>NC_082723.1:58825278-63625278 GCF_030144855.1 Hypanus sabinus | reverse complement strand
GAGATCACAACCCTGGGGGTCCTGCCCTTTAACTGAGCACCTATCTCCCTTTGCAGAACCTCATCACTCGTCCTACCCCTGTCATTGGTACCTATATGGACCACGACTTCTGGCTGTTCACCCTCCCACTTAAGAATGCTGAGGATCAATTCAAGGCGGCACCCGGGAGGCACCATACCATTGAGGAGTCTCATTCTCGCCCACAGTACCTCCATGTGTTCCCCTATCACCAGAGCTCACCCCTCATTCCCCTTCCGTTCTGAGTCACAGAGCTGGACTCAGGGCCAGAGACACAACCACTGTGACCCCCACCTCCACCCCCAACAGTATCCGATGTGATACACCTGTTGTAGAGGGGGTGGCCACAGGGGCACTCTGTACTGACTCCTTAACCCCTTTCCCTTCCTGACAGTCACCCAGTTTCCTGTGTCCTGCACCTTGGGTGTACCTCGCTACATGTCCTATCTATCCTCCCGAATGATCCGCTGTTCATCCGGTTCCAGCTCCAGCTCCTTAACATGGATTATTAGAAGCTGCAGCTGGATGTACTTTTTGCAGTTGTAGTCATCAGGGACACAGGAGATCCCCCTGCCTTCCCACGCCCCACAGGAGGGGCAATCCACCATCCTCACTGTCCTAACTGAGGCAATGTAAAGAAGAGGGAAATAAAAAAACGTTACTTACTGCTTATGTACACGACGCTGGAAGAACTCAGCAGGCCAGGCAGCATCCGTGAGAAAAGAGTAGCCAACGTTTCGGGCTGAGACCCTTCATCAGGAAAGCGGGGGGAAGAGAGGGCCGAAGCCCAGTAATAGAGATAGGGGAGGGGGTAGGACCTAGAGGCGCCAGGTGGAAAACCTCCCTCAGCCAAGTTACTTTGTTTTTGCCTTCTCTGAATGAAGCCTCAAGGAGCGAAAGCCTCGAAATCCCCATTCCGACGATGGCCGCTCCACTCCCCCGCCCTCCCTTAAGTCGTTCTTGCTAATCAATCCCAAACAACGATTGGTCACCGGTCAAAGCTCCAAAAATCTGCCGCGAGTTGCTGCCTTTTGTACTTGGTCAGCGAACTTGAGTGAAGTTCTGTCCTCTCAGACTTCTGATCTCCTGCTTGGTTGCTGCTCAAAGCTTCTGACCGATTTGGTGGAATTTTTTGAGGGAATAACAAAGGAGAGTCGGTGGATGTTGTCTATTTGGATTTTCAGGAGGCCTTTGACAAGGTGCCACACTTGAGGCTGCTGAACATTATTAAGAGCCTGTGGTATTATGGGAAAGATACTACTGTAGGTTTTCACAGATAAAACGTCAGAGGTGTTTTATGTTTCAGAAAAGCCATAGCAACTCACTTATTGAACACCAAAAACTGAACACAAAGCCTGTTAAAAGTATGCAGGATTCTCAGATTATTAACTGCGTATATAAAATGGCTTCTTTGTGGGTTACAATCATTGATAACGGAGGAACTAACCAATGGAAGTGATGTTGTTCTATCTGTATGCGTGGGAACCTGGAGCGAGTGCGCGGGGCTTTTCTTCGGGAGGAGAACCGGAGAGGAAGGCCGTGCCAGATGCCCTCTGGCCGACTGCCGAGGTAGGTCCCAGGCGGCGGGTCGAGCAGGTCAGAGAAGATCGAACGGTGGACAGAAGGCTTCGACAATTGAGCCCCAACGGTCATGCACGAACCGATTGAACTCTGATAAGTTTTGGCGCCCCTTTCTTTCTTTTTATATTGTATCACTGTTAATTACCTAGTTCCAGTAAGATTTATAAAGTGCAATCTGTAAAAACGTACATTGTGTACAGTCCGATATTATATGGGCAAGTTTGTACCAGTGTGCGTTACACAGCATCCACGCAAACGGGAGACACGGTTTGGCGGGTGGACGGATTTTCCCCAAGACAGTCGTAAGCGTTACACGTAATTACCTTATCACGACAGACCCGCCTCTTAAAGTAAGCCCCAACCCGATGTCAGTTGGTTGTGAATTCTGTACGTTTTCCCTACCCAGGACCCCCAGAATTTTTTAATGAGCCTGTCTGGAGCTCAGGAGAGCTGTCCGGCTCAGGCCCCATGTTCCGAGGGTGGAGGTCCAGAGGTAAGTTGATAGACTCATGGTCATGTCATGGTAGTGGAACCCTCCAAATCTTGGTGGGCCAGTTTAAGGTGATCTAGTGAAAGGCATTCAGCTTTACCCCTCTTGTCTATGATAAAAGGCTTTTCTCTCGGCTCCAAAATGTGGAACGGGCCGTTGCAAGGGGGCCTAAGGGGGATGATGGCGTTCATCATGGTGGATGAAGACAAACGAGGTGGAATGTAGGTTAACTGGAACCCAAAAGTGCCGGGAGGTAGAAATAGGTGCAAAGCAGTTGAATTTACTGAGGAAGGTGGGACGTTGCCGAGAGGCCGACCAGGCGATAGTCGCGTCAGGAATAAAATCACTTGGCGTTTGTAACAGTCGCCTGTATATCAATTCAGCTGTGGACGACTGCAGGCCCTCTTTTGGAGCAGTTCTAAGCCTCAGCAGAACCCAGGAGGTGGTCATGCCAACACTCCTCTGTCAGGGAACCCCTCAGAGCAGCCTTTGAGGAATAGGCCATTGGACTGCGGGTGTGATGTAGCCTAACAATCTAGCCTAGGGTCTGATATGAATTGGCGACCGTGGTCAGTAGATGGGGTGACAAACCGAGCAACCCAGGTGCTGATGAACGCCCGAGCCTTGTCTGCAGCCGTCATCAATGCGAGAGGGACGTCCTCTGGCCACCTGGTCGACCAGGTGTGTGAAACTGGGAGGGGGGAAAGTGGACCAACAACGTCCACATTAACATTGTCAAACCGTCGCTCAGGGAACTCAAAAGGTACCAATGGGGTCTGGACATGACGGTTAACTTCTCCCCCCCCCCCCCCACCCCCCAGCACTCCACGCAGGCTGAAGTCCAATCACGCACGTCCCTGCGAAGGCCGAGCCACATAAACTTTAGTGCAACAGGTCTCTGTGAGGCCTTCCGGCCCAGATGCGAGAAGTCCAGCTTGTGGGAACGATGGGGCAGGGGCAACCGATTGAGACATCACACAGAAGAGAAATCCCAGCTTCCCTGAACTTTATGCCAACCAACCGTAGGCCCGTGGCTGCTGTTCGGTAAGCCTGGATCTCTGGGTCAGTAACTTGGTTGGCGGAATTGTCAATCCTTATGTGTGTGGCCTCAACAGCTGGCCGTCAGAGGCAATCAGACACGGCATCATTTTCCCCCTTGAAATGTTATATATCAGTTGTGAACTCTGATGTGTAGGCCAAGTGGCGTTACTGCCGTGCAGACGAAGGGTCTGACATTTTGACCATCGCATGAACGAGGGGTTAGGGTTAAGGGTGGTTATCGAATGCTGTCAAACAGCGACCCTCTAGGAGAAAACAAAAACGGTGGACAGACAGATAGAGACTGGCTCACGGTCAAACACATTGTACTTCACTCGGCTGCCACTCGCCTCCACCCAACATCCACCACCCGTGCACAACGCCCACAGTGAGGTCTGAAGCATCATTAGTAATGGCTGTAGGTGCGTTGGGGAGTGAGTGCACCAGTACAATGAGTCAGCTCCATCTTGGGTACCAAGACATCTTCCAGGAGCAGTGCCTCAGAAAGGCGCAGTCCAGGACCCTAATCACCGGGGACATGCCCTCTTCTCATTATTACCATCAGCCTGAAACACACTCAGCGATTCAGGAACAGCCTCTTCCCCTCAGCCAACAGATTTCTGAATGGACGTTGAACCCACGAACACTACCTCACTTTTATTTAACTATTTCTGTTTTTGCACTATTTTTAATTTAACTATTTAATATACATGTTCAGGTCTATACTTAGTGTAATTGATATACCTCTTTATTTCTTTCTATATTATCATGTATTGCATCACACTGCTGCCACAAAGCTAACAGGTTTCATGAATGTGCTGGTGATAGAAAGCTGATTCTGACTGGGGTCACACTGGAAACAGCTTGTCTGGTGTCATCAATTGCCCCGGTCACGTCCACCGACCAGTCAAGCACGTGATTAGGGGTATTGCCCTTACAGGGGGATTAAGCACGTGATTAGGGGTATTGCCTTTAAGCACACTGTACAGGGGGAGTTCGGCAGCTCGCAGAGTGAAGCAGTGATAGAGATTCACCACGCCTAGAAACTCCTGTAGTTTGTGAAAATTTTTCTTAAAAGCACGTAATTTCTGAATTTGACAATAACAGTCAATCAAGAAACACAGTCAATGTTAGGACTACACCAGGAAACTACAGAAGGATATTAATAACGTTTCAAAAACAAATAATTGTCAGCTGGATTTCAACATAGGAGAATGCGTAGCACATTTTGATAGGGATGTCACTTATACATGTAAGGTTGGAGTCCAGTGGGAGGGTAGGGTTACTCAGGGATAAATTATTCAATCACTAGAAGTTGTGCCACAGGTTAAGTAGTAAACTGAGGAAGAGAAAATGATAACATCAGGCAGGAGCCAGGGAGAGTATATCAGAAGCAGCTGTTATTGGGGGAGTCCTTAACTGGCGTGGGAGTGGTTTAAAGGGCAGCTGATCAGAGTTCCAGTAAGACCATAGGTATATAGGAGCAGAGTTAGGCCATTTGACCCACTGACCCTGCTGGGCATTTCATCATGGCTGATCCATTTCTACACACAGCCCAATCTTCTACCTTCTTGCCCTGACCAATCAAGAATCTGTGAACCTCTGCCTTAAGTATACATAAAGACGTGGCCTCCACAGCTGCCTGTGGCAACGAAGTCCACAGATTCACCACCCGGTGGCTAAAGAAATTCCTCTCATCTCTGTTCTAAAAGGACACCCCTCTATTCTGAGGCTGTGTCCTCTGGTCCTAGACTCTCCCACCGTAGGAAACATCTCTGCATCCACTCTATCTGTGTCCTCTGGTCCTAGACTCTCCCACCGTAGGAAACATCTCTGCATCCACTCTATCTGTGTCCTCTGGTCCTAGACTCTCCCACCATAGGAACCATCCTCTCCACATCCACTCTATCTGTGTCCTCTGGTCCTAGACTCTCCCACCATAGGAACCATCCTCTCCACATCCACTCTATCTGTGTCCTCTGGTCCTAGACTCCCCCACTATAGGAAACATCCTCTCCACATCCACTCTATCTGTGTCCTCTGGTCCTAGCCTCTCCCACCGTAGGAACCATCCTCTCCGCATCCACTTTATCAAGGCCTTTCACCATTCGATAGGTTTCAATGAGGTCACCCCTCATTCTTCTGACTTACAATGAATACAGGCCCAGAGTCATCAAAATATAGCTTCTCCTTTACAAAATTGATGGTGAATTCAATCATATCATGATCACTTTCCCCTAAGGATTCTTTTTCCTTAAGATCTCTAATCAATTCCAGTTTATTGCACAGCACCCAATCCAGAATCAGGCCGAGAGCCTTCATCAGGCCACGAAACGTCGACTGTTTATCCTCTCCATAGATGCTGCCTGACCTGCTGAGTTCCTCCAGCATTTCTAACATCTGTTTCTTTAGCTTTTTTGTCTATTTTTTTTTACAAGGCCGAGTTGCCAGCTCGACCCTCAACCCAGTACGAATGGAAAATGTGCAAGGAGCCGGCGGGATTTGAACCCTGGACCATTCGGCTCAGAGTCCAGTGCAGATGCCACTACACCGCTGGCCGACTGCACCAAATATTGATATGATCTAATTTTTTTATCTGATACTGCTCTTTCAAATAATGAAGTGAAACTTTTCATTCCATTATTTTTGGAAGTATCTTCTTCACAGAAGTTTTTTTACACGTGCCTAAGATTTTCGCACAGTACTGTAGCTTACAAATTTATATTTTATTGTGTTTATTTATTATTATTGTGTCCTTCTATTATTTTGTGCTGCACTGGATCCGGAGTAACAATTATTTCATTCTCTTTTATACTTACGTACTGGAAATGACATTAAACA
This sequence comes from Hypanus sabinus, assembly GCF_030144855.1. Classification (NCBI taxonomy): domain Eukaryota; kingdom Metazoa; phylum Chordata; class Chondrichthyes; order Myliobatiformes; family Dasyatidae; genus Hypanus; species Hypanus sabinus. The sequence continues at coordinate 63,619,310 of NC_082723.1, read as the reverse complement.
ATCTTGAATCAAAACAATTGCATTAGCAAATGCAAATCCACTAGACGTCCCTCAATAATTGGCCCATTTATTAAATGAACTTGATTCACATCATTTGAGGCCAAGCTGGTCAGTTCAGTGTATATTTTCATAGTTTTTAATATCATATGCTTAAATTATTTTACCAACTTATTTATAGTGTAATACTTTGTTTTGTGCTGAGTGTGATATATGTTGTGTGGGTTGCCTGCGGTCCGGAGGAAGGCCGTTTCTTTTGTTTGTATTTATCTACAGTCGATGACGATAAATTTGAACTTGAAATATCACCAATAACCTGCTCACCAAAATCCACCACATCGATTCACAATCTCACCGAAATAAATCCTAGTTTTTCTACAAGGCAGTCTGCCACCAATCTTCAACTCAAGGACGTATTTTGCATTTTGTTTAATCAGGTTTCGCAGCAGGGCTGTGGTGAGTGGAGGGGCAAGAGGGACTGGTCGAGTGGAGGGGCGAGAGGGACTGGTCGAGTGGAGGGGCGAGAGGGACTGGTCGAGTGGAGGGGTGAGAGGGACTGGTCGAGTGGAGGGGCGAGAGGGACTGGTCGAGTGGAGGGGTGAGAGGGACTGGTCGAGTGGAGGGGCGAGAGGGACTGGTCGAGTGGAGGGGTGAGAGGGACTGGTCGAGTGGAGGGGCGAGAGGGACTGGTCGAGTGGAGGGGCGAGAGGGACTGGTCGAGTGGAGGGGTGAGAGGGACTGGTTGAGTGGAGGGGTGAGAGGGACTGGTCGAGTGGAGGGGCGAGAGGGACTGGTCGAGTGGAGGGGTGAGAGGGACTGGTCGAGTGGAGGGGCGAGAGGGACTGGTCGAGTGGAGGGGTGAGAGGGACTGGTCGAGTGGAGGGGCGAGAGGGACTGGTCAAGTGGAGGGGTGAGAGGGACTGGTCGAGTGGAGGGGCGAGAGGGACTGGTCGAGTGCCTTCTTCAGGAAAGACAGGGAGGGCAGAGTTATCCCAAGTTGTACAGACACCTGGGCTTTTGTCAAAGTCATCGCCCCAAAACTAATGTCACAGTCGTTTTATTATCACAGGACGTAGATGTCACTGTACACTACCTTGACATCTGCAGGTATTTACAGGAAAAATACAGATATACAACAGAATTTATGAAAACTAGACACAGACAAAGACTGAAAATAAGACAAATTGTGAAAATAAACATATTAAAAAATGAGAACATGAGTTGTAGAGCCCTTGAGAGTGAGTCCCTAGCTTGTGGGATCAGTTTGGAGTTGAGGTGAGTGAAGTTACCCACACTGGTTCAGGATCCTGATGGTTGAGGGGTAATAACTGTCCCTGAACCTGGTGGTGTGGGACCCTAGGCTCAGTTCAGAGTTGTGGTGAGTGAAGTTATCCACACTGGTTCAGGAGCCTGATGGTTGAGGGGTAATAACTGTCCCTGAACCTGGTGGTGTGGGACCCTAGGCTCAGTTCAGAGTTGAGGTGAGTGAAGTTATCCACACTGGTTCTGGAGCCTGATGGTTGAGGGGTAATAACTGTTCCTGAACCTGGTGGTGTGGGACCCTAGGCTCAGTTCAGAGTTGTGGTGAGTGAAGTTATCCACACAGGTTCAGGAGCCTGATGGTTGAGGGGTAATAACTGTCCCTGAACCTGGTGGTGTGGGACCCTAGGCTCAGTTCAGAGTTGAGGTGAGTGAAGTTATCCACACTGGTTCTGGAGCCTGATGGTTGAGGGGTAATAACTGTTCCTGAACCTGGTGGTGTGGGACCCTAGGCTCAGTTCAGAGTTGAGGTGAGTGAAGTTATCCATGCCGGTTCAGTTGTAGGGTAATAACTGAATCTGGTGGTGAGGAACGTAAGATTCCTGTACTTCCTTCCCGACGTTTGAAGTGAGAAGAGAGTGTGAGTAGTGAGACGCACTGAACGCATGGAGACTGGAGTGTGATCGCTTACAGAGGAGCTGACCGAGTCCATGAAGGGTTAATGGAGGTTGAACGATCGAAATCGCAATGCTGTGAGGAGGAAATGCACAACTCGAGCTGGGGTGGTGGTCTAACCTCACGTGGCCACGTCTCTTCAATGGCAGGTGGAAAGTGAGATGACAGAGGGATGTGTGTGTGTGTGTGTGTGTGTGTGTGTGTGTGTGTGTGTGTGTGTGAGTGTGTGTGTGTGTGTGAGTGTGTGTGTGTCTGTGAGTGTGTGTGTGTGTGTGTCTGTGAGTGTGTGTGTGTGTGTGAGTGTGTGTGTGTGTGAGTGTGTGTGTGTGTGTGTGTCTGTGAGTGTGTGTGTGTGTGAGTGTGTGTGTGTGTGTGTGTGTGTGTGAGAGTGTGTGTGAGTGTGTGTGTGTGTGTGTGAGTGTGTGTGTGTGTGAGTGTGTGTGTGTGTGTGTGTGTGTGTGTGTGTGTGTGAGTGTGTGTGTGTGTGTGTGTGTCTGTGAGTGTGTGTGTGTGTGAGTGTGTGTGTGTGTGTCTGTGTGTGAGAGTGTGTGTGAGTGTGTGTGTGTGTGTGTGAGTGTGTGTGTGTGTGAGTGTGTGTGTGTGTGTGTGTCTGTGAGTGTGTGTGTGTGTGTGTGTGAGTGTGTGTGTGTGTGTGTGTGAGTGTGTGTGTGTGTGTGAGAGTGTGTGTGAGTGTGTGTGTGTGTGTGTGTGAGTGTGTGTGTGTGTGAGTGTGTGTGTGTGTGTGTGTGTCTGTGAGTGTGTGTGTGTGTGTGTGTGAGTGTGTGTGTGTGTGTGTGTGTGTGAGTGTGTGTGTGTGTGTGTGAGAGTGTGTGTGAGTGTGTGTGTGTGTGTGAGTGTGTGTGAGTGTGTGTGTGTGTGTGTGAGTCTGTGTCTGTCTGTGTGTGTGTGTGCGAGTGTGTGTGTGTGCGTGTGAGTGTGTGTGTGTGTGTGTGTGTGTGTAAACACAGATACCAGTGACTCCTGTACACTCCGGGCTCCGTCCGACTCCAGCCTGCAGTAATTTGCTTTATTGGCCACAGGTCCACTGTAACCCAGTGAAATGCATTGCCTCTGGCAGGGACGTGCTGGGGGCAGCCCACAAGTGTCACCACACTTCCAGTGCCAACATAGCACGGCCACAATGTACTAACACCAACCCGTACATCTGTGGACTGTGGGAGGGAACTAGAGCACCGGAGGAAACCCACGCGGTCACGGGGAGAACGAACAAACTCCTTACAGACCTTATAGGAATCAAACCTTGACTGCCGATCACTGGCACTGTAAAGCGATTGAGCCACCGTGTTGCCCCACCAGTGTGTGTCCCAGTGTTCAGAGAGCCAGCTAAGCCAGTGTGTGTCCCAGTGTTCAGAGGTCCAGCTGAGCCAGTGTGTGTCCCAGTGCTCAGAGAGGCAGCTGAGCCAGTGTGTGTCCCAGTGTTCAGAGAGGCGGCTGATCCAGTGTGTGTCCCAGTGTTCAGAGAGGCAGCTGAGCCAGTGTGTGTCCCAGTGTTCAGAGGTCCAGCTGAGCCAGTGTGTGTCCCAGTGTTCAGAGGTCCAGCTGAGCCAGTGTGTGCCCCAGAGTTCGGCAGCTGAGCCAGTGTGTGTCCCAGTGTTCAGAGGTCCAGCTGAGCCAGTGTGTGTCCCAGTGTTCAGAGAACCAGCTGAGCCAGTGTGTGTCCCAATGTTCAGAGAACCAGCTGAGCCAGTGTGTGTCCCAGTGTTCAGAGAGGCAGCTGAGCCAGTGTGTGTCCCAGTGTTCAGAGAGGCGGCTGATCCAGTGTGTGTCCCAGTGTTCAGAGAGGCAGCTGAGCCAGTGTGTGTCCCAGTGTTCAGAGGTCCAGCTGAGCCAGTGTGTGTCCCAGTGTTCAGAGGTCCAGCTGAGCCAGTGTGTGCCCCAGAGTTCGGCAGCTGAGCCAGTGTGTGTCCCAGTGTTCAGAGGTCCAGCTGAGCCAGTGTGTGTCCCAGTGTTCAGAGAACCAGCTGAGCCAGTGTGTGTCCCAATGTTCAGAGAACCAGCTGAGCCAGTGTGTGTCCCAGTGTTCAGAGAGGCAGCTGAGCCAGTGTGTGTCCCAGTGTTCCGAGAACCAGCTGAGCCAGTGTGTGTCCCAGTGTTCAGAGGTCCAGCTGAGCCAGTGTGTGCCCCAGAGTTCGGAGAGGCAGCTGATCCAGTGTGTGTCCCAGTGTTCAGAGAGGCAGCTGAGCCAGTGTGTGTCCCAGTGTTCGGAGAGGCAGCTGAGCCAGTGTGTGTCCCAGTGTTCAGAGGTCCAGCTGAGCCAGTGTGTGCCCCAGAGTTCGGAGAGGCAGCTGATCCAGTGTGTGTCCCAGTGTTCAGAGGTCCAGCTGAGCCAGTGTGTGTCCCAGTGTTCAGAGAACCAGCTGAGCCAGTGTGTGTCCCAGTGTTCAGAGGTCCAGCTGAGCCAGTGTGTGCCCCAGAGTTCGGAGAGGCAGCTGATCCAGTGTGTGTCCCAGTGTTCAGAGAGGCAGCTGAGCCAGTGTGTGTCCCAGTGTTCGGAGAGGCAGCTGAGCCAGTGTGTGTCCCAGTGTTCAGAGGTCCAGCTGAGCCAGTGTGTGCCCCAGAGTTCGGCAGCTGATCCAGTGTGTGTCCCAGTGTTCAGAGAGGCAGCGGAGCCAGTGTGTGTCCCAGTGTTCAGAGAGGCAGCTGAGCCAGTGTGTGTACCAGTGTTCAGAGAGGCAGCTGAGCCAGTGTGTGTACCAGTGTTCAGAGAACCAGCTGAGCCCGTGTGTGTCCCAGTGTTCAGAGGTCCAGCTGAGCCAGTGTGTGCCCCAGAGTTCGGAGAGGCAGCTGATCCAGTGTGTGTCCCAGTGTTCAGAGGTCCAGCTGAGCCAGTGTGTGTCCCAGTGTACAGAGAACCAGCTGAGCCAGTGTGTCCCAGTGTTCAGAGGTCCAGCTGAGCCAGTGTGTGCCCCAGTGTTCAGAGGTCCAGCTGAGCCAGTGTGTGCCCCAGAGTTCGGCAGCTGATCCAGTGTGCGTCCCAGTGTTCAGAGAGGCAGCGGAGCCAGTGTGTGTACCAGTGTTCAGAGAGGCAGCTGAGCCAGTGTGTGTACCAGTGTTCAGAGAGGCAGCTGAGCCAGTGTGTGTACCAGTGTTCAGAGAACCAGCTGAGCCCGTGTGTGTCCCAGTGTTCAGAGGTCCAGCTGAGCCAGTGTGTGCCCCAGAGTTCGGAGAGGCAGCTGATCCAGTGTGTGTCCCAGTGTTCAGAGGTCCAGCTGAGCCCGTGTGTGTCCCAGTGTTCAGAGAACCAGCTGAGCCAGTGTGTGTCCCAGTGTTCAGAGAACCAGCTGAGCCAGTGTGTGTCCCAGTGTTCAGAGAACCAGCTGAGCCAGTGTGTGTCCCAGTGCTCAGAGAACCAGCTGAGCCAGTGTGTGTCCCAGTGTTCAGAGGTCCAGCTGAGCCAGTGTGTGTCCGTGTTCAGAGAATCAGCTGAGCCAGTGTGTGTCCCAGTGTTCAGAGAGGCAGCTGAGCCAGTGTGTGTCCCAGTGTTCAGAGAATAAGCTGAGCCAGTGTGTGTCCCAGTGTTCAGAGAATAAGCTGAGCCAGTGTGTGTCCCAGTGTTCAGAGAATAAGCTGAGCCAGTGTGTGTGTCCCAGTGTTCAGAGAGGCAGCTGAGCCGGTGTGTGTCCCAGTGTTCAGAGAGGCAGCTGAGCCAGTGTGTGTCCCAGTTTTCAGAGAACCAGCTGAGCCAGTGTGTGTCCCAGTGTTCAGAGAACAAGCTGAGCCAGTGTGTGTCCCAGTGTTCAGAGAACCAGCTGAGCCAGTATGTCCCAGTGTTCAGAGAACCAGCTGAGCCAGTGTGTGTCCCAGTGTTCAGAGAGGCAGCTGAGCCAGTGTGTGTCCCAGTGTTCAGAGAGGCAGCTGAGCCAGTGTGTGTCCCAGTGTTCAGAGAGGCAGCTGAGCCAGTGTGTGTCCCAGTGTTCAGAGAGGCAGCTGATCCAGTGTGTGCCCCAGTGTCCAGAGAACCAGCTGAGCCAGTGTGTGTCCCAGTGTTCAGAGAGGCAGCTGAGCCAGTGTGTGTCCCAGTGTTCAGAGAGGCAGCTGAGCCAGTGTGTGCCCCAGTGTTCAGAGAACCAGCTGAGCCAGTATGTCCCAGTGTTCAGAGGTCCAGCTGATGCAGTGTGTGCCCCAGAGTTCAGAGGTCCAGCTGATCCAGTGTGTGCCCCAGTGTTCAGAGGTCCAGCTGATCCAGTGTGTGTCCCAGTGTTCAGAGGTCCAGCTGAGCCAGTGTGTGTCCCAGTGTTCAGAGAGGCAGCTGAGCCCGTGTGTGTCCCAGTGTTCAGAGAACCAGCTGAGCCAGTGTGTGTCCCAGTGTTCAGAGAGGCAGCTGAGCCAGTGTGTGTCCCAGTGTTCAGAGAACCAGCTGAGCCAGTGTGTGTCCCAGTGTTCAGAGAACCAGCTGAGCCCGTGTGTGTCCCAGTGTTCAGAGAACCAGCTGAGCCAGTGTGTGTCCCAGTGTTCAGAGAACCAGCTGAGCCAGTGTGTGTCCCAGTGTTCAGAGACCCAGCTGAGCCAGTGTGTGTCCCAGTGTTCAGAGAACCAGCTGAGCCAGTGTGTGTCCCAGTGTTCAGAGGTCCAGCTGATCCAGTGTGTGCCCCAGAGTTCAGAGGTCCAGCTGATCCAGTGTGTGCCCCAGTGTTCAGAGGTCCAGCTGATCCAGTGTGTGCCCCAGTGTTCAGAGGTCCAGCTGAGCCAGTGTGTGTCCCAGTGTTCAGAGAGGCAGCTGAGCCAGTGTGTGTCCCAGTGTTCAGAGAACCAGCTGAGCCAGTGTGTGTCCCAGTGTTCAGAGAGGCAGCTGAGCCAGTGTGTGTCCCAGTGTTCAGAGAACCAGCTGAGCCAGTGTGTGTCCCAGTGTTCAGAGAACCAGCTGAGCCCGTGTGTGTCCCAGTGTTCAGAGAACCAGCTGAGCCAGTGTGTGTCCCAGTGTTCAGAGAACCAGCTGAGCCAGTGTGTGTCCCAGTGTTCAGAGACCCAGCTGAGCCAGCGTGTGTCCCAGTGTTCAGAGAACCAGCTGAGCCAGTGTGGTACATCTGTGGACTGTGGGAGGGAACTGGAGCACCCGGAGGAAACCCACGCGGTCACGGGGAGAATGTACAAACTCCGTACAGATAGCCTGGGGATTCCACTCCGAACTTGGGGCTGGGCCTTACGAAAGAACAAAATGCAGTGGGAGTAGGATTGGTGCCGGTGGGCTGAATGGCCTGTTTCCTTGCTGGATCAGTACAAGAAGCCCATGAGAAGAATGACATCTGGATTCATTATTTGCAACAGGCGAGGTGCCGGCAGACTAGAAGATCGTAGACGTGCCTTCACGTATGAGAGGCAGCTAATACCACGCTGGGAGTTACAGAGAGGCGATGGGGGAAGGGCAGTAGGTCAGCTTTATACGGGCCCCCGTAAGGAACCACGCGCACATGGTAGGTTGCTCTGAAAGTTCCGAACATGGGAATCAGGGCCAGCGGACTCATCGGATGCACAACTGGCTCGACGGGGGAAAGTGGGCGGTGAAGTTCTCCGACTGGAGACCCCTAACCAGCTCTGTGCCATCGAGTCTGGGGGCAGGTCGCGTTGTCAGATGTCAGCTATAGCAAGGATTTGGTGAGGTTGGTGAGCTTGCAGGAGATGTGATGGACAGTGTAGAAGATTATCAGTGACCACAGGGCAAACTTGGTCAGATGAGTGCACGGGGCTTCGGATAAGTCTGGGATGTTGCACTTCGCAAAGTCAAATCCAGGCTGTGAACGGTAAGGCCCTGGGGAGTGTTTGCAGGACAGAGAAACCTTATACTACACCTGCATGACTTACTGAAACTTGGAGTTGAAGGTTGGCAGGGTGGTGAAGGAGGGTTCGCCACACTTGCCTACCTAAATTAGGGCATCGAGTGGAAACGTTGTGTTGTGATTGCTTAGGACACTAGTGAGTCCACACTTGAAGTTTCATAAACACAGGAGATTCTGCAGATGCTGGAAATCCAGAGCAACACACTGGACCACAGCAGGCCATGCAGCATCTATGGAGGGGAATAAATGTGACGCTTTGGGCCGAGACCCTTCATCGGGACTGGAAGGGAGGGGAGAAGAAGCCAGAATAAGAAATTGGGGGTGGTGGGGGGAAGGAGTACAAGCTGGAAGATAATCATTTAACCCCCTCCATAAACGTTGCCCGACCGGCTGAGTTCCCCCAGCATTTTGCGGGCGATACTTGGAGTATCATGTCCGGTTTCATTTGCCCGGCACGGCTGAGGATGCTGCCAGGTCTTGAGGGACCTGGGAGGGGATCGGAGAGGCTGGGACTTCATTCCTTCAAGTGAGAGGTGATCTCGAACAGGTGTACACGGCAATGAGGGGCATTGATAGCGGGAACGCACACTGTTTTGTTCTAGAGGTAGGGAATTAAGAGTTAGAGGGCACAGGTTTAAGGTGAGAGGGAAAAGACAAAGTAGGAACTTGTGGGGCAACTTCATTTACACAGCGAGTGGAATGTATATGAAAGGAGCTACCGGAGGTAGTGAGGGAGGTACAATAACAACCTGTACCTTCTAAACCCGAGGTCGGAAGGGTTTGGCGGGTCGGGGGCCGAACGTATTCCATGTTGAATGAAGTATGGCTCTGATCAAAGTTCCAGTGTGGCTCCGTGACTGGAGCAAAGTGTTGCTGCCTGCAGTCTGACACCCCATCGCCTGAACAGTCCGTCCCGTTACCAAAGAGCAAGGGACGTCTCTGAAGCAGGTTATGACTGCACGGCCAATCGCCCCAGCAATCACATTGTCAAGTTCACTGACGACAGAGGTGGTGCTCATCACCAACCACGATGAGACGGTGCGGGGGGAAATATCGTGAGTTAAAGATTTTGTTAGACAAAGGGTTAATATTGGCCTTTTGAGTTATGGAACCCAGTTTGCAGCTTAGTTTAATATAGAGATGGCCTTGGCTTTCGGCAGAGACGGCTCCTAGACTAAATACTTGCAGTTGCTTATCTTGTAAGAATTAGACTCAACGATAAGAGACAAACTGGTTGTTAATACAAAGTTGTACCCAGGACTGAATTTTTAACCTTTGGCTGTTGCTATGGGTACAGCTTATCACAAGAGAACTGTAGTGAACCTGGCTTATCTTTTCTAATTCACAAGGTTAAACAAACAGCCTTTGCTTTTGCAATCGAGTTGTAATGTGTAAAAGGAGCTGTGCTCTCGGTATTATTGGGAGTTCAAAACCACTATTAGAGGTTCTACTCCCCACGATATTGTCAATAAAGCTCTCTTTACTTCAGACCCTGTGTCTAATTTACTTGCGATCAAATTTAATCGAATTTCCTTAGCAAATTAATTTCCCTAACAGGTGGCCTACAGAGAGGAAGCGGAAGAGCTCGAGGTTGCATGCTGGGCAAATAGCCTCCCCCCCCAATGTCAACGAGACAATGGAGAGGTTTATCGACTTCAGGAGATCTCCTTTTACGTCGGTGACACAGCAGGGGAAACTGCGGGCAGTTTCAAACTCCTGGGAGCGCACATCTCTCACAGCCTCTCATGGTCCCAGAACACTGTCAGGAAAGCTCGCCATGTCCTGAGGAGGCTGGAGAGAGCTGGACATTGCACATCCATACTCACATCATTCCACAGACGCACAGGAGAGAGGATCCCGACAAGCTGCATCGCCGCACCGTACGGAAGTTGTACAGCGGCGGACGGGACGGCTCTGCAACGGGCCGTCAAAACTGCCCAACGCATTGCTGGCACCAGCCTGCCCACCGTCACGGACGTACATACAGAAAGGTGTCAGAAAAGGGCCAGGAACATCATAGAAGATCCCCACCCAGCCCACCCATGAACTGTTTGTCCCACTCCCATCAGCAAGGAGGCTACACAGCATCCACACCAGGACCACCAGACTCAAAAACAGTGACTTTCCCCAAGCAGTGAGGCTGATCAACACCTCCACCCACTGACCCACCACACTTCACTATTCCCTGTCAGTCACCTTACGTACAGCCTACCGTCACTTTATGGACAATCAATCATGTGTTTCTACTTACTGTGTTTTTACCATCATTATTCTGTTCTTTATCTTACTGTGACTTTTTCACACTGCTTTGGATCCGGAGTAACAATTATTTTGTTTTTCTTTACACTGTATGCATTAAGCAATCTGGATTCTTGAAGCAATTGGCGTAAATCGTTGTTAACCTTCCCAAATGTTCAATCCCAACAAAAACCAGGAAAGGTTTTTAAACAAGGGCTTGTCTTTGCAGTGCAGGCAGGCAAGACAGTGCAAGCAACTAGGATTTCTTTATTATTATCCCATGTATGGAGGAACGGCGAAAAACTTGCCTTTCACACTGAGCACTAGACATAGGAGCAAAATTAGCCCATTCGGCCCATCAAGTCTACCCCACCATTCCATCATGGCTGATTAATTAACCCTCTCAACCCCATTCTCCTGCCTTCTCCCCGTCACCGTTGATGTCTTGACTAATCATGAACCTGTCAACCTCTGCTTTAAATATACCCGACGACTTAGCCTCCAGATCATTGAGGCAGCACAAAATAAAACAACAACGAAATGCATAATGAAGTGTAACAGGTGCAGACAAAGTGTAGCACAGTTAGACAACAAGCTGACAATTGTAAGGTCAGAAGACCATGTCATATGACAGTAGGGTAAAAGCTGTTCTCAGTCTGTGGGTATATGCTCACAGCCTTTGTATTCTCTGCCTGATGAGCGGCGGGAGAGTGTCAGAGATGTCAGGTGATTATTCTCATTGCTTTGCCGAGGTCTAATGGAAAAAAGTAAGAGATAAATTATAACTAAGAAAGGAAGCCACACCTGTGGGGAGAACATAAAGCAACTGGAAAGTAAGTGGTTGTTGGAGTTGGAGGACTGGCCATGAGACTAAACAGCTGGAACCATCCCCCTCGCCATCTGGGGGGGCCTGTCATTGCAGGGAACACCACCAGGTGGCAGTGTTGTCCACAGGGCACCTGTCGATGCAGCAGAACACCACCAGGAGGCAGTGTTGTCTACAGGGCACCTGATATTTCAGCAGAACACCACCAGGAGGCAGTATTGTCCACAGGGCACCTGTCAATGCAGCAGAACACCACCAGGAGGCAGTGTTGTCTACAGGGCACCTGACATTTCAGCAGAACACCACCAGGAGGCAGTATTGTCCACAGGGTGCCTGACATTTCAGCAGAACACCACCAGGTGGAAATGTTAACAACACACGCAAAATGCTGGTGGAACACAGCAAGCCAGGCAGCATCTAGTCAGCTAGTCCTGACGAAGGGTTTTGGCCTAAAACGTTGACAGTGCTTCTCCCTATAGATGCTCCCTGGCCTGCTGTGTTCCACCAGCATTTTGTATGTGTTGTTTGAATTTCCAGCATCTGCAGATTTCCTGGTGTTTGCAGGTGGAAATGTTGTCCATGTTGGAATGGGGTACCTGGGCACCTGTCATTTCAGCAGAAAACCAGCGGGAGGGAGTGTTGTCCACGGGGGAAGGGGATGCCTGTCATTGCTGCAGAACACCACCAGGGGGGAGTGTTGTCCACGGGGGAAGGGGATGCCTGTCATTGCTGCAGAACACCACCAGGGGGGAGTGTTGTCCACGGGGGAAGGGGATGCCTGTCATTGCTGCAGAACACCACCAGGAGGGAGTGTTGTCCACGGGGGAAGGGGATGCCTGTCATTGCTGCAGAACACCACCAGGGGGGAGTGTTGTCCACGGGGGAAGGGGATGCCTGTCATTGCTGCAGAACACCACCAGGGGGGAGTGTTGTCCACGGGGGAAGGGGATGCCTGTCATTGCTGCAGAACACCACCAGGAGGGAGTGTTGTCCACGGGGGAAGGGGATGCCTGTCATTTTGGTATTAACATAAGTGATCATACAGCACAGGAACAGGCCCTTCGGCCCATCTAGTCCATGAACCATTAATTTGTCTACTCCTATTGACCTGCAACTGGACCGTAGTGCTCTATACCCATCTCATTCATGTACCTATCCAAGTTTCTCTTAGATGTTGAAATCAACCCCACATCCACTGCTTCCATTGGCAGTTCGTTCACAGTCTCACCACCCTCTGTGAAGAAGTTCTACCCCTTGTTCCCCTTGACCCATGACCTCTAGTTGTAGTCCCACCCAACCTCAGTGGAAAAAGCCTGCTTGCATTTACCCTATCTATACCTCTCATCGTCTTGTATAGCTCTATCAAATGTCCCCTCAGTCTTCTACATTCTAGGGAATAAAGTCCTGTCTCATTCAACCTTTCCCTATAACTCAGGTCCCAAAGACCTGGCAATATCCGTGTAAATTTTCTCCGCAGTATTTCAATTTTATTTACATCCTTCCTGTAGGCTGGTGACCAGAACTGCACACAGTACTCCGAATTAAACCTCACCTATGTGTGAAACAACTTCAACATAATATCCCAATTGTGGTAGACTGTTAGTCACAACCATCTACCGCCACTCCCTGGCTTCTCCCACAAAGCCAAAGTCTAATCCAATTTACAACTTCATCTTGAATGCCAGGCGACCGAATCTTCTTGAGCAAACTCCCATGCAGGATCTTGTCAAATCCTTAATCAGTCGCTGTCTATTCAAATTTTGATTTGTCCGGTCCCTTAGAAAACCTTCCAATAGCTTTCCCACTGCTGATGTCAGGCTCACCAGACAAACCCTAAACCCTTTCTTAAACAATGGACAACATTAGCCATCCTCCAGTACCTCACCTGGCTAAAGATCTTTTAAATATCTCTGCTGGGACACCTGCAGTTTCCTCCCACAGGGTTCGAGGGAGCACCTTGTCAGGCCCTGGGGATTTATGCACACAAGACAGCAAACGCCTCCTCCTCTGTAATCTGTACGAGGTCCATAACCTCGCTGCTGCTTTGCCTCTGCGTCCATCTCCTGAGTGAATACAAATGCAAAAAAACTCCACTTCAGATCTCCCCCATCTCTTTCAGTTGCCCACATGGATTACCACTCTGATCTTCCAGGGGACTAATTTTGCCCCTTGCTCTCCTTTTGCTCTTAATGTATCAGTAGAATCCCTTAGGGCTCTCCTTCACCTTGTCCGCTACAGCAACATCATGCCTTTTTTAACCTTCTTCAGTGATGTCTTGCATTTCTTATACTCCTCAAGCACCTGACTTCCACCTTCCTGCCGATAACGCCAGGCACCTCCTTTTTTTCTTAACCAGGGCCTCAATATCTCTTGAAAACCAAGGTTCCCAAAACCTTCTGTGCTTGTCTTTTATCCTGACAGAAACATGGAAACTATATACTCTGAATTTTTCACTTTTGAAAGTCTCCCGCTTACCAAGTACACCTTTGCCAGAAAAAGCCTGTCCCAATCCACACAGGAAGATTATATGGTCTAACACATGGCTAAGGAGTTGAGGAGGAGGGAGAGCATCAGATCTTTAGATCATTCGGCTCTACCAGGGAAGGTGGGACCTGTACAGGAGGGACAGTTTGCACCTGAACTGGAGGGGGACTAATATCCTAACGGGAAAGTTTGCTAGTAATGCGCGGTGAGGTTTAAACTAGAGTTGCAGGGGGATGGGAACCAGAGTGCCGGAACAGTTAGTGGAGAGGTTGTGGAGGCAGATGTTGGTGGGGCCTCAGACAAAGTCGGGAATCAAAAGGTTGAGCATCGTACGACGAGTGTCCTGAGCTGCCGATATCTCAATGCAAGAAGAATCGTAGGAAAGGCAGATGGGCTCAGATCAGCACCTGGAACCATGACATTGTAGCCACTAGTGACTCTTGTGTGCAGGAGGGGCTCAATTTTCTGGGATTCCAGTGTTTTAGAGATGACAGAGTGAACGGATTAAGGGAAGAGGGATGGCATTACTAGCCAGGGAAAATGTCACAGCAGTGCTCCGTCAGGTCAGACTGGAGAACTCGTCTAGTGAGGTGTTATGGGTGGAACTGACAAATAGGAAATGTACAACCAGGTTAATGGGACTATATTACAGACCACCCACAGTCCTTGGGACTTAAGGGAAGAAATTTGTTGAGAGATCACAGACTGTTGCAAGAAACATAAAGATGTTACGGTAGGTGATTTGTTTCACATAATAACTGGGACTCACAAACTCTAAAAGGGCTGGATGGAAATGTTTGTGAAATGTGTTCAGGAAAGTTTCCTTCATCAGGACTTGCAAGCCCAGCTAGAGCGAGCACGCGATACTAGATCTGCTATCAGGGAATCGGACAGGGCTGGCGACAGATGTTTGTGTCGGGAAACACTCCGCGTCCAGTGACCACAATGCCATTAGTTTCAAAGTAAACGTACAAAGGGTGGGTCTGGTCCGCAGGTTGAGATTCTAAATTGGAGGAAGGCCGATTCTGATGGGGTCAGAAATGATCCGGCATGCGTAGACTGGGACTGGCTGTTTTCTGGCAAGTGTGAGGTCTTCAAAACTGAAACCCTAAGAGTACCGAGCTTGTCTAAAAGAATAAAAGGTAAAGGTAACCGGTTGGAGAACTTCGGTTTTCTAAAGATGTTGAGGCTGTGCAGGACAGACAGGAGAGAACTTAAATAGATTTCTCGCATCCGCATTCACTCAGGAGACAGACACAGGGTCTGTAGAAGTGAGGCAGAGTGGCATCAACTTCATGGAGGCTGTACAGATTACAGAGGAGGAGGTGTTTTCTATCCTGAGGCAAATGAGCGTGGATAAATCCTCGGGGCCCGACAAGGTCCTGTGAAAGGCCTGCAGTAATTGCCAGGGCCCTAGCAGAGACACAGTATTTAAATCATCTTTAGTGACAGGTGAGGTGCCAGAGGATTGGAGGATAGCCAGTGCTGTTCTGTTTAAGAAATGCTCTAGACATAAACCAGGAAATTATAGGCCGGTGAGTCTGGCATCAGTTGTGGGAAAGTCACTGGAATGTGTTCAAAGTGACCGGATATATAAGTATTTGGAAAGACGTGGACTTATTAAGGATAGTCAACATAGGTTCATGTGAGGTAGGTCATGTCTGACCAATCTCATAAGAGTTTTTTGAGGAAGTTACCATGAAAGTTGATGAAGGCAAGACATGGATGTTGTCTACATGGACTTTAGCAAGGCCTTTGACAAGGTTCCACACGGGAAGTTGGTCAAGAAGGTTCAGTCGCTTGGCATTCAGGATGAGGGAGAAGCCAGAGAGTGGTAGTGGATGGTTGCCTCTCTGACTGGAGGCCTGTGACTAGTGGTGTGCTGCAGGGATCGGTGCTGGGTCCGTGGTTTGTCATCTATATCAACGATCTGGATGATAATGTGGTTAACTAGATCAGCAAATTTGCAGATGACACCAAGATTGGGGTTGTAGTGGGCAGCGAGGAAGGCTATCACAGCTTGCAGGGGGATCTGGATCAGCTGGGAAAAGGGGCTGAAAAATGACAGATTGAATTTAATGCAAATGTGTAGGACCAAGTAGTGTTGGCTTGTGGCCAAGTGGATAAGGCATTGGACTAGTGATCTGAAGGTCACCGGTTCGAGCCTCAGCTGAGGCAGCGTGTTGTGTCCTTGAGCAAGGCACTTAACCACACATTGCTCTGCGACGACACCGGTGCCAAGCTGCATGGGTCCTAGTGCCCTTTCCTTGGACAACGTCGGTGGCATGGAGAGGGGAATGCTTGCAGCTTGGGCAACTGCCAGTCTCCCATACAACCCTGCCCAGGCCTGCACCCTGGAAACCTTCCAAGGCCCAAATCCATGGTCTTACAAGACTAACGGAGGCCTATAAAGGGCCAACCAGGGAAGGTCTTACACAGTGACCGGTGGGGCACTGAGGACTGCGGTAGAACAAAGGGATCTGGGAATACAGGTCCATAACTTGTTGAAAGTGGCGTCACACGTAGATAGGGTCATAAGAAAGCTCTTGGCACATTGGCCTTCAGAATCAAAGTACTGAGTACTAGAGATGAGGTGTTATGTTGAAGATATTGCTGAAGACTAGTTTGGAGTATTGTGTGCAGTTTTGGTCACCTACCTACAGGAAACGTAAATAAAGTTTGAAATAGTACAGAGAAAATTTACAAGGATGTTGCTGGGTCTGAAGGACCTGAGTGATAAGCAAAGATTGAACTGGTTAGGACTTTACTCCTTGGAATGTAGAAGATTAAAAGGAGATTTGATAGAGACATACAAAATTCTGAGGGGGTATAGATAGGGTAAATGCGAGTGGGCTTGTTCCACTGAGGTCGGGTGGGACCACGACTAGAGGATTAAGGGTGAGAGGTGAGAAGTTTAAGGGGACCATGAGGGAAAACTTCTTCTCTCAGAAGCTGGCGTGAGCGTGGAACGAGCTGCTGGCACAACTACTGAATGCGAGCTCGATTTCAATGTTCAAGGTAAATTTGGATAGGTACATGGACGGTTGGGGTTTGCAGGGTTTTGTGCAGGTCAATAGGAGTAGGCAGTTTAAATAGCTTAGCAAGGTCTGGATGGGCTGAAGGGCCTGTTTCTGTGCCGTACTCCTCTATGACTCCTACAGTATGGTACAGAGCATTCAACTGGCAGCATCACCGTCCCGCCTGGAGGGGCCCAGCTGCCGAACTCCATCATGGGCACCAGCCTCCCCAGCATCTTCAGAAGACAGTGCTGCAAAATGGCGGCATCCTTCATTAAGGACCCCCAACACCTAGAACGTGCCCTTTTCGCATTGCTACCATCAAGGAGAAGATCCAGGAGCCCGAAGACACAAACTTAATGTTTTAGGGCCAGCTGCCATCCGATTTCTGAGTGGAAAATGAACCCATGGACACTACCTCACTATCTTCTCCTTTCTCTTTGCTCACTTTCGTCTTATTGTAATTTATTAATATGTATTTCAATCTCTGCTTCAAAACAGCAAATTTCACCCATATACAATGATATTAAACCTGATTCTGATACTGATATTTTCTTCCAGTGTTTGTCCCATATCCCTCTTTACCACCTGCGTTATGAACCTGCCCTTGGGTTTCCTTTCAACCTTTCCCCATCACCTTAAACCAATGTTCTCTAGGTTTATTCTCGCCTAACCTGGGAAAACACTTTGACTTATAAAGTGAGTCAATTAAGTTAAGATGGACCACCTTATCTGCGTCCATTATGATTCTATAAAGTCATCCCTCATTCTCCTATGTTCCTGGCAGAAATGTTCTGGCCAAGTTTCATTTTTAAAGGAGTTGGGACGAGAGTGGGAGTCCATTAGAGAGAGGAGCAGAATCAGGCCATTTGGCCCATCGACTCTGGTCTGGCATTTCATCATGACTGATCTACAAAGTGTTTGTATTTTCCCTCTCAGACCTGCTCTCCTGCTTTCTCCCGTTATCCCACATCGCCTGACTAATGAAGAATCTATCAAAATCTGCCTTACACACACCCAATTACTTGGCCTCCACAGTTTGCCTCCACATGCGGCAATGAATTCCACAGATCCAAAGGTCAAAAATTCACTTATTGTCAAAAAATGTAAGTACGACACAACTCTGATAATTGTCTGCTTCAGACAGCCATTAAATCTAGAAAGGGTGTTGATGAGACAGCAACTCCCCACCCCTCCACCAGCTTGTAAAAGAAAAGAAATAGAACTCGCAGACTCCAAAATCCACCCCTTTCCCGGAGCAAAAAACAACAATAACAGTCTCCCACCCCCACGCAGAGAAAAAGAATAGTGACAGTAATAGTCCCCGACCCCCTCACTCACAGAAAAACAGAGACAATAACAATCCTGACCCCCTCACTCACAGAAAAGAACAGCGGCAGTATCACCCACCTCTCACACACAATAATTAACACATCACCCACCTGCCTAATCACTGAATAAAGAAATTCCTCCTTATTTCTGTTCTAAATGGACACCCCTCTGTTCTGAGGCTGTGACCCCTGGTCTTAGACTCCCCCAGCACAGGAAACATTCTCTCCATATGCACTCTATAAAGGCCTTTCAACATTTGATAGGTTTCAATGAGTCTGCCTTCCTCCCCCCGACTCCCACGTTCTTCTGAATTCCAGTGAGTACAGGCCCAAGGTCATCAAACGCTCCTCATATGATAAGCCTTTCAATCCCAGACTCATTTTTGTGAACGTCCTCTGAACCCTCTCCGGTTTCAGCACATCCTTTCTTACACAAGGTGCATAAAACAGCTCACAGATCTCCAAGTGAAGTCTCACCAGTGTCTCCAACATCACACCTCTGCTTTTACATTCTCGTCCTCTCAAAACGAAAGCTAGCATTGCATTAGCCCTCCTCACCAACTCAATCTACATATTAAACTTTAGGGAGTCCTGCACAATGCACACATCACACATGCCAGTCCGTAACTGCCTCAAGTTCACCCGCCTTACTCTGTATACTGCGCACATACACCTTCAGTCCTGTATTCACCATTTTCTATTGTCTGCCTTTACATCGCAAATGATCCTGTTGACTGCAATTCTGCCCTTTCCTTGTCAGCAGTCTCACTACACACTGCCTCTATCTCTAAACCAACTACCTCATCCTCTGGTTCCTATTCCCTGCCAAATTACTTTAAACCCTCCTGAACAACTCTGGCAAACCTGCCTACCAGGATATTGGCCCCCCTTATGTTCAGGTGTAACCCATCCCTTTTGTGCAGGTTGTACCTTCCCCAGGAGAGATCCCAATGATCCATAAACCCCTGCCCTGAACCAGCTCCACAGCTATGCACTCATCCTATTCCTCCCCTCACTGGCACGTGGCATGGGCAGCAATCCAGAGATTACTACCCTGTTTCACAGCTCTCTACCCAGCTCTCCAAAATCTCTTTTCAGGACCTCCTCACCCTGCCTATCTATGACATTGGTGCCAATATGTGGCAAAACTCCAGGTTGCTCACCCTCCCCTTTTAGAATGCCCTGGACCCGTTGCGAGACATCCCTGACCTACGCACCATCCGGGTGTCTCTATCACTTCCACAGAACCTTCTCTGTTCCTCTAACTATGGAATCTCCTATCACCAGGAGCAAGATATACCAGCTAGCTGAGTGGTGTCACAGCCACAACGTTGTACTCAACATCAGTAAGACCAAAGAACTGATTGTGGACTTCAGAAAGATTAAGATGATGGAACCAGTCCTCATAGTGGGATCAGAAGTGGAAAGAGTGAGAGATTTCAAGTTCCTGAGTGTCAATATCTTTGAGGACCTAACCTGGTCCCAACATATTGATGAAGATATAAGGAAGGTAAGACAGTGGCTATATTTCACTAGGAGTTTGCGAGTATTTTTGGTGACATACCAAATCTCCCCAATCTTCTACAGGTGTACCACATTCTAACTGGCTGCATCACTGTCTGTTATAGGGTTGGGGGGGGGGGGGAGACTGCACAGGATCAAAGTAAGCTGCAGAGAGTTGTAAGTTAGTCAGCTCCATCACGGGCACCAGCCTCCACAGTATCCAGGATATCTTCAAGGAGTGAAGCCTCAAAAAGGCAGCGTCCATCATTAAGGACCCCCATCACCCAGGTCATGCCCTCTTCTCATTGCTTCCATCAGGAGGGAGATACAGGAGCCTGAAGGCACACACTCAGTGATTCAGGCGTGTGAATGCATTTAGACAGTGCATTCTCCCTGTATAAGCTGCATGGTGCTAGACTCCTCCCCACAATGAGACAACTCACCACATCCAATCTATCCAGGCCTTTCAATATTCGATAGGATTCAATGTGACCCCATCATTCTTCTGAACTCCACTGAGTACAGGCCCAGAACCATCAAACACTTCTCATACATTAACCCTTTCATTCCTGGGCTCATTGTCACAAAACTCTTCTGGACTCTCCAATCCCAGCACATCCTTTCTTAGATAAAGGGCCCAAGACTGCTCACAATACACCAAGCATGATCTGACCAACGCCTTAAAAAGCCTCAGCATTATATCCTTGCTGTTATATTCTAGCCCTCTCAAATGAATATTCCTCAACACCGACTCAACATGCAAGTTAACCTTTAAAGAATCCTGCACAAGGACTCCAATTTCTGAATTTTCTCCTTGTTTACAAGAGTATTCACCTTTATTCCTTCCACCAATGTCCATGATCATAGACTTCCCTGCACTCTATTCCATCTGCCTCTTCTTTGCCCGTTCTCCTAATCTAAGTCCTTCTACAGACTCTCTGCTTCCTCAGCACCACCTGCCCTTTTACCCATCTTTTTATCATTCAGAAACTTGACTGGAAAGCCATTAATTCTGTCATCCAAAACATCGCCTATAATATGAAAAGAAGCGGTCCCTGCAGAACACCACTAGTCACCAGCAGCTAATCAGAAAAGATCCCCTTTTTTCCTATTGTTCACCTCTTGCCCAGTCAGCCGATCTTCTATCCATGCTATTGTCTTTCCTGTAAAACCATGGGCTCTAATTCTGTTTAGCAGCTTTATGCGTAGCACCTTCTGAACAATCACTTCTAATGCCTCTACAATCTAGCTCTTTCAGAATGCTAGGTGTAATCCATCTGGTCCTGGTGACTCACCTGCCTTAAGACCTTCTCCTCAGTAACTATACTTACTCTTGCTCCCCAACACCCTCGAGATTCTGGCACACTGCTGGTGTTGTCCACTGTGAAGACTGACACAAATACTTAATAAGTCATTCACCACTTCTTTGTCCCCTATTACTAACTCACCAATGTCATTTTCCAGCAGGCTGATGTCCACTCTTGCCTCTTTTTCACTCTTTATATATCTGAAAACTTACTCTTTTATATTATTGGCTTTATATTTCATCTTTTCTCTCCTAACTGTTGTATTTTTAGTTGCATTCTGTTGATTTTTAAAAACTCCCCAACTTCCTACCAATATTATATGCACGCTTTTTTTTTACTCCTCTGTCAGCCATTGTTGCCCCATCCACCCTTAGAATTCTTCTTCACCTTTGGAATGTACCAGTCCTGTGCCTTCTGGATCGCTTCCAGAAACTCCAGTCATTGCTGTTGTGTAACTGCCATTATGCAAAGAAAGCACAACAGTGCCTCTTAGAGTTTTGTGAAAATTCAGTGTGACATCTTAAACTTTGACAAACTTCTATAGCTGTGTGGTGAGGGGTATATTGACCGGCTGCATCATGGCCTTGGAGGGAAACATCTGGTATAGAAAACTCTAGTGCATACGGCCCATCATGGGTAAAGCCCTCCCCACCATTGAGCATATCTCCAAGGAGCACTGCGCAGGAAAGCAGCCACTACCATCAAGGAATCCCAACATCAAAGTCATGCTCTCTTCTCACTGCTGCCATCAGGAAGGCACAGGAGCCTCAGAACCCACAACACCAGGTGCAGGAACAGTTGTTACCCCTCAACCATCAGGCTCTTGAACCATAGGAGATAACTTCACTCGCTCCATCACTGAAATGTTCCCACAACCTACGAACTCACTTTCAAGGACTCTTCATCTCATCTTCTCAATACTTACTTCCTTTTTACTTTTTTCTCTTTTTTGTTGACTTCCTTGTCAGCCACAGTTGCACCATCCTCTCCTTTAGAATATTTCTTTGGGATGTATCTATCCTGCACCCTTCCAAATTACTCCCAGAAGCTCCAGCTATTGCTGTTTTACCATCATTACTGCCAGTGTCCTCTTCCAATCAAACTCTGGCCTTTTCCTCTCTCATGCCTCTGTAATTCTGATACATCTGATTTTAGTTTCTTTCTCTCAAACTGCAGGTGAATTCTGTCATATTACGATCACTGCTTCCTAAGTGTTCCTTTACCTTAAGCTCCCTAATCGAATCTGGTTCATCACACAACGTCCAATCCAGAATTGCCTGTTCCTTGGTGGGCTCAACCACAAGCCGCTCTAAACATCCATCTTTCTCTTGGGCTCCAGCACCAACCTGACTTTCAGAATCTACACAGATATTGTTACCCCCATGACTGTCGTAAACTGTCTTTTTTACATGCCTTTTTCTACCACCCATTGCAATTTGTACCCTGCTGTTCATAGGCCTGTGTGTAACTCGGGTCCTTTCAACTCTCGAGAATGCAGGTGCAGCTCCTTGAGACGAAGATCAGCAATCGCCAGAAGAGAGGGCGGACTTCAATCCAGATGAAAGCATTGAACAGAGTTCAGCCTCATTACTTCATGCCAGCCAAGATCCTCCACCTGAGCCCAACCCATCTGCCCGCATTTGAGTGGTCTCCCTCTCATGTTGGTACTACCATCAGACGGGAAGGTGCAGAACTCCTGGCTTCCACTCTGGCAGTTTCTGGAGCAGTTGTTGCCCTACAGCTATCAGGTTCTTGGCCCAGCTTCACTTGCCCAGTGCTGAACCAGCCTGGACTCTACTTTGGGGACTATGCAGCTGATAGTTTATGTATCATTTGTTTACTGATATTGTTGGCATGGCTTGTCCTCTTCTGCGCTCTGTTGGTCTTTGGTATGTGTGTTATTACATGGACTCTATTGTATTCTTTGTTTTCCCGTGGTGCCTACATACTTTGAAAATAAATTTACTTTAAACTTTAACTCTAGCTGCAAGGATTCTACATCTACATCCTATACCTATGTCACTTCTTTCTTTTTTTTGGTAATTTATTTCTTATTGAAGTTTATCATCAAACAAACATTTCTGTAAGATGTATTTCAGATACTTTCACCTCGTTCTGAAGATTTGATATCATTTTATTTACCGACAGATCCACCTCTCTCCATGCCTGCCCTTTCAATCCAATTGGATGTTAAACTCCTTTGGCCCCAACTGTTAACTTTTAGATTAGCTGTTCAATTGTTATTCCCTACAGAGCCATGGAGCCAGACTCAATGCCAAAAGTCTGGTCACTGTGGCTTGCTCCAGATGGGTTGTCTCCCCCCCCAAATCCCAACAGTATATTATTGAGGGCAATGACCGCAGGGGTACTCTGCGCTGGCTGCCTATTTCACTTTCCTTTCCTGAGAATCACCCAGCTTAGGGGTGACTACCTCCCTACAGTTCTGATCTATCATTGTATTCAGTTCAGTATTGTGTTCAGTTTTGGTCTCCAAATCTGAGGAAGGACATTCTTGCAATTGAGGGAGTGCAGCGTAGGTTCACGAGGTTGATTCCCGGGAAGGAGGGACTGTCATATGATGAAAGATTGGAGCGACTGGGCTTGTATACACTGGAATTTAGAAGGATGAGAGGGGATCTGATTGAAACATATAACATTATTAAGGAATTGGACACGTTAGAGGCAGGAAACATGTCCCCGATGTTGGGGGAATCCAGAACCAGAGGCCACAGTTTAAGAATAAAGGGTAGGCCATTTAGAACGGAGTTGAGGAAAAACTTTTTCACCCAGAGTTGTGGATCTGTGGAATGCTCTGCCTCAGAAGGCAG
Source organism: Hypanus sabinus (assembly GCF_030144855.1). Taxonomy (NCBI): domain Eukaryota; kingdom Metazoa; phylum Chordata; class Chondrichthyes; order Myliobatiformes; family Dasyatidae; genus Hypanus; species Hypanus sabinus. The sequence goes on along the minus strand of NC_082723.1, from coordinate 63,596,049 downwards.
TGCTCGTTCTCTGGTGCTTTCAAGAAAGAATTAGCTCTTAAAGATAGCGGAGTCAAGGGATATGGGGAGAAGGCAGGAACGGGGTACTGATTGTGGATGATCAGCCATGATCACAGTGAATGGCGGAGCTGGCTTGAGGGGCCGAATGGCCTACTCCTGCACCTATTGTCTGTTGTCTATTATCATCTCTTCATCCTCGTGATTGAGCCAAGGGTCATCGAGCTGCGGCTCCAGTTCCCTATCAGGGTTTGTAAGGAGCTGCAGCTCGATGCACCTCCTGCAGATGTAGTTATCAGGGAGACCGGAGGCCTCCCAGAGCTCCCACATCTCACATAAAGAACATACCACTGGACCCATTCAAAAGACAGAAACTTACTGGAAACTTACTTCAAGTCTTCCTCTCTTCTCAAGTAAGCCTCGAGTCAAAGTCAAACCGTTACCACGGTGGCCACTCGGCTTAAACCTAACTACTTTTTATTGGCCAAATGCCTAACAAATCGCTATGATTGAAGGCCATCAAAAAGTCTTCACTTTTTAAACCTCGCTCCGCCACTCTAACCAGCAAGTGCTCACTGCAATCGAAACCTGCTGAGAAAAGGACCAATGCACTTGGACACCAAGATTTTACCCCTTCTTAAAAATAGATTGACAGAAGATCAAAACTGATTATTGAGCAGTGAATCTTTTATACAGAATCTGTAATTTTTATTCCACACAATCAGAGAGATAAGATGGTAATGGCTGAACGTTCAGAGACCGAGAACTGCCGTCAGTGGCCGATTTGTTTCTCTTTCCCCAGTAAATAAATGGACAATTGATGTGGGGAATCTATGACTCGCTTCATAACCTCTCCCAGTTCCTGGGGAATTCCCAACCCTCTCACTGAATTCCCAACTATGATATCTCAGGTGGGAAGGGAGAATAAAACAAGCAGTTACTCGAGAGAGGCTGTTTTACTCTGACAGAGAGTTTGCTACAACAGGGTGGGGGGTAGAAGAGTGAGGGGGGCTTTCTGGTTCATATCTATAGGGTTTCTGTTGGTGGTGTTGGGGGGTGAGGGTTGGTGGAGGGGGATTTTGTTGAAGGGACAGCCCCCACCTTGGTTGAGGAGCTCAGAAGGTAGACTCCTCTCCCTCTTCCCCAACTTCTTCCCTCTCACTCTCCCTGCTCCAATTCCATCCCAGACACTCCTTACCCCGGCAACAAGAGATGGGACGTCCCATGGGACTGGGGGCCTCTGGGTCACGGTGGGGTAGGGTTGATGGAGGTCGGCTCGATGGTAGTGGAGGGGATTTCCCCAGCATTGCCCCCCAACATCCCCCCCCCCACCAGGTCCCGTGTGCGGTCTGGCCGGATCAGCCACTGGTTTCCCAGAGTCGTCTTCCTATGTAGTATCAGGGTCCGCCTCACTTCCTGAGGTGAGAGGATGTGGCATCTGGCAGTCACGTCCTGAGGTTCTGTTCGAGGGTTAGGGTGGGGATAGAGGAAAGGGGGTTGAGAAAGAGGGTGGGAGGAAGGGGGAGAGAGGAGGAAGGGGGGAGAGATGCAGAAAGAGAAAGCTAAGGGGGAGAGGGAAAGGGGAACAAAGAGAGAATGAGAAAGGATCTAAAGATGGAGAGAAGAGAGAAGGAACGGGGAGGAGAGAAGGAAGGAGGTGGAGAGGGAAGGAACGGGGAGGAGAGAAGGAAGGAGGTGGAGAGAGAAGTGAAATGGGAAAAAAACTGAACACAGGACGCAGAGGAAGAGAAGGGCGGGGAGAGGAAAGAACAAGATGAAGGGGAGAAGGAGAGGAGGGGATGGAGAAGGAACAGACATAGGGGAGAGCTACGATGGTCACTGAGGACAGGGGTGGGGGAGAGGGAGGGGAGGGGGAGGCAGACATGAGCCGCTTCAGGAGCATTGGCAGTAGTAGGAGCTGATGGAGTTATCCCAGTTCCCGAAGAACCCCCGGGTCGCTTCCTCCAGTCGGAGCTGCACGCCGGTGCGGAACGTCCTCCGGTGGCCCCTCTTGTTCTTCTTGTCCCACACGGTGAGCTGACATCGGGGCCCCACCACCAGCGAGGAGACGCGGTCGTCCCAGGACCCCTGGATGGCCGGCACGTCGGCCGGGCTCTTGACGTCGAAGTAGCCACCGCCACAGCACTGGTCGTACAGCACGTTGCTGTCCCGGTAGAAGCGGGCACACACCCTCTCCCCGTTCACGTTCCGCAGGACGCTGGGCTCGGGGCACCCGGACAGGACCCCCGCCACGCACAGGGCCCACACAGCCAGCGGCAGCCCCACCATGATGCAGAGACACGCGGAGTTCGCTGGAAATGGATGCTAGGCGTGGGCTGCCCCCGTTATATCGCCCCAGGCTCCCCCCACCCCCAACACACACACACTCACCTCGCAGCCAACCACTGCTCCGGGACGGTCCAACCTTGAACTCGCCTCGCCCTCCCTCCGACTTAAGGCAGTCGTGTCCCACCGTGTGAAAGGGACAGACTTTCGGGACGTGGAGATGGTGGGGACCCAGCTGCCGAGTTCTCAGGGGCTTGTCACGGGACTGGGTAGAGCAAGCTGCACTCTGTCTCTGACCTTGGGAGTGTGCAATGGGACAGGGTGGAGGGATATTCACTCCGTGACTAACTCCTCTTATGTTCAACCATGTTTATTCCCAGTATAAAACCACGGGGCAGTCTGGTCAAAAATTGAAAATATCAAGAACACAAAGTTACTGATTTCTATTTGTCTCTCAGCCCCACTAAAGCCCCTCAGGATAGTACCCGGGTTCCCGATGATGACCCCAGGTTAGACATTCACATGTTGCAGAACTGGTCTTGAACATCAGAGAGAGGCATTGTAGACAGCTATCTCCACCGGAAGCGATGGCGAATGGAACTGAATGCCCTCTGCCTGTATATGATACCTCCATTCCCTGCTTGTTTGTGTATCTGCAGTAGCTAACAGCGCCTTAAGCACTACCATTGTATCTGTTTTTCTCCCCCCATCTTCCTTGCAGCCCGTTCCAGGCTCCTAACTCTCTGTGAAAATTTTACCCCATAATTTTCTTTAACCTTTTCTCCTTTCACCTTAAGCGCACCGCTCCTGGTAGCTGACTTTTCTACCCTGAGAAAAAGATTCCAACTGTCTATGTCCCCTATAATTTCAGAGATTTCCACAGCTGTGTCCACAGGAAGGTGGTGATGGTGAGATTGGTTGTAGAGATGAGGAACACCCAGTTAGCTCTGCAAACAAAGATGGAGGGGGAGGGAGAGTCAATAGGTCAAGTCCAGCACGGTCAGGAAACACACCGAGTTGGTGCTCCTCTTCATTCCGTAGCCCATCACCCGGGTGACAGCGCCATTCCTGGAGCCGGTGTGGATGATCGTGGACAAGATGGTGGGATCTGGCTGCTGGATCCTGAAGTCCCTGGGCACATAATCATTGAGAGGTTCCCACTGAGGGCTGAAAGCAACGTGGTGGGATTGGTTGGGTAGGATATTGTGAAGGTGAAAGAGATGGGGAACGGCAGGAGGAAGAACAGGCCAGAGAGTGGAAAGGGAAAGAGGAAGCCAAAGGAGAGAGGGAGGGGCAGGAGTGAGAGGACTAAATATTCGTGCTCTCCCACGGCACAGTTCTCCCTTCACACTGCCGGCCCCACAATACAGCACTCCCTCCTCACCACCTCTCCCATAGCATGGTGCCCCCTCCACGCTCCCCTTCCACAGCGTGCTGTTCCCCACCTCACTGCGTGGTGCTGTCTCCTCCCTCCTATAGTGTGATATCAGAACTCCAGCTGTGGACTAGTTCTTTCATAAAGTTGTACAATAATTTCCCTACTCTTGTATTCTGTGGCTGTACTTATGAAAGCAAATATCCTGTACGCAGTCTTCAGCACCTTATCTAACCGTTCTGCCTCTCAGGGATTCTCGTACGACTGGGTCCCTCTATTCTTTACTATTCCCCACTATTCATTGTGTTTGTGTGTGTCCTATTATTGTACAACAAGGTCCCTCTAACTCCTCAATCTCAATTCTCTCTACCATTCACATTGGGTATCCTGCCCTTGTACAAAAAAGTCCCTCTGCTCCTCAGTGTTTCCATCGTCCATGGTGGGTGTCTCTCTCCCCAGGTACAACCCACCTGACTGACTTTGTCCAGTATTCCTGTTTCTGTGAGCGATCGATATTTGGAGAATTTGTCAGCAAGACGTATGCTTGGGGCAGATATCCTATGAGATGGAGGATAGCCCTCCCATACAGGGACCTCCCTGGGAAAAAGACTTTACGCTTTCATCCTCTGTATGCTCCTCGTGATCTAAAATACCTCCATTAAATGACCCCTGAATCTCCTAAGTTCCAGGGGGTAAGTCCTAGTCTTCGCAATCTCTCCTTGTAACTCAGGCCCCAAAGTCCAGGCTCCATCCTGGTAAATCTTTTCTGAACTATTTCTAGTTTACTAACATTCCTTCCTATAACAGAATGGCAAAATCAGTACAGAACATTCAAGTGAGGCCCCGCCAATGTCTTAAATAACTGCAATGTACTGTGATGAGATTCCTTGATGAAACTGGCTCGGACACATATACTGGAGTATCTGAGGCTAGGATTGAGGCACGGTTTCAAACAGGATTGAGAATCTGAGCACTAAACAAACATTAGACGAAATCACGAGTGGGCTATAATTGAGCACTGAATCTTCTTCTTTTCCTTCTGACTTGTAATGGTGGTAGGCAGTCCAACTTAAAGGCGCATTTTCACCACCAACTGAACAAGAGAGTGGTGTACAGAATTGGGAAATAAAACCCTTCCAGCTCTTTATAAAATGAAAACTAAATTATCCCAAAAGCCCTATAGAATGTAAATAATGAAAGACAATATTGTGAATTAAAGTCACTTCCATAACTTGGTAAAGTTTTTGAATGAAAACTATCAACCCCAAATATAGTAGAGAAGCCTGCATTTGATTTCCTTCAAGCTTGTATGCTTCACATTGTAATAGAATGTGTTCAACTGTTTCATAATGACAAAACCTACACACCCCAGAGTGATGTACTCCGACAAGATATAAGGAATAATTAAGCATAGTATGCCCTATTCTAAGTCAAGTCAATATAATTCCTTCCCTTCTTGTTTAACCCCCTTCTCCCACCAATCCAATAGCTTTATACATTCTGTAAAGGCGTCTCCCGTTATGCCCATTATCCCACAAGTCCTGCCATAATCCCTTAATCCTTAACCCCACCACCCACTTAGCTTCTGGTTTGCTTAGTGGAAGGTCTATATCCACAGCTGAACTTTTAACAGCTTTTTTAGTCAATCAATCAACCCGCTCAATCCCCTCGACACCTCTATGTGCAGGGACCCATAAGAAGAGAACATGCAGACCAATACTGTGAACATGAAATAAATTTTGAAGAGCTCCTGATCTACTGCTTAAATGACCTGTTTTAAGGCTAATCAAAACCAAAAAAAGAATCAGAACAAATTGCAACTTTGCAAGGACAAATTTCCTCCACTCACTGTAAGCCCAAATGATGGCAACCAATTCTGCTGTGTATACTGATAAATGGTTAGTAAGAAGTTTCTTTATTGTTACCTGTAATTCAAGCACAAAAACAGACACACCAACATTCCCAGTTAAATTTTGATCCATCAGTAAAAATGATTAACATGTCACAATAGTTCTCCTTAACATAGTGATGAACCAACAGACTCTCAAGCACATCAGGATCCTTGGACTTGGACTTCATTAAATTATGTAACCTACAATCAACTAAAGTCATTGGAAAGGACCAAGGTGGGGTTACCGAGAAAGCTACAGAGGGACAGATTATATAATGCAGCAAACTCATATTCCTAGCATGATCCCAGCCAGCCAAAACTAGAAACTCTCTTCTTGTGATGTTCCCAACAGTCTTGCAACTCACTTTTAACATGGTGATCATTTCTCTGCCCCCTCAAATTAATCCAGTTTGTTAACAACAACTTCAACCTCCACAACTGTAAGGGTTTTTGTCCCATTTCAACCAGCAAAGCTGAAACAGGTGACAACCTTACTGCACCATAACACAGTCTTAAAGCCTGATATTGTGTCACATCCAAACATTTTAAGTTGGAAGATGACGTTGATCCATAAGCCACACAGCCATAATCAAGTACCAGTCTAATTAAACAAATTAAAATGGTCATCAGAGATTTTCCTGTAGCACCCCAAGCATACCCACATTGACACCTAAGGAAATTTCATGCTCCTTTATATTTATCAATTATTTTACTGACATGCCATCTTACCACAGACACTTCTCAAGAGCTTGACCATATAATTGATTCTCTTTATAAAACACATAACTTGTGTTTCAGCTACTGAAAGCTTAAAACCTCATCTATTTGCCCACTGCTTGACCTATTAATTGCAGATTGCATCTTGTATTCTGCTAAATTGAAGTTTCTATCTCTGATCCATAAAGCTCCATCATCTGCAAAGATTGATTTACCCACCCCAGTACCCATCTCAGAGGAAATATCATTAATCATAATACTAAACAATAAAGGGCTATAAATATTCCCTTGTCTCTAGTCTCTTGTCCCAGTCTCTATCTCTTAGGAGCCTGAATATACCTTACCTACCCTTACCTCCATAGATGGTCCAACTAAAATACTCAGAAAAAAATTACATAGCCTTCCTCTTGTTCCTAATTTCCTTAATTTAATCAAAAAACCTTCCCTCCATAACATATCATATGTTTGTTCAATATCAAAAATTACTGCAGTTACATCTTCTTTATTTACCTGTGTTTTCCCAATATCATCTTCCAAACAGAAAACTGAATCCAATGTCATTCTACCTTTCCAAATTCTTCTCTGATAAAACACTATATCACCTCTCTTTTCCAAAATGTATTTCAACCACTCTATTACCGTATGTTCCATACGTCTACACAAATGGGACGTTAAAGATATTGGTCTATAATTAGAAGGATCCGATGGGAGTTTACCAGGTTTTAGAATAGGCATTACTACTGCCATTTTCCATGAGGTGGGAAGGACGTCTGAACAAGTATGATACAAAATTTTTAATATTATTTCAAGAGTGTTGTCAGCCATATGTTTAAACATACATTAACATATATCATTCTTTCCAGGAGCCGTCTGACCTGTACTATTAATAGCTTTCTTAAATTCACATGAAGAAAACTCAACATCATTAATACCATCATTGCTACAGCTGGCTTCAACACATCCGGGTATTCATTTAGAGCCTTATCCCTACATTGTTTAGCCTCTTCACTTATCTTGATTATGAATTACAACAAATGACTGAGCCAGTAACTTCGGCTTCTCTACCTCAGTAACAATTGTATTACCTCTTTAATCAATACAAGAATGTTATTAAATCACAAATAACAAATACAAAAAAATATTACTGAGCCTTGTGGCACACCACTAGACCACAGGCACGAGGAAATCTGCAGATGCCAGAAATTCAAGCATCACACACAAAATGCTGGTGGAACGCAGCAGGCCAGGCAGCATCCATAAGAAGAAGTACAGTCGACGTTTCGGGCCGAGACGTTTGTCAAGAGTTTGTCAAATCTGCGCAAACTTCTAAGGAAGTAGAGATGCTGTCATGCTTTCTTTGTAAAGGCACTCACATGCTGGACCCAGGACAGATCCTCTGAGGTGATAATGACAAGATGGAGAGTTACTGACCCTCTCCATCTCCAGTCCCCCTGCTGTTATGAAATCTGTTTTTACTGGAAAGGCTGGCATGGATTATTCCACATTCCCTCCTCTACAACAGTGTTTGCTTCTCTGCCTCAGACTCCCGTGTCTTATTTTGAATTAGTTTAATGTTTTGAAGTTACAAATCATTGGTGTGAGGTATTTTTAAAATGAGCATGGGACTGCTACCGACCAGCTCAAGTGCAGCAAGATGTTTAAATTAAAAGAAAATGCAGCAAGAACAATGGTGAGTAAAAAAACACAGTCCAGCATGTGCAGCAAGATAGTTCAGTTAAAAAAAAATGCAGCACAGCATTTAGAACGGAAGACACAATGGAGTTTTAAACAAAAGGTCAGAAAACAGAAGAATGCATGGGTCTATAAAGAATGGGTCATAAAAAAGCAGAAATGGCTGGCTATATTGGAAAAATAGACACATTTGTTTGCAAATGATAACAGGATAATGTTTACTGAGCTAATTCAACAATATTTTGAAGCAAATGAGAAACGTACCAATTTTGCTGAGTTCATTGGGTTTTAAGGCATACAGTCTGCTCCGAAGATTAACTGCTCCAAACAAACCATCTGAAATGAGCTTTGTTGATATTGTCAAAGTAATGCAGGAACATTTAGAACCAAAGCCATCATTGATTGCAGAATACTTTTGGTTTCATAAAACTAAAAGGCCATTACAGTAGCATCAACACACACAAAATGCTGGTAGAACACAGCAGGCTAGGCAGCACCTATAGGGAGAAGCGCTGTCGATGTTTTGGGCCGAGACCCTTCGTCAGGACTTACAGTAGCATAATGGTTAGCTCAATGCTTTACAGCACAGGTTGACCCAGGTTCAGTTCTCACTTGTAAGAAGTTTGTACGTTCTCCCCATGACTGTGTGGATTTCCTTTGGGTGGTCCAGTTTCCTCCCACAGTCCAAAGACATAGCAGCTGGTAGATTAATTGTCCCATGATTAGGCTAGGATTAAATCAGGGATTGCTGGCAGTGTAGCTCGAAGGGTCAGAGGGGCCCATTCCACACAGTATCTCAATAAATAAATAAGTGGTGTCAAAGAGAAGGGCAGTCCAGTTCAGCATACCTGGCTGCATTGAAGAAACTGTCTGAGCATTGTCAGACAATGCAGCAAAGTAGGACACATACAAAGAGCATGTCAGGCAGACAAAAATAAATGGACTGCTCAAGGAAGAGAAAAGGCTAAAATGTTAAGTTGCAGTTTCAAAAAGAGCACTAATCTGCACATTGTTGTGAAATCTGATCATGAGAGTGGCACAATGATGAGATACACACACAAACTACCTAGGAGTCACACTAGATTGAACCCTCTTACACAAGATCCACCTTCAAAATGTTGCAAAGAAACTAAAATCCAGAATGGCCATGATCAGAAAGATAGCAGGAACCAAATGGGGTGCTAGCCAGTCAGTCCTATGAACATGTAGCCTAGCACTATGTTTCTCAGTCGCCAAATATTGTGCACCTACTCTTCTTCCTCAGAAGTTTGTGAAGATTTGGCATGACATCTAAAAGTTTGACAAACTTCAATAATATACATGTGTGGTAGAGAGTGTATTGACTGGCTGCATCACAGCCTGGTATGGAAACACCAATGTCCTTGAATGGAAAATACGACAAAAATCAGTGGATACCAATCACTCCATCACAGTTAAACCCCACCCCACCATTGAGCATGCCTACAAGGAACACTGTCACAGGAAAGCAGCATCCATCATCAAAGACCCCAATAACAAAGTCCATGCTCTCTTCTCACTGCTGCCATCAGGAAGAAGGTACAGGAGCCTCAAGACCTGCACCACCAGGTTCAGGGACAATTATTACCCCTCAAGCATCAGGCTCTTGAACCGGACAGGGTAGCTTCACTCAACTTCCTTCACTCGCCCCGTCACTGAAATGGACTCACTTATGTAGGCCTGATTGTTTAATGTTATTGTGTAGTGACTTTGGGATGATATTACTACTGGGACAACGTATACCCTGTTCATGTTCCATAGTCTTTCAGTTTCATAGTCTTTTAATTCAGCATATTTCTGGTGTTTTTCATTTACTGATTTCTGTATGTTATGTGTGTTTGGCTATATCTATTAAGTAATTTGTTCTTGCTTGTTTATCCTGTATTATTATATCCAGATGAATATTATAGATTGTCCTATTTGTAATAATGGATCAGTTGTAATATAATTTGTCAGACTCTGACTCTAAAACTGGATCAGGCTTGTATTTATGATAATGTCTGGTGTCTTTTATGAGTTTGTATTTTAAAGAAGTTTTTGGTGAATGATGTTTGCCACATGATTGTGCCGATGTAAGTAATCAGATTGAGTTAAACTGCTACAGGATCCTGTAATGTGTTGGATTTTTTCTGGTTTCCCTTGGCATTTTCTGCATTTATTGTCTTGAATTTGTCTTTTGTTATGTATTTTTGATAATTTTTGTGTTAACCACCTGGTCCTGTATTACCACAAGGAACCCCTCTGTTTCTGGGAAGAGGTCTCCAACTCTGAGCCAGGCGTTCAACGCTTCCTTGTCGACATCTATCCTGCTCAGATCGAGAGGATGCCTTCCATGGAGGGACATGCTCTTCCATTGGTTAACTTTTTCTTCAATAGTGATAATGTCTTCATTTATAATCCAAGATGGTGGCATGACGCAGCTTGCAGCGGCCACTCCAGAGCTGAGTATCTGTTATTTGTGAAGTGGGATGCCGTGCACAATCATAATCGATTGAAAACGGACGTGGGAGCACGGAGGAACATCGGGAAATTCCAGGAAGACCTTCTTCGTTGCTGCTGCTGCTGCTGTGAGGTCCGGGACTCTGCTGGGAAGAACAGGCCCCCAGTCCTCGGGATCACGTTGCTGATGGCCGTTGGCGGGGCTGTCTTAATACGCTCGGCAGAGGATGGTGCTTGGAGAAGCTGTGCCGGAGGGGATGGTCGTCGGCTTGGAAGTTTGACAGACTCAGGTCACTTTTGGTGTGTGCTGCGTCTGCGAGGCTGGTTTCGACAGAGCTTCCATTGTGTGTTGCATCTGCGAGGCTGAGTTGGGCGGCGCAGTGGAAGTCCATAGCGGAGGTATTCCCTTCTGCCACCGGCATGGGATGGCGAGTCTGTTGGGACCCTGGGGACCTGTGGAAACTGTGTGGTGATTTCTTTTGAACTTACAGTCCTTTAACATCTTGGACTATTTTTACTGTGCCCATAGTCTGTTTTTTTAATCAATTATGCTATTGTTTGCACTGTTGTAACTATCTGGTTTTTGCTTTAGTTTTTGGTCTTGTTTTTGTCTGGTGTATTTGGAGCTCCTTTCCGGGGAACGCGCTAGACAGTAGCGTGATATTAATATGCAGCAGCCTCTCCGGACTCTGGATTGGGGATTGCCAAACGTTACGTGGATTTTCTAGTGTAGTCTGTTTTGTCATATGCTTTTGTGATATCATTCTGGGAGAACGTTGTCTCATTTTTTAACTGCATTGCATTTGTGGTTTCTAAATGACAATAAACTGAATCTGAATTATTCTGGGTCGTGCTTTCGTTTAAGTTTAGTGGAATGTATTTCCTCTTAGAATTGCATGTGCTTACGTGGAGTGCTGAATCCTGTTTCCATTGATGAAAGTATATTTTTAGAAGCTTTATCTGACCCTCCTTCTGTCCCACGCATTTGATTGTAACATAGTGTTTTCTAAAATTTGTCATTTCATTTCTTATTTTTCTTTGTAAATTTTCCAGATCAGTGCAGACTAAGATATTAAAGTCATAGAGTCGTAAAAGATTACAGTACAGAAACAGGTCCTTCAACCCATCTAGTCCATGTGGAGCCATTTAAACTGTCTACTCCCAACAACCTGCCCTCCACACCCCTGCCATCTATGTTGAAATCAAGCTCGCATGTACCACTTGCACTGGCAGCTTGGTCCACACTCCAATGACCCTCTGAGTGAAGTTGTTTCCACTCATGTTCACCTTTAACTTTTCACTTTTCATCCTTAACCCATGACCTCTAGTTGCAGTCCCACCCAACCTCAATGGAAGAAGCCTGCTTGCATTTACCCTACCTCTACTCTCGTTTTGAACACTATTATTAGATTGGATCAGATGGCACGTCATACAGGATAACTCCCTGTACTTGGTCTCTAACAGTGACGTTGATTTGTTCGAGTAGCCACTACATTTTGTCATCAAAAGATTTTGACAATTATACCAAATGAACATCAGCATTTGGACGTTTCGGCAAAATTAGAAGCAGCAAAGCCAGGAGTAGCTTTTGGCCAGTAACAAAGTTTTGTCAATTCATGCTGTGTGTTTGGGGTTGAAATACAGTTTGGAATGGTCACGCTGACCATAAGCTCTATAGGGTGGTGTTTGCCTAAGAATTCATCACTTGGTTCTGTTGAAATGCTAAAATACTTCAATTGCTGACACTTGAATTGAACTCGGTTGTTTGAGCTGGTTCATGCACTTGAAAAGCAACTTGAGTCAAGTGAACTAGAAATCAGGACTGAAAGAGAATTATACATACGGAGAGATCCTTGGTGAGTAAGATTGACAGTGTTCAAAAAGAATATAATATAATTGTTAAGAAAATTATAGATTTAATACATTAATTAGAAGTTTTCTGCAAGGCAAGCAAAATGTAGTCTCAGCTGAAAGATTTGAAAAATCTTTGTGAAGTGTTACTAAGCAACATAATGTGTTGTCTTTAATTCCTATCTCAGGGCAAGGTAAACAAACTGAAAGCATTGCAAATATTGAGACTCTTATTAATACAGTCATAGCAAAGGATGAACAGTGACTGAAACAAACATGCAATGTTGAAGGTCAAGCTGCTGAAGCAAATGAAAATATTTATCCAACCAGTGCATGCTTTGACTATGTATAAATCTGACAACTTTCAGGATGATGTATGCTTAGACAACATGAATCTAATGTGTTTGCAGCTGGTTCCATTGTTAGCAAAACATCCATGCGTCTGACACCTCCTTGGCATGCATTAGAATGGAAGCTGATTTAGCTGAGTTACCTGCAAGGAAACAAACACTGCAGAAAAGCATATGTTGGAAGAACAAGCGGAATAGGTGGAAGAGCATCTACGGAGAAGTGAAGAGCAGCTTCAGAGAGAAAGGAGCAGACTTGAAGAAAGATGAAGCAGCTTAAGTGGCAGGAAGAAATTGCAGCCAAGGTGGCCAAAGAGAAAGGCTTCAGGTGCTGTGGGTGCTAAAGGTGCAGGGCTAGATTTGATTAGTGATCACTATATAATAAAAATTCACCCTACAATTCCAGAGAAAGAAACTAAAATCAGATGTATTGGTATTATCGTTGTGTAAAGGTAACTACTGAGGTTCTGGCTATATTTGATTGGAAGGGGACACCAGTAGGAATGACAGTATAGCAGCAATGGATAGTTTCTGGAAGTAATTCAAAAGATGCAAAATTGGTTCATCCCAAAGAAGAAGCATTCTAAAAGGAGGATGTGGCAACTGTAGCTGACAAGGTCATCAAAGACAGCATAAAAGCAAAAAACAGTGCATACATTACAGTAAAAATCAGTGAGAAGCTAAAGGATTGGGAAGCTTTTAAAATGCAACAGAAGACAACTAACAAATCGAAAAGGAGAGAAAGATGAAATGTGAAGATAAGATAGCCAATAATATAAAGAGGATTCCAAAAGTTTTATTCAGATACTTAAAGAGTTAAAAAAGGGGCAAGAGTGAATATTGGACCTCTGGAAAATGACACTGCCGAGGTAGTAATGTGGAACAAGAAATGGCAGAGGAACTGAATAAGTAATTTGCTTCAGTTTTCACTTTGCAGACCAGCAGCATGACAGAAATTTGGCAGTGTTCGGGAGTGGAAGTGAGTGTAGTTGCTATTACTAAGGAGAAGGTGCTTGGAAAGCCTGAAAGTAGATCAATCACCTGGATCAAATGGATTATGCCCCAGGGTTCTTAAAGAAATGGCTGAGGAGATTGCGGAGGCATTAGTACCAATCTTTCAAAAATCACTGGATCCTGGAATGGTTCCTGAGGATTGGAAAATTGCAAATGTCTTTGTCTCTTTATGAAGGGGTGGATAAAAGACAGGAAATTATAAGCCGGTTAGCCTGACTTCAGTGGTTGGTAAAATACTGGAGTCCATTATTAAGGATGAAGCTTCCAGATACTTGGAGGTACATGATACAATATGCCGAAGTCAGTATGGTTTGCCCAAGGAAAACCTTGCCTGACAAATCTGTTCGAATTTTTTGAGGAAATTAAAGGCAGGATAGACAAAGGAGGGCTTTGGATGTTGTTTACTTGGGTTTTCAGAATGCCTTTGACAAAGTGCTGCACATGAGGCTGCTAAGCAAGACAAGAGCACATGGATCTACAGGAAAGATATCAACTGGACAGAAGATCAGTTGACTGACCGAAGGCAAAGGATGTGAATAAAAAGGACCTTTTTTGGTTTGTTGCCCATGACTTGTGGTGTTTTGTTGCGGTGGGTGTAATGTGCACTAATTTTTACTGTATGTTATATGTTCATGATCTGGATGATGAAATCGATGGCTTTGTTGCCAAGTTTGCAGATGAAACTAAGATAGGTGGAGAGGTATGCAGAGCTGAGGAAGCAGGTTGTCTGCAGAAGGACTTAAAGAGATTAGGAGAATGGGCAAAGGAGAAGCAGATGGAATACAATGTAAGGAAGTGTATGGTCATGCATTTTGGTAGGAGGAATAAAGGTATAGATTACTTTCTAAATACATTCATTTATTTATTGAGATACAGCATGGAATAGGCCCTTCTGCACCACCCAACAATCTGAACCTAATCACAGAACAATGACCAATTAACCTACCAACCAGTAGGTCTTTGGACTGTGGGAGTCACCTGGAGAAAACTGATGCAGTCACAGAGAGAACTTGGTTAATGGTAAGGCTCCATGGCATAACAAAGATTTGGAAATCATGGTCTAAATAGAGTGGACATGAAGAGGATGTTTGCAATAGTGGCAGAGTCTAGTACCAAAGTTCAAAGTATATTTATTATCAAAGTACATATATATCACCATATACAAGCCTGAGATTCATTTTCTTGTGAGTATTCTCAATAAATCTATAGAAATCACAGAATCAATGAAAGATCACACCAACTAAGGCATTTAACCTGTGTGCAAAAGAGAACAAACTGTGCAAATATAATAGAAAGGATTAATAATAATTAAATAAATAAGCACAGCTTCAGAATGGAAGGACGACCCTTTGCAGCAGAGTTAAGGAGGAATTTTTTAGCCAGAGGGTAGTGAATCTGTGGAATTCATTGCAACCAATGGCTGTGAGGCCAAGTGATTTGGTATATTTAAAGCGGAGGCTGATAGATTGATGATTAGAAAGAGCAATAAAGGCTAGGGAAGAATAGGGTTGAGAGGGAAAATACATCGGCCATGATCAAACGATGGAGAAGGCTCAATGGGCCAAATGGTCTATTTCTGCTCCTTTGTCTTATAGTCTTATTTGCTTAGTATGCTGTTGTTCTGTGTGAGTCACCTTCAAGGACTCTTTCCAACTCTTGTTCTGGGTATTATTGTTTTATTTTGCACAATTTGTCTTCTTGATTGACCACCTTTGTGTGCTTATGTATAGTTTTTCATGAAATTCTATAGTATTTCTGTTTCTTCTTATAAATGCCTATGTGGTAACATGTACCTATTTTGACAATAAATTTACTTCGAACTTTGGAATTTCGGGTTGTTGTTGTGACGCCAGTCAACCAGCCAATCAATCAATCTCTCTCTCTCTCTCTCTCTCTCTCCTGTATGCCTCCTTGTCACCATCTGAGAACAGCCACCATCATTGGCGAATTTATGGATGGCTTTAGAGCTGTGCCTAACCGCCCAGTCATTAGTGTATGTGCCCGGGCATCTTCTTTGAACTTACCCCCTCTCAACTTAAACGTGTGCTGCATGGCATTAAAGATTTTGATCCTGGGGAAAAATATCCTGACTAGCTCCTCTACCTCTCTCATAAATTTTTAAACTTCCATCAAAGATGACATGAGTGGCGGCAGTGCTATTTAGTAATGCTTTTTGGGAGGGTGATTTTAGATGCATATCATATTTATACTGAGTTAAATACTGTATGTAGTTAGTTTTGTTACAATAAGTGTATGGGACACTGGAAAAATGTTGAATTTCCCCTTGGGGATGAATAAAGTATCTATCTATCTATTAATGTGCATGAATGTAAAAGGGAAAGCATTGACCATGTATGTAAAGAATAAAAAGACATTCAATGGTTTATTCTTGAAAACAATTTTTATTATGTACAGTATAAAGGTTATTTTGTTAAAAATATAAAATTAAAAAATATTCACCCAGCCTCTCTTTAATGCCCTATAATTCTGTTGAACCTTTTCCACACTCTCCAAAGCCAAACGACGACGATCAGAACTGAACGCGATGATCCAGCAGAGGTATAACGACGAGAGTTTTATTCAGCTGTAACTTGCTGATATTTCGACTGAATGTCTAGATTAAAGAGACAGCTGCTGTATTAGGCCAAGCACACACATTAAGATACTAGAGGAAATGGAGAGCAAAATAGTGTGTTCCCTGACCGGGAATCGAACCCGGGCCGCGGCGGTGAGAGCGCCGAATCCTAACCACTAGACCACCAGGGAAGCTGTTAGCTGAGAAACTCATTTCGCAACTCCACGAGCAGCCATCGCTTCCTTTCATCGGTATTACTGAAACATGAGTGGTTCAATCCCGCATTGCGTCACCACCAGCCGTCCAATCGCTGTGCGGATTTGCCGACGACTCCCGGACTCACTCCAGCCTCCATCCCAACTGAGCCTGTCCGATCCAAATGTTCCCACCGCCAACATCCTCACTGACCGCAGCCTCCTCTTCTTTTTTCACTCCTCCCTCCCCTCAACCCGCTGTACCTTTGCACTGTCCCCGCACAAGGCCACGGTCTCCGCCACCCTCTTCACGATCTTTCAGTGAGCAAAGTTCCAGACACTTGGCAGAAGTTGTCACCAGCAGTGATACAGAAAACGATAAATCGCAGAAATAAAAACAGTAACCAAAATGCTTCGGCCCATCAGGAGTAGAGGGAGTGTAGGGGAATGCCTATAAAATAAATTTGGAGGGGCTGTGACAGACTATATTACAGTTAAATCGGATTAAGGAAAATCCCAAGGCACTTTAATAATAAATTAAGAACAAGAGGCTAAAGACCAAAAATGGGACCTATTTGGGATACATGAAGCCAGAGAACATGGTTGAGGTCTTAACTTACTACTTTTCAGCTAGTTGTATTGGCACCAGTAGGGATACTGAGATGGGCAGGGTTGAAAGATGCTGCAGTGGGCTGCAAACTCAGGCAGCTACATCACAGGCAGAAAACTCCCCACCATCCACGGCATCTTCAAAAAGCAGGGCCTTAGCAAGGCGGCGGCTATCATTAATGAACATCACCATCACAGACAAGCTCTTTTCTGACACCTACGATCAGAGAGGTGGTACAGCACTCAGCAGTCCCACCTTCAATGACTCAGGAACAACTTATGATCCACTACTATTAAGATTTCTGAAGAATCCTTGAACACTACCTCATTATTGCACTCCCTATTTCCGCACTATTTACTTATTTTACATTTACAGTGAACCTAAAACTGATCCTCCACAAAGAAGATTTTTTGGTTGGAGATTATTTCTGATATTTACTTGCAGCATATTCGAAGTTTAAGAAATAAGATCTGGATGATAATGTGGTTAACAGCATTGGCAAATTTGAAAATGACACCAAGATAGATCTTGGTAGATAACAACCAGGGTAGATCTTAAACAGTAAACGGTAGGGCGTTGAGGAATGGTAGAACAAAGGGATCTGGAAATACAGCTCTAGAATTCACTGACAGTGGGGTCACAGGTAGATAGGGTCTTTTTAATTTTTTTTGTTTATTTATTAAATTTTAAAGAGAATTACATAAAATGAGTAGAATATTAGAATAGTGAAAAATTAATATTGGCCCTCCCCCCTCCCCCCTTAGATCCCTATCTGAAAAAAAGAAAAGAAAGAAAAAAAAAGATAGAAGGATTGCCTGGATATCGGAGGATCCCCACATGCTCCATGGAGTCCAAAATAACTTCAGTTTTTATTTTCCCCAAAAGATAGGGCCTTTTAAAAAGCTTTTAGTACATTGGCCTTCATAAATCAAAGTATTGAGTACAGGAGATGGGATGTTAGGTTGATGGTGTATAATTCATTGGTGAGGTCTAATTTGGAGTATTGTGTGCAGTTTTGGTCACCAACCTACAGGAAAGATGTAAATAAAATTGAAAGGGTACAGATAAAGTTTACAAGGATGTTGCCAGGACTGGAGAACCTGCATTATAAGGACAGATTGGATAGGTTAAAACTTTATTCCTTGGAGCATAGAAGATTGAAGGGAGACGATAGAGATATACAAAATTATGAGAGGTACAGATAGGTAAATGCAAGCAGCCTTTTCCCACTGATGTTCGGTGGGACTGCAGCTAAAGGGCATGGGTTAAGGATGAAAGGTGAAAAGCTTTAGGGAAACATGAGGGGAAACTTCTTCACTCAGAGTGTTGTGAGAGCTACCAGCACAAGAGGTGCATGCATGTAAGCTTGATTTCAATGTTTAAGAAAAGCTTGGATAGGTACATGGATGGTAGGGCTATGGAGGTCGATGGCAGTGGGCAGCTCGAAGGGCCCGCCACTGTGCTATACTTTTCTATAACTCTGTATCTTAGTTTACATATGAAAGTTGATAAATACTGAGGTCTAATGACATGTATTCCAAGCCACTGTGGGAGGTAAGAGAGGCTTTTACTACCTAAACACTTCAAGGTGAACAAATGGGGTAGATCTTGTCTGGCAAGCTTGAATTAAATTTTCAAAGTGGTAACAAACTTTACTAATGAGGGTAGTGCAGTTGCTATGGACCAGCTTTTGACCCATACTACAACTTACTATACTAGAATGTAATCACAGGGGCTGCCCAAGAACATTTGTAGAAAAAGGTAGAAAACATAACTGGATCTAGATCAACTTTGGAAAGAGGTCCAAGGAATGGCAGATGGAATTTAACTTGGATAAGTATGAAGCTCAAACACGAGGAAATCTGCAGATGCTGGAAATTCAAACAACAACACACAAAATGCTGGTGGAACACAGCAGGCCAGACAGCATCTATAAGGAGAAGCACTATCGACATTTCGGACCATGACCCTTCAAAGGGTTCTGACGAAGGGTCTTGGCCCGAAACGTCAACAGTGCTTCTCCTTACAAATGCTGCCTGGTCTGCTGTGTTCCACCAGCATTTTGTGTGTATTGTTTAAGTATGAAGCTCTCCATTTTGTGATGTTAAACCAGGGCAGAACTTGCATGATAAATGATTGGGCCTTGTGGATGTTGTAGAACAGAGAAACCTAGGGGTAGAAAGATATAGTCCCTCAAAAGTGGTGACACAAAAAAAGATTAAATGACAAGTAAATTGAAGTAGGCATTTGGCATACTTGCTTGCTTTACTTTTGGCATTGAATACAAGAATTGTATATATTGAATACATTGAATACATGTTACAGCTCGACAAAACGTCTGTGTGACCACACTTGGAGTTTTGTGTACAGTTCAGGCCATCCAGCTATACGAACAATATCATTAAGAAAGTTTCTCCAGTCCTGCCAAAAGGTCTCGGCCCAAAATATTGACTGTAGTTTTTTTCCATAGATGCTGCCTGGCCTGCTGAGTTCCTCCAGCACCTTGTGTGTGCTCAATAAGTTGGAAAGGGTGCAGAAAAAGTTCACAAATGTGTTATCAGACTATAGGGCTAGAGTTATAACATTAGGATTGTTTTCCCTAAAGCAAATAAGGCTGAGGAGATGATAGGGATCAACAAAGATCCCCGGCATCTGGGCCATGTCATCTTTTCATAGCTACCATAAGGCAGAATGTGCAGAAGCCTGAATTCCCAAACCACCTACTTCAAGAACAGTTACTTCTTTTCAGCTTCTCAGTTCTTGCACAATACTAATCACTAACTGAATATAACAAGCTATGACAACTTTCATCACTTTGCACTACAATGGAGTTTCTTTTTGCTCTCATTTTGTTTTCTCTTGTAAGAATTGTGTATAACGTGCTTATGTTTCTTCTCGCCAATGCTGCCTTTGTGCCTTTGATTCTGCTGTGTAATTTTCACTGTAGTTGCGCCTAAACTTAATTGTGCATACAACAAACTCGACTTTGACTTTATATAGTTTTATAAAATCGTAAAGTGCATTGAAAAGACGAAGAGTCATAGTTCTTTCCCCCCGGGGTTGGGCAGAGGTGCAAGGCCAGAAAGGAAATATTTTCAGTAGATCTGAGGGGGTCAAATTTTCCAACAGAAGGTAGCAGGTAAACTTTCAGAGGATGTGGTTGAGTCGAGGTGAGTATGTCCCGATGTTTAAAAGATACCCGGACCAGAGACCAGATTTGCAGAGGGACGGACCAAACACAGACTCCCTGAACCCCGCAGACTTCGCTGATTCTACTTCAGACGTCCAGCAGCTACAGGATTTTGCTCCACCTGCATTTTGTATGTGTTGCTTGGATTTTGCTTTACCCGCCTTTACTAATATGGCGGCGGCGAAGCTCCTAATTGGTCGAGCGGAATTAACGCGTCACCAGCGTTCCGAGTCTGGTGCGCAAGCGTACAGTGCAGTTAGGCGACATGGCGACGAACGGAATGGAGGTGGAACCGGCTGGTAAGTTACGTCCTGTCACCATCCTACGGGCTGACTGTACCGGGTGTTGGTGTGGTGGATGCCGGAGGTCGGGGCCGGTACCCGGCAAACCGAAACCGAACTCTCGCTGGAAGTTGCCCCTCTCTCTCTGTCTGTCTGATAGGTTGTTCTCCTCCCATCTGACGGCGGATTGGTTGTTACTGACAGAGGCCTGGTTGTTGTAAACTCCACACCTCCTGCCCAATATCCCCCAGAACGGAGCTCCAAGCTCAACACGCATCCCCCACCGGCTCTAATCCACCTCCAGTATCCCTATGCACCCCGGCTCCCCACATTATCCAACTCAAAATGTAGCCAACACTGTCGCTGACACACTCCATCCCCAAGATACCCTTCCCAAACACTAGGTTCTTTCCATTTCTCTAACATCTTCTATGCTGGGGTTCCTACCCCCTTTCCCAACATGCTTCCATATTGAGATCCACCCTAGAAAAGTCTGGCAAACACGGCTTCCGTCGTTTCCGCACCCTATGGTTTTACCCCAAAAATGGGTTCTACCCTAGCACTGATCTTCTGCTCCAATCCCACAGAGCTATTTCCCTCTCCAAATTACCTCCACACTGACCATATTATCATCACTTCCCTACTCCCATCTCGAAAATAGTTCAGTACAATCTCTTACCTACAGGTACCTACAGCAGGTAAAGGCTACACAGGCAGAAAGGGAAGAGGTGGCCACTAGACAGTGTAGCAGTAGGCAGGTAGTGCAGGAGTCCCCTGAGGTCATCTCCCTCCTAAACAGATATACTGTTGGGGGAAGATGTCTCATTAGGGGAAGGCAGCAGCAGCTGAGTTCATTGCACCATGGGTGGCTCTGCGGCACAGGAGGGAAGGAAAAGGAGTGGGAGAGCTAAAGTGATATGGGATTCCATTGTAAGCGGAATAGATAGGCGTTTCTGCGGCCGCAAACGAGACTCCAGGATGGTATGTTGCCTCCCTGGTGCAAGGGTCAAGGATGTCTCTGAGTGGCTGCAGGACATTCTGGAATGGGAAGGTGAACAGCCAGTGGTCGTGGTGCACATAGGTACCAACGATATAGGTAAAAAACGGGATGAGATCCTACAAGGTGAATTTAGGAAGTTAGGAGATAAACTAAAAAGTAGGACCACAAAGGTAATAATCTCTGGATTACAGCCAGTGCCACGTGCTAGTCAGAGTAAAAATAAGAGGATATTTCAGATGAATACGTGGCTTGAAAAATGGTGCAAGGGGGAGGGATTCAAATTTCTGGGTCATTGGAACCAGTTCTGGGGGAGGTGGGACCAGTATAAACAGGACAGTCTGCACCTGGGCTGGACTAGAACCAATGTCCTAGGGGGAGAGTTTGCTACTGCTGTTCAGGAGGCTTTAAACTAATGTGGCAGGGGGATGGGAACAAGTGCAGAGAGACAGAGGGGTGTAAAATGAGGGTAGAAGCAAAAAGTAGTAAGGTGAAAAGTAAAAGTGGCAGGCTGGCAAATCCAGGGCAAAAAGGGCCATTTTTCAACATAATTGTATTGTATAAGGGCTAAGAGTGTTGTAAAAACAAGCCTGAAGGCTTTGTGTGTCAATGCGAGGAGCATTCGTAACAAGGTGGATAAATTGAATGTGCAGATAGTTATTAATGAATATGATATAGTTGGGATCACAGAGACATGGCTCCAGGATGACCAAGGATGAGAACTCAACATCCAGGGATATTCAATATTCAGGAGGGATAGACAGGAAAGAAGAGGAGGTGTAGTGTTGCTGGTTAGAGAGGAGATTAATGCAATAGAAAGGAAGGACATTAGCCTGGAGGATGTGGAATCGATATGGGTAGAGCTGCATAACACTAAGGGGCAGAAGACGCTAGTGGGAGTTGTGTACAGGCCACCTAACAGTAGGAGTGAGTTTGGGGATGGCATTAAACAGGAAATTAGAAATGTGTGCAATAAAGGAACAGTAGTTATAATGGGTGACTTCAATCTACATATAGATTGGGTGAACCAAATTGGTAAGGGTGCTGAGGAAGAGGATTTCTTGGAATGTATGCGGGATGGTTTTCTGAACCAACATGTCGAGGGACCAACTAGAGAGCAGGCCATTCTAGATTGAGTATTGAGCAATGAGGAGGGTTAGTTAGCAATCTTGTCGTGCGAGGCCCCTTGGGTAAGAGTGACCATAATATGGTGGAATTCTTCATTAAGATGGAGAGTGACATAGTTAATTCAGAAACAAAGGTTCTGAACTTAAAGAAGGGTAACTTTGAAGGTATGAGATGTGAATTAGCTAAGATAGACTGGCAAATGATACTTAAAGGGTTGACAGTGGATATGCAATGGCAAGCATTTAAAGATCGCATGGATGAACTACAACAATTGTTCATCCCAGTTTGGCAAAAGAATAAACCAGGGAAGGTAGTGCACCTGTAGCTGACAAGGGAAATTAGGGATAGTATCAAGTCCAAAGAAGAAACATAAATTAACAAAAAAAAAGCGGCACACCTGAGGACTGGGAGAAATTCAAAGACCAGCAAAGGAGGACAAAGGGCTTAATTAGAAAAAGAAAAAAAGATTACAAAAGAAAGCTGGCAGGGAACATAAAAACTGACTGTAAAAGCTTTTATAGATACGTGAAAAGAAAAAGATTGGTCAAGACAAATGTAGGTCCTTTACAGTCAGAAACAGGTAAATTGATCATAGGGAACGAAAACATGGCAGACCAATTGAATAACTACTTTGGTTCTGTCTTCACTAAGGAGGGCATAAATAATCTTCTGGAAATAGTAAGGGACCGAGGGTCTAGTGAGATGGAGGAACTGAGGGAAATACATGTTAATAGGGAAGTGGTGTTAGGTAAATTGAAGGGATTAAAGGCAGATAAATCCCCAGGGCCAGATGGTCTGCATCCCAGAGTGCTTAAGGAAGTAGCCCAAGAAATAGTGGATGCATTAGTGATAATTTTTCAAAACTCCTTAAGATTCTGGATTAGTTACTGAGGATTGGAGGGTGGCTAATGTAACCCCACTTTTTAAAAAAGGAGAGAGAGAGAAACCGGGGAATTATAGACCGGTTAGTCTGACATCGGTGGTGGGGAAAATGCTAGAGTCGGTTATCAAAGATGTGATAACAACACATTTGGAAAGTGGTGAAATCATCGGACAAAGTCAGCATGGATTTGTGAAAGGAAAATCATGTCTGACGAATCTTATAGAATTTTTTGAAGATGTAACTAGTAGAATGGATAGGGGAGAGCCAGTGGATGTGGTATATTTAGATTTTCAAAAGGCTTTTGGCAAGGTCCCACACAGGAGATTAGTGTGCAAACTTAAAGCACACGGTATTGGGGGTATGGTATTGATGTGGATAGAGAATTGGTTGGCAGACAGGAAGCAAAGAGTGGGAGTAAACGGGACCTTTTCAGAATGGCAGGCAGTGACTAGTGGGGTACTGCAAGGCTCAGTGCTGGGACCCCAGTTGTTTACAATATATATTAATGATTTAGATGAGGGAAGTAAATGCAGCATCTCCAAGTTTGTGGATGACACGAAGCTGGGCGGCGGTGTTAGCTATGAGGAGGATGCTAAGAGGATGCAGGGTGACTTGGATAGGTTAGGTGAGTAGGCAAATTCATGGCAGATGCAATTTAATGTGGATAAATGTGAGTTTATCCACTTTGGTTGCAAGAACAGGAAAACAGATTATTATCTGAACGGTGGCTGATTAGGAAAAGGGGAGATGCAACGAGACCTGGGTGTCATTGTACACCAGTCATTGAAGGTGGGCATGCAAGTACAGCAGGCAGTGAAAAAGGCAAATGGTATGTTGGTATTCTTAACAAAAGGATTTGAATACAAGAGCAGGGAGGTTCTACTGCAGTTGTACAAGGCCTTGGTGAGACCGCACCTAGAATATTGTGTGCAG
Source organism: Hypanus sabinus (assembly GCF_030144855.1). NCBI lineage: Eukaryota > Metazoa > Chordata > Chondrichthyes > Myliobatiformes > Dasyatidae > Hypanus > Hypanus sabinus. The sequence continues at coordinate 63,571,631 of NC_082723.1, read as the reverse complement.
TTTTGGTCCCCTAATCTGAGGAAAGACATTCTTGCCATAGAGGGAGTACAGAGAAGATTGATTCCTGGGATGGCAGGATTTTCATATGAAGAAAGACTGGATCAACTAGGCTTATACTCACTGGAATTTAGAAGATTGAGGGGGGTTCTTATTGAAACATATAAAATTCTAAAGGGATTGGACAGGCTAGATGCAGGAAGATTGTTTCCGATGTTGGGGAAGTGCAGAACGAGGGGTCACAGTTTAAGGATAAAGGGGAAGCCTTTTAGGACCGAGATGAGGAAAAACTTCTTCACACAGACAGTGGTGATTCTGTGGAATCCTCTGCTGCAGGAAACAGTTGAGGCTGGTTCATTAGCTATATTTAAGAGGAAGTTAGATATGGCCCTTGTGGCTAAAGGGATCAGGGGGTATGGAGAGAAAGCAGGTACAGGGTTCTGAGTTGGATGATCAGCCATGATCATACTGAATGGTGGTGCAGGTTCGAAGGGCCAAATGGCCTACTCCTGCACCTATTTTCTATATTTCTGCACCATAATACACCAATACTAGCTCTACCACAGACGTTCCTCGCTCCAAATTCCCCCAATCTGAGCTGTCCTCAGTCCAGCTATAGCTTGTTCCCATCCCCAGTGCACCTGTTTCCTTGACAGATAAAGACCCAAACTTGCCTCCATAAAGCAGTCCAAATACTAAATATGTGGAAAAACTTGCCCTCCGACTTCCTGTCCCATCCCATCCAGCCTCTCCCTATCTGAATAAAATAATGTAAGAGGTAATGGAAGAATGAACGTTCTTTATTGTTGCAGCAACACCTGGTGTGATGGCCTCTGGAGTGACAGGAAGTGTCTCGGTGGCATTACATCCGTTAGTTATTCTCAACATCTCCGATCACTGGATTCGGATGCGCTCTCAGGAGGGGAGGCCTGTTCAGGGTATGTTGAGTCTGCAGTAGAGGAGAATTCTGTTTTGTGTGGTGTAAAGAACTCTATTGTTTTATGTTTCATTTTTGGTGTAAGCATAATGTTAAAACAAAGTTTGGGGTTTTTTTTAAATCTTTGTGTTCTGCCAACCATAAAAACACTCAGGTCTTTTGAAATGCTCTTGCAGCCTTTTCCAGCTTCGCACATCTCTATAATTCCTCTAAGGTCCTTTGAAAGTTGTTTTGATCGAGGTATGGTGGGCATAAACAGATCTTTCTTGAGAAGAGCAGGCTCTGTCAGTAACCTGACTTCGTGTTGTCTTTTTCATAGGGAAGGGCACCTGTACAACTCACACCTCCAATCCCATCTCATTGATTGGAACGCCTGACTCCAATTAACTTTTATAGAAGGCATTACTCCAGAGGTTCACATACTTTTTTGAACCTGGACTGTGATTGTTTAAATGGTGTACTCAGTATTAACGAGAAGAAGCACAATTGTCTGTGTTATTAGTTTAGGCAGATTGTGTTTGTCTATTATTGTGACTTAGATGAAGATTAGACCCCTTTTGTGAGAAATTAATGCAGAAAACTAGGTAATTGCAAAGGGTTTACGAACTTTTTCTTGCAACTGTAATTGTTAAGCCTTTGCAAAGAAAAATGCTGAAAGGCTGATCTTGGTGGAACTAATGTTCTAAGGTGCATTGATTTCAAGGCAAGGAGAATTCTAGGCAAGGCAGATAAATTTGAGAATGAATTACAATATTGTAGTCATTTGTGAGACTTGGTTGCAGGAGGAGCAGGGCTCACAGCTCAATGTTCTGTAGTTCTGTTGTTTTTTTGTAGACATAGAGAGATATTAAAAGAGGTAAGGATGGCATTACTCATCAGGGAAAATGTTCCATTTTCTGAATACTCAGCTGTGTTCAGAAATGACGTATTAGATGGCTCATCCACTGAGGCAATATGGGGAGAACTGGAGAATATGAAAGGGATGACAGCATCTATGGGAAAAAAGTAAACAATCAGCGTTTCAGGCTGAGACATTTCATCCAAGATGCTGTCTGGCCAGCTGAGTTCTTCCAGTATTTTGTATATATTTCTTTGATTTCCAGCATCTGCAATTTTTCTCTTGTTTGGAATAGAAAGAGATGACCACATTAATGGATTTATATTATAGACCTACCAACAGTCAGTGATTTTAATTTTCCATATATTGACTAGGACTCCCACATGTAAAAGGAATGAATGGGGTAGAATTTGTTAAATGCTTTCAAGAAAGTTTCCTTAATTGATAGAGTACCCAATTAGAGAGAGTGTAATACTGATCTCCTCTGAGAAAATGAGACAGGGCAGGAGATAGAAGTGTTCATAGGGAAACACTTTTTGGATGTAGTGATCATAATTCTATTAGTTTCAAGATAATTATGGAGAAGGATAAGAATGGTCCTTAGGTTGAGATTCAAGATTGCAGAAAGGCCAATTTTGATGGCATCAGGAAACATAGAGCTATCGAGTGAGTGCTACAGTATAAAATCTTGTGTGGGTTGGGGTAGATTGTTTCTGGCAGAGCGATGCTTGGTAAATGGGAGACCTTCAAGAGTGGTTATTGAAGATCAGGATCAAATTAGCTGCGCAAGATGTATAACAAATGCAAGAAAACACTTGAGGGAGAAATCAGGAGGGCTAAAAGAGGACCATAAGACATACAAGCAGGGTGAAGCCATTCGGCCCATTGAATCTGATTTTGCCATATATTTGAAATATATTATACTTCTAACTCCATTCTCCTGCCTTCTCCATGTAACATTTGATGCCCTGACTACCCAAGAACTTATCAAACTCCACCTTAACTACACTCAATGGCTTGGCCTCCACAGCTGCCAGTGGCAATTAATTCCTGAGATACACCAGCCTCTGGCCGCTAAAGAAATTCCCCCTCATCTCTGTTTTAAATAGTCATCTCTCTATTCTGAGACTGTGCCCTCTGGTCCTAGACTCACTCAGTATAGGAAACATCCACTCCAGTGAATACAAGCCCAGAGCCATCTAACATTCCTTGTGTTAACCCTTTCATTCCAAGAATCATTCCCATGAGCCACCTCTGGACGCTCTCCAATACCAATACATCTTTTCTTAGGTAGGATGCCCAAAACTGCTCATAATAGTCCCAAGTGTGATCTGACCAACACCTTATAAAGCCTTAGCATTAGATCCTTGCCCCTATATTCTGGTCCTCCCAAAGCTGATTCGAACATTGCATTTGCCTTTCTTACCACCAACTCAATCTGCAAGCTAACCTTTAGGGAATCCCGAGACCCTTTACACCTTTTTAAAAAAATTTTCCCCATATTGAAAATAGCCTTTGACTTAATTTCTAATACCAAAATGCATGAACATACACTATATTTTCCACTTCTTTGTTCATTCTCCCAAACTATCCAAGTCCTTCTGCATATTTCCTGTTATTGATATGGCAGACAGAGAGCAGTAGTGAAAGGGACTTGTTCAAGCTGGAGTTCTGTAATTAATAGTTCTCTGTAGAGATTTGTGCTGGGACTTCTGTTTGAAATGTATACAAATGACCTGGATGAAAATGTAGGTGGGTGGGTTAGTAAGTTTGTGAATGATACCAAGATTGGTGGAGTTGTAGATTGTGTACAAGACTGGCAAAGAATACAGCACAGTATGGCTCAGTTGCATATATGGGCTGAGAAATGGCAGATGGAGTTTAACCCAGATAAATGTGAGGTGTTGCAGTTGGTTAGGGCAAATGCAAGGACACAGTATGCTTTTAAGGGCAAGACCCGTAACAATGTTGCTGAGCAGAGAGATCTTGGAGTCCAAATTCATATCTCCTTGAAAATGGCTACACAGCTCGATAGGGTGGTTAAGAAGGCTTATGGAATGCTTGCTTTTAGTGGTCGAGACATTGAGTTCAAAAGTCAAGAGGCTATGTTGCAACTTTATAGAACTCTGGTTAGGCCACATCTGGAGTATTGCTTACAGTTCTGGTTGCCCCACTACAGGAAGGATATTGAGGCTCTAGAGAGGGTGCAGAAGAGGTTTACAGGGCATGTGCTATCATGAGAGACTGAGTAAACTTGTGTCGTTCTCTCTGGAGTGGCTGATGGCGGTTTATAAGATTATGAGAGGCATAGAGTGAACAAGGAGTATCTTTTTCCCAGATTGAAATGTCTAATACCAGATGGCATGCATTGGAGGTGAGAAGGGGTGGGTTCAAGGGGAATGTGAGAGATAAGTTTTTTACTCAGAGAATCATGGATGCTTAAAGGCTTTTAAGAGACGTTTAGACAGGCACATGAATATGAAGGAGATGAAGGGGTATAGACATTGTGTAGGTAGGAAGGATTTGTTATTGGGGCTTTTTGGTTCACTTTTTAGCTGGATTGGCACAACATTGTGGGCTGACGGGCCTGTTCCTGGGCTGTACTGTTCTATAGAGCTCAGAGTACAGGAGATAGGATGTTTCATTGAAGTAGTATAAGCGTTGATGAGGCCAAATTTAGAGTATTGTGTGCAGCTCTAAATCATCTACCTACAGGAGAGGTATCAATATGTGCTAAAGACTGCAAAGAACATTTACAGAGGTGTTTTAGGTCTTGGGGCCCTCAGTTATAGGGAAAGGTTGATTATGTTAAGACTTTATTCCCTGGAACATAAGAGAATGATGATGGTTCAATTGCAACATTTAAGAGAAGTTTGGATAGGTACTTTGAAGTGTGGGGATATAATTTTTGGTCTGGGTGCGGGTAGCTGAGAAAAGGTAGAAAAACAAGTTGGCATGGACTGGATGGGCTGAACAGCCTGTTTCTATGCTGCAGTGCTCTATGACTCTGACTCCTAGTTCTGATTAAAAGTTTTCAACCTGAAATGTTAATTCTATTTCTAGACATATTGAATGGCCTACTGAGTGCTTCCCTTATTTTCTGCTTCCTGCTTTTGAGTTCCAGCACTGTTCATTTTAACCTGAATTTGCACCTCTACCTCAGCCCAAGGTAAGGATTAAACCAGGGTCACTGTGGCTGCGGAGGAGGAACTCTGTAACACCACTGTGGTGCCCAACTGACAGGTGTATGGTATGACTATGGACAAAGACCCAACATCAACAGGCCAAAGGACCTGTTCATCTACTGTACTGCTCTGTGTTCTAAATATATTACTATGGTATTACTGCTTCAACAAGAAAGTTTTCTTGCAAACTGATTCTTTACACTTCTGCTTTCAGTAATTGGTGCATTGATTGGAAAACAAGAAGGAAGAAACATTGAAGTGATGAACTCATTTGAGCTTCTGTCACACACAGTGGAGGAAAAGATAGTTATTGATAAAGAATATTACTACACTAAAGAGGAACAATGTGAGTATTACATTTTGGAGCATCCTACAACCTACATTCTGCATGATGACATTGATTCTGAATTGGGCTTCGACATTGCACCAGGGTTCAGTGTCCCTGTAATTCTCTTGGGGTGTTGCTCTGGATTCCAGTACAGTCGACCCTCCTTATCTGCGGGGGATTGGTTCCGGGACCCCCTGTGGATACCAAAAATCACGGATGCTCAAGTCCCTCATTTAACCTGTCTCAGTGCGGCGGACATTAGGACCTGGCGCAGCTCTGAATCCGAAATGTTTCTGTTCACAAAAATAATCACGATCACAATTGAAAATAAGGCGGAAGTAATAAAGCGATTAGAAAAAGGTGAAACGTCATTGGAAAAGCATTAGGCTACAGTCGGTCAACGATTGGAACAATTTTAATGGAGCATGTGAAAGGCCCTGCCCTGATGAAAGCTACAATTATTACTAAGCAACACAGTGGTTTAATTATCGAAATACATATGTTTCTTAAGTTTTATATGCATAGAAAAGTAAAATATGTACTGTATACTAAGAAAAACGTTTTACTAACTGACGCTAAATAATACCGGATGTACCTCTTCCGACTTCAAATCTGACTTAAAGATGGACTCAAGAACGGAACTCATTCATAACCCGGGGACTGCCTGTACTTTTAAATAATCTCTAAGTTACTTATAATACCTAATACAATGTAAATTCTATGTAAATAGTTGTTATACTGTATTGTTTAGGGAATAATTACAAGAAAAAATAGTCTGTACATGTTCAAGCAGTGAATGCTGGAGGGCGAACTTCCGGGTTTTCCTGATCCGCGGTTGGTTGAATCCACGCACGTGAAAACCGCGGATAAGGAGGGCCAACTGTATCTGCACCTCGTGTCTCTTCGGCACAAAGCGCAATCATGCAACGCTGATCCCCATCCTGCCAGCTTCTGAGACTTCCAATATCATGAACGTCAGGACTGGAGGGACACCATCAATGCTTTACTTGGAAAATCCTCCATATCTTGTAATGAAATTGGTGCTGAGCCAACCTCTGTGACCTCTCACAGTACAGTATTCCCAAACTGAAACTGCAATTACATTTGGTTGGCTCTGATGGTCAGGCCTCGGTGCTATTACTGACTCCCAAATTGGGCACTATTCCAACCTCCCCATCCAGGAGTATTTGCCAGCCAGAGAAAAAAATCCAAGAATGTTTACAAAACCTTGTGGAAAAATCCAAGGTTGCTACAGATTGTGGGAATCCCTAGCCTACAATCTCTGATTGGTGAAACAACTTTATGGATGGCAATCCTAGTGCCCATGAGTTGGGAGCACTCTCAAGCCCAATGTAACTGGCAAAAGGAAGGCACGTACTCCACTTCAGACCTATTACTTGTGGTCAATTCTGCAAGTCCCACACTGGCCTCGTCTGTCATTCTAAACCCACAGAACATGTCGTCTTTGACCCTGAAGGACTGTTGCCTTTGTGGCGTAAGACTTTAGTGGGAATGCCACTTGACCAACTTTTCCTCTGCTTCCTGTTGTATTCCTCAAACTTCTTCCTACCATATAATTTCTATAAACACATACAATAGTTTCTTGATCACATTGCATTGTTGGACAGGTTATTTGCTAACTCAGCACACTTAGGTTCAACAATGTCCTCTATGTTTCCCCTGCATCTGTACCTTCTCCATGCATTAGAAGCTTTCACTTTTTACCCATCCGCTCACTGAATTGGTGATCTCTGTGATTATTTTCTCCTCTCCAGTTAAGCAAGTGTTCAAGGACATGGAATTCCTAGGCTGGTATACCACCGGGGGTCCTCCAGATGAGTCTGATATCCATGTTCACAAGCAGGTCAGTGTACTGCAGTCTGTAATCAGATGGAAGACATTTGTACCTTATTCTCCCAACTTTAATCCTGATTAAACACAGCCTTCATTTCATGTCTTCGTCTCTGTCAGCAACAAATTTATTAATTTACTGTTCTTTATTCTGGGAGATGATAATGTAAAAATTATAATAAAATATAGATCGATTACATGTTCAACCATCAATGTCTATGTCACCATTTCAAGTTTTCTTCCATTTTTCTTCATGTGGCATTATTGACTGATCCTTCCACTCCTTTCTCATGTATATCTCTGGCTTCCCCTTAAACTGTATCCTGTGAGAGTTTTACAGTCTTCAAATCATGTTTTCCTTTTTTACAAATAGATTTGAAGCAACCTCACTTTAATCTGATTTCAACAAAGAGGTAGCGCCTTCCCAACAGCATTCTTTTCTTAACCTTAATGGCCCCTGTTCGGTCACCACTCACTCTTACCATTTCCAGAGAAAACCCCCATCTGTTCTGCATCTCCTGATATGTATTACCTTTTCATTTGTGATTTCAGTAAAGGAAGTTCACTGTGGATGAAATCTTTAAAAATGTCATCAGAAATATCTCAAATTAAAATATTATAAAGAGCAGTTGGTACAGATTGCAAAAGAGATCATGTTTGACTAAATACATGAGATAGATAAGGATATTGTGGCAGATAAATGATGTAGATAGTGTATCATCAGTGACCTTTTGTTAATGATGCAGTCTGACAAGGTTTATGTATTTAACATTTTTGTGCTGTTCAGTGGTCCTTCTAGAACTGCAATATTACCTTTTGATTATTAATAGTTTGATACTATTGGTTTCCAACCCTATTTTGACTGATTCTACAAAGTGTATGCTTTATTATTCTACTCAAGTTAATTCTTTTACTTATCCGGTGGTCCCGATGCAGCCTCCTCTACATTGGTGTGACCTGCTGTAAATTGCAGGACCACTTTATTGAGTACCTCCACTCCATCCACCAAAAGCAGAATTTCCCACTGGCCAGCTATTTTAATTTCTATCCCCATTCACGTTCTGACATGTCAGTCCCTGGCCTCCTCTTTTGTCAAGATGGGGCCATTCTGAGTGGAACAATGCTTCATATTCTAGCTAAGTAGCCCCCAGCCTGATGACATGAACATTGATTTCTCCTCCCTGTATTTTTCCCTCCCCCTTTCCTCTTCTATTCCCCACTCTAGCATCTGACCTCTTCTCACCTGCCTATCACCTCCCCTGGTGCTCCTTCTTTCTCCTATCAGATTCCTCCTTCTCTGGCCCTTTATCTTTCCCACCCACCTGGCTTCTCCTATCACCTAGCTATCCTCCTTTTTATTCTGGCATCTTCTTCCTTCCCTTCCAGTCTTGAAGAAGAGTCGCGGCCCAAAACATCAGCTGTTTATTCATTACCATGAATGCCAGCCTGACCTGCAGAGTCCCTCCAACATTTTGTCTGTGTTGCTCTGGATTTCCAGCATCTGCAGAATCTCTTGTGTTTATATTTCATATTATTTGCATTGAACTACATTTGCAAATTATACATTCATTCTGCAAGGTAATTTCAGTAATTGTACAGAGTGGGGCAATGGCTTTGGAAAGCTTGGTTGCAAGTTGACACAGTGACTCTTACCGTCGGACAATGTAACAGTGCCCATTTATTTACTCAACTGCAGTCCTTCAGGACCACTTGACTCATCCACGCACACACCACATGAACCTCACCCAATCTCTAAACTCATCCCCATTTTGTCTGCAAGATGTAGACATCTTCCTGTCCCTCTGGCTTATCACTGCCTGCTGCAATCCCTCTCTCTTGGATCCCAGGTAAGGACTTAAAACCTTGCCCTCTCAAATTATGTTCATAAAACCCACCACCACGTCCCACAGACTCGGGCCTGAAGATTCCTGTTTCACTTCACACGTCCTACGTTGATGAAGTGCGAGGGAAATGCCAATTCAGCACCCCACAGTGGCATGGAAGCTTTAGGAGGTGGGCTCGACCTTACCAAGTGTTGGCTAGCCACACAGCTTCTGCGCTCTGAATACTCCCTCCCCCCGCCCTGTTTTTCTTATAGAATTTAATGTGTCCAACCATCACCCCCTGCATTGATTGCTCTTTATCATATTTTAATTTATTTGTTTCTCTACATTTTCAAATGAAGATTCCTTTCCTTCTGCTAGCATTAAGAATTATTCAAGTTCTCTAGGCTTTTTCTATGTTTTTCTTTCAGTTAACTTTAGCTAAATGTATGTCCTCTGTATTATCTATGTATGTCCTATGTATTATCTTCTTTTCTGAAAATACCAATTTCTCTGCGGTACCCAATTCTTATCTGTGAGCCTGAGTATATGAGAAATGGGTGTAAGTGAGGTTTTTTTCAGTCCTTTGAGCCTGTTTGCAACCTGCATTAGTGTCATGGTATCAGTACCCTTTGCCTGCATCTCTGTATCAGTATCAGCAAAAATGTTATTTCACTATCCTAATGTTTCGATGTTTGTTATTTATCTGCAAACCATTATTTATTTTAATGATCACTGGTAAATACATTTTCTAGTTTCTTGATTTTTCCAGTTGTTTCTTGAATTAATTCCTAACCTCATATTTCCTTTGGTCATCCTCCACTCTGAGAGATACTCTTGATTTGCTATTTAACTGCTGAGCATTTCACCTCTGATGTTTTCTGATCTTTCTATCTTTTCTGATCTTTCGTAATTATGTGGTGGTCATTGTTAGGAAAGTGGTTACTCCAAAAGCAACTTCTACTTGTATTAATTTATTGCATAAATATGTAAAAAAATATATTTACAAAATTAAGAATTGAAGCTCAAAAAAAACAGCCACAATGGGTTTTCCAAGGGAGTGCTGGAAACTGGGCCTCAGTGACCTTCAGTGCTATCCCCTGAACTTTTTCAGGGGAGTGTGGGAAACGGGATCCTGGTGGGGTTCAGGGGAATGTGGAAATGGGATTCCGGTGGGGTTCTGGGGAATGTGGAAACGGGATCCCGGTGGGGTTCTGGGGAATGTGGGAAACGGGATCCCGGTGGGGTTCTGGGGAATGTGGGAAATGGGATTCAGGTGGGGTTCAGGGGAATGTGGAAACGGGATCCCGGTGGGGTTCTGGGGAATGTGGGAAACGGGATCCCGGTGGGGTTCAGGGGAATGTGGAAACGGGATCCCGGTGGGGTTCTGGGGAATGTGGGAAATGGGATTCCGGTGGGGTTCTGGGGAATGTGGAAATGGGACCCTGGTGGGTTTCAGCAGAGTGTGGGAAACGGGATCCCGGTGGGGTTCAGGGGAGTGTGGGAAATGGGATTCCGGTGGGGTTCTGGGGAATGTGGAAATGGGACCCTGGTGGGTTTCAGCAGAGTGTGGGAAACGGGATCCCGGTGGGGTTCAGGGGAGTGTGGAAATGGGACCCTGGTGGGTTTTGGCAGAGTGTAGGAAACGGGATTCCGGTGGGGTTCTGGGGAATGTGGAAATGGGACCCTGGTGGGTTTCGGCAGAGTGTGGGAAACGGGATCCCGGTGGGGTTCAGGGGAATGTGGAAACGGGATCCCGGTGGGGTTCAGGGGAATGTGGAAACGGGATCCCGGTGGGGTTCAGGGGAATGTGGAAATGGGATCCTGGTGGGTTTCGGCAGAGTGTGGGAAACGGGATCCCGGTGGGGTTCAGGGAGGACAGGAAATGGGGCCCTCTGCACCAGCTGCTGAGCCATCATGGTTTGCATTTGGCGAGCATACTGTCAGAGCTTTACTGATTCCAACTGTTCATTTTGTTTTAGCCAACAAACTGTCAGTATCTTATCCCCCAGTTCCATTTGTTCTAATTTTCCACATTGAATTCTTAGCCTTCTGGAAGCCTAAGCTTCCAGACATCTGCGGGTTCTCCTTCACTCCTGTTCAAGTCTGGTCAACTAAGGTTTCTCATTGGTAGCTCCTCCTCCTCCTAGTGATTTGCTATTGCATCTTGTCATGTAGGTTGACTGGCCTGTTATTTCCTTTTACCTGATAATCTGTTTTAAAATGTTGGGTTAAATTAACTACTGTTATTGGAACTAATTGAAATTTAATGAATGTTGGAAAATGACTGGCAACATATCCGATACATCTCAGTCCATTTCCTTAAGTACTCTGGGTCACAGGTTGTCAGGTGGTGAACTGCAGCAACCGTAAACCTGGGGTCCCTGTGTTGTAGGGATTCCCTCACCACTGCTGGAGAGTCAGACCCAGGAGTTACACCCTGTCTTGTCAAATGCTGACAATTTTAGTTCTAAATCCACAGGGGAGCTTACAGATGGCTGTCTCCCATGCCCTTATTGCCCTTCTTGGTGGTAGAGGTGACAGGTGTGGGAGCTGTTGGGTTTCTAGTCAAGTAACTGCAGTACATTTTGTAGCCTGATTTCAGTGTTGCCAGGACTGCTTGATTCTATCCTCAGTCAGATGTTGCCTTGATTATCATGGACAGTTGCTGTCACCTCCATACTTGAACCAAAATCACGAGGTCTGGGGCCAAATCATCCTGGTGAAGTTCAGACTAGCATCAGTCTGCATTGGTGAGTCAGTGGTGATGACGGCGTCCATTACAGTGTCGTACAGCAGAGAAACCGGCCTTTCTACCCAATTTGTCCATGGTGACCTGTGGTAATTTAGTGAGGTATAGTAAACAAGCATAATGGATTTCAGTTAATTGGGACACATTGGCCCAATTAAGCAGCTGCCCCAATTTACCAAAGTTTCCTGGAAATAGTTAAAAAGGTATAAGAAGACAAACTACCATTTCACTGAGTAACAAATTATGTATTTAAATGAAATACAGAACAGCTTAGAATGCTATCAATACTACTACAATACTATTAGTTCCTAATTGTTTTTGATGGAGGAATTCATCCAGTGTACCTGTATGCTGCTATGTAGTTTTGATTGGCTATAAATGAACAAAATCAATGCAGACACCTAGTATAATGCTATCGACGATTGGTTGCTTCAGATCTTCATTTCCATTGTAACGTTCGAGATGATCGTCAAACCTTCAAATTCTTCTTAGGTCCTAACTTGTTACCGAAGTGAAATTGTTTCATTTTCACTCCCAGCCATTTCTGGCATCTCCAAGACTGAATGCTTGAACCACAGTGAACAAAACAGTTGTGAATTGTCTTTCTGCTTATTTCCCACCCGCTGCCAATAACAAAAAACACTGCTTTTTGAACACAAGCACACGCAACTGATGCTATTTAAAAAAACTTCTCTCTAAGGTAGAACCGATTAGAGATAAAAGTGGAAAGATGTGCCTGGAGGTTGTGGAAGTGAGCGAGGTCCTCAATGAATACTTCTCTTCGGTATTCACCAATGAGAGGGAACTTGATGATGGTGAGGACAATATGAGCAAGGTTGATATTAAGGGAGAGGAGGTGTTGGAGTTGTTAAAATACATTAGGACGGATAAGTCCCTGGGACCTGACGGAATATTCCCCAGGCTGCTCCACGAGGCGAGGGAAGAGATTGCTGAGCAGCTGGCTAGGATCTTTATGTCCTCGTTGTCCACAGGAATGGTACTGGAGGATTGGAGGGAGGCAAATGTTGTCCCTTTGTTCAAAAAAGGTAGTAGAGTTTGTCTGGGTAATTATAGACCAGTGAGCCTTACGTCTGTGGTGGGAAAGCTGTTGGAAAAGATTCTTAGAGATAGGATCTGTGGGCATTTAGAGAATCATGGTCTGATCAGGGACAGTTAGCATGGCTTTGTGAAGGGCAGATCATGCCTAACAAGCTTGATAGAGTTCTTTAAGGGGGTGACCAGGCATATAGATGAGGGTAGTGCAGTGGATGTGATCTACATGGATTTTAGTAAGGCATTTGACAAGGTTCTACATGGTAGGCTTATTCAGAAAGTCAGAAGGCATGGGATCCAGGGAAGTTTGGCCAGGTGGATTCAGAATTGGCTTGCCTGCAGAAGGCAGAGGGTTGTGGTGGAGGGAGTACATTCAGATTGGAGGGTTGTGACTAGTGGTGTCCCACAAGGATCTGTTTTGGGACCTCTACTTTTTGTGATTTTTATCAACGACCTTGATGTGGGGGTAGAAGGGTAGGTTGGCAAGTTTGCAGACGACACAAAGGTTGGTGGTTTTGTAGATAGTGTAGAGGATTGTCGAAGATTGGAGAGAGACATTGACAGGATGCAGAAGTGGGCTGAGCAGTGGCAGGTGGAGTTCAACCCGGAGAAGTGTGAGGTGGTGCACTTTGGAAGGACAAACTCCAAGGCAGAGTACAAAGTAAATGGCAGGATACTTGGTAGTGTGGAGGAGCTGAGGGATCTGGGGGTACATGTCACAAGATCCCTGAAAGTTGCCTCACAGGTAGATAGGGTAGTTAAGAAAGCTTATGGGGTGTTAGCTTTCATAAGTCGAGGGATAGAGTTTAAGAGACGTAATGTAATGATGCAGCTCTATAAAACTCTAGTTAGGCCACACTTGGTGTACTGTGACCAGTTCTGGTTGCCTCACTATAGGAAGGATGTGGAAGCATTGGAAAGGGAACAGAGGAGATTTACCAGGATGCTGCCTGGTTTAGAGAGTATGGATTATGATCAGAGATTAAGGGAGCTAGGGCTTTACTCTTTGGAGAGAAGGAGGATGAGAGGAGACATGATAGAGGTGTACAAGATATTAAGAGGACTAGACAGAGTGGACAGCCAGTGCCTCTTCCCCAGGGCACCACTGCTCAGTACAAGAGGACATGGCTTTAAGGTAAGGGGAGGGAAGTTCAAAGGGGATATTAGAGGAAGGTTTTTCACTCCTAGAGTGGTTGGTGCGTGGAATGCACTGCCTGAGTCAGTGGTGGAGGCAGACACACTAGTGAAGTTTAAGAGACTACTAGACAAGTATATGGAGGAATTTAAGGTGGGGGGTTATATGTGAGGCAGGGTTTGAGGGTCAGCACAACATTGTGGGCCGAAGGGCCTGTAATGTGCTGTACAGTTCTAAGTTCTTTGCTTAAGCACTGTGTAATGTCTAACAGCCGCACAAGTACTTGCATGTGACACTAATTAGAAACTGTTCAGCAACAGTCTCCTGTCTCAGTGTCTCAAATAAATGACGGAAATCACGGCTATTTTCTCAATTTGATTTTGTTCTTTAAGAGTTGTCCCAAATAAGTGGCTGCCCGATTAGCCGATGGCCCAATTAAACCGGAATCCACTGTAGATGAGAAGCTGATTAAATAATTCCCTTTGCTGAGGTTCGTCAAAAATGGATACATGGCCAGGATGCTCAGAGTACTTTGCTACGTTAGACTGAATAGTTAATGTGCTCACTGAAAGTGTCTCATTCAGAAGGTAGTACAATGTTGTATTGGGTTTTGGGTAGGGTAGGTGGGCAGTGCCCCAGTAAGATGAGAGTATTGTGGCCGCGGCTGATGCTTTAGTGTTCTGTGTTGATGACACTGTTGGCTCTGTGTCTGCTACGGTGCAGCAGCAACATGGATGGCTGCAGTTTCTGGGGTTTCTTCATTGGGTATTGACCAACATCCCACTAATCCTTCCTTTTCTCATTTGCAGGTGTGTGAAATTATTGAAAGCCCTCTCTTCCTGAAGTTAAACCCCATGACAAAACACACTGATGTAAGTAAGCAGCATTACTGGACTTGATAAGACCATAAGATATACGAGCAAAATTAGGCCATTTGGCCCATCAAGTTTGCTCTGCCATTTCATTATGGCTGATCTAGTTTTCCTCTTGGCCCCATTCTCCTGCCTAACCCCCCCCACCCCCGCCATCACCCCCATCCCTTCATGCCATGACTAATCAAGAATTTATCAACCTCTGTCTTAAATATACATTAAGACTTTGCCTCCACAGCTGCATATGGCAACAAATTCCACAGATTCACTTCTCTCTGGCTAAAGAAATTCCTCCTCATCTTCGTTCTAAAAGGACACCACTCTATTCTGAGGCTGTGTCCTCTGGTATTAGACACTTGCACCATGGGAATCATCCTCTCCACATCCACTCTATCATGGCCTTTCACCATTCAACAGATTTTAATGAGGTCCAACCTCATTCTTCTAAATTCTAGTGAATACAGGCCCAGAGCCATCAAACACTCTCGTATGACAAACCAATCCATCCTGGAATCATTTTTGTGAACCTTCTTTGAACCCTCTCTTGTTTCAACGTCTTTGCTTTCAACTGTACAGTCTGTTCTTTATTAAGTTCCTCTGTACAATTTTCCAGTTCAGGTGTATTGTTGTACCAAGCATTATAAAATCAAATTGTGCCATTTTATTGGTTAAATCCCATTGGTCAGTTATACAGACTCCTATTAATTCAATCCCCCTTTGTTCTACTTGTTATATGGGGCATTGGTGGTATCACATCTCAAGTATTGGGTGACATGTTTATCAAAAGATATAAATGTGTTGGAAGCATTTCAGAGAAGGTTTTCCAGACTAGTTGTCTGATGAGGAAACATTAAATAACGAGGTTTGTATCCACTGGAGTTCAGGAAAGTGAGAGAGAACTTCTTTGAAATGCACAATGTCTGAATGGTTCTTGCCAAGATGTGGACAAGATATTTCTTCTAATAGGAGAATCTGTAACCTTTTATTTCAGCTGATGCTGTCCCTATAAGTTAATCAGAATGGATAAATTAATTAAATTAACCTGCTACCTAAACCTTGCATTAATTTAAGTTTGAGATTTGGCCAAGCTGTTTTGAGCAAACACATTGTTTTAACGTGTGCTTGTTAGTGTCTTTGTTCCTTCTTTAGTTGTGAATTCAGGGAGATGTAGCTCTAAATGCAGAATTCTGAAGTCAACAGTTCCCACAAGCAGTAAATTAGATGAAATAAAAGAATAGTCATTGCTTTTGCAATCAGATGAAACAGAAGAATTGGCTTAACATTAGCTTTGTGGCCTTTTTGTAAACTAATAGATGAATTAATATTTCAATTAGATGTTCTGCTTTAAACCCTGACCACGCTCATCCTTTCTTCATCCATACTATCCTCGGTCCTGTGCTTCTACATGTGCATTGAGCCCTACCTTGCCATCATCTCTGTCCAGCCCTCCATTATTTCTGCGCTTCTTTCATTTTCCTTCAGTTAAGCACTGGGAAAATCAAAGCCTCTCTACAATGATCACAGATTTTGTGCTTTTGCCACCAATGACCTCTACTCATATTGTCTTGAGTGAATGCAAAGACCTGTTCTGTTTGATCCCTCCTGAGGTCCTGATAACATATTCTCTATGACACAAAGTCCACTAGTATTGTTGTACAACCACGCTCTATCCATGGCAGTGGGCACTAGTGCTTCTGCCACCTCCTGAATGCAAGTATTCCAGCATTTTGCTGGCTGGTCTCCTCTTCCAAAACCTGCAGGTTTGTCTCTATCCAGGCAGCATTGCGATATTTCAATTTTAAGACTTGCGCATTCCTCCCTGGCTGTGGCCTTCCCTATCTCTGTAACCTCATTCCCCTTACATCGTACATCTCTTTCCTCCATTTGAAAGGTTCATTTATTATCAAAGTACGCATCCATATACAACTCCGAGATTAGTTGTCTCCAGATAGCCATGAAACAGAGCAAGAACATGGAAGTAGTTCAGGAGAAAAACATCAAACTCTCCCCCTCAAAAAAAGAACAGCAACGTGATCATCAACTCCAACGCCCCTCCCCCACAAAAAATGCAGCAAGGATGTTGACCCCCCCCCCCAAAACCCCCCAACTCCACACAAAGCACAACATGAGAGTAGTTTTATGTAGTCATAGAGCAGTGCAGCACAGAAACTGACCCTTCAGCCCAACCAGTCCCTGCGGACCACAGTGCTCACCCAGCTAGTCTGCATCTGTGTTCTGCTCATATCCCTCTCCGTCGTATCTATCCAAGTGCTTCTTAAATGATACTATTGTACCTGCCTCAACTACTTCCTCTGATATCTCCTTCCATATACTCACCACCCTCTACGTAGAGAACTAGCCTCTCTGGTCCCTTTTCTATCTTTCTCCTCTCACCCTAAACATACCTCCTAGTTTTGCACTCCTCTTGCCAGGGGAAAAGACTACTTCCATCCTTATTTAATGCCCCTCATAATTTAAAATATTTCTGTAAGGTGTTAAAAATGATCATGCTTCTTAATTTTCTTATTCCAAGGAATATAGGGCCTAGCCAACCTTTTCCTCAAGTCCTGGAAACATCCCTGTAATTCTTAGCTACATCCTTTCCAGTTTAACTATGTTATTCCAATAACAGAGGGACCAAAACTGTACACAGTACTCCAGGCAACTTGTACAATTGCATCATAATGTCCCAACTCCTGATGAAAACTAAGGCTGTTTTCTTCACCATACTAGCTACCTGAGATGCCTTGAAGATTCAAGTTTATTTGACACATGAACATTAAAGCATATAGTGAAATGCATTGTTTGCATTAACAGCCAGCACACTGCTTGCAAGAGTCTCTACACATTCCAGTGCCAACGTAGCATGCCCCACAGTGCTTGGCAGAACAACACAGACCACAACTAGCCACAAATAAGAAAGCAACCAAATATTTGCCTTCATTTTCAAGCTAACTTGGAATAGTGAAATGTCATTGAACTCAGCTGGGGAAAAGTAAATCTCCTCTTAACACATCACCCTTGCTCTTCTACTGAGGCCAGCATGGTAGCATGATGGTTAGCGTATCGTTTTACAGCGCTGGTGATTGGTTCAGTTCCTGCCACTGTCTGTAAGGAGTTTGTATGTTCCCTCTGTGACCGTGTGTATTTCCTTCAAGTGCTCCTGCTTCTCCCCACATTCCAAACTAGTACAGGTTTGGGTTAATAAGTTGTGGGCAAGCTGTGTTGGTGCTTGAAGCTTGGCAACAGTTGTGAGCTCCCCCAGCATAACCCTGGTCTTGGTCGTTAACACAAATGGTTTCAATATTTTGATTTATGTGTGACAAGCAAAGTTAATCTTTTCCATTTAAGTGTGAATATACGTATGTAACCACAGATGCTGCTCATTACAGCAGTTTGTAACAGAAACAGAACCCCTGTTAATATTTTATATCTGAAATTTGCCAGGAGTAAAACGATAGGCATTCCACCTCCAGCTTGTTTCAGGGCACGATGTGCTGTTATGCACATCTTTTTTTGGTGAAGAAGTTAGTAATACTTGTTGGGAATTTACAGAAATGGTGATAATGAAAATGTGATCGGTAATCTGTTCGCAGTTTTTGCCCAGGGTCTGGGAGTGAATGGAGGCTTTGAGCAGGGAAATTTAGTTAAATTGCTAAAATGCATAAAAGGATTCTCAATGCAAATTCAATCAGGTTAATGTGAAATAAGTTAGGTTCTTGACTTTATTTTGTTTACTCTTTTTCATAAACTCTGTATCTTGGTATTTCACACTTATTATTTATTGCTATTTGTTTCTATCTGCATTTGCACAGTTTGTTATCCATTTATCCTGTAAAGAGGGTTTCTTCTTTTTTGTTAACTAGCAGGAATGCTAATTTACTGATAACGAGAATGGTATTCCTTTGTAAACCAAATGGGGATTAATGTTCTTTCTTCTGAGTCTGTAAGCTTTTGTTGACGGGCTTTTGGGCAGATCGGCGCGAGGGGGTCGAGAGAGAGGACGCAATGCTCTAAGCTGGGCGAGGATCGGACCCCAAAGGGGGGTCCGAGGTCGGGAGATTCTCCGAGGAGGGGGGGGATGAAGCTAGATGTGCTTGGTTGACCACTCGGAGGGTCCTGAGCTGTTTGGAGAGTCCGAGGAGTTCGGAGGGTCCTGAGCTGCGAGTCGAGGAGTTCGGAGGGGATCGAATGGTGGCCAGAAGACTTCAGTAATTGAGCTCCAACGGCTGTGCACGAAGTGGTTTGGACTTTGATAAGTTTGGCGCCTTTTCTTTAATTTTCTCTTCATATATACTGTATCGTTATTAATCACTTAGTTATAGTAACCTTTATAAATTGTACTCATTTAATTGCATATGGTGTACTGTCTGTTTTTGGGTGAGGCGGGGACATCACACAGCATCCACACCAGCTGATTACCCAGTTTGGCGGGGCCGAAGGCTGCTCCCCCTAGACGAGAACGAGCTGAGCGAGCCTGAGGCGACCCAGGGGGTTACAATCCTATTTACAGTTACTGTTCTATAATAAATTTTAATAATTTTTGATACTAAATTTTACTTTGAACTTGAAATAGAACTCAGTAAGAAACCATTTTGATTTCTTGAAATAGTTCAATAGACAGTCATTAATTCAATGTTCTGTCTGTGGACTGGTTACTTTGGTTATTTCTGATATACAGATTGCCTTATTTTTGAAGCCCCCCTACCCTACTGTTTGCACCTTTGAGTCAGATTCATGAAGAACTACAGCATGGGAACAGGCCCTTCAGTCCACTGAATCCATCAAACACCCATTTACACCAATCCTATTCTCTTCTATTTTATTCTTCCCGTATTCCCAACAGATTCCACTGCTCGTCTATACACTAGCGACAATTTATGGTGACCAGTTAACCTACCAGTGCGTGTGAATTTGGAATGTGGGAGGAAACCAGAGCACCTGGTGGCCGGAATCGTCAGGGACACTCAACGGTCTTGGCAGTCAGGGTTGAACCTGGGTCACTGGAGCTGGGAGGGAGAGGTTTGCATCCCTGTTTCTGGTTTGAAACCAACACCAAACGTGATGGCAAATGGGCTGAACCATGTGCATGGTTTCTAATATATTACCAAATGAGGTATATTGCAGCAAAGCAAGAGTTACATCTGTACAGAGATGGCATAATAACCCTGTTTCAATTTTGTATTTCAAAACATTTTACAACCATTTTGCCATTCATAATTGTTTTTGAAATAGAGACAAATCCAACAACCTGTGTGTGCAGAGGAGCTTCCACGAGCACACTCTTCATAGTTCTGTGTTTGTTCAAATTGTTTAAGGCACCAACATTCTCGTCCTGTCACACAGACATACCAGACACCTTCTATCAGCACTGCCCACATCCTGCTGCCTTGGAAGAAGGAAAGTCACCAGCCTAGCCCCCCCCCCCCAGCAAAGAGTGGGATGAAGTACATCAGCAGTGATTAGATGGGGCTATATTTCTTTAAAAAACTTGAAGCTCATGGAAGGATTCGAAAGGAATGAAGCGAAGGGGGTTTTGGAAAACAAAATTAAAAGTAGTGAACGTTTGATTCCTGTGAACCCAGGAGGAAGCTAGCTTTGATATTTCAGCAGGTAATTGCAGGAAATAGAAAACACACCAGATTGAAAATTGGAAACATGTGTCTGTTATAAGGGGCCACAGTTTGATTTTGCCTTGTAACACTTAATTGTGAAATATTTGGCTGCAGAAAAAAGATTAATAACAAATTTCTGGCATCTGATATTTTGTCTTATATTGCAGCTTCCAGTTAGTGTTTATGAGTCGGTCATCGATATCATCGCTGGAGAGGTATGTAAGTTAATTGGCTTCGGTTTTCATTCTGTCTTTGGATGCTGTAACGTGCCCAGTCTATCTGATTCTGTTACCCGGTGTAACGTCTCTTCCTGGTAGTGCAATTCCGTACTCCACACTACAAGCTTCCTCCATGGGGTGCTGTCGCTGACTTTATGCAATCAGCATAAAATCGGTGATTTGATGTTGAGATTACTTTTACACTGGAGACCTAAAAGACAACAAACGCTGGAATCTGGAGCAAAAAGACACTGCTGGAGGAACTCAGCAGATCAGGCAGCATCTGTGGAAGGGGAAATGGACAGTCAACATTTCAGATTGGGATCTGTGCAGAGTGTGTATTGATCCAAAATGCTGACTACTCATTTCCCTTTCCTACAGATGCTGCCTGACCCACTGAGTTCCTCAAGTGTTATGCTGGTGACATTCCAGGGCTGTGGAGGGAAACACCTCGGCAGAGTGGAAGGTGTGGACCTGATCACTCCAGATATTGGGAGGAATGGGGATTGGATGATTTTTACATAAAGAGGAAGCTTAGTCATAGGTGAAGCTTTTCTCTTTAGTGGAGAGAAGGGAACTGGTGAATGGGCTCTGGTGAGCTCAGCTCCCACCCCAGTCAGACTGAGCAGAAGACTGCTCGTAGGGTCTTCCTGAGCCAGGGACCATCTGTCTGAAAAACACGGACGTTGCTCTGATTGGGGCAACAGAGGTTGTTTGTTGGCACACAGGTGCCAAGATTCTGAGCTGTACTGGAGCCCTGTAATGCAGCAGACCTGTTAACTCCTACTGTGCAGTCAGAGACATGGAGAGTTGCCAATTAGTGCAGTCCTTTGTCTTCTTACTGGAAAATAAACAGTTAAATATTCCTCCAACTTCCACTGGTGGGTCAGACATCTACACCCAATTGTTATGAATTCTGTACCATGCTTAATAAGTTTTCAAAGGAGAGTCCAGTCTCTGCTTTAGTGACTCATTCCCTTCGTGACTGCTCGACCAGCGGGAGGGCTTTCTAATTATTGGCATCTGATTGTTAATCACAGTGGAAAATAGGAAACACAAGCCACCAAGCCTGTTGCATATTTTTAGGCCAGGAGCAACCACTTTATCACTGATTAACCATCCCAAGCTTTTATGCTGTACCCTTCGATTCCCGTCTGTGTGTGTGTGTGGGTGTGTGTGTGTGTGCGTGCGTGTGCGCTTTGATTCCCCTAAGGTACCTATTTCACCCCTTTCCTGTTGTGTGCTATAGACCTTTGTGTAATACACCTAACCATCCATTCTATCATTGATACAGAATGAAGAGGAGAGCTCCAGTATGTTGAGGCAGCCTCTACTCATTTGGTGTTTAATACAGAAGAGGGCTTTTTAGCCTTGTGCCTAAACGACCTGTTTGCAGATGGAAAGTGAACAACTCTCCATCACCCTCCCCTTTCCCCATTGCTCTGGACTAGTCTAACTGCCACACTCCTCCCTGCATATCCAAAGCTAATATCTTCCCGTAGTCCTGGACAATCCCATCTAGTCCCATTGTCAGCGTATCATCAGCAACATCAGTACCCCACCACCTGTATGTGGAGTGCCAAAGCACTGTTTGCCTGGTGGTGGAGGGAGTTTGTGTGTTTGACCTGCACCCAGGTCGCAGTCATCCTGTTAGTTATGGCTCACATGAAGATAACTCCTTGTACAGCAGCAGTGGACTTCTTGAACAACTCTTTTCATTCTGGCCTGTTACAGTGTTCACTGGGGTGCACTTCAAGTGGCAACTCAAAGGTACTCTACTGATTCAAACATGCTCCACCAATTTATATTATCTGTGATAAATAGGTACATGTGGATTTTATAATTTCATAATAATTCATTGCACATCTGCTTTTCTCTACAGTATTTAATGATTGTTTTATTTAATGCCCTTTAAACCGTGTCCACTATTGACACGGGACATTTCCCCAACATTCCTTTCCAGTCTGTATGCCACATTGACAGTATTATTGGAACAGGTTTATTATTGTCACACGTACTGGGACTTGTTTTGCATAATGTTCATACAGAACAGACCGTTCATTACATAGATCATTGTTCAGATTGAACAAGGTAAAACAATAACAATGCAGAATAAAGTATAACAGCTACAGAGAAAATGCAGTGCAGGTAAGCAGTAAGGTGCAAGATCATAAGATAGATTGTAAGACGAGTTCATCTTACCATAGCAGGGCAATATTTAATAGTCTTACAACAGCGTGATAATGTACAACATCATATTACTAACATTTTTCATTTCCGGTGGGAGAGACCAGACTCCACCCCATCCACGCTGCTGACTGTTCCCTGCCCTCTCTTCCACCCTGCCGATTCCTCCCTCCCCCGGGTCAGGGCGTGACCGGGCTCCCACTGGCTACGCTGCCAACGATTCCCTGTACTCACTGCTCTCTCTGTTCACCAGGCCACGGTGCTGTTTGCTGAGCTGACTTACACACTTGCCACCGAGGAAGCCGAGCGCATCGGGGTGGATCACGTAGCACGGATGACGGCAACCGGCACAGGGGAGAGCTCCACAGGCAAGATTTCCAATAGGCATTGAGGGCAGTCCTCGAGGGTTGGGATGAAGGGCATCAGATGCCATGGAGTGGGAGGTGTCTCCAGGGTGGGTGGTTTGTTTGGGGGAGGTTTCCTGGGAGCTGGGGGTGGGGGTGGAGGGTGTCATCTCCAGGATGGAGAGGGTGACGCCTGTTGGACAGAAGTGGAATTGAGGGGGTGATAAAGCAGTGGGTGTCCCGAGTTCTGGGAGTGGAATGGAGGATGGTGAGTTCCCAGGGGATGCAGGTGAGATGAGGGTGAGTTCACAGGGAACGGGTAGGTGGAGTGGGGGAGACCTTTGACGAGTGGGGCTGGAGGTTTGGGAGTCCCCAGGGTGAGGGGAGATGGAGGGCGTAGTTTCTGGGATGGCTGGTTGATGAAGGGGGAGAGGGATGATCTCCAGGATGGGTGGTGAATGGAAGGTGTGAGGGGAGATAGGGTGGATGAGGTGGTTTGAGGATAGTGCCTGTGAGTACGAGTGACAGTTCAGTGGGGCAGTGGGGGTTGGTGCTATCGAACTCCTGTTTGGAAAACATTTGGCTACAAGGACACTGATCCTCTCACCTTGACCTTTGCCCGCAGCCCCTCACCCGATCAACTTTATGCCTCATTCAGTGATAGCTCATTTCTCATCCCCTAGCTGAATCTGCCAAACTCCCTTCATGGTGAGTGAAGGAATTGTCTTCCAGCTGAAGACACAGATCCCCACCGTGAGGAGGGAGCAGAGATAGTGTAACACCTCTAGTCCTGTCCCATCTGTCTGGCTCCCCACCTTCATCAGCCCTTCTATTTCCAGATCTTTCCTTAGCAGATGAATCCCAGGTTCTAGGAGTTCCTAGGAATATCTTTGTCAGTTGTTCCACATTCTGCCTATTGGCCCTGACGACTTGAGCATGCATTAAATAATGGTTTAATGTTCTTTGTGTTAAATGGAGCTTCTGGGAAATAAATGTCACCTCCTCCTGGCCCCAGTCCCACATATCTTGTAGCATCCACTCTGTGTCTGATTGAGCCCTCCACCTAGACTCTGCCAGTCTGAATTCCCTGTTCTCTTCCTGTTACAGTGGCTGAACATCTCATTGCTCAGCACAGTGCCATCAAAATGCTGCATAGTCGAGTCCGTGTCATCCTGGAGTACGTCAAAGCTGTGGAGTCAGGTAGGAGATGGAGCTCCCAACTGGCACTCTCTAGGGACTGAAAACAAGACAGAGGAACTTTAGAAACTCGTTTCAGTCCTGACTTGCCATGCTATCTGCATGGAGTTCTCACGTCCTCCCATTGACCACCTATATCCCACGTAAGGGCACTGAGGGTAATTGGTTATTGTCAATGTCTTTATGTGTCATTGGGGAGGGGGGAGGAGTTGAGATCTGTCAGAGACTGCCCCTTCAGCCCACAACTTACATGTTGCCCTGTTTTCCCCATTTACATGAATCCTATTTCCCCACATCAAGTCCTTATCCTCTATGCCTTGCCTATTTAAGTGTCCAAATACATATTAAAGATTAGACCTGATTCCACCACCTCCTTTTGTGGTATGTTCCAGATATCTCCCAATATGTGTTTTAAATAAAATTACTCATCAGATCCCCTTTGTGGTCTCTGTATTGCCACCAAGTCCTGTGTCCAAAATATTAAATATCAAATACTAATTGCCCAATAGTAAAATCTTAAATTCAGCAATGCCAAATCACCTTCCTTTTTAGACTTAACCATATAACAATTACAGCACAGAAACAGGCCATCTTGGCCCTTCTAGTCCGTGCTGAACGCTTACTCTCACCTAGTCTCACTGCCCCACACTCAGCCCATAACCCTCTATTGCTCCGGGATGGGACCCGGAGCGATAGAGCAGTGAAAGAAGTGCATGGAATAAAGCCAGATCTAACATATAGAGAGGCTTTGAGGAAAGAGCAGTGGTATAAAGATAGTATGGTAGAAGGGCTAAAGTATGTGTACTTCAATGCAAGAAGCATCAGGAACAAAGGTGATGAACTGAGAAGGGTCCTGACGAAGGGTCTCGGCCCGAAATGTTAACAGTGCTTCTCCCTATAGATGCTGCCTGGCCTGCTGTGTTCTACCAACATTTTGTTTGTGTTGTTTGAATTTCCAGCATCTACAGATTTCCTCGTGTTTGCTGATTAACTGAGAGCTTAGATACATACATGGATTTATGTAGTGGCCGTTACGGAGACTTGGCTGGCACCAGGGCAGGAATGGATTCTCAATATTCCTGGATTTCAGTGCTTTAAAAGGGACGGTGGGGAGGAAAGGGGAGGAGGGGTGGCATTACTGGTCAAGGATACTATCACAGCTGCAGATAGGGTGGCTAATGTAGCAGGATCCTCTTTTGAGTCAGTATGGGTGGAAGTCAGGAACAGGAAGAGAGCAGTTACTCCACTGGGGATATTCTGTAAGCCCCCTGGTAGCAGCAGAGATACCGAGGAGCAGATTGGGAGGCATATTTTGGAAAGGTGCAAAGATAACAGGGTTGTTATCATGGGTGACTTTAACTTCTCTAATATTGATTGGCACTTGATTAGTTCCAAGGGTTTAGATGGGGCAGAGTTTGTTAAGTGTGTCCAGGATGGATTCCTGTCATAGTATATTGACAGGCCGACTAGGGGGAATGCTATACTAGATCTAGTATTAGGTGATAACCGGGTCAGGTCACAGATCTATCAGTGGGTGAGCATCTGGGGGACAGTGATCACCGCTCCCTGACCTTTGGCATTATGGAAAAGGATAGAATCAGAGAGGACAGAAAAAATTTTAATTGGGGAAAGGGCAAATTATGAGGCTATAAGGCTAGAACTTGCGGGTGTGAATCGGGATGATGTTTTTGCAGGGAAATGTACTATGGACATGTGGTCGATGTTTAAGGATCTCTTGCAGGATGTTAGGGATAAATTTGTCCTTGTGAGGAAGATAAAGAATGGTAGGGTGAAGGAACCATGGGTGACAAGTGAGGTGGAAAATCTAGTCAGGTGGAAGAAGGCAGCATACATGAGGTTTAGGAAGCAAGGATCAGATGGGTCTATTGAGGAATATAGGGTAGCAAGAAAGGAGCTTAAGAAGGGGCTGAGAAGAGCAAGAAGGGGGCTTGAGAAGGCCTTGGTGAGTAGGGTAAAGGAAAACCCCAAGGCACTCTTCAATTATGTGAAGAACAAAAGGATGACAGGAGTGGGTGGAGGTAGGACCGATTAGAGATAAAAGTGGGGAGATGTGCCTGGAAGCTGTAGAAGTGAGCGAGGTCCTCAATGAATGCTTCTCTTTGGTATTCATCACTGAGAGGGAACTTGATGACAGTGAGGACAATATGGTTGAAGTTGATGTTCTGGAGCATGTTGATATTAAGGGAGAGGAGGTGTTAGAGTTGTTAAAATACATTAGGATGGATAAGTCCCTGGGGTCTGACGGAATATTCCCCAGGCTGCTCCACGGGGCAATGGAAGAGATTGCTGAACCTCTAGCTAGGATCTTTATGTCCTCGTTGTCCACAGGAATGGTACCGGAGGATTGGAGGGAGGCGAATGTTCAAAAAAGGTAGCAGGGATAGTCCGGGTAATTATAGACCAGTGAGCCTTACGTCTATGGTGGGAAAGCTGTTGGAAAAGGTTCTTAGAGATAGGATCTGTGGGTCTTTAGAGAATCATGGTCTGCTCAGGGACGGTCAGCATGGCTTTGTGAAGGGCAGATTGTGCCTAACAAGCCTGATAGAGTTCTCTGAGAAGGTGACCAGGCATATAGATGAGGGTAGTGCAGTGGATGGGATCTGCATGGATTTTAGTAAGGCATTGGTAAGGTAAGGTTCCACACGGTAGGCTTATTCAGAAAGTCAGAAGGCATGGGATCCAGGGAAGTTTGGCCAGGTGGATTCAGAATTGGCTTGCCTGCAGAAGGCAGAGGGTTGTGGTGGAGGGTGTACATTCAGACTGGAGGGTTGTGACTAGTGGTGTCCCACAAGGATCTGTTTTGGGACCTCTATTTTTTGTGATTTTTATTAACGATCTAGATGTGGGGGTAGAAGGGTGGGTTGGCAAGTTTGCAGATGACACAAAGGTTGGTGGTGTTGTAGATAGTGTAGAGGATTGTCGAAGATTACAGAGAGACATTGATAGGATGCAGAAGTGGGCTGAGAAGTGGCAGATGGAGTTCAACCCGGGGAAGTGTGAGGTGGTACACTTTGGAAGGACAAACTCCAAGGCAGAGTACAAAGTAAATGGCAGGATACGGTAGTGTGGAGGAGCAGAAGGATCTGGGGGTACATGTCCACAGATCCCTGAAAGTTGCTTCACAGATAGATAGAGTAGTTAAGAAAGCTTATGGGGTGTTAGCTTTCATAAGTCAAGGGATAGAGTATAAGAGACGTGATGTAATGATGCAGCTCTATAAAACTCTAGTTAGGCCACATTTGGAGTACTGTGTCCAGTTCTGGTCGCCTCACCATAGGAAGGATGTGGAAGCATTGGAAAGGATACAGAGGAGATTTACCAGGATGCTGCCTGGTCTAGAGAGTATGGATTATGATCAGAGATTAAGGGAGCTAGGGCTTTACTCTTTGGAGAGAAGGAGGACAAGAGGAGACATGATAGAGGTGTACAAGATATTAAGAGGAATAGACAGAGTGGACAGTCAGCGCCCCTTCCCCAGGGCACCGCTGCTGAGTACAAGAGGACATGGCTTTAAGGTAAGGGGAGGGAAGTTCAAAGGGGATATTAGAGGAAGTTTTTTCACTCAGAGTGGTTGGTGCATGGAATATACTGCCTGAGTCAGTGGTGGAGGCAGACACACTAATGAAGTTTAAGAGTCTACTAGACAGGTATATGGAGGAATTTAAGGTGGTGGTGGGGTATATGTGAGGCAGGGTTTGAGAGTCAGCACAACATTGTGGACCGAAGGGCCTGTAATGTGCTGTACTATTCTATGTTCATTCCTTTCCTGTCCATATACCTATCCAATTTTACTTTAAATGAGAATACCAAACCTGCCTCTACCACTTCTACTGGAAGCTCATTCCACACAGCTACCACTCTCTGAGTGAAGAAATTCCCCCTCATGTTACCTTTAAACTTTTGCCCCCAACTCTCATCTCATGTCCTCTTGTTTGAATCTCCCGTACTCTAAATGGAAAAAGCCTATCCACGTCAACTCTATCTATCCCCCTCATAATTTTAAATACCTCTATCAAGTCCCCCCTCAAGCTTCTACGCTTCAAAGAATAAGACGTAACTTGTTCAATCTTTCCCTGTAACTTAGGTGCTGAAACCCAGGTAACATTCTAGTAAATCTTCTCTGTACTCTCTCTATTTTGTTGACATCTTTCCTATAATTCAGTGACCAGAACTGTATACAATACTCCAAATTTGGCCTTACCAATGCCTTGTACAATTTTAACATTACATCCCAACTCCTATACTCAATGCTCTGATTTATAAGGGCCAGCATACCAAAAGTTTTCTTCACCACCCTATCCACATGAGATTCCACCTTCAGGAAACTATGCACCATTATTCCTAGATCACTCTGTTCTACTGCATTCTTCAATGCCCTACCACTTACCATGTATGTCCTATTTGGATTATTCCTACCAAAATGTAGCACCACTCCATCTGCTGTCGTTCAGCCCACTCTTCTAACTGGCCTAAGTCTCTCTGCAAAGTTTGAAAACCTACTTCATTATCCACAACGCCACCTACCTTAGTATCATCTGCATACTTACTAATCCAATTTACCACCCCATCATCCAGATCATTAATGTATATGACAGACAACATTGAACCCAGTACAGATCCCTGAGGCACACCACTAGTCACCGGCCTCCAACCTGACAAACAGTTATCCACCACTACTCTCTGGCATTTCCCATCCACCCACTGTTGAATCCATTTTAGTACTTCAATATTAATACCTAATGATTGAACCTTCCTAACTAACCTTCCGTGTGGAACCTTGTCAAAGGCCTTACTGAAGTCCATATAGACAACATCCACTGCTTTACCCTTGTCAACTTTCCTCGTAACCTCTTCAAAAAAATTCAATAAGATTTGTCAAACATGACCTTCCACGCACAAATCCATGTTGACTATTCCTAATCAGACCCTGTTTATCCAAATAATTATATATACCATCTCTAAGAATACTTTCCATTAATTTACCCACCACTGACGTCAAAGTGACAGGCCTATAATTATTAGATTTACTCTTAGAACCCTTTTTAAACAATGGAACCACATGAGCAATACGCCAGTCCTCCAGCACAATCCCCATTTCTAATGACATTTGAAATATTTCTGTCAGAGCCCCTGCTATTTCTACACTAACCTCCCTCAAGTTCCTAGGGAATATCCTGTCAGAACCCGGAGATTTATCCACTTTTATATTCCTTAGAAGCACCAGTACTTCCTCCTCTTTAATTGTCATAGTTTCCATAACTTCCCTACTTGTTTCCCTTACCTTACACAATTCAATATGCTTCTCCTTAGTGAATACTGAAGAAAAGAAATTGTTCAAAATTTCCCCCATCTCTTTCAGCCCCACACATAGCTGTCCACTCTGATTCTCTAAGGGACCAATTTTATCCCTCACTATCCTTTTATTATTAATATCGCTGTAGAAAGCCTTCGGATTTATTTTCACTTACTTGCCAAAGCAACCTCATATCTTCTTTTAGCTTTTCTAATTTCTTTCTTAAGATTCTTCTTACATTCTTTATATTCCTTGAGCACCTCATTTACTCTATGCTGCCTATATTTATTGTAGATATCTCTCTTTTTCCTAACCAAGTTTCCAATATCCCTTGAAAACCATGGCTCTCTCAAACTTTTAACCTTTCCTTTCAACCTAACAGGAACATAAAGACTCTGTACCCTCAAAATTTCACCTTTAAATGACCGCCATTTCTCTATTACATCCTTCCCATAAAACAAATTGTCCCAATCCACTCCTTCTAAATCCTTTCACATCTCCTCAAAGTTATCCTTTCTCCAATCAAAAATCTCAATCCTGGGTCCAATCCTATCCTTCTCCATAATTATATTGAAACTAATGGCATTGTGATCACTGGACCCGAATTGCTCCCCAACACATACCTCTGTCACCTTACCTATCTCATTCCCTGACAGGAGATCCAACACTGCCCCTTTTTTAGTTGATACCTCTATGTATTGCTGCAAAAAACTACCCTGCACACATTTTACAAACTCCAAACCATCCATCCCTTGTACAGTATGGGCTTCCCAGTCTATGTGTGGAAAATTAAAATCTCCCACAATTACAACCCTGTGCTTACTACAAATCTGCTATCTCCTTGCAAATTTGCTCCTCTAATTCTTGCTCCCCATTAGGTAGTCTATAACACACCCCTATAAGTATTACTACATCTTTCCCATTCCTCAACTCCATCAAATAGGCTCCCTTGACAAGCCCTCTATTCTATCCTGCCAGAGCACCGCTGTAATATTTTCTCTGACAAGCAATGCAACACCTCCCCCTCTTGTCCCTCCGATTCTATCACACCTGAAGCAACGAAATCCAGGAATATTTAGTTTCTGAACTTCTGTAAATATTTTTTACTTAATCTAGGATTTTTATTCTGCCATGTATACGAAGAAATTTTAGAGTCAATAATTTCAAGAAAGAATTTAGAAATAAAGATCGGTAATGCTTGAAATAAGTATAAAAATTTAGGTGGAATAATCATCTTAACAGCATTGATTCGATCAACCAATGATAGAGGCAATGGGGACCATTTAGTAAACATTTGTTTAACTTGATCAATTATAGGTAAAAAAATTAACCTTAAATAAGAAACACAAAGTATACTGCAGATGCTGTGGTCAAATCAAGACGTACGAACAAGCTGGATGAACTCAGCAGGTCGGGCAGCATCCGTTGAAACGAACAGTCAACGTTTCGAGCCGAGACCCTTCTTCAGGACTGAAGAAGAAGGGGGCAGGGACCCTATAAAGAAGGTCGGGAGAGGGTGGAAGGTGCCAGGTGAAAAACCAATCAGAGGAGAGATCAAGGGGTGGGGGAGAGGAAGCAGGGAGGGGATAGGCTGGAGAGGTGAAGAGGGAATGAATGGGGAAAGCACTAGAAGAAGGCAGAATCATGAGAGAGGTGATAGGCAGCTAGAAGAGGAGGCAGAGTGAGACTGGAATGGTGGAAGGGAGAGGGGAGGGAATTACTGGAAGTTGGAGAATTCGATGTTCTTACCAAGGGGCTAGAGTCTACCCAGACGATATATGAGGCCTTGCTCCTCCAACCTGAGTTTGGCCTCATTATGGCAGTAGAGGAGGCCATGTATGGACATATCCGAATGGGAATGTGAAGCAGAGTTGAAGTGGGTGGCAACCGGGAGATCCTGTCTGTTGTGGCGGACAGAGCGGAGGTGCACGATGAAGAGGTCCCCCAATCTGCTTTGGGTCTCACCGATGTAGAGGAGGGTGCACCAGATGCAATAGATTACCCCAACAGACTCACAAGTGAAGTGTTGTCTCACCTGGAAGGACTGTTTGGGGCCCTGAATGGTGGTAAGAGATGAGGTGTAGGGACAGGTGTAGCACTTACGCTTGCAGGGTTACATCTGCTCCCAGGATGAGGCTTTCTGTTCCAGGACATCTCAAATGTCCTCTTTCTTTAAGAATCGCGGTTTCCCTTCTGCTGTCATCAATTATGCCCTCACCCGCATCTCCATTTCCAGCACTTCGGCCCTCACCCCATCCTTCCATCACTACAATAAGGACCGTGTTCCCCTTGTCCTCACCTACCACCCCACCAGTCCAGCATATTATCCTCTGCAACTTCCGCCACCTTCAACAGGACTCCACCACTAAGCACATCTTTCCCTCTCTGCTTTTCGCATGGATCGTTCCCTCCGTGACTGCCTGGTCCACACGTCCCTCCCCACAGATCTCAAACCTGGTACTTATCCCTGCAAGCGTAAGTGCTCCCTTCCTCCATCCCACTTTCACTGTACCTCCTCTTCTAGCTGCCTATCACCTCTCTCATGATTCTGCCGCCTTCTACTACCCATAGTGCTTTCCCCTTACATTCTTTCTTCACCTCTCCAGCCTATCCCCTCCCTGCTTCCCCTCCCCCACCCCTTGATCTTTCCTCTGATTGGTTTTTCACCTGCACTTTCCACCCTCTCCCCACCTTCTTTATAGGGCACCTGCCCCCTACTTCTTCAGTCCTGACGAAGGGACTCGACCTGAAATGTTAACTGCCCGTTTCAATGGATGCTGCCCGAGCTGCTGAGTTCATCCAGCTTGTTTGTATGTGTTGATTTCACCACAGCATCTGCAGTGTACTTTGTGTTGGCTTCTCTGTTCCTTGGTTAGAGTAACAGCAGGCTCATTGTGCTGAAAAGGTGTGCTGACTCGCACGTGGTCATGTCATAATACAGGCGGTATGGTTGTGGAACCATCCAGGTCCTGGTGGACCGGTTTAAGGTGACCTACAGAATTACATTTAGGTTTACCCTTTTTATCCACAAGTTATTTCACTCCATTCCAAAATGCGGAATGGACCATCGTAAAGGGACTTAAAGGGGTGTTGATAGACATCATGGCAGACAAAAACGAACGTGGTAGAACATAGGTCAACTGGAACCGAAGAGTTCTGTACACCATGAGGGTAGATAGGAATAGGTGTAACAGACCTGAGTTTACTGAGGAGTGTAGAATGCTGCTGAGACGCCAACCTGGCAGTTGTGGCGTCTGAAATAAAATCGCCTGGCACCCGTGGTAACTGCCCATACACTAGTTCAGCAACGGAGAACTCAGGTCCGTATTTGGAGCTGTTCTGAGCCCCAGCAGGGCCCACGGGATACATTTGTGCCAACAGTCGTCCGTCTGGGAAGCTCTCAGAGCACTCTTGGTGAAGCTGCTTATACAAGCTATTGGACTGCTGGTAATACACCGTGGTGTGATGTAATTTAACGCTAAGGTTCGAGGATGTTGCAGCCCTGGGGTCTGACATGAATTGAAATATCAGAAGGGGTGCCAAACTGAGCAGCGCAGGTGTTGATAAACACTTGAACCACATCCATAGTCGTCACTGATGCTGGAGGGACAACCCCTCGCCAGCTGGTAGTATGGTCCATGGTTCACCAAGGCAAGGAGTTGCGTGAAACCGCGGGCAGGGCGGGGGGGAAAGAGGACTAACCAGGTCCACATTGATGTGGTCAAACTGTCACTCAGGGACCTCACAAGGTGCCGACGGTGCCCGAATTTGAGTTAATTTTCACCCACAGGCTGCACTTTAGTCTCACACTTCCTTCCTAAAGCCATGCCACATAAACTTTAAAGCAGTCAGTTTCTGTGAAGCCCTCCCACCCAGATGCAAGAGGCCAGGAATGGAGCTAAAAACAGTACGCCACCAATTTGTAAGCTTCATGGGGTGAGGGCATCCAGTTGAGAGGAGAGAAACTCCTGCGCCCGCAAACATGACATCAGCCAACTGCAGGCCCGTAACTGCTGTAAGCCTGGACCTCTGGGTCAGTAGTTTGGTCGGCTGCCACGCTGGCATAGTCAACCCCAATGTGTACGGCATCAATGGTGGGCCATGAGAGGCAAACAACCACAGCATTGTTTTTCCCGTCAATGTACTGTATGTCAGTTGTGAAGTCAAAATGTAGGCCAGGTGGCATTGCTGCCACGCAGACCAAGGATCTGATGCTTTGGCCATTGTGTGTACAAGGGGCCAAATGGAATTTACATCAGGTTATTGAGAGAGGACATTGCCAGGGCTTTGACAAGTATCTATATATCCTATAGCACTGGCAAGGTCCCAGAGGACTGGATAATAGCCAATGTTCTTCCTCTGTTTAAGGAGAGCACTAGAGACAAAGCAGGAAATTTTACATCTGTGTTTGGGAAATTATTGGAGAAGACCCTTGGAGATAGGATCTAATTGCATTTGGGAAAGCATGAACTTATTAGAGGCAGTCAGCATGGTCATTTCACATAAACAAATTTTTTTTGAGGTGACGAAGGTGATTGATAAAGATAGGGCAGTGGATGTTGTCTACATGGATTGTAGTAAAGCTTCCAACAAGATCTCTCATGCAGACTGACCCAGAGGTTAGGGTGCACGGGATCAATGGAGACTTGATAGCAACAAACAAAATGCTGGAGAAACTCTTGCCTCTCCCAATAATCTGATATAGATCCCATCTGGCCTTGGGAACTTATCCAGCTCAGTGATCTAGAAGAAACCCAATACTGCCTCCTTTTTGATATCAACGTGCCCTAGAATATTAGTATTTCCTTCATTATTCACAAAGAGAGGGACATGGGTTAATGGCATCTGTGAAGGGAAATGGACAATCATCATTTTGGGTCAAGACCTTTCATTTGAAACTTGGTGGATTGGGTTCATCGTAACTGAAGTTAGTGGTGGGGGGTCATTATTTTGACTGAAGTTGACCAGTGATGTTCCACAAGGACCAGGACTGGTACCTACAGCTGTTCTTCCCTGCCCCTTCAGAATATTTGATACCTGCTCCCAAACATCCCTGATACTGGTATTAGGGAGACAACACACAATTCTTCAGTTCTCTTAGCCACAAAAAGTCTCTGTGTTCCCCTCCCCAACTACAGCCCGTCTAGACTTTTCCCTCCTCTCCCTATCAGAGCAAACCCTGGTGGCAGACAGGTAGCTGCTACTTTCCTCTGAGGTTCTTTCCACCCATCCCTCCCCCCAACAGTATCAAACCGGTATGCCCATTTGAGAATGGTATGCGGTTGGTTTATAATTGTCACAAGTACCAAGATACAGTGAAAAGCTTGTCCTGCACATATAGGATTCTGATGTTTTTGATCCAAGGTTCTTTTAGAAGTTAGGAAAAAGGCACAAAACTTGTTGCTTCACAATCATTTTATTAAGTGTTGATAGAACAAAGGAAAGTTGAACAGGCAGTGACAGAGGTGTACTAAGTGAAGAGGAAGCTAAAATCAAAATGCTAGCACGAAACAGATTTTTATACCACAAAGATAAGGAAAATTCCATTCTAATTCATAAATAAGAATTAACCAATTAGAAGGATGTTGTTCAAATACTGCAGTACCAAGTTAATGGATTAGAAAACACTTATTCAAATAATGCAGTGCAAAGAAGCTCCCAGAGCTTTACAGGATTATTCTTTGTATTGAGGCATATTAAACTTTTATAAGCAAATAAGAATCACCTAAAATATAAGCAGATAATTAATTGTTAAATTGCAAAAAAAAAATAACAATTAAGTAATCGAATCTAAGAGTTATGCAGTCAGATCCAACGAGTATCTGTTCATGGAATGACCACAGGAGTCCTGCACTACCTGCCTATCCTTATCTCTCCTTTTTGCAGTCACCCATTTCCTTAGGCCTGCAAGATGATCAACTTGCTCACTGTATGACCTACCACGCACTCTGCACCCCAGATAGTGATATAGAAGTACATCACAGAATGTTCTGAAATGTAACCTGTCTATTTCACTCACAAATGCTGCCTGCTCCGCAGTTTCTCCAACAGTTAGTATTTTGCTCTAGATTCCAGAAACTGCATTTTCTTGCGAAAGCCTTATTTGATTCCCATTCTCTCTTCTCACCAAAACCCAGACTTTGCACTTATCAGCAACTCTTCAACTCACAGAATGGCCGCCCCTGACTGTACCCGGTGCTCCATTTATACTTCCCCCTTGACAGTCCCACAGTTTCTGCCACACTCGCTGCCTCTGACACTTCCCTTGGTGTAGGTGGAAATGTGTGAGGGAGTATCAAGTAGGGAAATATGGACCATACACTCTCAATGGGCTTAAAACGTGCTTGTGGCTTTGGGTTAGTAGTTAGCCCAGGACGGATATGGAGGCGTGTGTGCAGGCTGCAGCTTCGGCTGGTTGGCTGTTTGTTTGTCAGTGACTCTTTCCATGTTGTTGACAGGTGAAGTGCCATTTAACCATGAAATTCTGCGAGAGGCCTATGCTTTGTGTCACCGGCTGCCAGTCCTCAGCACAGACAAATTCAAGACAGACTTCTATGATGTAAGTCCAAGTTAGTTGTTCAGCTCACTGCCCAGGGGAACCTGACTGCTTCATGTCTCAACCACTTCACAAAGAGACACTCACAATTTCACCCACGGAAAGGCGGGGAGCTCCTGGCTCCTGTCTCCTGTCAGACGCCCACCTAAAGTCTTAGGCTATACAGAAATGGTAAACTAATGGCTCAGGTTTGCTCTGTTGTGATCCCGGCTACTTTCCTGCCTGTTCTTTGTAATCCTTAACTCCCCAACTGTTCAGATTTATAGAGCCAGCTCAGAAACAGGCTTTTCAGCCCAACTCATTCTTACCAGCCAAGGTGCATTCCTGAGCTAGTTCTGTTTGGCTGCATTTGAACCACATCCCTCTAAATATCCTTCCCATCAACCTGCCCAAATGTCTTTTATATGTCATGACTGTTACCCCTTCTACCATTTCCTGTGGTTGCCTGCTCTGCATTCCTACCATGCTCTGAGGGGTGGGTGGGGCGGTGGGGGGGGGGGGGGGGTAGAGAAGATTCTCAGGTCCACCAAACTTTTCCCCTTAAATCTCTGGTCTGACCCACCCTGGGAAATAAACTGATCATCCACCTTATCCATGCCTCTCATGATCCAGCTAATCCAATCACTCCTCCTAACTCAGCCCTCCAGTCTTGGGGCAACATTCTTGTGAACCTTTTCTGGACCCTCTCTACATCCTAACTACTTCCTTCGCCATATGACAATCAGACTGGACAGAAAACTCCAGGTGTGGTTTCACCAGTATCTTGTAGAGCTGTAATATGACATCCCAGCTCTTGTGTTCAAGGCCCTGACTGATGAAGGCCAGCATGCCAAGTGCTGCCTTCACCCTGTCTACCTGTTTCGACACTTCCAGGAAACTACATAGATGCAAGACAGAGAGATTTAAAAGCACAGCACTCCCAGAACCCTTCCTCTCACTTTCTAAGTCCTGATCTGGTTTAACATTCCAAAGTGCATTCTTCACATTTGCCTGAATTAATCCCACCAGCGATTCTTTAGCCCATTATCCCAGTGATCTAGATCCTGTTGTAACCAACCTCCTTCACTGTACACCACACCACCTATTTTGGTGTCATCAGCAAACGTACTGATGGTGCCACCAACATTCTCAGGAGCCTCCATAGCATTGTTGAATCATTTCATCCCAAGGAAAACCATCCATGGCCCTGTGATTTCCAAACACTCCCTCCCTCCTCGCTCTATCCTGTGTACCTGCCGACACTCCAAAGCCCTGCTACTCTGTGACCTGCAGTTCCCCAGTTCAGAAGGATTAAATACTTGTTTTCAAATGTTTCCTTTGTACCTAGCATCTTCTTCTCTGCCTATTTTTACCTTGTGTCAAATGTTTGGTTCTCTACCCTGTGTTCAGTGGCTAACTGAGTTGCTTGTGAAGCTAGCACCAAGTTGTGTTTTTGTTTTGGGAGAGCAATAGTGGTGGCAGGCAGGTAGGTATGCATCATTCCCCAAGTATGCCTCCCCGGTTAACATAGAACATTACAGCATAGAACAGGCCCTTCAGCCCTCAATGTTGTGCCAACCTATTAACCTATTCTAAGATTAACTTAACCCTTCCCTCCTACACATAACCCTCCATTTCTCTATCATCTATGTGCCAAGTGTTTCTTAAATGCCCCTATTGTATCTGCCTCTACCACCAAGCCTGGCAGCACATTCCATACACCCACCATACTATGTATATTAAAAAAATATCTGATATTCCCCTCCCCCCCATACTTCCCTCCAATCACCTTGTTCCATCTTGGAAAAAAGTCTCCGGCTATCCACTCAGTCTGTGCCTCTATCTTGGACACCTCTCGTCCTCCTTTGCTCCAGGGAGAAAAACACTAGCTTGCTCAGCCTATCTTCATAAGACATGTCCTCTAATCTGGGGAGCATCCAGATAAAAATTTGCACCCTCTCTAAAGCCTCCATGTCCTTCCTATAACAAGGTGACCACAATATTCCAAATATGGTCTAACCAGGGTTTTATAGAGCTTTAACATTACCTCACAGCTCTTGAACTGAATCCCCCAACTAATGAAGGCTAACACACCATAACCTATCAACTTATGCTGTAACTTTAAGGGATTTATGAACTTCAAGATCCTTCCATTCCTTCACATTGCTATGATTCCTGCCAATAACCTATTCTGCCTTCAAATTCACCCTTACAAGGTTAACATTTGCTCTCTCCCTCAGCAATGTAATGACGTGGGATTGATGGCTTACCTGGGCACCATTACCAAAACCTGCAACACCATGAACCAGTTTGTGAACAAGTTCAACATTCTGTACGACCGCCAGGGCATTGGCCGCCGAATGCGAGGTCTCTTCTTCTGATTTGCTGAGCAGGGCTGGACCCCCAGAACTATTGTTGGGATTGTTTGACAGCTGAACGTGACTGTATCCAGTGGAGATTCCCCGCCGCGTCTCCAAGCCCCTCCTGTACTCCCACCCCCTCCGGGATGTTAGAGTTGGGATTATACCCCTGACTGCCTGATGCTATTTGCCAGGTTTTGCCCTCTCTGGGCTTACTGCTTTCCTGTCGGTGGTTACTGAAACCTGACATTGTGTTTGTACTGTGAGTCTGTGTGTCTGATGTTACCCCTGGGAAGCGGGATTGCAGACAAGTGTGACACAGCCAGGCCCCATGCAGGAGAAATAAAGTTTCAAAAGTTGTATGTGCCTGCTCTGGATGTGCTGACAATCCCCTCAATTCAGACCAGTTTCACCTGTCCTTTCGTCCCGCTGGAATTCACTTGTCCACCCTCATCTTTCATTTCTTTAGTGTCATAAGCACAGCAAAAGGACCTTTGGCCTGACTGGTTCATTCCAACCAAGATTTCCATCTAGGTAGACTCCTCAGGGTGATTGATAAGTTTGTGACCTATGGTAGAAGGAGATGAGTTATTAACTTCAAACTTTTTGCATGATCACTCAAGAGTTGAACTGCACATGCATGTAACGAGAGCTGTATAACTCACCTCCTTCTACCTTGGGCCACAAGCTTATCAATAACCCCTGCTGTGGACACTTTCTGGAGGTCCAAGATCCGTGTGTTCCACGACCATTGGACTAAGTGTGTAAATGTAGGAGGCGACTATGTTGAAAAATAAATGTGCTAGGTTTTCTAAAATTGACTCCTCCTACCTTAGGCCACAAACTTATCAATCACCCCTCGTATTGAGTAATGCTGTGCGGAATAAGCCCTTCCAGCCCTTTGAGCTGTGCCACCACAACAGCCCATGGCAGCCCCAATTTAACCCACCTGGTACAGACTATGGGAAGAAACCAGTGCCCCTGGTGAAAACCCATTCATTCCACAGGGAGGATGTGCAGACTCCTTATAGACGACGCCAGAACTGAACTCCCCAAACTGTAATGGAGTAGCTCTAATTGCTATATTACCATAGCACCCACTGTAAAAACAGAGAATAAGTATTTATTCAGGACCTCGTATCTCGTCATGCTCCACAAAATTTTTTTTAAGTTTTTGAGAGGCCCCATAAACTCCTTCCTTCCTCTTTTCCCCTTAATATACAGTTAAAATCTCTCTATTCTCCTGAATCCTCTCATCATCCAGCCTGCCCTAATCC
The DNA here is from genome assembly GCF_030144855.1 of Hypanus sabinus. Classification (NCBI taxonomy): domain Eukaryota; kingdom Metazoa; phylum Chordata; class Chondrichthyes; order Myliobatiformes; family Dasyatidae; genus Hypanus; species Hypanus sabinus. The sequence continues at coordinate 63,531,813 of NC_082723.1, read as the reverse complement.
TGCCAACCACCCATCAGCTCATGAACAGGCCTGGGATGGATGGCCTTTTCTCGAGACAGGAGCACAGAACTCCCAGCTAGCTGTTCCTGGGTTTGAAGTGGTTTGGTTGAGGCTCAATCCTTGCACGTGTGAGGCAGTGAATGATGGGGTGGGGGTGCAATGACGATGGTCCTGGGAAAGGTAGCAGTGTTCAGTAAACAGAGTGCATGTCCTGCAGCTGCTGGGAGCATGAAGTACCTGGATGATGCAAGATGTATCCAGAGGAAACCTGAATCACGAGCAGGCTATGGACCAGGTGGGGTAAAGAAGATTTGTGCAAGATGTCCTTAATGGTCAGAATGGACATGCTGGGGCAAAGGCCCTCTTTTTCCGAACATGATTCAGTGACACACAAGCTTTTCATGCAGTTGCTAGGTCTGTATTGGTTCGTACCACTACCTTTAAAGAGCACTGATACCCAAGCACAATCTCTGACAATGGGAGTGTCATAGTTAAGTTGGTAACGTGGAGACCTGAGTTTAAAATCCCACATATCAACTACAGAATTTAAATGTAGTTAATTGGGAAAAAGCATCTAGCTAGTCTTAGGAATCACCATAAAATCGGTCCAACAGGTCCATATGGGCGATCTGACCTCTTCTTGTTTAAAAACCCTTGAGATTCACCCTGCCCTCTGGGCAGAAAACCTAACCAATGTGTATGTGACTCTAGATCTACCCCAGGCAGCTGACTGGAATGCCTACAAAACTGCATTTGTATCATCCCCAACACCATTGGGTGAAGGGAGGAGACTGCCAGATATCCACATAATTTCCACCAAATACCTTCCGGCATCTGTCATCTCCCTCTGTAGCATAGCTACAGAATGTGCGCTGCTTATGGAGGCTGGTTCCTAAAGCACAGCAAGTGAACGAGGGACAAAGATACCTGTTCTTTCTAATCGATCTATGATCTGCAACCCTAGCTAGCCTGGAAATTAATGTACACTCAACTCGGCAGAGCCTAGTTTGGGCATTACCAGCACCGGCCCCCAGACCTCAGAACTAGTGATAGTTATCATCAAAGCAGCACCGATGCGAGGCCAACGTGGGGCTTGGGAAAACGGAAGGGCATGGACGTGAAGGTGAGATTTGTATCGACGTTGTTGGTCAGTTCGGGGTGGGCAGTGAATGGCCTCCCCAAAAGTTAGCTGCAAAATTCCGGCAAACGAATCAACAAGAAACTTTGGAGGGGGGGCACCGAGGGAGCTCAGCGCCTGTGGATATGGGAAGGGGTGGGAATGACGAAGGGTCTCGCCTCGAACCGTTGAGTGTCCAGCCATCCATGTCGCTCGGCGAGCTGAGTCCCTTTAGCAGACCGATTATTACGCCACATTCTAGCATCTGCAGCCCCTTTTCTCTGTATGTAAGAGCAAAGCCGTTAGTGTCCCTGTGCCCACACTGCTTGACCCAGTGTCCTGCTGAAGGGTTTCGGTCCGAAACGTCGGCTGTACTCTATTTTTTCCCCCTTAGACGCTGGCCGGCCTGCTGAGTTCCTCCAGCATATTGACAGTTGCTCCGATTTCCAGCATCTGCAGATTTTCTCTTTTGACCCAATGTTTGATGCGTACAAGGATGAACCAGACATCCCACGATAGTTGTAAAGTCAGTCATGGACGAGACTGGGACATTTAACAAGAAGGAGATTTTAAAACCTGCGCAAAATGCTGCAGGAACTGAGACCGGGCTGAAGATTCACCAGGTTGTTTTTACTGTGCTTAAAAATTTCCAGCTTCTGCAGTCTACGGCATTTAAAACGTGTTAAAGTGGAGTCAGTGAGTGATGTTTGGGAAGGGATGTCGTCAGAACGGGGAGCTGGTGTTGGTGCGGGCTTCACTCCTTTCAAACTCGCCACCTTCAGAAGTGCTTGGGAACCTTTTTTTAAAATCATTTTTATACCCGGTACCAAGTTTCACATCTGCCCCTTCTCCCCGGGGTATCTGGCAGCACCTTTGCTTTACCGCTCTACTGCTGGGCGGGAGGTGCTGCCGGAAAGGACTCGGTCCCAATCAGGCAGGCAGTGTTCGTGTGCAGCAGTATTTATTATTGATTTCAACAAAAGTCAAGTACAGATACAGCAACGACAGGCAGCAGCGAAGCGGGCCGCTTCTCCCAGCGGGTAGACAGCATTCTGACTCGGACAGAAGATCAGATCTGGGCCGGTAGGGTGCAGCAGAATTGTTGATCAAACTGAACTGACACAGAATGCTTTGTACTTCCCAGTAAGAGAGTAAATCAACTTTTTAAAAACCAGTATTTGCTGTTTAATGTGGCACTTTAACAACAGGAGAATATAAAACTAACCGAACTCCAGGAACAAAGTCTTTTCTGATTGGCTGTGGGTGTTCCGTATTGCAGCCGCTTCTAACGTTGTTTGTCAGTGATTTGGATGAAGGGATTGTTTGGGTTTGTGGCCAAATTTGCGGAACGATACGAACGAAGCTGGGTGGTGTTGAGAAAGCGGGGAACCCGAAGAGGGATTTAGGCAGATTAGGAGAACGGGAAAAGAAGTGGCAGATAGAATACAGAGTCAGGAAGTTTATGGTGATGCATTTTGGTGGAAGGAATAAAAGCGTATTTTCTAAACGGGAGACAATTCAAAAATCTGAGGTGCGAGGGGACTTGGAGGTCCTCGTACATGATTCCCTAGAGGTTAACTTGCAGGTTTGACTCGGTGGCGAGCAAGGCAAGTGCAATGTTGGCATTCATTTTGAGAGGATTGAACACTGGTGAGGTCTCACTCGTGAACAGTTTTGAGCCCATTATCTAAGAAGGGATGTGCTGACACCGGGGAGGGTTCGGGGGGGGGGGGGCTCTCGAGATTAATTACGGGAATGAAAGGGTTATCATATGAGGAATGTTTGATGGCTCTGTGTTCAGTGGAGTTTAGAAGAATGGGTTCCTAAGGTTGTCACAGCCGGGGGGGGGGGGGGATAAGCTCCCGCTACCTATAAAATGCTCCAAATGGCGTGTGACTAACAGCCTCTGACAACCAGGTTCAACTCTTGGCCTTCAAGTGCGGCTTAGGCACTAGCCCGGCGGGACTGACAAGAGAAGGGGCAAAGGCGCCTCGAAACCAGTTGCTTCGGGCAGGTGGGGCTGGTCAGCCTTGGACGGCACTCTGATTTCAAACCTCCGCTGCCTTGTGGCCATACCCACCCATGGGAAAAGCTTCGGGAGTCAACCCCGAGGAAGAAATCGGAGCCGGGGTCCGCCAGGCAGCTTGATGATGTTTACAACTTCACTCTGCGACGACACTGGTGCCCTTCCCTCGGACTACATCAGTGACGTGGAGAGGGGTAACTCGCTGCAGGGGCAACAGCCGGTTCTTCAAATCTTTGCGCCCTGGAGAGGACACGGTCCACCAGAGGCGCAAACCCATGTTCCCCTGAGATCGACGGCCGCCTGGAGGGGGATCTCATTGAAATCTATGGAATGTTGAAAGACCTATAGAGTGGGTGTGGAGAAGAGGTTTCCTGTAGTGGGGAATGTAGGACCAGAGGGCACAACCTCAGAATAAAGGCACAACTATATAGAACGGAGATGAGCTGGAATTTCTTTCGCCACCCGGTGTTGAATTTGGGGAATTCGGTGCCACAGGCGGCTGTGGAGGCCAGGAGATTGTGTGTTTAAAGCGGTGGTTGATGAATTCTTGAAAAATAAGGGCGTGAAAGGTTACGGTGAGAAGGCAGAATGGGGTCGAGAGGGAGATGGATCAGCCATGATCAAGTGATGGAGCAGTCTCGACGGGCCGAATGGCCTGATTCTGCTCGAGCGTCTGATGGATAGCAGACAGGAAATTAATTTTTCCCCACAGTCTTTGCTGAGGTTGACTCCTCCCTCTTCCCGCTGTGGGGAACCCATGAGGTTAGGAGGTAGACGTATCCCTCACTGGCCGACAGGGCGTTGAGGGGGCTGGAAAGGTAGGAAGACGGAGGTGGCACGGACCCAGAGGGAGAGTGTCTCCGGGGTTTCCCGTCAGTTGTGCACTGGCAGTGTCCATTAATTCTATCCTCTCACCTGTCTCCGTATACACACCGGAATGTCAGGAGGACTTGCCAGGTATGAAATACTCTCCGTTTCTGAGCTGCATCGCTTGGGCAAGATCGGGCGGCCGGAGACCTATGCAATAAAACGGAACCGACAGGAAACGTCCAACAGGCCGCATTTCTGCAGCGAGCACCCGTGATAACGCTTGGACAGACAGACTCTGTCAGGCCGGGGAGGACTGGGTTAGCAGATCACAGCTTCCGATGCGATAACCCGTCCCCCGCAGCGAGTGTTCGGCTTTGGATTTCGCGGAAGCTTCGACAACTTCAAAGGAACGTGGAACGGCTCGGACCCGAGGTGCGAACACTGCGTTAATTCGGGCAGCTGGCCTCCCGCATATGTGCTCACTGTGCTTTCGTTAAGTTCCCCATTCAATCGAGTCATCGCACCTTTCTGCTGTGTCTATAGTCGCCTTGTTCTGGAGCCTTTTCCCCTTCCAGTGACCCGTTTGGTCCGTTTAGCATTATAGGAGCCAATTGTTCGCGGGAAGTACCTCGCCTTCGGTCAGTGCCAATGTAAATTTAGATTTATTTGAACCAGGTCTGTGCAGCGAGTATTGTGTTGTGCCGAGTTCGCAAGTTCTCACCGTGACCCCGTGGGATTCCCGGGGTGTTCTGGTTTCCTGCAGAGACAGGAGTGTTACTGGGTTGACCAGCCACTGTACCCACCCCTAATGTGTAGGAGAGACCACAGGGGAAACTAGTGGGGAACGGAATTGCTTTAGGAGTTAGCTGGGCCGATGTGTCCAACGTTGTGGGGAAGTATGGAAAGAGGACTTCTTTCCCGTCTCGCAATCCCAGATCAAACCCGCGAGCAGAGGACGTAACACTGTTATTCTCAAGGTGATAATTTGGCTCTGCATGAGAGTGGAACCCAATTTTTCTGTTCCAAATTATAAGGATAAGGCACGATCGTTCTGCTATTCATTAAAATCCGGCTGCTCTGTCACCTGCACACCTTCGTCCTCTGGTCACATTTCCCTCCGTTCCAACTGAATCTGAACGTTTATTGATTTCGATCTTGGATAGGAGCCTGGTCTTGTTAAACTAATAAAATTCCCACGTGCTGGTGAAATGTAAGATGGAAGCCAATTCCTAGTCCCTTGTCCTGTGGCCTTGGAGTCCGGGCAGTAACATCAGCAGAGTTAATAGTCATCGTCGTCTTCCTCTCCACCGTCATCATCATCTTCACGGCCATAATAAGGGCCATAGGGAGATCCATACGGGGAATTGTGGGGGTATCCATATGGGGAGTTGTAAGGGGAATAGTGAGAATTCGGGTTCGGAGAATCATATGGATTTGGGGAATTTGAGGACGATCCATGTGGATTAGTATGACGATGATAGTAATTCGGATCCCTATAGTAACCATGATAATTTGGAACGTATGGATCAGCTTCATCATCGACTGCTTCGGAGCCACCATCATCTTCCTGGCCTTCGTGGTAGGTTGGATTATGTCGCTGACTTCCTCTGTGGTCGCCCTCATTACAGCCCGGGTCGTACACAGGGTTACATCGGTGCTCCGTTGGAGTATAGGGGTGTGGTGCTGATGCGGACAGAACACAAGCTGAGTCGTATTTGGGATCGCAGGGCAGCATTCCCCGTCGAGAGCACTTGGGGTCGGTTTTGGGATCACACTCGCCCTGAAACCTTCCCAGGAAGATGTAGAAGTAGCGTAGAAGGCACGCTGGATCCTGCGGGTTACAGGAGAGCTGGGGAGGGGCATTCAGGGGAGCAGGGGTCGGCTGAGCCACGGGAACCGTCGGGACTGAAGGCCAAGGTTTACAGCTCCCATCTCTCTTTGGGTCACACGGGGGTTTGGCTTTACCGGGCGCTGGACCCATGCCGATGGTGTACTGATAGTAGGGCGCATCCTTCCCATACACACTCTCCAGGTGCCGCATCTGCAGGTACGTTAACCGAATCCGATCGATTTCATACAGCTGGGGAGATGAAGGGAAGATCGGGGTGAACATTTAGAAAACCATCCTCCCCATCCGCACATATCTCCGATTTACTCTTGCTCTCCCAGTCTATCTGTTGTAGTCCTTATTGTCCACACGCTCTGCACTTTTTCCCTTACACCTAAGGGTTCCCTTTGCCCTCTCCATAACAGGGAGAATCCGCCGTTAAAGTTGCACTTTTCACCTTCCCAATCACCCCTGCCCTCCACTTCACTGCTCTCACTCAGCTGCCCCCTGTCGTCCCCGTGGCTGTTCAGTCCAGTGTGTCCTTTCTCTTCTCTCCTCCATAAACATCCTTCTTCCTGAAATCATACTCTCCTCCCCTCTTCAGCGTTCCCGCTGAATACAAGGGCAGGACGCTCAGAGTGAAGCCTTCCGTTCAGCAAAATCCACAGAATCTGAAAAGCTGAAATAACAGGAAAATTCTGGAAAGGCTCAGTGGGTCGGGTAGCGTCTGCGCAAGGGGGAAGGGTTCACATTGAAAGCTGAAGCTCCCTCAGCATCTTCCCTTCTCCCAGTCCACGTGCAAGATCTCCCTCAAATTTCCCCTTATTCCCAATAAAACTCACTCTATAGAGACAGAGCATTCCTGCCTTCATTGGCCGGGATAGAGAGTAAAAAACACGAGAGGTCCTGAAGTGGTAAGTCAGCAGTCGGGATTGATTGACAAGAACAACTGAAAGTCAGGCCAAGCAGAGTGGCCAGAGTTAGAGAAGAGATTTTCAGACTTCATTTCTTTAAGGCTTCGGCAAGGAAAGGCTTCAGGTAGAGAAGGCAAAAAAAATGTTGTAAACAGAGTCGTCGTCCCCCCCCCCTTGAACAGCAGATGGTGGAATGCTCCTCGTGTGGGGTGTGGGAAGGCAGAGAGAGCTCCAGCATCCCCGACAACTACATCCGTGAGAAGTGCTTCCGGCTGAAGCTTCCAACACTTGGTGTTGAGGGGTTGGAGCTGGAACTGGATGAACTCCAGATCATTCGGAAGGCTGAGGAGATGATAGATAGGAAATAGAGAGAGCTAGTTACACCCAGGAAACTGGGTGACGGTCAGGAAGGGGAAATCCAGGGCAGAGTGGCCATCCTCCCCAACAACCACTTTGGATACTGTTGTGGTGGGGGTTTGACGTAGCAGAGGAAAGTCTCTGGCATGGAATCTGACTGCGATTCAGAAGGGAAGGGGCAAACTGTAGGGTTAGAAGATTTGTTAATTAGGGGTATAGAAAGGAGATTCCGTGGATGAGAACGAGATTCCCAGATGCCAGGGTCCAGGGTATCTCATATCGAGTCCTCAGCATTCTTAAGTAGGAGAGTGAACAGTCAGAGGTCATGGTCCATGTAGGTACCAATGACATGTGTAGGCCGAGTGACGAGAACAGTTGGTGGGGAGGTTATGCAGACAGATGTTGATAAGACCTCAGACAAAGTCAGGAATCAAAAGGTTGAGCATGTTACAACTAGGGACCTGAGCTTTTATATATTTCAATGCAAGAAGTATTGTAGGAAAGGCAGATGAGGTCAGGGCATGGATCAACATCTGGAGTCATCAGTGAGACTTGGTTGCAGGAGGGGGCAGGACTGACAACTCAATATTACAGTGTTCTGTTGCTTTAGATGTAACAGAGCTGGTGGGGTATTAAAGGAGGAGGGGTGGTGTTACTAGTCAGGGAAAATGTCATGGCAGTGCTCCATAGGGACAGACTCCTCTAGTGGGGTGTTATGGGTGGAACTGAGGAATAAGTATAACCACATTAATGGGGCTATATAACAGGCCACCCAACAGTCTGCAGGAACTTAAAAGGAACAGATTTGTAGAGAAATCATAGATTGTTGCAAGAAACATACAGTTGTTATAGTAGGTGATGTTAACTTTCCACGTTGACTGGGACTATAGAAGGGATAGCGTTCTTCCACTATTTTGTGTACGTTGCATTGAGTTAGCATGTCATGATGCAAATGTGTAAAAATTTGGTTGGGCCATATTTTGGAATATTGCATGGAATCCTGATTGCCCTGTTTCAGAAAGGATGTGAAGCTAACACTCTCTAATCCAGGGTGCAGAAGAGATTCACTAGGAAGTGCCCAGGATTAGAGAGTGTTAGCTACAGGGAGAGGCTGCACAAACTTTGGTTGTTTTCAGCAGAGTATTAAAGGCTGGAAGGAGATCTAATAGTAGTTTTTAAAATTATGAGAGGCAGAGATAGGGTAGACAAGCAGGCTTTTTCCCAGAGTAGAAATGTCAAATAGTAGAGAGTAGTAGATGTATTTAAGGTGAAAGGTGGAAAGATGTACACCATGTGAGGGTTCGTGGAGCTAATTTAATCTGGTATGATGATCGGCACAACATGGTGGGCCTGTTCCTGTGTTGAACTGTTTGACATTGTAAGTATCTGAATCGGGGGAAGAATGATGTCAGTGTCATTAGACACAACACGGGCAGTAATGCAGAATATCCTTATTTGGGATGGAGGGTATTTTAGAAGTTCAGGGCGGATTATGGGGAGGACAAGTGTGGTGAGTAAAGGGAACCCTGGGTGTGCAGGGTAGAGGAAGCATGTGTAGGTGACTGGAAATGGGGGAAAATCCATTAATACTGGAGAGATTTAGCAGCATTAACCTCCATCTGCCATTTCTCAGCCTATTTCACCAACACATCAATATCACCATGACCCAAGACTGTCCTCCATACTGTGAACAGCTCCACAATCTTCGTGTTATCTACCAGCTCACTTAGCTTGCCTCCCAAATCCATTTCCAAATCATCCATATGTATTACAAACACTGAAGATCCCAGCAGCGATGCCTGTAGAACACCACCAGACACAGGCATCCAATCACTAAAGCAAGTCTCTACCATCACCTTGTCTCCTACTGCATCCAATTTGCCGACTTGCCTTGAATCCCATGCTAACCTAATCTTTTCGACCATGTAGCCAGGGGCGTATCTACGGAAAGTAGTGCCTGTGGCAAGCACTGAAATTGTGCCCCGTCCAAACATCTGACACCCATCTTTTAGATAACTTTACCAATAATATCAGCTCAAAAGTACAAGTCAAGGTCATTAATCTTTTAATTAACAAACTATGGCACTACATGAAAATTATAGCTGCAACTTCCTTGCTTTCACTGATGCAAATTAGTCTACGATGTGATCAAAGTCAGTTTTTTAAGTTACTTCTTTTTCTAAACTCAGCAGAGCAAGATCACAGAGTTTGCCTTGACACATGGAGGCTCTCAAATACAAAAGTATTAGTTTTAACTTGCTGAATGATCTCTCACAGCTAGTGATGAAATTGGTGATAGCATTATCTGAATAGCAATGTGAAGATTGGGGAAGATGCTCTCATCTCCATACTGAACAATAAATTCAAGAAGTTCTTCAGGTCTTGATATTTTCATGTTGACCTGCCAATAGCAACATTTTGCAATCCAAAATTTCTTCATGTAGCTGCATCAACATCAACATCAGAGTTGTACAATTCGCCCAAATTTTTGCACTTCTTTAGGTCGTTATTGTTGGTGCCATAACACAGACCCTCGACGTCAAGAAGAAACCCAAACTTGGTGTCAGTGTCATGCAAATGAGTGAACCTTTTGTCCATTTCTCTGTGAAGACAGTTGAGTGTTCCCTTCATGACCATTTCCATTTCCTCCTTAGCTGTTAACCTAGCGTCTCTCGAGTTCTCATCAGCCATTCATTTCTTTCGTCTCTGACGTCTTTCAACTCAATATTCTATTCTTGACAGAGACCAACTCCTCCTTCAAGTGACTTATTGACCAACACTTCTCTTTCGTCATAAAAATGATCTCGGAGAGCTTTCAAGTCCACGGCAGCATCATGGAAGTTCATGCTAGGATCCTGCAGCCTCCTTTGAATACAATTAATGTGAGTGAGTATTTTGTTCCAAAATCCTAGCAAAATCAAAAAATCATAACTCAACATGCAGTTGTACAGCTGCCTTGCATCACATCTTGTTTCACCGGTCTCGTTTTCATTGTCTATCATGTCCTGGAGAACTTGAAGTATCTCCTCAAGGTACTTGTTGATGGGCTTCATTGCTTCTGTCCTTGCACTCCACCTGGTTTCAGACTCTGACTTAACAACCATAGGCAAGGCGTTTTTGAGTTTTTCCCAGCGCTGGTGTTGAACAAGAGAAAAACATGTAGAGAGCTTCGATGGTTCCAAACAATGTGACCATCATTGTATTCTGCTTGGCTGCATGTACACCCATCAAGTTGAGTGAGTGATCATTGCAATTCACAAACACTACCAGGTTATTTTTCTCACTTATTCTTTGATGAACACCACTTCTGTGTCCAGCCATCAGAGCAGCGTTGTCATAGCACTGTGACCGACAATCTCGTAGCTCCATTTCATCCTTCTCTAGCTGTTTCAAGATGTCTTCAACCAAGCTTTCAGCATCCTTCTGGCTTATCTGGATAAAACCAAGGAAGGACTCAAGAATACGGACTGTTTTCCTCTCAAAATCAACTTCTACATACCTCACTACTTCTGACATGCTCACGATCAGGAGTTGAGTCAAACATGAGACCATAGTACTTGGCTTTACGAATGCTTCTCAGTAAACTCTGGCGAACAGTGGATGGCATCACATGGATGAATTCATTCTGGACACCCAGCGAAAGATAAGACGTGGATCCGGGATGACTTTCCAAATGAGTGAGGTGTTCTTTTATGACAGGGTCAAAGATAGCCAGTAGTTTCAGTAAGCCAAGGGATGATGACTCCAACCACATTGGAGTCATCATCTAGCTGAAGTGACTCCTTGTGTCCTCACAAAGTCAGGTTCTGAGTCGCAAGGAATTTTATGCAGTGAAGGATTCTCGACAAGATATCACGCCACTTCTGCTTTTCCTTCTCAATCTGTGACTGAAATACAGCGTCAATAACTCCTCTGTTTCCAGCTAAATTTCTTTCCACTGTGTGAAGCATTCCTGAAGATTCTTGGCATTTTCATGAACACTAATCCTTTCAGGTGCTTTGCACTGGTTGAATCCACTTTCCTGCTTCAATGAGAATTGATGGTCTGACCAGGAATAGAGAAGACAACAGATACAAAATGCAGACTTTTAGAAGGGGAATAGACCAGCCATGAGCAAGTCACTTCCTCAACACGACCATTTCCCACTTTCCTCTTCCACCAAGTTTTGTTCATTGGGCAGTTATTTGTTGGTAGGAAAGGCCCCTCACTGTTCTGGAAATCCTTCAAACCCAGCTTTATTATTTCTATTCTCAACGCATCAGGCAGAATTGCTTTTCCAGTATCCTTGTTGAACTTCTGAAGTCCAATGTCATGCTGTTCAATCACTTCTGGTCTGACAGTTCGAGTCTCTTTGACACCATCCATTTCACTAGGTTCAGTATTGTCAGGTTCAATCTCATCAGGTAAAATCTCGTCAATAAACTCAACATCACCACTACCACCACCGTCTTCCCCTCCTCTCATGTCCACGTTCTCTTTGGCAGCCTCACTCTTAATCTCATCATACTCGGATTTATCTGACTTGACTTCCTCCTCGGCTTGTGTCGCATTTGTACTTGATCCACCTTCAGATATTAACAAACTTGTAGCAGGTGCAGGCGACTCCATGGAACATGTCAAACTACTTGTTCCGGGCTTTTCAAAGAAGGGCATGAAGAACTTGCTTCCTCCGCCTCCAACTTTCGTCTCTTCTATCTTTCAGCTGCACTTTCCTTCTTCTTCGTGAAGAAATGTTTCATGATCTTCTTACACAATGCTCTGAAATAAGACCATCCTAATGCTTTTCATCCATGATAATCAAAGGCAGATCATACATCTGAAGAAAATTCTTTTTTCACTAGCTGAGGATGACTTGTCTGACTTTAATAGAAACTGCTCAGTGTCGCCCCCCTTAAAGTGGTGCCCAGGGCATGTGCCATACCTGCCATACCTTAGATACACCACTGCATGAAAACCACTTTGAAGTCCTTGTAAATCAAAGCTCCTGCATTGGAGCACTTTGTTACATACTCAAAAATTAATTCATACAGGTCAGCCAAAATTTGCCCTTGACAAAGCTATGTTGGCTAGCTCTAATCAGCCTTTCTCTTCCAAGTGATTGTTAATTCTGTGTCTCATTTTTTAAAAATAATTTCCCTACTCCTAATGTGAGAATCACTTGTCAGTAATTTCCTAACTTTTTCCTGGTTCACTTCTTGGAAAGGGAGACCACATTTGCTGTCCTCCAGTCATCAGGTACCTCATTTGCTAGGTTTAAAGATCTCAGCCAGAACACCAGCAGTCTAAGTGATATATGGTCTTTTCAGCTTCTTGGTTGATTGGATTATTGGAGGCTCGGGGCCTGATTCTCGGCTGGGAGTGAAGAATGCTCACATGAAGGGGTCCCCTCATTCACTGCTCCATATCCTCAGGAGGTTGAGGCAAAGAGTCTGTGCAAGTCGTGTTAGTGAGACACTGGATAACCTGCCCATTCTATCCACATTTTCTCTTCTAGCCTTGAGTTTTCATTGGACATCAAACTTCAGATGCCAGTCAAGCTGTTCTTCTTCCCCTGCAGTGTAGGGGAATTTCCAATCCAAGAACACCTCTCCCTTGTCCTTTATAACCCTCCCTGGTCATTCTCACCAAATGGTACTGGTGTTCCCCAGGAGAGAAGCTGCGGCTTCCTTCACAGCTTCAGGTTGTGGTGGGTTCTGGAGCCATAACGGGGAATTCTGTGACTCTGGGCTTTCCCTCATGGTTACCAAATGAGGAGAGCATTGGCAGTGTTGGCCTTCTTCTGGAGACAATGACCCTGTTGTCCACATTGTTTTGGGCAGAGGAGCTGATTCAATGGTCAGCTATTCTTAATTTATTCCATTTCATGTGAGACAGGTGTTGTTTGTGAGGCCGGTGTTCACTTACTGTCCTGAGCAGACAGGCTTGCCAAGCCATTAACTGTAGAGAGTAGGGAGGGTCCTCAGTCCTAGCCTGGAATGATTATTGTAGATTGGAGAGTTTGTAATGGGGGACAAAGAAATGGGAGGTGAAACTTAATAAGCATTTTGCATGAGTTTTCACTGGAAGACCCCAACAGTATGTTAGAAATTTGAGTGTGTCGGGAGTGTAGTTGCTGTTACGAAGGAGAAGCTGGTTTTGAAGCTGAAAGGTCTGGAGGTAGAAAAGTTACCTTGACCAGATGGACTACACCCCAGGGTTCTGAAAGAGGTAGCTGAAGAGATTGTGGAGCTATTAGTAATGATCTTTCAAGAATCAAAAGATTCTGGCGTGTATTCTGAGAACTGGAAAAGTGCAAATGTCACTCCACTCTTTAAGAAAGGAGGGAAGCAAGAGAAAGGAAATAGACCAGTTAGCCTGACTGGGAAGATGTTGGAATCCATTATTAAGGTTGAGGTTTTGGGGTACTTGGATGCACATGATAAAGCAGGCCAAAGTCAACATTGTTTTCTTAAAGGGAAACCTTACCTGAAGTCTGTTGGAATTCCTTGAGGAAATAACAGGCAGGATAGACAAAGGATGTTGTTTACTTGGATTTTCAGAAGGCCTTTGACAAGGTGCTACACAGGGCTGCTTAACAAGATAAGAGACCATGCATGGTATTACAGGAAAGTACTAACATGGACAGAAGATTGGCTGGACTGGCAGAAGGCAAAGATTGGGAATAAAAAGAGGCTTTTCTGGATGGTTGCCAGTGATTAGTGGTGTCATGCAGGGGTCTATGTTAGGACTGCTTCTTTCCATATTTTGATTTCCACATTTCCTACAGTGATTTAGATGGCAGAATTGATGGCTTTTTGACCAAGGACATAAACAGATTAGGAAAATGGGCAAAGAGGTGGCAGATGAAATATTGCGTAGGGAAGTCAGAATCAGAATTAGGTTTATTATCATCAGCATGTGTCATGAAATTTGTCAACTTAGCGAGCAGCAGTTCAATGCAATACATGATCATATAGAAATAAATAAATAAACAGTATCTGTAGATTGAACAGATTAAAATTGTGCAAAAACATAAATAATATATATTTAAAAAGTGAGGTAGTGTTCATGTGTTCAATGTCCATTCAGGAATCAGATGGCAGAGGGGAAGAAGCTGTTCCTGAATCACTGAGTGTGTGCCTTCAATTTTCTGTACCTCCTACCTGATGGTAACAGTGAGAAAAGGACATGCCCTGGGTGCTAGAGGTCCTTAATAATGGACGCTGCCTTTCTGGGACACTGCTCCCTGAAGATGTCCTGGGTACTTTGTAGGCTAGTACCCAAGATGGAGCTGACTAATTTACAACCCTCTGCAACTTCTTTCGGTCCTGTGCACTAGCTCCACACCCCCATACCAGACAGTGATGTAGCCTGTCAGAATGCCCTCCAGTGTACATCTATAGAAGTCTTGGAGGTGCTTTTGTTGACATACCAAATCTCTTCAAACTCCTAATGATGTATAGTCACTGTCTTGCCTTCTTTATAGCTGCATTGATATGTTGGGACCAGGTTAGAGCCTCAGAGATCTTGACACACAGGAACTTGAAGATGCTCACTCTCTCCACTTCTGATCCCTCTATGATCCCTTTATGAGGATTTGTTTGACCCTTCCTGAAGTCCACAATCAGCTCTTTCATCTTAATGACATTGAGTGCAAGATTGTTGCTGTGACACCATGCCACTAGTTGGTTATCTTGCTCCTGTACACCCTCTGATTTCCATCTGAGATTCTACCAACAATGGTTGTATCATCAGCAAATTTATAGGTGCTATTTGAGCTTTGCCTAGCCACACAGTCATGGCGAGGAGGAGATAATTATCACCAGTCTGCACAGATTGTGGTCTTCCAGTTAGGAAGCTGAGGATCCAGTTGCAGAGGGAGGTACAGAGGCTCAGATTCTGTAACTTATCAGAGTGGGATTCGGGAAGTGGGAATGGGAAACTTATGGGAAGTGAATGGTCATGCTCTTTAGTGGAAGGAATAAAGACAGACTATCTTCTAAACAGGGAGAAAATTCAGAAATCAGAGAAGCAAAGAGAATTTGGGAGTCTTTGCGCAGGATTCCCTAAAGGCTATCTTACAAGTTGAGTCGGTGGTAATGAAGATAAATACAATGTTAGTATTCATTTTGAAAGGACTAGAATATAAAAGGAAGAAAGTGATGCTGAGGCTTTATAAGGCATTGGTCAGACCACATTTGGAATATTGTGAGCAGTTTTGGGCCCCTTATCCATGAAAAAATGTTCTGGCTTTGGAGGAGGCTCAAAAGAATAATTCCAGGAATAAAGACATTCATGTCTGAGAGTGTTTGATAGTTTCTTGATTAGCAAGGTGTCAAAGATTAGGGGAAGAAGACAGGAGAATAGGATTGAGAGGAATGCAAGACCAGCCAGGATGGAAGGCCAACACAGACTCAATGGCCAGTGGTCCAATACTGCGCCTGTGTCCTATGGTTTAACCCTCCATCCCAACAGCATGTTGTCTGCTTGGACACTAACACCGTCTGATAGGTGGAATGCCAGAACCATGAGCATCCATGCCTGTCTCTCTGATGAAATAAGCTCTTGGTTCTGAAAAGACCTTCTCCCATCTATTTGGTTTGGGAAAGTGCTGGCGTTGGAGAAGGTTCATGAAAATAATCTTGGAAATGAGATCTATGACTTGCATTTGATAGCTCCGGGCCAGTACTCGCTGGGTTTAAAAGAATGAGGGGTGCTGCTTTGAAACTCAGTGAACATTCAAAGGTCTGGATAGAGTGGACATAGACAGGATATTTCAAATAGTGGGGGGGAGTCTTGGACCAGAGGACACAGACTCAGAATACAAGGATGTTCCTTTAGAACAGTGATGAGGAAAAGTTTCTTAGCCAGAGGATGGTGAATCTGTGGAAGTTAGTGGCACATACAGCTGTAGATATATTTGAAATGGAGGTTGATCATGTTTTGATTAGTAAGGGCATCAAAGGTTATGGGAAGAGGGCAGGAGAAGGGGGTTGAGAGGGATAATAAATCGACGATGGGCTGAATAGCTTAATTCTGCAACTACTGTTTGTCTGATGGATGAGTTACATTTCCAGCTCTCCTCTTTGTCAATTTGGCAATTCAGGAGGGATAAATCCAACCTGATCAGTCACTGAAGATGCCCAGAAGGATCAGTTTGTATCAGTCGGGGACAAGGTTTTCCCAAAGGGAGGGGACAGACTGCACTATGCGGGTCTGGGATTGGGATGGGGGGAGAGGGGACAGACTGCACTATGTGGGTCTGGGATTGGGGGGAGGGGAGAGGAGACAGACTGCACTATGCGGGTCTGGGATTGGGGGGAGGGGACGGACTGCACTATGTGGGTCTGGGATTGGGATGGAGGGAGAGGAGACAGACTGCACTATGCGGGTCTGGGATTGGGATGGGGGGGGGAGGGGACGAACTGCACTATGTGGGTCTGGGATTGGGATGGGGGGAGAGGGGACAGACTGCACTATGCGGGTCTGGGATTGGGGGGTGGGGAGAGGGGACAGACTGCACTATGCGGGTCTGGGATTGGGAGGGGGAGAGGGGACAGACTGCACTATGTAGGTCTGGGATTGGGATGGGGGGAGGGGGAACAGACTGCACTATGCGTGTCTGGGATTGGGGGGAGGGGACGGACTGCACTATGCGGGTCTGGGATTGGGATGGGGGGAGAGGAGACAGACTGCACTATGCGGGTCTGGGATTGGGGGGAGGGGACGGACTGCACTATGTGGGTCTGGGATTGGGATGGGGGGAGAGGAGACAGACTGCACTATGCGGGTCTGGGATTGGGATGGGGGGGAGGGGACGAACTGCACTATGTGGGTCTGGGATTGGGATGGGGGGAGAGGGGACAGACTGCACTATGCGGGTCTGGGTTTGGGGGGTGGGGAGAGGGGACAGACTGCACTATGCGGGTCTGGGATTGGGATGGGGGGAGAGGGGACAGACTGCACTATGTAGGTCTGGGATTGGGATGGGGGGAGGGGGAACAGACTGCACTATGCGTGTCTGGGATTGGGGGGAGGGGACGGACTGCACTATGCGGGTCTGGGATTGGGATGGGGGGAGAGGAGACAGACTGCACTATGCGGGTCTGGGATTGGGGGGAGGGGACGGACTGCACTATGCGGGTCTGGGATTGGGATGGGGGGAGAGGAGACAGACTGCACTATGCGGGTCTGGGATTGGGATGGGGGGGGAGGGGACGAACTGCACAATGTGGGTCTGGGATTGGGATGGGGGGAGAGGGGACAGACTGCACTATGCGGGTCTGGGATTGGGGGGTGGGGAGAGGGGACAGACTGCACTATGAGTGTCTGGGATTGGGGGGAGGGGACGGACTGCACTATGCGGGTCTGGGATTGGGATGGGGGGAGAGGAGACAGACTGCACTATGCGGGTCTGGGATTGGGATGGGGGGGGAGGGGACGAACTGCACTATGTGGGTCTGGGATTGGGATGGGGGGAGAGGGGACAGACTGCACTATGCGGGTCTGGGATTGGGGGGTGGGGAGAGGGGACAGACTGCACTATGCGTGTCTGGGATTGGGGGGAGGGGACGGACTGCACTATGCGGGTCTGGGATTGGGATGGGGGGAGAGGAGACAGACTGCACTATGCGGGTCTGGGATTGGGGGGAGGGGACGGACTGCACTATGTGGATCTGGGATTGGGATGGGGGGAGAGGAGACAGACTGCACTATGCGGGTCTGGGATTGGGATGGGGGGGGAGGGGACGAACTGCACTATGTGGGTCTGGGATTGGGATGGGGGGAGAGGGGACAGACTGCACTATGCGGGTCTGGGATTGGGGGGTGGGGAGAGGGGACAGACTGCACTATGCGGGTCTGGGATTGGGATGGGGGGAGAGGCGACAGACTGCACTATGTGGGTCTGGGATTGGGTTGGGGGGAGAGGGGACTGACTGCACTATGTAGGTCTGGGATTGGGATGGGGGGAGGGGGAACAGACTGCACTATGCGTGTCTGGGATTGGGGGGAGGGGACGGACTGCACTATGCGGGTCTGGGATTGGGATGGGGGGAGAGGAGACAGACTGCACTATGCGGGTCTGGGATTGGGGGGAGGGGACGGACTGCACTATGTGGGTCTGGGATTGGGATGGGGGGAGAGGAGACAGACTGCACTATGCGGGTCTGGGATTGGGATGGGGGGGAGGGGACGAACTGCACTATGTGGGTCTGGGATTGGGATGGGGGGAGAGGGGACAGACTGCACTATGCGGGTCTGGGATTGGGGGGTGGGGAGAGGGGACAGACTGCACTATGCGGGTCTGGGATTGGGATGGGGGGAGAGGGGACAGACTGCACTATGTTGGTCTGGGATTGGGATGGGGGGAGGGGGAACAGACTGCACTATGCGTGTCTGGGATTGGGGGGAGGGGACGGACTGCACTATGCGGGTCTGGGATTGGGATGGGGGGAGAGGAGACAGACTGCACTATGCGGGTCTGGGATTTGGGGGAGGGGACGGACTGCACTATGCGGGTCTGGGATTGGGATGGGGGGAGAGGAGACAGACTGCACAATGCGGGTCTGGGATTGGGATGGGGGGGGAGGGGACGAACTGCACTATGTGGGTCTGGGATTGGGATGGGGGGTGAGGGGACAGACTGCACTATGCGGGTCTGGGATTGGGGGGTGGGGAGAGGGGACAGACTGCACTATGCGTGTCTGGGATTGGGGGGAGGGGACGGACTGCACTATGCGGGTCTGGGATTGGGATGGGGGGAGAGGAGACAGACTGCACTATGCGGGTCTGGGATTGGGGGGAGGGGACGGACTGCACTATGTGGGTCTGGGATTGGGATGGGGGGAGAGGAGACAGACTGCACTATGCGGGTCTGGGATTGGGATGGGGGGGGAGGGGACGAACTGCACTATGTGGGTCTGGGATTGGGATGGGGGGAGAGGGGACAGACTGCACTATGCGGGTCTGGGATTGGGGGGTGGGGAGAGGGGACAGACTGCACTATGCGTGTCTGGGATTGGGGGGAGGGGACGGACTGCACTATGCGGGTCTGGGATTGGGATGGGGGGAGAGGAGACAGACTGCACTATGCGGGTCTGGGATTGGGATGGGGGGGGAGGGGACGAACTGCACTATGTGGGTCTGGGATTGGGATGGGGGGAGAGGGGACAGACTGCACTATGCGGGTCTGGGATTGGGGGGTGGGGAGAGGGGACAGACTGCACTATGCGTGTCTGGGATTGGGGGGAGGGGACGGACTGCACTATGCGGGTCTGGGATTGGGATGGGGGGAGAGGAGGCAGACTGCACTATGCGGGTCTGGGATTGGGGGGAGGGGACGGACTGCACTATGTGGGTCTGGGATTGGGATGGGGGGAGAGGAGACAGACTGCACTATGCGGGTCTGGGATTGGGATGGGGGGGGAGGGGACGAACTGCACTATGTGGGTCTGGGATTGGGATGGGGGGAGAGGGGACAGACTGCACTATGCGGGTCTGGGATTGGGGGGTGGGGAGAGGGGACAGACTGCACTATGCGGGTCTGGGATTGGGATGGGGGGAGAGGCGACAGACTGCACTATGTGGGTCTGGGATTGGGTTGGGGGGAGAGGGGACTGACTGCACTATGTAGGTCTGGGATTGGGATGGGGGGAGGGGGAACAGACTGCACTATGCGTGTCTGGGATTGGGGGGAGGGGACGGACTGCACTATGCGGGTCTGGGATTGGGATGGGGGGAGAGGAGACAGACTGCACTATGCGGGTCTGGGATTGGGGGGAGGGGACGGACTGCACTATGTGGGTCTGGGATTGGGATGGGGGGAGAGGAGACAGACTGCACTATGTGGGTCTGGGATTGGGATGGGGGGGAGGGGACGAACTGCACTATGTGGTCTGGGATTGGGATGGGGGGAGAGGGGACAGACTGCACTATGCGGGTCTGGGATTGGGGGGTGGGGAGAGGGGACAGACTGCACTATGCGGGTCTGGGATTGGGATGGGGGGAGGGGGAACAGACTGCACTATGCGTGTCTGGGATTGGGGGGAGGGGACGGACTGCACTATGCGGGTCTGGGATTTGGATGGGGGGAGGGGGGACAGACTGCACTATGCGGGTCTGGGATTGGGATGGGGGGAGAGGGGACAGACTGCACTATGCGGGTCTGGGATTGGGATGGGGGAGAGGGGACAGACTGCACTATGCGGGTCTGGGATTGGGATGGGGGGAGAGGGGACAGACTGCAATATGTGGGTCTGGGATTGGGGGGAGGGGACGGACTGCACTATGCGTGTCTGGGATTGGGGGGAGGGGACGGACTGCACTATGTGGGTCTGGGATTGGGGGGAGGGGAGAGGGGACAGACTGCACTATGTGGGTCTGGGATTGGGATGGGGGAGAGGGGACAGACTGCACTATGTGGGTCTGGGATTGGGGGGAGGGGAGAGGGGACAGACTGCACTATGTGGGTCTGGGATTGGGGGGAGGGGAGAGGCGACAGACTGCACTATGTGGGTCTGGGATTGGGATGGGGGGAGAGGGGACTGACTGCACTATGCGGGTCTGGGATTGGGATGGGGGGAGAGGGGACCGACTGCAATATGCGGGTCTGGGATTGGGATGGGGGGAGAGGGGACCGACTGCACTATGCGTGTCTGGGATTGGGGGGAGGGGACGGACTGCACTATGCGGGTCTGGGATTGGGATGGGGGGGGAGGGGACGGACTGCACTATGCGTGTCTGGGATTGGGGGGAGGGGACGGACTGCACTATGCGGGTCTGGGATTGGGATGGGGGGAGAGGGGACAGACTGCACTATGCGGGTCTGGGATTGGGATGGGGGAGAGGGGACAGACTGCACTATGCGGGTCTGGGATTGGGGTGAGGGGAGAGGGGACCAACTGCACTATGTGGGTCTGGGATTGGGATGGGGGGAGAGGGGACCGACTGCACTATGCGTGTCTGGGATTGGGATGGGGGGGAGAGGGGACAGACTGCACTATGCGGGTCTGGGATTGGGATGGGAGAGAGGCGACAGACTGCACTATGTGGGTCTGGGATTGGGATGGGGGGGAGAGGGGACCGACTGCACTATGCGTGTCTGGGATTGGGATGGGGGGGAGAGGGGACAGACTGCACTATGTGGGTCTGGGATTGGGGTGGGGGGAGAGGGGACAGACTGCACTATGCGGGTCTGGGATTGAGGTGGGGGGAGAGGGGACAGACTGCACTATGTAGGTCTGGGATTGGGATGGGGGGAGGGGGAACAGACTGCACTATGCGGGTCTGGGATTGGGGTGGGGGGAGAGGCGACAGACTGCACTATGCGGGTCTGGGATTGGGGGGAGGGGACAGACTGCACTATGCGGGTCTGGGATTGGGATGGGGGGAGAGGGGACTGTGCACTATGTGGGTCTGGGATTGGGATGGGGGGAGAGGGGACAGACTGCACTATGCGGGTCTGGGATTGGGATTGGGGAGAGGTGACAGACTGCACTATGCGGGTCTGGGATTGGGATGGGGGGAGAGGAGACTGTGCACTATGTGGGTCTGGGATTGGGTTGGGGGGAGAGGGGACAGACTGCACTATGCAGGTCTGGGATTGGGATGGGAGAGAGGGGACTGTGCACTATGTGGGTCTGGGATTGGGATGGGGGGAGAGGGGACAGACTGCACTATGTGGGTCTGGGATTGGGATGGGGGAGAGGGGACAGACTGCACTATGCGGGTCTGGGATTGGGATGGGGGGAGAGGGGACAGACTGCACTATGTGGGTCTGGGATTGGGATGGGGGGAGAGGGGACTGTGCACTATGCGGGCCTGGGATTGGGATGGGGGTGAGGGGATAGACTGCACTATGTGGGTCTGGGATTGGGATGGGGGGAGAGGGGACAGACTGCACTATGTGGGTCTGGGATTGGGATGGGGGAGAGGGAACAGACTGCACTATGCGGGTCTGGGATTGGGATGAGGGAGAGGGGACAGACTGCACTATGCGGGTCTGGGATTGGGATGGGAGAGAGGCGACAGACTGCACTATGCGGGTCTGGGATTGGGATGGGGGGAGAGGAGACAGACTGCACTATGTGGGTCTGGGATTGGGATGGGGGGAGAGGGAACAGACTGCACTATGCGGGTCTGGGATTGGGATGGGGGGAGAGGAGACAGACTGCACTATGTGGGTCTGGGATTGGGATGGGGGGAGAGGGGACAGACTGCACTATGCGGGTCTGGGATTGGGATGGGAGAGAGGCGACAGACTGCACTATGTGGGTCTGGGATTGGGATGGGGGAAGGGGGACAGACTGCACTATGCGGGTCTGGGATTGGGATGGGGGAAGGGGGACAGACTGCACTATGCGGGTCTGGGATTGGGATGGGGGGAGAGGGGACAGACTGCACTATGCGGGTCTGGGATTGGGATGGGGGGGAGAGGGGACAGACTGCACTATGCGGGTCTGGGATTGGGATGGGAGAGAGGCGACAGACTGCACTATGCGGGTCTGGGATTGGGATGGGGGGAGAGGGGACAGACTGCACTATGTGGGTCTGGGATTGGGATGGGGGAAGGGGGACAGACTGCACTATGCGGGTCTGGGATTGGGATGGGGGGAGAGGGGACTGTGCACTATGCGGGTCTGGGATTGGGATGGGGGGAGAGGGGACAGACTGCACTATGTGGGTCTGGGATTGGGATGGGAGAGAGGCGACAGACTGCACTATGCGGGTCTGGGATTGGGGGAGGGGAGGTGGAGATTCTGCACAAGTTTTCATGTTGGAATGTAGACTAATGCCGCAAAGTTTCAAAGAAGGCAATGGCACTGCTTTGTAGCATCAGAGAACCAGATTCACTCCCAACCTCCAGCGCTGTCTGTGTTTGCCCATCTCCCTGACTGTGTGGGACGCCCCCCACCCTCCCGCGGCTGCTCCAGTTACACCCCCCTCATCGCAAGGACGCTCGTGGTCAGTGAGTTACTCAGGTAGAATCAGCGGGGAGCTGGCAGGAATGTGGGAGGAATTAAATTAAATGCAAATGGGTCAGCACAGAGTAAGTGGGCCAAAAGGTCTCTGTGAGACAAACCCTTCACCCCCCCTCTGACTTCTTCCCCTCTGAGACACTCACCCCCTCGTGGTGGCCGATCTTCTGGTAGTACTTGTACCAAGCCTGGAAGTCTGGGTTCTGGTGGTACCACCTGATGTGCCGCCGAATCCGTCCCGAGGGATGTCGCAGGAAGTCCACGGCATCGCGTGGATCGAG
Source organism: Hypanus sabinus (assembly GCF_030144855.1). Lineage (NCBI taxonomy): Eukaryota > Metazoa > Chordata > Chondrichthyes > Myliobatiformes > Dasyatidae > Hypanus > Hypanus sabinus. Next base: position 63,508,524 of record NC_082723.1, on the reverse strand, counting down.
CCTCACCCCCTCGTCGCCCTTTCCTGCCAGAAAGAGGTCATTGTCAGGGGCAGGTGAGGCTCACCCCCGGGGTCAGTTGAAATGTGATGTCAGGGACATTTTTGTTAATACAGCAAGTGGTAGGTGCCCACAATGGGTTTCCTGGCAGTGGAAGCAGGCAGTTTGGTGGAGATGAAAGGGTTTTTAGATAGACACGTGGATATGAAGAAAATGAAGGGATCGTGGATGAGAGACAGGAAGAGGAGATTTGTTATAAAGTGTCATCAGGATCGGCACACATACCGGGACGTCCAGAGCTGTATTGTTCCATAACCTTTGCTCTCTCTGAGAGGGGAGAGTTCACCCCTGGGGTCAGGGGCAGTGTTCACACCGAGAGGTAACGACCCTCAGGGAGCCCAAACCCCGCATACATCTTTACCCCGGACACACTGAACCTCCCCTGGACATGCATACACACCCCCTCAGGGTGGGTCTGTGTGTCAGCAGTCTTGAAGCTGCAGCCGAGCCTTGGTCTGTCCCTCAGAGCAAACCCCGCACAGCAACCCGACAACCCGCCCCACTGCTGGGCTCTGACTGTGTCAGCCACCAAACACAATGCCCTCCCACTGCACTCCACCCGACAACCCGCACCACTGCTGGGCTCTGACTGTGTCAGCCACCAAACACAATGCCCTCCCACTGCACTCCACCCGACAACCCGCACCACTGCTGGGCTCTGACTGTGTCAGCCACCAAACACAATGCCCTCCCACTGCACTCCACCCGACAACCCGCACCATTGCTGGGCTCTGACTGTGTCAGCCACCAAACACAATGCCCTCCCACTGCACTCCACCCGACAACCCGCACCACTGCTGGGCTCTGACTGTGTCAGACATCAAACACAATGCCCTCCCACTGCACTCCACCCGACAACCCGCACCACTGCTGGGCTCTGACTGTGTCAGCCACCAAACACAATGCCCTCCCACTGCACTCAACCCGACAACCCGCCCCACTGCTGGGCTCTGACTGTGTCAGCCACCAAACACAATGCCCTCCCACTGCACTCCACCCGACAACCCGCACCACTGCTGGGCTCTGACTGTGTCAGACATCAAACACAATGCCCTCCCACTGCACTCCTCTGCTGAAGTCTCACCTTGGATTTATCTCTGTATCTGATGTGATTAGCCACCATTTAATGTTTTTCATCATTCTGACCCTCGGTTCCCACTGCGACTGTAGGTTTCTGTATCTGTCAATCTGCCAGTGTTTTCAACCTTTGTTTCCAGCGTCCCTGTGTCTGTCGTGTACTCCGGGCCACATCGTCTCTCAGTGCCGACTCTCCCTGGCAGAGTCACAGCCTGCCCTTTCCGCACCTAGCACACCCAGCTGTGCCCTACATGCCTCACAACGGGCAGGTTCTGCTCATAGCTCACGACCAGGTGCACAAAGCCACTCCTACTTTGCCTTCCACCAGCTCCCTACTCACCTTCACCACTGAGCCGGTGAGAAGGGCTGTGGGGAAACGCAGACACGGCAAAGCACTGGGACCGGATGGAGTGAACCCCAGGGTCCTGAGGGAGTGGGCTGAGCACGTGTGTGGAGCTCTCCATCGTTTTCTCCAATCTGAGTCTCACCCTGGAATGGACCGCGTGGAAAACGTCGTGTGTGGTCCCGGTACCCAAGAAGGGCCAAATGAAAGTCTTGAACGACTACTGTCCAGTGGCCCTGACCTCCTACATCACGAAGACCCTAAAGAGGCTGGTCCTGGCTCACCTCTGACCCCCGGTCAGATCAGCTCTCGATCTTCTGCAGTTTGCCTACAAGGAGCATATTGGAGTCGACGATGCTGTCATCTACCTGCTGAACAGAGACTACTCCCATCTGGGTAAGCAGGGCAGCACTGTGAGGGTCACGATTTTTCTATTTCTCAAGTGCCTTCAATACCACATGGTCCTCATTGCTGGGGGAGAAGCTCCATTCAATGCGAATTGGCACTCCCTTTGTGTCCTGGATAATTGGACTACCTGACTGGCAGACCACACTTTGTGCAGCTTCAGGGCTGTGTGTCAGACATGGTTATAAACAGCACTGGGGCCCCACAGGGGACTGTATTGGCTCCCTTCCTGTCTACCCAGTGTACCTCAGACCTTAGATACAACACTGATTCATGTCATCTGCAGAAATTCTCTGATGACTCAGTAATTGTTGGGTGTGTAAAGGGAGGATGGGAGGATGAATACAGGTCCCTGGTGGAGGACTCTGCCAAATGGTGCAAGCTGAATCATCTGCAGCTCAACCACAGTAAGACAAAGGAGATGGTGATGGACTTTAGGATGACTAAGCCCGCACTGCTCCCTGTTACTATTGATGGTGAGGACGTAGATGTGGTGAGGACCTACAAGTACCTGGGGGTGCACCTGGATGATAGACTTGAGTGGAGGCTGTGTACAAGAAGGGCCAGAGTCACCTCTACTTCCTGAGGAGACTGAGGTCCTTTGAAGTATACAGGCCTCTCCTTCACACGTTCTACCAGTCTGTTGTCGCCAGTACAATCTTCTATGCGGTGGTGTGCTGGGGCAATGGCATCAACATGGGTTATCCCAACAGGCTCAATAAACCAATTAGGAAGGCTGGCTCTGTTATAGGAATCAAACTGGACATGCTAGAGGCTGTGGTAGAACAAAGGACCCCGTGGAAAATCCTGGCAATTCTGGACGAAGTTTCTCACCCTCTGCATGACACCTTGGCTGAACAGAGGAGCACTTATAGTAACAGACTAGGAGAACTGTGCCACTCCAAAGTGCACTATATGAGGTCATTCTCACCCTCGGCCATTAGGCTCAATAATGAGTCAACCTATAGCCGGGGAAGTGATGGCCCCCTTCTGTTAGACTGTTTGTGGTATTTTATTTTTTATCCTTTCTAATATTTATAGCTTGTGCACTTGTAATGCTACTGTGACACTGAAATTTCCTTTAGGATTAATAAAATACAAGAATATAAGAAATAGGAACAGGAACAGCCATTTGGCCCATCGAGCCTACTCCACCATTCAATAAGATCATGGCTGATCTGACCATGGACTTATCTCCACCTACCTGCCTTTTCCCCATAGCCCTTAATTCCCCCACTGTACACAAAATCTATCCAACCTTGTCTTAAATATATTTACTGAGGTAGCTTCCACTGCTTCACCGGGCAGAGAATTCCACAGATTCACCACTCTTTTGGAAAAGCAGTTACTCCTCATCTCCGTCCTAAGTTTATTCCCCTGAACCTTGAGGCTATGTCCCATAGTTCTAGTCTCACCTACCAGTGGAAACAGCTTTCCTGCTTCTATCTTATTTATCCCTATCACAATTTAATACGTTTGGATAAGATCTCCTCTCATCCTTCTGAATTCCAGCAAATATAGTCCCAGGTAACTCAATCTCTCCTCATAGTCTAACCCCCTCATCTCTGGAATCAACCTGGTGAACCTCCTCTGCACCATCTCCAAAGCCAGTTTATCCTTCCTTAAGTAAGGAGACCAGAACTGCACACAGTACTCCAGATACGGCCTCACCAGTACCCTGTATAGTTGCAGCATAACCTCCCTCCTCTTAAATTCAAACCCTCTAGTAATGAAGACTAACATTCCATTTGCCTTCTTAATAGGCTGCTGCACCTGCAAACCAACCTTTTGCGATTCATGCACAAGCACTGACAAGTTCTTCTGCACAGTAGCATACTGCAGTCATTAACCATTTAAAAAATAATCTGATCTTCCATTTGCCTCCCAAAGTGGGTGACCTCACATTTACCAACATTGTACTCCATCTGCCAGACCCTTGCCCACTCATTTAACCTATCTATATCTCTCTGCAGTCTCCCCATATCCTGTACACAACTTGTTTTTCCACTTAATTTAGTGTCATCAGCAAACTTAGGTACACTGCACAAGGCCCCCGCTTCCAGATTATTAATGTATATTGTGAATAGTTGTGGGCCCAGCAGCAACCTTTGCAGCACACCGCTCCCCACTGATTGCCAACCAAAGAAACACTCCGGTATCCCAACTCTCTACTTTCTATCGGTTAACCAATTCTCTATCCATGCTAATACATCACTCTCAACTCTATGCATCCTTATCTTATGGATAAGTCTTTCATGTGGCACCTTATCAAATGTATTCTGGAAATCCAAGTAAATAACTTCCATCTGTTCCCCTCTATCCACTGCATCATGCTAACACTTTACACAGATTCCTGCCTCTTTGACCAGCCCCTCGCACACCCACTGGCATCCTCTGCACACTCACACCTCAGACACTCGAACGTCACACTCACCCATGTCCTTCCTGCCTGCTCTGCCACACCCTGGGGTTGACGGGTGATTCTTACCTGGTTTGAAGAGGTCGAGCAGACTGACAGCCTGGGCCCAGTCTGTAAGGGAAGGGCATGAGTCTGCGTTAAGGCTGGGACATGAAGCAAACATTGAAACACAAACATATGCATCAACAGGCTTCCTGCCAAGTGCTGGCAATGGGTCATCAACTGCTCGATCTATTGTCCATTAAGCTCTGCGCTGGTCCAGGCATTCACCATCCCAGATGAGTAGCCAGGCAAGAGGTGGAAAACTGTCACAATTACATAATTACAAAATTACAAACCCATGGTACAGGAATGGCAGCCCATTGGTCACAAACCCAAAGCAGAGAGGAGTTATCGAGCAGCATAGAGGAGAGATGAGAGCCAGGTGTTGTGAGGAAGAAAGTTCGTAGGAGCAGGACGTGAAGTTGTGCAGGTACAGAGACTCCAGTGACACTGCAGAAACTGTGAGACCTATAGACTGCAGCCAATTAAAACAACTGTTGAGGTCACATTTGGAATATTGTGTTCAGCTTTATAACCGTGTTGTAAGAAAGATACTTTTCTGCTGGAAAGAGTGCCAAGGAGATTTCCAAAGATGCTGCCAGGACTCAGGGGGAAAAGGTTGAACGGCATTGGACTTCATTCACTGGAGCTTTGGAGAATGAGGAGTTGACCTTATAGATGTGTATAAAATCACAGGGTGAATGCTCAGACTTTCCCCAGGTTAAGGGCGAGAGGTGAGATACTTCATTGCAGCCTGAGGGTTAAACTTTTTGGTTAGACTCTAACTGAACAGAGGGTTAGAAATTAGTCATTATTTGGAACAAGCTGCCAGAGGAATTGGTTGAGGAGGGTACATTAACAAAATTTAAAGGGACTTGGGCAGATATATGGATAGCGAAGGGACTTTATACCAAAAAAGAAAATAGCTTGCCTCTTTTTAACTGTGCCTTCACCTTGTTACGCCAAGGCCTGTCACGTCAAAACCTTCACACTCTATCACTGGCACACTCGAACAAAGGCCGCTCAACTTGAGCTTACCCTCCTTTTACTTGCAGCTGAGGTCAGGCCTCTGACACCAACACTTCCCATGCCCGCGTGGCCCAAAATACCAGCCTTGCCCAAATCTGCTCTTCTCATTACCACCATCGGGGAGGAGGTACAGAAGCCTGAAGGCACACACTCAAGAATTCAGCAAATGCTTCTTTCCCTCTGCCATCAGATTCTTGAAATGTGATTTACAGCAATTTTATGCCTTTGAATTGCACTGCTACCAGAGAACAGCAAATTCCACATCATGCAAATCAGAGATAATAAATCTGACTCGGAGTGATTTTGACCATTTACCTTATCCATGCCTTTCAAAATTTTATGCCCTTCCATAAGGAAACCTCCTTCACTCCAGGAAAAACAAGACCAGCCTATCCTATCTCTCCTCATAACTAAAGCCCTCAAATCCAGACAACGTCCTGATGAAACTCTTCTGCGCCCTCTCTGGAAGTCACACAACCTTCGTAGGGTGACAAGATCTGCACAAAATGCTCCAAGCACTGCCTTGGCTGTGTTTTGTACAGCTGAACTTGGAGGGTGAAGGTTGGGGGGGGGTGATATTTTGGGTATTTTCCCATTGTCAGATGTGGGCATTTGTGGCACGGCCTCTTGAGAAGTTGTCGGTGAAGGAAGTCCCACAGTGCAGGTATGCAAGGAATGGTAAGAAATTCCCCAGGAGAAACTAGAAGGGTCACATTCCCAACCTGTGCCGTGTAGTAGAGCTCTCCCGCTGGGCAGTAGAGGATCTCGGAGCAGTACAACTTCAAGCCCTGCTCGTCCTAATCAACTGCACTCGCTTCTGCTCCCCACAACCAGGGAGGAATTGCAGCCTGCCTTGACTCTCAGGAGCAGCGTCCTCATGTGGCATTATGACGAGAGATCAGGAGGGACCTGGTGTAGGGTGGTCACCGTCTGCCTTATCTTGCACATTGAGTATACAACTCCACTTGTCAGATTAACATGAAACATAGGGCATAGAATATAAAACATTAGAGGCTCTTCAGCTATGATGTGGAGCCAACTTATGTAAAGATACTCCATAACCAACCTAACACTTCCCGCCATTTTTCTTACATCGATGTGCCTATCTAAATGTCCCTAATGTATCAGCCTCCGCCATCACCCCAGCAGTGCTCTCTATGTATGTAACCTGCCTTTTACATCTCCCCTAAACATTTCTCCATTCTCCTTCAAAGGATGCCCTCTGGTATTAGCCATTGCCCCCTCAGTAAAAGGTTCTGGCTGTCTACCATATCTTCGCCTCTTATAATCTTACACACATCTATCAAGTCTTCTTTTATCTCCTTTGCTCTAAAGAGAAAAGCTTTAGATCACGCAACCTTTCCTCATAAGAAATGCTCTCTAATCCAGACAGCGTCCTGGTAAATCTCCTTTGCACCCTCTCTAAAGTTTCCACATCTCTTCTGTAATGAGGCAATCAGAACGGAACATGATACACTAAGTGTGGTCTAACCAGAGTTTTGTAGAGCTGCAATGTTACCTTGCAGCTGTGATCTCAATTGGCCAACTAACAAAGGCCAGGACAACAAACGCCTTCTTAAACTCATCATCAACTTGCACGGCGACTTTGAGGGATCTGTGGACTTGGAAAGATCTAACCAAATGAAACCCTGTGCATATTCTGCAATGCCACAGTTTCACCATCCTGAATTTGACAAAGGTTGTTTTGGGATGTGATGTAGAGGATATTATCCACCAATAACTCCACCAGTGGCTCTGGTGCAGCCAGTACACAAGTTGATTGTTTGAAGCAACGATCCAGGACTCACTGTGACATATCTGAGGGATTCCCAGTTTTATTTTGGTTTTCAGTGATTGAACTCCCCTGTAATTACTGAGGTGTGATTATCCTAAAGTTGAGAAATAGTTTCCCCACTGTTACTTGTTCCTTTGTTTTAACTCCTTCATTCTATCTTCCTCAGTCTTCACCTTCTCCTGTGGGATCAGGTTTTCTCCATTTCTTCTGGCCGTACCTGCACTAATTCAGACAGCACCAACTTCCCTTTCTGCAAGCTCCTCTGTTCAAAAAGAACAAACCCACTTCTCTAGTCAGCCCACAGAACTGTGAAATTTTAGTCAATCTCTCCTACGTACAAGAGAGTGAGGGGATGTGGTGACACTGCGAGATGCCTTCAGCAGAGACGGTGATTGCATTCATTTTTTATCACTCTATTCTCTGAAGCCTGGTTTCTCAGCTTCTGCCCTGTGACCAGTGAGGTGTTACTACGTTGCTGTCTGTCATCTCCGTCAACGAGCTGGATGATAAGGTTGTAAACTGGATCAACAAATTTGTGAACAACTCCAAACTGGAGGGCGTAGTGGGCAGCTAGGAAGTCTATCAAAGTTTGCAGCGGCATCTGGATCAGCTGGAAAAATGGCAGATGGAATTTAATGCACAGGGGTGTGAAGAGTTGCAGTTTAGGAGGACAAACCAGGGTAGAGCAGGAGGGAGTGCAGTAAAACTGAGGGATCTGGGACAACAGATCCATAATTCCTTGAAAGTAACGGCACATGTAGATGGGGGTCATGAAGAGAGCCTTTGGCACTCTGGGGTACTCCTATATTGAGTACAGGAGATGGGACGTTATGTTAAATTGTATAAGGCATTGGTGACGTATTATGTGTAGTTCTTGTAATCTACCTACAGGAAAGGTATCAATAAGATTGAAGGAGCACAGAGGAAATTTACAAGGACTTGAGGACCTGAGTTACAGGGAAAGATTGAATAGGTTAGGACTTTATTCACTGGAGCGTAGAGGTGTACAAAATATGATGGATATGGATAGGATTATTGCAAGCAGGCTGTTTCTACTGAGGTTGGGTATGACTAGACTAGACTAGACAAAAGATAAGGGTGAAATGTGAACTATTTCAGGGGAACCTTCTTCACTCAGAGGGTGGTGAAAGAGTGGAACAAGCTGCCAGAAGAAGTGGTGGATTCAACATTTAAGAGAAGTACCTGGACGGAGGGTTATAGTCCAGGTGTGGGAAAATGGGAAAAATAGTTCGGTTTCTGTGCAATAGTGAGTTATGGCTCTATGACTGTTGACCAGACCTCTCACAAACTGAAAATGAACTACTGTCCTTGCACTTCTTCCATCTGTTTGCACAGCACTTTCTCTATAACACATCAATCCTGCGTTCTGTTTTCTTGTTGTTCTACCTCAATGTACATATGCATGAAAAGATTTACCAAGAATTCTTGCCAACTGTATCACAGTACATGTGGCAATAATAAGCCAATTCCAATGCCAGTAAAGCTGCCACACCTGAAGTTGATGGAGACAGAGTGTTACAAGGATTCATCAGCTCTTGCACTCTTTGCCCAGGATCCTACATGGCTTCACAAGCCCTAGGAGCACCAAGGCCCAGTGAGCCTGGTGCTGCATCATCTCTACCTGCCCCTGGGGTCAGGGAGCTTCCAGCTGTCTCACCAATGGGATAGTCTGCAGAAACGATTCACCTACCTGGTATGACGATCACTGCCAGGAGTGTGGTAGTGAGCCAGCCCAAGGACCTTGTGCTTTGCAGAGCTGACATTACCCCTGGTGATCTGGTATCTGTGAACGAGAGGTAGACTGGGTCAGAATCAAGCTCATATGGCACTCCCCACAGCAGTACCGTGCAAAGACTGAAACATTACTATCAATTACAGAATAAGTAAATAGAACTGCCCCCCCCCCCAGAATAAAAAAAAACAAGGTGGTGTTCAGGAGTTCAGAAATCTGATGGCAGAGGGGAAGAAGCTGTTTCTAAATTGTTGTGAATAGGTCTTCAGGCTCCTTTAACTCCCCAGTGAGACAATGGCCCCTTTTGTTGACCTAATGGCCCCTTTTTAAAGAACATCAAACAGTACAGCACTGGATAGGCCATTCAGCCCACAATCATGTGCCAATCTTGATGCCAATACATAATAATTGTCCTCCTCCTTTGGCTTTGCTTCAGCCTTGTGATTATTCCAGAAGGGTGAAGGAGATCGAGGGTGGTTTGTGCTGGGCAGAGGTGCCCACCAACCAAACCCTTCTGTGTTTTCCCTTGCAACCACAGGAGATGGAACGCCAGTCCTCCTGACCCAAACCATCTCCCCAGGTGCAGCAGTCACCCTCTTGCACTTCTTCCAGCCTTGTACCTGAATTCAGAGTTCACAGTGTGGTCTCCTCTGCACTGTAGAGACCAAACACAGACTGGGTGATTGTTCTGTGGAACATCTGCAGTCAGTCCGCAGGGGTGACCTTGAGCTTTTCCTTCCCTGCAACTTTAATCCCCCACCCCACCCTTGCTCTGTCACTCCGTAGCTCCTGAGTCACACATCTATGACTTTAGCTCAGCTCACTTCCCCCGATTAGTGACACCCCCTCTGCACCTTAACAAGATTCCTTTCTCCTTCCCTGTTCTGACCTGAAGCGTCGACCCTGTTTCTCTCCCCACAGCGGCTGCCTGACCAGGTGTGTAGGAGCAGAGGGAGCCAGGGGTACAGGGTGCATGGAGTACTGGGCATGCCGAGAAAATGCTTCGGATGGTTCTGGGATCTATCAGCAGAGGCAGGGAGTGAAGCAGAGAGTTCACACTGAACCATCCTGAACCCCAGCGGAGGATTATATCCCACCATTGTAGGAAAGGTGGGAGGCATCAGAGGATCCTGCAAGGAATGTTTCTCGGATAAGGGTCTACAGTTATGAAGATAGATTGGACGCGTGGGAACTTTTACCTGGTGAAATGGAAGGCTAAGGGGGAATTAAATAGCATATAAAATGATGAGAGAGCTGGAGGCAGTGGGCACTGTTCCTTAGTGGTGGAGTGAGGAGCAGAGGTCAGAGGGAGAGAGTTGGGAGTAACACAGAGGAAAACCACATGGTCAGAAGCTGGGACTTGCAGATGTGATGGAGGCCTTCCTGGGGAACTAGTTCAACATACAGTGGAGAGTTACAAGCTGATGAGAGAGGACTGGGGTTAGATCGAGTGAGTCCTCTGGTATGGAGATGGCCAAGGTTAAACAGCTGATATATGAAGGAGTGAGGTATGGGCCCGAACACAGAACAGTAGAGAACAGTACAGGCCCTTTAGCCCATATTGTTGTGCTGAGTCTTCAAGATTAAACTGACCCTTCCTCGATCTGGAGCAGATTCCAGAGCTGGGTAAGTCTGTCTGGGTGAAGGTTCCCCTGCCATGATGTCTCTCCTACTCAGCAGTCGAACCACAGGATGGTTCTGTGCCGTCTCCATACCAGACAACTCACTCGATCTAACCCCAGTCCTCTCTCCTCAGCCTTGGAACTCTCCACCACATGTTGAACTAGTTCCCAGTGAAGGCCACAGTGGCACTGGCCTCCATCACATCTGCAAGCAGAACATCCCAGCCTCTGACCTCGTGTGATTCCCCTCTGTGTCACTCTCTCTCTTCCCTACCTGTAGTTCCCTCCAGACCTTCAATGTCTAGAACAGGCCACTTCCCACTGTAAACACAGAAACAGAACTGAGAGTGATGTGGCCTCAAGGTTCTGTGAGCCCTGAGGTGCCTGACAACACTGAGGTGGGAATGGAGGACGCTGTTGTGGGTCAGGAGGATGCCCTGGGCTAGGTTGAGAGCTAGTTTGTGGCACACCTTCCCCAGACTTACAATGCTCCTGGATCATTCTCACCACCTACTGTCACTGAAGTAATCTTCACCAACCCTCCTGGCAAGGGTTATTCAAAATTATCTGGATATAATGATTTGGCGTTACGCCTTCTCACAACAGAGGCCACTGCTGTTCATCCTGCTTGCCTCTCACGACCTGTTTGTGCTTTTGCACAGCTTTTTTATTAGTTCCTAGCTCTTAGAATGTATGCCTCCTGATTCAGCCTGCAATTCAAAGGGAAACCCCGCGGGGAGAAGCGGGGGCGGCAGTCCAGTGCTCCCGCCAGCCCTTTGATGATTTGTCCAATTAGTCCTGTTGCCGGCACTTACCACAACTCTGCAAAGCGCTGCAGTCTGTGAGGCTGACATGATCCTCCTCAGTCACCCTTCTAAATCTGCTTTGTCTGGCCACCAATGTTCCTGGTGCAGGAACTGCTCCGTGTCCCAGTCACTCTTGCTCACAGGCTTGTTGTGGGAACACGGGCAGAGTGAAAGCACCAGGGTCAGGCAACTGACCCACGTTTAACACCATCATCAACTAGAGCCTCTTCCACATTCAGTTCATCTCCCATCACCTCCTTGGCATTAAAAATGTATTCTTCCTTTCCAGTACTGATAAAGGGTCTCGGCCCGAAACGCTGACTATTTATTCCCCCATGTAGTTGCTGCCTGACTTGCTAAGTTCCTCCAGCATTTTGTGTGTGACCTCAAGAGTTCCAGCATCTGCAAAATCTCTTGTGTTTAGGAAATGTATCTACCCCCTTTTCTTGCCCTCCCCACACTCTGTGGAAGATAATCCATGTGTTCCCCACCTACTGGGTGAAGAAATCTGTTACCATCAGAGTCATAGAAACGGCCTCCCTTATCCATCCCAGTCCCGTGTACCAGTGTTTGGTCCATAGAAACGGCCTCCCTTATCCATCCCAGTCCTGCGTACCAGTGTTCGGTCCATAGAAACGGCCTCCCTTATCCATCCCAGTCCCGCGTACCAGTGTTCGGTCCATAGAAACGGCCTCCCTTATCCATCCCAGTCCCGCGTACCAGTGTTCGGTCCATAGAAACGGCCTCCCTTATCCATCCCAGTCCCGCGTACCAGTGTTCGGTCCATAGAAACGGCCTCCCTTATCCATCCCAGTCCTGTGTACTGGTGTTTGGTCCATAGAAACGGCCTCCCTTATCCATCCCAGTCCCATGTACTGGTGTTTGGTCCATAGAAACGGCCTCCCTTATCCATCCCAGTCCCGTGTACTGGTGTTTGGTGCATAGAAACGGCCTCCCTTATCCATCCCAGTCCCGTGTACCAGTGTTCAGTCCATAGAAACGGCCTCCCTTATCCATCCCAGTCCCGCGTACCGGTGTTTGGTCCATAGCTTTCCATACTTTGCTGATTCACGTTCTTATCCATAGTTTCTTCAACGTGGTGGAACTCTGGGCCATCAGCAGCCCCTCAAGCAGTGTGTTCCAGATTCTACCATCTCTTCAAGAGAAAGAGGCCACACAGTAGCGTAGCGGTATTACAAAGCCAGCAGCCTGGGCTCAATTCCCGTTGCTGCTTGTAAGGAGTTTGTATGTTCTCCCTGTGATTTTGTGGGTTTCCTCTGGGTGCTCCAGTTTCCTCCCAAGTTTCCAAAAATATACAGGTTAGTTAGGTTAATTGGTCACATGGGTGCAATTAGGCAACATGGGCTCGTTTGACTGAAAGGCCCTGTTACCGTGCTGTACCTTTACATAAAAATAAAGATTCCTTCAAACATCTCCTATGCATCCAATCCACCTGGTCCTGGTGGAATTTTGCAGGTTTCTCTGAGATTCCTTCCAATTCACCTGAACTTCAATGTGCAGGTGAGTAACCTCCCTCCACATCAGTCCCAGAAATCAATATAGGAAACATTCCTTCCTCAAACTACATTCAAACTCTAATTGGGCTGGCCATCGGCAGCAGGTCGCCGTCTCTCATCGACCCAGATCCTCTCACGGTGAAGGGCAGCAACTCAGCTGCTGGGCCTGAATGCTTGCTGTCAATTACTCCTGTACTAAGACAGCAAGTTTCCCTTCTCCAGCTCTGCCAATAGTTTATCAAATGCCCTTTTAAACATGCAACAGTAGATCCCAGACCCACAATGCTGTACTGAATTAAAGAACTAGTTTAATTAGTTTGGCACAAGTAGGGGTAGGAGTTGGTCATCTGGCCTGTCGAGCCTGCTCTGCTCCAGCTACCTGCCTTTTCCCCAGAACCCTGAATTACCCCACTGTGCAAAGATATATCTAACTGTGTTTAAATATTTAGTTAGGGTAGCCTCTAGCTCTTCTTTTAACAGAGAATTCCACACATTCACTGCTCTCTCTGTCCACATCTGTCCATTCTCTGCACTTTCAAGTGTCCGTCTAAGAAAGCCCTATTACATCTGTCTCCACCAGCACACCTGGAGCAAACTCCAAGCACCCATCGCTCTCTGTGTAAATGAACTTGCCAGTACTTCTCCTTTGAACTTACCTCTGCTCACTTCAAATGCATTCCCTGTTGTATCAGACACTTTGATGCTGCGAGAAGGATACTTGTCTCACAAATCTATGCCTCTTATAATTTTATTAACCGTCATCTGGTCTCCCCTCATCCACCATCCCTCCAGAGAAAAACCCAAGTCTGTCCCACCTCTCCTTTAATTTGAGCAGCATCTTGGTAAATTTTTTCTGCACCCTTTCCAAAGCCTCCACACTCTTTCTATACAGGCTGACCAGAAATGAATGCAATATTGCAGATAGGAGCTAACTAGAGTTTTATGAAGTTGCAACATAACCTTTTGAACTCAGTGCCTCAACTAGTAAAGGCAAGCATGTCATTGTCCTCCTTTGCCTCACTATCGGCTGTCAGGGAGCTCTGCATTTAGAACCCAAGCTCCCCCTGCCCATTGACATTTTTAAGGGTCCTGCTATTAACTGTCCTTTTTAAACTTTCCCTTTACATTTGATTTTTCAAAGTACAACACCTCACACTTTCCTGGATTAAACTCCATCTGCCATTTCCCCACCCACGTCTGCAACTGATCTACATCCCACAGCGTTCTTTAGAAGACTTCGACGCTATTCACAAGTCATCATCTAACCACCCCATCTATGTTTTTATCCAGGTCATTAATAATTTCACAGAGAGCAAAGGTCCCGACGTGGAACACCTCAGTCACAAACCCTCCAGCCAGAATTAGTCACATTCACCACTATCCTTTGCCATCCACGGACAAGCCAATTCTGAATCCCAACAGCTAATTCACTGTAGCTCCCATGCACCTTAATCTTCTAGATGAACCACACCCCCACGAGGGACCTTGCCAAACACCTTACTAAAGTCCACAACTCTACCTTCCTCACCTCCTCAAAGAACTCAATGAAGTTAATAAGACATGACTTTGCCTGCACAAAGACATGCTAACTGTCCCTAACTGGGCCATGGTTTTCCAAACGCTCATAAATCTTATCCCTAAGAATGCTCTTCTGTAATTTCCCTACCACAGACATGAGGCTCACCAGGATTATCCCCACAGAACAGCATTAGCTTCTCACCAGCTCTCTGCAACCTCAACTACGTCTAGAGAAGACATGAAAACATAGGCCAATGCCTCAGCAATTTCACTTCTTAACTCTCTCGGTATGCTGGTATATCCTGTCAGGACCTGGGACTTATCTATCTTAAAGTTCTTTAAGAGACCCAATACTACCTCCTTCTTTCAAAACGCCTGAGCATATTAACACAATCAACAATTATCTCCCTATCCTGCAGGTCTTTCTCCTTGGTAAATACTGATACAAAGTGTTCATTTTGGAACTTTCCCACTTCCATGTGTTCGCTCCTTCATTCCTGATGCTCTTGCTCTTGATGTGTGTACAGACTTCTTTTTAATTCTGATTGCTAGGAATTCTTCATGGCACTTCCCGACACTAATTCCTTTCTTGAGTGTCAGCTTCTTTATAACCCTCAAGAGCTCCATTTGATTTTAGGTTCCTAAACCCTAGTCAAGTTCTTTTCACTTTCTTAACTAAATTTGTCACCTCTCTTAAGGTTCCTTTACCTTGCCAGCTTTGTCTTTCCTTTGTACTGGAACATACCTGCCCCGTGCTCTCTGCAGTTGGTCTTTAAACACCCTCCACCTGTCAGATGCGGTGTTCCTCGAGTTGTTACCAGTGGGTGAACTGTGATAATCTCTGCTCTATGTGTTACCAGTGGGTGAACTGTGATAATCTCTGCTCTATGTGTTACCAGTGGGTGAACTGTGATAATCTCTGCTCTATGTGTTACCAGTGGGTGAACTGTGATAATCTCTGCTCTATGTGTTACCAGTGGGTGAACTGTGACAACTATTTGTGTGAAGTTAGTGACAGGAGAGCAGATCTGGTCAATGAGAAGAAACTACCAATAGTTTAATAAAAGGAAGTTTGCACTAACATAAAACAAAGAAGAGTACAGCATAGTACAGGGCCTTCAATCCGGAATGTCACCTCTCATCCTCCCTTGCTCCAAAGGGTAAAGCCCCATCTCATTCAGCCTTTCCTCATAAGACATGCTCTCTAATCCAGGTAAATCTCTCACCCTCTCTAAAGCTTCCACGTCCTTCGTATAATGAGGCGAGCAGAACTGAACACAATACACCAAGTGCGGTTGAACTAGCTTTTTATAGAGCTGCAACATTACCTCATGGCTCTTGAATTCAGTGCTCTGACTAATGAGGCCAATGTACCATAGACCTTTTTAACCACCCGATCAACTTGGCAGCAACTTTGAGGGATCAATAGTCTTGGATCTGAAGATCCCTGTTCCTTCAAACTGCTAAGAATCCTGCCATTAATCTTGTACTCACCTTTAAGTTTGATCTTTCAAAGAGAACCACTTCACACTTCCCTGGATTGAACTCCATCTGCACTTCTCAACCAGCTCTGCATCCTGTCTGTTATATCATAACCCATGATAATCCAGAACACTACCAACCTTCATATCATCTGCTCTAATAAAATATGTCTTGAGGTCTATAATGTCAGATGTCCCCTGGAAGAGTGTTTGGAGGGGGCACTGGCTTTTTCTATGGGTGATCTCAGTCAACATTGTGTCCCAATAAAGATATGTGAGGACGGTATATGAAGGCAGATTCTGGGAGAAGTTGTGTGGAGTTCAGTCTTCATAAGTCAGCTCTTCCCGGCACCCCCATACCCTATGTCTATTACATATATCAAGGTTGAAGACTTCACATTTTTATAAATTTTATAAATTGTAGTCCATCTGTCCACATCTCTCTGAAGCTCCTCACACCCCCATTCATACTCACAGCCTGAGTAAAGGTAGAACCAGCTCCGGTACAAGAGAAAAGATGCCATTGAGATAACCAGCACCTGCCCCTGAGCTGACATGTAACCAGGGGGTTCCAGTAAAGGGAAGACATGTTCTGTGCACAGGAGAACCCAGGGGAGCTATACCCACAGAATACAAGGGCTGGAAGCTTTCAGAAGAAAGTACATTCCAGCTGGTTGCATCACAGCCTAGTATGGAAGCTCTGATGCACAGGATCGCAGGAGCCTGGTTATAGACTCTGCCCGTTCCATCAAGAGGACATCTTCAAAAGGTGGTGGCTCAAGAAAGAGGCATTACATCATTAAGGACCTTCACCATCCGGGACATGCTCTCTTCTCATTACCACCATCAGGGAAGAGATACAGGAGCTTGAAGACCCGCACTCAATGTTTTAGGAACATCTGCTTCTCCCCCGCTATCAGATTTCTACACTGTCCATTACCCCATGAATACTACCTCACTATTCCTCTTCTGCTCTATTCTTTGTAATTTAAAGTAATCTCTATGTCTTGCATTGTACTGCTGCCACAAATCGACACATTTCATGACATATGTCAGTGATAATAATCTTGATTATGGTTCTGCTGATGTCTCATTGATATAAATCAGGTGGGTCAAGGAAACATGGAATTTTCAGAGTTAAGCGACAGGAAAACTTTGCAGCTTTATCATAGGAAAGATCAACGCAACTACAATGGTTGGCTTTATTCTGACCACCCGTTGTTAATTCTGATATTTTATATCCATTTTCTTCCTTAATCTATATTTCTTGTTCTAATAAGGAGCTCATTAAACCACAGGCAGTGCCTTTACACAAGGCATGTCCTGTGATCTTTAAATAGCTCAAGGCTAGAAAGCAAGGTGGAATTCCGCTGCTCTGTGTGTCTGTGTGAAAAGTCTCGATTTCAGCCTTCCCTTTACAACATAGACGGGCAGTCCTGAGCCTATGATCCAGGCAGTTGATGATACAGTCAGTCCCATGCATTCTCAGTCTAAGATAAACCTTTTCATTTCAGCAAATGCCTCATGCACAGAGTAGGGAACTATTCACTCCACTCCCTCATGCTATAGGGGATGATGTCAGGATGTGCATATAGCCATTGACCATACATAGCAACCTGCTTTTAGAGTTGCGTATCATACAGAACTTCAGCCCACCCTGTCCAAACTGACTACCTTTTCCAGCACTGGGCTCCAGCCTTCTCTGACATGGGATTCAGATGCTTGTCTGGGTACCTCACCAAGATGGTGAAAGTCTCTGCCTCCACTACTCCCTCAGGCAGTGGGTTCCTGATTCCAACTCAGCTCTCGGGTGAGAAAACTCTCCCTCAACTTCCTTCTGAACCTCTTATCCTATACAGTACTTCTACCCTCCGATCTTCGATGCCTCCTGCCAGGGGGAGAGGTTTCTTGCTCTCCATCCTATCTCTGCTCCTCATAATGTTATTCACCTCCCTCCATCATGCCCTCCCTCAGTTTCCTCTGCTCCAGGGAGGATCGGCCAGCCTCTCCAGTCTGTCCAGCTTTTCCATCTTGGGCAAGATCTTGGGAAACTCCCCCTCCCCCCCAGTACAGCCTACTCCTTTTTTATATGGTGACTGTGGCCTGAACAATGTTTTGTGAAGTTGTACTAAGATGTCGCTGCTCCTAATGCCCTGGCTAATGAAGACAAGTATCCCGAATGCCTGCCCCCTCCTCCTCTCACCGTGTGCTACCACTTCCAGGGATACACCAAGATCTCTCTGTTCTTCATTCTCCTGGGATCCGCACCATTCATGGGCTGTGTCCAACCCTCATCTGGCCCCCTAAATGCATCAATTCACACCTATTGGGATTAAACTAAATGCCATCAAGATTGTGGAGATGCAAATGGAGAAATTTGTCTCCTCTCCAGCCACTCATCATCAAAAACTCTACAGTTAACACTATTTCAACATTCACGTTCCCATGCAACATTATTTCCCAGGACCTGATATGGGAGAACCTTCATTAACACAAAAAGCTCGACAGAGCTCGTACTTCTTGCGGTAACTGATAAAAATTCCACCTTCCCCAGAACATGCCGGTGCAATCATAGAAAGCATCCTCACCTATTACTGTCTGTTTGCTGCGGCATCCTGTCACAACCACAGCAAGCTGTCAGGTCAGCACATTGTCTGCAGTCTGCCATCACTGCTAGGCTTGTACGTGCCCAAGATAAGGAAGCGGGCAGGAAAATCACCATGGACACGACCCACCCTGCAAACTGCCTTTTCCAAAAGCTCCCTTCTGGAAAGCGCCATCATTATCGTTGTGTGACGTAGGTCAACGTGGTCTTTCCACGAACATGATTGCCCTTGCAAATGTTTCTACAGAAGTGCTTTGCCATTGCCCTCTTCTGGGCAGTGTCTTTACCAAAGACAACATTGACCCTATTGTCAACACTCTTCAGAGATTGTCTGCCTGGCGTCAGGTCTTATGATACCCACCACCTGCCCACATGGCTTCACATAACCCTGATTGGGGAGGGGCGCCTTATACCTATCGCCAACCCCGCTATTAAAAATAAATACTTCACGCCATCTTAAAAGTTTCTTCCCCCCCCCCGTAGTTAATCTGATCTTCTCTGCCTATTAACCCCCCCCCCACCGCCGCACTGTAAATACTTCAACCACTTTCTATAATGCTGCTTGTACTGTAAGTACTTGCTAGCACTTATGTACTTATATATAATTCATTCCATATCCGTACTTTAACCTCCAACTTTATTTTATATAATTTTTTTTATTATTAGTAAATGTCGCGCTCTGACCAACACACCCCAACAAATTCCCAAAACAGCGAATAAAGTGTATTCTTGATCCTTTACCAATCTTCTGCTTTATTCCGCACTGACACAACGCAAAGATAGCGGGTTAAAGGAACCTCAGAGCATCCCGACAAAAACCAGCTAAATTTTGACATGGGGTGACCTGACTCTGCAGTAACCAGCTGCCTGGAAGCCCAAGTCCGCACTAAGCAAGGTTCCGACCCGCTTTCAGTGGACACTAATCCGAGCATCCACCGGCCGTCCCGGTCCCACCCGGACCACCTCCACCCACAACCTTGCCCCAGTCTGGTTCCGGGGTCTGTCCGAGAGCGGACGCTCAGGCTCGGGAAAATCTTCATCGCCTGGGCTGGACCGGAGCTCAAAAGGAGCGTTGTCCCGGATCCAATCCTGTCTGAAGCCCGGGTCAACTCCGAAGGGACCAAGAGACCCAAAGAACACCATCCCGCCCTCCATCACCACCTCCTCAAATCCTGTTCGACAATGTCCCGAGCGGCCGTCGCTTCCCCGGTGGAAGAGGGCCGAGGACTCACCTGGACCGGGACCGGGAGGAACCGTTGCAGATTCCAACCGCCCAGCAGCATTTATACCGCCCAGTCCACTACACTGTCTCTACAGACACGTCCCAGTCATAAACACCCCTCCCATCTTAGACGCTCCCCATTATAAACATACCCCTCCCAGTACAGACCTCAACGTAACCACATCCCTCTCAAGCTTCCTCTCCCACTGGGAATCATCCCCGACCAACCGGCAGCTCTCGCCTGCACCGATCCTCTCATTTAGCTGCTCTCCGAGCATGAGAACCACAACCTACACACCACAGCTCCCTCCTCTCCTATCACCAACATGGAGGCAACTATCTGACACCACTCACGCAGGCCACCCTCCCTCCACAGACATGCCCCTAATGTCATCCATCTACCCCCCTCTTACAAATGTAACTCAAATTCCCTTTCTGCTCATGCCTCTCACATCCCCCCCACCCCATTGGCACAGGGCCCCTTCCTCTGACCGTCTCAGTCCTCCTCCCAACTGTTGCATTGCCACCCACCTCTCAAACCCTGCCCTCTTAGCTCCACTCATTGCCCCCTGACCCACTCCTCATCCCCAGCTCTCAGACCCTTGCCGATGCTAAGGTCTGTCTTTCATTAACAGGCTCTCTCTCCTGCTCAACATCACACAAAACTGGACTGCCGCCTTTGAATTGCATCACCCCCGGTGGAGAGACTGCCTCTGGTGTTGTTTCAAACTCCTCTTCAGTTATCTTCAACATGCGTTAATAATTTCAACGTGTTCTTGTAAAATATAAAAAGAGCTGGCTCGGCTGGAATCACAGGAATGCCACGAGCCGCTCTGTGGAATTGGAAAAGGTGTGTTCATTCCCTGGAGAAGGAGGGGCAAGTGGGAGAGATGCCGAGTGGCGATGGACCCAGCAACACTAATGGGTGGACGGAGGGGATTTTGCTGGCTGTGGTCTGCTCGGACATGGGTGGGCTGTGGGTGCTTCATTGATCTGACGGCATCACCCTTAGCTCACTGGCAGCTCCCTTGTCTCTGAGAAAGAAGTCGGATCCATTTGAGTTAATTGTCATGTGAGGCGCAGGTACAATGAAAAATGCACTTGCAAATGACTCATAACAGAAACAGTCCCATCGACCTGCACTCCATACCCCTCTCATCGACCCACACCCAAACCATCGACCTGCCCTCCATACCCTTCTCATCCATGTACCTATCCAAATTTCTCTTAAATGTTGAGATTTACTCCGCATCCACCACTTGTTTCAGCTGCTCATTCCACACTCTCACCACCCTCTGAGTGAAGAAGTTCCCTCTCATGTTCCTCTTAAACATTTCACATTGGAGCCTTAAACAATCATCTCTGATTGTAGTCCCACCCAACCTCAGTGGAAAAAGCCTGCTTGCATTTACCCTATCTAAACACCTCATTATATTGTAGAGCTCTATCAAATCTCTCCTCAGCCTTCTACATTCTAGGGAATGAAGTCCTAACCTATTCAATCTTTTCCTATAACTTGGGTCATCAAGTCCCGGTAACATCCTTGTAAATTTTCTCTGCACTCTTTCAATCTTATTTACATCTTTCCTGTAGGTACATGACCAAAACTGGACACAATTCTCCATATTAAGCCTCACCATCATCTTATACAATTTCAACATAATATCCCAACTCTTGTACTCAGTACATTGATTTATGAAGGCCAATATGCCAAAAGCTTTCTTTATAACCCTATCTACCCGTGATGCCACTTTCAAGGAATTATGGACCTGTATTCCCAGATCCTTTTGTTCTACCACACTCCTCAGTGCCCTACCGTTCACCATCTAAGACCTGCACTGGTTGGTCCTACCCTAATGCAACACCTCATACCTGTCTGCCGTTTTTCAGTCCATATTTCCAGCTGGCCCAGATCCCACTGAAAACTTTGGCAGTCTTCCTTGCTGTCCACTACACCTCCAATCTCGGTGTCATCTGCAAATTTGCTGATCCAGTTTACCACATTATTGACTAGATCATTGAGATCGATGACAAACAACAATGGACCCAGCACCAATCCTTGTGGCAAACCACGAGTCACAGGCCTCCAGTCAGAGAAGCAACCATGTACAACCACTCTCTAGCTTGTTCCATGAAGCCAATGCCTAATCTAATTTACTACCCCATCCTGAATGCTAAGAGACTGAACCTTCTTGACTAACCCTCCATGCGGGGCCTTGTCAAAGCCCTTGCCATGTAGACAACATCCACTGCCTTACCTTCATCAACTTTCTTGATAACTTCCTTGGAAAGCTCTGTAAGATTGGTTATCTGTGACCAACCACAAATGACAATGGTGATTACCCTATTCGGTCCCTGTTCATCCACATACTTAGATATTTGATCCAGTAACTTTCCCACTACTGATGTCAGCCTCACCAGCCTTTAGTTTCCTAGCTTATTCTTGGAGCCTTTCTTAAACAACAAAACAACATTAGCTATCCTCCAATCCTCCAATATATCACCCGTGCTAAGGATATTTTAATTATCTCTGCTAGCCCCCTGCAATTTCTGCACTAGCCTCCAACAGGGACTTGAAGAAACACAATGTCAGGCTTAATTTTTCACAGGACAGCAACACATCATCCTCTATGATCTGTATAGGGTCCATGACCTTTTTGCTGCATTGCCTCGCGTCTATAGACTGTGTCCTCCTCCTGAATATATATACAGATACAAAAAAAAATCCAGTTAAGATCTCCCCCATCTCTCTCAGCTCCCCGCATGGATTACCTCTCTGATCTTCCAGAGGCTCAATGTTGCTGCTAATATATCTGAAGAAGCCCAAGGATTCTCCTTCACCTTGCCTGCTGGAGCAATCTCATCTCTTCTTTCAGCCCTCCTGAATTCTTTCCTAAATCTCTTGCATCTCTTATACTCCTCTTTTGTTCCTACCTGTCTATACATAACCTACCATGCATCTCCCTCTTTTTCTTAACTGGGGCCTCGATATCTCTTCAAAAATAAGCTTCCCTAAACCTGTTGTCCTTGCCTTTTATTCTGACAGGAACAGACGAACTTTGTACTCTCAAAATCTCACTTTTGAAAGCCTCCTAATTACGAAATACACCTTTGCCAGAAAACAGCCTGTCCCAGCCCACACTTGCCAGATCCTTTCTGATACCATCAAAAGTGACCTTCCTCCAATTTAGAATCTCAACCCGAGGATCAGACCTATCTTTTGCCATAATTATCTTGAAACTAATGGCATTATAAACACTAATGGCAAAGTGTTCCTGTAAACAAACTTCTGTCACCTGCCCTGGCTCACTCCCTTGGAGATCTAGTATCACACTCTGTCGCTGGGATTTCTATTTACTGATTAAGGAAACCTTCCTGAACACATTTGAAAAAAAAACTCTTTCACAGTATGGGAGTCCCAATCAATATGTGCCAAGTTAAAATCACCTACTACCACAACTTTATGTCTGTTGCAACAGTCTGCGATCACTCTACAAATTTGCTCCTCTAAATCCTGCAAACTGTTGGGTGGTCTATAACGTAATCCCATGAACATTGTCTTACCTTTCTTATTCCTCAGTTCCACCCATAAAGCCTCACTGGATGAGTTCTCCAGTCTGTCCTCACTGAGCATGGCTGTGACAATTTTCCTGACTAGTAATGCCACCTCACCCCCTTTAATTCTGCCCACTCTATCACGTCTATCAATGGAACCCCAGAACATTGAGCTGCCAGTCCTGCCCCTCCTGCAACCAAGTGTCACTATTGGCCACAGTCACAATTCCACTGATCCATGCCATAAGCTCATCTGCCTTTCCTACGATAGGTCTGGGACTGAAATATACACAGCTCAGAACATTAGACCCACCTTGCGATTCCTGACTCTATATGTAGGCTTAACATCTTTCTCCACAACCTCTCCACTACCTGTTGAGCACTCTGGTTCCCATCAGCCAGCAATTCTAGCTGAAACCCACCCACACTCTGCCAAGCAGCTTTGGCTAACTTTCCTGCTGGGATATTAGTCCCCCTCCAGTTCAGGTATAAACCATTCCTTCTGTAATAGGTCCCACCTTCCCCAGCAGAGAGCCCAATGGTCCAAATATCTGAAACCCTCCCTCCTGCACCATTTCCTTAGCCACTTATCAAACTGTATAATCTTCCTATTTCTGGCCTCGTTGGCATGAATAGCAATCCTGAATCACGGCCCTGGAGGTCCTATTGGCACCTGACTCTCTGAACTCACTTTGGAGGATCTCGCCACCCACCCTACCCATGTCAGTGGTGCTGACGTGGACCACAAGCTCTAGCTCCATTCTCGTGGATCTTTAATTTCCTTTATTCCACTGTAATACTGATACATCTGGGTTTAAGACAGAGAAAAATACCAGAATGCAAAACAAAACTAAGGCACAGGAGGCAGTTCACTTAATTCCACTTTGGACATCTGAGCACAACAGTGCAGGCCAGCAATCCAGTATCATGTGGTCAGTAATTCATCCTCGGATCGTTGGGTGTTTCGGGTCTTTAATCATTAGATATCCTCCCCAAGGCTGCCCAGCTTGTGTTTCTCCCACGAACCAGGATAATGAGGGGCTTGTAATTCTGAGGGTAATGATATTTTTAAACATCATTACCTGGCATCTGAATGCCTGGGATTGCATGGGTTAAATTGACAGTGTTTACTAGGCATTCAGTATGACTGGACCTGAGTTTAATAGTGACTTGTTTTCTGTGGCCCCATCTTGGGTTTAACATACTGGAGTGTTGCATTATATTAGGAGAGATCTTCAAGTCCCTGTCATATGAGTTCAAGATGTTAAAGTCCCTGTCATATGAGTTCAAGAGCTGGGAAGTTCTCCTAGAGTTTGTGACCAATGTTTACCTTTTCAAACAACATCTCTGAAATATTTCCTGCACCCTCTCCAACTTAACTATATCCTTCCTGAAGCATGGAGATCAGAAACACACAGGATTCGCCAAGTGTGATCTAACCAACAAACAAGGAACTCAGCGGGCCAGTGACAAAAGGGGGAATGGACAGTGGACCTTTTGGATCGAGATCCTTCATCTTAACGAGAAAGAAATAAGGGAGGTGGTCAGTATAAAAATGTGAGAGGGTCGGGGAGTGGGGATGATGTAAAAAGCTGAGAAATGCCAAAGGGCTAAAGGATTTGGAATCTGATCAAAAAGGATAGTGAACAGTGGAATAAAGAGAAGGTGAGGAGGGAAACCGGTGTGGGTGGTGAGCAGATCAAGAGGGCAAGAAAGGGGTAACCTGGGGTAATGGAAACTGGTTTGAGGAAAAGGGGAGACAGGGGGCTGTGGTTATCAGAAGTTAGAGAAATCAGCCATTAAATTGGAGACCACTGAAATGGAAGAGGAGGTATTGTTCGTCTAGCCTGTGTCTGGCTGATCCAGTGGAGGCTGTGGACAGATGTCCACAATGAGACGAGGAATTAAAATGGCTGGCCACCAAGAAATCCCCAGCTTGTACAATGGACGGAGCAAAGGTGCTTAACAAAGCCATCCCCCAATCTAAATCAAGCCTTAAGTCTCATCTCTTTATTGACATTGATTTATTTCTGTTTTATATACTGAGTTACAGTGAAAACGTCTGTTTTGCAAGCCACCAGAATCAATCGTTTCAAAGCATATGCATCTTGAAGTCATACCAGAAATGAGTAATTATAGAATGCAGAATATGGTGTTACAGTAACGGGAATGTGCAATGCAGGTAGAAAATAAGGTACAAGGGACAAGTTAGATAGAGAATACGTGTTCATCCTTAATGTACAAGACATGAATTCAATAGTGGGACAGAAGCTGTCCTTAAGCTTGGTGGTGTGTACCTTCTGCCCGATGGGATGGGAGAGGTCTTTGACGATGCTGGCTGCTCTACAGAGGCAGCAGGAAGTGTAGGCAAACTCCACGGAGGTAGGGCTGGTCTCTACGATGTTCTGAGCCGTGTCCACAACTCCGCAGTTTCTAGCAGTCCTGGACAGAACAGCTGCCGTACACAGAGTAATGCATCCAGCTAGGATGCTTGCTCAGGTGCAGCAATAAAAACCTGTAGGTGTCAAAGAGGACATGCCAAGTTTCCTTAGCCTCCCGAGGAAGATCAGAATCAGAAACATGTTCAATATCATCGGCATATGCTGTGAAATTTGTCAATCTCGTGGATGCCCAGGATTTTGGATCATTACCCTGCTCCCCCAAGCATTTTCCCCACAATGACTCTGTTGTACATATCCACCACTGCACATGAACTTACCCGGCTGCTGGGTGAATTCTCAGGCCTCACCAAGCCCACATTCTCCACTACAATCACAAAAATGGAATCCAGCACAACATTTCGACAACTGGCCCGCCAGTCCATGCCTGCATGAACCCAGAAAAGCTGGCAACTGCGAAAGCTGAGTTTGCCAACATGAAAGACTTGAAATTGATTGTTTGGCAGTCAAATAGCCCCTGGGCTACACCCCTCCGTATGGTCCCCAAGTCAGATGGTGGTTACCACCCATGTAGTGATTACCAATGCCTTAATGAAGCCACCATCTGATGCACCATCAATAACTCACTCTGAGACGTAAGGCGAGATATCAGCTTTTATTGACTGGAAGAAGGAACAAGCAGTGAGTGACCACCATACTACATCCTGGAGACTGACAGGCCGGGCTCAGGACTCGATCGCCTTTATACAGGGGTCTGTGGGAGGAGCCACAGGAGCAGTCAGAAGGGGCGTGTCCAGACAAGTATATGTAGTTCACCACACCACCCCAAATCATTACCCAGCCCCACACGTTCAAAACTTTTTGGCATGTTTAGCCAGAAAATTAATTTTTTCCAAAGTTAATCTAGTTAGGAGCTACCATTAGGTGCCTGTGTGGGCAGAAGCATTCCTAATACAGCTGTGATAACCCCATCTGGACTTCTTGGCGCATGCCATTTCGACTGTAAAATGCAGCACAGTCTTTCCAACAGCTGGTGGGCTCTGTGTTAGAAGATGTAGATTTTCTTTTTGTTCACCTGGATGACATATTTGTCACCTGTATGTCGAAATCCAAACACTTTACCACACACTTTGAGCGCTTAAGTCGACACAGATTGATTATTAACCTTGCTAAATGCCAGTTTGGGTTGTCAACCATTGACTTTCTCAGCCATCGCATCTCTGCAGAAGATGTGATATTCTTCCCATCAAAAGTAGCTGCTATTATGGATTTCCATCAGCATGGTGAATTTCTATCAGCGCTTCATTCTGCAAGCTACTGAACTTATGTTTCCCTTGTATAGAGCGCTTAAAGTCAATACCTCTAGAAAGGGCTCATTTGGTATCATCAAATGCCCTGGCCATGTCTGCTTAACCACTCAAGCAATCGATTAATGTGGCCCTACTGGCACATGCACTCCCCAGCACATCCATAGCCATTATGACTAACACTTCAGACTATGCTGTGGGTGCTGTGCATGAACAGTTAATTGGGGGCATGTGGCAGCTCCATCCCCACGAAAGGAAGTACAGCACATTTGGCCTTAAGCCTCTCTCTGCCATTTTCACTTGCTTCTAGAGCAGCCTTTCTCAATATTTGCCCTGGAGGAATCCT
This sequence comes from Hypanus sabinus, assembly GCF_030144855.1. NCBI lineage: Eukaryota > Metazoa > Chordata > Chondrichthyes > Myliobatiformes > Dasyatidae > Hypanus > Hypanus sabinus. The sequence goes on along the minus strand of NC_082723.1, from coordinate 63,481,226 downwards.
TGAAATAATTTTCAGACCTCAGGAAACCCCTACATTGTCACGGTCCTGCTTGGAATTTCCCACCTTTTCCCTTTCCTCCCTAATTGGTCCTTAATCCCCACACTTGATTCCCAATCTTTCCCAATTCCTCTCAATCACCAGCACCTGGTTTGCATTAGCCACGGGAGGATAAGACCCTGACAGCTCTGGTGCTCCTGTGCCGGTGGGGGACAGTGCTCTAACTGCGAGAGGGACTGGTCCCCATCCTACCACAGTGGCTTGGGGAAGTGGAGGGGTTCCAGCTGCACCACCACCTGATGGGCCGAAGGTACTCTTTGGACCCAGGCCTCGGGATATCATGCGGGAGAAGGTCATGCATAACCCACCACGCCCTTCTGTGACACTGAAGTTTTCCCTGTATGGGCTGCTCGTGTGCACCTTTCACTTCCTCGCCTCCATCTGCCAACCGGATTCACCTTCGTGGTCTGTGTTACCATCTGACAGCGGAGGAGGGCCCCAGTGGAGATCTCTTTATGCAGATGGCCCTTCTCCCGTACACCGGGGACCTGGGGTGGAAGGTGTTACACGGGGCTGTACTCTACAACAGGCTTGTGAGTAGGTTCACTGACACCCCATCCACCCATCCACTCTGTGTCCGGGAGGGGTCAGTGATATGGAGGGTGAGAGGTTGCAGCTCGTTTGTGTCTGAAGGGGCTCCTGCCTAGGTTCTGGTTACACTTCAGCCCCGCACTCCCAGTGCAAAAGGGGGTGGGTCTGAGGAGGATCGACTTGCTCCTGGGCCCGGCCAAGATGGACATTCCTGGGTCTAGGCTGTGGGAAGTTGAGGGGTCTGCCAGGGTTGGCAGCCTGCCCAGCTATCCTTGGAGAGGGAGCATGTGTTCATACTGGTGTTACAAATCCCGTAACTGGAGAACTTACCAGCAAAGATAGAGAGGTCCGTTGAAGTCTGATGTCACTATTTTCAAACGTTTTATTTATAAAGGGACACAAAAGTAGGGTTAATACATACATTCAGATAGTGCACATCATCAACACTCAATCTAAAGCGCGGGTATAGTAATACTCATCATTAAGAAGTGAGCTCTGCTGTTGTCTAGGGGTTAATAGATAGTCCGTTGGAAATATAAAAGTCACTCAGAAAGTCTGCAGGCCTCAGCTCTTTGAAAATCGCTGGGTTTCACGTGGGGCGACCGAGACAGAGATATTGGGGGAGAAGAGAAAGAACTTGCCGAGTCTTGATGAAGCTTCCGTGAAATCGGGGGAGCGTTGGTTTCCTCGCCCCGATGTTAGTTAAAAGCGGTTTTCTGTGATTCCAGACACAAATTCCAATCCCGGAATCTACCGCACGTGGCTTCCTTCAGAATGGCTTCCCGCTGCTACGGGAACACTCTCGTGTCTTCTGGGTGCGTCTGAGGGGCTGTCCCCCTGAGACTCTCCATTATACTTCCTCACGGGGTCGCAGGTGTCAATCAGGTTGGGATGATGCAATCTCTCTCTCAACCAGCCCACCTTGCCCGAGGACTTTTCACGTGGTCTCCATGAGACAATAGTCGCTGTTGTCTTATTCTGTATCCCGGGTGGGACGTGCAATTTGGCATGTTTCTCTCTCTCCCACTTCCTGGGTCTACTGACCCCCCCCCCCCTCAACGGGTGCTCTTGCGATTCTCACAAAGGAGGGGGCTGGGATCGTAACACTGGGTACAATGGGGGATTTCCAGGAGGAGTGGGCCCCCCAGGGAATTGACTTTTTACAGAGTAATAATCATGAATTAATTTGAATTTATTCACTGTTTTGCATGTGTTGTGTAAATAAACTGAGTTTTGTAAAAAGACTGAGGTTTTTTTGTGTTCATTGTTGTACTAGTGCAGTGAAATGACTCAGAATGTTGTAATTCTTCATCATTAACCTTATCAGAATTGTCCATAGGCTGAGGCCTAGAACCCTCCTCTTCAAAATTCGCCACACTGGTTCGTCTTGTTTGCTCCCATGGGCAGTCAGCAGTGCATCAGTGGAAGCGAGAGGAGGTAATTTGGGAAGGAGAGGCTGACATTACAGCCCTGGATGGGCGATTCCATTCAATGAGCACTTCAAGCTCATCAGCCCTACCGTCCTCCCCTCCGCAATACGGCGCTCAACACTACCGTCCTCCCCTCCGCAATACGGCGCTCACCAGTACCGTCCTCCCCTCCGCAATACGGCGCTCACCAGTACCGTCCTCCCCTCCGCAATACGGCGCTCACCAGTACCGTCCTCCCCTCCGCAATACGGCGCTCACCAGTACCGTCCTCCCCTCCGCAATACGGCGCTCACCAGTACCGTCCTCCCGTCCGCAATACGGCGCTCACCAGTACCGTCCTCCCCTCCGCAATACGGCGCTCACCAGTACCGTCCTCCCCTCCGCAATACGGCGCTCAACACTACCGTCCTCCCGTCCGCAATACGGCGCTCACCAGTACCGTCCTCCCCTCCGCAATACGGCGCTCACCAGTACCGTCCTCCCCTCCGCAATACGGCGCTCACCAGTACCGTCCTCCCCTCCGCAATACGGCGCTCACCAGTACCGTCCTCCCCTCCGCAATACGGCGCTCACCAGTACCGTCCTCCCCTCCGCAATACGGCGCTCAACACTACCGTCCTCCCCTCCGCAATACGGCGCTCACCAGTACCGTCCTCCCCTCCGCAATACGGCGCTCAACACTACCGTCCTCCCGTCCGCAATACGGCGCTCACCAGTACCGTCCTCCCCTCCGCAATACGGCGCTCACCAGTACCGTCCTCCCCTCCGCAATACGGCGCTCACCAGTACCGTCCACCCCTCCGCAATACGGCGCACACCAGTACCGTCCTCCCGTCCGCAATACGGCGCTCACCAGTACCGTCCTCCCCTCCGCAATACGGCGCTCACCAGTACCGTCCTCCCCTCCGCAATACGGCGCTCACCAGTACCGTCCTCCCCTCCGCAATACGGCGCTCAACACTACCGTCCTCCCCTCCGCAATACGGCGCTCACCAGTACCGTCCTCCCGTCCGCAATACGGCGCTCACCAGTACCGTCCTCCCCTCCGCAATACGGCGCTCAACACTACCGTCCTCCCCTCCGCAATACGGCGCTCAACACTACCGTCCTCCCCTCCGCAATACGGCGCTCACCAGTACCGTCCTCCCCTCCGCAATACGGCGCTCAACACTACCGTCCTCCCCTCCGCAATACGGCGCTCACCAGTACCGTCCTCCCCTCCGCAATACGGCGCTCACCAGTACCGTCCTCCCCTCCGCAATACGGCGCTCACCACTACCGTCCTCCCCTCCGCAATACGGCGCTAAACACTACCGTCCTCCCCTCCGCAATACGGCGCTCACCAGTACCGTCCTCCCCTCCGCAATACGGCGCTCACCAGTACCGTCCTCCCCTCCGCAATACGGCGCTCAACACTACCGTCCTCCCCTCCGCAATACGGCGCTCACCAGTACCGTCCTCCCCTCCGCAATACGGCGCTCACCAGTACCGTCCTCCCCTCCGCAATACGGCGCTCAACACTACCGTCCTCCCCTCCGCAATACGGCGCTCACCAGTACCGTCCTCCCCTCCGCAATACGGCGCTCAACACTACCGTCCTCCCCTCCGCAATACGGCGCTCACCAGTACCGTCCTCCCCTCCGCAATACGGCGCTCACCAGTACCGTCCTCCCCTCCGCAATACGGCGCTCACCAGTACCGTCCTCCCCTCCGCAATACGGCGCTCAACACTACCGTCCTCCCCTCCGCAATACGGCGCTCACCAGTACCGTCCTCCCCTCCGCAATACGGCGCTCAACACTACCGTCCTCCCCTCCGCAATACGGCGCTCACCAGTACCGTCCTCCCCTCCGCAATACGGCGCTCACCAGTACCGTCCTCCCCTCCGCAATACGGCGCTCACCAGTACCGTCCTCCCCTCCGCAATACGGCGCTCACCAGTACCGTCCTCCCCTCCGCAATACGGCGCTCACCAGTACCGTCCTCCCCTCCGCAATACGGCGCTCACCAGTACCGTCCTCCCCTCCGCAATACGGCGCTCACCAGTACCGTCCTCCCCTCCGCAATACGGCGCTCACCAGTACCGTCCTCCCCTCCGCAATACGGCGCTCACCAGTACCGTCCTCCCCTCCGCAATACGGCGCTCACCAGTACCGTCCTCCCCTCCGCAATACGGCGCTCACCAGTACCGTCCTCCCCTCCGCAATACGGCGCTCACCAGTACCGTCCTCCCCTCCGCAATACGGCGCTCACCAGTACCGTCCTCCCCTCCGCAATACGGCGCTCACCACTACCGTCCTCCCCTCCGCAATACGGCGCTCACCACTACCGTCCTCCCCTCCGCAATACGGCGCTCACCACTACCGTCCTCCCCTCCGCAATACGGCGCTCACCACTACCGTCCTCCCCTCCGCAATACGGCGCTCACCACTACCGTCCTCCCCTCCGCAATACGGCGCTCACCACTACCGTCCTCCCCTCCGCAATACGGCGCTCACCACTACCGTCCTCCCCTCCGCAATACGGCGCTCACCACTACCGTCCTCCCCTCCGCAATACGGCGCTCACCAGTACCGTCCTCCCCTCCGCAATACGGCGCTCACCAGTACCGTCCTCCCGTCCGCAATACGGCGCTCACCAGTACCGTCCTCCCCTCCGCAATACGGCGCACACCAATACCGTCCTCCCCTCCGCAATACGGCGCTCACCAATACCGTCTTCCCCTCCGCAATACGGCGCTCACCAGTACCGTCCTCCCCTCCGCAATACGGCGCTCACCAGTACCGTCCTCCCCTCCGCAATACGGCGCTCACCAGTACCGTCCTCCCCTCCGCAATACGGCGCTCACCACTACCGTCCTCCCCTCCGCAATACGGCGCTCACCAATACCGTCTTCCCCTCCGCAATACGGCGCTCACCAGTACCGTCCTCCCCTCCGCAATACGGCGCTCACCAGTACCGTCCTCCCCTCCGCAATACGGCGCTCACCAATACCGTCTTCCCCTCCATGCTCACCATCAGCCTACTATCCTCCCCTTCATGAAATACAGCAGTCACCAATTATCCACAGCCTCCTCGATCTTTGTTAAAAACTGAGAATGGGCTCAAGCAAGTAAACATGGTCCTATTGCACAATGCCACACTGGGCTGAGAGACCGCTAACGAGCTTGCTAACGGGGCTGCTCAGTCACTACCCACCCCTGCGAGCACTAGCATTGCACATTGCAAGAAGCTCAAAAAAACAATGTTTATTTTTTAAAATCACAATCTCTTGTGGAACCCCCAGTGACCGCTCACAGAACCCTAGATGAGAAATCCTGTTCTGGAGGGTCACCATTTCACAGTGTTCGTTGACCACAAACCCATGCATGCATTGGCCGAAGTATCAGGCCCTTGGTCTGAACAGCAGCATCACCAACTGCCCTACATATCCCAGTTCACAACTGATATGCCACATATCAAGGGGTAAAATAGTGGCATGGCTGATTGCCTCTCACGACCAGCCGTTGAGGCGTCCACATCGGGGTTGACTAGGCCAGTATGGCAGCCAACCAAGTTATTGACCAAGAGGTCCAGGCTTTAAACAGCAGTCACTGGCTTGTGGCTGGTTGACATTTAGTTTGGGGAAGCTGGATTTCTCTCCTGTGCGATGTCTCAAACAGTCACCCTCACCCCATTATGCCTGCAAGTTGGTGAAAGACCGTTTTTGACTCCATACGTGGCCTCTCACATCCAGGCCCTACCTTCTTACCATGATGGGCCATACCAGCAGGTGGCCAGAAGTCGTCCCTCTAGCATGGACAGCAGCTGCAGACATGGCTCAGGCATTCATCAGAATCTAGGTTGCTCGGTTTGGCACCCCATCTGACACTTCCTCTGACCATGGTCCCCAGTTCATTCAGACTTCTGAGCTGATGGCCCAGAACCTTGGTATGAAGCTACATCACATCATATCACTCGAAGTGCTTCACTGCTCTTTAAAGGCTGCTCTGAGGGCATCCCTGCTGGACGTATGTCATTCCCCGTTGTCCTGCTGGGGCTCAGAACAGCTCCAAAAGAGGACCTGCAGTCATCCATGACAGAGTTGGCATACGGGCAGCTGTTACAAGTGCCTGGTGATTTTATTCCTGACCCACGACTGCCAGATTTGCCTCTCAACAGTGTTCCACCCTCCTCAGTAAATTCAATTCCTTTTCCCACCTCCCATCATGGCGTACAGCACCCTTGGGTTCCTGTCGACCTACATTCCAGCTCGTTTATTTTTCAACATCCCTTAGGCCCCCTTTTGATGGCCCATGTGTGTTTCAAACTGGGAGAAGACCATCATAGATAAGAGGGGTAAACCTGAATGTAGATCACCTTAAACAGGCACTGAGGTTTGGAGGATTCTGCTACCATGCCCCTGCTGTCACGACATGACCATGTGCATGTCAATGCACCTCTGGACAAGCCAGGGGTACCTGCTGTTCCTCCACCCATGGAACATCGGACACGAGGCAAGCGGCATGTCCAAGCTCCAGCCAGGCTCACAGGCTCTCTGATACTTTAGTTCAGATTTTCAATCATGATTTACCTGTAACAAATCCTACAACCCACTTTGTTCCGGTGATCGTGGCTGTCGGTGTGAAGAATGAGCACGTGCACTGTCAGCCAGCTCAACCTGTCCATTTACGGTTCCCACTGCTCAGCTGGCTCGATTGCCAAGATCGGGTATTTGAGTTGGATACTGCTGACGTTTGTGACTATGCCTAATTCTGTGAGGTAATCTATCAGACACAATTAGAGAACCAATTTATAACCAGTTATCCTTGGACTCAAATGTCAGTAACCTTGTCTGGCAGATGGGAATTCAGGAACCATTCCTCAGTGTGGTGACCAGGAGATGGCATCCACTGCCACCTGCTGGTCACTACACATGTAGCTACTGTATAAAAGAGGCCCCTCAACCTTCTCAGTCACTCACTGCATGCCTCAATATTAACAGTCCTGTACAATCCACTTAAGGCTGATTAATACTTGTGCGTACGGGCTATGCCGCAGCCTATGCCCTAGCCCTGGTTTTCACTTCTGCGTTGGCTCTATGCTGTAGCGAGCACGTGTTGGTGTGCGCCGAAACTCTAGTTGGCGGTGGGGTTTCTGTGCCGCTGTGTTGAGTTTCTCCGAGAGACCTGGACAAGGAAATGCATTTCAAACATTTTCACATGTCGGCAGGTAGATTTGACGATTTGGTTCATCTGTTTCGCATCGGTGTACAGACATGGCGGAGAAGAAGCAACTGGAAATGCGTAGGAGGAAATGTGATGCTACCAAGCTGACCAATCACAGTTGTGGTCTGCGTCGCGTAACTTTTCTGGAGAGGCGCACGTCACCCTACTGCATAGATGCAACACACAAGTATAAATCTTCCCATTGAAGTATATTATCTTCCCATTCCCTCAATGTGCAAAAATTCATTGTCTTCGCAAGTCAATGGAGTAGCGATGTAAAGATTCAATGCCCTTCACCTACTTCCAGATTCAGCCAGGCAGATGTCCTCCCTGCATTCAGCCTGTCGATCTCTGTAAAAATGGTACAAGTTTCAAAGATTTTCTCTGATAGTCTGGTCTAAATTTGCTTCCTTTTATGAGATTCATCACCTGTTGATCTTTACTCCACATTCCACAGCAAGAATATACTTCTACAGACACCAAAACTGTTGCTCTACTTCACCCTATATAATTCTAAGATATTTATTCTTGTTTTCAAATCCAACTGCATCCTGCTTATTTGTCAACTCATGCACAAGGACATCAGGTTCCTCTGAATATCAACATTCCAGTCTATCGATGTTTAAAGATCTCAGCATTCCTGCTATTCTCAGCATACCCCAACACTCTGCCCTTTGCACACCAATCTTGATGCCCTGTCACTGTTCTTTCAGACACACTACTCACATTCCCACTGAGATTTATGCGATCAAATGTTGAAAAGCCTCATTTGTTCCCTCAGCCATATCACTGATCCAGGCTCTGTAACTGTCAACTATCTGCCACGATACACAGCGACGTGAGTGAATCCACTCAGACCACTGCTGGACATTCTGGCAGGTCTTTGATCTTATAGCCAATGGCCAGTCCTTTCACAATTTTCCCTCGTTCCTGGTTAATCCATCGTTCACTGTAATGGAATTATTTCACGCTTGGCAAGAGGTTTCTTTGCTGCCCTTGTCTTCTGCTGCTTCATGCAGCAACCCAGACAGGCCCCCTCTGGTCTGTCAATGATACAGATCCTGAACCATTTCTCTGTAACCCTAACCTATCCCTGTGGAGGGACCCGGATCACTGCTCATGTTCTGGGCCAGAACTGCCCATTTATTCAAGAATGGCACCCATATGAGATGGTGACATTCCCAGTAACCGAGAAATGTTTAACTCTTTGGGTAACGCGTCCTGGCTAATGTTCATCCAGTTAGCCCTGGTATTGATACAATAGACAGGGCCCTCTGAAAATGCAGTACAGTCGGCCCTCCTTACCCGCGAATTCTGCATGCATGAATTCAACCAACTGCGAATCGTGAAAATCCGGAAGTGCTCTTCCAGCACTTGATCGAACATGTAGACACTTTTTTTCTTGTCATTATTCCCTAAACAATGCAGTATAACTATTTTACATCGCATTTACATTGTATTAGGTATTATAAGTAAGCTAGAGATGATTTAAAGTATACAGGAGGATGTGCGTGGGTTATCGTGCATCAGGATCGAAAAAAATCCGACGTTCTCTTACTCAGTAAGTCGGAACAGGTACATCTGGTATTATTTAGCGTCAGTTAGTCAAACGTTTGTCTTAGTATATATTTTACCTTTCTATGCATATAAAACACTTAAGAACATATGTTTCAGCACTGGGCTCGGGAATTTCTTCCCAAGTTCGATCCAGTGACAGACCGCTATCAAGTGCGCTCTCCGCTGTGCCGGGTTGATGTGAGGATCAAAAACCCAAAAATTAAACCACTGTGTTGCTTAGTAATGATTGTAGTTTTCTCCAGGGCACAGCCTTTCTCACTTTATCCATTAAAATTGTTCCCATCATTGACCGACTATAGCCTAATGATTTTCTAATGACCGATAGCATTTCACCTCTTTCCGACCGCTTTATTTCCACTTGATTTTCAATCATGATCGTGATTATTTTTGTGAACAGAAACACTGGATTCAGAGCTCCACCGCCGGGTCCTAATGTCCACCGCACTGAGACAGGTTGAATAAGGTCTGGGGTTCCGCTGGGTCCTAAGATCCACCGTATTGAGGCTGGTTGAATAAGGGACTTGAGCATCTGTGTTTTTTGGTATCTGCAAGGGGTCCCGGAACCAATCCCTCGCGGATAAGGAGGGCCGACTGTAACTCCTTAGTTCAGCAATGAGCATTAGTTCAAAACACTAACAATGGAGGTTTTTGGGACAACTCCAATGGAAGGTGCAAGATCTTCTTCCACTCTTCCAGATTTCTGAATGGCCATGAACTATTCAACACTTCCCTGTTATTCTGTTCACCCCATTTATTTTAATTTGTGGTAATGCTCTATGATATGCTGACATAAATTTCACTAGTCTGTGATAATGACCCTGACTCTAACTGGGAAAACAATGCTAAAGAAAAGCATACGGAGGCGTAAGCCCAGTATGACACCTGATCAGGCCAAAGGAACAGAACCATGGACACTGGTCATGAATTGGCATCAAGACTTTCCAATCCACACCAAAGGAACATTTGGGAACAAATCCCCTCTTCCAGGAGCACTAGTTTCTGAGACCTCCAGACATGGATTCCACAACAGCAGCACACCCAGTCACTTCAACAGCCCGTTTCTCGGACACAGTGGTAGAGAAGTTGGCGCTGTCTGCTTGGGAGTCTTCACTGAAACAGTGGGGCCTTCCCTCTGGTGCTGATTTTCTCTCACATCACAAAGGTTGCTCGGTTAACTTTTCCTGGGTGGCAGAAGTGAAGCCATGGAGGCAACAGGAATCGGGATTACTTGGTGTCTGCTGTCAGATATTTGCATGCTGCATGATTTTAACTGCTGAGTAACCAACCCATTGGGAGGTAGGGCCAAGACCCCAAGCAAGCTTATGTAAGTTAGCGAGCAGGTGGTAAACGGAAAGTGTTGTGAATGTCAAACGCGAGGCTCATCCTCCTCACTTCAGTAAACAAGCTGATGACTTGAGCTTGCTCTCCAGATCGCAGACTTAGGCAGAACCAACATACTGCAGACAGCTATCAAGTCTGAGATGTCCTTGGTTCAGGAAGGGACCAAATTCTAATAGTCTGGTAGGTTCACCTGTAGCAAACTTATTCCAAGGATAAAGCACGTGCCAGAACAATGCACCCAGGTTACTGCCTTCCTCCGTCAGCAGTGACTCCTGCCTTCCCACCACTGAATCTCTGTAAAATCATGCCAATCCATAGTGGGATAACCCAAATGACACCAGCACCCCTCCCCAGGGCTACACCCCGAGAGGTCAGCTCCTAATTACATTCACCCAGATCCTGTGAGCAGGCCGTGTATGAATGCTGGACACCAGACTCCCAAAAGAGACACCACCACTCACTGTGAAACTGGAAGAGATGAACGGGTGAACGTCACACAATTCAAGGATCATTCTAAGAAAATATGCAACACCTCACCAACAGCAGCAGCTCCCAGATCTACGACAAGTCTGACTGGAAAAGCGTTCAGAATGGGACAAGGGCACACAGAAGCCAAGTGCACCATCTCTGAAATCTCCCTCATGCTGCATCACTGCAGAGAGACTCCGAACTTCCTACCACCGCCTCATCTCAAAACTGGGTAACTTGACCTAAAATTTCTGTCAGCAGGACGACAACTTTTCTTGAGAACGTCAGTGATGTCAAAGAAATAAACACCAAAGAAAAAGTTACAAAGAGTTTTTATTAACCAATTTCTTCAACTCATCTCCTCTACCTAACAAAAATAAGCAAGAATACAGTCCTCCGGTGGCGAGAGCTCAAGCACAGAATAGCTGCCAAGCCAAGCAAGGCCAATCTAAAACAGCATCAGTTTCCACCCAGTGTCACTGGAACTTTGCTCATACAAAGGTGATCTTAGTCCGGGCTTGATTCACTTGCCAAATATTGAGTTCCTCGTATTCCTCCAGAGCAGCTTCTACCTGCGCCGGTGTGAATCCCTTCGAGATGCATCTTTGCTCTGCCTCAGAGTACTTGATAGTACGCGTGGTGGTATCTGCGACCATCTCCCGAATTGTGGCAAAGATTACATCTGCTGGCCGCTGGGCTCTGAAACCACACAATCTGCGTCAATCACACTGGACAAGGAACAATGCAGAAAATAGCCCCAAGACAAGGATCAATTTGACCAACACCCATGAATTTCCCTTATATCCCAGTATCCAAAAACAGCAGGGACACATGTTGGGGCAGTTTATCCCTCACAAGGAAATCATGAGGAACACATACAGGATAAAAACACATTTCCCAATAATTGTGAAAAATAAGGGGGTACAGGTCTAATCACAAATAAGAGAAAATCTGCAGATGCAGCACACACTCAGCAGGCCAGGTAGTCCCGATGATGGATCTTAGAAACATCGACTGTTTACTTTTTTCCATAGATACTGCCTGGTCTGCTAAGTTTCTCCAGCATTTTGTGTGCGTGAAGCACAGGTCTAAGATGAGAGATTTAAGGACATCAAGGCAGCTTTTTCACAGAAAGGATGGTGCTCATTTAGAATAGAAATAATGGTTGAGGCAGGCACTTTAGCAATGTTTACCAACCATCTAGGTAAGTACAGGGATAGATTTAGAGAGCTATAGGCCAAGTCAGAAGGGATGAGGTGGGCTAAAGGACCATACTAGAAGAGCCTATGACTCAAGAACCAGACTGGGCCTGGGCAAACTCACAAAATGCTGGAGAAACTCAGGTCAGTCAGCACCTATGGTTTATTCCCTTCCATAAATGCTGCCTGACCTGCCAAGTTCCTCCAGCATTTTGTGCAAGTTCCTCAAGATTTCCAGCATCCCCAGAATCTCTTTTGACGATATGTGCCCAACCCCATAGTCACTCAATCTTGGGCTGATTAGTTAAAAAATTATATACACATCCAAGAGCTGATCCTGAAAATGTGGAACCAGAGCAGCAGCCCACAGAACAAGATAAACACAAGGGCTGGTGGGAGCAGAAAGCAGGAAGAGATCACGAGTGGAGACTCAATGACAGGTGTAATTCTCACCTAGTGGTTTGATCACGGTCTCCGAGCAGAGAGTCCTTGGACATTTCCATCAGCCTCATCGCCTCATTCACATCTTCCTTCTCCACACTGTCAACCATGCGAAGCCGAGCCTTTGGACACAGGAACACCATCAACACAAGATTACAAGCTTGGAACGAGGGCAGATTCAGGAGTGAAAGGTGATCAAGAACAGGCAGGAGGGGGTCTGCAAAGACAGAACAGCTAAGGAAAAGCAGCTGGAGGACAGAAGTGGAAGTTGACTGTGTCAGGAGAGGGTAACTGAGCCCCACAGTGGCCAAACAAGTAAACCCTCTTCCCTCCTGCACAGATCTGGTCCTCTTCCAGTTCCAGCTCTCCTTGCTCTGGGCATGAATCTGTGGAATGTCTCATCATGCAGAAGAGGAAAAGTAAGAGAACCCACGAGTTCTGTATTAACAGGATAATCCCAACCAGCTGATTGTTTTGCCAGGCACTGCAGTGCATTGTCTCTGAGACCCCAAGCAAATCCTGTTTGATCAACATTATGCCACACATTCAACCATCTCTAAACAGCAGTAGCCACAAAACAACAGTCCAGTAATCCCTCCGAAATGGCAGAGTGGGATCCACATGCTTCCTACAAATAGGATCATGGCAATCTAGCCACAAGCTCTGGAGCACTTGTTGTGGTACTGGAGTAAACCTCCAGGGGCTCGCTGCAGTCTCACGCCAGCACTGTCAGACAGAGACAAGTGCAATGCCCCTGGGATACCCAGCAATTGCCCAAGTCTCCACCTCCCAACACTGACCACTCTGAAAGATGGGCTACAGGACAACAGGCTAGGGTGGGAGCTCAGACCAAAGACCAGGTAATTCTCACATTTAGCACAATGACCTGTGTTCAGCTTGTGATCTTACTTTGACAAAGCACACTCCCCAGTGCTTAGATAGCATACAAACTCAGCCTGGGAAACCTAGGCTAGCCAACAATAAGACCATTTAACATAGGAGTCATTGAATCCCCTTTGTCATTTGATCATGGCTAATTTATTTTACCTCTGAACATTCACTTGCCTTCTGCCTGTAACCTTTAATACCCTTACTAATCAAGAAACAATCCGCTTTAAATATACCCAATGACTTGACCTCCACAGCAGACTGTGGCAATGAATGCCAGATTCACCGTCCTCTAGCTAAAGAAATTTGTCTTCATCTCTGTTCTAAAGGAACATTCTGAGGCTGTGCTCTCTGGTCGTCGACTCTCCCACAATGGAAAACATCCTTTCCACATCGACTCGGAATATCCAGGCCTCTCAATACTTGCTAAGTTTTCAGTGAGATCCCCCCCACACCCCTATTCTTCTGAACTCCAGTGAGTACAGACCCAAAGCCATCAAATGATCCTCATACAATAAACCTTTCATTCCCATGATCATACTTGTAAGCCTCCTAGGGACATTCTTGAAAACCTCTCCAAAGCCAATACATCCTTCCTTACCCAAAGCTGCTCACAATACTCCAAAGGTGGTATGACCAACACCTTTTAAAGGCTCAACATTATATTCTAATGCTCTCAAAATGAATGCTAACACTGCATTTGCCTGCCTCAAGCTAATCTTTAGGGAACCCTGGAAAAAAATTGTAAAAGATTTGTCAGGCAAGTTTGCAATAATCAATATCAGTAACTGATAAGCCAATTCTATATAAGAAAGAGCAGTTTTCTGTTCAGAACAGTGTGGGTGGTGGGGGTCCAAACTGTTCTTGTGCATAAGTAAAATAAAAAATAATTTTTGAGTTATGAGTGAGTGAGTGTGTGTGTGTGTGTGTGTATGTGTGTGTGTGTGTATGTGTGTACGTGTGTATGTATGTGTGTTCTGGGCCCAGTTATTTTATTATTGGCAATGACAGTTACTTCAATAGGCCAAAGAACTAGTTTCTGGGCTGTATCTCCGTAAACAGAAATGTATACAGATCCAAAGGCAGTTTCATCATTAGTGCTGAGGACAGTTTGGTGGTAGTGTTGGGGGGTATGTGAGAAAGGGCGAATGAAAAACCCAGCTGTACCCAGGGCTGACCCACGTCCTTGCCCCAGTTCCTGCACTAACTGTCCAGCCAATTCACTCAGTACTGTTGCTCAGGAACAAATCACTGAAATTGGAAAAGATCTCAGTGAGATAAATGAACGATGTGACCTAAACCCATGTCTGTAGGTCTTCAGATCCCACTTAAAATCAACCAGTGCCAAGTCAGAACAGTCCTGCGACTCCCTCCCAGTGCCATAACATGCGAGGTTACACTGTGGAAGTGGGCAATGTGAAGCAGAGAAAGGTTCTATTCCTGGACAGTACATAGACACAGAACCAGCCAAAGCCACCATCAGTTTTGCACGAGTTTGCACAGCAGGACAGACTGAACCCAACACTGCAAAGCACACTGTAGCCCCGTGCAAAGTCACAAGGCACTTTGCAGCAAATCCAGGGCAGATGTGCCACACTCAGGAGTGGCAGTTAAAACCCCTGCCACAATAGCCACACAGAAGACACGAGGAATTGACTACAGCCGCGTCCAGTAACCTAGCCTGTGATGGGATAGCAACTGAGTAGTTGGGTCAAAATAAAAGTGAAGGGTAAAGTGATGGTATACACCCAGAATATCTACAGCTCAGCTTAAACCAACCCATGCACCTGCCTATGCATCCATTGAAGGGTCAGTACAAGCTGCTGCCCACCACAGCTACAATGTAGCCCTTTGGACCAAATGCATGCAGCACAGTTGGTCCCAGGATACCCACATGGACCTATGATCAGAACACTCAAGCTCTGCTGTGGAAGTGAACTACCAAACCTCCACTACTCAGCCCACAGTGAAGAATCGTGGCACAGTTGACTCCAACAATCCCCGTCAACAGGGAGATGTCCAGCAGACAAGTTTCACAGTGCCTCACTGCGCACCAGTTTCCAACTTAACCTCTGCCATCTTCCTTTGGTTTTCACCCAGGTTGCTACAGGGTGTTGCCCTTGCCCCTGGAGTTCTGGAAGTGCTTATACTGCAGTAGATTTGAGCAGTACTACCTGCACTAACAGCACTTTGGAACTCCAGGAAGCAGACTCCGCAGTATCATCAGCCTCCCACCCAAAAGAGCCTCAGTAATTCTGTCATCGCCAAACGGGTACAGCGCATGTGAGTATGGCTCACGGTGCCCGAGGAGACGCAATCATCGCCCACCAGTCGGCATCAAAGCTCAGGCCACCCCAAGTGCTCTTTCCCTATCCTCCCCCAAGCCCAAGCAGCAGAAGCTATCAATCACACACACTCAGCAAGACACCACCTCAGGTACAAAGCAACACAATCAATAGGAAAGCACACCATCAGAAAGATGGCAAACCAGAAATCCACGTCATGTCCACTAGTAGACACATACGCAGGCAGAGTGCTGAGGATCAGGTATGCAAAACCCACTGAGGGCTACTCTAGAGGGTCAGAAGCTGGCTGCAAGGAACTGCAACACATGACCAGCCAGAGACCTGTTGTACCCAGGCTCTGCCACAAATGCATAGCTAGTGAGTGGAACATCAACAAGAGCTCAGGAGGCTGCAAACCATCATCCAGGACAGACTTAGACGCAGGGCCGGTAAACTGCCGAGGCGGAATCAGGAAAACAAGCACAACCGCTGAAGCCAGGCGATTGGCATCTGTGCCGGAATTGGCTGTGTGGTGCTACAAATGCCCACAGTGCAGTAGGTACGGCTTCACTATCTGCACTGTCAGCACTTTAGCACTGGCACAGCCCGCAGCGGCAGCTGCCCAGTCTCCCAACCCCTGGGATCATATCAGCCAGAGCCAGGACTCGTCTTAACACTGACAGTCCAAGTACAGTCTGGTTATCAGAACTAACACTGGTACGGGCCAGTCTGGGTCCATGATAACCACTGATGTTTCTACACCCAAGTGCCCTGCCCTTATCTTTAACGTGAAACTTACTTATTCTAGATTTGGTTCCTGTTAAATCCTTCAGTAACCCTGCCGACCCTTGCTGCAACATATATTGTTATAAATAAAGATCTGTTTGTGAACATAGGAGATATGAATAGTAAGCTTGTGAATGACTTGGAAAAAAAAGGATGTTTTTGACAGAATACTCATAGACTATGGTGTAGTGTCGTAAGCAAGTGCAAACAGAAGTTAATCCTGATAAGTACAAGCCCCTGCACTGTGGGAGGACTTTTGCGGAAGGTTGAACATGTTAGGACTTCATTCCCTGAAGCACAGGAGAATGAGATTTAATGGAGTTATGATGGGTGTAGATAAGGTAAATGGAAGCAGTGTTCAATGACTCTATAGTATCAATATTAATTCCATTTACCAGTGCTTGACAGGCTACTTTCAGCTTCTTGATTTCACCTAGATACTACATAAATGTTCACAGAACACTACAACACAGAAACAGGCCGTTCAGCCCATCGATTCTGTGCTGAGACATTAGTCCCATCGCCCTGCATCCAGACCATAGCTCTCCAATATTGAGATCAACCCCACATCCAACTTTGCTGGCAGTTCATTCCACACTCTCACCACCCTCTGGGTGAAGTTTCTCCTCACCTTCCCTTTTAAGCATTTCACCTTTAATGCATGACGTCTACTTGTAGTCGCAACCAACCTCACCTCAAAAATCCTGCCTGCTTTTCTATCTATACCCCTCATAATTTTGTACACCTCTATCAAATCTACTCCTTATATCAATTTTCTTTTTAAGGAATAAAAGTCCTTTCATATAACTCAGGTCCTCAAGTCCCAGCAATACCCTTGGAAATTTTCGCTGCACTCTTTCAATCTAATTTACATCTTTCCTGTAGGTAGGTGACAACTGGACATAATACTCCAAATTAAATGCCTCACCAACGTCCTGTTTATGGAAGTGAGAAGATAATCGATCGGAGTGATAGGGAAGTAGTCACCTCTAAGTTGCAGGAGGCAGGTCAAGAGAAATGGGAATGTGAAAAGGCAATTGGTGCAGAGCACACCTGTGGCCATTTTCCTCAATTGTTAAGTATACCATTTTGGATACTATTGTGGGGATGAGCTCCTAGAGAGACCAGGTTCCTGGCACTGAGCACGGATCCATGGTGCAGAGAAAGAAGGAAAAGAGGGGAGCGCTAGTGATAGGGGACTCAACAGTCAGGAGATTCTGTAAATGTGAATGGGACTCCCAGGTGCCAGGGTCAGGGATGTTTGGAGAACACCTACAGCTCACGCTGCCTAAGGAAAGCTACGACCATCTGTCAGGACAATACACACCCATGCAATCATCTGTTTGAACTGCTTCCACCTGGCAGACGTTATCAGTTTTTCTATGTCCGCACTTCTGGACTGAAAAATAGCTTTTCCCCCCCATAGCTATAATTGCTCTGAACCAATCGATCAAGCATCATCCATAAATTTGTTGTATTGCTAGTTTTAATACTGGTTTCATGGCTATCATGCATCTGAGTTGTGCTTTTGTATTGCTGACATTGCTTGCACTGGCTGGTTACTTTATTTTATTGTTTGTTTATTTGTTGTTTTATAGCATTGAGTACGAGAGTTGCAAACTCAGTTTCGCTGTATTGGTGCAATGTACTATGCAATGACAATAAAAATATTTCTATTCCTTCCTATGTCATAGAAAAAGCAGAGGTCTTGAAGAGAGAATTTAGAGAGCTAGGCAGAAAGCTGAGAAGCAGGACCTCCAGGGTAGTAATTTCTGGACTGTTACCTGTGCCACATACCAGTGAGGGTAGAAACAGTACGATTTGGCAGATAAAGGCATGGCTGAGAAACTAATGCAGGGGGCAGAGTTTCAGGTTCTTGGATCATTAGAATCTCTTCTGGAAAAGTATGTCGGGTTGCACCTGCAACTGAAAGGGACCAAATATTCTCGTGGGCAGGTTTGTTAGAACTGTTTAAATTAATTTGGCAGGGGAGTACAAACCAGAGTGAAGGGAGTCGGGATAGGACGAATTGTAAAAAAGCAGGAAGGGCAAGCAGTTGATAGGACAAAATTACAGCCAGCAGGGCAAACATCAGTGCATTAGGGATGCAGAATCAAAAAGGGTTGCGAATAGAGAACTCAAAGTATTGTATCTCAATGCACAGAGTATAAGAACTAAGGAGGAAGATCTTGTTGCACCATTACAGATCGTCAAGAATGATGCTGTGGCCATCACTGAATCATGGCTGAAGGATGGTTGTAGCTGGGAGCTGAATGTCCACGGTTACATGTTATATCAGGAGGATAGGAAGGTAGGTAGAGGGGGTGAAGTGGCTCTGCTGGTAAAGTACAGCATCAAACCCCCAAAAAGATGTGACATAGAATCGGAAGATGTTGAATCTTTGTGGTCGGAGAAATAATAACGGGGGACAAGCAGATGCCAGGTGAAATAAATGAGTATTTTGCATCAGTCTCCACTTTGGAGGACATTAGCAGTAAATATGTCTCTGGGCCTGTAGTCACTGGCATTTTAGAAGTCAATATGTGTAAAGTTTAAAAACCTACTACCTTTCATAATTTAGGGATCAAATTTCTAACTCATTCTCCCGTGATCCATGAATCTATTCAACATTTCCTTATAACTCCAATCCCCGCAAAATACCTCTGTGCTCTTAATGAGATCAGGTCTTTGGCACTGTCTGTGACTCAGAAGGAGAGGGGGTGAAGTAGAATAGTGATAGGGAATTCCATATTTAAAGGAGCAGACAGATTATGTGGCCATGAAAGAGGCACACTGATGCCATTTTGCCTTCCAGGTGCCAGGGTGGAGAATGTCTTGGATCAGATCCACAGCATTCTAAGGGGAAGAGTAAGCAACCAAAAGTCGTGGTACATAATAGTACCAACAATAAAGGCAGGAAAAAGGTGCAAGTCCTGAACAAATATGGAAAGCTGCAATGCAGGACCTCCAGTGTAGCAATCTCTGGATTGATGCCCGAGAGGGCAAGAATAGGATGATTTGACAGAAAGTGTGCTGGGGGCAAGGTTTCAGATTTCAGGACTACTGAAATCCCTTTCAGGGGAAAGTATGTTCTAGTTACACCCGAACCCAAGAAGGACCAAGATCCTTGATGGACATATTCGCTAGAGCTCTTGGGAAGGGTTTAAATTAATTTGCAGGGGTGTGTGAAGTGTAGTGAAAGGGCAAAATTGCGAACAGTAGACGAGTTAAAGTGTAACACGGGAGCAAAATCGAAAAGTGTGATGAAAACAGGACTGAAGATGCTTTATTTGAATGTATAGTATACGCAATGAGGTAGGCGACTTGTAGTGCGGCAGTTAAGAGTCTGGAATGAGAGGAGCTGTGCAAAGCTGAAGTTTCTCAGTGTAATTCAAACTGCACAAGATAGACACGTCACAAAGATAAAATATTCTAAAGGCAGGATGTTCCAACCATGGCTAAGAAGGGAAGTCAAAGCTAACAGAAAAGCAAAAGCCCAAAGTCAGCATAGTTTAAGGGGAAATCCTGCTTGACAAATGTGTTGGAATTCTTTGAAGAAATAAGCAGGATTGAGAAGAGTTACTGGATATTGTATACTTGGACTTTCAGGCGGCCTGTGACAAGGTAGCGCGAATGAGGCTGCTTTAAGTGTAACATGGGAGCAAAATGAGGGGGATCTTATTGAAACGTATTGAATATTGAAATGCCCAGATAAGAACGGATATGGAGATGTTTCCTGTAGTGGGGGAGACTAGAACTAGAGGGCGCAGCCTCACTTTAGAGGGACATCCCTTTAGAAGAGATGAAAAGGACTATCTTAAGCCAGAAGATAGTGAATCTTTGGAATTCATTGGTACAGATGGTCCTGGAAGCCAGGTCATTGAGATTGATAAGTCTGTATTAGTCAGGGTGTCAAAAGGTTTCAGGCAGAAGGTAGGACAATGGGGCTGAGAAGGATAATAAACCAGCCATGATGGAATGGCAGAGCAGACCTGATGGGCTGAAAGGCCTTATTTTGCTCTTGGCTAAGGGTCTTTCCTGTAGGCAGGTGACCAAAACTGCACACAGTACTCCAAACTAGTCCTCTCCAACATCTTCTACAACTTCAATGTAACATCCCAACTCCTGTACTCATTACTATGATGTGCACTTAATGAGCACCTTGCACGCTGTACAACTGTAACACTAAAAATTAACCAACAACTCTCATTGAATTAAACTCATTAGGTCATTCCGGAGTATCTGTGCTGCAATCCTATTCAAACCTCCTTTCCCTGTGACAAGGAGGCATCAAACTGAACTTTATAAACACACAGTCGAAAGGAATAGAAGCGGTTAACAGAATTAAATGATATGTGATAAGAAGCCAAAGATCCAAAACATGGACAGATGGAGGAGCTGCTTGTCTGGTGAATGCCAGGTGAAACTGAGAGGGCAACAGGCAAGCTGTACACAAAGTTCCACATGTTTACAAATGGGACTCTTTGAATCCTTTCCAAAGCTAGATGACTTATCAGTCATACTTGGAATGGCGGGGAGCCGGGATAGTGGGAAGCTCTGTATTTAGAGGTACACACCAGGGCAATGGAGATGCGCAGAATTGACAGCAATGTCCTGGCAGAGGTAAAGGTGGTATCTTTGTTGATTCTCGACTCTTTCCTCATCTCCACATAAGCAGCGGTGATGTAATCAGCCAATGACTCAGGGATCATGGGCTCCTTCTTCTTGCAGAGAGTGATGTAACGCCTGGACCGGAGAGAAGAGAAACACGTGATGTATGCTCTGCCCACTTTCCACCAACACTCGCCCAATGCTACAAAGGACACAGTACCTCATGAGCTTCATGTCCAGTGGCTGGAACTGGGAGGGTGGCTGCTTGCAGTGCTGGTGTACGTAGGTGATGTGCTGGGCGAGCCTGAGAATTAATAACAGCACGTTAAATACAGTACTAATAGAACTCAGCTACTGCTTTTTGGGAGACCCAGTGATAACTTGAACCAGACCACAGGTTTTACTGAGTCCAGTGAACAGTAACTGTACATCTCAACACAAACCTTTTGCAAATAACCTCAATCTGCACTGTTGTAACAAAGAGCATATGCCTCTACCCCCATAAACAAGGCTACGTCTTCTTGAGATCCTTTGCCATGGCATCACCTTGATATTCTTCCCAAAACTGGACAAAATATTCCACCACATCCTGTTGTACAGATGTTCAATTTCTGTGACAAGCTCAAAGGCCAAATTTAAACATTAATCTGTTTCGAACAACACTCCTCCAAGCCATTCCCCGTTGATGTTTCTGACTCCCTCTGCTCCTCCACTACCATTTACTACTGATATCTCCTTTGATGCTCCACGTAAAGTCAGTCAGCTAGCGTCTATCCACACGATATTCCTACTTGTGTAACTCGTCTGTCATAGAGGTTCCGCGCTTACACACGAGCTCACGCACAAACCTCAGGTCATTATCTCGGTTGGGTTTATCCTGAATAAGCCACAGGAGATCAAATCGGGACAGCAATGCCGCTGGGAGCTGGATGTTCTGTTCAACTGATTTCTTGGGGTTGTATCGGCCATACGCAGGGTTTGCTGCTGCCAGGATTGAGCAGCGGGCGTTCAATGTTGTCATGATACCAGCCTGAAATAAAATCCAACAAGCCATCACCTTGAGGAGTGTGTTCAACGTAAAGACAAAAATCACCCTGGCAATATGAAGGACCCGGCTAAGTTCCAAAATGATAAATAATGGTTATTTGTCAATATTCTGCACCATTCCCTTTCCCAGTTACCTTCATTTACCCCTGATGCAAGGATTCCTACACAGTTATCCTCAAACCTATTGAACAGTGAAAGGCCTTGATAGAGTGGATGAAGAGAGGACGTTTCCTACGGTGGGAGAGTCTAAGACCAGAAGACACAGCCTCAGAATAGAGGGGGTCCTTTAAGAATGGAGATGAGGAGGAACTTCCTTAGCCAGAGAGTGGTGAATCTGTGGAATTCTTTGCAACAGGCAGCTGTGGAGGCCAAGTCTTTATGTATAATTGAGGCAGAGGTTGACAGATTCTTGACTGGTCAGGGCCTGAAGGGATACAGGGAGAATGCAAGAGACTGGGGCTGAGAACAGAACTGGATCAGCTATGATGAAATGGCGAAGCAGACCCGGTGGGCCAAATGGCCTATTTCTGCTCCTATATCTTATGGCCCTAATTATGACTCTCATTACCAACCTTCTCTCCACTTTATCTTCCTAATTTAAATATCCCTGCTGTTTTGACATTACCTGAAGGCTTACACTCCACATCCAAAGTGATAATGCACAGGCAGTGGAGCTGGTCTCTAACTAGTCTCGTGGTAAAGCATGCCCAAGTGGCCCCCCAGGTTTGTACCACAGGACAGCCTGGCATGTACCCCCTCCTCACCAATTACACTCACGATTAAAATCAGGTGGGTTTAATCACCTGGTTGTAGCCTAGCTAGCCTTCCCAATTATGAAGTATCCTTTCATGAGCTTCAGTTCAAAGTTAACAATCATTTTAAGAGAAACCTACTAAATTACTGTTCAAATACCTCTGTACTTAAATATTTTGAGTACAAGTACTCAAATTCACCGAGTTAAATACCTCAAAATGCCAATAAACTGCTCAGTTTGGGAAAATTCTCCACTGGATGCAGTCAAATGCAACACAAGAACTGATTCACAAACAAGAATATCTTCAGATGCTGGAAATCCAA
Organism: Hypanus sabinus; assembly: GCF_030144855.1. Classification (NCBI taxonomy): domain Eukaryota; kingdom Metazoa; phylum Chordata; class Chondrichthyes; order Myliobatiformes; family Dasyatidae; genus Hypanus; species Hypanus sabinus. The sequence goes on along the minus strand of NC_082723.1, from coordinate 63,458,280 downwards.
GACAACACACACAAAATACTGGAGGAACTCAGCAAGCCAGGCAGAATCTATGGAAAAGAGAACAGTCGGCATTTCCGGCTGAGACCCTTCATCAGGACTGGTGAAGAGTTTCAGCCCGAAACATCAACTGCTAACTCTTTTCCATAGATGCCATCTGGCCTGCTGAGTTTCACAAGAAATGACTACAATTTTTGGCCATCTCAACACTAAAACCTAACTCCAGAACTCAAAAGTGGTTGCTCTCTTGATATTAATTTCATTCAGTTTTCCAGGATTTGTTGTGGGGGGAAGCAATCCGAGTCCACAAAGAAACACTATGACCAGATAAACAGAAATCATAGGTAGGTGCTGAATGTTGCTGTCACCCACTGGGCAGAGTCGCTCGCCAGAGTCCTCTGCCCTGGGCCGGTCTTTCACATTACTCCAGTTATAGCCCATCTTCTTGATATATCTTTCATCTCCCAGGGATGAGGTCTGTTGGTGTTTCTGTAGCACTGGGTCTACACTGGCCAGCCCCCTTCCCAATCCTCATCCTTTTGCAGACAGCACTGGGACTGTCCATGGTGGAGTTGAGTGAAATTGGCCCCAATATAAACTATCACATTCTTCAAAACAGCAGAATGAAAACTGCCCTCATCTTTCATTCACTTGTAACAGTGTCTAATTTCCTAATTGATCCACCTGTTGGCAGCTTTACAGGTCCTGAGGGACATACAGTATGGGAACAAGACATTTAGCCCACCAATCAAGTGGTAAGCAGTGGGTACCCATCCACACTAATCCCATCTCCCAGGACTTGACATATACCATTTTATGTCTGAGAGATTCATGTGCTCAATCGAGACTTCTTCAAATAACTAAATGCAGACTCCTTCAAACCTGGGATACTCAAGCAACTGGAAGTGAAGCATGGAGAGGAGGCAGAACTGCAGTACAGGGCAGCTAACAGCTGCAGAGATCAGAGGGAAGGAGTACTGAAGGGGGAGGGGGAGGACTGCATCACAGCCCTGGCATGGAGGCTCCAATACACAGGATTGGAGACCCAGCCAGTTCCATCACTTGCACAACCCTCCCCACGATCAAGAACATCCTTAACTAGATGCTTCAAAATACCCTCACTAGACATCATCATCCATGACACACCTTCTTCACATTACTACCATCAGGGGCGAGGAACCTGAAGACTCAATGTTTTAAGGGCAGCTTATTCCCCTGACATTGGATTTCAGAAGTCCGTAATTACATGAATAAGACCTAATTCTTTCTTTTATGTGCTACTTAAGTAATAGTTATGTTTGTGTCTCACAGTACCGTCGCCTCAAAATAAATTTCACATCGTACAAGTCAGTGATAATAAACCCGATTCTGAATGAAGCTTTGAATGTAGGCCAGCAACAGCAGAGATAAGAAGACAAGAGCAACCATAAATTTGGTCAGGTTGATTGTGGAGAAATGGGGAAGCTCTGAAATATTTACTTGACAAGAAACAATGAAGGAGGGAGGTCCTTATCAGTACTCAACTTTGAAAGTGGAAAAAACACACTCCCAACTCCAGAAGCTTATTTGATTATACTTACCTTAGCAATGGAGATGGTCTGCTGCTCCATGACTTCATGAATGGCAGTCCTGTCAGAGTCCATCATCTTATCAAACTCATCAATGCAGCAGATCCCTTGGTCAGCCAGCACTAGAGCTCCTCCTTCCAGGATCATCTCCCCAGTGACCGTATCCTTCATAACCGCAGCGGTCAAGCCTACACCTGAAGAACCCCGGCCTGTGGTGTACTGACCTGCAGGCAGCATGTACCAATGTCAGAAGTGTGCATGGTGAGCTGGGGACACTGTGCTAACCTCATCAATCATCCCACCACGTTACGCAGCATCTAACCTCCCTTAATGCTTACTTCAATCCATGCAACTCCTCCCCAACTCAAACTAACGGGTCTTCTCTGTAGCTCCCAACCAAGGCCTCACACACGTTTGTTCCACTCAGACCATTACAACACCAACTCTCCTCCTACATCTTTACAAAACACTGGTTAGGTTGCTCTTGGAAAACTAGATACGGTTCTGGTTACCAAGCTGTAGAAGTGATTACACCAGAGACACCGTAGAGGATTATCCACTGGGATTGGAGGATTTTACTTACTGAAGTGAAGGTGGTCAAAAGGGAACCTCCTGGAAGCATATCAGAATGAGGGGATAGGGTACATCGTCAAAATCTTTTCCCATGGTAGGAATATCAAAAACAAGAGGGTGTAGGTTTACGGTGAGGAAGGAAATTTAAAAGGGCATTTTGTTTTAGAAGCAGAGTTTGAGTTCTGGAACACTGTGCCAGATGTGGTGGTTGAATCAGATGCAATTATTACACTTAAAAGGCATCTAGACACTCATTTAAATAGACATGGTGGAGAAGGAAATTGACCTAAGGTGACTGAATAGGAAGCATAGATGGGCAATGGGATTGGCACGTACATGGTGAGCTGAAGGGCCGGTGGTGGTGTTGTATCTATAACTTATCGCCAACGTAAGCTTTCCATAACTGAAGCAGCTTCAGACTTGGGCAATTAAAGAGAACTTCTGATTCTGCCAACTGGAACAAACAAAAGGGCTCATCCTTTCACCACTTCCTCATGATTGAGACATCCACTGCAATTAGACTGAAGCACTGGCTAGCGTCAGGAAGGATATGGATCATGTGCAGTTGAAGAGAATTAGCTTAGGTATTGCATTCAGTGCATATATAGTGGGCTGAAGGGCCTGGGCTGTACTATTATATGTTCTGAATACACTCAGCACACAAATACAAACCTGGGCCATTCAAACTCTTCAGACGTAAACATTACTAATCTCTGAACCATTCTATAGAAAGCCAGCCTTCTGCAAGAATGCCCCTACCACATCAACTGGTGATCGGTAACAAGACCCGGCACATCTAAAACTGGCACAACAGGGTTCAGCTACGAAAGTGACGGCTGGGCACTTACTCCTTGGTGCCAGTCTGTCAATGTAGCAAAGCAGCTGGGACTTGGCCACACCTGGATCTCCCATCAGACAGATGTTGATATTTCCTAAAAGTAAGGAGGGAGAAGATTCCACTGAAGTGAGTATGTTCAGTGAGAGATGTTACATTACCTCTGGATGCAGTGGCGTAAAAGCCAGACAAGGAAACACAGAGTTTGCTGCTAACTGTGCACGAGACTGGCAGATATCGCTCACCACCTCGTGGCATCCATTCCAGAACCCACTGATTCCAGTCAAAGGATTGCTACTTTGGTGAAGGCACAATTTTCAGTAGCAAGAAATTCAAGGGAGAATTTTGTGGAGCAAAATACAATTAACCTAAAAGAATTACTGTCAAACTTCTACCCACAATCGTTAACTTACGACTGCTTGAAAAATAGCACAAGCAACTGGGAGAATGGGACCAAACCAGCTTAGAAGGTACTCATTTCCCGATCACAGAGGGGTAAAGTTAAATGACATCGGCTGATCAGCAAGTTAGATGTAACCAGCTCTTTAATAATAGCAATCCCGAAGTAATTAGTCCCTCTATCCATTGGGAGGATAGGGACACCCAGTTTAATAAGGGTTTCTTCCACAAACATCAAAAAGGAACATCACCCACCCACAGGAACACTTGAAAGCGTCCTATTACAAAAGGCCGGTTTCCAGTCGGGATGGGTATACAAGAGTCACAGAATCAGGAGTACACAGAAAACCCAGAAGTATAGAAACCATCCTTGTCACAGGTCTCACCTCTGATCTTCATTCCTTTAGGAGACTGATTCACACCTCCAACCAGAAGCAGCAACAGTGCTTTCTTCACATCCTCATGCCCATAGATCTCCGGGGCAATTGAGGCAGCCAACTTCTCGTAGAAGTCATCCTCTGCAAAAAGTCCACATCAACATTAGCAGCAAAGGGGTCATCACCATCCCCCAAAAGGTCCTGCCAACTTGTTCCTTGCAGATAGCCACAACTCACTTCGAGAGAACGTACTACACTTCAGTGCTACGTGTTCAGCACTTCACCAACTTACCTGTGATTTGCCTCAGCTCCTCTTCACTCAACTCCTGCGCTGCTAACTCATCATCCTCCGATTTATTCATCTGACTGATCCTGTGAGCATCCAAGTATGTCTCTGAGAGGAGACCCTAAAATCAGTTCAAGAGATTAGTCAGGAATTACGAGTCAACTGTACCAATACATCCAGCCCTGGCTCCCAGAGCAGAGCACCATGACAGAAAATGTGGCCTGTAAGCATTCAGTCTCAACTCCCGCTCTCAGGGAAAATAAATTCATAGAACACCATAGAACAGAAACAGGCCCTTCGATCCATCTAGTCCGTTAGAAACCATTAATCTGACTAATCCCATTGAACTGCACCTGGATCATAACCTCCATACCCCTCCTATTCATGTCATTATCTAAATTTCTCTTCAATGTTGAAATTGGCCCCACGTTCACCACTTGCACGGGCACCTTAAGTGAAAAACTTCCCCCTCATGCTCCCAATAAGCATTTCATCTAGTTGTAGTCCCACCCAATCTATGGAAAAGGCCTACTTGTATTTATTCTATCTACACCCCTCATAATTTTGTAAACTTCTATCAATTCTTCCCTCAGTCCTCTACATTCTAAGGCATAAAGTCACAACCTATTCAATCTTTTCTTATAACTCAAGTCCTGGCAGCATCCTTTAAAATTTCTCTGTACTCTTTCAATCTTGTTTACAACTTTCCTGTAGATAGGTGACCAAAAGATGGTCTTCCTCGCCGTCCACTAGATCCCCAATCTTGGTGTCACCTACAAATTTGCTGTTCCAATTTTATGAATTTATTGATGAGATGCAACACAGAACAGCTGCTTCGAGCTGTGCCACCCAGCAACCATTTTAACCCTCGCCTAATCATGGGATAATTTACAATGATTTAATTAACCTACCACCCGGTTAAGTCTTTGGACTGTGGGAAGAAAATGGAGCACGAAGAGGAAACCCATGCAGTCACAGGGTGAACGTACAAATTCCATGCAGTGGCAGGAATTGAAGCCTGAGTCGCTGATCCCACAAAGCGTTATGCTAGCCATTACACTACCATTTCCCCACCCCCCCTAATAATTCACCACATTGTCATCCATATCATTGACATATGGCAAGTAACCAATCCCTGGAGGGTACCACTAGTCCAGGCCTCCACTCAAGACAGACACTCTGGCTTCTCTAGCAAAGCCCATGTCTAATCCAATTTACTACCTCATCTCGAACGTCAAGCAGCTGAACCTTCTCGACCAACTCCCATGCGATACCTTGTCAAATGCCTTGCTCAAGTCCATACGAATGGTAGGGCGGAGATACATCTCTACTACAGGAGGCACCAAGGTGCTTCTTCCCTCTTCTAGTCTGCAGGTCAACCTTGGGCAAGTTATAGCATCTACCCTTAACCGCCCAATCAGGGTCAAACGGATCCACGGGAGAAGGTGATGGATGGTCGTACGAGCAGCTTAAGTGACCACTGACGCCAGGCACACAACTTCTGAAGTGCATTGACAATGGTTGGGGTCACCCGACTTGTAAAGACACTGTCCGGAATGAGACAATTGCAAATCACTTCTGTGAAAAGAACCAATCATGGTCATGGATAGACCATGATCGCCCACGTCATACAACACGGCAGAATGCCAATTAAAGTCCATGAGACACCGTCCACTGCTTTGCCTTCATCAACTTTCCTGGTAATCTCCTCAAACTCTAAAAGATTGGTTAGGCATGACCTACCACGCACAAAGCCACACTGACCATTACGGTTTAGTCCCTGTCTATCCTGTCCATTAGAATACCTTCCAACGACTTTCACACTACTGTTGTCAGCTCACTGGCCTAGCTTGTTCTTAGAGCAGGGGTCCATGCCTTAGAGCCTTTCTTAAACAGAAGAACAACATTAGCTATCCCCCGATCCTCAAGCACCTCCCCTGTGGTTAAGTGTTTTAAACATCTCTGCTAGAGTGACTAGAATTTTTGCATTAGCCTTGAGGAAACACACTGACAGACCCTGGGGATTCATTCACCCTGATTTAGCTCAAGTCAACAAACACCTTCTCCGTATTCTGTACAGTGCCCTTGATCTTGCTGCTGCATTGCCCTGTGTCTACTGACTACGAATGTCCTTACCTTTTTGCTGATAAACAGATCAAGTGCTTCCAAGGACCACTAAAAAACCGAGAACAAAATTTAGCTAACTACTGCTTGGCTTCTCCAGCTGCAAGATGTGATCAAGTTAGCTACCATTCTGCAAGTGAGATAGCCAAGATCATTTTCAAACTGGATACAGTCAACAGGCCAGGGTGGCTCACAAGTTTAAATGACGCTTTTTGCGCCATCACTAATTTCGTAGGCTGGTGAGGTGGATGGGTGAGGGAGAAAAAGAAAAACTGTGTGCAAAAGAACCTTGTTACTTCAGAATCTGTGACCAATTCCAAACACTGGAGTCAGCCTTTCTAGCTGGTGTCAAGGCCCAAAGTGGAATACACTACAAAAAAAAAGGGAGACTGACCAGAGAAACAGACCACGACACAATGTGGAGCATTAGCTGTGCATCTGTGTCAGTACTTAAGTAGCAACGAATGTACAAATGGGCCAATTATGTTTTTCCTTACAAAGTCCTATGTAATAGTAAAGACCTTACGTCTGAACTCTGGGAAGGCCACACACAAGTGCAGGTAAATGGGATTATTGTCGATGGGTCAGCAGGACAGACAAGGCTTCGGTACTGGATGACTTTATGAATGTGACACTTCCCACAATGTGGCGGGAACTATTAGTTACACTGACAAAAGACCAAAACAAATTGAAGAGCAATAACTTATGAACAGACTAATAACTTACAAGACCACAAGAACAAGGCCATTCAGCCCAACAAGATGCTCTGACATTTCATCGTGGCTGACCCATTTTCCTCTCAATCTCATTCTCCTGTCTTCTCCCATAACCTTTCAAGCACTGACCTATCAACCTCCACCTTAAGAATACATAGTGACCTGGCCAGTGGCAACCAATTCCAGATTCACCTCCCCTTGTCTAAAGAAGTTCCTCCTCATCCCCACTCTAACTGCAATCACACTATTCTGAAGCTGTGCCCTCTGGTCTTAGACCACAGGAAGCATCCTCTCCACATGCATTGTATACGCCTTTCAACATTCAATAGGCTTCATCGGCCCCTCGTACTTTTAAATTCTAGCAAGTAAAGGCCCAGGGCCATCAATCAGTCCTTGTACGATAAGCCTTTCATTCCCAGAATCAGTGTTGTGAACCTCCGAACCCTCTCCAATATCAGCACATCCTTTCTTAAATAAGGGCCCAAAAACTGCTCACAATACTCCAAGCAAGGCCTCACCATTACATCCTTGTTTTATATTCTAGTCCCCTCCAAGTGAATGTTAATACTGCATTTGACTTTCTCACCATTTACTCAGCCTTCAAATCAACCCTTAGGAGTCCTCAGATTTTTGAATTTTCTCTCCGTTTAGATAATTATTTTATTCCTACTAAAGCACATGAGCATACACTGCTCGGCATTGCATTCCACTTGCCACTCCTTTGCCCATATGGTCCTCTGTAGCCTCCTTGCTCCCTCAACACCACCCGCCCTAACTTCATATTGTCTGCACACTTGGCCACAAAGCCATCAATTCCATCATCCAAATCACTGAGATAATGTAAAAAGAATCGGTCCCAACACCGACCCACGTTAAACATTACCAGTCACTGGCAGCCAATCAGAAAAGGCTCCCTTTATTCCTACTCTTTGCCTCCTGCCAATCAGCCAATGCTCTGTCCATGCTAGTATCTGTCCTGTAATACCATGGGCTTTTATCTTGTTAAGCAGTGTCACGTGCAGCACCTTGTCAAAGGCCTTCTGAAAATCCAAGTACAAACATCCACCCATTCCCCTTTGTCTATCCTTGTTATTTCTTCAAGAATTCTACGTTTTAGGACACAGAAATTCACAGCACACCAGAGGCTTTTCGGCCCACAATGTAACCTACTCTGGAGACTGCCTAGAATTTCCCTACCACATAGCCCTCTACTTTTCTAAGCTCCATGTACCTATCTAAGAGGCTTTTAAAAGATCCCAAATGCTTTGTTGTATGCCCTCTCTTTTGCTTTTACATTAGCTTTGACTTCTCTTGCAAGCCACAGTTGTACTATTTTGCCATTGGAGTAGTTCTTCATTTTTGGAATACATCAATCCTACACATTCCTCATTTTTCCCCAGAAAATCCCGCCATTGCTGTTCTGCCAACATCCCCGACAGCATCTCCTTCCAGTTTACTTTAGCCAAATCCTCTCTCAACCCACTGTAGTTCCCTTCACTCCCTTGAAACACTGCGACGTCAGACTTTACTTTCTCCCTATCAAACTTCAAGTTGAACTCAATCATATTGCGATCACTGTCTCCTAAGCTTTTACCTTAAGCTCCCTAATCACTTATGATTCATTACATAACACCCAATCCAGTATAGCTGATCTCCTAGTAGGCTCAACAACAAACCGCTCTTAAAAAAGCCATCTCATTGGCATTCAACACTCACTCTCGAGACCGATTACCAACCTGATTTTCCCCAATCATGTTAAAGTCTCCCATGTTTTGACAGTCACGATTTGCCCTTACAGTGTAACCAACACCAATGTTCTTACCTGGACCACCTGCCTGAAGCCCGTCCTCATCATGGGCAGGAAGATACCAGTGATGCTAACGTGGTCCCCGGGCTGAGCTTGCCTGGTGTTTTCACCTCTGCTGTACACAGTCATACTGCGGGGAATGTTTCCCACTGGTACTTGGTCACTCTGAAGAAACAAACTGTTAGTACTGACCAGTTTCCCAAAGACCGCCTTCCCTCACCCTGTCCCCCCCCCCCCCCCCCAAAATAAAGTTTTAACCACTCACATGCTCCTGGATCTTAATCTCCTGGAACTTGATGAACTTTGACCCTCGGGACTGTAGGTAAAGCCTTCCCCCGGATTTATTGGTTTGACATTCACGGCTGGGACACATTATCAGTGGCATGAATGTAGGAGACTGGATCTGAAACAAGAAAGAAAATTCCCTCACAATCTGTTCACTATCAAACTATAAACCAGTACAAAGTCATAGGAAACCTCTAGGTTTCTTCTCACTCAAAATGGTGCTTTTGCTCACTGGGACTCCTGTCTAAACACCAGAAAGTCAGTTTACACCATCTCAGTGCAACCTCCAGCTGTACACACAGCTGTCCTGGCCCATTACAAGCTTCATAGTCAGGAGGGACGAGCACCAATTCAGAGTAGAAATGAACTAAATGGTACAATTTTAAGGAATGATTTTGTTTAAATCTGATAACTAGGACCCTCCAGCCTATATCAGTTGATTGACCCATCTTGTCACACTGTCGCACCCCACACATGGGCACATTAGTCAAACAGGTGTCATTAAGGCACCAGCCGAGCCGTACGCCCTTTGTCAGAAAACGCCCACGCTTCATGACCTGAAAATTTCCTTTGCAGTGTGGTGTACAGGTGGCATCAGATGCAACCCTGGTTTATCACAGCCTCAGTAATCACTGGAACTCGAGTTCATTGAAGAGAGTATCAAAGTCTCCAGATAAGCTTCAAAGTGGAGTAAGTTGGGAGAAGTGTAAATGGTAGGAAATATGAAAGAATGAGGGGAGCATGGTAGAAAGAATGAGGAGAAGCATTCTGAACTACATTGTATAACTTTACAGAATGACTTTTTTTAAAATCTGATAATTAAATTCGCCACATTGGTTCTGGCTGATTATCTGTGTTAGGGGAATTTTGTGAAAGAAAACAAATGATAATTTCTTATGGGAGCCCTGCACACTGACTACACTGATTAATAGACTGAACCAGCAGCAGTTTGACGGGTGCTCTGCATTGTACTTACCGGCTGGTAGGTCTCAGCCCCACACTGATCACAAGTATACGTAGCCACCACCATCATGGGCTTGACTTCCGTCACTCTGGTAACAATACCACGGACAGTCACGAGCTTTCCGATACTGTCCGCCTTCACATCCCGTACCACCTTTGGCTTCATTGTACTAGGATGCTTGAAATAAACCTCGCTATGGGGAAAGGATAAAAGCCGTAAATCCAACGATTAAGAATTCCATCTCCAAGAGATCGACCCTGCCCTCCCAACTTCAATTCTACATACTCCTAAATCAGTGTTCAAAAAGCCGAGCTTCTGACACCAGCAACACAGCTGAAAATAATTCACTGCTGTCTACTGGGGAAAAGAAACTCAAATTGCATTAGTTTCAAAGTAAATATGGAAAAAAGATACTGTAGGTCTGGTCCACAGGTTGAGATTCTAAATTGGAAAAGGGTCAATTCAGAAACAACCCAGCAGGTTTGGATTGAGACAGACTCTCTTCTGGCAAAGGTGTACTTGGTAAGTGGGAGGCCTTCAAAAGTGGAGCTTTGAGAGTACGAGGTTTGTATGTGCCTGTCAGAATTGAAAGTAAAGTTTTAGGGAACCTTGTTTTTCAAGAGATGTTGAGGCCCTGGTTAAGAAAGGGGAAAAAAAAGAGATGAACAGCAGGTAGGAAAATATATGGCGCTGATGAAGTACAAGAAATACAACACTTAAAAGAAATTTGGAGGGTTAAAGACAGACATGAGGTTGACCTAGCAGACAAGGTGAAGGAGAATCCAAATTGGTCGTCTGGAAGTTCAGAATAGTAATCCATGCACGGAGCCAAAAGAGAAGAGGGGTGATCTTAAATGGATTTTTTTACGTCTTTATGTATTCAGGAGACAGACACAGTCAGAAGTGAGGCAAAGTAGCATTGACTTGATTACAGAGGTGGGGATGTTTACTGTCCTGATGCAAATTAGAGCGGATAAATCCTGACAAGGTGTTCCCTCAGACCCTGCGGGAGGCAAGTGCAGAAACGGCAGGGGCCTTAGCAGAGAAATTTACATCAGTCTTGGCAACAGGTGAAGTAACACAGGATTGGAGGATAGCCAATGTTGTTCCACTGTTTAAGAAAGGCTGCAAAAACAAACCAGAAAACTTTAGGCCGGTGAGCCTGACATCACTAGTGGGAAATTATCAGGAGGCATTTCAAGGGACGTGATATGAGTACTTGGATAGACAGGGACTGATTAAGGATCATTAGCATTGCTTCATGGGTGGTAGATCATGCCTGATGTTAAAGGAGTTTTTCCAAGGAAGTTACCATGAAAGTTGATGAAGGCAAGGCAGTGGATGTTGCCTACAAGAACTTTAGGAAGGTATTTGACAAGGTCCTGCATGGGCGATTGGTTAAGAAGGTTCAGTTGCTCAGCATTCAAGATTGGAGATTGGCTGTGTGGGAGAAGCCAGAGTGGTAGATGGTTGCTTCTCTGATTGGAGGTCTGTAAGTAGTGGTTTGCCACAGGGATTGTTGCTGAGTCCGTTGTTTGGCAGCTACATCAGTAAATATGTGGATGACATCAAGATTGGGGGTGTAGTGAACAGCAAGGAAGACGGCTGGAAAAATGGCAGATGGAATCAATTTGTAAGGTGTTGCACTTTTGTAGGTAGGACCAATCAGAGCAGGTCTTACACAGCGAATGGTAGGGCACCGAGGAGTGTGCAGAACAAGGGATCTCGGAATGCATTGTAAGTGGGGGCCCAGGTAGATAGGATTGTAAAGAAAGCTTTTGGCACATTGGCCTTGGTAAATCAGATTTTTCAATGCAGGAAATGGGTTACGTTGGTGAGGCCTAATTTAGAGTATTGTGTGCAGTTTTGGTCACCAACCTACAGGAAAGATGAAAATAAGGTTGAAAGAGTACAGAGAAAATTCACAAGAATGCTGCCAGGACTGGAGGACCCGAGTTACAAGCAAAAATTTAATAGGTTAGGACTTTATTCCTTGGAATGTAGAATATTGAGAGATTTGATAAAGGTATACAAAATTATGAGGGGTATGGATGGGGTAAATGCAAGCAGACTTTTTTCCACTGAGGTTGGCTGGGTCTGCAATGGGAGGTTATGAGTTAAGGGTGAAAGGTGAAAAGTTTAAGGGGAACAAGAGGAAACATCTTTGCTCAGAGGGTCATGCGTGTGTGGAACGAGCTGTCAGTGCAAGTGGTACACGTGAGCTTGATTTCAACATTGAAGAGAAGTTTGTACAGGCACATTCATAATAGCGGCAGAGGGCTATGGGCTCAGTGGGAGTGGGAGGAGGCGGTTTAAATGGTTTAGCATGGACTAGATGAACCGAAGGACACGTTTCCGTGTTTATTTTTCTAGGACTCTATGGCATGCAGCATGCTCCCATAAACAGAAACATGCCGAAAAATATTGTCCACAGCACCAAGGAGTCTCCTTTTGTAATAAATGCCCACCTGAAGGCAACAGAATCTTGAGATACAACGGTGACAGCAGTTTAGTCAACATGGAAAGACAAAGGAATGTCATCAGGATGAAGAGCTTTGCCAGGCCAAAGGAAACACTCCCACTGCCCATGGTGTTCCACCATGAACACCTGCCTGATCGAAGGCACTCCCAAAGAACTGCCAGAGCCAGAGAGGTGGTAAACCATTATCCTGTTTTTCTGAAATTGAGGAACTGGAGCAGCAGCAGGAAGCTCTCATACTGAACCAAGTTCTACACTCACCACTCACACTAGTGCTCTTCTACAAACCACATCCCCAGCGTGCCTGAACCTGCCCATTCAAAGCACAAGTCCGGCAGTGCATCAGTCCCTGCTGGTACTCACAATCTCCGCAGGAGCTCGGCCGGGTACTGGTTGTGAGAGTCGTGGATTTCATTGGGATCACGTGTACGCTGCTCCATCATCAGCCTATGTTCGATGTAAACATCCAGTGCATCCTTACTCACCACCTAAGTGGAAAGCAGAATCAAAGTCCTCAGTGTAGACCAAACATTCTGCTCTGACAGTTACCAGCACCAACTAGGCAACAGTCAGAACTTAACCCATGATAGAAAAAGGATCACCTTAAAAGCTTTGCAAGTCTCCAGCTTGGTTACACAGGAAACATTCTCAAGTTCAAGAGTTGCTATGAGTAAGGGTTCTAGAGATTCAACACCTGAGTGTTTTATACATTCAGATTCAACTTAAGTGCATGAGAAGGATACAAACACAAAACCTGGAAATGAGACACCCAGTGGATTTGGAAACTCAGTTATTCCTGGAGATAGGAAACATTCCAGACCCAGAGAGCACACTGGTGTGAACCATAAAAAGCTGGCTGCAAGATGGGGAAACAGTATTGAAGCACAGATGTTCAGAGAGAAAAACCACCCACGTACCTCCCACTGCATCTTCCTTCCCATTAGCCCCGACTCACCTCCCTTTCCTTGTACTGCGGCAGCACTTCCTGAATGGCATCAGCGAAAAGGTTCACGTATCGGCGCGTGTTCTCACAGATTGAGTCCACCAACTCTGGGTCCTCCTCTGCAATGTCATCCAGGTCGATGTAGAGCGCCACCTGCTCACGGTGAGCAATTTGCACCTTAAAAGAAAAGGCCAAGAATTAAGGATAATGCTTTGCTGTGACGGCTGCACATTCAATTTAATTAAAAACTAATTTTGTATAGTAATCAGGTGGCTACAAGAATTGAGAACAGAAGCTTGGCAGTTGTAGTCGCTAACTCGGTTGTATGCTTGCTCTCCGCACCAACCATACCATACTTAAGTTTAGACAGAATAATACCAAATATATAGTCTTACCATTAGAGAGTGCAGATAGACAAATCAAATGCAAAGTAGACAGATACAAAGAACTCATCTTCAATTTATAAGTCTTAAGCAGCAGGAATGAAGCTCCCTTGAGCCTAGTTGTATGTGCACCAAATGCAGGCAAAGGTTCTTACCAATTGCTCGACATACTTGAAATGCTTCTTCCCTAGTTCATTATCTGTGTAGAACTCCTGCAGGAACTTGATGCACTTCTCTGTAAGGAACATCAGTCATTAGTTTTGCTCCCATTTCCATTACACAGTAATACTTCAAAGTATCCCACTCCAAAGGTGAGCCTGGCATTGCAACACCTGGTCCAGCGAAAATAATCAGTAACTGGGCTCTGTCCGAGTGGAGTCTGCAAGCTCCCCTGTGACTGTGTTGGTTTCCCCCAGATGCCAAAGACATGCAGGTTTCTGGGTTACTTGATGGATGTAATTTGGCCCTGGTATGTAGGTATCAGAATCAGGAACTGATTGAATGTGGAAGGACAAGGATAGTGATTTTCTCCAGCATTTTGTGTGTGTTGGCCTTTGACCAATCAGAGTAGCCTTGTGCAGACCATTTCCCAAATAGACCCATTAGTCTTCACCCCAATACCGCTTCCTGAGTTTCCTGTACCTAGCCTAGATCATCACCAACATCCCCAGTATATCTCAACGTTATTGCCAAGTCACTGGAGAAGTTATTGATATTAAAGTCAGGACAAACAGTCATTCGCTTGGAGACACTTTTGTAATTGCTTTACCTTTAAGATCAATGATAACAATAGGTGACTCAACGTAATTTCAATTGTTACAATGGCATCATTTACTTCAGTACCTTGGGTTGACAATGCTTCCTTCAGAATTGCGTTCTACAACGGGTGAATGTTCTAATACCTTCCTTGGCTAGGAAAAACTACTTTTAAACTTCCCTGAACTTACACAATGTTACAATAGTGCAGAAGTCTTAACTTCATAATTAATACGGGGCAATGAACGCAACCTCATTGCCTTAACTTTTAGCTGACGCATAAAAAGACGCCTCATGGTCACCATTTTGCAAACCATATCTCTTGAACTGTACTTCACAGACAATATCGTTTATTCGCTAAGTTGTGCTTTTAACTTAAATTAACTGCTTGCAATTTACAGTAAGAACTGCAGACTGGTTCTTGTTTGAATTAATATTTACGATATTCACATAGCCTCCAAGTGTCTCATCCTGAAAACTTCCTCCATCCCATCCCGGCAGTGTGACCGGTCCAGCTATATAAAGCGCCTATATCCAGAACACCGACTGTCCGTCCACACCCCTCTCCCGACTTCCTCCGGCCCTCTGTTTGCTACCCTTCCCCAAGCAGCGCGTTCACCGGCTCCGCCGAGGCCAGATCCCCATCACGAACCACCTCCCGACCGAGCCCAGCCACCTTTCTCGCTCTGATAGTCTCTCGGGGGCATGTTGACGACTGGCGCTCCCTCCCGCGCAGACCTCAGACTGAAACTGGCGCGAATCCGCGGCCCACGTGACCACCGGGCCAGCCGGCTCCACTCGGCGCGGCGCGGGGGTCGCTCTCTTGCCGGGCGAGACACGGAAACTCCCTGGCTGATTGTTCGCACTCGGGCCCAGTCGGGCGGCACTGCCTAGTGAACACTAACGAGAAAACGGCGACGGGTTCACGACCGCTTTCACGAAGGCACCGAGACGTCAACACTCTCCTACATTCACTACCCGCCGGCCCGAAGGTGCCGCGGCTCAATGGCGCCAAAGCACCCGGAAATCTCATTGGCTGCAACGACACCCTGACCTTTCATCCTGAACGTCATAGTGCGCCGCAGACCGACTCCAGGGTCAGTCACGCTGACGCCGCGGTATGAGTAAATAAGGACTCAGTCAACGAATGTTGTTTGTAAATCGTTTTATTTTGTAATATTTCTGAATAAAGTATATTTTTGTAAAAAATGAGTAAAGGACAAACGCCGTTTGAGATTTGGTTTGGAAGAGCTGGTAGGGGGCATAAAAGGCCTAACGACGACGATAACGCAGAGACAACTGAGGCCGAGACACCAAAAATAAAGAAAGCCTTCTTCAACAGAAAATACGACGAGTCATACATAAGATATGGCTTTAATGCGACCGGTGACCCACACGCTCCAAGCCCCCTGTGTGTGATATGTGGAGAGAAGCTGTCTAATGAGGCAATGAAGCCCTCAAAACTGCTTCGGCACCTTGCGTCCAAGCACCCTGACCTTAAAGACAAACCTATTGAGTTTTTTGAGCGGGAAAAACGTGAGCAAGCGAGACAGAAGCAAGTGCTGGGAGCCACCACCTCCACAAATGCTGCTGCTCTGAGAGCGTCGTACTTAGTGGCTAGCCGTATTGCTAAGGCTAAGCAGCCTTTCACGATTGGTGAAGAATTGATTCTGCCTGCTGCCAAGGACATATGCCGTGAACTGTTGGGAGAAGCTGCAGCTATCAAGATGGCACAGGTTTCTCTTTCAGCATGTACCACAGATTCAAGGAGAATCGACGACATAGCGGAGGACATTGAAGCACAGCTGTTGGAACGGCTTAACGAGTCACCATGGTATGCTATCCAGATCGATGAGTCTACCGATGTCGACAACAAGGCAGTACTGCTGGTTTATGTGCGATATATATTTCAAGACGATGTGCATGAGGATATGTTGTGCACACTGCCGCTGCCAAATAACACAACCGGGGCAGAACTATTCAAGTCTTTGAATGACTACATGTCAGGCAAATTAGACTGGTCATTCTGTGTTGGAATATGCACAGACGGGGCTGCAGCTATGACTGGACGGCTGTCTGTTTTTACTTCCCGAGTCAAAGAGGTTGCTCCTGAATGCCAGTCTACACACTGTGTCATACACAGGGAAATGCTGGCTAGCCGAAAAATGTCACCTGTTCTTAACCGCGTATTGAGTGACGTTGTTGAAGCCATCAATTACATCAAAGCAAAAGCCCTGAACTCACGTCTGTTTGAGCAGCTTTGCGAGGAAATGGATGCAGAACACAAACGCCTTGTCTTACACACTGAAGTCAGGTGGCTATCAAGGGGGAGAGCCCTGGCCAGGGTTTTTGAGTTAAGAGAGCCGCTACAGAGATTTCTTTCAGGAAAAAAGTCACCACTGGCAGCACACTTCAGTGACGAGGAGTGGATAGCAAAACTCGCTTATCTGTGTGACATCTTCAACCTGCTCAATGAACTCAATTTGTCACTTCAGGGGAGAATGACAACTGTCTTCAAGTTGGCAGATAAAGTGTCTGCTTTCAAAACCAAACTGGAACTGTGGGGACGGCGAGTGGACAGGGGCATATTTGACATGTTCCCAACATTAGCTGGGATTTTGGGAGAAACTGAGGCTGCACCGTCCTTCTCACAGCTGGTGCATGATCACCTATCTTCGCTGATGACAGAATTCGAGTGTTACTTCCCAACCGCAAATGACCCAAGATGTGCAAATGAATGGGTCCGTGACCCATTTGTGAATGTCCCTGGTGAATCATCCATGTCAGCGCGGGAAGAAGATCAACTCCTGAAGCTTGCTAATGACGGTGAGCTGAAAAGTATGTTTGACATAACATCTCTGCCGGCATTCTGGATCAATGTCAAGGCTGAATATCCTGAGATAGCCACGAAAGCACTGAAAACGTTGCTTCCATTTCCAACATCATTTCTCTGCGAAGTGGGGTTTTCTGCAATGAATGCAGTGAAAACTAAATTGCGGAATAGACAGGACATAAGGAACCCCCTTCGAGTATCACTGTCTCCCATCATCCCTCGATGGGACCGTCTTGTTGCAGGGAAACAAGCCCAGGGCTCCCACTGATTCAGCGATATTGGTGTGTTGCAATGATTTTATATGTTCATTCAAGGAAAATATGCACTGTGTGTTTTATATCCAAATGTTACTTAAAATGTTATGATGCTATTGACTTATCACTATGTTCATGTGAGGAAAATATGTGCTGTGTTTAATATTAAATTCGTTAGATAAACCCTTTTAGAAATGAAATTGAGTGTATTAGCCACTTATAAGTGACTTAAAGTTGACTTTTATCACCTATATTCCGGTTGTGATTAACACCCTCCTCCCCACCCCCGTCAAGAATATTGTCAATATTAAACTGGTCTGCGGTACAAAAAAGGTCAGTGACCCCGTTATAACCCAAAGGCCCCCCCCCCCCCACCGCAGGAACACCTACCCCGGACATGGGATTCCATAATCACTGTGACCCCAATAGCACTGACGATAAAGACTCTCCCTAACAGCTGTCAGAACGGTGTGACAGTTTTTGTGTATCGTGGACCAGAATGTTCAATGTGGTTCAGCATTCTGTAGTCTTAAATAAATTGAAAACCCTGCAGATACTCGAAAACCAAACAACACACACACACAAAATGGTGGAGGAACTCAGCAGGCCAGGCATCATCCATGGAAGTGAATAAGCTGTCGACGTTTCAGGCCAAGGGGGATCTTCATTAGGACATTTGAGGCAGCAGCCTGTAGATTTTATGTTGGAGGAACTCAACAGGACTGCAGTATCTGAAAGCAAAAGTTGAGACCCTACACAGGGGTTTTAGATTTGCTGAACTATTGGTTCTTACTTTATTTGAACAACTTTATTGTTTAAGTGTTACGTAGTAGACTATCACAATTTCCAGTGAATTTGCTAAGTTTAAAGGGAGCTCTGGAGAAAGAACCAATTGAATTTGAAATGAATACAGGAACTGGAAGTGGAATGCAGGGGAAGTCTTAGGGCATAGAAAAGTGTAGAAACAGGCCCCTCAGCTCACCTAGTTTGTGTTTAAACTGCCTAGAACATAGCTCTCCATCCCCATGTACCTATCTCAACTTCTCATAAACATTGAAATCGATCTTGCATGCACCACTCACGACCCCCTAATGAAAAAGTTTCCTGTCATATTCCCCTTAAACTTTTCACCTCTCAACCTTAACCCGTGACTTGTAGTTGTATTCCCACCCAAACTCTGGAAAATGCCTGTTTGCATTTACCCTATCTATACCCCTAATAATGTCGTACACCTCTATTAAATGTCCCATCAATCTGCGTTCCAAGGAATAAAGTCCTAACCTATCTTTCCTTACAACAGAACCTCCACTTCCAGCAACGTCCTTGTGCATTTTCTCTGTGCTCTTTCAACCTTACTTCCAACCCGATCGCACGAACTTCAACTTCTTGAACTCCCAGTTACACCCCCTTCACCATTCCCCATTCCTATTTCACTCTCACTTTATCTCCTTACCTGGCCATCACCCCCCCCCCCCCCACCAGTACTCCTTGCCTTTCCCTCTCTTCCATGGCCTTCAGTCCTCTCCTCAGATTTCCCTTTCTCCAGCCCTTTATTTCTTTCACCAGTCGACTTCCCAGCTCTCTACTTCACCCTCCCCCCTCTCCTGGTTCCACCTATCACCTCCTACCTTGTACTTCCTCCTCCCCTCCCCCCACTTTCTTACTCTGACTTCTCATCTTTTTTCCCCCAGTCCTGATGAAGGGGTTCAGCCTGAAATGCTGACTGTTTACTCTTTTCCATAGATGCTGCCTAGCCTGCTGAGTTCCTCCAGCATTTTGTGTGTGTTGAGAGGTAATAACTGTTCCTTGACATTGTGATGTAGATCCTAAAGCTTCTGTACCTTCTTCCTGATGGCAGCAGTGAGAAGAGAGCATGGTCAGGGTGGTGGGAGTCCTAGATGATGGATACAGCTTTCCCACGACTACGCTTCATGCAGATGTGCTCAGTGGTCGGGAGGGCTTACACTAGGCCATATCCACTACTTTTTGTAGGATTTTCTGTTCAAGGGCAATGGTGTTTCCATACCAGGCTGTGATGCAACCGGTCCATGTACTCTCCACCACACATCTATAGAAAGTTAGTCAAAATTTTAGGTGTCATGCTGAATCTTCACGAACTTCTAAGGAGTTAGGGGTGCTACCATGCTTTATTCCGAATTGCACTGAGTGCTGCACTCAGGACAAATCTTCTAAAATGATAACACTGAGGAATTTCAAGTTGCTGACCCTCTCCACCTCTCATGGACCTCTGCTTTCCTCTTCCTGAAATCAATAATCGGCTCCTTGGTCTTGCTGATACTGAGTGAGAGGTTGTTGTTGTGGCACCACTCAGCCAGGTTTTCAATCTCCCTCTGAGTCATCACCACTTTTTGTTCGGCCTATGACAGCAGTGTCATCAGCAGACATGAATATGGCGTAGGAGTTGTGCAGCGAGTAGAGCATGGGGCTGAGCACACAGCCCTGTGCACATGTGTTAGTCTGTTGGAGATCATCGAGGAGACGTTATTGTCAATCCAAACAGTGAGAAAATGGAGGATCCAATTGCACAAGGAGGTATTGGGGCCAAGATCTTGAAGCTTATTGATTAGTTTTGAGGGGATGATGGTATTGAATGCTGGGCTGTAGTTGATAAAGAGCATCCTATATATGTATCCTTGCTGTCCAGGCATTTTAGGGTTGAGTGAACCGTCAATGAAATGGCATCTGCTATGATGGACCCGTTGTGCCCATTGGCATACAAAGCAAATCCAAGTTGTTTCTCAGGCCGGAGTTGATATGTTTCATCAGCAACCTCTCAAATGAATTCATCATGGTGGATGTAAGTGCTACTGGATGATAGTTATTGAGGCAGGTTACCATGTTCTTCTTAGGCCTCAGTATAATTGAAGCCTGTTTGAAGCAGTTGGGTACCTCAGACTGCTGAATTGAGACTTTAAAGATATCGATGAGCACTCCAGCCATTTGGTCAGCACAAGTCTTTAGTATTGAGCCGGATACCCCATCTGGGCTGGATGCTTTCTGTAGGTTCATCTTCCTGAAGGATGCTCTCACATCAGCCTCAGAGACAGAAGTCACTGAGGGCTGTCAGAGTTTGTGAAGGTTCCTCCATGGTTTAACTGTCAGTGAGCACAGAAGGCATTGAGTTCACCTGGGAGTGAAGCCTTGTTCTCACCTATGTCACTTGGTTTCTCTTTGTAAGAGTAATAGCATTGTAGGCCTGCTACCGCTGTCAACCATCCTTCAGTGATTCAAATCTGGTCCAGAATTGGCACTTTCACATGAGATGGTTTTCCAGAGATCGTACCTGGACCTCTTGTATCTTGGTTGTCAGACCTGAAAACCACTGATCTGGGCCTCAGCAGATATCGGATCTCATAGTTCATCCAGGGCTTCTGGTTGAGGAAGACTCTGACTGTTTTTATAAAGCTTGTGACAACCGCAGTGTATTCACTAAGATCCTCTTATGAGTCCTTGAACATTCCCATAGCCACTCATCTGCCAACCACCTCTTTGTTGTCATAATCTCTTTAAGCTCTGCCTCTTTGCAGGTAGGAGGACAGCCAAGTGATCAAATTTCCTGAGCATGTAATGGTAGGCATTCCTTTTCATATTATAGCAGTGTGTCTAGTGTGTTGGGATCCCTGGTGCTTCAGGTCATATGCTGATGATAGTTGGGCAGATTTCTTCAAACAAGTCTGATTGAAGTCCCCCATCTCTGATTTGAAATGCATTGGAATGGGTTGTTTCTTGTTTGGTGATTACATCATTCTGTATCTCGAGTGTCTGATTAATATCAACTTTTGATGGTTATACGAAGAGCGGCCAGGATCATGGAGGAGAACTCCCTTGATAAGTAGAATGGTCGGTACTTAGTCATTAGATGTTGCAGGTCGGGGGAACAAGACTATAATAAAACCATCACATCTAGCCCCGCTAAGAGTTTATCATGAAAAACACACTCCCGCCTTTTGCTTCTTTGAATCAGCAGTTTGGTGTATCCTCTAAATCGAGAAACCTTCACCAGTACATCTAGCATGTCCAGAGTGAGCCATGTCTCCATGAAACACAGAATGCAATTCCAGATTCCCCTCTAATGCAGCAATCTTGCCCTTAGTGTTATAAACTTCTTTCCATCTACCCGATGCAAAGACACCAAGTACTAACTCTTTATTAGCAAGTTACCCGAGAGAACCCTCCTTAAGCACTCTCTCTCGGAGCCTGCTTCAAGGGTCTCTCTCTTCTGAAGCAAATGCTGTTCTTTTTATATCATGCAGTCACGTACACAGGTACATGTGGGTTCACCCCCTTCGTTTCTGTACAGACAAGTATTGTAAACTTTCATCACTCATAAATTGTTCGTATAACAGTTTTAATTGTTTCTATGTCTGGATACAGACAGGCACAGGCTTACCATTCAAAGCCTCCTGCCTTTGAAAATAGCCACTCTTTTTAATGCTTATCTTGCAGATGCCATAAGGAATACAAGGCAAAATAGGTTTCTCACAGCAATTAATCAGGCAATGATACAAGTTACTCTAAGCAAAACTGAAGTTAAGTGCAGATCACGTACCAAGGATGATGTCACCCGCCCAGCTTATCTTATGAGAAAGCATTTGTGCATCTAAACTCTTTTTCTCAAGCTCTTAGCTGCTATGACCCTTACAAAAAATAGCCAGGGTCACAAGCGGCATACAAGATGCTAACTTCTTAACATTACATTAGGTTTTCAATCTTGTTCTGCAACTCTACATTTGCTAACAAGATGCTGGGCAGAGGGAGCTTCATTCCTCTGCGTCTCAGTTTGGCTGGAGTCCTCCCCTCCTTCCTCTGTTCCAGCCATGGCAATGGACCTTAGTCCACTTAACTCCCTGCTCACATGACAGTTAACTCCACTGAGTTCTTCGGAAGACTGTGAAATTGTTGGTTCAAAGTATGTTGCTTAAAGGGAAATTACAGGCTGCAGATTGCAGTGAGAGTAATTCAAAAGCGGTAAATTAGTAAGTTTTGTATGTAGGCTGCAACATATCACCATGATTTGCCAGCGCCATCTTGCACACAAGATTAAGTACATCGAGGTAGTATAAAAGGAAATACAAAACAGAATGTTGAATATCATGTTACAGGTATAAACAAGTGTAGTGCAGGCAGATAACAAGGTGCAAGGGCCATGACGTGGTAGACTGGTAGACCGAGAGTTCATTGTTCGTATATGAAAGGTCCATTGGAAACTCTGATTACAGCCGGATAGAGGCTGTTCTTGAGCATGGTGGCTCACGCTCTCGAGCTTTTGCATCTTCCTGATGGGAATGGGGAGAAAAGCCAGATCAGAAGGCTCCTTGATTATTTTGTCTGCTTTCCTGAGACAGCAGGGAGTGTATGGACACAGTAGAACAGAAGAGCACTTGTCAAGCCATTTGGCCCACTGTAGTGTGCCAATCTGCTGCTAATTTGAATGTCAGTGAGGAGGAGGTATTATGAATTTACACAGATCGTGATCTTCTGGTAAGGAAGTTGAGGATCCAAGTGCAGAGGGAGGTACAGAGACCCAGGTTCTGTAGCTTATCAATCAGGACTGTGGGAATGACCAAACATTGAAATGGGAAAGAAACGTGATCTAAGTGACTTTGACCATGGAATGATTGTTGGTGCCAGATGGGGTGGTTAGAGTACCTCAGAAATTGCTGGTTTCCTGGGATTTTAAATACACAACAATTTTTACAGTTTGGAGAAAACAGTGTGAAAAACAAAATACATTCAGAGAGTGGCAGTTCTGTGAGTGAAAATGCCTTGTTAATGGTAGAGATCGGAGGAGAGTGGCCAGACTGTTGATAGTATCTCTGATAACCACATTACAAAAGTGAAGTGCAGTAGAACATCTCCGGACGTACAACATGTCAAACCTTGAAGTGGATGGGCTACAGCAGCAGAAAACAATGCACATGCAGAAATACCTCCCGTACAAAAAAAAAGTGGCCACTGAGTTTATACTTGCTCTTACTTTTAGAGTCAACACTCCTATCAATGCCGTACCTTTCTGATGAAGGGTCTTGACCCAAACCAAAAGCAGTTTATGTTCCTCCATAGATGGTTAAAGTTCAAAGTAAACTTGCTTTCTAAGTACATATATGTCACCATTTTCTATTCCAAGATTCATCTTCTTGCAGACATTCACAGTAGATACAAAGAAACAACAGAATCAATGAAGAACTACACACAAGCACTGACAGGCAACCAGTGTCCAAAACTGTGCAAATATAAAAACAGATAATACTAATAATAATAATAACTAGATAATCATAAAATAATATTGAAACATGAGATGTAGAGTCCTTGAAAGTAAGTCCATAGGTTGTGGAATTACTTCTTCATTGAAAGTTCTCCATGCTGGTTCAGGAGCCTAATGGTTGATGGGTAATACTGGCGTGGGACCTGAGGCTCCTGAACCTCCTTCCCGATGGCAGCGGCAATAAGAGAGCGTGGCCTGGATGGTGGGGTCCTTGAAGGCAGATGCTGCTTTCTTGCGGCAGTGTTCCTTGTAGAGGTGCTCAGTGGTGGGGAGGGCTTTTGCTGTGATGGACTAGGATGTATCCACCACTCTTTGGAGGCTTTTCTGTCCATGGGCATTTGTGTTTCCATGCCAGGTCGTTTTTTATCTTATTTTATTTAGTGATGCAGCTTGGAGTAGGCCCTTTCAGCCTTTCGAATCGTGCTGCCCCAGAAACCCCGACAAACCCACTTAACCCTAGCCTAATCACAGAATAATTTGTAATGACCAATTAAGCTATCCAGTACATCTTTGGACTACAGGAGGAAAGTGGACGACCCAGAGAAAACCCATGCATTCCACGGGGAGGATGTGTAGAACCTCCTTACAGAACGGGGCCAGAATTGAATTCTGAAACACTGAGCTGTAATAGCATTGTGCTATTTGAGGATCATGAGGATGATTCTGGGAATGAAGGGGTTAACATCTGAGGAGTATTTGGCAGCTTTGGGCCTGTACTCACTAGAATTTAGAAGAACGTGGGGGTGGGGGATATCAAAACCTACTGAATGTTGAAAGGACTAGATAGGGTGGAGAGGATGTTTCCTTCGGTGAAGGTATCCAGAACTAGAGGGGACAGCCTCAAAATTGAGGGGCAGTCCTTTAGAACGCAGATAAGGATGAATTTTTTAGCGAGAGAGTAGTGAATCTGTGGAATGCTCTGCCACAGACTGCGGTGGAGGGCAGGTCTGTGTGTATATTTAAGGCAGAAGATGATAATTTCCTGATCGGTCAGGGTGGGGATATGGCGAGAAGGCAGGTGTATGGGGTTGAGTGGGATCCAGGATCAGCATGAGCGAATGGCCTAATTCTGCTCTTGTGGTTTTATACATTAACCTCCGTGACGCTGTGATGCAACCGGTCAGGATACTCTCCACTGCCAGAGTTTTAGATGACGTGCTGAATCTACACAAACCTCTAAGAAAGTGGAAATGCGACCTTGCTTTCTTTGTAATGGCACTTGCGTGCTGGTTCTAGGACAAATGGTAACGCCAAGGAATTTAAAATGAATGGCCCTCTTCCCCTCTGATCTGCAGATGAGCACTGGCCCATGGCCCTCTGGTATCCTCTTCCTGCAGTCAATAATCAGCTCTTTAGCTTTGCTGATGTTGAGTGAAAGGTTGTTGTGGCAACATTCAGTCAGATTTTCAATCTCTCTCCTTTACATTGATTCATCACCACCTCTGATTTGGTTAACAACTGTGGTGTTGTCATCAAACGAATACGGCATTGGAGCCGCACATAGTCTGACATGCTGAGTTCCTCCAGCATTTTGTTGACTTCCAGCATCAGCAGAATATCTTGCGTTTACTCTTTACCACCTTATTGTTTACATATTTTTTACAATCACAAGACCTTGTTGGACATTAAGTACTGCGGGTCTGCCCCATCCGCGAGTTGCTTGTTGGCGGAGAAACTTAAAGAGCTGGACTTGGTGCGGAACGGTCTGCTGTCTGCCTCAGAGAGAGATCGGTGCGCAAAGCTGTGCAGCCTAACGGCGAGTGATCGTCTTAGTCACTTTTCTTGTGATCACAAAACCCTGTTGGGCATCACTAATGTGGAACGCTGCAAGTCCGATTCACCGATTTATTTGTGGATAGCAGGGGCGCTACAAGGACCAGGCCTGAAGCCGTGGTGTCGCCTGTTTACAGCTGCCCAGGAAAGGGGCGTCAAGAGTCATTGTGCTCCACCGGAGGCAATGCTGCCCCCAGTGTTTGCTGGGCAGAAAACAAGCCGTATTGTGTTCAATTGCAGATTTCTGTAACATTCATGGACACAGGGTCTTTGAATATATTTTTTGCGTGACCGTTGTTTACTGATAGCCTATGTGTGCTTGCTATCTTGTATGTACTTTGTGCTGTGTGAGACTGTTGGTACTGGCCCCAGAATAACACTGCTTCTTTTGGCTGTATTCATGTGTGGTTGAATGACAATTAGACCAGAACAATTCACTTGTGTACCCATTTTCAGTGAACCATGCATCTGGATCTCAAAATCACTCTGAACTTCAGTACTGTCAAGAGCCCAACCATTACATGTGTTCTTCCTCCTTTTATTTGACCTCCCAAAGTGCAACACCTCAGACTTGCCTGGATTAAACTCCATCTGCTTCTTCTCTACCCACCTCTGTAAATGATCTACAGTATTCTTTGGTGATCCTTTACACCGTCCACAACTCTATAAATCTTGATATCATCCACAACTTGCAAATCCACCCATCTATATTTTCATCTGAATCATTGATAAATATCACAAACAAAAGAGGTTCCAGCACCAATCCTTGAAGAACAGTACTGGCCTTGCACCTCCAGCCAGAGTAACAGCCTTCCATCCCTACTTTCTGTCTGCTATGGGAAGCTAGTTCTGAATCCAAACTTGCGATTCACCCTGGAACCCATGTATCTTTATCGTCTGAATCAATCTACCATGAGGAACTTTACTAAATGTCTTATTAAAGTCCATGTAGATAATTTCTATTGCATAACCTTCAACAACCACTTTTGTTATCTTCTTAAAAAAGCAGTGATTCTGGGGACACCCCACTGTTCACGAGTTGCCAAACTGAAAACAAATTTTATCCATACTCTCTGCCCTTGTCGTTCAACTAGCATAAATCTTGGGCTGAAGCACAAATTAACCACCACTAATTCTGGGTAAACAGCTCTAACCCATGGATAACTAGCAAAATTGTAGCGATAGCCAGAGCTAACTCAGAAATATCCAGCATTAACCCTGGGGTAACCTGCAGTTATCATTTGTAACTGGCGCTAATCCAGGGGAAATCAGAACAAACCCGAATATTACCAGCTCTCCCGGTTAACCAGCGCTAACCCTAGTTATTCAGAACTAACTCTGAATTAATTCGAGCTAACCCCGAGTTAATCAGAGCTAACTCCGAGTTAGTTCGAGCTAACCCTGAGTTAATCAGAGCTAACTCCGAGTTAGTTCGAGTTAACCCTGAGTTAATCAGAGCTAGTTAGTTTGAGCTAACCCTGAGTTAATCAGAGCTAACTCCGAGTTAGTTCGAGTTAACCCTGAGTTAATCAGAGCTAGTTAGTTCGAGCTAACCCTGAGTTAATCAGAGCTAACTCCGAGTTAGTTCGAGCTAACCCTGAGTTAATCAGAGCTAACTCCGAGTTAGTTCGAGTTAACCCTGAGTTAATCAGAGCTAGTTAGTTCGAGCTAACCCTGAGTTAATCAGAGCTAACTCCGAGTTAGTTCGAGTTAACCCTGAGTTAATCAGAGCTAGTTAGTTCGAGCTAACCCTGAGTTAATCAGAGCTAACTCCGAGTTAGTTCGAGTTAACCCTGAGTTAATCAGAACTAGTTAGTTCGAGCTAACCCTGAGTTAATCAGAGCTAACTCCGAGTTAGTTCGAGCTAATCCTGAGTTAATCAGAACTAGTTAGTTTGAGCTAACCCTGAGTTAATCAGAGCTAACTCCGAGTTAGTTCGAGCTAACCCCGAGTTAATCAGAGCTAACTCCGAGTTAGTTCGAGTTAACCCTGAGTTAATCAGAGCTAACTCCCAGTTAGTTCGAGCTAACCCCGAGTTAATCAGAGCTAACTCCGAGTTAGTTCGAGCTAACCCTGAGTTAATCAGAGCTAACTCCGAGTTAGTTCGAGCTAACCCTGAGTTAATCAGAACTAGTTAGTTCGAGCTAACCCTGAGTTAATCAGAGCTAACTCCGAGTTAGTTCGAGCTAACTCCGAGTTAGTTCGAGTTAACCCTGTTAATCAGAGCTAGTTAGTTTGAGCTAACCCTGAGTTAATCAGAGCTAACTCCGAGTTAGTTCGAGTTAACCCTGAGTTAATCAGAGCTAGTTAGTTCGAGCTAACCCTGAGTTAATCAGAGCTAACTCCGAGTTAGTTCGAGTTAACCCTGAGTTAATCAGAACTAGTTAGTTCGAGCTAACCCTGAGTTAATCAGAGCTAACTCCGAGTTAGTTCGAGCTAACCCTGAGTTAATCAGAACTAGTTAGTTCGAGCTAACCCTGAGTTAATCAGAGCTAACTCCGAGTTAGTTCGAGCTAACCCCGAGTTAATCAGAGCTAACTCCGAGTTAGTTCGAGTTAACCCTGAGTTAATCAGAGCTAACTCCCAGTTAGTTCGAGTTAACCCTGAGTTAATCAGAGCTAACTCCGAGTTAGTTCGAGCTAACCCTGAGTTAATCAGAGCTAACTCCGAGTTAGTTCGAGCTAACCCCGAGTTAATCAGAACTAGTTAGTTCGAGCTAACCCTGAGTTAATCAGAGCTAATTAGTTCGAGCTAACCCTGAGTTAATCAGAGCTAACTCCGAGTTAGTTCGAGCTAACCCTGAGTTAATCAGAGCTAATTAGTTCGAGCTAACCCTGGGTAACAACCACTGTGGACAGAGCAGGTAAGAAGTCCGGGAAGTCGAATCAGGGCCGCAGCCGATTGGTTCCCTGGTTCCCGTCGCTCTGGTGACGCACGCTGACGACGTCGCTTCGAATAGCGTCACGACGCGGCCTGTGCAGCTGGGGGTGGGCGCGGGGCGATGATTTCTCAGGTGTTCATTCTGTCGTCCCGCGGCGACCACCTCATCTACAAGGACTGTATCCCGGGGCGGACATGTGTTTACCACGGGTGGGGTGTAAACAACCGGTTCCTGGTGACGACAGGGAGGGACATCCTCGGGCTGTGCGGAGAGGATCGGGGTTTTGTATCGTGGTCCCGTGCGGAGCTACATCCTCCATCCTTGCTGGACCCACTCTTGTGTATGCCCTGTGGTTGCCAGCAAGTGTGACTGTCCGTGAGATAGAACAGGAGTGACTGCGTGTGAGTGAGCTCGATAGTGTGTGTAAAAGAGAGTGACTGAGCGAGCTCGAGAGTGATGCTGTGTGCATTTAGTGCTAACTGAACGTAGATGGAGGCACAAGTTCTCCACGGTGGGTCGACTCTGACGATGACTTTTCCTTGACTGAGCTATTCAGTCCGTGGTGAGGATCCCAAGGACGTCATCGATGTTTTCTACCAGAAGGTGACATGTTTACCCAGAGACCAGGCCCCTGTTGTCATGGTAAGTGATCTTTATAATTTCTCAGAAGCTGAACATTTCTGGTTTCATCCTGTGTTGGGAAACATGATCCAAGCCTCTCCTACATGACCATGCACCATTACCCACTGCTCATCACGTGGCGGTTAGCTTCTCCATTCTAAGATGTGGGAATATTTGCAGTGCGTAATCAAATGGTTGGTTCTGTTGACAACCTCAGGGACAGGTAGATGGGACAAGGCAGAAAAACAGGTCAGCACAGACGGGAAGGACCTGTTTCTGCACCAGAGTTTTTGATGACTCTGTAACCTCAGGGGTTAGAAGAATTCCTGTCTGCACCCAACTGTAACCAGGATGATCAAGTGGTGAGTAGCATTCATGTTACTCTACCATGATCTGCTCCATGGGATTCTGGCTGTACTACTTGTTGCCTCAGCCACCACCCACCCCAGACATTGTCTCTTCTCCCCTCTCCCATCAGGGCGAAGATGCAAAGAATGAAATCACATAACACCAGTCTCGAGAGCAGTTTCCATCTCATAGTTATCAGGCTCTTGAATGGACCTTGTACGATAAAACTGGACTCCTGACCTCACAGTCTACCTCTTGCATTTCACTGTTCACCTGCATTGCACTTTCTCTACATTGTTACTGTTTTACCTTGTTCTGTTATGCATTATGTAATGATTTGATCGGTGTGAACGGTATGCAAGACAGGCTTTTCAGTTATCCTGGTACATGTGACGATAAATGACAACAATACTGTCAACCTTCGACTGGGGAGGTCACCGCTGACCAAAGACCAGCACCAAAGGACAGCAGTTAGGCTGTAGGGTGGGGTTTGTACATCTGTGGTTGCACGGGATGCCTGGGTTTTCTCCCACGCTCCAAGGACCTGCTGCTGCATAATATCCCTTAAATACATGTAAAAATGTGAACTATAGGCGAAAAAAATCAAGTGGAGTTGAGCGACATGTGGGAAGGCTACAGTGAAGTAAAGGAGTGGGAAAGGGCTGATGGGATCACTACTGAGGACAGTGGTGTTGACAGATGGAATGTGATATATTAAATATCGATTACCTTTAGAGAAATGTAAGTGGACTGGGCACACACATACTCTGGCACCACTTATACAAAGGCACAGAGTATGAATTAAATTGAACGTGAATTGTAGTCCGGGATCATCTGGATCTCTGATTGTCTGGTGGAATGAGGCCACAATTTTACTCAAGGACCTAAACCATGTCCGGGTCCCAGAAGTCCTGATAAGTGGTAAATATTCACACCATACGCACAGTGCACTGTTGTGACAGTTTGCACTTAGTTATAAAATTCGCTCCATTAGCTCACCACCAACTTCAGTGGTACCTCCCAAACCTGTAACTCAAAGGACAAGGTTGGTAGACACTGGAGCAGCGTTTGTCGTCCAGCTGTACACCATTTCTTGGTCCTGATGCATGGTCACAACTAAAAATGTCAACAGTTCCTTCTCCCTCCACAGCTGCCACTCAACCCTCACAATCCAGCAAATTGTTCATTGCATCATTCAGTTTGTTACTGATCAAGTAAGCAGCCTACTGTATAATGAAAATATCCTCAGATTACAGCAGTACAGACCAGGCCTCCCCTTGCCTTCAATGTCAAAATGAAGCTTATTATCATAAGTCCACATTTGCACAGGTGCAATGAAAAACTTGGAAAAGTTCATTGTAGTACTAAGTGATCAAAGTGCTCATAGTGTTGCTGTGCTGAGGTAGTGATTATAGTTGGTGCAGATCAATTCAAGAACCCAATGGTTGAAGAGAAATAGCTGTTCTTGAACCTGGTGGTGTGGAACTTTAGGCTTCTTTACTTCTTGTGAGTTGGTGGATACGTTTGAATGTTGCCTTGAGGCAGCACTTCCTATTGATACCATCAGTGGCGGGGCGAGGTGTTGCCTGCGATCCAGTGGCAGGGAGAGGTGTGGCCTGCGATCCAGTGGAGGTGAGAGGTGTGGCCTGTGATCCAGTGGCGGGGCGAGGTGTGGCCTGTGATCCAGTGGAGGTGAGAGGTGTGGCCTGCGATCCAGCGGCGGGGCGAGATGTGGCCTGTGATCCAGTGGAGGTGAGAGGTGTGGCCTGCGATCCAGTGGCGGTGAGAGGTGTTGCCTGCGATCCAGTGGTGGGGCAGCCTGCGATCCAGTGGTGGGGAGAGGTGTGGCCTGTGATCCAGTGGCAGTGAGAGGTGTTGCCTGCGATCCCGTGGCGGGGCGAGGTGTGGCCTGTGATCCAATGGCAGGGAGAGGTGTTGCCTGCGATCCAGTGGCAGTGAGAGGTGTTGCCTGCGATCCCGTGGCGGGGCGAGGTGTGGCCTGTGATCCAATGGCAGGGAGAGGTGTGGCCTGCGATCCAGTGGCAGTGAGAGGTGTTGCCTGCGATCCAGTGGCAGGGAGAGGTGTGGCCTGTGATCCAATGGCAGGGAGAGGTGTTGCCTGCGATCCAGTGGCGGGGAGAGGTGTGGCCTGCGATCCAGTGGCGGTGAGAGGTGTGGCCTGCGATCCAGTGGCGGGGAGAGGTGTGGCCTGCGATCCAGTGGCGGGGAGAGGTGTGGCCTGCGATCCAGTGGCGGGGAGAGGTGTTCCCTGCGATCCAGTGGCGGTGAGAGGTGTGGCCTGCGATCCAGTGGCGGTGAGAGGTGTGGCCTGCGATCCAGTGGCGGGGAGAGGTGTGGCCTGCGATCCAGTGGCGGGGAGAGGTGTGGCCTGTGATCCAGTGGAGGTGAGAGGTGTGGCCTGCGATCCAGTGGCGGGGAGAGGTGTGGCCTGTGATCCAGTGGAGGTGAGAGGTGTGGCCTGCGATCCAGTGGAGGTGAGAGGTGTGGCCTGTGATCCAGTGGCGGTGAGAGGTGTGGCCTGCGATCCAGTGGCGGTGAGAGGTGTGGCCTGCGATCCAGTGGCGGTGAGAGGTGTGGCCTGCGATCCAGTGGCGGGGAGGTGTGGCCTGCGATCCAGTGGCGGGGAGAGGTGTGGCCTGCGATCCAGTGGCGGAGAGAGGTGTGGCCTGCGATCCAGTGGCGGGGAGAGGTGTGGCCTGCGATCCAGTGGCGGTGAGAGGTGTTGCCTGCGATCCAGTGGCGGTGAGAGGTGTGGCCTGCGATCCAGTGGCGGGGCGAGGTGTGGCCTGCGATCCAGTGGGCAGCGTACACTACAGCTTTTATATCCCTATTTTATATCCCTGTTGTACCAGACTGTGACGTGATAAATTTTGGTCTTGCCAGGAACCGCAGCATGAGAATCATCTACATAGAGGATACTTTGCACTGATTGTTGACTGTGCTAATCACCTTTCTTTAATCAGCATCACCAAGGCCTACAGTACGTTCACCTCCGACAGAACACGCTGTACTTTGTGGCCACCACTCGCTCCAGCCCTTCTCCATTCACCATCATCCAGTTCCTCAGCAGGTAACTTGCTGCTCTGTCGCGGTGGGATGTGGGGGTATGGGGCTGTGTGTGCTTCCCCACAGTAGGGTATTTGAAGCCTTGACTCACTCCCAGCTGTTGGGTCGCTGGGTACACCTCTGCCAGCCCAGCACAGAGGCCTCGGGTCCATCTTTAACCCTGATTGGTGTGATGGGCTGATCCTGGCTTCGCTCTCACTGCAGGACAGAGAGAGCAAAAGACATAGGAGCTATTTGCTCAGTAAGTCTGCATTTGAACGTGGCTGATTTATTGTCCCCCTCAGCCCCAGTGGGGCAGCTTAGGGAACCCTCACAGTACTAGCTTCAGTCTCGGGAGGGGTCACTGTCACTGTGCTGTGCTTGTGTCGTTAGGCTCGTCAGTCTCATCAAGGATCACTGTGGGACTCTGAGTGAGAAAACGCTGCGGTTGAACTTCGCCCTGGTCTATGAGATGCTGGATGAAATGTTGGTGAGTGCTCAGGAGGCTGTTTCTGAGGGAGAGTCACACTCCCACCCAAGCTTTCACCTGCTGGAGCCAACTTGCCTCGACTCAAATTCACTGTCAGCCCAGCTCCCCAACCCTTGACCCCCCCCCCCAGCCTCAACCTGACCCTAGCTCAGTCCAACTCCACCTCCCACTCCCCCTGGCTTTGGCCCAGCCTCTTGACTCCTTACCCCAACCCGCACCCTGACCTCTGGTTCTTGACCTTTAACCCCAGCTTGACTGTTCCCCAGTTCCGGCCCCATGCCAGTCAGACTGGCAACTCCGTTGTCTGTCTCCCTGTACGTGGTCTTTCTCATCCTCCCGTGGGAAGTGAGCAGAGCAGTGGCATTAACGGGTTACTGGGAGAGCACTCGGACTGATAGCAATATAGCTCATTACCCTAAACTGCTGGAGGAAGAGCTGACACCACCTTCACCAGATCCATGGCTCTGTGTTTCAAGTTCATGTTCCGGTATTCTGTGAGAGTTGCCAAAGTCTCTAACTCTGGCACCTCTTCAATCTAAAAGTTTGTCCTAATCTCTCTGCTAATTCTTTGACCCAAATTTTTAAGTTTGACTCCTGGCTTTTTGATCCCTCTCTTTAATTCTATTAACCAGGGCCTTTTCAAGTCGTCTCTTTGTCCTCCTCACTGCTTCCTCAAAGATCTCTGCTATATATTCTGTTAGCAGGATCAATAATAATGTTCAGTTAGCCACAGAGAGGATCTGAATTTACTGATAACTACCTTTATTGTCTCAACTAACAAGCACGAATATTTACAAATTAACTGTGTGCACACCCTCTAGGTTCCCCTGACCCTGCGTGAACAGTCAAAGAATAGAAAAGGTGATGCCCAGTAAAAAAAAACAGGTATTCATTGTGGTCCCAGTCTAACTTCCACGTGTCTGATGTGGGGTCATCTGCATCCAAGATGGCTGGTCTCCGGAGTTGTCGCTGCCTTGCTCCCAAAGTCTTTCCATCTTATTCTTTCCCTAGTTAGATCAATCTACGATGCTTGAATATCGTTGGCTCAGGTCGTCTGACTGACCTGTGTCAAATTCGCAATGGATATAGCCAGGGCTACAAGCAGCATTTCAAACCAGCCTAACCAGGTCGCTCAAACACTGGGCCCAGTCAACCAGATCATAGGCTGTTCCTTCTGCAAACCTGCAGCTTCTTCTCTGAGAATGGTCTTGGGTTAAGCAGATCATTAGCAGAAACTCCTTCTGTCCACATTCAACTGCTGTAATTATCCTGAAGCAAGAATCAATTCACCTAACAGTTCGCAAAATAGCAGCTGCAAGGATAGTCTCACAAAATGGCCACTTCTATTTCGGCCATCACACAGCAAGAACAAATACTTTGTCTGTTTGACACCATGGTTACCTCATTCCTGTTTATGGATTTGTAGATTATAGTTCTTCCTGGCCAACAAATTTCAAAGTACTCACTCCATAACAATTTCCTGTAAGTTGAGAAGTACTGACCTGTGACCCCCCCTCAAAACCTGGCTTCATAAACTGTATGTGTTGTCCCAGTGGTTCCCGAGGAGCTCCACTCTTTCCCTGGGTACTTTCTTGCTCTTCAAATACATAAAATTCCACATAAAACAAAAGAGCAGGCCCTGAGCCCTGCAGAATGTCGCTGGTAACAACCTTCCAGTCACAATAAAACGACGGTCATCTGTCACAGAGCTGATTTCAGATCCGGTTCTATGCTCTGCCTTGGAGCTGTTGTTTGCTGCGGGCAAGCTGGCTTCATTGGAAGTGTTGCTGACATTCATGCTGATGCTAAATGAATGGCATGTTTGTCACCTTCACACAATGTTCAGTCAAGCACTACCTTCCTTTATATCGATGCAGTCTTCCCCGAAATAATTTGCATCTTTCTCTCCATCTATTCCAGCAATTTTCTGGACACCAGAGTTAATCAACTGGCCTGTCTCTTTACTTTACCTCGACCTGTACTTCAGACATTGGCTGTCCTCACTGTTCTGAGTAGGGCTGATGGGAAAACTGTCAGGGCCTCCACAAGTTACTTCTTTTGTCAGCCTGGGATGTATTTCTATCAGGCCTGGCAAATGAATCACTTCCAAAGATTTTACTCTCCTCAATACTTCCTTTTTACTGTGTCCCTCCATCCAACATTTCATGGACCCCTCAAGTAAGAACAACATGACCTCATATAATGTCAGCTTCAGTAATAAACCTGACCAATGTGCCTACATCCACAAATACCTCCTCTAAGTTATCCTAAGGATTCATTTGCAATTATTTTATGGCTGTCTGGAGGGAGCAGGGCAGTGGGATTAGTTTGTGGATGGATGCAGGGCTGAGAGGAGAGAGTGGGGCAGTGGGGTGGGGCTGATGGCTGTGGGGGGAGAGTGGGGCAGTGGGATTAGTTTGTGGATGGATGCAGGGCTGAGAGGAGCGAGTGGAGCAGTGGGTTTAGTTTGGGGACAGATAGGGCTGTGGAGAGAGAGTGGGGCAGTGGGATTAGTTTAGGGACTGATAGGGCTGTGGAGAGAGAGTGGGGCAGTGGGATTTGTTTGTGGACTGACAGGGTGAGGGGAGAGTGTGGGGCAGTGGGATTTGTTTGTGGACTGAGGGTGAGAGGAGAGAGTGGGGCAGTGGGATTTGTTTGTGGACTGAGGGTGAGAGGAGAGTGTGGGTCAGTGGGATTTGTTTGTGGACTGAGGGTGAGAGGAGAGAGTGGGGCAGTGGGATTAGTTTGGGGACTGACTCGGCTGTGGGGAGAGATCAGGCCAGTTGGGACTGCAGACTAGCAGAATAGATAACTGCATATAGAACAAAAATTAGTGTCTGACTTAGGAAAATAATGAAGTTGATGGGGAAGTCGTTGAAGTGGAGGAGCTGGTGTGCCCAGTGTTTGTGTTGTCTGAGCCCATTTTGCTACAGGATTATGGGTACATCCAAAGCACCTCCACCGACGTCTTGAAGAACTTTATCCAGACTCAGCCGGTGATAGCCAGACCCTTCAGTCTCTTTGAGCTCAGCAACATTGGACTGGTGAGTATTTGGTCCCTTTTCTCCTGTGTTCACTTTCCCCATCTCCTTTTTCCTTTTCACACAAGCTTTTGGAGGGAGTCTGAGGAAGGGCTTGGAGTGATATGTGAAGAGGATTTGAGTGGGAGGCTCTTGGTGTTAGTGACATTGTCCAAAGTTGGTGATGGTACTATGGGCAGTGGGAATGGGACTGTATTGAGAAATGCTGGGGTCACTGTCTCTGTGCATGAATGAATGTGAGTGAGCGAGAATGGCACTGCACTTGCATGCAAGCGATGTTTAGAGCAGAGATTGATTAGTAAGGGTATCGAGAGTTATGCGCAAAGGCTGGGGTTGAGAGGGAAAATAAATCAGTATGTTAAAATGGCAGAGTAAATTCGATGAGCTGAATGGCCTTGTGAGCAGTGGTTCTGCGGGTACGGTGTGTTGGGAGGGGAGGGGGAGATGGAGAGAGTAAGGGCTTGGTCACATCAGTGGGGTGTTGGTTGATGGGGGAGAGGGCTTTGGGCTGGAGCAGTGTGTGAGGGTTGCTTGGGACACTGAGCCGTGAAATCTGCTGTTTGCTGACCTTCGTTGCCTTGCAGTTCGGAGCAGATACTCAGCAGAGTAAAGTGGCGCCCAGCAATGCAGCGAGCCGACCTGTGCTGGCCGTGAGTGAGCAGGTGAGTGGGGAGCGGGGGATAACGTTGTTGGACATGGGGCCAACCTCACTGGGACACCGGAATCGTTTCACCCTGCCCCAGCCGCTCGCAATGACCAGGATACAGATTCCGCCCCCACCAGAGGGGTGTTCCAGACGTGCTGCTGGCTGCCTTCTCTGACTACACACTGTCACTATGATCCAGCTTTCACACACGGGTCCGTAGAGGGAACTGGGTCATACTGCATTGGAAATTGTTCCCATCTGTGTCCCTGGGGTAGATGATTGCTGGCGGAGGTCCAGGATGCAGGGATGTTGAGCTCTGACTGGGGCTGGAGCAGGTGTTCTCCCTGTACTCCTTCCCCCACTGCCTCGGAGCAGTTGTGACCTGCTGCTGAATGTCGGCGCAGTGAACTCTTCTGTTTCTGCCTCAGGGATCGAAAACGGAAATCTTCGTTGACGTCATCGAGCGTCTGACGGTGGTGATCGGAGCCAATGTAAGTCTGACCAGGTGTCTGTCCCTCTGCCTCCGAGCTCCCTCCCCTTCACTCCATCTTTCATCCCCTCTCCTCCTCCACCCACTCCCCCTCCCTGAGAATATCTCTTCACTGGAGTACTGAATTGTTACTATTGTTGCAGTAGGTTCAATAGGCTTTTTTAAGGGAGTTAGTGTCATTTGGATAATGTGTGACAGTGTGATGGAGTAACAGATTAGTCCTGCTGTGGTGGGTGCTGGGGCAGGGATGAACAACCTGTCCTCTGGGTATTTCTTCTCTCCCTATTCTGCAGGGGAGTCTCCTAAAAGCTGACGTCCATGGAGTGGTGCGTCTGAAGTGCTTCCTACCCAGCAGTACGGGTGAGTGCAGCATTGGAGATACCGTATTGGGTGCTGTGGAGGGGTTCACCCACACACACCATATTAACCATAGTCAGCCCTGTCCTGCGCCTGTTCGCTTGGCTCTTCCTGGCCTCCAGCGCCTGTTCTGGCTGCTCTACGCTGACCTCCCGCCTGCTCATATTGCTGTCCCACACCTGTCATACCAGCTCTCCACCTTGGTCCATCTCCTTCACCCCTCCACTCAGCTCTACCCACATTTTGCCCATTCACTGCATTCTCCATTCTGTTACCCTTCGTGGCTCAATGCTTCCACTGGTGTCTCATGTTTGTTACTATTGACGTAGAAAGTAGCACAGGAACAGGATAAGCAGTCAATGATATTGTTCAAACTAATTAAGCTAACTTTCTGCTTGCACATAGTCCTTATCCCTACATTCTCTGCTCATTCGTTGAAAGGGATTTGCACATTCCAGGCACCCAAAACAAAAACTTGGCCTGCACAGCTCCTGTAAACTCTTCCCCCCCCCCCCCATTCACCTTTAAATTCATGCTCTCCTGAATGAAACATTTTGACCCTCCCCCTCAGAATCTTCTCCCCTCAGCTTGTACCCCGCAGGAACAATGTAAGTTCATCCAACCTCTCCTTATAGCACATTCCCTCTAATCCAGGTAAATCCGCTTTTGCACCCTCTCCAAAGAGGGTTACACGTCCATTACAAGTCCTTCCTGTAATGAGGCAATCAGATGGATACAATACCCCATATACCATCTCGCCCAGAAAGCTGCAACGTTACTTCCCGTCACTTGAACTCTAAAGACTCGACTAATAAAGCCAAGCGTGCCCTATCAACCTGTGGACCGCATTTGGCTGATTGAACTCCACTCCCCACCACTGAGTGCACTGTCGCAAGAAACCAGAATATCCACCATTAAAGACTGCACCATCCTGGCCATGCTCTTCGCACTGGGTAGGAGTCCCACGCCACCAGGTTTCAGGAACGGTTAACCATCAGATGTAGATAATCACCACTGCTCTGAGCTTATGACCTTCACTCACTTTCTAGGATTCTCAATAAAAAATTTTAAATTTGCAGTTTGTCTTTTAAACATTGGTTACTTGACAGTCCTTGTTTGTATGTATACAGATTATTTGTAGATTCTTTCGTATTCTTTATATTTCCTGAAACAACCTCAGTAAAATGAATCTCAAGGTAATGTATGGTAGCATATACTCTGGCAGTAAGTTTACTTTGAACTCTGGTCTATGACTTCTCTGCTTGTTTCTGCAACTGATCTTTATCCTGCTGTATCCTTTGGCAATCTGCAACTCTGTCCACAATGCCATCACTCTTTGTATCACCTGCAAGCTCTAAAACACTCATCCAGCTCATTTATATGTACCATGGACAGCAGAGGCCCCAGTAGAGATTCATGTGGAGCACCAGTAGTCAGGGCCCTCCAGCCAGAGTTTTGAGCACTAACCAGAGAAAATCTGCTGATGCCAGAAATTCAACCAACACACACAAAATACTGGAGGAACTCCGCAGGTCAGGCAGCATCTGTGGAAAGGAGTGAACAGTTGACATTTTGGGCCAAGACCCATCATCAGGGCTGCAAAGAAAGATGAGAAGTTAGAGCAAAAAGTTGGGGAGAGGGGAGGAAGAATTACAAGGTGGTAGGTGATGGGGGAAACTGGGAGAGGGGAGGGTGAAGTAAAAAGCTGGGAAGCTGATTGGTGAA
The DNA here is from genome assembly GCF_030144855.1 of Hypanus sabinus. Taxonomy (NCBI): domain Eukaryota; kingdom Metazoa; phylum Chordata; class Chondrichthyes; order Myliobatiformes; family Dasyatidae; genus Hypanus; species Hypanus sabinus. Next base: position 63,418,977 of record NC_082723.1, on the reverse strand, counting down.
AGAGTTAAAGGGCTGGAGAAGGGGGAATCTTATAGGAGAGGACAGATGAAAGAAAGAAAAGGGGGAGGAGCACCAGAGGGTGGAGAGGGGCAGGTAAGGAAATAAGGTGAGAGGGGGAAATGGTGAAGGGGTGGGGGGAGGCATTACCAGATGTTTGAGCAAATGATGTTCATGCCTTCAGGTTGGAGGCTACCAGATGGAATATACAATGGGTGATTGATAAGTTTGTGGTCTAAGGTAGAAGGAGTCAATTTTAGAAAACATAGCACATTTATTTTTCAGCATAGTCCCTTCCTACATGTACACACTGAGTCCAGCGGTCGTGGAGCATACGGATCTTGGACCTCCAGAAAGTGTCCACAGCAGCGGTGATTGATAAGTTTCTGGCCTAAGGTAGAAGGAGATGAGTTATACAGCTTTCGTTACATGCACATGCAGGTCAACTCTTTCAGTGATTATGCAGAAAGTTTGAAGTTAATAACTCATCTCCTTCTACCTTAGGCCACAAACTTATCAACACCCTTGATGAGTTATTAACTTCAAACTTTCTGCATAATCACTCAAAGAGTTGACCTGCATGTGCATGTAACGAGAGCTGTATAACTCATCTCCTACCTTGGGCCACAAACTTATCAATCACCCCTCTTAAGATGTTGCTCCTCCACTCTGAGTGCGGCCTCATCACCACTGTCAAGGAGGGCATGGACTGGCATGTCAGAATTGGACTAGGAAATAGAATTGAAGTGGGTGTCCACCGGGAGATCCTGCTTTTTCTGGCAAAGCGGTCTCCCAATCTACACGGGTCTCACCAATATACAGGAGGTCACGCCGGGAGCACGGGGTAGAATAGATGACCCCAATAGACTCACAGGTGAAGTATCGCCTCACGTGGAAGGACTGTTTAGGCCCTGAATAGTAGTAAGGGAGGAGGTGTAGGGACAAGTGTGGCACTTATTCTGCTTGCAAGGATAAGTGCCAGGAGGGAGATCAGTGGGAAGGGATGAATGGACAAGGGAGTCACATAGCGAGCGATCTCTGTGGAAAACGAAAAGTGGGGGGAAGGGAAATATGTGCTTGGTGATGGGATCTCGTTGGAGATGGCAAAAGTTACAGAGAATTATGTGCTGGATGTAGAGGCTACTGTAGTGGTAGGTGAGCTCAAGAGGAACCCTACCCCTGGGGGGGGGGGTGGGAAGATGGGGCGAGGGCAGACGTGCATGAAATGGAAGAGATGCAGGTGAGGGCAGTGCTGATGATGGGGAAGGAAAGCCCATTTCTTTGAAGAGGGATCTCTCATTAGCTGTGAAATGAAAAGCCTCACTCTGAGAGCAGATGTGGCAAAGATGGAGGAACTGAGAGAAGGGGATGTCACTTTTACAAATGACAGGGTGGGAAGAGATATAGTCCAGGTAGCTGTGAGAATCAGTGGGTTTGTAAAAGATATCAGTGTACATGGAGATAGAGAAAGTGGAGCAGGGTATTAGAAATACCCAGGTAAATTTGAGGGCAGGGTGGAGATTGGGGGCAAAATTGATGAAGTGTTTGAGCTCAGCATGGGTTGAGGAAGCAGCCCCATGCCATTGTCGATGTAGCGTAGGAAAAGTTGGGGAGTGATACCAGAGTAGGCTTGGAACAAAGACTCCTCCATCCTCTGGAACCTTGTCTGTGGCTAGAATAGACAGCAGAGATCTTAGTCAAGGCTCCAACAATCTCATCTCTTGCCTCTCAATATCCTGGGGTATATCCCACCATGACTTATCCACCTTAATGTTCTTCGAGGCATCCATCACGTCTGTCTTAATCTCAAAATGCCTGGGTATAATAGCATGCGACACGTTGTTCTCACTATCCTGCATGTTCTTTGCTGTGGTGAATACCAATATAAATACTCATTTAAAACCACAAACACAACCTTTGCCTCTAAGCAGATGTTCTTTTATTCTCGAGTGATTCTTCCCTTTTCCTAGTTATACCCTTGCTTATGTATGTATGTGGGATTACCTTCCAAAGACATTGCATGGCTCTGCCTGGCTCTCAAATTCCCATTTGAGTTTCTTTTTCCCTAGCTTTATTATTTCCAAAGACGCCATTTGATTTAGCCATCTAATCCTTACATACTTTTTTTCTTCTCGACTCAATTCATCAATTCTCTTGACATTCAATGACCCTTTACCTTTGCGGTCCTTGTCCGTCCTGACTGATCATATCTACCCTGTACTCTGTGGACTTCGTCCTTACATCCTCACCTCATGGATGTGGACTTGCCCAAAAACAGTTCTCCCTAGTTCCTGTCTAATACTCCTGTATTTTGGCCTGCTCCAATTCAATACTTTCCTGCAAGATCCATTCTTAAATATAGTTTTCTTAAAACTGAAGGAGTAGTGGTCACTGTTCCCCTACTGAAAGATCAACAATCACCCCAGACTCATTTCCAAATACTGGGTGCAGAGAGGCCCTTTGCCTCTTTGGACTATCTGCATACTGATTTAAGGAACCTTCTTTGAGCTGGTGTTTTATGTGTGTGTGTCAAGGCAATTGTTCCCCTCTGTCTGGAGCAGCTGGACACAGACAATGAGAAGGTAGATTGGGAGATAAAAAGTTCCTGACATGCTTCTGTTTCATGTTGCAGAGATCAGGATTGGGTTAAACGAAGAGTTCAGTGTTGGGAAAGCCGCGATCCGAGGTGAGAGATTTGGGGTTCTGGGAATATGGGGCTGTAGGTGGATCTTTGAGGTGCTAGTCCTCAGAAATGGTCGTGTAAGGAGGAGGGAAGTGAAGGAAGACCATGTGTTTAAGGGTTGGGGTGGGGAATGGGTGGGATTTATGGGACAGTGCATGATTTGAAATGGCTTAAGGATCACTGAGAAATCAGCATGAGTTGATGTGTTAACTCTAGACCCAAGGTTGATGCTTCCCTCACTGCCCAATTCCCCAAGCCCTTGATTCCCCCAGATCTTCGGTAGCACTGGAAATGTCCAGTGATTCAGTCCCTGCAGCTGGAACAATGTTTTTCCCCCACCCTTCCTCATCTCTATAACACTAACAGCTACTGCAAAAACACCCTCTACCCTCCCAGTCTCCTGGGTTCCTACCATTCTGCACGCCCCATCCACTGGAACAAACGCCGCTCCCCATCATTCTACGTAGGTGACCCCTCCATTCTGAAACCATCTCCCTTGCTTCTAGATTAAGGGTTTGCAACCTTTTCTATGCCATGGACCCCTAGCATGTGGTCTGTGGACTCCTAGGTTGGGAATCCCTCTTCTGGATTCTCCCCCCAATTAGGAAATATATCCTAGAGCGTCTCTGCTTCCTTCATTTTCTGCATTCCGGGAGTCCACCTGGTGTTTCAATCCTGAACTGTCTCTGACAGTCTGAAAGTATCACAGCAGATGCTGGAAACACTTAGCCATTCAGGCAGCATCTGTTGGTAGAGTAACAGTCTGCTCTACAAACAGGAGTGAGGAAAACTAGTGGCAGAGATGTTGGGGAGGGTGTGGAGTGGGTAAAATGGATGAGGTGTCTCTGATGGGATGAGACCAAATAATTGAGCTGAAACTACAACAACCAGAATAACCGGTTCTGGTACAGATGCAAGTTAGAGAATTTGATACCAAGTCCTAAAAGATGTACAGTACATTGACCTTGGTCCTCTCTGTTAATAGTTCAGGAGGTCTGGTGGGAGATTGTTCTTCATTGATCTTGGTCCTTGCTGTAATGGTAGGTTACAGACCAAAGAGTCAGACGGGGGGGGGGGGGGGGGACTGGGGGAAATTACACTGGCAGGGAACAGGATGCACAGGACCACCCCTGTGGACTGACTGGAGATGTCATCCAGTCTGCATTTGGTTTCTCCAGTGCAGAGGAGAACACACTGTAAATACTGAATGTTGGGCACTAGAGTGGAAAAAGTGTGAGTCGATCGATGGTTTGGGTCCCTGGATGGTGGGATGGGAGAGGCGAATAGACAGGTTTTACGCCTCCTGCAGTTCCCTGCGAAAGTGCCATATGACAAGGTGTGATTAGTGAGGATGGAGTCTGTACCTGGTTCAGTTTTCTTCCTTCTGTTTGTAGCCCCACTACCAAAAACATGTCACACAGCCAGACTCACTCTGATCCTACCAGCTGCACTCATGTTGTCTCACCCAACCAGATATATTCTCTCAGTTCTACACATCTGTCCTCCATTTTCTTTGCCACTGAGAATTAACTCATTTTCTCCCTTAACCAGTTCTGATCAAGTGTTCCAGATCTGAAAGGTTAACTGTTTCTTTATCTACAAGCACTGTCTTAGCTGTTTCCAATTTTTAATTTTAAATTTAATTTTAAATTTTAATTTCCAATTTTAAATCATGCCTTCATTGAAGACACATTTCTCAATGTGTCAACCTATAAATTACGGCAGGATTTCCCAACTTTAAATCCCATCCTGCGTGTAGTGAAGCTGAGTGTTCCATGCGTTTAAAATGGCTGGCGGTGTCTCCAGAGTTTGCTCTGAAGTGGGTTGTGACAGTAACGGGGAGCCTGTGGGGTTCGGAGTTTAGGATTGTTTACCGTTCCTCACACAGGTCTGTTGTTTCAGGGTACGGTACTGCTGTCAAGGTTGACGAGTGCAGCTTTCATCAGTCGGTGAAACTTGAAGAGTTCGAGACTAACCAGATCCTGAGAGTCGTCCCACCCCAGGGGGAGGTAATCAATGCAACTAACTCCCACCCCCGGGGAGGGCAATCACTGTGGCTTGCATTCCCTCCTCAGAGGGAAAGTAATGAGTGTGGCACCTATGCTGGGGAAAGGTAAACAGCATGCTGCACACACCTCCCTGGGGAAGGTGATCAGTGTGACACATACTCCCACCCCAAAGGGAGAGTGGTTAGTGTGACACCCCACCCCACTGACGCTGTGTGTTCTTGCCCTGCAGATGACCCTGATGCAGTACCAGCTGTCTGATGACCTTCCAGCCCCCCTCCCATTCCAACTATTTCCCACCGTGGATAGAGACATGAACAGCAAGTAAGGAACGGGATTCCATCCCGAATCTTTATCGATGTCCCTTGATCCAGTAACTGAGGGAAGAGAGAATGTTCAGGGTAGGGGGTGGTCTTTGATTATGAAGGCTGTTTTACCAAGCCAGTGGGAAGTGTAGAAACAATTTGTGGACAGGAGGTTGCTTTTGTAACGTGCTGAGCTGTGTTCACAACTCTGCAGTTTCTTGCAGTCTTTTGCAGAGCAGTTACCATACCGAGTTGTAATACGTACAGACAGAACATTTTCTATGACATATCAGTAAAACTTGGTAATGATAACTGGGGCATGCCGACTTTCTTCAGCCTCCTGATGAAGTAGGGACATTGGTGAGCCTTGGTCTTTATGCTTACGTGGTTGGTCAGAATATTGGTCCGATTCAGTCCTCGGAACCTGAAGCTCTCAACCCTCTCCTCTCTGCCTTGGTGTTGGAGATGGAAACTGAGCATGTGACCACCTTCCTGAAGTCAACGACCAGCTCTTTTGATTTGCTGACATTGAGGAAAATGCTGTTGTCATGACACAATTTCCTTCCTATACTCTGACTCGTGATTTTGTGAGATTCACTAAAGTCATGTTATCTACAAAAAAGTCATGTAGATGGAGTGAGAGCAAAGCCTAGCCACACATTCAGGAATGTACAAGGGAGTGCAGGAGGGAGCTGAGGATGCAGCCTTGTGGGGCACCAGTGTTGAGGATAATCCTGGTGGCGGTATTGCTGTCCTTATACGGGTTTCCCCCACTCTCCGAAGGTAGCGCATTCCTATGAAACCATTTGTAAGCTGAAATGTCATAAAGCGAAGAAGCTATTACTATTAATTTATATGGGAAAATTTTTTGAGCGTTCCCAGACCCAAAAAATAACCTACCAAATCATACCAAATAACACGTAAAACCTAAAATAACACTAGCATATAGTAAAAGCAGAAATGATATGATAAATACACAGCCTATATAAAGTTGAAATATTTTACGTACGGTGTAGTTTTTCACTTATCAAAATTGGGAAGACTGAGCCAAAACCGATGTGGAGAAAAAAAATCGGCATGTACACGCATGCAGACGTACACGCATGCGTACGTACACCCATGCGTACGTACACAGATACGGTCGTACACGCATGTGCGCACAACTGCCTGCACGAGGCTTCATGGTCATGGTAGTCTTTCTCAGGGTAAACACACGCATAAAGCGGGCATTTTTTTTTTTGTAAAAGCGCAAATCCTCTGTGGTTAGTGAAAACAGGTACTAATGTAGGTCTTTAGTAACAGCGAGCTGTCGTAAAGCGAACGTTCGAAAAACGGGCCACCTGTAGTTTGCAGTAAGTTGGTCATGAAGTCAAGAATCCAAATGGAGAAGGAAGTGTTGAATCCCGGGTTTCAGACATTGGAGATGTTTGATTGGAATTATGTATTGAAGATGGAGCTGTAGACAATAAACAATAGTTAAATGAAGGTGACTATACTGTTTAGGTGCTCCAGAGATGAGTGTAGACCACCATAGACCAGTCTTGGTAGTAGATAAATTACAGTGGGTCCAGGTTGCCTGGGAGGCTGGAGTAGAGGTGTGCCATGACCAACCTCTAAGCACTGGGAGGAGTCAGATGGACTCCTCCAATGATGGGGGGTGTCAGAGCCACCAGGTGGTGAGCAGCAAGGTATGCTACCTTATTTTCCTTAGGTACTGGGATGATAATGCTCTTCTTAAAGCAGGTGGAACCTCAGACTGAAGCAAAGGAGAGGTTTAAAAATGTATGCAGATACCCCTGCCTGCCAGCTGATTTGTGCTGGGTCTTAGGACATGGCTGACACAGACAGACATACTTTATTGATCCTGAGGATCAATTACCATCCACGCTATTGCTTTCCAAGGGTTCATACTTTACAAGACTGATCTGGCCTTTGCAGTGGGTTCAAATGCATTTTCAGAGTGGGTGATCTTATGCCAATCCACTTACGTTTTAAAAAAAAATCTGTGGAATGTGTTAAGCTCAACAGGAAGGGATGAGCTGTTGTTGATGGTGCTGCCTGACTTTGTTTTGTAGCACCTCGCAGCACAGAAGCTCATCTGTTTCCTTAGAACAAACTGTACGATGATCTCCACGTTTCAACTCCTGTTTGTAAACAGGCAGGAGCACATCCGAGTGGTCTGATTTACCAAAGTGTGTGCAGGGGGCGAATTAGCAGACATCTTTGACAAATCTTTACCAATGGTCACGGGTGCGTGGGTCCTTGGTGGGAGAGGAGGTGTAGTCGGTAACACATTCTTGAAGTTAGTACAACTGAAGTCACTGGCAATGATGAGGAGGACTTTCGGATATTTAGATTAGAGTTAGATTTACTTAGTACATGTACCTCAAAACGTAGTGAAATGTGTCATTTGTTTCAACAACCAGCGTACCCAAGGATGTGCTGGGGCAGCCCACCTGTGTCACCATACATTTCACTTTGAGGCTGTTGTTCACAGAATGTAGTTAATTGAGTGAGGTTTCAAGGCAATCTGAGACTGCCATCACAGTAGTTGCAGTGAACTCCTGTGGCAGGTAGTACAGGCAGCATTTCACTATTCAATATTCCAAAAGAGGTGAGCGGGATCTTATCTGAGCACCACGAGGAGTTGATTAGAAAGCAATTACCGCCACTACTTGCTTTGTCCGAGGACGCCGTACGGTTTCTCTGGTGAACCGAGAAGCCCGATGGGTTGAGTGGCGCGGTCAGATGAGGGAGTGAGCCGCGTCTCAGTGAGACAGCCATTCAGATGAGGGAGTGAGACAGCCATTCAGATGAGGGAGTGAGACAGCCATTCAGATGAGGGAGTGAGACAGCCATTCAGATGGAGTGAGACAGCCATTCAGATGAAGGAGTGAGACAGCCATTCAGATGAAGGAGTGAGACAGCCATTCAGATGAAGGAGTGAGACAGCCATTCAGATGAAGGAGTGAGACAGCCATTCAGATGAAGGAGTGAGACAGCCATTCAGATGAAGGAGTGAGCCACACCTCAGTGAGACAGCATATAACAGTCATTCAGATTCCTTTGGTAGGTCAGTCTCAGTTTTAATTCATCAACTTTTTGCTCAGTGACTTGAAGATTAACTAGTAGCCTGCAAAAGCCTGGAAGTGCCGTCCCCCACACTTAAGGACAGCTTCTATCCTGCTGTTATAAGACTGTTGAATAGTTCCCTTGTAATATAAGAACTCTTGACCTCGCAATCTACTTCATTATGGCCTTGTACCTTGTCTGACTGCGCTACACTCCCTTTGTAACTACAACACTTTATTCTGCATATTGCTACTGTTTTACCTTTAACTACCTTGATGTAGTGACGTGACAAAATGATCTGTACACATTGCTGGCAAAACGAAGCTTTTCATTGGACCCTGGTAATCTGACAATAATAAACCATTTACCAGTTACTGACACACCCAATATAGGTGACTATGTTGGGACAGGTTGCTGTGGTCCCTGCTGTCCCTCTCAGAGCGAGGGACAGAGCAGGCATTACAAGCTGACGTAATCACGGCATGAAATCATTTCCTGGGACTTGGTGAGGGTTTTCAGTCACCCAACCTTCTTTACTTCGTCTGTATTCATGTCTGTTCTCTTCCTTCCCCAGGGTACTGACTGTGTTCCTGAAACTCCGCTCTGATCTTCCCCCAAAAAGGTGAGCTGCATTGCACGTGGTTCAGCTGGTGAAGGGGGTGGGGGTGTCCGTCGGGTTCCCGTAGACCATCAGCCCTTTCTGCCCTTATCCCCCTTGCCGTCTCAACTCCTGACCTACAAGACAGAGGTACAGAAGTAGAGGCTCTTACTAATCAAGAAACTATCAAACTCAATTTAAATATATCCAACCACTTGGCCTCCACAGCCATCTGTGGCAATGAATTTCACAGATTCACCACCCTCAGGCCAAAGAAGTTCCTCTATCTCTGTTCTATTCTCACTGTAGGAAACATCTGTCCAAGAACGCTCTATCTAGGCCTTTCAGAGGTTTCAATGAGATACCCTTTCTTTTTCAATCATTTCCAGAGGCTCCTCTGGACCCTCTCCAATGCTAGCATATCCTTTCTTAGATGAGAGACCCAGAGCTACTCGTTAAACTCCAAGTGTGGGCTTACCATTCTTTTATAATGCCTCAGAAATACATCTTTGCTTCTATATTCTAGCCCTCTTGAAATGAATGCTAACATGGCTCTTGCCTTTCTTACCACTGACTCAACCTGTAAGTTAACCCCAAGAACCTTTGAACCTCTGATTTCTGAATTTACTCCCCATTTAGAAACCATCTACACCTCTATTCCTTCCACTAAAGTATATGATCATACATTCCCTACACTATATTCCATCTGCGACTACTTTGACCACTCCTAATCAAAGACCTGCAGACTCCCCTTCTTCCTCAACACTACCTGCCCCTTCACCTATCTTTGTATCATCCACAAACTTGGGCAAAGCCATCAATTTCGTTGTCCAAATCATTGACATACTGTGTAACTGAAAAGAAGCGATCCCAACACTGATCCCTAGTAACCAGAAGACAAACACAAAAGGCCCTCTTTATGCTTTGACTCCTGCCAGTCAGCCAATCTTCTGTCAATGGTGGTATCTTTCCTGTAATACCACAGGCTCTTACCTTGTTCAGTGGCCTCGTGTGGCACCTTGTCAAAGGTCTTCTGAAAATTCAAGTAAACAACATCCACTGACTTTCCTTTGTCTATCCTGCCTGTTATTTCCTCAAAGAATGCCAACTGATTAGTCAGGCAAGATTTCCCCATAAGAAAACAATGCTGGCTTTTGCCTATCTCATCAACTGTCTCCAAGTGCCCTGAAACCTCATCCTTAATAATGGTTTCAAATATCTTACTGAATATCACTGAAGTCAGGCTAACTGGCCTATAATTTCCTGTCTTTTGTCCCCCTCCCTTCTTAAAGAGTGGAGTGAAATTTGCAATTTTCCAGTCCTCGGGAACCATACCAGAATCTAACAATTCTTTAAATGACTATGAATGCCTCTACTATCTCTCCAGTTACCTCTTTAAGAACCTTGGGGTGCAGTCAATCTTGTTCAAGTGATTTACCAATCTTCAGACCTTAAACTTCCCAATCACCTTCTCCTTAGTAATAGCAACTACAGTCACTTCTGCCCTCTGAGACTTGAATTTCTTGTGTACTGGTGGCCTTCCACATTGAAGAGTGATGCAAAATACTTAGTTTGTCTACCATTACTACTTCTCCAGTGTCATTTTCTAGCAGTCCTATATAGAGTCTCGCCACTCTTTTATTATTATTTGTATTTGTAGAAAAAAAAACCTTTTGGTATCATGTTTTATATTATAGGCTAGCTTCCCTTCATATTACAACTTGTCTTCTTAATGCTCTTTTGTTGGTTTTTAAAAGCTTCTCAATACAGTACTTTATTTTCCTGGTTATTTTTGCTATATTGTATTCCTCTCTTTTGCTTTTATACTGATTTCTTTCTTTCTTTTTCAATCTTTTTATTAATTAAAAAAAAACATAACATAATAATATTACATATGTTATGAATACAATAGATTTAAAATTGAGTTGGTAACAAGATAACAATATCTTATTAAACTATCGGCGAAAAATGATCATATAATATCAATCTAATCTATATGGATTATACATGAAACGATTAAAAATAATCATCAAAAGAAAAAGAAAAAAATGTAAAATATAAGAAAAAATTTATATTTAAAGAAATAATAAAAAAAAACTAAACCTAAACTAACATGGGCAATAATAATAGTTTATAAGTATATGATAGTGTCAAAAAACTCCGGAACTCCACACCAGAACAAGAATAATAAGAGTAAAGGTCTGGAAGAAGTCAAATTAATTCATGTGAAAGTGTCGAATGAACGGTCCCCAAGTTTCTTCAAATTTAATTGATGAATCAAAAATAGTACTTCTAATTTTTTCTAAACTTAAGCAAGAAATAGTTTGAGAAAACCATTGAAATGTGGTAGGAGGATTTACTTCTTTCCAATTTTGTAATATAGATCTCCTGGCCATTAATGTTACAAAGGCAATCATTCGTCTAATTGGAGGAGAGAATCGACTATCATCTTCATTTGGAATACCAAAAATTGCAGTGATAAAATGAGGTTGTAAATCAATATTCCAAACTGAGGAAATGGTAGCAAATATGTCCTTCCAATAGTTATGTAAAGTGGGACATGACCAAAACATGTGGGTCAATGAAGCCACATCTAAATGACATCTGTCACATTGAGGATTAACATGAGAATAAAACCGAGCAAGCTTATCTTTAGACATATGAGCTCTATGTACAACCTTAAATTGTATTAAAGCATGTTTAGCACATATAGAAGACGAATTAACCATTTGTGAAATTTTTTCCCATTTTTCCGTTGAAATATTGTATTGAAGTTCTTTTTCCCATTCCTGTTTAATTCTACCTGATATCTCTGGTTGTATCTTCATAATCATATTATAAATAAGAGCCACTAATCTCTTCTGACAGGGATTTAAAGTAAAAATCATATCTGAAAAATCTATCAAAGTTGAATTAGGGAAGGATGGTAAAACTTTATATAAAAAGTTTCTAATTTGTAAGTATCTAAAAAAATTAGATTTAGGTAATTTAAATTTGTTAGAAAGTTGATCAAAAGACATCAAACCACCTTCAGAAAAAAGATCACGAAAACATATTATACCTTTCCATATACTAAAAACTTGATCTGTTAAAGAGGGTTTAAAGAAAAAATTAAGTAAGATAGGGCTATCAAGAACAAAGTTTTTTAGAGTAAAAAATTTACGAAATTGAAACCAAATTCGTAATGTATGTTTGACAATAGGGTTAGATATCTGTTTATTAAGTTTAGTTAAGTCAACAGGGAGAGAAGAGCCAAGAACAGAAAATAAAGAATATCCTTGTGTAGCGTTGCATTCTAAATTTACCCACTGTGGGCACAATGGTAAATCTAAATCTAATTTCCAGTATAATAAATTCCGAATATTATTCGCCTAATAGTAAAATCTAAAATTGGGTAAAGCTAAACCACCATCGTTTTTAGATTTCTGTAACTGTCTTTTACTTAATCTGGGGTTTTTATTTTGCCACACAAATGAGGAAATTTTTGAATCAACGCTATCAAAAAAAGACTCGGGAATAAAAATTGGTAAGGCTTGAAATAAATATAAAAATTTCGGTAAAATCATCATTTTAACAGCATTGATCCGACCAACCAATGATAAGGATAAAGGAGACCATCTAGTAGTAGGTTGTTGAATTTGATGAAGCATAGGTAAAAAATTCAATCTGAATAAATCTTTATATTTCTTGGTAATTTTTATACCTAAATAAATAAAATTATCAGTAACAATTTTAAATGGTATCCTGTTGTTCAGTAAAGTTTGTGCATTTAAAGGAAAAAGTTCACTCTTATCCAAATTTAATTTGTAACCAGAAAAACTACCAAATTGAGCCAACAAGGATAGAATAGCGGGAATAGAATTATCAGGATCAGAAATATATAACAACAAGTCATCAGCATAGAGCGATAGCTTGTATAATTTCTCATTACGGGTAATACCAGAAATATTAGGGGATTCACGAATAGCAATAGCTAAAGGTTCTAATGCAATATTAAATAATAAAGGACTTAGGGGACAACCTTGTCTCGTACCACGAGATAATTGAAAAAAAGAGGATCTATAATTATTCATAAGAACAGAAGCAACAGGTTTATAATATATTAATTTAATCCATGATATAAAATTAGAACTAAAATTAAAATTCTTCAAGGCATTAAATAAGTATGTCCATTCAACTCTATCAAAAGCTTTTTCAGCATCTAATGAAATAACACATTCTGGGGTTGTGGGTGAGGAAGTGTAAATTATATTAATTAATTTTCTAACATTAAAAAAGAAGTATCGGTTCCTAATGAAACCAGTTTGATCTCCTGAAATAATCTGTGATAGTACCTTTTCTAACCTAATAGCTAAAATTTTTGTAAGAATCTTAGAGTCTACATTTAATAACGATATAGGGCGATAAGATGCACATAAAGTAGGGTCTTTATCTTTTTTAAGAATTAAAGAGATAGTAGCTTCATAAAAGGACTGGGGTAGTCTCTTCTTAATAAATGCATCATTAAAAATTTCACATAACCAAGGGGAAAGCAAAGAAGAAAAAGTTTTAAAAAATTCTATAATATAACCATCAGGGCCAGGAGCTTTCCCTGAATTCATCGATGAAATAGCCTCTCGTACCTCAGCCATAGAAATAGGAGCATCAAATAAACTTCGATCTTCATCTATCAATTTGGGAATATTCAAATTGTTAAAAAAATTATCCATCATAGACAGATCACCATCAAATTCTGATTGATATAAAGATTTATAAAAATCTTGGAAGGTATTATTAATTTCTTTATGATCCGTAGTCAGATTACCATCTTGTTTACAAATTTTAATAATTTGTCGCTTAGTCGAAATAGCTTTTAATTGATTAGCTAACAATTTACCAGTTCGATCACTATGGATATAAAATTGAGCCCTGGTCCTAATTAATTGATTCTCAATTGAAGAAGATAACAGTAAACTATGTTCCGTTTGCAGTTCAACTCTCTTCTTATAAAGTTCCTTGGTAGGAGTAACGGAATAAATCTTATCAATTTCTTTAATTTTATCCACCAATAAAGCTATATCTAAATATCTTTGTTTTCTTTTACCAGCAGAATATGAGATAATTTGTCCACAAATAAAAGCCTTAAAAGAGTCCCAAAGTATTCCTCTGTCAATCTCTTCAGTATAGTTTGTCGAAAAAAATAAGTCAATTTGCTGTTTTATGAAGGTAATAAATTCTGGATCTTGAAGCAAAGTAGCATTGAGTCTCCAAGATCTAGTATTAATGAAAGAGTCCGAGATCTTGATAGATAACTTCAAAGGTGCATGATCCGAAATAGCAATAGAATCATATTTACAGTCAATAAGATCTGCTAATAAACGATGATCAATAAGAAAATAATCAATTCTAGAATAACTATGATATACATGTGAAAAAAACGAAAATTCTTTATCTTTAGGGTTCAAAAACCGCCATATTTCAGTAATTCCCGAATCGACCATAAAAGAGTTAATAAGTAAAGCTGATCTATTCGGAAGAGTTCGAATAGGTTTAGATCTATCCATCAAAGGATTCAAACAACAATTGAAATCTCCGCCCATTATCAAGATATATTCATTTAGATTAGGAAGGGTAGTAAATAAACGTTTAAAAAATTCAGGGCAGTCAAAATTTGGAGCATAAATATTAACTAAAGCCACTTTTCGGTTAAAAAATGAACCAGTAATCAACAAAAATCTGCCCTGTGGATCAGATATAATTTCATGATGTATAAACGAGATTGGGGGGTCTATAAAAATAGACACACCCCTAATTTTAGCAGTACAATTTGAATGAAATTGTTGACCCTTCCAGAACCTAAAAAAGCGTTGATTATCCTCCCTCCTAATATGGGTCTCCTGTGCAAAAATAATATTAGCATTTAGTCTATGGAATACTTTAAATATTTTTTTACGTTTAATCGGATGATTTAAACCATTAATATTCCAAGAAATAAAATTAATAGACTTATCCATCATGCTAATATTAATTGTATATACCATAAAAGGTTGAAAAAGACACATAACCCATAAATCAGGAAGAAGGAAAAATGGTACAGGAGCAACCGGAGAACATGACACTTCTACAATATTAATAATTTAAAGTTGGCCCATAAACTAAAAGCAAAAAAATAAAAAGCAAAAGCGTGAAAAAGATCCCTACCCCCTCCCCCCACCCCTCGAAAGAAAGCCAAGCGGCAGGCGCATAAACTAACACTAATATTAACCCCATTTCAAGATGGCGGCTCCATGAAAAGATTAAAAAAAAACTATATAACACCCAGATTTAAATATAGGGTTGCAAAAAGAAAATGTATATCAATCAGAATGAAAAAAAATAATATAATAAAACAAACGATCATTAATAAAAAAAAGTATAAACATTAAAATTTGAAAATGTAATATACCTTTAAAAAAGATTCCATGTTCAAATACAAGAAAAATGACGTTTCAAAAGCAAAGGCTTATGGGAAGAAGAAACGACATTTTGAAAAATCCATATTACAAAATATAAATGTAAGTTCAATGATCTATTAAAAAATTTTAATAGAAAAAAATGTTATCAAAATAGGATTAAAAAAAGATTTAATAGACACTACAATATATAATAAAAAAAAGACCAAAAAAATCCAAAACATTTGTCCCATTTCCGAGTGCAGGCAAACAGATAAATGTTTACAAAAAGTAAAGTCTTATGGGAAGAAGAAACGACATCTTAAAAAAAAAGTAAATCCTTATTACAAAATATAAACGTGTATATCCGAAACAGAAAAAAGAATAATAAAAAAAAGAGATATTATAAAAAATTAAAAGAGCATCTATAAATGATGGTGATAGTAAAAAAAAGAAACCAGACCCGTAGATCAGGATAAGAAGTTATAACCCAGCTTCATAGGTTAAAACTTAAAATGAAATGGCATCTTCTCTCCAAAAAATTTTCAGCATAACACATAGTTCAACTTGCACTAGAAGATCGATATTCTTCAACGAATTTCTTCGCTTCTTCCGGAGTATTAAAAAATTGCTGACTGTTGTCGTTCAACGTAATTCTAAGATTCGCTGGAAACTTTAAAGCTTGTTTAAGTCCAATCGAATGAATCTCTGCCATCACTGGTTTAAAAGCGATTCTCGCTCTCATTACTTCGAATGAATAATCCTCAACAATTCGAAATGTGTTGCTGTTGTGAGAAATCATACCTTTTTTACGAGCTAATCAAATTAAAAGCTCTTTCTCCCGAAGATAATGAAGGCGAACAATCACAGCTCGTGGTTTGCCACTCGCAGCTGAAAACCTCGCAACTCTATGAGCGCGGTCGATAACAGGTTTAGTGTGCAAACCTTCAGCACTGAAAATTTCCCACAATAATTTAGAGAAAAATTCAGTTAAATCACCGGACTCAACTTTTTCGGGGAACCCGATAATTCGCAAATTCTGTCTGCGAGATCGATTTTCAAGATCAGTAATTTTAAACTTATACTGATCTAATGTTTTAACAGTCGAGTGTACCTTCTTCTCCAGCGCTTCAATTGTACGTACTTTTTCGCAAATTAATTTTTCAAGAGTCGTGATCTTATCTTCATGCCGCTGAATATCTGATGCCTGCGATTGAAGCTTAGTATCAAGCGATCTAACAAATCCTTCGAGTTCAGGTATTTTCGTGGTGAGCTTATTTTCCAAACTTGCCAGTTTACTTTTCAATTTACTTTCTAGCCTGCTTTCCAGAGTTGCAAGTTTAGCGTCCAGAAGATGAGAAATTGTGTCGATGGATAGAGGATCCTTAGACAATTTCTTACTTGTAGCCATTTTATGTTTGACAAGATTAAATCAAATATTGTTTTAGAAAAAAAGAGTTAATCAAAGGTATCAACTCATATGATTAGGTTCGAAAAGATTTGATTAAAGGGTGATTATAGTTGAAAAAGTAAAGAGCACCTAAAAGGCAGATGCTTACGTCGCCATCTTGAAACTCCACCCCTATACTGATTTAACTACCCTGTCAGCTACCTCCTCTCCCATGCCTTTGTAGCTCCCTTTACTCCACTGTGATACTCTGATCTTAGTTTCTTCCTCTCAAACTGCAGGGTGAATTCTAATATATATTATGATCACTGTCTCCTAGGGTTCCTTTACATAAGCACCCTAATAAATCTGGTTCATTACACAACATCCGATCCAGAATTGCTTTTTCCCTAGTGGGCTCAGCCACAAGTTGCTCCAAAAAGCCATCTTGTAAGCATTCTACAAATGCTTATGGTGAAGATTCCGGACTAGACTGGAATCAAAGGGGATGCTCAACAACTGTGGCAGGGTTTAAATGCCATAACCTTCTACAAAGTTAAATCTAGCAATGCAGGGACAGCAGAGCTTCGCTTCCAGATGAGCTCAATACCTTCTACGCTTGCTTTGACCATCAGAACAGGGGGAACCATTACGCACCTCCATGTCTCCCCTGATCCTTTGGTCTCGGTAACTAAAGATGAAGTGCAGGTTACCCTCAAGAGAGTGAATCTAAGGAAAGTATCTGGTCCAGATGGAGTACCTAGTCGAATACTGAAGATCTGTGCTGTCCAACTGGCTGGTGTATTCACGGAGATCTTCAACCTCTTGCTCCGGCAGTGTGTGGTACTCAGCTGCTTCAAGCAGTCATCAATTGTACTGAAGGTATCCTGCTTCAATGACTGTCGCCAGTGGCCCTTATATCCACAGTGATGAAGTGACTTGAATCTGTTCTAATTCACCTATCGAAGCAACAGGTCTACAGCAGTGTCATCACATTGGCTCTTCACACAACTTTGGAACATCTAGAGAGCAAAGATGCATACATCAAGATGCTCTTTATAGATTACAGCTCAGCATTTAATACCATCATCTTCTCAAAACTAATCAATAAATTCCAAAACCTGAACCTCAAAACCCCCTTGTGCAATTGGATCCTCACTTGTAGATCCTAGTCACTCTGGATTGGGTAAAACATCTCCACAATTTCCATCAGCATGGGAGTGCCACAGCAATGTGTGCATTCTTCCTCCCCCCCCCCCCCCCCTCTACTGGGGGTTGGGATCCTGTGTGGCTAGGCACAGCTCCAACAGCACATGTAAGTTTGCTGACAACTCTAAACACCACTTGTGGGCTGTATCAAAGGTGGTGATAAATAAGCATACAGGAGGGAGATTGAAAATTTGACTGGTGTCATAACAACCTCTCACTCAATGTCAAGAAGACCAAGGAATTGATTGTAGACTTCAGGAGAGGAAAACCAGAAATCCATGAGTCAGTAATTATCAGAGGTGGAGAGGGTCAGTAACTTTAAATTGCTGGGTGTCATTATCTCAGTGGACCTGTCCTGGACCCATCCTATGAATACCATTGTGAAGAAAGCATGACAGCACCTCTGCTTCCTCAGGACTCTGCAGAGGTTCAGCACATCATCAAAAACCATGGCAAACTTCTATCGAAGTGTGGTCGAAGTGACTGCATTACATCCTGGTAGGGGAACACCAATGCTTTTGAGTGAAAAATCCTGCAAAGGGAAGTGGATTTGGCCCAGTACTTCAGGGGCAAAACCCTCCCAACCATTGAGCACATCTACATGAAACATTGCCACAAACAGCATCCATCAGAGGCCCTCGCTACCCAGGTCATGCTCTTTGCTTGCTGCTGCCATCAGGTAGAAGTTACAGGTCTCACACCACCAGGTTCAAGAACGGTTACTACCCCTCAACCATCAGGCACTTGAACAAAAGGGGATAACTACACTTGCTCTGCTTTCGGTGTTCCCACAACCGATCGCCTCACTTTTAAGGACTCTTTTTCACGTTATTTATTGCTATGAATGTCTGCATTTGCAGTTTGCTAATAAATTTTACTTTGAACTTTGAAAATTCCTTCTCTTGGGATCCACACCAACCTGATTTTCCCAATCTACCTGTACATTGAAATCTCCCATGACTATGTAACATTGCCCTCTTTTACATGCCTTTTCTATCTCCCTTTTTTAATCTGTATCTTACATTCTGGCTATTGTTCGGAGGCCTGTATCATCTCATCAGGATCTTTTTACTGTTATGGTTTAACTCTAGCCACAAGATGTAGAATCTTCTGATCCTATGTCAGCTCTTTCCAAGGATTTCTAAGAATTTGATATCATTTTTACCAAAATAACTACCCCACCTGCTCTCCTTGCCCTTTTGTGTCCTTGAACGTTAAGCGTTCAACTACCATCTTTCAGCTCCGACTCAGTGATGCCCATGCCATTCCTGCCAATCTCCAGCTGTGTTACATGATTATCTACAATAACATATACTGTGTACATTCAAGCTTTCAGTCCTGTATTTACTTTATAAATTTGTCTTCATGTTACTGGAAGTTAAATTCTTATCGCTTTCTAAAATGCCTTTTTATTTATTCCGATGTCTTGCTCCAACCTTCTTTCCTCTCTAACCCCTCCCCCCTCCCCATATGCACCTCTCTCCGCTGACAATTTTTATCATTGTACTCAACCATCTTTGCTACGTGTTACCTACTGCCCCCCCCCCCCCCACCGACTTTGTTTGCCTCAGTCTCGGTGACCTTTTCCATATCCTTGGGTTCCACACGACATCGGCCTCCTCCTCCTCATTGCCGCGTGAGACGACCTGACATTTGCACTATTACTAATGATCCTGTTTCTCATTTCAGTCAGGCTCTGAACGTTTCTGTGCATCTTCCAGTGCCCAAGGGAACAACAAGGTTAGAGCTTTAAATCACAGTTCACTGCGTTATGTTCCACTCCAGAATTCACCTGACACTCTCAGCAATAGTGAGGGATCCAGTCACAGAGTGGGTCACCTCAAGCTGCTATTTATTGTCAAGTCAGCAGTAGGACAAGTGATGGTGAAGAGGCAAGAATGAGATATCTGGCAATGTGGTGTGATCTGGGGGCTGGGATCCTGTAATGTGCAATGATCTATAAAAGGGATGGCATTATGTAATGTGCTGTGGTCTGTGTTAACAGTGTGTTTATGGGGTGGGGTCCTTTTTGGTAATGTGCAGTGGTCCAGAAGTCTCCCCCTTTAGCAGAACAAGAATGCCCACAGTGCTTCAGCTGTGCTCCCTCCAAGGCCCAGCATAGTGGTAGTATGTTCTAATACATCTTTAATTTGCAGCTTCTTCCTCTTGAGATCAAATGCCATTCTCCATTTGCTGTTGTCCAAGGTTTTCAGTGACGCGAAAAACAATACTGGGTCTTTTATCATTTAGAACAAGGCTCAGTATTTCTTTGTCCCACTTCAAGTTTCTCAACTCTTTTTGCACATTCTGTCACTTATTTTGTATCATCAGTAAACTCGATTACATTTGCTCCTCCCAGTCATAGGTTTTGAATCATCAGGATTCAGGCATTGATCCCCATGATACCCACTGCTCATCCACCCTGTTACTAGAGAAGGGTCTGTTTGTTCCATATTGACAAGTTACCCAATTCTATCTCATTCTCTGACCACCTACATGGGGACTTTATCAAGCACCCTCTGAGAATCCAAGTGTGGCAGTTTCACTGACTCCCCCCTCCATCTGATGCAACCTCAAAGATTTTTGGGGTATGATTTCCCCTTCATACTTTCTGTCTTTGTCTGGGAACACTGCTATTTGTGCTGCATTTTCCCTGGTGGCTTGGTAGGCCTGTTTTCAGGAATAGCTTCTTCCCCTCTACCATGATTTCTGAATGGACATTGAACACTACCCTCACTACTTTTTTATTTCTATTCTATTTTATAGTTAAGTTACTTACTATAGTTCAGGTTTTTTTTTGCATTATGTATTGTGCTGCTGCTACAAAGACAACAAATTTCATGACATATGCCTGATTTAACTTCTGATTCATTTTCTTTCATACATTTACTTTTGTTTAACCTGCAGGAACTGTTCCTGAATACACCCACGAATATCCATTAACTCTGTAGTCACTGCTGTTAAAGGTCTCAATGGAGGTGATCAGGTTATTGGGGTTTATCATTCCATGGTTTGGTCCTGTAACATGCTGTGGTCAGAATAGGGTTTAGATCATTGTTCTTCAGCCTGCAGCAGGGTTTCACCTTGCAATGTGTTACTGTCTGTTCTAGTGACTGTGAATGGTGACTAATTCTGGCCTATGTTTCAGCCTCTCCCAGGAACTAAGCAGTCCTGATCAGTCTGCTGAGTTGGAGGTTGACACTAGGTCCGTGCACTGGCAGATCCCCACCTTTCCTGGAGGCTCACAGTTCACTGCACTGTTCAAGGTGAGAGTGCTGGGGTAGGGAGCTGTGCCACACTGTTGGGAACTACAGGCTCAAAGCATTTGGAGATTAAACAAAAAAGAAATTTGGTCTATTCTCTACTTGGGAAGGAGTGATGATGCTGTCAGTCCCTTCGCTGAGCAGGGACACTTGGACAGGCAGACCCATTCCCCTGGTCTCAATGTAGTTTAGTGGGGTGAGATTCATGGCAAAAGGTAACCATGTTCACATTCCTTTTGTGCAGCTGGAGGTCCCTGGACTGAGTGCCTCATCGTTGCTGGAGCTTGGCCCCGTCTGCATGCAGTTTGAGCTACCCATGACAACCTGCTCAGGGATACAGGTCCGATTCTTGCGTGTGACTGCCTCGCAGGCTCCACTGCCTCATCGCTGGGTCCGCTACGTCACACACAGCAACTCCTATGTTATCCGCATTTGAAGTACTAATGAGAATAGGTTTTCGGGGAGGTGCAACTATCCAGGAATGCCCAAGAATTGAGCCCCATCAATGTAAGGAGGCCACTTAATCAGGTTATTGCGGCAGTGCTATTCTGTCAGAGAAAATTACCTGGGTAGTGATCACAGAGCCATCCTGATGAGTTACTGGGACAGAGGCAATGATTCCATCATTGCTGTGCTTTCAGAACAAATGTACATTTAATGTAAATAAGAATCTTTGAGTGTGTGCATTCAGTATAATTTATGGAGGATGGAAACTAGAGTCCAGTCAATATGGCTTTGAAGCATGTGTGATGTCACAGGCATAAGGATCTCTGCAGCAGATCAGGAGAGGAAGGGAAGTGTTAGAGCAGCTGTGATCGGGAAGAAATGTATTTGTGAGCTGGTGAGTTTTGAAGGATTGGTTTGAGGGAGGAACGAGGGGATTGGCAGACAATAAATAGTGAAGTAATTAAAGTTACAGATGTGCACAAGGCCAGAAATGAAAATGAAGAGTGATCTTACAATTGTACGGCAAAGAGGAGTTACAGAAGTAATGAAGGGCAAGGACATGGAGGGGTTTTCAAACAAGGGTCAGAACTGAGCTGTTCCTTAACTGCAAATATCACTCAGCAAGTATGTTTGAGTTGGATGATCATGTACAGGCAGCAGAGGGGGTTGGATGGGCATGGGGCAGGGGAAACGGGGTTAGAGTGAGAAGATTGTTGAGATTTGGAATGATCAAATTTAAGAGTGACCATGATACAGAAAGGTTTGAGCAGCTGAAGAGGGGCAGCAACAGATCAGATGTATGTCCTGAAAGTTCAAGTTGGTGTCAGAATGAAACAGAACCAACATTTTGAATAAAAAGGAAAATCTTAAGTAATTAAGCTGATGTTTAATTAAAACTAATCCTTTCATTCTGCACATGGTCTACATGCTGATTCTTTGCTTGGCACTGCAGTTTTGACACCAATATATAAAACAAAAACTGGTCCATGCATTGTCTTTGAACCTATCCCTCTTACTGTATTCGCTAGTATTAGATATTTCAACCCTGGGTAAGAGATACAAGTCTATCGATACCTCTCAGTTTTATAGACTTCTCAGTTCTCCCCTTGTATATATTAAACAATCAAAGTTTGTCCAACCTCTCCTTATAGCAGATATCCTGTAATCTTGTTAAACTTCTGTACCCTGACCAAAGTCCCCACATCTCTTCTGTAACAGGTTGACCACAATGTACAGTAACCAGAATTTTACAAAGCTGCAATGTAACTTATTGACTCTTGTACTCAGCGTCTTGACTAATAAATGTAACATGCCATATACCTCCTTTAGCACTTAATCAACTATGGACATATCAAATCCAGAACAAAAATGTATAACCACCTGGTTCAGTAACAGCTTGCAGGAAGATGAACAGGGAGTGAGTAGAAAGCTTGTGGTTAGAACAGACATTTTAGAGTCACCAGGTGGTGTCACTTTAAAGTTTGTAAGTGTCATATTGTGTAATCTTGATGACAAATAGATCCAAAGAAAAATCCCATACCAGTCAGAAATATTTTTCCATCTTCTCTCAGACACTGGCAAATGTACCTCAATTCTTCCTGAAATCCAGGGGGAAAACCCTCATTTGCATGGTATCTGTTGGCAGTTTACCCCTGGTAAAGCTGAACTGCACTTCCTCTGCAGACTACAGTAGTATGGTTTCACCTAGTCTATAAAATTTGTTTTACTATCACTGGCCTTGGGTCATTACAATGATGAAATGTACACAATCCCCCGCTGCTTCTCTTTGAGCTTCCATGGTCCATGCCTTTGTGAGCAGATCTGTTCCTATTCCAGCCCACCACCCATGCAATGTTTGTGATTCAATGCATCAATCATTGGTGACGTTTGATGACAAACAGAAAGATCCAATATCATAGCTCCACATACTTCCTTCTGAAACCCCAGGACTACACAAGGACAAAGTAGAGGGGCTTGGGTGGGGAATATGGACAAGGTTAGTGAGAACAAAGTAAGGTAATGTACTCATTCACAATGATGCATACTGTAACACTTCGTTAAAGGTGATAGGTTGGGTATTGTTGATGTTCAATTGTATTGTTGATGGACCTGGCTGTATTACTTTGAGGTTATTACCAGTGTAAATGGTACATAAGCCTTTATAACAATAACATTTGATTACAGGAGTTAGAAAATCCTAGTTAGAGCAAGTCTTGGGAAGACCATATCTAGAGTGTCATGTGATTTAGTCTTTTTGCCTTCAAAGACAGTGCAAAGATTCACAAGTTTGATTTCCCAAACACAGTGATGATAGAATATAGTTGTGATCCACTGTTTAGAAAGAGAGCTCTCATTGAAACTTCAGGGCTAGATAGCCAAATGCAGGAAAAACAATTCCCAAATGGAGGCTAGTTTCAGATTGATTTTTTTCCTCCTTGAGGCTTGAGTAGTGCAATTCACTACCCTTGAGGAATTTAAAAGAGACAGGTTTTTAGACATCCAGGAATATGGCAATAAAAAATTGGCCATGATCACTTGAATATTGATGTAGGGTTGATGAACAAAATAGCCAATTCATACAATTTCACACTGTCTTCACCTCTTATGCCAGATTCTTAATTCAGTATCAATCCCTCTGATGCTGTCAAATACCTGTGGTAGTCCCCGTAAATAACTAATGGTATTAGACCAGGCATTCAGACTCCCTTCCCCGATGACCCTTCTTTAAAGTAAATGACTTGTTAAAGTTTAGCATCCTTTCCCGATGCCAGGACGGATATTAATTATATCCTTTAGCAAAGAAGGGTCATTCAGGCTTTGACCCGAGAGAAAAATTCAAATCCTGTACTTAAGTACTCAAGTGAAGCGGTAATTTTAAATTGCCTTTATTAACAAAATGTAAGGTAAACTGCAGAAACATTTTTACAACAGAAATTTACAAACACAAATTAACTATACAAAAGAAAAGACAACCCATATCCTAGGTCTGAGAAGCCTTAATCCATTACTTCTGCCTTGTGATCTCATGAACTACAATTGCAGGTCAGCAAGTACAATTAAACAAGTGGCACAGCAGAGACTCGTTTCAAATGTAAATCCCAAATTAATGTACAGCAATCAAAAT
This sequence comes from Hypanus sabinus, assembly GCF_030144855.1. NCBI lineage: Eukaryota > Metazoa > Chordata > Chondrichthyes > Myliobatiformes > Dasyatidae > Hypanus > Hypanus sabinus. The sequence continues at coordinate 63,394,476 of NC_082723.1, read as the reverse complement.
TAAAGATGAGTTTCCAGCAGCTTCAGAAATCCTAAAGACAGAAAAGGCAGAATTGAAGACAATGCTCATGGTCAACATTATACAGACATCCACAGAGTGCACAATCACAGTGATAAGTAATTACCTTCTAACTCTCCCCCCCCCCCCCACCCCACTCAATAACTGAGGTCAAAAAGTGGTCAAGGGCACTGAATAATTCCAAAAGGGCACCAAAAATTGAGGATACATTCAAGGACAAAAGCATAGTACAGCAGGTGGAGCTGTTGCCTCAGCTAACTGGGTTGTTTAAAATGAAAATACTTTGCAAAGTCCAGAGCAAGGGATCTTCAGGGAAGACATCTAGACTAAGATCTATGTATGTTAGACCTTTAATGCAGAAATGTGCTTAAAACAAGAGCATTATCAAACAAAAAAGAAAACATGCTACAAAAGGGCATATTAATATAAAATGACCACAAACCAGAGTAGAGTGTAAAGCAATTCCAGAACCACTTCACACAATGTGGAAATACGCACTCCAAATGTTACTGGGATGATTACAGCTTTCAAGATCAAGGCCAATAGGATTTTTAGGTAAGTAAATCAAGGGATTTAAAACAATGGCAGCTGAATAGATTTGTGGCAAAGATAATAAATTAGACTACCACATGACTCCAACCTCATTACTATCACTTACATCAATGTCGAGAATACTTGAGTCAAAGAGATCCTGCAACAGCCCAGCTCTTCCATGTCTGCCAAGGGCTCCCTGCTGAAGATTACAAAAAGAATCTGCAAATTAGTAAAATTACAAAATCCATAGGATTTCACTCAAGTACACAGATAAAGTAGCTGAGAGTTGACAAATGTTGTTCAGCTGCGTTGCTAATACTCATATCAAATTAACCTGGCCTTAACCAAGAAGCCAGCATAACATCTGGGTAAGGAGTTGAGGGCACACCACACTGATGGCTGAGAACAAAAGCAATAAACGATGACTAGGAGCACTTCAGATTTAAGCAAGAGGGCCAAGCTTTGACAGGGAGGATGGAATACTGGAGTGGAAGCCTATAAACAGATTGTAAGAGCTCTCATTCCTATGCTGTAGGAAGACAAGCCTCTCACAGACGGGAGGAAACATAAGTGAAATTAGAAACAAAAACTGGCAGCGCTGTCTACCTAGTGTGCATAGAAACCTCTCATAAATGGAGAACTGTAGACCTTGAGTGAATTAGTGTAAAACTAGTACTAGAGAAATTAATGGGGCTGTAAAGTAACAAATCCTCAAGAGCAGAACACTAAATCTGCAAAGGAAGTGGCTCTGATAATAGCGACTGTGCCGATTCTGATAGTATTTTACAATTCCACCCTGGGGGAATAAAGGTTGTTTACCCTATCCATAATTCTCAACTCTAAATTTCCAAATCTTCAAGGGATTATCAAACAGTCCTACCAATTAGACAGAAAACATAACCCCATTAATAAATAAGAAGAGACAAATCTGTCAAGTGGCTGGGAGGCTGAATGAAGGGAGATGTTTCTTCTGCTTGGTAGTGGGAGTAGGGTCTAGAATCTGAAGTCAGTTTAGAATATGTGGAGAGAGATTGTGAAATTTCTTCAGAGGGTGAAGTTCTCAACCATAAAAGGCCGTGGTGGTGAAATCAAAAATGTGAGCTTGCCAGGAAGAGGCACAAGACAGTGATCAGGTACTCACAGTGGAGCTGTATAAAGATTCAATAAGGTTGTACTTGGAGTATTGTGCATATTTCTGGTCATCCATTACAGGAAGGATGTAGAAAGTTTTGGAGAAAGTTCAGAAGATGTTTACAAGTATGCTGCCTGCTTTAGAGAGCGTGTGCTGTGAGGAGACAATAGACAAACCATGTTTGTTTTCTCTGGAGCACTGAAGACTGGGGGGAGATCCGATAGAAGTTTATAAAAATGAGAGTTATAGATAGGGCCGACAATCATTGTTATCCCCCCATGGAGTAGAATTATCAAATACCATCAGAGTCAGGTATGATTTCACTGGCATACAGTACATTCAGAAATTTGCTGTTTTACAGAATCAGGTCTATTATCACCAGCATGTGACGTGAAATTTGTTAACTTAGCAGCAGCAGGTCAATGTAATACATAATCTAACAGAGAGAAAAATAAACAAGTAAATCAATCACATATATTGAATAGATCTTAAAAACATGCAAAAACAGAAATACTGTATATTAAAAAAAAGTGAGGTAGGGTCCGAAGATTCAATGTCCATTTAGGAATCGGATGGCAGAGGGGAAGAAGCTGTTCCTGAAATGCCGAGTGTATGACTTCAGGCTTCTGCACCTCCTACCTGATGGCAACAGTGAGAAAAGGGCATGCCCTGGGTGCTGGAGGTCCAATCTGGGAACAGCAGTCTATTGCAATACTCAGTAATAAAATTATAAATTACAGCAAATATATACAAAATAATTAAGTATTGCAAAAAGAGAGGGGGGAAATACTGGGTAAGTGTTCTTGAGTTCACTGTCCATTCAACAATCTGATGGCAGAGGATTAGAAGCTGTTCCAGAAATATCCTGTACCACCTACTTGATGGCAGCACTGATGGGGGGGTCTTTAATGATGGATGCTGCCCTTTTGAGGCATCATCTTTTCAAGGTGTTCTGGATGCTGAGGACGCTAGTACCCATGATGGAGATGGCTAAGTTTACAACTTACTTCAGCTTTTTTCAATGCTGTGCAGTGGCCCCTTCATACTAGAAGGTGATGCAACCAGTTGGAAATGCTCTTCACAGTACACCTTAGAAAATTTGTGAGTCTTGACATACTAATTGAGTGGTGACTTACCAATTCTCCTCAAACACCTAATGAAATAGTCTCTGTCTTTGTAATCGCATCAATATGTTGGGCCTAAGATAGATCTTCAGAGGCGTTGATACCTAGGAACTTGAAACTGCTCACCCTTTCCTCTTATGATTACTTGATGAGTACTGATGTGTGTTCCCTTAGCTTACCCTTCCTCAAGTCCACAATCAATTCATTGGTCTTACAGACGTTAAGTGCAAGGTTGTTGCTGTGATACCACTCAACTTGTTAATCTATCCCACTTCTGTATGCCTCTTGTCACCACCTGAAATTCTGCCAACAATAGTTGTCTGCAAATTTATAGATGATGTTTAATCTATGCCTAGCAGCACAGTCATGGACAGAGGGAGTAGAGCAGTGGGCTAAGCACACACCCTTGAGGTACACCAATATTGATATTCAGGAAGCCAAGGATCCAGTTGCAAAGGAAGGCACAGAGACCCAGGTTTTAGAGCTTGATTAGATCTAAGAGTATAATCGCATTGTACACTGAGCTGTAGTCAATAAACAGCAGCACAACGCAAATATTACTATTGTCCAGATGATCCAAAGCCAAGTGATCCAAAGCATCTGCTGCAGTCCTATTGTGGCGATAGGCAAATTACATAGGGTCCAGGTCCTTGCTTCGGCAGAAGTTGGTTCAAGCCACGACCAACTTCTCAAAGCACTTCATCAAAGAGGACGAGAGTCCCATTGGGCAATAGTTGTTGAGGCAGCTCATCTTGCAGGCAGTGTGAGATCAAACAAAATTACAAGCCCATGACATTGAGGGTAATACTTTAACATGCAATGAGAATTGGTTAATGAACAGAAAATAAACTGGGAATAAAAGCTCATTTAGGAGGCTGTGACTGGTAGGGGCCAAAGAGACTATGAAGGTGCCTCAGCTGATCAATCTGTCACAGTGACCTGGATAAGGCAAATTGCGTTAATCCAGGTTTACTAATGATAAAGCTGGGTGTCTGTGAGAGCTATGAAGAGGACACAGAGAGGCTTTGTGGAAGGTATGCGCAGGATGAGGTAAATGGGCAAGGATACATGGGGATAATGGAGAGCTTTATATGCAGGTTTGGCTTCTCTAACCAAACAGATAGATTTATGATAGGAGGAGGGCAATAAAGGTTCATCTGATTGGTTCCTGGGAACGTGGTACATAGTGGTTTGGCCATGAGTGCAGATTAAGTTGACCAGTGTTGGCTGCTCCCACTCCACATGGAATTGTGTGTACACATTGTCCTCCTTCGTGCCCACAGTGTCCACTTCCACTTTAGCTCACCCAGCTCTTCCTGCATTTCACATGTCTGACATCTCCCAACATTCCAGATCCTATTCTACCTATATGAGAGTTCAGTTACTGACCAGAATGATCTCGCTATTTGCATCCGAATGCTCGCTGGTGGCATCAGACATAATTTCTCCTGTTTCAGTGTCTTCTCCTTCTTCTTCCATTAGACTCAACCTGAAACAGAAAATAAACTCATCCATTCACAGGCATTTGTGAACAGCAACACACCTGGGCCAACTACCCCCAGATACAACAGTGGTCTCAATACTTATTAAACAATGGTCATGAAAGCAGCTACATCAATAGTCCGTCCCTAATCTAACTGACTGACTATGGGTCAACCACATTGGTTCTGGAACTGCACATAGGAACATTTGGTTTTTCAAGCCTGTGCATCTTCTCTCCCATGTTTCTCAATGCCAGTGGCAAAATGAGATTATTGCTTACCTATGATTTCTGCCAGACCCATGTCAAATGCTCCCCACCTGTACTTCCTTGATACTTTTTCTTACAAAAACGATTCCAATCCCAGATAAGTTCCAACCTTTGGAGTATCAAAAAGGTAACAGCTGTGATAAGGCTAGACACACTTTATTTTCTTCAACGCAAAGAGATTTTTAATGTTACTTACAGAGGAGGAGATCAGAAATTCACTAAAAGTTGGCCAAGACAAAAAGACTCATCACATTAAAAATCATTTGTTCATGGTCTACCAAGTTTTGAAGCCTTCTCAGCTACTGATCAATAGTTGCATAGATATTTCTTGGCATTGTGGCTGAGATGGGCCACATTCTCTTGTGCATGTGTTTCCCTGATTCTGTTTGCAACCAAGTCACGGCACTCAGACCTTCTCTTCCACTACCATGAAACCTTGTAGTTTTGCTCACTACTGTGGACTCCAGTCCATCCAACCTCTCCCCCCCCCCCCACCTGCAGTCTATTCTCAATTTTGGATTTCTTCCTTCCAGACGGCCATATTTCCTTGCTCCCTTCCCCATCCATAATCTGCCCCCACACACAATGAATCCCTATTTTAATTAAACCAAATGCTTCTGTCTCCCTTCCAAGATCTTTTTGAGCAACTACCACAATCCTTGAGGTCAGCAATAACTCAAGCTTCTTATTGCTCCTTCTCAACCAGCCCACCCACTTGGCAGCTAACATCAACACAAAATATGTATAACACCAGTTAGTCATTTACATTTTGGAACTGAAGGCTGCAGCTTTGAGGGTATTGCTGGAAAAAACTGGCATGTCAGCAGAGTGAACTACATCTCTAGCCATACACACACACTACAACTTTCCACCTTGCAGCAGTGGGTGTCATCCTGGAACATGCACTATTTGATGTTTAAACTTACCACCTTAAAACCCAAAATAACTTCAATTAACAAAACCAGCAATCTGAAATAGATCTTAACAGTACCATTGGAGGATCCAGACTAAAATACCAGTATGCAGGAAATGACAGACAAATCCATCACTTACAACTGCTGCTTGCGAACTTTTTGTCGGGACTGGTTCTTTTGTACTCTGTTTTTCTGAACCTGATCATTTTGCCGCTTATTACGATTTTGAGAGTCAAGCCAGGACCTGCTATACAAAACAAAGAACAATTAGGTGTGATGAGGAGAACTGTTCCAAAAGGGCTGCACTCCAAGTTCATCTTGCACAGGGTTTCAGAAGATTGATGATTACAAGAAGTTGTGAAAACAAGAGTCGACAGTAGAATGTAATTGAGTGAATAACATACATGGGAGGGAGGCACAGGAGATACAAAATAATTTTTGCACTGGCTTGGAAATAGGATATACACAATGAAAAGGAAGATCCAAGAAGCAATGAAGAAAAGAGGAACCCTTGCATAAGTCCAAAGGTGAAGGATAGGTAGATAAATGGAGAAGGTATTTGGGACACTTGTTTTCATTCACTACTGCAAAGGCACCAAGTATAGAAAAGTTAAGTAAAACTATAAATCACAGGTTAGATCCCAGGTGGTACAATTCTGGGTGCCACACTATCAGAAAGTACTAGGGAGAATGCAGAGTCAATTCACTGCAATGGAATCCAGTTATCAGAAGACTGGATAGCCTGGGTTTGGTTCTTTTGCAGCAGAGGGTGCTGGAGGGGACCTGACAGAGGTATATAAAATTATGAAAGGCATAGATTGGGTAGATCTTAGGAAACCTATCTAAAACTCAAAAGCCAGAGGTTTAAGGTAAGGGATAACAAGTTAAGAGACCTGTGGAAAAACCCAGAGGAAGGCATTATCCAAGACTGGAGGAGGCAGAGGCACTCATTTGAATTGACAAGGTACAAAGGACCAAATGCTGATAAGACTTGCGTGTATGAATGGGTACTTGGTTAGTATATACAAAGCCAAAGAGCACCTTTTGTGTTTTATGCCCATGATAGTTGACGTGAATTACAACTCAGAGCTTCAGGCCTTCTTCACAGTTCTCTATATCCAATAAGCATTGCTATTGTTGTAATACTGAGGAACCCAGCAGTGAATTTACATACAACACTGGCAAACAGCAGCCCTGTACCAGTCTGCTGTTTAATCTTGGTGGAGCACTACTATTTGATCACTACCTCCATCCAGAGTAGAAAATGAGGCTGCTATTCACCTTCCCATCCAGAAAGTAACTCTGTACTATTGCAATACTTGATCCCTCCTACAGCACAAGGCTCTTTTTATACTACATGAGAAATGGTTGAATGCAGTTGTGAAGAATCAGAAATCTCGTTTTGGGATGATACAACAATAAACTGAATGTTGGTGAATGTACAAGGAGGAGCTACTAAACATCAAAAGAGATTAGAAACCTGCTGATTACCTTGGAAGTCAAATGTCCTACAGAGAAAGGCAATGACAACCTAACTACCGTCATCGGCAGTAACACACAGGACTGAGACAGGGCAGGGTGCCTCCTTTGATAGGTCACTAAACCACTGTGCTGAAGTTTCATGAAGTACCAGTGCTTTTCTATGACCAGTAATGCAGACTACAAGCCAACTAACCTCTGGGCAAACTCAGATTCGGAGCCCTTTTCAGAATCCTGATCGGAGCCTTGCAGACTGCCGGAGTCCCACTGGGCTGGTCGCAGGAGCGTGGAGGTGAGTATTGGTGTTGTCAACTTATTGCTCATCTGCAGACTGTCTCCACTATGCAGCCATGTCCCATCCGAGCTCAGGTCAGACACTGGAAAATACATTTTTGAGCAGCTTAAAATATAGTTTTTTCTCCAATATAAAATGGACTCCAGACTCATCCCTCCATCCTCTCCCATTTTGACTCCAACCATTTCCAACTCCCAGTTCTCTGACTGACAGATTCTACAATTATAAATCAGGCTTGGCTAGAAGCAAGAAAGTAGCACAAAAGGTTCAGTGCAAATGAAGCTCATTATTCTCCCTGTGGGATGTATCAAGGCATCCCTTGAGGAAAATTGTTATCAACTGAAAAGTAGAAAAACTAGAAGAAATCACAAGTCAGGCACATCTGTCTACAGGCCATCCATCAGTGGGGGTAAAACTAGAAATGTATTAAAAGACCTTAAAATATAGGAGCAGAATTAGGCTATCTGGCCCATCGAGTCTGCTCCACCACTTCATCATGGCCGATCCAATTTTCCTCTCAGCCCCAATCTCCAGCCTTCTCCCCATATTCCTTCATGCCCTGTCCAATCAAGAAGCTATCAACTTCTGCCTTAAATATACATAAAGACTTGGCTTCCACAACTGCCTGTAGCAAAGATTTCCACAGATTCACCACTCTCTGGCTATGTACTCTGGTCTTTGAATCTCCCACCAAAGGAAACGTCCTCTCCACATTCACCATATTAAGACCTTTCACCATGATAGATTTTTAACGAGGCCACCATTCATTCTTCTGAATTCTAGTGAATACAGGCCCAGAACCATCAAGTGCTCTTCATACAAGCCATTCAATCCTGAAATCATTTGTGATCCTCCTTTGAACCCTCTTCAGTTTCAGCACATCCTTTCTAAGGGGCCCAAAACTATTCACAACACTTCGAGGCCTCACCAGTGCGTTATGAAGTCTCAACATAACATCTGTGTTTTTATATTCCAGTTCTTTTGAAATGAAAGCTAACATCACATTTGCCTTCCTTGCCAGACTCAACCTGAAAATTAACCTTTATCCTGCAGAAGGACTTCGAAGTTTCCCTCCATTTAGAAAATAGTCAGCCTTTAACTTCTTCTACCAAATGCATGACCATACAATTCCTCAGCACTGTATTCCATCTGCCATTTCTTTGCCCAGTCTCCTGATAGAAGTTTGCAATTGCAATGAAGGGGAAATATTTGCGACAGGAGAGTAAAAAAGACCAAAATAAAACTAAAATGATTTAATAAGTGCTCATCTGAGAGAGCAGTGCATGTAAAAAACAGATGAGAGTGGATATAGGACTGCTAGAAAATGAGGCCAGAGAAATAATGGGGAACAAGGAGATGGCAGATGAACTAAATGAGTATTTTGCATCAGTCTTCACTGTGTAAGACACTAGCAGTGTACCAGATGTTGTAGTGTGTAAAGGAAGAGAAAGTGAGTGCAGTTACTATAACAAGGGAGAAGATGCTCAAAAAGCTGAAAGATCTATGGGTATTATGTCACCCAGACCAGATAAACTACACCCTAGGGTTCTGAAAGAGGTAGCAGTAGAGATTGTGGAGGCATTAGAAATGAACTTTCAAAAAATCATTGGACTCTGTCATTGTGCCAGAGGACTGAAAGATTTCCAATGTCAGTCCACTCTTTAAGAAAGGAGGAAGGCAGGAGAAAGAAAATTATAGACCAATTAGCCTGACCGCAGTAGTTGGGAAGATGTTAGTCAATTGTTAAGGATGAGGTTATACAGTACTTGGTGACACAGGACAAGATAGGGCAAAGTCAGCATAGCTTCCTGAAGGGCAAATCTTGCCTGAGGAACCTACTTGAATTCTTTGAGGAGATTACAAGTAGGATAGATAAAGGGGATGCAGTGAATATTGTATATTTGGATTTTCAGAAGGCTTTTGACAAGGTGCCACACACGAGGCTGCTTGCCAAGTTAAGAGCCCATGGTATTACAGGGAAGTTACTAACATGGTTAGAGCATTGCCTGATCGGTAGGAGGTAGCAAGTGGGAATAAAAATCCTTATCTGGTTGGCTGCCAGTGAGTAATGGTGTTGCGCAGAGGCTGCTTCTTTTTATGCTGTATATCAGTGATTTAGATGATGGAATAGATGGGTTTGTCACTAAGTTTGTAGATGATACAAAGATTGGTGCAGGGGCAGGTAGTATTGAGGCAACAGGTAGACTGCAGGAGGACTTAAAACAGATTAGGAGAATGTCAAGAGAGTGGCAAATGAAATACAATGTTGGTAAATGCAAGGTCATGCACTTTGGTAGTAGAAAAGAGGTCTTGAATACAAAAACAGGGATGTGATGCTAAGGCTTTATAAGGCACTACTGAGGCCACACCTTGAGTATTGTGAATAGTTTTGGGGCTCCTCATCTAAGAAAAGATGTGCTGGCATTGGACAGAGTCCAGAGGCGATTCACAAGGTCGATTCCAGGAATGAAAAGTTCATCATATGAGAAAAGTTTGAAGGTTCTGGGTCTGTACTCGCTGGAATTTAGAAGGATGAGGGGAGTTACACTGAAACCTTTCAGATGTTTAAAGGCCTAGACAGAGACAGTCACAGTAGAGACTATGTTCTCTTGTCCTAGACTCCCCCATCATAGGAAACATCATTTCCACATCTACTCTGTTCAGGCCTTTTAACATTCGAAAGGTTTCAAGATAGAGAGGTGCCCATTTAAAACAGAGATGCGGAGAAATCTCTTTAGCCAGAAGGTGGTGAATTTGTGGAATTTGTTACCACAGGAGGCTAGGTTATTGGGTGTATTTAAGCCGGAGATTGTTATGTTCTTGGTTGGACACAGCAAAAGTTATGGGGAGAAGGCCAGGGAATGGGGTTGAGGAGGAGAAAAAAGTTTCAGCCATGATTGAATGACAGAGCAGACTTGATGGGCCAAATGGCCTAATTCTGCTCCCATGATCTTATGATCTCCTTGAATGATCAGGAAGTGATAAATAAATGAAACGGAATACAAGAAATAAAGAAAATGATGGAAAGTAAAGAACTGCAGATGGTGAAAACCTAAGCAAAGTTGAAATACTGCAAAGACTGCTTTTGTAGGAAGAGAAACAGAACTAATGTTTCAGGTCAAAGACCCTTCATCAGAAAAGGTTGTTAAGCTGCAAGGGAGGGTGGTGAAGGGGTGTTGACTCCAACGGGGTAAAACTAGGCTGACCATAGGAATAAGTGTGCTCAAGGTTATCTGGTCAGTGAGTGAATGGGTGAGAACATGGAGAAATGCAAAATGTAAAATACAGAGCAATAGGATAGACTGAAAACAAAAACAAACTGAGCCACTGTCACAGTTAGATGACTGATGCGACAGATAAATCAAATTCCTTTATGATGGAGAGTTCAGTAATAGGTTCAGAAGAGTATAACATGCCCAGATGGAAGATTAGGTGTTGTTTTTCAGGCTTTGTTAGATCTCACTGTAACAGACTGACGGGTCAGACCAGACATGAGATGCAGATTTAAAGTGACAGGCAATGGGAAGCACAGGACTGTTCCCTTAACTGAACACAGGAACTCTGCAAATTGGTCACCCTATCAGTGTTTGGTTTATCCAGCATAAAGGCCAAAAGAAAATGCTGCAACCAAGATGCCAAATACCATAAATGTTGGCAATGTTCAGCAGTTCAGGGAGCACCTGCTGATAAAAATAACACCATAAACTCTATGGGTTGATGATTTCACATGAGAAGAGGCTAGTTTTGAAACAATCGAAAGGTTGCATCTTGAGGGTGGCAATGACCTGAGTCAGAATGAGATGCTATTGTGTCAAATGTTGGCCTTCATTGCAGCAGTGGTAGAGGTCAACACACAGATCAGTTTCCATAACATTTTAGATTTCTAGCATTTGTGTTGCCTTTCCTTTCTCTCCTCTGTACCTCCTTTTAAAATTTTCAGACAGATAGGCTATGATGGACAAGCCTAGAATGGAGGAGAAAATTATTTTGTATCCCTCCATAGAAGACATTCGCCTTGTTTTCACCACTCTTCGCGATATTGTTACTCAGAATTTTAACCCAGATTGGCTTTCTACAACAGGCGCTGCTTAACATGCTGATTATTTCCAACTTTCTGTTTTCCTACACAGCAGAACAGATCTGGAAGTGATGCAGAACAAAGGAAACATCACTGATTACACTGAACAATCACACCTCAGCCTCTTGTTCCACACATCCTATACCAACCACACTCTGCCCAGGCTGGCAATTTCTACCCATTTCCAATGACCATCAGTCCCTTCAATGCCAGTGATCCTCTCACCTGTACCGTCCATTTGCCTTCTCTTGGCTGAAGTTGTAGGTGCTCTTTTGTTGCGTATGCTCCCTGTCTTACCACTGATAATGGACATGGTGTCATCATCACCTCGTGCAAGCAATGACTTGCGGTACACCACCAGTGGGAGCCACGCTTCTGAGGAGGTATTGAGAGGAGCTGGGAAGTTCTTGTCCAGATAGGCAAGCCTGCAAACCAATGACAGATTCAACAGCAGCTCTGTCAGGACACGCAAACACAAATCTAACACAAATTAGGCCTCTGCGGCTTACAATGACAACTCAGTAGGACAATGTTGAAACCAGTTCAACATTTTTAGTACACAGACAGAACTATCAGTGCCTAGACCAAACCCCAGCCCCAAGAACATTAATCACCACCCCATTCCCCAGCCAGACAGCCCCGCGCTCACTCACACAGCTTTTTTGTCCTGTCGCAAAAGCTTGCACGAGAATTCACTTAGAATTTCAAGAAACAGCAGGTTTATCGGGGAAGATTCCAAACCACTATGTTGATACTGCCGAAAGGCAAACTTTATTCCATCCCTGGAGGAGCAGATTAAGATAAAAGGAATTGATCATTATTCAGCACTCAGAAACATGTAGATCACACAAGATAAAAAAATAAACTGGACCCAAAGAACAGAGTATTAAATACATTAATACCAAAATACCTAATGAAACAAATCATAAATCTAAAAATACAATATGATATAAAAACCAAAGACACAAAGATGTTCATAAAGTTACTCTTTCTTTTATACATTAAAAAGCCTGTGGCCTGTGAAGCAACATTTTTCCATTGTTTCTAATTTGGGTGAAACTGGGCAACTGCTTGAGAGCTCCAGAAGTATCTTATACCTAAAAAACACTTGGTACCCAAAAGGAATACCCTTCACAACTCTCCACTTCCCAAAAACAAACAAAAATCCCCACCTACCGCACCCCCACCACCACCAGAATCCAGTCCTTACCCAAAAATCTCCAACACTGCATATTTAACCAATTCCTCTACATTCACAGATTCTGTTGCTGCCTCACCACCACTTCCATAATGTGGTTCAGAGGTAAACTCCATACTTACAAGTGTAGAGATACAACTGATTGTCTGCTCTTCATCAGGTCCATGCCGAATGTTAGGGCAAACCTCCTACCCAGGTCTTTAATGGCACTGAAAGCCACAGAGGAATGACTAGCATATTCTTGATCTTGTAGAAGTTCATTAAATAACTGTAGGGGAATAGGAACATAACACAATTAACATAAAAATGCAGTAAGCAGAATAATTCCTTTATTTGAGGAGTGAATCTCTCCCTCCCTATAACTATACCCCAACTCCCCAAACCTGGTACCCTACCCCTCCTTAGCCATGCAATCATTTCATCATGTGGAATGAAAGTATGGTTAAAGAGCATGTGGAACTGTAATTCAGAGATTATCCTAGCGATCCCTGCAATGCGGTCCAAAGTAAGAGTTATTGCAGGCTCTATCAGTGTCAGAGCACATGCCATTTTTAAAAAGCAACATCTCATATCTTGAACTGTCAAGCACAGAAAGGCCCATTCACAGAAACACCTACCCAGGCTAATCCTTCTCCCCATAATTAGCACTACGGAGTCATATTTATTTCCAGCTCAACCCAGAACTCCAAAACAAATCACAAGTCAACTTTCTTGCTGCTCTCATAAGCCTGTACTGCTCCTAAACTGTGCTGTTCTGCACTTTTCCTTCAAATGTTTGCAGAACTTTATATCAAAAGCTACAATCCATTTCACCAATCAAAACATTTCCCAGTTCAAGAATATTAGACATTCTGCCATAACTTTACAAGCTAGTGATTTTAATCCAATAAAATTCACCATGAGAATCTGTTGAAACCTGAGAACTAAGTACAGTATTGTCATAGTCTTCTCTCTAATCAATAGTGCAGCTCCATCTCTTGACTAATCTCTACTTTTATTACACCAGAAGTATTTGTATCCCAGAACTTTGAGCTACCTACCAGTCCTGCCCCATCAACCATATTTGTGTAACAGCTACTATACCTCAGGCCCATGTGCTGATCCATGCCCAGAGCTCATCTGTTTTACAGTTGAGCTTCATTCATTAAAATTGCAGTTTAATGCATAAAAACCTTTCTCACTCCCTGCCCTGTCTACTGGACTTGCTAACTTTAACTTATGTTCCTAATATGCTGTGTTCCGAAACCTTAAGCTTCTTTCTTCCTCTTGAAAAGAGATGGTTCATATCGCTTGTCAACCATGGTTCCTTCACCCTACCTCCCTTTTCCTGTCTCAATGGGACAAAGATATCCAGAACCCAATGCATGTGCCCCCTAAACAACCTTCACATTTCTGAGTACAGCAATTTATGCTCCCTAGTTCCTGCATAACAGCATTATAATTTTCTCTTCCCCTATTAAAGACCTCCCCATACTGCCTGCTCCCTCTCCAAGGCTATGGTAAGGGTCAGGGAATTGTGGGCACTGTCTCCAAAATGCTCACCAATTGAGAGATCTGACACCAGATCCGATTCATTGCCAAGCATCAGATCCAGCATGGGCTCTCAAGTCAGCCTGTCTACATATCACGTCAGTAATTCTTTCCAGACACCAAATTTCATCCCATTTAAACCCTTTTTCACTACAGAGATGCCAATCAAAATTGAAGAAGTTGAAATGACCTAGGGCATCGACCCTTCTATTTTTGTATCTTTCGAAAATCTGCCTCCCAAAAAGTTGCTATTGGGGGATTCAACAGAATAGTCCCAATAGTGTGATTGCTGTTTCTGACTTCCACTCTCAATGATCCACCCCCACGACATCGTCCCATTCTGCAGCTGTGATACTATCCCTGGTTAGCAATGCTACTGAGTACCTCTACTTAGTGACTTGCACTAGAATTTCAACTTACTCTTTGCTGAATACAACAAAAAAGTCAGTTTCCTTTGAGAATACTGATGAAAAGTGTTCATTTAAGACCTCACCTATGCTTCTAGCTCTACAATGCCCACTGTCCCCAATGGGCTCGTCTTTCAGTCCTTTGTCTAAACTAACAGCTTCAAATTTACCCTATTTCTGTTTGCTAGTGATATTGTTTCACCACTTTGCCTCCTAATTAGCTTTTCAAGTGTCACCATATACTTTTCTTGATGGGCCTGTCCTGTTTTTAGTTAGACCGTAAGACATTGGAGTAGAATTATGCCATCCAGGCCATTAAGTCTGCTCTGCCATTTAACCGTAGCCAATTTATTATCCCCTCAACCCCATTTTCCTGCCTTCTCCCAATAACTTTTAACACCATGACTAACCAAGAACTTTAATCTCTACTTTAAACATACCCAATGACTTGGCTTCCACAGCCATCTGTGCCAATGAATTCCAGATTCACCACAATCTGGCTAGAGAAATTCCCCCATATCTCTGTTTTAATGAGATTTCAATGAGGTCTTTCATCATTCTTCAAAATTCCAGCAAGTATAGGTCCAGAGCTTCAAAGGCTCCTCATATGTTAATCTTTTCATTCCCAGAATGATTCTCATGAACCTCCTCTGGACTCTTCAATGCCAGCAAATCTTTTTTCAGAAAAGAGGCCTAAAACTGCTCATAATACAAGTGAGGCCTCACCAATATATTCTTGCTTTTATATGCTAGTCCTCTTGAAGTTAATGCTAATATTGCATTTGCCTTACGTACCACTGACTCAACCTGCAAGTAACCTTTAGGGAATACTGCATGTGGACTTGAAGTCCCTTTGCACCTCTGAATTTTGGATTTTTCCCCCATTTAGAAAATAGGTTATGCCTTTATTCCTTCTACCAAAGTGCTTGATCATACACTTCCTTACACTATATTCCATTTGCCATTTCTTTGTCCATTCTCATAATGTGTCTGAATCTTCTGCAGACTACCTGCTTCCTTAACAGTACCTGCCCCTTCACCTATCTTTGTATCATCTGCAAACATGGCCACAAAGCCACTAATTCTGTCACCCAAATCATTGACATATAACATGAAAAGAAGCAGTCCCAACATCAGTCCTGACAAGTGCAAGTAATGCATTCTGGGAAGTCAGGTAAAAGTAGAATTATACATACAGGTTTCCCCCGCAATCTGAAGGTAGAGCATTCCTATGAAACAGTTTGTAAACCAAAATGTCGTAAAGTGAAGAAGCAATTACCATTAATTTATATGGGAAAAATTTTTGAGTGTTCCCAGACCCAAAAAATAACCTACTAAATCATACCAAATAATACATAAAACCTAAAATAACACTAACATATAGTAAAAGCAGGAATGATATGATAAATATACACCCTATATAAAGTAGAAATATTGTATGTACGGTGTAGTTTCACTTACAAAAATCAGGAAGACAGTGAGCCAAAGTTAATTTGGAGAAAAAAAATACACGTATGCGCCAACAGCTGCCCGCACAAGGTTTCATGGTCATTGTAGTCTTTCTCAGGGTAAACACACATATAAAGCGGGTGTCTTTTCTTCGTTAAAGCAAAAATCCTCTTTGGTTAGCAAAAACAGGTACTTAAAATTTGGAAAAACAGGGGACACCTGTCTATGATATGGTGCTAAGGAATATAGATGTACTTCGGGTCCAAGTCCGCAGTTGCCTTCATGGATCAGGGCATAAAATATAAATGGTTGGGATGTTATACTGCAATTTTACAAAACACTGGTTAGACCACATTTGAAGTGCAAAGAAGATTCACTTGGAGGTTGCTTGGATTGGACAACTTTAGATGCTGCCTGGCCTGCTGAGTTACTCCAGCATTTTGTGTGTATCACTTTGATTTCCAGCTGCAGATTTTCTCATTTCTGATTTGACAGCTAGAGTGTACAAACCTTCTTTCCATGGTACAATTAAAAAAAACAAAAGGCATAGGTTTAAGATAAGAAATTTTAAAGGGGATCTGAGGGGTAAATTTAGTTTACCTCTCAAATTCAACATAAAAGTGGTGGTTATCTAGGCATGCTACAAGAGAAGGTAGTGAAATAGATAAAATTCTTTTTAAGAGGCATTTCACAGACACTTAAATGGGCAAGGTATAGATGGACAAAAATGTCAGTATGGACGTGATGAGTTGAAGGACCTGTTTCAGTGTTCTATAGCACTGGTACAAGACCCCAAGATGGAAAATAAGTCCATAAGCATGTGGAAGCATACTGTGGAAAGTACAATACTGTGTAATAGTCTTAGGCACATACAGGTGCCACCTGTTTTTAAACATTTGCTTTATGACAATTCGCTGTTTCGAAAGACCTACATTAGTATCTGTCTTTGCTGACCGAAAGAGGATTATTGCTGCTTTGAAGAAAGACGCCCACTTTAAACATGTGTTTACCCCGAGAAAGATTACCATGACCGGTGAAACCTTGCGCGGGTAGGTGTGTGCGCATACATGTACATGCGTGTATGTGCTGATTTTTTTCTACAAATTTTGGCTCATTGTCTTCCCAATTCTGGTAAGTGAAACTACACTGTACATACAATATTTCTACTTTAGATAGGCTGTGTATTTATCATATCATTCCTGCTTTTTCTATATGTTTGTGTTATTTTAGGTTTTGTATGTAATTTGGTATGATTTGTTAGGTTATTTTTTTGCTCAAAAATTTTTCCCATATAAATTACTGGTAATTGCTTCTTCACTTTACGACATTTCCGCTTACAAACGGTTTCAAAGGAACAAAGGAACATTCTACCTGTATTCTAGCTGGGGTGCCTAAGACTTGTGCACAATCCTGTACTAACTTTATATATGGCATTGTACTGCTGCCACAAAAGCAAATTTCATGACATGTGAGTGATGATAAACCCAATTCTGTTATGTCTCTATTGTGGACTGAGAATGGGAAAGGGACAGGAAGAGAATCATGATTAGGAAAAGGGGAAGAGAGAGGGGAGGGAGCAGGACGCACCACAGAGACATTTTGTAATGATTAATAAACCTATTATTTGTTATCAAATAACCTTGCCTGGTGTCTCAGGGCTGGGTGCATCTGCACATATGCCACCCTGGCACTTGTCCACTGCCACCTGTTCCATACCCCTCCTGTGGCACTCCACCCTCACCATTCCCAACGTCCTTTGCTCCAGCCAGATTTACAAACTTGTTCTCCACTCCACTTTAACAAATACAGTACTGCATATATTTAAAAGGTTGAGTTCTGCACAATAGTGTGATTTTCAGCGACAAGTCTATTCTCTGGCACATAGGGTACAAAGAGATGGGATTAGAATTAGGTTGGTTTGCTCAATGGAGTGTATAGCTGTTTATTGAATTATAACATGGTAATTGTGTTGATGCACTCACCTGCTGTAAGCTGAGCAGCAGTGTCTTAGCACATTCCACCTTATCGATCTGCCGGGCTTTGCTCAACATCTCCTTGATGATGTCTCCATAATCACTGAAGTACTGAAATGAAGAGCAGAGTTCTGTAGCCTTACCAAAGTAGTGCTTTTACAAGTACAGTGGCTTAGAACTGCCCAGCTTCCTTGCTTCACATTCACTAATCCGCCATGCTCTCCTTCTGCCACCACACCCCCTCCAAGGATCTGCAAATCTTTCCACTTAACATCTTCCACTACATTCTAGATCCCCATCTGCTGCTCAGTGCAGTCTTCCACCCCTCCCAAATCCAACTCTCCACTCACCCAACACTACATTTCCCACCAATAAATAGAAAATCTTAGCCTTTTCCTCTCCAAATCCATTTGTTGCATTTCCCCACACCCACTTTTAACCTATCTGTCAATTATCCCGGACAACTTGTACCCTCGTTAACCAAAAAACCCTCGTTCCCATGCAGATCTAGTCTCTTAATCCTAGCTAACTCCCTACCAAAAAGTGAGCCTGTTACCATGATCCCATAAGCACTGGTGTTCCACAAATTTTGTTTCCAGCTAGTGAGTAAGTACAGTCCAAGCTTACTAAAGAATGTGAGGCTTGTTTCATTCAGATTTCACCAAACAGTACTATTACTCACTATGGGCCTCACTGCCACAACACTATGGTTCAGCAGTAGATAGTCATAGCAGAGTACTGCATAAAACCATCCCTTTTGGCCCACTTTGACCATGCTGGCCTTGATGCTCATCTACTCTTAATCCCACTGGCTGGCATTAGGCCCACATCCCTGTACATTCTTCCTATACTAAGTACCCTTAGCATTGACCAATGGGCACAGGAAAGACCCTTCAAGGGATGTTGTGCTAATGTAATAAAGCTAAGGACACCTAATTAATCTAACCCCTCTGCCTGCTCACAATCTATATCGCTCCATTCTCTGCTTACTTATGTTCTTGTCTAAGAGCCTCTTTAATGCTTCTACTGTATTTGCCTCTATCTCCAATCCTGGCAGCAAATTCCCGTCACCATTACCTATGGGGGAAAAAAAACTTTTCCAGCTCATCTCCTTTATTTTATTTAGAGAGAGAGAGAACAGAATTGGTCCTTTTGGCCCTTTGAGCTGCACTGCCCGGCAACTCCGACAAGCTGATTTAACCCTGACCAAATCATGGGACAATTAACCTACCCAGTACATCTTTAGACTATAGGAGGAGACTGGAGGACCCAGAGAAAAACTACACATTCCATGGAGAGGATGTATAGAGACTTTTACAGAAGGTGCCAGATGAAACTCCGATGCCCTGAGCTGTAATAGTGTCACACTAACCGCTAAGCTACTTCGGTGCCCAGCACAATCAAAGGCTGCAGGCATCCAGACATTCTTTCTTCTCCCCTTTCTCATCAGGCAAAAAAAAAATCCAAAGCTTGAAAGCATGTACCAGTTTTTCCAAGGACAGCTTAAACCCCATTGTTATATGACTTATGAATTGTTCTCTTGTACGATAAATTGAACTGACTTCACAAATTAACTCTTTTATTTCTGGTGCCTTATTGTCTATGTGCACTGCACTTCTTCTCTTTCCGATTGTTTTACCTTGTACTACCTTGCACTGTGTAATGATTTGATCTCTGTAGCTTGGTGCATGTGAAAAGGTATCATCACATCTTAGCATATACTAGGCATTTCAAATTTGGGATAACAATACTTCTATAAATTTCTATCAGGGCTCCCCTCAGTCTCTGCTGCTCCAGAGAAAACAACCCAAGTTTATTACACCTCTCACTGGAGCACATGCATTATAATCTAGGCAACATCCTGGTAAACCTCTTCTGCAGCCTCTCCAAAGCCTCCACATATTTCCTGTAATGGGCAAACAGAACTGAAAGCGATGTTCTAGATATAGCCATAATCACTTTTATAAAGCCACAACATCACTTCCTTGTTCCTGAGTTCAGTGCCTCGACTAATAAAGAAAGACAAGCATGCCATTTGCCTTTGTTATGTCTTGTAACTTCAAAACACTAAACTAGCTCAAAGGAATACATGAGTTCTATAAAAGTATTCACCTCCTCTTGGAAGTTTTCATGTTTATTGTTTTACAGCATTGAAGCACAGTGGATTTAATTTGGCTTTTTTGACACTAATCAACAGAAAAGGATTTCCTTGTATTTTGCTGCATTCATTTTACCCTGAACATTCATAAGCCTTCTAGGGCCTGTTTTCACTTTCTTCACCCCCCAAAGTGAAAATAGATCTCTACAAAGTGATCTAATTACAAATATAAAACACAAAATAATCGACTGCTTAAGTATTCAGTCCCTTCAAGTCAGTATATAGTAGATGCACCTTTGGCAGCAATTACATCCTTGAGTCAGCGTGGATAGATCTCCATCAGCTTTGCACATCCAGACACTGCAACTTTTCACCATACTTCTTTACAAAAACGCTCAATCTGTCAGATTACATGGGGATCGTGAGTGAACAGTCCTTTTCAAGTCCACCCACAAATTCTCATTTGAAATGAGGACTCCGACTTGGCCACTCCAGGACATTAGATTTGTTGTTTTTAAGCCATTCCTGTGTAGCTTTGGCTTTAAGCTTGGAGTCATTGTCTTGCTGGAAAACAAATCTTCTCTCAAGTTGCGGTTCTCTTGCAGACTGCATCAGGTTTTCCTCCAGGATTTCCCTGTATTCATCTTACCCTCAACCTTCACAAGCCTTCTAGGGCCTACTGCAGTGAAGCATCCCCACAGCATGATGCAGCCACCACCATGCTTCATGGTAGGGACTATGCATTTTTGATGATATGCTGTGTGGCTTAAGCCAAACATAGCACTTAGTCTGATGGCCAAAAAGCACAATTTTGGTTTTATCAGATCATAGAACCTTCTTCCAGCTGACTTGAGTCTCCCACGTGCCTTCTGGCAAACTCTAGCCCAGATTTCATGTGGGTTTTTTTTTCAACAGCAGCTTTCTCTTTTCCACTCCCGTCTCAGCTACTGAAGCTTGTAACTCCTCCAGAGTTGTCATAGGTCTCTTGGTAGCCTCCCTCACTAGTCTCTTTTTTACCTAAAAACTCAGTTTTTAAGGACAGCCTGCTCTAGGCAGATTTACAGCTGTGTCATATTTTCCATTTCTTGATGATTGACTTAACTATACTCCAAGGGATATTCAACAACTTGGAAATTTTCTTGTATCCGTTTCCTGACTTGTGTTTCTCAATAACCTTTTTGTGAGTTGCTTGCAGTTTTGTTGTGTCTTCATGGTGTTTCTGCCAGGATACTGACTCACCAACAATTGAGATATCTTCCAGATATGTGTACTTTTACTACAATTGCAACACCTTGACTGCAACCAAGTCTTCAAAAACAGATCTCTTTAGATCATTCTGCAGAGATCTGTTTTCACTTTGATGCAAAAGATTCCTTTTCAGTTGATCAGTGTCAAAAAAGCCAAATTAAATCCACTGTGATTCAGTGTTATAAAACAATAAAACATGAAAAGTTCTGGGAGGGGGAGAGAATACTTTTATTGGCACTATATATGCAAGATTACTCAAATATTACTGAAATATTAAATATGCAACAGCCTTCTTTACCACACCATCTACCTGTGCGGTAACTTTCAGAGAGCTACGGAAACGTAATTGCATATCCCTCTACTAGCTTCTTTGCAACTCATTCAGATAATCACCATCCACTCTGAGAACTGATCCCTCAAATTTTATTTTAAATTTCTAGCATCTCACATTTTTCTCTGGAATATGATAGAGGTTTACAAGTTTATGAGAGTCATAGCAGACAGCTAGTATCTTTTTCCCAAGATTGAAATATATAATACCAAAGGGTGAAAGGCCTTTTATGGTCATTTGAGGTGAGAGGGGGGAAAGTTTTTTTTTTAATATATGCACATGAACTGGTGGGTGCCTGGAATGGTGTTGGCAAACATGACAGGGTGGTAAAAAGGCTCTTAGATAGCCTCCTGAATGTATATGAAATGGAAGGATATGGATATGGTATAGACAGAAAGGATTAGTTCAGTGGGCATTTGAGTACTAAGATCATTAGTTCAACCAAACAATGTGGGTCAAAGATGGTTCCTGTGCTGTACTGTACTGCTTTAATCTTCTATGTTCAGATGTTCTAAACCTAGGTCCTCTAATCCAGGACTCCCCTGCCTTGGAAAATACTGACAATTTATTCAATGTCCTTCAATATTTTAAATCTCTATAAATTTGCCCCTCAAGAAGTGCACTTGTTAAAAATGAAGCCTATCCAATCTCTTCTTATAAGAGCAGGACTCCATTCTAGGCAATATACTAGTCTGCATTCTCTCTCTACTGCTAAAACATCCTTGAGTTATGAGGAAAGACCTGGATAAGTTGGGACAGATTTCCCTGGAGTGAAGGAGACTGAGGGGTGAGCTTACAGAGGTATACAAAATAAGGAAGGCCATAGAATATGGTGTGTGGTCACAATCTTATTCACAGTAGGAGAGTCTAAATCAGGCATGGGCAAACTACGGCCCGCGGGCCATATGCGGCTCGTTAAGCTTTTTAATCCGGCCCGCAGAACTTGATGAAATTATTTTGATAAACCTTGTTAACGTTTTTTTCCCCGCAATTCTGGCGTTTTCCCAATAGATGACACACTCTATATACATTGACCTTTGTTGAGGTGCAGCGTATTACTCCACATTTGCGCTTTACTCTTTGTTCAGCTCGACCTATTTGTGTGAACAGGCGTTCAGTGTCATGAACATCAACAAAGCCAGCCACAGATTCAAGTTAACCGACCAACACCTCAGATCCATCCTGAGAATTGCCACAACAAAACTAAATCCAGACTTTGATGCGCTGGCTAAAAAGGGAGACCAACAACACTGTTCCCACTGAAATTAAAAATAAGTTTCTTCATTGTGTTATGTAAAAAATGCATTTGAAAATATTTTTTTCAATAAGCCTTACATGTTACATGTCATTTCTGTTAAGTGATGGACATGAGCAGTGTGCAGGTGCACGTACGTTCTCAAAATAAAAAATGTGCTCCAGATCAAATAACACGCTCCGCATACTGGCGCGCTGTCATTGTTCTGTCTTTGTGCTGGTCGTTGTTGAGTTTTGGCACAGGGGACAATTGAATAAGAAGGAGCAGGACAAGTAGACCTGCATCTCCTACTGTTTTTAAAATAAAGACAGTCAGGAGGAGAGTGATGATGATAATATCTTGAAGGATAACAGAATTTTCAGTGCTTTAAAAGTCATTTCAATAAATAGCTAAATACCATGGGACTTCAAAGACAGATATTTTGTTATAATGCATTTGTTCATTTTCAATTGAAATTAAAGCACATGTTTTCTACATATCCCATGATATTTTATTTTCTCTTATGAGGTGTATTACCAAAACACTCCGTCCATCTGCTCCTGGTCCGGCCCCCCCTGTCAAATTTTAGAACCCTTTGTGGCCCACAAGTCAAAAAGTTTGCCCACCTCTGGTCTAAATGTAGAGGGCGTAAGTTTAAGGTAAGAGGAAAAAGATATAAAGGAGACCAAAGGGACAACTACCCCCCTCCCCACACACACACAGAAAGAGGTGAATATATGGAATAAGTAGCCAGAAAGCATAATGACAGGCACAATTACACTTAAAAGACATTTCAACATGCACTTGGGTAGGAAAGATTTAGAAGGATATGGGCCAAATATAGACCACTGAAACCAGCTCAGGTAGGGACTTTGGTTGGGATGGACAAGTTGTGCAACTCTGTGGCTCCATCATTGAAGTCTAGTGACCAAAGCTGAATGCAGTACTCTAAATGCACATTAACCAATGTTCATGCAGCTGCAACATGTCCCCCCAACTTATGTACTCAATACTGCGATGTATGAAAGCAAGGAGACCAATACCTTCTTGACTGTGTTACGACTTTCAGTAAGCTATGATTTGTACCTTTAAGTCCCTCCTGTAAATCACAGACCTTCTGTAAAGGTCCTTGCCATTGTCTCTCTTTTCTACCAGAAATTTACCTCCCAAGGTGCATTACCTCACACCTAACTGGATAAACTCCATTTGCCACAACTGCACAATTCTCCAGTTTATTCATGCTCACTATATCTCAATACAATTAAATCTGTTATCTACAACTCCACTGATTTTCATGTTGACTGCAAACCTGCAGGCTACCCCCAGCACATATTTAGGTTGTGTTGGCTGTAAATGCAAGTGACATTTCACCACGTTTCTATACTGTAAGTGATATTAAATCTAATACCTTACTGTTCAGACTATCTACAACAGCATCCAATAAATTTAAATATACATTAACTACAGACTTCCTGGCACCAATCTCTGAAGCACACCTCTGCAATTATCCTCTACCTCCTATCATCAAGCCAATTGTGGATCTTGTTTGCCAACAGGCCTCAGGTCCCTTGTGGCTTAACTTAACAGACCAGTCTACCACAGAAAGCTAATGACATTAGCTATCCTCCAGTCTTCTGTCACCTTGTCTGATGCAGAAACCTCCAGATATCGTTAGGTCTTGGGGATTTATGGCATCACCATAGCGTGGTGGTTAGCTCGACACAATTATAGCTCAGGACGAAGTTTGGAGTTCAATCCTGGCATCCTCTGTAAGGAGCTTGCATGTTCTCACCATGAAATATGTGTGTCTTCTCCAGGTGCTCCGGTTTCCTCCCACAGTCCAAAGATGTACCGGTTAGTAGGTTAATTGGTTATTATTAATTGTCCCTTGATTAGTTTAGGGTTAAATTGGGGGTTGTGGGCTCCAAGTTCTGGAAGGGCCTATTCTGTATTGTAACTCAAAATAAATTAATAAATAACATTAAGGTTCCTGACACTTCCTCCCTCCAGAATACCAGCATACCAATTGCTTAACTATTGAGCTTGCCCATCCTTCTCCCTAGTGAGTATCAATGAGAAGTATCCATTCAGGACCTAACCCTCTTGCCTCTAATTTTTTTTTTGCTCCCCCCCCCCCCCCACATTCCTTTCTTAAAATTCTTTCCTATAAACCTCAAAACACTCACCTAATACCAATTTCCTATACCTGATAGGTTTCCTTTGGTTAACAAAGTGTTCTGAAGGTTTGATCAAGCAATCAAAGATCCCAAATCTTAACATCTTTGCCTCTTAACCTTGTGGTAACATGCTGTCTTTGAACTCTTAGTATCTCACATAATAAATTCTTTCCACTTATCTGATGTTATCAATTCCCTACCTTCATGTAGTGTTTGAAGATGTCAGCTGCAGTCCTAAGATCCACCATGTTGTAGATAATGAGCTTACAGAATCCTGCCAGGAAATTTCTCCTCTTATGCAGCATCTCAATTTTTACTGTCTCATCTAAAACAAACAAAAAAAAATGGCATTATGGCCTCAGGGGCAACCCTATGACAACACAAGATAAAAACACAGTTGTACTCAAAGCTCTGGGAAATCCAGGGAAACCATGTGAACAGTTATAAGGCAAATAATATTTATGCCTCTGTATGTGCAGGGAAGAGCAAAAGGAACTGAAAAATATTTTGGGCCTGTGCTCACTTTTAGGTGTTGTGTACAACCAGTATAGAGGAAGCACAGATGAATTGTACAGAATTAAACAAGGAGAAGAGATCCGATGTTGGGTGTAATTGGGAAAAATCAAGAGTGGGACAAGGGGATAAAGTGAAGAGGACCAGGGAGATCAGATGAGCGAGAAGTATTCTGTAGTGAAGAGTAATTGAAATTGCTCCTCACCATCTCCATCCTCCTCTGTTTCCACAAACACATGGTCCATGACGAAGCTCAGCAGCTCAGACACCAACGACATGTCCGCTGTGAACACCAGGGGTTGTAGATCTTCATTACCATCCTTTGTCATCTGAGCACTGAAGATCACCAGGAGGTCACACAGCAGGGTGAACGACTGTGGCAATTGAAAGAATAATATAAACTTGGATCTCTGTTATAGATGCAAATGGCACATAACAATCATTTACACAGGAAAAATGTGCTGCCTAGCTCTATCCCTAAAGTTTATTCTTTCTGAATGAGCCGACTGAAGAGAAATGGAAACATTCTGTAAGCCAGGCAGCACCTGTACCTTTCTCTTTCCACACACCTAACCACCTCCCAAATTCGCAACCAGTACACACTGGATTTTTAGGATTAGTATGTTGATTGGTTGTGGGGATGTTTCAATGTTCATTCTCCTTGGTACTCACTAACCTGTTCTCTCACTTTCAAGCTGATGTTCGACAGGCCATGCTGACACACTGTGAAGACTGTGTTCCGTTGCTTTCGGAGTCTGATGAGTTGCTCCTGGGGAGATCATCAAGTGCATATTAAGTGACAATAACCCAATTTTTTTCCACTGTGGTGTGCACTTACAAACTCCCACCTCACCACAACAATCCCAGACAGTACTTCCTTCAATCCTTGATCAACTGATGAGCCAGTTCTAGACAATACCCGAGCACTGTTTACTGCAAAGGAGGGCTGGACGGATATTTGAGATGGGCAAGTTGTTTTATGAAGAAAGATTGGACTGATTAGGCTTATGTCTGCTTACTTGAGCAAAACCCAAGATCCCATGAGAATCTCGATAATATGGATGTAGGAAGGATTCCTCCAATTATGGGAGAATCCAAAATTAGGAGTCACCCATTTAAGAATACACAAAGCTTTTCCTGGTGACTTGCAAAAAAAATGGAGATACAAAAAAGATTTGGTGGACTGGTTTTAGGTATAGTTAAGGTCAAGTACTATATTTAGAAGAACAAAAGGAGATCTCAGCAAAACACACAAAAACGCAAGAACTTTACAGGACAGGTACAGCCAAGATGTTTTTCCTGACCGAGGAGTCTAGAACTTGGGACATAATTTTGGGATAGGATGTAGACTGTTTGGGACGGAGATGGAAATTTTTCTTTATGCAGACGGCACTGAATCTTGGGAATTCTCAATGCCAGAGTCTCAACTAATTAATTTTCTTCAAATCAAAGATCAAAAGCTATCAACACACCAAGGGAATTATGCGATAGTGCCATTTTATTGGTCCTGTGACTAATACAGATGAACTTGACAAAAGACAGTAATCACAAGGGGGGTGGGGCAGCAGCATACTCCTGCTATATATTTGTGTGGATTCTAATCATGTGGGAATGATATAATGAGCAAAGGTGTCTGTGCGATCTTTAGCAATATTTGCATCTGTTTCATCATTCACAAAGACCATTTAAGAAAGTAGTCTTTGGGAATGATTCTGACAATAAAATTTTCTCCATGCTCTTTGCCTCTCTTCTGGCTAGATGCTTGATCCTCCTCAGATGGAGAGATGCTGCCCCGCCCACTCATGCTCAATGGCTTAACGACATCATGGCCTGTCTGGACCTCGAAAAAATTCATTATTCAGTTCTCAATTCGGATCTAAAGTTCCATAAGGTCTGGGGACCTTTTATCGAGTACTTTCATAACCTTCCTCTTGACTAGGGTTTTTTTCTCCCTTCGGTCCCTTGCTTTCAGCTCCTTTTTTTTCTGGTAGAAGGCATTATTATCCTCTGTTGCTGAGTGTATTCACAGTCTGGGAGCTTGGCGGTCCTGACTTATACTCTCTATATTGTGTTGTGGTTGGTCTGGAGTTGCTGTTGTTTTTTTCTTGTGTTGTGGGGCTTGGGGAGGACACTAAGCTTACTTGTCTTTAATTTAGGTGCTTTTTTTTTGCTATATTCTCTTCCATTGTAACATATTGTTATTGTATGCTTAATTTTGCACTGTTTTAATGTTCCTCATTGGGATTTGGGGTTTTTAATTTGTAAAATGTTTTGAAAAACTAATAAAAAAAATTAAAAAAAAAAATTTCTCCATGCTGTCTGTTGCAAGATAGACAAATTAATTGGCTGCATGATCTACCACTTTAGGCAGGCTGGCTGTTAAGCCATGTTGAGAATTCCTTGTTGGATCTTCCTCATTGTTGTCAGTCACAGCCAGCCACACTGACCCCACTTCCCTACAACATGTTTCAGGGAGGAGTCAAAATGAATAGTAAGTATTCCCTTGGGAACTGCCTGCAAGATGTTGCCACTGGTGTCATTACTTATTTTGCACACATACAAATTATTAGCTTTTTGCTGCAGTGACACAGTATAAGATGAGGATAAACACAAGCAAGGTGTCATTGCTATATTCCTGTATGTATAATCTAGTTAAAGTTTATGTAAACTTAAGTTCATCCACATTTTGTACTGCATTGTTGCTGCACACAGCTAATTTTCATGGTGTTGATATCCTAGATACACATGAACTTTATTTATTTCAAAGCTCACCCAAGAACAATTATGCTTTAGGATAGTACAGCCAGGTGGCTTGCTATGATATACAAAAAGCAAAAAGGAAGATTCAGAGTATTAGCAGAGGCAGACAAAAATATAAGCATAAAAATTCATCAAATAAATATTGTTCAATAAACCTACATTATTCCTCACATTTCCAAATAGTTGAAGATTCAGTTCTGTTTTCTTTATGCTGAATTAATTTTGACAGGATTAGCAAAGATGGAGAGGAGGAGGATGGGGTGCAAATGAAGGAATTGAATTTAGTTTTCAGTGGTCTATTCATTGAAGTTACATGTGATTTGAAGCTACATGATTTCAATCAGAGAGGAAAGGTATGATCAGTAGAGGTGCATATGCCAGAAATGGTGATATTGAAACAGTTTGCTGGAAAGTAGTCCTTGTGAGTGACTCAATTAGTTGAAAAGAGTTGTCAATTAGGTAGAGGTAGATAAATAACATGTTAGAAAAATAGAAACTGTATTATGGAAGCAGACAATAATACAATAGGACAATTTAATACAGTAATTGAGATACAATGATAGCAGCAGAGCAAAGAAGTTAATTAACTCTAACCTCAGCAACATGGAAGGTTTTCACTGAATTGGAAACGAATGCTTATAATGGAATGGAATAGGCCAAAATTACTGTTAGTGGGATGAGTTGCGGTGTAACATGGGGACAAAAATCAAAAAAAGGTGATGAATACAGGACTGAAAGTGCTATATTTGAACGCATATGGTATACAGAGAAGAGTAGGCTATCTTGTAGCCCAGTTCCAGATTGGTAAGCATGACATTGTGGGTATCACTGAATCATGGCTGAAAGAAGATCGTAGCTGGCAGCTTAACATCCAAGGATTCACATTATATCGAAGGGAGGGCAGGTAGGCAGCAGTGGCTCTGTTGGTAAAAAAATGAAATCAAATCCTGTGAAAGAGGTGACATAGGATCAGAAGATGAAGAATCCATGTGGGCTCGACATCAAGAAACTGCAATGGTTAAAAAGTCCCCCAAACAGTAGCCAGGAGGTGGGCAACAAATTACAACAGATGGGAAATGCATGTCAAAAAGGCAATGTTATAGTAGTCAAGGGGAATTTCAATATGCTGGTAGATTGGGAAAATCAGACTGGTTCTAGATCCCAAGAGAGAATTTGTAGAATGCCTATGTAAAATGGCTTTTTAGTGCACCTTGTGGTTGAGTCTACTAGGGGAAAGTCTATTCTGGATTGGGTGTTGTGTAATGAACTGGATATGATTAGGGAGCTTAAGGTAAAGGAACCTTATGAGACAGTGATCATAATATGATAAGACTTCACCCTGCAATTTGAGAGGGAGAAACTAAAGTCAGATGTATTACAGTGGAGTAAAGGGAGTTACAGAAACATAAGAGAGGAACTGGCCAAAGTCGAAGGGACACTAGCAGGGATGACAGCAATAGCTAGAGGTTCTGAGAAAAATTCAGAAGGTGTGGAATAAATACATCCCATAGTACTATTCTAAAGGCAGGATGACCTATTTGTAGCTGAGAGGGAAGTCAATAACAACATAAAAGCAAAAGAGAGGGCACGTACAGAACAAATCTTAGTGGGAAGTTAGAGGATTGGAAATATTTTAAAAACCAATAGAAGGCAACTAAAAAAAGACACAAGGAGGGAAAAGATGAAAGATGAAGCTAAGTAAGGCAATCATTTCAAAGAGGATACCAGATATATAAAGATTAAAAGAGGTGAGAGTGGATATTAGACAGCTGGAAAGGTAGTAATGGCGGACAAGGAAATGATTGACAAACTACATAAGTATTATGCATCCATCTTCACTATGGAAGAAACTTGCAGTATGCTGGATGTTCAAGAGTGTCAGGGGGCAGAGATGAGTTAATTTGCTATTATTAGGGAGAAGGTGCTTGGAAAACTGAAAGGTCTGAAGGTAGATATTGTAAGTCACCTGGACCCGATGGCCTACACCTCAGGGTTCTGAAAGAGGTGTTTGGAGAGATTGTGGAAGAATTGTTAATGTTCTTTCAAGAATCACTAGATTCTGGCATTGTTCCAGAGGACAAAAAAAACCACTCCACTCTTCAAGGAAGGGAGGCAGAAAAATGAAATTATAGGCCATTCAGCCTGATCTCATGCAGGCACTGGTGAGGCCTTACTTGGGAGAGTTGTGAGCAGTTTTGAGCCCCTTATCTAAGAATGGATATGCTGACGTTGGAGAGGGTTCAGAGGGGGTTCACAAGAATGATTCCAGGAATAAAGGGTTATCATATGAGGAGCATTTAATGGCTCTTGTCCTGTACTTGCTGGAATTTAGAAGAGCTGTTGGCGGGAAAATCTCATTGAAATCTGTTAAATGTTGAAAGACCCAGATAGATTGAAAGTGGAGAGGATGTTTCCTCTAGAAGGGTAGTCTAGGACCAGAGGGTACAGCCTCATATTAGAAAGATATCCATTTAGACCGGATGATGCTGAATCTGTGGAGTTCGTTTCCACAGGTGCCTGTGGAGGCGATATGAATGGGTGTATTTAATGCAGAGGTTGATAGGTTCTTGATTAGTCAGGGTGTGAATGGCTACGGAGAGCAAGCAGGAGAATGGAGTTGAGATGGAAAATGGATCCACCACAATGAAATGGCAGAATAGAGCTGATGGGCCGAATGGTCCAATTCTGCCCCCATCTCTTTTGGAATACCTTCCAACTTCGGCTATGCAATATAGAATTGAACATTCCAAGTGCAGGTACAGAATGGACAAAATGCAGAGTAAAGATTCCTTTATATTATTCAACCAAACTGCACTTCATAACTGCTCTGTCTTGACTCTCAAGAACAAATCATCCTAATCCATCCTGGCTGTTTGATCTATGGTGCATTACAAGCTTAACTGAGCCTTCAGCCTCCAATTTGGTGCAGAAGTCTTTTGCCAACTTATGAGTTCTAGCAGTTTATTACCTTGGTTACTGGATGCTCTGAGATGACAGCCAGTCTCCAGAGGACATGAAAGTGAGCACAAAGCAGAGCTTGAATGATGATCTGAAAGGAGGTGAAACAAACATTAATGGTTTAATAAGTTTTAGCTAATATACTGATACAGTCTTGTCTACATTGTTTGTGGTTTGCAAGATGTTTTGTGAAGGACTTAAATGGTACAAGCCTTGGTCAATAACCTCCTAAATATACAACTCCAACACCAAACTGCTGTTTAAGAGTAGATAACACTCTGAGGAATAGGCCACTCATAGACTAATATAGCACAGAAACAGGCCTTTCAGCCAAACTTGTCCATGCCAACCAAGGTGCATTTCTGAACTAGTTCTATTTGTCCATATCTGTCTAAACCTTTCCTGTCCACATGCCAGATTAAATATCTTGTGATTGCAATTGTATGTCTCCTCCACTTCTTTTAGCACTTTCCAGATACCCATCGTCTTCACCTTGCCCCTTAGAGCACCTTTAAAATTTCCCCTCTCACCTTAAACTTCTGCCCTCTTAAATTCCTTCATGGGTGGGGGGAGGGGCGGGTGAGAGAAAGGGAAAAGAGAACAAGACACAGGACTGTTACCTCTATGATTTTGTGAACCTCTGTCAGGTCATCTCTCAGCTTTCTTGCTCTAAGGAAACCAATTTTAGCGTATCCATTCTACGAATCAAGCCTTCCAACCCACGCTCTCATTTAATGACATCCTTTCTAAAAGTACGGTGACCAGAACTGCATGATATTTCAGGAGTAGTCTCAACAACATCTTGCACATGACATTCAATGCAGTACCCTATCCATTTAGGCAAGCATACCATACACCTTCAACACCCTGTCATAGTTTAGGATCTCCAGGTCCTTGTATCCCCAGGTCTCTGTTCTGTAACACTCTACAGGCTCCTGCCATTCACTGTATCTAGTTTAACTTCCCAAAATGCATCACTATGCAGTTGCCTGAGTTAATTTGCATCTGCCTTGTCTTTCTGCCAACTCTCCCAGTTGATCCAGATCCTGTTGTAACCTTCAACAACCTTCTTCACCATCCACCATACGACAATATATACAAACAGATGAGTGAGGAATAAGCCACTCAATCCCACCAACCTACTTTGCTATTCAGTGAGATCACGGCTGGTCCGATTGTAACATCATTGCCAGGGACAATAGTGGAATTGCTTCCCAAAACCCAACTACTGAATTAATTGAAAAGGTTTTCACATTATTTTAGATCACCAACGTTCTGTAATTTACTTCTTGGCCTTATGCCAAGGCATATTAAGATCTCCCCAATCATCTATTGAAACAAAATAGTGATAACTCCATTATTATATTCCAAGTGCTATGTTTTTGTTCAAAATCTAACCAGTGTGTTTTTGTTCTCACAACTTTTCTGTCACAGAACTCAGTTGTCATCCAAGTCATTTAATGTAGGTTCTAAATTGATTCAATTATATCTTAGAAATGACCCCTTAATCTTGTCTTTTCCTTTGCCTGTTAAAACCGCAACCCATGCTCATGATTTAGTACTGTGAAGCACTCCAACTCTTCACATAGAAGGATGATCCTGCACTGAATTGGTAAGAGTTATAAATATTCATGGCACACAATCTACTGAAACCATTAAAACTTAACATCAAAGAGCTATCCAATTTAATTCCACATCCCTGTTAGCCAATTCACTTGTGCATTTTAAGTGCCCTGAGCTACAGTCAAGTATTTTTTTAATGCAATGAGACGGTGCAGAATAGATTCACTAGGATGTTGCTTACTATGATGTTTCAGTTAAAAGTCAGACTACACAGGCTGGGTTTGTTTTCTCTGAAGTAGACAGGCTGAAGGATCCTGTCAGAAAAACAATATAGAGATAAAATAGCAGACTTTTTTCCCCCATAAGTTAGTTGACCAGAAGATTGCTTTACCTGATCTGGTATCTCCCCCGTGTCAATCCCTCGCTCCAGGATTCGGCAGCAGTTGTCAAATAGTTCCCATTTGCTAAGGTCGTGTGCACTGCGATGACAGATAGTAACACATCAACAGTGAAGGGAGGTGGGATTTAGGGGTTGATGCTTTCTTTTCTTTCTTGGTTTCATGGCTACCCGGAGAACTGAAGAATTTCAGAGATGTATACTTTGATAATAAATGAACCTTTGAACCTTTTCTTTTGAACTTTTGAAGATCTTACCAAGGGGAGATAAGGCTTTGATCACAAATAGGTTTAAAAATTAAAGCCGGGAACAAATACAACATCAAATGACAATAGATCTTCTATAAAGCATTTTCTGACATCACTCCTGTAAGGTCTGGCTCTAAATTTAAAGTTGCATTTCTTCATTTTTCATACTTAAAGATGCTACTCAATCTGCCAACTCCTTTAATTATCTTTAACACCTCAGCCAGATCACTAGTCCAGTTTCTATTCTCCAGCAAACACGAGGCCAGTCATGGAAATCTATCTTTAACCTCAATATTGTTCTGGTAAATAAGTGACCCCCAAAGAACAGTGACTTAGAGGGTACTGAAAGCTTTGCAAAAAGAAAAGTGACATTAAAAAGACATTGGGACATGGCATAAGAGAATGCTAGAAATACTCAAGCATCATCTGTGAAGAAAAAAACTGACCAAAACTGAACACAGTACGCCAAATGATAACTTACCAACATCTTGTACAACTGCAGCGTAACATCCCAGCATCTATACTCAGTGGCCTGACGAAAGCCAATATGCCAAAATCCTTTTTCACCACCATCTATCTGCAACGCCACTTTCAAGGAACCACATATCCCAGGTTTCTATTCTGCAACAGGGCCTTGCATTTCACCCTGAAAGTCCTACCTCCATTTGTCTTCCCAAAATGTAAATAAGATTTCTCTTTCATACATCCATGTTCACCTTGCCTAATCCCAGTTTCATTTTAAGTGCTTTGTTATATCTTTTATAACAGATGTTAGTCTCCTTTAAGACTAACAGGTTGAATTCTCATTTGCTCTCCCCTTTTCTCCCCCCCATATTAATGTTAGATACACTCCCTTTAATCAGCAGGAGCCATTCCCTGTGGATTTTTAAAAAAAAAAGACTCAGATGAAGAAGTGAAAAGGTGGACTAGTAGCTTTACAAAAGGTTGATGGTATTGCGGACAGTGTAGAAAGTTGTTGGGATAGACAATGCAGAAATGAGTAGACAAGTGACAAATGGTGTTCAGTCTAGAGAAGTGAAAAGTGATAGACTATAGATTCATCTGTAGATGCTAGGAACCTAAGGCAACACACACAAAATGCTAAGGAACCTATTCTTACTTTCCTTAATAATTCTCCTATGACTGATGTAAAACTCAGCCTGTAATTTAATAGATTATCCTTGCTGCCCTTTTTAAAGGAACAACATTTGCTATTTTTCAGTTCTTCACCAGTGGCTAAAGAGAATACAAAGACCTGTCAAGGACCAGCAACCTTTTCTCGTCCTTTCAATCCTATCCTGGGGACTTATTTACATCAATATCCTTTAAGAAACCCAAAAGTGCCCCCTCCTCGATATTAACATGCCCTAACAGCACCCCTGTTCTCCATGTTCTTCTCCTAAGTGAATACTGATCCAATATACCAACTTAGTACCTTGCCCACCTGACAAAGAATAAAGATTTGCTCAGTGAAATGCATCAAATCAGCGAGGACTGTGCTGGCCAAGCCATGAGTTTCACCACGCTTCGTTTCCATAGCACACCCACAACTCACTAATCCTAATCATACATCTTTGGATTGTATGAGGAAACCTCAGTACCCAGAGGAAACCCACTTAGTTACATATAAAACATACAAACTCCTTATAGGCAACAACGTGAATCTGTAACCATGAATACTGTAAAACAATGCATTAATTGCTACACTACCTTACCGCCACTTCCTCTGGTTCCAGGGATAAATTCCCTCTCTTGACCTTGAATGGCCTACTCTCTCCCTAGCTTCTTGTGTTAAACATGCATAATAGACTGCCTTAAGGGTTTTCTTGTTGGGGGGAGAGTGGGAGTGGTATTTGTGTTCTCTTCCATCAAGATAAACAAAGTAGTAGTTTAATTGCTCTGTCAGTTTTGTTCCCAATTGCAAATATTTCTGTTTCTGACTTCAACAGATCTTTATCTTTAATTATCTTTTATATTTTACATATGTGAGAAAGCATTTACATATAATTTATATTCTCTACAAATTTACTGCCATACTCCATTTCCATACTATTAATCAATACCTTGGTCCTTTTTGCCCAGTTCTAAAATGCTGCCAACTTGCAATCTTGTTACTTTCTGCAACTGAACAACTCCTTTTGGACCTAATATTATCCTCAACTTCTTTTACTAACCAGTGAGGTTGCAATTCATTTTATTTTTACAAAAGTAATGTATAACTAATGCAGTTACTGTACAAGTAACTTGCATACTAACAAAATGCCTCACTTACTTGTACAGAACAGCAATTCTCTTCAGAGATGTGGCCACAGTATACAGGTTATCTTCATCAGCTTCTCCGACCTGAAAATTTGACCAATATCAGTCATACCTATCTTAATGTATTTCTCGATATCTTGCACTTCACAACACTCTCTCAACATGGCATATTTAATATAGTAAAATTTTAAGAGTACTTCAGATAAGTGTTTGGAAACACAAATTTAACAGTGAGCTGTACAATTACATATGATATGACTAAAACACAAGGTCACAAAAAATATGAAGAGAAGTAGGTCACCTCATCCTTCAAACCTGCCCTGCCATTCAGTATGCTGATGGTTGATCTACTCCAAGCTTAAAACTCCTCTCCTTTACGAATTCTTCACGACCCTGAATTTTCCAAATCTTTTTAAAAGATATCTACCTCCTCTTTCAATATCCCATGAACTAGCAACGATAATTTCTTGGAACCCTGTTGGTGTTTAGAAAGGAGGTGGCACAGGAAATAGATGAGATGTAGTTGAGGGTTACTGAAAAGGAAAATATGGCATTTCAGGAGGCACCTATGCTGTAAGTTCCATCATCAGAGCAGGTAAGACAGAAACAGAGAGCGTACTGAAGCTCTAACAGGGAGCTGGGTAGAAAGGAACTTTATTAAGATAGTTGTGGAAGGCAGTGGACTTACAATGGATATTGGTCACTAACCCACTCCTGGGATGGAAGACAGAAATCCAGAAAGGAGACAAGTTGGAGGGGAACCCTGTGACATAGATCAGGGTAAAAAAAAAAAGCACAAAAGTAATAAAACTTACAGTAGTTTTAAAAAAAAAGAAAAGCACAATTTGACTGATTCTGTCTGAATAAGAAATGACAATTTCTGCAGTTGTTAACCATTGGTAACATTAATACTACTTTCCATAGACTCTGTCTGATGTGCTTGGAATTTTCAGCCAATCTGCAATCTTTTTGATTTCAGCTGACTTGCATTTCAAAACTTTAAAAGGACTTTGTTTTCTCTAACTGCTTTCATGAATCCATTAATGAGTTTCATAAAGATTGGAATCACCTGGCAACCTTGGTCTCAACATCCAGAGAGGCATCTCCTTTATCCATTTCATCCCTCCCTCTGGAACTTAAGACCAACTTATTGTTTCTCTCCCAGTTCCAGTGTTTGAAATTGAAGACTCTTTTCCCTGATGCTATCTGACATTGAGCATCTCCTGGATTTTGTTTTTATATGATATTACCAACATTGTTAAATTTGATTTTCACTATGTTGATGAGATGAAAGGGAATGGAAAACTTCTACGGAGCATAAACAATCTGCTAGAGTGCATATCAAACCCAACACAACCCAATCACGGATTCCACACCTTCTACCTAGGTTAACTACCTTGTCCACTCACACTGCAGATAACACAATCAGGATCCCCTCACAGCAAGGGCCACACCCAATCTTTTTCAGATTCTATTCCCATATTTGATCATGTTGCTCTGCATCTCTGTGGACAGATCCAGCTTTACCACAAAACCCCTTAGCTGCACCTGCCAAACCATCTATGATCTCTTTATTGGCACTATCAACTCAGCCCGACCCCTGCACCAACTCCCTTGGCCAATTACACGCCACATAGAACTTCCCACTGCAAAACTAGCCTTGTACAGGCTAACAGCAACTTCTGCCCACACAGCACCTCTGCTTCCCATCCTTCAATTCTAGAACTGAAGCTGGAACTACGATTAGCGTAGATCCAAATAATGGCAGTCACCATCTTACAGGACAGGGTTGTGTCCCTAGAAAATAGCCCATCACGATTTTAAGTAACACAAAGCCACATCATCTGTGCATGCTGCAAGAAACATGAGTTGAAAAAAAACCAAATCTTATGTTGATTTACTTAATTTTATTTCTCCCACAGATTCAGTGAGTGTATTTTTTTCTGGATCTCTAAATTTTGGATAGTGATTTAATTCTGTAACCCAATCTGTAACATGGAGTTCACCTGTGATTTTCCTCCTGCACTGCTCACGCTTCTGATAGAATAAACCAACACCACTGCCAACATTCCATCATCAAGGCATCAGACTTTTGTTGCTGTAATTCCCACAGACATTGGAGCAGAATTAAACCATTTGGCCCATTGCTCCACCATTCAATCATGGCTCATCCATTTTTCCCCTCCTCTACCCCACTCCCCATAACCTTTGATGCTATGTCTAATCAAGAACCTAGCAAGCTCTGCCTTAAACACTCCCAACAACCTGGCTTCCACAGCTGCCTGTGGTAATAACTGCCACAAATACACCACCCTCTGACTAAAAGAAATTTCTCAGCATCACTGTTTTAAATAGAACCCTTTCTATCCTGAGGCTGAGCCCTCTTGTCCTAGTCTCCCCCACAATAGGAAACATCCTTTCCACATCTACTCAGTCTAGGCCTTTCAACATTCAAAAGGTTTCAGTGAGATCACCCCTCATTCTTCTAAATTCCAGCAAGTACAGACCCAGAGCTATCAAACATTCCTTGTATGATAACCCTATCATTACTGGAATCATCCTTTTGAACCTCATCTGAACCCTCTCCAATGCCAGCTCATCTTTTCTTAGATGAGGTGCTCACAATACTCAAAGTGAGGCCTCACCAGTGCCTTATAAAGCCTCAGCATCACATCCCTGCTCTTTTTTTCTAGACCTCTTGAAATGAATGCTAACACTGCATTTGCCTTTCTCACCACCGATTCAACCTTCAAGTTAACCTTGTCCCTATGCAACTTGGATTTTTGGATTTTCTCCCTGTTTAGAAAATAATCTGCACATTTATTTCTACTACCAAAGTGCATGACCATACATTTTCCAACATTGTATTCCATTTGCCACTCTCTTGCCTATTCTCCTAATCCAAGACCTTCTGCAGCCATCTTATTTCCTAAACGTGACCTGCCCCTCCCCTAATCTTTGTGTCATCTGCAAACTTGGTAACAAAGCCATCTATTCCATCATCTAAATCATTGATACACAGCATAAAAAGCAGTCCCAACACTGACCCCTGTGGTATACCACTACTCACAGGCAGCCAAACAGAAAAGGATCCTTTTATTCCCACACACCGTCTCCTACCAATCAGTCAATGCTTTAATCATGCCAGTAACTTTCCTGTAATACTATGGGATCTTTACTTGATAAGCAGCCTCATGTGTGGTACCTTGTCAAAGGCCTTCTGAAAGTCCAAATGTACAACATCCACTGCATCCCCTTTATCTATCTTATGTGTAATCTCCTCAAAGAATTCCAACAGGTTTGTCAAGCAAGATTTTCCCTTAAGGAAACCATGCCAAGATTTGTACCATCTTGTCCTGTGTCTCCAAGTAATCCATAAACTCATCCTTAACAATTGATTCTCAAATAACTCCATTCCTTAGCTGCTGACATCCCATTCTATTACTTACATTTGCACAACTGTTACCCAATCCTCTGCTGTTCATGCCATTGTTTGGTAACCCTAGTTTTAACAGTCTGCACACTGAAGACATATCCAAGCCTACCTCATGCAGCAGGTCCTCAGCAGAGTGAGTGAATATCCCAACGAGAGTGTCAACTATCTGGCTGCGGGCAATGTCTACACGGTTACGGATGGTGTAGTCTTCGTTACACAGCGTGTAATAGGCCCGACTACAAGCCTCAAGAACTTCCATTTCAGTGTGTTTTTGAACAATGTCTCGGATCTGCTTCAGCAAAAGGTCCAGATACTGCAAATGGTAACAGAGAGAAGATAAGGGGAGGTAGCAGAGGAAATAAAAGATTTATCCCAGCTAACGAACAAGAGCAGCAAAAACATGTGAACACCACCCATTTCATTTCTTCATCAGCCTGGAACACTCTCCCTAACAGCGTTGTGGGTATACCTCAAAGATTACAACAGTTCATCACCATCTTCTCAAGGACAACTAAGAATGGGCTCAGCTGGCAAAATCCACGATCCTTAAATCAATCTACAGTATAAAAGTTGCACAAGACCAGCAAACAAGTAGAGGAGAAATTTCTTCACTTAAATCTTAGAAACGCTCTCATCATGCAGGGCAAGTTTTTTTTTTAAATAACGAAGTGATAGGTTCCTGAAATGGGCTGCCGGGAATAGTGGTAGAGGCAGGCAAGAGGGAAACTTTTAGATAGACATACAAATATACAGGGAATGAAGAGTTATGATCATATGGACACAGAAAATATTTCATTTTACAATTTATTCAGAGCAGACGTCATGTATATTCTATTTCAGAAGGGTCTGGTTGCTGGGAACAGTACAGAAACATGGATTGAGGCACAAGATTGCTACAAGTTTTTGATTGCATCTGTATATACATGTACTTGAACATACAGCAATAAACTTGATCTTATCTTTATTACTTAGTGACTCAAGGGTATGGAGTGAGAGTGGGTTGGGGAGGCCATGGCAACAAGAGGTAAAACAAACACAGCAGTATAGAAAAATTTGGCAGGAAAGAAGGGCGAGCATAGGCGGCACCATCTAAGGACAAGTATTTTCACAATACCTGTTCTATTCCACTTGCATTCTCACCTTCTCCTGTCGTTTGCTGCTATATATGTCCAGATCAAAGAAACTTGGAATCTTCAGAAGATTTGCCACTTTTTCAGCATCAGCAGAGTACTGGGGTGAGGGATGGGGAATAAAAAGGAGCATTTTTAGTGTATAGTTCTGCTTTCTGTGAGCATTTGTCTTCACCACCCATCCATCTCAGGATGTAAAAAAATTACATAATTTATCGCTCCTGTCTCCTTGCTTCACCAGGGCCAATGGCAATTTTGCTAACCCACCCAACTTTTCTCTGCCCTCTGGTTCACCAAAAGCTGTGAGTCAACACCCTCTCTCTCACCTTGGCCAGGAGCTGTGGGATAATGACGATTAGATGTTCTGTCAGTTTAGCACGGTCATCCATCTGTTGTTTCTTCTCCTTCGCAGTCAGCAACTAAAACATGTTGTAAACATTTAAGTTAATGTGATATAGGCAGAAGAGCCCGACAAGTAAACACTATGCTGACCCCAAATACCTGGCTGCCTCATTTAATACAATGCAGAACGGCACCATAAATTCAGCTGATCATTCATATTCATTATAACCTCCTCTCTACCCAGGTATCCTGATCTCTTCCATCCATTAGATTAATATTTTCAATCCTCTTCCCAAGGGTCCTAGAAGAAAAGGTGTAATACTGGCATACAAAACATACTCCCTAACAGTAGATTGGGGAAGATTTTATGCAGTAGACTGCAGGCAAATTTCATGACAACTGATGCTTCAGGAGCTTCAGGAGCACTGAAAGACAAGGCAAGATGCATAGATATGAATAACTGATCACACCTCACTAGTCCCCAGTTCTCCTAGACCCAAAACCACCAAGGACATGGGAGAGGGTCATCTTACTGCTGTTAGAGGTTGTCCTCAGACGTCCTGAAAGCAGTCTCACCTTCTTTCCTGAAAGTCTGCCAATGGGAGGGTGAATCTCCACAGCTTGTCTCATTGAGCAAACCATTAGTTCAATCAAAGCAGCCTCCTCTTGATCACTGAGACCTGGAAAGCAAGTTCACATTAATTTATTTCAACTAGTTCAGCAGTTTAACCCACCTATGCCAACATTTTAATAAATATTAATAAATAAATAATCACTGCAGGAGATTTCAAACAGGCCAGCTTGATGAAGTTTCTGAACAACTATCACCAACGTATCACCTGTAGAACCAGAGGAGCTACACTCGACCACGTTATACCACCACCAAGAATGCTTACTGTGCTATCCCATACCTATGCTTTGGAAAGTCGAAACATCCGGCTGCACTTCTACTCCCAGTGTATAAGCAGAATACTGCAGCACCAGTATTGAGACCAAGAAGATATGGTCAAGGGAGGCCTAGCAGTGCTTAAAAGGCTCCTTTGAGTCGGTGGACTGAACAATGTGCAGCAATTCACCTTTGAGTCCAAATGAATACCCCACACTTGTCACCGACTTCAAAATCTGTATGGATGAGTAAACACGAAGAAATCTGCAGATGCTGGAAATTCAAACAACAACACACACAAAATGCTGTTAGAACACAGCTGGCCAGGCAGCATCTATAGGGAGAAGCGATGTCGAAGTTTCGGGCCGAGATCCTTCGTCAGGACTCACCGAAAGGAAAGATAGTAAGAATATTTGAAAGTAGAGGGGGGGAGGGGGAAATGCGAAATGATAGGAGAAGACCGGAGGAGGTGGAATGAAGCTAAGAGCTGGAAAGGTGATTGGCGAAAGTGATACAGAGCTGGAGAAGGGAAAGGATCATGGGACAGGAGGCCTCAGGAGAAAGAGGGGGGGAGCACCAGAGGTAGATGGAGAACAGGCAAACAACTAAATATGTCAGGGATGGGTTAAGAAGGGGAGGAGGGGCATTAACGGAAGTTAGAGAAGTCAATGTTCATACCATCAGGTTGGAGGCTACCCAGCCGGTATATAAGGTGTTGTTCCTCCAACCTGAGTTTGGATTCATTTTGACAATAGAGGAGGCTATGGATAGACATATCAGAATGGGAATGGAATGTGGAATTAAAATGTGTGGCCACTGGGAGATCCTGCTTTTTCTGGTGAACCGAGTGTAGGTGTTCCACGAAATGGTCTCCCAGTCTGCGTCGGGTCTCGCCAATATAAGTATGAGAACAAACCACAAGTCATGGATGAACCAGGAGATTTGAGCTCTGTTGAGGACTAGATCTGTGGCATTCAAGACCGGTGATCCAGAACTTCTTGAAGTCCAGCTACTACCTATGGAAGGCTACTTTATGGACAAAAAAAGGAATTCCAATTGAGGTTGGAAAGGGGCTTGGATGCACATTAGCTCTGGCAGGGTTTCCAAGCCATTACTTCCTACAAAGTGAAACCTATCATGAATGGCTGTAATGCTTCAACAGTTTGCGTGAACACTTTGAAAGGGAAAATAAAACTTTATCGATGCGAATCCCTGCAACATCTGGTGACCCTGATCTGTCTCATAGGCCTAAGTAAGAACATCTTTCAAGAGGGTGAACCCTCACAAGGCACAACACACTGATGGTATACCTGGTAGGGCTCTGAAAACCTGTGCTAACTGGTGGGAATGTTCTGAGAAAATCTTCAATCTCTCACTGCTGCATTTGGAAGTTCCCACCTGCTTCAACAGGGCAACAATCAGTGCCCGAGGAGCAAGATAAGCTGCCTAGTGGCATTCACATCTACTGTGATGAAGTGATTGAAAGGGTTGGTCATGGCTAGAATCAACTCTTGCCTAAGAAGGAGCTCTGCAATTTGTCTATCACCACAGAAGTTTACAACGGATGTAACCTCACTGAGATAATAATAATAATATCTATGTCAGGCTGGACTATGTTTATTACCTACAACTCAACACAATCAAATGCTCAGTTGTAATCAACAAGCTCCAAAACCAGGGCCTCTGATCTTCCCACTGCAAGTGTATTCTTGACCACTGGGAGACCAGCTTGTGCAGATCAGAAACATCATCTCCTTCTCACTGACAATCAACACTAGGATATCCCAAGGAAGCATGCTTAGCGCACTGCTCTACTTCCTCTACAGCCACGATTGCATGGCTAGGGACAGTTTAAACACTATCCATAAACTTACCAACGACACAATCATGTTGGCAGAATTTCAGATATTGATGAGGTGGCGTACAGGAGTGAGATGAATCAGCTGGATGAGTGGTGTCACAGCGACAACCTTGCACTCAATGTCAGAAAGACCAAGGAATTGATTGTGGACTTCAGGAGGAGCAAGTCTCAGGAACATCCACTAGTTCTCATCAAGGGACCAGAAGTGGAGCAGTTTCAAGTTCCTGAGTGTCAACATCTGTGGATCTACCCTGGGCTCAACATACTGATGAAATTACAAAGAAGCCGGATATATTTCATTAGGAGTTTGAGGAGAGTTGGTACGTCACCGAAGACGCTCACAAATTTACCATGGACCACTGCACAAGATTGGAAATGGCTGCAGACAAATGTATACTCAACCAGCTTCATCATGGGTAATTAAGGGCCTCTAACACCCTTTTTTTCTTTGCTACCATCAAGGTGGTGGCACAGAGCCTGAAGACACACACTCAACATTTCAGGAGT
Organism: Hypanus sabinus; assembly: GCF_030144855.1. NCBI lineage: Eukaryota > Metazoa > Chordata > Chondrichthyes > Myliobatiformes > Dasyatidae > Hypanus > Hypanus sabinus. Next base: position 63,350,647 of record NC_082723.1, on the reverse strand, counting down.
TGACAATGAACCTATGAATACTTGCAAAGTATTTTCTCCCTCTCTTTTGCACTACTTATTTATCTTAAATATAGTTATTATAATTTATAGTTTTATTATTATGCCACAAAGCAATATATTTCACGCCAGTGATATTAAACCTGATTCTGATAAAGGTGTAATATTACTAAAATGATTCCAGGAACTAGAGATTTTATTTGTATTAATACTGTGGAAAAATGGGGATTTTCTTAGAGGGTATCTGAAATTATGAAGTACATCAACAGGAGAGAAAGAGAGAAACTCTTGTTAGTGAAAGGGTATTCTTTTTTGCAACTTAATACTTTTTTTCCCTCCCCAGTTCTTCCAAAATATTCTCAACATGAATATCAATCGTTTATCTTTCCATGTGCCGCCGACTTGCTAAGTGTTTCAAGTATTTTCTGTTTTTTTAAAAAAATTTATTTTCATGCTCTTATATAAAGTCAGATTAAAAGGCCAAGTAGCTCCATTTCATTATTCCACAGAACAACCATTATTTGTGAACAATCTCCTAATTTCAGCACAAGTTTTGTGCACCACACCAAAATGTTGCTGTACCTCACACTCCAGCTATACAACATGGAACCACAATAATCTTATTACACCATTGCATTTTTGCTCAAGAATCTCCACACACAAAAGGGCCAGCATTGCAAGCTCACCCACTTCGTCGTCTTCAATCTCTTCCAGTAACAGCTCGGTCATCCCCTCCCAGTCTTTCAGCACATATCCAGCATGGTCCCAAAGACTATCCACCAAATATGCACAGTGTTCATGGAGCTTAGGAAAGAAACAAATAAACATTGATCAGTATAACCAGTGCACCAATCATGAGTTGGACAGCTCCGAGAAGGAAGGTGGCGCACAGGTCCAGGAGCAAAGTTTAAAAGGGGAAAACTTCGCAGGAACTCAGCTATAACCAGAGTACCAATTGTGAGCTGGAGAGCAGGAAAGGTTCAGGCATAAAAGGGAGACACTGCCAAGTGGAGCAGTCATCAACAAGGTGGTCTGAGGTAGATTAGTGGGCAAGTGAACTTTGCTGTTTTTTCCTTGCATTTTTTGTTGGAGGAAGAGCGCATGTCTGTAGGGTTAGTACTTTGCTCTGGGCGTCAGATGTGGGAATCTTCCTGTTTCCCAGATGGCCAAATCTGTGCCAGGTGCACCGAGATGCAGTTTCTGAGAGACCGTGTTAGGGATCTGAAGCTGCAGCTTGATGACCTACAGCTTTTTAGGGAGAGTGAGCAGGAGATCAATAGGAGCTTCAAGGAGTTAGTTATCCTGATACTGCAGGAGTTAGATAAGAGGGTGACTGTCAGGGGAGGAATGGAAGGAGCTCAGATAGTAGAGAGCACCCCTGTGGTCACCCCCCTCATTAATCATCCTCTCATTTTGGATGCTATTGAGAGTGGTGACCTGACAGACGACCATGGCGATTGGGTCTCTGGCACTAGTGGTGCAGAAGGGAGAGAAGTGAGGATTGTTGTAGTCATAGGGGATTCCATAGTGAGCGTTCTGTCAGCTGATAGAGATAACCACATGGTGTGTTGTCTCCCAGGTGCCAGGGTATGGGATGTCTTGTATCAGGTGCAGTGTATTCTGAAGATAGAGGGTGAACAGCCAGAAGTCTTAGTACACATTGGTACCAATAACATAGATAGAAAAAGGGAGGAGGCCCAGAAGAGAGAACTCAGGGAGATGGGTAGGAAGCTGAAAAGCAGGCCTGTGTCACATGCTAACAAGCACATGAATAGCATATTAATGTGTGGCTGAGACTGGTGTAGGGGGCAGGGCTTTGGGTTCCTGGATCATTGGGGCCTCTTCTTGGGGAGGTACGACCTGTACAAAAAGGATGGGTTACATCTGAACCCAAAGGGGTCCAATATCCTAGCAGGCAGGTTTAATCAAGCTGTTCGGGAGCGAAAAGTCTGAAGATTTATATAGTGAGTCACCTGGACTAGATTGTACACATCCCAGAGTTCAGAAAGAGGTGGCTGAAGAGACTGTGAGGGCATTAGTAATAACCTTTCAAGATCACTAGATTTTAGAATGGTTCCAGAAGACTGGAAAATTGAAAATGTCACTCCACTCTTCAAGAAAGGAGAAAGGCAGAAAGGAAACTATAGACCAGTTAGTCTGACCTCAGTGGTTGGGAAGATGTTGGGAATCGATTAAAGATGAGGTCTCAGGATACTTGGAAGCACATGATAAAATAAGACATTGGGAAAATCTTGCTTGACATATCTGTTGGAATTCTTTGAAGAAATAACAAGCAGGATGACAAAGGAGAATTGGTTGATGTTGCAAAATTGGATTTTCAGAAGGTTTTTGACAAAGTGCCACACATGAGGCTGCATAACAAGGTACTACAGGAAAGATTCTGGCATGGGTAGAGTATTGGCTGATTGGCAGGAGGCAAAGAGTGGTAATAAAGGAAGCCTTTTCTGTTTGGCTGCCAGTAACTAGTGGTGTTCCACAGGGGTCTGTGTTTATATGTCAATGATTTGGATGATGGACTTGGTGACTCTGTTGTGAAGTTTGCAGACAATATGACTATAGGAAGTAGAGAAGCTACAGAAGGACTGACAGATTAGGAGAATGGCAAAGAAATGGCAGATGGAACACAGTGGTGGAAGGGCATGGTCATGCACTGCTATAGAAGAAATGAAAGGGTTGACTTTTTTTTTTTAAAATGGAGAGAAAACAAAAAACTGAGATACAAAGGGACTTTTAAGTCCTTGTGTAGGATTCCCTAAAGGCTAATCTGCAGTTTGAGTCTGTGGTGAGGAAGGCAAATGCAATGTTAGCATTCATTTCAAGAGGATTGGGATATAAAAGCAAGGATGTAATGTTGAGACTTTATAAAGCACTGACGAGTATTCACTTGAAGTATTATGAGCAGTTTTGGGTCCCTTATCTTAGAAAGGGTGCGCTGAAACCAGAGTGGGTTCAAAGGAGGTTGACGAAAATGACCCCTGGATTACATGGCTTGACAAATGAAGAGCATTTGATGATTTTTGTGCCTGTATTCACTGGAATTTAGAGGAATGAGGGGTGATGCCACTGAAACCTATCAAGGGTGAAAAGCCTTGATATGGAGGATGTGGAGAGGATGTTTCCTATGATGGGAGCGTCTAAGACCAGAGGACACAGCCTCAGAATAGATGGATTTCCTTATAGAATGGAGATGAGGAGTAATTTCTCGAGCCAGGGAGTGTTGAATCTGTAGAATTCTTTGCCACAAGCAGCTGTGGGGGCCAGGTCTTCATGTACATTTAAAGCAGAAGTTGACAGATTCTTGATTAGTTCATGGCATGAAGGGATATGGGGAGAAGGAAGGAGACGGAGGCTGAGAGGAAAATTGGATCAGTCATAACGAAATGGCAGAGCAGACTCAATGGGTCAAATGGCCTAATTCTGCTCCTATATCTTATGGTCTTATGAATCTGAAACACTTGTAAGTTTTAACATGGCTGCCATCTTTTTACGAGGTAGGCAAATGGTTGCCAGTACCTGTAGCTATAACCTCCCTAATGGAAGTAATTTTGTTGATTAAAAATATTGTGAATCTCTCACATTTTGGGGCAGATACTTGACTCAGGGCTTATAGCTCTGAGCAGGTTTAACAATTGGTTAATAGTTGAGAACAATATTCTTAAATTGCTGCTATTCTCTGTAATAATATTTTAAAAATGCGATTCTTGCAGAGCGTACAGCAGCGTTAGAGGCTAGTTTTTCCTTGAAAATATCACAGTTGACTTCTAGCCCAGTCTTCCCCCCATTGCTATCTCAGCTACTCTGCATGATCGCTTGAACTTGTGGACAGAATTGTTTAACATGGTGACTTTTTACTCAGTGACTTATTTTTAACCCTAAGTGGGGCCACTTTGTTTATTGAATATGGTGGCAAGCCTTGGACACTGGGCATCAGTACGCTGAAACTGTCATTGTCAGGGGACACAATTCTGATTACTGGTCATATTCATTTGGCTTTAACCAGGTCTCAGTTAAGAACATAAAATCAAGGTCTGTAGAGGTAATAAAATCATTTAAAATAAATGTCTTATTTGAAAGGAATCTTATATTTAGAAAAGCTAGCTTAAACAGAGTAGCTTTAAGTGGTCCAACAGGGGAGGTAGATTTTAAGAGCAGAAGGTTACTTCTGTTAATACTTTTAATATGACAGTTCAATCTGGCAGCCCTTCTAGTGAGAATGTAATAGAATAGTTAATATTTGCAGAACTGGTAGATGGTGAGGAAGTAGTAGTTGGGGAAGCATCATACACACGGGTTTGCCAGAGTGAAGTGGAATACATTTGTAAACAGCATTTGTTAACCCAAGCTATTTGGGAGAAGAGAATCGGGTTTGAAAAAGTGGTGCATTCCCAAAATAGAATAAAAATTTCCATAGAAGCCAAAGTTCAATGTGATTGGGGAACCTGCTAATATGCCCCCAGCCACGACCCAGCATGAGATTTGGTCTGGAGATATACATGTCTTAAATGTCTTTACCACTGATTTTTTAGAAATTCAATGAGACAACTAAAGTCAGAGTTCAGCAGCTCATACTGTTACTGAACAATGTAATCTGTGCCAATTGGACGATTCTTTTTACAGCAGGGTAGTCAGATAGCAGGTAAGGGAATTTGTACTTTGCATCACAGACTTTCACACTGGGAGACTTTAGCTTTGACTTGACACTCCTGATGATAGTTACTGATTATCAGCATTGTTGGAGGCGGGGAGAAGGCAATGGAATCTGTGGTGGTATTGCAGCCCAGGAGATAGCCCAAAAACTACCCTGCCTATGGTACAGTGGTGATGGGGATGTACCTACTGGCAGCCTGAAGCAGTATGTAGCTGCCAATGGGCTGCTTCTCATCACATGCAACTGAATCCCTGGTTCCCCAGGAGATGGAGGATGAGACAAGTTGGTCAGCAGGGAAAACTATTGCTTGTTTAATACACTGAATTCATTCTGTAGTTGGATTTCTTGTTATGAATGTGGAGAAGTACAGCACTTACACCTTCCTACAACTGCTAAGCAGGGAGTTCAGCTGTCTGATGCCTTGGGCCTAATTTCCAGTTAAATCTAGGGCTTGGTTGGCTTGGCTAGAGCAGCCTCTGAACATGGAGCATTTAGAGTCAAGCTCTCCCCTAGTGGTGGCACCCGTAGCAACTATGCAGTCAAAGAACTGCTTATCATCCTGAATCTAGTAAAGTTGGAATATTCTCCTATCTAGGTCGGTGACTTTCTGTTCGCAGCAAATATACTTTGGTTATCATAAAAGTAGAATCTCACAATTTGAAAGTGTCAAAAGCTCAAAAGTTAACCATAATATTGAATCATAAGAAGTGGTTTACTAAGGTTGGCATAGGGATTGAGAAAATTTTAGAAGCCAACTAAAATTGAGAACATATGTAAAGACCAAGCATGATCTAACAAGAAAAATTTGTAAAAATTTCTATAATTATGCAAACAGGAAGATGGCTAAAAATAAATCTAGGCATAGTAAAAGTAGGAATATGGAGAAAAATAAATTGCAAGTACCGTTACTGAAATACTGTCCTCAGTGAGAGGCAAAGCATTATTAAAAATGGAGTGGGGGAGGAGGGAAAATTCCATTTTTAGCTTTGGGTCAAAAATATACAGAATAGTGTCAAAAACCTCTTGAATTTCCTTTAAACATTTTGATCATTTAAATGCATTACAAAGATATGAAATTTTGGAATCCCACTAATGGGGTTATCGACCATCAGTAAATCCAAAGATCATGACTCACCTCACTTTCCAAGAAAAATGTGAGCAGCAGCTTAATGAATTCTCCATTTGTACTGCGCTTGCCTCGCTGGTTAGCTATAGTCTCCTCTCGAGCTTCAGTGTAATGTTGCCACAGCCTGAAACAAAGTGGTATTTTATGACAGGTCTGAACTGAAAGGCCAGAATCAGGTCTTAAATTAACATAACATAGAAGACATATGTGACTAGAGTTAGCTGGTACTGGGAATTTACTATCCCAATCCTAAGTGGAGAAGAGTATGATGGGCTGGGGGCTGGCAATACACCGACTTCTCATGCCCACTTTAGCTAGCCAGAGCACAGTGGCTGCTCACACTGCTTTTGCCACATCTTTGAATTAACTCAATTATCACATGGGAAGTTGCTTCAGGATCATTGAAACTTCATTTCTTTCAGTTGACCACAGTTTGATACCTTTACTATCATGATCCTTTATGGCACTCATTTCGAACATGCATTGTGATGCACCATCAATAACTCTAGGAGACTGGAAGTGAATGATAGGCTTTTATTAACAGTGAAAAAGGGACCACGACCATGTCGAGACTGAGGGAGAAGCAGTGCCCCCAATCACTGTTATACAGGGGTCTGTGGGAGGAGCCACAGGAGCAGTCACTGGGGGATGGGGGGGGGGGGGATGTCCAGACAGGTATACATAGTTTACCACACATTGTAACAGCAAGAAGGCTGTGAACCCAGTCACAACCAATTGCTCCAACATGTGTTTTGCAGAGTAACCACTTAAGAAAGTGAGTGGCAATGCTAACCTTCAATATTAAACCTGCGAACACATATTAATAAAACCAGCAGCTAACAAAGAGCTGAAATTCAACTTACTTAACATATACGAAATTTCCCGCAGCTACTGCAGTCGGGCGGTGAGAGGCATACACCAAGGGGTATACACACTCACATTCGTCATTGTTCAATACATCCTCGGTATTCCTGGATACAAAGAAGCACTTGTAATTATATATCATTAATCACCCATTACTATCAGAGGTACAACCCTGTGATAGTAGGAAACCCAGTAGCCAATTTGTATACAGCAATATTCCACTCATTGCAGTAAGTCAAAGATTAGATGAAGTAGTCAAGGGTGACAGTGCTAAGGTCAGCAAAGAGAATATTCCTGCTTCATTTTGATTAGTCCACAGAATCTTTCACATTCATCCATGAAGGAAGACAGAAAACCTGTTCGGCATCTTTTTTCACATGTCCCTCACTTGTGTCGACCAGGATTATGCACTCAAATTAATTTAAATGGTTTACATCTCAAACACCATTAAGCAAAACTTGTGACAGGCATAATGATAAATCTGTTGATAGGATAATGGAACAAAAATTAATACCATGTATACGAACTATTCCATTTTGATAGGAAGTGGAAATACAATTAGAGGGTTTAACTCTAAAACAGATAAAAACCTGTACATAGTTTATTGAAGACAAAATAGCAGGTTGCAAAAAATCCTATGGGATCATTGGGTTTTTTAAAAAATGGTAAAGGAACAATTCTCAACAAGTTCTCTTCATAAACCACAAGGCGCTCCATTATTTGTGGTCAACCATAGATACTGCATCTCACTGTCTACACGGCATGCAAGCCAGGGCAGTACAATAACTTGAGCAAACCAATACGGAGTAAAACTTATCCAGAGATTCTATTCTAACATTCTGTGAAGAACAAAGAGCCTATGCTGAATTTTTCAAACAGCCTGTCAAGCTAAGAGAAAATCATGAATAAACTGCTGATACAAAACGAACAAGCTATTTTGAACCTCTGCAATGGCTGTCAGAGATTTACAGATTCAACACACAAGTAAAGAAAATGGTACCACTGCATCTCATCTGGTTCTCCTCTAGCTGCCTATAAAAGTGGCGAATATCAGAATGATTACAATAGTCAAGCCCATTCACCTTTTTTTTAAAAAAATAATGCTCCAAAGCTTAGATTCTTTCCAATTAGCTTTTTATTTTACTATGCTAATAATCCAGTATAAAACATTTCTATGTCAAAGGATCATTCTTAGAGGAGAAAAACATAATCAAGACAGTACATCAAAGAGGAGGTCCATAAGATGGTTGCAGGTATGATTATTGAATGATAAAATAGGTTCAAAATTATCTGACATTAAAGCAAAGTGCATTTATAGTTAAAGGATAATGTACAAGGATAAAACTGACAATAATTAGCACAGAATAGGAAAAAGGCCGCTGTAAGTAACTACTGAAATTACATGGATTATGAGACAACATAGAACTAGATGCCATAGGTGCATTGACCTGTTAATTCCATGTAAGATACGGAATATAGCAGTCATTTTAACATAAAATAACTTGTTGTATAATCTATTATTTCATGCATCCTATTACTTGCAGTCATACTTCTTACATGATTTTATTTATGGTATCTGCTAAGCTTCAATAAACTTTTAAAACTCAACTGTGCTGCTCTGCGAACCTTGACAAATAGAAACAACTATCCCACTGATGAACCTTTATACACACTGGTTAAGACACAATAAAATATAGCATCCAATGATGTGCCCCACATTTTAGGATACAAGTAAGGATTTAGAGAAGGTGCAAAAGAAATGTACAAAAATAACAGGGATGTGGCTCTTGATGTGTGATTCAACTAGAGAAACTTCGGTCATTTTCCTTATAACTGAGGCGACTGCAAGGGAATCTTATAGAGATACTTAAAGAAAGATTAGGTGGACTGATGAATACCAGACACAACTACTTAAAATTACTTAATGAGTGAAACCACTTTTCCTCTCCCTCACAGATCTTAGTTGTAAATGCAGTGAAAGATAGGGAAATCCTATTCCTATTGGTAGTGGTATTACAAAACTATGGGGCATAAAAAGGTGATCGATAAAAGAATAAAACATGACAGGACAAGGGCTATTTTTAATATACTGCAAAAGATTAAGTGTGCTGCTAGTATTGAAGGCAGATTAAATTATCATGTTCAAAGGGAGCTGGACGAGAATCCGAATTGAAAGAATTTGCAGGAATAGAGAAACTGAGACATGTTACTTGCTCTTGTGTACAGCCAGTGTGGTTTCAAAGGCAAATGGCCTTATTGTCTCCTCACAGAACAATAAAGTGCAGAAACAGGCCCTTTTAGCCCACCTTGTCTACATCAACCATGATACCTACTAACAGTAATCACATTTGCCTGGATTAGGTCCATAGCCTTCTATGTCATTCCTACTTAAGTACCTATCTAAATGCCTTTTAAATATTGCATTTTATCTATATTACTTTCTCCATCATTGTGAGATTGTTTCCTGTCTAGGAAGTGTAGACAAAAGGGGACTAGAAATTGCTTACTTAATGTTGTGAAGCTTTGGAATTTTTATTCCTAAAAGATACTCAGACTTTCAGTATAATCAATGTTCTGATTTTAGCATTTCCTGGTAAATTCTACATGCTCCTAAATGACAGCACTGCAAGAATACTTTCATAATAGGGCTACCAGATTGTCCAGTCAAGAATAAAGAAATCTTGTCCATGCCAGCAACACCTATGACACATAGATGAATAAACAAAACAGGAAAATACTTACTGCAGAATAAGTGTCAACAGGCTGATTGCTTCTACTGCAACATCAGAATCCATGTCGAGGACCATGGACACCATTCTGTCCTGCATAGAAATCAAATGCCAAAGAGCTCAATTCAACAGCAAACTATCAGCAACAAGGCTTGAGCTGATGCTGGGCCTGGAGCCACTGTCTTAATTAGTGAAGGGAATTTGCCTCTGCCTCACAGATCTTGCTTATGGGCACAGTAAAAGAGGTCTTTACCTTGAAGCGGTTGGTGAAGAGTTCCAATTTCTGGCTGATTTCCTTGTTTTCATACAGATGCTGGAGTGCCCTTAAACATTTCAGTCTCACCTCTCGTTGCTGAAACAATGTAACAGGAAACAGTGGGATTAGAACCAAGAAATCACTTGTGATATTAACTCCAAACTGGAAGTAGACTCTGGCCCATTTAAGTCTGATTCCTTTAATTCCACAAACTGAATGGAGCTCACTTTAGAGATTTCGTTATTGAGAGAAAATCACTGCAAATTTATTAGAAAGAACTGAATACTACACTCAATGTATGTTCATAGTCTTCTACTGTGTAGCCCATCCATATCAAGGTTTGATGTATTCTATGTTCAGAGATGTTCTTCACACTGTTATAACACATGATTATGAGTTACTGTCACCATCCTGTCAGCTTGAACCACTCTGGCCATTGTCATTAACAAGGTGTTTTTGCCTACAGAACTGCGTTAACTAGAAACTTTTTTTTAAAACAATATTCTCTGCAAACTCTAGAGACTGTTGTCCATGGAGATCAATAGTTTCTGAGATACTCAAACCATCCTGTCTGGCACCAATGATTATTCCACAAACTCAGTTTAGATCACATTTTTCCCCATTCTGATGTTTGGTCTGAATAACAATTGAGCCCCTTGACCATGCTTTTATGGATTGAGTTGCTGTCACATGAATAACTGATTAGATATTTGCATTGATAAGCAGAGGTATAGGTATATGTAATAAAGTGGTGTTAAATTCTGGGGCTGCCCACTCAGTTTTGGTCCCCACTAGACACCGTGACTCCTAGTAGCTGTTTGCATGTGACAGCAGCTACACCCCACTACACTGCTTCACCAGACAGGCTAGATCAGGTGAGGGTAGACAGCAGTCTCATACAGGTGGGACAGGGCTGACTGGGTGAATGAGATCTACAATAAAATCCAACAGCTCGGAAGGCAGTACTGCAATGCTCCATGGAGAGCAAAGGACATGACAAGGCACAGAAGACAGTCATCCACTGCAACTAAGCAAGACCCCAGTTTGTTACACTCAGTCGTACTAGTGAACCTGGGCTTCGGAGGTCGAGAGAGTGGAACTACCTCAGTGCAACGGCCTTTTCACTTTAGAAACCCTCCCACACAGGTCTCCTATCATTGTCAAATATATAAAATAATTAGAGAAATAGATGTTACATAGTTGAATTGAGATGCATTCTATATTGAATAGGAGCTCATTGCTAGGCAGGCAAGAGTGCAGTGCATTTACTATTTGAGTAATATTGTAAATATATTGCTTGTTCACCCAATTATGTGATATAGGCAAGAAGTATGTGAATGGCATATGTCATTACAACATCATGTCATATGAGAGGGACTCACAAAAAAAGCGTAAGAAAAACTAAGTAGACAAGTATCCCTACTCCTACGTTTTTCTTTAGATTAGGTTCCAGAATTACAAAAACATAACACCTTCAGCCAAAATCTATCCTTTGATCAAACATCCCACAAGAGAACAAGTTTCTTATTACCTCAGACCAAGCAGATAGAAATGAGCCAGGTTTAAACATGTAGTCTGAATTCTGTATTGTATTGATGAGCACATAATGCACTGATGTGCACATAGTATATTGATGAACACTCGTCTGAATCCAACAATTCCAGTTCAAATCTTGATGGAACCTATTCATTCTTAATTTATATTGTTTTGATAAAGTATGTAAAGGATTAACAGTCAGTTAAACAATAGCAGCCTGTTTTTGTGTCAGCAGCTGATGATCAACAGATGTGCCATGCTGAGCCATATTTCTTCTTGCAGTTAAAGTGCTTCAAGGTCCTTGTCTTTGTGCAGTCATATACCACTCCAGCCTGTCCTGTGTATGTGGCCACTATATCTATTCTGTAATTTATCTCTCTGTACTGTCGTGCACATAAAGCTAGCTCCAGCTTGGTATGTGTGGAGGTATATGAACAACTATATCTATTCTGCAAGAGGAACTGCCAGTAGGTTAGTGGACTGAGCAACTGAGTGATGGGTGGTGGTTTGACTGACTGACTGACTGAAGTGCCCCAGAGGGTTTGAATAAAGAGTTTATACTTATATGGTCTCTGAGTGAGCTTATCTGGATTCGACTTCCACATTTAGTCATGAGTGGAAGATCATTCTTAGTAGATTCTAATTTTCTTTTTAAAAAAGCTTTAAGACATAGCAACACTGCTTTCTCAAAAAAACCTGCTCCTGCAATTCCTGTTATTCAAGGTCTAAATCAATGGGCTTTGATAACCTTCCGTGCTTGACTGAAGTAGCTCATTTAGTGGAAATGACATTTCATTTGTTTAAGGTGATAAAAGAGTGAAAAAATTTTGATGATAGGAGACATTGGAAAAAGCTTTCACTGAAATGTACTGTTTTCATAGTGCAGTAGTGAACACTGCACTTCTGAATCAGTGATCCCAATCTGAATGTGTCAAATCTCAGTACTTAATGTAATGGTAGATTTGGGACATGCAAAGCATGCTGGCTAGTTTGTTACTCAAACCGAAAATGTAGCCTTTGTTGTAATTGTTTGTCCATGCTAGAGTACCTCTGAATGCACAGCAAGAGGAATTTTGCAGTTTCCATGTGCAACCTGTAGAGTGCAGATTGCAAGACCAGATCTTCCCTTGACAAAGCTACACAAGCCATTTCTGATTAATCAATAGGTTTCAATAGCTACATTTAACATCAGAGAAATGTATACAATAGACATCCTAAAATTCTTTTTTCGGTTTTTCCAAGTGTTGTTGTCGCATCTTCTCTGATGAGACTTCTAAGATAGACTTATTTACCCTTATCAATAGATTACCCCTCAAAGTACACTTTATACAACCTTGAGATTCATCTCCTTACAGACAGCAACAAAACAAAGAACCCAATAGAATTCATTTTTAAAAATTGTCATACAGCTAATGTGCAGGAGGCAAAAAAACAAATCGTGCAAACAATGAAAATAAGCAAATAGCATTCTGAACTGAAGTTTACAAAATTAAATCCAGACACAAAGCCAGGCATCACCTTCAGCTGATTTAGGAACAGGCCACATCCTCACTTCAGCACAGAGCCGAGTAAGCATCCAAGAGCATTGAACTGAATCGGCCCGTCCTTCACCTCAGGCCACAACACCTTGACCTTTTCAACCTGGCTCGGTGCTTAAATCGTCCCTTCCTTGCTCTCAGCCAGGTGCCCTGCTACCTTGAATCGGCCTGTACCCAGCCTTTCCAATTCGACCCAGTGCTTAAATCAATCAAACCTCAGGATTTTTCTCATTCTCAGGCCTGGGCTCCACCTCAACTCTGCCTTGCCACTACTTAATTCTCAACTACACCCTTTCCATTTCACCACATGTTTGCCCTCTACTCTAGTCTTTGCAACTATAGGGTCCCACTGGCTTTCGTTTCTATTGTCTCTTGCTTATTCGGTCTTCAACTTCTACCTCGAGTCTCCCATCTGGCACCCATACTTCTGCCAAAGTAGCCTAATTTGCAAAAGATTAAGTAATCACTGCTGTAAGGAACTTGGTCCCTGTACTTTTGAGATATAGCACATCTGGCATATCAATCATACCTGCCTAGAAATGATCAGAAATCCTCACCCCTGCAGTATCACACTGCCCGTGCATTCATTTGCTTCAGCGTCCAATTTCTGTATTTGTTAGCATACTGCTCTGGGAGCAATCCCAAGATTATGTCTTTAAGTTCTTCCTCAGTTCTCTAAAATCTGCTTGTAGGACCCTCAACCCTCATTCTACCTATTCAATATGTACTAATGTGGAACTCAGCTTCTGGTGCTTCACTCTACTTCATAATGTGCTGCAGATGTTTAATGATATCCTTGATCCTAGGTACCAGGGAAGCAATATACTGTCCTGGTTCTTGTTGCACTCTCCAGTATCCAAAAGGCAGTCTTTTGGTAAGGAGAGTGAACTTATGGACTCTGGTCTATCTACCTGCTCCACCGAGACTGCCTGGTGGTAATTTATAACCACTGTCTAATCAAACTATGGCATGACTACTTTCTAAATAGTCTCAGGCTTGAAGATGTATTACAATAACTTCAGTTGTCACTGAAACTTAGAAACACAATTTGCTGCAACTGAAGGCATTTCCTGCAGATGCAATTATCTAGATTATTGAGATCACTAAGAGCATTCACTTCTTTCCACAAGGCACAGGATGGCCACCCCATTCCATTTTGAATTGCAGACAAGTGCCAATAGATCCCAGGGTCATATTTACATCGATAGGATAATGTTGGGGGTGAATGATAAGCTATGAATACTTGCACAGAAATCCAGATGCTTCCATGAAAGGCAAGTGGAATTCCAAGGAGACCATTTGCACAGAACTACAACATGTTAAGTCAAATAGAACCAGGGTCAATGACACATTCATTACAGAAAGGACAGTTCCCTCAGTACAGCGGAGCATTGGGAGGGGTATGCTTTCCCTTTTGAGATCAGAGTTTTATTTGTCCAGATAGGTGACAGCAAGATCCAGCAGAATTCAAAGGGACCAACAGCAGAATCTCTGTGGCCAATCTTAGTGTTTGTATTATTTCTACTTCACTCATTTAATGGGATTACCATCAATCTGCACCTTACAATTTTTGTTGATCTTGCTTTGTAAACCTTAAAATCACTGTAAGCTTGCAGACATTTTGTTACCCAGCTAGGCACATCAGTGCAATTTCGAATGAAATACCGGTGATCTACATTGTTCGTCTTTTATGATTAGTCTGTTTGTGTTTCATACTGTATTACAGGTCCACAATCCCATATCCGAAATTCTGAAATTCAAAAACCTCCAAAAACTGACTTCTTTTTCGCCAACTGCTGACGTCACTCAGGTGTGACATGGCAGCACAAGCAGAGGCCACCAGACGTCAGTTGCGGCTCAGCGCTCATACTGGTTACACGTGCATTTCCTATTCACTGATATTCTGTGTCACTGTTGACTTTGTGTTTAATTTCACTGTGAAAATGTCAAAAAGAGCTGCAGATACCCCTATGGGTAACAATGAGAAAAAGAGAAGGAAACATGTATCATTATGAATAACACAGAAAGTAGAGTTATTACAGAAGCTTGATCATGGTGTGTCTGTGCGGCGTCTTACTGAAGAATGTGGTGTCGGAACTACCACTGTATATGATTTAAAGAAACAAAGACAAGTTACTGGAGTTTTATAGTGACAGTGACATTCTACATTTATTCCAATAAGTCATTTACCATGTGTTTGATTCGGTTTGTTTGAAGCTGTATATTTTATGTTTTATTGAATGTTTTTGATGGAAATTAAAAAAAATGTCTTGTCATTATTCCCTAAACAATACAGTATAACAACTATTTACATAGCATTTATTAGGTATTATAAGTATTGTATTAGGTATTATAAGTAATCTAGAGATGATTTAAAGTATACAGGAGGATGTGCGTAGGTCTGGAGCTCCGCTGGACCCTAAAGTCCACTCACACTGAGCCAGATTAAATAAGGGACTTGAGCATGCATACGTGTTTTTTTTGGTATCAAACACCCTTTACATTAGTTTCATTTTATTCCCCCCCAACATTCAAAATTGTGTTTATTGCACAACAGACATAATGAAAAACAGAACTGCAGCCGCATCACAGACAAGTTTTTTACACCCTTAGTTACTGAAATTCTGCAACTCACAAGAGGGCAATAAACCTATCAATCCACACAGGTTTTTTGACTTTGAAAGGAAACTTGAGCACTCAGGAAACCATTCAGGAAGATTGTGCAACCTCTCGAAGGCAGGTTGAACCTAGGTCACTGCAGCCTTGAGGCAGCAGCTCTATTGCTGCACTATTTTGCTGTCCCCATTCATTTTTTCCCCAAAGCACAACAAAAACACCGATACCTTGTCAAATAACATCCAGCCGACGTACTTCAGATAGCCGTCATTAAGAAATGAGTCACTGTAGTGCTTCATCCATATACCAATTTCCTCCATACAGATGGCACGTATCTCAGCAATCAAATCCCTGCCAAGTGAGTGCAAAAGATCAACAATACATGGCTACATAGCACAATACTCATCACCAATACTTCAGTAAACATATTCAACACTTAATCACTGGCACACATTCAGTACAAATGTGCCTCAGGATAACAACTAGATTACAGAAGGGTCTTGTATTTAAGTAGCTGCAACTTACCGATACCTATGGACAAACACTCCCTTAAAGATGGCATTCATCATGTTTTCAACCTCTTCCTGATTCTGCAGCAACTGCAAAACAAGACAAGAGCCATTGTACTCTATGGAATATGAGTTGTGGTTATAGAGAGCAGTACTACACTCACACTCAATAACAGGTAAATGAATTTTCTTGAAAAACCGACAAATGCCAAAATCGAAATAGAAACAAAAATTGCTGGAAACTTTCAGCAGACCAGATGGCATCTGTGGAAAGAAAGTGTCAATTGAGCATTCTATACGCAGGTAGCGAGTGTATTTCTGATTGCCTAGCACTTTAATTCTCTATGTCAAATGCATTAAAAAAATCAATAAATTTTTTAAAAAAATATATAAAAAATAAAAATAATTCTCTATGTCACTCTCAATTTGACCCAACTGACATTCTACAGTGATGGAATGAGGACCAACACAAGCTTGGGAAACAACACATCTGCAGTTTTCCAGACTCAATAACAAATACTCCAATTTTAACCCTTTCTGTCTGTATCAAACAGATCATTTCCATTGCAAGTTGTCCAGTCATTTCAGCTCAGTTTTCCCTCTCCCCATTGGCCTGCTTGGCATGTCACGCAGCTCTGATATTAGTAATAGAACAGGTAAAGGTGCATAATTATAGCAGTTCAACAACACTATGAATACTTTGATCACTTTGCACTAAAATAGACTTTGGTGTAATTGTTGCTTTCTTATCAAAACTATGTACAATTTATGATTTCTTCTGAATAATGCTTGTTATGTACCTGTGATACTGCTGCAAGATTTTCCATTGCACCTGTACCTGTACACATGACAAATTCCACTTTGACCGTGTCCTAACTGGCCATTTACTCATTTGACTAGGTCTCACCCTAACATGGGTACTTAAGCCCCATCCATCCACGTTCTCTCCACTGATGAGGGTCTATGACCTGAAATGTTAACAGATACTACCTGACATGCTAAAGTGCATCATTTGTTCTGTTATTTCCCACCCTGCAGTGGTCATTCATACACACACGAAAAAGTACTGCCATTGCTCACTACTTGCTACTCACCTCTTTGCGTTTCTGTAGCAGCATCTCCAGGCGATCATTGGCCCTCTTGCCTGCTGCCTTGTTCCGCTCAGTATCATACTGACGCTGATTGTTTTCTTGGTGAACTTTCAGATTCATGGCCACATCCACCAGAGCTGTCATCAACTTCATTGCTGTCACACCAGAAATAATTATTAGTGGCAAATAGCAGGAAAGCACCATATGCCCCCCAACTAGAAACTCCATCTAGCCAGCTACACTCCTGAAATCCTGGAGCTGTCCTTCATCCACTAACCCCCCCCCCCCCCGCCACCATTTGACCTCAAATGCCACGCAGCACTCCACATACGCCCAACCTGACCACAAATGGCCACGCCCTTATGAGAAAACCTAATGTCAGTGAGAATGGCGCAGTATTTAACAATGCTACGGATAGACCATGTAATACTAACCAGCCAGTGTGCTGGTGTGCCTGAAGGCACGGACCTGTGAATCGGAGAGTCCAGTCAAGAGGGAAATCACCGTGTCTACCATATACTCATCGTAAATGACATTGTACTGACACTGACGCACCAGCACAGCGATGAATTCACAGAAATTTTGCCGGAACTTCTTCCATACAGGACCAGCCATTGACAGAGGGTAATCAGCACTGTCCTGCAATGTAATAATATTACACGTCTTACAAAAGCTATACAGTATAAACAATAGCAAGGAGAAGCTTGCAAACACATCCCAGATGCTGCTTACAATTGTATAAATTGTGGAGGCAGACTGCACAGGTGTAATGAGGCTGGAAGATAATGCTCAGTCAGGGCATCAAAAGATATGGCAAGAAGGCAGGTGCATGGGGTTGAGTGGGAGCCAGGATCAGCAATGACAGGCTGAATGGCCTAACACTGCTCCTATGTCTTATGGTTCTTTACTTTTGGACCCCTAACCTTGGGGAAAAAGGCTATTCACCTTTTATATGACCTCCCATGATTTATTATCTTCGAGCTCACCCCTCAACTTCCTAGGCTCCAAGTCTATCCTAACCTATCCAGCCTCTGCTGAAAACCAAAGGCCTCCAGTTCTATTAACATCCCTGAAAACCTTCTGCGCTCTCCAACTAAATGGCATTCCCACAGCAGGGTGACCAAAAGTGTACGCAGTACTCCAAAGAGTGCTCTTAACAAGGACTTGTACACTTGCAACAAGAGATCTCAACTCCTGTACTCATATCTGACCAATGACTTCATGGGCACTCAGTCTATTTGTGCCACCACTTTCAAGGCATTATGTACCCACTAACTAAGTCTTCCAATACTCCCCAGACTCTTATTGCACAGGTCCCAGCCTGGTTTGTTTAACAAAATGCAACATGAAGTCACTGGCAGCTTGTTCCACTCTCATGACCCACTGAGTGAAGATGTTTCCCCTGATTTTACTTTTCACCTTTCGTCCTTAACCCATGATCTCTAGCTGTAGTTCCACCCAACCTCAGTCCCTTTACCCATCTATATCCCTCAATTTTGTTTACCTCTATCAAATCTCCTCTCTGTATTCTACATCTCAAGGAATAAATTCCTAATCTATTCAATCTTTCCTTATAACTCACATCCCCCAGACCCAGCAACATCCTTATAAATTTTCTCAGTACTTTCAACCTTGTTTACATCTTTCCTGTTGGTAGGTGACCAAAACTTCACACAATACTCCAAATTCGGCCTCACCAACATCTTATACGACTTGAATATAACATCCCATCTCCTGTACTCGGTACTCAAAATTATGAAGACCAGTGTGCTTAAACCTATCTACCTGTTATGGCACTTTCAACAAATTATGGACCTGTGTTCTCAGATCCCTTTGTTCTACCACACCCCCAGTGCCCTACCTTTCACTGTGTAAGAACTCCCTGGTTGAACTTACCAAGAGCAACACCTCACACTTGTCTGCATTAAATTCCATCTGCCCTTTCATCAGGCCAATCTTGCAGCTGATTCAGATCCCGCTGCAAGCTCCGATAGTCTTCCTCGCTGTCCACTACACCTCCAATCTTGGTGTCATCTGCAAATTTGCTTATCCAGCTAATCACATTCTCATCCAGATTATTAATATAGATTTCAAACACCAATGAACCTAGCACCGATCCCTGTGGCACTCCACCGGACACAGGCCTCCAAATTACAGAGGCCACCATCTACTACCACTCTATGCATTCTCCCACAAAGCAAATGCAACTTACTATGTCATCTTGAATGCTGAATGACTGAACCTTCTTGACCAACCTTCCATATTGCACCTTGTCAAATGCCTAGCTAAAACCCATATAGACAATATCCACTGTCTTGCCTTCATCAACTTTCCCGATAACTTGCTCGAAAAACTCTAAGATTGGTTAGACATGACTTACCATGCACAAAGCTACACTGACTATCTCTAATCAGTCCATGTCGGTCCAAAAACCTATATATCCAATCCCTTAGAATACCTGCCAATAACTTTCCCCACTATTAATGTCAGGCTCACTGGCCTGTGGTTTCCTGTTTATTTTGAGTTTTTCTTAAACAGCAGAACAACATTGGCTATCCTCCAATCTGCTGGGTACCTCACCTGCTGCTAAGGGTGATTTAAATTTCTGTGCTCGGGCCCTGGAAATTTCTGCACCTCCTACAAGATCTGAGAGAACATCTCTGTCAAGCCCTGGGGATTTATCCAACCTAATTTGCCTCAAGACAGCAAAAACCTCCTCTGTAATCTGAATACGGTCCATGTAGTTGACAATGCTTTGCTTCACTTCTATAGACTGTCCGTCTCCTGAGTAAATACAAATGCAAAAAAATTCACCTCGCATATGTCGCAATTAACTCCATCTGCTATTCCTTACCTCACTGGCCCAGTTAATAAGACGCCATTGTACCTTGGATAACCTCCTTCACTGTACCACCAATCTTAGTGTCATCTGCACACTGATTAACTACGTCATCAAAATTTTTGCCTTTCACACACCATCTCCTCTACAATTCTATATAAAAGTCTATTTGCTGTATCATAAGTAAAATGCAATCTTGTATATTAAGATCATGAAAAGGGAGGGAGAGCAGCTAGATGTCTTGGTACATATTGATATCAATGACATAGGAGGGAAAAGCAAAGGGGTCCTGAAAAGAGAATTTATAGAGCTAGGTCGAAAGCTGAGTAGCAGGACCTCCCGGGTAGTAATTTCTGGATTGTTGCCTGTGCCACATTGCCAGTGAAGGTAGAAACAGGATGATCTGGCAGATTAATGTGTGGCTGAGAAGATGGTGCAGGGGAGCAGGGCTTCAGGTTCTTGGATCATTGGGATCTCTTCTGGGGGAGATGTGACCTGTTGAAAAGTGACAGGTTGCACCTGAACCCGAGGGGAACCAATATTCTCGCTGGCAGGTTTGTTAGAGCTGTTGGGGTGGGTTTAAACTAATTTGGCAGGTGAGTAGGCACCAGAGTCAAGGGACTCAGGATAGGACGGACGGTAAAATAGCAAATATAGTGTACAGTTAGACTGTCAGGAAGGGCAAACAGCTGATAGGACATAATTGCTGCCAGCAGGGCAAGTATCAGTGCATTAGGGATGCAGAATCAAAAAGGGTAGCAAACACAGTACTCAAAGTGTTATATCTCAATGCACAGAGTATAAGAAATAAGATGGATAATCTTGTTGCATTATTACAGATTGTCATATATGATGTTGTGGCCATCACTGATCCGTGGCTGAAGGATGGTTGTAGTTGGGAGCTAAATGTCCATGGTTACACATTGTACCAGAGGGACAGGAAGGTAGACAGAAGCAGTGGCGTGGCTCTGCTAGTAAAGAATGGGATTAAATCAGTGGAATGACATTGGATTGGAAGATGTTGAAACTTTGTGGGTTGAGTTCCAAACTTCAAGGGTAAATGGACCCTGATGGCAGTTATACACAGGCCTCCCAAAAACAGCTAGGTTATGGACCAGATTACAACAGGAAATAGAAAAGGTGTGTCAAAGGGCAATGTTATTATAGTCATGGAAGATTTCAACAAGTAAGTCAATTGAGAAAATCAGGATGAAAATGGATCTCAAGAGAGTGAATTTGTTGAATGCCTACAAGATGGTTTTTTAGAGCAGTTTGTTGTTGGGACTGCTAGGAGATCAGCTATACTGGATTGAATGTTATGTAATGAACCAGGGATGATTAGGGAGCTTAAGGTGAAGGAACCGGAGACAGTGATCACAATATGAGTGAGTTCAACTTGAAATCTGATAGGGAAAAAGTAAAGTCTGACATAGCAGTATTTCAGTGGAATAAAAGGAAATTACAGTGGCATGAGAGGGGAGTTGGCTGAAGTAAATTAGAAGAAGATGCTGCCATGGATGACAGCAAAACAGCAATGGCATGAGCTTCTCGGAAAAATGAAGGTGGTGCAGGATAGATGAATTCCAAAAATGAAGAAATATTCAAACCGCAAAATAGTACAACTGTGGCTGACAAGGGAAATCAAATCTAATATAAAAGCAAAAATTAGTGGGAAGACAGAGGATTGAGAAGCTTTTAAAACCCTACAGAGAGCAACTGAAAGAATCATTAGGAGGGAAAAGATGAAATATGAAAGCAAGCTAGCAAACAATATCAAAGTGGATAGTAAAAACTTTTTCAAGTACATAAAAAATAAAAGAAATGAAAGTGGATACAGGACCACTAGAAAATGAGGCCGGAGAAATAATAATGGGTACAAGGAGATGGCATATAAATTAAATGAGTCTAAATTTGGCATCAGTCTTCACTGTGAAAGACACTAGCAGTGTACCAAATGTTGAAGGGTGCAAGGGAAGAGAAGTGAGTGCAGTTAGAGGTGCTCAAAAACCTTAAAGACCCAAGATTACACAAGTCACCCAGACCCGATCAACTGCACCCTAGGGTTCTGGAAGAAGTAGCAGTAGAGACTGTGGGGGGCATTAGTAATGATCTTTCAAAACTCATTGGCCTCTGGCATGGTGCCGAGGACTGGAAAATTGCAAATGTCACTCCATTCATTAAGAAAGGAGGAAGGCAGCAGAAAGGCAATTATAGACCAGTTAACCTGACCTCAGAGGTTGGGAAGATGGTGGAGTCAATTGTTGAGGATAAGACTATGAAGTACTTGGTGACACAGGACAAGATAGGACAAAGTCAGCATGGTTTCCTTAAGGGAATACAGATCCGTTGGAAGTCTTTGAGGAGATTGCACGCAAGGTAGATAAAGGGGAAACAGTGTATGTTGTATACTTGGACTAAAAAAATGCCTTTGACAAGGTGTCTCATGAGGCTGCTTACCAAGTTGAGAGCCCATGGTATTACAGGAAAGTTACTGGCATTAGAGCATTAGCAGACTGGTAGGAAGCAGAAAATGAGAATAAAAGGACTCTCTCCAGGTTGGCTGCCAGTGACTAGAGGTGTTCCACAGGGGTCAGCGTTGGGACTATTTTTTATGCTGTATATCAATGATTTAGCTGATGGAATAGTTGGCTTTGTTGCCACGTTTGCAGATATGAAGATTGGTGGATGGGCAGGTAGCATTGTGGAAAGAGGATGCAGAATGACTTAGATTAGGAGAATGGGCAATAGAGTGGCAAATTAAATATAATGTTGGAAAATGCATGGTCATGCACTTTGGTAGTAGAAATAAATGTGCAGACTATTTTCTAAACGGGGAGGAAATCCAAAAATTTGAGATGCAAAGGGACTTGGGAGTTGCTGTGCAGAACACCCTCAAGATTAGCTGGCAAGCAGAGATGGTGGTGAGGTAGGCAAATGCAATGTTAGCATTCGTTTGAAGTGGTCTTGAATACAAGAGCATGGATGTGATGCTGAGGCTTTATAAGGCACTGATGACGTCTCACCCAAAAGATGTGTTGGCATTGGAGAGGGTTCAGGGGAGGTTCACAAGGATGATTAAGGAATGAAAGGGTTATCCTATGAGGAACGTTTGATAGCTCTGAATCTGTACTCACAGGAATTTAGAAGGATGAGGGGTGATCTCATTGAAACCTTTTGAATGTTGAGAGGCCTTGACTGAGTAGATGTGGAAAGGATGTTTCACATGGTGGGGGAGACTAGGACAAGAGGGCACAGCCTCAGGATAGAAGAGATTCCATATAAAAGAGAGATAGGGAGAAATTTCTTTAGACAGAGGGTGGTGAACTTGTGGAATGTTGCCACAGGCAGCTGTGGAAGCAGGCTGTTGGGTGTATTTAAGGCAGAGCTGATAGGTTTTGGTTGGACACTGCATCAAAGGTTACGGGGAGAAGGCCAGGGAGTTCGGCTGAGAAGTGGATAAAAAGATCAGCCGTGACTGAGTGGTGGAGCAGACTAGATGGGCCAAATGGCCCGATTCTGCTCCTATGTCTTATATCTCACTATATACCTCATCGAACTCCTCCGTCATCTTCCGAATTATCTCTGCATTCTGAAGCTTTCGGAACATCTCTGAAGTAATGACACCTAAAGTGACAGAAAAGTAATATATAATGCCTTCCCCCTCAATCATATTTATCATCTCCAAGACTGACCCCTTAACAAAAACAGACCACTCTGTTCAAGTTTGATTCCAGACGAACAAAAGGCAAAGTGCTACAGGAAAGTAGCCTTTTCCCCTCCCTAATGCTCAATTTTACAGAAAGTAACTCCTCTTGCACAATTTGGAGCACTGCACAAACACATTAGGAGCATTCCCACGCAGATCTGGTGAAGAGCTCTAAAACGCAGGAAGTTTTTCGATGGGAGTCCTTTACTGAAGTACTACACAGATGTAACAGAAGCGTTCCCAGAGTCCAGCGAAGAGCTTTAAAAACCCTGTCTCTATGAAAGAGGAGTTCTGCCCAGTGGAGTAGTCATTGTGGGAGCGGTTATTGTTGGAGTAGTCTGGAGTTCCAT
Source organism: Hypanus sabinus (assembly GCF_030144855.1). Lineage (NCBI taxonomy): Eukaryota > Metazoa > Chordata > Chondrichthyes > Myliobatiformes > Dasyatidae > Hypanus > Hypanus sabinus. Next base: position 63,326,821 of record NC_082723.1, on the reverse strand, counting down.
TCCTCTGCCTTCACATCTTACCTTCCACTTACAGCCCATTCACTCACACCCTCTAATCTCCCCTCCTGTCCTCTGACTACTAATGTTTTGGCTTAACAGGGTTTTGGTGAGAACAGGCAGACACAATGTAAGTAGGTAAGTTTATTCCTTATTTAAATCTGTGAGAATAGGGGGTATGTATACAGAGCCAGTGTTCTGCTGTGGGTGTTGGATATGGGATTTTCAGGAGACTTCCAGCCTCCCCAAAAGCCATATCTGCACCAGGTGCATCAAGATGCAGCTCCTTAGAGCCCGAGTTAGGGAACTGGAACAGCAGCTAGATGACCTTCAGTTTGTTAGGGAAAGTAAAGAGGTGATAGAAAGGAGCTATGGGGAGGTAGACACCCCAAGGCTGCAGGAGACAGATAAATGGGTGACCATCAGGAGAGGGAAGGGAGAACATCAGATAGTGGAGAACACCTCTGTGACAATCCCTCCCAACAATAAGTACTCAACTTTGAGTACCGTGGGGGGGGGGGGGGGGGTGCAGAACGACCTACCTGGGGGAGGCAACAAGGGTCATGCTTCTGGTACTGAGTCTGGCCCTGTCGCTCAGAAGTGTAGGGAACTGAAGAAGATGGCAGCAGTAATAGAGGGCTCTACAGTTAGGGGTCAGATAGACAATTCTGTGAATACGCAAAGGAAACATGGACAGTTGCCAGGATTCACAATGTTTCTTAACATGTCCACAATATCTTGAAAAAGGAAGGTGAGCAGACAGAAGTCATGGTTTATATTGGTACCAACAACATAGTTAGAAAAAGGGAGGAGGTCCTGAAAAAAGAATACAAGGAATTAGGAAGGAAGCTGAGAAGCAGGACCTCAAGGGTAGTAATCTCGGGATTGCTGCTTATGCCACGTGACAGTAAGGACAGGACTAGAATGAGGTGGCAGATAAATGCATAGCTGAAGAATTGGAGCAGGGGCAGGGATTCAGATTCCTGGATCATTGTGACCTCTTCTGGGGCAGGTATGACCTGTACAAAAGGATGGGTTGCATTTGAATCTGAGGGGACCAAAATTCTTGCAGACAGCTGTTGGGAATGGTTTAAACTAATATGGCAGGGGGATGGAAACCAGTATGATAGAGCTTAGAATGAGCCAGCAGGTTTACAAGTCGATGATAGATGTAACATGAATGTAAGGAAGGACAAGCTTATGATTGGGTACAAATGCAGACAGAGCCAAGAGTCAAATTGTACCATAGAGGCAAAATTAAAAAAGGCAAAGAACATAGGACATAAAACGTATTTAAATGTGCGTAGCATCTGGAATAAGGTGGACAAACTCATGGTGCAATTAGAGATTGGTCAATATGAAGTTGGGGACATTACAGAGTCATGGCTAAAAGATCATGGTTGGAAGCATAACATCGAAGGATACTCTTTGTATCGAAAAGGCAGGCAGGAAGGCAGAGGCAGTAGTGTGATTCTGTTGGTAAGAGGTGGAATTACATCTTTTAGAAAGAGGTGACATAGTCAGAGAATGTTAAATCTTTGTGGGTGAATTTAAGAAACTGCAAGGGTTAAAAACACATTATGGGAATCATACATAGACCTCCAAATAGTAGCCAAGATATGGGATTGAGATTGCCAAGGGAGCTGGAAAAGGCAAGCAAGGGTAATGACACAACTGTAATGTGGGACTTCAATACGCAAGAGGATTGGGAATATCAGGCTGGTGTTGGATCGCAAGAGAGGGAATTTGCTGAATGCCTACTCAGGAAAAGGCCAACTTGTGAAATAACCTAGATCTTATTAGGGAGCTTAATGTAAAGGAACCCTAGGAAGAAAATGATCATGATTGAATTCATACTGCAACTTGTGAGGAAGAAGCACAACTCACATGTATCAGTATCACAATGGAATATAAGAAATTACAGAGGCATGAGAGAGGTTTGCCCAGTGGATTGGAGGATACTGGCGGGGATGATGGCAGAAGTTTCTGGGAATAGTTCACAAAGCACAGGATAGATATGTCCCACAGAAAAAGTAGTTCTCAAATGGCAGGGGTAGGCAACTGTGGCTAACAGGGGAGCTTGAGGACTACATAAAAGCCAAAGAAAGGGCATACTAGCAAAAGCAAGCAGGAAATTGGTTGATGGGAAGCTTTTAAAATCCAACAAAAGGCAACTAAAAATGCTATAAGAAGGGAAAAGATTAACTAAGTGGGCAAACTAGCCAATAATATAAAGTAGGATACCGAAAATGTTTCAATTATATAAAGATTAAAGGGAGGTGAGAGTTGATATTGGGTCACTGGTAAATGATGCTTTGCATCTGTCTTCATTGTGGAAGACACCAGCAGAATGCCAGAGGTCCATGAGCGTCAGGGAGCAGGACTGAGTGCCATTGCTATTACAAAGGTCTTCAGGTGGATAAGTCACCTGGACTGCATCGCAAAATCCTGAGAGAGGTTGAAGAGATTAACAGATGCATTGGTCAGGATCTTTCAAAAATCATTTGATTCTGGCATGGTCCCAGAGGACTGAAAGATTGCAAATGTCACTCCACTCTTAAGGGAGGAAGGTAAAAGTAAGGAAATTATATGCCAGTTAGCCTAACCTCAGTGATTGGGAAAGTGTTGGGGTCTATTATTGAGGTACTTGGAGACTAATGATAAAATAAGTCAAGGTCAGCATGGTTTCTGTCAAGGGAAATCTTGCCTGACAAATCCATTAGAGTTCCTGGAGGAAGTAACAAGCAGGGTGGACAAAGGAGTGGCAGTGAATGTCATTCACTTGGATTTTCAGAATACATATGATAAGGTGCCACACGAGGCACCTCACAAGATAAAATCCTATGGCGCTACAGGATAGATAGTGACATGGATAGAGTAATGGCTGACAGTCACTGTAAGGTTAGGTTGAGAGTATTCGGGCAGTGGGTGAATCAGCCCTCTTGTGCTTTTTGATCTCGTCACTTGAGACCTTTCTGGTTGGCTGCTGGCGACTAGTGGTATTCCTCAGGGGGTCAGTATTGGAACCACTAATTTTCATATTGTTTGTCAGTAATTTGGATAATTGATTTGATGGCTTTGTGGCAAAGTTTGCGGATGATATGAAGACAGGTGGAGGGTAGGTAGTGCTGAGAAAGCAATGCGTTTGCAGCAGAACTTAAAACAAACTGGAGGAGGTAAGAAGGAATTTTTTTAGCCAGAGAGTAAGGAATCTGTGGAATGCTCTGCCACAGACTGCGGTGGAGCCCAAGTCTGTGTGTATATTTAAGGCACAAGTTGATTGTTTCCTGATCGGGCAGGGCATCAAAGGCTATGGCAAGAAGGCAGGTGTATAGGGTTGAGTGGGATCCAGGATCAACCATGATGGAATGGCGGAGCAGATTCAATAGGCTGAATGGCCTAATTTTGCTTCCATGTCTTACAGTCTGATGATTTCAATCAAACTGGAGTTTCTTCAGCCACTTCACATATGAAGAGATAACCATCAAGTATCTAATATGGATTGGGTGATTTTTGATTCCCTTGAAGCATTGAGCAGTGATGTACAATTACCATATCAAATAAACCACATTTGGCCTCTGAATTGGAAGTCAGGAGAGTAGTTGAGAGCAAGTATTTTCTCCTCAAATCGTTAAGCAGCATTTGCACTACCCATTTCCCTCCACTACTATCTGATTGCCCCTCAGTTCTGGAAAGATTCAGGATTTGGGCATAAATCAGCAGAATGCATTATAAGCAATGACCAGTTAATCCTGTTCTCAAGTATCACATATAGCATTTACCTTTGCATCCACAGCAGCGGATAAAGAAGTTGAGCAGCTCCAGCAAAGCAGTCTCCCTGTCCTGCTTATAAAATTCCAACCATTCATCAACTAGTGTCTGTGGGTGCGACAGTTAAACACAAGCAGCTTTAGTTCATGCATTGTACTCCCAGCTTACAGTTATTCACTACTTTCTTTAATTGTAATTAGGTATGTTCTTCCTTAAATTCCACATTAATGAACTCTGGATTATTAGCGCAACAATTTCACTGCTGTGTTGTATCATTGTGGCTCCAAACTTGGTTGCTTTTTTTTAGGTTTTTAGGGTTGGTTTTGGGGCAGCGTGGGGAGTTGGAGAGAAATTAGAATTTAGGGACATGAATGAGGGGGAGGTAGAAGAGGTGTAAATGAAGAGTCAGGCCAGGAGTCAGAGCTTAGATTGGAATGATCTGTGGAAGAAGGCCAGTGTTTCCCCCATGGCTGGGTGTCAGGTCATCAAGCATTGAAATGTAGACCAGCAATGCCTGTGGTCAATTTTAGAGGTCAGCAGGATCCATGCTGGTCTTAGGGCTGGTGACCCCCAAGATCTAGAAATCCCAGGATCAGAGATCCATGCATGCATACACAAAGACCAGTGACTCTCCAGGTTGGTGAATTGTTTAGAGGCCCACGTAAATCCAGAGTTCGGGACCCAGAATTCAAAGCTGAAGTCAATGAGTCTGGAAGCCGATGGTTGGTCCCTGGGTCAGTGTGCCCACGTGTTGGAGCCTGATATGAGAGTCTGGGCTAGGGGCAACCACACAGGTTGGCTAATCCTTGTGTGACAGCCCACCTAAGTCTGGATTTTGAGGCCCAGAGTTCAAAGTCAAAGGTCAAAGACCAAAGTCAGTGAGTACGGAAGTCAAGGCCTGATGTCTGCAAGTCCGAGATGGAGGCCCAAAAGTCCTGAGATTGTGTGAGTCCATCTGTGTGCGCGCGTACATGTATGTGTGCAAAGGGGCTTCTCACTTTGGTCTGGTTTCAAACTAACAAGTATTCCCTTTATCCTCTCCCGCCCTCTGCAACTTAAATTTGTTTTCTCACATTTCCAATTTTAACACATAGGGTCTTTGACTTGAAATGTGGTTTGTTTTATCTTTTCACAAGTGCTCTTGGCATTTCCAGCATTTTCTGTCTTTATAGTTGTACTGCATATGTTAATTCAAAATGGCTTGTTTGTTAAAAGTAGAACTGCTTCTTTGTTATGCTAACTGGAGAGAGAGTGTTATCTGGCTTAGCATTCTCGAAGCTTCTCGCAGTCTGCTTAGGTTTATAATTGCTGATAACGGGATTGTATTCATTTGTTAACCAATGGGGTTAGATGTCATTTTTTTCTTGTGGATCTGGGAGCGGGGGTTTTCACGGTCTTTTGGGAGAGCAGGGAAGTAGACGCAGAAGAAGGTGGATGTGTGCTGCACTGCTCAGTCAATCACCTCAGGTGGTCCCAGGTGCGAGGTCATGGGGGTCGGAGGAAAGCGGACGGCGATCGAACAGTTCGATGGTTAAGCTCCAATGATGTGCACTAAATTGACTGAACTCTGATAAGTTTGGTGCCTTTTACTTTATTTTCTTTTCCTTCATATATACTGTATTGTTAGTAATCATTCAGTTCTAGTAAAATCTTTAAAGTATATTCCATAACTGTATTTGGTGTGAGTTTGATATTGTGTGCGCGATGCTGCATTAACTTGGGTTCCACAGTAGCTGCGTATACGGGAGGCGGTGTTGGCGAGTGGGTGGAAGTTTCCCCTAGACATATACCAGCCTGTCATGTAAGGGTTACATAGTGTTGGTATTCTTATTTGCCAGTCACATCTTCAAGAACCTTTCTTCTCAATGCTGGCTGACATGTATCTTAACAGGATTTCTGTGCCATCCTTTCCCCCTTCCACACCCCCAAGAAACCATCTTTTCTCACACTACATTTCCTCATAACGAAACCAAGTTCAGATGGTTCACTCCAATAGCTTCCAATCCCACAAAAAAAGAAATGGAATTCACTTCATGCACTGACCTGCATGGCACTCTTTGCCAACTTTACTGCTTCAAATAAGTTGTTGGCTTCTTTTTGTTGTCTTTCAATGGAACTTTTCAACATTAATGACTGTGTTGGTTTCCTAGATGACTGAAAATGCAATAAACATTTATTCCATGTGCTAGTTGAAAATAATTTACTTTATCCCACATTTCTTAATTTATAGCCTCCTAGGTGAGAAGCAGGTACATTTTTTAAATATGGTTAAAGTTCTTCTCAGCAAGTTTCATATACCCTGCAACATATGTTTTGAATGGATAATTCTCTTCTTCTCTAGATCATACAGCACTGAAACAGATTAAACTGATTAAGCACTTAGCAATACTAAACCTATTTTATTCTCCCCTGATACCTCTTATGCTGAATTATAGGTTAATTGTCCACTGTAAATGCAGTACCTATAAAAAGTATTCAGCTCCCCACAGAAGTTTTCATGTTTTATTGTATTACAACATTGAATCAGTGGACTTAATTTGGCTTTTTTGACACTGATCAACAGAAAGAGACTCTTTCATGTCAAAATGAGAACAAATTTTATATAAATTGGTTTAAATTTTTACAACTATTAAACACCAAATAATTAAATGCGTAATTACTAACAACTCTTCAAATCAGTACTTAGTAGATGCACCTTTGGCAGCAACTATAGCCTTGAATCTAAGTCAGGGATGGCCAACCTAGGGCGCATGCACCAAAAGCGGCGCATTGCACCCCAGTGATTATAATAAAGTAAGCCTACTCATGCAAAATGTATTAACCAAAAACCGATTTGTAGAAAAAAAATCTGTAACAGGAATTCAAGTAGCTTAGAGCTAGAAATGGGTTATACTGAGAATAAGTCCAATACTTAGCAATTATTTTTAGTGATTTTATTATTTCGTGCACATCTTTTGGCAAATGTCATCTTCTTTCACATTAATCTGTTTTCAATTTAAAAAATGTTCAATGAGTCAAACTAGGGAAGAAGGACTTTTGTTTTGCAGTCGTTCCATGACTGTTGAATACAAGTTTGATCCCGAGGCACCAGGAGTCTGCTCTAGCGGTGTGTTGCAGGTTTTTGCAGTCAGTTTACAATTGACACTTGTGCACTACAGAGTTGTGCTTTGTTCGTCCTTTGTGAACATTTGCAGTTTTGTACTTTTTCAAAAATTAAGCCTTGTTTTTACATTCAGTTACCCATCACAGTGCAAAAGAAAATGAACAAAAGAAAAGCAGTAAACAATAGTAAGCCTATATCCAATGAACGGTGGGAAAGTGAGTTCTTATTTATAGTGGGTCTGTCAGGAAAACCATTGTGCATTGTTTGTGAAAACACTTTCTCACATAACAGAAGACGTGATCCTAATGGATACCATAAAACACAACATCAGACTGAAATAGAAGGAAAACTGAAGGTAGTGCTTGGGTCTGAGTTACGGAAAGAATATGTGATTAAGAAAAAGGAAGAAATCAAAAGAAGACAAAATATAATTGTTAAAAGTTTCATTAAGGTAAGCAATGTTTATCTTGGTTTTATATTAAATCAATATATCATGTAAAAATGCTAAATATGTCTGCATTTTAATATTTTTACAAGAATTGAATGGGGGTACAAGAGTTGTAAGGCGCATCTGAATTTGTGTGTGAAAAAATTGATGCATGGAATGTAAAAGGTTGGCCACCCCTGGTCTATGTGGATAGGTCTTCCTCAACATTGCACATTCAGATACTACAATTTTTCCCCATTCTTTACAAAACTGCTCAACCTCTGTCATATTACACGTGAATTGTGAACGAACAGCCCTTTTCAATTCCAGCCACATATTCTCAATTGGATAGAGGTTTAGACTCTGACTTGCCACTCCAGGACATCAACTTTGTTGTTTTTAAGCTGTTCCTGTGTGGCTTTGGCTTTATGCTTGGGGTCATTGTCTTGCTGGAAAGCACATCTTCTGCTGCAGTGAAGCAGACCCTGGAAGTGATGCAGGCACCACCATACTCCATGGTTGGGGTGGTGTGTTTTGATGAAGTGCAGTGTTTGGCTTACATCAAACATAACATTAAGTCTGATGGTCATAAAGTTCAATTTTGGTTTCATCAGACTATAAAGCCTTCGTGGTGTAGTTTTTGCCAGGATACTGACTCACCAGCAGTTGGACCTTTCAGATACAAATGTACTTTCCTACAATCAAATTGTAACAGCTTGACTACACACTAGTCTCCAAAAACAGACCTCCATTCAATTATATAATTGGCTGCACCAGTGATGATTTACTATAGAGGTAAATACTTAAGCAATCAATTATTTTGTTTTATAATTGTAATTAATTTAGAATACTTTGTAGAAATCTATTTTCACTCTGACAAGTCTTTTTCTGTTGATCAGTGTCAAAGAAGCCAAATTAAATCTACGTGCAGTTCCAGCATTACACTCATATTCTGTACGTGCTGAGAAATGAAAATGTCATCTTAACCACAAATCTTCTCTTTCTGCTGCTAACACCACTTTCCCCACTTTTGAGGCTGCCAAACTTTATCTGTTGCCTTGTCACCTTTTACACTACAGTGGAGACAGTCTCAGCTTCTCAAAAACTGTTCCTCAGAGGCCCAGCCGTCATTGCTTCCACTGTTACTTGATCCTCATCGGCTTCCACAACATCAATCTATTAAGTTCCAAATATCAGTTTGCAAATAAAAATTCTATAGTTTTTAACCCTTTTAGAAACTGCCCCAGCTCTGCCCCTTGCTCGTTTCACGATGTATTCTTTAAACTTTCCACTATCTGTCTCCATCTACTCCTCTAGTTCTCAAATGGCATGTCATCTTATATTATTAAAAGCAATATATATATATATAAAAATCAGTAACAATCAAACCAATGAAAAGTCTACTCCCAAATGCCAGGAATCACCTCTTAATCCAGCACTCACCTGCAAGGCAGCTTTAGGCTGTTTAATTGTCACAGACAGGTCGCTGACTTCTTGGTCACTATCCTGCCACATCTGCCGACTTTTTTTTCCTGTTGACTGATTACTTTCTGCCAATACTCGCTTTGGTCTCTTTGAAAGCTGCCAATAGATTGTGAGGATGAGATACAATGGATATTGCAGGTAATTTAACAAAATTAAACACAAAGCATTACTGCACAGGAGGAAGGCAAATGGTCTCTCTTGCCTATACTGGCTTAATTCTCAGGAAGAACCCCTCCCCCCCATTCCATTCCTTTTCATCTAATACTATCAGCGCATCCTTGATTAACTTCTACGTTAAGTATATCCATGCTGTTTATCATAACTGCTCTATAGTGGCAGGTTCTACTTTGCACCAACGTCATGAAGTGCCTTTCCGGATATGCATAGATCCTGCACCTTAGAATCCCCTTCAAAAAGTACTCAGTACTGATATTAGATTCACCAGCCTACTGTTTCCTGACTTATTCTTGCAGGCCTTAGGTCATAAACTTATCAATCACCCCTGCTGTGGAAGACACTCTCATTACATACACATGCATTTCAATTCTGATAATGCAGAAAGTTGATAACTCATCTCCTTCTACCTTAGGCCACAAACTTATCAATCACCACTCTTAAAAGCAAAAGTGAGGACATACTATATAGTAAAAATTAGTGGGAAGCTTTTAAAAACCAACAGAAGGCAACTAAAAATCAATAAGGAGAGAAAAGGTGAAATATAAAGGTAAGCTAGACAATAATATAAGAGGAAATACCCAAATGTTTTTTTTCCAGATGTATAAAGAATAATAGAGGCAACAGTGGATATTGGGCCACTGAAAAATGATGCCAGAGAAGCAAAGAAATGTTCGATGAACTTAAGTATTTTGGACCTGGATCAGATGGAATACACCCGAGGGATCTAAAGGAGGTAGCTGAAGAGATTGTAGAGGCATTAGTTGTGATCTTTCAAGAATCTCTAGATTCTGGTGTGGTTCCAGAGGTGCAAACGGTCTTTGGTGTCCTAGTGGAGATCTTCTAAAGGTTAACTTGCAGGTCGAGTCATTAAGGAAGGCAAATGCGATATTAGCATTCATTTCAAGAGGACTAGATGTCAAAAGATGTAACACTGAGACCTTATAAGGCATTGGTCAGACCACATTAGGAGTATTAAAAAGTTTTGAACCACATATCTAAATAAAAAAGGATGTACTGACATTGGAGTGGATCCAGAGCTTTTATGGGAGTCATACCAGGAATTAGAGGGTTAATATGAGGTATTTGTTGATGCTTGCTGGAATGTAGAAGAATGTGGGGAGGATTTAATTGAAAGCATCTGAATAATGAAAGACCTAGATAGAATGGACATGGAGAGGATGTTTCCATTTGTGAGACCAGAGGGCACTGCCTCAGAATAGAATGGCACTTTAGAGCAGAGATGAGGTGAAACTTCTTTAGCCTGAGGATGATGAATCTGTGAAATTCACTGTGACTGGCAACCATGGATGCAAGTCATTGGGTATATTTAAAGCTGAGTTCAATAGGTTCTTGATTAGTGAGGATGTCTGGGATAAGGCAAGAGTCGGGTTGAGAGGGAAAATAAATCAGATGTGATCAAATGGCAGAGCACCCTTGATGGGCTGAATGGCCTAATTTCTACTCCTAGGTCTTCTGGACTACCAGATTTGGGTCCATATTTCTTGGGAGTTTAGAAGAATGGTCAAAGGGAGAGCATGAGCAGGCTAAGACTTTATTCCCTGGAATGTAGATTTTCTAAAAATTATTTTTAGAAATACAGCAAAGTAACAGGCTCTTCCAACCAGGTGAGTGCCTGCTACCCAATTACACCCAGATAACTAAATTGTGTGTTCAATGATTTGGCCATTATAGACCCTTGGTCGAGACAGGACTGGATACCTAATTTTTCTGCCTGTTGATGTTTTAGAAAAGGCAGAGAAAGAATCTGGGTGGGTGGGGGAGTTGTGTTACATAGCAGGGACAATATAACAGCTGTACCCAGATGGGACTCATCCACTGAATCCATATGGATAGAATACAGACATAAAAAGGTAAGTCACATTGATGGGATTATATTGCAAATGACACCACCCACCCTGATTGCTATTGTGACACTGAGGAACAATTATGCAGACAGATTAGGGAAAGTGCAAAAGCAACAGGGTTTTCATGTGGGTGACTATAACCTCCCCACTATAGACCTGGACTTCTTTAGTGCAAGAGGTTTAGATGAAGCAGAGTTTATTAAATGCATCCAAGAGGTTTCTTAAATCAGTATATAGATAGGTCAACCAGAGGAGGGCCATACTGGACCTGGTGTTGGGAAATGAACATGGGCTGACATTTCAGTGAGAAAAGAGGTAGGAGCAGTGATCTCAACTTAAGTTTTCAAATAACTACGAATAAGGGTAAGTATGGACCTTGTGGGAGAATATTATTGGGCATGGCAAATTACAAGAGTATTAGGCAGGAATTAGGAGAGAATTAGGAACACCTGCTGTGGAAAAGTCTACATCTGACAAATGGAGGTTGTTTAAAACCAATGCATGACAGATATGCTTCCATAAGGAAAAGAGTGGCAGAGTACAGGACCCTGGAATTACTTGAGAAGTGGTGAATTTAGTCAAAAATAAAAAAGGAAGCAATACAAGTTTTAGCATACTAAAACTAAAAAAAAACCCTATGGAGGATTATAAAGCCAGAAAATAACTCAAGAAGGGAATTAGGAATGTCAGGGCAGGACCATGTAAAGTTCTTTTCCAGCAGGAAAACATACATACAACAAAAGCAAGTGGATAACTGGTGGGGGGGAGGGAGTGTAGGAACACTCAAGGAGGGAACATGGAGGAGTCCTAAATGAGTATTTTGCATCATCATTTACCAGAGAATAGAGGACAGAGAGATTACTGTGAAGCATGCTAATGCACTAGAGCATTTCAGATTAAAAAAGGAACTGCTGGGTCTCCTGAAGATTGTTAAGATGGTTAAGTTCCCTGGACCCGACTGTATGAGTTAAGGCAATAAATGACTTGGACGAAGAAGTAGAAGGATGAGTTACTGAGTTTATAGATGACATGAAGGTTGTTGTTAAGATGGTATAAAAAGTTGTTATAGGTTACAACAGAACATTGATAGGATGTAGAACTGGGCTGAAAAATGGCAGGTCGAGTTCAACACAGATAAGTGTGAAGTGATACACTTTGGAAGGTTGAACTAGAAGACTAAGTACAGGGTTAATGGCAGGATTCTTAACTCTGTGGAGAACAGAGAGATCTTGGAGTCCATATCCAAAGATCCCTCAATGTTGTCATGCAAGTTGATAGTGTAGTCAGGGGTGGTGGACTCCAAACCAGGCTGAAACACAGAGTAAGAAGACCCTCTCTACCAAGCACCTTGTTTGCAAATATACAGCTACTGGAGAAAAAAAATTGAGGATCTGAAGGCAAGATTGCTACATCAGAGGGAAATGAGCAATTGCTGTGTTCTAATCTAGACATGGCTTACTCCCAGCATGCCAGATACAATGATCAGATCCAAAGACTTTTTGATTCACAGGATGGACTGAACTGCTGATTTGGAAAAGGCAAAAGGTGTCGCATGTGTTTCACGATGAACACCTAATGGTCAAATGCCACCCATTCTATTTGTCTAGGGAGTTCTCCTCCATAATGCTGGCCAATGGCCAACTATAATCAAACACTTGAGATACTGCACGATGTTGTCTACAAACAAAAAACAGTCCATCCCAAAACATTTCAAATCATAGTTGGGAACTTCAACCAGGCTTGTTTGAAGAAAACCCTGCCTGGTTACTATCTGCATATAGCCTGTAGCACCAGAGATCCTACCGTTATCTGATAACAAATGCCTACTGTTCCACTTGATCACTTGGCTGTCCTTCTCTTACCTGCATATAGACAGAGATTAAAGAGCAAATTCCAGAGACAAGGACAAAGAGATGGTTGCGGGAGGCAGTGGCTACGGGGTTCCCTTGAGTTGGTGGATTGGGCCATATTCAAGGACTCATTTGTGGATCTGAATGAATACACCATGATTGTCATAAACTTTATTAATAGTTGTAGATGAGTGTGCTCAACAAGGTAATTCAGAGCCTTCCCCAACCAGAAGCCCTGGATGAACCATGAGATCCACAATCTGCTCAAGGGCCAGGTCACAGGCTTTCAAGTTAAATGACCAAGAAAGTTACAAGGGATCTAGGAATGATCTCCAGAAAGCTATCTCACAGGCAAACTAGCAATTTTGGACTAACTTGAATCAATTAAAAATGCTCGACAGTTGTGGCATGGCTTGAATGTTAACACCTCCTATAAAGTACAATCTAGTGACATAGGCAACAACAGGACTTTGCTTCCAAATGAGCTGAATGCCTTCCATGCTTGCTTTGAGTGTCAAAACATGGAGGAACCATCACAAGCTCCCACAACCCCCGATAACCCTCTGATTTCAGCCTCTTGGCCCTAAGTGCGAGTAGCCTTCAGGGGGGTGAACCCACAAAAAGCATCAGCCCAAATGGGGTACTGGTCAAGTACTAAAAATTTGTGCTGATCAGTTTGTTGGAGAGTTCATTGAGATCTTTAACCTCTTGGTTTTGCAGTCCGAGGTACCTACCTGCTTCAAGCAGACTTCACTTATACCGATGCCTAAGAAGAACATGATAACCTGCCTCAATGACCATCATACAAGTAGCACTAACTTGTTGGTGATAAAACATACTAACTTCTGTCTGAGAAGTGACTTGGATACACTCCAATTTACCTACCAGAGCAACAGGTGCCATGTCATTGGCTCTTTACTGAATCCTGGAACATCAGTATAGCAAAGGTGCAAATATCAGGATGCTCTTTATGAACTACAGCTCGGCATTCAATACCATCATCCCCTCAAAATTACTTAGTAACTTCAAGGCCTTGGCCTCAATGCCTCCTTGCACAAATGGATGCTCAATTTTCTCACTTGTAGACTCCAGCCTGTTCGGATTGGCAATAACATTTCCAACACAGTCTCCATCTGACCAGGTGCACCAAAAAGGCTGTGTGCTTAGCCCCTTGTATTACTCACTTCCCTCTTATGACTGTGTGGCTAAGCACAGCTCCAATGCAGTATACAAGATTCCTGATGACAACATGGTCGTATGCTGAATCAAAGGTGGTGATAAATCAGCATATTAGAGGGAGATTGAAAAATCTGGCTGAATGGTGCCACAGCAACAACCTTTTACTCAATCTAAGCTGATTATTGACTTCAGGAGGAGGAACACAGAGGTCCATGAACCAGTCTTCATCAGAGGACCAGAGGTGGAGAGGGTCAGCAATTTTAAATTCCTTGGTGTTAGCATTCCAGAGGATCTCTCCTGGGCCCAGCATGTAAGTGTAATTACAGAGAAAAAAGCAAAGCAGCAGCTCTACATCCTTAGGAGTTTGTGATGATTTGGCATGACATCTAAAGCTTTGACAAACTTCTATAGCTGTGTAGTTGAGATTATATTGACTGACTACACAATAGCCTGGTATGGAAGCACCAATGCCCTTCAAGTAAAATCCTACACTAAGTCCATCAGTTCATCATGTAAAGCCCTCCCCACTACCACTGAGCACATCCATACGAAGCATTGTCACAGGAAAGCAGCATCCATCATTGGGAACCCTCACTTTCCAGGTCATTCTCTCTTCTCACTGTTGCCATCACGAAGGTACAGGTGTCTCAAGGCCCACATCAGGTTCAGGAAGTTATTACCCCTCAATCATCAGGCTCTTCAAAGGGGATAACTTCCCTTGCCCATCTCTGAAATGTTCCTACAACCTATGAACTGACTTTCAATGACTCTTCATCTCATGTTCTTTATATTTAATGTCCATTTATTTATTACTTCCTTCTTTTGGTTGATTTTCCTACCTTTTCATTGATTCAATTACAGTTATTATTCTATTATGGATTTATTGAGTATGCCTACAAGAAAATGAATCTCAGAGTTATATACAATAATGATTTTATGTACTTTGACAATAAATACTTTTAACTTTAACTTGATTTATCAGGATTCTACCTGGTTTAGAGAGCATGGTCTATGGAGAAAGGTGGAGCAAGTTAGAGCTTTTCTCTTTAGAGCAAAGGAAAATGATAGATGTGGTTTATATAAGAGGCATAAAAAACCAGTGGTAAACTTCCCTGTTTTAAAAAAAAGGACACTCCCTTTTTACCAGGGTGGAAATGGCTAACACAAGGGGGCATAATTCTAAGGTCATTGGAGAAAATGATAGGGATGGTGCCAGAGGTAGTTTTTTTTAAATTAAAACAGTAACATGCTGCCTGGGGTGGTGGTAGAGGCAGATATATTAGGGACATTTAAGAGACTCTTAGACACACAGTTGAAATACGGAGGACTGTGGACTAAAGGGCCTGTATTATGCCATGTTGTTACATGTTCTACAAGTACAAGTTTCCTGGGCCCTGACTGGATGTACCACGTTACTGAAAAGCGAAAAAAGGAGATTGCTGACCAAGATCTTTGTGTCCTGTCT
Source organism: Hypanus sabinus (assembly GCF_030144855.1). NCBI lineage: Eukaryota > Metazoa > Chordata > Chondrichthyes > Myliobatiformes > Dasyatidae > Hypanus > Hypanus sabinus. The sequence goes on along the minus strand of NC_082723.1, from coordinate 63,311,502 downwards.
AGCCATGGGCAAATCCTGGAAGACAGGCAAGTAACTATTGTTGTTCTGTTATTCAAGTATGGAAATAGAGACATTCTTAGAAACTGTAGACTAGTACACCTCATGTCAGTAGTAGGGAAGCTATTGGAGAGGATTCTTAATAATAGGATTTATGAATATTCCAAAAGCTACAGCCTAATTAGGTACAAGTTCTTTCTTATTAATTTGATTTGAGTTCTCCAAGAAGCAATGAAAGTGATTGATGAAGGTAGAGCAGTGGATGTTAAGGCTTTGAAGGGTGCACAGAAGAGGTTTACCTGAATGCTGCTAGGATTTAAGAGCACTTGCTCTTTGGATTGCTTTTGCTGGAGCACCAAAGGCAGAGGGGAGACCCGATAGAAGTTTATAAGATGAGAGACATGGATTGGAAAGTCCAAATCTTTAATCCAAGATTGCAATGTCTAATACTAGACAGTATACATTTAAAGTGAGAGGAACAAGTTCAAAGGTGAATGGCAAATTTCTTAAAAATGTGGTGGGTGTCTGGAATGTGCTGCCTTGGGTAGTAGTGAAGGCAGTTATCACAGAAATGTTCAAGAGGCTCTTATACAGAAACATAAAAAGGCAGAATGGAGAGGTAAAGACATTGTGACTGAAGAAAGAATTAATTTAGCATTTAAATTTGGCTTTTAATTCTACTCTGAGGAGGATTTTTTTTGGGAACTGCATGGCACTTTAATAAAACAGTATATAAAAGAAAATTCTAGTTGCGTGGCAAGGAAGGCTATGTGCACAGGAGTTTTCAGTCACTCCGTGGCCATGCACCTGCATAGCTTAGAGGGAACAATGTTAATGACCCAGAAATGAGAACAATAGTACTGCCAGAAGCTACTCTGGTTTATAAATGACGGTGTGGAACATCAATACCCTGGATTAGAAATAGCTACATCCCTATATGACTTACTGACCAGAATGGTTTATATATAATTATCAGTTGGTTCCAATACTTACCTGTGTATTAGATTTTGGGAGTCTGATGATCCCAGACATCTTACTGGTATCCTGAACACGGTCAACACACAGCACATCATTTTCTTTTCCCACTGACTGGTTAGACTCTGCGAGTACTCGCCTTGGTCTCCTGGACAGCTGACAACAGAACAGGAAGACAAGATTACAGACTTAACAGAGCAGAAGCTGAGATTATGTGCTGTGTTATTTATCATAGGGACGTGATAATCACCAGCAGACTAACATTTCTTCTTCTAAAATTGCATTCCAAAAGCTCTGATACACCATTGCCTTAAAGCACATGCTCCCACAGTTCTGTTCAGTGAGCATTTTTCTGTCAGTAATATATTACTCTTCACTTATAACATCTAAGAACACATAAGTCAGCCAGTCGAGTCTGCGCCAGCTTTTTGCAGAGTAAACCAGTCAGTCCTTTTGCTCCAATTTTCCCCCCAATCAAATTATAGTCATTAACCAAAGGAAATAGCTCACTTAGGAAAGATGAATATAATCAAACATCAACATCGGTTTAGGGAAATTTGCTTGGTCTTTGACAATGTAACAGGGAGAATTGATAGAAGAGAATATGTAAATGTAGTATGCTTGGATGTCTAGAAAGCACTTCACAAGATGCCACATAAGAGGGTACTGCACAAGTTTAAGGAAAAAGCCCATGGTATCAGAGAGTGTTAGAACATTGCAAACTCTGTCTCACAATAAACAGAGTTGAAATAACCGAGTTCTTTTCAAAGGAGATGGAGGTAACCGGGGTCATTCCCAGTACTGTCAGAATTGGGTATTAGTTTTTGGTTTACTATTTGCACTAATGATCTGGAAGAATGCAAGGCTTCCAAATTTGCCAATAATACAAAAATAAAGATATATTGTGAAAAGGATATTCTGATTCTGCACCAGATACCTATAGATCAAGGAGTGGACAAAAGACTGGCAAATTGAATTTAACATGTGGAAGTGTGAGACCACGCTTTGCTAAGAAATCTAATGGAAAATTATCTAAGTACAAAGTATGTATATTATATAGAACCTTGAAATTTGTCTTCTTACAATCACAAAAACAAAAAAACCCAATAGATCCTATCTAAAAACAGTCAAAAACCTAATGTGTGGGGAAAAAAAAGAAAAAAATCATGCAAAGAATAAAAAGTAAACAAATAACACTCAGAACGAAAGTGCAGCCGGTTCAAGAGTAGATTAGTCCTACATGAGGTTCAAAAGCACAACGCTGAAAGGGAAGTTACAGGCTATTGATTGCAGGGATCATTGTCCATAAAAACTGTAATTAATAGAGTGGTTAGTAGATTTTTTCCCCCCCCCCACTGCCAGTGAAGCTTTGCTCTGTCTCACCAGTGCCATCTGAAACCAGAAAAGAGACTACAAGTGAACACAGAGGTACCTAGCAGTTTCTATGTGTGAATTACAAAATTTCAGCAGGCAGGTCCAACATGGCAGAGTATTTTTTGGTTTTCACTGCAAAGGGGGTGGAAATTAAAAATAGGGAAGTTTTGTAGCTGGGTACAAGGCTTCACCTGAAATACTGCCAGTATGAATACAGTTTTGCTTTGCTCACCTATAACAAAAGACACTGGATACAGTACAAAAGGGATTTTCCAGGCTAATTTCTGCTATGAAAGTGTTGTCCCACCAAATGAGTTTGGGCTTGTAATCCTCAGAGTATAGAAGAGTAAGGGGTGACCACAAACATGAACCCAAGATGTAAAAAAAAACCAAACTGCCAGAGGAACCTGGGGAGGGGGCAGGGGTTCCAAACAGCTTCTGTAGAAGGGAAAGGAAGTTTCAACACTTCAGGTCAAAACAGTGTCAGGACTGTGACAGCCAATACAAAAAGGACAGGGACAGTGGTGAGGTAAAAGCCATAAGGCAATAAATGAAGAGAGAAGACTAATGGGCAGGAGGAACTTTTTTCCAGCACTTTGTTTCATGCTCACTTTCTTGATCACCTGGTTATCAAATTGCTGATCAGTTTAATCATCTGGAAATTACAGCTACATTTCCACAACAGCAATTATGAATGCAAAATACCCCATTTCTGTCAGATATTAAGAAAGATTAATTTTTCAAAAGCCATCAGCTGCTACGTTTTGAATACTCACCTGTGGGACACTTTTTGGCAGATTTTCTGACTGAGACACAGGACTAACTTTTTGCTGTCTGTTAGACTTTAACTTCTTCACAACTAATTTCTTCTCAGTTACTGTCGGCCTTGGTCTCTTAGGTGACTGCAAAGACATTAGTGTGACAAAGAGAAGCTAAGTTTTTAACATTTTTTCTAATACATAGCTAAATCAGGAATTCCAGTTCAACATCATCAGATTATTAGGCGAGATAGAAAATGACTAAGGTTGAAATTTTGGGCAAGAACAATTGCAGGCAGGAGAAAATGGCTTGCTACAAATATTAGTAAGATATCATACGAGTTAAACTGCGGAATAAAAAAGGAAAAAAAAAAGTTGCACCTCTGGTTCTAAACAACGAGGAAAGAAAAAATCTGTAGATAGATTTGAGTGCATAAAAAAGGGTCAGTAATAAAAGTTAAAAACTCATTCAAGTTAATGGAGGCAGAAATGTTGCAAAAGTGTAGATTCCAAAAGTTTTTGGTAGCTTTTCTGGTTATAAGTTAAACTTAGATAAGAGTGAGTTATTCCCTTTAAACGCGCAAACTTTATTGAGTGATAGGATGCCATTTAAAGTTGTTACTGATAACTTTATCTATTTAGGTATAAAAATCACCAAGAAATATAAAGATTTATTTGGACTGAATTTTTTACCTATGCTTCATCAAATTCAGCAACTTACTACTAGATGGTCTCCCTTATTTTTATCATTAGTTGGTCGGATTAATGCTATTAAAATGATGATTTTACCGAAATTTTTATATTTATTCCAAGCTTTACCAATTTTTATTCCTAAATCTTTTTTTGATAATATTGATTCAAAAATTTCCTCATTTGTGTGGCAAAATAAAAATCCTAGGTTAAGCAAAAGGCAATTACAAAAGTCTAAAAAAGATGGTGGTCTAGCTTTACCTAACTTTAGATTTTATTATTGGGCGAATAATATTCGTAACCTAATGTACTGGAAACTAGATTTGGATTCACCTGTGTGCCCACAGTGGGTAAATTTGGAATGTAGTGAGGTTAAGGGATATTCTATATTTTCCGTTCTTGGTTCTTTTCTTCCTATTGATTTAGCCAAATTCAATAAACAGATATCTAACCCTGTTGTTAAACATACACTACGAATTTGGTTTCAATTTCGCAAATTCTTTAATCTGAAAAACTTTGCTCTGGACAGCCCTATTTTATGTAATTTTTTTTTTAAACCTTCATTGACAGATCAAGCTTTTAGTATATGGAAAAGGAAAGGTATAAAATGTTTTCGTGATCTTTTTTTTGAAGGTACTTTGATGTCTTTTGATCAACTATCCAACAAATTTGAATTACCTAAATCTAATTTTTTTAGATACTTACAAATTAGAAATTTCTTACATAAAATTCTTCCATCTTTTCCTAACTCAACTCCATCGGATTTTTCAGATTTGATTTTTACTTTTAATCCTTGTCAGAAGGGATTAGTAGCTTTTATTTATAACATGATTATGAAGATACAGCCAGAAATATCGGATAGAATTAGACAAGAATGGGAAAAAGAACTTCGATGTAATATATCAACAGATAAATGGGAAAAAATTTTACAAATGGTTAATTCCTCCTCTATTTGTGCTAAACATGCTTTAATACAATTTAAAATTGTACATAGAGCTTATATGTCTAAAGATAAACTTGCCCGATTTTATTCGCATATTAATCCTCAATGTGACAGATGTCACTTAGAAGTGGCTTCATTGACTCACATGTTTTGGACATGTCCCACTTTACATAACTATTGGAAGGACATTTTTGATGTCATTTCCTCAGTATGGAATATCGATTTACAACCCCATTTTATTACTGCAATTTTCGGTATACCAAATGAAGATGGCAATCAGCTTTCCCCTTCAATCAGACGAATGATTGCCTTTGTAACATTAATTGCCAGAAGGTCTATATTACAAAACTGGAAAGAAGTAAATCCTCCTACTACATTTCAGTGGTTCTCCCAAACTATTTCTTATCTGAGTTTGGAAAAAATCAGAAGCACTATCTTTGATTCTTCAATTAAATTTGAAGAAACCTGGGGACCATTTATTCGACACTTTCATATGAATTAATTTGGCTTATTTCAGATCCTTTTCTCTACTTATACTTGTTCAGGTATGGAGTTCTGGAGTTCTTTTCTTGACACCTTTATATATTTATAAAGTGCTATTATTGCCCATGTTAGTTTTAGTTTAGTATTTTTTTTCAATATATATTTTTTCTCATATATAATTTCAATTTTTTTTCTTCTTTTTTCGACGATTATTTTTGTTTTTTTTTCATATATATTTATATAGACTTGATTGATTTATGTACCTTTTGTTGATGGATGTTTTAATAGGATATTATTATCCTATTACTAATGTAATCTCAAGTTTATTGAATCTGTAATCTATTCATTATTTTGTGTTGTTTTTTTTTATATATGAAATTTAATAAAAAGATTGAAAAAGAAAGAAAGATTCCAAAAGTTATCAATAATTTAGGAAAAACACATGTTGATTTAAATTTAGAGAATGAGGCAATGGCTCTTAATTGCATTTTGATGACATTCATAATTCATTCCATTCTATCATTAAAGAAATGGACATGTATTCCCTCAGAAATAAAAAGATTCTCATTTGGGAGGTCAGTTTCACTAGGTCAAAGTGTGTCTGAGTAAAAGTTTCTAATACAAAGGTAAATATATGACTGTGAGGCAATGTAGAAGGGATCAGTTCAAAGGAAATCACAGTTATTGATAAGAGAAAGAATGGAATGTGCAATTTTAAAATCCATCTTCCTTACAACACCAAGGATCATATTAACAATACAAGTATGTGAAAGCTTAGTCCCATGAAAATGTACTCAATCCCCACAAATTTCACATTTTACTGTCTCATTTTCTAAATTTAAAATTAGATTTTGTCGAAGTTTTTTTTTAGCAATGTTGTTGCATGAGTGAAGTCACTGGAGAAAGGTATACGAAGCAGCGTCTTTATTAAAAAAAAACCAAGATACAACAGGCATTATATTGAGACCCTTTCTGGGAAAGGTCTGCCTGGCCTAGTCCTACACATCATCTTAAGTGCTAAAAATCAAAGAAAAATTCAGGACAATTCAAAGAAATCCACATTTGCAATGCTTCCTTTGAAATACACCTCCCTCCTTCGCACCTATACCATACGACACCCAAATATAACAGAAAATGGCAAATTAAAATCAGCATTGTCTACCCATTGTTCAGAGTTGTATTTTAAATTTAATCTTCAATGCATATTCAGATCTGATGGTTGGTCACTGAAGTCAATATTTGCTTTATGCTCTAACCTCAAAAAAGCCCTAACAGCAGGCGACGGTGGTGGAAGCAGATACAATAGGGTCTTTTAAGAGGCTCCTGGATAGGTACATGGAGCATAGAAAAATAGAGGGCTATGGGTAACCCTTGGTAATTTCTAAAGTAAGTACATGTTCGGCACAGTATTGTGAGCCGAAGAGCCTGTATTGTGCTACATGTTTTCTATGTCCCTCCTCTTGGCCATTCTGGACATAATAAATTTGTACCAGGAAAGGCCTTATCATGTACAAAAATGCAAGGATTATAGACATGTGTAAACAGAAGGGATTAGTTCAGCTGGGCATTTGATTACTCAGTACAACAGAGTGGGCCAAAGGATATGTTCCTGTGCTGTACCGTGGCACTGTATGCTAGCAAAAGGATGATTTTTCAAAAACCCTTAATCCATTCAAAAGTGTATTAATTTACCTTTGCATTAATGCTGCATATTGTGAAACTCTATGGTTTTATGATTCAAGACGTCCCTTGGAAACAAGATCAATCCCCTCACCTAAAGTTAGCAGCTTGCAGGGACACAGCAGGAACTCCGGCTCCCAATAATGATGCTAACTTTAAGTTAGCAAAGTTTGTAGTCATGGATTTCAGTCGTCCAAAGCTCCGTGAATACACCATGGAACTCATAAGACAAAATTCTATTTAATCTGCCAGCAGCAGAATAAATAATGGTGCTCAATAGAATAGAGATTCTATGGACATCAGATCTGCCGACAGCAACCTGGCCTAAACAGCTCAGTCAAGAAGTGACAGACACAGGTGGTGTGAGAAGAAGCACAAACATGGCAAAGAGCTGGAGTGCTAGCAAGGCAGAGATAACCTTACCAGACCGGCAGTATGATCACTTTTCCTGGCCAACATCCACTCGAGATAATAAAACGGACTTACTGAGACTGAGAATGAATGCACAGAAAAAGAAGAGAAACTGTCGCAACCTCGTTTTCACCAAAATGTGGTTAAACAACAGGCCCAACTCGATGGGATGACTCTGTTCCACACAGACAGGAACTCAGTCAGGAAAATCTAAAGGAGGTGGAATCTAATGCGTACATTAGCAAAGATTGGTGCACAAACTTAACTGTAGTTAGTCGTCACTGTTCTGAGGGAATTGAGCACCTTGCAGTTAAATGCCAGCCGCAGTACCTGCTCAGGGAGTTTAAAGACCTCCTACACACAAAAAATTGATCACCAGTGAATGTGGCTAGGCATCAAGGGCATTACTGACTACACAAAGAAAAACAGCATCAACAGTGACTTCTCCCTCTGATTCTCTGAACAACTTTTATGCATGCTTTGAGGCATATAATACAACTCTGGCCAAGAAAGCTATCCTCCTCCAAGGTCAGCAACCAGTCTGTAATAGAAGCAGATGTGAGACGAGCTCTGTAGAAAGTCAACCCTGTAAGGTAGCCGGAGCAGACAACATCCCAGGTCAAGTACTCAGGGAGTGTGTACACCACACCAGCTTAGTGACATCTTCACCACCTCACTCATCCAGGCTGCTGTCCCCACAGGCTTCAAATCATCCAACATCATGCACCAAAGAACTGTACACTTTCAGAAGTAAGTGACTATTGCCCAGTGGCACTGACACCAATCATCACAAAATGCTTTGAGTGGCTGATAATGGCACATGTAAAAACATTTCCTGCCACTTTGGCCACTTCACCAATATGTACAAATGCCATAGCACCTGTCCTGTACTTGCCCCTGATGCAAATACAAAACAACGATACTTATGTCAGAATGATGATTCTGGATTTCAGCTTGGCTCTCATAATGATCCCACAGAACTTGATGAACAAACTCCAACTCCTCGGTCTAAACTCACCACTGTACAAATGGGAGTTGGACTTCCTAACAGATTTTAGATACTCAGGGTGCACAACCACTTCCCATCATCCTCAACATGTGTGCCCCCAGGGGCTGTGTGGTGAGCCCACTGCTGTACACTGTGCTCACATTTAACTGCACAGACAAACACCAGAGCAATCACATCATCAACTTCGCCAATGACATGACAGCAGTAGGGCTCTTCACTAACGAGACAGTTGAAAGAAAGGAGATAAAAGAACTCGAGGTTAACCTGTTCCTCGATGTCAACAAGAGAAAGGAGATGGTTATCGACTTCAGGAGGATTTGCACCACTCACACCCCTCTCTACGTCAGCAGCACTGCCGTGGAAACCACGAGCAGTTTCTAAGCTTCTGGGAATACACATCACACACAACTTCTCGGTCCCAGAATGCATCCTACAGTCAAGAAAGCTTGCCAACACTTTCTCTTTCTGAGGAGGCTGAAGTCAGCTAGACTTTGCATCATTCTAGATACACAGTAGAGAGCATTCTAACAAGCTGCATTACTGCTTGGTATGGAAACTGTACTGCAGTGGACAGAAAGGCTCTACAACAGGTTGTCAAAACTGCCCAATGCATCACTGGCACCAGCCTGCCCACCATCAAGGACATATATACAGAAAGGTGCCAGTAACATCATAGAAGTATCCCACATACACAGCTCATAAGACTATTTGTTCCACTCACATGAGGGAGGAAGCTACATGGTATCCACGCCAGGACTACCAAAAATTACTTTCCCCAAGAGGTAAGACTGATCAACATCTCCAAACTCCACAACTACTTTATTATTTCCTGTCAGTCACTTTTTGTACAGACCAGCGTCTTCTAATGGGCATACAATCAATGTATATAATCTATCCTATGTAACCATATAACAATCACAGCACGGAAACAGGCCATCTCGGCCCTCCTAGTCCGTGCCAAACTCTTAATCTCACCTAGTCCCACCTACCCGCACTCAGCCCATAACCCTCCACTCCTTTCCTGTCCATATACCTATCCAATTTTACCTTAAATGACACAACTGAACTGGCTTCTACTACTTCTACAGGAAGCTCATTCCACACAGCTATCACTCTCTGAGTAAAGAAATACCCCCTCGTGTTTCCCTTAAACTTCTGCCCCCTAACTCTCAAATCATGTCCTCTCGTTTGAATCTCCCCTACTCTCAATGGAAACAGCCTATTCACGTCAACTCTATCTATCCCTCTCAAAATTTTAAATACCTCGATCAAATCCCCCCTCAACCTTCTATGCTCCAATGAATAGAGACCTAACTTGTTCAACCTTTCTCTGTAACTTAAGTGCTGAAACCCAGGTAACATCCTAGTAAATCGTCTCTGCACTCTCTCTAATTTATTGATATCTTTCCTATAATTCAGTGACCAGAACTGCACACAATATTCCAAATTTGGCCTTACCAATGCCTTGTACAATTTTAACATTACAACCCAACTTCTGTACTCAATGCTCTGATTTATAAAGGCTAGCGTTCCAAAAGCCTTCTGCACCACCCTATCTACATGAGACTCCACCTTCAGGGAACTATGCACTGTTATTCCTAGATCTCTCTGTTCCTCTGCATTCCTCAATGCCCTACCATTTACCCTGTATGTTCTATTTGGATTAGTCCTGCCAAAATGTAGAACCTCACACTTCTCAGCATTTATCTCCATCTGCCAACGTTCAGCCCATTCTTCTAACCGGCATAAATCTCCCTGCAAGCTTTGAAAACCCACCTCATTATCCACAACACCTCCTACCTTAGTATCATCGCCATACTTACTAATCCAATTTACCACCCCATCATCCAGATCATTTACGTATATTACAAACAACATTGGGCCCAAAACAGATCCCTGAGGCACCCCGCTAGTCACCGGCCTCCATCCCGATAAACAATTATCCACCACTACACTCTGGCATCTCCCATCTAGCCACTGTTGAATCCATTTTATTACTCCAGCATTAATACCTAACGACTGAACCTTCTTAACTAACCTTCCATGTGGAAGTTTGTCAAAGGCTTTGCTGAAGTCCATATAGACTACATCCACTGCCTTACCCTCGTCAACATTCCTTATATCTTATATTCCTTATATGTACTTATATCTATTGTCTTCTTTACCTTGTTTTCTTTTTGCCGTCAGATCTGGAGAAACAATTATTTTGTTCTCCTTATTTGTCTACAGGAAACGACATTAAACAATCTTGAATCACATAAATAACAGTTTAGCAATGAACTTACTATCCCCACTGCTCATTAAATTCCTCTTCAAAATCAAATTTTATTCTACTACCTGCACAACTAAAACAGCTTACCATGTTAACATTATCCACTTTGTTGAAATCCTCAAACTATCAATTATCTTGCCTCTAACTTTCATGAGAAACACCCAGTAATTGCTGTTTATAATTCACTCGCATCATCTTTTCAATCATAGTGGTTGTCTCCTGCTTTTCTTCCATTACCTTCATATCTGCCATACGTTAAAAGGACTGTCATATGTTAAAAGATTGGAGCAACTGGGCTTGTATACACTGGAATTTAGAAGGATGAGAGGGGATCTGATTGAAACATATAAGATTATTAAGGGATTGGACACGCTGGAGGCAGGAAGCATGTTCCCGCTGATGGGTGAGTCCAGAACTAGAGGCCACAGTTTAAGAATAAGGGGTAGGCCATTTAGAACAGAGATGCGGAAAAACTTTTTCACCCAGGGAGTGGTGGATATGTGGAATGCTCTGCCCCAGAAGGCAGTGGAGGCCAAGTCTCTGGATGCATTCAAGAGAGTTAGATAGAGCTCTTATAGATAGCGGGGTCAAGGGATATGGGGAGAGGGCAGGAACGGGGTATTGATTGTGTATGATCAGCCATGATCACAGTGAATGGCGGTGCTGGCTTGGAGGGTCGAATGGCCTACTCCTGCACCTACTGTCTCTTGTCTCTTGCCTTCTACAGTTCTACAATGAAATCTTCTCAAAAGTATCTAGTCTGGTTGTACAATTATTTATAGTGGCAAGAATTAGTACATTGGCTCAACAATTAGTACAACAAATTTTATGATGTATGCCTGTTATATTAAACCTGATTCCCACTTCACCAAAACATCCAGTTGAAAAACCTCTCATGTATTCATGTCACTTCCATTACTGACCCAACCATCCACGTATATTTGCAACTGCATCCACCTTGACCTATAACCTTCGAGATTTAAGTATTTGTCCCACCCTGACAATAATCCACCAATGACACACATGCCTCCTTTGAATTAGATGCTAACTTTGAGCTCTGCCCCTAAATCACTCTGCTTCTGAAAACCCAACCTAACCAAGATTTTGATCACTTATTAGCATCTCCTCAAGGCTCAGAACATCTACAATTTTAGCAGCAATGGGAGAAAGTGTTGAATTTACATAGCCAAATTAAATATGCAGGTGGTTGAAAGGGCAGTAAGTGGTCTAATGGACAAGTAGAAAGAATGAAGCATTTCTAAAGATAAGAAAGAAGAAATTCATCATGAGACATTGATAGATGAAAACCTGGGAATGGAGTAGCTGTGATGGGGAGAAAAGGGAACACATGAAACTACACATAAAAGCGTAGCAACAAAATCCAGTTTGAGGGGAGGACCACAGAGAAAAGTTTTAGCTTACTGAAGTGCAGCCAGATGTAATTCGTGCTGCCCTGAGCTATGTCTGTTACTTGACAAAGAGATCACAATATTGAAAATGAAATAAATACCAGTCATGTCTGCGAGATCAAAATAGTGTAAAATATCATCTCTTGTGTGTTTATGGAAATTGATTGTACTTTTACTTACACAATATCCTGGCTCCTGAGAAACGATTGTTTGCAGTCCAATGATCACTTTTTCAGAGATGGAAACAGATTTGGCTTTGCTGAAACTCAGTAAACAAACAATAAACGGTCTGGTTCACTTACCGGTGCATGCTGTATAATGGAAGGCAATTGCTTCTTCCCTTTCTTTAATGTCTCCTCAAAGTCACTCCCTGTGTCCGACTCTGATTCACTTGATATATCACTGGGAGAAAGAAAGGAAATGTTAGATCTAGTTAGTTCCTGACATTGATGGGGAATGGAGTATCTTATTGCTAATTGGTTCTCTGCACCACCTCCTTCTCCCTATACAGAGCCCTGAGCCTTGCTCTTCCAATCTCCCAGGTTTGACCTATCTAACTACCTCTTGATAATTGATTATGAAATGATGAGATGATTCACTGGCAAGTTAGACAGAGTAATAGCAGAATTAAATCCTTTTCAGTGACACATGATAAATTTTGGAAGTACTAATGAAGCTAAGATTCAGTGAACCGTAGCAAGTACTCTCAAAATGCATCAGTTTGCACTAAAGGTACTTGGGAGTATTGAGGAACAGAAGGACATTGGTACACAAATCAAAAGAACCCTCGAGGTGAAAAAAAAGTAGTAAATAAAGCACGCAGAATGCCAGCCTGCATAAGCCAGGCCGTAGAATATAAAACAAGATAGTTATGGCAAAGGTTTTAAAGAGCAAAAAGCTTGAAGTGGATACAAAAAAAATTCTTTTTCACCCAGAGGCTGCATGGAATTTGAATGGTGGCGACTTTGAGAAATGTCTGTAGGAGCACAAGCAAACAAAGCTGCAGACCAAATGCTGATATGGGATGCCTGATCGGCTATTGTGAATAGGATGAGCCCAAGGATCTGCTTCTATACTGCATGATTTTAGCAATCACAAGATTTGTATACAGGATGGTAGTTTGCCCTCCCACAATGACTACCTACTCAAAGCCGGCGTCCTGTCCGACCAGCAGCTCAGCAACTTGCTCTCCACGGAAATAGGTGGGGCTGGAATACTGTGACCCTGCTCGTCTCCCACGAACACCCGGAGATGAAGATGGCAGGCTCTCAGAGCTCTGAGAAAGCTTTTTTGATCTTAGTATCGGCATGACTGCAACCTGTAAACCAAGTAGACTGAAATCAAAATGGTTTTTGAAGATCTATTGCTCCAAACCTCCTCCCCACACAAATCACCATCCCGTTCCATTTGATTAAGCACCAGCTCTCAGTCTCTGCCCTCCCTCCACCCACAATAAGACTCTTACCTCATGACTTCCTTCCCTCACAGACCATCTTTACTGCCACCCTCCCTAGTCACTCTCTCTCATTGCTAGCCTCCCACCATTCTGCCACCTGACTATACCAGTCCCATTGTACCTTCCCTATTCAACCCTCCCCTACATCTGTCCCATCTGCCCACCCACACATCTCAGACCCTGTCCATCCCAACACATTTCTCCCTATTAACACCTCCCTCCCACCTTTGTCTCTCTCCTCACCTGATCCATTCCCTCTCCCTAACCCACCGAGCCCTTCTGCCATTCACTCCTCCCCACTCAGCCTCCTGCACAACCCCGCCCATACTTGTCATGCACAATCTCCCTGTAACTATCCTCTCCACGTACCTGCACTCCCTCCATTCACTCACACACACACTTCACCGAAACTCCGTCTACTCTCCCCTTCCAATGTCACTCCTCCTTTCTCACTTTAACTTGCTACCCCTCCTCACACCTCTCCATCACTCACCATTTCCCACTACCTCCTTCTTCCTCTCCCCCTCCTTTCACTCACCTCTCCCTCTCCACCCTTCTCCCATACTCACCACCTCCCCACCACCCCCTCACCACAGGAGTCCCTTCCCTCTCTCATGATCCCTCCACTTCCCACCCCTCCTCCCTCAAAACTTCCATCTAACACCTCACTTCCTCTTACACACTGCTCAGCCCACTCCACACCCCTCTTCACCCTTCCCCACCTACCACTCCTCTATTCCCTAATGCCCTCTCCCCACACACCCCTCTTCCCTTGAGCCCCTTTCACACCCACTTCCCCTCCCCTCACCTCTCACCCACCCTCAAACTTCCCCTTCACCTTCATCTCCCTCACCTCACCCACCCTCAACCTCTCCCCTTCCCTGCATCCACCCCTTCACCCTCCACCCCTCCCTCACCCTCAACCCTTCACCAATCCCCTTACCCATCCCTTCACCCTCACCTCAACTCTCACACCCTCAACCCCTCCCCTCACCCACCCCTTCGCCCTCATCCCGGTCACCTTAGCCACTCTCACCACTCACTCCTATCTCCCACCTCCATCACCTCACCTTTTCTCCTTATTTACTCACCCTATTCTTACATTTACAGTACTTAATTTTATTACCCCCACCCTCTTCGTCACTCACCTTACGCTTACTCTTGCCTCCCCTGTCACTCACCTCTTCTCTTCCCCATCACTCACCTCTCCCGCTCCTACTGACAGAAGCGGCTCCAAACTCTTTCTCCCGCGCGCCCAAATCTGGCGCCAACACAGTCGCATGTGACGTCATCGCGTTTTTCTCGAGCTGACAAATCGCCAATTGCTTATCCCGCCATCATTGTGACTGGCGTTGTGTTGCCCTTGTTTTCGCCAGCGCCATGTTTGTAACGGGCACCGCCAGCGGAATTGAAGGGGCTAAGGGACGAGGTGGTCCCAATGCCGGACAGAGACGCTCATCTTCTGGATAAAGAAGTCGCCCTGTTCCATGACTACTGTATCACGCACACGCTGAATCCTCGCCCCTCGTTCTCAGCACCCTAACTCCCTGTCCTGCTCACCCCAGACTCTGAGCGTTCCACATAGACAGTGGTCATACAGCTCAGGAGCAGGCTGTGTCCACGCTGACGTGACCATCAAGTACTGATCTATAGTTAACTCTTAATCAGCACTCTGTCCATGGCCCATTGTAGCTCAGTGATTCAAAGTACTCATCTGTATTCTTCCTAAATATTGATGGATTTTGTACCTGCATCTGCTCCTCTAGCAGAGCATCAAGATTCCAACCACACCCGATGTAAAAACATTCTTCCTCAGATCACCTCACAACCTCTTCCCTTTAACCCACTACCTATTGTCTCTATTTATAGATTCCTCTACTAAGAGATTTCCTGCTAGCCATGAGCCTCACAAATGTGTATACCTTAGAAAGAAACTCCACCCACACTAGCCTGTAAGAAAAACAAACCCAATCTCTTCATAACTGAGTCACACCATATCCTGAAGTATCTACTGTGTACCCTTTCCAATGCAATCCTGTTCTTCCTATAGCATGGTGATGCACCATCAATAACTCTTGGAGATGGGAGGCGAACGACAGGCTTTTATTAGCTACAAGAGACCACCACACAACATCCTAGAGACTGAGGGAGGAGCACTTCAGCCTGGCAAATCTTTATAAAGTTGTTCCAACAGATATCCTCAATGTCTTCTTCATTATCCCACCTACCTGTTCTGTCACTTGCTCTTATACACCAGTCTCTCTGTTCCGCAATACTGCCTCGGGCTCTTCTTCCATTTATTGTGTGTGTCCTTCTTTACACTGAATTCATCCTCTCCTCACATTTATCCAGACTGTATTCCATCGGCCCATCTTACCAAATGATTAATATTATTTCTCTGAGGATGACTAACCTGCTCAATATTAACACTTTATCTGCAAATTTACAAATCAAACTGCCTACATTCATATCCAGCTAATAGTGATACTCCTCGTACTGATCTTTGTGTTAGACCTCGGATCACAGTCTTCCAAACACAGAAACAATCCATCAGAGACAACATCTACTCCTGCCTCCTAATGCCAATTCGCAGCTTTCTGAGAAAAGCAGTGAAAAGCATACTGTTCATACAGGTCAGATCATTACATAATGCACAGGTAGACAATGACAACACAGAATAGTGTAATAGCTCCAGAGAAGGTAAACAATACAATGCAAGATCATAACAAGCTAGATTGTGAGGTGAAGATTTTATTGTATTAGGGAACTATTTAATTGACAGAACAGAGGTGTAGAAGTTGTCGTGAACCTGGTGTTCAGGCTCCATAGGGAGAGGGGAAGTGAAATTTTCCATGGTGGATGGGGTCTTAGATTATGCCAGTAGCGTTACTGAAGCAGTGGGAGGTGTAGACATGGGGGGAGGCTCGTCTGCACAATGTGCTGTGCTGTGTCCACAACTCTCCACAGCTTTGTTCAATCATGGACAGAGCTGCTGCCATACCAAGTTGTCATGCGTCCAGATAAAATATTTTGTGTGGCCTATTGGTTTAAAAAATGGCATGAATTGATGAGGACATGCCAAATTACTTTTACTTTTATACTGTTTTTCTCTATCTATCTCTTTCTCTCTCTCACTCCCCCCCCTCTCTCTCTCTCTCTCTCTCTCGCTGTCTCCCTCCCTCATAACAGAAGCCATTGAAATAAATCCTTTTTCATATTACGTTTGTTCAATAGATTATATTGCTCAAGATGGCACTGGGGAAACACAGCAACACTTGGTGGGCAGCTTGCAAAACTTCTAAATATACTTCTGAACTACTCTCACTGCAATCTGCAGCCAGTAACTTCCCTTTAATTAATGTACTTTTGAACTGTTTTAGCATACTTGTGATTTCACAATCATCTGAAGAACTTGGTGAACTTAACTCTTCAGAATGCAAGGTGCATTACCATGGCCGGATGAGAAGGAGGAGGAGGGAACTCCAAGCCATACTTAAACATCAGGGTAGGAAACGTCCTTTACCTAGTAACTTGGTAGCTAATATACAGTTGCTGGAGAACAAGAGTAAGGACCTATGGGCAAGACAGCTGTATCAGAGGGTAATGAGGGATTGCTACGTTCTGTGTTTCACAGACACATGGCTAATTGCAGACACATCGATTGGACCTGAGAGCTTCTCAATACAACCGATGGACCGGACTGCTGATTCCGAGAAGACTAAAGGCGGGGGTCTGTATTCCAAACTAATTTCCTTGTGGTGCTGGGACATAGTTATCTTGTTGCACTCTTGTTCTCCAATACTGGAACAAGGAATGATTAAGTGCTGACCGTTCTACTTACCAATGGATTTCTCCTCCGTGGTCCTGTTTACATACTGCAAAGCCCGATGTTAAGCAGCACTCGAGCTATTGATGCTATGATCAGCAAACAAGAAATGGCCAAGCCCAACACCTTGCCCATCATTGCTGGAAACTTAATCGGGCTGATTTGAAGAAATCTCTGCGTCCTAACACATCACCTGCAGCACAAGGGGTCCCACCATACTTGACCACTACTGCCTGTGCCATGCGTCAGTGAGTATAGGAATAGGATGAGGTGGAGGATGAATGCGTGGCTGAGGGATTGGAGCAGGGGGCAGGGATTCAGATTTCTGGATCATTTGGGGCAGGTGTGACCTGTACAAAAAGGACAGGTTGCACTTGAATCCCAGGGGGACCAATATCCTGGCAGGTAGGTTTGCTAAGGCTACTGGGGAGAGTTTAAACTAGAATTGTTGGGGGGTGGGAACCGAACTGAAGAGACGGGGGAAGAGGAAGTTGACTCACAAATAGAGAAAGCTTGGAGACAGTGTGAGAGGGAGGATAGGCAGGTGATAGAGAAGGGGAGCGCTCAGACTGAAGGGTTGAGATGTGTCAAGGAGTATTGTGAACAAAGTGGATGAGCTTAGAGCATGGATCAGTACTTGGAGATATGATGTGGTGGCCATTACAGAGACTTGGATGGCTCAGGGACAGTAATGGTTACTTCAAGTGCCGGGTTTTAGATGTTTCAGAAAGTACAGGGAGGGAGGCAAAAGAGGTGGGGGAGTGGCACTGTTGATCAGAGATAGTGTCACGGCTGCAGAAAAGGTGAACGCCATGGAGGGATTGTCTATGGAGTCTCTGTGGGTGGAGGTTAGGAACAGGAAGGGGTCAATAACTTTACTGGGTGTTTTTTATAGGCCACCCAATAGTAACAGAGATATCGAGCAGCAGATAGGGGAACAGATCCTGGAAAGGTGTAATAATAACAGAGTTGTCGTGATGGGAGATTTTAGTTTCTCAAATATCGATTGGCATCTCCCTAGAGCAAGGGGCTTAGATGGAGTGGAGTTTGTTAGGTGTGTTCAGGAAGGTTTCTTGACACAGTATGTAGATAAGCCTACAAGAGGAGAGGCTGTACTTGATCTGGTATTGGGAAATGAACCTGGTCAGGTGTCAGATCTCCCAGTGGGAGAGCATTTCGGAAATAGTGATCACAATTCTATCTCCTTTACAATAGCATTGGAGAGAGATAGGAACAGACAATTTAGAAAAGTGATTAATTGTAGTAAGGGGAATTATGAGACTATCAGGCAGGAAATTGAAAACTTAAAATGGAAAAAGATGTTCTCTCGGAAAAGTATGGAAGAAATGAGGCAGATATTCAGGGGATATTTGTATAGAGCTCTGTATAAGTATGTTCAAATGAGACAGGGAAGTTAAGGTAGGGTACAAGAACCATGGTGTACAAAGACTGTAATAAATCTAGTCAAGAAGAAAAGAAAAGCTTACAAAAGGTTCAGAGAGCTAGGTAATGATAGAGATCTAGAAGATTATAAGGCTAACAGGACGGAACTTAAGAAGCAAATTAGGAGAGCCAGAAGGAGACATGAGAAGGCCTTGGCGGGCAGAATTAAGGAGAACCCCAAAGCATTCTACAAGTAGTGAAGAGCAAAAGGATAAGATGTGAAAGAATAGGACCTATCAAATGTGACAGTGGGAAAGTGTGTATGGAACTGGAGGAGATAGTAGAGGTACTTAATGAATACTTCACTATGGAAAAGGATCTTAGTGATTACACTGATGACTTGCAGCAGACTGAAAAGCTTGAGCATGTAGATATTAAGAAAGAGGATGTGCTGGAGCTTTTGGAAAGCATCAAGTTGGATAAATCACCAGGACCAGATGACATGTACCCCAGGCTACTGTGGGAAGCGAGGGAGGAGATTGCTGAGCCTCTGACGATGATCTTTGCATCATCAATGGGGATGAGAGAGGTTCTGAAGGATTGGAGGGTTGTGGATGTTGTTCCTTTATTCAAGAAAGGGAGGAGAGACGGCCCAGGAAATTATAGACCAGTGAGTCTTACCTCAGTGGTTGGTAAGTTGATGGAGAAGATCCTGAGAAGCAGGATTGGAGAGGTATATGATTAGGAATAGTCAGCATGGCTTTGTCAAAGACAGGTCATGCCTTACGAGGCTGATTGAATTTTTTGAGGATCTGACTAAACACATTGATGAAGGAAGAGCAGTAGATGTAGTGTACATGGATTTTAGCAAGGCATTTGTTAAGTTACTCCGTGCAAGGCTTATTGAGAAAGTAAGGAGGCATGGGATCCAAGGGGACATAGCTTTGTGGATCCAGAACTGGCTTGCCCACAGGAGGCAAAGAGCGGTTGTAGACAGGTCATGTTCTGCATGGAGGTCAGTGGCCAGGGGTGTGCTTCAGGGATCTGTTCTGGGACCCCTGCTCTTCGTGATTTTTATAAATGGCCTCGATGAGGAAGTGGAGGGATGGGTTAGTAAGTTTGCTGATGACACAAAGGTTGAAGATGTTGTGGATAGTGTGGAGGGCTGTCAGAGGTTACAGCGGGACGTTGATAGGATGCAAAACTGGGCTGAGAAGTGGCAGATGGAGTTCAACCCAGATAAGTGTGAGGTGGTTCATTTTGGTAAGTCAAATATGATGGCAGAATATAGTATTAATGGTAAGACTTGGCAGTGTGGAGGATATAGGCAGTTCTTCAAGATGGCGGCACGACGCAGCTTGATGTGGCCTCTCCGGAGTTGATATCTGTTATTTGTCAAGCAGGGTGCCATGCACAATCCTAATCTGATGAAAAAGGGATGTGGGAGCATGGAGGAACATCTGGAAATCTCCAGGAAGGCCTTTTTTGTTGCTGCTGCTGTTGTAAGTTCCAGGTCTCTGCTGGAAAGAACAGGCCCCCAGTCCTCGGGGTCACGTTGCCAGCGGCCGGGGCGTTGTAGTACGCTCGGCAGAGGATGGTACTCAGAGAGGCTGTGCCGGAGGGGATGGTCGGAGGCTCGGAGGTTCGACGGACTCGGAGTCTGCTGCGGTTGGGACGCTTTCACTGTGTGCTGTGTCTGTGAGGCTGACTCGGGCGGCGCCGTGGAAGTCCATAGCGGGGATATTCCCTTCAGCCGCCAGCATGGGATGACGAGTCAATCGGGACCCTGAGGACTTGTGGAAACTGTGTGGTGGTTTCTTTCAAAATTATAGTCTTTTAACATCTTTGGACTATTTTACTGTGCCCATGGTCTGTTTTTTTTTTATCAATTATGGTATTGTCTGCACTGTTGAAACTATATGTTAACTATAACTATATGTAGCTATGTGGTTTTGTGTGGGTCTTGTAGCTTTAGTTTTTGGTTTGTTGGGTGGTAGAGTTGGTCTCCTGACTTGGTGTGTCTGGGTAGTCTTGTTTTGTCTGGTGGGTTTGGAGCTCCTTTCTGGGGAACACGCTAAGACGGTAGCGCGATATTAATACACAGCAGCCTCTCCGGACTCTGGATTTGGGGACTGCCAAACGTCATGTGGATTCTCTGGTGTAGTCTGTTTTGTCATGTGCTTTTGTGATATCATTCTGGAGGAACGTTGTTTCATTTTTTAATTGCATTGCAGTTGTGGTTTCTAAATGACAATAAACTGAAATTCAATTCAATTCAATCTTGGGGTCCGAGTCCATAGCATGCTGAAAGCAGCTGTGCAGGTTGACTCTGTGGTTAAGAAGTTCACGTGGTGTATTGGTCTTCATCAATCATGGAATTTAACTTAGGAGCCGAGAGGTAATGTCGCAGCTATATCGGACCCTGGTCAGACCCCACTTGGAGTACTGTGCTCAGTTCTGGTCTCCTCACATAGGAAGGACGTGGAAACCATAGAAAGGGTGCAGAGGAGATTTACAAGGATGTTGCCTGGATTGGGGAGCATGCCATATGAGAATAGGTTGAGTGAAATTGGCCTTTTCTCCTTGGAGCGAAGGAGGATGAGAGGTGACCTGATAGAGGTGTACAAGATAGAACATAGAATAGTACAGCACATTACAGGCCCTTCGGCCCACAATGTTGTGCTGACCCTCAAACCCTGCCTCCCATATAACCACCCACCTTAAATTCCTCCATATACCTGTCCAGTAGTCTCTTAAACTTCACTAGTGTATCTGACTCAGGCAGTGCATTCCACGCACCAACCACTCTTTGAGTAAAAAACCTTCCTCTAAGATCCCCCTTGAACTTCCCACCCCTTACCTTAAAGCCATATCCTCTTGTACTGAGCAGTGGTGCACTGGGAAAGAGGCACTGGCTATCCACTCTGTCTATTCCTCTTAATATCTTATACACCTCTATCATGTCTCCTCTCATCCTCCTTCTCTCCAAAGAGTAAAGCCCTAGCTCCCTTAATCTCTGATCATAATCCATACTCTCTAAACCAGGCAGCATCCTGGTAAATCTCCTCTGTACCCTTTCCAATGCTTCCACATCCTTCCTATAGTGAGGCGACCAGAACTGGACACAGTACTCCAAGTGTGGCCTAACCAGAGTTTTATAGCGCTGCATCATTACCCCGCGACTCTTAAACTCTATCCCTCAACTTATGAAATCCAACACCCCATAAGCTTTCTTAACTACCCTATCTAACCGTGAGGCAACTTTCAGGGGACACGTACCCCCAGATCCCTCTGCTCCTCCACACTACCAAGTATCCTGCCATTTACTTTGTACTCTGTCTTGGAGTTTGTCCTTCCAAAGTGTACCACCTCACACTTCTCCGGGTTGAACTCCATCTGCCACTTCTCAGCCCACATAATTCCAAAAAAAAAAAGATGATAAGAGACATTGATCGTGTAGATAGTCAGAGACTTTTTCCCAGGGCTGAAATGTTTGCCACAAGAGGACACAGGTTTAAGGTGCTGGGTACAGAGGAGATGTTAGAGGTAAGTTTTTTGCTCAGAGAATGGTGAGTGCCTGGAATGGGCTGCCAGCAATGGTGGTGGAGGTGAATATGATAGGGTCTTTTAAGAGGCTTTTAGATAGGTACACAGAGCTTAGTAAAATAGAGGGCTATAGATAAGCCTAGTAGTTTCTAAGGTAGGGACGTGTTCGGCACAACTTTGTTGTAGGTTTTCTATGTTTCTATCATACTATGATTAGAAATGCCTAACATCCCTAGAGAACATTTTCGAGAAATCTGATCATTTGGCTGTCCACCATGTACCTGCATACACTCAGGGCAAAAAAACAAGACTCCAGAGGTAAGGATAACAAAGAGGTAGTTGTGGAGAGACAGAGGAACAGCTACGGGATTGTTTTGACTGGGCCATGTTCAAGGACTCCTCAGAGGTTCTGAACAAATAGATCATAGTGTCACGAACTCTATAAAAACAGCCATAGATGAGTGTGTCCCAACAAAATAGTTCAGTCTGACAAAGGGTCTTGGCCTGAAAAATCGACAGTTTACTCTTTTCCATAGATGCTGCCTGGCCTGCTGAGTTCCTCCGGAATTTTGTGTGTGTTGCTTTGAAGTTCAGCATCCGCAGATTTTCTTGTGTTTGTTATTCAGAGTCTTCCCCAGCTAGAAGCCCTAGGACCAGATGCGGACCAAACTTGAATCACTGAAGGATGCTCGACAGCCGTGGCAGGGCATGAATGCTGTCACCTCCTACAAAGTGAAACCAAAGCGACATAGGTGACAGCAAGGCTTCACTCCCAGATGACCCAATACCTTTTATGTTTGCTTTGACCATCAAAGCATGGAGGCACATTTGCAGACTCCCAAAGCCCAGATGACCTCATGATTTCAATCTCTGAGGCTGATGTGAGGGCATTCTTCTGGAGGGTGAACCCACAGAAAGCATCTGGCCCATTTGGGGTACCTGGCTGAGTTCTAAAGACCTGAGCTAATCAACTGGCTGGAGTGTTCGCTGAGATCTTTAACCTCTTGCTTTCACAGTCGGAGGTACCCACCTGGTTCAGGAATACCGGTGTCTTGGAAAAATGTGGTAACCTGCCTCCATGATGATCTTGCAGTAGCTATGGGTAAGACGGTTCCAGTTACTTACATCCACTGTGATGAAGTGCTTTGAGAGGTTGATGATGAAACATGTCAACTCCTAACTGAGAAGCAACCTGAAACTGCTCCAATTTGCCGACAGTCACTCCAGGTCAACAGCCATTTCATGGGCTCTTCACTCAACCCTAGAACATCTCTACAGTGAAGTAGTATCCAAGACATCTTCAGGGAGCAGTGCCTTAGGAAGGCGGCCTCCATCACGAGGGATCCTTATCACCCAGGTCATGCCCTCTTCTCATTGTTACCATCAGGGATCAGAAGCCTGAAGGCACACACTCGGCGATTCAGGAACAACTTCTTCCCCTCTGCCATCCAATTGCTGAATGAACACTACCTCACTGCATTTTTATTTCTGTTATTTCTTGTACTACTTAATTTAGCTTTATTAAAAAAAAATATATATATACTTACTGTAATTTAGTTTTTTCTCTCTATATTTATTTATCATGTATCACATTGTACTGCTGCTGTAAAGTTAACAAATTTCACAATATATGCCGGTGATATTAAACCTGATTCTGAAGATGCATACATCAGGATGCTCCTCATTGACTACGGCTCAGCATTCAATACTATCGTCCGGGTGCACCAGAAGGCTGTGTGCATTGCCCCCTGCTCTGTTTCCCATATTTAAGTTTGCTGACAACATCACTGTTGTTGGCTGAATCAAGGGTGGTGACAAATCAGCACAAAGGAAGGGAGATTTACAAGTAGGGGCAATGTGGAGTGAGGACTGACTGTTAATAGGGCAAAATTGCATTGGATGAGTTACAACATAAAAGGTAGACAAAATTGTAAAGGGTGGCACCTGCAGATTTTCACTGCTTGTGAGTTCCTGCGTGTCAATATCTCTGAAGAGAAAACCTGGATGCAACTTATTGCATGTCGATGCAGCTATAAAGAAGGCAAGACGGCAGCTATGTTTCATTAGGAGTTTGAGGAGATTTTGTTTGTCAAGTAAAACACTCAAAAGCTTCTACAAATGTACTGTGGAGAGCATTATGAGTGGCTGCAACACCTTCTGGTACTGGGGGAGGGGGCACTACTCCACAAGATCGAAATAAGTTGCAGAGACTTGTAAAATTAGTCAGCCCTGTCATGGGTATCAGCCTCTACTGGATCCAAGACATCTTCAAGGACTGGTGCCTGAGGAAGGTGGTGTCCGTCGTTAAGGATCCCCACCACCCAGGACATGCCCTCTTCAAACTTTTACCCTTGGGTGGTAGGTACAGGAGCCTAAAAGTGAAGTTTATTGTCATTTCAACCATAAACTGCTGGTACAGTACATAGTAAAAATGGGACAACGTTCCTCCAGGACCCTGGTGCTACATGAAACACAAAACTGCACTAGAGTATGTGAGACAGCACAAGGCTACACTTGACTATGTAAAACAATGTAAAAACTGCACTAGACTACAGACCTGCACAGGACCACATAAAGTGCACAAATCAGTGCAGGACAGTACAATAAAAGCACACTCTCTGCAATTCAGGAACAGCTTCTTCCCCCTCCTCACCCCACCATCTAATTTCTAAGTGGACATTAAACCCACAAACACTACCTCACTACTTTTTTATTTCTGTTTTTTTGGCACTACTTATTTTAACTTAACCATTAAATATATATAATGTAACACATTTCCCCCCCTATATTTATTTATCATATATTTCATTGTACTGCTGCTGTAAAGTATTGGATTTCACGACACATGCCGGTGATATTAAACCTGATTCTGACTCTGGTAGGTAAGGTAGTGAAGAAGACGTTTGGCACACTGGCCTCCACCGGTCAGATGAATAAGTTGGGAAGTTATGTTCTGAGGGAGTCCTGGAATTACACAGCATGTTAACAGATCCTTTGGCCCTGCTCATCCATGTAGCCTGTGTTGTCCACTGAGCTCACCCATTCTGTCCACAGGCCTCTCAAACTCTCCTATCCATGTACTTAGCTAGATAGCTTTTAACTGCTATTTCTGGCAGCTTATTCTAAATACACACCACCTTTTGTGTGAAGAAGCTGCCCTTGTGTCCCCTAGTCTCTGATCTGAAATGTATGCTTTCCTGTTTTCAGCACCCGCTCCCTGGGAAAAGGACGGTGTGCTTTGACCCATCTACACCCTCCATGGTCTTGTATACTTCTGTCAGGACACCCTCAATCTCCTACATTCTAGGGAACTAAGTCCTAGTGTACACACCCCTCTCCCTGTGACTCAGGTTGCCCAAGTCCAGGCAACATAAGACTATAAGACACAGGAGCAGAATTAGGCCATACAGCCCATCTAGTCTGTTCCACCATTCAATCATGGCTGATCCTTTGTTTCTCTCCTCCTCAACCCCAGTTCCCGGCCTTCTCCCCGTAACCCTTGATGCCATGTCCAATCAAGAACCCATCAATCACTGCTTCAAGTACACCCAACGACCCGGCCTCCACAGCCGCACGTGGCAACAAACTCCACAAGCTCACCACCATCCGGCCAAAGAAATTTCTCCACATCTCTGCCCCAAAAGGGCACTCATACATCCCATGGCTGTGCCCTCTTGTCCTAGACTCCCCCACCATGGGAAATATCCTTTCCACATCTACTCTGTCAAGGCCTTTCAACATTTAAAAGGCTTCAATGAGATCTCCCCCCCCCCTTGTCCTTCTGAATTCCAACGAGTACAGACCCAGAGCCATCAAACATTTAACATCCTGGTAAATCTTTCCTGAACTCTTTCAGGTTTCCACAACAGGGTGACAAAATCCATCCTCAATACTCCAAATGCAGCCTCGCCAACTTCTTACCTAACTGCAGCAACTTTCCAGGTTCTACACTCAACGCCCAGGCCAGTCTGCCAAATGCCTTCTTCAGAATCCTCTTTGTGACATGGCTTTCAGAGAACTATGCACTTCTCAGGCCCCTCTTTTCTATGACACTCCCCAGGACCCTACCATTCATATTATGTCCTGATCTGATCTCCCAAATTATCAATAGTAACAGTGCTCCGAGATTGTTCTGTTTCTTTGCAAGCATCATGATGCACCATCAATAACTCTCGGAGACGGGAGGCAAACGATAGGCTTTTATTAGCTGCAAGAGACCATCACACAACATCCTGGAGACTGAGGGAGGAGCAGTGTCCCAATTGCCTTTATACAGGGGTCTGTGGGAGGAGCCACAGGAGCAGTCAGCAGAGGGGCGTG
Organism: Hypanus sabinus; assembly: GCF_030144855.1. Lineage (NCBI taxonomy): Eukaryota > Metazoa > Chordata > Chondrichthyes > Myliobatiformes > Dasyatidae > Hypanus > Hypanus sabinus. The sequence continues at coordinate 63,284,970 of NC_082723.1, read as the reverse complement.
TCCAGACAGGTATACACATAGTTTACCACAGGCCATTCGCTAATTACTCTCTCTGATCACTAACTGATTATTCATTGCCTTGAGCCCTGCCTTGACGGGCAACGACTGCCAGCAACAAACATGGCGGGACCCTACGGCGGGTCCGGCAACAACACGCATGCGTACGAAGGGCCGTGACTGACACATGCTCAGAAGCTGACGTAGCCGTAAACTTCCGGAACAATGGAGGCGATTGTCAATGAGATCGTGTCGTCGGAAGACCTGCTGGTAAAGAGCGGGGGTGGGGGAAAATAGGCGGAGGGTGAGGGGGCAAAAAGGGTTTTACTGACTGGTGGAGTTGTTGACTGAGCTTGTTGTTGGGAGTTACTCTCAGACAGGAAGGGGGTGGGGGAGTGGGTAGAGATGCCAGGAAGCAGGCGGGGGTAGGTAACGGGTCGTAGGAGTTGTACGGAGGGAGGCGAATGGCGGGTTTCTGGGAAACGGAAAAATAAGCAGCGAGTTGAGTGATGAAGGCAGTAGACATATTTTAAATAAAATAAGGAAGAGTTTAAGATATTGCTGAGGTTTAAATGTGGATCTGTTTTTGATAGTGATTCGAATTGATTACGAATTTAAGTAAAACGTTAGATATCATTCTCTAAGAGATTGGGCTCTTTTAGTGCTTTGTAAAGATCATAAGGTACGTGAGAATGTTTTAGGTTTAAAAGCTATGGAAGGAATGAAAGCAATACCAAGGAACTGTACTGAATGACAGTGGCTTTGGGGGAGTAATCACAGGAGTGCCTAGATGTATCCATGGACCACGTTAAAATAATTTAGTTGGTGGAAAAATTACAAACGCTAAACGTTTAAAAAGGTTTTATGGTAGAGTAAGAGCAGATAGAGTACCGTACAAAAGTTTTTGGCACTTAAAGAAATTATTTAAGGCAAAAATGCTTTCAAAAATAATGAAAAGTTTCTAAATATCAACAAATAGCATAAAGAGTGGTAAACAGTAAAAAGAACTAAATCAAATCAATATTTGGTGCGACACTTTTCCTTTAAAACTGCATCAATTCTCTTGGTACACTGTTGTTGCAGCTTTATAAGAAAGGTTGTTCCAAACATCCTGGAGAACTTATCACAGTTCTTCTGCAGACTTCGGCTGTCTCGTTTGTTTGTCCCTTTCCAGGTAATCTCAGACAGCCTCAATGATGTTGAGATCAGGGCTCTGTGGAGGCCGCACCATATTGTGCAGAACTCCTTGTTTTTTTTCACTGAAGATAGTTCTTTATGTCCTTGGCCACGTGTTTGGCATCATTGTCCTGCTGCAGAATGAAGTTAATACTGATCAGACACCTACCTGATGTGATGGATGAGAATCTGCTTGTACTTCTCAGCATTGAGGATTCCATTAATTCTGACTAGTTCACTAGTTTCATGTGCAGCCCAAACCAGCAGTGAACCCCTGCCTGCTTCACTGTTGGCTACAGACACTCATCCCATGTCGCATTCTTTCTGTAGATAAACTACCCCCTCTTGGAGTCAAAAATTTCACATTTTCACTCATCATTTTCACTCGCTGCCATTGTTTAGCACCTCAGTCCTTGTGTTTTTGTATGTTGGTGAGTCTTGTTTCCAGCATGGATGAATGCTTTTTGCCAGCCACTCTTCCATGAAGACTGCTTCTGGCAAGACTTCTCCAAACTGTAGAGGGGTGTACTTGGGTTCCAGCAGTTTCTGTGAGTTCAAAGCTGATTGCAATGCTGGATTTCTCCCAATTTAGAAGGGACTTCAGCTTGAAGTATCTCTTGTCTTCTGCATTAATTTTCTGTGGCCGACCACCGAAATTCTGGTCCTCAACCTTGCCCTTTTCTTTGTGCTTCTTCAGAAGAGCTTGGACAGCACACTTGAACCTCCAGCTGCTGCAGAATTTCTGCTTGGGGGAGACCTTGCTGATGCAGGATGATCACTTGTGTCTTGTTGCTGTGATTAAATGACCTTGAAGGTTAAGCTGTCACATCTGCCACAGCCTCACCTTTTTAGTTTGCTTGTCCTTTGCCCAGTTTGATCCCTTCTACATCTGTTTCTGAGTCAGTTAATTAGTTCATTCAACTCACTATGTCATTGATCATTAGCATCCTGTTTGTTAACTTTTTTTAATCATGCACTTGGCTGTATACCTACGAAGTAATCAAGATTTTATTTGAAAAGTGATCTATTATTTAATATGTTTCTTTAATAAAATACAAAAAATTCTCTAACATTTAATTTTTTTTTTGAAAATGAGTGTTTGGAAATCTAAAATTTGGGCTTTTCTACTGACAGCAATTCAGAAGACCAATGGTAAACATCTAAATATGAAATTTATACAGATTTACAGTGCCTAAAACTTTTGCACAGTACTGTAACTTATTGGTGTTGATTAAATTTGATGGATAAAAAGTTGCTGGATTGGGTTATATGAGTCGTATAGTTCAAGTCTACGTGCCACTCCATTTGAGATGTTTTCAATGCCCAAAGTTTGACCACGTGGCAGCTGTATGTCGGGGTAAAAAATGGTGTTGCAGATGTGGTGGAGAACATGATCATGGTAATTGTGGAGAATGCACGAGGCCAAGATGTAGCGTTTGTTGAGGGGAACATAGCACTGCTTTGGCACGGTGTCCTGTGAATAAAGCTGTGGAAGTGCAGCATGTTTGGGAAGAAATGGGCACATCATGTGCAAAAACTCTTTAGAAAATACAGAGGACAATGTCAATAGGACCTATTATATCCACAATTCTGATAGATTAAAGTCAATATATAAAGTATATGATTTTATAACAAAGGTATTGTTGATAAATTAAAATTTGTTACTTTCATGGCAGATATGGTACAGCACAAATTAGAAGTGGGACAGAAGAAGAAATTATATTAAGCTAGGGGTAAAAGACTTGACTGTAGAAGTTATTAATGTTTTACATGGAGGAGTTGTGGAGGGGGGTGTCTGGGGATTGCATGGGAGCAGTGGTGGTGGGGGGAGATGCCCGGGGATTGTGTGTGGGGGTGCTATGGGTAGAATGCTTGAGGATTGTGTATGGGGCGCCTGTGGATTGCATGTAGGATGGCGGGGGCCAGGAACACCTGGGCATTGTGGGCCAGGGGGATGCCCATGGTTGTGTGGTAACAGGAGAATGGCTCTGCAGAGGGGGGAGTGGGTGAGAGGAAGGCTGGGAGTGGGTTGATAGGGGTGTATGGGTGGATCGCAGAGGGATGTAGGGAGTAGGGTGATTGTGGGGCTGGAAGGGGGATTGATGGGTGGGAGCAGGGCTGGGCTGGTGCCTTTGCGTGAGTACCTGGAGTTGTGGGACATTGGTTGAGCTTTGTGGAGTGTTGAGGGACATGCTGCAGTGTTAGAGAGAAGAGTGCAAGGCAGTTCTGAATCCAGCAGTAGGTAGAAACACTGACCGTGTGGTAGATACTGCTCCATCACCACATTTGTGTTGCCTGTTTTGCAGAAGTTTGAGAAGAAGTACAATGCAGAATTGAGGCAGGGCTCGCTCTCCAGAGCCACACAGTTTGAATATGCCTGGTGCCTAATCCGGAGCAAATACTCTAGCGACATCGTTAAAGGAGTTGCCATTTTGGAGGGTGAGCCACACCATGAACACACTTCAATCCCACTGACTTGTCCTGGTGCCAGGGCTAACTTAGGGTCAAGGCATAATACAGCACAGAACAGGCCACTGAAACTGCTAGTCCTATTTACCTGCATTTGGCCCACATTCCTCCAAAGGTTTCTTATCTATGTATGTGTCCAAATATCATTTAATTGTTGTAATCGTATCTGCCTCTATCACTTCCACTGGTAGATTGTTCCATATATACCGCCCTCTATGTGATAAACGTGCTTCTTGGGTCCCCTTTAAGTATTCCCTCTCTCACCTTAACATATGTCATCTAGCTTTGGACTCCTGGCAAACAGACTGACCATTCACATGATCTGTGCCATGATGGCATTCGAGATGTGGCAATGTGAAAAGTTTTTAATGAAGGAGAGAGAGCATTTGCACTTCTGGGGGTAGGGGATGAGGCAGAGGTTCAATTCTCAGACCCTGCTTATAACGATGACAGTGTTCGGAAAGTAATGTAGTTCCAGGTCAGGCCCTCTGCTTGGACAGGACTTTGACCACTTTTGGCGAGAGTAGTATGTGTTCTTGTGAGTTTTCAGTTGCTGTCTTCTCTCCTATTATCTCTCACACTTTTTTCCTCTCCTTTCCATTCAGAGTTGTATCCCGATTCATCCAAAGAGGAGCAGAGAGATTACATTTTCTACCTGGCCGTTGGAAATTATCGGTTGAAGGTGAATGTCTACAGTTTGTTACGCTTCTAGCTTTGACCGAATGTGCCTTGTCTTACAGAAGTGTGAGAAAACTGTTCTGTCTTTCAGGAATACGAGAAAGCTCTGAAATTCATTCGCTCAATGTTGAAAAATGAGCCACACAACCAGCAGTGCTTGGAGTTGGAAAAACTCATCAACAAAAAGATGCAGAGAGGTGAGATGTGGAATGCTGAGGCAGTCCATAAACTGTGAGCCTGCCACGCGATATAAGCTGTCTCAGTTTCCTTTGTTTTTGTGTCCATCGCAGTATATTGCGCCATGGCCTCATAAATCAGATATACAGGTTTCTCAATTTCCGATCCTCCAATCTTTTTTGTGTGTAATTGCTCAGTTGCCTCCAAATACTGAGGCTCCGAATTCTGGAATTCTTTCCTTCAGTCTCTGATTTTGTACACTATTCTCCAACTTTGAACTCTACTCTCCTTTGAAACCCATCTCTTGGACCATCCTGTGGTTATCTGCCCAGTACAACTGCAGTGCTGAGACACTGAATGTACACATAGAAATGACATTGATACATCTTTAGAATCTGCCTGGGTCAGCACTACACATTGTATTTCCTTCCATTTCAAATGGACTATGACCCACAAGGACTGACGCACCTCACGTGGTTGTCAGTTTAAAGAATAAGTTCTTACAGGACACCATAGGAAGTTGGCCTCATCAGCCCTGCAGTAGCTCTTTTGAAGAGCAATGCACTTTGTTGCTGCGACCTTGTATTCCTATAACTTTCTCTGTTTATTATTTAGTTCCTTGCTGAGCCTTCCCACACACTCTTTCAGCATGGGAACTGGCCCATTAGCCACAGTGTGCTTTGCCATCACCCAGCCCTTGCAACTAATCCCATTGTATTTCCCTCATAACCAAATCTGGAGAGATGCACACCTTTCTGAATGAGGTCTATTATCACTGACATAGATCGTAAAATTTGTTGTTTTACAGTAGCCGTGTAGTACAAGGTGTAAAAAAAAATCACCATGTTACAATAAAAATTAATGCATAGTGCAAAAGATAGATAGTGAGGTAGTGTTCATGGACTGTTTGAAAATCTGGTGGCAGAGGAGAGAAAGTTGTTCCTAAAACACTGAGCGTGGAGCTTTAGGTTCCTGTATTTCCTCCATGATGGCAGGAATGAGAAGAGTGTGGTGGAGATCCTTAATGGTGGATGTCGATTTCTTGATTCACCTCCTTTTGAAAATGTCCCAGCTGCTGGGGTGGGTTGTGCCTTAACACTGGAGTCGATCTAAAGGAGGTTCACCAGGCATGTGACAGTTGTCTATCCAAAACTCAGAGCTACAGGGAGTGGGGCGTTGTAAAGATCAGGTGAAACCAGGGTAACTGTGGGTTAAGCTGTTCTCTGGTTTCTGAATGAATGGGAGCAGTTATAAAGGGTAAACGTGGACAAAGCAATGATCTTTCTAGTGTGGATGGTGGCGAGGCCGGGGGAAAATCCTATCCTTCTGTTCCAGGGAGGAGACGAGAGACAGACCGTGGATGAGAAGCCGTTTAGGGCTTTGTTAACAGTGGTATAAGGGAAGCTGCAGTTTGGGACACTGGGTACTGATGTATTGGTTAGAACTACAATCAATTTATTAAATTAAAGAAGCAACAATTGACAAAGACAATAGTCACAGTGTGTTCAAAAACCTCAACCTCTGAGCTCCTGGATTTCAGATTTCCGGCAGTTTCTGTTGACATTGCCTTAAGTGTTTTGTTGTCATTGAGGTGTGCTTGAAAGAAGCAACACGCAATGTAGGAGGAACTCAGCAGGTTAGGGTGATGGACAGATGACATTTCTGCTGAGCTCCTCCAGCATTTTGTTTGTTGTGTTGTTTTGAAAGATGCCCGGAGTTGGTAATTCAAGATTCCAGGGAATAGAATCATCAGGCATAATGGGAGTGGGGTAGGGAGGGATCTTAAAAAAGGTGCCATTGGAGTCCATTCCTGTAGTAATGGACTGATCTCCTAGAAAGGTTTTAAAGTGAGACTACATAGGTGGATCCGAAAGGAGGACAGTCACTTTGCAGGGGGATGTACTGCAGGTGTAACAACCATGGGGAGGTATATAGACAGGTGTAAGAGGAAAAGAGCCGATCAGGACTTGTCTGCAGAGTGCGAGATCAAGGAGTGAGATGGAGGTAGTTCCTTTTGGACTTAATGCACCAGATTTAAAAAGTGACCGTGGCCTGTTGGGACTTGTCTATGGAGCCAGAGGTCACTGAGTGAATTGGATACAATTCCTTGTGGACTTCGCGCACCAGTGTTCAAAAGTGAGTGGGACCTGTCAGGGCTTGTCTATGGAGCCAGTGTTGCTTGGGTTAAAAGTAACTTAGCAACGGCCAATAAAAAGGGCGAGGTTTAAGCCATTGTTGGAGTGGACAGCGTTTAGAGTGGTCAAGCTTTCGTTCAACTGCCTTCGACGAGAACGGTTGCAGGCTTGAACTTCAGTTTGAGAAGTTAAAGATATAGCAAGTATAGGCAGGATGGTATTTCAGGAAGTAGAATGCTCCTTCTGTTTCCTTGATGACTGTAGCTGCAGGAAGTGCACCCAACTTCAGCTCCTGACTGACAATGTCAAGGAGCTGGAGCTGGATACACTCAGGACCATCTGGGAAGCTGAAAGACTTTTACTGAGGTGGTCACACACACAGATAGTAGATGGGTGACCATCATGAGAAGTAATAGGAGTAAACAGCTTGTGCAGGGTTCCCTGGTGGCCATGCCCCTCAGCAATATGTATACTGCTAGTGGAAAATGACTTGTCAGGGTACAGGAGCAGGGAGGCCAGGCCAGTGGAACTCTGAGGCTCAGCAGGGAAGGATAAAGTCAGGCAAACTGATAGTGATGGAAGACTTGATAGTTCAGTGGATGGTCAGCAGATTCTGTGGCCATGAAAGAAGCCAAGATGCTGTGTTACTAGGGTCCAGAAGATTCTTAGGAGGGAGAGTGAGTAGCCAGAGGTCGTGGTGCACATTGGCACCAATGAGATAGGTAGAAAGGGGGAAGAGGTCATGCACAATAAGTATGAGTTAGGCAGGAGACTGAAGAACAGGACCTCCATGGTAGTAATCTCTGGATTACTACCAGTACCATGTGCTAGTCAGGGTAGGAATAGGATGATGGTACAGATGAATGAGTGGCTGAAGAAGTGGTGCAGGGGGCCAGGTTTCAAATTTCTGGATCATTGGGATCTCTTCTGGGGAAGGTATGGCCTGTATAAAAAGGATGGGTTACACCTGGACCCTTAGGGGGACCAATGTCCTTGCAAGTAGGTTTGCTGGGGCTGTTGGAGGGGTTTTAAACTAATTTGGCAGGGGGATGGTAATCATAGTGATCAGCCTAAGGATGGAGCTGTTAGTATATAAATTGATGCAGTGTGAGGAAGAACAGGCAGATGATAGGGCAAAATTACTGTCAGTAAAATGAGTCACAGTGTAACATGGGAAAACCGAAAAAAAAGGTGACAGATTAGGATTTAAGGTATTGTATTTGTAAGCACACTATATTGAATAAGGTAGATGATCTTGAAGCAGAGTAGAGATTGGTGGGTATCACTAAGTCATGGTTAAAAAGATCATAGTTGGGGAGTTTAATGTGCATTGATACCATGTATCAAAAGGAAGGCAGAGGAATTGAGGTGGCTCTGTTGGTAAAAGAATTAAATCAAATCCTTAGAAAGAGGTGATGTAGATCGGAAGATGTAGAACCCTTGTTCTACATGAGAGAAGAGCCGGCCAAAGTTGATGGGGAAGGGACGCTAGCTTTAGGAAGCTTTCAAAAACCAACAGAAGGCAAGTTTAAAAAAATCCATAAGAATAGCTCTCCTGAAGGTAAATTAGCCAAAAATATCAAAGGATAACTAAAGTTTTTTCAGATATATAAAGAGCAAAAGAGGCAAAAATGGTTGTTAGACCACTGGAAAATGACGCTGCAGAGGAAGTAATGTGGGATAAAGAAATGACAGACATGAATTTAATAAGAATTTGTCTCAATCTTCACTGTGGAAAACACAAGCAATATGCCAGAAATTTGAGTGTGTCGGGGGCAGAAGTGATGAATCTCAGGGTTGTATATTGTGCAATATATGTGCTTTGATAATAAATTTACTTTGAAAATTTTTGAACTTTGGACCAGATGGACTACACCCCAGGGTTCTCAAAGAGGTGGCTGAAGAGATTGTGGTGGCATTAGTAATGATCTTTCAAGAATTAATAGATTCTGGCATGCTTCTGCAGGACTGGAAATTCAGAATCAGGTTTATTATCACCAGCATGTGATGTGAAATTTGTTAATTTAGCAGCAGCAGTTCAATGCAATACATAATCTAGAAAAAGAAAAAAATAAGTATATCAATTACAGTATGTGTATATTGAATAGATGAAAAATAATGCAACCCCCCCCCCCCCCCCCGAAATAATATATATTAAAAATGTGAGCTAGTGTTCACTGGTTCAATGTCCATTTAGGAATTGGATGGCAGAGGGGAAGAAGCTGTTCCTGAATCGCTGAGTGTGTGCCTTCAGGCTTCTGTACCTCCTTCCTGATGGTAACAGTGAGAAAAGGCATTGCAAATGTCACCCTACTCACTGGGAATTTAGAAGAATGAGGGAAGATCTCATTGTAACCTACTGAATGTTGAAAGAGTCACATGTTGAAGTTGAAAGTATATCAGAGAAGGTTCCTGAGAATGATTCCAGAAATGAAGGAGTGAAAGATTTAACATATGAGGAGCATTTGATGGCTCTGGGCCTGTGCTCATTGGAGTTTAGAAGAATGGGGGGTGGGGGAGGGTCTCATTGAAACCTGTTGAATAGCGGTCAGAGTGCCACACTGACCTCGACTTTGCTGAGGCTGGGCAGCAACTCTCAGATACCTCCTCGCATCTACTTTCGAAGAGGACCTCTTTCCGGACCATCAGAAAACTGTCTCCGACACCATCACTGCCCTCATCAACTCCGGAGAACTCCTATCCACTGCCACCAAATTCATAGTTCCCTTACCCCGCACTGCCCGCTTCTACCTCCTACCCAAGATCCATAAACCCAACTGTCCGAGTAGGCCTGTTGTCTCTGCTGGCTCCTGTCCCACTGAACTCATGTCCTTGTACCTTGATTCAGGCCCTCGTCACCTACATCTGCAGCACCTCATGCTCTCCATCTCCTCAGTAACTTATAATTCCCTGGTGTTGACTGCCTCATTTTCATCATGGATGTTCAGTCCCTTTATGCTTCTATCCACTTTTGTCTCAACAAAAGAACCAACCAATTACCTTCTACCACAACCCTCTTCCATCGGCTGAACTGGTCCTCACCCTCAACAATTTTTCCTTTGGCTTGTCCCACTATCTCCAGACTTGAGAGGTAGCCATGGGCCCCAGCTATGCCTGATTTTGTTGTTGGTTACATAGACAGTCCATGTTCAAAGCCTTCCCTGGTAATATTCTTCAACTCTTCCTCTGCTGTGTTGAAGACTCCATTGGACCCAGGATTAGCTTGTCAATTTCATCAACTTTGCCTCCAACTTCCACCCTGCCCTTAAATTCACCTGGTCCATTTCGGACACCTCCCTCCCCTTTCTCGATCTGTCTCCATCTCTGGGGACAAGCTGTCAACTGACTTATTTTATAAACCTACCAATTCCCATGGTTATCTTGACTGTACCTCTTCCCTCCCTGTCTCCTGTAAAAATGCTGTTCCTTTTTTCAGTTCCTTTACCTCCGCTTTATCTGTTCCCAGGAAGCGACCTTCCTTTCTGAAACATCCTCCTTCAAAGAGTGGGGTTTCCCTTCATCCATTATGGATGCGGCCCTCACCTACATCTCCTCTATTTCCCGAATATTTGCACTCACCCCATCTTCCTGCCGACTTAACAGTTATGGAGTTCCTCTGGTCCTTTCCTACAACCCCATGAGCCTCTGCATCCAAAACATTATCCTCTGCAACTTCTGCTATCTCCAGAAGATCCTATCGCTAAACACATCTTTACCCCTGCCCCTGTTTCTGCAGGGATATCTCCCTCTGTGATTCTCTTGTATCCCTTGTCCATTTGTCCTCCCTCCCTCTTGGCACTTTTCCCTGCAAGTGGAGCAAGTGTTACTCCTGCCCATTCACTTCCTCTCTCACCTCCACCTGGGGCCCAAAACAGTCTTTCCAGGTGAGGCAAATCTTCTGGGGTTGTCTATTGTGTCCAGTGCTCCCGATGCAGCCTCCTCTGCATTGGTGAGACTCGTTGAGCACCTCCACTCCATCCACCAATAACAGAAATTCCCAGTGGCCAAACATTTTAATTCCTATTTCTATTCTGACTTGTTGATCCAAGGCTTCCTTTTGTGCCAAGATGAGGCCAGCCTCAGCTTGTATTCCTCCAGGTAGCCTCCAACCTGATGGCATGAATGTTGATTTCTCCTTCTGGTAAATATCCCCCCTCCCCTCCTCTTCTTTTCCCCACTCTTGCCTCTTACCCCTTCTCACCTGCCAATCACATCCGCCCGGATTCCTCTCCTGTGGTCCACTCTCTTGTCCAATCAGATTCCTCCTTCTCTAGCGCTTTACCTTTCCCACCCACTTGGCTTCACCTATCACATACTAGCTAGCCTCCTTTCCTTCCCCTCACCTTTTTATTCTGGCATCTTCCCCATCTTATTTCCGTCCTGAAGAAGGGTCTTGGCCTGAAATGTCGACTGTTTATTTATTTCCATAGAAGCTGCCTGACCTGCTAAGTTCCTCCAACTTTTTCTTAGTGTTACTTTGAATATTGAAAGGCCTAGCTAGTGGATGTGGAGAGGACGTTTTTTATAGTGGGTGAGTCTAGGATCAGAATAGCCTCAGAATAGAGGGATGTCCATTTAGCATATAGATGAGAATGGATTTCTTTAGCCAAAGGGTGGTGTGTCTGGAATTCATTGCCATGGGCAGGTGTGGAGGCCAAATCATTGAGTAGGTTTAAAGTGGAGGTTGATAGGTTCTTGATTAGTAAGGGTGTTAAAGGTTGTGGGGGGTGGGGGAGCAGAAGAGTGTCATAAGAGGGATAATAAATCATCCGTGATGGAGTGGCGAACTTGATGGGCTGAATGGCCTGATTCTGCCTGTGTTCTATGGTCTGGTTCAGGTAGTGGGGACTTCAGAGTCCTGAGCACTGAGTCTTGAAATGTGAAAGGCTCAGAGGTTTGAAGTTTTTATCATACATCCAATATGTAGATGATCCTGGAGAAGGGGAGATACTGGACCTAAATTTTGGAAATGTAGCCCGGCAGGTGTCAGTGAGGGAGTATTTCAGAGATCGTGACCAAAACTCGAGAATCAAAGTTGTTTATTGTCATATATACAAGTGCAATGAAAACTTACAGTGGCATGTAGTATGCCATTCCATTAAGGCTGATTCGTTATCCCATTCTCCTGCCTTCTCCCAGTATTTATAAACAATTGTTACAAGCAAGAATGGAATTAGGACAAAATATCCGTTGTTGTGCAAAGTGGTCATAATCTAGTTGTACTAAATTAGTTAGTAGGTTTTTGCAGGTAGATTTAAGAACCGAATGGTTGAAGGGAAGTAGCTGATCTTGAAGCTGGTGACGTGAGACTTCAGACTTCTGTACCTTCTGCCTGGCCCAAAAGATGTGGGCCTTTGTTAGATATTGCCTTCTTGAGGTTCCTCCTGATGGTGGGGAGGGATGTGCCTATGGTTTATTCGGCAGAGTCCCCTACTCTGCAGCTTCATGTATTCCTGCCTATTGGAATTGCTGTATGAGATTGTGGTGCAAGTAGATAGGTGTTGCTTAAACCTCACCAGTACTTACTGGGAAACGTGATCAAATAGTGGGTGGTTATAGGGCAGAAGATTCAGCTGATTATTTGATCTCAACAATGTTTGCTGGCCTTGAGAGCTTGCTGGTACTTAAAACTGTTAGTCACTCGCACTCCAGAGTGCGTTTAGATATCCTGAGACTGTAAACTTTGTACAGACATGAGCATTAGAAAATTTCTCATTCTTTGCAGTGTTTAAACCCTTGAAACAGCTCAGTCAAATTACTGCTGGTCATTTTGGCCAGAATAATCTATTTTTCTATCCCATCTGCATATGGGGAGAGCTAATAAGTCTCTGCCAAGTCCTTTTACTATAAATCTGTTCAGTATTTTAAGCATTGCACACAATCCTCCAGCTGAGGGCAGACTTGTCCTTTACGTAGCTCCAGCGTTGAACCTTATTTTTGATTGATAATGAAGTCTAGGATTATAAAGGCTTGATTGTTGTATGTGTACCCATTGAGCAGAGACCTATTTAACCTCTTGAACCTGTTTTTGTTTCACCCAGTGCTCTGTGTATCCACAGTCTGTCTTATCAAATGAAAGGCCTTGCCCAAGCTAGAAGCCTAGTAACTGTTTAATGATTTTCTCTTTTGAGCATTACTCTGAACTCGTCATAGTCTAATTGATACATGACAGAAGTTCACACCTTAGTCTCTACTGCCTGTTATGCCACGGCCTTTCAGGCAGCATTGAAGGTCCTCCATCTCCGGCAGTGTTCAGGGCTTCCTTCATCGTGTTAGTAGCTCGGTTTTCACTACTGTCAGTCATGCAAGTCCCAGGTGGAGACTCAGGAATACCGTCACACTCAGATGTTGAAGGATTCTTCATTGCTGTCTCCATAACAGTTTTGTTTTACCGGTCAGGGTTGCTAGCCCTGAGCTGAACCCCTGAACCTGGAGAACTGGTGGACCACTCTTAGACTGACCTCTACCTGCTGACCAAATTGGCACGGGTGACCCTACCAAAAGCCAAAGGAGAAAGCGCTGACTCCAGCCAACATAGCTGTTTGGGTCACTGAGGCACGCAATGACAAGCATTGTGGTCCTCTTGGAGGTTACACCATAGTGCTGGTAATAAATCCAGCTGCTGCTTGACTTGATCTGACTGGTGTTACAGTTTCTTTGGACATCTGGTTCCATCTGGTGTGTATTGTGTACACTCTCTAACTCACAGCCTCTCAGGCATGAGCTGCTCTGTTTATTCCTAACTAAGTAGAAGTTATAATACCCTGTTAATTCTCCTTAGTTTTTGTTGAATGCTCTATTTTAAGCATAAACACTTAAAAATGACAGGAAGTATTTATCCAGCGGTAAGGTCAGTGCCCAGTTGACCCATGATCCTTTGCTAATTCTAGTTTCACATCTCTACTGCCGTCTGCAATCTCTTGTGTCTCCTCTACTATCTTGCCTTTTCTTATGATTTTATCCTTTTCACCAAAGCTATTTCTTTTCTGCACCCTTCCATTTCCTTCTGCTCTAGTTCCTGTCTATTCTGTATTTATTTATTTATTCATTGAGATACAGCTGTGCTGACTAGCAACCCCCGATTTTAACCTTAGCCTAATCACAGGACAATTTACAATGACCAATTAGTCCACCAGCCAGTACTGTACATCTTTGGACTGTGGGAGGAAACTGGAGCTCCCGGAGGAAAACCACACAGTCACGTGGAGAACGTACAAAGTCTTTACAGATGGTGATAGAAATTGAACCCGAGTGCTGGTACTGTACAGTGTTGTACTAACCAGTACAACTCTATATCTCAATAATGTACTGTATCATACTCACCATGTTGTACTTTATTCCTTGAGTATAGTTTGTCTGAAGTCTGCTGAATCTGGTGTTGAATGTGAACAAATCTTCTCTAATAAATGTCCTCAGGCCTTCTTACCACTTAAAAAAAAATTGTACATTTATGACTTTATCATCTCTCTCCCACTATTGTATCGAAAGCAATCTCCCATAGGTGGACCCACTGCACATTCTGCTCTCTGACAGCAATATGTAGTACCATGTATAAACTTCAAAACCATGTTCTTAATGTGCTTCAGAAAGAGCAGTGCTCCTGTAACCTCTGAGAACAATGGGACAGGACAGTAATGCAGCTGGTAAAGTTAGAGATCCTGGTTCAGCCCTGACCTCCAGTGTTTCTGTGTGGAGTTTGAACGTTCTTGCTGTGATCAAGTGCATTTCTCCAGGTGCTGCAGTTCCCTTCCGCGTCCCAACGGAAGTGCAGATTGTGGGTTTACTGGCTGCTATAAATTGCCCCTAGTTTGCAGGTGAGGGGAAAATGTGGGAGGAGTTGAAAGAACTGTGGGGAGGATAAAATGGGATTAGTTTAAACCTGTGTTTGATGCAGCCTTGGTGAGGAGACTGTTTCATGTTGTCTTATTTTATCTCTCCATTACATGAGCCTGACAATAAATGAACATCTTACACAAGTTCCTCAGCAAAGGGAGGATTTAACCAGTTTGGAAGAAGTTTTGCTTAACTTCTCAGGGTTCAGTTACACAATCAAATGAATGCTACCAAACAATTCAGCTCCATGAAATACATAATAGCTTAAGTTCCTACATTGTTTTATTTTAGGAAATGGCAACTGTATGCAGTTTGCTGTAGAAACACCGCTTTACCTAACTTGGATGTTTTGTGACACCATTGGGCTTAAATTCTCAAGTTTAAGTTGTACAATCAAATAAATGTTACCAAGTGATTCAGCACCATGAAATACATGAAATGAAATACTGAAGAACCAGTTACTATGCAGCTTTATTTTAGAAAGTGGCAATGGAATGAGTGGCCCACATTGTTGTTTGGGAACCCTGTAGTGAAAGGCATTGCATTCTGTGGTCTGGCTGCTAACTCACAAACAGGAAAGGGATAGAACGAGATCCCTCTAACTTCCGCAGGACTGAGCTCAGGAGCCTCCCCTCTGGCCACTGGCCGGAGTGCCGCTCATCACCCTGACCTTTCTGTGCCTCTCCACTCAATAGCTCTTCCTCCGTGTTGCTCACCATCCTGACCTTTCCGCTGTTCTTTGCAGATGGCCTGCTTGGCATGGCGATCGTTGGGGGTGCAATCGTGGGACTGGCCGGAATGGCGGGACTGATCGGACTGGCCGTGAGCAAGGGCAAATCCTGACCTATGTGCCTGAAGATGCTGCAAGTGCTTCCTTTAATTTAATGATCCTCTCTATAACACTGACTCTTGGCTTGACTGAAGTTTTTCTGTATCAATGCTTTACACTGAACATTGTTTAATGTAAAATATTTAATTACTTTCTAATACTGTATCAGTGACTGTTCTTGGAACAATTGTTCAGTTATCCTTTCGGGAAAACACTGGTGTAAATGTTATAAATAACAACTTTGTAAACTGAATAAACCAGCCAATTTAACAGTGTGTGTCAGCCAGAGCCATGCTATGACAGAAATTCCGACCGTCTCCTTCTTCACACTCCCTTCAAATGCCCCCAGGATATGGAGGAGGCAATGTACAGCTCCCGTTGCCTCATTAAGCACTCCTATGTGAGGGGCAGTATCTGTGGCCCTGAGATGTTTTGTGGTGCAGTGAATTTGTGAGGGGGGGGGACAAGTTGTGGAGTCTGTGGTGTGTAGTTGGGAGTAACCAGAGGGGTTGGAGTATGGTGGATAAGTAGGGGGTTATTGTTCTGAGATGAATGAGATGTAGAGAAATGGTTTGGAGATCTGGTGGGGCTGAGCTTCTGTCTGTGATGACCATTCTTGAGTCCGCATTGGTATGCTTTCTGAAGTGCTGTATGATCGTTACTTATGCATCTGTCTTTAATGCTATGTATTTGTTAGAGGAGCACTGCTATCTGGAAATCCAAGTACGGTTCATCTCCATGTTCTCCTTCATAGACACTGCTTGCTACATCCTTGAAGAACCCCAGCACATTTGTCAATTTTTTTGTGTTTTATAAAACCATTTTGCTTTGGTTGCTACATTTAGCTCTTTTTTCCTTGATTAGATATTCCAGCATCTTTTCAACACCAGATGTAGAGTCATAGTTGTAGAACACTACAGCAAAGAAAACCAACTCTTCATCTGCTTAATCCCATTGAACCACACCTGGTCCATACCCCTCCTATCTATATACCTATCTAAATTCCTCTTAGATGTTGAAATTGGACCCACAGCCACCACTTCCACTTCTTCTTCGTAGAAGCCGGCGTCTTGGACCTCCAGAAGTGGTCCACAGCAGGGGTGATTGATAAGTTAATGGCCTAAGGTAGAAGGAGATGAGTTATACAGCTCTCGTTACATGCACGTGCAGTTCAACTCTTTGGGTGATTATGCAGAAAGTTTGAAGTTAATAACTCATCTCCTTCTACCTTAGGCCACAAACTTATCAATCACCCCTGTTGCGGCCCTCTTCTGGAGGTCCAAGATGCCGACTTCTACAAAGAAGGGATCTGTATGCTCCACGACTGCTGGACTAAGTATGTAAATGTAGGAGGGGACTATGTTGAAAAATAAATGTGCTAGGTTTTCTAAAATTGTCTCCTACCTTAGGCCACGAACTTATCAATCACTCCTTGTATACCTTCTCTTTGATTTTAATATTGGCTTTGACATCTTTTGTCAGCCACGGTTGCGTCATCCTGCCTTTAGAATATTTTGGCTTTTCGATTGTAATATAGAAACTGAGCTATTGGTCTCCCCTCTCGTTGTTGCAGGAGTGCTATTTTCTCCTTTGCTGATGAGAGAAAGAGATGTCGAAGTGTTGGGATGGACAGTAGATTTTGATGGACTATAGATCATGGTCTCTGGGGGCTTTGCTAATACTTGCATGGTGGGTAGTGGTGGTGGGGGGGTTGATGCTTTTGCTGGAGCAAGGGGGGAGGGTTGATACTTTTGCTGCTGTGTGTGCGGGGAGGGGGTCTTGGGGGGGGTTCTGACATTTTCTGTCATTCATTCTTTTGGGTTTTTTGGTTCTGTTTCATGGGTGACTACGAAGAGTAAGACTTTTAGATTGAATGTTGTATACATTCTCCGATAGAAAATTGAACCCTTGAACCTTTCGAATTGCTTCCAGAAATTCCAACCTTTGCAGCTTAGTGTTCCCTTCCAATGAATTTTGGCTAGCTTCTCTCGCATACCTCTGCAATTCCCTTTACTCTACTGTAATACTGATACATCTGACTTTAGCTTCGTCTTCTCAAATTGTAGGGTGAACTTTATCACATTATGATCACTGATCCCCTAAGGGTTCCTTTATCTTAAGCTCGCTAATCAATTCTGGTTCATTGCACAATACCCAATCAAGAATAACTGATCCCCTAATAGGCTCAACCATGAGCAGCTCTAAAAAGCCAACTTGCGGGCATTCTATAAATTCCCCCTCTTGGGGTCCAGCACCAACCCGAATTTCCCAGTCTACCTGTGTATCGAAATCCTCCATGACTATTGTAGCATTGCCCTTTTGGCACGCATTTTCTATCTCCTGTTGTAATTTGTAGAGCACATCTTTACTATTGTTCGGAGGTTTGTATACAGTCTCATCAGGGTCTTTTTACCTTTGCAGTTTCTTAGCTCCACCCACAATAATTCTTCATTTTCCGATCCTATGTCACCTCTTTGGAATGATTTGATTTTGTTTTACCAATGGAGCCTCCCCACCCTCTGCCTACCTGCCTATCCTTTTGATATATTGTGTATTCTTGGATGATAAGCTCCCAGCTATAATTTTCTCTCAGCCTTGATTCAGTGATGCCATACATGTCTATCTGTAACTGTGCTACAAGATCATCCACGTTTTTCCATATACTGCATTCAACTATAATTCCTTCATCACCCTTTTCATTTTACCTTCCCTTTACATTGCAACTCATCCTGTTCAGTGCAATTTTGCCTAACATCACCACCTCCTTGCTAGCAGTCTCACTACACATTACCACTGTTTGTAAACCCCATCCTCAGTGTTATCACTCCAGTTTTCACCCCCTGCCAAATTAGTTTAAACCCTCCTGATCAACTCTAGTAAACCTGCCCGCAAAGATGTTGGTGGTCCTCAGGTTCAGGTGTAATCTGTCCCTTTTGTACAGGTCATACTGTTACCAGAAGAGATACCGATCATCCAGAAATCTGATGCCCTGTCCTCTGCACCAGTTCCTCAGCCACACATTCATCTACCAAATTATCCTGTTCTTATCCTCACTGGTGCGTGGCATGGGGAGCAATCCACAGATTACTACCCTGGAGGTCCTGCTTTTCAGCTTCCTACGTAGCTCCCTAAAATCTCTATCAGGATCTCCTTACCTTTCCTACATATGTCATTGTTGCCAAGTATCAAGAGAAAGGCGGATGAGCTCAGAGCATGGATCAACACCTAAAATTATGATACTGTAGTCATTACTGAGACTTGGTTGCAGGAAGGGTAGGACTGGTAGCTCAATATTCCAAGGTTTGTTGTTTTAGTCGTGACAGAGTGGGAGGGATTAAAGGAGGATGGGTGTCATTACTAGTCAGGGAAAATATGGCAGTGCTCCATCAGGACCGAGTAGAGAACTCGTCCAGTGAGGCATTATGGGTGGAACTGAGAAATAAGAAAGATGTGACCATGTTAATGGTTCTATATTACAGTCCATGCAATGGCCCAAGGGAACAAATCTGAGGAGATTGCAGACTGTTGAAAGAAACGATGTTGTTACAGTAGGTGATTTTAACTTTCCGCATATTGATTGGGGCTCCCATACTGTAAAAGGACTAGATTGAATAGAGTTTGGCAAATATTTTCAAGAAAGTTTCCTGAATCAATATGTAGAAGTCCCAGCAAGAGTATGCTGTAGTTGATTTGATATTCAGAAATGAAACGGCAGGTGACAGATGTTTGTGTGGGGGGACACTCTGCATCTAGTGATTGTAATGCCATTAATTTCAAAGTAAATATGCAAAAAGATTGGTCTGGTCTGCGGGCTGAGATTCTAAATAGGAGAAGGAACAATTTTGACAGTATCAGAAAGGATCTGGCAATAATGTATTGGGACAGGCTGCTTTCTGGCAAAAGTGTACTTGGTAGCTGGGGAGGCCTTCAAAGTGAAATTTTGAGAGTAGAGAGCTGATATGTACCTGTTAGAATAAAAGGTAAAGATAACAGGTGTAGGAACCTTGGTTTCAAGAGATATTGAGGCCTTGGTTAAGAAAAAAGGAGGTGCATAGCAGGTATATGCAGATAGCAGCAAATGGGGTGCTAATGCAGTATAAGAAATTGGCGCCCTTATTTACAAAAGACAGGATTAAATATATAAGTGCTCTGAAGATGAAATAATTGGTTATTTGGGGAAAGAAATAAATATATATACTAAAGTTATTACGAACTCCATGGAGCATGTGGGGATCTTCCAATATCCAGGCACTCTTTCTTTCTTTTTTTTTCTTTCTTTCTTTCTCTTTTTTCTTCTATAGGGATGCTAGGGGGAAGGGTTAAGGGGAGGGGGATGGGTAATATATTTTCCCATACTTTTATTTTGTAACCACTTGAAATACAATTAAAAAAAAGTTTAAAAAAAAAGAAATGCAAGAGAACACTTAAGAAATAAATCAGGAAGGCTAAAAGAAGGCATGAGGTTGCCCTAGCAGACAAAGTGGAGGACAATCCCAAGGGATTCTACAGAAATGTTAAGAGCAAAAGAATTGCAAGGGACAAAATTGGTCTTCTGGAAGATGAGAATGGTATTCATTGTGTAGAGCCAATAGAGATGGGGGAGATCTTAACTTGCATCTGTATTTGCTCAGGAGACAGACATGGAGTCTACAGAAGTGAGACAAAGCAGCCTCAACTTCATGAACCCTTTACAGATTACAGAGGAGGAGGTGTTTACTGTCTTTAGGGTGATGAGATATTCCCTTGGACCCTGTGGAAAGCAGATATTTAAATCATCCGTAGCAACAGGTGAGGTACCAGGGGATTGGAGGATAGCCAGTGTTGTTCTGCTGTCCAAGAAAGGCTCTAAAAATAAATAGGAAATTACAGGGCAGTGAGCTTGACATCAGTAGTGGGAAGTTATTGGAAGGTATTCTGAGGGCCTGGATATACAGTATAAGTATTTGGATGGACTTGGACTGATTAAGGATGGTCCACGTTGCATTGTACATGGTAGGTCCTATCTAACCAATCTAAAGGAGTTTTTTGAGGAAATTACCAGGAAATTTGATGGTATGGCTGTGGATGTTGTCTATATGGTCCCACATGGGAAGTTAGTCAAGAAGGTTTAATCGCTTGGCATTCAAGATGAGGTAGTAAATTAGATTAGACATTGGCTTTGTGGGAGAAGCCTGAGAGTAGCAGTAGATGATTCCCTCTCTGATGGTAGTGGTGTCCTTTGTTGTTTGTCATCTGTATCAATGATCTGGATGATAATGTAGTTAACTGGATCAGCAAATTTGTGGATGACACCAAGATTGGGGGTGTAGTGGACAGCGAGGAACTCTATCGTGGCTTGCAGAAGGATCTGCAACAGCAGGAAAAATGGGCTGAAAAGTGGCAGATGGAATTTTATGTAAGCTGGTGTGAGGTGTTACACTTCGGGAGGACCAACCAGGGTGGGTCTCACACAGTGACTGGTGGGACACTGAGAAGTGTGGCAGAACAAAGGGATCTGGGAATACAGGTCCATAATTCGTTGAAAGTGGCATCACAGGTAGATAGCTTTAGGCATATTGGGGTTCATAAATCAAAGTATTAAGTTCAGGAGATGGGGGTTCCATTGTTATGTTGAAGTTGTATAAGATGATGAGTCCTATTTTGAGGTAACAAGTGGAGTTTTGGTCACCTACCTATAGGAAAGATGTAAATAAGGTCGAAAGAGTACAGAGAAAATTTACAAGGATATTGCCAGGTTTGGAGGACCTGAGTTATAAGGAAAGATTGAATAGGTTAGTAATGCATTCCTTGAAATATAGAAGATTGAGAGGAGATTTGATAGAGGTATAGAAAATGGAGGAGTATGGATTGGGTAAATGCAAGCAGGATTTTCCCACAGAGGTTGGGTGGGTCATGAGTTAAGGGTGAAAGGTGAAAAGGTTATGGAAAACATGAAGGGAAACTTCTTCACTCAGGGCTTTGAGGAGTGTGGAGTGAGCTGACAGCACAAGTGGTGCATGCAAGCTCAATTTCAATGTTTAGGAGAAGTTTGGATGGGTATATGGATGGTAGGGATATGGAGGGCTATGGTCCCGTTGTAGGTCGATGGCAGTTCATTTGCTTTGGCATGCACTAAATGGGTTGAAGGGCCTGATCTGTTCTATACTTCTCTGTGACTATGTATCAAGATTTCCAGCTGCTCACCCTCCCCCCTTAGAATGCCATGGATCCAATCTGAGACGTCCCTGACCCTGGCACCTGAGCAACAACTTACCATCTGGGTGTCTCTATCACACCCACAGAATCTCAACTCTGTTCCTCTAACTGTGGAATCTTCTATCACTTCCTCAGTCCGCTTCACCTCTCTGCTCTTCTGAGTCTCAGTGCTAGAAATCTGGCTTCCCCCAGTGGGTCATCCCCCTCAATGGTCTCTAAAGTGGTATGATGTTTCAAGAAACTTACTCTTGTTTTCCTAAATACATTGAATAAAAATTGTCCTTCCTCATAATACACAGATATGATCCCCGGGGGTTGACTTAATGTACCTGATGTTGACCAGAGCTTTATGCGGTACTCCAGATGTTATTTCTGCGGGGTCTGCATTGTTGTAACAAGTCACCCTTACTCCCACATTAAGATGGGCCATTGTGTATCATTAGATAAGGACATGTTCAGCACAGCTTTGTGGGCCGAAGGGCCTGTATTGTGCTGTAGGGTTTCTATGTACACAGATACCCCCATTCCCTTTGTACTGCAGCATTCTACATACTCTCACTTCTGTGCATAACCTCACATTTCTTCATACCTGCCAGTTTTCTGCCTACAAGCCGAACCTTTTTATGCCCTTTTGCGGAGACAGTGCATTCTCCTCAGAAATTGTTCTCATTCATCTTTGTATCCAGATGACAGCACACTTGGATGCAGCGGCCTCTTCTGGTCCAACCAAAGGTGTGATTGTTTATCCTTTATGTCTTTTTCATGATTGCAATACACCATTGGATGTTAAGAACACCAAGTACTGCAGGTCTAACCCACTAGTAAGTTGCTGGATAGCAGGGGTGGGGTGGACTTTTTCATATTGTGTTGCAGCCTGCTTCAACCACCCAGGGAAGAATGCGTTAGCAGGGTGCACGGTGGCTGTGCACAATCCAGCAGAAGGCGCGAGTCGTTTTTGTTGTGATCGCAAGACCCTTTTGGACATTGGTAATGTAGAATACTGCATGCCCAATTCAATGGTTCATTGGCAAGACCAACAGCAGGGAGACATGTATCCTTGGTTGTAGTGCAGACCAGGCCTTGGGGGTCACCTGTAACGCTGCTGAGGAACATGATGGTGAAGCTGGCTGTGGGCTGTTGGATTCCATTCTGGGTTGGAGCTGGCTACTCCTGTTGCTGCTGCTCTCCAGTGTTCACTTGGAGGGAAACATATTGGATCACCATCATCTGTGGCTGTGCTGTGCGTTGTGAGAAACAGCTGCAGGCAGTTCTTGCAGAAAGTCACTCCTGAGCTACAGTTTTGTGCTTTAGTCTCCCCTTTCTTATCTGTTGGGATCTTTGCAGAATTTATCAAACTTTGGTGGATCACAACCAATGCATCAAAGGCACCTCTTAATTCTGTCTGCGGAGTTCTTTTTCTCCCAGCTGTTGGTGATTGGAAGGAAGTGGTGAGATGCAGGTTTGGTTTGACCGGTAAGGAGATGTTACTCCTCACTTGAGACCTCAGTCACATGACGTAGTTAGTATTATAGAATTACCGTAAAGCTGAAGCCCTTTAGCCATTAAATTCTTGCTCCGTCCTTGTAGATCTGTTCCTCATCATCTCATTTCCCCACCGTTTTCTCATAGTCCTGCAAATCACTTTCCCTCGGATACCCATCTGATTTTCTTGAGTGCTCTGTTTCCATCACCTCTTGGGCTGTAGGTTCCAGTTGATAGTCATCTTCCATGTGCAAAATATATTCCTTATATTATATCCTTTCGATCTATATGTGTTGGTACTCAAACTATCTACTAATAGGAACAGCTTCCCTCTTGTTATCTTGTTAAAATCCTGGTAAAATGGCAGTATGCTCAAATGTATCAGCTTTTGCAGGGCTAACCAAAGATGTATTGCCTTCTTTAACTGTATTTTTTACGATCTCAAGACCCTGCTAGACATTAAGAACTTAAAGTTCTGCAGGTCTAACTCATCAACAAATTGCTTGTTGGCGGAGAAACTGAAGGAGCTGGACTTGGTGTGGACCACGTTGCTGCCTGCTACAGAGAGCTGTCGGAGTCAGTGCGCTAAGGCGGTGTGCAGTCTTGACAGCAAGTGATTGTCTTATTTGCTTTTTTTTCGATTGCAAGATCCTGTTGGACATCAGTAATGTGGAATGCTGCAAGCTACCGGCTTATTGACAGGACCAATGGTGGAGGAGCTGTGTGGCCTCGGTTGTAGCGAGGGCCAGGCCTCGAGCCGTGGTGTCGCTGATTTTCAGCCATCCGGAGACAGGTGTCAGAGTTGGTGCCGGAGGCGGTCTGGCACAGCATCCATGCTGGAGCAGTGCTGCCCCTAGTGTTCGCTCGGTGGAAGATCAACTGTCAGATTGCTGCAACATTCATGGACTCAGGGGCTTGGACTATATTCTCCTTGTGTGACTGTATTTTAGGGCTATAATATTTGTGCTAAATGTGCCTTGGCCCTAGATAGTGCTGTTTCATTTGGTTGTATTCATGTATGGTTGAATGTCTATTAAACTTGAATTTGAAAATCTTCTATGAATATTCATCCCTTTATCAAATCTGCTCTTGGTTTCCTTAGAACAAGGAAGGTTGATGCCAGCTTTTCCAGTTTATCCCTGCAATTGAAATCCCAACTTCAACAGCCATTCTGGTCCATCCGTACCCAAAGACGACCTTCTCATTTGAATCCAGGGTAGCCTGCTCGGAATGCAGTACTCCACCTGTGTGCTGTAAGATTCAGCATGACCTGCCTGATTTTGTACCATCATTTCCAAAGGCCAGGATCCCATCTACTTTTATGAATTGCCTTTGCAATACGACCTGCCATTTACATATGGCTCATGCTCTCTATAAATTTTAAAGGCTTCAAGGGGATCATTCTTCATTCTCCTGACATGGCCACAAGGTGTGGATCATGCCTGCCAGGGTCAGAATGGACAAGGTAATGAGTCTCAGAGTTTGCAGCAGAGTTGCCCTGAGTCTGTTCTAATTCCAAGTTAGAATATGTTACTATTGCTATACTGTTGTTACGTCAGACTCGGTATGCACAGGGTGGTTTCAGTACCACAGTGAGTGCGAGCACGAGGCCAGTGTTCTCTCCCACCTGTACTTCAGTTACTGCTAGATTGTCTTTCAGTCGATTTTATTTGCTGTCACTAATCACATTCTTCCCAGCAGTTTGTGTTGCACTTTTCATGGCAACAGCCAACCCAGACAGGAAGAACCTCAGACTCGGTTTGCATCGTCTCATCATCAGCACAGAACTCATGGTACCCAGAGTGGTTTTTCATGCTAATAGCGCAGTTTGAGGCAATTGTAAAGTACGAGGTGTCCATGATTTAAATAACAAAAAATTATATTTTAAGTTTCATTTGCAAGATACAATATAGAAATGTTTTGTACATACTGTATAATAAATGCATATCAAAGCTTAAAAAATTGTGTTTAAAATTCACAGACTTTCCCAGCCTCGAGTTCTAGATTACCTTCCTCCCAGTTTGTGGGGGAAATCCCAGCTTACCAGCAAAGCAGAAACTATATGGAGAAATGATTGTGTCCTTCATTCAGTCCGGAGCCATGGTTATCATGCATCTTTCCCACATCTTGGGGTGCAGGCTCTTTGTGTACAGAGAAGGTGAGGAACATAACTCCCATTTTCAGTATCTTTGAGCATCTGAGAGCAGGGAGGTGCTGAGAGTCTGGCACTAAGACCTGCCTCCAAACTCTGTGTTTAAGGAAGTAAGACAAACTTTTGTTTGCACTTCTGATGAAAACTGTCATTTCAAGCCCTTGGGATTCTCTGGTTCTTCTGAGAATTTTGTTCTCCAGTTCCTTGCAGTGCAGTGCTTGGAAGAAAGATTATTGACTGCTCGTTGCAAATATAGCAGGCCTTAGATTTACCCAACAGTCAAAAGCCAATGCTATGACAGATGTCATAGGCAAGGAGGTATTATCCTCACTTCTCAGACCAGAAGGCTCCTGTTCAACCTTCACTTTGCCCTCTAGAGTACTGAGTGAAAACTGTGCTCTTTGATGTGTTCTGCCTTGAGGTTTGTGTTTTATAAGGGAAGGTGAAGCAAGCTGGGCTTTTCTCTTTGAAGTGAAGGAAGATGAAAGGTAGAGGTGTATAAGACTGAGAGGCATAGACATGGGCAACCAGTGCCTTTCTCCTAGAGGACACCCTTTTAAGGTGAGTGGATGAAAATTTAGGGGAGATGTTAAGAGATTTTTTTTTCTACAGAGAGTGCTAAGTGCTGAGAGCATTGCCAGTGTTGGTAGAGGCTGATGAAATAGGGACATTTAACAGATGAAAGAACGAAAGGGTGATTGTGGAATAGGTATAAAAAGTTTGCACAGCATAATGGGCTGAATGGCCTGTTGTGTGTTGTATTGATGTATGCTCTGAACCTGTCAGCTCTGTGAACTGGGTGTAAGGCAGAGTGAAGTGTTGTATTGATGTATGCGCTGAACCTGTCAGCTCTGTGAACCGGGTGTAAGGTAGTGTGACATTTTCCAGCTGATGCTTATCTCTGTCAGCAAAGGATCTGGTCGTGGGCAGTTTGAGACTGGCAGGAGGGCTTTTGGAATATGGGGAATTGCAGGTGTATGGCGGAAAGGTGAGACCGGGATGTTGTGACTCAGCTTGTGCAGAGCTCAATGGCAGGAGGGTGAAATGGTGGGGTTGTGAGAAATGAAGAAAGTACAGGACCAGGGAATAGCGAATACGGTGGAAATGAGCAAGGGAACTGGTCCACATGGTTGCACAGTCCTGGGGAAATAGCAAGAAGGGCTGACGGGTATGACAATGTGGGTGGCGGTACAAGGGTGCTGGATCTCTACAATTCTCAACCCCCAAGGCTGGTAGAGGCCGGATCGCTAGAAATATTTAAAGTGTAGACGGATAGATGCAGAAATAGAGGGTTAATGGAAATGTGCACAGAAGAGAGGCCGAGGCTGATCTAGATCAGCCATGGTCAAACTAAATGGTGGGGGGGCCAAGTGGTCTTATTGTTGTGTTTGGGAATAAAAGACACAGTGAGAAGGTGCTCGTGTTGTAGTGAGGAAAGGAAGGGCTTTAAGGGGAGAGGTTGTTCTGTGTATCTTGGCTGAGAATGCTTATTGATTGTGGATGTTTGTACTTGCCTTAGCCCTCTTATCAACTATGATCATAACTTTTTTTTCCAGAGATGGGTTCCAGCCCAGTTTCCAGTATGCCATAAACTCTGTCATAAACGTGCAATCAGTAATCTGTTTTTATCACCACTTTAGATCAGCCTGAACTTGAATGGTTGTGTTCAAATTAAACAACAAGATCAAGTAAACTTCACCACCTTACTGGGCTACTGGTGACCATCGCTGGCTGTCGAATGCTGGAGTGGTGGTCACTGGGGAGGGGGGGAATCAGAGGAAAGGTCAGGAGTTCTGTCCTATCCTAGGTCTCTCAGTAAGGGAGGTACTCAGTGAAGTTTACCCTTTGCTTTGAAATGTTCAGCAAGTTACACGTCGCCTGTTGGGGAGAGATGAATAGGTCAGCACATGATTAGTGTCTCTGGTGGTCAGCATTGGCTTAGTAGGCTGAAGGGCCTGGTTCCGTGGTGCATGAAATAAGCACTGGATGCTTCAGCTGCAGAGTGGGCTAGAGGTAGTTACTCTGGTTCGTTAGGTGCCTGAATCAAGTGGCCCCACCTTGTCAGATCCACCACAGGCTGCTACTCTCACTCACCGCAGATAATCAGAGGCAGAGAATGATCAATATTTTTAAGCACCTTTCTAAACCTTAGGGCATCTCCAACACTGAAAGGTCTATACTGTTGTAGAGTAAAATTCCAGCAGAGGAGTGAAATACATGCCAAGGTTGTAGCATTACTGATTGACGATTAAATGTGCACTGGGGCCCAACTGTGCAGTCACCAAGGACAACACCTCTGATAGGCTGGCAGTCACTCCATCAACAGCATTGAGTGTACCTCACAGTAGGGTCCTAGTTCACCAAGGACTGTGGTCCTGTATTCTCTCAGGCCCTTCTTCATTCCTGTGTAACTCTATTGCTTATTCAAGCTCGGAGCCCTCAGGACATCCCCTGTGTCACTGCAACTTCTCAAGTTTGTCCTCAGTGACCCTGGAGCCCCCACCCCAGCACAGAGCCTCTGGGATGGTCCAACACTCCTTCAATATTACCCGTCTTCCTCGGTGCACAGCAGCCCCTTGTGTTGACAGTGAAGTGGTGCATAATGTCCTCAGCTCTGAGCTTTCAGCCATCTGCTCAGGGCCAGCAGCCCTCAGCACCATCCACACTCGTGCTGGTTCCCGTACTGATTTTTTGCACTGACTGTTGCTCTCTCTGATGGTGAAGGACACTCTCAGTACTACTTCCTGCCAAATGTTGGTGAGATTGAAGCCATTTCTTCAGTCTGCCCATCTACCCCATCCTTTCTGAAAATGAACCACATGTTGTAACCCTACGATGAGTTTTGGATTTGGTGCCGTCATTAACCACCAGTTTCCACCTTGATAACTTTGCCCCATTCCACTTTTCCAGCACTCCAAAGCCATCTTGCTTCCCGATTCTGAACCTTACTCTCTGAGATTTCACTTACAGATAGCTGCATCTTAGCTTCTCCATGTTTTCAAATCCCTTCCTGCTTTGTTCCCTCTTATCTATGTCATCTCCTTTGTAATCTGATGCCACTTTGATTATCAGTGAATTTAATGGCCCTGCGTCGTTCTCCATCTGGCAGTGTTCTGAGGCTTAGAATTTCCTCCATGAACTCCACTTTCATTCTACAGCCAATCTTTTTTGCCAACAGCTAGATACTTCCTGATGTGGCTTAACATGTGGTTTGCTATTGCTCCAGTGAAGTGCTTTACAACCTTCTGTTTGTGCAAAGTGCTGTAGAAGACTAGGATAGGAGCAGCATCAATGTGGACTCTTCCAACATCACTGAAGACTTTGACCTTTGTTGTCAGTGACGGGTGGGGTGCCAGGAGATTGAAGGACGTGAACGAACTTCAGTGATGGCCCAAATACAGAGGGAGAGATCCAGACACTGAATGAACAGTCGACTGAGTTGTAATAGGAACAGTATTGAACAAAGGTAAATTTAGTCATGCCCTCATGACGTTCAGATAATTCGCCACCCCTTCCTGCAAAACACAGAGCCCAATCCAAGTGCGGAAAGCAGTGACATAACTCCCTCTGCTGCCCAGGCGCTACATAGGCCAACCTATCCGAGGGGGGGGGGGGTGGGTTCCTAATCCTCCGTACCCCCCTCTCCTAGCTCCTCCAGCTCAGCCACTACTGGAGACACTTTGGGGCAACCTGGCGAAACCTCCCGCTGTCTGTTACTCAAACCCCTCTGTAACTCAGAGCCCCCTGGCTTGGACTCAGGACTCCCTTCCTCTCCTCCAGAGCCCTGCGGCACTCCCTGTCGCCCACCAATAGTGCCCCTCACCTCACCTGACGCAATGGGAGAAGGGCCCGGAGTCTCTTCCTCCGTCACGGGGGAGTTAACGAGCGGCAGCATGTACCTCTCATCCGAATCATCATCTTCCAAATCTGTATCTCTTTCTGGGGCTGGGCCCGGCCCCGTCTCTTTTGCGGTGGGCTCTTCCATTGCCCCTTGCTTCTGCAGAGTCCTCCTACTAGTGGGCCCGGCCCTGTCTCTTTTGCGGTGGGCTCCTCCATTGCCCCTTGCTTCTGCAGAGTCCTCCTACTAGGTGTAGACTCCAAGTCAGGTTCTAGGTCTACCTGCACCTCTTGGCCCGGGGCAACAGGTGGTTCTGATGGAGAATCTTGACAGGCCCCTTCCCCTTCTCAGGCCTCACCCAGAAAACTGGTTTGGCATCTGACTCTCCACCACACAGGGTGTGGCCACCAGCAGTCAGCCATCTTTTGCTTTCCAGGTAATCCCAAATTCCTTATGAGGACTCAGTCTCCTGGCAGGAGTTGGGAGAACTTAAATTTCTGGTCATACCTCCTCTTATTTCCCCGATTCTGCTTGGTGGCTGCCACCCCAGCCAATTCGTAAGCCCTTTTCAGCTCTTTCCTCATATCAGACACATACTTCAGATAATGCTTTGGCGGTAAATCACCCGAGTCAGTCCCGAAACAGGTCAATGGGCACGCCGAAATATCAGATAATAGGGTGAATACCCAGTAGCTTCATTGTGTGTACAGTTGTAACAGTGAACCGGATGCCCAATGTTGACTCTATCTGCTCCTTTTACTGATCTCCAGAGTCTCGAGTATGTCTAGCAAGGTCCGATTAACCTCTCAGGCTGGGGATCGCCCTGCAGATGATAGGGCATGGTCCTTAGTTTCTCACTCCCTGCATGCCCAGTAACTCATAGATGAGCTTACTCTCAAAGTCTCGTCCCTGGTAACTATGTATCCACCTGGGAAGGCCATAATGCACAAAATACTTCTCCCAGAGCTCTTTTGCCGCCGTAGTCGCCCTCTGGTCCTTGGCAGGGAAAGCCTGAGCATATCTGGTGTGGTGGTCCGTGATGACTAGGACATTCGCCGTGTTGCTGGCATCGGGTTCTACAGACAAGAAATCCATACACACCAGGTCCAGGGGCCCTGCACTCTGCAAGTGTGACAGAGGAGCGGCCTGCACAGGCAGCATCTTCCGGCCGTACACAGCGAATGCACGACCTGCAGTATTCTTCAAACTCCGACTTCATTTGGGGCCAGTAAAACCCGTCTTTGAGCAATCCTTAGGTCCTTTCCACCCCCAAATGTCCAGAATCCATCGTGCAGTGACTTCTCGATACTTCTCAGGCAGGACCAACTGCGAACACCGAGGTTGGTCCGGGGGTGATGTCACCTGGTATGAAATTTGGTTCCTCAACTTCAACCAAGACCATTCCCTGAGTAATGGAGGCACTGAAATGTGTTTCATCTTCTCCGCCCGCGCCATATCCCCCTTCTCCACCGCGTACCAGACAGTGCCAATGCCCAGGTCATCTCGCTGAGCAGCTGCCACTTCCCCCGGACTTAATGCTTGGTCTTCAGAGCAGTGAGGTAGCAGTAAACTGGGGGCAGGGCATCATCAGAAGCCCCCAATGGACCCACTGCCTCTCCTTTCCCTCTGCCTTTACGGTGATAGCAAACTGACACATGTCCTTCACCCCAGGGGCAGGAATACTCTCCCACTCCTTGTCCCTGTCCCGTCCCTCATGCTCCCGTTGTGACAAAGCATCCGCATTGACATTCCTACTTCCCGGCTGGTACTTCAGGCTGAAATCATGTACCGACAAAGCTGCCAACCACCGATGGCCGGTGGCATCCAGTTTTGCCGAGGTCAGGATGTAAGTGAGCGGGTTGTTGTCCGTCCTCACCTCAAACATGACCCCGTAGAGATAGTCACTCAGCTTATTCACCACAGCCCATTTCAATGCCAGGAACTCCAACTTGTGGGTGGGATAGTTTCTCTTGGAGGGCAACAAACTCCGGCTGACAAACTCTACAGGCCTCAACCCGGTGCCCTGATCCTGATACAGGATGGCCCCTAGTCCCTCTTGGCTGGCATCGATGTGTAACACATAGGGCAATTGGGAGTCCGCAAAAGCCAGCACTGGTGCCTGGGTCAGTAATTCTTTCAGCTATGTAAAAGCCTCCTCACATTTTTGCATCTCACCTCTGTCCAAAGGGCTCTGATGGGTTGAGATATTCTCCAACCTCCTATCCCTTTTTCCCTTCTTCCCCTCTTCCCCAAGGGAGGGTAACCATGCAGAAGCCGGTTCAAGGGGTGACTCACTTTGGCGTAGCCTTTCACGAATCTCCGATAATAACCACAGAACCCCAAGAATGAGCACAGAGTGCTCAGTCTGGGGCCTCAGCCATGTGGTCACTGCTTCTGTCTTAGCAGGGTCTGTAGCTACTCCATCCCACGAGATTATGTGCCCAACATAGCTAACAGTCGTCTTGCAGAACTGGCACTTGTCCAGCAAAAGTTTTAACCCTTCCTCCTTCAGTCAGCTTAGCAGCTTCCGTAGCCTCGCTACGTGTTCTTACAAGCTGTAGCAAAATATTATTAAGTCATCCAGATCCACACTTCAAGCAAATTCATATCCCTCACCGTCTTCTCCATGACCCTCTGGAAGGTGGCAGGGCCCCCCGATATGCCCTGGGGCATCCTTTCGAACTGGAAAAATCCCAGAGGGCATATAAGTGCGTCTTCTCTTTGTCTGCCTCACTCATCGGGATCTGGTAATATCCACTCCTCAAGTCCAGCCCACTGAACCACTTCGCCCCACTCAGACAGGCCAGCGCGTCTTCGACCCTCGGGACGGTATACTGGTCAGGGACAGTGCACCAGTTCAGGGTCCTATAGTCCACACACATGCATACCTTTCCGTTCTTCTTCCGGGCCACTACTTTTGGGTATGCGTAAGGGTTTCAGGATTCAGAGATGATCCCAGCTTCCTTCAACTTATGCAAGTGCTGTTGCACATCTTCCACATCTGCAGGGGCCAGTCGCCGCAGCCTCTCTCTAAACGGGGTGTCCTCAGTCACCTGGATGGTGTGGCCAGTGCTCTTGGAACAGCCCACATCAAACTCGTCAAGGGAGAAAACATCTTCTAGCTTCAACATCATCTCCACCAGCCTGCGTTTCCACTCCCGCGGCACAGGAGAGTCCCCAAAGTTAAAGGCCTCAGTGATCAGCTTTCCTCTGTTTTCCAATAGCTCCCCCCCAGCGGGCCTCACAGGGGCACTAGACATTGCCGTCACCGGGAACAAATGCGCCAAAAGCATTCCTCTCTTAAAGGTGATTTCTCTCTTCGTAGTGTTCCAGACAATCTCTGCTATCCTGCTTGCCTATACCACCGAGGGCCTCTGCACTTCAGGCCTCACCAGCACCCCAGACAGAAATCGAGTCTCCCCCTTGAAGTCTTCTGGGGTGTCTACTAAAAGGGCCTCACCATCAGGCACTCCGGGAAATCTGGGGGTTCCCATCACTCTCGCTACTTCCCCAGGCCTTATTACCTTAGGCTTTGATGCACCATCAATAACTCTCTCTGAGACGTAAAGGCGAGATATTGGCTTTTATTGACTGGAAGAAGGAACAAGTAGTGGTTGACCACCATACTACATCCTGGAGACAGGGGTCTGTGGGAGGAGCCACAGGAGCAGTCATCAGGGGGCGTGTCCAGACAGGTATATGTAGTTCACCATGGGCTTTGACTGGGTGCACCACACAGTCCCTTGTTTAAATTCGGTATCTGGCCCAGGGTGGCTCCGCACTTCCTCGAAAGCAGGTTAAAACACAGGGTCCCCAAAAAGTTCTCACCAGCCTTCTCCTTACAGGCCCCCATGAGCCTCTGCACCAAAGGGAAGCACCGCCCATCTCTACCGGGTCTGGACAAACCAGCACTAATGTCTCCAGAATGTCAGACACTCCCACCTCGGGTTCTGAAAACTCCAGTCTCACTGACAAGTACCCGTCATACGGATAATCCCTAGCACTGATGCCCCAAATCTCCTGCGCACTGAGTAGGGTCAACGGCAAATGCTTTAAATACTGGTTGTAAAATGAACGGTATAGTAATGTGATCTGCAACCTGGTGTCGAGTATGGCTTTAGTATAGATTCCCTCTATCCGTAGTGACACGATAG
Source organism: Hypanus sabinus (assembly GCF_030144855.1). Classification (NCBI taxonomy): domain Eukaryota; kingdom Metazoa; phylum Chordata; class Chondrichthyes; order Myliobatiformes; family Dasyatidae; genus Hypanus; species Hypanus sabinus. The sequence continues at coordinate 63,251,855 of NC_082723.1, read as the reverse complement.
AGTGGGGTCCCACTAATCCTTCTGGAATCGAGTCTCTTGATTTCAGGGGTTCCTTGGTACATTGCTGGGAATTTGTTCCCCCAGAGACACCAGGCCATTCCCTCACTGGGTCTCCTCTAAGTTTCCCAACACCTCTCCCTGCTTGGATGCCCGGGGACTCGCCCTCTGAGAGATCCCTGCTGCTCACATTCCCAGAAGTGTCCCTCTTCCCCACTGTTATAGCACACGCTGCTGGCCACCCCTCTTCTCATGGACCCCCCACCACTCGCAGCCCTCTGAGGAGGGGGGCCTCCCTACTGACCCAGTTCTCAGCTCGGCCACCACCTCCTTTATCAGTTGTCAGGTGGAGCCGGCTCCTCTCCCGTCCCCACCGGGGGCTACAACTAAGGATCTCACCCTGCTGTCAGAATCCTCCCGCGGCCTCATCCCCCCTCACATCTCTGATCAGCTGAACGAACGTCGGAAGAGGGCATGTTTTATAAGACTGCCAGAGACTCCAAGCAGTCTTGTCCTCAGCCTGGGCACCCCTAGTTACCTGATCCATCCCTAACTGAACCACCTCCTCTGCCTGAGTGACCGCCTGGCGCCACAGCCCATTCAGCTGTCTCTAGCCGAAAAAGGTACGTGGAGAGCTTCTCACCCTACTCCTGACGCATGTTTTGAAACTCCCCGAGGAGCTCCCAAAAGCACTTTCCAAGGCCTCCAGATAGTCATCCAGAGTGGCCGAGGGCTGGTTATCCTTCACACCGCACGCTACCCCAGCTGCCACTCCCCGCAAACTTCCAACCAATCTCTGTCGCTTTTCCTCATCCGAGCACTGCCACAGCTGCGACGTCTGCTCTACCCACGTCTCGTAATCCTCCTCACCTTCGGGGGTGGATGTTACCTCTGAGAAAACTCTTATCTTCTGGTGGCGCCCCTCTGCCTTTCTCGCCAGGGAGGTAATGGCAGATGACAACTCGGAACTCTCGCCTTTTGCTGGGGGACAGGAACTAACCAAATTTTCCAAATCTGACCACTCCTTCCCTTCATCCCTCAGTACCGAGAGAATTCATTCCCTAAGATTCCCTCCTTCATCCGCTGGCGACCCAGCTCGCTGAGCTCCGGCCCCTCCCTCCCCGACAGTTTGCAGACACCATGGTCCCGCCTCCCCGGAACACCGATCCTCTCCAGCAACTCTGCCCCTCCTATGTCCTCGCTTGTCTGCACTAACACTAGGCCTGTGCCCATCTCAAAATCAAAGTTTCGCTATACAATTTCTGCTTTGCCAACAGCTTTAACCGTACTCAAACTTTGGAGTAACACCTCATCTAATACACTAGCCTCCACCCCCCTAAACGTGCACGCATTGCTCACTGGCACCCCCGCAGCCACACACTATCGCTGAAATGCGGCTGTCGCCATCACAACTGTACTTTAAACAGAGTGATCGCACAGCTTCCACAGAATTCAATCCCGGATGAGCACCCACAAATGTAACTCTCAGCTCTATCAACCCATGTTCATCTAGGGGAAACTGCCATCTGCCCACCAAACTGTCTCACGTTTGCGTAGATGCTGTGTAATGCACCCCGGCACAAACCCACAATGTGAAATATCAAGACAGTACACAATGTACGATTAAATGATTACATTTTATAAATCTTAATGTGACTATGTGGTTAGTAGAGTTGGTCTCCTGACTTGGTGTTTCTGGGTAGTCTTGTTTTGTCTGGTGGCTTTGGAGCTCCTTTCTGGGGAACGCGCTAATACGGTAGCGCAATATTAGTACGCAGCAGCCTCTCCGGACTCTGGATTTGGGGATTGCCAAATGTTATGTGGATTTTCTGGTGTAGTCTGTCTTGTCGTGTGCTTTTGTGATATCATTCTGGAGGAACGTTGTTTCATTTTTTAACTGTGTTGCAGTTGTGATTTCTGAATGACAATAAACTGAAATTCAATTCAATTCAGTAGAGAAACACATATAAAAGAAAAAGGGCATCACACTTATCAGAGTTAAATAGTTTGTGCACAATCATTGGAGCTCAAGGAACAGGGTCTTCTCTCCACTATTTAATCTCCTCCAAACTCCTCGACCCTCGGACTGGGACCAGCCATGGTGGTCTACCAGAGCGCTTCCCACACATCCTTCCTCTTCGCTTCTCCTCGCCAAATTCCTGCACACTCACCCAGGTTCCCAGACATACAGACAGAATAACATGACTTCCATTGGTTAGTTCCCTGTTATCTACAATTATAACCCAAGCATTTCAGCTACAATGAACATTACCTCATCAGTTAACATTACAGTGAAGCCATTTAATTATTAGCAGTTAACAGTTAACATTACAGTTAATATTACTGAGAACCCTACATAAGTAATAAATGCTAGGTCAAAAGGGCCACCAACTAAAAGCTAATGCCATCACTGCAGCTTGAAAGCAGTAACTTAGAACTGAATTAATACTGCTCCGTTAATAGTGCCTAACTAAATAACTGATCTTCTTTCCCTGACTGTAGAGCAAGGAGAAACAGGGAGCATTATCGTTGCTGTGCTTCAATCAATGCTTGACAAGATGAAGCAAAAGGAAGGGAGATACCTACCAATCCGATGAAACCCTAATTGGCTGGAATGTGTGCATCCTCACATGTGTGATTGCTGTCTTTTTTTAGCTGCCCACCTGAGAGAGCATCCAGATTTCAAGGCAATGTCGGTGGTTGTGACAGGCGCCCCTTCCCTAGGCGCAGTTCCCAAGGCACTAGAGATTTCCAGGATTTTTTTTTATTAAACAAAATATACTTTATTCAAAAATAAAATTATATACAATAAACCATTCAATGACTTTCAATCCTTTACAACTGTTTCCATTGCTGTCGTTACATTTTCACACTTTTTGCCACCCACGTGGCACTCTGTTATTCTATATTTACATACACTTGTTCAGGGGTATACACCCCACCCCCCCCACCCCTCAACTCCAGCGGGAGAAGAACCCTAGACTGTGGTCCTTCCCCACCAGGCCCTTGCGGTGGCTGCACCGAGTTTGAGTGCGTCCCTCAGCACGTACTCCTGCAGCCGAGAATGTGCCAGTTGGCAGCATTCCCCCACGGACATCTCCATATGGTGGCAGATCATCAAGTTTTGGGCCGACCAAAGAGAGTCTTTCACCGAGTTGATGATCTGCCAGCAGCACCGGATGTTGGTCTCCGTGTGCATCCCCAGGAACAGCTTGTAGATCAGAGAGTCCTCTGTTACGCAGCTGCTGGGGATGAACCTCGACACTGCCCCTTCCATCCTCCTCCACACCTCTGCGAACCCACAGTGTACTAAGAGTTGGGTCACCGACGACTCCTGTGGGCAGCAGGGTGTGGAGATGACGTTCTGGGCATACAGGAGAGATCGGACTGGGATGGCCCCTCTCACCCCCAGCCAGGCGAGGTCTTGGATGTCCAGGATGCATCAAGCCAGTACCCAAGAATGTTACTCTGGGCCATATTCCTCCCAGTCAACTAGGTACTGGGCATTGCCCCACACCCATCAAGATACCAGGATGTGCTGCACAGAATAGATTAGGGACCCATCCACCAAGCAGGGAGGAGGGAGGGGGAATTGACGAGTAAGGGAGGAGGAAGTCACCGTCTTGAACCGGGAAACATGGAACACTCAGTTAATATTCATGGTGATGGTAGGCACAGACTATAGGAAGCTCTGCTGATAGCTTTCTGCACAATGAAGGTCTCACGTAGCATGGGGCCGCATTGTGGTTCTCAACCTTCAAAGTGAGATCTCTTGGTGCCAGCCAGACTTGTCACCCCTGGCTTGAGAGGCTTCACCTGTTGGCAGAGCTGATCAATATGCCCGGCAGGCTGTTTCTTGGTACTCAGCAGAGAAGCCCTAACCCATCTCCTTGTGTGCCTGTAGTTTAGGACCAACTGTTCAGCAACAGGGACTGCCACATCAGTCTCTTGATGGCTAGAAACCCTTTTGGCATTCAAAGGAAGACATGTCAGTGGAGGACAACGGGGGGTTATTGTGGGGAATCTCTGTCCAAATCAGTTGGAAGCTGCGGTCTGTGGAGTTGGGAGAGTTAAGGCTGTGTAGGGTTGCCTTCAGCTCCTGAATCACTCTCTCAGTCTGGCCATTAGATTAGAGTGAAAACCTACTGAGAGGCTGGCTGTGCCTCCCAAAAGAGAACAGAAAGCCTTCCCAAAATGGCACATGGACTGTGGTCCTCAATCAAACACTGTCCTGAGGGAAGCTGACTCACAAGGGCGGCTGTCTCACGAGCTGGTGGGAGCTTGGGGATGTTAGTGAGGTGGGCTGCTTTAGAGAATGGTACACAATTAACAGTATTCCCATCTAATGGAGCACACCGGTGGTGAAATCCACCAAGACGTGCGACCTGGGGCGGTGAGGCGCAGGCGGTGGGCAGAGTGCTGATGTGATGTCTTGTTCTGTGCACAACTGTGACTGGCAGAGATGAAGTCGTGGACATCTTGGGGCATAGACTGCCACCAAAATTGCTTCTTTATGAATTCTGTTGAATCCCCAGGTGGCCAACCAGATAGGAAGAGTGACCCCCCCCCCCCCAACACTCTGGGGTGCATAGTGGCAGGAATAAACAGCTAGTTGGGAGGTCCCCCTCTTGGGCCTAGATCCGGGGCAGCCTTCATATCTGCTCCTGTTCCCTAAATCACCAGATCAGTGGTGCATGTGTGGCAAAAGATGAGCTCTGGATTGGCATTTTCCTTAGAGATGTACAACTGCTGGGAGAGAGCGTTGGCCTTGATATTCTTGCTGCCTGGATGATGTGCCCGTGAAATTAAACTGGGTGAAGAAAAGAGTCCAACGGGCTTGACAGGAATTGAGTCTCTTGGCATTATGAATGTAGGAGAGGTTTCTGAGATCTGTCCATACCAGAAGGGGTTGCTCTGCCACCTTCAGCCAGAGTTGCAATGCCTCAAGGGCCTCCTTGACAGTCAGAAGATCTTTGCTCCCGACATTATAATTGCGTACTGCAGGACTCAAGTGACGGGAAAGAAAATGTGGGTGGAGCCAACTTTCTGTTGAAGGGCGCTGGGAGAGTACAGCTCCAACGAAATGAACTAAGGAACACCGTGGGTCAAAACAGATCGAACAATCTCACTCTAATGAGCATTGAACATGAATTTCTGCATGAAATAGACATTTCCAATATCATCAACAAATTTGCTCATGCTAAATCTAGAAAATCTAACTTTTAAATTGTAGTTTTGTTACTTTTGACATATGAAATTGATACCTACATGTAAGTAATACTATTACTGAAGTATCAGACATTTGCAAGTAAATAATTTATGTTTTGATACTTAAGTGCATTTAAAAAAAAAATTAGGGCCCCTTTATAACATATGCTACAGGCCCTGCACTAGCTTAATCCGGCCCTGACTGGAAGTGGGCTGTCCTGGCAGACAGCTGCTGAATAACTGCAGTGAGAGCAGTAATGGCTGACACCTGATTCTGACTTGCCTGCTGTGAGTTGCTGGACCATGATTACGAACGCTGACACCTATTCTTCTAGCTCGGACTGAGCCTGCAACTCAGAGAGTAGTTGTTGCACTGCAGAAGCCACTTCTACCCACCCAGCCTCCACTGACTTTAACTTCTCCCCCACCTGACCGATGAAGTTCAGGGCCGATTTCAGCTGTTCTCTCTCTGCTGGGTCCATTTTGATGGTGAAGTGTTGCCGACAGGAGTTCAGTGATGGCCCAAGTGGGGGGGAGGGGAGAGAGAGAGAGAGAGAGAGAGAGAGAGAGAGAATGAGAATGAACAGTTCACTAAGCTGTAGTAAGAACTGTACTGAACAAAGGAAAATAAGAAACTGTAGGCTAACAGCCGTTAACTAAAAACTCTCAAACTAATTACAAACTAATACTGTCACTACCATTCGAAAGCAGTAACCTAGTGCTAAATTAATATCGCTCCTTTAACATTGGCTAAATCATTAATCCTCTTTCCTGGAATGTGGACTAAGGTAAGTAGGGAACATTGTCGTCATTGTGCTTCGATCAGGACTTGACAAGACAGAGGCAAAATGAAGAGAGTTACATACAATTCCAACAAAGCTCTTAATTGGCCGGAATGTGTGCATTTTCATGTGTGTGATTGCCACCTCCTTTCAGCCGTCCACCTGCACAAGCAACCAGTATCTCCGGTTGTGACGGGCTGACTAGGTCAGCTGAAGAATGGCAAACGGAGTTTAACTAGGAGAAGAACAGGGTGTTGCACTTTGGGAACATAAATGAAGGTGGACCTTCACAGTGAACAGTGAGGCTTGAGAAGAGTTGGAGAACAGAGAGACTTCAGAGTGGTTTCCTGAAGGTGGCATCGCACATAGACATGGCTGTGAAGAAGGCTTGTGGCACGATGGGCTTCATCAGTCAGGGCATTGAGTATAGAATTTAGGATGTTACGTTGCAAGACATAGGTGAGACCACATTTGGAATATTGTGTTCTGTTTTGGTCCCCTTGCCAAAAGAGTGATGCCATTAAGCTGGAAAGAGTGCAGACCAGATTTGAGGATGTTGCTGGGTCTCAGGGGACTGAGTTATAGACAGCAGGAGACTGAGGGCAAATCTCTTAGAGGTGTGTCTGACCTACTCACTGCTTGTCTGGTTGTTATTCTCATAACTTAGTTTCCCTTTCATTTTGGTTCCATCAGTAAGTGTTTTACATTGTGTTCAGTCCCTTCATCCAGTCGTTGAAACAGACTGTGAATGGTGCTGACTCTGATTGTACCTGCCCAGCTTGAAAATGACCTATGGTTTCCTCTCTGTTAACCAATCTTCATTCCATAGTATGTTACCTTGAACCTCAGCACCCTTATCTCCTGTAGAGAGTGTGTATGTGGCACCACATCACATGCCATTTGAAAATTCCTCATACTTGCTGAATGTGGTGGGTCTGTGATAGTCATGTATGTCTCTCTGTGTCACACACACGCACACAATTACACATGCATGTGTACAACCTGGCACACACACTCACATGGTCACAACATGAGATAAGCACTTGTCATTGTGGATGAACACAGCCGCACTGTGCTTAAAAAAACCCTTACTTCCAAAGGACACAGTACCCCAGATCTGTTTTCACAAAACCCAGTTCAATTGCTGTTTGTAAATGTATCACCTGCCTTCCAATTATCATGTTAACCCAAGGATAGGGACTTTTGTATAAAGACTTGGAACAAGCCCTACTGGCACTTTGAGCCGTGCCACTGATTTAACCCTAGTCTCATCACAAGACAACTTACAGTGACCAATTAACCTATAACTGGTAAGTTTTGGACTGTGGGAGGAAACCCACGAGCACACAAGAAGGGAAATACAAACTTGCTAATGGAGGGCATCAGAATTGAACTTTGAACTCCAACGCCCTGAGCTGTCATAGCGTCACACTATCTGGTACACCTCTGTGGTGCCACAAATTGAGTAGGTGTACCTCCTGTATCAGAAGGTTAATTCTCAGGTTCATCATCAAGGATAATCTGGACATTACTGTTTTCCAACTTTTTAAAAGTATTATCTTTTGCTGTTTTCCCCACAAGACAAGCCTCTCAATAACTATGTTATAGTCTTGCCAGCCCAGCCGATGATATCCTTTGGCACTGTTAGTTCTCCCGAGAGTTCTCTTTCCCATTTGGTTTTGGGTCATCAGCAGGCTGGCATTTGTTACAAAGGCAGAAATTTATGGAGCGACTCAGATCAGGCAGCACACGTGGAGAGGAAAATGGTCAAAGTTACAGTTCAGTAACCCTTCATCAACTGTGCGAAAACAGGTCGGCTTTAAGCCGCAGGAGGTGGGGGGGGGGGGATGTTGCCATGGCAACTGTTACTTTGTGCTCCAGCTGTTAGACACAGAAGAGAAAAACAGAAAAATAAAATGAAAGGGAAATATCCAACATTTGTTGAGGGAAGGGAAACTGTTGGTCACCCATGGTGGTCCCGGAAGGACGATGAGGTGCTGATCATTGAGGTGATGTTAGAGAAATGTTGGGTGAGTTTGGAAGTTTAGAGTGACCACTGAAGCTCCAGACTACACCTACAGTCCTTTGGTTTACGAACTGCCTCATTCAGTCCAGCCTAAGTCCTCTGAATACCCAGCATGGTGTCAATGAATTGAATTGACTTTATTTCTTCCATACTTCACATACATGAGGAGTAAAAATCTTTACATCACGTCTCCGTCTAAATGTGCAATGTGCAATTTATAGTCAGTTGTAATAAATAGTATGTACAACAGAACAGTCAATATAACCTAGAAATACAATTCTATCAGTGTGAATGAATCAATCTGATGGCCTGGTGGAAAAAGCTGTCCCGGAGCCTGTTGGTTTTGACTTTTATGCTGCGGTACCGTTTCCCAGATGGTAGCAGCTGGAACAGTTTGTGGTTGGGGTGACTCGGGTCCCCAGTGATCCTTTACATCCTGAATAGTGGGGAGTTGACACTGACAGCATCCTCAGAAATGCTGAGATGATGCGGTTCTATGGGGTTGAGCTAGCCTCTTTCTCAGAAAGGCTGAAAGTTAAACCTCAGTTGCCTTCTTACCACTTACATTGGGCAACGAACCCACCACTGAATATCAGGCCGTGTCTCTGAGACAGTCACCTACTTGTTCATCTCTGGCAATCTCCCTCCCAGCTCATACTCTTCAATCTGGCACCCTCTCTACATCCCCAACGTCCATCAACTAGGCTTCTGTGATGACTCATCGATCAGCCTGTATTTTTGTTTGCAGATAATTCCTCACCCACTCTCTCCAACCCCATCCAGTTGCTCTGTGACACCTATGAATTTTCTTTCCCTCATTCAAATTGACATCATCAGCTGGGACATTAGGTTTCCCTATACCTCTACCCACAGTATGACTGTCTGAGGACCTCCACTTCTTCCTTGAACCAAAGCCTGACCATCCTCTTTACCACCCACTCTCCATCCAGGCTGTGCTCATTGATAAACCTTGACCTGCTCTCTCCAAGTTAAAGGTGTATCTACAAGAACTTGCAAGGGCATGCCCTGTGTCTGTCTCTGTGGATTATGTACAAAAGTCCTTGATTCAGTTATTCTCAGGACCCCTCCACTACCCATATTCTCTCTTACATTGATTGTTGTACTGGCCCTGCTACAGAACTCAACCTCTTTGTTGACAGTTCCCTGCTCTCATTTTCACATAGCACATATCGGATGTGTCCTTCCCCATTCTGGACACCACCTCCATCTCAGAGGATAGGCAGTTGACCAAGATTCCCACAGCTACCTCAGCTCCACCTCTTACCAAACTAGCTCCAGAAGGACTTCACTCCATCTCTGCTGATGGGACATTCCATGCTAAAATGCCTTTGAGATAATCAGCATAGAAACAATCTCTTCAACCCACTGGGTCTATGCCAGTCACCATGTCTATCTATACTAGTCACATTTGCCTGCATTAATTCTATATCCTGCTTATTCAAATATCTGTCCAGATGCCTCTTAAATGTTGTTACTGTTCCTGCTTCCACCACCTCCTTTGACAGCTCATTCCAGATACCAAGTACTCTGGAAAAACTTTCCCCTCAGATTCCCTGCAAACCTAATTTTGAACCTAATTGAACCTAATTTTAGACATTCCTCTGCAATAGGAAACAGGACTCTGGTTATCTGCCTTAGCTATGCCTCTCATAATTTTGTAGACCTCGATCATGTCTCCTTCTCCTTCACTCCAAGGAAACTAGTCTCAGCCTGTCCAACTTCCCCTTCTAACTCAAGCCCCACAATTCAGGCAACATTCTTGCAAACCTTTTCTGTGGCCTCTCTAGCTTAGCTGCACAGTGTGGCTACCAGCACTGCTCACGCATGTGAGTGTGACATTAGCATTAGTTGGCCAAGTTTGGCTTAACCAGTACTGTATTTTGTGTCACTTTGTACAAGGTTTACCACGATGTTACCTGGTCTTGGAGGCCTGAGTTACATATAAGGAGAGGTTGCAAAGTGTAGGATTTTATTCGCTGGAACTTGGAAGATTGATGGGTTAATGACATGTAGAATTAAGGGGGATGTTGAGGTTGTGTGTGTGTGAGAGGATGAGCTGCAGGGGGGACTGCTCCACTTGGAATTGACATGAATCATCCTTCTGTGTTGGAAAGATATTCTCCATCCTGTTCCCACTCTAAAAATCTCAACAAGAAACCTCAGGAATTCGAGATAACATTTAGTTTTCCACTGAGACGTCTTACACATCCAATGGCTACTTTAGAACCAAGTTTATTATTGACATGTGCTGTGAAATGTTCATGAACTGTTCAGAAATGTGAAGGCAGAGGGAAAGGTGCTCCTAAAATGTTGCGTCTGGGCTTTCAGGCCCCTGTACCTCCTCCCTGGTGTTAATAATGAGAAGAGGACGTGTTCCAGGTAGTGAAGGTCCTTAATGATGAATGCTGCTTTCTTGAGACATTGCCTTTTGAAGATGTCTTTGGTGAGTGGTGTGGTGGATGGAGCTGGTTGAATCTATAACCCTATACAGTCTTTTAAGATCCGACACATGGTAAAAATTTGTTAGGGCCTTTAGTGACATACCAAATCCCCTCAGACTCCTAATGAAGTCTAGCTGCTGGTGTTCCTTTGTCACAATTACATTGATGTGTTGGGCCCAGGACAGATCCTGTAAAATGCTGATGCCCAAGAATTTGAAACTACTCACAACTTCAACATCCAGGTAACTAGCCTTCCTCTGCAGGTGTTGTTGGATCATTCTGTTTCAATTCACTGTTGTGTTTTTTTTTCTCAGACCTGTATTGAATGTCAGGGTTCCCTTAGCCCCTCTCCACCCTTCTGGCAAAGTAAAGTACATCTGTTTTCACATTTTCGCAAATCCAGTGAAGCATCACGGACTGAAACATTCAGTCTGCTTCTCGACTTCACAGATATTCTTTGATGTGTTAAGCTCTTGTTCTGGTTTCCCATAATCTACACTGGATAAGTTTCATCCATGTCATAGTGCAGACTGCAGGAAATTCATGCTCTCTGGTGTAGGAAGTGGTGGTTGTGCTGGACGCGGTGCAAAGGAGATTCTCCAGGATGATGCCTGGGATGGAGAGCTTTAGTCATGAGGACAGGCTGGGTCTGGAGCAGGTTAAGAGGCTACAGTAGTAAGTTATGTAAAATTATGAGGGATATATATTGGGTAGTCTGCAGGAATTTTTTGAATAGAACCAGGAGGCATATGCTTAGGGGAAGGGGAAAGAGATTTAGAGGGAATGAGAGGGGACCTTCTTCAGCCAGAGAGTGGTGAGTACCTGGAACATACGGCCTGAAATGATGATGGAAGCAGAGTCACTGACAGCAGTGAGACAAGCTCTTGAATCACCTAGATACATAGGTACGCTCTGTGCCACTTTATCAGGTATGGCTGTACTCCTGATCGTTAATGCAAATATCAAATCAGCCAACCAAGTGGCATCAGCTCAGTGCATAAAAACATGTAGACATGGTCAAGACATTCAGTTGTTGTTCAGACTAAACATCAGAATGGGAGAGAAATGTGATCTAAGTGACTTTGACCATGGAATGATTGTTGGTGCCAGATGGGGTAGTTTGAGTATCTCAGAAACTGCTGATCTCCTGGGATTTTCATGTATTACAGAGGTTACAGTGAATGATGCGAGAAACAAAAAAAGTCCAGTGAGCTGCAGTTTTGTGGCAAAAATGCAATGTTAGCATTAATTTCAAGAGGTCTAGAGTACAAAAGCAAGGGTGTGATGCTGAGGCTTTATAAGGCACTGGTGAGGTCTCACGTTGAGTATTGTGAACAGTTTTGGGCTCCTCATATAAGGCAAGATGTGCTGGCATTGGAGAGGGTTCAGAGGAGGTTCACAAGGATGAATCTGGGTTATCTTATGAGGAACATTTGCTAGCTCTGGGTCTGTATTTGTTGGAATTTAGAAGGTTGAGGGGGGATCTCATTGAAACCTTCTGAATGTTGAAAGGCCTAGACAGAGTAAATGTGGAAAGGATGTTTCCCATGATGAGGAAGACAGGAAGGCGACAGTAGCTCAGATAATGATGTGTTACAACAGTGGTGTGCAGAAGAGCGTCGCTGAACGCACAACAACTCGAAACTTTGAAGTAGATGGGCTATAGCAGCAGAAGACCATGTGCATACACTCAATGGCCACTTTATTAGGTACCGGAGGAACCTGCTGTGGATCTACTGCTTGGTGCTCTTGATGTGAACCGTGGAATCCCAACAGTGTTGGTCACCTTGAAGGGGGCTCTCCACCTGCCTGACCATCTGGTGGGCTTCATCCTTCCCACCCGCCTCAATCTCAGTTGTGGGAACTCAATGCCTGTATTGTGGCTCTGACACCATGGGCTAATGGATACCCTGTGTGGAAAAATGCTCTGCCTCAGATCTGTCTTCTCAACCTCCCTCAAACTGATACCATCTCTTGTTCTTCCAAACTCTGATTTAATTATTTATTGAGTTACAGTGTGGAATAGGTCCTCCTGGACCTTCGAGCCACAGTGCCCAGCAATCCCCCAATTTCATTCTCGCCTAATCATGGGTCAGTTTACAATGACCAGTTAACCTACCAACCGGTACATCTTTGGACTGTGAGAGGGAACAGGAAAACCCGGAGAAAACCCACACGGGCACAGGGAGAATGTACAGACTCCTTGTAGGCAGCACCAGGAAATGAATTGGGGTTGCTGATACTGTAAAGCGTTGTGCTAACCACTACACCACCACGCCACCCCAAGGGTACAGAGATATAGAGACTGCAGATGCTGGGATTGGAGCAATTATTCTCCACTTTCCAGTAACTTGCTCCCCTTTTTCCTCCTCTTGGTCTATCAGTTCCTCCTGCTCCTTACCCCTGTTCCACTTGCTTCATTTGCACGTCACCCGTACACTCCTCCCACTGCGTCTCTTTCCCCTCACCTTTCCCATCCGAATTCCCCACCGCTGTCAATTGCTTCCATGCTCCACCTTCCTTCCAATCAGATTCCACCATCTTCAGCCCTGTCACTTCACCTGCACCCGTCTCTTCCCACCCCTGCTGCCATTCCCGACCTTCGCTCCCCCATGTGCCTTAACTTCCCTCACCTCGATCCACCCGTCCTTTGCTGGCTCCGTTTCACCCCCACTGATTGTCTCCTCTCTCGGTCCCGATGAAGGACCTAAACCTGAATTTCGACCGTCAGTTTCTCTCCAAAGATTCTACCTGACCCGCTAAGTTCCTCCAGTGCTTGTGTCCTCCAGTGAATACAGGTCCAGACTGCTTAACTACTTCATGTACCAAACGCTTTGACCCAGCAAACATCCCATAAACCTTTTCTGCACCTTCTCCTTAAGGACTGAGACCAGACTTGCCTATGCACAAAAAATACAACTGCAGATGCTGTGGATCAAAGAATACGTACACAACACTGGAAGAACTCAGCAGGCCAGGCAGCATCCCTGAGAAAAGAGTAGCCAACGTTTCGGGCTGAGACCCTTCATCAGGAAAGCGGGGGGAAGAGAGGGCCGAAGCCCAGTAATAGAGATAGGGGAGGGGGTAGGGCCTAGAGGCGCCAGGTGGAAAACCAATCAGAGGAAAGGTAAAGAGGGGAGGGGGAGGGGATAAGCATGAAAGAACTGTAGAGATAAAGAAGCAGAAAGTGACCTGGGATAGGGGAAGGGGGAGGGGGAGGGGGAGGGAATTACCGGAAATGGGAGAATTCAATGTTCATGCCACCAGGCTGCAGGCTACCCAGACTTACCTATGGTTTTCCTGGCTTGGGTTCCTACTCAACACCTACCTCAGTTTCAAAATCAAAACCGTGTATTATCACTGACATACTGTACATCATAAAGATTGGTGCTTTGTGACAGCAGTATTGTACAAGACAATAAATTATTACAAGTTTATATTATAATAATATAAAGAATAACTAGTGCAAAAACAAACTAGTGAAGTAGTGATCACAGCTTCATGGACCATTCATAAATCTGATGGTAGAGGGAAAGAGGCTACCGTGTTCTTAAACCATCAGGTAAGATGGTAGCGTGCTCAAAGGCATTGGCCTCTCTGGATTCAACCAAAGGTGTAATTGTCATTTTTAAATATCTTTTTTTATGATTGCAAGGCACTGCTGGATATTAAGGACACCAAGATCCACAGGTTAACCCCATCAGCGAGTTGCTCAATAGCGGAGAAGCTGGACCTAGTCCGGACCACGTTGCTGCCTGCTACAGAAGTTGGAGTCAGTGTGTGGAAACGATGTGCAGTCTGATGAGCGATTATTTTGGATGTTTTCCTTTAATTGTAAGACCCTATTGGACTTTGGTAATATCGAATACTGCAAGACCCGTTCACTGGATCACTGGCAAAAGCAATGGTGGGGGAGGTGCGTGGTCCTTGTTGTAGTGTGGACGAGGCTCACATGCGGCAGAGCTGCCCAGGAGAGGAGATACTGGAGGCAGTGAGGTGTATCGTCTGTGCTGGGTTGGGCGATGGCCCCTCCCATTGGTGTTGCCTCCAGTGTTCGACTGGTGAAAGACAAGCTTGATCTTTTCAATGATTTCAAGTCCCTGGCTCCATTCATCTTATTTTTACTATGGATGTCCAGTCCCTGTACACCTCCATCCTCCCCCAGGAAGGCCTCAAAGGTCTCCATTTCTTTCTGGACACCTGACCCAACCAGTTCCCCTCCACCACTCTCCTCTGTCTGGTGGAACTGGTCCTCACTTTCCTACGGCTCCTCCCACTTCCTTCAAACAAAAGGTGTAGCCGTGGGCACTCACATGGGTCCCATCTATGCCTACCTGTTTTTTGGCTACATAGAACAGTCTATGTTCTAAGCCTACACTGGTACCTCTCCCCAACTTTACCTACACCACATTGACAACTGCACCCATACGGAGCTTGTTGACTTCATCAACTTTGCCTCCAACTTCCACCCTGCCCTCAAATTTACCTGCTCCATTTCTAACACCTCCCCACCTTTCTCGATCTCCCTTTGTACCTGTATCTGGAGACAGCTTATCTACTGTTGTCTATTATAAATCCACTGACTCTCACAGCTACCTGGACCATACCTCTTCCAACCTATTACATGTAAAAATGTCATCCCCTTCTCTCAGTTCTTCTGACTCTGCCGCATCTACTCTCAGGATGAGGCTTTTCATTCTAGAACTAAGGAGATGTCCTCCTTTTTCAAAGAAAGGGGCTTCCCTTTCTCCACCACCAATGCTGCCCTCAGCTCCATTTTGCGCATGTCTGCCCTCGCCCCATCGAAGATAGGGTTCCTCTTGTTCTCACTTACCACCCCACTAGCCTCCACATCCAGCACATAATTCTCCGTAACTTCCGCCATCTCCAGCAGGATCCAACCACCAAGCACATCTTTCTCTCCTCCCATCCCACTTTCTTCATTCTGCAGGGATCACTCCCTATGCAACTCCCTTGTCCGTTCCACTTCCCATTCCAACATGTCAATCCATGGCCTCCTCCACTGTCATGCTGAGGCCACACTCAGGTTGGAAGATTAACACCTTATTTTCTGTCTGGGTAGCCTCCAACCTGATGGCACGAACATTGATTTCTCAAACCTCTGGTATTGCCCACCCTCCCATTCAGCATTCCCCATTCCCTCTCTCACCTTGCCTGCCCATCGCCTCCCTCTGGTGCTCCTCCCCCTCTTCTCCCTTCCATGGCCTTCTGTCCTCTCCTATTAGATTCCCCTTCCCAGCCCTGTACCTCTTCCACCAACCAACTTCCCAGCTCTTTACTTCACCCCTCCCCTCCTCCCGGTTTCACTTATCACCTTGTGTTTCTTCCTTCCCTCCCCCCACTTTCTAAATCTGACCCCTCATCTTCTTTTTCTCCAGTCCTGATGAAGGGTCTCAGCTGGAAATGTCTACTGCACTCTTTTACAGAGATGCTGCCTGGCCTGCTGAGTTCCTCCAGCATTTTGTGTGTGTTGCTTGATTGCATTCGTCTGCAGACTGTTTTTGCTGGTAACATCATACACCATCAATCTGCAGGACATGACTTGGGCTATATTTTTTTTTGGTGTGATTATGTTTGCACCTATCTTATATATGTGCTATATATGCCCCGGAGGAACGCTGTTTCATTTGGCCATATACATGTATGATTGAATGACAATTAAACTTGAACTTGAGTGTGGATCTTTACGTATTGCATTCGAGGCCAAAGTAATCCTGGAGTGATGGAATCATACAGCACGAAACAGGCCCTTCGGTCCACCACCCCTGTGCTGACTGTTGCACTCATCTATCCCTTTCTCATTTATCCACACTTATTTTTACTATGGATGTCCAGTCCCTGTACACCTCCATCCTCCCCCAGGAAGGCCTCAAAGGTCTCCATTTCTTTCTGGACACCTGACCCAACCAGTTGTCCTCCACCACTCTTCTCTGTCTGCTTTGGAATTTTACTCTTTCTGCAGTGTAGTGAGAGTATCTGCCTTGACCACCTCCTCACGCAGTGTGTTCCAGACCTTACCTATCCTCGAGGTGGAGAAATTCCATCACATCCTGTTGAATCCTCTCACCTTAGATCCACATCCTCTTATATTTGATGCCCCACCCTGGGGAAAGGATTCTGATCTCTGCAATCTCCCTTTACATCTGAAACACTCCATCCCAGACAGCATTGTGCAGAACCTCCCCTGCACCTTCCCAAGCACACACGCGCCTTTCCTGCAGGCTAGTGATTAGAACTGCATACCACTAATGTGGCATCAACAATGCTTTATAAAGTGGTATTACATTGTTAAACTCTCTGCCCCCAGCCAGGGCAGGAAGACTCCCACACACACTCTTCACCACTCCATTGATTTTCAGTGATCTATGGACTTGTACCCCAAGTTCTACCGTACCTTCATACTTATTGTGTGTTCCAGCCTTAAGTGACCTAAAAGGCATCAAGTTAAAAGGCATTGGTCAGAACTAAATTCCATTGCTGCACCCAACCTTCCAGTTGCTTAATCTCATTCCATGGCCCAAAGACAACTGTGCAGAGTCTACAGAGTCACAGGCTCCCTCGCCACCGATGGTCATCAGACTTCAGACAGCCAGGAAAGGGGTAGAGGTCCTGGCAGTAAAGTTAGGGAGTTAGGAAGGAGGCTGAAGAGCAGGACCTCCAAGGTGGTAATCTCTGGATTACTCCCAGCGTCATGAGCTAGGGAAGGTCAGAACAGGAAGATAGCGCAGATGAATGAGTGGCTGAGGAAATCGTTCAGGGGACAAGGTTTCAAGTTCTTGGATCATTGGAACTTTTCTGGAGAAGGGGTGACCTGTACAAGTGGGATGGGTTGCACCTGAATGGGGGGGGTAACCAATATCCTGGGAGGGAGGTTTGCTAATGCTGCTGGGGAGAGTTTAAACTAGATTTGCAGGGGGGTGAGAACCAAAGTGAAGAGGCAGAGGATGGGGCAGTTGGCACACAATAGAGACAGCTCGTAGCAAGTTTGTGAGGAAGGATAAGCAGCTGATAGAGCAAAGATGCTCTCAGCCAGATGGTTTAATGCAAGGAGTATCATAGCAAGGCGGATGAATTTAGAGTGTAGATGAATACGTGGAACAATGGTGTTGTGGCCATTACAGAGACTTGGATGTCTTGGGCAGAAATGGCTGCTGAGTGTGTAGGGCTTTTGATGTTTCAAAAAGGATGGAGAGGGAAGCAAACGAAGTGGGCAGTGGCATTGCTAATCAGTGAAAGTACCACAGCTGCAAAAAAGGAGGAGATCATGGAGGGATTGTCTACTGAGTCATTGTGGGTGGAACTCAGAAACAGGAAGGGGGCAATAACTCTACTGGGTGTTTTTTTATAGACTCCCAATAGTAATAGAGACATCGAGGAGCAGGTAGGGAGACGGATTCTTGAATGGTGCAATACTAATAGGGTTGTTGTGATGGGTGATTTTAATTTTCCTAACATTGACTGGCATCTCCCTAGAGCGGGGGTCGGCAACCTGCGGCTCCCGAGCCATTTGTGGCTCTTTCACCTCTGTGCTGCGGCTCCCTGTGGCTTTGGGAAATAATTGGTCAGTATTTAATTAAAATGTATTTTATGTTAGTTTGTTAGCTTTTGAAATGTAATTATGGTGATCTTGTACAACCGAAGTGTAGCGACACATTTCCTGCCACATCCGAAACGGCTCACAATTAGCCAGCATTCCGGCTAAGGGAGATAGCCTACGGGGGTTTGTGAGTACGCGTCTTTTGCAGCATCTGCGTCCATGGGGGCTGGGTTGAGGGAAGCTGAAAAGCAAGGCTGTTTAGTTCGAATAAAGCTATCTTTGACTGCAGTTTACTGACACCGCTACAACGTGTTTTTATCGCTGGCTGTCCAGACGGAAGGTGCTGAAACGCTTTGTCGCGTGTCTGGAAGAAGTGAAAACTTTCCTGGGCAGCAAAGGGCTCACCTTTCCTGAGCTGGAACAGCCAGAGTGGCTGGAAAAGCTACACTTCATGGTAGACATGACAGCGCACCTGAACACGCTGAACACAGCTCTTCAGGGGAAAGGACGTACAGCCCTGCACATGTTGGAGGATGTTTTGGCATTCGAGCGCAAGTTGACAGTGCTTGCCAGAGATTTACAGAAAGGCACTTTGTCTCACTTCCCCAATTTGAGAGAGTTCAAACAAGGTCACGACATGATAATTTCGGAGTATTTACATTCTGCAATCATCGCAATGCAAACATCGTTTGGGAAACGCTTCTGTGAGTTCAGAGAGGAAAAAAACACATTATCCTTCCCGGTCACTCCCTTAAGCATCGATCCTTCCCTACTGAATACGACTGCATTGGCAGGTGTGAGTCAACCTGATCTTGAGATGGAACTGGCCGACATAGCCGACAAAGACATATGGGTGTCCAAGTTTAGACGCTTGACAGCAGACCTTGAAGATGTTGCCCGTCAGAAGGCCGTTCTTGCTCAGAAACACAAATGGAGTGATATTGAAAACCTCACAGATGACAGCTTGCGATCCTGTGTAAAGATGAAGGTGACATCATACAGCCCTGATGTGCAGACGCTGTGCGCTGAGGTCCAGGAGCAGAAATCCCATTAACCAAGTATGATAAATATTTTAATTGCCTATTATTTTACTTATATTCATATTTTTTCATTGTTCAGTGAAATAGTCCTTTCATTTTTCAGGATGACAGCTGGCTGACGTTATTTTTGGTTTGCTGCTGGCGGAAAATTTAAGTTCGGCGTTTTTCATAAATACAAGAAGGACTCAAATAGACATTGAATATTTTACTTAAAAGTAACTTTCAACCCAACGTCTTTTTTTCGGAGTTCAAAATGTTTTTGTTGCATGCAGAAATGTAATTTCATTTTCTCTGCAGGAGTTCATCAATTTCATAAATGCAACACATTATAGTTTGTTTATACATAGCATAAAGGCAAAAAAAACGTTGTATGCAGTGTTATTTCATTTTAAATGTCAAACGGGTTTTGCGGCTCCCAGTGTTTTCTTTTCTGTGGGAAACGGGTCCAAGTGGCTCTTTCAGTGGTAAAGGTTGCTGACCCCTGCCCTAGAGGAAGGGGGTTTAGATAGGATCAAGTTTGTTCAGTGTGTTCAGGAAGATTTCCTGACACAATGTGTAGATAAGCCAACTGGAGGAGAGACTGTACTTGATCTGGTATTGGGAAATGAACCTGGTCAGGTGTCAGATCTCTCAATGGGAGACCTTTTTAAGAGGTAGCGACCACAACTCTATCTCCTTTACCATAACACTCGAGAGGGATAGGAGCAGATAATTTGGGAAAACATTTAATTAGGGTAGGGGGAAATATTATGCTATTAGGCAGGAAGTTGGAAACATAAATTGGGAGCAGATGTTCTCAGGGAAATGCATGGCAGAAATGTGGCAAATGTTCAGGGAACATCTGCATGGCTTTCTGCATAGGTATGTTCCAATGAGGTAGGGTAAAAGAACCATGGTGTACAAAGGATGTAGGAAAGCTGGTTAAGAAAAATATTTACAGAAGGTTCAAGAAACTAGGTACTATTAGAGCTCTAGAAAATTACAAGGGTGCTAGGAAGGAGCTCAAGAATGAAAGTAGGAGAGCTAGAAGGAGCCATGAGAAGGCCGTGGCAAGCAGGATTAAGGAAGACCCAAAGCATTCTACAAATGTGTGAAGAGTAAAAGGATGAGCTGTATGAGGATGGGACCAATCAGAAATGATAGTGGAAACATGCATGGAGTCGGAGGAGGTAGTGGAGGTACTTAATTAATACTCCACTTCAGTATTCACCAGTGAAAAGGACTTTGGCAATTGTGGGGATGACTTACAGTGGACTGAAATGCATGAGTGAATAGATATTAAGAAAAAGGATGTGCTGGAGTCTTTTGAAAGATACTAAGTTAGATAAGTTACCAGGACTGGAGGAGATACTGTATACCCCAGGCTACTGTGGGAAGTGAGGGAGGAAATTGCTGAGCCTCTGATGATGATCTTTGCATCATCAATAGGGTTGGAAGGTTGCAAATGTGCCCTTGTTCAAGAAGGGGGATATAGATAACCCAGGAAATTATAGAGCGGTGAGTCTGACTTCAGTGGTGGGCAGGATGTTGGAGAAGATCCCGAGAGGCAGGATTTATGAGCATTTGGAGAGACATAATCTGATTAGGGATAATCAGCATGGCTTTGTCAAGGGTGAGTTGTGCCTTAGGAACCTGATTGAATTCTTTGAGGATGTAACAAAACACATTGATGAAGGTAGAGCAGTAGATGTAGTGTATGTGGATTCCAGCAAGGCATTTGGCAAGGTTCCCCATGCAAGGCTCCTTCAGAAAGTAAGGAGGCTTGGGATCCAAGGAGACCTTGCTTTGTGGATCCAGAATTGGCTTGCCCACAGAAGGCAAAGGGTGGTTGTAGATGATTCGTATTCTGCATGGAGGTTGGTGAACAGTGTTGTTCTGCAGGGTTCTGTTCTGGGACCCCTCCTCTTTGTGATTTTTATAAATGACCTGGATGAACAAGTAGAAGGGTGGGTTAGTAAATTTGCTGATGACACAAAGGTTGGGGGTGTTGTGGATAGTGTGGAGGGCTGTCAGAGGTTACAGCGGGACATTGATAGGATGCTGAACTGGGCTGATAAGTGGCAGATGGACTTCAACCCAGATAAGTGTGAAGTGGTTCATTTCTGTAGGTCAAATTTGAAGACAGAATATAATATTAATGGTAAGATTCTTGGCAGTGTGGAAGATTAGCGAAATCTTGGGGTCTGTGTCCATGGGACACAGAGCTGACAGTGTTGTTAAGAAGATGTATGATACGTTGGCCTTTATCAACCATGGGATTGAGTTCAAGAGCCGTGAGGTTATGTAACAGCTATATAAGATCTTAGTTAGACCCCACTTGGAGTACTGTGTTCAGTTCTGGTCACCTCACTAAAGAAGGAATGTGGGTACTATTGAGAGAACGCAGAGGAGATTTACAAGGATATTGCCTGGATTGGAAAGCATGCCTTATGAGAATAGATTAAGTGAACTTGACCTTCTCTCCTTGGAGTGACAGACGGAGGATGAGAGGTGACCTGACAGAGGTGTATAAGATGACGAGAGGCATTGATCATGTGGATAGTCAGAGGCTTTTTCCCAGGACTGAAATGACCAACAAGAGGGGGCATAATTTTAGGGTGCTTGGAAGTAGGTTCAAGGGGATTGTCATGGGTAAGTTTTTCACACAGAGAGTGGTGGGTGCATGGAATGCACTGCCAGTGATAGTGGTAGAGGCGGATACAATAGGGTCTTTAAAGTGACGCTCAGATAGGTACATGGAGCTTAGAAAAATAGAGGGCTACGCAATAGGGAAATTCCAGGTAGTATCTGGAGTAGGCTACATGGTTGGAACAACATTATGGACCGAAGGGCCTGTAATGTGCTGTAGATTTCAATGTTCTATGCCGTCTGTCTCAGTGGATGTGTTTCATGCATCGGGGAGACCCCCTTCCCCCTTCCGTGGCCCACATAATAACTCTCTCCCTTCTCCATGTTCACTGCCCTGTTGTCCCCACACTTTGCCCTTCTGCCCCATACTCAGTGCTCCTCACTGTTATACTCGCCACCCCGTCCCCACCGCAATCTCCACCCTGTCCTGTACCCTCGACATTCACTCCTCACTTTCCTCCACATATTCACTGCCCCCCCCATACTCATCACTCATCCCACACACTGCCTCCTCACTCTCCACACACACCACCCCTCCTGGCACACACACTGTCCCTCACCCCCTCAGCACCCCCCCCTCACAGTCACTGGTCACCCCCCACCATATTCACTGCACACTACACCTACACTCACTGTTGGCTACCCACACTCACCGCCCCTGACACTCAGATGCACTGCCCTCTACCCCCAGATGCACCACCACTGCCCAACACTCACTTACTCTTACCCCCATTCTCGCCGACTCCTCTCCCCACACACCGTCCGTTCTCCCAGACCCAGGTGCCCGTCCCCTCTCTACACAGCAGCTGGTCAGAACCCTTGACTCTGGCGCAGCACCTTGAAGACATTGCCCCAAGCAATCAGGCCACAATAATGTATTCTCACAACACTCACCAGGTGTCCTAAGTCACGTGCCCTTCCCTCTCATTCTGAGACTGTTGTGCATTTGGCACTCTCTGCTGTCACACAAACGTGTCGTGTACGCGTTTTACAGGGCCATCAGACTTCTGAGCAGTCCATAAACCCATGAACCTCATGATCCCTCTTTTGCTATATTTATTTAATTTCTTTTGGTAATTTTTCAAGTTTTAATGTCTTGCGGTGTACTGCTGCCAGCAAGCAACAAATTCTGTGATTTATGTCGGTGACGGTAAGCTTGATTCCGACCCTATCACTGAGTGTCCCACACTCAGAAATCCACACCGATCTTCACAAAGTGCAGAGGATGTGATGCCTGTTGCTGGTGAGCCCAGAACGGGGAGAGGATTGAAGTTTTCAGTGGTAACGATAGCAGACCCTTCTCATGTGAAGGGTAGCAGGTGCCTGGAGGTATTCCAGGAGGGGATACGGGTCCAAGCCTAACACGGTTGCTCAATTTGTGATATGTGTTGAGTTGGGTATCTAGAGGCAAGGTTTCAATTAGCTTTGATATCTGTGAATAGCTTGAAAGATTTCCTGGCCTCTCCCTCTGTTTCAAAAAATGCTAAGTTGCTACACGGCACAGCAAGGGCTCAAGAGTTACGCTTGACCACTGTAAAAGGCCACATTATTTATCTTGTGTGCTTGCCTGAGTCAGGATGTTCTTGTGGTTTGTCGATGACTTGTTGCTGCAGATGTGCAGTGGCAGTTGTAATGCTGGCCTGCGTGAAGAAGTTGGAAACCATCTGTGTTTTCACTGGATACCTCCACGAGAGATATTTCAGGTGGTGTTGAACCTCAGAGATTGAAACATCAGATCATTCATTAACAGAACTACCCATGGCCTCACTTTCTCATGATGAATTGTCCTTGATCGGTTTCTGTGAAACTGTCAATGACGTCATTCACTGAGCCTGATAACCACTTGTGTTAATCAGTTACAGTGAATAAGGAGCTAATTTACTGTCCAGCATGACAAATATTGACGTTCTCTGTTAATAGGATATCAACAGAGATAAGAATACAACCCAATTGTACTCTGCAACACTCCTGTAATACCATTACATTGCACTCAATGTTATCTTTTACAGAGGAACAATAGACGGCCCCAGATTGTGTGCCTGCTGTACCTGCTGACTGCATCTCATCAGCGTCTTCAGAGTGGCAGAGTGGCCCTGGTAAGGAGCAGCTCCAGAATGATAGCAGTTTAGTGTTGCTGATCGAGTCAATAACTGACAATCAACAATGGCGCACCTCAGGGGTGTGTGCTTAGCCCACTGCAGTACTCTCTCAGACTGTGTGGCTAGGTGCAGTCAATGCCATCTATAAATTAGCTGAAGATACAACCATTGTTGCAGAATCTCAGGTGGTGATGAGACGATACACAGGAGCGAGTTGTATCAGCTGGTTGAGTGGTGTCACAGCAACAACCTTGCACTTAGTATTGGTAAGACCAAAGGACTGATTGTAGACTTCAAAACGGGTAAGACGAAGAAACGCAGACCAGTCCTCAGAAGTAGAAAAAGTCAGCAATTTCAAGTTCCTGAGAGCCAATATCTCTGACAATCTAAACTGGACCCAACATATTGATGCAGTTACAGGGAAGGCACGATATCACACTGTTTCATTAGGAGTTTGAGGAAATTTGGTATGTTACCAAAGACACTTGCTAATTTTTGCATTTGTATCATGGAGAGCATTCTAACTGGCTACAACACCGTCTGGTGTGGTGGGGGAGGTGTGGGGGTGTGGACCCTAAGCTCAAGATTGGAAAAAAGCTGCAGAGTTGTAAACCTAGTCAGCTCCATCATGGGCACTAGTCTCTGTAGTTCCAGGACATAGTCATACAGCAATGCCTCAAAAGGTGACGTTCATCATTATGGGCCCCCATCACCCAGGACATGCCCTCTCCTCATTGCTACTATCATGAAGGAGGTTCAGGAATCTGAAGACACACACTCAAGGATTCAGGAACAGTTTCTCCCCCTCTGCCAAAGGATTTCTGAATGGACATTTGTGGTAAACTATGTATACCTGTCTGGACATGCCCCTCTGCTGACTGCTCCTGTGGCTCCTCCCACAGACCCCTGGATAAAGACGGTTGGAGGAACTGCTCCCCCCTCAGTCTCCGAGATGCCATGCTCTGTTTTGTTGCTAATAAAAGCCTATCGTTCGCCTCCCATCTCTGAGAGTTACTGATGGTGCATCAACATTGAACCAATGAACACTACCTCACTACCACTACGTTTTTTGTTTCTATTCTTCCACTACCTATTTAATTTAACTATTATATATATAAAAACTGTAATTCCCTTTTTATTTCTATAATATCATGTATTGCATTGTACTGCTGTCGCAAAGCCAACAGATTTCACGACATTTGCTGGTGACATTAAACCTGATTCTGATTCTGGTGAAGTTCTTGAAGACTGGAAGGTTGTCAGTGTCACTTCGTTATTTAAGAAGCATAGTGAGGACAACCCAAGGAGCTGGTCAGCCTGATGTTAGTAGTGGGGAAGTTACTGGAGGGAATTCTGAGGAAACAAGATTGATCTGCATTTGGATAGACAAAATCTGGTGAGGAGGAGTGAGCATGAGTTCGTGGAGGTCATGTTTCACAAACCACATTTTCCACGCACAAAGCCACGCAGACAACTCCTAATGCAACTCCAAACTCCTAGTGTCTATCCACGTGCCTTAGATTCTGTCCCTCAGAATTCCCTCCATGAACTTCTCCACCACCGATAGCAGGCAAACCAGCCTGTTGTTCATTGAAGATACAACTAGGGTAAGTTAAGGTAGGGCAGTGGACATTGTTTATTTAGGCTTTAGTAAGGCCTTCAACTAGGTCCTGCATGGCAGGCTGGTCTGAAAGATTAGTTCTCATGAATTCCAGGGGGAGCTAGTTAGGTGGATTCAAAATTAGCTTGAATATAGGAAACAGACAACAGAGGTTGAGAGATTGAAGCCCGTGTTTTGTTATTTATACAAGAATGATTTGGATGTTATTTATACGGTATAAATTATTTGGATGTAACTGCACAAGGTTTGACCAGCAAGTCTGCTGAAGCACAAATTAGGTGTTGTCGATAGTGATGAGGTAATCGTAGATTACAGGAGGACCTTGATCAGTTAGGGAAGTGGGCCGAGGAATGGCGAATAGATTTCAATACAGGTAAGTGTGAGGTGATGCATTTTAGAAAGTCAAACCAGTATAGGACTAGGAATGGTAGGGCACACAAATGTGTATTAGAACAGAGGGACCCAGGGATGAAATGCATAGTTCATTGAAAGTGGCGTCGTTAAGTAGAAGGGGTGTGAAAAAGGCATTTAGCGTATCGGCCTTCAACAGTCAAGGCATTGAGTAGAAGAGTTGGGGCCTATGGTCACCCTTTTCTAAGAAAGACATGGTTAGACTAGAAAGAGTACAGAAAAGATTTATGGAGATGTTTCCAAGACCAGAGGGCCTGGGTTATAGGGAGAGGTTAGACAGGCTAGGTCCTTATTCCTTGGAGCATGAGAGAATGAGGGGCAAACTTATAGCAGTGTTTAAGATTAAGAGAAGCACTGATGAAATGGATGGTAACAGTCTTTTCCTCAAAGTAGAGGAGTCCAAGACTAAGGGGCATAAGTTTAGGGTGAGAGGGGAAAGAATTAAAAGGGACTTGAGGGGCAACCAGAGGAAGGTGAGTATATGGAAGGAGCTGCCAGACAAAGTGGTGAAGACAGTTACAATGATGTCATTTAAGAGGCAGTTGGATAGGTACTTCGAGGCATGGGGCTTGGAAGGATGTTGGCAGGAAATTGAGAGGAGTTGGGTGTGCATTGTGGTTGGCATGGACTGGTTAGGATGAAGGGACAGCATTTGTGCCCCATTGCTCAATGACTCTATGACAGTAATACAGTGATGGTGTTATAGGGACAGTAATAGAGTGATGATGTAATAGGGACAATGACAGAGTGACAAAACTGTTGGTGATAGTGGTATAAAAGAGAAACATGACAGATATTGTGGCAGTTAGTAGAGGAATATTAAAGGGTCAAAGTTGAAATGAAAAAGGAAAGGGTGTTAACTAACACATTTGAGAAACCCTAACATTTCCCTAAAAACATACGAGTGCAGAAGAGGAAACTGACCATTCTGAAGGAAAAGCGTCAGCCTGTGGTGGGGTGATAGAGCGGCGCACAGCAGCAAATGAACTCGCCATTTTCCACAAAAATGAGTCACAGCACAGGTCAGGATATTAAAGGTGAAAATCCGAATACTGGAAATGATACACTTTGCAAGACGGGATATCAAGAGGGAGTCAGCATCTTCAAAACCAGGTAAGCTGCCGGGTTTGGATTCAATGAAAGGCGGGGAAAGTGCGGGCTGCATCAGTTACTTCCCAATGTGTTTGGCTGTGAATTACTGCCACAATGTTATTGCTAAATCTGTACGTGGAAATTAAAGCCGAACTCCAGATCGAAGGTGTAGAAGGCTTTCTGCTCTGAAATAATAGCTGTTTCCTTTCCCACCGACGCTGCCTGCTCTGCTTGACACTTCCACGTTTTCTGGTTTGGACACTAATTTGGTGCTGTTGTTTAAAACAAGGGGAAGGAGAGAAGGGACTGATTCTATGCAGGCAATCAGACAGGTGGCGGAGAAATACAGGTTCCCCCCGCTATCCGAAGGTAGAGCGTTCCTATGAAACCACTTGTAAGCCGAAATGTCGTAAAGTGAAAAAGCAATTACCATTAATTTATATGGGAAAATTTTTTTATCGTTCCCAGACCCAAAAAATAACCTACCAAATCATACCAAATAACACATAAAACCTAAAATAACACTAGCATATAGTAAAAGCAGGGATGATATGATAAATACACAGCCTATATGAAGTAGATATGTTGTATGTACGGTGTAGTTTCACTTATCAAACTCGGGAAGACAGTGAGCCAAAATCGATTTGGAGAAAAAAACCGGCACGTACACGCATGCGCACACAACTGCCCGCACAAGGCTTCACGGTCATGGTGGTCTTTCTCAGGGTAAACACAGGTATATAGTGGCCATCCTTTTTTTTCGTAAAAGCGAAAATCCTCTTTGGTTAGCGAAAACAGGTACGAATGTAGGTCTTTCGTAACAGCGAGCTGTCGTAAAGCGAATGTTTGGGGGCCACCTGTAACCGGGAAATGTTCAGAGTGTGATGGGTTAAATCAACGGAGGATCTCTGCTTAGCCTTCCAGTCCTATCCTCACATCACTTATTGTTCAGAAATCCGGCAACCTCTGATTTGAGGACAATTTGTAGTGAAGGGAGTCCTCTGGACTGTCATGGGGACAGGGCCAGGAGGTAGGCTCAACATGGATGAATATTAGGATCAGACTGCAGGCCACATTATCCAGACCTCAATCCCTACTCCCCGTTCCCTGTGTCCTGAAACCAGCAGCTCCTTATTTCTCTTCCTCTCCAATCGCCAGACAAGGCAGTTGGACTGGAGCTGATTCACTGCTGGCTCAGCAATCTGTCCAATATTTTAGACTACCTCTACGTGAGCCAAAACAAACTTCCTCCTCTTGCAGCTTGACTGTGGTGAACTGGTGGCAATTCAGGCCTTGTAGATACTGAAGTATTGATTTCTGGTTAAATTTTTAACATCATTAACCACTGGCTCAGTGCCAAACAGCTTTGCAGCTTTCAGCTAGGGAGAGAGGGATAGAGAAAGAGAGAGAGAGACGCAACATTTCTTTGCGCTCATCCGGGAGATGAATGGATATGAGCCAAATGATATGGTTACTAAAGATCGGCCATTCTTTGTGCTGTAGTCGTGAGCAACCGCTCTCTGCCCCTGGCAGGAAGCTCCTGGCTCACTGGCAGGGTTGGCAGTCCAGTCCTTTTCCAAGAAGGTGACAACTGCTGGCCAATTAACCCATGGGATGTGGGATAAAACAGGAGCTCCTGGAGGGAAATTGATGTGGTCTCGGGGGAAACATGCAAACTCCACACAGAGAGCATCGGAGGTCAGGGTTGAACCCAGGACACCAGAGCTGAGAGGCCTGTTCTATCATTCCATGAGACCTTTACCCTTATTGCCTTTCTCATTTCCCTTACCTTCCCCTCAGTATATAAACTCCATCCATCCTTGGTGTGAATCCTCTCAGTCTGAGCCTTTAAAGCCCCCCTGAGGAACCTGACGACCGCCACTCCCCGGGCGATGTCATGTCTTCCCATTTCTGTCCCTCATTTTACATGGTGACTCCGGTTCTGGGCACGGCACCCTGGGGAGTATCTGCTCCTTATCCACCCTGTCAGATTATTGTTCATAAAGAGATTGTAGACCCAGTCTGCACATTCTATCCTTTTTGGTCAACCCCATGTCAGGTCACAGCCCGTGTACTGGGTCCAGTTCTGGTCACCTCGTCATAGAAAGGAGGTGACGGCACTGGAGAGAGGGCAGAGAAATTCCCCAAAGGATGGGATAGAGCAGTTCAGCTGCGAAGAAGGTCTGGGGAGGCTGAGGCTGTTTTCACTGGAGCGAAAAAGACTGGAGGTGGGGACCTGATATGGGAATACAAAGTTAGGAAGGACATAGGGTAACATTTCAATAGAAAGGAGCATTTGATGTCTCTGGGACTGTACTTGATAGATGGATGAGGGGGTGTCATTTAAACCTATGCAATACTGAGAGACCTGGATAGAGTGGGCATGTGGAGGATGCTTCTAGCAGTGGGAAAGTCTAGGATCTTTAGAACTGAGATGAGAAGGAGTTCCTTCAGCCAGAAGGTGGTGAATCTCAGAATCTAGTTTAATATCACAGGCATATGTTGTGAAATTTGTTAACTTTATGGTAGCAGTACAATGCAATACATGATAATATAGAAACAAAAAATAAATTACAGTAAGTGTGTGTATATATATTTAGACCTGAAGTCAGGGGTCTTCTTACAAACGAGGGTTGATGGCTGCTCCTCGACCTCGCAAGACTGAGAACAAAAACAAAAATCAGGGACGTGGTGGCACGTCAGCTACAGTTTGCTGATGACTGGGCACTGGTTGCCCACTCTCTCGAAGACTTACAGGAGATCACCAGTCGCTTTGCCAGTGCAGCCAAAAGCTTCGGACAGATAATCAGCCTGAAAAAGATGGAGGTTTTGTACCAACTGGCTCCTGGCTCAAGCTATGAAGAACCAACCGTCCTCATTGATGACACTCGTCTCAATGCTGTCAACAGCATTATACCTGGGCAGCATAATAATGTCCTCAGCTTCTCTGTGTAGAGACTGAGTCAAAACCAGAAGAGCCTGCTTTGCCTTTGGTCAGCTGAAAGATTGAGCCTGGTCACAGAACATCAGGTTGGCCACCAAGTGCAAGGTGTACAGGGCCGTTGTCATATCAGCCTTGCTATACGGATGTGAGACGTGGTGCCCATATCAG
Organism: Hypanus sabinus; assembly: GCF_030144855.1. Taxonomy (NCBI): domain Eukaryota; kingdom Metazoa; phylum Chordata; class Chondrichthyes; order Myliobatiformes; family Dasyatidae; genus Hypanus; species Hypanus sabinus. The sequence continues at coordinate 63,221,819 of NC_082723.1, read as the reverse complement.
AGTCAGCTTGACCAACTGCAGCAGCGTTACCTACGTTCCCTGATGAAGATCACCTGGCGAGACAAGGTCTCCAGTACCGAGGTCCTCTCTCGAGCCGGAACGCCAGCATTTTCAACCTTGGTGATGTCAGCCCAACTGCGCTGGGCAGGACATGTTGTCAGAGTGCCTGGCGGAAGACTGTCCAGGGACATCCTGTATGGCCAACTGTCCAGTGGTACCCGAAAACGAAGAGGCCAGCAACTATGGTACAAGGATGCTCTGCACAGGAGCCTCGAGGAAGCTGACATTGCCCCATCAACATGGGAGGATCTGGTTCAAGATCACTCACCGTGGAGGGACGCCATCAGAAAAGGTGTGGACGCTGCTGAGAACAAACTCATAGGGGCAACAGAGGAAAGGCACAGGAAGCGCCACACAGAGCTTCTGCCCCTGCTGCCTCATCTGCCAAGTACATGGCAAGCAGTGCCCGTCAAGGATCGGCCTGTACAGCCACTCCAGGACGCACATATCAAACCCCACTCACTGACTGAAAGGAAACATCATCATCCTATGGGATGGATAGCCAGAGAGAGATATATTTATACTAGAGAAGTTAACCAAATTGAAACAGGTTATGAATAGGATCAAACAGTTTAAGTCTGAAGTAATTTTTCTCCAAGAAACCCATCTGACAGTTTCAGATATTAAACTGGTACGGAATAGATGGCCTGGCCAAGTGATATATGCAACATACAACAACTGTGCTAGAGGAGTATTTATTCACGATACCATTTCAAACAATGAAAACAATCCAAGACTCAGCCGGAAGATATGTTATTGTGCAAGGTAACATCACATTAAACCTATATATATGGCCCAAATGAGGACAATCCTAAATTTTTTGAAGAGTTCTTCCTTTGTCCACTTTACGAGGCTTTTATATAATTGGAGGAGACTTTAATTGCACTTTAAACCCAGCAATGAATCGCCCTACAGGCTGTGATACCTATAAGGCATAAACTAGAAAATTACTAAAACAATGCATTGTGGGTATAAATTTGGTTGAAGTATGGAGAGAACAAAACCCTGGTAAAATAGAATACCCTTGCCATTCAAGTATATGTAAATCTCATTCTCGTATTGATTATTTTCTTGTCTCAAGAGAGCGCTTGTCAAAGATTAAAAGTTGCTGGTATGACACCATAGTAATAAGTGACCATGCTGCTATTTCATTAAGTATTTATATAGAGAAATTTATTCACAGTCCCCCCTCACTGGTGATTTCAGGTGAGATGGCTACAAAACTCAGATTTCGTTAAAATTGTGGGAACTAAAATAGATAATTATTTTGAACTAAATACAGATCAAACTAGTGCCAGCACGAGATGGGAGGCGTTCAAGGAATATAATAGAGGAGAAATCATCAGGCATACAAGCTCCAAGTCCAAATAACAAAAAATGGAGATGGAAACTTTGGAAAAACAAATTAAATCTTTAGAGATAGAACTAAATGAAAGGGATGATCCAACAAAACAAAGACATCTGCTACTTTTGAGAACCAAATATAATAAATAATCTGCTGATAAAACTGCGAAAAGTTTAATGTGGCTGAAGCAATCTTATTACAATCAAGGAGAAAAAGCCGGGTAACTTTTGGCATGGACAATTTTAAAAATACAGTCTGATAGAGCAATTAACTGTATAATAACCCCTTCAGGAAGCCTAACAGTAGACCCACTGTAAATTAATAACAGTTTTAGAGAATTCTATGAACACTTCTATAGATCAGAATGCCCTCAAGCCTCAGAAGAAAGGGACATATTTCTTGATCAGTTTCAATTCCAGACACTGACAGAAGATGCAAAAAGGAGTTATATAGTAGTTTGACAATTGAAGAGTAATCACAGGCTATCCAAGATATTAACAGTGGTTAATCAGGGCCTGACAGCCTACCAATTGAATTCTACAAAATATTTCAAGAAAAATTACTAGTCCTACTTTTAAATATGTATGACGAATCTTATCAGAATGGAACTCTCCCACCCTCCTTAAGGCTGGCAATGACAACACTGATCTTGAAGCCAGGCAAACCTGCTACAGAATGTTCCTCATTTAGATCGATAAGTATAATTGGATCGGACACAAAATTACTTTGTAAAATCTTAGCAAGAAGATAGGATCCTTATAGCCCACATCGAGTTCATAACGGTCAGAGTGGTTTTGTGCAAAAACTCCAAGGATTCCATAATATTAGAAGAGTTCTTAATATAATTCATGAAAAATGTGACGCTAAAGATACAGCAGTATTATCACTGGATGCTCGGCAGGCCTTCGATAGAATAGAATTGCCGTATTTATTTAATGCATTGCCTAGATTTGGAAAGAACTTCCTTAAATGGATTCAGATTTTATATACAAACCCAATAGCCAATGTCTTCACAAGTAGTATAGTTTCTAAACTAGTCACCTTGGAGCAATCTATTCGCCAGGGATGCCCTTTGTCACCGATGTTGTTTATACTGGCCATAGAACCCCTGGCTGTGGCAATAAGAATGCAGACTGGCCCATCGAGCATCCAGCTAGGAGAACAGGAACATAGAATATCCTTATATGTTGACGACGTGATTCTTTTTTAACAAATTTATCCATCAGTATTCCAAACTTAATGCAACAGATTGAATTGTTTGGGCAGTTCTCTGGTTATAACATTAACAACTCCAAATCATCAATACTATTTTTGAACAAAGCAGGAAGATTGAAACCAGTCATAAAAACCCCATTTATAAATGCAAAGGAAGGATTTACCTACATTGGTGTCAAAATTACCCCTGAAATTAAAATGATTGTCCCAACAAACTATGACCTACTAGTGGACGAAGTGAAAGGGACGTTGGATTGATGGATAACAATGCCCATATCAATGATTGGCCGTAAAAACATGATCAAGATGAACATATTACCAATTTTACCAATATATACCTTTTTCAATAACTTCCTCTCCCACTACCAAAATCATTTTTTGATCAGCTTAATTGTATTTTTAGCAAATTCATTTGGAATAATAAAAAAAATCTAGACTGAGACTTAGAGTGCTATACCTGCCATCTGAAAGGGGAGGCTACGGCCCCCAATCCTGAAATGGTACCATTGCTATACCTGCCGTCTGAAAGGGGAGACTACGGCCCCCAAACCTGAAATGGTACCATTGCTATACCTGCCGTCTGAAAGGAGAGACTACGGCCCCCAAACCTGAAATGGTACCATTGCTATACCTGCCGTCTGAAAGGAGAGACTACGGCCCCCAAACCTGAAATGGTACTATTGCTATACCTGCCGTCTGAAAGGGGAGACTACGGCCCCCAAACCTGAAATGGTACCATTGCTATACCTGCCGTCTGAAAGGAGAGACTACGGCCCCCAAACCTGAAATGGTACCATTGCTATACCTGCCGTCTGAAAGGGGAGACTACGGCCCCCAAACCTGAAATGGTATCATTGCTATACCTGCCGTCTGAAAGGAGAGACTACGGCCCCCAAACCTGAAATGGTACCATTGCTATACCTGCCGTCTGAAAGGGGAGACTACGGCCCCCAAACCTGAAACGGTACCATTGCTATACCTGCCGTCTGAAAGGGGAGACTACGGCCCCCAAACCTGAAACGGTATCATTGCTATACCTGCCGTCTGAAAGGGGAGACTACGGCCCCCAAACCTGAAACGGTATCATTGCTATACCTGCCGTCTGAAAGGGGAGACTACGGCCCCCAAACCTGAAACGGTATCATTGCTATACCTGCCATCTGAAAGGAGAGACTACGGCCCCCAAACCTGAAACGGTATCATTGCTATACCTGCCGTCTGAAAGGGGAGACTACAGCCCCCAAACCTGAAATGGTATCATTGCTATACCTGCCGGCTGAAAGGAGAGACTACGGCCCCCAAACCTGAAACGGTATCATTGCTATACCTGCCGGCTGAAAGGGGAGACTACGGCCCCCAAACCTGAAATGGTATCATTGCTATACCTGCCGTCTGAAAGGGGAGACTACGGCCCCCAAACCTGAAACGGTATCATTGCTATACCTGCCGTCTGAAAGGGGAGACTACGGCCCCCAAACCTGAAATGGTATCATTGCTATACCTGCCGTCTGAATGGAGAGACTACGGCCCCCAAACCTGAAATGGTATCATTGCTATACCTGCCGTCTGAAAGGGGAGACTACGGCCCCCAAACCTGAAACGGTATCATTGCTATACCTGCCGTCTGAAAGGGGAGACTACGGCCCCCAAACCTGAAACGGTATCATTGCTATACCTGCCGGCTGAAAGGGGAGACTACGGCCCCCAAACCTGAAACGGTATCATTGCTATACCTGCCGTCTGAAAGGGGAGACTACGGCCCCCAAACCTGAAACGGTATCATTGCTATACCTGCCGTCTGAAAGGGGAGACTACGGCCCCCAAACCTGAAATGGTACCATTGCTATACCTGCCGTCTGAAAGGGGAGACTACGGCCCCCAATCCTGAAATGGTATCATTGCTATACCTGCCGTCTGAAAGGAGAGACTACGGCCCCCAAACCTGAAATGGTACCATTGCTATACCTGCCGTCTGAAAGGGGAGACTACGGCCCCCAAACCTGAAATGGTACCATTGCTATACCTGCCGTCTGAAAGGAGAGACTACGGCCCCCAAACCTGAAATGGTACCATTGCTATACCTGCCGTCTGAAAGGGGAGACTACGGCCCCCAAACCTGAAACAGTATCATTGGTCTGCTCAGTTACGCTCTGCAATGTTTTATTTCTCAATGAAGGCCCTTCCAGTCTGGGTGGTTATTGAACAGGCATCAGTACCAAACCTCGCATTTAAACTCTATCTGTACTCTGCAGACCCAAGAAATCTGAACAGAACAACCAAGAACCCTTTCATCAAAAATACGATTGACATCTGGTATAAAGCACATCAGCATATTAAAGATACTCCTCCCATCTCCTGCTTCTCCCCAATTTGGGGCAACACATACTTCAGGGCAAGAAGAGCAGATAGTGGTTTCAGAATCTGGGCAGACAAAGGTGTGCAGAGAATAGAGGACCTTTATATGAATGGTTATCTAATTACATTTGATCAGTTGTGTCAGACATATTACATTCCTAAAAACACTTTTTAAAATATTTTCAACTGAGACATTTCATACTATCAAAATATAAACATTTAATATCTGAACCACCACTATCACATCTTGAAAATCTTACACTTCTAAACCTAAAGGGGAGGAGTCAGATTTCTTTATTCTATACAGCATTGATGTCATCTGATAAGGAGTCCACCATTGACAGGCTGGAGGCATGGAGGCTGGATGTTCAAGAGGGCAGACAAGAAACTGAGGGGGAAATGGCATGCTTAAAAGCCCCAAAACAATCAATTAATAAGAGAATGTCCCTTCTGTCATGGTCCCTTCTGGCAATTGCCCATCTGGCTATTTACCTCAGGAATTGGGCCTCAATCACCTCGTTTAGTTTCCAATCATTCCCAGGCTCCACTAACTACACACACCTGCTTTCCATCAGCAAATGCAGGATAAAAACCCTGTGACCACAGCAAAGAGCTGCCAGTTTGTTGGTTGACTCCAGTGTGAGTAACGTCGTTTGATGGTTCTTAGGACTACCAGTTTTAAGTCTAGCATTGCTCCTGGATACCAGCCCCACACTTGCTACATTAATAACGCCTCCCGACTTTGCCTCCATACCCGTGTTCTGCTCTTGTGTTCGTCCACTGCCACGCTCGCGCAACAATTACAATATAAATGGTTTATGAGAACTTACATTACCCTGGTCGAACTGAACCGTTGGACCCCTGACATCCCGGACACTTGTGTTAAATGTTTAGAAGACAAGGGTACTCTGTTTCACTGAGTATGGGACTGTCCTAAATTTAAAAAGTACTGGAGAACAGTTGTTCACACTATATCTGAGATTGCTGGAGTAAAGTGTGTGTACTGGGTGTATATCCAAAGAACTTCATTGTTAGTCCAAAACAGTCAACTTTATTTGACTTTGGACTCCTACAGACCAGCAGCATGATAGCTTTACCTTGGAGAAAAATGGATATACCTTCGATACATGTATGGGTAAGGAGATGGCATCTTGTATTAGATTGGAGAGACTGGCTTACATAACCAGGGGAAGGGCAGGAGAATTTGAAAATGTGTGGAAACCTTTATTGGAGTTTCTTGGATGTCAAGTCATTTTGAAATAGTTGTGTGTTGTTGAGTGCTTCTATGGTTTTCATTTCTGATGTGTTTTTATTTTATTTCTTTAATATGTGAAGTATGTGAAATGTAATAACTCTTTTCCTTTGTGAAAAACATGAGGACATATTTCACTATTTAGTTTATTTATAAATTACCTCCTCCCATAGATGCTGTCTGGCCTGCTGAGTTCTACCAGCATATAGTGTGTTTTATAGTTTAATTATCATTGTTTATTTGTATATATTAAATATATGTAAAATTCAATAAAAATAATGTTTTAAAAAAATTGAATATATATTTATGAAATAGTTACATGAGTAGTGCAAAAACAGAAATTAAAAAAGTAGTGAGGTAGTGTTCATGGGTTCAATGTCCATTCAGAAATTGATGGCAGACAGGAAGAAGCTGGTCCTGAATGGCTGAGTGTGTGCCTCCTTCCTGATGGTAACAGTGAGAGGAGGGCGTGTTTTAGGTGACAAACTAAATCTCCTCAAACTCCTAATGAAATCTAGCCACTGTCTTGCCTTCTATATAGCTGTAGTGATATCCCGGGACCAGGTTAGGTCCTCAAAGATATTAACACTGAGGAACTTCAAATTGCTCACTCTCTCCACTTCTGAAGTGTTTATGAGAACTGGTGTGTTCCCTCGTCTTACCCTTTTTAAAGTCCACAATCAGCTGCTCTCACTAGTGTTGAGAGCAAGATTGTTGCTGCGACACCACTCAACTGGCTGGTTTAGCTCACTCCTGTACACCCTTTCGTCACCATCGGAGATTCTGCCAGCTATGGTTGTATCATCAGGAAACTTACAGATGCCATTTGTGCTGTACCTAACTGCACAGTCGTGCGTGTAGAGAGAGTAGAGCTGTGGGCTAAGCACACATCCCTGGGATGTGCCAGTGTTGATAGTCAGCGAGGTGGAGGTGCTATTTCCAATCTGCACAGACTGTGGTCTTACAGTTAGGTAGTCAAGGATGCAGTTGGGAGAGGGAGGCACAGAGGCCCAGGTTCTGTAGCTTTTCAATCAGGACTGTAGGAATGATAGTGTTAAATGCTGAACTGTAGTCAATATCAGTATCCTGATATTGGTATTTGTATTGTACAGGTGATCCAAGGCCACGTGGAGAGCCAATGAGGTTGTGTCCACTGTGGATCTATTGTGGCGATAGGCAGATTGCAGTGGATCCAGGTCCTTGCTGAGGCAGGAGTTGATTCTAGCCATGACCAACATCTCGAAGCATCTCACCACCATAGACGTGAAGGCTAGGGGACGGTAATCATTAAGGCACTTCACACTTCTCTTCTTGGGCACTGGTCTCCAAGAAATCTGTGGAATTTGTTGCCATGGAGGGCTATGGAGGCCAACTCCTTTCCTCACTCACACACTGGGAACAAAGTACACTGGGCAATTAATCTCCGCAGTTTTTGGAAACTTGAGTGAAACTGGAGCGTGGGGTAAGCCCGGCTGGTCACAGGGAGAATGTGCAAACTCCACACAGACAGTGCTGGAGATTAGGATTGCGGCTGAGTCTCCAGACCTGTGGGGCAGCTGCTTTAACAGAGCTGCCCTTATATTCTTCATTTCACTTCATTTCGAGATACAGTGCAAATAGGCCTGGCTGGCACCGCCCAGCAACCCACCTATTTAACACTAGTCTAATCACAGGACGTTTACAATGACCAATTGACCTACGAACCAGTATGTTTTTGGATTGTGGGAGGAAAACCACACGGTCACACAGAAAACTCCTTCCATATGGTGCAGGAATTGAACTTCAAACTCCAACACCCCCTCCCTGACAAGCTGTAAAAGCATTGTGCTAACCACTACGCTACCATGGCAGTTACAGCTCCCATCAATTTTTAACACAGAATATAAACATCCTTTGATTCACAATATTGTGTTGATCTTTTAACCTAACCATGATCAATCCAACACTTCCGTGAATGGTACCGGATTATCATGCGCTGCATATCGTGACACCCAATATACACCAATTTATAATCAACTTCATAATCTCTTTTGGAACAATGAATAAAGGGAGCTGATCTGGAAAGTTGGCATATTTCAATGGAACCTTTCTATTGCTTTGTTTCTAGCACTTTGTTTGCTCAATATTCAGCACCTCATCATTCATCACGGAGTTCTACAGCATGGGAACAGAAAGGATAGTGGAAAACACACATAAAATGCTGGAGAAACTCAGCAGGTCAAGCAGCATCTATGGTGGGGGAAGAAACCGTTGATGTTCTGGGCTGAGACCCTTCATCGGTCTTGAAGACCTAGCTTAAAAACCTCTAGCTTGTTTGCCTCCACTACCACCTTGGCAGTGCATTCCAGTCACCTACCATTTTCTGTGTAAAAACAACTTGTCTTGCACATACAAAAGTAAATGTAAAGGTACTGGAAATCCAAGCAACACACACAAATTACTGAGGGAACCCAGCAGGCCAGGCAGAAGTCTATGGAAGAGAGAACAGTTGACTCTTTGGGCTGAGACCTTTCGTCAGGACTGGAGAAAAAAAATGAGGAGTAAGAAAGTGGGGTGAGAGGGGAGGAAGAAAAACAAGATGATAGGTGAACCCAGGGGGAGGGGAGAGGGAAGTAAAGAGCCGGGAAGTTGATTGGTGGAAGAGATACAGGGCTGAAGAAGGGGAAATCTGATAGGAGAGGACAGAAGGCCATGGAAGAAAGAAAAGGGGGAGGGAGATGATGGACAGGTAAGGAGATAAGGTGAGAGAGGGAATGGAGAATGGTGAAGGGGGGCATTACTGGAGGTTTGAGAAATCAATGCTCATGCCATCAAGTTTGAGGCTACCCAGATGGAATATAAAGTGCTGCTCCTCTAACCTGAGTGTGGCTTCATTGCAACAGTAGAGGAGGCTGTGGACTGACATGTCTGATTGGGAATGGGAAGTGGAATTAAAATGGGTGAACCTGGGAGATCCTGCTTTTCCTGGCAGACAGAGTATAGATGCTCGGTGAAGCGGTCTCCCAATCTATGTCAGGTCTCACTGATATACAGGAGGTCACACCAGGAGCACCGGATACAGTAGGTGACCCCAACAGACTCATGGGTGAAGTATCACCTCACCTGGAAGGACTATTTGGGGCTCTGAATGGTAGTGAGGGGGCAGGTGTAATACTTGTTCCACTTGCAAGGATAAGTGCCAGGAGGGAGATCAATGGGGAGGGACGAATGGACAAGGGAGTCGCATAGGGAGCGATCCCTTTCTGAAAGCAGAAAGTGGGGGAGGGAGGGGAAGATGTGCCTGGTGGTGGGATCCCTTTAGAGATGGTAGAAGTTTTGGAGAATTATATGCTGGACGCGGAGTCTGGTGAGGTGGTAGGTGAGGACAAGAGGAACTCTATCCCTGGTGGGATGACTGGAGGACGGGATGAGTGCAGACATACATGAAATGGAAGGGATGTGATTGAGGGCTGTGTTGATGATGGAGGAAGGGAAGCTCCTTTCTTTGAAGAAGGAGGACACCTCTTTAGTTCTGGAATGAGAAGCCTCATCCTGAGACCAAATGCAGCAGAGACGGAGGAATTGAGAGAAAGTGATAGCATTTTGACTTGTGCATCCTTTGTTCACTACGTGCCCTCTAGTATTAGAAATTTTGACCCTGGGACAAAGATAACAGCAGTTTACTCCATCTATGTCTCTCTTAATCTTATAAACTTCTATCTGTCTTCCTCAGCCTCTGCTGCTCCAGTGAAAACAACTTAAGTTAGTCCAACTTCTATAATCCTACTTTCCAAAGACTTCTCATGACTCCTACTGACTCTCCCTTATTGAGTTATTTTCTAGCTTCTTTATTATCCTCGAAGACTTCATTTGGGTTTAGCTTCCTAAACCTTACATTCACTTTCCATTTCTTGTTAACTAAGTTCACCATCTATCCCAACATCTGAGGGTCTCTGACCATGCAATAGTTGTCCTTCTTTCTTACTGAAACAAATCTGCCCTTTAGCTAAGGTAGAAAAGAAAACAATAATGGTTAGTGTAAGATATAAGGGTACTTGAATGCAGAATGAAGGAAGTCTTGAAATGGACATAGTAACAGAAGAAATGAGGAGCACAAATACGCCAATTGGCCTGTGGAAGCTCTTCTTCTATTCAATAAGATCATGGCTGATCTGGACTCAGCTCCACCTACCTGTCTTTTCCTCATAAATCTTAATTGCCCTGCTATGCAAACATCTATGTAACTGTGCCTTAAGTATATTTAATGATGTAATCTCTATTGCTTCCCTGGGTAGAGTATTCCACTTTTTTTCAGGGAAAAGCCGTTTCTCCTTATCTGCATGCTAAATCTATTCCCCTGCTTGCATCTCTTCAGTTCTCTCATGATGAGGTACCTGTAGCCTTTGGCCAGGAGTAGATATCGTCAGGTGGTGCCCAACCTTCATGGGGTGCTTTGACCCTCAACCATTTCACTCTCCGGTTGGTGGGTCAGCAGCAGTGACTGCCCGTCTGCTCCTGACTTCCAGCTCGACTCCTCTTGCCTGCTCCATATCCAGCGAGAGGCTCTGTCTGCTTCCTCCCCCATCCTGCCAGCTGCTTGGTTCTCGCTCCTTTCATCAACCTCCATACTGACTTTGCCAGGAACCCTCGGCAGCCGATCTCCATGGGGAATGGTCGCCTCTGCCATTCGTTGTCCCTGCACTCCTGGACTAAGGACTGGTGCTTCAGGGCCTTCCCCTTGTGAGCCTCCTTGCATCCTCCCTCCTGTGGTACAGTGAACTCCACCAGGTCTTCAGTGGACAACAGTACGATGTCTGGTTGATGTGTGGTTTGCACCACCTCCAGGATCTGCAGTTTGCTCCCCTACATCAATGCTCATCTCCCATGATTTGTGGAATTTGTTGCCACGAGCGGCTGTGGAGGCCAAGACATCGGGTGTATTTAAGGCAGAGATAGATAGGTTCTTGATTGGCCAGGGAATCAAAGGGTATGGGGAGAAGGCAGGGGAGTGGGGATAACTGGTAGAATTGGATCAGCACATGATTGAAAGGTGGAGCAGACTCAAAGGAACGGATGGCCTATTTCTGCTCCTATATCTTATGGTCTTATGATTTGACAGTTTGCAACATATTGGATTTAGGCCTCTTTGATATGATTGGTGTGGCCCTCTGCTTGATGAAAATATCTGCCCTATTTGTCTCTCTGTCAGCTGGTCTCTTTTTACACGTCTCCAGCTCTAATCTGTCAGCAAGGGTCAGCAGGACCTTGTCGTGGCACCACCAGTACCGTCCTTGTGTTAGAGGGGCTTTGCGTTCTGCCAGTATGTGTGTCAGTGAATCTCGCGGACCCCAAAGCTTGCAGTTGGGGTCCTCCCTCAGCCCTCATATGTGTGGCTGTGGTGGCGTAGGGAGAGTGTCGTACATGGACCGCAAGAGGAACGAAATGTGGAAGGGTTCCAGTCTCCAAAGCTCTGCCCAAGTGATCCTGCGCTTGGGAAGATCCCATTTCGTCCCGGCGCCCTGTGACCCCAACTCCACTGCCTTCGATACTCATCTTTCATCTTTGTGGTTCCATGCCTCTACCTGGGCCATGTCATGCCTATCCCTTGCACTTACATTCCGTATCATTGGAAGCGTGCAGAGCCAAGGCTTTGCAGTCCCAGGCATGGGTTGATGATGTTTCTCAGTTGCCAGGAGCTATGGCCAAGTTGGGGGCTCACTTTCAGCCTGATCTTGTGACCCCTGCTTGATTTATTAGCTTGTCGTTGGAGCCCCTCAGTGCTAACACAACTCTATACTTTCCCACCTTGAACTCCTCCACTCCTGATGACAAACGGGAGCTGTAGCCGGCCTGATCTTTTCTTGAGGCTATTGTACCACATTGAGCAACATATGCACACATTGTGACAGAATATTCTGGAAACCTGATCACTTGATGTTTTTGAATGGCTGCTGAATGTAGTCAGGCTGCCAAAAGGTGATTCATGGCTAATGTATGCCCAGGACGGAAGGTTAGTCTGCACAGCACCTTGCATGCTGCAGAAGAAGGGAGACCGATGCATGTAGAGATTTGAAAAACTGGACTCACACTCTCCTTACAGTGAACATCAAAAGGCAATGGGCAGACAAAACATTGAATCTAGTTACATATGGTGGAACAGTGCAGGAGTGTGTGCCAGCTCACTGGAAGGAAAGGCCCTCCGATCCACACCTCAATCCATGTTGTATTCTTGCACTTTTTTTTACCTCAATTAAACTTTTCCTTCTATAAACTGCCTGAGAGTCTGGATTTAGCTAACAATCAGAGATGTCATCCCAGGTCTGAGTCATTCATCATCAAAGATTTTCTCACTGTTTTCTCTGTCTCATAAACCTTGGCTCTCCTGTTTATTGACTTTTATTTCACTGGAAGGCTTTGTGATTTTAAACAGCTCCAACAAAAGATTCCTCAACTTGTCTTCCCTTCCTCCAAGGGACGAACCTGGCTTCTGGATGGGATTACACTTTGGAATTACACTGGAGAACAAAGACTTTGCTTCCTGAATACTTTTTGGTGTTTCTTATGTTTATTGGGCTGCTGATCATGAAGATCACCACGAAATTCCCCTTCCATGCACCATTTGCTTGGAATCACCTATGTTTGTCATTTCAATTAAAATGTTCCCCACAATACAGGCTGAAAAGTTTCTATCTTGTCCAGGCTTGCCTGGGCATGCTTTGGGCATGACCCACAACAATGGTGGCTTTTTATTGATTCTTCAGTGTTAAACCTGAAAGCCTGTGCTGTTACACCACAGCAATGGACACATCAATACCAGTTGGCTTTGCAGTACACATGAAGGAAAACTTCTGACACTTGGAAGCCTTATTGAAGCACATATTGTGCAGCAATGACAAATGCAACATCTGTGGTGGTCTGCGAAGAGCTGCACAGCTACTAGGAATGCATCTCAGATACACCAAGCACTGTTGTTTCATTTGCGAGTGGGACAGCCATTACATTAAAAGGAATCTTGTTCCATTAAAAAGAATTGGTCACTCCATAAGCAGAAAAGTGTGGCACATAAGCCACTTGTAGACCCAACAAAGATATTTTTGTCTCCTCTTCATATAACACTGGGGCATATGAAAAATTTTGTGAAAGCGATGGACAAGGAAGCTGAAGGATTTTGATACTTAATTCAGATGTTTCCAGAATATCCGATGCCAAGATTAAAGAAGGTATTTTTGTTGGTCCACAAATCAAACAGGTCATCAACGACAGGCAAGTTGATGGATTTCTAGTGGGACCAGAGAAAATCACATGGAAGGCTGTGTTGAAAATGTTCTTGGCAGCTACAGAGCACCAAGCTGTGTGCAGCTAATTGACAACATGTTCAATCACACAAATCCATGAAGGTCAACATGTCACTAAAGATTCATTTTCTGCATTCCCATTTAGACTTCTTCCCTGCAAATCTTGGCGCTGTCAGTGATGAGTGTGTGAAAGGTGTCACCAGGATATTGTGGTCATGGAGGAATGGTATTGGCAACAGGAATCCATCAATGCAGGCTGATTATTGTTGGACACTTAAGCAAGAAGCCTCAAACACTGAGCACAAATGAAAATCATCAAAACATCTTTAGCTTAGTTGAACTGTTGGTGTCAGTAACATTAAGCAATTAAATGCATTAGATTCAATAAAAGTTAATTTCTTGTTTCTCCAAAGTCCCATGTGATAACAGTAGCCTGAAATTATATTTGTGTTCAACTTCACATGGTCTATCATAACCACAAAAACATTCTGAGGAAGCAGCACTTTAGAAAAGAAGTGTTGTCCGGTGTTATAGGCTTTACCAATGATAATAATGAGGTGGAGTAAAGGAAAGAGACTATAGACCTTATGTGATGGCATTAGCAAGATGTGAGAATTGGTTGTTGACCTAAGGAAGTGTTGGAAGGCATGGATGAACACAACCCTGTCCTCATCAGTGGATCTACTGTGGAGATGTTTGACAGCTTCAAGTCCCTAGGCGTCCTCACCCAGTTTCCCCAAACCAATGTAATGATCAGGAAAGGATGTCAGTGTTTTCACTTTTTTAGGTGCCTGAGAAGATGCAGTTTGTCCACAAGGATTTTCTCAAACTCTCAAACAGATGCACTGTCAAAAGTGTGCTGGCAGGTTACTCCTCAGCCTCAGATGGTAATCACTCTGCTCTAGAATAAGGGAACCTGTAGAGAGTGGTAAACACTGCCCATCTAGTTCCACCCTGCATTGCCTCAGGAAGGCCTACATCGAATGTCCGCCACCCTTTCGGTCTTTTACCTCTGGAAGAAGATGCTCCCCACTGCCATCACACTCCTGAAACAGTCTTCTCTTTCACATCTACTTCCCCGTGGTGCTGCCACATTCTTGGACCCTTCACTCTACCTCTTCCGTTGTTGTCACCACTACATTTCTCTTTGCACCTTTGCACTGCCTCAATAGTTACAACCGCCTTTGCTCCATTCAATTGTTTTGTTGAGTTATTAGCACCCTGAACACTGTATGAGTTTCACACGAACAAGGAATTCCATTACACTCTGATGATTGTGACAATAAACTCACCCGAATCTCCTCCTCTCCAGGGACCTTTCATCTGTTTTTAAAAGGGAGAATGAGATGCTATTTAGTTGAGGAAGAGAAGGTTCAGCCAGGCTGAGGCAAGGTCACCAGGAGGGACAAATTTCTCCTTGTAGAGATTAGATGTTGGAGGCTGGGTATTAATGGCTGGATTAGATGGTAGTTGAAGAAAAGTTACTGGGGTGCCTGGAGCTCATGGTCTGAAGGGGAGTTAGTGAAGAAAGCTCCAATATACATGGTAAATGGTAGGGCATTGAGGAATGCAGTAGAACAGAGTGATCTAGGAATAACAGTGCATAGTTCCCTGAAGGTGGATAGGGTGGTGAAGAAAGCTTTTGGTATGCTGGCCTTTATAAATCAGAGCATTGAGTATAAGAGTTGGGATGTAATGTTAAAATTGTACAAGGCATTGGTAACGCCGAATTTGGAGTATTGTCTTCAGTTCTGGTCACTGATTTATAGGAAAGATATCAACAAAATAGAGAGAGTACAGAGAAGATTTACTAGAATGTTACCTGGGTTTCAGCACCTAAGTTACAGAGAAAGGTTGAACAAGTTAGGTCTTTATTCTTTGGAGCATAGAAGGTTGAGGGGGGACTTGGCAGAGGCATTTAAAATTATGAGGGGGATAGATAGAGTTGACGTGGGTAGGCTTTTTCCATTGAGAGTAGGGGAGATGCAAACAAGAGGACACGAGTTGAGTCCTGATGAAGGGTCTCGGCCCGAAACGACGACAGTGGTTCTCCTTATAGATGTTGCCTGGCCTGCTGTGTTCCACCAGCATTTTGTGTGTGTTGTGTGACATGAGTTGAGAGTAGGGGGCAAAAGTTTAGGTGTAACAGGAGGGGGAACTTCTTTACTCAGAGAGTGGCAGCTGTGTGGAATGAGCTTCCAGTAGAAGTGGTAGAGGCAGGTTCAATTTTGTCATTTAAAAAAAAATTGGGTAGGTATATGGACTGGAAAGGAATGGAGGGTTATGGGCTGAGTGCGGGTCAGTGGGACTAGGTGAGAGTAAGCGTTCAGCACGGACTAGAAGGGCCGAGGTGGCCTGTTTCCGTGCTGTAATTGTTATATGGTTAAACAAAAGTTCTTGGATGACCACTTGAAGAGATGATACTGACAGGGACCAGGATCAACAGATGGATTCACCTGGCAGAGAGAGATGAGACCACTTGGTTTGTGACTGACAAAGACACAAATCCGGAGAGGGTTTCTCCAGTGTTCTGTGACTGGCATTGGGATCAGTAGAGGCATTGGGCTGCTTAGAGGTGTAGATCTGTGTGACTCTGTGTTGCTGACTAACATAATAATTATTAAATTGTACCAAGACTATGACAATATTGTGGTTATATAGTAACAATGATACAAGAACCGTCAGCATGTTATGTTTGTGGTACTGGGAAGCTGGGTGGCTGCAAAATACATGCGAGAGATGGAGAGGTGAGGGGCAGATGTGCTGTTGCTTATTTTACTTGTAAGTCATCTGTTTATTTTTTGAGATACAGTGCAAAAGAGGCCTTTCCACCTCATCGAGCCATGCCACTTAGCAATCCTCAGTTTTAATTCCAGCCTAGTCATGGGACAATTTACAATTAACCCACCAATCTGTATGTCTTTGGACTGTGGGGAGGAAACCTATGCGATCGCAGGGAGAATATACCAACTTCTTACAGGCAGCGGTGGGAATTGAACCTGGGTCACGTGTCCTGTAAAGTGTTGTGCTGACCACTATGCTACGAAGCTGCCCTCTCACTTTATATTCAGTACATAACACCCTCTTATTTTAAAGGCTTCACCCCCCTTCCCGTACACAAACCAACTGCTGAACTATTAACGTTCGAACTCACATCAAATTCAAACAACAAAAAAGAACATTTTTTTTCTAAACTATGGAAAGATACTAGACTGCCTCATTCCCAGACACAGCCCTGGGGATTATTCTGCCCCTTGTGCTGAGGGTTAGTCAGTAGACTAGAGATTTAATCTGTCTGGAGGCCCCCTTTCCTGTGAGGTTACCAGTAACCTGGGGATAATGCCACGATCATTTTATCTCTTGGTGGTGTATATATAGGTTTTGGCTTGGGTTCTGCATTGTCAGTAGGGAGCACTTCAGAAAGCACAGGTGATGGGGGAATGAATGACCTTGCTGATTGAGCACTGGCCTGAGGTGATTCTGACTGCCAAACAGGTCACCAAAAGGATATGGGAATGGAAGCCACTTTACAGGGGGCAGTAGAATTCCGGGGGAGGGGGGGGTTTGATTGCAATGGTAAAGTTTCAATTGACTTTATACTGTTAACTAGCTTATTGAAAGCAGTCATACCTGTGGCTTTTTTTTGTATCTGTTTAGGCTCAGTTTCACATCCATATTTGCTTTTTGCGGTATTTCTAAAATATAAATTTTTTAAATTAATCTTCTTATTATCTTCTCATGATGGAATGGGAGCAAAGTAGTTTCCAAGTTGTGAAGGAGGAGTTGGTTTGGTAGTTGAAATTTTTCAAATCTTTCAGCAGATGAACTCTATTCTCTCTCATTTTGTCATGCTTCCGAACATTGTTGCCATTTTCAAACACTCACGTTCCAGAAACTCACCGTAATCTCATCCGTGTCTCTCTCCCTCCCTTATTTGTTTTATCTAACCGTTCTATTCTCTTTCTGTCCCATCGGATTCTTCACTGACTGCGCTCTCTGCACCCACTCACATTACACAGTGGTACACCACCAACATCGCACACGGGACTTTTCTTTTGTCGAAGGGAACTAAACAATATCAGCTCATCACCAGTTAGTACGCATGTGGTACTGGGAAGCCAAATAACACACGTGAGAGACGGAGAGGGTGAGGATCAAACTTTATTTTACTTGTAAGTCATCCACCCAGAATACCCGCTCAGATTATGTTCAGTATGTAACACACAGCGAAGCTTGAAAGCGACACATAAAGTTCAAAATTTACACTAATACGTAACAAGACCATAAAGTTAGCAATTAATCTTGTTCACCTAGCCATCCCCTACTGAACATTTCTTGTCACTGCTTCCTTGTCTGGGGGAGGCAATGTCTCTGTCACCATCCTTCATTGTCACATCTGACTGTGCTGTCAAGAAGCCTGTACCTGTCTGCGCTGGAGTTAAGTGTTTATTCTGCCTTCCGGCGAATCTGCCCCCTGCATCCTTTCTGTTTGCGTTTTTTATGCTTATTTCCAGCAACAAATACAAAGAACTAACACACACATATTGCTGGTGGAACGCAGCAGGCCGGGCAGCATCTATAGGAAGAAGTACAGTCGACGTTTCGGGCCAAGAGCCAGTCCTGACGAAGGGTCTCAATCCGAAACATTGACTGTACTTCTCCCTACAGATGCCGCCTGGCCCGCTGCGTTCCACCAGCGTTTTGTGTGTGTTGCTTGAATTTCCAGCACCTGCAGATTTCCTCGTGTTTGCGTTTTTAAATACAAAGAACTCTTGGGTTTGCTTGTTAGAAATATTAAGGACATCCAGCCTGCTGGTCTGGCTGTATCACTCCCTCTCCTTTCCAATCCCTGCTCACCAACACTTTCTGGTTTCTCTCTCGTTTCTTTTCCTGCATTCCATCTTGTACCAAGCACCCAAGATGAGCACTCCTGACCTTATGCAAACTAAGTTCAGCTGTGTAAAATTTTGGTTAGGCTGCACTAACAGTATTATGCGCTTTTCTCATTGCCCCATTACAGGAAGGATTCAAAGCTTCAAAGTATATTTATTACCAAATTAGGTATGCTGTGTCCAAGGCCGGCTGGTAGTGTAGTGGTATCAGCTCTGGACTTCAAGTCAGATGGTCCTGAGTTCAAACCCTAGCTGGGTCCCAACCTGGGCAGCAGCAGTATCTGCATTGAAGAAAGGCAATCTACTTCCATATCTATGGTCCATGAGGTCATGAAGAGTCGGACTTGACTTAATGACTAAACAACAACTGCAATGTACAACCCTGAGAAAGAAAGAAAATCATGGACCATAGACCATAGATATAACATGCAAAAAATATCAAGTGAGCGACAACACGGAATATAAAACACCAAACCTCAAATCATCGAACCAGTCCAGACTTTTCCACTCAGTTCAGTTCAATCTAGCTCTGTGTCGGTCATTCGCTTCAGGCCACAGGGCTAGTCCTCCCCGATCAAAATCGCACAAAATAGCCACAAAAAGGAGTGACCAGAAACCAGAAACACATCAAAACATGAACTGCAGAGTCCAATCCACAAACTGTGTCAATTAGACCAATTAGACAAGACCCAGGACTTGTGCAGGATGCAGAAGAGGTTTACCAGGACACTGTGAGGTGTAAGACGAAGTTGGACAAACTTGATTTGTTTTCTCTGGATCGGCAGAGGGCGAATGGAAACTTGACGGCGATTTATCCCAGGGTGGAAACTTCAAATACTGGGAGAGATAGTTTTAATACTGAGAGGGGGAAGTTTAAAGGAGATATTTGAAGTAAAGTTTTCTTTATTGAAAAGGGCTGCCAGAGTAATGGTGGGAACATATTGCTGTTCAAGAGTCATTTAGACAGGTATTATACAGACTGTATACAGGTAGGGAATGGATGGATACGGATCATGTGCAGGCTGATGGGATTAGTTTAATTTGGCATCAATATTAATGTTCCAGCATGTTTTACGTTGCACACATACAGTGCCTATAAAAAGTATTCATTCTCCTGCCCCCCCCCCCACTTAGAAGTTTTCATGTTTTATTGTTTTACAACATTGCATCACAGTGGATTTAATTTGGCTTTTTTGACCCTGATCAACAGAAAGAGACTCTTTTGTGTCAGAGTGAAAACAGATCTCGATAAAGTGATATAAATTACTTACAGTATAAAACACAAAATAATTGATTGCGTAAGTATTCACTCCCTTTAATGTGACACACCAAACCATCGCTGGTGCAGCCAATTGATTTTAGAAGTCACATAATAGTTAAATGCCACATAATAGGCCTCAGAGCTGTGGCCTCCATCACACCACTCCCACAGAACAATGACTGAAACTGTGAGCACACACAAGGACTCAAATACTTGCACCAACGGCACTTTGTGCATTACTGTGATATTCTGGTGCTGCTGTAACTTATTTTCTACTTATCTATTTAATACCGGTTTTCTATTACCGTCTTGTTTTTATCTACCGCTTTGTCTGATTGCCTGAGAGGAAGACAGAGTTTCATTGTAATGACAATAAAGATCATCCCATTCCAAATGGAGATCACCGTGTGCAGTCCAGGTGTTTCCATTGATTGTAGTAAAAATATACCTGTATCTGGAAGGTCTGACTGCTGGCGAGTCAGTATCCTGGCAAAAGCTACACCATGAAGACAAAAGAACACTCCAAACAACTCTGCGAAAAGGTTATTGGAAAGCACAAGTCAAGAAATGGACACAAGACAATTTCCAAGTCACTGACTATCCCTTGGCATATGGAGTTAAGTCAATCATCAAGAAATGGAAAGAATATGGCACAGTTGTAAATCTGCCTAGGGCAGGCCATCCTCAAAAACTGAGTGACTGTGCAAGAAGGGGACTAGTGAGGGAGGCCACCAAGAGACCTATGACAACTCTGGAGGAGCTACAAGCTTTAGTGGCCAATCTGGGAGAGCCTGTGCATACAATTGCTGCCTGGGTGCTTCACCAGTCACAGCTTTGTGGGAGAGTGGCAAAGAGGAAGTCAGTGTTGAAAATATCTCACATGAAATCTCGGCTAGAGTTTGCCAGAAGGCCCGGGGAGACTCTGAAGTCAGCTGGAAGAAGGTTCTATGGTCTAATGAAAACAAATTAAGATTTTTGGCCATCAGGCTCAACGCTATGTTTGGCATGAGCCAAACACTGCACATCATCAAAAACATATTATTCCTATCATGAAGTATGGTAGTGGCTGCATCATGCTGTGGGGATGATGCAGCAGGCCCTGGAAGGCTTGTAAAATAAATGCAGCAAATCCTGGAAGAATACCTGATGCAGTCTGCAAGAGGATTGTGACTCAGGAGAAGATTTGTTTTCCAGCAAGACGATGACCCCAAGCATAAAGCCAAAGCTACACAGGAATGCCTTTAAAAAATTGTAGTGTCCAGGTGTACAAAGTTGATAGAGACCTATCCACATAGGCTCAAGGCTGTAATTGCTGCCAAAGGTACATCTACTAAATACTGACTTAAAAGGAGTGAATACTTATGCAATCAATTATTTTGTTTTTTATATTTGTAAGTAATTTAGATCACTTTGTAGAGAACTGTTTTCACTTTGAAAGAGTCTGTTTCTGTTGATCAGTGTCAACAAGTCAAATTAAATCCACTGTGATTCAATGTTGTAAAACAATAAAACATGAAAACTACTTTTTATTTTTTATAGGCACTATATTTTTTATAGGCACTATACCTTCCTGGCCCCTGTGTTGACTGATGTTAGGAGGTTGTCTCACACAACGACATTAATCCCTGCTCACAGTTTGTGAGGTCTCTAACATTGAGAAACAGGAATACTTGATGTGGTAACAAATTAATTTATACATATAAAGTTAATCAAAATTGTTTTAAGACTATTTATTGTCACTTTTTGTACAAGAGTGTAAAGGAGAACAAAACAATTTTTATTCCAGATCTGACTTAGCACAAAAAACATAATAAATACAATAAAGAACACAATAAAAAACACAATAAACTTAAATAAATGAGATTGCTGATATACATAGGTTGATTGTATGTCCATAAAATGACGCAGAAACATTGCAACTTGAAGCCATGGATTTGAAGTCCATGTTTCACCTGGAGAGGCACAAGTCAAGTCAAGTCACTTTTATTGTCATTTCGACCATAACTGCTGGTACAGTACATAGTAAAAATGAGACAACGTTTTTCAGGACCGTGGTGTTACATGACACAGTACAAAAACTAGACTGAACGATGTAAAAAACAACACAGAGAGAAAAAAAACCAACTACACTAGACTACAGACCTACCCAGGACTGCATAAAGTGCACAAAGCAGAGCAGGCATTACAATAAATAATAAACAGGACAATAGGGCCTAAGAGTGGTTTGTGATGATGTTGGGATCTGTGGTGGATCTCAGAGGCGGAGACGAGGCAGAGAAGACCACCAGCATTCGGATGTTACTGGTGCAGGAAGGGTGACTTGTCAGATTTCTGCAAAGAATCCCAGGTCCCAACTGGTGGATGCACTGATGCTGGGGACCCCCTTCCTGAATGAACTCACTGCCCCACTCTCATCAGAATTAGCACCCCACGCTGTATCCCCAATACCTCTTTCCAGTCTGAAGCCTTTCCCTAAGCATAAATCTCTGCCTTCTCATCTTAATCCTGTGCCCTCTTGTTCTTGATTCCCCAATTTTGGATAAAGACTGTTCATTCACCCTATCTATGCCCCTCATGATCTTAATCACCTCTATAAGGTCACCCTGAGACTCCTGCTCACCAAGGAATAAGGTCTCAGCATGTTCAACCTCTCCTGATAACTCAGACATCTTTGCTCTCCTAGTTTAACGAGGCTGCCCTTGGTGTATTGTGTACACTCCAGGGTAACCACAACTGCATGTCCATCTGCACGTCCTGACTGCTGTTTCTGAATGGCCACCTGCTTGTCCGATGTCTGGAAAGGGTTGAGCTGAACACTCTCTCCAGGGACTGGGAACACTGATACCATTGTTACTGGACCACGTAATTGTCTCCATTCGTCAGACACCAGTTCCATTCCCTTTCAGGGTGGAGGAGGTGCTGATACTCCACACCCAGTTTATGCTTTGGACCTCACAGAAATCAGGGAGCTGCTTCCAGCATCTGCTCATGGAGTTACTGAGCAGTGAAACAGGACCAGACCTACTGGACCATCGAAACTGTGCCAACCCTCAACCACAATTTACATTCATCTACCCGAATCTCGCTTGATCATTATTTATTTATTTATTTATAACAGAGTAGTCCCTCCTGGCCCTTCGAGCTGTGACACCAAGAAATCGCCCTGTTTAATCCTCGCCTAATCACAGCACAAAATTACGTAACCAATCAACCTGCCAATCGGTACACTTTTGCACTGTGGGGGGGTGGGGAATCCAGAGCACCCAGACAAAACTCACGTGGTCACAGGGAGAACGTACTGGCAGCAGTGGGAATTGAACCCTGTACCTGCTGGTACGGTGAAGTGTTGTGCTGGCCACAACAGACGATGTCCAAGAGAAACGTCCCTTTATTCAAGAAGGAAGATAGGGAGAATCCAGGTAATTATAGGACAGCGAGTGGTAGGGAAGGTTTTGGAGAGGGTATTGTGGATTAGGATTCGCGCACATTTGAAAAGCTATGGCCTGCTTATAGACGGTCAGCATGCCATTATGCAGGATAAGTTATGCCTTACAAACTTGATCGAGTTCTTGAGGAGCTTGATGAGAGAAAGACTGCATGTTGTCTACATGAACTTTAATAAGATATTTGATAAGGTCCCTCATGGTAGGTTGATTCAACTACATGGGATCTAGGTTGAATTACACATTTGGATTCTGAACTAGCTTTCCTATAGAAGGCAGAGAGAGGCTGCTAGTCTGACCAGAGTTCTGTGGCCAGTGGTGTTTCCGTAACGGGTAGTGCTGGGACCTCTGCGGTTTGTGATATACGTCAATGATTTGGATGAAAATGTAGATGGTGGGTTCGGAAGTTTGTGGATGAGACCAAGATTATGGGAGTTGTGAACGGTATAAAGGTCCTTCAAAGAATACAGCAGGGGACAGATGAGTTACAGATGTGGGCAGAGAAGCGGCAGATGGAGTTTAATCTGGGCAAGTGTGAGATGCTACTCTTTAGGAGGTGCCCTTTGGAAGGAAATGAATGAAGTTAATTGTAGATTCTTAAAGTTCAAAGTAAAATTTATTATTGGAGTACATACATGTCACCACATACAACCCTGAGATTATTTTTCTGTGGGTATACTTAACAAATCTATGGAACGGTAACTGTAAACTGTTGAGTCTGCACTACCATTTAATCATGGCCAATCCATTTCCATCTCAAACCCATTTCTCTGCTTTGTCCTCATAACCTTTCGCACCCTGTCTTATCAAGAATATATCAACCTCCACCTTAAATACATACAACGACCTGACCTCCTCAGCCATCTGTGGCAACGAATTGTGCGGATTTGGACATGAAGAGAATGGAGGGATACGGATGATTCACAGGAGGAAGACATTTAGTACAAATTGGCATGAAGATTGACATGGTGCTGTGGGATGTACTGTTGTGAGTGGTACTGTTCTATGTACTTTGTTCTCACTTGCCTCCATCAACTCCTTTGTCAAACCTGAAGACTTTTAAGTTGAACTGTGACACTGTCAAACTCAGAGTAAAATTCTCTCATGTTCTATTAAACTAGAGTTGCAGGGGGATGGGAACCAGAACACCAGAACAGATAGTGAAGAGGTTGTAGAGACACATGTTCTTAAGACCTCAAAGTCAGGAACCAAAAGGTTGAGCATGATGTAACTACTCTCCTGAGATGCAGATACTTCAATGCAAGAAATATCGTAGGAAAGGCTTGGGATTATGATATTGTGGCCTTTAGTGAGACAGTTGCAAGACAGGCAGCTCAATATTATGGGGTTCCTTTGTTTTAGACGCGACAGAGCAAGAGGATTAAAGGAGCAGGGGTGTCGTTACTAGCCAGGGAGATGCCACGGCAGTGCTCAGTCAGGAGAACTCGCCTAGTGTGGCATTATGGGTGGAATTGAAGAATAAGAAAGGTAAGACCACATTAATATTACAGACCACCTAACAGTCCTAGGAATTTGGAGGAACATGTTTTTAGAGATCACAGATGGCTGCAATAAACATAAGGTTCTAGGTGATTTTTTCCCCCACATATTGACTGGGACTCCCATACTGAAAAAGGACTAGATAGATTAAAGTTTGTTAAATGTGTTCAGGAAAGTTTCCTTCATCAATAAATAGCTTCAAGTTCCTTGGCATCCACATCACCAAGGACCTCAGATGGTCTGTACACACCAGCTGTGTGGTGAAAAAGGCCCTGCAGCGCCTCTTTCACCTCAGACGGTTGAGGAGGTTTGGTATGGGCCTCCAAATCCTAATAACTTTCTGCAGGGGCACAGTTGAGAGCATCCTGACTGGCTGCATCACTGCCCGGTATGGGAACTGTACCTCCCTCAATCGCAGGACTCTGCAGAGAGTGGTGCGGACAGCCCAGCACATCTGTAGTTGTGAACTTCCCATGATTCAGGACATTTACAAGGACAAGTGTGTAAAAAGGGCCCGTAGGATAACTGGGGACCCGAGTCACCCCAACCACAATCTATTCCAGCTGCTACCATCTGGGAAACGGTACCGCAGCATAAAAGCCAGAACCAACAGGCTCCGGGACAGCTTCTTCCACCAGGACATCAGACTGATTATCTCACGCTGACTTTAGTGTACTCTATATTACACTGACTGTTCTATTTATTATAAATTACTATGATTGGATATTGCACATTTAGATGGAGATGTAACATAAAGAATTTTACTCCTCATGTATGTGAAGGATGTAAGAAATAAAGTTAATTCAATTCATAAAGTCCAAATGAGAGCATACATGATATTTGATCTGCTATTAGGGAATGAGACAGGGCCGGTGACAGAAGTTTGTGTAGGGGAACACGTAGCATCTAGTGATGCCAATAGTTTCAAAGTAAATGTGCAAAAAGATAGGTCTGGTCCACGGGTTGAGTTTCTAGATTGGAGAAAGGCCAATTTTGATTGTATCAGATAGGATCTGACAAGTGTGGATAGGGACAGGCTGTTTTTCCGGCAAAAGTGTACTTGGTAAGTGGGAGGCCTTCCAAAGTGAAATTTTGAGAGTATAAAGCTTGTATGTGCCTTTCAGAATAAAAAGGTAAAGATAATAGGTTTAGGGAACCTTGGTTTTCAAGAGATATTGAAGCCCTGGTTAAGAAAAAATAGGAGGTGCATAGCAGGTATAGGCAGGTAGGAACAAATGAGGTGCTTATGGAGTTTAAGAAATGCACGAGAATACTTAAGAAAGAAATCAAGAAGTCTAAAATAGGGGCATGAAGTTGCCTTAGCAAACAAGGTGAAGGAGAATCCTAAAGGATATGTTAAGAGCAAAAGGATTGCAAGGGACAAAACTGATCATCTGGAAGATCAAAATAGTAATCCATGTGTGGAGCCAAAAGAGATGGGGGAGATCTTAACGTTAATTTCTTGCATCTGTATTTACTTAGGAGATGGATGCAGAGCCTACAGAAGTGAGGCAAAGAAGCACTGACTTCATGGAACCTATACAAATTACAGAGGAGGAAGTGTTTGATATTTTGAGGCAAATTAGGGTGGATCAATCCCCACGGGCTGTTCCCTCAGACCCTGTGGGAGGCAAGTGCAGAAATTGCAGGGGCCCTAGCAGAGATATTTAAATCATCCTTAGTGTCAGGTGAGGTACTGGAGGATTCGAGCGCAGCCAATGTTGTTACACATTTTAAGAAAGGCTTGACAAATAAACCAGGATATCATAGGCCGGTGATCCTGTCATCAGTAATGGGAAAGTTATTGGAAGCTATTCTAAGGGCCTGTGTATGTGAGTATTTGGATAGACAGGGACTGACTAGGGATAGTGGCTTAATGCATAAGTCCTGTCTGACCAATCTTATAGCTTTTTTTGAGGAAATTACCAGGAAAGTTGACGAAGGTAAGGCAGTGGACGGTGTCTACATAGACTTCAGCAAGGCACTTGACAAAGTCCTGCACGGGAGGATGGTCAAGAAAGTCCAGCCACTTGGCATTCCAGATGAGGTGGTAAATTGGATTAGGCACTGGCTTTGCGGAGGAAGTGGAGAGCGGTAGTAGATGGTTGCCTCTCTGACTGGAGGCCTGTGGCTAGTGATCGGCGCTGGGTCATTGTCATCTATATATCAATGATCTGGATGATAACGCGGTTAATTGGATCAGCGAATTTGCAGATGACACCAAGATTGGGGGTATAGTGGACAGCGAGGAAGGCTATCAGATCTTGCAGTGGGATTAGGACCAGCTAGAAAAATGGCAGATGGAATTTAATGCAGACAAGTGTGAGGTTTTGTAGTTCAGTAGGACCAACCAGGGTTTTGTCTCACATAGTGAACAGTTGTGTTATGTAAAAAATGCATTTGAAAATATTTTTTTCAATAAGCCTTACATGTTACATGTCATTTCTGTTAAGTGATGGACATGAGTAGTGCGTGGGTGCACGTACGTTCTCAAAATAAAAAATGTGCTCCAGATCAAGTAACGCACTCCGCATACTGGCGCGCTGTCACTGTTCTGTCCTTGTGCTGGTCGTTGTTGAGTTTTGGCACAGGGGACAATTGAATAAGAAGGAGCAGGACAAGTAGACCTGCATCTCCTACCATTTTTGAAATAAAGACAGTCAGGAGGAGAGTGATGATGATAATATCTTGAAGGATAACAGAATTTTCAGTGCTTTAAAATAATAACTGTTACTATTGAAAAAATGCTGTATTTTATTCATTTAATTTTCAGTGTTTTAAAAGTCATTTCAATAAATAGCTAAATACCATGGGACTTCAAAGACAGATATTTTGTTGTAATGCATTTGTTCATTTTCAATTGAAATTAAAGCACATGTTTTCTACATATCCCATGATATTTTATTTTCTCTTATGAGGTGTATTACCAAAACACTCCGTCCATCTGCTCCTGGTCTGGCCCCCCTGTCAAATTTTAGAACCCTTTGTGGCCCACAAGTCAAAAAGTTTGCCCACCCCTGGGTTAGAACTTTATTCCTTGGAATGTAGAAGATTGAAGGGAGATTTGATAGAGGTATACAAAATTCTGACGGGCAGAGATAGGTTAAGTGCAAATAGGCTTTTTCACTGATGGATGGGACTACAACTGGAGGTCATGGGTTAAGGGTGAAAGGTGAAAAGTTTAAGGGAAACGTGAGGGGAAATTTCTTCACTCAGAGGGTTAGTTTGATTTCAATGTTTAAGAGAAGTTTGGATAGGTACATGGATGGGAGGGGTATGGAGGGTGCTGATCAAAGGGAGTTGGCAGTTTAAATGGTTTGACGATGGGCCAAAGGGCCTGTTTTTGTGCTGTACTTTTCTATGACTCTATGTGGTGTCAGCCTTCCTTAAGGACCAGGAGTTCATTAATTAATTAGACTACTGTGCGAAAGGATGTTAATGAACCCTTTCTCGCATCACAAAACACGTTTTGCATGGTTAGTTTGTCAACATGTTGATCAATGAAACCATTTCTTAGATGTTCTGTGAATTAATCTGTGATATTTTGCTGTTAATTAGACTCCACCAGACAGTATGGAAGATCCTCCCCACGGTGACTGCACCACCCCACTTCTAATCGCCACATTTGAATTGTGGCCAAAGTCACCATCACCGTTGATGATCCATAAACAACATGTACTGTTGATTTCTCTCTGCAGTTTCTTCTAGAAATAGAGCAGAAACGGGGAGGGGAAAATGTGCTGCTGGTTAGTATGAACGAAGGACTGAAGGAGGTCAGTGATATTGAAGGAAGATTGTGGAGCTGGAGGGCTAATAACCCTTCTGTATCTCAGATTTTTGGGAAGAGGCAGGGATAGAGATCATGGATTCAAGATTCAAGATTCAAGATTGTTTAATGTAATTTCCAGTACACAACTGTAAAGGAAAACAAAATACTTGTTACTCCAGCACAAAAAACACAATAAGATAAAGACCACAGTAATAATAAAAAACACAAAAATATATATACATAAGATAGCTTATATACATAGATTGATTGTATGTCCATAAAGTGACACTCAGCATAAGAATGTCTGTACATAAGGTGACTCTGACAAGGTGGTTGGGGGTGTGGAGTGGTGGGATAATGGGGGGAGATGTTGATCATCTTTATTGGTTTTGACTATGGCGGTCCTGTTGTGGATGGTACTGTCAGCCAGAATGGACTACCATCTACAGATCAATGGATTCGGGTGAATCAAGAACAAGGGGAGTAGACAAACCAACTGTCTTTGTTTCCCCCTTTTTATGAACACTGAGCTGATTCTTGCTCTGGGGTGCTCTAATCCGAGAAATTGAATGTGGACACGGGAGCTTTAGCTAATGATCTGCTAAACCTGAGATCGTTGCAGCCAAGTATCCACTTATTATCCGAAGTGGCAGATTTACCAGAGAAGTGATCTGTGATGTCATTAGATTCAATGTCTGCGTTAGCTAGTTTTGACAGGTTTGAACCAGTCAGAGTTGAAAGTCGAAAGGGCAGAAACTGTAGAACAACGTTGGATGTAGCTCTGAACTAGAGCCAGTAAGAAGGTGACCCAGGTAGATCAGGTGATCTTGAACCAATGGGATAGAGTCAGAGGCTCCAAATACGTAAGATCAATGACTCTTTAGCAACCAGAGAACCACCATCGCGGATGAGGACGACCTCAAGCACACGTGGAGACTGTGCCACGAGGAACACCAGGCCAGCAAAGCCGCTTTTCCTGGGTAATACCTTTTCTCTTTATTGACTGTTCATGAAGGGTCAGGAAATTCTAGTGGGTGTGCACACAGGGAGTTAGTTTGTGAAGCCACGTGCCTTTTAGTTGAGACAATAAAGGTTACTTGTTGGTTAATAGAGATAGTCTCTGTGTCTCTCTGACCATTGCAACAAAGGGGTAGATCCCTATAGCACCAAGTAGCCTTGTCCCTGGTGAGAGTGGGAGTGGGTGCCATGGTTATGTAGCAGCTAGTGCGATGCTATTACAGCTTGAGGTATTCTGGATTTTGGAGTTCAATTCCAGCACCATTCTGTAGGGACTCATTGTGCGCACTCCTCGGGGAACGCGTGGAGATTTCCACAGGTGCTTCGGTGGCTCTGTATCGGTAAAATAAAATAAACAACAGCCCACGAGCAGGTTCATCAAAGTCCAAAATAAGTTCATTGTTAAAGTACATACATATAGGTCACCAGATACAATCCTGAGATTCATTTTCTTGCAGGCATTCATAATAAAAACAGGAAACAAAATAGAATCAGTGAAAGACGTGCCTCAAGCAAACAACCAATGTGCAAAAAACAATGAACTATGGAAAAAAAAATAATAATAATACAATAACTGAAAAACACCAGAAATATGCTGAATTAAAAGAGGAAATTGAAAGACTTTGGAACATGAACAAGGTATCCATTGTCCCGATAGTAACATCTACAATTGCTGTCATCCTAAAGGCACTCCACAATAGAACATAGAACAACACAGCACAGTACAGGCCCTTTGGCCCACAATGTTGTGCCGACCCTTAAACCCTGCACCCCCATATAACCCCCACCTTAAATTTCTCCATATACCTGTCTAGAAGTCTCTTAAATATCACTAGTGTATCTGCCTCCACCACTGACTCAGGCAGTGCATTCCACACACCAACCATTCTCTGAGTATAAAACCTTCCTCTAATATCCCCCTTAAACTTTCCACCCCTTACCTTAAAGCCATGTCCTCTTGTACTGAGCAGTGGTGCCCTGGGGAAGAGGCCCTGGCTGTCCACTTTATCTATTCCTCTTAATATCTGGTACACCTCTATCATGTCTCCTCTCATCCTTCTTCTCTCCAAAGAGTAAAGCCCTAGCTCCCTTAATCTCTGATCATAATCCATACTCTCTAAACCAGGCAGCATCCTGGTAAATCTCCTCTGTACCCTTTCCAACGCTTCCACAATCTTCCTATAGTGAGGTGACCAGAACTGGACACAGTACTCCAAGTGTGGCCTAACTAGAGTTTTATAGAGCTGCATCATTACATCACAACTCTTAAACTCTATCCCTCAACTTATGAAAGCTAACACTCCATAAGCTTTCTTAACTACCCTATCTAGCTGTGAGGCAACTTTCAGGGATCTGTGGACATGTACCCCCAGATCCCTCTGCTCCTCCACACTTCCAAGTATCCTGCCAGTATTAAATAATTAGGGCTACATAGCAATATCGATGTAAATCTTCAGGAAGCCACAATACTAAACACCACTAGAGTAGTCCAAAGGTTCCTGGGAATGAACAAATGAGTTTGCTTAAGTTATGCCAGAGCCTCAGGTTTTACCAGCTTGAGATAAGAAAAATAAATAATAATATTAAATAAACAAGCAATAAATATCAAGAACATGGGATAAAGAGTCTTTAAAAGTGAGTCTTTAGGTTATGGGAATAGTGATGGGATGAATGAAGTTGTGTGAAGTTACCCCCTTTGGTTCAAGAGCCTGATAGAGATGGATAGATATGTTTCTGATCCCAAAGGAAATTACAGTGTCACCGTAGCATTACATGTGTATGGATATGAATATTAGCAGAGAAGTAGAAAGAATAAAAAGTAAGTTACCTCAAACAGTCTAACAGGAAGTGGTCATCACTTCCCTGGCTATAGGTTGACTCATTATAGAGCCTAATGGCCGAGGGTAAGAATGACCTCACATCGCGCTCTTTGAAGCAGTGCCTTAGTCTATTACTGAAAGTGCTCCTCTGTTCAGCTGAGGTGTCATGCAGAGGGTGAGAAACACTGTCCAGAATTGCCAGGATTTTCCACAGGGTCCTTTGTTCTACCACAGCCTCCAGTGTGTCCAGTTTGATTCCTATAACAGAGCCAGCCTTTCTGTTGGCACCACCCGAGTTGATGCCATTGCCCCAGCACACCACCGCATAGAAGCTTGTACTGGCGATAACAGACTGGTAGAACATGTGAAGGAGAGGCCTGTATACTCCAAAGGACCTCAGTCTCCTCAGGAAGTAGAAGAGACTCTGACCTTTCTTGTACACAGCCTCTGTGTTGGTGTTCCACTCAAGTCTGTCATCCAGGTACTTGTGGGTCCTCACCACATCTACGTCCTCACCATCAATAGTAACAGGGAGCAGTGCAGGCTTAGAATGATAGCTGAAAGGTAATAGCTGTACTTGAACCTGGTAGTGCAGGTCCTGAGGCTCCTGTACCTTCTTCCTGGTGGCAGCAGAGAGGAGAACTTGACCTGAATGGCCCAGATTGATGGCAATCACGTTACTGGCTCTTTTCCTGCACCTTTCATTTATACGTCCTTGATGGTAGATAGGCTGGTGCCAGTAATTCATTGAGCAGTTTTGACTGCTCGTTGTAGACCCTTCCTGCTGTCTGCAGTGCAGTTTCTGTGCCATGCTGTAAAGGAGCTTGTTTGGATGCTCGTATGTAGAATGATGTGATGTACTGATTACTGCCTTTTAAGAGGATACAAATGTTGGATAGTTCATCTTAGAAACATTGAAACATAGAAAATCTACAGCACAATACAAGCCCTTTGGCCCACAAAGTTGTGCCAAACATGTCCCTACCTTAGAAATTACTAGGCTTACCTATGGCCCTCTATTTTTCTAAGCTCCATGTACCTATCCAAAAGTCTCTTAAAAGACCCTATCGTATCCGCCTCCACCACCATCGTCAGCAGCCCAGTCCATGCACACACCACTCTCTGAGTAAAAAACTTACCCCTAACATCTCCTCTGTACCTACTCCCCTGCACCTTAAAACTGTGCCCTCTTGTAGCAACCATTTCAGCCCTGGGAAAAAGCCTCTGACTATCCACACGATGAATGCCTCTCATCATCTTGTACACCTCTATCAGGTCACCTCTCATCCTCAGTCACTCCAAGGAGAAAAAGCCGAGTTCACTGAACCTATTCTCATAAGGCATGCTCCCCAATCCAGGCAACATCTTTGCAAATCTCCTCTGCACCCTTTCTATGGCTTCCACATCCTTCCTGTAGTGAGGCAACCAGAACTGAGCACGGTACTCCAAGTGGGGTCTGACCAGGGTCCTATATAGCTGCAACATTACCTCTTGGCTTCTAATTCAATCCCACAATTGATTAAGGCCAAAGCACCATATGCTTTCTTAACCACAGAGTCAACCTGTGCAGCTCCTTTGAGTGTCCTATGGGCTCAGACCCCAAGATCCCTCTTGGTCCTCCACACTGCCAAGAGTCTTACCACTAATACTATGTTCTGCCTTCATATTTGACCTACCAAAATTAACCACTTCACACTTACCTGGGTTGAACTCCATCTGCCACTTCTCAGCCCTGTTTTGCATCCTATCAATCTCTCGCTGTAACCTCTGACACCTCCAACCTTTGTGTTATCAGCAAATTTACTAACCCATCCCTCCACCTCCTCATCCAGGTCATTTATAAAAGTCACGAAGAGTAAGGGTCCCAGAATAGATCCCTGAGGCACTCCACTGGTGACAGACCTCCTTGCAGAATACGACCCGTCTACAACCACTTTTTGCCTTCTATGGGCAAGCCATTTCTGGATCCACAAAGCAACGTCCCCTTGGCTCCTATATCTCTTTACTTTCTCAATAAGCCTTGCACGGGGTATCTTATCAAAAGTCTTGCTGAAATCCATATACAGTATACTATATCTACTGCTCTTCCATCATCAATGTGTTTATTTACATCCTCAAAAAATTCAATCAGGCTCGTAAGGCATGACCTGCCCTTGACAAAGCCATGCTGACTATTCCTAATCATATTATACCTCTCCAAATGTTCATAAAGCCTGCCTCTCAGGATCTTCTCTATCAAATTACCAACCACTGAGATAAGACTCACTGGTTGATAATTTCCTGGGCTATCACTACTCCCTTGAATAAAGGAACAACATCCGCAACCTTCCAGTCCCCTGGAACCTCTCCCATCCCCATTGATGATGCAAAGATCATTGCTAGAGGCTCAGCAATCTCCTCCCTCGCCTCCCACAGTAGCCTGGGGTACATCTCATCCAGTCCCGGCAACTTATCCAACTTGATGCTTTCTAAAAGCTCCAGCACATCCTCTTTCTTAATATCTACATGCTCAAGCTTTTCAGTCTGTTGCAAGTCATCCCTACAATCACCAAGAACCTTTTCCACAGTGAATACTGAAGTAAGGTATTCATTAAATACCTCTGCTATTTCCTCTGGTTCTAAACACACTTTTCCACTGTCACACTTGATAGGTCTTATTCTTTCACGTCTTATCCTCTTGCTCTTCACATACTTGTAGAATGCCTTGGGGTTTTCCTTAATCCTGCCTGCCAAGGCCTTCTCATGACCCCTTCTGGCTCTCCTAATTTCCTTCTTAAGCTCCTTCCTATTAGCCTTATAATCTTCTTGATCTCTAACATTACCTAGCTCTCTGGACCTTTTGTAAGCTTTTCTTTTCTTCTTGACTAGATTTATTACAGCCTTTGTACACCATGGTTCCTGTACCCTGCCATAACTTCCCTGTTTCATTGGATTATACCTGTGCAGAACTCCATACAAATATCCCCTAAACATTTGCCACATTTCTTTCATACTATTCCCTGAGAACATCTGTTTCCAATTTAAGACTCCAATTTCCTGCCTGATAGCATCATAATTCCCTTTACTCCACTTAAATGCTTTTCTAACTTGTCTGTTCCTCTCACTCTCCAATGCAATTGTAAAGGAGATAGAATTATGATCACTATCTCCAAAATGCACTTCCACTGAGAGATCTGACACCTGACCAGGTTCATTTCCCAATACCAGATCAAGAACAGCCTCTCATCTTGTAGGCTTGTCTACATATTCTGTCAAGAAACCTTCCTGAACACACCTAACAAACTCCACCCCATCTAAACCCCTCGCTCTAGGGAGATGCCAATCGATATTTGGGAAATTAAAATCTGCCATCACGACAACACACAGGAGATTAGTGTGCAAACTTAAAGCACACGGTATTGGGGGTATGGTATTGATGTGGATAGAGAATTGGTTCCAGACAGGAAGCAAAGAGTGGGAGTAAACGGGACCTTTTCAGAATGGCAGGCAGTGACTAGTGGGATACTGCAATGCTCAGTGCTGGGACCCCAGTTGTTTACAATATATATTAATGATTTAGACAAGGGAATTAAATGCAGCATCTCCAAGTTTGCGGATGACACGAAGCTGGGTGGCGGTGTTAGCTGTGAGGAGGATGCAGGGTGACTTGGATAGGTTAGGTGAGTGGGCAAATTCATGACAGATGCAATTTAATGTGGATAAATGTGAGGTTATCCACTTTGGTTGCAAGAACAGGAAAACAGATTATTATCTGAATGGTGGCCGATTAGGAAAAGGGGAGGTGCGACGAGACCTGGGTGCTTAGAATATTGTGTGCAGTTTTGGTCCCCTAATCTGAGGAAAGACATTCTTGCCATAGAGGGAGTACAGAGAAGGTTCACCAGATTGATTCCTGGGACGGCAGGACTTTCATATGAAGAAAGACTGGATCAACTAGGCTTATACTCACTGGAATTTAGAAGATTGAGGGGGGATCTTATTGAAACGTATAAAATTCTAAAGGGATTGGACAGGCTAGATGCAGGAAGATTGTTTCTGATGTTGGGGAAGTCCAGAACGAGAGGTCACAGTTTAAGGATAAAGGGGAAGCCTTTTAGGACCAAGATGAGGAAAAACTTCTTCACACAGACAGTGGTGAATCTGTGGAATTCTCTGCCACAGGAAACAGTTGAGGCCAGTTCATCGGCTATATTTAAGAGGAAGTTAGATATGGCCCTTGTGGCTAAAGGGATCGGGGGTATGGAGAGAAAGCAGGTACAGGGTTCTGAGTTGGATGATCAGCCAAGATCATACTGAATGGCGGTGCAGGCTTGAAAGGCCGAATGGCCTCCTCCTGCACCTATTTTCTATGTTTCTATGTTAACTCTGTTATTATTACACCTTTCCAAGATCTGTTCCCCTATCTGCTCCTCGATATCCCTGTTACTATTAGGTGGCCTATAAAAAACACCCAGTAATGTTATTGACCCCTTCCTGTTCCTAACCTCCACCCTCAGAGACTCCATAGACAATCCCTCCCTGGCGTCCATCTTTTCTGCAGCCA
This sequence comes from Hypanus sabinus, assembly GCF_030144855.1. Classification (NCBI taxonomy): domain Eukaryota; kingdom Metazoa; phylum Chordata; class Chondrichthyes; order Myliobatiformes; family Dasyatidae; genus Hypanus; species Hypanus sabinus. The sequence continues at coordinate 63,186,073 of NC_082723.1, read as the reverse complement.
TGACACTATCTCTGATCACTCCCCCACCTCTTTTGCCTCCCTCCCTGTCCTTTCTGAAACATCTAAAACCCGGCACTTGAAGTAACCATTCCTGTTCCTGAGCCATCCAAGTCTCTGTAATGGCCACCACATCATATCTCCAAGCACTGATCCATGCTCTAAGCTCATCTGCTTTGTTCACAACACTCCTTGCATTAAGATAGACACATCTCAAACCTTCAGTCTGAGCCCGCCCCTTCTCTATCACCTGCCTATCCTCCCTCTCGCACTGTCTCCAAGCTTTCTCTATTTGTAAGCTAAACTCCTCTTCCCCAGTCTCTTCAGTTCAGTTCCCAACCCCCAACAATTCTAGTTTAAACTCTCTCCAGTAGCCTTAGCAAACCTACCCGCCAGGATATTGGTCCCCCTGGGATTCAAGCGCAACCTGTCCGTTTTGTAGAGGAGAGTGATCTTGACTGCAGAGTGACAAACGTGACCCTGCAGAAAACCTCTGACTATTCCAAAATCCTGATTGCTCACCAACAGGCATTTTCCATGTTTCTTTCCAACTCACTGGGGCACATTCTCAGCTCCCACTCAAATCCCGATTTACCATGATTTATTTAAATTGATCAGGATCCCCTTTCCCACTCTCCCTGTAAATTTCCCTGGCTCAGTGAAAGATTTATTATAAAACTGCTAAAAGAAAATGCAATGGCTTCTTAACATAAATGAACATCAGAAAACCTGCTGGTCTTATATTACCAAAGAACTGAGTGAGACAGAAAACAGGGAGCTACTGATCTCTTGTTAACATCAACAAGATGAAAGAGCCTATGGAAGTGGGGAATAGAAATGGAGTAAACAGCACATATGGACAGTGAGAGGTTGCTACATTTGAAGGGGCTGCTCCTCAGGCTCTTGTCACACTTCAACCCCATGCTTCTGATCTCAGTCACCCAGTGCAGTGGTTTGTGAGTCATTTGGGGGATCTCCTTGTTGATTTGCACATGGGCCTGACCAAGGTGGCTTTTGTGAGTCCAGGTGGTGGGCAGTCCAATATTCTCCCTGAACTGATAGTCCCTTCCCCTCTTCTGAGGGTACATCCTTCCCTGGAAAAGGAGCACATGATGTCCACAAGACCATAAGACATAGGAGCAGAATTAGGCCATTTGGCCCATCGAGTCTGCTCTGACATTTCATCACAGCTGATCTAATTTTCTTCTCAGTCCTGCCTTTTCTTCATATCCCTTCATGCCCTGATCAGTCAAGAATCTGTCAACTTCTACCTTAAATATATATAAAGATGTGGCCTCCACAGCTGTCTGGGCAAAGAATTCCATAGCTTTTCCACTCTCTAGCTAAAGAAATTGCTCCTCATCTTTGTTCTAAAAGGACGCCCCTCTATTCTGAGGCTGTGTCCTCTGATCTTAAACTCTTCCATCATAGGACATCGTTTCCACATCCACTTTTTCAAGGCCTTTCACCATTAGATAGGTTTCAATGAGATCACCCTTCATTCTTCTGAATTCTAGTGAATAAAGATGCAGAGCTGTATTCATACGCTCTTCATATGACAAGCCATTCAATTATGGAATCATTTTCATGAGCCTCCTTCGAACCATCTCCAGTTTCAGCACATCCTTTCTAAGATAAGGGGCCCATAACTGCTCACAATACTCAATACAAGTGAGGCCTTACCAATTTCTCATAAAGTCTCAACATTACATCCTTGCTTTTATATTCTTGATCTCTTGAAATGAATTCTAACATTGCATTTGCTTTCCTCCCCACAGACTCAACCTGCAAACTAACCTTTAGAGAAGGACAAGTCCCTTTGTGCCTCAGAGTTTCGTATTTTCTCTCCATTTAGAAAACAGTCAATCCTTTCACATCTTCTACCAAAGTGCATGATCATACACTTTCCGACACTGTATTCCATCTACCATTTCTTTGCCCATTCTCCTAACCCATCTAAGTTCTACTGTCGCCTCTCTACTTCATCAAAACTACCTGCCCCTCTACCTACCTTCAAATCATCAGCAAACTTTGCCACAAAGCCATCAACACCATCATCCAAATCATTGATATATAATGAAAAAGACCTGGTCCCAACACAGAACCCTATGGCAGTCAACCAGAAAAGGCTTCTTTAATTCCCACTCTTTGCTTCCTGTCGACCAGACATTGCTTTATCAGTGCTAGAATATTTCCTGTAATACTATGGGCTTGCAGTTTATTAAGCAGCCTCATAAGTGGCACCTTGTTAAAGGCCTTCTGAAAATCCAAATACACAACATCAACCAGTTCTCCGTTCTCTATCCTGCTTGTTATTTCTTCAAAGAATTCCAAAAGATTTGTCAGGCAAGATTTTCCTTTGAGGAAACCATGCTGACTACGGCCAATTTTATCATGTGCCTCCAAGTACCCTGAGACTTCAGCCTTAATAATCGACTCCAACAGCTTCCCAATCACTGAGGTCAGACTAACTGGCTTATACTTTCCTTTCTTCTGCCTCTCTCCCTTCTTCAAGATTGGAGTAATATTTGCAATTTTCCAGTCTTCTGGAACCTTTCCAGAATTTAGTGATTCTCGAAAGATCATTACTAATGCCTCCACAATCTCTTCAGCCACCTCTTTCGGAACCCTGGTCCAGATGATATTTCTACCTTCAGATCTTACAGTTTCCCAACAACCTTCTCTCGAGTAACTTCACACACTTTGACATCTGTCTCCTGGAACTTCCACTAGTGTCTTCCACAGTGAACACTGATGCAAAATACTTCTTCAGTTCACCTGCCATTTCCTTGACCTCCATTAATACCTCTCCAGCAATGTTTTCCAGTGGTCCAATATCCACTCTCGTCTCTCTTTTACACTTTATGTGTCTGAAGTAACTTTTGGTTTCCTCTTTAATGTTATTAGCTAGCTTACGTTTGTATTCTATCTTTAATTTCTTAATGACTTTTTTTAGTTGCCTTCTGTTGGTTTTTAAAAGCTTTCCAATTCTCTAACTTCCCACTAATTTTTGCTCTATTATTTGCCCTCTCTTTGGCTTTTATGTTGACTTTGACTTCTCTTGATAACCTCATTGTGTCATTTTGCCTTTAGAATGCTTCTTCCTCTTCGGGATGTATATATCCTGTGCCTTCTGAATTGCTTCAAGAAATTCCAGCCATTGCTGCTCTGCCATCATCCCTGCCAGTGTTCTTTTCCAATCAATTCTGGCCAACTCCTCTCTCATGCCTCTCTAATTCTGTTTACTCCACTGTAATATTGATACATTTGACTTTATCTTCTCTTCTCAAATTTTGGGGCGAATTTGATTATATTATGATCACTTACCTTTAAGGGTTGTTTTACCTTAAGCTCTCTAATCAATTCTGGTTCATTGCACGACACCCAATCCAGAATAGTGGGCTCAACCATGATCTGCTCTAAAAAGTCACATCATAGGCAAACCAGAAATTCCGCCATCTGGAATTCAGCACCAACCTGATTTTCCCCAATCTACCTGCATATTGAAATGCCCCATGACTATTGTAACATTGTCCTTTTGGCATGCTTTTTCTATCTCCCATTGTAATTTGTAGACCACATCCTTACTACTGTTTGGGGGTCTGTATACAACTCCCATCAGGGTCTTTTTACCCTTGCTGTTCCTTAGCTCTACCCACAATGATTCACCACCTTCTGACCCTATGTCACCTCTGTCTAATGATATGATTTTCATTTTTTACCGACAGAGAAATGCTGCCCTCTCTGCCTTCCTGCCTGTCCTTTCGATCCAATATGTATCCTTAAGCTCCCAGCTATAATCTTCTTCCAGCCATGATTCAGCGATGCCTACAACATCATACCTGACAACCTGTAACTGTGCTGCAAGTTCATTAATCTTATTCTGTATACTGTGTGCATTCAAATATTACACCTTCAATCCTGTATTCACGCTTTTCGATTTTATCCACCTTTTATGTTGCAACTCTTCTTGTTGACTGTAATTTTTCCCGATCAACAGCCTCTCCTCACTACATATTGGTTTGTAAACCAGCCACCTCATCGTCAGCACTATTATCTGTCTTTCCTATGATACGTCTTGCATTGAAATATTTGCAGCTCAGGACACTCGTTGCACCATGTTCAGCCTTTTGATTCCTGACTTTGTCTGAGGTCTCAACAATATCTGTCTCCACAACCTCTCCACTAACCGTTCTGGCACTCTGATTCCCATTCCCCTGCAACTCTGGTTTAAACCCCACAGGTCAGTGGCATATTTCTGGGACTGCTGGGTGCCACAGGGCTTGAGTGCATTCAGGATAGCGATGAGCATGTTAGGTTTTAAAATTCTCAATAGCTTGAATCATGGACTAGTGTAATAATGCGATGCTGTGAACACTGTATAATCCTTCTTTAGAAGAGGAAGCAAGAGAGTAAACATAACTCTGTCTTGATGACCAACAACTTCAAGTCCCTAAGCATCAATCTCACTAGCAACTTCACCTGGTCCCTTCACCACTGACAGAAAGATCAAAGGAGCAGATCAGCATATTTATTGCTTTAGGAGTCGGAGAAGATTCAGCTTGCCCCCGAGGATTCTCTGAAACTTTACAACTGTGCTATAGAAAACGTTCTGATGGGCAACTGCTCTGCTGTAGAGAGACGGAAGCTGCAGAGTGTGGATAGCATATTCAGGGAACCTGAAAGCCCAAGTGTCCAGAATCAATAATAACTTCTTTGCAATGCTGTCAGACTCCTGAAAAAAGTCACCTCTTTCGCACTCCCTTCCTGGTGTGGCTACAAATTCTCAGACTCCTAACTCTCTCGTTATTTTCACTTCAGCATTTCCCCTTGCTCTGCCTCAGAGCGCACTACAATCTTTGCCCCATTCTGTTTATTTGTGACCAATGCCTAATTTATTGTTGTATTGCCATGTTTATGCTGTGAGCTTCATGCGAACAAAGAATGTGATTGCACCCTGGTGTTTATGATGATAAAATAATTTAAATCTGAATCAGAATCTTTTTGGGAAAAATGCCAAAATCTATAAGAACAAAGCAACTGAAAATAGCAATTTGATTGAGCAATGTTGTCTTACAAAGGGAATTCACTTTGGACTGTTCTTTTGGAGTTCTGAGAGCCCCCAGACTAGAAAGAGGCAGTAGCGAACATTAGGTTTTCAGATGCAAGAAGTTCCGCAGGTTAGATTGTCTGAATCTAATGTACCTGATTGTAACGTACCTCAATGGATTGGTTAACAGATTTAATACAAAGAGTGGGAATGACTGCCAATACTTGTAATCAGTATCCCAGCCAATGAAGGCGGGGGGGGGGGGGGGGCAAACATCTTCTTCATCACCCTGTCTACCTGCGTCATCACTTTTAGGCAGCTATATATATATCTCTGGATTGCTCTGTCTTACAGTAACACCCCCCACCCACCTCCCTCCAGGGCAGTCAAAGTTAGCCTTTCCCCATGTTAGGACTTTAACCCGCAGACCACTTAGCTTTCTCCACGGCTGTCTTGAAATCAATTGAGTAATAGTTAGGTCTTCCACTGCTGTATTAACCGCTTGGCCAGCCTCATTTCCTGAGAGGAGGTGGGCTGTAACCTTCCCTCCAGCTGGTCCATCGACATACTGTTTGAGAAAACTTTTCTGATCGTATTGAACATATTCTGCTTCACCTAAACCCTTTCCTCTATGGCAGTTTCAGTCAATATTAAGGAAGTTAAAATCACCAACTACTGTAAACCTACTGCTGCAAAGCCTGCCTCTGATTTCCCAACATATTTGCTCTATATTCCCTCTGGCTACTGGAGGGGCTATAGTAGAATCCCATCAAAGTGATCATCTTTTTTTTTATTTCTATGTTGTATGATATCACTGGGTATTCCCCCCAGGACTATCGTCTCTAAGAACTGCTGAAATGTTCTCCCTCAGCAACATCACAACCTTCGTTATCTTCACCTTGGTCAAACCCAATAAATGATCTGGATGTTAATGTACAAGCATGGTTAATAAATTTACAGATGATACTAAAAAAAGGCAGTGTTGTAGACACTGTAGAAGATTATGAAAAATTATAAGAGAATCTCGATCAGCATGGATCAGCTGAGGATTGGCAAATAGCTTTCGATCCAGATAACCGCGAAGCATTGCATGTTGGAATATTGAACCAGGGTAGGACGTGCAGTAAACAGTAGGGCCCTGGGGAGTGTTATGGTATAGTGGGAGCTAGGTGTGCAAGTGCATAGTTCATTGGAAGCAACATCAAAGATAGATAAGATAGTAGAGAAGGCATTTAGCATGCTGGCCTTCATCAATCAAGGCACTGGGAAGTCACGTTGCAGTTATATAAGATATTGTTGAGTTGCACTTTGTATCTAGTGCACAGTTTTTGTCACACTTTTATAGGAAAGATGTTAATGTACTGGGAAGAGTACAGAAAAAATTTACCAGAAATCTGTCTGGATTTGGGCATCTGAATTACAAGGAGATTTCATAGACTAGGAGTTTATTAGCTGAAAGGTAGGAGATTGAGGGGGTAACCTGATAGGTTGGAGATCAGAAGTGAGAGACTTAAAAGGGGCATCAGAACCAGTTTCTTCATACAAATGGCGCTGCATATTTGGAATGGGCTGGCAGAAATAGTGGTTGAGCTGGGCAGATTAGCAACATTTAAAAGCTGTCTAGAGAAGTATATAGGGAGGAGAAATCTAGAGAGCTATGGGCCAAATGCAGCCAGGTGAGATGAGCTGGTTGAGCAAGCACAGGCAGTGAGGGTGAGTTGGGCTGAAGCTGTTTCCACGATGATGATTCTCTAACTCTATGATCAGATGGAACCTAGAACACCGAGCCCAACCGTCAATCACGTTTCTATCACAGCCTCAATATCTCAGTTCCATGCGCCAATCCTTGTCTCAAGTTCATCTACCTCATCTGCCAGCCTTCTTGCAGTTCTTCACTCATTGTTCTGTCCCCACCTATCCTGTATCTTCTTTCCTCTATCTGTGTTTTATAGCCTTACAATCTTTTATGATGAACTGTAAGACTACTATAAAAGAGATTGCTTAACGATCTGAATTTTGAATTGATGCATTAGTGACCAATATAAATTTGGCCACCTGTTCCCTGCTACATTACTGTAATTCTCTGTCCTATTTCTATTCTGACCTATTTATCTTGGGTGGTTTTATACTATTTGTCTGAGAACAGTAATAGCCAGCATAAGTTAGAGAATCAGCTCCTCATCATCTCTGGGCCAATTGTAGCCCCTTGGTCTCAATGTCAAATTTCAAGTCACCTGTTTTCTGTTTGTGTGAGATTAATCTGTTCTGCTGTGGACTATCCTCTTGGAATGCTGACCTATTTACTCCCTCCCCACTTGTGGTGTTTCCGAGTTTATCCCTATGGTTTCAGGAACACCAGCATTAAACTTCATTGCCTTTTCTCAGCCCATCCTGTGACCTTAAGACCACTCTCTCCACTATGAACAACTTCACCATCTTTGTTTCACCAGCGAACTTGCTGCCATGTCTCCCACACCCTTATTCAAATCATTCAGTATTTTACAAATAGCAATGGTCCCTGTGGAACATCGCTAGTCATTGGCATCCAATCGCAAAGCTAACTCTCTGCCATCACGCTCTTTCTCCTATTGAGAAGCCAATAATCTAGCCAAATTACCTACCTACCATGGATCGCTTAGGCCTCTTTGGAGATTTCCCATGCGGAACCTTGTTGAAGACCATACTGAGGTCTGTGCATATCTACTGTACCGCCCTCATCAATGCACTTCTTAATATCTTCAAAAAATCTGTGCGGATTGGTCAGACAAAATCTGCCCCTGACAAATCCATGCTGGCTAGCTTTGATTAGATACCGCCTTCCCAAGTGTTCGATGACCCCGTTCCTCAGAATTTTTCCCAGTAATTTCCCTACCACTGACGTGAGGCTTGCATGTCAGTAGAACTAGAATATAACAGACTAAGAACAGGCCATTCATCCCACAATGTTGTGCTACAATAATTAAAATAGTAATCAAATGCCCAACTGAACTCATCTCTTCTCCTTTCATAAATACCTAAATCCTTCCATTCATGTGCTTATCTAAGAGCCTTCTGTATGTATTTGCCCCCACTACCACCCCCAGCTGCACATTCTGCACCCACCACTCTCTGTGTAAAAATCATGCCCTGCATATCTCCTTTGACCAGCACTTAACTCAAATACATGTTCTCTACCATTAGATATTTCAGCTCTGGGAAAGATACTGTACCTACACCTCTCATTATTTAATAAACCTTTATCAGATCTCCCCTCAGCCTCTGCTATTCCAGAGTAAACAACCCAATTTTGTCTACCCCCCCCCCTTACAGCACATGCCCTCTAGTCCAAATGGCATTCTTGCAAACCCTTCCCATTACAGAGCAACCTGAGCTGAATGCAGTCCAGATGCTGCCTAGTGGGAGCTTTATCAAGGTGTAACATCACTTCCTGGCTCTTGAACTTGGAGCTTTAACCACAAAGGCAAGCATGTCATATGCCTTTTTTTTCAAGCCATCTTATCAACTTATGCAGCCAATTTCAGGAAGATTTGGACTTGGACTCCAAGATCCCTTTGTACACCAGCACGGGTACTTCCATTAACCGCGTACTTCCCCTTTATATTTGCTCTTTCAAAGTGCAATACCTCACACTTGGCTGGGTTAAACATTTAAAGTACGTGGAGAGGCAGATGGAGCAAGGTAGCAAACGAGTGAGAGCTTCCCCACCTCATTCCGTTTGTGGATCCAAATATATTTTTTTCTCTCTCTGCCTCCTTCTATCACTTGGTCCCACTGTCTCCCAACTCCCCCCCCCCCCACCGCTTGTCACCTTTTACCCCTCCTCTGTCTGGCAATCAACTCCTGTGTCGCCATTCCTTCTTTATGCCGGCTGTCTCCTCTCTTCACTCTCAGTCCTGTTGCGGGGTTTCACCCGGAAACTTCGGCAATTCCCTCTGTGCCACGGACCCGGTGAGCTCCTGCCGCAGCCTGTGGGTCGTTCCACGTCGCCGGATGTGCTTCCTGCGAAGAAAATGGAGAAGATGAAACTTTCAGATGGTGTCGGGTTCACCACATCTGATGGTCTGACCCCGAGAAGTACGATAGCTCAGGTTTTAAACAATAAAACAGGGAGGCAGGTCGAGCAACGGGGAAAGTCTGTGCCAATCATAGAGGCCCTTCAGCCCAACTTGTCCATGCTAACCAAGATGCTCGCCTAAGTTAAACGCCAAGATAAACGCCATTGGCCTGCGTTTGGCCCATTTCTCTCTCAACCTTCCCCATTCATGCACTCTGTAACGTTCACTGTAATGTTCTCCAGGGGGTGGAGGGGCGCGCAGGTGGATGGAGAACAGAAACGGACGACAAGTAACAGAAGCCCTTCTCCCCCACCCTCAGGCATACCGCAATGCAACAATTGACAGCACCTACTCCTTTCCCAGCTTCACTGTGCAGTTCCACAAGCTCACCCCTCCCTCGGCACTCTCAAAGCACCTGCATGAGCTGCCACACCTGTCCTCTTGCCTCCCTGCTCCCCACCCAGTCCTGGTTGAAGCAGCGGTTCATCTGCCCCTTCCCTGTTTATTTATGTTTTATTTATTGATATACGGGGTTGAATAGACCCAGTTCGAGCTGCGCTGCCCAGCAATCGCCCGATTTAATTCCAGGCTAATCACAGGACAATTTACAATGACTGGTAAATTGTGGGAGGAAACCAGAACACCCGGAGGAAACATACGCGGTGGCGGGGAGAAAACTGCCTCCCAGGCAGGGCCAGGAAACAAACCCGGGTCTGTAATGCAACCCTGCGGGGCAGGACTTCACCTTCCGACCTGGGCCACGACCCACTTCAGTCTTCAATCGGAGAGTAAAAGCAGAAGGCGCTGGGCGAGACACACGAGGTTCTGTGGAATCCCAGAGAAACACACACACAATGCTGACCGAGCAGGTCGGGTAGCATCTAGAAAGGAATAGCGCCAAGACCGTCATCTATAAGTCTCAACAGTGACTGAGGAGAGAGAACCTGGCTGTGGGTGAGAGACATTCACTACAGATGCTCCCTGTCCCGCTGGGTATTTCCAAAGTTCATTTTATTTCTCTGTCGACTCTCAAAATTGGACAGAGATCGCCTCCTTTATTGTCATTTGATCGTTCCCAGTCGTTGTCTTCAACCTCCCCCCCCACATCCTCCTGTTGCCCCCTCCCCGCTCTCTGCCTTTCTGACACAACCCCTCCTTCCATTGCCTTCTCCCCGCCTCCTCGCTCTGCCATTTACAACTTGATGAATGTCTAATTTTTAGCAGAGCCGCCGAAAGGTCATTGCCGTGAAACCGACACTCCGAGCCTTGCCAAGCTGACAGCGCGTCGGCCAGCGACCAGTGAGTGATTCGTGAAGTCTGGCACCAGCTTTGCTCAATGTCCGCCGGGGACACGGTGAGCTTCTTGCTGGGCGTTGCGGGCTGGGTGCTAATCGCCGTGTGTCTGGGCAACGAGCAGTGGAAGGTGTCCACCCTGGATGGCAGCGTTATCACAACGTCCACCATCTACGAGAACCTGTGGAAGAGCTGCGCCAGTGACTCCACCGGGGTGTACAACTGCAGGGACTTCCTCTCGTTGTTCGGGCTATCAGGTACGGGGCAGAGAGAGAGAGAGAGAGAGAGAGAGAGAGAGAGAGAGAGAGAGGAGAGAGAGAGAGAGAGAGAGAGAGAGAGGAGAGGAGAGAGAGAGAGAGAGAGTGCAGCGCTGAGACGGAGCACGCAGAAACCCCCTGCGCTGGGGCGGGCGGCGGGTAACAGAGAGAGGGAGCAAAAGATGGAGAGAGAGGGAGCGCGAAAGACCAAGCTCACAGAGCGGGGGCGCAAAGGGAGGGTGCGCAAGGTGGGGCGCATCTGTGTGTGTGTGTGGGGGTGTGTGTGATGGGGAGTGCAAGCTAAGTGAGGCCGTTTGAGTGAAAATCATAACGCAAGGACCCCCCCCCCCCCCACAGGAAGAAACCACAGGCTAGGGCAGATGATGTGGAGGTCAGATCCCAGGGTAACAGAATCGGCACAGGCGGTATGTGATTCGCGCGGGGGTGGTGGTGTGGGGGATGGTTGGTGAAGGGGACCACAGTACAAGAGTCTCACTCAGGGCGAGAGCTGAGTGCGGCCAGATGAGACGTGTGTGTTTGTGTGTGTGAGAGAGAGAGAGAGAGAGAGAGAGAGAGAGAGACAGACAGACAGACAGAGAGTGAGAGAGAGAGAGAGACAGACAGACAGACAGACAGAGAGTGAGAGAGAGAGAGAGAGAGAGAGAGAGAGAGAGAGAGACAGACAGACAGACAGACAGACAGATAGACAGACTGACAGACAGACAGACTGACTGGCTGACTGCTGGCCACCGCAGTGATCAGGGTTAAAGATTGTTTTCCGAGATCGGAGACGACCGTTCGGACCTGACGCCGGGTTTGTGGACCCAAACACTGAAGTTCACGGTCGTGGTGCTGGACACGTGTGTTTGTACAGGACATGCCACTGCACCGCCCTGCTCTCCGAACATTTCACTAAACCTGAATTTCTGGACCGTTCCTTAACCCCAATGGACCTTCATTTGGGCATCTAATTAAACTGGTGCCCCTCCTAAATCTGGAAAAGCTCCGGGGCAGCACCGAAGTCAAATCCCCGGCGGAATCGGCCGGGTGTGTTTGGTTTGGTCCGGTCGTGCACCTCCCATCTCTTTCTGAACGGGAATGTTTGCGCTTTCGCAGTTCCCGAGCTGCCTTTGGGGTTTCTTCGACGGACACGTTGGAGATGCAGTTGCTTGCGGCGATCGGGGATGGGTTCGTTGTTCTGTCGGTAAAACTGAGATGTACATGCCTCGGATAGTATTAGTGCGGGTGACTCCGGCGTCGGACTCATTGGTTGGTACCCGGTGTGTTGTGGGCTGCGTGTGTTGAAAGGGACATCTGTTACCTGGCGGTGTCGACGAAACACGGAACGTCGGTGCACACACGGTCTGGAACAGTGCAAGGTATCCCGCCCCTGTCAGGATCTTAAAACAATATTTTCCATAGGCATCGATGTGTGTTTTTTAAAAGGTAGGAGCGATAGAGGACACAGCACCAGACAGCGACGGTGAAGGATTATTTTGCTTTGAAGTTAGAGCAAATGAAAATGACCCTGTGACTGAGAAATGTGCATTCAAGCAGAAGAAAGAGCTTATACCAATCAGACCGACATTGTAGGAAAACACTCCCGTTCCTTTTGTACCGTACCCATACACTGAAGATTTAATGGAAGAGAAAGAGAGAGAGAGAGAGAGAGATTGCAAGAAGTTGCACGAAAAAAGGTGACTTGCTTTAGGGATGGGTAGCTCTGCTCAAGTGAAGCTCAGAAGATCTCAGGCAAAGAAATCAAAAAGGGGGTATGAGGTTCCTTTGGCGGAGATGATTAAGGAGAATCCAAAGAGATTTTGTAAGTAGACAGCGTAGACTAGATAAGCCAAAGGACTTGTTTCTGTGCTACGTCTCTGTGAGTGTGTGGTGGGCGCCTGTGGAAAACCACCTGGGAAGCAGATGGCAGGAGTTCATGGACCTGAATGGGAGGACTTTGCGAAGGGAGATGCCAACAAGTCGAGTGAAGAGGACCCAATGCATGAGGAAAGTGGCATGAGTACAGTCTGTGTCCAGCTGGGGATGACCATTCAGAGAGGTTGTCCATTTGGTGTGTGACCAGCAGGGGAGGGCATCTCTGGAGATTCCCTGCCTCCACTTTTCCCTGTAGGATGGTGGGGGTCATCCTGGAAGACCCCCTGAGTCTCCTCTTATCCCCAGAGCCCAGACGTTTCCATAGTTGACAGTTGCTGGCTGGAGAAGGGAGAAGGGAGGTGCTGACAAGGCCATGTTCCCTGCTGGGTTACTGCAGGGCTGGAAGCTGGGCTCTTCCAGCAGCTGGGTGTTGGTGAAGGAATGAAAAATGGCCTCAGCCCATCTCAGCATCTATGGCTGCAGGTACTCTCTCCACAGAGTTAGCAAACTCACCATTGATGGGGGAGAGAAATGAGCGAGGCTCTCAGTGACGGGGTCTGGAGTTAAGGTCACCTGTGTCCTGGATGGACCTGACACAGCTGGCAGCTTTGGGAGCCATGGCCTTTTGCTGAGCATATGTTCCTACCTGGGTCATGTGTCTTTGCACTCTGTCAACTTGTGGCCCTTGAGCCTGGTAATTGCAAGTGGTGGGGGTGGGGGGGTGCTTGGGGGATGTATGTGGGAGGAAAGTGTGGAGAAAATGTCACAGGTAGACAGACGATGGCATTAGCATGCTGTCCTTCAATCAGGCCAATGAGTGGAGCGGTATTTTGCAGCTGCACAGTGCTGGTGAGGACAGACTTGGACTATTGTGTACCGTGTCCGGCATCTCAGATTCAGTTTATTTGTCATTTAAAAACCGCAACTGCAATGCAGTTAAAAAATGAGACAACGTTCCTCCAGAACGATATCACAAAAACGCATGACAAAACAGACTACACTAGAAAATCCACATAACGTTTGGCAATCCCCAATCCAGAGTCCGGAGAGGCTGCTGCATATTAATATCACGCTACCATCTTAGCATGTTTCCCGGAAAGGAGCTCCAAATCCACCAGACAAAACAAGACCAAAAACTAAAGCTACAAGACCTGCTCAAAACCACATAGTTACAACAGTGCAAACAATAGCATAATTGATAAAAAACCAGACCATGGGCACAGTAAAAATAGTCCAAAGATGTTGAAAGACCATAATTTTGAAAGAAACCACCACACAGTTTCCACAAGTCCTCAGGGTCCTGATTGACTCATCATCCCACGCAGGCGGCAGAAGGGAATACCCCCGCTATGGACTTCCACGGTGCCGCCGGACTCAGCCTTGCAGACACAGCACACACCGAAAGCAACCTGACCGCAGCGGACTATAAACTGGAAATTGTGCAAAGAGCCTCAAGTCTCCGAGGTTGGGTAGTACAGAATTTCATTCTTTGGAGCCCAGATGACTGAGGGGCAACATTACAGAATGAATTTCCTAGAGAAAGAGAATTAAAAGCTAGAGGGTATGGGTCTAAGGTAAAAGGAGAAAGATTTAAAAGGGACCCGAGAAGCAACTTCTTCAAGCAGAGAACTTCTTCATTCAGTATATGGAATGGGCTGTCTGAGGAAATGGTTGAGGATATAGTTCAATTGTGGATATAGAGCTTCCACTTAGCAAACCAGAAGCTAAGGGGGTGGTGGGTTTAAGAATTAGGGGGTTATTGCAGGACTTGTGGGATAATGGGCATAAGGGGAGACACTGCTACAGAATGCACAAAACTGTTGGACTGATGGGAGACGGGGGTAAAACAAAAAGGGAAGGAATTATATTGACTCAATTTAGAATTGGGCATATTATGCTTAATTATTCCTTATATCTTGTCGGAGTACATCACTCTGGGGTGTGTAGGTTTTGTCATTATGAAACAGTTGAACACATTCTATTACAATGTGAAGCATACAAGCTTGAAGGAAATCAAATGCAGGCTTCTCTACTATATTTGGGGTTGATAGTTTTCACTTAAGAACTTTACCAAGTTATGGAAGTGACTTTAATTTAATTCACAATATTGCAGTTCTGGTCTCCATACTTGAGGAAGGATATACTGGCTTTGGAGGCAGTGCAGAGGAGGTTCACCAGGTTTATTCCAGGGATGAAGGGGTTAACCTGTGAGGAGCGATTGAGTCGCCTGGGACTATACTCTCTGGAATTCAGAAGAATGAGAGGGGATCTTATAGAAACATATAAAATTTTGAAAGGGATAGATAAGATAGAAGTAGGAAAGTTGTTTCCATTGGTAGGTGAGACTAGAACTAGGGGACATTGCCTCAAGATTCAGGGGAGAAGATTTTCGACGGAGATGAGGAGAAACTGTTTTCCCCAGAGAGTGGTGAATCTGTGGAATTTTCTGCCCAGGGAAGCAGTTGAGCCTTCTTCTCTAAATATATTTAAGAAACAGTTAGATAGGTTTTTACATAGTAGGGGAATTAAGGGTTATGGGGAAAAGGCAGGTAGATGGAGCAAAGTTTAAGAACAGATCAGCTATGATCCTATTGAATGGCAGGGCAGGCTCGATGGGCCAGATGGCCTACTCCTGCTCCTATTTCTTATGATTTGCGATGTTAGGGCTTTTCAGTGTAATTTAGTTTTCATTTGATAAAGAGCTAGTATGGGTTTTATTTCCCAACTCTCTGCACCAGACTCCAGTTCAGTTGGTGGTGGTAATGCACCTTTAAGTTGGACTGCCCGTCACCATTAAAAGTCAGAAAAAGTGGCTGAGACAGGTTCGATTGGCAGATAAAAGTCACTTAGACAGGTACATGGATAGGAAAGATTTAGAGGGATATGGATCAAACACATGCAAATTGAACTAGCTTAGATGGGCATTTGATTGGTTTGGGACAGTTGAGCTGAAGGACTCTTTCTGTGTTGTATGTCTCTAAGATTCTATGACTGTAAACTTAGAGAAGGGGTTGCCAGTGACACTGCAAAGACACTGGGTGTGAGGGGAGTGGATCTCCCTGTGGAGGTGCTCTTGCCCTCTGCACTGGGCCCCAGGGCTGAGAGCACTGTATGTAGCTCACACAATTCACTGACTCTGAGGCTTCCTGCAATTCCTGCAGCTGAGGTGTTCTTGTTCCACTTGTACATGGGACATAGGAGCTGGTGGAGTTTGCTGGAATTGTACAGGGGCCGCTCCGCAGGTACTGGCTGCAGCACGGCCCCATGCCCCTAGGGTAGGCAAGGTATATTTGGGGAGCACCTTGTAAGTCTGTGCCTAGACTTGATTATCATGGCCATTCAGTTCCCCGCTTCCCAGAGGTTGGGACGTCTGCCCCTTGTCTGTGCCTGAGTAACTCTGGAGAAGGAGTTGGGTAGAATCTGTGGGCTTCTTCTTGTCTTTTGCGATAGGTGAACATCGTCGAGATTGGCGTGCGTCCCAGACACACAGTGAAACAGTTTAGAATTTCTTTTGGTTGCATTGTTTTAGATAAAGTTAAAACCCAGAAAGAAACAAAGGAATTACATGCAAGAAACGGGGTCATAGACAGAACAGTCCAACACTGGACACGCTATCTGGCTCACGCTGTTGCGTCAGTCTTAATCGGAGTCTCGCGGAAGGCCAAGAAACAAACCCAAGGTAAATAACAGTGTAGCAATGACAAGCATCTCCATGTCTCCCCCTGGAAGACACGTTCCCTCCTGTCTGGTGACTTAGTTACTTGAATTCCCTCTTTAGGATGAGGTTGCCCAGGTAATGTGAAAGTGTGTGATTTGTCCACCGTGAATCACTCAGCCACCCCTGGACGTGCGTCTTCTGCAAGTACCAGCCCTATCCCTCTTTGACCGTCGTCTAATGTCACCTGAGGTCTGTAGAATGACATCCCCTAATAATCTTAAGGAAATAGTAATCCACCGTAATAAAGTGATATTATATCATGCAATAAAGTTCTGACAACTGTGTTTATGGTTTTCCACATCTTTAATTTTCCATTGAGAGCAGCTCTGTTGCGATACCTTTCTTGCCATTGGTTATTTTTCCCTGCTCCAATGATTATACAAGGAGTGATTGATAAGTTCATGGCCTAAGGTAGAAGGCGTCAATTTTAGAAAACCTAGCACATTTATTTTTCAACACAGTCCCCTCCTACATTTACACACAGTCCAGCGGTCGTGGAGCATACGGATCTTGGACCTCCAGAAAGTGTCCACAGCATGGGTGGTTGATATGCTCGTGGCCTAAGGTAGAAGGAGATGAGTTATACAGGTCTCGTTACATGCACGTGCAGGTCAACTCTTTGAGTGATTATGCAGCAAGTTTGAAGTTAATAATTCATCTCCTTCTATCTTAGGCCACAAACTTATCAATCACCCCGATGAGTTATTAACTGATGAGTTATTAACTTCAAACTTTCTGAATAATCACTCAAAGAGTTGAACTGCACGCGCATGTAACGAGAGCTGTATAACTCATCTCCTACCTGAACCTTTGTCATTGTGTTGGTGTGGAGGACCAGGAAATACTGATGTTAACTGTGATCTCTCCACCTCCTTCTCTCCCACCTGGACATACTAATGCTAACCTTTGAGATTTTTGTTTTTGGGAAATAGCTGGAGCTGTGAGATTGTGGAGGTGGTGACTGATGCTGAAATTCTCAATGGTCAGAATGGTAGATGGCTGGGTCAGAAGTGGAGAGAGTGAGCAATTTCTAATTCTTGGGCGTCAAGATCTCAGAAGATCTAATCTGGTCCCAACATATTGATGCAGCTATACAGAAGGCAAGATAGTGACAATATTTCATTAGGAGATTTGGTTTGTCACCTATGACACTTGAAAACTTCTACAGATGTACCATAGAGTGCATTCTGACTGGCTGCATCACTCTCTGGTATCGGAGGGTGGGGGGTGGTGTGGGCTAACGCACAGGATTGAAAGAAGCTACAGAAAGTTTAAAAATTAGTCAGCTCCATCTTGGGTACTAGCCTCTGTAGTATCCAAAATATAAGGAGTGGTGCCTCAGAAAGGCTGCTCCCATTATTAGGGACCCCACCCCCACCAACCAGGTCAAGCCCTCTTCTCATTGTCACCATCAGAAAGGAGGTACAGAAGCCTGAAGGCACACACTCTGCAATTCAGGAACAGCTTCTTCCCCCTGCCATCTGATTCCTCAATGGACATTGAACCCATGAACGCTACCTCACTTTTATTATTTTTGTTTTTGTACTATTTTTAATTTAGCTATTTTATATACATATTTATTGTAATTTCTGTAATCCCTCGATGGCATTGTCCCTCCTCATGGACACTCACCCTGCTCCCACATTGCTCCTCCCTCTCTCAACACATTTGCAACCCCACACAGATCTCCTCCCACAGACACTTTCCCACTGACAACTCTCCGTCTTGACCTATACCTCCCCCCCACATGCCTTGGCCAATAAAGAAACAGCATCCTGTGTGTGTTTAACCACCTTACTCTCCTTTCCTGCTTTCTTCAGTGATCTGTGGGTGTATTCTCCAAGGTCTCTATGTTCTAGTACACCAATCGGTAGCCTCCTGACGAAGGGTCTCGGGCCAAAACGTCGACAGTGCTTCTTCCTATTGATGCTGCCTGGCCTGCTGCGTTCCACCAGCATTTTGTGTGTGTTGCCTGAGCCTCCTGTTTATTCCTCTTTTACTCTGTGCTCTCCCCTTCCACCTCACACCTTTAGGGGTCCACTTGCATTTGTCATTCTACTCCATAGCTGTCCAAGCTTTGCCTGCTTGTTGCAGTGAAAGCCCTCTTCCTCAAGTTTTCTATTCCCTGGTGTCCATAAAGTAAGTCCAAACCATTAATATTATACTACTCTGACTGAGGGTTTTATTGACTATTGGGTATTAAAGTTCATTGACTAATCTCATCTGGCCTGACGAGAGATTGTGGCAGCTTCTGAAGTGATATTTGAATTGATTTGCTTGAATGGTAAGCATTTGATCACATACAGGGTATCTCAGTGAAGATTGATTGGGTGTGGTTAACATGACTGGATTGGAAGCTATGCATCTTCCTTGTATCAGTAATCTAATAGGGTGATGGGTGTCTGTGGTGAAGCACAGATTTGACCCATTGATACAACAGACAGGCTGATGTTCTCATTTACTGCAAGCGCTCGAAGAGGTAGGGAATGGAGGAATGCAGATCATGTGCAAGCAGTGGGGATTCATTTCATTTGGAAGCGTGGTTGGGCATGTTTATGGGGGGCTGTGGGGTTCGACCCTGTGTTCTCTTCTATGCTGTACGTCCTATGACCTTCTGTGACGTGTCTCCTTGCCTGTCCCTTAGATTATGTGCGAGCCTCCCAGGCCCTGATGATCATCTCTATCATCCTGGGATTTTTTGCAGCCATCGTCAGTTTATTTGGTCTGCAATGTATCCAGTTTGGAACAACAGATCCAGTGGCAAAAGCAAGGATGGCAACAGCGGGAGGATCTCTGTACATCCTGGCCGGTGGGTGTTGTGGGGCAAATGGCGGTGTAGCAAAAAGGTGGTAGCCGGGAGTTGGATGTGGGAGTGGAGGTGATACAGGACAGAAACAGGCCATTCAGCCCATCCAGATCATACCAAGCAATTGGAATCCCTCCCTGCCCGTCCCGTCCAGGCTCGGGAGATTCCAGTGTTCTGAAAAGCCCTTGACACAGGATCACAGATGCTGGAATTGGGAGCAACACAGATCTTCTGGAAGGATTAAGAGGGTGGAGCAGCATCTGGGGGTGAAAAGGATGCGGTGTTTGGAGCATCGACCTTTCCTTTCAACCTGCTGAGCTCCCCCGAAGGCTGTTCATTGCCCAGTAACCCAGCTCTCACCACTTCCTCCAGCATTTCTCCCTAGGTAAAATACGTCACCCTGATCTCTTTGAAACCCCTTCCCTTTCCCCCACGTCTGTGTCCTCTTTGGATAAGGGGAGAAAGTTCATGAAGCTCACCCTTCATTAATTTATGGTCCTCAGCCATGTCCCCTTTTTGCTTCTTCCGCTCCATGGAGATATCCACCACTGAAACACTCCATCCTGGTGAATCTCCTCTATGCCCCAGGCAGTGTAATCACAGCTCCCCTGCAGAAAAGCAGGGGGCAGGAGGGGGGGCTGTTTGGGATGAGGGGCGGGGATGTGGTGAGAAAGGGCTGGGAGGTGCGACGTGTTACGAGTGCAGTGGTGGGCGGGGCTGCTGATAGAGGCAGGGAGAGCTCTGTGTGTGCGTGTGTGTGTGTGCCGAGACCGTCCTCTCACCGGGATCTGTCACTCTCCACAGCCCTGTGCGCCTTGGTCCCCGTCTCCTGGTACGCCTTTAACATCACGCAGCAGTTCTACGACCCCATCTACCCAGGAACAAAGTAAGTTTCTTACAAGCTGAAGCTGAGCAATGAGCAGCTTGTGAACACTGACAGAGTACGGAGCTCTGAAAGTTCTCCACAGTCAGGTTCAGGAGCTAGGCCGGGTACCCCAGGGAGGTCAGGCCCATAGACTGAGCCCAGGAGAGCCCAGCCGCTGATGCAGATATTCCTGCATCCCCATGGTTTGCCCACAGTGAAATCCAGTTCTATGGCCACTGTGGAACCTGATGTGGTCTTCTGCCACTGTAACCCATTTATTTCAAGGTCCAATGTGCTGAGGTGCTCTTCAGCACACTATTGTTGTATCACATGGCTATTTGAGTTACACTCACTTTCCAGTCAGCTTGAACCATGCTGGCCATTCTCCTCTGACCTCGCTCATTAAAAAATCATTTTTGACCTTAGAACTGCAGCTCACTGTATGTTTTTTTGTTTCCCGCTCCATTTTCTGCAAACTCTAGAGACTGTTGTGCGTGAAAATCCCAGGAGATCAGCAGTTTCTGAGATACTCAAACCACCCCATCTGGCACCAACAATCGTTCCATGGTCAAAGCCACTTAGCTCACATTCCTTTCCCATCCTGATGTCAGGTCTGAATAACAATTGAACCTTTTGACCACATCTGCATGCTCTTATGCATGGAGTTGCTGCCATGTGATTGGCTGATTAGATATTTGCATTAACGAGTAGGTGTACCTAATAAAGTGGCCACTGAATGTGTATCTCCGCCTCAATCCCCGGCTCTGGTTGGATTCCAAGTGCCCAGAATCCAGGTTTCCCTGGTCCTGCCTAGTGCCCTCCCAAGTGCTGGCACCCACAGACCCAGATTCCCGGACAATCCCAGAGTGATCGCCTGCCATTGTTGTGAGGTTGGAATCATGTTGTAGGTGGAATGAAGCTGGACTGCCCATCATTCCTATTCCCCTTCTGCAGTCTCTTGTTTCCTGCCCACTGGGGAAACCTGGGAACTTCACTGCAAAATGCAGGAGTGACTGCAGTCTTCCAGCCAACATCCATGAGCATTTGCACCTTGAATAATGCTGGGATGTCGTCACAGAGTGAGCAAAGGAATCAATTTTGTGAGGGAGGTGCTCAGATCAGTCCAGACTGGGCCCAGTTGCTGAGGATGCAGCTCCTAGGAAGAGGGAAAGGAGCTGGAGACATACTGGCCACGGGGCTCAGCTCTAGTGGTTCATGTCTGTTGTTGCATGGGGTGAACTGCTGGGGATCACTTCGGAGGTGTCAAACACCTGGAGAGACACCTTCAGGTTTCACATAAATGGACACTTTCCTTCACTGCCCTCCACCATCCACCATCGAGAGAAGCTGGTGGTAACATTTCTACCTCCTCTCCTGCCTCATCCCAGAGTGATTCCCATAGCCCTGGGAGGAGCATGTGGTCAGTATCCTGTTGTCCAAGACGGCATGCTGTGCTCTTTCAACAACAGAGGTGGTGGCTGGTGTCTCGTGGGAGGGGAGAGGTGGAGAGTGGGAATGATGTGAGAAGCTGGAGGTGATAGGTGGAAGAAGCAAAGGGCTGAAGAAGATGGACTCTGATTGGAGATGACAGTGGGCCATAGCAGAGGCCTTTGTTGTGCTGTTTGTCTTTGGGGATTTAATCAGAGTCTAGGTTACGTTCCCTTTTAGTCAGAGTGCTCCCCTAATTTTGGATGTAGGTCTGAGGTGGATGGGGAAACTGGACATGGGGATTTGGGTGACACCAAGAATAGCTCCTAATCAAAGCCTCGTGATATCCCAGCATTTGGGTGTTATAGGTTGTGAAGTAGCTCCATAGAGCCAGAATTACTTCTTGGAGCCAGTCTGTGGAACTTTTCCCACCACCCACCCCCAGGAGCTGCCCGTAGACATCTCTCAGAAACCCTCGACATGAGGGTTTCCTATCTGTGCTCTCTCAACTCACTCAGCATTGTCAGTGAGAGGTGTCTCAGTTGGGTATCTGTCCTCTCCTTGTAATCAGGAGACCAAAGGAGAGGGTGTTGTTCAGCGTTACCCCATCCGACTGTTGGTGGACACCCAGGCTGTCTGTAACTTGTACAGACTGGGGGGCCAACAAGCCATGACTGGACTTAACATGGGAGGTTGTGGTCCTTTGCTCCAGCATTTTGTGTGTGTGTTGGCTGAACATCTGCCCAGTGCTCTTGGTCTCTGAGTCTCTATGAGGTTGGTCTGCTGGTCATTCCCAGGCCCAGGTAGCGGGCCGTTACAAGGCTCCTTTCTTGGTATCTGCATACCCCTTCTCTCAGACTATACAGGTGCGAGGAAACATGGATTTCTCCTACAGAGATCTGCAGGTCAAATAACCTAACTGCATGGTGTTTGATTCCATAGGGTCTCCACCACTCCCACGCCTGTCACCATTACTGTATATCAGGCCATATAACAGAGGAATGGGCAGAGTAGGTCTGGAGTCCCCACATATCATCCCCTACTGACAGCACCAGGAAGCTGTCCTTTGTTTGTGTGAAGTAAGGGTAGAGAGAGAAGCCTTTGGGAGATTGATGTTGGTAACCATAGTAACTCTTGGTCTCCGATGAAGGTATGAACTTGGACCTGGACTCTATATTGGTTGGGCTGGGGCATCGTTGCAGCTGATTGGAGGGATCGTTCTCTGCCTTGCTTGTCGGAGAACCTCTGGTGGAACCAGGTAAGTTGCATCCTGGCAAAGTCCCCACCTATACCATTCTCAGCTTAGTGCTGCATTTATTACAGTAATAGAAAAGTACAGTACATAAACAGGCCACTTATCCCATCTAATCCATGTCAAGCCATTTAAACTGCCTACTCCCATCAGCCTGCACCGGGACCATAGCCCTCCATACCCCATTCATCTATATACCTATTCAAATTTCTCTTAAATGTTGAACTTGAGCTTGTGAACACCACTAATGCTGCCAGCTTGGTCCACCCTCTGAGTGAAGGAGTTTCCCTTAACCTTTTCACCTTTCACCCTTAATCCAGTAGTCTCCCCCAACCTCAGTGGAAAAAGTCTGCTTGCATTTACCCCATCTGTACCCCTCATAATTTTGTTCAGCTCTATTAAATCTCCTCTCTATCTTCAACATTCCAAGGAATACAGTCCTAACCTATTCAATCTTTCCTTATAAATCAGGTCCTCCAGATCAGCAAGATCCTGGTAAATTTTCTCTGTACTCTTTCAGCCTTATTTACATCTTTCCAAAACTGCACACAGTATTCCAAATTAGGCCTCAATTATCTTATACAACATCAACATATCACCCCATCTCCTGTATTCAATACTTTGACTTATGAAGGCCAATGTGCCAAAAGCTTTCTTTATGACCAGTATACCTGTTGTGACACCACTTTCAATAGATTATTGACCTGTATCCCCAGATCCCTTTGTTCTACTGCACTCCTCTGTGTCCTACCGGTCACAGTGTAAGATCTACCCTGGTTGGTCATACTGAAGTGCAACACCTCACACTTGTCCGCATTAAATTCCATCTGCTATTTTTCAACCCATTTTTCCAGCTGGTCCAGATCTTGCTGCAAGCCATGATAGTCTTCCTTGCTGACCACTAAATCCCCAATCTTGGTGTCATATGCAGATTTGCTGATTCTGTTAACCATATTATCATCCAGATCGTTGCTATAGATGACAAACAACACCAATCCCTGTGGCACATCACTAGTGACAGACCTCCAGTCAGAGACACCACCATCTACTGCCACTCACTGGCTCCTCTCACAAAGCCAAAGTCTAATCCAATTTACTACCTCATCTAGAATGCCAAATGACTGAACCTTCTTGACCAACCTTGTCAAAGGCCTTGCTAAAGTCCATGTAGACAACATCCACTGCTTTCCCTTCATCAACTTTTTTGATAACTTCCTCAAAAAACTGTATGAGATTGGTTAGACATGATTTGTTATGCACAGCCATGATGACTATCCTTATTTAGTCCATGTCTATCTAAATATTCATATATCTGGTCCCTTCCAATAACCTTCCCACTACTGATGTCAGGCTCACCAGCCTATGCTTTTTTGATTTACTTTTATAACTTTTCTTAAACAACATTGGCTATCCTCCAATCCTCTGGTACCTTACCTGTTGTTAAGAATGATTTAAATATCTCTGGTACGGCCCAGGCAATTTCTGCACTTGCCTCCTGCAGGGCCCGAGGGAGCACCTTGTCAGGCCCTGGGGATTTATCCACCCTAATTTGCCTCAAGACAATAAACACTTCCTCCTTTGTAATCTGTCTAGGGTCCATGAAGTTGATGCCATTTTGCCTCATTTCTATAGACTCTGTGTCCATCTCCTGAGTGAATACAGATGCAAAAAGTGCATTTCAGATCTCCCCCATCTCTTTTGTCTCCACTCATGGATTACCATTCTGACCTTCCACAGGACCAATTTTGTCTCTTGCAGTTCTTTTGCTCTTAAAATATCAGTAGAATCCCTTGGGATTCTCCTTCACCTTGTCTGCTAGGGAACCTCATGTCTTTTTTTAGCCCTCCTGATTTCTTTAAGTGTTCTCTTACATTTCTTATACTTCCTAAGTACCTCATTTGTTCCTACCTGCTTATACCTGGTATACATCTCCTTTTTATTCTTAACCAGGGCCTCAATATCTCTTGAAAACCAAGGTTCCCTGCACCTGTTATCTTTACCCTTTATTCTGACAGGCACATACGAGCTTTGTATTCTCAGAATTTCACTATTGAGGGCCTCCCCCTTGCCGAGTATACCTTTGCCAGAAACAGTCTGTCCCAATCCACACTTGCCAGATCTTATCTGTTATCATCACAATTGGCCTTTTTCCAGTTTAGAATCTCAACCCATGGGCCAGACCTATCATTGTTTATATTTACTTTGAAACTACTGGCTTTGTGATCAGTGGATGCAAAGTGTTTCCCTACACAAACTTCTGTCACCTGCTTTGTCTCACTCCCTAACAAACTTTATCCCATCTAGTCCTTTTACAGTATGAGAGTTCCAGTTAATATGTGGAAAGTTAAGATCACCTACTATGACAACCTTAATTTTCTTGCAACAGTCTGCGATCTCTAAATTTGTTCCTCTAAATCCCTCAGACTGTTGGGTGGTCTGTAATATAGCCCATTAGCATGGTCATACCTTTCATATTACTGAGTTCCACCCATATCGCCTCCCTAGATGAGTTCTCCAGTCTGTCCTGACTGAGCTCTGCCGTGACATTTTCCCTGACTAGTAACACCACCCCTCCTCCTTTAATCCTCTCTGTCCGTCACGTCTAAAGCAATGGAACCCCAGAGCATTGAGCTGCCAGTCCTGCCCCTCCTGCAACCAAGTCTCACTAATAGCTACAATGTCAAAATCCCACGTGCTGATCCATGCCCTGAGCTCACCCGCCTTTCCCGCGATACTTCTTGCATTGAGATATTGGCAGTTCAGGACACTAGTCACACCATGCTCAACCTTTTGATTTCTGACTTTATCTGAGATCTTAAGAACATCTGTCTCCACAACCTCTCCACTATCTATTCTGGCTCGCTGGTTCCCATCCCCCTGCAACTCTAGTTTAAACCCTCCTCTCCATGCAGCACTAACTCAGCTTCCTGCTAGGATATTAGTCCTCTTCCGGTTCAGGTGAAAACTGTCTCTTCTGTATAGGTCCCACCTTCCCTGGAAGAGAATCGAATGATCCAAAAATCTGATGCCTTCCCTCCTACACCAACTCCTTAGCCTCTTGTTCAATTGTAAAATCTTCCTGTTTCTGGCCTCACTAGCACGTGGCACAGGTAGCAATCTTGAGATCACAATCCTGGAGGTCCTGTCCTTTAACTTAGCACCTAGCTCCCTGAACTCACTTTGCAGAGTTTTGTCATTCCTCCTACCTATGTCATTGGTACCTACGTGGACCACGACCTCTGGCTATTTACCCTCCCACTTAAGAATGCTGAGGACTCGATCAGAGACGTTCCAGTCCCTAGCACCTCGAAGGCAACAAACTATCTAGGAATCTCATTCTCACCCACAGAACCTCCTTCCTGTTTCCCTACCTAGTGACTCCCCTATCACCATAGCTCACCTCTTCTCCCCCTCACCTTCTGAGTCAGAGCCAAACTCAGATGCCTGGCATCTCTACTGCTCTAACTGAGAAAATATAAACTGTGGGGAAGAAGGTAATCTCTACCGACAGCTTTTTTGCCTTCACTCGTCTCAAGACTCTCTGCACTGAAGCCTTGGACAGCTAAAGCCTCAAAAAGCCCCTAACTGGCTCCACTCCAAGAATGGCTTTTCCACTTGCTGCTTTCTTACTTTAACTTGCTCTTGCCAATCAATCCCCATTGCTGATTGGCCGCTGCCCAAAGCATCAAACTGCTGCCAGTCGCTGCCTCTTCTACTCAATCCGTGGACCACAGCTGCGTCTCCTTAGGCTTCCCATTTGCCATGTTTACTCCGTGAGCTCCATGCCAACCAGGAATTTCATTCCATCCTGGTGCAAGTGACAAACAGCTCATCTAATCTGAACGGGAAGCTCAACCCCAGGCACCGATATAAATAGTCCACCCCTCACAACAACTCCCAAAGCTGGCCTGACCCTTCTCACACTAGCTGGTAAGAGTGGTACCAACCACCCCTCCCCCCCGATACTGCTTCGCCACACTCACTCCCCCCCACCCCACTCCTGCCCCAGCACACAGTGCGTCTGTTGTTCAACACGATGTACCCGGCTCCTTCCCCAGACACACCTGCCCACTGCTGGCTTAGCCAGTTCTGAGCCCTGAACTACTTTTTCTGCTCCCATCACCCCACCTACCCCAGCGATGAACACCCACCTCCACCCTGGCACCACACTGAGAGTGCCACCGTCCAGGCGTGGGAGCTGCCGGCGGGGTCAATGCGTGCTGCTCTTGGCACTGCTGGACACAGGGCCATCGGACCTGACCCTGCCAGGGCCCCGACACTGGGCACTGGTATCCCTTACTGTGGGCAAAAGCCCCTCCATGGGCACTCGCACCCTGACCCCTGGACAATCATAGCGTACCACCCCCCTCACTGAAGCACTGACTCTCTTCAGGGCCTGCCTCCTCCATTGCCGATGGCTCTGCTTCATGGGACCTCCCCCCTCAATGGGTGCTGCTCCTCCCAGGACACTCCCTTCCTCCCACATACCCCTTCCCCCTCTGAACACATTTTCAACCCCACAGACTCTCCGCCAACAGATTCCCTCCCACAGACATTTCCCCCTTCTGCACACTTGCAACCCACGCTCAGAAACACAGAAAACCCACGGCACAATACAGGCCCTTCGGCCCACAATGTTGTGCTGAACAAGTACTTACTTTAGAAGGGTTACCCATAGCCCTCTATTTTTTTAAGCTCCATGTACCTATCCAAGGGTCTCTTAAAAGACCCTAATGTATCCGCCTCCACCACCGTCGCTGGCAGCTCATTCCGCGCACTCACCACTTCCCTCCCACCGTGCTCCCTCCCACTTTCACTCCCCCCTACAGAATCCCAGACAGACCTCTCTCCCACAGGCGCAGCCCCACCCACACTCCCCTCCTACAGACTCTCCCCACAAGCAGGCCCACCCCCACATCCTCCTCTTCAGAGCCTCCCCTCTCGATGGCGACCTGTCGCTTACTCTCTCCTCCTGCCGCAGGGAGTACTCATACAATTACCGAGCGCCCCGCTCGATGGTGGGAAGGGTGTCGAAGAACTACGCGTCAGAAGTGGACAACTCCAGTAACTATGGGAAGAACGCTTACGTCTGAGAGCTGGGGCTGCGTCTGGATCCTTCTCGGTTTGCACTTTGGACTGTTGGTCGGGCAGCGTGTGAAGTCCTGTTTGTGGGGATCACACTGGGGAAATGTGCTTTCTAGACACTGCAATTGCTCGATTGTTGCACTGCCTTGTGTTAAATCTGATTGTGCCCATGCTGTAGAGATGCCGATGAACACTCCCCTTGGAGTGAATGGGAAGGTGTGGGTGGGAAGATGGTCGTGGTTGAAGGAAGAATAAAACCATTACTGAACACCAGGTGTGCCACTGTGAATGTTCAACTCCATTGGTGTGAGGACCAGCGGCAGAGTCAGCACAAAGTCGCGGTCGCAGCCACTACGGGTTGGGACTACCCAGTACTTATGTCCTTACAACAATCAACAGCTTATTAATACACCAGTTATGGAAGTATGCTTAACTGGAGGCTGACTTCAAAAGGGAATGGAGGGGGAAGTGTGGAGATGTACCCGTATGGGAAGTTGTAACTGAGAGTGTTCAACGGCAGCTGGTGGAGCTATATAACTACTGGTTGGGCAAGGGGGTAGCGTGTGATTCAAGAAGCACAATAGAATCAATGAAAGACTGCACCAACAGGACAACAAACAGTCGATGTTTAGAAAACAACCAACTGTGCAAAGGTTGTTGGCAGAATTTCAGATGGCAGGAGTGAGATCTATCAGCTAGTGGAGTGGTGTCGCAGCAACGACCTTGCATGGAATATCAGTAAGACCAAAGAGCCAAATGTAGACTTCAGAGAGGGTGAGTCAAGTCTTCATAGAGGGATCGGAAGTGGAAAGAGTGAGCAATTTCAAGTTCCGGGGTGTCACTATCTCTGAGGATCTATCCTGTGGACAATACTGGCTCATCCCTTCAAAGCAAAGGAAAAGGAAATGATATGCTAGGAACCTGGATGTGGTTCCAAGCACGATATGGAGACTTACCAGAGATGGGTCTCCATCAACAGCAGCAGTTGAAATTAGTTGACTCATGGATTCTTTTTCACTCCAACAAGCTGGAATATTTTCCATTTCAAGGCAAGAGAGTTAAATTACAACTCAGGTGAGGCCTGAAGCCCTGCCTCCTGACTGAGTTAGCGAAACGCTCTGGTTTCCTCCCCTGCGTAATTCTAGTGCAGACAATCTCCAGCTCCACCAAATGTGGGAGATTGAGGCACAGGCCCACCGCAAGACCCCCTGTTTGTGAGGATGCTGTGTAATTTGTTATCCTGTCACAAATGAGTGCCATGAAATAACAGACAGTACGTTGCATACAATTAAAAGATTTAGCTTTAATAATTCTTAATTTGACTAAAGGGTTAGTAAAGAAAGAAAAAAAGGAAAAGGGCCCATTTTAATGAAACAGTCCAATGTGCACAAATTGCAACTCACGGTTTCCCCGTTGCCGATCCTCCACCGACCTCACCCTGGGCTTCGTCGAATCGTGGCCCTGCTCCAGTTTGAATCCTACGCCCTCTTCTCTCTGGCGTCCTCTCTTCTCACCTCTCTCACAAAAGCCCCAAGCCCAACCTTAGTGTCCCTCACCAGAGAAATCTCCCACTAATCTGACCATCCTAATTGGTTGGCCCGCAATTCTCCCACCTCTTATCTTCAACAGTAACCCAAACATAGGATGCAAACAAGCTGTTTGCACAGAACTGCACAAAATGAAACACAGAATAGCATAACAGTAAAACTATGAACCAGGGCATTGCATTAGTATCATTGAGTTTAGTTCCAGTTGCCTCATAATGGGAAGGATGTGGAGGCTTTAGAGAGGGTGCCGAGGAGGTTTGACAGGATGTTGCCCGGATTAAAGAGCATGTCTTATAAGGAAAGGTGGAGTAGGCTGGAGCTTTTCTCGTTGAAGTGGAGGAGGATGAGAAGTAACTTGATAGAAGTGTATAAAATGATAGGAGGCAGAGATAGAGTGGATGACAGAAGCTCATTTCCCAGGGCAGCAGTGGCAAATACAAGAAGACTTTTTGCCTACTTTTAACGATATTGGAGGCAAGTTTGGGGGGGGGGGAATGTTAGAAGTAGGTTTTATTTAGACTTTTAGTGCATGGAACACTAGTGGTGCTAGAGACATATTCATTAGACTCTCTTAGATAGGTACATGGATGAAAGGAAAGTGGAAGGCTATGTGGGAGGGAAGGGTTAGTTTGATATCAGATTAGCTTAAAAGGTTTGCACAACTTTATGGGCCGAAGGGCCTGTACTGTGCTGAGCTGTTCTGTGCTCTATGTTCATGGAGTTATAAAGCCTTCAGCTCAACATCTCAATGCCAACAGAGCTGCCTTCCTGAGCCAGTCCCACTTGCTCACATCCCTCTAAATCTTTCGTACCCATGTACCTGTCCAAGTATCTTTTAAACACTATATATCCACCTTTATCATTTCCTCATTCCATATACCCGCAACAACAAACTGTGCAAATATGGTTGGCAGAATTTCAGGTGGCGATGAGAGGGCGTGCAGGAGTGAGATAGATCAGCTGGTTGAGTGGTGTCACAGCAACGACTTTCCACCCAATGTTAGTAAGACCAAAGGGCCCATTGTGGACTCCAGAAAGGGTGAGACAAGGGAACGCACACCAGTCCTCATAGAGATCAGGGGTGGAAGGAGTGAGCAATTTCCAGTCTCCTGGGTGTCAATATCTCTGAGGATCTATCCTGACCCCAGCATATCGACGCAGCTACAAAGGAGGCACACCAACGGCTATATTTCATTAGGAGTTTGAGGAGATTTCTACAGAGGTACCCTGGACAGCATTCTAACTGGCTGCATCACTGTCTAGTATGTGTGGGGGTGGGGGGGTGTCACTGCACAGGATCGAAATAAGCTGCAGGGACTTGTAAACTTAGTCCACTCCATCATGGGCACTAGCTCTGTAATTCCAGGACATCTTCAAGGACAGATGTCACAAGAAGGCAGCATCCATCATTAAGGACCCCCAGCACCCAGGACGTGCCCTCTTCTCATTGCTACCATCAGGAAGGAGGTACAGGAGCCTGAAGGCACACACTCAATGACTCAGGAACAACTTCTTCCCCTCTGCCTTCAGATTTCTGAATGGACTTCGAACCCATGAACACTACTTCACTACTTTTTAATTTCTATTTCTGCATTACTTACTTAATCTATTTTATATATACATATAATTACTGTAATTCATGTTTTTTCCACTGTTATGTTTTGCATTATACTGCTACCACAAAGACAACAAATTTCATGACATATGCTGGTGATATTAAACCTGATTCTGATTCTGAAATAGGAAAGAATAGTAATTTTACAAAGTAATCAATCACTGGATGGCATCCGTTAGTCATGTGAGATCATGGATTTGTGCCTGGAAAGTCTTGCTTCAGTCCTCTCCAGGGCGCAGGCCTGGGCAGGGTTCTGTTTAATGGAAGTCCGACAGTTGCCCAAGCTGCAAGTCTCCCCTCTCCACGCCACCGATGTTGTCCAAGGGAAGGGCAAGGGCCGATTCAGCTTGTCACCAGTGACGTTGCAGGAGTTGCCAGAATGAGGTTGAAGGCAATGTCGGACTGCCTGAGGGACTGCAGCTCCAGATTTGTCCTCAGGGTTTACTCCTGAAGCCTTTCCCATAAGCGGGTGTGGCCACAAGGCAGATGAGGTTTGAAATCAGTGTTTTTTCTCTCTCATTTGGACTGCCTTCCCAGGCTGACAAGCTTCATCTACCTGAAGCACTGGTTTTAAGGCACCAGGACCTGCCTTTGGCCCTTCTCCTGTCAGTAGAAACGGTTCCACCGGGCTCAGAGGCTCAGCCACACGAGAAGGCCAGGAGTTGGACTTGGTTGTCAGAATAATTAATAAATAAGCAATAAATATCGAGAACATGACAGTAAGAGTCCTTGAAAGTGAGTCCGTAGGCTGTGGGAACAGTTCAGTGATGGTGTGAGTAAAATTGAGTGAAGTTATCCCCTCTGGTTCAGGAGCCTGATGGTTGAGGGGTAATAACTGTTCCTGAATCTGGTGGGGCTCCTGAGGCTCCTTCCTGATGGCAGCAGAGAAAAGAGAAATTGACCTGGGTGGTGGCTTTCCCGTGATAGCATAGTAGATGTGCTCAATAGTGCAGAGGGTTTTACCCATGATAGACACCCATGTGCATCCTCTCTAACTAATCACATCTTTTCCACAGCATGACAATTAGAACTGCAAGCAACCCTCCAAGCATGGTCCCCTTGATGTGTTGTACAGCTGTAATGTGACATCCCAACTCTTTTACTCAATTCCCCAGCCAATGAAGGCATGCAGCTTCCCTACCTTGTCTACCTGTGTTGTCATTCCCAGCTAACTAGATACTGGCACACTCCTTGGGGCCCTGCCATTTACTCCGTATGTCCTGCTCTGGTTTAACTTCACAAGGTGCAACACTTCACACTTGGCTGAATTTGCCGTTCCTTTGTCCATTTTGGTTCAGGTTCCGTTGTAACATTCTCCACTGTCCATTACACCACCAGTTTTCCTGTCATCTACATTCTTATCCAAATCAATTATATGTATGGTGAACACCAGCACCAATCCAAGCAGCACATCACTGGCTCCAGGCCTCCAGACTGAGGAAACAACCCATCACTACCACCCCATGACCCCCTCCACCAAACCAATTCCATATTGAATTGCCTGGTGCACCTTGGACCACATGTGATCTCACTTTCCGGACCAGGCTACTTTGCCAAAGGTTTGCTAAAATCCATGTACACAATGCCTACTGTCTTTTGCTCATCAGTCCTCTTAGTCACCCCTTCAAAAACCTCACTTCATTTCATTTTTAATCTTTTTTATTGATTTAAAAATATATAAAGACAAATACAAATGAGGAGAAGTTGTATCAAATACGTATTCCAATAGAAGTACAAACAACAAAAAAGGAATGTACACTGTCAAAATCTTATATAGTATATTATTGAGCTAATATATTAAAGGAGCCACAACTCCTCTTAACAATTAAAAAAAAGATCAAAAATTGCCATTATTAAGAAAAAAACCCCACTAGACTAACCTAAAACACACACGAAAAAAAAGACTGGGCATTCCATTTGAGGATATAATTACAAAAAGAGGAAAAATCCTTCCGGTCAAATCTGAAAAGTCGTGGAGAAGAAGAAAAAAGATTACCTAAAAAAGTGAAAAAAAGTAAAAAAAGAAGAAAATTTAAATCATATGAAAATATTGGATGAAAGGTCACCAGGTTTGCTCAAATTCAAAAGATATATCAAACATTTGACTTCTAATTTTCTCTAAGCTTAAACATGACATAATGGAGGAGAGCCAAAAAGACAGTAGGCAGATTAGGATCTTTCCAATACAACAAAATAGCTCTCCTAGCCAATAGAGTTCAAAAAGCTATAATACGTTGAGCGGAAGAGAAACATTTCCTGCTTCCTTTGGAGTGATCCCAAAGATTGCGGTAAGTGAATTAGTTTGTAGGTCCAAATCTATGACTTTAGATAACGTTCTAAAAACATCTCTCCAAAAATTATTTAATTTTATACAAGACCAAAACATATGATTTAAAAGCATTACATCTCTCACAGGTGGGATTTAAGTTAGAAAAAATATGCACTAGTTTATCTTTTGACATATGCACCCTGTGCACTACCTTGAACTGAATCAAGGAGTGACGGGCGCAGATGAACGAATTGTTGACTAAATAATGAATTTTATTCCATTGATCATCTGAAAGTGACTCCCAAAGTTCCAGTTCCCAAGCACGTTTAACCTTATCGTTAGACATTATTCGTAAATTCATAAGCCGTTTATATACAATGGCTATCAATCCTTTTTGAGATGGTTTAAGCTGAAAAATAGCATCAATCATATTTGGTAAATGAGCAAATGGATAGTTTGGTAATGAATCTCGTAAAAAATTCCTAACTTGTAAATATCTAAAAGATTGTGCGTTAGATATATAATATGTATCCACTAGCTGCGAAAAAGACATTAAACAATTCTCTAAAAACAAATCTAAAAATGTTTTTGTTCCCTTTTATTCCCTTAGTTTTCCATATTAAAAAGGCCTTATCCAGAATTGATGGTTTAAAAAAATAGTTAAGATGGATATTACTAGAGAGAACAAAGTTATTCAAATTAAAAAATCTGCAAAATTGAAACCAAATTTTTAATGTATGTCTAACAATGGGACTAAAATCTCATCTACCAATCCTAGAAAACAAAAAGGGAAGAGAAGCTCCCAGTAAGGAAGCCAAAGAAACCCCCCTCACCGAGTTCTCCTCCAAGTCCAACCATGAAGGACAATCCTGATTATCTATATCATAAATCCAAAAAGTAATATAACGAATATTAATTGCCCAATAGTAAAATCTAAAGTTTGGTAATGCCAATCCTCTGTCTTTTTTTGATTTTTGCAATAAAAGTTTACTCAATCTAGAACTCTTATTATTCCAGATATATGACAGGATCATAAAATCTATTCTATCAAAGAACGTTTTTGGGACAAAGGATGGAACAGCTTGAAACGTATATAGAAATTACAGTAAAATTACCA
Source organism: Hypanus sabinus (assembly GCF_030144855.1). Taxonomy (NCBI): domain Eukaryota; kingdom Metazoa; phylum Chordata; class Chondrichthyes; order Myliobatiformes; family Dasyatidae; genus Hypanus; species Hypanus sabinus. Next base: position 63,151,844 of record NC_082723.1, on the reverse strand, counting down.
TTTTTATAGCATTTATTCTGCCAATTAACAACATCATCATAGGCGACCATTTAGAAAGCATTTGTTTTGTATATTCAGTTTTCAGGAAGAAAATTATACTTATATAATTCTTTAAAATTTTTAGTAATTTTAATACCAAAATAACTTCAATCAAATTTGCAGACATTTGCTCAAAGCCATGCTGCCTATCTCTAAACAGCCTTTGCCTTTCTCAATGCCTGTAGATTCTCCAGTAACTTACCCACCAGGATGTTAAGCTCACTAACTGTAGTTCCCTGTCTGGCCATCAGAACTTTTCTTAAATAAAGGCACATTAGTCAGTGTGGCTAAAGATGATACCAATATTTCCACCAGAGTCCTAGCATTTTCTTTCCCTGCTTTCCACACTTTCTTCAGTTACATTTATTCAGACCCTGAGGATTTACCCATCTTTATGTGCCCCAACATTGCCAACACCTCTCTTCTTTTAAAATATAACCAGCTGCTTCACTGAATTTTGTAGCTTCCATTATTTTCTCTTTGATAAATACAGATATGGAGTAATTGTTTAAGTCCTTGCCGGTCTTACTGTGACTTCACGAATAGATGACCCCACTGGTCTTCAATGGGACCTAGTTATCCATTTGTTCTTAATAGGGAGGTAAGAGATAAGAGTTCTTAGGATTCTCCTTGATCTTGTCTGCCAAGGGTATCTCATGTCCTTGTTTTGCCTCTGGATTTCCTTAAGTTGTACTCCTATATCCTTCCATTCCTCAAAGAATTTTATTAATCTCAGCTACCTATACTGGAAATATGCCTCCTTTTTCCTATTCACAACTTCAATATCCCTCATCAACCAGGGTTCAGTAATCCTGCCAGCATCGTCCTTCACCGTAACAGGAATGTGTTGACCCTGTACTTAATCTACAACACTTTTCAAAGCTTCCCATTTGCCTAGAACATCCTCACTCAATCAGCCCTTGTCAGTTCCTCTCTAATGATATGAAAGTTTGCCTTCTCCAGTTATGGACATAATCTCTTCCAATGATTATTATACAGAATTTTCAATGGGATTGAGTTTGTAGAGACAGATGCTTGTGAATTTTGAATGCCAGATTAAAAAAGCGAGCATAGTCTGTCAGGACTTTATGTGGAGATTGAGATTGCCTGACGAGGGTCAATAAAAAGAAATTTGGTTTAAGTGGAGTGACCATTGTCGGAGTGGGACAGGATTAAAATGGGGGAGCTTTAGATTTTGGCTCAAGAGGCTTCAGTGAAAGAGACAGAGGCTAGTTTGGGGTTTCTATCAGTTTCCTCTGTTTCTTAACGCTTAGCTATAGGAGTGAGAATCAATCCTAGGTTATTGGTGTATTCATCATGCAAAATGTGGGAGATTTAGGGAATCGTCCAGTCTACCTGATTGCTATATCTTCAAGAAATACATCTGCGTGCAGACTGTTTTAGAGAATTGAAGCTGCAGCTGGATAACTGTCCAGTACCACCGTGTATTCTACGTGTTGTTTGATAAAAGGTTCTTGGACACATTTAACAGAGAATCTAATCTTTTAGCACCATGGCAGTTCCGGTTGCCATTAGTTAAATCCCTATTATTCCTACTGCTGTCTGAGATCTCCCTAGTTATTTGCTTCCCCAATTCCCACTGACCGTTTGGGGGCATACATACAATCCCACCAAAGTGATCACCTGTCTTTTTTTCAAGATTGTATGCATAAAGCTTCACTGGACTTCCTTAGGAATACTTGTCCCATTACTGCTGTGAGGTGGCAAGACTGAGGTATGTGAAATGTTTGCAGGATTTCAAGTTGTGGCTGGCAAGTTACTTGGGTTGGGAGGTCAGAATAAGTTTTCTAATATCTGCATTCCTGTTCCCCTGGAATAAAACAATTCTCGCTGGTTTAACTGGTGATGTCATGACCGAGGCTTTATCAGTTTGGGGTTATGGAATGAAGTTGGTGGATGGAAGCAAGGTCCCGACTGACATGATCAGTCCTGAGCCCACTGTACATTGTTGACAGTAGTGCTGATACCAGAGCCTACTGATGGAGATCATGCAGAGGCTCGTCAGAGCATTGGTGAATAAGGAAGGATCAGACAGCCCAGACAATTAGATTTGGTGCGGCATTTGGACAGTACATATTGAGACTGTGGGATAAGACTAGAGCAGGATTTGACATGTACTAGAACATGGGGAGGGATTGGGGGTGGTCACTGAAAGGTTGCAGCTTGTGAGGAAGGAATATCATGACTAGGAAATGAAGGGAAAGTTTATGTAACTTTATGTTGAGAAATTTGAGTGACAGTGGATTAACTTGGGATGTCTAGATTGGGGTAAAAACTTGAGAAATAGGTTGATGTGGGACAGAATTTACAAAGAAACCAGTGGTAGCAGATTCAGGAGGCAATATTTCAATGAGAAAGTCACAGTTCTGTGCCAGATATGGGAGGCACGGTCAGTATTTAGTTCAATTGCAAACAAGAGAAAATCTGCAGATGCTTGAAATCCAAGCAACATAAACAAAATGCTGGAGGAACTCAGCAGGCCAGGCAGTGTCTATGGAAAAGAGTAAACAGTCGACATTTCGGGCCGAGACCTTTCATCAGGACTGAGAAAACAAGAGTTGGAGGAGGAGAGGCGAGAAGAAACACAAGGTGATAGGTGAAATCAGGGGGCGGGGGGAGGGAGGGGGATGGGTGAAGTAAAGAACTGGGAAGTTGATTGGTGTAAGAGATACAGGGCTGGAGAAGGGGGAATCTGATTGGAGAGGACAAAAGGCCGTGGAACGAAGAAAAGGGGGAAGAACAGATAAGGAGATAAGGTGAGAGAGGGAAATGGGAATGGGGAATGGTGAAGGGGGCATTACTGGAAGTTTGAGAAATTGGTGTTCATGCCAACAAGCTGGAGGCTACCTAGACCCGAGTGTGGCCTCATTGAGACGGTAGTGGAGGCCATGGACTGACATGTTGGAATGGGAATGGGAAGTGAAATTAAGATGGATGCCCACTGGGAGATTCAGCTTTCTCTGGCAGTTAGAGCATAGGTGCCTGGCAAAGTGGTCTCCCAATCTATATCGGGTCTCACCAATATACAGGAGGCCACACCGGGAGTGCCGGATACAGAAGACAGACTCACAGGTGAATTGTCGCCTCACCTGGAAGGACTGTTTGGGGCCCTGAAAGGTAGTGAGGGAGGAGGTGCAGCGCTTGTTCCTCTTCCAAGGATAAGTGCCAGGAGGAGATCAGTGGGGAGAGGTGAATAGACAAGGAGTCGCGCAGGGAGTGATCCCTGTGGAAAACAGAAAGTTGGGGGGGGGGGGGGTGGAGGGAAAGATGCGCTTGGTGGTGGGATCTCATTGGAGATGGCGGAAGTTATGGAGAATTATGTGCTGGACACGGAGGCTGGTGGGATGGTAGGTGATATCTCCTGATTAGATTGCGAGACCGCTTATAAATCCCTGAAAACACAATGGAAGTTAGAGGAGCAAATATGCAGGGAAATTGTATATAGCTATAGGACTGATAGAGCTATACTAGCCAGAGATTTGAACTTCCCTGTTATTGACTGAGACTGCCATAGTTCTAAAGGGTTGAATGGCGCATAATTTGTTAAGTGTGCTCAAGGCAGTTTTCTGAATGAACATGCAGATGTCCCTAATGTTTGATGTGTCAGTGGAGAAGCACTTTGGGACTCATTTGAAACTAGCCATGGAAGAGGATGGATCTGGGAGGACAGTAATTTCGATGACGTCAGAGAGAAACTCTCAATAATTGAGTGGAAGAAGCAGTCTGCAAGAAGATGGACAACTGACAAGGACTGAGATTTCACGGCCTCTGAGGTAAAGGATTCCGAAGTTTCATTATCAACTGAGTACAGACATATCTCCTCATCTTGGTCGTTATCAGCCCCTGCCAATCAACAACTGAAGTATCAGTTCTTAAAGTGAGCCCTGGTCCAGGATTTGGTCATCAAAGTCCTTGAACAATTTTGTAATTTCAGAGAGATCTCTCACTTCCCTAAACTCTGGAGAATATAATCCCTCTGAAAAACTGGCCACCCCTCTACCACACCCCAAGCGATCGACTTACAGTGCCTATAAGAAAAAATCTTATTACGTTTAACCGGGTTATTTAGACCTTTCACATTAAAACTGAGTATATTAATAAAATAATCCATCAAGTATCCTTTAGTAATGTATAAAAGGTAATCACAGACATGTAGATAGTGAATAAGTAAAACAGTAAAAACATCCAATCAGCTTTATAGAAGAACCCATTTCCCCCCTCCCTCCCCCCAAAGAGAGAAATCAGCCAAGGGAGGCTGAAGATTTAAAACTCGTATAATCTTTCTCCAAGAAACCTATATTCGTAAAGATGATATTTCATGTTCTTTCAAAGGATGGAAGGGTATACATTTTCACTCACCCTTTCAATCTAGATCGAGAGGCGTCTCTATCCTGTTTGATCAGAATGTATCCTTTATTCAACATAATGTAATTTCTGATACAAATGGGCGCTTTGTTATTGTTTCGGGTAGTCTTGGGAATAAACTAATCATATTTGCGAATGTATATGCTCCAAATACAGATGACTCCTTGTTCTTTGACCGTCTTTTTTCTGCTTGATTTGAATCGGTATTCCTTAGTGATGGGTGGAGATTTTAATTTTTGGCTTGACCCTATATTATTAGACCGCTCTTCAAGTAAAACCCCTGTCACTAATAAATCAGTCCTACTTTTTAAATCTTTTTTATCTCAATGTGGTATTCTTGATGTGTGGCATTTTTTACACCCCTAAGAACATGAATATTCATATTTCTCTCAGGTTCATCATATGTACTCTGGGATTGATTATTTTTTTTATAGATAGATTTGTCTGATCATGCACCTGTGCTTCTGGCTTTAAGACTACCTGTTTACTCTGTACCAAATAGAAGTTGGTGTTTTAACTTATCATTGTTATCTGATAAAAATTTTCTAAAGTTTTTGGAAAACCATATTACTTTTTTCTTTTGTAACTCCCTGGGTCGCCTCAGGCTCGCTCAGCTCGTTCTCGTCTAGGGGGAGCAGCCTTCGGCCCCGCCAAACTGGGTAATCAGCTGGTGTGGATGCTGTGTGATGTCCCCGCCTCGCCCAAAACCAGACAGTACACCATATGCGATTAAATGAGTACAATTTATAAAGGTTACTATAACTAAGTGATTAATAACGATACAGTATATATGAAGAGAAAATTAAAGAAAAGGCGCCAAACTTATCAAAGTCCAAACCACTTCGTGCACAACCGTTGGAGCTCAATTACTGAAGTCTTCTGGCCACCATTCGATCCCCTCCGAACTCCTCGACTCGCAGCTCAGGACCCTCCGAACTCCTCGACTCTCCAAACAGCTCAGGACCCTCCGAGTGGTCAACCAAGCACATCTAGCTTCATCCCCCCCCCTTCGGAGAATCTCCCAGCCTCGGACCCCCCTTTGGGGTCCGATCCTCGCCCAGCTTAGAGCATTGCGTCCTCTCTCTCGACCCCCTCGCGCCGATCTGCCTAAAAGCCCGTCAACAAAAGTTTACAGACTCAGAAGAAAGAACATTAATCCCCATTTGGTTTACAAAGGAATACCATTCTCGTTATCAGTAAATAGCATTCCTGCTAGTTAACAAAAGGAAACCCTTTCCCAACAGTAACAAAGAAAAAAAAAGAAACCCCCTTTACACACTTCCTCCACCAAATAAAAGTCATGTCCTCATGACTACTAAATAACTTGCCACCTTTCCTGCCAACACACCATAACCCAAGCACAAACAGTGACATCTCCTCCCCACACAGTAACCCTCACGCCCTGTTCCTCAGGCGCTACTTAGGCCAACTATCTGGGAGTTCCCTAACCCTTCTGAGGCTTCCGTACCCCCTCACCTAAACCCTTCAGGCTCGGACACAACTGGGGATACCTTGGGCCCACTACCAACTCCTCTCTCAACCTCTCACTCATGCCCCACACTGCACACAGCTAACCCTCCCCGCTACACCTGACTCAATGGGAGAAGGGCCAAAGGTCTCTTCCTCAATCGAGGGAAAGTCAGCAAAAGGCAGCATGTACCACACATCCAGCACATCATCCATCGAATCTGTATTCTTTCTCATTCCTGTGATCGGTAGCTGCTGTTTGATCTTCTCCAAACGGAAACACGTGGCCTGCACTGCTCCCGCAGTCTCTTCAGCCTCCTGTTCAGTATTCACTGCACTTCTCTCCAGCTTTTTCTTCCTCATGACTTCTTCCAGATCAACTTTCAGGTTTTGCACTTCATTTGAACTGTCGATGGTCATCTTCAGGTTCCCTTCAAGCTTCCGCTTCTCTCTTCTGAGATTCGTCTGTAATTTCTTCACCTCTGCAAACTCCCCTCTCCGGGTTCTCAGTTTGCTATTACCCTCAGTCAGAAAACTTTCTTCATTCTCTCCAACTTGTAAGTCTTCCGAATGGTTCCAGATCACTTTCTCCAGTCTCTCCGTCTTCATTTCAAACTTGATTCCGTAGAGACAGTCTCTCACGAGCTGCGACCTTCGCCAGCCTTGGCACGTGTCCCGAAAACACTTTAACTCGGTAGTTCTCAGCTGCTCCTGCAACGACCTCACTTCATATTCTCCTGAGGCAAATCCAAATACCAAGAGATCATCCATATACACCAAAACTCCAAACGCCTCCACATCCCCTATGGTCTTCCACCTGCCCCGCAGGAAGGTTGCAAGGGCTCCAGATATGCCCTGTGGCATCTTTTCGGACCCGAAGACTCCTAGGGAATTTATAATGGCCGTCTTCTCCTTGTTGGCCCCACTCATTGGGATCTGGCAACATCCACTCCTCAGATCCAGCACCTTAAACCACTTCACACCACTCAGACAGGCCATCGCCTCTCTGGCCCTCAGGGCCATACTCTGGTCACTGACAGTGCGCCTCTTCAACGCAATATAATCCATACACAAGCTGCCTACATCTTCCACGGCTGTAGGGGCCAGTCGCCGCAACCTCTCTCTCTGTGAGATGTCTTCAGCAGTCAACTCCCCTCCCTTGTGGTATTTCGCAGCGTCCACGAAGAGGGTCTCACCCTCAGATACTTCCCCCAGGCCGTACCACCACTGGCTCTTGTTTGAATTTGGTATCAGCCCAATGCTGCTACACATGTCCGCACAAGCAGCTCGAAACCCTGGGTGCATCGACAATGCCTCCAAACAGCGCTCACCTGCCTCCTCCGGGCAGGCTCCCAAGCGCACCAGCAGGATATTGGTTCTCTCTAGAACAGAAACGCTGCCCGTCTCAACAGGGTCCGGACACATCGGCATTAACGATTCATGAACCTCAGTCTCCTCCACATTTGCCTCTAAGAACTCCATTTTCACTGACCAACAACCGTTGTCTGTTAATCACCGGCACTGGTACCCCGAATCTCCAGTGTCCTCAATGTTGTCAAGGGTAAATGCTTCCAATAACGGTTATGAAACAAACTGTACAGCAACTTCGCCGGCGCCCGGTGCCGAGGATGGCTTTAACTTGACTTCCATCCATCCGTAACAACACCTGTGCGCATGGCCCCTCTAAGCCTTCAGGAATAGGGTCTGTTCCTTTCGGGAGTTCCTTGGTACATTGCTGGGAACGTGCTCCCCCAGAGACCCCAAGCCGTTCCCCCACTGGGCCTCCTCTAAGTTTCCCGACACCTCTCGAATCAACGGAACAACTGATCCCCTTGACAGATCCCCTTGGCACCACAAGCAATTTATCTGCCCCCCTAGGCAAAAAGGGATACCCTAAAAACTTCCCACCAATCTCCTGCCACAGATATAATAAGCCCCCCAGCTGCGGCATTTGACTTCCAGTCGAACCACACGCATTTTCCCACACTTTCCCAGAACTGGCAGCGGTCACTTCGAGGTAATTGCGCCCGACAGTTCTAACAAAGTCACCAGCCCGCCTATTCAAACTTTCAACCCGTCCCTGTCGCTTTCCCTCAGCCAAGCACTGCCACTCACCCAACAACTGAGAGGTCTGCTCTGCCCACGCCTCCGCCCCTTTAGGGCTGGACGTTATTCCAATAACCGGGCGGAGCTCACCAGTGCTGAAACATCCCAACCTGTCACTCCTCAATCTCCAAACAGTACGGACAACCCATGGTCCCACCACCATTTCATCAACACTAGTCGGAACTCGAACAATGACAATTGCTACCAACAGCAACCACCCCACCGAACACACACACAGCAATAACCAGCAATCGCACACCCACAAAGGCACACCAGCTCTTCGCCGCAGACACAATTTAAAGAGGGTGATCACACAGCTTCCACAGAAATCAATCCCGGACGAGCCCCCACAATGTAACTCCCTGGGACGCCTAAGGCTCGCTCAGCTCATTCTCGTCTAGGGGGAGCAGCCTTCGGCCCCGCCAAACTGGGTAATCAGCTGGTGTGGATGCTGTGTGATGTCCCCGCCTCGCCCAAAACCAGACAGTACACCATATGCAATTAAATGAGTACAATTTATAAAGGTTACTATAACTAAGTGATTAATAACAATACAGTATATATGAAGAGAAAATTAAAGAAAAAGCGCCAAACTTATCAAAGTCCAAACCACTTCATGCACAACCGTTGGAGCTCAATTACTGAAATCTTCTGGCCACCATTCGATCCCCTCCGAACTCCTCGACTCGCAGCTCAGGACCCTCCGAACTCCTCGACTCTCCAAACAGCTCAGGACCCTCCGAGTGGTCAACCAAGCACATCTAGCTTCATCCCCCCCCCCTCCTCGGAGAATCTCCCGGCCTCGGATCCCCCTTTGGGGTCCGATCCTCGCCCAGCTTAGAGCATTGCGTCCTCTCTCTCGACCCCCTCGCGCCGATCTGCCCAAAAGCCCGTCAACAAAAGTTTACAGACTCAGAAGAAAGAACATTAATCCCCATTTGGTTTACAAAGGAATACCATTCTCGTTATCAGTAAATTAGCATTCCTCTAGTTAACAAAAGGAAACCCTTTCCCAACAGTAACAAAGAAAAAAAAAGAAACCCCCTTTACACTTTAAAGAAAATTTTAAAGGAGATACTGCTGGTATTACAGTCTGGGATACTTTTAAAGCATATATTCGTGGAGAAATTATCTCTTACTCTACTTATATAAAGAAAAAAGCTGACAAAGAAAGGTCTGACCTAGCAGCGATATTAAAAGATCTTGATCGAAAGTATGACCTATCTCCAGATCCAAGTATATATAATAAGCGGATTGAAATCCAATCCAAGTATAATCTTCTGCTGACTTACCCAATTGAACGACAGCTGTTGAGAGATAAAACTCAATTTTACATTCATGGGGATAGAACTGGTAGTTTATTAGCCAATCACTTAAAACCTTTTACAGTTAATCGTCAAATCACAGAAATTTTTAAAGATAATGGAACTAAGACATCTGACCATTCTGAAATTAACAACGTATTTAAAGACTTTTACCTTAAGTTGTATCAGTCTGACTCTTATTCAGATGATACCTATATGAATGCTTTTTTCAGTAATATCAACATTCCTACATTGTCTGCTGACAGCCTAATACAGTTAGATCAGCCTATTTCCAATGAAGAAGTGGCTGAGGCTATACGAGCTTTACATTCTGGTAAGACCCCAGGACCTGATGGCTTTCCTGGGGAGTTTAATAAAACTTTCACTACGTTACTTACACCTTATTTATCCTCTGTTTTATCAGAGTCCTTTAAATCAGGTAAACTCCCTCAATCTTTTTATGAAGCTTTTATTTCTCTTATTCTTAAAAAAAATAAAAATCCAGCTGAATGTTCTTCATGCAGACCGATTTCTTTATTAAATGTTGAAGTAAAAATTTTATCCAATATCTTAGCTCGAAGACTTGAAAATATTCTACCATCTATTATATCACATGACCAGACAAGATTTATTAAAAATCGTTACTCACATTTTAATATATGTCGGTTATTGAATGTGATATATTCACCATCCAAAAAAATATCAGAGTGTATATTATCCTTAGATGCAGAAAAAGCCTTTGATAGGATTGAGTGGAATTATCTTTTTAAGACCTTAGAAAAGTTTAATTTTGGGCCTAATTTTATTCGTTGGGTTAAATTAATCTACTTGTCTCCTACCACTCAGGTTATTACTAACTACCAAATTTCTAAGCCCTTTAAGTTACAGCGGGGAACTAGACAAGGATGTCCTCTTAGTCCTTTACTTTTTGCTTTAGCTATAGAACCCTTAGCAATAGCACTTTGAGAAGCTAAGGACATTTCTGGTATACTAACGGAAGGTATGTCTCATAAAATTTCATTATACGCTGATGATATTTTACTTTTTATCTCTAACACTGAAACTTCTTTACCTTTGGTTCTTTCTTTAATCTCCCAGTTTAGTTATTTTTCAGGATATAAGCTGAACCTACATAAATGTGAGCTATTTCCTTTAAATGACCTAATGTCATCAAATACCAAATTTCCGTTCAAAGTTGTTACAAGCCAATTTACATATCTAGGTGTAACAATTACTAAAAACTTCAAGAATTTATTTAAAGAAATCTTAAACCCCTTATTGAATTATGTGAAAAAGATGCTTTCTAAATGGTCCCCTCTTTCTTTATCCCTAATTGGCCGAATTAATTTGATTAAAATAAAGATTCTTCTTAAATTTTTATATCTTTTTCAGGCCTTACCTATTTTTATTCCTAAGACGTACTTTGATTCTTTAGATTCAATTTTAACCTCTTATATTTGGAATAATAAACAAACTTGTTTAAGTAAAGTTTACTTACAAAGAAATAAAGAGATGGGTGGACTAGCCCTACCCAATTTTAGGTTTTACTATTGGGCTGCCAATATAAGGAATATTACTTTCTGGTCCTATTATATTTATCGTAAAGATTGCCCATCATGGGTCTCCTTAGAAGTTAATTCTGTAAAAAATTCCTCTATTGTCTCTCTTCTTGGATCATACTCTTCTTTTTCAGCAAATAAAACAACAGATAACATAATTGTTCAGCAAACTTTAAGGATCTGGTCTCAATTTAGAAAATTTTTTGGTTTAGCGAATCTTTCATTATCATCTCCCATTCTCCTTAATTTTTTTTTTATCCCTTCCATGACTGATAAAGTCTTTAAGGATTGGAATGAATTAGGTATTAAGTGTTTTTGGGACCTGTTTATCTCAGGATCTCTTGCATCATTTGACCAATTGTCAAACAAATTTGCACTCCCAAAAACACATTTTTACAGATACCTTCAAATTAGGGATTTTCTACGTTTCCAATGAGCTACTTTTCCTACAGGTCCTGATAAAAATTTACTGGACGATCTTTTAAATTTAAAACCTTTTGTTAATGGTTCTGTTACCGGTGTCTATAACTTGTTGATTGATTCTAGACAAGACTTTTTAGATAAAATAAAAAAAGCTTGGGAGGACGACCTAAATTGTCAGATTTCTGATGATAGATGGAATAAAATTCTTAAACGAGTTACAGTGCCTATAAAAAGTATTCATTCCCCCCATGAAGTTTTCATGTTTTATAGCATTGAATTACAGTGGATTTAATCTTTTTTTGACATGGATCAACAGAAAAAGACAGAGGGAGAGACTGCACATACACCAACTGTTGCCCGGGTGCTTCACCAGTCACAGCTTTATGGCAGAGTGGCAAAGAGAAAGCCACTGTTGAAAAAAAACTCACATGAAATCTTGCTAGAGTTTGCCAGAAGACATGTGGAAAATCTGAAGTCAACTGGAAGAAGCTTCTATAGTCTGATGAAACCAAAATTGGCCATCAGACTAAATGCTATGCTTGGCGTAAGTCAAACACCGCACACCATCAGAAACACACCATTCCTACAGTGAAGCCCGGTGATGGCTGCATCGGGCTATGAGATGTTTCACTGCAGCAGGCCCTGGACGGCTTGTGAAAGTAGAGGGTAAGACAAATGCAGCAAAATACAGGGAAATCCTGGAGGAAAACCTGATGCAGTCTGCAAGAGAACCGCAACTTGGGAGAAGATTTGTTTTCCAGCAAGACAATGACCCCAATCATAAAGCCAAAGCTACACAGGAATGGGTGAAAAATAACAAAATTAATGTCCTGGAGTGGCCAAGTCAGAGTCCAGATCTCAATCCAATTGCGAATTTGTGGGTGGACTCACAAACCCGATGCAATCTGATGGAGCTTGAGCAGTTTTTGTAAAGAATGAGGCAGGTTCAATTGTGTTATTTAAAAAAAAAATCGGATAGGTGTATGGACAGGAAAGGAATGGAGGGTTATGGGCTGAGTGCAGGTAGGTGGGACTAGGTGAGAGTAAGCATTCGGCACGGACTAGAAGGGCCGAGATGGCCTGTTTCCATGCTGTAATTGTTATACGGTTATATGGTAATGGGGAAAAACTGCAGTGCCCAGATTTGCAAAGCTGATGGAGACCTATCCACGCAGACTCAAGGCTGTAATTGCTGCCAAAGGTGCATCTACTAAATACTGACTTGAAGAGGCTGAATACTTATACAATCAATTATTTTGTGTTTAATATTTGTAATGAATTTAGATCACTTTGACAAGAATGAATCTTTTTCTGTTGATCAGTGTCAGAAAAGCCAAATTAAATCCACTGTGATTCAATGTTGTGGAACAATAAAACAAGAAAAGGGGGTGAATACTTTTTACAGGCACTGTAATTTCTGCTGCACTCCTTCCCCAGCAAGGTTCCTCTCTCAGGAATAGAGACAAAAGCTTTGCACAGTTTGCAAAGAGATGCAGCCTCTTTTAATTGCTCCATGAGCTTGTGTGCTTTGTGAACACGGGTTGAGTTACTAATGTGCCCTGGTTATCTCAGGCTGTCAGAGACATCAGGTGTTATTGTACTCTGAGCTGTTGGCTGACTGTCTTACGCAGCGATAATAATGAATAATCATTGTTAATGAAGCTGATATAAATGCCGCACTGTACTTCACTCTTGGAATCTGTACAGCTCATAAATGAATGCTGCTTAATTGATTGTTACCCGTTTTTTTAAGTAGTAAGCTTCATGCAAAGCTCCAACAAAATCATGGCAAGAGTTCTCATATATTCCCTGTGGACTGGGCAAATCAGCTGTAGGCTTTTATTGTGATGATATCTACAAAGAGTCCTTCCAACAGGTTCCATAAGTTATTTATTATAATCATTTCTCAGGTTGCTGACCTTGTACTCTGCACAGCGGCAATCATTTAAAGCAAATCAATAAACCTGCAATCAAATTAATAACTGCAACCAGGACCATAAATCTCACTGTTAAAGTTCACTTTGATAATGGTATCTAGGCCTCAGCCTCAGAGGGGCTAATCACTGACGTGCTGGCTCTTGTATAGTTCTGGAGTTATCATTGTAAGTCTGCGTTCTGTGTTCTCTGCATTAAATGATCCAGTTAGGGTTAAAGGGACAAAGCATCTAATGGATAACGTTTTCATACAGAAGGTGGTGGAGGAACTCAGCCACACAAGCATCACCTTGTAGGAGAAGGGAATGGTTGATGTACTGGGAATGAGAGTGGAGAGAGAAGCTAGCCAAGATATGCGTAGTCTACAGCCAGTGGAATGGAATATGTATTCCCAAAGTCTGGAACACTCATAGTAAGCAGTATCATATCTTTGAGTTCTGGAAGGTGACCGCAATCTCAATCAATGATAAATGAGTCCTTTCCAATGTTTGTTGATAAGCTTAGCCTATCCTTTCCAGTTTGACGTCAGCAGTAGCTGCAAGCTTGATTATCCGTTTCACTGCTGAATGGTGCTTTGTGGAATTAGCAAGCAGTGTTCCCAAGATGTATCAGACAGCATTGGTGATGAGAGAATCAAAAGTAACTTTACAGGATATGATCTTTTATCCAATCAAGGAGGTGAGTGGTGTGTGGAAGACTGGGGCCCGCAGGACAGCAGAGGGCAGCAGAACACCAGCAAAGGGCCTTCATTATCACTTATTAACAAGTCGGTTGTACAAGAGTGATAGCTCCAAAATGTCATCAACACAGCTAAATGGAAATAAAGTTCTACCGTGATTTGTATTCAGATTGGTGGATTATGAAAGATAGAAAGGACAGCCAGTGTCCTCTTACCCAATGCCCAATACCAGGGGCCATCCGTTTCGGGTGAGTAGCGGAAAGTTTGGGGGAAGGGGTGGAGTCAGAATTTCAGATTTCACACAGAGAGTGCCGGGTATCTGGAATGAATTTCTGGAGGTGGTGGTAGAGACTCATGCAATAGAGGCAGTTAAGGAGCTCTTAGATAAGCCCATGGATGAAAGAAAACTGGAGAGCTATGGGCTGTGTAGGTGGGAAGGATGAGATAGATTGTGGAGTAGGTGAATAGCGTACGTCAGCATTACATTGTAGGCTGAGGGGCCTGTACTGTGCTGCATGGCTCTATGATTCACCACTGCACCAAAACAGTGCTCCTTGGACCTGCTCTTCACTGGACTTACCCCAGTGTGCTCTTCCACTGATCCCAGGGAACCCAAAAACATCCATAGAACCATAGAACATTACAGTACAGAAACAGGCCCTTCAGCCCTTCTTGGCTGTGCCAAACCATTTTTCTGCCCAGCCCCACTGTCCTGCACCTGGACCATGACCTCTCATCCATGTACCTGTCCAAGTTTTTCTTAAATGTTAAAAGTGAGCCCGCATTCACCACTTCATCTGGCAGCTCATTCCACACTCCCACCACTCCCTGTGTGAAGTAGCCCCTCCCCCAATGTTCCCTTTAAACTTTTCCCCCTCCACCCTTAACCCATGTCCTCTGGTTATTTTCTCCCCTAGCTTCAGTGGAAAAAGCCTGCTTGCATTCATCTATACCCATCATAATTTTATACACCTCTATTAAATCTCCCCTCATTCTTCTACGCTGTAGGGAATAAAGTCCTAACCTATTCAACCTTTCTCCGTAACTCAGTTTCTCAAGTCCCGGCAACATCCTTGTAAACCTTCTCTACACTCTTTCAACCTTATTAATATCCTTCCTGTAATTCGGTGACCAAAACTGCACACAATACTCCAAATTCGGCCTCACCAATGCCTTGGACAACCTCACCATAACATTTCAACTCTTATACTCAATACTTTGATTTATAAAGGCCAATGTACAAATGTACCCTTAAAGTACTAGTTCATTGGTTAATGTAAAACATAGACCAGTACATTACACGGTAATTTACTGTGCTTATGAAGCAATGTAGTGACAGTAACAGTACATAGAACCTTACAGACCCTTTGGCCTATGATGTTTTGCCAATCGATAGAGACCTACTCCATGATCAATCTTACCCTTCCCTCCAACACAGCACATCACCCTTCTCTTAATTTTTCATTCTTTTAAAGCTTTTATCAGAATAGTCCTTTGTAGTTTATGGCTCTGTATCGCTGTTGATTACATCTTTATTAATTTTCCTGAATCACTTATTGAGCTGGGTGCAGAGTACAAGAACACCTAGCTGGGAAGCAGACTCAACGGAACATTTTGAAGAGTATTTTGTATTGTCTTCTGATAACCAGCCTGGTTGATAAGGCCCGTGCTCCTGCACAGTGCTTTCCTGGCAGCTGCAGCTCAGGTTGTGAAGGCAGAAGTGCTGCGCTTAAGCTGCTTCCCTGAAAACAATCAGACTTTGAGCTGTGGCTCCTTTTATTCTGATGCCATCATCCACAAAAACAAGTATACTGGTGACTCCAGCTCTCTATAAAGCGTCAGAAGTTGTTCCCTAATTCTGGATAGGAAAGTTTGGGGTGACTAAACCTATCGGTCATCAATGTTTGATTTCCATCCCTAGCACAAGTGAACCCCGCTTGGTCCCACCTTGGCAACATCACCCAGTGACCCTGCCTCCTTTGAATCTTCAGCCACAGAGTCCTCACCCATGACAACGTGATCCCTCTACCCTGCTATCGCTTTTTACTCCACAATCTTTGAAAGTCCATCATTTTGAGATCAAACAAAACCCTCGGCTGACCCCCAGAAGGCTCCATTCACCAGTTACCCCCTGGTGATCTATACATATCCTTGATAAAACTCTCAGCCTTGTTTTCAAATCCCTCCATGTTTTTGCTCCTCCCCAGTGCCGTCATCTGGTCCAGGCCTATGACATAGTAAGACCGTGCCAACGTTTAATTGCATCCTTCCAGCTGCCAATGTCTTATAGGAAGGACGTCGTTGAGCTGGAAGGGGTTCAGAAAGTGATGTTACAGGACTGTAAAGTTACAAAAAGAAACTGGATAGACTGCAACATTTTTTCCCCGAAGCATGGGAGGTTGAAGGATGACTTTAAAGAGGTTTATAAAATCAGGAGGGCATAGATATGGTGGATGGTAACAGTCTCATACCTAGAGTAAAAAAGGGAGTCTCAATCTAGAGGGTGGAGAGTTAAATTTAAGGGGAGAAAGTTCCTAATGGGGCAATATTTTCTGATAGAGTGTGGTGGGTATATGGAATGAACTGCTATAGGAGGCTGTGGAGCCAGGTGCAATAACAATGTTTAAAGGACACATGGATAGGTACACCGATAGGCAAAGTTTAGAGAGGATATAGACCAAACATGGGCAAATAGGATAAACTCACATGGATGAGTTGGGCAGAAGGGCCTGTTTATGTTTTGTATTACTGTGGTTCTCTGAATCTAAAATTGTGTGTTTTTCAAGCTTCTCTGCCTCTGTACACATTAAATTATTTACAATAGACAATAGACAATAGGTGCAGAAGTAGACCATTCGGCCCTTTGAGCCTGCACCGCCATTCTGAGATCATGGCTGATCAATTACTATCAATACCCAGTTCCCACCTTGTCCCCATATCCCTTGATTCCCCTATCCATAAGATAACTATCTGGCTCCTTCTTGAAAGCATCCAGAGAATTGGCCTCCACTGCCTTCCGAGGCAGTGCATTCCAGACCCCCACAACTCTCTGGGAGAAGAAGATTTTCCTTAACTCTGTCCTAAATGACCTACCCCTTATTCTCAAACCATGCCCTCTGGTACTGGACTCTCCCAGCATCTGGAACATATTTCCTGCCTCTATCTTGTCCAATCCCTTAATAATCTTATATGTTTCAATCAGATCCCCTTTCAATCTCCTTAATTCCAGCGTGTACAAGCCCAGTCTCTCTAACCTCTCTGCGTAAGACAGTCCAAACATCCCAGGAATTAACCTTGTGAATCTACGCTGCACTTCCTCTACAGCCAGGATGTCCTTCCTTAACCCTGAAGACCAAAACTGTACACAATACTCCAGGTGTGGTTTCACCAGGGCTCTGTACAAATGCAAAAGGATTTCCTTGCTCTTGCACTCAATTCCCTTTGTAATAAAGGCCAACATTCCATTAGCCTTCTTCACTGCCTGCTGCACTTGCTCATTCACCTTCAGTGACTGATGAACAAGGACTCCGAGATCTCTTTGTATTTCTCCCTTACCCAACTCTACACCATTCAGATAATAATCTGCCTTTCTGTTCTTACTCCCAAAGTGGATAACCTCACACTTATTCACATTAAACGTCATATGCCAAGTATCTGCCCACTCACTCAGCCTATCCAAGTCACCCTGAATTCTCCTAATATTCTCATCACATGTCACATTGCCAGCCAGCTTAGTATCATCAGCAAATTTGTTGATGTTATTTTTTATGCCTTCATCCAAATCGTTAACGTAAATGGTAAACAGCTGTGGTCCCAATACCGAGCCCTGTGGTACCCCACTAGTCACCACCTGCCATTCTGAGAAACACCCATTCACCGCTACCCTTTGCTTTCTATCTGCCAACCAGTTTTCTATCCAAGTCAATGCCTTCCCCCGATGCCCTGAGCTTTGATTTTACCCACCAATCTTCTATGTGGGACCTTATCAAATGCCTTCTGAAAATTGAGGTACACTACATCCACTGGATCTCCCTTGTCTAACTTCCTGGTTACATCCTCGAAGAACTCCAACGGATTAGTCAAGCATGATTTACCCTTGGTAAATCCATGTTGGCTCGGCCCAATCCTATCACTGCTATCTAGATATGCCACTATTTCATCCTTAATAATGGACTCTAGCATCTTTCCCACCTCTGATGTCAGGCTGACAGGTCGATAGTTCTCTGTTTTCTCCCTCCCTCTTTTTAAAAAAAATGGGATAACATTAGCCATTCTCCAATCCTCAGGAACTGATCCTGAATCTAAGGAACATTGGAAAATGATTACCAATGCATCCACAATTTCCAGGGCCACCTCCTTTAGTACCCGAGGATGCAGACCATCTGGACCTGGGGATTTGTCAGCCTTCAGTCCCATCAGTCTTCTCATCACCGTTTCCTTCCGAATGTCAATCTGTTTCATTTCCTCTGTTACCCTATGTCCTTGGCCCATCCATACATCTGGGAGATTGCTTGTGTCTTCCTTAGTGAAAACAGATCTAAAGTACTCATTAAATTCTTCTGCCATTTCTCTGTTCCCCATAACAATTTCACCCAATTCATTCTTCAAGGGCCCAACATTGTTCCTAACTATCTTCTTTCTCTTCACATACCTAAAAAAGCTTTTGCTATCTTCCTTTATATTCCTGGCTAGCTTGCGTTGGTACCTCATTTTTTCTCCCCGTATTGTCTTTTTAGTTAAGTTCTGTTGTTCCTTAAAAACTTCCCAATCATCTGTCCTCCCACTCACCTTAGCTCTGTCATATTTCCTTTTTTTAAATGCTATGCAATCTCTGACTTCCCTTGTCAATCACTTTGGCCTAATAATCCAAATGGTATGGACTAAAAACATAGATATGTACATTCAGATCATATTATGGAAAGTTACATTGTTCAAATGGAATAAGGAAAAAGCTGAGACGGAGTCATAGAATTGTGAAGCATGGAGGAAAGCCCTTCGGCCCATACATGTCCATACTAACAAAGATGTATATTCAACCTAATCCCATTTCCTAGCACTTGATCCATCTAAACTCTTGTCATTCATATACTGGTCCATGTATTTCTTATGTAAACTTGCCACAGCCACTTCCTTTGACAGTTGGTTCCATACGTCCACCACTGTCTCTATAAAATGGTTGCCCCTCAGCTTCTTATTAAACTTTTCACTTCTAACCTTAAAACCCTTAAAACAATGTCCTCTTGTTTTCCACTCCCCAATACCAGAAAAGACCACTCACCCTGTGCCACATATGATTTTATAATAGATCACCCTTCAGTTTTCTGTGCTCCAAGGAGTACAAGCGAAGCCTATTTAACCATTCTCTATACTTCAGTCCATAGAATCTTGTCAACATCCTTGTAAATCTGTTTTGCACCACTTTCTGCTTTAATCACAGTCTTTCTAATAAAAGGGTGATCAAAGACTAAACTAAGTGTGGTCTCACTAAATTCTTCTGCAATCGCATCATAACTTCACAACCTCTGCATTCACTGCCTTATCGACATGTGACTGTGCATCTGTATGCCAAGGTTCTTTTGCTTTACACCAGTGCCCATGGCCCTTCTCTTCAATGTCTCCTTTGAATCCAGTGAACCATACTTTGGCTTGTGATTCATCATGCATTTCATATCAAAGTCAGCGATTTCAACCAGGCTTGTTAGATGAAATCCGTGCCCAGTTACCATCAGCATATAACCCGCAGCAACCCAACACATAGACCGTTTTTATGGTAAGATAAGGAAAACGTTGCATACCCAGGCCGCACTTCAGGAATTCTGATCACTCGGCTGTCCTTCTTGTACCTGCCCACAGGCGGAGGCTAAAGAGCAAGGCTCCAGAGATTAGGACAACAAAGAGGTGGTCGTGGGAGGCAGAGAAGCTGCTATGGGCTGCTACTGTGGACGGGGCTATGTTCAAGCACCCATCCGTAGATCGAATGAAGTCACCACGGTCATCACGTATTTCAGATAAACAGTTGTAGACAAGTGTGCCCCCACAAAATCATTCAGGGTTTTCCCCAACCGGAAGCCCTGGATGATCTGTGAGATTCGAAACCTGCTGACGGTCAGATCAGAGGCGGTCAAGTCTGGCGACCAAAAAGTTACAAGAGGTCCGGTTATGATCTCCAGAAAGACACAGGCAGAGTGGCAATTCCACAAGACCATAAGATCTAGAAGCAGTGTTAGGCCATTTAGCCCATTGAGTCTGCTACACCGTTTCATCGTGGCTGATCCAATTTTCCTCTCAGCCCCAATCTCCTGCCTTCTCTCCATATCCCTTCGTGCCCTGACCAGTCAAGAATCTATCAACCTCTGACTTCAATATACATAAAGATTGGCCTCCACTGCTGCCTGTGGCAACGAATTCCACAGATCCATAACTCTCTGGCTAAAGAGATTCCTTCTCATCTCCATTCTAAAAGGAAGCCCCTCTATTCTAAGGTTGTGTCCTCTAGTCTTGACTCTGTTATGATTGGAAACATCCTCTCCACATCCACTCTATCAAGGCCTTTCACCATTCGATAGGTTTCAATGAGGTCACCCCTCATTCTGCTGAACTCTAGTCAATACAGGCCCAGAGCCATCAAACAACTCTGGACTAAACTTGAATCAATGTAGGATGCTTGACAGCTGGGGTGACATAGTCAACAACAAGGCTTCGCTTCCAGGTGAGCTCGATACCTTCTACACTCATTTTGTCTGTCAAAACAGGGAGGAACCAATACAAATTCCCACAGCCCCAATGATACTGTGATTTCAGTCTCTGAGGCCAACGTGCAAGCATTCTTCAGGAGGGTGAACACATGGAAGCATCTGGCCCGGATAGGGCACCTGGCCAAGAACAAAAGACCTGAGCTGATCAAGTATCTGGAGTGTTCACAGATCTTTAACTTCTCACTTCGGCAGTCTGAAGCAGGCTTCAAATATACCAGAGAAACATGGTGACCTGCCTCACTGACTATCGTCCAATAGCACCTACGTCTACAGTGATGAAGTGTTTTGAGAGGTTGGTGATGAAACATATCAACTTCTGCCTTCAATCTGCTCCAATTTGTCTACCGACACAGCAGGTCCTCAGCAGACGCCATCTTATTGGCTCTTTACTCAACCCAGGAACATCTGCATACTGTACATCAGAATGCTCTTTATCAACTACAGATCAACGTTCATCGCTATCATCCCCTCAAAACTAATCAATGCTTTAAGACCTTGGCTCCAAAACCTCCTGTGCAATTGGATCCTCAATTTCCTCACTTGCAGACCGCATGCAGTTGGGATTGCCAACATCATCTCCTCCATGATTTCCATCAGCACAGGCACACTGCAAACCTATGTGTTCAGCCCTCTGCTCTACTCACTTTACACTTACGACAGTGAGGCTAACCACAGCTCCAATGCCATATTCAAGTTTGCTGATGACACCATTGTCGTAGGCCATGTCAAATGTGGTGACAAATCAGCGTATAGGAGGGAAATTGGAAACCTGGCTGAGTGGTGCCACAACAACAACCTCTCACTCAATGTCAGCAAGACCAAAGAACTAATCATTGACTTCAGAGCAAGAAACCGGAGATCCATGAGCCAGTCCTCATCAGAGGATCAGAGGTGGAGAGGGTCAAGAAATCCTCAGTGTAACAACTTCAGAAGACCTGGGCTTCCATATATGTGCAACTACAAAGAAAGCACAACAGCACCTCTACTTCCTTAGGAGTTTGCAAAGTTTTGGCTTGACATTTAAAACTCTGATAAACGTCTATAGATGCGTGGTGGAGAGTATATTGACTGGCTGCATCACAGCCTGGTATGGGAATATCAATGTCTTTGAGTGGAAGATCCTACACAAAGTAGTGATATGGCCCAGTCCATCACGGGAAAGCCCTCCCCACCACAGAGCACATCTACGTGAAGCGTTGTTGTAGGAAAGAAGCATCCTTCATCAGGAAGTCCCAGCACCCAGGTCATGCTCTCTTCTCTCTGCTGCCATCAGGAAGAAGGTGTGGGAGCCTCAGGACTCACACCACCAGATTCAGGAACAGTTATTATCCCCCAATCATCAGGCTCTTGAACCTGAGGAAATAATTTCACTCAACTTCGCTTGCCCTATCACAAACTATGGACTCACTGTCAAGCACTCTTTATCTCATGCTCTTGATATTTACTGCTTATTTATTGTTAGATGTTCCAGGTTGGGGAACAAGAGTGCAATAAGACCATTGCATCTGAGGAACACAGAGAGTTTACCATGAATGCCAGGCCCCACCTTTCGCCCTCTCTGAAACAGCAGTCTGGTTTATCGTGTGTATGGAGATGCCTTCAGGTCTTACCAATATATCTGGCGTGTCTGGAGTGAATGCAGAATACAGCAAATTGTCATTTTTCTCTGATACAGCGATCACTGATGTATTTGTGACCTTTCTTTTCATGCACGTTTTGTGTGGCAGGGACCACACAAGATATCAAGTTGTAAGGGGCCAGAAGCCAGACTTTCCTCTTAGCTGATCGCCTCTGGAATGACCACAACGCTTCACTTCAACATTCTTCATGGCGCTTAGTGCAGGAGAGCAGGAGCTGGTGGATCACCTTGCTTTCACACACCTTTCGGTCCCAGTTCACACAGTAAGGCTCCTGGTTCGAAGGGGGCAATGGAATATGGAACAGGTTGAGCTGATGGTTGCTGCCTCAATCCCTTCCCTGCCCATCATTCAGAATTCGGGTTGTTTTCACCTGCTTTTTGTTTCTGCAGGGAATGCAGCTGGGTAAAACCTGTCAGAGTTCACAGGGCACCACAGCCCAGGGTGATAACCTGTGACTGATGCATAGAACTTCATAGCACAGTGCAGGCCCTTTGGCTCATCATGTTGTGCCAACCCTCTAACCTACTCAAAGATCAATCTTACACTTCCCTCCTACAGAGCCCTCGGATTTTCTATCATCCATGTGCCTGTCTAAGAGTTTCTTAAATGGCCTTAATGTATCTGCATATACCACTACCCATGGCATCACCACTCTCTGTGTAAAAAAACCTCTGACAACCTGTTATACTTTCCTCTAATCACATTGAAATTATGTTCCCTGCTATTTCTGGCCTGGGCAAAAGTCTCTGGCTATGTACTCAATCTGCACCTCTTATCATCTTATAAATCTCTTATCAAATCATGTCTCATCTTTCTTCACTCCCCAAAGAGAAAAGCCCTAACTCACTCAATCTATCCTCATAAGCCATGCTCTGTAACCCAGGGAGCATCCTGATATATCGTTGTATCCTCTCTAAAGCTTCCACATTGTTCCTATATTGAAGTGACCACAAACGTACGCAATATTCCAAGTGTGGTCTAATCAGGATTTTACAGAGCTGCAAGATTACTTTGTGTAAAATTGTAAGCTGGAAAATTCCTTTACAGTTTGTCTTTTAACTTTAAGAACAACTCAGTTTTCAACTTTTGATGAGTTTGAGCATAACTCCCCCCTTATCTGTGTCATCTACTTTGCAGCCCTCTATCTTTGGAAAATGTGACCATGCACATTATCTGTGTTCCTGATAATGTTATATATCTCTTTCTGGTAATCACTCAGCCGCCAGGGAACAAAACTGGCCTATCTACCCTCTCCTAGAGCACAAAGCCTCTAGTCCTGGTAAAACCCTCATGTGGGTATATTTTATCCACATTTTTCATCAATGCCGTCACCAACAAGAACTATTTACAGTGTTTTTGCAGTCGTCTTTCAAAATTCATGCTGAAGCTCACTTAAAATATACCTCTTAAAATAAAAATCACCCTTCTGACAACTTGACGGGCATCTTATTGTCTCATCGCTATTCTGTCTACCACAGATATTCAGAATCACAATCAGAATAAGTAGCAGAGACCCATGTTGTGAAATTTGTTGTTTTTCAGCAGTAGTACAGTAGAATATTAAAAATACTGTAAGAAAATAAAAAGTATAAAAAATAAATAGTGCCAAGAGAGAGCAAAATAGTGAGGTTTATGGGCTATTCAGAATTCTGACGGTGGAGGGGCAGAAGCTGTTCCTAAAGCATTGAGTGTGTGTCCTCATGCTCCTGTACCTCATCCCTAACGGTAGTAATGAGAAGAGGGTATGGGCTGGACGGAGAGTGCAGTGAAGGGAGCTGCTTTCTGAAGATGTCCTCAATGGTGGGGAGGCTAGTGCTCATGATGGAGCTGGCTGTGTCTATAAACCTCTACTCCAGTTTTAGATCCTTTCTCCGTACCAGATGATGATACAACCAGTCAGGATGCTCTCCACAGTACATCTGTAGGAATTTACTGGAGTTTTTGATGACTCACCAAATTTCCTCACACTGCCATACAGTATATAGCCACTGGCATGCCTCCTTTGTGAAGCCTTTGATTTCAAAGTTAGGGTCAAGATTCTGGTGCTACCTTAGCCTTCATAATTCAGGGCACTGAGTAGGATTGGGAAGTTCAAGTTCAAGTTTATTTTCTTTTTAAAAATTTCTTATTGAAGTTCATCATCAAACAAACATTTCCATGAGATGTATTTCAGACATTGTACATATATATCATATAATCATATATATCACAAATCTCCACAAAGTATTTATCTGAGGTACACACTTATAGAAAGGGGTGGAAAGAAAAAGAAAAGCAAAATGAAAGAACTATGTACAAGTAGGGAGTGATCTTTTTTTTTACAACAGATTCATTGATTTGTGAGAATAAAATCAGGCCTATGAGGCATTATGTAGTTAAACCATTTTTCCAAGTATGAATCAAATTGTTCCAGCATATGGTTAACAGATGCTGTTATCTTCTCCATTTTGTAAATGTCCATTGTAATTTCCATCCATGTATTTAAAGTTGGGCTCTCCTGTGATAACCATTTCCTAGTAAGAGTCTTTTTACCAGCCACCAACAGTATATTCATTAAATATTTATCTCTTTTCAACCATTCTTGAGGTATATATCCAAAATATATGGTCTTACTCTCTGAGGGTATTACACATTTAAAGATGTCTTGTAGGGCATTGTGTATCCCCCTCCAATAGTTTTTGATAACAGGGCAGTCCCAAAAAATATGATGATGATTTGCATTTTGATTTCCACAATTTCTCCAGCAAACAGGGAGGTTACTATCATAATGGGATTTTTGAGAAGGTGTAATAAAATATCTTATCAAGTTTTTCCATCCAAACTCCCTCCATTTCTGTGAACTGGTACACTTCCATTGATATCTCCATATTGTTGTCCATTCTTCCTCAGATATAATTATCCCTCCTTCCTTCTCCCATTTTGTTTTAATGTATGAAGTCGAATGTGTTTTAAGATTTGACAACCCCTTATACATGCTTGAAATGATTCTACTATCATTATCTGAACTACTTGCTTTTCTAAATAGCTCTATCAAGCATGTACTTGCCTTGATTACATTTGTAAGCATCTTATTAACATATTGTCGCATCTGTAAATACCGATAAAAATTTTGTTTTTCTAATAAGTGTTTCTCTTTACGCATTTCAAAACTGAACTGTGTTCCTTCTTTCATTATGTTGCAAAGAACTGTTATTCCTTTAGCTGTCCAGTCCTTCAATTTATTTGGTGTAAAATCCGAGTCATATGCACACCATTTAAGAATTGCAATATCTCCCTCTAGATTGTATTCTTTTATAGTAGTTTTCCATATTTTAAGAGTCAATTTCACCCATGGGTTATCAATAGTATTTATGTACCTTTGCAGGTTGTTATCAGCCAAAATTGCTTGTATGGGGATGGGAAGTACCCGCTCCTCAATGTTTTTCCATTGAGTGTCAAATGATGGGTTGCACCAACATATCACAGCTCTCAACTATGCTGCAAAATAATAATCTCTAAGAGAAGGTAGGCCCCATCCCCCCTTTTCCTGTGCTAATTACAAAGTTTTGAGACAAACTCTAGGCCTTTTACTCTGCCAAATATACCTTGATAACATCTTGTTCCATTCATTGAATTGATTTTGATTAATCTCTATTGGTAGGGTCTGAAAGAGTCTGGGCAGTATATTCATTTTAATAGACTCAATCCTTGAACTGAGTCTGAAAAAAGGAATCAGGTTCCATCTTGCCATATCTTCCTTAAATTTTTTATATAAAGGCTGATAATTACATTCTGATAATTTTGCTAAATCTTTTGGCATAATGATGCCCAAATATTTGTAAGACTCTGTGTGCCATGCCCAGGGGTATCGACTTTCAATGTCTCTTGGTGGGCAATAGTAATATGAAAGTAATTAGGTTTTATCTATGTTGATCTTGTATCCTGATAATTGACCATATTGTTCAAAGGATTGCATCAATTTAGGTAAAGAGTATGTTGGTTGCCCTAGACAGATCAAAATGTCATCTGCATAACAAACCATTATAATAAGTATTTCTCGAGATAGGTATATCACCATCTACTTTTGCTTCCGTTTAGCTTCTCAACATTTTAAAAGTTAGCCAAACCTTATGGCTCTTCTGGAGGGGGTGAGGACTGTCTTTGGGAAACTCCCGGTCTCTTCCTGATCTACTTGTCTTGACCTCCTCCCGTCTCCTGCCTTCTCGATTCTCGCACTATTTCCCAAGTGGAGTGGGATAATTCCTCTGCCAGGCTTTCCCTCGGTTTGGTCACGCTGACGGGCAAACCTCTGGCCTTCATGTCTGTAGTCGCATCTTCCCCTGTCTGGTACAACCGCGTCCCGTCGTCATAAAACTCTTGAAGTTCAGCAGGGTACGGAGTTCGAAATCTAATGTTTTTTTGCTTTAGTACTCGCTTTACTTCAGAGTATCCTTTACGTTTCTGCAGGTCTGCGGGGTGGTAATCTTGGTCAAAATATATTACATTATCATCTAAAAACACTCTTTTCTTACCCCAGGCCCTTCGTAGAATCTCTGCCTTGGTGCTGTACTGAAGGAATTTAATTATTATTGAGCGTGGCTTACCACGGGTAGGTTTCAGGACTAGCACGCAATGCGTTCTCTCAATTTCCAGCTCCATAGTTGAGGGAAGATCCAGTGCATCCCGCAGCAACTTTCCGACAAACTCTGTCATAGACGAGCCCTCTGCTCCTTCGGGAACATTGTAGATTCTGATATTTTTCCACCGTGATCTTCCCTCCAGGTCAAGCAGTTTACCTTCTTGGTGATTTAATATTTGTATCATCTTACTCAGTATTCGTGCAACGTTTTGAATGCAATCTTCCACGTTCTCAATTTGAGTCTCTACCACCGCTATTTTTTGATTGACGTTGGCGAGCTCTGACTTAATAGCATGCAGCTGCTGCTTTATTTCTTTCTGGAACTCCCTTATCTCTTTCAGGATTTCGATCATATTCGCCGCTTCGCCTGAACGAGGCCCAGCGTCCGCCTCACTAACACGCAGTCGGGTAGGAGAGCCGCTCGCTGCACCCCTCTCGGACGCAGGCTCGCTGTGTCGCTTTTTTTATTTCCATTCTTTTTCCCCATTCTTGGCCCTTTTCAGTTCAAATAATTTTCGAAAAATACTATATTTGATGGGTTAATGGGGCTTAATACGCGCTTTTCCGGAGGAGCTAGTGACTTAAGCTGCAATTCTCGACGATGACGTCACCGGAAACCTCAAGTTTGTTTACATTCGACTATTCAGCTAAATGAAACAACGTTCCTCTCAGACTGAGGCGCAAAACGCAGTACAAGTATCACATCTAGCACATAAAATATATCAGCACAATAATATTAACAGACAATAAGAATATTCTGTAGATGTACAAGACTTATAATGCTACTGGCTGGTAACAGGGTGTTCAGAAATCTCACAGCCTGCAGGAAGAAGCTGTTACCCAGCTCAACCGTCCTTGTTTTTATTCTGTGGTACATTCTGCCTGACGGTAGGAGATTCTAGAGATTGTGGAATGGGTAGGGGTGGTCCTTGACAATGCTGAGCTACCCTGCAGAAACAGCCCTTCTGGTATCATCCAGGATGATGAGGGAGAAAGACCCCAGTGATTCTCTCAGCAGTCCTCACCATCCAATGTAGGGTCTTGTGGTCAGATGCCCACACCGAACCTGATCAGGTACAGCTGCTCGGGACATTCTTGATGTTGCCTCTGTAGAGTGTAGTTAGAGTGGGGTGGGGAACCTCGATCACCTCAATCTCCTCCGGCGGTGGAACACTGCTGTGCTTTCTTGACTAAAGAGTTGGTGTTGACGGACCAGATGAGGTCATCCGTGATGTGCACTCCAAGAAATCTGGTGGTCCTGACTCACTCTGCGGAAGAGCTATTGATGAGCAATAAGGAGTGTCAGTCTGTCATGAAATCTGTTGTTTTGTGGCAGCAGTACTGGGCAATACATAATAGAGAAAAAATTATAAATTACTTCAAATATTTCCATATATAATTCAATTAAATTAGTGCAAAAAAGACAGAAAAATTAGTGAGGATCTGTAGATGGGTTCCTTGCCTATTCAGAATTCTGATGATGGAGGGGAAGAAGCTATCCGAAAACAATGAATGTGTGTCTTTAGGCTTCTATAACCCCTCCGTGATGGTAGCAGTGAGAACAGGGCATGACCTGCGTGATGGGATCCTTAATGATAGATGCAACCTTTTGAGGCATTGCCTTTTGAAGACATCCTTGATACTGGGGAGGCTAGTGCCCATAATAGAGATGGCTGAGTTTGCAACTTGTTGCAGCTTTTAATGATAGTGTGCAGTGACTCCTCCATACTAGACACTGTTGCAACCAGTAAGAATGCTCTCCATAGTACACCTGTAGAAATTTGTTAACAGTCTTTTGTGACATCCTAAATCTCCTGAAACTCCTAATGTGATATAGCCACTGTTGGGCCTTTTTTGTAATTGCATCAACATGTTGGGCCCAGGAGAGATCTTCAGGGATGTTGGCACGATTGAACTTGGAACTGCTCATTTTGTCTGTTGCTGATCCCTCGGTGAGGACTGGTGTGTGTTTCCTCTACTTCCTGAAGCCCACAGTGATTGTATAGTGGCTAGGACCATAGGATACATAAAGGGAATATATTTACAACAGATTAGCTCATAGCATTTTTGAGAAAAGTGGCGATGTATGCTTTCTGCTTTGGAATATTCATTTAGCTATGTGGAATTTGGTTATACTTGTACAATGTCCTGTGTATGTGACTCAAAATGGGTTTTTTTGGTTTGTTAAGAGTAGGAATGCTTCTTTGTCTGATTAGTGTTTCTCTCGCAGTTGTTTTGCTTTATACTTGTTGATATGGTAATTGTATTCATTTGTTAACCAATAGGGAATGTTAATTTGTCTTGTGAGGCTGGGAACTTGGGGGAGGGGTTTTTCACGGGCTTTTGGTAGAGAGCCGGGAGGAAGACGTCGTGGAAGGTGGACGTGCGCTGCACTGCTCGGAAGACCACTGGGCGTGGTCCTAGGTGCGAAGACGTGGAGAGTCAGGAGGAAGACCCCGAGGAAGGTGGACGTGTGCTGCACTGCTCGGAAGACCACCGGGTGTGGTCCTAGGTGCGAAGACATGGAGGTCAGAGGCAAGCGACGAGGGGTCGGATGGTTCGATGGTTGAGCTCCAACTGACTGAACTTTGATAAGTTGGCGCCTTTTTGTTTTTTTCCCTTGCATATATATTGTATTGCCTAATACTCTGTTAATTTTAGTAAACTCTTTAAAGTGTATTTCATAACGGTATTTGTTGTGGGTTTGATACTGTGGGCGGGCGCGAGGCATAAACTCAATTCTCACAGCACCTGCGTGCACAGGAGGTGGGGTTGGTGTGTGGCTGGATCCCCTTTTCCCCTAGACATATACCAGCCTGTAGGGTAAGTGTTACATACTATTGAATGTAACTTCAAAGGCTCAGGTTTTATATTCAAATATCTGATTCCAAAACACTTTTATGTATGAGATACATAGAGTGCAATTGTTTAACACAAGCTGCCGCTCAGTGCTTTTGAGGAAAATTGAAATGTATGCTTTTCAGCTCCGGGGATTAGACTCTGTGCTCCATATTGCTTTTCAGACTATTGTATAAATACTCACAGTAACCTTTGAAATGCCATTCAAACTCATTTTGCGGAATGACTGAAAAAGCTGAGCCAGTGTCCAATTCCATTTTAATTAATTTGCATTCACTTCGAGTGTAAACTATATTACTTGTCTATCCAGCGTCTGCAGATTTCCTCGTGTTTACTTGTCTATTGCTGGCTTTTTCACAGCTTGAGCATCTCACTCCACTTCCACAGGTTGATAGCCGTCTCGGCTTTGTTTTAAAAATACCTCATCACCAATGTTATGTTTTGTAATTTCAAACCATTAAACTAATTCAAAGAAAGACATGGGAGTCCAGGAATGCAGGTGTACCTTTGTGTTTACTTTAAGCAAGGCGTGCACATATCATATGTTAACGTGTTGGTATAAGCAATCCATGTATTTATATATATAACTCATAATTAATTATTTAAACAAACCCTTAACAGTGTTGCTGAGAAGAGAGATTTTGGGATCCAAGTTCATAACTCCTTGAAAGTGGCTACACAGGTAAGTGGCTAAGAATGCTTGTTTTTGTTAGTTGAGGCATCCAGTTCAAAAGTCAAGAGGTGATGTTGCAACTTTAAAGAATTCTGGAGTATTGTGTGCAGTTGTGGTCACCCCACTATAGGAAGGATGTCGAGGCTTTGGAGAGGTTATCAGGATGCTGCCTGGTTCAGAGGGCACGTGCTATCACGAGAAGCTGGACAAACATGTTGTTTTCTCTGGAGCGGCGGAGGCTGAGGGGTGACCTGATCGAGGCTTATAAGATTATGTGAGGCATAGAGTAGGCAGGGAGTATCTGTTTCCCAGGGTTGAAGTGTCTAATACCAGAGGGCATGCATTGAAGGTGAGAAGGGGTAGTTTCAAAGGGGATATGAGAGGTAAGTTTTTTATTCAGAGAGCGGTGGATGCTAAGAAAGTGCTGTCTGGTATGGTGGTAGAGGCAGATATTTTCGAAGCTTTTAACAGACATTTAGTGAGGCACATAAATATGTGGAAGATGGAAGGATTAGTTTTTGGGTTTTCCTTGATTTACTTTTTCACAGGTTCAGCCTGTTCCTATGCTACACTGTTCTATGTACCAATATGTCACCATATAAAGCTCTGAGTTTCATTTTCTTACAGGCAAACTCAATAAATCCATAATGGAATAATCAACATAATAGAATTACTGAAAATCTGTCTCAACTGGGTCTTCGATCAGTGTGCAAAAGACAAGAAACAAAAAGAATGATCTAATAAATAAATAAGCAATAGATGTCGAGAATGTGAGATGAAGAGTCCATAGATTCTGGGAAGATTTCAGTGATGGGGCAAGTGAAGTTGAATGAAGAGCCTATGGTTCAAGAGCCTGATAGTGGATGGGTAATAATTATTCTTGAACCCAAGGCTTCTGTATCATCTTCACTATGCATCTATAGAAGTTTGCCAAAGTTTTAGATGTCATGCCAAACCTTTGCAAACTCCTAAGGAAGTAGAGATGTTCTTCATAATTGCACTTGGGGGTGGGGGGTGGGGTTCAAGACAGGTCCTTCAAAATCATAATAATGAGGAATTAAAAGTTGCTGACCCTCTCCGACTCTGATCCCCTGATAAGGACTGGCTCATTGAACTCTAGTTTTGTCCTCCAGAAGCCAATAATCATCTCCTTGGTCTTGTTGACATTAAGTAGGAGGTTGTTGTTGTGGCACCACTCAGCCGGATTTTCAATCTCCCTCCTATAGGCTGATTTATCACTATGTCACCATGGCATTGGAGCTGTGCTTAGACACACAGTCATAACTGTGAAGCAAATAGACCAGGAGCTAAACACATAGCCAGGAGATTGTGGAGGAGATATTGTTACCAATCTGAACTGACTGGGGTTTGTGAGGAAAACTGGGGATTCAGTTGCACAAGGAGGTATTGAACTGCATATAACTTTTCAGACTAAAGTGGCACTGTCATAAAAATACTTGTATAGTAATCAGGATCATAGGATATATAAAACAAAGTTCTTTACAACAAGATACCATGTAACAGTATATGAGAAGGTTGCAATCATTTAGCCATGAGGATTTTTTTTTATATTACTGAATGTATTTTGTAAAGTTTCGGTTCCACATTTAAATTACTGATTCCACAGCATGAGATGCATGAGATAAAATTGTTTAAAACAAGTTGCCACTCACTGTTTTGAGAAATGGAAATGATTTTTTTTTGCTCTAGAAACACTAATTTAGATTCTGTGCTCTTTTGTTGTACAAGTGCATATAAAATTTCAGGATGATCTAGCAGGTAGTTAATTGAATGGTATAGTATGACATGATATAGCAGTAGCATAACAAAAATTCCTTACAAGCTATACACATGCTGAAAATCCAAATCAACACATAAAATGCTGGAGGAACTCAGAAGGTCAGGCAATATCTATGGAAATGAACAGATAATTAATGTTTCAGGCTGAGACCCTTCTTCAGGACTGCGAAGGAAGGGGGAATGATACTAGAATAAAAAGATGGAGGGGAAGGAGACTAGCTGGAAGGTGATAGGTGAAGCCAGGTGGGTGGGAAAGGTGCATGGTAATCAAGAGCATAGGAAACATGATAAAAAGATGTTTTCAACAAACCACCATATAGACTTTTTTTTGAGAAAAGTGTCAATGTATGCTTTCTGTTTCGGTAATACTCACTTAGCTTATGAGGAAATTTATAATAGTACTGAATTTAATTTCTTTGGTTGCTTATTCATATAACTGATTCCAAAGCACTCTACATCATGGTGGGGGGGGGGGGGGTCATTCAATAAAATCAAAGAAGTTACCACTCCATGATTTTGAGGTATAGGAAATGTATACTTTTTAAGCTCTGGAAAAGTTACTTTCAATTCATCAAACTTTATGTGATACAAAAAGTGAACCACTTCAGTTTATATGCAGTTGTAGAGTTTATCAAAAAATGCATAGTATCTAAAGTAGCAGTTTGGTAGCTAAGAAGTGTACATTTGAATATTTCTCAAAAATACTGTGTGATAACTTGTCTTATCCATTTTTCCTTTATGTATCTCATGTTGTAGAGTGATTTGGAATTAGTTATTTGAATACCAAATCTAAGCCTTAGTAGTTACATTCAATAGCATAACAAATTTCCATATAAGCTAAATGAGTATTACCAAAGCAGAAAGCATATTTTGTCCCCTTTTCAAAAATGCTATGTGATAATTTGCAGTAAACATTTTTATGTAGCCTATAGTGTTATTAATATACAATCATTTATATGATAGTCCCATATAAGCCCCGAAAAGTTATATGCACTTGTATGAGAAAATGTGCACAGAATTTAGAGTAGTGTTTCCAGAGCAATAAGAAATACATTCCAAATTTTCTCAAAAGCTCCAAATAGTCAGTTATTTTAAACTATTTTATATATCACATGCTGTTGAGTATTTTGGAAGTAGTTATCTGAACGTGCAACCTAAACCATAGAAATTACATTCAGCAGTACTATTACAAAATTATACATAAGCTAATTGTTAGTACCAGTGCAAAAATATACATGGTCACTTCCTGAAAAAATATTCAAAGTCCAAAGTAATTTTATTATCAAATTACATATATTTATCAAATACAACCATGAGATTGATTTTTTATGGACATATTCAAAAATCCCTGAATAGAATAATAACCATAATTGAATCAATGAAAGATCACACCAACTTGGGAGTTCAAGCGGTATGCAAAAGATAACAAACTGCAGAAATACAAAAAGAAAGAAATAATATTAATCAATAAATATCGAGAAGATGACATGAAGGGTCCGTTGAAGCAAGTCCACAGGCTGTGGAAACATTTCATTTTAGATGTCATGCTGAATCTTGGCAAACTCCTGAGAAGAGGCTCCGTGCTTTCTTTGTAATTGCACTTATGAGCATTGGCCCAGGAAGGTGCCCCAAAAAAATAACATCAAGGAATTTTAAGTTGCTGACTCTCTCCACCTCTGTTCCTCTGATGTGAGCCAGCTCATGGACCTCTCGTTTTCACCTCCTGAAGCCAATAATCAGCTCCTTGGTCTTGCTGACAATGAATAAGAGGTTGTTGCTGGGGCATCATTCAGCCAGATTTTCAATCTCCCCCCCCAATGCAGATTCATTACCACCTTTGATTCGGCCCACAACACTGGTGTCATCAGCAAACTTGAATATGGCATTGGAGCTGTGCTCAGCCTCACAGAGGAGGCTAAGCACACAGGCCTGTGGTGTACCTGTGCTGATGGAAATTGTGGAGGAGATGTTGTTGCCAATTCAAACTGGCTGGGGTCAGCAGTTGAGGAATTTGAGGATCCAATTGCACAAGGATATATTGAGACCAAGATTATTTGAGATTATTGATTAGTTTTGATGGGATCATGGTACTGAATGCCAAGCTGTGGTTAATAAAGAGCACCCTGGTGTATGCACCTTTGCTGTCTAGATGTCCCAGGGCTGAGTGAAGAGCCAATGAGGTGGCATCTGCTGTGGACCTGTTGCTCTGGTAGGCAAATTGGAGTTGCTTCTCAGGCAGGAGTTGATATGCTTCATCACCAACCTCTCAAAACACTTTATCACTGTAGATGTCAGTGCCACTGGATGAAAGTTATTTAGCCAGTTTATAACATGCTTCTTAGGTACGGGTTTAATTGAAGCCTGCATGAAATAGGTGGGTCTCTCAGACCATTGAAGCGAGAGGTTAAAGATCTTAGTGAACACTGCAGCCTGTTGAGCAGCACAGGTTTTTAGTACTTGGTCAGGTACCCTGTCTTGTCTGAATGGGTTTTGTCAGTTTGCCTCCTGATGGCTGCTCACTCATCAGCCTCAGAGACTGAAATCACAGGGTCAGTGTGGTCTGTGAGAGTTCATGATGGTTCCTCCATGTTTTGATGGTCAAAGTAAGTATAGAAGGCACTGAACTTATCTGGAACCAAGATCCCATTGTTGCCTCTGCTGCTTGGTTTAATTTTATAAGAGGTGACAGTACTCAAGCCCTGCCAAACTGTTGATTCAAGTTTAGTCTAGAATTCTCACTTTCCCTGTGAGATGGCTTTCCAGAGGTCATACCTGTTTGTTGTTCATTGTGTGCTGTGTCAATAGACAATAGGTGCAGAAATAGACCATTCGGCCCTTTGATCCTGCACCGCCATTCTGAGATCATGGCTGATCATCTACTATTAATACCTGGTTCCTGCCTTGTCCCCATATCCCTTGATACCCCTATCCATAAGATACCTATCTATCATGTCGTATGACATGGGTGATCGTGGTCTTTCCTTGACGATGACTGTTCTTGGCAAATCTTTCTAAGAAGTGGTTTGCCATTGCCTGCTTCTGGGTAGTGTCTTTGCAAGCTGGGTGAGCCCAGTCATTATCAATACCCTCCAGAGATTGTCTGCCTGGTGTCAATGGTCACACAATCAGGTCTTGCGACGTACACCACCTGCTCCCATGGCTTCACGTAACACTGATCAGGGGGCTAAGTAGGGGCTATACCTTGCCCAAAGGAGACCTGTCAGGCTAGTGGAGGGAAGGGGTGCCTTACACCTCTTAGTAGAAATGTATTCCATCCTGGCACACAATCATACCTCTTGTAAATTGCTTGGTCAGCAGATTTGAATGCTTTTGTTCTGGCCCTCTGCAGGTGGATCTGAAGGTTCATCCAGAGCAACAGAAGTTAATCCAACCTGAGTGTGGCTTCATCTTGACAGTAGAGGAGGCCATGGATAGACATATCAGAAAGGGAATGGGACGTGGAATTGAAATGTGTGGCCACTGGGAGATGTGTGGCCATTCCTCACTCAGGTTGGAGGAACAACACCTTATATACCGTCTGGGTAGCCTCCAACCTGATGACATGAACATTGACTTCTCTAACTTCCATTAATGCCCCTCCTCCCCTTCTTACCCCATCCCTGATATATTTAGTTCTTTTTCCCCTCTCCTTTTTTTTCTCTCTTTCTGCCCATAACTCTGCCTGTTCTCCATCTCCCTCTGGTGCTCCCCTCCCCCTTTCTTTCTCCCTAGGTCTCCCGTCCCATGATCCTTTCCCTTCTCCAGATCTGTATCCCTCTTGCCAATCACCTTTCCGACTCTCAGCTCCACCCCACCCCCTCAGGTCTTCTCCTATCATTTTGCATTTTCCCCTCCCCCTCCTACTTTCAAATCTCTTACTATCTTTCCTTTCAGTTAGTCCTGACGAAGGGTCTCAGCCCAAAACAGTGCTTCTCCCTATAGATGCTGCGTGGCCTGATGTGTTCCACCATCATTTTGTGTGTGTTGCTTGAATTTCCAGCATCTGCAGATTTCCTTGTGACTGTCCCTTCTCTAGTTAGTACCTCTATGTATTGCTGCAAAAACTATCCTGCACACATTTTACAAACTCCAAACCATCCATCCCTTTTACAGTATGGGCTTCCCAGTCTATGTGTGCAAAATTAAAATCTCCCACAATCACAACCTTACAACAAATATCTGCTATCTCCTTACAAATTTGCTCCTCCAATTCTTGCTCCCCATTAGGTGGTCTATAATACACCCCTATAAGTGTTACTACACCTTTCCCGTTCCTCATTTCCACCCAAATAGTCTCCCTAGACAAGCCCTCTAATCTATCCTGATAGAGCAGCGCTGTAATATTTTCTCTGACAAGCAGCGCACCACCTCCCTCTCTTGCCCCTCCGATTCTATCACACCTGAAGCAATGAAATCCAGGAATATTTAATTGCCAATCACACCCCACCTGCAACCATGTTTCACTAATAGCTACAACATCATATTTCCAGTTAGCAATCCATGCTCTAAGCTCATCCACCTTTCTTACAATGCTCCTAGCATTAAAATTGATGCATTTAAGAAACTCTCCACTTCTTCCTCCCTGTTTATCCCTAACAGTGCAAACAACTTTATTATCTTTTTCTTCCTTCTCCCCTAGATCTTTGGTCTGAGTGCTCCCCTTCTCTATCACCTGCCTATCCTCCCTCACACACTATCTACTAGCTTTCTCTATTTGTGAACTAACCACCTCTCTCCTAGTCTCTTCAATTTGATTCGCACCCCCCAAACATTCTAGTTTAAATTGTCCCCAGTAGCCTTAGCAAATCTCCCTGCCAGGATATTGGTCCCCCTAGGATTCAAGTGCAACCCATCCTCTTTGTACAGGTCACACCTGCCCCAAAGGAGGTCACAATGATCCAGAAACTTGAATCCCTGCCCCCTGCTCCAATCCCTCAGCCACGCATTTATCCTCCACCTCATTCTACTCCTATTCTCACTGTCGTGTGGCACAACAGTAATCCCAAGATTACTACCTTTGTGGTCCTTCTTGTCAACTTCCTTCCTAACTCCCTATATTCTCCTTTCAGGACCTCTTTCCTTTTCCTACCTATGTCATTGGTACCTATATGTACCATGACCTCTGGCTCCTTACCTTCCCACTTCAGGATATCTTGGATGCGATCGGAAACATCCCGGACCCTAGCACCAGGGAGGCAAACTACCATCCGGGTCTCCTGATTGCGTCCACAGAATTGCCTATCTGACCTCCTAACTACCAAGTCCCCTATTACGACTGCCTTCCCCTTCCTTTCCCTACCCTTCTGAGCTACAGGCCTGGACTCTGTGCCGGAGGCATGGCCACTGTTGCTTCTCCCAGGTAGGCAGTCCCCCCTCCCAGCAGTACTCAAACAGAAATACTTATTGTCAACTTCCCCTGAAAAACACCCAGTAGTAACTTGTTTTAGCCAATATTATTTTGGGCATCTCATGCTGCAGAGTAGGTATTCCCAACCTTTTATGCCACAGCCTTTACCCTAACCATGGACCCCAGGTTGTGAACCCTGGCCGTAGAGTGTTTTGCAATCAGTTATTTGAATGTGCAACCCAAGTCTTAGAATTTAAATTCATATTATAATGAACTCCATGAGCTAAATGAGCATTACAATTGTCACTTTTCACAAAAGTGCTGTGTGGTAGCTTGTAAACGACTTTGCTTTATGTATCTGTAACACTTACCCACAGGCTGGTATATGGGGAAAAAGGGATCCAGCCACTCTCCAACCCACCTCCCGTACACGCAGGTGCTGTGAGAATCGAGTTTACGCCTCGAGCCCGCCAACAGTATCAAATCCACAACAAATACCGTTATGAAATACACTTTAAAGAGTTTACTAAAATTAAAAAGAGTAGTAAGCAATACAATATATATACACAAGGAAAAAAAACAAAAGGCGCCACTTATCAAAGTTCAGTCTGTTTAGTGCACTCGTTGGAGCTCAATCAACGAACCAATCGACCCATCCGGCCGTCGCACCTGGGACCACCCCGGTGGTCTTACGAGCAGTCCAGCACACGTCCACCTTCTTCAGTGTCTTCCTCGGCCTCTCCCAAAAAACCCGCGAAAACCCCTCCCCCAAGTTCCCAGCATCACAAGACACAATGACATTCCCCATTGATTAACAAATGAATACAATTACCATATCAGCCATTCTAAAGTGAAACAACGGCTAGAGAAACACTTATCCGACAAAGAAACATTCCTACTTGTAACAAACCAAAGAGGCCATTTTGAGTAACATACCCAGGACATTGTACATTCTCTCCCCACCAGCAAATGTCATGCCCTCATGGCATTACTAGAGGTCCCCAAAGCTTCTTGCAACACACAAAACCCAACCCAGGTGCAGAAGGCAATGACATAACTACCCAGAGCAGTAGAAATCACACTCGGTTCTCCCGGTACCACATATGTCAACCGCTCCGGGGGGCGCCTAATCCTCTGAGATCTCCATACCCCTTCTGCCCCACTGGGCTCCCTCGTCACCTGTGAACCCACTGTCTCGGACACCCCAGGTCTACCTGACAGACCCGCACCCCCTTCCTCACAGGGGTCCTCCCTCACCCGAGATCTCTCCGGTTCACGCTCAGATTCCACCCTCTCTCCCACCAATGTAGGCTGCCTCTCCATCTGACCCTCAAGACCTTCCCTCCTCTCACCCAATTCAGTATGGGAAGGGCCAGGAGCCTCCTCTCCTGGTACTGGAGCACCAGCGAATGGGAACAGGACCCACTCATCTGAGTCGTCCTCCTCTGAATCGGTAGCCATTCCCGAGTGAGGGACCCGTCCCCGCTCTTCAGCAGCGGGCTCTTCCTGTTCTCCGCGCCCTCTCAGAGTCCTTGTACTGGGCGTAACCTCCCACTCGGGCTCCTTATCCACCTGCACCGCTTGACCCAGTGGCAGCAGGTGATTCCTATGGAGTACCTTGATAGGCCCTTTTCCATCCTCGGGTTTCACCCGGTAAACTGGCAGGTTCGGCATCTGGCTCTCTATTACATAGGGGCTGGCCGCCCATCGATCTGCCAACTTGTGCTTACCAGGGAGTCCCAAATTCCGTAAAAGGACCCGGTCGCCCGGTAATAATTGTACAAACTTCACCTTTCGATCATACCGCATCTTATTCCGCTGATTTTGTTTGGTAGCCGCCGCCTCGGCCAACTCGTACGCCCGCTGTAACTCCCTCTTCATGTCGGACACGTACTTTAGATGGGACTTCCCGGGAAATTCACCCACTCCACCTCCAAAACACACGTCAATGGGCAACCTCGCTTCCCGCCCAAACATCAGATAATAGGGTGAATACCCTGTAGCCTCATTGCGAGTACAATTGTAACAGTGAATCAATTGTCCAATATGACGACTCCACCTGCTTTTCTGCCCAATCTCCAGCGTCCCGAGCATATCCAACAGGGTCCTGTTGAATCTCTCTGGCTGAGGATCTCCCTGTGGGTGGTAAGGGGTAGTCCTGGATTTCTCAACCCCAAGCATAGTCAGTAATTCCTGGATAAGGCGGCTCTCAAAGTCCCGCCCCTGATCACTATGGATTCGCCTGGGAAGGCCATAATGCACAAAGTACTTCTCCCATAACACCTTCGCCACTGTCATCGCCTTCTGATCCTTGGTGGGAAATGCCTGAGCATAGCGAGTGTAATGATCGGTGATGACTAATACATTCGCGGTGTTGCTGGTATCAGGCTCGATCGACAGGAAATCCATACATACCAGGTCCAGAGGTCCCGCACTCTGCAAGTGCGACAGTGGAGCCGCCAACACTGGCAGGGTCTTCCTCTGGATGCAACGACGGCATCCCCTACAGTATTCTTCGACGTCCCCCCTCATCCGGGGCCAGTAGAACCGGTCTTTGAGTAATCCATATGTCTTTTCCACCCCCAAATGTCCAGAATCATCATGTAAGGCCTGGAGTACAGCCTGGCGATACTCCTCCGGCAGGACCAGTTGCCAACAGCGGGGTTGGTCCGGAGGCGTCGTTACCCGGTACAAGATTTTGTTCTTTAACTTCAACCGAGACCACTCCTTCAACAACAGAGGCACGTATGGGTGTTTCGCCTTCTCAGCCAACGCCCCATCCCCCTTCTCGACTGCTCTCCACACTGTGCCAATGCCCGGGTCATTTTGCTGAGCAGTTGCCACTTCCCCCGGACTCAGTTCCGGCAACTGTTTAGTCCCCAGAGCGGTCAGGTCACAGTAAACTAGGGGTATGGCGTCGTCAAAACCCCCAAATGGTCCACGGCTCGTTCCAGCCTCCCTCTTCCCTCGGCCTTCACGGTGATAACAAACTGACACATCGCCTTCACTCCAGGGGCAGGGACACTCTCCCACTCCTCGTCCCTCTCCTCCTCCCCCGGCTCCCGACGAGACAATGCATCCGCATCGACATTCTTGCTTCCGGGGCGGTACCTCAGGCTGAAATCATATACCGACAAGGCCGCCAGCCATCGATGTCCTGTGGCATCCAGCTTCGC
Source organism: Hypanus sabinus (assembly GCF_030144855.1). Lineage (NCBI taxonomy): Eukaryota > Metazoa > Chordata > Chondrichthyes > Myliobatiformes > Dasyatidae > Hypanus > Hypanus sabinus. The sequence continues at coordinate 63,111,078 of NC_082723.1, read as the reverse complement.
CGAAGTCAAAATATAAGTGAGAGGATTGTTATCCTCACACCTCACCTTACACTTGGCTCCGTAAAGGTAATCGCCCAGCTTGTCCACCACAGCCCACTTCAGCGCCAGGAACTCCAACTTGTGAGTGGGATAGTTTCTCTCCGATGGCGACAAGCTTCGGCTGACAAAGGCTACCGGCCTCAATGCTTTTCCTTGCTCCTGGTACAGAACAGCCCCGAGACCCTCTCGGCTGGCATCCGTGTGCAGCACATATGGCTTCTGGGGATCGGCAAAAGCCAACACCGGGGCCTGGGTCAGTGCCCTTTTCAAAGATCGGAACGCCTCTTCACATTGATCATCCCATCTCGAGCCAAAAGGTTCCGCCGGGTTCCAGTATCCTCCAGCATCCTGCCTCTGGTTCCCCGTCCTCTTCTTCCCCACCGGGGGATAGCCACACAACAGCTGAGTCAACGGGTGACACACTTTGGCGTATCCTTTCACAAATCGCCGGTAATACCCACAGAACCCCAAAAATGAGCGCAGAGCACCCACTTTCTGGGGTCTCGGCCAGGTGGTCACGGCCTCTATCTTGGTTGGATCAGTAGCCACTCCCTCTCGCGAAATGATATGGCCAATGAGGTTAACCGACGACTTGCAGAACTGGCATTTGTCCAGGGAAAGCTTCAACCCTTCTTCATTAAGCCGGCCCAACACCTTCAACAGCCTCTCCTCATGTTCCTCCAAAGTCGATCCAAACACTATCAAATCGTCCAGGTACACCAGCACCTCCAACAGATTCATATCCCCCACAGTTCTCTCCATGAGCCTCTGGAAGGTGGCTGGGGCTCCCGATATGCCTTGGGGCATTCGTTCGAACTGAAAGCAGTCTTCTCTTTATCGGCCGCACTCATCGGGATCTGGTAATACCCACTTCTTAAATCCAGCACACTGAACCACTTCGCACCGCTCAGGCAGGCCAACGCATCCTCGACTCTTGGGACAGTTCGCCGATTCAACGTCCTGTAGTCAACACACATGCGCACTCGCCCATTCTTCTTCCGTGCCACCACTATTGGGGACGCATAAGGACTTCGAGACTCAGCTATGATTCCGGCCTCCTTCAACTTGCACAAGTGCTGTCGCACGTCCTCAACATCTGCCGGAGCCAGCCGCCGGGATCTCTCTCAGAACGGGGTGTCCTCCGTCACCCGGATGGTGTGGCGAGTGCTTTTGGAGCAGCCAACATCAAACTCGCCCCGAGAAAAAACAGCTTCCATCTTCAGCATCTTCTCCACTAGCCTGCGTTTCCACTCCGGCGACACTGGGGAATCCCCGAAGTTAAAGGCTTCAGCGGTCAGCTCCCTTCGATGCTCTGATCCCTCCCCGTTAGGGGTCCGCACTGGTGCGCTGGACATTACCGTCACCGGGAACAGATGTGCCAGCGGCATTCCCCTCTTAAAGGTGATTTCTCTTGCCGTGGTGTTCCTGACACTTATAGCTATACACCTCGCATGTACCACCCCTGGTCTCTGCACTTCGGGCCTCACCAGCGCCCCCGCCGGAAATCGTGTCTCCCCTTCAAGATCGTCTGGGGCATCTACTAACAGGGCTTCTCCTGTCGGCACTCCTGGGAATCTGGGGGTCCCCATCACTAGGGCTACCTCCCGGGGTCGGATCACCTTGGGCCTCGCCTGCGTACACCACACCGTCCCTCGTTTACACTCCGGGTCCAGCCCTTGGGAGGCAACCCCTTCTGCGAACACTGCTCGAAACACTGGATGCACCGAGAGGGTCTCCAGAAAGTCTTCCCCCCCTTTCTCCTTACAAGCTCCCAGGAGCCGTCGCACAACTGGGGAGTTAGTCCCCACCAGGAGGGCAGCACCACCGGTTTCCACCGGGTCAGGACACACCAACACCAACGTCTCAATAGCTTCCGACACTCCCACATCGCCCTCCGAGAACTCCAATCTCACCGATAGGTACCCATCGTACGGGTAGTCACCCTCGCTCACACCCCAAATCTGCAGGGCGTCAAATGGTGTTAAGGGCAACTGCTTTAGATATTGATTGTAGAAAGACCGGTACAATAAGGTCACCTGCGATCCCGTATCAAGAACGGCTTTTGCGTAAATTCCCTCTATCCGTAGACCCACACTGGCACCGGGTCCTACCAGCCCATCCGGAACAGAGGCGTGGGCACCCGGTGGTCTTCTGGCTGATCTCTGGGAACGTGTTCCTCCAGAGGCTCCAGTCCGTTCCCTCACTGAGCCTCTCCTAAGTTTCCCGACACCTCTCCCTTTTTAGTCAAAGGGGGGCTTGTCCTCCGCGGGACTCCTTGTCTCTCACAATCCCACCTAAAGTGACCCTCCTCTCCACAGCTATAGCACACCCTCGGCCTTCCACAGTCCCGCCTGAAATGCCCCTCTTTCCCACAGTTAAAGCACACACTGCCGGCCGCCCCTCCTCTCCCAGGACGGCTCCTGCTCCCAATCCACTGCACTGATCGCCCCTGAGAGTAGGTACCTCCCCTGTCCCTCCCCTCCAAAGGGGGTTCCCTACTCCCCGGGGGATTGTCATTCCTCCACTCAGCCACCACTTCCTGTATCACTGAGGATCGCTCCCGTAGGCCCGTGCCCCTTTTCCGCCCCAACGCTCTCTCTTCCTCTCGCACCTCTCTAATCAGTTGCCCGAAGGATGGAGGGGGACCTTTCCTATAAGCCTGCCGGATAGTCCACGCCACCTTGTCCTCCTCCAGACAGCCACTGAATAGCTGACTCATCTTCACGCTAGCCACGTCAGTCGCCTTCACTACCCCCCGGCGCCGCAGCCCCGAGAGCATCCCCTCCATCCTAAATATGTACTCGGAGAGCTTTTCCCCTCTCCATTGTTCCAGGCATTGAAACTCTGCTAAAAGCAGCCAGGGTTCCCCTGACAACCCAAACGCTCCCTCCAAAACTTCTAGGCAGTCCTCCACTGAGGCCCCAGGCTTCTCAGCTTTCAACTCCCGGACGGTTTTGGCTGCTAAACCCCTCAAACTTCCCACCAATCGCTGCTTCTTCTCCTCCTCCGAGCCTGGCCACTCCTCTAACATCAAAGACATATGCTCGATCCAGGTCTCATAGTCCACCTCCCCATCCGGAGCAGGCTTGGCTCCGGAGAACACCCCCAGCTTCAGCCGTGGCCTCTTGGCCACCCCCACCAGGGAATTAAGTGCGGCTGCCAGCTCCGAGGCTTCCACCCTACCTGGGGAGCGGGGCCTTAGTCACGACTCCCTCCTCCCACCTCCCTTTACTAGTGCCGGGCACCTCTCTGGGGTCCACCTCTAGCTCTAGCTCTTCCCCCGATGTCTCCTCAGCCTCATCCTTGTAGAAGTGGAGCCCCCACGGCCCCTCCTCCCCTGGTACACTGACCGTCGCCCGCAGTTCCACCGTCCTGACTTCAGCACTCGTACGAACCAACACCCAGCTAGACTCCACCTCTTTACCACACCGTCTAGCTACCAATTCAACCTGCCCAATACCCTTCACCGAACTTAAGCCCCGCACTATCGCGTCTCCCGAAACTCGAAAATCCACTCCGCTCACTACGCATGCGTACTGTACTGGTACATCTTCAAACTGGCACCAACAAACAATCTTATCTCTGTCCATCTCCGCTCTGCTGCCTGCGCGATTCCACAGCCCCTGACAATCCAATCCTGGACGAGCACCCCACAAATGTAACACTTACCCAACAGGCTGGTATATGTCTAGATCTAGGGGAAAAAGGAGATCCAGCCACTCTCCAACCCATCTCCCGTACACGCAGGTGCTGTGAGAATCGAGTTAATGCCTCGCGCCCGCCAACAGTATCAAACCCACAACAAATACTGTTATGACATACACTTTATGGGGTTTACTAAAATTAAAAAAATAGTAGGCAATACAATATATATATATATACAAGGAAAAAACAAAAGGCGCCAACTTATCAAAGTTCAGTCTGTTTAGTGCACTCGTTGGAGCTCAATCAACGAACCAATTGACCCATCCGGCCGTCGTACCTGGGACCACCCCGGTGGTCTTACGAGCAGTCCAGCACACGTCCACCTGCCTCAGCGTCTTCCTCGGCCTCCCCCAAAAAACCCGCGAAAACCCCTCCCCCAAGTTCCCAGCATCACAAGACACAATGACATTCCCCATTGATTAACAAGTGAATACAATTACCATATCAGCCATTCTAAAGTGAAACAACGGCGAGAGAAACACTTATCCGACAAAGAAACATTCCTACTTGTAACAAACCAAAGAGGCCATTTTGAGTAACATACCCAGGACATTGTACACATACTTGTATACAAAACAATTATGTATACAATCTTAGTGTTTGGGCAATATCCTCCTGTAATTCCCCTTCTTATTGCTTGAACATAGTGATGAAGATGCAACATAAAGATTTTTACAACCTCATGTTGTGAATTGGATGTAAGAAATAAAATTCTAATTCCTATCCTACTTCATTACTACCATTCCTGATGTTAGGTTTCGCTTTGTGGGGCATAACGGCCTGCAAACTCTGCCAAAATTGACGTGTATCCAATTCTGCCTCTAGCCTCAACTGGAGTTGTTCTTTTGCCCTGTATAAGTCACACCTGGCCTTCTTGTATAGTTCCAGATCACTGGACATGAATGGCACAGACCCTCAGCAGTCTACGAATCTCATGGGTTCATCCATGGTTTTTGAATCGGGCAGGTAATGGTATGTTCTCCTAGACACACATTCATCCACAGTTGTTTCAACAAAGTCAGTGACAACTATGGCGAACGCATCCAGACTCGAAGTTGGATCCCGAAATAAATCCACTGACTCACAGCAGACCTGCAGGTACTCCTCCGGCTCCCTCGTCCACAGCTCCTTGGTCCTCTCTACCGATGCTGCAGTCTTCAGTCTTTGCCTATATTCAGGAACGAGAAGAAGAACCATGGAATCAGACTTTGCGAAGTGTGGGTGTAGGATGGCACAGTAAGTGTTTTTGATAATAATGTAACGGTGGTCCAGTATGTTAGCTCCTCTAGCTTCACAAGTGAGATGTTGGCGATAATTATTTAGGGACTTTTTCAAGATGGCCCGGTTAAAATCCCGCAAAATGATGGAAGGGCATCCAGGTGCGCTGTTGCATACCTGTTGGTTACATTACCCAGTTCTTCTAGAGCCTGCTTGACATGGGACGTAGACCGCTACCAAGATGATGGCGGAAAGTTCCTGTGGCAGATAACACAGATGGCACTTGATTACTAGATTCTCCAGGTCGGGTGAGCAGGACTGGTACTGAACCACCACACTTGTGCACCACAAGGAGTCTATTAGAGCATAGTAGTTTAGTGAGAATGTCAGGGCGGTGCTTTGTACTGTGTGTGGGATGAGGAAAGTCTGGGAGACCCCAGTCTCCTAGATAAACACAGGCGGACTGAGCTGCAGCTTCCGAGAGAATGTATTGTGGAGCTGGAGCTGCAGCTCGATGACCTTCGATAGAATGAAGGTATGACAGATAGGATCTACAGGGAGGTAGATTGCAGGAGACAGGTAACTGGGTGACTGTCGGAGAAGTAGGAGAAATGCACAGCAGGTGCAGAGTACACCTGCGGCCATTCCCCTCAATAATAAGTATAAAACTTCAGATACTATTGAAGGGGACAACCTACTGGGGGAACCACAGCGACCAGGTCTCTGGCACTGTGGCTCAGAAGGGCAGAGCAGTGTATTGATTGGAGATTCCCAAGAAAGAGATGCAGAGACGAGGTTCTGTGGGTGCGATAGAGACACCCAGATGGTGTATTGCCTCCCTGGTGCCAAGATCAGAGAGGTCTCGGATCTGGTCCATGGCATTCTGAGCAGCCGGAAGTTTTAGGTACCGGTATATATTTCCACCAATGACATAGGTGGACAGAGTGAGGACATCCTGAAGAGAAATTTTAGAGAGCTAGGTAGTATGCTGAAAAATAGGGTCTCCAGGGTAGTATTCTGCCTGTTCCACATGCCACTGAGGGTAAGAAAAGGGTGCTTTGGGAATGCATGGCTGAGGAACTCGTGCAAGGAGCAGGGCTTCAGATTTATGGATCTTTGGGATCTCTTCTGGAGAAGGCACAAAAGGGACTGTTCACACCCAAACCTGAGGGGGTTCAATACCCTTGCAGGCAGGTTGGGGGAGTTGTTTGAGAGGGTTTAAATATAATTTGGCAGAGTGTAGTATTTAGGATGAGGTAGCTGGTTTACAAACAATGTGCAGTGAGACTCCAAGCAAGGAGAGGATGTTGATATGGCAAAACTGCAGTCAATAGGATGAGTTGCAATGTAGAAGGTGGACAAAATCGAAGAGGGTGAATACAGGACAGAAAGTGTTATATTTGAATGCGTGCAGTATACAGAATAAAGTAGATGAACTTGTAGTTCAGTTACAGATTGGCATGTATGAAGTAGGCATTACTGAATCATGGCTGAAAGAAGATTATAGTGAGAGCTTAATGTCCAAGGATACCCACAATACTGAAAGAACAAGCAAGAAGGTAGAAGAGGTGGCGTTGCTCTGTTGGTAAAACATGAAATCAAATAATCAGAAAGAGGTTACATAGGTTTGGATGGTGTTGAATAATTGTGGATAGAGGCAAGGGTAAAAAGACCTTGTATACAGACTCCCAAGTGGTAGTAAGGATTTTGCCTACAAAGTACAATGGGAGTCAGAAGATGCATGCCAAAAAGGCAATATTACAATAGTCATGGAGTTTTTCAATACGTAGGTAGATTGGAGAAATCAGGATGGTGCTGAATTCGAAGAGGGGGAATTTCTAGAATGCCTACAGGATGGGTTTTTAGAGCAGCTCGTGGTTGGGCCCTCTAGGGGATCAGCTATTCTGGGTTGGGTGTTGTGCAACAAACTGGAATTGACTAGAGACCTTAAAGTAAAAGAACCCTCATGTGCAAATGAGCTCATGTTTGAATTCACCTTTAAATTTGAGAAGGAGAAGCTAAAATCCAACTTATCGGTATTACAGTGGAGTAAAAGGGGAGGGGAGTTGGCCAGAACTGATTAGGAAACAACACCAGCAGGGACGAAGGCAGCATAGTAACGGCTGGAATTTCTGGAAGCAATCCGGAAGGCACAGAATATATACAACCCAAAGAGGAAGAAGTATTCTAAAGCGAACACGACACAACCATGGCTAACAAGAGAAGTCAAAACCCAGAAGGAAACTAAAAGGTCTGAAGGGAGATAAGTCTCCTTTCTGAATGCTGATTCGTTTCCCCCTTTGATACAGCCGACAGCAGTCAGCAAACTTGTACTGTACATGGTTTTGGAGCTGTCCTTAGCCACACAGTCATAGATGTAAAGCTGGTAGAGGAGGGGCTAAGTACACATCCATGCAGTATTCCTATGCTGATGGAGATTGTCAACCAGATGTTTTTGCCAATCTGAACTGACTGGGGTTTACAAGTGAGAAAATCCAGGATCCAATTGCACAAGGGGGTATTGAGGCCCAGGTCTTGGAGTATACTGATACGTTTTGAGGGGATGATGGTGTTAAATGCCAAGCTGTAATCAATAAAGAGTGTCCTGATGTATGCATTTTTGCTGTCCAGATGTTCCAGGGTTGTGTGAAGAGCCAATGAGATAGCATCTGCTGTAGACCTCTTGCTTCAGTAGGTGAATTGGAGTGGATCAAAGTCACCATTAAGACAGGAGCTGATATGTTTCAACATCAGCCCTCAAAACACTTCATCACTGTGGATGCAAGTCCCATTGGGCGATGGTCATTTAGACAGGTTACCACTCTCTTCTTGGGCATTGGTACAATTGGAGGCTGCTTGAAGTAGGTGGGTACCACAGAGTGACTGATTGAAAATATCCATGGATACAGCACCCAGTTGGTTGGCACAGGTCTTCCGTGCTTGGTCAAATATTCTGTCTGAATAGGATGCTTTCCTTGGATTCACTCTCTTGAAGGCAGCCTGCACATCATCTTCAGATATTGAGACCAAAGGATCATTGGGAAACATGGGGGTGAGTGATGGTTTCTCCACATTTTGGTGGTCAAAGTGACCACAGAAGGCATTGAGGCCACCTGGAAGTGAAGCTCCGCTGTCCCCTATGTCGCGAGATTTAACTTTGTAGATTATGGCACTGAAACCCTGCCACATATGTTGAACTTCCCTCATTGTGATGTATGCAATACTCCAGAAGTGACCCAACCAGAGTTCTATAAAGGTCCAACACAACCTCTTGACTTTTGAACTCAATAGAAGTATGAATGTGGATCCCAAGATCTCTATCTTCTTGCATTTGCCCTACTGAAGTGCAACACACCTCACTTTTAGCTGGATTAAGCTCCATCTGCCATTTTTCAACCCATATCTGCAAATGATCTACATCGTGCTGTATTCTTTGCCAGTCTTCTACACTATCCACAATTCCACCAATCTTGGTATCATATGCCAATTTACTAACCCACCCAACTACATTTTCGTCCAGGTCATTTATATACATTACAAACAGCAGAGGTCTCGGCACACATCCCTGCCGAACTCTGCTAATTACGGACCTCCAGCTTAAATATGTCAATTCAGCCGCTACTCTCTGTCTTCTATGTGCAAGCTAGCTCTGAATCCAAACAGCCAATTCAACACAGATTTTTAGGAATGTGGCAATGTACGCCCTTTGCTCAGTTAATGGTAGTATAGCTTGTGTGCAATTTGTTATATAGCTGAATGTAACTTCTGTGGTTTAGGTTGTACGTTCAAAATAACTGATTCCAAGACACTCCACAGTTGAAGATAACTTATGTGGCATGGACTGCTCAATCAAATAATGATTCCAAGGCACTCCGCAGCATAAAATAACAAAAAGAAAAATGTTTGAAACAAGATACTACTCCACATTTTTGAGGAAAGTAAATGTCTGCTTTTTGCTCTGGAGTCATTACTTACTTTCTGTGCAATTCCTGCTAAACAACTGTATACAACTTTTCAGCCTTAATTGTAACTCTGATATAAATGCTTGTACAATTATTAGGTCTATAGAATATGTAAAATAAAGTTTTTACAACAACTTCCCAGAGAGCCCTTTTTTTTTAGGGAAGTGGAAAAGCATGCATTTTGTTCTGGTAACACTAGTATATATTATGTGCAACTTCTTGTACAACTGAATGCAATTTTGGTGGCTTAGGCTGCACATTCAAATAACTGATTCCAAAACCCTCTACAGCAGGGGTTCCCAACTTGTTTTATGCCATGGACCAATACCATTAAGCAAGGGGTCTGTGGACCCCAGGTTGGGAACCTCTGCTCTGCAGAAAACAACATAGAAACGTACAGCAGAAAAATAGGCTCTTCGGCTCACGATGTTGTGCCAACCCAGCTAAAAAGTGAATTAGAAAAACCCCACAAACTAATACACAACGTCGGTATCAATCCATCTTCCTCACATTTAGGTGCTTATCTAAACACCTCTTAAAAGCATTTAATGTTTTTGCTTCTACCTCCACTCTAAAATAAGCAGGCCATTCCAGGCAACCACCACTCTGAGTAAAAATATTTGCCTCTGGCACATCCTGTTTGAGTCTATAATGTCTCAGACAAATCATGCTTTATACTCTGGATCCATTACTTTACATTCTGTACAATTTATTTTATACAAGTGCCTATAACTCTTTAGCCTTAAGTGCCACTGTTATATAAATGTTCATACGACGATCAGTACCATAGAACACAATATAAAGTTGTATACAACAACTTACGACAATGCATTTTTCAGAAAAGTGGCAATGTGTGCCCTTTGCTTTGGTAACATTAATGTAAGTTATGTGCAATTTATTACACAAATTACCGTAACTTATATGGGCTTAGGCTGCACTTTCAAATAACTGAGTCCAAAACACCCTACAGCAGACAATTGTAAGTAGAAATGTTTAAACAAGACACAGCTTAGTATTATCAAGAAAATTAAAAATGTATGCTTCTTACTCTGGAATCATTACTGACATTATGTGCAATTTCTGTTATACAACTGCAAATAACTGTTCAGCCTTGAGTGCCACCATCATATAAATGCTTCTATAGTAATCAGGACCGCAGAATACATAAAATAGAGTTGTTTACAATTTACAACAAAGCAAATTAAGGAAAGTGGCAATGCTAATATAGCTTATGAACAATTTGGTACACAATTGAATATAACTTCTATGGCTCAAGATACACATTCAACTAACTGTTTCCAAAGCACTCTACAGCATAACGTACTGAAAATAAAATTGTTAAAACTAGTTATCACTTTGTATTTTTGGGGAAAAACCCATAAAAATATATGTATATTTTGTTCAGGAAACATTACATTTTGTGCAATTTGTCTTATACAACTGCCTATAACTCTTCAGCATTAGGGTCCACTATCATATGAATGCCCGCACAGTAATCAGGACCATAGAATATTATGATTATTATGATTATTTACATCAAGGTACCTCATAACATTTTTCAAGAAAGTGTTTCATGTTCTGATAAAGAGATGTTGCTAATGAGGAATTTGCTGTATGTAACTGAATGTAAGTTCTATGAATTAGGGCACACATTCAATTAACTAATTCCAAAACACCTTACAGCACAACATTGTGAAAATAAAATATATTAAACAGTTTACCACTCTGGAATCATTACTTGCATTCTGTGTAATATCTGTTATGCAGCTGCATATAACATTCCAGCCTTGTGCCACTGTCATATAAATGGTTCTGTAGTAAATAGAGCTATAGAATGCATAAAATAAAGTTGTTTACAGGGATTTACCACATAGCATTTTTAGGGAAGTGGCAATGTATGTCTTTTACTCAGAAAATGCTGGCATAGCTTACGTGCAAATTGTTATACACCTGAATGTAAGTTCTATGGCTTAGGCTGCACATTCAAGTAACTGATTCCAAAACATTTTACAACATAAGATTACGAAAATAAAAGTATTTTAACCAGGTTACCATTTAGCATTTTTGAGCAAAATAAAAATGAATGCTTTTTGCTCTGGAATGATTACCTACATACTGTACAGTTTCTGTTAAATATAACTTTTCAGCCTTAAACACCACTGTCAATTAGATGCTTGTACAGTAATCAGGACCATAGAATACTTAAAGTACAGTTGTTTACATCAACTTAACTCATGGATATTTTCAGGCAAGTGGCAATACATGTCTTATGGTCCAGCAATGTGCAATTTGTTATACAACTGAACATAACCTTTAATGGTTAGGGTAAATATACAAGTAATTGATTCAAAAACAACATACAACATAAGATATGGATAATAAAAATGTTTAAAGCAAGCTACCTTTTAGTATTTTTAAGCAAAATAAAAATATATTCTACTTGCTATGGAACCATTACTCTACATTCTGTGCAATTTCTATTATACAATTGTATGTACCTGTCCTGCCTTAACTGCCATTGTCATATAAAGGGATTTATAGAAACCAGAAACATAGAATACATAAAATGAAGTCATTTACAACAACTTGCGACACAGTATTCTAAGGGAAATGGCAAAGTATGTCCTTTGCTCTGTTAATGCTAATACAGTTTACACAACTGAATGTAACTTCTATAGCTCAGGCTATATGCTTAAATAACTGATTCCAAAACATTCTACAGCATAGGATTCTGGAAAAAAATTAAAGCAGGTTGCCACTTAGTATTTTTGAGCAAAATAAAGAGGTATGCTTTTTGCACCTTGCACTCAACGTCAGCAAGACCAAAGAGCTGATTGCGGACTTCAGAAAGGGTAAGATGATGGAACACAAACCAATCCTCAGAGGGATCAGAGAGAGAGAGAGTGAGCAATTTCAAATACTTAGGTGTCAATATCTCTGAGGACCTAAGCTGGATGCAATATATTGATGCATCTATAAAGAAGGCAAGAGAGCAGCTATATTTAATTTGGAGTTGAGGAGATCTGGTTTGTCAACTAAAACACTTGAAAACTTCTGCAAATGTACCATGGAGAGCACTTTGACTGAGTGCATCGCCATCTGGTATTGGGAGGGTGGAACTACTGCACAAGAATGAAGTAAGGTCCAGAAACTTGTAAAATTAGTCATCTCCATCGTGGGTATTAGCCTTCGTAGTATCCAAGACATCTTCAAGGAGTGGTGCCTTAGGAAGGTGGTGTCCATCATTAAGGACCCCCCACATGCCCTTTTCTCATTGTTACCATCTAGGAAGTAGGTACAGAAGCCTGAAAGAACACACTCAGTGATTCAGGAACAGTTCCTTCCCATCTGCCATTCAATTTCTAAATGAACATTGAACCCATGTACACCAGCTAACTACTTTTTTTTAACTTGTTTCAATGCACTACTTACTTTAACTTAACTATATATATACCTAATTTAATTCAGGTTCTCTATATCTAACATGTATTTCACTGTTCTGTTGCTGTAAAGTTAATAAATTTCAGGAAATATGCTGGCGATATTAAATCTGATTCTGATCAGAGATCATTACTTCACATTCTGTGCAATTCCTGTTAGGCAACTGAATGTAACTTTTCATCCTAAAGTGCTACTGTCATATAAATGCTTGCATAGTAATCAGCACCAAAGGATACTGTCCTCTGGGGAGCGGGGGGGTTCTTTCATTCTGTTCAAAAGCTGTTTTGCAGTGTCCTTTTCCCATTGGTTGGCTTAAGGGCGCAATGAAGCCCATCTCCAGTTCTGGGCACTCTGGGGGTATAAAAATTACACATGCAGAGTGTTCACCCTCTGGCACCCATGGGGCCTGACTTCAGGCTGAATTGGTGACCTGTCCTGAAGGGCCACAGAGAAAGAGCATTACAGACACAGACAAACCCCTCCCCTGTGGTTTCTTTTGTTAACTATCTGTTTGTAGCATGATTACTTTTTTGGTTTTATAAATCGGGGATGTTCACTCTGTGTCAAATAAACATCTCACACACCCATTTTTAAACCTGTCTCTCTTGTTTCACTCATTGGATCTTTGAACTTGCTCTCCCACATTATAGATATATAAAATAAAGTTGCTTACAAGAATTTATCATATAGTATTTTTAAGAAAGTGGCAATGTATGCCTTTTGCTCTGAAAATTGGTTGCATAGCTTATGTGCAATTTGTTGCACAGTTGTATGTAATTTTTATGCCTCAGTCAGCACATTCAAATAACTCATTTGAAAATACCTGACAGCATGAGACACTAAAAAATAAAAACGTTTAAAACCAATCACTACTCAGCATCTTTGAGCAAAGTAAAAATGTATGTTTTTTGCTCTGGTAATGCTAAAATTCTGCGCAATTTCTGTTATACGTCTAACTTTTATAACATCTAACTGCATCAAACTTTTCAGCTTTAAGTACCAATGCCGTATAGAAATCAGGACGATAGAATGCATAAAATAAATTTGTTTACAATAACTTAACTGCATAAAATTGTTTAGGAAAGTGGCAAAGTATGCCTTCGCTCTGGTAATGCTAGAACAGGTTTTATGCAATTTTATAAACAACTTAATGTGACTTCTATAGATTAGGCTGCACATTCAAATAACTTATTCCAAAACACGTAAGACACTGCAGCACTACAGCATAAGACACTGAGAACAAAAATGTTTAAAATAAGTTACTATTTAGTATTTTGAGCAAAGTGAAAATGTGATCTTTTTGCTCTGGATCCATTACTTTACATTCTGTGCAATTTCTCTTATATGAGTGCATGTGACTTTTCAGCTTTAAATGCCACTGTCATATAAATGCTTGTATGGCAACTAGAACCATAGAATACATAAAATAAAGTTGTTTACAACAAGTTATTTACAACAACAAGTTGTTTACAACAAGTGGTAAAGGCAGGTTCGGTATTGTCATTTAAAGTAAAATTGGACAGGTATATGGACAGGAAAGGAATGGAGGGTTATGGGCTGAGTGCGGGTCAGTGGGATTAGGTGAGAGTAACGTTCAGCACGGATTAGAAGGGCCGAGATGGCCTGTTTCCATGCTGTAATTGTTATATGGTTATATGGCTACAATATAACATTTTAAAGAAAAGTGGCAAAGTATGCCTTTTGCTCTGGTGACACCCATGTAGCTTATCTGCAATTTGTTACAGAAATCAAAGTAATTTAAATGGATTAGACTTCACATTCTCATGACTGATTCCAAAATGCTGTATAGCATATCATATTGAAAATTTTAAAAATGTATAAAACTAGTTGCCACTAAGTATTATTGAGGAAATGAGAAACGTGCATTTTTGCGCCCTGCAGCTAATACTGACAGACAGTATAATTGCTACGACACCAGTGTTACAGAGGGATTGCAGGATGATGCATGACCACAGCAATACAAGTGGATAGGGTGGCAATGAAATGGCGAGTTGTGTGCCTGCCTTCATCTCTTGGAGCACTGAGTACAGAAGTTGGAAAGTCATGTTGCAGATATATAAAACCTTAGATCAACAGCATTTGGAGAATCGTGTAAAGATTTGTGGAGGCTTTGGAGTGGGTGCAGAAAAGATTAACCAGAATCTTGCTTGTATTTGAGAGTGTTAGCTATGAGATATTTGGCAAACTTGGATTGTTTTTCCAGGAGCGTCAAGGCTGAGGTGTGACCCCCATCGGGTGCCATTAATTACTTACCAATGCCCCCTTTCAGCACACTGATTTACTGGCCACCTTTCATTCTCACCGTGAGTTATGATGCAGGATCCTCACTTGAAACATAGACATGGCTATTTAAGCTACTTAATTTTGGTGGCAGGATGGAGATAGATCTCTATCAATAGGATTGTACTGACGAAGGGTCTCGGCCCGAAACATCGACAGTGCTTCTCCCTATAGATGCTGCCTGGCCACCAGGCAGTTCCACCAGCATTTTGTGTGTGTTGTTGTTTGAATTTCCAGCATCTGTAGATTTCCTCGTGTTTGCTCTATCAATAGGACACTCCTTCCCTTCGCTAGCCTACAGGTCACCCTGGGGCAAGGTGTAGCACCTGTTTAGCATCCTCGCCCCCACCAAGTCATGAGAGCAGGTGGTGAATGGTTGATTCAGCAGCTGGTGCTTATCACAAGTCCTGGTTATACAATCACTAACGCCAGGCAGACAATTTCTAAAGAGTATTGATAATGGCTGGGGACACCCATCTTGTAAAGACACTGCCCAGGAGAAGGCAATGGCAAATCACTTCTGTGAAAATTTGCGAGCAACAGTCATAGTCAAAGACCATGATTTCTTACGTTATATGACGTGGCACGTAATGATGATGACTGTCATTATTAATGGCATGGATCATAACTGTGGTAAACTGGAGCATCAGTTTTGTGGATAACAAGATTGGGGGCATAGTGTACAGTGAGGAATGCTATCAAAGCTCAGAGTGGGATCTGAATGAGCTGGAAAAATCGGCTGAAAAATGGCCATTGAGTGCTGCCATCAGCAAACAACAGCCTATCCCGACACATTTCAGACCATAGTCAGGGGCTTCATTCACGCTTGTTTGAATAAATCTTTGCCCAGTTATCATCAGCATATACTATGCAGCATCGGGGATCCCAACACAGTCGGCCCCTGCGATACTAGGATTAGGAATGCCTACCATTCCATGCCTGGACCATATTTCAGGAAGTCTGATCACTTTACTGTCCTCCTCCTACCTGTATGCAGGCAAGGGCTCAAGAGCAAGGCTCCAGAGACAAGGACAACAAAGAGGTGGTCGTGGGAGACCAATGAGTGACTATGGGGTGCTTCGAGTTGGTGGGCTGGGCCATGTTCAAGGACTCAGAGGATCTGAATGAATACACCACGGTTGTCATGATCGTATAAAAACAGTCATAGAAGAATGTGTCCCCACAAAATCATTCAGTCTTCCCCAACCAGAAGCTCTGAATTAACTATGAGATCCAAAATATGTGAGGCCCTCAGTTATGGCAAACAAGTGAGGCAGAAGGGCTCCAGCCACAATCTCCAGGTCGCCATCTCACATGTGATGTGGCAATTTTGGACCAAACTTGTATCACTGAAGGATGCTGGACAGCTGTGGCAGGGCTTGAAGGCCATCACCTCTTAAAACGTGAAACCAAGCAACCTACATTACAACAAGACTTCATTCCCAGATGAGCTCAATGACTTCTATGTTTTCTTTGACTGCCAAAACATGGTGTAAACCTTCATGTGCCCTCACAACCCCTGATGACTCTGTTATTTCACTCTCTGAGGTCGATGGGACAGCATTCTTCAGGATATTGAGCCCATGGAAATCATCTGGCCCAGACAGGGTACCTGGCCAAGTACTAAAGGCCTGTGCTAATCAACAGGGTTGAGCGTTCACTGAGATCTTTAACCTCTTACTTTGGCTGTCTGAGTTAAAAGCAGACTATAATTATACCACTGCCTAAGAAGAATGTGGTAAACCTGCCTCAATACTATCATCCAGTAGCACTTACATCTACTGTGATGAAGTGCTTTGAGAGGTTGGTGATAAAACATATCAACTCCGGCTTGAGAAACAACTTGGATCGTTCTACTTTGCCTACTGGAGCAATAGGTCCATAGCAAATGTCATTTCACTAGCTCTTCAATCAGTCTTACATTAATTCATCTAAAATCTTATAAAAAGTATTAAAAAACAGTGAAATCCATCAGTTCCTTCACCCCCCAGTTTTGATTCTGTAAGGGATCATGGCAGAATCACCTCTGAAAATTCAGAGGCAGGAAAACTTAAAGTATCTACATTACGGAGTAATTAAAAACTACTTCAATTGTATAATATTGAAGTGTATACATGTTCTTAAAAGCATTTATAGTATTACATCATGACTGGATACATTAGGAATACTTATGTGTCTACATCTTCATATAAGAAAAAAGAATAAAATGTTAGAGGAATTACAAAATAAGCTGAAGGAACAAAGTTTGTAAAAAAAACACAAATTGAATTTGGCACAGGATACGTTAGAGGAAATTTTAAAAATTAGGAATGAAATTAATAGTTTGGCTATGCAAGAAATCAGGAAAGATTTGATGTTTCTGAAACAGAGACATTATGAAAGTGGATCGAAATCTATGAAAATACTGGCGTGGAAACTGAAAAAAAAGATAGCAGAAAATGCAATTCATAGAATTAGGGATCCAAGAACAAAAATGATAAAAAATAAGCTAAGTGAAATTCAAGAAGCTTTTGAAGTGCTTTACAAAACTCAATATTCCAAAGTTCAAGGGGGAAGCATAACCCAATTTGACGCCTTCCTGAATTCTCTAGAGTTACCCACTTTAAGCGAAGAACAAAATAGAACTGCTAACATAACTGAAGTTGAATTAAAAGCTGCAATTAGTAGGCTTAAATGAAGCAAGTCACCAGGATCAGATGGGTATACAGCAGAGTGGTATAAAGAATTTAAAAATGAGTTAATTCCTGTTTTACATCCTACACTGAACTGGGCTCTAAAAAAAGCACAAATGCCACCCAGTTGGAAGGAAGCGATAATCTCAGCTGTACCGAAAGAAGGCAAGGATAAAATGGAATGCGGGTCATTTAGACCAATATCCGTTCTTAACGTAGATTATAGATTATTTACCTCCATCATGGCCAAACAATTAGAAGAGTTTCTGCCCACACTGATACATAACGATCAGACAGGTTTTATACAACAATGCCAGACACAAGACAATATATGAAGGACACTTCACATTACAGATCATATACAAAAAAATAAAATCGAAGCAATAGTGATAAGTGTGGAGACTGAAAAGGCATTTGATTCAGTTAATTGGAATTTTCTTTATAGAGTTTTACATAGATTTGTTTTCCATGACACAATTATTAAAACTGTACAGGCACTACATGACAACCCTACTGCCAGGATTAAAATCAATGGATATTTATCAAATAATCTTACCCTAGAAAGGGGCATGAGATAGGGTTGTGCATGGTCACCACTACTCTTCGCGCTATATCTGGAACCATTAGCTCAATACATCAGACAAAATGAAGATATCGGGGGAATTACTATTAAAGGGACAGAGTGTAAATTGGCTTGTTATGCGGATGACATTTTGATCTGTCTAGGGGCATACTCTTTACCTAAATTGATGCAATCCTTTGAATAATATGGTCAATTATCAGGATACAAGATCAACATAGATAAAACCCAATTACTTTCATAAAACTATAGCCCACCAAGAGAAATTGAAAGTAGATACCCCTGGGCATGGCAAACAGAGTCTTTCAAATCAACACGTACAAACATGCTGGAGGAACTCAGAAGGTCGGGCAGCATCCGTTGAAATGAGCAGTCAACTTTTCGGGCTGAGACCCTTCGTCAGGACTGAAGAAGGAAGGGGAGGGGCCCTATAAAGAAGTGGGGGGAGGGTGGAAGGTGCCAGATGAAAAACCAATCAGAGGAAAGATCAAGGGGTGGGGGAGGGGAAGCAGGGAGGGGATAGGCAGGAGAGATAAAGAAGGAATGTAAGAGGAAAGCACTATAGGTAGTAGAAGGCAGAACCATGAAAGAGGTGATAGGCAGCTGGAAGAGGAGGCAGAGTGAAAGTGGGATGGGGGAAGGGAGAGGGAGAGGGAGGGAACTACCAGAAGTTGGAGAATTCGATGTTCATACCAAGGGGCTGGAGATTACCCAGATGGTATATGAAGTGTCTTTCCTCTGATTGGCTTTTCACCTGGCACCTTCTTTATAGGACCCCTGCCCCTTCCTTCTTCAGTCCTGACGAAGGGTTTCGGCCCGAAACGTTGACTGCTCGTTTCAACGGATGCTGCCCGACCTGCTGAGTTCATCTAGCGTGTTTGTACGTGTTGATTTGACCACAGCATCTGGAGTGTACTTTGTGTTTACAGAGTCTTTCAAATATTTGGGCATCATTATGCCAAAAGATTTGGCAAATTTATCAGAATGCAATTATCAGCCTATATGTAAAAAAATTAAGGAAGATATAACAAAATGGAACCTAATTCCTTTTTTTAGTCTCAGTTCAAGGATTGAATCTATTAAAATGAATATACTGCCCAGACTCTTTCAGACCCCACCAATAGAGATTAATTAAAATCAATTCAATGAATGGAACAAAATGTTATCAAGATATATTTGGCAGGGTAAAAGGCCTAGAGTTTGTCTCAAAACTTTGCAATTAGCCAAGGAAAAGGGGGGATGGGGCCTCCCTTCTCTTAGAGATTATTATTTTGCAGCACAGTTGAGAGTTGTGACGTGTTGGTGCAACCCATCATATGACGCTCAATGGAAAAACATTGAGGAGGGGATACTTCCCATCCCCATACAAGCAATTTTGGCTGATAACAACCTGCAAAGGTACGTAAATACTATTGATAACCCATGGGTGAAATGGACTCTTAAAATATGGAAGACTATTATAAAAGAATATAAACTAGAGAGAGACATTGCAATTCTTAAATGATGTGCATGACTCGAATTTTACGCCAAATAAACTGGATGCGAGATTTAAGGATTGGACAGCTCAAGGAATAACAGTTCTTTGCAATATAATGAAAGAAGAAACACTTCAGTTTTGAAATGCTTAAAGAGAAACTCTTATTAGAAAAACAAGACTTTTATTAGTATTTACAGACGTGAGAATATGTTAATAGGCAGGTTAAAAATGTAACCAAAGTAAGAACATGTTTGATAGAGCTATTTAGAAAAGCATATAATTCAGATAATGGTAGTAGAATCATTTCAAGCATGTATAAGGGTTTGTCAAATCTTAAAACACATTTGACATCATACATTAAAACAAAATGGGAGAAGGAAGGTGGGATAGTTATATCTGAGGAAGAATGGACAACAATATGGAGGTATCAATGGAAGTGTACCAGTTCACAGAAATGGAGGGAGTTCGGATGGAAAAACTTGGTAAGATATTTTATTACACCCTCTCAGAAATCCCATTATGATAGTAACATCCCTCTTTGCTGGAGAAATTGTGGAAATCAAAATGCAAACCATTATCATATTTTCTGGGAATGCCCGGTTACCAAAGACTATTGGAGGGGGATACACAATGCTCTACAATACATCTTTAAATGTGAAATACCCTTAGAGAGTAAGACCATATATTTTGGGTATTTACCTGAAGAATGGTTGAAAAGAGATAAATATTTAATGAATATACTGCTGGTGGCTGGTAAAAAGACTCTTACTCAGAAATGGTTATCACAGGAGAGCCCAACTTTAAATACATGGATGGAAATTACAATAGACATTTACAAAATGGAGAAGATAACAGCATCTGTTAATCGTAAGTTGGAACAATTTGATTCATACTGGGAAAAAACATAACACCTCACAGGCCCGATCTTATCCAAACAAATCAATGAATATATTGTAAAAAAAAAGATCGCTCCCTACTTGTACATAGTTTTCTTTCACTTGTTCTTTCTTTCCTCTCTTTTCTATGTGTATACCTCAGATAAATATTATGTGGAGATTTGTGGCATATATGACTATGATATATATGTACAATGTCTGAAATACATCCTATGGAAATGTTTGTTTGATGGTGAATTTCGATAAAAACTAAATTACAAAAAAAGGAATACTTATATGTGTTTGAACTATTTTAGTAATAGTTACCTTTAAGCAAACAAAACATGCGGTTTATGATCATGTATATGAATATGACTACTTTTAATACAGTATAATCATGTCTTGGGAGTTGTCAAGCATGTAGATGCAACATTCCTTACCTATAACTGTACATGTTCCCCCCTTAACTAAGAGAAGATCTAATGGTAAATACATGATAAACATATAAAAACATCACAATAGTCCATAATGTCCAATAATTATTTTTGTGTATAAAGTCTTCCCACAGCACTTTCTTAATCTGAAGTCACTTTAGCTCACTTGCAGTTGCTGGCATGTATCCAGTTACCTTCCACCTTGACTACTGAGTTGGCCATTAACAGTACTTGGTCAGGACCTTCCTAGGGGTTCCTTATGCATTCTTGACCAGGGCCCACTTGCCCAGAATCAAAGTGTGTCCTCCTTTTGATGGAGCACTCCACTCAGCAGTAACCCATTGAAAACTGGACTAAACAACTGGGGTTAGTTTCACACAATAATCAATTAAACTGTCAGTCATAACATGTATATCTGCTTCTCTGAGATCGAGACCTCCTGGTAGTGACGTAAATCACCCTGTTACCACATCAAATGGACTCAGTCTTGTTTTCTTATTTGGGGTTGCTCTGATGCTACATAAAACCAAAGGATGATTCTTCACAAACATTTTCAGTGAAATGTGTTTCTTGGTTCAGGGTCAATATGTGTGGCAATCCCCATATAAGAATATAGTCCTTATCAGAGATTTGGCTGTGTGTATGTGTGGCAGTAGCCTTTCTTGTTGGAATGGCTTCCACTTATCTTGAAAATTTGTCCATTTGGTTAAGAATGTAACCAAGGCAAATACATGTCCGATAGAGTTATTTAGAAAAGCATATAATTCAGACAGTGGTAGTAGAATCATTTCAAGCGTGTATATGGGTTTGTTAAATCTTAAAACACATTCGACTTCATACATTAAAACAAAATGGGAGAAGGAAGGAGGGATAATTATATCTGAGAGAGAATGGACAACAATATGGAGGTATCAATGGAAGTGTACCAGTTCACAGAAATGGAGGGAGTTTGGATGGGAAAACTTGCTAAGATATTTTATTACACCCTCTCAGAATTCCCATTATGATAGTAACCTCCCTGTTTGCTGGAGAAGTTGTGGAAATCAAAATGCAAACCATTATCATATTTTCTGGGAATGCCCCGTTATCAAAGACTATTGGAGTGGGATACACAATGCCCTACCAGACATCTTTAAATGTGAAATACCCTTAGAGAGCAAGACCATATATAGTGGATATATACCTCAAGAATGGTTGAAAAGAGATTAATATTTAATGAACATACTGCTGGTGGCTGGTTAAAAAGGCCCTTACCAGGAAATGGTTATCACAGGAGAGCCCAACTTTAATCGTATGGATGAAAATTACAATGGACATTTACATAATGGAGAAGATAACAGCATCTGTTAACCATAAGTTAGAACAATTGAATTCATACTGGGAGAATGCTTTAACTACATAACACCTCATAGGCCTGATTTTATTCTCACAAGTCAATAAACATGTTGTAAAAACAATCACTCCCTACTTTGTACATAGTTTTCTTATTTTGATTGTTCTTTAACTCCTCTCCTTTCTATAAGTGTATACCTCAGATAATTATTATGTGGAGATTTGTGACAAATATGATTATATGATATATATATACAGTATCTGAAATACATCTTATGGAAGTGTTTGATGATGAACTTCAATAAAAAATAAATTACAAAAAAAAAGAAAATCATTCCATTATTCTGAAGATATCCGAGTATCCCTGGCACTTTGGTAAAATAATATAGTCCACTTGTAGGTGTAAAAATGTGGGGCACGAGAACTTAGTTGTGGCAGCTTTTTCATTGAAACAGTTTGTTTTCTGACATGTCATTAATTTTCCAAACGTAAGTTAAGCTTGCATTCTAAACTTTGGATTCCATCACAAAGTTGGAGAATCTGTCAACAACCTTCTGCACTCCAATGTGTCCTAAGGAGCGTATCTGCTCTGCCGGATAAGGAAGCAGCTCAGCTGTGGCTACTAGTCTATGACTAGTGACATACCTTCATAATCCATCATCGTTTAACAACCCACCATTTTCCATCCAGTACCGCTTCTCTTTACTTGAGCATTGATTTTGCATTTCTCGATTATCTTGTATGTTCGTTTGTGATACAGAGTTCGACATATCTTCCATTTCTTTGATTTTGCTTATTCCTTCTTTTACTGTCCTTTTTTGCAGTTTCATCTACAAATGAATTTCCATGCCTTTCCATTGTGATCATTTTAGTGTGACCTTTACATTTTAATACAACAATTTCTGATGGTAGTTGTCTGATTTCCTTATGTTCGCCATATGTTGGCCTTTCTTGATTGGAGTTCTCACAGCAGTAAGAAATCCCTTTGTCTCCATAAGTTTTCAAAGTCATGACCGACTCCAAAAGCATATTGAGAATCAGTGTACATCACCCTTGAAATAATTTTCCAGTCTTGGGGAACACCTGCATAAAAATGATTACATCTAGAGCTCATGGCACATTAGCGTGATCAGTAAGTTTAGATATAATGATCCAAAAATAATTGTCAATGCTCTTTTGAGTAGGGAATAAATGTTTAACCAACCTGTCTTGAAAAAAAAAACATAGTTAAGCTTCACTTACCTTTCTTTAAATTATTCTCTTCCTTTCTCTTTCATAAATTATAAAAAACTCATATGGCAAACATAATAAATTTCTCAATACTGGGTCGAACTTGAGAAAAGCACACATGGATTTCACTTTCAGCTGAAATGCGATGATTTCTATCCCTGCTCTTGATGCTTACTAAACAAGGAAAAGCTTGCTCACACACGTAAGAAGTAGAAAACTGCAAAAATGTCCTCATAATGTTTTCCTATGAATGGCAGGATACTCTTCTTTCACAGAAATCCAGAACTTGTCCAGGTGCAGGTCAGTAAATCTCATCTTGAGTGTATGATCACAGTGCAGCTCACCAAGTTTTCCTCTTCTCCCGAAGTCAAGTTCTCAGGCTGAGCAGAAGATTCAGAGAAAGGATCCCTCGCCTAATCATATATTTGTGTGTTGAAAGGGAAGAAAAATACTGTTCAATTTTGTTCTGTAGCTCTTCTGGATGGTTTCAATAATATTCCAGACTTCCTGATATTGTTCCTCACTCTCAAGCCCAAGCAGCAGTAGAAACATTTCAAGATTTCCTGTTGCAGCATGATCTTTCCAAAGTTTCCTTTTAAATCCAAGACTCTTGTCATTTGAAGTTAAAACATTTTCTCCAGGATGTTGCAGAGATTTGTTCAACTGGTTCATATGGTTAAAAAAAATGCCTGCTAAGTAGGCTAGTTTTTGCAGCCATTCTTCACCTTCACTTACAGCAAAATCTAGCCAACAATTTCCTTGAAAGTATTTCTGCAATTCACCTTCAGCTCAAACACCTTGCTGAGAATTCTTCCTCTGAGCCACTGGATTTTTGTATGTAGCAGGAGACTGGTGTGCTCTTTGTCCAGGTTTTCACACATTCATGTTTAAAAACATTCTCGAGTGAAATGGTCTTAAAGCTTCCTGGATCTCTTTACTGACACTGACTTTATTTTCAAAAGCTTTAATTTGTTTGTTTTGAGATTCCAATAATCATTTAAAATAATCAGCACTTTTAAGCGTTGTATGTGATTTGTAGTTCAGTGTCTTTTCAATTTTGCTGGAGCCATTGCTACATTTGTAAGTTGTTTGCCATAGACTAGGCTCAATGGAATAGGACAATTCGGATCACCATGGAAAATCCACTGGTAAGAGCTTTCATTGTAAAGATGGACTTGTTTGTGTCCGTTGTTGCAATAGTGCAGTGAAATGACTCAGAATATTGTAATTCTTCATCATTAACCTTATGAGAATTGTCTGTAGGCCTACGCCTAGAACCCTCCTCTTCAAAACTTGCCCACTGGACTGACTTTAGAATGAAAATTTCCCTCCAGTTTGTTACTACACTGCAAGCTTGTTTGTTCCCACAAGTCAATTGGTTGTGTCCAATGGGAAGTTTGGGGAGGCAATTCAGGAGGGAGAGGCTGAAGTCACAGCCCGAGTTGGGAGACTCCATTCAACATGTACTCAGAAAACACACTTCGTGCTCCTCAACAGTCTACTGCCCTCCCTCCATGCAATTTAGCGCTCACCAATTATCAACGTCCTCCCTTAACTTGCATCAAAAACTGAGAACGTACCTAACCAAATAAACGGTCTAACTGCACACTGCCATACTGGGCTGAGAATGCTACCGAGGCTACATGGTGACTGCCCACCGCTGCGAGTGCTGGCATCAGGCACTGTGTGAAATCAAGAAAACAATGTTATTTTTGAATCCTGATCTCTCATGGAACCCCCAGCGACCTCTCATGGAACACTAGGGTTCCGCGGAACCCTGGTTGAGAAACCCTGGTGTAGATATTAGCTGATCTTCCTTCTGTTAGCTTATGGACTTGAATCAATGCTTTTAGTTCTGCCTCTGTGGAGAGGGAACCAGGAGCCATGTTTCCTCAGACCATCACTTCATTTTCTGTGACCACAGCCCAACCAGCCATTCAAATTCCTCTCTCAATGGTTGAGGAGCCATCAGAGTACAGAATCAAATCTGGATAAAACAAATGGACTTCTTTATGGTAATTTGAATCTTCTTGGCAGGTTATTGTTCTTGCACAGTCCATGTCCATGTCTTCCATGTCCAGTGGCAACAGTGTAGCTCGATTCGCTGGACATGCTTGTTGGATGATGATATTGGGTGCCCCAAGAACAGTGGATCACCGAGCAGCTGTCATTTGAGAGGCCCTGTTCATAGTCAATGAAGTGTGCACTGAGCGTGGACGTTGAACACCTAGTTTGATCCAGCATGATGTCAGAAACAGTCACACCCGCTTGGTAAGTGGCTTGCAGCTTCTAAGGCTACATTGTCCAAATTGGCAGAGTAATAACCAACAATGTGCCGTTGGTCTCCCTGTTAAACTGCTGTCATATAGCCATGCTTCTTGTTGATGTACAGGGTAAGTGGTCTTTCCATATCAGGGATTCATAATACAGGTTCAGTACTTAATATTGCCTGTAAAGTTTGAAAGCTTCCATCTGGATATTCATTAAGAGGCACAGGGTCATTGGGGTTCTTACTGAGTTTCAACAGTCTAGCAAGGGGTTGAGCAATTTCAACATATGTACTGCCCCATGATCTGTTTTAATTACACACAGAAATGATTGAAGTTGCTGCATTGTTGTAGGTGGTTTTGCTGACTGAACAGCCCTTGCACAATCTTCAGTCATCTTCCAGTTGCCTTGGGAAATTTTCTGTCTCAAGTAAATCACTTCCTGTTACAATTCTGTTTTGTCCAAACTTGCTTTGTGTCCCTTGATGACTATATAATCGAGCAGATGGAGTTCATATTGATCTGCAGTCTCAGAGGCAATTCGGATGCCATCCACCTATTGTATGATAGTTGAGTCAGTGCTTGTAAAGTCCCTTAGCTGTTGCCATGAGATAGACAGTAGAACTATTGTGAAATTCCTGTGGTAACCTCGTCTGCTGATATTGTTGACCATCAACTGTAAAAGCCAACCATATTCGACATTCAGATATTAGTGGTACCTACCAGAAACCATTGGCCATATTGATAACTGTAAACCACTTATGTGATGGATTCAGGGCATTGAGGACAGTTGATGGATCTGCCACCAGAGGGGTTAACTTATCACTATATTGACTGGTGATCCTGTAAGCTGTCATTCAACTTCTGGACAGGCCAGATTGGATTGGCTGATGGACTATGTGTCTTGTCAAGAATTCCTCACTCCTCCGACAGTTTGAAGATAGGTATGATGACTTTTATAGATGTTCTTTTGAGAGGGTATTGCTTGGTACTAGGTGGCATCTTTCCAGTAAACTTAACAGGATCCATTTCTAGAAGGTCACAGCCACTTTGGTCTTGTAGCCATGCAGGATGATTTTTTAATGTAAATTTTTCCAACCGCACGAGATTCCAGATAATTTTACCCTCTATGAATTCAAGAGTGGAGTTTCAAGTCTCTAGGACATCCATTCAAAGGAGAGGTTGTGAGATATCTCCCACCCAGCAGTGCATTCCTTGTAGGTGAGCACCAAATTCTACTTCAACTGATCTGCTTTTGATTAGCACAATTCTCTGTCCTCTAGCACCATTTGAAAATCTTCAGATGCTAGTCGATGGCACATTGCACTTTTGGGCAATAGCTTCAGTTCTGCATGCTAGTTGAACTCCTGTATTCAATACTTCAACACGTTGAAGTTCAGTCCAAGTCTTCAAGCTTCCTTTTTTAGGATGTGGAACTTCCCTGGACCATTTTTCATTTTTTTCTGGATCTGGTGGTTGCTGATAAACTTCTTGTATCCTTTCATACCCTCCGTCTTCATTCCTGCCTGGTCTTCGCTTGGTTTTTACGGAAGCCTGGCCATGGCTGCAATTGCCTCATTACTGTCATCATCACTTGAACCACTAGGGGGGGGGGGGGGGTCGTTGTTTTTGAGAACGAGGCAGCGTTAGCTGCCCGTCACGATGATTGACATTGTACTTGACACCGCCCACTGAGTTCTCAGCACCGCCCAGCAAAATCTCATCGCAACTTTGGATAGAGCTCTCAACTCCGGTTCTGTTCGCCTGTTGCTCCCCTAACGCACAGATCTACTCTGCAGACTTTTTAATTGTCTTTTTCGTTTTCTCACAATTAATTAGTTAAATCGTACTGGCATAGTTCAGCATTTTGATTTTCTACATCAGCGCATTCGCATTTTAAAGCATTTATCTGGTCGTGTTTCCATAGCTCCGTTAAGGTCGCTAGTGTCCAAGCTGTCTTCTTAGTTCCCGACCACACCTTTCTGATCTTACTATACAGGTATATCATTTCAATCACTTATCAGCCAATCCTCACTAGACTTCTTCCGTATTGATTTCCCAACGATATCAGGTTTATATATGTCATCAACTGTTCCCTCCCAGCTGGGAATTCGAGAGAATCACCGGCTTGGCCATTGCATTAGATTCAATCCTAAAGAGTACTCCCAGTTATCAAAAATTTTACATTATAACCACGAAGCAAACTTATTTCTCCGTTAACTTAGAACTTATGACCGACAATTTATATCGGCCTCTGGATTCGTTCGATAACTTACATTGGCTCCTAGGTTGCACAATCACAAAAATTGTAATAGGCTCCGCCACATATAAAATAAAATACACCCTCCGCTCACTTTCAAGCTTGCTTTAAACGATGTACTTAGTTATGTATTCTGCGACAATTAAGGAACGGAGGAAGTTCTTTCTGTGTCCGTTTTTCTTCAAATAATTGTCCGAATTGTTGGATCTCTGTTGTTTTTCTGACCCTTAGTGTTCTTCCGGGGGTCAAGAATGGCGAGGACTTTTAATTCTCAACGATCATTTATTTTAAAGTTTAAACAAAAATACGGACATTTGAAGCTAAGTGAAGAGCTGAGAAGCAAAAGAGATTCAATGCTTTCAACGAAAATAAGGCGCCTTTGAAAAATCCATCACCTTTATAATCCAGGTAACAGAAATTCCTTAGATAAGAATAAATCATTCAACGGTTACACAATTATATTGCGAGGATAATGTGCTGATATTACCTAATGAAAAATGAGAAAGGCGATAACTGTTATGCAACTGCTATTCCACTTTCTGCCAGTAGGTGGGGATGAACCACCCCATACTGTAAAAAGTACATGATTTTGTTAAAAAAAGTATAAATTATGATTAAGCTATGACTTTAGTCTTAAATTAATTCATCTAATACCTTTTAAAAATTATTGTAAAAAGTGGATTCCTGACACGAAGTGTCAGAAATAAGGCGGATGAGCTTGAAGCCCAGGTGCGAATGGGTAACTATGATGTTGTTGGGATAACGGAGACATGGCTGCAGGGAGATCAGACCTGGGAAATTAATGTACAAGGGTATACGTGCTATCGCAGGGACAAAAATGTGGGCAGAGGGGGTGGGGTGGCCCTGTTGGTGAGGAATGAGATTCAGTCCTTTGCAAGGGGGGACATAGGGTCAGGAGAAGTAGAGTCTGTGTGGTTAGAACTGAGGAACAGTAAGGGCAAAAGGTCCCAAATGGGTGTTGTCTACAGGCCACCAAACAGTAGCATGGATATTGGGTGTAAGTTGAATAGGGAGTTAACATTGGCATGTGGCAAAGGTAATGTCGCAGTAGTTATGGGGGATTTCAACATGCAGGTGAACTGGGAGAATCAGGTTGGTGCTGGACCACAGGATAGGGAGCTTGTAGAGTGCATACCGTATGCATTCTTGGAACAGCTTGTACGAGAGCTGACCAGGGACAAGACTATTCTGGATTTAGTGTTATGTAATGAACAGGATTTGATAAGCAATCTTGCAGTAAAGGAGCCATTAGGAGGTAGTGATCATTATATGATAAGTTTTTATCTGCAATTTGAGAAGGGTAAGGGCAGCTCGGAGGTGTCAGTGTTGCAGTTGAACAGGGGAAACTATGGAGCCATGAGGGAGGAGCTGGCTAAAGTTGACTGGACGGATAGCCTAGCAGAAAAGACAGTGGAACAGCAATGGCAGGTATTCTTGGGAATAATGCACAAGGTGCAAAATCAGTTCATCCCCCAGAGAAGGAAGGATTCAAAGGGGGGAAAAGGGCCACAGTGGTTGACAAAGGAAGTCAGAGATTGCATAGCATTAAAAAAAAAAGTAAGTATGACAGAGCTAAGGTGAGTGGGAGGACGGATGATTGGGAAGTTTTTAAGGAACAACAGAACTTAACTAAAAAGACAATACGGGGAGAAAAAATGAGGTACAAACGCAAGCTAGCCAGGAATATAAAAGAAGATAGCAAAAGCTTTTTTAGGTATGTGAAGAGAAAGAAGATAGTTAAGAATAATGTTGGGCCCTTGAAGAATAAATTGGGTGAAATTGTTATGGGAAACAGAGAAATGGCAGAAGAATTTAATGAGTACTTTAGATCTGTTTTCACTAAGGAAGACACAAGCAATCTCCCAGATGTATGGATGGGCCAAGGACATAGGGTAACAGAGGAAATGAAACAGATTGACATTAGGAAGGAAACGGTGATGAGAAGACTGATGGGACTGAAGGCTGACAAATCCCCAGGTCCGGATGGTCTGCACCCTCGGGTACTAAAGGAGGTGGCCCTGGAAATTGCGGATGCATTGGTAATCATTTTCCAATATTCTTTAGATTCAGGATCAGTTCCTGAGGATTGGAGAATGGCTAATGCGATCCCACTTTTTAAGAAAGGAGGGAGGGAGAAAACCGAGAACTATCGACCTGTCAGCCTGACATCAGTGGTGGGAAAGATGCTAGAGTCCATTATTAAGGATGAAATAGTGGCATATCTAGATAGCAGTGATAGGATTGGGCCGAGCCAACATGGATTTACCAAGGGTAAATCATGCTTGACTAATCTGTTGGAATTTTTCGAGGGTGTAACCAGGAAGTTAGACGGGGAAGATTCAGTGGATGTAGTGTACCTCGATTTTCAGAAGACATTTGATAAGGTCCCACATAGGAGATTGGTGGGTAAAATCAAAGCTCAGGGCATCGGGGGGAAGACATTGACATGGATAGAAAACTGGTTGGCAGATAGAAAGCAAAGGGTAGCGGTGAATGGGTGTTTCTCGGAACGGCAGGTGGTGACTAGTGGGGTGCCACAGGGCTCGGTATTGGGACCACAGCTGTTTACAATTTACGTCAATGATTTGAATGAAGGCATTGAGAATAACATCAGCAAATTTGCTGATGATACTAAGCTGGGTGGCAATGTGACATGTGATGAGGATGTTAGGAGAATTCAGGGTGACTTGGATAGGCTGGGTGAGTGAGCAGATACTTGGCATATGACGTTTAATGTGAATAAGTGTGAGGTTATCCATTTTGGGAGTAAGAACAGGAAGGCAGATTATTATCTGAACAGTGTAGATTTAGGTAAGGGAGAAATACAAGGAGATCTAGGAGTCCTTGTTCATCAGTCACTGAAGGTGAATGAGCAAGTTCAGCAGGCAGTGAAGAAGGCTAATGGAATGTTGGCCTTTATTACAAAGGGAATTGAGTACAAAAGCAAGGAAATCCTCTTGCATTTGTACAGAGCCCTGGTGAGACCACACCTGGAGTATTGTGTACAGTTTTGGTCTTCAGGGTTAAGGAAGGACATCCTGGCTGTAGAGGAAGTGCAGCGTAGATTCACGAGGTTAATTCCTGGGATATCTGGACTGTCTTACGTGGAGAGGTTGGAGAGACTGGGCTTGTACACGCTGGAATTAAGGAGATTGAGAGGGGGTCTGATTGAAACATATAAGATTATTAAGAGATTGGACAAGATAGAGGCAGGAAATATGTTCCAGATGTTGGGAGAGTCCAGTACCAAAGGGCATGGTTTGAGAATAAGGGGTAGGTCATTTAGGACAGATTTAAGGAAAAACTTCTTTTCCCAGAGAGTTGTGGGGGTCTGGAACGCACTGCCTCGGAAGGTAGTGGAGGCCATTTCTCTGGATGCTTTCAAGAAGGAGCTAGATAGGTATCTTATGGATAGGGGAATCAAGGGATATGGGGACAAGGCAGGAACCGGGTATTGATTGTAGTTGATCAGCCATGATCTCAAAATGGCGGTGCAGGCTCAAAGGGCCGAATGGTCTACTTCTGCACCTATTGTCTATAAACCAAGCCACATTTTGCAAGTAACTGGCTGATTAGCATATCAGAAGCTTTTTTAGGTACCAAACAAGAGAAGATCTGCAGATGCTGGAAATCCAAGCAACACACACACACAAAATGCCTGAGGAACACTGCAGGCCAGGCAGCATCTACGGAAAAAAGTGCAGTTGATGTGTTGGGCCGGAGCAACTTCAGCAATTCCGCAGTCCGGCGTATGGGTCTCGGCACGAAACTTGGCCGTACTCTTTTCCATAACAGCTGCCTGGCCTGCTGAGCTCCTCCAGCATTTTGTGTGTGTTGCTTTCTCAGTTAAGTTGCCTACAAACCCTGTTGTAGTTGGACCACTGCATTCGCCACTTCCGTGATCCCTCCGTGTAGCATTATGCTTTCAATGGTTAATGGTGTTCAGCATAGATACAGTTGTGGCATTATCCAGTACTTTTCTTAGTTGGCTTTCATATGACTCAAATGCAGGGGATGTGGCATACAAGTTGTGTATGGATCTCCAGTCAAGTTGTAGTTGTCTCAGCCAATCATGTCCCCACAATGCTGGTCCTCCTGTTTTCACTACACACAAGCTGTGTCACTCACACAGGAGTTACCTTTTCTCCGGTATAAGTTCTTAGTTGGATATCTGCAGGCTTCAGTTTAGTATCTTTGAAATGCCATTCAAACTCATTTTGTGGAGCGAACTGGTGTCTAATTGCATTTAAATGAATTTTCTCTTCACTTCTGGAGTAAACCATATTGCTTGTTTGTTGTCGACATTTCGGGCCGAGATACTTCGTCAGGACCACCACATACTGTAAAAAGTACATGATTTTGGCCAGTAATGCCACAACTGTCTCTATGCTGAACACCATGAACCATTGCCCAACAGAGGGCAAACTGGCATTGGTGCCAGCACCTGGTCTGGTTGGAAAGCAGGAAGGACCGTGCTGCTCGGAGGGATCACGGAAGTGGAGAATGCAGTGGTCCAACTACAACAGGGTTTGTAGGCAACATATCTGAGAAAGCAACACACACAAAATGCTGGAGGAGCTCAGCAGGCCAGGCAGCTGTTATGGAAAAGAGTACGGCCAAGTTTCGTGCCGAGACCCTTACGCCAGACTGCAGAATTGCTGAAGTTGCTCCGGCCCAACTCATCAACTGCACTTTTTTCCGTAGATGCTGCCTGGCCTGCAGTGTTCCTCAGGCATTTTGTGTGTGTGTGTTGCTTGGATTTCCAGCATCTGCAGATCTTCTCTTGTTTGGTACCTAAAAAAGCTTCTGATACGCTAATCAGCCAGTTACTTGCAAAATGTGGCTTGGTTTAGTAGGAATCCACTTTTTAAAATAATTTTTATAAGGTATTAGATGAATTAATGTAAGACTAAAGTCATAGTTTAAATGTGATTTATACTTTTTTAACAAAATCATGTACTTTTTACAGTATGTGGTGGTCTCGGCCCGAAACGTCGACAGTGCTTCTCCCTATAGATGCGGCCTGGCCTGCTGCGTTCCACCAGCATTTTGTGTGTGTTGTTTGAATTTCCAGCATCTGCAGGTTTCCTTGTTTATTGCTAATTTTCACACTGTAAATCTCAAGGCTACATAACCTGGTGTCACTCTCATCATTGTCAGATTTTTCATCGACAGCATGAAAATTCGTTCTCTTTTTGAAACTTCAATGTGACTTTTTAGCTTTTTGTCTTCTCTGTGCAGAACATTTATTTTGTCTGCCCGACATGCTCTTTGTATGAGTCCTACTTTGTTGCACAAACTGTAGGTTTTACCTTAACATCTCCATTTTTTTGAGCCTGTTCCACAACGGTAACACAGTTTGTTTGGCCCAGCTGGTTTCTGTTCTGTTTACATTCACTTTATTCCTGTCTGTGACTTACTGGAGTTTCTGTCTAAAGTTTCCATTGACACAGCGATTTCCACTACTCATTTGTAAGCTGTGCTTCATTTGCGAGTCATTTCTGTATGCTTTCTTTTAAGATTCCATAAATGAAACAATCTCTCAGTGCATCATTAAGACAATTACTGAACTGATAATGCTCAGACAACCCCTTCAATTCAGCCACATACGCTGAAATGGAATCCCCTTCTTTTTGATCCTACTTCTGAAATCTAAAGTATTCCGCAATCAACAATGGTTTCAGTTTTAAGTGTTCCTGCATCACCTCGATATAGTAGCAAAGCTCATTCTGCAGGTTTTGTTGGAAGAGTCAAACTGCGAAGCAAATTGTATGCTTTTAAACCTAATGAGCTCAGCAAAATTGGTACTCACTTCTCATTAGCTGTTTCATTTGCCTAAAAATATACACTAGCCAATTACCTGCCGTGTAATCAAACTTGTCAATCTTTCTGCTGTCGCCAGCCACTTCTGCTCTTTTTTATAATTATTATCACCCGGTACTCGCTCTTTATGAACCCTGAATTCTTCCGTTTATGGTCTTTTTTTAAAACTCAATCATGTCTACCCTTCTGAAGAACATGTACTGGCTGTATTTTTTTTTAATCGACATTCCTCATAGTGGTTTTTTTAGCTCGAACTTCTCGTTCCATTTCAACAGCCTGGTAGCTGTATTGGGTTTGTTTTGAAAAACCTTGTTGCCAACAATATATATTACAGCTTTAAAACATTAAACTAATTCAAAGGGAGATGCAGGGAGCCCACAATACGGGTGTAACTTTGTCTTTAAGCGAGGCACGCATGGTAACGTATGCAATTAACATATTTTTACATATAACCCGTGATGAATTAGCTAAATGAACAGTAATACTTAACCAACCAATAGGATTACTCAAATATTATTGAAATACACAACAGAAAACAGATCCATAGTTCCTTGAAAGTGGTGTCACATGTAGATAGTCATAAAGACAGCTTTTGGTACTCTGACGTTTATAAAAAAGGATTGTAAAAAAGTGGTTGGGATGTTATGTTGAAGTTGTGTAAGACTTTGGTGGTGTAAAATTTGGAGTATTGTGTGAGTTCTCGTCACCTTTCTGCAAGGAAGATATCAAAAGTATTCAAAAAGTACAGAGAACATTTATAAGGATGTTGCCTGGACTTAAGAACCTGTGTTATAGTGAAAAGGTTGAGTAAGCGAGGAATTCATTTCCTTGGAGCATAGGAGAATTAGGGGAGATTTGATATATAGGCATCTGTTAGTCTCGAGAGACCATGGATTTGCACCTTGGAAAGTTTCCAGGCCTAGTCTCCTCTCTCCATGCCACCGATGTTGTCCAAGGGAAGGGCAAGGGCCGATACAGTTGGCACTGGTGTTGTCGCAGAGCAATGTGTGGTCAAGGAAACAACACACTGCCTTAGCTGAGGCTCAAACTGGCGACCTTCAGATCACTAGACGAACGCCTTAACCACTGAGCCACATGCCAAGACTTCCTTGGAATTTGATATAGGAACACAACATTTCTAGGGGTATGGATAACAGAAATGGAAGTAGATTTTTCTTTGCCGATGGGTGAGGTCAAAGAACTAGTGGTCATAGGTGAAAGGTGAGATATTAAGGATACCCTGAGGGAGATCTTCTTCACTCAGAGGGTGGTGCGATTGTGTAAAGGTGTGGTGGGCGTGGGTCTGGTTAACATTATGTAAGAGAAGTTTGGATAGGTAGGTGGATGGGAGGGGTAGGAAGGACTATGGGCAAGGTGCAGGTCGATGGGACTATTTGGCGTGGACTTCGGCCGAAAAGCCCCGTGACTAACAGGTGTAATGAGGGGTTTGTATGAAGGCAAACAAACAGGCGTTTTCACTCGTTACCTTTGACTGCGTGGGAGCTGGGGCCAGAGGGCGGGGCTAAGGGCGGTGACGTCATCACGCCCCCCCCCCCCCGTCCCCCGCTTTGATTGACAGGGGGACCGACAGTTGCGAGTCAGTGGCTCCCGGAAGCAGCGACGGGCGGCTGGCGGTGACCCGAACAACGGGACCGGGGCGTTGCTGGCCGAGGAGGCGGCGGCGGCTCGGACACGGAGGGGAGGGAGCAAGCAAGCGGCGCCAGGAGACGCGGAAGGAGGCTAGGTAGAGCAGGCCGAGGCCCGGAGAATGGCCCTGCCGTGGCTGCTGTTGGCCCTGCCGGCGCTGCTGCTGCTCTCGCTTTGGCTGCTGAGCGGCACCGTCCGCTATTACTGCAAAATGGGCTTCTACTACTCGTGGATCATGGCCTTGGCCGTGCCCGTCATCCCGCTGTGCCTGTGGAGGGGCCGCGACGTGCAGAATATGAGGTACCGCAGGGTGGGGAGGGGATTTGGGCGGGATGTGGTGTGGGGTGGGGGTGGGGGAGGGGAAAGGTGAGCTTTGGGGCAGGAACGGTGTGGGGTCCTGGTTGTGGGTAGGGATTGAATGCGACGGAAGGCTGGGACGATGGGACCTGATCTCGGGGAGGGGTGGGGTAGGATGAGGCCTGAGAGGAAGGAAAGGGAATGTAACATAGCCCCAAGGAAGGTATAGGGTGGGGAAGAGGTAAGGGATTGATTGGATGGCGTGGGGAGGAGGAACATCGCAAGAGTGAGTGGGGTGGGATGAGGGGCCCCGTCCGGGGAGGAGGTGGCTTGGGTTTCCATATTTGCAAGGAGGTGCAGAAGTAAAATGATTTGATCGAATCATTTTTGGAATATTTATTCAAGAGCTGCTAGATTATAAATAAGCACCAGTTTCACTGACAGTATTGACTTCCCAAGACTGCATGGGATTCCAGTACTCACTTGACCATTAGCGTCTGTAGTATGTAGGCAAAGGTTATCACCGCTGTGTGTAATACAGGAGGAAAAATGTCAGCTTTAGTGATTGAAATGCTAACATTGTGTTTGTAATATCACAGAGGTAAACAGCATCGAAACAGGCCTTAGCCCATAGTCTCTGGCTGCAACTCCATCTATGCCTCTTATCATCTTGTACACCTCTATCAAGACTCCTTTGTTCCAAAGAGAAAAGCCCTAGCTTGCTCAACCTGCCCTCTCATGCTCTCTAATCCAGATGGCATCCTGGTGAATCTCCTGTGCGCCTCAAACACTTCTACACCCAGTCCTTTCATCAGAACTGAGCACTGTATTCCAAGTGTGGTCTAACCAGACCCTTGACTCAATGCCCTAACTAATGAAGGCCAGTACACCTTGTGCCTTCTTGTCCACTTTATCAGCTTTGAGGGTTTTAATGGACATGGACCCCAAGACCCTTTTTTCCTCCATACTGCTAATCAGGCTATTCTCCCTGTATTTTCCCTGAAAAATTGGCCTTCCTAAGTGAATCACTTCACGTCACTCTGGGTTGAACAACATCTGTCGCTTCTTAGCCCAGCTCTGCATTCAGTGTCCTGTTGTAACCCTGTGATAATATTTACACTATCCACAACTCCACACTCTTTCTTGTCTTCCAAACCCACACCTCCGTATGTCCATTAGACATAGGAGCAGAATTAGGCCGTTTGGCCCATTGTGCTGGTCAACCCCCATCCTTCTGCTGTCTCCCTGTAATGTTTGATACCCTCACTAATTAAGAACGTACTGAACTCTGCTTTAAATACACTCAATGACTTGGCTCACACGGCCATCTGTATCAATGATTTCCACAAATTCAGCACCCTCTGGCTAAAGAAATGCTTCCTCACCTCTGTTCTAAAGGGCCTTCTTTGTATCCTGAGCCTGAGTTTCACCTCTACAGGAAACATCCTCTCCACATTTGCTCTATCTAATCTTTTTGATAGTTGATAGGTTTCAATAAAATTCCCCCACCCCACTCTACTAAACTCCCACAAGTACAGGCCCAAGCTATAAAACGTTCCTCATATGTTACCACTTTCATTCCTAGGATCATTCTCGTGAACCTGCTTTGGACTCTCTCCAATTTCAGCACATGATTTTGTAAATAAGGGGCCTAAATGCATCTTTTCTGTATTACCACGGGCTCGTTATCATGTTTAGCAGCCAAGTGTGGTATCTTGTTCAAAAAAAAAGGTGATTTATTATCACAGCATGTATCCACACACAACTCAGATTTCTCTTCTCCAGGTAGCCACGAAACAAAGAAAGAACATAGTCATTCAGAGAGACCATCAAACTCCTCCCCCCCCCCCCTGCATCCTGATCATCAACCCTGTAAACTCCCTCCCCCTGCACAAAATGCCAACCCTGCCCTGTACAAAACACAAGAACATTGACCACCCCCGCACAATACAGAATAAAATTTGATCCCCTCCCCCCTCACAAAATGCAACAAGAACCACGAGCCCCAAACAACCCCTCCCTCCACTAAAAAAAGCTAACAAAATGCAGCAAGGACATCAACCCTCAACTCCTTTCCCCTCGCACAACAAAACAGAAAAGGGATGAAAAACTCGGAACATAAAAACCATGAGGCTGAAAATGTCTACAATCCATAAAAGCAGTAGTCCAGTTCATAAACGCAGACCCACAGTAACATCCTTTGACATCCCTGAAAAAGAGGGGCACCACACGAATGCCAGGGCCTACCTGCTTGCCACACCGAGCCCCACAGCGATAGGCCATTCACAGGCTCTTTCTCTGGCAGCGATCAAGAGGCCGATAGTTGGCGCTGAACTCTTGCCTGCCTTCTGTAAGTCTTCAAAGACCTTCTGAAAATCCAAGTAAAGAACATCCACTGCCTCTCTTTTCTCTCCTGTGTGTTATTCCTCTAAGAATTCCAGCAGGTATGTCAGGCAAAATTCCCCTTTAAGAAAGACATGCTGATTTTGGCCCATTTTATCATGTGCCTCCAAGTACCCCAAAACCTCTTCCTTACTAAAGGACTCCAAGATCTTTCCAACCCCAGAAGTCAGGCTACTAGGCCTATAATTTCCTTTGTTTTCTCCATCCCTCCTTAAGAGTGGAGTGACATTTGCAATTTCTCAGGCCTCTAGAACCATTCCAGAATCTAGTGATTCTTGGAAGATCACTACTAATTCCTGCACAATCTCTTCAGCTACTTCGTTCAGAACCCTGTTGTGTAGTCCATCTGGTCCAGTGACTTATTTACCTTCAGAACTTTGTTTCCCAATCACATCCTACTAAGTAATAGCTCCTATACCCACCTCTGCCCCCTGACACTCTCAAATTTCTGACATACTGTTGTTGACTTCCACAGTGAAGGCTGATGTAAAGTACTTATTAAATTTGTCTGTTATTTTGTTGACCTCACTATTATCTCTCGAATGTCATTTTCCAGTGGTCCGATATCCACTCTCACATCTTGTACTCTTTATATACCTGAGAAAATTTTGTATTGTATCTTACATTAATAGCTTACCTTCATATCTAATCTTGGCTCTTGTTAATTGATTTTTCTGTTGCCTTCTGTAGGTTTGCAAAGGCTTCCCAATCCTCATCTTCCCACTAATTTTTGCTATATTATATGCCCTCTCTTTTGCTTTTATGTTGTCTTAGACTTTTTAAGCTACTGTTGCTTCATCCTCCCTTTAGAATACTACTTTGGGACAAATCTATCCTGCATCTTCCAAATTGGTCCCAGAAACTCCGGGCTTTGCTGTTCTGCTGTCATCTCTGCTAGTGTCCCCTTCCAGTCAACTTTGACCATCTCCTCTCTCGTGCTTGTGTAGTTCCCTTTACTCCACTGTAATCCCGATACATCTGATTTTAGCTTCTCCCTCTCAAACTGCAGGGTGAGTGCTGTCATATTATGATCACTGTCTCGTAAGGATACCTTTACCTTAAACTCCCTAATGAAATCTTCCAATCCAGGCTTGGCTTTACGCTGGTGGGTTCAACCACAGGCTGCTCTTAAAAAGCCATCTCCTAGGCGCTCTACAAATTTCTTCCTGGGATCCAACACCTACCTGATTTTCCCAATCTACCTGCATATTGAAATCCTTCACGACTATTGTAACATTTCTATTTTTAATCAAGTAAAGTTTATTGTCATTTAACTATATAAAGTATATAACCATATAAAATATATATTTATAGAAACATTTCTTCGAACCAGGGTGTACATGCCTTTTATATCACCCATTGTAATTTGTACCCCACATTCTGGCTATTGTTCAGAGGCCTGTATATAACTCCCAGTAGGGTCTTTTTACCCTTGCAGTTTCTTAACTCTACCCACAAGGATTCTGTTTCTTCCAATATTATACCAGCTCTTTCTAAGGATTTGATTTAATTTCTTTTATGTACAAAGTCAGTCACCCACCCTCTCTGCCTACCTGTCTGACCTTTTGATACAGTGTATATCCTTGGATGTTAAGCTCCCAATTATGATCTTCTTTCAGCCACGACTCAGTGATGCACACATAATATATTTCTAACTGTGCTACAAGATTGTCTGCCTTATTCCATATACTGTGTGCATTCAAAATATAATTCCTTAACTGCTGTATTCAACACCTTTTCCAATTTAGTCCCCATGTTATTGGAAGTTAAATTCTTACCCCTTTCTAAACTTCTATTTTTTTTATTTATTCTTGAGACCTCCTCCTGCCCTCTCCTTCCATTTTACTTTATCTTCACTTTTCCAAACTGTTGAACCTCTATTTAGTTTTGGGACATACTTCAATCCATGCCACTGACTGCTGTTTTGCCGTATCCATTGTCTATCCTTCCTCGCAGTCTCACTGCAC
The DNA here is from genome assembly GCF_030144855.1 of Hypanus sabinus. Taxonomy (NCBI): domain Eukaryota; kingdom Metazoa; phylum Chordata; class Chondrichthyes; order Myliobatiformes; family Dasyatidae; genus Hypanus; species Hypanus sabinus. Next base: position 63,071,127 of record NC_082723.1, on the reverse strand, counting down.
GCTGTATCTACTAGTATACCACCCGTACCCATCCTCTGCCCTTATCACTCTGGTTCCCATCCCCATGCCAAATTAGTTTAAATCTTCTCTAGCAACTTCTACTTTCTTATCCAGGTCATTTATAAAAATCACAAAGAGCAGGGGTCCCAGAGTAGATTCCTGCAGTACATTACTTGTCAACAACCTCCACCTTTCAACCGTTCTCTGCCTACCAAGGGCAAACCAATTCTGAATCCACACAGCCAATTTTTCCTGGAGGAGCCTAACATGGGAAAACTTATCAAATGCCTTACTAAAATCTATATACATCACACCCACTGTTCTTTCTTCATCAAAGTGCTTTGTCACATATTCAAATAATTCAGTCAGACCTGTAAGGTATGACTTGCCCCTCACTGAGTCATGCTGACTATCTGATACTGTATTAGATTATGCTTCTCCAAATGCTCGGAAATCTTTTCTCTAATAATCAATAATTTGCCCAGTACCGAAGTAAGGCTCACTGATCTATAATTCCCATGATTATCCCTACTCCCGTTCTTGATCAGATGAATAATACTTGCCATCCTCCAATCATATGATTGTAATGGGGCCTGTGAAGTTGCAAAGTTCATTGCCAGAGGTGTGGCAGTTTATTCCCTCCCTTCCGGAAGTAACCTGTGACATATCACGCCTGTCCCTGGGTTCTTATCTATCTTAATATTTTTCCACCTCATCCTCTTAATATCGATATCAGCCTGTTGTCAGAAATGTCTCTCTCACTAGTGGATATTGAATGGCCACAACGCTGTAGTTCCAAGTACTGACACTCCTCCCTTATTCCTTGTTGCTTTAAAATGGACACCCCTCAATCCATCCTACTGACTGCAATTTTCTCCCAATCACTGCCGACCCTTCCTCACAGTCTCTGTAGTTGCATCTACCTGAAGGCCAGTTGCCCTGTCATTATGGTTTCTATCCCTTCCACCAAATTAGTTTAAACCTCCCCAACAGCGCCAACAAACTTGGCCACAGGGATATTGGTTTGCCGTAAGTTCAAGTGTATACTGTTCTTTTTGTACGGGTCCTTCCCCAGACAGGATCCCAATGATCCACAATTCTGAAATCCTGCCCTCACCAATTCTCCAGCCACCTATTCATCGGCTGAAACATCCTATTCTGACACTCTTTCTACCCTTGAAAGCCTGCTTTTCAGCTTTCTACCTCATTCTCTCTTCAGGACTATATGCCTTTCCTATGTTGTTCGTGCCAGTATGTACCAGGACTTCTCACTGCTTATCTTTGAATGAATTTTTTTAACAACCTGAGAGCAGTGAGATGTTTTCACAGTCAACATCTCATGGTAACTTGGTGCCATCTAGACGGTTGGTTGTGAGAGCACATGATGTTGGATGATACTTTTTGAAATCCTTATGGACCTAGTGAACACATCAGTTTTGGGGTAGTAACCGGTTGCAATAACAATGCTGTTTAGAAATGTTATTTGTCATAAGATTATTATTAATAATTTTGAACAGTTTTATTTCAATCTGATTCTGTTATGCCTTTATTGACAGTAAAACAATAAAAATAAGAAATGGGGCTCATCCTTTTTTTAAAAAAAAGTCAATTCTTATGTTAATCATAAATCAGTGTCAATCTGTGCTCAAAATTACCATGGCATGTAAGAGAAATTTTAGTAGGTAAACACCAATTTGGGCAAAGGTTAGCCACTCCTGCCTTTTCACTCCATGGAATGTACAAGAAGAAACTGATTTAGCTGAAATTAAAAACAATTCGGATGAAAGGTTTTGAGTTATGGCACTTTGGAGTGTGTGGGGGGGGAGGGTTAATGAAAGAAGGAAAATGCTGTTAATGGTTGACTCTTTAATAGGATTTTAGATACAGAGGGATCTTGGGATGCAAGAGGCTGAAAGGGACCGTGTGTGGATAACCATATAACCATATAACAATCACAGCACGGAAACAGGCCATCTCGGCCCTCCTAGTCCGTGCCGAACTCTTAATCTCACCTAGTCCTACCTACCTGCACTCAGCCCATAACCTTCCACTCCTTTCCTGTCCATATACCTATCCAATTTTACCTAAATGACACAACTGAACTGGCCTCTACTACTTCTACAGGAAGCTCATTCTATCACTGAGTAAAGAAATACCCCCTCGTGTTTCCCTTAAACTTTTGCCCCCAACCTCTCAAATCATGTCCTCTCGTTTGAATCTCCCCTACTCTCAATGGAAACAACCTATTCACGTCAACTCTATCTATCCCTCTCAAAATTTTAAATACCTCGATCAAATCCCCCCTCAACCTTCTATGCTCCAATGAATAGAGACCTAACTTGTTCAACCTTTCTCTGTAACTTAAGTGCTGAAACCCAGGTAACATCCTAGTAAATCGTCTCTGCACTCTCTCTAATTTATTGATATCTTTCCTATAATTCGGTGACCAGAACTGTACACAATATTCCAAATTTGGCCTTACCAATGCCTTGTTCAATTTTAACATTACATCCCAACTTCTGTACTCAATGCTCTGATTTATAAAGGCTAGCGTTCCAAAAGCCTTCTGCACCACCCTATCTACATGAGACTCCACCTTCAGGGAACTATGCACTGTTATTCCTAGATCTCTCTGTTCCACTGCATTCCTCAATACCCTACAAATACCCTGTATGTTCTATTTGGATTATTCCTGCCAAAATGTAGAACCTCACACTTCTCAGCATTAAACTCCATCTGCCAACGTTCAGCCCATTCTTCTAACCGGCATAAATCTCCCTGCAAGCTTTGAAAACCCACCTCATTATCCACAACACCTCCTACCTTAGTATCATCAGCATACTTACTAATCCAATTTACCACCCCATCATCCAGATCATTTATGTATATTACAAACAACATTGGGCCCAAAACAGATCCCTGAGGCACCCTGCTAGTCACCGGCCTCCATCCCGATAAACAATTATCCACCACTACTCTCTGGCATCTCCCGTCTAGCCACTGTTGAATCCATTTTATTACTCCAGCATTAATACCTAACGACTGAACCTTCTTAACTAACCTTCCATGTGGAACTTTGTCAAAGGCCTTGCTTTTGGTGAAGAAAGTGAAGAAAGGTGGTGAAGAAGGTCTTTGGTAGGGCTGTTGATTACAAGAGTAAACAAGACATGCAGCAGCTACAGTATACAGCTACAGGCTACGTCTATAAGTTCGTAGGTTCGTAGATGACGTTTGTGCCTCAAATGCAGTCATCTCACAACCTAGCCCTGGCTGAAGCAGAGGTGTGATCCCTACTAAAACCCTGCCTTCAAGTCTGGATGCAGAACCAGTAGCAACCTCATTCTAGGCATCAAGGGGGCAAAGGCTGCTTGTGTACATAAAGTTCAGGAATACTTTGTCCAATTATAATCCCTGGCGTTACTAACTATGTACGGAAAAAACAGCATCGACTGTTGCAATGATGCCTTCCTTCCTTATTCTCCCTTCCTCTGCCTATTGAGTCAGTACTCAGTGAAGCCCTCTGAATCAGGCATGTGCTAGAGATCCTCCTCACCACTGTTTCAGGTGTGATGACCAGTACCGCACTCTATAGTTGAGCTTTTTAATATTAACTTGTAACATGACCTCCCTGCTCTTGCCCTAAGCAATGTTCTGGAAAGGAATCGTATATTTGTTTGTTGCCAAAAACCAGTGCAATGTGTTTATGTTCTGCTTCCTTCATAAAGGAGTGTCAAGCTCATATAGCGTCAGTCATTGAGTGCAGCACCACAAACGTGTCTCTTACGGTGGTAGTTATAATGGAACTTGGGATGGCCAGCCTGATTACTGGTTTGTACAGTGATACTGGGCAATCCATGCATATGAGACCAGTACATCCATATTAGAATGTTTTCCACACATATTCATATGTTCTGCTTAATTTTTATTGGAACATTAAAGACATTTATGTGGTGTTAGTGAAGTCAAATCACTTTGTAAATGATTGGATTTGATTTTAAATTTATTGCCAGCGACGATGAATTGTTTGGTTGTAGGAAAATGACACTTCCTTGATGCACAAGCAGGTTAAATTGCTGTTCATGCTTGATAACTTGAGCAGTTCTGTAAATTGACCCCACAGGAACAGCTGGATATGAAGTTGTCTTCGGTGAGTGTCTGTTTCTGAGTTGGAGGTGAACTTGGTTGGAATCTGATTATGTTATTTGCTGGCCGACATTTAAGGACATATAAGAAATACTTAAGCATATAAGAAAAAATGAATGTCTGTGTAGGAGGGAAAGGTATGTTAGAGGTCGACATAATGTCTTGGACTGAAGGCCCAGTATTATGCTGTAGTGTATGATCTAAGCTGCTGTAAATTCGCTCACTGCAGGCTTTGAAATTGAGGTCTCTTCCTGCAATTTTTATGTTGTTTTCCCTCTTTTAGAAATTAAGAGGGCTAATTGTTATGAAGATTGCATCCTGGCAGTGATCATAACTGCCTACTGTGGGGAGTGTGTGCCTGAGCATCTTAAGTTGATGCTTAATGCTAACTCGAGTCTTGTAGTGAAATGGTGATAGAAGTATAAATATTCAAATTTGAATTGCTTCTGATGGCAGTATTTGAAGCAACGGCATTTAAGGATGTGTTTCATCACTCATTGCAAGGCTCTGTTGTATGTTGCTCTCTAATTAAAGTGTTAATTGCACAAGAGATTGGGACTTAGTCCTTTAAGTACCTTTGGTGCTTTTGGGAAGAGAAATTTCTTGTCTGCAATCGGGATGCTAAACAGTATGGATGCAATAGATGATCTACAGTACCCTTCGGCATCTTTTGTGCATTGAGTATCAATGAGAATGTTGCTTATGGGAATCCAAAACAAGAAATTCTTTTAAATTCTCTCCTAATTTTGCTAATCATCTGACATCCCAGATTGTATCTAGTCAAGAAAAATGTACAGTAAATTGCATAGTTTGTTTACAAAATAGTATTTATATTTTTCATTGATAAAACCTTGCTGGTTATGAAAGGGTATAGAATTTTCTATTGAGTAGGATTATTATTTGTTTGATGATAAGGAGTTTGCTTGGTTATGCCCTACCACCCCACCCAAACCTTTCAGTCTGATTATCTGCATTATGAATTTCATTGCCCCGTACTGAGTTATAGTTCTTGATTGTATTTGTGGTTTTGTCCTTTCTGCTCTAGGATAGTCCGAAGTGCATTGCAGCATGTCAAGAATTTGTATGGAATTAAACTTGAAGTGAAGGGATTGGAGAATCTGAATGTCAAGGGTCCGTATGTCATCATCTCCAATCACCAGAGTTCTTTGGATCTGATGGGTAAGGATGGCTAGTCTCGTGTAGCCAGTCTCCATCACAGAGTCTTGCTATTTACTGTCAGTGGTTTTGACTATGGATTTTGTGATTTCGACAAAGAAGACTTATTTATGGTTTAAAAAAAACACTATATCTGCCTTTCCTTAAAAAAAATGGAGTGAAGGGGTGGGGAAGTGAGTTGGTTAATGCAGAACTTGCTTTCACCACTGCCTTTGGTGTCTTAGCCAACTGGTCTTTCCACATGCACATGAAAACAGGCATACTCTTTGGAGACTGCACCTCTGAACCCCCTAGCATTGAGACATCCTTGGCTGAATTCCAAGCCCAGTTGATTGCAGCAAATTGTACTCCCCTGCTGCCGTTTCTGTAAGCTTGGAAACAGCAAAAAGATTAATCCTCTGGCGAATCCATCGCTCAAACTCAGTTAATATATGCTAAGAGGCATTCAGGATGTTTCAGAAATTATCTTTAATTGAAATTTTAATATCCTTTAAGGGGTCTGAGCTCATTACTTTGCTCCTCAAAAAAAATAGATGAATTGGACCAAATGTCCTTGTACAGATGACTAGTTTGAGTTATTAGCCTAGTGCAACCTGATGGAGACTATTAAAGCATAGATGGGAAACCAGCAGTCCTAATTAGTTGGTGACCTACCCAGGCGTCACTGCTTGTACTCTGAAATTGCCATCCTCCTGAAATTTCAGTCAAAGCCAATATGATTTTTGTAAATGAATATTTTGAAAGGCAGTCCTTCCAGGTATAAGACAACACTTTACCTACAAGTCTGGCAGGGTCAGCTACTGTTCGGTATTCCCAGTGCAGCCTTCTGTACATCAGTGACACACGATTTATACTGTGGGACCACTTTGTTAAGCATCTTTGCTCTGTCCGCAGCAGGGAGGATTTTCTGGTGGCCAACTGCTTTAGTACCACTCCCCATTCCCATTCCAAAATGTCAGTCCGTGGCCTCCTCGACTGCTATGATGAGGTCACTCAGGTTGGAGGAGCAACTCCCAGTATTCCATTTGGGTGGCTTTCAACCAAACGGCATGAAGATAGGTTTCTTCAGCTTCCTGTAGTTTTCTGTAATCAGCCCATTCATTATCGTCAATGTGCCAATTTCAGCAACATCCTTGTGAAGACACGAGACTGCAGATGCCAGAATCTGAGGAACTTAGTACATCTATGGACGGAAATGAGCTGTTGGTGATTTGGGTTCAAGACCCTTACCCTTGTGAATCGAGCTTAATCACATCTTTCCTGTCGTGTGTTGTGATCAAACAGTACACATTATTTCAAGTGTGGGCCCACCCACATCTGGTCCAGTTGTATCTTGATGTCTCAACTCCTGTACTCTGGCCTGACTGATAAAGGCAGGCATGTTATTTGGTGCCGTCACCATCCTTACTTTACTCCTTGATGTCTATTCTGCAACACTCCCCAGGGTCCTACCGTTCACTGTGCACGTCCTGTTCTGGTTTAACTTGCCAAAAAATAATTTTGCACACTGAGTTCCATTCCATCTGCCCTTCCTTTCTCCACATTTCCAGTTAATCTTGATCTTGTTGTAATCTTAGACAACATTCTTGAATGTCCCATAATTTCTGTACCATCAGTAAACCCACTAATCATACCACCTGGATTCTCATATATATCGTTAATACTAATGACAAATAATAGAGGGCCCAGCACCTATTTCTGGGGCAACCACTGGTGACAGGCTGCCAGTCTATAACAAAACACCCCTCCACTGTCACCTTCCTTCCACCAGCCAATATGTGGCACAGTTGGAGATCTCACCCAGGATCCCATTTGATCTCACCTTCCGACTCTGATCCTAAAGGGCACCTACTCTCTCCTTTGTTATCACTTATCTTGGATATACTTTTTTTAAATGATTTTTGTTGGCCTTGTCTGCTTGCAGTAGATTTCAAAGGTACACTTAATGTCAAAGAAATGTATAAAATATACATCCTGAAATGCTTTTTCTTTGCAGCCGTCCACATAAACAGGAGTGGCCCCAAAAAATGAATGACAGTTGATTGTTAGAACCCCAAAGTCTCCCCCAACTCCCCCCACGCATAAGCAGTAGCAAAGCAACGGTCCCCATCCCCCCCACCAGCAAAAAAAAAGCGCATCAGCCCCCACCGTTGAACATCAAGCATGCAGCAAAGCAACAGCAAAGACACAGACTTGCAGTACCCGAAGGACTACTCCTTCACCCGGTATTTGACATACCACAGGCTCTCTCCCTCCCTAATAAGGGAAAAAGACATAACAAGCAACCTGCTGATTTATGATATTAAAAGTCCATGGTGTCGCTTTTTCTGAGCTCTATCCCCAAAGATCTCGGGTCTCTGGGCACACAGCCAGAGATCTTCCAACTCCCAAGACAAACCGATTTCCTGGCAGGACACTGACCTTCAGTCTGCCCGTCTCCAGAGCCACGAGATCTTGGACCTCCAAAGGCGAGCTAATCTCTTAGGCCGCTCCTTGGCATATCATATACGGCCAGTTGTGAAACCTCAAGTGCGGGTCCCATTCCCACAAAGACACGCTGACTCTGGTTCACTCCAAGTCAGGATCTTCAGAAGGACCCTGAAAGTGGAAAATAGAGATATTAAAGATGGAAATTGAGCTGTTTCTGAAGATGCAAGGAAGGGAGTTGCTGTCTAGCACCATTATAACTAAGCTCCATCCTCTCCGAATGCTTTTCTGATAGATTGCAACCTGAATTGCAGAGTAGTACAGTAGGAATAGAGGCTTTTTGGCTCAAGCAGTCCTTCCTGTTAATGTAAATCTCCATGGTCACTTGGAGAGCTGTTATTTGGTGAACAGTGGTTTGCTGGTGAAACAGGGTCTGAAAGCCCTGACTCTCTTCAGCATTGTAGAAGTAAATGAGATATTACCTTCAGTACAACATGTTAAGAGACTGCAGTTTAATACTTATAGTTATAAGTATGTTGTAATTTATACTCTGTTGCCATAACATTATAACATTAGAAAGTTTTTGACAACAGACCATTTGGCCAAACAGCTTGCCAAATTCTTATTCACATAGTGTGTTGAAATAATTATCAAGTTTAGATTTGAAAGTCTCTAAGGTACTCTCTCAACTACACAACTAGGTAGTTTGTACCATGTGTCCACAACTCGCTGTGTAAAGAAATGCTTCCTGATGTTAGTCTGAAATCTCCCTTTAACCAGTCCTTGTTAATAGATTAATTTTGAAGCAGCAGCTGGCATCTACCTTACTTATGCCCTTAATGATTTTGAACACTTCTATTATGTCCCCTCTCATTCTACGTCTACTTAGGCTAAGAAGACTTAATTCTTTTAAAAAGCAAACGTGAGAAAATCTGCAGATGCTGGAAATTCAAACAACAACACACAAAATGCTGGTGGAACACAGCAGGCCAGGCAGCATCTGTAGGGAGAAGCACTGTCGACTTTTTGGGCCGAGACCCTTCGTCAGGACTGTAGACCTAGAATGAGTTTAGTCACCCTTCTCTGAACTCTCTCTGGTGCCTTCACATCCCTCGCACAATATGGAGACCAAAATTGTACACAGTACTCAGAGTGTGGCCTCACAAGACATTATACAACTTAAGGAGAATGTCTGTAGACTTTAACTCCACTGAGCGTATTATACAACCCAATATTTTGTTAGCCTTCCTGATCACTTCATTTCATTGTCTAGATGTTGATAGAGGTGAGTCTAAAATAACTTATGAGCTCTGTAAAATATTCTTGATCTATTTGCATGTTTTCTTGCGGATCTTCCCACCCCACCCTCTTCCATCCCAGAACCTGGTGCCTTTTGCTTTCTAAAATCATGGTCGGTAGATGTACTGTGACTGCAAGTTGCTTGTAGTGTGCAGCTGAGCGGTTGCAAATGTGGGGAGAATAGGTTACAGGATGAATTGGTGGGGGATGGGATTGTTTGTGAGCTGTCGTACACTTGATGGCCTGAGTAGCTTACTAGGTCGTATCATAAAATGGAAGCATTTTACTTGGAGAGCATGAAATGACAGATTGCTGCAACTGGTAAATTGGGGAACATGATATCAAAACTGAAGGTCCTTTGAATTAAGAAATAATTGCCACCACAGACAAACTGCATGAGGTGCTTGACTACAGATGGCTGAGATGGTCCTTTTGCATATGCAACACCCTTCAATTACCATGGTGTAATTGAAGGATGTTATATATGCAAAAATTGTGGTTTGGAATAGCATTGTCAGCCCAAATATAATATGTAGGGTAACAGTGATCTCGTGTGCTGCAGTTTCTGTTTTTCGGACATGTTTATTTCTTGCTTTGCTGTAAAACATCACCTGCTATTTGGTTTCCTAATGGAAGGATTGAGATAACTGTTTTGCTTACAAGGGATGATGGAAATCCTTCCGGATCGCTGTGTTGCCATTGCAAAGAAGGAACTGATGTACGCTGGCACTGTGGGTTTGGTGTGCTGGCTCGCCGGCATCATCTTCATCAACCGGCAGAAAAAAACTGATGCAAAAAGTGTGATGACAGAGGCTGCTCAGACCATGCTGAAAGAGAATGTGAGTATGTGCTAACGTCCTCGTCTCCATTTGTTTGATGTGGCATTAAGAATCTGTGACAGTGCATTAAAATTGCTCATGTTTTAAATGTAGACAGATGTAAAACAATTTGTAGATACAAAACAAAACCTTGGTGTTGATGACTTGCTTCAGTGATTGAGTGGGCAAATGAAGATCTTAATTATCACAGAAAATACAAGTATTGAAGAGGATAGATCATTGCATAAAGATTTGAATTATTCAGAGTGATGCTGTATAATGACAATACATTCCTCACAGGATGTACCCAATCCTCACAGCTGTACCCTTCCCTCCCTTTCCTGCCCTTCAATGATAACCGTCTAGAAAGAAACATTTCTAGTAGTGTGGGTATAATGTAAAAAAGTACTGCAAGGTATTTTAGCAGCTTCCTTTCTAGTCTCCTCAAACCTTTTAATATATTCATTGTTTCTACCCTTGTATCACAAAATGCCGGAGGAACTCAGCAGGCCAGGCAGCATTTTGTGTGTGTTGCTTGAATTTCCAGATTTTCTCTTGTTTGTGATTTCTTCCCTTGTGTGTTGTTTTTGTTTTTCCTCAAGTAGGATGCCACAGTAGCATAGTGGTTAGTGCAACACTGTTACAGCTTGGAGCTTTGATTTGCTCCCACAACCTAAAGACCTCATCAGTTAGCAGATCATTATAAATTGTCCCTGTGATTAGGCTGGGCTGGGGTTAGATTGGAGGATGCTAGACCATACGGCTCAAAGTGCTAGGAGGGCCTATTCTGTGCTGTATCTTTAAATCTTTACTGTTAATTCCACATGGTAGTGTTTACATAGAACAGCACCGGAACACCCATGATTTTTGTGCTGAACATGATGTTAAAGAAATACCTCATCTGTCTGCACATGATTATTCCTACATGTCTTTCTAAATGCCTTTAAATGCTACTATTGTACCTGTTGTCACCACCACTCCAGCAGCACATTCCAGGCACCCACCACTTTGCATTTCAAAAAAACTTACTCTGAATGTTTCCCTTAAATTGATTCTTATATATCTTAAAGCTGTGCTTTCTGGTATTTACCGTTCTTTTTCTGGGAAAGAGACTCAGACTGCCTACCTTATCTATACCTCTCATAATCTTATAGAAAGTGAGATGAAAAGTGTTCTTGTGATGTCAGAGTGAAGGGCAAGGGGGCAGGATTAGGAAACCTTGGCTTTGGAATTAGCATCAGATTTTTTTAATATCACTGACCTGTGACATGAAATTTGTTGTTTTGTGGCAGTGATACTGTACCAGGGCATAAAAATTACTGCAAGTTCCAGAAAATAAGTTGTGCAAAAGACAATATTGAGAAAGTGTTCGTGGACCATCCAGAAATCTGATGGTGGAGAGGAAGAAGCTGTTCTTAAAACATTGAGTGTGGGTCTTCAGGCTCTTGTATTCCTCCCTGATGTTAGTAATGGAAAGAGGGCACCTCCCTGATGATGAGGGTGTTGTCACTGATTAACTGGATTCTTAACTCACAATCATTCCTCAATCGTACTTTCTTGTGCACAAGGAGAATAGCTCGGCCCTTCTCATCACACTGTTCTGAAGTCTAAATAGAGAAATCCCATTTTTATACAGAATTGACTTGTAGTTATGGATGTTGACCATTTGGTAAACCGTATCTATATTCTTACCCGAAGTTACCCTCTGTCTCCTACAAGAGTCTTTAATGATGGAAACCTCCACCATGAGGCACCACCTCTTGAAGACATCTTCAATGGAGAGGTGGGTTGTGCTGCGGATGGAGTTGGCTGAGTCTACAACTCTTGTGATCCTGTCCGGTGGACGCTTCATACCAGGCTGAGAAGCGGTCAGTCAGAATGCTTGGAGGGACATTGAGTTTCAGGACAGGAAGAAGGAAGCATAGTCAGGTGTAGGCTGCTGACCCTTTAAAAAGTATTAGAGATGTAGGAGTGTGCTTTAGAAGGAAATCAGGAGGGTAAAATGGGAACTTTCCCTTGGCAGATAATAGATTCTATATATATCAGAGCAAAAGCAGTCTGTAGGTCCCCTTAAAGATCAGTGTGGTAATTTGTGTGTGAAGTCACAGGAGACCAGCTTGAATATTTCTTGTCTCTATTTACCATGGAGAAGGCCAGGGAGGGTGGGGAATTCAGAGAAGAGAACAGAGATTGGATCCCTCCCCCAACCCACCTACAGACACTGAGACATTATGACCTGCAGATAAGGGAAAAGTGCAGAAGCAACAGGATCCAGCCCCTTGGCATGCAGCACCTCATATACCGTCTGGGTAGCCTCCAGCCCCTTGGCGTGAACATCGAATTCTCCAGCTTCTGGTAGTTCCCTCCCTCTCCCTTCCCCCATCCCACTTTCACTCTGCCTCCTCTTCCAGCTGCCTATCACCTCTCTCATGATTCTGCCTTCTTCTACTACCCATAGTGCTTTCCCCTTAGATTCCTTCTTCACCTCTCCAGCCTATCCCCTCCCCCACCCCTTGATCTTTCCTCTGATTGATTTTTTTAACCTGGCACCTTCCATCCTCCCCCCACCTTCTTTATAGGGTCCCTGCCCCCTCCTCCTTCAGATCTGACGAACGGTCTCGGCCCAAAACGTTGACTGTTCGTTTCCACGGATGCTGTCCGACCTGCTGAGTTCATCCAGCGTGTTTGTACAGGTTGTTGTTGTGGGTGACTCCAACATCCCCAATATAGATCGCAATCTTTTTAGTGAAGGAGATTTAGATGGGGCAGAATTTGAGGAAGAATTTTCTTTGGCAGTTTAACGAGGGCACGACTGCGCAAGCGCGTGTAAGTTGGATCGTGAGGCAGCGGGAGTATTTAAAGAGAACAGACGGAGCGGGCGATGTTGTAGCGGGAGACAGAGTAGGCAGGCTTTGTCTTGAGAGGCTTCGGTGAGCAGAGGCTGAGGACGAGCTTCACTCCAAGTGGGGTAAGGTCGGGTGAGTTCCTTTTAAAAGGAGAAAGTTTCAAAAGTTGAGGCAAGTATTGGGTAGGTCATGGCAGCTGAGATCGGCCCCATGGTTTGTTCATCCTGCAGCATGTGGGAAATCAGGGATGCTTCCAGTGTCCCTGACGACTATGTGCGCAGGAAGTGTGTCCAACTGCAGCTTCGGGCAGACCGTATTGAGCATCTGGAGCTGTGATTGGATTCGTACTGGAGCATCTGCGATGCTGAGAAAGTCGTGAATAGCACGTTCAGTGAGTTGGCCACACCGCAGGTAAAGGCTACACAGGCAGAAAGGGAAGGGGTGGCCACTAGACAGCGTAACAGTAGGCAAGTAGTGCAGGAGTCCCCTGAGGTCATCTCCCTCCTAAACAGATATACTGTTTTGGATACTGTTGGGGGAGTTGTCTCATCAGGGGAAAGCAGCAGCAGCCGAGTTCATTTCACCATGGGTGGCTCTGCGGCACAGGAGGGAAGGAAAAGGAATGGGGGAACTATAGTGATAGGGGATTTGATTGTAAGGGGAATAGATAGGCGTTTCTGCGGCCAGGATGGTATATTGCCTCCCTGGTACAAGGGTCAAGGATGTCTCTGATCAGCTGCAGGACATTCTGGAATGGGAGGGTAAACAGCCAGTGGTCGTGGTGCACATAGGTACCAACAATATAGGTAAAAAACGGGATGAGATCCTACAAGGTGAATTTAGGGAATTAGGAGATAAACTAAAAAGTAGGACCACAAAGGTAGTAATCTCTGGATTACTACCAGTGCCACGTGCTAGTCAGAGTAGAAATAGGAGGATATTTCAGATGAATAAGTGGCTTGAAAAATGGTGCAAGGGGAGGGATTCAAATTTCTGGGGCATTGGAACCAGTTCTTGGGGAGGTGGGACCGGTACAAACAGGACGGTCTGCACCTGGGCTGGACTGGAACAATGTCCTGGGGGAGTGTTTGCTACTGCTGTTCAGGAGGCTTTAAACAAATGTGGCTGAGGGATGGGAACAAGTGCAGAGAAACAGAGGGGTGTAAAGTGAGGGTAGAAGCAGAAAGTAGTAAGGTGAAAAGTAAAAGTGACAGGCAGGCAAATCCAGGGCAAAAAGCAAAAAGGGCCACTTTACAACGTAATTGTATAAGGGCTAAGAGTGTTGTAAAAACAAGCCTGAAGGCTTTGTGTGTCATTGCGAGGAGCATTCGTAACAAGGTGGATGAATTGAATGTGCAGATAGTAGTTAATGAATATGATATAGTTGGGATCACAGAGACATGGCTCCAGGGTGACCAAGGTTGGGAGCTCAACATCCAGGGATATTCAATATTCAGGAGGGATAGACAGGAAAGAAGAGGAGGTGGGGTAGTGTTGCTGGTTAGAGAGGAGATTAATGCAATAGAAAGGAAGGACATTAGCCTGGAGGATGTGGAATCGATATGGGTAGAGCTGCATAACACTAAGGGGCAGAAAACGCTGGTGGGAGCTGTGTACCAGCCACCTAACAGTAGTAGTGAGGTCGGGGATGGCATTAAACAGGAAATTAGAAATATGTGCAATAAAGGAACAGTAGTTATAATGGGTGACTTCAATCTACATATAGATTGGGTGAACCAAATTGGTAAGGGTGCTGAGGAAGAGGATTTCTTGGAATGTATGCGGGATGGTTTTCTGAACCAACATTTCGAGGAACCAACTAGAGAGCAGGCCATTCTAGATTGGGTATTGAGCAATGAGGAAGGGTTAGTTAGCAATCTTGTCATGTGAGGCCCCTTGGGTAAGAGTGACCATAATATGGTGGAATTCTTCATTAAGATGGAGAGAGACAAAGTTAATTCAGAAACAAAGGTTCTGAACTTAAAGAAGGGTAACTTTGAAGGTATGAGATGTGAATTAGCTAAGATAGACTGGCAAATGATACTTAAAGGGTTGACAGTGCATAAGCAATGACAAGCATTTAAAGATCACATGGATGAACTACAACAATTGTTCATTCCAGTTTGGCAAAAGAATAAACCAGGGAAGGTAGTGCACCCGTGGCTGACGAGTCCAAAGTGGCCGACTTGATCAAGTCCAAAGAAGAAACATAAATTACCAAAAAAAAAGCAGCACACCTGAGGACTGGGAGAAATTCAGAGTCCAGCAGAGGAGGACAAAGGGCTTAATTAGGAAAGGGAAAAAAGATTGAGAGAAAGCTGGCAGGGAACATAAAAACTGACTGTAAAAGCTTTTATAGATACGTGAAAAGAAAAAGATTGATCAAGACAAATGTAGGTGCCTTACAGTCAGAAACAGGTGAATTGATCATAGGGAACAAAGACATGGCTGACCAATTGAATAACTACTTTGGTTCTGTCTTCACTGATAAATAATCTTCCGGAAATAGTAGGGGACCGAGGGTCTAGTGAGATGAAGGAACTGAGGGAAGTACATGTTAGTAGGGAAGTGGTGTTAGGTAAATTGAGGGGATTAAAGGTAGATAAATCCCCAGGGCCAGATGGTCTGCATCCCAGAGTGCTTAAGGAAGTAGCCCAAGAAATAGTGGATGCATTAGTGATAATTTTTCAAAACTCCTTAGATTCTGGATTCATTCCTGAGGACTGGAGGGTGGCTAATGTAACCCCACTTTTTAAAAAAGGAGGGAGCGAAAAACCGGGGAATTATAAACCGGTTAGTCTGACATCGGTGGTGCGGAAAATGCTAGAGTCGGTTATCAAAGATGTGATAACAGCACATTTGGAAAGAGGTGAAATCATCGGACAAAGTCAGCATGGATTTGTGAAAGGAAAATCATGTCTGACGAATCTTATAGAATTTTTTGAAGATGTAACTAGTAGAGTGGATAGGGGAGAACCAGTGGATGTGGTATATTTAGATTTTCAAAAGGCTTTTGACAAGGTCCCACACAGGAGATTAGTGTGCAAGCTTAAAGCACACGGTATTGGGGGTATGGTGTCGATGTGGATAGAGAATTGGTTGGCAGACAGGAAGCAAAGAGTGGGAGTAAACGGGACCTTTTCAGAATGGCAGGCAGTGACTAGTGGGGTACTGCAAGGCTCAGTGCTGAGACCCCAGTTGTTTACAATATATATTAATGATTTAGACAAGGGAATTAAATGCAGCATCTCCAAGTTTGTGGATGACACGAAGCTGGGTGGCGGTGTTAGCTGTGAGGAGGATGCAGGGTGACTTGGATAGGTTAGGTGAGTGGGCAAATTCATGGCAGATGCAATTTAATGTGGATAAATGTGAGGTTATCCACTTCGGTTGCAAGAACAGGAAAACATATTATTATCTGAATGGTGGCCGATTAGGAAAAGGGGAGGTGCGACGAGACCTGGGTGTCATTGTACACCAGTCATTGAAGGTGGGCATGCAGGTACAGCAGGCGGTGAAAAAGGCAAATGGTATGTTGGCATTCATAGCAAAAGGATTTGAGTACAGGAGCAGGGAGGTTCTACTGCAGTTGTACAAGGCCTTGGTGAGACTGCTCCTAGAGTATTGTGCGTTTTTGGTCCCTTAATCTGAGGAAAGACATTCTTGCCATAGAGGGAGTACAGAGAAGGTTCACCAAATTGATTCCTGGGATGGCAGGACTTTCATATGAAGAAAGACTGGATCGACTAGGCTTATACTCACTGGAATTTGAGGGGGGGATCTTATTGAAACGTATAAAATTCTAAAGGGATTGGACAGGCTAGATGCAGGAAGATTGTTTCCGATGTTGGGGAAGTGCAGAACGAGGGGTCACAGTTCAAGGATAAAGGGGAAGCCTTTTAGGACTGAGATGAGGAAAAACTTCTTCACACAGAGAGTGGTGAATCTGTGGAATTCTCTGCCACAGGAAACAGTTGAGGCCAGTTCATTGGCTATATTTAAGAGGAGGTTAGATATGGCCCTTGTGGCTAAAGGGATCAGGGGGTATGGAGAGAAAGCAGGTACAGGGTTCTGAGTTGGATGATCAGCCATGATCATGCTGAATGGTGGTGCAGGCTCGAAGGGCCAAATGGACTACTCCTGCATCTATTTTCTATGTTTCTAATGTTTAGTGTACCCAGAGGTTTTTAACTCAGTATGTTGGTAGAGGTGCTTAAAATTATGAGGAGCACAGAGAGTGGTCTTTATCTCCAGTGTAAGGGAACGTAAAGCTAAAGGGCATAGGTTTAAGGTGGTGGAGTGAAATGATTTAAAGAAATGTGGAGGACATCTTTTTCCACCATGTATCATGGGTATGTGACATCAGCTGCCAGATGAAATGGTAGAGGAATGTAAATTATAGCATTTAAAAAATATTTGGATGCGTTTGTGGTTAGGAGGTCTTTAGAAGGATATGGGCCAAATTCAGGCAAGTGAGACTATCTCAGAAAGGCACCCTCACCATTTGGCTTGGATGACAAAGCCCTTTTTTCCGTGCTGTATAACTCTGACACTAATCTCCATTGTTGCCATGGTGACATCTGAACTTGGCTCTCTGGGTCAGTGGTTTACAATTCTGGTTAACCAGTCTAGTACACAAACCATTAAAACCAACCATCAGTCTAAAAATTGTTACATTATCCTTTAAAAGTTTTCTATATTCAAAATAACATTTTGTTTCACTGTATGGTATTCTTGGTAATTTTAATTTTCTGGTCCCTTAACTCAAACAAAGGTTTTCTTTCAATAATTGCGATCTTTTCCTACTCTGTTAAAATGACAATGGTTCCAGCATATTAAATGTTCAGTGTCCTCTCCTTCATGAAAAATTATTCATGGAAAACAAAAATAAATCCATCCCTAAACCTTTTTACATTCCAACTGATTCCACTTTGAGCATCCTGACCAACTTATTCCATGTGCTGCTGACCTTCTTCCATCCTTTATCTGTAATTATTTTGTGTTTTGAGATATCCTGGACAATTCTTTCTAAAATTGCATTGGACCAAAATTGTTCTTTTTCACCATTCCAACAATGCACGCTTTTTGGGGTTGAATTATTCAGTAGTGCTTTGTACTCTTGAGACTATTTTGGGATTTCTACTAAGTTAATTTGGATTGGTTTTGTTTTTAACTTTTGTTTCAGTTTTGTATTGAGTGTAAGATTTCTGCATCTTGTAATGTTTGAAGCATTGCTTATGCATAGTGAAACATCTGCTATGGGTTGGGTTGATAATCATCTGTAAAACACCATTATTACTAATGCTATTGTTTTCTTTTTTTTTAATTGTTCAAGGACTTCTTTTTAAATGTGTTGTCATCGAACAGTATAGCACACTGACAGGTCTTTGTTCCAAAATTTCTGAGCTGACTATAATACCAAATTAAACTACACCTGTTAGTCTGCACTTTGTGGGATGTGGGAAGGCAGGGAGATCTCCAGTGTCCCTGACCACTGCACCTCCAAGAATTGCATCCAGCCGCAGCTTGCAGATCACGTTTGGGAACTGGGACTAAGTTAACTCTGGATCATTCAGGAGACTGAGAAGTTGAATGACAGGAGTTACATGAGATAGTTACACCTAAAGTGCAGGACTCGGGTAACTACGTGATCATTAGGGGATTGAAAAGGGGATATGTTGCCCTCTGGCTGTCCCCTCAATAACAAGTAAGTGGCTTTGGATACTGTTTGTGTGTGTGGGGGGGGGGTGAAACGATCTAGCAGTCAGGTCTCTACACTGAGTCTGTCTCTGTAAGGGAAGTGGGAGGCGGAAGAAGGAGGAGAACTGTAGTGGTAGGAGATTCATTGGTTAGGGGAATAGACAGGAGGTTCTGTGGACAGGAATGAGATTCTTGCATGGTATGTTCTCTCCCAGCGTACTAGAGTTAGGTTTATCTCAGATTGAATCCATAGTGTTCTTACGGGAGGAATAAGAGCAGCCAGAGGTTGTGGTCCTAGGTCAGAACCGCGTTCGTGACATGGGTGGGAAAGGTGACGAGGTCCTGTAAAATGAGTTCAGGGAGTTCAGTGCGAAGTTAAAGGACAGGACCTCTAGGGTTGTGATCCCGGGATTGCCACCTGTTACAATATACTAGTGAGCCTGGAAGATAATACAGTTTAACATGTGGCTAAGGAGATGGTGCAGGAAGAAGGGCTTCAAATTTTTGGATCATTTGGCTCTCTTCCAGGAAAAGTGGGACGTGTACAAACAGGACAATTTGCAACTGAACTGGAGGGGGACCAGTATCCTCGCAGGAAGGTTAGCGAGTGCTGCTATGGGAGGTCTAAGCCTGGAGTTGCAGGGAGGTAGGAACCAGGGTACCAGGGCAGAGAGTGGTGGTGTTGTTGTGAAAGCTGTTAGACCTACATACAAAGACGGAACTGATGGGAATAGTGTTCTGAGTTGCATTTATTTCAGTGCAGTGAATATTGTAGGTAAGATGGATGAGCTTAGAGCATGCATTGGCACGTAGAATTACGATCTTGTAGCCATTAGTGAAATTTGGTTGCAGGATGAGCTGGACTGGCAGCTCAATGTTATGGAGTTTTGTTTTAGACATGATAGAGAGGGACGTATTAAAGGCTGGCTTCACTTTTCAAGGAAAGCTTCATGCACAGACAGAATCGACTGGAGTTGGTGAAGGCAAGGCAGAGGATGTAGTCTGTATCAACTTTAGTAAGGCATTTGACGAGGTCCTGATGGGAGGTTGGTCAGGAAACTTGATATTCAAGATGAGATAGTAAACTGGATTAGGTATTGGCTTTGTGGGAGAAGGCAGAGTGGTAGTACAGTAGACATTTGCCCCTCTGACTGGAGGCCTGGGATTGGTGCTGGGTCATTGTCCTCTATATCAATGATCTGGATGATAATTGGGTGATCTGGATGATAATTGGGTTAACTGGATCAGCAAATTTGCAGATGACGCCAAGATTGGGAGTTTAGTGAACAGCTTGCATTGGGGTTGGGACCAGCTGGAAAGATGGCAGGAGAAATTTAATGCAGGCAAGTGCGAGGTGTACCTCAGTAGGACTAACCAGGTTGGGTCTTACACAGTGAACAGTAAGGCACTGAGGAGTGGCAGAACAAGGGGATCTGGAAACACAGGTCCATAATTCATTGACAGTGGCATCACAGATAGATAGGATTGTTTAAAAAAAAGCTTTTACAATATGAGCCATCAAAAATCAAAGTTCTGAGTACAGGACATGAGATGTTACTCTGAAGTTGTACAAGGCGTTGGTGAGGCCTACTTTGATGTATTGTGTGCAGGTTTGGTCACCTCCCTACAGGAAGGATGTAAATGAAAGAGTACAAATAAATTTTTACAAAGATGTTGTCAGGGCAGGAGAACCTGAGTTATTCAGAAAGATTGAATTAGTCAGAACTTTATTCCTTCGAACATGCAATATTGAGGTGAGATTTGATAAAAGTATATAAGATTATGAAGGGTGTACATAGGGTAAATGCAAGCAGGGCTTTTTCCTCTTGTGTTTGGTGGGACACAAGGTAAAAAGTTTAAAGGGGACCAGAGGAGAAAACTTCTTCACTCAGAGGGTCATGAGAGTGTGGAACGAGCTGCCAGTACAAGTGGTGCATGCAAGCTCAATTTCAGTATTTAAGAGAAGTTTGGAGAGGTACATGGGTGGTTATGGTTCGGGGGTATATTGATGCGACCAGGCAATTTAAATGGTTTGGCATGAACTAGATGGGTCAAAGTGCCAATTCCTGTGGTGTACTTTTCTATGACAGTGGCTTGTCTACTGAAATTTTATGGGTGGTACTGACGAATAAGAAAGGGATGACCACGTTCGTGGGATTATATTATAGACCATTCAAATCAAGATTTAGAGGAATGAATTTAGAGAGAGATAGCAGACAGTTGCAAGGAAAATAGGATTGTGATAGGTGATTTAGCTTTTGGCATATTGACTGGAACTCCTATATGGTAAATGGACTGGATGGGATAATTTGCCAAACGTGTTCGGAAAGGTTTCCTTAATCTATATATAGACGTCCCAACTAGAGAGAGAGTGATATTGGATCTCCTGTCAGAGAATGAGAAAGGGCAGGTGACAGAAGTGTGTGTAGGGAAACACTTTGGGTCTAGTGATCATAATTCCATTAGTTACAAGGTAAGTATGGAGACAGATGGGACGGGTCCTTGGGGTGTGAATTGGGATAGTTTGTTTTCTGGCAAAGGCATCCATGGAAGGCCTTCAAGTGAAATGTTAAAAGTACAGAGTTTGGTCGTGTCAATAAAATATGGGACTAATGGGTATAGGGAACCTTGGTTTACAAGGTACGTTGAGGCCCTGTTTAAGAAGGAGGTATAGGCAGCAAGGAGCAAATAAGGTACTTGATGAGTTTAAGAAGTGCAAGAGAAGAAAATTAGGAGGACTAAAACAAAACATGAAGTTGCTCTGGAAGACGAGGTAAATGAGCAACCAAAGGGCTTCAACAGTCATGTTAGACCAAAAGAATACTAAAGTGTCCCACTTAAAGATCAATGTGGTTATCTGTGTATGCATGAGTCTTAAAGAGATAGGTGAGTTCTTAAATGGATATTATTTTCATATCTGTTTACTCAGGAGATGGATAATGTCTATAGAAATGAGGCAGAACAGTAGTGAGATCATGGAATTGATGGCTGTGTGGCCAAGTTTGTGGACAACATGGAGAGTTAAAGGGGCAGATAGTTTGAGGAAGCAAGGAGGCTGCAGATGGACTTGGACATAGTAGGAGTATGGGCAAAGAAGTGGCAGGAGGAATACAGTATTAATAAGTGTAATATCATGCTCTTCAGTAGAAGGAACGAAAGTGTAGATTATTTTCTAAGTGGAGAGAAAATTAAAAAATCTGAGGTACAAAGGGACTTGGGAGTCTTTGTGCAAGATTCCCTAAGGGTTAATTTGCAGGTTGAGTCAGTGGTGAGGAAGGCAAATCCACTGTTAGCATTCATTTCAAGAGGACTAGACTTACGAGCCTGATTGAATTTTTTTGAGGATGTGACTAAACACATTGATGAAGGAAGAGCCGTAGATGTAGTGTATATGGATTTCAGCAAGGCATTTGATAAGGTGCCCCATGCAAGGCTTACCTAGAAAGTAAGGAGGCATGGGATTTAGGGGGACACTGCTTTGTGGATTCAGAACTGGCTTGCCCACAGAAGGCAAACAGTGGTTGTAGATGGGTCATATTCTGCATGGAGGTCGGTCAGCAGTGTAGTTCATCAGGGATCTGTTCCGGAACCCTTACTCTTTGTGACTTTTATAAATGACCTGGAGGAGGAAGTGGAGGGATGTAAGTTGCTGATGACACAGATGTTGGAGGTGTTGTGAATAGTGCGGAGGGCTGTCAGAGGTTACAGCGGGACATTGATAGGATGCAAAACTGGGCTGAGAAGTGGCAGATGGAGTTCAACCCAGATAAGTGTGAAGTGGTTCATTTTGGTAGGTCAAATATGATGGCAGAATATAATGATAAAACTCTTGCAGTGTGGAGGATCAGAGGGATCTTGGGGGTCCCAGTCCATAGGATGCTCAAAGCAGCTGCGCTGGTTGACTCTGTGGTTAAGTAGGCATACGGTGTATTGGGTCTTCATCAATCATGGAATTGAATTTAGGAGTTGAGAGGTAATGTTGCAGCTATATCGGGCCCTGGTCAGACCCCGCTTGGAGTACTGTGCTCAGTTCTGGTCACCTCACTACAGGAAGGATGTGGAAGCCATAGAAAGGGTGCCGAGGAGATTTACAAGGATGTTGCCTGGATTGGGGAGCATTCCTTATGAGAATAGGTTGACTGAACTCAGCCTTTTCTCCTTGGATCGAAGGAGAATGAGAGGTGATCTGTAGAGGTGTACAAGATGATGAGAGGCATTGATTGTGTGGATAGTCAGAGGCTTTTTCCCAGGGCTGAAATCATTGCCACAAGAGGGCACAGGTTTAAGGTGCTGGGGAGTAGGTACAGAGGAGATGTCAGGGTTAAGTGATTTACTCAGAGTGGTGAGTGTGTGGAATGGGCTGCTGGCAATGGTGGTGGAGACAGATACGATAGGGTCTTTCTAGAGGCTTTTAGATAGGTACATGGAGCTTTAAATAGAGGGCTGTAGGTAAGACCAGTAATTTCTGAGGTAGGGACATGTTCGGCACAACTTTGTGGGCTGAAGGGCCTGTATTGTGTTGTAGGTTTTCTATGTTTCTGTTTTTATAAAAGCAAGCAAGTAATATTGAGGCTTTATATAGCACTGGGTGAAGGCCTCACTTGGGAGTATTGTGAGCAGTTTTGGGCCCATTAGAAAGGATGTGCTGACACTGGGGAAGGTTTAGAAAGGATGTGCTGACACTGGGGAAGGTTTAGAAAGGATGTGCTGACACTGGGGATGGTTTAGAGGAGGTTCACAAGTATGATTCCAGGAGTGAAAGAGTTAACATGTGAGAACCGAGTGGCTCAGAGCCTGTATTCACTGGAATTCAGAAGAATGAGATTGGATTTCATTGCAACTTATTGAATGTTGAAAGTCTTCAATTGATTGGATGTGATGGGGGAGTCTATGACTCTATGACCATAGGGCATGATCAGAATAGAGGGACATGCATTTTGAATGGAGATGAGGGGTAATTTTTTTTAGCCAGAGAGTGGTGAATGTGGAACTCATTGCCATAGGCGGCTGTGGAGGCTATGTCATTGGGTACATTTAAGGCAGAGGTTGATAGGTTCTTTATTGGTCAGGGCTTGAAATTATGGGGAGAAGATGGGAGATTGGGGTTGAGAGGGAAATTGATCAGCCATGATGAAATGGCAGAGCAGACTTGATGGGCCAAATGTTACTCCTGTATTTTATTTTCTTATGGATTGTGTACAGATTATGGAAGAGGAGGTGATTGCTCTCTTGAGGCAAATTAGGATGGATAGGTCCCAGGGTCTGACAAACTGTCCCTTTGGACCTTGTGGGAGACTAGTGTAGAAATTTCAGGGGCTCTGGGATTTATTTAAAATGTCCTCAGTCATGGGTGAAGAACTGGAGGTTAGCTAATGTTCCGTTGTTCAAGAAATACTCTAAGAATAAGCTGGAAATTATAGATTGGTGATCCTGACATCAGTAGTGGGTAAATTATTGGAAGGTATTCTAAGGAACAGGATATACTGTATACATATAGACAGGGCCTGATTAGGAGTAGTCATTGTAGCTTTGTGTGTAGTTGGTCATGTCTAACCAATTTATACAGTTTTTTGAGGAGGTTACCAGGAAAGTTGGATGAATGAAATGCAGTGAATGTTGTCTATATTGACTTTAGCAAGGCCTTTGATTCAGTGGTATCACATGCAGGATGATGTAGTAAATTGGATTCAACATTGGCTTAGTAGGTGAAGGTTACAGGGAAATAGGACTGATTTGTATGCGGAGAGCTGGCAGAGACTCGAGTACAAGGTAAGGATATATGAAAAATAAAAAAAGATAAAAGCTGCATACAACACCAAACTATTGTTTTTCCCAGTATTCCATTGCTGGGAGTTTGTTGCATACCATCATTGTGTCCCATTTGGTCAGTGTTGCTCAGGATCAGGCCTGACCCTCTGCTTGATGACCTTCCTCTTCCACATCCTCTGTGATGTTAAGATGCTGCCTGGAATATTGGCCGTTTGCTCTGAGGAGAGGTTGGGCAAACTTGAGTTGTTTCCTGTGGAGGAGAGGAGATCTGGGAGAGGTTTATAAGATTGAGAGGTATAAATAGAGTAGAGAGTTGATACTTTTCTTCCCCAGAGTCAAAATGTATAATTCTGGAGGGTGGCACAGCGGCTTTGTAGTTAGCACAGTCGCTTTACATTGTTAGCGATCACCGAATGGGCTTCACTTCTTGCCGCTGTCGATAAGGAGGTTGCATTTTCGCCCTGTGACTGGTTGGGTTTCCTTCCATGTTCCAAAGACATATAGGGTAGCATTAGTATGTTTGGTAAGGTACCAATGTGTGTTGATACTGAAAACATGGTGACACTTGCTGACTGCCCCACCACAATCCCCACTAATTTGATTTGATGTAAATGATGCATTTCACCGTATGTCAATGTACATGTAACAAATAAAGCTAATCTATAAGGTGAGGAGGGAACATCAAAGGAGATGTGCGGTCAAGTGTTTATTTTTACACTGGGTGGGTGCCTGGATGCACTGTTGGATGGTGGATGCATATACAATAGAGGGTGTTCGAGAAGTTCTTGGATAAACACGTGAGTGTGCAGAGATTAGAGGGATATAAGCATTCTGTAAGCAGAAGGGATTGGTTTAGTTCAGCTAAATTTGAATTTAATTCACTGTCCTGTTCCTGTGCAGTTTTCTATATCTAAATCCCCAAGAGGGAAAGGAATCAGCTGAACAGTTGCCTTCTGAGTTACCCTGCTCAGCTGAAGTGTCAGTCACTCTGCTCCCTAATATAAACTGGAACTTGCTGAAGTGTCAGTCACTCTGCTCCCTAATATAAACTGGAACTTGCTGAAGTGTCAGTCACTCTGCTCCCTAATATAAACTGGAACTTGCTGCTTTGGGGAAAGAAAGCATGCCTCCTTAAATCTCTTCTGACTTAATTTTGCCTGTTTGCCCCTTTCTTATCTGTTCTGAGGCTAATTCTCCCTCATTCATTGTGTAGGGACCTTTTTCCTGTTTCTGAAGAGAAAGTTGATAACACCTGCTACAAGCACTTGTGAAGTATTTTGTTTTGATCAGTTAAGTCATTCTATCCGGATGCATCACGTCTTGGTGTGACAAATTCTTCAATATGACTGCAGGACTGCAGAGAATTCAAGACTGTTCAATGTCATTTCCAGTACACAAATGTAAAGGAAAATGAAATAATTGTTACTCTGGATCTGATGCAGTATAAAACTAAACAGCAGGATAAAGGTTGCAGTACAGGTAGTCCCCGAGTTACGAACATCTGACTTATGGACAACTCGTACTTACGAACCGAGGAAGGAGAACGCCGTCTGCCATTTTAAGTTGGATCGCGATGCCGTCTGCCATTTTAAGTCATTGCCGTTGACACTGTGTTGAGTGTTTAACTTTGTATTTGGCTTAAAATTTTCTTAGTAAGATTCACCCTGACCCCGCCCCCTCTCTCCCGCCTCCGTTCCGGTTGGCTGGTGGCGCAGTGAGATCAGCGCTGGGCTCGAGAACGGATATCGATCCAGTGACTCCACCTACCCTGGAGATTTTCACTCCTTTTCAATCGGGCAGAGGATGCAAGGCCTGAAAGCACAAACCACCAGGCTCAAGGACAGCTTCTACCCTGGTGATAAGACTATTAAAATACAATGAGATGGACTCGACCTCACAATCTACCCTGTTATTATCTTGCATCTTGTTTACCTGCACTGCATGTTCACTCAGCTGTTTTCTATTTTCTCAATTTTACATTGTTACATAGTTCATTGAAGTAGAACAAGGAAAAATAGTAATAATCTGATTGGATTGAACAGTATGTAAGACCATTTTTTCTCATGTATCTCTGTACATGTGACAGTAATAAGTCAATTCCTAGCTTAATGCAATGATGCTTGACTTTAACATCTTCAGTCATTACAGGAGGGTTTTTTGCGGTGCCATTAATAGAAATTCCGAGTTGCATTATTAACACTGAGTGTTTCGTATCCCTCCAGATCAGGTTGTGGGTGTTTCCGGAAGGGACCAGGAACCATGATGGGAATATGCTGCCGTTTAAGAGAGGAGCTTTCCACTTGGCCGTGCAGGCACAGGTAAAATTGGAACTGGTGTTCTAGGTGTTATTGATTGAAGGTAGAATGAAGTCTGCAGCTGATGTGAATTGTAGAACTGATGAAATATCCACTCTTGCTGCATTTTTTGAAACATTTAGAAGTAATTTAAGAGTTCAGAATTTCTGCTTTTGTATGTATGCAGAGCTTAAATAAAAATTCTTGGAGAAATCAGTACAATCTATCCAGGAATACTTACAATTTCACAATTTCCGCCATTCATCCAAGTACAATGTTGTATACTGCAGCCAATGACCAGATTGTGTTTTATTGGAGTTGATAGAGGTTTAGATACTGCTGTGAGGTTCACTGCTTTTGTTGGGTAAATCAGGAATGGTTTTGATGCCATCCCGAAGCCGCCAAGTCTCACATTTCTGCACTTCCTGGTAGGATTACGTGGTGTTTTGTTCTTGGCATGTAACTGTGTAGCCCTGTAACTTGAGTGAGAATACTATTCCCTGATTCACAGCTAACCACTGTATGAAAGCAAAGGAATGCAGTTTGTAGGTGCAGTGGGCTGATGTGAATCAGGAGCTGCAGATGCGCTATTGTAATTTTAAGGATTACCTGTAATATCTGTATTATGTCATGTAATACTATTAATAGGACAAAAAAGGTTATTTGTTTTGGCTGCCTTTTATATTTTCCTTGGTTCATTGCATGGTGGAGATTATTTTCATTGTGTCCTTGGATGGATGGGACCCACTCGGTGACCCTATGAGTAACTTGTTGGCCAGTCATGGGGATCTTTGGGATGACTGTCCCTGAGCAGGGAATTACAGCATTTAGTACGGTTACTATGATTGAGCTTGGTCTTTCTTGGTGGTGATCATTATTACGGCACCAGAGATTGGCTGATGATGTCTCCTTTATCCAGGCAAAGTCAAACATTTTATCAGCAGTGCTATTTCATCATGCCTTGGTACAAGGAATTTTTTCTGCTATAGAAGCCTTTCTCTTCAATTGTCATAGGGTATTTTCAAGCTCTGTTTGGCCAATATCTGTTGGGATGGAGTCAAGGATTCTTGCTTTAAAGAAGTACGTTGTCTTCTCATGGCTTCTTCATGTGGGTACTGATTGACTTGATCCTTGTTAAGATCCATGTGGTTCTTGGTGATTTTGACAACACTGAAGCTTGTAGTTATTGGCACTTCCTTGTCATGTGCTGTTTCTAACTTATTTATTTGTAAGGTGGAATACTTTGGTGGGCCTTGATTTTCAGGTCCTGTTGCTTTATTTTTCTTTTCCCTTCGAAGCATTGTCTCAGGCAGCTCTGAATTTATGATTAATTAGTTTCTGGATCAAGTCGGTCTTGGTGTTATATGGATGAAAGGATATGGGGCCTAGTGATTTGCTGACTGTGGGATGCTGGATAAATGAATTACCATTTCACAAGTTGTGATGCTAGTCAACAAAACCCCACACTTATTCCCAGTGGTGATGGTGCTTCAGTCATCATGCCACTCTCTTCTCGATCTTGTTGTAATACTACACGTTGCTCTCAATTGCTAAATTATTAGAGTAGGTATGTGATCAAGTATGGACGTATTCAGAGGCAGAGCTCCACATTGTCACTGAAACCTTCAGGAGGATGCATCTTCTCTTCAAGATTTACTTTCAAGATTCTTCATTGCCACCTATCTTAATGAACTGAGGCACCGGAAAACTTAAGCCAATTTTTTTCTGAAGGTGGCATCAGTGAATTCTTCATTGCTTTTAGTGCAGCACAGATACCAGTTGACCCTGAATGCTCAGAGACTGGCCATAAAGCTGCCATCAGGGGTCTTCATCACCACTGATTCTTCCTCACACTGTGGAGGGCACCAGAGCCATGACGATCCTACACACTGAGGTTCTCCCAGCACTCTGCAAAGCTTTCTGAGCCGGATGGCATTGGTATTCTTGCCCTGGCCGGCATAACTATTGGCAGTTTTGATCATCTCATCAGGAGGGCTACATTGTCTGCAAGCCAAACATCAAACTCCCCTCTGAGTGCCTTTGTAGCTATAAATTTTCAGAAGGTTAGAGAAGATGCCTTCAGGATGTTCTTGCTGTTTTGAGGAGGAAAAGTAATTTAAACTTACCCATGGCTCATTCCATTCCACGGTAGCAGCAGATTGTATTATCTACAGGATGCACTGCAGTGACTCACCAAGACAGCTCCAACCAAACCTGCACCATTTAGAAGGATGAGCAGCAGTCTATCCTGACTTTGAAATGTATCACCATTCCTTTACCATCTCTAAGAGAAAATCCTGGAACTCCTTCCCTAACACTATTGTGGGGCTACTGAGTACCTCAATAGTTCAAGAAGGCAGCTCACCACAAATCTTCTTTAGGGCAGCTAGGCTCAGGCAATTAAATGCTGGCTATCGCTTTGGAGCCCCACGCCCGTGAGTGATTAAATAAATAAATGTACTTGTTTTATCAATTTTTTGAGTATTGTGTCAGGAGAAGTTGTGCCTGATTTCCCCAGCAGGAATTAATACTTCTGGGAAAATAGAACCAAAAATCAAATCCCCAGTGATTGTTGATCTTTGTATTTGACTTTGTATCTTTGTGTTTCAGGTTCCAATTATTCCAGTGGTCTTTTCCTCTTACAATGATTTCTACAACAGAGCAGAGAAAAGATTTACCTCTGGTATGTTTTGTGCACACAACTGTGTTAGCTTGCATGAAAAAAAGTTTGTTTCAATTATACCCTTGCATTTATTTACCCGATCTATTGACCATAACCTTGCAAGCCATGCTGTCTAAGGGCACTGAGTGTTTAGACCTTCCCCCTTGCCTGAAAATCGTCCTCAAGCTCTTCATTCAGCAGAATGTTCATTGCTCCATTGCGTTATGGCTTTAATGAGCCCATTCAAGAGGCTCAAGCATGAATGTTCAAAGAGTGGAGGGATATAACATTGCTTAGGCAGGAGGGATCAGCTAGATGTTTAATTACCTGTTTAATTAGTTCAGCACAAATGGTGGGCCGAAGAGCCTTCAACTGTACAATGAACCTTGCCCCACCCTCCTCCCAAATAATGGATTAATTTCCTCGTGCCCATTTTCCGATTGTCTTGGCGTTGTGCTGCTCTGCCCACCCTGTTAGCTCTTGTACATCATTGACACTCAATATGAAAGTCTGCAATTAATTTGACTTAATATTTGATCATTAATGCACTTCCTGAAATTAGAAAACTTTGCAACAAGGAAATTGCACAAATTCTTTGAAAGGAAAGGGTATTTCAGAGCATTAAGCACAACACAGGATCTGAGCAGCCTTGACTGAGTTTGGAAAAGGTTCCATAATGGCTTTGTTGGAGCGAAATGGTTTTGACTTGTGAATGGGGAGGGGAGCTCTCCTCGTGGATATCCTGAAGTCATCAAAGTGACAACAGTTTGTTTCATTTCCAGGCAAATGTATAGTTCAGATTCTTCCTTCCATGGAGACCCGTGGGCTGACAACAGATGATGTGCCAGATCTAACAGAAAGAGCACGGGATCTGCTAATAGCCACATGGAATGATATCTCTGCTCCTATCCTCAAAATGAGTGGGACACACTGAAATTTGCCTTCTACTGATCACTTCATGGAGCATTTGCGTCAGTGATGTTTATGCTGAGGCCTGGTCCGCTGGTGGTTCAGATTGTACAAGGGAATTTTACACTAAACAAGTTTTCATGGGACATTAGAAATTCTTCATTGATCAGCAAGATGTAGTCACTTTGGCCATGAGGTAGTCTCTTGCTGGACTGTATAGGCAGGAGATCCCAACCAATGGATCTGGTAGCTGAGATCTCTTGCTTGTAATATATAGGAAGGGGGCAGATGCTCTGTGAGCTGTTCAAACTGCTGTCATTTCTACTACCCAGGTACGTGCTCCCTCCCTCCCTGTCTCACTCAGGCCGTTGAACTTCTCGTAAGCACCATTGTCTTCCTGTTGTGTACCCAAGTCTCAACAGTAAATGTTAGACACAAGCCACTGCGCAAAGGACGGTGCTGAGCCGAAATCTGTGGTTGCCATTGACAACTTAACCAAAATCAAACACTATTACATACATTAGATTATCATCAGATCACTGAGCAGCAAGCTGTCAATAGGATTTCAGAAGATAAGAATTCTGTGTTTTAATGTAGAAAATTAGATGATCTTTGTGTGGTCACAGGG
Source organism: Hypanus sabinus (assembly GCF_030144855.1). Taxonomy (NCBI): domain Eukaryota; kingdom Metazoa; phylum Chordata; class Chondrichthyes; order Myliobatiformes; family Dasyatidae; genus Hypanus; species Hypanus sabinus. Next base: position 63,040,456 of record NC_082723.1, on the reverse strand, counting down.
TCCATTACACATTCCACACCCTTTCTTAATCAGGCCTAGCTTCCCAGGGTGACTCTTGGTGCCAATTCTACTGTGAGTGAGTCAGAGATGCTGTTCCAGTATGCACAGTTGACCTGTCCAAATGCTTTCGTCCAAAAGTATTTCAATCGTTGAGTTAGCTACTATGTATTTATTGAGGCAAAGGTATCTTAAGCTTCAAGGGAGGCAATTCCCACTAATGAGTTAGTGGCTTTCTGCATTGCAGATGAACTAGACTTGCAGTGAGTATCAGTGCTGGAGTGAGGGAGCTGGGGTAAATTACAGGTCTCAGTATTCACAGCATACTACGTTGTACAGAAATTAACCTGCAGTATGTATGTGCAAATGTGACTGTACAATATTTATGACACCAAAATGTGTCCATCCCCAGAACTTAGACTAGCATTGTTGATACGGCCAGATAATTGGGAAGTCCCCAAGCTTCCTATGGCCACTCCCAAGGGTCAGTGTTTACTGTCATATAGATAAAGGTTCTGCAGATATTATTTTGCTCTTGCTTTTGGATGTCCATTTCTGTACCATTTGCAGTTGTCTTAGTGAAATATTAAATAATGTTGCATGCAAACATAATTTGATTGTTTTAGGCTTATATGAAGATATTCAATCCTTTTTAAAGTTGTTATTTTCAATCAACTTTTGAATAAATATTTCACTGCAAGTCTGTCTTTAACCTTTCCCTCCTGCCCATTCCTTTCACTGTTGATAATTGTTTCTGTCGTAATTATTTGTGACAAAATTTCATGAACAATAAAATCATTTGGGCTATGATGTTTCAGGAGTTGGGAGTAATTACGAAATAGTTAAAGGATATTAGCAGAGGTTGCTTGAAATGTTGTCATACTTGTTGCAAAATAAAATACCAGCAGTGTTTCAAAATGACAAATTGGCTTCTCTTCGCGCTTCTGTGCCAGCAACACTCGTGTGACTAATATTATGGCTACAGGAACAGTTCAGGAACATGGCACCACAGTATAGAAACAGGCCTTTTGGCCCATCTAATCCATGCCAGGTTATTTATTTACCTAGTCCCTTCGACCTGTGCTAGGACCATAGCCCTCCATACCCCTCCCATCCATGTACCTATCCAAACTTATCTTAAACGTTGAAATTGAACTGTTATCCACCATTTCACCGGCAGCTTGTTCCACACTCTCACCACCTTCTAGGTGAAGAAGTTTAATGGGGACATGAGGGAGTACATTTCACCTTTTATCCTTAACCCATGATCTCTAGTTCTAGTAACTCCCAACCTCAGTGGAAAAAGCCTGCTTGCAATTATCCTATCTATACCACTCATAATTTTATATACCTCTATCAAATCTCCCCTCATCTTGGGGAATAAATAACTCCCTAAGCTCTAGGAAATAAAGTCCTAACCTATTCAACCTTTCCCTATAACTGAGGTCCTCAAGACCTGGCAACATCCTTGTAAAGTTTCTCTGCATCCTTTCAATCTTATTGACATTTTTCCTGTAGGCAGGTGACCAAAACTGCGCTCAGTACTTCAAATTAGGCCTCACCAACATCTTACACAATTTCAATATTAACATCCCAACTCATGTACTCAAAGTATGAGTTATGAATGTGCCAAAAGCTTTCTTTGCAACCCTATCTACCTGTGATGTCACTTTTGAAGAATTATGGAACTATATTCCTAGATCCTTCTGTTCTATTGCCCCCTTCAGTGCCCTACCACTCACCTTGTTAGTCCTACCCTTGTTTGTCCTTCCAAAGTGTAATGCCTCACATTTGTCTGCATTAAATTCCATCTGCCATTTATCCAGCAAGCCCAGATCCCGCTGCAAGCTTTGATAGTCTCCTCACTGTCCATTACACCCCCAATCTTGATATTTTTGGCAAATTTGTTGATTTAGTTCACCACATTATCGTCTAGATTGTTGACATGGATAAGCAACCACAGACCCAGCACCAATCCCGGCGACACAGCACTAGTCATAGCCCTCCAGTAAGAGAGGCAACTGTTTACTATCTCTCTGGCTTCTCCCACAAAACCAAAGTCCATCTTGAACACCAAGCAACTGAACCTTCTTGACCAACCTCCCATGTGGGACCTTGTCAAATACCTTGCTAAAATCCATGTAGATAACATCCTGTACCTTGGCTTCATAAACTTTATTGGTAACTTTCTCAAAAAACTCTTTAGACATGACTTGTTGTGCATAAAGCCATGTTGACGATCCTAATTAGTCCCTGTCTATCCAAATACTTAAATATCCAGTCCCTTCGAATACCTTCCAATAACTTGCCTACTACTGATGTCAGGTACAACTACCCATAATTTTGTGGCTTATTCTTAGAGCCTTTCTTAAACAATGGAGTAACACTAGCTATCCTTTATCCTCTGGCGCTTCACCTATGGCCAAGGACACTTTAAAATCTCTGCTAGGGCCCCTACAATTTCTCTGGAGGGAAACTCGCTCTGAATTTCCAAAGCCGTACAAATATATTGACACAGACGCAGGCCCTTCAGGTCAACCTGTCCGTGTTGACCAAAGTACCTTCCTAAGCTAGTCCAATTTGGCTCGCGTACCTCTCAGCCTTTCCTATCCTGCCTTTTAAAAGTTGTAGCTGTGCCACTGCCACTGGCAGCCCCTTGTATATACTCTTCAGTTTGAGCCCCTCAAGTCATCTCTAAGTCTTCCTCGCATTTTATGCCCCTCATGATTAATATGCCTCTTGTGTTCCAGGCTAAACGGTCCCAGTCTCTCCTAACTTGAGCCATTCAGTCCTGGCATTGCCTTTTGGAAGAGCTTTTTACCCTTTTCAGTTTAATGACAATCTATATGGCGACGCAGTTGTGTGGCAGTTAGCATAATGCTATTAGGACGCCACAAAACCATGCTCGATTCCACCGCTATCTATAAGGAGTTTGTATGTTCTCCATGTCACCACATGAGTTTCCTTACACATTCCAAACAGGTATGGGTTATTAGATTAATTGGTCATGTGTAATTAGGTAGCGTGGGCTCATTAGGGTAGTAGGGCCTGTTACTGTGCAGAATCTCTAAATCAGTAAGAAAGAAATGCTACCATCGGCTGACCGTCATCAGACATGAGATACTGCACACTGCCGTCACCAAACAAGACTCCAACACACTTCAAATCATAGTCAGGGACTTCAACCAGGCTTGTTTGAAGAAAACTCTGCCCAATTACCATCAGCATTAAACCTATAGGTAGCAGAGGTCCCAACACACAAGACCACTGCTACAATTTCTGGTTAAGGTGGTGCTACCAAATGCGTGCAACAGCTCACTGGTGGTCATAAAGTTAAGTTCAACTAAAAACAGCTTTTTTGAGGTGATTGTCAAAATATTGTAAACAGTGAGGAGGTGACTGATGGTGGGGCGAGATTGGGGGATGAGAAGAGATGGTGTGTTGCAGAATCGATACAGATGGAGTGAGCCATTTGGAGAGGAGAAATCAGGGAAGAGGAGTTCTAATGCCCATACAACTGGCCCGGGTGCGAGGCTGCATTGCTCTGGGTGCCAAGTGGAGACGAAGGGGTGGGGTAGAGGAGTTCTGATGCCTGTATAACTGGACTGTGTGCGAGGTTGCATTGCTCTGGGCGCTGAGCTGATTTGAAGAGCTTAAGAGCTGGGCAGTGAAATCCAGGCCCAGAGTGAGTCGCTGGCACCGATGTCTAGGCCCTGAGCCCTTCGCAGTAGCCGTGTCCTTATGTGAGGTACAATCCACTGTTCAGGCAATTTAATCACCGCCAAGATAAGAGGCGAGAGCTGATTTCACTCACTCTCCATGATGTTCACTCCTCTCTGCATGGTGCCAGAAGACTGCCCCAGCTGCTGTGCTCCATGCCAGCTAATATGATGAATTGATAAGTGAGGCTTTGGGCCTACTCCAGGTCTGCTCCAGGGTTCGGATCTGTTGACTCATTTTTGGTTCAGAATACTGTTGTTGCTTATTGTTTGCATGAATTGTATTTGTGCATTGAGTGTTGGTCTTTTATTTACTTTTTTAAAAATTGGATTCTTTTGAGTTTCTTGCTTTGTGGCTATCTATAAGCAAACACATCTCAAGGTTGTATAACATATACATTCATTGATAATAAATATACCTTGATCTTGAATATCTACCATTCCATGCCCAGACTGCATTTGAGGAAATCTGATCACTTGGTGCATTCCCACAAAATAATTCAGTCTTTCTCAACTAGAAGCCCTGGATGAACCAAGGTATCTAAAATCTGCCAAGGGCCAGATCAGAGACATGCAAGTAAAGTGCAAGGGTTCCAGATACGATCTCTGGAAAGCCATCTCATGGGCGGTGGCAATTCCGGACTAAGGATGCTCAACAGACGTGGCTGGGTTTGAATGGTATTACCTCTTACCAAGTGAAATCAAGCGACATAGGTGCTAACAAGGCTTTGCTCCCAGATGAGCACAATGCCTCCTACCTCACTTTGACTGTCAAAACATGGAGGAACCTTTATGAACTCCCTCAGCCTCCAGTGACCCTGTGATTTCGGTCTCTGAGGTCGACACGAGACCATCCTTCAGGAGGGTGAACCCGCAGAAAGCATCCAGCTCAAGTGGGGTACCTGGCTGAGTACTAAAGACCAGTGCTGATCATCGATATCTTTAACCTCTTGCTTAGGCAGTCTGAAGTACCCACAAGCCCCACGCAGGCCTCAATCATACTAGTGCCTAAGAAGAAAGTAGTAACCTACCTCAAGAACTATCATCCAGTTGCACTCACATTCACAGTGATGAAGTGTTTTGAAAGGTTGGTGATGAAACATATCAACTCCTGCCTGAGAAGCAACTTGGATCCACTCCAATTTCCCTACCAGAGCAGCAGGTGCCATTTCATTGGCTTTTCACTCAGCCCTGGAATGTCTAGAAGCAAAGGTGGAAATATCAGGATGCTCTTTATCAACTACAGCTCAGCATTCAATACTATCATCCCCTCAAAACTAATCAATAAGCTTCAAGACCTTGGCCTCAAAACCTCCTTGTGCAATTGGATTCTCATTTACCTCACTTGCAGACCCCAGTCAGTTCAGATTGGCAACAACATCTCCTCGACAATCTCCATCAACACAAGTGCACCACTAGGCTGTGTGCTTAGCCCCCTGCTCTGCTGACTTCACACTTAAGACTGTGTAGCTATGCACAGCTCCAACGGAAATCTAAGCTTGCTGATGACATCACTGTTGTTGGGTGAATCAATGCTGGTGGTGAATCAGCATATAGGAGGGAGATTGAAAGTCTGGCTGGTGCCACAACAACAGACTCTCACTCAATGTCAGCAAGACCAAGGAACTGATTATTGACTTCAGGAGGAGAAACCGGAGGTTTAAGAGTCAGTCCTCATCGGGGGATCAAATTTGGAGACAACTACTTTATATTCTTAGGTGTTATCTTTTCAGATGACCTGTCCTGGGCCCAGCATGTAAGTGCAATGATGAAGAAAGCATGATAGCACCTCTACTTCCTTAGAAGTTTGTGAAGTGTTATGATGACATCTAATACTTTGACAAACTTCTATAGATGTGTGGTGGAGAGTATATTGACTGGTTGGACCACTGCCTAGTATGGAAACATCAATGCCCTTGAATGGAAAATCCTACAAAAAGCAATGGATATGGCCCAGTCCATTTTGGATAAAGCCCTCCCCTCCATTGAGCACATCGACATGGAGTGCTGTCGCTGCAAATCAGCATCTATCTTCACACCCCATCATACAGATCATGCTATCTTCTTGCTGCTGCCATCAAGAAGGTGGTACAGGAGCCTCCGGACTCTCACTACAGGAACAGTTGTTGCCCCTCAACCATCAGGCTCTGAAACCAGCGGGGATAACTTCAGTCAGCTTCATTTACCCCATCACTGAACTGTTCCCCCAACCTATGGACTCACTTTCAAAGACTCTTCATCTCATGTTCTCGATACTTATTGCTTACTTACCTATTTATTACTTTTTTTCTCTTTTGTATTTGCACAATTTATTGTCTTTTGCCCATTGGTGGTTTGTACACTCTGTTGGATGCATTCTTTCACTGATTCCATTATGGGTCTTGGTCTTATTGAGTATGCCAACAAGAAAATGAATCTCAGGATTGTAGATGGTGACATATATGTATTTTGATAATAAATTTTGAACTTTGAACACATGTGTGTAATTAGGCAGCATGGGCTCATTAGGGAAATAAATAAATAGGGAGAGCAGTCCACAAAATATTCCAAGCTTCTCTACTCAGAACTTAAATATCCCTCATTAACCAAGATTCCCTCAACCACCATTGTCCTTCCTTCTAAAGGAGATGTTGGTCCTGAACTCTCCTAATCTCACTTTAAAAGACTCTCATTACCTGGAAACAGTGATTAACATTTGCAAGTTGCCCTGCAATCCCCGACAGTCAGTCCTATCCTTTTCCATAATTATGTTAAACCTGATAGAATTATGGTCGCTTGTGTCAAGTGCTCCCCACAGTCACTTGACCTATGTCTTGCCCAGTAGGAGATCCAGTGTTTTTCCCTTTCTAACCTACTACATATTGTTTGATGAAACTTTCCCTGATGCACTAAACAAATTTTGTCGCACCTAATCTTTTAGTGCTGTGGCCATCTGAGTCAAAATGAGAAAATTTAGATCATTTATTATTATAACTCTTTTTCCTACAGTCATCTGCCAACTCCTTAGATATTTGCTCCTCTAATTCCCAAGCACTTTGTGGAGGGCCTACAGTGCATCTCATCAAGGTAATTGCATTTCTGTGTTCTACCCAAATAGCCTTACTAGGTGCTCTCAGAGGAATATTTTCTCAGAACACTACTGTGATATTATCCCAATCAAAAACTCAATTCCCTCTCCTTTTTTACCCCAACTCTGTCACACCTTTGGTATTTTTACTTTGGAATAATTACTATCCATCCCTCAAAGTTGTTACTATAATGGCTATAACCAGCCAATGTCCCCAAGATCCTCTGCCTTACCATTCAGGGTTCTTGCATTAAAATAAATGCAGTTTAGTCTCTCAGACCTTCCTACCTCCCTGTCTTGCCTAATGTACATATATATTTGCCTCAACTGTCTCACCTGCCGCACTACTGCTTCAGTTCCCCTACTCCATCCAGACTCTCCCAAGTAGCACTGGCTCCAGATCGGGTATAACTTATCCCTCTTGTACAATTACCCTCCAGAAGAGACTTAACAGTCCAAGAACCGGAATCCCCTCCCTCCCCTCAACTCCTCAGCCACAAATTCATCTGCCTTATCCTCCAATTGCTGTCATTAATAGCACATGGCACAGGGAGTCATCCAGAAATAACTACCCTGAGTGTAATTCCCCTTTAAGAAAACAGAAGCGGGGATGGTGTGCTGGTCTGAAAGGACAATTGGAATGTAGAGGCTTGAGACGTCCACTCCCGACTATCCTGCTGGCAAATGTACAGTCTCTGGAAAATAAAACTGAAGACCTCAGAGCCAGATTACTGTACCAGAGGGACATCAGGGATGGTTGTGTACTTTGCTTCATGGAAACATGGCTATCCTCTGACATTTTGGATGCATCACTGCAGCTCGATGGTTTCACCATTCTCTGTAAAAACAGGACGGATGAAAGGTAGAAATGATGAAGTATGTGTTATGATTAACTCATTGTGGTTCACAAATGTGGCGGTTCTGTTTCAGTCCTGCTCACCTGACCTGAAACATTTAGTGGTCAAATGTTATCCATTTTACCCTCTCGTTGAGTGAGACCAGAGGAGCCGACACATTTGATGACTATTACACCACTATTAAGAATGCTCACTGGGCCATTCCATGCCCACACTTTGCACCTGCCGCACTACTGCTTCAGTTCCCCTACTCCATCCAGACTCTCCCAAGTAGATCCCAGTCTGATCACCTGGCTGTACTTCTACTTCCAGTAAGATGGCAGTGCGTTTGAACGCTGAGACTTCTCGAGGGCACTTTTAAAAATGTGTTTTTTATGATCGCAAGACTGTTCTGGACTCCAAGAATTACAGATAGAGCAGGTGTATCGCATCAATGATCTGCTTGATGTTTGGGGCAGCTGGCCAGCTGTTGAAGGAGCCGGTGGACAAATTGGAGAAGGAGAAGCTGGTGCTCAGCTGGAGAAGGTTTCAGAAGAGCTGACCTGGGGGTGCAGACCACGCTGCTGCCTGCTACTCACAGACATCAGAGTTGGTGCGTGAAAGCGTGTGAAGTATAACCGTAACTGACTGACTGACTTGGACGATTCTCTTGCGATTGCAGGACCTTGTTTGATGGCGAGTCAGGCAACAAGGCGGCAGCGTGGCCTCAGCTGTAGCAAGGACTAGGCCTCACGGCGTGTGCTTGCCTGCTACTGTAGTCCAGGTGAGGCGATCCAGGGGAAGTGTAGCATGGCAACAAGCTCGGTTGGAGACTAGCCTCTTCTCTCGGTGCTGCCCTCCACTGGTGGAAAGTCAGTCTGGTTTGTCCATCAATTTGCATGTCACCCAGGGACTTGGACTTTGCATGTGTTTCCTTGTGTGTTTTTTTTCTCTCTCTCAGTATCATGAATGTACGTTATGCGACTTGGTCCCAGAGGAACACTGTCTCATTCAATTGTATCCATGTATGGTTTGAATGATAATTAAACTTGATTTGATTTGATTTGATTTTGATTTCAGCATATAGGCAGAGACTAAAGACCGCAGCATTAATGGTGAGGACAAAGAAGGTATGGTCAAGAGAGGGGTAGGAGTCCTTACAAAACTACTTTTGAGTCAGTCAGTATACTGGATGATATTCAAGGATTCATCTTTGAGCCTGAATGAATATGACACAATTACTATTTGACAAAGAAGAGACTGTCTAAAATGTTTCCTAATGTTGATAGTCAGTGTGATAGATGTAAAACCGGGACAGCTACATTGACACATTTGTTTTGGTCGTATTCTGTATTAAAACATATTTGGAAATCTATTTTCTCTACAATTTCTAAAGTTTTAAAAATTAATTTACAACCTAATAAATTGACTGTTTTGTTTGGTATAATCCCTCAATACATTCATGGTATTTCTCTATCAGACCAACATGAAATTGCATTTGTTACATTATTGGCCAGAAGGGCTATTTTGTTGAAATGGAAAGATGCTTCCGCTCCTGCTTTGATACAAGTGATGCTATGTCTTAATTTGGAGAAAATCAGAAGTCGAACTTTTGATCCTCGATTTGATTTTGAGAAAAGGTGGGGTTCATTCGCCCGCTACTATCATCTGATTTAAGTTAATTAATATGGTTTCCTTCCGATTTTTCTTTAAATGGATTTGAGTTGGCGGATTGATGTTTTTCTTCTATGGAAGCTTGTATGATGTATAGCTCCAGGGTTGTGCTCCCAGTGGGTTTTTTTTTGGTTTTTTTTTAGTTAGTAGGTTTTTTTCTCTTAGTTAGCAGGGGTTCTTCTTTTTTCTTTCTAAAAAATTCTTAACACTTCATTTTTTTTCTTCTTATTATTGATATATTGCTTAGCTTTGTTAATAAGTTATTTGCTAATTTAATTCTTCATTGTACATAACGACATATTGACTTGATTACCTTAATGTATTTTTGTTGATCTTTAATAATAATCAATAAAAAGATTTTAAAAATGAAAAAAAAAAGGAATGTGACACAGTTGTCTCTGACTTAATCGGGACCTGTGTGGATGAGTGTATGCCTTCGAGGACATACTGGACATACCCAGACCAAAAGCTGTGGATAAACCAGGAGATTGGCAGTCAGCTGAGGGCTACATCTGTGGCATTCAAGACCAATGATACCAAATTGGTGGTGATGAATAGGAGCTAAAGACAGTGCCAGAGATAACCTCCCCCAGCTCCAGCAAAACGTCGGTGCAGGCAGCGGAGCGGGAGTAAGGAGTGCTCGTGATCGACATACGACTGGAGATCGGAGGATCAGCCGTTGTAGGTAGGCCGAGACCCTCGGACCTACCTGGAAAATACCTGAGGAGGAAGGTAAAGCTGCGCAAGTGCGGGTGACGTCAGCGGCGAGCGCCGGCTTTAAAAAGCGGCCCACTTTTAGGAGTGGGCAGTGGAGTGCTGGGCTTCGGCGCAAGAAGCCTGTTTTTCATTTATTCTGACTAATCTGGGATCAGGTGATGGGGGAGACGGTTAGAGCAGTGGTGTGCTCCGTATGCAGTATGTGGGAGGTCAGGGTCAACACAGTTGTTCCTGCTGACCACACCTGCAATAGGTGCATCCAGCTGCAGCTCCTATCAGACCGAGTTAGGGAATTGGAGCAGGAGCTGGATGAACTACGGATCATTCGGGAGGCAGAGATAGATAAGAGTTATTGGGAGGCAGTCACACCGAAAAGACAGGAGGTAGGCAAATGGGTGACAGTCAAGAGAGGCAAGGGGAGCAGACAGAGAGAGCAGAGCACCCCTGTGGCCGTTCCCATCAAAAATAAGTATACCGTTTTGGATACTGTTGGTGGGGATGATCTACCAGGAACAAGTTGCAGTGGTCCTGTCTCTGGCACTGAGGTTGGACCCTCGACTAGGAAGGGGAGGAGGGAAGAGAAGAGAGCGGTATTGATAGGGGATTCTATAGTCAGGGGGGCGGATAGGAGATTTTGTGGGGAAAATCGGGAGTCTCGGATGGTATGTTGCTTCGCTGGTGCTGGGGTCCAAGACATCTCAGATCGGGTGCAGGTTATTCTCAAGAGGGAGGGCAAGAATCCAGATGTTGTGGTCCATGTAGGGACCAATGACGTGGGTAGGATGAGTGAGGGGGTCCTGCGTAGGAAGTTCAGGGAATTAGGTGCGAAGCTGAAGAGTAGGACCTCCAGGGTAACAATCTCAGGATTACTACCTGTGCCACGTGCGAGTGAGGCAAGGAACAGAAGGATTATAAAGATTAATACATGGCTGAGAGGATGGTGCAGGAGGGAGGGCTTCTGGTTTGTAGATAATTGGGTTTTGTTCCAGGGAAGGTGGGATCTGTTCCGAAGGGACAGTTTACACCTGAACTGGAGCGGTACTAACATTCTTGGAGGGAAGTTTGCTAGTGCTTCTTGGGGGGGGGGGGGGTTTAAACTAAATTTGCAGGGGGCAGGGATCCAGAATGTGAGGGAGGATAGCGAGAGGAAGAATAAAGGACAGTTGGGGACTACACGGTTCCGGAATATTAAGTGTTTAGTTGAGGAAGGTGGGGCGGAACAAGTGATAAGGCGGACTCATGTACAGAGGGATGGTCTGACGGAACATGGAGTTAAATGTGTTGAAAGAATAAGTAAATTTAGGAAGGACAACAAAATTCTAGGGGCGTATAGCCCGATGGGCGTTCAGGGAGCTGGGTTAAGCACAATAGGTAGCGATTCAAACAGAGAGAGGAGAAATGTGTTAAAAATTCTACATCTGAATGCACGAAGTGTCAGAAATAAGGCAGATGAGCTTGAAGCCCAGGTGCGAATGGGTAACTATGATGTTGTTAGGATAACGGAGACATGGCTGCAGGGAGATCAGACCTGGGAAATGAATGTACAAGGGTATACGTGCTATCGTAGGGACAGAAATGTGGGCAGAGAGGGTGGGGTGGCCCTGTTGGTGAGGAATAAGATTCAGTCCTTTGCAAGGGGGGACATAGGGTCAGGAGAAGTAGAGTCTGTGTGGATAGAGCTGAGGAACAGTAAGGGCAAAAGGACCCAAATGGGTGTTGTCTACAGGCCACCAAACAGTAGTATGGATATTGGGTGCAAGTTGAATAGGGAGTTAACATTGGCATGTGGCAAAGGTAATGTCGCAGTAGTTATGGGGGATTTCAACATGCAGGTGAACTGGGAGAATCAGGTTGGTGCTGGACCACAGGATAGGGAGTTTGTAGAGTGCCTACGGGATGCATTCTTGGAACAGCTTGTACGAGAGCTGACCAGGGACAAGACTATTCTGGATTTAGTGTTATGTAATGAACAGGATTTGATAAGCGATCTTGCAGTAAAGGAGCCATTAGGAGGTAGTGATCATAATATGATAAGCTTTTATCTGCAATTTGAGAAGGGCAAGGGCAGATCGGCGGTATTAGTGTTGCAGTTGAACAGGGGAAACTATGGAGCCATGAGGGAGGAGCTAGCCAAAGTTGACTGGACGGATAGCCTAGCAGAAAAGACAGTGGAACAGCAATGGCAGGTATTCTTGGGAATAATGCACAAGGTGCAAAATCAGTTCATGCCCCAGAGAAGGAAGGATTCAAAGGGGGGAAAGGGGCCACAGTGGTTGACAAAGGAAGTCAGAGATTGCATAGCATTAAAAAAAAGGAAATATGACAGAACTAAGGTGAGTGGGAGGACAGATGATTGGGAAGTTTTTAAGGAACAACAGAACTTAACTAAAAAGCCAATACGGGGAGAAAAAATGAGGTACGAACGCAAGCTAGCCAGGAATATAAAGGAAGATAGCAAAAGCTTTTTTAGTTATGTGAAGAGAAAGAAGATAGTTAAGAATAATGTTGGGCCCTTGAAGAATGAATTGGGTGAAATTGTTATGGGAAACAGAGAAATGGCAGAAGAATTTAATGAGTACTTTAGATCTGTTTTCACTAAGGAAGACACAAGCAATCTCCCAGATGTATGGATGGGCCAAGGACATAGGGTAACAGAGGAAATGAAACAGATTGACATTCGGAAGCAAACGGTGATGAGAAGACTGATGAGACTGAAGGCTGACAAATCCCCAGGTCCAGATGGTCTGCACCCTCGGGTACTAAAGGAGGTGGCCCTGGAAATTGCAGATGCATTGGTAATCATTTTCCAATGTTCCTTAGATTCAGGATCAGTTCCTGAGGATTGGAGAATGGCTAATGTTATCCCACTTTTTAAGAAAGGAGGGAGGGAGAAAACCGAGAACTATTGACCTGTCAGCCTGACATCAGAGGTGGGAAAGATGCTAGAGTCCATTATTAAGGATGAAATAGTGGTATATCTAGATAACAGTGATAGGATTGGGCCGAGCCAGCATGGCTTTACCAAGGGTAAATCATGCTTGACTAATCCGTTGGAGTTTTTCGAGGATGTACCCAGGAAGTTAGACAAGGGAGATCCAGTGGATGTAGTGTACCTCGATTTTCAGAAGGCATTTGATAAGGTCCCACATAGAAGATTGGTGGGTAAAATCAAAGCTCGGGGCATCGGGGGGAAGGCATTGACTTGGATAGAAAATTGGTTGGCAGATAGAAAGCAAAGGGTAGCAGTGAATGGGTGTTTCTCGGAATGGCAGGTGGTGACTAGTGGGGTGCCACAGGGTTCGGTATTGGGACCACAGCTGTTTACCATTTACGATAACGATTTGAATGAAGGCATAGAAAATAACATCAGCAAATTTGCTGATGATACTAAGCTGGGTGGCAGTGTGGCAGGTGATGAGGATGTTAGGAGAATTCAGGGTGACTTGGATAGGCTGGGTGAGTGGGCAGATTCTTGGCAGATGGCGTTTAATGTGAATAAGTGTGAGGTTATCCACTTTGGGAGTAAGAACAGGAAGGCAGATTATTATCTGAATGTTGTAGGGTTGGGTAAGGGAGAAATACAAAGAGATCTCGGAGTCCTTGTTCATCAGTCACTGAAGGTGAATGAGCAAGTGCAGCAGGCAGTGAAGAAGGCTAATGGAATGTTGGCCTTTATTACAAAGGGAATTGAGTACAAGAGCAAGGAAATCCTCTTGCATTTGTACAGAGCCCTGGTGAAACCACACCTGGAGTATTGTGTACAGTTTTGGTCTCCAGGGTTAAGGAAGGACATCCTGGCTGTAGAGGAAGTGCAGCGTAGATTCACAAGGTTAATTCCTGGGATGTCTGGACTGTCTTACGCAGAGAGGTTAGAGAGACTGGGCTTGTACACGCTGGAATTAAGGAGATTGAGAGGGGATCTGATTGAAAAATATAAGATTATTAAGGAATTGGACAAGATAGAGGCAGGAAATATGTTCCAGATGCTGGGAGAGTCCAGTACCAGAGGGCATGGTTTGAGAATAAGGGGTAGGTCATTTAGGACAGAGTTAAGGAAAAAACTTCTTCTCCCAGAGAGTTGTGGGGGTCTGGAATGCACTTGCTCGGAAGGTAGTGGAGGCCAATTCTGTGGATGCTTTCAAAAAGGAGCTAGATAGGTATCTTATGGATAAGGGAATCAAGGGATATGGGGACAAGGCAGGAACCGGGTATTAACCGGGTTAATACCATTAACCGGGTATTAATGGTACCATTAATTACCATGGTAATTAATCATGGTAATTACCATGATTACCATTAATCATGGTAATCAACCATGATTACTGGGCTGATCATGGTAATTGATCAGCCATGATCTCAAAATGGCGGTGCAGGCTCGAAGGGCCGAATGGTCTACTTCTGCACCTATTGTCTATTGTCTATTTAAATTCTTCCTGTTCTGATGCCTCTGTTTCTGGGTGGCTGGGGTCCTATCTTTTGGAATTCTTTGAAGAAATAACAAGCAGGATAGCCCAGGAGAAACACAGAATCATAGAAAACCTACAGCACAATACAGGCCCTTCGGCTCCCAAAGCTGTGCCGAACATGTCCCTACCTCAGAAATTACTAGGCTTACCTATGGCTCTCCATTTTACTAAGCTCCTTGTACCTATCTAAAAGCCTCTTTAAAGAACCTATCATATCGGCCTCCACCACCGTTGCCGGCAGCCCATTCCACGTACTCACCACTCTCTGAGTAAAAAAACTTACCCCTGACATCTCCTCTGTACCTACTCCCCAGCACCTTAAACCTGTTAGCCATTTCAGCCCCGGGAAAAAGCCTCGGACTATTCACACAATCAATGCCTCTCATCATCTTGTATACCTCTCATCCTCTCATCCTTCTTCGCTCCAAGGAGAAAAGGCTGAGTTCCCTCAACCTATTTTCATGAGGTATGCTCCCCAATCCAGGCAACATCCCTGTAAATCTCCTCTTCACCTTTTCTATGGCTTCCACATCCTTCCTGTAGTGAGGTGACCAGAACTGAGCACAGTACTCCAAGTGGGGCCTGACCAGGGTCCTATATAGCTGCGACGTTAACTCTCGGCTCCTAAATTCAATTCCACGATTGATGAAGGCCAATACACCATACGCCTTCTTAACCACAGAGTCAACCTGTACAGCTGCTTTGAGCGTCCTATGGACTCGGACCCCAAGACTCACTGGTCTGAAATTTCCTGGACTATCTCTACTCCCCAACTTGAATCAAGGAGCAACATCTGCAACACTCCAATCCTCCGGAACCTCTCCCCTCATCATTGATGATGCAAAGATCATCGCTAAAGGCTCAGCAATCTCCTCCCTCGCCTCCCACTGTAGCCTGGGGAACATTTCGCCCGGTCCTGGCAACTTATCCAACTTGATGCTTTCCAAAAGCTCCAGCACATCCTCTTTCTTAATATCTACATGCTCAGGCTTTTCAGTCTGCTGCAAGTCATCACTACAATCACCAAGATCCTTTTCCATAGTGAATACTGAAGCAAAGTATTCATTAAGTACCTCTGCTATTTCCTCCGGTTCCATACACACTCGCCAACTGTCACAGCTGATAGGTCCTATTCTTTCACATCTTATCCTCTTGCTCTTCACATACTTGTAGAATGCCTTGGGGTTTTCCTTAATCCAAGACCTTCTCATGGCCCCTTCTGACTCTCCTAATTTCCTTCCTAAGCTTCTTCCTAGTTGTCTTTTAATCTTCTAGATCTCTAACATTACCTAGCTCTCTGAACCTTTTGTAAGCTTTTCTTTTCTTCTTGACTAGATTTATTACAGCCTTTGTACACCACGGTTCCTGTACTCTACCATAACTTCCCTGTCTCATTGGAAAGTACCTATACAGAACTCTACACAAATATCCCCTGAATATTTGCCGCATTTCTTTCATACTTTTCCCTGAGAACATGTTTCCAATTTAAGCCTCCAATTTCCTGCCTGGTAGCCTCATAATTCCCCTTACTTCAATTAAATGCTTTTCTAACTTGTCTGTTCCTATCTCTCTCCAATGCTATGGTAAAGGAGATAGAATTGTGATCATTATTTCCGAAATGCTCTCCCACTGAGAGATCTGACACCTGACCAGGTTCATTTCCCAATACCAAATCAATTCTTATTATTACACCTTTCCAGGATCTGTTTCCCTATCTGCTCCTCAATATCCCTGTTACTATTAGGCAACCTATACAAAACACCCAGTAAAGTTATTGACCCCTTCCTGTTCCTAACTTCCACCCACAGATACTCAGTCCAAGGCGTTCACCTTTTCTGCAGCCATGACACTATCTCTGATCAACAGTGCCACTCCCCCACCTTTTTTGCCTCCCTCCCTGTCCTTTCTAAAACATCTAAAACCCGGCACTTGATCTAACCAATCCTGTCCCTGAGTTACCCAAGTCTCTGTAATGGCCACCACATCATCGCTCCAAGAACTGATCCATGCTCAAAGCTCATTGGCTTTGTTCACAACACTCCTTGGATTAAAATAGACACATCTCAAGCCTTCGGTCTGAGCGCGTCCCTTCTCTATCACCTGCCCATCCTCCCTCTCACACTGTCTACAAGCTTTCTCTATTTGTGAGCCAACCTCCTCTTCAGTTCGGTTCCCACCCCCCAACAATTCTAGTTTAAACTCTCCACAGTAGCCTTAGCAAACCTCCCCGCCAGGATATTGGTCCCCCGGGATTCTAGTGCAATCCGTTCTTTTTGTACAGGTCACACCTGCCCCAAAAGAGGTCCCAATGATCGAGAAATCTGAAACCCTGCCCCCTGCTCCAATTCCTCAGCCATGTATTTATCCTCCACCTCATCCTATCCTATTCTCACTGACGCGTGGCACAGGCAGTAATCCTGAGATTACTACCTTTGAGTTCCTGCTTCTCAAACTTCCTTCCTAACTCCCTGTAGTCTTTTTTCAGGACCTCTTCCCTTTTCCTACCTATGTCATTGGTACCAATATATACCATGACCCCTGGCTGTTCTCCCTCCCACTGCAGGATATCGTGGATGCGATCTGAAACATCCCGGACCCTGGCACCTGGGAGGCAAACTACCATCCGAGTTTCTTTCCTGCATCCACAGAATCGCCTGTCTGAACCCCGACTATAGAGTCCCCTATAACTACAGCCTTCCTCTTCCTTTCCCTACCCTTCTGAGCCACAGGACCAGACTCCGTGCAGAGGCACGGCCACTGGTGGGCTGTCCCCCCCACCACTTCCCCCAGGTGGGCTGTCCCCCCCAACAGTACTCAAACAGGAATACTTATTGTCAAGGGGTACAGCCACAGGGGTACTCTCTAGTACCTGACTCTTCCCCTTCCCCCTCCTGACTGTGACCCACTTGTCCATCTCCCGTGGTCCTGGTGTGACCACCTGCCTGTAACTCCCCTCTATCACCTCCTCGCTCTCCCTCGCTAGGCAAAGGCTAAGGTTCCCTAACATGGTCCCTTAGGAGCTGCAGCGTGACACACCTGGTGCAGATATGGCCGTCCGGGAGGCTGGAGAATCAGTTGATGCTGTGTACTTGGATTTTCAGAAGGACTTTGACAAGGTGCCACACATGAGGCTGCTTAACAAACTACGGGCTCATGGTATTACAGGAAAGATTCTAGCATGGATAAAGCAGTGGCTGATTGGCAGGAGGCAGAAAGTGGGAATAAAAGGAGCCTTTTCTGGCTGGCTGTCAGTAACTAGTGATGTTCCACAGGGATCTGTGTTGGGACTGATTATTTTTACGTCATATGTCAATGATTTGGATGATGAAATTGTTGGCTTTGTTGCAAAGTTTGCAGATGATATGACAGGTGAAGAGGCAGATAGTTTTGAGGAAGTAGCGAGGAGCACAGAAGGACTTAGATTAGGAGAATGGGCAAAGAAATGGAAGATGGAATACAGTGTTGGGAAGTGTACAGTCATGCACTTTGGCAGAAGAAATGTGATGCACCATCAATAACTCACACTGAGACGTAAGGCGAGATATCGGCTTTTATTGACTGGAAGAAGGAACCAGGAGTGAGTGTCCATCATACTATGTCCTGGAGACTGAGGCCGAGCGTCAGGCCTCAGATCGCCTCTATACAGGGGCCTGTGGGAGGAGCCACAGGAGCAGTCAGCAGGGGGCGTGTCCGGACAGGCACATAGTTCACCACAAAATGAAAGGTTGAATATTTTCTAAATGGAGAGAAAATAAAAAATCTGAGGTGCAAAGGGTCTTGGGAGTCCTTGTGCAGGATTCCCTGATGGTTAATTTGCAGATTGAGCCTGTGGTGAGGAAGGCAAATGTGATGTTAGCATTCATTTCAAGAAGACTAGAATATAAAAACAAGGATGTAATGTTGAGATTTTATAAAGCACTGGTGAGGCCTCACTTGAAGTATTGTTTGCAGGTTTGGGCCTCTTATCTTAGAAAGAATGTGCTGAAACTGGAGAGGGTTTAACAAAGGTTCACAAAAATGAATCCAGGATTGAATGGCTTGTCATATGAAGAGTGTCGATGGCTCTGGGCCTGTATTCACTAGAATTCAGAAGAAAGAGAGGTGATCTCATTGAAAGCTATCGAATGCTCAAAGGCCTTGATTGATGTGGAGAAGATTTTTCCTATCATGGGAGAGTCTAAGACCAGAGGACACATCCTTAGAATAGAGGGACGTCCTTTTAGAACAGAGCTGGAGAGGAATTTGAGATGAGAGTGGTGCATCTGTGGAATTCTTTGCCACAAGCAGCTGTGGAGGCCAGATCTCTATGTTTATTTAAGGCAAAGATTCTTGATTGGTTGGAGCATGAAGGGATAAATGGAGAAGGGAGGAGATTGGGGCTGAGAGGAAAATTGGATCAACCATGATGAAGTGGTGGAGCAGACTCGATGGGCAAATGGCCTCATTCTGCTTCTGTATCTTATGGTCTTATTATTGGGATTGTTCATGTATAGTGACACTCAGAAAACTACGGTTCTGCACGATGGCAGTTTCCTTTTCTTAGGACTTGCATATCACCAGCGATTTGGTATGTCCAGATTTGGCCTGAAGTTGGGGGTGAATTTGGGGTGTGCATGGCCATGTGGACACGAATTCTTACCAGTGTCACGTACTGAAGCAAAGCAGGAGCCGGAACACTGAAGTCAGCAAGAATGGCTGTCGGAGGGCTCTGCACTTGGTAACTGCTTTGCCAATTCTCAAGCTGGAGAACTCAAAATAAAAAGCAATGCTTCAGACCGACTGTAACATCGAAATAGTGACTGTTGTCTCCCTTGTCACTGGAAGAAGCAATATCTGTCTCTACCTTGTTAGTGAGAGAGAGCGAGCGCCTGTGGGAAGTCGAGATTGCTGGAGTGAACAGTTAGTTTTTGATGGACTGCAGACGAGGTTTCTTTTTGAGAGCTTTGTTGCTGGAATGGTGGGTGGTGGGAATTCTGATGCTTTATGTCAGAATAAGTGGAGGGGGGTTGATGCTGCTTGTGTGTGGGAGGAGTGCAAGGGCTTTGGGGGTTTTTACAGACCTTTTTCCTGTCATTCTTTGGGTTTTTTCCCCTTCTGTTTCAAGGATGCCTGCAGAGAGTAAGAATTTCAGGTTGTGTAGGGTATACATTCTCTGATATTAAATTGAACTATTGAACTATCCACAACTCCACCAACCTTTATGTCATCTGCAAACTTACCAACCCACCCACCCACTTCCTCATCAGTCAATTACAAAAATCACAGAAAGCAGGGGTCCCAGAGCAGATCCCTACAGAGCACCACTGGCACCAACCTCCAGGCAGAACATGCTCCATCTTCAACCACCCTTGCCTTCAATGAGCGGGCCAATTCTGAATCCACACAGCCAAGGTTCCCTGGATCCCTTGCCTCCTGACTTTCTGAATAAGCCCCCCATGGGGAACCTTAACAAACACCTTACTGTCTTAACCATATCCAGCACACCCACTGCTCTAATTTCATTACTGTGCTTTGTCACAACCTCAAATAATTCAATCAGGCTTGCAAGGCATGACCTGTACCTCACAGAGTCATGTTGACTTTCCTTAATTAGATTGCATCAAATATTCATAGATATTGTCTCTAAGACTCTTCTCCAATAATTTGCCCACCACTGAAGAAAGACTCATCAGTCTATAATTCCCAATACTCCCTTTCTTGAAAAAAGGAATAATATTTCCCATCCTCCAATCATCTGGTACCACTCCTGTGGCCAGTGAGGATACACAGATCATCACCAAAGACACAGCAATCTCTTGCTTTGCTTCCTGTGGTAATCTGGGTTTATCCCATTTAGCCCAAAATATTTATTGCTGGAAAATGATGCTGAAGATACAGTAATGGGGGACAAGGAAATGGTGGATGAACTGAGTAAGTATTTTGCATCAGTCTTCACCATGGAAAATACTAGCAGTATGGTGGAAGTTTGAGAGTGTCAACGGACAGACATGTGTGAAGTTGCCATTACTGGGGAGAAGGTTCTTGGGAAACTGAAAGGTCTGAGGGTAGATAAACCAGCTGGACGAGATGGTGGACACCCCAGGTTCTGAAAGAGGTGGCTCAGGAGATTGTGGAGGCATTAGTAATGATCTTTCAAGAATCACTAGATTCTGGAAAGGTTTTATAACCATATAACCACATAACAATGACAGCATGGAAACAGGCCATCTTGGCCCTTCTAGTCCATTCTGAACGCTTACTCTCACCTAGTCCCACTGACCCGCACTCAGCCCATAACCCTCCATTCCTTTCCTGTCCATATACCTATCCAATTTTACTTTAAATGACAATATTGAACCCGTCTTTACCACTTCTACTGGAAGCTCATTCCACACAGCTACCACTCTCTGAGTAAAGAAGTTCCCATTTGTGTTACCCCTAAACTTTTGCCCCTTAACTCTCAACTCATGTCCTCTTGTTTGAATCTCCCCTGCTCTCAATGGAAAAAGCCTATCCACGTCAACTCTACCTATCCCCTCATAATTTTAAATACCTCTATCAAATCCCCCCTCAACCTTCTATGCTCCAAAGAATAAAGACCTAACTTGTTCAACCTTTCTCTGTAACTTAGGTTCTGAAACCCAGGTAACATAGGTTCCATTAATTTACCCACCACTGACGTCAAACTGACAGGCCTATAATTGTTAGGTTTACTCTTAGAACCCTTTTTAAACAATGGAACAACATGAGCAATACACCAATCCTCCAGCACCATCCCCGTTTCTAACGACATTTGAAATGTTTCTGTCAGAGCCCCTGCTATTTCTACACTAACTTCCCTCAAGGTCCTAGGGAACATCCTGTCAGGACCCAGAGATTTATCCACTTTTATATTCCTTAAAAGCACCAGTACTTCCCCTTCTTTAATCATCATAGTTTCCATAACTCCCCTACTTATTTCCCTTACCTTACACAATTCAATATCCTTCTCCTTAGTGAATACCAAAGAAAAGAAATTGTTCAAAATCACCCCCATCTCTTTTGGCTCCACACATAGCCGTCCACTCTGATTCTCTAAGGGACCAATTTTATCCCTCACTATCCTTTTACTATTAATGTAACTGTAGAAACCCTTTGGATTTATTTTCACCTTACTTGCCAAAGCAACCTCATATCTTCTTTTACCTTTTCTAACTTCTTCCTTAAGATTCTTTTTACATTCTTTATATTCCTTGAGCACCTCTGGAAGGTTCTGGAAGGTTGGAAAATTGCAAATGTCATTCCAATCTTCAAGAAGGGAGAGAGGCAAAAGAAAGGAAATTATAGGCCAGTTAGTCTGACCTCAGTGGTTGGGAAGATGTTGGAGTCAATTGTTAAGGATGAGATCTCAGCATGGTTTCCTCAAGGGAAGATCTTGAGTGGCAGATCTGTTGGAATTCTTTGAAGAAGTAACAAGCAGGATAGATGAAGGAGAACTGGTTGATGTTGTGTACTTGGATCTTCATTAGGCCTTTGACAAGGTGCCACACATGAGCCTGCTTAACAGTTACAAGTCCATGATATGACAGGAAAGATTCTAGCATGGATAAGGCAATGTCTGATTGGTGAGCTAAAGAGTGGTGAATCTGTACAATTTGTTGCTACAGATAGGCCAAGTACATTTAAGGCAAAGACTAATAGTTTCTTGATTGGTCAGGGTATGAAGGGATAGGGTTAGAAGGCAGGAGATTGGGGCTGAGAGGAAAAATGGAATATCCATGATGAAGTGGCAGAGCAGACTCAATGGACCAAATGGCCTAATTTTGTTCCAATGTTTTATGTTCTTATGGTCTATCTTGATATTTCAAAAGTTCCAGCACATCCTTTTACTTACCATCAGCATGGTCTAGCATATCAGCCTGTTTTCTGCTGTCTCCACAAACCTCAAGGGCCCTCTCACTGGTGAATATTGAAGCAAGGCATTCATTAAGGATCTCCCTACCTCCTCCAACTCCAGGCACATTTATCCTTCCATCCCTGACTGGTCCTACCCTCCCAACCTGTCCCTGACCCTCTTGAAATTTCCAAACCCCAGAACATCCAGCAGTCATTCTTGTCTTTGTGACAGCCAAGTCTCTGAAAAGGTTGAACTTTTGTGTGGTGACCCGTGCTATAAGTTCATCAGCCTCATTCCTGATGCTTCATCTTCTGACCAATCACTCTGGTTCCCACCTCCTGCCAAGCCAGTTTAAACCCGCCCCGACAGCTCTAGCAAATCTACCTGAAAGGATATTGAACCCCCCCCCCCCACCCCTCCCCGAAGTTCAGTCCTTTTTGTGCAGATGTTACCTTCTCCAGAAGAGATCCCAATGATCCACAAATCTGGAACCTTGCTCCCTGCACCAGTTCCTCAGCCACACATTTATCTGCCAAATCATCCACTGGTGCAATCTGGAGATTACTACCCTTGAGGTCCCGCTTTTCTGCTTTCTACGTAGCTCTCTATATTCTCTCTTCAGGACAACCTTTTCATACCTATGACATTATTACCAATAGGTACCATGAATTCTGGCTGCTTAAAGAATGCCCTTTTAGAATGCTGTTGATCTGATTTGAGACATCTCAGACCCTGGCACCTGGAGGCACCATACCATGCTAATGTCTCTTTCACATCCACACAATCTCCTGTCTGCTCCTCTAATTATTAAATACCACTCCAGCACTGCACTCCTCTTCTTCCCCCCCCCCATCTCTAAGCCACAGAGACAGAAACCCTGCCAGAGACCTGATCTCTGTGACTTACCCTGGTAGATAGCTCCCCCCCCCCACCAACTCATTTCCAAGGTGATATACCTGTAGACATCGTGACCAAGAAAGCTTCTCAGAGGGCTAAAGAAATTTGGCACGGTTTCTTTGACCGGTAGTGTAGCGGTTTGCGTAATGCTATTACAGCAGCTGCGATCATGGTTCAATTCCGGCTGCTGCCAGTAAGGAGTTTGTACGTTCTCCCTGTGGGTTTCCTCCGGGTGCTGCGATTTCCTCCCACATTTCAAATACACATGGGGGTCAGAAGGTTAATCCATCACACAGGTGTAATTGGATAGTACAGGCTTGTTGGGCCAGAGGTGTCTGTTACAGTGTTGTATCTCTAAATAAAATGAAGAATATTGATACCAATATTTATCGACGCACCATATAAAGCATCCTATCCAGGTATGGCAACTGCTCCGTACATATCCACAAGAAACTGCAGAGAGATGTCGACATAGAGTTAAAGAAAACAGGCCATTTGGCCCATCTAGTCTGCAAAATCATTTAGTCTGCCTAGTCCCATCGACCCACACCCAGAACATAGCACTCCATATACCTCACTTTCATGTACCTATCCAAATTTCTCTTAAGTGTTGAAATTGAAATTGCGCTGGTAACTCGTTCCACACTCTCACCACCCTTCGAGCTCAGTATTTCACAGAAACCAGCCTCCCCCTCTATGCTTCTCACTGCTCCGGTAAAGCAGCCAACATAATCAAAAACCCCAGCCACTCCAAACATTCTTGCTTCTCCTTTCTTTCATCAGACACCAAGATATAAAAGTCTGAAAGCTCGTACCACCAGGATCAAGGATAGCTTCTACCTCATTGTTATAAGACATTGAATGGTTCCCCAGTACAGACTCTTCACCTCAAAATCCTCCTTATTGAAATCTTGCACATGATTTTCTACCTGTTCTGCACTTTCTCTGTAGCTGTTGCACATTATTCTGCATTCTGCTATTGTTTTACCTGGTGCTAACTCAATACACTCTTTAATGATTTGATCTTTATGAATAGTATGCAAGACAAATGTTTCAGTATATCTCGGTACATGCGACAATAATAAACCAATTCCAACTCCAGTTACAGTTCTGGTTACAAATTAAAGCTCTAAACTGGGGCAGATTAAATTTTGATGATATTAAATGGGACCATAGAAAGGCTGATTGCCAGATGCTGTTTGTGGGCAAAGGAAGTATTTGGGCCTCTTTCATCATCCTCAATGGCCGTTTGATTTTAGCTTCATAAGACTTACAGGCTCTTCTCTTTTCTTCTTGACTAAATTCACCAGCTCTCTCAACATCCAGGGTACCCTTACCTTGGTGTCCCTGACCTTCCTTCCTATTATTCCATACCCTGTGCAGTTGGTCTTTGAACACTTTCCACATGTCAGATACGGACACTGTTTCCAATTAACTCCCCCTAGTTCCTGCCCAATACCTTCATAATTTCCTTCCTCAGTACTCTCCTACACACTCTGAATTCATTAAGGAACTTGCTTGATTGTAGTTGTCCCTATCTGTCAAATGTTTTATCAAGCCTTCCAAAATCCTTTTCATCCAAGATGATCTAAACTTGACATCTTTTCCTTTTACCTTTACTGGAACATGCTGTCTCTGAACTCTTCAGAAAGATTTCTACTTGTCAGATGCTGTTTCCCCACAAGCGTCTGCTCCGACTGACCTTCATCAAATCCTCTTTGCACTGCTGCAAACCTCCTTCAGAAACTTAACCGGAGGGCCAACTTTTCCTTTCTGGGATGACCTTGAAATTTACAGAATTCTAGAATCCCAAAGTGTTCCCCATTGCCACTTCTGCCACCGGCTTAACTTCCTTTCCCAAGCACAAAGAATCGCATCATCTTACAGCCAGGTATTTGGTCCAATGGCCACAATGAGCAGTGGCTAGTCTTCTGGACTAACTGCATTGCCTGCCACTTGATCCTTTATGTGCTGCATTTGAGCATGGCTGATTTATTATCCCTCTCAACCCCATCCTTTTGCCTTCTCCCTCTAAGCTTTGATGCCCTGACTAATCAAGAACCTATCAACCTCCAATTTAAATATATCATATAACTTGGCTTCCACAACTGCTTGTGGCAATGAATTCCACAGATTTACCAGCCTCTGACTGAAGAAATTCTTCCTCATCTCTGTTCAGAAGCGAAATCCAAGACTCTTCCAGTACTGGAAACATGCCTCACATATTAACGTTTCATTCCCAGGATCGTTCTCGTGAACATCCTTTGGACCCTCTCCAACGCCAGCACATCTTATTTTGGATATGAGGGTCAAGATGCTCGCGATACTCCAAATGCGTTCTGACCAGTGCTTTATAAAGCCTCAACGTTGCATCCTTGCTTTTATATCCTAGTCCTCTGAAATGAATTCTAACTTTGCATTTGTCTTCCTCACCACTGACTCAGCCTGCAAGTTAACCTTTAGAGAACCCTGCATTCGGACTCCCAAGTGGTACATTGCGTGCATCCAAGGCTGAGATGGGCAGATTTTGGTACACCGAGGCAATCACCAGACATGGGATAAGCTAACTAGGCAATGGCTACGAAGAGAGAATTGGAGCTATTATTTCAGAACAATGACCTTTCACCTTAACTCTGGCAGGTCTAGTGAAAGGTCACTGAGTTGAAATGTTTCCCGGTTTCCCTCCATATCTGGACTGCTAAACAGTCTGTTATTATTTCATATTTCCAGTGGCTGTCTTATTTTGTTTTTCTGCCAGTGAGGTTAAGGAAGCGATGGAAAAATGCAAACTGAATGAGGAGATCAAGTCGCACAGTGGAGCAGGTTTGAGGGACTGTGTGGCTCACTTCGGTCATCACATGTGTCAAGAGACTAAGGTCAGAGGTAAAACCAGATAGATACACATCCTAAGTACTCATGTATACATATCAAATGTAGAATAATAGAGTCCTTGTGCCCGCAATCCTGTGCTGACCATAATGGCCAATTAAAGGAAATACCTTCTGCCTGCACATGATGCATAACCCTGCCCGTCCTGCATACTGTATGCCAGTCTAAAAATCTCTGAAACACCCTTGTCATATCTGCTTCCACACTGCCTCTAGCGCCCACCACCCTCCGTGTAAAACACTTGCACTGTACACCTTCCTTAAACTTTCACACTTTCGACTTAAAAGCATGCCCTCTGGCACAGGCGTCCCTCCCTTTACAAAGGTAGAGCGCTCCTATGAAACCTTTCTTAAGCTGAAATGGCGTAGAGCGAAGAACCATTAATTTACATGGGAAAACATTTCTTCAGAGCGGAAACCCTCTTTGTAATGCGAAAACAGGTTACTAAAAACAGGTCTTCTGTAAAAGTGAAGTGGCGTAAAGTGAACATCTGTAAAGCGGGGTCACCTGTATTTGACATTCCTAACCTGGGGAAAGAAATCCGACTGCCTTCCTTATCATAGTTTTATAGATTTCTACAGAAACTTCTCTCAGCCCTGATGCTCCAGCAAACACAGCCCAATTTTGTCCTATCTCTGATTAATGTGGTGTTAGAGGGAGAATCTGGGACTAGCAGGAAGGACATCCCTTTAGAACTGAGATGAGGAGGAATTTCTTTAGCCAGAGGGTGGTTAATCTGTGGAATTTGCTGCCACAGACAGCTGTGGAGACCAAATCATTGGATACATTTAAAGTAGATGTTGATAGGTTCTTGATTAGCAAGGGAGTCAAAGGCTACGGGGAGAGTGCAGGAGAATGAGGCCGAGAGGGAGCAACAACATCAGCCATGGTCAAATGGTCTAGTAGACACAATGGGCCGAATGGCTGAATTCAGGAGAGGCGAGCGATTCCAAGGGGGCCTGAGGCACAAGGTTTTCACACAGAGGGTTGTGGGAATGTGGAATGATTGCAAGAGGAAGTGGTAGAGGTAGTTACAGTGCAATGTTTAAAAGGCAAATAGACAATTACATGCAGTTGACAGAAAAGTTTTCAAGTGATATGGATCAAACGCAGGCAAATAGGACTCGATCAGGAAGGCACCATAGTCAGTTTGCATGAGTTATGGTGAAGGGCTTACTTCTACTCTATGATTGTGATAGCAACCACATACAGACAACTGGGAATCGTTTAGATTGACATCATGGTTAGCACAGACATAGTGGGCCGAAGGGCCAGTTCCTTTATACTGAGGCAGAATTTCAATGCTGTTTATCCCTGATCAGCCCCTGCCATTTCAAATATATGAAGCTGACTCTGTTCCTTTATTTAAGAAGGGCAGCAGACATTAGCCATGGTTGGGAAGGATGCAGAAAATATTCACATGGTTGTTTACTAGGTCTGGAGTAATAAGGAGATGTTGAACAGGCTGGGGCTGTTTTTTTGCTGCAGAGGCTGAGGAGTGACCTTACGGTTTATAAGACCGTAAAGGTGTGGATAAGATGGATTATCAGAGTCCACTCCCCAGTCTTCTTCCAGGAGAGTCTGAAGCTAGAAGATGTAGGTTTAAGGTGAGAGGGAAAAGGCATAAATTAAATTTGAGGGGCAAGGTTGGTGGTGGTTACGTGAACCAAGGTAGGAGTGGGGAAATTATCTCAACGTATCCCCCGGGTCCTCAGAGGTTGGCTGCTGATCAGACGTACAGGGCACATCAGCTCTTCATGGGAATTCAGGCCATGTTCAGTGAAGCTGAGGAAGTGGCAGTGATGGGGACAATTGTATGTTTAAAAGATAGTTGGACAGGTACATGGACAGAAGGGGTTAGGTAGAGGGATATGGCCAAACACTGACATGGATGAGATGGGTCTGTTTCTGTGCTGGAACTCTATGCCTCAAAGTCTTATTCCAGAGGATTTTCTCCAGTAATTTCCCATGGGCTTATTCCTGCTGTCTCCCCTAACCTCCCATGACCAACTCTGGCCAGCCTTCTAGCACCTCATCTGTGGTGACTGAAGGCACAAATACCTTGCTCTCCAAACCTGTAATATTTTCCTCGGATTCCCAGAGCAATATAGTAAAGGTTTCATCGGGCCTGCAGATTTCCAGGACATCTTCATTCTGGTATGTTCCAGGAAATTAACACACTCACCCATGAACTCACTGTCCTCCAAGTCCTTCTTAGTGATAAGGATTCATTTTAGTTCCTCAACTCTTAGCCAACCATCTCTCCCTTTTCATGATTACTGGAATATGCTGGCCCTGAAATCTCACTAACATTCCTGTAAAAAATCCCACTTGCTCAGTCATTTACCCACAAGCATCTGCTCCCAACCTAATTTCAACAGGTCCCTTCTTACACCACAAAAATCAGTGTACGCACATAACTTAACAATTCCCATAATTATCCATCAGCCCCTCTACTGACCTCCACCAACACACATCTGTCCCCTCTGCCTGACCCTCCACCCACACACATCTGTCCCCTCTGCCTGACCCTAGACCCACACACATCTGTCCCCTCTGCCTGACCCTCCACCCACACACATCTGTCCCCTCTGCCTGACCCTAGACCCACACACATCTGTCCCCTCTGCCTGACCCTAGACCCACACACATCTGTCCCCTCTGCCTGACCCTAGACCCACACACATCTGTCCCCTCTGCCTGACCCTAGACCCACACACATCTGTCCCCTCTGCCTGACCCTCCACCCACACACATCTGTACCCTCTACTGACCTCCACCAACACACATCTGTCCCCTCGACCTGACCCTACACCCACACACATCTGTCCCCTCTGCCTGACCCTCCACCCACACACATCTGTCCCCTCTGCCTGACCCTCCACCCACACACATCTGTCCCCTCGGCCTGACCCTAGACCCACACACATCTGTCCCCTCGGGCTGACCCTACACCCACACACATCTGTCCCCTCGGCCTGACCCCAGACCCACACACACCTGTCCCCTCTGCCTGACCCTAGACCCACAAACATCTGTCCCCTCGGCCTGACCCCAGACCCACACACACCTGTCCCCTCTGCCTGACCCTAGACCCACACACATCTGTCCCCTTGGCCTGACCCTACACCCACACACATCTGTCCCCTCTGCCTGACCCTAGACCCACACACATCTGTCCCCTCTGCCTGACCCTAGACCCACACACATCTGTCCCCTCTGCCTGACCCTCCACCCACACACATCTGTCCCCTCTGCCTGACCCTAGACCCACACACATCTGTCCCCTCTGCCTGACCCTAGACCCACACACATCTGTCCCCTCTGCCTGACCCTAGACCCACACACATCTGTCCCCTCTGCCTGACCCTCCACCCACACACATCTGTCCCCTCTGCCTGACCCTAGACCCACACACATCTGTCCCCTCTGCCTGACCCTAGACCCACACACATCTGTCCCCTCTGCCTGACCCTAGACCCACACACATCTGTCCCCTCTGCCTGACCCTCCACCCACACACATCTGTCCCCTCGGCCTGACCCTAGACCCACACACATCTGTCCCCTCGGGCTGACCCTACACCCACACACATCTGTCCCCTCGGCCTGACCCCAGACCCACACACATCTGTCCCCTCGGGCTGACCCTACACCCACACACATCTGTCCCCTCTGCCTGACCCTAGACCCACACACATCTGTCCCCTCTGCCTGACCCTAGACCCACACACATCTGTCCCCTCTGCCTGACCCTAGACCCACACACATCTGTCCCCTCTGCCTGACCCTAGACCCACACACATCTGTCCCCTCTGCCTGACCCTAGACCCACACACATCTGTCCCCTCTGCCTGACCCTCCACCCACACACATCTGTACCCTCTACTGACCTCCACCAACACACATCTGTCCCCTCGACCTGACCCTACACCCACACACATCTGTCCCCTCTGCCTGACCCTCCACCCACACACATCTGTCCCCTCTGCCTGACCCTCCACCCACACACATCTGTCCCCTCGGCCTGACCCTAGACCCACACACATCTGTCCCCTCGGGCTGACCCTACACCCACACACATCTGTCCCCTCGGCCTGACCCCAGACCCACACACACCTGTCCCCTCTGCCTGACCCTAGACCCACAAACATCTGTCCCCTCGGCCTGACCCCAGACCCACACACACCTGTCCCCTCTGCCTGACCCTAGACCCACACACATCTGTCCCCTTGGCCTGACCCTACACCCACACACATCTGTCCCCTCTGCCTGACCCTAGACCCACACACATCTGTCCCCTCTGCCTGACCCTAGACCCACACACATCTGTCCCCTCT
This sequence comes from Hypanus sabinus, assembly GCF_030144855.1. Taxonomy (NCBI): domain Eukaryota; kingdom Metazoa; phylum Chordata; class Chondrichthyes; order Myliobatiformes; family Dasyatidae; genus Hypanus; species Hypanus sabinus. The sequence goes on along the minus strand of NC_082723.1, from coordinate 63,010,000 downwards.
GCCTGACCCCAGACCCACACACATCTGTCCCCTCTGCTGACCCTACACCCACACACATCTGTCCCCTCTGCTGACCCTACACCCACACACATCTGTCCCCTCGGCCTGACCCCAGACCCACACACACCTGTCCCCTCTGCTGACTCCAGACCCACACACATCTGTCCCCTCGGCCTGACCCTACACCCACACACATCTGTCCCCTCTGCTGACCCTAGACCCACACACATCTGTCCCCTCTGCTGACCCCAGACCCACACACATCTGTCCCCTCGGCCTGACCCTAGACCCACACACATCTGTCCCCTCTGCCTGACCCTCCACCCACACACATCTGTTTCCTCCACCGACCCCAGTTTCTATCCTTGCTCAGCCTTTCAGCTTTCACCATACTGCCCTTGAATCTGTGTGAGCTCCACACCTAATGTTGCAAACTCTTTCTGTATTTGTAAAAAATCTATGAAATTTAGATCTTGCTGTTACAAGGATTTCTCCTCATTGTCAATGTAACCGGCAATAGTTAGTTACAAATTCACTCTGTGTGAATCAGTACGTAGTTAGTGATGTGAAGATGGAGTGGTTGCAGTCCTTTTGTCATGCAGTTAAACCAGCTTTGAAGTAAATCTCTGTGGATGTGAGAACAGGAGATTTTGAGGAGGAACAGATGCAGGGATTTATGATTAGGCAGTGATTTCCAAAGTTATCTGTAATATCAGAGATATGAACAAAGCAAAAACAATCTTTAAAGAGATTTCTATGGAGAAAAGCTTAGCAGAAGGAAGCACAATGTGCAGACTCCTATGAATCCACTGTATATGTGAATTTGGTGTTTACAGAATCTTCTTTCGACCTCACCAGCTTCAAGCCTTGATACCAATCCATTTTTGTTTCAGATTTTCCCACATTACTTATTTAAAACATTTCTCTTCAGTAGGTTCTCAGATGGCACTCTGAGGAGAGGTAAAAAGTGAAGAATGTTTTGCAGATTAAATGAACATAATAACAATTGCGAAATTTTAGTCAATCTCTACAAATAAATCACAAAATATATTAAAGTGAGGAATTAACACTGATTACTTTGTAATAAATTAGTCCAAATGTAATTTGTATCATTCTCTAAGTAGAAAACACAGCTTGATAATGTGCAACATTCATTATATAAATGGTTAAGAACAAAGAGGAAATGTATTTATTCAATTGTCAACTTCTGTCACATTATTGTGTTGTATTTCATGAAGATGATTTCCTTTATCAAAGAGGGTGTGAACTTGAAATCAAAATTGTCTTTGGCCTTCCTTTTGTATCGTTAGGTAAGTTAGCTCAAATCAGCAAAGAGTTCAGGGTTTGTTGACCAGTTAAAGTCTGCAGGAACTCTTTGTCGGTCACAGTCACAATGGTCTGTCTAGATTTTCCTAGAGATGAAGGTTTTACGGTGGAAGCATCAGCCACTGTGCATTATTACTCACGGTACGAGTTTGAAGTGTCACAGCGCGTACCAAAAGTAATAATGGACCGTCACTGACATGTTATCCTTCCTCTCAGGCAAAACTGGTCTGGGATTTTAAAATATTCTCGATGAGTTTTCAGAAATCTGCTGAAGAATATTTACTTTGGTTTCTTCATTCACTGCATCTGAGCACAGAAGCACATTTGTCAGTAAAGTGACCCAGGTACCAGTAAGTCCACTCCTTGTGGACCAGTAGAAATCCACTGGACCAATGCCAGGTGTGGCTGTGCAAAGCCTCTTCACTTCATCCTTCTCTCATACTGAAGATGTCTGCTGATTTCTCTGGACCCAGCCAGTGTTGGCTGCCATGGATTCTGAGGATCCTTAAGAGGGCTCAGGAAGTCTAATTGCCTCGAGCAGCATGGTTTTCCTCCTTGAACTTTGATACCTGTGGTCACATGGAGTTTGCTCAGCAGAGGAACAGGCCCATCACATCCATGTCAAACTTTTTTTCCCATCTACACTAATCTCATTTCCCACCTTGGAACCTTGCCTCCTTGAGTGTCTATCTAAATTTGGTTGTATATGATTCCACCACCTCCTCTGGCAGTGTGTTCCAAGCAAAGGCCACTCTGTGCCGAGTTTTCTCCCCTTCCATCCACTTTGACGCTCCTTCTTCTTGTCTTGGACTTCTACCCTCATATTTTGATAGTGGTTAGCTTTGAATTAGGGAGGGCAGGACCTCCATAACAACAATGAAGAGGTAATGAGACCTGCATTAGACGCTATGAAGAGAAAGGGAGTTTCTGGTTTTAATTGTTTGTTCATGGGACGTTGATTTTTCGGGATATCCCAAGTGTTCCTGCTGTTCCCTTCAAACCTCTGACCTGAGATATTCCAAGTTGCAGTTGGTCAGTCAGGTATGGGACGAGCTCTGTTCAGACAATCAATTTCCTTTCCCAAGGAACTCCAGAGAAGGGACTTTTTCTTGCGATGATCTAACAACAATGGGGTCATTCCTAATTCTGGCCTTTATTCAATATCCGCTTTATAATCTGAATACAGATTTTTCGGTCACCGGTCTCCAGGTGAGCATTCCACATTGCTGGCTCCTGGGGTCACTCCAGCAGGAGACTCCTATGGCCCCTCAACATGCTTGCTCAACCTCTCCTGGTAATGTAGCTTAACTCAGGAGCACAGATCTTATTCTCATAAATGTACTCTTGCATTCTTTCCAAGCACCATACATTCTAGGAAGTGGTGGCCAGATCTGCTCCCAGGACTTCAATGTGATCTAATCAGCGCTTGTTATCACCGGAGCAGATGTCGTATTCCAATCCATTCGGTGGAAGCAATAGCATTCTCATGGCCTCTCATGTGTTGTTTTATCCCACAGCAGCTAAAAATCAATGTATATGAATTCCCAAGACAGAAAATCTGGATGAAGGACTAATCTGATACTGGCAGTGGCAAAATGGTGTTTGACCAAGTATTTAAAAAGTTTGGGTTTGGGGCATTGATACCACCTCCTACAAATGACACCGAGTGTTTGAGGAAAATACTGAAGATTGCTGCAACATTCAAAACAACATCAATGAATCTGCAAAACTGGCATGCAATTCACAAGACACCTGTGCATTTTGGCTGGAAGAGTTAATAAAGGTGTTTCCTGTGAATCATGTTTTGTGGTATCTGAACAGAGCAGTGAAGTAGGAACTTGGAATCCACAAACCATTAAAAGTAGAGGTTGAATATAAAAAATGCAGATGATGTGAATCAGAAATAAAAAGAGAAAATGCTGGAAGTGCCGAGTGGTTCAGGCAGGATCTGTTGGGGAGAAAACAAAATTATTGTCTCAGGTTAATAACTTCTCCTCAAAAATGTTGGTATTTGTTACTGAAATCAACAGAAAACACTAAACGCATCATTTTCAGAAGAGTCAAGTTCAAAAAGAAATCATTTTAAAATATCTAGGTATATATAAGTATTTGGACAGACATGGACTGATTAAGGATAGTTAGCCTGACTTTGTGTGTGGTAGGCCGTGTCTGACCAATCTTAGAGAGTTTCTCAAGGAAGTTACCAGGAAAGTGGATGAAGGCAAAACCGTGGATGTTGTCTCCATGGACTTTAGTAAGGCATTTGACAAGGTCCCACGTGGAAGGCTGGTCAAAAAGGGTCAGTCACTTGGCATTCAAGATGAGGTAGTAAATTGGATTAGACCTCGGCTTTGTGGGAGAAGCCAGAGTGGTTGCAGATGATGGCCTCTGTTTCTGGAAGTCTGTGACTAGTGGTGTGCCGCAGAGACTGGTTCTGGGTCCTTTGTTGTTTGTCATCTATATCAATGATCTGGACGTTAATGCGTTTAACTGGATCAGCAAATTTGTGGATGCAACCAAGATTGGCGGTACAGTGGACAGTGAGGAAGGCTATCATGGCTTGCAGAGGGATCTGTATCAGCTGGAAAAATGGACTGAAAAATAGCAGATGGAATTTAATGCAGACAAGTGCCAAGTTTTGCACTTCGGTAGGACCAACCAGGGTGGGTCTTACATAGTGAACAGTAGGGCACTGAGGAGTGTGGTAGAACAAAGGGATCTGGGAATACAGGTATGTAATTCGCTGAAAGTGGTGTCACAGACAGATAGGGTCATAAAGAAAGCTTTTGGCACATTGGTCTTCATTAATCAATGTATTGAGGACAGGAGATGAGATGTTATGTTGAAGTTGTATAAGACGTTGGTGAGGTCTAATTTGAAGTACTGTAGATGTAGGCAAGGTTGAAAGAATGCAGAGAAAGCTTACAAGGATGTTGCCAGGTCTGAACGACCTGAGTTATAAGGAAAGACTGAATAGGTTAAGACTATATTCTTTAGAATATAGAAGATTGAGGGAAATTTTGATGGAGTTATACAAAATTATGAAGGGTATAGAGAGGGTAAATGTAAGCAGGCTTTTCCCACCAAGTGGTGGGTCTTGGCTTAAGGTTCAAAGGTGAGAAGTTTAAGGGAACATGAGGAGAAACATCTTCACTCAGAGCTTGGAATGAACAGGTCCATGCAAACTTGATTTCAACATTTAAGAGAAGTTCGGATAGGTGCATGGATAGTAGGATTATGGAGGGCTATGGTCCCGGGGGCAGGTCATTGGAAGTAGGCAGTTTAAATGTTTTTCGGCATGGACTAGATGGGCCAAAAGGCCTGCACTGTACTTCTCTATGACTCTATCTTGGATTGACAAGGATTACTTTGTGCAATACATCACAAACTGATCATAGAGAGATCAATATAGTCTGGAGGTTGGAGATAGAGAGGATCCCTGAAGAAACTGTGGGAATAATTGATGGGGGGTAGGGGGACAGCAGGTGTATGGGAGCTTGTAAAGGAATTCAAAACTTAAGACCAGCTCATCCAGGGGATACAAGTGAAAGGTATTACCTCAGTGAGGGGTGGGAGTAACAGTTTCTTTCCCCAGGCCATCAGACTCCTCAATATCCAGAGCCTGGACTGACACCAACTTACTACCCGCTACTATGCCTATTGTCTTGTTTATTATTTATTGTAATGCCTGCACTGTTTTGTGCACTTAATGCAGTCCTGGGCAGGTCTGTAGTCTAGTGTAGTTTCTTTTCTCCTGTGTTGTTTTTAAGTAGTTCAGTCTAGTTTTTGTACTGTTTCATGTAGCACCATGGAAAAATGTTGTCTGGTTTCTACTGTGTACTGTACCAGTAGTTATGGTCAAAATGACAATATAAAGTGACTTGACTTGACTTGAGTGTAGGATTTGGAAAAGAAAAAAATGGTCAAGGAAAATTAGTTAAATACTTCAGGGAGAAAGGATGAGGAGAATATATTAATAGGGCTGATTAAGGGAAGAAGGAAGGAGGCTTATGGAGGGTGTAAAGAACAAAACCACCAGCAATTGACCTGTTGTACTGCTCTGAACACTGTGCACTGAACACAAAATGGAACTGAGGTTCATTGCACAACAGAGTCAGGAATCTACTTAAAGCAGGATTAGCTGCCGCAGAACATTTTACCTGCGTTATTATTACTAGTGTTTTGCCTTGCCGAGTTCAAAGCCTTGAGGCTGGGAAATGCACCTTCACAGAGACAGTACCAAGAATCTTTAGTTATAGCACATTGGATTAATCACCAATAACCCGTGATCATCTTTCACTCTGATGGTTTGCTGGAAATTGGATCTCGCAGGTCATTTCATGCGTGTAAACGGGAGAAAAAGGAAGCAAAGGCTTGCATTCAAAAGAAAGCTCCAGTTTTGAGTGGAACCATTTCTCAGGAGTCCCACACTGCTGTTTCAGTCTGGAATGGAAATGATGAGTTAAAGCATGTAGTACTAATGATGGTGATTAAGTGGGACAGGAGTCTCTCTGTTGGTAACTAACAGGTGAGTAATTGTCAAACACGAGGAAATCTGCAGATGCTGGAAATTCAAACAACACACACAAAATGCTCGTGGAACGCAGCAACCCTTCGGCAGGTCTCGGCCTGAAACGTCGACAGTGCTTCTCCTCTAGATGCTGCCTGGCCTGCTGTGTTCCGCCAGCATTTTAGGTGAGTAATTGTAATCACTGAACATGTGCCCATGGAACAATGAGAATCCACCTGAGATCAGGCAATATTGATCTTGCCAGTTTCGCCAAATAGATCAATACATTAATATATGTGTCCATAGGGACGTGAGAAATCCAAACGCTACAACAGTTAGTCCAAAAGTCTGTTAACTTTTTTAGGGTTAATTTTGATTTTCCTGCTTAGTTGCAATGTGTGATCACTGATTCCTCCACAGAATATGGCAATGAACCACATTCCTGCCTTCCTGCTTGCTGTAAGCCTCCTACCTTTTAGCAAGTTGCACTTGAATCACATTGTTAGGTGCTAATTATGTTTTGCATAAGTGATTAACAGTTTCAAGAAAGGCAAGTGGCATTAGATCAGCTGAGCAATTAATCCACAAAATAACTAATAAGATTGTGCTTTGGACCCAGATCTTTGTGATATTGACATGGGAAAAAACATTTAAGGAAGTGAAACCCCTGTATTTACCCAGCTGTTAGCTAAAAGATGGCATTTTATCCACATCTGTGTGCAAACGTGAATCCAGCTGTGAATGTCTGGAATTTGCACCAGCACCATGCAGGTCCCATCCTCAGCGTTCCCCGTCTATCTCTTTCAGCATCTCCATCCCTCCAAACATTTGGCCCCTGTGATGAATCTTTAAATATTTAAGAAAATACACACAAGAAAAGGCTCCTCCGCTCTTTCCATCGAAACTCCAAAACTCTTGCCCGCATCTCCTGTGGATGTGCTTTATGGAACTGCTCTTTTCCATCCTCGAAGTAATATGAAGCAGCCCTGACCTCACTACTCTCCTGACTACGACCCACCACAGCTATGCTGTGGCTTCTAGAAATGAATACAGAAGCTACTATTTTACTGGGCCTCTGCTTCTTTAACTTCCAGCAATGTGAATTCTGTGCTTCTGCCCTCTGCAAACCCTGCTCCCTACGAAATGAAACAAAATTATCCACTGCGATTGTCTGAATCCACAGCTTCACCTGCCGGACACGCTCCTGATACTAGGAACACCTAACACAGAAGCATAATGGGCTTCTAACTGGCACTTTAAATCATTTGGTATCCTCAGAACAATTAATAAAATCATCTTTTGGAAAAGGCAGCATCCTTCAGAAATACCCCCTTTGCTCTACACATCCCTCCTCACCTTCTTTGCACTGAAAACCAACTTGCTTTCTCTCTCTTGCTTGGTTCCGATGAGATGCCTCCCTCTTCACAGATGCTGCCTGACCTGTTGAATGTTTCTAGCATTTTCTGTTTTTTTTTATTATTACAAGGCACAGAGGGATGTCTAATAGGAGGATAAAAAATGTGAAGAACATTCTGGAGTTTTTAAAATTAGACATACAGTATATTTCATTAGTATATTTTTGGTCAGTTTGGATCAGTTTTGGTTTCTCCATTCCAGGAAGGATGTGATGGCTTTGGAGACGATGTGGAAGAGGACGTGCCTGGATTAGACGATACGAGAAATGAGGAGAGGTTGGACAAACTTGGGTTGTCTTCTCTGGTTCAGCGGAGGCTGAGGGGAGACCTAATACACATTTATAAGACCATGAGGGACTTAGAGTATCTGTTATCCCAGGGTTGGAATGTCTAATACCAGAGGGCACACATTTAAAGTGAGGGGTGGGGGGGGGGGGAGCAGTGAGTTCAAAGGAGAAGTGCGGGACAATTTTTCTTTACACAGAGGTTGGTGGGTGCCTGAAATGTGCTGCCAGGGGTGGTGGAAGCAGATAAAATAGAAGTGTTTTGGATAGGCACATAACCTATGGCGTAGTGGCATTAGCACTGGGCTTTGAGGCGGTTGGTCCTGAGTTCGAATCCGGCCGGGCCCCAGCAGCGGAAGAAAGGCCTGGCAATTTACCTCCATGAAAACCTGATGGACTATAAGTAAATTCGCCATGAGTCAATGGTGACTCAACGGCACTCAAGTGTGCTGAGAATGGAGGGAAAGGGGTATTGTGTAGCAAAAGGATTTAGATGTCATGAGCTGAATTTTGTATTTTATTTAGTACAACATTATTAGTACAAATCCTGTTCTACGCTCTATGAAGATTTTGCAGTTGTTACACGATAGTCATATTCATAATATGTAGAACTGTTGCTACCTTGGAGTAATGGCTTTAGCAGTTATTAACCAGGCTTTTTGCTACCCATATGGCACTATAGATTATTAATTGTGTGACATACCACTGTAAATAAAACTGGGCAGTATTGCTTTAACTAAAGCAGCGTCAATGGGTATTTATGCACAGCTGAGAGGGACCAACAACATCTCTGTTGACTAGCACAGTAACGATGAGCAACACCCTGACTGATCTTATCCCCTAGTGTGTGAAACTAACTTCACTTGGAAAAACTTCACTCAAAAGCAGAAGAGCAAGTCACACAGTTGGATCTTGCCCCGAGCTGCAGATCAGAAGAAGTGTGGAAAAAGTGTAGAGGGCTGTCTGTTTCAGGTAATTAAAATAGAACGAATTCCATTATGCACAAAAAAACCCCTTCATTAAAAAAAAATAACGAGTTGTGATAGGAGGCATGAAAATCCCGAACATGAGTTAACTGCAACTTGCGGGAAAGGTGCAAGTACTCCCAGCTCCAGTAGGTGGCAGATGTGTTCTTTCGTCCCGTCCTGTACGTGGAACTGTTCCCAGTGCGCCAAAGTCACGTGATTTCATGGATTGCTTCACAGATACAAGTTTACATGTTTTCTTGGAATTGTCACAATCTATAAGCCAAATTGCCATAAGTACACCAAGCCTTCCAAATGCATGGAAGCTCCTGTGTTGACTTCTCTCCCCTCACACTCAACATCTCTCCTGACAACAGCCCATTATGTCCATTGAATTGCTGCTTTTTGCCTCTATAGTCCCATGTTTCATTAACTGCAGAAAAATTATGCCCGGAATTAAAATGGTGAGTTAAATACTAAATAACCATTCTTTAAAACATAGAAGAATTATCATAGAACATGGAACAGAAGAGCTTCTTCTCCCAGAGAGTGTTGAGGAAGAGCTTCTTCTCCCAGAGAATTGTGGAGGTGTGGAATGCACTGCCTCGGAAGACGGTGGAGGCCAATTCTCTGGATGCTTTCAAGAAGGAGCTAGATAGATATCTGATGGATAGGGGAATCAAGGGATACGGGGACAAGGCAGGGACTGGGTATTGATAGTGAATGATCAGCCATGATCTCAGAATGGCGGTGCAGACTCGAGGGGCCGAATGGTCTACTTCTGCACCTATTGTCTATTGTCTATAGAAGAGTATAGGAACCGGGCTGTCGGACCGCGATGCCGTGCTGAATGATAAACTAAATCCTTTCGGCCTGCACACAATCTGTACACAATTGCCACACAATGTTCCAAATAACACGCTTTCCTTGTGATTTAACTAGAAGGGCCAGGCAGCTTGTGCACACGAAAACTAATCCCGAGTTCTCTGGAGGTAGGAAGGTTGTAAGACCAGAATAATGAACAGCTTCACTGCCTCCCTCCCTGCTCTCTGGGACTCGAGCAAAGCTCCCAGGATACAGACTCCTGCCTCCACATGGACTGCAATCTCCTGCCAGTGACCGTTCTTGTGTGAATATCTCATTCAAACCCTGGCCTGACTATTCACATGCACACATTTCAAGGTGGTCAGCAGGGTGAAGCAGATGTTCCTCTTTGAGCTGGAGCAACTTCAAGGTCAGGCCCATGAAGCTCCTTGCTCTGGGCTCACTCTTAACTGGTGAATTTAGTTCCTATTTTGGGCAGGACTATCAGCCTTTCAGAACAAACCAACAACATAGATCGATGGATTAAATAATGGAGAGAGGTTGAACAATTTGGTCCTCTTTACATTGGCAGGACATTGACGGGTGATCTTCTAGAGGTATATAAAATAGGTGGTGAATACGCACTGTCTTCTACTCAGAGTTGGCAAATCAAGAATCAGAGGGCACAGGTTTAAGGCAAGAAGGAAAAAAATTAATAGAGATCTGAGGGGCAACCTTTTCACTCAAAGGGTGGCCAGTATATTGAATGAGCTGCCAAAGGAAGTGGCGAGAGAGGTCCATTAACAACATTTAAAACATACTTAGAGGAGTACCTGCTCAGGGAAGGTTTAGAGGCATATGGGCCAAATGTAGGCAAATGGGAGTAGCTTTGTTGGGACTCTTGGTCAATATAGACCAGTAAGGCCAGAAGGCCACTTTCTGTGCTATATCGTACAATGAAGTGACTTATGCAAGTAAGCGCCAGTTTCGCAAAAACGCCCGTACCTTTCTGCTTCATTCATCCTACTCAACGTGTTTAAGATAGAGTCAAAATACCTATAACATTACTAATCCCGGAACTGCCCCCAGTTCAGAGAAAGCCCATCTATTGGGCCAAAATACTTAATACTTAATAAACAGCACGATGGGTGAAAAGCCTTGAGAGAACATCAAGTACCTTGCAGGCAGGAAAGTTTTTGACTGTTAGTGAGCTTCCTTAGTTTGGTTCTCAGAATCTGCTCTTGGACAGCAAGCAACATTTACTTAATGTCAGTCTTCATTTCCAGAGGACTAGAATATGAGCAAGGATGAAATGCTGATCATAGTTGGGAGTGCTGTGAGTAGTTTTGGGCCCCTTATCTAAGAAAGGACCTACTGTCATTGGAGACGGTCCAGAGGAGGTTCATGAAAATTATTCTGGAAATGAAAGGGTTAATGTATGAGGAGCATTTGATGGCTCTGGACCTGTACTCCCCGGAGTTTAGAAGGATGAAGGGGGACTTCATTGAAATCTATCAGTTGTTGAAAGGCCAAGACAGAGTAGACGTGGAGAGGATGTCTCCTACAGTGGGGGAGTCTAGGTCTAGAGGGCACCGCCGTTCAGAAGAGAGGGAATCCATTTAGAACAGAGATGAGGAGGAATTTATTCAGCCAAAGGGTAGTGAATTTGTGGAATTCATTGCCACAGGCGGCAGTGAAGGCCAAGACATTGGATATTTCTAAAGCAGCGTTGATAGGCTCTTGATTAGTCAAAGGTTACGGGGAGAAGGCAGAAGAATGCGGTCAAGAGGGATAATAAACAGACGCGACGGGGCGTATTCGATAGCTTGATTGGCCCGATTCGGCTCCCGTGTCTTATGATTTTACTGTCGGCGGGTTTGATCGAGGAGGTGAGACCATTGTGGCCACTTCAGGGATGCCACGGAATGTGAGTAAGAGGTGCAAAGAAGCGGACTAAGGTTAGTTAGTGGACGGTGTAGAGCTGTAGATGGAACAGCCCGTGGACAGTTAGTTGAGAAGTGTGGACACATACCGCTCTGGATGTGCTCCCGTCCCGCCGTTCCACGAACTGTCCTCACAGGTTCGCTCCCTCCGCCAGCAGCCCCTGATTTTTTTTGTGCTTCATCCGGTGCCGGTTGGTCTATAAATCAGGGCGGCCCGGCAATCCGAGCCGGAATTCCGTTACCTGTTGGGATTGATAAAGAGTTCTTGTAACAAACTCTCATCCTGCCGCTGCTAATCTGTGGCTCACAGCGAGCCCACGCTGCTGTATTTATATCACGAACCGCTTTCCCTTTCCGCTCTGGAACAATTTCTGTTCACCGGACTGGGTTATTTTCTTTAACAAACCCTCCCTCTGAAGTCGTCTCCTCACTTGTGAACATTTCGTACTTTCAACTGATTTCACAGCAAAGAGCACAGGCAGAGCTAGAATTGTTCACCGATATTGCCTTCTCCCCACCCCTGCCACACGCACAGAGACGGGCACACACATACGCACATCCCTACAGACAGACACACAAACACAGACACACTGACCACGCTAACACAAATACACACACATACACACACACACTGACCACGCTACCACAAACACACACACATATACACACACACACATACACACACACACACACACATACACACACACACATACACACACACTGACCACGCTACCACGAACACACACACACACACATACACACACACTGACCACGCTAACACAAACACACACACACACACACTGACCACGCTACCACGAACACACACACACATACACACACACTGACCACGCTAACACAAACACACACACACATATACACACACTGACCACGCTACCACGAACACACACACACACACACACACACACACACACACACACACACACACACACATACACACACACTGACCACGCTAACACAAACACACACACACACACACACACTGACCAGGCTAACACAAACACACACACACACACACACACACACACACACACACACACACACACACACACACACACACACACACACACACATACACACACACTGACCAGGCTAACACAAACACACACACACACACACTGACCAGGCTAACACAAACACACACACACACACACACACACACACACACACACACACACACACACACACACACACACACACACACACACACACTGACCACGCTAACACAAACACACACAAACACACACACACTGACCAGGCTAACACAAACACACACAAACACACACACACACACACACATACTCACACACTGACCACGCTACCACGAACACACACACACACACACTGACTACGCTAACACAAACACATATACACACGCTGACCACGCTACCACGAACACACACACATATACACACAAACTGACGCACAATTACACACAGATGCACATGCAGATACGGACAAATCGAGCTCACACCCACATTGTGTGTTGCCAGCAGTCAAAAGGTTACAGGTCTCTATTTTTGAGAGGTAATCACGAAATATGAAATAGTTTCCATGTGAGTGCGCGGGAGAGGGTGACATGTTTTCGAAGAAAGTTAAAGTCCGTTGTGTCAGGTTGGTGTAATATATCCCATAGGTCAAGGGTTCGATCCCAAACTGGATTTGTTTCTAAGATCGACGATTAAACAACTAGTTTAAAAAAAATATTTTCATTGGTGGGAAGTCGTTGGGCATAACCTGGCTACCACGTCTCCAGTCCCCAAACAGAAAGCAACATTTCATTGTCTACTGAACACCATGAGGCATGCCAATGTTGGAAAGGCCCTATACAAGTAACCCTTTCCTGTAGTCATAGACTATACAGCACAGAAACAGCCTGGCCGATCCATGCGTCCACTGCGGCCCCCCCAACATGCCATGCTCAGCTCATATCCCACTAAACTTGGCCCTAAATACACCAATGCAAGAGCTTCTTAAATGATACTATTGTACCCACCTCAATCACTTTCCCTGGTAGCTCCTTCCATATAATCATCATCTCCAGCATGAAAAAGTTACCCAGGTCCCTTTTAAATCTTTTTCCCTCTCACCCTATATCTGTGCACCCTGGTTTTGACCTCTTCTACCCGCCTTATCAATGCCTCTGATAATTTAAAACAACTGTATAAGGTTCCCCATATTTTCCTATGTACCAAGGAACAAAAACCTGGCCTGGCCAAACTCTCCCCATACTCATGCCCTCTATTTAGGACAACACCTTGGCAAGTCTTTTCTGCACTCTTGCCATTTTAATCACATGGTTTATAACAAAGTGACCAGAACTATACAATACTCCAAATGCAGCCTCACCAATGATTTATACAATTGCAACATAATGTCCCACCTTCTTACTGACTAATGAAGACCAGCATACTCAACGTCTTTATGCTACTTTCAATGAGGTGTGCACTTGGATGCCTTGGCCCTACTGTTCCATAACTCTCCAGTTTGTCCTACATTGATTTCCAAAATGCATCATCTCATGCTTATCTGTATTGAAATCCATTTGCTACTTCTCAGCACACTTCCCTAACTATCAACATCACCTTGTAATCTACAATAACCTCTGTCACTATCAAAAACACCTGCTTTTATGTCATCTGCAAATTTTGCCTTGTACATTCACATCCAAATGATTTATATAAATAATATAACACAAGGTCCCCTGATCACCAACTTCCATTCTGTGCAACAACCTTCAATCACCACCCTTTGCTTCTGACCGCTGGGCCAATTTTTGAATCCACCTAACTAGCTTTCCCCAGATTCCACAGGGACCAGCCTGCAGTGCAGAACATTGTCAAAAGCCTTGCTAAAGTCCAAATGGACAACATTCACTGCCCTACTTTCCTCTACCTTTTTGGTTAGCACTTCAAAAGAATTCTGCAGGGTTCATCAAGCTTGACTTTTCATGCACAAAGCCATGCTGACTCCTAACAGGACCCTGGATGTCCAAGTGCTCATAGATTACTTCCAGTAACATCTCCACCACCGATGTCAGGTTGGTCTGCCTGAAGATCCCCGGCTTGTCTTTGTTCCTTTTTTAAACAACAGAACAGCATTAGCCACCTTCCAGTCTTTGGGAACTTCACAGGTGATTGAGGATTAAGCAAATACCCCTGGAAATACCTCCTCAATTTCTTCTCTAGTTTGGGCCCTGGGAATTTTATCCATTTAGTGCACTAAAGGCTGTAAATACATTCTTCCTATTAATATAGAAGTCCACTTGTTTTGCCAACCTTTTGAGTAGCCATACTCCTCAGTAAACACCTAGGAGAAATAATTTTTAAAAATCCCACCCATGTCCTGTGGCTTGAAACATTGGAGATTCCTCTGATTTATAAGGAGACCTACTCTATCACTAGCTACCCTTTTACTTTTGATATAGCTATAGAACCTCTTGGGATTTTCCTTAATCTTACCACCAGAGATCCTTCTGGTATTTTCTACTTGTCCTCCTGGTTTGTTTCATAGTGTATTCTTAATATTGTTCTACTCATCAAAGGATTTACACATTCTGACCTCGTAAACCCAAAGTACACTTCCTTCTTTTACTTGACCAGGCTGTAATATCTTGTGTCACCCAGGGTTCCTTAAATTTGCCGGTTTTGCCCTCTTAACAGGAACATACAGCTCCTGGACACTTGATAACACAGTCTTAAAAACCTCCCAACTTAACATTTTCTTTCTTTTCCTTCAAATAAGCTCATCCAATTGACCTCTTCTAGAGAGAGTAATAGAGTCATAGAAAAGTACAACACAGAAACAGGCTCTTCAGCCCATCTAGTCTGTGCTGAACCATTTAAACTGCCTACTCCCATTGACTTTCTCCGGGACAATAGTCCTCCATACCCCTACCATCAAAACTTTTCTTAAAAGCTGAAATCAAGCTCACATGCACCACTTGTGCTGGCAGCTTGTTCCACACTCTCACCACCCTCTGAGGAAAAAGGTTCCCCCTAACCTTTTAACCCATGACCTCTAGTCCCAGCCAACCTCAGTGGAAAAAACCTGCTCGCATTTAACCTGTCTATACCCTTCTTAATTTTGTATACCTCTATAAAATCTCCCCTCAATCTTCTATGTTCCAAGGGATAAAGTCCTAATCTAATCAAACTTTTCTGGTAACTCAGGTCCTTTAGTCCCTGCAATATCCTTGTAAATTTCCTCTGTACACTTTCAACCTTATTTACATTTTTCCCGTAGATAGGTGATGAAAACTACACACAATACTCCAAATTAGGCCTCACCGATGTCTGATACAACTTCAACATAACATCCCATCTCCTGTACTCATTACGTTGATTTGCGAAGACCAATGTGCCAAAAGCTTTCTTTACAATTCTATCTACCTGTGACACCACTTTCAACAAATTATGAACCTGTATTCCCTGATCCCTTTGTTCTACCACATTCCTCAATGCCCTGCCATTCACTCTAGTTTGGTCCTACTGAAGTGCAAAACCTCACACTTGTCTGAATTAAATTCCATCTGCCATTTTCACCCTATTTTTCCTGCTGGTCCAGATCCCTCTGCAAGCAACAATAGCCTTTCTTACTGTACACTGCACCCCCATTCTTGGTGTCATCTGCAAATTTGCTGATCCAATTAAGCGGATTATCATCCAGATTGTTGTAATCGATGACAAACAGCAATGGACCCAGCACTGATCCCTGTGGCACGCCACTAGTCACATGCCTCCAGTCAGAGAGGCAACCACTGACTTGTGAATTCCCTTATATCTCTTGGTGGTCACCCATCTACTGTCCAAAGGCTGTACTCTGGGTGTGACCACCCCTTCAAAAGTTTCATCTATAATATCTTCAGCCTCCCGAGTTATCCCAAGTACATTCAACTCCAGCTCCATTTCCTTCACCTGATCAGTGAGGCTGTGAATTTGGGTGCACTTCCCGCAGATGTAGTCATCAGGGAAACCACCAGGTATCCCAGATTCCCACATCTGACAGGAGGAACATTCCATCCTGACTACTCTTTCCCAAAAAAAGGGAAAGGCTTGCCTCTTCTCAACTGTGCCTCTGCTTGATCTCGCTAAAACCTGTCAAACCAAAGCCTTCACACTCTATCGCTGGCACTCCCAAACGATGGCTACTCCACTTGAGCCTGCCTTCTTTTACTTGCAGCTGAGGTTAGGCCTCTTTCTGCACGGACACTTTCCGCACCCGGGCAGCCCAAAAACACCAGCCTTACCTGAATTTGCTAATTTTATTCTCTCTCTCCCGAGGTTTCTTCAGGGAATTCCAACAGATCTGTCAGGCACGATTTTCCCTAAAGGAAATCATGCTGACTTCAGCCTATTTTATCATGTGCCTCTAAACACCACAAAACCACATCTCCTTGTTCTAAAGCACTCCTCAGTGCCTTTCTGTTGAATTGTCTGCATTAAATTCCAACTATCATTTTTCAGAACATTTTTCCATCTGGTCTAGATCCCACTTCAAGCTGTGATAGTTTTCCTTGCTGTCCATTACACCCCACCCTTGTGTCATCTGCAAATTTTCTGATCCAATTAGCTACGTTATTGTCCAGATCATTGATATAAACGGTAAACAAGAACAGACCCAGCACCGATCCCTGCAGCCCTCCACTAGTCACAGGCCTCCAGATGGAGAGGCAACCATCTACTGCCACTCTCTGCCTTCTCCCACAAAGGTAACGTCTAATCCAATTTACTGCCTCGTCTTAAATGCCATGTGACTGAACCTTCTCAACCAACCTCTTGCAGGACCTAGTCATATCATTTATCTAAGTCCATGTAGTCAACATCCACTGCCTTGGTCTTCATCAGCTTTCCTGGTAACTTCCTTGAAAAGCTCTATAAGTTTAGTTAGACACAACCTACTATGTGCAAAGCAATGCTGACTAGATCTAATTAGTTCTTGTCTATCCAAATACCCCTATATCAGCTCCCTTAGAATACCTTCCAATTACTTCCACACTACTGATGTCAGGCTCACTGGCCTATAATTTTCTGGTTTATTTTAGAGCCTTTTTTGAACAGTGGAACAACATTGGCCACCCTCTAATCCTCTGGTACCTCCCCTGCCATGAAGGATGATTTAAGTATGTCTGCTAGGGCACTTCAATTTCTGCACTTGCCTCCTTGTCAGGCCCTGGGGATCTATCTACCCTGATTTGCCTCAAGCCAGCTAACACTTCCTCATCTGCAACCTGTGTAGGGTTGATGAAGTGGATACTGCTTTGCCTCACTTCTATGGACTCAATGTCCATCTCCCAAGTAAATACAGAAACAGAACATCCGTTTTAGATCTCCCCCGTCTCTTTTGGCTCCAATGCATGGATTACCATTCTGACACTCCGGACGAAAAGTTTAGTCCTTTGCAATCTTTTAGCTTTTACCATATCTGTAGAATTCCTTAGGGTTCTTCTTCACTTTGTCTGCTAGAGCAGCTTCATGCCTTCTTTTACCCCTCTGATTTATTTCTGAAGTGTTCTTTTGTATATTCCATAAGCAATCTCATTTGATGCTACCTGACTATACCTGCTGTGCACCTCCTTTTTTTCCTTAACCAGGGTCTCAATATCTCTTGAAAATCAAGGCAATGCAAGGTTTGTACTCTCAAAATCTCACTTTTGAAGTCTTCCTACTTACCAAGTACACCTTTGCCAGAAAACAGCCTACCCAATCTACACTTGTCAGATCTTTTCCGATACCATCAAAACCAGCCTTTCTCCAATTTAGAATCTCAACCTGCCGACCAGACCTAATTTTTCCCATATTTACTTTGAAACTAATGGCATTGTGATCACCAGATGCGAAGTATTCCCCTATGCAAACCTCCGTCGCCTGCCCTGTTTCATTCCTGAAGAGGAGATCAAGTATTGCACACTCCCTCACTGTGACTTCTATGTAATGATTAAAGGAACCTTCCTGAACACATCTGACAAACTCTATCCCTTCTAGTCCTTTAACAGTGTGGGAGTCCCAGTCAATATACAGAAAGTTAAAATCACCAGTGTAACAACCTTATTTCTTGCAGCATTCTGCAAACTCTCTACTAATTTGTTCCTCTAAATCCCTAGGACTGTTAAGTGGTCTTTAACATAGCCCAATTAACATTGTCATACCTTTCTTATTCCTCAGTTCAATCCATAATACCTCACTAGATGAGTTCTTCAGTCTGTCCAGACTGAGTACTGCTGTGACATTTTCCTTACTGGTAATACCTCCCCTCTTCCTTTAATCCTCCCTTCTCTGTCATGTTTAAAACAACGGAACTTCAGAACATTGAGCTGCCATTTCTGCCCCTCTTGCAACAATAGCTACAATATCATAATTCCATGTTTTGATCCAAGCCCTGAGCTTAACTGCCTTTTCTGTGAAACTTCTTGCATTGAAATGTACACAGCTCAGGATATTAGTTACTGAACCTTTCGATTCCTGATTTGCAACTCCCACTAAGGTCTTAACAACCTCTGTCTCCACAACCACCCCACTAACTGTTCTGGCACTCCAGTTCCCATCTCCCTGCAACTCGTGTTTAAACGCCTCTGTGCAGCATAAGCAAACCTTCCTGCTAGGATATTAGTTCCTCTCCAGTTCTGGTGCATAAGGTCTCTTACGATCTTACATAACTCATCCAAAATTAGCCCTGCTCCAGTTAAGGACTCTTAACCTGAGGTCCTCTCCTATCATTTTCTATCATCATCTTAAAAATAATAGGATTCTGGTCACTAGAGCCAAAGTGCTCCCTGACTTCCAATTCAGATATTTCAGATACTTGACGTGCCTCATTTCCTAAGAGGAATTCCAACATTGCAGCCTCCCAATATATTGTCTCAAGAAGCATTTCTGGGCACAGTTTACAAATTCCACCCTGTCCAGTCACCTAATACTCTTGGTGGCCTATTCAATACTGTAAATTAAAATCTCCCACTAATATAGCCCTTGTATTGTTAGAACTATGAGCAGTTTCCTTATACATCTGCTCCTCATGTTCCCACGAGGCAATACTGATCATCAAAGATCTCCCCTACCCATACCCTGCCGTCTTCTCAGGACTTCGTCTCTTGTCCTGCCTGTGTCATTTCTACCGAAGTGTACTATGACCTTTTGCTGTTCACGCTCTCTCTTTCTCTTGGATCCTGTGCACACTAAACCCGTGAGGATCCAGGCAGCACCTGTGTACAGGAACCAGGCTGGGGAACTCAGCAGGCCAGGCAAAGGGAAAGAGTAAATAATTGATGTTGCAGGCCGAGACCCTTCATCAGGACCAGAAGGGAAGGGGGAAGGAGGGGTGTGGGGTGGGAGGAAGAAATACAAGGTAGTAGGTGATAGGTGAAGCCGGAAGGTGGGGGTTGAAATAAAAAGCTGGGAAGTTGATTGGTGAAAGAGACACAGGGCTGGAGAAGGGGGAATCTGATAGGAGAGGACAGAAGACCATGGAAGAAAGGGAAGGGGGAGGACTACCACAGGGAGGTGATGGGCAGGTAAGGAGATAAAGTGAGAGAGGGAAACAGGAATGGGGAATGGTGAAGGGAGCATGAGCAATTACTGGAAATTTGAGAAATCGATGTTCATACCATCAGGTTGGAGGTTACCTGGCTGGAATATAAGGTGTTGCTCCTCCAACTTGAGTATGGCCACTTTGTGGCAGTAGAGGAGGCCATAGACTGACATGCTGGAATGAGATAACGGGTATGAGACAGCTTTGACAGAGAAGATGAAGGAGAATCTAAAGAGATTTTTTAAAGTACCTGTATAGTAAGGGAAAAAGATTAACTAGAGAGAGAGAATAGGGCCTCTCAAGGCAAAGTGGACATCTTTGTGTGGAGCTACAGGAGATGGGTGAGATACTAAATCAAAATTTCTCCTCTGGTTTTATTGTTAATGACGATATGACGTTTTACAAACTAGAGAAAGTAAATGAGATGGTCTTGGAAATAGGCTGCACTACTATAGAGGAGGTGCAGGATGTCTTAAAAGGTATGAAGGTAGACAAATCTCCAGGGCCTGGCCAGGCTTAATGAAGAATACTGTGAGAAGCTAGAACAGAGATTGCAGGAGCCTTGGCTGAGATATTTGCATTACAGGTGAGGGTTCGAGTTAGGGTGAGGCATTCATTCATACTGTGTCTTCATTTAAGATGGACAGCAAAGGAAAATCTGAGAACTATAGGCCAGCAAGTCTAGAATTTGTGGTAGGTACCGTAAGTTATGGGGGATCCTGAGGGATAAGATATACATACATCTGGAAAGGTGTACAGTATATAGGGGCTATTAGGGGTAATTAGCATGATACTGTGCATGGGAAAATCTTATTTTATGGATTTGCTTGGGTTATTTGGTGATGTGATCAAAATGTTGTTGAAGTAGGGTGGTAGATGGTGTCAATATGGTCTTCAGTAAGGCCTTTGGTAAGGTACCACATGGTAAGCTGCTCAGGAAGATTAGAATCCAGGGAACGCTGGCTAATTAGTTTGATGGTGGAAAGCAGGAAGTTGTTTATGTGGCTGGAGGCTTGACTCCAGTGCTGTGCCTCAGGGGGTTGGTGCTAGTGCCATTTCAATTTGTTATCTATTTCAAAGATTTGGATAAGAATGTACAGGGCATGGTTGGCACTAAAATAGGTGGTATATTTGATAAAGAAGTCTATCAAAAATAACGGGGATTTTGATCAGCTGAATAAGCAATGGTAAATGGAGTTTATTCACTAAGTGCAAGATGTTGCATCAAATCCAGGTGAATGGTCATCCCTGGACAATGCTCTAGAGCAGATGAACCTAGGGGCAGAGGTACCTGGGTTCTCTGAAGCTGGAGCTACAGGTGGACAGGATGGAGAAGAAGGTTTTGGCATGCTGGCCTTCATCGGTTAGGGCACTGAGTATAAAACTTGAAAAGTCATGGTGCGATTGTGCAGTGCATACAGCATGCTGGTGAGACCGTATCTGGAGTGTTGTGCCCACTTTCAGTCATCCTATTAAAGTTAAGAAATTATTAAACTGGAAGGAATGCAGAAAAAGTTTACAGGGGTGTTGCTGTGACTTGAGGGACTGTGTTATGGGAAGAAGTTGGACAGCCAAAGACTATTCCTTGGAGCGTAGCAGACTGAGAGATGATAGAGATGTATAAAATGATGAGGGACATAGATAGAGTGAATATTCTAAGACTTTTTCCCAGGGTTTGGAAACAAGAACTAGAGGGTATAGGTTTAAGGTGAGAGAGAAGGAATTTGATAAGAACTTGAAAGTTAATTTTTTTTATATATATAGTCAAAGGGTAACTCTTTTTTATGTATGTATGTGGAATGAACTACAAGGGAAGTGGTTGAGCCAGGTATATTAATGGATTTTAATAGACAGTTGGACAGGTACATGGATAGGAAAGGTTTACAAGGTTATGGGCCAAGAACTGGAAAATGGGACTTGTGGAGATGGGACATCTTGGTCAGCACAAACCTGTTGGGCCGAAGAGCCTGTTTCCATGCTATACGTTTCTGTGATTTACAATAGTGGAAGGAGAACTCGGGAAGAGCTTTAGGAGTCTCTCCATATTTCACACCAAGCAGCAAGAAAGTTGAGGCTCAATCCAAGGAGGAGCATTTGCCGCTGCTCAATAAGAAGGGCTAGTCTTGCCTAACTTTGATCCGGTTTCCAACTGGTGAAAGCTGTGAGTTGGGCTACACATCATGGACTGAGTCCAAGGTGATCTTCTGCATTCGCTACTGCTCGAGATAACCCAGCCCAAGACATCTCATATGCACTCACGGAGTTCAGCAAGATCAAGGTTAAGTGTATTGTCACAGACAGACATATCCAGGATATAAATGCCATGAAAGTTAGACTTCTACACAGCACAGTGCATTACAAAAGACAACAAACATGCTGTAAATAAACTTAAAGTAACACAAATCATACACAGCTTACAAGACACAATAGACAATAATGTAAGGGCAAGTTGAGGGAAATATAGTCAACAGTTGCATTAGGTTTTATCAGGTCTCTTCAAGAACCTATTAGCAGTGGAGAAGAAGCTCTTGTTGAACCTTTAGGCTGAGTCTTCAGGCTCCTGTATTTCATACTTGATGACAGCAATGAGAAGAGGACTTGGCTTACATCTACAAGAGGCAGGCTCACAAAGAAAACACCCTGATGATGTTCCCGTCCTGAGAGTGCCTCTTGTCGATGCCTTGGTTGATGACTGGAGCTGTACCCATGATGGAACGAGCTGAGCCCACCTCTCTCTGCAGCCTCTTGCATTCCTATGGTGAGTTCAGGGGTTTATGCCGGAGACCAATACCATTATGCAACTGGTCCATGGATCCCTGGTGTAGAAGAATTGGACAGAGAGCTTGGAAGGGGCTAGTAATCAAACATCCAGCAACACAGGGACAATTTGGGGGGGTGGGGAGGGCTGGTGAACACACACGGTAACTGTGCTTACAGAGCAGATCAAAATCGGCGGATCAATAGCTTGGGCATCATGGAGATGTGGAAGTGAAAAGATCACAACCGGGAACTAAATGTCCAAGGATGCAAGTCCTGCTGAGAAGCCGGGCAGCTGGACAGAGGGCAAGGGCTGGCACAGTTGGTTAAAAAAAAACTAGATTGCTAACAAGTAGCAATGTGGGATCAGAAGACGTAGAACCTTTGTGGGTGGGGTTGAGAAACTGCTAAGGTAAAAGACCCTGATGGGGGTGGTTGTGTTCAGGCCTATTGGAGTTCAACCCGGAGAAGTGTGAGGTGGTACACTTTGGAAGGACAAACTCCAAGGCAGAGTACAAAGTAAGTGGCAGGATACTTGGTAATGTGGAGGAGCAGAGGGATCTGGGGGTACATGTCCACAGATCCCTGAAAGTTGCCTCACAGGTAGATAGGGTAGTTAAGAAAGCTTATGGGGTGTCAGCTTTCATAAGTCGAGGGATAGAGTTTAAGAGACGTGATGTAATGATGCAGCTCTATAAAACTCTGGTTAGGCCACACTTGGAGTACTGTGTCCAGTTCTGGTCGCCTCACTATAGGAAGGATGTGGAAGCATTGGAAAGGGTACAGAGGAGATTTACCAGGATGCTGCCTGGTTTAGAGAGTATGGATTATGATCAGAGATTAAGGGAGCTAGGGCTTTACTCTTTGGAGAAAAGGAGGATGAGAGGAGACATGATAAAGGTGTACAAGATATTAAGAGGAATAGACAGAGTGGACAGCCAGTGCCTCTTCCCCAAGGCACCACTGCTCAGTACAAGAGGACATGGCTTTAAGGTAAGGGGAGGGAAGTTCAAGTGGGATATTAAAGGAAGGTTTTTCATTCAGGGAGTAGTTGGTGCGTGGAATGCACTGCCTGAGTCAGTGGTGGAGGCAGATACACTAGTGAAGTTTAAGAGACTACTAGACAGGTATATAGAGGAATTTAAGGTGGTGGGGGGTTATATGGGAGGCAGGGTTTGAGGGTCAGCACAACATTGTGGGCCGAAGGGCCTGTAATGTGCTGTACTATTTTATGTTCTATGTTCTATAGGTGGTTGTCAGGATGTAGAGTATAAAGTACAGCAGGAGATAGAAAAGGCAAGTGGGAAGGGCATGTTACAGTGATCATGGGAGACTTCGATATGCAAGTAGACTAGGTGGGTAATGACCCCAAGGAAAGAAATATGTGAAATGTCTAAGAGATGGCTTAGGGAAAAGGTAATTCAGGGGTTGGTATTGTGGAATGAGGCAGACTTGATCAGGGAAGTTAAGGTTAAGGAGCCCTTGGGAGGCAGGAACTATAGTGTGATAGAAATCACCCTGCAGTTTGAGACAGGAGCTGGAATTAAATGTTACAGTTTCATAGTTGAGTGAAAAGGAGCACAGGAATATGGTTGCTGGCCCCAGATGACTGGCTGGCAATCCTAAGAGGGAAGAAGTGCAGCAGTAGTTACAATTAGGGACATCGGAGTTCAGACTTCAGTCCTGACTTCCTCTGTAAGGAGTTGTATGCTCTCCCCATGGATCTCCTCCCACAATCCAAAGACGCGCAAGTTAGTAGGTTAATGGTCATTGCTAATTGTGCCGTGATTAGGTTGGGGTTAATCGGGGTTGCCGGGGACTGCTGGGGTGCTGAGGCTCGAAGGGCTGAAAAGGTCTACTCCATGTTGTATCAGTAAGTAAATAAAGAGGAAGATGGAGCAGTAGTGCCAGGGGGTCCTGGGAGACAGACGTAATAAAAGGAACAAGGCAACCATGACTGACAAGGGAAGTCAGGGACAGCATAAAAACTGGGAGAAAGTATACTAAATGCTGAAGATCAGTGTGAGGGCAGAGGATCAGGGAGTCTTTGAAGAAAAACAAAGGACGATAAACAAAAAGACAATAAGGGGTTGAGGTTGAAATATGAGGGGAAAACTACCCAATAATACAAAAGGAATTGCAAAAGTTTTTTAAGTACTTAATAGATAAGGGTGGAGAAGACATTGGACCACTGAAAATTGACACTGAAGAACTGGTAATGAGGAGCAGATAAATGGCTGAAGAACTGAGAATGTACGTTGTGTTAGTCTTCACAATGCACGGCACAGTAACATGCCAGAAATTCAAGAGAGTCAGGGGATAGAGGTGAACATCGCCATGGCCAAGGCGCTGGGTGGTAGGTGTCTGAAATGAGTTACTGGGGTAGTAAATGAACGGCATTCCAGAGCCCTGAGAAAGGTAGCTGAGAGATTATGGAGGCATTACTAGTCAGGGAGGATCCCAGAGAGCTGGAAAATAGAAAATGTGACACTGCTCTTTAAGAAGTGTGTGGAGGTGGGAACTTGCAAAAGGCAGGAAATTATAATCTGGTAACATTTTAGAGTCCATTATTAAGGATGAAATTTCAGAGTACTTGGAGGTACGTGATAAGGTAAAGGAAAATCAAAGTGGTTTCTTTAAGGGGAGATTTTGCCTGACAAATCTATTGAAATCCCTGATGAAGTTATGAGCAGGTTAGACAGAGTGGATGTTATTTACCTGGATTTTCAGAAGGTCTTTGACAAGGTGCTGCTGTGCAACATAAAGACTGTGGTGTTAGAGGCAAGAGACCAGCAAAGATAGAAGATCGGCTGGCTGGCAGAAAGCAGAGAGTGGGCAGAAAGGGTTCCATTTCAGGATGGCTTCTGGTGACCTGTGCTACTGAGACAACCTCTCATTTTATATGTTAATGATCTAGAAGAAGATCTAATGGTATTGTGGCCAAGTTTGCAGATGATACAAAGACAGGTAGAGGGCCGAGTAGTGTTGCAAATGCAGAGAGTCCGCAGAAGGCATTGGACAGGTTTGGGGAGTGGGCAAAGAAGAGGTGGGTGGAGTACAACATGGGGATGTGTCGGTTATGCACTTTGGTGGGAAGAATAAAGTTGCGGACTATTTTCTAAGTGGGGAGAAAATTCAGTAATTGGAGGTACAACTGGAGTTAGGGAGTGTTGTGTGGGGGTGGGGGCAGGTGGGGTCCTAGATCAAGGAATTTAAGATTAACTTGCATGTTGAATCAGCAGTAAGGAAGGCAAATGCAAGTTAATAGCTATACCAAGAAGAATAGTAACAGGGACATCGAGGGACAGATCCTGGAAAGGTGTAATAATAACAGAGTTGTCATGATGGGAGATTTTAATTTCCCAAATATCTATTGGCATCTCCCTAGAGCTTAGATGGATTAGATGGGGTGGAGTTTGTTGGGTGTGTTCAGGAAGGTTTTTTGACACAATATGTGGCTAAGCCTACAAGAGGAGAGGCTGTACTTGATCTGGTATTGGGAAATGAACCTGGTCAGGGTCAGATCTCTCAGTGGGAGAGC
This sequence comes from Hypanus sabinus, assembly GCF_030144855.1. Classification (NCBI taxonomy): domain Eukaryota; kingdom Metazoa; phylum Chordata; class Chondrichthyes; order Myliobatiformes; family Dasyatidae; genus Hypanus; species Hypanus sabinus. The sequence continues at coordinate 62,983,911 of NC_082723.1, read as the reverse complement.
ATTTTGGAGATAGTGATCACAATTTTATCTCCTTTACCATAGCCTTGGAGAGGTATAGGAACAGACAAGTTAGAAAAGCATTTAATTGGAGTAAGGGCAAATATGAGGCTATCAGGCAGGAACTTGGATGCATAAATTAGGAACGGATGTTCTCAGGGAAATGTACGGAAGAAATGTGGCAAATGTTTAGGGGATATTTGTGTGGAGTTCTTCATAGGTACGTTCCAATGAGACAGGGGAAGGATGGTAGGGTACAGGAACCATGGTGTACAAAGGCTGTTGTAAATCTAGTCAAGAAGAAAAGAAAAGCTTACAAAAGGTTCAGAGAGCTAGGAAATGTTAGAGATCTAGAAGATTATAAGGCTAATATGAAGGAGCTTAAGGATGATATTGGGAGAACCAGAAGGCTCCATGAGAAGGCCTTGGTGAGTAGATTTAAGGAAAACCCAAAGGCATTCTAGAAGTATGTGAAGAGCAAGAGGATAAGACATGAGAGAATAGGACCAATCAAGTGTGACAGTGGAAAAGTGTGTATGGAACCGGAGGAAATAGCAGAGGTACTTAATGAATACTTTACTTCAGTATTCACTATGGAAAAGGATCTTGGTGATTGTAGTGATGACTTGCAGCAGACTGAAAAGCTTGAGCATGTAGATATTAAGAAAGAGGATGTGTTGGAGCTTGAAAGCATCAAGTTGGATAAGTCACCAGGACTGGATAAGATGTACTCCAGGCTACTGTGGGAGATGAGGGAGGAGATTGCTGAGCCTCTAGCAATGATCAATGGGGACGGGAGAGGTTCTGGAGGATTCGAGGGTTGCAGATCTTGTTCCATCATTCAAGAAAGGGAGTAGAGATAGCCCAGGAAATTATAGACGAGTGAATCTTACATGAGTGATTGGTAAGCTGTTGGAGAAGATCCTGAGAAGCAGGATTTATAAACATTTGGAGAGACATAATATGATTAGGAATAGTCAGCATGGCTTTGTCAAAGGCAGGTCATGCCTTACAAGCCTGATTGAATTTTTGTGGATCCAGAACTGGCTTGCCCACAGAAGGCAAAGAGTGGTTGTAGATGAGTCATATTCTGCATGGAGGCCAGTGACCAGTGGAGTGTCTCAGGGATCTGTTCTGGGACCCCTACTGTTTGTGATTTTTGTAAATGACCTGGATGAGGTAGTGGAGGGATGGGTTAGTAAATTTGCTGATAACACAAAGGTTGGGGGTGTTGTGGATAGTGTGGAGGGCTGTCGGAGGTTACAGCAGGACATTGATAGGATGCAAAACTGGGCTGTGAAGTGGCAGATGGAGTTCAACCCAGATAAGTGTGAAGTGGTTCATTTTGGTAGGTCAAATATTATGTCAGAATATAGTATTAATGGTAAGACTCTTGGCAGTGTGGAGGATCAGAGGGATCTTGGAGTCTGAGCCCATAGGATGCTCAAAGCTGCTGTGCAGGTTGACTCTGTGGTTAAGAGAGCATATGGTATATTGGCCTTCATCAATCATGGGATTGAGTTTCGGAGCAGAGAGGTAATGTCACAGCAATATAGGTCCCTGGTCAGACCCCACTTAGAGTACTGTGCTCAGTACTGGTCGCCTCACTACAGGAAGGATGTGGAAACCATAGAAGGGGTACAGAGGAGATTTACAAGGATGTTGCCTGGATTGGGAAGCATGCCTTATGACAGGGGTCGGCAACGTTTACCACTGAAAGAGCCATATGGACCCATTTCCCACAGAAAAGAAAACACTGGGAGCCACAAAACCCGTTTGACATTTAAAATGAAATAACACTGCATACAACGTTTTTTTTTGCCTTTATGCTATGTATAAACAAACTATAATGTGTTGCATTTATGAAATTGATGAACTCCTGCAGAGAAAACGAAATTACGTTTCTGCATGTAACAAAAACATTTTGAACTCCGAAAAAAAGACGTTGGGTTGAAGGTTACTCTATAGTTAGCCTACCTTGGATCGAAGAATTAAAAGAAAGCGCGCACTGGCGGGTGTCAGGCATTGGCAGTGGTGATGTATATTAATAGCGATAAAAAACCACGTTGTAGCGGTGTGCTACATGCAGCGCTAAAATAACGACACTGCAGTCAAAGATAACTTTATTCGAACTAAACAGCCTTGCTTTAAAGCCTCCCTCAACCCGTCCCCGTGGGCGCGGATGCTCCAAAAGACACGTACTCACAAACCCCCGAAGGCTATCTCCCTTAGCCGGAATGGTGGCTAATTGTGAGCCGGTTCGGATGTGCCAGGAAATGGGGTCACCACAATGTTTTATTTAGATTGTACAAGATCACCATAATCTTCAAATTTTGAATTACATTTCAAAAACGAACAAACCACGGGGAGCCGCAGCACAGAGATGAAAGATTCACATGCGGCTCCGGAGCCGCGGGTTGCCGACCCCTGCCTTAAGGGAATAGGTTGAGTGAACTTGGCCTTTTCTCCTTGGAGCGTTGGAGGATGAGAGGTGACCTGGTAGAGGTGTATAAGATGATGAGAGGCATTGATCATATGGATAGTCAGAGGCTTTTTCCCAGGGCCGAAATGGCTAACACAAGAGGCACAGTTTTAAGGTGCTTGGAAGTAGGTACAGAGGAGATGTCAGGGGTATATCTTTTACGCAGAGAGTGGTGAGTGCGTGGAATAGGCTGCCAGTGACGGTGGTGGAGACGGATACGATAGGGTTTTTTAAGAGACTCCTGGACAGGTACATGGAGCTCAGAAAAATAGAGGGCTATGGGTAACCCTAGGTAACTTCTAAGGTAAGGACATGTTCGGCACAGCTTTGTGGGCCGAAGGGCCTGTATTGTGCTGTAGGTTTTCTATGTTCTATAAAAACGAGGGTATACAGCTGAGACTTTATAAGGAGTGGGTCAGACTGTGCTTGGAATATTGTGGGCAATTTTGGGCCTAGCATCTAAGGAATGATGGAACACAGAACGTATAACAGAGAACAGTGCAGCACAGGAAGAGGTCCTTTGTCCCCCAATGTTATGCTGAACTAATTAAATTAGCAATCACATTCCCAGCTAAACTATCCCATCTGCCTACTTTATGTCCATATTCTTCCATTTCTACACACTCATGTGCCTGTCTATGAGCCTCTTCAATGTTTCTGTCCTAGTTGCCTCCACCCCAGCTGGCGTATTCCAGGCCCCCACCACTCTCTGTGCAAAGAACTTGTACTGCCCTTCTCCCTTGAACTAACTCACTCTCATGTTAAGTTGCACTTATTTAGTTATTTATGCATTTATCTCATGCACTTTGAAATATGCAGTGAAATGCGTTGTTTGTGTTAACAACCAACACAAACTAAGGATGTGCTGGGGGCAGCCCGCAGGTGTTACCACACATTCTGGTATCAGGAGAGCATGCCCACGAAGCTCAGCAGAGCAACACAAACAAACAAACAAAAAGAACAAAACCAACATAACAACAGCAAAACGAGCCCTTTTCCTTCCTCCCACTTACACACTAACAGTCCTGCAAAGTTCAAAGTAAATTTATTATCAAGCTACATATATGTCATGTATTCCACCCTGAGATTCGTTGTTTGCAGGCGTACTCAGTAAATCCAAGAAACACAGTCGAATCAATGAAAGACCACACCCAAAAGAATGGACAAACAACCAATGTACGATAGACAACAAACTGAAAATACAAAAGAAATAAAATAAGGAATAATAATAAATACATAAGCGATAAATGTCAAGAATGTGAGATGAAGAGTCCTTGAATGTGAATCCATATGTTGTGGGAAGAGTTCAGTGATGGGGTGAGTGAAGTTGAGTGAAGTTATCCTCACTGGTTCAAGAACCTGATGGTTGAGGGATAATAACTGTTCCTGAACTTGGTGGTGTGGGTCCTGAGGCTCCCACACCTTCTTACTGTTGGCAGTAGCAAGAAGAGAGCATGGCCTGGTTGATGAGGGTCCTTGATGATCAAATGTGCTTTCCTGCAACAGCGCACCTTGTAGATATGCTCAATGGTTGAGAGGGCTTTACTTGACTGGGCTGTATCCACTAGGATTTTGTACGTTTCCATAACAGGCCTTGATACAGCCAGTCCTTTCCACTACATATCTGAAGAAGTTTGTCAAAGATTTAGTTGTCATGCTGAATCTTCACTAACTTCTGAGGAAGCAGAGGCACTGCGTTGCTTTCTTCATAAATGCACTTTCGTGCTGGGCTCAGACGAAATCCTCTGAAATGATAATACTGATGAATTTAAAGTTGCGGACCCTCTCCATCTCTGATCCCCCAATGAGGACTGGCTCATGGAGCTCCAGTTTCCTCCTCCTTGGTCTTGCTGACATTGAGGGAGAGGTTGTTGAAGCAACACTCAGCCAGATTTTCAGTCTCCCTCCTGTATGCTGATTCATCACCAATTTTGATTCGGCCAATGACAGTGTCGTCGACAAACTTAACTATGGGATAGGATCTGTGCTGAGTCAGCCCCAGGTCAAGCTGCCTCTGGGCCTCCACCCTCCAGTAGACTAGTAGGCTTGTAGACATTAGGCCTCTGACCTTCCCCAGTTGACTCAAAGACAGAGAACTAGGGTTCAACCATCGGGCCTTGATTTTCAGACTCCAGATTCCAGTCTTCAATCTTCAGGCTGCAATCTTCAGTATTGAATCCAGGGCTTACCAATGCAGCACCAAACTCCAGGCTTTGAAATTTGGACTTGCTGATGGGACCCCAGGCTTCAGCCCTTGAAATCCAGACTCACTGTCTTGCTGATCTAGGGGGTCACCATCTCTTGTGCTTCCTGTCCACACTGGCATCTGATTCTAGATCCTACTGACTGTGGGCCACCTTCCCTCATTCTTGCTGGTCTTCCTGCACAATGCTTGGCAGCCTGACACCTATCCCTGGATGTCCTTGTTGCTGTCTTTGTACACAGAACGTGGAGAGCTGAGCGAAGGCCTAGATTCTGGCCTGGTCTCTAATCCCCCTCATCCTTGTCCCTCTATACAAACAGGGCCCCTAACTCCCCTTTCTGCCCCCAAATGATCCCTATGATCTTAAGAAGCAATTAGGTCTGAGCCACATCCTTAACAGAAACCACAGCTCAGTGCTGCATTGAGTGGATTAGACCCCAACATGCCTCCACGTGCCCTCTGGAATTCAACGCTGGGAAAAATATAATAATTGTTGACTCTGTCCATACCTCTCATAAGCCTTTATCAGATTCCTCCCTCAGCCTCCAGAGAAAGCAATCCTAGTCTGTCCAGCCTTTCCTTATTGTAAACACATGGCCTCTAAACCAGGTAGCATTCTGGCAAACATCTCTGTGCCCTCTTCACCGCCCCCATATCCTTCCTTTAATAGCTCAACCAGCAATGAATTCAATACTTCACATATCCTAACTAGATTTCACAAACCTTCAACATCACTGCCTGATTCTTGAACTCAATTCCTTGACTAATAAAGGCATGCTTATGCCTTCCTTACCCCCTATCAACTTAGCCACTTTCAGGGTGTTATGGACTTGGACCATGTGATCCCTCTACACCTTGGCATTGTTAATGGTCCTGCTATTAACTATGCACCGTGCCCGTACTTTTGTTCTCTCACAGTGCAACACATCCGATTTGGTCGGGCTATATTCCATCTGTCATTTCTCTGCCATTTTCTGTAATCACTCTATATCCAACTGAATCCTTTGTCTTCTGCACTATCCATCAATCTATGAACATACTAACCCATCTATGCTTTCATCCAGGTCATTTATGCAGTATACTGTTTTATTCACAAACAGCGGAGGTCCCAGTATGGATCCCTGTGGAACACCACTAGCCACGGACCTCCAGCCATGACAAGTGCCACAGACCATTACCAGCTTTCTTCAATGAGCAAGCCAATTCTGAATTCAAATGGCCAAATCACTTAATCTTCTGGATGAGACTCCCATATAGGACATTGCCAAAAACCTCTCTAAGATCCATGTAAGCAACGTTCACAGCTCGATCTTCACAGTCACCTTCATCAGCTCCTTAAAAAAGTCAATCAGGTTAGTAAGACAGGTTAATCAGGTTAGTACATAGAACATCACAGGCCACGCTGACCTTTTAACCTAATCTAAGATCAATCTAACCCTTTCCTCCCACAGGTGTCCATTTTTCTATCATTCATGGGCCTACCTAAGAGTTTCCTAAATGTCCCTAAAGTATCTGCCTCTACCATCACTCCTGGCAGTGCGTTCCATGTATTCACCACCTTCTGTGTGAAATATTACCTCTGACAACCCTCCTTTACTTTCCTCCAATCATCCTAAAGTTATGCCCCCTAGTATGAATCATCTCCACCCTGGGAAGAAGTCTGCCATCTTCATCCTCATCTTCATCTATCCCTCATCGTTTTGTACACCTCTCATCCTCCTTTGCTCCAAGAGATGACTCCTAAGTCACTCAATCTAGCCTCATAAGACATGTTCTTCAATCCAGGCAGCATCCTAGTAAATCATAAACAAGAGGAGATCTGCAGATTCTGGAAATCCAAGCAACACGCATAAAGTTCTGAAGGAACTCAGCAGGCCAGGCAGCATCTATGGAAAAGAGCAAACAGTTGACGTTTCGGGCTGAGACCCTTCATCAGGACTGATTCATCCTGGTAAATCTCCTCTGCACTCTCTCTAAAGGTTCCATATCCTTCCTATAATGAGGCGACCAAAAATGAACATAGTATTCCAAGTGTGCTCTAACCAGAGTTTATATAGCTGTCACATTACCTTCTGTCTCTTGACCTCAACTACGCAGCTAATAAAGGCCAACACACTATATGCCTTCTTAACAGTCATATCAATTTGCACTGCACAAAGCCACACAGACTGTCCCTAACAAGGCCATAGCTTTCCATATGCTCGTAAATCCTATCCTTATGAAACCTCTCCAATAACTTGGCTTGCACTGATGTGAGACTCACTTGCCTTAGTGTCATAGAACACTAGTGTGCTGGAACATCCCATCCAGTCTATGCCAACCTGGCTGCTGTCTAGTCTCATCTATCTGTAGCTGGACCAAATCCCTCTAAACCCCTCCCTTCCACGAGGAAATCTGCAGATGCTGGAAATTCAAGCAACGCACACAAAATGCTGGTGGAACGCAGCAGGCCAGGCAGCATCTATAGGAAGAAGCACAGTCAATGTTTCGGGCTGAGACCCTTCGTCAGGACGAACTGTAAGAAAAGATAGTAAGAGATTTGAAAGTAGGAGGGGGAGTGGGAGATCTGAAATGATAGAAGACGACAGGAGGGGGAGGGGTGAAGCTAAGAGCTGGAAAGGTGATTGACAAAAGGGATACAGAGCTGGAGAAGGGAAAGGATCATGGGACGGGAGGCCTAGGGAGAAAGAAAGGGGGAGGGGAGCACCAGAGGGAGATGGAGAACAGGCAAGGAGTGATTGTGAGAGGAGCAGAGAGAGAGAAAAAAAGGAGAGGGGAATAAATAAATAAATAAGGGATTGGGTAAGAAGGGGAGGAGGGGCATTAACGGAAGTTGGAGAAATCAATGTTCATGCCATTAGGTTGGAGGCTACCCAGACGGTATATAAGGTGTTGTTCCTTCAACCTGAGTGTGGCTTCATCTTGACAGTAGAGGAGGCCGTGGATAGACATATCAGAATGATATGTAACTCCCTTCCATGTACCTATTCAAACTTCTCTTAAATGTTACAACTGAATTCACATCTACCACTTCCTTCAAATTCCACTTAATTATTTCACCTTTCATCTGAAACATATCTGAAACTAATTCTAGTCTCACCAACCTGAGGGAAAACAGTCTGTAAGTATTCTCTCTACCTACACCCCTTACAATTTTGTCATCCTCTATATGATCTCCCCTCATTCTTCTTCACTCTGATGAATGAAGTCCAAGCTATTGAACCTTTCTCTATAACTTAGATCCCTGCAACATCCTTGTAAATTTCCTCCACACTCTTTCAGGCTTATTGATATTGTTCTTATAGGTAGGTGACCAGAAATGTACACAATTCTCAAAATTTGGCCTCACCAACATCTCATACAACTTTAAAACAACATCCCAACTTATGTACAGCTTTGATAGCCTTCCTCAATGTCCACTATGCCCCCAAACTTGGTGACCTCCACAAATCTACTGCTCCAGTTTAACGCATTAACATCTAAATAATTTACATAGAAGGTAGTTAATGGATCCAGCACCCATCTATGTGGCACATCGCTATTCATAGTCCTCCATGCAGAAAAACAACCATCTACTACCATTCTTTGTCTTTTCCCACTAAGTCAATGTTAAATCCAATTGATTACTTCATCCTGAATGCCAAATACTTTGACCATCTGGCCTAGCCATCCCATGCGGAACTTTGTCAAAGGCCTTGCTAAAGTCCTTATACTAGGACCCAGACACCACTGCTACGAAACAGGCCCTTTGGTACCCCAAGTGATCCAACCTGGCACTCAGGCCCGTTGAACGAGCTTCTGAACTTCTCTACCTGGGCCTCGACCTCTCCCTTTGGCACCCAGAGTGATCCCACCTCACTCCCGGGCCAGCTATACAGGCATCAGAACTCCATCTGCAATGATTCTGCAACAGACCATCTCGGCTCATGCCCTGAACTCATCTCACAATCGCTCGCCCCTTCAGTTTGCTGTGATAATTTCATACAATTTACCACAGAAAAGGTATTTTTAGTGATTTTTTGGTTGGATTTCTTATCTCTTTGACTACTAGAAGCTGTTGTGCATGTTCGGTAGCGCCATCTAAACTGGAAGATCACCCAGCTTCCTAAGCTACTCCAAAACTTTCTCCATCCTGGTACCTGGAGGCCACACGCCATCCTGGCCTCCCTTTCATGACTATGGAATCTCTTATTCCCCAGCGAATCTCCTATCACAGCTCTCCCCGAGCCTCAGGGCCAGCCAAAGTGCCAGTGAGCTGGCTGCTGTTGCTGTGCCCCGACTAGTCATCCCAGCACCCGCCTCCCAGCAGTAATCAAAGGGGTAGACGTGTTGCTGGGTTACGGTCACAGAATGATCCTGCATTATTTTTGTCTCTTTCCCCTTGTCTCTCCTGGTGGCCACCCAACTACCTGCTACGTTCATCTCCAGTATGACTACTTCACTAAAACGCTTGACTATGGTGCTTTCAGTATCACAGACAATCCTAAGTATGTCCAGCTGCAGCTCCAGGTACCTTAATATGGTCAGTCAGGACCAACGGTTGGACCATATGAAGTGTAACTGGGCGCACACCCTATAGATGTAGTAACTAGCGACACTGACAGTCTCTCTGATCTCCCAATTTAATGCCACAGCCCTAAATGCCACCTCAACTACTGCGATAGGGGGAGTAATTCTAAGGAAAACCTCACCTGCACCAACCTACTCAGCCTCGGCACACTGAAACCTCCTGAACCAAAGCCTCAGGACTCGTACTCAACCTCTCACTCACAACTCAAACACGATCATTCCAAAAATGGCTCCCGTGCTTCAGACCACTTCCCCTCTGTATCTACAAAATACAATTGATCTGCTGCCTCATGTATTTAATCTTTCAGTAGTATTTGATCAATATTGTAAATATATTGTTTGATTAAGCATTCTTGTTTATTTAAATAATTCATTATGGGTTATATTTAAAAATAAGTGAATTGCACATGTCAAGACACTATCAAGAGTTATGTGCTCACCTTGCTTAAAGTAAACATGAAGCTAGATCCACATTTTGGACTCCTGTGTCTGTATTTTAATTGGTTTAATGTTTTGGGGTTACAAAACATAACAGTGGCAACGAGGTTTTTTCAAATGAACCCAAGACGATTACCTACTGTAGAGGAGCAGCAAAACATTTGAGTTTAAGAAAAGCAGAGCAGCATTTGTTCTTCAGAAGGGAAGGCATGATTGAATATTAAAAAAGAGGAAGGAAATGGAAGAATTCACAGGTTCATAAAGAGTGAGTATCGAGTGATAATAATCACAAATCAAGAATTGTGTTCAATTCTGGTCACCTCATTATAGGAAGGATGTGGAAGCTATGGAGAGGGTGCAGAGGAGATTTACCAGGATGTTGCCTGGTTTGGAGAACAAGTCATATGAAGCAAGGTTAGCAGAGCTGGGACTTTTCTCTTTGGAGCGTAGAAGAATGAGAGGGGACTTGATAGAGGTCTACAAGATTATGTGAGGCATGGATAGGGTGGATAGTCAGTACCTGTTTCCCAGGGCACCAATAGCAAACACCAGAGGGCATAGGTACAAAATTAAGGGAGGGAAGTTTAGGGGAGACATCAGGGGTAAGTTTTTTACACAGAGGGTTGTGAGTGTCTGGAATGACTTGCGGGGATGGTGGTGGAGGCTAAAACATTAGGGGTATTTAAGAGTCACTTGGACAGGCACATGGATGAAAGAAAAAGAGAGGGTTATGGGGTAGTGTGGGTTTAGTACTTTTTAAAGGATTATATGGGTCGGCACAACATGGAGGGCTGAAGGGCCTGTACTGACTGTGCTGCAGTGTTCTATGGTTCTATGGTACTGTGGTTCTAAGAGCAGAAATGACTGGCTATACTGGAAAGATTGACATATTCTGTTATACAACAGATAACTGGACATTGTGTATGGAATGGATTGAGCAGTATTTTAAAGCAAATGGAATAGCCAATGAGAAACAAATTCCAGTTTTGCTGAGTGCATTGGATTTAAAGCCATATGGCTGACTTTGAAGTTTAACTGCTCCAACAAAGCCAGCTGAAACGAGCTTCACTAATATCATGAACGTAATGCAGGAACATTTAGAACTGAAACCCTTGTTGATTGCAGAATACTCTAGGTTTCAGAGATGGAATAAAAAGGAAGGGAAATCCATTTCAGTGTACATGGCTAAATTGAAGAGATTGTCTGAGCATTGACAGCTCAGTCATGGCTTAATGATGCAATGAGAGATTGTTTAGTTTGTGGAATCTTACAAGAAAGCATTCAAAAAACCTCCTAACTAAGGCACAACATACATTTAAAAGAGCAGTTGAAATTGCTGTATCAATGGTAACAGCATACAGAGGTGCAATTGAATTACAGTCAGGAATGAAAGTGAGTGTGAACATAATTGCAATGTCTAAACAGAAACGGGCTTGGCCAAAGGAATTGTGTGACTAATGGCGGAAGGGGCTCACATACACCAGACCAATGCAGGTTTAAAGGTGAAATTGCAGAAAAGGCAATGAAGTATGACACATACAAAGAGCTTGTTGGGCAGACAGAAGTAAATGGACTGTACAGAGAATAGAATAAGATAATAAGTCAAGTTGCATACTGTTGATGAAAAATCTGATAATGATGAGAGTGACGTAGGACTGCTTAGCCTTAAGATTTACAATGTGAAAACAAATAATATACTGTACAAGCAATGCAGTTTACACCAGAAGTGAACAGTAAATTAATTAAAATGAAATTGGACTCTTGCTCGGCTACTTCAGTCATTCCACAAAATGAACTTGAACAGCATTTCAAAGATATTGAACTGAAGTCTGTAGATATCCAGTTCGGAGCTTATACTGGAGAAAAAATAACTGCTGTGGGAATGGCATTTGTAACAGTGAGTTACAACAACCATCAAGCCACACAGGGCTTGTATGTGGTAAAAAAAACAGGAGGGCCAGCATTGTGGGGTCATGAGTGGCTGAGACAACAACAACTTTATTTGATGCCACATCCCTTGCAATAGAGTCTATAGCAAGTGAATTAAGAAAGGTACTGGATGTTGCCACAACGATGTCCATGCTGTACACCTTGGACTGTTGCCCAACAGAGGGCAAATAGGTGTTAGTGCCAAGCTCTGTGCCTCTGCTTGGAAAGCACATTGGACGAAGGAAGGACCATGCTGCTCAGAGGAATTATGAAAGTGACATGCAGTGGTCTGACTACAACAGTTGTTATTGCTGCAAGGACGAGGCTGAGGACAAGCCCAAGTGCAGGGCACAGGCGCGGAGGCAGAGTCGTGAGGCGTTAGCACCATCGCGAACGGGGAACTGGTATCCAGGAGAGTCTTTACACGGAGATAAGGTTTATGTAGAGTATCCAGGAAATGATACAGAGCTTAGAACTGACAGTCCTAAGGAATCAGAAAACAAGATTTACTCACACTAGGGTTGACTAGCGAACTGGCAAAGCATGACTATGACGCCCGAGTTTTATCCTGTGTTTGCTAATGGGAACCAGGTGTGTTGTAATTGGTGGAACTGGGAATGATTGGAAATCAGATGAGGGGATTAAGACCCAATTAAGGAGGTAATAGCAAGATGAGAAATTGCCAGACAGGACCATGACATTTACAGGCAACGTATCTGCAAAAGCTTCTAATATGTTCATCAGGCAGTTACTAGCGAAATGTGGCTTAGTTTTAAGCTAGAAGGGAGTTCAAGGAACTTAAGGAAATTTGCAAGCATTCAGCTTTAGTGAGTACAAAGAACCGGAATCTACTCTGCATGCAGAATCTACCCTGTGGTGCAGAAGGATGGGACGGAGAAGAGGAGAGCTGTTGTCATTGGAGACTCTATAGTCAGGGGAGCAGACAGGAGATTTTGTGGACGTGAGAAGGAAACCTGCATGGTTTGTTGCCTCCTGGGTGCCAGGGTCCGGGATGTCTCTGACCGGGTGCATGACATTCTGGTACGAGAGGGAAAGCAACCAGAAGTTGTGATACATGTTGGGACCAACGACATAGGCAGGAAGAAGGATGAGGTCCTGAAGTGTGAGTTTTGGGACCTAGGCAGAAGGCTGAAGAACAGGACCTCAAGGGTTGCGTTCTCAGGATTGCTGCCAGTACTAGGTGATAGTGATGGTAAGAATTGGAGGAGATGGCAGTTGAATGCGTGGCTGAGGAGTTGGTGAAGAGGGCAGGGTTTTAGATTTTTGGACCATTGGGATCTCTTCTGGGGAAGGTGGGACCTGTACAGATTGGATGGGTTGCACCTGAACTGGAGGGGGAGCAATATCCTTGCTGGTAAGTTTGCTAGCATGGTTCGGGAGGGTTTAAACTAATTTACAAGGAGGATGGGACCCGGAGCGATAGAGCAGTGAAAGAAGTGCATGGAGTAAAGCCAGATCTAACATATAAAGAAGCTTTGAGGAAAGAGCAGCAGAATAAAGGGTATAAAGGTAGTAAGGTAGAAGGGCTAAAGTGTGTGTACTTCAATGCAAGAAGCATCAGGAACAAAAGTGATGAACTGAGAGCTTGGATACATACATGGAATTATGATGTAGTGGCCATTACGGAGACTTGGCTGGCACCAGGGCAGGAATGGAGTCTCAATGTTCCTGGATTTCAGTGCTTTAAAAGGGATAGAGAGGGGGGAAAGGGGAGGGGGGGGGGTGGCATTACTGGTCAGGGATACTATTACAACTGCAGAAAGAGTGGATAATGTAGCAGGATCCTCTTTTGAGTCAGTATGGGTGGAAGTCAGGAACAGGAAGGGAGCAGTTACTCTACTGGGGGTATTCTATAGGCCCCCTGGTAGCTGCAGAGATACCGAGGAGCAGATTGGGAGGCAGATTTTGGAAAGGTGCAAAAATAACAGGGTTGTTATCATGGGTGACTTTAACTTCCCTAATATTGATTGGCACTTGATTAGTTCCAAGGGTTTAGATGGGGCAGAGTTTGTTAAGTGTGTCTAGGATGGATTCCTGTCACAGTATGTTGACAGGCCGACTAGGGGGAATGCCATACTAGATCTTGTATTAGGTAACAAATTGGGTCAGGTCACAGATCTGTCAGTGGGTGAGCATCTGGGGGACAGTGATCACCGCTCCCTGATCTTTAGCATTATCATGGAAAAGGATAGAATCAGAGAGGACAAAGAAAATTTTTAATTGGGGAAAGAGCAAATTATGAGGCTATAAGGCTAGAACTTGCAGGTGTGAATTGGGATGATGTTTTTGCAGGGAAATATACTATGGACATGTGGTCGATGTTTAAGGATCTCTTGCAGGGTGTTAGGGATAAATTTGTCCCGGTGAGGAAGATAAAGAATGGTAGGATGAAGGAACCATGGGTGACAAGTGAAGTGGAAAATCTAGTCAGGTGGAAGAAGGCAGCATACATGAGGTTTAGGAAGCAAGGATCAGATGGGTCTATTGAGGAATATAGGGTAGCAAGAAAGGAGCTTAAGAAGGGGGTGAGAAGAGCAAGAAGGGGGCATGAGAAGGCCTTGGCGAGTAGGGTAAAGGAAAACCCAAAGGCATTCTTCAATTATGTGAAGAACAAAAGGATGACAGGAGTGAAGGTAGGACCGATTAGAGATAAAAGTGGGAAGATGTGCCTGGAGGCTGTGGAAGTGAGCGAGGTCCTCAATGAATACCTCTCTTCGGTATTCACCACTGAGAGGGAACTTGATGATGGTGAGGACAATATGAGTGAGGTTGATGTTCTGGAGCATGTTGATATTAAGGGAGAGGAGATGTTGGAGTTATTAAAATACATTAGGACGGATAAGTCCCTGGGGCCTGACGGAATATTCCTCAGGCTGCTCCACGAGGCAAGGGAAGACATTGCTGAACCTCTGGCTAGCATCTTTATGTCCTCGTTGTCCACAGGAATGGTACCGGAGGATTGGAGGGAGGCGAATGTTGTCCCCTTGTTCAAGAAAGGTAGTAGGGTAGTCCAGGTAATTACAGACCAGTGAGCCTTACGTCTGTGGTGGGAAAGCTGTTGGAAAAGATTCTTAGAGATAGGATCTATGGGCATTTAGAGAATCATGGTCTGATCAGGGACAGTCAGCATGGCTTTGTGAAGTGCAGATCGTGCCTAACAAGCCTGATAGAGTTCTTTGAGGAGGTGACCAGGCGTATAGATGAGGGTAGTGCAGTGGATGTGATCTACATGGATTTTAGTAAGGCATTTGACAAGGTTCCACATTGTAGGCTTATTCAGAAAGTCAGAAGGCATGGGATCCAGGGAAGTTTGGCCAGGTGGATTCAGAATTGGCTTGCCTGCAGAAGGCAGAGGGTCGTGGTGGAGGGAGGACATTCAGATTAGAGGGTTGTGACTAGTGGTATCCCACAAGTATCTGTTCTGGGACCTCTACTTTTTGTGATTTTTATTAACAACCTGGATGTGGGGGTAGAAGGGTGAGTTGGCAAGTTTGCAGACGACACAAAGGTTGGTGGTGTTGTAGATAGTGTAGAGGATTGTCGAAGATTGCAGAGAGACATTGACAGGATGCAGAAGTGGCCTGAGAAGTGGCAGATGGAGTTCAACCTGGAGAAGTGTGAGGCGGTACACTTTGGAAGGACAAACTCCAAGGCAGAGTACAAAGTAAATGGCAGGATACTTGGTAGTGTGGAGGAGCAGAAGGATCTGGGGGTACATGTCCACAGATCCCTGAAAGTTGCTTCACAGATAGATAGAGTAGTTAAGAAAGCTTATGGGGTGTTAGCTTTCATAAGTCGAGGGATAGAGTTTAAGAGACGCGATGTAATGATGCAGCTCTATAAAACTCTAGTTAGGCCACACTTGGAGTACTGTGTCCAGTTCTGGTCACCTCACTATAGGAAGGATGTGGAAGCATTGGAAAGGGTACAGAGGAGATTTACCAGGATGCTGCCCGGTTTAGAGAGTATGGATTATGATCAGAGATTAAGGGAGCTAGGGCTTCTCTCTTTGGAGAGAAGGAGGACGAGAGGAGACATGATAGAGGTGTACAAGATATTAAGAGGAATAGACAGAGTGGACAGCCGGCGCCTCTTCCCCAGGGCACCACTGCTCAGTACAAGAGGACGTGGCTTTAAGGTAAGGGGAGGGAAGTTCAAGGGGGATATTAGAGGAAGGTTTTTCACTCCTAGAGTGGTTGGTGCGTGGAATGCACTGCCTGAATCAGTGGTGGAGGCAGATACACTAGTGAAATTTAAGAGACTACTAGACAGGTATATGGAGGAATTTAAGGTGGGGGCTTATATGGGAGGCAGGGTTTGAGGGTCAGCACAACATTGTGGGCCGAAGGGCCTGTAATGTGCTGTACTATTCTATGTTCTATGCATTAAGGTTATTACACGAACTTCAAGTGGGGGGCAAAAAGCTGCTTGTAAAAGTAGACGCAAAGACCAAAGCCAAGCTGGACGAATGGAAAGACGAAAAGAAAGGAGTCAATGGAGCTATAAATAAAGAAGGTTCATCAGATGGTGTGGATGAGGAGACCAAGGGGAGAGATCAGATTGGAAAGGGAACAACAGAAAGATTAATGAGGGAATACTCCAGTGAATTCAATCCACCTTCCCAAGATCAAACTGCGCATCCTAGAAAGAAGAAAAAAGGAAAAGGAGGACGATGACATAAGTTCTATGAAATAGAAGAGGATAAACTAATCCTAATTTCTTAAGAAATTAGGAAGTTCAGAGATACTCACAAGTATCTAAATGAAGAAAAAGGAAGGTGAGAAAAAGGAAAGTGAGAAAAAGGAAGGTGACCCGAGCTGTCAGAACTGCAGTCAACTCCTACAACCACCACAGATAAGGCCCCAGAAACTAAGATTGTTTTCACAGTCACATGTTTCACCTGCCAAGCAGAGTAACCTCTCCTGACAGGAAAGATGTTATCCTGCAAGAGTAAGAAAGCCTTCAGAGCAGTTTAATATTTAAGCCTGAATGGGACAAGTTAAAAATGTACTAAGCTGTGGAGTCTGTATAGCAGTTGTATGATATAGTGTACTGTGTATATCATTGAGATGCATTCCATATTGAGTTGGAGTTTATTTCTAAGCAGGGAGGAGTGTTGTGTATCTAATACTGCTGTGGTAATTGAGTACCATTAGACATGCAAGACACTAACATCGTTACCTTGAACAAGAACAACAGCGCCTGCAGTGACTGTAAGAACTGCTGCGGCACCTCCCTCCTCAGCAAGATGAGAAATGCCTTTGCCCAGGTCATTTCGGCACTGCGGAGGCACCTTGCTCAAGGTGTCCCACCCAGAGTTGCCGTGTGGTTTCAGAGTAGGCTGTTCCACTGTGGATATGATCTTCTCTCTCGCTAGCTGCAGGAGAGATATCAAGACGAGCATAAGCCACTCGTCATTGCATTCATTGACATGTCGAAGTTGTTCAACCTGGTCAGCGGAAGTGGGCTCTTTAGGTTGCTTAGAAGATAGGCTTCCCTCCAGAACTGATCGCTTCCTTCCATGAAGGTATGCGCAGTACTGTCTGTTGTAACTGTGCAACCTCAGTAGCCTTCCCAGTGAGGAGCGGAGTAAAGCAAGGCTGTGTTCTGGCATCTTCTTCTCCATGTTGCTTTGGTATGCTTTTGGGGAATGCACTGAGGGCGTCTACCTACGTTCCAGAGCTGATGCCAGACTCTTCAACTTTGCTCACCTTCGCTCCGAGACCAAGATCCAAGAGGTCTTCATTCGCGAGCTGCTGTTGTCTACTGACACAGTGCTGACTTCCCACATAGAAGCCCAACCACAGGATCGCATCGGCCACCTGACTCATGCCAGCAAGAAGTCCGAGCCGACTATCAGCTTGAAGAAGACCAATGTCATGGTCCAGGACATGGACTCCCTTCCATCCATCACTATCAATGGTCACACTCCAGAGGTGGTTGACTCCTTCACCCATCTTGGGTCAACCGCCACAAACACTCTTTCAATTGAGCAACAGAATAGCCATGGCTGCAGCTGTCAAGTCTAGGCTGAACAAGAGAGAGCAATGAGCAAGAACTATCTGAAAGCAAATACCAAGATGTGTGTACCAGGCCTGTGTTCTTGGCACTCTCTTTTATAGCAGTGAAGCCTGGGCAGTCTATGCTCATTAAAAGAAGAAACTGGACAGCTTTCACCCATGTTGCCTCAGGACAGAGCCACTAATACCGAGGTTTTACAAAGTGCAGGCGTCCCCTGCATGTTTGCCCGCCGCAGGCTGAGGTGGTTTCAGTAGTTAGGACAGGTCAGGGGAATGGGCTCTGGTAGAGTCCCAAAAGACCTGCTGAATGGGCAGTTGGCAGAGGGCACATGCCCAGTTGGTTGCCAACAGCTTTGCTTCAAGAACACCTGCAAACAGGATCTGAAGCTGGTCAACATGGGACGACATAGCAGACAGCCAGGCAGTTCCGAAAGGTGTGCAAAGAGCAGAAAGCACCCACATCAATGAGCCGGTTACCATGAGAGCTCAGCAGAGGAGAGGGCTGCTCCCACAAGATGACCCTCTTCCTTCATCTGCAGCCAGTGTGGGAGGGACTCCTCAGCCACTCTACAAAGTTGGGTGGGACTACAACTGGAGGTCAAAGGTTAAGGGGCAAGGTGAAACTGTTAAGGGGAACATGAAGGGAAACTTCTTCACTCAGAGGGTTGTGACAATGTGGAAAGAGCTGCCAATGCAAGTGGTGCAGGCAGGCTAGATTTCAATGTTTAAGAGACATTTGGATAAGTACACGGATGGGAGGGCTTATGGAGGGCTATGGTTCGGTTACGGGTGCAAGTTGATGGGAATAGGCAATTTAAATGGCTCGGCATGGACTAGATGGGCCGAAGGGCCTGTTTTTGCAATGTACTTTTCTATGACTCTATGATCTTAAACCAGGCTGTGATGCAGCCAGTTAGAATACTTTCCTCTGAACATCTGTGGAGGTTTGTCTGAATCCGCACGCTGGCTAGTCCAGAGGGTCAACGGATCTAAGGTATGCTGGACATTGGGTGATAGGAGGCAGAGGGTGGTGGTGGAGAGTTGTCTGTCTTACTGAACTCTGTGACAGGGGCTGCTGTTGGCACCTTTGTTGTTAGTGACAATCTAAATGACTTGGATGAGAACCTTTGCAGACGATGTGACAAATGGCTGAGTTATTGACAGAAAAGAAAGGTGTCGAAGGATAGAGTGGGGCGTGGGTGAAAAGTTGGGTCGAGCAGTGGCTATTGGAAGTTTATCCAGACAAGTGAGAGTCGTTTTGGAACATCAATTTCTGTCAGGACTTATGGAGTAAATGACAGCAGAGGGTCATTGGGATGCACGTTCACAGCTTCATAAACAACTGTCACATGTCATAAAGTATAAAGTTATATATCATGGGAGCTGGTCCTTTGGCCCAACACATCCCCACCAACCATGGAGCAAATTTGAGCTAGTCCCATTTACCTTTGTATGACACCTATTCCTATAAATCTTTCCTATCCATCTACCTGTCTGAATGCCCTTTAAACGTTATAGTTATACCTGTCACAGCCATTTCTCTGGCAGCTCGTCCCACACAGTGACCATTCTCTGAAGAAGCTGCCACTCACATCACCTTAAAATCTTCCCCCTCTCACCATAAGTCTGTGCTCTCTGGTTTCAACTGAAACTATCCATCTCATTTACTAATAAGCCTTTATAAACCAGAGCATTGAGTATAGGAGTTGGGATGTAATGTTAAAGTTGTACAAAGCAAGTTAGGTCTTTATTCTCTGGAGTGTAGAAGGTTGAGGGGGGACTTGGTAAAGGTATTTAAAATTATGAGGGGGATAGATCGAGTTAATGTGGATAGGCTTTTTCCATTGAGAGTAGGGGAGATGCAAACAAGAGGACATGAGTTGAGAGATAGGGAGCAAAAGTTTAGGGGTAACACAAGGAGGATCTTCTTTACTCAGAGAGTGGTAGCTGTGTGGAACGAGCTTCCAGTAGAAGTGGTAGAGGCAGGTTCGATATTGTCATTTAAAAAAAATTCGATAAGTATATGGACGGGAAAGGAATGGAGGGTTATGGGCTGAGTGCAGGTCGGTGGGACTAGGTGGGAGTAAGCGTTCAGCACGGACTAGAAGGGCCAAGATGGCCTGTTTCCGTGCTGTAATTGTTATATGGTTATATGGTTAAAGTTAAGTTTACTACAAATACATGTATACATGGGTTTAATGTCCCTCATGACTTATAAACCTCCAAAAGGTCACCCCTGAGCCTTCTTTGCTTCAGGGACAAAGGCCCCAACCTGTCTAATCTCTCCTTATATCTCAAGCCCTTCAGTCCCAGTCACATCCTGGTGAATCATTGCTCCAGCCTTCCCAGAATAATGTCATCCGTCATGTTGCTGGGCAACCGGAACCATTAACAACCTCAAGCCGTAGTCTCACACGTCATCGGCAAGCATCTCATACCATCTAATCAGAGAGGATAATGGACCATGTGAGAACGGGAAGGAGGAAGAGCCCCGGAGGGAGATGATGGGCAAGTGGGGTTTCCAGCATACCGTTGTCTATAATGCCCACCATCTACAATGGCTCGCTAACACTCAGCACATTTTTCCCTATCCCCCACTCTCCACTTTCCGCAGAAATTCCTCTGTGCGTGACTCCCTGGTCCACTTGTCTCTCTCCTGGCACCTATCCATGCATGTGGGACAAGTGCTACGCCTGCCCCTACACCTCCTCCCTCACCACCATTCAGGGCCTTCCGGATGAGGAGACACTTCGCCTGTTGGGGTCCTCGGCTGTACCCTGTGCTCTTGATGCCGCGTCCTCCACACCTGTGACTCTCGGTGCAGATTGGGGCATTGCTTTGTTGTGCACCTTTGCTCCATCCTCCATACAAAGCAGGATTTCCCAGTGGCCATTTCAATTTCACTTCCCATTCCCATTCCAACATGTAAGTCCATGGCCTTTCCTACTGTCACAATGAGGCCACAGCCAGGTCGGAGGAGCCACACCTCATGTTCCATCACAGAAGCCTTCAACCTGATGGAATCAACATCAATTTCTCAACAATAACTTCTCCCCTCCCCTTCTCTCTTTCTTACAATCCACTTTCTGGCCCCCCATTTGCCCTTTTCCTTCTCCTTATCTGCTCATCATCTCCCTCTGGTGCCCTTCCTTCTTCCTTTTCTCTTTGGTCCACTCTCCTCTTGTATCAGATTCCTTCTTCTTCAGCCCATTACTTCTTCCACCAATCAGCTCCCAGCTTCTTGCCTTATCTACCATCCCCACCAGGTTTCACCTATCACCTGTCAGCTAGTACCCCTTTCCCTCACCCGCCTTCTTGTACTGGCTTCTCCTCCTTTCTTTCCAGTCTTGATGAAGGGTCTCAGCCTGAAACATCGACTGTTTATTCCTCAACCTGGCCTGCTGAGTTCCTTCAGCATTTTGTGTGTTTTGCTCCAATCAGAAAACAGCCTTCCACTACCTCCCTCTGTCCCCTTCCACTTTTGAAACCAATTGGCCAGCTCATCCTGAGTCCCGGGTGACCTGACCTACCAGACCAAGGCAGATATGGTTGTGAAGGTCTTCAGTCCTCTTGCCTTCTTAGGCTGAGGCATTACATATGAGTTAGGGCTTTGAGTTGTAATTGCACAAACCATTGATTAGACTGCACTTAGAGCTGCTATTTTGTGCTGTGCAGGATAGAATGAAGAGAGTTATTTCAAGTGAAGAAATGCTGGATTTATTTTCACTGGAGTTTGAGGTATTACTTTAGTGAATTTATAAAATGATGAAAATTGTGGATAGGGTAGATGGTCACAGTCAGTTCCTTGGTGCAGCTGAGTCCAGAGACAGAGGGTAAAGGGTTAAGCAGACAAAATAGAGATTGAAGGGGATCTGAGGGTAAGTTTTCCACACATGGGCTTGTGGATCAAACTGTCAGAGGAGTTGGTTGAGTCAGGTACAATTATAATGCATAAAGGTCACTTGTTCTAAAACATTTGCTATAGCAAAAAATTTCAAAGTTCAAAGTACAATTTATTATTGGAGTACATGTAACCCTGAATCTTTTTCTGCAGGCAAGCTTAGCAAATCTATGGAACAGTAACTGTAAACAGGGTCAATAAATAACAAACTGTGCAAATATAGATATAAATAAATTTTGATTCTCTACGCAATCTATATGTTACATACTGTGATGAGTACTGTGAATCTATAAACACAGAGTCAAAATCTGAGTCCAAACTCAGAACGTACGGCTAGAAATTCATTCAATTCCAGTCATTTCCTGCCCTGAAATGTATTTGATAGTTTTCTCAAATGTTTAATTTAAGAGGATAGTTAGTAGCTTTGTTTTTAACCATTTTAAAGCATGTCTTCTGTGGACTTTGATGAGAAGAACATATACGTATGTATCTGCTGCTCTGGCTGACTTTTGAAGCTGCAGAACTTCGTTGGTGCTGCAGTAGGAAATGTCCTTCATCACACATTGTTGCTTCAGCAGACTGTGTGCAGGAACCTCATTGACTTCAGTTGCGCTGACATGTTTTGGAATTTTTGTCGGAGTTTGCTGAAGACAAAAGTTTTCAAATTTAACTTACTGGGAGTGAATGAATGGAAAGGAAGTCAACACAATCCTCTGACCATGTCTCCAAGATGTAATACTGAGGAAAGAGTCCCCACTGTGATCTCAGAAAGGGAAGGTGCCCAGGGAAGATAAGGTTTGGGACTTCCAGAGGGTGAAACTGATTTACAAAATGCTAGTGGAAATTCAATGTTGTGTCAACGAAGGGACCTGACGAAGGGTTTCGACCCAAAACGTTGACTGCTTCTTTCAACGGATGCAGCCTGACCTGCTGAGTTCATCCAGCTTTTTTGTACGTCTTGAAATGTAGTAATGATGTGTTCCTTGGTTGGGATGTCTAGAATTAGTGATCATAATCAACTCACCATTCAGCACAGAGATGAAAAGGAGTCTTTTCACTAGGAAGCTAATGAATCTTTGGTTGTGGTACATTCAAAAGTGGAATCACTGAATTTTCAGACATTGAGGATCATGAGATAGAGATTATTGCAGGAAAGATAAAAGATATATCATAATCACAAATGAAATGATCTAGGAATAATGGTGCATAGTTCCCTGAAGGTGGAATCTCATGTGGATAGGGTGGTGAAGAAAGCTTTTGGTATGTTGGCCTTTATAAGTCAGAGCATTGAGTATAGGAGTTGGGATGTAATGTTAAAATTGTACAAGGCATTGGTTAGGCCAAATTTGGAGTATTGTGTACAGTTCTGGTCACCGAATTATAGGAAAGATATCAACAAAATAGAGAGAGAGTACAGAGGAGATTTACTAGAATGTTACCTGGGTTTCAGCACCTAAGTTACTGGGAAAGGTTGAACAAGTTAGGTCTTTATTCTTTGGAGCATAGAAGGTTGAGGGAGGAGTTGATAGAGGTATTTAAAATAATGAGGGGGATAGATAGAGTTGACATGGATAGGCTTTTTCCATTGAGAGTAGGGGAGATTCAAACAAGAGGACTTGATTTGAGAGTTCAAAAGTTTAAGGGTAACACGAGGGGGAATTTCTTTACTCAGAGAGTGGTAGCTGTGTGGAAAGAGCTTCCAGTAGAAGTGGTAGAGGCAGGTTTGGTATTGTCATTTAAAGTAAAATTGGATAGGTATATGGACAGGCAAGGAATGGAGGGTTATGGGCAGAGTGCGGGCCAGTGGGACTAGGTGAGTGTAAGTGTCGGCACGGACTAGAAGGGCTGAGATGGCCTGTTTCCGTGCTGTAATTGTTATTTGGTTATATGGACAATTTGGGCAAAACTCTGGAGATTAAATGGTTGACACCTGCTTCTACTTCTTCCATACTGCCAAGAAAGTGCTTATATTGATAATTAGTATGGGTCTTTTCTTAGCATTGCTACAAAACTAACAAATGGAGAAAAGACAATGTGTCGTTGTATTGCAGCCATCTCAAGGCAATGGAACTTGCTGAAGATTTTAAAATGTGCTTCCATTAGAGTTACACAGTGGCATCAATCAACTTCAACCTCTGCATTCACAAACTCTCTTTTAGGTATCTTTTCAATTCTGGAGTTGAAATCATGTTTAAATTATGGATACCATCTCTTGAGTTCAAACTTTTTATTGAAGGATCAAATTTCCACTAAGGTCCTTAAGGTCTGCAACCAGTAAGGAAGGAAGTGAGTGGAGCTGCTGAACTTTACATGTTTTAACAAACAATCACCATTTAAATGAGAGAAAGGAAATGCGTCAAATTGATTCATCGTTTGAGAGCCCGGCGAGAGCAGGCTGCAGGATCTGAAGCCACAATACTCAAATGAAAGGGGGCCTGTAGAAAATAACGTGATGATGTATCACATGAGATGCACAAGTTCAGGATTTTGGCCTACTGTTCTCACTGACACTGTCTATTTGTTCTCCGAATTAGGCTTGGAACATTTGTCAAACTATTGTCAAAAATATGTCCAAACCAGAAAGTAAAAAGAAAATATAAAGTGTTATTCTGCCCCCATGATTGAACCACCATGGAATAATTTTGCTCTTTGTGAAATGCCTTAGAAGTTCTTCAGGCCTCAAATCAGGATAAAATATCAAATAACTTTGAAATGAAATAGTAGTAACCTATAAATGGGTAAGATATATGATATTCAAGGTTTAAAGTTCAAAGTAAATTTATTATTAAAGTAGATATATGTATGTTACCATATACAGCCCTAAGATACATTTTCGTGCGGGCATACTCAGAGTTTTCAAGAACCATAATAGAATCAATGGAAGATCGCACCCAACAGGACGGGCAATGTGCAAAAGACAGCAATTGTGCATAAACAAAAGAGAAAAACAACAACAGCAATAATAAATAAACAATAAAAATTTGGACTATGAGAATATGGGAGGATGAGTCTTTGAAAGTGAGTCCACAGGGTGTGGGAACAGTTCAGTGATGGGGCAAGTGAAGTTGACTAAGTTATCCCCGCTGGTTCAAGAGCCTGATAGTTGAGGGGTAATAACTATTCCTGAACCTGAGGCTCCTTTGCTTTTATCCTGATGGTGGCAGTGAGAAGAGGGCATGGCCTGGATGGAGAGGGTCCTCGATGATGCTTTCCTGTGATGGTGCTCTGTGTAGGTGTGCTCAATGGTTCTATCGGTGATGAACTGGGCTGTATCCACTAGTTTTTGTAGCACTTTCCATGAGGCCCATTGGTGTTTTCATAACAGGCCATGATTCAACCAATCAATATACTCTCAACCACACAACTATAGAAGTTTTTAAATATCATGCTGAATCTTCGCAAACTTCTAACAAAGCAGAGGCAATGCCATGCTTTGTTTTTTCATAATGGCACTTACGTGCCGGATCCAGGAAATATCCTCTGAAATGATCATTTTAAAGTTGCTGATCCTCTCCACCTTTGAGAGGACTGACTGGTTTCCTTCTCCTGAAGTCAATAATCAGCTCCTTGGTCTTGCTGACATTGAATGAAGAGTTGTTGTTGTGGCACCAATCAGTCAGATCTCCAATCTCCCTCCCACATGCTGATTTGGCACCACCGTCGACCCGGCCAACGACTGTGGTGCCATCAGCAGACTTAAATATGGCATTCGAGCTGTACTTACCCTCACAGTCATAAGTATAAAGTGAGTACAGCAGAGAGCTAAGCCAGCCTTGTGATGCACACATGCTTAATCTTTGAGTGGCATAATTTTCACATGGCATTAAATATTTCTCTGGTACTAGCTCACAACTTCCTTTGTAGGGGAAAGATTAGCAAGGTTAATATTGAGTAACTGGGAATGTGGATTGTGTTTCTGTGATAACACAGAACCACTGACTAAGTTTCGAAGTAGAGGCATGAAATGTAGCAGTAACAACACCTGAGTTTCAGGAACTTCATTAATTATAGAATGCACACACTGTTGTAATAGAAATTTGGTTTCACTGTTAACTAACAACACACACGAAGTGCTGGAGGAACTCAGCAGGTCAGGCAGCGTCTGTGGAAATTAATAAACAGTCAACATTTAGGGTCAATACCCTTCCTCAGGACTAGAAACGAAGGGGAAGGATGCCAGAATAAGAATTTGGCAGTGGGGAGGTGAAGGAGGACTGGCTGGAAGGTGATGGGTGAGGCCAGGTGGTGGGAAAGGTAAAGGGTTGCAGAGGAATGCTGTGGTGGCACGTCTGGCTGAGCACTGGGTTGAAGAGCCACAGAGCAGCAGAGATCACAGACGGGAGCAGTGAGAGACGATCTTACTGAACTCCTGTGGAAGAGATTTAACCTTCTTCAGGGTAGACATCCCTTGAAGAGACTTCACAGTGGAGCCGCAAATTATAAACTCTGCCACTTCAGTAAGTCCTTCTGTAACCACCATTTCGTTATCAAAAACTAGTTTTACTGTTAATCAACGTTACATTATCTCATCAACTGACAATATAAAAGCTGTATCAAATTCATTGACTGGTTTCCTGATACGCACCAGTTGAATAGATCGCCTGTCACTCCAAACACCAGCTCGGCCTGGCCTTTCCATTTGCACTTACAAATTCCTATTCTTTTGCACGTTCGCACAAGGACTACACCTGTGTATGTAAAGTATACTGTAGAAGGTGTGGTCACAAGGTGTATGGGGTGGGAGATGCTTTGGACTCCTGTCCGACTCTCCCACCACGGACTCCCCCTCTGTTGAGATATCTGAAAGCAGCACACTTCTCAGAATCCTTGTCCGTAACAGGCGTCCTTTATTGGAGTTCTGACAAAGAAGAATGCTTTGATTAGTTGAGTAGGCTCTTAATGTTGAAGGACATTTAAGCCATAATTTGTGATTGACGGGGGCTCTCTCCATGATCTGTCCGACTTGCACCGGGATGCTGGAAGCTGTCTACAAGTCAGGCAGCACCTGTGCAGAAAGACGAAAAATTAAAGTCTCAGATCAAAGGTATTTCATCAGATTTGAACTGAATGCTAAGAAGAGCTGGAGACCGAATTAATCCAAACCATTGAGCCACAGCGCTTTTAGTCCCCACAGATTACCTCAGCAAATCACAGAGGCCACCAAAATAAGCTTTTCAGTTTGTCTTGCTATAGATAGATGTTAAGTTAATTATATCGTAGTGGTTGTGCTTTCAAGCATGCATTTCTTACTTCTTTTCTTAATTTTAGACGCTCAGCTTCAGAGAGTCTGACAGTGACAGAAATAGCTCACATCGTATCCAGTATTTAATCAGACTCTTTGTTAAATGTAACACAAAAGAGGCAGCATCCATCTTCTCTTTTAAAATTCAGTGGGAATGGGAGCTATATTTAGAAAAGACGGGAAAATGTGCCAACATCTGCTCCACCCACTGCCTGTCTGAGGTTCAGGTTACCTTTCCAGGGAATGGTAAGTCTTTGA
This sequence comes from Hypanus sabinus, assembly GCF_030144855.1. Lineage (NCBI taxonomy): Eukaryota > Metazoa > Chordata > Chondrichthyes > Myliobatiformes > Dasyatidae > Hypanus > Hypanus sabinus. Next base: position 62,956,851 of record NC_082723.1, on the reverse strand, counting down.
ATGAATTGTACAACTACCCAAAGGTGACCTGGGATATTAGTGCCCCTATGAGAAATGGGATGAACTAAAGTAAACTCTCCTCGTTCATCATCTTCGCATCATACTTCCATCCTAGAGATGGAATTCGGACGCAGAACAAGCATTGGGACAAAATTGTTTATGTTCACATAAAGCCTAAGCTGTTAGTTAGACCTCGCTTATATTGTGATTAAACAGTAAAAAAATGTAATTAGCTTGGACTATGATCATTGAATTGAAATGACTTTATTACTTACATAAGGAGTAAAAATCTTTACGTCTCCATCTAAATGTGCAATGCACAATTTATAGTAATTTGTAATAAATAGTATGTACAACAGGACAGCCAATATAGCATAGAAATTGTATCAGAGTGAATTAATCAGACTGATGGCCTGGTGGAAGAGCCTGTTAATTCTGGTTTTGATGCTGCGGTACTGTTCCCCGGATGGTAGCAGCTGGAACAGTTTGTGGTTGGGGTGACTCAGGTCTCCAATGATCCTTCAGGCCCTTTTCACGCACCTGTTTCTGTAAATGTCCTGAATAGTGGGAAGTTCACATCTACAGATACGCTGGGCTGTCCACACCACTCTCTGCAGAGTCCTGTGAATGAGGGAAGTACAGTTCCCATACCAGACAGTAATGTTAGCCAGTCAGGATGCTCTCAATTGTGCCTCTGTAGAAAGTCCTTAGGATTTGGGGACCCATACCAAACTCCTACTACTGTCTGAGGTGGAAGAGGTGCTGTTGTGCTCTTTTCACCAAATAGCTGGTAAGTACAGACCACGTGAGATCCTCGGTGATGTGTATGCCATGGAATTTAAAGCTGTTCACCCTCTCAACCCCAGATCCATCACTGTCAATAGAGGTCAGCCTGTCTCCATTCCTCCTGTAGTCTGTAACCAGCTCTGTGACATTGAGGGAGAGGTTGTTTTCTTGACACCACTGTGTCAGGGTGATGACTTCTTCTCTGTAGGCTGCCTTGTTATAATTTGAGATTAGGCCAATCAGTGTAGTATCATCAGCAAATTTAATTAGCAGATTGGAGCTGTGGGTGGCGGCACAGTCATGGGTATACAGAGAGTAAAGGAAAGGGCTTAGGACACAGCCTGATGAGCACCTGTGTTGAGGGTCAGAGGGGAAAAGGGACAGAGGTGAGGGAGCCCACTCTTACTGCCTGCTGTCGATTTGAGAGGAAGTCCAGGACCCAACTATACAAGGCAGGGTGAAGGCTGAGGTCTCTGAGCTTCTTGTCGAGCCTGGAGGGAATTATGGTGTTGAATATTGAACTGTAGTGCAAGAACAGCATTCTCACATAAGTATCCCTTTTCTCCAGATGTGTAAGGACAGTGTGTAGAGCTGTGGCTACTAGTGTCATCTCTCAATCAGTTGCGTCGGTAGGCGAATTGTAGGGGGTCCAGTGTAGGTGGTAGCAAGCTGCAGATGTAATCCTTGACCAGCCTCTCAAAGCATTTGCTCATTATTGAGGTGAGTGTGACAGGACGCCAGTCGTTCAGACATGTCACCTTGGTCTTTTTAGGTACAGGGACAATGGTGGATGTTTTGAAGCGGGAGGGCACTCTTCACTGGGAGAGGGAGAGATTAAAAATACCTGTAAACACACCTGCCAGTTCTGTTGTGCACATCCTGAGTACCTGCCCTGGGAATGCCGCCCGGTTCTGCAGCCTTGCTTCTGTCCACTCATTGGAAACAGAGATGGGATGAGCCTCAGAGATGACCGAGATGCGGGTTGTTTTGGCTGATCTCCATGGGGGTTCAGTGTTGGTAATGTCGAACTGAGCGTAAAAAGGATTTAGCTCACCTGGGAGAGCAGCAACGTCAGCGGCACCACTGCGCTTAGCTTTAAAGTCTATGGTGGTGTGCAGACCTTGCCATTAGCTGCGTGTCTTGGTGGTGGAGAGTTGTGTCTGGATCTTGTCCCTGTATTATTATTTCATTGCCTAGATGGCTTTGTGCAGATTGTAGCTGCATTTCAGGAGCTCCTACTGATTGCGAGCAACGTAAGCTCTGTGACGTGTGATAAGTGCTGCTCGCACGGAACAGTTGATCCATGGTTTCTGGTTTGGGTAAACCCTGACCAATTTCTGGGCCCTTGATGCACTTCTGGAACTCCATGAGACATTGTCATCATGAAAGACATTCTAGTTGACGTCATCAAAGCAGACCTGCAGCATGGAGACCGACTGGTCAGACCAACAGAGGACGGTTTTAACTATGGTTGCCTCTTGTTTCAGCTTCTGCCTGTACATTGGCAGAAGCAAGATGGAGGAGTGATCCGACTTTCCAAGTGGTGGGTGGAGGACTACTTTGTAAGCGGTGTGGAAGGGAGAGCAGCTGTGGTTGAGCGTGCTATCTCCTCGTGTGCTCACCTGGATGTGCTGACAGAACTTCAGAGAGACTTCAGACAGTGATGCCCTATTAAAGTTACTGGTGACAATGGAGGCAGCCTCTGCATGAGCAGTCTCTAAGGTGATGTTGTTCTTGTATGTTTCCTTGAGAGCCAGGTCAGTATCAGCCTGCAGCAGAATATACACAGCGGTGATAGTAACAGCCGTGAACTCCCTAGGCAGCCAGTAAAGTCTACACAGCAGCACAAGGTACTCCAGATCTGGGGAACAAAAGAATTTGAGGGCATTTTTATTCCGGGGGGTTGCAACAAGCATTATTGACCATGAAGCACCTTCCTTACTCTTCCCAGGGAGGTTTTTAGACCTGTCCACCCAGAACAGGGAGAACCCAAAGGGCTTGATGGCATGGTATGATATCTCCTCCGTCAACCAGATCTCCACGAATTATAAAACATTACATTCCTTTGTTTCCCACTGATAGGAAATTCTGGCTCTCAGTTTACACAGCTTATTGTCCAGGGACTGAACATTAGCCAGGTGTATGCATCTTTATATGTTGATTTACAGCAAAGTAAATTAGTCTTAATTGTTTATTCATTAAAATTGTAGCTACTGAAGTTACTTTATAACATGGATTATATCAATTCATATTTATTAATCCTGAAGACGTGAGGTTGCTGTTAATAAAAATGTCTCTAGGTCACGTTTTCTTGGTGATTCAACTTTATGTAAATTTAGCTAATTTTAGCTCAGGTGAGATTATAATATAGTTTGGACTTCTCAGGTGGGTGATAAAGGTTCAGGTAGTTCTCTAGTGAGATGCTGAGCGAGGGAGTTAAAGTCAACTTCCAGCTCCTTTGGATACCTGCACATAATATCCATATTATAATTTGGAAAAAATTAAGAAGAAAGTGTAGAGTAAGCATCATCCTGGTCAAAGTACAAGAACTGTTCTTAGCTTTCCTTCAAACAACTAACAAGGTTAAGCTATCTCTCAGAACTGACGGATCTGGGATACAGATCCATAATTCCTTGAAGGTGGCATCACAGGTAGTTAGGATCATAAAAAGAACTTTTGGCACATTTGCTTTCATAAATTAGAGCATTGAGTACAGGAGCTGGGATGTTATGTTGAATTCATTTAAGACATTGGTGAGGACAAACTGGAGTATTGTGTATAGTTCTGGTCACCTATCTACAGAAATGTACTTACCAAGGAGAATGATGTAGTGTATTTAATATTTCAGTAATATTTGAGTAATATTGTAAATATATTGTTTGATTAAGCATCCTTTGTTTGTTTACATAATTAATTACAGGTTATATGTAAAAGTACATGAATGGTGAATGTCATTACACCACCACGTATTAGATGCATGGCTCACTAAAGTAAAACAAAACATACACGAGTTATCCCAGGTTCCCACATTTTTCTTTCAATTAATTTTATGTTTTGGAGTTACAGAACATAATAGTGACATTGAGGTAGGTTTGAAATGAACTTGAGACGACTAACTACCTTTTGAAGCGCAGCGAGTGTTTTGAGTTAGAAGAAATAATTTTTTTAAAAGGGAAAAGAGAGATGTTTGAGTTTAAAAAAAAGCACCATTTTTGTTCTGAAGGGGAGAGAGATGTTCATGGGTGCATAACTGGTGAGTACCGGGTGTTAATAATAATAAATAGATAAAAAGCAAAGATATTGGCTATATTGGTAAGATAGATGTGCTCGATTGCACAACAGATAACTGGGAGATGAATACTGAAAAAATTCAGCAGTATTTTAAAGCAAATGGAATAGCTGATGAAAAATAAGTGCCTGTTTGGCTGAGTCAAATTGGTGGAAAAGCGTACAGGTTGCTGAGAAGTTTGTTGTCTCCCATCCAACCAGCCGAAATGAGGTTTGCTGTGAAGGTTATATTGTGAATGTAATGCAGGAACATTTAGGACTGAAGCTACTTCTGATTGCAGAACACTTCTGGTTTCATAAGCAGAATCAAAATGAAGGGGCGTCCATTTCAGCTTATCTGGCTGAATTGAAGAAATTGAGCAACTTCAGTTCAGTAATAGGCTTAATGATGCACTGAGAGATCGCTCAGTTTGTAGAATCTTACAAGAAGGCGTTCAAAAATGGCTCCTAATTGAAGCACAACTCATATGCTGTATCCATGGAAACTTACATGAAAAGATGCAGTCAGGAATAAAAGTGAGCACGAACAGAATTGCAGTGTCTAAACAGAAACCAGCCCGGCTGAACAAATTGTGTTACCAGTGTGACGGGAGCTCACATACACCAGACCAATGCAGGTATAAAACTTCAGAAAATGCAACAAAATAGGACAAATAAAAAGATCATCAGGCGGACAAAAATAAATGGATGCACAGAGAAGAGAAAAAGATAAAAAGTCAAGTTGCACTTTCAAAAAGAGCACTAATCTGCATGCTGTTGTTGAAAAATTTGATAACGATGAGAATGACACCGGGCCGGGTAGCTGTAAGATTCACAATGTGAAAATTAACAATAGACAAGCAATATGGCTTAGACCAGAAGTGAACAGCAAATTAATTAAAATTTAATTGGACACTGGCTCAGCTGTTTCAGTTACTCTATGAAATGAGTTTAAATAGTACTTGGAAGATACTGACCTGAGGCCTGCAGATATCCCAACTAAGACATTACACACGAGAAAAGATAGTTCCTGTGGGATTGACATTTGTAACAATGAAATACAACAACGAATAAGCCACTTTGGTCTTCTATTTGATAAAAACAGGAGGGCCAGCATTGTGGGGCAGTGATTGGCTGAGACAACTATAACTTGACTGGAGATCCATCCACAGTCTGCATTCCATCCCTTCAACAGAGTCAACTGAACGCAAATTGAGGAAGGTACTGGATGATACAACAGCAGAGTTCAAGAATGGCATTGGAAAACTCACAAATATCAGTGCTAAAATAGTGTTAAATGAAAATGCCCAAGTTTTACAATCCAGTTCCTTATGCCATCCGTGATGAAGTACCCAGTAAACTGGATTGCCTGGAGGCTGAAGGAATTCGTTCAAAGGTTGCGTGGATCTCATTGGGCAAAGCCAGTGGTCCCAATGGCCAAGGAGGATGGGTCTGTCAGGATCTGTGATGATTTTAAGGTCATCATCAACCTAGTGCTGAAAGTAGATCAATGCCATCTGCCCGGGGTAGAGGATATCTTTGCAATGCTTTCTGGAGGGAGACACTTCAGCAAAGTGGACTTAACTGATGCCTACCTACAGATGGAGATGGAAGAAGAGTCCAAAGTGTTTCTCACCATAATCTCTCAGAAAGAGCTTTATTGCAATAATGTTCTTATTTTCAGAGTAGCATTTGCACCTGCACTATGGCCGAAAGCTATGTACTAGGTACCTGGATGACATCATTGTTACTAGTAAGGATGAAAAGGAACATCTCTAAAATATCAAGATTAGAAGATTATGAACTCAGAGCACAATGAAACAAGTGTAAATTCTTCAAACCAAGCATCACTTACTGTGGTCACACCATTGATGCACAAGAGTTACACAGGTATGCTGAGAAAATTCAAGCAGTGGTGGATGCCTCAAGGCTAAAGGGCATGTCATGGTTGTGGTCCTTTTAAGATTCATCAATGACTGCGACAGGTTCTTGACAAATCTGGCACTGAGCTCCTCCATTTGACCTCATTACTACAGGTTGGGAAGAAATGGTAATGGACAAAACAGCATGGGGTGGCTTACTAAAAGGCAAAGGGAATGGTGAAATCAGACACATTCATTCACCTCGTCAGTGTAGCTTGCCTTCTGGTTTAGATGCAGTCATGTCACGTTATGAGTGATGGAATTGAATGCATCTTAGATTTTGTATCATGTTCTCTTTTGACTGCAGAGAAGATCTACACAGAGATTTACAGAGAGGTTTTGAGTCTAGTTTGGGGTGTAAAACGTTTCAACCAGTACTTGGGTGGGAGAGAGTTTAACCTTGTTACTGATCATCAACCAACAGTACCCATTTTGAATCCACAGTGTGGAATTCCACGAGCAGGAGCAGCACGAATGCCTTGTTTCTTGGAGGATACAGTAGACTGAATTCAAGAGGACAGCTAATTGTGGAAATTCTGATTACCCTTGCAGATATCCCATTTACCCTTGGAGAAGCAAATAACTGAAAAATTTACAAGACACTGCACTTGATGTATTCTCCCTAATGCAGATCAAAAGTAATTGATTCATAGAAAAGTACAGCACATAATCATGTCCTTCAGCTATCTAGTCCATCCCGACCTATTTAAAATGCCTAGTCCCATTGAACTGCACCAGGACCATATCCATCCATACTTCTACACTCAATGTACCTGTCCAATCTCCTCTTAAACATTGAAATCGAGCTCACATGCACCACTTGCACTGGCAGCTCATTCCACAATCTCACCACCCTCTGAGTGAAGAAGTTTCCCCTCATGTTCCCCTTAAACCTTTCACGTTTCATCCTTAACCCATGACTTCTAGTTGTAGTCCCATTCAACTTCAGTGGAAAAAGTATACTCCTCATAATTTGCATACCCCATCAAAATTCCCCTCAATCTTTTACATTTCAAGGAATAAAGTCCTAATCTATTCATATCTTGCCTTATAAATCAGGTCCTCCAGTCCCAACAACATTCTTGTAAATTTTCTCTGTACTTTTTCAAACTTATTTATATCTTTCATGTAGGTAGGTGACCAAAACAGAACACAATACTCCAAATTAGGCCTCACCATCGTCTATATAGCATCCCGTGTCCTGTACTCAATCCTCTGATTTATGAAGGCCAATGTGCCAAAATCTTTCTTTATGACCCTATCTATGTAGCTGTGCCACCGATTTCAATGAATTATGGACAAGTATTCCCAGATCCCTTTGGTCTACCCCACTCTTTGGTGCCCTACCATTGACTGTGTAAGACCTACCCTGCTTGGTCATACTGAACTGCAATACCTTGCATTTGTCTGCATTAAATTCCATCTGTCATTTTTCAGCCCATTTTCCCAGCTGGTTCAGAACCCGCTGCAAGCTCTGATAGTCTTCCCCGCTGTCCACTACACCCCCATTCTTGGTGTCATCCACAACTTCGCTGATCCAGTTCACCACATTTCATCCAGATCATTGATATTGACGACAAGCATCAACCAGTCTCTGCAACACACCACAGAGTACAGGTCTTCAGTCAGAGACTCAACCATCTACTGCCCCTCTCCGGCTTCTCCCACAGGGACAATGTCAAATCCAATTTACTACCTCATCTTGAATGCTAAGCGACTGAACCTCCAGCCTCCTATATGGGACTTTGACAAATTCTTTGCTCAAGTCCATGTTGACAACATCCACTGCTTTGTTTTCATTCACTTTCCTGGTAACTTAGTCTGTAAAGGATTTGTTAGCCATGCCTTACCACGCACAAAGCCATGCTGACTATCTCTAATCAGTCCCTGTCTATCCAAATACTCAGATATCCGGTCCCTTAGAATACCTTCCAATAACTTTCCCACTACTGATGACTGGCTCACCAGCTCATAATTTACTGGTTTATTTTTAGAACCTTCCTTAAACAGCAGAACAGCATTAGCTATCCTCCAATCCTCTAGTACTTCACCTGTCGCTAAGGATGATTTATATATTTCTGCTAGGACCCCAGTAACTGTTGCATTTACCTCCTGTAGTATCAGAGGTAACACCTTTGTTTACCCTAATATGCTTCGAGATAGCAAACACCTCCTCCTCTGTAATCGGTATAGGGTTCATGACTTTGATGCTGCATTGCCTCACTACCACAGACTCTGTGTACCTCACCCGAGTAAATACAGATGCAAAAAATCCATTCAGGATCTCCCTTGTCTCTTTTGGTTCTCCACATAGATTACCATTCTGATCTTTCAGAGATCCAGTTTTGTCCCTTGCAATCCTTTTGCTCTGAACTTTTTTGTAGAAGAATTCTCCTTCATCTTCTCTATTACAACAACCTCATGCCTTCCTTCAGCCCTCCTGATTTCTTTCTTAAGTGTTCTCTTGCGTTTCTTACACTCCAGAAGTACTTCATTTGTTCCTACCTGACTATACCTGTTATGCACCTCTTTTTTTTTCTTAGCTAAGGCCTCAATATTTCTTGAAGACAAAGGTTTCCTAAACCTGTTATCTTTACTGTTTACTCTGATGAACATATACAAGCTTTCTACTCTCAAAATTTTACTTTGAAAGCCTCCCACTTACCAAGTATGAACCTTTGCCAGAAAACAGCCTGGTCCAATCCACACCTGCTGGAACCTTTGTGGTACCATCCAAATTGGCCTTTCTCTATTTTGGGATTGCAACCCACAGACCAGACCTATCTTTTTGCATATTGACTTTGAAACTAATGGATTTGTGATCACTAGATGAAAAGTGTTCCCTGACACAAACGCTGTCTCCTTCCCAGTTTCATTCCCTAATAGCAGATCAAGTATCACAGTCTCCTGTTGGGACTTCTGGGTTCTTATTAAGGAAACTTTTCTGAACACATATGACAAACTCCATCACATCTAGTTCTTTTACAGTATAGGAGTCCCAGGCAATTTGTGGAAAGTTAAAATCACCTCCTAAAACAACCTTATGTTTCTAGCAACAGTTTGCGATCTCTACTAATTTGTTCCTCCTAATCCTGCAGACTGTTAGGTAGTCTATAATATAGCCCCATTAATATAGTCTTATTTCTCAGTTTTCTCAGTTCATTCTTATTTCTCAGTTTTACCTATAACACCTCCCTAGATGAGTTCTCCAGTCTGTCCTGACTGAGCTCTGCTATGACATCTTCCCTGACTAGCAACACCACCCCTCCTCCTTTAATCCCTCCCTCTCTGTCATGCCTAAATCAACAGAGCCCTGGAATATTGAGCTGCCAGTCTTGCCCCTCCTGCAAACAAGTCTCACTAATGGCTACAATATCATAATTCCATGTGTTGATCCATGCCCTGAGCTCATCTGTCTTTCCTACGATACTTCTTGCATTGAAATATACACAGCTCAGAACATTAGTCATGCCATGCTCAGCTTTTTGATTCCTGTCTCTGTCTGAGGTCTTAACAACATCTGTCTCCACAACCTCTCCATTAACTGTTCTAGCACTCTGGTTCCCATCCTTCTGCAACTCTAGTTTAAACTGCCCATACAGCACAAGCAAACCTTCCCACTAGGATATTAGTCCCCTTCCGGTTCAGGTGTAAACTGTTCCTTCTGTACAGGTCACACCTTCCCTGGGAGAGAGCCCAATGATCTAAAAATCTTCTGCCCTCCCTTCTACACCAACTCCTTAGCCATGTGTTAAACTGTATAATCTTCCTATTACTGTCCTCACTAGCATGTGGCACGGGTAGCAATTCTGAGATCATTACCCTGAAGGTCCTGCCTTTTAACTTACCACCTGAACTCCCTGAACTCACTTTGCAGAACCCCATCACTCTTTCTACCTGTCATTGGTACCTACATGGACCATGACTTCTGACTGCTCACCCTCCCAATTAAGAACATTGAGGACTCAGTCTGAGATGTCCTAGGCCATGATATCCAGGAGGGAACATACCATCCAGGAATCTCGTTCTCATCCACAGAACCTCCTTTCTGTTCCTCTAACTAATGAGTCCTGTAAGACCAGAGCTTGCCTCTGCTCCCCTCTTTGCTTCTGAGTTAGAGAGTCCGACTCAGACCCAGAAACCTGACCACTGTGACTTTCCTCTGCTAGATCAACCCCCATTCCCCCAACAGGATACATGTTGTTGAGGGGGATGGCCACAGGGTACTCTGCACTGCTGTTTAATCCCTGACTGACAGCCAATCTCCAGTGTCCTACTCTTTTCTGTATGTCCTATCTATTACCCTCCTCTGCCTCCCAAATTACCCAGAGTTCACCCAGTTCTAGTTGCAGCTCCTTAACATGGAGCGTTAGAAGCTGGATGCACTTCTCTCAGGTGTAGTCGTCAGGAACACATCCCTGCCTTCCCTCATTCCACAGGCACACCATTCAATTATCCTGCCTGCTATCTCTACTGCTCTAGCTCTGCAAATATAAAGAAGGAAACAATGAATAGACTGGGGTAAAAAAATCTACCTACGGCTTTTTTTGCCTCCTCTCACTCAAGCCTCACCTTGCTAAAGCCTCAGATAACCACTCTAACTCTGTCCACTCCCACAGTATCGGCTCCAGCATTGGTCACTCTGCTTGCTCCTGCCTTATTTTTGTTTGTTCTTGCCAATCAATCTCCCTCGCGCTGGGGCTATACGGTGTCCCCTGGGTGGTGGATGGGGGATCCCTCGTGCGAGGGGTGCACTGGATAATATGGAAGAAGGTGCCGTGAACCAACATAGCCTAGGAGAAGGAACTCCGATTCCAAACCCGGGTAGATAGGACTCGTTAGCCTTGGATGGCAGCCTATCTAGGAGAGGGTAAACTCTGATTTCAAACCCGGGCAGATGGAGCTCGTTAGCATGGAAATGCCATCGCCCAGGGGAAGGTGACCCCGACAGAAAACCCCTGGTCCTCCAGGTTAGGGGTTGTGCAATGGGCTAACAACCCGTTCACGTAAAACAAGCAATTGTTACAGAAACCGTCAACAGATTGTCAACCACTAACCCAGATCTCGGGAAAAGCAGGGCCCCATTCAGGAGGCTGATGATGCACTGCAACCAAACCCATCAGGAAGCTGCAGGGCTGACAACCCTCCTTCACCCGAGGAAAACCATAATGGAGGTTCCAAAGCAGCTATCACAGAAGAAATCTATCCTAATCGGAACATGGAATGTGAAATTGCTTTGGGAGACAGGTAGGTGCGCACAGGCAGTGAAGGAAATGAACCGATACCACCTCACACTCCTGGGCATGTGCGAAGCAAGGTGGAATACTTCTGGTGAGACCAAACTGCAGACGGGAGAAACTCTGCTCTATTCCAGCAAAGAAAAAGAGGAAGACCCGCATGAGGCTGGTGTGGCCCTGATGTTGTCCAAAGAAGCAGCCAGAATTTTGATAGAATGAGAACCAGTGTCCAACCGTATCATCACAGCCAGGTTCGAGCCCAGATCCCAGAAGGTATCCATTATCCTGTGCTACGCCCCAACTAATAACGCAGACAAAGAAGAAAAAGATCTCTTCTACACCCAGCTTCAAGCAGTAGTTGGAAAGGTACCTAAGCAAGATATGTTGATGTCATGGGAGATCTGAATGCCAAAGTAGGCAGCGATAACACTGGCAGGGAGAGAGAGATGGGCCAGAATGGTTTGGGGAATATGAATGAAAATGGAAAACTCCCTACCGACTTCTGTGCCTTCAACGAACTGACCATTGGAGGTACCCTCTTTCCCCACTGACACTGCCACAAGATAACCTGGGTCTTGCCTGACCATCAAACAGAGAACCAGACTGATCACGTCATAGTCCACCAGTGCTGGAGAAGTTCACTGCAAGATGTGAGAGCCAAAAGAGGAGCAGATATTGGATCTGACCACCATTTGGTTGTTGTTAAGCTGAAGATGAAGCTGTCAGCCAAGAAGAAGCAACAGAACACGCGAATAAAGCTTGATGTTAGAAAACTACAGATGGAAGAGAACAAGAAAGATTTCCACATCGCCTTGCAAAACCGCTTTGGGGCTCTTCAAATAGAGGAACAAGATGAGAGAACAGCGGAACACGCCTGGATTACCTTCAAGCAGGCCTCTGTAGGAACCTACGAAGAAGTACTGGGAAGACCACCAGTCAACAGTAAACCTTGGATCAGGGACGAGACATGGCAGAAGGTGGAGGAGAGGAAAAAGCTCAAACAGGAGTTGAATCAGGCCAGAACCCGGCAACAGGTACAGCGTGATGGCCAAGGAGGGGTAGAAACAGCTCGGAAGGACAAGAGGTCATACTTCAATGAAATAGTAGAGCAAGCAGAAACAGCGGCCAGTAAAGGGGACCTCAAGGCACTCTACACAACAACTAAACTTTTGAGAGGGAAGAAAAGCAATTTCAACAGACCTGTTAGGGACAAGACAGGCCATCTGCTCACTTTGGTTGAAGATCAGCTGGCGAGATGGAAGGAACACTTCCAGGAAGTATTGAATAGACCACCACCACAGAACCCACCTGACCTGGAGCCTGGAGACCCACTCAACATCAATATAGGTGAAATCACCAAGCAAGAAATTCAAAAAGCCCTGAAAAGCCTGAAGAACGGCAAGGCTGCTGGAGAAGACAACATTCCTGCAGAAGCATTGAAAGAGGGTGGAGGGGTTATGGTGGACCATTTGCATATACTGCTTAATTTGATATGGAGAACAGGAGAGATCCCATCAGATTGGAAGAAGGGCCTCCTTGTGAAGCTGCCAAAATCTGGAGATCTTTCACTGTGTGGCAAGTGGAGGGGGATCACTTTGTTGTCCATTCCTAGCAAAGTTCTCACCAGGGTCATCTTGGAGTGGATGAAAGATGCCATTGACCAGAGAGATGAGCAGGCAGGGTTCAGGAAAGAGAGATCATGCATTGACCAAATAGCTACACTTAGAGTCACTGTGGAGCAGACAATAGAATGGCAAACTCCACTATATGTGTGTTTTATTGATTTTGAGAAGGCATTTGACAGCCTGGATAGAAAGTCAATGTGGAGCATCTTACTACACTATGGTGTACCAGAAGAGATGGTGAATATCATCAAGCAGCTTTATGATGGCTTCTCATGCAGGGTCATCCACGATGTGAGACTGCCCGAAGAGTTCCTGGTCACTACTGGAGTCAGACAGGGATGCCTGCTGTCGCCTCTACTTTTTCTTGTGGTACTCGACTGGGCTACAAGAACAGCCTATGCTGGCTCAGAGAGAGGCATCCAGTGGACGTTAACAGGGAAATTGGAAGACCTGGCATTTGCAGATGATCTCGCTCTTCTCTCACACCGGCTTCAAGATATGCAGAAGAAAGTAGATTCCTTGGGAGAGACCTCACAGCGAGTAGGCCTTAAGATCAGTCAGGAGAAGATAAAGTTCTACACATTAATAACAAACAAGAGGAGCCATTACAGATTGAAGGACAAATAGTTGAAGATGTAGACAAATTCACCTACCTCAGAAGCAAAATCAGTAAATCAGGAGGTACAGATGAGGACATCAGAGCAAGGATCGGAAAAGCCCAACATGCCTTCACAACCCTGCGACCTGTTTGGAGATCTACGGCCATCTCTGTCAAAACTAAGCTCCGTATATTCAGCTCCAATGTGAAAGCCATCCTGCTCTATGGATCCGAAACATGGAGAATCACTAACACCAGCTGCAACAAGATCCAGACCTTTCTCAACAAAAGCCTCCGGCAGATCCTCTGCCTCAAGTGGTACGACAGAGTGTCAAACCTAGACCTATGGAAGAGAGCAAACCAAGAGCCCATTGTATTCCAGATAAGGAGGAGGAAGTGGAGATGGGTCAGCCACACCTTGAGGAAGAGCCAGTCGAATGTCACTCGACAATCCCTCGAATGGAATCCACAAGGGAAGAGAAGAAGAGGTCGCCCAAAGCAAACCTGGAGGTGTAGGCTTTTGGATGAACTGAAAGATGCCGGCCAAACTTGGGAGACTGCAAAAACATCTGCTAGAGATCGCAGAAAGTGGAGGACTTTTGTTGAGTCCCTATGCTCCACAAGGAGCGAAAAGGATTAAAGAAGAAGCCAAACAATCTCGATCTCTGATTGGCCACTGCTCAAAGAGCAAAGTGCCACATATCAGTGCCTTATGTACTCATTGGTGGACCTGAGTGAGCTACATCTTCTCAAGCTTGTAACTGCTGATTGGTCACCGCTCAATCGAAAGTCTCCCTACTTCAGCAGAGAGATGATAAAAAGGGAAACCAGAAAAGACCCCGCATGTGGACAAAAATGGCTGGAATGTGTAGCAGAAATCCCAGTTCGTCCATTTTTACCAGTGCTGGGATGAATTTGCCCCTTGATGGGGAGAGAGAGTCACACCATCCTACCTGAGAGCTAAAGTTCTAGAGGAGCTACAAGCCGGTCACCTAGGTATGGTCAAAATGAAAGTGTTAGGTCGATGCCTTGTCTGGTGGCCTGGAATAGATAAGCAGATGGAACAGCTGACCATATACTGTTTGAGATGCCAACACGTCCAGAAGATGCTAATAGCAGCATCTCTCCATCCCTGGGAATGGCTGCATTGCCATGGAAGAGGATAAATGTGGATTTTGCTGGACCATTCATCGGGACAAGTTTCTTGGTAGTAGGTGGATGCAGTTATAAAGTGGCCAGAAGTGTTCCCAATGACCCCCACCACATTCTCACATGTGGCTGAAATGTTGAGAAGCCTCAAAGACTCACGCTTCAGAATGCTTACGACAGTAAAAATGGACCACAGTTTGTTGCAGAACAGAATCAGTCATTCCTGAAACTGAATGGAATAAGACATATCTGCACCGTACCACCCGGCCTCAAATGGCTTGGTGGGAAGGTTTATCCAGAGTCTAAAGAACGGACTGTGAGCAATGTCAGCAGAACACACTGAATCAGAAGCTCACCAATTTCCTCCTTGCATATCACAATGCAGCACAATCTACAACGAACAACTCTCCAGCTATGCTGTTCCTGACTCATCACTTGCATTAATGCTTGGAACTCCTCAAACCCAATCTCTGAAAGAGTTTGCAGGACAAACTGAGGGCTCCTCAAACAAGGAGGGTTGATGTTTCACTCCTGGACAAGCAGTTATAATGAGAGACTGCAGAGGTGATCAAAGTGGATATTTGGAAAGAATAAAGACAGAACTGGACCATTCTCTTACACCGTGGAGATTGTGTCTGATGTCATCTGGATACAACACATTGATTAGTTGAGAAGGGGGGAAGTCAATTGCTAGAGAAAACAGGTGGCAGGAACACCTCCATAGTCCCAGAGTCAACTCCCACAGCTATGATTGAGAACGCCCCATATTTTAAATTGTTTCGCAGCCACAAGTCTCACCTGCCAGGCAGAGTCAGGAAGGACATTATCCCACATTAAAGAAGAAATCCTTCACACCGATTAATTATTTAGGCCTGTAGAGGACAATTTAAAATTTATTATGTTGTGGATGTCTATGAAGTATTGTACTGTATAGCATTCTGTGTATATAGTTGATTACATTCTATGTTGAGTTGTTTATAGCTAAGTAGGGAAGCATACAGTATATTTAATCGGATGGCATCCGTTAGTCTCGCGAGACCATGGATCTGCGCCTGGAAAGTCTTGTTTCAGTCCTCTCCAGAGCGCAGGCCTGGGCAAGGTTGTATGGAAGACCAACAGCTGCCCATGCAGCAAGTCTCCCCTCTCCACGCCACCGATGTTGTCCAAGGGAAGGGCAAGGGCCGATTCAACTTGGCACCAGTGACGACGCAGGAGTTGCCAGAGCAAGGTTGAAGGTAACGTCGGACTGCCTGAGGGACTCCAGCTCCAGATTTGTCCTCAGGGTTTACTCCCAAAGCCTTTCCCATGAGTGGGTATGACTGCAAGGCAGCAGAGATGAAATCAGAGTTTTCCCTCTCTCATTTGGACTGCCTTCCCAGGCTGACAAGCTTCATCTACCTGAAGCACTGGTTTTAAGGCACCAGGACCTGCCTTTGGCCCTTCACCTGTCAGTAGAAACGGTTCCACCGGGCTCAGAGGCTCAGCCAAATGAGAAGGCCAGGAGTTGGACTTGGTTGTCGGAGGCTATTTGAGGCGCACGCCGTGAGGAGCACCTTCAGGTAGTGGGAGCTTGTCCCCACTACCACTCCTCGGCTTGACAACCTTGGAACCGGTACGTTTAATATTTCAGTAATATTTGAGTAATAGTGTAAATATAGTGCTTGATTAAGCATTTTTGTTTGTTTACATAATTCATTATGGGTAAATGTAGAAGTACTGTATGTGAATGGCATACTGTATGTCAATACACCATCGCATCATAAACATGCCCCTCACTAAAGTAAAACTAAACCTACTGTATGTGAGTTATCCCCGGCCCTGTGGTTTTCTTTCAAATAATTTTATGTTTTGGAGTTAAACATAACAGTGAAGGATAGAGAGATCAGTGCCAAGTGAATTGATAAGTTAGGGCATTTTGAGGTAAAGGAGGAGGTACTAATGGATCTCTTAAAGAGCATTAAGGTGGATAAGTCCCCAGGGCCTAATGGAATATACCCTAGGTTATTGAGAAAGGCAAGAGAAGAGATTTTCAGGGTCTTGACCAATATCTTTGTGTCCTCTCCAGCCACAGGTGAGGTCCTACAGGACAGGCAAGAAGGTAGTGTTCCATTATTCAAAAACTATAGACTGGTGAGTCCCACATCAGTGGCAAGGAAGCGACTAGAGAGAATTCTTTGGAAAATGACTTACGGGTATTTGGAAAACCATGACCTATTGAGGTAAAGCCAGCATGGCTTTGTGCGGGATAAGTTGCGTCTTACTAACTTGATTGAGTTTTTGATGAGACAACGAGGCAGACAGTGGACGTTTCCTACATGGATTTTAGTAAGGATTTTGAAAAAAGTCTCTCATGGGAGGTGCACCCAGAAAATTAATATGCTTGAGATCCATGGTGAATTGGGCATCTGGATTCAGAACTGGAAGACAGATGGTAGCAGACAAAGGGATTTATTCCACTGGAAGTCTGTAATTAGTGGTGTTCCACAGGGATCTGTAGTGGGACCTCTGCCATTTGTGATGTGGATAACTAACCTAGATGAAAAGGTAGATGGGTGTGTTAGGAAGTTTGCAGATAATATGAAGATCAGTGGTGCTGCTGATAATGTAGATGACTGGCAAAGAATACAAAAGGACATAGATCAGTTGCAGATACTGTTATAGTCCGGTCCGTAGCCCGCATTCCGGGTCTTGATCCGGTCTGCAGACTCTGGACTCCGGGTCTTGTAGCCGTCCCTCCTTTCACCCTTAATAGGATCATCTTGTTTTAAGGAGGTGTACCTGAGACCCATCGGCTGGCAGGTGGATATAAGGGGTTCTGGGACTAAGTCCAGCTGGTGAGGGGGTTGTCCTGTTCTTTTTGTAAATGCTGTTCTGTCTGGTTTGCCTGGCTATCCCTGTTTTGACCCTGGCTTGGAGTACCCACCATTAATCATCTAGTTCTGTAAGTCTGTTCTTGTAGTCACCCTGGACTGAGCTCCCTTCTGATCCCTTGCCTCTGTTGGGTAAGCAGGCTGGACTGCTGTTGCCTGGTGGGGGGACTCTGCCCCTTTCCTACCCCTTGCTTCTGATGGGTGGTGCCCTGCATCTTGCCCAGGTGCCCTGTGACCTGTCCAGGCCCCTGTGTTCCTGCCTGGGAGGCTGGGCCCTGCCCAGAAGTAATGCAGCCTGCTTAGGGGGCTGTCCTCCCAGCATTCCATGTCCCATAGACCCATCCTTTAGCCTTTAGGGTCTGGCCTTTGCCATGAACTCTCTGAACCCCAGGATCTTGCATGCCATGGTCTTCCATCTTGTTCTATCCTTTAGTTGTTCTTGTCCTGCCCTTAGTACTTCAGTGCCTGTGTCCTGTGTTTGGGTCCAGTCTCCATGTCCCCTTGTGACAGATACAGTTGGAAAGGTTGTAGATGGAATTTAATCCAGCCAAATATGAAATGTTGCATTTTGGTATGTCAAAAGTAAAGTTAAGAGTAAGATCCTTAAGTGTTGATGAGCACAAGTATTTTGGTGTCCAAGTTCATAGCTCTCTGAAAGTGGCTACACAGGTTGATAGTGGTTAAGAAGGCAATATGGCTTAGATGTATTTATTAGTTGAGGGATTGGGTTCAAAAGTCAAGATTGAACAGTATGTTTTAGCTTTATAAAACTCTAGCTTCTGGAGTATTGCATACTGTTCTGGTTGCCCATTATAGGAAGGATGGTGAGGTTTTGGATACAGAACTGAATTGATTTACCAGGATGTTGCCTGGATGAGGGGGCACATGGCATAATGAGAGGTTGGACAAGCTTCAGTTGGTTCCCCTGGAGCAGTGGATGCTAAGGGAAAATCTGATTATTATGAGAGACATAGAGAGAATGGACAGACAGTATCTTCCCATGTTGAATACCAAAGTGCATGTGTTTAAAGTGAAAGGGGGTAATTTCAAAGGAGAGGTGAGGGACAAGCTTTTTCCATGTAAAGTGCTGGGCATTGCAGATACATTAGAGACTTTTAAAAGACATTTATATAGGCATATAATATGAGGAAAATATGAGGCCATTGTGTTGTCAGAGAGGATTAGTTTGATTTGATCACTAATTTGTTTGGTTTGCCACAACATTGTGGGCTGAAGGGCCTGCTTCTCTATGTTCTATATCAATAGGCTCGAAGGCATACAGAAAGAAAATTACAAGGATGTTGCCAGAACTTAAGAAAGTGAGTTTTAGGGAAAGGTTGAATAGGTTTGAATTTTATTCCCTGAGTTGTAAGGGAATGAGGGAAGATTTGATGGAAGTATACAAAATGATGAGGTGTATAGATAGGGTAAATGTCAGCAGGCTTTTTCCACTGAGTTTGAGTGAGACTAGAGTGAGAGATCATCATTTAAGGATGAAATATTTAAGGGGAACCTGATGGATTTTCCTTCCTCAGATGGTGGTACAAGTGTGGAACAAGCTGCCAGCTGGGTGCAGGTTCGATTGCGATGTTTACATAAGAGAAGTTTGGATGAATACCTGGATGGGAGAGGTATGCAGAGCTTTGGCTGAGCTGGTGGTCGAAGGGATCAGTTAAAAGTTTGGCATGGATTCGGTGGGCCAAAGCTTCTGTTTCTGTACTGTAGTGTTTTATGACTCTCTGACTCTAAAGTCCTCCATTATTCAAGAGAAAAAGGGGGGACAATTGTAGTATCTATAGCCCAGTGAGTCTCACGTCAGTGTCAGGGAAGCTATGGCAGACAATTTGTAAGGATAGGATTTGGGAGTATTTGGAAAGGCATGGCCTAATTGGGGACAGTCAGCATACCGGTAGCTTTGTGCAGGACAAGTTGTGACTAACTGGAGACACAAACGATTCTGCTGGAGGTTTTGTGTATCAAAATACTGGAGGAACTCAGCAAGTCAGGCATCTATAAAATAAACGATCGACATTTTTAGCTGAGACCTTTCATCAGTAGTTTATCCTGAAGGTGTTTGGCAAGGTCCTTCACTGAGGTTGTTTGGGCCTTTATCATTATTCATCATGATGATTCCTGCTTTGTACACTTTTCCATTTTCCTCCATGGAACATGCCTTTCCTGTTATCTCACTGGAGTAGGAGCTTCGCCTGTAGAGATGATCAAGGGATCATTTGCAGACTTTATCAAAGACTGCAATCATTTACTGGAAATGGAATGATGGTAAAATGAGAATGTACATCAAGACTTAAATCCACTAAGCAGCATTGTAATCTGTTGGGCCCCTTATCAAATTCCCACTTTTGGCTGGTCTAAAAACAGATGTTCCTAAAACAGTTTAACCAATATGTAAACACGAGGAAATCTGCAGATGCTGGAAATTCAAGCAACACACACAAAATGCTGGTGGAACACAGCAGGCCAGGCAGCATCTATAGGAAGAAGCACTGTTGACGTTTCGGGCCAAAACCCTTCGTCAGGACTAACTGAAAGTCTAGTTAGTCCTAACGAAGGGCCTCGGCCCGAAACGCCACTGTGCTTCTTTATATAGACGCTGCCCGGCCTGCTGCGTTCCACCAGCATTTTGTGTGTGTTAACCAACATGTTTTCTTTTTTCTGGAGGATGAACTTTTAAAATACTTTCTTTTCAGACAACTTGAGAGTAACAATGGAGGGATGTGGGAGAGATTCTCAGGCCTCAGCTCTCAGCATTTTCTGAATATATTGCCTGCCAGTCTGCAGAGCCAGAGCCAAGGCAGGCTTGCCTACCATCCTGTAGTGAATTCATCGGGCAGAGAGGATCCATGAGAAGATTGTACAAGGATCATAGTTGACTGACCAGTTTTGACATCCACAGTTCACCTGATTTATATCTGACAGAAACAGATGAATGTATATACTGTTTAACTCTTTTTTCATGGAACCACTTTTAGCTAGTTAACATGAGACAGGAAATTCCTTCACATAGGCAGTTCCTTCCTCTCCATCTGCAGGTCATGACTGCTGGAGGGAGATAACGGGAGGCACACACATCACTTCCGCCCTTTGTTTCACAATTCAGCAGCTTTCCTCAGTCCCCACTGCAAATTGCTGTAAGTGCATTCCTCTTCCTTAAACTTCATTAACCTCCATTTTCTACCTTCACCTCAGCCCAAGAAAATACATTAAACCAGCAATTACATCCCCAATAATTGGCATAACTTAAGTAGCCTTCATAGTACTTGACAAGAGCTGGGTGAGCACAATCCGGACTGGTGAGACAGCGTCCTTTGTCTGAAGGGAAGTGGAATACTAAGCATTGAAAGATATGGTAGGGCTTTGTAAAGATCTGCTTGCCCTCCATCTGCAGAACTGCATCAGTCCTGTGACGTCTGCCTTAGAGGGACCACAATGTAGACTATAGCCAAAGGATTTGCTCAGATTAGGTTGGTATTCCTTGGGTTAGAGGTGGCCAAGGTGTTGTTTAGTTCAAATGTCTAAGGTGCTTGTGTAGGGCAATGTAACCGGTGGAAGTATACATATTCACAACCACCGACATTGAGTTGGGGCTCACGTTAAGAGGGTGGTTTGACATGGTGACGTAATTATGTGAAATTCTGTTACCGTGCTTTGTGTTCAGGGTTTGCAATCAATAAATGAGTTGCTACGGATTGCTTGGACATAAAATACCTCACGCAATTTTATTTGCGCAAACCTACATTCGAGACCCCAATGCTCCGGGACGATGCCAGAGTTATTGAACATGACAGTCGATGCTTTGAACCTGCTGGAGTTTTGGGAGCAAAATTCTGTTGCTTGGTTTGTACAAGCTGAGGCCCAATTTGCACTGTGAGAAATCACCGCAGACCACTCCAAATTCTACTATGTGGCACCATTGCTCAGTTGGAAGCGTTAAGAGTGGCGAGTCCACTAGAGCACCCGTCTGAACATGATAAATACTAATAGTTGAAAACTCACCTTTTACAAACTTTTGGGCTATCGGAGTCTGGGCATGCTGAACAATTACTCTCCTTACCCAGTCTCGGGGATGTTAAGCCTTCAAAGCTAACGGACCACATGCCGTCTCTCCTGGGAAATCACCAGTCACACACATCCAAGCCTTTTCAGCACATTCTGCCTGAAAGTTAATTTTTTTCCAAAGTCAGTTTAGTTAGAGGCTACCATCAGGTGCCTGTGTGCTCGGAGGACATTCCCAAAACAGCTGTGATAACCCGATTTGGCCTCTTTGAACTTCTGCGCGTGCCGTTTGGACTAAAATATGCAGCATAGTCTTTCAAAAGACCTAGATTTATTTTTGTTTACCTGGATGACATATTTGTCGCCAGTGTGTCCAAATTCGAACACGTATCTCATCGCCACACACCTTCGGAGTGCCTAAGCCAACATGGGTTGATTATTACGCTGGCTAAATACCACTTTGGGTTGTCAGCCACTGACTTCCTTGGCCATCGGATCTACGTAGAAGGTGCAAAAGCTCTCCCATCAAAAGTAGCTTCTATTATGGATTTCCCATCACCCTACACTACAATAAAAAAAAACCACAGGAGTTTTTAAGCATGGTGAATTTCTATCACCACTTGATTCTGCGAGCTGCTGAAATTATGCTCCCCCTGTATAGAGCTCCTAAAGTCAGTACCCCTAATCAAGTTCTTGACTGGTCAGTGGATATGGCAGAGCATTTGAAGATACCAAACGAGCTCTTTCTAATGCAACCCTACTGGTGCTCCGGTTCCCCAATGCACCCATAGCCATTACTACTGACGCTTTAGATTACGCGGTTCAGGAACAGTTGGTCGGACATGTGTGGCAGCTGCTCGCCTTCTTCAGCCGGAGGCTCCGTCCTCCCGACAGGATGTGCAGTATGTTTGACCACGAGCTTCTCAGTCTCTATCTGACTGTGCGCCATCTTCCTTTCCTTCCAGAGGGTCGCCATTTCATAGCATTCATTGACCACAAACCCGTTGTGCACACGATGGCCAAAATATCAGACCCTTGGTCTGCACAGCAGCAACACCACCTGGCCTACATATCAGAGTTCACAACGGATATGCCACATTTCAAGGGGGAAAATAACGCCGTGGCTGATTGCCTCTCATGGCCAGTCATTGAGGCCATACACATTGGGGTTGACTATGCCGGCATGGCAGAAAACCAAGTTACTGACCCAGAGGTCCAGGTTTACTGTCTTGGGCCTGCGGTTGGCTGACATTAAGTTTGGGGAAGCTGGGGTTTCCCTCCTGTGCAACGTCTCAACCGGTCGCCTTCGCCCCATCGTGCACTCAAACCGGAAACAGGCTGTTTTCAACTCCATACGTGGCCTCTCACATCCAGGCCGGAAGGCCTCACAGAAACTGGTTGCACTAAAGTTTGTGTGGTATGGCTGTAGGAAGGACGTGTGTAATTGGATTTCAGCCAGTGTGGAGTGCTGGGGGGCAAAAGTTAACCGTTATGGTTAGGCACCATTGGCACCTTTCGAGGTCCCTGAGTGACGTTTTGATGTTGTCAATGTGGACCTTGTTGGTCCTTTACTCCCCCTCCTGAGGTTTCACACACCTTCTTACCACAGTGGACTGTACTACCAGATGGATAGAGGTCGTCGTTCCTCTAGCACTGACGATGGCCCCAGATGTGGTTCCAGCATTCATCAGCACCTGGGCTGTTTGGTCTGGCACCCCATCTGACATTTCCTCGGACCGTGGTCCCCATTTCAGTTCAGACCTCTGGGCTGTGATGGCCCAAAACCTTGCACTAGGCTGCATCAAATCATGTAGTGCAATGGCTGATGCGAGCTGTTTCGCTGCTCTTCAAAGGGGGCTCTGAGGGCTCCCCTAAGTGACAAATGTTGGCATTATCATCTCCCGTGAATTCCGCTGGGGCTCAGAACTGCTCCAAAAGAGGACCAGCAGTCAGCTGAGACCAAGTTGATATGTGGTCAGTGTTCCACCCTCCTCAATAAATTCATTTCCTTTGCATCTATTCCACCTTCCCATCATGACGTACAGCACTCTTGGATTCCTGTTGACCTACGTTCCACCTCATTTGTTTTTAGCCACCATGGCGCACACTAACCTCCCCTTATTCCCCCTTGCGATGGCCCGTTCCACATTTTGGAATGGGGAGAAAAGACTTCTGTCATAGGTAAGAGGGGTAAACCTGAATGTATTTCGGTTGATCACCTTAAATTGGTGCACCAAGATTTAGAGGATTCTGATACCATGCCCACGATGGCAAGTCAGGACATGACCGTGAGTGTGTGAACACAGCTCTGGACAAGCCGGAGGTACCCGCTGTTCCTCCACCCCTGGAACACAGGACCTGAGCTGGCCGGCTCATCTGTGCTCTGAACAGGCTCAATGTTGGTTTAAGTGAATTCTGGGGGTGGGGGGGGTGGCTGTGTAGGGTAATGTAAATGGTGGAAACGTATTTAATTCACAACCTCCAACACTGAGGTGTGGGTTCACTTTTAAGAGGCTGGTCTGGCGTGACGACGTAATTACGTGAAGCTCTGTTACTGCACATCATGTTCAGTGTTTGCAGTACAATAGATAAATTGTTATGGTTTTTCATAAACATAAAGCTCTCAAACAATTTTATTTGTGAAAATCCACACTTGAAAGCATTGATATGGTACATTTTTATTGAATTTTGAAATAAATTTCATTCATAAAAACACCTGGAAACAAAAATAATGTATGGCTTTCTTTACATTCGTGGTGACCTCCAGCCTATACATTCGCGGTGTTATTGGTTGGATGCATTTGTAGCATTTCTATAGTCTGCTTACGAAGCACCGTTGCCTCTTTGCATGACACAAACTTCAGGTGTCCAGGAGACTTTAACACGGGGCTCAGTGTTTTAGCAACAGCTTCTTCCCCTCAACAATCAGATTTCTGAATGGCCCATGAACCCATGACCACGACTATTTGTCTTTTGCACTATTTATTTATTGTTGAAATGATAGTAAATTTTACGTCTTGCATTGTACCGCTGCCACAAAATTTCATGATATTTGTCAGAGATAATAAACCTGACTGAATCAGTCCAGTGATGCCAGGGACAACAGTCCTTCCCCATAGAGCCTCAGTGCGTATCTCAGCACGGTCTCCTGCAACCTTTACTTGCCAGTCAAAGTTTTAGATGACATGCCGAATTAGCAGAAACTTCAAATAAAGTAGAGTCTCTTTCATGCCTTTTTTGTAATGACATTTACATGCTACTCTGATATGATGACGACAAGACATTTAAAACTACTGACCCTCTCCACCTCCAATTCCTGAATGAGGACTGGCTCATGGACCTCCAGTTTCTTCTACCTGTGGTCGATAATCAGCTCTTTGGTTTTGCTGATGCTGAATGAGAGATTGTCGTTGTGGCACTATTCAACCAGATTTCCCATCTCTCTCCTGTATGCTGACCCACCTTTGATTCGGCCAACAACAGTGGTGTCAGCAGCAAATATAAATATCAGTGGAAAGGAGGCTGGTTTGTGTTCACAGAGCAGCATTGGGGTAGGATGCTTTCTGTGGTGCACCTGTGAAAATCAGTGAAGTCAATGCGGACATGTTAAATTTCCTGAGCTTCTGAGGAGGTGGAGCTGCTGGTTTGCTTCCTTGGCCATACTGTCCGTGTGGTGGGATCAGAACAAATGTGAGCTTTACACGTAGGAACTTGAGGATTTCAATCACTGCAACTCAACACCATTGATACAGACGGGGATAATACTCAACTCCGCTTTCTGAAGCCGATGACCAGCTCTTTAGTTTTGAGAACATCGAAAGGTTGTTGTCATGACATCATGTCACAAGGCACTCTGTCTTCTTCCTGAAGTCTGACTCACCATTATTTGAGGTTTGGTCCACTATGGTGGTGTCATCTGTAGACTTGTGCATGGACCTGGAGCAGAATCTGGCCACACGGATATAAGTATTCAAGGAGTACAGTAAGGGCTGAGGATGCAACATTTGGGGCACGAGTGTGAAGATAATGTTACTGGGACTGGAGGGCTTGAGTTGTAAGGAGAGACTAGAAAAGCTGGGACATCTTTCCCTGGAACAAAGGAAGGCGAAGTGTGACCTCAAAGAGGTTTATGAAATCGTAAAGGCCATAGATAAGGTGGAGGTTTCCCTCTCTATTTCTCAGGAGAGGGGAAGTTAATCTGGAGGGTTTATTTCAGGGAGGGGAGGGAAAGATTTATGAGCAGTAAAGTTTTCACACAGAGGATGGGAACCAGCTGCCAGAGGAAGTGGTAGAGGCAGGTACAATGTTTAAAAGATATTCAAAAAGGTTTAAAGGGATATGGGTCAAAAGCAGGCAAATTGGACTAGCTTGAGTAGGAAACTTGATCAGAATTTTTGGGTTGGGCTGAAGGGCTATTTCCATGCTGTCGAACTCTGTGAGGCTTTGACTTTCAGACGAGGGCAGCACGGCTGATATAATCTGTGCAGCACTTGACAAGGTCCCAGGTGGAAGCCTGATCCAAAATTTAGAACACAAAAGATCCAAGGCAAATTTGATTAAACCTGGCTTGGTGATAGGAGACAGAGGCACTGGTGCAAGGCTGTGTCTATGGTTGGTAATCTGTGATCAACAGCATAGCTCTGGAATTGGCTCTGGGATACATGCTGTTTTCTATGTACATTAACAACTTTGATGTTCATGAAGGAGAATGGCTAGTAAATCTGTAGATTACACAACAGTTGCCAGTGTTGTGCGTTATGAGGAGGGTTGTCTCAGGCTACAGGATCAGTCAGTTTACTGGGCTGAGAAAAGGTGGAATATAATGTTGACAGGTGCCAGGTGATACAGATTGAGAGTGGAACATCCATGATGAACGGTCAGACTCTAAGGAGTATTGAGGAGGAGACGAATCTTTGTCTAGAGATCCCTGAAAGTGACAATGTAGAATGTTTGTTCTAGCTTCAGAATCCATTGGCAAGACCATTCCTGGAACATTGCGTAGTTTTGCTTGTAACTGTGTAGAGAGGACACCGCTGCTCTGGTGAGGGTGGAGTGGAGGTTAGAGGGTGTTGTCTCCAATCGATTGCCTTAGTTATGGGGAGAGACTGGAGAGGCTAATTCCCTCCTCCCTGAAGGGTAACCTGACTGAGATTACAAAATCATGTCGAGAAAGAGTGAGATTAAATATCATTAGCTTAATTAATTGGGCGCAGTATAGTTGGCCAGAGGGCCTGTTCCTGTATGCAATGTTCTATAGATAGGACAAACAGCAGTAATCTCTACCCTTTGGCAGAAGTGGCTGTAATCAGTGTATAGATGTTTAGAACAGGCCATATGTAACTTTGGGAGATTTAAGTGGAAATGCTTTTATCCCGAAGATGATGGGATCAGTTTAGATGGGTGGTTGATTGTCGGTATGGACAGGGAGGGCCGTAGGTCCTGCTTGTGCTGGATTGAGTGCCTGCAGTGTGGGATACACTGCTTGAGAGGCAGGTACTTCCACGATGTTTAGGGAGTATCTGGATGAGCACTTGAATCACCAAGGTACAGAAGGCAAGTGCCAAGACCTGGTTAGTGAGACTAGTGAAGGTAAGTATCATGGACTTGGTGTACTCGACCGCACTAACCCGTCCACCGTACTGACTTCTCCGGCATGCGTTTATTTGCTCCAGATTCCAGCTTCTGCAGTCACCTGCGTGTCCATTTAACAAATTTATGTCAGCGAATACTCAGAGCTTTGAGGCAAAAGAGTTTAAGTTTTAGATTTTATCTCCTGACAGAAGTGGAAAAAGTTTGTGGGAGCATGGACCCGATGGGCTGAACAGCCTCTTCCCATGCTTTGCGACTCCCTAATGGTGCTTTACTTTGTTTCTGAAATTCATGTCCTTTGAAGTAAAGGGATCAAATTGGAAAGGCAGGACACACGTCACTGTTGCTGCTACTACTGTATGTGGTGTAGCTATTGCTACAAAATGGTTAAACTTCCCAGAATCATCTCTGAAAATTTCTGTATCATTAGTATTAATCTGACTGGTCTCCAGGTTTTGGGACAGTCCCTCTTCTCTATCTTGAGGAGGCTGCGACATTCTCTGGTATCATCCCCTTCTCCACCCAGGACTGGAAGATTTTCACCAAGCTCACTCCCTGAGGTGTAAGGTGTCTCCTCCCTGTATTGGACTGCTGCCACTAAGGACAGGCAAGCTTCTCTGTTATCTGCCCGCACACACCCTTCATCCTTATCTCAGGTACTATCCTTCTCCTCTTCCTTCTGTCCATTTCCTTCCTTTCCTCCTTTCCCTTCACCTCCTCTCCCCATTTCTGTCCCTCGCTCAAAATCTCTCTTCCTCTCCACTCACCCCTTTTCCGTTCTCCTCTCGCCATCCTTCCTCCTTCCCACCCATCATCAGGCATATCTTCCCTCCTTTTACCCTCTTCTCTCAATCATCCTCCCCCCCCATCTTGCCTCACCTTTCTTCCTTTCAATGCTTCATCTTTCATCACATTCTTCAGCCATTCCTCCTTGCTTCTCCTCTCCTTCCCTCCCCCTCCCCTTCCCCTCTCCTTTCCTCCACTCCTCTCCTCCCCTCTCCCACTTCTGGCCTCTGTGCTCCATGTCCAACTACCCATTTGAAGGTATTCACTGGGAACTAAAGCAAAATTAGTCCTGATCCCAAACTGTGTCAAATATTATCAAGACTAAGTAAGAGATTCAGGTCACCCTGCTTGCAAATCGTCAAGAACAATCAACAATGTAGGGTTATGGGCTGCGTAGGAGGGAAAGGTTCGATTGATTGCGGAGTAGGTTTACCTGGTTGGCCGAAGGTCCCATATTGAGCATTACTGTTCTATGATTTGTGTTCTGTACTCAATGTCACCTTCATAACAAGAAGCCCTGGAGTCAGAAGATGTGGGAGCTTGTGTATGACCTGCATAAGGTTTACTGCGTTCAGTTCTGGGCAGGATGTCTTAAAGGTATTTTGGGTTTTGCAAAACATCCTTTTGGATTGCGGCATGCAATTACCAGATACGTGCACTGTGAAGGTGAAAGTTGTAGTTGGTCGGAGAAGCAGACAGCCCCTCAGACCCCCATGTTCATGCTGCCCATTGGACCCACCTATACCAATCCCAATTATACACCATAGGTCCATAGCCTTGGATAAAGCCCTAGCTCCTATGCCCAGTGATTTGAGTGCTTGTCTAGATGCTGTTTAAATGCTGTGGGAGTCCCTACCTCCACTTACCCCTCTAAACCTCCTACCCTGCACCTTTAAAGCTACCCTTTTGTCTTAGACGTCCCCCCCCACCCCAATGGGAAAAGAATTTGACCCATCTACCCCATTTTGTACAACCCACCCTTCACGTTAGAGGATGCAGAGGAAGTTTACCCAGCCTCTCCTCATAGCTGGAACGAAAGAAAGAATGCGACAATTCTTTATGCTGTAGAAGGTAGTGGTTTGAAACAACAATGACGTTCAATGTTGGATCAGTCATTAATATCGGAATAGATTTTCATTAAGCAAAGAAATTAGGGATGTCTGGCAAAGGTGGGTTGAGGAAAATAGGTCATAGGTCAGCCATGATCTCACTGAATGTGGAATAGGATCAAAGGGCAAGAAGGGCTCCTCCTTTCCTGAAATCTTGTTCCTAAAATTAAACAAAGTGATCCCACAGCTTCCTGAGTTTTCACCAGTAACTGCCTCTGTACTGAAGCTTTTTGCAGTTTGGACAAACCGTTGGGCATTTATCGATAAGATCCCAAAAACAATCCCAAAAACTCACTGATGAAGAAAGGTCCGGCCATTGGTAATATTACAGCCAGACTCCACAAGAATGGAAGTCACATGAACTTTGGTATAACGCTGGGAAAGGATGTTGATGCTTATCAGGGTTGTGTGTGGCTCTGAGGAATGGGTCAGAATGTTATCCAATCTCCAGCAGCAGCTGCTTCCGTTCACTCCACCCTATTCTTCTGTTGATCCTTTTTCTAATAAATTGCTGATTCCTGTAGCCTGTTCTGGAGAGGAAAAAGGAACCTGTGTTTTAAGGTTAATCTGCCAAGGCCTGTGCAAATGGAAACAGACACTCAGACGGTCTTCCTGTAACAGCTACACTGATTAGACACTTGCCAATTCTTCACATTCCAGAGTGAGACAACAGCAAACTTTGTACGCCTTTGGGAGTTACAGCTTTCCTTGTTTTGCAATGTTAAGAAACGCAAAAATATACGATGTTCCTTTTCTCTAAAGTAAGGACTTCTTTGAGGATGGTTGACGTAAGATAGCTTGAGATCAGTGGGACATGCTTACAAGGTCTAGATTTTGAACTTTCTCTGCTCTGTCACAGTTTGGCATTAGGTTCACTTCTGCAAAATTAGGGACATGGAGCACATACAAACCTTGGCAGCTGTGTAGGCTGGACCTTATCACCTTGCAAAGATATTGGGACTGTTCCTAGAGCCAGAAATGGGAAAGGTTAGCCCTGAACAACATTTCAGGTTAGACCTCCCTGCAGGACAGAAGGCATCGGGGCATGTTCGCACAAAAGCACTCTCATAACTGATAATGTAATGTGTGTTGGAAGTAGAGCGGATGAAAGTGAAATGATCAGAAATTGTTTGTATGCTAATACAGCTTTTGCCTGAGCATAGAAACAGGCAATACACCACTGAGTTTGTTACATAGCAGCCTCCTGCTCACCACACCCCACCCCAACATACTTCTCCATCTAATCCATCTGTATATCCTCGTAACTCTTTCTCACTCAAGTACATACCTGGTTCAGTTAGAACGTATTTGCACTACTGGCCTCCACTCCTGTCAGTGGAAGTGAATTCCATATTCTCCCTTCCTCCCTGAGCAATTTCTCCTGACTTTTGTTCAATTCTGATATTCTCCCTTTGCATTTTCTTTAGACCTCTTCTGTCCCTTTTGCAATGTGGTGTTTCACTTGTGTTGTTCCTCAGGATTCAGCCAAGGTTCAGTACAAGATTAAAATCCATTCTTTACTGTTTAACCCTACCCAATCAAAGATTACTTTCAATGCCTTGTTTTTAAAAGCTTCATTAAGCAGCGTCGTGTTCATGACCTGGTGATACTACAACCATAGCTCGTTTCGTGCCTCAGACCAGCTAGATCCAGCCAATAAGCCAGAATCAGAACGATTAATTTATAGTTTCTCAACTATTCCTCTCAAAATATAACACCTCGCGGCTACTTACATTGACTCATTCCCAAATGTGCATTGATTCTCTTTCCTTTTATTTTGTTCTTACCAGTGCCATCCACAAATTTGGAAGTGAATCTGTTGAATACTGAGTCCACATCATTTCTGTAAGTCAGGAGCAACGTCTGTCCTGGCACCAATCCCTGTGGAAAAGGTTTTCCTCCGTTTGCCGTTCTATGTAACAACCTTAAACCTCAGCACTCCATTTTCTGCTCAGTACCTGTAGTTTCTGTTCCTGTCCCCTGACTCCATTTGAACTTTTACAGAACTTGATCCATTCTGTAATGTGCAGTGCCACCTCAGCCAGGGTAACTCTGCTTTCTGCTGTAGGGTGAGGTTAGTGGTCTGAACAGCTTATCCCATGATGAAACAAATATCGGACACAAGTTATTATTCCAAATGCTAAATAAACCCAAGCACCTGGCAACCTGACTTACACTATAGATGGTTTATTTATTTTTAACCTGTAGCTTTACAACATAACACTAGTTTGTAATTTTCATCATATTCTGTGAATTTGTGCCTTTGCTGTTGACATCTGTCTAGCTCCCCCTGCAGCTGGACATGAAGCTGATGCTGGTCTCACCCCCGATGGTTCCTCAGATCCAGCTCCCCAGGATAAATGAAGCATATTTATAACATCACGGCAGTAACGTGCTACAGGAGACTGGAATTCAGCATCAGTTATCAAGCCCCACAGAGTGATCTAAGCTATTCCATGAAACTCAGCTGGCAGGGACCTCTAGACAATTGAAAACAAAATGTCAACCAAACTTTAGTCAATGGAAATGATTACTAGGTGTGAGATGTAAACACGAGGAAATCTACAGATGCTGGAAATTCAAGCAACACACACAAAATGCTGGCGGAACGCAGCAGGCCAGTCCAGGACTCCTGATGAAGGGTCTCGCCCCGAAGTGTCGACTGTACTTCTTCCTCTAGTTGCTGCCTGACCTGCTGCGTTCCACCAGCAGTTTGTATGTGTTGCTCGGTGTGAGAGACAGTGCAGACCAGGTCATTCAGGCCCAACGAGCTGTGCTACCCAGCTACCCATTAATTTAACCGCAGGACAATTTACAATGACCAATTAACCTACTAACGTCTTCGGAACGTGGGAGGAAGCAGAGCACCTGGAGAAACCCACGCATTCCTGAGGAGGACGTGAAAACTCCTCACGGACAGCATTGAATTGAACTCCAAACTTCGACGCCCTGAGTTGTAATAGCGTTGCGCTAGCTGCTGTGCTACTATGATGTGAAAGGGTTGGTTGCCCTGCCCAAATTCACATTTGTTTCACTCATGATATCGAAAAATTTGGTAAATGCAGACGTATGATGATCATGAACATAAGATTCTGCGGATGCTGGAAACCTAGATCAACACACACACAATATTGAACGAACTGTTGAAGAGTTTCAGACTGATGTGTTGACTGTTCATTCCCCTCCAAAGATGCTGCCTGACTTACTATATTCCTCCAGCAATGGAACACAGAACATTGAACAAGCCCTTTGGCCCACAATGTTGTGCTGAAACAATTAAATTAGTAATCAAATGGTTAACTAAACTAATCTCTTCTGCCTACACAATGTCAATATCCTTCCATTATCCTCACATTTATCTGCATATCTAAACGCCTCTTAAAAGTCCCCATTGCATCTATCTCTACCGTCACCCCAGGCAGGGTATTCCAGGCACCCACCACTCTATGTGTAAAATAAACTTTCACTTCACATCTCCTTTGAAGTTAACCCCCCTCACCTTAAATGCATGCCCTCTAGTATTAGGCATTTCAAATTTCAAAGTAAATTTTATTATCAATGTACCTATATTTCACCTTTTTAACCCAGAGATTCATTTTCCTGTAGGCATACTCAGCACATCTAAAGAATGGTAACTGTAACAGGATCTATGAACGATCAGCCAGAGTGCAGAAGACAACAAACTGTGTTAATGCAAATATAAATAAAAAGCAATAAATAATGAGGACACAAAATAATGAGATAAAGTCCTTAAGTGAAATTATTAGCTGTGAAAAACATCTCAATGATGGGCAATTGAGAGTAGTTATCCTCTTTTATTCTAAAGCCTGATGGTTGAGGGGTAGTAACTATTTTTGAACCTTGGAACCTTGTCTATCTACTTTATCAATGCCTCTCATAATCTTTTAAAACTCCATCAGATCTTCGCTTAGCCTCCATCACTCCAGTGAAATCAACCCAAGTTTGTCCAAACTCTCATTATAGCACATGGCCTCTAATCCAGGCAACATCCTGGTAAGCTTTTTCTGCACCCTCTACAAAGCCTTGACGTCCTTCCTATAATGGGATTATCAGAACTGTATATAATACTCAAAATGAAGCCTAACTAGAGTTTTAGAAAGCGGCAACATAAATTCCTGACTTTTAAACTCAATGCCTTGACTAATAAAGGCAAGCATGCTAGATGACTTCTTAATCACCTGTGTAGCCATCTTCAAGGAGCCCCAGGTCCCTCTTGTCTCTTTACATTTGCCTACTAAAGTGTAGCCTTCACAGTTGGTTGGGTTAAGCTCCATCTACCATTTCTCTGCCCATATCTGCAAGTGATCTATACCCCATTGCATTCTCTGCCAGCTGTCTATGCTATTGGTGACACACTAATCTCTTCTCTTGCCTCTCTCAATAACCTGGGGTATTTCCCATCAGCCCCTGGGGATATCTACCTTAATGCTCTTTAAGAGACCCAACACTACCTCCTCCTTTACCTCAAAATGCTCTATCATATCAATACACTCAGCACTCTTATCCTCCACTTCCTTCTCCGTGATAAATACTGATGTAAAGTACTCTTAGGGACCTGACCCACACCTTCTGCATCCAAGCAAATGTCACCCCTTTAGCTTTGAGTGGTCCTAACCTCTCCCTAGTTATCCTCCTGCTCTTGACGTTTATACAGAATGCCTTGGGATTCTCTTTAACCCTACTTGCCAAGGGCTTTTCATGGACCCTTGTGGCATCACTAATTCCCTTCTTGAGTTCTTATCTGACTTCTTCATAATCCTCAAGGGTTCTGTTTGATTCCGGCTTCCTAAGCTTTGCATACTTTTCCATTAACTTTGTGACTAAATTCATCGCCTCCCTTGACATCCAAGGTTCTCTTATCTGCTATCCTTGTCCTTCCTGCTTACTGGAACATACCTGTCCTGTGAGACTGTGGGGTCATATACTGTGTCCGTTACTCCTGGTGTGGCCTTCTGTACGTCAGTAACGCCTGACGTAGTTTGGGAGACCATTTCGCCGAGCACCTACGCTCTGTCTGCCAGAAGAAGTGGGATCTCCCAGTGGCCACCCATTTTAATTCCACTTCCCATTCCCATTCTAACATGTCAATCCTTAGCCTCCTCTACTGTCACAATGTGGCCACACTCAAGTTGGAGGAACAACACCTTATATTCCTTCTGGATAGCCTCCAACCTGATGGTATGAACATTGATTTCTCTAACTTCTGGTAATGGAACAACCCTCCCCCCACCCTTCACCGTTTCCCATCCCCTTTTCCCTCTCTCACCTTATCTCCTTGCCGACCAATCGCTTCCCTCTGGTGCTCCTTTTCTTTCTCCCAAGACCTTCTGTCCTCTCCTATTAGATTCCCCCTTCTCCAGCCCTGTATCTCTTTAACCAATTAACTTCCCAGCTCTTTACTTCATTCCTCCCTCTCCTGGTTTCACCCATCAGCTTGTGTTTCTCTCTCCTCTCCCCACACCTTTTATATCTACTCCTCATCTTTTTTCACCAGTTCTGCCAAAGGGTCAGCCTGAAACGTCGACTGTACTTTTCTCCATACATGCTGCCTGGCCTGCTCAGCTCCTCCAGCATTTTGTGGGTGCTGTTTGGATTTCCAGCATCTGCAGATTTTCTCTTGTTTATGACAACAACCTTATTGTTTTTACACCTTTCCTTAATCT
The DNA here is from genome assembly GCF_030144855.1 of Hypanus sabinus. Taxonomy (NCBI): domain Eukaryota; kingdom Metazoa; phylum Chordata; class Chondrichthyes; order Myliobatiformes; family Dasyatidae; genus Hypanus; species Hypanus sabinus. The sequence continues at coordinate 62,922,215 of NC_082723.1, read as the reverse complement.
GCCTGCATATCTGTTCCTCAATGTTCCGGTGTCTACTGCGAAGGGGGAGGGGGGAGGCTGTAGTACAGTCCCATCAGAGTGATATAGATTCAGTGGACGAGCCCTCCATTACATTCCCTGGGTGCTGCTGTGACATTGTCCCTGGTTAGTAGTGCAACCTCCCACCCCCACCTCTTCTACCTCCCTCTCTATCTTTTCTAAAACATTGAAACCCTGGGACATTAAGCATCAGTCCCTGTCTCAACCGTGTCTCTGTAATGGCCACAACATCATAATTCCATGTACTGATCCTTGCTCAGTTTATCACTTTTACCCATAATACTCCTAACATTAAAATACGCACACTACGAAGTATCTGATATTTTGCTCCTGTCTGTTTTTACTCTTCTCCATGGATTATCACCTCGTCGCGGTGGAGAAGCTTGTGTGGTCCTGAGATCCCGAGAGCAATGCTCCTGGTAGGGTCACCCATGGCGGTAAGGTCGAGGGTGAGGTCCCTGACAAAGAACAATCCAACCAAGACCTCAACGGTGGAACAGGCGGACAAAATTACTTTGAACTCAACGGCTGTGAAGGCGGATGAAGGCTGCAAAAAATCCATCAACTCTAGTTGTCGTGGTTTCCATGCCATTGGAATCAGTTGGTTGATTTGTGAAGTATTGTGTGCTTCTTGGAGCACAACATCAAGTACACGTTAAACAAATACACACACGGGCGTCTTCACTCTGTGATAGATCAACGGAACGAAGACCATCATCCTCGACCTCGAGGGATAGCCACGACCTGTCTGTTTTTACTGGCCCTGACATCTACCTTCCTCGCCATCCCTCCATTTTCTGACCTAGTGCTCTGGCTCTCATGCCCCTGTCAAACTACCTTCGTGTGTCTGTTCACCAATGGCCATAGCCTAGAAATGTTTGATGGCTGGGAAGGTGTGAGACTTTCTCTGACTCAGCAGGACCCATGTTCAGTGGACATGGCACCTCATCTGCACAAAAAGCCATTGAATCCAGCTCCCACCCCCATCCCCTGTTGCCCCAGGGGTGTATAGCGAGGATGAAGGCTGTTCAGTTTATCCATTCCCATTCTAACCAAAGTGTATGATCTTCTTGACCCACATCCCTCTCAGTTCTTGCAATCTGTATCCTGCTCTCATACTCATTGAGAAGAATATATACAACAACACACAAAATGCTGGTGGAACACAGCAGGCCAGGCAGCATCTATAAGGAGAAGCACTGTCGATGTTTCAGGCCACGACCCTTTGTCAGGACAAAGGGTCTCGGCCTGAAACGTTGACAGTGCTTCTCTCTATAGATGCTGCCTGGCCTGCTGTGTTCCACCAGCATTTTGTGTGTGTTGTTTGAATTTCCAGCATCTGCAGATTTCCTCGGAGAAGAATATATGTCATGGTTGGCACGGACACACGTGGGCTGAAGCGACTTTTTCAATGCTTAAGCATACTTCTTACCTGAGTCAAATGTACCTGCTTCAACCATTTCCATATACCTACCCCCTGGCTGTATTAAAAAATTGTCTCTCAGGTCCTTATTAAACTTTTCACCTTAAAACTATGTCCTATAGTTTTCGATTCCCCAACCTTGGATAAAAGACCAGTCGCCTGTTAGGGAGTATTCTGAAATGGCGAGAACCTAACAAATATAAATTCAACCAAGAATCAGGCTTCGGTAATGATTGTAAATGTAAATAAGTTTAGAAAGTTTGTGATTAGCCTTCAGTTTTGTTTTGTAAGTTGCAAGCAGTAGATTGAAGTTAAAAGCACAGACTGCTCTACAGACTAAGGGATTGCATATGCAAGAGCCAAACGTTAAAACAATGGGTTTGTGTTAGCTTGAATCCAACCAGGCAAAACCTGCCGATGCTGGAACTCCAGAGCAACACACAGAATGCTGGAGGAACCCAGCAGGCCAGGCAGCATCCATGGAAAAGAGTGAACAGTTGACGTTCTGGGCCGAGACCCTTCATCAGGACTGGAAAAGGGAGAAGTCAGAGTAAGAAGGTGGGGGGAGGGGAGGAAGAAGTGAAAGGTGGCAGGTGAGAGGTGAAACTGGGAGTGAAGTAAAGAGCTGGGAAGTTGATTGGTGAAAGAGACAAAGGGCTGGAGAAGGGGATTCTGATAGGAGAGAGCAGAAGGCCATGGAAGAAAGGGAAGGGGGAGGAGCACCAGAGGGAGGTGATGGGCAGGTAAGGAGAGAATGGTGAAGGAGAGGAGGAGGGTAATTATTGGAAATTGGAGAAATCAATGTTCATGCCATCGGGTTGGGGGCTACCCAGACAAAATATAAGTTGTTACTCCTCCATCCTGAGTGCGGTCTCATTGTGACAGGAGAGGAGGCTGTGGACTGTCATGTCATTACGGGGAATGGGAAGTGGAATTGAAATGGATAACTGCCGGGTGATCCCGCTTTTTCTGGCTGATGGAGTAAAGGTGCTCAGCAAAGCCATCTCCCAATCTATGTCGGGTCTCACCGGTATACAGGAGGCCACACTGAGAGCACTGGGTATAGTAGACCCAACAGGCTTGCGGGTGAAGCGTGAACATGGCTAAGGTGTGACTTTTGAGTGCAAGCTGGCAGACCAGATGCATATTGTCACTGGCATATTAAACATGGTCACAGGTTTGATTTGTACTCAGAGAAAGACCTGACAACATTAATTTTGGGCATCTGGCTCTCTGTCATCAAAAGGATTTAGAATATTTGTTTTAATACAACAAATCTTAAGGCTGTATATACATACTTTGATAATAAATGTATTTTGAACTTTTAATTAGTTTCTCCTAAAGGCTTTTGGACCTTCAGAGGTGTTGTTTCAATTACAATGTATCTCACAGGAACTATTTGCCAAACTGAAGTTAACAATGTCATTGTAACTACTGAAATTACACTGAATCACCTACTGTGACCTTTGATCTGAAAGGTATAAACATGTGACGTACCTTTGGGTTTGTGAGACTCTATTGACAGTGCCTCCAGGGTGCCTGCTTGCTATGGTGAATAATCAACAGCTTCAGTCTCTCTCTGGTGACTTTGATCACAGTCACAACGCCAGCCAACCATACCCTCATGCTTTTATATACCTCTGAGATCACCTCTCCAATGTTCTAAGGAGTAAAGGCCTAGTCTATCTAACCTCTCCCTGTAACTCAGGCCCTTGAGTCCTGGCAAAATTCTTGTAAATCTATTTTGCACTCTTTCCAGTTTGATGTCATCCTTCATATATATTGAACGAAACCCAATGCAATACCCTTAGTCTTGTACAATGGCAGCATAACTTCACAATTTCTATATTCAGTGCCCTGACTGATAAAGGCCAGTGTGCCAAACACCTTCACTGCCCTAGTTACCCGTGACTCCTCTTTAAGGAGCTGTATGGTCCCTGTTTTATAACAGTGCGCAGGGCTCTTATGTTAACTGCAAAAGTCCAACCTCAACGTCTTTCCAAAATATAACACTTTGCCCTTATCTCAATTAAGTTTCATTTGCCCATCTACCTAGTCATAAAGTCATTGAGTGATCCAGAATGGATACAGATCCTTTGACCCAACCAGTCCATGCCAACCACGGTGTCCACCAAGATAACGCCAATTTCCTGTGTTTGACCCACATCACTTGAAGCCTCTTGTTCCCCCCTTCATTACCCCATGCACCTCTCCTAGTGCTTCTTAAAAGGACAGAGTTTACAAGGCAGAGCTTTGCAGCAGTCTCTCCGAGTCGTGCTGTGACCAGTCAAGGCAAGGGAATGCATAAAAAGAGCTAACTTTTCACTCGGGTCCATGATCAAGTTTAAAATGCAGAGCTTCTCTGAGTTGAGCTGTGACCAATCAAGGAGCAGGATTCATTAGAAGGGGTGAATTTATGTTACCCTACACAGTCCCTAGTCTCTATGCACCCCTCTGGAATTCACTAAAAGCAGCACTGTGAGCCTGTCTGAAGCCCAGAAGAGTCACCCAGCTCGGGTCCTGAGTCCCATGGGTCGAGGAACCACAGGTGCCTCTGGCTCACTAAGAGATGCATGACACGTATACCACATCAGCCGCAGACGACTGCAGGTCCTCCTTTGGAGCTGTTCTGAGCCCCCAGCAGGACCCTTGGAAGCCGATCATGCCAACACTCATCAGTCAGGGACGTCCTCAGGGCAGCCTTTAAGGAGCAGTGAAATAGCTCGCATAGGCCATTGGACTGTGGGTGATAAGCCATCGTCAAACCATCCCTCAGGGACCTCAAAAGGTGCCAATGGCACCAGAACACCATGTTTAATTTTTGCCCATTAATATCCCACACAGGCTCCAATCCAATCACGCACGTCCTTTCTGAGGCTGAGCCGAACAAACTTTAATGCAGCCAGTTTCTGTGAGGCCTTCCGGCCCGGATGCGAGAGACCATGTATGGAGTTGAAAACAGTCAGGCTCCAGTTTGTGGGCATGATGGGGCGGGGGAGACTGGTTGAGACATCACACAGGAGAACTTCCCCGACCTTAATGTCAGCCAACCACAGGCCCATGACAGTTGTTGGACCTCTGGGTCAGTAACTTGGTTGGCTACCATGCCGGCATTGTCAATCCCTATGTGTGTGGCCTCAATCGCTGGCTGTGAGAGGGAATCAGCCACAACATCATTTTCTCCGTGATATGTTGTTTATCTGCTGTGAACTCAGATTCGTAGGTCAGTTAACATTGTTGCTGTGCAGATCGAGGGTCTGATGTTTTGGCCATCGCGTGCATGAGGAATGAATGCTGTGAAATAGCGACCCTCTGGAAGAAAACAAAAGTGGTGGACAGCCCGATAGAGACCGAGAAGCACGGGCAAACGTACTTGCTCTGGGGTATGGAGCTGATGACTGAAGAAGGGGAGCAGCTGCTACTTGCCTCCGGCCAGCTGTTTGTGCACAGCACTCAGAGCAGTCTGAGGCGACAGTAATCTCCATTTGGGCGGCAACCACCATTGCAGTTGGGGATCATGTGAAGGGGTGAAGCCCAGGGGCTATTCAACTGGGTCTTTTTCCATGTTGGAAAACTCAGCCTTTGCAGTTTCCAGCTTTTCTGGGTCCAGTCTATGTGCACGGGCATAGACTGGTGGGCTAGTTGTGAGAATGTGGTTCTCAGCCCCATGTTTTGTTACCGTAGTTGAGACTGTGAGCTTGGTGAGGTTTGGGAATTTTCAGTATTTCACATGTGGTGGTGCACGGGCTTGGCAGAGTCATTGTGGGGAACTTACTGTGGGAGCATGGTAATGACCCAAAGTCCCTGATATCCACACGCTGGCAGTTCTTAAGATCAGCTAACAATCTTTGGGCACACAGGAAATTTGCATCAAGCAGAGGACTAACCACCTTGGCCAGGACAAAGTGCCATGTGTAACGTTGTCCACTGACGCAGAGAGTCACCTGTTGTGTCCCGTAAGTCCGGATCTTGCTTCTGTCGGCAGCCTCCAGCGAGGCTTTGTCCCACTTTGCCTTCTCATCAGTAGGTGATGCTGGCGGCACACTCACTTGAGCACCCATGTCACGCAGGAAACGTTGCAATAAAAGCGTGTCTGTAATGAACAGTAGGTGTCCCCGGCAGCTGGAACCCACGGTGATCACAGACCTCTGATGCTGCAATATGCTGGCACTGTCGAAGCTGCTGGGCAGTCGGCACTTCCTTCGCAGCTGCGGGCGTCCTTATATTGGGGCCTTGCTGACTGGGCTTATGGAGGCAGGGAAAGGAGGAGGAAAGATGCATCGCTGCCTAGCTGACCATCAGCCATTTTAGGAAGCTCCCCATAGTCCTTCACAGGTGCATTAGCGAGGGCTACGCAAGCTGGATCAGACTTTTGCAGCATGAAGAGTTCTTTAAAAATAAAACAACGATGGTGATTTCCCAGGAGAGACAGCGTAGCTCCAAAGGCCTAGCATCGTGGAGACTGGGTAAGGAGAGCAATTGTGTAGTCTGGATGGACTCTGATAGTCCAGAAGTCTGTAAGAGGTGAGTTTTCAGCGATTGCAATGTATCGTGTTCAAGCAGACTCGACACTCTCGCAGCCACGGAGAAACTGAGCGACGCTACCACATAGAAATATTTGGTGTTGTCAGCAGAGGTTTCTCACTGGGCAAACAAGGTCTCTCAGCTCGTATGAACCAGGCGATGGCAGTTTTTTCCCAAAACTCTGGCAGTTTCAAAGCGACCGCATTGGCCAACATACTCAATAACTCCGGAATCGTCCCAGAGCATTGGGGTCACCAGTGTAGGTTCCCGCAAATAAAACTAAGCGAGGCACTTTATGTTTAACGAAAGTCGTAACACATTTTTATTGAACTTCAACACCTACACAACAAAAGCACACTAAAAAACCTTTTACGCAATAACCTCATCATGTCAGACCAGTCTCTTAAAGCAAAAGCCCCAACTCAATGTCCGTTGTTGTGAATTAAGTACATTTCTCCGAATTTTGTTACTCTACAGGTGCACTGAGCTGAAGATCCTGAGAGAATGTATTAAGGAACTGGAGTTGCCTTCGATTCATGAATGAGGAGGTGATAGACAGGGAGGTCGTCGGCCCTAGGTTGCAGGAGACAGATGACCTGGTGGCTGTTAGCAGAAGGAAGGGAAGTGCACAGCCAGTGCAGAGTACACCTGTGGCTTTTCCCCTGTATACAACTTTAGATACTGTTGAAGGGGATGACCTGCGAGGGGGGAACTACCAATGACCCAGAGTCTGGCATGAGTCTGGTACTGCGGCTCAGAAGAGCAGAGAGGTGAGAAGTGTTCCAGTGTTGATTGGAGATTCTGTAATCAGAGATGAGATTCTGTGGGTGTGGTAGAGACATCTAGATGATATGTTGCCTCCCAGGTGTCAGGATCAGCGATGTCTCACATCGGGTCCAGGGCAATCTCAAGGGCAAGGGTGAGCAGCCAGAAGTCTTGGCATCAATGACATACATAGACAAGCTGAGGATGTCCTGAAGACAGATTTTAGGGAGCTAGGTGAAAAACAGGACCTCCAGGGTAGTAATCTCTGTATTGGTGCCTATGCCACGAGCCAGTGAGGGTAAGAATAGGATGATTTGGCAGGTGAATGTGTGGCTGAGGAACTGGTGTAGGGGGCAGGAGTTCAAATTTATGGATCATTGGGATCTCTTCTGGGGAAGGTACAAAGGGACGGGTTACATCTGAACCCGAGGGTGTTCAATGTCCTTGCGAGAAAGTTTTTTAGAGTTGTTCAGGAGGAGTTAAATTAATTTGGCAGGGGGATGGGAACCAGTGATAGTGCTGAGGATGAGGTAGTTGGTTTACAAACAAAGGCAGTGTGTAATGAGACTCCCAGCAAGGAGAGAGTGATGACAGGGCAAAATTGTAGTCAGCAGGATGAGTTGCAGTGTAAAAGGTGGATGAAGTTGAAAAGGGTGAATCTAGGACTGAAGGGGTTATATTTGAATGAGCAGTATACGGAATAAGGTAGATGAACTTGCAGCACAGTTACAGATTAGCATGTATGATGTTGTAGGCATCACTGAATCATGGCTGAAAGAAGATTACAGCTGGGAGCTTAATGTCCAAGGGTACACATTGCATTGAAGGGCAGGCAGGTAGGCAGAGGTCTTGGTGTGGTTCTGTTGGTAAAAAACTAAATCAAATCATTAGAAAGATGTGACATAGAGTCAGAAGGTGTTGAATCACTATGGGTAGAGCTAAGGTACTACAAGGGTAAAACCACCCTGATGGGAGTTATAGTAATGAGGATGTGGTCTACAAAGTACAATGGGAAATAGAAAATGCACAACAAAAGGGTAATGTTCATGGGGGATTTCAATATGTAGATAGATTGGGAAAATCAGGTTGGTGCTGGATCCCAGGAGGGGGGATTTCTAGACTGCCTATGAGATGGCTTTTCAGAGAAACTTGTGGTTCAGCTCACTAGGGGACCTGCTATTGTGGATTGGGTGTTGTGCAATGAATGCTGAAGTGAATAGACAGCTTAAGGTAAAAATAACCTTACCTTAAGTGATCATAATATGATCAAATTCACCCTGAAATTTGAGAAGGAGAAGCTTACATCAGATGTATCAGTATTACAGTGGAGTAAAGGGAATTACAGAGGCATGAGAGAGCAGCTGGCCAGAATTGATTGGAAAAGAACACTGGCAGGGATGATGGCAGAGCAGCAATGGCTGGAATTTCTGGAAGCAATTTGGAAGGCACAGGATATATACATCCCAAAGAGGAAGAAGTATTCTATAGGAAAAATGGCGCAATTATAGCAGCAAGAGAAGTCAAAGCCAACATAAAAGCCAAAAAGAGGGCGTATAATAGAGCAAATGTTAGAGGGAAGTTACAGGATCGGGAAGCTTTTAAAAACCAATAGAAGGCAGCAAAAAAAAGACATAAGAAGGTAAAGATGGAATATGAAAGTAAGCTAGCTAATAATATTGAAGAGGATACCAAAAGTTTCTTCTAATACATAAAGTGTAAAAAAGAGGCAAGAATGGATATCAGACCACTGGAAATTGATGCTGGAGAGGTAGTATTGGGGGCATTTGAAATAATGGACGAACTGAATTAGTACTTTGCATTGGTCGTCCCTATGGAAAACATTAGCAGAATTGTGGAAGTTCCACAGTGTCAGGGGTCAGAAGTGTGTGAAATTGCCATTACTAGGGCGAAGATTCTTGGGAAGGTGAAAGATCTGAAGATAGGTAAGTCACCTGGACCAGATAGTGTACTCTCCAGGGTTCTGAAAGAGGCGGCTGAAGAGATTGTGAAGGCATTACTAATGATTTTTCAAAAATCACTAGATTCTAGAATGGTTCAGGGAGACTGGAAAATTGCAAACGTCGCCCCACTCTTCAAGAAGGGACAGAGGCAGAAGAAAGGAAATTATCAGCCAGTTAGTCTGACACCAGTGGTTCGGAAGATGTTGGAATCAATTGTTGGATGTGGTTTAGGGTACTTGGACACACATGATAAAAAGTCAGCATGATTTCCTCAAGAGAAAATCTTGCTTAACAAATTAATTGGAATCCTTTGAAGAAATAACAAGCAGGATAGACAAAGGAGAATTAGTTGATGTTGCGCACTTGGATATTCAGAAGGCCTTTGACAAGGTGCCAGATATGAGGCTGATTAACAAGTCCAGGGTATTTCTGGAAAGATACAAGCATGGGACCCCTACTTTTTATGTTATATATCAATGACTTGGATGATGGAATTGATGATTTTGTTGCAAAGTTTGTGGATGATATGAGGATAGGTGGAGGAGCAGGTAGTTCTGAGGAAGTAGAGAGGCTACAGGGGGATTTAGACAGTTTAGGTGAATGGGTAAAGAAGTGACAGATAGAATACAGCTTCAGGGAGTGTATGGTCAATCACTTTGGCAGAAGAAATACAAGAGTAAACTATTTGAAAAATGGAGAGAAATTTCAAAAATCTGTGACGGGAGTCCTCGCGCAGGGTTTCATAAAGGTTAATTTGCTGGTTGAGTCGATGGGAAGGAAGGCAAATGCAATGTTAGTATTCATTCCGGGAGGACTAGAGTACAGAATCAAGGATGTAATGTTGAGACTTTATAAAGCACTGGTGATTTCTCACTTGGAGTATAGTGAGCTGGTTTGGTTTCCTTTTCTTAGAAGGGATGTGCTGACACTGAGAGGGTTAAAGGAGGTTCAGGATTGAATGGCTTGTTACATGAAGAACATTTGATTGCTCTGTATTCGCTGAAATTCAGAAGAATGAGAGGTGATCTAACTGCAAAAGGCCTTGATAGAGTGGATGTGGAGAGGATGTTTCCTGTGGTGGGAGAGTGGAGGACTACAGGTCATAGCCTCAGAATAGAGGAGTTTCCTTTTAGAACAGAGATGAGGAGGAATTTCTTTAGCCAGAGAGTGGTGAATCTGTGGAATTCGTTGCCGTAGGGAGCAGTGGAGGCCAAGTCTTTATGTATACTTACGGCAGAGGCTTGGTCAGGGCAGGAAGGGATAACGGATTTCCCATGATGAAATGGCAGAGCAGACTCAATGGATCACATGGCCTAACCCTGCTCCTATACTCTATGTTTATGGTCTTCTGGTACTATTGTACTTGCCCCAGCCACTTCATCTATCAACTCTTTCTATATTCCGTCTGTGAGAAAAAATATTCTCTCAGTTCCCATTTAAATCTTTCTCCTTCTTGCCCTAAACCTGTGCCCCCTAGCTTTGGACACCTCTTCCCAGAGGAAAAGACTGTTACTATCCGCCTTGACTATGCCTATAATTTTAAATACTTCTGTCTTCATTCTCCTATGTTCCAAGGAATAAAGAACTCACCTGTCTCTATAACTCAGGCCCTCTAGTCCCGGCAACATCCTTGTAAATCTTTTCTGCACTCTTTCCAGTTTAACCACATCTTTGCTTCACCAATGACTAATACGACTGTAAGATAATATCACAACTCCTAGGCTCATGTCATGTCTGATAAAGGCCAGCATGCTAAATGTCTTTTTCACTACCCTGTCTACCTGTGATGCTGCTTTCAAGAGCTATGCAAGTGTACACCAAGGACCCTTCACCCTGGTGCCCTACCATTCATAATATAAGTCCTACACCGGTTTGACTTTCCAAAATGTGTCAGCTTGAACTTCACTGTATTGAAATCCATTTGTGAATCCTTGGCCCACTTCCCTAACTAATCAATATTCTCCTGTAATCTACAATAACACAACAACCTTCTTCATTATCAATGACACTTCATAATTTTGTGCATCTACAGACTTTCAGATCAAGCGTTGTGCAAATCATTTATATAAATGATGGATAACAAAGGTCCCATCAATGATCCCTGTGGCATGGCGCTAGTTACAGGCCATTATTCTGAGAAACAACTTTCAACCACCACCCTCTGCTTTCTACTTCTGAGCCAATTTTGAATCCACCAAACCAGCTGTTCCTGGACTCCAGGGACCTAACCTTAAAGACAAGCTTACTATGTGGTACCTTGTCGAAGCCCTTGCTGAAGTTCAAATAGACACCATCCACTGCTCTACACTCATATTGGTTATCTCTTCAATGAAGTCTAAAAGATTCATCAAACACAACTTCCCATACATAAAAGCACATTGACTCCTCTCTGCCAGTCTCAGTTTATCTAAATGCTAGTAAATTCTGTCCTTCAGCATTCCCTCCTGTAATGTGCCACGACTGATATCAGGCTGATGGCCAGTAGTTCCCTGCCTTACCATTGCTATTATTCTTAAACAATAGAACGCCCTTAGTCACCTACCAGCCTACAGTGTCTAATGATTGCAGGCGATCAAGATCCCAATTCTTGACACTTCTCTTCACTGTCTACGACACTGCCCATTGTGGTTAAACTCTTTCTTGTTTGAGATGGTCTTTACAACCACGTTTGTGGTGCAGGTATCTCCTGCCTCAGTGCTGTCTTGCTACATACTGTAACAGTCAGGTTAATCTGCCAAGGAGTTGTCAGTAGACCTGAAGGTTATGAAGGAATATCTTTCACTTGCCACTTTACAACAATACTCAGGGTTGGTATCGGCCTAGTCAAAATCATGACCCCATTTACCATTCATTCCCTCCACACTGGTACACCTTGGGGGCAGGGTGTAGTATCTAAAATTTACTCTGCAGCAACTTCCCAAGACAGAAACTCCCAAAGCTCCATCCTCTATCACCCAGAAGAACAAGGGCAACAAGCACATGGGAACTATCCCTTCATTCTTACTCTCACTATTTTCCTGCCCAGCAACTTCTCTGTGGAGGGACCACAGTAGTAAACGATGATGATTCACCAGGACCTTCTCAAGGACAACTAAGGATGGGCAAAAGATGATGGTCCTGCTATCAGTATCCACATCCTATGATGTATTCCTCAAAAATGGTCAAAATGTTGTTTTCAGAATGGCAGGCAGTGACTAGTGGGGTACCGCAAGTTGTTTACAATATATATTAATGATTTAGACGAGGGAATTAAATGCAGCATCTCCAAGTTTGCGGATGACATGAAGCTGGGCGGCGGTGTTAGCTATGAGGAGGATGCAAAGAGGATGCAGGGTGACTTGGATAGGTTAGGTGAGTGGGCAAATTCATGGCAGATGCAATTTAATGTGGATAAATGTGAGGTTATCCACTTTGGTTGCAAGAACAGGAAAACAGATCATTATCTGAATGGTGGCCGATTAGGAAAAGGGGAGATGCAACGAGACCTGGGTGTCATTGAACACCAGTCATTGAAGGTGGGCATGCAGGTACAGCAGGCAGTGAAAAAAGCAAATGGTATGTTGGCATTCATAGCAAAAGGATTTGAGTACAGGAGCAGGGAGGTTCTACTGCAGTTGTACAAGGCCTTGGTGAGACCGCACCTAGAATATTGTGTGCAGTTTTGGTCCCCTAATCTGAGGAAAGACATTCTTGCCATAGAGGGAGTACAGAGAAGGTTCACCAGATTGATTCCTGGGATGGCAGGACTTTCATATGAAGAAAGACTGGATCGACTAGGCTTATAGTCTCTGGAATTTAGAAGATTGAGGGGGGGATCTTATTGAAACGTATAAAATTCTAAAGGGGTTGGACAGGCTAGATGCAGGAAGATTGTTTCCGATGTTGGGGAAGTCCAGAATGAGGGGTCACAGTTTAAGCATAAAGGGGAAGCCTTTTAGGACTGAGATGAGGAAAAACTTCTTCACACAGAGAGTGGTGAATCTGTGGAATTCTCTGCCACAGGAAACAGTTGAGGCCGGTTCATTGGCTATATTTAAGAGGAAGTTAGATATGGCCCTTGTGGCTAAAGGGATCAGGGGGTATGGAGAGAAAGCAGGTACAGGGTTCTGAGTTGGATGATCAGCCATGATCATACTGAATGGTGGTGCAGGCTCGAAGGGCCGAATGGCCTACTGCTGCACCTATTTTCTATGTTTCTATGTTGTAGCGGTGATGTCGTACTCTGGAGGCACTGCTCTGTAACTTCAGCTACTCATTTACAAGGTCTAAACGTCACTTTTTTTCAAACATTGCAATCTGTTATGTCTTTCACAGTCATTGTACATTGCCGCATTGTCTCTGAGCTTAACAAAACCAGACCGACACTATTTTTGCTATTCCTCATGGAAGCGACTCCCGGCCAATGATTCTGTCAAGAGTACTGCCGAGACCTTGTATTTTAACTTTTTTGGTTTACTTTGTCCACTGTCTAAAAAGCTAACATGCTCTTCGATCACCCACAAAAGTTTGTGACTTAGGGAAAAGTACTTTCAAACCAGTGAAATGCCATGGGACCTGTGTTGTCCTTATTGAAGCAGTGGTCACTGGGGAGCAGACAAGTCTTACAAAACTTTTCCCTCCACCAGACACACAGGACAGCTAGTCAAGCCATAGGAACTAACTGGGTTGACAGTGTCTTTCGGCGTGACTTTTGGATGGGATGTGCAACACAACTTCGTTGCTTAGTGAATACCATAATTTTAATGGAATTGATGGAAGTCAATCGCCATCTGCAGGCACCTCAATGAACTACAGTCAGGAAGGTGACCAATGGTTTGGACAGTTTCCACAGTTCCTGAGGCTGTAATCATCTAAAGATAAATATCGCCCACCTGTGAGTACTTACAGATATATCATCATATGCCTCTCTACACTCTAACAATAACACAGCTGTTTGCTCGTCAGAACTCGTGTTCAATTCTGGATGCCACACTTTAGGAAAGATAGAACGCAGAAGATAGCACAGGAACTGGTCCACGATGTGCTGAACTGATGAGACTAATTATTTAATCTCTTCTGTCCATATCTCTCCATTCTCCGCACATATCTCAGAGCCTTTTAAACACCACTATCGTACCTGCATCCCCAACCATCCCTGGCAGCGCATTCCAGACACCCATCATCTTCTGTGTTAAAGACAAATACCCTACATATCTCCTTTCAATTCCCTCCCCCCTTCACCTTAAATGCAGGCCATTTGGTATAGACATTTCAGCCCTGGAAAAAAAATGCCAGCTATCAACGGTTCTCATAATCTTATTTGAGTTGAGTTTATTACCATATACAATGAAGCATTTACGAAAAACCTGCTTGCAGCAACATCACCCTAACATCAAATAAACGACATTCACAAGGAAAGCATACATTAAGCATTTTTTTACAAGAGAAAAGGACAAGTAGAACAGAATAAAGTCTATTTTAGTGCAAAGTGATCAGAGTACTCTTAATGTTGTGAAACCATAATGGTGGTTAGAGTTGTGCAGGCTGGTTCAATGACTGAATGTTTGAAAGGAAGTAACTGTTTTTGAACCGGTTGTGTGTGACTTTGGGCCTTAACCACATCTCCATCCAAGTCATTTAAAAGTGTGACAAACAGCAGAGGCCTGAGCACGGAACCCTGCAGAATGTTACAAGTCATAGACCTCCAGCCAGAATAAATTCCATCAATCACTACACTCCATCTTCTACAGGCAAGCCAATTCTGAATACCCACAGCCAAGTCACCGTGGATCCCATGCATCTTAATCTTCTGGATGAGCCTCCCATGATGGATCTTGTCTAAGCAGCTTACTAAAATCCTCTGAAACAATATCCACAGCTCTACCTTCACCAATCACCTTCATCACCTCCTCAAAAAAACTCAAGTAGGCCCTGCACAAAGCCATGCTGACTGTCCCTAACTAGGCCATGGTTTTCCAAATGCCCAAAAAATCATCTCCAATGGCTTCCCTACCGCTGATGCGAGACTCACTGGCTTATAGTTTCCAGGTTTATCACTATTTTCTTTCTTGAACAACTGAACAAAGTTAGCTACAGGCCAGCCCTCTGGGACCTTCCCAGTGTCCAGAGAGGACGCAAAATTATTGGTCAGGGCTCCAACAATCTCGTCTCTTGACTCTCTCAGTAATCTGGGTATGTCCCATTAGTCCCTGAGTACTTATCCCCTTAACATTCTTTAAGTTCAAGTTGCTTTTAAGTTTAAGTTTAAGTTCAAGTTGCTTTTATTGTCATTTCGACCATAAACTGCTGGTACAGTACACAGTAAAAATGAAACAACATTCCTCCAGGACCCTGGTGTGACATGAAACAACACAAAACGACACTAGACTCCGTGAAACAACATAAAACTACACTAGACTATGTGAGACAGCACAAGGCTACACTAGATTACGTAAAACAACATAAAAACTACACTAAACTACAGACCTGCACAGGACTACATAATGTGCATAAAACAGTGCAGGGCAGTACAATAATTAATAAACAAGACAATAGACACAGTAGAGGACAAATTACAATATAATAATAAATGATGTAGATGTCAGTCTGGACTCTGGGTATTGAGGAGTCTGATAGCTTGAGGGAAGAAACTGTTGCACAGTCTGGTCGTGAGAGTCCGAATGCTTCAGTACCTTTTGCCAGTTGGCAGGAGGGAGAAGAGTTTGTGTGAGGGGTGCGTGGGGTCCTTCACAATGCTGTTAGCTTTGCGGGTGCAGCATGTGGTGTAAACGTCTGTAATAGCAGGAAGAAAGACCCCGATGATCTTCTCAGCTGACCTCACTATCCGCTGCAGGGTCTTGTGATCCGAGGTGGTGCAATTCCCGAGCCAGGCAGTGATGCAGCTGCGCAGGATACTCTCGATACATCCTCTGGAGAATGTGATGAGGATGGGGGGTGGGAGATGGACTTTCCTCAGCCTTCGCAGAAAGTAGAGAACCTGCTGGGCTTTCTTGGCTATGGAGCTGGTGTTGAGGGACCAGGTGAGATTCTCCGCCAAGTGAACAGCAAGAAATTTGGTGCTCTTAATGATCTCAGTGGAGGAGCTGTTAATGTTCAGCGGGGAGTGGTTGCTCCGTGCTCTCCTGAAGTCAACAACCTTCTCTTTTGTTTTGTTCACATTAAGAGACAGGTTGTTGACTCTGCACCAGTCCGTTAGCTGCTGCACCTCCTCTCTGTAAGCTGACTCGTCGTTCTTGCTGATGAGACCCACCATGGTCGTGTCATCGGCGAACTTGATGATATGGTTCGAGCTGAGTGTTGCAGCACAGTCGTGGGTCAGCAGAGTGAACAGCCGTGGACTGAGCACACAGCGCTGGGGGGTCCCCGTGCTCAGTGTGATGGTGTTGGAGATGCTGCTCCCGATCCGGACTGACTGAGGTCTCCCAGTCAGGAAGTCTAGGATTCAGTTGCAGAGGGAGGTGTTCAGGCCCAGTAGGCTCAGCTTTCCAATCAGTTTCTGAGGGATGATTGTGTTGAATGCTGAACTGAAGTCTATGAACAACATCTGAACATATGTGTCTTTTTTGTCCAGGTGGGTTAGGGCCAGGTGGAGGGTGGTGGCAATGGCGTCATCTAGAGACCTCACAGGACCTCCCTCTTTATCTCGAAATACCCTCGTGCACTAATATGCTCCACACTGATCTCCCTGTCTTCCACATCATTCTTCTTGGTAAATACTGTTGCAAAGTAGTCATTTAGGACCTCATCCTCTTCCTCTGCCTCCAAGCACATGTTCCTTCCTTTATCCTTGAGTGATCCTACCCTCTAGCTAATTATCCTCCTGCTTGATATATGTACAGATATATGTCTGGGGATTTTCTTTAATCCCACTTGCCAAGGACTTCTAATGCCCCCTCTTGGCTCTCTTAGTTCCCTTCTTGAGCTTGTTTCTAGCTGGAAAAATTAGGCAAAAAAGAAACGGATTGCACACTGAGAGGGAGGACTTCAGTGGAGATAAAAATCAAGTTAACAAAGTTGAGTTTATTATCATATGCACTAGTATATGCACAGATACAATAATACAAAGCTCACTGTACTTCCAGCAGCACATGGTAAAATATACGCAATATTCACAGGTAAATATATATTAAAAATAAATTATACACGATTTCTGCAAGTAAAAGCAATTAGAAGAAAACAGACTCCCTTTTAGTGCCAAGGGGTCAAGGTGATGATATAGTTGCTCTCCTGTGCTGATTTGGTATTAGGCTTGTGCAGGATGGTTCAAGGACAGAACAGCTGGAGCGTTGATAGTGGCTGTGAGAAGATGGCACGCTTTGGACATGGAGATCTGTAATGATGGCTGTTGCCTTTCTGAGGCAGCGCCTCCTGTAGACACTACAAATGGTAGGAGAGAATGTGGATTCAGTTCAGGAACGCTATTTGCCTGTGGTATTGTTTGTAAGATTTAAAAAAAAATTTGCACGTTGTGTGTTCGACAGCCTTTTTACGGGTTATTTAATCCTTTTAGTTTTTTACGAGTTCATTTTCATGGGGATGATGTGATTTTTATTCTCTGCACATTGGATGTTAGACAGACTTCTTATTTTACACATATATACGTTTTTTGGGGCGTGTCTTTGTTTCATGGCTGTGTGTTAGGAGACGAAACTCGAGGTTGTATAATATATACATATTTTGATAATAAATGTCCTTTGAACTTTAGAACTTTGAGAGTCATTTCTAATTTCTAATTTTTAACATTTCTAATGAAATTAGGAGCATAAACGTTAGTGTTAATGTGTCCTTGAAGGTCATCATAGACCCAGTACACCAAAAAGCTTGTAATGTAATGTTATGACTAATAATGAAGAGAAATTCCAAGGGAAGAATCCATCATCCAGGATTAGCTGATATAGTTAAAGATAATATCAAATTTCAGGATCAATAGTGCACAGACAGGTAGGGGTCAGAAGATTAGACTAAATATAGACAAAATTAAATAGAAAACGTAATTCCTTTTCTCAAAAAGGGAGGGAGACAGGGATGTGAAGCCACTGATTGGTTACTTCACATCTGCTGTGGACAGCATATTTGAAGCTATTATTAAATAGATTATTGAAGGCAATTAGAATAATTCAAGACAATCAGGAAGTCACATGAATTTGCAAGAAGACCAATTTCTTTGAGTTCTTTGAAAAAGTGACATGCATCCTTGTTAAAGGGGAAATAACGTATGCACAAATTTGGACAGAAGGTATGCAGCAAATGCTCGAAATCTTGAACAATGCACACAAAATGCTGAAGCAACCCAGCAGACTAGGCCCCGTCTATGGAAGGAAATAAGCAGTCAGCGTTTCAGACCAAGACATTCTGTTTATGTCCCTTCCAGAGATGCTGCCTGATGTGACGAGTTTCTCCAGCATTTTGTGCATGATGTACATATTTCCACAAGACAGTTTGATAAGATGGCACTGTGGTGAACTACATATACCTGTCTGGACACGCCCCTCCCACCCACTGACTGTTCCTGTGGCTCCTCCCACTGACCGTGGCTCCTCCCACAGACCCCGGTATAAAGGCGATTGAGGCCTGAGCCCGGCCCTCAGTCTCCAGGATGTGGTATGGTTGTCAACTACTGCTTGTTCTTTCTTCCAGTCAATAAAAGCCGATATCTCGCCTTCACGTCTCAGAGAGAGTTATTGATGGTGCATCAGGCACATCAAAGCTTGTGAAAGAAAACAAAGGTTTCTCTGGGAACATAATTGCCACGGATAGAGGAATGCCTGGCTAAAAGGAAACTAGAAGCAGGGAAAAGGGTGTCTTCCTTGATTGCAAGGTAGAATAGATGTTCCCAGGGGTTATAGCATGAGAGCTTCAATGTGGAACATACACAAATGACATGGACAAAGCCACTGAACGTATGATTGCCGACAACACACAGAGGTAGGTATAAAAACAAATATGTAACAGGGATGAGAATAGACAGTTTCAGGGAGTGGGTAAAGATCTGGCGTATAATGCACACAAGAAATTCTGCAGGTGGTGGAAACTCTTAGCAATGCACACAAAATGCTGAAGGAACTCAGCAGGTCAGAGTCCTGATGAAGGGACTCAGCCCAAAGCATTGACTTTATTTCCTTGGATAGATACTCCCCAACCTACCACACACACAGCAAATGAGTAGAACATGGGAAGTTTAAAAGTTGGCAGGAAGATGAAAAGAAAGCATGTTATCTGAATGGTAAGAAAGTTCAAAGCTCCAGTTAGTGTGCTTGGCCACTAAGAGGCCATGAGTACAGTATTTGGAAGTCTCTTTTCAAACAAAAAAGGTAGCAGAACCTGCAAGCATTTTTAAGGCACAGATAGGGTATAATTTAAAGGGTATAATTTCAATGGGCTGAAATCAGCACCGGGATCATTCGTTGGTGACGCAATGCAAAATTTAGAAAGAGCTCGGGAGCTTTTAGCTCTCTTTCAGCAGGATCAATAAAAATAAAGGAGATGTATGTGGAGCAGCCATTTTTGAGTAGCCATTGTTGCAGTGGGCCAGTGATCCAGTGGTCCAGCTTTGGCTCAACAGGCTTGGGTAAGCAGAGGCAGAGGTTCTAAGTAAGTAGATGATGCACCATCAATAACTCTCGGAGACGGGAGGCGAATGATAGGCTTCTATTAGCAGCAAACGGGACCACGACATCTTGGAGACTGAGGGAGGAGCAGTGCCTCCAATCGCCTTTATACAGGGGTCAGTGGGAGGAGCCACAGGAGCAGTCAGCAGAGGGGTGTGTCCAGACAGGTATACATATAATTTACCACATTAGATAAGAAAGTTTCTAGTAAGTTCTTTTTGTTAGTGCATAGCTAGTGTGCTGAGAATAGATCTGGAGGTAGTGGTGTGTTCCTTGTGTAAGATGTGGGAACTTTGGGAGACCTACAGTCTCCCTGATAACTACAGTGCTGATAAAAAGTATACCCCCCCCCCCCGGAAGTTTTCATGTTTTGTTGTTTTACAACATTGAATCACAGTGGATTTAATTTGGCTTTTTTGACACTAATCAACAGATTAATGCTCTTTTGTGTCAAAGTGAAAACAGATCTCTACAAAGTGATCTAATCTATTCTAAATGTAGCCTCACTAGCATCTTGTCTAACTGCAACATAACATCCCAATTCAATACTCTATGCCCCAGCCGATGAAGGGCAGTGTGTCAAAAGCCTTCTTCACCGCCCTATCTACTTATGATGTGACTTTCAGGGGACTCTGTTTTACTACACTTCTCAAGGCACCATCAGTCACAGTGAAAGTCCTACCCTCATCTATCATCCCAAATTGCCCCTATCTTCCCATGCACTTAAACTCCAACTTAAAACTCCAACTCCAACCATCCAACTTAAACTCCATTTGCCATTCCTTGGCCCACTTACAAGATGCCTCAGTAAATCATATTAACCAACGGCACTGTCAATGACATCACCTATTTTAGTGCCAGATGTACATTTACTATCCATACCTTGTGTACATTCTCATCCAAACCATTGATCGATGACAACCAGCAATGGGCCTAATACCACGTGCCGGGCAACACCATTAGTCCCAGGACTCGAATCTGACTAACAACCATCCAACATTACCCTCTGCTTCCTACCATCAAGCTAATTCTGCATCCAAGTAGCCAGGTCTCCTTGGATCTGTGTGATCTAAACATAGAACATAGAATAGTAAAGCACATTACAGGCCCTTCAGCCCACAATGTTGTGCCGACCCTTAAACCCTGCCTCCCATATAACCCCTCACCTTAAATTCCTCCAGATATCTGTCTAGTTTTCTCTTAAGTATCACGTGTATCTGCCTCCACCACTGACTCAGGCAGTGAATTCCACGCACCAACCACTCTCTGAGTAAAAAACCTTCCTCTAATATCCCCTTTGAACTTCCCTCCCCTTACCTTAAAGCCATGTCCTCTTGTACTGAGCAGTGGTGCCCTGGGGAAGAGGCGCTGGCTGTCCACTCTGTCTATTCTTCTTAATATCTTGTACACCTCTATCATGTCTCCTCTCATCCTCCTTCTCTCTAAAGAGTAAAGCCCTAGCTCCCTTAATCTCTGATCATAATCCATACTCTCTAAACCAGGCAGCATCCTGGTAAATCTCCTCTGTACCCTTTCCAATGCTTCCACATCCTTCCTATAGTGAGGCGACCAGAACTGGACACAGTACTCCAAGTGTGGCCTAACCAGAGTTGTATTTCTGCGGCTGCCTACCCGGTTTTTGCCCATGTTTGTAATGAGGCCAGGAGCTGGATGGATGACTTTGCCAGCACTCAGACTGAGATTCTTTGAGCAGGTTGTTAGGTTGTTGTTAAGCAAGTGCTGCTGGATGGCAATGTTGATGATCCCTTCCGTCACTTCGCTGATGAGCACGTGTGGTGATCTCTGCCCTTCAGTGTGCTTATGAGGCTTGAAATACATTTCCTTTCATATCAAAGCACTGGAGACCTTTCGTCTGTGCTGTCTAAATCACATTTTCCAATGTTCAGGGAGCACTGTCTGTCAGTGTTTTCTCTTGCGCCTGCAGTACTGAGGTACCAGGTACACATGGGGGCGCGTTTAGATGAAGTGGCCTCGTCTCCGGGTGTAACGGTTTGTCCATGCCCTGTACATCCTGGAAAATGTTGCTGGTTATTAAATATACTGTGCACAGCAATTCCACCAGGCCAGTGAACCGCTGGGCTGCAGAGGAGATCTGCTGCTCGGGCTTATCGCGCACGCCATTGCCTGCTACAGACCTCCATAGCTGACGCCGTAGGAAGAGGCGCGCAAGGAAGCAAAAAGAGGAAAAGGACTTTGGTCGAAGCCCTTCAGGCCGGCTGTCCTGTTGTTCTTACTGGCAACTCGCAGTACGTTCACTGGACTCCCTGCGCCCGAGACTGAACTAGCGAGGGAAGAACATGTGCGCACAAATTCTCACAGAGACTTGGCTTCAGGACTCCATCGCAGTCACGGCCACCCAGCTGGAGGGTCTCAGCACGTTTTGGGCTGACGGGAATCCAGTGATCTCAGGCAAGACCCGCGGTGGCGGTATCTGTATTTACTTAAATAAGAACCGGTGTACGGACACTTCATCAGTGGCAACCCGCTCTTCACTGACGATTAAGTTCACTTTTGTGAAGTGCAGACTATTTTATATTCCAAGGGAGTTCAGTGCAAATGTAAACACGAGGAAATTTGCAGATGCTGGAAATTCAAGCAACACACACAAAATGCTGGTGGAACACAGCAGGCCAGGCAGCATCTATAGGGAGAAGCGCTGTCGACATTTCGGGTCCAGATCCTTCATCAGGACTAACTGAAAGGAAAGATAGTAAGAGATTTGAAAGTAGGCAGGGGAGGGGGAAATCCGAAATGATAGGAGAAGACCGGAGGGGGTGGGGTAAACTGGGAGACCATTTCGCTGAACACCTATGCTCTGTCCGCCAGAGAAAGCAGGATCTCCCAGTGGCCACACATTTTAATTCCACATCCCATTCCCATTCTGATATGTCTATCCATGGCCTCCTCTATTGTCAAAATGAAGCCACACTCAGGTTGGAGGAACAACACCTTATATACCGGCTGGTTAGCCTCCAACCTGATGGCATGAACATTGATTTCTCTAACTTCCGTTAATGCCCCTCATCCCCTTCTTTCCCCATCCCTGACATATTTAGTTGTTTGTTTTTTTTCTCTCTCTCTGCCCATCACTCTGCCTGTTCTCCATCTCCCTCTGGTGCTCCCCTCCCCCTTTCTTTCTCCCTAGGCCTCCCGCCCCATGATCCTCTCCCTTCTCCAGCTGTGTATCCCTTTTGCCAATCAACTTTCCAGCTCTTAGCTTCATCCCTCCCCCTCCTGTCTTCTCCTATCATTTTGGATTTCCCCCTCCCCCACCTACTTTCAAATCTCTTACTATCTTTCCTTTAAGTTAGTCCTGACGAAGGGTTTCGGGCCCGAAACGTCGACAGTGCTTCTCCTATGGATGCTGCCTGGCCTGCTGCGTTCCTCCAGCATTTTGTGAGTGTTATCAGTGCGAATGTGCTGGTAGTTGTATACGTCACCCCACCACCCCTCCCTCTTGCTGATGCTGGGGAGACACTGTGAACACTACAGCACCATTGTCTTTGCTGATTTTAATCACAAGAACCTGAAAACAGTCCTATCTAAATTCCACCAGAATGTTGATTTTGCTGCCAGAGGTGAAAATGCACTAGACCTGGTTTATACTCAAATACCAGGTGCTGACAAAGCAGTGCTCAGCCCCACGTTTGGCTCTCAGATCACTTACCTGTGATGTAAATTCTAGCATGCAAACCACTGATCAAATGGGCCAAACCGTTTCTAAAGGTAGTGAAAACCTGGGCTTAAGGTGCAATCTCAGCACTGCTGGACTACTTTGATAACACGAACTGGAGAATCTTCCCGCGAAGCTGCTTACTGGAAACTTCCGGTACGATGGCGGTGTGTATACACGCAGCTGCCTCCCGGGGGCCAGCCAAACGTGCTTTCCTCTTTGTTTAACTGTGTTTTTATGCGTAGTAAGACTATCCTTGACTCCAATAGCTACATGTACAGCAGGTCCGCCGCATCCATGAGCTGCTTATTGTTCGGATAGCTGGCCAGGGTGTCATAAGAGCTAGCCGGTGGTTCAGAGAAGGTGAGTCAGCATGTTGGACCGAGAGAGTCAGGCCATCAAGGTGAGGAAGGCGAATAGGGCCAATGGGCCAAGGAAGGAGATAGACTGGGTTTGGAAGAGCTGACCTGGGCGCTGCTGCCTGCTACTCTGACGCACCAGAGTTGGCACGTAGGCGGCACGTAGTGAAACTGTGAGTGACTGTCTTGGACGTTTCTTTTGCGATTGCAAGGCCATGTTGGACGCCGATTGCTGGAGGCCTGCTTCCCTTGTTTGGTGGTGAGACAGGCGGCGACGCAGCGGTGTCACCTCGATTTAGGACTCGGCCTCAAGTTGCAGGCTGGTGCTGTTGCTTGGCGTCCGGCCTCAGTTTGAGGGGTGGAGGGGGACCTCTCCCTTCGGTGCTGCCCTCCGGTGTTGGATCGGTGGAATCACAGGCTGGGCTGCCGAGAGCCATCCATTTGTCACTCAGGTTCCTGGACTAAAAATGTTTTTCTTAAATGACTACGTTTCTTTTCTCCCCCTTTCTCGCTACTTTGAATGTGTGAGTATGCTTTTGCACCTTGGCCCCAGAGGAATGCTGTTTTGTTTGGCTGTACCATGCATGGTTTGAATGACAATTAAACTTGATTTGATTTTAATTTGATGGCAGCCACGTTAACATCAAGGAGTAAGTGGATTCTGTGACCAGCTACATAGAGACCTGTACTGAGGATGTTACTATAATGAAACACATCCAGATGAGGGCAAATCAGAAGCTATGGCTTCTGCAGAGGTCCGTGCATGGCTGAGAAATCGTGATGCTGCCTTTCGACCAGCTCTCAGGGAAGCAAGAACTGTGCTTTTTCATTCCTTCAGGAAGGTGAAGCGGGAGCGTTCTTGAATTTACAGCCGCTCCTGTGATAGCAGGGACATGAGGAGCATGTGGCAGGGAATTCAGAGGAGTACTGAGTACAAGTCTGCCCTGCGTGCCGGTGACCAGGATGCCTCACTCCCCGATAGGTTGAATGTCTTTGACGCCCAGTTTGGTGCACAGAACAAAGTGTTGGCGAGGAAGGCACCCTCCCCCCAGGGGAAGAGACCCTCCGTTTGGCTGAAGCTGAGGTGAGGAAGAGTCGACCCACACAAAGCTGCGGGGCCCAATAGTATACCAACTTGTCTTCTGAAAGACTTCACAACTCCTTTAATGGAGATTTTCAATATCTTTCTAGAAGTTCATTGTCCCCTCAGTTTTCAAGGCAGCAACCATTATTCCAATACCAAAGAAGGTGACAGTAACCTGCCTAAATGACTATTGTCCTGTGGTATTAATATCAACAACTATGAAAAGCTATGAGTGGCTGATCATGGAGAATATTGAAGCTTTCCTCCTGGCTACCTTTGACTCTTTTCAGTTTGCTTATCGCTCAAGTCAATCCACTGATAATGTAATAGTCTCCACCCTGTTCCACCTGGAAAACAGTTTCATATGCCAGTCTGCGGGTTGTAGATTTTGGTTTCGGCATTTAACGGCATCATACCCCAGAAATTGGTGGGAAAACCGTCCTCGCTGGGCCTCAACACCTCTCTCTGCAACTGGATACTGGATTTCTCAACAGGACAGACACAGTCAGTCCGTAAGGACAGCAGTGTCTCTAGTCGTTTTACGCTGAGCACTGACATTCCCCAAGTCTGTGTGCTCAGCCCCCTGCTCTTCACCCAGCTGATGCATGGCTGTGTCACGGGATCCAGCTCAATCCGTGTCATCAAGTTGGGACTCATCATCAGCGATGACGAGACAGGGTACAGAGAGGAAGTGGAGCAGCTGGTGGCTTGGCGTGAGAAGAACAACCCAAGCCCAAACATGGAGAAGACTAAGGAAATGATTGTGGACTTCAGGAAGGTGCAGATGAACCATCCCTCTCTGCGAATACCTGGCTCCTCCAGAGAGTTCAGTGCCCCAGGTTTCTGGGAGTCTACATCATGGATTCCCTCATCTGGTCCCTTAATATCACCTCCCTGAACAAGAAGCACAGCAGTGCCTGCACTTCCTAAGGAGATGGAGGCAAGTGAGGCTCCCCCTACCACCACATACCTTAACTGCATTCTACAGGAGCACCAGCGAGAGCGTCCTGACAAGTTGTATCTCCATTTGGTCTGGGAGCAGCCGAGCATTGGACCGGAAGTCTATAAAAAAGGACTGTGAGAGCAGCTGAGATGATCATTGGGGTCTCCCTGCCATCCATCGGGGGCATTGATCAGAAGCGCTGCATACTCAGGGCCTTTAGTTTTATCAAGGATCCCACCCATCCGTCCAGCATCCCCTTCAACTTTCTAACATCAGGCAGGAGACTCCGGTGCATAAAAATAAGAACAGTCAGAATGGGATACAGTTTCTTCCCCGAGGCCATTGGGTTTCTGAACCCCCCACCACATCACATTCGAGGAGTCACTGGTTAATCTGTCCCGTACCTTTCAATATTGAATACTAATGCACTTTAGATTGTTATTTATGCATGATTTATCAGTATATTTTATCCTTACCTTCCTAAGTTATCGTGTGTTATGTGTATGACTGTGCTTTACACCATGGTTTGAGGAAATGTCTCTTTTCTATATACATAATATGCTTATATATGTTATATACATGTATGCAGTTAAACGACCATAAACGATTTGACTTGGTTAACTCATTGGACAGGCCTGTTCATTAACAGAGAACAACATTCACTTTGCAAAATGGATACTCCTTTCTCTTATCTATTCCAAGCTCTGTCACTGGGAAGAGATGATGTGGCAAAAAGAGGAAAGGATTCAAGGATGTCCTCCAAAATCTTCTTGAAAGGAAAATGTGGCATCTAAAGTGGAGAAGGAGGATTTGAGATGGCGTTAAGCGCCTTGCAGCTTGTGCCAAGAGTTTTTAAAAAATCCGTCGTTGTTGGGAGAAGGAATGCAATGCCTCCCAAGCTACTCACCAACCTGATCCACCGATTGCCGTCTATTCTACCAGAAGCAGAGTTCGTGGGCCTCGTGACCTTATCACTCACCTCACCAACCACAGAGTGGAGTGAAAGCAGGTCTCTCTGATCACCGAAGATGCGAATGACAATTAGTGCAGATGAATTTGACAGTGACTGAACACAGAGCAGGGAGATAGCATGAGAGAATTTGTTAGTGCATCATTTAGGACAGATCAGGCTGCAAACAATCAGATTTATTCTATAATAAACATGGTCATACGTTGGAATTCCAAATGACTGGTAGAGGGGCAGCCTTTAAAAGGAGCATACATTTCAGCTGTCAGGACGCTTTCCATTTATGAAAAATGTATTATGTTTGAAATTGTTGCCTTTTGATAAAATTAAACGTTAGTAGCAAAAGCAGAGTCCTTTTCAATGCATTTATTGTATATAACATGGCATGAAGTCAGATGATGTTCCAGTGAGTATATCTGGCAGGTCTCCACATCGGTGTCAACAGTTACAGAGGAAAGGCACGTATTTCTCAAGGATCAGCTTGAAAGTTAAACAAAAATATTCTTGGAGCTGCCACTTAGGCTTTGAACAAGCCTCAAGGCAGAGTACACTAAGTCCATAGATCTTGGAACAGTGCAGCACAAGAACAGGCCCTTTATGCCAACCATGTCAATGAATAAACGTCATCAATAAGTGGTGTATAGTTATCCATTCCCTGCCTGCTCATGTCTGTCTAAATGCCACTTAAGCTTTCCTTAAAATACTTGCTTGCAGTAGCATCCCTTCCAGCCCACTCCAGGGACCCAAAACTCACTGTGTAAAAAACATGCCCCTTTTATCTTTCCCCTTTCACCTGGCATCTCCACTCCAGGAAAAAGACACTAACTATCAATGCATCTCATAATTTCTTAAACTTCCAAAATATCTCCCCTCAACCTCAAACACTCCAGAGAAAATAGCCCAAATTCGTCTGAACTCTCCTTACAGCATATACATCCTCCAATTTAGGAAACATCCTAGTATAAACCTATTCCACACCTTCTCCAAAAGCTCCACATTCTTCCTATAATTGGGCAACCAGAACTGCACACAGTACTCCAAATGTGGGCTGCCCATAGCTGAATCATAAGTTCCTGACTGTTGAACTCAGTGCCTTAACTAATAAAAGTAGGTGTACCTTGTGTCTTCTTTACTGCTCTATCAACCTGTGCAGCCACTGTCAGGGAACTGTGAACCTGACCCAAGTTACCACTGTACTTCTTAGTACTTCTGTACTGTCATTTTCCCCTTGACCTCCCAAAGTGTAACACCTCACATTTGCCCAGAATAAACTCTAAATCTGCCATTGCTCCACCAATATCTCTGATTTACACTCAGTGGCCACTTTATTAGGTACACCTGTACACCTGCTCGTTAACATAAATATCTAATCAGCCAATTATGTGACAGCAACTCAATGCATTAAAGCATGAAGGCATGGTCAAGGGATTCAGTGTTATTTCAACCAAACATCAGAATGGAGAAGGAATGCGATCTAAGTCAATGGTCCCCAACTACCGGGCCACGGACGCAAAGCATGCGCTACTGGGCCGCGAGGGAACGATATGATTTGGCGATATGAAACGATATGAGTCAGCTGCACCTTTCCTCATTCCCTGTCACGCCCACTGTTGAACTTGAATGTACACGAGGTCATCAGTTGCCTAAATGCAGTGATACCCTCACGCCAGGGGTCACTGGTTGGCCTCGCGTGGCTGGCGAGAAGTGCCATTGCTATTGGCCTGGAGCGCGGACTGATGGGCACCACCTCTAAACCTGTTTAGCACACCGAATGTTCGTGGGGAACCCGGTGCTAAAATACTCGCAGACGACCTAATTCGGGCTCAGGGTTTCGTAAGTAGCAGAGCAGCTACCTCGCTGCAATCTACTGAAAGTCATCCATCGAGCCAAACTTTTGTCGGCCGATAGATCCTACCTACCTACAGGGGGGGGGAGACGGGTGCGCCCTGTCGCACTCCTCGCTCGGTCGGTCGCTCTCTCTGGACTGCGACTGCTGCGGCCCCGGTGTGGGGACCTCCTCTCACCTTGTCCTCTCACCCCACCCACGATCAGCCGCACCTGGCCAAGGCGTCTGGCGGCGGGTGGGTGGAGGCTGGAGTTCAGGCCTGGAGGCTGTCTAACGAGGCAATGAAGCCCTCAAAACTGCTTCAGTACCCTGAGTCCAAGCACCCTGCACTTAAAGACAAACCCGTTGAATTTTTTGAGGGGAAAAAACGTGAGCAAGCAGGACAAAAGCAAGTGCTGAGAGCCACGAAAACTAGATTGCGGAATAGACTGGACATAAGGAACCCCCTTCAAGTATCGCTGTATTCTGGTTGTGATTAACACCCCCCACCCCGTCGGCCGGTCCACAAGAATATTGTCAATATTAAACCAGTCCGCGGTGCAAAAAAGGTTGGTGACCTTTGGTTGTAGAATGATGGAGTGATTTGATTATCACAAAAACGAACTCCTGGGGTTTTCACGCACAACAGTCTCTAGAATGGTGTGAAAAAGAAAATTAAAAAAAAACAATGTGGGTGAAAATCCCTTGTTTATGAAAGTGGCCAGACTGGTTCAAGCTGATAGGAAGGCAAAAGTAACTCAAATAACCACATATTACAAAAGAGGAGTGCAGGAGAGCATCTCTAAATGCACAACGTCGAGCCTTGAAGTCGATGGGCTACAGCAGCAGAAGCCATGGACATAAACTCAGTGGTCATGGAGTTTATATCCTTATGTGTTCTTTATTAACCTTCATCACTGTCCATAGACTCATAGAAAAGTACAGCACAGAAACATGCCCTTCGTCCCATCTAGTCCTCGCTGAACCATTTAAACTACCTACTCCCACTGACCTGCACCGGGACCATACCCACACCTACCATCCATGTACCTATCCAAGCCTCTCTTAAACGTTGAAATCGAGCTTGCATGCACCGCTTGGGCAGGCAGCTTGTTCCACACTTTCAGGGCCCTCTGAGTGAAGGAAGTTTCCTTTCATGTTCCCCTTAACCTTTTCACCTTTCACCCTTAATCCATGACCTCTGGTTGTAGTCCCACCCAACCTGAGGGGGAAAAAACCTGTTTGCATTTATTCTATCTATACCCCTCATAATTTTGTATACCTCTTATCAAATCTCCTCTCAATCTTCTACGTTCCAAGGAATAAAGTGCTAACTCATTCCTTATAACATTCCTTATGACTCAGGTCCTCCAGACCTGGCAAATTCCTTGTTAATTTTCTCTGTACTCCTTCAACCTTATTTAAATTTTTCCAAAACTGCACACAATATTCCATATTAGGTTTCACCAATATCTTATACAACTTCAACTTAACTCCCCATTTCCTGTACTCAATACTTGGCTTTATGAAGGCCAATGTGTCAAAAGCTTTCTTAATGACCCTATGACACCGCTTACAATGAATTATGGACCTGTATTCCCAGATTCATTTGTTCTCCCACAATTTTCATTGCCCTACCATTCACTGTGTAAAACCTACTCTGATTGGTCCTACCGAAGTACAGCACCCCACACTTGCCTGCATTAAATTCCATCTGCTGTTTCTCAGTCCATTTTATCCAGCTGGTCCAGATCCCGCTGCAAACCATGATAGCCTTCCTCATGGTCCACTGCCCTTCCAATCTTGGTGTCATCTGCAAATTTGCTGATCCAGTTAACCACATTATCATCCAGATCGTTGATATAGATGACAAACAACAATGGACCCAGCACCAAACCCTATGGAGCTCCATCAGTCACAGGCCTCCAGTCAGAGAGGGAAGCATCTGCTAGCGCCCTCTGGTTTCTCCCAGTGCCAATCCAATTAACTACTGCATCTCGAATGCCGAGCAATTGAACTTTCTTGACCAACCTCCCTTGCAGGACCTTGTCAAATACCTGGCTAAAGTCCATGTAGACAACATCCACTGCCTTGCTTTCATCCACTTTCCTGGTAACTTCCTAAAAACACTCTATAAGATTGGTTAGGCATGACCTACCATGCACAAAGCCATGCTGACTATCTCTAATTAGTCCATGTCTGTCCAAATATTTATATATCTGGTCCTTCAGAATACCTTCCAGTAACTTTCCCATTATGGGAAAGGCTCACCGGCCTGTAGTTTCCTGGTTTATTTTTTGAGCCTTTCCTGAACAGTGGAACGATATTGGCTATCCTCCAATCCCCTGGTATCTCTCCTGTCAAGAAGGATGATTTAAGTATGTCTGTTAGGACCCCGGCAATTTCTGCACTTGGATTCCACAGGGTCTGAGGGAGCACCTTGTCAGGCCCTGGGGATCTATCCATCTTGATTTGTGTCAGGACAGCAAACACCTCTTCCTCTGTAATCTGTACAGGGTCGATGAAGTTGATACTACTTTGCTTCACTTCTGTGGACACTGTGTCTGACTCCTGAGTAAATACAGATGTAAAAAAAAATTATTGAATACCTCCACACATGGATTTCCATTCTGATCTTCCGGATGAACAATTTTTTCCCTTGCAATCCTTTTGCTGTTAACATATCTGTAGAATCGTTTAGGATTCTCCTTCACCGTGTATGCGAAGGGAACCTCATGCCTTCTTTCAGCTCTCCTAATTTCTTTAGTGTTCTTTGGCATTTCTTAATCTCCATAATCACCTTATTTGTTTCTACCTGCTGATACCTGCTGTGCACCTCCTTTTTTATCTTAACCAGGGCCTCAATATCTCCTGAAAACCAACATTCCCTACACTTGTTATCTTTACCTTTTACTTAGACAGGCACATACAAGCTTTATACTCTCAAAATGTCACTTGTGAAGGCCTCCCACTTAACAAGTACACCTTTGCCAGAAAACAACCTGTCCTAATCCACACTTGCCAGATCCTTTTGGATACCATCAAAAATTGGTCTTTATCTAACTTAGAATCTCAACCTGTAGACCAGCCCTATCTTTTTGCATATTTAGTCTGAAACTAACGGCATTGTGATCACTAGATGCAAAGTGTTCCCCTATACAACCTTCTGTCACTTGCTTTGTTTCATTCCCTAATAGCAGATCATGTATCACACACTCTCTGGTTGGGACTTACTGATGAAGGAAACTTTCCTGGACACATTTGTCAAACTCTATCCCATCTAGTCCTTTTACAGCACGGGAGTCTCAGTCAATATGTGAAAGTTAAAATTACCTACTATCACAGCCTTATGATTTTTGCAACAGTCTGCGATCTCTCTGCAAATTTGTTCCTCTAAATTCCTGTAATCTAGCCCCATTGACGTGGCCCTCCCTTTCTTGTTTCTTAGTTCTTCCCATAGTGCCTCGCTAGATCAGTTCTTCAGTCTGTCTTGACTGAGCATGGCCGTGATGTTTCCCTGACTTGTCATGTCACCCCTCCTCCTTTAATCGCTCCCACTCTGAAACAATGAGAACAATGGAACTCTGTAATATGGAGCTGCCAGTCCTGCCCCTCCTGCAACCAAGACTCACTAATGGCTAGAATATCATAATTTCATGCTCTGAGCTCATCTGTATTTCCTACAATACTTCTTGCATTGAATTAAACACAGCTCAGGACATTAGTTATGCCATGCTCAACCATGTGGTTCTTCACTTTGTCTGAGACCTCAACAACATCTATCTCCACAAACTCTCCACTAACTGCTCTGGCACCATTTCACATCCTCCTGCAACTCTAATTTTAACCCCCCCCCCCCCCCCCGCTGGGCAGCACTAGCAAACCCTCTCACCAGTATATATGTTGCCTTCCAGTTTCAGGCGTACAGGTCCCACCTTCCCTGGAAGAGAGCCCCATAACCGCATGACTTCTGTATCATCAACAAGTTTACTGATCAGCTCACTTACAATTTTTTTTCCCCAAATCATTTATACTGAGTAGTTCATAAACAATAGAAATCCCAGCACTGATCTCTGTGGAAGACCATTGGTCACAAACCTCCAGTCAGAGTAAGACCTGTCCACCATAACCCTGCGTCTTCTACAATTTTGAATCCAATTTACCAATTCACCATGGATTCCATGCACGTTACTCTTCTGGATCAGTCCAGTACGAAGGGCCTTAGCAAATGCCTTACTAATATGTATATAGGCGACATCCACTGCCCTATCACATCAGTCATCTCCTCCAAAAGCTCTGACATTAAGACGTGACTTCTCCTGCTGACGGCCATCCTGACTCTCCCTAATACAGTAAGTCTATGCTTTTCCAAATGCAAATAAACCTTATCACTAAGTATCATCTTGAATAGGATCCTTACCACTAATCTAATGCTCACCAGCCTATTATTTGCTTGATTATCCCTGTTGCTGCTCCTAAAAAGAAGAGCAGCATTGGTTACTCTTCAGTCCTCTGGGACTTCACCTGTGGCTAGAGAGGATACAAAGATCTCTCAGTGCTCCAACGATTATGTCTCACAATAATCAAGCATCGTTCAATCAGGTCCTGATGACCTACCTATCCAGCTTAATGTTTCTAAAGAGCCCAAACATCTTAGCAAACCCACCACTGCTATCCCTATCCTCCATGTTCCTTCCCTGGGTGAATGCTAAGGCAAAATCCCCATTTCAGCCCTCACCCACTTCTTCTGGCTCCAGGCATACTTCCTTCCCCCCCCCCCCCACCCCACCCTTTGCCGTTACATGGTTTACCTAAGTTACTAGCTTGTTTTAAATGTGTGTATAAATAGCCATGGAACTTCAGGAAATGCAGACATTCACTTCAGGTTTGTCATTTTGCTCCAGGTATCATTTTGATGAGTTTAGATTAGAAAAGGATGATCTTTTTGCTACAGTTAATCTGCAGGATCCCTGACGGTCAATGGGAGATAGAAGGGTAGATGTGTAGAGAAATCATGGAGAGGAGTAAAGTGATTAGATAGGGAGGAATTTGTAAAGTGCATCCGAGGGAGGTTTCCTGAGCAAGTGCAGGGATTATACTGTGAAAGAATGTGCTTTATTGGATTTGATCCTGGGAAATGGAGCCAGGCAAAGAGTGGAATCAACAGTGGGGATGCATTTTAGTATCAGTGATCATAGGTCTATATGTTTCAAGAGTTATGGATTGAGACAAGGACAGCCCGCACGTTAGGATCCTAAATGGGGAGGGGCTAATTTCAATAACTTAAGGTAGGACCTTGTGAAAGTAACAAGAACATCTGCTCGTGGGTAAGGCATATCCAGTAAGTCAGAATCTTTTGAAAGGGATACAATGAGGGTTCAGGAGAAGTGAGGGTGAATGGGAAGGATGGCAAGATTAGAGAACTCTGCTTGACGAGGGATGAAAATTAGTTGATAGACTAAAGAACTCCTTACGTATTCATGTGTCTGTCTAAGTACTTCTTAAACACCACTATCATATCTGTGTCCACCCTTTGCACTATGTTCCAGACACCTCCCACTCACTGTATACAAAAAACTTGCTTCTTAAATCTCTTCGCTTAATCCTACGCCCCCTAGTATTCGACATATCTACCCTGGGAGAAAGATTTTGACTATTTAGTCTATCTATACCTCCCATAATATTATAAACTTCTATCAGATAACCCCTCAGCCTCCAGTGCTCCAAATGAAATCACTGGAAGATGGGATTTAGGTGAATCCTAATACATTCCACATGTACTGTACATTAAGAGGAAGAGAGTTGTGACTGTTGCAGGCAGCACCTATCACCTGGGCCACGCAATCTTCTTGTAGCTGACATTGGGCAGGGGTCTGAAGTCCCACACCACCAGGTTCAAGAGCAGCTATTTCCCTTTAACTATTTGAATCTTCAGCAAACTAGTGAAACCCTAACCACCACTTTAGTATGGCAGCACTATAAACACTTTGACCACTTTGCACTAAAATTGACTTTTTTTCTAATTGTGTTCTTTCTTGTAAAAAGTATTTGCAATTTATGTTTATGTTTCTTTGTGATTTTTTCCAGAGAGATGGCAATGATCTGGAACATATTAACTCAGAGATGAAGAGATGCATGATGTCTTGGCATGTATAAAAGTCAAAAGATACCTAGGGCCTGAAGAAATATATCCCGGAAAGTTATAGGAGTTAAGTGGGGAGGCGATGGCTGGGGCACCGGTGGACATTTTTACATCTTTGTTCACCCAGGTGAGCACTGGATGATTGGTAAATAGCAAATTGTTCAAGAACATCAGTGGCGTACACAGGCATGTGAGCTTTACACCAGTGGTAGGGTAACTATTGGAAAAAAATTCTAAGGGATGGGATTTAGCTCCACTTAGAAAAGCAGGAATTGATTTAATGATAGCCACCATGAGTTTTTGCATGGAAAACTTGCTTCACAAGCTTGGTTGAGTCTCTTGAGGAAATAACTAAGCACGTTGATGAAGGGAATACCATCAGTGGTTTATCAAGGGGTTCAGGAAGGCCTTTGACATGATCGTCTGTGGTTGGCTGGTCCAGGAGGTTAGAGCCAATGGAATTGAGAACAGTCTAGTAATTGGGATCTAAAATTGGCTTGGTGATGGGAAGTGCAAGATGGTGAATCTGTGGGATTCATTGTCAAAGATGGCTGTGGAGGTTGTCATTAGGTATATTTAAATTTGAGGCTAATATGTTCTTGGTTAGTAAGGACATCAAAGGTTACAGGGAGAGACAGGAGAACGGGATTGAGAGGTAGTCATGATGGAATGGCAGACCAGACTCAATAGACCAAATGACCTCATTCTGCTGATATGTCCGGTAGTATTTTGCCTTTATGGATTGCACCTTAACTGGAGCAGAACCAGTTTTCTGGCTGGGATGCTCACTAGTACCATGTAGGAGGGTTTAAACTAGTTTAGCAAAGGGTAGGACTTAGAGCACCGGGTGAGAAAATAGGATTGAGAGGAAGTCTGTAAGGAAGGACAGACAGGCACAAGGTAGTAGACATAGTGAAATAGTTAGATTGAATTGTATTCCTTTTAATACAGAGTATTAAGGGTAAGGGTGATGAGCTTAGACCAAGTTAAAGAAACAATGGATACTGAGAGAGCTGAGGAATTTAGTCAGGAAGGAAAAGAAAGTGTATTTTAGGAAGCTAAAATTAAATGGAGTCATCGCTGATTGCTGAACTCAGGAATGGAATTAGGAGTGTCAGGAGGGGCCATGAAAAGTCTTTGGCAAGGAGGATTAAAGAGAACCCCAAAGTCTCTACACATATCAAGAACAAGAGGATAAAAAGGGAGAAATTAGAACTATTGAAGGATAAAAGAAGGAACATGTGGTTGGAGACAGAGAATGTGGGTGAGGTCCTAAATGAGTATTTTCCATCAGTACCAAGGAGAAGTGCATAGAGGATCTTGTCGGTCAGCATGGCTTTGTGAGGGGCAAGTCATGTCTTACTAACATGATTGCATTATTCAAGAAGGTAATAAATGTGGTTGGTGAAGGTAGAGCTGTAGATATTCTCTACTTGGATTTTAATAAGGCAAGGTCGGTCATGCCTGAAGATTAAGATCCATGGATCCATAGTGACTTGGCCATTTGGTTTTAGAGTTGGCTTGTCCATGGAAGACAGAGAGAATCGTGGTCTATGGGATTTATCCTGGCTGGAGGTCGGTGACTAGTGCTGTTCTGCAGGGGCCTCTGCTGTTTTTCGTACATCTACTGTAAATGACTTGGAAGAAAATATGGATGGGTCTGTTGGTAAGTTTGCACATAATACGAAGATTGTTGGTGTTGTGGATAGTGTAGAAGATTTGCAAATGTTTACAGTAGGATGTAGATCAATTGCAAATATGAGTAGAGAATTGGTAGAAGGAGTTTAATCTGGTCAACTGTGAGGTGTTGCAATTGGGGAGATCAACTGCAATAGGAGAGTACACAGTTAATGGCAGGAGTCTTAACATTATTGATCTACAGAGCGATTTTGGAGTCCGAGTCCCAAGCTCTCTAAAAGTGACTGCACAGGTGAAAGAGTGGAAATAGCAGCATATGGCAAATTTACCTTTGTTATTCGAGGCACTAAGTTTAAGAGTCAAGAAGTTATTTTGTATTTTTATAAAACTCTGCTTAGATGGCATTGAGAGTATTGAATTCAGATCTGTTCACCCCAGGATGTTGAAGCTTTGGAGAGGGTGCAGAAGAGGTTTACCAAGATGCTGCCTGGGTTCGTGGGCATGTCCTGTAAGGAGAGGCTGGATAAACTCAAGTTGTTTTCTCTGGAGGGCCGGAGGCTGAGGGGAGATCTGATTGAGGTTTATATGAGACATAGAGACAACAGCTGCTATCTTTTCCCCGGAGTCAAAATGTCTAATGCTAAAGGACATTAATTTAAGGTGATTGGGGGCAAGTGCAAAGGCGAAGTGTGGGGCAAGTTTTTTTATTCACCCACAGAGAGTGAATGGTGTCTCCTCCCAGTGGTGGAGGCAGGTAGGGCAGAGGCATATAAGAGGCTTTTATATACTGTAGGTACATAAATGTGGAGAGAATGGAGGGATATGACATTGTGTAGGCAGGAAGAATTACTTTAGTTAGGCATTTAGTTACGTTTCATTCATTTGGTATATATACTGAAGGGCCTGTTCTAGTGCTGTACTATTCTCTGTTCTATGTTTTATGATCTTTTATCAACATCCACTTATTGTGCAAAAGCTTTCCCCTCAGATCCCCTTTAAAATCCCTCCGTTCCATCTTTACCTTGTTCTTTTGTTTTGATACCTCTACCATAGGAAACATATTCTAGTTACCCTCTCTGTGCCTCTCAAAATATATACTTCCACGAGGTCATCCCTCAGCCTCCTTTGGTTCAGGAAAAACAAATCCTTCATATCCAGTCTCTCCCCACAGCTTTAGTCTTGAGCAATGGTGAACCTCCTCTACACTCTCTACATTCAACCACGTTCTTACTGTAGAGTACTGATCAGAACTACACACAATACTCCAGCTATAGTCAAACCAGTGTTCGTAAAGTTGCAACACAGCCTCCTGATTAATGAAGGCAAGGATGCCAAATGCCTTCTTCCCCACCCTATCTATGTGGCTACTTTCAGGGAGCCATAGTCTTCAACTCAAAGGTCACCCTGTTCATTCACACTCCCTTGTGTTCCACCATTTATAGTATTTGTTATAAATGACATCTAGAAATGTATCATCTTGCACTTTTGTTGAAAGTAAGTTCTATCTGGCAATGCTCTGCCTAACCTTCCACCCAACCTACACTTGTGGCTACTTTATTAGGCACAGGAGTGGGCTCCTTGGTGGTCTATCGATACTGTAGCACATCCACTTCAAGGTTCTATGTTCAGAGGTATCTTCTGCAAACCCACTGTGGTAATGTGTGGGGTTATTTGAGTCACCATCACCTTCTTGTCAGCTTGAACTAGTCTGTCCATTCTCCTCAGACCTCTCCCATTAACAAGGCGTTTTTGCCCACAGAACTGCCATTCACGGGAATTTTTTTTTTGTTGCTTTTCACGCCATTCTCTCTAAACTCTAGAAACTGCTGTGTATGAAAATCCCACATCAGCCAGTTCCAGAGATTCTCAGATCACCTTGTCTGGCACCATCAATCATTCCCTGGTCAAAATCACTTAGATCACATTTCCTCCCCAGTCTGATGTCTGCTCGGAAGAACATCTGAACCTCTTGACCACATTGGCATGCTTTTATGTATTGAGTTTCTGCCACATGATTGGCTGATTGGACATTTGCATTAATGAGCAGGTGCACAGGCATATCTAATAAAGTGGCCACAGGGAGTATGTCCTGCTGTAGCCTCAGACAACCTTCCTCACTACCCATAACTCTGTCATCTTTTGTGGCATCCACAAATGTACAACCACACCTCTCACATTCACATCTAAATCATTACTATCTATCATAAACAAGAAGAGTTCCAGCTCCAGTCCCTGTGGTACGCCAGAGGTCCCAGCTTTCCAATCAAATAGCACCACTACCCTGTGCCTCCTGTTGCTAAGCTAGAGTTGGATCTAATTGGCTAGCTCTTCTTGGATCTCATGTGCCTTAACTTTTAACAACCTTAGAGGTATCTTGAGGATCTATCCTGGGCCCAACACGTGAAGGACCTCACCATCTTTTAAATACCCTCATCTCATTACTATCATCGAGGATGAAGCACAGGAACCTGAAGATGAAGATGCAGGTTCAGGAACTTTTTAGGAACAGCTTCTTGTCTTTCACCATCCGCTTTCTGAATGGACAATGAACCAACCTATGACCACCACCTCACTATTTTGCTCTCTTATTGAACTATTTATTTGTTTTTATATACCTCATTGTATCTTACGGTAATTTTTAATGTGTCGCACTGTACTGCTGCCACAAAACAACAAATTTCACAACACATGTCAGTGATAATAAACCCGACTCTGATTCTGATTAGTTAACTGTGTCAGCTGAGAATTGGCAATGCAGATAATGTGAGATATCACATTATGAGAGATCAAACCAGGGTGGGACTTATACATTGAATGGTAGGGTCCTAGGTAGTGTTATAGAACAGAGGGACTTCAAAGTGCAAGTGTATAGTTAGCTGAAAGAGGCATCACAGGAGGAAAATTACAAAGTACATTTATTATGTATGCTGCATACACCCTTGAAATTTGTCTCCTTACAGGCAGCCACAAAATTAAGAAACCCACCAATATAACTCACCAACAAAAAGAAAACTGGTTAAGAAGCTCTTTGGCATGCTGGCCTTCATCAGTGAAGGCAATGAGTAAAAGAATTGGGAAGTTATGCTATATTTACACACCATGTTGGCAAGGCCATGCAAGGAGTATCTTGCACTGTTTTGGTCACCTTGTTACTTATTATGTAGGAAAGAATGAGTGGAGAAAAGATTTACCGGGATACTTCCTGAACAGCTGTCCAGGAAGGTTTAAATGAATCCGGCAGGGGGACGGGGATTGGAGTGATGGTGCTCAGATGAGGTAGTTGGTTTACAAAGGGTGTGTGTAGTGAGACTGCAAGCAAGGAGAGGCTGACGATAGAGCAAAATTGCAATTAATGGGATGAGTTGCAATACAAAAGGGGGACAAAATCAGAAAGGGTGATGAGGTGACTGAAGGTGTTATATTTGAATGCATTCACTATATGGAATAAGGTAGGTGAACTTGTAGCACAGTTACAGGTTGGCATGTATGACATTGTGGGCATCACTGAATTGTGATGTATGATTCAGAACATTATAGTTGATGAAGAAGATTATAGCTGGGAGCTTAACATCCAAGGATACACATTGTATTGAAAGGACAGGCAGGTAGGCAGAGGGGGTGGGGTAACTCTGTTGGTAAAAAATTAAATGAAAGGGGTGGGGTGTTGGTAAAAAATGAAATGAAATCATTATAAAGAGCTGACATAGGATTGGAAGGTGTACAATTGTTGTGGGTAGAGCCAAGAAACTGCAAGGATAAAAAGACCCTGATGGGACATATATGCAGACCTTCAAACAGTAACAAAGATGAGGTCAATAGGATATAGAAAATGCTGTAAAAATGGCAATGGGGGATTTCAGTATGCAAGTAGATTGGGAAAACCAGGTTAGTGCTGGATACCAAGAGGGACAATTTGTAGAATGGCTACGAGATGGCTTTTTAGAGCAGCTCTCCGAGTGGTAGAACTCATGAGGAGATCAGTTATTCTGGATTGCGTGTTGTGCAAAAAACTGGAAGGTAAAGAATCCTGTGAGGAAAGTGATTATAATATGATCGAATTCACCCTGAAATTTGAGAAGGAGAAACTAAAGTCAGGTGTATCAGTATTACAGTGGAGTAAAGGGAATTACAGAGGCATGAGAGAGGAGTTGGCCAGAGTTGATCGGAAAAAACACTGGCAGGGATGATGGCAGAGCAGCAATAGCTGGAAGTTTTGGAAGCAATTCAGAAGGCACAGGATATACGCATCCCAAAGAGGAAGTATTCCAAAGGAAAGGTGACACAAGCATGGCTAACAAGAGAAGTCAAAGCCAACATAAAAGCCAAAGAGAGCAATAAGCAGTGGGATGATTTTAAAAATCAACAGAAAGCAACTTAAAAAGTCATAAAGAAGGGAAAGCTGGAACATGAATGTAAGCTAGCCAATAATATTTAAGAGGATACCAGAAAATTCTTCAGATATCTAAACTGTAAAAGAGAGGAGAGAGTAGAGATTGGACCACTGGAACATTATGCTGACGAAGTGGTAAAGGGGGACAAGGAAACGGCAGGCAAACTGAATAAGTATTTTGCAGTGATCTTCAGTGTGGAATACACTAGCAGTATACTGGAAGTTTCAGTGTATTAGGGGTCAGAAGTGAGTGAAAGTGGTTGGGAAACTGAAGGGTCTGAAGGTAGATAAGTCACTTGGACCAGATGGTCTAAAATCCACGGTTCTGAAAGAGATGGCTGAAGAGATTAGTAATAATATTTCAAGAATCACTAGATTCTGGCACGGTTCCGAAAGACTGAAATGTCACGCCAGAATTCAAGAAGGGAGGCAGAGGGAAAGAAGTTATAGTGCTTCACTGTTCTAAACAGTCATCCCTCAATTCTGAGGCTGTGCC
The DNA here is from genome assembly GCF_030144855.1 of Hypanus sabinus. Taxonomy (NCBI): domain Eukaryota; kingdom Metazoa; phylum Chordata; class Chondrichthyes; order Myliobatiformes; family Dasyatidae; genus Hypanus; species Hypanus sabinus. The sequence goes on along the minus strand of NC_082723.1, from coordinate 62,881,358 downwards.
CTCTGGTCCTAGACTAATCCACTTCAGGAAACACCCTCTCCATATCTGCTTTATCCAGATCTTCCAATATTGAATAGATTGCAATGAGATCCCCTCCCCTCATCCTTCTAAATGATTGAGTACAGGCCCAGGACTATCAAGATCCTCCCTATGTTAACCCTTTAATTCCTGGGATTATTCTCATGAACTTCTCAATGCCAGCACATCTTTTCTGAGGAAAACACATCAGTAAAGTGGACTTACAGATGGAGATGGAAGAAGATTCTAAAGTATTTCTCACCATAAACACTCATAAAGGGCTTATTTCTGGGGTAGCATCGGCACCTGCACTCCAGCAAAAAGCGACAGACCAGGTGCTGCAAGGCTGTCCAGGTATTCAGTGTTACCTGGATGATATCATGGTTACCAGTAAAGATGACAAGGAACATCTCAAATCTCAAGACTGTGTTAAGAAGTTTAGAAGATTTATGGGCTCAGAGCATGGCACAAGAAGGATGAAACAAGTGTGCTAAGAAAATTCAAGTGGAGATGGATACCCCAAGGTCAAAGGACATGTCACAGTTGCGGCCCTTTTCAAAATTTGTCAGTTACTATAACAGGTTCACAGCTGTGGTCCTTTTAGGATCTGTTGATTGCTATAACTGGTTCCCGCCAAACCTGGCTACTCTGCTCCACCCCTTGAACTCATTTCTACGGAGCAGGAAGAAATGGCAATTGACAAAGAAGTGTGAGGTTGCTTTCAAAATGTCACAATGTGGGGGCAAGGGTGCTGGGGAGGACTCAAATGTGGGACACAACACTGTTTTGAGGGGTTAAATAAATAAGAGTTTATTACAAGTTACAAGAAGAGCCGTGATGCAAGAATAGAACAGAGAGAAATCAAGGAGAGCAAAGTGGAAACGGGAATAAGAGTAATGCACCAGGACTCAGTAGGCCGGGACTCGGAGCACGAGGATCGGAGCCAGGCCTTGACATGGGAACCCCCGAGACAGGACTTGATACTCAAACACAGGACATAGAACACTGAGCCGGGACTCCTCCTTAGACACAGGGCATAGAGCCGGGTCTCTTATTCACGGGACAGACTCAGACGCAGGACATAAAACACTGAGCCGGGACTCCTCCTTAGACACAGGACGGAGCCGGGACTCTTCTTGACACAGGGTCGGGACCCTTCTAGGGTATGGGGCTGGGACCCCTTTTAAACACAGGACATGGATACGGAGACCAACGATAGACGGTACTATAACTGGGCACAAGTTCACTCCAAGCAGCGGTGAACCCTTGACTCACCCCGTCGGGTTAACCTTGCCGGACCCGCTCTGCCAGGGGACGGCGGCTGCTGACACTTGCTTCAGGAGGAGACTTGGCTCGCTCCAGCTAGATTACTTTGGCTCGTACTAGCTTCAGTGACTTTGTTAACGCTTTCGCCCCGAACGGCTGAAGCCAGAGACTTATAAACTGCCGGTTCAGTCGAGAGTAAATTGCCTTTAGGGACACGGGAAGACAGGGAATTAAAGGGAAACAAGGAGTCAATGGTCCAGATCGTAACACAAACAAGGTACATTTAAAGGGAACCCCATCTGGACCATGACACAAAAAGGTAAAGGGAATGGTGACAACAGGCCATGCATTATGATCCTCATTGTCCAGTGAAACTTGCCATGTACTGTTCAGGATGCCAACGGGTACATAGAAAGTTGTCCAGAGTGGTCAGAACCCCTTCCTGCAGTCCCAGAGTCAACTCCTACAACCTCCACAGATGAGGTCCCACACAGAACCCAAGATTATTTTCACATTCACAAGTCTCACCTACGAAATACTGTGACCTTCTTTTCAGGAAAGACATTATCCTACAAGAATAAGAAATCCTTCATAGTGATTAAATCTTCAGGCCAGAATGGGACAAGTTAAAATCTACTTGGTTATGGAGGTCTGTCTAGTTGTTGTTTTATGTAGTATATTGCACGTATAGTTGAGATACATTCTCTATCGAGTTTATAGCTAGGAATGAAAGAGTGTTGTGTATTTAATATTTCAGTAATATTTGCAAATATATTATTTGATTAAGCATTCTTGTTCATTTAAATAATTTATATGTAAAAATACATGAATTGCATATGTCATGACACTACCATATGATAAGTGCATATATCCCTTTAAAGTAAAATTCAAAGTTTAACTTGCATCCTTGGTCCTGTGTCTTTCTTTTAATTAGTTTTTTTTTCATTTTGGATTTACAAAACATAACACCACCACTCTCTGTGTAAAAACTTTCCCCTCACATTTCCTAAGATCTCTTCTCACTTTAAATGCATGCCTTCTGGTATTAGACATTTCAACTATATGAAAACACTACTCTCTCTCTTATAATCTTCCCTCAGCTTTTGTCATTCCAGAGAAAACAACTCAAGTTTGGCCAACTTCTCGTTAAGGATATGGTTTCGGGGTACTTGGAGGCACATGATAAAATAGGCTGCAGTCAGTATGGTTTCCTTAAGGGGAAATCTTGCCCGACAAATCTGTTAGAATTCTTTGAAGAAATAATAAACCAAATAGACAAAGGAAAATCAGTGGATGTTGTGTACTTGGATTTTCAGAAGCCCTTTGACAAGGTGCTACACAGGGCACTGCTTAACAAATTAAGAACATGTGGTATTACAGGAAGGATACTAGCATTGATAGAGCATTGGTTGATTGACAGGAGGCAAAGAGTGGGAATGAAGGCAGCGTTTTCTGTTTGGCTGCCAGTGGCTAGTGGTGTTCCACAGCAGTCTGGGTTGGGACTGCTTCTTTTTATGCTGGATGTCAGTGATTTGGATGATGGAATTGATGGCTTTTGGGCCAGGTTTGTGGGCAATACGAAGATAGGTGGAGGGGCAGGTAACATTGAGGAAGCAGGGAGGCTGCAGAAGGACTTGGACAGATCAGGAGAATGAGCAAAGAAAGGGCAGAAGAAATATGGTTTTGTGATGTGTACGGTCATGCACTGCGGTAGGAGAAATAAAAGTATGGACTATTTTCTAAATGGAGAGAAAATTCAAAAATATGAGGTGCAAGTGATCCTGGGAGTCCTTGCACAGGATTCCCTGAAGGATAATTTGCAGGCTGAGTCTCTGGTGAGGGAGGCAAAGCAAAGTTAGAATCCATTTACAGAGGACTAGAATATAGAGTTATAGAGTGACAGAGAAGTACAGCACAGAATCAAGCCCTTTGGCCCATCATCCCATGCTGAAACCATTTAAACTGCCCACTCCCATCGAGCTACACCAGGACCATAGTCTTCCATACCCCTACCATCCATGTACCTATCCAAACTTCTCTTAAACGTTGAAATCGAGCTTGCACGCACCACTTGTGCTGGGAGCTCATTCCACACTCTCACGGCCCTCTGAGAGAAGGAGTTTCCCCTCATGTTCTCCTTAAGCTTCTCACCTTTCACCCTCAACCCATGACCTCTGGTTGTAGCCCCACCCAACCTCAGTGGAAAAAGCCTGCTTGCATTTACCCCCATCTGTAACCATCATAATTTTGTATACCTCTATCAAATCTCCTCTCATATAAAATCAAGGATGTAATTTTGAGGCTTTAGTAAGGCCTCACTTGGAGTATTGTCAGCAGTTTTGTGTCCCTTATCTAAGAAAGGATGTGTTGACATCGGAGAGGGTTCAGAGGAGGTTCATAAGAATGATTCTGGGAATGAAAGGGTTACCATATAAGGACTGATGGATGGCTCCGGGCCTATGCTTACCTGAATTCAGAAGCATAAGAGGAGATCTCAGTGAAATCTATTGAATGTTAAAAAGTCTAGATAGAGTGGCTGTGGAGAGAATATTTCCTATGGTGGGGGAATCTAGGACTTTAGGGCCCTACCTCAGAAGAGAGGGACATCCCTTTAGGATAGAGATGAGGAGGAATTTCTTTAGTCAGAGAGTGAATCTATGGAGCTAGTTGCCACAGGTGGCTGTGAAGGCTGTCATTGGGTATATTGTAGGCAGAGGTTGATCGATTCTTGATTAGTCAGGGTGTGAAGGGTTGCTGGTTGAAGATAGGAGATGGGGCTGAGAGGGAAATGGATCAGCCCCGTTGAAATGGTCTAGCAGACCCAATGGGCCAAATGGCCTGGTTCTCCTCCTATATCTTATGCCCTCTAATTGAGACTGTGTCCTGGTAAACTCCAAAGACTCCTATACCGGGGCGACTAGAACCGCACGCGTTAACTGTCTAATCACAGTTTCATAAAGCTGCAAGTTAACTTGCCGACTAAAGTGAGGTTAATAGTTCTTTTGGTAAACTAAGGGTTACTATGAGGAGGCAGGAGATTGGGGTTGAAAGGGGTAATAAATCAGCCGCGAGAAGACTCAGTTGTCAGATCGGCCTAATTCTGCCCCTATAACTTATGCTCTTGTGATTTTGAGCCGAAGCCATTCGTCAACAGTTGACAGTTCTTGAGTGCCGGCTTCGAACAGATAGCAACGCGCCAGGTTACCCGCGACATGGTCCAACCGAGACTTTCTTCGGTGATTCCAAGAACATTTCTTAACAACCTGACCATTTGTTTGAATTGTTTAAATGTTTTTAAACAACTCATTCTTTCGCTGGCAATGTTAAAAAAGCTATTGAGTGAACATTTCTTTATAACAGTACCGAGTTTGCAACATTAACTGCATTAACCTGCATGCGTTCTACTAAATTCGCACAAGTGCGGAGAGGAGCGACCATTCCCGTGATCCGAGCTACATTTGCTGGATTTTTCTGGAGCGTCCTGGGCGGTGAAGGCTGCCACAGGGTAAGTCATGTGGAGGCGTGGAGAACAACGACTCCGCTTTCCGCGGTCAGCTCGGTGAGATGTTCGGAACTCCTCACATGAACATCAGGAGTTTAATGAGAGCCGCAGGCGCTCAGTGGAAAAACGCCAGACGAGAGGGTTGCGGTCGCTGACGTTCCGGCTATGTGTGATTATTATTGTCCCATCATCTATCTCCACCAAGCGTAGAAAGGCTGTGACTGATACTGTCGGAACTTTGTCCCCGAGCCTCGCTTCACTCTCCAACTCCAGAGTATCGCATTCCCAATAGTCAGGGAAAGGGACCGAGAGCACTGTAACCCCCCGAACCGCGAGGATAAGGATCGATCCCACTCCCTGGGTGGCGTGCGGGGCAATGAAGCGCCGTGCGACATCAGCCCCGGGCAACGCCTGCACTTTCCAACACCTGCGCCGCGAAGCGCCACTAGCGACATCCGCGCCAAGCAACTTCGGCATCGTTCAGCCTCTTGTGCCTGGAGGAGACTCGCTTTCGAAGACTGACTCGCCCCCCCCACCCACCCACCCACCCCAGCTGCTCCCCTTCAGCTGCGCTCAAACCGGGGTTGCAATTGGTCCCAGAAATCCCCACCTTCGCCGCTGCGGAATCGCCTGGACCTCGAGGGCTCGCGTATGGGAGCGTTTGGTGCAGTATAATTAACGCAAGTCCGAGCATGCCTTGTTGCCTGCCTTGTGTTCGCATGCCTCCGTGGGGTGTTCAACACTGTGAAGTGTTTCGGATAGTAATTGCCGAGTCCATGCCCGTTTATATGGGAAAGGTACTTGGTCAGTGGAGCTCGGAGTAGATTTCGAACGGCAATGGCGTCTGTACTGCGAAGCATGAGCATCCGTCTCCGCTGCTGTTCTCGGCTACCTCTGCGATTTATCTAGTTTATAAAGACCCCGCTCCCGGCAGCACCTTTCAGAGACAATGCAGTGGCGCTCCATCCTCACCGTGGCTCACTTGTGTTTTATATAGTCTGATGTTATACACTAAATCAAATCGATTCCCGTCACGCCGGTGGCCCCCAGGTGCTGGAAATTGGAGGGACTCAGCATTTGCGGGGGAGGGGGGACACGGACAGTCGGCGTTCCGGGTCAGACTGATGCCGCCCGGCTCACTGAGATCCCCCGGCAGCACCCACTAATCCTCGGCGAACTCATACCGGCGTTAACCGCCTTCCCGACTCGCGTCGTCAACACCGAATCTAGTTTCTGGGTTTCCCCTCGGTGTTACCCGATCCGTCTTCACGGAGGGTCTGGCACGGGGCTCCTACCGACGAAATTAGTCCTATTAGATCGAAAGATCCATTAATCTACTTTCCCCGCAAGTTCCCACCTTAAAAAGCTTGTGAGCGAAAGCCGGAGAGTGAGCAGTTAATTCCAGCTTTTGATCGCAGTTATCGGAAATTATAAACGTAAATGAGCGTTGGGAAGTCCTTTCCCAAAGTCTGTCATGGCAGGCTAGTCAGGAAGATTGGATCCTGCGGATCCAGGGTGAGATAGCGGATTGGATTCAGTGGGAGAAAGCAGAAGGTGATGGTCAAGGGTGTTTCTGCGACTGGTGTGACGCAGGGGGCGGTGCGGGACACCTGTTGTTTGTCATTTGTGTAAATAATTTGGATTTGAATGCAATAGGCATGATTAGTAAGTTTCTGGATGATACTGACTTTGATGGTGTTGTAGGTAGTGTAGAACACAATGTTGTGCAGACCCTTAAACCCTGCTTCCCATATAACCCCCACCTTAAATTCCTCCATATAAAAAAGTACAATGGGATCTTGGTCTGCTTGGTACTTGAGCTGAGGACGTGGTAAATCACTATCAATCCATATAAGTGTGAGGTATTGTTTTGGGGAGATGAAACCAGACTAGGATTTATTCGGGGAACGAAAGGTCCCTATGGAGTGTTATAGAACAGAAGAAACTAGGAGGATAAGTGCACGTTTCACAGAAAGCGATGTTGCAGGTAGATATGGGGTTGCCGTGTACCATTCAGCTAGTTCTTCTAATACACAGTAACAGACTGCAGCAAGCTCAGAACGGGTCAAATTATCAGCACACTTATTACTTGCAAGAGAAAGTCCACCTCCATCAGTTAAGTGGTTGGCAGATAGCTTCAATCTTACAGCTCAAAACTGATAATTTTTTTATACACTAACAGGAGTCCAGTAATTCGTCCTTAATTGCATTCCTTCCTTATCTGCATCGGTCTTACATAAGTCATGTTTGTCTTTAATTAGAGGCATCTCACCCCCACCAACAGCTATGTCCTGTTTTTCTCTGTTGTCAAAACACTCCCTGCCATAAAATACACACCCTGCTATAAAACACACACACACCCTTCTTGCAAGACTTCCATCCAAACAAGTCAACAAACTAGCAGAGCAGCAGAGCATCCTGGGATCACACAGGTTCCAGTTTGTCATGTTACATTTAACAAAAGTCATAAATTCATAAAGACCTCAGGGTTACAGATAGATTTCCACAGGGGGAAGAGCAAAGAAGGGATTCATCTCTCAGGGAACGGACTATGGGAAGTTATGTTGCAGTTATATAAAAGATTACTGAGGCTGTATTTGGAGTACTGTATGCAGTCTTATGGGAACATTTTGTTATAGGAAAGATACTATTAATCTAGAAAGGGTGCAGAAAAGATTTACCAGGATCTTCCCTGGACTCTGGGGCCCGAGTTGCAAGCAGGGATTTCACAGGCTAGGATTTTATTCCTGGAACATAAGAGAGTCAGGGGTGCCCTAATACAAGGAAACACAATAAGAACAAAACAAGCCCATTTAGTGCCAAGTGTCATTGTGTTGCTGTACTGAGGTAATGTTTAAGGTTGTGCGGGTTGGTTCAAGGACCGAATGATTGAAGGGAAGTAGCTGTTCTTTGAACCAGATGGTGTGGGATCTCCGGCTTCTGCACCTCCTGCTGTGAGAAGATGGCTTGGCCTGGATGTTGGGGATCTTTGATGATGGATGTTGCTTTCTTGAGGCAGTGCCTCCTGTAGATGGTACCTCTGGTGGTGAGGGATGTGCCCGTGGTGCTTGGGCAAAGTCGATGACTTTCAGCAACTTCTTACATTCCTGCACATTCAGATTGCTAAACCAGACCATGATAAACCAGTCTGGGTACTTTCAATCGAACATCTGTACAACCTTGTTGGAGTGTTTGGTAAAAAGCCAAACCTCTTTAACATCCTAAGAAAGTAAAGACTTTAATGCACGTTTGTTATGATTGCATCTATGTGCTGGGCTGAGGACAGGTCATCCAATATGCTAACACCCAAGAATTTAAAGCTGCTGACCCTCTCCACCACTGATCCACAACATAGACTGGAGCTTGTTTGTCCTCCTTCCCCTTCCTGAAGTCAATAATCAGCTCTTTAGTTTTGCTGATGTTAAGCAAGAGGGTGTTTTTGTAGCACAGTCTGAGGCAGGCATATTAGCAAATGTTTAAAAGCCATCTGGATATGTAGTAGATGTATACAGTTCTATGAGATTAGCTCACTGGGCAACACAGTTGGCATGGGCCATTTGGGCCAAAGGGCCTGGCTCCATGTTTTCTGTGTCTCTGTGAAGCAATGACATTTGGATGTATGGACAAACGGAGAACCAGTTATTTGTAGAGCGCAGGGACTGAAAACAGGTATATCAGGGGAAATTTATACTGGACAATGCTCGGAAAACCACAGGTAGTCCTGACCACCACATCAAGTAAAGAGTCTGTAGACTCTGGATCAATGTGAAAGAAGTTGCAAAGATGTTGCCAAAGGTTTTGCTCCAGGAAGGAATTGCAGAATAGACCCCTTGCATTGTGAACAAAAGATTGGAGAGATAATGCAATCACACAAAGTTTCCAACAGTGTCTCCACTTGTGGGGAAGAATAAATGTTGGGTTCGTCAGTATAAGATTTCAACGATGCTTCATTTCTTTAAGAGAAGTGGGAGTCCTGGCCTAGTGAACAGTAGAGATGAAATGTGTAGGAGCATAGAATGATTACATAGAAACATACAGTGGTCATGTTTCCCATGACCTTCGTTCCCATCGGAAAAGCAGAAAATGCTGGAAGCACTCAGCAGGTCAGGCAACATCCATGGAAGAAGAAACACAATGTTTCAGATGAGCAATCCTGGAAGTGTCCGGGTGGCTCAAAATCTGAAACCAAGAGCCACCGTGTGGCCAGTGGGATAAGGTGCTAGTGTTCAGCAGAACAGGCTTTACACAGAAAGGGAAGGAACAAGATTCTGATGTAGATGGGAGGAAAGATTGTGTTATCTGAAGATAGAGTGTTTGATAGTTCCAGAAAGTTACAACATGACCAGATGTAAGATGGAAATAGGAGACATAATATACAATGAAGAAAGTCATCAAAAATTGCAGAGGGATCTTGATCAGCTGTATCTGTGAGCCAAGACATGTCAAAAGGATTTCAATTCAGATAAGGGTGAGATATTGAATCACAAACAAGTGAAAATCTGCAGATGCTGGAAATCCAAGTAAGACACACAAAATTCTGGAGAAACTCAGCCATCCAGGCAGCATCTATGGAAAAGAGTAAACAGTCAACATTTTGGGTTAAGACCCTTCATCAGGAGATATTGAATATTGGGAAGTCAAATGAGGGGAGAGTTATAGAACTGAGGGATCCAGGAGTACAGGTACATGGTCCCCTGAATGTGCAGTCACAGGTAGTCAAGGTGGTGAAGAAGGCTTTTTGGCTTGAGTATAAAAGTTGGAATATTATGTTGCAGTTGTGTAAGATGCTGGTGAAACTGCCGTTGAAGTTACATGCACAGTTCAGTCCTGTTGTAACATCAATAAGCTGAAAAGAGTGAAAAGAGCATTTATGAGTACATCGCCCAGACTCGAGAGCCTAAGTTATAGGGAGTAGTTAGGAAGGTCAGGAGTTTATTAATTGAGGGAAGTCCTTATAAAGGTATATAGAATCTTGAGGAAATGTCAGGGATAAGGAGGGCACAGTTTTGAGGTGGGACAGTCCAGCTTTAAAAGGGACCTAAAGGGCATCTTGTGCCCTCCAATTTTTGATTTCAAATTTCTGGCATCTGCAGTTTAAAAAAATAATTTAATTAGTATTACTTTTGGCATTGCTCTTATTCCAGAGTTCAGATGGGGACACTTCAACTCACGACATTTCATCCCTTTTCTGATGGTATCTTTGTCCAGAACTGGCACTGGAATTGGGTTATGAATGTCACATGTACAGTGAGAAGTTTATCTTGCATACTGTTCGTACAGATCAATTCATTACACAGAACGTAGCATAAAGTCAAACGGCTTTAGAGGAAGTTCTGCGCGGGGAAATAATAGGGTACAGGTCAGAACGAGGCAGAGTGTGAGGTCAGGAGTCCACCTTATCATACTAGGGAACCATGCAATAGTCATATAACGGCAGGGTGGAAGCTATCCTTGAGCCTGGTAGTACATGCTCCCTGGTTTTTGATTTATCTGTCTGATCAGAGAAGGGTGAACAGAGGGAGAGAAATAGTGTTTTCCCAAGAAAAAAGCTGAACCCAAGGCATTTACACATATGTAAAGAGCAGGGGGGTGGCTGGACCAATTAGGAATTGAAGAAGAAACACATGCCTGGAGGTGGGGGAAGCCCCTAATGAAGACTTTGCTTCAGTATTTGCCAGTGAGAGGGACCTTGATGATTGTGAGGACAGAGTCATATAGACTGATATAACGTGTAAACGTTACGAAGGAAGATGTGCTGGAGCTTCAAAAAAACTTGATGATAGGTAAATCCCCAGGCCGGACAGGAGGCAGGGGAAGAGAATGCTGCCCCTTTGGCGATGATCCTCACAGAAGTAGTATCAGATGATTGGAGGGTGGTAAATGTTATTCCTTTGTTCAAGAAAGGGAGTAGAGTTAACCCGAAGAATTATAGACCTGCTTCAGTGGTGGGCAAATTATTGGAGAAGATTCTTAGAGACAGGATTCATGAGCATTTGCAGAAGCATAGTATGATTTGGGATACTCAGCTTTGTGAGAGGTAAGTCATACTTCAAAAGCATGATTAAATTATTTGAGGATGTGGAGAGCACATTGATGAAGGTAGAGAAGTGGATGCCGTGTATATGGATTTTAGTGAGACATTTGATAAGGTTCCCCATGCTAGGCTCATTCACAAAGTCAGGAGCTATGTGATCCAGGGAAACCTGACTATGAGAATTCAGAAATGGCTTGCTCATAGAAGGCATAAAGTGGTAGTAGGTGGGGTGTATTATGTCTGTAGTTTGGTGACCAGTGGTGTTAGACCTTAAGACTATTAAGACATAGCTGAATTAGGCCATTCAGCCCATTGAGCCTGCTCCACCATCATAGCTGACTTATTATCCCTCTCAACCCTGTTCTCTTGCTTTCGACGCACTGACTAATCAAGAAACTATCAACCTCCGCTTTAAATACGGTGGATTCTGGTTAAATGGGATCAGTATATTTTGGCCCAATTAATTGGCTACCCCAATTAGCTGAAATTTCATGGAAGTAGCTAAAAAGATATAAAAAGACAAACTAAGTTACAAATCATGTGTTAAAATGAAATACAGAACAAATTAGAACAGTACCAATACTACTACAGTACTATAAACCTTGGTTCCAAGGTTGTCAAGCCAAGGAGTGGTAATGCAGACAAGGTCCCACTGTCGAAAAGTGCTCCTCACGGCGTGCGCCTCAAATGGCCTCTGACAACCAAGTCCAACTCCTGACCTTCTCGTGTGGCTTAGCCTCTAAGCCTGGCGGAACTGTTTCTACTGACAGGAGAAGGGACGAAGGTGGGTCCTGGTGCCTTAAAACCAGTGCTTTGGGTAGATGAAGCTTGTCAGCCTGGGAAGTCAGTCCATCTAAGAGAGGGAAATCTCTGATTTCAAACCTCCGCTGCCTTGCGGCCAGACCCGCTTATGGAAAAGTCTTCGGGAGTAAACCCTGAGGACAAATCCGGAGCTGGAGTCCCTAAGGCAGTCCAACGTTACCTTCAACCTCGTTCTGGCAACTCCTGAGCTGACATCGGTGCCAAGCTGTATCGGCCTTTGCCCTTCCCTTGGACAACATCGGTGGCGTGGAGAGGGGAGACTTGCAGCATGGGCAACTGCCGGTCTTCCATACAACCTTGCCCAGGCCTGCGCCCTGGAGAGGGCACAGATCCATGGTCTCGCGAGACTAATGGATGCCACACTATAAAACTGTGTATTAATACTTAATCAACAGAGGAATTAATCCGCGTTACATTCTTTTATCTGTAAATGAACAAAATCAGCGCAGTCACCTTGTACAGATAATGGACTGCCTTCATATAATGCTGTGAAAGATTGCATCCTCTAAATAATTCATTTTCATTGTAACATTCAAGATGATTGTTAATACCTTCAAATTTGTTGTCCCTAACTTGTTGAAGTAATGAAATCATTTCATTTTCACTCTGGCACCTGCAAGCCAAAAGAAAGGGATGACATAGGATCGGAAGGTGTAGTTTTTATGGGTTGAGTTAAGGGTAAAAGGACCCTAATGGCAGTTTTATACAGGCCTCCAAACAGCAGCCAGGATGTGGATTACAAATTACAGCAGGAGATAGAAAAATCATGTCAGAAGGGCAATGTCATGATAATCGTTGGGGATTTTAACATGAAAGTGGATTGGGGAAACCAGGCCAGTACTGGACGTCAAGAGAGAGAATTTGTAGAATGTCTAAGGGATGGCTTTTTAGAACAGCTTGTTGTTGAACCCACTAGGGGATCGGCTGTGCCCGATTGGGTGTTGTGCAATGATCCAGAGGTGATAAGAGAGCTTAAGGTTAAGGAACACTTAGGGAACAGTGATCACAATATGATTGAGTTCACTTTGAAACTTGAGAAGGAGAAACTAAATTCCGATGTGTCGGTATTTCAGTGGAAGAAAGGAAATTACAATGGCACGAGAGGGGAACCGGCCGAGGTTGACTGGAAAGGGACACTCCCAGGAAGAACAGCAGAGCAGCAATGGCTGGAGTTTCTGCGAAAAATGAGGGAAGTGCAAGACAAGTACTTTCCAAGTAAGAAGAAATTTTCGAATGGAAGAAGGACACTACCGTGGCTGACAAGTGAAGTCAGATCCAAAGTAAAAGCAAAAGAGAGGGCATACAGGAAGCCAAAGCCAGTGGGAAGATAGAGGATCAGGAAACTTTTAAAAACTTGCAGAAGGAAACTAAGGAGGTCATTAGGAAGGAAAAGATGAATTATGAATGGAAGCTGGTGACTAATATCAAAGAAGATACTAAAAGCTTTTTTAAGTATATAAGGGTAAAAGAGAGTTGAGGGTTGATATAGGACCAATAGGAAATTACACTGGAGATATTGTAATGAGAGACACAGAGATGGCAGAAGAACTGAATGTGTATTTTGCATCAGTCTTCACAGTGTACCAGACATCTGCAGTATACCAGACATTCAAGAGTGTCTGAGAAGTGAAGTTTGTGCAGTGAAAATTACGACTGAGAAGGTGCTCAGGAAGCTTAATGGTCTGAGGGTGGATAAATCTCCTGGACCTGATGGAATGCACCCTTGGGCTCTGAAAGAAATAGCTGGAGAGATTGTGGAGGCATTGACAATGATCTTTCAAGAATCAATAGATTCTGGCATTGTACTGGATGACTGGAAAATTGCAAATGTTACTCCGCTATTTAAGAAGGGTGGGAGGCAGCAAAAAGGAAACTATAGACCTGTTAGCCTGACATCAGTTGTTGGAATCGATTGTTAGGGATGAGATTACAGAGTACCTGGAGGCACATGACTAGATTGGCCAAAGCCAGCATGGTTTCTTGAAAGGAAAATCCTGCCTGACTAACTTACTGCAATTTTTTGAGGAAATTACAAGCAGGGTAGACAAAGGAGATGCAGTAGATGTGATGTACTTGGATTTTCAGAAGGCCTTTGACAAGATGCTGCACATGAGGCTGCTTAGCAAGATAAGATCCCGTGGAATTACAGGGGAGTTACTAGCATGGGTGGAGCATTGGCTGATTGGCAGAAAACAGAGAGTCGGAATAAAGGGATCCTATTCTGGCTGGCTGCCGGTTACCAGTGGAGTTCCAGAGGGGTTGGTGTTGGGACTGCTGGTTTTTACAATGTATGTCAATGACTTGGATTATGGGCTTAATGGATTTGTAGCTAAATTTGCTGATGATAAAAAAATAGGTGGAGGAGCGGGTAGTGTTGAGGAAACAGAGAGCCTGCAGAGAAACTTAGATAGTTTAGGGGAATGGGCAAAGAAGTGGTAAATGAAATACAATATTGGAAAGTGTATGGTCATGCATTTTGGTGGAAGAAATAAAGAGGCAGACTATTATTTAGAAGGGGAGAACATTCAAAATGCAGAGATGCAAAGGGACTTGGGAGTCCTTGTGCAAGATACACTTAAGGTTAACCTCTAGGTTGAGTTGGTGGTGAAGAAGGCGAATGCAATGTTAGCATTCATTTCTAGAGGAATAGAGTATAAGAGTAGGGATGTGATATTGAGGCTCTATAAGACACTCATGAAACTATACTTGGAGTATTGTGTGCAATACTTATTTTAGAAAGGATATACTGACATTGGAGAGGGTTCAGAGAAGATTCACAAGAATGGATTCCAGGAATGAAAAGGTTACCATATTGAGGAATGTCTGGCAGCTCTTGGGCTGTATTGCCTGGGGTTCAGGAGAATGAGGGGGGATTTCACAGAAACTTTCTGAATGTTAGAAGGCCTGAACAGGTTAGATATGGCAAAGTTATTTCCTATGATGGGGATCCTAGATCAAAAGGGCATGACTTCAGGATTAAAGGACATCCATTTAGAACAGAGATCTGTAGAAATTACTTTAGTCAGAGGCTGATAAATCTGTGGAATTTGGTGGAGGCCAAGTCATTGGGTGTATCTAAGACAGAGATAGATAGGTTCTTGATTAGCCAGGGCATCAGAGGTTATGGGGAGAAGGCAGGGGAGTGGGGATGAAGGGAAGAATTGGATCAGCCCATGATTGAATGGAGGAGCAGACTCGATGGGCTGAATGGCCTACTTCTGCTCTTATATCGTATGGCCTTATGGTCTTAAACTTGAATACCTGAAACTGCAGTGAGCAAAACAGTTCTGAACTGTCTAACTGCTTATTTCTCACAAATATCAGTGACAAAAAAAATCACTGCTTTTGAACACGAGTGCACACAACAGATGTATTTTAAAATTGTTCACTTGAAGCACAGTGTAGTGTTTAACAACTGTGCAAGTGCACACAACTGACACTAGTTAGAAACTGTTCGGCAACGGTCAGTGACTTTGTGTCCCAAATAAATGAAGTGAATCCTGGCTATTTTCTCGTTTAATTTTTGTTCTTTAAGAGTTGTCTGAAATAAGCAGCTGACCGATTAAATAATAGCCCAGTTAACCAGAATTTAATGTATATTCAATGACTTGGCCTCCACAGATGTCTGCTGCAATAAATTCCACTGCTTAACTACCCTCTAGTTAAAGAAATTCCTTCTCATCTGTGTTCTAAATGGGCATTCCTCTATTCAGAGGCCGTGCCCACTGGTCTTAGAAGACTCACTCACGATAGGAAACATCCTCTCCACATCCACTCTATCTAGGCCTTTAAACGTTCAGCGGGTTTCAATGAGATCTCCCCACCACCCCATTTTTCTAAACTCCAGTGAGATCAGGGCAAGAGACATCATATAGTACATAAATCCTTTCATTTCCAGATTCATTCTTGTGAACTTTCACCAATGCGAGCATATCCTTCTTTTTGGATAAGAGGCCCAAACTGCTCACAATACTCCGTGCGGTCCAGCCAATGCCCTATAAATACCAGCACTTATATTCTAGTCCTCTCGAAATGAATGCCAACATTACCATCCTCACTACCTTCCCCACCACCGGCTCAACCTGCAAGTTGACCTTTAGGGAATCCTGCACGAGGTCTCCCAAGTCCACTTGCACCTCTGATTTTTGAATATTCTCCCCATTTAGAAAATAGTCTATCCTTTTCTCCTACTACTAAAGTGCATGTCTATACAATTCCTGACTCTGTATTCCATCTGCTACTTTTTTGCCTATTCCTCCAATCTGTCTTGGTCCTTTTACAGACTCCTGCTTCCTCAACACTACTTGCTCCTCCACCTATCTTCATATCATCCAAAGCCATTAATTGAGACATCTAAGTTATTGGCACACAACTTGAAAAGAAACAGCCCCAACATCAACCCTGTGGAACACCACTAGCCGCTGGTAGCCAACCAGAAAAGACCCTTCTTATTCCCACACGTTGCCTCCTGCTGGTCAGCTAGTCTTCTATCCATGCAAGTATCTTTCCTGTAATACCATGGGCTCTAATCTTGTTAAGCAGCTTCATGTGTGGCACCTTATCAAGACTTTCTGATGATCCAAGTAAACCACATGCACTGATTCTCCTCTGTTTATCCTGCCTGCTATTCCCTCAAAGAATTCCAACAAACTTATCAGGCAAGATTTCCCCTTAAGGAAACCATGCTGACTTTGGCCTATTTAATCATGTGCCTCCAAGTACCCCCAAAACCCTATCATTAATAATGGACTCCAACAATTTACCAACCACTGAGGTCAGGCTAACACACCTATAATTTCCTTTCTTCTACCTCCTTCCTTTCTTCAAGAGTGGAGTGAGATTTGTAACTTTTCGGTTCTCCAGAACTTAAAGATTCTTGAAGTATTACTAATACCTCCACAAACTCTTCAGCTACCTCTTTCAGAACCCTGGGGTGTAGTCCATCTGGTCCAGGTGACTTACCCTACCTTCAGACCTTTCGGCTTCCCACGCACCTTTTCTTTAGTAATAGCATCTACACTCACTACTGCCCCCTGACACTCTTGAATTTCTGGCATACTGCCAGAGTCTGCCACAGTGAAGAATGATGCAATATACTTATTACGTTTGTCCGCCATTCCTTTGTTCCCCGTTACCACCTTGCTGACATTATTTTCCAGTGGTCAGATATCCACTCTCACCTCTCTTTTATTCTGCATATGCTGTATCTGAAAAATACTTCTGGTGTTTTCTTTAAAAAGTATTGGCAAACTTACCTTCATATTACCAGGCTTTCTTCCTTTCTGGATCTTTTAGTTGCCTGTGGTTGGTTAGAGTCATAGAACACAACAGCACTGAGACAGACCCTTTGGAATGCCTAGTCCATCCTGAACCATTAATTGGTCTAGTTCCATCAACCTGCACCTGGATCATAGCCCTACACACCCTTCCCCTTCACGTACCTTTCCAAATTTCTATTCAATTTTGAAATCAAATCCAAATCCATCACTTGTGCTGGCGTCTCATTCCACACTCTTACCACCTCCGGGTGAAGTCGATCCCCCTCATGTTCCCCTTAAACGTTCCACCTTTCAGCCTTAATCCGTGACTTCTAGGTGTAGTCTCACCCAACCTCAGTGGAAAAAGCCTGTTTGCATTTACCCTATTTATGCCCTTCATAATTTTGCATACCTCAATCAAATTTCCCCTCATTTTCCTACGTTCTAGAGAATAAAGTCCTAAGCTATTCAATCTTTCCTTATAACTCAGTCCTCAAGTCCTGGCAATTTCCCTGTAAATTTTCTCTGTATTCACATCCTTCCTGTAGATCGGTGACCAAAACTGCACACAATACTCCAAATTAGGCCTCACCAATATCTTATAGAATTTCAGCAAAACATCCCAAATCCTGTAATCAATGCATTTAATTATGAAGGCCAATTTGCCATAAGTTTTCTTTACAACCTTATCTATCTGTGATGCCACTTTCAAGGAATTATGGACCTGTGTTCCCAGAACCCTTTGTTCTATTGCACTCCTCAATTCCCTACCAATCCACTGTGTAGGACCCTGGTTGGTTCTCCCAAAGTGCAACACCTCACACTTGTCTGCATTAAGTTCTGTCTGCCAGATTTCAGCCCATTTTTCCAACTGGTGGTCCAGATCCCTCTGCGAGCTTTGATAATCTTACTCACTGTCCATGACCCCCTTCAAACTTGGTGTCATCCGCAAATTTGCTGATCCACTTTCCCATGTTATCAGTCAGATTATTTATATAGATGACAAGCAACAAAGGACCCAGCACCGATCCCTGCAGCACACCATTAGTCACAGGCCTCCAGTCAGAGAGGAAATCATCCACTACCACTCTCTGGCTTCTCCCACAAAGCCAATCCCTAATCCAATTTACTACCTCATCTTGAATGCCAATTGATGGACCCTTTTTGACCAACCTCCCTTGTCAAAGACATTGATAAAATCCATGCGGACAGCAACTACATCTTACTTTCATCAATTCTACTGGTAACTTCCTTGAAAAACTCCATAAGATTGGTTAGACATGATCTACCGTGCACAATGCATGCTGATTATCCCTAATCTGATCCTGTCTATCCAAATAGTTATATATATGGTCCCTTGGAACACCTTCCAACAACTTTCCCACTGCTACTGTCAGGCTCACCAGCCTATAATTTCCTCATTTATTTTTAGAACCTTTCTTAAACAGCAGAACAATGTTAGCTACCCTGCAATCCTCTGACACCTCACCCGTGGCTAAAGATGTTTTAATTATCTCTGTTAGAGCTTCTGCAGTTTCTGCACTAGCCTCCCACAGGGTCTGAGGGAACATCTTGTTACACCCTGGGGACTTATCCACCTAAATTTGTGTCAAAACAGCAAACGGCCTCTCCTCTGTAATCTGTCTAGGGTTCATGACCTCAAAGCTGCTATTTTGCCTCACCCCTGTAGACTCTGAGCCCATCAGTAGTAAATACAGATGCAAAATATCCATCTCCACTATCTCTTTAGGCTAGACTCATTGATTGCCAATCTGATCTTCCAAATTTTATTTTTTTCCTGTTGCTATCCTTTTGTTCTTTACATATATGTCGAAACACTGAGGACTCTTCGTCACTTTGTCTGCTAGTGCAGCCTCATGCCTTTGTTTAGCCCTCCCAATTTCCTTCTTAAGGCTCCTCTTGCATTTCTTATATTCCTCAAGCACCTCATTTGTTCCTACCTGCCGACACCTGCTATGCACCTCCTTTATTTTCTTAAACCAAGTTTTTAAAAGCTTTCCAGTCCTCTCGCTTCCCACTAATTTTTTGCAATATTACATGAGTCCTGCTGAAGAATTTCAATCCAAAACATTGACTGTACTCTTTTCCATAGATGCTGCCTGGTATTTTATGTATGCTGCTGGGATTTCCAGCATCTTCAGAATTTCTCTTATTTGTAAATATTACATGCTGCCTCTTTTCCTGTTATGCTATCTTTGACATCCTGGGTGCCTCATCCTCCCTTCAGGATACTTTTTCATCTTTGGGATTTGGGATCCTGCACCTTCCAATTGTCCCCAGAAACTCCAGCCATTGCTGGTGGTTTTCTGGAACCCAGGCTCTTTGTGATTTTTGTACAGCAAAGGACTTGGATCAGAAAGTGGAAGGGTGGGTTGGTGATTTTGCTTGGTGGAGTCATGGACAGCACGGAGAGTTATCGTAGGTTGCAACGGGATATAAACAAGATGCAGATCTGGGATGAGAAGTGGCAGATGGATTACAACCCAGAATAGTGTCAGGTGATTTACTTTGGAAAGTCAAATTTGATGGCAAATCAATGGTAGGATGTTTAACAGTATGTTGGCGCAAAGGGATCTTGCAGTCCATATTCAAGGATTCCCCAAAGTTGCTGCGCAAGTTGATAGAGTTGTTAAGCAGGTGTATGATGTGTTGGCCTTTGTTAGTCAAGGGATTGAGGTCAAGGGCTGCGGAGTAATGTTGCAACTCAATAAAACCCTGGTTAGATTGAATATTGTGTTCAATTCTGTTTGGCTCATGTGGAAGCTTTAGAGAGGGTGCAAAGGAGATTTATCAGGAAGCTGCTTGGATTAGACAACGTGGTTTTTAACAATAAGATCATAAGAAACAGGAGAAGAATTAGATCATTTAGCCCATCGAATCTGCTCCACCATTTCATCACGGCTGATCCAATTTGCCTTTCAGCCCTAATCTCCTGCCTTCTCCCCATATCTCTCCATGCCCTGACCATTCAAGAATCTATCAATCTCTGCCTTAAATATACATAAACACTTGTCCTCCACAGCTGCCCATGGCAAAGAATTTCACAGATTCACCACTCTCTGGCTAAAAGAAAATTCCTCCTCATCTCCATTCTAAAAGCACAGTGCTCTATTCTGAGGCTCTCCCACCATAGGAAACATCCTCTCCACACCCAGTCTGTCAAGGCCTTGCACCATTCAATAACTTTCAACGCAGTCACCCCTTATTCTCCTGAATTCCAGTGAGTACAGGCCCAGGGCCATCAAACACACTTCATATAACAAGCCTTTCAATATTGGAATTATTTTCGTGAACCTCCTTTGAACCCTCTCCAGTTTTAATACATCCTTTCTAAGAGAAGGGGCCCCAAACTGCTCCAGTTCTTCATTAAGTCTCAACATTACATCCTTAATTTTGCTGTATATCATGGTCCTCTTGCAATGCATGCTAACACTGCTTTTGTCTTCCTCACCACAGACGTAACCTACAAATTAAGTTTTTGGGAATCCTGCAAAAAATCCCTTCATGCCTCAGTGTTATTTGGATTTTCTCTCCATTTAGAAATTAGTCAACTCTTTCATCTCTTCTACCAAAGTGCATGACCATACAATTCCCAACATTATATTCCATCTGCCTCTTCTTTGCCCATTCTCTGAATTGATCAAGGTCCTTCAGTAGCCTCTCTACTTCCTTAAAACTACCAGCCCCTCTTCCTATCTTCATATCATCTGCAAACTTTGCAACAAACCCATCAATTCCATCATCCACATCATTGACATATGACGTAAAAAGAATTGGTTTCAACACACACCCCTGTGGAAAGCTACTAGTTACTGGCAGCCAGCCAGAAAAGGCTCCCTTTATTCCCACTCTTTGCCTCCTGCCAATCAGCCACTGCTTCATCCATGCCAGTATCTTTCCATTAATACCATGGGTATGTAGCTTGTTAAGCCTCATGTGTGGCATCTTGTCAAAGGCCTTCTCCTCTGTCTACCCTGCTTGTTTTTCTCCAAAGAATCCCAACAGATTTGTCATGCAAGGTTTTCCATTGAGGAAACCATGTCCCTTTTTATCATGTACCTCAAAGTATCCTGAGAACTCATCCTTAATAATTGACTCCAACAGCTTCTCAACTAGTGAGGTCAGACTGCAGTTACCTTTCTTCTGCCTCTCTCCCTTCGTAAAGAATGAAGTAACATTTGCAATCTTCCAGTCTTCCAGAAGCATTCCAGAATCAAGTGATTTTTGAAAGATCGTTACTAATACCTCCACAATCTCTTCAGCTACCTCTTTCAGAGCTCTGGAGTGTAGTCCATCTGGTCCAGGTGAGTTATCGACCTTCAGACCTTTCAGTTTCACAAGAACCTTCTCTCTAGTAATGGTAAATTAGTTTCATGCCCCATGACACCTGAAACTTCCACTATACTGCTAGTGTCTTCCGCAAAGAAGGATGATGCAAAATACTTATTCAGTTTGTCTGCCATTTCCTGGTCCCCCATTACGACCTCTCCAGCATCATTTTCCATCAATATCCACTCTTGCTTCTCTTTTACCCTTTATGTATCTGAAGAAACTTTTGGTATCCTCTTTAATATTACTGGCTAGCTTACTTTCATATTCCATCTTTACCTTCTTAATGATTTTTTTGTTGCCTTTGGTTGGTTTTGAAGAGCTTCCCAATCCTTTAATTTCCCACTAAACTTTGCTCTATTATAATTCCCTCTCTTTGGGTTTTATGTTGGCTTTGACTTCCCTTGTTAGCCACAGTTGTGTCATCTTTCCTTCAGAATACTTCTTCCTCTTTGGGATATGTATATCCTGTGCCTTCCGAATTGCTTCCAAAACGTCCAGCTGTTGCTGCTCTGATTTCATCCCTGCCAGTGTTTTTTCCGATCAATTCTGGCCAACTCCTCTCTCATGCCTCTGCAGTTCCCTTTACTCCACTGCCATGCAGATATATCTGACTTTAGCTTCTCCTTCTCAAATTTCAGAGTGAGTTTAGTCATATTATGATCACTTTCCC
The DNA here is from genome assembly GCF_030144855.1 of Hypanus sabinus. NCBI lineage: Eukaryota > Metazoa > Chordata > Chondrichthyes > Myliobatiformes > Dasyatidae > Hypanus > Hypanus sabinus. The sequence continues at coordinate 62,859,435 of NC_082723.1, read as the reverse complement.
AGAAAGGCTCTTTTACCTTAACCCCTGTAATCAAATCTGGGTCATTGCACACCACCCAGTCCGGAAGAGCTGATCCCCTAGTGGGCTCAACCACAAGCTACTCTAAAAAAACTATCAGACACTTTAGAAATTCTCCCTCCTGTAATCCAGCACCAACCTGATTTTCCCAATCTACCTGCATATTGAAATCCCCCCATGACTATAGTAACATTGCCCTTTTGGCATGCATTTTCTATCTTCCATTGTAATTTGTAGATCACATCCTTACTACTATTTGGTAGTCTGTATACAGCTGGTATCAAGGTCTTTTTATTCTTGCAGCAATTGAACACCTTCTGACCCTATGTCACCTCTTTCTAATGATTTGATTTTACTTTTTGCCACAGAACAATGCCCTCCCTCTGCCTTCCTGCCTATCCTTTCGATACAATGTGTATCCTTGGACACTAAGCTCCCAGCTATAATCTTCTTTCAGCCGTGATTCCGTGTTGCCTACAGCATCATACATGCCAAACTGCCACTGTGTTATGTTCATCCACCTTATTCCGTATACTGCGTGCATTTAAATATAACACCTTCAGCCCTGTATTCACCCTTTACGATTTTGTCCGCCTTTTACATTGGAAAACATCCAGTTGATTGCAGTTTTTTCCTATCAACAGCCTCTCCTTATTACACATTGCCTCTGTTTGTAAACCAGCCATCTCATCTTCAGCTCTGTCACCTGCCTTTCCTACGATACTTCTTGCATTGAAATATACACAGCTCAGGACACTAGTCACACCATGCTCAACCTTTTGATCCCTAACTTTGACTGAAGTCTCACCAACATCTGTCTCCACAATTTCTCCACTAACTGTTCTGGCACTCTGGTTCCCAGTCCCCTGCAACTCTCATTTAACAAAGCTTCCTGTTAGAATATTAGTCCCCCAACAGTTCAGGTGCAAATGGCCCCTTCTATAAATGTCCTATATTCCCTGGAAGAGAGTCCCAAGATCCAAAAATCTTAAACCCTCCATCCTACACTAACTCCATAACCACTTGTTAAACTGTATTATCTTTCTAATTCTAGCCTCATTAACATGTGGCATGGGTAGCAACCCTGAGATCACAACCTTGGAGGTCCTGCCCTTTAACTTGGCATCCAATTCCCTGAACTTCCTATGCAGAGCCTCATCAGTTGCCCTACCCCTGTCACTGGTACCTACATTGACCATGACTTCTAGCTGTTCCCCCTTCCACTTAAGAATGCTGGGGACTCGAACTGAGATATCCTGGACCCTGCCACCCAGGAGTCGACATACCATCTTGGAATCTTGTTCTCATACACAAAACCTCCTGGCTGTTCCCCTAACTAACAAATCCCCTATCACCACAGTGTCCCTCTTCTTCCCCCTTCCCTTCTGAGTCACAGAGGCAGACTCAGTGCCAGAGACCAGACCACTGTGACTTTCCTCTGTTAGGACAACCCTCCTGTCAGTATCCAAAGTGATATAGCTGTTGTTGAGGGGGTTGACCACAGGGGTAAACTCTGCACTGGCTCCTTAACCCCTTCCTGACTGTCACGCATTCTCCTGTGTCCTGCACCTTGCGTGTAACTACCTCTTTACATGTCCTGTCTATCACCCACTCAGCCTCACAAATGATCCGGAGTTCACCCAGTTCCATCTCCAAACTCCTTAATGTGGATTGTTAGAAGCTGCAGCTGAATGCACTTTGTGCAGTTGTGTCATCAGGGACACTGGAGCCTCGAAGAACTCAAGCCACATGATCACCACTCGGACTCTGTCTACTCAGATGATGGCCACTGCACTTGCCCCTGCCTTCCTTTAATCTGCCCTTGCTAATCAATCCCAAACACCGATTGGTCACTGGTCAAAGCTCCTTTTCGCTGTCGTGAACCGCTGCTGCATTTTCTACTCGGGCAGTGGACCTGAGTGAAATTCGCTCCCCTCAAACCTTCTGATGTCTGGATTGGTCACCGGTCAAAGCTCTTTTATCAAGTTTGATCAAGCCAGAGTTTTTCTCTTTGGATGACAGAGCCAGACAAGGTGATAGGAGACATAGCCTGAGTGGATATTCCCAGAGTGGAAATAGCTGATACAATGGGCATAATTTTAAGGTGATTGGGGGTAAGTATGGGGGGATGTTAGAGGTAAGTTTTTTACACAGAGAATGCTGAGGGTGCCCTGCTGGGGTGGAGGGGGCAGAAGAGGCACATATGTTAGGGGTATTTAAGAAACTCTTAGATGGGCACATGGATGATATAAAAATGGAGGGCCTTGTAGGAGAGTAGAATGAGATTGATTTTAAAGTAGGTTAATTGTCAGCACAACATTGTGGGCTGAAGGGCCTGTACTCTGCTATAATGCTCTGTGTTCTACCTTCTTAAACCAGGGAATGCCTGGCAGCTGGCTCATGGGGTCATTAGTAATGGCAGTGGGCCTGGTCTGGCTGAGAGAGGGGTGAAGTCATACGCTGGGCTGACTGTGGGAGGTGTGAATGCAAGGAAATGGTCAGAGGAAGGACTAAGGAATGCTGGAGTTGTGAGATACCAGGAGTACAAGATAAATGAGGACACCGTAAGCATATTGCCAATTGGGGAATGTCTGTCAAGGACTGAGTCAGTGCCGAGATCGGTACCCTTTCGTTCGAACAATGTGGAGCTGCTGAAGTCAATATTGAGTCGAGAGAGCAGTAAGCTGCCTTGTCAGGCTTTGTTTGAATGCTGTAGGAGCCCAAAAGAGGAACCAGTGGAGTGGAATGCAGAGATGAAGAGACAAAGAGCTGTAATTTGGATAGGTACATGGATGGGAGGGGTATGGAAGGCAGATCAATGGGACTAGGCAGCTTGGCAGATACTAGATGGGCAGAAGGGCCTGTTTCTGTGACCCTATGACTTCAGTGTCTCGGACAGAGGCAAATTTGTTTGTCCACAATCTCACCAGCAGGGAGACCAATGGAACTGCAGGAAGCCTGGGAGTGCACGGTTCAAAGGTTTGCCTTTTATTTCTTCTGTCAGTGGTGATCAGAGGCAGTGTGGATGCTGAACAACTGCATCTGTTTCCATGGAAACACCAGCATCATCTCAGCTCACTTTCACCATGGGAATTGCTCAGTAAACAAGACTTCCAGCAGCTGTACAGCCGCAGTACCACACTCATATCCCCACACACCCCTCCTGTGGTAAAGTCACCCACACACACACCTACACACACAGTACATACACTCATACACAGTACACACACACACACAGAGTACACACTCCCACACACAGAGTACACACTCCCACACACAGTACACACACACACACACACACACACACACACACACACACACACACACACACACACACACACACACACACACACACAGTACACACTGCCAAACACAGTACACACACATATACACATTGTACGCACACCAATCCACACAGTATACAAACACCCACACACAAATAGTGCACACACATAGTACATACACCTACAGTACACACACCCTCACATGCAGTATACCCACGTACTACACAGTACACAAACCCACACACTCAATACAGACTCCCACACACCCACACAGTACACATACCAATACACATGGTACGCACACTCACAGACGTAGTACATACTCACACACAGTACACATACACGCACACCCATGGCGCGTGCACGCACACACACACACACACACACACACACACACACACACACACACACACACACACACACACACACACACACACACACACACACACACACACACACCATATACTCCCACAAATGGTACACATATACACACACAGCATGCACCCACCTACAGATCGTACACACCCACAAACCTTCACATGGCAGCAGCCAATGACACAATCATGTTTCAAAACACACACATACAGTACTTTAATACTGGCTTGATTTAATACCCATGAGTTATTGTTATTAAAGCTGAGTAATGTGAATAGGATTATGGTAGTGTGGAATATATTGTTCCCATTTTTGCTTGTGAGGAGTTTCTGTGGATCCAGGCTCCATCAGAGGCAGTGATAACTGCTGCTCTGATCTCCAGCAGGTTTAACGAGCATCGATCTTGTTTTCTTTTCATCTCTAATGTGATTCAGCTCAGCCGTTTGATCGCAGGTTCCAGCACCGCTTTCTCACTCGATGCCTCCCCTGTCAAATGCTACCCATTCTCAGCATCCCAGAATGGAGCCGGGCGTTTTGATCTTCTTGCTGTACGTGATGATCATCCACGAGCTGGTGTGCGGCTGGATCGAATACAAGAGGCAAGCAGCCAAGCCCAAGAAGCCAGCCCGGCCTGTCTGGTGCCCACAGTGAGTAGTGGCCATAGTACATAAGGCCATAGTGGCCTTAGCAATGTTAACAGAACTGAGTTGTCTGTTCTTCCTTCAAACAAAACTTCACACCACCGCTGAATGTGAGAGATGGGTGTTGTTTATTTATCATAGTTTAAATAGCCTGCTAGTTCTGACAGCACAATGTATCAGGGTTTGTGATGGACTGTAGACCATGGTCTCTCTTTGGGGGCTTTGCTGTTGCTGGCACGTGGGTGGCAGGAATGCCGATGCTTTATGCCATAACAAGTGGGGGTGAGGGAGAGGGGAGGATGATGCTTTTGTGTGGGAGGGGCAGGGGCCTTTGGGGTTCTTGTGTGTTTTTTGTCGTTCATTCTTTGGGTTTTTTTCCTTCTGTTTCGAGGATGTCTGTGAGAGTAAGAGTTTCAGGTTGTATATTCCCCAATATTAAATGGAACTTTTGAACTTTTGAACTAAGAATGCCTACCGTGTCATGTACTGGATGCCCTTCAAGGCCACACAAGCACTGATTGTAAAGAACACGTCTGAATGTGCACACAGTTGGATTCCCAAACAGTCGTCAATAACCTGAGGAAGGGAAGTAGTAAGAGGTTCCTTTTAGGGCTGGCTGGCTCTCTCTGAGAAAAGTACCTGACACTTTTTACCCACTTCCCCAAGTGAGGGGAGAAGTGCAGGTTTGAAGTTGCCTTTTGAAGGAAGTTACCTTTCTTCATGTATGAAGAATTAATCATGTGGAGAAACATAATCGCCTTCAGGATACTGAGATATAATTACAACTCTCTGATTTGATATGCGGATTATGACCAAAGAAAACATGGCTGGAGTTGCTTAGCACTTTTGTTTAAAGCTTGATTTTTTGACACACTGAATAAACAAAAAATAGAGAAAATAGATAAAAGGAAACTGCCAATATTTACAAAAAGATATCTACCAGAAAGCACAACAACAGCTCCATACTTTGTTCAGTGTGAACTCCTAGCTTCTCTCTCTCACCCTCTCTCTCGCTCTCTCTCTCTCTCTCTCTCACACACCCTCTCTCTCTCTCTCTCTTTCTCTCTCTGTCTCACTCCTACCGAGAGCGACCCCCCCTTTTTTTAGGCATCAGAAAATACCATGTTTAGTTACTCATGAAGTTAATTTAAGACTACATGTGAATTAGAGTACGATGCTGCACCCCACAATGTAGTTACAATCGTATTACAAAATAAACAGAAGTATCTAGCTTATATACAAAATACAAACAACATATACACATTTACACATCCCCATTACTAAAGAAATGGAACTCTCCAGTGTGTAGGGCAGGAGGCACGATAAAACCAAACCCTTCAGGATGCATTATTAAAATATAACGGGGGGTGGGGGAGAAGACATTGAAGTGTGCAGGCTCAGTGCAGAGTGACAAGGCAATGTTTGTGTGTGCGTGTGTGAATGCGCATGAGTTCTGAGTGTGTTAATGAGCGCTCTCTGTCACATTAACACCCTTCTCTCCTGCGGCAATGATGTTCTTCAGCCACGGTGGTTAGTCTGCGGTAACATTTCCTGTCCCTGCTTTATGGTAGACACGGTTTGAAGGATTGGGGCTCTGGGTACCACCGTGTCCCTCTGGCCATCTTCGTCTGTATCCACGTTAGCACTCTGTGGTCTGTAAAGTTCAGATTTCCTGCCAAGGGGGCAGTACCGGAGGTTGTAAAGGGCCCACAGTGAACATCGAACATAGTGCGCAGGAACAGACCATTCAGCCCGTGATGTCGCGCCAAACCAGCTAAAAATCAAATCGAAAACACCCAAGCACTAAGCCCTCCTACCTACACCATGTCCATATCCCTCCATCTCCCTCACATCATGTGCCTGTCCAAACGTCTCTCAAAAGCCTCTACTGTATTTGCCTCTACCACCACACCAGAGCATTCCGGGCATCCGCGACTCTCTGAGTAAAAAACGTACCCCTTACATCCCCGTTGAACCGACCCCCTCACCTTCAATTCATATCCTCTGGTATTAGGCATTTCAACAGATACCCCCTGTCCACTCTATCTATGCTTCTCATAAACTTATAAACCTCTATCAGATCTCCCCTCAGACTCCGACGCGCCAGAGAAAACAACCCAGGTTTATCCAGCCTCTCGTGATAGCACATGCCCTCTAAACCAGGCAACACCCTGGTAAACCTCTTCTGCACCCTCTCCAAGGCCTCAACATCCTTCCTATAGTGGGGTGACCAGAACTGTAAGCAATACTCTAGATGTGGCCTAACCAGAGTTCTATAAAGTTGCAACATAACCTCTTGACTTTTGAACTTAGTGCCTCAAATAATAAATTCAAGCATTCTAAAAGCCTGCTTTATCACCTTATCGACCTGTGTAGCCACTTTCAAGGAGCTATGAACTTAGATCCCAAGATCTCTCTGCTGAACAACACTGTTAAGGATAATAGTGTGCTGTCTCCTTGCATTTGCCCTACCAAGGTGAAGCACCTCACATTTTTCTCGGTTAAACTCCATCTGCCATTTCTCTGCCCATTTCTGCACATGATCTATATTGTGCTGTATTCTTTGTCAGTCTTCTACACTTTCCACAACTTCACTAATCTTGGCGTCATCCGTAAATTTACTAATCCACTCATCTACATTTTCATCCAGGTCATTTATATGTATCACAAACACCAGAGGTCCCAGCACAGATCCCTGCAGAACACCACTAATTACAGACCTCCAGCTCAAATACATCCTTTCAACCTCTACCCTCTGTGTTCTTTGCACAAGTTAGTCCTGAATCCAAATAACCAATTTTCCATGGACCCCATGAATCTCAATCTTCTGGATTAGCCTCTCTTGAGGAACTTTGCCAAATGGCTTACTAAAATCCATGTAGACAACATCCACTGCTCTACCCTCATCAAGCTCCCTTGTCACCTTGTCAAAAAACTTGATTAAGTTGGTAAGGCACAAGTTGCCATCCGCAAAGCCATACTGGCTCTCCCTAATTAGGCCAAATGCTCATATATCCTATCCCTAAGAATTTTCTCCAGCAATTTCCTACAACTGACATGAGATTCACCAGTCTATAGTGCCCAGGATTCTCCCCCATTCCCTCCTTCAACAGAGATACAACATCAGCCACTCGCCAGCCAGTCTTCCGGGACATTGTCTGCGGATCAAGGGGATACAAAGATACTGGTCAAAGGCTCAGCAAACTCACCTCTTTCCTTCTTCAATAACCTGGGGTAAAGCCCATCAGGCCCTGGGGACCTATCCACTTTAATACTCGTTAGGAGGCCCGACACCATCTCCTCCATGACCCCTAAATGCCTTAACATATTTATACACTCAGCACTGATCTGCTGGTCCTTCATATCCTTTTCTTTGGTGAATACTGAAGCAAAGTACTCTTTAAGACCTCACTCATATTTTCTGTGCTGAAGCAAATGTTCCCCCTCCCTTATCCTTGAGTGGTTCCACCCTCTGTCTATTTATCCTCTTACTCTTGATTTATGTTGAATGCCTTGCAGTTCACCTTAACCCTACTTGCCAAGGCCTTTTCCTGACTTTCCTAGTTCCCTTCTTTAGTTCTTTCCTGGCTTCTTTGTACTTCTCATGTGCTTTGTTTGATCCCGACTTCCGAAGCTTTACATTTCCTTTTTCTTCTCGACTAAATTCATCACCTCTCTGGACATCCAAGGTTTTCTTACCTTTCCGTTCCCATCCTTCCTTCCAGCAGGAGCATCCCTTTCCTGTACTCTGTGCAATTGACCTTTAAACACCCTCCTCATGTCTGATGTGGACTTGCCAGAGAAAAGGTGTTCCCAATTAACTCTTCTTAGTTCCTGCCTAATGCCTCCACAATTTGCCCTACTCCAATTTAAAACTCTTCCACAAGGACCATACATATACTTATCTATAACTATCCTGGAAGTTAAGGAGTTATGGTCACTATTCCCTAACTGTTCATCCACTGAAATGTCAGTCACCTGGCCAGGTCCATTACCCAACACCAGGTTCAGTACAGCCCCTCCTCTCATTGGACTGTCCACATACCCATTTAAGATACACTTAATAAATTCTGCCCCACCTAAACCCCTTACACTGAGATGATTCCAGTTTATATGTAATAGGGAAGTTGAAATCCCCCACGCTACCAATCCTATTATTTATTTTTTGTCCAGACACTCTTTTCAATGGTGGAATACCTGGTTTCCACTATTCTCCATATTGTCCTTGTGCCAGAATTGCTCCAATGCCTGCCAGGAGGGACTTCACTTCCTCCTTGGTGTAAGGTCGAGCACCGTTGCAGATCACTTCCACCTTGTCCATCTGTGGTTGAACCTCTCCGTATCCCAAAGGGTAGTTGAGGTATCTGGTTTCATTTTTTGCCCACTCACATATTTGTAGATTGAGGGTGAGACCAGCAGCATGAATATTTCCCAGGACCCTGCCCAGATGGTCCAGATGCCCTGACCATGACTGGCCGTAGACAACCATGTCATCTAGGTAGGCCGCACTACAATCCTCACAGCCTTGTGGCTCTTGGTCCATCAACTGCTGGAACGTTGCTGGTGCATACCACAGGGCATCACAGTGAATTGAAATAGACCCAGAGATATGTGGAAGGCAGTGAGCAGCCTTCACTAAGGTCCAGTGTAGTAATGTAGTTTGCCTGTCCAATCCTTTCTAGTTGGCCATCAATACTGGGCATAGAATAAGTAACAAAAAAAAAGAAATGGCACTCAACTTGTGGAAATCAATGCATACCCTCAGGGTGCTCTCCTTCTTGGAGACGATAATGAATGGACTGCTCCCCTCACTGTCTGAAGGCTCGATGACTCCCAGATCCAGCATGGTCTGATCTCATCCTTACATGTTGCCCTGGCACTCTGCAGCAGAGCTGGCATACTGAACCCGGGTCGGGTCTGATCCTGATGAAACGTTTTAGGACCTTTGTCGGTCCTGGTCTCCGCTGGAACAGCTGCCAGCTTTGGCGAAAAGCATTTTGTTGGTAAATCTTCAACTTCTTGAAGAGTTCCAAGCATGTGCAGATTCCTCAGAGGCACTTAGTTTCCCAGGACTGGGGTAACTAGGTGCCTGTGGGCGGTATGGGTTCTGTAGACCATAGGACCTGCTTTATGGTTATGACAACAGAAAGGTCAACTAGGGATGATTATAATGGTGCCCCCTTAACCACCAGGCTTTGAACCATAGGGGATAACTTCATTGGAATGTTCCCACAACCTATGGACTCACTTTCATGGACTCTTCCTCTCATGTTCTCACTATTTATGGCTTATTTATTTATCACTCTTACTTTTTTTCTTTTTGTATTTGCACAGTTTGTTGTCTTTTGCACGCAGTTTGGTGCTGTCTTTCGTATGGTTATTATTCTGTTTGGAATTTATTGAGAATGCCTGCAAAGAAATGACTCTCAGGTAACATATGTGTACTCCTATAATAAGTTTACTTGGAAGTATAAACTTATGTAATGATACCTGTGTGAATGAGGTAGCAATAAATAAGCATTAATCTCCTACCAGTGAAGTCAAAAGTGAGATTGAGTGGTTGTTGGAGGAGTCGAAGGTGGTCATTGAAGTGGAGAAGGGGAGGCAGTTTCCAGGGAGGTGTTTGACGTGGTGCTGAGGCTGGGGAGAGAGGTTGGTAGTGTGGGACCGAGAGAAGCTAAGCCAGTGAAAGCGACTTTGGAACAATGACTTGAATCCATTCAGAGAGACGGGAGAGGTTGGGAAAAGGAGGGAAAGGGAAAAGGACAGCAACAGTGAGCACTGGGCACCGGGATTGTGGATTGGCTGACCCTTGGGGAATTGGTGGGGGGGGGGGGGGCGAATCGAGGATGGGATTGAAGAGGGAGTTCGTGACGGTTGTAGGGTGCTTATTGAGTGTGACGGCTGTGCTTCCTAGAGGTGTAAATACCAAGTGGCTAACGGTCAGCTATCCATGCACGGACGCAGCGCACATGTTAGACAAACTGTAGATGGCAGAAAACCGTGAGCACAGGCTGTGTCCAGCTGAGGATATGCCAACCCACTGCAGGGGGAACATCCATGTTTCAAAGCTGGTCCCAAGAATGGGAGCACAGAGAATGGTGTGGTCCCTTGGTGTATTGGCCCAAGGACACCTGAACCAATGACCCCAGGACATACAGATCAGGCAGTGACCCCGGAACACATGGACTGGATAGTCGCTGACCTATCTAAACATCTGTTAAATGTTGTTATCATTCCCACCTCCTCTGACAACTCATTCCATATACCTGACACTCTCTGTATGATAAACCTATTCCTCAAGTCCCATTTAAATCTTTCCCCTCTCTCCTTAAACCTATTTGGGAAAAAGCCAGTGGTAGTCCATCTTATCCATGGCCTGTGATCTTGTGTAGCACTTAAGGACACCCCTCAGTCTCCTTCACTCCAGGAAAACAGTTCCGGCTTATCCAGTGTCCTGAGCTCTTCCACTCTAGGTAGCATTCATACGAATCATCTCTGCATCCTTTCCACCTTCCGTACAAATATTCCAAGGATATTTATTTACTTTATTTAAACATACAGCATAGAACAGGACTGCACCAACAAGCAACCCCCGATAACCCTGGTTTAACCCGAACCTCATCACGGGACAATTTACAATGACCAGTTTCCCTACTGGGTAGGTCTTTGGACAGTGGGAGAAATTGGACAACCCATAAGCTCCACTGGGAGGACGTACAAACTCCTTATTGCTACGTTGCCGTAGCTTTCTCAGCAATGTGCTTATGGTTGTAACATGATGTGTCAACCCCTGTACTCAGCGCCCCGGACAGTGAAGGCCAGCGTGTCCAGTGCCTTCTTCACCAATCTGTCTACTTGATGCCACTTTCAGAAAACAATAGTTCAAGTGGTTCCACTTTAATATCAGAGAACGTTTACAGTACACAACCTGAAATTCTTACTCTGCAGAAACATCCACGAAAAACAGAAGAGAATCCCACAAGGAGTGAATGGCAGAAAAACCTTAGACCCCCAAAGCTCCCACTCCCCCCTTACCCACACAAGCAGTAGCAAAGCATCAACCACACCGAGAGAGAGAGAGAGAGAGAGAGAGATCGCTTGACGACAGAGACCTCCATCTGAGACATTCGCTGCCGTAAAATCCTGACATTCCTTCACCCACAACACCTCAGTCGGAGGCACCGGCTCGGAATTGGTTGTCCACAGGGCTGGCACACGTGTTTCAGGCCACTCCTGGAGAACATTGGAAAATGGCTGGTCAGTGTGCTTCAGGAGTGGGAACTTATCCACTGTGAAAAACACACACAGAATGCCGGAGGAACTCAGCAGACCAGGCAGCATCTGTGGAAAAGGGTAAACAGTGGATGTTTCGGGCCGAGACCCTTCGGCAGGACTGGAGAAAAAAAGCTGAGGAGTAGATTTAAAAGGTGGAGGGAGGGGAGAGAGAAACACAAGGTGATGGGTGAAACCAGGAGGGGGAGGGATGAAGTAAAGAGCTGAGAAGTTGATTGGTGAAAGAGTCAGAAGGCCATGGAAGGAAGAAAAAGGGGGAAGGAGCAGCAGAAGGAGATGATGGGTGGGCAAGGAGATGAGAAGAGAGAGGGAAAATGGGGAAGGGTGGGGGTGGGGGGTATTACTGGAAGCTTGAGAAATCAATGTTCATGCCATCAGGATGGAGGCTACCCAAACGGAATATAAGATGTTGTTCCTCCACCCTAAAAGTGACCTCATTACGACAGTGGAGGAGGCCATGGATGAACATATTGGAACAGGAATGGGAAATGGAATTAAAATGGGCGGCCACTGGGAGATCCCACTTGTTCTTGTGGATGGAGTGTAGATGCTTGTTGAAGCAGTCTCCCAATCTACATTTGGTCTCACCAATATACAGGAGGCCACACCGGATGCAGTAGATGATACCAACAGACTCACAGGTGAAGTGTCACCTCACCTGGACGGACTGTTTAAGACCGTGAATGGTAGTGAGGGAGGAGGTGTCGGGGCAGGTGTAGCACTTGTTTCGCTTGCAAGGCTAAGAACCAGTAAGGAGATCAGTGGGGAGGGGAGGGACGAATGGACAAGGGAGTCGTGTAGAGAGTGGGGAAAGCAGTGGTGGGGCAGGTAGGGAAAGATGAGCTTGGTGGTGGGATCCCATTGGAGATGTTTCAGGGAATTATGTGCTGGACGCGGAGGCTGGTGGGTGGTAGGTGCGGACAAGAGGAACCCTGTCCCTCATATGGTGGCGGGAAGATGGGGGTGTGCTTGAAATGGAAGAGCTGTGGTTGAGGGCAGCATTGATGGTGGAGGAAGGGAAGCCCCTTTCTTTGAAAAAGGACATCTCCTTTGTTCTAGAATGAAAAGCCTCATCCTGAGAGCAGATATGCAAAACCACAGCTTGAGTGCTGTTGCAGATCACAGACCTCAACAGAACCCCTGCCACCTTGAAAAGGAAAAAATAAGAGACATTAAAGAAAGGAATTTAAGCTGTTTCCGCAGACGAGGTCAAAGAAGCATCCATTTGGTGCCACCTTAGCTCTTCCCAGCTCTGTACCTGAACACTTAGGTCTCTCTGTTCTACAACTCTCTCCAGGACCCTACCATTCACTGGGAAAATCCACACAGAGTTTAACTTCTCAAAATTCTTTTCTGAGTTTAATTGCCGCCTTTCTCAGCTGAAATACATCCTACTCTAAACTTCAGCGATGTTCTTCTCTGTCCAGTTTTGGTGTCATCCACCTGCTTATTGATAAGCGTGCTTGTACCAGTCATTAATATAGATCACAAACAACAGAGGGCCCAGCACTGTTCCCAGCAGCACACCACTGGTCACATGCCAGTATGAAAAGCAACTATCCCACTGCCACTCTCTACCTTCTTCTATCAAGCCAATTTTGCAATCTGTTGATGAGCTCAGGCTGGATCCCATGCCGTCCAGCCTTCTAGACTGGCCTACCATGTGGGACATCGCCAAAAGCCTTACTAAAGTTCATGTAGACAACATCCACCACTCTGCCCTCATCAATTTCTTGGTCGCTTCTTCACATTGGTGGGACACAGTTTCCCAGGCTGACCGTTCCTATGCAGCCTTTCCTTTCCAAATGTTAATAGGTTGCACCTCACGGAGTCCTTCCAAGTAACCTTCTCATCTCTGACTTTAGGGTCACCAGCCTATAGTTCCTTGGCTTGACTTTATAGCCCTTCTTAAATAAAGGTTCAGCCAACTACCCTCCAGTCTGCCTGTGTGTCACGCAGCTTATGTGGACACAGGGATCACCACCAGGGTCACAAATGTTTCTTCCTTTGTTTCACATAGTACTCTGGGGACTTATTCAACTTTCTCAGTTCCTCTTGTAACATCAATATTTTTCACTGTTACCTTCCCTGAACTCCATTGCTTCCATGATCTTCTCCACAGTACATACAGAGGAGAAAGTCCTGATTTAAGACCTTGTAGGATAATGTGATTGGTGGAAATGTACGTAATTCACAATCACTGATATTGAGATGGGGTTCACGTTAAGGCGCTGGTCTGACGTGATGACGCATTACGTGGTTACCGCGCTTTTGTGTTCACGTTTTTCAGTACAACAGATGTGTTGCTCTGGCTTTTCTTAAACATAAAATGCTTCACACAGTTTTATTTGTGAAAACCTACATTGGTGATCCCGATGCTCTAGGATGATTCCGGTTATTGAAAATGTCGGCCGTCGCAGTCATTTAAAAACTGCCGGAGTTTTGGGAGCAAGGTGCTGTTGCTCGGCTTGTACAAGCTGAGGCCCAATTTGCACTGAGAGAAATCACCGTTGACAACACCAAATTTACCTGTGTGGAGTCACCGCCCAGCGACTCCATGGCTGCGAGGCTGGCTGTATCTGATGCAGCGATTCAGATCGATGGGTTTACTACACACCGACAGGATAAGTCTATAGATTCTCTCAAAAGCAGAGGTGGAGGAGTATGCCTCATGATCAACTCTTTTTGGTGCACAATTATATCAGTGCTGACCCAATTCTGCTCACCAGACCTGAAATATCTCACAGTTAAGTGCCATCCACTTTACCAACCACAGGAGATTTCCATGGTCATTTTGGTAGCAGTATACATTCCACCTCAGGCCAATGACAATCAGGCTTTAGATGATCTGAGCAAAGGGATCAGCATACATGAAAAAGCACACTGTTATGGTCTGGCCCAGAGCCCGCTTTCCGGGTCTTGATCCGGTCCGTGTACTCCGGACTCCGGGTCTTGTAGCCATCTCTCCTTTCACCCTTGAGCCCAAATAGGATCATCTTGGCTTCAGGAGGTGCACCTGAGACCTATCGGCTTGCAGATGGATATAAGGGGTTCTGGTCCTGAGTCTAGTTGGGGGTTGTCCTGTACCTGCTGTTCTGCTTGGCTATCCTGTTTTGACCCTGGCTTGGAGTACTCACTGTTAATCATCTAGTTCTGTAAGTCTGTTCTTGTAGTCATCCTGGCCTGAGCTCCCTTCTGACCCCCTGCCTCTGTTGGGTAAGCAGGCTGGACCTCTGTTGCCTGGTGGGGGGACCTCTGTTGCCCCTTTCTTACCCCTCTCTTCTGATGGGTTGTGCCCTGCAACCTGCCCAGGTGCTCTGTGTCTTGCCCAGGCCCCTGTGTTCCTGCCTGGGAGGCTGGGCCCTGCCCAGAAGTAATGCAGCCTGCTTAGGGGGCTATCCTCCCAGCATTCCTTGTCCCATAGACCCATCCTTTAGCCTTGCCAGGGTCCTGTCTTTGCCATGAACTCTCTGAACCCCAGGATCACTGTTGCATGCCATGGTCTCCCCACCTTGTTCTATCCCTTAGTTGTTTCTGTTCTGCCCCTAGTACTTCAGTGCCTGTGCCCTGCATTTGGGTCCAGTCTCCATGTCCCTTGTGACACACACCCTAATGCCTTTACCATTGTTTTGGGGGATTTTAATTAGGCCAGACTGAAAAATCACTAAGCAACCACCATCAACAGATCACTTGCAATACCAGAGGAAACAACGCACTGGACCATTCCTACACCACATCAAGAATGCCTACTGTGCTGTTCCATGCCCTCACTTCAGGAAGTCACCTGGCTATACTCCCTGAGTATAGGCAGAGACTGAAGACTGTAGCACCAACAGTGAGGACCAAGAAGGTATGGAAAAGGGAAGCACAGGAGCACCTACAGGACTGCTTTGAATCGGTGGACTGGACTGTATTCAGGGATTCATCTTTGAAACTGGATGAATATGCTGCAGTTGTTACCAACTTCATTAAAACCTGTGTGGATGAATGCGTGTCTACAAAGACTTGCTGTACATTCCCAAACCAAAAGCCAGGAGGTATGTCGTCTGCTGAAGGCTAACTCTGCGGCATTCAAGGCTGGTGACCCAGGTCTGTACCAGAAAACCAGTTTGACTTGCAAAGGGCTATCTCAAGGGCGAAAAGACAATCTTGAATGAGATTGGAGGTGAAATCAGATGCATGACAACTCTGGCAGGGTTTTGCAAGACATTACCTCCTTCAAAGTGAAACTCTCTAGCATGAATGGCAGTGATGCTTTACTGCCAGATGAACACAACACCTTCTATGCCCACTTTGAAAGGGAGAACACAACTACAGCTGTGAAGATCCCTGCTGCACCTGATGACCCTGTGATCTCTGTCTCAGAGGCCGATGTTAGGCTGTCTTTAAAGAGGATAAACCTTTGCAAAGCGGAAGGCCCTGATGGAGTACTGGGTAAGGCTCTGAAGATGTGTGCCAACCAACTTGTGGGAGTATTCAAGGATATTTTCAAACGCAATGCGATGGGCAGAAGTTCCCACTTGCTTCAAAAAGGCAACAATTACACCAGTGCCTAAGAAGAATAATGTAAGCTGTCTTAAAGACTATCACCCAGTAGTACTCACATTGACAGTGATGAAATGCTTTGAGAAGTTGGTCATGAATAGACTGAACTGCCTCAGCAAGGACCTGGACCCATTGCAATCACCACAATAGGTCAATGGCAGATGCAATCTCAATGGCTCTTCACTCGGCCTTAGACCACCTGGGCAACACAAACAACCATGTCAGGATGCTGTTCATCAACTATAGCTCAGCATTTAACATAATCATTCCCACAATCCTGATTGATAAGTTGCAGAACCTGGGCCTCTGTACCACTCTCTGCCAATGGATCATCGACTTCCTAACCGTAAGATCACAATCTGTGCGGGTTGGCGATAATATCTCCTCCTCACTAATGATTCACACTGGAGCACCTCAGGGGTGTGTGCTTAGCCCACTGCTCTACTCTCTCTATACACATGACTGTGTGGCTAGGCATAGCTCAAATACCGTCTATAAACTTGCTGATGATATAACCATTGTTGGTAGAATCTCAGATGGAGACGAGAAGGTTTACAGGAGCAATATATACCAACTAGTGGAGTGGTGTTGCAACAACAACCTTGCACTCAACGTCAGTAAGATGAAAGAGCTGATTGTGGACTTCAGGAAGGGTGAGATGAAGGAACACATATCAATCCTCATAGAGGAATCAGGAGTGAGCAGTTTCAAGTTTCTGGGTGTCAAGATCTCTGAGGACCTAACCTAGTACCAATATATTGATGTAGGTATAAAGAAGGCCAGACAGTGACTATACTTCATTAGGAGTTTGAAGAGATTGTGTATTTCAATAAATACACTCAAATATCTATAGATGTACCGTGGAGAGCATTCTGACAGGCTGCATCGTTGTCTGGGATGGGGGGGGGGGGGTTGCTACTGCACAGGACTGAAAGAAGCTGAAGAGGGTTGTAAATTTAGTTGGCTCTATCTTGGATACTAGCCTACAAAGTACCCAGGACATCTTCAAGGGGAGGTGTCTCAGAAAGGCAGTGTCCATTAATTAGGACTCCCAGCACCCAGGGCATGTCCTTTTCTCACTGTTACCATCAGGTAGGAGGTACAGAAGCCTGAAGGCACACACTCAGCGATTCAGGAATAGCTTCTTCCCCTCTGCTATCTGATTCCTAAATGGATAACTTTTTTAGTATATATTATTTCTGTTTTTGCATGATTTTTAATCCATTCAATATGCATATACTTTTTATTTATTCATTCACTCACTCATTCATTCCTCTATAATGTATTGCATTGAACTGCTGCTGCTACGTTTACAAATTTTACGACACATGCCAGTGATAATGAACCTGAGTTTGATTCTGGTGAGGCTGCGAGAACACCCAGTGGAGCACAATAGCTACTGATCACTGAAACCGCACTTCTTACAGACTTTCAAACTGAGTGTGCCAAACAGTTGCTCTCATCGCCCAGCTTCAGTGATGCTAAGCCAGCGGACGTGCTGACTCTCCTGGGAAATCACCATCATTATTTTTAAAGGACTCTTCATACTGCAAGCGCCTGATCAGGTTTACCAAGCACCTCACTACTGCACCCGTGAAGGATTATAAAGGGGTTGCTAAAATGGCTTATAGTCTACTTTCAGCCAGACAGCCATCCGTAATTTCTCCTTCTTTCCCTGCCCCTAAAAGCCCAATCAGCAAGGCCCCCCTGTGGTTTTACTATGCTTCCTCTGCTACAAACACTAGGAAGTGCTGATGGCCTTGCAGTTTCGAGAGTGCCAGCGCATTGGGACATCAGAAATCTGTGAACACGGGGGGTTCTAGCTGCAAGGATTGTCCACTATTCATTATGGACACTGTTTCAGGGGGACGCTTCCTGTGTGACACAGGTGCTCAAGTGAGTGAGCCGCCAGCATCACCCCTTGATGAGAAGGCAAAGACGAAACCTTGCCAACGGCAGCAGAACCTAGCTTTACGGGACCCGACGGATAACGGTCTGCTTCAGTGACTAACGTTACACACGGGACTTTGTCCTTGCCCAAGTGGCTCGACCTCTGCTTGGTGCAGATTTCCTGTGTGTCCAAGGATTGTTGGTTGATCTCAAGAATTGCGGGTTTGAGAATGTCAAGGGCTTTGGGCTGTTACCCTGTTTCCCCAGTGAGTTCCCCACAACGACTCTGTCAAGCCTGTGCACCACCACATGTGAGTTTACTCGTCTACTGGGTGAATTCCCAGACCCCACCAAGCCCACATTCTCCACTACAGTCACAAAACATGGGGCCGGGCACGACATTCCCACAGCTGGCCTGCCAGTCCATGCCCGCGTGAAAAGAACGTCTCCATACATGGCCTCTCGTATCTGGGCCAGAAGACTTCTCAGTAACTGGTTGCACTAAAGTTTGTGTGGCACGACCTTGGAAAGGACGTGTGTGATTGGACTGTGGCCTGTCGGGAGTGCCGGTGGGCAGAAGTTAACCATCATGTTCAGGGGCCCTTGGCACTTTTTGAGGTCCCTGAGCGATGGTTTGACCATGATAATGTGGACCTTCTTGGTCATCTTTCCCCCCTCCCAGTTTCACACACCTCTTTACCATGGTGACTGCACCACCAGGTGCCCAGATACCATCCCTCAAGCATGGATGACGGCCGCAGACGTGGCTCAGTCGTTCATCGGCACCTGGGTTGCTTGATTTGACACCCCACCTGATATTTCCTCTGATCATGGTCCCCAATTTGTTTGAGACCACCTGGCTGCGATGGCTCAGAACCTCAGTGTTCGGCTACACCACAACACGGTGTATCACCCCAGTCCAATGACTGATGTAAGCGAATTCACTACTCCTTAACGGCTGCTCTGAGGGCTTCCCCGAGTGTTGGCATGATCATCTCCCGTAGGTCCTATTGGGGCTCAAACCAGCTCCAGAAGAGGATCTGCAGAGACCACACCTGAGTTGGTATACAGGCAGCCATTACGAGTGCCAGGTGATTTCAGGACCACCTGGTCAACCTCTCTCAACAGCAATCACCATCTTCAGTAAATTCAATTCCTTTTCACCTATTCCTCCCTCCCATCATGGCGTACAGCACTCTTGGGTTCCGGTTGACCTACGTTCCACCTCGTTTGTTTTCACCAGCCAACTTCCTCCTCAGCCCCCTTACGATGGCCTGTTCTGCATTTTGGAATGCAGAGAAAGGACTTTTATCATTGATGAGAGGGATAAACAAATGCATTTCAGTAGAGATAGTCTTAAACTGGTGCACAAAATTTGGAGGATTCTGCTACCATGCCCTTGCCGTCACAACATGACCATGAGTGTGTTAACGCACCTCTGGATGTGCCAGAGGCACCTGCTGTTCCTCCACCCTCAGAACATGGGACCTGAGCCAGATGGCTCGTCTGAACTCCAGGCAGGGTCACAATGCTGGTTTTAGTGGATTATGGGGGGCGGTGGGGGCATGCTGTGTAGAGTAGTGTAGTTGGTGGAAACGTACATGATTCACAATCACCGACATTGAGTTGGAGTTTCACTTTTAAGGGGCTGTCCTGACGGGATGATGCTTTGCACAAAGTTCTGTTACTGCACTTTTTGTGTTCAGGGTTTGCTGGACAATGAAGCAGTTATTACGGTTTCTCTTAGGCATGAGTTTACGCAGTTTTATTTGCGAAAACCTACAGCCTCAGCTAGCTCCAGTGATCCCACGAAAACGCAGCCACATTGATCCTTGGAGACCTCTTCCTTCTCAAATACATAGTATTTTAGGGTGCTGCTTTGCCTATCTGCCAAGGACACCTCATGCTCTTTTTGTGCACGTCTGCTTTCTTTCTTAGGTGACCTTCCACATCCCCTATACTTAAGGGAATTGTTTGATTCCAACCGACTGTCAGAGCTTCAGTATCCCTCATCATCCTGTCAGCCTCGCCCTTCATTCTCACAGGAGAATGTTGGCCCTGACCTCTGGATGTTCTCAATATTCAAAGCCTCCCACTAGCCAGATATCCTAACAACCTCTTTCGATTCTTGCCCACCTAATGCCATCAAAATTAGCCTTGCCTCAGTAAATACTTTAACTTGAGGACCTGTCCTGTCACTCTGCAGAACTTACAGCATTACGAAACTGATAGAATTATGGTCACTGGTCCCAAAATGCCCCTTCCCACTGAAACATCAGCCAGTTGCTCAACCTTATTTCCTTAGAGGAGATTGAGCATTGCTCCCTCTGTGGCAGGGCTATCTGCATATTGCTTCAGAAAACCTTACTGGGCACATTAAACAAATTCTGCCCCAACTTCCTCATGGACTCATATTAGAGCCGGAGGCTGATTAATTGTGTACTTGTGGCGTGGTCTTTGGAGGCTTCACTGTAGCGAGTGCTTGCTGTGAAGTTAACTTCTTCTTCGTGATGCACTTGAACCAATGCAGTGAAGAGGTTAATTATTAACTCCTTATATGCAGACACTGCACAAAAATTGCCTTCTGACACTGGTAAATGCTGCAGAAAGAAATTAGGCTGAGAACTGCTTCCAGCTCCACTGTGAAACTGGGACAAACTTAAAGGCAAATTAAAGTCATTGCTTGTACGAGTACGTGGCAGATATGCGCAGAAAAAAATCTCTGGGATCACTGAAAAAGCTGTAAAAGAGTCCCTCTTTCAGGTAAGTGAGCTCAGAGGAGTCTACAATATCAGGTCATCCTGATCATCGAGCTATTGACATTCATTTACTTCCACCAAGACACGGTTGCTTATCAGTTCATGTACGTTTAAAGTAGAAATCCTGAAGTTTTTGATCATGATGTTGTGTAGTCTTCACCATTTTCAATGGAATCAATGAATGGGCAAAATATTCAGATATTTGCATACTTCAGAAATTTCCCTATTATTTTTGGGGTTTATTGCATGGTCTAAACTACTATATTAAAATGCTTGCTTTGCAAGCTTCTTGATTCCAAAATCATACCTTAATGTGCATAGGTGTTCATATTGATTTATCATAGAAATGGACTCCAAGATAAAATACTTGTCAACTTATTTAGAAAGCATACTTGTCTTCCAGCACACATTTACTCCGGTCTTTCTGACGAGTGTTCAGGTGCTCAGCAGTGTGTCTTTCCCCAGCAAGAATCGTAGCTTTTCAAAACTGTCTGATCCGATTGAATACTTCACCAACGTGATGCCATTCTGGGCACAGAGCCAGAATGAGCCTCTTGGAGCTGATGTCCGACTGCAGGAAAGGGTTTGGGGGGAGGGGTGGGGGAGTGGGAATGTGACTCACGGCTGCCGACTTCCTTGTTGCCAATGATGGAACTTTTCCTCTTCAGCTGACCTAAAGTCTCACCCGTTGTGGGAGACCATTTTTTAAATTTATTTAACAAATAAACTACCATTCTCTGCCACTTGTATGAACTGAAACATATATGTTTAAAATTAACTATAACGCTTACGCACCTTAAATCCCAAAGCACTGATGAAAACATCTGATATCCCTCCTACATCCTCCTGACCACTTACATAAAGTGAAATGCTGCCAACTTCACAGTGCAGGTTGAAACCACAGCCAGGTTGTTACAACAAACAAATACAGTGGCTTATCTATGCATATTAACATGCGCCAGAAGTGTGTCATTTTGTCCCTGAAGAGTTTTTGTGTATAAGCGACTTCTCCCATGTGTCAGTAAGGACAGGGAGAACTTGTAAACACCAAACATCAAGCGTGCTGCTCTGTAAAGGAGGAAGGGCAGAGAGAATGGTTGATCGCTGGAACTCACTGGTGCAGTCATTTACAATCACAATGGTTACGAGGCACTTTGACAGGGATTTAAGTGGGCACTGTATAGCAGAATTCAGTTCTAACCTGGGCTGGTGGCATTGGTGCAGATGGGCTACAGATGTTGGCAAGGATGGGATGGGCTGAGGGTCTGTTTCTACGCTGTACGAATCTGTGACTCTATTAAATAATTTCTTTATCAAACATGAATCTACAGTATATGAATTAACTAAAAATATTAGACATGAACAGTTCAGCTTCCCCTGCTGTACCTTGGAGCGTATTTGCTGTCTGGTTCAAGCTGATGCAGTATGTAGTTCAGGAGCTACTGTGTCTAAGCTCTGAGTTCATTTACCTTGGGTGCAGCCTAAGCTAAGACTCCCATTCAGAGGGCGTAACAATACAGCTCAGGAACAGGCCCTTCAGCCCAGCTCGTGTGTGCCAACCACGAGTATTTCATTTCATGATTTCTGGTAGAAGTGCTTTGTCAGCTTTCTGCGTGCCTGCTTGGTGCTGTTCCTTAACGCTGATGCTACTGAGGGATGAGCCTATTGCAAGATGGTTGGCAAATTCCCGAAGATACAATGTATTTGTTATCCCTCGGCCAATGGAATAATTCCTGTCCGTTGCTCTAAAAGGATGAACCAAAATCTGCTTTTTCATTTCCTAGGTACTCTTCTCGTACGCATAGTGGCTCAAAGGAGTTTTTTCTAAGAATGTGAGTTCAAATTTTATGGAACAGTGCGTTGTGATCTTTGGTTTTCATGAGTAGCCTGTGTCTTTAAATTAATTTTTGACTAAAATCTCTAGATTATAGTGTTCTCCTGTTTCGGAGTTCTTAAACCACAAGATGGGAGGTCTGTTGTTTAAAATTGAAGACACAGTAACCACTGCATGTTGTATTAAAATATTCTTAATTTGTTTGGGCCATCAGCAGGAGATTAACCTTTGAAATACTGATGAGACGTCAGAATATGAGAAAAGATATTAGTTTTTCTTTAAGTGGATTTGTTTACTTTTCTTATCATGACAAGACGTGGTTCCTTGTTTGGAGTGCTTTTAATCTGTGGGGTAAGATGTTGCCAGACTGCTTCCATCAGCATAAACATTTCTCTTCTTGACTTGGCAGGTACGTGAAGTGCGGAAGCCCAGTGCATTCCAGACCTCCCATCCATTCCACTAAACAGGAGAAACTCAGGGACTGGAAGAAGTCTGGACGCATCGTGAGAAAAGCATAAACGGGACGGAGCATCAGTTCCCAAAGCAGCCTGAGTTCCCTCATCCCCCAGGAGCAACTTACACTGCTTGCGTATAGACCACCTACCGCCTCCTGTGTTTGCTTTGTGAAGGAAGAAACAGCATTGAATTCTCATCATTTTGCACAAATGTATTCATAGCTTTGCACATGAAACACAATTTATTGTAATATTGATTATGATTCTGTAAGTTGCAATGAACAAGTATGATTTTTGTTAGTGTCAGAAACACAAAGTAATACCACTGTGATTAGCTGCAGTGACGGAAAGAGACACTAGTACCATTTTCTGTCAGATCTTCTGGCCTCTGCATATGATGTTACTGTTGTGTAGAGAGACCCAATGCTCCTGTAAAAGCAGTGGCTGGGTGGGGGTGGGGGAAGAAGAGACAAACACAGAACCAATGTTTCATCTAGATCTTCACACATCAGAGTGAAGCACTACAGTAGGACGCCATCAAAGCACTGAACTCTTGTTTTAAGAGGTAACGAGTAACAAGGGCTCTTTCACTCTGAACACTGAAATCACGCTTTTGCTTTGAAATAGAGTATTTTTTCATTTGATTTCTAAAATATTATAATCATCACTAAGTGTTTGAACACATGGAGATTCAAAAAGACAGAAAAAAAAAATCACTGTGTTCCAGAAGAATTTAAAAATATCAAATCTGAACAAGGATCTAGTGCTTTCTTGGTGTATGTGATAAATAAACTCTTCTCGGGCTTCCAGCCAGGTAAAGGTATCGATCATAACCGATGTTTTGATGACAAACTCCGCCGTCTTCACCAGGGATGATGTGATCAAGGTGGCAGAGCTTGTCATTGAAACGTTGGTTATAATTGATACCAGTACCCGGCTGGAAGCCCATAATGAGTTTATTTGAAATATCAGATTTGTATGGCATTTATTGCAATAACTAGTGTAATAAATTACATGAAATACTCGCGGCTGCTGATATCAATCGTTCTGAGCTTGTTACGCATGAGTGGGAACTATACCCATTCCAGAACAATATAAGGTGAGGTGTCATGAACCCATCCAAACAAACCTTTGTGACAAAGGATCTAGTGCTTTGTGATATTACTTCAATGTGAATCTGGACAGTTTTGGTTTTACGTAAACTTACATTTTTTGATGCACTAAGTGATGTACAAGCTATTCCATGTGTATTTGAAAGGTAAACCCTTTTAGACCATTTGTGTTTTAATTACTAAATGTACAATCATTTGATAAATAAAAGGCCAGTACAGTGTTTAAGCCAACCTATAGGTCTCTGACTGTAGAGGATTGTTTTAAAATCCAAACAATGTTGGAAGTTTCATTTGTTTTCACAATAAATGAAAGAATTTCAGGTACTGAACAACACCGACAGAGCAGCTGCCAACGAAAGGAAACTGATGAACTTCCCCCCGTTTGCTTCTGCTCTGCTACTTTACTCACTAAGGTTACATCCTGCCCTGCAAAAGATGTGTGGGTATACGTGACTGATGCACCATCAATAGCTCTCTCTGAGACGTAAAGGTGAGATATCGGCTTTTATTGACTGGAAGAAGGAACAAGTAGTGGTTGACCACCATACTATATCCTGGAGATGGAGAGGCCAGGCTCAGACCTCAATCGCCTTTATACAGGGGTCAGTGGGAGGAGCCACAGGAGCAGACAGCGGGGGGGGGGGGGGGGGCATGTCCAGACAGGTATATGTAATTCACCACAGTGACTGAGGAGGAAACCGAAAAAAAAACCTCCATAGAAATCCCCCAAATCAGTTATGGAATTTTAATCAGAAGTGGCCAGTGGAAGTTAATGTTCAAGCAAGTATTGGAGTGAAATACTCTGAAAGGAAATACATACATGCTTGTACTAGTTTACTCATGACTACCTGACAGGCAGATCACAGTTTCTGCGGCTTCAGATGTGGCTATTAGCAGCCTTGGGGTCCCACAGGGGACTGTGTTGGCTTCCTTCCTGTTTACCCTGCATACCTCGGACTTTAGATATAACACTGAGTCATGTCATCTGCAGAAATTTTCTTTTTTTTGTAATTTATTTTTCATTGAAGTTCATCATCAAACAAACATTTCCATAAGATGTATTTCAGACATTGTACATTATATCATATAATCATATATATCACAAATGTCCACAAAGTATTTATCTGGGGTATGCACTTATAGAAAAGAGCGGAAAGAAAAAACAAGTAAAAGGAAAGAACCATGTACAAGTAGTGATGCACCATCAATAACTCACACTGAGACGTAAGGCGAGATATCGGCTTTTATTGACTGGAAGAAGGAACCAGGAGTGAGTGTCTATCATACAATGTCCTGGAGACTGAGGCCGAGCGTCAGGCCTCAGATCGCCTTTATACAGGGGCCTGTGGGAGGAGCCACAGGAGCAGTCAGCAGGGGCGTGTCCAGACAGGCACATAGTTCACCACAAGTAGGGAGTGATCTTTTTTTTACAACAGATTCATTGATTTGTGAGAATAAAATCAGGCCTATGAGGCATTATGTAGTTAAACCATTTTTCCCAGTATGAATCAAATTGTTCCAGCTTATGGTTAACAGATGCTGTTATCTTCTCCATTTTGTAAATGTCCATTGTAATTTCCATCCATGTATTTAAAGTTGGGCTCTCCTGTGATAACCATTTCCTGGTAAGAGTCTTTTTACCAGCCACCAACAGTATATTCA
Organism: Hypanus sabinus; assembly: GCF_030144855.1. Lineage (NCBI taxonomy): Eukaryota > Metazoa > Chordata > Chondrichthyes > Myliobatiformes > Dasyatidae > Hypanus > Hypanus sabinus. The sequence continues at coordinate 62,833,564 of NC_082723.1, read as the reverse complement.
TTAAATATTTATCTCTTTTCAACCATTCTTGAGGTATATATCCAAAATATATGGTCTTACTCTCTAAGGGTATTTCACATTTAAAGATGTCTTGTAGGGCATTGTTTCTAATGACTCAATAATTGTTGGGTGTGTAAAGGGAGGATGGGAGGATGAATATAGGTCCCTGGTGGAGGACTGCCAAATGGTACAAGGTGAATCATCTGCAGCTCAATATTGGTAAGACAAAGGAGATGGTGAGGGACTTTAGGAAGACTAAGCCTGCACTGCTCCCTGTTACTATTGATGGTGAGGATGTGGATGTGGTGAGGACCTACAAGTACCTGGGGGTGCACCTGGATGACAGACTTGAGTGGAGCACCAACACAGAGGCTGTGTACAAGAAGGGCCAGAGTCACCTCTACTTCCTGAGGAGTCTGCAGTCCTTTGAAGTATACAGGCCTCTCCTTCACACGTTCTACCAGTCTATTGTCACCAGTACTATCTTCTATGCAGTGGTGTGCTGGGGCAATGGCATCAACATGGGTCAATGAACTGATTAGAAAGGCCGGCTCTGTTACAGGAGTCAAACTGGACACACTGGGGGCTGTGGTAGAACAAAGGACCCTGCGGAAAATCCTGGCAAGTTTGGACAATATTTCTCACCCTCTGCATGCCACCTTGGCTGAACAGAGGAGCATTTTAGTAATAGACTAAGACAACTGCGCTGCTCCAAAAAGCACTAAATGAGGTCATTCTCACCCTTGGCCATTAGTCTCTATAATGAGTCAAACTATAGCTGGGAAAGTGATGACCCCCTCCTGTTAGACTGTTTGTGGTCGCTTATCTTTTACTCTTTCTTACTTCTCTTCTAATATTTGTATATCTATGGATTTGTAATGCTACTGTGACACTGTAATTCCCTTTGGGACCAATGAAGTACCTACCTTCATCATTATGAGCAGGATCCCCTGTCATTAACAATTATAATCTAATGGACCATTGAAAACGTTTATATTGCAGTATAGAACTGAATCAGGTGGGAACACGGCCAAAGCTGCTGGACGTTAGATCTCTCCTGCCATCACCACAAGTTCATGGCTCAGTAAGAATTCCCGCAACCAACAGAAGTTCTGAGCCTTGCTTGTTCTGATTTGGCAGTTCAGACGACACTTCTCACTGATCGGTGTTTCCATGAGCTTCGCCAGAGTCCAGTGCTATGCAGAAGTGTCCAACGTGCCAGAATCAGACTCTGATACATCTGATTTCTTGCTTTACCTCTGGACTTGGCATTGGGACCACAGGTGCTTCCACATTGTCCGGTGATGAAGGACTGGTGATGTTTCACATCCAGTCCCTAAGCTTCAATCGCCTTTCCTTTTGTAGATGGTAATGATTGCTGAGTCCCTAAAGTCTGTTGGCACGTCTTGGTTTATCCAGATCTTGATGAAAAGTTGATGCAGTCGGTAATGAAGCGGGTTACCTCCAATTTTGTAGACCTCGGCTGGTATTCCATCGAGTCCAGTGGCCTTGTTGTTTTTCAAGGTTTTGATGGCTTCCTTGACTTCTTCAAGTGTTGGTATTTTGCTTAGGGAGTCGTCAACTGGCTATTTTGGAATGTTGTTAATCACATTCCTGTCAAATGAGACGGTTTGATTTAGAAGATCTTCAAAGTGCTCCCTCCATCTAGAATTGATGTCAGCATTGCTCTTCAGGATGGTTGAATCATCTTTGCTTTTGAGAGGGGCTTGACCATGAGTGGATGGGCCAAAAATAGCTTTAGTTGCTTTGAAAAAACCTCGAGTGAGAGAGAGAGGGGGGGGGGGGGAGAGAGAGAGAGAGAGAGAGAGAGAGAGAGAGAGAGAGAGAGAGAGAGAGAGAGAGAGAGAGAGAGAGAGAGAGAGAGAGAGAGAGAGAGAGAGAGAGAGAGAGAGAGAGAGAGAGAGAGAGAGAGAGAGAGAGAGAGAGAGAGAGAGAGAGAGAGAGAGAGAGAGAGAGAGAGAGAGAGAGAGAAAGAGAGGGAGGGAGGACTGGATGCTTAATATTTCAATGCTTTAGATAAGATAGAGAGGGAGGTAAATGATGGGGTTGGGGAGTTTCACTATTAATCAGGGAAAATATTACATCTATTCTCAGAGGGACAATAACAGAGGAATCATCTATTGAATCTTTATAGGAAGAGCTCAAAAATAAGGGAAGTGTGATCATGCTGATGGGATAATACAGCACACGTCTCAGTAGCCACATTGAGGTAGAGATATGCAGGCTGATTAGAGAAAAACAATGGGGTTAAACTTCCCCATCCTTAGTGCAAAAGATTTAAAGGTGACAGAAACTGCTCGGTGCATCTGAGAGGGTTTCTGAAATCAACATGTGAATAGTCCAGCAAGAGGAGGATCCACACTTGATGTGCTGTTGGGAAATGAGACTGGCCAGGTGACTGATCTTTCAGTGGGAGAACAGTTAGGAAACAGTGATCAAAATTCCTTAAGTTTTAACGTGGCTACAGACAAGGTAACTATGTACCTTGTGAAAGAATATTAATTGGAACAGGGCAGTTTTGGGAATATTAGGCAGGAGCTATGGTGAATTCAGTGGGGATAGTTGTTCTTGGGCAAGGCCACACCTGACATGCAGAAGATGTTTAGAGATGAACTGTACAGAGTGCCGGACAGGTATATTCCAGTAAGAAGGAAGGACAAAGATGGCAAGGTCAGGGAACCTTGGTTATGAAGAAAGGTGGTGAATTTAGTCAAGAAGAAAAAGGAAGCATATACAAAGTTTATGAAGCTGAAAAACTAACAGAAACCCTGAATATTATAAATGATCTAGAAAAGAACTCAAGAAGGGAATTATGAGACTCAAGAGGGACTATGAAATATCTTTGGCAAGTAGGATTAAAGAGAATGCCAAGGCATTTTATATGTACAACAAGTGGAAAAGAATAACCAGGGAGGGAGAGAATAGGACCACTCAAAATAAAGGAGGGAATATGTCTTGTCTCGTCCATACTGCATCGACTGCCACCACTGGTGCAGGAGCAGTGTGTGGTTAAGTGGTCAAGGACACACACACACTGCGTCAGCTGAGGCTTGAACTAACGACCTTCAGTTCGCCAACCCAAAGCCTTAACCACTTGGCCACATGCCACACACACTTGGTCAATTGCCAGGAGGCAGATGATTGAGGTGGGACCTTAAATGAGTACTTTGCTTCAGAATTTACCAATGAGAAGGAAATGGAGGATTGTGAGCTTACTGTGGATCAATTTAATGTGCTAGGGCATTTTGAGAACAAAAAAAGGGTACTGTTGGGTTTCTGGGAGAACATTCAAGTGGGTAAGTGTCCAGTGTCTGATGGGATATGTCTCAGATAATTTATCAGAATTGCAAGGGGTATGTCTCAGGGTTGGAAACCCCTTCCAAGAAACAAAGAGGTTCCTTGTGGCAATACATGACCAGGTGGTTAACACAAAAAAAATCAAAAATACATAATGAAAGACCAACAAGATGATAAATGTAGAAAATATCAAGAGAAACCAGAAACAATCCAACACTTTACAGGATCCTGCAGCAGTTTAATTCAATCTGATTACTTACACAGGCACAATCAAGTGGCAAAATTATTTACCAAAATCAATACAAACTCATAACAGACACTGTGCTTTACTGTAAGTACAAGCCTGACCCAGTTTTAAAGTCAGAGTCCTACAAATTATACAACTGATCTATTATTAGAAATAGAACAATCCACAATAATTAACAAGCAAGAACAGATACTTAACAGGTACAGCCATTACAAACACAAATAGCATACAGAAATAAGTAAGTGAAAAGTGCCTGATTTATGCTGAATTAAAAGAGGAAATTGAAAGACTATGGAACATTGCCCCAATAGTAGTATCTACAACTGCTATCATCCCAAAGTCACCACACAATAGCGATAAAAATATTAGACCTAAACTGCAATATGTATGTAAATCCCCAGAAAACTGCTATAATAAACATCACTAGAATAGTCTGAAAGTTCCTCACAATTGAGAAATGAGTGTGCTTGGCTATGCCTGTACCTCAGGTTTTACCAGCTTGACCTAAGAAAAAAAATTGCAATACAACAATAATAATAATAGTAATAAATAATTCAGCTATAAATATCGAGAACATGAGATGAAGAGTCCTTGAAAGTGAGTCCATAGTTATGGGAACAGTTCAGTGATGGGGCAAGTGAAATTGAGTCATGTTACTACCTCTGGTTCAAAATCCTGATGGTTGAGAGGTAATAACTGTTCTTGAACCTGGTGGTGTGAGCCCCGAGGCTCCTGTACCACCTTCCTGATGGCAGCAGTGAGAAGAGACGATGACCTGGGTGATGAGGATTCCTTATGATGGATGCTGTTTTCCTGCAACAATGCTCTGTCTAAACGCGCTCATTGGTGGAGAGGGCTTAACTCATGATATTCTGAGCCATATCCGCTACTTTTTGTAGGTTTTTTTGTTCAAGGGCATTGGTGTTTCCGTACCAGGCTATGATGCAGCCAGTCAATATACAGTCCACAGCACATCTATAGAAGTACGTCAAAGGTCTCGATGTCATGTTGAATCTTCACAAACATCTATGGAAGTAGACCTGCTGTGTTTTCTTCATAATTGCACTCACATGCTAGGGTCAGGACAGGCCCTCTGAAATGATACCACTGAGAATTGTGAAGTTGATGACCCTCTCCACCTCTGATCCACCCAATGAGGTTTGCCTCAGGAGTTTCTTCCTCCTAATCAGCTTCTTGGCCTTACTGACATTGAGTGACCACTCAGCCATATTTTCAGTCTCCTTTCTACAGGCTGATTTGCCACCACCTTTGTTTGGCCTACAATGGTAGCGTCATCAGCAAACTTAAATGTGCCATTGGAACTCTGCTTAGCCACACAGTCGTAAGTGTAAATAGAGCAGAGGACTAAGCACACAGCCTTATGCACTTGTGATGATGGAGCTTGAGGAGTTGCTGTTGTGGCCTATCCAATCTGACTGGAGTTTGCAAGTGAGCAAATCGAGAATCTAATTGCACAAGGAGGTATTGAGCCCAAGGTCTTTGAGCTTATGGATTAGTTTTGAGGGGATCATTGTATTGAATGCTAAGCTATAGTCAAGAAAGAGCATCCTGATGTCTACATTGTTGCTGTCCAGATGTTCCAAGGTCTAGTGGGATGATATCTGCTGTGGATCTTTTCCTCCAGTGGGCAAATTGGAGTGGATCAAAGTTGCTTTTCAGGCAGGAGTTGATATATTTCATCACCAACCTTTCAAAACACTTCATCACAGTGGATGTAAGTGCTACTGGACAATAGTCACTGAAGCAGATCACCATGTTCTTCTTAGGAGTCAGCATAGTTGAAGCCTGCTTGAGGCATGTGGCTATCTCGAACTGCCAAAGCAAGAGGTTAAAGATCTCAGTGAACGCTCCATCCGGTTGATCAGCACAGGTCTTTAGTACTTGGCCAGGTAGCCCGTCAGGACCGGATGCTTTCTGTGGGTTCACCTTCCTGATGGATGCCCTCATATCCGCCTAAGATATGGAAGTCACAGAGTCATCAGAGGCCATAGGAGTTCGTGATAGTTCCTCCATGTTTGGACAAAGATAGCTTAGAAGGCGTTGAGCTCATCTTGGAAAGGAAGCCCTGCCACAGCTGTCGCACATCCTTCCTTGATTCAAATTTAATCTGAAATTGCTCCTTCATGCATGAGATGGCCTTCTGGAGATTGTACTTGGACCACTTGTCACTTTCTTGGTCTCCAGACTGGCATCCCTCTGATCTGGCCCTCAGCAGTTTGCATATCTCAGAGTTCATCCAGGGCTTCTGTTTAGGGAAGATTGAAGGATTTTGTGGGGCACACACACTTATGACTGCATTTATAAAGTCCGCAACAACTGTGGTGTACTCAGTCGGATCTACTGATGAGTCCTTGAACACGCCCCAACCCACCAACTCAGAGCAATGCCATAGCCACTCCGCTGCTTCCTGCGACTACCTCGTTGACGTCCTAACCTCTGGAGATTTGCTAGTTAGACTCTGCCTGGACGCAGGTAGGAGAAGGACAGCCAGGTGATCAGATTTCCCGAACTTACATTCCTTTTAACAGTGGTCTATTGTTTAGGAACCTCTGGTGCTACATGTTTTGTGCAGATGGTAATTGGGCAGTGATTTCTTCAAACAATCCTCGCTGAAGTCCCTGATTATCATATGAAATGCATCGAGGTGGACTGTTTCTTGTTTGGTGATGGCATCATGCCACATTTCAAAAGCTTTATTATATTAGCTGCGGTCAGGATCACAGAGAAGAACTCTCTCAGTAAAGAGAATGGTTGGCATTTGATCATTAGGTGATCGAGGTCAGGGGAACATGAGTGCGACAAAACCACCGCATCGGAGCACCACAGAGAGTTTATCATGAAACACACACTTCAACTTTTGCCTTATCCAAATCAGCAGTTTGGTCCACCCCGTGTATCGGGAAGCCTTCAGGTCTGTTTGCTGTAACTGGCATACTCTGAGTAAGCCATGGCTCAGTAAAGCACAGAACACAGCAATTCCTCATTTCCCTCTGAAACAGCACCCTTGCCCTTAGGTCCTCAATTTTGTTCTCCAGCAACTCACATTTCAAGGTGAGCTCAATGCACAAATTTGGGACAAGCTGGGTAGGCTCCATGATTGACATTGGGTCATTGGGCGAGAGGACCTGTATCTGTGCTGCATTGCTCCATGACTCTATGATTCTGTCACCAGTGCTGTTCTGCAGGGATCTGTAACTTCCACTCTTTGTGATATATATATATAAATAACCTGGAAACCAATGTTGCCAAGTGTCTTAGTAAGATCACAAACAATATAGGGGTTGTAGGTGCAATGATAATGTACAAGATTGCCAATGCCACTACATTCGGATATGGCCCAAGTGCAGAGCGAGAGACACTGAAGCGGGTCAATCGTTCACAGACTTTAATGCGAGTAGCGTTAGAGGGGAAAGATAACAATAAACGCTAGACCAGACAGGGCCGTTAACCAAAACTCTCAAATGGAAAACAAAGCCTACACTGCAGCTGAAGAGAATAATTAAATATAAAATGAATACCGCTAGACTTCAGCGTCAGTTGACTTGACGGTCCAATTTCTCAGGCAAGGCCAAATGCAAACAGGCAGTGAAATGTTGCTATGCTTTCCTCGTGTCTCGACAAGCGCTGCGACAAAAAGAATGGAGTTCAACATCATCACAATGAAATAATAATTAGCTGACACGTGCATATTCACGAGTGCAATTGCCACGCTGCCAAATCCGTGGCTGCGACAGCCAAAGGATACAGTGGGATGTAGATCAGTTGCAGATATGGGTGGATAAATGGAAGATGAAGATTAATGCAGTCAGATGTGAAGTACTGCACTTTGGGAGATCAAATGTAAAGGGACCCAGTCAATGGAAATCTCTGAATGTTGTTGATGTACAGGGGGATCCTGCTGTCCAAGTCCATAGCTTTCTGAGTATGGCAGGCTTGCTTTTATTAATTCAGGAGTTATGTTGCAGCTTTATAAAACTCTAGGTAGGCTGCATCTGGAGTATTGAGTTCAAATCTAGCCCCCAGTTATAGGAAGAATACGGAGGCTTAAGAGAAGGTGGACCAGGATGCTGTCTGGTTAGAGTGCTTGGACTATCAGGAGGGGTTGGGCAGATAGCAGGTTGTTTTCTCTGGAATGGCGGGACTGAGGAGAGACAGACAGAAATTTATAAGATTATAGGAGATGTATACAGAGTTACGAGAATGAAGAATATGCTGACCAACACTAAACTAGGCATGACAACCCACCTCAGAGCATTGAAATGTTATGTTTACCCAGTTATGTTATATGGTTCAGAATGTTGGACAATATCTAGTGACATGGGGAAACGAATGGAAGCAGCAGAGATGTGGATTTTGAGGAGGATGCATGAATATCATGGACACAACGAATATCTAATGTCATGAACAGAGCAAGCACAAAAAGAGAAATAATGTATGAGATCATGAAAAGGCAACGTGACTTCATTGGACATGTGATTAGGGAAGAGGAGTTAGAATGCACGGCGATTATGGGAAAGTTTGAAGGGAAGAAAGCAAGAAGAAGGCAAAGACAAATGATGATGGAGACAACAGCCGGAGAACTGGAAATGAATACCAACAAATTGATCCACTTGACCCAATACAGGAGTGTGTTGACCATGGCAGTCAAAGCTCAAACTGGGCATGGCACCTGATGATGATGATACAAAGTACATAGCCTGTATCTTTTCTATGTTTCTTGATGGAACACAGCCCAGGAATTGATGATATACAACTGTTCATTGATGGCAATGAACACAGTATGGGCTGTAAAAGCAGTGTTTATAAGAAAAAGAAACTATGCAAAAGAGTTGTTATTATATTTGATTCAGCAGTTTTAAATCATGGTGACATCACCACAACCAGACGTGATTGCTGTTTCATTCCTGGAAGAACACTGCACTGTAGGGGAATACGATTCTGTCATCCAGTCAGAACTCATGATGCAACTTCACTGATATTCATCTCAACGATAGCTGAGTAGGATGAAATAAATTAGCAGAGCATATATGTCCTGAAGCAGGGTTTAACCTGAAACATTGGCAATTCCTCTCTCACAGGTACTGGTTGACCCGTTGAATTCCTCCAACAGACTGCCCGCTGCTCTGAATCTCAGTATCTGCAGTCTCTTGCACCTCAAGCAGAAAGCAATCTTTCCAACCTTTCTGCGGTAGAGCTAATTGTAAACTATTCTGTAAATGCAAGGATGGAACCAGCCTTGATGTATCCAATGCTTACACAGTTCAGCTGGTTTGTAAAATCACATTACAGAATTAAATAATTTTAAAGGCTTCAAAATATTTACAGATGTACTTGAGTGTATTCCTAATGATTAAGATGGTTGCCTGCTTTTTATATTTAGAAGTTCTTCCATCCCAAAGAGTTAACCATCTATTCCTCTCAGCAGCAATTGTTTAAAGTCTGGATTTGCCTATTAACCATACAACATATAACCATATAACAATTACAGCACGGAAACAGGCCATCTCAGCCCTTCCATTCTGTGCTGAACGCTTACTCTCACCTACTCCCACCAACCTGCACTCAGCCCATAACCCTCCATTCCTTTCCTGTCCATATACCTATCCAATTTTTTTAAAATGACAATTTTGAACCTGCCTCTAGCACTTCTATTGGAAGCTCATTCCACACAGCTACCACTCTCTGAGTAAAGAAGTTCCCCCTCGTGTTACCCCTAAACTTTTGCCCCTTAACTCTCAACTCATGTCCTCTTGTTTGAATCTCTCCTACTCTCAATGGAAAAAGCCTATCCACATCAACTCTATCTATCCCCCTCCTAATCTTAAATACCTCTATCAAGTCCCCCCTCAACCTTCTACGCTCCAAAGAATAAAGACCTAACTTGTTCAACCTTTCTCTGCAACTATTCATGAACAATTTGCATTTATGATCCACCTTTAATTCAGTTAATTCTAAGCAGCTCAAAGGATTGCGAGCAACAACATTTGATACTAAAATTTTGGTGCGGACAAATTAGACAGAATTTGGTTGAAAGAAAAGATGCTTAGATTAGTAGAGCAGTTTGGATATATCCAGTAACTGACTATATACAGGGCTGATTAAAACTAGACTTTAGGGAAATTCTGGAGTCGGACGAACAAAGCACTTGGATTATGGAGACAGAGGGTAGATGAGGGAATGGAAAGGTTGGAAAACAAGACTGATTATTCTGAAACTAAGGTATTGCAGCTGATGTAGAACATTGAGCAAGAAGAGAGGGACCTGGGAATACAGATCCATAATTCCTTGAAAGTTGCATCACAGGCAGACAGGGCCATAAAGAGTGCACTTGGCACATAGGCCTTCCTAAATCAGGGCACTGAGTACAGGAGTTGAGATGATATTCTGAAGTTATACAAGATATTAGTGAAGCCAATTGTATGTACAATTTTGGTCACCTACTTACAGGAAGCTTGACAGAGTGCAGAGGAAATTTACAGGGATGTTGCCAGGACTTGAGTTACAACGAAAGGTTGAAAAGGTTAGTGTTATGTTTTGTAACTTCAAAACATTCAACTAATTTAAATGAAGACATGAGAAGAAATGTGGGTCTAACTTCAAGTTTAATTCCAGTGTGTGTATCATGTATGCAATCAATGTATTTTTATATATAATCCATTATTATTTAAACTAACAAGAATGCTTAATAAACCAATATGTATATATAAAATTACTCAAATATTACAGAAATATCAAATACACAACTGTTAGGACTATTCCCTGGAGCATAGGAGAATGAGGGGACATTTGATAGAGGTGTACAAAATTATGAGGAATATAGATAAAGTGAAGGCTTGCAGGCTTTTCCCTTCAGGTCGAGTGAGACTAGAACTAGAGGTCATAGGTTTAGGGTGAAGAGTGAAATATTTAAGTTGGGAGGGGGACTTCAGAGTATGGTGTGAGTGTGGAATTAGCTGCCAGTCGAAGAGGTGGAGTTCAATTGTAACGTTTAAGAGAACTTGATAAGTGCTTAAATGAGAGGGTTTTTGAGGGATATGTTCCAGGAGCAGCTGGATGGGACCAGGCACAAGATCAGGTCAGCATGGACCAAATAGACTGAGGGGCCTGTTCCTGTGCTGTGGTTTTCTGCGACTCTAGAGAATGCAGCCAGCAGAGAACTGGTGATTTCAGTTAAATGCGAATTCATTCCATCCAGGAGGTGAGAGCCCTAACAAAATCAAAGAAAACAGGGTGGGATGTTAACATCCCTCGTGCCAATGGGTCCTAGGCACTTGCCCAAGACTGCCTTGATGCTGGGGGTGGCACAGGGTTGACACACAGGGGTTTCCAAGTGGGCACCCTCCTTCCTCGATGTTCCATTGATTAGCCCGCTACATCTCCGGAGAGCACGACACTGACTGCTGATGACCCAGAGTCACCCCCCGTTGTGTCTTCCCACTCCCTTCAAGTCAAGTCAAGTCAAGTTTAATGTCATTTCGACCATAAACTGCTGGTACAGTACACAGTAAAAATGAAACAACATTCCTCCAGGACCATGGTGCTACATGAAACAACACAAAACTATACTAGACTATGTAAGACAGCACAAGGCTATACTAGACTACGTAAAACAACATAAAAACTACACTAAACTACAGACCTGCACAGGACTACATAATGTGCATAAAACAGTGCAGGGCAGTACAATAATTAATAAACAAGACAATAGGCACAGTAGAGGACAGATTACAATATAATAATAAATGATGTAGATGTCAGTCTAGACTCTGAGTTTTGAGGAGTCTGATAGCTTGGGGGAAGAAACTGTTACACAGTCTGGTCATGAGAGCCCAAGTGCTTCAGTACCTTTTGCAAGATGGCAGGAGGGAGAAGAGTTTGTATGAGGGGTGCATGGGGTCCTTCACAATGCTGTTAGCTTTGTGGGTGCAGCGTGTGGTGTAAATGTCCGTGATGGCGGGAAGAGAGACCCCGATGATCTTCTCAGCTGACCTCACCATCCGCTGCAGGATCTTGCGATCCGAGACAGTGCAGTTCCTGAACCAGGCAGAATGTAGTGAGGATGGCAAGTGGGAAACGGTTTCTTGCTCTCCTGGAGCCCAAGAGAAGTCTTTTCGCTTGATCCAAAGCCAGAGACTGCTTCTTCCTGCTGCCTTTGATGTGGCTCTGATGGTTTGCCGTAGGGTCTAACCATGGATCCCGGCTCCTTCAGCAGTCGGATGGTGGATGTGGCTATAAATCCCCAACAATCCACTTCCACAGGACAAACTTTGGTTTTCCAGCCCCATCACTGAGCTTCAGCTGGTGGATCTGAATATCGTAGCCTCTTGTGCTTATCTGCTTCAGCCCCTGAATCCTCTCACGGGACTGTGAGTTCCACAATGTAGACAATCTGTAATGAATTAGACCAGAGAACCAAGTCTGGCCTTGTGATGAACTACATATATCTGTCTGGATACGCCCCCACCCCACCCCACTGACTGCTCCTGTGGCTCCTTCCACAGACCCCGGTATAAAGGCGATTGAGGCCTGAGCCCAGCCCTCAGTCTCCAGGATGTAGCATGGTGGTCAATTGCTGCTTGTTCTTTCTTCCAGCCAATAAAAGCCGATATCTCACCTCATGTCTCAGAGAGTTATTGATGGTGCATCAGGCCTAAGGTTGGTGGCAGCAATTTCCAGTGAGAAGTTGAGTTGTGTATTGACAGACACCAGCATTTTTCAGTCACGGGCTGTGCTCATCTGTCCTGTTTCTGGTTTAGGATGGAGATTAGTTGGACTTTTCTCTCCCTTCTGGATGAATACTGCTCGTGTCAGAGCGCTAGTCACTGTTGGGCAAGAAGTTGGTTGTTGGTCTTGGTCGCCATTGCCGCTACCAGACTCTTCAAGACCTGGTTGTGTATATCCACATGTATCTGCCCTGTGTGAGGCAGGTTTTGCAGCTAGTAGGATATGCTTGAGGGTTGCCAGAATCAGGCACAGGGCACGTTGGGTCCTCACCAAACCACTGGAGGAGGTTTTTTTGTGAGGGAAGAACATCATATGTAGCTTGATGAGAGAGTGGTTTGTTTGCTTTCATCTCCCATATGTTCTTCCAGCTGATTTTCCTCCTCTCAGTGCTTTCCCACCTCTGCTTAGCCACGGAGACAGCCTTTACACTTCTCTCCGATTCGTCACAACACCACACTTCCTCGACAACCATCTCCCTTCACTCTGGAATTGTGGCCTTGTGCCAGGTGGGTCCACTTGCTGCCAGACCAGAGCTGCCCCTGCCCTGTTGGACTTGCCCCACAACGTCTCTATGCCTAAGGGCTGCCGTTGCTTGTTGCATCAGCTGGGGTCCATTTCTGCCCAGTTGATAAGGTCTGTGCTGCGTTACTGATGGTCTTGTCATGAGAGTCTTTGAGTGTCATCTGTAGACGCATCTTAGAACACTTGAATTCCTTTGGAAGGCCAATGAAAAGTAGTTCAAGGATTCCTTTACCATAGGGACTGATGTTACCGATCCACCTTGGGACACCAAGCCACTTCTTTACGAACAACGTGATGGTTTGCTTGAGCTTCTTCACAGTTGTTAGTGGGACCTCATTGACTGTGAGTGGCCACATCACCGGGGCAGGAGTTCAAACTGTAGGCACCAGAGCTTCAGTTTTCCAGGTAGCATGGTCTTGTTGATGTTATTGAGGCTGTTGGCGATGAGTTGCTGTTCCTGCTCTGTCTCTGTGAGTCTGGCATTGTACCACCTGCCCAGGCGCTGACAAGCTGTTTAGACACTATTGGAATTGGGTCATCAGCAATGAAGAACTTCATGTCTTTCAGCATTTCCCTTGACTATGGAGCTGCTTCGTGGCTTGCTGGGCTTGATTTTCATTCTGGCCCACTTGATGTTTTCCTGCAGCTTTCCGAGTAGTCGCGTGGTGCATGTTACAGTGGTGGTCAGTGTTGTTATATTGTCCATGTATGCCCTAATAGGGGGAAGATGAAGTCTAGCACTTGTTCTTTCACTGCCTACCACCCATCTTGAAGCCCTGATAGTGACCTCCATGGCCATTGTAAAGGCCAGGGGTGATATAGTGCAACCTGCCATTATGTCTACTTCCAGTATCTGGCACAATCTGCTGTCATGAAGCACAACTTCACCAACGTTGTGATGGGCTCTGGTATCTGGAAGAAGTCCAGTACTTCCCAGGGGAGTGTATGGGGGCTTGTCAAATCCATAGATATGCATCTCCATCCAATGTTTGTTATCGTTTTGTTCATGTTTGATTGGAAAGATTCAAGTCCCATACCAGAGACTGAAACTGTTTAAGCCAGTAGATTACTGAGAGGACACCATACTGTTGGAAGAGCTGTGCTCGAAATGTGACATTAGACCAAGGGCCTTTTATTCTGCTAGGAAGACATAAAATTAGTCATGGCACAATGCCGGTGAAGTCCCGGTGTGGGCTCCTGTGTATTGTTGAGACCCGATGTAGATTGGGAGACTGCTTCGCTAATTCCTGATTCATCATTCCTGATGAAGGGCTTCGGCCCAAAACGTTGGCTACTCTTTTCCCACGGATGCTGCCTGACCTGCTGAGTTCTTCCAGCGTTGTGTACGTATACCTTATATTCCATCTGGGTAGCCTCCAACCTGTTAGCATGAACATTGACTTCTCAAACTTCCAGTAATTGCCAACCCCCTTCACCACTCCCATTTCCATTTCCCTTATCTCCTTACCTGCCCATCACCTCCCTCTGGTCCTCCTCCCCTTTCCCTTTCTTCCATGGCCTTCTATCCTCTCCTATCAGGTTTCCCCTTCTTCAGCCCGTTATCTCTTTACTTCCCAGGTCTTTACTTCACCCTTCCCCCTCTTCCAGTTTCACCTATCACCTACCACCTTGTACTTCTTCCTCCTCTCTCCCCCCCCCCACACATTTTTACTCAGACTTCTCCCCTTCCTTCTCAGTCCTGATGAAGGGTCTCGGCTGAAAAGCTGACTGTACTCTTTTCCATGGATGCTGCCTGGCCTGCTGAGTTCCTCCAGCATTTTGTGCATGTTGCATAAATGTGACAGAATGGGTTGCCTCATTTTACTGTAATGGAATAACTAATATCGAAAGTTTAAGTGAACAGACATGGTGAGGGTAGCTTGTGACATTTTAATTTGAATAAACTTCAAAATGGGATTAATTAGGAAATTACTTATGATTGTCATGTAAACGCAGGTGGGAAACAGTACAAGCAGACAGAAACAAGGCCAGATTTGAGATATAAATGGTTTAATGGATGGGCATTTTTGTATGCTTTCTTCGGAAAGGAGGAACTGCACATGAAAACAGAAGTGTACAATCTGGTAAATCAGCCCTTTTTCTGGGGGAATTTGGTGTCCCCCTTTCTCAGTTCACCTCCTTCACAGGGCTTTGAATGAATTCACTGAGAACAGTGCGGGTGATTTAACTACAACTTTCCACAATTCCTTCAGTTCAAGAACTACTGTTTTAGTTTGGGAACTGTATAAACAGACTGCTGCTGGAGGATGATAAGGGAGAGAATTCTGGGCTAGTCATCAGTTTCCAGGAAATTCGACTGTGATTAAGATGAAGACACAAGAGATTCTGCAGACGCTCAAAATCTGAAACAACACTCAAAACGCTGGAGGAACACAGCAAATCACGCAGCACCAGCAGAAGTAAGTGAACCATCAACATTTTGGACCAAAACCCTTCATCTGGACTCAGGCATTAAAGTGACTGAACACCTTTCCAAATTTCTGACAATCAGAAAGACCCCACAGGTCTTACAAACCTGCCTGAGTTGTTGAAGAGTTGAAATTATTTCTGTGCACCAGAAGGTATTTACAATCGGAGGCTTAACTAATTCCAGTTGCCTGCTTTCGGATGGTGCCCTTCCATGCCTTAAGTGCCCATCTAAATGCCATTCAAATGTTGCGATTGTGTCTGATTCCACCATCTCGTCTGCAAGTAAGTTCTAGATATCAACCATATTCTGTGTCAAAAAAAGACTTGCCTCTCAAATCCCCTTTAAAATCCTTTAAACCTATTGCCCTCTGCCTTTCGATCATTTTGAATGAAGACTTACCATTGAGGACATCTTCAAAAGGTGGTGCCTCACAGTCTGGCACATGCCCCATTTTCAATACCACCATCGGGAAGGTGACACAGGAACCTGACACATTGCTTTTAGGGCAGCTTCTTCCCTCTGCCATTAAGACTGCTGAATGTTCCTTGATCCTATGTACGCTACTTTGCTATCTCTCACTATTTATTTATTGATTTATTTGTTTATTTCACACTAGTGAAATTTAAAAGACTACTAGACAGGTATATGGAGGAATTTAAGGTGGAGGGTTATATGGAGGGGGCAGGGTTTAAGGGTCGGCACAGCATTGTGGGCCGAAGGGCCTGTACTGTGCTGTGTTGTTCTTTGTTCTTTTATTGTAAATTTTAGTTATTTTAAGTTTTGCACTGTTCTGCTTCCACAAACCAATAAACTTCCTGACACATATTAATGGTAATAAACTCGTTTCTGATTCTGACTCATACTCCCACATGAAAAAATGATTTGGACTATGTGTACTATCAGTGCCTCTCATAATCAAGTAATCTCTTCACTTCTATTCCTTCCATCACTGAAAATCAGTTGGCATGAGTCCCATGCAGAAATGACCCAAAGTAGGTCACCCAAGCTGCTCTAATAGCCAGCAAATGAATTAAGAGATGATGGAAATAATTTTTGCGATAACTGATTTCTTCAACAAGATGCAGATAAGTATTATAGTTTAGCTTTGTTTCCTTATTTTTCCACTTTCTTTGTGAAAATGGGACATTGCAAAAGTCATACTTCCCTTTTATAGCCGTGGTGATGTCATCAGTGTCGGCTTTCTGGCAGATATTTCCTTTTTCTTATCACTGACTGCCTCAGCGAAATAGAAGGTAGGTGAAAACTAACCATTACACTAAATACTATCTAACTGGACGCAGGAAAATGTATTTTACCTGTTTGCTGAAGAGATCAATGCTTTTTATTGTGGTTATTGATGTTAAATGCGAGACAGTTGAATATTTTGCCCACTGAATTAAACGTAAGAAGTTGCACAGTGAGCCATCGTGGGGAAGATGTGAACCTGAAAAAAAATATGAACAGAGAAAGTGCATGAAGGAGAGACGTCAAATATAATGTTGAGTGAAGCAGCTGAAAGCATAGAATGATCGTGTCCGTTTGGGAATTATGCAGCAAACTGCATCGTTTAGTAATTTTGCCATCAGCTAATCAACTAGTTGTGGGTCTGATGAAAGGTCTTTGTCCATCTACACTAACTCTAGTTGCCCACCTTATGATGGTGTCTGTCCAAGCCTTGCTTCATTGAATGCCCATCTAAATGTCTTTTAAATGTTGTGATTGTGTCTGATTTCACCACCTCCTCTGGCACTGAGTTTTGGATGTCAACCATACTCTGTGCAAAACAAAAACTGAAACTCTCAAATCCTCTTTAAAATTGCTTAAACCTATTGCCCTCTGCCTTTTGATCATTTTTAATGAAAACTTTGATTGAAACTGTCCCTACCAATTCAATCCTGATACTTATAGAAAGCCTTGATGCTTTCTTCACTTTTAATTCAAGCAAGTGTGAGGTGTTACACTTTGGGTGGTTTAGTGTAAGAGGAAAGACCGTTAACAGCATCGATATCTGCTCTATCCATTGCAACAGCATGGTAGTATACCATTTAGTGTAACACTATTACAGCACCAGTGACCTGTCTGTAAAGAGTTTGTACACTCCTCCCCGGGACTGAATGAATTTTGTCTGGCTGCTGCAGTTTTCTCCCCCAGAGAGATACACGTTGTGGGGTTAATTGGTCACAAGGGTGTCACAGAGTGTTACGTGCTTGCTGGGTCAGAAGAGCCTGGTATCTTGTTGTATCTCTAAATAAACAATAAATAATACCGAAAGATTTGGGGGTCCACATCTGTAGCTTACTGAAAGTGGCGGCACAAGTAGAAAGAACAGTTAAGAAAATATACAGCATGCTGGCTTTCATTGGTTGTATTAATGAGTATCAAAGAGTCAGTAAGTTTCATTGCAGCTATATAAAACTTTGGTTAGGTCATACTTAGAAAGCTATGTGAGATTTTTGTCACCCCATGCAAAAAGGGATGTGAAAGCTTTGCAAAGGGTTCACAAAAGGTCTTTTATGATGCTGCCTGGATGAAAGATTGGACAATGTTGGGTTGCTTTCTCTGGAGCACTGGAGGCTGAGTGGAGATCTCATAGAGGTTTATAGAATTATGAGTAGAAAGGTCAATGTTTATAAAATTATGAGTAGGAGTTTGAGCATTAAAGGTGTGGTGGGGGGAGTTTTTTTTACACAAGGGTGGTGGGTGCCTGGAACGGCCTGCTGGGAAATGTGGTGGAGGCAGATAAGGTAGTGGAGTTTAACAGGCTGTTAAATAAGGCACGAGTATGCAGGGAATGGCGGGGTACAGATCAGCTACAGTTGGTCATGACTTTTTCTGTAGCAGCAGTACAATACAAGACATAAAAATTACTGTAGGTTACTTAAATAAATAAATAGTGTGAAAGACAACCTTGAGGTGGTGCTCATGGGTTCAGTAATTTGATGGTGGAGGTGAGGAAGCTGTTCCTAAATCATTGAGTGTGAGGCTCTTGTACCTCCTCCCTGATTTATTATGAGAAGAGAGCATGTCCTGCATGGTGAGGCTCTTTAATGATGGATGCTGCCTTTTTGAAGTGCTGTCTCTTAATGACGTACTCAATGGTGGGAGCTTTGTGCAGCTGGCTGAGTGTACAACTGTCTGCAGTCCCTCTTGATCCTGTGCACTGGAGCCTCCACAACCAGCCAGCATGCTCTCAGAAGTTGAAGGACTTGAATGAAATTTGTATGGCTTAGCTAACGTACCCAATCACCTCAAACTCCTAAAGAAACATAGCCACTATCATGCCTTCTTCATAACTAGGTCAATGTGTTGGGCCTGGGACAGATCCCGGGGATTTGAAGCTGCTCCCCGTTCCACCACTCACCCTTCAGTGAGAAGTGGTGTGCGTTCTCGCAGCTTCCTGACTTGTCCGAGTCTAAGCCCCATGAAGGTGACAAATAGCCTAATGCGTGAAAAGTCCGACCCCTGACAGGCTCACACCTACCCTTTGGTGAATTGTAGGGAGAGAATAATTGGATCAGCAGGACAGGCTCCATTAAATTCAAAGAAACTGGATTTGGATATTTAGAGCTATCATAGACGGACTTCTTGTAGGACACGGACCGATTGGGCCAAAGGGCCTGTTTACATGCCATATCACTACGTGACTCTGTTCTTAAATTCACCTTGACCTGTCCCCTTGGATCCTGACTGTTCAGTTTCTGATTAGGGCAGGCAATCTGCACTGCTTCTACATTGGTTACAAGGGGATTCAGGGGCAGTCAATGAAGCTGACTTCAACAGGTTTGCCTCTGAAACACTCCATCATGTATAGCAATGCACAGTCAGTATTGTACAATGGCGTGGCAATTAATTTGTCATAGACTCACACAGCCCAACTGCAGCATGCCCACCAAGTTTCCCATCCAAACTAGTCCCATTTGTCTGCATTTGTTCCATGACCTCCTAAACCTTTTCCGTCCATGTGCCTGTCCAAATGCCTTTTAAGTATTGTTAGTGTGCCTGCCCCATCCAGTTCCTCTGGCAATTCACACCTGGTGCACACCATCCTCTGTGCAACAGCTTTGCTCCTTCGAAATCCTTCCCCTCTCATCTTAAGCTTACACGATTCAGTTCTTGATTCCCCAGCCCTGGAGAACAACTGAATGCATTCACCCTGTCTATGCCCTGCATGATTTTATATGCCTTTATACAGCTCTCGACTCCTACATTCTGAGAAAAAAGGTCTTAGCATGTGCAACTCCTCCCTATAGCTCCATCACTGGAGTCTTTAAAAAGCTTTTCTCCACTCTTTACAGTTTAATAACATTTTTTCTTTAGTGGGGTGCTCAAAACTGAACACAATGTGGTCGCACCAGTACAAGCTTCCAATGACCTCCTCAGTGCCTGAGCTGATGAAAACCACTGTGTCAAAAGCCTTCTGTAACACTTTGTCTATTTTTCATAACCTTCTTTACTGCCCACAGTATCAACTGTTTTATTATCATTCACAAACTTACTGTTTCTTGTACTTTCTTATCCAAATCATTGATATAGATCATAAACGAAAGGCACAGCATTAACCCCTGAGGCACAGCACTAGTCACAACCCACCAATCTGAAGCACAACCTTGCACCATCACCAGCCCTGACGAAGGGTCTCGGCCCGAAACGTTGACTGCTCGTTTCCACGGATGCTGAGTTCCTCCAGTGTGTTTGTATGCGTTGATTTGACCACAGCATCTGCAGTGTACTTCGTGGTTGCACCATCACCCTCTGCTTTCTATCATGAAGTCTGTTGTATATCCAGTTAGCTAGCTCCTCCTGGATTCTGTGTGATTTAACTTTCCCAGCAACCTGCCATGTGGGATCTTACCAAAGGCATTACTGAAATCCATATAAACCACATCTACCACCCTGCCCTCAACAATATTCTTAGTCAGCTCAACAAAAAGCTCAATCATGATCTTCAACACACAATGTTATACTGACTACACCAAAGTCAACTCTTCTCCTTCTAGATGCATGTGTATCTTATCCCTCAGAATCCTCTCCAGTAACTTGCCTATCATAGATGTTAGGTTGACTAGTCTATAGTTCCCTGCTTTATTTTTCTTTGCAGCCCTTCTTAAATACATGCACAGCATTCAAGATCTGCCACTCTACCTGCACCTCATCCTCAGCTAAAGATGATCAATTATCTCAACCATGGCTCCTGCAGTTTCTTCTCCATCCTCAGGAACCCTCTCAGGAAATCAGGCCTTGATGGTAGACGGTAGGGTGACACTCAACTGGCAGTAGTTTTCAAGGCCATGTTCATGTTCTCTCGCTGCTGTGGCCCAAGGTTCCATCCTGCTCCAAAAGGGCGACAGGCACACCCAAGAAGAGCAGAGTGAGCTGTCTTGACATCTATCATACAGATAATAATGAGAACTTGTACAGGAGTGAGATAGGTCAGCTGGCTGAGTGGTGTCACAGCAACAACCAGTAAGACCAAAGAATTGATGGTGGACTTCAGGAAGGGAAGTTGAGGAAACACACACCAGTCCTCATGGAGGGTTCAGAAGTGGAGAGGGTGAGCAGTTTCAAGTTCATCTCTAAAGGCCTATCCTGGCCTCAACTTCTTGATGTAATTACAAAGAAGGCACAACAGTGCTTGTATTTCATTAGGAGTTTAAGGAGTCTTGGCATGTTACCAAAGACACTCACGAATTTCTGCAGATGTACCATGGAGAGCATTCTAACAGGTTGCATCACCATTTGGTATGGAAGGGCTACTGCACAGGATTGGGAAAAAAAAACTACAGAAAGTTGTAAACTCAGCTAGTTCCATCAGGGGTACTAACCTCCACAGCACTGAGGACTCCTTCAAATGTCAATGTCTCAAGAAGGCAGCATCCCTCTTCACCCTGGACATGCCCTCCTGTCATTGCCACCTTCAAGGAGAAAGTACAGGAGCCTGAAGACACACCTAAAGTTTCAGGAACAGCTTCTTCCCCTTTGCCATCAGATTTCTGAATGGACAATGAGCCCATGAAAGCTACCTCACTACTTTTTCCTCTCCTTTTACACTACTTAATATATATGTATATTTTTATTGTCATTTATAGTTTATCATTATTATATATTCCAATATACTGTTGCTGCAAAGCAATGAATTTCACAACATATGTCAGTAATATTAAACCTGATTCTGGTCCCTTTTTGCTCTTTTGATTTCCTTCTTGAGTACATCCATACATCCCCTATATTCCTCCAGAGACTCACTTCATTCCATTTGCCTGTAATTGACCCCTGCACCTTCGTTTTTCTGTCCAGTGTATCAATCTTCCTCGTCGTCTAGGGCTCCCTATTCCTATCAGCCTTGCCCTTAGCTCTAACAGGAACCCAAAGATCTTCAGCTCTCACTATCTCAGCTTTAAAAGCCTCCCTCCAGCTTGTGGTCCCTTTTCCTTTAAATAATGGGACACTACAGTAGAGTAGTGGTTGGCGCAATGCTATTATAGCTCAGGGCATCAGGGTTCGGTGTTCAATTTCAGTGTCCTCTGTGAGAAGTATATACATCCTTCCCTTGAGCACTTGGGTTTCTTCTGGGTGCTACGGCATCCTCCCATGGTCCAAAGGTTTACCAGTTAGTATGTTAATTGGTCATAGTAAATTGTCTGTGATTAGGCTTGGGTTAAATAGGTAGTTTGCTGGGTGGTGCAGCTCATTGGGCTAGAAGGGCCTGTTCCACACTGTAACTCTAAATAAAAAAACCTCCTCCGATCAACCTTTGGAAACTCCTAACAACACACACAAAATGCTGGTGGAACACAGCAGGCCAGACAGCATCTAAAGGGAGAAGCAACCCAGGGCATATTGAAAATCCGGACTCTAGCACCGTCAACGCAGGTTCCGACGGACATGGACAGCTTCAGAAGGCATTTGATAAGGTCCCACATAGGAGATTGGTGGGTAAAATCAAAGCTCAGGGCATCGGGGGGAAGACATTGACATGGATAGAAAACTGGTTGGCAGATAGAAAGCAAAGGGTAGCGGTGAATGGGTGTTTCTCGGAATGGCAGGTGGTGACTAGTGGGGTGCCACAGGGGTCGGTATTGGGACCACAGCTGTTTACCATTTATGTTAACGATTTGGATGAAGGCATAGAAAATAACATCAGCAAATTTGCTAATGATACTAAGCTGGGTGGTAGTGTGACATGTGATGAGGACATTAGGAGAATTCAGGGTGACTTGGATAGGCTGGGTGAGTGGGCAGATACTTGGCAGATGACGTTTAATGTGAATAAGTGTGAGGTTATCCACTTTGGGAGTAAGAACAGGAAGGCAGATTATTATCTGAATGTTGTAGGGTTGGGTAAGGGAGAAATACAAAGAGATCTCGGAGTCCTTGTTCATCAGTCACTGAAGGTGAATGAGCAAGTGCAGCAGGCAGTGAAGAAGGCTAATGGAATGTTAGTCTTTATTACAAAGGGAATTGAGTGCAAGATCAAGGAAATCCTCTTGCATTTGTACAGAGCCCTGGTGAGACCACACCTGGAGTATTGTGTACAGTTTTGGTCTCCAGGATTAAGGAAGGACATCCTGGCTGTAGAGCAAGTGCAGCGTAGATTCACGAGGTTAATTCCTGGGATGTCTGGACTGTCTTATGCAGAGAGGTTAGAGAGTCTGGGCTTGTACACATTGGAATTAAGGAGATTGAGAGGGGATCTGATTGAAACATATAAGATTATTAAGGGATTGGACAAGATAGAGGCAGGAAATATGTTCCAGATGCTGGGAGAGTCCAGTACCAGAGGGCATGGTTTGAGAATAAGGGGTAGGTCATTTAGGACAGAGTTAAGGAAAAACTTCTTCTCCCAGAGAGTTGTGGGGGTCTGGAATGCACTGTCTCGGAAGGCAGTGGAGGACAATTCTCTGGATGCTTTCAAGAAGGAGCTAGATAGGTATTTTATGGATAGGGGAATCAAGGGATATGGGGACAAGGCAGGAACCGGGTATTGATAGTAATTGATCAGCCATGATCTCAAAATGGCGGTGCAGGCTCGAAGGGCCAAATGGTCTACTTCTGCACCTATTGTCTGTTGTCAAAGCGATTGCGCAACCACCGACTGCGACTCCAGCCCTGGACTCCAGGCCGGGTCTTCACATGCTGCGATTGTACCTCCCGTCTCCCCTTCCCCCACCACCACTCTGCAATCCCCTCTCCCTCAGATCCCATCGTCACCTCCTGGGCCCTCAGAGGCTCCATCTTCCTCTCATCCCAACCCTTCCCTCTCCACTGACACTACCAGCCTCCCTCCCCCCTCTGATCCCCTCTCTCATCTGTGCCGGGTCTTTACCATTCCCTCCGACCTTCAACTCTCTGAGGCAGAGTGCCCTGTCCTCAGTAAGGGCCTCAGCTTTGTCCCCCTTCGCCCACACCTCAGCGAGTTCTGCGTATGCCATGACGCTGAACTCTTCTTCCGCTGGCTCCATCTCTGAGCTTACTTCTTTGACACTCACCTACACCCTCCGATGACCCCTTCTCCCGTCTTCAACCCTCCTCCTCTTCATGGACACCCCGCTCTGGTCTTCTCTCCCTATAGATGCTGCCTGGCCTGTTGTGTTCCACCAGCATTTTGTGTGTGTTGTTTGAATTTCCAGCATCTGCAGATTTCCTTGTGTTTGGAAACTCCTGTCTCATGCCATCAAAATTCTCCTTGTCCTCAAATAGATCTTAAACTCATGGACCTGTCCGTCTGTTTCTATTATTATTTTAAGATTGATAGAATGGTGGTCACTTGTCCCAAGGACTCCACTGACAACTCAGTCACCTGCTCCGCCCTATTACTCACAGACAGGTCAAACTTTGTCCATCCCTGGTAAGGCCTTCTATACAGTGCCTGAGAAAACATTTCTGAATGCATTTAAAATATTCCACCCCAACAAAGCCCTTAACAGTATGGCTGTCCTAGTCCATGTTAGGAAAGTTTAAATCCCTTTCTGTGATGACCCTATTACTCTTGCATCTTTCTGTAATCCTTCTGCATATCTGTTGGTCTCATTCCCATTGACGCTTTGGGGTCCTGCAAAGTACAATCCCAACAAGGTGATTGCCCCTTCTTATTTTTCAACGCCACACATAAAGCCTCACTGAATGATCTCTCAGTAGTTTTATCTCAGGCTAATGCCATGATGTTTTCTTTAATTAGAAATGCAAGTTCACCCCCCACTACTCTTTCCTCCACCTTTATCCCACATCCCACAGAGCTGCTAGCCTTGTCCCTCCCTCACCCTAGTTTCTGTAATCCCGGTCTCATGGAGCCACCCATCCCTGAGTTCATCCCCCTTACCTGTCAAGCTCCTGCATTAATCCAGTAGATTTCCCTCGCTCCCTGCCTGCCTCATCTTCTCAACTTGCTCTCACTGACGTCTGTGTCACTGCCTCTCATTTGCCTCCCTGCTGCCGCAGATCTCACCTCTCAACAGAGGGTCCAGCAACAGTTCTATCTATTTGTGTTGATATGTTTGCTATATTGTGTACTTGACCTTTCAGTTTTCCTCCCAGATTCACGGGCCGATGATGGACATCTCATCCTTCACCCCTACCTACCAGGCAGTGAACAGCTCTAATTCCACGGGGAGCCCTGACTGTAAGCCAGAGGATCTGGGCTCTTTCATCCCGATTTTCCTAAGCTTGATCTTTTCAGCTGGTTTCATTTTGAACATTGTCAGCCTGTGGATCTTCTGGTTTTGTATTAAGAAATGGAGTGCTGGAATGATTCTGCAGGTCAACTTGGCATTAGCTGATGCTATTATAACACCGGCCGCCCCATTTATAATCGCAAACTTCTCACTGTTGCACTGGCCCTTTGGAGATTTCCTTTGTCAGTTGAAGGTCTTCTTACTGAGCACCAACATGTATGGGAGCATCTACTTCCTGGTCCTCATCAGCATTCACCGCTACGTCGTTGTTGTGCACTGCACCAAGAAAACCATGTTTAAGGAAGCCAGATTCATGAAGCTGCTATGTGCGGGTGTGTGGATCATTCTGTTCGTCCAAGGATTTCCGTTCTTCTTTGTGCTGAGGACCACCCAGGTCAACAATTCCACGCAGTGCTTGAGCTTTCACCAGGACGAGCTGTTGACACTGTACTTTGTATGGAACACAACTATTCTATTCACTGGCTATATCATCCCATTTGTTGCCTCGGTCACTTTCTACACTTTGCTCGCCAGCTTCATTATAAAACTGAATCCCAATCAGCTTAAGAGCCAGAATATGAAGATAAAGTCCATACAAATGATAGTGATGTCCCTGACAATTTTTATAATCTGCTTCCTACCAGTGCATGTGTCTCGAACAGTTGGCATTACACTTAAGTTCTTTCATCCTGAGCAGTGCCATGCTCTGGGTGTGTTGGAACTGGCTTATTACAGGTGTTTAGCACTGTCAAGCACCAACTGCTGCCTGGACCCCTTTTTGTACTTCTTTTCATCCAAGAAATTTAAGAGGTCAATAAGCAATGCTATGTGTTTTACGAGGCGTTGGAACAAGCAATGAGATTGCTTCCAGCTCCCAGTCGCTGCTTTTGAAGCAGTCGCTGACCTGAAGCATTAATTCTGTGTTTCCCTGTAGAATGCTGCAATAAAGCATCTCCTGCTTTCTATTCTGATCTCCAATTCTGCAGAGCTTCATTTTATCATTTATACTGCAATTTGCATTTAAGGTTCAGTCAACGTTATACACTTTTTGTGATTTTAAGAGTTACACAGGTAATCCTATATCACTGTAAATATTGTTTGGACATTCAAATGTCTAGTGAGGACCCTGTCTACTGTATTTTTAGCAAAACAATTGACAATGACTCACTGAAACTCATGGAGTTGTTATTGCATGGGAGGGGGCCAATTGGTTAATGGAGGCTCTGTGGACTCTTTACGATCCCCTTCTCCAGTGGGTGGTCTTTGCATGAACTCTCTTTGTATTGCTCTTGTAAAATGTCTTGGAGAATGTAAGTACATTCACAGCACTGTATAAATTCAGATGTTTGTTATAATTGTTTGATTTGAAGTTGTAAATGAAGCTTATCAATGTGGTAAATAACACACATTATTTTAATCAAGTATTGATTATTATCATTGGGATCTCTTCTGGGGCAGGTGGGACCTGTACAAGAGAGATGGGTTACATCTGAACCACAGGGGGACCAATATCCTTGCAGGGAGGGTTGTTAGTGCTATTGAGGTGGGGGGGGGGCATTAAACTAGATTTGCAGGGGGATTGGAACCAGTGTGCCAGAGTAGACAGTGGAGCAGAGGTGAAAATAAATTATGTTAAATGTTCATGCAGGAGATTCCAGATGGAGTCTACTGCCTAATGGAGTGACACACATTTTGTGTGGCTGCAATTAGTTCTTCCTTTTCCCCAGTTTAAACTTTGAATTTTTAACTTTTCTTTTTTGGATCTTAGAGGGGAATAGTTGTTATTATGTCACAATCTTTAAAAAGTGGAAAGCAACTTCCTGAATCCAGCAATGGAACGGGGAAAAAAAATCAGAGGATATGCCTGTTTTGGCTGAGCGTTTCGAACGTTCACTGACGGTTCTCGACAAGAAAGTAGACAACAACATGGTGAAACTTGATGCTACCTCTTCTGAGATGAAGTCATTATGAGAGTTTTCAATTTGTGCAGGAAAATATTATTTCCCTGAATTCTGAACTTAAAGAGATGAAGCATCAGATTGCGGGTATTTCAGCCTGCTTGGAAAAGTCTCAACATAAGATTATCGATTTGAAAGCAAGATCTCATTGGAATAATATTTGAATTGTTGGACTGAAGGAAGGATCTGAGAGTGGGGATTTATTGGACTATTTTACTAACTTGTTTCAATCTCTGTTTCCGAATATTTTACCTCAACCTCCCGATATCGAAAGAGCGCATAGAATTTTCACTTTGAAATCTCGGGATCTGAATAAGCTAGGTCAACTTTGGTCTGCTTTCCTCATTTCAAAGTTAAAGACCAAATCATAAAATATGCAAGGAGACACAGAGTTTTTAAATTTAAGGGTTCCGAGATTCATTTTTATGAAGATTATCCACGGGAAGTTATGGACCTGCGGTCTAAATTCATCCCAACCATGAAGATAGCCTATAATAAGGGATTATTCCCATCACTTCACTATCCAGCCCGATTAAAATTATTTCCCAAAGATTCGACTCCATGTGTTTTTCTGGACCCCAAAGAGGCATTGGAATATGTTAACTCTTTTTCAGTTGTAGCCGAGGTTTGAATGGTTTTGGGTCTGCTGAATAATTGTTATTTCAGAAAGAAGATAAGATTTAAAGATTTCTGATTTGCTTAAGATGTCCTTTGATCGATCGACCATTTAAAGAAGGCTGAACTTTTTGATGTGAATAATGAATGACTTTTCCGAAATCTGTTTGGTCTACTGAGGGAATTAACACGACGGACAGATAGTTTGATTATTTGTTTCTATCCTTTTTTTCATTAATTAGGCGATAGTTTTCATAGTTCATAAAGACTTTTTCTTATATATATACATAGCTTGGGAGTGCTTAGTAGATAGATAGTTTTTTTTCCTAAAAACTGTTTTTCATTGAGCGTGTAAGTTAAATGGAAAATGGGGCTGATTTTTCTTCATTAGAGATTAAATAGGCATTCTTCTCTTTGTTTAAGGTTATTGTTTTGGCATTTTTGGAGATTGTTTCTGCATTCCCCAGATTATATTTTAAGGATTAGTATAAACATTTGTTCTCTGAACTTCTATGCTGGATATGGGGAGCCAGGTGGTGTAGAGCAATACAGCACAGTACAGGCTCTTTGGCCCATGATGTTCTGCTCACCTTTCAGTCTACTCCATGATCAATCTAATGCTTCCGTCCTGTAGAGAATTCCATTTGTCTTTCATCATGAGCCTATCTAGGAGTCTCTCAAATGTCCTTACTGTGTCTGCCGCTATGACTACCCATGGCAGATCTTTCCACACACCCACTGGTCTCTGACTAAAGAACAACATCTCTGAGATCCCTATACTTTCCTTGAATCACCTTAAAATTGTGCCCTCTTGTATTAGCCATTTCTGCTGGGAATCCATTCCATGTTTTAATGATTACTCAGCCTCACCAGTGTCCATTGTTCCTGAACAATAATACTCCATAAGCAATGGTAGGCATCAAAGTAGATTGATATTTAAATTGCATATATATTAGCTAGAAGCAAAGCCCGTAAGTGGGCAGAAGAACCAGTCAACATGACTTGATACGGTGATGTGTTGCTCTGCAGTGTTTGGCTTTTTATGTTGAGCATAAACATTTTTTTTTCCTCTGCAGGACTTTCCTATTTTAGGGCTGTGTGTTTTTTTTTGTAACTGGGGGGAGGAATTAAGGAAAGCTTATAAAATCACTATTATAAGATGGGCAGCTCGCAGAGTCTCTCTCATGTTTTACTCTAGGGGGACGCATTTCCACTTTTTTTTGCTGAATTTCAGGCTTTTCAGGATGGTGGGAGGATTGGGTTTCGTTTTGAGTTATAGGATTAGCTATAGGATTAATTTCAGTTTTCTTTTTTGTGTTTTTTTCCCATTATGGATTTCCAGAGCATGCATGTTTTGTATATGATTATACTTATCACCACCAGTTTTGATTAGCCTGTGCTGGTATGCATGTATTTATGTTAAATAAAATAAAAATTTTTGTGGTAACTAAACAGATAAACATTATAAGTTAGAATGTACGTGGTTGGAATCATCCTATTAAGTGAAAGAAGACTTTGAAAATCATTAATCGATTCCAACCCAATATAATTTTTGCTCAAGACATGCATATCAAAACCGGCGATTAAAATAGATTTTTTAAAATGTGGAAGGGCCTTCAATTTCACGTTACTTGTCAACATAAAACAAAGGGAGTATCTATTTTTATTAAATCTAATATTTTATTCATCCAAGAAGACATTGTGTCAGATATTAATGGTAGATTTTTAATTGTTAAAGGAACAATTTGTAATAGAAAAGTTGTTCTGGTTAATTTATATGGACCTAATGTAGATGATCCTTTTTTAAAAATGTATTTGCTTTATTGCCGGATTTAAATGAATATATGTTGTTAATGGGTGGTGATTTCAACTGTTGTTTGAATCCTTTGATTGACAAAAGTTCAACTGGTCAGCAGCTTCCAAGTTGTTCTGCATTACTTTTTAAAAATTGATTTTGGGCTGGTTGAAATTTGGAGACATTTACACCCTAATGATAGAGATTATTCTTTTTTTTTCATATGTTCACAAAAATATTTGAGAATCGATTATTTTATAGCTGATCCCCGATTTTTTGTCTAAAGTCCAGAAATGTGAATATGATGCTATCGTTCTCTTGGATCATGCACCTTTAAGCTTAGCTTTTGAATTGAATGATGTCGTTATTGCAAATTCGCCTTGGTGTTTTCCAGAAAATTTATTGCAAAGTTTGGACTTCGTCAAATTGTTTGAGACTCAGATAAAAGATTTTTTTTTCTTTTTAACAATATGGGGGATGTGTCAAAATTGATTATATGGGATACATTTAAAGCATATTTGCATGGGCAGATAATCTCCTATTCAGCTAAGCTTAAGAAACAAACAAAAACAAAGTTAGATAAGATTCCCAAACAAATTAAAGATGGATAATATTTATGCAATCTCTAGCATTGATTTATTCAAACAAAGAGTTGAATTCCAATCACAATATAATTTATTATTAACATCCTATTGAAGGAAACTTGCTTAAATTGAAAAATCTATTTTATGTGTTTGGAGATAAAAGTAATAAGCTATTCGCATCTCAATTAAAAGCAGCTAGAGCTAAAAGACACATTTTAAAAATTTGTAAGGGAGATGGTAGTATAGTGTGTAATTATGAAGACATTAATGAAAATTTTCAAGACTTTTACATTGAACTTTATAAATCTCAGTTTCCAATTGATTCTTCTAAAATGAATGCATTTTTACAAAAGATCGATTTTCCTCAAATTTTGTTGAAGATCAGCAAACTCTTGATGCTCCTATTACTGAAAATGAAATTCAGAAAGCTATTTTTAATGCAATCTGGTAAAGCTCCTGGACTGGATGGTTATTCTGTAGAATTTTATTAAAAAATTGAAAAATTGCTCTCTCCATATATGTTGGAAATGCTTAAAGATTCTTTTTTGATAGGAGAGTTACCTCCCACATTTTATGAAGCTTCTATTTATTTAATTCTTAAGGATAAAGACCCTAATGACTGTGCTTCATATATAGAACTATTTCATTATTAAATGTGGATGTTAAAATTCTTTCAAAAATAATGGCTAATTGGCTGGAGAATATTCTAGCTGAAATTATCTCTCAAAAGCAAACAGGTTTAGTAAAGGGCTGTTATTCCTTCTCTAATGTTTGGAGACTGTTAAATGTTAAATATTAAATATTTAATAAACTCTTAAATATTCATCCTTTTCTAAGACTCCCCAATCCCCTGAAAAGGGATTTGACAGAGTTGAATGGAAATGCTTACTTAATGTTTTAGAGAAATTCAGTTTTGGTATTAATTTTAATAAGTGGATCAGAATGAAATATAAAAGCCCTATTGCTACTGTTAGTACTAATAATTGCAGGTTTCCTTTTATCGACTTTCACGGGGTACGAGACAAGGATGTCCGTTAAGTCCATTGTTATTTAATTTGGTGCTGGAACCCTTGGCTATTGCACTTCATGAAGCTAAAGGTATTCATGGAATTTTCATATATGGGACTATTCATAAGATCTCCCTTTATGCTGATGATCTCTTAGTTTATATTTTGAATCCTGAAGAATCCATTTCTAGTTTATTGAAAGTATTAAACGATTTTGGAAAGTTTTTGGGATATAAACTAAACCTTCATGAAAGTGAATTATTTCCCCAAGATGATTCTGCTTTTAGAATTATGGACTCTTTTAAATATTTAGGTATGATTATTACTAAAAATCATAAAGACCTTTAGAAAGCTAATTTTGTTCCTTTAGTGGATTTTATGAAGCAATTATTGTGTAGATGGAATCCACTTACACTTTCATTAGCCGGCCAAATCCATGCAGTTAAAATGATGATTTCACCAAAATTTTTATATGTATTTCAAAATATCCCTTTTTTTGAACTAAGAAGGTTTTGAATCAGGTTATCTCTATTATTTCATCTTTTGTTTGGTATAATAAAAGACCAAGAATTGGTAAATATCATTTACAAAAATTAAAAAAAGATGGAGGTCTTGATCTGCCTAATTTAAGAATGTATTATTGGGCTGTTACTATACGTTATATGTGTTTTTGGTTATATTGGGCTGATAAAAATGAACAACCACCTAGGGCTGATTTTGAATTGAAAGCTGTGAAACCGTTTCACTTAACCTCATTATTAGGAGCTTCTCTAATGGTAAAACTGGCCAAAATCTCTAATTTAAATTTATACCCTGTGATTAAGCAGTCATTATGAACTTGGTTCCAGTTTCATAATTTTTTAATCTCAAAAAATTTAAACTTTTTAGTTTAATTTATTGAAATTATTTATTTAAACCTTCATTAAGTGATTCTATTTTTCTTCTTTGGAGGAATAAAGGAGTTTATTCCTTCATGGATCTGTTCTAAGATGGCTGATTGATGTCTTTTGAGAAATTAGTAGCTAAATACTCTCTCTCATATTCACATTTTCTGCAATATCTTCAAGTCAGACTCTTCTTACAAGAATATTTAAGTAATTTTCCATATATACAGGATTCTGACCCATTAGATATTATTTTAATGATGAATCTTTTAGTGAAGGGTTTTATTGGGAAAATTTATAATTTATTGTTACAACAGCACAATTACCCTTCACTTAAGATTAAGCCATATTGGGAGAGAGAGCTTAACATGACCTTGATAACAGAGGTTTGGTTGCGGATTTTGAAGTTGGTTAGCTCTTCTTCGATCTGTGCCAGTCAGTCTTTAATTCAATTTAAAATTGTACATTGTTCCTATTTGACAAAGGAGAGACTGTCTAAAATGTTTCCTAATGTTGATAGTCAGTGTGATAGATGTAAAACCGAGACAGCTGCATTGACACATATGTTTTGGTCGTGTTCTGTATTGAAACATTTTTGGAAATCAATTTTCTCTACAATTTCTGAAGTTTTAAAAATTAATTTACAACCTAATAAATTGACAGTTTTATTTGGTATAATCCCTCAATACATTCATGGTATTTCTCTATCAGACCAACATGAAATTGCATTTGTTACATTATTGGCCAGAAGGGCTATTTTGTTGAAATGGAAAGATGCTTCCACTCCTGCTTTGATACAAGTGATGCTATGTCTTAATTTGGAGAAAATCAGAAGTCAAACTTTTGATCCTCGATTTGATGTGGGGTTCAGTTGCCCACTACTATCATCTGATTTGAATTATTTAATATGGTTTCTGATGCACCATCAATAACTCACTCTGAGATATCTCAGATATAGCGAGATATCGGCTTTTATTGACTGGAAGAAGGAACAAGCAGTGGTTGACCACCATACTACATCCTGGAGACAGAGAGGCCGGGCTCAGACCTCAATCGCATTTATACAGGGGTCTGTGGGAGGAGCCACAGGAGCAGTCATCAGGGGGCGTGTCCAGACAGGTATATGTAGTTCACCACATTCACCCCCCCTTTGTTTTAAAAACGGTCCCCATGTGGCGAAGTTTCTTACAGGTTAAGTCTATCAGGTGGTCGAATCTGTCATTGTGATCTACGTAGCTCCGGCTGTGATTGCACAGGTGCCGGTGGTGCTTGCACCGGAGACGGAGGTTGTGCTGGTTCCGGCCTAACTGGAGGTGTCAGCCCACTAGGCGTCAGTGATCCCTCACGCATGTGCGAGACGCCTGGTATATACGCATACAAGATGCCCGGTATACGAGTGTCATGAGGAGTCTGTGTAGGGCTTGGTGTGCGCGGTGTCACCTTGGGTACAGGGTTCATAGTTACCGGGAATTGTTTGGGGTAGTGGTCTGCTGCTCCTGCGGGCGCCAGGTCGTGGATGGAGACAGTGTCCTCCCGCCCATCAGGTAAGACCACGTAGGCATACTGGGGGTTCGCATGTAGAAGGTGAACCCTCTTGACCAGCGGGGAGTATTTATTGCTCCTCACATGTTTCCGGAGCAGCACTGACCCTGGGGACATCAGCCAAACTGGTAGGGTGGTCCCAGTGACAGACTTCCTGGGAAAAGAGAAAAGGAGCTCATGAGGGGTGGCATTGGTGGACGTACGTAACAGGAAGCAGATAGAGTGGAGTGCCTTGGGAAGGACCTCCTGCCATCGCGAGACCGGCAACCCTTTTGACTTAAGGGCTAAAAGTGTGGCCTTCCACACAGTGGCATTCTCCCTCTCCACCTGTTCATTCCCCCGGGGATTATAGCTCGTGGTCCTACTAGTAGCAATGCCCCTAGCTAGCAGGTACCAGTACAGCTCATCACTCATAAAGGAGGACCCTCTATCACTGTGGATATAGCATGGATATCCGAACAGAGTAAAGAGCTGGTGCAGGACTTTTATGACGGATGTGGTAGTGGTGTCGGGTCAGGGGATGGCAAAGGGAAACCGCGAGTACTCGTTGATAATGTTGAGAAAATAGACATTGCGGTCGGTGGAGGGAAGGGGGCCCTTAAAGTCAACACTCAGTTGCTCAAAAGGGCGGGTGGCCTTGACAAGTTGCGTCGTTTCAGGACGGTAGAAGTGCGGTTTGCACTCAGCGCAGAATTGGGAGTCCCTGGTCATCGTCCTAATGTCCTCCGGGGAGTACGGCAGGTTCCGAGCTTTCACAAAATGGTAAAATCGGGTGACCCCCGGATGGCAAAGATGTGC
The DNA here is from genome assembly GCF_030144855.1 of Hypanus sabinus. NCBI lineage: Eukaryota > Metazoa > Chordata > Chondrichthyes > Myliobatiformes > Dasyatidae > Hypanus > Hypanus sabinus. The sequence continues at coordinate 62,799,450 of NC_082723.1, read as the reverse complement.
ATGAAGGGCATATAGCTGGTCAAGCTTTGCGCTAGCACACGCTCCCCGGGATAGGGCAACAGGGGGCTTATTGAGTCTGCCAGGCCGGTACAGGATGTCAAAGTTGTAGGTGGAGAGATCTATACTCCACCGCAAAATTGTATCATTTTTGATTTTGCCCCGCTGTTGGTTGCTGAACATGAACGCAACTGAGTGCTGGTCAGTCAGCAAGGTGAACCTTTTGCCGGCGAGATAGTGCATCCAGTGTCTAATAGCTTCCACTATGGCCTGGGCTTCTTTCTCCACCACAGAGTGCCGAATTTCAGAGCCTTGAAGGGTACGAGAAAAGAATGCTACTGGCCTGCCTTCCTGATTGAGGGTAGCAGCAAGCGCGAAATCGGAGGCGTCACTCTCTACTTGGAAGGGAATGGTCTCGTCCACCGCATGCATCGTTGCTTTGGCAATGTCCCTTTTAATGCAGCTGAAGGCTGCGCAGGCCTCAGCAGAGAGGGGAAAAGTGGTAGACTTGACCAGGGGGCGGGCCTTGTCTGCGTAATGGGGGACCCATTGGGCGTAATAGGAAAAAAAACCCAGGCACAGTCTGAGGGCTTTGAGAGTGGTGGGAAGACGAGTTCCAACAGGGGGCGCATACGGTCGGGATCAGGGCCAATGACCCCATTTTCCACGACATACCCAAGGATAGAGAGTCGGGTGGTTCTGAACACACACTTGTCCCTGTTATAAGTAAGGTTCAGGGCTTTGGCCACTTGGAGAAATCATTGGAGGTTGGCGTTGTGATCCGGCCAGTCGCGACCACAGATGGTGATGTTATCCAGATAGGGAAATGTGGCCTTCAGTTGGCACCAGTCCACCATCCGGTCCATTTCCCTCAGACTGAGACACCATTTGTGACACCGAATGGGACGCGCAGGAAGTGATAGAGCCTGCCGCCCACCTCGAAGGTGGTGTAGGGGCGGTCCTCTTGGCAGATGGGGAGCTGGTGATAAGCGGATTTCAGATCTATGGTCAAGTACACCTTGTACTGAGCTATCTGGTTGACCATATCCGCGATGCGGGGTAGGGGGTATGCGTCAAGCTGCGTGAACCTATTGATGGTCTGGCTAAAGTCCACGACCATCCTATTTTTCTGCCTGGTCCGAACAACAACCACCTGGGCCCTCCAAGGGCTTGTGCTTGGCTCAATGATCCCCTCCCTGAGCAGCCGCTGCACCTCCGACTGAATGAAGGCTCTGTCTCCCGCGCTGTTCCTCCTGCTTTTAGTTGCCACAGGTTTACAGTCAGGGATGAGGTTGGCGAACAGCGATGGGGGAGGGATCTTGAGGGTGGAGAGGCTGCAAGTGGTGTCGGTAGCGCAGCTGTCGGCATGGTGCTGGGCGGGACGTGTGGTTCAGTGTGTGTTGGTGGTCAGTAGCGGGGTATATGGCGAAGTCCCACCAAACTGAGGAATCCTGACAATGAGTGGTGGGAGGGGCCCGTCATATGCTATATTCACACTTTCGAGGTGGCTCTGGAAGTCCAGCCCCAATAGCACAGGCGCGCACAGTTGAGGCATGACCAGTAGCGCAAAGTTCCGATATTCTGTGCCCTGCACCACCAATGTCACTACACAACCCACCCGGATGTCTGTGGAATGCGACCCAGAAGCCAAGGTGACCCTCTGACTTACTGGCCGTGTCACGAATCCGCAGTGTTGCACTGTGTCCGGGTCAATAAAACTCTCAGTGCTGCCCGTGTCAAACAGGCAGCTAGTCCTGTGCCCCTCCACCAGCATGTCCAACATTGACCTTGCAAGCTGGTGTGGGGTGCTTTGGTCGAGGGTTATGGTGGCCAGAGTTGAACTGCCGTCTTGGTGCCCGGTAAACACCGGTGGGTCGGGGGCGGGGCACGTTGACGCCGACAAAGATGGCCGCTCACATCCGGGCATGCAAGATGGCGGGTCCCACGTCTCACACAGGTATGGGGCAGGGCATGTTGACGCCGACAAAGATGGCCGCCCACATCCGAGCATGCAAGATGGCAGCCCCCACGTCTCACACGCAGCGCTGCTCGACCCCGCTCATGGTTTAGACTTAAAGACCTTGGCGAAATGGCCCTTCTTCCCGCAGCTGGAGCAGGTCGCTTCTCAGCCCGGGCAGCTTTTCGGGGGTGCTTTTCGAGTCCGCAGAAATAACACAGCTCGGACTTACGCCTGGCCGCAGCCATGATCGGGTTCGGGGAGTTTGTGGAATCACGACTGGCAGCGGCGTTGGCGAATTCGCTTGCGGGAACCAGCGGCGGCGGGGTCTGAGGTGTCCATGGAACCGGCGGGAAATCGCGCAGCTGGACAGCGTCAGCGTTGTGCAGAGCAGCCTGCAGCATGTCGGCCATCTCGATCGCCGAGCGTAAGGTAAGATCGGCATTTTCCAGCAGCCACTGGCACACATACACTGACTTAATTCCTGTAAAAAAGACATCTCATACTAGCAGCTCCGCATGCTGTTCCGCCGTGAGCATTTTGCAGTCACAAGTTTGGACGAGTGTCTGTAGGGCTCGGAGAAACTGGGCGCTCATCTCTGCAGGCTGCTGCCGTCAGGTAGCTAAGCGATGTCTTGCATAGACGGTGTTCACCGGCCGCAGGTACTGTCTTTTGAGGGCGTCCAGTGCCCCTTCGTAGGTCGGCAGGTCCCTGATAAATGAATAAACTTTTGGGGTGACCCTCGAGAATTCTGTGCATAACAGCGGGGTCAGTTGCACGAACCTCCTCCAAGTATGATTGGAAGCATGCAAGCCAGAGTTCAAAGGCAAGAGCTGCTTCAGGGGCTTGGGGGTCCAAATCCAATCTTTCCGGATGTAATATACATAAATGACCTGGATGATGGGGTGGTAAATTAGATTAGTAAGTATGCCGATGATACTAAGGTAGGAGGTGTTGTGGATAATGAGGTGGGTTTTCAAAGCTTGCAGGGAGATTTATGCTGGTTAGAAGAATGGGCTTAACATTGGCAGATGGAGTTTAATGCTGAGAAGTGCGAGGTTCTACATTTTGGCAGGAATAATCCAAATAGAACATACAGGATAAATGGTAGGGCTTTGAGGAATGCAGAGGAACAGAGAGATCTAGGAATAACAGTACATAGTTCCCTGAAGGTGGAGTCTCATGTAGATAGGGTGGTGAAGAAGGATTTTGGAACGCTGGCCTTTATAAATCAAAGCATTGAGTACAGAAGTTGGGATGTAATGTTAAAATTGTACAAGGCATTGGTAAGGCCAAATTTGGAATATTGTGTACAGTTCTGGTCACCGAATTATAGGAAAGATATCAATAAATTAGAGAGAGTTTAGAGACGATTTACTAGGACGTTACCTGGGTTTCAGCACTTAAGTTACAGAGAAAGGTTGAACAAGTTAGGTCTCTATTCATTGGAGCGTAGGAGGTTGAGGGGGGATTTGATCGAGGTATTTAGAATTTTGAGAGGGATAGATAGAGTTGACGTGAATAGGCTGTTTCCATTGAGAGTAGGGGAGATTCAAATGACATGACATGATTTGAGAGTTAGGGGGCAGAAGTTTAAGGGAAACACGAGGGGGTATTTCTTTACTCAGAGAGTGATAGCTGTGTGGAATGAGCTTCCTGTAGAAGTAGTAGAGGCCAGTTCAGTTGTGTCATTTAAGGTAAAATTGGATAGGTATATGGACAGGAAAGGAGTGGAGGGTTATGGGCTGAGTGCGGGTAGGTGGGACTAGGTGAGATTAAGAGTTCGGCACGGACTAGGAGGGTCGAGATGGCCTGTTTCCGAGCCGTGATTGTTATATGGTTATATGAAACGGTTTCCATGTTTTAAAACTTCCAGTCAATAAAATTGATGCACCATCAATAACTCTCTCTGAGACGAAAAGGCGAGACATCGGCTTTTATTGACTGGAAGAAAGAACAAGCAGTGGTTGACCACCATACAACATCCTGGAGACTGAGAGGCTGGGCTCAGACCTCAATCGCCTTTATCCAGGGGTCTGTGGAAGGAGCCACAGGAGCAGTCAGCAGGGGGTGTGTCCAGACAGGTATATGTAGTTCACCACAGTTTCCTTCCGACTTTTCTTTAAATGGATTTGAGTTGGCGGATTGATGTTTTTCTTCTATGGAAGCTTGTATGATGTATAGCTCCGGGGTTGTGCTCCCAGTGGGTTTTTTTCCCTGTTTTTTTAATCAATTATTCAATTAGTAGGGGTTCTTTTTTTTGTTTCTTTTTTTCTTTCAAAAATATTCTTAACATTTTATTTTTTCTTCTTATTGTTGATATATTGCTTAGCTTTGTTAATTAGTTATTTGCTAATTTAATTCTTCATTGTACATAATGACATATTGACTTGATTACCTTAATGTATTTTTGTTGATCTTCAACAATAATTAATAAAAAAAATTTAAATGAAAATGTTCATGCAAAGTCACAAATAGAAGGGTTGTGTGTGGTGGTGATAATCTTCTGAGATGTGTTTATTTCAATGCAAGGAGTATTGTGGGGAAGGCTGACGAGCTGATGGTGTGGATTGACATGTGGAATTATGACATTGTAGCCATTAGTGAAACTTGGCTACAGGAGGGGCAGGACAAGCAGTGTAATGTTCCAGGGTTCTGATGTTTCAAACGTGATAGAGGCAGAGGGATGAAGGGTGGAGGGGTGGCTTTGCTAGTCAGGGAAAATGTTACAGCAGTGCTCAGGCAGGACAGATTAGAGGGCTTGTCTACCAGGGCCATATGAAACAGGAAAGTTATGACCACATTAATGGGGTTGTATTATAGACCACCCAATAGTCAGCGAGAACTGGAGGAGCAAATCTGCAGAGAGATACCAGACAACTGCAGGAAATATAAAGTTGTGATAGGACGGGATTTTAATTTTCCATGTATTGATTGGGTCTCCCATATTGTTAAAGGTCTAGATGGTTTAGAATTTGTAAAATGTGTTCAGGAAAGTTTTCTAATCCAATATGTAGAGGTACCAACTAGAGAGGATGAAATATTAGATCTCCTATTAGGAAACGAGTTAGGACAGGTGACAGAAGTATGTGTAGGGGAACACTTTGGTTCCAGTGATCATAACGTCATTAGTTTCAACTTGATCATGGATAAAGATAGATCTGGTCCTCAGGTTGAGGTTCTAAACAGGAAAAAGGCCAAATTTGAAGAAATGAGAAAGGATCTAAAAAGCGTGGATTGGGAAAGGTTGTTCTCTGACGAGTATGTCATTGGTAAGTGGGAGGCCTTCAAAGAAGAAATTTTGAGAGTGCACAGTTTGTATGTTCCTGTCAGGATTAAAGGCAATGTGAATAAGAATAAGGAACCTTGGTTCTTGAGGGATATTGGAACTCTGATAAAGAAGAAGAGAGAGATGAATGACATGTATAGGAAGCAGGGAGCAAATAAGGTACTTGAGGAGTATAAAAAGTGCAAAAAAAAAACTTAAGAAATAAGTCAGGAGGGCTAAAGGGAGACATGAGGTAGCTTTGGTGGTCAAGGTGAAGGATAATCCAAAGAGCTTCTCCAGGTATATTAAGAGCAAAATGATAGTAAGGGATAAAATTGGTCCTCTTGAACATCAGAGTGGTCGGCTATGTGTAGAACCACAAGAAATGGGAGAGATCTTAAATGGGTATTTTGAGTCTCTATTTACTAAGGAAACTAGCATGGATTCAATGGAAATAAGGCAAACAAGTAGTGAGGTCATGGAACCTATACAGATTGAAGAGGAGGAGTGCTTGCTGTCTTGAGGCAAATCAGAGTAGATAAATCTCCAGGACCTGACAGGGTATTCCCTGGGACCTTGCAGGAGACTAGTGTTGAAATTGCAGGGGCCCTGGCAGATATATTTAAAATGTCAGTATCTATGGGTGAGGTGCCGGAGGATTGGAGGATAGCTCATATTGTTCCGTGGTTTAAAAAAAGAGTCTAAAAGTAATCCGGGAAATTATAGGCCAGTAAGTTTGACGTCGGTGGTAGGTAAATTATTGGAAGGAGTACTAAGAGATAGGATCTACAAGTATTTAGATAGATGGGGACTTATTAGTTAGAGTCAACATGGCTTTGTGTGTGGTTGGTCATAGTTAACAAATCTATTAGAGTTTTTCGAGGAGGTTATGAGGAAAGTGGATGAAGGGAAGGCTACGTTGACTTCATTAAGGCCTTTGATGAGGTCCCGCATGGGAGGTTAGTTAGGAAGATTCAGTCACTAGGAATACATGGTGAGGTAGTAAATTGGATTAGACATTGGCTCAGTGGGAGAAGCAAGAGAGTGGTAGTGGAAGATTGCTTCTCTGAGTGGAGGCCTGTGACTAGTGGTGTGCCACAGGGATCACAGAGGGGCTTGCTGCGAGGAGAGACTGCATTTTATCACTGGTGGGGTCGCTCTGCTACTGGAGGGGGGAGACTGCATTTTGATCACTGGTGGGATCACCCTGTACTGGAGAGGGGAAACTGCCTTTTGATTACTCATTGTTGGAAAGTGAAAGGCCTGCCATTGTGCCTGGAGAATGTTACCCAGGTTTTCTGTATTTTGGATGTGGACTTGGACTATAGACTTTTCTCAGTCTTATAGTTTTTTATATTCTGTGTTCTTTGCCCGATCTTTCTCATCTTTTTGTGGGCAGGGAAAGTGGGTTTTGGAGTTGATGTGCCTGTTTTACTTCTGTTCCTTTTGTGTGGGGAGGAGGGATTTGGGGAGGGGGGTGTTGATGATCCTGCTGCCATTTTTTTCCCTTGATTCCATGGCTATCTGGAGAAGAAGAATTTCAGAGTTGTATACTTTGATAACAAATGAACCCTTGACCTTTGACCTTTAACTCAGGTCCTCCAGACCCAGCAACATCCTTATAAATTTTTTCCGTGGTCTTTCAAACTTATTTACATCTTTCCTGTAGGTAAGTGATCAGAACTGGACACAATACTCCAAATTAGGTCTCACCAATGTCTTATGGGCCAGCCAGTGATGTAATGGCATCAGCAGTAGATTTCGAGGAGGATTCAAATCTGGCTGGGTCCCAGCAGATATAATTGTGTGGAAGAAAGGCCTGGAAATCTACTTCCATATCTTGCCACGAAAACCCTGTGGATAACAACTAGACGGCACCCAACAACAACAATAATGTTTTGTACAATTTCATCATAACATCTCAATACATCAACTTATGGCAGCCAATGTGCCAAAAGCTTTTTGTCTGACACCAATTTCAAGGAATTATAGATCTGTATTCCCAGATCCCTCTGTTCTACTGCAGTCCTCAGTGCCCTCCCACTCACTTTGTTAGTCCCACCCTGGTGCATCCTACCAAAGTGAAACATCTCACACTTGTCGGCAGCTGCCATTTTCAGCCCATTTTTCCAGCTGATCCAGATCCTTTTGCAAACTCACTGTCCACTACACCCCAAGCTGGGTGTCATCTACAAATTTACTGATCCAGTCAACCATACTATCATCCAGATTGTTGACACAGATGACAAATAACAATGGACCCAGCACAGATCACCGTGGCACACCACTTGTCACTGGCTTCCCATCACAGAGGAAACCATCTACTAACCCTCTCAGCCTTTCTCATGAAGCTAATGTCCAATCCGATTTTCTATCTAATCTTAAATACCAAGCGACTGAACCTTCTTGACCAACCTCCCATGTGGGACCTTGTCAAAAGGCATTGTGTTAGTCCATGTAGATAACATCCACCGCCTTGCCTTCATTAACTTTCCTAGTAACTTCCTTGAAAAATTCTTTAAGATTGGTTAAGCATGGCCTACCATCCACAAAACCATGTTGACTATTCAAGATTCAAGATTCAAAAACTTTATTGTCATTCTAACTGTACATCAGCTCTGCAGGGCAGAATGAGACAGTGTTTCCCAGGGGCAATCATAACATAACAAACGCAACACTAAATTCAGATTCAGATTCAGTTTATTGTCATTTAGAAACCACAAATGCAATGCAGTTAAAAAATGAGACAACGTTCCCCCAGAATGATATCACAAAAGCACATGTCAAAACAGACTACACCAGAAAATCCACATAACGTTTGGCAATCCCCAATCCAGAGTCCGGAGAGGCTGCTGCATATTAATATCGCGCTACCGTCTAGCACGTTCCCCGGAAAGGAGCTCCAAATCTACCAGACAAAAACAAGACCAAAAATTAAAGCTACAAGACCTGCACAAAACCACATAATTACAAAATATAGTTACAACAGTGCAAACAATAGCATAATTGGTAAAAAAAACAGATTATGGGCACAGTAAAAGTAGACTAAGATGTTAAAGGACTGTAAGTTCAAAAGAAATCACCACAGTTTCCACAAATCCCCAGGGTCTCGACAGACTCGCCATCCCGGCATGCCGGCAGCAGAAGGGAGTACCCCCGCTATGGACTTCCAAGGCGCCACCCAACTTAGCCTTGCAGACGCAGCACACAATGGAAGCTCTGTCGAAACCAGCCTCGCAGACGCAGCACACACCGAAAGTGACCTGAGTCCATCGAAAGGACTCCGAGTCCATCGAACCTCCAAGCCGACGACCATCCCCTCCTGCTCAGCTTCTCCAAGCGCCATCCTCTGCCGAGCGTTTTAAGTGGCCGCTGCAAGCTGCGTCACGCCGCCATCTTGGATCATACATATATAAATAATAAACATAACAATAAATAGTAAAACACAACAACCACATGTCGGTTAAAATCAAGTTACAAGTGTCCAGTGCAAGTTAATCAGTTCCTGTCTATCCAAATACTTATAGATCTGATCCCTTGAATACCTTCCAATAACTTCTCCACTACTGATGTCGGGATTCCTGGCTTAATGTCAGAGCCTTTCTTAAACACCAGAACAGCATTAACTATCCTCCAATCTTCCTGCACCGCACCATGGCCAAGGATGTTTTAAATATCTCTGCTAGGGCCCTTGCAATTTCAGTTCTTGCTTCCCACAGAGTCGGAGGGAACACCATGTGATATTTATCCACCCTCAAGACAGCAAATACCACCTCTTCTATAATCCGTATACAGTCCATGACCTCACTGATGCTTTGCCTCACTTCCATAGACTCTGTGCTTGTCACTCGAGTAAATACAGATGAAAAATATCCATTTCAAATCTCCACCATCTCTTTCAGCTCCAAGCATACAGTATCACCCTGATCCTCCACAGGACCTGTTTTGTTCCTGGCTGTCCTTTTGCTCTTAGCATGTCTGTAGAAGTCCTCAGGATTCCCCTTCATCTTGTCTGCGAGACAACCTCATGTCTTCTTTGAGCCCTCCTGATTTCCTTCTTAAGTGTTCCCTTACATTTCTTATACTCCCCTAGTGCCTCATTTGCTCCTACCTGTCTATACACTACCTGCCAAACATCTCCTTCATTTTCTTAGCCAGGGCCTCAATATCGCTTGAAAAACAAGGTTCTGACATGAACCTTTTATTCTGACATGAACAGACAAACTCTGTATTCTGACAATTTCGCTTTTGAAGATCTGTCACTTATCAAGTTCACCTTTGCCAGAAAGCAGTCTGTTCCCATCCACACTTGTCAGATCTTTTCTGATTCCATCAAAATTGGCCTTTCTACCATTTAGAATCTTAACCTGAAAACCAGATCTATCATTTTCCATAACTTCCTTGAAACTAATGGCATTATGATCACTAGATGAAAACTGTTCCCTTGCAAAAACTTCTGTCGCCTGCCCTGTCTCAATCCCTAATAGGAGATCGGATATCACACTCTCTCCAGGTGGGACCTCTATGTACTGATTCAGGAAACTTTCCTGAACACATTTAGCAAACTCTTTTCCATCCAGCCCATTTACAGTATGGGAGTCAATGTGCACCTACTTTCACAACCTTATGTTTCTTGCAGCAGTCTGTGATCTCTCTACAATATGCTGCTGTAAATCCTATGGACTATTGAGTGTTGTATAGTATAATCCCCATTAACATGGTCATACCTTTCTTATTCTTCAGCTCTACTCATAAAGCCTCACTAGCCTCTCCAGTGTGTCTTGTCTGAGGACTGCCATGATATTTTCTATGACTGATAATGCCACGTTCTTCCTTTAATCCCTCATGCTCTATCATGTCTAAAACAATGGAACCCCAGATCACTGAACCACTGGTCTTTCCCTCCTACAATCGAGTCTCATTAATGGCTACGATGTCAAAATTCCATGTGCTGATCCATGCCCTAAGCTCACCTGCCCTTCCTATAATACATCCTGCATTGAAGGCTCAGAGCTTTGGTCCCACCATGCTCAACCTTCTGATTCCTGACCTATATGTAGACTTAACAACATCTTTCTCCACAACCACTCCACTATCTGTTCTGGTGCTCTGGTTCTCATCCCCCTGCTGCTCTAGATAAAATCCAACCTGTGCAGCACTAGCAAACCTTCCTGACCAGAAGACATAGGAGCAGAATTAGGCTATTTACCCCAATGAATCTGCTCTACCATTCAGTCATGGCTGATCCTTTTTTTTCTCCTCAGCCCCACTCCCTAACCTTCTCTCCAAAACTCTTGATGCCATGTCTACCAAGTTCTGCCTTAAGTTCATCCAAAGACCTGGCCTCCACAGCTTCCTGTGGTAATAAATTCCACAAAGTCACCACCTTCTGGCTAAAGAAATTTTTCTGCATCTCTGTTTTAAATGGATGCCCCTTTATCTTGAGGCTCCCCCACCATGGGAAACATCCATTCCACATCTATTCTGTCTAGGCCATTTTGGCATTCAAAAGGTTTCAATGAGATCTCCCCCCCACCCCCATCCTTCTAAATTGCAGCAAGTACAGACCCAGACCTATCATTCCCAAAATCATTCTTGTGAACCTCCTCTGAACCCTCTCCAATCTTTTCTTAGATGATGAGCCCAAATCTGTTCACAATACTCAAGGGAAGGCCTCACCAGTGCCTTATAAAGCCTTAGCATCACATCCCTGCTCCTATAGATGTCTTGAAATGAATTCTAACATTACGCTAGCCTTCCAGCAAGTTAATCTTTAAGGTATTCTGCACAAGGGCTCCCAAGTCTGTTTACCTCTTAGATTTTTGGATTTTCTTCCCCTTTAGAAAATAGTCTGCACATTTATTTCTACTACCAAAGTGCATGACCATGCATTTTCCAACATTGTATTTCTGTTGTCACTTTCTTGCCCATTCTCCTAATCTGTCTAAATCCTCGTGCAGCCTACCTATTTCCTCAACACTACCTGCCCCTCCACCAATCTACATATTATCTGCAAACTTGGCAACAAAGCCATCTATTCCATCATCTAAATCATTGATATACAGCATAAACAGAAGTGGTTACAACACCGACCGCTGTGGAACACCACTAGTTGCTGGCAGTCAACCAGAAAAGGATCCTTTTATTCCCACTGGCTACTTCCTACCAATCAGTCAATGTTCTAACCATAAATTTACTGTCGTGGCTCTTAATTTGGTAAGCAGCCTCACATGTGGCACCTTGTCAAAGGCCCTCTTGAAAGTCCAAATATGCAACTTCCACAACATCCATCCTACATGTAATCTCCTCAAAGAATTCAAGCAAGTTTGTCAGGCAAGATTTCCCTTAAGGAATCCATACTGATTTTGTCCTATATTGTTCTGTGTCACCAAGTACTCCATCACCTCATCCTTAACAATTGATTCCAATATCTTTCCAACTACTGAGGTCAGGCTAACTGGTCTATAATTTACTTTCTCCTGCCTTCCTCCTTTCTTAAAGAGTGGAGTGACATTTTCCAGTCTTCTGGCACCATGCCAGAGTCCAATGATATTTGAAAGATCATTACTAATGCCTTCACAATCTCTACTGCTACCTCTTTCAGAACCCTAGGGTGCAGCTTATCTGGTCTGGGTGACTTATGTACCCTTAGGTCTCTCTCTCTCTCTCGTTCTTGTTTTACGGCGGTTGGCACCCAGCTTAATGGTGCAATACCGCCACCTTCTGCTCTGGAGTATGCGATGGACTCACATTCTAAATCCCTTCATCCAATCGCACACATACACATACCCTAACCTACACTTTATCCTCCCCATCCTGGTACCCTATTTCTGTTTATCCATCATATCCTATAAAAAACCCCTGTACCCCTACCCTTAGGTCTTTCAGCTTTTTGATCACCTTCTGTCTTGTAATAGTAACTGCACTCACTTCTCTTCCTCACACCCTTCAGCACCTGGCACACTGCTAGTGTCTTCCACAGTGAAGACTGATGCAAAATACTCATTTAGTTCATCTGCCATCTTGTTCCCCCCCCCCACCGTTATTATTTCTCCAGTCTCATTTTCTAGCAATCCTATATCCACCCTCATCTCTCTTATTTTTTATATATTTGAAAAAGCTTTTAGTATCCACTTTGATATTGTTTGCTAGCTTGCTTTCATATTTCATCTTTTCCCTCCTAATGATTCTTTTAGTTGCTCTCTGTAGGTTTTTATAAGCTTCCCAATGTTCTGTCTACCCACTAAATTTTGCTTTGTTGTATGCCCCTCTTTAGCTAGGGTATTAGACCCCCTCCAATTCAGGTGCAAACCATCCCTTCTGTACAGGTCCCACCTTCCCTAGAAGAGAGCCCAATGGTCCAATAATCTGACATCCTCCCTCCTACACCAACTCCTTCATCACGAGTATGATCTTCCTAGTTCTGGCCTCACTAGCACGTGGCACTGATAGCAATCCTGAGATCATAACTTTGGGGTCCTGCTCTTTAACTTAGCACCTATCTCCCTGAACTCACTTTGCAGGACCTCGTCATCCCTCCTACCTATGCCATTGGAACTGACATGGACCACAACCTCTGGCTGCTCACTCTCCCACATAAGAATACTATGAACTTAATTCGCCCTTGGCACCCTGGAGGCAAGATACCATCCAGAACTCTTGCACAGTACTCATTCACAGCAGCAATGCCTCACAAAGGCAGCGTCTGTCATAAGGGACTCCCATCACTCAGGACGTGCCCTCGTCTCATCTGTAAATCAGGGAAGAGTTACAGGATCCTGAATGCTTCAAGAACAGCTTCTTCCTGTCTGCCATCAGATTTCTGAATGCACATTGAACCACTGACCACTCAAGACTATTTTTACACTACTATATATATACATACTGTAATTCACAGTTTTATTATGTATTGCAATGTACTTTTGCCACAAACCAAACTTCATGACATATGACAGTGACATTCAGCCTGATGCTAATTCTGAGGATCTCCTTTCTATTCCCCTAACCGCTGAATCCCCTATCAGGACAGCTTGACTCTTCTCCCCCACCATAGAGTCGGACTCAGTGCCAGAGACCTGACTGCTGTGGCTTTCCTCTGCTAGGTCATTTCCCCCCAAAGAGTATTCAAAGCGGGGTACCTGTTGTTGAGGGGAACAACCGCAGGGGTACTCTGCACTGACTGCCAATCCCGCTCCCCCTCCTGACAGTCACCCAGTTACCTGCGTCCCACACCTTGTATGTAAGTACCACCCTGTATGTCCTGTCTAACAGCCTCTCAGTCTCCCAAATGATCTGCTCATCCAGTTCCCAGTCCAACCCCCTAACACGGTCTGTTAAGAGCTGCAGCTGGATGCACTACTTGGAGGTGTAGTCGTCAGGGACTCGAGAACCTGCCTTCCCACATCCTACAAGAGGTCCTTCCCACCGTACCGCCTGACATCTCCACTGCTCTAAACGTGCAATAAGAAAGAGAGAAAAATAAATGATAAGAAAAGTTTCTACTGCTTTTGTGTTAAAATCACAAGACCATAAAATATAGGAGCAAAGTTAAGCTCTTTGGCCCATCGAATCTGCCCCGCCATTTCATCATGGCTGATTCAATTTTCCTGTCAGCACCCATCTCCTGCCTTTCCCTCAGTACCCCTTCATGCCCTGCCTTAAATTTACATAAAGACTTGGCCTATACAGCTACCTGTGACAAAGAATTCCACAGATTCACCACTCTCTGGCTAAATAAATTCCTCTGTTCTAAAGGGACACCCTCTCTTCTGAGGCTGTGGCCTCTGGTCTTAGACTCTCACACTTTAAAGATTGAAGATTGTTTAATGTCATTCCCAGCACAGTAAAGGAGAATGAACTAATTGTTACTCCGAGTCCAATGCAGCACAAAAAAAACACACACACACAATAAGATAAAGAAGACCATAATAATAAAAAAAACACAATAAATGTAAATACGTAAGATAACTTAGAAACACAGATTAATAGTATATCCATAAAGTGACGGTAGGCTGTACATAAGGTAACTGACAGGGAATAACAAAGTGGTGGTGGGTTAGTGGGTGGAGGTGTTGATCAGCCTCACTGCTTGGGGAAAGTAACTGTTTTTGGATCTGGTGGTCCTGGTGTGGATGCTACGTAGCCTCCTCCCTGATGGGAGTGGGACCAACAGTCCATGAGCAGGGTGTGATGGATCATTCATGAAGTTGCTAGCCCTTTTCCGGCATCGTTCTCTACGTACGTCCTTGACGATGGGAAGGCTGGTGCCAGTGATCCAATGGGCAGATTTGATCATTCCTTGTAGAGCCTGCCTGTCTGCCGCAGGGCAGTTTTCCTACCAAGCAGTGATAACGCTGGCTAGGGTGCCCTTTATTGTGCATCCGTAGAATGACATGAGTAGGGTTATGCATAGCCCAGTTCCCTTTAGCCTCTTCAGAAAGTAGAGGCATTGCTGAGCTTCCCGATTGTGTAGAATGTGTTCAAGGGGCCATGACAGGTTGTGTGAGATACGCACTCCTAGAAGTTTGAAACTGCTCACAGTCGATAACCATCTCCTTTGTCTTCTTGACTTTGAGGAAGAGGTTATTTGCCTGGCACCAGGCCTTGATGTTCTTCCACCTCCACTCTATAGGCCATCTCATCATTGTTGGTGTTGAGCCCCACCACTGTCAGGTCAGCGACGAATTTGACAACATGATTACTCGGGTGTTTGGCTGCGCAGTCGTGTGCGAGCAGAGTGTAGGGCAGTGGGCTCAGCACACAGACCCGAGGGTCGCTCATGTTTAGGATGATGGGGAGGCAGGAGCGATTGTGCATCATGACTCTGTGAGGTGTGTTGTTTAGGAAGTCCAACACTCACTTGCACAGTTACATTGTCCTTAAGAGTGTGCCTAGTGGCGTCATCAAAGAGCCGAAAAGCTCAGGGGTTTAGGGAGAAAGTTCCGTCGTGTGGAGCTCAGGCAACTGAAATCTTGCTGATTGGGATAAACTGTGTGAATGAGGATTGCAGAAAGGGAAGGAGAGGCTGGTTCAGAGTAATGGCAGGCAAGGGCTGTGGATGCATTTAAGCAGGAAAACTGAAGGTTAGGGCAAGCCACAAGAGGCAAGATGGGTAAGGAAGAACACAGAGGTGAGATGGTCAAACTTTGACATAGGCAGTAGAGTTCAGAATGACCTAGAAATGTACCAACTACCTTCGACCAAAGTTCAAAGTAAATTTATTACCAAAGTATACATTGTATATGTCACTATATTCAACCCTCAGGTTTATTGTCTTGTGGGCATGCTCAGCAAGTCCAAGAAACATTATAGAATCAATGGAAGTCTGTACCCAACAGGATGGACTAACAACCAATGTGCAAAAAAAACAACAAATACTGCAAATACAAAAGAAAAAAAATGAAATAATGTCAGAGAATTTTCTTTTCCACACAAGAGACTCAGACCCAAGTATTCGTTGGGAGACTCTTTACTTACGTGACACGGGAGTTGTCCCGCCAGAGAGCAATGACTCTGCATACAATCAGTACACGTGCCCCCTTTATGGTTGATTCCAAATGGCTATGGTTTGTTCAACATTTCCATATTTGGTATTGTTCTAAGCATGCCAGAGGGGAAAAAAACAAGTCATGTAGCCTTGTGGTGTACAGTTGTAGGCTAGAGGGCATCCCACATCAATTTATGTCTACAGCAGTAGGTCAGAGAGCATCACCACAATTTTCTACTGATCCAGGCAGTAAGTAATACAGACACACAATTCTATAGTCTTGCGAAGGCACTTACCCAATCCAGTTGGCCAAAATCCTCCACAAATAATAATAAATAAATATGCAATAAATATTGAGAACATGAGATGATGAGTCCTCGATACTGAGTCTATAGTGAGTGAAGTTATGTGAAGTTAACCCCTTTGGTTCAAAAGCCTGATGGTTGAGGGGTAATAACTGTTCCTGAACCTGGTGCTGAGAGTCCTGGGGCTCCTTTACCTTCTTCCTGATAGCAGCAGCAAGATTACAGCATGGCCTGGGTGGTGGGGGGTCCTTGATAATGGACCTTTCTGTGTCAGCGGTCCGTATGGATGCGCTCAATGGTGGGGGAGGGCTTTCCTGTGACGGACAGGGTCATATTCACTACTTTTTTGCTGGATTTTCCATTCAACATCATTAGTGTTTCCATTCCAGCCCGTGATGCAACCAGTCAATATACCTCCCACCACACAGCTAAAGAAGTTTGTCAAAGATTTAGATGTCATGCCATATCTTCTCAAAACTGCCGTGCTTTCTTCGAAATTGCACTTAGATGCTGGGGCCAGGACAGATTCTCTGAAACAGTAACACCAAAGAATTCAAAGTCGCTGACCCTCTTCATCTCTAATCCCCGGATGAGGACTGCCTCGTAGATCCCCGGTTCCCTCCTCCTGAACGCAACAACCAGCTCCTTGATCTTGTTGAGGAGGAGGAAATCAGAGGCCCATGAGCCAGTCCTCATCGAACCATTCAGCACAATCGTAATCACCACGTCAGAGAGGCAGCACCGTGACCACTTAGCACTAAAATAGGCTCCATTTGATTTCTAATTGTGTTCTTCCTTGTCAAGGCTGTGTGCACTTGATGTTCTGCTGTGAATGCTGCTTAGCTGATGCTGCGATGCTGCAGCAAATTCTTTTAAGTTGCACCGGTGCATATTTGTGGGCATGACAGTAAGCTCACTTTGACCTTGTGAAGAGCAGGAGTATACTCTGAAGCGCAAAGGAAGATTGAGGTCTGAGCTGACAGTGGCCTGAGTGGTAGAGAGCTGAGCAATAATTAGACACTGTCTGTGGCTCAGCCTCAATCGGGGCATGAGGGATTATCTTCTTATGGCCGAGAGCAATTATTCCCTTATCCCAGCTATTGTGAGAGAGGAGTTCTCCATTACCAGAGATCAATGGTGAGTCAATCATGTACCAATGCAATGGGACTGAGGGCATGAAGCTTCTCTCTCAGGAAGTGGAATGTGTTCTGCCTCACGGCATGGTAGCATAAAGGTTACCAAGTACTCTGGTTTCCCCGCACTTTTCAAAGTTAGGATTGGTAGGGTACGTTGGAACTGAAAGGGTGTGAAGACTTGCAGGCTTCCCCGGCACGTACCCCTTGCAAACAACACGTTCCACTGTCGGCTTCAATGTTTCGATGTACTGTACACGTGAAAATAAAGCTAACCTTTAATCTTTAATTAATCAGTCTGATTAATTAAAGCACTCTAATGAATTAATCATCAGAGGAGGGCCTCTGTCTCTGTGAATCCAGCACTGAAGCATCGACGGTCTACTATAGAATATATAGAATATAGAACATGCAATATAGAAATAGAGCAGTATGTACTGATATTAAACATTGTGTAGACTGATAGTTTAATTAGTAAAAAGGTTTAATTAGGGATTTAATTACCAGTTTAATTAGTCTGGCACGACATCATGAGCAAAAGATCCTGTTCCTGTGTTGTCCTGTTCTCTATTCCGTGATAACAGTGACAGACACCTCAAAGTGTGCTTGTCCACATTATGAGTGATGTTTGAAGTAGTTTTTGGTCCTGACGGCTAGAGGGTTAAAAGGAGAATTCATTTCCCGATAAAGGAGTGTGGATACTGATGCAAGTCATTCACGAAACAGCTGAGTGTTTCCACTGGGGGCTGGAGTGTGGGTAGAAAGGAGCCCAGAGCTATTCAGCACTGGGATCCCTCACAGGATGGCAATGTGGAAGTCACAGTCGGACAAAGATAGCCTAGGGCAGTTGTAGTCAAGCGAGGTCTTTGAAGTGAGACCACCAAAGACACCTCTGTTTACTACAGATGAGATTGTGCACACTTAAGCCAAACTAGTGAGACCTCTGTAATGAGACTTTTCCAGAAAGGTCTTCCTAAAATATAGCATTCCTTTACACAATAGGGGGTGCTGGAGACAGATGTGATAACAGAAGGATGTGAAATCTACTCAGCAATTGAGGCTCTATTGTCTTTACTAACTTCAAAATGGAGTAAGGGAAATTATGAGGCTATCAGGCAGGAAATTGGAAGCTTAAATTGGCAACAGATGTTCTCAGGGAAAAGTATGGAAAAATGTGGCAAAGGTTCAGAGGATATTTGTGTGGAGTTTTGCACAGGTGCATTCCAATGAGTCAGGGAAGTTATGGTAGGGTAGAGGAACTGTGGTGTACAAAGGCTGTAATAAATCTAGTCAAGAAGAAAAGAAAAGCTTACAAAAGGTTCAGAGAGCTAGGTAATGTTAGAGATCTAGAAGATTATAAGGCTAACAGGAAGGAGCTTAATAAGGAAATTAGGAGAGCCAGAAGGTGCCCTGAGAAGACCTTGGCGGGCAGTATTAAGGAAGACCTCAAGGCATTCTACAAGTATGTGAAGAGCAAGAGGATAAGATGTGAAAGAATAGGACCTATTAAGTATGACATGGGAAAGTGTGTATGGAACCGGGAGGAGATAACAGAGGTATTTAATGAATACTTTGCTTCAGTATTCACTATGGGAAAGGATCTTGGTGATTGTAGTGATTACTTGCAGTGGGCTGAAAAGCCTGAGCATGTAGATATTAAGGAAGAGGATGTGCTGAAGCTTTTGGAAAGCATCAAGTTGGATAAGTCACCAGGACTGGATGAGATGTACCCCAGGCTACTGTGGGAGGCAAGGGAGGAGATTGCCGAGCCTCCGGCGATGATCTTTGCATCATCAATGGGGATGGGAGAGGTTCCAGAGGATTGGAGGGTTGCGGATGTTGTTCCTTTATTCAAGAAAGGGAGTAGAGATAGCCCAGGAAATTATAGACCAGTGAGTCTTACTTCAGTGGTTGGTAAGTTGATGGAGAAGATCTTAAGAGGCAGGATTTATGAACATTTGGAGAGGTATAATATGATTAGAAATAGTCAGCATGGCTTTTTCAAGGGCAAGTCGTGCCTTACAAGCCTGACTGAATTTTCTGAGGATGTGACTAAATGCATTGAAGGAAGAGCAGTAGATGTAGTGTATATGGATTTCAGCAAGGGATTTGATAAGGCATCCCGTGCAAGGCTTATTGAGAAAGTAAGGAGTCATGGGACCAGGGGGACATTGCTTGTGGATCCAGAACTTGCTTGCCCACAGAAGGCAAAGAGTGGTTGTAGACAGGTCATATTCTGCATGGAGGCCAGTGACCAGTGGTGTGCCTCAAGGATCTGTTCTGGGACCCTTCTCTTCATGATTTTTATAAATGACCTGGATGAGGAAGTGGAGGGATGGTTTAGTAAGTTTGCTGATGACACAAAGGTTGGAGGTGTTGTGGATAGTGTCAGAGGTTACAGCGGGACATTAATAGGATGCAAAACTGGGCTGAGAAGTGGCGGATGGAGTTCAACCCAGATAAGTGTGAGGTGGTTCATTTCGGATACGTCAAATATGATGGCAGAATATAGTATTAATGGTAAGACTTTTGGCAGTGTGGAGGATCAGAGGGATCTTGGGGTCTGAGTCCATGGGACGCTCAAAGCAGCTGCACAGGTTGACTCTGTGGTTAAGAAGGCAAACGGTGTATTGGCCTTCATCAATCGTGGGATTGAATTTAGGAGCTGAGAGGTAATGTTGCAGCTATATAGGACCCTGGTCAGACCCCACTTGGAGTACCGTGCTCAGTTCTGGTCACCTCACTACAGGAAGGATGTGGAAACCATAGAAAGGGTACAGAGGAGATTTACAAGGACGTTTTCTGGATTGGGGAGCATGCCTTATGAAAATAGGTTGAGTAAACTCTACCTTTTCCCCTTGGAGCGAAGGAGGATGAGGGGTTACCTAATAGAGGTGTATAAGATAATGAGAGGCATTGGTCTTGTGGATAGTCAGAAGATTTTTCCCAGGGTTGTTGCCACAAGTGCTGCCACAAGAGGGCACAGGTTTAAGGTGCTGGGGATTAAGTACAGAGGAGATGTCAGGGGTAAGTTTTTTACACAGAGTGGTGAGTGCGTGGAATGGGCAACCAGCAACGGTGGTGGAGGCGGATACTATAGGGTCTTTTAAGAGACTTTTGGATAGGTACATGGAGACTGGAAAAATAGAGGGCTATGGGAAGCCTAGTAATTTCTAAGGTAGGGACGTGCTTGGCATAACTTTGTGAGCCGAAGGGCCTGTATTGCACTGTAGGTTTTCTATGTTTCTATGTTTCTATACCATCGCTGTCCGCTTGAAGTTTCAATAATTTTAACTCCTCATTTGTGAATGCTGTTTGATCTTGTGCGTATTGAATTCAGATATATATAAAACTTACAATAATCAATACACGCACAAGGAAATCTTGAGTCGTAGGTGTACGTGTGTTCTGGGCCCAGTTACTTTAGTTACTTAGTTTTTCAATTTTATTTGTTAGCAGTCAGGGTAGTTACTGCAACAGCATCTTAAGATGAGGTTCTCCTGATGTCACTGGCATGTCCCCTTCTGTCACAAACTGAAAAATATAAGAATATGTATTTAAAGATTTGCCTTCTGTTGTATATGCTGTGAGAATGCTACAGTACCCTGTACACATCGAACTGATCAATAGAGACAAGTCTTTCAGCAGAGCTGACTGCAGATATGGTACCCAGTCGTTCATTAGTGTGTACAACAGAGGAGAAACCTCGGTCCCCAGCAGGAACCAGTCTGTGGGTCTTGTCGCTGTACAGTTGGATCATTCTGGTTCGATATTAGACTGGCCACATATCAGCATGCAGGCCGTGGTGTGTGCAGACAACAGAAGCTGATTCTATTTTTGCAGAGGACGTGGTGTTGTAGAGGTTATATTTACAGACAAGTAATCTAGAGATTAAAACTGCAAATGCTGGGAGCGTTCAGCAGGGCAGACAGCAGCTGTGGAGAGAGAACCAGCTTCTGCCTCAGAACAGATCTCCACCTTTTGTTGAGTTTGCAAAACTTGCGTTGGTCTTCCCAAACTGATCTGAATAAAATTCTTTCTTATTCAGTATTACTAACATATCAGAAACTTCAAAAGACACTGAAAGTCACGATGCTGCGCTCAGAGCAGGCATGGGATGTCCGTCAGTGTGAGGGTGAGCTTCGAGGCTGCGCTGGGAGCAGGTGGAGATGTGACTGACGGAGATCAGTTTCAAATGGGAGATGGTCAGTAGTGTGTACGCCTCGCGAAGGTGGGGCCTGGCGAATGTGTTTGGCGTCATTAAATATCATGCAGGGCCGCACTCAGACCTTGGGTATACCACAAGGCATCGACCACATGACCTTAAAAGGAGAAAATTGACAAGAGTAACTAGCAGTATAACTGGGAACCTGTCAGCATACAACATCTAAGTTTTTGTAAGATATTCCATAAACTACCACATAAAACATTGCCCTATCAGAATTAGGTTTAATATCACTGGCATATGTCATTTTTTTTGTCTAGTGGCAACAGTATATTGCAATATATAATACCAAAAAACTATTATAAATTACAATAAGAACTATATTTCAAAAAAATTAAAATAAATAAGTCATGCATGCAAAGAAAGAAAGAAGTAGTGAGGTAGTGTTCATGGGTTTGTTGTCCATTCGGACATCTGATGGTGGAGGGATAAAGCATTGATTCAGTGTCTTCAGGCTCCTGTACCTCCTCCTTGATAGAAGCAATGAGAAGAAAACACGTCCAAGATGATGAAGGTCCTTAATGATGGATGCCAACTTTTTGAGGCATTGCCTTTTGAAGGTGCCCTTGATGCTGGGGAGTCTAGTGCTCATGGTGGAGCTGGCTGAGGTCACACCTATCTGCAGCTTTTTCCAATCCTCTGCAGTGGCCCCTCCATACCAGACGGTGATACAACCCATTAGAATGCTCTCCATGGGACGCCTGTAGAAATCTATAAGGTTTTGGGGACAGATATGAAAATATTACTGTAACCCTGAAGTCTTCATGAATTTTTTTTTTGTAAAACGTAATGTGACAAAATGGAACTCGTGCAATCCCAAAGTACTTTGCTAGTTTGGATGGAAGCTTACATGAGGTGTGTGTTTTACGGCGGGGGTGTGTTTATGATAAGGATTGTTTTGATAACAGAGAGAAACAGGACACAGCTGTCATGGGGCAAGAAATATAGAAACCTAGAGCACAATACAGGCCCTTCAGCCCACAATGTTGTGCCGACCATGTAACCTACTCTAGAAACTGCCTGGAGTTTCCCTACCCCACAGCCCTCTACTTTTCTAAGCTCCATGTACCTATCTAAGAGTATCTGATTAAAGAAACAGATGCCACATGCAGATAAGGAAGGAATTTAATTAAGTTGATGAATTACTGGACTTTGTAAATGCATAAAATAACAAGCAACGCACACAAAATGCTGGTGGAACGCAGCAGGCCAGGCAGCATCTATAAGGGGAAGTACAGTCGACGTTTCGGGCCGAGACCCTTCGTCAGGACTAACTGAAAGAAAGAAAACTAACTGTACTTCTCCCTATAGATGCTGCCTGGCCTGCTACGTTCCACCAGCATTTTGTGTATGTTGCTTGAATTTCCAGCATCTGCAGATTTCCTTGTAGATGCATAAAATAGTCTGTTTTGAGTTGTAATTTTGCAGCTAGTTTCCAAACAATTTAACGTATGGAGATAGATTTTCCCTTGCAAGTGTAACCCCCTCTCCAAGCTTGTATGCAAACTTTTTTCATTAGCTGGCTCAGCTAACAGCCATAAGACTCCATGGTGGGAAGGCTACCGTTCATCAATAATATACATCTCGGGTCAATATGATTTGGGGTTCAACCAAACAGGAATGTCATGATGTTCCGGTTAAAGAAGCCTCGATTTTCGCAAATGCTGCGTAAATATTGCCCATACAGAAGAAATAACAGATTGTACACCACATAAAATTATAAAGAGAGTATATTTACAAATTTCAGCTTTATTGATCAGTTCGTAGGAAAAATAAAATAAAAGGGCAAATTACAGTTAACCCAGTCCAAGTGAGCACATAATGATGGAGCTCATTTTACTCAGGCGCTGGACCCACAGTCTGTGTGAAACACACACCACCTTCCGAACGTTGTTCAAAATCTATTTTGAATAAACGGGTGCTCTCTCAGGAGCATTGGCCCTTCCTCTGCACAAAGCACTTCATGCAAGGGGGATGCTCCTTCCAATGGCATCCTCAACAATCATCCCTCCTCCTCTCCACGGCTCCCGCCAAAAGGACCCGCAAACCTTGCCGTCTGTCACAAATCTCTCTCAAACCTTCGCCCAATTCCACCATCCTGATTGGCTGACAGGACATTCCTAAGCTGAACATCATAGCCCCTTGCCTTTTAGCTGAAACCAAACAGTCTACCAGCAGAACACACTGCTTTTACAGAACTGCTAAAATAAAATATCTACAGCATAATAGTAGAAAACTTAACTAGGGCATTACACATACTTATAAACATATTTACAATCTGATCCACTCTGAAGTTGTTGTGGTTTGTTGCTGTATAATGGAAGAGCTAGCTGAACAGTCAAACAACAGAAATTTGCAGATTCCACCAAGATTTCCTTATCTGGGCATGAGAGCAACATGGGTAATTCCGAGGATGGGACTGCCTAGGGGAAACCCCCTGGGGGTAGTGATCGCCAATAAGAGAAAGTTTCTTTCACTCCTGTGGTTTTTTTTCCCTCTTAACAGTCAGATTCTGGGTTTGTCTCACTTTCAGCCCATACTTTGTGATCAATGCTGTGGTCTTGAGTGGATCAGTTTCTCTCATCATGATTCTGGTGCATTCGGTGTGATGACAGAAACTTTGAGAAATAAAAGAGATGAACACTTATTCAGGTCAACCTAGCATCTGGAACATGTAAAAGAGGTGAGCAAACGTATTGGATGGTTCAGCATCGGAGACAATTATACAGGTCGACCGAGCGTCTGGGCTGCATGTGCACAAACGTATTGGATGGTTCAGCGTTGGAGACAATTATACAGGTCAGCCTCGCGTCTGGGCTGCATGTGCACAAACGTATTGGATGGTTCAGCGTCGGAGACAATTATACAGGTCGACCTAGCGTCTGGGCTGCATGTGCACAAACGTATTGGGTGGTTCAGCGTTGGAGACAATTACACAGGTCAGCCTCGCGTCTGGGCTGCATGTGCACAAACGTATTGGATGGTTCAGCATCAGGGACAATTATACAGGTCGACCTAGCGTCTGGGCTGCATGTGCACAAACGTATTGGGTGGTTCAGTGTTGGAGACAATTACAAAGGTCAACCTAGCGTCTGGGCTGCATGTGCACAAACGTATTGGGTGGTTCAGCGTCAGGGACAATTATACAGGTCGACCTAGCGTCTGGGCTGCATGTGCACAAACGTATTGGGTGGTTCAGCGTCAGGGACAATTATACAGGTCGACCTAGCGTCTGGGCTGCATGTGCACAAACGTATTGGGTGGTTCAGCATCGGAGACAATTATACAGGTCAGCCTCGCGTCTGGGCTGCATGTGCACAAACGTATTGGGTGGTTCAGCGTTGGAGACAATTACACAGGTCAGCCTCGCGTCTGGGCTGCATGTGCACAAACGTATTGGATGGTTCAGCATCAGGGACAATTATACAGGTCGACCTAGCGTCTGGGCTGCATGTGCACAAACGTATTGGATGGTTCAGCATCGGAGATAATTATACAGGTCGACCTAGCGTCTGGGCTGCATGTGCACAAACGTATTGGGTGGTTCAGCATCAGGGACAATTATACAGGTCGACCTAGCGTCTGGGCTGCATGTGCACAAACGTATTGGATGGTTCAGCATCAGGGACAATTATACAGGTCGACCTAGCGTCTGGGCTGCATGTGCACAAACGTATTGGGTGGTTCAGCGTTGGAGACAATTATACAGGTCGACCTAGCGTCTGGGCTGCATGTGCACAAACGTATTGGATGTTTCAGCGTCGGAGACAATTATACAGGTCGACCTAGCGTCTGGGCTGCATGTGCACAAACGTATTGGATGGTTCAGCATCAGGGACAATTATACAGGTCGACCTAGCGTCTGGGCTGCATGTGCACAAACGTATTGGGTGGTTCAGCGTCAGGGACAATTATACAGGTCGACCTAGCGTCTGGGCTGCATGTGCACAAACGTATTGGATGGTTCAGCATCAGGGACAATTATACAGGTCGACCTAGCGTCTGGGCTGCATGTGCACAAACGTATTGGGTGGTTCAGCGTCAGGGACAATTATACAGGTCGACCTAGCGTCTGGGCTGCATGTGCACAAACGTATTGGGTGGTTCAGTGTCAGAGACAATTATACAGGTCGACCTAGCGTCTGGGCTGCATGTGCACAAACGTATTGGATGGTTCAGCGTCGGAGACAATTATACAGGTCGACCTAGCGTCTGGGCTGCATGTGCACAAACGTATTGGATGGTTCAGCGTCAGAGACAATTATACAGGTCGACCTAGCGTCTGGGCTGCATGTGCACAAACGTATTGGATGGTTCAGCATCAGCGACAATTATACAGGTCGACCTAGCGTCTGGGCTGCATGTGCACAAACGTATTGGGTGGTTCAGCGTCAGGGACAATTATACAGGTCGACCTAGCGTCTGGGCTGCATGTGCACAAACGTATTGGATGGTTCAGCGTCGGAGACAATTATACAGGTCGACCTAGCGTCTGGGCTGCATGTGCACAAACGTATTGGATGGTTCAGCATCAGAGACAATTATACAGGTCGACCTAGCGTCTGGGCTGCATGTGCACAAACGTATTGGGTGGTTCAGCGTCAGGGACAATTATACAGGTCGACCTAGCGTCTGGGCTGCATGTGCACAAACGTATTGGATGGTTCAGCGTCAGAGACAATTATACAGGTCGACCTAGCGTCTGGGCTGCATGTGCACAAACGTATTGGATGGTTCAGCGTCAGAGACAATTATACAGGTCGACCTAGCGTCTGGGCTGCATGTGCACAAACGTATTGGATGGTTCAGCGTCGGAGACAATTATACAGGTCGACCTAGCGTCTGGGCTGCATGTGCACAAACGTATTGGATGGTTCAGTGTCGGAGACAATTACACAGGTCAACCTAGCGTCTGGGCTGCATGTGCACAAACGTATTGGTTGGTTCAGCGTCGGAGACAATTACACAGGTCAACCTAGCGTCTGGGCTGCATGTGCACAAACGTATTGGATGGTTCAGTGTCGGAGATAATTATACAGGTCGACCTAGCGTCTGGGCTGCATGTGCACAAACGTATTGGATGGTTCAGTGTCGGAGATAATTATACAGGTCAACTTTGCGTTGGCTGCCTGTGAAATTTTACTGAGGTTATTTGAGAAAGAAAATTAGTAAACTATCTAATAACGAAAGGGTGCCAGGGACATTGGGTGCCGAAACTAAATTTTGAAATTCAATGAACCTTGCAAGGTGCCGTAGTGAAAACTGGTAGAATATTGGTAAAAGATGAGGCAGGGGCAGGGTGAGTCATTCCCTGACCCAGAAAGAGGAACTTACTGGTTTACAGACTAAGAGAGGTATAGATCTGACGCATACGTACCAGTTTCATTTACAGTGTGAAAAGCTGCTTAAGGAAAAGAATAAACAGGAGGAAGCAGCCTTGTAGCCGAGATCAAGGTGGAGGGATTGAAGAAACAGTGCAGAGATTTAAAGGCAGGTATGAATGTGATGCAGAAATCAGAACATGAACAGAAACACAACACTGAAGTGTTAAAAGCAGATACAAAAGCTGCGGAGCCAACGCTGCACAGAGAGGAGTAATGTATGCCTTTGGATCTGAATGCAGGGAGGAGGATGAATATGGAGATATGGATTGGAATGATTTAGCACACAAGGTGACCAGATAGGGTTATGGTGAGGAACCTCCACCCAACATATAATCAATAAGAGCCTGTGTTACCTAGTTACTATCAGAATGGGTGGAGCTGGGGTAGGAAATCAAAACTAAAATATAACATACACTACCCCATTCAAGGGTACAGCAGCCTCGGGACATTGCTAAGGATTGTGTCCCTTTCTGCACCATGTGCATCAGGCAGCAGTTTCGCCATTTTCACAGCATTTGACTTCCTTTTACGAGGCCGAGTTGTTCGCTCAATGCTCAACCCAGCATGACAGAAAGTGAGCAAGGAGCGCTGGCCAGATTTGAACTCAGGACCATTTGCCTTGAAGGCCGTTGCCGATGTCAATACACCATCGGCCGGCTATTGCTAAGGCTATTGGGACAGGTTGGCATCTTTTAATTGTGTGAAATGTGGCAGTATGTGAGTTCACTGGAGAGAAGGTGTGTGTATGTATCTGTATGTGTCTATGAGAGAGAGAGAGAGGAGGGGTGTAGAGAGAAAGAGAGAGAGAGAGGGAGAAGGAGGGGGTAGAGAGAGAGAGAGAGCAAGCAAAGTCTGTTGTGTGTTTGAATTAATTTTGTTTTCCAGATCAAATGTGGTTAAGTGAACCATTTTACTCGGGAATGAATTTGCTTTTGCGTTTTAACATGTGTCAATGTGTTTCCCCCTGCCTTGGTTCTGTGTAAAATGTGTGAAAGCTTTTGATGGTGAGAATTAGTTGTTTGAGGAGGTTCTGAAGGTAGAAAGCTACAAGCATGGGTCTTTGTTCTGTCTTGTCTGTGTTTTATTTTGGTTGTGTTCCTTTATTTGCTTTCCATGATATTGCCTTTAGGGAACCCCTGATTCCACAGTGGCCATGAGGGATCTGGAGTAAGCAGATGGAAATCTGCGCATCTGTATTCTGGATATGAGATGCCCACATTTCTGAGGGAAATGGGTAGTTGGGGGAAATTGCTCATTGGTAGGCAGTTAAATTGGGAATTTGAAATTAACAGCTTTGGAAAGATTGGAATATTTTGAGAGCAAAAGTTACTTTATTAACAAGACTGATTTCTTTTATAAACCATAAAAGATGTTGCTCAAGACTTCTGACATGTTGATATTGAATTTGAGATTCCTTGGAAAATAGTTTTGATGCAGTCAGTGTTTGTCATATCAATTGCAAATGGAAGAAATTAAGGAGTTTTCTGGAGGCTCTACTCTAATTCAGTGCACAGTAGAAGTGTTCCTAGACAGGTCTGGGGCAGAGCTTGGAAATCAGCCAGTTTTCAACCAGAGTCTTTCATTGGACAGTGATACAGATGCAGTAGAAGCATTCCCATGCAGGTCCGGAGCGGGGCTTGAAAACTCGGTCTCCATAAAAGAGGAGTTCTGTCTAGCAGAGCGGTCATCATCGGAGTGGTCTGAGTCAGAGTGGTAAGGCTTGGGCTCAACAGACGGCAAGAACAGGCAGAAACGAAGTAAGTAGGCAAGTTTATTTCTTATTTCTTTTTCTTATTTAATTCTTGAGAGAATAAGGGGTATAAGAACATAAGAACATAAGAGATAGGAGCAGGAGTAGGCCAATCGGCCCCTCAAGCCTGCTCCGCCATTCAACAAGATCATGGCTGATCCAATCTTAACTCTAGTTTTCACCGAATCCCACAAGGCAACAGTGCCGACCAACAGGGCACCATGCTGCCCATTTTATTTTATTATTCATCCCGCCCAAACCCATGTGATCACCTGGGGGAAAAAAAAACGATTTGCCAATAGAGGAGAAAAAATCTGGAAAATTCCTCTCCGACCCATCCAGGCTATCGAAAACTGGTCCAGGAGATCACATGGCTGATCTAAACCTAGCTTCATGTCCACTTACCTGCTCGCTCACCGTATCCCCTAATGCCATTTTTATCCAGGAAAATGTCTATCTCCGTTTTGAATTTATTGAGTGTAGTAGCTTCCACAGCTCTCTGGGACAGTAAATTCCACAGCCCTACTACCTTCTGAGTGAAGAATTTTCTCCTCATCTCAGTCCTGGAACGGCATCCCCTTATTTTAAGATTATGCCCCCTAGTCCTAGTTTCACCCATCATTGGGAACATTCTCCCCGCATCTACCCAATCAAGCCCCTTCACAATCTTATATGTTTCAATAAGATCGCCTCTCATTCTTCAGAACTCCAATGAGTAGAGTCCCAATCTACTCAACCTCTCATCATACATCAACCCACCCATCCCCGGAATTAACCTAGTGAACCTTCTCTGCACTGCCTCGAGAGCCAGTATGTCCTTTCTTAAATATGGACTCCAGAACTGCACGCAGTACTCCAGGTGTGGTCTCACCAATACCCGGTACAACTGCAGTAAGACCTCCCTGTTCTCATACTCCATCCCCCTAGCAATAAAAGCCAGTATTCCATTGGCCTTCTTGACCACCTGCTGCACTTGCATACTAACTTTTTGTGTTTCCTGCAGCAGGACCCCCAGATCCCTTTGCACAGAAGCACTTTCCAGTTTCTCTCCATTTAGATAATAACTTGCTCTATTATTTTTCCTGCCAAAGTGCAAGACCTCACACTTGACAGTATTATATTTCATCTGCCAAATGTCTGCCCAATCACTCAGCCTATCTATGTCCCCCTGCAGGGTTTCAATGTCCTCCGCACTCATTACACTCCCTCCCATCTTTGTGTCATCAGCAAACTTCGACACGTTGCACTTAGTCCCTTTCTCCAAATCATTAATATAGATTGTAAAGAGTTGGGGTCCCAACACCGACCCCTGCGGAACACCACTAGTCACCAACTGCCAGTCTGAGAATAAACCATTTATCCCAACTCTCTGTTTTCTGTTAGAAAGCCAATCCTCCACCCATGCCAGAATATTATCCCCAATCCCATGATTTTTTACTTTAAGTAATAATCTTTGGTGTGGCACCTTGTCAAATGCCTTTTGGAAGTCCAAATGCACCACATCCACGGTTCCCCTTTACCTACCCTATATGTTATGTCCTCAAAGAACTCCAACAAATTTGTCAAACATGACTTCCCTTTTGTAAAGCCATGCTGACTTTGTCCTATTAAGCTATGTTTATCCAAATGCCCTGTTACTGTTTTCTTAATTATCGATTCCAACATTTTGCCAACCACAGATGTTAGGCTAACTGGCCTATGATTCCCAGCCTTCTGTCTATTGCCCTTTTTAAATAAAGGAGTTAAATTAGCATTTTTCCAATTTGCCAGGACCATTGCCGAATCCAGCGAGTTTTGAAAAATTATCACTAATGCATCCACAATCCCGACCGCCACTTCCCTTAAGACCCTAGGATGCAAGCCATCCGGTCCAGGGGATTTATCCACCTTCAGTCCCATTAATTTATCAAGTACCATTTCCTTGGTGATTTGAATCGTAGTTAGCTTCTCTCCCCCTAGAGCCCCCTGTTTATCCATTGTTGGGATATCTTGAGTGTCCTCTACTGTAAAAACTGATACAAAATATTTGTTCAGCGTTTCCGCCATCTCCATGTCCCCTACCATTAATTTCCCGGTCTCATCTTCTAGGGGACCAACATTTACTTTAGCCACCCTTTTTCTTTTTATGTAACTATAAAAACTCTTACTATCTGCTTTTATGTTTTTCGCCAATTTACTTTCATAATCTATCTTCCCCTTTTTAATCAATCTTCTGTATGCCTGCAGGGCCAGTGTTCTATTCTGGGTGTCAGGTGTGGGATTTCCAGGAGACTTCCAGGCTCTCAAATGGCCACGTCGGCACCAGGTGCATCGAGATGCAGCTCCTTAGAGACCACGTTAGGGAACTGGAGCTGCAGCTTGATGATCTTTGGCTTGTTAGGGAGAGTGAGGAAGTGATGGACAGGAGCTACAGGAAGGTAGTCACCCCAAAGCTACAGGAGACAGATAAATTGGTGGCTGTCAAGAGAGGGAAGAGAAAACACTAGACAGTGGAGAGCACTTCTGTGGCCACACCCCTCAACATTAAGTACTCCATTTTGAGTACTGTTGGTGGGGGGGGGGGGGTGACCTACCTGAGAGAAACAACAGATGGGTAGGAAACTGAAGAAGATAGCATCAGTAATTGAGGACTCTGTAGTTAGGGAACAGATAAACAATTCCATGGATGCAAAAAAAGAAAAGTGGATGGTAGCTTGCCTCACACATGCCAGGGTCCACGATATTCTGAAAAGGGAGGGTGAGCAGCCAGAGGTCATAGTACATATTGGTACCAATGACATTGATTGAAAAAGGGAAGAGGTCCTGAAAACAGAATACAGGGAGTAGGAAAGAAGTTGAGAAGCAGGAGCTCAAGGATAGTACTCTTGGGGTTGCTGCCTGTGCCATGTGACAGTGAGGATAAGAATAGAATGAGGTAACAGATAAATGTGTGGCTGAAGAATTAGAGCAGGGGGCAGGGATTCAGATTTCTGGATCATTGGACATCTTCTGGTGCAGGTGTGACCTGTACAAAAGAGATGGGTTGCACTTGAATCCAAGGGGGACCAATATCCTTGCGGGCAGGTTTGCTAGACCTGCTGGGAGTGGCTTACATTAATATGGCAGGGAGGTGGGATCCAGGATGATAGAGCTGAGGATGAGCCAACAGGTTTACAAGTAGATGATGGGTGTCACATGAATGTCAGGAAAGCTAAGCCAAAGATTGGATACAAATGCAGACAGAGCAAAGAGTTAAATTGTACAACAGAGATAAAAGTCAAAAGCAAAAAGAATACAGGACCGAATGCTGTATTTAAATGTACATAGTGTTTGGAATAAGGTGGATGAACTTGTGATTCAATTAGAGATTGGTTGGTATGATGCTGTGAGCGTCACTGAGTCATGGCTGAAAGTAGGTTATTGTAAAGAGCTTAATATCAAAGGATATGCTTTGTACCAAAAAGGCAGGCAGGAAGGCAGAGGTGGTGGTGTGGCTTTGTTGGTAAGAGATGGAATTATATTCTTGCCATAGAGGGAGTACAAAGAAGGTTCACCAGATTGATTCCTGGGATGGTAGGACTTTCATATGAAGAAAGACTGGATCAACTAGGCTTATACTCACTGGAATTTAGAAGATTGAGGGGGGATCATATTGAAACGTATAAACTTCTAAAGGGATTGGACAGGCTAGATGCAGGAAGATTGTTTCCGATGTTGGGGAAGTGCAGAACGAGGGGTCACAGCTTAAGGATAAAGGGGAAGCCTTTTAGGATGGAAAGGAGGAAAAACTTCTTCACACAGAGAGTGGTGAATCTGTGGAATTCTCTGCCACAGGAAACAGTTGAGGCCAGTTCATTGGCTATATTTAAGAGGGAGCTAGATATGGCCCTTGTGGCTAAAGGGATCAGGGGGTATGGAGAGAAAGCAGGTACAGGGTTCTGAGTTGGATGATCAGCCATGATCATACTGAATGGCAGTGCAGGCTCGAAGGGCCAAATGGCCTATTCATTCACCTATTTTCCATGTTTCTATGATAGTTTCCCAATCGATCAGGGCATCAAAGGTTATGGCAAGAAGGCAGGTGTGTGGGATTGAGTGGGATATGGAATCAGCCATGATGGTATGGTCAAGCAGACTCGAAATGGCCTAATTTTCCTCCTGTGTTTTGTGGTCTTATGAATGACCTTCTGTTGACCTTGCTGAGCAAGGAAACTTGTGAGTAGGACGCCCTCTACCTTTTACAGAAACTAGCTAAGAAAGCTCATTAAGTATTAGAGCACAAACTACAGTTTGTAGAACCACAGGTTACTTATCTGGGACACACTCTATCCCAGGATACAAGCCCAGTAGTTGAGACTTAGATTGAGGCAACAGTTAAAGCCCCCCAGCCAATGACTCATAGGAAAATGAAATATTTCCAGGGTAAAGTGGAGGTTAGATTTTGCTGCTATGGTTAGGACCCACCACAACATATCTTCCCAGTCAACCACATCCACATGCTGGATCCCAGAAGCTGAGGAGAAATGATATCCACCCCAGCTTAGGCCTCCCATAGCCTTTTCATCTTTTCGTTCACCATAAGAATGGTTTTGCTCAGATTGTTTTGACTTAGGACGACAGGGAGAGACAAGGTCCGTTTATTTACTTCAGTGCTCAGTTAGACCCAATAGCCAAATGTCTATCGGGTTGTCTCCCAGCAGTGGCAGCCTCTTGCCTTGCTGTTTCGCACATGCAGTCTAATCTTCTTACTCTCTTCCATGTCCCACATTCAGTGGAAACGTTACTGACTTGCTGTGCCACGCAGCGCCTTGCCTCGGCTACGAAATCGAGTTATTAATAAACCTGAATGTTAGAATCACTCGCTGTGCAGCTCCTAATCTGGCCACTCTTTTCCCCACGGAGGAAGGTGGCGATTGACACTGCTGTTACACAAGAAGAAGGGAAATGCCATGTGGCCCTTACTGATACTCCAATTGTTATTGCTGATTTAAGTTTCTTTGTTGACACTTCGGCTTTACATATCGATATGAGAAAACCATGCGCGGGATATGCAATTGTTTCCCTCTCCCAAGAATTGGAGGCAACAGCTCCTCCCATGTCTACATCGGCACAACAAGTGAGGTCTTTGTATACTTGCTAAAGGCCAGACTGCCAATATTTATACAGACTCACACTTCAAAGTAGCACATGATTATGGAGAGATCTGGAAATTAAAGGGATTTTTGACCTCAGGAGATTCCCCTATTAAAAAAAACAGTGCACAGACAGAACTTATTGGCGGTGTTACAGGAACCGAAACTGGTTGTGATGATTAAATGTGAAACACATTCAGGACAAATGGATGAGGTCTCTGAGAGCAAAACTGTTTCGCAAAAAAGGTAGTGATCAGGCCCAACCTTGGAGGATGTACCAGCATACCAGTCTAATGTTCCATCAGACAGAAGGGCAAAGGGGAAGTGCTTGGCTGTAAGCAGCACAATGGTACGTGGCTTCGCGAGATGGAAGCATTGTGGTCCCAGATAAACTGATACAGTGGGGATCCCGACGTTTCCAGAAGTTCACACATGCAGCCAGGAAAGAAATGATTAATTAAGTGTGAGATTAGAAGCATTCGGCACGGACTAGAAGGGCCGAGATGGCCTGTTACCATGCTGTAATTGTTATATGGTTATATGGTTAACCAAACGTGGTACACCTCTGGAGAATATCAAGTTGCAGAACAAATCTGTAGATATGTGCCCAGATTCTGCAAAGCCGCGAAAGTTGGTACGTAACAGGGGCTCATACTCCACCATCAGATGGACCTTTTGTACACTTAATGAAGGACTTTATAGAATTGCCGCAACGTGAAGGGTTTGGATACGTACTAGTCATTACTGATGTGTTCTCACAATGGGTTGAAACATTTCACCTTGGAAAGAATGATGCAGTTGCACTAGCAAAATGTTAGTTGAAGGGGAAAAAAAAATCTCATGATTTGGAACTCCCTGGAAGCTATCTAAGGACGACAGTACCCATTTCACTGGTAAAGTAATTTACGAAGTATGCAAGGTCTCACAGGTGCATCAGCATTTCCATCTTCAGTCAGCAGGTCTGGTGGAAAGGATGAACAGAACGATTAAGAATAAACTTAGCAAAATGTGTCAGGAAACAGGAGCTAGCTTTGGTTCTGATGACCATTCGAGCTACTGCTAACAAAACCATTGGCTTGTCCCTACACGAGATCATAATGGGACTGTCCTTGAGCATACCATTGGGTGCACTACTGGGGGTTAATCAGATGGATGTACATAAACCGAACAAGAATATTCTGAACTATTGTATTGTCCTAAAAAAAGCATTACCAAATACCATCAGCAGGTAAAGGAAGCCCGGCAACCAGCAACAGACATAAGTGCCACAACATCAAGCCCAGAGACTATGTGATGGTGCAGACAGTTAAAAGAAAGAACTGTTTGGAAACTTGATTTGAAGGACTATTTCAGGTGTTACTGGTCACCAATACGGCCGTTAAGGTAAAAGAAAAGCCATCGTGGATTCACATCAATACAGCCACTATTATGACTTCCTCATAGTGCTATCAACTAGGATAGTACTAAGATCTAGGATAGATCTTCAGAAATGTTAAAACCCAGGAACCCTTTCCACTGCTGATCCCTCAATGAGGACTGGTGTGTGATCCCTCCACTTGCCCTTCCTGAAGTCCACAATCAATTCCTTGGTCTTACTGAGGTTGAGTGCAAGGTTGTTGCTGCGACTCCACTCAACCAGCTGATCCATCTCACTCCTGTACACCTTCTCATCACCACCTGAAATTCTGCCAACAATAGTTGTGTCTTCAGCAACTTTATAGATGGCATTTGAGCTGTGCCTAGCCGCACAATTGAAGGCGTTGAGAAAGTAGAGCATCCCTGAGGCAACCATCGGTTGTCAGTGAGGATGAGGTGTTTTTTCCGATCTGCACAGACCGTGCTTTTCCGGTGAGTTGCAGAGCCCCAGGTTTTGGAGCCTGTTGGTTCAAACTGAGGGTATGACTGTGTTGAACGCTGAGCTGTAATCAATGAACAACAGCCTGACGTAGGTATTGATATTGTCCAGATGATCCAAGGCCAAGTGGAGAGCCAGTGAGATTGCATCTATCGTGGACCTATTGCAATGATCAGCAAATGACAGTGGGTCCTGTTCTTTGCTGACACAGGAGTTGATTCTGGTCGTCGATGTCAGGGCACTGGAGCAGCGACCCAATCGCAGACCAAGTACTGAGCATACTGTGATATTTGTTGAGTAATAAATCCAGAAGGCAACAAAGTCGGCATCAAAGTTCAGGTGGAGATCAAAAAATCCAAAGAAATCCAAAAATAAGAATCAGTAAACAAGCAGAGTCAAAAACCAGAACAATCAAGGTAAACAGGCAGGGTCAATACCTAGAAGGACAGAGTTCAGACATGAATGCTGGAAAGGCTCAGGAAAATCACTGGCACAATCTGGCAACAAACAGGTGAAAACACAGGACTGAAATACACTGAGCAATAAACAGAGAGGCAGATGATAGGTGGAGCACAATGAGACACGGGTGGCAGCAATACAGGTAATAATGAGAAACAGGTGAGAGGCGGAGTACTCAGTGATACAGGGGTTGGAGTAGAGCAGGAATGAGGACAGGAGCACATGGCAATACAAAACCACAGACTGGCGGCTGGGGGGAAAACACACAAGAAGACAGAGTGCAACTGGAGGTACTGACAATCACTAACCTTTCAAAGCACTTCATTACAGTAGATATGAGTGGGTCTGAGCAGCTCACCCTGATCTTCTTGGGTACTGGTATGATGGTCACCCTTTTGAAACAAGTGGGAACCTCCAACTGCAGCAGTAAGAGATTGAAGATATCCCTGAACAATCCCACCAGTTGGTTGGCACAGGTTTTCAGAGCCCTACCAGGTACATCATCAGGGCCTGACATCTTGAAAGATTTCACCCTCTTGGAAGATGTTCTGATCTTGACCTCCAAGACAGAGATCATGCGATCACTGGATGTTGCAGGGATTTGCACGGTTTAGTTTCCCTTTCAAAGTATGCATAAAAGGCATTGACTTATCTAGGAGTGAAGCATCACAGCCATTCAAATTGTTAGTTAGGAAGTAATGGTCTGCAGATCCTGCCAGAGCTGATGTGCATCTGATTCCATCTCTAACTTAACTTGGAATTGTTTTTTGCTCTTAAATAGCATTCTATAGGTTGTACCAGGACTTCTTGTATAGTTCTGGATGACTGATCTTAAATGCCGCAGATCTAGCTCTCCGCAGACCATGAATCTCCTGGTTTATCCATAGCTTTTGGTTTGGGCACACATAGTATATTCTCAAAGGCATGGTCATCCACACAAGTCTTGATAAAGGCAGTGAAAACTGTCACATGTTCATTCAGACTTGAAGATGAATCCCTGAATGTTTTCCATTCCAGCAACTCAGAGTAGTCCTGTAAGTGCTCCTCTCCCTCCCTTGACCATACTTTCTTGGTCCTCACCACTGGAGCTGCAATCTTTCGTCTCTGCCAGGAGTAGAGGTACAGCCAGGTGATTGGACTTTCCAAAGTGTGGGTGTGGGATGGCACGCTAAGCATTCTTGATGATGGTGTAACATTGGTCAAGTGTGTTGGCTTCTCTGGTTCCACGGGTGATATGCTGGTGGTAGTTGTTCAGAGACTTCTTCGAACTGGCTCGCTTGAAATGTTCCCGAAATGATAGGGAAGGTGTGCTGCTTCGTGTCTGCTGATCACGATGCTCAGCTTCTCCAGTGCCAGCACGAGTGAAATGTACACTGCTACCAGGATGATGGTGGAAAACTCCTTCGGCAGTTAAAATGGATGGCACTTGAGCACTGGACATTCCAGGTTGGGTGAGCAGGCCTGTGCACCACAATGGGTTCATCATAAAGCATACTCCACCTCCTCTGTATTTAAAAGGTTAAGCTACCTTGTCTTTGTGGAGAATGGTGAAGCCATTGAGCTATAATGCTGAGTCCAAAATCGCAGCCATGAGCCATGTTTCCATGAAGTAAAGTACACAGCAGTTCCTGATGTCCCTCTTGAACTGCAATCTTGTTCTAAGATATTCAGTTTTATTTTCGACAAACTGTACATTCACCAGTAGGAGTGGGAGTCTAAGGACTTTCAATCATACCTGCACCCCAGTGCTCCTGCTCCACATCCATTTTTAAAGGGGAAATGCACTCGCAACCTGAGTCTGCAGTCTGATATCCACCAATATCATTAGATTTGAGTATCAATAGATCTTAAAACGATGTTGCTTTCTGAAGTACCCATGGATGTTCCTGTGGATCTCGGCGGTAGTAGTCACAAACAGAAATATTTGATGATTCCCATCGAACCTGAACATTGATGTCACTTATCGTGCCATCTTATACCTCATAAAATGAGAATTCACAGGGCGGGGACATTATAGTTTTTCTCAAATAAAACGAAATGAGGTATTTTATGTTTAAGAAAAACCGTAACAACTCCTTTATTGCACTCCAAAAACTGAAGACAAAGTGCGGTAAAAAAATCCTTTAGGTAATTCTCTCATTGTGTCAGATCAGCCTCTTAAAGTGAACCCCAGTTCAAAGTCGACGGCTGTGAGTTGTGTATGGTTGTAACCACCAATTAAGTTACTCAACAACATCATGTTGTCAAGAAGTGGGAAATGGGAAATGCTGAGGTCAATTGCTTTGATACTTTGGTAGGAACAGTGAAAACAGCGAAGGCACTTAAGATGAGAACTAGCAAATGGAGATGCGGAGAGGAGCTGGTTCAGTAGGTCCACAAGGATAAGTAGTTCTGAAGGTAGGTGATGACTGTTTTGAAGTCACTAAAATCATAGTACAATTATAATGAGCTTTAATGCAGCCTTCAGAATATTGGTATTTAGGTCTCCTTATATAGTAATATCTTACTATTTGAGTACTGACGAGAGACTGGAAGAGCAATAACCTTTCTCCCTGGAGCAGAGAAGATGAGATACATCAACCCATAAGTCCTTGGATACGATATTCAGCAAGAAACTTCTCAGTTTCCTAAACTCTGATAATCACTTTCCAAAACTACAGGACACTGATTTAGGAGAAGGGGTAAGGAAGACCATTTCCACCCAGAGCAAAGTGAGTATCTGGAACACATTGCCAAAGAGAGGGATGGATGTAGAGTCACTGATGGTGTTTGAGAAATGTCTAACCGGGCACAGATAGGAAGGGCTACGGTCCGAGTGCTAGGAGATGGGGTCAGTGGGGATTGGTGTCCACTGGTCAGTGTGGACATGGTGGGGCAAATGGCCTGCCCCCTTGATGTACAATTTTCTCTGACTTTTTATTGGCTTAAACTCACTGGACTGATTGCTGACGGGAGAGGGCCATTGACATGGAGGGATTGAGTAGAAGGAAGTTTAGAAATGTTGTAGAATGGTTCAGCATAGAAATAGACCCTTTGCCCCACTGTGTCTCTGCCAAACATCTACACTACACTTGGCTGCATTAACTCCATATCCCTTCGCACCCTGCTCATTCAAGTACAGTAGCTGTCCAGGCTTCGATGTTTTAACTGTTCCTGCCTCCACCACTTCCTCTGGCAGCTCATTCCAGATACCAATTAATTT
Source organism: Hypanus sabinus (assembly GCF_030144855.1). Classification (NCBI taxonomy): domain Eukaryota; kingdom Metazoa; phylum Chordata; class Chondrichthyes; order Myliobatiformes; family Dasyatidae; genus Hypanus; species Hypanus sabinus. The sequence goes on along the minus strand of NC_082723.1, from coordinate 62,760,318 downwards.
GTGTGAAAGATTTACTTCTCAGATATCCTTTAAACCTCCTCTTTCTCCTAAACCTTTGTCCTCTAGTTTTAGCCTTACCGATCAAGGGAACAAGACCAGAGTAACCATTCCATCTGTGCCTCTCTATCAGGTCACCTCTGAGCCTTCTCTGTATGGGAAAACAGACCCAGTCTATCTAACGCTCTCTCCAAAGTAAGAGGCAACCTCACATAAGTTTCTGAGTGGGATTGGCGGAGCCAACAGCAAGAGTTCAATACCTCTAAGTGATCCAGAATGAGGATGCATCATGTGAGGAGAAAATGTTGGCAAATGGGAATGGAGGGACGGTGAAATACTTTGCAGGGGCTTGGGATTATCACTCCCAGGAACGCAAGTGCCCTCTCCTTGAGTGCGCTCAAGGCTGTGCAGGGATTTGTTCTAGAGGCACAGGTTCGGACGTGATCTGCATGAAGAATCACTCAGCTTGACCCTGTTTCTGTGTCTTACCTACTTTGCCTCTTAGACAGCAGCAAAAATATTTAGAAGCAACTGCTATCTGTGTGTATCAGCACGTCATAGACCATGAAACTGGAAGACATAGCAGCAAAATTAGGCCATTTGGTCAAGTCTGCTCCACCATTCCACCATGGTTGATTTATTATCTCTTTTAACTCTAATCTAACCCCTAATCACGAACTTGTCAAGCTCCACTTTGAATATACCCAATGACTTGGCCTCCACAGACGTCTGCGGCAATAAATTCTGCAGATTCACCTCCCTTTGGCTGAAGAAATTCCTCCTTATCTGTGTTCCAAAGGGTCATCCTATACTGAGGCAATGCCCTCTGTAATACAATGCTCCACTTGTTTCCACACGATCAAAAACATTCCCCACACTATCAAATCTCTCTCAAAGTTCATTCTAAGTGCTGTATTGAAAACTGTGGGCATTTTGAGACTGGATGGACCTAAAGAAGGCAGCCAAGGGGCTAATCTTCAATGCCAGGGTATAGAATACAAGAGCATAGAGATCACTGTTCAACTTTACATCAGGCTTGAGCAGAGTCTTGTGTGGTTTGTGTGCAGTTCTGATCACCACGCTATAGGAAGGATGTGTTTTATGGAGGAGAAGTACAAAGGAGATTCATCAGGACGATAGAGCAACTGAATCTGCTGGAGGAACTCAGTGGGCTGAGCAGCACACATGGGGGTGAGGAGGGCAGAGGAATTGTCAAGGACTTATATTGAAACCTTGCATCAGGACTGAGAGTGGAGAGGAGAGATGGCCAATATAAAGAGGAAAGAGGGAGTAGTGAGACGGGTCTGAGGAGACTGGGGGACCAAAGGAGAGTGTAAGACTGGAAAACTATTCACCAGGTGGTAAACAACTGTGGTATTGCCAACTCTGGGCCAAAGTAACATTGCAACTGGCAGCCATGCAACTTCTTCTTTAAATAGCGACTGCGTGAAAGTGGAGTCCAGCTGGGTACTCCCTAGTTCCTCTGCTAGAATCTGTCTGTGCTGGCAGACAGGAAGTTACATCAGATGCATTCCCCATGGACAATCGGCCATGTTGCCATCATGTCTCCACTTGCTCCACTCCTTTGAACTGGCCATGGTTTATTATTGTCCCGTGGACTGGGATAGAGAGAAAGGCTTTGCTTTGCTTTCCATTCGTACAGATCACATCATTACAACAGTGCATTGAGGCAGAACAAGGTAAAAGAATAACACTGCAGAATAAAGAGAAACTGCAGTGCAGGTAAATAATAAACAGCAAGGCCAGAATGAGGTCAATTGTGAGGTCAAGAATCTATCTTATCCTATGAGGGGACTAAGTAATAGTCTTACAACAGCGGGGCAGAACTGTTGTAAGACTATTAAATAGTTCACTTGTTAATCCTGGTGGTACATGCTTTCAGGAGAGGGGAGAAGAGAGAATGTCTGGGTGGGAGCGGTCTTATATCCCTTAATATAAGATTATTAAGGGATTGGACATGCTAGAGGCAGGAAACATGTTCCGGATGTTGGGGGAGTCCAGAACCAGAGGCCACAGTTTAAGAATAAGGGGTAGGCCATTTAGAATGGAGTTCAGGAAAAACTTTTTCATCCAGGGAGTTGTGGATCAGTGGAATGTTCTGCCTCAGAAGGCAGTGGAGGCCAATTCTCTGGATGCTTTCAAGAAAGATTTAGATAGAGCTCTTAAAGATAGTGAAGTCAAGGGATATGGGGAGAAGGCAGGAATGGGGTACTGATTGTGGATGATCAGCCGTGATCACATTGAATGGCGGTGCTGGCTCAAAGGGCCGAATGGCCTACTCCTGCTCCTACTGTCTATTGTCTTTGGTTATGCTAGCTGGTTTACTGAGGCAGCGGGAACTGTAGACTGAGGCTGGTTTCCCTGATGTGCTGAGTTGTGTCCACAGCCCTCTGCAGCTTCTTGCCATGGTGTGCAGACCAGTTGCCAAACACAGTTGTGCTGCATCGGGATAGGATACTTTCTATGGTGCCTCGGTAAAAATGAGTAGAGCTCCATGTGGACATTCCGCTGCCTGTGTGGTCATTCTCTGTGAGAAGCACCATCACAGCAACCCGTGCACGTGATCTAGGGGCGTCATGGTCATTATGTGTCCTGTGGTATGACATAGGCGGTCATGGTCTCTCATAATTGCTTTTGGCAAGTTTTTACAGAAGTGGTATGCCATTGTCCTTCATCTGGACACTGCCTTTACAAGACGGGGGACCCAGCTATTATCAATACTCTCCTCAGAGATTGTCTGCCAGGGGCCAGTGGTCCCATAACTTGTTATATGGATCAGCTGCCCATAGGACAACTTACCACCTGCTCACGTGTCACGTGACCCTGATCGCGGGTGGGGGAGGGGCTAAGCAGGTGCTACGTTTCGCCCAAGGGTGACCTGCACGCCGGTGGGGAGGCAGGAGCACCTTCCACACCTCCTTTGGTACGGAGGATCTCCACTCCGCCATCCAGAGGGGAGGGTGTATAAAACAACGGGAGGGTTCGGCCACCCTTCCCTGTCTCGGCCGGACTGAGTTCAGACCTTTCCGCCCTAGTGTAGAGGCTAAACTATGAGGGGTATAGAGGGGGTGAATGCACGCAGGCACTTCCCCTCAGGTTGGGTGACCTGAACTGGTCACCGGTTTAAGGTGAAAGGTGAAATATTTAAGGGACATCCGAGGGAACGAGCAGCCAGCAGAAGTGGTGGCGTGGTTTCAGCGGTCATGGTAACGAGCAGTTCGGAGAGGTAAATGGACGGAAGATAATGGGGCCGGGTGTAGACCGGAAGATAATGGGACCAGACAGAAAACCAGATCGGCGTCTACTGTACTTGGTGGTCAGCAAGGGCTATTTTAGTTGCCCCCCGCATGAGTCACACTGTCAGCGCACAGCCAGAAAATATCACCGGAGGAAGAGAAGCCGCAGAATAACCTCCCGGGGGCGGCGGCAATGGATGTCGGGGCACGCACGTACACACCGGCTGGCGTTTAAATACTGAAGGTAATGTTGCTCTCTGGTAATGACTTGTGTTGAATGTGGTGCCCAGGGTCGGTACAAATGGAGGAGGGAGCAGATAACACACACAAGGTGCTGGAGGAACGCAGCAGGTCAGGCAGCATCTATAGGAGAAGTACTGTCGGCGTTTCGGGCCGAGACCCTTCATCAGGACTAACTGAAAGGAGAGACAGTAAGAGATAAGAGGTGGCAGCGGATAGTCACAGTAAGGATACACTGACAGGAGCGAAGGGGCGCGGTAAAGGATCAGTACGACTAGCCACCGTATGCAGGACGTTGTTACCAAATATGTTCAGCTCCTGTCAGCTCAGTAAAACTCCACCGTGTAACATTTCGGAGAAACCACCCTCCAGGATGTGGCTGCTCCAATCCCACTCTCCCTTCCCCTTCACCAGCATCCACTCATGTCCTCGCTTCACCTCGAGATTCTCTCACCAACTGTAACTCTAAAAGAAAACGAAATTGCGCCGGTGTTAGAATATCCGACAGTCCAGGGAAAAAAAATCTTCAAGTCCGGAGCGGTTATCGGAGCTTTGCCGTCAAGGTTCAGACACCTGGGCGAACGGCTTCTTCTGGACCTCGCGGAATGAAAGTTTTCTGAAGATCAGTCCCCTATCAGATACAGCACCTTTGTCCTTTCGTCCCGGCAGCAAGTGGAAAAGAGTGCGTACTTACAGTTAGCCGGGGATCTGGTTGTCTTGGAGGAAATCCTTTCGCTTTCTCGGGGATAGAAAGGTAGGCAGAGAGTTACTTTCTTATAGTGGACTTGCCTTCAATGTGCAAAGTTACGATCGGGTCAAAGTGTCTCCGCTAAGTGTAGTTTGTCAGAGAGCTCGGAAGCAGTGCCCCACAGGAATCGTTCTGGGGTTTGTTTCGGTAGTACACCTTGGTTACTGCCGTGTCCAGCGAGAGCAGGGGGTGTCCGGCAAATGATCAGAGGCCCCCGGGAGTGAAGACCCGCTGAACTGCGAGCACAGCCTCGCGATCAGTGGAACTGAAATCGATTTATTGCCCCCTGCTCTGAGGTGCAGTGAAAAGCTTGTCCTGCGAACTGTTCACACAGATCAAATCACTAATAATAATAATAATAATAATACGTACTTTATTGATCCCGAGTGGGGAATTCTTTCGTTACAGCAGCAGCATTTAAAAACACATTTAGCAGTGTGCAGACTTAACTAGTAATAAAGTATTGAATAATAATATACACAATAATAATACACCAAATAATAAGGTAGAGTCTATTGTACTATGATGTGTGTTCTCCTGTCAGACAGAGATGAACTGTTGTATATGCTTATTGCTTTTGGTAGGAAAGATTTTCAGTAACAATGCAGGGCTGAATGAGTCTGTTCGAAAGGGTGCTCTGCTGCTTAGTCAGTCGGTCATGGAGAGGATGTGCCAGATTGTCCATAATGGATAACAGTCTGTTTAGTGACCTTCTGTCCACCACTAACTCAACAGAGCCCAGGTTGTAGCCAAGAACGGATCCTGTCTTTTTCATGAGTTTATTTAGTCTTTCAGCATTACCAGCACCAGTGCTGCTCTCCTAACGTGAAGCCACTAAGACGGCTGCACTGGCTACAGCAGACTGGTAAAAGATCTCCAACATCCTGCCGAAGGATCTCAGCTTCCTTCGGAACAGAGTCTGCTCATCCCCTTCTTGTAAACGGTGTGGGTTTTCCAGTCAACTCCGTTGTCGAGGTGAACACGCGAGTACATGTACCCCTCCAGCACCGCAGCCTCGTCCTCTTAAAATCAATCATCATCTCCCTGGTTTTAGCAACATTCAGGAGCAGGTGATTCCTCCCGCACCACTCCAACTTGACCACCAGTCCTCTGTCCTCCCACTCCTGCCCATCCCTGATACACCCGACCACTGCAGAGTCTTCAGAGAACTCCTGCAAGTGGCCAGACTCAGAGTTGTAAGGAAAGTCTGAGGTGGACAATGTAATATTACAAAGTATATCGAGGTAGATCAAGATAAAACAATAATAATGCAGAAAAAAAGAATAATAGCCGGAGAAAATGCAGTGCAGGTAAATTATAAGGTGCGATGTCGTAACCAGGAAGATTGTGAGGTCAAGACTCTATCTTTTCTTGTAATTTATTTTTTTATTGAAGTTCATCATCAAACATTTCCATAAGATGTATTTCAGACATTGTACATATATATCATATAACCATATATGTCACAAATCTCCTCATAGTATTTATCTGAGTATTATACACTTAAAGAAACGCAAGGAAAGAAAAAACAAGCAAAAGGAAAAATACTATGTACAAAGTATGGAGTGATCTTTTTTTACAACATATTCATTGATTTGTGAGAATAAAATCAGGCCTATGAGGCATTATGTAGTTAAACCATTTTCCCCAGTATGAATCAAATTGTTCCAGCTTATGATTAACAGATGCTGTTATCTTCTCCATTTTGTAAATGTCCATTGTAATTTCCATCCATGCATTTAAAGTTGGGCTCTCCTGTGATAACCATTTCCTAGTAAGAGTCTTTTTACCAGCCACCAGCAGTATATTCATTAAATATTTATCTCTTTTCGACCATTCTTGAGGTATATACCCAAAATATATGGTCTTACTCTCTAAGGGTATTTCACATTTAAAGATGTCTTGTAGGGCATTGTGTATCCCCCTCCAATAGTTTTTGATAACAGGAAGGTCCCAAAAAATATGATAATGATTTGCATTTTGATTTCCACAATTTCTCCAGCAAACAGGGAGGTTACTATCATAATGGGATTTCTGAGAGGGTGTAATAAAATATCTTGTCAAGTTTTTCCACCCAAACTCTCTCCATTTCGGTGAACTGGTACACTTCCATTGATACCTCCATATTATTGTCCATTCTTCCTCAGATATAATTATCCCTCCTTCCTCCTCCCATTTTGTTTTAATGTATGAAGTCAAATGTGTTTTAAGATTTAACAAACCCTTATACATGCTTGAAATGATTCTACTATCATTATCTGAATTATATGCTTTTCTAAATAGCTCTATCAAGCGTGTACTTGCCTTGGTTACATTTTTAAGCATCTATTAACATATTGTCACATCTGTAAATACTGATAAAAATCTTGCTTTTCTAATAAGTGTTTCTCTTTAAGCATTTCAAAACTAAACAGTGTTCCTTCTTTCATTACATTGCAAAGAACTGTTATTCCTTTAGCTGTCCAGTCCTTAAGTCTAGCATCCAGTTTATTCGGTGTAAAATCCGAGTCATATGCACAGCATTTAAGAATTGCAATATCTCCCCCTAAGATTATATTCTTTTATAGTAGTTTTCCATATTTTAAGTCAATTTCACCCATGATATGGGAGTTCCAAAAAGATATAAAACAGCAGCTACATGACTCCATCTTATGATACTAGGGAACCTTCTCACAACAGATAGCTCAAGCTTGACCCACATCCATGGGTTGGGGTAGGCCATGAAGAATTCCTCCAGGAGCGGTCTTTAAACTTGTCGCAGCATTGGAACTGCCTTAATGATAGATCTTACCTGCAAAAACAGGTGAACAGCTTCAAGTTCCTCGGCGTACATGTCACCGAGGATCTCATACCGGCACAGCAGCACCTCTTTCACCTCAGACAGTTGAAGAAGTTTGGTGTGGGCCCCCAAATCCTAAGGACTTTCTACAGGGGCACAATCGAGAGCATCCTGACTGGCTGCATCACTGTCTGGTATGGGAACTGTACCTCCCTCAATCACAGGACTCTGCAGAGAGTGCAGATGTGAACTTCCCACTATTCAGTACACTTACAAAGATGGGTGCATAAAAAGGGCCTGAAAGATCATTGGGGATCAGAGTCACCCCAACCACAAACTGTTCCGGCTGCTGCCATCTGGGAAACGGTACTGCAGCATAAAAGTCAGAACCAACAGGCTCCGGGACAGCTTCTTCCACCAGGCCATCAGACTGATTAATTCATGCTGACACAACTGTATTTCTATGTTATATTGACTGTCCTGTTGTACATACTATTTATTACGAATTACTATAAATTGCACATTGTACATTTAGGTGAAGACGTAACGTAAAGATTTTTATTTCTTACGTATATAAAGGATATAAGTCTGTCACTTCCTCACCATTCTCATCATTGAAGAGCTGTGGCATATCGATACCCATTTGACTTCTGAAACACAGCACTTATTCACACTTTTTGATGTTAATTGACTAGAACTTCCTATTTCATTCCTATGATGTCTAATTTTATACGCTGACTGGGGAAGAAGATGTGAACAATCCCAGCCAAAACTTTCTGAAGTTTAAGAGAAAAATAAAAAGCTTTAAATGGAGTCAACAGAGCATTGTAAAAAGTGAACCTTATGTTGCCTTCATTTACCATGAAGTGAGCCCAATCATGAATAATCCCAGTAACACACACTTCTGAGTTTGCTCAAAGTCATTCCTAAGTTGTAAATTGAAGACACCGATACTGGAGCAGAGATCACAGAAGTACCTGAAACCTTGCCTGTTCATTTCCCTCAATGATGCTGCCTCAACTGCTGAACTCCTCCAGCATTTTGTGTCTGTTGACCTAAATTGTAATTAATAGTTTTGTTCTTTTATTTCCTCTGATCAAAGGGAAAGCTTGAGATCTCTTCAAAAATACCCTCCCATGGCCCAAAGCTAATGAAGCTTTCACACTGCACAGGAAACTAAAAGTTTGCTGAAGTCTTCAATGACAGGACTTTGGTGGAAGACTTGCCAGGAAAGCACTGGCACGCAGCCTCGATTTTTATGCTCTAGTCTCTGAAAAGTGAGCCAAACTGAAATCTTTAGAGGTGAGAACCAATGTTCCCTCTAACGTGTGTTCACGCACAGGGCTTTTGCTACTAGTGCAGAAGGAATTTAAGCTGCGCACAACAGGTTGTCACCCTCCACCTTGATGGCATGTTAAGTATATTTCACGATTGAACACGCTCACATTTCCTTTCCCGGTTTCTGATGCGGATGATGTTGACAACGTGGAGTTTGCAATAATTTGTCTGCAGGTTTTGGAACTGTTTTTATTGAAGACATTATTCAGTGTGCACATGTCATCACTGGGCAAAACGTTGCACAGCACAAGATTTTTTGCACACACTGGTCATTACAAATTAGAGAGAACATTGGCGAGAATGGTGGTGATCAGTTGAGCCCGATACCCAGAGGAACTATCAAAGCTCACAGTGTAGCCACTTGATTGCCAGGATATTGAGAAAATACTGATCAAGCAAAGCCCAGGAACTCGAGAGATGAAAAGACCTTGAAGAGCCTCTGCTCTCTGACACAATGCTCTCATTCTTTGGCCCCAATTCATCAACACAAACATCTCTGAAAGCACTAAGTACAAGAAATTTGCTTCATTTCACAGGGAACCACACCTGGTAACATATGAGTTAAGACCACAAGAAATAGGAGCCGAATTAGGCTATTCAGCTCATCGAGTATGTTTTGCCAGGATGATTTAATATCCCTCTCGAACCTATTCCCCTGCCTTCGCCTCATAATAGGTTTAAGATGAACTATGCAACTGTTTGTTGATGGCAAACAAAACAAAGACTAATTTTCTTGTAAAATTTATGGTAACCCATCACCGCAAACAACGGAGAGGTGAGCAAAAGCCAGACTGAGTTGAGTGTTGAAGTAAGTGGGTACAAGGTAAAAAGACGAGGTTGAGTCATCTTCATTCTGAATGCTATTTGCTTACTTCTATTGTTTGCACAATTAGTTTTTTTCTCTCTCTCTGTACATTGGGTGTTTAACGGTCTTTTTTTAATGGGTTCTTTTGGGTTTCTTTGTTTTGAGATGAATCTCAAGGTTGTATATGTATAAATACTTCGATAGTGTATGTCGAACCTTGGACTTTGATAACCTTTGACAACCTTACTAATCAAGAACTTATCAACCACCGCTTTATATATGCCCATTAGCCTCCTGTGGCAATGAATTCCACAGATTCACCACCCTCTGACTACAGACATTTCTCCTCATCTCTCTTCTAAATGGACAATTTATTCTGAGGCAGTGTCCTCTGGTCTTGGACTCCCCCACTATAGGAAACGTCCTCTCCACATTCACTCTATCTTTAGTCCTTTCAATATTCAATAGGTTTTAATGAGATCTCCTCTCATTCATCTAAACTCTGGTGATTACAGATCCAGAGCCGTCAAAAATGCCTCATACAGTAACTCTTTCATTCCCAGAATTATGCTTAAAAACCCAGTCTCGAATTTTCCAATGCCAGCACGTCTTAAGGCGCCCAAAACTGCTCACATAACTCCAAGTGTGGTCTGACTAATGCTTTATATATACAAAGCCTCAGCATTACTTTCTTGCTTTTCTATTCTAGTCCTCTCCAAATAAATGCTAATGTTGCATTCTTAGTCCTTTGATTAATTGAGTTTTAGACCTTGGCATGATTCTGTCAGGTGTTGGTGGAATGTAGAAACAGAAACACAGAAAACCTACAGCACAATACAGGCCCTTCGGCCCACAATGCTGTGCTGAAAATGTACTTACTTTAGAAATTACCCAGGGTTACCCATAGTCCTCTATTTTTCTAAGCTCTATGTACCTGTCCAATAGTCTCTTAAAAGACCCGATTGTATCTGCCTCTACCACCATTGCCGACAGCCCATTCCGCGCACTCACCACTCTCTGCATAGAGAAAACCTACCTCTGACATCTCCTCAGCACCTACTTGCAAGCACCTTAAAACTGTGCCCACTCATGATAGCCATTTCAGCCCTGGGAAAAAGCCTCTGACTATCCATATGTTCAGGGCTCCCATCATCTGATACACCTCCGTCAGGTCACCCCTCATCCTCCGTCACTCCAAGGAGGAAAGGTATAGTTCCCCAATCCAGGCAACATCCTTGCAAATCTCCTCTGCACCATTTCTATAGTTTCCACATCCTTCCTGTAGTGAGGTGACCAGACAGTACTCCAAATGGGGTCTGACCAGGGTGCTATATAGCTGCAACATTACTTCTCAGCTCCTAAATTCAATCCCACAGTTGATAAAGGCCAATACACCATATGCCTTCTTAACCACAGAGTCAACCTGTGCAGCTTTGAGAATCCTATGGACTTGGACCCCAAGATCCCTCTGATCCTCCACACTGCCAAGAGTCTTACCTTTAATACTGCCATAACATTTTTACCATTTATTCTGCCATCGTATTTGACCTACCAAAATGAACCACTTCACACTATCTAGGTTGAACTCCATCTGCCACTTCTCAGCCCAGTTTTGCATCCTGTCAATGTCCTGCTGTAACCTCTGACAGCTCTCCACACTATTCACAACACCCCCAACCTTTGTGTCATCAGCAAATTTACTAACCCATCCCTCCACTACCTCATCCAGGTCATTTATAAAAATCACGAAGAAAAGAGGTCCCAGAACAGATCCCTGAGGCACACCACTGGTCACCGACCTCCATGCAGAATATGACCCATGTACAACCACTCTTTGCCTTCTGTAGGCAAGCCAATTCTGGATCCACAAATCAAGGTCCCCTTGGATCCCAGGCCTCCTTACTTTCTCAATATGCCTTGCATGGGGTTCCTCATCAAATGCCTTGCTGAAATCCATATCCACTACATCTCCTGTTGTACCTTTATCAACATGCTTAGTCACATCCTCAAAAATTGAATCAGGCTCATAAGGCATGACCTGCCTTTGACAAAGCCATGCTGACTATTCCAAATCATATTATGCCTCTCCAAACGTTCATAAATCCTGCCTCTCAGGATCTTTTCCATCAACTTACCAATCACTGAGGTAAGACTCACTGGTCTATAATTTCCTGGGCTATCTCTACTCCCTTTCTTGAATAAGGGAGCAACATCTGCAATGCTCCAATCCTCCGGAACCCCTCCCATCCCCATTGATGATGCAAAGATCATCGCCAGAGGCTCAGCAATCTCTTCCCTCACCTCCCACAGTAGCCTGGGGTACATTTTGTCCAGTCCCAGAGACTTAGTCAACTTGATGCTTTCCAAAACCTCCAGCACATCCTCTTTCTTAATGTCTATGTGCTCAAGCTTTTCAATCTGCTGTAAGTCACCCATACAATTGCCAAGATTCATTTCTGTAGTGAAAGCTAAAGCAAAGTATTCATTAAGTACCTCAGCTATCTCCTCCGGTTCCATGCACACTTTTCCACCGTCACACTTGATTGGTCCTATTCTCTCATGTCCTATCCTGTTTCTCTTCACAAACTTGTAGAATGTCTAGGGGTTTAATCCTGCCTGCCAAGGCCTTCTCATGGCCCCTTCAGGCTCTCCTAATTTCATTCTTAAGCTCTTTTCTGCTAGTTTATAATCGTCCAGATCTCTACGATTACCTAGTTTTTTGAACCTTTCCTAAGCTTTTCTTCCAGTAGTCACTGGAGAGTAGTGGTAAAACAATTAGGACAATGTCTTAAAAAGATCTTCCTACTCCAGTGCTGCAGTGCTGTAGAGCTGTGCTTGTCTGTGGTTTTGAGCTGTTAAGCCAGAGATGTGCACGTGATATCCTGGATCACATCCAGGGTCCATTTTCTTCAGGGGAGTGGGCACGTTGTTTCTGCTGTTGCTGCAGTTACATTTGTAAGTAACAGTTTAATCATTTCTCGGAGCACAGTTGCTGGTGCTGGACTGGTGTAATTGAATGAGCGTCTGAAGCTTTCTCCTATCCCCTGAGCCACGTCCATTCACAGAAGGTATGTCTAATGTAGCTCCATTTAAGTCTTCACTCGACAGTATTTGAAAGAATATGGCTTCCTTTTACTGATTGCAAATAATGTCAATGCTTCAACTTAACTTTATTTATGTAGACTTAATTAAAGTAAATGTATCATTCTGAACACCTATGAACAATCTTTAGTTTTATTGAACTACTAATCTGTCTGGCCAATCTCCCCAATGACCCATTTCCTTTAGAAGAGGCCGTAGATGGTCAGAGCTGCCCCAGGGTATCGAATGCTCAGGAGAAAGACCAGTGTTTCCAGCATCACTATTTATGCATTTGTCTGTCTACTTAATTTCTTGTTTCTTTAATATTTATTTATTTATTGTTACTATTTTTTAAATATTTGTATAGTTCATCTTCTTTTGCCCATTGGTTGCTTGTCAGTCTTTGTGTGTAGTTTCTCATTGATTCTATTGTATTTTTCTCTTCTACTGTCAATCCCCGCAAGAAAATGAATCTCAAGGTAGCATATGGTGACACATACATACTTCAATAATAGATTTGCTCTGAACTTTGATCCTGACCACAGTTGATATATCTGACAGTGGAGTGAGGTGGGCGGGCTGCATCCAGCCTTGTCCAACGTTTGACCTGCCGTTTAGAAATTGCTCAGTTAGAACACAGGAGCTCCAGCGTTCTCTACAGCCATGCCAAAGGCTGTGATTCATCCCCGCCCTGCTCTTTCCCGATGACCCCTGAAGTTACCCCTCCACACCCCGTTGCCTTCCTCCTGAAGATGAAAAGCAGCGGCTGAACATGGGGTCTACATCTAAAGATCTGTCAACGTTGCTGCACGGCATTTGATGTGGAAGCTACAGAGAGGGTGTAGCTTTACCAGGGTACTGCCCGGATTGCAGATCAAGCCTTATTGAGGGAACTAGGGCTTTTCTGTCTGGAGTGAAAGAGAATGAGAGGTGACTTGATAGAGGTGAACAAGATGGTAGGAGGCATAGACTGAGGGCATAATTTTAAAGTGATTGGATGAAAGTATAGGGGGGATGTCAGAGGTAGGACATTGGTAATTGCATGGAATGTGGTGATAAAACAGATACATTCGGGACATTTAAGAGACTTTGAGCTAGGCACATGGAGACAAGGATTGAATTGATCTTGCATTAGATTAAAATTCGGCATAGCATCATGAGTCCAAGGGCCTGCACTGTGCTCTACTGTTCTATGTTCTGTTTTTGTTCTGACAACGGGCTGTGTTGGATGCCTAGGGAACACTTCCAGATCACTCCCTCCCCCTCGCAATACAAACAAGATTCACTGTATCACACAAGCCTTAGGTCCAGTCACCTGGGGGCAGGGCTTATGAGGAGTGAAATCGCTTCAGATGTCGGGTGCATGACTTCCGTATCCAACTTGTCAGTTTTCAGTCTTTCAGCTCTGAGAGGAACCCAGTGAACAAGAGGGGTACTTCTGTCACTGTTCCCGGGCCCACTGAGTGAAGCAGGTGCGGCAATGTTGCCCTGAACGTTCAGATTAAAGCAGGGGTCTGTAAAAGATCACTTACTGACAGGCTAAGAGAGGACTGGAGTTCTCCTTTGTCTCCTGCACAGTACGTGGCCCTCAACCAACATTGCTCGTTTTCACATCTACTTTTAGGCAAATTACCCACTTTGTGTCCTGATACAATTATTAATATAAATTATAATTTATTTTATAATCAGTAACACAGCCAGTGGAGCTCAAGGTCAATGAATCCCAGGTTCAATCCTTGAAACCCTGGGTGTTTCATGTGTGGGCTTTGTATGCTCTCCCTGTGCCCTCATGGGATTTTCCTGGGTGCTTTAGATCCCCCATATCTCTGTAGATTGCCCCTAGTGTGAAGGTGAGGGGTAGAATGTGGGGTGGGGGTGTTGTTAATTGATTTATTTATTTAGAGATAGAGCATGGAATAGGCCCTTCCGGCCTTTCGAACTGCCCTCCCAGCCACCCTGACACCCCCAATTTAACCTTAATCTAATCATGGGACAATTTATAATGACGAGTTAACCCACTTTTGGACTGTGGGAGAAAACCAGAGAGCCTGGGGAAAAAAAACAGGTATTCCATGGGGAGAACATACAGAGACCTTTCAGAGGACGCTGGGATTGCGCTCCAGGTTCCGACGGCCTGAGCTGTGGTAACATGGTGCTGGTTGCTACATTACTGTGCCCTGGAGCTAATGAGAATGTGGGGTAAAGTAGTGGTAATATAGGACTAGTGTAGATGATCAGCATAGACTCGATGGGTTGAAGAACTCATCCCTGTACTCCGTTCCTTCATGGCTGACAGAATTGTGGCTCCACTGCAGAAACTGTACTTTGGTTGAGATTGTGAAAGGGGCTACAGAGATGTAATTCTTGCATGTTTCTCTACCAGTGAAAACAGCTTCACCTTAAGAAGTCTCAGGGAACTGGAAAGTAATCACATTTTGTAGCCACGCTCACTGGAGTGACTTTGCAATGTTACTGATTTACAGGGCCCTGGGCATTTCATCCTGAACACAATTTAAAACTGGAAGACTTGAAATATTACCATCGTGTTCTCTTTCTTCTGACCAGCTGCATGCTCCTGGTATTTTCATTTTTTTTTCGAAAGGACTTAACTTTGGCTACCTCTGCAGGTGTCCCCCAGGGTTATTCCACATTTCTTGATTCATTTAATGAATCCCTACAGTATTTCTAAAACGATGACAGTTTTGTAAGGAAGTTAAAATGCATACTCTGTGTTATTTTGTAGGTGACTCGATTAACAGGACCTGCTTAGTCCAATAGTTCTGCTGCCCTCAAGACAGACATGGCCGTTAATACTACAATCAACAACAGCTCCTGTAAGCCTCAGCACATGGACAATCTCATCCCTGCTTTCCTAAGTATGATCTTTGCCCTGGGGTTTGTACTGAGTGCCCTGAGCTTGTACACATTTTGGTTTCGCTTCAAGCGATGGAACACTGGGATGATCATTCAGTTCAATCTGGCTTTATCAGACATCATCATTGCCCCTACAGCACCGCTGATAGTTATTAGCTTTTCACTGTCAAACCAGTGGCCATTTGGGCAATTCCTGTGTCAGCTAGAGGCGTGCTTATTATCTGCACACATGTACGGTAGTACCTACTTCCTCACTCTGGTGAGTGTGCATCGATATAGTACTGTTGTACAGTTGACCAAGAATAGTGTTTTTAAGAATCAGAAGTTCGTTAAATCAGTTTGTCTGGCTGTCTGGATTTTCCTCTTCGTTAAGGGCTTACCATTCTTTTTCATCCTTAGAGCATCTGAAGTGGATAACATTACCCAATGTTTAAGTATACATCAAAACGAAATGGCATCTCTGTTCTTTATATGGAGCATGGTTAATTTATTTCCTGGACTCATCATCCCATTTGGAGTTTCTGTCATTTGCTACTGTTTGCTTGGATGTTATATTGTTAAAATGGGTGCCAACCTTCCTAAGGGAAAAGGGGTGAAGGTGAAATCGATGGGGATAATTGCCGTCTCTCTCGTCACCTTTGTCGGCTGCTGTTTCCCAGTGCAGCTGTCACGATCAGCTGCCGTTATAGTTAAGCAATTCTATCCTGAGAAGTGCCAGTGGCTCCTCAAATTTGAAAATCTTTATTATATCTTTTTTGTGCTGGCCAATGTCAGATGTTGCCTGGACCCTCTCCTCTATTGGTTCTCCAGCAGAAAGTTCCAAGCCTCCTTCAAAGGTATTTTGCAATCATTCCGATGCAAAATACAGGGTCCGGTTCTGAGTTCAGATACTTCGGTGTAGCAGCAAGACCACTGATGAAACAAAGGCAAATGCCATTGACATGTGATGTTTGGAATATGATGAATTTATATTTGAATATAATCATGTATGTGTTTGTAGCATAATCAATGAAATGTTACAGGTCTAATGTTTCAATTACAACTGTGAAGACTTCAAAATGATTGAATGCTTTTAGGTATTCTGAAGTTGTGAAAGGTGCCATGTAAATATGAGTTTTTCCTTTATTCTGCAGACTGTAAGTATTTTTGTAACTGAAATCCAACGAGAGGGGAGGTCCTTAAGTAAAAATAAAACTAATGAGCTCAGCCAATTGTCTGGTTTCAGGATGTCTGGTACAGAAGGGTATCTCCCTCAAAGCCTTCTTCATACGAATGAGTGGTGATTTCAGGGACTTTCTCCATGGGGTGCTGACGTGGATAGGAACATCCTGTGGGTCAAAAGCTATTCTTCTGCTGCACGTGCTCATTATAACAGCTTCTATCGTCGCTACATTCACATTCCAACAACGGTTCCATGGGAACTTGCTGCTACACTGTACGCTTAGAATTGCCAGAAGAGGATGAATTTCTGTCCCATTAGTAAAGGACGATGAGTGGAGGTTTCTCAGGTGCCAATCCATCAACAAACTTTGACTGACCCAGAGTAGGTCTAACTTCTGGTTTAAATCCCATTCATTATGCTAACTGAAGCCGATGAGATGTGATTTCTGGCTTCCCAACAGGAACTGGAGCCAAATGGAGCCATCTGGCTCCAAACACACAAACATGACCAAATCATCTTTGGGAAATAGGAATACCTCAACCACCCCTGACAACAGACTCCTTTTGTCTTAAAGCACTCAATGGTTCTCCATCAAAATTAATATTTTTATTTTGTCATTAATGAAGCTATCCTGTGCAGCAAGAGACAGAAGCTATTTTCCTTGTGAAGGGTCCTGACGAAGGGTTTCGGCCCGAAACGTCGACAGCGCTTCTCCCTATAGATGCTGCCTGGCCTGCTGTGTTCCACCAGCATTTTGTGTGTGTTGCTTGGATTTCCAGCATCTGCAGATTTCCTCGTGTTTAGCTATTTTCCTTGTCTCTTTCACCCTTCACCACCAAAATTAGTAGGGTGTTAGAGGACTGGGAAGGTCTTAAAAACCAACTGAAGGCAACTAAGAAGCCCTAAGGAGATAAAAGATCAAATATGAAGCTAGCAAGCCAATGATACAGCAGAAGATACGAAACAATTTTTTTCAGACATATGAAGAGTAAAAAAGAGGTGAGAGTGGATATCGGACCACTGTAAGATGACTCTGGAGAGGTTGTAATGGGGGGGGGGGAGGTCAAAGAAACTGTGGACAAGCTTAATAACTATTTTGCAGTAGTCTTCACTGTGGAAGTCACTAGTAATATGCCAGAAATTCTAGAGTGATAAAGGGTAGAAGTGAGTGTAATTGCTATCACTAAGGAGAAGGTGTTTGGTTTCAAACATTTCAAAGGTTTTAAAGGTACATTTAATGTCAGAGAAATATATACACTATACATCCTGAATTGCTTTTTCTTCGCAACCATCCGTGAAAACAGAGGAGTGCCCCAAAGAATGAACGACAGTTAAATGTTAGAACCCCAAAGTACCCCCCATCTTCCCTCCCTCCCGCGCGTAAGCGGCAGCAAGCAATGAATTCCCCTCCCCCCCACCAGCAAAAAAAAGCATCGTCACCCACCACCAAGCACTCAAGCGTGCTGAAGAGATTGTGAAGGCATTAATAATGATCTTTCAATAACCTCTAGATTCAGGAATGCTTCTAGCCAACTGGGAAATTGCAAATGTCACTCCACTCTTTAAGAAGGGAGGGAGGTGGAAGAAAGGAAATTATAGGCCAGTTAGCCTGACTTCAGTGGTTGGGAAGAGGTTGGAGTCCATTATTAAGGATGACGTTTTGGGGTACTTGAAGGCACACAATAAATAGGCCAAGTCAGTGCAGTTTCCTTAATGGGAGATATTGCTGATAAATCTATTGTAATTCTTCAAGGAAATAACAAGCAGGATAGACAAAGGAGAATCAACCGATGTGTACTTAGATTACCAGAAGGTCTTTGACAAGGTGCTTCACATGAGGCTGCTTAACAAGATAAGAGCCCATGATATTACAGGAAAGATACTAGCATGGATAGCAGGATTAGCTGATTGGCAGGAAGCAAAGAATGGGAATAAAGGGAGCCTGTGCTTGTAGGCTGCCAGTGACTAGTGGTGTTCTGCAGGGTTCGGTATCGAGACCACTTCTTTTCACGTGAAATGCCAATGATTTGGATGACAGAATTGACGGCTTTGTGGCTTTCGGATGATATGAAGATAGATGGAGGGGCAGATAGCGTTGAGGAAGCAGGGAGTCTGCAGAAAGACTAAGACAGATTAGAAGAATGGTCAAAAGTGACAGATGGAATATGGAGTAGGAAAATACATGGTTATGCACTTTGGTAGAAGGAATAAAGGGGTAGATTGTTTTCTGAAAGGGGAGCAAAAACAAAAAGCAGAGGTGTAAAGGGACTTTGAGTCCTTGTGCAGGATTCCCTAAAAGTTAAGTTGCAGGTTGAGTCAGTGGCAAGAAGAGCAAACGCAATGCTAGCATTCATTCTGAGAGGACTAGAATATATCATTATCATTATATCATTATACTTTATTGTCACCAAACAATTGATACTAGAGCGTACGATCATCACAGTGATATTTGTTTCTGTGCTTCGCGCTCCCTGAAGTACAGATCGAAGTAAATATAATAAAAATTTAAATTATAAATCATAATTAGAAAAATAGAAAAGGGAAAGTAAGGTAGTACAAGTCAGGTCCAGATATTTGGAAGGTACGGCCCAGATCCGGGTCAGGATCCGTTCAGCAGTCTTATCACAGTTGGAAAGAAGCTGTTCCCAAATCTGGCCGTATGAATCTTCATGCTCCTGAACCTTCTCCCGGAGGGAAGTAGGACAAAAAGTGTGTTGGCTGGGTGGGTCGTGTCCTTGATTATCCTGGCAGCACTGCTCCGACAGCGTGCGGTGTAAAGTGAGTCCAAGGATGGAAGATTGGTTTGTGTGATGTGCTGGGCTATGTTCACGATCTTCTTGTAAAAGCAAGGATGTGATGCTGAGGCTTTACAAGGCATTGGTCAGATCACACTCAGAGTACCATGAGCAGTTTTTGGCCCCTTATCTAAGAAAAAATGTGCTGGCATTGGAGAGGGTCTGGAATAGGTTCATGAGAATGATTCCTGGAATGGAAGAGTTAATGTACTTTGAAGAACATTTGATGGTTCTGGGCCTGTATTCCCTGGAGTTTAGAAGAATGAGAAGGGGGATCTTATTGAAACCTATCAAATACTGAAAGGCCTAGGTAGAGTGGACGTGAAGAGGATGTTTCCTTTGGTGGGGAGTCTAGGACTAGAGGGCACAGACTCAGAGTAGAGGAGCATTCATTTAGAACAGAGATGAAGAGGGACAGCCAGAGGGTAGTGCATCTGTGGAATTCATTACCATAGATGGATATGGAGGCCAGGTCATTGGGTGTATTAGGTAGAGGTTCTTGCTTAGTCAGTGTATCAAAAGTTATGGGCGAAGGCATGAGAATGGGGTTGAGATGGATGATAAATCAGTCATGATGGAGCAGGCTCACTGGGCCGAATGGACTAATTCTGCTCCTATGCCTTATGGTCTTATGTACCATCAAGGAAAGCCCATAGAAAGCACTTTGTGCATTGTGTTGATTTGATATTGTCCTTTTTCCTGCTACTATTTAAATTTAAGAGAACCTCCAAATATCTATCTACTTTCTAGAGATACTTAGAAACCAGGAACAAGGCAAGGCTATTCAGTGTTCTGGGCTTCCTTCAGTGCTAATTCAATATGATTAACACTGATGCTTTATCAAAATAACATGATCCTATTCTTTTCTAATGCCCTTTAGAACCACTCAGCTCTTCGTCACTTCGCCCATCACCTCCCAGCTTTGCTACTGTTCTCACTCTCCCCTCCTCTGTCCATCTTTCATTTTTCCACACCTGGATCCACCTATCACCTGCCAACTCTTGTCTCACTTCTGATCTTTTTATTCTGGCCATCTCCCCTCTTCCGTTCAGTCCAGTTGAAGGGCTTTGACTTGAAATGTTGAATCTGCATCTCCCTCCACAGATGCTTCCTAACCCACCAAGTTTTTGTGAGTCGCTCCATTTCCCCTACTGCTGATGTAGACTAACTTGTCAGTTTCTCCCTGTATTCTCCCTCCCCTTTCCATTCAGCAGAGGAGTTACTTCTGTCACCCTCTGATCTCCAGGAACCATACCAAAATGTTGACAGCCAACGGACCCATAATTTCCACAGGCACACTGAGGTGCAGGTGACCAGGATGAGGGTGCTTGCCAGTTTCAGTCCTATTAAAATCATTGGCATGCTTTTTACTTCATTTAACACTTGAGGCAAACTGTTAGTTTCTATGAAGACAGAACCAATCTATTTCTTTAATTAGCCTGCAATTCATCTGTTTCCTATTATACACTACTCTGTTACTATAAAAGACGTACATCTGTTTTCATTAATCTTTTTCTTCTTGTGTAGGCAGATAAAGTTTTACCATAATTTAGTCTCCTCCAGTTTTGCTCTTTTGATTAACTTTTCATTTTCTTTTTATGTTTTTTCATTCTAAACTGCTTCCAATCTCGGGCTTCCTTTCGGCAGCCTAATAGCAAACCTCCTTGGAGCAGGTACTGAGTTTTAAAACTTCCTTGTTCAACCTGTTTCAGTGACTCCCTTTTGTGTTTCTGCGCCACAGAAGGAAAGCACAGCTACTGTCGTTCCTGCATCCATTCCTTAAGAAGGCTTATGAATGGGGTTGATGGGATTGCTCTTAGAACTAGCATACACTTGATGGGTGTAATGTCCTCTTTCTATACCTCTGGGAATTAAGAGAGACCAGTTTTAACAACTTATTTGTAAAGCCTTTTGTATATTGTGTTACGTTATATTTTAAATTGTGGGCTAAATAAAGCTGAAAGCACATTGGTGTTACAGAGACATGAATGGTTAATATTTTGCCTTTCAAATTCGCTCTGAAATTTAACAATTACTGTTCATCACTCAGATCCTCTGTAATTACATTGTTACTGGGTAGACTTGATCCCTTGTGAGGGTGACAAGAAGGTCAGTCACACAGCTTAACCTGAGTCCTGTGTTTCTACTGCTTGCCTCGCTAGGTCTGCATACAGACACCGGTACCATTTGTCGGGAGACCCACTGTGGTCCTATCCACCTGGGAGCTAACCCTGCCTTTGCAGCCAACTCTCTGACCATGACTTGGTCACCCAGCTGTGGGAGGACTACCTTCTCTCCCTCTAGCTCTCTACAGTCAGCAATATGTTGCCAGTGTTTTGAGCTGTTAACCTGGTTACAATTCTTCTCCACCTCTCCATATGATCTTCATTTCTCCATATAATCTCCACCTCTCCATATGATCTTCACCTCTCCATATGGTCCTAAACTTCTCCATATGGTCTCCACCACTCCATATGATCTCCAGCTCTCCATATGATCTTTACTCCTCCATATGATCTCCCCCTCTCCATATGATCTTTACTCCTCCATATAATCTCCAACTCTCCATATGATCTTTACTCCTCCATATGATCTCCACCTCTCCATATGATCTGTACTCCTCCATATGACCTCCACCTCTCTATATGATCTTTACTCCTCCATATCTCCACCACTCCATATGACCTTTACTCCTCCATATGATCTTCACCTCTCCATATGGTCCTAAACTTCTCCATATGGTCTCCACCTCCATATGAACTCCACCTCTCCATATGATCTTTACTCCTCCATACGGTCTCCACCGCTCCGTATGTTCTTTACTCCTCTATATGACCTCCACCTCTCCATATGATCTGTACTCCTCCATATGATCTCCATCTCTCCATATGATCTGTACTCCTCCATATGATCTGTACCTCTCCATATGATCTGTACTCCTCCATATGGTCTCCATCTCTCCATATGGTCTCCACCTCTCCATATGATCTTTACTCCTCCATATGAACTCCACCTCTCCATATGATCTGTACTCCTCCATGTGGTCTCCACCTCTCCATATGATCTTTACTCCATATGAACTCCACCTGTCCATATGATCTTCACCTCTCCATATGATCTTTACTCCTCCATATGGTCTCCACCTTTCCATATGATCTCCACCTCTCCATATGATCTGTACTCCTCCATGTGGTCTCCACCTCTCCATATGGTCTCCACCTCTCCATATGATCTTTACTCCTCCATATGAACTCCACCTCTCCATATGATCTGTACTCCTCCATGTGGTCTCCACCTCTCCATATGATCTTTACTCCATATGAACTCCACCTGTCCATATAATCTTCACCTCTCCATATGATCTTTACTCCTCCATATGATCTTCACCTCTCCATATGATCTTTACTCCTCCATATGGTCTCCACCTTTCCATATGATCTCCATCTCTCCATATGATCTCCACCTCTCCATATGATCTTTACTCCTCCATATGGTCTCCACCTTTCCATATGATCTTTACTCCTCCATATGGTCTCCACCTTTCCATATGATCTCCACCTCTCCATATGATCTTCACCTCTCCATATGATCTTTACTCCTCCATATGATCTCCACCTCTCCATATGATCTTTACTCCTCTATATGATCTCCACCTCTCCATATGAACTTCACTCCTCCATATAGACAATAGACAATAGGTGCAGAAGTAGACCATTCGGCCCCTTGAGTCTGCTCCGCCATTCTGAGATCATGGCTGATCATTCACTATCAATACCCAGTCCCTGCCTTGTCCCCATATCCCTTGATTCCCCTATCCATCAGATATCTATCCAGCTCCTTCTTGAAAGCATCCAGAGAATTGGCTTCCACCGTCTTCCGAGGCAGTGCATTTCACACCTGCACAACTCTCTGGGAGAAGAAGCTCTTCCTCAACTCTGTTTTAAATAACTGACCTCTTATTCTCAATCCATGCCCTCTGGTACTGGACTCTCCCAATATCTGGAACATATTTCCTGCCTCAATCCTATCAAATCCTTTAATTATCTTAAACATTTCAATCAGATCCCCTCTCAATCTCCTCAATTCCAGCGTGTACAAGCCCAATCTCTCCAATCTCTCTGCATAAGACAGCCCTGCCATCCTAGGAATCAACCTAGTGAATCTACGCTGCACTTCCTCAATTGCCAGAATGTCCTTCCTTAAACCTGGAGACCAAAACTGTACACAATATTCCAGGTGTGGTCTCACCAGGGCCCTGTACAAATGCAAAAGAACATCCTTGCTCTTGTATTCAATTCCCCTTGTAACAAAGGCCAACATTCCATTTGCCCTCTTCACTGCCTGTTGCACTTGCTCATTCACCTTCATTGATTGGTGAACTAGGACTCCTAAGTCTCTTTGCATTTCTCCCTTACCTAACTCGACACTGTTCAGACAATACTCTGCCCTCTTGTTCCTGCTTCCAAAGTGGATAACTTCACATTTATTCACATTGAATGACATCTGCCAAGTATCTGCCCACTCACTCAGCCTATCCAAGTCTCCCTGTATTCTCCTAACATCCTCTTCGCATGTCACACTGCCACCCAGTTTAGTATCGTCAGCAAACTTGCTGATATAGTTTTCAATGCCCTCATCTAAATCATTGACATAAATTGTAAAGAGCTGTGGTCCCAATACAGAGCCCTGTGGTACCCCACTAGTCACCTCCAGCCAGTCTGAGAAACACCCATTCACTGCTACCCTTTGCTTTCTATCTGCCAACCAGTTTTCTATCCATGTTGAAACCCTGCCCCCAATGCCATGAGCTCTGATTTTACTCACCAATCTCCTATGTGGCACCTTATCGAATGCCTTCTGAAAATCTAGGTACACAACATCTACTGGCTTACCCTCGTCTAACATCCTTGTTACACCCTCAAAAAACTCCAACAGATTAGTCAAGCATGATTTGCCCTTGGTAAATCCATGCTGGCTCGGCCTAATCCTATTTCTGCCATCTAGATGTGCCACTATTTCGTCCTTAATAATGGACTCAAGCATCTTCCCCACGACTGATGTTAGGCTAACAGGGCGATAGTTCTCCGTTTTCTCCTTCCCTCCCTTCTTGAAAAGTGGGACAACATTAGCCACTCTCCAATCTTCAAGAACTGATCCTGAATCTAAGGAACATTGGAAAATGATTACCAATGCATCCGCAATTTCCTGAGCCACCTCTTTTAGAACCCTCGGATGCAGACCATCTGGACCCGGGGATTTATTAGCCTTCAGTCCTACCAGTCTACTCATCACAGTTTCTTTCCTAATGTCAATCTGTCTCAATTCCTCTGATATCTTATGACCCTGGCCCATCCATACATCTGGGAGATTGCTTGTGTCCTCCCTGGTGAAGACAGATCTAAAGTATGCATTAAATTCTGTTGCCATTTCCCTGTTTCCCATAACAATTTCTCCCAATTCATTCTTCATATGGTCTCCACCTCTCCATATGATCTTTACTCCTCCATGTAATCTGCACCTCTCCATATGATCTTTACTGCTCCATATGATCTATACCTCTCCATATGATCTGTACTCCTCCATATGGTCTCCACCTCTCCATATGATCTCCACCTCTCCATATGATCTTTACTCCTCCATGTGATCTGCACCTCTCCGTATGATCTTTACTCCTCCATGTGATCTGCACCTCTCCATATGATCTTTACTCCTCCATATGATCTCCACCTCTCCATATGAATTTCACTCCTCCATATGATCTCCACCTTTCCATATGATCTCCACCTCTCCATATGATCTTTACTCCTCCATATGGTCTCCACCTCTCCATATGGTCTCCACCTCTCCATATGATCTGTACTCCTCCATGTGATCTGCACCTCTCCGTATGATCTTTACTCCTCCATGTGATCTGCACCTCTCCATATGATCTTCACCTCTGCATATGATTTGTTCTCCATATGATCTCCACCTCTCCATATGATCTGTACTGCTCCATATGATCTCCACTTTTCCATTTGATTTGTACTCCTCCATATGATCTTTACTCCTCCATATGATCTCCACCTCTCCATATGATCTTTACTCCTCCATATGGTCTCCACCTTTCCATATGATCTCCACCTCTCCATATGATCTTTACCTCTGCATATGATTTGTTCTCCATCTGGTCTCCACCTCCCCATATGATCTTTACTCCTCCATATGATCTCCACCTCTCCATATGATCTTTACTCCTCCATATGGTCTCCACCTCTCCATATGATCTTTACTCTTCCATATGATTGCCACCTCTCCATGTGATTTTTACCTCTCATTATGGTCCTTCACCTCTCCATACAATCTTACTGATATCGGCTCCAGTAGTTTCCTTCTCCATACTTGTAATTTCTGTCATCTCACACTCTTCTGTTGTTCTCCTTGTTTTGTGATCTTACTTACTTACTGCCCCTTACTTTCACCTTTCTAGTGTGTCCTAATTGCTGTTACCTGTGCAGGCGGCTGAACAATTCTTCACTGTGTTTGACTTGGAACCTCCTGATATGATTCCCACACATTGGGCCATCTCCTGTCCCTTTTCGGGCTGCTATCTGTTTGTAGGCCATGTTGTCTGCTCTATGGGTCATGCATGTGTTGCTATCCCTGTCTTGTCCATGATATTTCCCTTTTTCCTGACCCTATGATAGCATCTGCCCTACTCAGTGTGGAATCCCTTGAACAGTCCCCTCACTGATTGGGCACTTCCAAAAAGCTGCAAGAGGCAGCATTTCCACAGCCTCAGGTCCGTTAGACTCACTTCTCTCTGCCCCTATTGTTTCACACCCTGCACTGGTAATGTAAATCACTTCTCCTGTTGTGAGCAACTTAGATCAGTTATCGACACTGATGACCATGTGTCTATTAATGTAACACACACAAAATGCTAGTCTTCCACCAGCATTTTATGTGTGTTGCTTGAATTTCCAGCATCTGCAGATCCCCGTGTTGTCTATTAATGTATCACGTTACTGGCTCCTTAATAAGCCCTTTGTTTAATAAACCATGGGTGACCAGTACTGGCAATGGAGGCTTCCGCCAGCCATTTCTCTGAACTGGATGCTGTCCTCACCTACTCTATGATCTGGTCAGCAGTGAGGTTGGACAGAGAGAGCATTGCTGTAGTTCCTGTCCATTGTAGAGAGTGATTCGCAGACCTTCCTCCCTTATCAGGGCACTGCCTCGAACCATGGCTTCAGAGGCCACAGCCATAAAATATCATCTCCTTTAACCTTCTATTTCTATTCCAGAAGTTCCTTGCTAAGTGCCATTATTGCTAGCACTCTAATAAACTCCTCTGTGTCTTCACAGCAACTACATTCATTACAGCTACTTTACAAGTTTTCTTCCCCCACCTCTAGTCTATCTCCCTGGCCCATGATACTGTCGCAGAATAAGTCAATCCCAGTTACCACCAAATCGAAAACTTTCTGGTGGAGTGAGCTCAGGCATTTCTTCAGCATTTCCGGGAACACTAGATCATCCCTCCTGGATTGTCCAGCATTGTGTATTCCTCATATGCTTGATATTTAAGCTCCTTATAATCTATGACAGGCACTTCAACTCTCTGAACTACTGATATTGGGTTCCCAGTTACTCTCATATCTCCTCAGTCACTCTCACTTACCACTACCTCCCCCTTAAAGCTGCAATATCTCTCCTTATTACTGACACCCCACGTTGCCTGTTAGTGCATATTCTAGGGATATGCAATGTAGCAAATACTAATTTCAACAGCAACCAGTCTTTAGATCTGAATATGAATTGTAGATTGAATTTAAAATGCAGCTTGGAACAATGGTCTTCCTGAAGCTGCATTTTAGAGTGTAGACACCCAAACACCCAACTGACCTGAGATGTCTGCATGTACATGAATGCAATCAACTCCCCGGTGACCTACAAATGCATGAATATGACTCGAGGCAATGGTAATTTAAACTCATTGTGGGGGTGTTGGTGGGAAGATCCACATATTTGAAAAATTACATGTAACTCAAAAGAAGCATTATGAAGGCATTGGAACTTTTGACCTTTGTTTTTTAACATATGAAAATATTAATGAATGTAATTTTGGGTCAGGGAGCCTCTCTCTCTCAATGACTCCAAAGGTTGTCAGCTTGGGTGTGTTCAGAATGAAAACTTTTATACCTACCCGTTGCATCTCCCAGTTGCTTCATTCACAGTCAGGATACTTGGGGGCTTATCCGAGATACGTTTGTGACCCATCGTGTGGCCAGCAATCTCAGCAGTGCAAGTGGGTGAGTATTTTAAAAATTAGCACTCACACTAGGATCTGTTCAGGTTGGTGACCACAGGATCGTGAGGTATCACGGACAGGGCGGAGAACCGAACTGGCATTTTTAAAAGTAGTGTGGTGTGTGCTTGTATGTGCGTTTATGTAGGAGACTAGGCATTTTTGGGTAATTTGGTGAGATAGGGCCACTAATTGTAAAGGGAGTTTACTGACCATTCGTGATGCCAGTATACTTGTTTGGGGAACTATATAGTAGCAGACTTGTTGGTGAGTATGTTTGTGTGTTTAAGAATAAGCCTGTATCCTTGGTGTAACAGTTTTAAATGCAAAGGAATATAGCAGGCATTATGCGTTTAGATGCACATAAGTGACAGATTGCAGAGTGTGTACTGTTTAATTTTTATCCATCATTTCTATTTGACGTAGTGTGGAAGTTAGTGTGGCGATATTTGAGGGAGACATTATACCTAAATATATCCATCAGGATGGCACCTGTTGAGGTCAGGCAATGTCAGGTTGAGAACCCTGGTGATCCGAGCCAGCCCTTGACATTGATTATAACTATCCATAAGCCCTTCACCCCCAGGGAGAAGTAGAGCACTTTGACAGAGCTGCCCTCACTTAAAGTCGCCTGAAGGAATGCAGAATTCTGGTACAAGCTTGAGGAAATGATTGGAATTTACCAGACGCATCCCAAAGACACCCATGTGTTGGAAAAACTGAAGTTCCTGAGGAATATATGGGACAGGGAGTGCGCGACGGTATGTGGGCAACTACCGGGAACGCCAACAATGTAAGCAGATACCGCTTCTTTTCAGCAGGAACTGGGGGGAGGTGAGAATAATTGGGGAATGATAACGTTGATGGTTCAGAGAACTGAAGAGCCTGCCATGGATTATGCAGAGCCTGAATATCGAGCATTTGTGGAGGACTCTGGGTTGGACAATCCAGGGAGGGATAACCCAGTCTTTCTGAAAGTGATGAAGGCAGGCCTGAGGTCAGCCCACCAGGAAGTTGTAGATTTGGGGATAGCAGCGGGATCGACCTATTCTATAATATATCTTAGACCAGGGGACCAGAGGAGGTGGGGGGGGGGGGATCATAAAGTGGATGTAACTACTATGAGGTCACAGAGGATTTGTGTGCCAGCATCCAGGGCATCTAGCAAGGGACTGCTGAGAGAGGGTAAAGGAGATGAGTTGTTCCAGCTATGGAAGTGTCCTGAAGAGAGTGGAAGGTGTGAGAATCACTCACCCAGGCAGACAGAGTCCACAGCAGCGCCCTCTCTTTGTGATTGGACTGCTGACTAGATTGTAGAGCTAGATTGTGAGGTCAGGCAGACCGCTAACGCAGACCCTATTGCCATGGGGGTTACTCACTGCCCTACACCAGAGGTTCATTAGGGGTTCTGCAAGCAGAGGTGTCAGTATCAATGCGATGATTAAAGGGGGGGGGATAGTAAGGAGCAGAAAGGGAACGAGTGGGCAGACATCAGTGCCAGGAGGGCAGTGGAAGAGCAAGCAGCAACAGGATGACAAGAGTACAGGATGGAACTATAAATACCGAGTTAGTAAAATTAAATGGAGATGTGAACATTTCTGTAAACATTGAGGGATCAGAGAGAGCTAGAGTGAGAGAAAATAGTTCTCCAGCAGCCAGGAGACCGAGTCACGATAAGGGAGCTGGTTGACAGGGTGGATAGAAGCACAGGCAGTGCTCCGGATGAACGATACCCACGTTGGTGTACAGTCCCGGCGAGGCAGCCGGTGGACGCAGGTTAAACTGTACGACTCACCCCCACAGGCGGAGCGGGGTATCAAGCGCAGCCGGGAGCAGGGCCTTTGCAGAGAAGCCGAGCGGCGAGCAGCAGCCCTGACCGCAGACCCACAGCAAGCGCAGAGGCAGAGGACAGCCTGCTAAACGAGACTCTGTCACGAAGGCTGCTCGCTGAAGGTGGATGATTAGTTGTACGACTCAGAATAGAAAAAAAAATATCGGGGAGGTTAGATGGGAAGGGAGCCGAACCACGGCAGAAACACCAGTTCCCACAACTTCGATGGCATGGCGGACTGGGAAAGAAAAGAGATTGCACTCAGCGTCTGAAGGCGGTCACCCCGGCCCGAATGAGGGGTGAATGCAAGTGAGCTGGGCCTTTCCAGTGCAGAAGAGGGTGCCAGCAGGGTGAGTCATTCAAATAGAGACCACCCGGCCCCTCCTGTGCATCGATGAGAAGGTGTGAGAGACTAGCCGTCAAGAGTGACCCTGGCCAACTTTTGTCATGACACAGTGTGAACTGTTTCCTGTGAGCCTGATAGAGAGTTAGCTAGCTGGTGCCCCCGCTGCCTTTTATCTATCAGAGAATGAAGGGGTGAAGATAAGAACGTGATTAAACCGCAAGCAGGAAGGAGGCAAAGGCATATGAATGACAAAGCTGCAGTTTAAAGACAGTTGGTCAAATTTTTGCTTAAAGCCTCGTGGATAGCCATTAAGGATGATAGGGTAGATGTAGATACAGATAGGGATATGAGAGGTAATTGGGGAAGGGTCTAAAGCACAGGGCATTTTTTTCTGCCCTATTTAATTAGATACTCCTTTGAGTTTGGCCTTTACTGCAACTAACTTATTTTTGTACTGGAGGGCCAAGAGGAGGGACCAGGGCGTATTCTGCAATGTAGCAGATATTAATTTCAACTGCAACCAGTCTTCAGGTCTGAATATGGAATGTAGATTGAAATTAAAATGCAGCTCAGGGCAATTTTTAGAGTAAATTGCAGACCAGGAAGTACCGAATTGACAGGAGGAGTCTGCATATGTATGAACACAACTCAGAGATACCAGTAACTAACTCTCATTTTGGGCGTGTTGGTGGGAAATTGAATTTGAAAAATTCATGTATTTGAAAAATTACATTAAGTTACTCAAAAGAAGCATTATCAGGGCAATGTAACTATAGAAATTGGCCTATTGCCTTTGTTCTTTAACAAGAAAATGTGCTGTAATGTTGGGTCAAGGAGTCCCCCTCCCCGTCCCTCCCTCTCTCTCTCTCTCTGCCCCCCCCCCCACTCCAAAGGCTCTCAGCTTGTGTGTGTTCCAAATAAAGACCTTTATATCTACCAGCTGTGTCTCCCTGGTGGCTTCATTTACAGTTATGACACTGTCCCCATACAATCCACACTCCCTGGATTATACTGTTAAAAGGAAAATGCTATACCTCGAGCATTTTGCTTTTAACAATTCCTGTATATCTTTGAGGTGCATCTGATGAATTTGAAACATTTCCTCAAGCTTGCAATTCCCACAAGTGACTTTAAGTGAGGGCAGTTCTGACAAAATGCTCTGCTTCTCCCTGGGGGCAAAGGGTACTAATCAATGTTTTACCTCAACATGTGCCATCCCAGCAGATGCACCTGGGTATAATCTCCCCCTCCAATCTCTCTACATATGTTAAGCAAACGACAAGGGAAGGACAAAAGTAAAATAGTCTAATCTATTTACGTGCCACTGAAAACATGATGCCTGTTATATTCTTTTCTGTGTAAAAGCTTATTACCCCAAAGTTTCAGGCTCATTCTTAAAACCACAAACCACAGTCCGTGGGCCAGCTAGGGCTCCACGGCCAGTATGGTTTATTTGCAAAGGTGTGCCTTCGACTTCAATTTACTGCTTGCAATTTACATTAAGAATTGAAGACTGGTTTTTGCTAGGATTAATATCTGCTATGTTCACATAGCTCCAGGATACTCCCTAACATACCCTCTAAACATTTCCTATCTGGGTATATATCCAGTTCTTTTCAAAGTTACTAATTTAACTCCTTCTTTCACTTCCTCTGGCAGTTTATTTCATACATGGAAAACTCTCTGAATGTAAGAGTGCCTTTGTATTCTAACTATTTTTAATATATTTCCTGTGAGTTTATGTTTTGTATTTTTCTCTGAATTATTAGATTGGCATTTGTTTTAAATTGCAATAATGACCATTTTTCTAGGCTCACAATATTGTACACATATTCTCTCAATCTGTTACCATCTTTAGGGTTATAGAGTCATAGAAAAGTACAGCACCAAAACAAGTTTATGGGCTCATCGAGTCCATGCTGAACCATTTAGACAGCCTACTCCCATCGACCTGCAACCTGACCATAACACTCCATACCCTTCCCAACCAAGTACCTATCCAAACTTCTCTTAAACATTGAAATCAAGCTTGCATACACCATTTGAGTGAAGAAATTTCCCCTCATGCTTCCTTTAAACATTTCACCTTTCACCCTTAACCCTATCTATACTCCTCGTAATTCTGTATATTTCTATCAAATCTCCTCTCAATTTTCTACTTTCTGGGAAAAAGAAGTCCTAACCTATTGAATCTTTCCTTATAACTCGGGTCCTCCAGTCTCGGCGACATCCTTGGTAATGTTCTCTGTACTCTTTCAATTTTATTTACATCTTCTAAGTGCGTGCCAAAAAATTCACGCAATACTCCAAATCAGGCTTCACTAATGTCTTATACAACTTCAACATAAAATCCCAACTGCTGTACTATACATTGATTTATGAACGTTAGTGTGTCAAAAGCTTTCTTTACGATCTTCTCTACCTGTACCACTGCTTTCTGTGAATTTTGCACCTCTATTCCCAGATCCCTTTGTTCTACTGCACTTCTCAGTGTCCCACCGTTTACTGTCTAAGTCCTACCCTGGTTGGTCCTACCCAAATACAAGACCTCACACCTGTCTGCATGAAATTCCATCTGCCGTTCTTCAGCCCATTTTTCCAGATGGTCCAAATCGCACTGCAAGCTCTGATAGTCACCCTTGCTGTCCACTATACCCCCAATCCAGATGTGATCTATAAACTTGCTGAACCAGTTAACCACGCTATCATCCAGGTCTTTGATGTAGATGACAAACAGCAATGGACCGAGCACCACTCCCTGCGGCACTATGCAGGTCTCTGGCCTCCAGTCAGAGAGGCGATCATCTAATACCTCTCTCTGGCTTCTCCGGCAAAGCAAATGTCTAAACCAATTTATTACTGAGCCTTCCTGAACAACCTCCCATGTGGGACCTTGTCAAATGCCTTAGTAAATCCATGTAGACAACATTCACTGTCTTGCCTTCATCAACTTTCCTGGTAAGTTCCTTGAAAGACTCTGTAAGGTTGGTTAGACATGATCTACCACACACAAAGCCATACTGACTATACCTAATCAGACCCTGTCTATCAAAATACTGATAAATCTGGTCACTTAGAATGCCTTCCAACAACTGGTGTCAGGTTCACTGGCCCATAATTTCCTGGCTTATTCTTAGAGCCTTTCTTAAACAACAGAACAACATTAGCTATCCCCAGTCCTCCAGGTGATTTAAATATCCAAAATTTTTGTACTTGCCTCCCACAGGGTTCAAGGGAACACTTTGTCTGGCCTTAAGGAGTTATCCACCCTAATTTGCCTCAGGATAACAAACACCTCCTCTTCTGTAATCTGTACAAGGTCCATGACCTAAATGCTCCTTTACCTCACTTCTATAGACTCCATGACTGTCCCCCAAGTAAATACAGATGCAAAAAAATCCACTTACGATCTCCTCCATCTCTTTTGGCTCATGCATAGATTACCATTCTGATCTTCTAGTAGATCAGTTTTGTCCCTTGCAATCTTTTAGCTTTTGACGAATCCAGGGCCTCGATATCTTTTGAAAACCATGGTTCTGTAAACCTGTACATCTCCATGACTATATGGTGTGGAGGGATGTAAAATTGTGAGAGAAATTACTTGATTGTTTTCTTTGATCGATAACTGTGCACAACGTGCTAACCTATTGCGACAACCCTACATTTTCTTGATATGCCCGTGATGTAGGCAGCACCAGTAAAGATGCAGTGTTGTTTGTTTGGAACACTGCAAGCAACAGTAACAAAGAGTCTCCAATCTGAAATGTTAATTCTGTTCCTATTTCCACAGATGCTCCCTGAACCATCCATTTTGTGTCACAGAGTCTTCTTCTCAGCTGCTCAGTAGTGACACAGAAATAGTCCCACTACTCAGCAAAACCACTACCCCCTCCGTGCACTACTCAGGCTGGACAACAAGAGTGGTCAGTCATGCAGGTTATTTCAATTCCTGTCTCACTTACAGTGGCATCTGCAGTCACTTCCGTCTTGGACTCTGTCCACCTGAGCACACCTCAAAATTGTCCTGCAGTCTGTCCCTTCCCCGTTACAGGCAGTGAAATAAAAATGTGCCCAGAAATAAACATTTGCACACTCAAAACTGCCAATCCCTAGGTTTCAAGCACAAACATTCATAACCCTTTTAACATCCCAGGTACTTCATTAATAATCTCAGCCTGGACTGTAAATTCACATCTGGGGATATCAGAGTTCCACTAAAGACTTCACAATATCACTTCTCTTAGGCAACAGCCTTGATCAGCCTTCCCTCCAGTGGGCAAGATCTTACCAAGATCAGCATTCAGGTGTGGATCTTTAAAAGCAGTCTGGTCTTAGAAAATGACTTCACTACAGTTCTGCATACCGGTTATACCGCCAATCTACATGTTGTTAACTAATGCACACCTTCCTAAAAATTATTGCCTCCTGCTCTCCCCACTGACTGGCTACTATTATTTAGTTATGCATTGGTCTTAAGAAACAGCTAGGTAATAAATATATATTATTTAAAAGATCTATGTGATTTAACTCAGTTTTTATGTGATTTAATACACTTTTTAAAATTCAAATCTCTCTGTGGATCTGATTTTTTTTACAGAAAATTCATGTTTAGTAGATTTATATTCCAAAATGGTTCCAGTTAGTTCAATATTACAAACCGGTGGGTCTTCTGCACCACTAGATGTTAACCATTCCTTAACTACAACAGCTAAGTTTGAACTTAGGGCTGAGAAAGTCCTAAAGCTCTACAGGAATACAAAGTTCCATTTGTATATAATAAGGAAGGCATAAAAATCTTTCCACAGCATTCTTAATCATAGAATCCACATAGCCAGGGAGGTCGCCATCACAGTCAGATAGAGTTATACTACACAGAAACAGTCCCTGTAGCCAATCTGTCAAGGCCAACCATGTCACCTATTTGAGTTAGTCTCGTTTACTTGAGTTTGGCCCATGTCCCATAAACCGTTACTGTCCATTTACCTGTCCAAATACCTTAAATATTGCCATTGCTCCTGCCTCTGGCAGACCATTCTACATACCACCCTCAGTTTGTGTGCAAGTCTTTCCTCTTTCACCTTAAACCTATCACCTCTACTTTTAGACTCACCTACCCTGGTCATCCCTCAGCCTCCTTCACTCCAGGGAAAACAGTTGCAGCTGCTCCAGTCTCCGGTTACAACCTCTCCCATCACCAAAGCATCCTTGAAATCACTTCTGAATCCTCTCTTGCTTCGTCGCGTCCTTCCCTGTAGCACGGTGACCAGAACTGCACAAAATACTCCAGGTGTGGTCTCACCAATGCCTTGCCCCAGAGACAGCAAAAGCATGGCAAAAACCTCCTTCATAACTCTGGCTACCTGTGTTGCCACTCTCAGAGAACCATATATCCCCAGTTCTCCCTGCTCTACAACACTTCCCAGGATACTGCAGTTCACCGGGCAAATCCTGCCCAAGCTTACCTTCCCGAAGTGCATAATTTTGCACTTGGCCGAGCTAGATTCCATCTCTATACAGTGTTGCACTCCATTCTATTCTTGTAATCGAAGACAACTTTCCACAAATTGTGTCATCATCTGCAAATCATCAGCAGATGGTGTCACCTAGCAATGGTTTATCAGTTTGCTGCCTCATCCTGGGTCCCACGAGATCCCACCCACTGAACTACTGTCCTGCCCTCATCAATCCCTTTGGTCTGCAAAAAACTCAGTCAAATTCGTAACATTTCAGGATCTCAAAAGTCTTAAAATTTCTTAATTTTCTGTGTAAGTTTAAGTTTACACTCTTGTATGTTAATAATCAATTTGCTTAATTTAGTATCGTGTTATCATTTGTACATCAGACCCAAGGACCAACTCCTGCTCCTAGATATTGTGCCAGTTCCACATAATCTATAAAATCTAATTTCCATCTGTTAGGGGAACAATTATTTAGTGTATTATAAATGGAGCATAGGAATGGGTCTTCTAGCCATAAAATTCCAGTATCAGCCGTTGTGCCAATTTCAGTTGCACATCAATTAAAAAAGCTCAGTTCCTCTTCCTAATAAATATGCTGAGACTGAGTGTTAGAGGATAAACCACTAGCTGAACTTGGAACAGAAAACTCACTAAACCCCTGCCATCCTGCACTGTATCTCTTACTAGTATTTCTGTCATTTTCTATTTAATAAATACAATTGATTACAAGAGGTGTGGGAACATCTTGACAGAAAATTAAAGAAATTTTGCAACAAAATGACAGATGAAATTTTGGACTAATTAATGCTTATTACAAATTAAAAATTAAAGTATCAATGGAATAATTATTAAATAGTGGGAGGTATTGCAAACTACTCTCAAGATATTGAGTAAGTTTTATTTAAACCATGTCAGCTTCCAACAGATCATATATAGAAAGTTCCCATTACCAGTTCCTCTATTAGCACGTATAACCATTGCTCGGTATTCGTCAGATAGTCTCATTCAGGGAAGTTCAGCATAAACTCAGTTTGGGTTGATGCTCAAACACATTAAGTTCTGCAGATGCTGGAAGTCCTGAAGAGGGGTCTCAGGCTGAAACATCGACTGTTTATTCATTTCCATAGATGCTGCCTGACCTGCTGAGTTCCTCCAGCAGTTTGTGCGGATTGATCGGAATCAGAATCAGAATCAATTTATTGCCAGCCTGTGAAACGTATCAGAATTGATTGCAGGACGGTATGACCTGCACAAAGGGGTTGGCTTGTACTTGAACTTGATAGGACCAATATCCTGGTGGGCAGTTTTGCTAGAGCTTCTAGCAAACTAGAACTAGTTTGGCAGGGGAATAGACCCAGAGTAATGGGGCAGTTTGTATACAGGTAGATGCAATGTGTAGAGAGACTGTGGGGAACATAGGTAGAGGTTGGGGATAATTGCAGTCAGTTGGATGAGTTGTAATGGGCCGACTTTAACGCAATAAGTATAAGGAATGAACTTGGAGCATAGGTCAGTGGATGGGGACTGTGACCTTGTGGCCATTGCAGAGACTTGGACTCACAATGGCAGGAATGTATGCTGGATGTTCAGGGGTTCAGATGTTTCAAAAGGGACAGGGAGAAAGCTAAAGGAGGAGGGATGTGGCATTGCTAATCAGGGATATTATCGCTGCTGCTGAAAGGGAGGACATCCTGGAGGGATTGTCTTCGAGTCAGGGATAGGAGAAAACTGTATGGGAAAGTACTCAACTGGGGGAGTGTGAATCTTGATGCTAATTGACAGGAACCTGGGAGCGTAAACTGGGAACAGATGGACTCGGGGAAATGCACAACAGAAATCTGGAAGTTGTTAAGGGAGGACTTGCATGGGGTTCGGGAAAGGTTTGTTCCACTAAGGCGGGGAAAGAAGGGTAGGGTGAAGGAACCGTGGTTTATAGGAGATGTGGAAGATTTAGTCAAGAGAAAGAAAGAAGCATACTTAAGGTTTAGAAAGCAAGGATCAGACAGGGCACTCGAGAGTTACCAAGTAGTTAGGAAGGAGATTATAAATGGACATAGAAGAGCTAGAAAGGGCTTTGAGCAGGCCTTGGGATCAGGGGTAAAAGTGGAAACGTGTGCCTTGGAGGATATAAGGGAGGTCCCAAATGAGTACTTTTCTCAGTATTCATCAGTGAGAGGGATCCTGACTTCTACGATCAACAAAGAACAGGCTGATATGCTGAAGCATGTCAATGTTAAGGAAAAGGATATGCTGGAACCTTTGAAAACATTAGGATAGATAAATCCCTAGGGCTGGTCAGGATAGATCCCAAGTTACTGCAGACGGTGAAGAAAGAGATTACCATGCATTTGGTAATAATCTTTGTATCCCCACTGACACACACAGGAGCAATGCCAGAGGTTTGAATGTTCCTTTATTCACGGGATAACCCTGGGAATTATAGACCAGTGTGTCTTATGTTAGTGGTAGACAAGCTATCGGAGAGTATTCTTAGAGGCAGGGTTTTACAAGCAGTTGGAGAAGCATTAGGGAAGTCTGATTAGGGATAGTCAGCACAGCTTTTTGAGGGGCAGTCCATGTCTCATAAGCCTGACTGAACTCTTCAAGGATGTGACAAAGCACACTGATGAAGACAGAGCAGAGGCTGCAATGTTTATTGATTTTAGGAAGCCAGTTAACAAGCTTCCCCATGGTAAGTTTATTCAGAAGACAGAAGTCATGGGATCCAGGGAAACTTGGTCGGATCGATTCAGAATTGTTGCCCAGAGAAGATATGGGGTGATATTAGATGGAGTGTATTCTGCCTGTAGGTGGTGTTCCACAAGGTTCTGTTCTGGGAGCCCTGCTCTTTGTGATTGTTATAACTGGCTTGGATAAGGAAGTAGTAGGTTGGGATAGTAAGTTTGCAGATGAGACAAAGGTTGGTGTAGGGCCATTGACCAGATGCAGAGCTGGGCAGAGGAAAATACATAGAGCTCAATCTAGAAAAGTGTGAAGTTATTCATTTTGGAAGGTCATTTTTGAAGACAGAATACTGTGTTAATGGCAAGATACTTAACTGCATGAAGAAGCAGAAGGATCTTGGGATTTACGTCCCTAGAGCCTCCAAAACTGCAGTGCAAGTTGATAGATGGTTAAGAAGGCCTGTGGTGTGTTGGCCTTCATTAGTCAGTGAACTGAGCTCAAGAACTGCAAGAGATTGCAGTTCTATAAGTCTCTGGTTTGACCACACTTGGAAAATTGTATTCATTTCTGGTTGCCTCATGATAGGAAGGGTGGAGAAGCTTTAGAAAGGGTGCAGAGGAGATTTACCCAGATGCCACACAGATTGGAGAGTATGTGTTATGAGGATAGGTTGAGTGAACTGGGGCTTTTCTCTTTGGAGTGAAGGAGGATGAGAGGTGAATTGATAGAGATGTACAAGATGATTAGAGACAGAAATAGAGTGGACAGCCAGACTGAATTTCCCAGGGCAGAAATGGCTAATACAAGGGGCATAACTTTAAAGTGTTTGGAGGAAAATATAGGGAAAAAAATGTCCGAGGTGATGTTTTACACAGAGTGGGAAGTGTGTGGAATGTCCTGCCAGGGGTTGTAATGATGGCAGGTTCACTAGGGGCATTTGACTCTCTTTGACAGGCACGTGGATGAATGAAAAATGAAGCTCCACGTGGAAAAGAAGGGTTAGATTGATCATAGATCAGCACAACGTTGTGACTAAAGGACTTGCACTGTGCTGTACTGTTCTGTGTTCGATACAAGAAATAGGAGGGATGTATGTAGGTGAAGGCTGCACCATCAGCAGTGGAGGGAAAACCCCATTTTCTGAACAAGGAGGATGTCTGGGAGTGGCACGTCACATTACGAGAATGGATGTGGTGGAGACTGAGGAAGTGAGAAAAGGGAGCAGTGGCCTTGCAAGGGAGAGGTGGGAGGATGTGTAGAAGAACTCGCTGTGAGAGTCAGTGGGCTTGTAGAAGTCAAAGGTAGAGACAGAGAGATCAAGGAAGGGAGAGGAGAGTCAGAGATGGATCAAGTGAAATTAAGGGCAAGGCAGAATTTGGCAGCAAAGCTGATAAAATTGATGATCTCAGCATCAGTGCAGGAATCAGCACTTTGTCAGTATTACCAGCATAAGCTTGGAATATGGATGGTTCCGTGAAGCAACATAAAAGCAGGTTCAACTGAGTGTCCATGGCCATAGATTTGGTCTGGAGAAAGAGGGGAGGGCCGAGGATAAGGATGAGCACCAGATCGGCCGGATAGTGGAGGTTGCTGGTGGAGTTCTAGCTCAGCCGGGAGAAAGGCTCAGGTGGTAAGTGTGTGAGAGAAGGATCATTTAGCTGGGGAGCATCCAGAAAGGATTCATAAGTATGGTACTGGGTCTTGGGGGCTTGAGTTATAAACAGAGACTGGGTGGGCTGGCCTATTTTCCCTAGAGATCGAGATCATGGCTCAGGCTTAACAGTTTAATTTTAGTTTGTACTGATGGTTTTGGGGACAGAAAGGAAGTTAGGGGTCCAGTTATGGTCTAGGGACAGGATTATTCTGGACTTAATGGTCAGGTCAGAGTCTAAGCATCCACTTGCATTCCAAGGCCAACGATGTGGATGTGTAATGAAGGACATCTGTGGCTGGTTGTCAGGGCAGTAGACCAATGAGTATGAGGGATCGTGGTCCCCCAAGCCATTGGCCGGTTGCAGGATAGTTTTCTGAGTGGGCAAGAGGCATGAGGGCTGGTGAACCCTGCACCCCACCTCCAGTCAGTACACAAGTCGGCAAGACCGGGGTTCACAGTTCAAGGCACAGAGCTCAGGGTCTTCATCCACATAGGGGAATCAAGGGATATGGGGACAAGGCAGGGACTGGGTATTGATAGTGAATGATCAGCCATGATCTCAGAATGGCGGTGCAGACTCGAGGGGCCAAATGGTCTACTTCTGCACCCATTGTCTATTGTCTATCATTGGCAGGCCCTTGGGTCTATACCGAAAATCGAAGCCCGAAGGTTGATCGGAAGTATAGAAGTCGAGGCCTGAGGCTCGAAGCCCGAAGTCCTGGGTCTGCTAGTCTGTGAGTCCACTGGAGATGGGAGATCCAGAGGTGACCTGTCATGATTTAGAGGACCATGGGGGTGTGTGTGTGTGTGTGTGTGTGTGTGTGTGTGTGTGTGTGTGTGTGTGTGTGTGTGTGTGTGTGTGTGTGTGTGTGTGTGTGTGTGTGTGTTTGTGTGTGTGTGTGTGTGGGCGGATAGGTAGGAGTGAGGAAAGGAGCTTGCTTTGATACTGTGTTCTGTTTTGTAGGTTTCCGCAAATAGAACAGCGGAGACATTTTATGTTTCAGAAAAGCTGCAGCAACTCATTTATAGAACACCAAAAAACCAAACTGAAAGCACACTAAAAACCCTTTACATAATCACATCACTACATCAGACCAGCTTCGTAAAGTGAAACCCCAACTCAATGTCGGTGGTTGTGAATTAAGTACATTTTACCCTACCCGGGACCCCCAGAATTCACTAAAACCAGCATTGTGAGCCTGTCTCAGCCACCCAGCTCAGGTCCTATGTTCCGAGGGTGGAGGAACAAGACGTATCTCCGGCTTGTCCAGAGGTGCGTTGACACGCTCATGGTCATGTTGTGATGGCAGAGGCATGGTAGCGGAATCCTCCAAATCTTGGTGAACTGGTTTAAGGTGATCTACTGAAATATGTTCAGGTTTACCCCTCTTGTCTATGATAAAAAGCCTTTTCTCCCTGTTCCAACATGTGGAACAAGCCAGCGTAAGGGGGCCCGAGGGAATGATGGCGTGCATCATAGTGGAAGAAAACAAATGAGGCGGAATCTAGGTCAACAGGAACCCAAGAGTGCTGTACGTCATGATGGGAGGTAGGAAAGGGGGAAAAGGAATTGAATTTACTGAGGAGGGTGGAACGTGGTTGAAAGGCTGACCAGGCAGTCGTGGTGTCAGGGATGAAATCACATGGCACTCGGAATGGCTGTCTGTATACCACTTCAGCCACGGACGACTGTAGGTCCTCTTTTGGAGCTGTTCTGAGCCCCAGCAGGACCCGTGGGAGACGATCAGAAAGGCCCTCAGAGCAGTCTTTAGATGCCTTTAGCAGCCTTTAAGGAGCAGCGAAGCTGCTCACATAGGCCATTGGACTGTGGGTGATACACCCTGATGCAATGTGGCCTAATGCCAAGGGTTGGGGGACAGTGGTCAGTGGAAATATCAGGTGGGGTGCCAAAATAAGCGGATGGATGCCCCAGCCATGTCAGCGGCTGCGGTTGATGTGAGGGACATGCCCGCTGGGTAGGGTGGTATGGTC
Source organism: Hypanus sabinus (assembly GCF_030144855.1). Taxonomy (NCBI): domain Eukaryota; kingdom Metazoa; phylum Chordata; class Chondrichthyes; order Myliobatiformes; family Dasyatidae; genus Hypanus; species Hypanus sabinus. Next base: position 62,718,985 of record NC_082723.1, on the reverse strand, counting down.
CACCACAGTGAGGAGGTGTCTGAAACCACAGGGGGGAAGAGGGCCAACAAGATCCGTATTGACACGGTCAAACTGTCACTCAGGGACCTCGAAAGGTGCCAATAGCACCTGAACATGACGGTTAATTTTCGCCCGCCAGCACTCCACGCAAGCTGAAGCCCAATCACGCATGTCCTTTCTAAGGCCGTGCCGCGCAAACTTAGTGCAAGCATTTTCTGCGACGCCTTCCGATCCAGATGCAAAAGGCCATGTATGGAGTTGAAAAGAGTCCACCTCCAGTTTGCAGGCACGATGGGGTGGGGGTGACCAGTGGAGACTTCGCACAGGAGGGAAACCCCAGCTTCCCTGAACATAATGTCAGCCAACCACAGCCCGTGACTGCTGTCCGGTAAAACTGGACCCTTGGGTCAATAGCTTGATCAGGTACCGTGGCTTGGCCAGCATAGTCAACTCGTAGGTGTATGGCCTCAATGGCTGGTCGTCAGAGGCAATCAGCCAAAGCATTATTTTTCCCCTTGATACGTCTTATATCAGTTGTGAACTTGGATTTGCGGGCCAGGTGGCGTTGCTGCCGCGGGGACCAAGGCTCTGATATTCTGGCCATCGCGTGCATGAGGGGTTTGTGGTCAACGAACGCTGTGAAATGGAGATACTGTAAAAAGGAGGGAAAATGGCAGACAGCCAGATCGAGACAAGCCCACAGCTTGAGCTTGAGAAGAAACTCAAAGTCAAACATGCTGTACTTCCTTTCAGGGGGGCACAGAGCCTCCAGCTGAAGAAGGCGAGTGGCTGCTTCACACATCCCACCAACCATTCCTGCACAGCACCCGCAGCACAGCCTAAAAGCATCAGTAGAAATGGCTATGGGTGCTTTGGGGAGAAGGTGTGCCAGTAGAGTCGATTGAAAAGAGCTCGTTTGGCACCATGACTGCCATCCAGTCAAGCACATGATCAGGGGTATTATTGCATTTAAGCACGCTATTGAGAGGGAACACGAGTTCAGCAGCTTGTGGAATGAAGCGGTGATAGAGATTCACCATTCCTAAAAACTCCTGCAGTCTTTCAGTAGCGTGGGCGATGGGAAATCCATAACAGTGGGAGGGGAGGGGTTTCGCACCTTCTGTGGAGATGGGATTGCTGAGAAGGTCAATGGTCGGCATCCCATCCAATCAACGTATGTCGACCTAAGAGCTTGAAAAGTGTGTGGAGATGGGGTACGTGTTCGGGTTTGGATGAACTGGCAACAAGTATGTCATCGTGATAAACAAAAAGAAAATCTAAGGCTTTTAATACAGAGTCCATCAAACATTTGAAAGTCTGCGCTGCATTTTTCAGCCTAAATGGCATGTGCAGAAACTCAAATAGGCCAGCCGTTTTGGGAACGTCCTCTGAGCACACAGGCACCTGATGGTAGCCCCAAACTAAATCAACTTTGGAAAAAAAATTGATTTTCCGGCAAACCGTGCTGAAAAGTCTTGGATGTGTGGGACTGGGTAGGAATTGGGGGTGGTGGCCTATTTAAGACATCGGAAATCACCACATAGACGGCAACCACCATTGGACCTAGGGACCATTTGGAGGGGTGAAGCCCAGGGTCTATTGAACTGGCGTACAATGCCAAGTCTTTCCATGTTGGCAAACTCAGCCTTGGTGGTTGCCAGATTTTCTGAGTCCAGTCTATACGTACGGGCATGGACTGGTGGGTCAGTTTGAAACGTGGTGCTCAACCCCATGTTTTGAGACAGTAGTGGAGAACGTGGGCTTGGTGGGGTTTGGGAATTCAGCCAGCAGTCGAGTGAACTCACGTTGCAGTGGTGCAGGGGGTTGACATAGTCGTTGTGGGGAACTTACTGGGGAAGCAGGGTTAACGACCCAAAGATCTTGATATCCACAAGCTGGCGGTTCTTAAGATCGTCCAACAGGTCTGGCCACTTTACCCAGGACAAAGTGCCATGTGTAACGTCACCCACTGAAGCAGTTTCACCTGCCATGTCCCGTAAGGCTGGATCTTGCTTCTGTCGGCGGCCTCCAGCGAGGCTTTGTCCCACTTTGCCTTCTCATCGATAGGTGATTCTGGCAGCACACTCACTTGAGCACCCGTGTCACGCAGGAAGTGTCGCCCTGAAAGGGTGTCCGTAATGAACAGTAGGCATGCCTGGCAGCTGGAACCCATGGTGTTCACAGCCGTACGATGTTGGATGAGCTGGCACTGTCAAAACTGCAAGGTGTTCGGCACTTCCTAGCATTCGTACCAAAGCGAGCATGGTGAAAAGTGTCGTCCATTTAACAGACATCCTTACGTTGGGGGCCTTGCTGACTGGACTTATTGAGGTAGAGAAAGGAGGAGGAATGATGCACCGCTGCCTGGCTGAGTGTAGACTATCAGCCATTTTAGCAACTCCCTGTAGTCCATCACAGGTGCATTAGCGAGGCCTTTGTGAATTGGATCAGGCATTTGCTGCATGAAGAGTTCACAAGGATGGTGATTTCCCAGGAGAGTCAGCATGTGGTCCATTAGCTCCGACAGCTTAGCATCACTGAGGCCGTGCAAGGAGAGCTACTGCTTGGCCCGCTCAGACCCCAATAGTCCAGAAGTCAGTGGAAGGTGAGTTTTCAGTGATCGGTATTTATCGTGTACTAGCAGACTCACCGCCCCTACAGCCATGGAGTTGCTGAGCGACGCTACCACACAGAAATATTTGGTGTTACCTTTGGAGATCTCTTGAAGCAAGAATTGAGCCTCTGCTTGTACGAACGCTTGGGTGCAGCATGGTAGTGTAGTGGTTAGCACAATGGTTTACAGTCCCGGTGACCTGGGTTCAATCCCCGCCACTGCCTGTAAGGTAGATTCTTCCCGAGACTGTGTGGGTCTCCTCTGGGAGCTCCAGCTTCAGCCCATAGTCCGAAGATGTACTGGTTGATAGGTGAATTGGACATTGCAAATTGTCCCGTGATTAGGTTAGGAGTAAATCGGGGGATTGCTGGCTGGGTTGTGTAGCTCGAAGCGCCACAAGGGCCAATTTTACACTGTATCTCAATAAATAAAAAGAACCAAGTGGCGACATTTTGCTCCCAAAACTCCAACAGTTTCATCCTAGGACATCAGGGTCACTGATGTAGGTTGTCACTAATAAACTGATGGAGATGTTTTATGTTTAAGAAAAGTCATAGCAAATCACCAAAAATGCCAAAAAGCTGAACTCAAAGCGCGCTAAAAACCCTTTACATAATAACGTCCCCACATCAGACCAGCCTCTTAAAGTGAAACCCCAACTCAATATGAGTGGTTGTGAATCATGTACATTTCCACCAACTGCGTAACCCTACAGTTGTTTGTGTTGTTCTCTGATCGTAGCGGCCATTCGGTGTTGGAATGGCAACATGAGAGAGCTGCCCCCAGCACGTCGCGGGTCGTGTTGGTTGTTAACGCAAATGACACCTTTCTCTATGTTCTGTGATCAGGTGATAAATAGGATAAAATAAAACTTTATTTATCCCGAAGGAAATTATTGTTGCCAGGTTGCGCAGTCAGAATATATAATTTAAAATAGAAAATGTAAGCACTGAGGGATAAAACAGAATACGGTGAATCTGAATCTGGATCTGTAGTGGAGAAGTCCGAGGGACGACATTATAAAATCAGGTGGGGTATGGATAAGACGAATGGTCACAGTTTTTCTTCCATGCTACGGGAGTTTAAAACTAGAGGGTGTTGGTTTCAGGTAAGAGGAGAACAGAGTGGCAGCCTTTCTCACAGGGTGGTGGGTATGTGGAACAATTTTCCGGAGGAAGAAGTGGAGGCAGCTAAAATCAGATTCAAAGATTCAAAGCCCATTTATTATAAAAGAATGTGTATGTTATACACCTTGAAATTTCTCTGCTTATAGGCAGTCACAAAACAAGCAACTCGAATAGCCCAATTTAAAAAAAGACTAAAGACCACTGCGCAGAGGAAGAGAGAGAGAGAAAATAAAATGCATAGTGCAAACAAGCAACGGAAGCCCAACAGCATCCAGGCCCAAGCTGAGTCCCAGATCCGCTCCCGGTGTAGACAGAGTAGGCCCAAGCCAGGCCTTGGTCTCCAGTGGGGGCAGACAAGCACAGCAGCCAGATCAGATCACTGCCTCAGCGCTGCGGAGAAAGTAATAAACGTTAGCAGGAGAGCAAGTGAAATCAGCCTGACCCTCACCTCCGTACCTGATGCTCAGTCTTCTAGTCTATCTCTGCTGGTGTTTAATTTGTCCAAGCACTGGTAGTGGTGCCACGTCCCAGGACCAGCATGCAGACGCCCTGATACCCCAGGAGCGATCCAACCTCGCACCGGTTTAGTTGGATGGGCATTGAAATTCTTTCACATCGGCTCCTCTCCAAATCACTCCCTCCATTTCCAGCAGCAGTATGAACTCCATCTCCATCTGCAGCTCGAATATGTCGCGCCTCACAATGTCCCAGCTCGGCTCAATCCCGAACCAGCCTCGTCTCCGTCTGCCTCCTCATTGTCTGCGGCGATAGTTCACCACAACCAGCTTCAGAAAAGATGTCATAAGTAATGCTTATAGTAATGTATAGTAAAGTTTTAAACATTACAATGCTTAAAAGACTTTTAGACAGGTTTAGAGCGATATTGGTCAAATGGGAGAAGCACAGGAAAACACATTATCAGTATGTATCCCCTTGGCCAAAGGCCCTGTTTCCATGAACTATCACTTTGCAACTCTGTGACAGTACACTCATCTCTGGAGCGTCTGGACAGCAACAACATCCACGTCAGACTACAGTTTCTTGACCACAGTTCTGTCTTCAATATTACTATTTCAAGCAAAGTCATCATCAAACGCCAGACCCAGGAAGTCAATACTTCCCTCTGGACTGGAACCTTAACTTCCTTTGATGTCTAAAGTTCAATCTAAATTGATTATCAAAGTACGTGTATGAGATTCATTTTCCTATGGGCGTTCACAGTATATACAGACAAATACAATAGAATTATGGAAACCTGCTCACAACAAATGTAGACGAACAACCAACATGCAGAGACAGCAAATTGTGCTATTACTGTACAGAAAGAAACAGATAATCAGTCAATCAATAAATATTGAGAACATTAGCTGAAGAGTCCTTGAAATTGACTCCATAGGGTTGTGTAATCAGTTCCATCTTGGGATGAGTGCAGTTACCCGTTCCAGTTCAAGAGCCTGATGGCTGAGGGGTAATAACTATTTCTGAACCTGGTGGTGTAAGTCCTGAGGCTCTTGCACCTGCTTCCTGGTGGCATCAATGAGAAGAGAACATGGCCTCGATGGTGGGGATATTTAATGATAAATGTTGCTTTCTTGCAACAGTGCTCCTTGTAGATGTGCTCGGTGGTGGGGAGGGCTCTACCTGTGATGGACTGGGCTGTTTCCACTGCTTTTTGTAGGCTTTTCCATTCAGGGGCATTGGAGATTCCATACCAGGGCATGATGCAAATACTCAGTGTGCTCTCCACCACACCTCTGTAGAAGATTGCCAGCTTTAGATGACACGGCAAATCTTTGCAAACGTCGCAAAGTAAAGGTGCCACTGTGCCTTCGCTGGTGCTTACGTGCCGGACCCAGGACTGGTTCTCTGAAATGAAAACGCTAAGGGATTTAAAGAAGTCGATCCTCTGATGGGGGACTGGCTCTTTGGCTTTGCTGACATTATTGTTGCGACACCACTCAGCTAGATTTTCAATCTCCCTGATTCGGCCAACAACATTGTCAGCAAATGTAAAAATAGTATTGGAGCAAGGCAGCCTCACAGACCTAAATATAAAGTGAGTAGAGCAGGGGAATAAGCACACAGCCTTGTGGTGCACCTGGGCTGACGGCGATTGTGGAGGAGGTGTTGCTGCCAATCCGAAGCGACTGGCGTCTGCAGGTGAGGAATTTAAGGATACGATTGCACAACGAGGTATTGAGGCCTAGGCCTTGGAGCTTATTGACTGGTTTTGAGGGGATAATAGTGTTGAATGTCAAGCTGTCATCAATGAAGAGCTTCCGGATGTATGCAACTTCACTGTCTAGATGGTCTAGGGTTGGGGAAATGGCATCTGCTGTTGCATGTTGTGACCGTAGGCAAGTTGGAGCAGATCCAGGTTGCTCCTCGGGCAAGAGTCGATATGTTTCATCATCAACCTCTCAAAACACTTCATCACTGTGAATGTAAGTGCCACTGGATGATAATCACTGAGGCAGGTTACCACGTCCTTCTTGGGTACCAGCCTGCATGAAGCAGATGGGAATCCCAGGCTGTTGAAGCTAGAGATTAAAGATCTCAATGAACACTCCAGCCAGTTGATTAGCTCAGGCTGTCAGTAGTTGGCCAGGTACACCGCTTGGGCCAGTTGCTTTCTGTGGGGCCACCCTCCTGAATGATGCTCTCATGTCGGCCTCAGAGACCGAAACCACAGGGTCATCTGGGGCTGTGGAAGTTCGTGAAGCTGCCTCCATGCTTTGTCAGTCAACGTGAGTATAAAAGGCATTGAGCTCATCTGAGAGTGGACCATTGTTATCGCTTCTGTCACTTGGTTTTATTTTGGAGGAGGTGGTGGCTTTCAAGCCCTGAAATAGCCGGCTACCATTCTTCTTTGGTTCAATTTTGGTCCGGAATTGCTACTTCACACGTGAAGTGTCTTTCTAGAGGTTGTACCTGCACTTCATGTATCATACTTGGTCGCCAGTCCTGGGCACCACTGGACTGGCCCTCACCAGACTGCAGACTTCTTGGTTCATCCAGAGATTCTGTTGGGGAAAACTCTGACCAGCAGACCACAATGAGTAATGATAGGCTGCAACACCTAGCCACAATTAATCTGAACACTGGTGCTCCTCAAGGCTGTGTCCTCAGGCACCCCTTTACTCCTGTTATGCCCACAACTGTGTGGCCACATTTTGCCCTAGCTCCGTCGACGAGTTTGCAAATAGTGCCACTCTGATGGGACAGGTTTCACATAACCATGAGCAGAAGTACAGGAAGGAGACCTCATTGACATGGTGACATGACAACAACTTTCCCCCTCAAAATGCAAGAGCTGCTTGTGACCTCAGAAAGGAGGGCGGTGCACGCGCTCCTGTCAACATCAACGGTGCTGAGATCGAGAGGACTGAGAGCTTCAGGTTCCCAAGAGTGAAAATTACCAATAGCCTGGCCTGGTCCAACCACGTTGATGTCACAGGCGAGAAAGCTCACAAAGCCTCTACTTCCTCAGGAGGCACGCCCCTGTTGACACTCACTAATTTATACCGACGTACTATAGAAAGCATTCTGCCTAGCTGTACAGTGGTTTGGTATGGCAACTGCTCTGTGACTGTAGATATTTGCGGCCACAGCCCAGCACATCACACGAACCAGCCTCCTCAGCATGGAATCTGTCGATGCTTCTTGCTGCTTCGGTAAAGTGTCGACATAATCAAAGACCACACCCATACCGGATATTCTCACTTCTCACATTGGGCAGAAGACATAAATGCCTGAAGGCACGTGCCACCTTGCTCAAGGACTATCATCAGACTCTCGAATAATAAACCTCACAACCTCTCTCACTGCAATCTTAATTTGCACTGCACTTTTTTGTTAGCTGTTTGCATGTTGTCTTGTACTGTTATTGGTTTTACCTTATTCTATTCAGCTGTTTACCATTTACATTTGGAAGAGGGGACTGAGTGTAGTGTAGCAAAATTCGCTGATGACACTAAACTGAGTGGAAAAGCCAATTGTACAGAGGATGTGGAGTGTCTGTAGAAGGAAATAGATAGGTTAAGTGAGTGGGCCAAGGTCTGGCAGATGGAATACAACGTTGGTAAATGTGAGATCATCCACTTTGGAAGGAATAATAGAAGAGCAGATTGTTATTTAAATAGTGAAGAATTTGCAGCATGCTGTTGTGCAGAGGGACTTGGGAGTGCTTGTTCATGAATCGCAAGAAGTTGGCTTGCAGGTTCAATGGTTAGTAAGAAGGCAAACGGAATGTTGGCCTTCATTGCGAGAGGGATTGAATTCAAGAGCAGGGAGGTCATGCTGCAATTATACAGGGTACTGGTGAGGCCGCACCTGGAGTACTGTGTGCAGTTCTGGTCTCCATACTTGAGGAAGGAAAGACTGGCTTTGGAGGCAGTGCTGAGGAGGTTCACCAGGTTGATTCCAGTGAAGAAGGGGTTAACCTATGAGGAGCAATTGAGTCGCCTGGGACTGTACTCTCTGGAGTTCAGAAGAATGAGAGGGGATCTTAAAGAAACATACAAAATTTGAAAGGGATAGATAAGTTAGAAGTAGGAAAGTTGTTCCCCTTGGTAGGTGAGACTAGAACTAGGGGACATAGCCTCAAGATTCAGGGGAGAAGATTTAGGACGGAGATGAGGAGAAACTGTTTTCCCCAGAGAGTGATGAATCTGTAGAATTCTCTGCCCAGGGAAGCAGTTGAGGCTTCTTCACTAAATATATTTAAGATACAATTAGATAGATTTTTACATAGTAAGGGAATTAAGGGTTATGGGGAAAAAGCAGGTAGATGGAGCTGAGTTTATGGACAGATCAGCCATGATCTTATTGAATGGCGAGGCAGGCTCGATGGGCCAGATGGCCTACTCCTGCTATTTCTTATGTTCTTATCTCAGTCTACTGTTAATAATCTGATCCGTATGAACAGTATGCAAGACAAGCTTTCCACATGTCACAATAATAAACCAACACCAATATCAATATCTGATTTACTTTCTTGTCCCAAGCAAGGCCGACCCTGATTTACTGGCATTGCTTTTCAGGTGTTGATGTCACCAATACACATTGAATCATAACCATTGAATGAAACCTGTTAACAAGATACTGCACCTATCTCTGTTATGGGTCTCCTGCTGGTGGTGACAGCCTGTAAATCAGCCACAGTGGCACCCAGCATTCTGCAGTAACATTGCACTGGCACAGAGTGGTGCTGTTATTTCAGTTTTCTACCATTGCTTCTCAAGACCTACTGGTCTCAGAATGCAGACATTCCAGAAAAGCACAGCCTCTTTGGGAGGGATCTACTGCGGAATCAAAACTAATAGATTACATGTGAATTTTTTTTAAATGCAGATGCTGGAAATCTTCAATGCCAGCAGAGGTGTTGGAAAGACTCAGCAGGTGAGACAGCATCTATAGGGAGAGAAGCCAAGTTAATGTTTTGGGTCAGAGAACCTTTATCAGGTTCTGAATGGTCCCTCGGTTCACCCTCCTACACGTGCTGCCTGGCCACCTGACGATTTTCAGCGTCTTCTAACGTGCTGCATGTGTTTGAGACAGGGCAGGTGATTAGCCAATTAGTCACTGAGATGGGTGTAAACAATATCATTAAAGTTATTTTACAAACATACAACATTCTTCAGATGCTGGAAATCCAAAGCAACGGACGGAAAATGCTGCCTGAACAGGTTAGGCAGTATCTTTGGAAATCAATAAACGGTGTTCATTCCGGGCCAAGACCCTTCTTTAGGACTGGAAAGGAACGGGGAGGACACCATAATAAAAAATTGGGGGGATGGGAAGGAAGATAGCTAGGTGTTAGGTGAACCCAAGTGGGTGAGAAAGATGAAGGGCTGGAGAAGAAGGAATCTGATAGGAGAGTGAGAGCAGTAAGGCAGGATTTGGGATGTACGTGTCTCAACTTGAAGTTGAGATTGGTCACTGGGTTTCAGATGGTGTTTCTGTCTTTGCAACAGAATTATTAGCAATCCTCTGGGCCTTATGGTGGATAGAAGACTCTCGACCGTGCAGGGTCATCATCTGTTCTGATTCTGCTGCTGCCTTAGAGGCTATAAAAGAGAATAAATCAAAAGCTCGTCCTGACTTAGTTATTGAGATTCTCTTAGTTTTGTTTAGAGTAGGGAGGATGGGTTGTGAAGTCAGATTTACATGGATACCTGGGCATGCTGGGGTGGAGGGAAATGAAACTGTAGATGGCATTGCAAAGTTTCCCTTACAGAGTGGGCAACTAGGAATTAGAATACCCCTCGGCAGAGCAGAATTGAGAAGTAGGATAAAAAAAAAGGATAGAGAAGAAATGGCGGGAGGATTGGAAAAATCAATTAAAGGGAAGGCATTTCTTTTCTAGTCACCCTCTAGTTAAAAAGGTCTCAGACTGTTACCCTTTAAATCATAGAGATACGGTGAAATTAACCAGACTTAGGTTGGGCATTGTGGGCTAAACTCTTACTTAAAGATAATAGGAAAACGTCCAACTGGATTATGTGACTGTGGTAGTCCAGAGACAGTTCAGCTTGTTTTGCTGAGTTGTAATTGATATAAAATTGAGAGGTGCATATTGTTCAAGAGGCTGTCTGGCTTAAATGTGTTTTGTTTTTCTGTTAAATCTTTGTTTGGCCACCAAGAGAACCACCATTTGATTGAAAAGTTCATTATTCTGTTTCTACGTGCGACCAGTTTATATTTGACAATTTGATTTTCTTGAAATTCTGTAATTAATTGTACATCCTGCTGAGGGCAGTAATTTGCCTAGATGCATCTAAACTGCCGGAAATAGAACACGAGGAAGAAGAAGAATCTGATAGGAGAGGACACTGGACCGTGGGAGAAAGGGAAGAAGCAGGGGTACCAGGAGGAGGTGATAGGCATGCGAGAAGAGGTAAGAGTGGGGAATAACAAACCTGATTATCCAGGTAGGCCCATTGTCTCTGCATGCTTCTGCCCCATTGAATTTGTGCCCTCATATCTCAAACCTATTCTATCCCCCTTGGTTCAGTCCCTTTCCACCTACATCTCCAATACTACATATGCTCTCGATTCCCTCAACTTTCAATTCCCTGGCCATGACCCCCTCATTTTCACCATGGGCATTGAGTCCTTCTACACTTCTATCCACCATCAAGGCTGCTTAAAGCTCTCTGGTTCTTTCTCAACGAAAAACAACAACCAGTTCCCCTGCACCATTACCCTACTCTGTCTGACAGAATGGTCCTCACCTTCAACAATTTCTCCTTCAGCTCCTCCCACTTTCTCCATTCTCAAGGGGTGGCCATGGGCATCTGCATAGGTCCCAAATATGCCTGCCTTTTTGTTGGCTATATAGAACCATCAAGTTCCAAGCCTTTCCTGGTAGTGGTTCCAAGTCTTTAATTATTTAATATTCAACTTCATCAACCTTGCCTCCAAATTCCACCCTGCCCTTAAATTCATTTGGTCCATTTTTGATAATACCCTTCCCCTTCTCAAACCCTCAGTCTCCATCTCTGGAGACAAACTGTTTACCGACATCTTTAATAAAACTACCGATTCCCATGGCTATCTTGACCATACCCCTACCAACCCCATCCCCTGTAAAAATGCTATTCCCTTTTCTTAGTTTGTTCATCTCCACTGCATATGTTCCCAAGGTGAGGTTTTCCTTTCCAGGACATCAGAGATATTCTCCTTCTTCCAAGGACAGGTTTCCCTTCCTCCACCATTGATGCTGCCCTCTCCTGCATCTCCTCCATTTCCCAGATATCCACGTTCCCCACACCTTCCTACCACCTCAACATGGATAGAGTTCTCTTGTCCTAACCAGCCTATGTGCCTCCACATCCAGCATATCATTCTCCACAAGTTCCACCATCTCCAAAGGGATCCTACCATAAAACACATCTTCACCTCTCCCCACTCACTGCTTTCCACAGGGATCACTCTCTCCATGATTCCCTTGTTTATTCATCTATCCCCACTAATCTCCCTCCTGGCACTTATTCCTGCAAGTGGCCGAAGTGCGATACCTGCCCATTCATCTCCTCACTCACCTCCATTCAGGGCCCATAACAGTCCTTCCACAAGAGGCAATATGTCACCTACGAATCTGTTGGGATCATCCATTGTATCGGATGTTCCCAATGTGTGAGACATTGGTGAGACCAGTCTTAAATTGGGGACTACATTGTCAAACACCACCGCTCCATGCACCAAAAGTGGATTTCCCCATGGCCAGCCATTTTAATTCCTGTTCTCATTCCCATTCTGACATATCCATGGCCTCCGATTTTTCACGATGAGGCCACTCTCAGGGTGGAGGAGCAACACCTCGTATTCTGTCTGCATAGCATCCAGCCTGATGTCAAGAACAACGATATCTCCTTCTGGTAAGCAAAATTTTCCTTCTCCCTTCTCCTACTTGACACTCTGATCTCTTACCTCTGCTTCCTACCTGTCACCTCCCCCAGTGCCCCACCTCCTTCCCTTTCTCCCATGGTCTGCTCTCCTCTCCTAACAGATTCCGTCCTCTCCGGCCTTTTACCTTTCCCATCCATCTGGCTTCATCTATCACAGTGGTTCCCAACCTCTTCTATGCCCCACACCCCTAGGAAATGTTTGATTAATGTTCGCACCCCCTACAAAAGTAATATCACATTTGAAGATGAAGAAGTCTAATTTCTAATTTTTGAACCACATACGCTACTGTGGGTGAACAAATTGAACTTAAAAAAATAAGCTTTTAACTCAGTGCATAAATTGCAAATATAAATTGAGCAATTAGATTCTAATTTATTCAGAAAAAATTGTAAACAATAAAATCAATCCCAATTGTGAACATAAAATTCAATGACTTCTTTGCTTCTGCTTCTCATTCATGCTTTTGTCAAAATGTGGAACTTTCTTGCTGACTGCGATCCGCAGGTCTGCCTGTGGATTCAGGTGATTCCTAGATTTTGTCTTGATTGACGAGAGAACTGAATCCAGATTCACACAAGTATGTTGTTACAAATGGAGTGAGGACACGGAGTGCTTTTCCACCAAGTCTTGGGAACATATCCAGTGCTGCACACCAAAACTCCTCCAAAGTCTTGCTTTCAAGTTGCATTCCAAGAGCTCGATTTGTCCGCAAATCAATAAGATCTTCCTTCAGCTCTTCATCATCTGACATTTTCTCCAAGTTGTAGGAATATGGATTCATGATCCATTCTTCTGAAATCTTCAGGTCTCCAGCAGCAAAATATCCATCAAACAGTTCTGACAGCATTTCCAAGTGAGCCACAATTTCTTCACACACAGTAGGAGTTATGGATCCAGCATCATCAACCATCTCTTCTAGTGAAGGAAAATTTGAGAGACTTCCTCTTTCCATCCTTCGGCGCCAAAGGCGTAACTTTTCTTTGAAGGCATTCAACTTTTCACAAGCCTTCAATATGCTTATCCCTTTTCCTTGAAGAGAAACACTCAGGTCATTCATACGAGTGAAAATGTCAGCTAAGTAAGCCAGCATTTGGGCAAATTCCTGTGATTCCATTGCCCCAACCAGATCACATTCACGCTCCTCCAAAAATCTTCGATTTCTTCCCGCAGTTCAAAGAAGCAGGTTAAAGCTTGTCCTCATGACAACCAACAGAATTCTGTGTGGAAAAGCAAAACTGAATGCTCACTTCCCAGATCCTCACAAAATGATTTGAAGATGCGATGGTTCAAAGCACGCCCCCCGATCCAGCTGATGATCTTCACACAAGTATCAAGGACATTCTTCAAATTTGGAGGCAATGTTTTTGATGCCAAAGCATGCCGAGGAAGAAAACAATGGGTAACTTGCAAGTCTGGAATCTCCTTTTTCATCAATGCAGAAAAGCCAGATTTATTTCCAAGCTTTGTAGGTGCCCCATCAGTGCACACAGAACCAATGACTTTGATATCTAAATCATGTTTGGCAAAGAAATCTTTCACCATCTGCATTACATCCTTTGCAGTTGTGGTTGTTTTCAGACCTTTTCAAAACAGGAAATCTTCCTTCACAGCACCATCATTGACATACCTCACTAATGTGATGAGTTGACTACAACTGGAGACATCAGTTGACTCAACCAACTGAATAGAGATTTTAAGAGGACTAGCTCTGACATCTGAGATGACTTGGTCCAAAATATCTTCACTCAAATCACTGATTCAGTTGTGAATGATATTATTTGATAGGGGCACCTGTTCAAATTTTTCTTGCTTCTTTGCCCAGGATAATTGTTGCCATTTCCAGTGCACATGGCTTGATGAGATCTTCCACAATTGTATGGGGCTTCTTGGATTTGGCCACTTCATATGCCACTTGGTATGAAGCAAGAAGTAGTGGTTTCTCAACAGAAACAGAACATAATTTTGGAAGAGTTCCTTGTGAATCAAAACGAGCTCTTTTGATTTTCAATGACCCAACATCATGTCCTTCAACATCAGCTCCGCCATGCTTGTTCTTGAAGTGCTCTTGAAGCTTGGATGGCTTCAGATTTGAGTTGGAAAACACAACGCTACAAAGAGTGCACTGGGGTTTTTGCAAGCCATCATTTCCTGTTGTGCAAGTGAAACCAAAGCACAGTCATCATTCCATTTCCTTCTTTTTGATATGATGAAGGGTTAATGAAGGGTTAAGGGTAAAGAGAGAAATAAGAGCTAATATGAGAAAAACTATCTGACGAAGTCAGGGATGACCGCTTTACTCAACCAGTCATGCCTATAGCAAAGTATCGCGAGAAATACTCTTTCGAATATTATATTACGATATTGTCTGCGGTTACGCCAAGATAAATCGTGAGGTGGAAATACTACGAGGATGCGGCGCAACTTATTAGGCTACTCTTTACTGAATTTACACACATATTTCTGATGATTACTGGAGATATGAATTCCCATCACACGATTCAAAGATTCAAACACAATTCAAAATTATCAACAGTTCAAGAAAAAAAACCTTTTAAGAGAAAAAAATCCTTCGAAATTCAAAAACTTCTTCAATGCATTGAGACAAATACGAATGAATGACTTCAGCTGCTTTTTATCAAAATGCGGCTTTTTTAAATTTTATAATTGAATAATTTACCTACTGTCTGCGGGTTTGGTTTTAACGCAAAGTCGTTACTCGATGATTGATTCGGGATGTATAAAGATTTTGGCGTTATGAGATGATTTTTGACTCTGAGACTGTTATGATGGAAAATAACTGGTTCTTTGAGTCTCAGCAGTAGAGGCCTGGACACACACAGTTTTAATAATAAGGAATTTATTATTAAAGGGGAAGTCGGGTCAACACAAGCAACTACAATACACAGGAAGCGGTGTGGGAACAGGGTACCATTGCACATACAAAGAACAAGGGAAAAGCACTACAACAACTATCCCCCTTGACCTTGGATAGCCGTGGCTCCCTTACCAGGACAAACGATAGACCTTCCCAAACATAACTCAATGCACCACCACAATGTGGTGGTGTGCAAGCGAGGGCTAGCCAAGGGCAAGTCTCACCTTTTAAAGCATGGGGCTGGGCGAGTTAATCCAATTAAGGTGACCAATAATTTAGGTGTGCATTGATTAGTTGGGAGGGACCAAATGTTGATTGGCATGTGGTGAGTCCTCCGACCAGCCAGGTGGCAGTGTGTCTGTCATGTGGCCGGTATCAACCTTCTAGCTAACATTGATGAGACTCCTCAACTCTGAGGTGTAACTTCCCAGGTAACACTGATGAGAATCCTCAACGCTGACTTGGGCAGTGGGAGACTGTAGTGAGTTTATGTCTCTCTTGACTCTGGCAGCGGGAGACTGGAGTGAGTTTACGTCTCTCTCGACTCGGGCAGCGGGAGACTGGAGTGTGCTTGGGACAAACGTTACTACCACTTCTCAAGGCACACTGGCAGCTGTCTGAGTGATGATTCGTGACTCGTCACTCAAGCACACAAGCCACTCTTTGTCGCACCCCCTGAAATTCCATCTCGCACCCCAGGTTGGGAACCCCTGATCTATCACCTTCAGGCTACCCTCCTTCCCCTGCCCCTGCCCCTAACTTTTTATTCTGACACCTTCCACCTTCCTTGTCACGAAGAAGGGTCTTGACGTGGAAATTCAGCTGTTTATTCATTTCCATTGATGCTGCTTGACCTGCTGAGTTCCTCCAGCATATTGTGTACATTGCTTCAACATTATATTTGGTCCCATGCAACACAGCTATGATCTACCTCCTGCTTCCACAACACAAATCCACTTCTGGTGGGACATGGGCACCTTTCACTCCCATTCCCATTAAGTTCCCTCCCTCCCTCACTGAGAATCAGAGAAACTATACAACACAATAGCAATTGGAGAGCTCTTAAGCCTAATCCTCACTCCCAGCGCTTGTTCTTCAACTCTGTAGAACACAGTCTCATATCTATGTCCAAGTACGATATGAAGAAGGGTTTTACCCAACCACTCTCTCAAGCAGTGAACTTCATTCTCAACCACTCTCTGCGGGATTGTTGGTTGTTACATCTCCTCCAATCCTTTGATCAAGTACTTTAAAGCTATGGCCCTTGGCTTTTGACCCCTCTGATAAGTAAAATAGGTCCTTGTTAATACTTCTATCTGTATCCCGATTGAGTTTACATACTTGAATTAAGTCTTCACTCAGCTCTGATGTCAAAGAAAGCAACTTCAATCATTTCCCACAGTCCACATTACCTGTCCTGCCAACTTCTTGTAAATGTTTCTGTGGAGATCATCTGTTCTGGTGAGAGTCTGTTCTAAATTGACTCTGTTCCCAAATGAATCTGAACTGGAGTGGGGCTGGTTCTGGAGTGAGCCTGTTGAGGAGTGGGTCTGTTTTGGAGGGGGCCTGTTTGGAAATGAGACTGTTCTGGAGTTGATCTGGTGTGGAGTGGGCATGTTCCAGAGTGGATCTGTTCTGGAGTGTGTTTGTTTGGAGTGGGTCTGGGCCCTGGAGTGGATCTGACCTGGAGTGGGTTTGACCTGGAGTGTGTCTGTTCTGGAGTGAATTTATTTTGGTGTGGGTCTCTCCTGGAGTGGGACTGTCTGGAATGGGTCTGTTATGGAGTGTATTTGTTTGGAGTGGAGCTATCCTGGAGTGGGACTGTCTGGAATGGGTCTGTTATGGAGTATATTTGTTTGGAGTGGAGCTATCCTGGAGTGGGTCTGTTCTGGAATAAGTTTGTTTGGAGTAGGCCTGTGTGGAGTGGGATTGTCCTGGAGTGGGTTTGATTTGAAGTGGGTCTGCTCTGGAGTAGGTCTGTTCTGGAGTGGATTTATTTTGGAGTGTGTCTGTTGGAGTGGGTCTGACCTGCAGTGAGGCCGTCCTGGAGTACATTTGTTTGGAGTGTGTCTGCTTAGAGTGCATCTGTTTGGAGTAGGTCTGTCCTGGAGTACATTTGTTTGGAGTGTGTCTGCTTAGAGTGCATCTGTTTGGAGTAGGTCTGTCCTGGAGTACATTTGTTTGGAGTGTGTCTTTCTGGAGTGGGTCAGTTCCGGTGTGGTTCAGTTCTGGTATGGGTCAGTTCCGGTATGGGTCAGTTCCGGTATGGGTCAATCCGGTGTGGGTTGGCTCCGGTGAGGGTCCGTTCTGTTGAGGGTCAGTTCCGGTGTGGGTCATTTCCGGAGTGTGTCTGGTCCGGTGATGGTCTGTTCTGGTGAGGGTCTGTTCTGGTGTGGGTCAGTTCTGGTGTGGGTCATTTCCAGTGTGGGTCTGTTCCGGTGAGGGTCCATTCTGCTGACGGTCCATTCCAGTGAGGGTCAGTTCTGGAGTGTGTCTGGTCCAGTGAAGGTCTGGTCCGATGTTGGTCAGTTCTGGTGAGGGTCAGTTCTGGTGTGGGTCAGTTCCGGTGTGGGTCTGTTCTGGTATGGGTCAGTTCAGGTGTGGGTCATTTCCGGAGTGTGTCTGGTCCGGTGATGGTGTGTTCTAGTGATGGTCTGTTCTAGTGATGGTCTGTTCTGGTGAGGGTCTGTTCTGGTGAGGGTCAGTTCTGGTGTGGGTCAGTTCTGGTGAGGGTCAGTTCTGGTGTGGGTCAGTTCTGGTGTGGGTCAGTTCTGGTGATGGTCAGTTCTGGTGATGGTCAGTTCTGGTGTGGGTCAGTTCTGGTGTGGGTCAGTTCTGGTGAGGGTCAGTTCTGGTGTGGGTCAGTTCCAGTGTGGGTCTGTTCTGGTATGGGTCAGTTCAGGTGTGGGTCATTTCCGGAGTGTGTCTGGTCCGGTGATGGTGTGTTCTAGTGATGGTGTGTTCTAGTGATGGTCTGTTCTGGTGAGGGTCTGTTCTGGTGAGGGTCAGTTCTGGTGTGGGTCAGTTCTGGTGAGGGTCAGTTCTGGTGTGGGTCAGTTCTGGTGATGGTCAGTTCTGGTGATGGTCAGTTCTGGTGTGGGTCAGTTCTGGTGAGGTTCTGTTCTGGTGTGGGTCGGTTCTGGTGAGGTTCAGTTCCAGAGTGTGTCTGGTCCGATGTTGGTCTGTTCTGGTATAGGTTTTTTTAAAGCTGGAGTGTTCCAGGGTGGGTCTGGTTAATATGGGTGTGATCACATCCGTGAGCAGCAGTCAAAGTACACGTTACAATATTCAGTAGCTGCCAAGCTGGTAAGGCTGCTCTTCTGTGAAAAATCAAAAAAGCACATACAAGAAAACACCCAGTAGGGCAGGTAATATCTAAGAAGAGAGAAGAGTTTGTGTTATAAATCCATGAAATTTTATCTTTAAAGATGCTCTTTGAAACTGACTTCCTTTAATTGCACCTAGACTACAAGCCTGATGCTTGTTCCAGTGGCCCAGCATGGCTTTTACCCTTTAGACATGTCCTGTGAAGCTTCTAGGAATGTGTTATGCTCTTGGAAGCCCCTCCTCTGCAGCTGCCACCTGTGAGCTAGTTGAAGACCCATTTCCAGGTGACCCCAGTTTTTACCCAAACCCTGCCCACACCCACAAGCAGGGAGGGAGGAGACCCGTGGTGTGAGCAATGGTACGTGCTGTCGGGCTGACAGAGGGCAGGCTGACCGTGTGCGTGGCCAGAGAGATATCATATAACATTCAGAGAATGCCAGTGCCACTCAAAATGGCAAAGCAGGGTGAGTTATTTCCACACCACTTTGTTAAAAGGGTTGATGTTTCGCAATGGGCCCCCGAAGATGGAGAGGGGAGATTGTCATCTCTGTAGCTGTTACACTTCATTCTGTTATAGTTTTACCCTGTTCTGCCTCAGCGCACCGTGTAATGATCTGATCTGTATGGGCAGTGTGCAAGGGAAACTTTCCACTGTATGTGTGACAATAATAAACCAATCTGAATTCCAACTCCAATCTCTGTGTAAATGTAAACTGTGATGTTGATGTACCATCAATAACTCTCCGAGATGTGAGGCGAGATATCGGCTTTTATTGGCTGGAAGAAAGAACAAGCAGCAATTGACCACCACACTACATCCTGGAGACTGAGGCCGGGCTCAGGCCTCAATCGCCTTTATACCGGGGTCTGTGGGAGGAGCCACAGAGCAGTCAGCGGGGTGGGGGGGGGGGGGGGCGTCTCCAGACAGGTATATGTAGTTCACCACAGATGTAAAGGAAGGAGGAGAGAACTTAAGCAAAGAATCAGGATTGTAAACAGGCAACAAAATGTCTTTGGCAAGTAAGATTAAAGAGAATCCCTAACATTTTATCCATACTTCAAAAACGAATAAGTGAACTACTGAGATCATTCAAAGACAAAGGAGGGGACATTTGCCTGGGGCTGGAGGAAGTGTGTGACATCTTGTGTGACATCTGCTATTTACCTAGGAGAATGATATGGAGGTTAGAAAGATCAGAGAGGGATAGCTGATATTCTTGGCCTTTTTGATATAAAAAGAGGGTATTGGGGCTTGTAAAAAAAACTAAGGATCGTCCTTAGATCCAAGAGGATGGTGAGTATGGGAATGAACCGCCAGAGGAAATGGTTGAGGCAGGTGCTGGCATCGTTAGTCTCGCGAGACCGTGGATCTGCACCTGGAATGGTTTCCAGGGCACAGGCCTGGGCAGGGTTGTATGGAAGACCGACAATTGCCCATGCAGCAAGTCTCCCCTCTCCACGACACCGATGTTGTCCAAGGGAAGGGCACGGGCCATGTAGTAAATCATGTATATCTGTTTGGACACGCCCCTCGGCTGACTGCTCCTGTGGCTCCTCCCACAGACCCCTGGATTGTGTCTCTGCTCCTCCCAAAGTCATCCAGCATGGACGTGCTCAGTATTTACTCCACTTCCGGTCTTTTGGAGTTATCGGTAGTGCATCAGGCCGATACAGCTCGGCACCAGTGTCGTCGCAGGAGTTGCCAGAATGAGTTTGAAGGTAACGTCGGACTGCCTTAGGGACTCCAGCTCTGGATTTGTCCTCAGGGTTTACTCCCGAAGCCTTTCCCATGAGTGGCCATACAGCCGCAAGGCAGCGAAGGTTTGAAATCAGAGTTTTCCCTCTCTTAGATGGACTGCCTTCCCAGGCTGACGAGCTCCATCTACCCGGCAGGTACATTGACATTTAAAAGGTACTTAGGCAGGTACCGGGAGAGCAAAGGTTTAGATGGATATGGCAAATGGGATTGCTTAGACAATCCAGGAAATTATAGGCCAGTGAGCCTTACAGAAGTGGTGGAAAAATTAACTGAAAAAGTTATTTGGAATAGGACCTACTCACATTAGGAACAGCAAAGATGTTAGATAAAGTCAGCATCACTTTCTGCCAGGGAAATCTCATCTTCGAAGCTCAAAGCGCATTTATTATCAAAGTGTATATACATTGTAATTCATCTCTTTACAGGCAGCCATAAAACAAAGAAACCAAGTAGAACCTGTTAAAAAAAAAGAAGACTGTCAAATCCCCAATGTACAAAAAAAATACAAATCATGCAAACAGTAAAAGTAAGCAAATAACATTCAGAACTGAAGTTCACAAAAGCGAGTCCATTGCCACAAAGCTGGTCATCGCTGCAGCCAGTTCAGGAGCCCATTAGTTGCAACTCACAGCTTCAGTTCAGCACAGAGACGGGTAAACCTCATCGAGCAGCAAACTGAACACCAGTCCATCCCTCGCCTACGGCCTCTAACACCCCAACCTTTTCAATTTGGCCCACTGTTTGATATCACCTAAACCTCGGGTCGTGCCTTGGTCTCAGACCTGGGCCTTGACACTCCGATATATTCGTGGGCCCAGGCCCCACTGCCTCAATTTGGCTTGAGCTTAACCTTTCCAATTCGGCCCATCGTTTAAATTGGTCAAACCTCAGGTCCCTGGGTCCTAGGCCTGGGCTCCACCACCTTGACTCTGCCTCACTTTGCCTGGGGTCTGCTGCATTGAATCGCCTACAAGTCCGTTCCAGCAATAGCCAAATATTGGCTCATCTCCTGCTCTCAGGACTAGGCCCCACCGCCTTGATTCAGCCTGTAAGTGCCACGCCACAACTGCCCTACACCTTTGAGACTTCACAGAAGTACCGGTTCAAAGGCAGTTCAAAAGCTCAACTCCAATAGGGAAGTTACGTGTTACTGATTGCAGTGATCGTATCTGAGAAAAAGTGTGATGTAATACAGTAATGTATAGTTCCGTTTTTGTTTGCTACCAGCAAGTCATTGCTGTGCTTCGCCAGTGAGGGTGGTAGCATGCTGCAGGTGTAGGCTCCATCAACAATGCACGCAGCTTATGGCAAGGTCTGCGCACCATCGCAGAATTCAAAGCTAAGCTCAGTGGTGCTCCCAACATCGCTGCCTCTCTCCCAGGTGAGCTAAATCTTTTTTACGCTCGGTTTGATATCGCCAACACTGAGCTGCCAAAGTGATCTGCACCTTGTGTGGAGTAATGTCCCAGTGAAGAGTGCCCTCCCGCTTCAAAACATCCACCACGTCCCTGTACCTAAAAAAACCAAGGTAACATGTCTGAACGACTGGCGTCCTGTCACAATCACCTCAATAAGAAGCAAATGCTTTGAGAGGCTGGTCAAGGATTACATCTGCAGCTTGCTACCACCTACACTGGACCCCCTACAATTCGCCTACCGACACAACCGATCGCAAGATGACACAGTAGCCACAGCTCTACGCACTGTCCTTACACATCTGGAGAAGAAAGATACTTATGTGAGAATGCTGTTCTTGCACTACAGTTCAGCATTCGACACCATATTCCCTCCAGGCTTGACAAGAAGCTCAGAGACCTTGGCCTTCACCCTGCCTTGTGCAGCTGGATCCTGGCCTTACTGTCAGATCACAGGCAGGCAGTAAGAGTGGGCTCCCTCACCTCTGTCCCTTTCCCCTTCTGACCCTCAACACAGGTCCTCCTCAGGGCTGTGTATTGAGTCCCCTCCTTTACTCTCTGTATACCCATGGCTGTGTCGCCACCCACAGCTCCAATCTGCCAATTAAATTTGCAGATGGTACTACATTGATTGGCCTAATCTCAACTAATAACAAGGCAGCCTACAGGGAAGAAGTCATCACCCTGACACAGTGGTGTCAAGAAAACAACCTCTCCCTCAATGTCACAGAAACAAGGGAGCTGGTTGTGGATTACAGGAGGAATGGAGACAGGCTAACCCCTATTGACATCAATGGATCTGGGGTTGAGAGGGTGAACAGCTTTAAGTTCCTCGACATACACATTACGTGGTCTGTACACACCAGCTATGTGGTGAAAAAGGCACAACAGTGCCTCTTTCACCTCAGACGTTGAAAAATTTGGTCTGAGCCAAAATCCTGAGGACTTTCTACAGGGGCACAGTTGAGAGCATCCTGACTGGCTGCATCACTGCCTGGTGAGGGATCTGTACCTCCCTCAATCACAGGACTTTGCAGAGAGTGGTGTGGACAGCCCAGCGCATCTGTAGATGTGAATTTCCCACTTTTCAGGACATTTACAAGGACAGGTGTGTAAAAAGGGCCCGAAGGATCATTGGGCACCCAAGTCACCCCAACCACAAACTGTTCCAGCTGCTACCATCTGGGAAACAGTACTGCAGCATAAAAGCCAGGACCAACAGGCTCCGGGACAGCTTCTTCCACCAGGACATCAGACTGATTAATTCACATTGATACAATTGGATTTGTATGTTATATTGACTGCGCTGTTGTACATAATATCTCTTACAAATTACTATAAATTGCATAATGCACATTCAGAAGGAGACGTAACTTAAAGATTTTTAATCCTCATTTACATGAAGGATGTAAGTAATAAAGTCAATTCAATTCAATTCAATTCAATTCAGTGCCATCTTAAACCAGAAACTTAATCTGGATTGAGTTTTTTTGAGTAGGTGACAGAGATAATTTGTAAGGGAAATGTTTAAGGGAGATTTTACAAGACATTTTTTCATTGTACACAGAGATGGTTAGTTATGTGGAACACACTCTCAGGGGAAGTTGTGATAAGAAAGTTTAGGGGATTTTTAGATAGGCACCTGACCAAGCAGAGATATAGATCACTTTCAGGCAGTTAGAATAGATTAGACTGGTGGTGCAGACATTGTGGCCTGAAAGCCAGTTCCGATATAGTACTGGTCAATGTCCTACACGCTCAGATCCTTCAATGAGTGGAGACTGCACCTGCGAATGTGACACCACACTGCAAGGGATACAGGTCCAGTACAGACTAATGAGACTAGCTCAGCATGAAAGAGTTGGGCCGAAGGGATGCAAGGCTTGTTTGCATCCTGTACAGCTTTATGACTCTATCACCATCTTTGGCTCAGCCTTGACTTCCATTCAGCAAAGTGGGGGAGCGGTTAGTCTGTCATCATCCATTAATCTCCATACCGGGAATGAGAGGCCGTGTCATTATTCCTGAAGTCTGTTTCTGCTGAAAATGACATGCCATCTGTAAATTGGTCATTTCTATGAAAAGCCTGGTAGGAATGCTACTGAACAGGTTCCTCTGTGCTGTATGGTGCAATCTGTTTTTAAATTTAACTTTGACGCACTATTAACCTTACACAGAAGTGTCTTTACATTTTCCTCGTGCTTGAGTTTCTTTCAAAGATGAGATTAAAGCGAGAGCCTCGGCTGAGAGTCAGTTCCAACCGCCTCGTTGGAACAGAGATCATTACCATCCCCCAATTAGCGTTCCTAGGCTCTAAACCTCCTCCACCCACACCTCAATCGCAAACTGGAGTCAAACTTGTTTGCACATCATAAATGCACTGACACATGACAAACAACAGAAATGCAGGTGCTGGGAATCTTAATTTTAAAAAAAGAAAATGCAGGTGTGAATAAAGCAGGTAGATTGCCTGCCAGGACTGAAAGGGACAGACTGCACTACTGTTGTAAACTTGTCTGAATGAGCACGTTTAGGGCAGTGCGGTGGAGAGAGAAAGGGAAGTTGCATCAGAACAGGGACGGGTAAGCCCAACACCTTCTGCTCTGATTTCCAGCTAAAATATTGTAGTGTCTGGAAATAGACAATAAGACCATAAGAAATAGGGGCAGAATTAGTCTATTTGGCCCATTGAGTCTGCTCTACTATTCTTCCATGGCTGATTTATTATCCCCCTCAAGCCCATTCTCCTAACCTCTCCCTATAACCTTTGATTCAAGATTCAAAATTCTTTAATGCTATTTCCTGGACACAGGTGAAAGGAGAATGAAATAATCGTTACTCTGGATCTGCTGCAGCACAAAAGATCACAATAATAATAACAATAAAACAATGAATATAAATATTAACACTAATCAAGGACCCATCAGCCACGGCTTTAAATATGGCCAGTGAAATGGCCTCCACAGTCATTTGTGGTAATGAATTCCACCGTTTCATTACCCACGAGCTTAAGAAATTTCCCCTTGTCTCTGTTCCAAAGGGGCATTCTTCTATTCTGAGACCGTACCTTCAAGAGCAATACTTCCACATGAAAGTAAACATCCTCTACATGTCAACTCCATAATTAATAGGTTTCAGTAAGATCCACCCTAATTCTCCTGACCTCCAGCAAGTTAAGGAATAGGGCCATCACAAGCTCCTCATATGTTAACTCTTTCATTCCCAGGATCATTCACGTGAACCTCCTCTGGACCCTCTCCAATATAAAAACATCCTTTCTTAGATAAAGAGCCCAAAATTGTGCACAATACACCAAGTACGGTCTAACTAATGCCTTGTAGTCTAGTCCTCTCAAAATAAACATTAAAATTGCATTTGCCTTCCTCACCACTGACTCATCCTGCAGGTTCACCTTTAGGGAATTCTACACAAGGACTCCCAAGTCCCTTTGCACCTCTGATTTCTGAACTTTCTTCCTGTTTAGAAAACAGTATGCATAGAAACATAGAAAACCTACAGCGCAATACAGGCCCTTCAGCCCACAAAGTTGTGCTGAACATGTCCCTACCTTAGAAATTACTAGGCTTACCTATAGCCATCTATTTTTCTAAGCTCCATGTACCTATCCAAAAGTCTCTTAAGAGACCTTATCGTATCCACCTCCACCACCATTGCCGGCAGCCCATTCCATGCACTCACCACTCTCTGCGTAAAACACTTACCACTGACATCTCTCTGTACCTACTCACAAGCACCAATAACCTGTGCCCTCTTGTGGCAACGATTTCAGCCCTGGGAAAAAGCCTCTGACTATCCACATGATCAAAGCATACATTTTTATTCCTTCTACCAAAGTGCATGACCATATACCCCTTACCCTATATCCCATCTGCCCCTTTTTTGGCAGTTCTCCCAATCTGTCCAAGTCCTTCTGCAGATTTCTCAACACTACTTGCACTCCCCCTTCCCCCACATCTTTGTATCGCCCACAATCTTAGCCACAAAGCCATCAATTTTGTCATCCAAATCATTGACATATAACGTAAAAGGCAGCAGTCCCAACACCAACTCCTGTGGAATGTCACTAGTCACCAGCAGCCAACCAGAACGGGCCCCTTTTATTCCCGTACATTGCCTCTTGCCAGTCAGCCCATTTCCTATCCATTCCTGTAATACCATGGTCTGTTTACTTACTTGGCTGCCTCATGTGAGGCAACTTGTCAGAGGCCTTCTGAAAATCCAAGCAAGCAAGATCCACTGACTCTCCTTTATCTATCCTGCCTGATATTTTATCAAAGACTCCCAAAAGATCTGTCAGGCAAGGTTTCCCCTTAAGGAAACAGTGCTGATTTTAGCCTATTTATTATGTGCCTCCAAGTACCCTGAAACCTCATCCTTAATATAAGACTCCAACATCTTCCCAAGCATTGACATTGGGCTAAATGGCTGCAATTTCCTTTCTTCTGCCTCCTTCCATTCTTAAAGAGTGGAGTGACATTTCAAGTCAAGTCAAGTCACTTTTTATTGTCATTTTCACCATACCTGCTGGTACAGTACACAGTAACAATGAGACAACGTTTTTCAGGACCTTGGTGCTACGTGAACAATACAAAAACTACACTGAACTACGTAAAACAACACAAAAACTACACTAGACTACAGACCTACCCGGGACTGCATAAAGTACACAGAACAGTGCAGGCATTACAATAAATAATAAACAAGACAATAGGCACAGCAGAGGGCGGTAGGTTGGTAGTCCGATGGCTTGGGGGAAAATCTGTCACATAAATAAACAGCTGAATGGCGGCGATGGGGATTCTGTCGGTTTCTGTACTCCTGCCGAGTATTTCATTGCCACAGATGTAGTCCAATTTAAAGTCCATCAGAGAGCAGAATGGACGGGAGAGCCAGCCGGCTAGGGCTTGCTTTTTTCCTGGCCCGCAGTTTGCAATTTTCCAATCCTTTGGAACCATTCCAGAATCGAGTGGTGCGTGATAAATTGCTACCATTGCCTCCACAGTCTCTTTACCTACCTCTTCCAGAACCCTCAGGTGTAGCCCATCTGGTCCAGGTGACTGATCTACCTCCTGGCCTTCCAGCTTCTCCTTGGTAATAGCAACTATTTCCCCTTGACACCCTTGAACTTCTAGCTTACTGTTGGTGTCTTCCATAATGAAGAGTGACACAAAATACTTATTCAGTTCATCTGCCATTTCCTTTTCCACCATTACTACCTCTCCAGCATCTTTTTCTCAGCGGCCCAATAACCAATTTCACCTCACTTTTACTTTATATATCTGAAACAAGTTTTGGTATCCACTTTTATATTATTGACTAGCTTTCCCTTCATGTTTCATCTTTTTTGTCCTCGTTGCTATTTTAGTTGCCTTCTGTTGGTTTTTAAAAGCTTCCCAATTCTGATTAGTTTTAATCTGAAACAAAAATGAACAGGAATTGCTGGAAGTGCCTAATAGCTGGGCAGCATCTGTGGGGGGTACAAACTGAGACAGAGGTCGACACCAACAGCATTCCCACTCCCAGCTACTAATATGTACCCAAAGTATCAGCCACATCGATCCATTCTGTACAGATTTATGACTCAGCCTTGACTTCCATTCAGCAAAGTAGGGGAGCAGTTAGTCTGTCATCATCCATTAATCTCCATACCGGGAATGAGAGGCCGTGTCATTATTCCTGAAGTCTGTTTCTGCTGAAAATGACATGCCATCTGTAAATTGGTCATTTCTATGAAAAGCCTGGCAGGAATGCTACTGAACAGGTTCCCCTGTGCTGTATGGTGCAATCTGTTTTTAAATTTAACTTTGACGCACTATTAACCTTACACAGAAGTGTCTTTACATTTTCCTCGTGCTTGAGTTTCTTTCAAAGATGAGATTAAAGCGAGAGCCTCGGCTGAGAGTCAGTTCCAACCGCCTCGTTGGAACAGAGATCATTACCATCCCCCAATTAGCGTTCCTAGGCTCTAAACCTCCTCCACCCACACCTCATTCGCAAACTGGAGTCAAACTTGTTTGCACATCATAAATGCACTGACACATGACAAACAACAGGAATGCAGGTGCTGGGAATCTTAACTTATAAAAAAGAAAATGCAGGTGTGAATAAAGCAGCTAAATTGCCTGCCAGGACTGAAAGGGACAGACTGCACTACTGTTGTAAACTTGTCTGAATGAGCAGTGCGGTGGAGAGAGAAAGGGAAGTTGCATCAGAACAGGGACGGGTAAGCCCAACACCTTCTGCTCTGATTTCCAGCTAAAATATTGTAGTGTCTGGAAACAGACAATAACAATTACAGCACAGAAACAGGCCATCTTGGCCCTTCTAGTCCGTGCCGAACGCTTACTCTCACCTAGTCCCACTGACCTGCACTCAGCCCATAACCCTCCATTCCTTTCCTGTCTATATACCTATCCAATTTTTTTTTTAAATGACAAAATCAAACCTGCCTCTACCACTTCTACTGGAAACTTGTTCCACACAGCTACCACTCTCTGAGTAAAGTTCCCCCTCATGTTACCCCTAAACTTTTGCCCCCTAACTCTCAACTCATGTCCTCTTGTTTCAATCTCCCCTACTCTCAATGGAAAAAGCCTATCCACGTCAACTCTATTAGACCATAAGATATAGGGGCAGAATTAGTCTATTCGGCCCATTGAGTCTGTTCTACTATTCCTTCATGAATGATTTACTATCCCTCTCAAGCCCATTCTCCTAGCCTCTCCCCATAACCTTTGACTCAAGATTCAAGATTCTTTAATGTCATTTCCTGGACACAGGTGAAAGGAGAATGAAATAATTGTTACTCTGGATCTGCTGCAGCACAAAAGATCACAATAATAATAACAACAAAAAAACAATGAATATAAATATTAACACTAATCAACCATGTGTTTAAATATGCCCAGTGAAATGGCCTCCACAATCATTTGTGGCAATGAATTCCACCATTTCATTACCCATGAGCTTAAGAAATTTCCCCTCATCTCTGTTCCAAAGGGGCATTCTTCTATTCTGAGACCGTACCTTCAAGAGCAATACTTCCACATGAAAGTAAACATCCTCTACATGTCAACTCCATAATTAATAGGTTTCAGTAAGATCCACCCTAATTCTCCTGACCTCCAGCAAGTTAAGGCATAGGGCCATCACAAGCTCCTCATATGTTAACTCTTTCATTCCCAGGATCATTCACGTGAACCTCCTCTGGACCCTCTCCGATGTAAAAACATTCTTTCTTAGATAAAGGGCCCAAAACTGCGCACAATACACCAAGTACAGTCTAACTAATGTCTTGTAGTCTAGTCCTCTCAAAATAAACATTAATATTGCATTTGCCTTCCTCACCACTGACTCATCCTGCAGGTTCACCTTTAGGGAATTCTGCACAAGGGCTCCCAAGTCCCTTTGCACCTCTGATTTCTGAACTTTCTTCCAGTTTAGAAAACAGTATATATGTTTATTCCTTCTACCAAAGTGCACGTCCATATACCCTCTACACTATATCCCATCTGTCCCTTTTTTGCCAATTCTCCCAATCTGTCCAAGTCCTTCTGCAGATTTCTCAACACTACTTGCACTCCCCCTTCCCCCACATCTTTGTATCACCCACAATTTGGCTACAAAGCCATCAATTTTGTCATCCAAATCATTGACATATAACGTAAAAGGAAGCAGTCCCAACACCAACTCCTGTGGAACGTCACTAGTCACCAACAGCCAACCAGAATGGGCCCCCTTTATTCCCGTACATTGCCTCTTGCCAGTCAATCCATTTTCTATCCATTCCTGTAATACCATGGTCTGTTTACTTACTTGGCTGCCTCATGTGAGGCACCTTGTCAGAGGCACATGTGGCAAGGTACACGAACCATAAGCGATGACAAGTCCACCCTGCAAAGCCTCCCATTCTTATAGGCTAAATGCTTTTGATGCATAATTTGACCAATTGAATAGTGTGACATTGAAGAAAGCCCCCACTTCCTGAGGAGGAGGCAGCTTGTCTGGCTGCAGATGAGGCGAGGAGGACCCTAACCACGCCAAGCCCACGCAAAGCTGCAGGGCCAGGCGACATACCTCGTCAAGGTGCTGAGGGACTGTGTGGTCCAGCTAGCGGTGATTTTAACCTGCATCTTCAATGAATCTCTGAAACAGTCCACTGTCCTCGCAAGCTTCAAGGGAGCCACCATCATTCTGGTGCTCAAGGGAGTGACGATGACTGGCATTGTGGATTGCAGCCCACTGGCACTGATTTCAACAATCGCAAAGTGCTTTGAGTGGCTGGTAATGGATTAAAAGAAAATCCCACATTCCAGCTTCATTGAACCCTTTCCAGCTTGCCTACTGCTCAAACTGCTCTGCCGATGATGCCATAGCCTCTGGCCACTATTCCATCCTATCCCACCTGAAAAACGGTCTTATACACCAGGCATCGCTTCATCAACGTCAGTTCAGCGTTTGACATGATCATCCCTCGGAAGCTGGTTGGTAAACTGTCCTTGTTGGGACTCAACTCCCCACTCTGTTACTGGATCTTGGACTTCCTGAGGGAGGGACCCCAGTCAGTCTGAGTTGGCTCCATTGCACGGAGCGCTGATGTCCACCTGGGCCGCGTGCTCAGTGCAATGCAGTTCACACTGCGACTCGCGAGTGTACTGTCAAATTCAGTTCAAACTGCATCAGGTTCACTGATGATGCAACAGTGTTTGTCCTCATCAGCAATAAAGATGGGTCAGCATACAGAGAGGAGATAGAGAAGCTTGTCAAATGGTACAAGAACAATGAACTGGGTCTCAATGTAGACAAGACAAAAGAGGTGATTGTGGACTTCAGGAAAGCACAGGCTGACCACTGTCCATTTCATGTCAATGTTTCCACCATGGAGAGAGAGAAGAGCTTGAAGTTCCTTGGTGTGCACGTAACAGATGATCTAACCTCTTGCTTCTCACTCATCAAAAAGGCACAGCTCAGTCTACACTTTCTGAGCCAACTGAGGCGTGCAAGGCTCCCTACCCCCATTCTATTGGCTTTCTACAGGAGTACCATCAATAGGGTCCTGTCTGGCTGCATCATTATGTGGCATGGATGCTGCAAGATATAGGACCACAAGACCCAACAGAGAATAGTAAACAACTGCTGAGATGATCGTTGGGGTTTCCCTTTTTCTTGTTTGTGACATTTACCAGGATTGTTGCAGACAAAGGGCACGAAGCATTGGTGAGGATCACTACCACCCATCCCACGATATCTTTGACCCACCACGCTCAGGAAGGAGATACAGGAGCATCAGGACTAGGACTGCCAGACTGGGTAAGAGCTTCTTCCCTCAGTCAGTGAGACTAATGAATACCTTGTCACCACCACTGAGGTCTCGGCATACGACAGCGAGCTGTTTAATGTTTGTCTGTACTGCACTCTACTATGCATTTTGGATTATATTTTATTAACTTACTTAAGATATAATATTTTGGTTTATGTGTTGTGTGTGATATATGTTGTGTGGGTGCACTGTGGTCCGGAGGAAAGTCGTTTCATTTGGTTGTATTTATGTGCAGTCAGATGACAATCAACTTGAACTTGGACTTACACAGTGTCTGTGTGAATGTCAATGTGGTCACCATATTCAGCACCCAGAAAAGCACGTGTGAATTGCTGCCTCTCCTGCAACGAAGGAATCTTTATGTAAAAAAAAACTACGGAGGAACTCAGCAGGTCAAACAGCATCTGTTGGTGGGGAAGAGGAATTGTTGATGTCTCAGGTCACAACCCTGCATCAGGATCAGGAATATTCGGGGCAATTGACTGCCAATGAGGTTGAGAAGGGAAACTCTGTTCTTGCTCTGGGTATTGAAGGGGTGGAGGGGAGGGAAGGACGTGAGGGCACACCTGTAAGAAATGGAACAAGCACAGCCTAGCACCCATGTTAACTGTAGTGGAGAGAGGACACACAATAGTGGATGAAAGAAGATACATCACAGCAGCAATACTAAAGCAGTTGTCACCAAATAGAATGAAACTGAAGAAACTGATTGAATATATATGAACATAAGAAAACAGGAATAGGAGTAGGCCATTTGGCCCTTCAAGCCTCTCCTGCCACTCAGTGTGACCATGGCTGATCCATGATGGCCACAACTCCTCTTCTGTGCCAGTTCCCGATAACCTTCAATTCCTGATCTGTCAGACTTATCTATATCCACCTTCAGTGAACCTCAGAGAAGGAATTTCTACTCAGCTCAGTTTTAAATGGCTGACCCTTTAACTGAGTCTCTTTGTCCCCTAGTTCCCACTAGTAGAAATGTCTCAACACCTCCCCATTAAGTTACCTTAGGATCTTATATGTTTGAATAAGATCACCCCTCGTTCTTCTGAACTCCCAGGAATATACACCCAAACTGTCCAGTCTCTCTGGATAGGACAAACTCTCATCCCAGTAATAAGCCTGGTGAATCACCTTCTGACTGTCTCCAATGCTACTGCATCCTCTTTTAGGTAGGGCAGCCCAAACTGTGCAAAATATTCAAGTTGTGATCTTACCAACATCATGTAAGAGAGCCTCCCTATTCTTTAACTCCAAACCGTTCATAACAAATACTTCATAATAAACACATTGCTCTCTTCCTTAAATACTGATTGGACGGACATGATTCATGCACCCGGACACATTTATCTCTTTGAATTTCATTCATTGGCAGTCCAGTTGGACCATCCTCTGCCATTTGATTTCCTTTTAGAGGTGTATATGACCCCACGTTAAACTCCAATTGCCAGATTTTCACTAGGTCATAATGTGCCAATGTAGTTTGTTAGATATTGCCTGTTACACCACTGGCAGTTAGGGCAGCAATAGAAGACTTCTATCTCAGTCTGTCCTTGGCCATCTTCTCTGTTGCACCCCAGGAGTGGTTCAGGGTCTTCATTTCGGCCTCTATATTATGGTGCCAAATTGTCTTTGATCTCCTGCATTTCCTCCCCCTTCAGGGGTCCAGTGAAGTGCTGGCTCGATGATGGAGTTGGCCTGGCTTCTCATCACGTGCCCAATCCATCTCCAATGATTGTGCCCATGTCCTCTCGATGACACTGAAGGAGTAGGGTGTGGTTAATGACCTTTCTTGGCCAGAAAACGTGAAGGATCCTCCAGAGGCTCGTGGTGTGTAATGAAGGCAGCCTGGCAAGGTCATCATCTGTCACGTGCCAGCATTCTGACCGGACACAGCTCTGGTACAGCATCTCCTTGGTGTGGACGCTGTACTTGGGAGATCCCCAAATGCTGCTCATTGATCTGAAGATGTCATAGCTTTGCTGAGTCTGCACTGGATGTTGTCCCTGCTCCCACCATCCTGCCGAATGATGCTGCCCGGGTAAGTCAACACTATGAGCCTTGATGGCAGGAGGTGACTCTGCATTGAGGGTTATACTCTCAGTCCTTCTCTGGTTCTCTCTGAGTCCAACCTGCTCACCAAAAATACCCAGGCGCTAAGTTTTCCAGTATGTATGTGATAGTGATGCAAGGTCATCCACAAAGTCATTGTCTAAAGTGGAGAATAGAGTCCACCTACTGCCTCTCTGCTAGTCTTGTGTTGTTTGCCTCATAACCCAGTCAATCACCAGCACGAACAACTTCACTGACCTTGCCTGACTCCTCCTTGACTTCAAAGCTCAAATTGCAGTCCTCAACTGTGCAGGTGAAATTAGCATAGAAATTATGGATAAACTGGAAAATAATGTAAGGGATCTTTATGATCTGAGAATTTGTCAGAGGCTGTCCCTGCGGATGCTATCAAAAGCCTTTTCAAAGT
This sequence comes from Hypanus sabinus, assembly GCF_030144855.1. NCBI lineage: Eukaryota > Metazoa > Chordata > Chondrichthyes > Myliobatiformes > Dasyatidae > Hypanus > Hypanus sabinus. Next base: position 62,685,637 of record NC_082723.1, on the reverse strand, counting down.
CCGTAAATTTAACACACAGTTGCCTCTGCCACTCTGTGCACTGTTCTATGATGTTACGCAGAGTGAAGATCTGGTCAACAGAGCCTCTGTTCGTCCTGATTCCAGCTTGCTCTTTCCTCAAGCACACATCGACAGCACCTGTAACCCCAAACAAGTGAAAATCTGCAGATGCCGGAAATCCAAGCAACACACACCAAATGCTGGAGGAACTCAGCAGGCCAGGGAGCATCTATGAAAAAGAATATGGGCTGCACCTCTTTTTATTTCTCTAGTCCTGATGAAGGGTCTCAGCCCAAAGCTTCCACTGTACTCCTTTCCATAGATGCTGCCTGACCTGCTGAGCATCTGTAATCTGTTGGACAATGACTTTAGCGAGAATCTTGCTGGGCACTGACAAAAGTGAGATGCCACATCAGCTGTTGCAATCACATAGCATTTCTTTCTTGGGGATCACAATAGTTCCTTTTGTCCTGTTCTTAGGTACTGGTCCCCGTTCCCAGATTATAGTGAACAGTTGTTACAGGATGGCTGCTAAAACTTTTGGTTCAGGTTTGAACAGTTTGGCATTCAAATTGTCATGTCCTGGAGCTTTGCTGTTCTTTAGTAATTTAATTGCAGTTACAACTGAGCTCTGATTAGCGATCAATCCGACCATCAGAAGCCTGAGAGAAGGGGATTTCAATCAGGTCCACTGACTGAGCACCAAATCACAGCAGCATAACTGAGCTCTGACCAGTGACCTGCTGGCATTTGGGATTGATTAGCAAATACAAATTACAGGAAGGTAGTGGCCGCCATCAGAGTGGGCAAAGCTAGAGAGGTGATGTTGAGGCTTTAGCTCTTTGAGGCTTCAATGAGGAGAGGCTTCAGTCGGGACAAAAAAAGCAAAACACTAGGTTAATTGTTTTTCTTCCCTTTTGTATATCTGCTCAGCTAGTAGAGATGCCAGGCAGGATAGTTGTTACAAATACAGCAGCAATGAATATGAAACTGAGACAGGGTTTAGAACAAATCCTTTGATTTATTAACCTTTCCTCAAAACTTAGAAAAGTAAACAAATGACTAACTTAACAGTTAGGCGGCAGTATCTAACAAACAGTCAAACTTAGAAACTGTTCTTAACGAGTTCTCATCCAAGCGCAGACTTAAAGTGACCAATTCAAAAGTCCATGTGATTTATACAGTCATTAAGGAGAGACTTCCCCGAAACAACGATTCCTTCGAAGTAACGACGAATCTGCCGATCCCATAGCCGGTAGATGCCTTGTTCGAAGAAATCACGAGGAAGTAAAAGGAACGGACCTTTTGACTGGAGGGTGGTCACTGCACAAACCTTACCCATCTCGCAGGGGTTTTACTCAAATGTGCATCCACAATTCCTGAACGAAGTCACAAAGGTCGATCATTCCCAAAACGCTGAACAACATTAACTTTATCCAATCCTTTGAACTCGGATAACTCCGGTAATGCTTTCACTCTCCGATACTGGACTGTAAGGGAAAAATAAACATACAACGAGCAAAACCGATGGAGCGTCCACACCTCCGACCAGCAACAACAACGTTGCACACAAATAAAAATAAGAACTCCGTCACAGATTGCGGCTTGGTTTAAATACTGTTCCAATGCCATCACGTGACATAACATCATCCCACGGTCATGAGACAATTACATCATCCCACTCCCCCGTGTTCAAACATGAGTATGTAACATAATGGAATGTTTCTCTTACGAGATGTGTGAAGGTAGGGAGACGTCCAATGTCCTTGACGACTACAATTGTGAGAAATGCATTCAACTGCAGCTTCTAAAAATCCATGCTAAGGAGTTGGAGCTGGAACTGGATGAACCCCAGATCATTTGGAAGGCTGAAGGGGTGATAGATAGGGCATATAGAGAGATAGTTACACCCAAGGTTCAGGACACAGGAGACTGTGTGACAGGAAAGGGAAAGGGACTAAACAGCCAATGCAGAGCACCCCTGTGGCCATCCCCCTCAACAACAGGCATGTATCTCACTTTGGAAACTGTTGGGGGCGGGAGGAATGATCTAACAGAGGAAAGTCACAGTGGTCGGGACTCTGGCACTGAGTCTGGCCCTGTGACTGAGAAGGGAAGGGGGCAGAAGAGGCACACCATGGTGATAGGTGTTTCAGTAGTTAGGGGCAAGAACAAAAATCTCGGATGGCATGTTGACTCCTGGGTGCCATCTCAGATTGAGTCCTTGGCATTCTTAAGTGGAAGGGTGAAATGCCTGAGGACGTGCTCCATGTAGGTACCAATGACGTGGTTACGATGAATGCTGAGGTTCTGCATAGTGAGTTCAGGAAGTCAGATGCTAAGTTAAAGGGCAGGACTTCCAGGGTCGTGATCGCAGGATTGCTATCTGTGCCACATGCATGTGAGGCCAGAGCTAAGAAGATTATACAGTTTAACACGTGGCTAAGGAGTTGGTGAAAGAGGGAGGGGATAAGGTTTTTTGGACCATTGGGCTCTCTTCCAGGGAAGTTGGGATCTGTACAGAAAGGTTGGTTTACACTTGAGCTGGAGGGGGACTAATATCCTAACAGGAAGGTTTGTTAATGCTGCACAGTGGGGTTTAAACTAGAGTTGCAGGGGGATGGGGACCAGAGTGTCAGAACAGTTCATGGAAAGGTTATGGAGGCAAATGTTGGTGAGACTTCAGATAAAGTCAGGAATTGGAAGGTTGAGCATGGTGTGACTAGTGTTCTGAGCTGCCAATATTTCAATGCAAGAAGTATCGCAGAAAAGGCAGGTGAGCTCAGGGCTTGGATCAACACGTGGAATTTTGATATTGTAGCTGTTAGTGAGACTTGGTTGCAGGAGGGGCAGGACTGGCAGCTCAATACTCTGGGCTTCCATTGCTTTAGACGTGACAGAGAGAGAGGGATCAAAAGAGGGGGGATGGCATTACTATTCAATGGAAGTGCCACGGCAGAGCTCTGTCAGGACTGACTGGAGAACCTGACTAGTAGGACATGATAGATGGAACTGATAAATAAGAAATGCATGAGCATGTTAATGGGTCTATATTACAGACCACCCAACAGACTCAGAGATTTAGAGGAACAAACTTGTAAAGAGATCGCAGACTGTTGCAAGAACTATAAGGTTGTTATAAGATAAGATAAGGTTATTTATCCGGAAGGAAATCATTGTTGCAAGGTTGCTCAGTCAGAATATGTACTTTAAAATACAAAATGTAAGCATTGAGGTACAAAAAAATCCAAAATGTGCATTAAACCATACATACACTTTTTTTGTAATTTATTTTTTTATTGAAGTTCATTATCAAACAAACAATTTCATAAGATGTATTTCAGACACTGTACATATATATCATATAATCATATAATCATATATATGTCACAAATCTCCACAAAGTATTTATTTGAGGTATACACTTATAGAAAAGGGTGGAAAGAAAAAACAAGCAAAAGGAAAGAACTATGTACAAGTAGGGGGTGATCTTTTTTTTACAACAGATTCATTGATTTGTAAGAATAAAATCAGGCCTATGAGGCATTATGTAGTTAAACCATTTTCCCCAGTATGAATCAAATTGTTCCAGTTTATGGTTAACAGATGCTGTTATCTTCTCCATTTTGTAAATGTCCATTGTAATTTCTATCCATGTATTTAAAGTTGGGCTCTCCTGTGATAACCATTTCCTAGTAGGAGTCTTTTTACCAGCCACCAACAGTATATTCATTAAATATTTATCTCTTTTCAACCATTCTTGAGGTATATATCCAAAATATATGGTCTTACTCTCTAAGGGTATTTCATATTTAAAGTTGTCTTGTAGGGCATTTTGTATCCCTTCCAATAGTTTTTGATAACATGGCAGTCCTAAAAAATATGATAATGATTTGCATTTTGATTTCCACAATTTCTCCAGCAAACAGGGAGGTTACTATCATAATGGGATTTCTGAGAGGGTGTAATAAAATATCTTATCAAGTTTTTCCATCCAAACTCCCTCCATTTCTGTGAACTGGTACACTTCCACTGATACCTCCATATTATTGTCCATTCTTCCTCAGATATAATTATCCCTCCTTCCTTCTCCCATTTTGTTTTAATGTATGAAGTCAAATGTATTTTAAGATTTGACAACCCCTTATACATGCTTGAAATGATTCTAGTACCATTATCTGAATTATATGCTTTTCTAAAGAGCTCTATCAAGCATGTACTTGCCTTGGTTACATTTTTAAGCGTCTTATTAACATATTGTCGCATCTGTAAATACCGATAAAAATCTTGTTTTTCTAATAAGTGTTTCTCTTTAAGCATTTCAAAACTGAACAGTGTTCCTTTTTTCATTATGTTGCAAAGAACTGTTATTCCTTTAGCTGTACAGTCCTTAAATCGAGCATCCAATTTATTCGGTGTAAAATCCGAGTCATATGCACACCATTTAAGAATTGCAATATCTCCATCTAGATTATATTCTTTTATAGTGGTTTTCCATATTTTAAGAGTCAATTTCACCCATGGGTTATCAATAGTATTTATGTACCTTTGCAGGTTGTTATCAGCCAAAATTGCTTGTATGGGGATGGGAAGTACCCGCTCCTCAATGTTTTTCCATTGAGCGTCATATGATGGGTTGCACCAACATATCACAGCTCTCAACTGTGCTGCAAAATAATAATCTCTAAGGGAAGGTAGGCCCCATCCCCTCTTTTCCTTTGCTAATTGCAAAGTTTTGAGACAAACTCTAGGCCTTTTACCCTGCCAAGTATATCTTGATAACATCTTGTTCCATTCATTGAAATGATTTTGATTAATCTCTATTGGTAGGGTCTGAAAGAGAATAACAGTCTGGGCAGTAGATTCATTTTAGTAGACTCAATCCATGAACTGAGACTGAAAAAGGGAATCAGGTTCCATCTTGCCACATCTTCCTTTATCTTTTTATATAAGGGCTGATAATTACATTCTGATAATTTTGCCAAATCCTTTGGCATAATGATGCCCAAATATTTGAAAGACTCTGTTTGTCATGCCCAGGGGTATCTACTTTCAATGTCTCTTGGTGGGCTATAGTAATATGAAAGTAATTGGGTTTTATCTATGTTGATCTTGTATCCTGATAATTGGCCATATTGTTCAAAGGATTGCATCAATTTAGGTAAAGAGTATGTTGGTTGCCCTAGATAGATCAAAATGTCATCCGCATAACAAGCCAATTTATGCTCTGTCCCTTTAATAGTAATTCCCCTGATATCTTCATTTTGTCTGATGTATTGAGCTAATGGTTCCAGATATAATGCGAAGAGTAGCATTGACTATGCACAACCTTGTCTCGTGCCCCTTTCTAGGGTAAGACTATTTGATAAATATCCATTGATCCAGTAGGGTTGTCATACAGTGTCTGTATAGTTTTGATAATTGTGTCTTGGAAACCAAATCTATGTAAAACTCTGTTAAGAAAATTCCAATTAACTGAATCAAATGCCTTTTCAGCGTCCATGCTTATCGCTATTGCTTCGATTCTATTTTTTTGTATACAATCCATAATGTGAAGTGTCTTTCGTATATTGTCTTGTTTTTGGTGTTGCCACATAAAACCTGTCTGATCGTTATGTATCAGTTTGGGTAGAAACTTCTCTAATCGTTTGGCCATGATGGAGGTAAATAATCTATAATCTACGTTAAGAACGGATATTGGTCTAAATGACCCGCATTCCATTTTATCCTTGCCTTCTTTCGGTACAGCTGAGATTATCGCTTCCTTCCAACTGGGTGGCATTTGTTCCTTTTTTAGAGCCCAGTTCAGTGTAGGATGTAAAACAGGAATTAACTCATTTTTAAATTATTTGTACCACTCTGCTGTGTACCCATCTGATCCTGGTGACTTGTTTCATTTAAGCCTACTAATTGCAACTTTTAATTCAACTTCAGTTATGTCAGCAGTCATCGTTCTACTTTGTTCTTTGCTTGAAGTGGGTAACTCTGGAGAATTCAAGAAGGTGTCAATCTGGGTTATGCGTTTAAACCATATACTTAAGGATAAGGAGTTGTAGAGTCTTAGCCACATGCAGAAAGGATCTCCTGTGGTGTTCAGTGTGCACCTTGGTGAAACCAGACTGTTAAGAAAGATGCTATAAGTGTATAAAGCTTGTGTGTGCCTGTCAGAATAAAAGGTAAAGATAAAAGTTTAGGGAACCTTGATTTTCAAGAGATATTGAGGCCCTGGTTAAGAGAATAAAGGAGGTGCAGGCAAGCAGGAATAAATGAGGTGCTGAAGGAGTCTAAGAAATGCAAGAGAGCACTTAAGAAAGGAATCAGGAGGGCTAAAAAGAGGCATGAATTTGCTCTAGCAGACAAGGTGAAGGAGGATCCTAAGGAATTCTACAGATACGTTAAGAGAAAAAGGATTGCAAGGGACAAAATTGATCCTCCGGAAGGTCAGAATGGTAATGGTTACAGAGGAGGCAAATTAGGGTGAATAAATCCCCCAGGTCTACGGTGTTCCTTCAGACCCAACGGGAGGCAAGTGTAGAAATTGCCGGGGCCTTAGCAGAGATATTTAAAACATCCTTAGCAACAGGAAAGGTACCAGAGGATTGGAGGATAGCCAATGTTGTTCCGCTGTTTAAAAAAAAGGCTCTAAACACAAACCAGGAATTTATAGGCTGGTGAGCCTGACATCAGTTGTGGGAAAGTTTTTGGAAGGTATTCTAAGGGACCAAATCTCTAAGTATTTGGATAGACAGGGACTGACTACGGCTGGTCAGCATGGCATTGTGTGTGGTAAGTCATGTCTAACCAATCTCATGGAGTTGTTGGAGGAAATTACTTGGAAAGTGGATGAAGGCAAGGCAGTGGATGTTATCTACGTGGACTTTATTAAGGCAGTTGACATGGGAGGCTGGTCAAGGAGGTTCAGTCGCTTGTCATTCAGGATAAGGGAATAAATTTCATTGGATTAGACATTGGCTTTGTGGGAGAAGCCAGAGAGTGGTAGTAGAGAGTACCTCTCTGACTGGAGGCCTGTGACTAGTGGAGTGCAGCAGAGATAAGTGCTGGGTCCTTTGTTGTTTCTCACCCGTATCAATAAACTGGATAATAATGTGGTTAACTGGACCAGCAAATGTGTGACTCACACCAAGTTTGGGGATGTCGCGGACGGTGAGGAAGGCTCCCATGGCTCGCAGGGGGATCTGCAACAGCTGGAAAAGTGCGCTGAAAATGGCAGCTGGAATTTATTGCAGACAAGTGCAAGGTTTTGCGCTTCAGTAGAATCAACCAGGGTAGGTCTTACACAGTGAGTGGCAGGGCACTGATGGGTATGACAGAACAAAGGGATCTGGGAATACAGGTGCATAATTCATTGAAAGTGGCATCACAGGTAGATAGGGTCATAGTGAAAGCTTTTGGCACATTGGCCCTCACAAATCTATGTATTGAGTACAGGAGATGGGATATTATGTTGAAGATTTATAAGACATTGGTTAGACCTAACCTGGAGTATTGTATGCAGTTTTGGTCACCTACCTACAGGAAAGATATAAACAAGGCTGGAAGAATGCAGAGAAAATTCACAAGGATATTGCCAGGTCTGGAGTATCTGAATTATAAGGAAAGATTGAATAGTTTGGACTATATTCTTTAAAACGTAGAAAATTGAGAAGAGATTTGATAGAGGGAGACAAAATTATGCGGGGTATAGATAGAGTAAATGCAAGCAGGCTTTTTTCACTGAGGTTGGGTGGGTCTACAACAAGAGGTCATGTGTTAAGGGTGAAAAGTGAGAAGTTTAAGGGGAACATAAGGGGAAACTTCTTCACTCAGAGGGTTGTGAGAGTGTTGAATGATCTGCCAGAGGCAGTGGTGCTTGCAAGGTCAACTTCAATGTTTTAAGGGCAGTTTGGGTAGGTACATGGATAGTTGGGATACGGAGGGCTATGGTCATGCTGCTTAAATAGACAACTTAAATGGATTTAGCATGGACTAGATGGGCTGAAGGGCTATTTCTCTGTGACTCTAATGATCTCTTCTTTCTTGGGTAGATCTCTGTGATGTTGAGGTCCTCTGCTGCCTCTTGTATGACAGGTTCTTTATCAGGTGGTGCTCTATTCAGTAATTCTCTGAAATACTCTGTCCATCATGCTTCCTGCTCTTTCTCAGTTTGGAAATCTTATATACATTTACCTGATTGCCTTGATTAGCTGCTGCTTCAGCCTCCTCTGCAAGGTCTTCCATGTAGGTTCACTTATCCTTTCTTACAGTCTCTTCACTTTCTCATTAGCTAGTTGAAGTTTCACCTCAATTCATGTTGAGTTTGCATCTAACATTTCCTTACTAATTTTCCATCTTTCTTCTCAGGCTGACCATTCCTGTTGTAGCTATTCTTTGTTCTTCTTTCCAGCCCTGTACCCTAAACAAGCCTTGATGCTCTCCTTGAAGATTGAGACAATCTGTTTCCACATTGTGTTGATCCTTTCTACTGACACATTTTCGTCAGGGTCTTGCAAGGCCTGCAATCCATTCTTAAGCTGAATGGTGAAGGCAGATCTCACACTGGTGTCCTCGAGCTTCTCAATATCAAAATGCCTGCTGGTCGCTTCTGATGAACACAAACACGTGCTCTGGTCCCAGTGGCTCTCAGCTTGAGTTTCATCACTGCTACAACAAGGTGGTGATCTCTTCTTGTATCTGCTCCTTTCCTCACCTTTACATCCTGCAAGGATCGTCTCCATGCACCGTTGATCATTAAATGGTTAATTTGGTTCTTGTCGTGTCCATTGCACAAAGGGGGTCCCCCCTATGACGAGATTGTTCGCGGCACATAATTCTAGCAGTCTTTCACCATTGTCATTCATCGTTCCATATCCATGTGTGCCCATGACCCCAGTGAAATGTGAGTTGTTATTTCCCACTTTGGCGTTTAGATGTCCCATGACAGTAACTATCTCTGATTCCAGCTATTCGTAAAAGACGTCCTTTTCTTCAATGCCACTATTGTTAGTTGGACCATAGCACTGGATCACGGTCACGTTCACTTGCCTCCCTGCCAGCCTGGCTCTCATCAGGCTGCTGTTGATTAGTTTACACACCAGCAAGCACTTCACGTTGCCTTTCTTTAAAACGACTGCTACACCATCATGATGCTGATCAGCTTCCCTTCCTGACTATAAAGCTGTTTCACCAGTTGCTGCCTTTAGGCTGCCAGACTCTGTCCGTCTGCTTTCACTGACACCCAGTATCTGTAGGCTATAGCAATGCATTTCTGCAGTTACCTGTGCTAGCTTGCCAGTGTTGTACATGGTTCATACATTCCAAGAAACAATTTTGATCTAGGTCTTGGTAGTGTTCAGGGCTTCCTTCATCTTGCCAGTAGCTTCCTCATAGTTTTCACTCGTCAGTCATGCAGATCTCGGGTGGAGACTCCGAAACACTGTCACTCCCAAATATAGAAGGATTCTTCATTGCTGTTTCCATAACAAGATTTTTTTTCTGTTTCCGTAACAAGATTTGGTTTGACTAGCCAGGATTGTTAGCCCTGAGCTGAATCCTCAAACCTGGCCTCTACCCTTTGACCTGTTTGGCATGGGTGATCCTACCAAGAGTTGAAGCACAAGGCCCTGACTCCAACCAACATTGCTCTCAGGTAATTGCGGCACACAAGCTTCCAAACCCTATGACAAGGTTGTGGTCCTCTTGGAGGTAACGTGCCAACATGGAACTAGGAAAAAACAGAGGGCCAAGTCCGATCTCTAGGAGACTCCAATAGTTACACCATCTCCTGTCAGAGAGGGACCCATTTCTTAACTGGGGTCTTTATGGGAAGAAGGATGGTAGGAATAACTATTAAGACAGCCGTGGGAGCTTTTTTGGCTTGTTTTAGACATCCAATGAAATGGAGATGGAGGCCAAATTCCTTTTGTCCGATGTGCAGTAACAAACGGGGAGAAATTGGGATCAAATGTGATGGGAGCAGGTAGCAGCACAAATATTTTACACAATGTACTGGGCTGAAAGATGGTCTGAAACAAAGAGTGTCCAATATATCTCACAAAGAAGCAAGTATAACGTGGATCTGTGAGGGTTCCTCTGACTAAAGGAGAAAGAGAAAAACATCAAATCCTGCCAATGAGAAGGACTCCACAAGGACTGAAAAAGTTAATATTTTAGATAGGAGTCCATTATGCAGAACCAGTTGTAAACCGTATCTTTTCCTTCATCAGAATCCCATACTTCCTAGAAAATAAAGCAGCATAGACAACCCTCTGCTAATATTTTAAAAATGCACTGAACTATAACTTTAGATGGTGATATAGAGCTGCACCCATCTCTGTACTTATTCAAACATTTTGTTCTATTGAACTCATGAATGGCTTCTACAACAGGTTAAACGTGAAGGTAAGTGACGACAGATTCCACGTTTCAAATGATTATTTTTCATGAAGGAACTGAGGAGAAACATATAAAGAGACTTTGCTTCTTGATCCATGCAAGTGAGTTCTGAGTGAAAGTAATTATGTTAATTAAACATTAGAAATCTCCACAGTAACATAATTGTCCCAAAGTTCAAAGTTCAAAGCAAATTTATTATCAAAGTACATATATGTCACCATATACAACCTTGAGATTCATTTTCTTGCGAGCACACTCAATTAATCCAATAAACATAATTGAATCGACGAATGATTGCTCACAACAGGGCAGACAACCAGCATGCAAGAGACAACAAACCATTCAAATACAAAATAAAAGAAAGAAAGAAAAATAATAAATAAATAAGCAATAAATTTTGAAAACGTGAGACGAGGAGTCCTTGAAAGTAAGCTCGTAGACTGTGGGGACAGTTCAGTGATGGGGCAAGTGAAGTTGAATGAAGTTATCCCCTCTGATTCAAGAGCCTGATGGTTGAGGGGTAATAAAAATATTCCTGAACTTGATGGTGAGAGTCCTAAGGCTTCTGTACCTCCTTCCTGATGGCAGCAGTGAGAAGAGAGCATGGCCTGGGTGGAGGGGCTCCCTGATGATGGATGCTGCTTTCCTGTGCACAAAGCTCCATGTAGATGTGCTCAATAGTAGAGAGGGTTTTACCCGTGGTGTACTGGGCCAAATCCACCACTTTTTGGAGGTAATTTCCCCCTCTTCATCATTCCGGTTTCCCTCTTTCACTTTATATCCCTACCTGTCTATCACCACCCTCTGGTGCTCCTCCCCTTTCCTTTTTTCCATGATCTTCAACCCTCTCCTATTAGATTCCCCTTTCTCCAGCCCTTTATCTCTTTCACCAATCCACTTCCCAGCTCTTTATTTCACCCCCCTCCCAGTTTCACCCATCACCTACCACCCTGTACTTCCTCCTCCCTTCCCCTCACCTTCCAACTCCAACTTCTCATCTTCCTTTCCAGTCCTGATGAAGGGTCTCAGCCCGAAACATTTACTGGTAACTCATTTCCATAGATGCTGCCTGGCCCGCTGAGTTCCTCCAGCTTTTTGTGTGTGTTGCTTGGATTATTGTGAGCAGTTATAGGCCCCTTACTTCTGAAAGGGTGTGCTGACACTGTAGAGGGTTCAAAGGAGGCTCACACGAAGGATTCTGGGAATAAAAGAGTTATTGTATGAAGGCTCTGAGCCTGTAATCACTGGAATTTAGAAGAATGGTGGGGGGGCATCTCATTGAAACCTATTGAATATTGAAAGGCCTAGAGGGAGTGGATGTGGAGGATGTTTCCTTGGGCAGGGGAGTCTAAGGCAAGAGGGCAAGAGGGATATCCATTTGGAACAGAGATGAGGAGGTATTTCTTTAGCGGGGGCGGTTGTATCTGTGGAATTCTCTGCCACAGTGGAAGTCACGTTGCTGAGTGCATTTAAGGCAGAAGTTAATAGATTCTTCATTAGTCAGGGCATGAGTGGATATGGGGCAATGGCAGGAGAATGGGGTTGAGAGGGAAAATGGATCGGCTATGATGAAACAGTAAAACAGACTCGATGGGTGGAATGACCTAAAGCTGCACCTATGCCGTATGGTCTTATGGCTTTACCCATACGGGACTGGGCCACTTCCACTACTTTTTGTACGACTTTCCAATCAGGAACATTCCATAACAGGCTGTGATGCAGCCGGTCAACGTACTCTCCACCATCATCATAGAAGTTCATCGAAATTTTAGATGTCATGCTAAATCTTCATAAACTTCTAAGGAAGTAGAGGCACTGACGTGCTTTCTTCATCATTGCTTACGTGCTGGGCCCAGGAGAGCGCCTGTGAAATGATAACGGAGAGCACTGACTTTTGGATGAACTGACCATTGGTAGAACTACTGGATGCATCAGAGGCACTGACAATCAGTGGTACTCACCATGGGTGGCACTGATCATAAATGGCACAGAGCATGAGGGCACTGACCATCGCTGACACTAAATGTCAGTGTCACTATTATTGGCACCGAGCATTGAGTACAGGCCGGATAGAAATCAGACTCTATGTATCTTCATCACTATCCTTCATGCTTCTCACGCACAAATCCCAACATCCACAACCTACAAGAAATAATGGCAATTACCGACGTGTTAAGGAAAGGTTGAGCGAGCAAGAGCTTTTCTCTTTGATGCTTAGGTGGATGAGAGGCAACCTGACAGAAGTGTACGTCATTATAGAGGCAGAACGGACAGCCAGAACTTTTTTCCCAAAGCAGCAATGGATAATATTGTAAGACCATAAGACCATAGATACAGGAGCTGAATTAACCCATTCGGCCCATTGAGTCTGCTCCACCATTTCACCATGGCTGATCCATTTCCCTTGCAGCCACAATCTCCTACCTTCTCCCCATATCCTTTCATGCTCTAATAAATAACCTATCAACATCTGCCTTAAATGTACCCAATGTCTTGGCCTCCACAGCCGCCTATGGCAAAGAATTCCACAGATTCACCGCTCTCTGGCTAAGGAAATTCCTCCTGATTGCTGTACCTGAGGGCATCTGTTCAATTATTTTGTTCTCCTTACACACGTGTACAGTAAATGAAATTAAACAATGGTGAACCTTAAAGTGAACGGAGGAAGGTGTAGGGGAAGTGCCAGAGTTAGATTTTCACACAGAGTGGTGGGTGCCACTACCGGGAGGTGGTGGGAGAGGCTGACGCATTGGGATCATTTAAGAGATTCTTAGTTAGATACATTGAAGTAAGAAAAATGGAAGGCTGTGTAGGATGGATGGTTCTTCCTGGTCAGCACAACATCACGGGCCAAAGAGCACATACCAGGTTGTAGTGATCTATATTTATAGAGCATGGATTCAGCCCCTTTCACCCAACAGATCCATGCTGAGCAAAATCCCTTTCTAAGCTTGCCCCATTTGCCACCCTTTGGCTCGTATTCCTCCGAACCATTCACAGCAGGCCGAATAACACCTCTGGGGAAAGAAATGGAGATAATGACTCAGGCAGATTAATACTGCGAGGCAGAGTTAAAGACCAAGCATCACACACAAAATGCTGGAGGAATTCAGCAGGTCAGGGAGCAGGTTTTACATTTCAGAGTTAGAAAGGGAGGGGTTGGAGGGAACAATAACTGCATGAGGTGGGAGCAATCAATCTATGTCAGGCCCTCCCTCACTGACCCACCTCTAACACAGGCGGACTCAGACTCACAGAGCCATAGAGTATGCAAACAGGCCTTTGGCCCATCCTGTTCATGTATTCTAATTTACCTACCTGACGTGTTACCTGGCAATGTACCTACCTGACTCAGAGTCACAGAGCCATACAGTGCACAAACAGGCCTTTGGCCCATTCCTGTCCACACTGACCAATTTAGCTACCTGGCATACTACCTACAGCTACCTGACATATTGTCTGACAGATTACCTGGCGTATAACTTGTTGAATTACCCGACGTATTACCTGACAATTTATCTATCTGGCTCAGAGCGATACAGTACATATCTTCACAGTACGTCAGCACAGAGTCACAGAGCGATACAGTACATATCTTTACAGTACGTCAGCACAGAGTCACAGAGCGATACAATACGTATCTTCACAGTACGTCAGCACAGAGTCACAGAGCGATACAGTACATATCTTTACAGTACGTCAGCACAGAGTCACAGAGCGATACAATACGTATCTTCACAGTACGTCAGCACAGAGTCACAGAGCGATACAGTACGTATCTTCACAGTACGTCAGCACAGAGTCACAGAGCGATACAATACGTATCTTCACAGTACATCAGCACAGAGTCAGAGAGCGATACAGTACGTATCTTCACAGTATGTCAGCACAGAGTCACAGAGCGATACAATACGTCAGCAGAGTCACAGAGTGATACAGTACGTCAGCACATACAGAGCGATACAATACGTATCTTCACAGTACGTCAGCACAGAGTCAGAGAGCGTTACAGTACGTATCTTCACAGTACGTCAGCACAGAGTCACAGAGCGATACAATACGTCAGCACAGAGTCACAGAGCGATACAATACGTATCTTCACAGTACGTCAGCACAGAGTCAGAGAGCGATACAGTACGTATCTTCACAGTACGTCAGCACAGAGTCACAGAGTGATACAGTACGTATCTTCACAGTACGTCAGCACAGTTACAGAGCGATACAATACGTATCTTCACAGTACGTCAGCACAGAGTCAGAGAGCGATACAGTACGTATCTTCACAGTACGTCAGCACAGAGTTACAGAGTGATACAGTACGTATCTTCACAGTACGTCAGCACAGAGTCACAGAGCGATACAATACGTCAGCACAGAGTCACAGAGTGATACAGTACGTCAGCACATACAGAGCGATACAATACGTATCTTCACAGTACGTCAGCACAGAGTCAGAGAGCGTTACAGTACGTATCTTCACAGTACGTCAGCACAGAGTCACAGAGCGATACAATACGTCAGCACAGAGTCACAGAGCGATACAATACGTATCTTCACAGTACGTCAGCACAGAGTCACAGAGTGATACAGTACGTATCTTCACAGTACGTCAGCACAGAGTCACAGAGCGATACAATACGTCAGCACAGAGTCACAGAATGATACAATACGTATCTTCACAGTACGTCAGCACAGAGTCACAGAGCGATACAATACGTATCTTCACAGTACGTCAGCACAGAGTCACAGAGTGGTACAGTACGTATCTTTACAGTACGTCAGCACAGAGTCACAGAGCGATACAATACGTCAGCACAGAGTCACAGAGCGATACAGTACGTCAGCAGAGTCACAGAGTGATACAGTACGTATCTTCACAGTACGTCAGCACAGAGTCACAGAGCAATACAGTACGTCAGCACAGAGTCACAGAGTGATACAGTACGTATCTTCACAGTACGTCAGCACAGAGTCACAGAGCGATACAATACGTCAGCAGAGTCACAGAGTGATACAGTACGTCAGCACAGTTACAGAGTGATACAGTACGTATCTTCACAGTACGTCAGCACAGTCACAGAGCGATACAGTACGTATCTTCACAGTACGTCAGCACAGAGTCACAGAGCGATACAATACGTATCTTCACAGTACGTCAGCACAGAGTCACAGAGCGATACAATACGTCAGCACAGAGTCACAGAATGATACAATACGTATCTTCACAGTATGTCAGCACAGAGTCACAGAGCGATACAGTACGTATCTTCACAGTACGTCAGCACAGAGTCACAGGGCGATACAGTACGTATCTTTACAGTACGTCAGCACAGAGTCACAGAGCGATACAGTACGTATCTTCACAGTACGTCAGCACAGAGTCACAGAGCGATACAGTACGTCAGCAGAGTCACCGAGTGATACAGTACGTCAACACAGTCACAGAGCGATACAGTACGTATCTTCACAGTACGTCAGCACAGAGTCACAGAGTGATACAGTACGTATCTTCACAGTACGTCAGCACAGAGTCACAGAGTGATACAGTACGTATCTTCACAGTACGTCAGCACAGAGTCACAGAGTGATACAGTACGTATCTTTACAGTACGTCAGCACAGAGTCACAGAGCGATACAATACGTATCTTCACAGTACATCAGCACAGAGTCAGAGAGTGATACAGTACGTATCTTCACAGTACGTCAGCACAGAGTCACAGAGTGATACAGTACGTATCTTTACAGTACGTCAGCACAGAGTCACAGAGCGATACAATACGTATCTTCACAGTACGTCAGCACAGAGTCACAGAGTGATACAGTACGTATCTTTACAGTACGTCAGCACAGAGTCACAGAGTGATACAGTACGTATCTTTACAGTACGTCAGCACAGAGTCACAGAGCGATACAATACGTATCTTCACAGTACGTCAGCACAGAGTCACAGAGTGATACAGTACGTATCTTCACAGTACGTCAGCACAGAGTCACAGAGCGATACAGTACGTCAGCACAGAGTCACAGAGTGATACAGTACGTATCTTCACAGTACGTCAGCACAGAGTCACAGGGCGATACAGTACGTATCTTTACAGTACGTCAGCACAGAGTCACAGAGTGATACAGTACGTATCTTTACATTTCGTCAGCACAGAGTCACAGAGCGATACAGTACGTATCTTCACAGTACGTCAGCACAGAGTCACAGAGCGATACAGTACGTCAGCAGAGTCACCGAGTGATACAGTACGTCAACACAGTCACAGAGCGATACAGTACGTATCTTCACAGTACGTCAGCACAGAGTCACAGAGTGATACAGTACGTATCTTCACAGTACGTCAGCACAGTCACAGAGTGATACAGTATGTATCTTCACAGTACGTCAGCACAGAGTCACAGAGCGATACAGTACGTATCTTTACAGTATGTCAGCACAGAGTCACAGAGCGATACAGTACGTATCTTTACAGTACGTCAGCACAGAGTCACAGAGCGATACAGTACGTCAGCAGGTCTTTGGCACAGCTTGTCTGTGCTGAGCAATTTATCTACCTGACGTATTTGTTTTCATTTCAGACAGTGTTGGCAGTTTACTTTGCACCTTTCAGCAGGAGGAACTTCCAGGAAATGCACTTGTTAAGGGGACATGGAATCAGCAAACACCCACAGCTGATAATTCAATCAGGGCAGTTTCTGTTCTGTTGCCGTTTGTACGGTAAATGCAGCTTTTGTTGCACACCATCTGTCCCCAGACGTTTACACTCGAGCAGTGCGGCAGGGGGCACTGGGACCTTGCCGGTGCAGTAGGTAGCCAAGGATATGAGACAAACACAGGACTAACTTGGATGGTCATTTTGGTCAACATGGACAGTTTGGCTGAAGGCCCAGTCTCCATACCTTATTGCTCTATAGCCTGATGGTTTGAAAGATTGAAGATCCGAGAGTCCGGTGGAATTGGCACTAAAAGAAACACTGCGCCCAGTGTGTTTAATCTGGTGTATCTTTACTGGACTCTCTGTGTCACAAGGAATGGTGTTGTACAATAATCCAAGTGCCCTTCCACCCACTCTGTATCACTGTGGTATGTTAATTCTACACTTTAATCAAATTCTCTTGCATAAAGACTGCATACCTATCACTCCCATTCTTAATTGACTCTGGACACCAAGAACTCTCTGAACACCTATACCTTTTGATCTTTCACCACTTACCAAATATACTCTTTCTACCAAAATGAATTACCTCACATTTTTCCACATTGTATTTGATTAGCTTTTCTGCATGCCCCCAGAACCTCTCTCTGCTTCTTATAAGAACAAAAGAACATAGGAAATAGGAGCAGGAGTAGGCCATCTGGCCATCGAATCTGCTCCAACATTCAATAAGATCATGGCTGATCTGGCCATGGACTCATCTCCAGTTACCTGCCTTTTCCCCATAACTTTTAGTTCCCCTACTATGCAAAAATCTACCCAATCTTGTCTTAACTATACTTACTGAGGTAGCCTCCACTGCTTCATCGGGCAGAGAATTCCACAGATTCACCGGTCTCTGGGAAAAGCAGTTCCTCCTCATTTCTGTCCTAAATCTACTCTGCAAATCTTGAGGCTATGTGTCGTGGTTTTTCATGCCTCACAAATGACCAGGAGACGCAGAAGATTCTTCAAGAAGGGTTAAACTTTAATTTGCAAATCAAAGCTGAGACAGTCATTGAGCCAGTCGCTGATTGCCCACCGATCCTTGGACATAGCATGTTTTATAGCAATCTCCTGGTTTAGTTGCATTAGCATATGCAATCGGTCTATAGTTGCATACCACATGTACATCCGCCCCTATTTTTTTCACCCATTGACTTAATCATGTTCTAATCTACATCTCTTTAGCTACCTTTTCTTCTACATTCTTAATATTTCATTCTCCTGCTAAATTGGATACATGCATAGCAAATAGCAAGTTTCAAAGCTGACTACATCTCTTAGCTACCTCTCATTAACACACCATTGTCTTCTACATTCCTAAGATTTCATTCTCTAGCAAATAGCAAGTTTACATTCTTAATATTTCATTCTCCTGCTAAATTGGGTACATGCATAGCAAATAGCAAACTCAGATTACATAATTTACATCTCTTAGCTTCCTCTAACACACCATTGTCTTCTACATTCCTAAGATTTCCTTCTGGATACATGCACAGCAAGTTGACCGCATAGCCTTGGCCACACAGCAAACAATGCAACCTTCATACTCCATTTTGGATACATGCATAGCAAGCTGACTACATAGTTTTGGTTACACAGCAAATAATGCAACTTTTATACTCCAATATATGTCCCCTAGTTCTAGTCTCACCTACCAGTGGAAACATGTTTCCTGCCTATATCTTATCTATCCCTTTCATAATTTATATGTTTCTATAAGATCTCCTCTCATTCTTCAGAATTCCATCAAGCACAGTCACAGGGGACTCAATATCTCCTCGCAGTCTGCTCCCTCATCCCTGGAATCAACCTGGTGAACCTTCTCTGCACTGCCTCCAAAGCCAGTATATCCTTCCTCAAGTAAGGAGACCAGAACTGCACGCAGTACTTTAGATGCAGCCTCACCAGTACCCTGTACAGTTACAGCGTAACCTCCCTGCTCTTAACTTCAATCCCTCTAGCAATGAAGGCCAACATCCAATTTGCTTTCTTGACAGCCTGCTGCACCTGCAAACCAACCTTTCGTGATTCATGCACAAACACCCCCAAGTCAATAGGTTTCAAAAGGTACATTTAATGTCAGAGAAATGTATACAATATACATCCTGAAATTCTTTTTCTTTGCAAACATCCACAAAAACAGAGGAGTGCCCCAAAGAATGAGTGACAGCCAAATGTTAAAATCTTAGAACCCCCGATCCCCCCCTCACGCATAAGCAGCAGCAAAGCAACGACCCCCACCCCACCAGCAAAAAACACATCGGCACCCCCCACTGAGCACCCAAGCGTGCAGCAAAGTATCAACAAAGACACAGACTTGCAGTACCCGAAAGACTACTCCTTCACCCAGTATTCGGCATACCACAGGCTCCCTCTCTCTCTCCCTAATAAGGGAAAAAGAGGTGTTCCTCTGCACAGCAGCTTGCTGCATTTTTTTTTACCATTTAAATAGTCTTCTTTTTCATTTTTCCTCCAAAGTGGATGACCTCACATTTACCAACATTGTACTCCATCTGCCAGACCCTTGCCCACTCAATCTATCTATATCTCTCTTCAGACTCTCCCTATCTTCTGCACAATTTGCTTTACTACTCAATTTAATATCATCAGCAATCTTACATATGCTACACTCGGTCCCCTCTTCCAGATTGTTAATGTATATTGTGAACAATTGTGGGCCCAGCACCGAGCCCTGCAGCACACCACTCACCACTAATTGCCAACCAGAGTAATACCCATGTATCCCAACTCTCTGCTCTCTATTAGTTAACCAGTCCTCTATCCATGCTAATACATCATCCACAATTCTATGCATCCTTATCTTATGTGTAAGTCTTTTATGCAGCTCCTTATTGAACGCCTTCTGGAAATCCTTACAGTTCACACCACCACATAAATTTCGGACATTTTACCCATGACCCCTTTGTCCAAATTACTGAAACAGACATGAATAGCTGGTCGTCCCAAAGATGAACAGTGTAGCATCCCAGTAAACTTAGCCTCACAACTCAAAACTTACTCACTTATTCCTACTTTTCTGATTTTCCAATCTTCAGCTGATCATCAGACCATGCAAGCCTATTCCCTGAACTTTGTGCGCTTTAATTAAAGCCGACTGCTGTCAGAGGAAGGCCTCTGTACTCGAGTGAGCTCTCTCTCTTTCTATGGAGAGAGAGGGAGAGCCTGTTAGTTCTCAAGACAGGGTGGGAGGGGGGAGCTGGGAGAAGTGACATGGAAGATTTTATCTTTCTTTATCAATCTTTTTATTAGTTAAATAGAAGAGTGTATATATATATATATATATATATAAACAAGAGGAGAATTATCTCAAATATCTATATCACAAGTATCTATATTAATAACAATTCAAATAAAAGAAAAAATAAACATTATCAAGATCGTAAATAGTATTAATCTAATAGTATATAATAAAGAAAAGATAATTGATTTTCCTCTTATCCATAAAAAGAAGAAAAAAGATAAAGAAACTTTAATAATTGAAATGTACACAAAAAAAACCCAAAACACAAAAAAAACAAGAAAAGAAAGAACTGGGCAGCTCAAACTGAGAGTGAAAACAAGAAATAAAAGGAGAAACTTTCTGATCAAATCCAAAACTTCAAAAAGGTAACTGGAAGGGCCATAAGTCAGAGCATATGAAAATATTGAATAAAAAGTCGCCGTTTCCTCAAATTTAAAGGATGTATCAAATGTCCGACTTCTTATTTTCTCTAAACTTAAACAGGACAGAACGGAGGTAAGCCAATAAAGAGCAGTAGGTGGATTAGAATACTTCCACTTAAGCAAAATTGCTCTCCTAGCCAATAAAGTTGTAAAAGTTATCATCCGTTGAGTGGAAACAGGAATATCTCCTGCTTCAGATGGAATGATCCCAAAAATTGCTGTAAGTAAATTTGGTTGTAGATCCAAATTCAAAACTTTTGATAAAGTTTTAAAGACTTCTTTCCGAAAATTATCTAACTTGATACAAGACCAGAAGGTGTGTTAAAGTAGCCGCCCCTGATGGACTCCTGGTCAATGGAATCTTTCGGGTTTCTGCTCCTGCTCGCATGGTGTGTGTGGGGGGGGTCTGTGCTCCTGCTGATGCAGGTGGTGGTGGAGGGGTGAGGGGGGGGGTCGATGCTTTTTGCTGCTGCTTGTGCAAAGGGAGGGGCTTTGGGGCTTTGACATTTCTGTCATTCTGTGGGGTTTCTTTGTTTTGTGGATGGCTGTGAAGAGTACGAATTTCAGGTTGTGTACTGAATACATACTCCCTGGTATCAAATGTACTTTGAATTTTTTTTGCAATTTATTTTTTTTATTGAATTCATCATCAAACAAACATTTCCATAAGATGTATTTCTGACATTGTACATATATAGCATATAATCATATATATCACAAATCTATCTGAGGTATATACTTATAGAAAACAGTGGAAAGAAAAAACAAGCAAAAGGAAAGAACTATGTACAAGTAGGGAGTGATTTTTTTTTACAACAGATTCATTGATTTGTGAGAATAAAATCAGGCCTATGAGGCATTATGTAGTTAAACCATTTTCCCCAGTATGAATCAAATTGTTCCAGCTTATGGTTAACAGATGCTGTTATCTTCTCCATTTTGTAAATATCCATTGTAATTTCCATCCATGTATTTAAAGTTGGGCTCTCCTGTGATAACCATTTCCTAGTAAGAGTCTTTTTACCAGCCACCAACAGTATATTCATTAAATATTTATCTTTATTCAACCATTCTTGAGGTATATATCCAAAATATATGGTCTTACTCTCTAAGGGTATTTCACATTTAACTATGTCTTGTAGGGCATTGTGTATCCCCCTCCAATAGTCTTTGATAACAGGGCAGTCCCAAAAGATATGATAATGATTTGCATTTGATTTCTACAATTTCTCCAGCAAACAGGGAGGTTACTATCTTAATGGAATTTCTGAGAGGGTGTAATAAAATATCTTATCAAGTTTTTCCATCCAAACTCCCTCCATTTCTGTGAACTGGTACACTTCCACTGATACCTCCATATTATTGTCCATTCTTCCTCAGATATAATTATCCCTCCTTCCTCCTCCCATTTTGTTTTAATGTATGAAGTCGAATGTGTTTTAAGATTTGACAGCCCCTTATACATGCTTGAAATGATTCTACCACCGTTATCTGAAATATATGCTTTTCTAAAGAGCTCTATCAAGCATGTACTTGCCTTGGTTACATTTTTAAGCGTCTTATTAACATATTGACTCATCTGTAAATAACGATAAAAATCTTGTTTTTTTAATAAGTGTTTCTCTTTAAGCATTTCAAAACTGAACTGTGTTCCTTTTTTCATTATATTGCAAAGAACTGTTATTCCTTTAGCTGTCCAGTCCTTAAATCTAACATCCAATTTATTTGGTGTAAAATCTGAGTCATATGCACACCATTTAAGAATTGCAATATCTCCGTCTAGATTATATTCTTTTATAGTAGTTTTCTATATTTTAAGAGTCAATTTCACCCATGGGTTATCAATAGTATTTATGTACCTTTGCAGGTTGTTATCAGCCAAAATTGCTTGAATGGGGATGGGAAATACCCGCTCCTCAATGTTTTTCCATTGAGTGTCAAATGATGGGTTGCACCAACATATCACAGTTCTCAAATGTGCTGCAAAATAATAATCTCTAAGAGAAGGTAGGCCCCATCCCCCACTTTTCCTTTGCTAATTGCAAAGTTTTGAGATGAACTCTAGGTCTTTTACCCTGTTAAATATACCTTGACAGCATCTTGTTCCATTCATTGAATTGATTTTGATTAATCTCTATTGGTAGGGTCTGAAAGATATACAACAGTCTGGGCATTTTAATAGACTCAATCCTTGAACTGAGACTGAAAAAGGAATCAGGTTCCATTTTGCCACATCTTGCTTAATTCTTTTATATAAAAGCTGATAATTACATTCTGATAATTTTGCCAAATCTTTTGGCATAATGATGCCCAAATATTTGAAAGACTCTGTTTGCCATGCCCAGGGATATCTACTTTCAATTTCTCTTGGGGGGTTATAGTAATATGAAAGTAATTGGGTTTTATCTGTGTTGATCTTGTATCCTGAAATTTGACCATATTGTTCAAAGGATTGCATCAATTTAGGTAAAGAGTATGTTGGTTGCCCTAGATAGATCAAAATGTCATCCACATAACAAGCCAATTTATGTTCTGTCCCTTTAATAGTAATTCCCCTGATATCTTTTTTTGTCTGATGTATTGAGCTAATGGTTCCAGATATAATGCGAAGAGTAGCAGTGACCATGCACAACCCTGTTTCGTGCCCCTTTCTAGGGTAAGACTATTTGATAAATATCCATTGATTTTAATCCTAGCAGTAGGATTGTCATATAGTGTCTGTATAGTTTTAATAATTGTGTCTTGGAAACCAAATCTATGTAAAACTCTGTAAAGAAAATTCCAATTAACCGAATCAAATGCTTTTTCAGTGTCCACACTTATCACTATTGCTCCGATTTTATTTTTTTGTATATGATCCATAATGTGAAGTGTCCTTCATATATTGTCTTGTGTTTGGCGTTGTATAAAACCTGTCTGATCGTTATGTATCAGTATGGGTAGAAACTCCTCTAATCGTTCCGCCATGATGGAGGTAAATAATCTATAATCTACATTAAGAACGGATATTGATCTAAATGACCCACATTCCATTTTATCCTTGCCTTCTTTCGGTATAGCTGAAATTATCACTTCCTTCCAACTGGGTGTCTTTTTTAGAGCCCAGTTCAGTATGGGGAATAAAGCAGGATTAACTCATTTTTAAATTCTTTATATCACTCTGCCGTATACCCATCTGATCCTGGTGACTTGCTTAACTTAAGCCTACTAATTGCAGCTTTTAATTCAACTTCGGTTATGTCAGCAGTCATCATTCTATTTTGTTCTTCGCTTAAAGTGGGTAACTCTAGAGAATTCAAGAAGGTGTCAATTTGGGTTATGCTTCCCCGTGGAACTTCGGAATGTAGACTTTTGTAAAACACTTCAAAAACTTCTTGAATTTCACTTAGCTTATTTTTTTATCGTTTTCGTTCTTGGGTCCCTAATTCTATGAATTGTATTTTCTGCTGTTTTTTTTTAGTTTCCATGCCAGTATTTTCATAGATTTCAGTCCACTTTCATAATGTCTCTGTTTCAGAAATAATAAGTTTTTCCTGATTTCTTACGTAGCCAAACTATTTATTTCTTTCTAATTCTTTTAATTTCCCCTAATGTATCCTGTGCCAAACTCAATTTGTGTTTTTTCTCTAGTTCCTTCAGCCTATTTTGTAATTCCTCTAATGTTTTATTCCTTATTTTTTTCTTATATGAAGATATCACTAAAATTTTCCCTCTTAAGACTGCCTTCAGAGTATCCCATAAAATGGGAGGAGAAACCTCTCCATTATCATTAAATTCTAAGTAGAGACCAATTTCTTTTTAAATTTGTTCCTTAAAGTACGGTTCATTGAGTAGACTTGAATTTAGTTTCCAAATAGTATTCTTTGGTTGTAGCTCAAAATCAACTGATAATTATAAAGGTGCATGGTCACTTACATCTATTGTTCCAATTCCACAGGTGTTGGTGTCCTGATGAAGGGTCTCGGCCCGAAATGTCGACAGCGCTTCTCCCTATAGATGCTGCCTGGCCTGCTGTGTTCCACCAGCATTTTGTGTGTGTTGTTGTTTGAATTTCCAGCATCTGCAGATTTCCTCATGTTTCCACAAGTGTTTATTTTGTCTTTGTCTTTTCCAAATGTTATGAAATAATCTATTCTTGTACATAGAGAATGGGGAGCAGAATAATGAGTGTAATCCCTTCTGTCAGGGAGAAGGTCCCTCCGTGTATCAATTAAACCAACATCCTCAAAAAGTGTATTAACTTTCTTATGAAGAGAAAGTACATACATACTTAAGTATTTTTCTATTGGAAGAGTCTAAGTTTGGTTGTAATTGTAAATTTAAGTCTCCCCCACATATCAGGAGACCTTCTGTTTCCGTTACCATAATATCAGTAATTTTCTGAAAGAAACCAATATCACTTCCTGGGGGGTACATATATATTCAATAGAGTAACTGAATTTCCATCTATATTCCCCCTTACCAGAATATATCTGCCCTCTTTATCTCCCATTTCGAATACTTTTTCAAAATTTAGCTTACTTGAGGTAAGAATAGCAACTCCTCTCCTATGTCCTGATTTATATGAAGAGAAAAACAGATTAGTGAAGCCCATTCTCTTTAGTTCTTTTATGCTCATTATCACTTAAAAGAGTTTCCTGTAAACATACCACATGGGCTTGTTCTTTTTTCATTTTGGATAAAATTCTCTTACGTTTGATTGGATTTAATAGCCCATTGACATTAAAAGAAATAAATTTTACTTTGTTCTTAGCCATCTGTATTTATCTGTCAATGTATCATTGAAATTAGAATGAAACTTAATCGATCTACTCCCTGAACAAATAAGAACCAAGAAACGCAAATAATAACAAAAATTGCAACAAACATGTGATTCCAAGGCTGAGGTCTCTAGTAGATGTCCCTGCATTGAGCTAGAGGAAATGTCTAGCAGTGGGGGATAACCCCTCCTACTTGTGAGTTGAGGGCCCCCATTGTAGTATTCATAAAAGTTAGTGAACAAATCCATTACACAGAAAAGATTTCCCTGTGTACTCCTCCTATATATACATATGCAAACACAAAAAATATATATATATGTACATACACACATATATTACATACATACACATATATGCACACATATATATATTCTCATTTTGGTGGGGAAAAGGAGTAAGTGAGCGAATAAAGAATAACAACTAAGTAATATAAAATCCACATTTTAATAAGTATTTCTCGAGATAGGTATATCACCATTTAGTTGTGCTTCCGTTTAGCTTCTCAACATTTTTAAAGTTAGCCAAACTTTATGGCTCTTCTGAAGGGGGTGAGGACTACCTTTGGGAAACTCCCAGTCTCTTCCTGATATATTTCTCTCAGCCTCCTCCCTTTTCCTGCCTTCTCAATTCTCGCACTATTTCCCAAGCGGAGTGGGATAATTCCTCAGCCAGGCTTTCCCTCATTTTGGTCATGCTGACAGGCAACCCTCTGGCCTTCATGTCTGTAGTTGCCTCTTCCACTGTCTGGTACAACCGCGTTCTGTTGTCCTAAAACACTTGAAGTTTGGCAGGGTACGGAGCTTGAAATCTAATCTTGTTTTGCTTTAGTACTCGCTTTACTTCGGAGTATTCTTTGCGTTTCTGGAGGACCGCGAGGGGGGGGGTAATCTTGGTCGAAATATATTAATTTATTGTCGAAAAACACTCCCTTCAGGCCCTTCATAGAATGTCCGCCATAGTACTGTACTGAAGGAATTTTATTATTATTGAGCGTGGCTCTCTATCCCGGATAGGTTTTGGGACGAGCGCACGGTGGGCTCTTTCGACTTCCAGCTCCATAACCGAGGGAAGATCCAGTGCATCCCGCAGTAACTTTCCAACAGACTCCGTCATAGACAAGCCCTCCGCTCCTTCGGGAACATTGTAGATTCTGATATTTTTCCGCCGTGATCTTCCCTCCAGGTCAAGCAGTTTACCTTCTTGGCGATGTAATATTTTATTGTCTTACTCTGTATCCAATCCAAGTTTTGAACGCAATCTTCCACCTTCTCAATTCGAGTCTCTGCCACCGTTATTTTTTGATTGACGCTGGCGAGCTCTGACTTAATATCACAGAGCTGCTGTTTTATATCTTTCTGGACCTCCATTATTTCTCTCAGGATTTCGAACATATTCGCCGCTTCGCCTGAATGAGGCCCAGTGTCCGCCTCGCTAGCACGCGGTCGGGTTGGAGAGCCACTCGCTGCACTCCTCTCGGCCACGGGCTCCGCAGTGTCGCTTTTTTAATTTCCATTCCTTTTCCCCATTCTTGCCCCTCTTTTCAGTTCAAATATTTTTGAAAAAAATATCATATTTGATGGGTTAACGGGGCTTAATACGCATTTTTTCGGAGGAGCTAGTGACCTAAGCTGCCATTCTTGACGATGACATCGCCAGAAACTCGTGCTTTGAAATTTTAATCTCTGAGGCGCTCCATTGGCGGAAGTCAGCCGTGGACGCTGCGGCCCAGCTATCTACATGGCACCCAAACCAGGGCAGTACGGTATGGCTCCCCCTCTCCATGAATCCAAAGGAATGGCAGAGACTGATACAGTTTGATAGCAGTGGCAGCGCAAGAGTTACCAGTCAGAGTTGAACTCCAGATATTTCCTCAATTTACTTCCGAAGCCTTTCCCACGAGCGGGTAACAGGGGTGTGAGATCAGAGTTTCCTTTTCCCTAAACTCTATGTGCCAATTTGTCAACGGCCTTCTAAAATTTTAAATATATCAATTAGTTTGCCCTTCTTTTTCTGCTACTACAACTTCAGGAAACTGTAAAGATTGGTCAAACATGATCTCCTTCTTCATAACTTATGTGTTAGTTCTACCCAGCCCTGCTCTTATTTTCGAAGCCCTGATTACAATTTCCTTCATAATAAATTTCCAGCATTTTCCCTACAACCTTATCAAGCTAAATGAGCTAGAAATTTCTCTCCTCCTTCTCTCCATTTTCTTAGAAAATGGTGTTACAGAGGCTATCTTCCAGTCAGATGTCTGGCCTACTTGTGGCTGTGGATCCTCCAATGCAGGCAACTCTGTGTGGGTTCAGCACAAGCTGTCTGGTCCGAAGCTACGGCTGATAAATGCCTCATTAGTGACTCCAAGGTTCTGGACCCAACAATGGGTTAAAAAAAAACGGCAAAGGTGGGACAATTCAAACAACACACACAAAATGCTGGTGGAACACAGCAGGCCAGGCAGCATCTATAGGAGAAGCACTGACGACGTTTCGGGCCGAGACCCTTCGTCAGGACTAACTGGAAGGAAAGATACTAAGAGATTTGAAAGTAGGCGGGGGAGGGGGAAATCCGAAATGATAGAAGAAGACCGGAGGGGGAGGGATGAAGCCAAGAGCTGGAAAGTTGATTGGCAAAAGTGATACAGAGCTGGAGAAGGGAAGGAATCATGGGATGGGAGGCCTAGGGAGAAAGAAAGGGGGAGGGAAGCACCAGAGGGAGATGGAGAACAGGCAGAATGATGGGCAGAGAGAGAGAAAAAAAACAAACAACTAAATATGTCAGGGATGGGGTAAGAAGGGGAGGAGGGGCATTAACAGAAGTTAGAGAAGTCAATGTTCATGCCATCAGGTTGGAGGCTACCCAGGCGGTATATAAGGTGTTGTTCCTCCAACCTGAGTGTGGCTTCATCTTGACAGTAGAGGACGTCCATGGTGAAAATAAGGCGGTGGGGGCCAGGGAACTTTAAATCATTGAAAAAATTCTAAGCGTGAGAAGTGTCACGAACATAGGTGGGAAGAGATTGAACAAGGGGGGATAAAACAGTGTCAAGGTATGCAGAAATTAGTTTGGTGGAGCAGGAGCAAGCTGAGACAATAGTTCTACCTGGACAGGCAGGTTTGTGGATCTTGGGTAGGAGGTAGAAACGGGAAGTGCGGGGTGTGGGAACTATGAGGTTGGTGGCAGTGGATGGGAGATCCCCAGAGCTGATAAGGTTGGTGATGGTATAGGAGACAGTGGCATGGTGCTCCTTAGTGGGGTCATGATCAAGGGGTAAACAAGAGGAGGTATCAGAGAGTTGTCGCTGTGCCTCGGCCAGGTACAGGTCAGTATGTCAGACAACAACAGCTCCCCCCTTATCAGTGGGTTTTATAGTGAGGTTGGGATTGGTGTGGAGGGAGCGGAGAGCAGAGCGTTCGGAAGGAGTGGGGTTGGAATTGGAACACCATGTGGTGAAGTCGAGACGGTTGATGTCCCATCGGCAATTAGCAATAAAGGTGGGACGATGAGCAGATAGAATCAGGTGGGGGAGAGAGGGCAAAGACAGCGACAAATGATGGGAGGTTGTAGGTGGAGGCAACAAAGGTCTGCAGATGGCGGAATCTCGAACTAAAACAAGGTATAGAGGAATCAAAGAAGGGAGGTGGGAGGGCAGATTGGAAGAGTGGCAAAAGGGGTCCCAATGGGAGGAGTGTGTGGCTGATAGGCAGATATAGGTAGAGGAAGGGAAATTAGAAGATGGGGGGGTGAGAAGGGTAATAATATTTCAGTACATTAACCTTTTCATAACTGTTTGTTTGACATTGATGTTGCTCTATCACGAGGGGCTAGATCTCAAAATCTCTAAAGGTTAAACAGATAAACCTCAAAGCAATGTGTTACAATAAATGCTTCACAACATGGATCGTCCACTGATCATCTGGTCTTGTTAACCTTTGCGAAGCACAGTGCTCTCTACAGATCCAGGATTTTGACTTCAGAATCAGGTTTATCGTCACTCAAATACATGGTGAAATGTTTTGTTTTGAGGCAGCAATATGGTGCAAGGCATAAAATTATTACAAGTTACAGAAAGAAAGAAATAAACAGTGCAAAAGAGAGGTAGTGTTCATGATGGCAGAGGGAAAAAACTGTTCCTAAAGCATTGAGAGATTGAGTTGAAGAGCTGAGAGGTAATGTTACAGCTATATAAGATCTTGGTCAGACCCCACTTGGAGTACTGTATTCATTTCTGGTCACCTCACTACAGGTGGGATGTGGATACTACAGAGAGAGTGCAGAGGAGATTTACAAAGATGTTGCCTGGATTGGAGAATGTGCCTTATGAGAATAGGTTGAGTGAACTTGGCCTTTTCTCCTTGGAGCGATGGAGGATGTAAGGTGTATAAGGTGATGAGAGGCATTGATTGTGTGGATAGTCAGAGGCTTTTTCCCAGGGCTGAAATGGTTAACATGAGGGGGCACAGTTTTAAGGTGCCTGGAGGTAGGTACA
Source organism: Hypanus sabinus (assembly GCF_030144855.1). Taxonomy (NCBI): domain Eukaryota; kingdom Metazoa; phylum Chordata; class Chondrichthyes; order Myliobatiformes; family Dasyatidae; genus Hypanus; species Hypanus sabinus. Next base: position 62,655,607 of record NC_082723.1, on the reverse strand, counting down.
GAGGGGATGTCAGGGGTAAGTTTTTCACACAGAGAGTAGTGGGTGCATGGAATGGACTGCTGGTGATGGCGGTGGAGGCAGATACAATAGAGACTTTTAAGAAATGCTTAGATACATAGAGCTTAGAAAAAGGGCTATGTGATAAGGTAATTCTAGGCAGTTTCTAGAGTAGGTTACATGGTCAGCACAATATTGTGGGCCGAAGGGCCTGTGATGAGCTGTAGATTTCTATATTCTATGTTCTATGAGTGTGTGCCTTCAAACTCCTGTACATCCTCCCTTATGGGTAGCAATGAAAGAGGGCATGTCCTGGAGAGTGAGGGTCCATAATGTTAGATCTCACTTTCTTGAGGCGTGACGTTTTGAAAGCGTCCTCGATGGTGGGGAGGTTTATGCCTGTGATGGAGCTGGCCAAATCTAAAACCCTCAACCTTCTCCTGCGGTCCTGTGAATTGGAGCTCCATACCAGGCGGTGATGGAGATATGATAACAGGTTTCAATCCGCTTTTCGGGAATCATATAGGAATTGGAGTTCCCGCGATACTGCTGACCTTCTCCAAGTGGACGGTGGGTGGTGGGCATTGGTGGTTTGGGAAGTGTCTTACTGAATGGCTGTAGTGACACAGACACTGTAATCAGAGTGCTGGTGGTGAGCGGCCTAAACATTTAGGACGGTAGATGGTTTAGGATCAATCTGTGATCTGGAAGATGTTGAGCTTCACGAGTGTCAATGGAACAACATTCACCCAGGTAAATGGACTCATTCAGTCATTCTCCCAAGCCAGGAAAGAACATAGAGCATGAACAGGACGACTGCTTCGTTATCCATTCCTGAAGATCCAGAACACTATATTTAATTAAGCACTGCTCTTTGTTAATTAATTAACAGGACAGCAATAGGTAAAGAGCAGAGTTTAATTAAAGACTGGGCTCCGAGTTTACATGAGAACCTCCCAAAGCTTCAGTCTTCATCAGACAGGTGGTTCAAGAAATGCATTGAGATGACACAAGTTATCACCGCTTCATGATCACTGGGTAGAGATCTTGCAATTCCCTCCCCACGCAGAACTGGAAGTGGACTCACTGAGCAACTGAAGGGAGTCCATTTGCAAATCGTTCAAATGAATTCAGGATTTCAGCTTCACAGTGCAGGCTGCTGTAGGTTGGGGGTGACGAGGCACCTTCCCCATCCCACACCTCTCTAACCGCCCTCTCTAAATAAGCAGAAACCCCCACAGGTGTTGATGTCAAAGTCACAATGAAGTCACTCATTCACAAGGCACGCTGGCAGCTCATGATGTCTGCCATGTCTATATGTGGTTGACATCCATCTGCCTTGAAGGACAGTGGGTGATGATCATCATCACAAGCCTGGGCAGAAGGTTTGGAGATCCTGAGATACCCAGTCATCAAGACCCCTCTTTCAGCCTCACCAGTGCAGTCCAAAGGAAAGCTTATGAAGCAATATGTTTGGAACCAGCTTGGCTGCAGGAGCTGCTGGAAGGATGTTCCATGATGTCCAGCTGCTTTCGGGATCCACTCCGGATCTTCTGCCTGGGTTCACTGCTGTAGCCTTCGTCTCTCCCAAGGCTGCCCACAAGGCAGTGGGGCTATTTACCCATAGCTGGGGGTCTGGTTCACGAGCATCAGGGTGTGGCCACACACCTGGGCCTGTGTGATATGAATGCAGGGGCCAGATCTCCTCTCCGTCCTCTGTAGTTCAGCCTGAGGCTCCGTGTGTCCCCAGTGAGGAGGCACTACATGAGGCTTGCAGTTGGAGAGGCTGTGTACTGGCAGGGAGACACTTGCACATTCATCTCTCCTTTTCGCAAGACAACTAGCCAACGGTGGAAGCTGAGAGTGAGAGCAACAAGCACTACCAACTACACTACCACACTAGACCCATCACAACAACCATTTTGATACCACTGTCTACATATTACTAGAATAAAATACAGGAAGTTAAAGTCTGACTCTCGGATTCTGACAATCCATAGTCTCTATGCTTTAGGCAAATTAATTCAAGACAGCTCACTGGAAGGTGCTGGCTTCACATTTACTTTGTAATGATTACACAACAACATATGTTGCTATGTTTGACATGGAACAAAAGACAGGTAATTACTCTTCTAGGAGTATACAGCAGGCCCTGTGACTATGTGTCACAAAGAAATGCATGTAGAGAAACCATGAAGAGATTCAGGATTAATGGAACTACAGTCATGTGATAACTTCCTGGCATTAATTGGAACCATTTTAAAGCATAGGCACGGAAGGAGATGGAATTGTTATTGTACGTTAAGGCACGTCTTTGAACTAGTACATGACCACTCCAATAAGAGAGCAACAGCATGCATTTCCCGATTAAACTGAGCCACAAATCGATACCCTCAAGTTTAGAAATTACAGAATTTCATGTAGAGTCCCATCTAATATTATTCCAATTTATCTGAATGTAAGCAGAGTAGACTGATCAATCCCTTGACATGTAGTGTATAGTCTGGAGCAACACCATTGTAATAACAACATATATTAAAATTGTACCTTCTGAGGTCCTATTACATTCAGTGCTTGAACATTTTTCCAAACAGTTACAATCCAGTAGCACATTCCTAACTAATTGCTGTGTTCTATAGACTTTCATAAAATCAGATGTTGAAAATTTTGTCAAAAGTTTGTAATTTTAAGGATTAAATATGCCCACTTGTGATTACACACTACCAAACAACAACTCACTTCTTGGCGACAGTTACCCATCTGCTGCAAAAATTCATAAAAGCTTTGCATGAAATTAACCATTCACAAAAGAGTAACAGAGACAAGGGAAGAAGACACCACAGTAATCTGTTCTCACAATGGGATAAGTTATAAACTGCTCATATTTCAACCTATTTATTTCTAAAGGCATTCAATTACTTTATTACATTGTCACATTGTCATTAATGTTTTTGGGCGTGCTTTATCTCAAAACAATGGTGACACAGTAGAATGCTTAAGTGCTTTGAAACATCCCGATATTAAAAACAGAACTCGATTTAGGATGGGAGTTTGTTCTTTCTGATAGGCATTTGATTGTTGCAGGACTGGCTTTCCTTTCAGGAGGATCTCCATCTATGGTACATCTCCACAATCGAAAGTTGTTGAGAGGATTCAATGCCTGCCCATTATAACATTACAATTTAATATTAGGGAGATCCCTGGAGATACCTTCCTGTGGTGAAGTACGTGAGATTAAATTGAAAGCTGCTTTTGTGCCTATTTCAGAAGGTAGTGAACTAAATCGCTCTCAAAATTTCTCAAGTGCATCAAGCAGGTTCCTGAGGGGAGACCTGATAAAAGTGTATACCTTTCTGGCAAAATAAACGTTATTTATAATTTTAAAACTTGCAAGAATAAACTGTGTAATGCCTTTTCACTCCAAATATTTAAAGACGATGTGTTAAGTAGTGTTCAATTACATTTCTTAAAACCAATAGCAATACAATAATTGAGGAGCTTCTTCAGCCAGTCTGGCATCTCTCTGTCTAGTAGTGGAAGAACCCTGTACCATGATCCTTCCCCAGCGAACCCTGCACTGTGGCACTGAAGCACTGTGACAAGCTTCAGGGCGTCCCTCAGCACACTCCCCCCTGCAGCCTGGAATGTGCCTCTTGGCAGCATTTCTCCATTGACCAAACAGTTTTAGATAGACCAAAGGGTGTCTTTCACCAAGATGATGATCTAGCAACACAATGTCCGTCTCTGTGTCTGTCACTGGTGGGTATGTTTCCCAGGGACACCACAAGGATATGTGCTTAGCCCACTGCTCTACTCTCTTTGCACCCATTACTGTGTGTCTAGGTATAACTCAAATGCCGTCTATAAATTAGCTGATGATACAACCATTGTAGGCAGAATTTCAGAGGGTGACGAAAGGGCATACAGGAGTGAGATATACCAGTTAGTTGAGTGGTGTCACAGCAAAAAACCTTGCACTCAACATCAGCGAGACCGAAGAGCTGATTGGGGACTCCATAAAGGAGGGAACACAAACCAGTCCTCATAGAGGGATCACAAGTGGGAATACTGAGCAATTTCAGGTCCCTGGGTGTCAATATCTCTGAGCACCTAACCTGGCCCCAACATGTTGATACAGCCATAAAAGTGGCAAGATTTCATTGGGAGCTTGTGGAGCTCTGGTTTGTCAACTAAGACACTTGAAAACTTCGACAAATGTACCATGGAGAGCTTTCTACTGGCTACATCACACTGTCTGGTATGGGGGTGGGGGGGGGCTACTGTACAAGATCAAAGTAAGTTGCAAAAACACGTAAGATTAGTCAGCTCCGTCATGTGTACTAGCCTCCGTAATATCCAAGTCATCCTTAAGGAGCAATGTCTTGGGAAGACAGTGTCCATCATTAAGGACCCTCACCGCACAGGTCAAGCCCTCTTCTCATTGTTACCATCAGGAAGGAGGTACAGAAATCTGGAGGCAAACACTCAGTGATTCAGGAACAGCTCCTCTCTGAATAGACACTGAATCCATGAACATTACTTCACTACTTTTATATTTCTGGGTTTTTTTGCACTACTTATTTTAACTTTACTTAATAGACATACAAATACTTACTGTAATTCAGTTATTTCCTCCACATTTGTTTAACATATATTTCATTGTACTGCAGCTGTAAAATTAACAAATTTCACGACATAATATGATGATATTAAACCTGATTCTAATTCCGATCAGGGAGTACTCAGTCAGGCAGCTACTCAGGATGAACCGTGACACAATCCCTTACATCTTTCTCCACACCCTCTTCACAACCCCACAGACCGCAAAGAGGCGAGCAACTGTTTGTCCCCACTGCAGTCATCCCACACGCAGTGGGAGTGACTTTCAGGACATGCAGGAAGGACCTGACTGAGAGCGTCCCTTTTACCATCTGCCTGTTGGTGAGATCTAGCAGTGAAGCATTCTGCCAACTGGTCTGGACAGTCTCTTCAGGGAACCACTCCACAGACTCCAACAAGTTTTTCGGCACCGTCTGCAGGATGTTCCATGCTGACCACTGCCTGATGCACTTGCGGTCCAAACTGTTGGTCTAGAAGATTTCCACAAAGGGCAATGCCCAACTGACCTCAGGTATCTAGACCTGATGGTGAAGAACCATGAAGTGAGGGACATTGATAGGGTAGATAGTCAGAGTCTTGTTCTCAGAGTAGAAATGTCATGCCATTCTGTGCACAAGTCTTAGGCACATATATATAGTTAGGCTGCCGGAAACCTTTGCAAAGTACTGTATCTGTCAACGTGGAGCAAAGAGCAAGTTTGTAGACCGGGCAGGAGCAAACAACGTTGAGAAAGGCGAGGGTGGTGCACCACAGGAGGGATGTGGGACAGATGGCAGAGAAGGAGTGCCAGATGCACCCAGCACTGAAACACCAAATAAGGTCAGACAATTGTTTATTGATCATTACAGAATTATGAGATGTATAGATATTGGTCATACATTCCCCAGAAGTATTCTCAATGATCCACTGTGATTCAGTGGTCTAGACCATATTCAGGATCCATCTTTGAATCTGGATGAGTATGCTGCAGTTACCACTGACTTCATTAAAATCTGTGTGGATGAATGTGTGCTTGCAAAGACTTGCTGTACATTCTCAAACCAAAAGCTGTGGATGAACTGAGGTACATCATCTGCTGAAGGCTGGATCTGTGGCATTCAAGTCTGCTGACCCAGGTCTGTACCAGAAAACCAGGTATGACTTGTGAAGGGCTATTTCAAGGGCAAAGAGAAAATTTTGAATCAGGTTGGAGGTGACTTTGGATGTATGACAACTCTGGCAACGTTTGCAAGACATTGCTTCCTGCAAAGCAAAACCCAATAGCATGAATGGCAGTGATGCTTCACTACCAGATGAACTCAATGCCTTCTATGCACACTTTGAAAGGGAGAATATAACTGCAGCTGTGAAGATCACTGCTGCACCTGGTGACCCAGTGATCTCAGACTTGGAGGCCAATGTTAGGCTGTCTTTAAGGAGGGTAAACCCTTGCAAGGCAGAAACCCCGATGGAATATGTGGCAAGGCTCTGAAAACTTGCGGCAACAAACTGGCGGGAGTATTCAAGGACATTTTCAACTTCTCACTGCTATGGGTGGAAGTTCCCACTGGCTTCAAAATGGCAACAATTGTACCAGTGCCTAAGGAGAATAATGTGAGCTGTCTTAATGACTATCGCCCAGTAGCACTCACATCTACAGTGATGAAATGCTTTGAGAGGTTGGTCATGACTAGACTGAACCTCTGCCTCAGCAAGGACCTGGACCCATTGCAAGTCGCCTATCGTTACAATAGGTCAATGGCAGATGCAATCTCAAGTCTCTTCACTCGGCCTTAGACTACCTAGACAATACAAACACTTATATCAGGATACTGTTCATCGACTAAAGCTCAGCACTTAACATCATCATTCCCACAATCCTGATTGATAAGTTACAGAACCTGGGTCTCCATACCTCTCTCTGCAATTGGATCCTCAACTTCCTAACAGGAATACCACAGTCTGTGCAGATTGGTGATAGTATCTCTTCCTCACTGACAATCAACACTGGTGCACCTCAGGGGTGTGAGCTTAGCCCACTGCTCTACTCTCTCTACACCCATGACTGTGTGGCTAGGCTTAGCTCAAATACCATCTATAAATTTGGTGATGATACAACCATTGTTGGTAGAATCTCAGATGGAGATGAGAGGGCGTACAGAAGTGAGATATACCAAATGGTGGAGTGGTGTTGTAGCACAGTCATGGGTATAGAGAGAGTGGAGCAGTGTGCTAAGCACACATCTTGCCCCCTGCACCAATTCTTCAGCCACACATTCATCTGGAATATCATCCTTTTTTTAACCCCACTGGTGTATCGCACAGGCAAAGATCCAGAGATTACTACCCTTGAGGTCCTGCTTTTCAGCTTCTTCCCTGGCTCCCTATATCAACTCTTCAGGATATCATCCCTTTTTCTAGTCATGTCATTGCACCGTGGCTTCTGACAAGAATCCTTATTTTACATAAGAGTTGTTTACAATACTTCAGGTACTCAAAATGCAGGAGGCAATTACGAGCTCAGGCAGCATCCATGGAGAAAAATGAAAGGCTGATCTTTCATTTTATGTGTACTGCCCCAGATTTCCAGCATCTGCAGTGAACTCGGGTGTGGTGTCAACAATGTTGTGTAGAATTGAATTGACTTTATTTCTTGCATCCTTCACATAGTCAAGTCGTCACTTTTTTATTGTCATTTCGACCATAACTGCTGGTACAGTACATAGTAAAAATGAGACAACGTTTTTTCAGGACCATGGTGTTACATGACACAGTACAAAAGCTAGACTGAGCTATGTAAAAAAGCAACACAGAAAAAAACTAGACTACAGACCTACCCAGGACTGCATAAAGCGCACAAAACAGTGCAGGCATTACAATAAATAATAAACAGGACAATAGGGCAGTAAGTTGGTGTCAGTCCAGGCTCTGGGTATTGGTGAGTCTGATAGCCTGGGGGAAGAAACTGTTACATAGTCTGGTCGTGAGAGCCCAACCATCAGGAGTAAAAACCTCTCCATCTGAATATGCAATGTGCAAATTACAGTAATTTGTAATAAACAGTAAGATATACAACAGGACAGTCAATATAGCTTCGAAATACAATTGTGTCAATGTGAGTTAATCAGTCTGATGGCCTGGTGGGAGAAGTTGTCCCGAAGCCTGTCGGTCCTGGCTTTAACGCTGCAGTACCGTTTCCCGGATGGTAGCAGCTGGAACAGTTTGTGGTTTGTGCGACTTGGTTCCCCAATGATCCTTTGGGCCCTTTTTACATATCTGTCACTAAATGTCTTGAATATTGGGAAGTTCGCATCCACAGATGCACTGGGCTGTCCGCACCACTCTCTGCAGAGTCTTGCGATTGAGGGCATACCAGACAGTGATGCAGCCAGTCAGGATGCTCTCAATTGTGCCCCTGTAGAAAGTTCTTAGGATTTGGGGGTCCACACCAAACTTCTTCAAACGTCTAAGGTGAAAGAGGCGCTGTTGTGCTTTTTTCACCACAAAGCCGGTATGTACAGACCATGTGAGATCCGCGGTGATGTGTATGCCCAAGAACTTCAGCTCTTCACCCTCGCAACCCCAGATCCATTGAGGTCAATTGGGGTGAGCCTGTCTCCATTCCTCCTGTAATCCACAACCAGCTCCTTTGTTTTTGTGACTGGGGGAGAAGTATTTTTCTTGACAGCACTGCGTCAGTAAGGCAAGTATCATCTTGCATTCAAGTCTTCTAGCAAAAATTACCCGCTGGCCATATACTTTATTTTTGCATACCAACATATGTACAAGGAGCATTTTGAGCAAAAAATTGCACAATTGCTGACATTTCAAGAATAGGTTCCTCCTGCCATAGGCGAGGCTGATCGACGTAGCCCGATCAAGTCTTTGGTTCTTGGTGGGTTAGTCTTGCTCTCAGATTCTGAAAATAAACATGACAGATTGCAGATGCTGGAATTCTTCAGCAACAAAGCACAAATGCTGTTGGAACTCAGCATGTCAGGAGGGAAATGAACTGTTGACATTTCCACAGAGACCCTTCACGGGCTCTGCCTGACCTGCCGAGCTCCTTCAGCGCTTTGTCTGTGTTGTTGTAGACTCTTGTTAATTTTTTTTTACCCCAGATATAAACGAATTCTCCTTGAGGGAGTGGTCACCACCGGAAGGTGGTAATGCAGAACGGAAGTTGCGGTAATCTGATTAAATGGTGGAATGCAGTGAACAGGAGGGCGTAGACCCTCCCCTATCCTCGCTGGCCATCCTCTTTTCCTGCCTCTTCCTCTCACGCCTTCCACCTGCGGGCCATCAGTCTCCCTTACTCCTGCCTTCCCTTCCCAACTATCCCGCCCCCTTCTTTTCTCCCTGTTCCTCCCCGTCCCGCCCCGGGGGTGTCACACCCTGTGGCACGTCCCCCACCCTGGTGGCTCCGGTTTAAAGTCGCGGCTCCCTGCGAGCCCTGCATCGTGTGAGCACAGGATGGCCGTGGCGGTGAGTTCGCGGCTGAACAAGGCGGTGCGGGAGCACTACCTGGGGCTCCCCCAGGGCGGCCAGGTGCAGGTCACCTACGTCTGGATCGACGGCACCGGCGAGGGTCTGCGCTCCAAGACCAGGACCCTGCAGTGCGAGCCCACAACTTTGGAAGGTACAGTATAACCCGAGCCCGGGCCGAGCCGTGCCGCCCTTCCCACAGGACGCCAACCCACTTGTTGTGTCTTCGCCTCCCGATCAGACATTCCGGAGTGGAACTTCGATGGCTCCAGCACCTACCAGTCGGAGGGCTCCAACAGCGACATGTTTCTGATCCCGGCCCGCATCTTCCGAGATCCCTTCACCCTGGATCCCAACAAACTGGTTCTCTGCGAAGTGCTGAAGTATAACCGCAAACCGGCAGGTAAGTCCCGTTCCGGTTCCGCCACCCCCACCTCCTCTTCCCCCCCCCCGGTGAGCCGTGCGTGGCATTTCAATTTGGACCATCGGCTGTGTTCCAGAAAGCAACCTGAGGCACGCGTGCAGTGAGTCGATGGAGCGGGCGAAGGAAGATCACCCCTGGTTCGGCCTGGAGCAGGAGTACACCCTACTAGGCATCGATGGAAATCCGTACGGGTGGCCGCAGAACGGGTTCCCCGCCCCGCAAGGTCGGTGTTTGAAAGATGATTCTCTTCAGAAAATATTGTCAATCTTGCACCTTATTTTCTACCTGTATTGCGCTTTTAATTTTATACTGCATTCTCTTATTGGTTTACCTTGTTCTTCCTCAATGATCTTCATGAACGATATACAGGACGAGCTTTACCCTGTATTTTGGTACATGTGACAACAATAATCCAATTCCAAATGCTCACCAATCTGTCTGAACATTTAATCAGGATTTTGAACCAAAGGGGATAACTTAACTTGCCAAATCACTTAAATGTTCAAAAAACCTATAGACTCCCTTTCAAGGATTCTTTCATCTCAGGTTCTCGATATTTATTACTAGAGAGAAAATGTTTGTGAAACTGAAAGGTCTGAAGGTAGATAAGTCAACTGGACCAGATGGTATGGACCTCGGGGTTCTGAAAGAGGCAGCTGAGGAGATTGTGGAGGCACGAGTTCAAGAATTCAAGAATCTTTCAAGAATTGATTGACTTTGGCATGGTTCTGAAGGACTGGAGAATTTCAAATGTCACTCCACCCTTTAAGATGGGAGAGAGGCAGAAGAAAGGAATTATAGGTCAGTTAGCCTGGTCTCAGTGGTTGGGAAGCTGTTGGAGCCAATTGTTAAAGGATGTGGTTTCAGGGTATTTGGAGGCCCATAATAAAATAGGCTGTAGTCACATTGTTTCCTCAAGGGAAAACCTTGCCTGAGAAATCTGTTGGAATTCTTTGAAGTAATAACAGGGTAGACAAAGGAGAATTGGTGGATGCTGTGTAGTTGGATTTTCAGAAGGCCTTTGACAAGGTGCTACACATGAAGCTACTTAACAAGATAAGAGCCCACAGGAAAGATACTAGCATGGATAGAGCATTGGCTGATTGGCAGGAGGCAAAGAGTGGGGAGCCTCTTCTGGTTGGCTGTTGGTGACTGTTAGTGTTGGAACCGATTCTTTTTGTGTCATATGTCAATGATTTAGATGATGGAATTGATGGCTTTGTGGCTAAGTTTGTGGATGAATAGAAGACAGGTGGAGGGTCAGGTAGCTTAGAAGAAGCAGAGAGGTTACAGAAGGAATTGGATTAGGAGAATTGGCAGATGGAATACAGTGTTGGGAAGTGGGTCATGCACTTGGGTAGAAGAGATGAAAGTATAGACTATTTTCTAAATGGAGAAGTGCAAAAGGACTTGGGAGCCCTCGTACAGAATTCCCTAAAGGTTGATTTGCTGGTTGGGTCTGAGGAAGGCAAATGTGATGTTAGCATTTGTTTCAAGAGGACTAGAATATAAAAGCAAGTATATAATGCTGAGGCTTTATAAGGCACTGGCGAGGCCTCACTTGGAGTATTGTTTGCACTTTGGGGTTTCTTATTGATCAAGTATGTGTTGACATTAGAGAGGGTTCAAAGGAGGTTCACGAAAATGATTCCGGGATTGAAAGGTTTGTCATATGAGGAACGTTTGACACCTGTGGCCTCTGCTTACTGGAATTCAGAAAAATGAGGGGTAACCTTTCTGAAACTTAGCGAATGTTGAAAGGCCTAGATAAAGTGGATGTGGAGAGGATGTTTCCTATGGTGGGGGCATCTACAACCAGAGGACATAGCCTCAAAATAGAGTGACGTCCTTTTAGAACAGAGATGAGGAGGAATGTCTTTAGCCAGAGAGTGGTGAAACTGTGGAATCCTTCACCACAGGCAGCTGTGGAGGCCAATTTGTTAGGTATATCGAAGGCAGAGGTTGATAGATTCTTGATTGGTCAGGGCACAAAAGGATAGGGGAGAAGGTAGGAGATTGGGGGTGAGAGAGAAAATTAGATTAGCCATGATTGAATGGGCCAAATGGCCTAATTCAGCTCCAATATCTTATAGTCTTGTGGTCTAAAATTGAACTTAGAGTGAGTCTGACATGATACAGTCTGTACTCTGGAAGAGAATTGCATTTGTACAATTAAAGATCTACTGAGCCCTGTTTGTTGAAGGTGGGGTGGCAGACATGCACTTTGGCAAGGCTCCCCTCTGCCATTAGACTTTTGAACACTTCCTCATCATTGCTTTGCACTATTTGTTTTGTAATGTATAGTCGTTTTATGTCTTGCACTGTACTGCTGCCACAAAATAACAAATTTCACATTATACGGCATAAAACAATGATAATAAACCAGATTCTGGTTCTTTGGGCAAGGTTGGTCCTAAACGTTAAGACAAACAGACTAATTGGATTCAAAGCTAGCTTGGTGACAGCAATGATGGGAGGTTACTATCCTGTTAAGTGATCTGTGACCTGTCATGTTCCAGGGTCAGTGCTGATACCTTTATTAGAAACATAGAAAATCTACAGCATAATACAAGCCCTTCAGCCCACAAAGTTGTGCCAAACATGACCCTACCTTAGAAATTACTGGGGTTACCCATAGCCTTCTATTTTTCTAAGCTCCATGTACCTATCCAAAAGCCTCTTAAAAGACCCTATCGTATCCGCCTCCACCACTGTTGCCAGCAGCCCATTCCACGCACTCACCACTCTCTTGAGTAAAAAAAACTTACCCCTGACATCCCCTCTGTACCTACTCGCAAGCACCTTAAACCTGTGCCCTCTTGTGGCAGCCATTTCAGCCCTGGGAAAAAGCCTCTGACTATCCACACGATTTATTGTTTGATATATGTTAATGACGTGGATATTCCTGTAGGAGATTTAATTAGTAAGCTTGTCAATGATGCAATATTGGTGGAGTTATGGAGAGTAAGGAAGATTCTCTAAGGTTACAGCAGAATATAGATTACTGTACTCTGAGGGAAGGAAGGGTTAGATTGACATTGGAGTAGATTAAAAGTTTAATGCAATTTTGTGCCTGCAATGTTCAAAGTAAATTTATTATCAAAGCACTATGATACACCCCCGAGATTCATTTTCTTGAGGGCATACCCATTAAATCCAAGAACCATAAACGAATCGATAAAAGATCGCACCCAACAGGGCGGACAGATGCTGTACGTCTGGTGTACTGTTGATGATCTGATGTGAAAATCTGTGATGTACTGTCTATGTTCTGAGAAAGTGGGTGGCTGTCGGCAGCAGGAACTTAATCCTGTCAGCTCTGAGGTGGTACATTTTGGAAAGGTAAATGGGGGTAGGATATTTACAGTAAATGGTAGGAATGTTGCTGAATGCCAGAATCCCTCTATCCAGGTGCATAGCTCCTGGAAAAGGTCAACGCAGCTTGATAAGGCTGGTGGGGAAGGGATATGGCATCTTGCCCACAGATTGGGGCACAGAATATCAGAGATTTGACATTAGTTTTTGAAGTGGCAAACAAAAGGTAGATGAGGTTTGGGTAGTGGATGTTGTCTATTTTGTTGTTCATAAAACCTTCTGCAAGTGCTGGTCTATAAGGTTAGCTTCTTTGAAATCCAGAGCGAGCTAAATAGGTGAATTCAAGATTGACATGGAAGCAGGAGGTGGTGGTTGAAAGTTGTTTCCTGGAATGGAGGCCATGTGTTGTGATCATTGTTATTGGTGCAAATGTTATCAATGCAAATTCGCATGGCTGGATCAGTAGGTTTGCAGATGTTGTTTATAGTGATAAGATCATCGTAGGATCTTGATCAGTTGGGGAAGTGGGTTGAGGAGTGGCAAATAGATTTCGATGTAGAGAATTCTGAGGTGGTGCAGTTTGGCAAGTCAGAAGTTTGGTGATCCAGTGTAGGAGTTGTACTTTGGGTGGTCGGGCACTGGGAAGTGTAAGGGATCTAGGAGTACAATGCATAATTTACTGAGAGCATCACAGGTTGACAGGGAGGTGGAATTTAGCATGCTGGCCTTCATCGGCCATGGCATTAAATATGTGAGTTAGAAAGGTCGTATAATTCAATGAGTACTTGGAGTACTGTGTACAGTTTTGGTCACCCTGTTATAGGAAAAAGAGTGCAGAAAAGATTTACAAAGATGATGCCAGGAATAGAGGGGCTCAGTTATAGGGAGGGGTTGGCCACACTAGGCATTCGTTTCTTGCACCATGGGACCAGAAGACATAAGAGTAGAATTTGGCCATTCTGCCCATCGAGTCTGCTCTGCCCTTCCATCATGGCTGATCCTGGATCCCTCTCAACCCTATGCACCTGCTTTCTTGCTATATCCTTTGATGCCCTGACCGATCAGGAAATGATCAACTTCTGCCTTAAGTATACCCACGGACTTGGCAGGGCATTCCACACGTTTACTGCTTACTAACTTTAAAAAAAATCCCTCCTTACCTTTGCTCTAAAATGTCACCCGCAATTTTGAGTCTGTGCCATCTAGTTCTGGATACCCCCACCAGAGAAAACATCTTCCCCACATCTACCCTAGTTAATCCCTTCAACATTCAATAGGTTTCAGAGAGATACCCCACCCCCGACATTCTAAATTCCAGCGAGTACAGGCCCAAAGCTGCCAAACGCTCCTTATATGTTAACTCCTTCATTCCTGGAATCATCCTCATGAACCACCTCTGGGCTTCCTCCAATGACAACGCATCCTTTCTGAGATACGGGGGCGGGGGTGGGGGGGGGGGGCCCAAAACTATTAACAATGAGGGAAAACTTCCATAAATTCTTTTCCCAAGGTAGGGAAATCCAGACCTTCTGGGGTGAGAAGGAAAGATTTAAAAGGAATCTGAGGGGGCATTTCTGTCAAGCGGAGGGTGGTAATGGAATGAGCTGCCAGAATAAGTGGTTGAGGCAGATACAAGAGTATCTTTTGAGAAGCACTTGGACAGGTAACATGGATGGGCAGGGCTTCAAGGAACATTAGCTGAACGCAGAAAATTGGGATTGGCAGGGTGGGCGCTGTGGTTGGCATGGACAGATTCGGCCAAAGGGCCTGTACAGAGGGACTCACTGCCAGAGGAGGTGGTGCAATCTGTTACATCCACAATGTTTATGGGACATTTTAGTTAGACACAAAAATAGACAAGACATAGAACAATACATCTCTAATACAGACCAATGGGATTAGTGTATTTAGAAAAAAAGGTTAGCATGGACGCGATGGGTTGAAGAGCTTCTTTCTGCACATCACAACTCTGCTCTCAGCACTTGGAGACCCCGGTGTATTGCAGGTCATCGGATAGTTCTGGACAGCTTCTGTGTCACTGGGCAAGGAGAGACCCTGGAAATGTTGCCCGTGGTTCTGATGAACGAGGTGCTACAAATCTCATCACCGTAAGCTCTACTGCTCTTCCCACTGAAATTATTTATTTCAGGTTTCCAGCATCTGCAGGGTTTTCTTTGATATTTTTTTAAATTCACTCGATGAGCTCTCCAGACTTCTTGGTCACCTGATTGCCCCATGCATTCAGTGTCAGCTGTAAATCATGGATGTCCACAATTTACAGTTATATTCCGAATATCCCATTCTTTAATCTCACAGTTATTTCCTGATACTCGTGGAAAGACTAAATAGGATAATTTGTTTGGTTGTCTAAAAGCTGCTTATTCATTTGCAGTTTGCTGCCGAAAGTGGGCCACACCCAACGTTATTGTTAGTTGGATTTTTTTTCCCAACAACTACATGAAATTATGAAAAGATAATTGTAAATGGTAGGCGTGATGCATTAGATCATGGTCACCCAGTGTTGGGTCATTTCCTTCTCCTTTTCTCCTTATCTTTAAGTAGTCCTGCTAACAGCACTGGGTGAGTCCATCCCTGTCACACAGGATCCTGCCCATCCCTTTGTCATTGTCAGGCTCAACTATATTGACAATCCTTTGCCAGATTCCTGTGAACCTGTAGCCATTGAAAACTGTTGCCCAATTTCCAAATCTCAACTCCACCCCTTTCCCATCAGCCTGTTAACCATCCTAGCTAAGTAACGATTAGTAATGCGAAATTTAAAATTGCAATAGATTTGCCCTTTTCTGTCCTTATAATCATGTCCAAGCAGGCAATGTGCTCACCTGCGAGTTCCTTCCTTCCAACCTTGTCCTCTTTTTAATTGCATCTTTAACACACCTTATCCAAGCTATTAATCACTTGCCTTCTGCCTCCTGGTGTAACTTCAGTACCAATTTTTCTTTGATGATGTGCCTGTGAGAACTGGTTGGGACTTTTTGTATTGCTCTGACCACGGTGTTTAGAAAGTTGCTTTATTAGTAGTCCAGTACCAAGAGAGCGAAAAACCCTGCCACCCCCCACACCCATCCACTTCATCTCTAGAAGCTCCTGAGTGTAGCTATGGTTTGTATTTGAACAGGCAATCAGAAACTTGGTAGTTATATTAAACTGCTAGTTAACTCAATTTTACTGTTGGCAATTTTCCTTTAAAATGGGTAAGTGATGTACAATTTGCCTGGGAGGTTGAGTTTACATACAGGAATAGCTGCTTGCTAATATAAATCTGAAAGTGGAAGGGCAGGAACATGTATTGACCATTTCTAAAACAACATAATTAGAGTTGTTATAGTTCCCACACTAATTGTTTACATTGTCCAAGTCACTTTGCCCCTTTTAACACTACTGTTGCATTGTTGGAGCAGATAAAGTCAATGGTTGAGATCTAGTAGAAGCTCACACTAATAGTTTACATTGTACAAACCATTTTGTCTCATCTATAGGACCATACTATTGCGGTGTTGGAGCAGATAAGGTCTATGGCAGAGATATAGTGGAAGCTCACTATAAAGCATGCTTCTATGCTGGAGTGAAGATCTCGGGAACCAATGCTGAAGTCATGCCATCACAGGTAAAAAGATACTCGTGGGTTACACAAAGCCCCTTTTATATTACCCTGGGAGTCTGATTGAACAATGAATTTGTTTCTCCTTCCTTCTAGTGGGAATTTCAGGTGGGGCCCTGTGAAGGGATTGAAATGGGAGATCACTTATGGATGGCCAGATACATCCTTCATCGCATTTGTGAAGACTTTGGGATTGTGGCCACATTTGATCCGAAGCCAGTAACTGGAAATTGGAATGGAGCTGGATGCCATGCCAACTTCAGCACCGAGTCTATGAGAAAACCAGGGGGACTCAAGTGAGATGATCTTAATTCTTTAACTTTTGTTTCTGCTGCTGCCCAGTTGAAGGATGGGGTTGCTTTGCTCATTGGCATATAGAAATATTGACAGTAGAGAAGGTCATGATAAACCTTAAAAGCAGTAGCGCAACACAATACTCCACCTGGGTATAATGTGAGTATCTGTACCATACCCTTTAGAGGGGGTGCAGAAGAGGCTTACTAAAGTGTATCTAGGAATGAGGGATTTTAGTTACCCAGGTAGGTTTGAGGGCTGTGGAACTGAGGAGGTTGTGAGGGAATCTCATAGAGATATTTAAATCCTTTCTCTTCATGATTTTTATAAATGACCTGGATGAGGAAGTGGAGGGATGGGTTAGTGAATTTGCTGACGACACAAAGGTTGTGGATGTCATGGAGGGCTATCAGAGGTTACAGCAGGACATTGATTGGATGCAAGACTGGCTGAGAATTGGCAGATGGAGTTCAACCTGGATAAGTGTGAGGTGGTTCATTTTGGTAGGTCAAATATGATGGCAGAATATAGTATTAATGGTAGGACTCTTGACAGTGTGGAGGATCAGAGGGATCTTGGGGTCCAAGTCCATAGGACACTCAAAGCCGTTGCGCAGGGTGATTCTGTGGTTAAGAAAGCATATGGTACATTGGCCTTCATCAATCGTGGGATTGAGTTTAGGAGCCGAGAAGTATTGTTGCAGCTTTATAGGACCCTGGTTAGACCCCACTTGGAGCACTATGCTCAGTTTTGGTCACCTCACTACAGGAAGGATGTGGAAACCATAGAAAGGATGCAGAGGAGATTTACAAGGATGTTGCCTGGATTGGGGAGCATGCCTTATGAGAATAAGTTGAGTGAACTTGGCCTTTTCTCCTTGGAGCGATGGAGGATGAGAAGTGACCTGATAGAGGTGTATAAGATGATGAGAGGCATTGATCATGTAGATAGTCAGAGGCTTTTTCCCAGGGTAGAAATGGCTAACACGGGAGGCCATAGTTTTAAGGTGCTTGGAAGTAGGTACAGAGGATATGTCAGGGGCAAGTTTTTTACGCAGAGAGTGTTGAGTGGGTGGAATGAGTTGCCAGTGACAGTGGTAGAGGTAGATACAATAGGGTCTTTTAAGAGACTCCTGGATAGGTACATGGATCTTAGAAAAATAGAGGGCTATGGGTAACCCTAGGTAATTTCTAAAGTAGATACATGTTTGGCACAGCATTGTGGGCCGAAGGGCCTATATTGTGCTGTAGGTTTTCTATGTTTCTCTGTTTCTAAATCATGATGGAGAAAGAGAGAATTTCTGTTGGTGAGAGGGTCAACACCCAGGCAACACAAAACAAAAGGATCCAAAAATTATATCTGTTGCCAGGTCCAGAACTGAATCCAAGCTCTTCAGTTGGTTTCCCTTTGTGCAGTTGTAGCAAAATTTCGATTGCCCTGAACAGTTTTTCTTTTAATCTCACAGAACATTGATGTTTATATCCAAGTGATAGAAGTTGTGCTGCTATATGCAGAGCCCAAGAAGGGCCACACCTGGAGAACCTTGAGAATTGAGTTTTCCATGCAGGGAGTACAGCATGGATCGACCAGACTGATACATGGATTCTGAGTTAAACTGGAAGAGAATTGCACCTTCTAACATTGTGTTCCTATTAAATTTTCAGGGATGTTTTTCAGCCTATTTCCACTTACTTGAAGAGTCCTAAAGAAAGATGTGGGGAGGTGTGTGAAAGGGATTGCAAAGGTTAGGGCCGTGGCAGCTGAAGTCTTAGCTGGCCTTGGTGGAATGTGGGAACTCGGTCACCCAGAGCTGGAAGAGTATAATTTCTCCCAGCCCACCGATCTTCTAGGAAGTTTAAGGTGATATGGGGATGTGGTCATGAAGGAATTGGAAACTGATAAGAAGGGTTTTTTGTTTCATCAGTGAATGGCAGTAGATGATAGAAAGAATTGGAGTGGAGAACTAAGGAGGTTGGGCAAAAGTGTTTTGGAACAGACAAGTCTGAAAGTTACAAAGGCATGAACTGAAAGTTCAGCTGCAGCTTCAGAATAGAAAGATGAGTCAAATATGGCACCAAGGTTGCAAGGCAGTTTGGATCAGTTTTATACAGCTGCCAAGGAAAGAGATAGAACAGGTGGAGAGAGAATGCTTAAGGGACCAGCTGATCAAAGTCCACCATTGGAAGGGGTGGGTCTGCTGTCAATTAGCTTTTCAAATTATGAATGTCAACTGAGCATTATTTCATCTTGTACATCATGGAAAGGTCAACAGCACATACTGTTTCTCAGGGTTCAGAGTAAATTCATTATCTAAGTACATATATGTCACTAAATACAGCCATGAGATTCATTTTCTTTTGGGCACATTCAGTAAATCCAAGAAACATAAGAAAATCATTGAAACTGCACCCAACAGGATGGACAAATAACCAATGTGCAAAAGACAACAAACTGTGTACATACATAAATAGATAAGCAAGCAATAACTATTGAGAACATGAAATGAGTGAGTCCATAGGTTGTGGGGGCAGTTCAGTAATGGAGCGACTGAAGTTACCCCCCCTGGTTAAGACCTGATGGTTGAGGGGTAATAACTGTTCCTGAACCTGGGTGTGGGTCCTGAGGATCCTGAACCACCTTCTCAATGGCAGCAGTGAGAGAAGAGCATGACCAGGGTGGTGGAGGTCACCGATGATGGATGCTGATTTGGATCAATTTAGTATAGCAGCCAAGGAAAGGGACAGAACAAGTGGAGAGAGAATGCGTAAGGTCCAGCTGATCACAGTCCACCATTTGAAGGAGTGTGTCTGCTGTCAATTTGCTTTTCAAATTATGGATGCTTCATGTAGATGTGCCCAGTGGTGGGGAGAGCTTTACCCAAGATAGACTGGGTCGTATCCATTACTTTTTGTAGGATTTTCCATTTTCGGGTATTGGTGTTTCCATACCAGGTCATGATACAACCAGTCAATATACCCTCCACTACACATCTATAGAAGTTTTCGATATGATGCTGAATCTTCACAGACATCAAAGGAAGTAGAGGCACTGTCGTGCTTTCTTCATAAGTGCACATATGTACTAGGCACTGTACAGATCTCTGAAATGATAACACTGAAAACTTTAAAGTTGTTGACCTTCTCCATCTTTGATCCCCCAACGAGGACTGGCTCATGGATCTCTGGTTTCCTCCTCCTGAAGTCAATAATCAGCTCCTTGGTCTTGCTGATATTGAGTGAGAGGTTATTGTTGATGTGGCACCACTCAAGCCAGATTTTCATCTTCCCTCCTGTATGCTGATATGTCACTGCTTTTGATTTAGCCCATGACATTTGACTCATTCTGATGTAGATCCAAGGTTGAAAGATTAAAGTAACTCACCTTTAACCCTTTAAATGTTTAGGTACATTGAAGAAGCAATTGAAAAGTTGAGTAAGAGGCACCAACACCACATTCGCAGGTATGATCCATCTGGGGGAAAGGATAATTCCAGGAGACTAACTGGTCTACATGAAACATCAAGTATCCATGACTTCTCGGCTGGAATAGCAAACCGTGGGGCCAGCATCAGAATCCCACGACAGGTCGGACAAGATCAATGTGGATACTTTGAAGACAGAAGACCATCTGCAAATTGTGACCCTTATGCTGTTACTGATGCCTTAGTCAGGACATGTGTCTTAAATGAAACTGAAAACTAACTGAAGTTTTGCACTAAGCAATGGGCTTTAAAGTTCTAAAGTCCTTGATACCTCGGGGCGAAGCAATACTTTGTAATCTATCACTAAAGGTTTTTTTGTACCTCTTTTTAGAAATGTTCAAGGATGTAAATCATTATTATTATTATTCTCTTAGCGATCTCAATTATTCATTAATATGTTCTAATCTTTATATTTGGTATCAGAGTGTAAGTTGAAAGGAGAACTAAATTAGTAGCTCCTTGGTGTAACTTTGACAATAATTTGGAGAGACTTCTTGTGTTATAGTTCTTGGAATGCACTTTGCTTTTCTACATTTGATACTGAAGTTCGAATCAGTGCTGTGAGCAACTTCAAAGTAGTTCATTCTAATACAGTTATTTTAATAAAACATCCTGTGTAAACTAACCCTTTTTAAAGGGGAAGTTTTTGTAACTTCAGGAACAATACAAGCTGCTGAAAGAAATCAATGGGTCAGGCAGCATCTGGAGGGGGGAAATAAACAGTCAACGTTTCAGGTCAAGACCCTTCACCTGGAAAAGTAGAGGGGAGATAGTTGGTAAAGGGGGAGGGGTGCAGCAAAAACTGGCAAGAAGTAGGTGGGAAGTTGGGCAAATGGACAGGGGAAGGGTGGAAATAGCAACAGAGGCTGGGGGGTAATAGGTGGAAGCAACAATGGGCAGCAGATGGTAGAATCTGGTAAGAGAGAAGGTGGAACATAGAATCAAATACAGGAGGAGGAGAGGGCAGATGGAAGCAGTGGGAGGAATGTGAGGGTAATGAGCAGATGCAGTGGGTAGGGTAGGAGAAAGAAATGAGGTGAAAGGGGTTGGTATTTATTAAAATTTTACATCCACCCCACAACAGTAGGAAGTAAAAACCATTGCACTATGACTCCATTGCAATGCACGGACGTGAACTTAAAAGTCTAATTGCTTGTAGAAAGAAGCTGTCGCTTAGCCCTTTGGTTTTGGCTTTAATGCTGCGGTATCACTTGCCAGACGGAAACAGCTGAAGCTGTTTGGAGTGACTGGTATCCCTGATGATCTTCCAAACCGTCTTTCTGCACCTGCTGCTGTAATTATCTTCAGTTGAAGGAAGTTCACATCCACAGATGCGCTGGGCTGTCTGTACCACTCTCTGCAGTGCCCAGCATTCAAGGTTGGTGCAGTTCCCATATCAGAGGTTGATACAGCCAGTCAGGATGCTCTCAATGGTGCCCCTGTAGAAGGTCTTGACGATTTGGGGGCCCGTGCCGAACTTCTTCAGTCGCCTGAGGTGGAAGAGACGCTGTTGTGTGTTTTTTTTTGCCACAAAGCCAATGTGTACAGTCCGGTTGAGATCATCAGTGATATGTACACAGTTAGGATCAACTGGCTGAGGCTGGCTGGTTCAATGGGTAAACAAGGATTGAGGATGAGAGCTGGGTTTTAATAGGCTGCAGGTGATGATTAGGAGATGAGTGTCAGCCTACTCCTGTTAGCTGGTTGGAGAATGGGAGGTGCCTCCGTAGAGTTCTTGGAGCCAGGTTGGTAGGTGATGGTGAAGCTGAGTTCTTCCAAGAAGAGGGCCCAGCCAGCTTGAGTTGGCGGGTCTGCTGAATAGATATGAGGTTCTGGTGGTCAGTCCAGATCTAGGAAGGCATGGTGTTCCCATCAGCCAATGGTTCCTTTCTCCAAGGCTCATTTAATGGTGACTAGCTCCGTGTCTCCTACTGCATAACGGTGCTGTGTAGAGTTGAACTTGCACGAGAAGAAGGCAGAAGGGTGTGACTTCCATCCAGTCCTCACTGGGGGAGGATGGCCCTTGCGTCCAAGTCAGTTGCATCCACCACTACCACAAAAGGTCTGGAGGAGTTCAGATTGTGGAGAATGGAGGCAGTGGTGAAGTGTCCCCCAAGCTCCTCGAAAGCATGGTCCATGGCAGCAGACCAGGCTATCCATGGGATAGGTGCTTTGTGAGGGAGGTGAGATTTGGCTGTAGTTCCTGATGCAACAGCAGTTGAAGCTGGAGAAGCCCAGGAAGTGCTTTAGCTGAGGGAGTGCAGTCAGGGCCAATCAATGACAGTGAACACACTCTCCGGGTCTGTGGTTATGTCTTGGGGTGTAGGGAAGTAACTCAGGAAGGAAATAACTGGAGTGTGGAACAGGCATTTTTCTAACAAGCACAGTTAGTTTTTGAGGAGACACTGAAGGTCTTGCCAAATGCTACAGATGTGGTCTTGGGGGTTCTTGCAGAAGATGAGGATGTTGGTGAAGTAGATGAGTGCATTACTGTGTTGTACGTGTAGGAACTCATGAAAGAAGGCTTGGAAAACAGCTGGCCTGTTGGTAAATCTGAATGGTATGAGCAGGTACTTGTAATGGCCAGTTGGTATTATGAATGGTGTCTCCCACACAGATTGTACATGCTCCATAGAACCAACTTGGTGAAGATCTGGGTCCTTTTGGAGTACTTCGAATGCACTATCCATCAATGAGAAAGAGTAGCGGTTATTAATGGTGATCTCGTTAAGACCCCAGTTGTCGATGCAGGGCAGAGATCCCCATCTCTTTTTTTTAAACAAAAAAAGAATCCTGCACCACCTGGGAACTGGGCTGATCAAATGAAGCCATGTTGTAGTGTTTGGGCAACGTAGTCATTCATGGCTTGGGTCTCAGGAGGGGAGAGGGAGAACAGATGACTTCAGGGAGGGGTGGTGCCTGGGAGGAGGTTGATCAGATTGTTAGTGAGGTGGCAGGATACTAGCTTCCCTTTTACCAAAGGCAATGGCTAAGTCGTCCCATGAGAGTTTAGTGTGGGCAAGGAATTTTTCTATGTACTTGGATTTATAGGGTGAAGTCAACAGAGGTTGCAGGCAGGTGGTTTGACAGGTGGGTCCCCAACTCAACAGTGACTAGGTGAAGTGAGGGTCGTGAGTGGAGGGCCAGGGGAACCAAAGATTAGAGGGGTGGATATGTTGTGCTCTCTGATGCATATGTGCATAGGCTGTGTGGGTGCATTGACCATCCCAGACACCATGAAGTGCATCAATGGCTGTAAAGAAGAATGGATGAGAAAATGGGCTCAGTAACGAGTCCAAGCTCTGCTTAAATCCACCAGAGCTTCCTGTGTGCACAGAGGAATCAGGGTCGAGTGCAGGACAGATAGAGTGAGTCAGGCTGTTGTGCTGGAATGAGGGCCAGGAGGAACTTAACAGATAGAAGGCCCTTTGTCTCTACCTGGTGGTGCCACTTTCCCAGATGCAATGTGCATTTGATCCATGGGTGGTCAGCTGCCCTGCAGTAAGCACCCTAGATGTTTCTCCAGTGACCCTCATGCTCCTGAGGGGCTGAATTATTTATTGCAGCTGGTGGTTTTATTTGTTCTAGATCAGATCTCACCCATTCAAGAGAGATATAATGAAGGCAATCTTGGCTTGCTCCATAGAATACAGAGGTGGCTGCACCTCAAAACACAAGACACACTGGAACAGGAAGAGGCAGAATTGGGTTGGGGATCCATTGAAGTGTTTGGGTGCTGGAATCTGGGGCTCTAATGGAGGAGGTTCCATAACAGGACAGAAGGTTGAGAGTGACGAGCAGATGGTCAATGGATTCCTGTTGTTTCTGGGTCATGTACTTGTTAAAGCAAACAACTTCCTTTAGTTGAGCAAACTGTGCTGGGTCAGTCGCTGGTTCACTCATCCTGTCAGGGAATGTAGAAGAGGCCCAACCCAAAGGCAGAGCAGTGGAGATGATTTAGCAGTGAGCAACCACTTTCATATAAACTACAAAACAACAAGCCACAAGGGGCCACAGAACAAAAGAAAACACAGTGAGGCAACAAAGTAACGGAAGGCCAGGAGCAACTAGTTGAGGCTGGCTGGTTCGATGGGTGAACAAGTGCTGTGAATGAGAGCTAGGTTTAAATAGGCTGCAGGTGACGAGTTGGAAACAAATGGCAGGTGACTCCTGGTAGCTGAATGGGGACTGGGAGGTGTCTGCCTGTGCAGGCCTGACAATGCCTTTTGCAGTCTGTGGCCGCTGAAAGTATGTTCATGGTTTTCTGCTGTGGTAGATGTGTTCGACGTGTTGTGCATTCAGAGATGCTCCTCTGCACATTACTGTTGTAATGTGTGGTTATTGGAGACACTGTTGCCTTCCTGTCAGCTTGAATCAGTCTGGCCATTCTTCTCTGATCTCTCTCATTAACAAGGCATTTTTGCCCACAGAACTGTGCTAACTGATTTTTCACACCATTCTCTGTAAACTGTAGGTAGTGCATGAAGGTCCCAGGAGATGAGCAGTTTCTGAGATACTCAACTACTTCTGTCTGACACTAACAATCATTCCACGGTCACAGTCACTTACATTGCATTTCTTCCCCATTCTGATGTTTGGTCTGAACAACAACTGAACCTCTTGACCACGCCTGCATGTTTTGATGCATTGAGTTGTTGCTGCTTTTGCATTAATGAACAGGTGTGTAGGTGGCCTCTGAGTGTAGATTTAGATACCTCTGCCCCGGAACCAGACTCTGGCTACCTACCCTGTCTCCGCCTCTCATAATTTTATATATGTCTATCGAGTCACCTCTCAGCTTCCACACTCAGCCTATCCATTCTCCCTTTATAACTCACACCCTCCAGTCCCTACACACGTGACAGGAAATGCAAGTTGAAAACAATGATTTGTGTTCATTTAATTTTTCACATAAATTCAGATGGTGCAATTTTATTCTATATCTTAATTTTTTTGTGTAGCAATTTGTGATTAGTGTAAGAGTGAATTTCCATAACTTGTATATCTGACAAAGAACAGAGGATCTGGCACCCATCCCTAACAAATAACAGGCTTCCAATCTGAAAAGTAGCCCTCCACTACCGTTCTCTGCCTCGATCACCAAGCCAATTTTGTATCCAGTTTTTTGGCACACCCTGAATCCGTTGGGTTCTAAACTGTGGACCAACCTCCCTTGCAGGACCTTGTCAAAGCCCTTACTAAAATTGATGTAGGCAATATCAACTGCCCTGCCATCACTAATTCTCCTGGTAAGCACATCAAAACAAAAATAAACCGTCCTGTTAAATTCAACTTTAAGCAGCTCTGTGGACAATGGGGGTGGAGTGAGATGAGGTTAAGTCGGGTAAGAAAAAATCTGAGAAAAATGTCTTCATCTAGAAGGAAACCGCAGACTGGAGCACATTGTCTCAGAAAGTACTGGAGGCAGATATTCCCACACCATGTGAAGTGCATACTGTTGAATACTTCAATCACCTGGATACAGAAAAGACCGGAAAACCAGTGCTGGTAACGAGGCATGTTAACTTGAAACTCCTCACCCTCTCAGCTGCAGCCCCATTGATGTTGATCGAAGCGAGCCTGTCTCCATTCCTCTCGTAATCCACAATCAGCTCTTTTGTTTATTTGGACGTTGAGGATGTTACCTTGGCACCACTGTGTCAGGGTGTCAATCTCTCCTCCGTAGGCTGTCTCATCACCGCTGGAAGTAAGGCTGATCAAAGTCATGCCATCTGCGAATTTGATCAGCGGATTGGAGCTGTGTGTGGCAGTACAGTTGTGGGTGCAAAGGGAGTAGAGAAGGAGTCTGAGGACACCACCCCATGGGGCCATCTGTGTTGAGGGGCAGAGGTGAGGGAGCCCATCCTCACCACCTGTCGGCGATCCGATAGGAAGTCTGGGATCCAGCTGCACAAGGTGTGGTGCAGGCCAAGGTCTCTGAGCTTCCTGTCAAGTCTGGAGGGAATTGTGATGTTGGATGCTGAACTGTAGATCAGAAACAGCATTCTAACATGTGCATCCCTCTTCTCCAGGTGAGTGGGGACGGGGTGTAGTGCTGTGGCTATGGCGGCATCGGTAGACCGGTTCCGTCAGTAGGCAAATCGTAGGGATGTCCACAGTGTGGACGGTAGCATGCTGCAGATGTAGTCTTTAACCAGCATCTCAAAACCTTTGCTTATAATTGAGGTGGGTGTGATAGGGTGCCAGTCGTTCAGGCATGTTACGTTGGCTTTCTCAGGGACAGGGACAATGATGGAGGATTTGAAACAAGGAGGGCACTACACACTGGGAGGTGGAGAGATTAAAAATGGCCGTAAACAAGCTAGCCAGCTGTTCAGCACACAATTTGAGGACGCGCCCTGGGATGACGTCGGGTCCCACCGCCTTGTGGCTGTTGATACGTTGGATTGTTCTACATACCTCAGCCTCCCAGATGACCAAGCTGCAGGTCTCGTAGGGAAGAAGGTTGTGGGTGGGAGGAGGAATGGAGAGAAATGACAAAAATCTGAAGCAAAGAAGGAACTTGGGAGACCTTGTGCAGGATTCCCTTAAGGTTAATTTGCAGATTGAGCCTGTGGTGAGGAAGGTAAATGTGATGTTAGCATTCATTTCAAGCAGACTAGAATATAAAAGCAAGGATGTAAAGTTGAGACTTTATACAGCATGGCTGAGGCCTCGTTTGGAGTATTGTGTGCAGTTTTGGGTACCTTATCTTAGAAAGGAGGTACTGAAACTGGAGAGAGTTCAAAGGAGGTTCATGAAAATGTTTCTAGGTCTGACCGGCTTGTCATATGGAGAGCATTTGATGGATTTGGGTCTGTATTCACTGGAATTCAGAAGAATGAGTGGTGGCCTCATTGAAACCCATTGAATGGTGAAAGGCCTTGATAGAGTGGATGTGAAGAGGATGTTTCCTATAGTGAGAGAGTCTAAGACCAGAGGACACAGCTTCAGAATAGAGGGGCATCCTTGTGGAACGGAGATGAGGAGGAACTTCTTTAGCCAGGGAATGGTGAATCTGCGGAATTCGTTGCCACAGGCATGAAGGGATATTGGAGGAAGGCAGGAGATAGGGGCTGAGAGGAAGAATGGATCATCCATGATGAAATGGCAGAGCAGACTCGATAGGTCAACTGGCCTAATTTTGCTCCTGTGTCTTTTAGTCTAAGAACTGGGTACACCAAGAGGAGAGAGATAAGGGGATAATGGGAGCAGGTTGCCTAAAGTTGGAGAATTCAGTGTTCATGCGGACCATCCAGGCAGAATACTTCCATAGTTTGTGTTAAAGTCTCATTCTGGTAGGAGGCCAAGGACAGACATCTCTGTATGGGAGGGGGAGGGGAATTAAAATGGCGGGCCATGAGAGGTTTCTGGTGAATGGAGTACAAATTCTTGGCATCTGCAGTCGGTAGTTTGCAAACTTATTTACCATTTTAGTTTTATTTACTTTGAAATTAATTGATGTTTTCATAATTGTCTTCTTTGGCTACAAGTGAGTACCAGAAGACTGGATCATGGTTAATATTGTCCCCTAGTTCACAAAGGGCTACCGAGAAAGCCTGGAGATTACAGGCTGGTGATCAGTGATTAGGATATTGTTGGAGAAGATTCTGAGGTACAGGATTTGGACAGACAGGGGCTGATTACAAAACCAGACTGGTTTTGTGAAGAGAAATTCTTGTTTTCCTTGTATCGTTGAACTGCAAACTGAGAAAATTGATGAAAACAAAGTGACTTACATGAACATTAATAAGGCGTTTGACAAGCCCCCACAGAGTGCCAACGAACAATCTACTGGAGAAACTGAGCAATATCAGTGGGGAGAACGGAAATGTCAACATCACATATGCTTCCTAACCAGATGACCGTTGCTCCAGATTGTAGCATCTGCAGTTTCCTGTGTCTCCCACATTGTAAACTAATCCAGAGGATTAAGACACAAGGGATCTGAGGCCTGGTGGCAAAGTGGATCCAAATTGGAGGGGAGGGTTGGAGGGATGTTTTACTGACTGGAATGGGTGGACAACCACAGGGATCCAAGCTGGGACACTTTTATTTGTACAATGTTTATAAAGGACTTGCATAAGAATGTAGATAGTCTTTTGGAAAATTTCAATAGTTTCAATAGGTACACTTAATGCCAGAGAAATGTGGACAGTATACATCCTGAATTTTTTTTTTCTTTGCAACCATCCATGAAAACAGAGGAGCACCCCCAAAGAATGAATGACAGTTAAATGTTAGAATCCCAAAGCCCCCCAGCTCCCCCCTCCCATGCACAAGCAGCAGCAAAGCAATAAACCACCCCCCCACACCACCCGGACCAGCAAAAAGCATCTGCACCCTCCACCAAGCACTCAAGCATGCAGAAAGCATCAATAAAGACACAGACTTGCAGTACCCCAAGGACTACTCGTTCACCCGGTATTTGACATACCACAGGCTCCCTCTCTCTCTCCCTAATAAGGGAAAAAGAGGTATCCCCGTTTCACAGTGAGAGGGGAGACATAATAAATAATTCACTGATTCATGATGTTAAAAGTCTGTTGGTCAATTTTCAGGGCTCTGCACCCAGAGAGTCAGCTCCAGAAAGGCACAGCTTTTCAGACACACAACCCATGGCAGCCAACCCACTGCTCCCGATGTTCCATGTTCTCCTTCAATGCTTCAGTCAGGGGCACCGGCCTAGAATCAGCCCACCTCCAGAGCCACAAAGTCCCGGAACCCTGAAGATGCACTAGTCTTCCAGGATGTGTCCTTGGGATATCAAAAAGTGGCCGGTCGTGAGGCCCTGAGAGCGAGTCCCATTCCCTCAAAGAACTGAAGTTGGAGTGTAACTCCAGGACAGCCTCTTCAAAAGAACCTTGACAAGGGAAAAAAGAGATATCGAAGATAGAAAGAGCTCTGTTTCCAAAGTTGCAAGCAAAGGAGTCTCCATTTAGTGCCATCATGACCTCGCTCCGCCCCTCCAAATTTTACAGATGAAGTAACAATTGGTGAAGTTATAGACAGTGAAGTAGGTTGCCGCAGGACATGGATCAGCTGGAAAGTCAAGCAAAATGGTAGCAGGTGGCAGGATTTAATCCAGACAAGTGTGAGGTAATGCCCATTGGAAAGCTAGATTCTGGTAGGACTTTTAAAGTAAGTGGCTTGGACCATGCAGGCGATGATATATAGAGAGACCTTGTGATGCAAGTCCATGGCTCCCTGAAAGTGACAACATAGACAGACAAGGCAGCAAAAAGGTAATTCTGTATGCCTGCTTTTATAGGCCGAAGCATTGAGTTCTGCTGTCAGTTTGAGGTTGTACAAGGTATTGGTTAGACCACACTTGGAGTACAGCCTACAATTCTGGTTGCTGCAGCAGTGAGAGTGCAGCAGAGATTCACCAGCATGTGGCCGGGAATGGTGGACTTTGGTTACGAGGAGAGATTGGATAGGCTAGGTTTATTTCCACTGGAACATAGGAAGCTGAGAGCTGACCTTATGAAATTTTGAAGAGCATTGTCTTCTTCACAGGAGCGGTCAGGCCAGAACTAGAGGGCAAAGGGTTAAGATGAGAGGGCCCCTGCAATTTCTTCCCCAGGGTACACCTGATCAGGCCCTCCAGAACTTTCCACCTGAATTGCATTAAGACCACCTTCAGTTCCTGTGGGTATGTTCCAATACATCACAATTCATTTCCCTGAATTCCCCAGTCTCCATGAACTTCCATCCAGAAAATATGAACAAGGCATATTTCAGATTCAAAGTACATTTATTATCAAAGTATGCATGCAGAATACAGCTCTGAGATTTGTCCTCTCAGTCAGCCACGAAACAGAAACAGCATAGAACCTGTTCAGGAAAACATCAAACACCCTATGCTTGAAAAAGAACAAATTACACAAAGAACAAGAAACAGGTGGACAACACATAGACTATCAAACGTCATCAAATCAGATCTCTAAGATGTCACACAACAGTTCTGGGCTGCAGACATAGGCAGCCACATTGATGATTAAGGGGACCTACTCTTTCCCTAGTTTTTCTTTGTTCTTAATACTTACAGAGTCTCTTCAGATTCTCTTTAACTGACCTGTAAAAGATGCCTCATATCCTCTTCTTCCCTTCTGATTTCCCTCGAGTGTACTCTTGCATTATTAATATTCAAGGAGTTTGCTTGATCCCATTTTCTTAAAGCTCCACATGCCACCTACTGACCCAGGGTTCCCTCTGCCTGACAGCCTTGCCCTGCACTTTGACAGGAACATACTGGCGCTGATCTCTCTCTATCTCACTTTTAAAAGCCTTCCATGCCCCTTTATCTGCCTCTTCCAATCAATCTTTACAAGCCCCAGTCTGATGACCTCAAAATTTACCTTGCTCCACTTTTGGACTTAAGCATGTGGACTGGTCTTGTTCTTTTATGTAACTAAAATAAATAGAACTATGGTCACCAATCCCAAAGTCCTTCCCCACTGTCACTTCAGCCCAGCTTCATTCCCACTAGGAGTTTGGGTTAGTGCAACCACTCTCATAGGGCCAGGATCTCTTGTGTACACGTTGAACAAGCCCTTTGCAGTACTGGCAACCTCCTCCTCAAAACGCTTAGTCAAGTTTGTAAAACCTGACATGCCTGCACAAAACCATGCCAGCCATCAAAGTTGAGTTTATTATTCAAAGCACAAGTGCATGAATGCACAGGTACAGTGATGAAACTACTTGCAGGAACATAGCATCATGTAACCATCACATAAGGAAAACATAACCATCATATTTTTTGCAAGAAAGAACACAATAATAACAAAAAAGTGGTCACCGTGTTGCTAAACTGCAGAGGTTATGGTTTTGCCAGTTAGTTTAAGAACTAAATGGTTAAAGTCATAGAATCGTACAGCATGGAAACAGATTTTTGGCTCAACTAGTCCATGCTGACCAAGATGCCCTATCCAAGCTAGTTCCATTTGCCATTGTTCAGTCCTGAGCCTTCTAAAACTTTCCTATCCATATACCTGTCCAACTATCTTTTAAAAGTTGTTATTATACCTGCCTCTGCCACTTCCTCTGGTTGCTGATAAATACCACAGTTTGTGTGTAAAACCCTCAAGTTCTTACTGAATCTCTCCCATCTCATCTTAAACCTATGAAGCGATGTTTTTTTTTACCAGAAGGAGGAGTCGATATTCATGCTATCAGGTTGGAGGCTACCCAGACGGAATATAAGGTTTTGCTCTCCACTCTGAGAGCGGCCTCATTGTGGCATGAGAGGAGGCCAGGGACGGACATGTCGGAATGAGAATGGAAATTAAAATTGTTTGGCAACTGGGAAGTTCTGCTTTTGGCAGTGCCTAGCGAAGAGGTTCCCAATTTACGACGGGTCTCACCAGTGTGGAGGAGGCCGCATCGGGAGCACCGGACACAATGGACGACCCCAGCAGATTCACAGGTGAAGTGTTGCTTCACCTGGAAGGACTGCTTGGGACCCTGAATGGAGGTGAGGGAGGAGGCGAACGGGCAGGTGTAGCACTTCAGTTGCTTGCTGGGATAAGTGCCGGGAAGGAGATTAGTGGGGAGGGACGAATGGACAAGGGAATAGTGGAGGGAGTGATCCCTGCGGAAAGTGGAGAAGGGGGAGGTGAAGATATGCTAGGTGGTGGGATCCGTTTGGAGATGGTGGAAGTTGTGGAGAATGATGTGGTGGGTGCAGAGGCTCCTAGACAATAGACAATAGGTGCAGAAGTAGACCATTCGGCCCCTCGAGTCTGCACCGCCATTCTGAGATCATGGCTGATCATTCACTATCAATACCCAGTCCCTGCCTTGTCCCCTATCCATCAGATATCTATCTAGCTCCTTCTTGAAAGCATCCAGAGAATTGGCCTCCACCGTCTTCCGAGGTAGTGCATTCCACACCTGCACAACTCTCTGGGAGAAGAAGCTCTTCCTCAACTCTGTTTTAAATAACTGACCTCTTATTCTCAATCCATGCCCTCTGGTACTGGACTCTCCCAACATCTGGAACATATTTCCTGCCTCAATCCTATCAAATCCTTTAGTTATCTTAAACGTTTCAATCAGATCCCCTCTCAACCTCCTCAATTCCAGCGTGTACAAGCCCAATCTCTCCAATCTCTCTGCATAAGACAGCCCTGCCATCCCAGGAATCAACCTAGTGAATCTATGCTGCACTTCCTCAACTGCCAGAATGTCCTTCCTTAAACCTGGAGACCAAAACTGTACACAATATTCCAGGTGTGGTCTCACCATGGCCCTGTACAAATGCAAAAGGACATCCTTGCTCTTGTATTCAATTCCCCTTGTAACTAAGGCCAACATTCCATTTGCCCTCTTCACTGCCTGTTGCACTTGCTCATTCACCTTCATTGACTGGTGAATTAGGACTCCTAGGTCTCTTTGCATTTCTCCCTTACCTAACTCTACACCGTTCAGACAATACTCTGCCCTCTTGTTCCTGCTTCCAAAGTGGATAACTTCACATTTATTCACATTGAATGACATCTGCCAAGTATCTGCCCACTCACCCAGCCTATCCAAGTCTCCCTGTATTCTCCTAACGTCCTCTTCGCATGTCACACTGCCACCCAGTTTAGTATCGTCAGCAAACTTGCTGATATAGTTTTCAATGCCCTCATCTAAATCATTGACATAAATCGTAAAGAGCTGTGGTCCCAATACAGAGCCCTGTGGTACCCCACTAGTCACCTCCAGCCAGTCCGAGAAGCACCCATTCACTGCTACCCTTTGCTTTCTATCTGCCAACCAGTTTTTTATCCATGTTGAAACCCTGCCCCCAATGCCATGAGCTCTGATTTTACTCACCAATCTCCTATGTGGCACCTTATCGAATGCCTTCTGAAAATCTAGGTATACAACATCCACTGGCTTACCCTCGTCTAACATCCTTGTTACACCCTCAAAAAACTCCAACAGATTAGTCAAGCATGATTTGCCCTTGGTAAATCCACGCTGGCTCGGCCTAATCCTATTTCTGCCATCTAGATGTGCCACTATTTCGTCCTTAATAATGGACTCAAGCATCTTCCCCATGACTGACGTTAGGCTAACAGGGCGATAGTTCTCCGTTTTCTCCTTCCCTCCCTTCTTGAAAAGTGGGATTACATTAGCCACTCTCCAACCTTCAGGAACTGATCCTGAATCTAAGGAACATTGGAAAATGATTACCAATGCATCCGCAATTTCCTGAGCCACCTCTTTTAGAACCCTCGGATGCAGACCATCTGGACCCAGGGATTTATTAGCCTTCAGTCCTACCAGTCTACTCATCACAGTTTCAGTCTACTCATCACAGTTTCTTTCTGTCTCAATTCCTCTGATATCTTATGACCCTGGCCCATCCATACATCTGGGAGATTGCTTGTGTCCTCCCTGGTGAAGACAGATCTAAAGTACGCATTAAATTCTGTTGCCATTTCCCTGTTTCCCATAACAATTTCTCCCAATTCATTCTTCAAGGGGCCAACATTGTTCTTAACTATCTTCTTTCT
The DNA here is from genome assembly GCF_030144855.1 of Hypanus sabinus. Classification (NCBI taxonomy): domain Eukaryota; kingdom Metazoa; phylum Chordata; class Chondrichthyes; order Myliobatiformes; family Dasyatidae; genus Hypanus; species Hypanus sabinus. Next base: position 62,621,882 of record NC_082723.1, on the reverse strand, counting down.
CTTCACATAGCTAAAAAAGCTTTTGCTATCCCCTTTTATATTCCTGGCTAGACTGAGCTCATACCTGATTTTTTCTCTCCGTATTGCTTTTTTAGTTAAAATCTGCTGTTCCTTAAAACTTTCCCAATCATCTGTATTCCCACTCATCTTAGCCCTGTCATACTTCTTTTTCTTTAATGCTATACAATCTCTGACTTCCTTTGTCAACCACTGTGGCCCCTTCCCCCTCTTTGAATCCTTCCTTCTCATTGGAATGAACTGCTTTTGCATCTTTTGTATTATGCCCAAGAATATCTGCCACTGCTGATCCACTGTCTTTCCTGCCAGGGCATCCGCCCATTTAACTTTGGCCAGCTCTTCCCTCATGGCTCCGTAGTCTCCTTTATTTAATTGCAACACTGACACCTCTGATCTGCCCTTATCCCTCTCAAATTGTAGATAAAAACTTATCATGTTATGATCACTACTTCCTAATGGCTCCTTTACTTCAAGATCACTTATCAATTCCTGTTCATTACACATCACCAAGTCCAAAATAGCCTCGTTCCTGGTTGGCTCAAGCACAAGCTGTTCCAAAAATACATCCCTTAGACACTCCACAAACTCCCTATCCTGTGGTCCAGCACCTACCTGATTCTCCCAGTTCACCTGCATGTTGAAATCCCCCATAACGACTGCATTACCTTTAGCACATGCCAATGTTAACTCCCTAATCAACTTGTACCCAATATCCACGCTACTGTTTGGGGGCCTGTACACAACACCCATTAGGGTCTTTTTACCCTTGCTGTTCCTCAGCTCAATCCACACAGACTCTACTTCCCCTGTTCCCAAGTCACCTCTTGCTAAGGACTGAATCTTATTCCTCACCAACAGGGCCACCCCACCCCCTCTTCCCATATTTCTGTCTCTACGATAGCACGTATACCCTGGTACACTCAATTCCCAGGCCAGATCCCCTTGCAGCCATGTCTCCGTTATCCCAACAATATCGTAGTTCCCCATTTTCATCTGAGCTTCAAGCTCATCTGCCTTATTTCTGACACTACGTGCATTCAAGTATAGAATTCTTAGCCCATTCCTTCTCTCTTTGCTCATAGAGTGGTGGGTATAGAGAAAAGGAACTCTATCACTGTTAAGGCCGCGGGAAGACAGGGTGAGCACAGATGATCGGGAAACAGAGGAGATGTGAGTGAGAGCTGACAGTTTGATGTTTATCTTTAGAAGCTTTTTGTATGATGCATGGCTCCGGGCTTGAACACCTAATGGGCTTTTTTCTCTCACTTGGCTTTAGTAAGGTTTTTTTCTTTTTTTTGAGTCACCATATTTTTCAATCTTTAAAACATTGCTTTTTTCCCCTTGAGGCATTGTAAGTGTTATCTTCTTCAAAGTACTCTTGTTATTTTGGATAATAATGATAAAAAAAGATTTGAAAAGAGATCTGAGTGGGGGCAGCGTCAATGGTAGAGGAAGGAAACCCCCACTCTTTGAAGAAGGAGGACATCACTGATGTCCTGGAAAGGAAAGCCATGTGCTAGGAATAGATGCAGCAGAGATGGAGGAAAAGCGACGAGCATTTTTTCAGGAGACAGGGTGGGAAGAGGTATAGTCAGGATAATAGTGGGAATCAGAAGGATTATAAAAGACGTTGGTTGATTGTTTTCCTCCAGCGATGGAGACAGATTGAGAAAGGGGAAAAATAGATCAATAGGCCAGAAATAGATCAAGTGAATTTAAGGGCAGGGTTTAAGTTGGAGGCAAAAATTGATTAAATTGACAAGCTCAGCATGGGTGCATGAAGCAGCACCAATGAAGTTCAATGTAGGGGAGGAAGATTTGGGGAGCATTACTGGGAAAGGTTTATGAACAAGGATAACAAAAAGGCAGGCATAACTGGGGCCCATGCAGGTTCCTATGTCACCCCTCGAGTCTAGAAAAAGTGGGACGAGTTGAAGGAATAATTGTTGAGGATGAGGACCAGTTCTGCCAGACGTAGGAGAGTGGTGATGGAGGGGAACTGGTTGGTTATTTTATTGAGAAAGGAGCAGAGCTTTAAGGTCTTCTTGATGAGGGATAGAGTTGTATAGGGACTGAACGTCCATGGTGAAAATGAGGCAGTCAGGGACAGTGAATTGAAAGCTAGTGAGGAAATTAAGAGCATGAGATGTGCCGTAGGTGTAGGTGGGAAGGGACTGAACCAAAGGGGATAGAATGGAGTCGAGGTATGAGGACATGAGTTCAGTGGGGCAGGAGCAGGCCATGACAAAGCACTGACCCGGACAGTCAGATTTCAGATGTTGGCAAGGAGGCATACAGGAGAAAGATAGATCAGCTGGTTGAGTGGTGTTGTGACAACAACCTTGCTTTCAACATCAGTAAGACCAAGGAACTGATTATGGACTTTAGGAAGCGGAAGTCAAGGGAACATACACCAGCGCTCATCGAGGGATCAGCAGTGAAAACATGAGCAGTTTCAAGTTTGTGTGTCAACATCTCTGAAGATCTATCCTGGGCCCAATATATTGATGCACTTATAAAGAAGACACAACAGAGGCTATATTTTATTAGGAGTTGGGGAGACTTAGTATATCACCAAGGACACATTTCTGCATTGTACCATGGAGAGCATTCCAACTGGTTATATCACCATCTGGTACGGAGGGTCCACTGCACAGGATCAGAAAAAGCCGGGGAAAGTTGTAAACTCAGCCAGCTCTATCGTGAGCCCTAGTCTCCCCAGCATCAAGGACACCTTTAAAAGTGATACCTCAGAAGGGCAGCATCCATCATGGAGGTGCCCATCACCTTGCTCTTCTTATGCCATGAAGGAGGAGGTGGAGGAGGCACAGGAGCCTGAAGACTCACACTTGGTGCTTCAGGATCAGCTTTTTCGCCTCAGCTATCAGATTTCTTAAAGAACAATGAATCTATAAACTCTACTTCACTTTTTTGCACTGCTTAATTATATATATTTTTTTTCAATTGTAATTTATATTTTTTCAATTATTAAGTAATGCATCATACTGCTGCCACAAAACAACAAATTTCACATCATATGCCAGTGCTATTAAACCTGTTTCTGATTCTGTGAATTGGGCTAAATCCATTATTCTCTAGATTATCACATTTCTGTGCATTTGGACTGCCGTATGTTACCATGATGCAACCAGTCAGGATACATTCAAGAGTACATCTGTAAAAGTTTACTAGAATATTTGATGAATAGCTGAACCTCCTTAACCTCCAATTGAAATAAAGACTCTGGCAAGACTTTCTTTTGATTGCACCTGCGTGCTGGGCGTTAATCTGGTCATGATTTTCCAAATGCTTTTAAATTCTATCTCTAATACATCACAAGAACTTAGGGAAGACCATGAGACATAAAGTCACCCCATAAAGTCATGCCAAACTAAATTAGTAATCAAATGTCCAACTAAGCTAATCCCTTCCCTCTACATGTATCCATATCTTTCATTTCCTGCACTTTCATTTGGTGATCTAAGAGTCTCTTGAATATCTTGTCTCTGCTACCACCTGTCACAACATATTCCAGGTACCCACCCCTCTCTGCATTAAAAACTTGTCCCACAGATCTCCTTTGAACTTAACCCCTCTCACCTGAACGCATGACCTCTGGTATTAGACATTTGAACTCTGGGGAAAAATGATACAGTCCATGCCTCTCTTATAAACGTCTACCAGATCTCCTCTCAGCCTCCACCATTCAAGAGAAAACAATCTACGTTTGCCCAAGCTCTCCTTATAGCACGTGTTATCTAAGCCAGGAGACATTCTGGTAAATATCTTCTGCACCCTTTCTGAAGCCTGTTCATCCTTCCTGCATTGGCGATGTCCAGAACTAAATGCAATACTGATGCGGCCTATTAGAGCTTTATAGAGCTGTAACATAACTTCTTAACTCTTGAAGGTAATTACCCATAGACCTTGGGATCTATGGTATAATCCATGATTCCCTAACTTCCCTAAGTACTGCCATGATGTTTTATAAGCCTTAGGAAAAGCATGACCAGATTAAGGCAATAAAGGCAAGCATGGCTTCCTTACCACCCGATGGTCTCTCTGTATATCAACACTGTTAATGCTCTTTGCGTTTACAGTGTACTGTCTCTGCACATTTGATCTCCCAAACTGTATCTCCTTTGGCTTATATCTGCAACTGTTCTGCAGCCTATATCCCACTATATCCTTTGTCAGTCTTTGATGCTATCCATAACACTACCCATCTTTGTATTCAAAGGTTCATTTTATTATCAAAGTATGTATGCAGTTTAAAACTCTGAGATTTGTCTGCTCTAGATAGTCATGAAACAAAGAAAACCATCTATAAACTTACCAACCCACCCATCTACTGTACATTATCATCTAGATCATTTATATACAGTGCCTATAAAAAGTATTCAAACCACCCCACTCCTGGAAGTTTTCATGTTTTATTGTTTTACACATTAAATCACAATGGATTTAATTTGGCTTTTTTGACACTGATCAACAGAGAAAAGCACTTTCGTGTCAAAGGGAAAACAAATTTCTACAAATCAGTCCAAAGATATTACAATTAATAAACACAAAATAATTGATTGCATAAATTGTCACTCCCTTCAAGTCAGTACTTAGTAGATGCACCTTTGGCAGCAATTACAGCCTTGAGTCTTTGCACATCTGGACGTTGCAACTTTTCCCCCATTCTTCTTTACAAAACTGCTCAAGCTCTGTCAGATTGCATGGGGATTGTGGGCAAACAGCCCTTTTCAAGTCCAGCCACAAATGCATAATTGAATTGAGGTCTGGACTCTGACTTGGCCACTCCAGGACAGTAACTTTGTTGTTTTTAAGTCATTCCTCTGTAGCTTTGGCTTTATGCTTGGGGTCATTGTCTTGCTGGAAAACAAATCTTCTCCCAAGTCGCAGTTCTCTTTCAGACTGCATCAAATTTCCCTCCAGGATTTCCCTGCATTCATTTTACCCTCTACCTTCACAAGCCTTCCAGGGCCTGCGGCACTGAAGCATTCCCACAGCATGATGCAGTCACCACCCTGCTTCACGGTAGGGATGGTGTGTTTTTGATGATATGTAGTGTTCAGCTTACGCCAAACATAGCATTAGTCTGTTGGCCAAAAAGCTCAATTTCGGTTTCATCAGACTACGGAACCTTTTCCCAGCTGACTTCCGGCAAAGTTTAGCTGAGATTTCATGTGGGTTTTTTTTTCATCAGTGGCTTTCTCTTTGCCACTTTCCATAAAACTGTGACTGGTGAAGCACCCAGGCAGCAATTGTATGCACAGGCTCTCCCAGATTGGCCACTGAAGCTTGTAACTCCTCCAGAGTTGTCATAGGTCTCTTGGTAACCTCCCTCACTAGTCCCCTTCTTGCATAGTCACTCAGCTTTTGAGGATGGTCTGCTCTAGGCAGATTTACAGCTGTGCCATTTTATTTTCATTTCTTGATGATAGAACATAAAAATTTACTTTAAAAATCATGCATGGTATTGGGATCATGAGGAAATTCAGAGTAGTACAGGCAGGTATAAAATTCTTGAAGAGATTTGTTTATCTTGTCATGATTAACTGTCAAATCATCATCATGTTTACGAATCTTGATAATTTGATGTTTAACCAAAGCAGTTTTCAATTGATTGGCCAATAATTTGCCCGATTTATCACTATATATATAAAGCTCACTTCTGGTTTTCATTAATTGATTTTCAATCGAGGATGTAAGTAATAAGCTATGTTCCATTTGGAGCTCAACTCTTTGTTTATAAAGCTCCTTGCTAGGAGCAATGGAATATTTCTTATCAATTTCTTTTATCTTATCAACCAATAGGAGTGTTTCATTCTTAATACATTTTCTCAAACCAACAGAATAGGAAATAATCTGTCCACATATATATGCTTTAAAAGTGTCCCAAAGTGTCTTGCTGGAGGTTTCTTCCATAATACTAGTTGAAAAGAAGAAATCAATCTGTCCCTTCATAAACATAGCAAAATCCGAGTCTTGAAGCAAATTGGAATTAAATCGCCATTGTCTGATACTAGGAGCTGTATCCATTAATTTGATAGAAAGTTTCATTGGAGCATGATCTGAAATGGCAATAATGTCATAATTACAATCAATCAATCACAGATGGAATAAAATGAGAGTCAATAAAAAGTAATTAATTCTTGAGTAAGAATGATAAATATGGGAGAAGAATGAAAACTCTATATCCTTAGGGTGTAGAAATCTCCAAATATCCAAAATTCCAGAATCAGTCATAAAAGAGTTGATAAGAGTAGCCGACTTATTTGGTAAAGCCTGAGTAGATATGGATCTATCCATCAAGGGATTTAAACAACAATTAAAATCACCTCCCATTATCAACATATATTCATTTAGATTAGGGAATGAAGTGAACAAATGCTTAAAAAATCTGGGATAGTCCACCTTTGGAGCATAAACATTGACCATAACAACTTTTTTATTAAAAAGTAACCCAGTAATTAACAAAAATCTACCATTTGGATCCAAAACAATATCATGATGAACAAATGTAATTGAGGAATCTATAAAAATTGAAACTCCTCTTACTTTGGCATGCGAGTTTGAATTTTCTGAAGCTATCACCTGAAGAACGTTTAACATTAGAAACTCCCATTACAGATGCAGAAATAAAAAGTGTTATTTCCTCAATGAATTCTGGTGAAGCACCAGGTCCAGATGGTTATATAGTAGAATTCTTTAAGTTTTTTTCTTCTACTCTTTCTCCTTGGTTATGTGGAGTTTTTAAAGAAGCAATTAGATTAGGTAAATTACCACAATCATTTTACAGAGCTTCTATTTCTTTAATTTTAAAAAAGATCAAAGATCCTACTGATGGTGCATCCTATAGACCGATATCCCTGTTGAATGTAGATTCCAATGTTTTTTCCAAGATATTGGCAACTAGGTTAGAGAAGGTGTTACCTCAAATTATCTCTGTGGCCCAGACTGGATTTATCAAAAACCATTATTCATCTTTTAATAACAGGAGATTAATGAATATTGTTTATACTCTTTCACATAGCACTCCAGAATGTGTCATTTCATTAGACACTGAGAAAGCATTCGGCCGAGTTGAATGGCCATATTTATTTAGTGTGCTTGAGAAATTTAATTTTAGTCTGATATTTATATCTTGGATTAAATTGATATATCACACCCCAGCAGCTTCAGTTCTTACTAATAATCAAAGATCTCCCTTTTTTCACTTATTTCGGGGTACTAGGCAAGGTTGTCCTCTTAGTCCATTACCATTTGATATTGCTCTGGAAACTTTAGCAATTGCTATTCAAGAATCACCTAATATTCTTGGTATTACCCACGGGAATAAGATACATAAGTTATCATTATATGCAAAAGATTTGTTAATATATATTTCTAATCCTGAGAAATTCATTCCCGCAGTTTTATCCTTGTTGGCTCAGTTTAGTAATTTTTCTGGTTACAAACTGAACCTTAATAAGAGCGAACTGTTTCCCCTAAGTATGCTGGTCCCAATTTATGGATGTTTACCTCTTAGATTGGTTACGGATCACTTTATATACTTAGGGGTTAAAATTACAAAAAAGCACAAGGATTTATTTAAGGCTAATTTTTTACCTTTAATCGATTAAACATTTGTTTACCAAATGGTCACTAATGTTTCTGTCACTATTAGGTCAGATCAATGCTATCAAGATGATTATTTTACCTAAATTTTTATATTTATTTCAGGCGGTACCAACTTTTATTCCAAAATCCTTTTTCAATAACATTGATTCTACAATTTCTTCACATATATATGGCAGAATTAAAATCCCAGGTTAGGTAAAAGATACTTACAGAAGTCTAAAAAGGGTTAGGGTGGTCTGGCTTTGCTGAATCTTAGATTTTATTATTGGGCAATTAATATCCGATATTTGAAATTTTGGTTATGGGACTTGGATATAACTTCAAGTCCTCACTGGGTAAATTTGGAAATCAGATCTGTACTAGGGTTTTCACTGGGTTCTATTTTAGGGACTTTGCTTCCCTTTGCTCTTTCCAAATTGCATTGTTACGTATCCCGTAACTGGATAACTTACCAGCAAAGATAGAGAGGTCTGTTGAAGTCTGTTGTCACTATTTTCAAACGTTTTATTCGTAAAGGGACACAAAGGTAGGGTTAATACATACATTCAGATAAGTCACATTGTCAATACTCAATCTAAAGCGCAGGTATATTAATAATCATCATTCTTAAATGAGCTCTGCTGATGTCTAGGGGTTAATAGATTGTCCGTTGGAAATAATAAAGTCACTCTGAAAGTCTGCTGGCCTCAGCTCTTTGAAAATCGCTGGGTTTTGGCGTGGGGCGCCCGAGAGAGAGAGAGATTGGGGGGGAGAAGAGAAAGAACTTGCCGAGTCTCGATGAATCTTCCGTGAAAATCGGGGGAGCATTGGTTTCCTCTCCCCGATGTTAGTTAAAAGCGGTTTCCTGTGATTCCAGCCACAAATTCCAATCCCGGAATCTAACGCACGTGGCTTCCTTCAGAATGGCTTCCCGCTGCTGCAGGATCACTCTCGTGTCTTCTTGGTGCGTCTGAGGGGCTAACCCCTGAGACTCTCCTTTATACTTCCTCACGGGGTCGCAGGTGTCAATCAGGTTGGGATGATGCAATCTCTCTCTCAACCAGCCCACCTTGCCCGAGGGCTTTTCACATAGTCTCCATGAGAAAATAGTTGCTGTTGTCTTTATTCTGTATCCCTGGTGGGACCTGCAATTTGGCACGTTTCTCTCTCTCTCTCCGACTGGGTCTACTGACCCCCCCCCCCCCTCAACGGGTGCTCTTACGATTCTCCGGAAGGAGGGGGCTGCTCCCGCTCCTTCGGCCCCTCAGAGCTGTGGTACCTTCATAACAGCATAAACAAATGGATAATCCATTAGTTAAATACAATTTACGAATATGGTTTCAATTTCGGAAATTATTTGGGTTGAATCAATTTATTCTAGCAATTATATATATCTAATTTTTTTTCATCCCTCTATTATGGACCAAGCCTATTTGGCTTGGAAAACTAAAGGTATATTATGATTTTGTGATTTATTTTTGGATAATTGTTTCATGTCTTTTGAACAATTATCTAATAAATATAATTTGACTAGATCCCATTTCTTTAGATATTTACAGATTAGAAATTTTTTAAATACTGTTCTTCCTACCTTCCCGAATCTGGATTCTATGGGTATTTTGGAAAAAATTTTAGATTTAAATCCTTTTCAGAAAGGTGTAATAGCAACTGTTTACAATATAATTATGAAAATACATTCAGATGTATCTAATAAAACTAAGAATGATTGGGAAAGGAAACTTAAGCTTACTTTACCTATTGAAAAATGAGAAAAAAATTCTTCAGGTGTTTAACCTATCCTCTATATGTTCCAAACATTCATTGATCCAGTTTAAAGTAGTGTACAGGGCCCATATGTCCAAGGATAAATTAGCTCATTATTACTCCCATATAAATCCTGTATGTGATAGATGTCACTCTGAGATAGCCTCTTTAACTCATATGTTTTAGTCATGTCCTTCTTTGAAAAAATACTGGAAAGATATCTTTGATATTATTTCAACTGCATTGAGTATTGATTTACAATCTCATCCTATTACCACAATTTTTGGTCTACCAATAATAGAGCCAAATCATTTAACCTCTTCAGCATGTTGGATTATTACATTTCTTACATTAATGGCTAAAAGATCTATTTTGTTGAATTGGAAAGAGATCAATCCTCCTACCACATTTCATTGGTTCTCTCAAACTATGTTATGTTTAAACTTAGAAAAAATTAGAAGCGTCATATATGATCCTTCTATTAAATTTGAAAAGACGGAGGCCATTTCCATATGACACTTCCATATGATGTAATTTGATCTTTTCCAAACCTATTTCTTTTTTTCTTGTTTTAATACATGTAGAGAGGATCGGAGTTAATGACACTAATGGTTCTTTTCTTCTGGATATTACAAACAGCCCATGTTCTTTTTCTTTCTTAGCCGTTGGTTATTATTGGTTAGATTAGTTTTTTTGGGGGGTATATATATTTTTTGTTTTTTTTCTTCTTTTTTCTTTTTTGTTACGCTAATTCTCTTTTTTTTGTGTACACCTTATTTGTACTTAGTATGATTTTGGGAGGTTTAATACCCTTGTATTAACTGAGTATATATTTATATATGTTAATTATTAACAATGTAATCCCAATAATTGTGTATTCATATTATGTTATTTTCAATATGTTGATATTAATAAAAAGATTGTAAAGAAAAAGTGAACATAAAAATCTACAGAACATTACAGGCCCTTCAGCCCACAATGTTGTGCCAACCATTTAACCTACTCTAGAAACTGCCTAGAATTATCCTAGCACATAGCCCTCTATTTTTCTAAGTTCCATGTACCTATCTAAGAGGCTCTTAATAGACCCTGTTGACTTAACTGTACACCAGTGACTTGGATATTTTCTTGTATCCATCTCCTGACTTGTGCTTTTCAATAACCTCTTTACAGAATTGCTTATGGTGTTCTTTTGTCTTCATGGTGTAATTCTTGCCAGGATATTGACTCACCAGCAGTCAGACCTTCCAGATACAGGTGTATTTTTACTACAATCAATGGAAATACCTGGACTGCACACAGGTGATCTCCATTTAACTAATTATGTGACTTCTAAAACCAATAGGCTGTACCAGTGATAGTTTGGTGTGTAATATTAAGGGAGTGAATACTTATGCAATCAAATATTTTGTGTTCTGTATTTGTAATTACTTTAGATCACTTTGTAGAGATCTGTTTTCACTTTGAGATGAAAGAGTCCTTTTCTGTTGATCAGTGTCAAAAAAGCCAGATTAAATCCACTGCAATTCAAACAGCAAGCATCCCAGCACGGATTCCTGCGGAACAGAACAAGTCACAGACTTCCAGCCAGAATAAATCCCATTGACCACTACTGACCTATCCAACACAAGCCACAATGATTGTTCTTAATAAGGCCATGATTTTCCAAACGCTCATAACACTATCTCTAAGAGTCCTCTCCAGTAGCTACATGCATCCAAACTGATATATTTGCTAACACACAAAAAATGCTGGTAGAACACAGCAGGCCAGGCATCATCTATAGGGAGAAGCGCTGTCGACGTTTCGGGCAGAGACCCTTTGTCAGGACTAACCGAAAGGAAAGTAAGGAAAGATATCTTTCCTTTCGGTTCGTCCTGACGAAGGGTCTCGGCCCGAAACATCGACAGCGCTTCTCCCTATAGATGCTGCCTGGCCTGCTGTGTTCTACCAGCATTTTTTGTATGTGTTGTTGTTTGAATTTCCAGCATCTGCAGATTTCCTCGTGTTTGATATATTTGCTGAAGGGTTTGACCCTAAGCTAATCCTGCAATGTCTGCCAATCCCCTTTACATCTCCTAGTGGTTACTGCACTTCAGACTCGATCACCTCACTAACACAACTGTCTATGATACTCTTGGCAGCTCAATGTGTAGTCACTTGGGAAACTGGCAGCCTCTCTGATCTCCTGCATCCTGTAGGAAGAGCATTGCTACTGTCCTAAACTGACATCCCAGCTACTCTAACAGGAAAAATCATTCTAGAGAAAACTTCTCCTGCTCAGCCTCCTCATACTGAAGCCCCTTAAGCCAATGCCCCAGCCCTGACTGCCATCATTGACCTCCACTTAGGTGACCTCTTTTTATCCTTTACTCCAGGGAAACAAGCCCAGCTTGTCCAATCTCTCCTCTTTACTAAAGTCCTCCAATCTAGCCATCATCTTTCTGAATCTCCTCGTCCACATCCTTCATATATTGTGGTGACCAGATCTGCACACGATACTCCAAGTACAATCTCATCAGAGTCTTGTAATGGTAAACCAAATTTTTATATTCTATGCCCTGACCTTTAAAGGCAAGCATCCTATATGCCTGCTTCATTACCCTTTTGTCACTTTTAGCATCTGTGGGCTTGACCCCCTTAGTCTCACTGCTCGTCATTATTTCTTAACGTCCTACCATCTGCTGTACATATCCTACCACTATTTGACTTCTGCTGTGTACGTACATCTACTGATGCTTCTGGACACGTCATCAGTGATGTTCCTGGAATCATCGGGTGTTTTGGGTCTTTCAACATCATACACCCTTCTGAAAATATGTCATCTCACACGATGCTTCATCCAGTTTTCCAATATTCTGCTATAGCCTTAGACCTCCTCATTATTCACCATACTACCAATTTTCATGACATCTATAAACTTACTAATATTACCTCCTACACTCACATCTAAGTTATTGTTCTTCTCTAGGTTGGAGCAGAGAGTTTCAAGATATTGAACACCGTGTTTTAAATCTTCAGAAGTTAAGTCAATGCGAGATAAATGTTCAGCTTGTTCATCCACTCTAGCATTAATCTGATCCAATTTGACATTCAGCTGGTTGAAAGAAGTTCTAAATTCAGTTCTAAAATCCATTAAAGTATCTTGTTGATGTTGTTCTAAAACAGCGAGAATGTCAGCCGGCAAAGCGGTAGAAGTTTCCTTTTTCCCGGTTTTAGTACTTTTGGTAGCCATTATAAGATAGATGTGTTCACAGGCAGGTAAAAGAGAACTAATAAAATACCTAACTAAGGTTTAAGAAGGGAGACATATAGTGCAAAGGTAAGAAGAATAACGGAGCAAAAGTTCAGAGCAACTAAACAATCGCCATCTTACCAGAAGTCCCCCCACATCTAAGTTATTAATGTATATCACAAGCACCAGGGGTCTCGGCACCCTCCCTCTGATACACCTCTGGTCACAGGTTTGCAATCAGTAAAGGACCTTCCCACCACTACTTGTCATTGTCATTTTATATCAAATTAGCCTCGGGTCACAAGTGCCTTAACCTTCTGTACCAGCATATCATATGGTAGCTTATCGAATGCCTTACTGAAGTCCTTATATACAACAGCTCTATATTTACCAATCTCTTCGGCCAGCTCGTCGTATTCAATCAGAATCAGATTTATTATCTCTGGCCTATATATATTGCAGCTTGTTCTGTAACAGCAGTAAATTAATGAAATAGGAATTCCCATGCATCATATTGATTATCCCTCATCAAGCCTGGTCGTCCCAAATGTATATAAATTTCATCCCTTCTGTTTTCTCCAATAACTTTCCTATCACTGGCATTAGGTTCACCAGCCTATTGTTATCTGGCTCTTCCCTGCTGTCCCTCTTAAATACAAGAACATTATTGATCTTCCAGTCTACTGGTACCTCACCTGTGGCTATCAAGATGTAAATTCTCTTCTGGGCCAGCAATCCCGTGCCTCGTTCACCTGGGCAGATCTCATCAGACCTTGAGGATCTGCCCACCCTTGTGTGTTCTAACACACCTACCTTCTAAGACCTACCTGCTACAAATCATGATATCCCTTCCTGAACTCACTATCCTCCACATCCCTGGTAACTATAGATGAGAAGTATTCACCTAAAACCTCACCTACATCCCTTGGTTACGCTGATTGTCCCTTTGGCCCCACTTGCTTCCTAGCTACCTCGCTACCCTATGTCCTGTTGATGTGTCTCCCTCCAAAAATGGGGAAAGGTTTCCTGTAGATATCCCTCATAATTTTAACTACCTCAATCATGTCCCCTCCTAACCTCCTCCATTCCATTGAAAACAGACACAGCCTCTCCTCTCCCTCCTCCCAACCAAACTGCTCTATCCCAGGCAGCATTTGGATGAACCACTGCTGCTGACATACTGTATACACAGAGCCCAGTACTTTATACTTCTCCACAAACACGACAATGGAGGCAAAAAAAAATCGGAGCTTCCTGGCCTGAAGTTCTCATCTTGATCTTTGAAGAGTAAATTTTGAAATACACCTTAAAAATACCTTTAAAATCAAGATGGCTGAACATCCGGAGCAATGGATAGACTACACTGGACAGAGCCAAGCAATCCCACAACTAACGAATCAGATCGCAGGTCTGCACTCTGCCACACCCAGTCATGAATGGTGGTGGGCAATGAAACAACTCACTGGAGGAAGACCCTCTACAAATACCCCCATTCTCAGTCCTGGGGTAGTCTGTGTGATGCACCATCAATAACTCTCTCTGAGACGTAAGGCAAGATATCGGCTTTTATTGACTGAAGAAGGAACCAGCAGTAAGTGACCATCATATTACATCCTGGAGAATGAGGCAGAGGATCAGACCTCGATCGCCTTTATACAGGGGCCTGTGGGAGGAGCCACAGGAGCAGTCAGAAGGGGGCATGTCCAGACAGGCACATAGTTCACCACATTCACCTCCCCTTTGTTTGAAAGAGTCCCCATGTGGCGAAGTTTCTTATAGGTCAAGTCTATCAGGTGTTCGAATCTGTCGCTGCGATCTACGTAGTACCGACTGTGATTGCACCGATGCCAGCAACATTGGAGATTGCACAGGAGACAGAGGTTGTGCTGGTTCCAGCTCATGCATGTGCGAGGCACCTGGTATATGAGTGTCATGAGGGGTCCATGTAGGGCCTGGTGAGCGCGGTGTCACCTCGGGTACAGGGTTCATAGTTACCGGAGAGTGTTCAGGGTAGTGGTCTGCTGCACCTGCGGGCGCCAGGTCGCGGATGGAGACCGTGTCCTCCCGCCCATCAGGTAAGACCACGTAGGCTTACTGGGGTTTCGCATGTAGAAGGTGAACCCTCTCAACCAGTGGGGAGTATTTATTGCTCCTCACATGTTTCCGGAGCAGCACCAGCCCCGGGGACATCAGCCAAACTGGTAGAGTGACAGACTTCCTGGGAAAAGAGAATAGGAGGGGGGGTGGGGCCACCATCCGACCACCTGGGCCCTCCAAGGGCTTGTGCTTGGCTCAATGATCCCCTCCCTGAGCAGCCACTGCACCTCTGACTGAATGAAGGCCCTGTCCCCCGCGCTGTACCTCCTGCTTTTAGTCGCCACCGGTTTACAGTTGGGGTCAGGTTGGCGAACAACGGCGGGGGAGGGACCTTGAGAGTGGAGAGACTGCAAGTGGTGTCGGTAGCGCAGCTGTTGTGTTGGATGGGATGTGTGTGTCGCTGTGTGTGTGGTCAGTAGTGATGAAGTCCCACAGAACTGAGGATTCTGGACAGTGAGTGGTGGGAGGGGCCCGTCATATACCATAGTCACACTTTCGAGATGGCTCTGGAAGTCCAGCCCCAATAGCACAGGTGCGCACAGTTGAGGCATGACCAGTAGCACAAAGTTCCGATATTCTGTGCCTTGCACCACCAATGTCGCTACACAACCCGCCTGGATGTCTGTGGAATGCGACCCAGAAACCAAATGGATCTTCTGACTTACTGGCCGTGTTGCGAGTCTGCAGCGTTGCACTGTGTCCGGGTGAATAAAACTCTCAGTGCTGCCCGTGTCAAACAGGCATCTAGTCCTGTGCCCCTCCACCCGGATGTCCATCATGGACCTTGCAAGCGGGTGTGGGGCGTTTTGGTCGAGAGTCACAGTGGCCAGAATTGAATCGCCGTTGGGGTACCCGGTAAGCATTGGCGGGTCGGGGGCGGGGCATACTGACGTCAACAAAGATGGCCGCCCACATCCGGGCATGCAAGATGGCGGCCCCCACGTTTCACCCGCAGCGCTGCACTCCGCTCGTAGTTTAGACTTACAGACCTTGGCGAAATGGCCCTGCTTTCCGCAGCTGGAGCAGGTTGTTTCTCGCGCTGGGCAGTGTTGTTGAGAGTGCTTTTTGTGGCCACAGAAATAACAAAGCACAGGCTTCTGACGGGCCACCGCCGTGGTCGGGTTCGGGGAGCTCGTGGAATCGCAACTGGCAGCGGCGATTTTGCTCATGAGAGCCGGCGGTGGCG
This sequence comes from Hypanus sabinus, assembly GCF_030144855.1. Classification (NCBI taxonomy): domain Eukaryota; kingdom Metazoa; phylum Chordata; class Chondrichthyes; order Myliobatiformes; family Dasyatidae; genus Hypanus; species Hypanus sabinus. The sequence continues at coordinate 62,605,971 of NC_082723.1, read as the reverse complement.
GGGTCTGAGGCGTCCACGGAACCGGCGGGGAATCGCGCGACTGGATAGCGTCGGCGTAGTGAAGCACAGCTTCCAGAGCGTTGGCCGTCTCGATCGCCGAGCGTAAGGTAAGATCGGAGTGTTCCAGCAGCCGCTGGCGCATGTACACTGACCTCAGTCCCGTCACAAAGGCGTCTCGCACTAGCAGCTCCGCATGCTGTTCTGGCGTGAGCGTCTTGCAGTCACAAGCTCGGACGAGTGTCTGTAGTGCTCGGAGAAACTTGGCGCTCGATTCGCCTGGCCGCTGTCGCCGGGTAGCTAAACGATGTCTTGCGTAGACGGTGTTCACCGGCTGCAGGTACTGTCTTTTGAGGGCGTCCAGTGCCCTTTCGTAGGTCGGCAGGTCCCGGATAATGGAATAAACTTTTGGGGTGACCCTCGAGAGGAGAATTCTGTACATAACGGCGGGGTCAGTCGCACGAAGCTCCGCCAAGTATGATTGGAAGCATGCAAGCCAGTGTTCAAAAGCAAGAGCTGCTTCAGGGTCTTGAGGGTCCAAATCCAACCTTTCCGGACGTAAAACGGTTTCCATGTTTTAAAACTTTCAGTCAATAAAATTGATGCACCATCAATAACTCACTCTGAGACGTAAGGTGAGATATCTGCTTTTATTGACTGAAGAAGGAACCAGCAGTGAGTGACCATCATATTACATCCTGGAGAATGAGGCAGAGGATCAGACCTCGATCACCTTTATACAGGGGCCTGTGGGAGGAGCCACAGGAGCAGTCAGAAGGGGGCGTGTCCAGACAGGCACATAGTTCACCACACTGTGGAAAAGAGAAAGCTGAAGCATTTGTAAGAACCTTCAGCTGGAAGTGCTGAGTGGTGGCTAGTGTGGCCAAAAATAGAAAGATAATACAGTTACTTGGCTAAGAAAATGGTGCAGTGGGGAAGGCTTCAGGTTCTTCGATCATTGACCTCTCTTCCTGGAAAGGAGGGACCTCCATACTTGGGACAGTTTGTACCTGAACTGGAGCAGGACTAATATCCTGGTGGGAAGGTTTGTTAGTGCTGCACCAGGTGGTTTAAACTAATGTTGCAGGGGGATGGAAACCAGCATGCTAAGGGAGATAGTGAAATGCTTGTGGGGAAAGATGTTGTTAAGACCAGTTACACAAACAGGAATCTGAAGGCTGAGCATGGTAGGAATGATGTTCTGAGTTCCAATCTTCTTCAATGTAAAGAGTATTGTGGGACAGGCAGATGAGCTTAGAGCATGGATCAGCACGTGGAATTATGATATTGTAGCCATTCGAGTGACTTGCTTTCAGGCCTGGTGACTCGGTGTTCCAGGGTTCTGTCGTTTGAGACAGGATAGAGGGGGAAGTGTTAAAGGGTGGCATTGCCGGTCCTGGTCAGGGAGAATGTCATGGCTCAGACAGAACAAACTGGATAGCTTATCTACTGAAGTTATATGGGTGGAACTGAGGAATATATAGAGATCCCAAATGGAGAGAATGCAATACTGGATCTCCTATTACTGAATGAGACAAGGCAGGTGACAGAAGTGTATATAAGGTGCCCTGTGGATTCAGTGATCATAATGCCACTAGTTCCAAGATAATTATGGAAATGTATAAGTCTGGTCTTCCAATTAACCTAAATTAGAGAGAGGATAAGTTTGATGGCATCAGAAAGGTTCTGAAAAAGTGTGGATTCACTGTGTTTTTTTCGTCTGAAGGCCTCGCTGAGCATGATTGGATCGATAGCCATCTTGGGTTCATTTTAAAAATACCTGGTCACCAATGTTATGCTTTGTAACTTCAAAACATTGAATTAATTCAAAGGAAGACACTAGAGTCCAAGATGTGTGTCTAACTTCGTGTTTACTTTAAGTGAGGCGCATATGTATCATGTGATGACGTAGGCAATTAATGTATTTTTATAGATATCCCATAATTAATTATTTCTTTAATCGTGAGTTCTTTAAACAAGGCAACTCAATTACGTGGTCACATAATTGACGCAGAAGGATTACACAAGTGTACTGAGAAAATTCAAGCAGTGGCAGATACCCCAAGGCAAAGGACATGTCACAATTGCGGTCCGCTTAAGGATTTTTCAACCACTATAACAGGTTCCTGCCAAACCTGGTTGCTGGGCTCCACCCTTTGATTTCATTACTGCAGATTGGGGAGAGACTTCAATAGGCAAAGCAGTGTGATGTGGCTTTCATAAAGGTAAAGGAAATGGTGACGTCAGTCAATAGTCAATACTGACATATTACAATCCACATCACCCAGTGAAGTTTGCCTGTGAGGCCTCGCCTTATAACATAGTTGCTGGCACGTCACCAGTTATGATTGAAGGAACTCATCCCACGGTCTTTGGATCATGTTCCCTTACTGCTGCAGAGAATAATTGTCACAGATTGACAGAGCGGCCTTGAGTCTGGTTTGGGGTGTAAAACATTTCAACCAGTACCTGTACAGGAGAGAGTTTACCCTCATTACTGATCATCAACCACTAGTGTCTATTTTCAGTCCACAGGAGGGTGTTCTAGTGACAGCAGCTGCATGAATGCAGGGATGGGCTCTGTCCCCTGGAGGGCACAATTACAAGACTGAACTCACGAGGATGACTAACCATGGAAACGTTGATAGATTGTCCTGTTTACCATTGGAAAAAGAAGCACCAGAAAAATTTACTGAAAAAGACACTCCTCTTGACGTATTCTCCCTGATGTAAATCTAAAGACTTCCTGCCTTCCTATTATAGCAGAGATGATCCAAAGTTACAGTTACAGACAAAGTACAGTTCAGGCAACTTGTAATGTGCAAGGCTATGATGAGGTAGACTGTGAGGCCAGGAGTTCATTATATTGTATTGTTTTATAGCTTGGTGGTATGTGTTTTGAGGCTCTTGTATCTTCTTCTCAATGGGGCGGGGGGAGAAGAGAGAATGGCTGGGGTGGGTAGTATCTTCAATTATGTTCGAGGCAATGGAAGAGGTAGAAAGAGTCCAGGCTAGTTATCATGATGATGGGTCAGAACTCTCTGAATCTCTTGCTTGCTCACCGAATGAGTGGTAAGTGGCCGGGCTGGATTTGTACTGCTTCTTGTAGACAGGATGTGCATAGGCAAGTTTCCACATTGTTGGGTCAAAGCCAGTGTTGTAGCTGTTCAGAAAGCTTGGTACAGGCCATAGAGTCATTGAGTACTACAGCACAGAAACAGGCTTTTCAGTCCATATATAGATGTCCGTGACAAACTATTATTCTGCCTAGTTCCATCGACCTGCGCCTGGACCATAACCCTCCATAGATCTCCCATCCATATACTTATCCAAATTTCTCTTAAATGCTGAAATCAAACCAACACTCACTACTTCCAGTGGCAGCTCATTCTTCACTCTCACCATCCTCTGAGTGAAGAAGTTCCCCTCACGTTTCCCTTAAAAATCTTTCACCCTTAACCCATTAGCTCTAGTTCTAGTCTCATGCAGCCTCAGTTGGAAAAAGCTTGCTTGTGTTTACCCTAACTATACCAATCGTAATTTTGTACACCTTTATCATTCTCCTATACTCCAGGGAATAAAATCCTAACCTTTTAAACTTCTATTTCCCCACTTGCAGATCAGTTTTGATCACTGCCTAGTCAATTCAGTCTGGCAACATCTCCTCCACAATCTCCCTCCGCACAGGTGCACTGCAAGGCCGTGTGCTTAACCCTCCGCTCTAGTCGCTTTATACTAATGACTGTGAGGCTAAGCACAGCTCCAATACCATGCTTAATTTTGCTGACGACATCATTGTTGGCAGAATCAAAGTTGGTGATGAATCTGCATTTCTGCAGATGAAAATCTGGCTGCCTGACGCCACAACAAGAACCTCGCACTCAAGGTCAGCAAGACCAAGGAAACAATTACTGAGTTCAGGAGGTGGAAAATGAGCCAGAGTAAAGACTGCCTCAGAATAGAGGTACGTCCATTTACAACAGAGTTGAGGAAGAATTTCTTTAGCCAGGGGTTGGTGAATCTGTGAAATTCTTTACCATGGAGGCCAAGTCGTTGACTGCATGTAAAACGGAATTTGATAGTTCCTTAATCAGTAAGATCATCAAAGGTTACAGAGAGAAGACAAGAGATTGGGGTTCAGAAGGATAATAAATCAACCATGATGGACCAAGTGACCTAATTCTGCTCCTATATCTTATGGTTTAACTCTGGAGCAATAAGTTAGAAAAGGGTCAAGGGATAACCAACCAATCTGGTTAAGCTCGTAAGTGAATACTTTTCATTTGCACTCCTCAAGACGGACATCGAAGGTGAGAATTCAGGGAGGGTACATGCAGGTACATGTATCTGGAGCAGGTCATGTTAAGAAGAAGGAGATGTTAGATGCTGACCAATAGCCTGCAATCAATAAGGACAGGCAACAACACCTCCATCATGATTATTCTGAACACCAGTGCTCCACAAAACTGAATTCTCCACCTCGTGACCGTGGCCGGATTCTGCTCTAACTCTATCTAAAGTTTGCAGATGATACCACCATAGTGGGCTGTAACTCAGATAATGAAGAGTTGGAGTACAGGAAAGAGATAGGTGCTTAGTAGTAACATGTTGTCATTACAACAATCTTTACCTGAATGTCAGGAAGATAAAAGAACTTCAGTGAGGGAGGCAGTGTGCACGCTCCTGTTTACACCAAAGGTGCAGAGGTCAAGAGGTTTAAGAACTTTAAATTCCTTGGAATGAATATCGCAGACTATGCTGATCCAATCACAATGATGCCATGGTCTAGCTCATCAACATCTCTGTTTCCTCAGGAGGATAAAGAAATTTGGCATGTCCCCATGAACAACTGGCCAATTTTTATCGATGCTCGTTAGAAAGCATCCTATGAGGATGCATAACAGCTCAGTATAGCATCTGCACTGCCCACGATCGTAACAAACTGCAGAGGGTTGTGGACCCTCAACATATCACCAAAACCAGCCTCTTCTCAATGGACAGTCTACACTTCTCACTGTCTCAGCAAGGTAGTCAGCATAATCAAACACCCCACCCACTCTGGAACCTCTTCCAGCAGACAGAAATCCAAAAGCCTGAAAACACAGACCACCAGATGCAGGGATGATTTCTACCTCACCGTTATAAGACTATTGAATTGTTCCCTAGGACAATAAGATAGACTCTAAGAACCATAGAACCACAGAACATTGCAGCACAGAAACAGGCCTTTTGGCCCTTCTTGGCTGTGCCGAACCATTTTTCTGCCTAGTCCCACTGACCTGCACCTGGGCCATATCCCTCCATACACCTCTCATCCATGTACCTGTCCAAGTTTTTCTTAAATGTCAAAAGTGAGCCTGCACTCACCACTTCATCTGGCAGCTCATTCCACACTCCCACCACTCCCTGTGTGAAGTAGCCCCTCCCCCAATGTTCCCTTTAAACTTTTCCCCCTTCACCCTTAACCCATGACCTCTGGCTTTTTTTCTCCCCTGGCCTCAGTGGAAAAAGCCTGCTTGCATTCACTCTATCTATACCCATCATAATTTTATACACCTCTATCAAATCACCCCTCATTCTCCTACGCTCCAGGGAATAAAGTCCTAACCTATTTATCTTCCTCTAACTCAGTTTCTCAAGTCCTGGCAACATCGTTGTAAACCTTCTCTGCACTCTTTCAAACTTATTAATACTCTTCCTGTAATTAGGTGACCATCTTGACCTCACAATAGAGCTCGTTATTATCTTGTTTATCTGCACTGCACTTTCTCTGTAGCTGCTACTCTTTATTCTAGTATGCGTTGTTAATTTATCCTGTACTACCTCAACACACCGTTGTGATGAATTGATCTGTATGGATAAAATCCAAGGCAAGTGTTCACTGTTCCTCAGTATATGTGACAATAAAAAAACAATTCCAATAGCATGAGACTCGTAAGTGGGCCAGACAAAATCTATTCCAAGTTACCCTGGGAAACAAGAGAGGAGATATCTTGGGCTCTGAAGGAGATTTTTGCAAAAGACTGGAGAATAGCTAACGTTGTCCCTTTATTGCAGAAAGGAAGTAGGGGTAAGCCAGATAATTAAATGCCAGTGAGCCTTGGGTCACTGGTAGGGAAATTATTGGAGAAAACTCCAAGGGATAGGATTTATAATCATTTGGAAAGGCAGAGACTGTTCAGGAACAGTGGTTTTGTGTAGGGGAAACGTTATAATCATAGAGCATTACGGCCCTTCAGCCTAAACAATTTCTTCAATCGTGGGCAGAGCAGATGCTATGCAATGCCAACCACGGTGTCCACCTAGCCAGTCCCAATTTCCTGCATTTGCTCCATAGCCCTCTAAGCCCCACTCCTCCAATCATCTATCTAAGTGCTTCTAAATTAAACTATTTAACCAGCTTCAGTCATACTCTCTGATAACTCACCACACACTCTGCAGGGAAAAAGGTGGCCCTCAGGTCCTTTCCCTTCTTACCCGAAACCTATCTTTGCACTCCCCTATCCTGGGGAAAAGATTTGTGTCATCCATCTTAACTACGCTCTTCACAGCTACTTACTAGAGTTTTAAATGCTGCTTTTAGTGTCACTAATTTGACTGAGCTTTTTTTTGGGACATTAAAAGAAGAGATTGCAGGAGGTGCGGAGGTAGGCTTGTTTATGTGGACTTCAGTAAGGTATTTGAAAAGGTCCTGGGTGGTAAATTAGAGAAGGTTAAGGTACACAGCAAACAACGTGAACAGGCTGACTAGTCTTTTACATCAGTCTTCAATGCGGAAGACACTAGCAGTATGCCCACAATTCGAGAGTGTCAGCAGGCAAAAAGTGAATATAATTACTATTACTAAGGAGACTGTACTCAGGAAGCTGAAAGGTCTGAAAGTAGATAAATCACCTGGACCAGATGGACTACACCCCAGGGTTCTGAAAGAGATAGCTGAAGAGGTTGTGGAGGCATTAGTAATGATCTTTAAAGAGTCACTAAATTCTGGAATAGTTCCAGAGACTGGAAAATTGCAAATGTCACTCACTCTCAGAAATAAGGCAGAAGAAAGGAAATTATGCCAATTAGCTGGACCTCAGTGGTTGGGAAGATGTTGGAATCCATTGTTAAGGAAGAGGTTTTGGGGTACTTGGAGGCACGTGATAAAGTAGGTCAAAGTCACCATGGTTTCCTTAAGGGGAAATCTCACCTGACAAATCGGTTGGAATTCTTTGAGGAAATTACTGGCAGGATAGACAAAGGAGAGTCAGTAGATGTTGCTTATTTAGGTTTTCAGAAGACCTTTGATAGCTGCCGCAGATGAGGCCACTAAACAAGGTATAGTAACATCTCCTACCACCAAATATGTCTTTACCTCCACCACTCTCTCTTCTTTCAGCAGGGATCGCTCCCTCCATAATTCCCTTGTCCATTCAGTCCTCCCCACTAATCTTCCTCTCCAAGCAGCCAAAGTGCTACACCTGCCCATTCACCTCCTCCCTCGCCTCCATTCAGGGCTCCAAATAGTCCTTAAAGGTAAGGACGCATTTCACCTGCTAAACTGCTTTGGTCATCTATTGTATCCAGTGCTCCTGATGCAATCTCCTTTACATTGGTGAGACCTGTCATAAACTGGGTCTGCTCCATCCACCTAAAGTGGAACTTCCTGGTGGCCAAACGTTTTAATTCCAGCTCCCATTCCAGTTCTAATATGTTGGTTCATGGCCTCCTCCTGTGCTAAGATGAGGCCTTCCTCTGGGTGGAGGAACAACGCCTTATTCCATCTGGGTAGCCTTCAACCTAATGGCACGAATATCAATTTCTCCTTCGGGTGAAAATAAATTCTCTCCCATTCTGGACCCTTACCTCTTTTCACCCGCCTATCACCTCCCCCACCTCCTCCTTCCCTTTCTCCTGTGGTCCACTCCTCTCCTCTCAGATACCTTCCTCTTCAGTCCTTTACCCTTCCTGTCCATCTGGCTTCACCTTCTGGCTGTCCTCCTCCCCCTCCCCTCACATTTTATTCTGGCATCTTTCCCCTTCCATTCCAGAACTGAAGAGGGGTCTCAGCCTGAAACGTTGATGGTTTATTCATTTCCATAGGTATTGTCTGACCTGCTGAGATTCTCCAGCAATTTTTGTGTGTAGCTTGGATAAATGATTGGTTGACTGGCAGGAGATGAAGAAAGGGCCTATTCTGGTTGGCTGCTGGTGACTAGTGGTTTTCTACAGTATTGGGGGTCACTTCATTTCACATTATGTGTCAACAATACGGATGATGGAATTGATGTCTTTGTGATGATAAAAAGATAGGTAGTTTTGAGGAAGCTCTTCTGTGGGGCAAGTTTTTTTTACATCATCGCAAAAAAAAAACTTGCTCCACATATTTTCCTTGAATTTGCTTCCTTTCATCTTAAATGTATGCCCTCTGGATAAAAGATATCGGTTGTCTACTCTAGCTGTGCCTTATAAGTTCATAAACTTTTATTAGGTCTCCCCTTCAGCATTTACTGCTTCTGAGCAAACTATCCAAGCTTATCCGAAGTCTTCTTCAAACACATGCCCTCTAATCCTGGCACCCTGGTATATCTCTTCTTAGCCTGGCTGTCCACTCAATTGATGCCTCTTATCATTTTGTACAATTCTATCAAGTCACTTCTCATCAGTGTTTACTCCAAAGAGAACAGCCCTAGCTCACTCAACCTATCCTCATAAGACATATTCTCTAATCCAGGCAGCATCCCATTGAACCTCTTCTGGGTCATCTCCAAAGCCTCTGCGTCTTTCCTATAATTAGGCAACCAGAAATGAATGCAGTATTCCAGATGTGGCCTAACCAGTGTTTCATAAACTTGCTACATAACTTCCAAACTCTTGCACTCAATGTCTTGATTATAAAAGGCAAGCATGCCATATGCCTTAACTACCTTATAACCTGTGAAGGCATCTTCAGTGAGCTATGATCTGGACCACAAGATCCTTCTGTACATCAACACTATTAAGGGTCCTGCCATTAACTGTGTATTGCCCTTTATATTTGATCTCCTAAAACAACACCTTATACTTGGCCAGATTAAACTTCATCTGTCATTTCTCCGCCCATACCCATATCTACAAATGATGTATGTAAAGTCCTCTGTATCCTTTACCAATCTTCCTCACTATCCATTGTTCCACCCAATTCGGTGTGCCACAGAGGTTGGTGTTGTGTCCACTGCTGTCATTTATATTAGCAATTTGGATAACAATGGTATTAACATGATTAATGGATGGTGAAGGTTACCTAAAAATACAGCAGGATCTCAATAAATTGAGGTGGTGGGCCAAGGAGTGACAGAAAGAAATTAACTCAGACAAGTGTTTCATTTTCAAACAAGAGAGAATCTGCAGATGCTGGAAATCTGAGCAACACACACAAAATGCTGGAGGGACTCAGCAGGCCAGGCAGCATCTAGGAGAAGAGTACAGTCAAAGTTTTGGGATGAAATGTCGACTGTACTCTTCAAAGGTTCAAAGATCCAATTTACTGTCAGAGAAATGTATACAATATACATCCTGAAATGCTTTTTCTTTGCAAGCGTCCACGAAAACAGAGAGATGCCCCAAAGAATGAATGACAGCTAAATGTGAGAACCCCAAGGTTCTCTCCAGCTCTCCCCTCCTGCACATTAGTGGTAGCAAGCAACGTTCCTCCCTCTTCCCAGCTAAAAAAAGCGCACATGCTACCAAGTACAAGTGTGAGCTAAGCGATAGGAAAGACTCAGACCTTGCAGTTACCCCTTAAGACTTTCACATTTCATCCGGCATTCGTCAAACCACTCTCTCTCCCTAATAAGGAGGAGGGAGATGTCCCCTATTTTCACACCAAGCGGGAAACATAACATCAACCCGTGGTTTATGATGTTAAAAAGTCTGTTTCGTCACTGTTTACGAGCTCTATGCCTGAAGATAGCAAAGATCTCGGGTCTTCGGGCCCACAGTGAAAGATTTTCCGGCCTCCCTGATGACACACGACTCTCCTGCCATGACACTGACCCTCAATCCACCCATCTCTGGAGCCCCGAAATCGTAGGCTTTCGAATTCAAGCTGGACTCTCAGGCCTATCCCTTTGCGTGCCGAACAACAATGGCCGGTCCTGAAACCCCGAGAATGGATCCCATTCCCACAAAGAACTGAAGTCTGCATGTAACTCCAGGTCAGGGTCTTCAAAACAACCCTGAAGCAACCCGTATCCCTTCATGCCCTGAATCTATCAACCTCTGCATGCTTATCATCATCAGTCAGGGCACCGAGTACAGGATATTTGGACAGCATTTTGTTTATATAGACTGGCCCAATGTTCTATAGATTTGCTAAGTATGCCCACAGACAAAGAATCTCTGGTTGTATCTGGTGATGCGTATGTACTCCGATAATAAATTTTACTTTGAACTTTGAGTCCAGGCTGTCCAATTACACCCATGTGACCAATTAACCTCGAACGGGTGCACATCCCTTTATCTGAAATTCTGAAATCCAAAAAGCTCCGAAAACTGAAGTTTTTTTGGCCAGCAGCTGACGTCACTCAGGAGAGATGTGGCAGCACAAGCAGAGGCCAGACGTCAGTTGTGGCTCAGCGCTCATACTGGTTACACGTGCATTTCCTGTTCACTGATATTCTGTGTCACTGCTGACTTTGTGTTTAATTTCACTGTGAAAATGTCAAAACCAGCTGCAGATACCCCTGTGGGCAACAATGAGAAAAAGAGAAGGAAGCATGTATCATTATCAATAACACAGAAAGTAGAGTTATTACAGAAGCTTGATTGTGCTGTGTCTATGAGGTGTCTTACTGAAGAATATGGTGTTGGAACTACCACTGTATATGATTTAAAGAAACAGAAAGACAAGTTACTGATGTTTTATAGTGACAGTGAAGTTCGACATTTATTCCAATAAGTCATTTACCATGTTTTTGAACAACACACACAAAATGCTGGTGGAACGCTGGAGGCCAGGCAGCATCTATAAGGAGAAGCACTGTCGACGTTTCGGGCCGAGACCCTTTGTCAGGACTGAATGTGTTCCACCAGTGTTTTGTGTGTGTTGTTTGAATTTCCAGCATCTGCAGATTTCCTCGTGTTTACCAGGTTTTTGATTCAGTTTGTCTGAAGCTGCGTATTTTTAGGTTTATTGAATGTTTTTGTTGGAAATAAAAAAAAATTCTTTTCATTATTCCCTAAACAATACAGTATAACAACTATTTACATAGCATTTACATTGTATTAAGCATTATACATAATTTAGAGATGATTTAAAGTATACAGGAGGATGTGCGTAGGTCTGGAGCTCCGTCGGGTCCTGAAGTCCACCACACTGAGACAGGTTAAATAAGGGACTTGAGCATACTTGTTTTTTGGTATCCGGGGTGGGTCAGGGGATCTGAAATCCTAAAAATTCTGAATTCCGAAATGCAACTGGCCCCAAGGTTTTTGGATAAAGGATTGTGGACCTGTACTAGTCATACGTACATCATTGGAATCTGGTAGGAAATGACAGCACCCAAAGGAAAGATAAACAGTCATGGGAAAGAAAAGCCTCCTTTCAGACAGTAAAGGAATCAAACTCGGCTCACTGGTGCTGTGATAGTGTTGCGTTAACTGCTGCACTACCACGCCACACCACGGCTGTACAAGTATCTGGTGAGGCTGCACTCGGATCATGTGGCCACCTTACAAATGCTTGGTGAAACTGCAACTGCTGTATGCAGTTCTTGCCCAGCTATAGGAAAGACATCATAAAGGGGAAAAAGGATGTGTAAAAGATTCATAAGATATAGGTTGTGATTTTTTTGGGGTTTGGGGGAGTGACCTCATAGCCGTATATGGTCATGAGGGGAGTAAACAAAATGAATGGTCACAGTCTTTATCCCCGAGATGGGATTCTACAACAAGAGGAAAAAGACTTAAGCTGAGAGGAAAAGTTTTTTTTTCCAAGTTCAAATTTAATTGTCATTCAACCATACATAGGAATTCAGTCAAATGAACCAGTGTTCTTCTGGGGCCAAGGTGCAAAACTCAGTCACACACAACACACAGAGGAATGAATGCCAGAGGAAGCAGCTACCATTACAATGATTAAAAATTATTTCTACAGGGCCAAAACAAAGGTGGTGTATATCGTCCCCTCAAAACTAGTCAATAAGCTTCAAGACCTTGGCTTCAATATCTCCTTGTGCGACTGGATCCTCGATTTCCTCACTTGTTCAGTCAGTTTGGATTGGCAAAAACATCTCCTCCACAGGTGCACCATGAGGCTGCGTGCTTAGCCCCCTGTTCTACTCACTTCACGTTTACGACTGTGTGGCTATACGCAGCTCCAATGCCTTATTCAAGTTTGCTGACAACATCACTGTCGTGGGCCGAATCAAAGATGGTGATGAATCAGCAGATAGGAGGGAGAATGAAAATCTGGCTGAGTGGTGCCACAACATTAACCTCCCACTCAATGTCAGCAAGACCAAGGAGCTGATTATTGACTTCAGGAGGGGAAAGCTGGAGGTCCATGAGCCAGGGGATCAGAGGTAGAGAGAGTGAAAAACTTTAAATTCCTTGGTGTTGTCATTTCAGAGGGTTTATCCTGGATTCCACACATAAAGAAACACAACAGCACCTCTACTTTCTCAGAAGCTTGCGAAGATTCGGCATGTCATCTAAAACTTTGATAAACTTCTATGGATGTGTGGTGGAAAATATATTAATTGGTTGCATCACTGCCTGGTATGGAGACACCAATGCCTTTGAATGGAGAATACCACAAAAACTGGTGGATACAACATAGTCCATCATGGGTAAAACCCTCCCTACCATTGAGCATTGTTCAGTAAAGAAGCATCCATCATCAGTGACCTCCACCACCCAGAATACGCTCTCCTCTCAATGCTGCCATGTGGTACAGGAACCACACCACCAGGAACAATTATTACCCCTCAACCATAAGGCCCTTGAACCAGAAAAGACAACTTCACTCGCACCATCTCTGAACTGTTCCCACAACGCGTAGACCCATTTACAGTGCTGTTCTCACTATTTATTTATTATTATTATTTTGTTCTTTCCTCTCATTTTCTATTTGTACAATTTGTTATCTTTTGCACATCGGTGTTTGTCTTGTTGGGTGTGGCCTTTCATTGATTCTGTTGTGTTATTTGTTTTACTGTGAGTGCCCACAGGGGTTGTATATGGTGATATATATACTCTTTTAATCAATTTACTTTGAACTTTGAACATGGATAGAGAAGATTTACAGGGATATGGGCCAAATACTGTACAGGCAATGGGACTAGCTCAGACAGACATTTTGGTTGGCACGGGTGAAGGGCCTTTTTTGATGCTATATCACTCTATAACCCCAGGACAGATCATTGAAATCTGGAAGGTGCTGCCAGAGGAGGTGGTGAAGATCAGAACAGCCACAGGATTTAAGAGGCATCCGTCCAGGTACTAGAATGCGTAAGGCGTTGAAAGATATGAAATTAATTCAGGTAGTGGGATAAGTACCGACATTTGATGAAGACACAGAGGGCTAAATGGTCCGTTTTGATGTTGTATTAAATTTACTACTTCGTTAAAGAATGATTACAAGTCAGTGCTTACTTAGAATTCCTACTGTTACCGTGCACAAACCAAACCTGGTGTTGTGATGGGCTTCAACTTAAATTTTAACTGCCACATTAAGACAATTACAAAGTCAGCCTGCAACCATCTTAAAAATTTAGCGAGAGTTCGATGGCTTGTGTCCCAGCAAGATCTAGAAAAACTCCTCTATGCATTTATTTTTGGTAGGCTTGACAACTGTAATGGTGTTTTCACAGGTCTCTGTAAAAAAAATCCCTCAGACAGCTGCAGCTCACTCAGAACGCTGCTGCTAGAGTCCTCGCTAAGACCAAGAAAGTAGAGCACATCGCTCCAGTTCTCAGATCACTGCACTGCTTCCTGTCCATCAAAGGATTGGCTTTAAAATATTACTACTGGTTTAAAAAGCACTGAATGGTTTAGGGCCAAAGTACATCTCCAATCTCTTGCTGCATTATGAACCTTCCCGAACTCCCAGGTCATCTGGGGTGGGTCTGCTTCCTGTTCCCAGGGTCAAAACTAAACGTGGTGCAGCAGCTTTGAGTTGCTCTGCTCCACATATCCGGAATAACCTTCCAGAGGAGCTGAAGTCTGCCCCAACTTTAAGCTCTTTTAAATCGAGGCTTAAAACTTCTCTTTTCATTCTAGCTTTTAATTAGAATCTCCGGCACTGTAACATCTATTTATCATATCTATTTTTATTCTCTTACATATTGTCTGAAACTTGATGTCTGATTTTTATATCTCGTTCTATGTAAAGCGCTTAAAACTGCCTTGTGTTTGAAAAGCGTTATACAAATAAACTTGCCTTGCCTTAATAGACAGGATACAATGACAATGCGACATGGAAAAAGATTTAATCACCTACCTGTCACACTGTTGTCTACATTGTCAATAAACAGCTGCAACTGATTTTGTAGACCTGATTTGTGCAGACTATCCTCCAGTCTTGAGGGGAATCAACTGGAAGATGTTGTTGCAATTTCTATTATACCTGCTCTTTAAAATCACTTATTTTGGAGTAGCTTGATTCTGACCACAAAATCCACAGGTTTGCCCTCATGCTATCCATGTTGTTTGTCAGAAAAACAACTGTAGTAGTAAATCATTGACTTTTTTAATAGAGAAATTGATCAACGTATTTTAAGTGGGGATAATACTGAGGATGAGTGTTCAGACTGGCATTGTTTTCACTACAGAATAATTTCAATCCTTGGTCTATAATCAAATGGAAATAAAACTCCAATAATTGCAGGACAGCTTAATCAGCAGGTATCTCCTCTCCTCCATTGTTAGGTAATTTTGGCTCCTGGCAAGACTTTGTGGCTCTAGGTAGGTACCAACCATACCTACCAATGCTCTTTACATTTTATTTTCTTCGTCCCATTTGTGCAAGCATATCAACTTAAACGTGGGCTCGGATTCCAAATTTAACTGGTCCTATTTATTTCCTGAAATTGATCTCATGGGTGTGTGCATCACCACATAAACCGATAGCCACTGAATCCCAGAAAACAACGCAACGTGCAAAATGAAGTCATATCTTTGACTACACTTTTCTTTCCCAAGCAATATCATTGTGCAGCAGTAACTTTTGTCTCCACCACTTCCAAAAGTATCCTTTTATTTTGCCCTGCTCTTACAACTGGCTCAAGGTGACGATCCAGATTGCTGATTTTAACTAGTATTTAGTTACATTCAAATGTTACATTTAAATAAATTGCAAACTTCTCTTGGCAGGAATGACAATTGTGGAGTAGCTTTGTCCATAGTTTACTGCCTTTCACTTGCATTATGTTACATTACTTGAAACATCATTTAGAAAGAGCATCATCTTCAAACGGGCTTCAGCACATGAAAGCTGGGACATTCACGTGTGTCCTTTGGGTTCTGCTTCCATGCCTGAGAGTGGCATAGTGCTGCAGTTGGTGCTGCTACCCATTAGCACATCCAAACAAGCAGACAGGATGTTAAGAAGGTCTCCACCATGCTTCATTAATCAGGGCATCGAGTTTAGGAGTAGAGGCATCATGGTCACCCGTTATAGGAAAGACACTGTCAAAATGTCAAGGGTTTAGCTAATTTGGCAGGGGAATGGGAACCAGAGTGATAGAGCTGCAGATGAGGGAGCAGGTTTATAAACTGAGGCAAAGTGTAGTGAGGAGTGGCTGTTGATAGGGCAAAATTGCAGTCAACGGGATGAGTCGCAATGCAAGAGGCAGACAAAATTGAAAAGGATGAATACAGGACCAAAGGTGTTATACTTGAATGCACGCAGCACACAGAATAAAGTAGATGAACTTGTAGCACAGTTACAGATTGGCAGGTATGATGTTGTCAGCATCGCTGTATCATGGCTGGAAGAAGATTATCGCTGGGAATTTAATGTCCAAGGATACACATTGTATCAAAAGGATATGTGATGAGAGTCCTTGACGAGGATGGTTTGGCTCCAAATGCTGGAGACTCCGAGGCTGGGATTGAGACATGGATACAAACAGGATCAAGAAACTGAGCACAAAATGAACGCTAGATGAAATCATTGCTAGGCTTACAATTGAGCACTGAACCCATGTTCACGTGCTCCTTCGATACTCAATTATTTGCACCCAAAACATGATTGTCAATTAACAGGAATGTCCTAAACCCTTAAAGAGGCTGCACCAGCTATCCATTACCTCGCACAGTTAGAGCATTTAAATCTCCTCTCAGTCTTTATAAACAGAGGGGACTTTGACTGGTTTGGGTGTTGCTATTTTCTCCGTACCTTCCTTTGAGGATGACTCCTGAGACTTCTTTGGTGACAGGATTAATTCAACAGGCTTCAGAGTCCTCTCTCTGAGTTCACCAAGTTCATCTGTGGAAGCAGTGGCCAAATCAGAGTCTGACTACCCCTCTGTATCCGCAGAAAAAGGATCCTTTCCCATCCTTGAGACCTGGTGGCTGGCTCCCTTCATCTTAGCAGCAAGTCTCCCAGACTGCTTGGGCACCTGCTTGCTCCTCTCCTAACCTAGAAATGACCTCTCTCTAGTTCCTGTGGGACTCTAACTAGACTGTGCCTGGACTTGCACTGTCCCGTTGGCCAGAACCAGCTTATCTGCTCTTGAGGACTGGACTAAGTTTCCAGAAGGTCTCCGGTTCCCTGGAACTAAAGCCTGTCCCCTTTCAGGTTATTGATCACTGGAGAGTCTAGGTGTTGGAACGCCATGCTGTAAACAAAGTCTCTTACAATGACTGGACCAGCCAATGATTCTCCCCTCTCTCCACTCCACAGATGAGTTATGCTGGGACAGCCAAGGGTCCCCAAGGATCAGGGGTACGAGTGGAGCGTCAATAAAATCGAAACAAATGTTTTCCACTTGATCTCCTATCCTTATTTGCAATTCCACGTTCTGATGCTGGACCAGCCCGGAACCTAGAAGTCAGCCATCCAAGACAGTCGTGGGCAAGGACTGGCTCAACTCCTGCAGCGGTATGTCAAACTGACGGATGTTTCCAAATCCAGAAAAATAACTCGCTCCCCTGAGTCCACAAAACCCACATAACACAGTCTTCACCTGCCTCAGGTTCTTACCCCAGGTGAACTCCATCTTCAGCACAAATCCAGAATCTGTGGGATTCGGCATATTGGCTGCTACCGTCACAGTCCTCCCGACACTGGGTAGTCTTAGCAGTTCCCCTGCTGGCTGCAGCTTTGGGTATTTGGCCTGCAGGTGGCCCGCTTCCCTGTAGTAAAAACAGCCACATTGACTCCAGCACCGGGACCTCTCGTCGGTGGAGAGCCTTGTGCAACCAACCTGCATGGATTCATGCTGTTCCTTCCATCATGATTGGTTGGTTTAGAAACTGCAGCTGCTTTTCCCATTGGTTAGCTGCCTACTGTCCAGTTTCAAATATCCCAGTGTGGTGAACTATGTGCCTGTCTGGACACGCCCCCTGCTGACTGCTCCTGTGGCTCCTCCCACAGGCCCCTGTATAAAGGCGATCTGAGGCCTGACGCTCGGCCTCAGTCTCCAGGTCATAGTATGATGGACACTCACTCCTGGTTCCTTCTTCCAGTCAATAAAAGCCGATATCTCGCCTTACGTCTCAGTGTGAGTTATTGATGGTGCATCACCCAGGCATACAAAGAGCACACATGGAGGATTTTTACCTCTCTCTCTTTGGTTAAGGCAAGTGGTGTGCATGACCATTGGGAAGATATGCTCTGTGTGCTTTTAATTAAGCATGCTTGTTGAATATTCAGCTTTGTAGTTTCTGTAACCTGGGGGACGTGAATGTTTGGTTAAATTTTTAATGTTTCCAAGTAAATGGTTAATATACTTATTTTCAATCTGTGTTTTCTGTCTCACTTGCAAGACCCAGGAGCCTGACTCAATATTACATTTTGGTGCCGTGAGCAGGATATGGCTTTTTGAACAGAAATGCATTGTAAAAGGTTATTTAAAAGAGTTGATCCACCCCCCCTCCCCACCACCACTCATGAGAGATGCAGAGTCCCCAGGGTGGACAGATAATGCCACAGGCTTTGGAAACTACTAATGGGCCATGGAATGCCGGTATTTTAAACTTGGGTATCCCACTCTTACTGAATGGAATTTAAAACTCCAAGCAGAATGGAGCACACTAGAGGGGGCACTGAAGTTCTACATTAGTAGGCTCTTATTACAGAATTCTACCGCAATAGTGGCAACCCACCAAAGAATATTGAATTAACTCCTGGAGTGAGATGAGAGGACATGTGGCTTCTGACGCAGTTTTTCCAATAAAAGGGGTGGTGCTGTCTTTAATAGACAGCAGTTGGTCATCCTATAAGTACAGGGATTCAATTATTACAAGGATTAGAGTGTGTAGAAGAGGGGGCACGTAGCCGGGTATGGAAGTTGGAGAAGCAGACAGGGAGTGGGAGTCCCGCATATCTTGTAAATAAATGTTTTTAGCGTTGGTTAAAGCTAGGATTCCGGGGTGCAGGTAAAAGGGGTTCCCACCCCCACCCTCTATGCAATGTGAGTGCAAAGTGAGAGAGGCTGTTGAGGGGGAAGGGTTATTCTTCAAGCCCTCTGTAGATAAGGGCTCCTTTTGGCCTCTTCCAGATTCCTTGCATTCATTGAGTATTCCCTCCAAAGGGCTGTGGCTAATGTTCTCCAGTAGTGGGAATTAGGGAGGTGGTTAGCTCCTCATTGTTGTACGGAGAGGGTCATTCGACCTGCATCACTCTTCCCTGGAAATAGTGTGAAAGATCTGAATGCAGAGAAGTGTGTGTGTGTGTGTGTGTGTGTGTGTGTGTGTGTGTGTGTGTGTGTGTGTGTGTGTGTGTGTGTGCTTTACCTTTAAGAGATTATGTGAATGTGTTGGGCCCTGCCTAGTTGCATTTTCCTTCTCAGCTGTTCGCTGATGTGTACTGTTTCTCTGTGAGAAATTAACTGTCTATTTTGGGTCCTTACCATTTTCATACAAGGCTTTAAAGAAGAGTATAGCCTGGGTTTTGTGTTCTAATCTGTCACTGTGTTTCACAAACAAGAAAATCTGCAGATGCTGGAGATCCTGCTTTTTCTGGCAGTCGACTTCAGTAGGTGCTCAGTGAAGTGGTCTCCCAATCTACGTTGGGTCTCACCAATATATAGGAGGCCACACCGGGAGCACTGGGTGCAGCATGTGACCCTAACAGACTCTCAGGTGAAGTATCGCCTCACCTGGAAGGACTGTTTGGGGCCCTGAATGGTAGTGAGGGAGGAGGTGCAGGGGCAACTGTAGCACTTGTTCTGCTTGTAAGGTATAGGTGCCAGGAGGGAGGTCAGTGGGGAGGGATGAGTGGACAAGGAAGTCGCAGAGGAAGCGATCCCTGTAGAAAGTGGCATGGGGGAAATGAAAGATGTGTTTGGTGCTGGGATCCCATTGGAGATGGCGGAAGTTACAGAGAAATATGTACTGATCGCTGGTGCGCCTCGAAAGGGGTCAATGGAGATTTCGAGAAGTTGAAACAGCTGGTGCTGATTGAGCAGTTTAAGAGCTGAGTTCCCGAGGGTATGAGGACCTACTTAGATGAGAAAGAGGCAGAAACATTGGCTGCGACTGCCAAGTTAGCGGAAGAGTATGCTTTAACGCACAAAGTATAGTTTGCCCCGAGTAAGAGCTACCAGAAGAGTAGCAGGGATGGTAGAGAAAGCCCACCAGCGAAGTCCGAGAATAAGCTGGGGACTAGTGGAAAGGGTAAGGAGGAGGAAAAGCAGGCTGACATGTTTCCCAGTTTTACATGCTATAATTGTGGGAAAGTGGGTCACACTGCGTCTAGATGTTTCGCTCTGAAGAAAGAGACAGGGAAAGGAAAGGCGACAACCCCGACGGGCTGTATTGAACCGGTCAACAGACCGCTAAGGAAGGGGAGGTCAGATAGAGTTCAAGAGGGGCGCGAGAAGTTTATTTTGGACGGGTTGGTATCCGTGAAGGAGGAGTCAACCCCAGTTCCAGTGCAGATCTGGAGAATACTGGGGCTTGTCAGTCATTGATCTTAAGGAAGGTGTTAGAATTCGGTGCTGAGACCGAGACTGGGGAGGTAAATGTGATAAAAGGTATCAGAAAAGGGACTGAGGCCGTAGCTTTGCACAGAATATTTCTGAAATATGACTTGGTATCCGGACCAGGGGGTGCGGTCTGAACTACCCATGGACGACGTGGATGTCTTACTCGGTAATGTTCTTGCCGGTGGGGATGTGTACTAAGCAGTGAAGCTGACGAGCAAGCCTGTAAATGCTGAGGACCCACCCATAGATTCTGAGGTTTATCCTGCCTGCGCAGTAACTCACAGCATGTCGAGAAAGGCGGCTGAGACAGGCACAAATTTAACTGAGTCCGGTGTTGATTTAGCAGAGACGTTTTTCGCAGCCTTGCACTAGGAGGGGTTAGAGGATGAGGAAAAAGAGGATAGTGGAGCTAAGGAAAGTAAGGGAGACAAGGTGGATTTACCATTAGCGAGGAAGGAACTTATAAAGGAGCAGAGACGTGATGAGGAACTTGTGGCGTTGAAAGAGACAGCTCTCTCTGAAGTGGGAATTAAGAAGGAACCAGTGGGTTACTACATGAAGGAGGGAGTATTAATGAGAAAGTGGAGGCTGACCTCCATGCCGGCAGATGAGGACTGGGCGGTGGTACGCCAGGTGATGGTTCGGAAGGTTTATCGGGATGAACTTTTGAACCTGGCCCATAATATACCTCTAAGTGGACATTTTAGAGAGAAGAAAACAGTAGATAGAGTTATGAGAGACTTTTACTGGCCAAATATGAGGAAGGATATTATCAACTATTGTAGAAGGTGTCACACGTGTCAGGTGGTAGGAAAGCCGAACCAGGCTATGCCTAAGGCACCCCTTCCACCGATATCTGCTTTCAGGGAACCCTTTTCCTGAGTCATTGTGGATTTTGTGGGTCCCCTGCCTAGAACTGCGAGTGGGTGGCAGTACGTGATGACCATGATGTGTGCTGCCACTAGATTTCTGGAGGCTGTGCCCCTGGGGAACATCAAAGCTCCCACGGTGGTAAAGAAACTCGTAATTTTTTTTCACCGCGGTAGGGCTGCCAAGGGAGATTCAGTCAGATCGGGGGAGTTCCTTCACCTCCCGCACATTCCAACAGATGATGTCTGAGATGGGAGCTAAACAAATTTTGACCTCCGCACACCACCTGGAATCCCAAGGGGCATTGGAAAGATTCCACGCGACCTTAGAGACTATGATTAAAACTTATTGTCAAGAAAATACTTGAGACTGGGATGATGCATTGCCACTTCTGCTATTCACAGTGAGGGACACGGTTCAGGAATCACTGGGGTTCAGCCCATTCGAGCTCGTTTTCGGTCATAGGCCCAGAGGACCTCTGACCTCACTTAAAGAGCAATGGTCAAATCTGACAGTGCACGTCAATGTGATTAACTATGTTTTGAAATTCTGTAAGAG
The DNA here is from genome assembly GCF_030144855.1 of Hypanus sabinus. Lineage (NCBI taxonomy): Eukaryota > Metazoa > Chordata > Chondrichthyes > Myliobatiformes > Dasyatidae > Hypanus > Hypanus sabinus. The sequence goes on along the minus strand of NC_082723.1, from coordinate 62,584,429 downwards.
GCTCAACAAGATTTGCGACCTTGCAAAGAAAAATCTCCAAGACTCCCAAGTCAAAATGAAACAGTGGTATGACAAAAGAGCATGAGAACAGGAACTTCAAGTGGGGGATAAGGTCTTAGTTCTGTTCCCATTAGTGACCAACCCCCTACAGGCGAGTTTTCAAGGTCCGTACAAGGTAATTAAGAAAATAGACTCCCTGAACTATGTTATCGAAACCCCTGATAGGAGGAAAGCGAGACAGTTGGTACACGTTAATATGCTGAAAGCATATCATGACCCTAAAGCCGCCCCAGTCGGTGCTGTCACGAAAACAAATGAGGATGTAAGGGTTGATAACGAGGGGCTAGAGCATCTTGAAAAGATAAACATAGTGCCCACCAGACTAGAAAACTCTGTTGTTTTGACCAACTTTGCTGATGAGGTCTCTCATTTAACCCCTAAACAGAGCCAGCAGCTGACAAAACTAATTAACCGGCATGCAGATTTATGTCCAGATGTCCCAAGGTGATGCAAGGGAACAGTACATGATGTTACTGTTACTTCAGCCAAGCCTATTAAACAGCTCCCCATCAGATGAATTTGGAAAAGAGCAAGCTAGTGGAAAAAGAAATTGAACATATGCTAGCTGCTGGTATTATCCGGGAATCTTCCTCAGCACGGGCATCTGCATGCGTGGTTGTCCCGAAGCCTGATGGTAGTGTAAGGTTTTGTACAGGTTACAAGAAGGTGAATGCCATCACAAAGACTAATGCTTACCCTATCCCAAGGGTGGATGATTACATTGATAGAGTCGGAAAGACTAGGTACACCACGAAGATTGACTTACTAAGAGGGTACTGGTGTGTTCCTTTAACTGACAGGGCTCGAGAAATTTCAGCATTTGCCACCCCATCAGGGTTCTATGAGTACAATGACTTGTCTTTTGGAATGAAAGACGCTCCAGGGACATTTCAAAGGATGATTGATTCAGTGATCAAAGGATTAAAGAACACAGGGTCTTCTATTGTCGACTTAGTAGTTTGGAGTGATATGTGGGACGAGCACATTGTGGCTGTGGAGGAACTGTTTAAACGACTGTCTAAAGCCAATCTCACAGTGAACCTCGCCAAAAGTGAATTCGGCCATGCCACAGTGATGTACCTGGGGTATGTGGTAGGACAGGGGCAGCTGGCCCCTGTGCAGGTGAAAGTACAGGCTATTTCTGAAGTTCCAATCCCAACTGATAAAGGGGCTCTGAGAAGGTTTCTGGGAATGGTGGGCTACTATCAGAAGTTTTGTAAGAACTTTGTGGATATTGAACTTCCTCTTGCAAAAGAATGAGAAGTTTGTGTGGAGCAATCCTTGCCAAGAAGCCTTTGAGAGGCTGAAAACTATACTATGTTACCACCCTGTGTTAAGAGCACCTGACTTTTTGAAACCCTTCTCCCTGGCAACCGATGCAAGTGATGAGGCTGCAGGGGCAGTGTTACTGCAGAAAGCTGAGGACAAAATTGAACACCCAGTGGCTTATTTCTCTAGGAAGTTCAATGTGCACCAGAGAAATTATTCCACTGTAGAAAAAGAATTACTGTCACTTATTCTGACGTTACAGCATTTTGAAGTTTACGTTTGCCCTGCACAGAAGCCATTGATAGTTTATACTGATCACAACCCATTGGTATTTTTGACTAACATGAAGGATAGGAATAGACGGTTACTAAGTTGGAGTCTGATGTTACAAGAATTTGATGTAAAGATAAAACATGTAAAGGGGACTGACAATGTAATTTCTGATTGTTTATCTAGGTGTTAGATTTGAAATTATATCTGTGTTACTCTGTTGGTTAATGAATACTTGTGTATTATATTAGACTCTGTAACATGCATTAATAATGAATCTTTACCCCCCCGTAAGAATTCTTTTAAGGGTGGGGGTGTCATGTGTGACGAGCAAACCATGCAGAGATGGGGGTCCAGTGTTGACCCCCCTGTGAACTATGCTGCTAATGAGAGAGAGAGAGAGAGAGAGAGAGAGAGAGACAAAGATTTAAAGTTATGGCTCCATGGATGATTTAGTATTATGGCTCCATCGCTAATTGTTGATTTTAGCGCCGAGGACATTTGGCCTGTTTGTGTGGATCCCTGCTGACACAGCCAGCTGATGGACATGATGGATAGCTGGTACCCTGACAGGCGAGATAAAAGACGAGTCTGCTGAGACACCGGCAGACCCGCCACTGGACACTGAAAGAGTGTTGTACACTCACAGGTGGGGGGCTTGGAGGATCGATTTGGGGGAATCGATCAGAGGCTCACGGTGTGTGAAGGCAGACCGGTGGGGGCTTGTGTGTGTGTCCACCCTCGCCTGGGTGACAGGCTCACCACTGAAGAATGGTCTGGCCTGAGTTGGAGGGATCATAGTCAGCGACCACAACAGGACAAGAAGACAATGGAAGGTTTGCCTGCTGAAACTACTCACCTCTCTCTCTCTCTCTCTCTCTCTCTCTCTCTCTCTCTCTCTCTCTCTCTCTCTCTCTCTCTCTCTCTCTCTCTCTTCCCCCCCCCTCCCTCCCTTCCTCCCCCCCCCATCTGGGTAGCCTTCAGTCTGGTAGCATGAACATTGACTACTCGAACTTCAGGAAATGCTTCTCTCCACCATTCCTCATTCCCATTGCCCTCTCTCACCTTATCTCATTACTCGTCACCAATCAACTTCCCACTCTTTATTTCACCCCTCCCACCCCCTTAGTTTCACTTACCACCTTGTGTTTCTTCCTGTTCTCCCCCCCCCCCCCCATCTTCTAACTCTAACTCCTCATCTTTTATTCTCCGGTTCTGATGAAGGGTCTCGGCCCGAAACATCGACCATACTCTTTTCTATAGATGCTAACTAGCCTTTCGTGTTCCTCCAGCATTTTATGTGTGTTACTTCACCTATCACCTACTACATTGTATTTCTTCCGCCCCTCCCCGTAGCTTCTTATTCTAACTTCTCATCTTTTTTTCTCCAGTCTTGATGAAGGGTCTCAGCCTAAAACGTTGACTGTTTACTCTTTTCCATAGGTGGTGCCTAGCCTGCTCAATTCCTCCAGCATTTTGAGTTGGTTTAGTCAGTTGCTTTGTTACTTGTTTCCCCATGCAATTGGTTTTAAGGATGACTGATTTCATACTGGCCATGTGAAATTTGAGTTGATGGGTTAGAAATTTGGGCAACTTTATTTAGATATGAGCATTCGGGGGCAATTCTAGTCCAAATAACTTATCTACCTTCAGACCTTTCAACTTCCCAAGCACCTTCTCCTTAGTTAGAGCAACAACACTCATTTCCAACCCCTGACACTTAGACTTCTGATGTACTACTAGTATCTTCTACAGTGAAGATTGACGCAAAATCCTTGTTAAGTTTGCCCACCATTACTACCTCTCCCAAATCAAATCTGGCTCATTACACAACAAGCAATCCAGAATTGCATTTTCCCTAGTGGGCTCAACCACAAGCTGCTCTAAAAAGCCATCTCCTTGGCATTCTACAAATTTCCACTCTTGGGATCCAGCACTCAATCTGATTTTCCCGAACTACCAGCATCCTGAAACCCCTTATGACTATCGTAACACAGCCCTTATTACATGCCTTTTCTACTTCCCATTGAAATTTATATCCCACATTCTGGCTACTGTTCAGGGGCCTGTATATAACTCCCATCAGGGTATTTTTATCCTTGCAGTTTCTTATGTTAGACACACAAGAATTCTATATCTTCCAATTTTACGTCATCTCTTTCAAAAGATTTGATTTCATTTTATACTAACAGAGCCACCCCACCCCTTTGTCTACCTGCCTGTCCTTTCAAAATAAAGGTGTACCCTTGGATGTTCAGCTTTCAACTGTGATCTTCCTGACTCAAGAGAGGCCCACAATGTCATACCTGCCAATATCTAACTGCAAAGCAATATCTTCCCTTATTCTGCATACTCCCATATATCCACCTGTGTAGCTACTTTCAAGGAGCTTTGAACTTGGACCCCAAGATCCCTCTGCCCTTATTAACCCTGAACAGTGTACCGTCTCTTTGCATTTGGCCGACCAAGGTGTAACACTTCACATTTGGCCGGGTTAAACTCCATCTGCTATTTCTCTGCCCCAATCTGCAACTGGTCTATCTCCCATTGTTTTTTTGCCACCTATGCTGTCCACAACATCACCAATCTTTGTATCATAGAACACAGAAGAGTACGGCGCAGAACAGGCCATTCGGCCCACAACGTTGTACCGAACCAGCTAAAACACAAATCAAAAACACCCAGACACTAATCCCTCCCACCCACACCATGTCCATATCTCTCTATTTTCCTTACATCCATGGGTCTATCCAAACATTTCTTAAAAGCCTCTGATGAATTGGCCAGGTAGGCAGGCACAATACCAGGCAGCGCATTACAGCTATCCACTGAGTACAAAACTTGTCCCTTACATTCCCATTGGACCTACCCCCTTTTCACATTCAATGCATGCCCTTGGTATTGGACATTTCAACCCTGGGAAATAGACACTGTCTGTCCACACTATCTATGCCTCTCAATCTTGTAAACCTCTATCAGATGTCCCCTCAGCCTCCAGTGCTTCAGAGAAAACAACCCAAGTTTATCCAGCCTGTCATGATAACACACGCATTCTAAACCAGGCAGCGTCCTGGTGAACCTCGTCTGCAATCTCTCAAAAGCCTCAACATCCTTCCTAGGGTGGGGCAACCAGAACTGTACACCATATTCCAGATGTGGCCTAACCAGAGTTGCAACATAAAGTTGCAACATAACCTCTTGACTTTTGAACATAGTGCCTCAATTAATAAAAGCAATCATTCTATAAGCCTTCTTAACCACTTTATTGACCTGTGTAGCCAGTTTCAAGGAGCTATGAAATTGGGTCCCAAGATCTCTCTGCTCAGCAACACTATTAAGAATTTACCCTTAATAGTTTATTGTCTCCTTGCATTTGCCCTACCGAGGTGCAACATCTCACATTTATCTGCATTAAACTCCATCTGCCATTTCTCAGCCCATACTTGCAACTGATCTATATAGCGCTGTATCTTTTGTCAACTTCTACACCATTCACAACTCCACCAATCTTGATATTATCTGCAAACTTACTAACACACCCATCTACATTTTCATAAAGGACATTTATATACATCACGAATAGTAGAGGTCCCAGCTTAGATCCCTATGGATTTCCACTTATGACAGACCTACAGCTTGAATAAGTCCCTTTAACTACTACCCTCTGTCTTCTATGTGCAAGCTATTTCTGAATACAAACAGCCAATTCGCCACAATGCCCATGCATTTTAATCTTCTGGATTAGCTTCTGTGATGGACCTTGTAAAATCAGAATCAGAATTAAGTTTATTATCACCATCATGTGTCATGCAGTTTGTTAATCTGGCAGCAGCAGTTCAATGCAATACATAACATAGAAGAATAAATAAATAAATAGATTTCAGTATATGTATATTGAATAGATTAAAAATCCTTAATTAAAATGCCTTACTAAAATCCAGCATCTATTGCCCAACCCTCATCAATCTCTCTCGTCACGTCATCAAAAATCTCAATCATGTTGGTAAGGCACAACCTTTCACACACAAAGCCATGCTGGCTTTCCCTAATTAGTGCATGGTTTTCCAAATGCTCATAAATCATATCCCTAAGAATCTTCTCCAGTAAATTCCCTACCACTTACAGGAGACTCACCGGTCTAGTGTTCAGGAATATCTCCTGTTCCCTTCTCAAATAATTGAAGAACAATAGCTACTCGCCATTCCTCCAGGATCTCTCGTGGGGTTACAGAGAATAGAAGGATATTGGTCAAGGCCCCAGCAATTCCATCTCTTGCCTCCTTCAATAACCTGGAGAAATTCCATTAGGCCCTGGGGACTTACCCACCTTAATATTCATTAGGAGACCCAACACTTCCTCTTCCTTGACCTCTAACAGTATTTATACACTCACACCGATCTCCTAGTCCTCCATGTGTTGGCGCATGGCCAAGCACTTCAGGCATTCGTCTAGAGATTTGAAGGTCGCTAGTTCAAGCCTTGGCTGAGGCTTGCATGTGTGTCCTTGAGCAAGGCACTTAATCACACATTGCTCTGCGACGACACCGGTGCCAAGCTGCTTGGGTCCTAATGCCCTTCCCTTGGACAACATTGGTGGTGTGGAGAGGGGAGACTTGCAGCTTGGGCAACTGCCAGTCTTCCATTAAAAAAAAACCTTGCCCAGGCTTGCACCCTGGAAACTTTCCAAGGTGCAAATCCAAATCTATCGAGACTAATGGAGTCCCACATACAGTCCTCCATATCCTTTTCCTTGGTAAATACTGATGTAAGTTACTCATTAAGGACTTCACCCATATCCTCTGCATCTAATGAAATGTTTCTCATTTATCCTTGAGTGGTCCTACCCTCTCCCTAGTTATCCTCTTGCTCTTGATGTACGTATAGACTGCTTTGGGATTCTCTTCAATCCTACTTGCCAGGGCTTTTAATGACCCTCCTGGCTTTCCTAATTCCCTCCCTGAGTTCTTTTCTGGCTTCTTTATAATCCTCAAGGGCTCTGCGTGATTCTAGCTTCCTAAGCTTTACAGACTTTTTCTTTTCCTTCTTGACTGAAATCATCACCTCCCTTGACATCCAAGGCTCTCTTACCTTGCCATCCTTGTTCTTCCTTCTGACTGGAACACACCCATCCTGTACTCCTTGCAATTGATCTTTAAACACCCTCCACATGTTAGATGTGGACTTGCCTAAAAACAGCCATTCCCAATTAACTCTCTCTGGTTTCTAATGCTCTCATAATTTGGCCCAATCCAGTTTAATACTCTTCTGCAAGCTCCATATCTATAGCTATCTTAAAGCTTAAGGAGTTGAGGTCATTGTTCCCTGTCCAGTCGCCCACTGAAATATCGGGTACCTGGCCAGGCTCATTACCCAACATCAGGTCCAGTATTGCCCCTCTTCTTCTTGGACCATCTACATATTAATTTAAGAAACCTTCCTGGAAGCACCAATCTGCTGCAACTAAACCACTTGCACCAAGAAGGTTCCAGTTTATATTAGGGAAGTTGAAGTTCCCCCATGACAACAGCCCTATTGTTTTTTCACCTTTTCTTAACCTGGCTGTATATCTGTTCCTCAATGTCCCGGTGGCCTTTGGGAGGTCAGTAGTACAATCCCATCAGAGTGATTGCACCTTTCCTATTTTTGAGTTCTACCCATAGAGACTCAGTGGATGAGCCCTCCATTATGTCCCGAGTGCAGCTGTGATATTGTCTCTGATTAGTAGAGCAACTCCCCACATCTTCTACCTCCCTCTCCACCTTTTTTAAAACAGCAAAACCCTGGGACATTAAGCACCCATTCCCGTCCTTGTCTCAACAAAGTCTCTGTAATGGCCACAACATCATAGTTCCAGGCACTGATCCATGCTCTAAATTTATCACCTTTACCCATAATACTTTCTAGCATTAAAATACACACACTTCGAACTCTCCATCCCATCGCCTCCTTTGCTCCTGTCTGTTTTTAGTGGCCCTGACATGTACCCTTTCTTCCATCCTTCATCTTTCTGACCTGGTGCTCTGGTTCCCTTCCCCGCCATACTAGTTTAAATCCTCCTCAGTAGCACTAACGAACGTACTAGCCTGGACATTGGTCCCCTTCTAGTTTGGGTGCAACCCGTCCCCCTTGTACAAGTCACGCCTGTCCCAGAAAGGTTCTAATTATCCAAGAACTTGTAACACTGCCCCCTCGATACTATCCTATTCCTGCCCTGCTTAGAATGTGGCACTGGGATAAACTAGAGATTACTACCTTGGAGGTCCTTCTCTTCAGCCTCTTCCTTAACTCCATATACACAATGTCAATTGTGCTAACGTGCACCACAACATTTGGCTGCTTAACCTCCCTCTTAGGACTATTCTGCAGCTGCTGCGCACATTTTTAACCCTAGTCCCTGAGAGGCGAGAACTGGATTCTCTTTCGTGGCTGCAGAATTGCCAGTCCATCCCATCCATCGAGTATCTTATCGTCTGGTTTTACCTTCTCTGCTGAGTCTCAGAGCCAGCCACAGTGACACTGGCCTGGCTGCTGCTGCTGTGCCCTGATAGATCCACCACCAACCCCTCCCCCCCGCCACAGTATCCAAAGCGTTGTACTTGTTGCTGAGGGGAATGGCCACAGGCGAACCCTGCACTAACTGCTTAGTCCTCCTGGCAGTCCCTCACTACTTTCTGAGTCCTGCACGCTGGGTGTGAGCACCCCAGTAAAGATCTCACCTGTGAGGTTTTTCAGCCTCCTGAATGGTGCTCAGTACATTCAGGTCCAACAGTTCCTGACCGCGTCAGCCGGGAGCTGAAGTCGGGTGCATTTCCTGCAGAAGTAGTCGTCAGGGAGATTGTTATCCCTGAAATCCCACATCTGACTGGAGGAGCAGTCCACTGCTTTAACAACCATCCTGCCTACACTTGTTATACCTTTAGCTCTAAACCCTTAAGCTTAAGTTCTACCATCAACTAAACGATTCTAAATAACATCAATATTTCTGAAATGTTAAACCTGTTTATCAACTTCTGTTGAGGATTCTTGGCCTGAAATGTTGCCTGCTCATTTCTCTCCATTGATGTTACCCGACCTGCGGATTTCCTCCATCATTTTGTGTGTTATTCCACAATGGCTGATGACATGGGTTTGTGGATAGTTTGTTAACATGAACCAGGAAGGATGCAGATTATTGTTTTGACATCCAGAAGTGATATTACTGAAACTTCAGCAAGGATACTCAAAAGGACTCAACCAATTAGTTTTGGCTGCTTAACCATTTATGTATTGTTCTTTGTGGGGTGTACGGGATGTCCAGGGAGGGATAGCACCTCTGGTGAAGGGGCTTGTCATTCTTATTCACAGCGGGTCACTCATCTTTTGTTCCCACTGGAGATTCAGCTCTCACCTGTGGCTCCAAGTAGCTGTTTACATTCGACAGTACACCGTCTCAGCAGGTGAGGGTAACCTCATGCCAGTGAGATAGGAACATGTGAAGTCAGCTCTGGCGGATGAGATCTACAGTGAGAAGACGATACTGCAATGCTCTGTGGAGAGCAAAAGGCATGACAAGGTACAGAAGGCATCATGGTCATCCACTGTAACCAGGGAGAACCCCAGCTGTGACGACACTTGTTCATACCAATGGATCCGGACTTTTGAGGTTGAGAGAGTGGAGCTATCCCAATGCAACACTTTAAAAACTCTCCTGCACAGATTTCCTGTCATCATGTCAAACCACCAATGTTCTTCGAGCTACATCTGACGCTGATAAATTAGATGCTATTTGTGAACAAGTCTGTCGTAAAAGTATCTGATTTTCATTAATCTTTTCCCTATATGGTATGGTATAAAGAAGAATTTGTAATTACACTTCCAAAATTATAAATCACATCTTTTTTACACTTAGGATTCTTTCAGATTGCTTAGTTGCTCAAGGTCAATATCTTATTCATTCACTGTATGAATGTTTTACAATTGACACTTAATCAAACATTGCACACACTCAAAAGTATTTGATGACGAGCCAAATTACAATGACACATCATTTCCTTGAATTTGATGGACAGCCAGATGCAAAGTGGGAGAAAGAAAAGTGGTGACAGAGAATGGTAGTATTGTGTGCAAAAAAAGTCCTGAAACACAATTACATTTGACCACAGCTGCAAATCAATTGCAGTCCGGGCTGGATTTGATCAGGGAAACAACACAACATTTTGCAAAGAGGAGAAAAAATAAAGGCTTGAATCTTCTACTTTCATTTCTCTTTCAGGATGTCCCAGATGAGGTACTTCAGAATTACCAGCTGTTATTAAATCAGAAAGCCAACAACTAATTGATAATTGGCAATGCCACACAATGTTATCTGTTTCGGTAACATTGGTTGAGGGATAATTATTGAACAGAAGACTCACACCTCCAGATTCAGGAATAGTTACCACCCCTCAACCAACAGGCTCTTTGAACCGAAGGGGTTAACTTCACTCAAGTTCACACCCCAACATGTTCTCACCACCAATGGACTCATTCAAGGACTCACCTCATGTTCATGATATTTATTGCTAATTTATTTATTGTTATTCTTTATTTTTGTACTTGCCCAGTTTGTTGTCTTTTGCACACTGGTTGAACACCCAAATTGGCACAGTCTTTCATCGATTTTATTATGTATTTAATGATATGCCTACAAGAAAATGAATGTCAGGGTTGTATATGGCCTTTTATATATTTTGAACTTTGAAGATGTTGGAAATCTGAAATTAAACATAAAAGTGCCAGAAATATTCAGTGGGCAAGGCAGCATCTACATCGAGAAAAAAAAGCAGAGCCGCATCTCCAGCGGGCACACTGAAAGACTCCGTCCCTCACTCCCCCACCCGCAATCTCTGCCCCAGTACCCCTTCAAATCCCCGCAACCCCACTCGACCCGCCTCGGCGCATGCGCCAGCGGGAGGGGCGGAGCGGCTCTGACGTCGGCCCGGGCGGCCACCGGTGCGCCTGCGCGCTGCTTTGCGGGGAGCGGGGCCGCGGCCATGGGGAAAGTTCAGGAGTTGTCCGTGGCGCTGAGGAACAACAAAGTGGTGTATGGCCCCGGGGAGCTGGTGGCGGGGGAAGTGAGGCTCCGAGTGTCCGCGCACTTCAACTTCAAAGGTCAGTGCGCGGCCCATTCCCTTCTCCCTTTGCCACTCTCGGCTCCAGCCGCAAGTTCGGGCGGTGGCGGGGGTTGTGGAAGCGGACGGGGTCCGGGGAGTTGGCGGGCGAGGGTGGAGCGGGGTCGTGGTTCGGTGAGAGTGTCTGGGTCGGGGACCGTTGTTTGGTGAAGCTGCCTGGGTCGGGGGTGGGGCTGGGAGGGGTGCTGATGGAACCCGAAGGTAGGGACCGTTGTGTGGTATCAGTGTCAGTAATGAACCTGGGGTCCGGGGCGGTGTTTTGGGGGTGTTGGTGGGGCGCTGATTGTTAGGGAGAACGTAACCGAGGCCGTTTCTGGGTGAACCGAGAGAAGGGGCTGCTGCACAGACGCCGCAGTGAGAAGCTCGTGTAGGGCGAGTCAGAATATTGACTTTCAGCCACTAAATGATCTGAGATAACATGCCTTGAGTGAACAAAGCTGTGGTTTATGGTTTGGGAAGGATAATCACAAATTTTACTAAGTATCACGCTATTTAGGGAAACTGGCGAGAAATGGAATCAAACATTAATGTGTGGAGTTAGAGCTGAAGAAACAGGTAGTTGGAAAACTGACATTAATTTTCATTAACTGATACTTAAATTATTGTTGCTTTTTACATACAGTACTGAACCAGTATTCATAAATGGGTATTTGAGTAATCAATATTTTCTAAACTGTGAACTGTATCCAGCAAATGGGCATCTTACCTGAAGAACCTTCTGTCCTTTACCTATAACTCAACTCATTCAGTGAAATTTTCATTGACTGATGTCTGAGAATATTTAAGAATAAAGGATAACCATATTCTGACTCATAAAGCAAAAGACTTTAGAAGGAGAGAAATGTATTAGGGAAAACTTAAGTACCTGACATGAGAATAAAAGTTATCATTAGGTTTCTTCATTGTCATAATGACAGGTCTTATTGAATCAACACACAGTAATACAGATTTTTCTAAATGATAATTTAAACTTCTATATGGTAGAAAATGGAAGGTTTTCCTACTTGGAAAACTGGAATGGTTGGGAATGGGAAGCACAGCAGCTGAGCAACAGGTGGTGGGGTTGAGAGCAAGAAAAATGATCTGACAACCAGTTCAGGCTAAAGAACATGGTGGACTGAAGGGCTGAAGCATGTTATTTCAATGCTAGGAGTATTGTGGGAAAGGAAGATGAATACATCATAGGTGTCCGCCTACCCACTGCCAAGGACATAGAAACCGAAAGGTGCCAGAAAAAGCCCAGTAACATCATAAAGGAGCCCCCCACTCTGCTCATGGATTGTTTGTCCCACGCTCGTCAAGGAGGAGGTTACATAGCATCCGTGCCAGGACTACCAGCTTGACAAAATTACTTCCCCCAAGCTGTAAGGCTGATCAACAGCTCCACCCACTAACCCACCCTTCCATACACCCAACAACCACTGCTTATCATTTCCTGTCAACCACCTTACCGAGCATCACTTTACGGCTATGCAGTCTATGTTATCTTATGTATAAAGGCATTGATTAGGAGCAGCGTGTTGGGCATGCCCATGTCTGATCCTAAACCCTAACTGTAATGTGTGTGGGAGTTGTTTAAAAACCAGCTGATTAGAGTTCAGGATTGTCATGTTCCGATAAGGACAAGAATGTTAAGGGAGCCTTGGATGATCTGTGAGGTCCTAAATATAGTTTGGAAGGAAAAGGAAGAAATTGTAAGGTTTATGAAACTAAAGTCAGACTGGGCCCTTGTGGAATATAAGATTATAGGAAAATGCGCAAGCATGTTAGGAGGCCAAAACAAGCCTTGAAATATCCTTGGCAAGGAGAATACCAGAGCATTTCATACTTCCACTAAGAAAGATAACCATGGAGAGAGTATGTGTACAGAGGAGTACATTTGTGTTTGGAGTCAGAGCAAGTGGTTTTTAGTATCATGATTTGGAGGACAGTGAAAGAGTGGGGCATGCTAATTTGCTTAGACATGTTGAGATTAAGGAGGAGGTGGTTTTGGGTCTTCTGAAGAGCATTAAGCTGGATAGGTCCCCAGGGTCTGATGGTTTATATTCTAGAATATTGAGATAAGTGATGGAATTATTTGGATGTTGCCAAAGATCTTTGTCTTCACTAGCAACAGGTGAGGTCCTGGAGAACTGGAGAATAGAAAATATTCTGCTTTTGTTCAAAGTAATCAGTTGTAGGCCAGTGAGCCGTACATCAGTGGTAGCAATCTATTGGAGAGGATACTGGATAGAATTTATGTGCATTAGAAAGGTGCGGCCTGCTTGGGGAAAGTCATCAAGGCTTGTATAAACAGGTCATGCCATACAAACTTGAATATGTTTTTTGAGGTTACAAAGGTGCTTGGTAAGGTCATTATCTTCACAGACTTTAGTAAGGCATTTGATAAGGTCTCTTCATGGCAGGATGATTCAGAAGATGAAGATGCTTGGATCCAGGGTAAATTTGGATTTGGAACTGGTCTGCCCAAAAGACAAGAGTGGAAAGCTGTTATCCTGGCTGGACGTCCATGGCAAGAATTAGTGCTGGGACCTCTCATATGTGATGTATATTAATGATGTGGATGGCAATGTAGATGGTGGATTAGCAAGTCTGAATGTAACAATACTGATGGAGCTGTGGACAGTATAAAGGACTATCAAATAATACAGCATGATATTGATCAGCTGTAAGTATGTGAGAAAAGTGGTAAATGGATTTAATCCTGGCAAGAGTGAGATGTTGCACTTTGGGAGTCAAATGAGAAGTGAAAGTATATAGAAACATAGAAAACATACAGCACAATACAGGCCCTTTGGCCTACAATGCTGTGCTGAGTATCTACGTACTTTAGAAATTACCTAGGGTTACCCATAGCCCTCTATTTTTCTAAGCTCCATGTACCTATCCAGGAGACTCTTAAAAGACCTTATCATATCCGCCTCCACCACCATTGCGAGCAGCTCATTCCACATACTCACCACTCTGCAAAAAAAATCTTATCCCTGACATCTCCTCTGTACCTACTTCCATATATTTAACAGTAGGCCACAATTTAAGAATAAGGGGTAGGTCATTTAGAACAGAGTTGAGTTAATTGTGGATCTATGGAATGCTCTGCCTTAGAAGGCAGTGGAGGCCAATTCTCTGGATGCTTTCAAGAAAGAGTTAGATAGAGCTCTTAAAGATAGTGGAGTCAAGGGATATGGGGTGAAGGCAGGAATGGGGTACTGATTGTGGATGATCAGCCATGATCACAGTGAATGGCGGTGCTGGCTCAAAGGGCAGAATGGCCTACTCCTGCGCCTATTGTCTATAATAGCATTGATATACAGCAAAATTTTGGGGGCCACGTCCATTGTTTCCTTAAAGTGGATAAGGTGGTTAAGAAGGCCTTCAAAAGTTTGGTGTTGAGTGGAAGAGTAAGGGAATCGGGCTGTAGCTATATAACATTTCAGTCAGATTTCTCTCAGAGTATTGTCTGTAGGACTGGTCACCCCATTTTAGGAAGTATATGGAGAATGTGGGAGGGGTGCAGAAGAGGTTTACCAGGATGCTGCCTGGATTGGATAGTATGAATTATAAGAAAAGGTTGGCCAAACTTGATTCATTCACCGTTGAGTAGGAGTTCCCAATCTGTTTTATGCCATGGGCCAGTACCTTTAAGCAAGGGTTAATATTCTATTATGGATTTATTGAGTATGCCTGCAAGAAAATTAATCCCAGAGCTGTATAAGGAAACATATGTACTTTGATAATAATTTTACTTTGAACTTTGAGATTTGATGGAGGTTTCTTGAATTGTGAGAAGCATAGACAGAAAGAATTTTCTCTCCTAGGATATAAATGTAAAATACCAGAGGGCATTACCTAGTTTCCTTGATGTTGAGTGCAAGGATTTGTTGTGACATCACTCAATCAAACATTCCTGTAATCATCTTCCATCATATCAGTGATTCTACCAACAATTGTAATCGGCCAATTTATGAATGTCTTTTTACGCAGTGTTTAGCCTCACAACCATGAGTGTAAAGTGAGTAGAGTAGTAGGCTAAGACACATCTTTTGTAGTGTGCCTGAGCAAGGAGCAGATGTTATTACCAATCTGCCATGACTGTGGTCTTCCAATAAGGAAGTTCAGTATCCAATTCAGAGGGAGGACTAAGTTGTAAACCTTGATTACTGGTTCTGAGGGAATGCTATGAATGCAGAGCAGTAATCAATCAACAATAGTAGATAACCTGACAGCCTTGTTAGGCAGGGAGATCAAATGGGGAATTTGGGAAGGAGAGAAACAAAATGGTTATTATTTTGGTTTAGTTTTTTTTAATCATCATGTGTTCTGCCCTTTACAATACTCTTGCCATTTACAGTGCACTGCAATGTCAAAGAAGCTTAATGTACTAGAAATTGCCTCATGAATCTTTTTGAACACCCATCCTCTCTCCAACTTAAAGTTAACTTATTTCTTTCTCTCAATTATAATGAAGGCTTCCAAATCTGAGACATTCTGTCACTCTTTTCACGGGCGATGTCAGATGATCTTTTAATTGTTCATAGCATTTTTGTTTTTATTTCAGAAAACAGGAAGTGGAAGTTAGAAAGAGTAAAAAAAAATAGAAATAAAAACCAACAGTAAATGCTGTCACTGTGCAGGAACATTATAAAATTTAAAGCGCTTTGTCTAAATGCTTGCAGCATTTACAACAATTTAAATGAATTAATGACATGAATAGAATTAAACAGGGAGATCTGATTACATTATGGAAACATGACTGCATGGAACTGAATAAAGATATTCAGTCAGAAAGCATAGGCGGAGAATGAAAAGGAGGTTGCATAAAGATATTAATAATGGATGAAATTGCCGTGTGTGTGAGAAAAATCTTAGCTAGGCATATGATGTAGAATTAGAATTGGTCTAAAGTTTAAAGCCTTTGGATCTAACACTGGCTTGTTAATATGTGACAGTGGTGGTAGTGGGTTGTTTTAAATGATTGGTAACCTACCACCAGTATTCTATAATGGAAGTAAGTGCTAGGACCACTGCTGTTAGTTATCTACATTAACAATTTAGATGACAATGTGTGGTTAGTAAATTAGTGGTGGTTTTAGACTATAGAGTGGTAATGATCAATTGGGCAGATAGAATTTAATCTCTCTAAGTGTGATGCATTTTGATGGCAATGAAGGCAAGCCAGGAAGAACCGAGGAAAAGGGGCTGATTAAGAAGGTACACGGGATACTTGCTTTAACCACATGGGGCATAGAACAAAGTTAAATGGAGTTTGGTATAATGTTGGTTCGGACACAGCTGGGAATATTATGTGTATTTCTGGTTGCAAAACTGTAAGGACTTCATTGTTCTAGAGAGGGTTATATGGGAAGTTCACAGGATGTTGCCTGGTTGGAGTGTTTCAGTAATGAAGAAAGAACAGCTTGGCTGCATTGTTTTGTGAGATACAATTTGGAAGGGTGGGTACAGAAGGTGATATTTAAGAGACATTTAGACAGGCACAAGAACAGTTTGCAACTCGGTTACGTCACTGCAAAGCAGTTCCCACTTGGCAGAATGAAGAATTGAGGATATAAAAAAAATCATTTTGAACCTAGGTAACCTCTGGTTAAAAGAATAATTGGGACTGAATAGGAATTCTTGAACTGAAGTAAACTCTGTCTTCAGCAGTTAGCTAAAAAAAAACCCAGCTTATACTGGTTTTCCCTTGGTGTGCAGAGATAAACATCGAGAGCTGATAACATTATACATTGTATCCTCGTTTGAGTAAGGGGAGGAGGACTCACTGATAAGGACAGGAATGAACCTCTGTCTGTAAATAAGTCAGGGCCTTGTAAAGGGAATAACCGATGAGGACTGGACAGTACATGCAAATGTAATTAAAACCTTGATTTAACGAACTCTCTTACCTGTAACTAAGTTTTGCACCAACAGACTTGGTGGGAGTACTAATTCTAATAACATCTGCAACAGTGATGTATGGGACTTACTATGTATAAATATACGGCTGTAACCTGACTAAGGGGTCCACTTGTTGGATGGTGGCAGTACTTACTTGCCTTCCCTTTGGCAACTGGGTCTCAAACTCTTGCAGGAGGGTGTGCAACAAACCGTTGTAACTATAAGAAGCCGGTCTCCAGAGTTTTATTCATATTCGACTTTAACAAGAAGATGCCTGCAGCCCAAAGCAAGTGGCAAAACTATCCCTCCGGTTTCCCGGGACACACTCAAATGTACAGGTACTCAAATTCATGAGTCTTAAAGGACCCATGCTGAGTAATTTTTATTTTTGGTGAGGAGTAAGCAGTTTAGACGAGATCTGAGGAATTCCAGAGTGTAATCTGGAATTTATCTTTGAGGTGCTGGTGGATCCAGGCACACTCAAAACATTTAAAATAATCTGGATGATCACTTAAATCACTAGTGTGTAATATATCGCTGGTAAATGTGGTTATAGTAGATGTGAGCCATAGTACTTGTTTTGATTTAGAATCAGTCATGATTGAGCTACAGAAACAGCAAAGAAAACATGAGTTATTTGTAGGTCACCAGATAGTAGTTTACAAGTTTGTAATAGACACATCAAAAATCAGAGAATTATTGATTATAGTGGTTGGGTGGGGTTGAGATAAATCTCTACCAAAGGAGGAGTAAAGCACTCCTTCCCTCCACTGGCCTGCAGGCAAGGTGTGGCAAGGTGATTTTACCTCTGTCCTCTTGGGCAGGAAATTCCCGTGACTTAGTACCCTGTGAGAGAGGAGAGTTCTATGTACCTTAGTTTTAGAGGATTGGCTCCTTATTTTGTAGCTCAATTACCTTGTTTGTGACTTTCTCACCAGTATAAACATCTGCTTCCCTGTCAAGTTCCATAGTATCTTGTATGTTTGATCAGCTAAAGTCACCCCTCATTTCTGTTAACTAAAGGAATACCATCATAAGCTGTCTGGCCTCTCCTGATGGGGCAGCACCCTTAGCCAAGCACCATCTCCAATGCTAAAGTATGGCATTTTTTAAGGGGGCCAAAACTGCACATAGTAACAAAATCTCCCTATTCTTAAACCCCAGCCCCTTTTCAATAAGACCAGTGCTCCAGATAAGGGAATCCATATAGGAGAATGAGGAAACGGCAGAGGAATTAAATAACCAGAGAACTAAAGTTCTAGCAGAAATGAAGAACTGAAAGTACTAAGTATTGGTGACAAAAAAAGTATGAGGTTAATGACTAAATGCTGGTAAATCCCGAAGACCTGTTGATCTACATTCCAGAAGTCTAAAAGAGACAGAGAAGTCCATCTGCCACTTCTCTACCCAGCTTTGCATCTTTTTATAACCTGTGACAATGTTCTATATTGTCTACGACTCCACCAACTTCTGCGTCATCTGCAAACTTACTAACCTACCCTACCATTTCTTCATCCAAGTTATTTATAAAAATCACAAAGAGCAGGGGCTCTAGAATCTATTCTGAAAATACTTTGGAGAAACCATTAGTCACCGAATTCTGTGCAGAAAATGTGCCATCTATAATCAGCCTTTGCCTTCTCTGGGCAAGCCAATTCTGAACGCAGCCAAGTTTCCCTGAACCCCATGCCTACTGACTTTCTGAATGAGTCCACCATTGGGAACCTTATCACACCTTATGTCATTTATCAGCCCATTTTTTTAGCTGGTCCAAATTCTATTGCAAGTTTTGATAGCTTTCTTCCCTATCCATTACATCCCCAATTCTGGTGTCATGTGCAAATTTGCTTTTCTGGCTTACTGCATTATCATTCAGATTTTTGATACAGATGACAAACTGACGGACCCTGCACCTGTTTCTGCGGCACATCATCAGTCGCAGGCAACCGTCTACTATCACTCTCTGGCTTCTCCCATGAAGCTGATGTCTAGTTCATTTTACTACAGCATCCTCAGTGCCAAATGACTGAAACTTATTGACTAGCCTGTCCCTCTCCACACTTGCCAGATCCTTTCTGATAAATCAAAATTGGCTTTTCACCAATTCAGAATCTCAACCCGAGGACCAGACCTATCCTTCTCCATAATTATTTTGAAACTAATGGAATATTGTCATGTGTCCAGCAACAATGAATATAGAATTGAGTCAAGTTTTGTAAACAAACATAAGCATTTATTAAACTCCGCTCAACAAAAATGAAAAGTAAACTTACTAACTAATCGGAAGTTAACTGCTATATGGCAACTCTGGAACAGTTCTTAAACTGGTAAATTTGAACACAGTCTTTAAGTGGTAAATACAAGAGTCCAAGTGATTTATACAGTCAATTAGGAGAGACTTTCCTGAAGCAACGAATTCCTCGATGACGTGACATTACTGCTGATCCCAGCTGAAATATGCCTTGTCCGAAGGATTCACGACAAAGGAAATAAAAACGGCTTAAAGGAACTGACCTTTTCCTTGGTGAATGAACACTGCACAACCCTTTCTACTCTTACAAGCAGGGGTTATCTCAGATGCAAGTCACTATTTCCTGAACCAAGATTCAATAAGGTCGATCCTGTATTAAATCGCCGAACGACACCAACTTTACTCGATCCTTTGGGTTCCCGTACTTTGGTAAAGACTTCACCCTCTAATACTTAGACTTTAAAATTAAATCAAAGATACATCAAACAAAACTAGCAGCGATTGGCGAAACTGCTGGCACAATGATTCTGTACCTTACAGTAGAAAGAAAAACACCACTTTAAAACGAAACTACGTCATGAGACAAATACGCAGCATAACGGAGTAACTGACGAATTAAATGACAATTCAACACAAAAACTCCTGCATAACAGCAGGCTTTCCTGTTTTATACCTGTTGGAACATGTTATCGCGTGACCTCACACTGGCAGGAAAATTACATCACAAGACCATTACATCATACTTACCAGATACTCAATTACATCATGGTGATAAGACTGTCACAAGATACCCATGGGGTATGTAACAATATTGTTCCTCCATAGCCTTCTGTCACCAGCTGTGTCTCATTCCCTTAGAGAAGGTGTAGTATTGCACTGGACCATCCTGGGGTTTTCCTTAATCCTACTTGCTAAGAAATTCTTTAATTCCTTCCTGGCAATCTTGTAACTTTCTAGAGCCGTGTTTGATTTTTGCTTTCTAAACTAAGTATGCTTCTTTCTTCCTCTTGACAAGATGTTCCATATCACTTATCAACTGTGGTTCCTTCATCCTGTTATCCTTTTCCTACCTCAATGGAACAAACTTATCCAAAACCCCATGCAAGTTCTCCCTAAACACCCTCCCCGTTACTGTCGTACATTTCCAAGTATATCTGTTCTCAGTTTTATGCTTCCAAATATCTGCCTCAGAATGACATAATTCCTCCTCTACCAATTAAGTACTTTCTCATACTGTCCTCTACCTGTCTCCAAGGCTATGGTAAAGGCGAGGGAGTTGTGGTCACTCCAAAATGTGCACCCACTGTTAGATCACATGGAATTGGGAGTTAGTATAGTGACGTGGACAGAAAGCAAGGAATGGAAATGAACAATTTTTATTATTTATTTATTTAGGAGTGCTCTTGAAAGGGACTCTTGACATGCTTAATGAAAATGTGGACTAAAAAGGGCCTTTGGGCTGTAACTGGAGTACTGTGTGCAATTTTGATTTCCTCTTGGAAATTCTTAGAGTTTGGCTAGTTGGATGCAGGAAGGATGTTTCTAGAACAGTTGTCACAGGGTCTCGACCCGAATGCAACTGTCCATTTCCCTCTACAGATGTTGTCTCTCACACAGTTCCTCCTGGAGTTTGGTTTTGCTCTCGATATCAGCAACTGTAGTCTCTTGTGACTTAGAGCTGAGGTGAAGCAAAATCCCTTCACTCACCAGAGGGTGGCAAAGGTTTCCATTTCTCTCTCCTGGTGGGGTGTGGGAATTGGACTGATATTCATTCTGTGCAGTAATCAGAGATTTCTGGGTATTATAGGAGTCACAGGATATGGACACAAAATAGGAAAATTGTGGTTGAGAGGGATAAATCAGCCATGATGGAATAGCAGAGGAGACTTAATGGGTCAGATGGCCTAATTCTGCTCTTATGACTTATGGTCTTTTGGAAAATAGTATTAAGATAAAAGTTCAACTCTAATCTGATCACTGGGCATGAAGGTTCAAAAGCAATAAAGTGGCCACTTATTCCTATTTTGAATGTTCTTAAGGAGGCTTGTTCTGCTGTTAGCAGAGTTCCAAGCTATTTCCTCTCCCAACCTTAATTAGTTACCATTAAATCACTTAAGTTTTGAGTAGGGTAACAAGTACTTGCTGGTGTTTAGGGGAAGTGAATTTACTGTGGCAGCACAGGGTGCTGCTTACCAATTCCAGTGACGTTCCCTTCCATTGCTGTCTTTATGGAGTTTACACATTCTCCTTGTGATTGTGTGGATGAATCTTAGAGAGAGTTGATGGGAATGTGGGAGAATGCCCTTTTCTCATCATCTTAACCAGGAGACCACAGTTAGTATGCATAAGTGATATCACCTCCTTGTTGACAATCAACATAGGCGCATCTGTAAGATGCATGCTTAGCCCACTGGTCTGCTCTACTCTACATTCATGACTGATGCTGTCTTAAAATAACAAGATGACACCACTATTGTTGACAAAATCTCATGTAGTCAAGGAGGTGTACAGGACTGAGTTCAGCTGGTTAAATGGTGCCACAACAACAAATTCACAAGCCCAAGGAAATGATTGTTGATTTAAGGGGAAGTTGGAAACATCAGCAGCCTTTGAGGGGTTAGCAGTGGAAGTGGTGAACAGGTTTATGCTTCAGGGTGTCAACATCTATCCTGAGTCCAACATATTGTCATGAAGGTAAGCCTTTGTTAGGTTTACCTTACTTTGTTATACTTAAGAGTTTGAGGAGGTTGGGCATGTCAGCAAAGACATAAATTTCTGTAGATGTATAGTAGAGAGCATTCTGACTGATTACATTACAGGCTTGTATAGAGGACCAGTTCACAGGATCAAGAAGAGGGCGTGACCTCTTCTTTTTACTATTGTCAGGGAGGAGGTAGAAGAGCCCAAAGACCCACAAAGAACATTTTCGGAACAGCTACATGCCCTCTGCTCCTCAGATTTCAGTACAGTCCAGTATTCAATGAACACTATCTCAGTACAGTCAGCCCTCCTTATCCTTATCCTTATCCACACGGATTCTGCATGCGTGGATTCAACAAACCGCGGATTGGGAAAACCCAGTTCTCTCTCCAGCACTTGTTGTTTGAGCATGTACAGACTATTTTTTCTTGTCATTATTCCCTAAACAATACAGTATAACAACTATTTACATAGTGTTTACATTGTATTAGGTATTATAAGTAATCTAGAAATGACTTAAAAGTACAGTCAGTCCCCGGGTTATGAATGAGTTCCATTCCTAAGTCCCCATTTAAGTCGGAACAGGTACATCCGGTATTATTTAGCGTCAGTTAGTCAAACGTTTTTCTTTGTATATAGTACATATTTTACCTTTCTATGCATATAAAACACTTAAGAAACATACATATTTCAATAATTAAACCTCTGCGTTGTTTAGTAATAATTGGAGCTTTCATCGGGGCAGGGCCTTTCACAGGCTGTATTAAAGTTGACTGTAGCCTAACTGTAGCTCTATTACAGTTGACCGACTGTAGCCTAACGCTTTTCCAGTGACTGATGGCGTTTCACCTCTTTCCGATTGCTTTATTACTTTCACCTTATTTTCAATCGTCATCATGATTATTTTCGTGAACAGAAACACTGCGGATTCAGAAATGCACCGCCAGGTCCTAATGTCCACCGCACTGAGCATGTTAAATAAAGTACAGGGTTCCGCTGGGTCCCAAAGACCACCATCATTGAGCCAGGTTAAATAAGGGACTTGAGCATCTGCGTTTTTTGGTATCCGCGGGGGGTGGGGGGGGGGTGCTCGGAAAGTTTCCCTTTGCACTATTTATTCCAATAGCCTGACTTGCATGACAGTAGTTTTACTTAATGAGTCAGAAAGCTGTGCCCAGAAACTGAATATGTAATCAGTATTGAACCTGCAGTACAAATTGAATAACACACAAAATGCCAGAGGAAATCAGCAGGCCAGGCAGCATCTATGGAAAAGAGTGCAGTCGAAGTTTCGGCCCTAAGTATCAACTGTACCCTTTTCCATAGATGCTGCCTGGCCTGCTGAGTTCCTCAGGCATTTTGTGTGTTGCTTGGATTTTCAGCATCTGCAGATTGAGTCTTGTTTGTGATTGTACAAATTTCATAGCTGATGGGACATGAAAGCAGGTTTTTGCATATACCACTCTATAGGATTATAATATCTGTGGCACTTTTTAGCAATTCTCTCATTTCCTGGATAATTTAAAGAAAAAAAAAGCTAAATAAACTCAATGTGAAGATGTATCCAATTTTGCTTAATCAAAGGTTCCCATTACAGAAAATTGCAATGCAGAGGGTTTTCTAAGAATGTAACACTTATGTGTCATACTGTATAATTTGTGAGATACATTTTTGTTAAGAGGAAATTACAGATTTTGTTAGTATGGATTGTTGTCTTTACCTTTGTTATTTTCCACTCTTTTTCTAAACCCTTACCTGACTCTTGAATAAACATGAAAAGGTTAATTTCAATCTGTTTCTTTGGTGACTGGGTGCTCAAGGAACCAGGCTGGAAGGTCCAGTCTTGACGATAAGGTGCAGAATTTATAACGTTAACAGGGAATGGATTTCAACTATTTGTCCATCCTTTGCTCTCTACATGGCCAGCAAACAAGGTTCAATAAACAGACTGAAATCCACCCCACCCACCTTTCCCCTCACCTGGTCTCACTTGCTAGCTTGTACTCCTTACTCTCTCCCATCTACTTATTCAATTTTCGTTCCCCCTCCTTTTCAGTCCTGATGAAGTGTCAGCCTGAAACATCAACTGTTTATTTCACTCCATAGATACCTTCTTAGACCTGCTGAGTTGCTCCAGTATTTTGAGTGTGTTGCTCCAGATTTCCAACATCTGCAGAACCTTTGATCCTAAATATACCTGTTAAAGTTTTGAGATTTGGCTCCCTGAGTATGCATCAAAATATTAAATGGTAGAAAGGACATGTCCTGAACCATTTTAAGTGACAGGGTTATTTGTTGGTATAGAAGATAGCGACTTATTTAATGTCTTCCTTGAACTCAGCATGAAGTTTTCAATAAGGGCCTTTTATAGTTCAATTTATTGTCTTCCTTGGCATGGTCACAATGGAACAGAATGAAAATGCCTTACACTCAGTGATTGGCCCCAGTGGCCTAAAGAATCAGCAGAAGTTAAATTGAAAGATATCCAGGAGTTAAGACTGCAATCACAAGTCTTAACTTGTGTTTAAACTTAATCAAGACCAACAAATGCATGGGAATAGAATTGCTGATGAGGTACTTCAGAAGGATTTCTTGGTGATGATAAAGATCCAGATTCATTATATTTGCTGTGCCTGTCTGCTAGTTGGATGCTAGTGAAAATATTGATTAAACACAGTCAAAATCTCATTTAGTTAGACAGGAGAACCTATTAGAAGCTTGGGTTTGAGTCACCTTTTCATCGCAGATTTGCTGAAATTAACACACCTTACATTACTCATACTGTAAGTTTCTATTTGGCATACTCAGACTTCCCAGGCCAGCATTTTTTCTTGATTTATTAATGCCACAGCATTAGCATTATTGGTTCACTTAAAAAAATATTCATAATGTGATACCTTAAAGTGAACCCAGAATGTTTAAAGGGAGGTTGGGAAATGAGGATATGGTATACTGCACCTTGTGTGCTAGAGGATGTACACAGAGATTCACCAGGATGTTGCCTGAATTGGACGACTTAACAGGTGAGGCAAAGATTGTTGTCCCTGAAGTAAAGGAGAGGGAATTGATCTTGATGCAAGATTGTGAGAGTCATAGATGGAGAATTAAAACTCTTCCCATGGTGAAGGTTAAAGGTGAGGGCAAGAATTTTTTTAAAAAAGGATTTAAGCAATGTTATCTGAAATGTGCTAGCAGAAAAGTTGGTGGAGTCAGATACAATTAACTTTAAGAGCAATTCAGAAAGACACAAAAAGGCAAGTCACAGAAGGATGCACACCTAATGTGGGCAAATGGGATGAGTGCAGATGGGCACAAAGGTTGTGTGTTGCTCAAGGTTATCTTCCAGTTCGTTTGCTGTCCAATTTGTGGACTCTACAACAAAGAACAATTCCCAGTAGTTAGATAGCAACTTATTGGAGTTCTACTGTGTTGAACTGCAAAACACTTTTTTGAGGAACTGTATTTAATTCACATTTAAATGCATTAACACGGATTTCATTGTCTCCCACAAAACCTATTCTGTAGAAGTATCATAGAGGGACAGCACAGAATCTGTCCTCTGAGTCCATGCCAACCGTCAGCTACAATAATCCTACATTAGTCAAAGTAAATTTATTATCAAATATAGTATATGTTACTAAATACTTCCATATGCTGTATTTTTGTAGGCATATACAGGAAATAGAATTTGTGAAAAACTATATACAAGCAAAGACTGACAAATGACCAAATGTGCAAAATAAGACATTGTGCAATTAAGAAAATATTGTGGACATGAGTTAGAATCCTTGCAAGTGAATCTGTAAGTTGTGGAATCAGGTTGAAGTTGAGATAAGAGTGAAGTTATTCTCACTGGTTCATGACCCGATGGTCGTGGGGTAATAACTGTTCCTGAACCTGGTGGGGTGGGACCTATATCTCCTGTACCTCCTTCCCAGTAATGTTAACAAGAAGAGAGCATGGCCTTGGATGATGTGGTTCCTTGATGATGGGTGCTGCTTTCTCATGGCAGCATATCTTGTAAATGTGCTCAATGGTGGAGAGGGCTTTGCCTGTGATGGACTAGGAAGTATCTGTCACTTCCTTTAGATTTTTCCATTCCTGGGCATTGGTGTTACCGTACCAGGCTGTGATGCAACCAGTTAGGATACTCTGCACTGTGCCTCCTTAGTAGTTGAATGTCCAATATACCCAATCTGGGGTTGAGAGGGAAAACAAATCGGCCTTGGTGGTGGAGACTCGGTGGGCTGAGTGGCCCAATTCTGCTATCTCTTATGGTCAAATTTATAAGAAATTGGAGGTGCTGTCATGCTGCCTTTGCGGTGGCACTTGTGTGCTAGTCCTAGCACAGAGCCTCTGATATGATATCACCAAAGAATTTAAAGTTACTGACCCTCTCCATCTCCAATCCTCGATTGAAAATTGGCTTTTGAACCTCTGGCTTTTAACTCCTTTAGTCAAAATCAGCAATTTAGTTCTGTTGATGTCAGGTGAGGGGCTGTTGTTGCATCATTTCAGTCTGCCTCCCATATGCTGAATCATCACCACCATTTCTGATTTTCTTTTCTTTTTCAATCTTTTTATTGAGTTTCATATATAAAAAAAAATAACATAATAATGAATAGGTTAAAAGTGCAATAGACTTGAAATTAAATTAATAATAAGATAACAATATCCTATTGAATTATCAACAGAAAAAAATAGTACATTAATCAATCAAGCCTATAATAATTATATATGAAAAAAATAAGAATAATCATCAAAAGAAAAAAAAATTAAAAAATACAAGAAAAAATATATATTGAGAAAAAAAACACTAAACTAAACTAACATGGGCAATAATAACAGTTTATATGTATATGATAGTGTCAAAAACTCCAGAACTCCATACCAGAATAGGAATAAACAGAAGGTCTGGAAGAGGCCAAATTAATTCATATGAAAGTGTCGAATGAACGGTCCCCAAGTTTCTTCAAATTTAATTGATAAGTCAAAAATAGTGCTTCTAATTTTTTCCAAGCTCAGATAAGAAATAGTTTGAGAGAACCACTGAAACGTGGTAGGAGGATTTACTTCTTTCCAATTTTGTAATATAGACCTTCTGGCCATTAATGTTACAAAAGCAATCATTCGTCTAATTGAAGGGGAAAACTGATTACCATCCTCATTTAGTATACCAAAAATTGCAGTAATAAAATGAGGTTGTAAATCGATATTCCAAATTGAGGAAATGGTAGCAAATATGTTCTTCCAATAGTTATATAAAGTGGGACATGACCAAAACATGTGGGTCAATGAAGCCACATCTGAATGACATCTGTCACATTGAGGGTTAATATGAGAATAGAATCGAGCAAGCTTATCTTTAGACATATGAGCTCTATGTACAATTTTAAATTGCATTAAAGCATGTTTAGCACATATAGAAGAAGAATTAACCATTTGTAAAATTTTTTCCCATTTTTCTGTTGATATATTATATTGAAGTTCTTTTCCCATTCTTGTTTAATTCTACCTGATATTTCTGGTTGTATCTTCATAATCATATTATAAATAAAAGCCACTAATCCCTTCTGACAAGGATTTAAGGTAAAAATCAAATCTGAAAAATCCATTGAAGTTGAATTGGGGAAGGATGGTAGAACTTTATGTAAAAAATTTCTGATTTGTAAATATCTAAAAAAAATTAGATTTAGGTAACTTAAATTTGTTGGAAAGTTGGTCGAAAGACATCAAACTACCTTCAAAAAAAAGATCACGAAAACATTTTATACCTTTCCTTTTCCATATGCTAAAAGCTTGATCTGTCAAAGAAGGTTTGAAAAAAAATTAAGTAAAATAGGGCTATCAAGAGCAAAGTTTTTCAGAGTAAAAAACTTACGAAATTGAAACCAAATTCGTAATGTATGTTTGACAACAGGGTTGGATATCTGTTTATTGAATTTAACTAAATCAGCAGGAAGAGAAGAACCAAGAACGGAGAATAGAGAATATCCCTGTGCCTCATTGCATTCTAAATTTACCCACTGTGGGCACGATGGTGAATCCAAATCTAATTTCCAGTATATTAAGTTACGAATATTATTCGCCCAATAGTAAAATCTAAAGTTAGGTAGAGCTAAACCACCATCTTTTTTAGATTTTTGTAATTGCCTTTTACTTAACCTGGGGTTTTTATTTTGCCACACAAATGAGGAAATTTTTGAATCAATGTTATCAAAAAAAGATTTAGGAATAAAAATTGGTAAAGCTTGAAATAAATATAAAAATTTCGGTAAAATCATCATTTTAATAGCATTAATCCGACCAACTAATGATAAGGATAAGGGAGACCATCTTGTAGTAAGTTGTTGAATTTGATGGAGCATAGGTAAAAAACTCAGTCTAAATAAATCTTTATATTTTTTGGTAATTTTTATACCTAAATAGATAAAGTTATCAGTAACAACTTTAAATGGTATCCTGTCATTCAATAAAGTTTGCGCATTTAAAGGGAATAAATCACTCTTATCCAAGTTTAGTTTATAACCAGAAAAACTACCAAATTGAGCCAACAAGGATAAAATAGCGGGAATAGACCTGTCAGAATCAGAAATATATAACAACAAGTCATCAGCATAAAGTGATAACTTGTATAACTTCTCATTACGGGTAATACCAAAAATATTAGGAGATTCACGAATAGCAATGGCTAAAGGTTCTAATGCGATATTAAATAATAAAGGACTTAAGGGACAACCTTGTCTCGTACCACGAGATAATTGAAAAAAAGAGGATCTGTAATTATTTGTAAGAACAGAAGCAACAGGTTTATAATATATTAGTTTGATCCATGATATAAAATTAGGACTAAAATTAAAATATCTCAAAGCATTAAATAAGTATGTCCATTCAACTCTATCAGCATCTAATGAAATAACACATTCTGGGATTGTGGGTGATGAAGTATAAATTATATTAATCAATTTTCTAACATTAAAAAAGGAATACCGATTCCTAATAAAACCAGTTTGATCTTCTGAAATAATCTGTGATAGTACCTTTTCTAACCTAACAGCTAAAATTTTTGTAAGAATCTTAGAGTCTACATTTAATAGTGATATAGGGCGATAAGATGCACATAAAGTAGGATCCTTATCTTTTTTAAGAATTAGAGAGATAGTAGCTTCATAAAAAGATTGAGGTAGTCTCTTCTTAGCAAATGCATCATTAAAGATTTCACATAACCAAAGGGAAAGCAAAGAAGAAAAAGTTTTAAAAAATTCTATGATATAACCATCAGGACCAGGAGCTTTCCCTGAATTCATTGATGAGATAGCCTCTCCTATTTCGGCCATAGAGATAGGAGCATCGAACAAGCTACAATCTTCATCTGTCAGTTTGGGAATATTC
This sequence comes from Hypanus sabinus, assembly GCF_030144855.1. Taxonomy (NCBI): domain Eukaryota; kingdom Metazoa; phylum Chordata; class Chondrichthyes; order Myliobatiformes; family Dasyatidae; genus Hypanus; species Hypanus sabinus. The sequence goes on along the minus strand of NC_082723.1, from coordinate 62,555,444 downwards.
AAATTGTTAAAAAAAATTATCCATCATGGACAGATCGCCATCAAATTCTGATTGATATAAAGATTTATAAAAATCTTGAAAAGTGTTATTGATTTCTTTATGATCAGTAGTTAGATTACCGTCTTGTTTATGAATTTTAATAATTTGTCGCTTAGTTGAAATAACTTTTAATTGGTTAGTTAACAATTTACCAATTCGATCACTATGGATATAAAATTGAGCTCTGGTCCTAATTAATTGATTCTCAATTGAAGAAGATAATAATAAGCTATGCTCCATTTGAAGCTCAACTCTCTTCTTATAAAGTTCTTTGGTAGGAGTCACGGAATAAATCTTATCAATTTCTTTAATTTTATCCACTAATAAAGCAATATCTAAATATCTTTGTTTTCTTTTACCAACGGAATATGAGATAATTTGTCCACAGATAAAAGCCTTAAAAGAGTCCCAAAGTATTCCTCTGTCAATCTCTTCAGTATAGTTTGTTGAGAAAAACAAGTCAATTTGCTGTTTTATGTAGGTGATAAATTCTGGATCTTGAAGCAAAGTAGCGTTAAGTCTCCAAGATCTAGTATTATTGGAAAAGTCCGAAATCTTGATAGATAACTTCAAAGGTGCATGATCCGAAATAGTAATAGAATCATATTTACAATCAGTAACATCCGTTAATAAATGATGATCAATAAGGAAATAATCAATTCTAGAATAACTGTGATATACATGTGAACAAAACGAAAATTCTTTATCTTTAGGGTTCAAAAACCACCATATTTCAGTAATTCCCGAATCAACCATAAAAGAATTAATAAGTAAGGCTGATCTATTCGGAAGAATTCAGATAGGTTTAGATCTATCCATCAAAGGATTCAGACAACAATTGAAATCTCCACCCATTATCAACATATATTCATTTAGATTAGGAAGGGAAGTAAATAAACGTTTAAAAAATTCAGGGCAGTCAAAGTTTGGAGCATAAATATTAACTAGAACCACTTTTCGATTAAAAAGTGAACCAGTTATCAACAAAAGTCTGCCCTGTGGATCAGAAATAATTTCATGATGTGTAAACGAAATTGAGGGGTCTATAAAAATAGACACACCCCTAATTTTGGCGGTACAATTCGAGTGAAATTGTTGACCCTTCCAGAACCTAAAAAAACATTGATTATCCTCCCTCCTGATATGGGTCTCCTGTGCAAAAATAATATTAGCATTTAGTCTATGGAATACTTTAAATATTTTTTTACGTTTAATTGGATGATTTAAACCATTAGTATTCCAAGAAATAAAGTTAATAGACTTATCCATCATGCCAATATTAGTTGTATATATCATAAAAGGTTAAAAAGACACATAACCCATAATTCAGGAAGAAGGAAAAATGATTCAGGAGCAACCGGAGAACATGACACCTCAACAATATTAATAATTTAAAGTCGGCCCATAAACTAAAAGCAAAAAAATAAAAAGCAAAAGCGTGAAAAAAGATCCCTACCCCCTCCCCCAACCCCTCAAAAAAAAGCCAAGCGGCAGGCGCACAAACTAATACTAATATTACCCCCATTTTCAAGATGGCAACTTCATGAAAAGAAAGAAAAGAGAAACTATATAACACCCAGATATAAATAAAGGGTTATAAAAAGAAAGAATATATATCAATCAAAATGAAAAAATAATATAAAAAAGCAAAAAATCATTAATAAAAAAAGGATAACCATTGAAGTTTAAAATAGTGTAATATGCCTTTAAAAAAAAGATTCCATATTCAAATATAAGAAAATGATGTTTCAAAAACAGAGACTTATGGGAAGAAGAAGCGACATTTTGAAAGGACCATATTGCAGAATATAAATGTAAATTCGCCAATCTTTTTTTTAAAAAAAAGGTCATCAAACTAAGATTAAAAAAGGATTCAATAACCACTACAATATATTTAAAAAAAAGTCCAAAAATTCAAAACATTCGTCCCATTCTCAAATACAGGCAAATAAACGCTTACGGAAAGCAAAGTCTTATGGGAAAAAGAAACGGCATCTTAAAAAATAAATCATTATTACAGTCTTAACATGTATATCTAATCCAGAGGAAAAAAAACTTAATTAAGAAAAAAGACATTATAGTTAAATTAAAAGAGCATCTGTAAATCATGATAATAAAAAAAAACAGGTCTACAGACCAAAGTAAAAAGCTATACCGCAGCTTCATAAGTTAAAGCCTAAAAACGGAATGGCGTCTTCTCTCCAAAAATTCTTCAACATAACACATAGTTCAAATTGTACTAGAAGACCGATATTCTTCAACGAATTTCTTCGCTTCTTCCGGAGTATTAAAGAAGCGCTGACTGTCATCACTCAACGTAATTCTGAGATTCGCTGGGTATCTTAAAGCTTGTTTAAGTCCAATCGAATGAATCTCTGCCATCACCGGTTTAAAAGCGATTCTCGCCCTCATCACCTCGAATGAATAATCCTCAACAATACGAAACTTGTTGTTTCTGTGAGAAATCATACCTTTCTGACGAGCTAATCGAATTAAAAGCTCTTTCTCCCGAGGATAATGGAGACGGACAATCACAGCTCGTGGCTTGTCTCTCGCAGCCGAAAATCTCGAAACTCTGTGGGCACGATCAATAGTAGGTTTAGCCCGCAAAGCGTCCTCGCCAAAAATTTCCCACAATAAGTTAGAGAAGTATTCAGTTAAGTCACCAGACTCAACATTTGCGGGAAATCCAATAATATGCAAGTTCTGTCTGCGAGATCGGTTTTCAAGATCGGTGATTTTAAACTTATTCTGCTCCACTATTTTAGCGGTCGACCGTACCTTCTCCTCCAAAGTTTCGATTGTACGTATTTTTTCACAAATTATCTTGTCAAGAGCCGCAAACTTTTCTTCATGCCGTTCAATATCTGCTGCCAGCGATTGAAGCTTGGTATCAAATGATCTAACGACTTCTTCAAGCTCAGACATTTTCGCAGTAAGTTTATTTTCCAGACTTGCAAGTTTAGTATCCAGTTCAGTATCCAGAAGACTGGAGATTGCATTGAGAGATATAGGGTCTTTAGACGATTTCTTAGGTACAGACATTTTAAGTTTGAAAAAATTAAATCAAGTATTATTTTAAAAAAGAAATAAATCGTAAATATCAACCCATGTAATTAAGTATGAAAAGATTTGATTAAAGGGTGATTATAGCTTAAAAAATGAAGAGCGCCTAAAAGGCAGATGTCTACGTCGCCATCTTGAAACTCCACCCCTCCCATTTCTGATTTTAATCCTATTTTTTATTCTCCCTATATTCTCATCAACTCTCTACAGATTCTTCAAGGCTAGAGAGTATCGATAGTGACTAGCTAACCTAACAACACGTCTGTGGGAAAACTGGAGCGGCCAAGGGAAACCTGCACAGTCACAGGAGAATCTGAAAGTCTCGTGCTACCAGCAGGATTGAACCTGGATCTTTGCCTCTATGAGGCAACACTTCATTTAGCTGAGATAGTACATCACCTATGTTACTGCAGATTAGTTTTGAATTGCTGTCACTGTAGGGACAGTTGTATCCTATGCTTCCTGTGATGGTTGGTCTATATTATACTATTTCTTTCAAAATACTATACATAATTTAGCACGTTGCAACCTTTTCTCCACTGAGAACATGCCCAGTAATTATGTCATTGTGTCGCCCATGAGCTGCTAACTTGTTTTTGCTTTGAAGTTTTGGATCAGTGTGATCTAATCATTACCTGAACTATCTTTTAACAGGAAGATATCTGTCACTGTGGGCATTGGGAGCTAGTGTTTGCATTAAAAATGCAAGCAGTTAAGAAAATTGATTTTTCATACATCTCAAATCATTGTGTGATGTTCTTTCTGACTGGTGGGTACAATTAACAACTTCTGTCACTTGTAGCTCTACAGTGAAATTTTCTCCTGATTCCTGGTTTATGACTCAATTTATTTCTTCCTCTAGAAATTTTCTGGTATTTCAGGATTGGTGCTACATTTACTTATATCTGTAGACTTTCCCAGGTTTAAACTGATTCTCCTGCTGCCCATGATGCTCACTTTCCTCTCTGTAGATCCCTAGAAATCCTTTGTTTTGGATCCACAAAACTGCATTGTTAAGGCTTCTAAATTGGGCCAAAATTTTGATAGAAAAATTCAAATGCAGATGCTTGCAGAATTTATCAGTGGCGTAGACATTTTGGTGTAATGTCTAATGTTACTGTCCTGAGGAATGTTCAAAAATTAGTTGTACTGTACTTTTGCAAAATTATTTTAGTAAATTTTAAAAGTGAAAGATCTAAAGAATGGTTTTGCCACATACATCAAAACATATAGCGAGTGCATTGTTTTATGTCAAATGACCAACACAGTCCAAGGATTATGCTGTAGGCTGCCCACAAGTGTCACCATACATAACATAATATAACATGCCCATCACTCCAACCCTAACCATATCACTTTGGAATCTGGGAGGAAACCAGAGCACCCAGAGGAAACCCACGTGGTCAATGGGATAACATACAAACTCCTTACAGACATTGGCAGGAATTGAATTCTCATCAGAGATCACTGGTGTGTTGTACAACTTTGTTCTAACCACTCTTACTATGCTGCCCAGGAGCACCCGGAGAGAGTTGACTTCATAAACACATTTGAAATTTTTTAAAATTCTTAATAGAGAGCTCAGTTGTGTTTGTGATGTTGTATTTTCTATATCAATTAACGAATTCACCTTGAATATTGCTGGCAGTTTACTCATTAAGCATTTAACCTAACTTTTGGACCATTTTGTCTAAACTCATTCAAATCAGTGAGAGAAGAAAGAAAAATGCTTCATCATTCTATAAGTGATCTGAACCTGCTTTCAGGAGTGATAGGAAAATGTATGGCACTTCTGTAAAATGTGTAAGATTTGAATGGTGACCATGCTGACTGTGTGCGTTGCTTTGACTTTAAAATGCTGTCCTGTTAATTTAGAACAATATTTTCCCTTTGGGAATGTTTCATGTAGAAATGGAATAGTTTCTGTGTTACATCTACTACCAGCACAACTTTGAAGGGCATGTGTATTTTGATGTGCTCTTTGAAAGTGTTGCAGCATGTTTCAAGCTATTGCAAGTCTTCCAGGAAGAGGAGCAATCTATGACTAATTTCTGTGGAGATACGTCAGTAACACCACTTATCTTGCTTTATCAGCAAACTTTCCATATCTTGTATATTTACAAACAAGAGAAAAGCTGCAGATGCTGGAAATTCAAGCAACACACAAAAAGCTGGAGGAACTCAGCAGACCAGGCAGCATCTGTGGAAAAGACTATTGCTGACATTTCAGGCCAAGACCCTTCATCAGGACTGGAGGAAAAAAAGATGAGTCAGAGTTAGAAAGTGGGCAGACGGGAGGAAGAAATACAAGATGATAGAAGAACCGGGAGGGGGGTGAAGTAAAGAGCTGGAAAGTTAATTGCTGAAAGAGACACAGGGCTGGGGAAGGGGGAATCTGATGGGAGAGAACAGAAAGCCGTGGCAGAAAGAAAAGGGGGAGGAGCACCAGAGTGACTCACTGTTGGGGTAGATTTCTAGTGCGTTGAATTCTTAACGTCCAGCAGGATCTTGTGATCATAAACTATATCTTTCAAAAAAGACAAAACATATATACTCTTAACTTTGGTTAGCAATGACTTATCATGTTCAAAGCCATGTTAGCTATCCCTAATCATCCCTGTCTATCTAAATACACATAGTTGTGTGTATTATATGTGTTTGGATAAGCAGGAATGATTAACGATAGTCAACATGACTGTGTGGTAAGTAATGTCTACCCTTATAGAGTTTTTCAAAGAGATTGCCTGGAAAATTAATGAAGGAAAGGCAGTTGATGTGTACATGGACTTTAGTAAGGCTTTTGATCAGGTCCTGCGTGTGAGGTTGCTCAGAATGATTCAATTGCTTGGCATTCAGGATAAGGTAGTAAATTTCATACAACGTTGGTCTTGTGAGAAGCCTGAGAGTGGTAGTAAAGGGTGCCTCTCTGACTAGAGGCCTTTGAGTAGTAGTGTGCCACAGGGGTCCATGTTGGGAAAGTTGTTGTTTGGCATCTAATGTATATCAACATTCTGGATGATAATGTGGTAAACTGGATAAGCAAATTTGCTAGAGATGCCAAGATTGGGGAATCATAATTGACAGTGAGAAAGGCTATTCGATCTTGCAGTGGAATTTGGACAGGTTGGAAAAATGGGCTGCAAAATGGCAGATGGAATTTAAGCAGACAAGTGTTGTACTTTAGGAAAACAAACAAAGGTAGGATTTACACAACAACTGGTAGGGCACTGAGGAGTGTGGTAGAACAGAGGGATTTGGATATACAGATCCATAATTTGAAACTGGCTTCACAGGTAAACAGAGTCATACAGAGATCTGTTGGCACATTGGCCTTCATAGATCAAAGTATTGAGTATAAGAGTTGAGATATTGAAGTTGTATACAATGTTTGTAATGCCAAATTTGGAGTATTGTATGCAATTCAGTTCATCCATCTACAGGAAAAATATCAATCAAGAAGATTGAAAGAGTACAGAGAAAATTTACAAGGCTGTTGCTGGGACTTGAAGACCTGAATTAGAAGCAAAGGTTGAATAAGTTAGGACCTGATATCCTGGAGCATTGGAGAATAAGGGGCATTTTGATAGAGGTAGACAAAATTATTATGGGTATAAGACCGTAAGACATAGAAGGAGAATTAGGCTATTCGTCCCATCGAGTCTACTCTGCCATTTGATCATGGCTGATTTATTATCTCTCTTAGCCCTATTCTCCTGCCTTCTTGTAACCCCTGATGCCCTTACTAATCAAGAACCTATCAACTTCCTCTTTTAATATACCCATTGTCTTGGTCTCTGCAACCATCTGTGGCACTGAATTCCACAGATTTGCCACACTCTGGCTAAAGAAATTTCTCTCATCTCTGTTCTAAATGGGCATCTTTCTATTCTGATCCTAGACTCCTCTATAGGAAACAACCTTTCCACATCCACTATCTAGGTCTTTCAATAGTCAATAAATTTCAATGTGATTCTCCCTCATTCTTCTAAACTCCAGGGAGTACAGACCCAGAGCTATCATATGCTCATCGTACATTAACCCTTTCATTCTCAGGACCATTTTCACAAACCTCCTCTGGATCCTCTCCAATGCTGGCACATCTTTTGGATATGGGGCCCAAAACTACTCAATACTCCATGTGTGGTCTGACCAAATGCCTTATAAAGCCTCAGCATTACATCCTTGCTTTTATATTGTAGTCCTCTCAAAATGAATGCTAATATTTTATTTGCCTTCCTTGCCACTGACTCCACCTGCAAGCTTGAAATCTTCATTGCAGAGAATTGTGCACACGGACTCCCCTTTTATACCTCAGATTTCTGAATTTGTTCCCTGTTTAGAAAAATAGTTTATGCCTTATTTCCTTCAAGCAAAGTGCATGACCGTGCAGTTACTTCCCTACATTGTATTCCATCTGTCACTTTGCCCATTCTCCTAATCTAAGTACTTCTGCAGACTTCCTGCTTTCTCAATGCTACCTGCTCCTCCACTTGTCTGTGTTGTCCACAAACTTGATCACAAAGCCATTGATTCTGTCATTGAAATCATTGACATGTAATGTGAAAAGACGTGGTCAGAATACTGGCCCTTACAAAGCATTACTAGTCACCAGCAGTCAACCTGAAAAGGTCCCTTTATTCATACTTTTTTTTCTCTGCAAGTTAGCCAATCTTCTGTCCATCTTTCCTGTAATCTTTCCATGGAATCATAGCATGTTTAGGAGCTTCACATGTGACACTTGTCAGTCAACACACTCAAAATGCTGGTGGAACACAGAAGGCCAGGCAGCATCTATAAGGAGAAGCACTGTCGGCGTTTCGGTCTGAGACCCTTTGTCATTTGAAAATTAAAAGTAAACAATATCCACTGATTCTCCTTTGCCTATCCTGCCTGTAACTTTCTCAAAGAATTCCAACAGATTTGTCAGGCAGGATGTCCCCTTGAGGAAACTATGCTGAGTTAGGCCTATTTTATTGTGTGCCCCAAGTACCCCAAAGCCTCATCCTTAATATGGACTTCAACATCTTCCCAACCACTGGAGTCATGCTGACTGGCCTGAAATCTACTGTCCTTGCTTCCATCTTTTCTTAATGTTTTGAGTGACATTTGCAATTTTCTACTCTTCCAGAACCCATGCAGTATCTAGTTATTTCATGAAATATCATTTTGAATACCTCCACAACTTCTTCAGCTACCTCTTTTAGAGCCCTGGGGAATGGTGCATCTGGTCCAGTGACTTATCTTCTTTCACACCTTTCAGCTTCCTAAACATCTTCTCCTTTAGTAATACCAGCTCCAGTCTCCTCTGCCCTCTGACACTCTGGTTTCTGGCTTATTGTTGGTGTCTTCCACAGTGACGACTGATGCAAAATACTTATTGAGTTTGTCCCCTATTATTATCTCTCCAGGGTCATCTTCCAGTAGTCTGATGTGCACTCTCAGTTCATTTACTTTCTTTATATCTGGGGAGGGGGGGGGGATAAAGAACTTTAAGTATCCCCTTTTATATTATTGGCTAGCTTACCCTTCTTATTTCATCTTTTCTCTCCTTGTGGGTTTTTAGTTGTCTTCTGTTGGTTTTTAAAAGCTTGAGTTTGATAACAGTATGATAGAAGTTGTCTTTGAGCCTGGTGGTACATGCTTTTAGTCTTTTGTATCTTCTACCCAATGGGGAGAGGGCAGAAGAGAGAATGTCTGGGGTGGCTGGGATATATGATTGTGCTGGCTGCTTTTCTGAGGCATCTGTTAAAGTCGAATCGGAATAAAACTCGGGAGACCAGCTTCTTATAGTTACAACAGTTTATTGCACACCCTCCTGCAGGAGTTTGAGGCCCAATTGTCAAAGGGAAGGCACGTAAGTACTGCCACCATCCAACAAGTGGACCCCTTAGTCAGGTTACAGCCGTATATTTATATGTATAGTAAGTCCCATACATCACTGTTGCAGATGTTATTAGAACTGGTACTCCCACCAAGTCTGTTGGTGCAAAACTTGGTTACAGATAAGAGAGTTCATGAAATCAAGGTTTTAATTACAGATGGGTGTATTGTCCAGTCCTTAACAGTTATTCCCTTTACAAGCCCCTGACTTAATTACAGACGGATGTTCATTCCTGTCCTTATCGGTGAGTCCTGCTCTCCTTACACAAACGAGGGTATAATGTTATCAACTCTCAATGTCTCTCTCTGCATACCAATGGAGAACTAGTATAAACCGGTTTATTTTAGCTAACTGCTGAAGACAGAGTTCAAAAATTCCTATTCAGTCCCAGGTATTCTTTTAGCCAGAGGTTACATAGGTTAAAAATGATTTTTTTTATATCCTCAATTCATCACATCAAGAAGTATAGACATTGAATCCATGGAGATTGCTGTGATGTGCTGAGCTGTGCCTGTAACCCTCTGCATAGATAGGATATATAGTCAGAATCTGTTTCCCATCATGCAAATGTCAAATACAAGAGGATCTGCATTTAAAGTGATGGAGAAAATTTAAAGGAGATATGGGGGCTGAGTTTTGTTTTACCTAGAAATTGATAGATAGTCGGAACAAGCTGTCAGAGCTAGTGATGTAAGCAAATATGATAGTGGTGTTTAAGAGGCCATTTAATAGATACACCAGTATGCAGGGAATGGAGGAACAGGCAGAAGAAATTTTGTTTAATTTGGTGTAGTGTTCAATGTAGACATAGTGGGCTGAAAGTCCTGTCCTGTTCTATATTCCAGTTCCCTGAACAACTTTGGATTTGTGTCAGGCGCCTGCCGCCTCCCTTCTGTTGTGTTTGTGCTGTTTTAGACTCAAGACATGCCTTTTAGTCCGTGTGGACTTGAGTACAGATCTGAGGTAATTCGATTAACTATTAACAGGTATCACCTGCCATAGGATAAAGTTTCTTACTATCTATCCTTTTGATGCCTCTAATAAATCACCTCTCATTTTCTTATGTTCCAAGGGAAAAAATCTAGTATGACCAACCTCTCCCTATAGCTCAGAGCTTTTAGTCCTGACAACATTCTCAAAATCTTTTCTGCACTCTTACTGTTTTAGTCACATCTTTCCTATAAGAGGCTGACCAAGGCTGTACACAGAACTCCATGTAAGGCCTTACCAATGACATCTCATTGCACCATAATTTCCAACTCCTATACTCACCGTCATGACATGCTAAGTGCCTTTTTCACCAAAGTTCAAAGTAAATGTAAGTACATATGTCACCCATATACAACCCTGCAATTAATTTTCTCGCAGGCATACTGAATAAATCCACAGAACAATAACTATAACAGATCAATGAAAGACTGCACTAACTTGGACATTCAACCAATGTGCAAAAGATGGCAAACTATACAAATACAAAGTGAAAGAAATAATAGTAAAAAATAAATAAGCAACAAATACCTAGAACGTGAGATGAAGAGCTCTTTAAAGTGAATCCATAAGTTGTAGGAATATTTCAAAGATGGGGTGAATGAAGTTATCTCCTTTGGTTCAAGAGCCTGATGGTTGAGGGGTAATAACTGTTCCTGAACCCGGTGGTGTGGGTCCTGAGGCTCCTCTACCACCTTACTGATGGCAACAGTGGGAAGAGAGCATGTCCTGGGTGTTGGGTCTCTGAAGATTTTATGATGCTTTCCTGCAGCAGCATCTTCTGTAGATGTGCTCAGTGGTGAGGAGCGCTTTACCAGTGATTGACTGGGCTGTATCCACTAAGTTTTTAAAGATTTTTGTTGAAGGGCTTTGGTGTTTCAATACCAGGCTGTGATGCAGCCAGACAATATACTCTCCACTACACATCTATAGAAGTTTGTCAAAGTTTGAGGTGTCATGCCAAATCTTTGCAAAATTACAGGGAAGTAGAGGTGCTGCCGTGCTTTTTCTCGTAATTGCACTTAAATGCTGGGCGCAGGACAGGTCCTCCAAAATGATACCACCGAGGAATTTAAAATTGCTGACATTCTCCACCTCTTATCCTCTGATGAAGACTGGCTGATGCATGTCTGATTTCCTTCTCTTGTAGTCGATAATCAGCTCCTTGGTCTTGCTGACATTGAGTAAGAGGTGGTTATGATGAGGTTTTCAATCTCCCTTCTACATGCAGATTCATCACCTTACATTTGGCCTACAACAATGGTGTCGACAGCAAACTTAAATATGGTGTTGGAGTTGTGTTTAGCGACACAGTCATAAGTGTAAAGCAAGTAGATTCTTTGGTGGTATCATTTCGGAGAACCTGTCCTGAGCCCAGCATGTAAATGCAGTTATGAGGATAACACTGCAGTGCCTCTACTTCCCTGTAATTTTGTGGTGCACCTGTGTTGATAAAGATCATAGAAGAGATGTTGCCAATACGAACTGACTGGGGGTCTGCAAATGACCCCCCCGTGTACCTGTGATGCCACTTTAAACAAATTAGGAGCTCACACACTCCATAGGAGTCTACCATTCATGGGACCAATCCTTCCACACTAGCCTGTCATGTGGGACCCTGTCAAAGTCCAAGTAAACAACACCCTTCCTACCCCATCTACTTTTTGGTTGCCTCTTCAAAACAGTTTTGAAAGTATGACTTCCTGCACACAAAACCACACTGTTTTCTAATCAGACTCTGCCTTTCAAGTGCTAGTAGACCCTGTCTTTTAGAAATCCCTCCAGGCTTGCTTGTGGAGTGTTTGTTTGCAAGAAGGCCTGGAAAAGGGTGCAGTGGTCTTCACTGAGGTTCATCCCATTGTAATTGCCATCTGTAGACTTTGAACGAGAAAGCTGATCACATGGAGAGTACTGAGGTGAACACCTGACTGGCAGGAGAGTTATGAAAGACAGTTTGGCCTCCCTGAAACAGCTTCTTGCATTACAAGGAGATTTCCTTATCAAAATATTGTAGACTGAGATTTTCCAAGGCACAGACTTGCAGCGTTGAGAGTTGCACTGAAACTTGGTTTAAATGATGCAAAAGCTGTATAGGGAAAGGCCATGACTTTCATCAAAGGACACTGAGGGGCTAGGCTTTGTGTAAAACAAAACTTATTGATGGAATGGTGCTGCAAGTTAAATATTGTGAGGAAATATGTGCTGGAGACAGTAAATGATGAATAATGTACATTGTAATATTGCTGGTTTTATGACTATATTACATCATGCATTGCAACACTATTCTTCGTGAAGTACTTAAGTTGTTTGTAAGGTGTTTTATAACATCATGTCTCTGTGATATCTTTTAAATAACTTTTGAGCAACTATCTGCAAATTTTATTTGAAAACATGGTGACATTCCAAAATATTTGGTTGCATGCACTTAATATTTAAAAACCCTGTGCAGACAAATATCTTCTTAGGGTGTGTAACTTGATAAGATCTGAAATGTTAAATTTAGTTTCTATTTTTCTTCCTAAGCTGTGTATACCTTGGTTTCAGATAAGTAACTTGTTCCAGACTTCTACAGTATTGTTACAAACTGTGGAGTGATGGCCTGGGATTTTGTTTGTGTTTCTCTCCTATTGTCTTGTAATAGTGGTGAAAATTGATAATACGGCTGCGTAGCTGCGCGCTCTGTGTTGGGTGAAGGGTTTATGGCCTTGACAGCTAAAATAGTTGCACAATGCCATAGCTGTTCAATTTGGGGCTGGATTAGAAACTGGAATTTTGATTCAGATCTTGTGTACCTTGTAAAAAATAACAATAGCAATTTGAAAACAAGGGAGTTCATGACAAAACTTCGCAATAATGACATATTCCATGAGTAATACCTATGAATGTGCACGTACAGTCCTATCTTTTAAGACTGCTTGAGGAAGTAAAATGGAGATATTGTTTCAGAGAAGCTGATAAGTTATTGTAATGCTAATTGTATGTGGAGGCAGCTTGCCAACATTACAAGGAACACACTTCTCTGACTTGACCCACTACCTTCCTTAGCAGCTTTAATTATAAGCCAATATAATTTATTCAAAGATTTTACCAAAATGTCGTGTGTTACTGTAGAAATTTAATGCTGTGTGCATGTTGGTTCTTCATTAATGAGAATGGTTCTTTATTAATGAGGATTGTACCAATGTACTATTGACAGTGCACCTGTAGCTTAAGAAAAACTGAGCAATCCCTTAAATGTTGGCTAACTGTTCAAGTGCACCACTGAATAGTGGTATGGGTACGAGGGAAGAATATACAGTATGTAAAATGGTAAATTAAGAGCTTATTTCAGAAACTTGTCTTACTGAGTTGCTTGATATATGTGCAACACACACAAAATGCTGGAGGAACTCAGCAGGCCAGACAGCATCTGTGGGGGAAAGAAGTACAGTCAAATTTTCAGCCCGAAACATCGACTGTACTTTTTTCCATAGATGCTGCCTGGTCTGCTGAGATCCCCCAGCATTTTGAGTGTGTCACTCGGATTTCCAGCAGCTGCAGATTTTCTCTTGTTCGTGCTTGATATATGTTTTGGATCTACTCTATCGCTGTACACCTGTAGTCTTTCCTCTTCCCTCTCAGACTTAATGTAGGGTCTCAACTCAATGTTGACTTGCACTTTTTTTGCCACCATGGATGCTGTTCAGCTCGCTAAGTTCTTCCAGTGCTCACTAGTTTGTTTTATATTGCAAAATATCGTTGAAAGCTAGAAATAAAGCACAATCTCCGTTGCTGATATGTTTTTACTCCGATTACTTAAGACAAGTGGGAGCTATTCTTTTAATGCCAATGTAATTATGCAACTTAAAGCATGAGCTTCATTTCTTTGCTAATGCCCATGTTTGAGTTCAATTTAAAATAAAGAAGTGAAGGAACTGTGAGAAAATTGTATCAAATGTCGAAGAACATTTGGCACAGGTGTAACACAAAGTGGAGGGAGCCACTGCAGTTTTCTGGTATTTATTAAATCCTACTTTGCCAGCTGCTATACAGTGTAAATATACTTGTGTTTTTGGCCCGGTCTTGCAATCTTTACAGAAAACTAAGCTTAACCAATGATTTCATTTTGTGCACAATGTTTATTTGAAATATTTGATCTCTGCTCATGCTAATTCCTAGATTTAATAATAAACTAAGCTTCTAACTTTTTCTTTTCTTGTTTCCTTTTTCCTTTCTGGTAGCTCTGAAAGTAAACTGCATTGGATCATGTGGGGTTGCCAACAAGGCAAATGATACGGCATGGCTGGTAGAGGAGCAGTACTTCAGCAGCACACTCAGTGTTGCAGAAAAAGGTGAGTTGATTTGAAATGCTTGAGTCAGTAGCTTATTTGACTTTGGTACTTTACAGTCGTGATGTTGCCCGTGAGTGGTTTTGTTTCAGAGCTTCAAAGTACAATTATTATCAAAGTATATCTATGTTATGCAACCTTGAGATTCATCTCCTAAAAGACAGCCACAACATGAAGACATCAAAGGAACCCATTTTAAAAGAGACACCATCGAACACCCAGCGTGCAGAGAGGAAGAGAAACAAATCATGCAAATAATAAATGCAAGCAAATGGTGTTCTGAGCTGAACTCCACAAAGAGTTTGAGACCCATAGTTCAGCACAGAGCTGAGTAAATAATGTGGAGCAGCAAGCTGAATTGGCCCGTCCCTCACTTTGGTACCCAGCACCCTTCAATCTGGCCTGGCACTTAAATCATCATTCAAACATCGAGTTCTGTTGCTTCAATACACTCTGGGCGCCAGACCCCACTGCCTCGATTCAGACTGTACCCGACCTTTTCAATTCACTCGGCACTTAAATTGATCGAACCTTGGGCCTTCCTCGCTCTTGGTGACTGACCTGCTGCCTCGCTTCATCAAGTTCATCAAAAAGGGGACTTGCTTGCAATGATCGTTTACCAGAAAAAGAGTGATTCACAAAGTATTTATTGTTTGTTTCATTAGCCACCAGCCAGAAGTTGCTGAGATTCACCAGGGCCATCTATTCATAGATTCTTAGTATTTTTCAGATGTATTTTGATATCACTTTAAACAAGATAACTAAAACAGAACAGGAAAATTAAAATACTTTTCAATTCTGAGTGCCACATTTTTCTTAGACAAGTAATTTAACGTCTGTCTTAAAGAGATAAACAATCTGATTGGATGCAAAACCGAATAATAATGCTTGAAAATGAAGGCAAGATCATTTGAAAAATGTGAGCTGAACCTTGATGGCTATTGTCATTTGTTCTGAAAGTAAGCAGTCATATTCTGATGCAATACCATATGTGCTTTGGAGGAAGGAAGCATTTCTCCCATTTATGCATAAGTAATGTACACTAAAGTTACTGTGGAGTTAAAATTTCAGATCTACAATAACTTGTCACATGGTTGTCAGCCTGAAACATTAACAATTTGCTTGACTTGAATAGTTCTGGCATTTTCTGTTGTCCTGCTTGACTGTGATTATTTCAGTTTAAATTTCCAGGATGTACTGAGCACCATTATTGGTGCTTAACCAGTCCATGGCATTAATGATAGTTGCTAGCTTCTGGTGAACTCCCTGCCTTTGAGAGGATGCAACAGTGATTCATCAGCTCTTGGTGTATAATTGGGTTGTGAAAATATGCTGCCTTTTACTGGAATCCAGGAAATGCTGTTAAACTTTTTTCCACAGTTAGTTACTGTAAGTTGTACATTCTGAAATGATAAGATTACAAAACCGAATGACAAAATTGCATACACCTTGAAAACTTGTTTTTTCTAGAAACCTTATAGTAGTAACTATTTTTTTGTTTTGCATATTAGTAATACCATTTGATCACATGGTTTAGCGAGCAAGTGCGAGCTCAAATAATATTGAAGCATAAAAACAATGAACTCTCTGGTACACTTTTTAATCTGTGATTGGAATACCCAAACAAGATCCCAATTTTTTAACTGAGAAACTTGTTTTCCATTATGATTACTGAGGTTGTTTGGAATTGTATATATGAATAGTATTTGAAGACACTATTGTAGCTAGTTATAATAAAGCAAGGATTTAGTAGCCTACTATTACTTATAACCTCCTAGACCATATTTTTGCAGTGTTTTCAACAGCATTCCAGTGAATAATGCTTTATGGGGAGGGGGGTAAACAGAGTCCCGACCTTCAAATGAGGATTATGTAAAGGACACAATGTTTGAAATGAGAATCTAGGAACTTGTAAATATCATTAGGTAGTTTAAGAATAGCAATATTAATGTAAATGAAAGAATGTATGCAGGTTTATTTTTTTTAGTTAGATATAATTGAGATCTAGCATTTCAGGTACTGTGCAATTTAGATCCATAATCCTAGGTTTGGGTTGAATTCCTTAAATAATTTTTATCGTGAATATTGCTTAAAATGTTAGCACTCTGATAATGAGGTACCCCACATAAGTTGTAGAATTAATTGACAGTAACAGGTATGATTAATTTAGCTTAACAGGAAACATCTCTCATTAAAGTATGTTTACAGTTGCTTTTCTTCAGACTACATTAATTTCTAACCAATTACCAAGGTATTCAGAATATTGTGTTGTGAAGATGGGTCACTCTTTGGGTGAACTATTCCCAAGCAGATATACTGTCCCTGAGCAATTACAAATAAATGAATTTTTTTAAAGTTGCAGGTATTGGAAAACTCTAGGTCAGGCAGTATCTTTGAAAGCAGAAGTAAAAATTAAAAGCAAACTTTTGTTAAAACTTGTTAAAGGTGAAAGAATAAGGAATAAATCATGAATTTAATTTTGATTTGTTTTCAAATGGACAGTGTTTTGTATAGGTTGAGGTTGATAGCCTTTTCAAAGTTTAATCAAGTTGAATTAAATGTCTACAATTAAAATACCGTTTCCATGGGAATTTTGGACTTTGAGCAGATTATTTTTAAATATATGAAGGAAATGTGAATAAGGTTATTTCCCCCATTTCTGTGAATAATGATTATTTAACTAGAATAAACAATGAATGCTAGCTATTAATAATTAACTATAATCTCTTCCAAATCTAGAAATTCCTCGTGTTGGATTTATTTTCAATACAGGAATGTTTGAATTGATGTCATTCTTTTGCTTTCATATCTCATGTCTGCTCAGGATTGAGTTTTAGAATTGGTGTTTTTGCAAAAATAGAGTATGAAAATGGATTTTGTATTTTTTTTAATTTGTTCACATTTTTTTCATCTGGGCTTTGCTGGCAAGACCAGCATTTATTCTTGAAATGCCAATTACTGGGCCACTTCAAGGTTACTGATAAGGATGGTATAGTGGCATTCACAGCAGACTTTGAGGTGAGTTGTCACAGGTTCAAATCCAGCCAGATCTTGCACGCTTTCCATCCGTGCCGGGTTGAGCGTCGAGCTAGCAACTTGGCCTTGTAAAAAAAACAGACAAATGTTAAAGAAGTGGCAAGGTTGCCACTGATGCACCACAAGGTGAGGAGGGGAACTCAACAACTCAGGTATTGAAGAACGAACCATATTAGAAGGACTGGAGTCACATAAGCAAGACCATAAGGATGGTACTCTTCCACCTCTGAAGGATGTTGTGTATTTAATATTTAAGCCGCATTTGAGTAAGATTGTAAATATATTGATTGAGCATTATCTATGTAATTCATTATGGTTATATGTTTTCATTGCATACATCATGATGCTACCATGTGATATGTGCATGCCTCGCTTGAAGTAAAAAAAACAAGTTAGACTAGCCTTTTTGGCTTTGTTTTCCTTTGAATTGGTTCAATACCTTTGAGTTACAAACCTTAACAATGGTGATGAGCTGTTTTTAAGATGTGCCCAAGGTGGCTACACTTAAGTTGAAAAAAAATATCTCATGTGTTCTTTGGAAGGGGAGAAGACATTCAAGTTTTTTTAAAAAGGTAGAAAAAAAGAAGAATTTGCAGCTTTATAAACAGTGAATACCAAGTGATAGTAAACATTAAAAAAATAGCAGTAATGGCTGGCTACGTTGGAAAGATAGATGTGTTCAATTGCTCAATAGACAAGGACTGTGCTTACACCAGAAGTGAATTGCAAATCAATTAAATTTCATCTGTTTCAGTCATTCCATGAAACAGCATTTCAAAGATACTGAACTGAAGCCTGCAGAAAAAGATAACCCCATGGGAATAACATTCATAACAGTGAAAAATACAACAACCTTTAAGCCATATTGGGCTTGTCTGTGATAAAATCAGGAGAGCCAACATTGTGGGGCATGATTGGCTGAGACAACTACAACTTGATTGTAGATCCATCCACTATTTGCATGCCGTATCCCCTGCAATAGAGTCAACTGAAAGCGAATTAAGGTACTGGATGGTGCCCAATTGCACCTGTGTGACCTACAAATCGGAATGTCTTTGGAATGTGGGAGGAAACCAGAGCACTCGGAAGCAACACACAAAATCATGGGGAGAACATACAGACTCCTTACAAGCAGCAATGGGATTGGAGCTTCCCTTTCAGATTAAATGAGTTGTTTGTC
The DNA here is from genome assembly GCF_030144855.1 of Hypanus sabinus. Taxonomy (NCBI): domain Eukaryota; kingdom Metazoa; phylum Chordata; class Chondrichthyes; order Myliobatiformes; family Dasyatidae; genus Hypanus; species Hypanus sabinus. The sequence goes on along the minus strand of NC_082723.1, from coordinate 62,536,927 downwards.
ACTTACACCAGGGTGGAATTAAATTCCTTTTTGTCGTGGAGCTCATGCAGTAAACATGGCAAAAATAAACACAACGAGTAATGGCAAATTGGAGATGGGACATGGATTCATGGTTCATGGTTCATGGATTGAGTAGAAAAGGCAGCAACTTGGGATTGATTGGCAAGAACAAATTAAAGTAAGGCGGGTGCAAGCAAGGTGGCCATTCTTGGAGTGGAGAGAGTTAGAGGGGTTTTGGAGGCTTTAGCTCTTCAAGGCTTCAGTGTGGGGAGGCTTGAGTGGGAAAAGGAATAAAAACTGTAAGTAGTTATTTTTTCTTCCCCGCAATTCATTGTTCGTCCTCCTTTATTTGCTCAGTTAGAACAGTAGAGATGCTGGGCATCTGAGTCTGGCTCTGACTCAGAAGGGAAGGTGGGAGGAGAAGAGGTGAAATGTGTGATGGGGATTTGTTAGTTAGGAGAGCGGACAGGCGGTTCTGTGGGCACGATCCAGATTCCTAGATGGTCTGTGGCCTCCTGGGTGCCAGGGTCCGGGACATCTCAGATTGAGTCTGCAGCATTCTTAAGTAGGAGGGTGAACAGCCAGAGGCCATGGTCCAAGTAGGTACCAATGACATGGGTGGGAAGTGTGACGAGGTTCTGCAAAGTGAGTTCATGGAGTTAGGTGCTAAGTTAAAGGACAGGATCTCCAGGGTTGTGATGTCAAGATTGCTACCCGTGCTAGTGAGGCTAGAAATAAGAAGATTATACAGTTTAACACATGACTAAGGAGTTGGTATAAGAGGGAGAGTATTGGATATTTGGATCATTGCGCTCTTACAGCGAAGGTGGGACCTGTACAGAAGAGACAGTTTGAACCTGAACTGGAAGGGGACTGATATCCCAGCAGAAAGTTTTGATAGTGCTGTATTGGGTGGGGGGAGGCGGGGTTAAACTAGTGTTCCAGGGGATGTGAACCTGAGTTTGGAGACAGCTGATAGAGTCAGGAATCAAATGGTTGAACATTGTGCGACTAATGTCCTGAGCATCGTAAGTAAGACAGATGAGAGGGTATGGATTAACATGGAATTATGATAGTGTAGCCATTGGTGAGATTTGGTTGCAGGAGGGTCAGGTCTGGCAGCTCAGTATTCTGGGGTTCCACTCTTTTAGATGCAACAGGCTGGAAGGGATGTAATTACTGGTCAGACAAAGTGGCACAGCAGTGTTCAGTAAGGACAGACTGGAGATTTTGTCTACTGAGGCATTATGGGTGGAACTGAAGAACAAGAAAGGCATGACCACAGTACAGGGCTATATTATAGGCCACCCAATGGTCCACTCGATCTAGATGGACAAATCAGTAGAGAGATCGCAGGCTGTTGCAAGAAACAGGATTGTTATAGTAGGTGATTTTAACTTTCCATATATTTACTAGGGCTTCCACACTGTAAAAGGAGTAGATGGAATAGAGTTTGTCAAAAGTGTTCATGAAAGTTTCCTTAATCAGTACATGGAAGTCCCAACAAGAGAATGTGCGATACTTGACCTCCTACTTGGGAATGAGACAAGGCAGATGACAGAAGTTAGTGTAAGGGAGCACTTTGCTTCAAGTGATCATAATGCCACTAGTTGGAGGATAGCTAATGTTGTTTCTCTGTTTAAGAAAGGCTCTATGAATAAACAAGGAAACTATTGGTCAGTGGGGAGCTATTGGAAGCTATTCTATGAGTATTTGGATAGACCTGGACTGATTAGGAATAGTTAGTATGACCTTCTACATGATAGGTTGTTTCTAACCAATCCCAGCACTATATTCCATCTACCACTACTTTGTCCAATCTCCTAATCTAAGTCTTTCTGCTTTCGCAACACTACCTGCCCCTCCACCTATTTCATATTGTCTGCAAACTTGGCCACAAAGCCATCAATTCCATCAACCAAATCATTGACATATAATCTAAAAAGAAGTGGTCCCAACACAGACCCTTGCAGAGCATCAGCAGTCACTGGCAGCCAACTAGAAAAAAGCCCCTTTCATTCTCACTCTTTGTGTCCTGCCAATCAGCCAATGATCTTTTCATACTACTATCTGTCCTGTAATACCATGGGCTCTTGCCTTGCTAAGTAACCCCGTGTGGCACCTAGTCAAAGGCCTTCTGAAAGTGCAAGTATACACCATGCACCAGTTCTCCTTTGTCTATCCTGGTTCTTATTTCCTCAAAGAATTCCAACAGATTTGAAGGATTTGTCCATAAAACCATCTCTCTTGGGATCCAAAATCAGAACCAACCTGATATTCCTAATCTGTTTGCATATTGGATCACCCCCCCCCCCCCACATGACTATTGAAACATTGCCATTTTGACATTCTCTTTCTTTGTAATTTGTAGCCCACATCCTGGATACTGATCAGAGTCCTGTAAAAAGCTCCCAGTAGGGTCTTTTTACTCTTGCAGTTCTGTAACTATCCAATCCTGTAACAATCTTATGTCACCTCTTTCTATGGATTTGATTTCATTTTTTAACTAACAGAGCCACACCACTCCCTCTGCCTATCTGTCTGTACTTTTGATACGATGTGTATCCTTGGATGTTAAGCTCCCAACTATAATTGTATTTCAGCCGTGACTCAGTGATGCTCACAATGTCATACCTGCCAATCTCTAACTGCACTACAAGTTCATCTACCTTATTCAGTACATTGCATGCATTCAAATATAATACCTTTGGTCCTGTATTCGTCATCCTTTTCAATGTTGTCCCCGTTTTCCTGCAACTCATTCCACTGACTGCAGTTTTGCCCTAACATCTGCCAGTCCTTCCTGATAGTCTTATTGCACAGTGCCTCTTTGTATACCAACTGCCCCATACTCAGCCCTATCGCTCTGGTTTCCATCCCGCTGCCAAATTAGTTTAAACTCTTCCTAACAATTCTCAGCAAACATGTCTACAAGGATATTGGTCCCCCTCAGTTTCAGGTGTAACCAGTCTCTTTTGTACAGGTCCTACCTTTGGCAGAAGAGATCCCAGTGATCCATATATCTAAAGCTCTCTCCCCTGAACCAGTTCCTCACCATGCATTCATCTGCCAAATCATCCTATTCTTGCCCTCAGTGGCACAGGCAGCATTCCAGAGATTACTACACTGGAGATTCTGCTTTTCAGCTTTATACTCCCCAAATTCTTTTTTCAGGACCTCCTTTTTTTCTGCGTATGTCATTGATGCCAATATGTACCAAGACTCCTGGCTGTTCACCTTCCCACTTCAGAATGCAGTGGAATCAATCTGAGATCCATGATCCTGGCACCTGGAAGGCAACATGCCATGTCTCTATACTGTCAACAGAATTTCGTATCTATTCCTCTAGCTATGGATTCCCTTGTCTCATCCTTATCTCTGCTGCAGTTTTCTTCTCCCCCTCCCCTTTTGAGCTACAGTGCCAAGCTGGTGCCAGTGACCAAGACACTGTGGCTTCCCCCTGTAGGTTGTTCCCCCCACCCCACTTCTAACAGTATCCAAAGTTATTGAGGGGAACATCCACAGAGATACTCTGAACTATCTGCCTGTTTCCTTTCCCTCTCCTGACAGTCAACTGGTACCTGCCTCCTGCAACTTAGAAGTGACCACCTCCCTGTAGCTCCAATCCATTACCTTCTTGGTTTCTTCATCAGGTCTCGGCTCGAAATGTCGACATTGCTTCTCCCTATAGATGCTGCCTAGCCTGCTGTGTTCTACCAGCATTTTGTGCATGTTGTTTGAATTTCCAGCATCTGCAGATTTCCTCGAGATAGCTTTTATACTTTTATTGTATGTCCATAAAGTGATGCTGGGCTGTATATAAAGTCACTGATGTGAAATAAAAAAGTAGCAGTGGAGTTAATGGATGGAGATGTTGATCAATCTTACTGCTTGGGGAAAGTAAGTATTTTTGAGTCTGGTAGTCTCGGTGTGAATAGTATAAAGCCTCCTCCCTAATGGAAGTGAGACAAGCAGTCCATGAGCAAGGTATGTGGGTGGATCTTACATGATGTTACTGACACATTCTGTATATATGTCCTTGATGGTGGATAGACTGGTGCCAGTGATGTGTTGGGCAGTTTTGACTAGCCATTGGGATATTGAGTACAAGGGTTAAGACGTTGTGTTACAGTTGTACAGGGTATTGGTGAGATCTCACTTGGAATATTGTGTGCAGTTCTGGTTGCGATGCTTTAGGAATTAATTAAGTTAGAACGGCTGCAAAGAAGACTCACAGAGAAGTTTCTAGGATTGGAAGGTTTCACATGAGAGACAATAAAGGCTGGGACTATTTTGCTGGAATGAAGGAAGCTGAGGGATGGAGGTTTATGAAATCATAGAGAAGGAAAATGGTTACATTTTTCCCAAACATGAGGAAATCTGCAGATGCTGGAAATTCAAGCAACACATACAAAATGCTGGGGGAATGCAGCAGGCCAGGTAGCATCTATAGGAAGAAGTACAGTCGACGTTTCAGGCCAAGACCTGATGAAGGGTCTCAGCCCGAAGCATCGACTGTACTTCCTATAGATGCTGCCTGGCCTGCTGCGTTCCACCAGCATTTTGTGTGTGTTGCACATATTTTTCCCAGGTTAGGGGAGTTTGTGAGAGGGGAAAGCTCCAAATAGGATCTGAGGGGTAAGTTTTTCCACATTGAGATAGTGGTTAATGGAATGAAGTGGTAGCGGCAGATACAATTAAAATGTGAAACAAGCGTTTGGATAGGTGTATGAGAGCGGGGTCAACTGCAGGGGAAAGGGACCAACTCGGCACCTTGGTTGACAAGTTTCTGTACTGTATAACTCTGACTCTGTTTAGAATGCAGGAGAATGAAACTATATCAAACTTAGCATCTGTAATATCTGATTTTAATTGTAAAGTACTGAAGCACAATAACAAGCATGTGTCATGTTCTGCAATTAGGATTGACAAACAAATTTGAAAGTACTGGGGCTCTTGTCTGCAAATCTGTTTTAATTGTAATTGTTTACCTTCAGTATCAGATCTCAAGGGGATAATTATCTCTTATGTTTTGTAAATAAATGTTTTAATGAGGAAGCTAATTAATCTTTATCCTGAAATTGGAATTTATCCAGATTTTTTTTTCCGGTGAACTTTCTGTGTGATGTTTTTGAAATCTGTACGGTCTGTACAGTCTGATCCTCCAGTGAGAACTGATTCACCTTCAGTGTGTTGGATATTTTAAAAATTGTAATATAGTTTGTATTTGAAAATAATCAGTTCCTTATGTATTTTGCAAATTAATCTTGAATTACTGTTTCCCTTTTAATTCCCCAAATTTACATTATGGAAACCAATAACCTTGGAGTTTTTTTTTTGTCTTTTATTTTTTATTGAAATTCATCATCAAACAAACATTTCCATAAGATGTATTTCAGACATTGTACTCATATATCGTATAATCATTTATATCACAAATCTCCACAAAGTATTTATCTGAGGTATACACTTACAGAAAAGAGCGGAAAGGAAAAACAAGCAAAAGGAAAAAAACTATGTATAGAGCAACACAGTCACTATGAGATGTTAATGGGCATGACAGCCCACACTGGCACATCTGTCTGTATTAGGTCACTTTATCAGCGTGAGTTGTGAAAATCATCTACTTTGTTCCACTGCCTACTCACTTTATCAGCGTGAGTTGTGAAAATCATCTACTTTGTTACACTGCTTACTCACTTTATCAGCATGAGTTGTGAAAATTATCTACTTTGTTCTTTTCATTCTGTTTGATGCTTTTACCATACCTGAGGGAGTCTGGTGAAAGAGTCTCGATTGGTTGACCCAGAGATTCCTGAAAATAGTTTCCATCAGTAAGCAGAAGTCAAAGTAAGGAGGGTCCTCGAGTTAAGATCCTAAACTGGATGAAAGCTGATTCCGATAATGTGACAACCTGACCTAGCAAAAGTAGATTGAGAGTAACAGCTTACAGTAAGAAAAACATCCAACCATTTAGAATTCAGAGCTGACATGCCCATTAGGGTGAAAGGCAAAATGGAAAAAATGTAGGAAACTCTGCCTGGCCAAAGTTATTGAGGGTTGGGTTTGGTGAAAGGTCCTTTAGAAGAAAAGGAAAGTGACAGGTATAGGTGAATAAAAACAAGAAACACCCTTGATTATAGAAAATACTTTTTAAAGAGAAGTAAGATAATTAGGAGGGTAAAGCTGGACCCCAAAATATCACTGTCAAATGTGATGAATTAGATTTATATAGGTCCATTCTGAGTAAGACTGTAACTAAGGAATGGGGAAGTCCCCTGGTGGCAAAAGGGCTAAAATATGCTTGGAACTGGGTGGGGAGTGGTCTTTAAGTCTGGGGTTCCCAACCTGGGTAATGATCTATGGCATAAAAAAAGTTGGGAATCCCTGATTTAAGTAGTCTTAATTAAATCTATATTCATTAAACAGGAAGATGTAATAGACAGTGTTCAGGAAGATAAATGGTGTCAATCTAGAGCATGTTGGAATTCACAATATGTTTGATGTCTTGGAACAAAAAGATTTAGTTTACTTCAGTAGTGTTCAGTGTGGGCTTGAAGGGTCGAGGGGCCTGTTCTTGTGTTCTACCTGCCTTTATCTAAATAAAGGAAGATGAATTTTCAAGGCTTGACGCAAGGTGTCCCAAGCTGCCATGGAAGTATGTGAGGAAGAGATTGCTCGGGCCTTGATGGAGAACTTTTAAATCTTTGTAACATGCTAGATGACTGGAGGGTAGCAAATGTGGTTCCTTTATTCAAGAAGGGTAGCTGGCAAAACCAGTGAGTATTACAGCAGTGGCAGGAAAGTTATTGGAAAACATTTTAAGAGGCAAGATTTATTTATACTTGGAAAGCAGGAATTAAGGATGGTCAGCATGGCTTCAAATGAGAAATCCCATCTCATTGCTCTGATTGAATTTTTGAAGAAAGCAATGCATTCAGTATTCTCTTCTTGGACCTTTGTAAAGCCTTTGAGGTTCTGTGTGGTAGGCTGGTCTGAAAGGTTAGAGCTCATGGGATATGAGGCAAACTGACAAATTGGGTTCAAATTCGGCTGAGTAATATGTTTGTTTCTGATTGTAAGTCCATAGCCAGGTTTGATGCCAAGACCATTGAGTTCTGTGATATGTGTTGATGACTTGGATTTGAATGTAGGAGATATGATTAGTAGGTTCGTAGATGATGTGAAAATTATGGCATAGAAGATCGTGACAAGGTTGTCAGATTCAGATTTAAATGAGATTATTGCCACATATATCAGTGTGCAGTAAAACTTCTTGCTCACATGAAGCTCAGGGTATGCATGGTAATAACAAGTACAACAGTGAATACACTGAGTACCAGAAATATAGTACAATCTGAAGTATTGAGAAAAGAAATGCTAGGGTGACAGTAATGGAATAAATGAGTTAGAATTACAAGTGTAAGAATGTGGTAGCACCACCAGAAAGAGGTGTTTGATTAGAAGTCTGATAACTGGGGAAGAAGCTGTTCTTAAATATGGATAGACAATCTTTCACGTCCTGTTATATTTTCCGGAAAATTGAATAGAGAAAAGGGAATGGCCACAGTGCAGGCATTCGTCGTGGATTCAGGTCAAAACTTGCGCAGCACAGTAGCAGATTGAATTTAATCCTGACAATTGTGAAGTAATATATTTTGAAATGTTGAGTGGGGGTAGGAGTGAAGAGCTTTGTCATGGGATGATGAACAGAGGAAGCCCAGGTACATCCATAGATCTCTGAAAGTGGCAGCACGTGGTGATGCTTGCCTTTGTCAGCCATGGCCTACAATGTGAAAGCAGGGGAATCATATTACAGTTTAATAAGGCATTGATTAGGCCTTATCTTGTAAACATTCCTGGTCACCACACTATAGGAAGGAAGTGAGTGCGCCAGAAGGGATGTAGACAAATTTCACCAGGATGTTGCCTGAATTGGAGTACTTCAGTCATGAGAGATTTAACAGGGTGTGTTTGTTTCCTTGGAATCGAGGCAGCTAAGGGATACCTGAGGGACTGAAAGGTGGCTGGTTTAGAGCAGATCTGAGGGGATTATTTTCCCACAGGAATCTATAGTGTGCTGTCAGAGGAAGTGTTGCTTGCACGTACTCAGCAGTACTTAAGCATAGTGATGAGCAATTTAATCAGTGGGAAACTGGAAGATTGGGAAAACTTTAAAAAGCAAAATAAACACTAGGCAAACTATAAGAAAAGATAGATTATGAAAATACGCTGGCACAAAATATAAAAGCATGGTCAAAGTTTTTATAATTATATAATAGGGAAAAAAGTGGCTAAAGTGAACATAGATCCTTTGGAAGATAAGAGAGAATTCATGTTGGGTAATGTAGAAATAGTCAAAGCTTTGAACGGCTATTTTGTGTCAGTCTTTGCGTTGGAGTGAAGGATATGTCTAATATTCCAAAAGGAGATCTTATGGATGTGATGGGAGATGATCGGCCTTGGCAATAGTTATAACTAGTGGTATTGCTGAGCAAACCCCTGTGCCTAAAAGTGATTAAGTCCCCTGGTCTTGAGGCCAGGAAGCTAAAAAAAAAAATGGCAGAGGTTATAGTAGAGGCAATTAGTGATAATTTACCAAAATTCTCTGGCTTCTGTAGATTTGAAGATAGCAAATGTCATGCCACTCCACTCTTTAAAAAAGGAGGTAGACAAAAGGCACATGACTAGATCTATAGTCAGAAGCTATCACTAAGGAAGAAATTGCAAGACATCTGGGTAAAAATGGTTCCAATCAGGCATACAAAACATAGATTCAGGAAGGGTAGGTCCTGTTTGAAGATGAGAGTGCAGTGAACAGAGGGTGGATAGAGCATATTGTATACTTACATTTCTGGAAGGCATTCAATAAGATGCCACATAAAAGGCATCCATAAGATAAGGATGCATGGAGTTGGTGAAAATGTATTAGCAAGGGGAAAGGATTGGTTAATTAATAGAAGACAGCAAATTGGGATCAATGGATATTTCTGTGGGTGTCTATCAGTGGAGAGCGGAATGCCCATAAGGGTTGGTGCTGTGTCTGCATACATGATTTACTTGATTTGGGGGAAGAAACTGAGTGTAGCATATCTAAGTTTGCTGATCACAGTAAGTTGAATGGGAAAGCAATTGGTGCAGAGAGTCTGTAGAGATACAGATAGGTTATGTGAATGGGCAAGAAGAGTCCAGCAGACAGAGTGCAATGTTGGTAAATGTGAAGCAGGCTTGATGGGTCAAATGGCTGCCTTCTCCTACTTCTCATGTTCTGATCACGGAGGCTCAGTTGGCTACAGGCCAACAATGGAGTTGATATAGGTGAGCACAGTGTTCTGCATGCAGGTAGTGGGTTTATGGACTTGTGCTCTATTGTTCGGTGACTATGATCCACAGAAATAGGTTTGTAAATTATTTGTTAAACATATTGCATTTTTATAGAATGACCAGCTGTGTTCAACAACACTTCTAAAAGGTTCTGATAACCCTTGCTGAGGGAGTTCATCAAAATAGCCCTCGAGACTTTTGAAGCAATTAATTCTATTTTGAAGTCTTAGCTGCTGCTTAGTTAATAAATTTCACAACACATGCTGGTGATAATAAACTTAATTCTGATAGTTTTGCTCAAGTTAAATACCTGTCAGTAAATGCTTAGTTTATAGCTCACCTATGTAAATTGCCACTGTCTATACAATTGTATTTTCCATTTGTATCTGGAACAGCCACAAATAAAACTCCAATAATCTTGCATACAGAGTACTTTGGAGCTAGACTTATTCTCATTGAAACCTATTGAATATTGAAAGGCTTAGGCAGAGTGGGTGTGGAGAGGATGTTTTCTATAGTGGAAGAATCTAGGACCAGAGGAGACAGCCTCTGAAAAGAGGGAAGTCCACTTAGAACAGATGAGAAGGAATTTCTTTAGCCAAAGGGTGGTGAATCTGTGGAATTCATTGCCATGGACAGGTGTGGAGGCCAAGTCATTGAGTAGATTTAAAGCAGAGGTTGATAGGTTCTTGGTTAGTCAGGGCGTCAGAGGTTATGAGAAGACAGGAGAATGGGGTTGAGATGGATAATCAGCCATGAAGAATTGGAGGTCACACTCGATGGGTCAAGTGGCCTACTTCTGCTCCTATGTCTTATGGTCTTACAGACTTGCATATTTTCCATATATTGGATATTATTAAAACCCTAATGTGCTTTAAGTTCACTATTTTTTGGATATAACTCAGCATTGTAACTATTTTTTCCAGTGAACCAGGAAGTTTAAAGAATGTAAGGGAACCGGGCTTCCAGGGAATGCAGGAAATATTACGTGTGAGTCAGATACTGAACTAATGAGACTTATGAAGACTAAGTAGATTATTGGAGTGTCACTGCATATTGAGTCTGCTGTCAGTGCCTTGCATTCAGCCAGAAAGTTGTCAGTCTGTAAGCCTCTTAAGCCCCCTCAAACACTTTAAAGTTAAAGTGCAATAGCCTTGAAGTCATTGATCTGAGGTTTGGAGAACTTGTTCTAAATTATACCCAAATTGTGGTGAATTGGATCCAGAGTAAAAATTATTTTGTTCTCCTTTACACTTGTGTACTGGAAATGACATTGTGCAGTCTTGAATCTTTTAATATGTGATATTTTTGGCATATGTTTAAAGTGGAATAAGCAATACATATTTTTCTTCTTGGGTTTCCATGAAAACTTTAATGAGCAGTTTTTGCTAAAATTGCTTTATTGGGGTATTCAGGTTCAGAGTCCTGTAAGATGCTGAGTGTTGTCTTAGTGCTGTTCATTTGCTTTAGTCTTAGCAATTTGTCATTACAACTGAGGCTGTTGAGCAAATGTAGTTTATTTACAGTGGTTGAAAGAGTATTCAGCTGCAATAACTATTTTCACATTTAGCTATCTCATTTTCTAATTTTAAATTGTATTGAAGTGGGATATTTTGAAGCTGATCTATAAAACATTATGCATTATGCCAAATCAAAAGAAAAATTTCAAAACCTGTCAACAAATTACTAAAAATTAAGAAACAAAATTGAGGCTGAAAAAGTCTTCACTTTTGTAATCAACTACACTAACTTTCCTCAGGTGCAATAAACAGCATAACCTTACCAACTCACCCAATTTGTTGATGTAGAAAATTGGAGCATCCTCTGGTCTCAATTAATTCAGAATAATAAATACCACTGCTCTCTATAAGGTCCAATAGTGTGGTAGATTTTCAAAAGACAAAACTAAAATTTAGACAAAAGAGCAATCAATACAAGTCAGGAAAATGATAATAGGGAAGCATAAATCTGGAGAAGGGCACAAGACCTTATTGAAGGCACTGAACTGATAAGTTTCAAGACTTCTTCAGTGTGTATAGATTAAACTGTGTACTGGTTCTGATTCAACTTCCCTGAGTTCAAGGAACTTTCACAGATTGTCAGGGTAAATATTCTGGAGACATAAGAGAAAGCAGTTGTTGGAACTAAAACAAATTGGTAGAGGAACTCAGTGGGTCAGGTAGCATCTGTAGAGGGAAATTTTTACCTACATGGCCAAGGTTTTTGATACTGTTCTACTACACATTAATAACACTGGGGCTACTTGTGGCATTCTGGGTTAGTGTACTAGTGACTACAATAATTGAGAGACTCCCTCCCTCTCCAGTAGGAGAAGAGCCATCCCCACCAAAGTATTATTGATGTAGGAAGTACGTGCTGTCACTACTCTCCTCACTACACAAAGAATCAGAAAGACTGAAACACCTCATTTCAATATTAATGTGTTTTGAAAATGAAAATGATATTGGACTACACTGGATTAATTCTTGATGGTATCACAAAGAAAATGCTATCCAGTGCAAGGATTCTCATTAATCAAGCAATATTGGAGCTTATGTAAATGTGTAAGCTAATCTATGTGTAAGCTTGGTCAGAGTATTGGAGTAGGAGTGAGCTACATGGACCCTCAGCATGTTTTGCTGTTCTGTAATATCATGGCATGTCTGATCTTGGCCACATCTAGTTTGTTTCCTATAATCCATGACTCTCCTAAAGTCAAAATGATAATGCCTTGAATAAATTCACCTGTCCAGTCACCATAGCTCTCTGCAAAAGAGATAATTCCAAAAATTCATAGCACCATTCTGACATTGTCACCTGTACTTGGTTATTTTTTTCAATAAAATCCCCTCCTCCTTCTAAACTCCACTATATGCACAGCCCAACCATCTCATGCAAGGAATTAATCCATGACCCTTCCCCAACCTCTTACTGATACAAGTATATCCTTCTAACACAAGACTGAAACTACACAATAGCCAAGAAATATTTTCACTATTGCCTTATACATCTGAAACAAGTTCATTGCAACTTCCTAGCAGAAGGCCAGCATTGTTCTCCTGCAATGTGTTCTGATATTATGGTGCTGATTATTCCATCTTTTTCTTTCGTTTAAAATATTGTTTTAAAGTTAAGTCAACGCCAACCAAGTATTACAAACTGATGCAACATGAGATTAGAAGAATTTGCATTTTTTAAAATGCTGTTCACAACCTGGTTGAAATTAGCTGACAAACTTGGAAAAAAAACCTACTAATTTGTGGTCAGCAAGATCTGACAAACAGCGACAGGTCTTGATTGCATAATCTGAACTAGTGATGCATTTCAGGAAATTGATTCTGTCTAGGTTACAGAAGGAGCCCGTTGCATACTGAAATTGTGCACTATCTCCCAATGGTAGAATGAGCTTCCTATCTGAAGGATGTGAGTTTGACAAATACGCACACAATCCAAAGGGCACAAATTTCCCTCTATCAAGTATGGCAAGTCAATGCATTTAGCTCTGTCAATTTTGGCACTTTGTCATAACGGAATTGTTTAAAGAAAATCACTGAGATAAATTCTGATGTGTGCTCTGCAAGCTTGGAGTCTGCGGAAAGCCTAAGCTGTAGAGTTGGTTTTACTCAAAGGTTGATTTCATTGGCTCTACTTGTATTTGCCTGTAAAATTGCAACTGTGTATATTTGAAGAACTGATTGCTCATTAACAATGTGTTAAAGTTTTTAGATTCATTTTCAGTTACTTAAATCTTGGAAGAGTTAGGTGCAAGGTTATATCTCACACTGCCTTTTTAAAGTTCTAGTGGTAGAAACATGATTAATACTCCGTATCCAGGTATACTTGTGTTTCCAAGTTTCTGTACTTCTATGGTTAAATTTTATAGAAAATGTTACTAAAACTTTTTTATTAACTGTACATGGCTGCAAAATGTTATGGGAAAGCATCATCTTAGTACAGGAAGCAGTTACACCAGTGAGAGAGTTGAGATCTTATAAGGGGCAATTTACAAGTAGGAATGAATTTCAGATGTGGAGCTGTTAAGCCAGATGTTGGTGTTGGTCACCCAGATAGGATCATATCTGAGATTTGATTGATACCGTTTGGTATGTGGGATCTCAAGAAAAGTTGCCAAGGAGTACTATTAGAATAGTGGAGACTCTAGCTAAAAAGAACATGAGTGAGGTTTCAGTGTAAAGGTAGGCTGGATGGGGTAGATATTACAACAGAACCCTGCATTTATGTCTTTAACATGACAAAATGCCCCAAGATGATTTGTAGCATAACACACAAAATTTGACTGTGGACTACAAAACAAATGTTTTTAACATACAAAAAACTATCTTGAAAAAAGAATCAGAATCAGGTTTAATATCACTTGCATATGCTGTGAAAAGTTGTTGTTTTGCAGCAGCAGTACATTGTAATACATAATGAAAACTATAAACTGTAAGTATATATAATAAAGAAAAATAAGTACTGCAAAAAGAGGGGGAAATACTGAGGTAGTGTTCATGGGTTTGTTGTCCATTCAGACATCTGATGGTGAAGGAGAAGTCGTCGTCCTGAAATATTGAACAAATGTCTTCAGGCTCCGCTACCACCACCTTGATGGTAGCAATGAGAAGAAGGCATGTCCTGGGTGATGGGGGTTGTTAATGATGGATACTGCCTTTTTGAGGTACTGCCTTTTGAAAGTGTTCTGAATGCTGTGGAGGCTAGTGCCCACAAAGGACCTTGCTGAGTTTGCAATTTTCTTCAGCTCTTTCCAATCCTATGTAGTGGCCCCTCCATACCAGACAGTGAGCCACAATTTAGAATGCTCTCCATGGTACATCTGTAGAATTTTGCAAGTGTTTTTGGTGACATACCAGTTCTTCTCAAACTCCTAATCAAATATAGCTGATTTTGTGCCTTACTTGTAATTGCATCAGTATATTAGGCCCAGGATAGATCCTCAGAAATGTTGACATCCAGGATCCTGAAAATGCTCACCCTTTCTACTTCTGATCTCTCAATGTGGACTGGTATGGGTTCTATTGACTTCCACTCATAAAGTCCACAATCAATTATTTGGTCTTACAAACGTTGAGTGCAAGGTTTTTGCTGTAACACCACTCAACCAGCTGATCTATCTTGCTCCTGTCCATCACCTCATCACCATCTGAAACTCTGCCAACAAAAGTTGTGTTGTCAGCAAATTTATAGATGGCGTTTGAGCTGTGCCTAGCCACACAATTGATGGTGTAGAGAGAGTAGAGCATTGGGCCAAGCAGGCATCCTTGGGGTGCATCAGTGTTGATTGTCAGCGAGGAGATGTTATTTCTGATCTGCACAGACTGCGGTTTCTCAGTGAGGAAGACAATTAATAAAATTCCTATCTCTACAGGATCTCTGTCAGCTGGAGAATATACTTACCCATTCCAATTTCTTCTATCAGGTAAGCGTATATTTTTGTATTCTAAGAGGTGTTAAAATTGCACTGTCTAACATTATTGATTGGAGTGATATTTTTGTCATAGAATATGCCAGTGTCAGAGCCTTTGTCTTTTATCATCATAATTTGTTTTCGGAGGAGACTGCTTAAATCTTATTGTCCCATTCCTGGGATAAGCATTTGTTCATAACCCTGTTGCTTCTATAGTTTGTCTTGTGTTTGATGCAGGGAGTTACTGTTTTGATTGTATGAAACCCTGGTTGCATTTTCTCTGGATTTATTCTTTCTATGTCTTTCTATGTATGCACTTCATATATTGGGAATCCACTTTTGGATATTGCTTGTGGGAACTTATTCTAAAATAGCTTGGGACTTAAATAAAGCTGATTGTCTTAACTTCACACAGCTATCTTGATTACCTCAATCAGCACTCATCCCATTTATGAACAAGACATGGCAATTCAGACTTTATTTATTTTATAATGCCTTTCAAGATGAATTCAAGGATTGAAAAGAGAGCTGCATAGAACAGGACAATGTAGAACTGGAACATGCACCAACCATGATGCCAGTCTAACCAATGTCATTTTCCTGCACGTGATCCCATTTTCCTCTCTATTCCCTGCCTGTTCACGCGTCTGTCTAAATGTCTGTTCCTCCCCTAGCAGTGTGTTCCATGCACTCAAATAAGCACATATTTAAAGCAAAGCTTACCTCATATATCTCCTTAAAACTTGCGCCTCTCATCTTTATCTATGCTTCCTTGTATTTGACTTTTCTACCCTGGGGAAAAAGATTGACCATCTACCCCATCCATGCTTGTTATAATTTTATATATATCTGTCAGACTGCCTCTGACTATCCAGGCTTGCTGAACTTCTCCATGTAGCTAGTTACTGTCCAATCTTGGCACTATCCTGGTGATCCTGTCTTGGAGACTCTCCAAAGCCTGTGCATCCTCCCTGTATTGTGATGACTAGAATTGTGCATAATACGACAAATGTACCCTGACAAAAGTTTCATGCAGTACTTTTGTACTCAATACCACAACTGATGAAGGCAAGCATGCTGTGTTCCTCCTTTATCATTCTACCTACTTCTGTTGCCACTTTTAGGGAGTTGTGGAATTGCACTCCAAAATCCTTCTGTACATCAGTGCTTTTAAGGATCTTGTCATTTACTGTATACTCTCCTCTTACAATTTATCTCTCCAAATGTAGCACCTTTGCTACATTTAGTATCCAGATTATACTTCATCTGCCATTTCTCCACCCAGATTTCCAACTGGACTTTACCTCACTGTGTATCTTTTGATAACCATCTTTCGTGGTTACTATTCTACAAATCCATCAACTTGCAAACTTGTTAGCCAGGCAAAACTTACTAATCTGATGAAACAATTTTAAGTTGACAATGTTGTTGTAGTACAATAGTTTGTATTATCCAATAATTCATACCAAGGCAAATAGACAATGGCAATGAAGTTTGTAAATAGTTGTTAAGAATGATCAACTCTTAGCTATTTACGAATTTTGAAGTTGCATGCAAATTCATTTATTTTCTTCCCAGCTGATTTTGGGAAAGGTTGGTATCAGCTGTTTCACCATTTATGGGTAGTTGATGCGTACAACGTTTTGATAATACTAATAGAAGCACCCCATCATTGCTCTTCCACGTTTAGTCAATTAACAAAATGTGAATTAACCAAAGCTGTTTTCTGACCTCTACAAATGTTTAAAAATAGGGAATTTATTTCATTCCTTTTTTTGTTCCTTCACCTTTTCAATCTAGTGTTACGTTCTGCAGATAATTACTAATCTAGAACAATAGTTATCACATTTTTAAGTATGTGGTACCTCCTTGAAAATGTTGATTTGGGTATTCACTGTTTGAACATTTAACGAATATTATTGTACACTGTTGAAACTTTAGTATTTAAGTTACAATATCCAACATTTGCCTGAAAGCTCAACAATATTTGCAAGGTTATGAACAAAGAGAATGATTCCAGTGATAAAGGTTTAAGTTATGTTGAATAAACCCAATAAGTTTTGATATCCTCTTCAGAACAAATGAAAAGACATCTGATTAAGTGTATTTGAAGTGATAGAATGTCTAGACAGTAGATAAAGAAATATTTTTCCCCATTGATAGAAGAGCCAAAAACTAGACATCCTAGAACGTAGGTGATTGGAAAATGAACCAAAAATAATTCTTGCAGAGAGCCAGCATAGATTCAGTTCACTGAATGGTCTCCTGTGTGGTAACCTTGGTGATTCTGAAAGACTGCTAAGATAAAGTGCAGAGTTATCCAAGTGTCCAGGTACATCAGCGTTGTTTACAGGACAAATTGGGCAGATAGAATTAAAGCAGAGATCATGTAAGATCTCGGGTTATTATATTAAATTATAAAATTTAGGGTTCTAATGACAGCACGCTTTGGGAAGTGTTGTTCAAAATCCATGCTTTGGAAATTGTGTTAGCAGAGCAGTCTAATTGTGCATTTTTTGTATTATGATTTTGTCTGTTTTTGAAGATGATCACAAAATGTCAAGGAATGATTGACAGTTAGACCAAGTTAGGTTGGGATTGGATCGTGTGATTTTTTTTTCCTTACTACCAAAGATAAGTGTTCTGAAAATTCTGGCCAATTAATGTTCCAGATGTGACTGAACTACATAGAGGCTGTCCATGTATGTAGTCACTCAGCACTCATTATCCACAGAGATGTTCTGAATCTCCCAGCCTTGTTCTCCCAGAATTAATTATTTTACTGCCCTGCACTGTTTTGTGCACTTTATGTAGTCCTGTGTAGGTCTGTACTCTAGTGTCGTCTTTGTGTTATTTTACGTAGTCTAGTGTAACCTTCAGTTGTCTCTCATAGTCTAGTGTCGTTTTGTGTTGTTTCATGGTCCTGGAGGAACGTTGTTTCGTTTTTACTGTGTACTGTACCAGCAGTTTATGGTCGAAATGACAATAAAAGCAACTTGACATGAGAATTCATTCTGGGCATTGCAGGGTGCAACACTGCAGCATTTTGGAGGAAAGTGTGTAATTATTACCCAGAATGAAAATCTAATCATCAACCTAATGATTTTGAGCAGTCATGTAAAAGTATCCAAGCAGTCTAATAGTCTACAATCACATGGTGCACAGAGGATATATTAGGGTTTTTGTAAATGTGACTGGCATTCCCAAACAGTGAGCCACCCTACCCTCTATGAAAGTCTGACACCACAGTTAAAAACCCAATCTCTTCAAAAGCAGTGCACCAAGAATGAACAAACACGAGGACATCTGCAGATGCTGGAAATTCAAACAACAACACACACAAAATGCTGGTAGAATACAGCAGGCTAGGCAGCATCTATAGGGAGAAGCACTGTCGACGTTTCGGGCCGAGACCCTTTGTCAGGACTAACCGAAAGGAAAGATAATAAGAGATTTCAAAGTGATTTCAAATCTCTTACTATCTTTCCTTTCAGTTAGTCCTGATGAAGGGTCTCAGCCCGAAACGTTGACAGTGCTTCTCCTTATAGATGCTGCCTAGCCTGCTGTGTTCTACCAGCATTTTGTGTGTGTGGTTGCACCAAGGATGAAACTGGGTTTGTAATTGATGTTCCATAGAATAGAGAAAGAAAAGGCAAAAATTGCCTCCTTTTGACCTGTGTGAATCCTGCACCCCAGGATGGATAATGAAGTTAGACAGCAGAGAATGCTGCTCCCTCAAATCTCCAACTGCTTCACCTGCAGTCTGGATATCTGGAACTATTGGGTGGAATTTGTGATTTTCCCTGTGGTTACGTGGGTTTTTCCTGGTTCTCCCCCCCCCCCCGGCTCCCACATCCTGAAGACAGGATGATTGGATGGTGAATCGACTACTGAAAGTTACCTCCATTGCAGGTGTGGTGTGGACTTAATGGGCATTTGAAGGGGAGCAGGTTACTACTGTATAAGTGTGGACTGGAATTGGATTTATTACTCCCAAGAGCTGGTATAGACTTGATGACCAAGACCCAAATGTTATACAGCTTCAGGCACATCTTTACGGGATGAAGTAAGCTCTTCTCTAATTTAGTTGAAGCATATTTTCAGAAATACCCAACTGGGTAGAAAGTAATCCAGTGGAGGATTCCAACAGATGATACAAGTTCTTGCTATACTGCATTTCCATGGCAGTTTGTACAGCAACGCTAATAACATTATCTATTTTTTTTAAATGATCTTAAAGTACATTTGAAAAGGAATGTAGTAACTATGGTCGTTTAAAGACTGAATTACAGCCACTTAATTTGTGTATGTTTTCTTCCAAAGCTACGATACCAACTTCGTTTGAAGGTCCCTTTGGGAAGATAAGCTATCGTATCAGGGCTACAATAGAAACTGCACGATTCTCTAAAGATTATAAAACTGAGAAGGTGTTTTACATTCTTAATCTGCTCAATCTGAATGAGATCAATGATATTGAGGTAAATTGATGATATGCACGTGATTGCGTATATTGCATTTAATTTATATACTGCTAAGTGAAAATGTATTCCTGCAATCATTATTGTTCCATGGAGTGCAAGTTTTCTGTGTCAAAGGTCTATAAACCATACAGATCTGGGCAAGGCATGATAATTTCTTAATGTAAACTAAAGTGAAACAAAGTCTTTGATAACCATTCTAACTATAAGAAAGAATTGTTCTAGTTACAAAAGACATTGATTCTGCACCATGTCCTTAAGACTTAGCAGGTGTTAGATCAAAATTACATATTTAAAGTTTTCCCAATGTCACCTATGATTTTCTACTTTTTGCCCCACCCCTGGAACTTTTGCATGTTTTGATGGAGCTGATTGGGCCACATATCACAGCAGCATCATCTAGATCCTATTGACCATATCATTTTGTGACTGGAAGGTGAAGATTATACCAGGCAGTTATTGGAATGTGTAAGGGTCGGGCCCAGTGTGTATCTTAACATCTCATGGAATACCAGCCTGTTTTTTTAACCTTAGTGTTATGACAATTATAATGTACCTGTAAGGAGTTAATTTGATTCCAGTTTTTCATTATGCAAGATAATATTCCTACTGTAAAAGAAGGAATCTAGAGCAGGTTAACTGTGAGTAGCAACCTGATTTAAAGCTAAAGGGTTTGGCTTTAGTCTCTCTAGAAACTTTGAAAGCTATAAACACTGGCTTTTTCAATTTGGCCTGGGGAATTGTGTTTCATAAAATCAAGTAAAGCTTTTGGTGTAGTCTTCTGAGAATTGCTGTTTGAAGTGCTAATCATTGCTCCAGTTATTAGAGTTGGAGAGCCATAGAGTAGTAGAGCTTCACGGATAGCAGACGTGCGACTTGTACAATCCTCCGACCCATTACGTCCATGTTAACCTTCTTTGCTCATCTAGAGTAATTCCATTTGCCTGGAGTACATCTATATCCTTCTATCCCTTGCCTATCCAGTACTGTGCCTGTCTAAATGATAGGTTATAGAGAGAACTGGTGGATGAGTGCTGTTCTGCACTGTAATCGATAGCAAGTGATATTTACTACAGTGGTTGCTGCTCATAATACGTACAATGGACTTAATTGAGAATGTCTGGGGTATGGTTAGTAAGTATGCAAATGCAATAATAATTGGTGGAGTCATAAATAATGGGGTTTTCTAAGGATATAGTGAGATGTACATAGATCTGCTGGAAAACTGGATGGAATAGTGACAATTCAATTCGGTTGAATGTAAGGTTAATGCATTTTGGATGGTCAACTTCTGGTCAGACACATAGGGTAAATTGTGGGGATATTAGAGTGGCGTAAAAGACCTTTTATATATGTGCCTCTATAGGCTAAGACATTGAGTGTAAGAGTTGAGATGTCATGTTGCAGTTGTACAAAATTCTGGTTGCACTGAACTTGGAGTAGTAGCGGTTCCAGTCACACGTGACAGGAGGTGGTGGCATTTGAGGTTAACCAGGGTCTCCCTAGAATGGAGGTCTGTGGTTACAAGGTGAGATTGAATAGAGGATAGAAATACAAGGCACAAGTTTAAGAGAGGAAAATTTTTAAATGAGATCTGAGGGAAAAGTTCTTCATCACAGAGGGTGATGGTTATCTGGGCCAAAGGATTGAAGAGGTAGCAGAGGCAAATGCTATAAAAATATTTAAAGGGTACTTGAATTGGAAAGCTGTACGGGGATACAGGCATAATTAAGCAAATTGGATTAGCATATCTAGGCATATGTTGATGTGGACAAGGTCACTGTAGGAGGGGCTATAAGGACTTATTTCTGCACTGTATGTTTCTATAATTCTATGAAGTGATTGAATTGTACTGCTGTACCAACTCTGCCAGCCAGTTCCAGATAGCA
The DNA here is from genome assembly GCF_030144855.1 of Hypanus sabinus. Taxonomy (NCBI): domain Eukaryota; kingdom Metazoa; phylum Chordata; class Chondrichthyes; order Myliobatiformes; family Dasyatidae; genus Hypanus; species Hypanus sabinus. The sequence continues at coordinate 62,515,811 of NC_082723.1, read as the reverse complement.
ACCACACCATGTGTGGGAAGTTTTGCCTCCAAATTTATTTTAAAACTCCTTCCTCTCTCTTTAAACTTACACGCTTTTGTTCTTGATACCATTGAAAAAAGACTAACTATCTACCCTATTGATGCCTCTTATAATCTTATGTATTCCTGTCAGGTAACCCCTCAGCCACTGCTGTTCCAAAACAAAGAAATGCAGCCGAACTAATCTCTCACACAACATTCAAGTACAGTATAGAACAGGGCTTTCAGCCCACAACGTCTGAGCGACCAAGATGCCAATGATAAATTTTCCATTTGCCCTCATATTGTCTATATACCTTTATCCCTGTCTGTTCAGCCTTTTAAATATTACTCTTGTATCCCCACTTTTCCTGGCAGCATGTTTCAGACACTTAGCATTTTGTGTGTGTGTATGAAAAATACTTGCCTCAGATATTTTCTTTAAAGCCTTGCTCTGTACTATTTTGCGTTTCCACCCTTGGAAAAAGTCTATCTACTCTATTGATGCCTTTCATAATTTAATAAACTATCAGGTCACCCCTTAGCCTCTGACACTCTGAAGAAAATAAGCCAATTGTCTTCATCCTCTCCTCATATCTAATCCTGTCCAATCCAGGCAACATCTTGATGAACCTCTGTATCCTCTACAAAGCCTTCACGTTTCTTTTGTATAATGCGATGACCAGAACTGTACACAATGCTCCATATGTGCCCTCACCAGGTTTATAGAGCTACAACAAAACTTGCCAACCTTTAGATTAAATGTTTGGACCAATGAAGGCAAGTATACAAATGCGTTCTTTTCCACCCAATCCATTTATGTTGACACTTTCAGGGAGTTACTCACCAAGATCCTGCTGCTTATATCAGTGCTCTTCAGGGACTTTCCATTTACTGTATACTTTGCTTCCCTAAGTCAAATGTAAGAAGATTGTTACATTCTAACCAAATACTCCTCAAACTAGTCTGGATTAAACTCCATCTGCCACTTCTGTACACTTAACTCCATCTGATCAATATCCTGTTCTATCTTTCCACAGCACTGCCAATTTTTCATCTGCTTACTTACTAATTAGCCTACCTGTATTTCAACAGAGATCCCAGCACTGAACCTTGCAGAGCACCACTGGTCACAGACTTCCAGTCAGAATAGCACCTCCCCACCACTACCTGCTCTACAATGGCAAGACAATTTTGAATCCAATCTATCAAGTCAAAAAAAGGCTCAGTCATCTTTTTGAGACATGACTTACCCTACATAAAGGCATGATGACAAACCCTAACAAGTTTGTCAATCCAATCCCTAAAACTCTTCAATAATTTCCCTACTGCTGATGTAAGATATCCTGGCCTATAAATAACCTGGGCAATGCACAAAGTGCTGGAGGAACTCAGCAGGTCAAGCGAAATATGGAGAGGAACAGTTAACTGTTTATTCCTCTTCATAGATGTTACCTAACCTGCTAAGTTCCTCCAAGCACTTTGTGTTGCTCACTAATTCCTGCACCTGCAGAATCTCTTGTATCTCTAATTTCCTGTGTTGTCCCTGTAACCTTTGTTAGATGAAGCAGTGTTGTTGGTTATTCTCTTCAACTCTCTGGGACCTTGTCTGTGGCTAGAAAGCCCCAGGGAGCCTGCCTGAACCTGGGATGGATGCCATCAGGCTCTGAGAACTTGACCACCTTAATGTTCCTAGAGACCAAATAAACAGTAGCATAATGTATTACAGTGCCTGCGACCTACGTTCTGTACCTGTTGCTGTCTGTATGTTCTGCCCGTGACCACTTGAGTTTGCACCTGGTGCTTAGGTTTCCCCCAACATTCCAAAGATGTATAGGTTAGTTGGTCACGTGGGTGCAGTTGGGTGGCGTGGACTTGTTGGGCCGAAAGGGCCTGTTAACATGCTGTATCACTAAATTACAATTCTCTCCTTGATACTAGTGTACCGTGTACTACCTTACTATTTTCCATGTCCTTCTCTTTGGTAAATATTGTTGTGAAGTACATGCTCAAGCATTTCCTCTGACTGCAGGCGTATCTCCCCTCCTTTGTCCTTAACATTACAAGGTGTGGCAGGAGAGAGGAAGCATTTTGCTGGCAGCTGACAACAATGTAATTGAATAATTGAGATCTGACCTTTTAAACCTGAAAACTGCTGTGAAAACTTTCAGTAAATAATGCATTTTTCAGCAATTGTGTGAACCTTTGGACAGAGCCAGCAGACTGAGCAGAACAGACATTTGGAAGGTGAGCACAGAAGTTGGAAACATTTGGGAAGACCTCCACTGTGCCAGAAAATGTGGTTGCAAGGTAGAGCTTCAGGTCAGACTGAAGCCCAGGGTCTTCTGACCCTCTTCCCCCCCAGCATCCTCCTGACTAATGTGTAGTCATTAGAAAACCTTCACATGATGGTGACATAATGTAAGGGATAAACCTACAGCTTCTGCTTTATAATAAACTCATCATGGTGAATGGACATGGTGGTCCTGTCTCATTTTGCTCATCCCAAACTAGTGAAATGCTGTCCATTCTACCTACTGCAAGAATTCCCCACCGTCATCCTGACTGCAGTCTACAGCTCACCTCAAGCCAGCACATGAAAAATGGAGTGCTGTTATCAACAAGAACAAACTGCATACCCTGATGCTTATCATATTGTTGTGGGAGACTTTAATCAGGCTAGCTTGAAGCTTCTGCCTAGTTGTTATCAATACAACATCTGCAACATTGGAAGTATCCAACACACTTGACTGCTGCATCAAGGGTGCCTATCTTGCCCACATTTTTGTAAATCTGACCACCTTGCTATGCCCCTCCTGCCTACCCACAGAGATCGAAGAGCACAGTGCCGATGAGGAGGACTGCAGAGATTGGATACAGAGGTGGAAGAGTGAACTTGGGACTTCAAACCAGTGGACTGGACCATGTTCAAGGAAGGATTTGACACCTGACCTAAATGAACTATCCCTATTTGTCATCGACTTCATAAGGTGACGCATTAAATGCTTGTGTTGGTACACCCTTGCTGGAGTCCATGAAACAAAAGCTCTGGATGAATGAGGAGATTCATAATTAGCTGAGGGCTAGATATGTGGCATTTAGGGCTGGTCATATAAGAACTCCAGGTACCACCTCTGGATGGTCATTGCAAGTGCAAAGAGGCAATTTCGAACAAAGTTGGAATCTCAGATGGGCATTCAATGGCTCTGATTGGGCTTGTCCAACATTACTGCCGATTACTTATTGGTTAGTATAAGTAGAGATAACTCATCTCTCCCAGATGAGCTCAGTGCCTCCTTTGCTAAGAGCTGTGACACACCCATATGTGAGTCCCCCTGTCTCCAGATACCCCTATATCTCAGTATTTGAGGTTGATGTGTAGCATCCTTCAGGAAGGGGAATCCACGAAAGGTGTCTGGACAAGATGGTTTACCTGGCTGACTAGTTAAAGATCTGTGCAGACCAGCTGGCTGCTGTATTTATACATAAAGTTGACATCTAGCTTCTACGGTCTAAGGTTCTCATCTGCTTCAAAAAGGTATCTTGTACCAGTGCCCAAGAAGAACATGGCAAATGTCGACTACCATCCGGCAACTATCACGTCAACAATAATCAAGTGCTTCAAGAGGTTGGTTGTGGTGTGAGTCAGTTCCTGCCTCAGATTACCTGGATCTGTTCCAATTTGCCTCCTGCCACAACGGGTTAACAGCAGTTATAATTTCTCTGGCTCTTCACTTTGCTCTGGACCATCAGGGCAACAACAACTCGTCGATTGCAGCTGAGTATTCAATATAGCCATCCCATCCAAACTGATCATGCTTCAATATCTAGGCCTCTGTACCTCACTCTGTAACTGGATCCTCAACTTCCTCATTGGCAGATCTCAATCAGAATGGATGAATGATAACATCTCAGAGCATCAGTACAGCTGCATGCTTAATCCCCTGCTCTCCATTCTATACACGCATGACTGTATGGCTAAGTCCAGCTCCAATGCCATCTACAAGCTTGCTGACAATGGCACTGTTGTTGGCGGAATTACAGAAGGTGATGTGTCAGGTAACTAGAGTGAGAGAGGTCACCTGGTGAGTGGTGCTGCATTGGCAGCACAACGTTCCATATCAGAAAAGCTAAAGAGCTGATCACTGACTTCAGGGAGGGCAAGGGGAGTGAATATCTTCCAGTCTATATTGGTGGCTCAGCGGTGGAATTAGCAATATTAAATTCCTGGCTGAGCTCATAGATACAGTCGCGTTGAAGGTGCACTAGTGTCTTTTCTAAGCTAGGAGGATTGGCATGTTACTGAATGCTCAAACCTCCACAAATATACTTTGAAACTATTCTGACTGGTTGTATAATGGTCTGGTATGGCTCTTCAAATGCATGAGAACATAAGGAGCTTCAGAGTGTGGAGGACTTGGTGCAATACATCAAAAGCTGGTCACAAAAAATGATTCCAGATTGAAAACCATGTCATATGAAGAACATTTGATGGCTCTGGGCCTGTAATCACTGGAGTTCAGAAGAATGGGTGGGGACGGGGTGACCTAATTGAATTATATCAGATGGTGAAAAATCGTGATAAGGGTGGATGTGGAGAGGATGTTTCCTATGGTGGGGGAGTCTAAGACCAGTGGACACAGCCTCAGAATAGAGAGTCTTCCTTTTAGAATGGAGATGAGGATCTGTTCAACCAGGGAGTGGTGAATCTGTGGAGCTGTGGAGGCCAAGTCTTTATGAATATTTAAGGCAGAGATTGATAGATTCTTGATTGGTCAGGGCGTGAAGGGTTACGGGGAAAAGGCAGGAGATAGAGGCTGAGAGGAATAATGAATCAGCCATGATGAAATGGCAGAACAAACTCGATGGGCCAAATGGCTTAATTCTGCTCCTATATCTTATGGTCTTGTCATGGGCATATCCCTGCCCAGAAATGGAGGTATCAAGAAGGCACCTTCATCAAACATCTCCACCGTACAGGCCGTGCCATCTATCACAGCAGGAAGTGCAGAAGGGTGAGGTCCTAAACCATCAGTTTCAAGAGTAGCTGCTTCAACTATTTGGATCTTGAACCAGCTTGCATAACCCTCATCACTAGTCAGTATCCTACTGGATTTTGTGAATAAAACATGTTAGAGTTGTTTTATGTGCTTAACAAAAACACAGGCCTTTACTTCCATTACGAACAAGTTCAAAGGAATCACCTTATGCTGAGATTATTATGTCAGACACCATCTCTTAAAATGAACACAACAACTCAATGACAGTTTTCATAAATTATATGGAACAATTTCTATTATGAACACTCTTAGTGTCATCTGTTATATTGTCCTACACAGTGCTGCGCCCCCCCCCCCCCAGAGTTCACCAAAACTGGCACTGAGGGTCTGTCTGGAACTTGATCGAGCCATCTGGCTTGGGTCCTATGTGCTTGTTTGGAGTAACAGCAGGCTCTTTTGGCTCGACCAGGGGTGTGCTGTCACACTCATGGATATGGTAGTGGAACAATCCAGATCTTTGTAGGCCGATTTAAGGTGATCTACAGAAATACATTCAGGTTTATCCTTCCTATCTACAATAAAAATCTTATCACCCTGTTCCAAAACGTGAAATGAGTCATCATAAAGGGGCTTGAGCAGGGCGTTGACGTGCATCATGGATGACAAAAAATGGACAAGGTAAAACATGGGTCAACCAGAATGCGAGTGCTATACGCCATGATGTATAGGAATATGTGTGAAAGAGTTGAGTTTACTGAGGAGAGCAGAACGCTGCTAACATGTTGACCATGTGGTTGTCACGTCAGAAATAAAATTGCCTGGCACCAGTAGCAGCTTCACAATCACAAACTCAGCTGCAGAGGACTGCAGGTCTCAAGCCGTTCTGAGCCCCAGCAGGACCCACGGGAGACAATCGTACCAGCACTCGCCTGCTAGGGAAGCTCTCAGAGCAGCCTTTAAGGAACGGTGAAACTGTTCGTACAGGCCATTGGACTACGGGTTATACTCAGTGGTGTGATACGATTTAACATTGAGGCTTTGAAGCCATTGCGACCCAGAAGTCTGACGTGAATTGGGGACTACGGCTGGAAGAAATATCAGATGGGGTACCGAAGTGAGCAACCCAGGTGTTGATGAACACCCAAGCCATGTCTGCAGCTGTCGTCAGTGCTGGAGGGACAAACTCTGGCCACCTGGTGGTACGGTTCACAATGGTAAGGAGGAGTGTGAAACTGTGGGGTGGGGGAGAAGATCAACCAGGTCCACATTGACATGGTCAAACTGTCACTCGGGGAACTTGAAAGATGCTGATGGGGCCTGAACGGGACAGTTAATTCTCACCTGCTGACACACACAACACAAGCTGCACTCCAGGCTTGCAACTAGGTTCTTTGAAGCCTTCATACTCCGATGGGAGGGGCCATGAATGGAGTTAAAAACAGTACACCTCCAGTTCACAGGCACTATGGGGTGAGGGCATCCGGTTGTGACATCACACAGGAGAGAAGCTCCTGTGTCCCTGTGTATGCATCAACGTGGGCTGTGAGAGGCAATCAGCCATAGCGTTATTTTTCCTTTCAATGTGCTGTATATCATCATGACTTCCGAAATGCAGACCAGGTGGTATTATTGCCATGCAGACGAGAGGTCTGACCCTTTTGCTATCGCGTTCGTGAGAATTTTGTGGTTCAACAAATGCTGTGAAATACCAACCCTCCTGTGGAAAATGGAAATGGCAGACGGCCAGGTAGACCAAGACCAAGAAGACTGCAGTCAAACGTGCCATACTTCCTTTTTTTGGTGAGGGGGAGGGGTTGTGACAGAGCTGCCGGCTGAAGAAGGCAGGCAGTTGCCACATGCCTCCAACCAACTGTTCATGCACAGCACCCACAGGATAGTCTGAGACGTCATTAGTGATGACCATAGGTGCATTGGGAAATGGGTATGCCAGTAGGACATTCAGATGCTCTAGTCATGTCTGCTGACCACTCAAGCATGCGGTTAGGGGCACTGCCTTTGAAGGTACTATACAAGGGGAGCATACAATTAGCAGCTAGTGGAATGAAACAGTGATAAAAATTCACCAGACCTTGAAATTTTTCAAGGGCTTAGGTAGTGCAGGTCAGCAGAAAGTCAATAGTAGACAACCTTGTGGTAAACCATGTATACCGGTCTGGACACACCCCTCTGCTGACTGCTCCTGTGGCTCCTCCCATAGACCCCTGGATAAAGGCGATTGTGTCACTGCTCATCCCACAGTCAAGGGCAGACATCCAGCATTGGACGTGGTCCATTTTACTGCTAATAAAAGCCTTTCAGTATTTACTCTACTTCCAGTCTTTTGAAGTTATTGATAGTGCATCAAACCTGAACTGGCATTCAGCGGGGTTAATAAACAGCCCAGGTTGGCTTAAGCACTTGAAAAGTGTGCAGAGATGTGGCGTTTTCAGCTTTAGTTATGCTGGCAACAAGTATGTCATCCAGATAAACAAGAAAAATCTAACTCTTTTATCACAGAGTCTTATTAGTCACTAGAAAGTCTGCAGCATTTTCAGCCCAAGCAGTGTGCACAGGAACTCAAATAGGCCAAATGAAGTTATAACAGCTGCTTTGGGAACGTCCTCAGTGCACACAAGCACCTGATGGTAGCCTCTGACTAAGTACACTTAAGAAAAAAATTCTTTCTGAGTAAACATGCTGGAAAGTCTTGAAAATAAGGGACCGGGTCGTGATCGGGCGGTGGTAATCATCAGATGGACAGCAACCACCATCGGTCTGAAGGACAGTCTAGAGAGCTGAAGCCCAAGGGCTATTCGACCTACATACAGTGCCAAGCACTCCCATGTTGGGAAACTCAGCCCTTGTACTGGCCAGCTCTTCTGGGTCCAGTGCCTTGACTAAAGAGACCCCACTCATTTTAGTTTGCCTGTCCAAAGTGTTTTAGAAAGGGCAGCCACAGGATACTCCTGCTCTATCTACCTGCCCTTCCTGGTGGTTACGCATCTGTTTAGCTGAACCTGTGCTATGGCCACCTCTCTGAATTCCCATCTCTAATACGCTGCATCATTTATGCAGCTCAGTAAGTGCACCAACCAATCCACGAGATCTGAAAAGAGCTGTAGCCAGACACACTTTCTGCAGATATAGTCATCAGGGGCACTTGGCTTCTCCCTGATCTCTCTCGGGCAGCACAGCGCTTTACCGTACTGGTGATCCAGCTTCATTTCCTGCCGCTGTCTGTGAGGAGTTTGTACATTCTCCCCGTGACCACGTGTGTTTCCCCTTGGTTTTCTGGTTTCCTCCCACAATCCAAGGATGTACTGGTCAGTAGGTTAATTGGTTATTGTAAATTGTTCTCTGATTAGGCTAGGGTTAATTTTCAGGTTGCTGGGCTGCGCAGTTTGAGGGGTCAGAAGGGCCTATTCTGCACTATGTCAATGAACAAATAAATCTCACAGGGGCACACTACTTACTGTTGTTACTGCCCCTTTAATAAACAGTGAACTACAGAGAAGGGAAATAAAACTATCATGCCTTCCCTTATTTGCCTTCCTCAGCAAAGCCCACGTTTCAACCTCAAACTAGCGCTTCTCAAAATGCTGCTCTGAAATAATCACTCCAAATGAACGTGCTTCCCTCTTATTAATCAACTCTGCCAAAACAAGCAGTTGCTCATCTGTAACTCGCACTCCCCATAACCAAGGCCTTCTAATCAGACAACCTCCTTCTCTGCACTCTCCTCTTCAGTGCAACCTCATAAAGTGACAACTGAAATGCACGTAGTAATCCACAAGTGCAGCCTGTTGTGATTCATTAAATGGTAACACCATTAGATCATTGCAATTTGATAAACATGGCCGAGTAATGAATCCCCCCATAAACTGAAATTCTGTCATACTGCTTATTTATGATCTATATGTTGGGGATGTTCAATGGGGCCTTCTTGATACCTCTATTTCTGAGAAGGGATAAGACCATAAGATATAGGAGCAGAATTAAGCCATTTGGCCCATCGAGTCTGTTCTGCTATTTCATCATGGCTGATCCATTATTCCTTACAGCCTCTATCTCCTGCCTTCTCCCCGTAACCCTCCATGCCTTGACCAATCCAGAATCTATCAATCTCTGCCTTAAATATTCGTAAAGACTTGATATCCACTGCTGCCTGTGGCAATGAATTCCCCAGATTCACCACTCTCTGGTTGAAGAGATCCTCATCTCCATTCTAAAAGGAAGCTTCTCCATTCTGAGGCTGTGTCCACTGGTCTTAGACTCCCCCCACCATAGGAAACATCCTCTCCACATCCACTCTATCAGGATCTTTCACCATCTGATACATTTCAAATATCTTTGTTCTTTATCCTCCCTTCAATTATTCCTCCAACCTTCAACTCATTTCTCTCCATGCCATGTTAAGAATTAATCATGTGTTAACTCTACTGCCTGCAATGGAGTGGGAAAGCTGGTTTGAGCTGGAAGCTAACTGCAGAAACTTCACTTAAAATCCTTGAAACTGGAAGCTTTTAGGTGGGAAGGTTTAGTTTTCACCTCATTTGGGGTTGTGAAATGGCCCAGTGTAGCAGGTAGTTCTCTTTCCAAGGGACCTAAAGGACTTAATCAAATATTTGTATATGAACAGATGCTATGTCATTAAAGGAAATCAAGAGACCCTTTGCTATGGAATAATTTGTCATTACATTGTCAAATTTTGAAATTAACTTTTGAAGCATTTATTTCTTCACAGCAACCAAATATTGCAACTGTAACCAAGAAGTTTAGCTACCTGATCGTGAAAAGTGGAATTATCACTTTAACAGTGAGCACTGATCTTAAAGGATACACTTCAGGTCAAATCATTCATCTTACAATGGACATCCAAAACAAATCTGGGAAGGATATAGGTAATATTGTCGCTGGTCTCATCCAGGTAATCTGCATTGAATTCTAACCTTTAACACTCTTGAATTTTAAGTCGATCTTTACTGACATGATTGCTGTGCCTCCATAATTACTAAAAAATGTTAACTAAAGCAACTTCCATTTACAGGAGTATTTTCAGACAAAAGAATGTTTAGCTGTCTCAGGAGATACTTCGTCAGATGGAGAAATTTTAGGAGAGGATTCAAGCTTTAGGCCTTTGAAGCTGAGGCCTGCCTGCTACAGACCAAGGTCCTTTTGCACATCAGAGGGTCATTGATGGATCTGTGAGAAAGAACAGAGTATAAGGAAATAAAGTGAATAATCAGTGAGATGGGAATGCTGGCTCAGGATAAAGGACCTCCAAAGAGAAAGTATTGGAATAACATCGAAAGATAGATAGCTTATTGATCCCACAGAAAATTACAGTGGTACAGTAACATTACAAGTACAGAGGTATACAAATATTAGAAGAGAAGTAAGAAAGAAAAAGTAAGTTATCTCCAAACAGTCAATAGGAGGTCTTCACTTCCCCGGCTGTTAGTTTACTCATTATAGAGCCTTATGGCTGAGTATGAGAATGACCTCATATGGAGCAGCTCAGTTGTCTTAGTCTATTACTAAAAGTGCTCCTCAGTTCAGCCAAGGTGGCATGCAGAGAGTGAGAAACATTGTCCAGAATTGCCAGGACTTTCCACAGGGTCCTTTGTTCTACCACAGTCTCCAGCGTGTCCAGTTTGATTCCTATAACAGAGCCAGCCTTCTTAGTTGGTTCATTGAGCCTGTTGGCATCACTCATGTTGATGCCATTGCCCCAGCACAGCACCACGTAGAAGATTGTACTGGTGATAACAGACTGGTAGAACATGTGGAAGGAGAGGCCTGCATAGTCCAAAGGATCTCAGTCTCCTTGGGAAGTAGAGGTGAATCTGGCCCTTCTTATACGTAGCCTCTCTTTTGATCCTGTCATCCAGGTCCACCCCCAGGTACTTCTAGGTCATCACAACATCCACATCCTCACCATCAATAGTAACAAGGAGCAGTGCAGGCTTAGTCTTCCTCTAGTCCATCACCATCTCCTTTGTCTTACTGATGTTGAGCTGCAGGTGATTGAGCTTGACAAAGTCTTCCACCAGGGACCTATATTCATCCTCCTGGGTCATCAGGGAATTTCTGCAGATACCATGACTCAGTGTTGTATCTAAAGTCCAAGGTATACAGGGTAAACAAGAAGAGAGCCAGTACAGTGCCTTCTGGGACCCCAGTGCTACTTGTAGCCATGTCTGATGCACAGATCTGAAGCTGCACAAACTATAGTCTGCCAGGAACATGTGTATACCGTACAGTCCCACTGTACAAGTGTGTGGACCATACAGCCCTTTGTGCTTTTTCTTCATTCAATGGAATCATGAAATGACCTTGCCTTGAGCTCCACCTAAATCATGACACAAATAAACCTCTTTCTTCTGAAATAGATTACCATTTATTCTAAAACTGTAGCTCACAGCTCAAACTTCCCCACGAGTATCTACCCTGTCTAAGAACTTAATCTGAAATGTTGACAGTAAAATTGACAGAGCACATTTGCACATTAAAGCACATTTGCAGTATAAAATTATGCTGTTGACTTTCTGATGGGACAGGATCAGTAGCTATTGTGGGCGTGGGCTATTGAAAGTCACTAACTAGTTGATTCAGCTATTTGTAGTTGTAGAGATCAATCCAGCAAAGGGCCTTGTGCATCATGGAAGGGGCTGCTTCCTGCTGTTGTGAGGTTGCAGTCAGCAGCACTCTGGAGGAAACTGCCGACTCCCCATGGCAGTGTGACCAGTGAGCTTTGCAAGTGCATCCATAGGGAGGTTCAGCCGACTTAAGATCACCTCTTATTCTTAAGCATCAATGAGTAAAGTCCCAGCTTGCTCAACTGTGTGAGACAGCACCTTTATCCTAGGAATCAACTGAAAGAGTCTTCTCTAAACAGCACCCATGGCAAGTGTAATACATAAGTGGACCAAAGCTGGAAGCAGAACTCCACTAAGGCTGGTGCAGACTAGATGGGCCAAAGAGCCTGTTTCTGTTCTGTGACTTTCATACCAGCACAGTTATAGCAAAGTCTATCCAATTTTCACCCCCCCTCCCATGGAATGAGGCCATCAGATGATGTTCTGCCCCAGTTACTTACCATACTTTCATGATAACTTTGTACTTCATTTATGATGAAAACCCGATCACTTTGATTCTCTGCTTTTGGCCAATATATAGCTTTTAGTCCTTCCCAACTGCACAGCTCAACCAGAACCTTTGGTAGTTGCTAAGCAAAGTTAAAATACACCGCAGAGAAGGCAGAACCATGCAGGGATGAGAATTGTATGGAGGAAGTGCTGGCCAAACACCTGTGGTGCAAAGGTGAACAACTCTTTCAGCAGAGCTTCGGATGAACTTATGTTTACAAGGAATAGAATGTGTTAGGCCAGCAGGGAATAGTCAAGTCCGGAGATAATGTGTCTGCCAGCAGCAGATGAGTGAGACAGAGCCAGAGTCTGCTGCTGCTTATAGTGGTGTCTTTGAAACTAGCACAGTGTGAGCAGCAAAGAAGTAGGAATCATATTGATGCTAAAATGTTGAAAGGATTGGGTGACTTTCATTCATTAACTGGAGCAGGATTGGAGTTATAAACAGAATGGAGTTTGTAGTGGATACTGACAGTAATTATCTCATTTTTCACGATATTTACCGGGGGAAAATTTCCATTCATTTATGTTGAGTTTCAGCCAAACAGTCTCACAATATTAAAAAAAGAGGTGGGTTGAGGTGTACTGTGAGGTGGAATATGGGCATAATCAACGTTGCTATGTTTTTTAGATATTGCTAAGAAGCTTGAATGTAGAGTAGAAATGAGACCTACATTTCAATGTTAAATTTTAGACTGATCATTTTATTTTGTACAGGAACAATGCTTTTCCTCTGAGGTATAAATATGTAGTGGCAGGAGCTAACTGAAAAATGACAAAGCTGTCAGCAATGGAAATAAATCATCCAGCAAACACACATGCAAATTTAGCTCTTGGTGCTAATTCATGAAAAGAGTTCTGTCTAGCGAGTGAGTAGGCAATTTGAAGAGAGTTTTCAGATATGCAGCATGAGTTCTGTTGAAAACATCTCCTCCACAATTTCTGTCAGCGCAGGTGCACCACAAGGCTATGTGCTTAGCCCACTGCTCTACTCGCTTTACACTTATGAATGTGAGGCTAGGCACAGCACCAATGGCATATTTAAGTTTGCTGACAGCACCACTGTTGTTGGCCAAATCAAAGGCGGTGACAAATCAGCATGTAGGAGGGAGGTTGAAAATCTAGCCGAGTGGTACCACATCAAACTCAATGTCAGCAAGACCAAGGAGCTGATTATTGAATTCAGGAGGAGAAAACTAGTGGTACATGAGCCAGTCCTCATTGGATGATCAGAGGTGGAGAGAGTCAACAAGTTCAAGTTCCTCAGTGTTATCATTTCAGAGGATCTGTCCTAGGCCCAGCATGTAAATGCAATTACAAAGAATACACGGCAGCACCTGCCTTAGAAGTTTGCAAAGATTCAGTATGACATAAAAACTGTCAACTTCTATAAGTGTGTAGTAGAGAGTATATTGATTGGATGCATCACTGCCTGGTGTAGAAACTCTAATGTCCTTGAATGGAAAATCTACAAAAAGTAGTGGAGATGGCCAGTCCATCATGGGTAAAGCCCCTCTCATGATTGAACACATATTCAAGGAGTGCTCTTGCAGGAAAGCTGCATCCATCATCAAGGACCCCCCACATCCCAGGCCATACTTTCTTCTCACTTTTGCCATCAGGAAGGAGGTACAGGAGCCTTAGGACCCACACCACAAGGTTCAGGAGCAGTTATTACACCACAGCCATCAAACTCTTGAATCAGTGGGTTTAACTTCAGTTGCCCATTGCTGAACTGTTCCCATAACCTATGGACTTTCAAAGAACTTTTCACATGTTCTCAATATTTATCAGTTATTTATTTATGTATTTTTTTCTTTTTGTATTTTCACAATTTGTTTTTTGCACGTTAGTTGTTTGTCCATCCTATTGGATGCAGTCTTTCATTATGTTTCTTGGATTTACTAAATATGCCTACAAGAAAATGAATTTTCAGGGTTGTAAATGGTGACATATATGTACTTTGATAAACTTGCTTTGAGCCTTGAACTTTGAAAAGTAAATTTTATTTAATTACATTAAATCCATGAAACTGCAATACTTCTGATGAACCATGTGTGATGAATGAAGTTGCCAAGTTTAAATGTAATTATTTAATATTTGATTAAATTTTTTTTTAGTTTTTATCTTTGATCTACTGGCTTTTTGTGATTAGTGGTGAGCCATCAACATGTGCTTTTTCAGTTAAGAAGTGTGGACATGTCTTCACTGTTGTCCAGTGTTAACTTGGGGGCAAAATGCAGGCAGATCTTTCTGTAAACTTTGCATATGTTTGTTGTAAGTATTGTAATATGGAGCAGTTGGGTCAAGATCTATCCACAAAATCAGAAACAGGCTGAGGGGCTGTAACCTCAGACTTGGCCTTAATGCTTAGAGTTTAAACTTATTTTTTAAATTCAGAAATGTAATAGTTGAACATAGATGTTCTTAATAAAGGCAAACAGCAAGGGTAAAAATGCTAGTACGTATTTATTTACAGTAAATGGCTTCAGCCTAACACGAGTGTGTGCAACCAGCTCACTAATGTGACTTCCATTTCTGGGGTAAACAGCCAACATTGCCCACTGGGAACTGAAGTTTCTTATAATGTACATATATAATAACACAGGGGTGACTTGATAGAAGTTTATAAAATCGTGAGAGGCATGAATAGGTTAGACAGAATCTGTTTCTCAGGGTATAGATGTCAAATACCCTTAAGACATAGATTTAGGGTGAAAAGGAGAAATTCTAAAGATGTAAAGGGCTTTTTTTGAAAACAGAAGTTGGAACTAGAATATACTGCTAGGGGAGTTGTGGAAGCAGATACGATTATGGCATTGAAGAGACTTTTAGACAGGCACCTGACTATGCAGGGAATGGAGGGATTAGTTTAATGCAGCATCATTTTGAAAAGGACATCGAGGACCAAACGGCCTTTCTGATACTGTTCTGTGTATAAATAACTGAAAGCTTTTTATCATTTAAACTTTATACAATTAGTGACCAATTAATCAATTGAATGATTTTATTTAGAAGTTCTTCCATATGACCAAGCATTTCTAATATTTGCTACTTCCTCTCTCACAGCCTCTTATTTCCCTGTAAATCTTCATATGAAAGGTTTGTTTTTGCCTCCTTGGATTTCTGTATCCTCAGAGATAGAAATCTCAGAATTTTGACATGTAATCAGAAGTAGACTATTTTAACACTCCAGCCGTTATCACTTTTCATTTAGTTCAGAGTTGCTAAATGTTTTTTGCCTAAGGCAGCTTTACTGCAGAACATGATTAAAACCAATGTTTTGCTTAAATTGGACTCTTTCATGGCACACCAGTTTTTGATGAGTGCATTGCATTATACTGTTTAATTTTAATGAAGCTTTCCTCATTAAACATCTTATCATTTTATTTCAGAAAGTTACCTATAAATCAAAGCGAATAATCTATGACCTGCGGACGATTGCAGAGGTTGAAGGGTCTGGAGTAAAGTCTTGGAAGCAAGCAGAATGGAAGGAGCAAATCATTGTGCCACCATTACCTCAGTCATCTCTGCATGGTTGTAACTTAATACAAGTGGATTATTTCATTCAGGTGAGGACAATGTTATTGCTTACAACCTAATCCATATAGGAACCACTTTACCTCTGGCCCTCATCACTGAAGCTAAAACTAATTATTAAACATTTGCTGACCTTATGCAAATACAAAACATTGTAGCATAGTCAATGATTTAGCATTTTGCAAGAGTGATTGGGAGTTACTGAATACACTTAAGTCAGTAAAGCAGTAAATAGGAGCCAGATAGAAGATATTAGGATAAGTGCTTGATTAAAGAGGTGAGCTTTTCAAGTGCCAAGGAGAAGTACAAAGGCAGTGAACTCAAATGGTCTCTGAACGGAATTCCAATGTTCAAGGCTTCAATGGCTGAAGATGTGTTGGAGAGATGTAAACACGAGGAAATCTGCAGATGCTGAAAATTCAAGCAACACACACAAAATGCTGGTGGAACGCAGCAGGCCAGGCAGCATCTATAGGAAGAAGTACAGTCGACGTTTCGGGCCGAGACCCTTCGTCAGGACTAATTGAAAGAAGTGATAGTAAGAGATTTGAAAGGGGGAGGGGGAGATCCGAAATGAAGTTTTGGTAGAGTATAGAGTGTCAGGAGGGAGTGACCAAAATGGATGAGTACGCCAGGCTCTGAACACGGTGATGGGATCTTAACATTGTGGCTTTGTAGTAAATTGGGTTAAGTGAATGTTAATCTTGTATGAGTTTGCTGATGATGCCACCATAGTGGGCCATGTCTCAAATAATGATGATTTGTAGTAGGAAGGAAACAGATGATAGTTTAATAACATAATCCAAGAGATCTCTCAGTGTCTGCAAAACAAAAGAGCTGGTCATTGACCTCAGGAAGGGGAGTGGTGCAACAATGCTGTGGTTGAGAGCTTCAAGTTCCTGGGAGTGAACACCACCAATAGTTTTTCCTGGCCCAACTATATTGATGCCACAGGCAGCTATATTGCTTCCTCATGAGGCTAAAGAAATTTGGCATTTTCCCATCAATCCTTACCAGTTTTTTGATGCATGATAGGAAGCATCCTATCTGAATGCATCGTGGTGTGGTATAGCAGCTACTGGATGCTTCATGACTTGGCATTGACCACAAGAAATTGTGCAGAGTTACGGATGCACCTCAGCACATCACAGAAACCAGAGTCCATGGACTCCGTCTATCCTTTTAGCTTCCTCAGTAAAGCAGCCAGCAATAGTCAAAGAGCCCACCTACCCCAGATATTCTCTCATCTTCCCTCTTCCTTTGGACAGAAGATACAAAATCTTGAAAGCATGTACCACAGGCTCAAAGATAGCTTCTACCTCACTATTATAAGACTATTGAGTGGTACGATAAAATGGACTCTTGACTCAATCAACCTCGTTTGCCAAGTTACAGGCAATTATTGAACGGATAGTGCCAGCAGTGCAACTCTGGATTAGAGAGGAAGTCATTGTTGTAAACTGTCATTCAAACTTGGGAAGGGTATGTGGTTGGTTGGCAAGGAACGAGTTTGCAGGGGGAGGTGAGGTAGTGGTTTTGCTGTTCTTGGTGCTAAACTAGAAGAAATGTCATCTTATTCAAGGTTGTACACCAGGTGGTGTTAAAGCATGCAGTTAGTGAAGCGGTTGAGAGAGATGATAAGATGGGTACTATTAACATAAATATGGAATCTGACATGGTTTTGCAAGGTATCGCAGGGTTTTTTTAAGAATTAGATGAATTGTTGCTTGAAATGCTCTGGTAATGATGAGATAGGTAAGAACCAGTTGAGGGCTTTCCACTGAGCTGGATCACAGAAACAAAGCACTGAAAAATGTACAGTGCTGCGCAAAATGCTTGAACATATGTGTTACACGTGTATGTATGAATATGTACCCACACTCACACCCCCACCACCCCCCAAGGTGCCTAAGACTTGCACAATGCTGTATTTGTTAATGTGGAGTGGATATTGATCTGATGGGAGCAAAGGATACTAGGAGTGGCAAGGGTGGAGTGCTGCTGGAGGGACATGGGACAGGTGGCAGAGAAAGGAGTGCTGGTGGGTGGGTGCAGGCACACACCCAGCCCTGGCACACCAGGCAAGGACTTTTGATTCCAAGTAATTGGTTTATTGATCATTACAGAATATCACTCTGGTGCTTCCCACTCCCTTCCCCCTTTCCCAACCATGATTCCCCTCTCCCTTCCCCCTTCCCACTCTCAGTCCACAATAGAGACCCATATTGGAATCAGGTGTATCATCCTCACATGTCGTGAAATTTGATTTCTTTTTACTGCAGCAGTACAGTGCAATACATAAAACTACTACAGTGCTATGCAAAAGTCTCAGGCACACTAGCTATTTATGTGCCTTTTATAAGCTGTAGGTGCAGGCAAATGACAGGAGGAGATATTGCAATTTTATAAAACTCTGGTTAGGCCACATCTGGTCGCCCCACTATCGGAAGGATGGTGAGGTTTTGGAATGAGTGCAGAGGAGGTTTACCAGGGTGCTGCCTGGTTTAGAGGGCATGTGCTATCAAGAGAGGCTGGATAAACTTGGGTTATTCTTGAGCACTGGGGAGATCTGATAGAGGTTTACAAGATTGAGAGGCGTAAGATAGAGTGGACAGAAAGTATCTGTTTCCCCAGGGTTGAAATGTCTAATACCAGAGGGCATGCATTGAAGGTAAAAGAGGTGAGTTCAAAGGTAATGTGAGGGGTATGTTTTTTTAGTCAGAGAGTTGTGAATGCCTGGAATGCGCTGCCTGATATGGCGGTGTCCCACATGGCTAGTTATAAGAAAAGCTACTTTCCGCATGCTCAATGGCTTAATGATATTATAGCCTGTTTGGACCTTGAAAAAATTCATTATTCAATTCTTAATTCGGACTTAAAGTTCCATAAGCTCTGGGGACCTTTTATTGAGTACTTTCATAACCTTCCTCCTAACTAAGGTTATTTTTTCGGTCCCTTGCTTTCAGCTCCTTTTTCTTTTGGTAGTAGGCATTGATGTCTTCTGTTCTATGTGTATTCACAGTTTGGGGGTTTGATTGTCCTGATTTATATTCTCTATATTGTGTTGTAGGTGGTCTGGAGTTTCCTTTTTTTGTTTTGTGTTGTGGGGCTTGGGGAGGACACTAATTTTACCTGTCTTCAATGTGGGTGCTTTTTCAATTATCTTTCTCTGTATCAGATTGTTATTGTATGCTTATTTTTGCACTGTATCAATGTTCTTCATTTTGATCTGGGTTTTTTTTTATCTGTAGTTATGTAGAAAATGTATTAAAAAAACTAATTTAAAAGAAAAGGAAAGCTACTTCCTTTCAATGTTTCAGTTCTTGAACCTACACAACCCTGATCACTAGTCAGTGTAGCAACACTATGACCTCTTAGCACTACAATTGACACTTTTTTTTCCTTTCTAATTGTTCTGGCATAACTCCGAATAATTTGTTTTCCATGTGAAACTTGCATCTCTAATGCTATGCACATGTGTGATGCTGCAAGTAAGTTTTTCATTGCACGTGTTCTTGTGTCTATGACAGTAAACTCAACTTTGACTTTCTGGCACAAGTCACTCCAGTAAAGCTCCAAGAATGGCAGCACACTCAGAACTTTGCCAATCACAAATTTTCCAGACCCCAAATACCCTTCTCATTCACTTTTTAGAATAGTGCCATACGTTAAATTTTCCATTGAGTTTAAAGGAAGTAAAAGAGACAGAGCCAGATGATTGAGACATCCTGACTTCTAAACAGATTATTGACCTCTTACTGTAGTTGATGACCAAAAGTGAAATGGCTGACCTTTATGTCATCATGTTTCCCCTGTACCTCTGAGCCTCATCTGATGTGTGAGCTAAAAGGATCTGTTCACCACTAACCTAGCAATAAAGGTAGTATTTCTTATCATTACTACTGTAGATTTCTATTGATTATTGCTTAAAGAACTATGGGGAAAACTGGAATAAAATGGGACTGATATTGTGTTTTCCAGGTTTCTGTCCGATCACCAGAGGTTTTAGTCAGCTTGCCAATTTATATTGGAAATATTGCAATCAACAGTCCACCATTGACACCTTCTAGGCAGTCCCAGCTTCCAGAGGCAGTGATACCTACTGCTCCTCCAGCTGAGGAGGTTGGGGCAATAGGTTACCAGCCCATGGATAGTGTCGTTCTTCCAACCAAAAGCCATTCTCAGCAGCAGACTTCACCTCAAGCTTTCAGCTACACACCTGGCTTTGAAAGTGATGCTGGCACGCAGATTCCTGTTCCTAGACTTTGTATTTCGACGGGTGCTACAGTCCCATACTATGCAGACGGACCTGTTGTCGCAGATTTCACAGAAAATCCCCTGATCTTACCTCCTGAATATAGTACATGGGCCCAGCCATTTGGTAAGTTGTCTCCCTCTTACAACAAACCTGAAATGCATAAACTATCAATAGTTATCTATTTTTATGTAATTTTGCTAAATAAATAGTGCCTTAATAAATACAGGCCAAGTTATGGATTTCCTGCTTCAGATATGATTATTCTTGTGTTTTAAAAGTCTTTGAATATTTAGAAACATCAGTTAGGGAAGCTGCTTGCAGGTTTGAAGGATGTATAATTTGATTGTTGTTTTTCAACAGATCCTCCTCCAACATACGAAGAGAGTTGCAGCAGTGCTAATTCAAGCATGAGTGCGGGAAACTAACCTACAATAGACTTCAAAAGGTGTACTGCAGATTGTGTACAGAAATGCCTCTTAGTGACATTTTACTGAAAAGCACAGCCTGACTTTATGATTCACCACTGCAAATGCATTCTGAGTTTGAAGAAGTTGATATTTTATTCTCAAGATGCATTATCAACACTCACAGGTATTTTCTCCAGCTTTGTGGAATGTCTGCCTTCTGCTTCCCTGCTGGAAGCATAAACTATTTTGGTATATTAATCTGAGTTCTTTCCTTATGAGTATTTTTGGAATGCAAAGCACTGAAAGGTTATAATATAAATATTTAAAGCCTTTCATTTCATGTATATAAATAAATATAATTTTACTCTTGCTGAATAGCTCCACCTTATAATAAATAGGCTGTTTATCTAATCAGTCTAGTTCTGTCGAGGAAGCTGAAAATTATAGACAACTCTGAGCCTTAAGAACCATAAATAAGTGATGATGCTTGCTCCTTGTATTTGCTTGTTTGGACAAAGGAATATCTGTGATTATAGGTGGACTGTATGCAATAGGAATTAATTTCCAATTCTGATCAAGTTTGAGCCTTCTTTTTTACTTATCACTGTAGTGGGTTATTTACACCATGTGCTATAACAACTGAGCTAATGTTATACTGGCCTTTTGAAAGGACCAATACCAGCCAAAATGCATTAACAATCCTTTCACCTTGAAGTGTTATTTTGCACTTTTTGATAGAATATTTTCCGAAAGAGAGATCCATATATACTGTATTTATAAAGTGTATGTTTGCTGAGTCATATTGTCATCTTTAAACTAGCACATAAAAAAGGCAAGTTCAAAATTCGGCACATTATTATAACTTAAGCCTTACTGAAGTCAGTTGAAAGCCAAACCACTTACTGGAATGTTTACTTAGTGCATCTTTTTAACTGCTGTATTTGTAACCTTTTGGAATTTTACGTGCACAGTTTGAAGTGCTATATGACATTTAAGTTCTTAAGCACAGTACTGAAATATATTTTAGTGGTCGAACCAAGGAATCAGCAGTCTGTTGCAGGTAATTTGTAGATAAGTGGATTATCTGGAGTTCCCATTTTATTAATGGCTTAAAAAAATTGAGAGTGTGCATTTAGATGCAAGGAACCTAGAAGCATGTTGATTTAATTTTTCACTTTGATGCTTAGAGTTTGAATTAACGTAACATTGCTGTTTTGAATAAATCCCTATGCAAGCTCTCAATTAGCTGTTTGGTGCAATACCACCAGGAGTACTGGCTGCCAGCTTTTCCTGTAGGGTGGAGCTTCCATCAGTTCTTTGGGGAACATCTACAGAAAGATGTAGATTTATGAAAAGGATGGATTGGGAGGAAGCTTGACGGGCAGAAATTAAGAGGAATCACTCTTGAAGAGTATACAATGAGCAGTGTAGGATCATTGGTGAATCTGAAAGTAATTACTTTCATTTGCTAGTACCACAGTGTCCTGTTACTGAATATAATTCAAGATACATTCATTGCTAGATTTATAGAGTGAAGTAAAGTATTTTGTCTTGAAACTGGTGGTACTAGTGGTCAAGGTCACTCTCATTTTGCTGCTACCCATGTGTAACAGATAGGATCTGAATTTATTTTACTCAATTTTGTTCACTAAAGAGTATTTTCCTTTGCAAGACTGAAAAATGAGGCTGGAGCTAATTATAATCTCACCATTATAATTAAGGGTTTTTAACTTACCTTACGCTTTGTAAGAAAAAAATTGAAGGGAACAATAACTTTTTATCAACTATTTGTTACCGTTGGCCTGGAATTTCCAACTGTCATCACCTTGTTTCTTCTGTATACAAGTCTTCTCCTATCTATAGGCACAAATTATAAATATTTTAGCTAACTTTGCAGTCATTTCAGTACGTGCATCATCTGGGAATTTGTGAAGTATATTGCTCAGTTCCAAGGATGACAGTAGAAGCCAGTGAAACTCATTTCTTCTGATTTTTTTCCTGTCCCACAATGAATCACAAGCACCATATCTAATTAGAATAATAATAAACAAAGCTTTCATATTTATGCAATATCTTAGGAATTTGTCCAGGTTGTGGAAAAGGGACGCTCACAAATCCAATTTACTGCTAAGTTAACCCTTTTATCTTGCAGATTGCACTAATGTGGGCACTACAGCCTGATTAACAAATGTAATTTGGGAAGAAGGGAAGGGTATTCCTGTGCAGTGTACCATGGAGTAACTGGATGCACAGGTTGTTAAGTGGCACCAAGTCACTGGTGTGTAGTCGGCGAGGAAGGAAAGCAGATTGACGGAAAGGGCTGCAGTAATGAGTGAGTGTGCAGCAAGCTGTACTCTCTCCAGCAGCAAGTTGTCAGACAGCTTTGTTAAATCCGCTTTGCAAAACTGAAAGTCATTTGGTAGTTGCTTCTAGCTCATCTGATACAGGATTACTGGAAACTGTTTACATTTTGAAGCTGATTATATTAGGAACAACTCAGGACATCCAGATCTCGTCATAAACTGTAGAAAATAAAACACTGGATAATTCCAGTGGCTTGCCCTTGCTCGTCCACCTGTCATGTGCTTGCTGTGAACCGTGTGTAAACTTTTCCTGACTTGAATACTTGACTTGGAGGGTTGACAGGAAGGGTCACAGATGGTAAATGTAACTGACTTTGGGGAAGACTCTCTTACTTTAAATTGTAACAATGCATTTCTTAAAGAAGACCAAAGGTGTCCAAAGTGCTTATAACAGTCAACCACTGAAGTCTCTCACGGTTTCTAGCCTTCAGGAATGAGTGAGAGGAAGATGTGAACTGATCTATAGCTGCAGTCATTGCATCATTGAGTTGTCCACCCCACACTTTAGTGCATCTACTCTATTCCCATTAGTACTGTCTCTGTCAATACCTTGCCGATTAAAGTGCCTGTCTGAATGTCTCTTAAATGTAGTGATTGTGTCCAACAAAACCATTTCAGGTATCAGGTATCAACCACACCTTTTTTTAAAAAAAGACTTTCCTGTCAGATCTTTAAAACTGCTTCCTCCCAACCTCTGCCCCTTGTGTTTTTTATTACCCTCAACATGGGAAAAGAATAACCAGCTACCTTATTGATGTCTGTCTTATTTTTATATTCCTTGATCAAGTCACCCTTCAGCCTCCTTTTCTTGTGGGGAAAGTAGGCCTAGCCTATCCAATCTTTTCCCATCACTAAAGTCCTGCAGTCCCGGCAACATCCCGATGAATCTCCTCTACACTTATTCTGATGCAAACGCATCCTGTAATGCGCCCAACACTCTAGTCATAAGGTCATTTCAAACAACTCCTCTTCAGCCCATCATGTCTGTGTCAGGACTTGATAATTCAAGTGCCCTCCTATCTTAGAGACCACTTCCTTTAGGAAAAATTTCTTACCATCTACCTTATCTGTGCCCCACATAATTACGATAAGGATGAAGCTTATACCAGCTCTGTTAGGGCCCTGGAGAGAGTTAAGAAACCTTGCTGTGCAGGACCAAGGTTCTTTGAAGGTCTAGGTACAATGTTATAAAAGATTGATTAAGCCATAGCTGGAGTACTGTGCATGATTCTGCTTGCCACATTATAGGAAACATACCGAGATGATTCCTCCCCCTGGCCTCATCCTGTGCTCCAGGGAAAACAAACCCAACCCCTCCATAGCTGTAAAATCTCATCTCAGGCGGCATCCAAGTGAATCCCCTCTTCATTCTCTCCAGAGCAACCACATCCTTCCTATGGTGTGGCGAGCAGAACATGCACAGTACTCCAGCTGTGGCTTAACCTATCTTTTATAACATTGTACCTAGAGCTTCAGAGGGCCTTGAACTTGCACACTAAGGTTGGTCTATTTCTCAATTCTGTCTGGGGCCCTAACAGTCCTGGTTATATGCCTTGCCCTTATCAGACTCCCCCTCCCCCCAGAATTGTATCACCTCTGTGCCCAGTTTATCAATGTTCTGCTGTGCTCGAATACTACACTCATAATCAGCAGCACCAGTGTTTGTGTCATCTGCAAACTTACTAATTATGCCTCCTACATTCACATAAATTGGTGTGTATAACAAACAGCAGGTGTTGGTACAGGGTCCTTTCAAGTTACTGTCGTCATTTTTGCTAGTGGGCCACATGAAGTGGGAGCTATTGCAATTGAAAATCCCTACGGGGGGGGGGGGGAATAACATTAATCAGCTGCCTCAAGTATCTTCACTTTTACTTCAATGAATGAAATAGTTAAAAGTAGAATTGCTCAGCTCACTGAAACCTCCTCACTCACCTTAGCCCGCACTGAGACTGTGCCACTCTGGGATCCACTGTGCAGAATAGAAAAGAACATTTTCTGAAAAATCTCCAATCTAAGAGAGTAATGTCTAGCTGCAGTTTAAAGCGTAACTCAATACTTGGTTAACTTAGCAAGGCATAGAAGCAACTTTTAGATTTTCCTCATCCAGTGCCAGATGGGAGAACTTGGCAAGGTAGAGACATAGAGCTCAGAGCAGTTCAGCACAGTCTGGTTCTTCAGCTTGTGAAGCTGTGCCAGCCAGTTTAAACCCTCTCCACAGTCAATCTAACCCTTCCCTCCAACAGAGCCTTTTATCCTCTACTTTTCCTGCATCCGTGCACTTAAATGTCCCTATCATGTCAGCCTGTGCCACCACCCCCTGCAGTGCATTCCAAGCACCTACAACTGTGTTTTTTAAAAAAAACTACCTCTAACATCTCTCCTAGACCTTCCGCCACTCAACTTAAACACATGTCTTCTGGCATTGGCCGTTGCTGCCCTGGGTCAAGGGTGCTGTCTGTCCACTCTGTATTTTCTTATAATCTTATGGCTCTATCAAGTCATCTCTTATTCTCAGTCACTCCAAAGAGAAAAGTCCTAGCTCGCTCAGCCTTTTCTCATAAAGCATGTTCTCTAATCCAAGCAGAATCCTGTTCACCAAACGATTAATAGCTACTTACTTCAAATGCAGTCATTATGTTAAAAACAAGGAAACTGTGTGCATAATTTGTGTTTCACCTTGTCAAGATAGTGTGCTGTACCAGGGGAAAATCTCTCCGAAAATGTTTTCCCCTTGGGGTGAAGCCCATGAGCAGTATAACTTGAGGTTGCGCCTCTTTAACCTTACATTCATGTCTGAAAATTAAAGCATTTAGATGGCAGAAGAAGGAGATGAATTAACATTTAAGTCAATGTTTTCCACAGTCAGAAAGCTTGGGTTGGTAAAATATGATTGAAAATTACTGTACACTCGTCATTTAAAGGAGAAATTCAACCCCCAAGCTGTGTACTGCACTCCAGCATCTATCAAAGGGATTATAGTTTAAAATGTTTTTCAGTGTTGTGTGCCTTTTGTACTATTTAGAATGGCATTGGAGCATTTCTCTTGTGTTTATATAGCCTCATTAGGATCCAGTGAAAATTCTAGAAATGTATATTTTATCTAAGTACAGTACTTTTTTCATTGTTACGGCTTGGGAAAGATACTCTCTCCCTGCTATCTTCATTCCTATAATATTAACTTTATTGAATCTTAATCATGCTTTATCAATTTTGTCTTGTGCACTGGAGTGAATTATTGCCTTAGCAACATATTGTAATTTGATCCATCCAGGCGATTAATTAATAAGCACATGAAAGTTTTTTAAAATTTTGTTTCACTTAAAGTAGATATGATTCTGAAGCAAGCCAACCACATTTTTAACTCGGATGCAATTTGCAGAACTCTGGGTTGTGTTGGAAATAGAACGAGGTAAATATAAAGCAAAAAATTGTTCAGACTAATTCCTCAACTGTAAAATTACTAACAGGTACAAATCCTCAAGGATTATTTATGTTAAAACTATTTCTGTTATTAATTTTTTGTCAGTAACTACGATATTTTTTAAACTCAGCATTTTTTTATGTTTTCAGAATCAAAATTTATAATTTTTTAAAAAACTGGTTTTAATTTGTATTTTCCAAGGCGCAAGCCATTTTCTCATGGTTTGTTGTTTCCCAATAATAGAACTATTTCTTCTAATTGATAACAGCATAAGCTGCTGTACATCTGTTTGTCCCAATGAACTCTCTGGACTTTTTCTTATCTTCTTTCCCACCCTACAGAGTCCAGGATGTCCAGTGCTTGGCGATGTCAATTTGGGTAGCATAAGGTTTCAAAACTGTGAAGTTTAAATGTATTCAATAACCACGTCTCCCACAAAGCCCAGCTCATTTATATTATTTTTCTTGGAAACTGGTCTGAATTTGAATAGGTACCAGTTCCAGTACCAGAGTTTTTATATGATGTCGAGAAGGGAAATGGCTTTAAACAGTGCTGAAGCACACTTTGGGCTTGTAGCTTTATGAACTTGCCTTTCTTCCTTTCCTGTGTTAATTATTCTCAGTTTGAACTCTTCGTAGAATGCATTGATGTCATATTTTTTCCTCTGCAATGATTTTGTAATAAACTGATATATTGATGCACTTTAGTGTTTTAGAATTTCATGTAATTGTTTGAAAATGTAAATTGAGTAATTCAACACCATACTAATAAATTTTTCAAAGTAATTATGCTGTGTCTCTTTGATGAAATGTGGCTGAATGTAGAAAGTGATCTAATCCTGAAAATGCCCTTTTGGAGAATGATGTTTAGGGGTGAATAAGTCAACTTGTTGAAGGTTACCTGTTTTTTAACACCATCTCAAACAAAAACAGTGCCGCAGGATCGAGGATAGGTTCCAAGTAGTTAATATGGGTCCCTTCTGCTGAGGCAAGCATCTGGTAGCTTGCAAGTTGGCAGTCTCCTGTGGCTTACACCAGGTTTCTCTGTGCTCTGATCTTACTGAGATGAACTCATTCTGTAATGCTAGGTTCACTTCATGAAAACAGTGCCCCTGTAGTTTTTGCTGCTGGAGGTGATGTCAGTCCTGAGTGATAACTGGTGAGTGGTGTTCAGATCTGTCATTGTCAATTGGAGCTCTGACCTTGCAAATCTTGATCTTCACGCTAAGAGTGGAAGTTGCTCAGGCACAGTCCCTGTCAACATATTTGCACACCATCTACCAAATGGCTTCACCAAGTGAGAACTTGATCTAGTGCTGGGGAAACCAAGGTGAGTGGAGGCCCAGGATCTGCTCCCTGGTGATTAATGCTCACATGCAGATGGCACATTTGCAGGTGCCACACAACTTGTTTTCATTGTTTTCTCATAAACAAACCCTCCCATATCTCAGGATCCACCTGTCAGTAAAGGCAGACAGTGATTCTTATCTTCCTCAATGCCCTGGTTGGTGGAAGAAGAGTGAATCTAAAGACCAAGGCCTCAGACATAGAATAAAATTCATCATCTTACAGATGGCAATGATCCCTGCTTTCCTGTATGCTTCTACGACCTGAGCTACCTCCTGCAGGCATCTCAAAGTACTGAAAAGTATCAGAATACTCAAAATTGACTGGAAAACAGCAAAGCAACATTAATGCTCTTTCCCAGGCCAACACCCCGAGACTGACAGCCAAATGTTCCACCGTACAGGTACTAAAGACTAGAAAGAGCAGAAGGAAAAGGAGGAGGGAGAATTGTATTTCTGAGTAAGGGCAATGCAACAGCAGTCTTGAGAAGAAATTGGATGAATTGTTGTGTGAGGCTATGTGTGGAACAGAGCAGTAAAAAGGGGATTCTATTAAAGGTCCCCTGGTCATTAGTGGGAGCCGGAGCAACAGGGAGATCATCAGAGTTTTCATTTAGGGCTTACATGGGATGGAATTTTTGTGTTTTCAGGAAGGTTTCCTCATGCAATATATAGAGGGCCCTACTATTAAATAGTAGGCAAAGTTTGGCTTATTCTTGGTTAATAGGGTGAGCAGGTTTCTGGAGTGTCAGTGGGGGAGTAATATGCAAGCAGGGACCATCGTTCTATTAGTTATAAAGCAATTGTGGAAAGAGACAGAGCTGGTGCAGTGGTTCAAATTCTAAATAGGGACAAGGTGAATTTTAAAAGTGTGAGACAAGATTGTGCGAAATTTGATTGGGGAGGTTACTTATGGGCAAAGAGACTACAGACAGCTGAGAGGCTATTAAAGGTGATGTAGGAGGAGTTCAGGGGCCACATATGCCTGCTGAAGGGCAAGGCTGACAGGACTTCAGAGCAGGGAAACCATAAGACTGAGAAGCAGACACAGGTTATTCAGCCCATTGAGTCTCTTCCATTCCATCATGGCTGATATCCCTTTCAACCTCATTCTCCCACCTTCTCTCCGTTACCTTTGACGCCCTTACAATCAAGAACCTGTCAACCTCTACTTTAAATATACCCAATATCTTGGCCCCCACAACCATCTGTGGCAATGAGTTCCTCTGATTCATCATGGCTAAAGAAATTCCTCCTCATCTGTTTTAAAGGGATGTCCTCCTATTCTGTGACTGTGTCCTCTGGACCCAATATAGGAAACCTCATCTCCATATCGATTCCATCTAGTCCATTCAATATTTAATAGGTTTCATTGAGATTCCCCGCCCCCCCCCCCCTTCATTCAGGAGGGCAAAAAGGGAGCATGAGATATCCATGGTAGAGAAGATTGATGAGTATAAAAAGGGATGTAAGAATATTGAAGAGTATCAAGGAAAAGAATAGGGCTCATGAAGACAAGTGAAAACCTTTGTGTGGAACTGCAGGTGTTGGGCAAGGTCTTCAATGAATATTTCTCTTGTTTTACTATCGAGAAAGACATGATGACTTTGGAACCAAAGTTAATGGGGATATCTTTGGAATAGTACTCTTTTCAATAGAGAATCTTTTCAATACACCTTCAGATGAATGAAGGTAGACAAATCTTTGGGGCCTCTAGTGTAATCAAGGACTCTGTGGAAGGCGTGCGAAGAAACTGGGAGTCCTGGCTGAGATACTGTATATGCATCATCATTAATCATGGGCGAGATGACTGAAGGATGAGTAATGTTGTGCCCTTATTTAAGAAGGACAGCAAAGAAAAAACCTGGGAACTACTGAACAGCCAGCCCAATATCTGCAGATGATCCTCCCTCCCTAGCATACTACTTCCTAACCTCCAGGCCATTGAGAACAATGCTGATGAACTATGAGTGAGGTTGATGTACCATGGAGAACTGAGGGATTGCTGTGTGTTCTCTGTCTCACTGAAGCATGACTAACACCTGCTTCACCTGCCTATACCATTAAACCAGATGGTTTCTCACCACCAGATACACTGTACAGCATCCTTGGGCAAAGCAAGAGGTAGAGGGGTCTACTTCCTAATCAACTACTTGTGGTGCTTGGATGTGATAGTTCTGGCAAGCTCATGCTTGCCCAGTATGGAATACCTTAAGTTAAAATGTCACTTCAGCTGTCTCAATGGCAGACTACATTTCACCTCAAAGGCACATGAAGCCAATCAGTCAATAAGCAATACTCTGGTCAGTAGCCATGAAACGGGATATCTTTCAATGCTGTTGGAAGATGGTGCAGAAGTTCTGAGTTTTATGCAAGGTTTAATAGACGCAGTTTGTAAATTAGACTAGTTCACATTATGTTGTGTCTCTAATTTTTTTGGGTGATTTTGAATTGGGCAGTCAGCAGATAACGAACACTGAGCTGAATTGAATATGCCTCGATGCTTTCACTTTTGTGTTTTATATGCTGTGATTTTTGCTTGTATTTTTGGTGCCATTTGCATGATTTTTTTTCTTGTGTGTTGGGGGAGTTTGATTTTCTTTGAACAGGTTCCATGGTTTTCTTTGTTTCATGGCTGTCTGTGGGGAAGACGAATCTCAGGTTGTATACTGCATATGTACTTTGATAGTAAATTTACTTTGAATCTTTGAATCCTGAAGCCCTCTTCATCATTGCTGGTAACTATATAAGAGTGAGTTAGTAAAATATGACCAACGCATCCCCTGTCCCAGTGGGAGCCCAAACACCCTCAACCATTGTTACCCAACCATCAGGGATACCAACTGAGGCAGTCCTCACACACACTCTCATGCACACTCACTCTCTCTCTCTTACATCCTGCATGCAAACAGAAAATAAAATAGGAGAATCCACTGGAGAAAGTCCTAAAGTGCTGCTCTGAAGAAACATTTTGCTAGCAGCAGCCCCAGGTAGGCAAAGGACCAAGGTACTACAATGCAAATTTGTGGAGTTTGGTGGCTGTTTTAAGCTTGAAACCCCCAGATTACTTCCAGTTTCATACACCTGAGTGTAGGAGCTGGAAGAAAGGCCAGATGAATGTGTGGCTAAAGGGATGGTGTGGTGGGGTATGTGGATGTTGTTCAGGGGAGGTGCTTCCAGTTTTTGGATCACTGGGACCATCTTTTGGCTAGATGGGTCCTGGGCTAGTAGGTTGGGTTGTACCTGAACCGGACTGTCTCCAATAGCCTTGTTGGGAGGTTGGCCTCTGTAGTTGGGATGATTTTAGGATGTTTTGACAGAGGGCTGGATCAGATTACAGCTGAAGGGGAGTCTCCATCAAATATAGACAATAAAAAACTGGGTCAGACCCTTAGGCTGAGTGTACATGGATGTGGTAAGACACATGGAAGTCTAAAGTACATTTAGTTTACTACAAGGAACCTGGCTGGTGAGGCATGGGCAATGCATTATGAGTTCATCACTGCAGTATGAGGGAGGAAGCTCTTCAAGTGAGACCATGCGGATAGAGCTTAAGAGTAAAAAAAAAGAGAGGATAACTTTGCTGGAGATATAGTACAGGCCTCCAATGGTGATTGAGAGCAATTATGTTGGCAAATTGTAGTAATAAGGTAGTTCAACTTATCGGATATTACCTGAGATCACCTTAATGTGAAAGGATTAGTCAGGATGGAATTTTTAAACCGCCTCAGAGAACTTCTGCACCTGTAAGTAGTCGAACTAGGGAAGAGGCAGTGCTAAGCCTAATCCTAGGGAGTGAAGCTGGGCGAATTCAAGAAGAGTCAATGGGTGAGCACTGTACAATAGTAACCATAACCTGGTAAGTTTCAAAGTAGAGCATACTGTAGAACAATACAGGTCAGTACAGGCTCTTCAGCCACAGTATTATGCTGAAATTTTAACATGCCTCTTAGGAGGAAGGGGTAATTTTAACATTCTCCTTAGGAGGAAAGGGTCCCATAACCCCTTCCTCCTGCATAGCCCATAACTCTCTCTTTTCTTATATCCATGTATCTATCCAAGAGTTCCTTAAATGTCCATAGACCATAAAATACAGGAGCAGAATTAGGCCATGTGGCCCATCGAGTCTCCACCATTTCATCATGGCTGATCCAATTTACCTCTCAGCACCAGTCTCCTGCCTTCTTCCCATATCCCTTCATGTCCTGGCCAATCAGGAGTCTACTTCTACCTTAAATACATAAAGATTTGGCCTAATCTCAAATAATAACAAGGCAGTCTACAGAGAAGAAGTCATCATCCTGACGCAGTGGTGTCAAGAAAACAATCTCTCCCTCAATGTCGCCAAAACAAAGGAGCTGGTTGTGGACTACAGGAGGAATGGAAATAAGATAACCCCTGTTGACATCAATGGATCTTAGGTTGAGAGGGTGAACAGCTTTAAGTTCCTCAGCATACATATCACCGAGGACCTCACGTGGTCTGTACATACTGGCTGCGTGGTGAAAAAAGCACAACAGCGCCTCTTTCACCTCATGGTTGAAGAAGTTTGGTCTGGGCCCCCAAATCCTAAGAACTTCCTATAGGGGCACAATCGAGAGCATCCTGACTGGCTGCATCACTGCCTGGTATGGGAACTGTACCTCCCTCAATCACAGGTCTCTACAGAGAGTGGTGCAGACAGCCCAGAACATCTATAGATATGAACTTAAGGATATTTACAAAGGCAAGTGTGTAAAATGGGCCCGAAGGATCACTGGGGACCCGAGTCATCCCAACTGCAATGCTACCATCTGGGAAACAGTACCCCAGCATAAAAGCCAGGACCAGCAGACTCCTGGACAGCTTCTTCCACCAGGCCATCAGACTGATTAAGTCACGCTGATAAAACTGTATTTCTGTTATATTGACTGTCCTGTTGTACATACTATCCCCTGGAAACTTTCCAAGGTGCAAATCCATGGTCTATCGATACTAACAGAGGTCTACACATACTATCTATTAGAAATTGCAGATTGCACATTTAGACAAAGATTTTTACTCGTGTATGAAGGATGTAAGTAATAAAGTCAATTCAATTCAATTCAATTTCACAGCTGACGGTGGAAAGGTTTTACACAGATACACCACTCAGGCTAAAGAAATTCCTGCTCATCTCCGTTCTAAAAGAACACCCACGGGGGACTGTATTGGCTCCCTTTTTGTTTACCCTGCATACCTCGGACTTCAGATACAACACTGAGTCATGTCATCTGCAGAAATTCTCTGATGACAGCAGTAGTTGGGTGTATAAAGGAAGGATGGGAGCTGCAGCTCAAGGTCAGTATGAGAAAGGAGATGGTGATAGTATTTAAGAAGACTGAGCCTGCACTGCTCCCTGTTACTATTGATGTTCAGGATGTGGATGTGGTGACAGCCTACAGACACCTAGGGGTGCATCTGGATGACGGACTTGAGTGGAGCACCAACACAGGCTGTGTACAAGAAGGGCCAAGTTGCCTCTACTTCCTAAAGAGACTGAGGTCCTTTGGAGTATGCAGGCCTCTCCCTCACATGTTCTGCCTGTCTGTCATCGTCAGTGGAATTTTCTACGTGGTGCTGTGCTGGGGCAATGGCATCAACATGAGTGATGCCAACAGGCTCAATAAACCAACTAAGAAGGCTGGCTCTGTTATAGGAATCAAACTGGACACGCTGGAGGCTGTGGTAGAACAAAGGACCCCGTGGAAAGTCCTGGCAATTCTGGACAATGTTTCTCACCCTCTGCATGACACCTTGGCTGAACAGAGGAGCACTTTTAGTAATACACTTAGACAACTGCACTGCTCCAAAGAGTGCTATATGAGGTTATTCTTACCCTCAGCCATTAGACTCTATAATGAGTCAACCTATGGCTGGGGTAGTGATGACCCCCTCCTGTTAGACTGTTTGAGGTAACTTTTTTTTATTCTTTCTTGCTTCTAATACAGTATTTGTACATCTGCACTTGTACTGCTACTGTGACACTGTAATTTCCTTTTTGATTAATAATCTATCAATCCAGTGTCCTCTGGTCTTAGATTCTTTCACCATATGAAACATCTTCTCCATATCCACTCTATCAAGGCCTTTCACCATTCGATTGGTTTCAATGAGATCAGCCTGCAAATTAACTTTTAGGAAATCCAGCATGAGGACTCCCAAGTCCCTTTTATGCAACAGTTTTTTTGTATTTTCTCTCCATTTAGAAAATATTTAAGCCTTTCAATTCTTCTACCAAAGTGCATGATCATACACTTCTCGACAGTACTGTATTCCATCTGTAATTTCTTTGGCCATTCTCCTAATCTAAGTCTTTCTGTATCCTTTTCCTCAAAACTACCTGACCCTCCAGTTATCTTCATATTGTCTGCAAACTTTGCAGCAAAGCCATCAATTCCATCATCCAAATCATTGACATATAACATAATATAATTGGTCCCAACACAGACTCCTGTGTAACACCACAAGTCACCGGCAGCCAGTTAGAAAAGGCTCCCTTTTTTCCCCACTCTTTGTCTCCTGTTAATCAGCCACTGCTTTACTCATGCTAGAATCTTTCCTGTAATACC
Source organism: Hypanus sabinus (assembly GCF_030144855.1). NCBI lineage: Eukaryota > Metazoa > Chordata > Chondrichthyes > Myliobatiformes > Dasyatidae > Hypanus > Hypanus sabinus. The sequence goes on along the minus strand of NC_082723.1, from coordinate 62,481,737 downwards.
CATGGGCTCATAGCTTGTTAAGCGGCCTCATAAGTGGCACTTTGTCAAAGGCCTTCTGAAAATCCAAGTACACAACATTAATCAATTGTCCTTTGTCTGTCTTGCTTGTTACTTCAAAGAATTCCAACAGATTTGTCAGGTGAGATCTTCCCTTGAAACCATGCTGACTGTGGCCTATTTTATCATGGGCCTCCAAGTACCCTGAGACCTCATCCTTAATAATTGACACCAGCATCTTCCAGTCCACAGAGGTCAGACTAACTGGCCAATAGTTTCTTCTGCCTCTCTTCCTTCTTGAAGAGTGGAGTGACTTCTGTAATTTTCCAGACTTCTGGAACCAGTCCAAAATCTAGTAATTCTTGAAAGATCATTCCTAATGCCTCCATAACCTCTTCAACCACCTCTTTCAGAACTGGGGTGTACACCATCTGGTCCAAGTGACTTATCTCCTTTCAGACCTTTCAGTTTTCCAAGAACCTTCTCTCTAGTAATGGTAACTTCATGCAGTTTATGCCCCCTGACACCTGGAAGTTCCACCATACTGTCAGTGTCTTCCACAGTGAAGTTTGATGCAAAATACTTAATCAGTTCATCCACCATTTCCTTGTCCCCCATTACTAGCTCTCCAGCATTGTTTTCCAGCAGTCCAATATCCACTCTCACTTCTCTTTTTATACTGTATATAAAGAGGTGTCCTCTTTAATATTATTAGCTAGCTTACTTTTGTATTCCATCTTTACCTTAATGACTTTTTAGTTGCCTTACCATAGAACCATAGAACACCACAGCACAATACAGGCCTTTCAGCTCTCCATGTTTTGCTGACCCATAAAATCCTTTAAAAAAAAGTACTAAACCTACACTACCCCATAACCCTCCATTTTTCTTTCATCCATGTGCCTGTCCAAGAGGCTCTTAAATACCCCTAATGTTTTAGCCTCCACCGCCATCCCTGGCAAGTCATTCCAGGTACTCACAACCCTCTGTGTAATAAAAAACTTACCCCTGATGTCTCCCCTAAACTTCCCTCCCTTAATTTTGTACATATGCCCTCTGGTGTTTGCTATTGGTGCCCTGGGAAACAGGTACTGACTATCCACCCTATCCATGCCTCACATAATCTTGTAGACCTCTATCAAGTCCCCTCTCATTCTTCTACACCCCAAAGAGAAAAGTCCCAGCTCTGCTAACCCTGCTTCATAACCTTGCCTTCTGTTGGTTTTTAAAAGCTTTCCAATCCTCTTTCCACTAATTTTTGCTCTATTATATGCTCTCTTTGGCTTTTATGTTGGCTTTGACTTCTCTTGTTAGCCACAGATGAGTAATCTTTCCTTCAGAATACTTCTTCCTCTTTTTCCTTAAGCTCTCTAATCAATTCCAGTTTATTGCGCAACACCCAGTTCAGAATCGTTGATCCCCTGCTGGGCATACCCATGAGCGGCTCTAAAAAGCCATCTTGTATGCCCTTTAGAAGCTATCTCCTCCTCCCCCCACCCTGTAATCCAGCACCAACCTGATTTTTCCAATCTACCTGCACATTGAAAGCCCCATGACTATTGTAACATTGCCCTTTTGGCATGCATTGTCATTTGTAAGCCACATCCCTACTACTGTTTGGGGGTCTGTATGCAACTCCTGTCAGGGCCTTTCTTACCCTTGCAGTTTCTTAGCTCTATCCACAATGATTCAACATCTTCTGACCTTATGTCACATCTTTCTAATAATAAAATTTAATTTTTTTACCAGCAGAGCAACACTGCCCGTCTGCCTTCCTGCCTGTCCTTTCGATACAATGTGTATCCTTGGACATTAAGCTCCCAGATATAATCTTTCAGCCATGATTCTGTGATGCCTACAACATCATGCCTGCTGATCTACAACTGTGCTACAAATTCATGTACCTGATTGTGTACATGTATTCAGATACAGTACCTTCAGTTCTGTATTCACCTTTTTCAAAATTTGTTCTCCTTTCACATTGCAACTCATCCTGTTGACTGTAATCTTTCTTCGGCTGTCCATTGATTTTCAATGATGACTGAGGCCTGGGCAAGGTTGTATGGAAGACCGGCAGTGGCCCGTGCTGCAAGTCTCCCCTCTCCACGCCACCGATGTTGTCCAAGGGAAGGGCATTAGGATTCGTACAGCTTGGCACCGGTGCCATCACAGAGCAATGTGTGGTTAAGTGCCTTGCTCAAGGACACAACATGCTGCCTTAACTGAGGCTCGAACCAGTGACCTTCAGATCACTAGACCGACGCCTTGGCCATGTGGCACACACTGCAGTATTGCTCTATCAAGAACATTTCCTCACTACACATTGCCTCTATTTGTAAAGCAACTACCTCACCTTCAGCACTATTATCTGCCTTTCCTATGATACTTCTTACATTAAGATGTACGTAGTGGAGAACATAATTGCACCATGCTCAACCTTTTGATTCCTAACTCTGAGGTCTTACCAACATCTGCCTCTCCACTAACTGTTCTAGCACTCTAGTTCCCACCCACTGCATGCCTTTAATGTACCAGCTTCTACCCGTACATTCCAGTTACCATACTCTATTTTTAAAAACGGTACCTCTATTATCTCCCCTAAATTGCCTTCTGCTCATTTTAAAAGGATGTCATCTTACATTAGTTATATTCCCAGCTGACCTGGGGTAAAAGATGCTGGTCGTCCACTCAATCAATGCCTTTTATAATATTATGCTCCTCTATCAAGTCACTTTCCCCTACCCTTTCATCATAGGACATGTTATTTATTCCATCCTAATAATTCTCTCCATCTTTTCTGAAGCTTGCACATTCTTCCTATAATGAGGCAACCAGAACGCAATGCTTGAAGTGCAGGTGAGCCAGAGTTAGAGTGGGGGGATCTTGAGCTTTTGGTTCAAGAGGCAGAGGCTAAGATAAGTTTCTGGTATCTATCTTATTGCACAACTAGAGCAAAGGGAAAGCCAGGAAGGGCAGTGGAATGCTCCTCTTGTGGGATGTGGGAAGACAGCAATCTCCAGTATCCCTGATGGCTACACTTGCACAAAGTGCATCCAGCTTCAGCTTACAGGCCATGTTAGGGAATACACCTAAAGTTCAGGATCCAGGCAACAGGATGACCATCAGGAGAGAGAGAAAGGGGATAAACAGCCAGTGCAGAGTACCCTGTGACTTCTCCTCAATAACAAGTATATTGCTTCTGATATTGTTGGTGGAACTTAGCAGAGGAAGGCCAAGGCAATCAATTCTCTGTCGCCGTCTAGCTCTGTGAAACAGAAAAGATGGGAGGATTCATTGGTTAGGGGAACAAACAGGAGGTTCTGTCGATGTGAACAACATTCCCAGATGGTAGGTGCTAGGGTCAAGGAAATCTCAGATTAAGTCCATAGCATTCTCAAGGGGGAGGGTGAACTGCCAGAGGTCATGGTCCACGTTGGTATCAATGACACAGATAGGAAGGGTGCCAAGGTCCTAAAGAGTGAGTACAAGGAGTTGGGTGTAATGTTAAAGGACAGGACCTACAGGGTTGTGATCTCAGGATTGCTGCTTGTGCTACATGCTAGTGAGGCATGAAATAGGAATAGTTTAGCGAGTGGTTAAGGAGTTTATGCAGGGAGAGCACTTCATACTTTTGAATCATTGGGTTTTTTTTCTAGGGAAGGTGGAACCTGTAAAGACAGAATGATTTGCACCTGATCTGGAGGGCACTGATATCCTTGCAGGAAGGTTTGCTAGTTCTCCTCTGGCAGTTGGGGGTTTAAACTAAAGTTGCAGGGAAATGGAAATCAGAGTGCCAGGGCAGATAGTGGAGTGGTTGTGGGGAAAGATGATGTTAAGCCTACATGCAAAGTCAGGAATCGAAAGGCTGAGCATGGTGTGAATAATGTTGAGTCTATTTTAATGCAAGGAGTATTGTGAGTAAGGCAAATGAGCTTCAAGCATGGATCAACATGGGATTTATTGCATTGGTCGCAGGAGAGCAGGACTGACAGCTTAATGTTCTGGGTTCCCTCGTTTTATACATGATAGAGGGGGAGATATTAAAGGAGTGGAGTTGCAATACCTGCCAATGGGAATGTCATGGCTCGGAATAGAAAGAATAGAGGGCTCAACCACTGACGCCACGTGGGTGGAACTGAGGAATGAAAAAGGAATTACCATGTTAATGGGGTTATGGTACTGACCACCCAATAGTCAACAGGATTTAGAGGTGCAAATTTGTAGGGATTGATGCACCATCAATAACTCACTCTGAGACGTAAGGCGAGATATCGGCTTTTATTGACTGGAAGAAGGAACAAGCAGTGAGTGACCACCATACTACATCCTGGAGACTGAGAGGCCGGGCTCAGGCCTCAATCGCCTTTATGCAGGGGTCTGTGGGAGGAGCCACAGGAGCAGTCAGCAGGGGACGTGTCCAGACAGGTATATGTAGTTCACCACAGGGATAGCAGAATGTTGTAAGAAAAATAAGATGATAGATCATTTTAATTTTCCACAGAAAGAGTGTGACTCCTATACTGTAAAAGGACTGCATCGGGTAGAGTTTGTCAAATATGTTCAAGGAAGTTTCCTTAATCTATATATAAAGGTCCAAAGTAGAGAGAGTGGGATAGTGGATCTTCTATTAGGAAATGAGACAGAGCATTTGCCAAAGGTTTGTGTCGGGGAACACTGGATCTCGTGATTAGGATTCACTTAGTTTCAAGACAGTTATGGTGAAGGAAAGGACTAGTCCTCAGTTTGAGATTCTAAGTTGGAAAACAGTTCATTTTAATGGCATCAGAAAGGATCTGGCACTTGTGGGTTTTGATAGTTTGCTTTCTTGCAGAGTGTAAGAAATGCAAGAGAACATTTAAGAGGGAAAGCGGATAGGGCTAAAAGAAGACATCAGACAAGGAGAAGGAGAATCCCAAATGCTTCTAAATATACATTAAGAGCAGAAGTACATCAAGGGACAGAATTGGTCCTCCTGAAGATCAGCATGGAGCCAAAGAGATGGGAGGGATCTTAGATGGATTCTTTTTTGCATCTCCATTTACTCTGGAGATGGGCACTGTCTATAGACCTGAAGCAACAGAGCAGTGAGGTCATGGAATGCAAATGGATTAGAGAAGAGAAGGTGCTTACTGTTTTGAGGTAAAATAGGGTGAATAAATCCGAAAGGCCTAGCAAGGTATCCCCTCAGACCTAGTGCAGAAATTACAGGTAGATATTTAAAATGTCCTTGACCAAGGATGAGGTGCCAGAGGACTGAAGGATTGTTGTTCTGTTGTTTAAGAAACATTCAAAACAGAAATGGGGGAGGCCCTTTAGCACAGAAAGTGTAGAGTGAAGTACTACTTTAAAAATTAGAGCAAAAGGGCAAAGAGGGGGCATGAAGTATCACTGGCAAATAAGATCATTGAAATTCCTAAAGGATTTTATAGAAGTGTAAGAGGAAAGAGTGGGACCAATTAATAGTTCTCTTCTTTATGTGGAGAAGGACGTTGTAAATGGAGATTTCTGGGGAGGAGCTATGAGGAACATCCTGGAATGTATTATCATTAAACAGGAGAGGGTATGAAATGCCTTACTAGACAAAAAACTTGGATAAGTCCCATGAGCCTGATGAAATGTGACCCAGCTCCTATGGGAAGCAAAATGTAGAGATTTCTGGAACCTTGATGGAAATTTTTCATATTTTTCATTGGCCACTGTGACTTGCCCAAAGACAGAGGACAGTAATTATGGAGAAGCGATGTCGACGTTTCGGGCCAAGACCGACGAAGGGTCTCGGCCCAAAATGTCGACAGCGCTTCTCCCTATAGATGCTGCCTGGCCTGCTGTGTTCCACCAGCATTTTGTGTGTGTTGTTGTTTGAGTTTCCAGCATCTGCAGATTTCCTCGTGTTTGGACAGTAATTATGATTACTTTATTTAAGGACAGCAGGGGTAAACCAAGGAATTGTGTAGGGCAGTAAATCCTACTTTGTAGTTGGGATATTATTAGGAAGAATTCTGAGGGACAGGATCAAATGGATCTTAGTCAGCTGAGCTTTATTGTTGCAAGATCCTGTGTGACTAAATGTTATTTTGGAAATGGAATTGTTTGTTTATTACTGTCACATGTACATAGATACAGTAAGAAGCTTGCAAATCACTACTCAGTGCTTGAAGCAGAGCACAGTCAAACAATAACAGTACAGAATAAAGTATAACAGCGACAGAGAAAGTGCAGTACAGATAAAGAATAAGATGCAAGCTCATAATGAGGTAGATTGTGAGGTCAAAAGTCCACGTTATTGTACCAGGGAATGATTTGATAGTCTTATAACAAAGGGGTAGAAACTGTCCTTGAGCCCGGTGATGCATGCTTTCAAGCTTTAGTTTTCCTTTTAGAAGTATAAAGTTGAGGACATTGTGGTTGATGAATTAGCATGGAGTTCGGTCAAGCCTGAACGTAGTCCAAAAGATAAGATCTCATGGATCCAAGGTAAATCTGGCTTGGTAATGGGAGAAACATGTTGGTTGAAAGGTGCCTTTGTGACCGGAAGCCTGTGAATAAGAGGTAGCGCAGGATTGTTGCTGGGATACTGAATTGATTGTTATATGCAGTAATCACTTGGTGATTAATATAGGTTTGATTAACTGATGACACTGTGGCATTGTGGATAGTGAGTAGGGTGGAGATACAGATCAGCTGGTACGTTTGGCAGAACTAGGTAGAAATTAAACCTGATCAGTGCAAAATGATACATGCTGAGAGGCCAACTAAAGGTAGAACACATACATTTGGTAGGATCTAGAATGTATTGAGAAGCAGAGGGACCTTGGTGTGCAAGCCCAAAGTTCCCTGAAAGTAGCACAGATAGAAGACAATGAGGAAAGCATACAAAATGCCAGCTTTCATGACAGTTATGGTACAACTCTATGAAGTGCTGGTGAGAACATATCTGGAATGTTGTGTACAGTTCTTGTCACCTTGCTAGAGGATGAATGTGATAAGGCTATAGAGGGTGCAGAAGAGACCTACCAGGATGTTGTCCAGACTGGTGGGCTTGGGTTATAAGGAGACACTGGACAGGTTGGGACTGGATAGAGGTAACTTTATGGTTAGGGAATTTAGTAAAGAACTTTTCCGGTGACAGGATTGTGTAAGACCAGATGTTTAAGATAAGGAGTAAGTCGTTCAGAGGAGATAAAGAAAGAATTTTGTTCGGCCAGAGGAGATTTTGTGCCTGGAAGTCCCTGTTGCAACATTTAAGAAATACCTAGATGGACTGACAACACGTATCTGCTGGTAAACAAAGTTAGCACAGAGTACCTGGTGACCAGCATGGACACAGTGAGCTTAAGGGCCTTTTTCTGTGCTACACAGCTCTGAGGTCTTATCTTGAAGAGCATCTTATTTAGTTCTTCCTATTGCATAAAATTAAATAGAATAATGGACGTCATTGAGCAAAGCTTGAAGTATATTGCAGCCAAGCAATCGTTGTACGCAAGTTCTCAGTTCAGTGTCTAAGTAAATTGAAAGCTGTTATTTGATACTGGAGTTTGAGTCTCTGCTTTGTGTTCCAGATGCAGAGCTGACATTCCAACTGTACAATGGCACATTATTTCCAAGGCCACAGTACAATGGCCCACGTGACGTCGTGAACATTGCTCTATTTGTCATTCTACCTCAAAAACTCTCGACTGGGGTGAGCTGGACCCCTTGAGTCTGGCAGCTTGGCCAGACTGGGACTGTGCTGGGAGGTTCTGCACTACTCCAAGGCAAAACTCTGCAACAATTCCTGTCGTACAAACTCTTCTTGGGCTTCCAGCCAGGTCCAAGTATCGATCATAACTGACGTTTCGATGACAAACTCTGTCACCTTCTTCAGGGATGAATTTATTTGTCACATACACCAGGAAAGCATTGGATCCTTTCTCAATTCCTGTCAAGTTTGGGAGATGGGGGAACACTTACCCCTGTATCGGGCTGAATCAACAGATCATTAAATAGTAGTAACTAAATACTGTTAAGGTGAATTTGATGTGTCAAGTCCATATATAATATATAATTGAGATTTATGTCGTGTATATTCAAATCTTTATGTTGCAACGTGGCTGAGGGACACCTTACAAAGGTTGATAAATTGAGGGGGGAACAAACAGGGTGGATAGTCACAGGCTTTGTCCCACGATAGGAAAGTCTAAAACAAGAGGATGCAGGTTTAAGGCGAGAGCAGAAGTATTTAAAGGAGGCCTGAAGGGCAATGTTTTCAGACAGTGTGTTGGGTATATAGAACGAGCTGCCAGAGGAAGTGGTAGAGACAGATACAATTGCAACATTTAAAAGACATTTGGGGAGATACAGAGATAGGAAAGGTTTAGAGCAGGGGTTCCTAAATCTTTTTTTCTGCCATGGGCCAATACCATTAAGCAAAGGTTCAAACAACAACACACACACAAAATGCTGGTGGAACACAGCAGGCCAGGCAGCATCTATAGGGAGAAGCGCTGTCGACGTTTTGGGCCGAGACCCTTCGTCAGGACTGGCAAAGGTTCTGTGGACCCCAGGTTGGGACCCTGGTTTAGAAGGAAATCGGCCAAACACAGGCAAATAGGACCAGCCCAGGTGGATTCTGCAGATGCTGGAAATCTTGGGAAACACACACAAAATGCTGGAGGAACTCAGCAAGTCGGGCAATATCTATGGAGGGGAATTTCCCTCTATAAATGCTGCATGACTTGCAAGGTTCCTCCAGCATTTTGTGTGTGTGCTGCTCAGGTAGACACCGTGGTCAGCATGAACAAGTTGCGCTGAAGGGACAGTTTCTGAGCTGCATAACTGTATTCCAAACACACAATAGTTCATACAGTTGTACTGAGGACAGGAGACAGGGAATGTCTCTGGTATGGAGATGCTAGTATAAAATGCAAGATCATTTGAGGAGTGGCAACACAATCATATCGATGGGTTCTGTTTCTCAAGTGTCCATTGCTTCCAAATTCCTGAAGTCTAATGTGTTAAGGGATGTAAAGTGGAAGCAGTTTATTGTAGATAGGGAAAGAGCTGCGAGTATTTGCCCCTCACTGTGAAGGTAGATAAATAGAAACAGAGTGGGTTGAGATGCTGATGTTAGATCAGAAAGTGGGCTGAGAGAGATGCAAGAGACTGCAGATGCTGCAATCCAGAGCAATAAACAATCTGCTGGAGCAACATCTTATATTCCGTCTCGGTAGCCCTCAACCTGATGGGATGAACATTGATTTCTTGAACTTCTGGTAATTGGTCCCCTCTCTCCTTCACCATTCCCATTTCCCCCTCTCATCTATCTTTTTACCTGCCCATCACCTCCCTCTGGTGCTCCTCCCCCTTCCCTTTCTTCTGTGGCCTTCTACCCCTTCCTATCAGACTCTGTATTCTCCAGCCCTTTATCTCTTTCACTGATTAACTTCCGTACTCTCTACTTCACACCTCCCTCTCTCCATTTTGCCTATCACCTATTACTTTGTACTACTTCCTCCCCCGGCCCCCCAGATGTGTCTCAAGGAGGCCATATCCAAGAATAAAGATCCCCTCCATTTGGGCCATGCCATCTTCTCACAGCCCTCACTGGGTAGGGGGTACAGAAGCCTGAAGTCCCACTCCACCTCATTCAAAAGAAGCTACTCCCTTTCAACCAGTCAGTTATTAAATGAGCTGGCAAAATCCTGATCACTGCCCCAGCAGTGCAACATTATGACTACCTCGCACTAAAATGGATTTTTACTGTGTTCAAAAATTGTGCATAATTTATATTTAATTTGTTTAATTTACTTTTCTTGTGAATGCTACTTATCTGTTGCTATTTGCCCATGAGACATAGGAGCAGAATTTGCCTTCCTCACCACAAACTCAACCTGCAAATTAACCTTAAGGGAATCCTGAATGAGGACTCCCAAGTCCCTGGGCACCTCACTGTTTTGCATTTACTCTCCATTTAGGAAATAGTCGCTCCTTTCATTTCTCCTACCAAAGTGCATGACCATACACTTCCCAACACTGCATTCCATCTGCCAGTTCTTTTCCCATTCTCCTAATCTGTCCAAGTTCTTCTATAGCTTTTTTATTTCCTCAAAGCTACCTGTCCCTCCACTAATCTTCATATCATCTGCAAACTTTGCAACAAAGCCATTAAATACATAATCCAAATCATTGACATATAACATGATAAGAATTGGTCCCAACACAGACACTTATGGAACACCACTAGTCACTGGCAGTCAACCAGAAAAGGCTCTCTTTATTCCCTCTCTTTGCATCCTGCCAATCAACCACTGCTTTATCCATGCCAGAATCTTTCAGGCAATGCCATGGGCTCATAACTTGTTAAGCAGCCTCATGTGTGGCACCTTGTCAAAGGCCTTCTGAAAATAAACTGATTCTCCTTTGTCTATCTTGCTTGTTTCTTCAAAGAATTCCAACAGATTTTTCAGGCAAGATTTTCCCTTGAGGAAACCATGCTGACTGTGGCCTATTTTATCATGAGCCTCCAAGTACCCTGAGACTTCATTCTTGATAATCAACTCCAACATCTTCCCAACCACTGAGGTCAGGCTAACTGGTCCATAGTTTCCCTTCTCCTGCTTCTCTCCCTTCTTGAAGAGTGGACATTTGCAATTTTCTAGTTGTCTGGAACCATTCCTATAACTTCCAATCCTCTAACTTGCCTCTAGTTGTTGCTCTATTATATGCCCTCCTGTTGGCTTTTATGTTGGCTTTGACTTCTCTTGTTAGCCATGTTTGTGTTATCTTTCCTTTAGAATACTTCTGGGATGTATATATCCTGTGCCTTCCATGTTGCTTCCAGAAATTTCAGTCATTGCTGCTCTGCCATCATCCCTGCCAGTGTTCTTTTCCAATCAATTCTGGCCAATTCCTCTCTCATGCCTCTGTAATTCCTTTTACTCCACTGTAATACTGATACATCTGAACTTAGCTTCTCCTTCTCAAATTTCAGGGTGAATTCGATCTTATTATATCACTTACTCCTAAGGGTTATTTTACCTTAAGCTCTCTAATCAATTCTGGTTCATTGCACAACATCATCCTCATCATCATGTGCCATGCTCTGCCAGAGCCTCAGTGACCACTTTCATCCACTGCGATCTGTCGGCAGTCAAACCTCTTGTATCTCTGGCGGTGAGGCTGGTCCACTTCTTGATGTTGTCAATCCAGGTTGTCCTCTGTCTGCCTCGGGAATGGCTTCCTTCTACTCTGCTTTCAAGTACAGTGTGATTCAGTGTGTCATCAGTTCTTGAGATGTGTCCAAAATAGCGAAGTTTCCTTTGGACAACGGCTTCCAGAAGTATTGGTTTTGTACCAATCTTTTCTAGGATGAAATTGTTGGATCTCCTTTCAATGTATGATACCCTGAGGATCCGTCTATATGTCCACATCTCAAATGCAGTCAACTTCTTTTCATCAGCTGCTCTTAAGGTCCATGTTTCACAGCCATATAGGGTTACTGGCCAGACGAGACTCTTGAGGAGGCATGTCTTGGTGTCAATGCTCACAGATCTATCTTTCCAGATGTTCCAGAGTTTGGTAGTGCTTGCGCGTGCCATTGTTAGCCTTCGCCTTATTTCCTTGCTGCATTCGTTTGCATCATTTAGGTCTGCACCAAGGAAGACACTTGTTCGATCTTGTCGTTTGAGATGTAAATGTCAGCTTGAATTGCAGTTTTACTTATCACCGTAACTTTGGTCTTTTTGCCATTTATCAGCAATCCAAATTCAGCAGAGACTTTTGCAACATTATTGAGTAGTGCTTGTATGTCTTCTTCTGTTGTGGCTAGAGGGTTGTGTCATCTGTGTATCTCAAATTACTAATGGTTCTTCCTCCTATTTTAATGCCACTGTTGTCTGGAGTAACCAGTCTAATGATCATCTCAGTGTAGATGTTAAAAAGGTGTGGAGAAAGGATGCAGCCTTGGCGGACTCCTTTCCTATTGCAGAATGATTCAGTCTCGCCAGATGTGGTCCGAAGGCTGGAGGATTGCGTAGCATACAGTGTTTCTAGAAGAGCCACTAGGTGTGGTGCCATTGTTGACCACAGTTTGGTGCATTGGACACAGTCAAATGCCTTTAAGTAGTCTATGAAGCAGATGTACAGGGGGGTATTGACCTCTCTCATTTCCTCCATTATTAGGCGCATGTTGAAGAGCTTGTCCCTGGTGCCTCAGCCACTCCTGAAGCCAGCCTGTCCGAGTGCGATTTCTCTATCTGCGTAGTTCTTTAGTCTCTCAGAGATGATTATGAGTAGAACCTTGCTGGCGTGTGATATCAATGCGATTGTTCTGTAATTACTGCACTGCAGGAGGTCCAGTTTCTTGGGAATTGGAATGTAGACAGATTGCACCAGTCTGTTGGCCATTTGCCAGTCTTCCAGATGGTGCAGACAATGCGGTGCAAGGTGTGGGCCATTGAGGTGCTTGTTGCTGACAATAGTTCTGCTGGTATGTTATCTGGACCAGGTGCTTTATTCTTTTTAATCTTCTATGTTGCTCTTTCTACTTCTGACAGTAGTGGCTCTGGTTCGTGTTCCAGTGTTGTCCAGTCAATGGCTTTGTCACGGTTTTCAATCTCGTGATTTTCATAGAGTTTCTTGGTGTACTCGAGCCACCTTTCCCTCACGTCTGCATTTGCTGTCAGAATTTTTCCTTCATCATTTTTGATTGCACCAATTCTTGGGGTGAAGGTGCCGGTTGGTTATTTTACTGCGGCATAAGCTATCTTGCTGTTGCCTTTGTTGGCCTCATTTTCCCTGTTGGAGCAGATGTGTTGTAGGTATGCCCCTTTGTCAAGCCTGCAGCGTCGTTGTACTTCACACTTCAGCTCCTTGTATTCCTTACTTGCTGCTCCCTTCTGACCTTTCACCAATCTCTTCTACTGCATACAGCGTTTCATTTGTGATCCACTCTGTGCCTTTGTGCTTGCGTCGCTTTGGAATGTGTTTCTCCGCTGCTGTTGTCAATGCATCTCTTGTTGTGTTCCACAGTTCTTCTGGTTCGACCTCTTCTTGTAAGTTCAGCAGGGCTTCGAAAGTGTTGCAAACCTCTGTGCTGAGAGAGTTTGGCATGTCTGAGAGATCGTATCTGGCTGGTGGCTTTGCTCGTTTTACGTTCTTAACCCTGAGCTTCACCTTGGCCAACAGCAGTTGATGGTCAGTATCCCAGTTAGCTCCCAGATAGGTCCTGCATTTCAGAATATTTGATTTCCATCTTTTGTTGGTGAGGATATATTCAGTCTGCTTCCTGGTTGTACCATCAGGAGCTGTCCGTCTGTATTTGTGCCGAGGGTGTTGATCAAACATTGTGTTCGTTATACAGAGGCGGTTTTCTTGACAGAACTCATTTAGCCATGTCCCCTATTCATTTGGTTTTCCTAAACCGTTGTTTCCCATGACTTCCTTATTCAGAGATGTTTGACCTGCTTTTACATTGAAATCACCTGGAATGAGCACAACACCAGTCATCAATGAGGCCTTGTAGGTTGTTATAGTGTCCCTCAAGCTCTTCCTCCTCTGCCTCGCTAGCTGGTGAGTAGTGGACAATGAGTGTCATTGGGAAAGACTTGCATTGTATACATATGGACATTAGTTCGTTCAGTGGGATGTAGCCTAGTACTGCTTTAGCTATTCCTTGCTTCAAGATCAACGCAACATCTGCTCTTCCTCCTTTCTCAGGTCCGGAGTAGTACATTGTGTAGCTGTCCTTTGTTGTAAAATGACCTCTGTCAGACCATCTGATCTCTGTTGTTCCAATGATATCGCAACCAATTCTGCCGATTTCATGGATGAGATGGTGAAGTTTCCCTGTGCTTCTTAGAGTGTGAAGATTCCAAGAGCCAATATTGATATAATGTTTGTTAAGTCTGAGGGTCTTTGTTCCAGCACTGGTTGTGTCACATTCTGGGGTTCCTGAAAGAGGATTTCCCCCAGAGTCGTCATTATGACCAGAGGTACTTGAAGTGCCATCAGCCTCTTCCCCAGTAGCATTGTTACCGTGATCCAGCCTGCGGGTCCCACTGGCCACAGAAAGGTTTTTGTCATTCATTGGTCCTGTCATAGAGTGAAAGTGGTTGTCTTGGAGGAAAGAGGATTCTGTGAGTGGCCCCCCACGTCCTTCTCACAGCGCAATGGTCACTCACGACCAATTTGCCTAGCCGTTGATGCCATTATGTCATTCTTCCGCCTGCACAGTTGACATTATTGCCATTGACCTGCTGAGATCCTCCGCCAATGCTGACATCCAACACCTTGCTGCCAGTGTCTTCACCGTAACCCTGGTAAGGGAGGCTGACAGCTGCCAGTCCTTGCCCAAGGGACACCTGGGAGTACCAGTGACAGTTCTAGGCACTCCATCATCCTCGTAGCCCTTGTGGACCCCTACGCCTGGATGCAGTTTAACGTCCTGCCCAGCACCCAATCCAAAACAGCTGGACCCCGAATGGGCTCAACTATGAGCTGCTCTAAAAAACCATCTTGTAGTCACTCTAGCAATTGCCCCTCCTGTAATCCAGCATCAACCTGATATTACCGGTCTACCCCTTGACTGTGCCCTTCTGGCCTGCATTTTCTATCTCTTGGTGTAATTTGTAGGCCACATCCATCCTACTGTTTGGGGGTCTGTATACAAATCCCATCAGGGTCTTTTTACTCTTGCAGTTCTTTAGCTCTACCCACAATGACTCTCCACCTTCCGATCCTCTGTCACCTCTTTCTAAAGATTTGGTTTCATTGTTTTTACCAACGGAGCAATGCTGCCTCCTCTGCCTTCCTGCCTACCCTTGTGTATCCTTGGACATTAAATTCCAAGCTACAATCTTTCAGTCATGCTTCAGCGATGCCTACAACATCATACCTTCCGATTTGTAACTGTGCTGCAAGTTCATCTACTTTATTCCGCATACTGCACGCATTTAGATACAACTCCTTTAGTCCTCAATTCACTCTTTTTGATTTTGACTGCCGTTCATGTTGCAACTCATCCTATTGACTGCAAGTTTGCCCTATCACAGCCTCTCCTCTGTTTGTAAACCAGCCACCTCATCTTCAGCACCATCATCCACCTTCCCTATGATTCTTCTTGCATTGAAATATTTGCAGCTCAGGACACTGGTCACACCTTTTCATTCCTAGCTTTGTCTGAGGTCTCACCAACATCTGCCTTCACAATCTCTCCACTAACTGTCCTGGCACTCTGGTTCCCATCCCCCTGCAACTCTAGTTTAAACCCTACCATGCAGCATTAACAAACCATCCAGATAGGATATTAGTCCCCCACCAGTTCAGATGAAAACTGTCCCTTCTGTATAGATCCCACTTTCCCTGGAAGAGAGCCCAATGATCCAAAAATCTTATGCCCTCCCTCCTACACCAACTCATTAGCCACGTATTAAGTTGGATGATCTTCCTAGTTCCAGCACACAACACGGGTAACAATCCTGAGATCACAACCCTGAAACTGTAGAACCTCATATCAGTCGTCCAACCCAAGATATTGGCACCTACATGGATCACGACATCTAGCTGTTCACCCTCCCACTGAAGAATGCTGAGAAGTTGATTCAAGATATCCCAGACCCTGGCACCCAGAAGGCAGCATAACATCCAGCAATCTCATTCTTGCCACAGAATCTCTAATCCCCTTCGTAATGGATCCTCTATCACCACAATGTGCCTCTTCTCTCCACTTCCCTTCTGAGTCACAAGCCAGACTCGGTGCTAGAGTCCTGACCACAATGACTTTTCCTCTGCTAGGTCATCCGCCCCAACAGTATATGCGGGAAGGGAGAGGGAGGGACTTACCGGAGGTTGGAGAATTCTCCTTTCCCCCATCCCACCTTCACTCTGTCTCCTCTTCTAGCTGCCTACCTCCTCTCATGACTCTGCCTTCCTCTACGACCCATAGTGCTTTCCCCTTAGATTCCTCCTTCACCTTTCCTGCCTATCCCCTCCCCCACCCCTTGATCTTTCCTCTGATTGGTTTTCCACCCTCCCCCCACCTTCTTTACAGGGCCCCTGCCCCCTTCTTTTTCAGTCCTGACGAAGGGTCTCGGCTCAAAACGCTGACTGCTTCTTTCAACAAATGCTGCCCAACCTGCTGAGTTCATCCAGCTTTTTTGTACGTCTTGATTTGACCACAGCATCTGCAGTGTACTTTGTGTTTATAGTTCAGATGTAATCTGGCATGAGTTCAAGATTTTTTTAAAGACATAATATTGAGGAAGACAACTGAGCATTTTCTGTCTGACCTGTTTAGCTCTCAGGGACAATCTATACATTAGGTTGTTGAACTGGTTTTATTCTTGGTTTTAATTTAACTCTGATCTCCAAGCAAATCACTGTTTACCCTTAATGAGCTGGTTGATCCTAAAGCATTTTTGCAAATATAGACCAATAAGAACACGGTATAGACACATAAAAACAAGCCCTTTGGCCCATCTAGTCCATGCAGAAATATTTAAACTGCTACTTGTGTTGGCCTGGGACCGTAGCCCTCCATATACCTACCATCCATCTATTCATCCAAACTTCTCTTAAACATTGAAATCGAGCTCGCATACAGCACTTGCACTGGCAGCTCATTCCACACTCTCACGACCCACTGAGTGAAGAAGTTTTCCCTCAAGTTCCCCTTAAGCTTTTCACCTTTCACCCTCAACCAATGATATCTAGTTGTAGTCCCAGCCAACCTCAATGGAGAATAGCCTGCTTGCATTTAGCCTATCCATGCCCTCATAATTTTGTATACCTCTATCAAGTCTCCCCTCAATTTTCTCTGTTCCAAGGAATAAAGTCCTAACCTGTTCAACCTTCCCTTCCAACTCAGGTCCTCCAGTCCTTGTAAATTTTCTCTGCACTCTTTCAGTCTTATTTACATATTTCCAAATTCTCCACATTAGGCCTCGCCAATGTGTTCTACAACCTCATAACATTGATTTATGAAGGCCAATGTACCAAAAGCTTTCTTTACAAGCTTGTCAGCTTGTGACGCTACTTTCAATGAATTATGGTATTCCCGGATCCCTTTGTTCTACTGCACTCCTCAGTGCCCTACCGTTCACTGTGTAAGCCTACCCTGGTTGGTCCTACTGAAATGCAACTCCTCGCTCTTGTCTGCATTAAATTCCATCTGCCATTTTCGGTCCACTTTTCCAGTTGGTCTAGATTCCACTGTAAGCCATGATTGTCGTCCTCGCTGTCCACCACACCCCCAATCTTGATGTCATCTTCAAATTTACTGATCCGGTTAACCACATTATCATCCAGATCACTGCTACAGATGACAAACAACAACAGCACCATTCTCTGCAGTTCACCACAGAGTACATGCCTCCAGTCAGAGAGGCAACCATCTACTGCCACTCTCTGGCTTCTCCCATTTAATCCAATTTACTATCTCATCTCGAATGCCAAGCCATTGAAACTTCTTACTCAGCCTCCTATGCAGACAACATCCATTGCCTTGCCTGCATCAACTTTACTAATAACATCCTTGAAAAACTCCATAAGATTGGTTAGACCCAAGCTACCACACATGAAGCCATGCTGACTATCCTTAATCAGTCCATGTCTATTCAAATATTCATATATCCAGTTCCTTAGAACATCTTCCACTAACTTTCCCATTACTCATGTCAGACTCACTGGCTTATTATTTCCTGGATGACTTTTAGGGACTTTCTTAAATGGTGGAACAACAGTGACAATCCTCCAATCCTCTGGTACCTCATCAGTTGCTAAGGATGATCTAAATATTGCCAGCAATGTCTGCACTTGCCTCTCACAGGGTCTGAAGGAAGATTTTGCCAGGCCCTGGGGATTTATCCACCCTAATTTGCCTCAAGAGAGCAAATACCTCCTCCTCAAATCTGTATAGGATCCATGAAGCCAATGCTGTTTTGCCTCACTCCTATAGACTCCTGAGTAAATAAAAATATAATTTAAGGTCATTCCATCTCTTTTAGCTCCATATGTGGTTACCATTCTGATCTTCCAGAACACCAGTTTTGTCCTTTGCAATCCTTGTACTCTTAACATATCTGTAGAATCCCTTAGCCCTGTCTGCTAGGGCAACCTCATGCCTTCTTTTAGCCTTCCTGATTTCTTTCTTAAGTGTTCTCTTGCATTTCTTACACTCCATGAGTACCTCATTTGTTCCTACCTGCTAAACACCTTTTTTTCTTAACCAGGGCCTCAATATCTCTTGAAAACCATGGTTCCCTAAACCTGTTACCTTTATCTTTTACTCGACAGTCACATAAAATCTCTCTGATTGGGACTTCTTCGTGCAGATTAAGGAAACATTCCTGAAATAATTTGACAGACTCCATCCCATGTAGCCATTTTACAGTATGGGGGTCTCAGTCAATATGAGGGAAGTTAAAATCACCTACTATAACAACCTTTTGTTTCTTGAAAAGGTCTGTGAACTCTCTACAAATTTGTTCCTCTAAATTGGGGTGGTCTGTAATATAGCGCCATTAAAGTCGTCACACCTTTCTTGTTCTTCTTTCCACCCATAAAGCCTCAGTGGATGAGTTCTCCAGTCTGCCCTGACTGAGTACCACCATGACATTTTCCCTGACTAGTAATGCCATCCATCCTTCTTTAATCTCTCCCGCTCTGTTGTGTCTTAGCAGAACCCTGGTATTGAGCTGTCTGTCCTGCCCCTCCTGTAGCTAAATCTCACTAACAGCTATGATATCATAATTCCATGTGTTAATCCCTACCCTGAGCTCATGTGCCTTTCTTGCAATTCTTCTTGCATTGAAATATACGCAGCTCAGGACATTAGTCACACCATGTTTAACCTTTTGATTCCTGTCTTTGAGGTCTTAACAACATCTGTCTCCACAACCTCTCCACTATCTCTTCTGGTGCTCTGGTTCCCCTTGCAACTGTAGTTTAATCCCCCCCCCCCCCCACCTCCATGTAGCACTTCCAGTTCAGGTGCAAACTGTCTCTTCTGTACAGGTCCCACCTTCCCAATGATCCAATAATCCTCCTACACCAAGTCCATAGCCATGTGTTAAACTGTATAATCTTCCTATCTTTGGCCTCTCTAGTACGTGGCATGGGTAGCAATCCTGAGATCACAGCACTGAAGGCCCTGTCCTTTAACTTGGCAACTATCTCCCTGCATTCACTTTGCAGAATCTCATCACTCTTCCTACCTATGTCATTGGTACCAGCGTGGACCACAACCCACTTAAGAATGCTCAGGACTCAGTTTGAGAGGTTCAGGACCCAGGCACCCGGGAGACATCATATCATCCTGGAATTTTGTTCTCTTCCACATAGCCTTCTTTCTGTTCCCCTAACTAACAAATCGCCTGTCAGTACAGCTCGCCTCTTGTCCCCACTTCCCTTCTGAGTCACAGAGACCTGACCACTGTGACCTTCCTCTGCTAAGTCATTCTGTTGCAACAGTATCCAAAGAGATAAACTTGTTGATGAGAGGGCTGGCCATAGGGGTACTCTGCACTGGCTCCTTAACTCCTTTCCCCTTCCTGATTGTCACCCAGTTTCCTGTGTCCTGCATGTGTTGGGTGTAACCACCTCTCATCTATCAACCCCTCAGCCTACCGGAGTTCACCCAGTTCCAGCTCCAACTCCCTAATGTGGATTGTTAGAAGCTGCAGCTTGGAATGCACTTGTCATCAGGGTCTCTGGAGGTCTTCCTGCCTTCCCACATCTCGCAAGATGAGTATTACTACTGTTATAACTAAGCAAATGTAAAGAAGGAAAACAATAAATTAATGCGGGACGGGGGGGGGCGGGGGGAGTGCGGCAGAAAAAATCTACTTACAGCTTTTTCACCTTCTCTCACTGAAGCCTTGAAGAGCTAAAGCCTCAAAATCCCCATTCTAACACTGTCCACTCCAACTCTGTCCACTCCAACTCTGTCCACGCCAACTCTGTCCACTCCAACTCTGTCCACGCCAACTCTGTCCACTCCAACACTGTCCACTCCAACTCTGTCCACTCCAACTCTGTCCACTCCAACTCTGTCCACTCCAACACTGTCCACTCCAACTCTGTCCACTCTAACACTGTCCACTCCAACTCTGTCCACTCCAACTCTGTCCACTCCAACTCTGTCCACTCCAACTCTGTCCACTCCAACTCTGTCCACGCCAACTCTGTCCACGCCAACTCTGTCCACTCCAACTCTGTCCACTCCAACTCTGTCCACTCCAACTCTGTCCACGCCAACTCTGTCCACGCCAACTCTGTCCACGCCAACTCTGTCCACTCCAACTCTGTCCACGCCAACTCTGTCCACTCCAACTCTGTCCACTCTAACACTGTCCACTCCAACACTGTCCACTCCAACTCTGTCCACTCTAACACTGTCCACTCCAACTCTGTCCACTCCAACACTGTCCACTCCAACTCTGTCCACTCCAACTCTGTCCATTCCAACACTGTCCACTCCAACTCTGTCCACTCCAGCTCTGTCCACTCTAACACTGTCCACTCCAACTCTGTCCACTCCAGCTCTGTCCACTCCAACTCTGTCCACTCCAACTCTGTCCACTCCAACTCTGTCCACTCTAACACTGTCCACTCCAACACTGTCCACTCCAACACTGTCCATTCCAACTCTGTCCACTCCAACTCTGTCCACTCCAACTCTGTCCACTCCAACACTGTCCACTCCAACACTGTCCACTCCAACTCTGTCCACTCCAACTCTGTCCACTCCAACTCTGTCCACTCCAACACTGTCCACTCCAACACTGTCCACTCCAACTCTGTCCACTCCAACTCTGTCCACTCCAACACTGTCCACTCCAACACTGTCCACTCCAACTCTGTCCACTCTAACACTGTCCACTCTAACACTGTCCACTCCAACTCTGTCCACTCCAACTCTGTCCACTCCAGCTCTGTCCACTCCAGCTCTGTCCACTCTAACACTGTCCACTCCAACTCTGTCCACTCCAACACTGTCCACTCCAACTCTGTCCACTCCAACTCTGTCCACTCTAACACTGTTCACTCCAACACTGTCCATTCCAACTCTGTCCACTCCAACTCTGTCCACTCCAACTCTGTCC
Organism: Hypanus sabinus; assembly: GCF_030144855.1. Taxonomy (NCBI): domain Eukaryota; kingdom Metazoa; phylum Chordata; class Chondrichthyes; order Myliobatiformes; family Dasyatidae; genus Hypanus; species Hypanus sabinus. The sequence goes on along the minus strand of NC_082723.1, from coordinate 62,460,660 downwards.
ACTCCAACACTGTCCACTCTAACACTGTCCACTCCAACTCTGTCCATTCCAACTCTGTCCACTCCAACTCTGTCCACTCTAACACTGTCCACTCCAACACTGTCCATTCCAACTCTGTCCACTCCAACTCTGTCCACTCCAACTCTGTCCACTCCAACTCTGTCCACTCCAACACTGTCCACTCCAACTCTGTCCATTCCAACTCTGTCCACTCCAACTCTGTCCACTCCAACTCTGTCCACTCCAACTCTGTCCACTCCAGCTCTGTCCACTCCAACTCTGTCCACTCCAACTCTGTCCACTCCAACACTGTCCACTCCAACTCTGTCCACTCCAACTCTGTCCACTCCAACACTGTCCACTCTAACACTGTCCACTCCAACTCTGTCCACTCCAACTCTGTCCACTCCAGCTCTGTCCACTCCAACTCTGTCCACTCCAGCTCTGTCCACTCTAACACTGTCCACTCCAACTCTGTCCACTCCAACTCTGTCCACTCCAACTCTGTCCACTCTAACACTGTCCACTCTAACACTGTCCACTCCAACTCTGTCCACTCCAACTCTGTCCACTCCAGCTCTGTCCACTCTAACACTGTCCACTCCAACTCTGTCCACTCCAACTCTGTCCACTCCAGCTCTGTCCACTCCAGCTCTGTCCACTCTAACACTGTCCACTCCAACTCTGTCCACTCCAACTCTGTCCACTCCAACTCTGTCCACTCCAACTCTGTCCACTCCAACTCTGTCCACTCCAGCTCTGTCCACTCCAGCTCTGTCCACTCCAACTTTGTCCACTCCAACACTGTCCATTCCAACAAAGTCTGCCTTATTTTATTTTGTTCTTTCCAAACAAGCCCATTAGTTGAGTGGCTGCTGCTCAAAACACCAAACTGCCTCAAGTCGATGCCTTATCTACTCAGTTGGGGAACTGAGTGAGCCATATCTTCTCATGCTCCGGACCTCCGATTGGCCAGTGCTCAAAAAAACATCACATTTTCATTTTACCCAGTGGTTTTTATTCACTGATTCAAAGGTTGCCTGCACAACCTTTCTAGGGGTGTTCTTATCTCCCCCGGATAAGTTCCTCACAACTATTGTGTTGCATTCTCGGCTTGGGTGAAACAGAAAATGTTGAAAATACTTGGCAGGTCAGACAGCAGGGATGGAAAGAGAAACATTCAAGTTGAAGGCAAAGGGTCTCCAGCATGAAAAGTCAGATGTTTCTTTCTCCAGAGATGCTACCTGCCCTCCTGAGTGTTTCTGGCATTCTCTGTATTTGTATCAGATTCTTGGACTGTCTAGTTGTTGACAGATTGCATGCCACCATATATCACAATGCCCTACTCACAACATTTTTGTACAACAGAATCAGGAGATGGCAAGTTTGCCACATGAAGTGAGATTAAGTGAGGTGGAGCTGCACTACTAATCAGGGACAATATTGCAGCTGTACTTAGAGAAGACATAATGGAAAGGTCAGAAACTGACCTTAAAGGGGTCAGAGTCCATTTGGGTGGAACTCAGGAATAGGAAGTGTGCAACCACACTGATGGGATTTCAACTTCCCTAATACGAGCTGGGACTTTCTTGGTGTAAGGTGCTTAGATGGGGCTGAATTTGTTAAGTGTATCCAGGATGGTTTCTTAAATCAATATGTGGATGGTCCAACAAGAGGACCTGGTGATGAGCCTGGGTAGGCAACTGACCTTTCTGTGGGTGGAAAGTTAGGGAACAGTGACCAATGCTCTTTAAATTTCAGGATAGTTATAGATAAGGATAGGTATGGTCCTTGTGGGAGAGGTTTAAATTTGGAGTAGGGCAAATTATGAGGGCATTAGGCAGGAACTAAGAAGTGTTGGTTGGGAACACCTTTTCTCTGGCGTCCACATCAGACATGAAGTTACGAGGAATGTTGACGAGGGTAAGGCAGTGGATGTAGTCTATATGGACTTCAGCAAAGCCTTTGACAAAGTTCCACATGGAAGGTTAGTTAAGAAGGTTCAGTCGTTAGGTATTAATGCTGGAGTAATAAAATGGATTCAACAGTGGCTAGATGGGAGATGCCAGAGAGTAGTGGTGGATAATAGTTTATCGGGATGGAGGCCGGTGACTAGCGGGGTGCCTCAGGGATCTGTTTTGGGCCCAATGTTGTTTGTAATATACGTAAATGATCTGGATGATGGGGTGGTAAATTGGATTAGTAAGTATGCCGATGATACTAAGGTAGGAGGTGTTGTGGATAATGAGGTGGATTTTCAAAGCTTGCAGGGAGATTTATGCCGGTTAGAAGAATGGGCTGAACGTTGGCAGATGGAGTTTAATGCTGAGAAGTGTGAGGTTCTACATTTTGGCAGGAATAATCCAAATAGAACATACAGAGTAAATGGTAGGGCATTGAGGAATGCAGAGGAACAGAGAGATCTAGGAATAACTGTGCATAGTTCCCTGAAAGTGGAGTCTCATGTAGATAGGGTGGTGAAGAGGGCTTTTGGAACGCTGGCCTTTATAAATCAAAGCATTGAGTACAGAAGTTGGGATGTAATGCTAAAGTTGTACAAGGCATTGGTAAGGCCAAATTTGGAATATTGTGTGCAGTTCTGGTCACCGAATTATAGGAAAGATATCAATAAATTAGAGAGAGTGCAGAGACGATTTACTAGGATGTTACCTGGGTTTCAGCAATTAAGTTACAGAGAAAGGCTGAACAAGTTAGGTCTCTATTCATTGGAGCGTAGAAGGTTGAGGGGGGATTTGATCGAGGTATTTAAAATTTTGAGAGGGATAGATAGAGTTGACGTGAACAGGCTGTTTCCATTGAGAGTAGGGGAGATTCAAACTAGAGGACATGATTTGAGAGTTGGGGGCAGAAGTTTAAGGGAAACACGAGGGGGTATTTCTTTACTCAAAGAGTGGTAGCTGTGTGGAATGAGCTTCCTGTAGAAGTAGTAGAGGCCAGTTCAGTTGTGTCATTTAAGGTAAAATTGAATAGGTATATGGACAGGAAAGGAGTGGAGGGTTATGGGCTGAGTGCGGGTAGGTGGGACTAGGTGAGATTAAGGGTTCGGCACGGACTAGGAGGGCCAAGATGGCCTGTTTCCGTGCTGTGATTGTTATATGGTTATATGGTTATATATGTGGAGAGTGTTTAAAGACCAATTGCACAGAGTACAGGAAAGGTATGCTTGTTGGAAGCAAGGACGGGGATGGACAGATAGAGAACTTTGGATGTCCACAGGGAGGATGAATTTAGTCAAGAAGAATAAGGAAAATAGACAATAGACAATAGGTGCAGAAGTAGGCTATTCGGCCCCTCGAGTCTGCACCGCCATTCTGAGATCATGGCTGATCATTCACTATCAATACCCAGTCCCTGCCTTGTCCCCATATTCCTTGATTCCCCTATCCATCAGATATCTATCTAGCTCCTTCTTGAAAGGTATGTAAAGCTTCGGAAGTCAGGATCTGACAAAGCATATGAGAATTATAAAGAGGCCAGAAAAGGAGTTCGGAAAGCCAGGAGAGGTCATGAAAAGACCTTGGTGAATCCCAAGGCATTCTATATTTAGATCAAGAGATTAACTAGGGAGAGGGAGGGACCACTTAAGGATAAAGGAAGGAACATTTGTTTGGATGCAGAGAATGTGAGTGAGGTATGTAACCCTCAGGTTCCATCAGCTGTGTAAGTCGAGGGAAGACAATCTCTGGCCCCAGAAAATATGTGAGACTGAGGTGCCAAACCTCCTGTTTGTGTGGATGCTGCCTGGTGTGTTACCCTGTTACAAATCAGTACCACGAAATAACAGATGATACACCATTAAACAACTTAGCTTTATAATTCTTAATTTGACTAAAGGGTTAGTAAAGTAAAACAAAAGGAAAAGGGCCCATTTTATTGGACCAGTCTAACGTGCACAAGTTGGAGCTCACGGCTTCCCTTTCGGCGAACCTCCAGCGATTTCCCCGGGCTTCGTCAACTCCCAGCTCCACTCCTTTACAGTGAATACAACCTCTCCTTTCTGGCATCTTCTCTCTCCATCTTCTGCCGAACCAAAGACCCCGATCAACTCGGTATCAGGCACACAGCATGAACAACAGTCCCCTCATTGGACGGCTCACATTCCAAAGCACCGGTGATCTCTAACCACAACCCAAACACTGCTTCTACAGAGAGACCATTACATTAGCAGTGAAACCTTTCCCATGGTGCTACAGGGACTTAATGAGTACTTTTCTTCAATCACCGTCTTCGTGGCTATCCCTCGAGGTCAAAGATGATGGTCTTCATTCCGTTGATCTATTTGTGAGCCCAATCTTGGCTTTGAAAGTTCTTCCGCATTCAGGACAGGTAGTTCCAGATCAGGCTTTGGTTGTTGCTGCCTCTCTTTCCATTTTCTTCTCTTTTCTTCACATCTGTTGGCTTCGAAAGTTGCTGTTCCTTCTCGGATGATGGCTTGCCAGAGTTTCCTGTCCTTGGCATTGGTTTCCCAATTGTTGATGTCGATGTTACATTTCTTCATGTTGGCTTTTAAGACGTCTTTGAATCTCTTCTGTTGTCAGCCTCTTTTACGTTTGCCTTCTTTAAGCTGAGAGTAGAAGATGTGTTTCGGCAGACGTTCGTCTTTCATTCGAACAACATGACCGCTCCATCTTAGTTGGTTCTTGATGACGTAGGCTCCGATGTTCATTGTTTTTGCTTCATTTAGCACGCTGACGTTGGTTCTTCTATCCTCCCAGCTGATATTCAAGATGTTTCGAAGACAGCGTTGATGGAACTTTTCAAGTGCCTTCAGATGTCGTCAGTATGCTGAGTGTATTAATACATTCGGGCGTTTAGAGGTCAAGGAGGCGGAAGTGACGGGCCTCCTTATGAGTTTTAAGGTGGATAAGTCCCAGGGCCTGATGGTCTTTACAATCAGGTTATCGAAGGAGCACAGAACAAGGTTGCTGGGCCCTTTGTGTCTTCTCCGCCCCACGGGCAAGGTCCTGGAGGACTGGCGAGTGGCTAACGTTCTAACTCTGTTTAAGAAGGGAACATGGGAAAACCTCGGGAACTATAGGCCAGCGAGTCTCATGTCAATGTAGGGAGATTGCTGGAGAGAATTCTTAGGAATAAGCTGTATGAGCATTTGGAAACGCATGTCCTAATTAGTGAGAGTCAGAATGGCTTCATGCATTGCAGGCCATGCCTTACCAACTTGTCTGAGTTTTTTGACAAGGTGACAAGAGATTGATGAGGGTAGGGCAGTGGATGTTGTCTACATGTTCGACAAAGTCCCTTACGGAGGCGAATCCGGAAGATTAAGATGCACATGATCTGTGGCAAATTTTCTGTTTGGATTCAGAACTGGCTCCTGCATAGAAAACAAGGTCGTGGTTGAGGGCCTTTATTCGAGCTGGAGGTCTGTAATTCGTGGTGTTCTGCAGGGATCTGTGCTGGGATCTCTGCTGTTTGCAATGTGTATACGTGGTCTGGATGAAAATATAGATGGGTGGGTCAGTAAACTTAGTACGTGGAGTTTAACCCAGGTAAATGTGAGGTGCTGCGCCTCAGCAGGGAAATGCAAAGAGAAATACACTGTTCAGGGCAAGGTCCTTAACTGTGTTGCTGAGCAGAGAGATCACAGGATCCAGGTTTATAGCTCCCTGCAAGTGGCCACACAGGTTGATAATGTGATTAAGAAAGCTATGGAATGCTTTTATTAGTTGAGGCATTGATTTCAAAAGTCAGGAGGTTGCGTTGTAAATTTATAAAGCCCTGGTTAGGTCATATCTGGAGTATTGAAAGGAGTTCTGATTGCCCCACTTTAGGCTTTGGAGAGGGAGCAGAAGAGGTTTACCAGGATGCTGCCTGGATTTGAGGGCGTGTGCTATCACGAGAGGCTGGACAAGCTTCAGTTGTTTTCTCTGGAGTGGTGGAGGCTGAGGGGAGATCTGATAGAGGTTTATGAGAAGCAGAGATAGAGTCGACGGAGAGTATCTGTTTCCTAGGGTTGAAATGACAGGGCATGCAATGAAGGTGAGAGAGGTTAGGCTCAAGGAGGATGTGAGGGGTATTTTACTCAGAGGGTGGTGGATGCCTGGAATGAGCTGCCTGGTGTGGTGGTAGAGATAAATACATTAGAGGCTTTTAAGAGACATTTGGTTAGGCACATGGATGTGAGGAAGATGGAGGGATATGGATATGGTGTAGGTAGGAGGGATTAGTGTATGGGTGCTTTTCATTTGCATTTTAGCTGGTTCAAATTGGCCTGTTCCTGAGCTGTTCTGTTCTTGAAAAAAATAGACTGGGACTGTATTGTCTGTCATTTATAATATTCTCATTGAAATTTACAACATCATTGAAGGGTTTGACAGGATGTGTGCAGGGATGACGGTTCCAGAATTCATGGGCACATTTTGAGAGTAAGGGATAAGCCAACTGGAATGGAGGCAGGGCAATCTTCTTCACTCGGAGGGCTCTGAACCTCTGGAATGCTCCACTTCTGACATCTGGGAAGGGTTGGTCACAGCGCCCGATCTAATTTAAACAAGATCTAAGGCCCCAATGAATAGTGGAGCAAGCTGCAGGAGGCCGATCCTTTCCTCCCACTGCAGCTCCTTATTTTCCTGAAACAGGACAGGAAGTATTTGATGAATTAAAACATCAGTAGAGATTAGTGCAATAAATGAGTGTGCAGGACAGATAGTGACTTCAGATGTTTGGAAAAGCTGGGACATTGGGTGTGGCGATGTCTGATAGCTACAGCTGAACTACTCTGATGTACAAATTCCTTTTACATGCTATTTCTAATAACTATTTCTGTTTCCTCAAAAGAACTTAGCAAAATATTCAGCAGAACAGCATATTGGTGAACAGCCCATGATTATTTTGAAACTTCTAAAATAGGAAGGGCAAATATTGATTTGTACCTAATTTGAATCTGTTACATACTGCATAATTCTGGTCTCATACTAAAAGTGAATTAAAAATCATGCACTATCATATGGATTGAAATTACAATTTTCGTTGCCTCATTTAAAAATGATATTTAAGTAATTGACAGCCTAGCAAGTAATTACATTAAATGAAGGTATTACCCTCATTAATAAAGATTGTTTTATTCACTATGGGCTAAATTTAGTGAAAAATCACTGTCTCTTCTGTATTAAAAATACTTCTTCATCTCCGATAGTTTGCATTATTCAAAGATGCATTTAATGTCAGAGAAATGTGTACAATATACATCCTGAAATGCTTTCTCTTCTCAGCCATCCACGAAAGCAGAGAAGCACCCCCAAAGAATGAATGGCAGGTAAATGTTAGAACCCCAAAGCCCCCCCCAGCTCCCCCTCCCGTGTGTAAGCGGCAGCAAAGCAACGATCCCTGCTCCCCCCACCAGCAAAGACGAGCAGCGGTGCCCAAGTGTGCAGCAAAGCAACAGCAAAGACACAGACTTGCAGTAGTTTGCATATGTCTGGCCATTTGCATTGCTGCAACAGTGTTCATCTCTAGAACTAAGGTTCAGAGCTTATCCATTATACAACCTTGAGTTGGTTTCTTGTCAGGCAGCCTTGAAACAAAGAAACCCCAGATATGTATATAAAAAAAGACTGTCTAAAACCCAATGTGCAGAGAATAAAAAACGCATCAAGCCCATAAAAAAATAACATAACTCATGGAAAAAAGCCCGTCAGACACCCAGAGTGCAGTGAAAACAAAACGGCATCCAAGCATATAGCATTTCTGAACTGAAGCCTGCAAAGAGAGTCCCATATTTCAACACAGAGCTGAGCAAACATCTTGGGACAGTAATCCAAACCAGCCCATACCTCACCTCGGGCCCTGACGCCATGAACTTTTCAATCCGGCCCGCCACTTAAATCTCCATCCCAACGGCAGGTTCTGCCGCATGGAGGCGCCGGGCTTCGCTGCCTCGATTCGGCCTGTAAATCTCCATCGTGTCGGTACTCCCTGGGGTCTGGAGCACAGAAACCTGAGGGCTTCGATCCAGTCTGTGCCCAACCGTTCACAGCCTTCCATACTCTCACCGCCTCGGTTTTGCCACATCGAATTGCCTCCAAGTCCAAAGGGAAGTTATGGACTATTGCTTGTGATGATCATTTGCCAGAATAAGTGTGGCTAACAAAGTATTTAGTTGCTGCCCTTGTTTCAGTAGCCACCATCCAGAAGTTGCTGAGGTTCACCGGTGCCATTTTAAACCGAAGGCTTATATCATCTATTGCTATATCTGATTGAAATTTTACCTCTTTAGATAGATGTAGAACAGAGGTGTGTGCAAATAGAGCACTGGACACAGAACAGGCTCTTCAGCCCTCAATGCTGTGTTAACTCTTTAACCTACTCTATGTCATCCATGTGCCTATCCAAGAGCCCCTTAGATGTTTCTAATGTATCCGCCTCTACCACCAGCTTGGAAGCACGTTCCATGCACCCACCCCACACTGAGTTAAAAACCTCTCTCTGATGTCCCTGTTATACTTTCCTCCAGTCACCCTAAAATAATACCCTCTTGTATTAGCCCTGTCCAGCCTGGATAGAAGTCACTGGCTGTCTACTTTATCGATGCCTCTTATCATCTTAAACACCTCTATCAAGTCACTACTTACCCTCCTTCACTCCAAAGAGAACAGCCCCATCTCACTCAACCTATCCTCATAAGATATGCTCTCTAATCCAAGAGGTGTCCTGGTAAATGTCCCCTGCATCCTTTCTAAAGCTTCCACTCCCTTCCTGTCATGGACAACCAGAACCGAACACAATCCTCAAAGTCGTAAACGTAAGAGATTGTGCAGATGCTGGAAATCCATAAAAATACGCACAAAATGCTGGAGGAACTCAGCAGCTTTGGTGACATCCCTGGAGTCAGCACTTTAGGCCATGAGCTTTCATCAGGCCTGGAAAGGAAGGAGGGAAAAGCTAGAAGTATGAGAGGTGACATGAGGCACAGAGAGTGGACAGCCTGCACCCTGTCCCCAGGGCAGCAACGCCAGAGTAGATCCTTTAAAGCTGAGTGAAAGAAATTTCCGGGGAGGTGTTAGAGGTGTGTTTTTGTTTTACAAAGAGCCAAGTGCCTGGAATGCACTGCTAGGGGTGGTAGTAGAGGCTGATTCAATTAGGCTCGAAGATAGGCATGTGGCTGTCAGAAAAATGGAGGCCTATTGACTGTGTTGAAGGGAAAGGGTTAAATTGATCACAGAGTAGGTTAAAAGACTGGCACAATATCCTGGGCTGAATGGCAAGTATGCACTATACTGTTTGGAGTTCTGTGTTGAGTTTAAAGCTTCCTTGCAGAAATGCAACTTCCCCAGAGGAAGGATTAACTCTTCAGGCTGATGAGCTATCATGTTCTATGAGTTGTTTGCACGATTTGTTACTTTTCACACATTGGATGTTTGCCTGTCTTTGTGGTGTGGAGTCTATCATGAATTCTATTGTGGCTGCCTGCAAGATGATGAATTGCAAGGATGTGTATGGTATACAGTACATACTCAGATCATAAACATACTTTGAACTTGTAGGAAAAACCACGCATGTGTTGACTTCGGTTGAAATAATGGCCTATCAGATCTTTGGAAAACCTCTGGAAAAGTTATTCTTCTTGGAAAAAAATTGTGCCCCTCACAAACAGATCCCCTGTCAGCTGTGGTTGCACCAATGTTCCAGTAACTTTCTGTGATGGCTGGAAGCTGCACTCACAATCCAGGGGTTCAAGTGAGCCGAGGCATCAGGTAGGTAAGCTGTCTGGCAGGATGTCCTTCACGGTCAGGGTACTGAGTGTCAGAGTTGGGAGGGTGGAGTAGTTACTCAAGACGATGGTTTTGGTCAGCCTGTTGTATAAAAGACGCCAATTAGCTGCGTCAAGTACAAAGAAGATTTCTGCGAGTGCTGCCAGGTCTCGAGGGATAGAGGACTATAGGGGGAGGTCAGGCAGGACAGGACGCTATTCATTGGAGCAGAGGATGTCAAAGTCTTTACTGAGGTATATAAAATAATGAGGGGCAGACATGAATGCACTTGATCTTTTCCCTGGGAGAGAGAACCAAAGCTAGAGCTTATAGGTTTAGTTTGAGAGGAAAGATTTAATGTAGACCTGTAGGAGCAACTTCCTCATGCACAGGATGGTGAGTATCTGGAATGACTGCCAGAGGAAGTGATTGAAGCAGGTACAACAGCAACATTTAAAAATTTCTTGAGCAGGTACATGAATAGAAAACACATGGGTCAAATGCTGGCTTATGGGAGAGACTTAGCATTACTGAGTTGGGCCAAAGGACCTGTTTCTGTGCTGTAAGACTCTGCGACTCCAAATAACTGTAGCTGCTGCTGTCATGAGATCATCGAAGAAAATATGAGAGGAGGCAGGGATCAGTACTCAGTAGTCTCTATAGTGGCCAGCAGAGATCCGTACTCAGTAGTCTCTATAGTGGCCGGCAGGGATCCGTACTCAGTAGTCTCTATAGTGGCTGGCAGGGATCCGTACTCAGTAGTCTCTATAGTGGCCGGCAGGGATCCGTAGTCAGTAGTCTCTATAGTGGCCAGCAGAGATCCGTACTCAGTAGTCTCTATAGTGGCCGGCAGGGATCCGTACTCAGTAGTCTCTATAGTGGCTGGCAGGGATCCGTACTCAGTAGTCTCTATAGTGGCCGGCAGGGATCCGTAGTCAGTAGTCTCTATAGTGGCCGGCAGGGATCAAGGATCAAAGAAAAGGAGTCAAGGAAATTGTTACTGTACTAATAAAATGCTCTAACAGAAACACTGAGCTGGGGAGCCAATCATTTGTATACTTCAGGATCCCGACGTCAACATTAAGAAATCACGTAATTGTTGGAATTAAAAGTCTTTTCTAACTTGTCCCTACATTTTCCAATTCCAAATTCAGAAATCATCGATGAGGGCGTTCTATTCTCTATTGCCGGCTTTTGGTGAAGCTGCCAAAGATGAGAGTGAGATTTGTAAATAGCCTTTAGCCAAGAAGATCCTTCCAGAGACACAAGCCGGCTTTAGACCATCACGTGGAGCAATCGACATGATCTTCATAATGCGACAACTACAAGAAAAATGTCGTGAACAACTTCAACCTTTGTATATGGCATTCATCAACTTCACCAAAGCCTTTGACTTGGTATCAAGGGTACTCCTATGGGATGTCCTAGTCACTTATGGATGCCCTGATAAGTACATTTGAAACCTGAGACTCCTCCACGATGGCATGCTTGCCACAGTCATAGTCAGCAACAGTAACTGTGAGCCTTTTTAATTCAGATCAGGAATAAAACAGGGATGCGTGATTGCCCCAACATTGTTCACCATCTTCATTACGACAGTCATCCACATCATCAAGGATGACCTACCCCCAGGAATCGAAATTGTCTACAGAACAGGTGGCAGACTTTTCAATCTTCTGTCTCAAGTCCAAAATCAAGACATCCACGAGTTCCCTCATCGAGTTCCAATACACAGATGACAACAGTGTTGCAGCTCTTTCAGAAAACCACCTACAACAGATTCTGACTGCCTTCAACCGCGCATACATGAAACTTGGACTTACCATCAATTCAAAGAAGACTCAGATCATCTACCAACCGTCACCAACTGAGACAAATCAGATAGAACCAAAAATTCAACTTGGCAAAATAAACCTGGAAAACGTGGACCACTTTCTGTATCTTGGAATCATCTCTCCTCCAATGTCGACCTTAATGACAAGATCCAACATAGTCTTAAGTGTGCTGGAACAGCTTTTGGACTTTTCCGAACAAAAGTCTTTCATGATTGTGACATCTGAACAGACACCAAAGTGTTAGTGTACAAAGCAGTGGTAATCCCAACGCTCTTGTATGCATCAGAAACCTGGACAACATAGCAACAACATCTGAAGGCACTTGCAAAGTTCCATCAACACTGTCTTCAAAACATCTTGAATATCAGCTGGGAGGATAGAAGGACCAACGTCAGCATGCTAAATGAAGCAAAAACAATGAGCATTGAAGCCTACGTCATCAAGAACCAACTAAGATGGAGCGGTCATGTTGTTCGGATGAAAGACGAACGTCTGCCGAAACAGATCTTCTACTCTCAGCTTAAAGAAGGCAAACGTAAAAGAGGCTGATAACAGAAGAGGTTCAAAGACGTCTTAAAAGCCAACATGAAGAAATGTAACATCGACATCAACAATTGGGAAACCAATGCCAAGGACAGGAAACTCTGGCAAGCCATCATCCGAGAAGGAACAGCAACTTTCGAAGCCAACAGATGTGAAGAAAAGAGAAGAAAATGGAAAGAGAGGCAGCAACAACCAAAGCCTGATCTGGAACTACCTGTCCTGAATGCGGAAGAACTTTCAAAGCCAAGATTGGACTCACAAATAGATCAACGGAATGAAGACCATCTTCCTCGACCTTGAGGGATAGCCACAACGATGGGGGTACTGTAAAGTCTTTACACAGAGTGGTGGGTGCTGTATGTTCTTTACACAGAGAGTGGTGGGTGTGTGGGACACTGGGGCTGCTGTATGCTGTATGTTCTTTACACAGAGTGGTGGGTGTGTGGGACACTGGGGATACTGTGCGTTCTTTACACAGAGAGTGATGGGTGTGTGGGACACTAGTGGTGGTGTTACAGATTGATGCATTAGGGGCTTTTAAGAAACTCATGGATGGATGTTAGAAAAATGGAGGATTATGTAGGAGGGAATGGTTGTTTTGACCTTCGAGTACGTTAAAAAGTACCGTGGTGTAATGTCCTGTGTAATTAGATCCCTGAAATAGTTTTTGTAGCTCTGGTATTTGTGTTTCTCAGCAAATAGATAACATGCTCTCAACAGGGGTCTGACAAGACCGAGCGTCAACTGTGAATGGGAAATAGTCAATTTTCTGTTTTTTTCTGTAGTCCTGATGAGAGCTCTTCAGCCTGAAGGGTTAATTCTTCGTTTCTCCACAGCTTAGAGCTGAGTCAGCAGGGAAGTTGTGTTTCTTTAAGGAAGTTCTGTATTCAACCTTCCGTCACTCTTCTCACATGGTAATTTCTACTCACAGCAGAGCTACGTGTTTGGGGACACTGGTGTCAGGCGTATGTCAAGTGTTGGTCTTTCCTAGTGTCGTTGCCTGAATGTGAACAGGCACTCAATGCTGGGAGGCTGGCCTGCTGTTGGTTCATTAGCACTTCTATAACCACTGTCCCTATTATTCTTCTTAAACAGAGGGTCAATGTTGTCCATTCTCCAGGGCCACACCTCTGGCTAAAGAGGATGCAGAAATCTCTGCCAAAGGCCCAGCAAGCTCCCCCCTCTCTTAATAACATGCAATGGATTCCATCAGGCCCTGGGGACATCCATCTCAATATTAGTGAGACACAACACTTCTCCTCCTCGATATTAATGCGTCCTGGAATATCAGAACACTCCTCCCTGATCTCTACTCATTTCATACCTGAACACCCCCCTTGGCTCCAGGCATAAATTCCTTCCTTTGTCCCGAAGTGGTCCTACCCTCAACCTGGCTACCTTCTTGCATCTAAAGTATGGAATAACATGCCTTGGGATTCTCCTTCATCCTACTTGTCAAGAATATTTCATGACACTATTAATCCCTCCTGATTCCCTGTTGAATTGGCCTGCTGCATTCCACCAGCATTTTGTGTGTGTTGCTTGAATTATCTCCTGCTTCCTTTCCCCCTATTCTAGCTGCTGTTTTTTTGGGTTCCTGTGTGCTTCAAGTAGTTTTAGTGGAGGCAATGATGAAGATATTTTACAGTTTTTTTGAAATACTGAGGGAAGGTTGGTCAGATCTCAGAAACATACAAAAGGAAGAAACACAGCTGCTAAAAGGACTTTGAGTTTTATGCAAGGTCCCAGGTTTTGATCTTCAAGCATCAGAAGGTCTGTCACACTAATAATGGGACATGGCACTGGAGAGGTAATATGGGAGACAAAGAAATGGCAGAAAAGCTTAAGAAGCGTTTTGCACCAGCCTTCACTGTTGAAGACACCAGCAGAATAACAGAAATTTGAGAGTGTCGGGGGCAGGAGTGAGTGTAGTTGCGACTAATAAGGAAGCTGAAAAGTCTGAAGTTAGGTAAGTCAACTTAACTAGATATACTACACCCCAAGGTTCAGAAAGATAGTCATAGAAAAGTACGGCACAGAAATCGTCTGTGTCGAGCTACTTAAACAGCCTACTTCATCGACCTGCACTGGGACTGTAGCCCTCCACACCTCTCCATCTGCCTACACAAACTTCTCTTAAACGTTGAAATCGAGCTCACATGCACCACCTTTGCTGGCAGATTGTTCTACACTCTCATGACCCTCTGAGTGAAGAAGTTTCCCCTCGTGTTCCCCTTAAACTTTCAGCTTTCACCCTTAACCCATGTAGTCCTTCCCAACCTCAGTGGAAAAAACCTGCCTGCATTTACCCTGCCTACACCCCTTATAATTTGTATACCTCTATCAAATCTCCTTTCAGTTTTCTACACTCCAAGGAGTAAAGTCCTAACCTATTCAATCTTGGCAATATCCTTGTAAATTTTCACTGTACTCTTTCAACCTTATTTACATCTTTCCTGTAGATAGGTGACCAAAACTCCACACAATACTCCAAATTAGGCCTCACCAACATCTTATACTACTTCAACGTAACATCCCATCTCCTGTACTCAATACTTTGATTTATGAAGGCCAACGTGCCAGAAGCTTGCTTTAGCTGTAGCTGAAGTGACTGTGGAGGCATTAGTAGTGAACATTTGAAAATCACAAGATTCTGGAACGGCTCTGGAGGACTCCATTCTTCAAGAAAGGAGAGAGGCAAAAGTCAAGACATTATAGTCTAGTTAGCCTGAATTCTGTGATTAGGAAGGTTGAGGATATCCATTATTAAGGATAACATTTCAGGGTATTTAGAGGCACATGATCAAAGTAGGCCAAAGTTTGTATGGTTTCCTTAAGGGGAAATCTAGCCCGACAAATCTGTTGGAATTCTTTGAGGAAATAACAGGGAGGATAGACAAGTAGACAGTAAATGTTGTTTACCTGGATTTTCAGAAGGCTTTCGACAAGTTGCTGCATATTGTGCTGCTTACCAAGAGAAGAGCCCATGATATTACAGGAAAGATATAGAATGGATAGAAGATGATCTGACTGGCAGGAGGCAAAGAATGGAAATAAAGTGTTGACTGCTGGTGGCTACTGTTGTTTCATAAGCGTTAGTGTTGAGATGGTTACTTTTCATGTTACATGTTAATGATCTGGATGGTAGAATTAATGGGTGTGTGGCCATGTTTGTGGACAAAGCAAAGACAGGTGGAGGGGCAGGTAGTGTTACAGAAGGACAAACAGATTAGCAGACTGGGCAGAGAAGTGTATGGTTATGTACTTTAGTTGAAGGAATAAAGGTGTAGACTACTTTTTAATGGGGCAGCAATCTCAGAAATCAAATGAGCAAAGGAACTTGAGGGTTGGAAGGTGTTGAATCTTTGTGGATAGAGCTAAGGAACTGCAAGGGTAAAAATACCTTGTTGGGAGTTGTATACAGACACCCCAAACACTAATAAGGATGTGGTCTACAAATTACAATGGGGGATGGAAAATGCATGCCAAAAGGACAATGTTACAATAGTTATGGGGATTTCAATAGGCAGGTAGATTGGGAAAATCAGGTTGGTGCTGGGTTCCAGGAGGGGGAATTCCTACACTGCCTATAAGATGATTCTTAAAGCAGCTTGTGGTTGAGCCCACTGGGGGATCAGCTATTCCCATTGGGTGTTGTGCAATGAACCAGAATTGATTAGAGAACTTAAGGTAAAAGACCCTGAGGGGAAATGATCATAATATGATCAAATTCGCCCTGAAATTTGAGAAGGAGAAGCTAAACTCAGATGTATCAGTATTACAGTGGAGTAAAAGGAAATACAGAGGCATGAAAGAGGAGTTGCCCAGAATTGATTGGGAAATAACCCTGGCAGAGATGACAGCGCAGAGCAGTAATGGCTGGAATTTCTGGAAACAATTTGGAATGCACAGGAAATATGCATCCCAAAGAGGAAGAAATATTCTAAAGGCAAGATGACACAACCATGGCTAACAAGGGAAGTCAAAGCTAACATAAAAGCCAAAGAGAGGGCATATACTAGAGCAAAAGATAGTGAGAAGTTAGAGGATTTGGGAGCTTTTAAAAACCAACAGAAGGCAACTAAGAAAATCATTAAGAAGATAAAGATGGAATACTAAAATAAGTTAGCCAATAACACTAAAGAGGATACCAAAAGTTTCTTCAGATACATAAAGTGTAAAAAAGAGATAAGAGTGATATCGATGTTGAAGAGGTAGTAATTGGGACAAAGAAATGGGGGTGAATCATTTTGTATCAGTCTTCACTGTGAAAGACACTGACGGTATAGCAGAAGTTCCAAGTGTCAGCAGTCCTGAAATGTGTGAAGTTACCATTACCAAGGAGAAGTTCTTGGGAAACTGAAAGGTCTGAAGATAGATAAGTCACCTGGACCAGGTGTTGCGCACGACATGGTTCTGGAAGAAGTATGTGGAAAAGGTATTTCCAATCGTGAAGGCCTCCGGGAGTAGAGGACACAGCCTCAGAATAAAAGGACATCCCTTTAGAACAGAAATGAGGAAGAATTTTGTTCGCCAGATGCTGGTGAATCTGTGAAATTTATTGCAGAAGATATCTGTGGAAGATAATTCAAAGAGTATATTTAAAGTGTAAGTTGATAAGTTCTTGATTGGTAAGGGCGTTAAAGGCTGCAGGGAGCAGAGTTAATGGGTTGGTCGAATGACCTAATTCTGCTCCTATGTCTAGAGGTATTATGGTCGTATGGTCTATTCATATAGTTGCTGAATAGGTGATTTGGCCAAGCAGCTGAGAAAAACATGACCCTAATCCAATGAGTGCACTGTGCTTGGGGGGGGTGGTATTTATTGTCTGCAGTGATGTTGGTGGGGAGCTCCTCCACTATAGAGCCTCTTGTGAAGGAGACCTCCTGTCCTGGAAGGATGAAAGTAGCAGAACTTCTCAAAATAAAACTGGAATACCAGAAAAGTCTTGTTAGCTTGTTCTACTTCAATGATCTGATCTGTATGAACAGAACAAAAGATGAGCTTTTCACTGTACAAGTGACAATAATATTCCAGTTCCAGTAAGTGGATGTCTCCAACATGGCTGTGCTGAATCCCTGCGGGTTTGGGAAACCATGCAGGCACTGCGGGAGCTTTCAGGTAATGGCTGAGTGTCGTGGCACCGCAGCTAACCCTTGCAGGTTACTGGTCGAGGCTGGTTTTTAAGTGATGGGGACATCGGGATATTGTTGGACTGCTATCTGCCTGCCATCCTCTGCCCTCATCTACTGGGCCACACTTGTGGCGAAGGGTCAAGGTCTGACATGCTGGATGCTGCTTCAGCTGTCCGGTGGCCGTTGTCCGTTGTTCTGTAAGGCCGCTGAGTGTGAACGTTGCTGTGGCCTCAGTCCGAGCACAGAGGCTGAGGGGAGGTGGGGACATAACTCAGGTCATGAAATGCATGGGGATGCAATTATACTGTGTAAGGGATTGAATATGAAGGTTGTGTTTTGTTACACTGGATAATGAAGCTGTAAGTAGCTCTTCTCACTGCTTTGTTTATAGAGAGAGTCATAGTTATACAGCATTGGCACAGGCCTTTCAACCCAATCCATCCATGTTAACCTAAGTTCTCTACTTGAATTCATCCCTTTTAACCGCATTTGGCCCATGTGTAGCTCTCTGAAATCTGCATTTCACTCTTTTCTACCTGAGCTGATATCATTCTTGGGCTCATCCTGCCCAGCCCCTGAATACTTGTGATCTTACTCCTGACCTAGGTATACCATCCAGTTTAGGGGAGCACAGTTAGTGTTCATTTTGCAATGGGAGCTCATTCTTAACCAGGATAGAGTGAGCAGTCTCACTCTTTGATCACCCTCTGTGTGCAGCTTTAGATTAGTGCACGGGTGGATTGGAATTTGTTCATTATCGTCACAGGTACCGAGACAGAGTGACAAGATTGATTGCCTACTGTTCATATGACCACATCATTGCACAGTGCAGTGAGATAGAACAAGGTTAAACAATGGCAGTATGCAGAATAAAGTGTTATAGTTACAGAGGAAGTGCAGCGCAGCTAGACGAGTTGCACGATCATAACAAGATGGATTGTGAGGCCAAGGATCCATTTTATGGCACTAAGGAACCATTCAGTTGTCTTATACTTGCGAAGCTAAAAACCTCCCATTTATCCTCTGGAGTCTTTCAAATGCACGGACCGTGAAAGCGTATTGTAAACTTCCTCGACCTTGGCACTGACGCACGGAATGAGCTTTGGCTTGCAATCAGTTGCATGTTCAGCCAGTGCGCCCCGGAGGGAGTGTTTGCATTCACTGTCTCAGTGCTCTGTGACATGCCACCCTTGATAAACTCTCCAGCCTTACGGGAAAAGAAGAGGTCAAATGGAACCTCCCCACCCTCATCCAAACAAAACACCGGTTGTTTTGCACACACACGGTTGTTCAGTTCTTGGGTTCTTTGTCAGAGTTATGGTTTTGTGTCCCTTGATACGGAGGGCCAGGAAAAATTTCCCCATCAACACCACAGCAATTTGGAAAATCTGAAGGATTCCCATATTCTTGTAGCTTGTTCAAGGTAACTGTACTTTTGCAATTTGCTAGTCATTAAAACTTTGTCATCTGTGTCAGTGAAGTCATGGTAACCACATCTGGAAGAGATGGTTGTTGACTTCAGGAGGTCACGGAGCGACCACTCCCCACTGAACATTGACGGCTTCTTGGTAGAGATCGTTAAGAGCACCAAATTTCTTGGTGTTCACTTGGCGGAGAATCTCACCTGGTCCCTCAACACCAGCTCCATAGCAAAGAAAGCCCAGCAGCATCTCTACTTTCTGCGAAGGCTGAGGAAAGTCCATCTCCCATCCCCCCATCCTCATCACATACTACAGGGGTTGCATTGAGAGCATCTTGAGCAGTCGCATCACTGCCTGGTTCGGAAATTGCACCATCTCGGATCGCAAGACCCTGCAGCGGATAGTGAGGTCAGCTGAGAAGATCATCGGGGTCTCTCTTCCCGCCATTATGGACATTTACACTACACACTGCATCTGCAAAGGAAACAGCATTATGAAGGACCCCGTGCACCCCTCATACAAACTCTTCTCCCTCCTGCCATCTGGGAAAAGGCTCCAAAGCATTCAGGCTCTCATGACCAGACTATGTAACAGTTTCTTCCCCCAAGCTATCAGATTCCTCAATACCCAGAGCCTGGACTGACACCTTACTGCCCTATTGTCTTGTTTATTATTTATTGTAACGCCTGCACTGTTTTGTGCACTTCATGCAGTCCTGGGTAGGTCTGTAGTCTAGTCTAGTTTTTTTCTCAGTGGTTTTTTACATAGTTCAGTCTAGTTTTTGTACTGTGTCATGGAACACCATGGTCCTGAAAAAATGTCTCATTTTTACTATGTACTCTACCAGCAGTTATGGTCAAAAAGACAATAAAAGTGACTTGACTTCAGGACGAGAGTTCCCGGGCTCGATTCCTTGCACTCTTTCCATCCGTGCCGGGTCGAGCTGGTAACTTGGCCTCGTGAAACAGACAACGCTTAAGGAACGGCACGGTTGCCACCCGATGCGCCAGCAGGCGCAGGGAGGAACTTTAAAAGTTGTTGCAAAAGTGAAACTTTCACCAAAAAATTGGCCGTTTGGCGAAGGACCGTGGATCAGCTCAGTTAAAATAATTTGTATGGTCTGTGTAGTTCATACCATGCATCCGAACATCGCATTTTATTGTTCTTTTCCAAAGGGTATCATCACTGGACGTGGTTCGGTCCTCCACCTGAGAATTGTCGTGTGTCTGTCTCTGAGATTGAGGCCTGAACGTACCAGGATTCCGATTCTCAGGACAGAAGTATTCTCAAGATAGGATGACGCCACTGTAGTAATTGACTTACTCAGATATAACGTCATCAAAATTGGTGTCCGATGGGCCTGACTCTCCGCCTGGATACAGCGCAGTTAACCACATTGATTGCATTTACATAGTTCCTCCAACACAAGAGATACTTGAAAGCTTTGCATCTGATTGCCATCAGATCGAGTTGGGCAGGGAGCTGAAGCTATTAGGACAAAGTGATCCATCTCAGCTGCCGCTTGGCAAATTAAATAAATTTTGCGAGAGTGAAGAACGGAAGGAGAGAGCATTTGAACGGTTTCTGTCATTGTCGGACTACTGTACTAGCAGGGAAGGTGACAGATATTCATAGTTCTACCATTTGGTCTTTGGTAGTCGGGCTGTGGCTGAATTTTTATAGCGTTATTAGAGGCCTGACTGGAAATTAGGGCTGTGAAATGAAGGCTTCCTGGATATTCAGGGAATCAGTTACCTTCCTGACCGTTATTCAAATATCCTGAGGGAGGGTCAATTGAAGCATGTGTAAAATGAAGCTATCACTTGGACGGCATAGCCATGCAGAGCAAGTGTGGATTCCCAGTGCTTTGCAGAAATTCAAGTTAGTTTGTTCATTTTGAATAAGCACAGGCACCATAAACGAAACTGGATTATAACCACTCTGATAATAAGGTTTGCATA
Source organism: Hypanus sabinus (assembly GCF_030144855.1). Lineage (NCBI taxonomy): Eukaryota > Metazoa > Chordata > Chondrichthyes > Myliobatiformes > Dasyatidae > Hypanus > Hypanus sabinus. The sequence continues at coordinate 62,440,037 of NC_082723.1, read as the reverse complement.
AAAGGAAAGTTAAATAATACAAATGTTCAATCATTAGAAACTGGGCAGTTAGGAGCACTTTTGTCCAGACAATGAAAACAGTTGAAAGTGATCGCCATGATGACACAGACATTTAAAGGTGAAATTGTGAAAATATTACTTCATGAACATATGACTAGTTATTCCAGTGGGGAGTTTAGGGGGAACTTCTGTCCTCAGACTGAGCTGAGGTTGTGGAACCGCTGCCATCAGTAGGTGGAATCGGGCACTCTGATTCACTTGACAAGGAAGTAAAAGGTGTAAATAAAGGAATGGTTAGAAACCACAGAGCACCATCTTGTGGACAACAGGCACACACACAGCACTGGAGATTTCAGACCACCTTGTGGACATCAGGAACACACACAGCACTGGAGATTTCAGACCATCTTGTGGACAACAGGAACACACACAGCACTGGAGATTTCAGACCACCTTGTGGACATCAGGAATACACACAGCACTGGAGATTTCAGACCATCTTGTGGACAACAGGAATACACACAGCACTGGAGATTTCAGACCATCTTGTGGACAACAGGAATACACACAGCACTGGAGATTTCAGACCATCTTGTGGACAACAGGCACACACACAGCACTGGAGATTTCAGACGACCTTGTGGACAATAGACACACACATAGCACTGGAGATTTCAGACCACCTTGTGGACATCAGGAATACACACAGCACTGGAGATTTCAGACCACCTTGTGGACAACTGACACACACACAGCACTGGAGATTTCAGACCATCTTGTGGACATCAGGCACACACACAGCACTGGAGATTTCAGACCACCTTGTGGACATCAGGAATACGCACAGCACTGGAGATTTCAGACCACCTTGTGGACAACAGACACACACACAGCACTGGAGATTTCAGACCATCTTGTGGACAACAGCAACACACACAGCACTGGAGATTTCAGACCACCTTGTGGACATCAGGAATACACACAGCACTGGAGATTTCAGACCATCTTGTGGACAACAGGAATACACACAGCACTGGAGATTTCAGACCATCTTGTGGACAACAGGAATACACAAAGCACTGGAGATTTCAGACCATCTTGTGGACAACAGGCACACACACAGCACTGGTGATTTCAGACCACCTTGTGGACAATAGACACACACACAGCACTGGAGATTTCAGACCACCTTGTGGACATCAGGAATACACACAGCACTGGAGATTTCAGACCACCTTGTGGACAACTGACACACACACAGCACTGGAGATTTCAGACCATCTTGTGGACATCAGGCACACACACAGCACTGGAGATTTCAGACCATCTTGTGGACATCAGGAATACACACAGCACTGGAGATTTCAGACCACCTTGTGGACAACTGACACACACACAGCACTGGAGATTTCAGACCATCTTGTGGACATCAGGCACACACACAGCACTGGAGATTTCAGCCCATCTTGTGGACATCAGGCACACACACAGCACTGGAAATTTCAGACCACCTTGTGGAGAACAGACACACACACAGCACTGGAGATTTCAGACCACCTTGTGGACAACAGACACACACACAGCACTGGAGATTTCAGACCACCTTGTGGACAACAGACACACACAGAGCACTGGAGATTTCAGACCACCTTGTGGACATCAGGAATACACACAGCACTGGAGATTTCAGACCATCTTGTGGACATCAGGCACACACACAGCACTGGAGATTTCAGACGACCTTGTGGACAACAGACACACACACAGCACTGGAGATTTCAGACCACCTTGTGGACAACAGGAATACACACAGCACTGGAGATTTCAGACCACCTTGTGGACATCAGGAATACACACAGCACTGGAGATTTCAGACCATCTTGTGGACAACAGGCACACACACAGCACTGGAGATTTCAGCCCATCTTGTGGACATCAGGCACACACAGAGCACTGGAAATTTCAGACCAACTTGTGGAGAACAGACACACACACAGCACTGGAGATTTCAGACCACCTTGTGGACAACAGAAACACACACAGCACTGGAGATTTCAGACCACCTTGTGGACAACCGACACACACAGAGCACTGGAGATTTCAGACCACATTGTGGACATCAGGAATACACACAGCACTGGAGATTTCAGACCATCTTGTGGACATCAGGAATACACACAGCACTGGAGATTTCAGACCACCTTGTGGACATCAGGAATACACACAGCACTGGAGATTTCAGACCACCTTGTGGACAACAGTCACACACACAGCACTGGAGATTTCAGACCACCTTGTGGAGAACAGACACACACACAGCACTGGAGATTTCAGACCACCTTGTGGACAACAGACACACACACAGCACTGGAGATTTCAGACCACCTTGTGGACATCAGGAATACACACAGCACTGGAGATTTCAGACCACCTTGTGGACAACAGGAATACACACAGCACTGGAGATTTCAGACCACCTTGTGGACATCAGGAATACACACAGCACTGGAGATTTCAGACCATCTTGTGGACATCAGGCACACACACAGCACTGGAGATTTCAGACGACCTTGTGGACAACAGACACACACACAGCACTGGAGATTTCAGACCACCTTGTGGACAACAGGAATACACACAGCACTGGAGATTTCAGAACACCTTGTGGACATCAGGAAAACACACAGCACTGGAGATTTCAGACCACCTTGTGGACAACAGACACACACACAGCACTGGAGATTTCAGACCACCTTGTGGACAACAGACACACACACAGCACTGGAGATTTCAGACCACCTTGTGGACAACAGACACACACACAGCACTGGAGATTTCAGACCACCTTGTGGACATCAGGAATACAAACAGCACTGGAGATTTCAGACCACCTTGTGGACAACAGACACACACACAGCACTGGAGATTTCAGACCACCTTGTGGACATCAGGAATACACAGAGCACAGGAAATTTCAGACCACCTTGTGGACAACAGACACACACACAGCACTGGAGATTTCAGACCCCCTTGTGGACATCAGGAACACACACAGCACTGCAGATTTCAGACCACCTTGTGGACAACAGACACACACACAGCACTGGAGATTTCAGACCACCTTGTGGACATCAGGAATACACACAGCACTGGAGATTTCAGACCACCTTGTGGACATCAGGAATACACACAGCACTGGAGATTTCAGACCCCCTTGTGGACATCAGGAATACACACAGCACTGGAGATTTCAGACCAGCTTGTGGACAACAGACACACACACAGCACTGGAGATTTCAGACCACCTTGTGGACATCAGGATTACACACAGCACAGGAGATTTCAGACCACCTTGTGAACATCAGGAATACACACAGCACTGGAGATTTCAGACCACCTTGTGGACAACAGTCACACACACAGCACTGGAGATTTCAGACCACCTTGTGGACATCAGGCACACACACAGCACTGGAGATTTCAGACCACCTTGTGGACAACAGGCACACACACAGCACTGGAGATTTCAGACCCCCTTGTGGACATCAGGAATACACACAGCACTGGAGATTTCAGAACACCTTGTGGACATCAGGCACACACACAGCACTGGAGATTTCAGACCACCTTGTGGATAACAGACACACACACAGCACTGGAGATTTCAGACCACCTTGTGGAGAACAGACACACACACAGCACTGGAGATTTCAGACCACCTTGTGGAGAACAGACACACACACAGCACTGGAGATTTCAGACCACCTTGTGGACAACAGACACACACACAGCACTGGAGATTTCAGACCACCTTGTGGACAACAGACACTCACACAACACTGGAGATTTCAGACCACCTTGTGGACATCAGGAATACACACCGCACTGGAGATTTCAGACCACCTTGTGGACAACAGACACACACACAGCACTGGAGATTTCAGACCATCTTGTGGACATCAGGAATACACACAGCACTGGAGATTTCAGACCACCTTGTGGACAACAGACACACACACAGCACTGGAGATTTCAGACCACCTTGTGGACATCAGGAATACACACAGCACTGGAGATTTCAGACTACCTTGTGGACATCAGGAATACACACAGCACTGGAGATTTCAGACCACCTTGTGGACAACAGACACACACACAGCACTGGAGATTTCAGACCACCTTGTGGACATCAGGAATACACACAGCACTGGAGATTTCAGACTACCTTGTGGACAACAGGCACACACACAGCACTGGAGATTTCAGACCACCTTGTGGACATCAGGAATACACACAGCACTGGAGATTTCAGACGACCTTGTGGACATCAGGCACACACACAGCACTGGAGATTTCAGACCACCTTGTGGACATCAGGAATACACACAGCACTGGAGATTTCAGACCACCTTGTGGACAACAGACACATACCCAGCACTGGAGATTTCAGACCACCTTGTGGACAACAGACACACACACAGCACTAGAGATTTCAGACCATCTTGTGGACATCAGGCACACACACAGCACTGGAGATTTCAGACCACCTTGTGGACAACAGACACACACACAGCACTAGAGATTTCAGACCATCTTGTGGACATCAGGCACACAGCACTGGAGATTTCAGACCATCTTGTGGACATCAGGCACACAGCACTGGAGATTTCAGACCACCTTGTGGACATCAGGAATACACACAGCACTGGAGATTTCAGACCACCTTGTGGACATCAGGAATACACACAGCACTGGCGATTTCAGACCACCTTGTGGACAACTGACACACACACATCACTGGAGATTTCAGACAATCTTGTGGACATCAGGCAAACATACAGCACTGGAGATTTCAGCCCATTTTGTGGACATCAGGCACACACACAGCACTGGAGATTTCAGACCACCTTGTGGAGAACAGACACACACACAGCACTGGAGATTTCAGACCACCTTGTGGACAACAGACACACACACAGCACTGGAGATTTCAGACCACCTTGTGGACAACAGGAATACACACAGCACTGGAGATTTCAGACCACCTTGTGGACATCAGGAATACACACAGCACTGGAGATTTCAGACCACCTTGTGGACAACAGTCACACACACAGCACTGGAGATTTCAGACCACCTTGTGGACAACAGGCACACACACAGCACTGGAGATTTCAGACCACCTTGTGGACATCAGGAATACACACAGCACTGGAGATTTCAGACCACCTTGTGGACAACAGACACTCACACAACACTGGAGATTTCAGACCACCTTGTGGACATCAGACACACACACAGCACTGGAGATTTCAGACCATCTTGTGGACATCAGGAATACACACAGCACTGGAGATTTCAGACCACCTTGTGGACATCAGGAATACACACAGCACTGGAGATTTCAGACCACCTTGTGGACATCAGGAATACACACAGCACTGGAGATTTCAGACCACCTTGTGGACAACAGTCACACACACAGCACTGGAGATTTCAGACCACCTTGTGGACAACAGGCACACACACAGCACTGGAGATTTCAGACCACCTTGTGGACATCAGGAATACACACAGCACTGGAGATTTCAGACCACCTTGTGGACAACAGACACTCACACAACACTGGAGATTTCAGACCACCTTGTGGACATCAGACACACACACAGCACTGGAGATTTCAGACCATCTTGTGGACATCAGGAATACACCCAGCACTGGAGATTTCAGACCACCTTGTGGGCATCAGGAACACACACACAGCACTGGAGATTTCAGACCACCTTGTGGACAACAGTCACACACACAGCACTGGAGATTTCAGACCACCTTGTGGACAACAGACACACACACAGCACTGGAGATTTCAGACCACCTTGTGGACATCAGGAACACACACAGCACTGGAGATTTCAGACCACCTTGTGGACAACAGACACACACACAGCACTGGAGATTTCAGACCACCTTGTGGACATCAGGAATACACACAGCACTGGAGATTTCAGACCACCTTGTGGACATCAGGAATACACACAGCACTGGAGATTTCAGACCACCTTGTGGACTTCAGGAATACACACAGCACTGGAGATTTCAGACCACCTTGTGGACAACAGTCACACACACAGCACTGGAGATTTCAGACCACCTTGTGGACAACAGACACACACACAGCACTGGAGATTTCAGACCACCTTGTGGACATCAGGAACACACACAGCACTGGAGATTTCAGACCACCTTGTGGACAACAGACACACACACAGCACTGGAGATTTCAGACCACCTTGTGGACATCAGGAATACACACAGCACTGGAGATTTCAGACCACCTTGTGGACATCAGGAATACACACAGCACTGGAGATTTCAGACCACCTTGTGGACTTCAGGAATACACACAGCACTGGAGATTTCAGAACACCTTGTGGACATCAGGAATACACACAGCACTGGAGATTTCAGACCACCTTGTGGACATCAGGAATACACACAGCACTGGAGATTTCAGACCACCTTGTGGACAACAGACACACACACAGCACTGGAGATTTCAGACCACCTTGTGGACAACAGACACACACACAGCACTGGAAATTTCAGACCACCTTCTGGACATCAGGCACACACACAGCACTGGAGATTTCAGACCATCTTGTGGACATCAGGCACACACACAGCACTGGAGATTTCAGACCACCTTGTGGACATCAGGAATACACACAGCACTGGCGATTTCAGACCACCTTGTGGACAACTGACACACACACAGCACTGGAGATTTCAGACAATCTTGTGGACATCAGGCACACACACAGCACTGGAGATTTCAGCCCATTTTGTGGACATCAGACACACACACAGCACTGGAGATTTCAGACCACCTTGTGGACAACAGACACACACACAGCACTGGAGATTTCAGACCACCTTGTGGACATCAGGAATACACACAGCACTGGAGATTTCAGACCATCTTGTGGACATCAGGCACACACACAGCACTGGAGATTTCAGACGACCTTGTGGACAACAGACACACACACAGCACTGGAGATTTCAGACCACCTTGTGGACATCAGGAATACACACAGCACTGGAGATTTCAGACTACCTTGTGGACATCAGGAATACACACAGCACTGGAGATTTCAGACCACCTTGTGGACAACAGACACACACACAGCACTGGAGATTTCAGACCACCTTGTGGACAACAGTCACACACACAGCACTAGAGATTTCAGACCATCTTGTGGACATCAGGCACACAGCACTGGAGATTTCAGACCATCTTGTGGACATCAGGCACACACACAGCACTGGAGATTTCAGACCACCTTGTGGACATCAGGAATACACACAGCACTGGCGATTTCAGACCACCTTGTGGACAACTGACACACACACAGCACTGGAGATTTCAGACAATCTTGTGGACATCAGGCAAACACACAGCACTGGAGATTTCAGCCCATTTTGTGGACATCAGGCACACACACAGCACTGGAGATTTCAGACCACCTTGTGGAGAACAGACACACACACAGCACTGGAGATTTCAGACCACCTTGTGGACAACAGACACACACACAGCACTGGAGATTTCAGACCACCTTGTGGACAACAGGAATACACACAGCACTGGATATTTCAGACCACCTTGTGGACATCAGGAATACACACAGCACTGGAGATTTCAGACCACCTTGTGGACATCAGGAATACACACAGCACTGGAGATTTCAGACCACCTTGTGGACAACAGTCACACACACAGCACTGGAGATTTCAGACCACCTTGTGGACAACAGGCACACACACAGCACTGGAGATTTCAGACCACCTTGTGGACATCAGGCACACACACAGCACTGGAGATTTCAGACCACCTTGTGGACAACAGTCACACACACAGCACTGGAGATTTCAGACCACCTTGTGGACAACAGACACTCACACAACACTGGAGATTTCAGACCACCTTGTGGACAACAGACACTCACACAACACTGCAGATTTCAGACCACCTTGTGGACATCAGGAATACACACAGCACTGGAGATTTCAGACCACCTTGTGGACAACAGACACACACACAGCACTGGAGATTTCAGACCACCTTGTGGACAACAGACACACACACAGCACTGGAAATTTCAGACCACCTTCTGGACATCAGGCACACACACAGCACTGGAGATTTCAGACCATCTTGTGGACATCAGGCACACACACAGCACTGGAGATTTCAGACCACCTTGTGGACATCAGGAATACACACAGCACTGGCGATTTCAGACCACCTTGTGGACAACTGACACACACACAGCACTGGAGATTTCAGACAATCTTGTGGACATCAGGCACACACACAGCACTGGAGATTTCAGCCCATTTTGTGGACATCAGGCACACACACAGCACTGGAGATTTCAGACCACCTTGTGGACAACAGACACACACACAGCACTGGAGATTTCAGACCACCTTGTGGACATCAGGAATACACACAGCACTGGAGATTTCAGACCATCTTGTGGACATCAGGCACACACACAGCACTGGAGATTTCAGACGACCTTGTGGACAACAGACACACACACAGCACTGGAGATTTCAGACCACCTTGTGGACATCAGGAATACACACAGCACTGGAGATTTCAGACTACCTTGTGGACATCAGGAATACACACAGCACTGGAGATTTCAGACCACCTTGTGGACAACAGACACACACACAGCACTGGAGATTTCAGACCACCTTGTGGACAACAGTCACACACACAGCACTAGAGATTTCAGACCATCTTGTGGACATCAGGCACACAGCACTGGAGATTTCAGACCATCTTGTGGACATCAGGCACACACACAGCACTGGAGATTTCAGACCACCTTGTGGACATCAGGAATACACACAGCACTGGCGATTTCAGACCACCTTGTGGACAACTGACACACACACAGCACTGGAGATTTCAGACAATCTTGTGGACATCAGGCAAACACACAGCACTGGAGATTTCAGCCCATTTTGTGGACATCAGGCACACACACAGCACTGGAGATTTCAGACCACCTTGTGGAGAACAGACACACACACAGCACTGGAGATTTCAGACCACCTTGTGGACAACAGACACACACACAGCACTGGAGATTTCAGACCACCTTGTGGACAACAGGAATACACACAGCACTGGATATTTCAGACCACCTTGTGGACATCAGGAATACACACAGCACTGGAGATTTCAGACCACCTTGTGGACATCAGGAATACACACAGCACTGGAGATTTCAGACCACCTTGTGGACAACAGTCACACACACAGCACTGGAGATTTCAGACCACCTTGTGGACAACAGGCACACACACAGCACTGGAGATTTCAGACCACCTTGTGGACATCAGGCACACACACAGCACTGGAGATTTCAGACCACCTTGTGGACAACAGACACACACACAGCACTGGAGATTTCAGACCACCTTGTGGACATCAGGAATACACACAGCACTGGAGATTTCAGACTACCTTGTGGACATCAGGAATACACACAGCACTGGAGATTTCAGACCACCTTGTGGACAACAGACACACACACAGCACTGGAGATTTCAGACCACCTTGTGGACATCAGGAATACACACAGCACTGGAGATTTCAGACTGCCTTGTGGACAACAGGCACACACACAGCACTGGAGATTTCAGACCACCTTGTGGACATCAGGAATACACACAGCACTGGAGATTTCAGACCACCTTGTGGACAACAGTCACACACACAGCACTAGAGATTTCAGACCATCTTGTGGACATCAGGCACACAGCACTGGAGATTTCAGACCATCTTGTGGACATCAGGCACACACACAGCACTGGAGATTTCAGACCACCTTGTGGACATCAGGAATACACACAGCACTGGCGATTTCAGACCACCTTGTGGACAACTGACACACACACAGCACTGGAGATTTCAGACAATCTTGTGGACATCAGGCAAACACACAGCACTGGAGATTTCAGCCCATTTTGTGGACATCAGGCACACACACAGCACTGGAGATTTCAGACCACCTTGTGGAGAACAGACACACACACAGCACTGGAGATTTCAGACCACCTTGTGGACAACAGTCACACACACAGCACTAGAGATTTCAGACCATCTTGTGGACATCAGGCACACAGCACTGGAGATTTCAGACCATCTTGTGGACATCAGGCACACACACAGCACTGGAGATTTCAGACCACCTTGTGGACATCAGGAATACACACAGCACTGGCGATTTCAGACCACCTTGTGGACAACTGACACACACACAGCACTGGAGATTTCAGACAATCTTGTGGACATCAGGCAAACACACAGCACTGGAGATTTCAGCCCATTTTGTGGACATCAGGCACACACACAGCACTGGAGATTTCAGACCACCTTGTGGAGAACAGACACACACACAGCACTGGAGATTTCAGACCACCTTGTGGACAACAGACACACACACAGCACTGGAGATTTCAGACCACCTTGTGGACAACAGGAATACACACAGCACTGGATATTTCAGACCACCTTGTGGACATCAGGAATACACACAGCACTGGAGATTTCAGACCACCTTGTGGACATCAGGAATACACACAGCACTGGAGATTTCAGACCACCTTGTGGACAACAGGAATACACACAGCACTGGATATTTCAGACCACCTTGTGGACATCAGGAATACACACAGCACTGGAGATTTCAGACCACCTTGTGGACATCAGGAATACACACAGCACTGGAGATTTCAGACCACCTTGTGGACAACAGTCACACACACAGCACTGGAGATTTCAGACCACCTTGTGGACAACAGGCACACACACAGCACTGGAGATTTCAGACCACCTTGTGGACATCAGGCACACACACAGCACTGGAGATTTCAGACCACCTTGTGGACAACAGTCACACACACAGCACTGGAGATTTCAGACCACCTTGTGGACAACAGACACTCACACAACACTGGAGATTTCAGACCACCTTGTGGACAACAGACACTCACACAACACTGCAGATTTCAGACCACCTTGTGGACATCAGGAATACACACAGCACTGGAGATTTCAGACCACCTTGTGGACAACAGACACACACACAGCACTGGAGATTTCAGACCATCTTGTGGACATCAGGAATACACCCAGCACTGGAGATTTCAGACCACCTTGTGGGCATCAGGAACACACACACAGCACTGGAGATTTCAGACCACCTTGTGGACAACAGTCACACACACAGCACTGGAGATTTCAGACCACCTTGTGGACAACAGACACACACACAGCACTGGAGATTTCAGACCACCTTGTGGACATCAGGAACACACACAGCACTGGAGATTTCAGACCATCTTGTCGACAACAGACACACACACAGCACTGGAGATTTCAGACCACCTTGTGGACATCAGGAATACGCACAGCACTGGAGATTTCAGACCACCTTGTGGACATCAGGAATACACACAGCACTGGAGATTTCAGACCACCTTGTGGACTTCAGGAATACACACAGCACTGGAGATTTCAGACCACCTTGTGGACATCAGGAATACACACAGCACTGGAGATTTCAGACCACCTTGTGGACATCAGGAATACACACAGCACTGGAGATTTCAGACCACCTTGTGGACAACAGACACACACACAGCACTGGAGATTTCAGACCACCTTGTGGACAACAGACACACACACAGCACTGGAAATTTCAGACCACCTTGTGGACATCAGGCACACACACAGCACTGGAGATTTCAGACCATCTTGTGGACATCAGGCACACACACAGCACTGGAGATTTCAGACCACCTTTTGGACATCAGGAATACACACAGCACTGGCGATTTCAGACCACCTTGTGGACAACTGACACACACACAGCACTGGAGATTTCAGACAATCTTGTGGACATCAGGCACACACACAGCACTGGAGATTTCAGCCCATTTTGTGGACATCAGGCACACACACAGCACGGGAGATTTCAGACGACCTTGTGGACAACAGACACACACACAGCACTGGAGATTTCAGACCACCTTGTGGACATCAGGAATACACACAGTACTGGAGATTTCAGACCATCTTGTGGACATCAGGCACACACACAGCACTGGAGATTTCAGACGACCTTGTGGACAACAGACACACACACAGCACTGGAGATTTCAGACCACCTTGTGGACATCAGGAATACACACAGCACTGGAGATTTCAGACCATCTTGTGGACATCAGGCACACACACAGCACTGGAGATTTCAGACGACCTTGTGGACATCAGGCACACACACAGCACTGGAGATTTCAGACGACCTTGTGGACAACAGACACACACACAGCACTGGAGATTTCAGATCACCTTGTGGACAACAGGAATACACACAGCACTGGAGATTTCAGACCACCTTGTGGACATCAGGAATACACACAGCACTGGAGATTTCAGACCACCTTGTGGACAACAGTCACACACACAGCAGTGGAGATTTCAGACCACCTTGTGGACATCAGGAATACACACAGCACTGGAGATTTCAGACCACCTTGTGGACAACAGACACACACACAGCACTGGAGATTTCAGACCACCTTGTGGACAACAGACACACACACAGCACTGGAGATTTCAGACCACCTTGTGGACATCAGGAACACACACAGCACTGGAGATTTCAGACCACCTTGTGGACATCAGGAACTCACACAGCACTGGAGATTTCAGACCACCTTGTGGTCAACAGACACACACACACAGCACTGGAGATTTCAGACCACCTTGTGGACATCAGGAATACACACAGCACTGGAGATTTCAGACCACCTTGTGGACATCAGGAACACACACAGCACTGGAGATTTCAGACCACCTTGTGGACAACAGGAACACACACAGCACTGGAGATTTCAGACCACCTTGTGGACAACAGACACACACACACAGCACTGGAGATTTCAGACCACCTTGTGGACAACAGACACACACACAGCACTGGAGATTTCAGACCACCTTGTGGACAACAGACACACACACAGCACTGGAGATTTCAGACCACCTTGTGGACAACAGACACACACACAGCCCTGGAGATTTCAGACCACCTTGTGGACATCAGGAATACACAGAGTACTGGAAATTTCAGACCACCTTGTGGACATCAGGAACACACACAGCACTGGACATTTCAGACCACCTTGTGGACAACAGACACACACACAGCACTGGAGACTTCAGACCACCTTGTGGACAATAGACACACACACAGCACTGGAGATTTCAGACCACCTTGTGGACATCAGGAATACACACAGCACTGGAGATTTCAGACCACCTTGTGGACATCAGGAATACACACAGCACTGGAGATTTCAGACCACCTTGTGGACAACAGACACACACACAGCACTGGAGATTTCAGACCACCTTGTGGACATCAGGAATACACACAGCACTGGAGATTTCAGACCACCTTGTGGACAACAGACACACACACAGCACTGGAGATTTCAGACCACCTTGTGGACATCAGGAATACACAGAGTACTGGAAATTTCAGACCACCTTGTGGACATCAGGAACACACACAGCACTGGACATTTCAGACCACCTTGTGGACAACAGACACACACACAGCACTGGAGATTTCAGACCACCTTGTGGACAATAGACACACACACAGCACTGGACATTTCAGACCACCTTGTGGACAACAGACACACACACAGCACTGGAGATTTCAGACCACCTTGTGGACAATAGACACACACACAGCACTGGGGATTTGAGACCACCTTGTGGACATCAGGAACACACACAGCACTGGAGATTTCAGACAACCTTGTGGACAACAGACACACACACAGCACTGGAGATTTCAGACCACCTTGTGGACATCAGGAATACACACAGCACTGGAGATTTCAGACCACCTTGTGGACATCAGGAATACACACAGCATTGGAGATTTCAGACCACCTTGTGGACAACAGACACACATACAGCACTGGAGATTTGAGACCACCTTGTGGACATCAGGAACACACACAGCACTGGAGATTTCAGACAACCTTGTGGACAACAGACACACACACAGCACTGGAGATTTCAGACCACCTTGTGGACATCAGGAATACACACAGCACTGGAGATTTCAGACCACCTTGTGGACATCAGGAATACACACAGCACTGGAGATTTCAGACCACCTTGTGGACAACAGACACACACACAGCACTGGAGATTTCAGACCCCCTTGTGGACATCAGGAACACAGACAGCACTGCAGATTTCAGACCACCTTGTGGACAACAGACACACACACAGCACTGGAGATTTCAGACCAGCTTGTGGACATCAGGAATACACACAGCACTGGAGATTTCAGACCACCTTGTGGACAACAGACACACACACAGCACTGGAGATTTCAGACCACCTTGTGGACATCAGGAATACACAGAGTACTGGAAATTTCAGACCACCTTGTGGACATCAGGAACACACACAGCACTGGACATTTCAGACCACCTTGTGGACAACAGACACACACACAGCACTGGAGATTTCAGACCACCTTGTGGACAATAGACACACACACAGCACTGGACATTTCAGACCACCTTGTGGACAACAGACACACACACAGCACTGGAGATTTCAGACCACCTTGTGGACAATAGACACACACACAGCACTGGGGATTTGAGACCTCCTTGTGGACATCAGGAACACACACAGCACTGGAGATTTCAGACAACCTTGTGGACAACAGACACACACACAGCACTGGAGATTTCAGACCACCTTGTGGACATCAGGAATACACACAGCACTGGAGATTTCAGACCACCTTGTGGACATCAGGAATACACACAGCATTGGAGATTTCAGACCACCTTGTGGACAACAGACACACATACAGCACTGGAGATTTGAGACCACCTTGTGGACATCAGGAACACACACAGCACTGGAGATTTCAGACAACCTTGTGGACAACAGACACACACACAGCACTGGAGATTTCAGACCACCTTGTGGACATCAGGAATACACACAGCACTGGAGATTTCAGACCACCTTGTGGACATCAGGAATACACACAGCACTGGAGATTTCAGACCACCTTGTGGACAACAGACACACACACAGCACTGGAGATTTCAGACCCCCTTGTGGACATCAGGAACACAGACAGCACTGCAGATTTCAGACCACCTTGTGGACAACAGACACACACACAGCACTGGAGATTTCAGACCAGCTTGTGGACATCAGGAATACACACAGCACTGGAGATTTCAGACCACCTTGTGGACAACAGACACACACACAGCACTGGAGATTTCAGACCACCTTTTGGACAACAGACACACACACAGCACTGGAGATTTCAGACCACCTTGTGGACAACAGACACACACACAGCACTGGAGATTTCAGACCACCTTGTGGACAACAGGAATACACACAGCACTGGAGATTTTAGACCACCTTGTGGACATCAGGAATACACACAGCACTGGAGATTTCAGACCACCTTGTGGACATCAGGAATACACACAGTACTGGAGATTTCAGACCACCTTGTGGACATCAGGAATACACACAGCACTGGAGATTTCAGACCACCTTGTGGACATCAGGAATACACACAGCACTGGAGATTTCAGACCACCTTGTGGACATCAGGAATACACACAGCACTGGAGATTTCAGACCACCTTGTGGACATCAGGAACACACACAGCACTGGAGATTTCAGACCACCTTGTGGACAACAGACACACACACAGCACTGGAGATTTCAGACCACCTTTGGACATCAGGAATACACACAGCACTGGAGATTTCAGCCCATCTTGTGGACATCAGGCACACACACAGCACTGGAGATTTCAGACCATCTTGTGGACATCAGGCACACACACAGCACTGGAGATTTCAGACGACCTTGTGGACAACAGACACACACACAGCACTGGAGATTTCAGACCACCTTGTAGACAACAGACACACACACTGCACTGGAGATTTCAGACCACCTTGTGGACATCAGGAATACACAGAGCACTGGAGATTTCAGACCACTTTGTGGACAACAGTCACACACACAGCACTGGAGATTTCAGACCACCTTGTGGACAACAGACACACACACAGCACTGGAGATTTCAGACCACCTTGGTGACATCAGGATTACACACAGCACTGGAGATTTCAGACCACCTTTGGACATCAGGAATACACACAGCATTGGAGATTTCAGACCACCTTGTGGACATCAGGAATACACACAGCACTGGAGATTTCAGACCACCTTGTGGACATCAGGAACACACACAGCACTGGAGATTTCAGACCACCTTGTGGACAACAGACACACACACAGCACTGGAGATTTCAGACCACCTTGTGGACAACAGACACACACACTGCACTGGAGATTTCAGACCATCTTGTGGACATCAGGAATACACACAGCACTGGAGATTTCAGAACACCTTGTGGACATCAGGAATACACACAGCACTGGAGATTTCAGAACACCTTGTGGACATCAGGAATACACACAGCACTGGAGATTTCAGAACACCTTGTGGACATCAGGAACACAGACAGCACTGCAGATTTCAGCCCATCTTGTGGACATCAGGCACACACACAGCACTGGAGATTTCAGACCAGCTTGTGGACATCAGGAATACACACAGCACTGGAGATTTCAGACCACCTTGTGGACAACAGACACACACACAGCACTGGAGATTTCAGACCACCTTGTGTACAACAGACACACACACAGCACTGGAGATTTCAGACCACCTTGTGGACATCAGGAATACACACAGCACTGGAGATTTCAGACCACCTTGTGGACAATAGACACACACACAGCACTGGACATTTCAGACCACCTTGTGGACAACAGACACACACACAGCACTGGAGATTTCAGACCACCTTGTGGACAATAGACACACACACAGCACTGGGGATTTGAGACCACCTTGTGGACATCAGGAACGCACACAGCACTGGAGATTTCAGACAACCTTGTGGACAACAGACACACACACAGCACTGGAGATTTCAGACCACCTTGTGGACATCAGGAATACACACAGCACTGGAGATTTCAGACCACCTTGTGGACATCAGGAATACACACAGCATTGGAGATTTCAGACCACCTTGTGGACAACAGACACACATACAGCACTGGAGATTTGAGACCACCTTATGGACATCAGGAACACACACAGCACTGGAGATTTCAGACAACCTTGTGGACAACAGACACACACACAGCACTGGAGATTTCAGACCACCTTGTGGACATCAGGAATACACACAGCACTGGAGATTTCAGACCACCTTGTGGACATCAGGAATACACACAGCACTGGAGATTTCAGACCACCTTGTGGACAACAGACACACACACAGCACTGGAGATTTCAGACCCCCTTGTGGACATCAGGAACACACACAGCACTGGAGATTTCAGACCACCTTGTGGACATCAGGAATACACACAGCACTGGAGATTTCAGACCACCTTGTGGACATCAGGAATACACACAGCATTGGAGATTTCAGACCACCTTGTGGACAACAGACACACATACAGCACTGGAGATTTGAGACCACCTTATGGACATCAGGAACACACACAGCACTGGAGATTTCAGACAACCTTGTGGACAACAGACACACACACAGCACTGGAGATTTCAGACCACCTTGTGGACATCAGGAATACACACAGCACTGGAGATTTCAGACCACCTTGTGGACATCAGGAACACACACAGCACTGGAGATTTCAGACCACCCTGTGGACATCAGGAACACACACAGCACTGGAGATTTCAGACCACCTTGTGGACATCAGGAACACACACAGCACTGGAGATTTCAGACCACCCTGTGGACATCAGGAATACACACAGCACTGGAGATTTCAGACCACCTTGTGGACATCAGGAACACACACAGCACTGGAGATTTCAGACCACCCTGTGGACAACAGACACACAGACAGCACTGGAGATTTCAGACCACCTTGTGGACAACAGACACACACACAGCACTGGAGATTTCAGACCACCTTGTGGACAACAGACACACACACAGCACTGGAGATTTCAGACCACCTTGTGGACAACAGACACACACACAGCACTGGAGAGTTCAGACCATCTTGTGGACATCAGGAACACACACAGCACTGGAGATTTCAGACCACCTTGTGGACAACAGACACACACACAGCAGTGGAGATTTCAGACCACCTTGTGGACATCAGGAACACACACAGCACTGGAGATTTCAGACCACCTTGTGGACATCTGGTATAGACACAGTACTGGAGATTTCAGACCACCTTGTGGACAACAGACACACACACACAGCACTGGAGATTTCAGACCACCTTGTGGACAACAGACACACACACAGTACTGGAGATTTCAGACCACCTTGTGGACAACAGACACACACACACAGCACTGGAGATTTCAGACCACCTTGTGGACAACAGACACACACACAGCACTGGAGATTTCAGACCACCTTGTGGACATCAGGAACACACACAGCACTGGAGATTTCAGACCACCCTGTGGACATCAGGAACACGCACAGCACTGGAGATTTCAGACCACCTTGTGGACATCAGGAACACACACAGCACTGGAGATTTCAGACCACCCTGTGGACATCAGGAATACACACAGCACTGGAGATTTCAGACCACCTTGTGGACATCAGGAACACACACAGCACTGGAGATTTCAGACCACCCTGTGGACAACAGACACACAGACAGCACTGGAGATTTCAGACCACCTTGTGGACAACAGACACACACACAGCACTGGAGATTTCAGACCACCTTGTGGACAACAGACACACACACAGCACTGGAGATTTCAGACCACCTTGTGGACAACAGACACACACACAGCACTGGAGAGTTCAGACCATCTTGTGGACATCAGGAACACACACAGCACTGGAGATTTCAGACCACCTTGTGGACAACAGACACACACACAGCAGTGGAGATTTCAGACCACCTTGTGGACATCAGGAACACACACAGCACTGGAGATTTCAGACCACCTTGTGGACATCTGGTATAGACACAGTACTGGAGATTTCAGACCACCTTGTGGACAACAGACACACACACACAGCACTGGAGATTTCAGACCACCTTGTGGACAACAGACACACACACAGTACTGGAGATTTCAGACCACCTTGTGGACAACAGACACACACACACAGCACTGGAGATTTCAGACCACCTTGTGGACAACAGACACACACACAGCACTGGAGATTTCAGACCACCTTGTGGACAACAGACACACACACAGTAGTGGAGATTTCAGACCAGCTTGTGGACATCAGGAATACACACAGCACTGGAGATTTCAGACCTCCTTGTGGACATCAGACTCACACACAGCACTGGAGATTTCAGACCACCTTGTGGACATCAGACACTCACACAGCACTGGAGATTTCAGACCACCTTGTGGTCATCAGGAATACACACAGCACTGGAGATTTCAGACCACCTTGTGGACATCAGGAATACACACAGCACTGGAGATTTCAGACCACCTTGTGGACAACAGACACACACACAGCACTGGAAATTTCAGACCACCTTGTGGACAACAGACACACACAGAGCACTGGAGATTTCAGACCACCTTGTGGACATCAGGAACACACACAGCACTGGAGATTTCAGACCACCTTGTGGACATCAGGAATACACACAGCACTGGAGATTTCAGACCACCTTGTGGACATCAGGAACACACACAGCACTGGAGATTTCAGACCACCTTGTGGACATCAGGAACACACACAGCACTGGAGATTTCAGACCACCTTGTGGACATCAGGAATACACACAGCACTGGAGATTTCAGACCCCCTTGTGGACATCAGGAACACACACAGCACTGGAGATTTCAGACCACCTTGTGGACATCAGGAATACACACAGCACTGGAGATTTCAGACCACCTTGTGGACATCAGGAATACACACAGCACTGGAGATTTCAGACCGCCTTGTGGACAATAGACACACACACAGCACTGGAGATTTCAGACCACCTTGTGGACATCAGGAATACACACAGCACTGGAGATTTCAGACCACCTTGTGGACAACAGACACACACACAGCACTGGAGATTTCAGACCACCTTGTGGACAACAGACACACACAGAGCACTGGAGATTTCAGACCACATTGTGGACATCAGGAACACACACAGCACTGGAGATTTCAGACCACCTTGTGGACATCAGGAACACACACAGCACTGGAGATTTCAGACCACCTTGTGGACATCAGGAACACACACAGCACTGGAGATTTCAGACCACCTTGTGGACATCAGGAATACACACAGCACTGGAGATTTCAGACCCCCTTGTGGACATCAGGAACACACACAGCACTGGAGATTTCGGACCACCTTGTGGACATCAGGAATACACACAGCACTGGAGATTTCAGACCCCCTTGTAGACATCAGGAACACAGACAGCACTGGAGATTTCAGACCACCTTGTGGACATCAGGAATACACACAGCACTGGAGATTTCAGACCACCCTGTGGACAAAAGACACACAGACAGCACTGGAGATTGCAGACCACCTTGTGGACATCAGGAATACACACAGCACTGGAGATTTCAGTCCACCCTGTGGACATCAGGAATACACACAGCACTGGAGATTTCAGACCACCTTGTAGACATCAGGAATACACACAGCACTGGAAATTTCAGAGCACCTTTTGGACAACAGACACACACACAGCACTGGAGATTTCAGACCACCTTGTGGACATCAGGAATACACACAGCAATGGAGATTTCAGACCACCCTGTGGACAACAGACACACAGACAGCACTGGAGATTTCAGACCACCTTCTGGACAACAGACACACACACAGCACTTGAGATTTCAGACCACCTTGTGGACAACAGACACACACACAGCACTGGAGATTTCAGACCACCTTGTGGACAACAGTCACACACACAGCACTGGAGATTTCAGACCACCTTGTGGAGATTAGGAACACACACAGCACTGGAGATTTCAGACCACCTTGTGGACATCAGGAACACACACAGCACTGGAGATTTCAGACCACCTTGTGGACATCAGGAACACACACAGCACTGGAGATTTCAGACCACCTTGTGGACATCAGGAACACACACAGCACTGGAGATTTCAGACCCCCTTGTGGACATCAGGAACACACACAGCACTGGAGATTTCAGACCACCTTGTGGACATCAGGAATACACACAGCACTGGAGATTTCAGACCCCCTTGTGGACATCAGGAACACAGACAGCACTGGAGATTTCAGACCACCTTGTGGACAACAGACACACACACACAGCACTGGAGATTTCAGACCACCTTGTGGACAACAGACACACACACAGTACTGGAGATTTCAGACCACCTTGTGGACAACAGACACACACACACAGCACTGGAGATTTCAGACCACCTTGTGGACAACAGACACACACACAGCACTGGAGATTTCAGACCACCTTGTGGACATCAGGAACACACACAGCACTGGAGATTTCAGACCACCCTGTGGACATCAGGAACACACACAGCACTGGAGATTTCAGACCACCTTGTGGACATCAGGAACACACACAGCACTGGAGATTTCAGACCACCCTGTGGACATCAGGAATACACACAGCACTGGAGATTTCAGACCACCTTGTGGACATCAGGAACACACACAGCACTGGAGATTTCAGACCACCCTGTGGACAACAGACACACAGACAGCACTGGAGATTTCAGACCACCTTGTGGACAACAGACACACACACAGCACTGGAGATTTCAGACCACCTTGTGGACAACAGACACACACACAGCACTGGAGATTTCAGACCACCTTGTGGACAACAGACACACACACAGCACTGGAGAGTTCAGACCATCTTGTGGACATCAGGAACACACACAGCACTGGAGATTTCAGACCACCTTGTGGACAACAGACACACACACAGCAGTGGAGATTTCAGACCACCTTGTGGACATCAGGAACACACACAGCACTGGAGATTTCAGACCACCTTGTGGACATCTGGTATAGACACAGTACTGGAGATTTCAGACCACCTTGTGGACAACAGAGACACACACACAGCACTGGAGATTTCAGACCACCTTGTGGACAACAGACACACACACAGTACTGGAGATTTCAGACCACCTTGTGGACAACAGACACACACACACAGCACTGGAGATTTCAGACCACCTTGTGGACAACAGACACACACACAGCACTGGAGATTTCAGACCACCTTGTGGACAACAGACACACACACAGTAGTGGAGATTTCAGACCAGCTTGTGGACATCAGGAATACACACAGCACTGGAGATTTCAGACCTCCTTGTGGACATCAGACTCACACACAGCACTGGAGATTTCAGACCACCTTGTGGACAACAGACACACACACAGCACTGGAGATTTCAGACCACCTTGTGGACAACAGACACACACAGACCACTGGAGATTTCAGACCACCCTGTGGACATCAGGAACACACACAGCACTGGAGATTTCAGACCACCTTGTGGACATCAGGAACACACACAGCACTGGAGATTTCAGACCACCCTGTGGACATCAGGAATACACACAGCACTGGAGATTTCAGACCACCTTGTGGACATCAGGAACACACACAGCACTGGAGATTTCAGACCACCCTGTGGACAACAGACACACAGACAGCACTGGAGATTTCAGACCACCTTGTGGACAGCAGACACACACACAGCACTGGAGATTTCAGACCACCTTGTGGACAACAGACACACACACAGCACTGGAGATTTCAGACCACCTTGTGGACAACAGACACACACACAGCACTGGAGAGTTCAGACCATCTTGTGGACATCAGGAACACACACAGCACTGGAGATTTCAGACCACCTTGTGGACAACAGACACACACACAGCAGTGGAGATTTCAGACCACCTTGTGGACATCAGGAACACACACAGCACTGGAGATTTCAGACCACCTTGTGGACATCTGGTATAGACACAGTACTGGAGATTTCAGACCACCTTGTGGACAACAGACACACACACACAGCACTGGAGATTTCAGACCACCTTGTGGACAACAGACACACACACAGTACTGGAGATTTCAGACCACCTTGTGGACAACAGACACACACACACAGCACTGGAGATTTCAGACCACCTTGTGGACAACAGACACACACACAGCACTGGAGATTTCAGACCACCTTGTGGACATCAGGAACACACACAGCACTGGAGATTTCAGACCACCCTGTGGACATCAGGAACACACACAGCACTGGAGATTTCAGACCACCTTGTGGACATCAGGAACACACACAGCACTGGAGATTTCAGTCCACCCTGTGGACATCAGGAATACACACAGCACTGGAGATTTCAGACCACCTTGTGGACATCAGGAACACACACAGCACTGGAGATTTCAGACCACCCTGTGGACAACAGACACACAGACAGCACTGGAGATTTCAGACCACCTTGTGGACAACAGACACACACACAGCACTGGAGATTTCAGACCACCTTGTGGACAACAGACACACACACAGCACTGGAGATTTCAGACCACCTTGTGGACAACAGACACACACACAGCACTGGAGAGTTCAGACCATCTTGTGGACATCAGGAACACACACAGCACTGGAGATTTCAGACCACCTTGTGGACAACAGACACACACACAGCAGTGGAGATTTCAGACCACCTTGTGGACATCAGGAACACACACAGCACTGGAGATTTCAGACCACCTTGTGGACATCTGGTATAGACACAGTACTGGAGATTTCAGACCACCTTGTGGACAACAGACACACACACACAGCACTGGAGATTTCAGACCACCTTGTGGACAACAGACACACACACAGTACTGGAGATTTCAGACCACCTTGTGGACAACAGACACACACACACAGCACTGGAGATTTCAGACCACCTTGTGGACAACAGACACACACACAGCACTGGAGATTTCAGACCACCTTGTGGACAACAGACACACACACAGTAGTGGAGATTTCAGACCAGCTTGTGGACATCAGGAATACACACAGCACTGGAGATTTCAGACCTCCTTGTGGACATCAGACTCACACACAGCACTGGAGATTTCAGACCACCTTGTGGACATCAGACACTCACACAGCACTGGAGATTTCAGACCACCTTGTGGTCATCAGGAATACACACAGCACTGGAGATTTCAGACCACCTTGTGGACATCAGGAATACACACAGCACTGGAGATTTCAGACCACCTTGTGGACAACAGACACACACACAGCACTGGAAATTTCAGACCACCTTGTGGACAACAGACACACACAGAGCACTGGAGATTTCAGACCACCTTGTGGACATCAGGAACACACACAGCACTGGAGATTTCAGACCACCTTGTGGACATCAGGAATACACACAGCACTGGAGATTTCAGACCACCTTGTGGACATCAGGAACACACACAGCACTGGAGATTTCAGACCACCTTGTGGACATCAGGAACACACACAGCACTGGAGATTTCAGACCACCTTGTGGACATCAGGAATACACACAGCACTGGAGATTTCAGACCCCCTTGTGGACATCAGGAACACACACAGCACTGGAGATTTCAGACCACCTTGTGGACATCAGGAATACACACAGCACTGGAGATTTCAGACCACCTTGTGGACATCAGGAATACACACAGCACTGGAGATTTCAGACCGCCTTGTGGACAATAGACACACACACAGCACTGGAGATTTCAGACCACCTTGTGGACATCAGGAATACACACAGCACTGGAGATTTCAGACCACCTTGTGGACAACAGACACACACACAGCACTGGAGATTTCAGACCACCTTGTGGACAACAGACACACACAGAGCACTGGAGATTTCAGACCACCTTGTGGACATCAGGAACACACACAGCACTGGAGATTTCAGACCACCTTGTGGACATCAGGAACACACACAGCACTGGAGATTTCAGACCACCTTGTGGACATCAGGAACACACACAGCACTGGAGATTTCAGACCACCTTGTGGACATCAGGAATACACACAGCACTGGAGATTTCAGACCCCCTTGTGGACATCAGGAACACACACAGCACTGGAGATTTCAGACCACCTTGTGGACATCAGGAATACACACAGCACTGGAGATTTCAGACCCCCTTGTAGACATCAGGAACACAGACAGCACTGGAGATTGCAGACCACCTTGTGGACATCAGGAATACACACAGCACTGGAGATTTCAGTCCACCCTGTGGACATCAGGAATACACACAGCACTGGAGATTTCAGACCACCTTGTAGACATCAGGAATACACACAGCACTGGAAATTTCAGAGCACCTTTTGGACAACAGACACACACACAGCACTGGAGATTTCAGACCACCTTGTGGACATCAGGAATACACACAGCAATGGAGATTTCAGACCACCCTGTGGACAACAGACACACAGACAGCACTGGAGATTTCAGACCACCTTCTGGACAACAGACACACACACAGCACTTGAGATTTCAGACCACCTTGTGGACAACAGACACACACACAGCACTGGAGATTTCAGACCACCTTGTGGACAACAGTCACACACACAGCACTGGAGATTTCAGACCACCTTGTGGAGATTAGGAACACACACAGCACTGGAGATTTCAGACCACCTTGTGGACATCAGGAACACACACAGCACTGGAGATTTCAGTCCACCCTGTGGACATCAGGAATACACACAGCACTGGAGATTTCAGACCACCTTGTAGACATCAGGAATACACACAGCACTGGAAATTTCAGAGCACCTTTTGGACAACAGACACACACACAGCACTGGAGATTTCAGACCACCTTGTGGACATCAGGAACACACACAGCACTGGAGATTTCAGACCACCTTGTGGACATCAGGAATACACACAGCACTGGAGATTTCAGACCCCCTTGTGGACATCAGGAACACACACAGCACTGGAGATTTCAGACCACCTTGTGGACATCAGGAATACACACAGCACTGGAGATTTCAGACCCCCTTGTAGACATCAGGAACACAGACAGCACTGGAGATTTCAGACCACCTTGTGGACATCAGGAATACACACAGCACTGGAGATTTCAGACCACCCTGTGGACAAAAGACACACAGACAGCACTGGAGATTGCAGACCACCTTGTGGACATCAGGAATACACACAGCACTGGAGATTTCAGTCCACCCTGTGGACATCAGGAATACACACAGCACTGGAGATTTCAGACCACCTTGTAGACATCAGGAATACACACAGCACTGGAAATTTCAGAGCACCTTTTGGACAACAGACACACACACAGCACTGGAGATTTCAGACCACCTTGTGGACAACAGACACACAGACAGCACTGGAGATTTCAGACCACCTTCTGGACAACAGACACACACACAGCACTTGAGATTTCAGACCACCTTGTGGACATCAGGAACACACACAGCACTGGAGATTTCAGACCACCTTGTGGACATCAGGAACACACACAGCACTGGAGATTTCAGACCCCCTTGTGGACATCAGGAACACACACAGCACTGGAGATTTCAGACCACCTTGTGGACATCAGGAATACACACAGCACTGGAGATTTCAGACCCCCTTGTGGACATCAGGAACACAGACAGCACTGGAGATTTCAGACCACCTTGTGGACATCAGGAATACACACAGCACTGGAGATTTCAGACCACCTTGTGGACAACAGACACACACACAGCACTGGAGATTTCAGAACACCTTGTGGACATCAGGAACACACACAGCACTGGAGATTTCAGACCACCTTGTGGACAACAGACACACACACAGCAGTGGAGATTTCAGACCACCTTGTGGACATCAGGAACACACACAGCACTGGAGATTTCAGACCACCTTGTGGACATCTGGTATAGACACAGTACTGGAGATTTCAGACCACCTTGTGGACAACAGACACACACACACAGCACTGGAGATTTCAGACCACCTTGTGGACAACAGACACACACACAGTACTGGAGATTTCAGACCACCTTGTGGACAACAGACACACACACACAGCACTGGAGATTTCAGACCACCTTGTGGACAACAGACACACACACAGCACTGGAGATTTCAGACCACCTTGTGGACAACAGACACACACACAGTAGTGGAGATTTCAGACCAGCTTGTGGACATCAGGAATACACACAGCACTGGAGATTTCAGACCTCCTTGTGGACATCAGACTCACACACAGCACTGGAGATTTCAGACCACCTTGTGGACATCAGACACTCACACAGCACTGGAGATTTCAGACCACCTTGTGGTCATCAGGAATACACACAGCACTGGAGATTTCAGACCACCTTGTGGACATCAGGAATACACACAGCACTGGAGATTTCAGACCACCTTGTGGACAACAGACACACACACAGCACTGGAAATTTCAGACCACCTTGTGGACAACAGACACACACAGAGCACTGGAGATTTCAGACCACCTTGTGGACATCAGGAACACACACAGCACTGGAGATTTCAGACCACCTTGTGGACATCAGGAATACACACAGCACTGGAGATTTCAGACCACCTTGTGGACATCAGGAACACACACAGCACTGGAGATTTCAGACCACCTTGTGGACATCAGGAACACACACAGCACTGGAGATTTCAGACCACCTTGTGGACATCAGGAATACACACAGCACTGGAGATTTCAGACCCCCTTGTGGACATCAGGAACACACACAGCACTGGAGATTTCAGACCACCTTGTGGACATCAGGAATACACACAGCACTGGAGATTTCAGACCACCTTGTGGACATCAGGAATACACACAGCACTGGAGATTTCAGACCGCCTTGTGGACAATAGACACACACACTGCACTGGAGATTTCAGACCACCTTGTGGACATCAGGAATACACACAGCACTGGAGATTTCAGACCACCTTGTGGACAACAGACACACACACAGCACTGGAGATTTCAGACCACCTTGTGGACAACAGACACACACAGAGCACTGGAGATTTCAGACCACCTTGTGGACATCAGGAACACACACAGCACTGGAGATTTCAGACCACCTTGTGGACATCAGGAACACACACAGCACTGGAGATTTCAGACCACCTTGTGGACATCAGGAACACACACAGCACTGGAGATTTCAGACCACCTTGTGGACATCAGGAATACACACAGCACTGGAGATTTCAGACCCCCTTGTGGACATCAGGAACACACACAGCACTGGAGATTTCAGACCACCTTGTGGACATCAGGAATACACACAGCACTGGAGATTTCAGACCCCCTTGTAGACATCAGGAACACAGACAGCACTGGAGATTTCAGACCACCTTGTGGACATCAGGAATACACACAGCACTGGAGATTTCAGACCACCCTGTGGACAAAAGACACACAGACAGCACTGGAGATTGCAGACCACCTTGTGGACATCAGGAATACACACAGCACTGGAGATTTCAGTCCACCCTGTGGACATCAGGAATACACACAGCACTGGAGATTTCAGACCACCTTGTAGACATCAGGAATACACACAGCACTGGAAATTTCAGAGCACCTTTTGGACAACAGACACACACACAGCACTGGAGATTTCAGACCACCTTGTGGACATCAGGAATACACACAGCAATGGAGATTTCAGACCACCCTGTGGACAACAGACACACAGACAGCACTGGAGATTTCAGACCACCTTCTGGACAACAGACACACACACAGCACTTGAGATTTCAGACCACCTTGTGGACAACAGACACACACACAGCACTGGAGATTTCAGACCACCTTGTGGACAACAGTCACACACACAGCACTGGAGATTTCAGACCACCTTGTGGACATCAGGAACACACACAGCACTGGAGATTTCAGACCACCTTGTGGACATCAGGAACACACACAGCACTGGAGATTTCAGACCACCTTGTGGACATCAGGAACACACACAGCACTGGAGATTTCAGACCACCTTGTGGACATCAGGAACACACACAGCACTGGAGATTTCAGACCCCCTTGTGGACATCAGGAACACACACAGCACTGGAGATTTCAGACCACCTTGTGGACATCAGGAATACACACAGCACTGGAGATTTCAGACCCCCTTGTGGACATCAGGAACACAGACAGCACTGGAGATTTCAGACCACCTTGTGGACATCAGGAATACACACAGCACTGGAGATTTCAGACCACCTTGTGGACAACAGACACACACACAGCACTGGAGATTTCAGAACACCTTGTGGACATCAGGAACACACACAGCACTGGAGATTTCAGACCACCCTGTGGACATCAGGAACACACACAGCACTGGAGATTTCAGACCACCTTGTGGACATCAGGAACACACACAGCACTGGAGATTTCAGACCACCCTGTGGACATCAGGAATACACACAGCACTGGAGATTTCAGACCACCTTGTGGACATCAGGAACACACACAGCACTGGAGATTTCAGACCACCCTGTGGACAACAGACACACAGACAGCACTGGAGATTTCAGACCACCTTGTGGACAACAGACACACACACAGCACTGGAGATTTCAGACCACCTTGTGGACAACAGACACACACACAGCACTGGAGATTTCAGACCACCTTGTGGACAACAGACACACACACAGCACTGGAGAGTTCAGACCATCTTGTGGACATCAGGAACACACACAGCACTGGAGATTTCAGACCACCTTGTGGACATCTGGTATAGACACAGTACTGGAGATTTCAGACCACCTTGTGGACAACAGACACACACACACAGCACTGGAGATTTCTGACCACCTTGTGGACAACAGACACACACACAGTACTGGAGATTTCAGACCACCTTGTGGACAACAGACACACACACAGCACTGGAGATTTCAGACCACCTTGTGGACAACAGACACACACACACAGCACTGGAGATTTCAGACCACCTTGTGGACATCAGGAACACACACAGCACTGGAGATTTCAGACCACCTTGTGGACATCAGGAACACACACAGCACTGGAGATTTCAGACCACCTTGTGGACAACAGACACACACACACAGCACTGGAGATTTCAGACCACCTTGTGGACAACAGACACACACACACAGCACTGGAGATTTCAGACCACCTTGTGGACAACAGACACACACACAGTAGTGGAGATTTCAGACCACCTTGTGGACATCAGGAATACACACAGCACTGGAGATTTCAGACCTCCTTGTGGACATCAGCCTCACACACAGCACTGGAGATTTCAGACCACCTTGTGGACATCAGACACTCACACAGCACTGGAGATTTCAGACCACCTTGTGGACATCAGGAATACACACAGCACTGGAGATTTCAGACCACCTTGTGGACATCAGGAATACACACAGCACTGGAGATTTCAGACCACCTTGTGGACAACAGACACACACACAGCACTGGAGATTTCAGACCACCTTGTGGACAACAGACACACACAGACCACTGGAGATTTCAGACCACCTTGTGGACATCAGGAACACACACAGCACTGGAGATTTCAGACCACCTTGTGGACAACAGGAATACACACAGCACTGGAGATTTCAGACCACCTTGTGGACATCAGGAACACACACAGCCCTGGAGATTTCAGACCACCTTGTGGACATCAGGAACACACACAGCACTGGAGATTTCAGACCACCTTGTGGACATCAGGAATACACACAGCACTGGAGATTTCAGACCACCTTGTGGACAACAGTCACACACACAGCACTGGAGATTTCAGACCACCT
This sequence comes from Hypanus sabinus, assembly GCF_030144855.1. Lineage (NCBI taxonomy): Eukaryota > Metazoa > Chordata > Chondrichthyes > Myliobatiformes > Dasyatidae > Hypanus > Hypanus sabinus. The sequence continues at coordinate 62,408,928 of NC_082723.1, read as the reverse complement.
TGTGGACAACAGGCACACACACAGCACTGGAGATTTCAGACCACCTTGTGGACATCAGGAATACACACAGCACTGGAGATTTCAGACCACCTTGTGGACAACAGACACACACACAGCACTGGAGATTTCAGAACACCTTGTGGACATCAGGAACACACACAGCACTGGAGATTTCAGACCACCCTGTGGACATCAGGAACACACACAGCACTGGAGATTTCAGACCACCTTGTGGACATCAGGAACACACACAGCACTGGAGATTTCAGACCACCCTGTGGACATCAGGAATACACACAGCACTGGAGATTTCAGACCACCTTGTGGACATCAGGAACACACACAGCACTGGAGATTTCAGACCACCCTGTGGACAACAGACACACAGACAGCACTGGAGATTTCAGACCACCTTGTGGACAACAGACACACACACAGCACTGGAGATTTCAGACCACCTTGTGGACAACAGACACACACACAGCACTGGAGATTTCAGACCACCTTGTGGACAACAGACACACACACAGCACTGGAGAGTTCAGACCATCTTGTGGACATCAGGAACACACACAGCACTGGAGATTTCAGACCACCTTGTGGACATCTGGTATAGACACAGTACTGGAGATTTCAGACCACCTTGTGGACAACAGACACACACACACAGCACTGGAGATTTCTGACCACCTTGTGGACAACAGACACACACACAGTACTGGAGATTTCAGACCACCTTGTGGACAACAGACACACACACAGCACTGGAGATTTCAGACCACCTTGTGGACAACAGACACACACACACAGCACTGGAGATTTCAGACCACCTTGTGGACATCAGGAACACACACAGCACTGGAGATTTCAGACCACCTTGTGGACATCAGGAACACACACAGCACTGGAGATTTCAGACCACCTTGTGGACAACAGACACACACACACAGCACTGGAGATTTCAGACCACCTTGTGGACAACAGACACACACACACAGCACTGGAGATTTCAGACCACCTTGTGGACAACAGACACACACACAGTAGTGGAGATTTCAGACCACCTTGTGGACATCAGGAATACACACAGCACTGGAGATTTCAGACCTCCTTGTGGACATCAGCCTCACACACAGCACTGGAGATTTCAGACCACCTTGTGGACATCAGACACTCACACAGCACTGGAGATTTCAGACCACCTTGTGGACATCAGGAATACACACAGCACTGGAGATTTCAGACCACCTTGTGGACATCAGGAATACACACAGCACTGGAGATTTCAGACCACCTTGTGGACAACAGACACACACACAGCACTGGAGATTTCAGACCACCTTGTGGACAACAGACACACACAGACCACTGGAGATTTCAGACCACCTTGTGGACATCAGGAACACACACAGCACTGGAGATTTCAGACCACCTTGTGGACAACAGGAATACACACAGCACTGGAGATTTCAGACCACCTTGTGGACATCAGGAACACACACAGCCCTGGAGATTTCAGACCACCTTGTGGACATCAGGAACACACACAGCACTGGAGATTTCAGACCACCTTGTGGACATCAGGAATACACACAGCACTGGAGATTTCAGACCCCCTTGTGGACATCAGGAACACACACAGCACTGGAGATTTCAGACCACCTTGTGGACATCAGGAATACACACAGCACTGGAGATTTCAGACCACCTTGTGGACATCAGGAATACACACAGCACTGGAGATTTCAGACCACCTTGTGGACAACAGACACACACACAGCACTGGAGATTTCAGACCACCTTGTGGACAACAGACACACACAGAGCACTGGAGATTTCAGACCACCTTGTGGACATCAGGAACACACACAGCACTGGAGATTTCAGACCACCTTGTGGACATCAGGAACACACACAGCACTGGAGATTTCAGACCACCTTGTGGACATCAGGAACACACACAGCACTGGAGATTTCCGACCACCTTGTGGACATCAGGAATACACACAGCACTGGAGATTTCAGACCCCCTTGTGGACATCAGGAACACACACAGCACTGGAGATTTCAGACCACCTTGTGGACATCAGGAATACACACAGCACTGGAGATTTCAGACCCCCTTGTGGACATCAGGAACACACACAGCACTGGAGATTTCAGACCACCTTGTGGACATCAGGAATACACACAGCACTGGAGATTTCAGACCACCCTGTGGACAAAAGACACACAGACAGCACTGGAGATTGCAGACCACCTTGTGGACATCAGGAATACACACAGCACTGGAGATTTCAGACCCCCTTGTGGACAACAGACACACACACAGCACTGGAGATTTCAGACCACCTTGTGGACAACAGACACACACACAGCACTGGAGATTTCAGACCACCTTGTGGACATCAGGAACACACACAGCACTGGAGATTTCAGACCACCCTGTGGACATCAGGAACACACACAGCACTGGAGATTTCAGACCACCTTGTGGACATCAGGAACACACACAGCACTGGAGATTTCAGACCACCCTGTGGACATCAGGAATACACACAGCACTGGAGATTTCAGACCACCTTGTGGACATCAGGAACACACACAGCACTGGAGATTTCAGACCACCTTGTGGACAACAGACACACACACAGCACTGGAGATTTCAGACCACCTTGTGGACAACAGACACACACACAGCACTGGAGAGTTCAGACCATCTTGTGGACATCAGGAACACACACAGCACTGGAGATCTCAGACCACCTTGTGGACAACAGACACACACACAGCAGTGGAGATTTCAGACCACCTTGTGGACATCAGGAACACACACAGCACTGGAGATTTCAGACCACCTTGTGGACATCTGGTATAGACACAGTACTGGAGATTTCAGACCACCTTGTGGACAACAGACACACACACACAGCACTGGAGATTTCAGACCACCTTGTGGACAACAGACACACACACAGTACTGGAGATTTCAGACCACCTTGTGGACAACAGACACACACACACAGCACTGGAGATTTCAGACCACCTTGTGGACAACAGACACACACACAGCACTGGAGATTTCAGACCACCTTGTGGACAACAGACACACACACAGTAGTGGAGATTTCAGACCACCTTGTGGACATCAGGAATACACACAGCACTGGAGATTTCAGACCTCCTTGTGGACATCAGACTCACACACAGCACTGGAGATTTCAGACCACCTTGTGGACATCAGACACTCACACAGCACTGGAGATTTCAGACCACCTTGTGGACAACAGACACACACAGAGCACTGGAGATTTCAGACCACCTTGTGGACATCAGGAATACACACAGCACTGGAGATTTCAGACCACCTTGTGGACATCAGGAACACACACAGCACTGGAGATTTCAGACCACCTTGTGGACATCAGGAACACACACAGCACTGGAGATTTCAGACCACCTTGTGGACATCAGGAATACACACAGCACTGGAGATTTCAGACCCCCTTGTGGACATCAGGAACACACACAGCACTGGAGATTTCAGACCACCTTGTGGACATCAGGAATACACACAGCACTGGAGATTTCAGACCGCCTTGTGGACAATAGACACACACACAGCACTGGAGATTTCAGACCACCTTGTGGACATCAGGAATACACACAGCACTGGAGATTTCAGACCACCTTGTGGACAACAGACACACACACAGCACTGGAGATTTCAGACCACCTTGTGGACAACAGACACACACAGAGCACTGGAGATTTCAGACCACCTTGTGGACATCAGGAACACACACAGCACTGGAGATTTCAGACCACCTTGTGGACATCAGGAACACACACAGCACTAGAGATTTCAGACCACCTTGTGGACATCAGGAACACACACAGCACTGGAGATTTCAGACCACCTTGTGGACATCAGGAATACACACAGCACTGGAGATTTCAGACCCCCTTGTGGACATCAGGAACACACACAGCACTGGAGATTTCAGACCACCTTGTGGACATCAGGAATACACATAGCACTGGAGATTTCAGACCCCCTTGTAGACATCAGGAACACAGACAGCACTGGAGATTTCAGACCACCTTGTGGACATCAGGAATACACACAGCACTGGAGATTTCAGACCACCCTGTGGACAAAAGACACACAGACAGCACTGGAGATTGCAGACCACCTTGTGGACATCAGGAATACACACAGCACTGGAGATTTCAGTCCACCCTGTGGACATCAGGAATACACACAGCACTGGAGATTTCAGACCACCTTGTAGACATCAGGAATACACACAGCACTGGAAATTTCAGAGCACCTTTTGGACAACAGACACACACACAGCACTGGAGATTTCAGACCACCTTGTGGACATCAGGAATACACACAGCACTGGAGATTTCAGACCACCCTGTGGACAACAGACACACAGACAGCACTGGAGATTTCAGACCACCTTCTGGACAACAGACACACACACAGCACTTGAGATTTCAGACCACCTTGTGGACAACAGACACACACACAGCACTGGAGATTTCAGACCACCTTGTGGACAACAGTCACACACACAGCACTGGAGATTTCAGACCACCTTGTGGACAACAGACACACACAGAGCACTGGAGATTTCAGACCACCTTGTGGACATCAGGAACACACACAGCACTGGAGATTTCAGACCACCTTGTGGACATCAGGAACACACACAGCACTGGAGATTTCAGACCACCTTGTGGACATCAGCAATACACACAGCACTGGAGATTTCAGACCCCCTTGTGGACATCAGGAACACACACAGCACTGGAGATTTCAGACCCCCTTGTGGACATCAGGAACACACACAGCACTGGAGATTTCAGACCACCTTGTGGACATCAGGAATACACACAGCACTGGAGATTTCAGACCCCCTTGTGGACATCAGGAACACACACAGCACTGGAGATTTCAGACCACCTTGTGGACATCAGGAATACACACAGCACTGGAGATTTCAGACCACCCTGTGGACAAAAGACACACAGACAGCACTGGAGATTGCAGACCACCTTGTGGACATCAGGAATACACACAGCACTGGAGATTTCAGACCCCCTTGTGGACAACAGACACACACACAGCACTGGAGATTTCAGACCACCTTGTGGACAACAGACACACACACAGCACTGGAGATTTCAGACCACCTTGTGGACATCAGGAACACACACAGCACTGGAGATTTCAGACCACCCTGTGGACATCAGGAACACACACAGCACTGGAGATTTCAGACCACCTTGTGGACATCAGGAACACACACAGCACTGGAGATTTCAGACCACCCTGTGGACATCAGGAATACACACAGCACTGGAGATTTCAGACCACCTTGTGGACATCAGGAACACACACAGCACTGGAGATTTCAGACCACCTTGTGGACAACAGACACACACACAGCACTGGAGATTTCAGACCACCTTGTGGACAACAGACACACACACAGCACTGGAGAGGTCAGACCATCTTGTGGACATCAGGAACACACACAGCACTGGAGATTTCAGACCACCTTGTGGACAACAGACACACACACAGCAGTGGAGATTTCAGACCACCTTGTGGACATCAGGAACACACACAGCACTGGAGATTTCAGACCACCTTGTGGACATCTGGTATAGACACAGTACTGGAGATTTCAGACCACCTTGTGGACAACAGACACACACACACAGCACTGGAGATTTCAGACCACCTTGTGGACAACAGACACACACACAGTACTGGAGATTTCAGACCACCTTGTGGACAACAGACACACACACACAGCACTGGAGATTTCAGACCACCTTGTGGACAACAGACACACACACAGCACTGGAGATTTCAGACCACCTTGTGGACAACAGACACACACACAGTAGTGGAGATTTCAGACCACCTTGTGGACATCAGGAATACACACAGCACTGGAGATTTCAGACCTCCTTGTGGACATCAGACTCACACACAGCACTGGAGATTTCAGACCACCTTGTGGACATCAGACACTCACACAGCACTGGAGATTTCAGACCACCTTGTGGACAACAGACACACACAGAGCACTGGAGATTTCAGACCACCTTGTGGACATCAGGAACACACACAGCACTGGAGATTTCAGACCACCTTGTGGACATCAGGAATACACACAGCACTGGAGATTTCAGACCACCTTGTGGACATCAGGAACACACACAGCACTGGAGATTTCAGACCACCTTGTGGACATCAGGAACACACACAGCACTGGAGATTTCAGACCACCTTGTGGACATCAGGAATACACACAGCACTGGAGATTTCAGACCCCCTTGTGGACATCAGGAACACACACAGCACTGGAGATTTCAGACCACCTTGTGGACATCAGGAATACACACAGCACTGGAGATTTCAGACCACCTTGTGGACATCAGGAATACACACAGCACTGGAGATTTCAGACCGCCTTGTGGACAATAGACACACACACAGCACTGGAGATTTCAGACCACCTTGTGGACATCAGGAATACACACAGCACTGGAGATTTCAGACCACCTTGTGGACAACAGACACACACACAGCACTGGAGATTTCAGACCACCTTGTGGACAACAGACACACACAGAGCACTGGAGATTTCAGACCACCTTGTGGACATCAGGAACACACACAGCACTGGAGATTTCAGACCACCTTGTGGACATCAGGAACACACACAGCACTGGAGATTTCAGACCACCTTGTGGACATCAGGAACACACACAGCACTGGAGATTTCAGACCACCTTGTGGACATCAGGAATACACACAGCACTGGAGATTTCAGACCCCCTTGTGGACATCAGGAACACACACAGCACTGGAGATTTCAGACCACCTTGTGGACATCAGGAATACACACAGCACTGGAGATTTCAGACCCCCTTGTAGACATCAGGAACACAGACAGCACTGGAGATTTCAGACCACCTTGTGGACATCAGGAATACACACAGCACTGGAGATTTCAGACCACCCTGTGGACAAAAGACACACAGACAGCACTGGAGATTGCAGACCACCTTGTGGACATCAGGAATACACACAGCACTGGAGATTTCAGTCCACCCTGTGGACATCAGGAATACACACAGCACTGGAGATTTCAGACCACCTTGTAGACATCAGGAATACACACAGCACTGGAAATTTCAGAGCACCTTTTGGACAACAGACACACACACAGCACTGGAGATTTCAGACCACCTTGTGGACATCAGGAATACACACAGCACTGGAGATTTCAGACCACCCTGTGGACAACAGACACACAGACAGCACTGGAGATTTCAGACCACCTTCTGGACAACAGACACACACACAGCACTTGAGATTTCAGACCACCTTGTGGACAACAGACACACACACACCACTGGAGATTTCAGACCACCTTGTGGACAACAGTCACACACACAGCACTGGAGATTTCAGACCACCTTGTGGACATCAGGAACACACACCGCACTGGAGAGTTCAGACCATCTTGTGGACATCAGGAACACACACAGCACTGGAGATTTCAGACCATCCTGTGGACAACAGACACACAGACAGCACTGGAGATTTCAGACCACCTTGTGGACAACAGACACACACATAGCACTGTAGATTTCAGACCACCTTGTGGACAACCGACACACACACAGCACTGGAGATTTCAGACCACCTTGTGGACAACAGTCACACACACAGCACTGGAGATTTCAGACCACCTTGTGGACATCAGGAACACACACAGCACTGGAGATTTCAGACCACCTTGTGGACATCAGGAACACACACAGCACTGGAGATTTCAGACCACCTTGTGGACATCAGGAACACACACAGCACTGGAGATTTCAGACCCCCTTGTGGTCATCAGGAACACACACAGCACTGGAGATTTCAGACCACCTTGTGGACATCAGGAATACACACAGCACTGGAGATTTCAGACCCCCTTGTGGACATCAGGAACACAGACAGCACTGGAGATTTCAGACCACCTTGTGGACATCAGGAATACACACAGCACTGGAGATTTCAGACCACCTTGTGGACAACAGACACACACACAGCACTGGAGATTTCAGAACACCTTGTGGACATCAGGAACACACACAGCACTGGAGATTTCAGACCACCCTGTGGACGTCAGGAACACACACAGCACTGGAGATTTCAGACCACCTTGTGGACATCAGGAACACACACAGCACTGGAGATTTCAGACCACCCTGTGGACATCAGGAATACACACAGCACTGGAGATTTCAGACCACCTTGTGGACATCAGGAACACACACAGCACTGGAGATTTCAGACCACCCTGTGGACAACAGACACACAGACAGCACTGGAGATTTCAGACCACCTTGTGGACAACAGACACACACACAGCACTGGAGATTTCAGACCACCTTGTGGACATCAGGAACACACACAGCACTGGAGATTTCAGACCACCTTGTGGACAACAGACACACACACAGCACTGGAGAGTTCAGACCATCTTGTGGACATCAGGAACACACACAGCACTGGAGATTTCAGACCACCTTGTGGACATCTAGTATAGACACAGTACTGGAGATTTCAGACCACCTTGTGGACAACAGACACACACACACAGCACTGGAGATTTCTGACCACCTTGTGGACAACAGACACACACACAGTACTGGAGATTTCAGACCACCTTGTGGACAACAGACACACACACAGCACTGGAGATTTCAGACCACCTTGTGGACAACAGACACACACACACAGCACTGGAGATTTCAGACCACCTTGTGGACATCAGGAACACACACAGCACTGGAGATTTCAGACCACCTTGTGGACATCAGGAACACACACAGCACTGGAGATTTCAGACCACCTTGTGGACAACAGACACACACACACAGCACTGGAGATTTCAGACCACCTTGTGGACAACAGACACACACACAGCACTGGAGATTTCAGACCACCTTGTGGACAACAGACACACACACAGTAGTGGAGATTTCAGACCACCTTGTGGACATCAGGAATACACACAGCACTGGAGATTTCAGACCTCCTTGTGGACATCAGCCTCACACACAGCACTGGAGATTTCAGACCACCTTGTGGACATCAGACACTCACACAGCACTGGAGATTTCAGACCACCTTGTGGACATCAGGAATACACACAGCACTGGAGATTTCAGACCACCTTGTGGACATCAGGAATACACACAGCACTGGAGATTTCAGACCACCTTGTGGACAACAGACACACACACAGCACTGGAGATTTCAGACCACCTTGTGGACAACAGACACACACAGACCACTGGAGATTTCAGACCACCTTGTGGACATCAGGAACACACACAGCACTGGAGATTTCAGACCACCTTGTGGACATCAGGAACACACACAGCACTGGAGATTTCAGACCACCTTGTGGACATCAGGAACACACACAGCACTGGAGATTTCAGACCACCTTGTGGACATCAGGAATACACACAGCACTGGAGATTTCAGACCCCCTTGTGGACATCAGGAACACACACAGCACTGGAGATTTCAGACCACCTTGTGGACATCAGGAATACACACAGCACTGGAGATTTCAGACCACCTTGTGGACATCAGGAATACACACAGCACTGGAGATTTCAGACCACCTTGTGGACAACAGACACACACACAGCACTGGAGATTTCAGACCACCTTGTGGACAACAGACACACACAGAGCACTGGAGATTTCAGACCACCTTGTGGACATCAGGAACACACACAGCACTGGAGATTTCAGACCACCTTGTGGACATCAGGAACACACACAGCACTGGAGATTTCAGACCACCTTGTGGACATCAGGAACACACACAGCACTGGAGATTTCCGACCACCTTGTGGACATCAGGAATACACACAGCACTGGAGATTTCAGACCCCCTTGTGGACATCAGGAACACACACAGCACTGGAGATTTCAGACCACCTTGTGGACATCAGGAATACACACAGCACTGGAGATTTCAGACCCCCTTGTGGACATCAGGAACACACACAGCACTGGAGATTTCAGACCACCTTGTGGACATCAGGAATACACACAGCACTGGAGATTTCAGACCACCCTGTGGACAAAAGACACACAGACAGCACTGGAGATTGCAGACCACCTTGTGGACATCAGGAATACACACAGCACTGGAGATTTCAGACCCCCTTGTGGACAACAGACACACACACAGCACTGGAGATTTCAGACCACCTTGTGGACAACAGACACACACACAGCACTGGAGATTTCAGACCACCTTGTGGACATCAGGAACACACACAGCACTGGAGATTTCAGACCACCCTGTGGACATCAGGAACACACACAGCACTGGAGATTTCAGACCACCTTGTGGACATCAGGAACACACACAGCACTGGAGATTTCAGACCACCTTGTGGACAACAGACACACACACAGCACTGGAGATTTCAGACCACCTTGTGGACAACAGACACACACACAGCACTGGAGAGTTCAGACCATCTTGTGGACATCAGGAACACACACAGCACTGGAGATTTCAGACCACCTTGTGGACAACAGACACACACACAGCAGTGGAGATTTCAGACCACCTTGTGGACATCAGGAACACACACAGCACTGGAGATTTCAGACCACCTTGTGGACATCTGGTATAGACACAGTACTGGAGATTTCAGACCACCTTGTGGACAACAGACACACACACACAGCACTGGAGATTTCAGACCACCTTGTGGACAACAGACACACACACAGTACTGGAGATTTCAGACCACCTTGTGGACAACAGACACACACACACAGCACTGGAGATTTCAGACCACCTTGTGGACAACAGACACACACACAGTACTGGAGATTTCAGACCACCTTGTGGACAACAGACACACACACAGCACTGGAGATTTCAGACCACCTTGTGGACAACAGACACACACACACAGCACTGGAGATTTCAGACCACCTTGTGGACATCAGGAACACACACAGCACTGGAGATTTCAGACCACCTTGTGGACATCAGGAACACACACAGCACTGGAGATTTCAGACCACCTTGTGGACAACAGACACACACACACAGCACTGGAGATTTCAGACCACCTTGTGGACATCAGGAACACACACAGCACTGGAGATTTCAGACCACCTTGTGGACATCAGGAACACACACAGCACTGGAGATTTCAGACCACCTTGTGGACATCAGGAACACACACAGCACTGGAGATTTCAGACCACCTTGTGGACATCAGGAACACACACAGCACTGGAGATTTCAGACCACCTTGTGGACAACAGACACACACACAGCACTGGAGATTTCAGACCACCTTGTGGACAACAGACACACACACAGTAGTGGAGATTTCAGACCACCTTGTGGACATCAGGAATACACACAGCACTGGAGATTTCAGACCTCCTTGTGGACATCAGCCTCACACACAGCACTGGAGATTTCAGACCACCTTGTGGACATCAGACACTCACACAGCACTGGAGATTTCAGACCACCTTGTGGACATCAGGAATACACACAGCACTGGAGATTTCAGACCACCTTGTGGACATCAGGAATACACACAGCACTGGAGATTTCAGACCACCTTGTGGACAACAGACACACACACAGCACTGGAGATTTCAGACCACCTTGTGGACAACAGACACACACAGACCACTGGAGATTTCAGACCACCTTGTGGACATCAGGAACACACACAGCACTGGAGATTTCAGACCACCTTGTGGACAACAGGAATACACACAGCACTGGAGATTTCAGACCACCTTGTGGACATCAGGAACACACACAGCACTGGAGATTTCAGACCACCTTGTGGACATCAGGAACACACACAGCACTGGAGATTTCAGACCACCTTGTGGACATCAGCAATACACACAGCACTGGAGATTTCAGACCCCCTTGTGGACATCAGGAACACACACAGCACTGGAGATTTCAGACCACCTTGTGGACATCAGGAATACACACAGCACTGGAGATTTCAGACCACCTTGTGGACATCAGGAATACACACAGCACTGGAGATTTCAGACCACCTTGTGGACAACAGACACACACACAGCACTGGAGATTTCAGACCACCTTGTGGACAACAGACACACACAGAGCACTGGAGATTTCAGACCACCTTGTGGACATCAGGAACACACACAGCACTGGAGATTTCAGACCACCTTGTGGACATCAGGAACACACACAGCACTGGAGATTTCAGACCACCTTGTGGACATCAGGAACACACACAGCACTGGAGATTTCCGACCACCTTGTGGACATCAGGAATACACACAGCACTGGGGATTTCAGACCCCCTTGTGGACATCAGGAACACACACATCACTGGAGATTTCAGACCACCTTGTGGACATCAGGAATACACACAGCACTGGAGATTTCAGACCCCCTTGTGGACATCAGGAACACACACAGCACTGGAGATTTCAGACCACCTTGTGGACATCAGGAATACACACAGCACTGGAGATTTCAGACCACCCTGTGGACAAAAGACACACAGACAGCACTGGAGATTGCAGACCACCTTGTGGACATCAGGAATACACACAGCACTGGAGATTTCAGACCCCCTTGTGGACAACAGACACACACACAGCACTGGAGTTTTCAGACCACCTTGTGGACAACAGACACACACACAGCACTGGAGATTTCAGACCACCTTGTGGACATCAGGAACACACACAGCACTGGAGATTTCAGACCACCCTGTGGACATCAGGAACACACACAGCACTGGAGATTTCAGACCACCTTGTGGACATCAGGAACACACACAGCACTGGAGATTTCAGACCACCTTGTGGACAACAGACACACACACAGCACTGGAGATTTCAGACCACCTTGTGGACAACAGACACACACACAGCACTGGAGAGTTCAGACCATCTTGTGGACATCAGGAACACACACAGCACTGGAGATTTCAGACCACCTTGTGGACAACAGACACACACACAGCAGTGGAGATTTCAGACCACCTTGTGGACATCAGGAACACACACAGCACTGGAGATTTCAGACCACCTTGTGGACATCTGGTATAGACACAGTACTGGAGATTTCAGACCACCTTGTGGACAACAGACACACACACACAGCACTGGAGATTTCAGACCACCTTGTGGACAACAGACACACACACAGTACTGGAGATTTCAGACCACCTTGTGGACAACAGACACACACACACAGCACTGGAGATTTCAGACCACCTTGTGGACAACAGACACACACACAGCACTGGAGATTTCAGACCACCTTGTGGACAACAGACACACACACAGTAGTGGAGATTTCAGACCACCTTGTGGACATCAGGAATACACACAGCACTGGAGATTTCAGACCTCCTTGTGGACATCAGACTCACACACAGCACTGGAGATTTCAGACCACCTTGTGGACATCAGACACTCACACAGCACTGGAGATTTCAGACCACCTTGTGGACAACAGACACACACAGAGCACTGGAGATTTCAGACCACCTTGTGGACATCAGGAACACACACAGCACTGGAGATTTCAGACCACCTTGTGGACATCAGGAATACACACAGCACTGGAGATTTCAGACCACCTTGTGGACATCAGGAACACACACAGCACTGGAGATTTCAGACCACCTTGTGGACATCAGGAACACACACAGCACTGTAGATTTCAGACCACCTTGTGGACATCAGGAATACACACAGCACTGGAGATTTCAGACCCCCTTGTGGACATCAGGAACACACACAGCACTGGAGATTTCAGACCACCTTGTGGACATCAGGAATACACACAGCACTGGAGATTTCAGACCACCTTGTGGACATCAGGAATACACACAGCACTGGAGATTTCAGACCGCCTTGTGGACAATAGACACACACACAGCACTGGAGATTTCAGACCACCTTGTGGACATCAGGAATACACACAGCACTGGAGATTTCAGACCACCTTGTGGACAACAGACACACACACAGCACTGGAGATTTCAGACCACCTTGTGGACAACAGACACACACAGAGCACTGGAGATTTCAGACTACCTTGTGGACATCAGGAACACACACAGCACTGGAGATTTCAGACCACCTTGTGGACATCAGGAACACACACAGCACTGGAGATTTCAGACCACCTTGTGGACATCAGGAACACACACAGCACTGGAGATTTCAGACCACCTTGTGGACATCAGGAATACACACAGCACTGGAGATTTCAGACCCCCTTGTGGACATCAGGAACACACACAGCACTGGAGATTTCAGACCACCTTGTGGACATCAGGAATACACACAGCACTGGAGATTTCAGACCCCCTTGTAGACATCAGGAACACAGACAGCACTGGAGATTTCAGACCACCTTGTGGACATCAGGAATACACACAGCACTGGAGATTTCAGACCACCCTGTGGACAAAAGACACACAGACAGCACTGGAGATTGCAGACCACCTTGTGGACATCAGGAATACACACAGCACTGGAGATTTCAGTCCACCCTGTGGACATCAGGAATACACACAGCACTGGAGATTTCAGACCACCTTGTAGACATCAGGAATACACACAGCACTGGAAATTTCAGAGCACCTTTTGGACAACAGACACACACACAGCACTGGAGATTTCAGACCACCTTGTGGACATCAGGAATACACACAGCACTGGAGATTTCAGACCACCCTGTGGACAACAGACACACAGACAGCACTGGAGATTTCAGACCACCTTCTGGACAACAGACACACACACAGCACTTGAGATTTCAGACCACCTTGTGGACAACAGACACACACACAGCACTGGAGATTTCAGACCACCTTGTGGACAACAGTCACACACACAGCACTGGAGATTTCAGACCACCTTGTGGACAACAGTCACACACACAGCACTGGAGATTTCAGACCACCTTGTGGACATCAGGAACACACACCGCACTGGAGAGTTCAGACCATCTTGTGGACATCAGGAACACACACAGCACTGGAGATTTCAGACCGTCCTGTGGACAACAGACACACAGACAGCACTGGAGATTTCAGACCACCTTGTGGACAACAGACACACACATAGCACTGTAGATTTCAGACCACCTTGTGGACAACAGACACACACACAGCACTGGAGATTTCAGACCACCTTGTGGACATCCGGAACACACACAGCACTGGAGATATCAGACCACCTTGTGGACATCAGGAATACACACAGCACTGGAGATTTCAGACCACCTTGTAGACATCAGGAACACACACAGCACTGGAGATTTCAGACCACCCTGTGGACAACAGACACACAGACAGCACTGGAGATTTCAGACCACCTTGTGGACAACAGACACACACACAGCACTGGAGATTTCAGACCACCTTGTGGACAACAGACACACACACAGCGCTGGAGAGTTCAGACCATCTTGTGGACATCAGGAACACACACAGCACTGGAGATTTCAGACCACCTTGTGGACAACAGACACACACCCAGCACTGGAGATTTCAGACCACCTTGTGGACAACAGACACACACACAGCACTGGAGATTTCAGACCACCTTGTGGACAACAGGACTACACACAGCCTGCAGATTTCAGACCATCTTGTGGACATCAGGAATACACACAGCACTGGAGATTTCAGACCACCTTGTGGACATCAGGAATACACACAGCACTGGAGATTTCAGACCACCTTGTGGACATCAGGAATACACACAGCACTGGAGATTTCAGACCACCTTGTGGACATCAGACACACACACAGCTCTGGAGATTTCAGACCACCTTGTGGACAACAGACACACACACAGCACTGGAGATTTCAGACCACCTTGTGGACAACAGACACACACAGAGCACTGGAGATTTCAGACCACCTTGTGGACATCAGAAACACACACAGCACTGGAGATTTCAGACCACCTTGTGGACATCAGGAACACACACAGCACTCTAGATTTCAGACCACCTTGTGGACATCAGAAACACACACAGCACTGGAGATTTCAGACCACCTTGTGGACAACATACACACACACAGCACTGGAGATTGCAGACCACCTTGTGGACATCAGGAATACACACGGCACTGGAGATTTCAGACCACCCTGTGGACAAAAGACACACAGACAGCACTGGAGATTGCAGACCACCTTGTGGACATCAGGAATACACACAGCACTGGAGATTGCAGTCCACCCTGTGGACATCAGGAATACACACAGCACTGGAGATTTCAGACCACCTTGTAGACATCAGGAATACACACAGCACTGGAGATTTCAGACCACCTTGTGGACATCAGGAATACACACAGCACTGGAGATTTCAGACCACCTTGTGGACATCAGGAATACACACAGCACTGGAGATTTCAGACCACCTTGTGGACAACAGACACACACCCAGCACTGGAGATTTCAGACCACCTTGTGGACAACAGACACACACACAGCACTGGAGATTTCAGACCACCTTGTGGACAACAGACACACACACAGCACTGGAGATTTCAGACCACCTTGTGGACAACAGACACACACAGACCACTGGAGATTTCAGACCACCTTGTGGACATCAGGAACACACACAGCACTGGAGATTTCAGACCACCTTGTGGACAACAGGAATACACACAGCACTGGAGATTTCAGACCACCTTGTGGACATCAGGAACACACACAGCACTGGAGATTTCAGACCACCTTGTGGACATCAGGAACACACACAGCACTGGAGATTTCAGACCACCTTGTGGACATCAGCAATACACACAGCACTGGAGATTTCAGACCCCCTTGTGGACATCAGGAACACACACAGCACTGGAGATTTCAGACCACCTTGTGGACATCAGGAATACACACAGCACTGGAGATTTCAGACCACCTTGTGGACATCAGGAATACACACAGCACTGGAGATTTCAGACCACCTTGTGGACAACAGACACACACACAGCACTGGAGATTTCAGACCACCTTGTGGACAACAGACACACACAGAGCACTGGAGATTTCAGACCACCTTGTGGACATCAGGAACACACACAGCACTGGAGATTTCAGACCACCTTGTGGACATCAGGAACACACACAGCACTGGAGATTTCAGACCACCTTGTGGACATCAGGAACACACACAGCACTGGAGATTTCCGACCACCTTGTGGACATCAGGAATACACACAGCACTGGGGATTTCAGACCCCCTTGTGGACATCAGGAACACACACAGCACTGGAGATTTCAGACCACCTTGTGGACATCAGGAATACACACAGCACTGGAGATTTCAGACCCCCTTGTGGACATCAGGAACACACACAGCACTGGAGATTTCAGACCACCTTGTGGACATCAGGAATACACACAGCACTGGAGATTTCAGACCACCCTGTGGACAAAAGACACACAGACAGCACTGGAGATTGCAGACCACCTTGTGGACATCAGGAATACACACAGCACTGGAGATTTCAGACCCCCTTGTGGACAACAGACACACACACAGCACTGGAGATTTCAGACCACCTTGTGGACAACAGACACACACACAGCACTGGAGATTTCAGACCACCTTGTGGACATCAGGAACACACACAGCACTGGAGATTTCAGACCACCCTGTGGACATCAGGAACACACACAGCACTGGAGATTTCAGACCACCTTGTGGACATCAGGAACACACACAGCACTGGAGATTTCAGACCACCTTGTGGACAACAGACACACACACAGCACTGGAGATTTCAGACCACCTTGTGGACAACAGACACACACACAGCACTGGAGAGTTCAGACCATCTTGTGGACATCAGGAACACACACAGCACTGGAGATTTCAGACCACCTTGTGGACAACAGACACACACACAGCAGTGGAGATTTCAGACCACCTTGTGGACATCAGGAACACACACAGCACTGGAGATTTCAGACCACCTTGTGGACATCTGGTATAGACACAGTACTGGAGATTTCAGACCACCTTGTGGACAACAGACACACACACACAGCACTGGAGATTTCAGACCACCTTGTGGACAACAGACACACACACAGTACTGGAGATTTCAGACCACCTTGTGGACAACAGACACACACACACAGCACTGGAGATTTCAGACCACCTTGTGGACAACAGACACACACACAGCACTGGAGATTTCAGACCACCTTGTGGACAACAGACACACACACAGTAGTGGAGATTTCAGACCACCTTGTGGACATCTGGAATACACACAGCACTGGAGATTTCAGACCTCCTTGTGGACATCAGACTCACACACAGCACTGGAGATTTCAGACCACCTTGTGGACATCAGACACTCACACAGCACTGGAGATTTCAGACCACCTTGTGGACAACAGACACACACAGAGCACTGGAGATTTCAGACCACCTTGTGGACATCAGGAACACACACAGCACTGGAGATTTCAGACCACCTTGTGGACATCAGGAATACACACAGCACTGGAGATTTCAGACCACCTTGTGGACATCAGGAACACACACAGCACTGGAGATTTCAGACCACCTTGTGGACATCAGGAACACACACAGCACTGTAGATTTCAGACCACCTTGTGGACATCAGGAATACACACAGCACTGGAGATTTCAGACCCCCTTGTGGACATCAGGAACACACACAGCACTGGAGATTTCAGACCACCTTGTGGACATCAGGAATACACACAGCACTGGAGATTTCAGACCACCTTGTGGACATCAGGAATACACACAGCACTGGAGATTTCAGACCGCCTTGTGGACAATAGACACACACACAGCACTGGAGATTTCAGACCACCTTGTGGACATCAGGAATACACACAGCACTGGAGATTTCAGACCACCTTGTGGACAACAGACACACACACAGCACTGGAGATTTCAGACCACCTTGTGGACAACAGACACACACAGAGCACTGGAGATTTCAGACTACCTTGTGGACATCAGGAACACACACAGCACTGGAGATTTCAGACCACCTTGTGGACATCAGGAACACACACAGCACTGGAGATTTCAGACCACCTTGTGGACATCAGGAACACACACAGCACTGGAGATTTCAGACCACCTTGTGGACATCAGGAATACACACAGCACTGGAGATTTCAGACCCCCTTGTGGACATCAGGAACACACACAGCACTGGAGATTTCAGACCACCTTGTGGACATCAGGAATACACACAGCACTGGAGATTTCAGACCCCCTTGTAGACATCAGGAACACAGACAGCACTGGAGATTTCAGACCACCTTGTGGACATCAGGAATACACACAGCACTGGAGATTTCAGACCACCCTGTGGACAAAAGACACACAGACAGCACTGGAGATTGCAGACCACCTTGTGGACATCAGGAATACACACAGCACTGGAGATTTCAGTCCACCCTGTGGACATCAGGAATACACACAGCACTGGAGATTTCAGACCACCTTGTAGACATCAGGAATACACACAGCACTGGAAATTTCAGAGCACCTTTTGGACAACAGACACACACACAGCACTGGAGATTTCAGACCACCTTGTGGACATCAGGAATACACACAGCACTGGAGATTTCAGACCACCCTGTGGACAACAGACACACAGACAGCACTGGAGATTTCAGACCACCTTCTGGACAACAGACACACACACAGCACTTGAGATTTCAGACCACCTTGTGGACAACAGACACACACACAGCACTGGAGATTTCAGACCACCTTGTGGACAACAGTCACACACACAGCACTGGAGATTTCAGACCACCTTGTGGACAACAGTCACACACACAGCACTGGAGATTTCAGACCACCTTGTGGACATCAGGAACACACACCGCACTGGAGAGTTCAGACCATCTTGTGGACATCAGGAACACACACAGCACTGGAGATTTCAGACCGTCCTGTGGACAACAGACACACAGACAGCACTGGAGATTTCAGACCACCTTGTGGACAACAGACACACACATAGCACTGTAGATTTCAGACCACCTTGTGGACAACAGACACACACACAGCACTGGAGATTTCAGACCACCTTGTGGACATCCGGAACACACACAGCACTGGAGATATCAGACCACCTTGTGGACATCAGGAATACACACAGCACTGGAGATTTCAGACCACCTTGTAGACATCAGGAACACACACAGCACTGGAGATTTCAGACCACCCTGTGGACAACAGACACACAGACAGCACTGGAGATTTCAGACCACCTTGTGGACAACAGACACACACACAGCACTGGAGATTTCAGACCACCTTGTGGACAACAGACACACACACAGCGCTGGAGAGTTCAGACCATCTTGTGGACATCAGGAACACACACAGCACTGGAGATTTCAGACCACCTTGTGGACAACAGACACACACCCAGCACTGGAGATTTCAGACCACCTTGTGGACAACAGACACACACACAGCACTGGAGATTTCAGACCACCTTGTGGACAACAGGACTACACACAGCCTGCAGATTTCAGACCATCTTGTGGACATCAGGAATACACACAGCACTGGAGATTTCAGACCACCTTGTGGACATCAGGAATACACACAGCACTGGAGATTTCAGACCACCTTGTGGACATCAGGAATACACACAGCACTGGAGATTTCAGACCACCTTGTGGACATCAGACACACACACAGCTCTGGAGATTTCAGACCACCTTGTGGACAACAGACACACACACAGCACTGGAGATTTCAGACCACCTTGTGGACAACAGACACACACAGAGCACTGGAGATTTCAGACCACCTTGTGGACATCAGAAACACACACAGCACTGGAGATTTCAGACCACCTTGTGGACATCAGGAACACACACAGCACTCTAGATTTCAGACCACCTTGTGGACATCAGAAACACACACAGCACTGGAGATTTCAGACCACCTTGTGGACAACATACACACACACAGCACTGGAGATTGCAGACCACCTTGTGGACATCAGGAATACACACGGCACTGGAGATTTCAGACCACCCTGTGGACAAAAGACACACAGACAGCACTGGAGATTGCAGACCACCTTGTGGACATCAGGAATACACACAGCACTGGAGATTGCAGTCCACCCTGTGGACATCAGGAATACACACAGCACTGGAGATTTCAGACCACCTTGTAGACATCAGGAATACACACAGCACTGGAGATTTCAGACCACCTTGTGGACATCAGGAATACACACAGCACTGGAGATTTCAGACCACCTTGTGGACATCAGGAATACACACAGCACTGGAGATTTCAGACCACCTTGTGGACAACAGACACACACCCAGCACTGGAGATTTCAGACCACCTTGTGGACAACAGACACACACACAGCACTGGAGATTTCAGACCACCTTGTGGACAACAGACACACACACAGCACTGGAGATTTCAGACCATCTTGTGGACAATAGACACACACACAGCACTGGAGATTTCAGACCACCTTGTGGACAACAGACACACACACAGCACTGGAGATTTCAGACCATCTTGTGGACAATAGACACACACACAGCACTGGAGATTTCAGACCACCTTGTGGACAACAGACACACACACAGCACTGGAGATTTCAGACCACCTTGTGGACAACAGACACACACAGAGCACTGGAGATTTCAGACCACGTTGTGGACATCAGGAACACACACAGCACTCGAGATTTCAGACCACCTTGTGGACATCAGGAACACACACAGCACTGGAGATTTCAGACCACCTTGTGGACATCAGGAACACACACAGCACTGGAGATTTCAGACCACCTTGTGGACATCAGGAATAAACACAGCATTGGAGATTTCAGACCACCTTGTGGACATCAGGAATACACACAGCACTGGAGATTTCAGACCCCCTTGTAGACATCAGGAACACAGACAGCACTGGAGATTTCAGATCACCTTGTGGACATCCGGAACACACACAGCACTGGAGATTTAAGACCACCTTGTGGACATCAGGAACACACACAGCACTAGAGATATCAGACCACCTTGTGGACATCAGGAATACACACAGCACTGGAGATTTCAGACCACCTTGTAGACATCAGGAACACACACAGCACTGGAGATTTCAGACCACCCTGCGGACAACAGACACACAGACAGCACTGGAGATTTCAGACCACCTTGTGGATAACCGACACACACACAGCACTGGAGATTTCAGACCACCTTGTGGACAACAGACACACACACAGCACTGGAGATTTCAGACCACCTTGTGGACAACAGTCACACACACAGCACTGGAGATTTCAGACCACCTTGTGGACATCAGGAACACACACAGCACTGGAGAGTTCCGACCATCTTGTGGACATCAGGAACACACACAGCACTGGAGATTTCAGACCATCCTGTGGACAACAGACACACAGACAGCACTGGAGATTTCAGATCACCTTGTGGACAACAGACACACAGACAGCACTGGAGATTTCAGACCACCTTGTGGACAACAGACACACACACAGCACTGGAGATTTCAGACCACCTTGTGGACAACAGACACACACACATTAGTGGAGAGTTCAGACCATCTTGTGGACATCAGGAACACACACAGCACTGGAGATTTCAGACCACCTTGTGGACAACAGACACACACCCAGCACTGGCGATTTCAGACCACCTTGTGGACATCAGGAATACACACAGCACTAGAGATTTCAGACCAGCTTGTGGACAACAGACACACACACAGCACTGGAGATTTCAGACCACCTTGTGGACAACAGACACACACACAGCACTGGAGATTTCAGACCACCTTGTGGACAACAGACACACACACAGCACTGGAGAGTTCAGACCATCTTGTGGACATCAGGAACACACACAGCACTGGAGATTTCAGACCACCTTGTGGACATCTAGTATAGACACAGTACTGGAGATTTCAGACCACCTTGTGGACAACAGACACACACACACAGCACTGGAGATTTCTGACCACCTTGTGGACAACAGACACACACACAGTACTGGAGATTTCAGACCACCTTGTGGACAACAGACACACACACAGCACTGGAGATTTCAGACCACCTTGTGGACAACAGACACACACACACAGCACTGGAGATTTCAGACCACCTTGTGGACATCAGGAACACACACAGCACTGGAGATTTCAGACCACCTTGTGGACATCAGGAACACACACAGCACTGGAGATTTCAGACCACCTTGTGGACAACAGACACACACACACAGCACTGGAGATTTCAGACCACCTTGTGGACAACAGACACACACACAGCACTGGAGATTTCAGACCACCTTGTGGACAACAGACACACACACAGTAGTGGAGATTTCAGACCACCTTGTGGACATCAGGAATACACACAGCACTGGAGATTTCAGACCTCCTTGTGGACATCAGCCTCACACACAGCACTGGAGATTTCAGACCACCTTGTGGACATCAGACACTCACACAGCACTGGAGATTTCAGACCACCTTGTGGACATCAGGAATACACACAGCACTGGAGATTTCAGACCACCTTGTGGACATCAGGAATACACACAGCACTGGAGATTTCAGACCACCTTGTGGACAACAGACACACACACAGCACTGGAGATTTCAGACCACCTTGTGGACAACAGACACACACAGACCACTGGAGATTTCAGACCACCTTGTGGACATCAGGAACACACACAGCACTGGAGATTTCAGACCACCTTGTGGACATCAGGAATACACACAGCACTGGAGATTTCAGACCCCCTTGTAGACATCAGGAACACAGACAGCACTGGAGATTTCAGATCACCTTGTGGACATCCGGAACACACACAGCACTGGAGATTTAAGACCACCTTGTGGACATCAGGAACACACACAGCACTAGAGATATCAGACCACCTTGTGGACATCAGGAATACACACAGCACTGGAGATTTCAGACCACCTTGTAGACATCAGGAACACACACAGCACTGGAGATTTCAGACCACCCTGCGGACAACAGACACACAGACAGCACTGGAGATTTCAGACCACCTTGTGGATAACCGACACACACACAGCACTGGAGATTTCAGACCACCTTGTGGACAACAGACACACACACAGCACTGGAGATTTCAGACCACCTTGTGGACAACAGTCACACACACAGCACTGGAGATTTCAGACCACCTTGTGGACATCAGGAACACACACAGCACTGGAGAGTTCCGACCATCTTGTGGACATCAGGAACACACACAGCACTGGAGATTTCAGACCATCCTGTGGACAACAGACACACAGACAGCACTGGAGATTTCAGATCACCTTGTGGACAACAGACACACAGACAGCACTGGAGATTTCAGACCACCTTGTGGACAACAGACACACACACAGCACTGGAGATTTCAGACCACCTTGTGGACAACAGACACACACACATTAGTGGAGAGTTCAGACCATCTTGTGGACATCAGGAACACACACAGCACTGGAGATTTCAGACCACCTTGTGGACAACAGACACACACCCAGCACTGGCGATTTCAGACCACCTTGTGGACATCAGGAATACACACAGCACTAGAGATTTCAGACCAGCTTGTGGACAACAGACACACACACAGCACTGGAGATTTCAGACCACCTTGTGGACAACAGACACACACACAGCACTGGAGATTTCAGACCACCTTGTGGACAACAGACACACACACAGCACTGGAGAGTTCAGACCATCTTGTGGACATCAGGAACACACACAGCACTGGAGATTTCAGACCACCTTGTGGACATCTAGTATAGACACAGTACTGGAGATTTCAGACCACCTTGTGGACAACAGACACACACACACAGCACTGGAGATTTCTGACCACCTTGTGGACAACAGACACACACACAGTACTGGAGATTTCAGACCACCTTGTGGACAACAGACACACACACAGCACTGGAGATTTCAGACCACCTTGTGGACAACAGACACACACACACAGCACTGGAGATTTCAGACCACCTTGTGGACATCAGGAACACACACAGCACTGGAGATTTCAGACCACCTTGTGGACATCAGGAACACACACAGCACTGGAGATTTCAGACCACCTTGTGGACAACAGACACACACACACAGCACTGGAGATTTCAGACCACCTTGTGGACAACAGACACACACACAGCACTGGAGATTTCAGACCACCTTGTGGACAACAGACACACACACAGTAGTGGAGATTTCAGACCACCTTGTGGACATCAGGAATACACACAGCACTGGAGATTTCAGACCTCCTTGTGGACATCAGCCTCACACACAGCACTGGAGATTTCAGACCACCTTGTGGACATCAGACACTCACACAGCACTGGAGATTTCAGACCACCTTGTGGACATCAGGAATACACACAGCACTGGAGATTTCAGACCACCTTGTGGACATCAGGAATACACACAGCACTGGAGATTTCAGACCACCTTGTGGACAACAGACACACACACAGCACTGGAGATTTCAGACCACCTTGTGGACAACAGACACACACAGACCACTGGAGATTTCAGACCACCTTGTGGACATCAGGAACACACACAGCACTGGAGATTTCAGACCACCTTGTGGACAACAGGAATACACACAGCACTGGAGATTTCAGACCACCTTGTGGACATCAGGAACACACACAGCACTGGAGATTTCAGACCACCTTGTGGACATCAGGAACACACACAGCACTGGAGATTTCAGACCACCTTGTGGACATCAGGAATACACACAGCACTGGAGATTTCAGACCCCCTTGTGGACATCAGGAACACACACAGCACTGGAGATTTCAGACCACCTTGTGGACATCAGGAATACACACAGCACTGGAGATTTCAGACCACCTTGTGGACATCAGGAATACACACAGCACTGGAGATTTCAGACCACCTTGTGGACAACAGACACACACACAGCACTGGAGATTTCAGACCACCTTGTGGACAACAGACACACACAGAGCACTGGAGATTTCAGACCACCTTGTGGACATCAGGAACACACACAGCACTGGAGATTTCAGACCACCTTGTGGACATCAGGAACACACACAGCACTGGAGATTTCAGACCACCTTGTGGACATCAGGAACACACACAGCACTGGAGATTTCCGACCACCTTGTGGACATCAGGAATACACACAGCACTGGAGATTTCAGACCCCCTTGTGGACATCAGGAACACACACAGCACTGGAGATTTCAGACCACCTTGTGGACATCAGGAATACACACAGCACTGGAGATTTCAGACCCCCTTGTGGACATCAGGAACACACACAGCACTGGAGATTTCAGACCACCTTGTGGACATCAGGAATACACACAGCACTGGAGATTTCAGACCACCCTGTGGACAAAAGACACACAGACAGCACTGGAGATTGCAGACCACCTTGTGGACATCAGGAATACACACAGCACTGGAGATTTCAGACCCCCTTGTGGACAACAGACACACACACAGCACTGGAGATTTCAGACCACCTTGTGGACAACAGACACACACACAGCACTGGAGATTTCAGACCACCTTGTGGACATCAGGAACACACACAGCACTGGAGATTTCAGACCACCCTGTGGACATCAGGAACACACACAGCACTGGAGATTTCAGACCACCTTGTGGACATCAGGAACACACACAGCACTGGAGATTTCAGACCACCTTGTGGACAACAGACACACACACAGCACTGGAGATTTCAGACCACCTTGTGGACAACAGACACACACACAGCACTGGAGAGTTCAGACCATCTTGTGGACATCAGGAACACACACAGCACTGGAGATTTCAGACCACCTTGTGGACAACAGACACACACACAGCAGTGGAGATTTCAGACCACCTTGTGGACATCAGGAACACACACAGCACTGGAGATTTCAGACCACCTTGTGGACATCTGGTATAGACACAGTACTGGAGATTTCAGACCACCTTGTGGACAACAGACACACACACACAGCACTGGAGATTTCAGACCACCTTGTGGACAACAGACACACACACAGTACTGGAGATTTCAGACCACCTTGTGGACAACAGACACACACACACAGCACTGGAGATTTCAGACCACCTTGTGGACAACAGACACACACACAGCACTGGAGATTTCAGACCACCTTGTGGACAACAGACACACACACAGTAGTGGAGATTTCAGACCACCTTGTGGACATCAGGAATACACACAGCACTGGAGATTTCAGACCTCCTTGTGGACATCAGACTCACACACAGCACTGGAGATTTCAGACCACCTTGTGGACATCAGACACTCACACAGCACTGGAGATTTCAGACCACCTTGTGGACAACAGACACACACAGAGCACTGGAGATTTCAGACCACCTTGTGGACATCAGGAACACACACAGCACTGGAGATTTCAGACCACCTTGTGGACATCAGGAATACACACAGCACTGGAGATTTCAGACCACCTTGTGGACATCAGGAACACACACAGCACTGGAGATTTCAGACCACCTTGTGGACATCAGGAACACACACAGCACTGGAGATTTCAGACCACCTTGTGGACATCAGGAATACACACAGCACTGGAGATTTCAGACCCCCTTGTGGACATCAGGAACACACACAGCACTGGAGATTTCAGACCACCTTGTGGACATCAGGAATACACACAGCACTGGAGATTTCAGACCACCTTGTGGACATCAGGAATACACACAGCACTGGAGATTTCAGACCGCCTTGTGGACAATAGACACACACACAGCACTGGAGATTTCAGACCACCTTGTGGACATCAGGAATACACACAGCACTGGAGATTTCAGACCACCTTGTGGACAACAGACACACACACAGCACTGGAGATTTCAGACCACCTTGTGGACAACAGACACACACAGAGCACTGGAGATTTCAGACCACCTTGTGGACATCAGGAACACACACAGCACTGGAGATTTCAGACCACCTTGTGGACATCAGGAACACACACAGCACTGGAGATTTCAGACCACCTTGTGGACATCAGGAACACACACAGCACTGGAGATTTCAGACCACCTTGTGGACATCAGGAATACACACAGCACTGGAGATTTCAGACCCCCTTGTGGACATCAGGAACACACACAGCACTGGAGATTTCAGACCACCTTGTGGACATCAGGAATACACACAGCACTGGAGATTTCAGACCCCCTTGTAGACATCAGGAACACAGACAGCATTGGAGATTTCAGACCACCTTGTGGACATCAGGAATACACACAGCACTGGAGATTTCAGACCACCCTGTGGACAAAAGACACACAGACAGCACTGGAGATTGCAGACCACCTTGTGGACATCAGGAATACACACAGCACTGGAGATTTCAGTCCACCCTGTGGACATCAGGAATACACACTGCACTGGAGATTTCAGACCACCTTGTAGACATCAGGAATACACACAGCACTGGAAATTTCAGAGCACCTTTTGGACAACAGACACACACACAGCACTGGAGATTTCAGACCACCTTGTGGACATCAGGAATACACACAGCACTGGAGATTTCAGACCACCCTGTGGACAACAGACACACAGACAGCACTGGAGATTTCAGACCACCTTCTGGACAACAGACACACACACAGCACTTGAGATTTCAGACCACCTTGTGGACAACAGACACACACACAGCACTGGAGATTTCAGACCACCTTGTGGACAACAGTCACACACACAGCACTGGAGATTTCAGACCACCTTGTGGACAACAGTCACACACACAGCACTGGAGATTTCAGACCACCTTGTGGACATCAGGAACACACACCGCACTGGAGAGTTCAGACCATCTTGTGGACATCAGGAACACACACAGCACTGGAGATTTCAGACCATCCTGTGGACAACAGACACACAGACAGCACTGGAGATTTCAGACCACCTTGTGGACAACAGACACACACATAGCACTGTAGATTTCAGACCACCTTGTGGACAACAGACACACACACAGCACTGGAGATTTCAGACCACCTTGTGGACATCCGGAACACACACAGCACTGGAGATATCAGACCACCTTGTGGACATCAGGAATACACACAGCACTGGAGATTTCAGACCACCTTGTAGACATCAGGAACACACACAGCACTGGAGATTTCAGACCACCCTGTGGACAACAGACACACAGACAGCACTGGAGATTTCAGACCACCTTGTGGACAACAGACACACACACAGCACTGGAGATTTCAGACCACCTTGTGGACAACAGACACACACACAGCGCTGGAGAGTTCAGACCATCTTGTGGACATCAGGAACACACACAGCACTGGAGATTTCAGACCACCTTGTGGACAACAGACACACACCCAGCACTGGAGATTTCAGACCACCTTGTGGACAACAGACACACACACAGCACTGGAGATTTCAGACCACCTTGTGGACAACAGGACTACACACAGCACTGCAGATTTCAGACCATCTTGTGGACATCAGGAATACACACAGCACTGGAGATTTCAGACCACCTTGTGGACATCAGGAATACACACAGCACTGGAGATTTCAGACCACCTTGTGGACATCAGGAATACACACAGCACTGGAGATTTCAGACCACCTTGTGGACATCAGACACACACACAGCACTGGAGATTTCAGACCACCTTGTGGACAACAGACACACACACAGCACTGGAGATTTCAGACCACCTTGTGGACAACAGACACACACAGAGCACTGGAGATTTCAGACCACCTTGTGGACATCAGAAACACACACAGCACTGGAGATTTCAGACCACCTTGTGGACATCAGGAACACACACAGCACTCTAGATTTCAGACCACCTTGTGGACATCAGAAACACACACAGCACTGGAGATTTCAGACCACCTTGTGGACAACATACACACACACAGCACTGGAGATTGCAGACCACCTTGTGGACATCAGGAATACACACGGCACTGGAGATTTCAGACCACCCTGTGGACAAAAGACACACAGACAGCACTGGAGATTGCAGACCACCTTGTGGACATCAGGAATACACACAGCACTGGAGATTGCAGTCCACCCTGTGGACATCAGGAATACACACAGCACTGGAGATTTCAGACCACCTTGTAGACATCAGGAATACACACAGCACTGGAGATTTCAGACCACCTTGTGGACATCAGGAATACACACAGCACTGGAGATTTCAGACCACCTTGTGGACATCAGGAATACACACAGCACTGGAGATTTCAGACCACCTTGTGGACAACAGACACACACCCAGCACTGGAGATTTCAGACCACCTTGTGGACAACAGACACACACACAGCACTGGAGATTTCAGACCACCTTGTGGACAACAGACACACACACAGCACTGGAGATTTCAGACCATCTTGTGGACAATAGACACACACACAGCACTGGAGATTTCAGACCACCTTGTGGACAACAGACACACACACAGCACTGGAGATTTCAGACCATCTTGTGGACAATAGACACACACACAGCACTGGAGATTTCAGACCACCTTGTGGACAACAGACACACACACAGCACTGGAGATTTCAGACCACCTTGTGGACAACAGACACACACAGAGCACTGGAGATTTCAGACCACGTTGTGGACATCAGGAACACACACAGCACTCGATATTTCAGACCACCCTGTGGACATCAGGAATACAAACAGCACTGGAGATTGCAGACCATCTTGTGGACATCAGGAATACACACAGCACTGGAGATTTCAGACCACCTTGTGGACAACAGACACACACACAGCACTGGAGATTTCAGACCACCTTGTGGACAACAGACACACACACAGCACTGGAGATTTCAGACCACCTTGTGGACATCAGGAATAAACACAGCATTGGAGATTTCAGACCACCTTGTGGACATCAGGAATACACACAGCACTGGAGATTTCAGACCCCCTTGTAGACATCAGGAACACAGACAGCACTGGAGATTTCAGACCACCTTGTGGACATCCGGAACACACACAGCACTGGAGATTTAAGACCACCTTGTGGACATCAGGAACACACACAGCACTAGAGATATCAGACCACCTTGTGGACATCAGGAATACACACAGCACTGGAGATTTCAGACCACCTTGTAGACATCAGGAACACACACAGCACTGGAGATTTCAGACCACCCTGTGGACAACAGACACACAGACAGCACTGGAGATTTCAGACCACCTTGTGGACAACAGACACACACAGAGCACTGGAGATTTCAGACCACGTTGTGGACATCAGGAACACACACAGCACTCGATATTTCAGACCACCCTGTGGACATCAGGAATACAAACAGCACTGGAGATTGCAGACCATCTTGTGGACATCAGGAATACACACAGCACTGGAGATTTCAGACCACCTTGTGGACAACAGACACACACACAGCACTGGAGATTTCAGACCACCTTGTGGACAACAGACACACACACAGCACTGGAGATTTCAGACCACCTTGTGGACATCAGGAATAAACACAGCATTGGAGATTTCAGACCACCTTGTGGACATCAGGAATACACACAGCACTGGAGATTTCAGACCCCCTTGTAGACATCAGGAACACAGACAGCACTGGAGATTTCAGACCACCTTGTGGACATCCGGAACACACACAGCACTGGAGATTTAAGACCACCTTGTGGACATCAGGAACACACACAGCACTAGAGATATCAGACCACCTTGTGGACATCAGGAATACACACAGCACTGGAGATTTCAGACCATCTTGTAGACATCAGGAACACACACAGCACTGGAGATTTCAGACCACCCTGTGGACAACAGACACACAGACAGCACTGGAGATTTCAGACCACCTTGTGGACAACCGACACACACACAGCACTGGAGATTTCAGACCACCTTGTGGACAACAGACACACACACAGCACTGGAGATTTCAGACCACCTTGTGGACAACAGTCACACACACAGCACTGGAGATTTCAGACCACCTTGTGGACATCAGGAACACACACAGCACTGGAGAGTTCAGACCATCTTGTGGACATCAGGAACACACACAGCACTGGAGATTTCAGACCATCCTGTGGACAACAGACACACAGACAGCACTGGAGATTTCAGATCACCTTGTGGACAACAGACACACAGACAGCACTGGAGATTTCAGACCACCTTGTGGACAACAGACACACACACAGCACTGGAGATTTCAGACCACCTTGTGGACAACAGACACACACACATTAGTGGAGAGTTCAGACCATCTTGTGGACATCAGGAACACTCACAGCACTGGAGATTTCAGACCACCTTGTGGACAACAGACACACACCCAGCACTGGCGATTTCAGACCACCTTGTGGACATCAGGAATACACACAGCACTAGAGATTTCAGACCAGCTTGTGGACAACAGACACACACACAGCACTGGAGATTTCAGACCACCTTGTGGACAACAGACACACACACAGCACTGGAGATTTCAGACCACCTTCTGGACAACAGACACACACACAGCACTGGAGATTTCAGACCACCTTGTGGACAACAGACACACACACAGCACTGGAGATTTCAGACCACCTTGTGGACAACAGACACACACACAGCACTGGAGATTTCAGACCACCTTGTGGACAACAGACACACACACAGCACTGGAGATTTCAGACCACCTTGTTGACATCAGGAACACACACAGCACTGGAGATTTCAGACCACCTTGTGGACAACAGACACACACACATTAGTGGAGATTGCAGACCACCTTGTGGACATCAGGAATACACACAGCACTGGAGATTTCAGACCTCCTTGTGGACATCAGACACACACACAGCACTGGAGATTTCAGACCACCTTGTGGACATCAGGAATACACACAGCACTGGAGATTTCAGACCACCTTGTGGACATCAGACACACACACAGCACTGGAGATTTCAGACCACCTTGTGGACATCAGACACACACACAGCACTGGAGATTTCATACCACCTTGTGGACATCAGGAATACACACAGCACTGGAGATTTCAGACCACCTTGTGGACAACAGACACACACACAGCACTGGAGATTTCAGACCACCTTGTGGACATCAGGAACACACACAGCACTGGAGATTTCAGACCACCTTGTGGACATCAGGAATACACACAGCACTGGAGATTTCAGACCACCTTGTGGACATCAGGAACACACACAGCACTGGAGATTTCAGACCACCTTGTGGACAACAGACACACACACAGCACTGGAGATTTCAGACCACCTTGTGGACAACAGACACACACACTGCACTGGAGATTTCAGACCACCTTGTGGACATCAGGAACACACACAGCACTGGAGATTTCAGACCACCTTGTGGACATCAGGAATACACACAGCACTGGAGATTTCAGACCACCTTGTGGTCATCAGGAATACACACAGCACTGGAGATTTCAGACCACCTTGTGGACATCAGGAATACACACAGCACTGGAGATTTCAGACCACCTTGTGGAGAACAGACACACACGCAGCACTGGAGATTTCAGACCATCTTGTGGACAACAGACACACAGACAGCACTGGAGATATCAGACCACCTTGTGGACAACGGACACACACACAGCACTGGAGCTTTCAGACCACCTTGTGGACAACAGACACACACACAGCATTGGAGATTTCAGACCACCTTGTGGACATCAGGAACACACACAGCACTGGAGATTTCAGACCACCTTGTGGACAACAGACACACACACAGCACTGGAGATTTCAGACCACCTTGTGGACAACAGACACACAGACAGCACTGGAGATTTCAGACCACCCTGTGGACATCAGGAACACACACAGCACTGGAGATTTCAGACCACCTTGTGGACATCAGGAACACACACAGCACTGGAGATTTCAGACCACCTTGTGGACATCAGGAATACACACAGCACTGGAGATTTCAGACCACCTTGTGGACAACAGACACACACAGCACTGGAGATTTCAGACCGCCTTTGGACATCAGGAATACACACAGCACTGGAGATTTCAGACCACCTTGTGGACATCAGGAATACACACAGCACTGGAGATTTCAGACCCCCTTGTGGACATCAGGAACACACACAGCACTGGAGATTTCAGACCACCTTGTGGACATCAGGAATACACACAGCACTGGAGATTTCAGACCACCTTGTGGACAACAGACACACACCCAGCACTGGAGATTTCAGACCACCTTGTGGACAACAGACACACACACAGCACTGGAGATTTCAGACCACCTTGTGGACTTCAGGAATACACACAGCACTGGAGATTTCAGACCACCTTGTAGACATCAGGAATACACACAGCACTGGAGATTTCAGACCACCTTGTGGAAATCAGGAATACACACAGCACTAGAGATTTCAGACCCCCTTGTGGACATCAGGAATACACACAGCACTGGAGATTTCAGACCACCTTGTGGACATCAGGAATACACACAGCACTGGAGATTTCAGACCACCTTGTGGACATCAGGAATACACACAGCACTGGAGATTTCAGACCACCTTGTGGACATCAGGCACACACACAGCACTGGAGATTTCAGACCACCTTGTGGACATCAGGAATACACACAGCACTGGAGATTTCAGACCACCTTGTGGACAACAGACACACACCCAGCACTGGAGATTTCAGACCACCTTGTGGACAACAGACACACACACAGCACTGGAGATTTCAGACCACCTTGTGGACAACATACACACACAGCACTGGAGATTTCAGACCATCTTGTGGACAATAGACACACACAGCTCTGGAGATTTCAGACCATCTTGTGGACATCAGGAATACACACAGCACTGGATATTTCAGACCACCTTGTGGTAGCTTTGTCTCTTCACGGAGTGAAAATAACAGAACTTCAAAAAATGAAGCTGGAATACTGGGAAGAATCCTCCTGAGATATGCAGAAAATGAGTAAAGGAAAGACATGAGTGGATCTCAGTCCACTGGAAATTGCTGCTGTCGAGGTAGTAATGGGGGACAGACAATTGGCAGATGAACTGAGCACTGCAACTGCGAGAAGTACATCCAATTGCAGCTTGTGAAAATCTGCGTTAAGGAGCTGGAGCTGGAACTGGGAGAACACCGGATCATTTGGGAGGCTGAATGGGTGATAGACAGGACATATAGAGAGGTAGTTACACCCAAGGTGCAGGCCACAGGAAACTGGGTGACAGTCAGGTAGGGGAAATGGGTTAAGGAACCAGTACAGAGTACCCCTGTGGCCATCCCCCTCAACAACAGATATATCTCTTTGGATACTGTTGTGGGGAGAGGTGGTATTTGACCTAACAGAGGTAAATCTCAGTGATCGGTCCTCTGTGACTCAGAAGGGAAAGTGGGGAGAAGAGGCAGGCTGTAATGATGGGAATTCATCTGTTACGGGAATGATCCGGAGGTTCTGTGGGTGGAACGAGATTCTCGGATGGTATGTTGCCTCCTGGGTGCCAGGGTGCAGCACGTCCCCCATTGAGTGCTCAGCATCTTTAAGTGGGAGAGTGAACAGCCAGAAGTTGAGGTCCATGTAGATACCAATGAAATGGGTAGGACGAGTGATGAGTTCAGGGAGGTAAGTGCTAATTTGAAGGGTAGAACCTCCAGGGTTGTGATCTCAGAATTACTACCCATGCCACGTGCTGGTGAGACCTGAACTAGGAAGATTATACAGTTTAATATGTGGCTAAGGAGTTGGTGTCGGCGGGAGTCCGTAAGATTTTTGGATCATTGGGCTCTCTTCCAGAGAACATGTGACCTGTACAGAGGGACAGTTTGCACCTGAACTGGAGGGGGACCAACGTCCTGGCAGGTAGGTTTGTTAATGCTGCACAGTGGGGTTTAACCCAGTGGAGTTGCAGGGAGATGGGAACCCAGTGGAGAGGTTGTGGAGGCAGATGTTGGTAAGGTCTCAGGTCAAGTCAGGAAACAAAAGGTTGAGCATCATGTGACCAGTGTCCTGAGCTGCTAATATTTCAATGCAAGAAGAATCATAGGAAAAGTGGATAATAGTGCTGAAGATGAAGTGGCTGGTTCACAAATCCAGGCAATGTGTAGTGAGGAGAGGCTGTTGCTAGGGCAAAATTTCAGTCAACTGGATGAGTTGCAACATAAAAGGCAGACAAAATCGTAAAGGGTGAATACAGGACTGAAGGTGTTATATTTGAATGTGTGCAGTATACGGAATAAGGTAGATGAACTTGCAGCACAGTTACAGATTGGCATGTGAGATGTCGTAGGCATCACTGAATCATGGCTGAAAGAAGATTACAGCTGGGAGCTTAATGTCCAAGGATACACAGCGTATTGAAAGAACAGGCAGAGAGGGCGGCATTGCTCTGTTGGTAAAAAATGAAATGAAATCATTAGAAAGAGGTGACTTAGGGTCAGAAGGTGTTGAATCTTTGTGGATGGAGCTAAGGAACTGTAAGGATAAGAAGATCCTGATGGGAGTTATATAGAAATACCCAAACATTAGTAAGGATGTTGTCTGCAAATTGCAACAGGAGATAGAAAACGCATGCCAAAAGGGCAATGTTACAATAATCATGGGGGACTTAATTATTGCAGGTAGATTGGGGGAAATCAGGTTGTTGCTGGATTCCAAGAGAGAGAATTTTTAGAGTGCTGACAAAATGGCTTTTTAGAGCAGATCATGGTTGAGCCCACTACGGGATCTGCTATTCTGGATTGGATGTTGTGCAATGAATTTGAA
Source organism: Hypanus sabinus (assembly GCF_030144855.1). Lineage (NCBI taxonomy): Eukaryota > Metazoa > Chordata > Chondrichthyes > Myliobatiformes > Dasyatidae > Hypanus > Hypanus sabinus. Next base: position 62,371,892 of record NC_082723.1, on the reverse strand, counting down.
TTGATTTGAGAGCTTAAGGTCAAAGAACTCTTAGGGGAAAGTGATTGAATTCACCCTGAAATTTGGGAAGGAAAAGCTAAAGTCAGATGTATCAGTATTACAGTGGAGAGAGGGGAATTACAGAGGCATGAGAGAGGAGGTGGCCAGAATTGATTGGAAAAGGATGCTGGCAAGGATGACAGCAATGGCTGGAATTTCAGGAAGCAATTTGGAAGGAACAGGATATATATGTCCCAAAGAGGAAGAAGCATTCTGAAGGAAAGATAACACAACTGTGGCTAACAAGGGAAGTCAAGCTAACATAAAAGCGAAAGAGGGAGTATATAATAGAGCTAAAATTAGTGGGAAGTTAGAGGAATGGGAGCTTTTAACAACCAACAGGAGGCAACTAAAAAGTCATTAAGGAGGTAAAGATGGAATATGAAAGTAAGCTGGCTAATAACATTAAATGGGATACCAAAAGTTTCTTCAGATACATAAAATGTAAAAGAGAGGTGGGATTGGATATTCGACCACTGGAAAATGATGCTGGAGAGGTAATAATGGGGCAACAACGAAGTGGCAGATGAACTGAGTAAGTACCTTGCATCAGTCTTCACTGTGGAAGACACTAGCAGTGTGGTGGAAGTTTCAAGATGTCAGGGGCCGTGAAGTGTGTGGAGTCACCATAACTAGAGAAGGTTCTTGAGAAACTGAAAGGTCTGAAGGTAGATACATCGCCTGGACCAGATGGTGTACAGCCCAGGGTTCTGAAAGAGGTGGCTGAAGAGATTGTGGAGGCATTAGTAATGATCTTTCAAGAATCACTAGACTCTGCCAGTGACAAGTGGTGTTCCATAGGGTTTGGTGGTGGGATCACTTCTTTACATGTTAGACAGAACTGATGGCTTTGAGACCAAGTTTGCAGAAGTTACAAAGATAGGTGTAAAGGGTAGGCAGTATTGAGGAAGCAGCGAGTCTGCAGTAGGACTTAGATGGATTCAGAGAATGGGCAAAGAAAGCAGATGGAATTTAGTGTAGGGAAGTATGTGCTCATGCCATTTGGGAGAAAGAATAAAGGCACAGACTATTTTCTAAATAGGGAGAAAATTCAAAACTCAAAGGTGCAAAGGGACTTGGGAGTCCTTGTGCAGAATTCCTTGAAGGTTATCTTGCAGGTTGAGTTGCTGGTAAGGAAGGCAAATGCAATGTTAGTATTCATTTCGAGAGGACTAGACTATAAGAGCAAAGATGTGATGCCGTGAAGTAGGAGCAGAATTAGGCCATTCGGCCCATTGAGTCTTCTCTCTCCATCATGGTTGATTTATTACCCTTCTCAATCTCATTCTCCTGCGATATTCCGGTAAGTTGGCAGCAAGGTCAATCGCGGCGGCTTCTATGGGGTCAATGAAAGGTACTACTGTTGCAGTTAAACATACTTCTAATGATCACAAGTTTCTGCTGTACATTAGGAACTTTAAGTACTGCAGGTCAGCGAGCTGCTCTGAGGAGGAGAGAATGAGGGAGCTGCTCAATGTGCTGATGCCTCAGTTGATGGAGGCAAGTGGCCGTCACAGTCACTACTCTTGTGATCGCAAGATCCCTTCAGACATTGTTAACCTGGTAGTTCGATTTGCTGACTTATTGGCCAGAATGGAGTCGGCGCTACCCCCCCAGGGTTTTTCTAAGCAGAAAGCAAGCTCGACTGCAGATTTTAGCGGCACTCAATGGATTCAGGGCGTCAAGGTTGCCAGATCTCCAGCCGCTGGGCAGGAGGCGTCCAAACCGGTGCGCTCCTCCAGGAACGGGTGCCGAGGCTGTGGTCGACTAAAGATTTCAATGGATTGAAGGGCCTGGACTATATACACACATCTTTTGCGTGGTTGTATATTACGAATATTCTACATGTGCTTGCATATGCGAGGATCGGGGCTGCTGCACTCCGCTGGAGGCAGCCTGGTGCAGTATCAGAGCTGGAAACCCTAATGTGGTCGACTGATGACTTTGATAGGCTTGGGGGGGGTGGGGTGGATCTGGGCTATATCTGCACCATTGTATTTGATTGATATCCTATTCGTGCTTGCTGCCTTGTATGTATGAGGACTGAACTCAAGTCGAGGTGTCACCTGTGAGGTTGGGGGGCACATTGGCTCAGCTTCCAAGCTGGAGTCGTCCGGAAGTCGGGCTCGATGGCAGTCGACTGTGGATGGATAGCACGAGATTTGGTACTCTCTTATTGTGTGATTCTGCTTGCTGTCTTGTGCGTGTTTTGTGCTGTGTGTGACTGTTGGTACTGTGTTTTGGAACTTGACTCTGGAGTAGCACTATCCCGTTTGGCTGTACTCATGGATATTCATGTCCGGTTGAATGACAATTAAACTTGAATTGAATTGAACTCTCCCCATAACCTTTAATATCCTGAATGATGTAGAAGCTATCAATCTTCGCTTCAAACATTCTCAATCGCTTGGCCTCCACAGCTATCTGTGGCAATGAAAATAGGGCATAGGTACAAAATTAAGGGAGGGAAGTTTAAGGGAGACATCAGGGGTGAGTTTTTTTTTTACACAGAGGGTTGTGGGTGCCTGGAATGACTTGCCAGGGATGGTGGTGGAGGCTAAAACATTAGGGGTATTTAAGAGCCTCTTGGACAGGCACATGGATGAAAGAAAAATGGAGGGTTATGGGGTAGTGTGGGTTTAGTACTTTTTTTTAAGGATTAGGTGGGTCAGCACAACATGGAGAGCTGAAGGACCTGTACTGTGCTGTAGTGTTCTATGGTTCTAATATAATCTAGCTGAAGAAATTTCTCCTCATCTCTGTTCTCAATGAACAACATTCTGTACTGAGACTGTGCCCTCTGTTCCGAGAGTCACCCACTGTGGGAAACTTCCTATCCACATCCACTTGGACCAGAGCACATAGCCTCTGAATAGAGGGATATCCATTTAGGACAGAGGTGAGGAATTTCTTTAGCCAGAGGGTGGTGAGTTCATTGCTACATATGGTTAAAATGGAGATGGAAAGGTTCTTGATTAGTTAGGGGATTAGGCAAGAGAATGGGACTGAGAGGGAAAATAAATCAGCCATGATGGAATATTGGAGCAGACTCGATGGGCCAAATGGCCTAATTCTGCACCTACGTCTTAAGGTCTTATAATACATATTTCAGGGGAACCCTTAGTAGGAAATTTCACAGGTAAAATCATTTTCATTTTTAATTAATGAACTTATCTCCTTAGGGTGTATTCATGATGCCAAATGTTAATGTATCAGATTCAAGTCACATCTGTGATTACACTCAGGTGCAGGAAACATTAAATAACTGTGTTAGTATAACTATTAATCAAATTCAGGAAATGGAATCAAAGTAATATCTAACATTATTCTGATTGCTTCAACATTGCCTTCTGTTTAAAAAAAAGAATATTCAAAATCCTGAGAGGGACAATATTAATAAGACAATACAGCGGCATTTTCTTGGGATAACATCAAGTGCCATGGAACAATAGATAATGTAATTTAGAAGAAAAGTGACCAGAGTGGAAGTATACAGTGTGATACAGCCTGTTTGTGTAGTGGCCCTTCAATATTATTAATGCAACTTACAGGATTTTAAATTCAATTTAAAGACAACACTTAAGGCATTGACAACATACCTGAACATTCTCCTCTTCCTATGTCAGAGTGCAGTATCCAGAATGCACATGACTTGACCGGCTGTTGATGTTGGCCATTGTTTCACTTATGTTTCCAGAGTTTTTGTTCAGATACTGTTGCCTCTACAGGGGGGAGTACTTACTCCACTGCCCCTTCTGGCTGGGGAAGTCAAAAGCTTCACAGAGATTGAAAAAGGCCATGTACAGTAGTCAGTACATCACCCCGAACTACTCGATGGTGTCGCCTGGTGAAGATTGTATCAACGATGTTCTTGGGCCACCATTGAGGAGTTCCCTGGTGAAGACTTTCCCAGTGGAGAGGAGCAAGGTCACATCCCAGTAGTTACCGTAGTCAGTTATCTCCTTCCTTGAAAGTGCTCGTACACTTCCCAAGTTTGGAATCGCTGGTAGATCCTGGATTTGGGCCATCAAATTGTGGATTTGGTGAGGATGCTGCTGCTCCCATGTCCTTGCTGAGCTTTAGGTGGTATGTGGTCTTTTATTTTACATCTTGTTGGTCAGGATTAGAGGAAGACTTGAAAAGGCTTTCAAACTTTTCATGTTTTAATCCACAGATTTTTAGGTGGAATTTGTTGCATTTATTTAATTAATATCTGAGGAGAAATCTTGTACGTGTGTGTGTGTGTGTGTGTGTGTGTGTGTGTGTTTAATATAGTTTGATTAAGCATTCTTGTTGGTTTAAATAACTCATTATGAGTTGTATGCATAAATATGTGAATTGCATATGCACATGACTGGCTTGAAGTAAACTCAAAGTTAGATGCCTTTTTCAAGCTCCCGTGTCTTATTTTGAACTAGTTTACTGCTTTAAAGTTACAAAACATAATAGAATACCTTTGTGAAAATTAGTGTAACAATTCATAAAAAATATAATAATAATTTGCTCTGGCTTCTGTCTGCTCTGCTGGTGCACTGATCAAAAATGTATTATCACATTATGACAAGACTGTTCATTTTAAAAGGTTGAAAATGGATCAAAATGCAACAAAATTGATTTTTTTTTACTGTATTAAGCAGTGTTCTGCTGAAGGAAATTCACCCCACCTTGTGAGCAGTATGTCTCACATGCAAACTTAAATACAAAACTAATGGCAGTGTTGAATTGAGAATGAGATTCTGCCCTGTTACACTTGCACACACTGAACTGAAATGGGAAGGCTGCTTGTTGTGGCAATAACCTCCATCAACAAGAAGGCCTGAGTTGTCAAGTGACAATAATGCAGCCATATTTCATACTGGCACAGAGCAAGAGTGAATAAATCTTATGTACTTTAAAGGTTGTTTCTGAATACAACCCAAGAATAGAAAGTGCTATTGTACACAATGCAATGTTCATGTCTGTTTTAGGAACTTCTGCAAAATGTGGTGGATATCAATAACTATAATGAAATTTAAACAGGGCAATGGGCCCTTGTGGATTTAAGGCCTTGAATATAAAAGTTCTAATGAAATACATACAAGGGAACCATGCTTTCTGGGTCTACTTGTCTCACAATGACAATCAGTGTGCACAAAAAGCAATGAAACATTAAAGATTCATGTTGATGCACCATCAATAACTCTCGGAGAAGGGAGGCAAACGATAGGCTTTATTAGCTGCAAGAGACCACCCCACAACATCCTGGAGGAGCAATGCCTTCAACCGCCTTTATACAGGGGTCTGTGGGAGGAGCCACAGGAGCAGTCAGCAGAGGGGCGTGTCCAGACAGATATATGTAGTTCACCACACATGTTCCATAACTAGATAAAATATGAATAAAAGAGTCTAATATTTCAGAAGGTATTGTTAATTGAACCAATGATTCCTCTTACTAGAAATCAGAACTCTGGTTGTTACCAGAATGGCAAGTCTTACAAGTTTAGGTACAGTTACTACATTGAATGCTCGCAGTGCAAACTCTTGAGGGGTGTAACTCCACTGCACTGGACATTTCCAATACAGAAGAAAAATGAGTGCACTAATTTTAGTGCTACTAAAAAAGTTAGTAGCTACAAAATTGTGTAGCAGTGCTAAAATGGGAGGGGTTTGTGGTCGGTTGAATTACAACAGCAAGGCTAATCTTCCTGTTTCAATTGCTTCCTTTATCTTGCTTGATGTCTGAAACAAGTTGGTACATATATGCTCCTGTAAACCCTTACATGCACTCTGTTAATTATTGTAATTCCTTTCTGTTGCTTCTTGACTTCCTACACAGGATATTCACCTTCAAACCACTTTAACCAATGCGCATCGCGACTTCAGCAGTCATCTCTTTGTTCCATTTTCTTTGTTTCACTAACAGCCTGGTTGATTCTTCTCACTACAGTTTAATCTAGTGCAAAATAAAACTCCCCCTACTTGAGGTATTTTGTTTGCAGGTAATGTTCAATTAGATTGTTTTTCCTGAGATTAGTATCTCTTCCTTGGCAGGCTTTATCATTGTGTCAACATGGTTAGCTGTGCGTTTAAAAAAAGCCAAAAGGTCCAATTTGGATGGACATGAGGTGTTCTATTTTGTGAAGGCAAATGACAGCTGGACTTTCACAGTGAATAGTATTGTAGGACAGAAGAGTGTAGGATTACAAGTAAATGGTTCCCTAAAAGTGGCATCACTGGTAGACAGGGTGGTTTGGACTCTTGGCACACTGGCTATCAGACTCCTCAATACCCAGAGCCTGGACTGACACCTTACTGCCCTATTGTCTTGTTTATTATTTATTGTAATGCCTGAACTGTTTTGTGCACTTTATGCAGTCCTGGGTAGGTCTGTAGTCTTGTGTAGTTTTCTTTCTGTGTTGTTTTTTACGTAGTTCAGTCTAGTTTTTATACTGTGTCATGTAACACCATGGTCCTGAAAAACATTGTCTCATTTTTACTATGCACTGTACCAGCAGTTATGGTCGAAATGACAATAAAAGTGACTTGACTTGACTTGACTGGCCTTCCTCAGTTAGGGCAGTGAGTAAAGAAGCTGGGATGTTGCAGTTATACAAGACGTTGGTGAGGCGACAGTTGGAACATTGTGTTCAGTTCTGATCATCCTGCTGCAGGAAAGAAGGCAATAAGCAGGGAAGAGTGCGGAGGAGATTTATAAGGATGTCACTAGGACTCGGGACAGAGTTATGGACAAGGTTTGAGCAGATGGTGTCTTTTCTCAGTGGAGCATCTGAGAAGGGGGACTGATCTTATAGAGGTCTATAAAATCGAGAGGCCTAGACAGAAATAGTGAGCAGTGAAATTCCATTTTAGCATGATCCTCCTCACTCTCTCCCACTAATCATCTCTGTGTGTGTAAGATATATTTCAAGTTGGCTCTTCTGTTTAGATAACAGTGATAAAGCACCTGGACCAACGTCAGCCTTGGAGACCATTCAGTGAGTTAGGGGAAGGGGTAAGTTTAAAGGGCATGTGCAGGACAAGGATTTTTTTACACAGAGGGTGGCGAGTGTCTGGAGTGCACTGGCAGTAGGAGGGGTGGAGGGAGATACAAAAGAGGAGTTTAAATGGCTTCCAGGTAGGCACATGACTGTGAATAGATTGGAGAGATGCAGACATTTTGTAGGCAGAAGGGATTAGTTTAGTTAGTTATTTAATTGGGGTGTAATTAGTTCAACACTATATCCTGGGTTGAAGGGCTTGTTCCTCTTCTGCTCTGTCCATGGTCTAAGTGTTTGGTGATATTGGGCATTTGAGATTAGTTTTAATATTTCATCCCTACTTTGAACAGCTTAAAGTATATCTATTTAAAGATGCCCTTGGCAAAGACAACCAGCTTTTGGGTTCTTAAAAGGAGTCTTATTTTTAGCAAATCATGAACACGAGAGATTCTGCAGATGTTGGAAATCCAGAGCAACATACACAAAATGCTGGAGGAACTTGGCAGGTCAGGTAGCCTCTATGGGAAAGCAGAAGCTGTGTCAGAATTTCTTCTCATTGCTTGACAGCAAATATGTAAATCAATGGATAAATATCTAAATCGATGGATAAGTATGTAAATCAATTGATGAATATGTAAATCAATGGATAAATATGTAAATCAGAGTACATGCCCTTCAGCCCATGATGTTGCGCTACTTTTAACCTACTCTAAAATCTCTCTAACCCTTCCCTCCTAAATAGTTGTCCATTTTTCTTTCATCCATGTGACATTCTAAGAGACCCTTAAGTGTCTCTAATGTATCTGCCTCTATCACCACCCCAGGCACTACCATGGACCTACAGTTCTCTGTGTTAAAAAAAAACTACATCTGACAACCATCCCTCTATAGTTTACTCCAATCAGATTAAAATTAATTCCCCCACCCCCAGAAAAAGTCTCTGGCTGTCCAGTCTATCTCTGCCTCTTATCATCTTGTACACCTCTATCAAGTCATCTCTCTTCCTCCTTTTCTCCAAAGACAAAAGCCCTAGCTCACCCAACCTGGCCTCATAAAACAGTTTCTCTAATCCAGTCAGCATCCTAGTTATAACATGCAAATTGGTCAAGAAGATGTAAAAGGCAGAAACTATAACCAAGTGAAAATATAATTCTGATCAAAGATCACAAGGTTTGTCAATAAAGACTGTAGGCTTTGAACAAAAATAGAAATCGTCAGGGATCTCCAACAGGTCTGTGATGAGAGAAACAGAGTTAATGTTCTAGGTTGATAATGTTTCATTCAGAACATTTCATTGTCATTCCCTTTCTTTCAGATGCTACCTGACCCGCTGTATTATCTGAATTTTTCTGTTTTTAATTCAGATTTCCAGCCGCTGAAGTTTTTGCCTTTTCAAAGACTTGCAATGGTCTTCCAGGGACACAGTGGATATTGTGTGCCCCCCGTAGCACTTTTGTTTTCCTCGGATCATATCCTGCGATTGTATACATCCAAGTAAATGGGCAACCTGGAAGAGTCATTGCGCTAACCTGTCTGAAAGGTGCCGGTTCCAACAAAGCAGAACTCCATCCCTTTGGTATTCAAGCAAGTGGAGAAGTTTGTTGGCCTTCTATCTTTAGGCAAGGAGGTGACATTTGGAAAAAAACCTAAGACCTGCACCTTCATGATACTTTAGAATGTCTCGAAGTGCTTTACGGTCAATGGATTGAGAGTGTAGTCTCTGCTATATTGAACATGGCAGCCACTTTGTGTATAACTAGATCCTACCAAAAGCAACATAATAACGACCAAATAATTTGTTAGTCAAGTTCATGTACAAATATCTACTGTGGGATCTTTCACAGCCGTATGGAAGACCCGATAGAAAGCCCTCTGATTTGAAAAAGTGAGAGATATCACTAAGCCACACAGTGCAAGAACTGTAAATTGTAGTGAGTTTCCTGGTAAAGCTTGGAGTAAAATGGAGCACTGTGTGACTGGATAAAATCTTCACGGTGTGAAAAATATCTCTGAGGGATTCCAACGTCGCAAACTCTAATAACAATCACCATCACAGCATTGGACATCCCACAATCGTTTTAAATTCTCTTTCACTTAGTTTGGGGAAGTATACAAGAATTTTTCCATTTTATTCCAAGTGTTTTTCACTTGATTATGTGCCCCTGCCTTTTACTGATCCTTTTGAAGATAGATACTGTTATGATCTATGATCTATGTGTGCTTTTGGATGTTCTGAAGTATATAAGGGCATTGGAAATAGGAGCAGGAGGGGGTCACTTGACCTTTTAAGGTTGCTCTGACATTCGTTAAAATCTTTTCTGATTTAATACCTCCGCACCGTTTTCCTCCAGTATCCTCGGATCCCTTAAATAGCTTTACCAGGAGATTCACTGCAATTTACAGTAATTGCCCTTGGAAAGCTGTGTAAGTGATCCAACCAGTTAGCACACATTTTACATATAACCAAATGGTTGTGGTTTAGCTGTAGTGTACCTTTGATAACTTGATACGTTTATCACGATGGGGTTGTGTTTGTAAATTTATGATGGAAATGTCAGTTAATTCACAATCACACTGCAGAGTCAGCCTCTGGATTATCTAACTGATACTGGGATATAATTGCACATAGCATCTAAACCGATGACACCACAGGTATTCACGTGTGCTTCCCGCCTATGTTATTCCATTACTGTGGTCAGCGAGTCCATTATGAAAAGTGATGCGCTCTTCCTTTTTTCCTGACCTGTAATGAATTTCAAATCTGCACATTTACATCAGGTGACTATGAATGTTACAGTCAATGTCAGGTGACCACCAATGTGACACTGTGTCAGGTGACCACCAATGTGACAGTTGTGCCAGGTGACCATCAATGAGACACTGTGTCAGGTGACCATCAATGAGAGTTGGATGAGTAAGGACAGGATTAGTGATTTAGTGCTTAAAAGCAAATTTGTTTCAATGATTCAGGCACAAAATGTAAGCAGAATTATTCTCACCAAAATATGAAAATCCTCCTAGACCCTCGTCAAAAGATGCAATTAAATACGACAGTACTAAAGTAACAACCCTCCTTTTGCCCAGCCAGCATTTTCCCATCAATGCTACTTTAAATATTTTAGAAACATAGAAACCTACAACACAATACAGGCCCTTCGGCCCACAACGCCAGTGCCGAACATGTAGTTTCTTGCAAGTGCCTGAAACCTTCAATTGTTTCTAAAATAAAGCGACAATAGGATTTAGAAAAACACTCGTACACAAAGCACTGGAAATATAAGCTTTAGTTAACCTTCATAGTCAAATCAAAACTGAATAAATGCCTTCTCCTTTTCTTTCTCTCCGTTGTTAAATTAACATGATGGTCTGAAATATACAAGTATTGGAAATGTGGCTGAAACTGTCCATTTTGTTCGCAAATTTATGGTCTGTGATTTACTGCTCAACAGCACCAAGCCAATCGGGCCTTGTAGCTTCCAGCAGCTAAACAGGAAACCAATTAATTATAATGACTTCTTACTCAGAATAAGGATGTGTTTGTGTTCAGGGAGAATGGCAGCATTTCTGGGGGGTGAAAGTGCGTCGGAATACTGGAAACACATTTAGTCATTAAGCTTGCATTCAAAGTCACAAAAGGATGCTTTAATGCTGAAGTGGCCTCACAGCTGTGCAGTCAGTATCAGTATGTACAACCAGCCCTGAGGTGGCAGCATTCTACTTTCTCCAGTTGCCTGATAGGACCCGCTCCCTGACTTCAGTTAGTGAAGCAAATAAGTGCTGAATGGACACATTGGGAACTATCTTTAATTTGCAGAGGTAGCACTTCAGAACTTGGAGTTTGATACAGATCAGTAAGACTACAATGTGGGGACTTTAATTGAACGGCAAAACTGTTAAATCTTATACGATTTGTGAATTGTGTTGTATCCAATAAACGGCAAAAGACTATCTAGAGTAGACATTAATAAAGAGAGCGAGAGAACCCAAAGGAATCACATGACTAATTATCAGATGCATGTCATTCATTATGCATGCTGCCATAAGTCAAAGAGGGAGAGAAGGGGGAGGGGTGAAGAGAAGGCCCCGGATTTACCCAAGGCAAGCCCACCTTTTCCTGATGTAATAAGATAAGGTTAAATCCTCGACTGATTACATCAGTAAAAATGGATTGGTGATCCAGGAAGTTAGTTGCTTTTTGACTCATTCGTCACAGTTAATCAAGTATCAGAAAGACTCAATATTACCGTAGTTGTATGATCTGTGAAAAAATTAGAGCCATATTTTATGTATGAGTCACTGATATAAGAAAATCCTCCTAATCTCCATTCTGAATGGATGTCCTTGTTTCTAAGGCTGTGCCCTCTGGTCCTAGACTCTGCACACCCATTATAACCCATAAGTTTGGCAGGAATCCCCAAACCCTAAGGACTTTCTACAGGGGCACAATTGACAGTATCCTGACTGGCTGCATCACTGCCCGGTATGGGAACTGTACTTCCCTCAATCACAGGACTCTGCAGAGAGTGGTACGGACAGCCCAGCGCATCTGTAGATGTGAACTTCCCACTATTCAGGACATTTACAGAGACAGGTGTGTAAAAAGAGCCCGAAGGATCATTGGGGACCTGAGTCACCCCAACCACAAACTGTTCCAGCTGCTACCATCTGGGAAACGGTACCGCAGCATAAAAGTCAGAACTAACAGGCTCCGGGACAGCTTCTTCCACCAGGCCATCAGACTGATTAATTTACGCTGATGCAATTGTATTTTTACGCTATATTGACTGTCCTGTTGTACATAGTATTTATTACAAATTACTATAAATTGCATATTTAAATGGAGACATAACGTAAAGATTTTTACTCATGTATGTGAATGATGTAAGAAATGGTCAATTCAATTCAATATCTAAGCCTTTCAATATTTAGTATGTTTCAATAAGATCCCCCTTTAATCTTCTAAACTCCATCGAGTACAGGCCCAGAGCCAGAAAATGCTCCTCACACATTTACAGTTTAATTCCTATGGTCATTTTTGTAAAGTCCTCTGGACACTCTCCAATGCAAACACTTTCTCTCTTCGATATGGGGTCCAATCTGCTCACAATACTCCCAGTGTGGTCTGACCAATGGTTTATAAAGCCTCAGCATTACTTACTTGCTCTAATATTCTAGTCCTCCTAAAATGAATGCAAACTTTTCATTTGCTTTCCTTACGATGACTCAATCTGCAAGTTAACCTGTAGGGTATCCTGCATGAAGACACCCAAGTTCCTTTGCATCTCTGAGTCCTGAATTTTCCCTCCATTTAGAAAATACTCCATGCTTTGACTCCTTCTACCAAAGTGCATGACCATACACCTCCCTACACTATATTCCATTTGCCCAGTCTCCTCATCTGTTGTTCTACAGACTCCTTCCTCAACACTACCTGCCCCTCCACTTATCTTCATATCATCCATAAACTTGTCCACAAAGCCATCAATTCCATCATCTAGATCTTCTTCATGTGCCTTGTGTGTTACACGCTTGGGGATCAAACAATCCCTCGCAGCGTCAATGATATCTCGCGCACTTAGGTCTGTTATTTCTTTCACAGTGTCCATATATTTTCTTCTTTGCCTTCCTCTTCCGCGTTTCCCAGGCATATGGTCTTGTAACGTAAGGCATTCTATTTCTCCCTTTCTGATGACATGGCCCAGAAAATTAAGTTTCCTCTCATTTAATGTTCTCATTAAAGATCTTTTTGTATGGGCACGTTGGAGTACTGTCTCATTAGTTACCCTATCTCTATATGATATTTTCAGCATTTTTCTAAGAAACCACATTTCTGTTGCTTCTAAGTTTCTTTGTTCTGCTGTTATAGTCCAAGTTTTGGAAGCGTACAGCAAGACTGACCATATGTGACATTTTATTAGCCTAAGCCTTGTTGTCATAGAAATGTGTCAGTTGGTAAAAATGTGTTTCATTGTTTGGAAGTTGGTTTTGGCAATGGCAATTCTTCTTTTTATTTCTACTTTACTTCTAGCATCTTGTGATATAAAGCTACCAAGGTAATTAAAGCTGGTCTTTTGTTCAGTCTCTTGGTTACCGATGTACAATTGGCAGTTGGGAGTATGCTGCTGTTTTGATATAATCGTACATTTTATTGTTTTGTTTTACAGTTGATGGTTAGACCAAAATCAGCACTTATTTGTACTACTTTGTCTAGAAGGATTTGTAGGTCTTCTGCAGCTCTTGCTTTTAGGGTGGTATCGTCTGCATATCTTATATTGTTGATGTTAACACCTCCAATTTTTATTCCATCTGGGTCTTCTATTTCTCCGAGAATCATTTCACTATGGATATTAAATAATTCTGGAGAGGCAACGCATCCCTGTCTAACTCTGCTTTGAATTTTAGTCCAACTGCTTATACTATCATCAATTTTTACTGCCGCCATTTGATTCCAATATAAACTTTGAAGCAGTTGTTGGTCCCTTCCGTCAATGTTTAGTGAGAATTTGAAATAATTTTTCATGTTGCACTTTATCGAATTCTTTAGTGAAATCAATAAAACATAAAGACATCATTTTGATATTCAATTGCCCTTTCTGAAAGCATTTGTAATATGAAAATTGCATTCCTAGTTCCTCTATCCTCAATAAACCCATATTGCAGTTTAGAAGTTTCTGTCCTTAACTTGTTTTTAATTCGACTCAGAACAATTCTCAACAAAATCTTTAATTTGTAATTCATAAGACTGATTGTTCTATAATTTTTGCAGTCAGTAGTTCCAGGAATTTTTGGCAGAGTTATGAATTCTGATTTCAAGAGATCATCAAGCAATACACCAGACTCATATATGCTATTAAACAGTTCAAAAAGAATATCTATGCCCAGATCTTCTAGGGTGGTGTTACCTAAAATCACTGAAGTCTTCAGCAGCAGGGAGATGGATTCCAGGCTTTGGTGGAGGATTGTCTTTGTACAACAACAGCAAAGGTTGGGCGATGTCTGGAGTATGATTCCCAACTGGGAACACCAGTAGAGGTCAAATGCTCCAGTTAGATGAGCACTGCAGCAACAGAAGGCAACGGCAAACCACTGTTGAAATTTCTGCCTAGTCAGTCGTGGAAAGAAACAATAGAAGGAAAGCAGAACAGCGTGAATGGGGTCGATTCTAATCAACAGAACAACACCTTGCTCGGTAGAGGTAGGCATGTGCTACAGGTGACACCAGACCATCATCCAGAGACTGCAAGCAATAGGGAAAGGCTAAGGGTAGCAACATGGAACATTCGTACACTTTACCAGAAAGGGAAGTTGGACAACACATTAAATGAAATGAAAAGGTTGGAAGTTGATATCTTAGGCCTGTCAGAAATTAGATGGACCGACAGTGGCAAATTCACTAAGAATAGTTCTCTGATAATGTATTCTGGAGGTCAACAGCATGTATGGAGTTGGAATTATTTTAAACAAACAAGTATCAAAATGTCTTATGGGATATTGGGCGATATCCGACCGGCTGCTTTTAGTTAAATTAAGGAGTAACCCTTTTAACATTAGCATAATCCAAGCCTCTGCACCAACAAATGATGCGGATGAAGAGGATATCAATAAGTTTTATGAAGATCTCGACAGTGCTTATGAGCAATGTAAATCTCAGGATATGAAACTAGTCATGGGAGATTTTAGCTCCAAAGTTAGACAGGAAAGGGTTGATAACATCATAGGACCTTTTGGATTAGGGGAGAAAAATGAAAATGGAGAAAGATTTACTGATTGGTGAGTCAGAACCAACCAAGTGATCACCAATACTTGGTATAAAAACCATCCACGTAGATTGTGGACGGATTAGCCCTGGAGATAGAACAAGGAATCAAGTAGATTTCATTACCATCAATGAACGTTTTAGAAATAATATCACAAATTCTAAAGCCTACCCAGGAGCAGACTGTGGTTCAGATCACTATCCAGTAATAGCGACCATCAAAACAAAATTAAGGAAACTGAAACGTGGAAAAAAGAGAAAGAAGTATATGTTGAGAGAACTTAAAAATGATAGCACACTTAAGCAACAATATGAAACAGCTGTAGAAGAACACCTCAAAGAAAATGAAACAATGCCTATTTGGGATAGATTTAAATATGCGATACAGCAATCAGCAGAGGAGATAATCCCAGTACAAGAAATCCAACACCCCAACAAGGGGTGGATAACCCACGAAATTCCAGATCTGATGGAACAAAGGAGGTTAGTGATGAATAATGAAGTGCAATACAGAGAGCTAGACAGACAGACAGACCAGACAATTGTGCAGTATTGCAAAGGAAGAATGGCTGAATCAAAAATGCAATGAAGTAGAAAGCCATATTAACAACAGCAAAGAAATGCACAAGAAAATTAAGGAAATTACTGGAATTAAGAAAACCTCCTCCACAGGATGCATAAGATCAGTAGACAGATCCAGACTAACAGATCCAGATAAAGTATGTGAGAGGTGGATTCAGTATATGGAGCAGCTTTTTGAAGATAATAGAGTGGAACCCCCAGATATTAAACACCCTAATTCTGGCCCACCTATTACCAAAGAAGGAATAACTAAAGCAATGAAAAATCATCTAGATCATTAACATGTAACACGAAAGGAAGTGGACTCAACACTGAGCCTTGTGGAATACCACAGGTCCCGATCAGCCAACCAGAAAAAGCCCACCATATTCTCACTCTTTGCCGCTTAACAATTTTCTGTCCATGCTAGTATGACTCCTGCAACACCATGGATGTTGTCAATAATATTTGAGTAATCTTGAGCGTGCGTGTGTGTGTGTGTGTGTGTGTGTGTGTGTGTGTGTAATCTTGGGTGCTTAGACTGCACAGCCTAAACATTCTTGTACTCTTGTTCCTTTAAAAAATTCATTTTGGGTTTTATATATATATATAAATATGTGAATTGCATACGTCATCGCATTATCACGTGATAGGTGCACGCCTTGCTTAAAGTATATGTGAAGTTAGACCCGCATTTTGGACTTCTGTGTCTTTCTTTGAGTTAGTTTAATGTTTTGCAGTTACAAAACATAACATTGCCAACGAGATATTTTTATGACAAACCTGAGGTGGCTATCGACCTGTTGAAACACAGTGAGATGTTCAAACTTGAAAAAAATACAGTGGGGGAAATAGTGCATCCCAGCACACGCAGAGATCATCAAGCTTCAAGCAAAAAAGCAACGTAGTTCATGTTATTCAGAAGGGAAGACACAATCGAGTTTAAAAAAAGTCAGAAAACTGAAGAACTCACAAGTTTATAAAGAACAAGGAAGAATTCATGGGTTCCATAAAGAGTGAGTACTGGGTGATAATAGTCATTTTGAAAAAGCAGAAGTGACTGGCTATGATGGAAAAATTGGTGCATTTTATAACACAATGAGTAATTGGCTTGCATATTTAGCTATTGGAACAGTATTTTGAAGCAAATGAAATAGCCGATGTGGAGAGAGTGCCAATTTTGCTAAGTACATTGGGTTTAAAGACATACACTTTGCTTTGAAGTTTAACTACTCCAACCAAACCAGCAGAAATAAGAGGTGTCAGAGGTTACAGTGGGACATCGATAGGATGCAAAACTGGGCTGAGAAGTGGCAGATGGAGTTCAACCCAGATAAGTGTGAGCTGGTTCATTTTGGTAGGTCAAATATGATCGCAGAATATACTATTAATGGTAAGACTCTTGACAGTGTGGAGGATCAGAGTGATTTCAATTACTCTTTTGAATGTAAGTTGTACTTCAGTTAGGAGCCGTTCTTGAATGCTTTCTTCTAATATTCCACAAACCAAGTGATCCTACATTGCATCATTAAGCCCATAATGACAATCCTCAGATGATCAATTCAGACACATACTCAAAAATGGACTCTCCTTCTCTTTGAATCTGCTTATGAAACTTAAGGTGTTCAGCAATCAGCAATGGCTTCAGCTCCAAGTGTTTCTGCATTACTTTTACAATAGCACCAAAGCTTTAAGCTATTCCTTAATCCTGTCCACCAAGGCCTTCTCATGGCCCCTTCTTCTGGCTCTCCTAATTTCATTCTTAAGCTCCTTCCTGCTAGCCTTATAATTTTCTGGATTCCTATCATTACCTAGTTTTTTGAACCTTTCATAAGCTCTTCTTCTCTTCTTGACTAGATTTACAACGGCCTGTGTACACCACGGATCTTGTACCCTACCATCCTTTCCATGCCTCATTGGAACGTACCTACTAAGAACCCCACACAAATATCCCCTGAACATTTGCCACATTCCTTTGGTACGTTTCCCTGAGATCATCTGTTTCCAATGCATGCTTCCAAGATCCTGCCTGATAGCCTCATATTTCCTGTTACACCAATTAAATGTTCCCCTAACTTCTCTGTTCCTATTCCTCTCTAATGCTATGGTAAAGGAGATAGAATTGTGATCACTATCTCCAAAATGTTCTCCTACTGAGAGACCTGACACCTGACCAGGTTCATTTCCCAATACCAGATCAAGTACAACCTCTCCTCTTGTAGGCTTATCTATATATTGTGTCAAGAAACCTTCCTGAGCATACCTATCAAACTCCACCCCATCTAAACCCCTCACTCTAGGGAGATGCCAATCAATATTTGGGACATTAAAATCTCCCACCACAACAACCCTGTTATTATTACTCCTTTCCAGAATGTTACTATTGAGTGGTCTATAAAAAACACCCAGTAGAGTTATTGACCCCTTCCTATTCCTAACTTCCACCCACAGAGACTCCATAGACAACCCCTTCATGTCTTCCACCTTTTCTGCAACCGTGACACCATCTCTGATCAACAGTGCCACACCTCCACCTCTTTTGCCTCCCTCCCTGTCCTTTCTGAAACATCTAAAGCCTGGCACTTGAAGTCACCATCCCTGCTCCTGCACCATCCAAGTCTCTGTAATGGCCACAACATCATAGCTCCAAGTGCTGATCCACGCTCTAAGCTCATCCACTTTATTCATGATACTCCTTGCATTAAAATAGACACATCTCAATCATCTGGTCTGAGCACATCCCTTCTCTATCACCTGCCTATCCTCCCTCTCGCACTGTCTCCAAGCTTTCTCTATTTGTGAGCCAACCTCCCTTTCCTCCATCACTTCAGTTCAGTTCCCACCCCCCAGCAATTCTAGTTTAAACTCTCCCCAATAGGCTTAGCAAACCTCCCCACCAGGATATTGGTCCCCAGTAATCCAAGTGAACCATAAGACATAGGAGCAGAATTAGGGCATTTGGCACATCGAATCTGCTCTGCCATTCAATCATGGTGATCCTTTCTTTACCCTCTCCTCAGCCCCACTTCCCAGCCTTCACCCCAGAACTGTTGATGTTGTGGCCAATCAAGAACCTATCAATCTCTGCCTTAAATACACCCAATGACCTGGCCCCCACAGCTGCCTGTGGAAACGAAGTCCACAAATTCACCACCCTCTGGATTTTCTCCCTGCTTAGAAAATAGTCTGCACATCTATTTCTTCTACCAAAGTGCATGGCCATGCATTTTCCAACGTAGTATTTCATTTACCGCTCTCTTGCCCATTCTCCTAACCTAAATCCTTCTGCAGCCTATTTCCTCAATGCTACCTGCCCCTCCACCGATCTTCATATCGTCTACGAACCTGGCAACAAAGCCATCTATTCCGTCAGCGAAATCATTGATATACAGCTTAAAAGGAAGCGGTCCCAACACTGGCCCCTGTGGAGCAGCGCTGGTCACTGGCAGCCAACCAGAAAAGGATCCTTTTATTTCACTGGCTGCTTCCTACCAATCAGCATCCACTGACTCTCTATTTCTCACCTGCCAGTTATTTCCTGAAAGAATTTCAACAGTTTTGTCAGGTAAGCTTTCCCTTTGAGGAAATCACGCTGCCTTTGGCCTACTTTATCATCAGCCTCCAAGTTCTCCGAAACCTGATCCTCATTGATGGACTTTAACATCTTACCAACAATTTTCTATCTTTCGCCTCCCTCCCTTCTTAAGGAGTGGAGTAGCACTTGCAATTTTCCAGTCCTCCAGAACCATTCCAGAATCTAGTGGTCATTATTAATCCCTCACAATCTCTTCAGCCGCCTCTGACAAAACCCTGAGATGTAGTCCATCTGGTTTAGGTGACTTACCCACCTTCAGACCTTCCGCAAACACCTGTGAAAAGACTCTTCACCTGCGGAATCTGTCAAGGTCAATTATTGTATCTGGTGCTCCCCCGCGTACCCTCCTCTACATGGGTGAGACCCGATGTAAGTTTGGGGACTGCGTTGCGAAGCACCTCCCCTGCATCTGTCTGAAGTGAAATTTTTCAATGGCCAACCAATGGCATCCAGTTCAAGATGGCCATAAAGCCCTTTGAGTACGAGTCTTCAACTTACAAAATAGTTTTTCACTCTAATGAACAGGGGGCCATGCTCCGCATAGATCAAAACACAGTATCAAAATCCTTCATAATGTTTTGAACTTGATGAAACATTTTTCAAGAACACTTTACTTTGGTAAATCAAGGTACTCTACATTGAATGACTTGCAATTCCCTATTTTGCTTAAGTTCAATAGAGTCAGAGAGAAGTACAGCACAGAAACAGGCCCTTCGGCTCATCCAGTCCATGCCGAAACCATTTAAACTGCACCAGAACCACAGCTCTCCACATCCCTACGATCTATCCTAACTTACATACACATACTGATATACGTGCCTATCCAAACTTCTCTTAGGCATTGAAACCAAGCTCGCATGCACCACTTGTGCAGGCAGGTC
Source organism: Hypanus sabinus (assembly GCF_030144855.1). Classification (NCBI taxonomy): domain Eukaryota; kingdom Metazoa; phylum Chordata; class Chondrichthyes; order Myliobatiformes; family Dasyatidae; genus Hypanus; species Hypanus sabinus. The sequence goes on along the minus strand of NC_082723.1, from coordinate 62,352,083 downwards.
ATTTCACACTCCCACAACTCTCTGAATGAAGAAGTTTCCCCTCATGTTCCTCTTAAACTTTTCACCTTTCACCCTTAATCTCGGACCTCTGGTTGTAATCCCACCCAACCTCAGTGGGAAAAGCCTGCTTACATTTACCCTATCTATACCCCTCATAATTTTGTAAGCCTCTATCAAATCTCTCCTCAATCCCTACATTCTAAAGAATACCTTCTTAACCTATTCAATCTTTCTTTATAACTCAGGTCCTCCAGTCCCAGCAACATCCCTGTGAACTTTCTCTGAACTCTTTCAATCTTGTTTACGTATTTCCTGTAGGTAGGTGACCGAAACTGCACACGATTCTCCAAATTAGGCCTCAGCAACGTGTTATACAACTTTAGTATAACATCCCACCTCCTGTACTCAATACATTGATTTATGAAAACCAATGTGCCAAAAGCTTTCTTTACAACCCTATCTATAATACCTCTTTCACTGAATTATGGACATGTATTCCCATATCCCTTTGTTCTACCATACTCCTCGGTGCCCTACTTCTTGACCAACCTGCCATCGGGGACCTTGTCAAATGCCTTCCTAAATGCATGCAGACAAGATGCACTGCACTGCCTTCATCCACTTTCCTAGTAACTTCTTCGAAAAACTCTATGAGATTGGTTAGACATGTCCTACCACACACAAAGCCATGCTGACTACCTTTAATCAGTCCTTGTCTATCCAAATACTTACATACCTGGTTCCTTAGAATACCTTCCAATAACTTTCCCGAAACTGATGTCATACTCTGTAGGGTAATGTAATTGGTGGAAATGTACAAAATTCATGATCACTGATATTGAGTTGGGGTTTCACTTTAAGAAGCTGATCTGATGTGATGATGTAATTACGTAAAGGCTTTTTTAGCACGCTTTGCGCTCAGTTTTTTGGTGTTCAATAAGTATGTTGCTGCGGTTTTTCTGAAACCTGAAATAGCTCCACTGTTTTATTTGCGAAAACCTACATTGGTGACCCCGATGCTCTAGGATGATTCCGGAGTTATTGAACATGTCGGCCAACACAATCGCTTTGAAACTCTGGAACATTGGGTCAAAATGCCATCGCTTGGTTTGTACAAGCCGAGGCTCAATTTGCACTGTGAGAAATCTCCGCCAACTACAAATATTTCTATGTTATAGTGTTGCTCAGCAACTCCACAGCTGCGAGAGTGGTGAGTCAACTAGAACAAGATAAATACTGATCACTGAAGGTTCACCTTTTACAGATTTTTGGGCTGTCAGAGTCTGAGCATGCCAAACATCTGTTCTCCTTGCCTGGCCTTGGTGATGATAAGTCTTCAGAGCAAATGGACCACATGCTGACTATCCTGAAAAATCACCATTCTTGTTTTATTTTTAAAGAACTCTTCGTGTAGCAAATGCCTGATCAAGTTCACATAACCCTCACTAATTCAGCAAGGGAGCTCACCAAAATGGCTGATAGTCTACATTTAGCCCCAGACAGCAGAGCATCACCCCTCCTCCTTTCTCTACCTCAATAAACCCGGTCTGCAAGGCCCCTAGCATAATGACACCCACTGCTGCAAAACAAACAAAGCCAGATCTGTGCTTTTACCACGCTCGCTCTGGTCTGAACGTTAGGAAGCGCTGACAGCCTTGCAGCTTCGACAGTGCCAGCACAGTGAATACTGCGGGTTTCAGCTGCCAGGGATGTCTACTGTTCATTACGGACACTCTTTCAGGGCGACGCTTCCTCTGTGACATGTGTGCTCAAGTGAGTGTGCTGCCAGCATCGCCTGTTGATGAGAAGGTAAAGAGCAACGAAACCTCGTTGGTGGGTGCCAAAGTCAGTAAGATCCAGACTTACGTGACATGATAGGTGGCACTCTGCTTCAGTGGGTGACGTTACACATGGCACTTCGTCCTGGCCAAGATGGTTAGCCCTCTGCTCGGTGCAGATTTCCTGTGTGCCCAAGGACTGTTGGTCGACTTTAAGAACTGCCAGCTTGTGGATATCAGAGACTTTGGGTCATTACCCTGCTCCCGCAGCAAGTTCCCCACAACGACTCTGTCAAGCCCGTGCACCACCACATGTGAGTTTACTCAACTTCTGGATGAATTCCCAAACCTCACCAAGCCCACATTCTACACTACAGTCACAAAACATGGGATTGAGCACCACATCTCCACAACTGGCCCACCAGTCCATGCTTGCAAACATAGACCACATCCAGAAAAGCTGGCAACTGCGAAGACTGAGTTTGCCAACATGGAAAGACTTGGCATTGTACGCCAGTTCAATAGCCCCTGGGTTTCACTCTTCCATATGGTCCCGAAGTCCAGTGGTGGTTGCCGCCTGATTTTTGATTTCTGATGACTTAATGAGGCCACCACCCCCAACTGTTACACGGTCCCACACATCCAAGACTTTCAGTGCATTTAGCCAAAAAGTCAATTTTTTCCAAAGTCGATTTAGTTAGGGGCTACCATCAGGTGCCTGTGTGCTCGGAAGACATTGCCAAAGCGGCTGTGATAACACCATTTGGCTCCTTTGAGTTTCTATGCATGCCATTTGGGATGAAAAATGCAGCACAGACTTTCCACAGGCTGATGGACTCTGTATTAAAAGATTTAGATTTTCTTTTTGTTCAGCTGGATGACGTATCTGTTCCCAGTGCATCCTACTCCGAACACGTATCTCATCTCCGCACACTTTCGAGTGCTTAAGCCAACACAGTTTGATTATTATTAATGCCAGTTTAACCATTTACTTTCTTGGCCATAGCATCTCAGCAGAAGGTGCAAAACCCCTCCCATCAAAAATAGTTGTTATTATGGATTTCCCATTGCCCTACACTACCAAAAACAACAGAAGTTTTTAGGCATGGTGAATTTCTATCACTGCTTCATTCTGTGAGCTGCGGAACTTATGCTTCCCCTATGTAGTGTGCTCAAATGTCCTACCCCTAATCACAGGCTCAACTGGTCAGTGGACATGAGCAGGGCATCTGATGATATTGAGCGAGCTCTATCTGACTGTGAGCTTCTTGGCCTCTGCCTGGCCTTCTGCCATTTTCCTTTTCTTCCAGACAGTTGCTTTCTCACAGGCCCCTTGTGCACACAATGGCCGAAATATCAGACCCTTGGTCTGCTCCGCAGCAAAGACAACTGGCCTACATATCAGAGTTCGCAACTGATATTCAACATATCAAGAGGAAAAGCAATGCCATGTCTGACGGGCTCTCACAGCCAGCCGGTGAGGCCATACACATCCGACCTAGCTACTGACCCAGAGGTCCGGGCTTACAGAGCCACAGTTATGGGCCAGCAGTTGGCTGACCATGGAAGTTGGGGTTTTTCTCCTGTCGCCCTTGCCCTATCATGCCTACAAACCAGAGGTGGACTGTTTTTTTACTCCATACATAGCTTCTCACATCTGATGCACCATCAATAACTCACTCTGAGACGTAAGGCGAGATATCGGCTTTTATTAACTGGAAGAAGAAACAAGCAGTGAGTGACCATCATACTACATCCTGGAGACTGAGAGGCCGGGCTCAGGCCTCGATCGCCTTTATACCGGGGTCTGTGGGAGGAGCCACAGGAGCAGTCAGCAGGGGGCATGTCCAGACAGGTATATGTAGTTCACCACAACATCTGAGCAAGAAGGCCTCACAGAAACTGCTTGCGCTAAAGTTTGTGTGACTCGGCCTTTGAAAGGACATGCTTGATTGGACTGCATCCTGTGTGGAGTGCTGGCGGGCACCTTTTGAATCCCTGAGTGATGGTTTGATCATGTCAATGAGGACCTTCTTGGTCCTCTTCCCTCCTCCTGTGGTTTCACACACCTCCTTACCATGATGGACCACACCGCCATGTGGCCGGAGGTCATACCCATAGGAATTATGATGGCCACAGATGTGACTTGGGATTCATCAGCACCTGGGTTGCTCAGTTTGATCTGATATTTCCTCTGACTCCTGTCCCCAGTTCATTTCAAACTTCTGGGCTGTGATGGCCCATAAACTTGGAGTTAGGCTCCATCACAACACAGCTCATCACCCGCAGTCCAATGGCCTCTGCGAGCTGTTTCACCGCCCCTTAAAGGCTGCCCTGAGGCTTCCCTGACCGATGAGTGTTGGCATGATCATCTCACTTAGGTCCTGCTGGGGCTCAGAACAGCTCCAAAGGAGGACCTATAGTCATCTGCGGCTGAGTTGGTGTACAGACAGCCAGTATGAGCGCCATGTGATTTCATTCCTGACACTACTATGGCCTGGTCAGCCTCTCAACATTAATCACCTTCCTCAGTAAATTCAATTATTTTTCCCTTATTCCTACCTCCCGTCATGGCATTCAGCACTCTTGGGTTCCAATTGACTTACATCCCATCGTTCGTTTTCATCCACCATGATGCACACTAACATCCCCCTAGGCCCCCTTACAATGGCCCATTGCACATTTTGGAATGGGGAGTACAGAATTTTTATCATAGGTGAGAGGAGTAAACCTGAATGTATTTTGGTCAATTGCCTTAAACCAGCCCGCTGAGATTTAGAGGATTCCGCTACCACACCCCTGCTCGCACAACTTGACCATGAGCGCCAATGCACCTCTGGACGGGCCAGTGGCATCTGCTGTTCCTCCACCCTCGGAACATCGGACCTGAGCCGGGTGGCTCGTCCAGGCTCCGAACAGGCTCACAATGCTGGTTTTAGTGAACTCTGGGGGGGTGGGGTGTTTGGGTGTGTAGGGTAATGCAATTGGTGGAATTGTACATAACCCACAACCATGAACATAGAGTTCGGGTTTCACTTTCAGAGGCTGATCTGATGTGATGCAGCTTTCGGTGTTCCATAAATGAGTTGCTACGTCCTTTCTGAAACTTAAAACACCTCCGCTGTTTTATTTGTGAAAACCTACACCAAAGGCCTATAACTTAATTTCCTGGGTTATGCTTAGAGCCTTGTTTAAACAACAGAACAACATTGGCTGTCCTCCAATCCCCTGGAACCTCTCCGGTCACTAAGGATGATTTACATATCTCTGCTACGGCCCCGACAATTTCTGCACTTGCCTTCTGTTGGGTCTGAAGGAATATCTGGAGGTTTATCCACCCTGTTTTGCCTCAGGGTAGCAAACACCTCCTTCTCTGTAATCTGTACAGGGTTGATGAAGTTGAGGCTGCTTTACCTCACTTCTGTGGACTCTGTGTCCATCTTCTGAGTAAGTACAGATGCAAAGATTCATTTAGGATCACCCCATCTCTTTTGGTTCCACACATGGATTACCAATCTGATCTTCCAGGGGACCAGTTTTGTTCCTTGCAATCCCTTTGCTCTTAACCTATCTGTAGAATCCCTTAGGATTCTGCTAGAGCAATTTCATTCCTTCCTTTAGCCATCCTGATTTCTTTCTTAAGTGTTCTCTAGTATTTCTGGTAATCCATGGGCATCCCATTTGCCATTTGTTAAAAATTTAATATCATTAAATTTTTATCACCAACTCATTTAAATTGGATACAGTCCAAAGAGACTCACCAGATTAATGCCTAGAATGAGAATAGTGCTTGTTCATGAGCAGCTAAAGGGATTCAATCTATGTTCTCTAGTGTTTAGAAGAATGAGGTTTGACCTTATTGAAACATATAAGATTGTAAGGAAGTATGGCAGACAGAGAAGATATTGAGACATTTCCACCGGGGGGGGGGGGGGGGGGGGGGGGGTTCCAACGAGGGAATATAGTTACAAGATGAAAGGGCATTTCAACGGAATCATGTAAGAATTTCTTCTCACAGAGGGTGATGATTACCTAAAATACTTTATCACAGAGCTGGATGACTGGGGTATTTAAAGAGAAGGTAGACAAATGTTTGAAAGATTGGGAGAACTAGGGTCCTTAGGGAGCAGTTCAGCAGAGGAGATAAGATCTGGGGCACATTAGCCATGATCATATTGAATGGTGGGGCTGAACTGAGGGACCGGGTGACCCACTCCTACCATATTCCTGTGTTCCTGTCTATCTCCTTGTTTCCTTCTCAAATAAAAATCAGTCAGTTTCATCACACCTTATTTTCCCTCAACAATTCTGTACTGAATGCTCTTAAACTGATCAAAGTGAACAAATCCATCAAAACCTTCTGCAATAATTTGTTCACAATTGGCATGGAGCTGTTCTGGTGCAGTTATTTGGTCTAGTCCTTTTTAAACAATGATACCACATCAGCAGTAATACTGTCCACCACATCTGTAACCAACAGCTAGAAAATGATGTTCAAAGTCACCTCTAATTTCTTATGTGATTCCTTTCCAGCACTTGGTTACATCTTACCTGGGTATTGCGACTTTCCCACTTTCAAAGATGTCAAACACTTTAATATTTCTTTTCTCTCTACGTTCTTTACATTCAGTCCTCGACGATCCATCTCCCTCCATCTCTGGATCATCACCCTTCCTGTGAATAGAGATGTGGAGGATTCATTTAGAATCCACACCTTCCATTTTCAATTCAGCTTTTCAATCTCTAATCGATCCTGTCTTTTCTTTAAAAACCTCTTTCCTTTGATGCATTTTTTAAAAGTACATAAAGTTTTTTTTAATTTTAAAATCTATTTTTTAGATTTCCTAATTTGGCTTTAATCCTACCTCCACATTACCATATTCCTTTCAATAATTTTGAACTATTTGTCTTCTAGTTTCTTGATTGTAAAGCAGCCATCTTAATTGCAGACCCCACCCACCCCGGGCATTCTCTTTTCTCTCCTCTTCCATCATGTGGCATTATCGCAAACCCCACCCACCCCAGACAGTCTCTCTTCTCCCCTCTCCCATCATGTGGCGTTATCGCAGACCCCACCCACCTCGGACAGTCTCTCTTCTCCCCTCTCCCATCATGTGGCGTTATCGCAGACCCCACCCACCTCGGACAGTCTCTCTTCTCCCCTCTCCCATCAGGCAGAAGATACAAAGGCCTGAAAGCATGTACCACCAAGTTCGAGGACTGCTTCTACGTTGCTGTTAAGCAGTTCCCTGGTTTGATAAGACGGACTCTTGACCTCACTATTTACCCCAGTATGATCTTGCACTTTACTGTCTACATGCACGACATTAGCTGTTACACTTTGATGCACCATCAATAACTCACTCTGAGATGTAAGGTGAGATATTGGCTTTTATTGACTGGAAGAAGGAACAAGCAGTGAGTGACCACCATACTGCATCCTGGAGACTGAGAGGCCGGGCTCAGGCCTTGATCGTCTTTATACCGGGGTCTGTGGGAGGAGCCACAGGAGCAGTCAGCAGGGGGCGTGTCCAGACAGGTATATGTAGTTCACCACACACTTAGCTATTGTTTTACCTTCAATCCGTTCTGTAAGAATTGGACCTGTATGAACAGAGTGCTAGGCAAATGTTTCACTTTACCTCGATGCAAGCAAACCAATTCCAGTTCTAAAGCCATTCTGTTTTGGCTTGTTTTACCCTGTATCTTTCAATTGGCCTAGATTTGGGAGTTCCCAACCTTCTTCTTAAAAGGAAGTTGTTCATTATAAGCTTTTATTATCTATTTTGGAATGTCTCCCAGTAATTTGACATTGATTTACCTTCAAGAAGCTTCCATTTATCAGCTCTTGCTAAAGCGCATTTCAGCTTCGTAAAATTGGTCTCCCACCAAATCAGAAGTTTTATTCCTGGTCTGTTTTTGTCTGTGCCCATGATTCAGACATCCAGAAGATTATACTTTTTCACTCGTCCAAATTCATTCCTTAAACTAGGCCCAGGAACACCCAATTGGACTTTGTCATGAATTCTTTACAAAAAACTTGGACGTATTTCAATAATTCTGTACTCTCTTTAGCTCTATCAGGGTTTCTTCTGAAGTGATGACATTGAAATCAATATACTGGGCTAGAAATTGTTTGAAAACATGATCTCTGCTGAATCCAATGCTTCAAGTTAATGTTAAACTAACTTCAAGTTAAACTAACTTATGGAACTAACTTCGTTAGTCAGTCTGAGGTAGGTTTTACTTTGAGCATTAGATTGGAAATGAGACAGATGGTACAGATCTCTGATGGATTTGGGTTTCTAGGACAAGCCACTAAATGATTAGACCCCAGTTCCAATAAAAGCCTTATCTGCGTATCATATCCATGGAAGATAAGATGCTTTATTTCAGGAGCTAACTCCCAGCCAGCAGTTCATATGAGAATAGGCCCTTTAAGTGATGTCTTCACTCTTTAAGACCTGCTCTTGAAGATCCATGCTGTTCCTTAGACAGATGTCTGTTTTTAAATGATGCAAAAGCCAATTAGTGATACTGTGGCTGCACAATAGTTTCCACATGTAAGGACACTGTCTATTGGGGTGGGTTTCCCAGTTCAGATTAATCCACTGTGCAACAATGTTCCTAGGCTACTGTGTCATTACTGTGTCAGCCAGTGGTGTAGTGGCATCTGCACCGGACTTCGAGGCGAGTGGTCCCGGGTTCAAGTCCGGCCGGCTCCTTGCACACTTCCCGTTTGGGTTGAGCGTCGAGCGAGCAACTCAGCTTTGTAAAAACAGACAAATTGCTAAAGAAACAGCAAGGTTGCCACCCGATGTGCCAGAAGGCACATTACCTGTCTCATTACCTGCCTAAATGGGATTATTCCTGGTGTCTGGACGAATAAACGGTTCTCTTGCATTCATCACACTGCTGTTGGTAAGACATCATAGGACACAATTTTTAAAAAAAAATTAATTGCTAAAATAGTTGTAAATTTCATCAACTTACCAACATTATGTTTTGTAACTCCAAAACATAAAACTAAGCGAAACAAAGGTGTTCAGAATGAGTTTAACTCCATTCTTTAACTTAAGCGAAGACCCCTCGTATCATATGGTAGCACCGTGACGTATGCATTTAATTGATTTTACATATAGCCTATAATATATTATTAAATGAACAAGGATGCTTAATCAAGCAATATATTAAATATATTACTCAAATAATACTGAAATATTCAATACACAACACTCCTCCTTGCTTAGTAATAAACTCCAACTCAATATGGAATGCATCTCAATTATATACACAGTATACTATAAAATACAACTATTATACAGATATCCAGAACATGGTAAATTTTGAATTGGCGCATTCAGGCTTGAAGACTTAATTCCTGTGGAGGTTTTCTTACTCTTGTGGGATATTGTCTTTCCTGACGAGGAGGATCGCTCTGCTTGACAAGTGAGACTTGTGGCTGTGAAACAACCTCGAGTTCTGGGGCCTCCTGCACTGTGGTTGTAGGAGTTGACCCTGAAACTGCAGGAAGTGGTTCTGACAGTGGTAGCCACCTTTCTTCTCCTTCCTTTTTCTTAGTCTAGTTTGTGCATCTTGATCTTGGGAAGAGCCATTTAGTTCACTGGAGTATTCTCTTATTAATCCTTCTTTTGCTTCCTTTACAATCTGATCTCTCCTCTTGATTTCCTCGTCCACAACATCATCTGGTGAATTCTCTGTTGTCGTATCTCCATTGACTCCTTTCTTTTAGGCCTTCCGCTCTTTATACTCTCAAAAGCCGAATGTTGGCAACTTTCCTGAAATTCCTTCAACTCTCTTCCAGCTTGAAACCAAGCCACATTTCACAAGTAACTGCCTGATTACAGTAAACTGTTCTAGTCAGATCACTGCTTTCATCACTTCCATGATTCCTCTGAGCAGCATGGTTCTTCCTTTTTCCAATATATTTTCCAACCAAACACTCAGATATTGGCACCAACACCCATTTGCCATTTATTGGTCAACAGTCCATGGTGTACAGCATAGAAACAGTTGTAGCATCATCCGGTACCTTTCCTAATTTGCTTTCTGTTGACTCTGTCGCAGGTGATGTGACATGCAAGTGGTGGATGGATCTCCAATCAAGTTGTAGTTGTCTCAGCCACTCACTCACAATGCTGGTTCTCTGGTTTTTTTTCCTCATACAAGCCCAATGTGATTTAAAGGGTGTTGTATTTCACTGATACAAACGTCATTCCCGCAGGAGTTATCTTTTCTCCAGTGTAAGTTCTTAGTTGGATATCTAATTGCTATTTAGAAGAATGTGGGGTGGGGGGGTATCTCATTGTAACCTACTTAATGTTGAAAGGACTAGACAGAACGGATGTGGAAATGATGTTTCCGATGGTGGGGGTATCCAGAACTAGAGGGTACAGCCTCAAAATTGAGGGGCGACCTTGTTAGGACAGAGAAAAGGAGGAATTTTTCAGCCAGAGAGTAATGAATCTGTGGAATGCTCTGCCACAGACTGCGGTGGAGGCCAAGTCCATGTGTATATTTAAAGCGGAAGCTGATTGTTTCCTGATCAGTCAGGGCATCAAAGGAAATGGCAAGAAGGCAGGTGTATGGGGTGGAGCGGCTGTGCAGTGCATTTATTTTTGTCTGCCTGACATGCTCTTTGTATGTGTCCCACTTTGCAGCATTTTCTGCTCCTTTAAACCTGCTTTGGCCTGGTGTATGTGACCCCCTGACACACCAGCAGCAGAATTTGTTTGGCCAGGCCTGTTTCTGTTTAAATGTAGCATTCCTGTTCACACTCACGTTCATTCCTGACCACAACTCAATTGTGTCTCTGCGGTTTCCACTGATTTCGACTGCTCTTTTAAATGTAAGTTGTGCTTCAGTTAGGAGCCATTTTTGAATGTGTTCATGTAAGATTACACAAACTAAACAATCTCTCATTAAGTCCATTACTGAACTGACAACATTCAGACAATCTCTTCAATTCAGCCACATACACTGAAGTGGACTCCCCTTCTTTCTGATTCTGCTTACATACACCATAACAGGTGTAATTTTTCTTAATTCTTCTAAATAGTAATTGGGTATCCATAATTTTACAAGACCATAACACATAGGAGCAGAATTAGGCCATTCAGCCCATCAAGTCTGCTCCACTATTCCATCATGACCGATCCCGGATCCCACTCAACCCCATACACCTGCCTTCTCATCATATCCTTTGATGCAATTTAGTCCTTTCAACATTATGAAACCTAAAACATTTTCCAATCAATTAAATGTTCCTGCCTTACTTTCACAATATCAACAAAGCTCATTTTGGCTAGTTTGGTTGGTGCAGTTAAAGTTCGATGCAAACTGTATACTTTTAAACCTAATACACTCATCAAAATTGGTACTGTACTTGTTTCTCACTGGCTATTCCATTTGCTTTAAAATACTGCTCAATCCATTCAGTATATAAAATCCTGTTATCTGTTGTGTAATCAAACACATCAAACTTTCCGACGTAGCCAGCCAATTCTGGCTCTTTATTTATGATTATTATCACCCAGCATTCACTGTTTATGAACCTGCAAATTCTTCTGTTTTCTGCCTTTTTTTTAAACTCGACTGTCCCTGCACATGCTGCGCTGTTTTTTTGTTCTACTGTTCCTCGCTGCTCTTCAACAGGCCAGTAGCTGTCTCGGGTTCATTTTTAAAAATATATTGTTGCCACTGTTATGTCTTGTAACTCCAAAGCGTAAAACTAATTGCAATTAAAAAAATGGGAGTAAGGAATGTGAGTCTACATATCACATGTTGTGTCATGTCGTAAGCAATTCATGTATTTTTACACAAACAAAAACGCTTAATCAACTAATATATTTACAATATTACTCAGATATTACTGAAATATTAAGTACACAATAGCTGAAATTTCAGCTTCCATGCCAGATAAAAAATCCCTGGGAATAGATTCTTCAAACTTCTATTGTACATTCTTTTTATAAAACTTGATTTAGCAAATATGATGCAACGTCTGGGTAATAGGAATAGATCACAGCCAAGCTAAATAATTTAATTAGATTTTGACAAACAGAGTCATGACTTATTTTGGCTTTGGACCCTGGCAAGGGTGGAAAAGGCATTTACTGTGGGTGTTCCTTGCTTTTTAAAAAATAGTTTTTATAGAAAAATCTTTTTATGATTTTAGAAACTTTTGTAGGTAAGAACTTAATATAGCAATTCCCCATACCCTTTTCTGTACATTATAGAGTCATACAGGATCATACAGCATGGGAAAAGACCCTTGGCTCAACCATATCACCAATCCAATGCACTTACATTGATCCCACTTACCCCAATTATGTTCATAGCTTTCCGTGCTTTGTGATTCTAGTACTTGTCCAGACACGTCTTAAACGTAACTTAATGTCAATTATGTATGTCAAATGCATTTTTTATTTTGAAATCATTTAACTATTAAATGAGCCACCCTTAGTCGATTACTTCAAGTCAAGTCGCTTTTATTGTCATTTCAACCATATCTGCTGGTACAGTACACAGTAAAAATGAAACAACGTTCCTCCAGGACCAAGGCGCTACATGAAACAACACAAAACTAGATTAGACTTCAGACCTACACAGGATTACATAAAGTGCACAAAACAGTGCAAGACAGTACAATAATTATTAAACAAGACAATAGGCACAGTAAAGGGCAAATTACAATATAATAATAAATAATGTAAATGTAAATATAAACAATGTAAACAACACTTTAGCAGGAATTGAGAAGGAAATGAGCAAAAATTGCGAAGGGAGTGGAGCGGTGTTCAGTTGAGTGTGTAAGTTGGTGTCAGAATTCCTCTGGGAATTGAGGAATCTAATGGCTTGGGGAAAGAAACTGTGACAGAGTCCGGTCGTGAGAGCCCGAATGCTTCAGTACCTTTTGCCAGTTGGCAGGAGGGAGAAGAGTTTGTGTGAGGGGTGCGTGGGGTCCTTCACAATACTGTTAGCTTTGCGGATGCAGCGTGTGGTATAAATGTCTGTACTGGTGGGAAGAGAGACCCTGATGATCTTCTCAGCTAACCTCACTCTCCACTGCAGGGTCTTAGGATCTGAGACAGTGCTAATTTCTGAACCAGGCAGTAATGCAGCTGCTCAGGATACTCTCGATACATCCTCTGTAGAATGTGGTGAGGATGGAGGGGTGGGAGATGGTTAAAAAAAACTTAGCCCAAGGTCTCCTTCAAAATTCCTTCCTCTCACCTTAAACCTATTGCCCTCTTGTTTATGATACTCCGCCACGGGAAAAAGATTCTGACTAACCATCTGTAATACCCTGGTTTAAGACCTTGCTTTATGTTATTAATAATACTGTGGATATTTTATTTTCTGCAGATTTTTCTCAAAATTAAATTATAAAACTGAGTATTTCATTTCTACTGTTCAAAATAAAAATTCAGTTGATTGATAAGTAAGGCATGTTGAATTAGCCAATAGGATTTTCTTTGGAACATTCTAGAGAGAGCGCAAGAAAAGGACACAGAACCCATTTGGAAGGACAGTTACTGATGTCATGTAGACAATATTCTCACGGAGAATGTGCAGATAAATTTTAGTTAGCTAATTAGCAGATGACATTGAAGAAAGTTCGACGTTTTTCCCTTGGATGTTGTGTGAATATTGGTTTCCTGGGACAGGTTCTTCAATGCAAAATTGTTTCATGCTGTGAGTAAACGAAGTGAAGTAAACTAGATTAATTATGCAACAACAGGTTCCAACGATTACATGCATGATATAGATTATTATTTATATATAGGGTGGGCCTTTTCCTTATTTTGTATTATATGGTATTATTATGTTTGTTATAGTTTAAGAAATTTGTCAATATGTTTTGGATCTAAGTTTTTACTGGTGTGAGTTAAATTATTGTTTCCTGGCGAATGGTGAATTTGCATGGGTTCATACAGGAACAGCCTTTGTTTTTCCTTGGCACATACAAACTTTTATATTTGTTTATACCCCAGACATGTTTATTTCATGGAAATGGCCTCCTTCACCATTATTCCCATGCAGTGTAGAGTTATGTTGCTGTTAGGTTGAATTCACAGCAATAGCTAACTCATTATGCGCTTATGGTGAGAGGGTTACACACCCTATCTATGCCCCTCATAGCTTTATATATCCTTATCAGGTCATCCCTCAATTTCCATCGCTCCAGAAAAACAAACTCAGCCTGTCCAATATTTCCCCATAACTGAAGCCCTACACTCTTGGCAACGTTCTGATGAACCTCACCTGCACTCCCTCTACAGCAACCTTTCCCTAGTGCAGTGACCAGAACTGCACACAATACTCCAAGTGCAGTCTAACCAGTTAAAGCATTCAGTAACATCTCAACTGTCCCATGAAGACAAGCACGCCCCTAGGCTTCATCACCACCCCATCAGCCTGCAGAGCAATTTTCAGGGAACTATCGACCTGAATCAGAAGCCCTTTGGTTCATCAACATTCCTTAGACTCTACCATTTACTGTACATATCCAACCCCATGACTTCCCAAAATACATCAGCTCGCACTTAGAAACAGAAAAACTACAGCACAATACAGGCCCTTCAGCCCACAAAGTTGTGCCGAACATGTACTTACTTTAGAAATTACCAGAGCTACCTATAGCCCTCTAGTTTTCTAAGCTCCATGTACCTATCCAGAAGTCTCTTAAAAGACCCTATCGTATCCACCTCCACCACTGTCACCAGCAGCCTATTCCACCCACTCACCACTCTCTGCGCAAAAAAACTTAACCCTGACATCTCTGTACCTACTTCCAAGCAGCTTAAATCTATGCCCTCTCATGTTAGCCATTTCAGCCCTGGGAAAAAGCCTCTGACTATCCACATGATCAATGCTTCTCATCATCTTATATACCTCTATCAAGTCACTAGCCTGTCCAATATTTTCTCTGTCGCTCCAAGGAGAAAAGGCCGAGTTCACTCAACCTATTCTTATAAGGCATGCTCCCCAATCCAGGCAAGATCCTTGTAAATCTCCTCTACACTCTTTCTATAGTTTCCACATCCTTCCTGTAGTGAGGCGACCAGAACTGAGCACAGTACTCCAAGTGCGGTCTAACCAGGGCCCGATATAGCTGCAACATTACCTCTCAGCTCTTAAACTCAATCTCTCGATTGATGAAGGCCAATACACCGTATGCTTTCTTAACCACACAGTTGATCTGCGCAGCAGTTTTGAGTGTGTTATGGATTCGGACCCCAAGATCCCTCTGATTCTCCACGCTGCCAGGAGTCTTACCATTAATACTATATTCTGCCATCATTGTTGACCTACCAAAATGAACCACTTCACACCTATCTGGGTTGAACTCCATCTGCCACTTCTCAGCCCAGTTTTGCATCCTTGACAGGACTGAATTCCTTCTGTTCACACATCACATAACTTTCCATCTGTTCTATATCCCACTGTAGCCCTGGACAAACATCCTTGCTCTCCACAACATTAGCAATTTTCTTATCATCAGCAAACCTACTAGTCAGATCTCATACATTCACATCCAGGTAATTAACTACATCATATCCTCGTTATGTGCGGCTCCAGACTATGCTGGCTCACAGTTATGCGAGCTATTTCTACCGTCTCTTTATATGCGTCTAAAACTCGCAGTTACGCGAGGAGCGCTGCTTTCCCACCAATACAAGTCAGGTGCGCGCGCCTCACAGTCTCATTGGTGGGATGAGAAGCGCAGCTTTCCCGCCAACACAAGTCACTTGCACACGCCTCACAATTTCACTCCCGCCAGTCTCGCATTGGTTTTGGCAAGGTGTGGATGTGCGATCATGTGCTATTAAACTTTAGTTCGTTTTACCAACGGTACAGTGATTTTGTGCTTGAAATATTTAACTAAGCCTCCTAAGCGTCCGATGTCATGTCCTGGGCTATCAGCCGAGCGGCAGGGAACCGCTTTAACACTTGAAAAAAAGTTGGAAATTATAAACAGCGCGGCATCAGGAGAAGGTAACACAGCTCTGGGACACTACTGCCGGGAACAGAATCTTGTCTTTAATGTTCTTTTGTTGCTTGACATTTTGCCAGCCCATCCTAAACATTTGTACAGCATTCATCCTAACATAACAGTGCGTTTCCTGCCACCTAACACAACATCGCTGATTCAACCACTCGACCAAGGTGTGATCCACATTCAAGGCATATTTTTTTTTAAATGGCGAACTATCTCTCAGATGCTGCAAACAACAGACGATTTTACCAGTGGTGGAAATCGGAACACTTGGCACAAATAGCGGTGGACATGGACCCAGGTTTAGAATGGGGTCAGCATTTCAGTCGTTCCCTCCTTCCCTACGAGCAAATTTATGCTGAAAAACAAAATGCTGGCAAACAACCCTCAGCACTTTCTTCAAACCGGTGTCATCTCCTGCTGCCGGCGGTTCTAAGAGCTCTGTGAGTCTTCCTTCACCCCGTGCTGTGCTTGACATGATCCCGACGACCACAACCATCCACCTCATCCTTGCGAAGCTGCCCGACACCACAGCCACCACGCATCTCCCGGAGCGTTGGTGAGTACTGTACACTCTGGTATGTTAACTTT
The DNA here is from genome assembly GCF_030144855.1 of Hypanus sabinus. Lineage (NCBI taxonomy): Eukaryota > Metazoa > Chordata > Chondrichthyes > Myliobatiformes > Dasyatidae > Hypanus > Hypanus sabinus. Next base: position 62,335,691 of record NC_082723.1, on the reverse strand, counting down.
CTATGATTTATTACATTGAATATTACCTTAAATTGATGAAATATAATAAAAATGTTGCCTTGTGGTATTGCTTTTGTGTCGTATTGGTATGAAAATGTGAATAAATTACAGATAAAACATATTTAGAAAGACCGCTGGAACGCATCCCTATTTTCTCCATTTAAATAATTATTCACATTATGCATTTTCACATTGTGCGTCAACTGCGAGGCACGTCCCCGCATATAACGAGGATAGGGTGTATATTATGAAGAACAAAGGTCTGGCACTGACCCCTGCTAAACCATTGATAACAGACTTCCCATTAATAAAGCATCTTTGGGGATGTGGGCGACATGTTGATGGTGGTTTGTCAGACTTGTTCAAGCTGGCGTGGTTGACCCCTCCATGATGTTTGGGATGGCACTGGGGTCTTGTGACTTTTGATCATGGTGTTCTACTCCTCCTGTGCCAGCCTGACGTTTGCCAGGATGGAATGTACATCTCTACTAAGATGATGGCCAAAAACTCCCTCGGTAGGTAGAATGGATGACACTTAACTGCCAGTTGCGCCAAATCAGGGCAGTAGGACTTTGAGTTAATGAAGCAAATACTGCCTCCTCTGCCTTTACCTGATGCTGCCATCTGGACCACACAGTGGATGGTGAAGCCCCTGGACTTGAGTGCTGTGTCTGGAGTTCTGGGGTGAACTATATCTTTGTGATTATCTTCATGGGTTACAACTATGTAAGACCCTGGTCAGACCGCACTTGGGAGTACTACATTCGGTCCTGGTCGCCTCACTACAGGAAGGATGTGGATACTGTAGAAAGAGTGCAGAAGAGATTTACGAGGATGTTTCCTGGATTGGAGAGTGTGACTTATGAGAATAGGTAGAGTGAACTTGACCTTTTCCCCTGGGAGCGACAGAGGATGGGAGGTCACCTGATAGAAACGTATAAGATGATGAGAGGCATTGATTATGAGGGTAGCCAGAGGCTTCTTCCCAGGGCTGAAATGGTTATCACAAGAGGACACAGTTTTAAGGTGCTTGGAAGTAGGTACAGAGGGGATGTCAGGGGTAAGTTTTACACACAGAGAGTGGTGGCACTGCCAGCAGCGGTGATGGAGGCGGATACAATAGGGTCTTTTAAGAGATAGGTACATGGAGCTTAGAAAAATATGGGCTGTGCAGAACGGTAATTCGGGGCAGTTTCTATGGTGGGTTACATGGTTGACACAACATTGTGGGCCGAAGGGCCCGTAATGCTCTATGTTTTGTTAACTGTGAAGCAAAGTACACGACAATCAATGATGTCTCTTTACTATCCTGTGCAGCTACTTTCAGGCAGCCATGGGCTTGGACACTAAGATCAAACTTCATGTCAATACTGTTAAAGGTGCTGTGCTGTCCCTTTACAACAGGTCAACAGCAGACACCATTTTATTGGCTCTTCACTCAGCTCTGGAACACTTGGAGAGTGAAGGTACATACATCAGGATTGACTATTATTCAGCATTCAACACCTCAGAACCACTCAAAACTCCAAGACCTGGACCTTGGTATCTCCTGGTGAAACTGAATCCTCAGTTTCCTCAATGTCAGACCCTAATTAGTATGGACTGGCACCAACATCTCCTCCACACTCACTGTCACCACATGAGTAGAGTCACAATGAACCTCTTATTCAATGTCAGCAAAAGCCAAAGAGCTGATCAACAATTTCAGGAGGAACTAATCAAAATTCCATGAGCCAGTACTCATTAGGGAAGGGTCAGTAGTCAATATTCCCTGGCATCAACATGTCAAAGAATCTATCCTGTGACCAATGCATACACCTGTAAATGTCATCACAAAGAAAGCACGATAACGCCTCTACTTTCTTAGAAGAGTGCATAGATTCAGCAAACTTCTATAGGTGGACAGTGAAGAGTATCCTAACTGGTTGCAACACGGTCTAGTATGGCCAAGAATGGAAAAGGCTACAGAAGGAGGTGGATACTGCCCAGTCCAATATAGGTGAAGCCCTCCCCACCACTGAGTATATTTATGTGGAGTGCTGCTACAAGAGAACAGCATCTGTCATGAGAGACTTTGGGTATTTGATGGTTTTCTTTTTTTAATCAGTTCTATTAGGTTTCTTTATTTTGTGACTATCTGTAAGGAGACGAATCTCAAGGTTGTATACAGTATACATATTTTGATAATAAATATACTTTGAGCTTTGAACTTTTATTGGTGTTTGTCATTCTTTGTGTTTACGTGTAGTTTTTCATAAAATTCTGTTGTATTTCCTTTATCCTATAAATGCCTGCAAGAAAATGAATCTCAAGATATAATGACATATATGTAGTTTAATAATGAACTTATTTTGAACTTTGAACACTGGACAATGGATCTCCCAAAGCATAACATTTCAGATTTGACCAGATTAAGGATGGCGCGGTAGTGTAGCGGTTAGCTTAACGGTATTACAGTGCCACTGACTCGGTTCAGTTCTACTGCTGTCTATAATGGGTTTGTATGTTCTTCCCATGAATGTGTGGGTTTCCTCCAGGTGCTCCAGTTTCCTCCCACATTCCAAAGACATAGAGATTAGCAGGTAACTTGGTCACATGGGTGTAACTGGGTGGCATGGGCTCATTGGGCCAGAAAGGCCTGCTACATCTCTAAATCAATATGTAAGTTAACCTCCATCTGCTACTTCTCTGTCCACATCTACAAATGATCTATGTTCTGCTGTGAACTTTGGCAGTCTTCAACACTGTCCACAATATCACCAACCTTAGTACCACATGCGAACCTGCTAACCCACCCATCCTCATTTTTATCCAAGTCACATACAACAGGGGTCCAAGCACATATCCCTGTGGAAAACCACTGGTCATGGACCTCCAGCCAAATAAGTTCAATCGAGCATTGAGGGAGCTTGTCAAACACCTTACTAAAACCTGCGTGGGCAACATCTACAACTCTACCTTCATCACCTCCTCGAAAGACTCAGTCAATTAGCTAAGACGTGATTGCCCCTAAACAGATCATCATTTTCCTATCCTTATTTCCCTTCTTGAACAAAGGAACAAAATTAGTTAATCAGCTGTCCTCTCGGGCCTCGCCTGTGGTGAGACAGGATGCAAAAATCTTGGTCAAGGTCCAGCAGACTTACCTATTGGCTTTATCAATAACCTGAGATATATCCCATCAGGTTCTAGGGACTTATCCTCCTGAACATTCTTCAAGGACCCTACACTACCTTTATCTTTGTCTCAAAATGCCCTAGTATATTAGCATGTTCCACATTGGATTCATTATCCTCTACGTCCTTCTCCTTGGTAAATACTGATGCAAAGTACTCATTAAGGACCTCGTCTAAGTCCTCTGCCTCAAAGCACATGTTCCCTCCTTTATTCTTGAGTGGTCCTAACCTCACCCTAGTTACCCTCTTGCTTTTGATGTACATATCTATAGAATTCTTTAGGATTCTTTTTAATCCTATTTGACAAATATTTTCACAGCCCCTGCTAGCTCTTCGGTTTCCCCTGCAGAGTTATTTTCTAATTTCTTTATAACTTCAAGGGCTTTGTTTGATTTTAGCTTCCTAAATCTTACATACATTTCTTTTTTCTTCTGGACCTCTTTCTTCACCACCACTTTCATAATCCATGGTTTCCTTATTTTGCCATCCTCCTCCTTCTTTGTTCCTGTCACGTACTTTATGCAGTTGGTCTTTAAACAGCTTCCACATGTCAGATGTGGACTTGCTCAAAGGCAGCTGTTCCCAATTAACTCTCCTTTGTTATTTTCTCTGCTCCAATATTATACCATTTCAATGGTTCATACTTATCCTTAATAAAACCATCTTAAAACTTTAGGAGTGGAGATCACTGTTTTATAAATATTCTCCCACTCAGTTACCTGGCCAGGCTCATTACACAACGCTATGTCCAATATGGCCCCACCTCCCATTGGACTATCTACATATGGGATTTAAGAAACTGTCCTAAATGCACCTAACAAATTCTGTCCTGTCTAAACCTTTTGCACTAGTAGGTCCCAGTGGAAGTCTCCCACTCAACCCTTTTGGTTTCATACCTGATGCACCATCAATAACTCTCAGAGACGTGAGGCGAGATAAAGGCTTTTATTGGCTGGAAGAAAGAACAAGCAGCAAATGACCACCATACTACATCCTGGAGACTGAGGCCGGGGCTGTGTCTCCAATCGCCTTTATACCGGGGTCCGTGGGAGGAGCCACAGGAGCAGTCAGCGGGTGGGGGGGGGGGGGGCGTGTCCAGACAAGTATATGTAGTTCACCACAATACCTTTCCCTAATCTACCGAAATATCTCTTCTCAATATCCCAGTGGTCTGTAATATAACCCCATCAGAGTGAGTATAATACACCTTTCTTATTTTTGAGTCCCACCTCAGTGGTTGAGCCCTCCATTATGTCCTCTCTGAGTGCAGCTATGACATTGTTTTACTAATTGATAGCACAATTGTTGCATCTTTTTAACTCCCACTCTATCTTTCTTAAAACATGGAAACATGCAACATTAAGCATCCAGTCCAGTCCCTCTCTCAACCTAGTCTCTCTAATGGCCTCAACATCATAATTCAATGTAATGATCCATGTTCTAAGCTCATTACCCTCACACATAAATGTCCCAGCAATAAAATAAACACACTTCATCATGTCCATCCCATCGTGCCCATTTCTTCGCTCCTGCCTGTCCCTCCTTGGCATTCACCTTCCTCTCAATCCCTCCTCCTTCTGACCTCGTGCTTTGGTCCCCATCCACCTGCCAAGTTAGTTTAAACCCTCACACGGATTACCTTATAGTCTCTTAGGGTCCCACCTTTCCCATGACTACCCTCGATACATGCTTTGCTTTCTGAAAAGGAAACAAAATTCGTGCAATAAATAGTAGGATTTTTATCAGAACCCAATCTCAGAAACTTTTGGCGTGCTAATGGAACTTCAACAAATATACCACAGAAAGTTGGGAACGCATTTGCAATGTGCTCTTGTATTGAATTGAATTGAATTGAATAATCTTTATTGTCATTATACGTAGGTACAATGAAACTCAGTTTGGCTTCCTCTTTGGCAATTAAATAAAGTGGTAGATTAAAAACAAGACAGTAATAGAAAAACAATATTAAATAGATAAGTAGCAGAAAATAAGTTGCAGCAGCACCAGCATATCACAGTAATGCACAAAGTGCCGTTAGTGCAAGTAATTGAGTCCTTGTTGCGGTCACAGTTTCAGTCATTGTTCTGTGGGAGTGGTGTGATGGAGGCCACAGCTCTGGGGTAGAAGCTGTTCCTCAGTCTATTTGTTCTGGCTTTTAGTGTCTGAACCTTTTGCTGGACGGCAGTGGGTCAAACAGGGAGTGGCCGGGGTGTGTGGTGTCCCTGTAGCACTTTATTCTACCTTGACTGCAATATAAGTAATCATTAAGTATTTGATAGATCTATGGTTTCATTGTGCTTATCATTCCATTTTTAATTTGCACCCTATCTCCACAGCTGCTGAAGAGGCTACTGAAAATATGAAATATTTGCAGCTTTGTTTTAAACTTCTGGGCGATTTTCTCTTTCTATCATTTATCATTATGGAACAAAGGGGAAATAATTCATTTGCTCAGTATGAAATTAAGGAAGTTATTTTTTGGTGTTGTTACAAATAAACCATAGAGGCAGTCTCCCACCAACGGCAGTATCAGGGCATTCTGAGAGAGATGTGCATTAAATTGTTACCATTTCTCTCACCTCATAAACTATCACCAGCTCTCCTCACTTTTCTACTGGCTGCAGAGGCTGTTCTCTTCACAGGTTCGCGGGATGCTCACCACCAACAGCGGGTTTGTGCACCCTGGAGAGCGCCGTTAATTCTGTGTGTGCACTGAGTTGAGCACAGTCGGCGTAGGTGATGTGCCTCCAGTTCTATCAATGCAAAGCTCAGTCCATTCTCCTCACACCTCTGAGTGTGCAAACTATTATGCTGGAGTCATGGAATATCAGCCCGAGAAAGGTCAGCAAGGGTAACTTCTCCAACTGAGCCAAAAGTACTTGCTGCTTCAGGTTTGAAGGTCAAAGGAAATTGACCATGATATTATGCAGACTCTATAACTAGTGATACAATTCAATTGGTCAGCTGGGATCATTTTATTGATTTTTTTTATATTCATAATAAACTGAACATTGAGCTTTCCCAAGTACTAATGATCTAAACTCATTCAGTGGTAAGTGAATCCATGATCTTGGAGTTAAATATGACTTTGTACATGGACAGGAATAGTTTAGAGGGAAATGTGGCAAATAGGGACAAATGGAAGCAAGAACAACAAAAAAAAACAACCTGCTGATGGAACGCAACATCGAAGCAACATCTGTGGGAGGAAAGGATTGTGAACGGTTTGGGTTAAAACCCGTCATCAGAACAAAAAGTGAGTATTGAGAAAGGACGTGTGGGTGCAGTAGTAGGTCTTCGAGCAAGGAGTGGAAACCACAGCGAGGGAGCAACAAGACAGGGTCTCATTGAACCAGCACTGGAGCCAGGAGAAAAACATCTTCAATGTCAGGTCCTTCCTCATTACTTGTCTTTACCTACCAAATTAGGCTGAAGGGCCTGTTTGTACTATGCCTCTATAACTGGAGACAACTTACTTATCAACATTGTGTTAGAGAGCAAGTTTTCTTTAGGTTTACATCTTCACATATATCCTATATCTTCAGAGTATGACTGTATGCCATAAATAATGTAAATTGCTTTAATTATTAGATCCATTAAATCACTGTGAAGCCTAGAATTTAAATGTACAGGTTTATCAATTAAAATCTGATTGCTATTACATAGTAAAAAATTTTAAAAATGAGGTGAAATGTTAATTATTAAACACATTGCACAAATGTCTTCTTACAATATTTATTCCCTCTTTGAAAATTAGGAATCAATTAATATTTATTACTGATAACCCACGGTTAATAGTGGTGCTCAGCTGAGTGGGCAGCAGATGCAGGCTGTGCAAGGGGGTAGCAGAAGTGTGGCAAGAGAGCCGGCGGACTAACCGGGCCAGCAGCACCCTCACTTGTTCCTGGCCAACCTTTGCTCACGAGAAAATAAAATGGATGAACACACAGAAGGAGATGAGAAACTGCTGCACTCTTCTTTTCGCCGAAACATGGTGAAAGAACAGTGCGCCCAGCTCGGCATTTCAACCCGACCCAATGACGGATTGAAAACTCTCAGCTGGCAGAATCCAAAGGAGGTAGACTGTGTGTGGACGTTAACAAAGGGTGGTGCATAAACTCATCTGTAGTTAGCAGTCACTGTTCTGGGGCAATTGAGCATCCTACAATTAAATGCTGGCCACAGTACCAGCTCTGGAGTTTACTGTTGTGTTCATCATCGCTGTCTATATTCTCCCACGCGCGAACAGCAAGGGCACACGGGAAGAGCTCACAGTAATTACCAGCTCTCTACAAAACAAGCATCTGGACAGTCTCTTCATAATTGCAGGAGACTTCCATTGGGTCAACCTGCAGGACATTTTACTCAAATTCCACCAACATAGGCACAAGGGGAACCATCATAGGAACGAGGGGAACAAACAGACTATACCATGTTTAGACAAATAGAATCAGTACTTGCAAAGCCATCCCACACCCTCATCTTGGCCTCTCTGATCTCATCTCCATAATGTTAAGCCCACTGACCACTGCTGAAAATGGAGAAACCAGTCAAGAGGACCGTCACTATATGGCCTAATGAGGCGACCTCTATGCTACAGGACTGTTTTGAATGGACTAACTGGTAGGTGTTCAAGGAGAAGACACAGACTTCACCGAGTATGTCTCAACTATCACCATTTATATCTGTAAGTGTGTAGACGACGTCGGTACCTCGGGAACAGTCATCTCACAGCCTGGTCAGAAGTCCCAGATGAACGCAGAGGTGCATTCACGGCTAAAAGCCTGGGAGACAGAACAGCTCTCAGAGAAGCTAAGAGAAACCTATCTTAGGCATCCAGAGGACAAAGACCACCTACTACAAAAAATCCAGGTAGACCTGACCAATCATGATCCCCAGAGTATGTGGTTCAGCATCAAGAGCATTATGGACCACGCAAGTGAAACAGCATCGACTGTGCCTGTGACACCTCCCTCATCAAGGCTCTACACAACTTCTATGCATCCTTCAGGGCACACAACGCAACACCAACCATGAGAGCTACTCCTTTCCAGGTGAAAAGCCACTGTCTGTAACAGCAGGAAGCACGAGAAGATGAGAAGGACTCTGCAAAGAGTCAAACCCTCCCCCCAAAAAGGCTGCCAGGCCAGACAACATCTCAGGCTGAGTACACACTAGCTCACTGACATCTTTACAAAAACACCTTCAACACTTCACTCATCCAGTCCCCACATGCTTCAAATCAGCCACCTGTACCAAAGAACTCTACACTTTCAGAACTAAATAACTACCACCCAGTGGCACTGAAGACAATCATCATGAAAAGCTTTGAATGATTGGTAATGACACACATCAAAAACTCTATTCCTGCCACACACCGGATACTGACTGAAATGCTTACCGAGATGAGAATCACTGCGACAGATGCCACAGCACCTGTTATATACCTGACCCTGACCCACCGAGAAAACAGAACACATGTCAGAATGCTGCTTCTGGATTTCAGTTCAGCACTCAGTACTACTGTCCCACAGATCTTGGTGAACAAACTCCTACGCCTTGGTCTAAATACACCACCGTACAACTGGGTGTTGAATTTCCCAGCGAACATAATTATTCAGGATGCACAACCACTCCTTCCTCCCCATCATCCTCCACACCAATGCCCCCATTCCCCGGGGCTGTGCGCCCAGCTCACTGCAGTACACTCTGCTCACATACGACTGCACGGCCAAACACATTGTCGACATCACCGGACATCACCATCAATAAAGAGTCAGCCTACAGAAGAGGAGGTGGAAAAGCTCAAGGCTTGGTGCCAGGCAAATAACCTGTTCCTCAATGTCATATAGCCTATATATATATTTACAAAATCTATTTACAAATTTATTGTGTTTTTTATTATTGTGTTCTTTATCTTAAGGTGTTTTGTTTTTGTGCTGTATCAGATCTGGAGTAACAATTACTTTGTTCTCCCTTAAACTTATGTACTTGAAAATGACATTAAACAATCTTGAATCGTGAATCTTTTCTCTAAAATCAAGCTTTTAAAATTATCTCTCCATCTGTTAAAGCAGAGTACAAAGTAACTGGCAGGATACTTGGTAATGTGGAGGAGCAGAGGGATCTGGGGGTACATGTCCACAGATCCCTGAAAGTTGCCTCACAGCTAGATAGGGTAGTTAAGAAAACTTATGCAGTGTTAGCTTTCATAAGTCGAGGGATAGAGTTTAAGAGTCACAAAGTAATGATGCAGCTCTATAAAACTCTGGTTAGGCCACACTTGGAGTACTGTGTCCAGTTCTGGTCACCTCATTATAGGAAGGATGTGGAAGCATTGGAAAGGGCACAGAGGGGATTTACCAGGATGCTGTCTGGTTTAGAGAGTATGGATTATGATCAGAGATTAAGGGATCTAGGGCTTTACTCTCTGGAGAGAAGGAGGACGAGAGGAGACATGATAGAGGTGTACACGATATGAAGAGGAATAGACAAAGTTCATAGCCAGTTCCTCTTCCCCAGGGCTCCACTGCTCAGTACAAGAGGACATGGCTTTAAGGTAAAGGGTGGGAAGTTCAAGGGGGATATTAGAGGAAGGTTTTTTACTCAGAAAGTGGTCGGTGCATGGAATGCACTGCCTGAGTCAGTGCTGGAGCAGATACACTAGTGAAGTTTAAGAGAGTATTAGACAGGTACATGGAGGAATTTAAGGTGGGGGGTTATATGGGGGGCAGGGTTTGAGGGTCGGCACAACATTGTGGGCCGAAGGGCCTGTAATGTGCTGTACTATTCTATGTTCTATCTCTGGAAGCCCTCCTCCAATGAACAATATAAATAAATGAGCAAACACGAGGAAATCTGCAGATGCTGGAAATTCAAACAACACACACAACATGCTGGTGGGGACTAGACGATGAAGGGTCTCGGCCCGAAACGTCGACAGTGCTTCTCCCTATAGATGTTGCCTGGCCTGCTGCGTTCCACCAGCATTTTGTGTGTGTTGTTATATAAGTAAATGAACTGTGTTCAGTAACAGAAATTCCACATAAGCAACATGATTACCATATAATCCCACCAAGACTGGAAGTATTATGTGCAGAAAGATTTAATGACAGACATTATGTGCACAAACTCGAATGTTACTCTACAAATGTGCAATTCCAATGTGCATTTTCCACCCCTGCCGGGAGACAGTCAGATTACAATTCCAAAGACTGAACTGAAGGCAGACGGTATTACACCAGAATGAGAAGATAAAGTAATATCTGTAGAAACATCAATATTGAGGGCCTGAAGTACATGCAATGGCTTCTGCATATTCTTTCATACAATCTGATGTAAGTCCATGAAAAAAAATGCACGTAGAAGCACCACACAGGACGGAAGGGCAAGAGAATGTTAATGGGGGAATCTGGAGCAAATAAAGCAAGCTACTGGAGAAACTCAGCAGGTTAGGCAGCCTTTGTGGAGGTAAAGGGTTAAGGGATGTTCCAAGACCAGAGCCTGCAGCAGGGCTGGTGAATGTTGCCCTGAACAGTAATGAGGAAATTGTTTAATCATGCTGACCAAATATCTTAAGCAATGAAGAACGTATGTGCATGCAAACTTCTTGTCATCAATTCATTAATAAAAGTTGAAGTTTTGTAAGAAATGTATTATTAACCCAATTCCTAAGACCATAGAGGCACAGTAAAGAAAACTAACAATAATTTAGAACAAGTGGGTTATAGATGCCTTTTTCAAGTAAGTCATGCAAGAGTAAAAATACAAGGTTCAGCGGGAACTGGTATATTACTGAAGTCTTTACAGAACTCAATATTTCGTACTTCTGTATAACTATGGTGATGGAAGAAGAAACTAGAGCTTCCTGGATTCCATTTAAGAGTCCATTTAAAACTATATTTTAAAGGGAGCTTTAAAAATCAAGATGATTGAACATCCAGGGCAATGGGTAGCCTGTGATAGGTGGAGTCAAGCAATCCCACAAACAGCAGATCAGATCTCAGCTCTGCGGCCCTGCCACATCCAGTCGCGAATGGCGGTGAACAATGAAACAACTCACTGGAGGAGGAGGAGGAGGCTCCACAAATAACCCCACCCTCAATCCTAGAGGAACCCGCAGAAAAGAAAAATACCAGAGCATTTTCAAGAATCTTCCACCAGGACATGGAAGATATCACATAAAACAGTACAGCACATGATGTGCTGAATTAATTAAACTAGTAATTAAATCCCTAACTAATCCCTTCTGCCCGCGTATTATCCATATCCCTCCATTGTCTGCAGTTTTATGTGGCCATCTAAGCATCTCAAATGTCTCCGTTGTATTTATATATACATGTGTTCTTTAATAATCAGGTTGTTTGTATTCTTCGCTGTCTCTTGGTTTGATGGTCTGTTTTTGTTGCATCAATTGTATTATATCTTCAGTTCTCCATTTCTTCTTACTTTTCCGCTCTTTTCGTGGGGTGGTCTCTTTTGCAGCTTCAACCATGGATTCCCTCAGTACATCCCAGGAAGGTTTGCCTCCTTCATCCTGCAGTAATTGAAAATGGTTTTTCACCTTGACTGGTTCTACAGGAGAATGTTAAAAATAGCATGGACTGCACACATATCAAATGAAGAAGTTCTCAGAAGAGCCCAAGCAGTTAGACCACTCAGACCAACAATAAGAAAAAGACAACTCCAATTCCTAGGACACATGCGGAAAGATGAACTAGAAAAACTCATACTCTCTGGAACGATCGAGGGGAGCAAAACTAGAGGAAGACCTTGGCTTACGTACATCAAAAGCTTAGCCAGGTGGCTACACATCGAGGAAATGGAAGTCATCCAAAGAACAAGGGATAGTTCTGAATGGAAAACCATGGTCACCAATGTCCGCATCCGATATGGTACCTAATACCAGACTTTAATAATAACTTTACTTTGAACTTTAATCTTAATCAGTTCTCTGGAGCAGTACCTGCTTATTGAAAGCTATGGATTTATCCGTGTAAGGAATGTTGCCGCTCCTCCCACTTAGCTGATGACATCACGCACCAGTAGAGTTTAACTCTAGCACTTGGTAAACATGTGGCCTGTTTTCGGTCTCTAGGTGGCCGTGGACCAGATAGTGAGGGTGATACAGAAAGGTAAATGGTGGGAGTGTGCTGAAATGAAGAGGGCTCAGGTGCACACTATAGATTGTTATTTGCCACTGTTTGTGTGTGTGTGAGGTATCTGTTTTGTCCTGCCACTTCACTTGCTCAGTTTAGGGAAGTATCTGAAACCAAGTGTAACTTGAAGTGTTTACTGAATGTTTTGTGTCTGTTTTGTCTTGTAAATAAATAATTAACCTACTTACCCATAGTGAGTTTCTTCAGTCCCCACTCACCAAGCCCGCAAACCTGATTTCACACAATTGATGCAGTGAGCAGGATTCAGTGATTGAACAGAAGATGAAAATCTTTAGCAGTGACACCCCCCCCCCCCCACCTTGAGTAAGGAGTGGTAAGTCCTGGACTGGACCAACAACGGTGCAGGATTTGGGAGTCTTGTCAACCTACTGACATACTATGGGACACCCACAGACTGGTCGGACAAGTTGGACTCCCGCAGGGTGAAAAATAAGACACCACATCAGGTCCTTAATTAATGAGATACTCTTCCCCAAAAGCAAGGGGAGCCAGGAGGGAGCTTTCTGGCTGCTGGTGGCCACAGCAAGCCAATGGCATCAGGTGATCGCACAAGAGGAAAAGGCCAATAGTTTGAGGAAAGAAGTGGAATTGCTAAGCCAGCAATGAGTTACCATGGAGGTCATTGCCCGGTCAGCACAGCCCTGGTCCAGAAAGGTAGAGGATAAGAGCACAGGGATGGCCTGTTAGCTAGTAAAGGAGCAGCAGTCAGAGGCTACCCACAGGGCTAACTGGCAACCAGATCCCTTTAAGGTCCAAGCCCTGATGCTGTGGGATGGCAGATGGGGACATTTGGCTACATAGTAAGGATAGGAAAGAGAGGTTAGAAGAGACCCCCGGGGCTCCCCCTGTAAGTGAGTACAGGCCAGACTGTTGGCCATTGCCCCTCCAGCATCCATGGAATGCAGTCAGGAAGAGCATCAGGCTGGGGGAGGGGGACCTGGGGTGGATAACACTATGGGTCTCTCCAAGGTGTTTACCATCAGGGAGTTCTCCGCTAAGGAACCGGCCTGGGGAGTGAGGGCATTCGTGTGGAGGATGATGGGGAGGGAAGAGTGTTGTGCATCCTGAATAACTATATTCATTAGGAATAATAGAAGAGCAGATTATTATTTAAGTGGTGAAAGATTGCAGCAAGCTGTTGTGCAGAGTGACTTGGGAGTGCTTGTTCATGAATACCAAAAAGTTGGCTTGCAGGTACAGCAGGTTATTAAGAAGGCAAAATGTTGGCCTTCATTGCCAGAGGGATTGAATTCAAGAGCAGGGAGGTCATGCTGGTGAGGCCGCACCTGGAGTACTGTGTGCAGTTCTGGTCTCCATACTTGAGGAAGGATATACTGGCTTTGGAGGCGGTGCAGAGAAGGTTCACCAGGTTGATTCCAGAGATGAAGGAGTTAACCTATGAGGAGAGATCGAGTCACCTGCGACTATACTCTCTGGAATTCAGAAGAATGAGAGGGGATCTTATAGAAACATACAAAATTTTGAAAGTGATAAGATAGAAGTAGGAAAGTTGTTTCCATTGGTAGGTGAGACTAGAACTAGAGGACATTGTCTCAAGTTTCAGGGGAGAAGATTTAGGATGGAGATGAGGAGAAACTGTTTTCCCGGAGAGTGGTGAATCTGTGGAGTTCTCTGCCCAGGGAAGCAGTTGAGGCTTCTTCACTAAATATATTTAAGATACAGTTAGATAGATTTTTACATTGTAGAGGAATTAAGGGTTATGGGGAAATGGCAGGTAGATGTAGTTGAGTTTACAGACCAATCAGCCATGATCTTATTGAATGGCGGGTCAGGCTCGATGGGCCGGATGGCCTACTCCTGCTCCTATTTCTTATGTTCTTCTGAGCCTCTGCCCGAGTGGTTGCTGAGTCTATCCAGCAGGGAGATGGGTGTCCAGTGGAGGAGTTGGCTGTCGTCCCACCACACAATTAGCAATGCCCTGAGAGTGCAAGCAGGTTTCCAAGGGGGTGAGCAGTAATAGCAGCTGTGAAGGTCAGATATCCTTCACTCTTCGAGTAGGATTTGCAAACCCCAGGGGGAGTGGAGCCCTTCGGGAGTGGCTCTGTTGTAACAGTGACAACTCATCAGAGGATCATAGCTTAACCTCAACCATGGTGGGGTAATTAGTTAAAGCAGCATCTCACAGGAGTGGTGCAACGCAGATGCAATATGCCTTATTCCATTCATTTTTGTGAATGACTGAAATTGCTCTGCAACAAACTGTGGCCCGTTATCACGAAGTGTTCTAGAACACCGGTCCTTGAGAAGAGGCTTCTCAATACATCAGCAGTGCATGACATTGTGGTGGAGGTCATTAGGAACATTTTTGGTCACTTTGTGGCTCCATCCATTACTATCAAGAAATATCTCTTGAATTCTCTGCTCGGGCAATGCAGGCCATTCCCAGAGATGGAGAGGCATTGCTCTTGGAACCACCTGGATGTGTTGGCATCCGAAACAGTGCATGGTGAGCGCTTGATCTGCTGACCTATCCCAGACCACTAACAAAGCGTTGAGCCAACACTTTCACTTTGACCATTCCTAGATGACCTACATGTAGCTCCTCCAACACTTGAGCCCTCAGCTTGGATGGTACAACAACTCTCAATCCCTGCATAAGGCAACCTGAGTCAAGGCCAAGTTCATCTCGGCGCTGGTAAAAATGAGGGAACTGAGATTTCTGCTGCACATTCCAGACATTTTTAGTGGCCATGTAGACCTGAGATAGTACAGAGTCATTGCTGGTTTCCCTTTGATCATTGCTCCCATAATAGAGAGACTTTATATTTGCATTAGGATGAATATGTCAAGAGGAATGTCCACTTCTATAATTTTTTTCAGGTAATTCCCCTTCCAAGGGGAAACGGGATAATCCATCAGCATTTCCCTGGTTAGATGTCTTCTTGAAATCGATCTTGTGTCTGTGTCCTCCAAGTAACAGAGCCCATCTCTGCATTCCTGCTCCTACTGTTGGTGGAGCAGCTTTCCGTGGATTGAAAGCGGATACTAGTGGTTGATGATCAGCAATAAGGGCAAACTCTCTCCCCTAGTTGAAACTTTTTACACTCCAAACCTGACGCAAGGCCTCTCTGTCCATCTGTGCATAAATTTTCTCTGCAGTGGTAAGGGAGCATGATGCAAAGGCAATGGGGCATGTCTGTACCTGTACCATAAGGCAAGGCATCACAGACAAGCTTCCCTGGATGATATGGATCATAATGTGTGAGTACAGAATCTGATATCACTATTTTCTTTAATTTTGGAAAGCCACCTCACTGCTTTTTCCATTGTGATTTCTCTTCAATCAGTAGTAATGGGTTCAAGGAGTAGAGCATAGTAGCCATGTTTGGCAGGATCCTGTTATGGTATTTTAGAACAGCTTGAATCTGGTTTGGGGTGTATAACATTTCAACTAGTACTTGTATGGGAGAGAGTTTACCCTCATTATTGATCACCTAGCACTAGTCTTTTGGCCTTGAGGCATCCAGCACTGCTTGAAATTTCTAGGCACACTTGTGTAATACTTGTACATCAATGGTGTGACTACAGTATGTGATGCTTGGCTTAAAGAATTTACACGTGTTGCATTGTGCTCTGAGCCCATAATCTTCTAAGTTTTTTAACACTGTCTTGAGAGTTTGGAGATGTTCTTTGCCATCCTTATTGTTGACAATGATGTCATCCAGATAACACTGAGTGCCTGGGCAGCCTTGCGGCACCTGGTCCACAGCTATCTGCCAGAGCGCAGGTGCAGATGCTACCCCAAAAATAAGCCTATTATAGCAATAAAGCCATTTGTGAATGTTTGTTGTATTTCACTATTATGAACATCATTCCCACAGAGATTATGTTTTCTCCAGTATAAGTTCTTAGTTGCATAGCTGCAGGCTTCAGACTTCATCTTTGATATGCCATTTAAACATTTTGTGTACTGACTGAAACAGCCAAGCCACGATCCTATTCCATTTTAATTAATTTGCTGTTCACTTCTGGTGTAATCTATATTGTTTCGCTGATGTTAGTTTTCACATTGTAAATCTCAAGGCTACGCAGGAGTGTTTCACTCTCATCATGATTTTTTTCATCAACAGCATGCAGATTGCTGGACTTTTGAACTTGTCTTTTTACCCTTTTCTCTTCCCTGTACATTCCATTTACTTCTGTCTGCCCAACCTGCTCTTTTGTATGTGTCCTACTCTGTTGCATTTTCTTAAATTTTCACCTTTAAACCTGGTGTATGTGAGGCCCTGCCACAATGGTAACACAATCTGTTCAGCCAGGCAGCTTGCTGTTCAGACTTTGCAATTTTGTTCACTCTCACTTTTATCCCTGACTAGAACTCCATCGCACCTCTGTCTGCTGTTTCTATTGATACAGCTATTTCAACTGTTCTTTTAAATCTGAGCTGTGCTTCACTTAGAAACCATTTTTGAATGCTTTCTTGTAAGGTTCCACAAACCTAAAAATCTCTCAGTGCGTCATTAAGCCCATCACTGAATTCTCAAGCTGCTTTGGATTTCCTTTCCTTCTGATTACACTTATGAAACCTGAAGTATTTTGCAATCAACAATGTTTTTTGTTCTAAATGCTCTTGCAATACATTCACACTAACAGCAATTTTGGCTGGTTTGGTTGGAGCAGTTCAACTTCTAAACAAACTGTATGCTTTTCTACCTTTTGCACTCAGCAGTCCAAATGTATACCAGATAGGGTAATTGGTTATTGTAAATTGTCCCATGATAAAGTTAAGGTTAACTGGGACATTATTCCATCAGGCAGGCTTCGCCATTCACTTGCTTGTTACCATACTCCCGAATCAGACATTATATTCCAAGCTCTGTCACAGGAAGATAAACATCAGACGGATGAAAAGATCCACAGGTGTGTTCAAAGCCTCCTTGAAAACATGCATCCTCCCAGCTTCTTCGGAAACTCTGGCTCAAAGTGGAAAGGGAGCACTTGGGATGGTTTTGAGCTCTATATGTTGGGAGCATGCTGAAGTTCTGTGTAAACAGCAGAAAGTTGGCACCCAGATAGTAAAGAGACCTCACAAACCACCTCATTGGACATCTCCCTCCCCATCTATTGCAGAGACCACCATTCCAACATCAGCCTCATCATTCACCTAGGAATCCACAAAGCCAGATTGGAAGTCTTCCACAATATCCTAAATTGTAGAGGTAAAATACTTCTGTTGTGAAGTTACAATATATAAATATATATTTATATCAATTATTTATATTTAATTACTACAAACTATATGTTAAATGAATGAAATAACATTACATCACATTATATCATGGAGCCTTAATGTAAATTCATTTGCATTAAGGAAATTGAAATGAATATAATGCATTTTATGGATAATTTACTGAAAATACTTGTGTTCCTGAGAAGATCTTCTAAAAGATAATGTGTGAGCTGAAGGCAATAAAACAAGAATTATAGCCTTGAATAAAAATATTGTGTTAAAATTTAAACAGCATCCACTCCCCCCGAAGGAATTTGGTTGTAATCAAAGTCAAAGTTAAGTTTATTGTCATATGCACAAGAACATGTATGTTTGGGTGCAATGAAAAACTTATTTGCAACAGCATCTCAGACCAACAGCATCATATAAGCAGCATTCAAGAGAAAAAACGTAAATTATACACAAATTATACAGTTATTTACAAGAAAGAAAATAATTAGAGCAAAAAAGTCTATTTTAATGCAAAGTAATCAAAATGGTCTTAGTATTGCTAAGCTGCACTGATTAGGGTTTCACATAGTGATCAGGGTAAGAGTTACATTTGATTTATGCATCTGATTACATGTTTATAATCAAGTTTATGTGCTATAGTACAGCAACGCGCAGACTGCCTTTAATGCCAAAACCTTATAATATTTCCAATCATCCTTTAGCAATTTTCATGCACAACTAATATATTTTTCAGCTAACTCCTGAATTTCCTGCCATTACAGAAGCCAGACTTCTGACAATTTGATTCACTTTCTCTGATATCAAGAAATGGCTGAAGCCACTTCTTGAGGCAAAGAAATTACACAAAAACCTGGTGATAATGCTCCACATGACACACAATTCTCATCAAGCTGCAAAAGGGTTCAACCAGGCAACATGGAAATGTTAACAATTAAATGCAGCAGATGATAAAACACACCAGACAACAACTTTGCCCATCAACCATACTTCTTTATTAATCACGATTGATTGAAATATCTCACAGATTCACCATGTATTTTCAACCAAGGCTCATTAACTCTTCAGCTTCAGAACTTTTAGTTACTTGCACAGATTTTCAGCTTACATTCACGACTTCCAAGCCCTACTACCTGCATTCAGATATTAAAAGTTCTTGAAGAGCCTGGCCTGGGTCAGTCGTGGTCTCCAGAATCACTGCTGATGGTCATCTTATTACATATATATATCCTCACGTACTTCCAATACTTTACTTAGTGGTTTATTGCTTTTATACAGAAGTTGGTCTCTGTACCTAAGGAAGATTGTACTTGCATTAGAGGGAACATAGCAAAGGTTTGACCAGATGGATTCCTGGGGTGGAGGATATTAACCAGACTGAGCTATACATCTTAGAGTTTAGAAGAATGCAAGTTGATCTCATTGAAATATTCAAAATTCTTAAGGGCCAAGAACATTGACGTTTCTCCTGGTGGATATGTCTGGAACCAAGAGTCAGAATTCATAACAAGGAGTTGACCATTCAGCGCTGAACTAAGAGGTTCCTTAGTACAGAGGATAATGAACCTTTATCGAAGAAGTGTGTGGAGATTCAGCAGCTGAGGATATTAAGTTGATTTATCATTATGTAATTATTAGTATTTCCATTTGAAGAGAAATTCTAACAGCTTTCCAAATACCTGCCAGTCAAGCAGCTGCACTCAATTCATATTTATATTGTCTCATAGGTTTGTGATTGTGATTCTCGGTAAATGCTTGGATTCATTATTCTAAACTGTCTAAAACAAGACAGTAATCCAGACCTTGAACTCATACATCTTTCACAATTGCACCCCAAGTTTGGTGCAGGAAGACGTTGGCTCCATGTATTATGTGAACCTGACACATGCACTTCAGGACAATCCTGATTTATCTTTCAGCTATTTACCTTTGAATTTGACAGAGTGTGACTACTAGCTAATCGATTGGCTGTAAGTGGACACTTTTCAAAGGCTCGACTTCAGCTTTCAAGATTTCAATTCTCAATGGTTTTCTACACAAGGCTCTCAGAATATAGAGACAAGCGATCAGTGCTTTAGAAAATATACAGACACATTGCTCTTTATCAGTGAGTTGGTTCATCCTTCTCTTGTCTGCAACACCCTTTTTCTCAGCATGCAGTCATTGTTGTGTGAAGTTAGGAGCTTCCACGTTGATGTGACACCATCATAGCAAGAGAAGCCCTTTTAAATAAAGTTACACAGTGGATTCTGGTTTATTGGCCCATTGGTTAATTGGAGCAGCAGCATATTTGGGGCAACTCTTAAAGAACTAAAACTAATTGAGTAAATAGCTGCACCTCCCTGCATTTATTTGGGACAGCAGACTGTTGCTGACCAGGTTCGAACTAGTGTCAGTCGTGCACACTTGTGTGGCCGTTAGACACGCTACACTGTGCTAAGAGCGAACAGTCTTTAAATAGCAACAGTTGTGTGTGTTTGTGTTCAGAAAGCAGTGATTTATTTAGGGGACTGCTTTGTCGAGCACCTCCACACCATCCGCCACAAACAGGACTTTCTGGTGGCAAAACGTTTTAATTCCCATTCTTGTTCTGACCTGTCGCTTCGTGGCCTCCTCTTGTGCTAAGACAAGGCTACCCTCAGATTGGCGGAGCAACACCTCGTATTACATCTGAGTACCCTCTAACCTGATGGCGTGAATATCAATGAACAGGTTCGTCCCTCTCCTCTATTCCCCACTCTCACCTTTCACTTCTTCCAACCGACCTATTACTTCTCCCAGGTCGCTTCCTCCTGTTGTTCACTCTCCTCTCCTGTCAAATTCTTTCTTCTCCAGCCTTTATCCTTTCCCACCCACCTGGCTTCACCTATCACTTTGCAGCTGGCCTCTTTTCCCTCCCCCCCTACCTTTTTATTTTGGCACCTTCCTCCCTTCTGCTCAGTCCTGAAGAAGGGTCTCAGCCCAAAACGTCGAAAGTTTATTCTTTTCCATAGATGCTGCATGACCTGCTGAGTTCCTTCAGTGTTTATGTGTGTTGCTTTGCATATCCAGCATCTCCAGACTTTTTCATGTTCGTGATGTTTTTGTCAATGATAGTTGGCGAGAAGTAGGCAGTAAGACAATTCTGAGCTGTGTTGCTCACTGTGGTGTCAAGCATTTAAGCTTAGAGATGGCAGAAATAGCAGGGAGTGAAAATTAAAATTTCAACAAGTTACAAACTCCAAAGAATTTGAAGGTATCAACAATCATCTTGAATGCTTCAATGAACATGAAGATTCGGAAGATGCAGTCAGTCGTTGATCGCACTGTATGAAGGCAGTCCATTACCTACAGATGCTGGAAATCCAAAGCAACACACAGAATGCTGGAGGAACTCAACATGGCACCCACAGAAATGAACAAACTGTCAACTTTTTGGTCCTGAAAGACAGATCTTGGCCTGGAATATTGACTGTTTCCATGGTTCCTGTTTGACCCGCTGAGTTGCTCCAGCATTTTGCATAAGTCCATTATTCGCACTGAATTTGTTTGTTGCGTATACTGGAAGAATTGCTCCGATGATAACTGTCAGGAACTAATACACTGTTTTACAATACTATAGTACTATTGGCAGTGTTCTAAATTTGTTCTATATTTCATTCAAATAAATAATTTGTTACTCAGTCCTGATGAAGGGTCTCTGCCCGAAACCTTGACTATACTTCTTCCTATAGATGCCTGCTGTGTTCCACCAGCATTTTGTGTGTGTTGCTTGAATTTCCAGCATCTGCAGATCTCCTAGTGTTACTCAGTTTGTCTTTTTATACCTTTTTAACTATTTCCGTAGGTGTTCAACTAATTGGGGCAGCCACTTAATTGGGCCAAAACGTACTGGTTGCTGATGTATCCCGATTAACTGGAATCCACTGCATGCTGTCGATTGTGAGGTCTTCGATGTATGCCTACCCTGGAGAAGTGTTTATGTGCGTGTTGGGCGGTGGGGGACACGGCTGCATTCTTCTCAATGGAAGAGTGTGCAACAGCCACTCGAGCACATACAAGGGCTCTGTAATACCTGAGTGTGCAATGGCCATAGACACATAGGCGCGCACTCACACACACGCGCGAGCGAAGAGCCCGGGTCCCGGGGTGACGTCACGCGGCGGGCGCTGCGTCAGCTGCGCGCAGCCTGAGCCATGGCTTCGCCGGATCCTGAGGTAACCAGCAACTTTTCCCTCTCACCCTGCACCCTTTCCCCTCACCCCCGCCCCCACTTGCAAACGCCGCCGCCGGGTATTTTCTTACGGGGCGGAGGCCCCGGGCTCGGAGTGCGCCGCCTTGTCGCTGGAAAATACCAGCCGGCGGATCGGGTTTTGTTTTAATTAAAAGTTGGCGCTTTGTGTGTCTGTGTGCGCGTAAAAAAATAGGCTGAGGGGGTGGCCTGTTGGCCGGAGGCGGCGGCCCCGCACCCTGAATAACGAATACGTACTCGGCGTATGCGGATACGCAGCGCAACCGGCAGGCTGGGTCCCGGGCGGTGGTTAATAGAGGGAACGCAAGTCTGACTCCAATGTCGAGGCGCCTGAGGAGATTTTTGTTTGGGTAGGTGACTGGGAAGCGTGTAGGGGGAGAAAGAGAGCATTAGCTAGAAAAAAAATGCAGAAATACCTCACCATTGAGTGAGAAGAGTGCGTTCTTGCCTCTGAGGTACGAGTCTGCCCGATAGTTGCCATCACATTGAGAGGAAAGGTGATGATTTTTGTGTGGGGGCGAGTGGTTGGTGGGGAAGCGGAACATGGAGGATGGATGGACGGACACCTTGCCCAATGGTCAACAAGAAACCCCTACGAAATTCAGTTTCTGCACGCTGAAATAGTGGTCTATTGCCCAGTCCACGCATTGCTGTACTTTTTGTAGTTTTATTTGTTTACACTATGGCGATTAATGTGTAAAAGAATTTCTTTTTTCCCAAAACCAGCTTCTTCCTCCAATCTAGATTAAAAGACATTTTTTTGTTGTTGGGTTGTGCTCAGTCTGGAGTGGATTAGCTCTCGTGAGATGTCTGAGATTGTTTTTCATAATCTAGTGGTACATTAAATTGGTTTAAGGTGTGTTGTGATCTGCTCTATTGAGTTCTCAAGTCTGCTTGAATAGCTTATTGTGTTGCAAGTGGACGTCAGAGGAAATTTTACCAACACATGTTATAGATCTTGTGTTTGCTTGTTATAAATTGACGATCTTCAGGACTGAATTTCCTTTGAGCTTTTGCTCATTTGACAATAGTTATAAGAATGAATATAGGAGGGGATCCATGTACCAGATTCTGGGGTTTTAGCACCTTGTCTTCTAATCCTTTTATTCTTAGGTTTGTTTTCTTGTTCATGCCAAAATGTTTTTTTCAGCAATTCACTTTCTTGTCATCAATCAGTCTAAAGTTGAGGACCTTTGGAATATGGCATAGCATTGGATTCTGATACTGGATCAGAAAATTACATTTTTTGGTGGTGGTTGAACAGTTGTTGAGCCAGGAACATTTGTATTTCATATAGAATTTGCTTCCCTTTTGGCTGTTTACAAATTTGTTAAAGTTTGCATTCTTAATCTGCATAAAAATGCAGCACTTTATAGTTTTTTAACATGGTGAACCACTAGAATCTTAAGTTGTACTGCAACAAAATGGCAAAGCGGTAAAAATATTTTTAGAAAATATTATTTTTGATATTCATATAGGATAAAAATCAGACTAAGCAAGATTGTGGAAGTCTCATTTTTTTGTTACTGATTTTTGACTGAGTCCTTCAACTGATAGAAACAAATCATCAAAACTGATAAAGATGTCAATTATTTCTGTAGCTATAATTGGGTTTACTTATGAAAATTGGTAGTAACTGGAAGTCAGTTGGCATACATTTGGACATTAATACATATTTGTTCTTCTTCATCCACTCTTTTTGATTAACCAGAGGAGTTTATTTTTCAGAACTGAAAGAAAAGGATGTATTGGCTTGGGCATGTAGCATTGTACTTTTGGTAAATGTTGAGCCTTTCTTTTATGTTGTCAGTTAAATGCTATCTAGGTTAAGTTTTAAGTGTTTCTGAGTAAATTGGAGTTGGCATTCCATTAATATAGGATACTTATTGGTGGCTATATGAGTGTGTGCAGTTACAAGTATAATTTGGGATTACTCAGGACTAGAAATAAAGATATAAGATCTTGTTGAAGGCTGGGACATTACTATGCCTTTTAAACTGGTAACCCTATCTGGTGGACAAATTTTAGCTGCTGATGCAGGATTAGAGATAATCTTTTACCTAGTTAACAGAACCTCAATTGTTTTGAGTAATTTACTGACATCCAACCATTTCACCTAGTTAACTCAACCATGTGAACTACTGTGTGACCATTGTTTCAGGCAATTGTCTAATTTTTTTCAGTTGAGTCTGCAGAGTAAAAGATTCTTAAAATAAGCTTGGGTGTTTTAAAGTAATGTATAATTTTTCTTTTACATGTACAGGAACAAAGAGAACAATGTAGCTCTACTTAGTTATGGAATAAAACCTGGTAACTAGATAAATTGTGTTAATCCATAATGTGAATTTGCGTTCATTTTTTTCTGAATTCTAATATAGAAGTAAACTTCATGATGTCATTTGCTTGCACCTTGGCCTTTGAGGTGCCATTGATCTTTATCTGTATGTGAGATAAAACTGTAAATGAAGTACGTCTAGATTCTTCATTGTTTTTGCTTTGCTTTGTTTAAATGATGCTTCTACTTAATCTGTTGCACCACATTCGTTGATGATGTCCAATTTGTATTTACACTGAATTCAGTTACTATTCTGTATTAAAATGCTGATACAGGGTATTTACATTGGACCAGATGATTTTAGCAGTGAATTAACATGGTTTATCTTGGTAGGATGAGAGATCTGAATAAGACGTTGGGTTTCAAAATTGTATGAAGCATTGTAGTGCAAATATATAGACTGTATTCAGATCTTAATTTACAATTATATTTTCATTTGTCAAATTCACTGGAAAATGTTGGACTTAAAATCCTGAATTTGTTGATATAAAATCAATTAAAGATGCTTTTTAAAATTAAAAAAAGATTCAAAATAGTGCAGTGTATTAGATTCCAAATGGCAGGCCTTCATGTCTGCCAGCAGCTTGGACCATGAAATGGCTGAATCTGCAGTGAATTTATATCCAATGAGCATGCTCAGAATGCTGTAATTGAACCAATAGGGGGGGTTGAAGAGTTGGCTTATACACTGTATTTAGATGTAGTTGATCAAACACAACTAGAAAAATATTATCGTTAGTTGAGTAATTTGAACTTATTTCTTCCCAAATTCTTCACCTGCTGTGGTTGCAATGTTCTAGTGAGTTTTAGGTGTATTCTTCTGGTACCTTACTGGATTGGTGAAGTGGGACAATGCCAGCCTTTTAGTTGCTATTAATTCAACTTTCTGTAAGGCATATAGTGTACTTTGTTGCACCATTTCAAAATGTTAAATTGTTGAGAATTTGTGTGAAATACAGTTGTCTCTTGCAACTCATCAGCCATCTATTAAAAACATGATTGTATCTACTGAATATAACTGGTGAAATAAACTTTCTACCAAGATGTTGTCATTTAAGATGAAGCTCACTTATCCATTTTGCTGAAACACATTTGCCAGTAGTTCTGAGAACATACGTTGTACAGATTGGCAAAATAGATGGAGAATGTGATCCAAAATGACACTTTGAACAGTAGCTTGATAAACAATGTGTAATGAATGATCTTTATGTGTCATCTAGGACTTCAGTGTTTCTTGGTCAAAGACTGAAACTATATTTGATGGCAAGAATACCATTAAATATGGCTTCAGAAATTAAATTTGTTTTATTGTAGATTGATATGAACATTTTTAAACAATAATTAATTTTATAAGCCATACAAGAAATGGACTATGAATACCACTTTATCGAAAAGTCGCAAAACCATTGACTGAAGGGCAAACAATGAAATTTGGAATTTAGATTTTTTAATATATTTATAAGATATGTCTGTAAAGCTGAAGTTATCAGAATTTTGCCTGATTAAGACTCCAATTTGTTTAAATCTATTAAGTTTTTCTTTCAGGTTGAGTAGTCTCATTAGTCTCAATGGTCATGTCTTCTGGTAAAGTTGATGTTTCTATTTTATTTCATTAAACATAAGTTAAAGATTTTAGGATAAAAACATTTTGGTGTTTAGCAACATGTTTCTTGTGAACGGATTTGTTGATTTTTTTTAGCAAAAGACATTGCTGGGGAAATCCATATACTTGGAAACTTTGATTTACTTGATTTGTACAGTAGGATCATTGGATTTGTGGGGAGCACTTCCAAAATCAGAATGATAACCTGGTGGTGTTTGTGGTCATCCTTAATTTGTATTCTTGGTTGATAGATTATGGGTTTGTTGTATAGTTGCTTTGATCAAAATACTTAACCAGTAACAAACAGGAGATCATTTAGCTTTTGGGTCCTTGCTCAATTTTATTAGCCTCGCTTCCCCTGTAGCCCTACAGCTTAGTCTCTTAAATGGTCAGCATCCCCCGTTAAATCTTTTGGCATTTAAAGGAGCCATATAATCTATCAGCATATCTTTGGAACATGGGAGGAAACTGGACATATAACTGCATAACCATAAAATTCCACAATGAGAGAATGTGCAAACTGAACCATGTAGTATTTGCTTGAAACAGATATGTTTAAATTTTAAGTATCTATGTACATGATAAGGAATTGTTAAAAGTTTTATTCAAAACTGGCATTTCAGTTTTAAATATTCTGTACAATAATATGGAATGTTTTCTAAATTTAACAACCATACTTGGTGCAGCATTGAGCATCATTTTACTGTTTTCAGCTGGTTTATTTTTATTTTAGAGATACAGTGTGGAATAGGCTCCTTCTGGGTCTTCAAACTGTGCTGCCCAGCAATCCCTAACAACCCCTTATTCAAGTGCAAAATCCAAAAGCACTATGAGTAAGACATTATTTAAATGTAGTTCACTTCTATCAACATAAGCAAGGTAAAAATTAATGAAAAAATGTGCAAAAACAATAATTGAAGGAAAGCAATGACAACAAGACATCTCAACAATGAGCTTTGTTAACATATTAGACTCTTTCAGATGCTTATTTACAGTGACCAATTAATCTACTAACCGTTATATCTTTGGACTACGGGAGGAAATTGGAGTACGCATAGAAAACCTACGCATTCCACAGAAGATCCAGGACTGAACTCCAAGCTATAATAGTGTTGTACTAACTGCTATGCTACCATGGCACCCATTTTTGCTATATTTAAATGCCTACCAAAGAACATTTAGGTTTAGATTTTGGACTCTAAAGTGAAAAATGGTTTATTGGCAAATTTTGTTAATGGGACAAAGTGCCTTATTTCTTCAAAGACCAAATATGAATCATTATGTTTTGAATTCAGTGTTGAGGAACTGTTTTTGTGCTTTACTCTTGGCATCTGTTTTTCAATTTTAGAACTAAGCATCTGAAAGAGTCTGATTTGATATCAGAACTCATTGCTGAGATGTCTTGCTGTCATTGCTTTCCTTCAGTTTTGTGCACCTTTTTAATTAATTTCCACCTTTCTTTTTGGTTTTCATAATTTTGATTTAAGTGAACCATATTTAAGTAATATCTTGCTTATAGTGCTTTTAGATGTATCAACCTAGGAATAGTGTTTATGTTTGCAGCAGCTTGGAATACAAAATGGCGGTATCTACAGAGAAGTAATCTCAAAAAAGTATTCTTGTAAACACCATCTCAACCAGAAGGGGGAGTTACTTATGAAGGAAGAATAAAAATGTCCTGTTAATCATGCTGTATAATACTGCAAGTTTTTTTAATAAGTCAGTGCAGAATATAGACTCTGATGTTTGGAGTATAATACTCTGAATTTGCTTTTAGTGCAGTAGAAGATAGCCTTGGTCATTTATCTAATCTTCTGGAAGAGGGAAGGTATAGGAAGTTTCTAAGAGAAAAGCCAAAGTAATAGTGCAGGGTAGCAAAATGATAGCCAGAGTTTTATTGGGAGGAAATAGTGCATAAAAACATGAAAGGAATTGGATTTAGATCTAGAAAAATAGAAATAGACAATGTTGAAGGCTCTAACTGAGTACTTGCAATGTTTGTTGCAAAATACATGAATTAGTGGCACAAAACAGAAATTAATGTTTACAATCTAATAATCGAAGTGACCAGATTGGTAAATTAAATATTTTTGTATACTGACTTTCAGAAGTGAAGCAAAATGGAAATTGTGGTGTGGTAGCACAGTACTAAAGAATGGCATGAATGTATCAGAGAGGGAGGATCTTAACTTGGGAAATTAAAAAGTGAATGAGACTTCATGGAATTAAGAGACGATAAAAGACAAATGCATGGTATAAATCAGGAAATTGACGGGGCACATACCTGGATCATTATAATTGCAAAGACTTTGGATATAGACTTGGTAAACTAAATTGGCAATGATAGTGTGAAGGATGACTTGATAGAGAATATAGAGGAATAAGATGAATTCCTTTTTTTTTAGAACAGTATGTTGAAGAGCCAACAATTTCAGATCAGTACTGTGGAATGAGAAATTGTTAATCAGCGATCCACTAGTTAAGGGACTTTCAGGGAACAATGGAAGAACTTTAGATAAAATTTGAAGATAATTTGGTTCAATCTGAAATCAGAGTCTTAAATCTGAATAAATGAAATTATAAAATCATGAAGTTGTGAGTTGGCCAAGGTCTTTTAATCTTTTATTAAACGATTGGATAATAAGCAAGCAAAGGAAAACAATATTTAAATTTACACACACACATATATATTCTCTTTATATGGCAACAAAATAAATACAGGAAATGTTGTGTTGCTTGGCTATCAGGAAGCTAACAATAGTATTAGGTCAAAAGAAAAGGCCTTTATTGCCAAAAAAGTAGTGAGCCTGAGGATGGGGGAAATTTCAATTTTTAACCAAGAAGAACCAAAGCATCAAAAAAGGAGAAAGCAAACTACCAGTGTAGTGAAAAACATAAACAAAACTGAAAACTTAAAATCAAAAGCAAATGATAGACAAAAGTTCAGAAGAAGAATGTGATTCTTGCCTTGGGAGCCACCAGTTCTTCTGAGTTATTTGAAGTGAATATAGAGTTTCCTTTTGTACTGAGCTGGAAAAATTATATTGAGAGATAAAGAAAGAGCAGTTAAGTATTATCTGTTTGTTTTTGTTGAAGGAGACAAATCAGACCTCTTGGCATGAGGAGCTCAAAGAAATTAACCTTATCAATTTTCCCCAAAAAATAATTTTTGGCTAGGACTGAGGCAAAAAAGATTCGGATAATCTGCAATCTAGGATTTTGAAAGAAGTGGTAGTAGATATACACTGATAGTCATAAAATTCAAATTCTAGAATGGTTTCCAGAATGGAACATAGAAAGGAGTAAAAGGTATATCATGTGGAGGTATATCAAGAAGGTTAAATGAATGGGTAAAGACATGGAATATAATGTAGAAAAATGAGGTCATTCACTTTGTTTATAAAAATAGAATTTTAAAGAATGCAAGTTTGAAAGTTGTTCAGAGAAACTGGGTTGTCCTTAAATGAATTGCTGAAAGCGAATGTGCAGATACAGTAAACAATTAGGAAGGCAGCTATGATTTATTGCAAGATAATTTGCAGAAAAGAACACAGATGTCATGCTTCAACATCAAAAGCCCGAGTGACATTGAATCTTGAATTTTACTTGTAGGAGCTGGTCACTCTTAAGGAAGGATATAATTTTGATTGAAGGTATATATTAAAGATTAAGCAAGATGATTGCTGCAGTGGTGAGTATGTCATATAGAATGGTTAAGCAAGCTAAGTATTCCTTCCTGAGTTCAGTTGAATGAGAGAGATTCCTATCTAAGTGTACACAATTCTAAAGGGTCTTAATGAAATAGATACAGTAAACTGCAGGTGCCAGAGATCTGGAACAACACAGTGCTGGAGGAACTCGGCAGATCAGGCAGCAGCATCCAAAGAAGGAAATGGACATTTGACAGGCAGCATCTAAAGTTGGAAATGGACAATTGATGTTTTAAATCATGACACTTCATTCCAACTGGAAAGAAAGAAAGGAATAGCTAATACAGAAAGGTGGGAGGAAGGAGTGTTTTTTTTAAAAAAAAGTAGATGTGGGATGATGCTTTCCTAGCTTAAAATTTCTAGAAGTAGAAGTGACAGTCTTTGTATATCTTGAAGGATTCTAGGTTAGTCTGGGCATGTGACACTGAGGCAGAAGATCAGCTGCAGAGTAATTGAATGGTCGAGTACTCAAGAGGAAACAAATGGCCTTGTTCTGCTATTATGTTTTGTAATTTAGATATTGTGATCTAAATGTTCCTAGAAGAGTTGTCTGCCATAACTTAAATTTGTAAAATAATATGGTGTTCAAATGAACTCTTCAAATTGGGGCCTGAATTAAAATGAAAATGGGAAGAGTACGAATGGTTAACATGTTTTAAGAGTTTTAGACAACTAATCTTAAATGACCATTTATGTATGTGTAGTTTCCTTTAGGTTTAGGAAATAGAGGCAAGAGTAAGTTGATAAAGGAAATGGAAAACTGAATGTTGAAGTTAAACACCCAGGCAAATATATCTTCAATGGCTTACATAAATTGTTCATCCAGAAATTTCTTAAAATTCTTTTGCAGATGTTTTGTACATCATAAACTCAGTTAACATTGCCCATTGAATTAATGAATGATAATCATGGTCCTCAAAGCATGGTAGTTTATTGGAAACATCTTGGAGTTTACAACTTTGAATATGATTATCCAACTAAACAATAAAATGGTTACAAAGAGAAAATGCTAGAAGCATTCAGTAGGTCAGACAGTAGGCCCTTGGTCTAAATACTTGATGACTTACTAACTGGGTTATATTTTACCTAACTATATTTGGATAAGCTGTAGCGATAGCTTTGGTAACTCGTGCATTGTATGTTACATTATTGCTGCCTTATAAATGTAATCCAAAGCAAAAATGAGTTGTTACGCTTGCAGTATGAATGTGTTTATAAATACTCAAGCATTCATATCTTAGCTCAATTGATAGCTTAAATAAATTTTTTTGTGTTTTTTAGATATTTGAAATTTGATAGACTACTAAACAGCAGAAACTTCCCCTTCCTGAAGTCCACAATCAATTCCTTGGTTTTGCTGACGTTGAGTGTGAGATTGTTGTGATACCATTCAATCAGTTGATCTATCTCACTCCTATACGCCTCCTCATTACCATCTGAGATTTTAATGACATGTGAGTTATAATTTCGGTTGCTTGTGTTGTATGTGCAGTATCATAGTGATTTTGTGCTGTACTCAACTTCTGAAATTCAGTTTAATTGAAATCAATAGGACTCCAATTTTCATAGCTTCGAATATATTATGTGATTGGCCCAAGCAGCCTAAGATAATTTCTGGGCCTGTAATTCGCAATTATACTCATGAAGCTTTTAGATTTTCCCATCATTGTTTTCTGTAAAACTGGTATCAGCATCTGATTAAATGCATTTATGCAGTTAAATATAGAAATCTGAAATATCTGTAATATCTTGGATCTCCATATGTTGTGCTGTTGCAGTCTTCACAGAATGAATGGTTTAATGTGGACCTCAACTTTGTTATGCGCCACTCACACTTCAAAACACTGCAAGAATCACCCAAAATTGCACTTAGATATATAGTTATTATTTAGTTTAAGGTTAATAGCTTTTTATGATTTCTAATGTCTCAGTCTGTATTTCACTAGTATTATGCTGGATGTTGGAGAGTGTCAAGGGACAGAAGTGAGTGCAATTGCTATTACCAGGGAGATGGTGCTTGGGAAACTGAAATGTCAAAGTAGATAAGTCATCTGGACCTGATGGACTACATCCCAGGGTTCTAAAAGAGGTAACTGAAAAGGTTCTGGAGGCATTAGTAATGACTTTTCAAGAATCAGATTCTAGCATGATTCCAGAGGACTGGAAAATTGCAGATGTCACTCCACTCTCCAGGAAGGGAATGAGGCAGAAGAAGGGAAATTATATGCCAATTAGTCTGACCTTCGTGGTTGGGAAGATGTTGGGGCATAGGCTCAAAGCACAGGGACGTCCATTTAGAACAGAGATGAGGAATTTCTTTAGCCAGAGGGTGGTGAATCTGTGGAATTCATTGCCATATACGACTGAGGGGGCCAAGTCATAGAATATATTTAAAGAGAAGGTTGTTACGTTTCTGATTAGTCAGTGTGAAAACCTATGAATGAGAGAAGGAAGAAGAATGGGGTTGAGCGGGAAATGGATCAGACTCAGTGGGCCGAATGGCC
The DNA here is from genome assembly GCF_030144855.1 of Hypanus sabinus. Classification (NCBI taxonomy): domain Eukaryota; kingdom Metazoa; phylum Chordata; class Chondrichthyes; order Myliobatiformes; family Dasyatidae; genus Hypanus; species Hypanus sabinus. The sequence goes on along the minus strand of NC_082723.1, from coordinate 62,303,753 downwards.
TAATTCTGCTCCTAATGTCTTATGGTCTTACTATTGTGGTAAAATATTTTGAAAGTGCATTTAATTTGACTTAAATAAGTTAAGTGCATTTCACTTGTTTTCAGTTTTAAGTATGGTTGAGTATTTAGTCAGGCTGATAACATTCCTGCTGAATGTCATAGATCATCTGCAGAGGGCAGCTGATTTATCTCTAAGGGGCAATTTCTTGGAAGTTATTGCTAAGCACCTATAGATTAGGATATTTGCATTGCATGCTTTTTATTTAGAATTCCTTTTTTTTCAATTTACTGGGATCTGGGCATTGCTGCCAAGGTTAGCATTTATTGCCTCAACTTACCTGCCATTTATTAGCACATGTCTACAGTTTGCTGTCGAAAGGCATGGACTGGTTCATTTATTAATGAAGTTTGCAATTATCATCCTCAATTCTGAATATATATTTGAAGGAAGGTCATTGCTCAAGTGTTTAAGGATGGTTGAATACGAGTGATGTACTGGGATTGAGCTTCATCAATCACAACTGTTTTCTGTAAGCTATTCAAGCTACTGGAATGTTATCCCCTTGATGTTCTTAGATTTGAGGGAGAAAATTCCTGCCACCTTTGCCAAGACTGGGCTATGGGCCATCCCTGGGTAATGAATAGGTTCAATTTAACATGTGCATAAGTTGATTAACCCAAAATGACTCGATTATAGTAACCTTACCTCTATAGTACTGTAGTGCATCATAAGCATATAGGACAGATATGAAAGAGCAATTACTAAAATTTTGAAGAAAAAGAGAGAAAACTGCTTTGTCTTTTGTAGGGATGTACATCAGACTTCTAAATTTAATAATATTTATTCATTGTATGTAAGGGGTATCAGTAAATTGGGGTTTGTAACTTAGGGATGGCCTGTATTTGTGACTCCAGGTTAACCATAGAACATTACAGCACAGAAACAGACCTTTTCGCCCTTCTTGGCTACGCCGAACCATTTTTCTGCCCAGTGCCACTGACCTGCACCTGGACCATATCCCTCTCATCCATGAACCTGTCCAAGTTTTTCTTAAATGTTAAAAGATGAGTACCACTTCATCTGGCAGCTCATTCCACACTCTCACCATTCTCTGTGTGAAGAAGCCCCCTCCCCAATGTTCCCTTTAAACTTTTCCCCCTTCACCCTTAACCCATGTCCTCTAGTTTTTTTTTTCTTCGCTAGCCTTAGTGGAAAAAGCCTGCTTGCATTCACTCTATCTATACCCATCATAATTTTATATACCTCTATCAAATCTCCCCTCATTCTTCTATGCTCCGGGGAATAAAGTCCTAACCTATTCAACCTTTCTCTGTAACTCAGTTTCTCAAGTCCCGGCAACATCCTTGTAAACCTTCCCTGCACTCTTTCAACCTAATTAATATCCTTCCTGTAATTGGGTGACCAAAACTGCACACAATACTCCAAATTCGGCCTCACCAATGCCTATTACCGTAACATTCCAACTGTTATACTCAATACTTTGATTTTTAAAGGCCAATGTACCAAAAGGTCTCTTTACTACCCTATCCACCTGTGAAGCCACTCTCAGGAAATTTTGTATCTATATTCCCAGATCCCTCTGTTCTACTGCACTCCTCAGTACCCTACCATTTACCTTGTATGCTCTACCTTGTTTTTTCCTTCCAAAGTGCAACACCTCACACTTGTCTGTATTAAACGCCATCTGCCATTTTTCAGCCCATTTTTCCAGCTGGTCCAAATCCCTCTGCAAGCTTTGAAAACCTTCCTCACTGTCCACTACACCTCCAATCTTTGTATCATCAGCAAATTTGCTGATCCAATTTACTACATTATCATCCAGATCATTGACATAGATGACAAATAACAATGGACCCAGCACTGATCCCTGTGGCAGACCACTAGTCACAGGCCTCCACTCAGAAGCAATCCTCCACTACCACTCTCTGGCTTCTCCCATTGAGCCAATGTCTAATCCAATTTACTAGCTCACCATGTATTCCTAGCGACTGAATCTTCCTAACAAACCTCCCATGCGCGACCTTGTCAAAGGCCTTACTGAAGTCCATGCAGACAACATCCACTGCCTTCCCTTCATCCATTTTCCTTGTAACCTCCTCGAAAAACTCTAATAGATTTGTTAAATATGACCTACCACGCACAAAGCTGTGTTGACTCTCCTTAATAAGACCCTGTCTATCTAAATACTTGTAGAGCAATCTGACTCTGTAATTTCTTATCAAGACACTTAATTACTACATTACTGCTGCAATGAAATGAAAAGAATAAAGGAAGACAGATTGCCTGCCACCATGAGGTACTAAATTTGGAATATCAAAATTGCTTCTAGCTTAGCAGACGTTGCAAAGTCCTCCTCACAAATATTGAGGATTTGTTGGGAAAGCTGTCCAATATGGCAACGTTTGCAAGCTGCCCCCAGCACATCCTTAGGTTGTGTTGTTTGTTAACGGAAACAATGCATTTTTCTGTATGTTTCGATGTACATGTAATAAATACACTTGGTGGCTAGTTATTAGGTACTTCCTGGATCTATTAAAGTGGCCACTGAGTTTATGTTCGTGGTCTTCTGCTGCTGTTGCCCATCCACTTCAAAGTTTGATGTATTGTAGGTTCTGCACACCTCTATTGTAAAGAGTGTTTGTTTGAGTTATTGTCGTCTTCCTGTCAGTTCGAACCAGTCTGGCCTTTCTCCTCATTAACAAGGCAATTTCCCCCACAGTACTGCCACTCACTGGATTTTTTTTTGTTTTTCACACCATTCTCTGTAAACTCTAGAGCAGGGGTTCCCAACCTGGGGTCCATGTACTCCTTGCTTAATGGTATTGGTCCATGGAATAAAAAAAGATTGGGAACCCCTTAAGAGACTGATGTGCATGAAAATCCCAGGAGATCAGCAGTTTTTGAGAAACTCAAACCACCCATCTGATACCAACAATCATTCTGTGGTCAAGGACATGTCTTCCCCTTTCTAATGTTTGGTTTGAGTAAAAACTGACCCTCTTGATCAAGTCTGTATGCTTTAATGCATTGAGTTGCTGCCACAGGATTGGCTGATTAGATTTTTGCATTAACAGTAGGTGTACAGGTGTACCTAATAAAGTGGCCACTGAGTGGAAATGAATATGAATCTGAATATTCAAAATTGTACCTTAAGACAATTTGACAGATTTAATCGTAATCCTTAGGCATGCTATGATGGCAGCATTAGCTCTGGAAATTATTAACGTTAACTTGAGATGTCGTGAAATGTCCTGGCATTAATTCAAACTTGAGCAAAATTACTTTCTGTTTATCACATACCATCCTCTCTCAGCTGCTGAATCAGTGTTTTACATATTGAATAAGAATTGGAAGAAGCCAAGGGTGAATGGAATGAGTAGGTTCTCAAGATTGTACTCTGGATGGATGACTTGGTAAGAGCATGGTAGCATCTCATAAGTGACAGGTAGTGAATGAACCAGTATGAGAAATAAACCTCATTGTTCTTAACCTCGCCAGTCTACCTGTGACAGGTGCATTGATCGAAGTAGCCATTATGTGGAGGAGTGTTGAACTGCTTTCATTTCTCTTCTGTTAAGTGTAGGATTCATTTTCTTCATTGTGTTTTCTCTTGCCTATAACTTTTCTCCATTGCCATGATCTTTATTTCATTTTAGCATGTATTTTCGCTCCTTTCTATCTTTTCCTTGTTATCTTTTATTGCGCTGCATGCACTTGATACAACCTGTCCTTTCCAGTTTGTAAATATCTTTTTATACTTGTGTCCTTCATGCTTTTTTCATTTTTGCTCTTGTGATTATTTATTTTGTCCCCCACTTTTTCATTTAGCAACTCTTAATTTCACTAATTCCCCTTGTGCTTCTCCCCTTTTCTTAACTCTTATTTATGCTCAGTGCTCCATTTTGTTTCTTTTGGAATCTTTAACCCTAGTTTCCCTCCTAATTTTCCCAATTACTTTGAAAAATAGAGGGTCACAGAGCCTGAAGCCTACCCAGCCATTCAATATTATTATGAGAGACCCCAGCTCCTCTTCTTTGTAGGTTCCTCATAATTTAAATTCCCTCATCTTTTTATATATATATCTCCTCTTACAATAACTTCAATTCTGTAGCCTTAACAACTCTCTGGGGTTGAAATTTCTAGAGACTTGCCACCATTTGCAGTAAGAAATCCTGGCACTTTGATTTAAAATAATTGCCCCTCATCTTATATGTCCCCTAATGGAAACATCTCAATATTTACCCCAGTATTATCCCACAGGATCTTGTATGTTTTCATAAGTCAACTCTCTTGCTTGATTTTTATTCTGATCCACTCAGATTTCTGTTTTTTCTCTTGATGCATAATTGTGCATTGTTCCTTAAGCTGTCTTTGTCATCTTGGGCAAACCAAGTTATTCTGCACCAAATACTATCATGACCCCACTCACACCATTGCCTGGCTTGCTGACATTACTTCGTTCTCTTTATCCTGTCTTTTTGCTAAATTTTGTCTTGTTAGTTATCTATTTTGAATTGGTTAAGGAGGCTTTGGGAAGTTGTACAGACTGCTGAATTTCGCAAGTTCTCAAGGACATTAGAGCATCAAGTATGTTAAGTATAATTTTAGATGTGAAACATCCCTTCTCTCAAGGGCTTTCCCTATTGGTGAGACTAAACGCTGACAAGGCAACTACTTTGTGTAATATTTGTTCTCGGTCTGGCATGACCATCAAAAGCTGGTTGCTAACCATTTTAATTTTCCTTCACGTTACCAGACTGATCTGTCTGACCTCAGTCTTCACTGTCAAGATGACACTAAACACAAACAAGAGGAGCAGCAGCACATAAAATTGCTGGAGTGGTTCAACATGTTGGTCAACGTTCATGAAGGGAAATGGACAATTGACATTTAAGATCAAGACCTTTCATCTGGACTGGAAAAAGAGGGGCTTTTGCTAGTATATTGATGGCAGAGGGAAGGGAGGAAGAAGAGATGAAAAGTTGTAGGTGGATACAGATGAGAGGGTGATAGTGATGATGGAAACATGGGAATAATGTCAGAAACTGGATAGTGATTGGTGAAAGTGAAAAAGACTTGAAGAAAATAGGATGGAGAAAATAGGTAGGAGAGGATGCTGGAACATGCTGCAAAGGGAGGAAACCAGCGGGAGTGGGTGATGGGCAGACGGAGAGGGTAAGGGAGGGGGAAGAGAAAGGGTGATGGGATCAGGTGCTGCGAGGACAAAGAAGTTTGAGAATGAAGTGTTCATACCATCAAACTGGAGACTTAATTTTCCTCTGATTTGTCTTTAGCCTCAACTTAGCAGTGGAGGAGGCTGATGATTATATGTTGGAGTGTGAATGAGAAGCAGAATTAAAATAGCTGGTCAATGGGTGATACTGGCTAGCACAGTGGATGATGTAGAAGTGCTCAGTAAAGCAGTTGCCCATCCTGCATCACCTTCACAAATGGAGAAGAGCCCATAATGGAAGCACTGGATGCATTAGTAACACCACAGGGCTCACATGTGAAGAACTGCCTCACCTGGTAGTGATAGAGCACTGGATGGCGGTGAGAGAGGTGGTGTAGGGGCAGGTATTACTCTCTGCAGTTACAGAGGCACATATCTGGGAGGAGGGAGTAGGTGGATGAGGAATCACAAAGAGACAGATTCCTGTGAGGGGAGGGGAAGATCTGCCTGGTGGCAGGATATACATGGGCTATGGAAGCTCTCTATATGTTATGACTGGGGAAGGGGTTGGGGGGAGCAAGGTGAGGGCAAAAAATGCAGGAAATGGAGATGTGTGCTCAGACTATCAATAGCAGTCATGGGGGCAGGCATTTCGTTTCCTGAAAAAGGAGGAAAGCCTCATCTTTTTTGGAGACAAAGGAAGTTGTGCCCTTGCAAGTAACAGAGTGAGTGGAGGTGTAGTTGAGGTAGCTACAAGAGTCAATGAGTTTGTAATAGGTATCAGTAAGTAATTCTACCTTCTGAGATGGAGGCGAGAGATCAAGAATGAGCTGAGTGATATTGGAGATGGACCAAGTGAATTGGGGTAGGATGAAAGTTGGTAGCAAAGTTGTTGAAATCGATGAGCTCCATATAGGTGCAGGAAATGGCACCAATGCAACAGTTGGTGTAGCAGAGAAAGAGTTGGGGAGTGTTACTCATGTAGGATGGGAATATGCATTGCTCCATGTAGGCAACAAAAAGGCACGTATAGTTGTGGCTCATGCAAGTGTCCATGACTACATTTTTGATTAGAAGAAACTGGCAGGTACCAAAAGAGGAACAGCACCTTGTATTTTATTTGCATAATCTACAAACCAATAGCATCAACCTTGAAATTTGCAATTTCATGTAACGTGTTCCCTCTACGTCCCTTTTTTCCTCTCTCCTCTTGATTTATCCAGTTCCACTTATAACCACCCCAGCCACCATCACTCTGTTTATTCCTCCTTCTCCACCCATTCTGTCTACCCATCATTCAGACACTCCTCCCATTGGGTCTCATGCTATATTGTTCCCACCTGCCTTATTTGGTTCCCTGCTCCAAATTCATTATCAGATTCCATCATCTGTGACCCTCCGTTGCTTCCACATTGCCTCCACTTATTGCCTCCCAGTTTCTGTCACACTTAATCATCTTCTATTCTCCACCCACCCCCTCCAATCACCCCTCCTCACTTGAATCCATCTGGCGCTTCCCAGGTCTTACTACACCATTTTCCCTCACTCCTTTATACTGGCAATCTCATCTCTTATGTTTCAGTCCAGATGAAGTGTCTCAATCTAAACTGTCCATTTCCTTTCAGAGATGGAGTTCCTTCAGCAGTTTGACCCCTCACCCCCTCATTGATCTCCCTCTATTTGCATCTCCTCCAGACAAATAACTTATGACTGTACCACCAGAGTTGGGTTGTAAGAGATGTAGCACCTTGAGCAGCAAGTGTACTTCTGAAGGAGTTCCTCCAGCAGACTTTGTGTTACCAACAGAATAATATTACTTAGATTTCTTGGTCTTGTCTTTGTTCACTCCTTCTCAATTTAAAACATGCTTGGTTTCTCACTTCCTGGTCTGATGGAATATCATCAACTGGAAAAATATTGCTTTTTGTAAATCTGCTAGATTTCCTAAGTATCTGTATCATGTTTTAATTTCAGATCTCTTATTGTGGTTGAGTAATTGTAAATTATACTTGTTAATATGCAAGAAATAAAATTTAACATTTCGATGTGAGGACGTAGAGGATAATGGTGTTTTTCTGACTGAGTCTCTTAACAATTTGTGCATTTCTGTTTTGGGGCATTTCATGTTTTGATAACATATACAAATTACTTGAATAAGAATGAACTTGACCAAATTAGTGAGTATGCAGACAACATGAAAATTGGTAGATTCATAGATGGTGAAGAAGGTTGTCTTAACAACACAGATCAGCTGCAGAGTTTGGTGGAGTAGAAGCAGACTGAATTTGATCCAGACCAACATGAGGTAATCCACTTTGGGAAGACAAATTCTGATAAAACATTTCAAGTAAAGGTTGGGAATATTAGTGTATGGACAAACCTTGGGGTGCAAGTCCAAGGTTCTTCTGTCCATCAATGTTCCTGCCCTTATTGGAAGTGGCAACACATGGATAGAGTAGATTATGTTTTCTTCCACTGGAACATAGAGTTTCTGAAATATTCAAAATGTTAGCTTGCTGCCCGTAGCTTTTGTTACCTTTGTGAACAATGGGAATCTTTTATGCAATAGATCATCTCCATGCACTTCAGTGAAGAATAAAAGAATATTTGATGTCAAATCACAAAAAGAGATGGTTGAACAGCAAACCAGAAAAAAATCGTAAATTTAAAGTTCAAAACAAATTGCATAAGGAATTGCTTAAGCAAATAGCTTCAGAAGTGAAGTTTTACGAAAGACACAAAACTGCGCATCACTGCAGCTGGAGCAGGACACAGCATCAATTCATCACAAAGCTGAGTGAACGTTGTGAGACTTCAGGCATGAAGCCAGGCATCACTGCAACTGGAACATGCCTCTGCCTCAGTTCAGCACAGAGTAAACTTTACAGAGCAGCAAGCAGAAAAAGCCCTCCCCTTGTCTCCAGTCTCAACACCTTGGCACAACCTGGCCCGGCACTTAAATTGTCCAAATTTTGATCATTCCTTGCTCTCAGACTGCCATGGGGTCTGAACCCTACCGCCATGATTCAGCCTGTACCAATTTGACCCAGCACTGAAATTGATCTGACATTGAGACTTGCCTCACTCTCAGGGATACCATGACTCTGCTTCAATCCCTCCTCCGCCTTCAATTGCCTCAACCTTTCCCCTGCCTCCACTACCGCTCGCCTCTACTTTTAATCATTTCTTGTACTTGTCACAACTGCCACTAGCCTTTCCATTGTTAGTGTTGATTGTCATCAACAAGGTATTTAGTAGCTTACTGTGTTTAGTTTTGCCACCAAAAAGTAGTTGCTGGACGTCACCAGCATCATCTTAAACTGAAAGCAAATGAATTAGAAAACATAGGGCCTGATAGCGTACAGAACATTTTTGGGGGGAATTATTAGGAATGGGTATGAAGCAATTCGGGGAGTAATTTGAAAGCTAGGATGTGATTTGAAGAACTGGCTCTCCATTTCCCAAGCAATTCTACATTTCTTTAAATGTTTAGTTTGAGCAATCCTTCCAGAAATATCAACCTAACTCATGAAGATGGCTGGAATTTTTATTAATGCCATATTACTTTACCAAAGCAAAAGAGAAAGGGTAAGAAAGATGAGTTTAAGAGAATAATAAAATAGAAAAGGTTTAAAAAAATTGATGAAAACTTATACCAGGAATTGAAACTTGAAAGACTGAAAGCAAAATGCTGGAGGAACTTAGCAGGTCAGACAACATCTATGAAAATGAATAAATAATTGTCATTTGGGTTGAGACCCTTCTTGAGGATTAAAGGAAGGGGGAAGATACCACAGTAGAAAATGTGGGGGAGGGGAAGGAGGACTAGCTAAAAGGTTAGAGAGCTGGAGAGAAAGGAATCTGATGGGAGAGCAGAGTGGACCATAGGAGAAAGGGAAGGAGGAGGGAACTGGGGGGAGATGAGTAGAGTCAAGAGGCCAGAGTGGGGAATTGAAGAAGTGGGGAAGGGGAGGGAAAAATGTTTTTACTGGAAAGAGAAATTGATACAGGTTGGAGGTTACTCAGGTGGTGGTGCTCCTCTATTGTGAGGGTGACCTCATCATTGCGCAAGAAGAGGCCATGGACCGATTTGTTGGAGTGGGAATCAGAATTAAAATGTTTGGCCACTGGGAAGTTCCACTTTTGGCAGATGGAGTGGAGGTGCTTGCTGAAGTGGTAACCCAATTTACAACGGGTCTCACCAATGTAGAAGAGACTGTTTCCAGAGATGGATATAGAGAGAATGAGAAAGGAGAGAGGTATCAGAGATAGACCAAGTAAATTTGAGGGTAGGGTGGATGTTGCAGGCAAAGTTAAAGAATTTGACATGCTCAGGATGGGTGAAGGAAGTAACAGTAATGCAGTAGTCCTGTAGTAAAAGTGCTACACAAGTAACATGGCTTTAGAAGATTGACATCTTGATAAGTAACCCATCATTGAAATGTTTGTCATGTAAAGTTGGTACAGTCGGCCCTCCATATTCGCGGATTCAACCAACCGCGAATCGGGAAAACCTGGATGTTCTCTCTCCAGCACTTGTCGTTTGAGCATGTACAGACTTTTTTCTTGTCACTATTCCCTAAACAATGCAGTATAACAACTACTTACATAAGTAATCTAGAAATGACTTAAAAGTACAGGCAATCCCCGGGTTATGAATGAATTCCATTCCTGAGTCTATCTTTAAGTCGGATTTGAAGTCGGAACAGGTACATCTGGTATTATTTAATGTCGGTTAGTCAAACGTTTTTCTTAGTATGTAGTACATATTTTACCTTTCTATGCATATAAAACACTTAAGAAACATAGGTATTTCAATAATTAAACCACTGGATTGCTTAGTAATAATTGTAGCTTTCATCGGGGCAGGGCCTTTCACGTGCTCCATTAAAATTGTTCCGATTGTTGAGTGACTGTAGCCTAATGCTTTTCCAATGACCGATGGTGTTTCACCTCTTTCTGAGCGCTTTATTATATAACCATATAACAATTACAGCACGGAAACACGCCATCTCGGCCCTTCTAATCCGTGCTGAACACTTACTCTCACCTAATCCCACTGACCCGCACTCAGCCCATAACCCTCCATTCCTTTCCTGTCCATATACCTATACAATTTTGCTTTAAATGACAATACTGAACCTGTCTCTACCACTTCTACTGGAAGCTCTTTCCACACAGCTACCACTCTCTGAGTAAAGAAATTCCCCCTCATGTTACCCTTAAACTCTTGCCCCCTAAGTCTCAACTCACGTCCTCTTGTTTAAATCTCCCCTACTCTGAATGGAAAAAGCCTATCCATGTCAACTCTATCTATCCCCCTCATAATTTTAAATACCTCTATCAAGTCCTCCCTCAACCTTCTACGCTCCAAAGAATAAACACCTAACTTGTTCAATCTTTCCCTGTAACTTAGGTGCTGAAACCCAGGTAACATTCTAGTAAATCTTTTCTGTACTCTCTCTATTTTGTTGACATCTCTCCTATAATTCGGTGACCAGAACTGTACACAATACTCCAAATTTGGCCTTACCAATGCCTTGTACAATTTTAACATTACATCCCAACTCCTATACTCAATGCTCTGATTTATTAAGGCCAACATACCAAAAGCTGTCTTCACCACCCTATCCACATGAGATTCCACCTTCAGGGAACTATGCACCATTATTCCTAGATCACTCTGTTCTACTGCATTCTTCAATGCCCTACCATTTGCCATGTATGCCCTATTTGGATTATTCCTACCAAAATGTAGCACCTCACACTTATCAGCATTAAATTCCATCTGCCATCGCTCAGTCCACTATTCTAACTGGCCTAAATCTCTCTGAAAACTTTGAAAACCTACTTCATTATCCACAACACCACCTACCTTAGTATCATCTGCATACTTACTAATCCAATTTACCAGCCCATCATCCAGATCATTAATGTATATGACAAACAACATTGGACCCAGTACAGATCCTTAAGGCACACCACTAGTCACTGGCCTCCAACCTGATAAACAGTTATCCACCACTACTCTCTGGCATCTCCTATCCAGCCACTGTTGAATCCATTTTACTACTTCAATATTAATACCTAATGATTGAACCTTCCTAACTAACCTTGCATGTGGAACCTTGTCAAAGGCCTTACTGAAGTCCATATAGACAACATCCACTGCTTTACCCTCGTCAACTTTCCTCGTAACCTCTTCAAAAAATTCATTAAGATTTGTCAAACATGACCTTCCATGCACAAATCCATGTTGACTGTTCCTAATCAGACCCTGTCTAACCAGATAATTATATATACCATCTCTAAGAATACTTTCCAATCATTTACCCACCATTGATGTCAAACTGACAGGCCTATAATTGCTAAGTTTACTCTTAGAACCCTTTTTAAACAATGGAACTACATGAGCAGTACGCCAATCCTCCAGCACCATCCCCGTTTCTAATGACATTTGAAATATTTCTGTCAGAGCCCCTGCCATTTCTACACTAACCTCCCTCAAGGTCCTAGGGAATATCCTGTCAGGAACTGGAGATTTATCCACTTTTATATTCCTTAAAAGCGCCAATACTTCCTCCTCTTTGATCGTCATAGTTTCCATAACTTCCCTACTTGTTTCCCTTACCATACACAATTCAATATCCTTCCTCTTAGTGTATACCGAAGAAAAGAAATTGTTCAAAATCTCCCCCATCTCTTTTGGCTCCACACATAGCTGTCCACTCTGATTCTCTAAGGGACCAATTTTATCCCTCACTATCCTTTTGCTATTAATATTACTGTAGAAACCCTTTGGATTTATTTTCACCTTACTTGCCAAAGCAACCTCGTATCTTCTTTTAGCTTTTATAACCTTCTTAAGATTCTTCATACATTCTTTATATTCCTCGAGCACTTCATTTACTCCATGCTGCCTATATTTACTGTAGATATCTCTCTTTTCCTTAACCAAGTTTCCATTATCACTTGAAAACCATGGCTCTCTCAAACTTATAACCTTTCCTTTCCTTTATGTTCCTAACAGGAACATAAAGATTCTGTACCCTAAAAATTTTACCTTTAAGTGACTGCCATTTCTCTATTACATCCTTCCCATAAAACAAATTATCCCAATCCACTCCTTCTAAATCCTTTCACATCGCCTCAGAGTTGGCCTTTCTCCAATCAAAAATCTCAACCCTAGGTCCAGTCCTATCCTTCTCCGTAATTATATTGAAACTAATAGCATTGTGATCACTGGACCTGAGGTGCTCCCCAACACATACCTCCGTCACATGACCTATTTCATTCCCTAACAGAAGATCCAACATTGCCCCTTCTCTAGTCGGTACGTCTATGTATTGCTGCAAAAAACTAGCCTGCACACATTTTACAAACTCCAAACCCTTTTACAGTATGGGCTTCCCAGTCTATGTGTGGAAAATTAAAATCTCCCACAATCACAACCCTGTGCTTACTACAAATATCTGCTATCTCCTTGCAAATTTGCTCCTCCACTTCTCGCTCTCCATTAGGTGGTCTATAATACACCCCTAGAAGTGTTACGACACCTTTCCCATTCCTCAATTCCACCCAAATAGCCTCCCTAGACGAGCCCTCTAATTTATCCTGATAGAGCAGCGCTGTAATATTTTCTCTGACAAGCAGCGCAACACCTCCCCCTCTTACCCCTCCGATTCTATCACACCTGAAGCAATGAAATCCTGTAATATTTAGTTGCCAATCACACCCCTCCTGCAACCATGTTTCACTAATAGCTACAACATCATATTTCCAGGTATCAATCCCTGCTCTAAGCTCATCCACCTTTCTTACAAAGCTCCTAGCATTAAAATAAATGCATTTAAGAAATTCTCCACCTCTTCCTCTCTGTTTATCTCTTAACAGTACAAAGAACTTTACTGTTTTCTTTTTCTTCCTTCTTCCATCCATCTGTCCCTACACTCTGGTTCCCCTCCCCCCTCATATCTAGTTTAAATCCACTGGAGCCTCTCTAGCAAATCTACCTGCAAGAATGTTAGTCCCCTTCAGTTCAGATGTAAACCGTCCTGCTGGAACAGCTCCCACCTTCCCTGGAAAACTGCCCAATTATCAATAAATCTGAAGCCCTCCCTCCTGCACCATGTCTTCAGCCATGTGTTAATCTGCACTATCTTACTATTTCTAAACCCACCTGCACATGGCACTAGTAGCAATCCTGAGATTGCTATCCTGGAGGTCCTGTCCTTTAACTTGGCACCTAGCTCCCTAAACTCACCTTTCAGGACCTCCTCTCTCTTCCTACCCATGTCATTGGTCCCTACGTGGACCACAACATCTGGCTGCTCACCCTCCCTCTTGAGAATACTGAGAACTTGATCCGAGATATCGAGCACCCTGGCACCAGGGAGGCAACAGACCATCCAGGATTCTCGATCTCTTCCACAGAACCTCTGTCCCCCTAACTATCAAATCCCCTATCACTACTGCTCTTCTCTTTTCCCTCCTTCCTTTCTGAGCTGAGGGTCCAGTCTTGGTGCCAGAGATGCAACCACTGCAACTTGTCCCTGGTAGGTCGTCCCCACCAACAGTATCCAAAGCAGTATACTTACTGTTGATGGGAACGGCCACAAGGGTGCTCTGCTCTTCCTGTCTATTCCCCTTCTCTCTCCTGACAGTCACCCAACTACCTGTCTCCTCACTCCTAGGGGTGACTATCTCCCTGAAACTCCTGTCTATTTCTGCCTGTGCCTCTTGAATGATCCGAAGTTCATTCAGTTCCAGCTCTAGTTCCCTAACACAGTTTGTCAGGAGCTGCAGCTGGATGCACCTTTTGCAGGTGTAGTCATCAGGGACAACAGTGTTCGCCCTGACTTCCCACGTACTGCAAATGGAGCATTCAACTGTCCTAACTGCTGCCTCCATTACTTACTCCTAAGCTAATTAGATTAATTAAAGGAGCTTACCCGGCCTTACCTCACCTGAAGTGAAGCTCGTACTCAGCCTCTGCTCGCTATTTAAATTCTCCCGCTGCCTCACGGGCCGACTTTCACGTGCTTGCGCAGTTGTGCCCCATTCAAACCTCGCCTCTGCCTGTTCTCGCTGAAGCCTGATTGAGCCAAAGCTGACCCACTCTGACGATGGCCACTGTATATGGTGGTCTTTCTTTTTAAACCTTTGGTGCGCTACGTCACACGCCTGCGCAGTCTAGCCTCTTTGCCACGATCTGTTTAAAAAAAAAAATAGCTTCTCTACGAGCTTCTCCTCTTCCCTCTCCGCCTCTTGCTACGATGATTACTTCCACCTTATTTTCGATGGTGATTATTTTTGTGAACAGAAAGACTGCGGATTCAGAGCTGCGCTGGGTCCTAATGTCCACCACACTGAGACATATTAAATAAAGTCTAGGTTCCGCTGGGTCCTAAAGACCACTGCATTGAGACAGGCTAAATAAGGGACTTCAGCATCCGTGGGGTGTCTCGGAACCAATCCCCTGCGGATAAGGAGGGCTGACTGTATATTAGCATAACACCTAGTAAATAAGCATGTTCCAGAAAGTTAACTGTCATTTCACTTGTTAAGTAACTTAAAATGAAATGAGTAATGTTCATCCTGCTAATCGATCTTTCTGGCATGAAAAGGAGCTTTTACCAAGTATTAGGTTTCATTCCTTAGTGGTAAGAGATTTAAAAATAAAATGAAAACCTGTCAAAGTTTACTTTTCCTTTAATTTCTCTGCTTCATCCTAGTATTAATTTTCCTGTTTCTTGTTATAGCATTATGTTCATCTAATCTTCATATGGATTTCTCATCTCTGACACTTATTTCATAATTCTGCAATTTGATTGGTTAAGCGGTCACTTATTTTTCAGGTCCCCCGATACCTTTGCCAACCTGTTGGCAACATGTACTTTTCAATAACCTGCATTGCAAAAGATTTATAAACCTGCATGTCAGTCCAAGTAGCTATAGATGCTGTCTACTGCTGTACCTCATACTGTTAATTTTGGATCTTGGAAAAAATCTTTAATGCAGAAGCTTTGTCATCTTACTCTGATCTTTATTTGATTCTCCATTTTTCTAATTGCTGAAGGTAAGTGGCACTCTTGTGTTGGAGGAGAATGCAAATAGGTGTAAGAAAGGGACCAAAAGAGATCTAATCTAAGATTCGACAGATGTTCTTTTACCAGTGCTAGTTTCTGGGAATTTAAAATAAAAGGCAGAAAGTAAAGTTACTTGTAAGCCGAATTAGAAAAATTATGTGTATCAAAATGTGTAACTTTATTGCCTATATGTAATTTTGGTGTTAATCAGGCGATCATTGATAAATGAGAAGTGAAAAGAAATAGATTTAAAACATTTTCAGCAAATTTGGTTTCTTCATAATATAGAAGGTCTAATTTTTTAAGAAACTTGTTAAAATATCTAGTAATTTTAGGCAGACATTATTTTGGGTTACCTGAGTGAGAAAGATTACAGGTGATTAAATGATTTGTGGGTGATAATATTAGAACCAATTTGGAAAATAATTTTTGTCTGATTCCACTTGCACATTGTGAATTGTTGCACAATAGCAAATAGCTTTATGTGTAACAGGTATTTGGCCAGTTTAGTTTACTTTGCCCTATTTGTTAGTTTTGTTTTTCTCAGCAAGAGTATTTAAATCTATACAGGTAGTACCCGAGTTACGAACGTCCGACTTATGGACAACTCGTACTTATGAGCCGAGGAAGGAGAACGTTGTCCGCCATTTTAAGTCGTTGCTGTTGACACTGTGTTGAGTGTTTAACTTCGTATTTGGCTTAAAATTTTCTTAGGAAGATTCACCCTGACCACCCCCCCCCCCCCCCCCCCATTCTGGTGGCGTAGTGAGATCAGTGCGGGGCTGGAGAACGGAGGTTTCCGTGCCGGGTTGATGTTGATCCAGTGACTCCTGTACCATCCGTGCCAGGTGATATCGAGCTCGCAACTCGACCTCATAAAAAAACACTGCCACCTCCAGTTTAAATTCCCACGTGGAATACTGTGGATGATCAAAAACGCAAACCCAGCACAATCCCCACTTGTCCTATTCAGCTTGTCTCAGTGCGGTGGTCATTAGGACCCAGAGGACCTCGGGACCCGCTGCCCGCAGTGTTTCTGTTCCGTTCACGGTGTGCGGTGGTCCTTAAGACCCAGCGGAGCTCGGGACCTGCTGCTCGCAGTGTTTCTATTCCGTCGATGGTGTGCAGTGGTCCTTAAGACCCAGTGGACCTCGGGAGCCCGAGGTCGGGACCTGACACCTGTAGTGTTTCTGTTCCATTGAAGGGAAGCGATCGTGATTGAAAATAAAGTGGAAATAATAAAGCGTTTGGAAAGAGGTGAAATGCCATCGGTCATTAGAAAAGCATTAGGCTACAGTTGGTCAACGATTGGAACAATTTTAAAGGATAATGGATAAAGTGAGAATAATGGAGCATTTGAAAGGCCCTGCCCCGATGAAAACTACAATTATTACTAAGCAATGCAGTGGTTTAATTATTGGAATACAAACGTTTCTTAAGTGTTTTATATGCATAGAAAGGTAAAACATATACTATATACTAAGACAAACGTTTGACTGATGCTAAATAATACCGGATGTACTTGTTCTGATGTACGTACAAGTCTGACTTAAATACGGACTCAGGAACGGAACTCATGCGTAACCCGGGGACTGCCTGTAATTTATGTATGCAACGATTACTCTAGTTTATTATTTGCTGTTTGATAAATTTGTTAGTTTCTACCTCAGTCAATCACTTCTTTCAACCTCGATGATCTGCATTGAATTTATGGAGTATCCAGAAAATGGAAACGGAGTGACAAATATTTTTTTCAAAAACCCTAAATTGGCCAGCTACTCACAATAAAACTAAACTTCCCATAAGAACGAAGTACTCGCCAAAGTTCTGAATGTGAGGTATCAAATGAAAATCCTAAAGCTTCTTCTCTAGGAAAGTTTAAGAAATTAGAATTATACTGTATGGAAATTTATCCTTTGGCTGAACCTGTCCAAGGTACCAACCTGAGCTAGTCTCATTGCCTGTGTTCAGCCCATATTTCCTGTCTATGAACCCCTGTCTAAACGTCTTTTCAATGTTGTATGGGTACCTGTATCTAGCACTTCCCCTAGCAGCTTGTTCCATACCTTAGTACCTGTGTTGTGGAGGAGCTTTCACGTCAAGTGTTATATGTGTTATAAGGAGAGGCTGAGTAAGTTAGTGTAGTTTGTCTGGAGTGTTGGAGGTTGAGGGGCAACCTGATAGGAGCATAATGGATTTGGTTAATTGGGTCATATCAGGACCAGTATATTTTGGCCCAATTAAGCAGCTGCCCCAATTAGTTGAAGTTTCTTGGAAATAGTTAAGAATATATTTTTAAAAAGCCGAACTGCTGTTTAAGTGATTAGCAGAGTATGTATTTAAGTGAGTGAATAACAGAATAAATCAGAACACTACTAAAACTACTAAGTACTGTAAAACTGTATTAGTTCCTAATAGTATCGACAGAGGATTTCTTTTAGTGTATGCTGACATGTTCTTTGTTGATACCTTCAAAATCTTTGTTGTTCTGAACTTGAAGCAGTGAAATCATTTCATTTTTTACTGTCTGCTGTCTCTGGCATCTCCAAGCCTGAACACTTTAAAAAAATTTTTTTTTATTAGTTTTTCAAAACATTTTACAAATTAAAAACCCCAAATCCCAATGAGGAACATTAAAACAGTGCAAAATTAAGCATACAATAACAATATGCTACAAAGGAAGAGAATTTAGCAAAAAAAAAGCACCTGAATTAAAGACAAGTAAGCTTAGTGTCCTCCCCAAGCCCCACAACACAAGAAAAAACAACAGCAACTCCAGACCAACCACAACACAATATAGAGAGTATAAGTCAGGACAGCCAAACTCCCAGACTGTGAATACACTCAGCAACAGAGGGTAATAATGCCTTTTACCAGAAAACAAGCCTGAACACTTGAAACTGCAGTGAGCAAAACAGTTCTGAATTGACTTACTGTTTATTACTTGCCCACTATCAGTGACAAAAGTCACTGCTTTTTGAACACGAATATGGAAGTGACACTGTTTAAAAACTTCATTTTAGTGTCTAATGGCTACATGATACACATGTAACTGCCGCAGTCTCCAAATGACTGTTGCCATCTATAAATTTGCTGATGATACAACCATTGTTGGAAGAATCTCAGTTGGAGATGAGAGGGTATATAGGATCGAGATATACCAGCTAGTTGAGTGGTGTCGCAGCAACAACCTTGCTCTCAATGTCAGTAAGATGACTGTGGAAGGGTAAGGCAAGGGAACATGAACCAATGCTCATGGACGGATTAGAATTGGAGAAGTGAATAATTTCACGTTCCTCGGTGTCAAGATCTCTGAGGATCTAACCTGGTCTCAACATATTAATGTAGCTATATATCATTAGGAATCCAGGTTTCCCTGCTATCTGAAAGTAGAGCATTCCTATGAAACTATAAGCCAAAATGTCGTAAAGCGAAGAAGCGATTACCATTAATTTATATGGGAAAAATTTTTGTGCGTTCCCAGACCCAAAAAATAACCTACCAAATCATGCCAAATAACACATAAAATCTAAAATAACACAAACATATAGTAAAAGCAGGAATGATATGATAAATACACCGCCTATATAAAGTAGAAATATTGTATTACGGTGTCGTTTCACTTATCAAAATCGGGAGGACAGTGAGCCAAAATCGATTTAGAGGAAAAAAAATCAGCATGTACACGCATGCACACACAATTGCCCACATAAGGCTTCACGGTTATGGTAGCTTTTCTCGGGGTAAACACACATACAAAGCGGGCATCTTTTTTTTGTAAAAGCGAAAATCCTCTTTGGTTAGCAGAAACAGGTACTATTGTAGGTCTTCAGTAACAGTGAGCTGTCGTAAAGCAAACGTTCGATAAACAGGGGCCACCTGTATGAAGAGATTTGGTTTGTCAACTAAAATACTTAAACTTCTACAGATGTACCAAAGAGAGCATTCTAACAGGTTGCATGACTGACTGGTATGGGGTTGGGTGGGGGGGGGGGGTGGGTGGGATGGGGTTCTACATCACAGGACCAAACGAAGCTACAGAAAGTTGTAAAATTAGTTGGCTCCATCTTGGGTTACAAGCCTCCATAGTATCCAAGACATCTTCAAGGAGTGGTGCCTCAGAGAGGTAACATCCATTATTAAGTACCTCCATCACCCAGGGTAACTTCTTGTTAGCATCAGGAAGGAGGTACAGAAGCCTGAAGGCGGACATTCAGGAACACTTCCTTCCTGTCTGCCATACGATTCCTAAATGGGCATTGAATTTATGAACACTTACTCACTTTAAAAAAAATGTATTATTTGTTTTTGTACTATTTTAATCTATTCAATGTACAGATATACTTAATGTAATTGATTTTTTTCTTTCTATGTTATGTATCGCATAGTACTGCTGCTGCTAATTTCATGACACATGCAGGTAATAATAAATCTGATTCTGATGGTAACCCAGTTACCTTCATTCTGCACCTTGGGTGAAACTACATTGATTATAATACATAATATATAATCCAACATATTCAAGGGAACTGTGGCACACAAAATTTTCTGACTGCTGTGACCTCCATAGTAAATAAAGATGACAGGTATTAATCTAAGTCCTTACCCATCACCCATGATTTTGCATATTGATGACCACATTGATTTCTCCCTGGTTGACCTTTGCTCTTAATATACTTATATAGAATCTTTCAGAGTTTTATTTTGCATTATCTGCCGAAGCTGTTTCATGTCTTAATATCTCCTGATTCCTCTCAAGTGTACTCCTACGTCTCTTTTTTACTCCCCCAAGTCTATACTGGGCAAATGACATTTTTTCTTCTCAAAGCCTCAGTATTCCTCATCAACTAGGGTTCCCTATTCTTGGCCTTCATTCTAAGTGGAATATGATGGTTCTGAATGTTTTCGATCTCACTTTTAAAAGCCTCTCATTTGGTGACATCCCTTTTCCTGTTAACAGCCTTTCCTGATCGACCTTCACAAGTTCTTTAATTTGTGGACCAGTTCTCTATTTATACATAACTGTTATAAAGTTGTATGGTCACTGGTCTCAAAGTGGTTAAATAATGATACTTCATCCATTTACTTAGTCTTATTTCCCCATTAGGACGCTAAGCATTGTCAGCTTTCTAGTAGGCTTATCTACATATTGCTGGAGAAAAATTTCATGGAGACACAAGTTCTGCACTGCCCTGTCCCTTAGCACAGTGGTTGTCCTTGTTGACATCAGGAAAGTTATATCAACCCTATTATTACTACACCTTTTAGTTATTTCCCTGCATATTTGCTCCTCTAATTCCTGCTGACAATGGGTGGTCAAAAGTGCAATTTCATCAAGGTGATCACCCCCTTCTTATTTATAAATTCTATCAATATAACCTTGCTGCCCCAAAATATCCTCTTTTCAGTAGTACTGTGATGTTCACCTTTATCAATATTGTAACTCCTGGGAGAGTACTACCCTTCCTTTTCATCTCTAGAACAGTTCTTTTCCTGTTGATAATTATTTTTTTTCAATATCTGAAATTTCTCCATCTTGAGATTTTTCTGACTATAAGTAATTGAACAAATACTTACAGGAACATTGCAGTTCCAGCTTTTTAAACCCATGTGTTGTAATTCAGTGACAAACTAATTTTGATGTTGTAAAATACCATTTTATTCATTAAAGGAAACCTTAAATGGTAAATTGAATTGTAGAGTCTGGAATTAATAAAGGCAATTCTGTTTGTATGTATGTGTAATGATGTAACGTAGCATCATAACTCAGTTATGCAAGCAAATAGAGCTAACTCGGCACTTCAGGTGACAGCAAGAGGCTTTTAATCTACTAGCTTGACAATTAGTTATCTGCTTTGTTTGAAAACTGGTGATTACCTCCTTTTTAACTGAGTGATGGCAAAAGGTAATGAATCTGAATTTGATGGGAGCTTCTTCAAGTAAAAATACCTTGAGAAGAAATTAAGACAGTTACATGAAAATCATGGAATTTGTGTTAGAGTAAGGTGTCTTGTTTCAGCCAAGTTACGTTTGGCGAACAATGTATTTTTTAATTTCACTGAAGCCAGATTATGCTATTATATACTTCAAGACCATTCAGCCAATTCATTTTTTTGTGGAATTGTACATTTTAGTTTTATAAATTCCAAGATTTTTATGTAACGGCAATCCTTGAATAGTTGGCTCATCAAAAGATTTTGCATTATTTGACTTTTGGTACACTTACAGATCTTAACTATGAAAGTCTACATTTACATTTTTTTTTGCAGTATTAGTTCTTAACTGTTTCTTAGGTGCTGGCATGTTTGGTGCTTTCCAGATTATCCAAACCTGAGTCTTCTCTGATCAGAAGCTTCAGAGTCACCTTCACACCCTGGTTGATGCTAATAACCTCGTTTGCCTAGATTTCTAGTTTGCAGTGATCCTGCCATTTCTTTGGTATTTGACAATCTCAGCAAATTCGAGAAATGATGTCATAGTGGTGTCGAACAACTATGCTGTGGTTCCCTGCAAAATTTGAGCATAAGAGAAAGTATCATTTGTCTATGAATGTGAAGCTCATAAAGTGGTTTTTACTTAATTCGTGTGCCATAGATTTTATCTTTGGTCTTTAAGCAGGAGCATGAACAGAATCAAAACTCAGTGATCATTGTTAAATATCTTAATAATGAAATATTCCTGTGATAGGTCATCTACCTGAAATAATTTTTGTTCTTTCTTTTCTGGAAAAGGATCTTTGTCCTGGAACATTAGCTTTGTTTCTCTTTCTAGGAATGATTCCAGAATTTTCTAATTTATTTTTGATTTTGTACATCTGCAGTTTTATTGCTTTTTGAGATTTCTGGTCTTTTTAAGTGTGACTCGAGCATGTCTAGGGCAGTATAGTCATCGTTCACCTAATTTGATTTAGTCATATTCGGCTTGCTAAGATTTTGCCAAATTTTGAAACCTCCAAAAAGAGGTTGGATGTTCTGCACATACAAACAAGCTGGATGAACTTAGCAGATAGGGCATCATCCGTTGAAATGAACAGTCAACGTTTTGGACTGAGACCCTTCTTCGTCAGGACTGAAGAAGGAGGGGGCAGGTTTGTATGTGTTGATTGGACCACAGCATCTGCAGTGTACTTTGTGTTTACTGGATGTTCTGCAGCTAGTCACTTATCTCCTGACACCCCAAATTATTTGCATCATCAATGTTGAGCAAGTTGAAGTTATAATAGAATGATTTTTTGCATTCTTGGCAGTAGAATGCAGTTGCTCTAATGCCCAATCAAGATTATATGAAACAGAATTAAACAGTTTTTTTGATGAGCACACCATATATAACTCTAAACCAATGGCTCTCAGCCTGTGGTCTATGCGCCAAATGCAGCTCAATCAGCATATGCTATGGCTCATGTGATGTGGGAAGCTGGAAAAGAATTTCAGAGCACTGGTGGAGATAATCTTATGTCAGGGTGAAATACCAGAAGTCTAGAGGATGGCTAATATTCCCTTATTTAAGAATGTACTTATCTAAAGTTTTTTAAATATTGAAATTGTACCTACCCACTTTTTTGGGTAGTTTGTCCTATATATCCAGCACCTTCTGTGTGAAAAAGTTTCCTCTTTGATTCTTGTTTAATTCTTTTAAGACTCAAGATTACTTACTGTCATTTTTCAATGAATAATTGTGAAGGAGAACAAAATGATGCAGCATTAAGAAAAAGACAATAAGCATAAAGAACCCAAAATACACAATAAATATAAATGATGAGATTGGCTTATATACATAGTCTTAATTGTATGTACCCTCTGTCACCTTAGATCAATGTCTCTGTGCACATAGACACAACATTCATAGATACTGCCCTATCTGTCAAACCAATTTCAGGTTCTGACACTGCTGCAAGCATGTTTTTCATTTTACCTTAACTCACTGTACTTGATTATTGCATTTGACAATAATCTTGATTTCCATCTCTTAATTGTTAGTAAGTTAAAGCAGATGCCATGCAAACGTAGTGCAGGGATACAAGGAAATATTTCCCTGAAAGTGATGACGCTGATAGGCTGCTGAAGAAGGCATTTGACATGCTTGCTTTTTTGTTCAGTACATTGAATAGAAGATTAGGGATGTCATGCTACAAACATAAATTTATTGATAAAACCACACTGTGGTATACAGTTCTGGTTATCTAGTTATTGGAAGAATGTAATTGAGAAGGTAAGGGTATAGAAAAGATCTACAAGAATGTTACTGGGACTGGAGAGCTTGAGTTATAAGAGACTGGTGCAGTTTTCTCTGGGTGACTTTAGAGGTATACAAATTCAATAGGGGCTTGGGTAAGGTGAATGGTCACAGTCTTTTTACCAGAGTAGCAGAATTTAAAATTAGAAGGCATAGATTTTAGGTGAGAGGGACCTAGAGAACAAGAATTTCCACAAGAGTTATTGGGTATGTGGAATAAGCTACCAGAGGAAGTGATAGAGGTGGGAACAATTACAATGTTTTAGGCAGGCCCAAGGATAGCAGAGGTTTAGAGGATATGGGCCAAATGTAGGGCATGGGACTAACTCAGGTAGGCATGGATGAGCTGAACTAAAGAGCCTTTCACTATGTAATGTAATTCCATGATCATGTGAAGCCTTTTCCAATGACAAAAACAACTTAATCCATGAGGCAAAAAAGCAACTTCATTTGACTTCAGGATCGCCTTTGTCTTTGTGTTGCAAAAGAGCTCTAAGCTGCAAACTGGTCTAAACTCCAGTGACTGATGTTAATACTACCATGTTGAAAGTGGTTATGATTATTGGTGACCAGTTATTTCAACTTCAGGACTTGCTGCATGAATTTCTCAGGTTAGTGACAGTTCACTTGGATTCAGATTCAGATTTAGATTTATTTATCACATGCACATCAAAAGATAAAGATGAAGATAATCGTTTTGCGTTAACAACCAACAAAACTCGAGGATGTGCTGGGGGCATTGCTGAAGTGTCACCCTGCATTGCAGTGTCACAAAAGCATGCCTGCAATGCTCAACAGATAAAAAGAGCAGAACACAACAAGCAACTGAACTACAACAAAACAGACCCACTTCCTCCTTCCCATCCACCCCACGGTCCTTCAACTGCAGGCTAAGCCTCCAGTCTTTCAGCTTCCTGTGGATTCATGAACTCCCAGTCAACAAGCCCCTGATTTCCGCAATAGACTTTTGACTCGTAGATCCAGGGCTTTGGCCATCAGACTTTGACCTCTGGACTTCAGTTGAACTTTAGGCTTCTAGCTTTGACCCCAGGACTAGCCAGTGACGGGACCCCAAACTTTGTGCTCCGAATTCTGGATTTGCCAACTCATGTACCTAAAGGGGTCACTGGCCTGTGTGCCTCCTGCTCGCACGGATGTTTGATCTCAGGACCCACTGACCTGGGGAGACACGCTGACTCAGTAGGACACCAGTCCTTGCCTTTGCTGGTCCTCATCCACAGTGCTTGACAGCCCAACAACCATGGATGTATTTTGTCACCTGTCCACATCACTGGCCTTCAAGCGTGGAGCGAAGTCTAGATTCTGGCCTGACCTTTAACTTCCCTACATTTCTGTCCCTAAACCCTATTCTGACATCGGACTCTCCCACACCCCTGTATCTAAACTTTAAGTTGACCCATAACTCTCCTCTCTGTTCCCAAACCTACCCATCCCTGGGTCTCGGCCTAAAACATAGACTGCTCATTCCTCTCCATAAATGCTGCTTGACCCGCTGACTTCCAGCAGCATTTTATGTTTGTTCCTCTGGATTTCTGGCATCTGCAAAATCTCTTGTGTATCTATTATTAATGGATAAAACATTTAAGGTTCTGTATCAATGGAATTTAACTATGTAAATTTTTTGTCTAGAAAGTGGAAATTACCTAATGGAATTACCTAGGTTTTAGTAAAGTTGAAATGAATATGCTGTGTTTGGGTTTGTTGTGTTTATTGTAACAATAGAATTGTTTGATCAGATAATTCTAAGTTTAAATTTCTTTCATTTGCAGAGATTTGCATTGGTCTGAAATCAATAAATAATCTTACTTTTAGGAATATGTAAGACATTTTGCTTATTTGTTCAAAAAAACACAAGTTATTTCAAGAAACTGGCTTTTGAACAAATGACCGAACCAATTTTAAAGGTTGAAAGAGTTTGCATTAAATTAGATGGCCTTTACCAGATATGCTTGAGAAGCATAGCTACAGTATTTAATATTAATAGATAATTTCTAATCTGAATGATTTACGTGCTGCTCAGGTGTACTCCTGTCTTTGCATTGATCTTGAGTTGCGATTTGTAGTCAAATAATAAAATCCTGTATTTTTAGATCAATAGACAGAAACACCTACACTTCCTTGGACCCCTGATCTTTGTGCTATCTTTTCCGGAGAATGACTTTTCATCAGAACTGGAAATAGAAACAACAGGTTTTAAGCAAATAATATGGGCAAGAGAAAGACTGAGGTGGGGAGAGAGGAAAGAACTAAGGTCTGATGCAACTGAAGGATGTTGGTGTAATGTAAAAGAGAATGTCACAATATAACAACATAAGAGATAAGAGTTGTAAGTAGGAGTATTAAAATAGTAATAATTGTTAACAATACACCCCCTCCGCAATTATTCTATCATGTTCCTGAAGTTGATATGCATGTTTTCCTTTGTAGGTCATTGGCGGGAAAAACATGGATTCAGCAATTATAATTGATTTTTGTTTGCCCAAGCTAAAATGTGCCAGATCATTTAGTGACCTGACTCAGCTGAAAAAAGACAATTTATCACACATCAGAAATAAAATTTATGTTTTTGCTCTATGATATGTAGCAACACTTTTCCTTTGCTCAGTAGTTATTGAGAGCATGTTACAATAGTTCAAATCATGGTCTTCACAGAAAAGGAGTCTACATTTTAATTATAACTTTCTATTGTTAATAAACCAGCCATGATGGAATGGTGGAGCAGACTTGATGGGCCAAACAGCATAATTCTGCTCTTATGGTGTTAGGTTCTAGACAGTAGTTTGAGACCCAAGTTATATACTGCATCTTTAAAAATCATAAGCATGCTGAAATTGAGTGAACAGAATTCTGTTTTTAATCAATAATAACATAAAACTTCCTTAAGCTTTCTTTGGTTTAGAAAAAGTAAATCCATAAACAGTGGCTGCTAGTGAGTTTAAAATTAGAAATTTTGGAAAACACGAAATTGCTTTTCCTGTTTTGCTAAAGCTTATATTGAAGACACGAGCCTCAGTTTTAAGTACAGTTTGGCTGTTGTTGACTAGATTAAATGAATGTCGCCTTCTAAGTGCTAATATTGCTCTCCATGTTGGGGGGTGGGGGGGAAATAAGTTACCATGCATTCAGAGATGTCAAATAAAAGGAAAAATGCTTATAGGGCTGAGCTACATTTTGTATATTGATATTAAAATAGACTATTGTAAAATAGAACCTTATTCTTAATTTTTGTTTTTGTTTTTCTTATATAGAGTTGTGACCAATGCTGATAAAATTAGGTTTGTGTTGACTTGCAGTGAATATCTAATGGACTGTTTTATTTGAAATAGAGCATTTAAAATATTTTTGCCTTCCTTCCCCATCTATTGGAGAGTTTGCAATTGCAACATTTGCCTCGTCTGTCACCTTTGTATCCACAAAACTAGAAGTCTTCCTTGATATCCTAAATAGTAGAAGATGATCATGAAATAACATATTTCTTTGTTCCTCAGAGGGTAATGAAAATAATTTTTAAAGTCAGAGGCAGATAGATGCTTGTTAAACAAGTGGGTATAAGGTTACTGGGATAGGCAGGAATGTGGAGCTGGAATTACAGTCAGCCTATCATGATCTTATTAAATAGCAGGCAGGCTTGGGAAGCCAAATGGCCTATTGCTCCTGGTTTGCATGTTGGAATGCTGGATGCTACTTTAGGTGGAAGCTGACAGGACATTTTCTGACAGAATGAATGGATTCCCCAACAGACTAAAAATGTCTGCAAGCATTACAGATTCAGATCACATAAAAACAATTTGTAGTTGTAACTTAATGTTAAACTAACTGGACCATAAAGTCCTCCTTTTAGTCTGTGTACCTCACTTATATTAACATGGAAAAATGTGAAGGTGGAACAATATAATGTATAGAAAGATGTTTGCTAATTGCATGCTTGGTTTTGTTTTCGGAGAATTCAGTTCACTGAGTGGAATTGGAAGAGAGTGATATTACATAAGTAATACAGTATGCAAGAGTATATGTTTGTATTGTCTTGATTTAGTAGATGGCTGGCTGATCTAATTAAACTGAAGAATTGTATAGTATGGTGGTAATGTCATATTATGGTCCAGATTCTTCTAACACAACAGAATGCTACAATAATCATAATCATGCCAATATGATTGTTGTGTTAGTGTAGCAAATTGCAATTCCAGTTGAAATTAAAATGCATTCTGCACTAGCAGATTGCTACTTGTTTTAATATTTCTGAGCTATTGTTAATCTTCAACTGTTATAATACATTACAGTTTGGTTTGATGTATTCTGATAATTTTTAAACAATCAGTTTCATTCATCATGCAAAATTTCATACACTTTAAAATATTTATCTTAAGTTCAGGTTTGGTATAAATGAGGTAATCGGAGAAATTTCGTGATACAGAATGATATCATATGACTGTCGATTGAAAAGAGCCTACCCCGCCTAATCTCATTTTACAGCTCAGCTGTGTCCTTCTTCATTTTTTTATACATTATGAAAAATTCACACAGGTTAATGAGGTATATTTAACAGACTTCTAAAATACTTGTATATGAGTAAAAATCTTGTCTCCAGACTTTTCTGTGTTCTTGCTAATTTATTCACACAATTCCAAAAGGTCTCTTTGTTATTTGTGTGGAATGAGAATTGAGTATTATTGGATTTATTTTTTTGCCAGCTGGAGTAATTTGATTAGATGTTTACATTTAGAAATTATTGAACTAGGTTATTTCTCTGAGACAATGGTATAATTTTCATTTTGGGAGTAATAACTTAATTCCTTAATAACTTGATTAATTTTTGATTTATTGAGACTGCGGCATATATAAAATGATGCAAATTCCTAGTTTGTTGCCCCAACTGATTTGGTGGAAAATTAGTGGAAAATTATTGAACATATGTCTGCATGCAAATAGTTTCCATAAAGGTGCAAATTTCAGAGCATTGTGCATTGAGTTCCATTTGAGCATGCTCACTTCAGTGAATTAAGCCCTAATATGAAGCTGTAGCATATGATCACAATTCTTTGAATATGAGGTAAACATTAGTGATTTTATGAAAAGAAAGGACTTGAATATTAATTGTAATGATCTAATTATTTTTGTTAATCTTGATGATTGTGTATAGCCACAGCCCACTGGAATTCATGTTTTTTTTATCATGAGGGAAATTTTCTTTGTCTATGGATTTTTGTACATGTCTACATATACTGACATTTGAAAGAGCACATTTTATGTAGATAATTACCACCTGCAATTTGACTATCGTTTAGGTGCTCTAATTATGAAAGACAGTGAATGGATATAAATGTTGTGGAGCAAATGAATAAAATTTCTTTTGACACATTTTTATAAATGAGGGCTGATCACGTCTAAAGAATCTCATGCATTGACATGTTCAATGATTGGTTTATTACCACTGCATTTCACTGAGATGCTAACAAAATCTTGGCTGGTGGATTTTCTTATCAAAGGCAAAAGAATGTTGGATACAAAATTATTTCATTGTTTTTAATAAGTGATAATAAAATGGCTGTGATCGTGATGTAACAGTACTGTCTGGGCTGCAGTGCTTTCAACAATGTGCATTAGAGTGTATTGGTATTTTAGATTGGAGAACATTATCCTTTCGTCCTTCTTTGTCTTAATTTATGAATACATAATAGTGTTGTATGTTTACAACCTATATATGTATCACCATAAGATAACACCATTTTTCCTCCTTTAATGTTATTTTCAATTGCTCTCATGCACCTTAAGTGGTTTCAGGGGTGTTTGTCTTTGTAATCATTGTTCATTTCAAATTTTTGAAATTAAATACTTGTAAATTTTTGGAAAATGGGAAAGCTGTAGGAAATCTAGCTGGAAGATTGTATTTACTTGAATTATTTGAAAATCTGTGTGTTGCATAAATGGGAAAATGTGTCAGTTTCATTTAAAGTAGTGTATTTTAAAAATGTGTGTACATTTTGCACAAGGATTAAGATTAAGATTCTTCCCCCCCCCACAAAATGTTGTCATGGATTAGAACCTTTTGCCTCATATCTGCAATCTCCATTTGGATAAACCGTAACAGTTCTTCACATTTCTGCCTTATTTATAAATTGTACAATATTCTTAAGACCAACCATATCAGAAGTTGATGTAAATTTTAGGGTTAGTACAGAGGTATCATTTTGCTGTCTTTTAATGACTCGCTGGAATATTGTTCCAATTAATTATTGGGCTAATTGCAGTTTATTGGGGAAATAGGCATAGATGAAATACTTTTTGGTTAACTATTAATAATGTGGTCTATATGTTAAAAATTAAATCCCTATAACTTTTGGTGATTCAGTTGTACCATCTTTGCAAAAGTCTTTTGCCACTCGAAATTTCAGCACTTTTTAATCTATTTTATTTTAAAGCTAGTGACTTCATTTAAACTCTTGTTGCTCTCAACTCCATAGGTTTCGTATATAATTATGGCTAGGAGTGCTGGGAGTGTGAATCTCATAACTGAACTAGATTCTGACTTGCATCCATATGAAAACCTAGATCCTAAGCTGATTTTTGTCCTCCCTTGCCCATAGGTACTGGGAGGACGTTTGTAAAAACCAGCTGCTGTCATTGGCTGAAAATCACAATTCAAGTTCTCTATGATTCTGCTTAGAAATAAATTGAGTATGACAAGGTCTTTATTGTAATTACATAAATTCGTTACACCTTGAATGCCTTTTGAATGGTTTATTGTTCAAGAGAGGATTCAAGAGAGAAATAATAGTCAGATTGCATTTTCTTGAGGTTGTCTACATATAAAATGGCTGAAGGTCAAAATTTTTTTTAAGATTAAAAATATTGTGTATAGTTTAAATGGGAAGTGACCTTCAAGTATTAATTAAATGAGTGGCAGTTGGATAGACTAAGAATCTTCATGAAATACAGAACTACAAAACACAGGTCATAGTTTACTTCTGTGTTTGAGATATGAAACACTGGATAACAATGTTGTTTTCCCTTGTTATTTGATCCTGATTTGTTTGAGAGCAATAAACTTATTTTGAAAAGACCTGATTTTTTTTTGTGCAGACGATGGTTTTGCTTCATCCATTTGTTCTTTTCTTTATTGTTTTGAAAAGTCTTCGCATGGCTGAAATGCTGTCATTTTATACATGGATATTTCTATAGAAGGTTCTTATTGATATATGTAATTTATTTCAGATAAAGTACATAATCTGTAAAACATTCTTTTTACAGTTCAGTTGTACAGTATCCAGCACTGAGCTAGTGTAGAATTAATGCACTTACACTTTAACATTCATAAGCAATGCCGGCAACATTTGGAATTTGTGAGTGGTTAAAGACTTTTTTGTGTTTTAATTTTATATTGAATGACTACTTGGCTTGACAATCTAAAATCAATAAGGTATCATGGCAGTTCCTTCCATTGAATTGTATTTTGGTCATTTTGAAAATAGATTTATTAAATTATAATGAGTTCTGAACATTTTAATGAAACAAATTATTTGGAGATGTGTGAATTATATTTCATTTTTTAAAATCCCAAAAGATGGATTAGTTAAATAAGATTTCTGGAATAAGCATTTTATCAATCTTTAATGGCTAATGTTTAGAGGCTGGGTGTATTTATTCTTTTCTTTTGAATCACTCTTACGGATCTGGGATTGCGCATTTGTCACTGAAATCGTAAATTTGTAAGGAAGCTTTGCTGCTTTATATCTGGAGAAGTTACCCAGTATGTCTTGTATGTATTTTTTATTATTATGAACTGTTTAGAATTGCCATAAGAAAAAATGTATTTTGTTTGCAGCATCCCACTTTTGCAGTTCTGAAGCAAAGATCAATCTGTGCATTGCATTTTTCTTAATATGACTAGTTTCATGAACTTCCTGAGACTGTGGAGCATTCTAGCCCAAGAAGTGTGGGATAGTCAGTCACAAAATGGCAGATAATCGAGCCTGCAAGGAAACATGTTATGAAATGGTTGAACCTGCATTGAAGAACCTACATTGAGCATGCTCAGATTATTGAATTATAGCCTATAGGGGGAGATGAAGAGTTGAAGCAGCAAACTGTCTTCAGCCACAAGTAGGGTTTACAAATGCTAGTCTTTGTCCAAAGAAAGGCATCAGAATGACCTGTAGAACGCCTTTGCAGATAATTACTGCCTGCTGCTTGTGCTCTAACACTTTGAGCTTTCAAATTGGACAATAATATGCACAGGTTGTTTGTACTAAAATTATCCTGTCCTAAATTTAAAAATGAAAAACATTCAGTACTTTGAAGTCAGGTTGAGTAAATGTATAAAGTAACTTTTTGATGGAGAAACTTTATACAAGTCTTAATGTTAAATCTACATTTAAATGATTGTGTTGCTCCATGTAAGAAATATGCAACATTGATTTTTTTCTTCAAGAAGCTTTGAGAATAGAATAAGCCTCTTTTGTTTGAGATAACAGTAGATACTTGTGGATTCCCAAAATCTATTTGGAGAGACTCTAGGGACTAAGTAGATCTGTGATTTTAAAAAGAAATACAGCAAGTATGTTTGCACCTGGTTTCATAAATAATGTAACAATTGCTAACCCTATAAATTATCAGGGTATGTATCTTAGAATATTTTGTCTTGTAATAAATACATTTTCCTCAAATCCTGAGTTGCGGACATTGATGGGGCATTATGTATCTCATGGTTGAAATTGCACGATTCCTAAATCTTGCAGTGACTCATGATGTGATGGGTGACATATATTGGTTGTCAAGTGACAACATCTTTCTAGATTAAGTTAAAGTTTAAACTCATTACTTTGTTGGATCTGGAAGATGGCATATTTATTGTTTTGTTACTTAAGAAGATGCATGTTGTTTGCAATGTGGACTTAGAAGAAACCTGATCAAACCCCTCAATTGTCTGTGATTTTTTTTGCTGTGAGCAATTGAAGTAGGTCAACTTGCAAAATGCTGTTTTTAATTTTTGTGAGTTTATCATGCTTCTAGATCTTTTCTAGTTTCCAAACACATGGTCTTATTTTAAGAAACTACAGTATGTTTGCTAGATAGAGGAGAATAACTGATTTGATAGTCATTTTGTTGAGAACCCATTTTGAAAGTAGTTTAAATTTACAGAAGTGTCATGGGGGCATCTTGTATATGGGAACATAGGAATTTTATATATTACTAACAAATGATGTCAGAAGTTTACATAGAAAATTGCATCCAAGGCTTTATGTACTTGTGTTAATTTACAAATGGCACAACAATAAGCTTGTTCAACCATTAAATTTTAAAGGTGTCACAGTAACTTGTACTTCAGGTAATAAAACTGTCCACTGTTTAATTTTGATGCTTAAATCTTCAATAAATGAGCAATGTTGTGCATGGCATAAACAGCAATTCTTCATAAATAGCATTCCTGTGATTTCTACTCTGGAGTATTGGGCAATCTCTTGGGTATATTTATTGGATCAGTTAAAAATATTTTGAATAGGTTGGCAATTTGGCTGCAGTTACAGTATCCAGTTGACTATAAGCATTTCAGTGTGTGATGCCATTATTTTCCTATGCTAGTTTTGCAGATCTTAGTGCATGAATGCCTTTTTTTCTGTAGTGTCAATGGAGCCTACAGAACTTTTATAATATACAGTTCTTTGGTAATATATTCTTTGTCATATATATGCCACAATTTAAGAAACTAAAGCCTGAGAGGAACATGAGAGGCATTTCACTGACATACAAGCATTGTGGATTAAGGAAGGGTTTAAGAAGGAGAAAGGTGATGTCACATTCAGAGGGATAACGTGTTAAAGTGTAGTGACTTAGTGGAATTGGAGTAAAGGCTGAGGAAAGACTAGAAGGAGTTAGCCATGGCTACTGCAGCTTCCCACAGTGCAATGTATCAGTAACAATGTCTTGCAGAAGAAGAGTGCAGCAATGCTGCACTCTGAGACGTTTACTTACACGTCCTTGGGCTGGGAGGGCAAGGCAAAGGGAGGGATTTCATAGCGATTGCCAACCCAATCAACACAGTGACGGCATATATAAATCTTATTGTCCTACTGTAATGAGTGACTAAAAATAGAAATTTGTTTCTTGCATAGTTAGTGTTTATTTTTTTTTAACCTATATTAATTCTGTAAGAGTGGAATTGTATTCTGTATCTCAAATTTTGGATTGGTGATTTCTAAATTCTGCAAAGGCAAATTTCCATACTCCAAACAGCCACTGGTGGTTGCTAGTAATTAACGTCTTTGCATTCATTAAACTATCCATCAGCCATTGCACACTGCTTTCTCCCAGTGAGACATCAGCCCTCTTTGTGGGTGGTGTAGTGGAGAGTGAAGAAGGATGTCTACATTACAGCAGAATCTAAGGTGGAACTTAACTTGGACAAAATTGAAGTGACACATTTCAGGAAGTTACACATGTAGAAATGCACAGTGAATGGTAGGCCCTTGGGGAGTGTTGACTAGTAGTTGTAGAAAAGATTCACAAGAATAATGCTGGGGTAGTTGAGTTACAAGGAAAGACTGGATAGGCTGGAAATAATTTCCCTGTTGTGAAGGAGGCTAAGAGGTGACCTTGTACAGTTTATAGAGAGTTGTAAACCTCTTGTGGATGCAGTCTTCTGCAGGGAGGGGAGTCAGAATTAGAGGATACAGTTTTAAGGTGAGAAGGGAAGAAACATTTAAAGTTGACCAGAGGGACAGCTTTTTCACATGATGAATATATGGAACTAGCTGCCAGATAAAATGGTAGATAATTAATATCAGGTTTATTATCATTGACATGTTGTGAAATGTGTTGTTTTGTGTTAGCAGTACAATGCATTACATAAAAATTACTATAAATTGCAATAAGAAATGTATATAAAAATAGTGGTGTAAAAAGAGGGCAAAATAGTTAGCTGGGGCTCACGGAACATTCAGCAGTCTGATAGCAAGGGAGAAGAAACTTCACAAATATACTCAAGAGGTTTGGAAGCTTGAGGAGATTATGGTTTTGAACACTGAGCTGTAATTAGTCAGGGGCCTGACATGGTATTACTGTTGTCCAGGTGGTCCAAGGCCAAGTAGAGAGCATCTTCTGTAGACTCGTTGAGGCGATACAGTTACAATGCTTAAAAGGCATTTATTCAGGCATGTACCTTTAGAGCAGGGGTCACCAACCTTTTTTATGCCATCGACTCCTACCATTAACTGAGGGACATGGCCAAATGCAGGTAACTGAGACTAGCTCAGCCATGCACCTTGGCGTGGTTGAATTAGCCATAGGCCATGTTTCCATGCTGCATAACTCTGTGACTAATGTTGGTGAAAGCTGGTTTGGTTTAATAACTGAATCTGATTTTTATGCACTTTTGTCTATTGTTATCAACCTATTACATGCCCTCTTGCTTTCACACTTTCTTTTGATTATTCTTGCTCAGTTTTCATTTGCAAAGTTTAATTAAAAGTCCCCTTGTGCTCATGCCCCTGTTGTCATATAAGAACAACATAAAATATCACAGCACAAGTTTTTATGGCACATCATTTCATGTATTCCAGCAATTCAGAGAATTATATCTACTCTTAACATCTTACGTTTGTCCCCCATCCATCTCTCTATCCACACTGCTATTTTTCAAAGGTGGAACATTTTACTAAGGCAAGAATCATTTTTTGTGAGTCATCTGTGATACAAATGTTAATCTGTTTCTATTTGTTTTAATTTTCAGAAATATTTTAACATCTTAGGAAATAATTTCTGAAAATTATGTTGTTTTTCTTTTGAAAAGATTATTCTTAATCAAGAATAACCATTTAACTAAGCTCATGTTTTTCTAAGACCCTAATTTTTTTTCCCTCTCACTTGACAAGACAGGAGTGTTAACCAAGAACTGAAATGACATTAGTTAGATTTAATTTTCTCCACTATCCTCTTGAACAGAACTGTCTTAATCCTTGATTTAAGTATTTTCCAGATTGTTTTCCAAAACTTCTGTTCTTGTCTTTACCATCCTTTTTTCTGACTTCAGGTTATTCTGAATGTTCAACTTTTTTGTCATGTATCTTATTTCCATTAATATCACATGATATAAAACTAACTGTGTTTTGTTTGTATTCTGTGTGGCATTATAGGCTACAAAATATTAAATAAGGGTCACCATTTTCTATTAAGTAAAGTTTTGTTTTCATCTGTAAGTGGTCTTTTATGTATTTGTGCTAATTTCCATATGGTTTGAGCAGCAGTCATATTTCATATTCCTGTACTTCCTAATTTCAAATTTGTTTTTGTTTTCTGTAGTTTTATAATTTTAACAGTAAGCAAATTATCCTTGCTAGAATTTATGCAAGGCCTTCCTTTATAGAAGCTGTAATGATTTAATGGGAGGATAACATTTAGAGCAACAATGGGAAGCATTGAAAGAACAGCTGAAGATGGAATATATGTATCATTATCCTGAAAGGGGGAGAAAGGGCAATGGGGTGGGGGGAATACTGGAGATGTGAAGTTAAAGCAGTAAATGTTGAATAACCTCAGGTTGGGTAGCATCTGTGAAAAGAGAAGTAAAATTAACATTTCAGGTTGAAGATGCCAGAACTCAAGAGAAACAAATTAGTTTTAAATTGCAGAAAAGGTATGGAAAGATGGCTGGGACAAAGTGATTACCTTTGTTGGGTGAAGCCATCTGGTTGATAGGTTAATGAAGAAAATGAGAGAGAGGAACAGAGAAACATTAATCCATGAAGAAGGCTGCAGAGTCTGTCAATGTAGTTAAGGCAGATGAAATACACAATAATAAAAAACTAAATTAAGATCTGAAATGTATATTGAATTTTAAAATTAAGTAATGCAGTAAGAGAGCAAAAATGTGAGGTGGTGTACATGGATTCATTGTCCATTCAGTATTCATTGAACATAGTACAGCACAGGAGCAGGTCCAGCCCATGCATTTTTGCTGAACAGGATGCAAAATTAAATGAATCCCTTCTGCCTACATATGATTCATGTCCCTCCATTCATGGCATATTCATATGCCTATGTAAAATCCACTGCCGCATCTGCTTCTGCCACTATCTCAGTGCATGTTCAAGGGGATGCATCCTTGTATGAGAAAGGTCTGCTATATATTAAAAAAAAATGTCCTCTACATCTCTAAAATCCCTGCCCCTCTGCCAAGTACTTGACATTTATAACCTTGGAAAAGTGTTCATCTAATTTAAGGTGATAAATCTATGGGGATTTTGTTCTGTCTGGCAAGCATTTGAGGAGCTATACCATGAAGAAAGTATCTTATTTAAGTTCAGGCTTGTTACAGACAACAGAGATTTTTTTCAGTAATTAAGGATTGTTCAGAGTAGAATTAGGAAAAATGGGCTGTTAGAGTACTGGTGTAGAAGGGTAACAAGGACGGATGATGAGTTCAGCAGTGACTGAGCTGACCGTGTTTGGAGTCATGTGATTCAATAAAGGTGAAAGTTCAATGTCAAAGTAGTGGAAAGAATATGTGCTGCCATCACGAAAGTTACAAATCGTCTGGTTGAATTTTGAATGGATGGGAAGGTATGTAATGGAATTGATTGCTGCGGAGCAGAGTTCTGGAAAGATTTTGGATTCAAGGTAACTAATATTGAGGAAGAGCAGATAGATCTTACAAAGCTCTGCTTGTGCTATCCCTAATTAGCCCCAGCCTTTCTAAATAAATATAAATCCTGCCACTTAGAATTTTCACAAATAATTTCCCTACTTCCAATCTACAGTAACCCGGCTTATCCCAGCTGCCTTTCTGAAATCAAGGAAATCTTCCAGTCTTCGTGTACTTTGCTTTTCACTAATGAATGTGCAGAAATCTTCATTATGGCCCTAGCAATCTCTTCACTGCCTTTTGTCACCCAAATTTCCTTAATTTTGCAATCTTTTCACCCTTACTGGAACATGCTATCTCTGAACTTGATAACTCTTTAAGACTGAATTATCAAATGCTTATTTTGCTAGCATCTGCTCCCAATGCACCTTTGTCAGGTCATCTTGTGCTATTGAATTTGGGAAAGGCTGATTTAAGATTGTAATTTGTGGGCCTGTGTCCTTTTTTTTGACTAGCTTTGAAACTTACAGAACAGTGATAATAAATTTTCTTTGAATTTTGAACTTAGAAATATTAGTAGTAAACAATTTTAGTTACAATGACTAAAGTACATAATGTCATCATATGCAATACTGAGATTCATTTTCTTGTGGGCATACTCCCATAAGTCCATTAACCATCATAGAATGAATGAAAGACAACATCAACAGGGCAAACAATCTGTGTGCAAAAGACAACAAGCTACAAATATAAAAAGACATAAAAAAGGAAGTAATAATAAAAATGTAATAAATACCAAGAATATAAGCTGAAGAGTCCTTGAAAGTGAGTCCATAGGTTGTGGGAACAGTTCAGTGGTGGGGCAAGTGAAGTTGAGTCAAGAGATTGTTGTTGTTGTGGCACCACTCAATGAAATTTTCGATCTCCTTCCTATATGCTGATTCATCACTTCCTTTGATTTGGCCTACTGTGGTGTCGTTGGCAAACTTAAATATGGAATTGGAGCTGTGCTTTAGCCATACAGTAATAAGTGGAAAGCGAGTAGAGCAGGGGGCTAAGCACATAGCCTTGTGATGCATCTGTGCTGATGGAAATTGTGGAGAAGGTGTTGCTAATCTTAAACTGACTGAGGTCTGCAAGTGAGGAAA
The DNA here is from genome assembly GCF_030144855.1 of Hypanus sabinus. NCBI lineage: Eukaryota > Metazoa > Chordata > Chondrichthyes > Myliobatiformes > Dasyatidae > Hypanus > Hypanus sabinus. The sequence goes on along the minus strand of NC_082723.1, from coordinate 62,265,494 downwards.
TCCAGGCTCCAATTGCACATGGAGGTATTGAGACTAAGATCTTGGAGCTTACTGAATAGTTTTTGGGGGATGATAGTTTTGAATGCCGAGCTGAAATCAATAAAAAGCGCCCTGTGTATGCATCTTTGCTGTCCAGATATTCCAGGGTTGAGTGAAGGGCAATGAAATAGTATCTGCTATGGACCTGCAGTGACAGTAGGCAAATTAGAGCAGATCCAAGTCACTTCTCAGGCAGGAGTTGATACATTTCATCGCCAACACCTCACAACACTTCATCACTGTGATGTTAAGTGCTGCTGGATGATAGTCCTTGAGGCAGATTACCATATTCTTCTTAGGCACCGGTATACTTGAAGCAGGAAGGTATCTCAGACTACCAAAGTGAGAGGTTAAAGATCTTGGTCAATACTCCAGCCAGTTTCATTACCTACTGTTTCAGTTACTTGGATAAGGTGGAGTACCACTTCCATCAGTTTCATGAGTGCATTTAAGAAATCAAAGTCCTTTGCACTAAAATAATTCCAGCTAATATTTGGAAAATTTTGATTCCTCACCACTAACCACTTTTCTCTCATACCTTTAAGATTTGTTTACATGTATGTTCCTCTAATTCTTGCATACATTTGTGAGTTCTGTAGTTTAACTGCAGGAATGTGATCACCCTTATCTTATTTAGTTCCACTGTGGGATATTCTCTTTGGATAGTACTGTTATGGTCTCCCTAGTTAGCAGTGTGACTTCCTCTTGCATAGCCCTCTCATCTCAAACCACTTTTCTGGGTTACAATAATATTGTAATTTTTGCTTTATCACTCTACTTGATATGATTTTCGTAGTGGAGTACGATTGAGGGCCTACTCTCTTGTTTCTGATGTTTTTATTTCAGTAATTTTTTAAACTACTATTACAGAACTTTCCTGCCATGATCACTGGGTCATGACTTTTTCTATCGGCCACAAATAATAGTGTAGGTTACATTTCAAGTAATAGACTTGTATCAACCTGAATTACAAAGGGACTATTGAAAATGGTGAATTAGTCCCTAGATCTGAACTTCTAAAGTATTGCACTAAATTTTGATGAGTTTTTTGTTTTCAAGCAGCAGATCTTCTTTTGAGATAATTTTGCATTGTATACCAAGATATGCCAGTCCAACAAATCTGCTGCGTAGAATATTTGCACCTCATTAATACAAAGATACGTTGAGAATACATCTACGTAATTTCTTCTGTGTGAGTTCCTGTCTGTCATTCTATCCTGTTTGTCTTATTCTGTTAATGGTAATCCACTAACTTAGACAAAGTTAAGTGGATGTATTAGTAGTTTAGGAAGGAGTTACAACTGCATGCTTGAACGGTGATTTCAAAATAAATAGTTTCATCAGCAAGCTTATACTGAACTCCTTTGGCAAGAGCTCAGGAAATGCGTGTTTATATTAATGCATGTTATATTTTCTACAGATTTTATGTACTTGATCTAAATATAAAATACAGGAATAAAAACCTGTAAATTGATTTCTGCAGTAAATATCCATGTTGTTTCATGTACATATTTGTTTCTCAGTCTGCAGGCATGACTGGGGCAGACACAGCCGTAGAAGATGGGAAACGGGAAGTAGCAAAGGAATCATCCACTACTGAAGACAAAGGTGAATAATTATGCTGGCCCAGCCTAGAGGCTTTGCTGTTTTTTGAATGTTTTGTACAAACATTCAAGTTGATAATTAACAAGATTGAATGTTATTTTAACTGAAGCAGTTTGAAATTAAGTCGATTAAAGAATATGGATTACTTAACTGTTTTGTCAATTTGATAGACTTGAAACTCTGCAAAAGCTATTCCACTCCGAACTTCCTCAAGTAATCATGAGTTCTATATCTGCTCAGCAACGCTGTTTGGGATCTTGCTCTTACAATTGTTACGTACCCCGTAACTGGGTCACTTACCAGCAAAGATAGAGAGGTCCGTTGAAGTCTGATGGTACTATTTTTAACAGTATTTATTGATAAAAATACACAAAAATAATATCAATGCAAACATACAGATAATATACGTCGCCAATACTAAATCTAAAAGCGCGGGTATAATAATAATCGATAAGGAATAGCTCTATCATTGTCTAGGGCATAATGTATTGTCCGATGGAAATATAAAAGTCACTTTAGTTCATTCAAGCTGCAGCTTTTTGGTTGGAGAGAAAGACAGGTTAAAACTTGCCCATTCCTTTTATGATGTGAATCCTTCGAGAGTCGTTGGGAGTTGATTTCCCTGTTGTTAGCTAAAGACCGTAAAGGCTCACCGATTCCGGGGCAGATGGAAATGGACGTACATGGCCTTCCCACCGGCTTTTGCTATTACGGGATCGCTAGCGTTTCTTCTGGTGCGTCTGAGGGGCTGTTCCCACAGACCCTCTTTTATCCTGACTCACAGGGTCTCAGATGTCAATCAGGTTGGGATGATGCAATCCCTCCACCAACCAGTCCACTTTGCCTGAGGGTTTCCACGAAGCACAGTATTTTAATACACAATTCTGTCTCCAAGAGACAATGGCCGTTTCCTGTAGCTTTATATCGCGGGGGGGGGGGGTGGTCAAGACATTCCAAACGTCTCTCTCTCATTTCCTGGGTCTCCTGACCCAAATCAATAGCGATCCTGCGATTCTCAAAAAGGAGGGGGCTGCAGGCATAACACAATGTACATTTGCCCTATCGAGATGCAGCACCTCACATTTATCTGGATTAAGCTCCATCTGCCATTTCTCAGCCCATATCTGCAACTGATCTATATAGTGCTGTACTCTTGGCCAGCTTTCTACACTCCATAACTCCACCAATTGTGGTATCGTTCGCAAATTTACTAACCCAGCTACCTACATTTTCATTTGGTCATTTATATACATTACAAATGGCAGAGGTCCCATCACAGATCTCTGGAATTATACTAATTTCAGACCTCCTTCCTAAAAAGCCCCTTTGACCACTACCCTCTGACTTCTAGTTCTGAGTTAAAGAACTAGTTCTGAATTAAACCAGTTCCGAATTAAAGAACTAACTCACTGTGGATCCCATCCATCTTAATCTTCTGGATTAGCCTCCCATGAGGGTCTTTGTCAAATGCCTTACTGAAATCCATGTGGACAACATCTGCTGCCCAACCCTCATCAGTATCTCATTATCTGTTCAAAAGCTCAAATTAAGTTGGTAAGGCACCACCTGCCGCACACAAGTCCATAGATTTCCAAATGCTGATATATCCTATTCCTAAGAATTTTTCTCCAGCAATTTCCCTACAACTGACGTGGACTCACTGGTCTGTAGTTCCCAGGATTTCCCATGTTCCCTCCTTAAATAGAGGTACAATATTAGTCACTCACCAGTCCTTCAGGACCTTGCTTGTGGTTACAGAGGACACAAACGTACTGGTCAAGGGCTCAGCAATTTTGTTTCTTGCCTCCTTCAATAACCTGGGGTAAATCCCATCAGTACTGGAGACATCCATCTTGATGCTCATTGGGAGGCCCAACACTTCCTCCTCCTTGACCTCTAAACACCCTTAGTTCAGCATTGATCTCCTGGTCCTCCATGTCCTCTTCTGTGGTAAATACTGAAGCAAAGTATTCATTAAGTACCTCACTCACGTTCTCTGTATCCAAGCAAATGTACCCCCTCCCCCTTTATCCTTGGGTGGTCCCACCCTCTCCCTGGTTATTCTCTTACTTTTGATGTATGCGTAGAATGACTTAATCCTACTTGTCAAGGACTTTTCATGGCCCCTCCCGGCTTTCCTAATTCCCTTCTTCAGTTCTTTTCTGACTTCTTTATATTCCTCATGTGCTTTGTTTGATTCTGACTTCCGAAGCTTTATATACTTTTCCTTTTTCTTCTTGACTAAATTCATCATCCCTCTGGACATAAAAGGTTTTCTTATCTTTTCACCCCTGTCCTTCTTTCTAACAAGCATACCTTTCCTGTACTCTGTACAATTGATCTTTAAACACCCTCCACATGTCTGATGTGGACTTGCCAGAGAAAAGGTGTTCCCAGTTAACACTTCTTAATTCCTGCCTAATGCCCTCATAATTTGCCCTACTCCAATTTAAAACTCTCCCACAAGGACTATACATATACTTATTTGAAAGATAAGGAGTTATGGTCACTATTCCCTAACTGTTCACCCACTGAAAAGTCAGTCACCTGGCCAGGTTCATTACTCAACACCAGGCCCAGTATGGTACTTATATGGTTTTGTACTTACAGGTTTCTTAAAATACATATACTTAACAAATTCAGCCCATCTAAACCCATTATGCTAAACAAGGTCCCAATTTATATTAATGAAGTTGAAATCCCTCATGACATCAATTTTTACACATTTCCTTAATCTGATTATTTATCTGTCTTGGTGGCTATTACAGGGTCTGTAGTACAATTCCATCTGTGTGATTGCACCCTTACTATTCCTGAGTTCCACCCAAATGGACTCATTGCCTGACCCCTCCATTATGACTCCTCTGAGTGCAATTGTGATACTGTTCCTGAACAGTAGTGCAACTCTACCCCCTCTTTTACCTTCTGTAGCTTCTAAAACTTTGAAAACCTGGTACATTTATCACTCATTTCTGTCCCCCTCTCAACCAAGTCTCAATAATGGCTACAACACTGTGGTTCCATATACTGATCCATGTTCAAAATTCATCTCTCTTGCCCATAATACTCTTAGTATTAAAATACAGACACACACTCAAACTATAGGACACATCATTCCTGTTGTTATTGATTTTGTGTTTCAATATTTACCTTTCAATACCTTTTGGTTTGACCCTTCCTTTATTGACCTGATGCTCCTGAGTAGCATTAGCAAACCTCCAGGATGTTGGTTCCCTCCATTTCAGGTGCAACCCATCCCTCTTGTATTGGTCACCTCTTCCCCAGAAAAGGTTCCAATGATCCAAGAACTTGAAACCTTGTCCATCTCTGCAGCAATTTATTCATCTCTGCTGTCATCCCATTCCTAACTACACTAGCCCATGGCACAGGGAGTAATTTGAATATTACAATCTTGGAGGTCCCACTCTTCAGCCTCTTTTCTAACTCTATATACTCATGGTGTTGGACCTCCCTTTTTCTGCCTATGTCATTGGTGCCAATATGCACAACAACCTCTGGCTGTTCCCTCTGCCCTTTGAGAATATCCTGCAGCTGCTCCAATACACCATTGACCCCAGCACCCAGGAGGCAATGCATCATCCGGTTTCTCTATTTTGGCCATAGAATCACCTTTCTGTCCCCTGAACCATCAAGTCTCCTTTCACTACTGCACTGCCCGACTTCCCCTTTCCTGTTGAGACTCCGAGCTGGCCACAGTGCCACCAGCCTGTCAGCTGCTCCCATCAGTCATCCCCCCAGCAGTATCCGAAAGGATGTACTTGTTGCTGAGGGAAATGGCCATAGGTGAACCTTGCACTGACTTGTTTTCCTTAACCTTTCTTTTCCTGGTGCTCACCCATCTACTGTCCGAAGCCTGTATTCTGGATTTTACACTTTGTGTGTTTTCCAACACTAAGGCTGTTTATAAGTTAGGGGACGAGCAGCTCTATTTTGTATGGAAGGTGAGATCCTTCAGTGTGTGCCGCAGGATGTTGGAGATCTTTTGCCAGTATGCTGTAGTGAGTGCAGTTTTCTATGCAGTTTTATGCTGGGGAGGCAGCATTGGTGCTGGTAATGCAAAAAGACTAAATAAGCTCATCAAAAAGGCTGGATCCAAATTTGGCTACAACCTGGGCTCTTTTGAATTAGTGGTGGAGAGGAAGCCACTAAACAAATTGTTTTCCATTATGGACAATCTGGCACATCCTCTCCATGGTCTACTGACTAAGCAGTGGAGCACCCTTTCGAACAGACTCATTCAGCTCCTCTGTCACAAGGATTGTTATTGAAAATCTTTCCTACCAAATGCAATAAGCATATACAACCGTTCATCTCTGTGCAACAGGAGTACACACATCATAGTGCAATATATTATTATTATTGCACATTGGTACGTTATTATTGTGCATGTTATTCTGTACTTTAAGTCTGTACACTAAGTGTTTTTAAATGCTGCTGTAACAAAAGAACTTCCCTCTCGAGATCAATAAAATACTTATTATCTCTTCAAAAGTCTTGTCTATAATATCTTTAGCCTCCTGAATACATCCACCTCTAGCTCCAACTCCTTGACCTGGTCAGTCAGACGCTGAATTTGGGTACACTTCCTGCAGATGTAGTCATTGGGGAAACCTTCAGGTATCCCAAATTCCCACATCTGACAGGAGGAGCAATCCATCCTGATGACTCTATACCAAAAAGGAAAAGGCTTGCACCCTCTTCACACTCTATCAGAGGTACATTCAAGCAGTGGGTGCTGCACTACCCTCCTTTTATTTGCAGCTGAGGTTAGGCCTTTTATCCAAAACTTTCTGTGTCTGTGCAGTCTTGCCCTTATCTGCTCCTTTTATCAAGTCAAGTCAACTCAAGTCACTTCTTATTGTCATTTCGACCATAACTGCTGGTACAGTACACAGTAAAATCGAGACAATGTTTTCAGGACCCTCCTGCTCCCGCTATCTTTCTTCAAGGTCAAAATTTAAAATTAAAATGCCATTGTATTGTAAGTGTCCGTTGTATTGGACATTTCAACCCTGGGAAAAATATACTTACTGTCTAGTCTAAACCTTTAAATTTGATAAACCTCTATCAGATCTCCCCTCAGCCTCTGCTGCTCCAGAGAAAACACCCCAGTTTTGTCCAAACTCTCCTTACAGCACATGCTGTGTAATCTAGGCAGTATCCTAGTAAACTACATCTGTACCCTCTCCAAAACCGTCATATCCTCCCTATAATGGGGTGACCAGAATGGAATGTAATATGTAGTCTACAATCCATAATTCAGCTTTAAGGCTCCCAGACCTGAAATTTTAACTGTTTCTTTTTCCACAGATGCTGCCTGACCTCTTGATTTTTTTTAAATTTTAGAGTTCCTTTTGATTTTCATTTACAATTTTTGTGTGATTGGGAAGTAATGAAGCTGTTGTGACCTCTTCTACAGGAAGTGACCTCACAGCTGCTAATTTGAGTGTCACCGAAGCGCCACTGGAAATTTGTGAGATGTTTGCAGATGGTGAAACCAATGGTTCTTGTGGAGAGAGTGAAGAAGCATCTTCAACCATTAATCATCAAATGTCAATTAAAAACACTCAGGATACTGTGAAAACTACATTGCAGGATTTAAATGAACTGAAACAGATCAATGAAAATGGAATATTAGAAGACAGTAAGACAGTTAAAGCAACTAGTCATATGAATTCAGATGATTTGACACTAGCATCTGTGACCGGAAGTAACGGATTTGTTTTAAATAATAAACCCTTATCGCAGGTACAGACTGGGTCTCCTCCCTTAATTGGACATGCTGCCAAAACACTTCCTTCATCTCCCAGCAAGGCTGGGGGAATTAACAAAGTAAAAACCTTAAGTTCAGTGTTAGCTGCTGAAGTTCTGCAAAATCAAGCCATGAAACCGCTTACTCTGGCATCAGCCAGATCAGGAGAAGAAAACCTCGAAGAAAACACATCTCAGGCTAAAATATTCTCACAAGGCCTCAATACTGAGGTCAAAGTTCATAGAGCAAGGAAGACAATGCCCAGGCTCAATCCAAATCAGGTAAGAAGCTTCATCTTCAAAAGTTATTGGTACTGGTTATACTTTTCTGCACATACCCTCTCAAAATTGCTTAAGTTACTCAGGATTAACAACAGTACTAATGAAGGAATTGTTACTTGTGGAACAATTTGGCATTTTGTTTTGGAAAAGAATCTAACTATCCATTATGCACATATCTGAAGCCTTGGAATCTTCAGTAAGATTTATCTTGATATCATTTTAGTAAATTTTAAAATTAGTCTATGAGCCTCCATAAAGTCTGTTCAACCAAAAATCAAAATTGGTGTGTGGAGCAGTTCTAAACTGTATTGATGGCTGTGTGGATAAATAAGGTTAACAAAAGTTGAGCACACTTGAGTTGCTTTGATTCAGATTTGCATAGCACAGAATCGGGTCCTTTGGTCTATCACATCCATACCAAACCTTTTGCCCACTAATTTGGGCGCATTAGAACCTTGTCCTTTATACCTTACATATGGGTCTAAATATCTCAAACATGGTGATTGTGTCTGACTCCACCATCTCCTCTGCAGCAAGTTTCAAATAATGACTGTCCAGGTGGGGAAAATAAAACAACCACAGATCCCATTTAAAATTCTTTCCTCTGACCTTAAGCCTGTGTCTCTTGTTTTTGATTCCTCTTCTGAGAAAAATAATTCTGGATCTTGTGTTACATCCCTTGGCCGCCTCCTCTCTAGGGTAAACAAAGGCAGCCTATTTAATCTCTTCTTCCCATAGCTAAAGTCTACCAATCCAAGCAACATCCTCATCTATTTCTTCTGAATTCTCTCCAGTGCAGTCCGATGCTTCCTGTAGTATAATGAGCTCACAATACTTCCAGTTGCTGTGTAATTAGTGTTTTGTGGCATAAAATTCATCTTACAGCTTAAGAGGGAGAAGCTAAAATCAGATGTATCAATATTACATTTGAGTAAAGGTAACAACAGAGGCATAAAAGAGGAGCTGGAAGGAGTCCCTGACAGATGATGGTAGAGCAGTAGTGACAAGAGTTTCTGGAAGTAATTTGGAAACTGCAGGATCCTTTCATCCCAAGGAAGAAGAAATATTCTAAAGCCAGGATGAGGCAGCCGTAACTGAAAAGGGAAGGCAAGACAGTGCAAGTTCAAATGTCATTCAGCCAAACACGAATACCCATGAATATTACCAAATGAAACAGCATTCCTCCAGGGCCAAGGTGCCAAACTGCCATCAGTCATACATAGCATAAGGCTCATGTAGCACATATAAAGATTGCAGTAAACATACAGTTGCACAAAAAATATAGTGCAAGTCCCTGAGTGTCATGTCCTGTAGAGACTGATGGTGCAGGATATGTAGAGTAAAAGAGAAGCAAAAGTGAACAATGAACTGCTGGAAAATGATGCTGGAGAGTTATTAATAAGGAGCCAAGAAATTGCACGCAAACTAAATAAGTATCTTGCAATAGTTTTTACTGTGGAAGATAACAGCAATGTGCCATCAATTTAAGAGAAGAGGCAGAACTGAGTGTAGTTGCTATTACTAAGGAGAAGGGAGCTGAAAATTCTGAAGATGGATAAGTGACCTGGACTGGATGGACTTCACCCCCAGAGTTCTGGAAGTGGTTGTGAAGGTGTAAGTCGTATTTCTCAGAATCACAAGAGTCAGGAATGGTTACAGAGGACTGGAAAATTAAAAATGTCACTCTTTCAGAAGGGAGGGAGGCAAGAGACAGGAAATTTTAGACTGGTTACCGGACTTCAGCTGTTGGTAAAATTTTAGAGTCCATTATTAAGGCTGAGGTTTTTCAGTACTTAAAGCACATGAAGTTATCATACATGAGGAAATCTGCAGATGCTGGAAATTCCAACAACAACACACACAAAATGCTGGTGGAACACAGCAGGCCAGGCAGCATCTATAGGGAGAAGCGCTGTCGATGTTTCGGGCCTGACGAAGGGTCTCGGCCCGAAACGTCGACAGTGCTTCTCTCTATAGATGCTGCCTGGCCTGCTGTGTTCCACCAGCATTTTGTGTGTGTTGTTTGAAGTTAGCATGATCTCCTTAAAACCATGGTTCCACTAATTCTGATATTATGTAAATGAACTGGACAACAGATCTGATGCCTTTGTGCCACATTTGCAGATGATTAAAAGATAGGTTGGTGGGGTGTGGGTGGCATGCCAGGTATTCTGCAAAGAACTTTGACAGGTTGGGAGTATGGGTGCAGAAATGGCATTTGGAATACTGTGTAAGGAAATGGATAGTCACGCACTTTGCTAGAAATAATAAAAGGCATAGACTATTTCTCAGTGGGGAGAGAATTCAGAAATTGGAGATGCGAAAGGACTGCGAAATCCTAATGCAGGCTTCTATTTAGGTTAACTTGGAGGTTAAATTGGTAGTAGGGAAGGTAAATGAGATATAAATATCCATTTTGAGAGGACTCTAGTGTAAAAGCAAGGATGTAAAACTGAGGCTTTATGAGGCATTGATCAGACCACATTTGGGGTATTGTGAGCAGCTTTTGGGCCCCATATCTAAGGATGGATGTGCTAGTGTTGGAGAGATTCCAGAGGATCCCACAGATAAGAGGGTTAACATGAGGAGCCTTTGATGACTCTGGTCTATTCTCATTGAACCCTACTGAATGTGAGAAGTATTGTAGGAAAGGCAGATGAGTTCAGGGCATGGATCAACACCTGGAATTATGATATAATAGCCAGATTGACAAGTCAGTATTCCAGGATTCTGTTGCTTTAGACATGACCGAGTGGGAGGGATTAAAGGAGAGGGGTGGGATACTAGTCAGGGAAAATCAGGGCAGACTGGAGAACTCGTCTTGTGAGCAAGACTGAGTCTTGAGATCCGCTACCCAGAGCAGCCAGAGTAGGCCCAAGCCTCAATCTTGGTTCATTATATTAGTGGGGCAAGAAACATAAGTTTGTTACAGTAGGTGACACCAAGATTGGGGGTGTAGTGGATAGTGAGGAACACTATCGTGACTTGCAGAAGGATCTGGATCAGCTGGAAAAATGGCAGATGGAATTTAATGTAAGCTGGTGCGAGGTGTTGCTCTTAGGTAGGACCAACCAGGGTAGGTCTTACACAGTGAATGACCAGGGTACTAAGAAGTGTGGTAGAATGAAGGAATCTGAGAATACAGGTTCATAATTCATTGAAAGTGGTGTCACAGATAGATAGGGTCGCAAAGAAAGCTTTTGGCATGCTAGTTGTCATAAATCAGTGTATTGAGTAATTGAGTTGGGATGTTATGTTCTATAAACATTGGTGAGTATTGTGTGCAATTTTGGTCATCCACCTACAGGAAAGATGTAAGTACAGTTGAAAGAGTACAGAGAAAATTTACAAGGATGTTGCTGGGTCTGGAGGACCTGGATTATAAGGAAAGATTGAATAGGTTAGGTCTTTATTTCTTGGAATGTAGAAGATTGAGAGGAGATCTGGTAGAAGTATACAAAATTGAAGGGTATACATAGTAAATGCAAGCAGCCTTTTTCCATTGAGGTTGGGTGAGACTACAACCAGAGGTCTTGGGTTAAGGGTAAAACGTAAAAAGTTAATGGGGAATATGAGGGGAAACTTCTGCACTCAGAGGGTTGTGAGTGTGGAAAGAGCTGCCAGTGCAAGTAGTGCATGCAAGCTTGATTTCAGTGTTTTAAGAGAAGCTTGGAAAGTTACATGGATGATGGGGTATGGTGAGCTGTGGTTCTGGTGCAGGTCGATGGAAGCAGACAGTTTAAGTGGCTTGACATGGATTGGATGGGAGGGTCTCTTTCTGTGCTCTACTTTTCTAGATTCTATGAATATTGAAGGATGTGGATAGAGTGGACGTGGAGAAGATGTTTCCATTTGTAGGGGTGCTGGGGGAGAGTCTAGCTCCAGAAGGTACAGCCTCAGAATAGAAGGATTCTCCTTTAGAAAAGATGAAGAATTATAAGTAACACTATTACTATAGGATAGAGAATGTGAGGAATTTGTTGCTACAGCTAGCTATGGAGACTGAGTAATTTGGTATACAGGTTCCCTCCGCTATCCGAGGGTAGAGCGTTCCTATGAAACCATTTGTAAGCCGAAATGTCGTAAAGCAAAAAAGCAATTACCAGTAATTTATATGGGGAAAAATTTTGAGCGTTCCCAGACCCAAAAAAATAACCTACCAAATCATACCAAATAACACATAAAACCTAAAAGAACACTAACATATAGTAAAAGAGAAATGTTATAAGTATACAGCCTATATAAAGTAGAAATACTGTATGTACGGTGTAGTTTCACTTATCAAATTCCAGAAGACAGCGAGCCAAAATTGATTTGGAGAAAAAAAATAGGCACGTACAGGCATGCGCACACAACTGCCCGCACAAGGCTTCACGGTCATGGTGGTCTTTCTCAGGGTAAACACACATATAAAGCGGGTGTTTTTTTCGTAAAAGCGAAAATCCTCTCTGGGTTAGTGAAAACAGGTACTAATGTAGGTCTTTCGTAACAGCAAGCTGTCGTAAAGTGCACGTTCGAAAAATGGGGGCCACCTGTATTTAAAGTGCTGGTTGATAGGTTCTTGGTTAGTGTAGGTGTCAAAGGTTGTGGGAAAAAGGCACTATAATGGGCTTGAGAGGGAAAAATAAATTAGTGATGATTGAATGGCAAACCAGGGTTGCTGAGCTAATTCTGTTCCCATGTTTTATGGTTTGCAGATCGCTGGCTTATCCCTGCTGCACTTATTAAATAATGGAACTGCATTTGCTAATCTTCAGTCTTCTGGCACTTTAATTGTACTTAATGATCATTTGCAGAATTCTCTTGTCAGAGCCCCAGCAATCTCCTCCTTTGTTTCCCATAACAGCCTGGGACAGATGTTGTTAAGCCTTGAGGATTTATCAACACTTTTCTGTGTGCCCATGGCATGCAACTGATTCTTAATAATAACCACGAAATTATCCATGTACAAGAACATAAGAACATGGGCACTTGGCCCCTCAGCTCTGTCCCACAGTTTGATAGTTGCATGGTTGAGTCTTGCAGGTCTGAATTCCTCAGATGCCAGTTACATATACATAATCCTCAGGTGTTTAATCTTTCACATTTATCTTCACTCTTAAGCATATCTCTATGTACTCAGTATCTTCAATGAATATAGATGGGAAGTATTCATTTAGGTCCATGTCCATATTGCGTGTCTGCACAAATCCAAGCATTTACCCATGCTTTTTCTTACTCTCCTGTTGCTCCTGATATAATTAAGTCTTCAGATTGTCATCTTACTTGGCAATGATATTCTAGGACTTTCATCCCAGGCACTACCATGCCACCATAAAGAGGTGGTGCTTCAAGAAAGTAACATCCGTCATTAAGGACCACCATCCAGGATATGCACCTTGTCTAGTTTAATCAAGTGCTTCTGTTAGAATGGTGCGTAGAACTGCATACGGTACTCTGTGCTGTCCAATTAATTCAATTATATTCAATTGTAACTTGACGTCCAAACATTTATACTCAGTGCCACGGTTGATGAAAGTAAACTTCACCACCCTGTCCACTTGTAATGCCACTTTCAGGGAACAAAGCATTTTGCACCTTGAGGTGTCTCTGATTTACATCCATCCCCAGTATCCTGCCAGCCACTGTGTCTTGGTTTATCTTCCCAAAGTGTATGATTTTGTAGTTGTCTGAGTTACGTTCCATTTGTCATTTCTTTGCCCATTTCCCGTTGTAGTCTTAGGCATCTACCTTCACTTTCCACTGTACCATCAATTCTGGAGTCATCTGCAAACCTGCTAATGATGCCAACTACATTCTCATCTAAATCAATATATGACATACCTCTGCGTTTTTTTTCCTTTCTATTTTTCTCTTTATCTGCTATACTGCTGTTTCACTTCCTGGCCTCCAGGCATATTAATTAATTGAAATTGTCTTGAATAATGTGAGAGGGTCTCCCTGTTGGATATCAGTCCCCTTCTGTTAGGACTGTTCATTTCTCTCTCGGTGGCGCCAAGTCTGTGAACTGCTCTGGCAGCTACCGTCTCTGCAACTTTCGCAGCATTTTTGCCCCACTAATATAATGAACTGAGATTGAGGCTTGGGCCTACTCTGGCTGCTCTGGGTAGCGGATCTCAAGACTCAATCTGTGGTTTGGAGTGCTGTCGTTTGCTTTTATTGTTTGCATGATTCATGTGTGTTTTTCTTCCCTCTTTCAGCACAATGGTTGTGGTCTTTTTAAAATTGTTCTTCGGATTTCTTGCTTTGTGGCTGCTCGTAAGCAAACAAATCTCAAGGTGTAATTTATGCATTCTTTGATAATAAATGTACTTTGAATCTAGGGTGCAGTATTTCCTCCTTGTACAGGACACTCCTGCCCCACAAGCTATTTCAATGATCTAAGTATCCAAAGCCGACTATCCTGCATTAGCTTCCCCACCTACTGCTTGCTTAGAGTTTTCCCTTAACTGCTATGCAACAGTGCTAACTGTGGCACCACAAATTTGTCTTCTGTTGCTGCCGTTGCTCCTAACAGTTACAAGTTGTATGTCGAATTCTTTTATCTCTTATAGCACTGAAACTTAACATGAAGTAATTCTGAATCGTGGCTCTGCTTTTTAACTTGTCTAAACTTCTTAAATTCGCTTATAGGACCACCTTCCTCCTTTTATTTGTGTTTTCAGTACTGTCAACTTCTATGACCGCTGGTTGTTCTCCCACCACCTTCAAAAAATTTTGTACTGGATCCATGATACTTCTGACCTCAGCACCCGAGAGATAATAGGCAATTCTGGAATCTTACTCTTGGCTGTAGAAGCACCTGTTTGTTCCACTACTGCTTTCTTAGTTTTTTCCCCACTCCAGCTGTGTAGCAGTGCCAAATGTGCCATAAATGTGTTATTTGTTGCTTCCGTCCCTCTTGACAGTATCCAGAATGGTATGCCTGCTTGAGAGGGCAAAGAACCACAAGGGACACAATATTTTTGGAAATGCTGGTAGTTTTGCACTAAGCTGCTTGTGTTGTTGCCGATAATAAAGTAAAATAACTAAAAATAACTGGGCCCAGAACATGTGCTCTCTTACAACTCAAACAATTTATATTGACCAATTAGCCTACCAATTGGTACATCTTTGGACTTTGAGAGGAAACCGGAACACCTGGATGAAACATCTGTGGTCGCAGGGAGAATGTAACAACCTCCTTACACAGCAGTGGCATTGATTATTTGGTAAACTGTATGTGTTTGAATTCACTTGCTAGATCAGTTGCCATTCACAATAGTGTTGTTAAAAAATCAATCAAATCTTCAAGCTGACAACCAATGATATTTTGAAGTTAGTAAGTAAAGCAGATGTCCCTTCATTGTTGGGTGTATTTCACATCTTTCTATTATTACTATATCACCTGTCTCTGATACGCTCCTCTGAGCAAAGGGAACCTAACTTCCCAATAGGCATTTTCACCTATCTGTCTGCAATGGGCAAGATTGATTCCAGTGGTTTCATTTCAAAGGTTTCCCTTGTCTGGATTTGACTACACACCACTGCAGTTACCATTGCCTGGATGTTGTCTTTAATCCTTGCCTCACTGTAACTTCAACAATGGCATTTTGTTTAACTGGCAGTATTCAGGATTCCCATATAAAAGTGGATGTCCTGGAATTACTTAGCACTTCCCTGTGCTCTGTCATTGGAAACCAGCAGTAGAGCATGAGCCTGTAACATTTCCCATGCACTAGTTCTGGGTAATGCACTAATTCCCATTGAGCCTGTGCCAGAGGAGTTGGTAGAGGAGAAGCTGGGATATAAATTAATGTGGCAAAGGAGAGTTTTGAGGAATATGAATGTATTAATTTATTTTCAATTTTATAGTTAATTGAGATTGGTTAAACATTTAGGGGCAACACGAGTGAATCTGCAAATGCTGGAAATAAATAAAAGCACAAAATGCTGGCAGAACTCAGCAGGCCAGACAGCATCAATGGGAGGAGGTAGTGATGACGGTTAGGGCCGAAACCCTTCATCAGGAGTGATGAAAATGCCTATTGGGGAGTTTAATCAATCTACAAGAGCATAGGTTCCCTTTGCTCAGAGGGGCGTATCAGAGACAGGTGATATAGTAATAATAGAAAGGTGTGAAATACACCCAACAACGAAGGGATATCTGCTTTACTTACATCACTCCTGATGAAGGGTTTCGGCCCGAAACGTCGTCACTACCTTCTCCCATAGATGCTGTCTGGCCTGCTGAGTTCTGCCAGCGTTTTGTGTTTTTTTTATTAAAAATTTAAATTGGTTTTGAATTTAAATTTTTAGTTCTAACTTTTTTTTTATATACATTTTACAGATTAAAAAACCCCAAATCACAATGAGGAACATTAATACAGTGCAAAATTAAGCATACAATGACAATATGATACAGAGAAAGAGAATTTAAAAAAAAAGCACCTAAATTGAAGACAAGTAAACTTAGTGTCCTCCCCAAGCCCCATAACACAAAAAAAAAACTCCAGACCAACCACAACACAATATAGAGAATATAAATCAGGACAATCAAACTCCCAGACTGTGACTACACTTAGCAACAGAGGATAGTAATGCCTACTACCAGAAAAAAAAAGGAGCTGAAAGCAAGGGACCAAAAAGAAAAAAAAACCCTAGTCAAGAGGAAGGTTATGAAAGTACTCGATAAAAGGTCCCCAGACCTTATGGAACTTTAGGTCCAAATTAAGAACTGAATAATGAATTTTTTCGAGGTCCAAGCAGGCCATAATGTCGTTAAGCCATTGAGCATGAGTGGGCGGGGCAGCATCTCTCCATCTAAGGAGGATCAAGCGTCTAGCCAGGAGAGAGGCAAAGGATAATATTCGGCATTTGGTCGGACTCAGACGTAAATCGAACAAAGCAATTAAGGGGTTTGGTTCTAGGTGCTGATTCAGAATATGCGATAACGTAGTGAAGACATCTTTCCAAAATTTCTCCAAGCTAGGACAGAACCAGTACATATGAATGAGAGAGGCCTCGCCCCTCTTGCATTTATCACAGAGCGGACTAATGTCAGGGTAGAATCGAGATAGTTTAGATTTAGACATATGGGCTCTATGAACAATCTTAAACTGTAAAAGGCAATGGTGAGCACAAAGAGAGGTTGAGTTAACCGATTTGAGAATCGAGTCCCAGCTCTCATCGGACAAGAAGGTATTTAAATCATGCTCCCATGCCATTTTAATTTTATCCACAGGGGCCCGTCGTAAGGCTGCTAATTTATCTTGGATAATTGATATTAAACCTTTACCTAGTGGATTAATGGAAAGAAATAAGCCTATAGCATTTTTCGCAGGCATTTCAGGAAAGTTAAGAATTAAAGGAATAAAGTGTCTAATTTGGAGATATCTAAAAAAAATGAGCATTGGGCAGATTGAACTTTACAGAGAGCTGCTGAAAAGAAGCGAAGTGATTATCAATGAAGAGATCTTCAAAACGTCTAATGCCCTTCAGTTCTAACATTTTAATAGTTCCCTTTATTTTAATTGGTTTGCAAATGTCTTTGAATGTTTCTGAATGCTAAGGATTTCAAAAAATAGTCCAAGCCTTTGAAAGGTTTGATAGCCAAATAAACATGGATATATAACTTAACCAGCAAAATATCACCTGTTTCTTGGTTCTTTATGGGTACTCACTTTCATTTGACAGAAAATTTTATCTCCAGATTACTTCAGAAAAGTGACCAACAGTTGTTTACTTGATTTTTTTTTAGAAAACATTAAAATTTTCACTATTCTATTTATTTTTCTAGAATTCTTTTGACTTTTCCAAATAATAATAGCTAAGTTGCCACAAAGTTAATAGTGAAAACATTGAAAATCGTAAGACTGAACAACTTTGCCTCAGATTTATTGTAAATGATTTTGGTGCTTAAAAAGCTCATATTATTTTTGGTGACACACTATTAAAGGTACTAATTTCTTATATGCTGTCCTTGGAAATCACTATTTAAATGGGGAGTATATAATTTTGATCAGTTAATCTCACTTTGAAAGATCTGTTGGAGGCATTCCATTGTTGGTGAGTGGTAAACTTATTAGCTGGTGCTGTAGTGGGATCAGTACTGGACTTCAAGGCAGATGATCCTGAGTTCAAACCCAGCCTGGTCCCAACTTGGGCAGCAACAATATTTGTGCAGAAGAAAGGCCTACTTCGGTATCTTGCCATGAAAACTTATTGATACTATAATAAGTTTTCAAAAAGTTCCCATGAGGTCGTGAAGAGTCAGACTTGACTTAACAATTGAACAACAACAATCCTACTAGATCAATTTATTTAGTTACATACCTATAATAATCTGGCTAATTCACAAGTTCTGATTGTCATACAACCTCTTTAAGGTTGCGTTCAAGGAACGAAAAACTGCAGCATTGTTTTAAATCTGCAAAGAAGAAGCTTGAAATAGACAGACAGTAACGCTACTTGTTGGAAAGAAAGAAACCAGTTAACATTTCAGGTCTTCTTTAGCCTACTCCATGATGAGGTTATGTTACACGTGAACAACTTAAAATGATTGATTCAAGGAACAGAGGAAAAGAGAAACAGAAACAAGAAGTTGAACTACCTTTGAAATTAGTTGGACCACAGTTGATTACGTGGGCATTTAGATTTTAGCAGGAGAGATCAGAGGTTAAATAGTCAAATCATACAGGTAGAAGGAGAAGCTGCAACATATGACAGGGCCTTTGGTGGAAGGACCAAGAACAAAATGACAGCAGTAGTACAGATCATGCTTTAGAATTAGGAACTCAGAAGGATAGTGTTTGTTTTGTAATGTCTGTGTGTCATTTGAGGAAACTCTTGGTTAACTATCTAGCTTATAGTAAGTGCTCACCTGACTACTTTGTGCCTTTATATCCTATTAAGTGAAAATTCATTTCCCCAAATTTGTCCATTATCCTAATCCTATGCCCTTTTTATTATACTCCCATAATTTTGTGAATCACAGTTGTGCAAAAGAGGAGAAAGATTCTAATGGGATTGTTCTGACACGAATCTAGAGGGAACTTGAAGGAATGAATGGCTTCCTTTCATGCTTATTGGTTCAAGGAAGTGTGATTTAGATTGGCCCTTCCTCAGTTTTAATTTTTCTGCAAAAATAATATTCTTTCATGTTTGCATCCATTCCTTTACACTTGTGTATGGGAAATGACATTAAATAATCTTGAATTCTGTGATAGTATTATAAATTATTCTTTGCAGCCCTTCTCTTACCTTGCCTCTATATCCTGTTTGATCTTCTAAAACACAAACACTCCAATCACCATTCTCTGCCAGGAACAAGAACTGCAGTGAAAGTCTGAAGTCATTGTTGAGGGCAAGAAAATTGTACAATGCCTAGTGGAAGAATGAAGTGCTATTTCTGAATTTACTCTGAACTCAATGGCATGTTTTGGAAAAGTGTAGATTTCATTAGTTTGTGAGTGGTATGGTGAATTTACAGTCAACTAATTACTCAGGGTTGCATTTAACAACAGAATGTAAGTGGATGTCAAATAATCACATCCATTTTTGATATTCCTCAGTGTGGTGAAGATTACACAGGAAGTAGTATCACTTGATTAGAGGACCTACAAATAAGTTGCTGCCTTGCACTATGGGCATGGGGGGGTGGGGGAGGTGTGGTTAGCTCCTAGTAAAACTTAACAAATCACTGCTGGAGTTGTGTGCTTGAATGTAAGTTACGCAGTTTGCAAATGTCTGGGGAGATGTTGAGCAACAGCTTGTGCTTTCCTACAGAGAGAAAAAAGCAGCTTGTATGCAAATTGCATGCCATTTCTGTGTTAAACAAGGCATTTGCCAAGAGTTTGATAATGTAAGAGAATTGCATTGAAGTAGAATGTTTCCCTTGAACTGGGGTTCTATGGGGATATGAGTGATAAAGAAATTGTATATTTTTTAATTGTTCACAATTAATTTGGGCAACAAGGTGTTGCAGTAAACATTTCCAAGGTGTTAGTTTTTAAAAGGAGCAAAGGAGCTTAATTTGTCGTTCAGTGATAGCACCAAACCTAATCAGCTGGGAATTTTGCATTGTTTGCAGTGTTGGCTGTTCTATTTCCAGTGCTCTAATCTCATCTGTATTTGAAATGTACCTTTTTGCTTTTAAAATGTTTAGGAACATCCTGAGGGAATGAGTTGTGCTATATGAATACAAGCCTGGGTTGTTTTATTTGCTAATAATGATGAGAAAAATGTGAAGTTAAATAAAACATTTAAAGAAAGTTATTTTGTGTTTCATTTGCTATTTTTAACAACATAATGTAAAGCTATAGAAGGAACGAGTAGAGGAAATATTGAATGTTTAACAGTTACTTGGACAGATTCATGGATAGAAAAGGATTATAGAGGGCTATAGGTAAGCCTAGTAATTTCTAAGGTAGAGACATGTTTGGCACAACTTTGTATTGTGCTGTAGGTTTTTCTGTGTTTTCTATAATAGAGGGTTATAGATAAGGATTATTGGGTTATGGGACAAATACGGGCAAATGGGACTGGCTAGATTGGATTTTAAGTCTGCATTGACCAGTTGAGACAAAAGGCTTGTCTTGTGCTGTATGACTCTTCAGACAATAACACAGAACAATAAACTTCAAGATCTGTCCATTCAGCACAGGGTTTGTGTTAATTATGAATGCCAATCCAAACTAAAACCATCATGGACTGTTTCCCTTCATTCCCTTCCTATGTATTTCTCAATGCCTTTTTAAATGTTGGCCTAATATCTGTTCCACCACTTCCCCTGGCAGCATGCTCCAGGCATTTAAAATTGCCTCATAAATCCCTGCCTTACCTTAAACGTTATGTCCTGTAGAATTTGATATTTCCACCAAGGGAAAGAAGACTACCTTGTCTATGCCTCAAGTAATTTTACATATTTCCGCCAGGTTGCCCCTTAGCCCCTGACGTTCTAAAGAAAATGATCCAATTTTGTTTAACTTCTAACTAACATCCTCATAACCCAAGCATTCTGGTGAAGCTCTTGTGTTCCCACTTAAAAGCCTTCATATAACTTCCTACAATGTGGCAACTGAAACTGCACACACTACACCAGTCATTCCTGGGTATTGTTCTGAGAGGGGGATAATTATGTATAATCTCACAGACCTTTTGAAACTTAGTACGTTTACACATAGGAAGTAGTATACAGCATGTAACAGGCCCTACAGCTCACCTCATTCATGCTGACCAAGGTGCCCACCTGAGATAGTCCTATTTGCCTGAATTTCACTGATATCTCTTTAAGCCTTCCCTATCCATATATCTTTCCAATGTCTTTTAATTGAAATTGCAATTGTATTTGCTAACCTTTTGCAGGATTGTGCAGAAAAAATTGCACAAGGGAATGAGGATAGAAATTGAAATGATTGGCCACCGGGAAATTTTTCTTTTTGTGGATGAAGCTGAGGTACTCAACGGAGCTGTCCCCCAATCTACATCGGATCCCACCTACGTAGAGGAGGCCACACCAGGAGCACAGGATAGATTAGATGAACCTCAGCAGATTCGCATGAGAAGAGTTGCCTTACCTGGAAGGACTGTTTGGGGCCTGATTGGAGATGAGAGAGGATGTAAATAGGCAGGTGTAGCACTTATGCCACACACAGGGATGAATGCCATGAGGTACGAATGGACAAGGGCACGATCCCTGTAGAAGGTGGAAAGTGTAGGAGGAGGGAGGTTTAGTAAAGATGTGTTTGGTGGTAAAATCTCATTGAAGATAGTGGAGATTGTGGAGAATGATGTGTTGGATGCAGAGGCTAATGGGGTGGTAGATAGGGCAGGAGGAACTCCATCCCTGTTAACTCTATCTGACGGGCAGATGGAGTGAATGTGGATGTCCAGGAAATAGAGGAGATGTGAACAAGAGCAGCATCAGTTGTGGAGGAAGCAAAATAAACATTTTTTGAAGGAGGACATCTCTAATGCCCTGAAATGGAAAGTGTTTTCCTGGGAACAGTTATGCTGGTAATGAAGCAACTGAGAAAGTGAATGACATTTTTACAGGTGAGAAGAGGTATAGTCAAACTAGCTGTGGGAGTTGATGGCTTTATTAAAGAGATCAGTAGACAGTTTGTCTCCCATGATGGAGACAGAGATCAAGAAAGGATCGAGAGGTGTCAGAAAGGGACCAAGTGAATTTAAGGGCAGGTTGGAAGTTGGATGCAAGGTTATTGAAATTGATGAGCTCAGCATGGGTGCATCAAGCAGCACCAATGCAGTTGTCAGTGTTGCACAGAGATTACCAGAGAAGGCTTGGAACATGGACTGTTCATGTGGCTAGTGAAAAGACAGCCATTTCTCGGGCCCAGGCAGGTACCCATTGCAACACCTTGAGGTTGGAGAAGAGGGAGGAGATGAAAGAGAAATTGTTGAGTGTTAGGATGGTGGTGGTGGAGGGGAACTGGTTGGGTCTGTTTAGAAAGGAACAGTGAGCTGTAAGGCCTTCTTGACGGTAATAGAAGTGTATAGGGACTGGACATCCATATTGAAAATGAGGTGATCAGGCCAGGGAATTGAATATTTTTGAGAAGGTCGAGAACATGTGAAGTGTCGTGGATATAGGTGGGAGGGGACTGAACCAAGAGGGATAAAATGGAGACAAGATATGTAGGCATGAGTTCAGTGGAGCAGGAGCAGGGAGGAACAGTAGGCTTACCTGGACAGTTAGGTTTGTGGATATTAAGTAGAAGGCTGAAATGAGCAGTGTGGGGTAAGGGAACTCAGTTTGGTAGTTGTGGATGAGAGAGCTCCAGAATTGATGAGGATGATGATGGTGTTGGGAGGCAATTTTCTGATGGTCCTGAGTGGGGTCCTCTTCAAGGGGCAAGTAAGAGAAGGTGTCTGAGAGTTGTCGCCTGGCCTCAGCAAAGGAGAGGTCAATCTCAGTAGCTCAACACAACTACAGTAGCCCCTTCATATGCGGGTTTGATGCTGAGTTTGGGATTGGCATGAGTGGGTCGAGGAGAGAAGAATGCTGGTCGAGCCTGAGGTGAGTGTGGATATCCAGATAATGGAGGAGATTCAGGTGAGGGCAGCATCAATGCTGGAGGAAGGGGAACCCTGTTCTTTGACGAAGGAGGACATCTCTGATGTCCTGTAATAGAAAGCCTCATCCTAGGAACAGATACAGTGAAGATGAAGGAACTGAGAAAAAGAAATGGCATTTTTATGGGAGACAGGCTTAGAAGAGATATAGTCAAGATAGCATGGAAATCAGTGGGTTTATAACAGGTATCAGTAGACGTTTTGTCTCCATCGCTAGACAGAGATTGAGAAAGAGAGATGTCTTCCTGTACAGTGACCTGACCTAGCTACTCCAGACCATGGGTCTTGCTGTCTCCAACTCTGGTTTGGATGACCTTGGATACCTCCAGACTGTGCATCCTACTGTTGACAACTCCATTTCCAACAACCCCAGATTCCTTCAAATCACAAATTATACGGCTTCCAATACTGGCTCCAGCCCCGATCTTGGCTGTTCTCACCTCCAGGTTGAGACTTTACTCACTACCGCTGCACCCTTGGACTCCCCTTGTCCCCTCACTACTCCCCAACCCCAGGTGCCTCAGGCAACCTCATCATCTCTTGGGTCTTTGAAACCTCCACCTTCCTCCCACCCTATCTTCCGTGAACACTCCTATCATTCTCTCTCTCCTCTAATGCCACTGTCTTTTATCTGCTCTCCCCCCCCCGACCCCAATCATTGCCATATCTTCACCGTTCCCTCTGACCTTCCCTTCTCTGAGGCAGAGCATTCTGCCTTCAGCAAGGGCCTTTGTCCCCCTTTGTCCACACCTCAGTGAGTTCCATACCCACTCTTCTATGTCACCTCTGGTCCAAGCCTACTTATTTGGCAAAGATTCCACCCCCCCCCCCAATCAATAACCCACTTCTCCCATCTGCAACCCTCCTCCTCTTGGAAACCTTGCTTTGGGTCTCTGCCTGCTCTGGATCTTTCTATCTCCAATTGCCGACAAGGCCAACTGGCTCAACTTCAGCATTCCTCTGTCCTCTTCTTCCTCTGAACAAACTGCCTTCCACTCTCTGCACACCAATCCCAAACTCAGTCAAACTGCAGACAAAGGTGGTGCTGTTATAGTGTGGTGGACAGATCTGTACCTTGCTTCCAGACAACAACTCTCAGACACCTCTTACTTGATTCTTGAAGAGAACCCCACTCAAGACCATTTAAAATTGTCTCCGACATCATCAGCAACCTCATCGACTCTGGAGATCTCCACAGCACCAATCTCATTGTTCCCTTGCCCCACACTGCTCATTTGGTCTTACTGCTTACTTCTGGTAAGTTAAGATCCAGAAACTTAACTTACCAGGTAGGCCTGATGTTCCTCCCTGCGCCTGCCCCACTGAATTCATGCTCACATGCCTTGATTCCATTTTATCCTCTTGGCTCAGTCCCTTTCCACCTGTACCTGTAATGCTTCATGTTCTTTTTCCCTGGCCCTGATCGCCTCATTTTCAGTATGGATGTCCAGTCCCTATACATGTCTATCCCCCATCAAGGGGGCCTTAAAGCTCTCTTCTTTATTGAAAACAGACTAACTAGTTTCCTTCCACTACCCACCTTCCTCTATCCTTACTGATCCTTACCCTCAACAATTTCTCTTTCAGCTCTACCCACTTACTCTAAATTTAAGGTGTATCCATGAGAGCACACATGGGTTTCAGCTATGCCTGTCTTTTCACTGCTATGTGGAACAGTACATGTTCCAAAGCAACACACACAAAATGCTGAAGGAACTCAGTCGAGCAGACAGTATCTATGGAAAAGAGTAAACAGTCAACATATTGGGCTGAGACCCTTCATCAAAACTTCCAAGTCTTCCCTGGTAATGCTCCCCAATGCTTTCTGTGCTACATTGACGACTGCAGTGGTGCTTGCTGCTTCACGCACACAAGCTGAGCTTGTCAATTACATTAACATTGCCTCTAACTTCCACACTACTCTTAAATTCACTTGGTCCATTTCTGGCACCTCTCTCCCTTTCTCAATCTGTCTCGGGCTGAAATGTTGATTTTTTTTTATTCATTTGCATAGATGCTCTCTGACCTGCTGAGTTCCTGCAGCAATTTTTGTGTGTTGCTCTGGATTTCCCGCATCTGCAGGATCTATCCTCTTTATGGTCTTCCAAGTAGGCCTGGTACTTCTGCTGTTTTGTACGAGAGGAAAGTTTGCATTTATTAAGATGAAGAAAGAGAATGATCAACAATAAACTATTTCCTGTTTGGATATCCTGTGTAAATAGCAGGTACTCTGAGTTTGATGTGGGGTAGGAAGCCACAGTGGTGTAATGTTAGTGTGATGCTGTTACAGTTCAATGAGTCAGAGCACCCTCTGTAAGGAGTTTGTACATCCTTCCCGTGGAATATGTGGGTTTTCTGCGGGAGCTCCGTTTCCTCCCACATTTCAAAGGCGTGCTGGTTAGTAAGTTAATTGATCAATATAAATTGCCTGGTATTTAGACTAGGGTTAAATTGAGGATTGCTGGCGGTGTGGCTCAAATGGCCTGTTCTGTGCTTTATCTCTAAATAAACTAAATAGTTCATCCTGGTTCTAGTGGATTTCCGAACAATTCAAGTATGTTCAGGTAGGGCCTTCTGACTGAGGTCTTTGACTTTATCTGTCTGGGTCAGATTTAAAACTAATTGCGTTTATTTTACAAAAAAAACTTCATTGTCTTTTATTATCATCAGTGTTGTTTGACTATTGTATTTGTGTGTTGATGGGGTCAGAGACCACTCTCATTTGTTCCAAAATTTTAGTATTTGCCATTTTACAAAATATGTTGGCTGTCTGAACATCATATGAATGATGCAATCTCATTGAAGATATTTTAAACAAATTAGTTTCCGGAAGAAACAAATTTGACAATAAAGTTGAAATATATAAACTATATAAACCACGGTGCAAACTATTAATTGGATTGTCATCACAACGCAATCATTGAAATAGGCAGTTAAATAGATTTTCCAGTAGTAGTATTCTCCTTTGTTATTGCCAGCAATGTGTGGCTGATTGTGGCTTAATTAGTAGAACTGCTGCTTTACAGATGTAGTGACCTGGTTTAAATCTTGACCGTTTGTCCTGTCTGTATGAAGGTTTCACTTTCTCCCAATGATTGCCTGGGTTTCTTCATGTTCTTTCCTTCCATATTCTTAAAGGTAGTCATGTAGCACGAAAACGGACCTTTTTCTCTAACTGGTCCATGCTGATCAATATTACCATCTGAGCTAGTCCTGTTTGCCCATGCTTGGCCCATATCCTTCTAAACCTTTTCTGTTATTTGGTCTTGAAGTTGCCTATATTGTGTGAATGGTAGAATATATGGAATTTGATGGGAATATGGGGAAAGTAAAGGGGATTAATGTACAGTTATCATAAATGGATGCTTGATTACTTCTCTGGCGCCATTAAGAAGGCAATGTGCAAGTAGCTCCAATAGAAATCATCAAGTATTCACTTTTTTTTACTGCTACAGTTGAATTCCTCAGCTACAGCCACAGACAATACAGTAAGTGACCTGGTTTTAAGGTGATTAAAAAATCTATTGCTACTCAAATGTTGATGAATCTTGGACGGTCTCTGGTTGCTAGTGCAGTTCTCATTTAAGACTGAATCATTCTTACAGGTTTGATCAAAATTTTGTTTTAAGGAGAGTTCCAGGTAGCATTACCGTCTATTCTGGCAAATGTTTAGTCTCTGGAGAATAAAATCTAAGACCTCAGAGAAAGATTGCTGATCCAGAGGGACATTAGGACCTGTTGTGTTTTATGTTTCACGGAGTCTTGAATATCCCCCACAACTCTGGACGCAGCAATACAGCTTGCTGGCTTCACAGTTCATCGCTGAGATTGGACGGAGTCTTTCAAAGGAAGAGGAGGTGGAGTACGCTTTATGATAAGCTCCTTGTGGTGTACAAATGTGGTGTTGCTGTCCCAATCCTGCTAACCCAACCTGGAACATCTTGTAATCAAGTGATGTCCATTTTATCTGCCGTGGGAGGTTTCAGCCATCATCTTGGTAGTGGGTTCATTCACCTCAGGCCTGTGTCAAACGAACTGAGCAATATAGTCAACAGGCATGAAATCATGAAGCTGTCCCTATCATTTTGGGGAATTTTAACCAGGCCAGCTTGAAAAAGTCTCTAAGTAATCATTATCAACATATCACACGGAACCAGCGGAGCCAACACGCTGGACCACCGTAATACTACCACCAAGAGCACTTTTTGTGACATCCCAAGGCCACACTTTGGAAAGTCTGATTATTTGGCTGCACTTCTACCTCCTGAGTATAGGCAGAGACTGAAGACCACAGCACTGGCAGTGAGAACCAAGAAGGTATAGACAAGGGAGTCACAGGTGAGCTTGAAGGACTGCTTTGAGTGGTGGACTGGACTGTATTCAGGGATTCATCCTTGAGTCCAGATGTGTGTGCCTACGAGAACATACTGTACATACAGGAATCAAAAGCCGAAGATGAACCAGGAATTTCATAATCTGCTGGCATTCAAGTCTAGTGATCCAGGACTAAACAAGATGGCCAGGTATGATTTGTGGAGGGCTATCTTGAGCAAACAAACAATTCTAAACTAGGCTAGGGATGTAATCGGATGCATGTCAACTCTGGCAGGGTTTGTAATCTATACCCTTCCTACAAAGCAAAACCTAACATCATGAATGGCAGTGATGTTTCACTCCCAGATGAGCTCAACGCTTTTTATGCACACTTTGAAAAGGAGAATAAAACTGCAGCAGTGAGGATCCCTGCAGCACCTGGTAACCCTGTGGTCTCGATGTCTTGGAGGCTGACATTAGATTGCCTTTCAAGATGGTGAACTCGCGCAAGGTGGCAGGCCCGGATGGAGCACCTGCTGCGGCTGTGAAAACCTGTGTTAACCAACTAGTGGGTGTATTCAACTATAGTCGAAAGTTTCTACCTGCCTCAAAAATCTGACAACTGTACCAGTGCTCAGTAAAAGCAGAGTTGAGCTATGGTGATGAATTGCTTTGAGAGGTTGGTTATGGCTGAAATCAACTCCTGTCTCAGCAAGGACTTGGACCCACTGCAGGTTGCCTGTCGCCACAATGTGTCTACAGCGGATGCGATTATCTGGACAATACTAACATTTATGCCAGGCTGCTATTTATTGACTATAGCTCAATCAATCCTACAGGTTTGATCAAAAAACTCCAAAACTTGGGTCTATGTACCTCCCTCTGCAATTGGTTCCTCAACTTCCTCACTGAAAGACCACAGTCTG
Source organism: Hypanus sabinus (assembly GCF_030144855.1). NCBI lineage: Eukaryota > Metazoa > Chordata > Chondrichthyes > Myliobatiformes > Dasyatidae > Hypanus > Hypanus sabinus. The sequence continues at coordinate 62,237,481 of NC_082723.1, read as the reverse complement.
TGCGAATCTGAAATAACCTTGCCAATAATCAACTCTGATGCACCTCAAGGATGTGTGCTTAACCCAATGCTCTACTCTCTACACCCATGACTAGGCACAGTTCAAATGCCATCTATAAACTTGCTGATGACACAACTATTGTTGACATAATTCCAGATGGTGTTGCAGCAACAACCTTGCACTCAGTATCAGTGAGACAAAAGAATTGATTGTAAACTTCAGAAAAGGGTAAAACAAGAATATTTCATTCGGAGTTTGAGGAGATGTATGTCACCAAAGATATTTGCAGATTTCTACAGCTGTACCATGGTAAACATTCTAACTGACTCCATCACCATTTGGTGTGTGTGTGGACACTGCACAGGATTGAAATAAGCTACAGAGTATTGTAAACTCTGTCAACTCTATCATGGGCACTAGCCTCCTCAGCATCCAGAATATCTTCAAGGAGCAATGCCTCAAAAAGGTGGCATAGTCATTAAGGATCCCCATCCTTAGGGCATGCCCTCTTCTCATTGCTACCATCAGGAGGTGGTACAGGAACCTGAAGGTACACACTCAGTGATTCAGGAACAGCTTCTTTCCTTTTGTCATCTGTTTTGTGAATGGGTATTGAATACTACTTAATTACTTTTTTGCACTAACGTTAAATCTGATTCTGATTGATGGTTGGCACAGACTTGGCAGAAGGTTCTGCTTCTGTGTTGAACAAGTTTAACTTATGTGATTAAGATCAGCTTTTTCTATAATACTGAGCGCCAGAATATTCAGAGTAAGTGAAATAGGATCTAGTGCATTCTTGCGTATATGATGACTAAATTCTTCTTGGGCTTCTAGCCAGGTAGAGGTATCAATCTTAACTGACGTTTCAATGACAAACTCTGCCATCTTCATCAGGGATGATGCCTAGGAATGTCTAGTCTGGTAGTATATATACCTCTGTTGTCCGTCCCTCCTGATTGATTAGTCCTTATCCAGTCAGGCTTCCACTGTTTCACCTTGTTTCCAATTGAACTCCAGTTCTTAGTTAGAGTGAGACCTTTGTCTTTGTTAATATTCTTTTTCTCTAGTTTTAGAGACTGACAACGGTGGCTATATATACCACCGAACTAGACATCATCCTTGATTAAGATGCCCGAGTTTGTCTTCGAAACGTCAGGTTAAAATCAGTACCTTTACTGGGCTGGAAGTCCAAGTAGAGTTTATTCTTCATTTAGAATAAGTCGTGAAATTTGTTATTTTGTGGAATTGTATAGTGCAAGCATAATAAATAATTACAAGTTACAAATTAGGTAAAGAGTGTGAAAGAGCAATAGCAAGATAGCGGTTATATACTGGAGTCTGATGGTGGATAGTGCGAGTCTGAGATGATGGATGCTGCCATTTTGCAACACAGCCTTTGGAAGATGTTCTTGCCAGTTCTACATGTTGTGACTAAATTTTCTTGAAAAAACAGTGTTGCTTGCTTCTGACCACAGTTGCATAGACAATACAAGGAACTGACAGCTTTAAGGTTGATTGTTTCGGAAGCTTGTAGCTGGATTGCTGAGTTTGGTGTCTTCTATTACGTCTGTCTGTAGCTATGACTGTAAAACAGCTTGAAAGAGCACTTGCGATTATAATTGAAATTATGAGTGTTGGCGTGATAATTGAAGTTGTTAATTAATGAAAAGGAAAAATGAAATTGAGCTCAAATGTGATCAGAATGGCCAGCAAATGCTGGATATTTCACAGTCATAAAATGGATAATAGTCAAACAGTGAGATGAGCAATCAGCTTGTATTATTTTTGGAATGATATGGTGTGGAGGAAATAAGCCCAGCTTTCCTTAATATTACTGTCCAGTTAATCACAGTCAAGAGCAATGTCTGCTCTTTTCTTGAAACATCAGATTTTTTTTTCCCTTTAAAATAAGCTCTTCTCTCTATATTAGCAAGAACATGTAGAAGATTGTTGCAAGAAATGTGACAGTAGGTGTTTGTAACTTTACTCATATATTGACTGGAACTCACATATTGTAAAAAGGCTGAATGAGATAGAATTTGTCATATGTGTTCAGGAAAGTTTCCTTAATAGGTACATAAGAAGTCCCAACTGGAGATTGTGCAATACTAGATCTCCTATTAGGGAATGAGACATAGCAGGTGACAGAAGTGTGTGTAGGGGAGAACTTTGCTCCTAGTAAACCTATTGCCATTAACCATATAACCATATAACATATAACCATATAACAATCACAGCACGGAAACAGGCCATCTCGGCCCTCCTAGTCCGTGCCGAACTCTTAATCTCACCTAGTCCCACCTACCCGCACTCAGCCCATAACCCTCCACTCCTTTCCTGTCCATATACCTATTCAATTTTACCTTAAATAACACAACTGAACTGACCTCTACTACTTCTACAGGAAGCTCATTCCACACAGCTATCACTCTCTGAGTAAAGAAATACCCCCTCGTGTTTCCCTTAAACTTCTGCCCCCTAACTCTCAAACTCAGTGAGTTTCAAGATAATTATGGAGAAGGATAGGTCTGGTCTTAGATTTGATATTCTAAATTGGAGAAAGGCCAATTTTTTAATTATCACTAATTTTTATTGCAACACCAACAAATTACATTCAATACAACCAGTTGCCGATTACATTTTGACTGTTTAACCCAGCCACCCCCAACCCTCATCCCCACCCCCTCCCCCTCTCTCCCCCCACCCCTCTTCCCTCCACCAAACCAACTGAATAGTAGTGCATACACAGACAGAGCATTCCTATTTTACTAATTTATCTGTGTTGCTCATCTTCACCTGGATCTGTTGTTGTAAATTGGTGGTGGAGCCCTGAGCTACCCCTTCCCATTACTCTTCCCATTGAACCCTTTGTAACATCTTTGAGTGTCACTTAGCAATGTCAGACATTGAACATTAACCGCACTCCCCTCTAGCACCAACAAATTAGAAAAGCAAAGCGGTTCTCATAGACAATCATATCAAAGAGACAAGAAAAAAAACCTGGTCAAATCCATTAACCTATATAATTAAAACCATTCCCATCTCAAATATAGTATAAAATGTAATCAAGACCCCAACAGCTCTCTTGCAGGAGACTGTTGCTTTAATAAACTCACTTAGCGATGACGCCAGTGACTTCTTATCTCGTACCCAGGAACGTAAACAAGTCTACTGGAGACGTAACTTGAAATTAACTTATACAACTAAAGTTATTCAGAACAAACTGCTGTTTTTCAGCTTGATTCTTGATGAAGTAGACATTTGGGTGTGTTGAATATCACCTTAGAAAGTAAAGATAAAAAATGTATTCTAGGCGGACTTGTATCACATTACCATGTTATCCTTGTACTAATAAGTTAACTGAGCCATTGCCTTAAAACTCTGACCTGCAAAACTCAAATGTACTTAATTAACTAAATACAAAAGTGCATTGAATGACTTCCGAATAAAAGAATGACCTGAAAACTTCACACCTAGGACGTTAACTTGCCTGTGCCTGTTAGATTGCGCATACAGGCTGGTCTGAGCTCTTAATGCGGTTCCATCTCCTCCTGAGGGGTGTGTGGACTTTGCCCAGAGTCATCTTCCATATCTCCCAGCACCAATGATTTCAGGGATTCTTTCGCTTCCTCTGCTGAGTTAAACGACATCTTCATGCCCTTGATATTCACTCTCAAAGTCACTGGGTCGATGAGGAACGAGTTGATCCCCTTTTGTTGAAGTTTAGCGCGGATCCCCTTGTATCTCTGCCGTTACTGCATTGCACTGGGGCTGTAGTTGGCGAAGAACTGCAGCTGGATGCCATCAGGGAGAGTAAGTGTGGCTTTCCTCGCGCTCTCCAGTATAGCCTGCCGGTTGGTGTACCGTAGAAGCCTAAAGACCATGGTCCGCGGTCTTGAGGTGTTGTTGGAAAAGATCCTATGTGCTCTATTGATGTGGGAGTTCTTGAGCACTGGAATCTAATTAGGCAGCATCTTCTGGAGATAGCCTCTCAGATCGTCGCCCTCAGCGCTGTTGTTAAGTTGACCAACCGTACATTGTTTCTCCTGGATCTATTCTCCAAGTCACTTAACTTTTTCCGTACCATAGTCACCTCAGCAAGACAGGAGCTAGTATCTTTCTCATTCTTGTGTAAGCTAACCTGAATGTTGTCTATTTTGTTGAAGACCGTGCTAAATTTTTTAGCATGAATGTCTGAACAACCAGAGAATGTTGCCATTCTCTGCCATATACTTCTGTATGGGGTTGAGAGCCTTTTCCAGCACTTACTTAGCAAGTGGGTTACCGTTTTCTGCAGCGATTCTATCTCCATTGCCATTATTTGCTTAATTAGCATTGCTGTTTCCTCGGATGAATCACTAGCTTGGTGTCGTCTGCTGGTATCTTGTTTTTTGGTTGAATTTGGATCTTTTTTTGAGGTCATGTCTTTATTTAGATCTTTCTCCAACTGAAACTTGTATTAAGACCGTCTATGAGCCCTAAAGAACGTGGAAAAGGAGGGTTATATGTCAGCGCTCAGTGCTATGCTGCATCTTGCCTCGTGCCCCACCAGAAATCGAGAAAGGCCAATTTTGATGATATCGGAAAGGGTCTTGCAAGAATGGATTGGGATGGTTTTCTGGCAAAGTTGTGCTTGGTAAGTGGGAGGCCTTCAAAAGTGAAATTTTGGGAGTACAGAGTTTGTATGTTCCTGTCAGAATAAAAGGCAAGAGTACCAGGTTTAGGGAACCTTGGTTTTCAAGTGATGTTAAGCCTAACATGCCCTGGAAGTTCACAAACCCAGATGAAGCTTCCAAATGTGTCTTTCTCATAAGTTAATATAAATGAAAGGTATTCAGTAAGACTCCAAAGTTGGTTTTCAAGAGATATTGAAGTCCTGGTTATGAAAAAAAAGGAGGTGCATAGCAGGTACAGGCAGATAGGAACAAATGGGGTACAAATGGCGTATAAGAAATGCAATAGAACACTTAAGGAAATCTTTTCTGTTATACACCTCTCTATATCTTATTGACTGTAAAACAGCTTGAAATGACACTTGTGATTATAATGGAAATGGCAAGTGTTGGGGTTCAGGTTGAAGCTAGAAGTTGCAGGGGAATCGAAACCAGAGTGCCAGACAGTTGATGGAGAGGTTGCAGACGCAGATGTTGGTAAAACCTCAGACAAAGTTGGGATTCGAAAGGTTGAGCATGGTGCGACTAGTGTCCTGAGCTGCGTATAGCTCAGTGCAAGAAGTATTGTAGGAAAGGTGGATGTTAATGTTGAAGATCAAATAGCTGGTTTACAAACCGGGGCAGTGCGTAGTAAAGAGAGGATGAGTTGCAATGTAAAAGGCGGACCAAATCGAAAAGGGTGAATACCCTAAAGGGGTTATATTTGAATGCGCACAGTATACGGAATAAGATAGATGAACTTGTAACACAGTTGCAGATGGCAGTATGATGATGTAGGCATCATGAATCATGGCTATAATAGAACAAAAATTGTGGTAAGCTAGAGTTTTGGGAAGGTTTTAAAAACCAACAGAAGGCAACTAAAGGGTCATTGAGAGGGTAGATGGAATACAAAAGTAAGCTAGCCAGTAATATTAAAGAGGAGACCAATAATTTCTTCAAATACATTGTGTAATAGAGAGGTGAGAGTGCATATTGGACAGCCGGAAAACAGTGCTGGAGAGGAAATAGCAAATGAACTGAATAAGTATTTTGCATCAGTCTTCACTGTGGAAGACGCCAGTAATATGGTGGAAGTTCCAGTTGTCCGTGGTCATGAAGTCTGTGAAGTTACAATTATAAGGGAGAAGATTCTTGGGAAATTGAAAGGTCTGAAGTTAGATATGTCACCTGGACCAGGTGGTTCTACATCCCGTTGTTCTGAACGAGGTGGTTGAAGAGATTGTGGAGGCATTAATAATGATCCCTCAAGAATCACTAAGTTCTGGAAAGATTCCAGAAGACTGGAAAATTGCAAGTGTCACTCCACTTTTCAAGAAGGGAGAGAGGCAGAAGAAAGGAAACTATAGAATATTTCATCTGACCTTAGCGGTTGGGAAGATATTGGAGTCAATTATTAAGGATGAGGTCTTGGAGTACTTGGAGGCACATAATAAAATAGACCACAGTCAGTGTAGTTTCTTAAAGGGAAAATCTTGCCTAACAAATCTGTTTGAATTCTTTGAAGAAGTAACAATCAGGATGGACAGAGAAAAATCATTTGATGTTGTGTACTTGGATTTTCAGAAGGCCTTTGACATGATGCTGCTTAACAAGTTTCAAGCTCATAGTATTACAGAGAAGATTCCTACGTGGTTAAAGCAGTGGCTGATTGACAGGAGGCAAAGAGTGGGAATAAAGGGAGCCTTTTCTGACTGGCTGCCAGTGACTAGTGGTGTGTCACAGGGGTCTGTGTTGGGACCAAATTTTATGTTACATGTCAGTGATTTGGATGATGGGATTGATGGCTTTGTTGCAAAGTTTGCAGACGATATGAAGACAGGTGGAGAGGCAGGTAGTTTTGAGGAAGTAGAGAAGCTACAGAAGGACTTGGACAGGTTAAGAGAATGGGTAGGTAAATGACAGAGGCAATAGTGTTGGGAAGTGTATGGTCATACAATTTTGTAGAAGAAATAAAAAGGTTGACTATTTTCTAAATGGAGAGAAAATCTGAGGTGCAAAGGGACTTGGGAGTCATTCTGCAGGATTTCCTAAAGGTTAATTTGTACGTTGAGTCTGTGGTGAAGAAGGCACAAAGCATTCAAAGCATTCATTTCAAGAGGACTAGAATTTTAAAGCAAGGATTTAATGTTGAGACTTTACAAAGCACTGGTAAGTCCTCATTTGGAGTATTGTGAGCAGTTTTGGACCCCTTAGAAAGGATGTGCTGAAACTGGAGAGGGTCAGAGGAGGTTCACGAAAATTATTCCAGGATTGAATGGCTTGTCATATGAAGAGCATTTGATGGCTCTAAGCCTGTATTCATTAGAATTCCGAAGAATGAGGGGTGACTTTATTGAATGGTGATAGAGTAGATGTGGAGAATATGTTCCCTATGGTGTGAGAGTTCGAGACCAGAGGACTGTGGAAAACTGGATGAGCCATGATGAAATGCTGGAGCAGACTTGGACGAAATGGCCTGATTCTACTGCTATATCTTATGGTCTTATGGAAATCAGGAGGGCTAAAGGAAGTCATAAGGTTGTCCTAGCAGACGGTGAAAGAGAATTCCAAGGCCTTCTACAGATATATCAGAGCAAAAGGATAGCAAGGGATAAAATTGGTCCTCTGGAAGATCAGAGTGGTCACCTATGGATGGAGTTGAAAGACAAAGGAAAAGATCTTAATGGATTTTTTTGTATTTACTTGGGAAATTAACACGGCAGTGTGATCATGAACCTTTTAAAAATTCCAGACGGGAAGGTGCTTGCTGTCTTGTGGCAGATTAGGATGGATAAGTCTCCAGAGCCTGACAAGGTGGCCCTTTGGACTCTGTGGGAGGCAAGTGCAGAAATTGCAGGGGCTCTAGCAGAGATATCTTTAGTCATGGGTAAGATGTTGGAGGATTGGAGGATAGCTAATGTTGTTCCATTCTTTAAGAAAGGCTGTTAGAGTAAGCCAGGAAATTACAGGCCAATGAACCTGTTATCAGTAGAGAATAAGTTATTGGAAAGTATGCTGAGGGACCAGATTTCTAAGTATTTGGATAGACAAGGTCTGATTAGAGCGGCAATGTGGCTTTGTGAATGGTAGGTCATGTCTTACCAGTGTTGCAGAGTCTTTCGAGGAAGTTACCAGGAATGTTGATAAAGATAAGGCAGTGGATGTTTTCTACATGGGCTTGAGCAAGGCCTTTAACAAATCCCCACATGGGAAGTTGATCAAGAGAGTTCGGTTGCTTGGCATTCAAGATGAGGTAGTAAATTGGATTTGACATTGGCTTCATGGGAGAAGCCAGAGAGTGGTAGTAAATGGTTGCCTGTCTGAATGGTGGTCTGTGAATAGCTGTGTGTCACAGGGATTGGTGCCAGTTCCATTGTTGTTTGTCATGTATATCAATGAATCTGGTAAACTGGATCAGCAAATTTGTGGATGACACCGAGATTGGGGATGTAGTGGACAGCGAGGAAGGGCTGAAAATGGCAGATGGAATTTAGAAGTGTGGGGAGTTGCATGTTGGGAAAACATACCTGGGTAGGATTTACATGGTGAGTGGTAGGGCACTGAGGGGTGTGATAGAACAGAGGGATGTGACAATCCAGATACATAATTCCTTGAAAATGGTGCTACAGGTAGCTAGTGTTGTAAAGAAAGCTTATGGTACATTCATAAATCGAAGTATTGAGTACAGGAGTTGGGATGTTTTGTTGAAGTTGTATAAGACGTTGTTGTGGCCTGATGTAGAATATTGTGTATAGTTTTGGCCACCTATCTACAGGAAAGATGTCAATAAAATTGAAAGAGTGCAGAGAAAATTTATAAGGATGTTGCTAGGACTTGGGGATCCGAGTTATAGGGAAAAGTATGGAATATGTTAGGACTTAATTTCTTAGAGCATAGAAGAATGAGGGGAGATTTGATTGAGTTTGTACAAAATTATGAGGAGTTTTGATAGGGTAATTGCAAGCAGGCTTTTCCGACTGAGGTTGTATGAGACTAGAGCTAGAGGTCATGGGTTAAAGGTGAAATATTCAAGGGGAACATGAGGGGGGACTTCTGCACTTGGAGTATGATGAGAATGTGAAATAAGCTCAAGTCAAGTCACTTTTATTGCCATTTCAGATTCAGATTCAGTTAATTGTCATTTAGAAACCACAAATGCAATGCATTTAAGAAATGAGACAATGTTCCTCCAGAATGATATCACAAAAGCATATGACAAAACAGACTACACCAGAAAATCCACATAACATTTGGCAATCCCCAATGCAGAGTCCGGAGAGGCTGCTGTGTATTAATATCGCGCTACCGTCTTAGTGCGTTCCCTGGAAAGGAGCTCCAAATCCACCAGACAAACAAGACCAAAAACTAAAGCTACAAGACCTGCACAAAACCATATAGTTACAACAGTGCCAACAATAGCATAATTGATAAAAAAAAAACAGACCATGGGCACAGTAAAAATAGTCCAAAGATGTTAAAGGACCATAACTGCTGGTACAGTACATAGTAAAAATGAGACAACGTTTTTCAGGACCATGGTGTTACATGACACAGTACAAAAACTAGACTGAACTACGTAAAAAAGCAACACGGAAAGTTACACTAAACTACAGACCTACGCAGGCCTGCGTAAGGTGCACAAAAACAGTACTGGCATTACAATAAATAATAAACAGGACAGTAGGGCAAGGTGTCAGTCCAGGCTCTGGGTATTGAAGAGTCTGATAGCTTGGGGGTAGAAACTATTACATAGTCTGGTTGTGAGAGCCCGAATGCTTCGGAGCCTTTTTCCAGACGGCAAGAGGGAGAAGAGGTTGTATGAGGGGTGCATGGGGTCCTTCATAATGCTGTTCCCTTTGCGGATGCAGCATGTAGTGTAAATGTCCGTGATGGTGGGAAGAGAGACCCCGATGATCTCCTCAGCTGATCTCACTATCCATTGCAGGGTCTTGCAATTTCCGAACCAGGCAGTGATGCAGCTGCTCAGGATGCTCTCAATACAACCCCTGTAGAATGCGATGAGGATGGGGGGATGGGAGATGGTCTTTCCTCAGCCTTCGCAGAAAGTAGAGACGCTGCTGGGCTTTCTTTGCTATGGAGCTGGTGTTGAGGGACCAGGTGAGATTCTATGCCAGGTGAACACCAAGAAATTTGGTGCTCTTAACAGTCTCTACCGAAGAGCCGTCGATGTTCAGCAGGGAGTAGTCGCTCCGTGCCCTCCTGAAGTCAACAACCATCTCTTTTGTTTTCACATTAAGAGACAGGTTGTTGGCTGTACATCAGCCTGTTAGCCGCTGCACCTCCTCCCTGTAAGCTGACTCGTCGTTCTTGCTGATGAGACCCACCACGGTGGTGTCATCAGCGAACTTGATGATGTGGTTTGAGCTGTGCGTTGCAGCACATCCGTGGGTCAGCAGAGTGAACAGCAGTGGACTGAGCACACAGCCTCCCGTGCTCAGTGTGATGGTGTTGGAGATGCTGCTCCTGATCCGGACTGACTGAGATCTCCCAGTCAGGAAGTCTAGAATCCAGTTGCAGAGGGAGATGTTCAGGCCCAGTAGGCTCAGCTTTCCAGTCAGTTTCTGAGGGATGATTGTGTTAAATGCTGAACTGAAGTCTATGAACAGCATCCGAATATATGTGTCTTTTTTTGTCCAGGTGGAGGGTGGTGGCAATGGCGTCATCTGTTGAGCAGTTAGGACGGTATGCAAACTGCAGGGGGTCCAGTGAGGGGGGGCAGCAGGGTCTTGATATGCCTCATGACGAGCCTCTCGAAACACTTTATGATGATGGATGTAAGTGCAACAGGACGGTAGTCATTTGGGCAGGACACTGAAGACTTCTTTGACACAGGGACGATGGTGGTGGCCTTGAAGCATGTTGGAATGGTGGCGCTGCTCAGGGAGATGTTGAAGATGTCAGTGAGAACATCTGCTAGCTGGTCTGCACATCCTCTGAGCACTCTACCAGGGATGTTGTCTGGTCGAGCAGCCTTCCTTGGGTTGACCCTAAACAGGGTTCTTCGCACATCAGCACAGCACTTGGCCATTTGTAGGAAGGGTGGACTTCCTCGCCGCCACGTCATTTTCCGCCTCAAACCGGGTGTAGAGGTTATTCAGCACATTTGGGAGGGAGGCATCACCTGCACAATTAGGTAATGTTGTCCTGTAATTGGTTATGTGCTGGATGCCTTTCCACATGTGCCGCGTGTCGCCGCTGTCCTGGAAGCGGCTGTGGATTAGCTGGGCATGTGCACGCTTTGCCCCTCTGATGGCTCGGGACAGTTTGGCCCTCGCTGTTGTTGGAGCTGCCTTGTCGCCTGCTCTGAAGGCGGAGTCGCGGGTCCTCAGCAGCGCACGCACCTCCGCGGTCATCCATGGCTTCTGGTTAGCGTGCATAGTGATGGTCTTGGACAGAGTAACATCATCAATGCACTTGCTGATGTAGCTGGTCACTGATGCTGTGTACTCCTCTAAGTTGGTAGAGTCGCCATTGGTTGCAGTTTCCCTGAACATATGCCAGTCAGTGTGCTCAAAGCAGTCTTGAAGAGCAGAGATGGCTCCTGCTGGCCAGATTTTCACCTGCTTCTGAAATGGTCTGGAGCGCCTGACGAGCGGTCTGTATGCTGGGATTAGCATAACAGAGATGTGGTCTGAATAATCAAGGTGGGGGCGGGGTTCTGCCCAGTATGCGTCGGGGATGTTTGTATAAGCAAGGTCGAACGCATTCTCCCCTCTTGTTGCAAAGACCACGTACTGATGGAATTTGGGGAGCACTGACTTAAGGTTTGTGTGGTTAAAATCACCGGTAACAATAAACAGTCCATCAGGGTGTACGTTCTGCAGTTCGCTAATAGCCCCGTACAGTTCACAGACTGCCTCCTTAGCATTAGAGCTGGAAGGAATGTAGACACCGAATATAAGAACAGAGGTGAATTCCTGTGGCAAATAAAATGGTCTGCATCTAACAGCCACAAACTCCACTAGCGATGAGCAGCTGCCAATGGAAGTGGTGGATGCGGGTTCTATTTCAGGATTGAAGAGCATTTTAGATAGATACATGGATGGAAGGGGTATGGAGGGCTATGGTCTGGGTGCAGGTTGATGGAACAAGGCAGATCAATAGTTTGGCACATGTGATCAGTAACTGAATTTATGATGCAAAACAAATAGATTGAAGTGAATATATTAGTGAATAGATTGAGTGCATTTCGCTGTTCAGAGAAGTCATTTTTTTAGTAAACATTCTGGATAAAGGGCAGGTGAATTAGAGGGAAATCATTTCACTTGAAGCAGGAGGAGGGCATGAATTAGAGGGTTGGAAATTGTTAGTGGAAGTGGAAGCATATATCACTGTGCTGTGATCCGGAAGGATGTTGGGAAGTATAATTAATTTGTATAGTTCTTGGCTGGCATACGTACATGAGCCAAATGGCCTCTTGCACTGTAGTTGATTTTGTGATTTTTTTTAAGCCAATCTAATAAATCAGCCTTTCCTGGTCACATAAATTGTGACTGGAAATAAACCGAGAGTATCAGCTTCGATGAAATTTGCATTGTTTAACCAGGAAATTATAAGGCAGCAAATGTTTCAGACCAGTTTACCTATTGGAAATCGGAAACAGCAGTAGACTTTTCATCAGAAGTGAGGTTAGGAATCTGAAACATTAAGTGCTTGTACAGATTTTGTCTGAACTGCTGGACATTTTCATCTTTTTCTAATTTTATTTCAGACTTTTAAGTATCTGCAGTGTTTTAATTTTGTTTTATTATTTAATTCACATTGGAATCAATCCTTTACACAATTTCTTTTAGGTATCAGTGAGTATAGAATATTAATTCAGAATATCAGGAATGCTAGTATTTTCAATAGTCTATACACTTGTACTGGTTTATTAATTTTGCATGCAATCCAGATGGTTATATTTTGTATTTTCACAAGTTTGTCACAAGTCTAAAGGTTTAAATTATTTTCTAAACAGAGAAAATTCAAAAATCAGAGGTGCAAAGGGACGGGAGTTCTTGTGCTGAATTCCCTTTAAATTAACTTGTAAGTTGAGTGGATGGCAAGGAAAGCAAATACAATGTTAAAGTACTCATTTCAAGAGCACTAGAATATAAGAGCAAGGATCTGATGCTGAGGCTTTATAAGACATTGATCATACTGTATTTGGAGTAATGTGAACAGTTTTGGATCCCTTATCTAAGTAAAGATGTGCTGACATTGGAGAAGGTGCAGAGGAGATTCACGAGAATTATTCCAGGAATGTTGGGGTTAACATATAAGGAGCATTTGATGGCTCTGGTCCTGTACTATTTGGAGTTTAGAAGACTGAAGTGGAATCTCATAGAATCCTGTCAAACATTGAAAGGCTTAGACAGTGTGGATGTGGAGAGGTTGTTTCCTTATAGTGAGTGAGTCTGGGACCAGAAGGCTCAGTCTGAGAATGAAAGGATGCCTGTTTAGAACAGAGATGAGAAATTTCTTTTGCCAGAGGATGGTTAATCTATGGAATTCATTCTCTCATATGGCTGTGGAGGCCAAGCCGTTCAGTATATTTAAAGCGGAGGTTGATATGTTCTTGATTAGTTAGGGCATCAGGGGTTATGGGGACAAGGCAGGAGAATGGGATTGAGAGGGATAATAAATCAGTTATGATGAAATGCTGGAGTAGACTTGATGGGCTGTGTGGCCTAATTCTACTCCTATGCCTTTTGATCTTATGGTAATAAGATAGCTTCATATTAGATTGCTACTAGACACAAGGATTACATAGCATTTTGACGTTTACTTCTGTTTTAGCAGCTGAGAAGGTTTTTTTTGCCAAAAAAACTTATTTCAAAATCTTTTGAGCAAATAATATAAGATGTAGTGCATCTTTTTAGAGAGCAATTTTATTGATCAAGTACTAGTTACATTTTTTTTTCCTTGATTGGAGTGGGCTTTGATTAGGTTTGTATTTATATATAGATTGTGCAACAGGTTTAGCTGGGAATCTTTGTTATTGTATGTGCAGTGGTACCTTGCAAACCATAGTGTTAGAAGACATTAATTTTCTACTTCTACTTTTAAAGCCACCAAACAAAGACCCAAAGAGTCTAGAATGTGGGAAAAATCCACCACCACCATCACCACAACCAACATCACCACAGAAACTGATACTACCTCAGAATCAGAACAATTCAACCACTAGTAAGCCACAGTCAGGTAATAACAGTAACTGAACTGGAATACAGTAAGTTTTATTTTAAATGTGCATTCATTGTCACGAAAATTCAAGTGATGATATTATAATTAATAAATTAATTAACAGTAACTATTTTAAGGCTGCTAATTTAGAGGTAAATTTCCAATAGTAAATTTAAAATTTCCTAACAATACAATAAAATATGCTATGGCAGAAATGTTTTTAAATATAGTATTTTATTTTAGTGTATATATTTTGATTAAATAGTTCAGATTGATGTATGTCTTTAGATAGTGTAGACATTTCCAATTTGAATGAGTAAGTCTCAGTGCAATTATAATTGAGATAGTAACACATAAACATGAATGGCAGCCATACCCTTGTAGACCATACATTTCTTATTAAATATTCAAAATAATTAAAACTTTGACAGTGGCTAGGAAGAAGAAAAGGAAAATGGGAACTTATAGCCTGGCTCCTAAGAAGAAGACCAAACTGTTAAAACAGCGCACCGTACTTGAAATGTTTCAGAACATGTCACAGTCTGCATCTGACATGCAGGTGGGTCTAGAAAGTGTAAGCCTTCTACTCAGATTTTATTTTCCATTTCCACTTCAGAAAAAAATGTTATAGTGTAGTTAAGAATAGGATTTCTATTTCAAACTTTGTTTTTTGCTTTGGTTAGGTGTTTTATTTATTGTCCATTTTAAGGAAAAAAATCTGATATCAATTGAGTATTGGTACTGGTCAAGCAAAGCTGTACTGAGATCATCCTTTGTCCTTTTTTAAAATCGTGCTGAGGTTAGATTTTGCTTGGCAAAATGCATCCTGCAGCTTCAATTAAAATATGATACAGTGCCATGCAAAAGTTTGGGCACCCCCCCCCTCCCCCCCCAGTCAAAATTGCTGTTTTTGTGAATAGCTAAACGAGTAAAAGATGACCTGATTTCCAAAATGCATAAAGTTAAAGATGACACATTTCTTCAATATTTTAAGCAAGATTACCTTTTTAATTTCATCTTTTACGGTTTCAAAATAACAAAAAAGGAAAAGGGCCCGAAACAAAAGTTTGGGCACCTGCGTGGTCAGTACTTAGTAACACCCCCTTTGGCAAGTATCACAGCTTATAAACACTTTTTGTAGCCAGCTAAAAGTCTTTCAATTCTTGTTTGGAGGATTTTCGCCCATTCTTCCTTGCAAAAGGCTTCTAGTTCTGTGAGGTTCTTGGGCTGTCTTGCATGCACTGCTCTTTTGAGGTCTATCCACAGATTTTCTATAATGTTTAGGTTGGGAGACTGTGAGGGCCATGGCAAAACCTTCAGCTTGTGCCTCATGAGGTAGTCCATTGCAGATTTTGAGGTGTGTCTAGGATCATTATGCTGTTGTAGAAGCCATCCTCTTTTCATCTTCAGCTTTTTTACAGATCGTGTGATGTTTGCTTCCAGAATTTGCTGGTATTTAATTGAATTCAATCTTCCCTTTAACAGTGAAATGTTCCCCTTGCCACTGGATGCAACACAAGCTCAAACCATGACTGATCCACCCCCGTGCTTAACAGTTGGAGAGGTGTTCTTTTTATGAAATTCTGCACCCTTTTTTTCTCCAAACACATCTTTGCTCATTGCGGCCAAAAAGTTCTATTTTAACTTCAACAATCTATAGGACTTGTTTCCAAAATGCATCAGGTTTGTTTAGATGTTCCTTTGTAAACTTCTGATGCGGAGTTTTGTGGTGAGGACGCAGGAAAGGTTTTCTTCTGATGACTCTTCCATGAAGTTTATATTTGTGGAGGTGTCGCTGCACAGTAGAACACTGCACCACCACTCTAGAGTCTGCTAAATCTTCCTGAAAGTCTTTTGCAGTCAAACGGGGGTTTTGATTTGCCTTTCTAGCAATCGTATGAGCAGTTCTCTTGGTCTTCCAGACCTCAACTTGACCTCCATTATACCTGTTAACTGCCATTTCTTAATTACATTATGAATTGAGGAAATGGCTACCTGAAAACACTTTGCTATCTTCTTATACCCTTCTCCTGCTTTGTGGGCATCATTTATTTTAATTTTCAGAGTGCTAAGCAGCTGCTTAGAGGTGCCCATGGCTGCAGGTTGTTGGGACAAGGTCTGAGGAGTCAGGGTATTTATAAAGCTTTGAAATTTGCATCACCTGTCCTTTCCTAATGTTGACTGTGAACAAGCTATAGCCCTAACAAGCTAATTAAGGTCTGAGACCTTGGTAAAAGTTATCTGAGAGCTCAAATCTCTTGGGTGCTCAAACTTTTGCATGGTGCTCCTTTTCTTTTTTTCACTCTAAAATTGTACAAAACAAAAATAATACACTAATCTTGCTTAAAGTGTTGAAAAGAATGCTTCATCTTTAACTTTATGACTTTTGGAAATCAGTTCATCTTCTACTCACTTAACTATGCACAGTAACAGAAATTTTGACCGGAGCTGCCCCGGTAACCCATGTAACCCATTAAAAAGCAGGTCATTTATTTTGCATTAATATGTTTTAATTTGAGGAAGAAGTTACTTCATATGTAAATCAACTATCTTGTTAGATCTGGAAAGTTTGTATTAGAGCTAAAAGTGTTGCATTAAATAAATTTATTGATGTATTTGAATGTAGATTTGAGAAACCATGTAGCTTGCAATTTATCTTTGCAAATTCTGAGTAAACACTGAGTTTTATCAGAATTAGTTGGGAGTAATTTTAGGGAAGTTGTGCAATTGGATAAACTACAGTAGAATTTAGGTGACAAAGCAGTGATACAGCAAAGTGGGCTTGCAAACTTTCCGGCATTTGATCTCTCATACAATCTTTTTCACAAGCCCATCATTTTTTTTTCCTCAGTACTGATGAAAAATAACCGACAAACCTTTAATACTTCTGTTCTCTTTTTGTGGAAGCTGCTGAAGAGAAGAGCATTTCAAGTTATTTCTATTTTTATTTGCGATCTCTAGTATTTACTATAGTATTTTTTATGAACTTCATGGCATAACTGATACTTTTTTTTACCCTGGAGCATCATTTGTCTGAATCTTGCTGGACAAAACTTTAGGACAATCCTGGATCTACCCCTTCCCTTTTCTGCTTCATCAGACTGAGCAAGACTAGTTTCCAGGAAGACTGCTTAAAATACAAGACTTTTCCACATTTCCCTTTTTATAAAATTTGGAAATTTCTCTTAAGTAACCTAGAGTGATGTAAACTCAAAAGAATATATATTCTTGTTCCAATGGTTGCAAGAATTGGCCAGGTAGACAATATTCAGTATACTACTGTCCTTGCATTTGATCATGAATGCTGGAGCATTGCTTTAGTTGCAGTTCCCTCTATCATGGATTGAATTGCAGAACTTTAAATCTTAACAGGTGAAAAAATTTTGTTAATCAGATTTAAATTTCCACAAAGATTTGTAGTGAGACTTTTGATGCACCAGAGGGTGCTGTGCTGTGCTGGAAGTTTGCATATATTGAATGATAGTGCGAAAACACTGATGTACCAAAAAGGTACATGAAAGCTATAAGGAAATTATTTTTTCTTGGAAGTAGCACAAAGTAAGCTGTCAACTGGTTTATCATGTGTGGGAAATACTAACATGAATACACTTGTGCAATTTATAGTAAAAATATTTGAATGTTCAGTACTTGTAAATGTTTGCTACCTATATTTACCAAAGCATGATTTTCAAGTGTATAACATGATGCATGATAATTCTAGAGATGATTTATTTTTATAAAAATTGAGCGAAGTTTAGAGATGTGGGCAAATGTATTCAGATGAAACAAGGCACAGCAGACTACAAGACAACATATGATGAATCAAGAGTCTTTTGGTTGGATGATGCTGCACTTGACATTTTAAGATCTAATAGTCCAGATCAATGAATCATGCTCTTCTGTTTTCATGTCTGAGATATTGTCCTGACCTTTGTCTTTTTCTTATATATTGAAGGAACAGACTAACCCCTCCAATGGTGTTACCCAGAACGTAAATGGAGAAAGTATTGACACATCTCAAGGTATGGAATCTGAGGATGATGAAGAGGAAGAGGACGAAGAGGAGGAGGAGGAAGAAGAGAAGTATAGTATTGTAGACCAACCAGATTCGGAATTATCCATGGACTTTAGGGGGCTTGAACACATTCGCAAAATGGAGATTTCTAAGGAAGTATGTACTTGGTGCTGCTTTGCCAGTTAATTTTCACAGTCTAAGACTTTTTACAGCTAATGAATGTGAATATTTGCAACTTTGAGAATAAGAAATTCTGGTTATGTTTATCTTCCAGCCCTGATATCCATAATTACATAACAGAACTAATAACCAGAATTTTTTCTGATGGTCCTCAGATTGCTATTTTAACAATCAGGGTCTGTTTGCAAACTTTGTAAGCTTCTGATTTGCATAGAAGTTTTTCTTTAACTTTCAAACAAATTTATGTTCCTGTTGTTCATTTGTTTTCCATGGGGTTTCTTATCAAATTTACCTGTTGCTTTAATTTCTAAACAGACTTGAACATTTAATTCAATTTATTCATGGTTGAAATTGCAAATGTACTTAAGAGAGTCCATCAAAAATTATTTTTTCATGCAAGCTGGCTTTCTGATAGTGTTAAAACAATTAATTCTCTACAAATAATTGGAAAACTATAACAAAATAAGTTGATTTAAGTTGTCCTTGACTATGTAGATTTGTGAGGAATTTGTGTAGATTTGATTATCCTGTAAATAGAAATTAATGTGTTCTTAAAGCAAAAAAAGCTACATTTATAAATTGCCTTTGTTTCCTTCTGCAGAAATCCAGATATCCATTGCACATCTCCATTAAATGTATACTGTCTATGTTCTGCTAAAATATGACAAATGAAGTATTGAGATGTGAATAATTTTATTGATTGATTGAGATACAGCATGGAATAGGCCCTTTGAGCTGCATCACCCAGCAAACCCCTGGCCTAATCATGGGACAATTAATAATGACCAATTAAACTACTAATCAGTATGTCTTTGGATTGTGGGAGGAAACCAGAGCACCTGGAGAAAACCCCACATGTTCCATAAGGAGAATATACAGACTTCTCATGGATGACATTGGAATTGAACTCCATATTCCAAAGCCCAGAGCTCTAGTAGCGTTGCACTAATCACTTTGTTACTGTGGTGCCAGTAGTAGTAAATTCCTCCCATTTTTCCACTTGCTTTCCAATGAACCCAGAATTATTTTATCAGTTACCTTAGCCACAATTACTTAATTTTTGTTATTTCTTTCCCTTGAGGCTCATGATACCTACAAATTTACTGGCTGTAGGTTGCAGTTTGCTACAGAAATTTTATTTCTCCATACAGGCTAACTACCAGCAGGAAGAATATGATCTTGAAGAGGAACAAGATTCTGATGACTTTGATGATGATGATGATGATGATGATGATGATGAAGACTTTGAATCTGATGTGGTGAGTCATTTGTGCTGGATGTGTATACACTCTAGATATTTGACTCAGGACATTTGGCTTCTGAATATCATTATCTGTACATTGTTATTCTTCTCAGCATGTTGTGGTGCATTGGATGGCAACCTTGCCATTTCTTCAGCATTTTGTCTTGATTTTATGAGACCAGGTTCTAACTCGATGCTCAACCCAGGATGGATGGAAATCCGAACCTGGGACCACTCACCTCAAAGTCCAGTGTTGATGCCACTACAACACCGGGTGGCTATCTGTGCATTGTTATGAATCATTTCTTAAAATCTTCTGTTCTATATTTTAGTTTCCTGGTTCATGTTGTGGTTATTCTCTAGAACAAGGACCAATTGAGGCAACAACTTCAAGGAAGATGGCTTACTCCTTGACCTGTCATGTGTATTTGTGAAATAGTGATTAGATGTGAATGGGTGCAATGAGAATTTGTGAATTAACTTTTATATTCAATGGACATTATTGATTTATGCTCCTGATTGTTGATTTCAGATTTACTGTGATACAGGCAAGTTAATGTTTTTCATCTAAGAACAGATGAGCAAACACACTTGCCAACCACAAAAGAAAAATTCACAATCCAATAAAGAAAATGGAACCTTCACAAAAGTTTGAATTAGAATGCCCCCTCCTTCATTTGTAGAGTGTCAGTGGGGACAGTGGCATGATTAGGTCAATAAAACCAATCTGATTTTGTTGTTGGAGGTAGTGGGATGTGAAATTGGTCTTGTAGCTAGGAAGAAGAAATGTACATTTGAAAGACTATGTTTGGTGGGTGTCAAAAGGGCAGTTACCTTTTCCTTGCAATTCTCTTTGACTCTTTGTCTTCTGGGTTTCCAGAAGACTGCAGTATATATACATACCAGTGAAATGGGCTAAGCCAAAAAATAAGTTTACTGCATGTTCTTGTTGCAACAGAGAAAAATAAACACATCATGAAATGGGAAGAGTGGAAGAAGCCTCTAATATCATTCCCACTTTCCCCTCCTTACCCAGAGCAACCTATCCCTTGCTCTTTTGCTCCCTCACACCTTTTTATACTATCTTCCCTCTTTCTTTGTAGTCCTGCTGAAGGATCTCAACCTGAAATGTCAGCTGTTTACTTCCATCCGAAGATAATTGCCTGACCCACTGAGCTTCTCCTGCTCTGTTGTGTGTTGCTTTAGGCTTCCAGAATTTGCAGTCCGTCATGTCTGTGTTTATTATTATTGGACTGTAGAAACCTGAGGAATGATGTTATATAGGTTTATAAAATATAAGAAGCAAAGCTTAGGTGGATAGTCACAGTCTCTTTCACAGCAGCCTTGTAAACCTCTTCTGCACCCTCTCCAGAGCCTCAACATCCTCCCTATAGTGGGCCAACCAGAACTGTACGTAGTACTCCAGATGTGGCCTAACCAGAGAGTTTTTAGCAAGGTATCTGTTAACATCCCTTCTGGCGGAATGACCCGGAAAGAGAAAGCCAGTGAGGTCTAACTGTAATTGACAATTTGATTAAATTATTCTTCTCTGTGTAAAGTCTCATAGCTCACTTCTAGAATATCCAACTAGAAGAAGAGGCCTCTTGGAGCTGACCATGCAACTCCTTCACAGAGTCTGGAATATCCCAGTGTCACTGGAGAGTCATGTTCTATCTGATTGGCAAGATAGTTGAGCTTTAGGTGTTGGGGACAGGGCTAGTAATCAAGCTGTTGCACTCCTACTCCCTTAAGAAATGTAGACTGAAGATGTGTATAGTTCTGTTTGAAACCAGAGTTAGATAATCAGAGTGATTGATAGTGTGATTAGTTTTAGAGAAATCTCCAGAGAGTTTATTTTGCTCCTGTGTAGTGTTGATATGGTTTGCTTTGAGCAATGTTCTACAGTTCATGTATAAGCTGATTTGTATTTTGTTCAATTGCTCTGAGTAAAGTAAATAAACCTGCTAATTTGTCATGAGTTCATTGGACTGCATTTCGTGAAACTTGTGTATTTGGAAGTTTTTCTGGATAATTGATTTACCATGAGCTTTCATCATTTGCTTAAATATAGGACATTGGTAGTCTAGTTCATAATGGTTGAGAGGTTGGTGTCTGAGAGATGAGTGGTACTTAAACATGTGAGAACATTTGCACTCAGTGTTCACTTTATTAGATATAGGAGTGTATGTTCATGGTTTTCTGCTGCTGTACTCCGTTCACATCAATGTTTAACATGTGCGTTCAGAGATGTTGTTTTGCACACCACTGTTGTAATGCATTACTGTTGCCTTTCTGTCAGCTTGAACCAGTGTGGCTATTCTCCTCTGACCTATTTCATTAACAAGATGTTTTCGCCTATAAAGCTACTGCTCACTGGAGGTGTTTTGTTTTTTGCACCATTCTCTGTAAATTTAGAGACTGCTTTCTGTGAAAATCCCAGGAGATCAGCTGTTTCTAAGATATTCAAATCACCCCATCTGGCACCAACAGTCATTCCACGGTCAAAATCACTTATATCACACTTATTCCCCATACTGATGTTTGATCTGAATAATAAGTGAACCCCTTGACTATGTATGGATGCTTTTATTTGTTGAATTGCAGCCATGTGATTGGCTGATTTGAAATATGCATTAATGAGGTGTACAGGTGTAACTCTCTCGCCGTAGACTCATAGTGAGTTAGCTTGTACTGCGAATGTAAGTTAACAATAACACTACCCTGCAATGCTTTGGGAATAATGATGAAAAAGCCATTTCCAATAAATAAACATGACTAGTGTAAATATGATTGGGTAAATACAAAACCTCAAAGTTTGAATGTTCCTTTAAGGGAAAGTAGGACATTTTCTTGTATGAATATTGACACACCCATGCATATGTACTGTTTGCCAGGAAGCAATAATTTAACTCACACCAGTATAAGCTTAGATTAAAGTTGTATTGACAAAATATTTTAAACTATAATAAAACAATAAAGAAAAGGGCCCATTACACATATATAAATAGCCAACAGTGTGCACATTATCGTTGGAGCACATGGTTGCATAACCTATCTGGTTTGCTTCACTTCATTTACACACGGTACTGAACAATTCTGCCTGAAAACTCCGTTGAAGTGGTACATAATATCCATGCAACGTCCAAGGACAAAGCATTGAGGTCATGTCATAACTAGCTAACTAAAACTGACCTGCACATTCTCTGTGAGATCATTGTCTGCATGATGATTTTCTGACAGTAGTATCTGTCCTTCCAAATGAGTTCATGTTCTTCTGTTCGTTTGTTGTCTGCTTTCATTTTTCTTCTTTCTCCTTCTTCCAAAATTCCTCCACTCTCCTCCGAACCCTCCAGAATGTTCTGGGGCATCTTGTTGGCGAAATACTAACAAGACAAATCCTGTTGTCTAATTCAACAAGCTTAACTAACTGAAATGCATAATTTAATTAAAGGAACACATTGGATTTATAGAAAATATGCAAAAATAAAATAACCAATAGCATAAATGTGTGTATAAAATACAGCATGGTCTTAAACAAGGTGTATTACACAGTTGTACCTAATAAAGTGGCCACTGAGTGTAGGTCAGGTGACAAATTTGGGTTTGTTTTATATGGTTATAATTTTTCTTTCATCAATGTAATTAAAATAAGTGCTCAGAGTCTAGACTGACATCTACATCATTTATTATTATATTGTAATTTGTCCTGTACTGTGCCTATTGCCTTGTTTATTAATTATTATACTGCCCTGTATTGTTTTGTGCGCTTTATGTAGTCCTGTGCAGGTCTGTAATCTGGTGTAGTTTTTATGCTGTCTCACATAGTCTAGTGTAGTTTTGAGTTGTTTCATGTAGCACCAGGGTCCTGGAGGAATGTTGTTTCATTTTTACTGTGTACTGTACAGCAGTTAATGGTCGAAATGGCAATAAACTTGACAAATAGATGGAACTCATTTAACCCTTTAAATCTTCATCAGATCTTGTAAAACAGTGGATTTGGTCTAATTTTCCAGCCTTTTTCTACTAGCTATCTAGACTATATTCCACAAAAACAATTAGCCAATTGCCTTTTGAAAACCTTAATTGAATGTTCCACCATAATCACAAACTTTGTGAAAGTGATGCCAGGAATTTGAGGCAGCCTGTTCTGAGGTTGGAGATCTGCCTATAGGCAGAAAGGTGGGAAAGGAGCTTGTGTTGTTGTTAACACTAGATTCTGTAGATGCTGGAAATCCAGAGGAACATACCGGATGATGGAGAAGCTCAGGCTGGGCAGTTTCTGTGGAGGGGAATAAATAGTTGAGATTTTGGATGGAGACTTTTCATCAGGACTGTTTTGTTGCTGCTGCTAGAGATATTTTGCTAAACGTTGTGAGTGCTGGAATGTGTGGCGACACTTGCACACTACCTCTAGCACATCCTAGGGTATGTTGGATGGTAATTTCATTGTATGTTTGTGTCCATGTGGATAAATAAATCTGAATGTACTATTGGGGATCTGTCTCAAAGTTCAAAGTCCTTTGTTATTTGGTGCCTGCATGGCCTTTGGGTTCAAAGTTTTATAGGAAACTTGTCATATTTGCTAATCTTTGTGAAGCTAAATTTATAGTTTCTCTCTGTATAATTGTCTTTTTGAAAAAAAGTAGCAAAGGTAAGTTTAATTGTTTTGGTTCTAAATCAGAAATTGAGTAGTATTTTTATTGAAATTGAAATGTTACCCATGGAAGGGTGGTTCAAAGGGTGGTTTAGTTCGCTGTAACAAATAATTTTGTAACTGCTTTTCTTTACCATTCAGAGTTCTGAATCTAGTTTGAAAAGGAAATGGAAGAAGAAAGGGAAGAATGACAGCCCTTGGATTAAGCCAACCAGGAAACGAAGGCGGAAAAATCGACCAAAACCAAGTAATAATGCAGGTAAAAAAAATCATCTTGGATATCATGCTTGGAAACAGTTGCCTACTACACATTGAGGCCACTGTAGTTACAACTTCAATATAGTTAAAGTCTAATATAGACTAATGTGTGAATTACCTTCCTGATATAAGATGATAAAACATAGGATTAGAATTAGGCTACTTGGCCCATCAAGTCTACTCTGCTGATCCATAATGGCTGATTTAATATCCCTCTCAACCACATTCTCCTACTGCCTCCATGTAACCTTTGACTCCCTGACTAATCAAGAATTTATGAACCTCCACTTTAAATATACTCAATGACTTGTCTTCCACAGCTGTCTGTGGGAATGAACACCAAGAAATTTGGTGCTCTTTACCATCTCTACTGAGGAGCCGTCGATGTTCAGCAGGGAGTGGTCTTTCCGTGCCCTCCTGAAGTTAACAACTATCTCTTTTGTTCACATTAAGAGACAGGTTGTTGGCTCTGCACCAGTCCGTTAGCCGCTGCAACTCCTCTTTGTAAGCTGACTCTTCGTTCTTGATGATGAGACCCACCATGGTGGTGTCATCGGCGAACTTGATGATATGGTTCGAGCTGTGTGTGGCAGCACATTCGTGGGTCAGCAGAGTGAACAGCAGTGGACTGAGCACGCAACCCTGGGGAGCTCCCGTGCTCAGTGTGATGATGTTGGAGATGCTGCTCCCGATCTGGACTGACTGAGGTCTCCCAGTCAGGAAGTCTAGGATCCAGTTGCGGAGGGAGATGTTCAGGCCCAGTAGGCTCAGCTTTCCAATCAGTTTCTGAGGGATGATTGTGTTGAATGCTGAACTAAAGTCTGAGAACAGCATCCGAACGTATGTGTCTTTTTTGTCCAGGTGGGTTAGGGCCAGGTGGAGGGTGGTGGCAATGGCGTCATCTGTTGAGCGGTTGGGACAGTACGCAAACTGCAGGGGGTCCAGTGAAGGGGGCAGCAGGGTCTTGATATGCCTCATGACGAGCCTCTCGAAACACTTCATGATGATGGATGTAAGTGCAACGGGACGATAGTCATTTAGGCAGGACACTGAAGACTTCTTCGGCACGGGAACGACAGCCTGCCCACTGGGAAGGCACCAGGATTGGATGGCATTCCACCAGAGGCCATTAGGTGCACAAAGGGCGTCTTGCTAAACCATCTGCACGAACTACTGTGTCAGTGCTGGATAGAGGGAGCAGTGCCGCAAGACATGAGACACTGCAAAATTGTCACCCTATATAAGAACAAAGGGGACAGAAGCGACTGTAACAACTACAGGGGAATCTCCTTGCTGAGCATTGTTAGGAAGGTCTTCACCCGCATGGTCCTAAACAGACTGCAGAAAATAGCTTAAAGGCTATATGCCGAGTCTCAGTGCAGTTTCAGGTTAGAACGCTCCACAATCAACATGATCTTCTCCCTTCGACAGCTACAAGAGAAATGAAGAGTGCAAAGAGAACCACTCTATGTTGTTTTCATTGACCTCACGAAGGCCTTTGACCTTTTGAGCAGAGACGGCTTGTTCAAAATCCTTGCCAGGATTGTTTGTCCCCTGAGGCTGCTCAGGATAGTTCAGTCATTTCACACAGACATGAAGGGCGTCGTTCAGTTTGATGGCTCTTCAAAGAAGAGGCCTTCAACATCCACAGCGGTGTGAAGCAGGGCTGTGTGCTTGCTCCCACCCTTTTTGGCATCTTCTTCGCAATCATGCTGAAGCACGCCTTTGGAACATCAACTGATGGTGTCTACCCCCACACCAGATTGGACAGGAGGCTGTTCAGTCTGTCCTGGCTGAGGGCGAAAACCAAGGTTCGAGAAGTCTCATCAGGGACGTGTCGTTTGCAGATGACGCAGCACTGTCAGCACACTCTGAAGAGCAACTGTAACGCCTCATGGACAACTTCTCAAGAGCATGCCAGGACTTCAGCTTGACCATCAGTCTGAAGAAGACCAACGTGTTGGGCCAAGGCATTCTGCACCCCTCAGCCATTACCATCAACAACTATGAGTTGGAGGTAGTTTGAGTTTACATACCTTGGCTCCACCGTCAAGGACAGTCTCTCCCTAGACCCCGAGATCAGCAGGCGGATCGAATGAGCAGCCTCAACATTTGCCAGGCCTGACAAAGAGAGTCTGGGAGAACGGAAAGCTGACGATGCACACCAAGGCTGCAGCCACAACAGACGCTGTTCAACCAACACAGACTGAAGCAAGACTTTCCAGGCGCAGATCCATGGTCTCGCGAAACTAGCGGGTGCCTCGATGTTAAAGTAAGGCTCTTGACAGTGTGGAGGATCAGAGGGATCTGGGGGTCTGAGTCCATAGCTGCTACACAGGTTAACACTGTGGCTAAGAGGGCATACAGTGCATTGGCCTTCATCAACCGTGGGATTGAGTTTAAGAGCCAAGAGGTAATGTTACAACTATATAGGAACCTGGTCAGGCTTCACTTGGAGTACTGTGCTCAGTTCTGGTCACCTCACTACAGGAAGGATGTGGAAACTATAGAAAGGGTGCAGAGGAGATTTACAGGGATGTTGCCGGGATTGGGGAGCATGTCTTATGAGAATAGGCTGAGTGGACTCAGCCTTTTCTCCTTGGAGCGGTAGACCATGAGAGGTGACCTGACAGAGGTGTATAAGATGATGAGAGGCATTGATCGTGTGGATAGTCAGAGGCTTTTTCCCAGGGCTGAAATGGCTAACATGAGAGGGCAGTTTTAAGGTGCTTGGAAGTGGGTACAGAAGGGATGCCAACAGTAAGTTTTTTATGCAGAGAGTGATGAGTGCATGGAATGGGCTGCTGGCGATGGAGGTGGATATGATAGGGTCTTTTAAGGGATTCCTGGATCCCTTAGAAAAATAGAGGGCTATGGGTAACTCTAGGTAATTCCAAAATGAGTACATGTTCGACACAACATTGTGGGCTGAAGAGCCTGTATTGTGCTGTAGGTTTTCTGTGTTTCTATGTAGTAAGTTCTAACAATTGCCAATTAAAATGTCTCTACTTAATGGTAGTGTTTGGTAGTGTTTGGTAGTGTTTGGTAGTGTTTGAAAGACATATTTTGCTAAGGATTTCCTTTTCTGCCTTGAACCTCAGTAATCCACTAGATATTACAAACAGTTCTCCACTTTAACCTCATGCAAGATTTGTTATTTGCAGAACGTAACAATATGTTCTGTCACAGAACGTAACAATAAAATGTAAATGTAAGTGCCAGGCCCGACAATTATGCCTATTTGTAGAGCAGATGTGAATCACAACCAATAGATCTGGAGTTTAAGAACTCTACCAGTGAACCAAGCTGCCAACTAAATGAACTGATTGTAATTATTTTATATATTTGAGTGTTTTGTTCTTTTCACAAGGCAGTTAAAAGTTAAACTGTTAAACTGGAGTCATGTATAGGCTAAAGCTTAAAAAAATCACACACTAGTCTTCATATCCTGACAAGCATGGGCGAACCAGGTGGGTCAGTTTCCAGAACTGTCAGAGGCTATCTTAGTTTCCAGAACTGTCAGAGGCTATCTTAGATAAACAGTTCAAATCGATTGTAATTGGACCGATACAGTGGTATAGGCAGTGGAGCTGCTGTCTCACAGCTGCAGTGACTGGTTTCAGTACTGGTCTTGGGTGCAGTCTGTGTGGAGTTTGCACAGTTCTCTTGTGGGTATATGATTTCCTCCAGGTGCTCTCACTTTCTTCCACTGTTGACGATTTAGGTTGAAATATTGCATTAATCCTGATTAGAGGCTTTGACATCAACAGTTCACTTCCTGCCATAGATGCTGCTAAACTCACTGAGTTCTTCCTGTAGATTGTTGATCCTGCATTTGCTGTGGTTGAAGAATGTAAGTGGCGTGCTGAGCTCGCACCAAGTGATGTAGGTATCCAGACATAGGAAATACACATTACCTTTACCTCTCCAGTTCACCTGTAGCAATTTTGAATCTCTCATTTAGCAGAAAACTAGGCATCCCTGTCGTCCTATGGACGATTTGCATCAGTGCAATGACATTTTGCCGAAGTGCAATTTTGTGACATAACACATCTCTCATATAATCATTATGCAAATTCATCTTGGAAGGCATGGCATTATAAGCATTGTTAAAGCATTAAAGAAAATGTTTTGGACTTAGAGCTAAATATATCAGATGATCAAGGTTTTTGGAAAGATGAGAAAGTACAATGGAGAAGTGAACCATAATTATTAATTATTAGATCACTTCCACTGATGAGTGCCTAACAAGCACTGGAGACATTTTTTGGAACTGAAACTTAGAAAGCATTAAAACCAGTGGAACTACAATGTGAGTGCCTTACTGGCAACCGTGAATTTGTAGCATATATAAATATTTGAAGATAATTGCAGATTGGTTTTGGTGGATTGTTTTTAGTTCTCATAGATTTGGAGAAACTGGACTGGCTTGTCTCAAGACTGATAGTTTCTGGAGTAGCCTTTGGGTGGTTTCTGCATCAAAGTGTTATAGAACCAACAAGTGAGCAGACTACACTAAATCTTGTAATGAATCAAGGGAATCTGGATTTTGCACTGGATGTCAAGTTGCAGGCTTCAAACATGATGTCAGGTCTGCTCAGTCTTACTACCCAAATGATCTGACACATCTGTGACCCAAGTTGCTCAGCTTCAGCTTCACGGAGGGGTGCATCCTGTATTGTGGCATGTGAGGATTCCATGTGGATAGTCTGAAAATTCCTGATGTAGTTTTCTTGGTGCCGTTGTACTGTACTGTCAACAGCAAAGGTGCCTATCCCTACAAAGCAAAATCTGTCATTTTCCTCATGCCCAATCTGAAAAGCTGACTTTAGCTGAGGGATAATGCTGTAGCAAAGGGTTGTAATCCTCCCCTCATGAAGTCATCTATGTGACAGGTAAGTACTCCAATCACATGATATCCTGAATCTTGCCAGTAAAAAAAGACAGCTGGATCCACTCGAGACATCTTCCCACCTGTTTCCAACATAATTTTCTTGACCTTTATGCCAGCAGAGTGATGCATCTGATAGATCTTCCACACACTTTTTGAGTTTCCACATGGTTCTTTCGCTTATGGCTTCAGATGGGGTTTTAATGTAAATGTCATGTATCAGCTCCATTCCTTGTAAGAATGCGGATTTTATGTCCATGCAGTGGGGTTGCCAGTGCTCTTGACGTATCTCTGAGAAGTAGTCGGAGAGACTCTGGTGCACATGTTGTTGAGTCTTTTTGGAGTTCTTTTATGTTCAGTTCCTCAAAACTTCTAGTCACCAGGAGTGATTCTGGTATAATTCCTGCCTGAGTTTCTTTCAGGGTGTGCACCCATCTAGTAGACACTGTCTTCTGGCCAATGTTTCTGGCTTCCTCAAACACTCCATTATTTCTCCAATGTCTGATTTCATCCTGTTTTGCTGATTCAAACAACACCTCTTTTGTTACTAGGACATCTGTGTTCACCAGTTTTTGCACTTCATTCTGGTTCTGTTCACTTACATAGCTTCCAAACCATTTTTCTCCACACACTGTGTGTGTGTGTGTGTGTGTGTGTGTGTGTGTGTGTGTGTGTGTGCATGCTGTATGAATAACAGCAGATCTTACAGATTTCTATCATCAAAATCTCTGCCTCAGATGTCTCTGCATTACTAAGTGATTTCTTCACAAGCAATGTGATATGATACTGTTCTACATTTTCAGATTTGTTATGTTTTTCAGTTAGCCTAGCTTGTTTGGTTCTGTGCAGACAGCTTTTTGCCCAGTGGTAAATACTTTGACATACTGCACATTCTGATCTCCTACTGTACTTGTTTATTGGATTTGTGCCAGGTAATGGAACCCTTGTCTGGTCACTCTGGGATCTACGCTGGCTATACTCTTCTTTCTGCTCAGTGAACTATGCCATTTCCTGACTCAAACTAATTCCGACTGTTGTCTTAGTTGCCTTTTCTGCAAAAATCCTCTTCATTGCTGGTTTCATAGATGCAAATGTAAATTCCGTACATGCAGTTAATGGTACCTGTCTGTCCTTTATGTCTAGACATGGAGTATCCAACAATTTAAAAGCTAATAACAGTGCCAGGTAGTTCCATTTTGTATTAATGCAAGCGACTACATAAAAAAAAATCAACAGTATAATCAGCCATATTTTTAGAATTGTCTCTAACTTTTGTCAAAGTCTGAATATGCCTCGTACGTTCAATCCTTCCTTCAGAAAGAAAACTGTCAAGCATATTTATTAGCATATTCATACAGTCATCTTTGTTCAAATCTTTCTCTGAAATTCCCATGGTAATCTGTCTCGTTTTTCCCAAAAGCACCAACACAACAGCCAAGACTTGCTTGCTTCTTCTGTAGTTCTGTAACATGAGTCCATGTTCCAGTTTTATATTTCCAGCTTTCATAAGGCTTGCTCTCGTCAAATGCTGGTGGTTTCCTTTAATTGTAAAATATCCTGTGCCACCACTGTAAACTGCCAAACAACAAAGACACATTTTTCTTCTGTTTAAACAACTTTCAACGTTTCAGTTCAATATATGAGGGCCGCCACGTTTTTATCCTGCAATTCCCCCTCTTCCTTCAGCACACACACGCGTAACAAGGAAAGTACACATGCCTACTAAGTATTTATATAGAATAAATGAACAGAACTCAACATTAGGGACAGATAGCATGGCTTTTAGTAAGGTAGGTCATGGCTTACTAACTTGATTATTTCCATGAGGTGACCAAGGTGATCAATGAGGATAGAGCTGTATTGTATTTTTATATAAATAAATCAATAACATCAGAGTGGATTTGTAACTTTGCCCATGAATACAAAAATAGATAATGCAGAAGGTTGCCAGTGGATATTGTAGGTACTCGATCATTTGTAGATATGGGCAGAGAAATGGCAGATAGAGTTTGATCTGGCCCTGTGCGAGGTGTTGTACTTTAGGAGATTGAATCTAAAGGGACAGTATACAGTTAATATAGCATCATTAATATTGTTGATTTATGGAAGATGCTGAGTCCAACTCAATATCTCCCTAAAAGTGACTGCAAAGGTTGATGGGGTGATAAATACTACAGTGCCATGCAAAAGTTTGGGCACCCCAGTCAATATTTCTGTTACTGTGAATAGTTAAGTGAGTAGAAGATGAACTGATCTCCAAAAGTCATAAAGTTAAAGATGAAACATTTTTTTCAACATTTTAAGCTCCTCAAATCTTGTCCCAACAATCAGCTCCTCTAAGCAGCTGCCTAGCACTCTGAAAGTTAAAATAAATGATGCCCACAAAGCAGGAGAAAGCTATGAGAAGATAGCAAAGCATTTTCAGGTAGCCGTTTCCTCAGTTCGTAATGTAATTAAGAAATGACAGTTAACAAGAACGGTGGAGGTCAAATTGAGGTTTGGAAAACCAAGAAAACTTTCTGAGAGAACTGCTCGTAGGATTGCTAGGGAGGCAAATCAAAACCCCCATTTGACTGCAAAAGACCTTCAGGAAGTTTTAGCAGACTCTGGAGTGGTGGTGCACTGTTCTACTGTGCAGCGGTACCTGAACAAATATGACCTTCATGGAAGAGTCATCAAAAGAAAACCTTTCCTGCATCGTCACCACAAAATTCAGCGTCAAAAGTTTACAAAGGAACATCTAAACAAGCCTGATGCATTTTGGAAAGTCCTGTGGATTGATGAATTTAAAATAGAACTTTTTGGTCACAATGAGCAAAGGTATGTTTGGAGAAAAAAGGGTGCAGAGTTTCATGAAAAGAACACCTCTCCATCTGTTAAGCACGGGGGTGGATCGATCATGCTTTGAGCTTGTGTTGCAGCCAGTGGCATGGGGAACATTTCATTGGTAAAGGGAAGAAAGAATTCAGTGAAACACCAGCAAATTCTGGAAGCAAACATCACACCGTCTGTAAAAAGAAAAAGCTGAAGATGAAAAGAGGATGCTTCTACAACAGGATAATGATCCTAAACACACCTCAAAATCCACAGTGTACTTTCTCAAGAGGCACAAGCTGAAGGTTTTGCCGTGGCCCTCAGTCCCGTGACCTAAACATCATGGAAAATCCGTGGATGGACCTCAAAAGAGCAGTGCATGCAAGATGTCCAAGAATCTCACAGAACCAGAAGTCTTTTGCAAGGAAGAATGGGCGAAAATCTCCCAAACAAAAATTGAAAGACTTAGTTGGTGACAGAAAGCATTTACAAGCTGTGAAACTTTTGTTCCGGCCCCTTTTCCTTTTTTGTTATTTTGAAACTGTAAAAGGTGGAAATACAAAAAGTAATCTTGCTTAAAATATTGAAGAAATGTGTCATCTTTAACTTTATGGCTTTTGGAAATCAGGTCATCTTTTACTCGCTTAGCTATTCACAGTAACAGAAATTCTGACTGGGGTGCCCAAACTTTTGCATGCCACTGTATGTTGCCTTTATAAGTCAGGATACTGTGTTCAAGAGTATTCAAGAGTAAGGAAGTTATGTTTTCGTTTGGTAAAACTTCGGTTCAATTCCGATTGCCCAATTATAGGCAAGATGCTGAAGTTCACCAGGATGCTGCCTGGATTAGTGGGTATGTACTGCAATGACAGATTTGGGTTTCCTCTGGGGTATCAGAGGCTGAGGGGAGACTTAATAGAAGTTTATAAGATTGTGAGAAGTATTGATGTAGATAAATTGATACCTTTTTCCTCCATGTTGAAATGTCCAATACTAGAGTGTATGCATTTAAAGTGTGTGTGTGAGAGTGAGAGAGAGAGAAAGAAAAGACTGCCCAGATTAGGACCATATCCTTCCATGTCTTGTCCATCTAATTATCTGTTAAACACAGTGGTTGAATCTAATTCTATTACTGCTGATGTTCCTGTTGATCCTTGCCAATTTTTATTGATGCTTTATAGAGCACATTTTACCTGGATACATAATGGCTTGGTTTGGCAACTTCTCTGTCTGTGACTGCAAGAATCTGCACAGAGCTGTGGATACAGCACATCACTGAAATCAGACTTCTATCCATGGACTCTTTATTTCTCGCTGACTGTGAAGCAGCCAGTGTAATTAAAGACCCCTACCCACCCCAGCATTCTCTTTTCCTCCTTCGATCAGACAGAAGATACAAATCCTGAAAGCACAGACCACGAGGTTGAAGGACAACTTCTACCCTACTGTTATAAGACTAATAAATCATTCCCATGTACAATAAGATAGATGCAACTTGAGAATCTACCTCATTATGATCTTGCACCTTATTACTTACTAGCACTGCAGTTTTTCCTTAGCTGTTTCATTTTGTTCTGCATTGTGTTATTTTATCTTGTTCCACCTCTAATACACTATGTAAGGACAAGTTTTTCATTGTATCTCAGTACATGACAATAATAAACTAATCTGAATTCCATTTCAACCCTTTCCTCAACAGCACATTCCAGATATCATCTCCTCTGTGTAAAAAAAATGTGAGAAATTAAGGTTCCTATCTCAATTTAAAACTGCCATTTTGTTTTTGGTTTTCCTACTTTTGGGAAAAGATTTTGCTTGAAAAATGTTTGAGGTGGAACTTGGGGCTGACCTTGTCAGTGTGCAGATCAGTGGATATCAATTCAGCATATGGGAGAAACTATATGTCTGCTGTCCATTCCAGTAATGTTTAATGTAGGATACTCTGCCACCAAAGTTTGAACACAGCCACCAAATGTTAGATTATTTAATCCTGATATCCTGTCCTCATCAGAAGGTTCAGAATTCTTTAACCAGTAAAAACCATGGAGAAAATGGTTTATAATTTGTCAAAGACAAATGTCTCTCTGAATCAATCTGTGTTCAGGCTATTGTGTGATTACCTTTCATAAACTTCTCAGTGTAAATTTAATTAATTACAGGTGCTGACACAGAGACCCAAACTTTGACAGATAATAATGAGTATACCGAGGTTCCCCTTGACTCATTGGATCTGCCTACAGGTGGTCTGTTTTCTTCACAGTCTACAGGTAAAGATGATATGGTGAACTTAAGAATACCTATATACAGGAACTTATTTCTGAATGTGCAACTTGGATAAAATAATTATTTGTTGTTGGGTGGAAACATTTTGGACTTGTATTTGACTTAAAGGATTGGTCCATTTGAGGTTTTGCATGATCTGTATGAGTACTTTTGACAATACTTTATGTAATAATAAAAGTTAATTTTGAATTTTGCTATTTCAATGTAGGTATTTCCCAAAGCTCTGACTCAGTGGAATTAGATAAACTGCAGGAGTTACCGCTTTGTAGCTGTCGGATGGAAACACCAAAAAGCCGAGAGATAGTTAAACTGGCTAATAATAAATGTATGGCCACTGAGAATATAGATGAAGAGGTAAGGAGCTCTTGCTTAAATTTGACAAAGTAATTAATTGGGCAGGTATCAGTTAGTGGATACATTGTTAGGACTGGATTGCATAGTTAATTATGCTAGAAAACTAATTCTTAATAGTGAAATTGCATGAAAATTAGCTTTTTTAGAAACCCAATCAGATAAAAGGAGCCAAATTAACTAAATAACACAAAAGGCAATATACTTATTAATTTATTTATTGAGAAAAATAATCCAATATTACATGTATATGAACCTCTGGGGTAATGCCTTCTATAAAAGCTATTTGGAGTCAGGCATCCCAATCAATGAGATGAGATTAGTGGCATAGGTTGTAGAGGTGCCATGCCCTATTTAAAAAGAAAAGACACGAACTCAGTTTACAAACAGAGTCTGCCATTCTCAGGAAATAGCTGTTTATGCCTCAATCAAAACAGCTTGCAAAAGACCTTAGAAGAAGAATTGCGGAGATGCATGAAGCTGTGGAAGAGGCTACAAAAGCATTTCTAAAGGCCTGAGTGTTCATCAGTCCACAGTAAGAGAAATTGTCACAAATTGGAGGAAACTCAGTACTGTTGCTACTCTTCCTAGAAGTGGGCATCCTGCAAAAATCACACTAAGAGCACAATGTGCAATGCTGAAGTAGGTAAAATACGACCCAAGGGTAACAGCAAGAGACCTGCAGAAATCTCTAGAACTTGTTACAGTCTCTGTTCAAGAACTACACTGAACAAGAACGGTGTTTGTGGAAGGACAGCACAGAGGAAACCACTATTTTCCAAAAAAAATCATTGCTGCACATCTCAAGTTTGCAAAAGACCACCTGGATGTTCCACAACTCTTCTGGGACAGTGTTCTGTGGACAGATGAGTCAAAGATTGAACTTCTTGGCAGAAATGCACATTGCTATGTTTGGAGGAAAAAGGACACGGCACACCAACCCCAAAACCTCATCCTAACTGAAGCATGGTGGAAGGAACATCGTGGTTTGGGGAGCTTTGCTGCCTCAGGGTCTGGACAGCTTGCAATCGTTGAGCGAGCAATGAATAGAAAATTGTATCAAGGCATGTCAGGGTAGCAGTCTGTCACCTGAAGCTTAATAGAAGTTGGATAATGCAACAAGACAATGATTTGAAAGACAAGACTAAATCAACAGCAGAATGGTTTAAAAAGAAAAAGCTTCATGTTTTGGAACGGCCAAGTCAAAGTCCTGACCTTAATTTGATAGAAATTTTGTGGAAGGATCTGAAGCAAGCTGTTCATGCAAGGAAGCCCACCAGCATCCCAGAGTTGAAACAGTTTTGTATGCAGGAATGGCCTAAAATTCCTCCAAGCCTATGTGCAGGATTTTTCAACAGTTACTAGGCATGTTTGGTTGAAGTTGTTACTGTATGAGGGAGTCACACCAGTTTCTAAAGGAACTTTTCTCAGGAAATAAATGTATAATTTTTCTCTGTAAATAAATGAGCAGATGTAATGTTTTGGTGTTATTTATTTACTCGGGTTCTCTATCTAGTTTTAGGACTTGCATGAAGATCTGATCACATTTTAGATCATTTGCAGAAGTATAGAAAATTCTGCAGGATTCATGAACTCTCTAGCACTACTGTATTTACTTGTAATTTGTAATTTCTTTGCACTGATTGTTGCTGCAAATCAACGAATTTAATGACATACACGGTAGAGATAGTAAATCTGATTCTGAGTAGTTGATGGTCAGACTTGGTTGAGACAAAGTGTGCATTTACCTACTGTGCCTCAAGCTCTTTTTCAGAATGATGCTTTGGAGTTCTTTGTTCCTGCATGAGAGGGTTGAAGTTCCTCAGTCAGATGATCAATTCGAAAGATGCCTGAACTATACCTCTTCCCACTCTGTTAATTGTAAAAATGCCATCCCTTCTCTCAATTCCTCCGTCTCCACTGCATCTGCTCTCAGGGTGAGGCTTTTCATATCAGAGCAATATTCTTCCAAGACCAACTCTTCCCTCACCCCATCCTCCTGCCATCCTAGCAGCGATAGGCACCTACCACTCCACTACAATTCTCCACGTCCCAACACAATTCTCCATAACCTCCAGCATCTCCAACAGGATCCCACAACCAAACAGATCTCTCCCCCCACCCCCCTCCACACTTTATGCTTTCCACAGGGATTGCTCCCTCTGTGACTCTTTTGTCGACTCATCCCCCTGCACTGATCTCCCTCCTGGCATTTATCCTTGCAAGCGAGCAAGTGCTACACCTACCCCTACAACCTCCTTCTTCACTACCATTCAGGGTCTCAAACATTCCTTTCAGGTGAGGCAACACTTTACCTGTGAGTCTTTTGGGGTCATCTACTGTATTTGGTGCTCTCAATGTGATGTTCTGTATATCAGTGAGACCCAACGTAGATTGCTGAGTACTGCTTTGCTGAGCACCTACGCTCCACGACAGAAAAAGAGGGAACTCCCACCCATTTTAATTCCACTTTCCATTCCCATTCCAACATGCCTCTTCTGTTGTAATGAGGCCACACTCAGGCTGGAGGAACAACACCTTATATTCCGTCTGGGTAGCCTCCAACCTGATGACCTGGACATTGATTTCTTTAACTTCCAGTAATGCCTGACCCCCACACTCCTCCCCTCACCTCATCATTCCCCATTTGCTTTTTCCTTTCCTCCTTACCTGCCAATCACCTCCCTCTGATGTTCCTCCCCCTTTCTTTCTTTTATGGCCTTCTGTCCTCTTCTATTATATTCCCCCTTCTCCAGCCCTGTGTCTCTTTCACCAATCAAACTTCCCAGTTCTTTCTTCGCCTCTCTCCCCTCCTGGTTTCACCAATCACCTCTTGTTTCTTCCTCTTCCCCACACCTTCTGACTCTTGACTCCTCATCTTTTTTCTTCAGTCCTGATGAAGGGTCTCAGCTCGAAACATGGACTATACTCTTTTTCATAGATGCTTCCTGGCTTGCTGAGTTCCTCCAGCATTTTCTGTGTGCTGCAGATATTTCCAATATCTGCAGGTTTTCTCATGTATGCGTCATGAAATTTCTTGTTTTGCGGCAGTGGTGCAGTGCAAGACACAAAAAATTACTGTAAGTTATAAAAAAAATAAAAGGTGCAAAGGAGAAATAGCAAAGTAGTGTTCAAGGTATCATGGAAGAACCTGTTCCTAAAATGCTGAGTGTGGGTTTTTAAGCTCCTGTACTTCCTGATGGTAGTAATTCAATGCTTTGTTGTTGATTTTAAAAATAATTCAGTGATAATAGTTTAGAACATAACTTTGTAAATAAGAAGCTGATTGCATAATCGTTTCTTCTAGTTAAGTAGCTGCATTAACACAGTGATTAAGCAAGAGTTGATGCGACCTTCCAATAAGGTGCAACTAATGGTGTTATGTGAGGACCATAGATCCCGGATGGTTAAGCATCAGTGTTGCCCAGGATGTGGATATTTCTGCACCGCCGTAAGTATAGAAAGCATCAAAGCATTTAAGTACAAATATCACATCAAAAATATTTTCTCATTGATTTAAAATTCAACTTATGTATTTAATATTGGACAAAATTTGAAATGGTATCTTGTGATGTGTGAAACATTATTATCTTTTTCTTAGAGCAGGTTACCTTGAAAGCCATGAGGCATGCTCATAAATGGCAGCAAGCATGTAAATATTATTTATTTTTAAATAGCTGAATGTCTCAGAATAATAGAATATTTAGAGTTGGCTTGCTGCTTCATTTCCAAATAAAGGAAAGAAAATAGCCTGGTTCCAATTCTAGGCACTCTGTGTGGGAACCAGATAGATTGTCCACCAGGTGACACATGAGACTTCAAACTAAATGGCTGCATTTTTGATAGCTGTGGCAGG
Source organism: Hypanus sabinus (assembly GCF_030144855.1). NCBI lineage: Eukaryota > Metazoa > Chordata > Chondrichthyes > Myliobatiformes > Dasyatidae > Hypanus > Hypanus sabinus. Next base: position 62,199,089 of record NC_082723.1, on the reverse strand, counting down.
GCTATTTAGATTTAACTTGCTGTCATTTGTAAAATCCCTTTACACATTGCACGTATGTTATTTGGAGATGTAGCTCTTCATTTTTGTTCTTAGGAATTTAATTTCTTTGTAAGTAGAAGAGTGCGGTGTTTTATAACTGGGGGCATGCCTCTTGGATGCATTAAAAGTAATCAGAGACAAACATTGTTGAAGGATTAGATTGAGATGCGACAATTTTGATCCTTTTTTTAATTAGTTGTTTCCGTATAACTGATTGTGGGCATGACATTACATTGCATTATCAATCATCCTTAGAAAACAACCTTGCGTATGTTATCGTATAGTTGTATAGTCCTTTATTGCAAGTCTATTAGTGTTTCATCTCCAATAATTGTTTAGACTGGATGATTTACTAGAAATTCAGTAGGGTAATAAAGCTACTACTTACATGGTATGAGTTAAACTTGGGTTTAAAACTAAGGATTCCTGTAGTCAATTTCTTTATTTCAACTAGAGTTAGTTAGGTAGACTTGATCTCTTTCAAGTGGAAAAACTATGAACAGTCAGCAAAGATGGCCAGTACTATCATTAAATTTATTGAAGAGTTTGGTAAGATGCTGATATTAGCTCCTTCACTCACTCGTCATGCTAGAAAATTTTGAAAAAATAATACAATTATGCTCAATTATTGTATGTTCGTAAAGGTATGTAATAAAATAGGGTGCCTTTTCCAGGGGACGTTCATGGAATGCCAGCCTGATAGTACCATTTCCCACCGTTTTCACAAAAACTGTGCATCATGTATAAATGGCTTATCTTTCTGCCCACACTGTGGTGAGGATACTGCTCAAGCAAAAGAAGTGACGATAGCAAAAGCAGACACTACTTCTATGGTACCTCTTCCAACACAGGAGAAGATGATTGCTATAAATGGAAAAGCAGACACTACAACAGCAAGGTGAGTCTCTGAGTCTCCTTTAGTGAGCTGATAAGCACTCTTGTTGAAAATAATTGTCAACATTTAGAATCTGACTACTTGACAGGTCATTAATTACTTGAGTGACTGAACATCACATAATGGTATGTCAAATTTGAATCTAAATACGGAGTAGAAATAATTTTTTTTTATTAATGTGTTTTTGACTTTGTTAAAATTGTTAACTTCAATGTTTTTATGATATCTTTTTTTTAAGTTAGATGTCTAACTAGATGTTACTGTATAGCTATCTAGTAGCTTGGACTATTGATTTTGTGACATGAATTCAAATCCCATTTAGGTAGCTAGGAAGTTTAAATGAAGGAGAATTATTTCTGTGTTTAAGAAGCTAACGTCATTGAAGATAGCCGTGATTCTGTTGGATTGTTGTGAACATGCACCTGGTTTAACTAATGTCCTTCCAGGAAAAAGGATCCTTGTATTGCAATGTTGGTGTGTCACCTGGCCTTTGGCCCTTCTGAATTGCACTTGAAATTGCTTTCCAAAGAAATTGGAGATGGGCAATAAGTTTAAAAAAAATGTACAAAGGTTGTGGAAATTATTACCCAAGAACAAAAATACTGCTGCTGTTATAAAATATGAAATAAAAGCTGAAAATACTCAATATTTATAACTAATCCTTCAGGTCTTTCATTAGTTGTGAAGGAAGTTAATAACCTGAAGAATTAACACTGTTTCTTTCCTGATGTTGCTTGACCTACAGATTACTCCCAGCATCTTTAGCTTTTATTCCAGGTTTCCTGCACCTACTGCAGTATGTTAGCATGCATAAAAATTTCCAAGTAGATCACTCTTGCATTGTGTGTAGTTCTGATAATTAAAAATGACATTAAGCTGCAGGGGATGCAGAAAAGATTCACAGAATTGTTAGTGGGACTGGAGGGTTTGAATTATAAGGAGAGACTGGATAAACTGGGGCTGTTTTCTCTGGGGCATCGGAGGCTGTGGGGTGACCTTATAGACATTTTAAAAAACACGAGGAACATCAATAGGGTGAACATTTAGGTTTTTTACCCAGAGTAGGGGAGTATACAATGAGAGGGCCTAGCTTTATGGTAAGACAGGAAAAGTTTAATAGAGGCGTGAGGGGTAACTTTTTCACATAGAGGGTTGTGGGTATATGGAACAAGCTGCTAGATAAGCTATAAAAGACATTTGGATGGATACATGGTTAGAAAAGGCTCAAAGATGTATGTTCCAAATGCAGGCAAATGGGGCTAGCTTAAAATGTTTGGTATGGAAGTGTTGGGCTTGTTTCCATACTGTACAATTCTCTGACTTGATGATTGAAAATTCTTGTTGATTAAAATTTAATGAGATATTGATATTCTTATAAGGCAGTTACTTAAATTGCTGTTTATTGATATTCTTATGAGGCAGTTACTTAAATTTGTTTATCTGCAAGTGGATTTGATGTTAATTGCACCCTTAAGTTGAAATTTTTTACATGAAGTACTGACTTTCTCTCAAGACTAGAAGTATTGTCATGCAGTAAAGATGCATGACAATTTGTTATTGTCAAGATTTATGATCTTTGGAGATAAGTTTCTTGATAGAGTTTTAACAATTTATTTTCTCTTTTACATATTTATGTTCTGCTCATGTAGTAGAGCACTTGAAATGATGTGATTTAGCATTTTTTTGCTCTGCATATATTACTTTTCTCTTTCATATTTAAAAACAAATTGGTGCTGTTTACTTGGATTGCCAGTTTAAGGTTGAATGATGGCATGCTGTTTCATTTCACATTGTTGGTTTTTCTGTAACCATGTTACTCTTTGGGAGCATGTGTAACTGAATATTTTGAAAGTCTGACATGAAAATATTTATTGGTACATTTCAGAATTTTATTTGTAAATGTTCATCTTGCATATTTAAGCTGACATGGTCCACTTATAGAACTAGGTGCTTTCAAAGCGGTGGCTATTAAAAATATGATCTTCAGAATTGCCATTTAGTACAATACATAATTAATTTTTATCAAGTTAGTATAAATGTTGTCTTTTTACAGCAGTGCTCGGATGAGGATGTCAATGGAAAATAAGCCCGAAAGTGCCGTTTCCAAGGTGGCTGATAGTTCAGACATATATAGCTCATCCACTACTTTGAAATCTGGAGCAATCTTACCAGTTACAGGTCTGTCAACTGCGCCTGGGAAAGAGACAATGGAAAGTATTCTTATTGCTCTTGATACGGAGAGGTAAGCATTCAAAAAGGATGTGTTAATGATACAACTACAATTTAAAAGCAATACATTAAAGAAAATTTATCTAAATTACTGACCTGAAACAAAAACAGCAATTCTGAAGGTTCTAAAGTGAAGTTAATATATTTATGTTCTCTTGACACACTATGGATACAATTTCTGTGAGATTAAGCAGACAGACCCATTACAATTTGCCTATCACCACAATAGGACGACAGCAGATGCAATCTCAGTGGTTCTCCATGCGGCTTTAGACCACCTGGACAACACAAACACCTATGTCAGGATGCTGTGCATCAACTATAGCTCAGCATTTAATACCATCATTCCCACAATCCTGATTGAGAAGTTGCAGAACCTGGGCCTCTGTACCTCCCTCTGCAATTGGATTCTTGACTTCCTAACCGGAACACCACAATCTGTGCGGATTGGTGATAACATCTCTTCGCTGACTATCAACACTGATACACCTCTACTCTCTATATACTCCATGACTGTGGCTAGGCATAGCTCAAATACCATCTGCAAATTTGCTGATGATACAGCCATTGCTGGTAGAATCTCAGGTGGTGCTGAGAGGGTGTACAGGAGTGAGATATACCAATTAGTGAAGTGGTGCTGCAGCCACAACCTGGCCCTCAGCATCAGTAAGACGAAAGAGCTGATTGTAGACTGCTGGAAGGGGAAGACGAAGGAACACATACCAATCCTCATAGAGGGATCAGAAGTGGAGAGAGTGTGCAGCTTCAAGTTCCTGGGTGTCAAGATCTCTGAGGATCTAACCTGGTCACAACATATCAATGCAGTTATAAAGAAGGCAAGACAGTGGCTATATTTTATTTGGAGTTTGAAGGGATTTGGTATGTCAACAAATATACTCAAAAACTTATATAGTTGTACCGTGGAGAGCATTCTGACAGACTGCATTACTGTCTGTTATGGAGAGGCTACAGCACAGGACCGAAAGAAGCTGCAGAAGGTTGTAAATTTAGTCAGCTCCATCTTGGGTGTTGGCCTACAAAGTACCCAGGACATCTTCAAGGAGCAGTGTCTCAGAAAGGCAGCATCCAATATTAAGGACCTTCAGCACCCAGGGCGTGCCCTTTTTTCACTTTTGTCATCACGTAGGCGTTACAGAAGCCTTGAAGGCACACACCCAGCGACTTAGGAGCAGCTTCTTCCCCTCTGCCATCCGAGTCCTAAATGGACATTGAACCCTCAGACACTACTTCACTTTTTTTTAAATACAGAGTATTTCTGTTTTTGTATGATTTTTAATCTATTCAATATATGTATATGTATATAATGTATACTGAATAAGATTTATTTATTACTATTATTTTTTTCTTCTATATTATGATTACATTGAACTGCAGCTGCAAAGTTAACAAATTTCACGTCACATGCTGGTGATAATAAACCTGATTCTGACTCTGGAAAAAAAAGAGCTGTGTCATTATTGTTTTGGAACTGAATGCTTACAGGTGCACAAAAATAGGAGGTGGTTATTGTACTCAATTCCGTATCTATATCATGAAGTAGGATGTCCCTTTTAAGCCATGGTTAGCAGTCCAGGAATCTAAAACTTGGGAATCGGAGTTCCCTTGGTTGCACAGCTTGTATTAGGATATGTTGTATATTTCTCACATCTGATATTAATAATTATTTTGAAATTGCTTTAAACTTTTTAAGTATTTGAGTTGGTTCATAAAGTGGAAAGTGATTTTTAGTAAAACAGTAGTCCTAAAATACTTAATCAAGGGTTCAGTATTTTTGATTTTGGTGGGATTTTTGTTTTGATCAAGCAAATACTCATCAAACTCACAGAGTAAATGAAGATGAAAAATGACTGCAGTGTCTTGAAATCCTGCAAGAAAACAAATCTCAGGGCTGTATGTGGTGACGTATGTACAAACCCCATTTCCAGAAAAGTTGGGATATTTTCCGAAATGCAATAAAAACAAAAATCTGTGATATGTTAAATCACGTGAACCTTTATTTAACTGACAAAAGTACAAAGAAAAGATTTTCAATAGTTTTACTGACCAACTTACTTGTATTTTGTAAATATACACAAATTTAGAATTTGATGGCTGCAACACACTCAACAAAAGTTGGGACATAGTTAAAATAAGATTGAAATGTGCACAGAATATTCAAGTAACACCGGTTTGGAAGACTCCACATTAAGCAGGCTAATTGGTAGCAGATGAGGTATCATGACTGGGTATAAAAGTAGCGTCCATCAAAGGCTCAGTCTTTGCAAGCAAGGATGGGTTGTGGCTCACCCCTTTGTGCCAAAGTTCGTGAGAGAATTGTTAGTCAGTTCAAAAGGAACATTTCCCAACGCAAGATTGCAGAGAATTTAGGTCTTTCAACATCTACAGTACATAACATTGTGAAAAGATTCAGAGAATTCAGAGACATCTCAGTGCGTAAAGGGCAAGGTTGGAAACCACTGTTGAATGCGTGTGATCTTCGAGCCCTCAGGCGGCACTGCCTAAGAAACAGTTATGCTACTGTGACAATTATAGCCACCTGGACTCGGGAGTACTTCGGAAAACCATTGTCACTTAACACAGTCCGTCGCTGCATCCAGAAATGCAACTTGAAACTGTATTACGTAAGGAGGAAGCCATACATAAACTCTATGCAGAAACGCCGGCGAGTTCTCTGGGACTGAGCTCATCTCAGATGGACCGAAAGACTGTGGAGCTGTGTGCTGTGGTCAGATGAGTCCACATTTCAGCTAGTTTTCGTAAAAAAACGGGCGTTGAATTCTCCGTGCCAAAGATGAAAACAACCATCCTGATTGTTATCAGCAAAAGATGCAAAAGCCAGCATCTGTGATGGTATGGGGGTGCATCAGTGCCCATGGCATGGGTGAGTTGCATGTATGTGAAGGTATCATTGACTCTGAGGCGTCAATTAGGATTTTAGAGAGACATATGTTGCCATCAAGGCGATGTCTCTTCCCGGGACATCCATGCTTATTTCAGCAGGACAATGCCAGACCACATTCTGCACGGGTTACAACAGCGTGGCTTTGTGTGCTTGACTGGCCTGCTGCCAGTCCAGATCTATCTCCTATTGAAAATGTATGGTGCATCATGAACAGGAGAATCAGACAACGGAGAACACGGACTGTTGAGCAGCTGAAGTCTTATATCAAGCAGGAATGGACAAAATTTCCAATTGCAAATCTACTACAATTAGTATCCTCAGTTCCAAAATGATTAAAAGGTGGCATTAAAAGGAAAGGTGATGTAACACAATGGTAAACAAGCCTCTGTCCCAACTTTTGTTGAGTGTGTTGCAGCCATCATATTCTAAATTTGTGTATATTTACAAAATACAATTAAGTTGGTCAGTAAAACTATTGAAAATCTTTTCTTTGTACTTTTGTCAGTTAAATAAAAGTTCACGTGGATTGACATATCACAGATGTTTTTATTGCATTTTGGAAAATATCCCAACTTTTCTGGAAATGGGGTTTGTAGAAACGTACTTTGATAATTTACTTTGCACTTTGAACAAACAAAAAAGTGATAGAAACAATTAGTACATGCCGCATCCATGGAATAAGAAAGAGAATTAGCATTTCAAATTGAAGACCTTCTTTACTTCTTTAGTGTTTCAAGGAGAAACAGATATACCTGGTGTATGTTCCCTGCACTTCCTGCTTTGTTTCAATGTGTTTTACACAGTGTGTTTCAATTTTACCCATTAAAGCAAAGTTCTTTCATTGTTCCATTAATGGCTATGGTTTAATACTGTAGCACTGCTGTAGCAATGCTTTCTTTCCAATATTTTTATTAATTTATATATATATAAGAATACAGAGTACAGGAAAAAATATATATACGTCAATACATTAAACTAAATCGCATATAAAGACTCCTTACCCTATATTCTAACAAGTCAATTAGTTTGTAACATTGAAAAATAATAATTTTATTATATATTAAAAAAACTAACCCACTCCCAAGACCAAAGCTGATTAGTAGAAAAAAAAGAAAGAAGATAGTTAGTCATCATCTGTGCTTGAACAGCAAATCAAAGGCTTTGAACATAATTCAGTAAATCTTGTTTCCAAAGATTTTTAATTTTATCTAAAGGAAGCCTTCTCATTCCCAACAGCATATAATAAATATTAATATAGATCCATTATATAAAATGGTTTCAGATTAAAGAATACATATAGTAGATTCTTATCAGGACTTTTAGGAAATATATTTACTTGAGACTGTAAAAAAAAATCTCTTATTTGTAGATATCGAAAAAATGCATTTTGGTAAACTATATTTAGTTGAGAATTGTTCAAACGAAAAAAGACTTACCTCTACAAACAAGTCCTGAAAGCATTTAATACCTAATCTGTCCCATTCTTTTAAAGCCACATCACTCGTAGGAGGGTTTAAGAAAAAAATTAGAAAAAAATGGGATTCGAAAGAATCTCAGTAAGCCAAAATATTTTTGGAATTGCATCCAAATCCTCATAGTGTGTTTAACCACCAGATTATCAGTTAACTTACTCATAGACAAAGGAAGTGAGGATCCAAGAAGAGAAATAATAGAGAATTTATTAACAGAAATAGCTTCTAAAAAAACCCACATCGGGCAGTCCTCACAATTTATATAATGTAACCAAAATGTAATATTTCTTATATTAACTGCCCAATAATAAAATCTAAAGTTTGGGAGGACTAATCCTCCATTCTTTTTATCTTTCTGAAGATAAATTTTATTTAATCTAGAACGCTTATTCTTCCATATATAAGTAGATATAATAAAGTCAAGAGAATCAAAAAAGGGTTTAGGAATGAAAACCGGTAATGCCTGAACAAAAAATATAAATTTAGGTAATATATTCATTTTGATAGAGTTAATTTGACCAATTAACAATAATGAAAGATGCAACCAATTTGTTAGTATTTTTTACATGATTCAATAGAGTAAGAAAATTTTCTTTAAACACCCATTAGTATCAGAAATTACTTTATGTTGAACAAAGGGAACTTTATTATCTATGGGGATCAAAACCCCTTTTGCTTTGGCTTGAAATGAAGAGTGAAAATGAGATTCTCTCCATCGAAAAACAATGCATACTTTAAGTTTTTAATTTATGCAAAAATCTTTTTTTTCCATGGGGTGATTTAGTCCTTTTACATTAAAACTAAGTAAATTAATACTTTTATCCATTTTAAGGTTCTTTGTAAGAAAGATTAAAATAACAATCAGAAAAATGTATATCAAAACCAAATAATAAACCTTGAAATATATTAACTGAGCAACAGAATTGACTAGATTCCCAAATCAGCTTCAAGGAAAAAAGACTCCCCATCCCTCCTCCCCCTCCCAAAGAGAGCAACTTGGTCATAGAGCAACCAATATCTACTTCCCCTAAACACATTCCCTTAGAAGGCCTGTTGGAACCACTCCAAGAATTCAAGGTTATTTAGTATTCCAACCAGATTAAATGAAATACAGTGAGAAACAAGCTTGGACAAGTTTATAAAAAAGATATAACAATTATTCATACTAAAAATATTAAACAGTCATTTTTTAATACATAGTATTTCTGTGTTTGCAAGATTTTTTAGTCTATTATATATATATATATATTCATTCATTTTTAAGTCTAAAAATTCTTGTGCATATTCCTTCATATAAAACCATTTAAATGATCCATTTTTCAGTGTAATCCTCAGTCGAGCCGGAGAATGAAGAGAGGGTTTAAAACTTTGACTGTATAACTCTGTCATAACTTTTTTGAAATTAGCACGTTCTGCCATAACCTCTGATGAAAAATCTTGAACAATATGTATCTTTTGATCTTGGTAGTCAATCATACCTTTTCCACGGGCAGCTCGAATTAGACAATCCTTTATTTGAAATTCATGGAAGCATATAATGACTGATCTTGGTTTAGATTTTGAAGGTGATCCATAGATAGGTGACCTGTGAGCATGGTCAATCAAAGGCAGAGACTTTATAATATCAAGGAATAGTTCCATCAGAAGATTTGCAAAGAATTCTTTAGGATTATCTCCTTCCATTTGTTCTTTAAGTCCCAAGATTCGTATGTTGTTACTCCTACTTCTGTTTTCCAAATCAATAATCTTCTGTCTCATCAATTCGTTGGTTTTAAATTGTTTTTCATATAGCTTTTCCTTATCATCCATTCTCCTGTCCAGTAAAGTAATAACATCTTCATGTTCCTTTTTCTTCTTATTCTTCTTATCCAATTCTTCCGTTAGAATTGCTTGAATATCTTCTAGTTTCATACCTATTTGTTTAATTTCAGTGCTGATTTCTTTTCTAAACTGTTGAAACTCCTCAGTAAGCTTTTGAATTGAACTTGTAATAGCTTCCAAAGCTGTTTTAGCGGTCATATTAAATAATATCCTGTCTAACAATAGTATTTCAAAAATTAGGAGCAACAGTAGAGAGCTGTTACTCCATCAGTGGCCTACAGGCAGTTTCAGCAACACTTTGAATTGGAAATTGGCTCTGGGAATTGTGTGCCTACTATAACATATTTGGTCTTTGCACACTTCCATGAAAAAGAGAACCCCAAAAGAATGAATGGCAGAAAAATGTTAGAGCCCCAAAAAAGCCCCCTCTCCCACACAAGCAGCAGCAAAGCACCAACACATTAATCCCCTTCCCCCCCATTTCAGCAAAAATTGTTGGTGCTCACCACCCACCATGTAATAGCAAAGCACCCAAAGAGAGACCATGATCTGCAGTCAACAAAGACAATTATTTGCCCAAGAGTGGGCCACTTACTCAGTTTCCTGCTCCCTCTCCTCCTCCCCCTTCCCTTTTTTGCCTTTTCACTGTTGCTGAATCTCTATGTTAACTTCCGGTGATTCGCAAATGTAGTCAAGAAGACTAAAGCCACACTGAACATAATAATGTTGTGCGTGAAAATCCCAGGAGATAGCAGTTTGAGATGCTCAAACTATCCTGCCTGGCACCAACAATTATTCCACGATCAAAGTAGTTTAGATCACATTTCTTGCCCATTCTGATGTTTAGTCTGAATAGCAACTGAACTTCTTGACCTTGTCTGCATGCTTTAATGCATTGAGTTGCTGCAATATGATTGGCTGATTAAATATTGGCAGCAATTTAGTGCCATCATAATGGGGTTGTTTTCTGCTTAGACATAAGCAAGCTATTCTCACTTCAGTAGTCTTGTTGGGAATTTTCAGAGAAAGCTGAGACAGCTTTCCATGGTATGCTCTGACACATGAAAAGGGCCTTTTGTTACGTCTGAGGTAGTTAGAACAAAGCTTGCCCATCAATTTGACTGGTGTCACAACACCATTCAATTCTGAAACTATACTTTAAAGCTTTTAAATTATTTTAACAAGGTTGATTATTTATGTGACGTTCAAAATAGTTTTTTAAAGAATCAAATCTTAAAAATTAAAAAATAAGAATAAATTGGGAACAGATGTTCTCAGCAAAATGTATGGAAGAAATGTGGCAAATGTTCAGGGGATTTTGCGTGATGTTCCAATGAGACAGGGAAAGGATGGTAGGGTACAGGAACCATGGTGTACAAAGGCTGTTGTAAATCTAGGCAAGAAGAAAAGAAGAGTTTACGAAAGGTTCAAAAAACTAGGTAATGATCAAGATCTAGAAGATTATAAGGCTAGCAGGAAGGAGCTTGAGAATGAAATTAGGAGAGCCAGAAGGGGCCATGAGAAGGCCTTGGCGGACAGGATTAAGGAAAACCCCAAGGTATTCTACAAGTATGTGAAGATCAAGAGGATAAGACATGAGAGAAGAGGACCAATCAAGTTTGAAAGTGGAAAAGTGTGTATGGAACCAGAGGAGATGGCAGAGGTACTTAATGAATATTTGGCTCAGTATTCACTATGGAAAAGGATCCCGGCGGTTGTAGGGTTGACTTACAGTGGACTGAAAAGCTTGAGCATGTAGATATTAATAAGGAGGATGTGCTGGAGCTTTTGGAAAGCATCAAGTTGGATAAGTCACCAGGACCAAACGAGATGTACCCCAGGCTACTATGGGAGGTGAGCGAGGAGATTGCTGAGCCTCTGGCGATGATCTTTGCATCATCAGTGGAGATGGGAGAGGTTCCAGAGGATTGGAGGGTTGTGGATGTTGTTCCCTTTTTCAAGAAAGGGAGTGGAGATAGTCCAGGAAATTTAGACCTGTGAGCCTTTCTTCAGTGGTTGATGTGTTGATGGAGAAGATCCTGAGAGGCTGGATTTATGAACATTAATATTTGGAGAGGCATAATATGATTAGGAATAGTCAGCTTGGCTTTGTTAAAGGCAGGTCTGCCTTAAGAGCTTGATTGAAATTTTTGAGGATGTGACTAAACACATTGTTGAAGGTAGAACAGTAGATGTAGTATATATGGATTTCAGCAAGGCATTTGACAAAGTACCCCATGCAAGGCTTATTGAGAAAGTAAGGAGGCATGGGATCCAAAGGGATATTACTTTGTGGATCCAGATATAGTCTGAGGCTTTTTCCCAGGGCTGAAATGGCTAGCATGAGAGAGCACAGTTTTAAGGTGCTTGGAAGTAGGTACAGAGGAGATGTGAGGGGTAAGTTTTTTTTTAATGCAAAGAGTGGTGAGTGCATGGAATCGGCTGCCAGCAGCAGTGGTGGATGCAGATATGATAGGGTCTTTTATGAAACTCGTGGATAGGTACATGGAGCTTAGAAAATTAGAGGACTATGTATGGGTAACCCTAGGCAATTTCTAAGGTTAGGACATGTTTGACACAGCTTTGTGGGCTGAAAGGCCTGTATTGTGCTGTAGGTTTTCTATGTTTCTAAAACATTTACGTAAGTTATAAACATTTTAAAGTAACAATATTTTAAACATTAGAACCTCTTTTGAACATATATACTTACCCTCTGGCATCCATTGTGGTGTTGTTGCAGGGAGAGGGAGATGGAATTGTTATTCTCCTTCTAAATCTGGGCCAGTAGAAAAAGGTACATTTTGTTTCTTTAATCTGGACTGGAGAGGCAATACAGTGGGTACACTCCATGAATCATCTGGATGAGCATGCAGAAGGCTGTGGATCAAGTGCTGTTGAATGGGATCAGTGTTGATACTAAATAATTAGCATGAGTGGGGTGAGCCAAAGAGTCTGTTTCTGTAATGCTTGCCTCTGTCTCTAATATTGAAATCTTTTTTTCCTGACAGACCCAAGAAGTTGCGGTTTCATCCAAAGCAATTATATATCTCTGCAAAGCAGGGGGAGATGCAAAAAGTTCTTCTAATGCTGGGTAAGTTTTCATGTGCATCTAAATATAGAATATAAACTCAGTGTCCACTTATTAGGTATAGGAGTGGAATGCTGTGTGGTCTTCTGGTACTGCAACCCATCCACTTTAAGGTTTGATGTGTTGTGCGTTCAGAGATGCTTTTCTGCGCACCACTGTTGTAACCTATGGTTATTTGAGTTAAAGGTCATCATTCTGTCAGCTTGAATTAATCTGGCCATTCTCCTTGGACCTCTCATTAACAAGGCATTTTCACCAACAGAACTATTCTCTATAAACTTTAAAGACTGTTGTGTGTGAAAATCCCAAGAGATAGCAGTTTGAGATGCTCAAACTATCCTGCCTGGCACCAACAATTCTTCCATAGTCAAGTCATTTAGATCACATTTCTTCCCCATTCTGTTGTTTAGTCTGAATAACATGCAGACCATGTCTGCATGCTTTTATGCATTGAGTTGCTGCAGTATGATCGGCTGATTAGATATTTGCATTAACAATTAGGTGTGCCAGGCAAAATGGTGACTGAGTGTATATCAAACAGCTATAAAAATGATGGAGGGGTCTTGTATAAATGGAGTTATGCTGAAGGGGTATAAGAAGGGAACATCTAGCTGTTGTTCATCCAGTTAAATTTCAAGAGTTTTTACAATCTATCCTTGAGTTTATAAGTTTTGTATTAGAAAACTGAAATACATATTTTAAAATGTTTCAAGAAAGTATGATTCAGATTCAAGATGATGTATACCATTTATGGATAATGTAGCTTGCTAGTGCCTTAAATGTAAGATGATTTGTTGCCATTGTGGATGTGCGAAAGGTGCAGAGGAGCTAAAATTGAATTGACCTTATCTCTTACATCCTTAACATACATGAGGAGTAAAAATCTTTGTTTTGTCCCAATCTGAATGTGCAATTATAGTAATTTATAATAAATAGAACGGTCAATGTAACATAGAAATACACTCAAACCTGCGTGAGTTAATCTTCTGATGGCCCGGTGGAAGAAGCTGTCCCGGAGCTTGGTGGTCTAGGCTTTTATGCTGCAGTACCGATTCCCAGATGTTAACAACTGGAGTAGATTGTGGTTGGGCCCTTTTTTCACACCTGTCTTTGTAAATGTCCTGAATTGTGGAAGGGAATATACAAGCTAGATGAATTGGCAGAAACAGAGCAGAAGGAATATATTGTGGAAATTTGGGGTTGTCCACTTTGGTACATGTATATAAAAAATCAGGAAGGCAGAATATTTCTTAAGGTTTTGGTCTTCAGTGTGACTTTTGTCTTCTGGTCTGCATTTACAAATCATCAAAAGTTAACATAGCAATTTAGCAACAGTGAAAAGGCAAAAAAAGTATGGTTTTATTGTGATATGATTATATATGAATTATTTTGATTAAGGTTAGGTCATATTTGAAAAAACTGTTTGCAGCAGTTTAATCTTGCACACCCTATCTTTAAAAACAGGATTTTAAAATATTGGCAGTAGTTATTGAAGACCAGCAAGCATGATTTTGGACCCTGGACCGAAACTTCAAAAATTGGGGACTTCTAAATTAGAAACAAAAATATTAGAGGAAGCAATTTTTGAAGAATAGTATTGATTGCTGAATCACATGATTTGTGTATACATAAGCAAACTATTGAGCTGAATCTTTACATCATTATGTCAGATTGAAGATGTTTAGGATAGATGTTGCTTCAGGCATTGGGAGGAGCTTATTTCAGTGCTTTTGGAAGCAAGGGAGGAAATGTCTTTTATGAAAACTAATGCCGGAAAATTCAATCTTTGATCGGAAATGGATATTTTAAACATGGGCCTAGAAGTCTGAGTAAAGCAACAGTTTGCATTTGACTATTAATAGATTTTCAAAGACACTTTACAAACGTTGTTTATATGGAGCAAATGTTAGGGCTGAAAGTTATATTAGTACTATTTTCTTTGTCTTTATGTTGGTATAAATTGAAAAGTAATTGTGTAATAACTTATTATTTGGTCTACTGGCATGAAAACAGATCTAAATTAAACTATATACCTTGAGAAATTTGCTCAAAGCTTACAGTTTTTCAATTCTTATTTCCCTAGTTGATGGGATCGATCCTAACTTCAGAGCTGAGCACCAGAATAAGAGAACACCTCTCCATGCAGCTGCTGAGATGGGCCATGTAGAAATTTGTCATATGCTTGTACAGGTTAAAATGTTTTTGTGTTGCTATATTTTAACCTTTTAAGGAAAAATGTGTATCCTTATTCTACAGTTTAAAAAGTTGGGATAAAAGGTCATCATACTCATCATTGAATCAATCTCCTTTTAAATTTCAGTATGTGAAATTGATTAGCAGTGTTGCTATTTGTTACTTTCAAGGAGGTCATGATTGAGTCCCTGCAGTCTGAAATGTTGTAATTTTAACTTCTGTTTCATGCTGTAAACAGTACTGTTAGAAAATATTATGGTCATTGGGAATTTAGATGGCAGTTTAATTAAGAGGAAGTAGGCTGTTAATTTTTTACCAAAATTATCAGACCATTTTACTGAGAAATTAATTCATGAATATTTTGATTTTTGTGCATTAGGAGCAGGTTTATTATAACTGACTTGTATGATATGATATAGTTGCAAGTAAAAGTTTTTTGAGTAATTAATGCAGAAAACCAGGTAATTGCAAAGGATTCACAAACTCTTTATTGTAACTGTGTGTTTTGTAGCGGCAGTACAATGCAAAGATATAATTATTTTAAAGCCAGTTGACCTCTTTTGCAGGCTGGTGCTAATTTGGATACCTGTGATGATGATCAGAGAACCCCGCTGATGGATGCAGCAGAGAACAACCAGCTTGAAACAGTAAAATACCTCTTGAAGGCTGGTGCACTGGGAGATCACAAGGTTAGAATTGAAGTAATAATTCAAATGCTTGTAGCATTAATTTCCATATAGATTATCTTTTTTTTCCAAGTTGGGTGTTTCCTTATTGTTCTTGATTCCCTGTATTGTAGGATGAAGGGTTAAAAGAAGGGCTGGAAGTCTTTTTCAGTGGATGTAGAGGTCTTATGCTGGGGTTCCCAATCTGTTTTATGCCATGGTGCCTGGCCAGTTTCCATGTGGAGTCCATGGACCCCAGGTGGGAAACCCCTGGTCTAAAGTGAAAGTAATTCAAAGATACATTCCAACAGATTTGTGAGTGAAGTGAGTCAATGGAAGCAGATGTATTTTTAGTACTAAAGGAGGTATCCTTCTGAGTGTGGAGTGGAAGCATGATATTGAGAAATTTATGGTTGAAATTGGTGCAGGCTGGCAAGCAGCATTCTGCTTCGTAGTGCTGTTGAATGTCATTTGAGCTTTAACAGAAAATCTCAGTACAGTGAGTTCCAGTTAATTGGGACAAATCAGGACCTGTACCTTTTGACCCAATTTAAGGAGCTGAATTAGCCAAGGTTTCTTGAAAATAGGTTAAAATAAAGCATAAACAAAGACAAATTACCATTGAAGTGTGTACAAAATTGTATTTTAAATGAAATACAGAACAAAGTAGAATTAATACAGTAATGTAAAACTGTATTAGTTCCTAATAGTTATCGATGGATGAATTCATCCAGTATACACTGTCGTGTTTTTTGACTGATTGTATTTAATCAAAATCAACACAGACGTTTGGTGTGGACAATGGACTGCCTTCATTGAACGTTTTCAATGATTGCATCCCCCAAATCTTCATTTTCATTTTAACATTCAAGATGATTATCCATATCTTCGAACTCTCTGTAGTTACTAACTTGTTGAAGTAAAAGATTGTTTCATTTTCACTCCTGGCTGTTTCCAGCATTTTCAAGCCTGGATACTTGAAACAACAGTGAGAAAAACAGTTCTGAATTGTCTTGCTGCTTATTTCTCGCCAACTATGAGTGACAAAAATCACTGATTTTTTTTTAACTCAAACACACACAGCTGATGCTATTTATAAACTGTTTGCTCTAAGCACAGTGCACTGTTGAACGACCACGCAAGTGCAAGTGACTGATGTTAGTTAGAAACAGTTTGGCAACGAGCGGTCTCTTGCCCCAATTAAACGGCAGTGTCCAAAGTAAAGTAAGGGAATCCTGGGTATTTCCTTGATTAGTTTTTCTTCTTTAGGAATTGTCCCAAGTAAGTGGCTGCCCAGATTAACTGATAGTCTAATTTACCGGAATCCATTGTATTTATAATTTGATCCTATTTCATTCTCTAACCTGGTATTTCAACAATTGCTAACTTGCTTAATCATCTGTGTATGCCCATACTTGATAATTCCATTCCATGTAGATTTTTTCATGGATTAATTACAATTTTTGAACATAAATTTTTAAGTAATTATTCATTAGTCATCCTTCAGAATCATATATAGTGCAGGTAATTTATGTTTAATTATGTCTGCAAAAGAAAGAAAATGTCAAATTTAGTTGGATGGTTTAGGAGCACTGTATGCTGTACCATTGGGAATAATTACAAAATCTGAGTATTATTATGTTATGATGAGTATACAGCCATGTTAGTTTAGTTTAATGATTTCTTTGAAATCTAATTTCAGTAAGTTATTTGATGGCAGTACACACAGTTGCAAGAAAAAGTTTGTGAACTCTTTACAATTACCTGTTTTCTGCATTATTTACTCATAAGATGTGGTCTGATCTTCATCTAAGTCACAATAATCTGCCTAAACTAATAATACACAAACAATTGTACTTCTCATCAGTACTGAGTACACCATTTGAACAATCACAGTCTAGGTTCAAAAAAAGTATGTGAACCTAGGAATGGGTGTTCTGCAAAGATCACACCAACAGCACAACGTGCAATTCTGAAGGAGGTTAAAAAGAACCCAAGGGTAACAGCAAAGGATGTGCAGAAATCTCTAGAATTTGCCAAAATCATGTGTCCACTATAAGAAAAGCACTGAAAAAGAATGGTGTTCATGGAAGGACAAGACAGAGGGAAACCACTGCTCTCCAAAAGAAAAATTACTGCACCTCTCAAGTTTGCAAAAGACCACCTGGATGTTCCACTATGCTTCTGGGACAATGTTCTGTTGGACAGATGAGACTGAAAGGAAATGAACACCACTACGATTGGAGGAAAAGGGGCACTGCATGCCAACACCAAAACCTCATCCAGCTGTGAAACATGGTGAAAGGAGCATCATGGTTTGGGGCTGCTTTGCTGCCTCAGGGTTCTACAGCTTGCAATCATTGAAGGAACAATGAATTCAAGATTGTATCAAGACATTTTACAGGAGAATGTCAGGGTAGCAGTCCGTCACCTGAAGTTTAATAGATGTTGGATGATGCAACAAGACAATGATTCGAAACAGAAGAGTAAATCAATAACAATAATTTAAAAAAAAAGAAAATTTGTGTTTTGAAATGGCCAAGCCAGAGTCCAGGCCTTAACCCAGTTAAGATGCAGTAACATGATGAGAGTTGTTCAGGTAATGTGTCTCAGAAATATTGATAAACTGAAACAGATTTGGATGGAGGAATGGTCTAAACTTCCTCCTCACTATTGTGCAAATCTGATCAGCAGCTACAGGAAACATTTGGTGGAAGTTATTGCTGCTATAGGAGATTCTACCAGTTCATAAATACAAGGGTTCAGATAAGCTTTCCAGCCTGGACTATGAATGAATGATTAAGTCATGTATTCAATGAAGACATGAAAAGTACAATTTAGGTAGATTGTGTTCATCTATTACTGTGACTTAGATGAAGATCAGACCACATTCTATGAGTAATTAATGCAGAAAACCAGGTAATTGCAAAGGGTTCACAAACATTCTTGCAACTGTATGTATAGTTGATTATTAGTGAATCTACAGGAGACACTTCAATGCCACAATGCTAACAAAAATAAATCCTCTGACAATATGGAACCATTCTTTAGTTAGAACATATAATGCCATTACCTCTTGTTATCTCAGGTTATTATTTTAACATGTACCAGACTAATGTTAGGCCAAGTTTATTGACCTCAAAGTTTCAGAATGACATCATTTTATGTAGTTCTGTTCTGCTCAATTGAAGAAAACAAATGATAAAAATTATTCCAGTAGTTACATTGTTTTAAATAATAGAAAACATCACTACGTGTGCCATTTACAAAATGTGATTCTTATATGATGTAAGTAATAACTATACAAATTTGTTTGGAACACCAGAAATGCTGTTAGAAACCACTAGAAGTTAGAAGCCCACAGGAAATGAGAGGAAGGATGGAAAACTCCAAACAGTATTTCAAAAAAATAAAGCTGAGAATGGTTTGTATTAGACTTACATCTACAAATACTAAGCTTCATTAGGCATCAAATGGTATTGCAAAATGGAACCCTGTCTCACTCTGGGTAGCCAGCTTCACTATCAGATAGCTTTGACACAGATGTGTAAACAAATCTGTCAAAAATAGCCTCACTTTCAAAGAGAGAATTTGAAATCCACTAACTTGTTTGTCTAAGATTGTGAAACTAAGGTAGCTTGTGCATTGGGATCTAGTACATTGGCAACAAGCTTAAACTATCAAAAGTTATATGATTTTAACTCTTGAAATAAATTAGAAAATAAATTGATTCTGTTAATTTGGGTTATATTTAAGCTCAATATCTGTTAAAAGGGGGCACCTATCCACTGCTGCCCTTTATTCTTTGACTTTGGGGATCATTTAGTGTTTTCAGTATTAAGATTAATGTGGAATCATAATGTATTAAACAGCAGGGTTCTTGGTTTGATGATCGTTGGCAATTGAAGAAAGAGTAAAGGTTTTATTTTTAGAAACTGAATACATTAAACTTCTGTGTCGGCATATTGAAAATATCTCATTTGTATTTATGATTTTTGAACTGTTTGCTTTTTAAACAGCAAAAGGTCTAAACAAAAATATAACTTTTGGCTTGTCCACTGCATAGAGTTTATGAATCAGAACTGGTGCTAATTTTCTGCTTATGGCTTTGTATTGGAAATGATTCCTGAAATATGAATCATCTTATTTGGTTTAAATGATAATTGTCTATGTATCTATTGATTTATTCTAAAATCATTGAGAATTATTTTTAGATTGTCTAAGCTTGCGGCCAACAGACTTAATCCCAAAACTCAAATCTATCTTAGTTTTGTAGTATCAGAGAAACAAATTAGTGATGTGAGAACTCTTCCCTTTGAAACTGAGGATTAGTCTTGACAAATCAGACTTCTATGGATCTCTGCAGTTTAGACTTTAACTTGAGGTAATTGTACTGTGCATTCCTAAATGTTGATGAGGTCAAAATATGGGCATTAGAACTCCATTTATCTAACTACGTATCTTTATGTTCTAATATACTTTTTAACATCAGTTATAATCCTGTTTTATAGGATGTTGAAGGTTCAACTTGCCTTCATCTGGCAGCTAAGAAAGGACATTATGATGTGGTTGTACATCTTCTGTCAACGGGATTAATTGATGTAAACTGTCAGGTGAGTAAGTGTTCCATAAAGATATTGTCACATCTTAACAACTATCCTCCCCTCAGCTTTACCAGGGTTGTGAAGGCTAATTGGATACATTGCTGGGTGCTTCACATGGCCAACCTCAAATATCATGCCTTGTACTTCCATCATTAGCTCTATACTAATTGGAAAAGAACAGTATCTGTTACTCAACTGAAAATGAGGCAGTTTTTCCTGCTTTTTGAATGTTTATTTAAGAAATTCAAAGGTAATGCAATGAAACATCAAGAATGTATTTAATATTTTTAAATTTGTGGATTGATGTCAATTCTAATGAATTTATCCCTACTACGTGTTACATCTAGATTCCTCAGTAAAACTGATAAAAAGGCTAGTACTAAATTGTTCTCAATCCAGAGACCTCATTGTGAAATAACTGTGAACTAGTGAGAGGATAAAAGGTGTAAAATTCCAGAAAATATTGATGTTTTTTCCTAAAAATAAAAGGGTATTAATGTTGAGCCTGGTACCACATCATGTAATTTAAAGTGCATAATAAAATTGAAAGGGTACAGAGGAAATTTACATGGCTGTTGCTGTGATTTGAGAACCTGAGATATAGGGAAAAGGTGAATACATGAGGACTTTTTTTCCTCTGGAAAATCGGAGAATGAGTAGAGAGAGAGGTATACAAAACTATGAGTGGTATAGATGAGGTAAATGCAAGCAGACCTTTTCCACTCAGGCTGGGTGAGTCTAGAACTAGAGGTCATAGGTTAAGGGTAAAAGTTGAAATATCTAAGGGGAACTTGAGGGGGGATGTTAGGGTGGTAAAAGAGGAAGTGATGTATGCAGGTTCATTTACAATGTGTAAGATTTGGGTAAATGCATGGATAAGAGAGGTATGGAGGGTGTAGTTCAGGTGCGAGTCGATGTGACGAGTCAGAATAACAGTTCAATATGAACTATATAGGCTGTAGTTCTCTACTATGTGTTTAATGCTGATGCTGAAAATTTGAAATAAAAACTGGAAATGCTAGATATGCTCAGTAGATGGCAGAGTTCAGTTCTTATTCCTTTTCCATGTTCTTGTTTCACTTGTGCACTTACTTATAATTTAATTTTTTTGAAAAGGACGATGGCGGTTGGACATCCATGATTTGGGCCACAGAATATAAGCATATAGATATTGTAAAGCTGCTGCTGTCAAAAGGTGCTGATATCAACATTAGGGACAATGTAAGTTACTTAATCTCTTATGCATAAACAAACTTAATGGGATAAATCTGGAAAAACAAACTGCTTTAACATTTTGAAGCATAAACAAGAGAGTTTCTAATGTGCTTTCTAGCTATGTTGTGTCCTAAATTTTGGTTTAAAGTTGCACAAGTGAAGAAAATCTAAATTAAACTATTAATTGTATTCTGATTTTAAAAAAAACATGTGGTCTTTGCTCATAGTGATGACTTTTCTGGTGCCAGACTACAGTTAACTGAGATATTTTAATAAATACACATTGATTTATGGGATTTGGTTACAGTTTAGCATAAGTTTGATGAAATATAGTCTGCCTTTTATTCCCCCATAGTTGCAGTCAATACATTAGAATTGAATTTGGTCTGTATTGACACAAAACCTTTGGATGCTGATGTTTAGACCATATTGTTGCTACATTGGCACTTTACCTTGTATAAAAAAGAGGTGGCTGGAGAAGATTTTTGTTGATGCTTTAATTGTAGTTCTTCCCTCAGTTTGGCCTATTGGACAAAGTGAGGGAAGCATTATTGTGTATTTGGTTCATCTTGTCAAGATAAAATTTTGCTGCTAAAAATTGTTTAAGCAGGATCATTTCCTTTGTTTCTGGATGTCTCTATAAAGCAGTTTGCATTTAAATTATTTAGTCTTGGTAGGAATAACAAGTGTCACTTTGAACATTTGTCAAAGTTGGTATTTATGTGTAGAAGGTGAAACATATGGCAAACTCAACTGTGTTTCAGGATACAAGATCAAAATAGATAAAACCCAATTACTTTCATATAACTATAGCCCACCAAGAGAAATTGAAAGTAGATATCCCTGGGCATGGCAAACAGAGTCTTTCAAATATTTGGGCATCATTATGCCACAAAATTTGGCAAAATTATAAGAATGCAAGTATCAGCCTATATATAAAAGATTAAGGAAGATATAACAAGATGGAACCTAATTCCTTTTTTTAGTCTCAGTTCAAGGATTGAATCTATTAAAATGAATATACTGCCCAGACTATTATATCTCTTTCAGACCCTACCAATACAGATTAATCAAAATCAATTCAATGAATGGAACAAAATGTTATCAGGATATTTTTGGCAAAGTAAAAGGCCTAGAGATTGTCTCAAAACTTTGCAATTAGCCAAGGAAAAGGGGGGATGGGGCCTATCTTCTCTTAGAAATAATTATTTTGCATCACAGTTGAGAGCTGTGACGTGTTGGTGCAACCCATCATATATGACGCTCAATGGAAAAACATTGAGGAGGGGATACTTCCCATCCCCAGACAGACAATTTTGGCTGATAACAACCTACAAAGGTACATAATTACTATTGATAACCCATGGGTGAAATGGACTCTTAAAATATGGAAAACTATTATAAAAGAATATAAACTAGAGGGAAATATTCCAATTCTTAAATGGTGTGCATATGGCTCAGATTTTACACCGAATAAACTGGATGCTAGATTTAAGGACTGGACAACTATATAATGAAAGAAGGAACACTGTTCAGTTTTGAAATGCTTAAAGAGAAACGCTTATTAGAAAAACAAGAGAGTTATCGGTATTTACAGATGCAACAATATGTTAATAGGACAGTTAAAAATGTAACCAAGGCAAGCACATGTTTGATAGAGCTATTTAGAAATGCATATAATTCAGATAACGGTAGTAGAATCATTTCAAACGTGTATAAGGGTTTGTCAAATCTTAAAACACATTCAACTTCATATATTAAAACAAAATGAGAGAAGGAAAGAGGGATAATTATATCTGAGGAAGAAATTACAACAATATGGAGATGTCAATGGAAGTGTACTAGTTCACAGAAATGGAGGGAGTTCGGATGGAAAAACTTGATAAGATATTTTATTACACCCTCTCAGAAATCCCATTATGGTAGTAACCTCCCTGTTTGCTGGAGAAATTGTGGAAATCAAAATGCAAGCCATTATCATATTTTCTGGGAATGTTCCGTTATCAAAGACTATTGGAGTAGGATACACAATGCCCTACAAGACATCTTTAAATGTGAAATACCCTTAGAAAGTAAGACCATATATTTTGGGTATATACCTCAAGAATGGTTGAAAATGAATATACTGCTGGTGGCTGGTAAAAAGACTTACTAGGAAATGGTTATCACAGGAGAGCCCAACCTTAAATGCATGGATGGAAATTACAATGGACATTTACAAAATGGAGAAGATAACAGCATCTATTAATCATAAGTTGGAACAATTTGATTCATACTGGGAAAAATGGTTTAACTATTGAACACCTTCTCAGCCTGATTTTATTCTCACAAATCAATGAATATGTTGTTTTTAAAAAAAAAGATCACTCCCTACTTGTACGTAGGTTACTGCTTTCAATTGTTCTTTCTTTCCTCTCTTCTTATACCTCAGATAAATATTATGCGGAGATTTGTGGCATATATGACTATGATATACATGTACAATATCTGAAATACATCTTATGGAAATGTTTGTTTGATGATGAACTTTAAAAAATAAATTACAAAAAAAAAGGAAATGGTAAAGATTGAATTTTAATATTAATGCAGCACACTATGTTTGGTTGTTCTAAATTAGCAAACTCTGTAACACCCATGCCATCTTCAAGGAGCTGTGCCTTAGGAAGATGGTGTCCATCATTAAGGATCCCCACCACTTAGGACATGCCCTCTTCACACTGTTACCATCGGGAAGGAAGCCTGAATGCACACACTCTGCGATTCCGAAACAGCTTCTTCTCTGCCTTCCTAATTTCTAAAAGGACATTGAGCTTATGAATACTACCTCACTATTTTTATTTCTGTTATCTTGTGCTACTTATTTTAACTTAACTATTTAAAATACATATATACACACACATACTTAATGTAACTCAGTTTTTTGTTTTCTCTATATTTATTTAACATATTTCATTGTTCTGTTGCCGTAAAGTTAACAAATTTAATGACATGTCGGTAATGTTAATTCTGATTCTGAACTTTGTCTCTCTCACTCCATAATTTGTCACATAAACCTATTTTATAAAGGTAACTTCATTTCTGGGTTTATTTAACTTCAGAGAATATTTTCATCTCTCTGAATGGACCTAGTACATTATTGACCTTGCACTTGCGTACATACCGTTGTGAATATTAAAGTTGGTAGTACTTAATTTCAAATGATATTTGTAGAACCAGTTTAAGACTTTTTGCCAAAAATTGATAAATAATTGAATTTGTAGAATTTGTTTTCTTTCTTTGAAGTTGGAAAAGAATTTAAGCTTTAAAATTGTTCTCTTCCTATTTTTGTGGCACAGGAAGAGAATATTTGTTTGCATTGGGCAGCTTTCTCAGGATGTGTGGACATTGCTGAAATATTCCTGAATGCAAAATGTGATTTGACTGCAGTGAATATGCATGGTGATTCTCCTCTACATATCGCATCAAGGGAAAATCATTATGAATGTGTCGTGTGAGTATTAAAATACTTTTGTGTGTGACTGGTATATGTAATAAATATTTGTGAATTCTGAACTCGATAATATTGACATAAATTATCAGAGCAAGTTTCTGTATGATAGGAATTCAAGGTTAATTTTTACTGTCTGCACATGCCCAGAGCTGTGGCACATTTTCATGTAGCCCCTTTCAGCATACACCTCGTTGACCACACTCACCACACCCATAACATACGTAACTGCAGCATTCAGGATAGGGAAGATCCCAGTGCACTTTTCATTGATTGGTAGTGAGCTTTATGATGGACAAAAATTAATTCTTCCAAATTCTGTGTGTTTTCTGATCATCATTCTTATAGTCCCTGCAGTAATATTGTGCACCAGTACTGCAATTGCAGTCAGATAACTTGCAGAAGTTTGACGACTAAGGTATGAACACATTGTTTTGGCAGATTGTATCCTTTTGAAGTAAATTTGGTCTCCTTTGCAGTGGCCCTTACTTCATTACACGTTCACTTATTCTTACCCAAATACATCAAAGTTTGCTGTTTAATTTTATAATTATATCATAGCTAATCCTTTCTGGAAGTACAAGATAAATTGAATAACAGTATAACTTCTTAAGACCATAGTAGTTTTATCTCTAATCTAAAAGTATCAACAGTAACCAATTTTTTCTTTTCTTTTCCACTCAGGGAAACTATTCTTTACTTTACACTGTGCAAAGTTTATCTGTTTTTGTAGTCCTTTGGGAATATTTTCATAGAAATTATCTCTGGTGGCTTGGGGGGGGGGGGGGGGGGGAGAAAATAAAAGTTGTTATTTGAAGAATAACTCCCAAGACTCATTCATCACTAGAGCCACTGTTCTATACTTTTACAATTCTTGGTGCAGAAAAACTCCATTTTGAAAAAGTGTAGAATATTGAACGTTACAGCATAGTACAGTCCCTTTGGCCCACAATGTTGTTCTGCCTTTTTAACTTATTCTAAGATCAATCTGACCCTGCCCTCTCAGATAGCCCTCCATTTTCTTAATATCCATTTGTTTACCTGAGTCTCTTAAATACCCCAAATGCGTCTGCCTCTGCCATCACTTCTGACTGAATGTTCCATGTACCCAACACTCTCTGTGTAAAGAATTTGCCTTTAACATCACCCCCTGTATGTTTTCCTCCATTCACCTTAAAATGATGTCCCCTTGCATTATACGTCAGTTTTTCTAATCTGGTGAAATAGCTCCAAATTTTGTTAAGCACCAAACCAGTTATGGGAAATCAAATTCAGGGTTATATGGTTTATAAATATTGATTTGTAACTAGATAACATGGGTAATACTTGTAGAATGATGCATTATATAAATAATTCTCCATGGAAATATACTTAATTGCAATTGAACTGTATTTCAAGGATATTCTGGCAATAAATCTGCTTGCAATTGTACATATTTAGGCTTTTCCTTTCACGTGGTGCTGCTGTTAACATTAAGAATAAGGAAGGTGAGACTCCACTTGAATGTTCAAGCCTGAATTCACAAGTCTGGGTTGCATTACAAGTGAACAAAAAACTGAAGCAAGCATCGGCTAATAAGCTTACCCAGGTTGAGAAGCTAGTTAGTAGGTATGATATAGTAAATTTCCCTATTTCTTTTGTAATTTTCTTTACATATTTTAATATGAATGTATTTGAGTTTCCTGTTTGAAAGACCACTGTCTGTACATTCACCTTATTAAAGGCCACTACATGCATACACCATATTTGAACTTGTCTTGGGCACCACCACCAATATTATGTTAATTCTTAACTTGCAATTTTGGACAAAGCCTACAAAATAAATTAATTACATTAAAAGTAAATCTTGTTTATTTGTGATATTGTATTCTCTATTGTATGTATTTGCATTGAATATTTTATTTAAATAGTAAGGAGATAACAGGCAGGATTGATGAAGGAGAATCAGCAGATGTTATTTACTTGGATATTCAGGATGCCTTTGACAAGGTGCCTCACATGAGAGCCCATGCTACTACAGGATAGATATTAGCATGGACAGAAGATTGGCTGACTGGTAGAAGTCAAAGAATAGGAATAAAAGGGGACTTTTATGCTGTATACATGAATTTCAGTACAGCTATCAGCCTGGTCACTTGTGATAGGCTGGTCCAGAAGATTGGTATCTTGGAGACTTGGTAGATATGATTCAGAAGCATCTAGACCTTAGACAGGATAATGGTGAAGAGATGTTATTCTGACTGGAGCTCTGTGGCCAGTTGTGTTTTGCAGGGCCAAGTAAGTACTGGGTCTTTTGTCTGATAAATCAGTATAATTAGTTTTGATGAAAATGTAGACATGAGAGTCTACAGGTACTGTAACCTTATGTTAAGCTGGGTGAAAATGTAGGTGGATTGATTAGTAAGTGTGCAGATAAGTATATTTGGTTGACTGTAGAGAGGAAGGTTGCTAAAGGATTTGGCAGGATATAAACAACTTAGAACTGTAGGCCAAGAAATGGAGCTTAATCTTGACAAGTGTGAGGTGTTGCATGTTGAGAAATCGAAGTTAAGATGGAAGTTTACAATAAATTGCAGGACCCTGGGGAACATTCATGTACAAAGGAATCTCTGAAATTACTAACATAAATAGATGGGGTAGTTGAGAAGACTATGGCATATTTTTCTTCATAGGTCACGGTCTTTAGTACATGAAAGTTGAGAGATCATTGTGCAGTTGCATGAAGCTTCAGGTCATTATCTGGATAGACAGCAAATGTAAAAGTGTTGCTTGGATATTTTAAGTTAATGCTATGTGATTTGTTGTATCACGTCTTTCGGCAGAGTGTGAATCCTCTGCATCTTGTTTTTCCAGGTAGTATTTTCACTTCTTTTCATTGTTCACATTGTTTATTAGTCAGAGTTCTTTTTGTAAAAACAATTGCTTTTTGATCCTTAAAAACAGAGATATTGGTAGAGGATATGAACCTGTACCAATTCCATGCGTCAATGGAGTGGATGATGAACCTTGTCCAAATGACTATAAATATGTTTCCCAAAATTGTGTAACCTCTCCAATGAACATTGACAGGAACATCACACATCTGCAGGTATGTCCAAAGGAAGATGAATCTCTGCAATGTTGATCTAAAGTGTTATATTTCTGAGACATGCTAAATAATCGTGGGATTAATGTAAGCCACTAGCTCGTTTAATTACCGCCATGGCAAACAATGAAACTAAGTTCAGTAGAAATCTGCATTACCTGCAGAATATAAATGATTTCTCAACTGGGAAATAAAGCAGACTGGCTTAAGTGTGATTTCTGTCACAGTTTGAAGTTGACTTAATGTTTTGGGATACAAAAGATGGACAGTACAATTTGCCCTGTGATTCTTAGACACAGCTGATATTTAGAAAAGACAAAATAATAATAAGAATGTTAAAAGGCATAAATCAATCAGCAGCTTGTAGCAAAATACATGCAGCTGGAGGAACTTAAAGGTCAAGCAGCATCTATACAATAGTCGACATTTCAAATTATATCAGGATCTGAAACATCGAGTATCCCTTTTCATCCACAGTTACCATTTGACCCACTGTGTTCCTTGAGCAGAGCATCTGCAGTCTCTTGTGTCTCTTCAGCTTCGAGTAAACTAATAGAAACAAATTCTTACCCAGTCATTTGAGTTTTATATAGATTTTGTTAAAGGAGTTCTCGATACAGTGTTGTTCTCCCAATGATCTGCTTTCATCATAAGGTTAGAAATGAGAATATTTCCTGTTGACTGACTCTGTTCAGTTCCATTTATAATTTCTCGGATATGAAGCAGTCCCTGAATCTCTGCATCTATCACTGAAAATTGAGCTAAAAGTGGGAAGTAAAATCTATAGCGCACAATTTGGTGTACTACATTGAGCAAATAATTTTATCAAATAATATAAAATTTGACTGGCACCTCTTAACCAGTAAATAGCATTACTGGGGTTGAATTCCCCACAATCAACATCTAGTATGTTACCATTAACTGGTCCAGCCAGATAAACATTATGGTGAGTGACTTCCATTTATTCCTTCCTCATTGCTGTCAACAATAATAATGTATCCATGTATATAGCAACTCGAGAAGCTCAGAAGACCTATCAACTAAATAAATTTGATGTAAAGACATTTAAGGAGATATTAAGGCATAAAAATTGCTTAAAGAAATATGGTTTATGCAGCAGCTTAAAATTATGAAAAGTGAACAGTTAGAGCTGTTTTGAGGAGCAGTTCCTGAGCTAAATACCTTGGTATTTGAAGACATGAAGTATGGAGAGGTGAAGTTCTGGAATGCGTGTGAGGGTTTAGGTTGCAAAGAATTGTAGTGTTGGGGGGGGGGTAGGGCAAAAACTTGGAGAAATTAGGAAGAGAATTTTAAGTACGAGGCGTTGCTTAATCTGTTCCCATGTGGATCAAATTCAAAGTGATTAATAAGCAAGATTTGGTATGAGTGTATGAGCATCAGATTTCTTTTATGACCTCTAGTTTATGAAGTGTTTTTGACTCCAAATTCACAGGAGTTGCCTGGGAATACATAGGAATAGTCAAGGCCCAAGGTAAGACAGGTACAGCTGAGGTTTACAGTCGTGAGACAGGGTGAATGTTGGGCGGTATTTCAGAAGTGGGAATGTGTGTGTTGGCACACAGTTGAATTTCAAATCTTAACTCAAGGTCAGATGTGAGTTGCTGATTGTGCAAAGTCTGTGGTTTGTAAGGGACACAGAAGAGTGGCTTTGAACTTCCCAGACATTGTCTTGGGAAAAATTGTACTCAGAAACTATTAGGTCTTGTATAATAGTTTGATAGTTTACAGGCTAAAGAGGTCAAGCAAGCTGTCATCAAAATGTACGTGCTAACAAGTTCCATGTTTTCAAATGAAATTTCTAAGACCCAGCAAACAGGTGGAGGGGGGTGGGTTGATTCTTGGGAACACCAGCAGTAAATTTATGGATGCAAGTTGAAAAAGAGGCCATTACTGAGGATTTTTGTAGATGGGTCTAATGCTGGGACTAATTTTAGAAGTTTAGCCTGGAAGCATGATTTGTGGCTAAAGACCATGAGTACCTCACATCTGATGTTACTTGTAAGGGTAGAGGAGATGGAAGAGAATGATTAAATCAGTTAGATTTTTTGATCATGTTAAACCAGTTGTCATTATTATTCAAACCTGCTACCTTTTGACTTAAGGGATTAGTGATCCCTTTTAGCAAGAGTAGCAGCCGAGTAAGAAAATCATGGTTTCTTAAGGGAACCAAGACAACAGTGGTAGAAACAAAGTTTAGATTTTGGCAGGTGGAGATCAAAGACTAGACTCCTTAGATTTTGAAATCACACATCCCTTTGCCAGCTGGCAAACGTTCAGGTAAGGAAAAAACTGTTGGTGGTAAAGGGTCTGTGTGTGACAAGCAACACTAGAAAGTGAACAGAGATAAACTGTAAGTGATTGAGGTAATGGAAAAATAGCCACATGATAATGTAGCATCAAGTGGGTGGCAGTCAGAGGATAGATTTACTTAGAAGATTGAGGAAGGACAAACTAAAAGAGCAAGCCAGCTGTAAGAGTGTGGAATGTGAGTGAATGTTTTTACAAAACTAGGACGTAAAACCCACTTGACTCTTAAATGTTAAGTCTTTCACTGGTGCATCATATCAGCACTATGCAGCACATCAGGATTTCTTCAACAAAATCTCTCAAACTTGCACCCTCTACTAACTTGAGGGACATAGGCATTAGGCTTCTCCTTAAAGTCTCACTGTCATGACTTGGAAATGCATTGTTTTTGCTTTGACACAGTCAAAAATCCTGAATCAACTTGCCTGACAATATAGATTGTAGTACCTTTACTAGAGAAACTGCATTTGTTCAACATTATAGTTCCTGTGAAGGAAAAGCAATAATAGTTGCACAGCTTGTTTAGTAGATCACCAATATAATAGCACGTTATGTCCATGTTTACTCCTGAAAATTAAATGTTAATGAAAAAGATGGCGGAAATAAACTGTCAGCAGTTGATGTAATGCATCTTCTCACTTGATTCCTTAGCTCCAATGGTGTTCTTGGGTAGCTGAAACAAAAATTCATGGGAAGAAAAAATATTTTAATGGTCCAGTCTAGAATTCAGTATCAGAGTTATTGCTGTTACAAACTTTCCAAAGGTGCTACTTGATATGCAAAAATGTACGGTGACTTTTTTTAATAAATCACATTTGGTACTATTGAAGGTCATTATTGTATCTGTCTAAAGATTGTGCTTGAAACCTACTGAATTTTCTGAAGTTTAGCTAATTATTGATTTTCAAAGGTTCAAAAGGTATATTTAATATCAGAGAAATGTATACAATATACATCCTGAAAATGCGTTTTCTTCGCAACCATCTACAAAAACGGAGTACCCCAAAGAATGAATGACAGTTAAATGTATGTGCAAAAATAAAACACACCCGCTACCAGCACTCAAGCGTGAGCAAAGCAAAAGCAAAACCACAGACTTGCAGTTAACCCAGAAACTACATTGTTCACCTGATAATTTGACATGCTGCAGTCTCTCTCCCCCTCTCCCCCTCCCCCTGCCCCTCCCTCTCCCAATAAGGGAGAAAGAGGTGACTCCATACCATTTTCCAACAAGCAGGAGAGATAAACAACTTGCTGGTTTACGATGTTAAAAGTCCGTTATGTCACTTTTTTCAAGCTCTGTGCCTGGAGATTGCAAAGATCCCGGGTCCCCAGGCACACAGCAGATGTTCCGACCCCCCCCCCCCCCCCCCCCAAAACGACAAACGGATCCTTGATTCGCCCATCATCAGTTACTCGAGATCCTAAGCTTCTGACACCGTGCCAAAATATTAGGCCGAGACTTTGGCATGCCGAATAGCAGCCGATTGCGGAACCCCGAGAGCGGTCCCATTCCCACAAAGAACCGCAGTCAGCGTGTAACTCCAGGTCAGGGTCTTCAAAAGAACCCTGAAAGGAAAAAATATAAGATATTAAAGATGGAAAAGGACTGTTTTCAAAGATGCAAGTAAAGGAGTTGCTGTTGGGTGCCTTAACTACTTAGCTCTGCAATGATTTCAAGTATCATGTCAGAACAAGGATAAAGATAATTTTATTTTCCATTAATTAATTTTAGGCAGAGCTGACTTTAATTGCTAAAGACAATAATTGGGTTAAAGCTAAATCTTTAAATAATATTTCATGCAACTTAAGTAACAATGAATTTTTCACTTCATGTGCATTTGCACATTTTTGACTTTGGTAGAGAGGTTTTGAGATGGATTTTATTATCTCAGCTAAAGAAGGTTCAGATCCCATGCATTTGAAGAAAGGTTGATTGACTATTGTTTGATTTACAAAGTAGATGTTCATCACTTTTTAATTCAGAAGTGGTACCACCTTGGACCAATTTGTTAATAAAATCAACACAAATTTGAATTATTATTTCTTCAAAGTTACACTGTAATACTCCAAGCAGTCTGAAATAAAATAATATATAGGTCCTTAGTTTTCCAGTCTACTGTTTGAATACTATTAAGCTTTTATGCTCTTGATGTCTGTAGAACCACCTCCATTGCAGGGTTGAACAATCTTTTACATACATCTCACATTGATTATTATTTGTTATGGGGAAAACTGTTACCTCTTTTCCTGCATCATGCATAGCTGTGCAGTGGATTTAAAGATCTTTCAAGATGAAATTCTAGTCTTTTATTTTCTTTTGGAAGACATTTTCACACTGGCAGGATAAGTCGGTTCATGGTGGAATAGCTAGTAGCGAGTTCTAAGTTTTGTATTCTTAAAACGTTAGGGTAGGGAGTGCAATAGAAATTGATATTCAAAATATTTTCAGAAATGGATCATAACAATTACAGAAAATTAAGTGTCATCCTATGGTAGAGGCCACCTAAAGATTTGTGGCTAATGGTAAATTATTTTATTATTATGTATAATTATGTATTATTATGGGCATCCAGGACATCACCAATTACAGGACAACATCACCTGACTCTGCGGGTGATGCCTCCCTCCCAGATGCGCTGAATAACTTCTACGCCTGTTTTGAGGTGGAAAATGACGTGACGGCGAGGAAGTCCACCCCTCCTACAAATGACCAGGTGCTGTGTCTCACTGTGGCCAATGTGAAAAGAACCCTGTGTGGGGTCAACCCACGGAAGGCTGCTGGACCAGACAACATTCCTGATAGAGTGCTCAGAGGATGTGCAGACCAGCTAGCAGATGTTCTCACTGACATCTTCAACATCCCCCTGAGCAGCGCCACTATTCCAACATGCTTGAAGGCCACCATCATCGTCCCCATGCCGAAGAAGTCTTCAGTGTCCTGCCTAAATGACTACCATCCCATTGCACTTACATCCATCATCATGAAGTGTTTTGAGAGTCTCATCATGAGGTATATGAAGACCCTGCTTGCCCCCCTCACTGGACCCACTGCAGTTTGCCTACCGTCTCAATCACTCAACAGATGATATCATTACCACCACCCTCCACCTGGCCCTAACCCACCCGGACAAAAAAGACACATATGTTTGAATGCTGTTCATAGACTTCAGTTCAGCATTCAACACAATCATCCCTCAGAAACTGATTGGAAAGCTGAGCCTACTGGGCCTGAACACCTCCCTCTGCAACTGGATCCTAGACTTCCTGACTGGGAGATCTCAGTCAGTCCAGATCGGGAGCAGCATCTCCAACGCCATCACACTGAGCACGGGGGCCCCCCAGGGCTGTGTGCTCAGTCCACTGCTGTTCACTCTGCTGACCCCCGACTCTGCTGCAACACACAGCTCAACCCACATCATCAAGTTTGCCGATGACACAACCGTGGTGGGTCTCATCAGCAAGAACAACGAGTCAGCTTACAAAGAGGAGGTGCAGTGGCTAACGAACTGGAGCAGAGCCAACAACCTGTCTCTGAATGTGAACAAAACAAAAGAGACGATTGTTGACTTCAGGAGGACACAGAGCAACCACTCCCCGCTGAACATCGATGGTTCCTCGGTAGAGATCGTTAAGATCACCAAATTTCTTGGTGTTCACCTGGCGGAGAATCTCAACACCAGCTCCATAGCAAAGAAAGCCCAGCAGCGTTTCAACTTTCTGCGACAGCTGAGGAAAGTCATCTCCCAACCCCCCATATTCATCACATTCTACAGGGGTTGTATTGAGAGTGTCCTGAGCAGCTGCATCACTGCCTGGTTCGGAAATTGCACCACCTCGGATCACAAGACCCTGCAGTAGATAGTGAGGTCTATGTAACAGTTTCTTCTCCCAAGCTATCATACTCCTCAATATCCAAAGCCTGGACTGACACCAACTTACTGCCCTCTACTATGCCTATTGTCTTGTTTATTATTTATTGTAATGCCTGCACTGTTTTGTGCACTTTATGCAGTCCTGGGTAGGTCTGTAGTCTAGTGTAGTTATTTTTTTTTCTCTCTGTGTTGTCTTTTACGTGGTTTAGTCTAGTTTTTGTACTGTGTCATGTAACACCACGGTCCTGAAAAAATGTCTCATTTTTATTATGTACTGTACCAGCAGTTATGGTCGAAATGACAATAAAAAGTGACTTGAGTTGATACTAAGGTACAGTGGAAAAGCTTGTTTTGCATACTATTCAAACAGGTTGATTCATTAGAATGGCGCATCAGATAGTACAGGGTCAAATAATAAGTGTACACAATGAATAATGGGGCGCCGAAGAATGTAATAGAACAGAGGGATCTGGGAATACAGAGCCATAATGCCTTGAAAGTAATGTCACAGGAAGATGGAGTTGAAAGAGAGCTTTTGGCACATTGGGCTTCATAATTCAAAGTATTGAGTACAGGAGTTCGGATAGTACATTTATTTATTTAAAGATTCAGCCTGGAATAGGGCCTTCGAGCCGTGCTGCCCAGCAACCTCCCGATTTAATCACAATTTACAATGACCAGTATGTCTTTTAACTATGGGAGGAAACCAGACGACATAGAGAAAACCCACGCATTTCATAGGGAGGATGTACAGACTTCTTACGGAGGGCGCTGGGATTGTAATCTGATCTCCGATGCCCAAGCTGTAATAGTGTTGCACTAGCCTCTATACTTGAAGTTGTATAAGGTTTTGTTGAGCCATATTTGGAGTGTTGTGTGCATGGTTGGGAAGAGTATGGAGGGCTATGGTTCAGGTGTGGGTCAAAGGGAATAAATCGAATAACAGTTTGGCTAGATGGGCTGAAGGGATTGTGTCTGTACTGTACAACTATATGACTAATGAAGTATTAGAGTTACAGAGAACGTACGCTGCAAGTATACAATCTGTTTCAAGGTCATAATGAAGTAGATTATGAAGTTAAGAGTCCATATTAACGTACTAGGAAATCATTCAATAGAGTTAAATCAGTGGGATAGAAGCTGTCTTGACCGTGGTGATACATGCTTTAAGGTTTTTATATTTTCTGCCTCATTGTAGGAGAATGTGAAGAGAATGCCTGTATTGGCTGTGGTTTTCCATTATTTTGCTGCTTTACCAGTGCAGAAATAAGTGAAGAAAGAGTCCATTTAAAAAAGCAAACACGAGGAAATCTGCAGTTGCTGGAAATTCAAGCAACACACACAAAATGCTGTTGGAAAGCAGCAGGCCAGGCAGCATCTGTAGGAAGAAGTACAGTCGACGTTTTGGGCCAAGACCCGTTGTTAGTCCTGACGAAAGGACTTGGCCTGAAACATCGACTGTACTTCTTCCTGTAGATGCTGCCTGGCCTGCTGCATTCCACCAGCATTTTGTGTGTGTTGCTAGAAAGAGTCCATAGCTGGTTTCCATAATGTGCTGAGCTGTATTGACAATTGTCTGCAGTTTCTTGTAGCCATGGGCAAAGCAAATGCCATACCAAATCGTTGATGCATCTGGCTAGGTTGCTTTTTATGGTGAATAAATGAAAATAATGTTCAAAGGGGGCATGCAAAATTTCTTTAGGTTACTGAGAAAGGTGAGCTGATGACCTTTCTTGGCCATGGTGTCAACATGGATGGATCAGGACAGGTTATTGGTGATGTTTGCTCCTATGTAATGTTTTTGGAAATATGATGGTAAAATAATATTTAAAATTATGGTTATTTGAAGCTACTGTGACAAATTCCATCTGTTTATTTTTACTATTGTATTTACTATAGTTTTATGCAGGTTTCTGTGTGTAGCACACCTTTAAATTACAGATTGAAGAGTGAATTGGAATAAATTGTTCGTATTTTGCTGTAGTGTTGGGGATCTCAGGAGGAAATTAAGGTGTATTATCCACTGAGCATTTCTGGTGGAACTCAACATTCACTTGCATGCTGGATCCAGCTATCCTTAAGTCTTCTCCCATTAGCTATTTAATTGTGATCACAATTCCTGATGAGAAGCAATTCCTGATGATAGAGCTTTTGACTGATTCATTGATTTGGGGTTTATTAGCTCTGTCTGCTCACTACTATTTTTGATGTTTAGCGTGCACAAAATTTTTCATTGTGGCTTTATCAGGCTGCCACTTTGTTTTAGATGCCACTTCTGGTATATTTTCTGTATTTCTCAGTGAATGACTGTCAGTTGTCTAGGTTGAAAATAGAATGAGGGATATGTTGGGTTGTGAAGCTAAAAATTAGTGAAACATATTTCTGCTTCTCTTGGTGATCCACAGAGCCTCCTATCTAGATGGCTAATTTTGAACTATCATGTCTGTCTATCTCATTAAGCATTATTGTACTGCTACATAGAGGGGAGAGTGACCTCGTCTCCATAAGGACTGTGTGGTAGTCACTTATATCAGTCATCATCTGCAAAGGTAGATTATTGTGGACAAAGTTAATTAGAACTGAGGCTATATTTGAACCAAATGTCTGAGGAAAAAGTTATTGAAATACCTGATGCTATGCAATAGAATTTCCCAGATAAACTTAATTAGTAAATATGTAAAATTTAAAAATTCAAATGCAAAATACAATAGCCTAACTAACTTTTTACCAGATGCTGGTACATTTTAATAGATAATGAAATGTCTGAGAAAGATTAGAGTTTTAAAAAAATAATTAAATGTTTTCATCTTATCTCATTGAGGAATTCTAATAATTAGTTACATAAGAATTTCATTTTTAATGTATTTATTTTCCCTGTTGAAATCTTTCTAACCAGTTGTCTCATTTCAATGTACAGTACTGTTTTTGTGATGATGACTGCTCTTCCAGTGCCTGCATGTGTGGCCAACTAAGTATACGTTGCTGGTATAGCCAGGTAAGCAAGATAACTTCAGCTGTGAAAACTGATTTTTTTTCCCAGTCTGTAGAATCCCTCAGAGCATGGTTTCTCTAAAAGGTAAATGGAAAACACAGTATAATTCTCAATGCTATAAAGAAATTTAATTAAAGTTAATTTTTCACCATGAGGCAGTTTCTTCAGTTGAATAACTTGGAGCATTCAACTTAGTTAACAAACTCATTAAAGTTAAACAGTTAACACACACAAAATGCTGGTGGAATGCAGCAGGCCAGGCAGTATCTATAGGGAGAAACACTGTCGACGTTTCGGGCCGAGACCCTTCGTCATGACTAACTGAAAGGAAAGATAGTAAGAGATTTGAAAGTAGGAGGGGGAGGGAAAAATGTGAAATGATAGGAGAAGACCGGAGGGGCTGGGGTGAAGCTGAGAGCTGGAAAGGTGATGGGCAAAAGGGATTCAGAGCTGGAGAAGGGAAAGGATCATGGGATGGGATGCCTAGGGAGAAAGAAAGGGGGAGGGGAGCACCAGAGTGAGATGGAGAACAGGCAGAGTGATGGGCAGAAAGAGAGGGAAAAAAGGAGAGGGGGAGAAAACTAAATATATCAGGGATGGGGTAAGAAGAGGAGGAGGGGCATTAACGGAAGTTAGAGAAGTCATTGTTCATGCCATCAGGTTGGAGGCTACCTAGCTGGTATATAAGGTGTTGTTCCTCCAACCTGAGTGTGGCTTCATCGTGACAGTAGAGGAGGCCATGAGAGTTAAACAGTTATCTTGTTGTTAGAAGCACACACAAAATACTTTTGAAGATGGTATGAGACATACAAAATAATACAACCAAGAGTTAAGGAGAGGGAGCATGGTAAGGTTTAATGATTCAGTGGGACGAACATGCAATAAATGCAGGGTTAGGTATAGCAGGAGTGATCATTTTGAAAACAGTATAGACGTACATTTGTGAGAGGGGCAATAGTCAGGGGGATAAACAGACATTTTTGGATATGTGTGAGATTCTAGTGTTGTCTCCCAGGTGCCAGGTTCAAGGATGTCTCAGTGGCACTAAGCATTCTGAAAGGGGAGGGTGAACAGCCAAACATTATGGTCCATATTGATATTAATGACGTGGGTGAGAAGAAAGTATGGTCCTGTGTAGAGTATTTAGAGAGTATGGTTGGGTATTTTTAAAATCTAGAAAAACTGCAAATCAAGAGGAATTGGTAATTGGTGCTATGAAAATAAAATGTATTTTTTACTGATCTTTCTAATCACAGTATCCTGGTCCTTATTCAGTCGAATGTGAAAGGTGTTTTAAGCAGTTAATGTTCTTCTCAGTTTTACAGAGTTTAAGCTCAACGCAGTGAATCTGACAGTTGTCATGGTTTGTATTTTAAGGATGGGCGGCTTCTTCCGGAATTCAATATGCTGGAACCACCACTCATCTTCGAGTGTAACCATGCCTGTGGATGTTGGAGAACATGTAAAAATCGTGTGGTACAGAATGGAATCAGGTAAAGTGGAAGTTCCTGTTAGGACAGTGTAATACAGTGGGTGCCACAGTAGCATAGTACTTTGCGCAATGCTTTGCAGCTTGGGCGGTTCCAGAATTTGGAGTTCAGTTCTGGCACTGTTCTGTAAGGTGTTTCTGTACGTCCTCCCCATGGAATACGTGGGTTTTCCCCGGGTGCTCCCGTTTTCTCTGCAGTCCAAAGACCTACTAGGTAGATTAATTGGTCATTGTAAATTGTCCCATGATTAGGTTAAAGGTAAATGGGATTGTGGGTTTTACTAGAGTGCTGTGGTTTGAGAGGCCGAAAGGACCTATTCCTTGCTGTATTGTTAAACTAAAAATAGTTAATGGTGTGGACGGCTTTTAAGCAAGTTTGGTAAGGACGCAGAGTACATGTAAAGTTGAGGGTGGGTTACATTTCCATCTGGAAGAGGAAGTACTTCAGTCAAGTAGGCATGGGTGTGATATAGCACATGGGAGGACTGGAAAACTAAACAGCATCTAGTTTAATGCAAAGGGACTGGTAAGAGAGACTAACTTAGAGCATTGATCAGTACATTGGAATGTGATATTTTTGTAATGGCTGATATATGATGACTCAACATTATGTAATATAGAAGTTTCAAATGGTGACAGGTTAATGTAAAAGAGGAAGGGGAGTTCAACACTGGTTATTGTTGTCTATCACTTTATTGGTGAGGGAGGAGGACTTAACAGGCTGTTCAGATGAGATTATGTATAGAGCTTAAAAACAAGGTGGTGTAATTTTGTTGGGGGTCTACTATAGACATCAACAGGATAAACTGACAAATCAGAGGTTAAGAAGGACAGGTTGTAACAGAAGATTTCATCTTCTCTCTTATTAATTGAAATCACCTTTGTGTGAAAGGATTAAACAGGTTGGAATTCTTAATGTGCATTCAGGAGAACTGTTGTTGTCTTGGTACATAGATAGTCTGACTAGAGATGGAGTGGTGCTAGTCCTAATTCTGGGGAGTGAAGCTTGGCAAGTAGATAAAACTCAGAATATGGGGTAAGCCTTTGGGCAGTACTGACCAGAACTTGGTAAGTTGCAACATAGTTCAGGAAATGGATAGGATGGTTCATAAAGTCTGAATTGGGGAAAGACTTAATGTAGTATCATTAAACAGGACCTTACAAGCATAGACAGAGAGCAGCTACTTGCAGGTTAAGGGAAGTGGGAGTCTTTCAAAAGTGAAATAGAATTCATGGCCAGCGTGTTGCTGTAAGGATGAAGATGGCAAGTTCAGGGAACCCTGCTTGTCAGGGAATACCAATGGTTTGATAAAGAAAAAGAAGGCATATAGTAGTTGTGGAACACTGAAAATGGGAAGTTCTTCAGTGTTATGCACTGCTTAAAAAGGAATTAGTGTAAATAGGGCCGTGAAGTACTACAGGCTGGTAACAGAACATTACAGCACACTACAAGCCCTTCAGTTCAGATATTGTGCCAACCTTTTAACCTACCCCAGGATCAATCTTAACCCTTCCCTTCTACATATATAGCCTTACATTTTTTTTCTGTCATCCATGTACCTATCTAGGAGTTTTTTAAATGCTCGTAATATGTCTGCCTCTACCATCCCCTAAGTCCTTTGGCAATGATTGTAGTTTTCCTCTCTGGTCAATCACTGTTTTATCAGACTGTCATGCTCCTTTGTTTCTGACCTTGTATGGTGATTCCTCTGAACATAGTAATGTAGTTAGAAGGTTTTGAACAGGTTATTTTTAAGGTACCATTTCCAATGCCTTCCCAGAGTGGGGTGAACAGAGTGAATCCTAAATAGGGCTGCTCATTTGAGGGTTCAGCAAGCCAAGGGCTCTTTCTGCCTCAGTCCAAGAGTCCAGTGACAGAATCAAATGCCCACTGCCCAATGTGCTAGTTCATGACAATGGCCTTTCAGACCTCACAATCCTACCCCCCTATAGCACTTGCTGATTTTCATGGGACTTAATCCAGTATGTTATGGTAGATTCTCTTAAAGGAGAATGTCTGTATCTGACTTTATTTAAAGTGGGGAGGTTGAAGCCAGGCAGCAACCACCTGGTCCTTGACAGCTTGTGGTTAGGGTCCAAAGGCATGGAATACAAGATGATTGGGAGCCCTTCACTGCTGTAGCCTTCCTCTGGCTTCACTGCCATTGTGGTGGGTCCACCATCTTTTGCCAGCTCCACCATTGAAGTCTTTGTTGGATCACTCTTTGTTTGGAGCCTCCCCCTGGAGCTTACCACCATGGGTGACCCTAATAGGAGCTAAACTCCTGATAATATCACTTTCGAGATCTCAGGAACTCCGAAATCTCTCCATCATGACAATGTGATAATCCTTGGAGAAGTCCATCTGGAGGAGAAGGCCGGTTGCACCTTCTGGAAAGGGAAGGCAGCTGACAAGCCCAGGATAAATGGTGTTGGGTTTGCAATAAAGAACCAGCCTGTCAGTCAACTCTCTGAGCTTCCCGTGGGGAACAGTGAACGTCCCATGGTGCATGGTGCTTGCCAACAATCAGATGTCAATTAACTCTGATCCTACATAGGAATGAAAAAGAGGCCTCAGTGTTTGCCTCGATGCAACACTGTCAAGCATCCTCAAGGAAAAAAGATAATTCTCTTAGGGGACTTCAATGCCAGGGTCAGTCAGGACTTCAGCCATTGGAAGGGTACCATAGGAAAGGAAGGGTTCTGTTCAAATCCACCATCCTCAATACCTGCAAAAGCATCCTTGGGTACGTCCAGAATTGGTTTGATGATAATGACATTGAGATGGAACAAATTTTCTTCAAGAAAAGGAAAGCCTTTTGTGCTGGACAGAATAACATCTGCAGCAAAGCTAAAGGAGAACCTTACCCCAGAGCCAAGGCAAG
The DNA here is from genome assembly GCF_030144855.1 of Hypanus sabinus. Classification (NCBI taxonomy): domain Eukaryota; kingdom Metazoa; phylum Chordata; class Chondrichthyes; order Myliobatiformes; family Dasyatidae; genus Hypanus; species Hypanus sabinus. Next base: position 62,157,804 of record NC_082723.1, on the reverse strand, counting down.
TGTGCAGCAGAGAGGAAGCTAAAAAAATTCTTGGTGGACTGCAAAAGCTGATTAAACCAAAGTTCAGAGGATGGGAAGAACTTGCCAAGGGATCAGAAGGATATCAGCAGTCGGAGAGAGCACTTTCAAGAACTTAACCACTGTTGAACCAAAGGCTACTAACTAAATTCTTCAGATACTGGTGAAAGAAGACTTGGGGAAACCCCTATGATGCTGTCAGGAGCCTGCAAAGTAAAAAGCCACTGGTCCTGACAGGATCCCAGCAGAGATCCTCAAGGAAGGTGGACCAGCACTCCTGCACCTCATACATGCCCTGCTTCTGAAGGTCTAGGAAAGGGAACAACTGTCTTCAGTTCATTGGGATGCTCTAATAATGACCATATTCAAAAAGGGAAATGAGGGAGATTATAGTAGTTACAGAGGCATCTCCATCTTGTCAACAACAGGGGAAGTTCTTGCACATATCCTTGACAACCAACTCCTGTTATCTGAAGAAATACTTCCTGACTCGCAATGTGCTTTCTGCCCATCTAGCAGTACTGCAGACATGATCTTCACAGCATGCCAGTTATAGGAAAAACGTGTGAACAAAGGAAGCCCTTGTACTTGGCTTTCATAGATTTGACAAAGAGATTTGATACAGGAGATTAAGTTCTCAGGCATATACTATCAAAACATGGCTGCCTGACAAGTTCTTAGGAATACTGAGACTACTGCATACCAGCCACAGTGTTGAATCAGAACTCTTCACTGCCAAGACAGTCCAACAAGACTATATAATTGTGTCCTATTTGCCACCTTTATCACTGCCCTCCTTCACTTCATTGGCCAAGACCTGCCTGAGGGAATCCCAATCACACATAGAATGACAACAGGCTTCTCAACCTCGACTGCTTCAGGGCCAAGAACAAGTTCAGCACCACCACTATCATGGAATGCAGATGACAATGCCATTACATCACACTCTGAAGAAGACCTCCAAAAATATCCATGAATGCCTTTGCCCAAACATATAGGGCACTGGGTTTTCTTTTGAATATAATGCAGACAGTTTCTATATCAGTCACTGCTCAACCTGCAATGTTTCCAGCCCTCCATAAAATTTGACAATATTGTAGTTGCGCACAAAGCACTGCGAACGGAACACATGCAAGCAGAGAGAGCTGAACTCGGAATGACTTTACTGATTCAAACTCGCGCTTAAATCTCTCTTCCCATGGGTCCCTGCGACCAGCGGGGCGGATGTGACATCAGACCGTCCCTGGAAGGTCCACCCCAAGCAGGCCGCACGTCTGCCTGTGACTCCCAATGGCGGTTCGAGTCCCATGTGTGCAGACTGCCACATCACCCCCCTCCCCCCCCGAAACGTCCATCGGGGGAGTGGAGCTCCCCAGTCTGGGTGGCTGGCCTTGCCGGTGTGGTGCGGGTACTCTCACTGGTTGCTCAGTGTCCAAGTGCACCGGTTTGAGGTGGTCCACTGTAAAAGTCTCTTCCCGGCCACCCACCTCCATGACACACGTGGATCCATTGTGCCAGATCACTTTGAAGGGTCTCTTGTACGGCCGCTGTAGAGGTGACCTGTGCATGCCCCTGCGAATAAAAACATACTCACACTCTTGGAGGTCTTCAGGGGTGAAGGATGGCATGGGACCAATCCTGGAGGTCGGGACTGGTGCTAGGGTCCCTACCTTGTCCCACAGCCATGTTAGCACCGCTGCTGGAGTTTCATCCGAAACTCGGGCCTCTGGTACAAACTCGCCCGGGACTATCAGGGGGGTGCTGTAGACCAATTCCGCTGAGGAGGTGCCCAAGTCCTCCTTGGGGGCTATGCGGATGCCCGGTAGGACCCAGGGAAGCTCGTCCGTCCAGTTGGGGCCCCTGAGGCACGCCATCAGGGTCAATTTGAGATGCCGGTGGAATCACTCTACCAAACCGCTGGTCTGGGGATGGTACGCTGTGGTGTGATGCAGCTGGGTACCCAGGAGCTGTGCCAGTGCTGTCCACAAACCAGACGTGAACTGAGCCCCTCTCTTGGAGGTGATGTCCATTGGGAGGCCAAACCTGGAGATCCAGTTTGCAATGAGCACCCTGGCGCAGGACTCAGTGGACATGTCTGCGAGCGGTATGGCTTCCCGACATCTGGTGAACCTGTCTACCATGGTAAAGATATACCTGGCGCCCTGGGAAACTGGCAGAGGGCCGATGATGTTGGATGTGTTGGAACCTCCTTTGCGTTGGTTGGAACTGCTGAAGGGGAGCCTTCATGTGCCGCTGGACTTTGGCGGTCTGGCAGTGTACGCAGGTCCTGGTCCAGTGTCCGACCTGTTTGCGCAAACTGTGCCAGACGAATCTGCCCACCAGCTTGATGGGCGCCCGGATGGATGGGTGGGCCAGGTCGTGCAGCATGTCGAACATCCTGCGTCTCCATGCCGCTGGTACCACGGGTCGGGGTTTGCCAGTAGACATGTCACACAGGAGTCGATCCACTGCCGGGCTGATGGAGACGTCCTCTAACTGGAGCCCAAAAACGGCAGTGTGGTAAGCCAGGATCTCGGTGTCCAACCGTTGTGCTTCCGCCAGTACTGCGTAGTCTATTCCTGTGGACGGTATGTCTACTGAGTGGAGGCAGGGGCGAGACAGTGTGTCGGCGATGGTATTGTTCTTCCCTGCGATGTGGCGGACGTCCGTGGTGAATTCTGAAATAAAGGACAGGTGCCTTTGCTGCCGAGCTGACCATGGGTCCGATACCTTGGCCATTGCGAAGGTGAGGGGCTTGTGGTCCATATGCACAGTGAACTCCCTTCCCTCGAGGAAGTACTGGAAATGCTGGACAGCCAGGTAGAGCGCTAGCAACTCTGTCGAAGGCGCTTTACTTCACCTCTGGTGGCCATAGGTGCCGGCTGAAGAAAGCGAGTGGTCGCCACTGGTCCTCTACGAGCTGCTCCAGGACTCCGCTGAAGCGTCGACTGTGAGTGCCGTGGGTACATCGACTCTCGGGTGCACTAGGAGGGCTGCCTTTGCCAGCGCCTCCTTGGTCTGCTCGAACACCTCCGTGGACTCTGCATCCCCTGCCACTTATTTAGATTTGCCGGCCATTATGCGGAAGAAGGGTCTCATGATGCAGGCTGCCGCCAGCACGAACCGATGATAAAAGTTGACCATCCTTATGAACTCCTGCAGGCCCTTGACCGTGCTGGGCTTGGGGAACAGGCGGATGGCCTGGACCTTGTCCGGTAGGGGAACTGCGCCATGTTGGTTGATTCTGTGGCCCAAGAAGAAGTCGATCTCCGTCAACCCAAACTGGCACTTTGCCAGATTGATTGCCAGTCCATGGTCACTCAGGCATTAACAGAGCTAGCGCAAATGTGCCACGTGCTCTTGGTACAAACTGCTGGCCACCAGGATATTGTCCAAGTAGATGAGAACGAAATCCAGGCCGCGTTGTACTGAGTCCATGAGCCTTTGAAAAGTTTGGGCTGCATTCTTGAGAAAGAAAAGCATCCTCAGGAATTTGAGCAGGCCGAACGAGGTGATGAGGGCTGTCTTGGGCACGTCGTCAGGGTGCACTAGGATCTGATGGTGTCCCCTGACCAGGTCGATTTTGGAGAAGACGGTCGCTCCAAGCAGGTTCGTCATGAAGTCCTGGATGTGGCGTACCGGGTATCTGTCGGTCGTTGTGGCATCGTTGAGCCTTCTGTAGGCAGTCTCCGCAGGGTCTCCATCCTCCTGCGGACTTGGGCACCATGTCTAGCAGGGATGCCCACAGGCTGTCTGAGCAGTGTACAATTCCCAGCTCTTCCATTTTATGGAACTCCTCCTTGGCGAGGTGGAGCTTGTCGGGTGGGAGCCTGAGAGCTCAGGCCTGAGAGTGGCGGTCCTTGCTTGGGGGTTCGGTGCTGCACGCTGTGCTTGGGGTCGGCCGTGGAGAACTGAGGGGTGACTATGGAGGGGAATTCCGCCAACACCCTGGCGAATTCGTTACCCAAGAGGGTCACGGAATCCAGGTGGAGGGCTGGTAGCTTGGCTTCTTCAAGCTGGAAAGTCTGGAACGTCTCGGTGTGGACCAAATACCCGCCTTCAAGTCGACCAGAAGACAGTTGGCTCGTAGGAAGTCTGCCCCTAGTAGTGGCTGTAACACCACTGCCAACGTGAAAGTCCAAGTGAAACGGCTGGACACTAAATGCATTGCGATAGTTTGCAGGCCGTTTGTCCGAATACTGGTGTCATTTGCGGCAGTGAGTTCAGAGCCTGAGACCGTGTTACGAGTGTCCATGTTGGGGGGGGGGGGGGGGGGCAGTACGCTGACTTCGGCCCCAGTGTCTATCAGGAAGCGCTGCCCGGAGTGTCAGTCCCGGAGGTACAGGAGGCTGTCTCGGTGGCAAGCCTTCGTAGCCATTAGCGATGGCTGGCCCCGGTGTTTCCCGGAAAAGCACATGGTGGATGGCAGCGGCATGCGCCTGAGCCCTATCTTTGGTGATAGGAACACCATTGTTCCGAACTTTTGTCTTTTCCCCCCCCCCCCCCCCCCCGTCTTTTCTCGGCGGCTTCGGTTGCAGAGCCTGAGCTTTGGGGCGCGCGATCGTGTCTAGGCCCATGGAGGCTGCTCTGCGTTGCTTGCCCTGCATGGGTTGCTGAAATCCTCACTCGTGAGGAGGAGGCGAATGTCCTCTGGCACTTGCTCAAGGAACAACTGTTCAAATAAAACGTACAGCTTATGGCTGTCCATGAGCGCCAACATGTCATTTCATGAGCTCGGATGGTATGCATTCGCCGGGCCGTCCATGTGTAGGAGCCGCGCAACAGGGGAGTCCGAAGGTACAGATCAGGAGCGCCTTAAGCTTAGTGTACCTGTCCTCAGTTGGTGGCTGGTGTAGGAAGTTGATGATCTGGCCTGCGTCCCCTGGTCGAGCGTGCTGACCACGCAGTAGTACCGCGCAGCGTTGGTTGTAATGTCTCTGATGTTGAACTGGGCCTCAGCCTGCTCAAACCAACCGTGGGGCTGAGTGGCCCAGAAAGTTGGAAGCTTCAGAGAGACCGCGCTGTGTAAATTGCTCGGATTCATGGCTGGTTGCAGAGTCGCTGGTTCCAGATGCTGTCTGGAACGTCGGGGTCACCAATGTAGTTGCGCACAAAGCGCTACAAAAGGAACACACGGAGGCAGAGAGAGCTGAACTCGGAATGGCTTTACTGATTCAAACTCACGCGCTTAAATCTCCCCTCCCATGGGTCCCTGTGACCAGCGGGGCGGACGTGATGTCAGACAGTCCCCGGAAGGTCCGCCCCGAGCGAGCCACACATCTGCCTGCGACTCCCGATGGCGGTTTGAGTCCTGTGTATGCAGATCGCCCCCCCCCCCCCCCAAAGAAACGTCCATCGGGGGAGTGGAGCCCCCAGTCTGTGTGGCTTGCCTGGGTGGTCGGCCTTGTTGGCACGGTGCGGGTACTCTCACTGGTTGCTCAGTGTCCAAGTACGCCGGTTTGAGGCGGTCCACTGCAAAAGTCTCTTCCCGGCCACCCACCTTCATGACACACATGGATCCATTGTGCTGGATCACCTTGAAGGGTCCCTCATACAGCCGGAAGCCAAACTCACATCTTCCCAAACAGTTTAAAGTTCATTGTCATCTGACTGTATATGTTTGCAAGCAAACGAAACAACATTCCCTCGAACCATGGTGCGTCCACAATACATATATCACACATAGCAAATAAAACAAAATATTACCTGAAATCAGTTAATAAAACATAATTCAAAATGCAAGTAAAGTGAGCAGCACAGGTAATCAGTTACAGTAAACAGCTTGTTGTCCAAGTGACAAGAACTCAGTGGTGGCAGGGTATTTATATTCTCATAGCTTGGGGGAAGAAGCTGTTACTGAGTCTGGCTGTAGTAATCTGATTCTCCTGTAGCTTTCTTCCTGACGGTAGTGGGTCAAAGCAATTGTGGGGTGGGTGGTATATATAGGTCCTCAACAATGTTCGAGACCTTCCTATACAATACTCCCAGTAAATGTCACAAATAAGGAGGAAGGGAGACACTGGTGATTCTCTCTACAGTTTTTACTATCCTCTGTAGGGTTTTGCAATCTGATTCTTTTTGTGAATAGATCCTTTACTTCCAGTTGAAGGAAGGTCAACGAGCCCTTGTTGGGCAAAGAAAACGCTTCAAAGACATCAAAATCAGTCTGAAGAAATGCAACATTACATCTAAAATCTCAGAAGACATTGCACTCAGTAGATAGACCCGAGGAAATCTGTTCAAGAAGGAGCTCTGCTACATGAGAATGATCACTGTGCTGCAGAGAATAAGTGGCAGCTGCAGAACAAGAGTCTGAACAGCCAAAAGACCCAACCACTAACCACAGCCACCACTTACTCTTGCCCACATGCACCAGAATGAGAATTCCAGATCAGCTTCTACAGACACCTGAAGACCCACCAAGAGACAACCCCTTAGTCGAGTATGATGCTATTCACACTATTACTACTATTGTCTGCCTCTACCAGTACCCCTGGTAGGGTGTTCCACTTCTGTGGAAGAAAGAGCTTGTCTCTGATATCCGCCCTTATACTTTGCTCCAGTCTCCTTAAAATTGTGCTCTCCTGGTTATCCTCTTGCTCTTAATACACTTACATAGTGAAGGAAAAGGAGAGTAACAAGGTAAAGAGACCAAAGGGTTGGTGTGTGTATGTGGAACCAGAAGATATGGAACATTGAGGCATAGGAAAGTACAGTACAGGAATAGGCCTTTTAGCCTATCTCATCCATGCAGAACCATTTAAACTGCCTAGTCTCATCAACCTGCACCTGGACCAGAGCCCTCCATAACACTGCCATCCATGTATCTACCCAAACTACTCTTAAATGTTGAAATTGAGCCCGCATGTACCACTTGTGCTGGCAGCTCATTCTGTACTCTCATGACTCTCTGAGTGAAGAAATTTTTCCTCGTGTTCCTGTTAAACTTTTCACTTCTCTGCCTTAATCCATGACCTCTAGTGAACTTTGTGATCTACTGATCATTGACTTCCAGTCAGAAAAGCAACATCCCACCATATCCTGCTTCCTATTATCAGAATCAGGTTTAATATCACCCACATCAGTCATGAAATTTGTTAACTTTGCAGTAGCAGTACAATGCAGTACATGATAATATCAGGAAAAACTGTCAATTACAGTTAAGTTTGTGTATTTTTTTTCTCACCCCTTATGGGTGGTGTGTGTGTGTATTTTTCCCTCAATCTCGGGTCCTCGACCAGAGGCCTGGGAGCTTGAGCGTTCAGTGCAATATACTTGCTACTCCTAGTACTACTCTCTTCTGGACCAAGGTCTCAGATGTTGTTCCGGCATTTGTTAGACAAGGTGTCACAGCTCCAAATGCTCTTACCGCCACTGGGATTACTTTGGCTTTAACCTTCCACATTCTTTCTTCCTGATGTTGCTGTCATTCAAGATTGCTACATCTATTACTATTGCTTTCTTCTACTCTTTGTCCAGTATTACTATATCTGGTTGGTTGGTTGGCCAGTACCTGCTTTTTTTTTGTAATTTATTTTTTTTATTGAAGTTCACCATCAAACAAATATTTCCATAAGATGTATTTCAGATATTGTACATATATATCATATAGTCATAAATGCCACAAATCTCCACATAATATTTATCAGAGGTATACACTTATAGAAAAGAGAGGAAAGAAAGAACAAGTGAAAGGAGAAAACTACGTACAAGTAGGGAGTGGTCTTTTTTACAACATATTCATTGATTTGTGAGAATAAAATCAGGCCTATGAGGCGTTATGTAGTTAAACCGTTTTTCCCAGTATGAATCAAATTGTTCTAATTTAGGATTAACAGATGATGTTATCTTCTGCATTTTGTAAATGTCCATTGTAATTTCCATCCATGCATTTAAGGTTGGGCTCTCCTGTGATAACCATTTCCTAGTAAGTCTTTCTACCAGCCACCAGCAGTATATTCATGAAATATTTATCTCTTTACAACCATTCTTGAGGTATATACCCAAAATATATGGTCTTACTTTCTAAGGATTTTTCACATTTAAAGATGTCTTGTAGGGCATTGTGTATCCCACTCCAATAGTCTTTGATAACAGGGCATTCCCAGAAAATATGATAATAGTTTGCATTTTGATTTCCACAATTTTGGCAGCAAACAGGGAGGTTGCTATCATAATGGGATTTCTGAGAAGGTGTAATAAAATATTAAGTTTTTCCATCCGAACTCTCTCCATTTCGGTGAACTGGTACACTTCCATTGATACCTCCATATTATTGTCCATTCTTCCTCAGATACAATTATCCCTCCTTCCTTCACCCATTTTGTTTTAATGTATGAAGTTGAATGTGTTTTAAGATTTGACAAACCCTTATACACTCTTGGAATGATTCTACTATTGTTATCTGAATTATATGTTTCTCTAAATAGATCTATCAAACATTTACTTGCCTTGGGGGTTACATTTTAAACTGTCCTATTAACATACTGTCGCATCTGTAAATACCGATAAAAGTCTTGTTTTTCTAATAAGTGTTTCTCTTTAAGCATTTCAAAACTGAACAGTGTCCCTTCTTCATTATATTGCAAAGAACCGTCTTTCCTTTAGCTGTCCAGTCCATAAATCTCGCATCCAGTTTATTCGGAGTAAAATCCTAGTCATATATGCACCATTTAAGAATTGCAATATCTCCCTCTAGTTTATATTCTTTTATAATAGTCTTCCATATTTTAAGAGTCCATTTCACCCATGGGTTATCAATAGTATTTACGTACCTTTGTAGGTTGTTATCAGCCAAAATTGCCTGTATGGGGATGGGAAGTATCCCCTCCTCAATGTTTTTCCATTGAGCGCTATATGATGGTAGTACCTGCTTTTCAGACTGTATTTGGAAATCCCGCAAGATCTCAGCTCTGTCATTCTCCACTACCTTCTTGAGTGTTTCCCATTTGGACTTGGGAATGTCCAAACCATACTCAGCGCAGATGTTCCTGTACACAATTCCTGCAACTTTTAGTTATGCCGTTCAGTATGTGCTGTCCCTGCCTGTACCCTGCTACTATGTGTTGAATGATTTCAGCAGATTTCTTGCACAGTCTGCATCTTGGGTCATGCCTAGTGTGATGGACCTTTGCTTCTATTGCTCTTGTATTTAGTTTCTGTTTGTGTGCAGCCCTGCGCAGCATCTCTGTGCTGTCCCTCAGCCCTCCCATTTTCAACCATTGGTAGGACTTTCTTATGTCAGCCACCTGTGCTATCTGTTGACAGGACCAGCTTCACCCACTTCCATTTTCATGTCCCCTGCCTGCTGTCTGAGGTATTCTCCTAGAAGTTGTCCTTGGGGGCCATCTTCCTGGCATAGGCATGGATAATTTGCATTTAACTATCGATCTATCTATCTATATATATAGTTAAATTTGTGCAAAAACAATAGAAATAAAAATAGTCACTTTTGAATCCAGTTAGCCAGTTTAAGTTGGATCCTGAGAGCACTTGTCTTTTGGACCAGCCTTTCATGCAGGTCTTTGTTGAAGACCTCACTAAAGTTAACATAGACACTATCTGCTGCACTATTCTTATCAATACACATTTTTTTTGTGCGTGCCATACTCTGCCAGAGCCTTGGCGACCTCTTATTTCAAGTGGTCGTCTTGGAGGAAAGATTCTGTGAGTGGTCCCTCCCCCCCGCCCAACGTCCTTCTCACAACGCAGTGTTTTTTTTTTAACGAGGCCTAGTTGTGAGCTCAACACTTAACCCGGCATGGATGGAAAGCGTGTCTAGGTGCGGCCCGACTGGATTCGAACTCGGGAACCTACACTCCAGAGTCTGGTGCTGATGTCACTGCGCCACCAGCCGGACTATCAATATATACTTAGTTTCCTCTTTGAATATTCAATAAGACAGGATTTTTAACCCTCAAGGCTGTGCTGATAATCCCTGCCTTTCTGATTGTAAATATATCTTGTCTGTTGTAATATTTTCCAATAAGGCTCACTGCCCTGAAGTAATCTGACTTATCTCTGCTGCCCTTTTAAATTAAGAGAAACACATTAGCTGTCATCCTGTCATCTGATACCTCACCTGTGGCGAGCATTGGTGCCAAAATTTTCATCCAGGGCCCAGCAATCTCTTCCTGTACTTGTAGATTTCTTGCCATGGCAAATTAGCTACCATTATATATTTTAAAATATCGAATGCCATCTCTTTAATATTAATGTTTTCTAGAATATCTCCAATCCTCTGCCTGAACTCTCCATCTATGTCTTTCTCATTGGTGAATACAGCTGCGAATTATTAACCTAAAGCCTTGCCCACCTTCCTTGGCTCCACACATAGTTTGACCCTTTGGACCCCAAAGGAACTTATTCTTTCATTGGACACTGTCTTATCCCCTTAATATTGTCTGCTAGTGATATTTCATGGCCTCTCTTTAACTTTATTTATTTTTAATTACTGCCCATACACTCTGTATTGGGTCTCTTCTGTTTTGTAGTCATAGAGGTGCACATCAAGTCAGTCAACCCTTTGCAAATTTATTGATGCATTTGAGCTGTGCCTAGCCACTCAGTCATGGGTACAGAGAAAGTACAGCAGTTAGCTAAGCACACATCCCTGTGGTGCACCAGTCATGATTGTCAGGTGTTATTTTCGATCTCCATAGGCTGTGATCTTCCGGTAAGCAAATTGAGGATCCAGTTGCAGAGAGAGGTATAGAGGCCCAGGTTTTATCTTTTTGATCTGACCTATAGGGGTGGTTGTATTAAGTGCTGAGTGTAGTCAGTAAACAGCAGCCTGGCATAAGTATTAGAATTGTCCAGTGAATCCAGGGCCAAGTGAAGAGCCAATGAGGTTGTATCTATTGTAGACCTGTTGTGGCATAGGGAAATTGCAGTGTGTCCAGGTCCTTGCTGAGACAAGAGTTGATTCTAGCCATAACCAACCTCTCATAGCACTTCATCACTGCAGATGTGAATGCGACTAGATAGTCTTTTATTTTTAAAACAAAATATACTTTATTCAAAAATAAAATTATGTACAAAAAATTATTTGATGACACTCAATCCTTTACAGATGTTTCCATTATGTTCTATACATTTCCACACCCTCAGCCACTCACGTGGCACTATGTTGGTTCATCTTTATACATCATTGTTGAGGGGTAAACTCCCCGCCACCGGACCCCTCAACTCCCGCGGGAGAAGAACCCTAAACTGTGGTCCTTCCCCACTGGGCCTTTGCGGTGGCTGCACCATGTTTAAGTGCGTCCGTCAGCACGTACTCCTGCAGCTGAGAATGTGCCAGTTGGCAGCATTCTCCCACGGACATCTCCATATGGTGGTAGACCATCAAGTTTCGGGCCGACCAAAGAGCATCTTTCACCGAGTTGATAATCTGCCAGCAGCACCGGATGTTGGTCTCCGTGTGCATCCCCATAGTCGATAAGGCAGCTCACCCTGCCCTCCTTGGGCACTGGTATGATTGTGGCCCTTTTGGGGCAGGTGGGAACTTCTGAATATAGTTGAACACACCCGCTAATTGTTCGGCACAGGTTTTCTACCTTTAAGCTTCTTTAGAGTTCTTATTGCTGTGCTGATTGAGATAATTGGTGAGTATTCCACCATCGCTCTGACATGTGTTTTGTAGACAGAAGAAAGGCCTTTGGTTTGGTGGTGCAGCTGAGCTGCTGCTTAGTGATGATCAACATTATTGATGGCAGTGTCATTAAATGTTACTGATGTGTGTGGTTAGACATTCTTTTGTTGAAGATAGTTATTGTCTGGTATATTAATGGTGCTATTGTATAGACCATTTATTTGCCCATGTCTAAATATTGTTTAGGTCTCTTTGCATCCAGGAATGGGCTGCTTCATTTGCTGAGGAGTTGCAATTACTACATATATTAGTAAAGATGGTTGGGTCCAGGATACTGGACAAAGGAACACCTAGTGATTTCCTGGGACTGGGGTGATTGACTTCCACTTGTTATAACATTCTACCTTTATTTAAGGTCTGACTTCAGCCGCTGGATTGTTTTCCCTTCAGTTCATTGGCTTCCGGTTTATAAGGAAACAGTGCTAATGATTTGAGTATAGTCTGTTGGAATCAAAGCTATGGTTTCTAACCCATTGAATAATTAATACTAAACAATATGAATTTTATAGGTTTGAATTCTCCATGTTACTAGCAGTAATTTTGCAGGCTTAACTTCATTTCGTAGAAAATTCCACTTGCAAGTTAATAGCAATTATCCATTCAAGAAAAACTAAACAAACAACTTATGTGTGGTATCGGAAGGGTTTCCTCTGAAATATTATCCCCATGATTTGTATTTACATATGAAGATCAGAAGATTTGCTGACATTACCTGTATTATCTATACATATTGAATTATTTTGAAATGCACAACTTGCCATATGGGACAAGCGCTGTAGTCAGTTTTCATGCAAAGTAAAAATCTTGCAATTAACGGGGAGGTAAGTGACTAGGTAATAACTGGCAGATAACCTGTGTTTAAAAAAGCAAGTTTTTTCTCAACAACCTGCTTGGAACCATGGTGTAGTTACAATTTATTTTGTTGTTTATTCTGTCTGCTTAGGGTTCGACTTCAGACGTATCGTACACACAAGATGGGCTGGGGCGTTCGGTCACTGCAGGACATTCCCAAGGGTCATTTTATCTGCGAGTAAGTGTTTGACTGCACTATGGTGTTGGAACAATGTATGGCTAAACTGATCGTACCATTGTACCAGCCTCTCCTGTCCATCAGATTGATCTTAAATTGTTACTTACAGTTTCCTGTAGTGCCAACTGCCCACATAATTCACATTATCCACTTCAATACCCTAAATCCTTTCTGTTTTGCACAAAAATATTCAAGCTGTATTGAGATGCAGTCATACAGCAGGGAAACGAACCCTTTGGCCCAACTGATCCATGCTGACCAAGTTGCCCATTCAGACTGGCCCTGTTTGCCAGTTTTGAGTCATAGCCTTCTAAATGTTTCCAATCCATGTACCTGTTCAAGTGGATTTAACGAATTGTTATTGTACCTTCTTCAACTATTTCCTCTGGCAGCTCATTCCACATATGTATTATCACTTTTAGAAAAAAAATGCTCTTCAAATTCTTATTACATCTTTCCTCTCTCACCTTAAACCTATGCACTCAAGTTCTTGATTCCCCAGCTCTGGGAAAATGACTGAGTGCATTCACCCTTCTAATGCCTATCATAATTTTATACTCTACAAGAACATTTCTCTGTCTACTGTGCTCTAAGGAAAAAATCCTACTCTGTCCAGTCTCTCCCTGTAACTCAGAACATCAAGTCCTGGCAATGTCCTGGTAAATATGTTCCGCAGTATTTCCATTTTAATAACATTTTTTCTATTACAGGGTGACCAAAGGTGAACTTAAAGTGCAGCCTCACAAATGCCTTGACCTCATAACCTATGTTCAATACCCTGCCAGCATGCCAAAAGCCTTCCTCAATACCTTGTTTACACTGTTTGGGAACCATATTCCTGAGCTTCCAGATCACTCTGTTCTGCAACACTGCCTGGGGCCTTGCTGTTAACTGTAAAGAATTGCTATGTTGATTTGACTTTCCAAAATGCACTACATCACACTTATTATAAAAGCACTCTCATTTGCCTTTCCTCAGCCACTTTCTCAACTGATCAAGAACATTCTGTGATATTTGATACACATTGCTGTGTGCTGTACCACTTTTTTCCCCCTTTTAGTGTCAACCATGCCTTGAATATTCATTGATATAGACAACAACAAGGTGCCCAGCACCCCTGAGTGACCCCATTAGTTACAGACTTCCAGTCCAAAAAAATGTCTTCCACTACCACCCTCAGCTTCCAACCATCAAGCCAATTGTGAGTCTAATTAGCTAGCTCTCCCTGGATTCCATGCAATCTAACTTTCCAGAGCAGCCTACCATGTAGAAACTTATCAAAGGTCTGACTAAAGTCCATATAGACAGTGTATTGCACACATCAGCTTTCTTGGTTACTCCTTCAAGGAACTCAAATCAAATTTGTGAGTTATGCTTCCCATGCACAAAGCCTTGCAGCCTACCCTGAATAAATCCCATCTTTTCAGATAATTGTGTATTTTACCCCTCTGAATCCTCTCTAGTAACTTAACAACCATGGAATTTAAATTTACTGGTTCTAAAGTTCCCAGGTTTTTCTTTACAGCCCTTCTTAGATAAAGGCACAATATTTGCTACCCCCTCAGTCTACAACACCTCACTTGTGGTTAACTGTAATGCAACTATCTCAGCTAGGCCTCCTGCAATCTCTTGAGTAGCCTCCCACAGTGTTCTTGGATATACCCGGTCAGGCCCTGGAGATTTGTTTATCGTTTCAAGATTTCCAGCAGCTCCTCTATCATTATGATCTGGTCTACTGGTACTGAGTGAACAGTAGTGCATTTCAAGTTTTTTTCATGTTTGTTACGTTTTCTAACTCCAAGAATGTTGTATGTTTTTATATACAAGAACTTGTATATAAAAAACATTTAACTAGTAATGAATTATGTAAACAATAAAGAATACTTTATTAAACAGTGTATTTTAAAGTTCAAAGTTAAAAGTAAATTTATTATCAAAATATGTATACTGTATACAAATGAGATTGGTCTTATAGGCAGCCATGAAACAAAGAAACCCAATAGAACCCATTAAAAACAAAAGAAGACTGTCAAACACCCAGTGTGTAGAGAGAGAAAAAAACAAATTGTGCAAACAATAAAAGCAAGCAAACGGAATTCAGAACTGAAGTTCACAAAACCAGGCATCACAACAGTTGATCCAGAGTCCACTAGTTGCAGGCCACATTTACAATATTATTCAAATATTACTGAACTGTTAAGTACACAACACTCTTTCCTGCTTAGCTATACAACGTGTATATAATATACTATATAACACAAGTACTATATAGACATCCACAGAGTAAATTTTAAATGATCCCATTCAGGCCTAAAGATTTAATCGCTATAGTGGATTTCTTTCTTTTGTTGGATAATGTCTTTCTTGACTAAGGGGTCACTCTGCTTGGCTGTAAAACAATCTCGGGTTCTAGGGCTGAAACTGTTCTGCAACAAACTGTGGTCCTTTGTTACTGACTACATGTTCTGGAAGACCAGTCTTTGAGAACATCAACAGTGTGCAAGGTTGTGGTGGGGATCATTGGGGACACTTAGTAGCTATATCCGCTACTACCAAGAAATTTGTGCGCATGAATGATCTGGCAAAATCCACATGAATCCTTTGCTGGGGCGATACAAGCCATTCACGGGGATGGAGAGGCACTGCTCTTGGCATCTTCTAGGCATGTTGCTGGTTTGACTTTCCAAAATGTCACTCACACTTTTAGCTGATCAAGATCCCCCTGTAATCTACAAAAACTTTATTCATTTATGACCAACTCCTTTTAATTTTTTGTCATCTGGAGTCTTATTGGTTAA
Organism: Hypanus sabinus; assembly: GCF_030144855.1. Lineage (NCBI taxonomy): Eukaryota > Metazoa > Chordata > Chondrichthyes > Myliobatiformes > Dasyatidae > Hypanus > Hypanus sabinus. The sequence continues at coordinate 62,142,305 of NC_082723.1, read as the reverse complement.
TCCTTGTGTATTTGCACAACAAAGGTCCCATCACTGATATCTCTGGCATATCACTTTATAGCAGTCTCCATTCCAAAACAGAACCTTCAACTACCACTCTGCTTTCTATTTCTGAGTCAGTTTTGGATCCACCTAACTAGCTCTCACTGGATTCCATAGGATCTAATCTTCCAGATCAGGAAGAAACAGTTAATGTTCTTCAGAGGTGAGTTCTGGACCTGAAATGGTAACGAGACAATGGACTACAGGTGCTGGAATCTAGAGCCAAAATACAGACTGCTGGAGGAACTCAGTGGATCAGGCAGCACATGCAAAGGGTGATGGGCAGTGAGCATGTCAAGTCAAGACCCATAATCTTGATTGAAAGATTGAGGGCCAGTATAAAGAGCTGAGGGGTAGGTCACGAGCGGACAAATGATTGGTGGATCCAGGGTCAATAAGCAGATGGAGTAGTGAAGAGTGGAAATGGTGAGAGGGTTGGGATGTGATAACTAAGACAACAAAGGGCTGCAAATGATAGAGTCTGGAAGGACACAACCTAGATAAGCAGCATATCATGTTTTACCTGGGCAGTCTACATTGAATTGTCCAAATTTAGGTAAGTTGATCTCTCTCTTTCCATTCTGTTCAGTTCTGCTTACATCTGCCCACCCCATCTCCATCAGCCCCCAATCATTCATTTTCTCTCCTCCAACCTTTCCTTCTGCCCATCAGCCACACACTCCCCCACCAGATGCCTTCCTTTCACTGTTCCGTGCTCCACCCTTTCCCCTTTGTCTGCCATTCATCCTTTGTCACCTGAAACAACTTATCACTTGCCATGTCTTGCTCCACCACTCCTCACCTCTTTATACTGACTACCCTCCACTCTATAAGTCCAGGTGAAGGGTCTTGATCCAAAATATTAGTTGTCTATTTCCCTCCGCAATGCCTGATCAGCTGAGTTGATCCAGCAGTGTATTTACATCTGAAGTATTCTCTCTTTGCACAGATGCTGCTTAACTTATTGACCATTTCTAACATCTTTTTAAATTAAATTTGTTGTCTCTTTTAATGCTGAAGTTAATGTGTTTTCCATCTAAATGGTACAACACTTAGAAATTTCTATTGAAGATAAAAGCAGAAATAGCTGCTTTGCATTTATATTTGATTCTTCAAATTTTATTCCAAGATCAAAATCAACCTGTCTGTTGTACCGGTGGATTACATAGGAGACTGATGTATTTATCTCAGATACTTTGTTATGTGAGGTACTGGAGCACTTGTATTGTCAATTTGCCTCTGACATTAATATTTTGCTTAAAAGTTGTTAAAGGAATCATATAATTATCCCTGGAGACAAGAGGACCTGTAAAAGTTGATTTTCAATCTTCTAGTGTGTTTGTCTTTAAATATTGGCAGCCTGGTTCATGGTTTTGCTTCTTATTTGGCAAAAAATGACGTATTTGGGTCATTCTTCAAATCAAAATGTACATTAGCTTGTAACTGCCTCCATTAGCCTTGAGTTTGGATATCCTGATAAAGCATACTTCTGTTGAAATATTCCAGTGGCAATATGCATAGTGTAATGGGCTGGATTAAATCCTGGGCTACTTCACATATGCTGTGAAGCACAAATACTCAGCACTTGCTGACAAATCCTATGCCAGGTCTGACTTTGTGCATGATCTGAGACTCAGTTCATTTAGCTGGGGATAATGAGTTTGGAACCAAAGTGGAAAAGAAAGCTAAATTGGAAGGTAAATTTTATTTTTAAATGGATTGTGTTAGTTCAGTTCTTTATTTGCATTTTAATTTTCAATTTAAAAAAAAATTAGATTTTAAAAATATTTTACTTCAACAATTTTTAACTGTTTAAATGTCAGAGACTTTAAAGTCATTGAAATCAGGGCAGTGTTCACAGCTGTCGAAGCTCATTGCTTCCTTTGCTGTCTGCCAGAATGTTTTGTTGGTAGATCTTGGCTTTGTAACATCTGAAGCCTTGGTGTTGTCCAAACTGCCCCTAAGTACTCTGGGATGTGGAGAGTCAGCAAAACAGGCCTTTCATAACCAGCCTATGTAATTGGCAGTAGGAAATGAGGAATGGGCATGTTAGCCCACAATTTAGAGGTTGTTTCAGCTAGCCTCAGCACTGGGATTTTCAAAGTCCAGACACAGCCCTGGAATCTTTATTGGATTATTGATGAGTGTTAATGTATACTGTGGATTGCCCTGTAAATGAGCTGCTTCTCACAATCACTGTTGCCACATTATCCTCATGATTACCTTGTAGAATACCATACATTGAATTTGAATAAAATTGATATTTATTCTTCATGTATTGATAATGGCAAACATTTCTCAATGTGCTCAATGATTCACCTTTTAAAATTTGTGTTGGAAAATAAATAGTTTTTAAGATTCCTAAAAAAAGAAATCCAAGATCAAATATTGTTCCATCAGTCAGGCTGGTTAATGGATTTTTTACTAACACTATACAAGATCAATTAAAACAATTCAAATACATTCTTTTTTGTGCAAGGTATGTGGGGGAACTTATAACAGATGCAGAAGCAGATGTACGAGAAGATGACTCCTATCTTTTTGACCTTGATAATAAGGTACTCATTATTCTATTAATATTGTCATTTTGTGTCAGATTAACTGTATCTTCTGTGTTATCGTGAATTAGACTAGACTTTAATTTGAGAACTAGTTTACTTCCTTAAATCCACAGAAGTTTTTGTTGATGTTCTAACAAAAATCCTACCTGGTAATCGGAAGTGATATAAAATGAAAACTTCTCAACAAAAGCTTTGAATAAATTAATTGGACAAATTGGACAGAAAATGTGTTTTTAATATCACCAAATGTACTTATTAGCGTTTTTAACATTTTATTAAACAGTACTATTGCGCTGCTGTGGGAAGCTGGGGAGGAGATAGCTGCACCCCTGTACTTCTGCGTCTTCATTAATCACAGCTGAAGGCTAGAGGGCAGCTAATGTAGTTACTTTATTTCTGAAGGGCGCCAAAGATAAGCCAGTTAACTGCATGTTGGTGAATCTTATACATCAGTGGTAGGAGAAAATCCAATGGGAAACACAAGGATAGGCCTCATGGCTTTGTGTTGCAAAATAACCCTTTTTCACCAATTTGAATGAATCTTTTCAGATGGTAACTAAGAAGATTTAACAGTGTAGTAGATGTTCTCTATATGGTGTTTAGTAATGCATTTGCCAAGATTTTGCATGGTTAGGCTGGTCCTTAGATAGGGTGTCTGGGACTTGAGGTGAGTTAGCTAATTGGATTCAAATCTGGCCTGATGATAGGAGGCAGGAGGCAATGATGGGGAGATGTCTTACTGATCAGAAGTGCATGACCAGTGGTGTACAGCAGGGTTTATTGGTGGGATATTTGTTCGTGATTATATGTCAGTGACTTGGATGTGAATATTTGAAGTATAATTCTCAAGTTCGTGGAATAATGGGTAGTGAGGAAGGTTGTCTAAGGATAGAGGAATTGTAGATCAGGAACTTAACCCCAACAAGAGTGAGATGATATATTTTAAGAGATGAAATAGGTGTGGGTTCTATACAGTAAATAGAAGGGCAGAAAGAAATGTTGATGAACAGAGAGGCCTAAGTCCATGGTCCCCATAAGTGGCAAGACGAGACATAATAGTGAACAAAGGTATATGGCATTCTTGTCTTCATTGGTCAGGATATAGCATACAAAAATAGAATACAAAAATTCAACTTCACAAAACACTGGTCAGATCACGTTTAGAGTATTGTGTATAGTTCTTGTTTGCACACTTTATGAAGGATGCAGTAGTGCTTGAGAGTGTGCAGGGGAGATTCACCAGGATGTTGGTTGGTTTGGAAGGTTCTGGATCAGGAGAGATTGGATAGGCTGGGTTTGTTTTCCCTGGATGGAGTAAAGAAAGTGACCTGAAGGTGACCTGATCAGGTGATATAAATTATAAAAGACATAGATAAGGTAGATAGTCAGAATGCTTTCCCAGGATGGAGTTGTCAAAAACAAGAAGATAAGGTTTAAGATGAGAAAAAGGAGTTTATGAGGGGATCTGAGTGGAATGGTTTTTATACAGACAGTGGTGGGTATCTGGAACTTGTGGCCAGAAGAGGTGGCGGAATCATACATAATCACTGTGTTTAAGAGACATCTAGACAGTTGCAAGGCATAGGGGATCCAGACCTAATGAAAACAAACGGGGTGAGTGTAGATGCACTCAGGTTGGTGCAGGTATGGTGGGCCGATCCTTTACAACTCCATGCCTGTGAACGTGGATAGATGCACTGGAATATGGAAGACAAAGCTTTTTCAAAAAACAATTGGCCCTGCTAATTTTGGTGTGCAAAAATAACGTACAATCAGATTCCAATGGCAACCTTGAAACTAACACTGATCAATTAAAAAAAATACATAATTATTTTCTGTAGACAAAGTTCTTTGACCAGCTTGTGAAGAAACCCTCTGGCAAGGGAACGATAAGATACATTTTAATTACTCTCTTCTCATCTTGTTGGTCTGATGGGCTGCTGTCAGTACAACCAAATGATTCTACTGGGAAGTTTGCATCCAGTGCATATTGACTTGGTTCAGGACTTAGTACAGAACTTTGCAGGCTCATTGGCTCCAATTGAAGGCTGAAGATCCCAGGATACACAATTCCATATGATTTCTCTGACAACCGTTGCTGTTGATGTCAATGGAGTCTTCAGTCATTGTCATATCTTACTTGGCTTATTTTCCATTCTATATCTATCTAAATTAGTCCCATTGGCCCATGTCCCATTAAATCTTCACTATCCATGTACTTGTCCAATTACCTTTTAGATGTTATTGGTAATTAATGTACTCCAACATAGTAATTCTCCACAGGAAGCAAAGGACAATTGTGACGGTCAGCTTCGAATGCTTTGCAGGTTATTTAGCTCAAGAAGAATTTGAGTTTGAAAGTATAATTGTTGCTTCAGATTCTTTAAAATTGTTCTTAACAAAGTACAATGTACTTTGGATCTCAAGAGATTAAACAAATTCCCATTTTCTTCAATGGCTAACAGTTAAATTTTATATATACTATGCTTTTGGACGAAGTACAGTGGCAGGCAAAAGTTTGGGCACCCCGGTCAAAATTTCTGTTACTCTAAGCGAGTAAAAGATGACCTGATTTCCAAAAGGCATAAAGTTAAACACTTCTTTAATATTTTAAGCAAGATTGCTTTTTTATTTCCATCTTTTACAGTTTGAAAATAACAAAAAAAAGGGCCCGAAGCAAAAGTTTGGGCACCCTGCATGGTCAGTACTTAGTAACACCTACTTTGGCAAGTATCACAGCTTGTGAACACTTTCTGTAGCCATCTAAGAGCCTTTCAATTCTTGTTTGGGGGGATTTTCGCTCATTCTTCCTTGCAAAAGGCTTTTATTTCTGTGAGATTCTTGGGCCGTCTTGCATGCAATGCTCTTTTGAGGTCTATCCACAGATTATCCATGGTAAAACCTTCAGCTTGTGCCTCTTGAGGTAATCCATTGTGGATTCTGAGGTGTGTTTAGGATCATTATCCTGTTGCAGAAGCCATCCTCTTTTCATCTTCAACTTTTTTACAGACGGTGTGAGTTTGCTTCCAAAATTAGCTGGTATTTAATTGAATTCATTCTTCCCTCTACCAGTAAAATGTTCCCCATGCCACTGGCTGCAACAGAAGCCAAAAGCACAATCGATCCACTCCCGTGCTTAACGGATGGAGAGGTTTTCTTTTCAGTAAATACTGCACCCTTTTTTCTCCAAACATACCTTTGCTCGTTGCGGCCAAAAAGTTCTATTTTAACTTCATCGGTTCACAGGACTTGTTTCCAAAATGCATTGGTCTTGTTTATATGTTCCTTTGCAAACTTCTGATGCTGAATTTTGTGGTGAGGACGCAGGAAAGGTTTTGTTTTGATGACTCTTCCATAAAGGTCATATTTGTACAGGTGTCGCTGAACAGCAGAACAGTGCACCACCACTCCAGAGTCTGCTAAATCTTCCTGAGGGCCTTTTACAGTCAAACGGGGGTTTTGATTTGCCCTTCTAGCAATCCTATGAGCAGTTCTCATGGAAAGTTTTCTTGGTCTTCCAGACCTCAATTTGACCTCCACAGTTCCTGTTAACTACCATTTCTTAATTACATTACGAACTGAGGAAAAGGCTACCTGAAAATACTTTGCTATCATACCCTTCTCCTGCTTTGTAGGCATCATTTATTTTAATTTTCAGAGTGCTAGGCAGCTGCTTAGAGGAGCTCATGGCTGCTGATGTTAGGACAAGGTTTGAGGAGTCAGAATATTTATAAAGTTTTGAAATTTGCATCACCTGGCCTTTCCTAACGAAGACTGTGTGCAAGCCATAGCCTTAACAAGCTAATTAAGGTCTGAGACCTTGGTGAAAGCTATCTGAGAGCTCAGGTCTCTTGGGGTGCCCAAACTTTTGCATGGTGCTCCTTTCCTTTTTCACTCTAAAATTGTGCAAAACAAAAATAATACACTAGTCTTGCTTAAAGTGTTGAAAGGAATGTTTCATCTTTAACTTTATGACTTTTGGAGATCAGTTCATCTTCTACTCACTTAACTATTCACAGTAACAGAATTTTTTACTAGGGGTGCCCAAACTTTTGCATGCCACTGTATCTTTTATACCAAAATGATATATCCAAGAGTATTTATAATTTAGTGAGTTAGATAATTATGGTGGATGAAATAGTTAATAATTTCTATAGTCCTTTGTGATGCTTATGAAAATGTATTGAGCAAAGAAAAATGGGAAGAGATGTTGTTGTATCAATATTAGGGGGTAGTCTTAAGAGCTAGAAGTATAGGGCATGAGGCCTGGAATGTGGTAAATCAGGGAAGGAACACTGAGGGATATTCTGTTTATGTCTTCGAAATACTGGAATGAAAATCTGCAAGCTTGTGAGGTAGGTTTTTAATATCTTGAAACTTTTGTCAGTTTTTGAAATAGGAATTCTGATTAAGGTGTTTCTGAGCAATTACTAAAATTCTAGTGCATTCACGGGAGTCCTAAGATTTTGGTAGGATTTAGAAAGAAAACTTTGTGACCTAATAGGGCCATTCTACAGTAATTTTACATATTAGTTAAAAACTTAAAAAGCTAGAAAGAAGCACTAGGTGAATCAAGTTGACTACATAGTTCATAATTCCAGTGTTAAAACCTTTCAGTTCTTAACTTGACTAGAAATACAGCATTTTCAAAAATGTTTAGAATTGTTTTTCCAAGAATTTAACTTTTTCCCCTCACTGAGCAAGACTTCCTGCTTATTATGTCTGCCCAGGCATTTTCAACCTTAAATACTGACACTGAAGCTGAAAATTAAGAGACATTTAGGATTGGGGACAGGAAAAGTGAACCCTGTGCAAGAATTTATATATGTTAATATGTAGAGGTATTGTATTTCACACAGGAGAATATCTATTTACCTACTTGTGCTTGTTTAGTTTTTTTTGTTTTTAATCTGAGATCTTTTTGTGAAAATGTAGCTTCTATGGTTGTTGAAGCCCTCACCCATATCTTCTCTGTTTCTTGTACTTCTACTCTTACCTACCTTTCCACCTCACTCCAGACAAAATATGGATAAGAGTTCCCTTGGTCCTTGCCGTTTACCATGCCAGCCTATGCATGAAGCACATAATTTGTAAACGTTTGCACCAGCTATGATGTGATCTCACCAGCAAGCAGATCTTCCTTTCCACCTTTCTGATTCCCACAGTGTCCCCGCTGTTCTGACAACCTGATTCACTCATCCCTGTCCATCCACCTTCCTCCCGAGACTCTTCACCCAGTAACTACAGGAGGTATAGGACCTTTTGGTATACTTTCTCCGTCGCCACCATCCAGAGCTCTTCATAGTCCTTCTGGGTGAGGCACATGCACCTCCTCCAGCCTCATCTTGCATCTGGTGTTTTTGACATGGCCTGTTGTATGTCAGTGATACCAAGTGCAGACTGGATGTCTGCTTTCCTAGACCTTTTTCTCTATCCACCATGGCCATCTGGTTCCCCTGGTTGCCTCTACCTATTACCATACCCACATCTGTCCTTAGCCACCTCCACCACCAACATAAGGCTAAGCACAAACTAGAAGAACAGCACCTCACATGCCGCCTTTGTGGGCTGCAATGATCAGTGGAATAATTCAATTCAGCTTTGTCATTTAGCCATATATGAATACAGCCAGTTGAGACAACATTGCTGTGAGGTCATGGTGCAAAGATACATTACCAATGGTCACTCTCAGCACACACAAGAACACAATCATGTAATAAGAGTGCTGGCGCCCACCTCCCCATGCCCCCCCCCCCCAGAGATGCTTCAGCTTGATGCATACAGGTCAACAGACCCACAGAGAATATCAGTAAAAGCACAATGACCATTGCATATATATAGTCCAGAACCCCCAGCCCATTGCTATCTGTCGACTGGCCCCCGATGCCTGTTCAGCGACACCATAGCTTTGAAGCCCTGAACTCGCCCCAATGCCCAACTCCTGGTAGGCGAATCCGTGACTTTGAGGCCTAGTCCTTGCTTATATAAGTGCATATCGATTAGTAAAAACACAACCCGACAAATGTCTGCATATATACATGTAGTCCAGACCCCTCGGTCGGGCCATTTTAAATCATCAATTGCCACAACTGCACTACACCGCCCCCCCCACCCCCCGTAAATGCATTGGCTCAAATGCATCTCCTGCAGCTGAAAAGCAAGCAACCCCACAGCTTGAGGCCCAAGTCCACTGAGTGCCGCTAAAAAATCTGCAGTCAGCCACAACAGAGCTTGTCTTCTGTCGACCAAAAGCAGCTCCAACTCCATTCTGGATGGTGTACCACACTGACTCTGGAGAAGTGCAATGGCTTCGTCTCCTTACTTCAAGTGCAACAGGCAACACCATGGCTTCATGCCTAATCCTGGCTATGATCGAGGACTAGGCCCCTTCCATCTGCCCCTGCTCGCATCTGATAAATTATTGAATTGAACTTGTGGCATACAAGGTTAACAATGCACTCTTCATTGGATTCTTCGATTTCAGATACTCTGATCCACCTTTGCCCCTTTTCTCTCTCCTCCTGATTTACCTGGTTCCTTCTACACTTCTCCCCCAGTTTCTTTTCCCACACACCTTGCCTCCAACCCCGCAGTTCGCACTTGCTATACTCAGTGCCCTGACTGAACACCACCTTCACTCCCCTGTCTATCTGTGTCAACACTTTTAATAAATTATGTGTTCCTAGATCCCTCTGTTCCATTACACTCTTTAGGTAGAAGTTTCTTCAGGTCAACATTTTCATGCAAAGGGTGGTGAGTATGTGCAACGAGCTTCCCAGAAGAAGTGGTTGAGGCCGTGGCAATAGTATCATTTAAGAAGCATTTGGATAGATACTTGGAGGGAAATGGACCGAAAGCAGGAAACTGCAACTTGCTGGGTCGACAACATTGTTAGCATGAACTCAAACCTGAATGGCCTGTATCCCTGCTATATGCTCTAAGCTCTACTACTGACCATGCTGATTATCATCTTAAATAATCTATTAATTTTTCAACAAACTTGAAAATGGAATTAGAGTTAGGAAGATCTTTGTTCCTCATGTTCTTCTACCTGGTTTTATGCATAAGGAATCAATGACAGAAAGGAAACAACATTGCAAGAAATGATAAATATGCATGCAATATTATGTTTGGAATATTTGGGGTAAGCTAAGTTATACAGGGTGCTAAATTTTAAAAATTACAGCTGGCTTAAAGAGAAAATGCAATGTAAAGTGTGAAAGTAAAATCCTCAAGGCTAATGTCAACAGCAAGGATGGCTGAGAAACTGGCACAGTAACAAAAAAGTATTTAAAAGGGGGTAAATCATAGGTAGGGGTTCACTTTTTATAAACTATCATTTCCTTTCATTTCCTCTAGCAATTCATTCTATATACGTCCATTGTGTCCCCTTTAAATCTTCCCCTCTCACTGTAACTTCAGATTTCTCTACACTGAGAAAAAGACATGGTTATTTATCCTTGTCATGATTTTATAAACTGATAAGGTTAATTCTTGGCCTCATTAACTCCAGGGAAAACATATCAGTCTTTCCTTAGAATGGAACCCTCCAGCCCCAGTCCCTTGTTAATGTTTGCTGCACTTTCACTAGCTTAATCACATCCTTCCTATAGTGTGGTAATCAGAACTGCATACAGTGTAGCTGTAGCGTGATGTTGCAGCTCCTGAACACAATGCCCTTACCCATGAAGGTAAATGTATCAAATTCCTTCTTCACCACCATGACTACCTATGTCGCCATTTTCAGCAAACTGCACAGCTTTGTTATTCAGTGTGTATATTCTGTTCTGGTTAAACATCCCAACATGCAATATTTCACACTCAATAAAAACTTTGTTTTTGTTTTTATTGGAGCTAACAAATTTTATTTAACACATCTTAAGGAAAAAAGCATTTAAAGCATAGAACATAGAACAATGTAGCACAAGAACAGACCCTTTTGCCTACACAATGTCCATATCCTTACATTTTCTTCACATTCATGTGCCTATTTACATGTCACTTAAAAGTTTCTTATGTTTCTGTCTTTACCGTCGCCGGCAGCTGAAAGATTTTCATCAGTACCCTGTACCAGCCCCTACATGTAGTGTTACTGACTCTGAGCCATGGGTTTGACAGAGCTTTCAGTAGATGTTATTACTTCAGTTTCTTGTTTTAGATTGCATCGACAGCTAAAGGGAAAGGGTGTGGATATTCTTGTTGTTTACATAGGAAAAACTGTATAAATCTTCTAGAAGTCAGTCTGTTAGTGATTAAAACTGATCTTGTGAATGAGACTATGGCTTTGAAAATAATTACTTAGAATAAAATGGAAAGATATGGTTTAGATTCAAGTGAATGCTTGATTATTGATTGATATAGAACCAGGTAGATATAAATTCTTCAGGTAAAATGAATGAAACGTTTTTCCCGATATAGTCTAAATTGAGGATGATCAGTCATTTGGTTATTCTTGAATGTGGAGAAAGGATTCATCTTTTGAGGTTACTCTATGCTGAAACCTAATTATACTTTTACAGGATTCGATAGGCTAGTATTTTTTCCAACAAGTGAAGAAGATTGAAGGGTGTAACTTAAAGGTTTATAAAGTCATGTCAGGCATAGATGAGGTCGATTGTCAGTCTTTTTCACACTGTGGGCATGGACGAGTTGGCTCAACGACGTGCTGCTATCTTGTATTACTCTATGAAAATTGCGCCAATGAAAACATTTGAGATATTTCACCCTCTCTGATGCCCATTAATTAGATAAAAGTTATCATTTAAGGGGATGAAAAAATTAGGGAAAAATGGTATATTAATGGGGGGGAAAGAGAAATTACTAACAATAGGTGTATTTTTCAGATTATTAAAAGCCCCAAGAGTAATCTGTCCAAAAGCCATAATTTGCAATATTTTTGTAGATATTAGAAGGATTGATTGTACAGGTGCTGTTTGATATTTTAAAGTAAACAAATTGATGTATCTGTTCCAAGTAAAGAATGCCTTTTGACTTTGATAGCACTGGGTAAAAGTCAATATTTTACAAAACTATTAGTAGCAAAGCACTAAGAAGAAGGTGCTTGGATAGCTGAAAGATCTGTAAGTCAATTAGTCACTTGGCCCAAATAGACTACAGCCCAGGGTTCTGAAAAAGGTGGCTGAAGAGATTGTGGAGGCATTAGAAATGACCATTCAAGAATCACTAGACTGGAAAACTGAAAATGCCACTCTACTCTTCAATAAGGGAAAGGAAAGTATGGCCAGTTAGTCTGACCTCAGTGGCTAGGAAGATGTTGGAGTCGACGGTTAAAGATAAGTTCTCAGTATAAATTATGGTTTCCTTGAAGGAAAATCTTGCTTGACAAATTTGTTGAAATTATTTGAGGAAATAGCAGGCAGGATAGACAAAAGAGAATTGGTGCATGTTGTGTACTTGGATTTTCAGAAGGCCTTTGACAAGGTGCCTGAACATGAGGCTGTTTAACAAAATAAGAGGCCATGGTATTACAGGAAAGTTACCGGCATGATAGAGTGGGAATAAAGGGACCCTTTTCTGACTGGCTGCTGGTGACTAGTGGTGTTCCAAAGGAGTTGGTGTTGGGACTACTTTATTTTTACACTAGGTGTCAGTTATTTCGATGATGGAATTCATGGCTTTGTGGCCAAGTTTGCAGATGATATGAAGAGAAGTGGAGGGGCAGGTAGTGTTGAGGAAGCAGGGAGGCTACAGAAGAAGTTGGCCAGATTAGGAGAGTGGAGAAAGAAGTGACAGATGGAATACAGTGTCAGGAAGTGTATGGTCATGCACTTTGGTAGAAGGAATAAAAGTGTAACTATTTTCTAAAAGGGCAGACAATTTAAAGATCTGCAGTGCAAAAGAACTTAAGAGTCCTCGTGCAGGATTCCCTAAAAGGTTAATTTGCAGGTTAAATCTGTGGTGAGGAAGATCAATTCAATGTTAGCATTCATTTCAAGAGTATTAGAATATAAAAGCAAGGATGTAATGCTGAAGTTTTATAAGTTACTGACGAGGCCTGACTGGAGAGGGTTCAGAGGAGCTTCACAAGAATGATTCCAGGAATTAAGTGGTTATCATATGAGTAACATTTGATTGCTCTGTGCTTGTACTCACAGGAATTAAGAAGAAATGGGTGGTGGTGGGGAGAATCTCATTGAAACCTATCAAATATTTAAAGGCCTAGACAGAGTTGATGTGGAGAGGATCTTTCCTGTAGTGGGTAAGTCTAGGGCCAGAGGGCACTGCCTCAGAATACAGGGGTGTCCATTTAGAATGGAGATAAGAATTTATTTCTTTAGCCATAGGGTGGAGAGTCTGTGGAACTGGTTGCCACAAGTGGCTGTGGGGGCCAGGTCATTGAGTGTATTTAAGATGGAGGTTGATAGGTTTTTGATTAGTCAGGGAATGGAAGGTTTAGGGGGAGAAGGTAGGAGAAAGGGGTTGAAAGGGAAAATGGATTAGGCTGTGATGAAATGGCAGAACAGACTCAGTGGGCTGAATGGTATGATTCTGCTCCTATCTTTTATGGTCTTATGGAAATTCTTTTGTATAAGTTCATATATTTTAAAAAGAAGACCATTGTAAGTTGCTTCCTTGAAACTTTGAAATAAACTTCTTGGATTATTGTGCCTATCCATATTGTTGTTATTAAAATCTTTTATTCAATTTCTGCTCTAGAAAATCCTTCAATTTATCAGAATGACTTGATCAAATTTGATGTAGATTAATAGTTTAATTTACTATATATATGGCAAAATGTTAGTGGTAACTTTGATAATTCTGATGGCTAATGGCTTGAGTTAACTGCTGCTTTTAAGCTTTTACATGCATTAGTTGAACCAAGGAAACAAAATTGAAAGTAAATTTATTGTCTGAGGTACATCAAACTATTCAGTAAGTATAAACACCACTCTAATTGTATTTGCAGCATTTGTAACTGAGGAAACAAGTAATCAAATATGTATTTATCTATCACTTTAATTTTAAGGAAGGGGACGTATACTGCATTGATGCTCGATACTATGGAAATGTCAGCCGCTTTGTTAACCATCTCTGTGAACCAAACCTCATTCCGGTACGAGTGTTCATGTCACACCAGGATCTTCGTTTCCCAAGGATTGCATTCTTCAGCAGTAGAGACATAAAATGTGGCGAGGAACTAGGGTAAATATTTTTTGAGATTTCCTTCCGATATCCAAAACAAGATAATTTTCAGATATGGTATCCTGTGACGTGAAAAGGCTTTTCTAGGTACCCAGTGTAAAAATAGGCCATACAAGTGCCCAAGTAGGAGTACATGATTGGGAAATGCAGATTTGATGAATTGTCTTCAGTCCTTTATAAAATAACAATTTAGGTTTATAAAGAACATTAAATGGAGCAGAATGTCCCAAAGTAGCTCACATCTAGCAATTTATTATAAATATTGATTTTTATTTTTACTAAATATTAATCAACAAAGAAGATAGTGCTTTTGCCTGACCAGCACTTTTCTTGATTGTCTCCAATTTGGCCTTCTGAGATGTTTAGCAAACAGGATGGTGAGAAGATCCATTAACTGGGAGTTTGAATTATGACAAGGGACTGCAGAAGCTTGGGCTTAGCAGTAAAGACATTTAACAGAGAATATAGTTATTTAAAATGAATAATTAATGGTATGTTAGAAGTAAATTAAGAAAACTAGAGTCCCAATTTGTTATTGCCCATGTTACACTGAAAACGTTTGAAGTGTGATCACGCCTTAAAGGTAACACCAGAGCTACTCAGAATGCCAGATTTGGGTTCAGTTAGCATTATAGTGTGTCAGCTTTAGATGCATGCTGCAGACTCTGTTTCTTTGAACATTTTTTATTTAAATTTTTCCTGCCAAAATGGATTACTTCACGTATCTAGGAACTTTGCATGATACTCCAAATGCCCTTTTTGTTGCCCATTTATTTTAGCTATATAATTCCTTTTTGGTCTCTGTGAGTAAGTTCCTTTTTGTAACTTTTCTATCAGTCATTGTGTCATTGCTAATTAGGCAACAATGCACTCAGTCTCTTCCTCCCTCCATCTAAATTGTTGATGCCTGGCGCTAATCTGTATAGCACCCCACTAGTCGCAGCCTGTTGACCTGAAAATGATCTGTTAGACCTAACTTTATGTACAGTTAGTTAGCAAATCCTTAATCTATGCTATTATATCAGCTGCAATTCATGTGCAAACGGCTTTTTTATGGTATCTGATAAAATGTCTTTTGGAAATGCAAATACTACATTAATACAACAATAGTAATACAGCATCTACAGGTTTCCCCTATGTTCGTCCTCAAATAATCATTTATTAAACATTAGGTGCTTTGAATAAAAGATATTATCTCTGCTGAATTGTACAATAACATTGTAAATGTCTTACTACTGTTTCCATAAAATCAATCCAGCATTTTTCTAGCAACATGTGGTTGATTGGCTTTTAGTCTCCTGCTTTCTGCCTTTACTTCCATGAATTAGGATATTAAATTTGTAGTTCTCCAGCCTGCTGAAGATTTTACAGAATCTAAGGAATTCTGTAAGATCATTTTTGGAGAAATTTGGAATGGAAGGAATCTTTCTTGAAACTCAATTGCTTGATTTCTCTAGTGCCCTAAAAGTTTAATGTTACATAAATGTGCTCACCTCCTTATTCTTATAGGGTGAACCTGAATGCATGGGTAGCAGACTGCTCAATTATGTTCGGTTAATCCACTTCAAAAAGATCATCTTCATTGCAGGACAGTTGCTGTACTTTCTTTTAGTTCACTTTGCAGAAATTTCAATGTCACAGCCAATATGGTACAATTAAGGCTTATATATCAAGTGAATCTTGGCTATTCAGATACATGAAACATTCCAGAAAATTATGGAACTGGCCTTGTACTACTTTTAGTTTCATCCACTTCAAACAAACTGCTAGTAATAAACAGACAACTATAATGTAGTGGGGTTCAATTTATATTCAAAGAAAGTTGAATTGCAAATTTGTCAGCACTGTTAACCTAGAAAGTAATAATGAGAAGAGGTATCAAATTTGTATTCAGAGTACTTTTTTATGCAAGCTGTTTTAACATGTGCTGTATTTACTTCCCAGTTTTGACTATGGTGACAGGTTTTGGGACATCAAGAGTAAATATTTTACATGTCAGTGTGGTTCAGAGAAGTGCAAGCATTCAGCTGCTGCCATTGCTCAGCGACAAGCCACAGTATCTCAAATGGAAGCACAACAAAACAGACTCCCAGACACCAGTTCAAGCACATCTGCCAATGTTTCTTGACATGCTAGTTACCTGGACCACATTGAGCGGTATTAAATGGAATGCCTCCACTTGTGTGAAAGACTTCTTGAAGCACCAGCTCAGCTGTACTGACAAATTCTTCCTACAAATTGTCTGTCTAGTTATTGATGATAGGACATTTAATAAATTGAACTTTTGTTATAGTGAGGGCCAACAGTTATGGTGCTGATAGTGTGATTTTACTCCAAAGTTAAAGTCACCACAAGATTGTATAAAGGAACAACCTGTTTTTAACATGAATTTAAGTAAAAAATTTTTTACATGTAGTATTATCAGTAATAGTAAAAGTAGTAATAGTTTGTCTTTATGAATTTCCCATCTGCTGTTGATGCATGATGGTTGGACGTTAAAAACACCATTTTACATAAGATTTTTAAAGGTTTCCTTAGTGCAGGTCAGGTTTTTTTGTGCAAGTACTTCAAGAACTTTACAGAAACATTACTGTTAGCATTCATTATAATTTTCACCGGTTTTAAGGGCATTTATGCTTGATCCATTAGTGTTCTGAATTTGTATGCAAATCTTGCTCAGATGTTATAAATAAAAGCAGTTCATAATGGATTTGTAAAGTGTGAAAATGCTTATTCTAAACTGATGTGAACATGTGCTTTAGAAAATGCATAGACGTTGTGAAAGTTATAATCCGATTTTCAATAAGCTGTCGTACAGAGGTTTGGATACTGCCTGCAATGGAGTTACTTTTATGTGTGCCACAGCAGTGCAGCTAGTAGAGCTTCTGCCTTGCAGGGCAAGAGACCCAAGTTCAATCCTTAACAGGGGCTGTCTGTATGGAGTTTGCACATTTCTGGATTCTTCCTATATTCCAAAGATGGCTGGCTAATTAGCTGCTATAAATTGACCTGTGGGTGGGTGTGTGGTAGAATCTGGAGAGAGTTGATGGGAAGTGTAATTAATGTCTGATTTGTGTAAATAGGTGAATGATAGTTGCCATGGACTCAGTGGACCAGAGAACCTGTTCTCTCTCTGAACTTAATTTGAAGTTCAATTTGTGGCAGCTCAGCATAACATTTACTTGAGATCATATAAAGTCACACAAACAATTAATACAAAATGACCATCCCTGTTTGAAGTGTGCTTGGGGCTGCTTCTTTACTCAATAAATACAACACAAATGGTTTTTGTAATCTATTTTAAATGGACATTATTGTTTTAATTCGATTCAATGGCTAGAAATAAATCAGTGATCACCATTTATGCTATTGCTGAACTCCATGTATCTGAGATATGTAAGAAGGTGTGAGGGAGAAAGGTAAGATTTCAAAAGGCAGCAGGACTAGTGGTACCTGAGTTTGCAAGAGCGAGAGGGAGCAAGGAGAGGCGTACAAGAGCTATAGAAACCGAGGTAGGTACGTTGGAAGTTGACATTTTGAAGTGAAGTACTGTGGCTAAGATCAAAATGGAGAGACCTAGACAAGAAGACAATGTGGCAAAGTGGTAAGACAAGGTAAGATTTTTAATTTACGTCAATAGTTAGAAGGATTGGTGATGGCAGTCAGTGGAATGGTATGCTCCTCCAGTGAAAGAGATCAGAAAGATATCAAGAGTCTCTGATCACCATATTTACAGTATGTTGTCCTGCTAAAACTCCTCTCGAACTACACAGATTGGACTGGAGCTGCTGTTGACTCCCTGAGGCGTGTAGGGGAGGCAGCAAGTATTATTGATTAAAGCTTTAGGAAGGAGGCCAGATTAATGGGTGACCACCAGAAAAGACAAGTGTACTATTTTGGACACTGTTGGAGAGATGGTCTCTGAGAAAAGCAGCAATAGCCAGTGGTGGCTCCTGAACTAGCTCCTTTGTACAGCAGGGAAGCACAAGGTGTAGACGTGCATTAGTGATAGAGAACTCAAAACTCCAGGTGTCAGGGCAAGGGTGTCTCTGGGTAGATACAGGACCGTCTGAAAGGGAAGGGTGAGCAGCCAGAAGTCATGAACCATATTTACAGTATGTTGTCCTGCTAAAACTCCTCTCGAACTACACAGATTGGGCTGGAGCTGCTGTTGACTCCCTGAGGAGTGTAGGGGAGGCAGCAAGTATTATTGATTAAAGCTTTAGGAAGGAGGCCAGATTAATGGGTGACCACCAGAAAAGACAAGTGTACTATTTTGGACACTGTTGGAGAGATGGTCTCAATGACATGAGTCAAAAAAGACTCGTAGGGAAGTTAGGGAGTTTGGTAGGAAGTTGAAAAGCAGGACTTCCAGAATTGGAATCACAATTGGTGTGTGCCACATACTAGCAAGTACAGAAATAGAAAGATAGGACAGATGATTGGCTAAAGGGCTTGGTGTAAACGGAGAAAACCTATGGTTTTTGGATCACTGTACCCTGCATCTGAATGGAAGGAGATTTGCCGGTGCCGCTCAGGAGGATTTAAATTATACAGGCAGTGGGGTAGGAGTCAAGAGTGATAGTGCAGGTGGGGAAGGAGGCTTTTCATACAGAAGAAAGAACAGGCAAATCTATTAGGAAGGGCAGACATGCACAGCATGAGAGAGCTGGTATGTTTACCTGCATTTACTTCTGTAGAATAGAGAAATCCAGCAATGAAAATGGCCTTTACAGACTGCATTATCCATGCTGATTAAGAGGCCTATACACACTAATCTCATTTCCCTATATGAGGTCTGTGTATCGCAACATTTTTCCTATCCAAGTACCTTCCTGTTTATAATGTAATTTTGTCTGCCTCCACCACTTTCAATGGGAACTCATTCCAGATAATCTCCCCTTGAAAATAGCACTCATGTTTAAAGGGGAAATTTCTCTTTCCTCACCTTAAACCTATGCTTTGTAGTTCTGTACTACCCTACCATGGGAAAAGATGGTATCCTATCTATGTTCCTCACAATTTTATAAACTAAGGTCACACCTTTGTTCCAGTGAGAGCCTGATCTATCCTTGTAACATCTTGGTGAACTCTTTTGCACTCTCAACTGTTACCACATCCTTTGGTGATAATGGCAATCAGAACTGTATGCAATACTCCAAGTATGGTCCAAACAATATTTTGTGCAGCTGCAACATTATGTCAATGCATTGATCTATGAAGGCAAGTGTATGTAATGTCATTTTTCACAAGTGGTGCATCACCATTTTCAGAGAGGTATGGACTTCTCCCCTAAGGATTTTTGCAAGAACAACACTCTTGAGCTCTCTGCTGCTCACTCGGCCTCACAGGTAAGACAAGTGGGCTGATATTGCTGTAATTAAGGAAACATAGTTTAGTGACGGGCAGGACTGTTCGGTGCTGTGGGTTATACAAATGTATGGTATGCCAGAAGATGTGGCAAAATGTGGGTGATTTCCTGGAGGGATCTGTCAATGAGCCTCTATTTGCACAGAATTTTGGAATAAATATATAGGATATTACTGTAGGTCTCCCAGTGCTCTGGGAATTACAGATATGTAGGCAAATCACTGAGTGTAAATGCAATAGGGTTGTGCAATATTTTTGAAAAACTTTTCCAAAGGTGTATTTTGTGCAAGGGGCAAAAGATGGGGTGGAATTTATAAAGGGCATCTAAGGGTTTTCTGAAGCAGTTTATAGAAAGCCCAACTAGGGAGAGGGGAACATTGTTGGACAGTGATCTAAGTGCCAATGGAAGTGGTTGATGTGGGTTTGATTTTACCATTTTAAGAGTAATTTGGGTAAGTGCATGGATGGGAGGGGTATGGAGGCTATTGTCCAGGTTCAGGTTGATGGGACTAGGCAGGATGATAGTTTGGCATGGACTAGGTGGCCCTGTTCCTGTGCTGCAGTGCTCCATGACTCTCTTAATAGTCCTAAGGCACTGAAAGCAGCAGTCAGTATATTGTCTTGAATATAAGATTTTTATGTCTTTACATAGCTGCTGTAGAAAACAGTGTTTAGACTGCATTTGGAGTATTTTATACATGTAGCAATTAGAGACTGCAGAAGGGATTCACCAGAATATTGCCTTGAATGGAGATCTGGAAGTATAAGAGAGATTGGATAGCTTGGGAACTGGAATGTAGGAGGCTGAAGGATGCCTTTAGGAGTTAACATTGGCATGTGGCAAAGGTAATGTCGCAGTAGTTATGGGGGATTTCAACATGCAGGTGAACGGGGAGAATCAGGTTGGTGCTGGACCCCAGGATAGGGGTGCATACGAGATGCATTCTTGGAACAACTTGTACAAGAGCCGACCAGGGACAGGACTATTCTGGATTTAGTGTTACGTAATGAACAGGATTTGATAAGCGATCTTGAAGTTAAGGAGCCATTAGGAGGTAGTGATCATAATATGATAAGTTTTTATCTGCAATTTGAGAAGGATAAGGGCAGATCGGAGGTGTCAGTGTTGCAGTTGAACAAAGGAGACTATGGAGCCATGAGGGAGTAGCTGGCTAAAGTTAACTGGATGGATATCCTAGCAGAAAAGACAGTGGAACAGCAATGGCAGGTATTCTTGGGAATAATGCACAAGGTGCTAAATCAGTTCATCCCTCAGAGAGGAAGGATTCAAAGGGGGGAAAGGGGCCACAGTGGTTGACAAAGGAAGTCAGAGATTGCATAGCATTAAAAAAAGGAAGTATGACAGAGCTAAGGTGAGTGGGAGGACAGATGATTGGGACATTTTTAAGGAACAACAGAACTTAACTAAAAGGGCAATGCGGGGAGAAAAAAATGAGGTGCGAACGCAAGCTAGCCAGAAATATAAAGGAGCATAGCAAAAGCTTTTTTAGGTATGTGAAGAGAAAGAAGATAGTTAAGAACAATGTTGGGCCCTTGAAGAATGAATTGGGTGAAATTGTGATGGGAAACGGAGAAATGGCATAAGAATTTAATAAGTACTTTAGATCTGTCTTCACTAGGGAAGACACAAGCAATCTCCCAGATGTATGGATGGGCCAAGGACATAGGGTAACAGAGGAAATGAAACAGATTGACATTAGGAAGGAAACGGTGCTGAGTAGACTGATGGGACTGAAGGCTGACAAATCCCCAGGTCCAGATGGTCTGCATCCTAGGGTACTAAAGGAGGTGGCTCTGGAAATTGTGGATGCATTGGTAATCATTTTTCAATGTTCCTTAGATTCAGGATCAGTTCCTGAGGTTTGGAGAATGGCTAATGTTATCCCAATTTTTAAGAAAGGAGGGAGGGAGAAAACAGAACTATCATCCTGTCAGCCTAACATCAGTAGTGGGGAAGATGCTAGAGTCCATTATTAAAGATGAAATAGTGGCATATCTAGATAGCAGTGATAGGATTGGGCAGAGCCAGCATGGATTTACCAACAGCAAATCATGCTTGACTAATCTAATGGGAGTTTTTTGAGGATGTAATCAGGAAGTTAGACAAGGGAGATCCAGTGGGTGTAGTGTACCTTGATTTTCAGAAGGCATTTGATAAGGTCCCACATAGGAGATTGGTGGGTAAAATCAGAACTCATGGCATTGGGGGGAAGATATTGTCATGGATAGAAAACTGGTTGGCAGATAGAAAGCAAAGGGTAACAGTGAATGGGTGTTTCTCAGAATGGTAGGTGGTGACTAGTGGGGTGCCACAGGGCTCGGTATTGGGACCACAGCTGTTTATGATTTACATCAACGATTTAGATGAAGGCATTGAGAATAACATCACCAAATTTGCTGATGTTACTAAACTGGGTGGCAGTGTGACATGTGATGAGGATGTTAGGAGAATTCAGGGTGACGGATAGGCTGGGTGAGTGGGCAGATGACATTTAATGTGAATAAGTGTGAGGTTATCCACTTTGGGAGTAAGAACAGGAAGGCAGATTATTATCTGAACGGTGTAGAGTTAGGTAAGGGAGAAATACAAAGAAATCTAGGAGTCCTTGTTCATCAGTCACTGAAGGTGAATGAGCAAGTGCAGCAGGCAGTGAAGAAGGCTAATGGAATGTTGGCTTTAATTGCAAAGGGAATTGAGTACAAGAGCAAGGAAATCCTTTTGCATTTGTACAGGGCCCTGGTGAGACCACACCTGGAGTATTGTGTACAGTTTTGGTCTCCAGGGTTAAGGAAGGACATCTTGGCTGTAGAGGGAGTGCAGCGTAGATTCACAAGGTTAATTCCTGGGATGTCCGGACTGTCTTACGCAGAGTGGTTAGAGAGACTGGGCTTGTACACGCTAGAATTAAGGAGATTGAGAGGGTATCTGATTGCAACATATAAGATTATTACGGGATTGGACAAGATAGAGGCAGGAAATATGTTCCAGTTGCTGGGAGAGTCCAGTACCAGAGGGCATGGTTTGAGAATAAGGGG
The DNA here is from genome assembly GCF_030144855.1 of Hypanus sabinus. Taxonomy (NCBI): domain Eukaryota; kingdom Metazoa; phylum Chordata; class Chondrichthyes; order Myliobatiformes; family Dasyatidae; genus Hypanus; species Hypanus sabinus. The sequence goes on along the minus strand of NC_082723.1, from coordinate 62,120,112 downwards.
TAGGTCATTTAGGACAGAGTTAAGGAAAAGCTTCTTCTCCCAGAGAGTTGTGGGGGTCTGGAATGCACTGCCTCGGAAGGCAGTGGAGGCCAATTCTCTGGATGCTTTCAAGAAGGAGCTAGATAGGTATCTTATGGATAGGGGAATCAAGGGATATGGGGACAAGGCAGGAACCGGGTATTGATAGTAGATGATCAGCCATGATCTCAGAATGGCGGTGCAGGCTCGAAGGGCTGAATGGTCTACTTCTACACCTATTGTCTAAAACTGTGAGAGGGATAGAAAGTATAAATACTGTTAACACTCTTGGCCCAGAGGAGGGGAGTTGAGAACTGGAAGGCACAGGTTTAAGTGGGTGGTGTGGGGGTGGGATTTAAAGACCTCAGAGGTAAGCTTTTTCACCCAGAAGAGTGAGTAGGGATAGGCACTATAACTATCTTTAGAAGACATCTGGACAGGGACTTAAGTGGGAATGGTGTAAAGGGATATAGGCCTAACATGGCCAAATGGGATCAGCATTGGTAAGAATCACAGTCAGCACAGATGATGTGGGTAGAGAAGTCCCTCTTCTGTGCTGTGATTTATATGGTTTTATTCTGCTCCACTTTGGTAATGGACTAAATGAAGTATGTATTAATTAGTAGTCAGGAAGAAAAAATCACTTAAAAAGGTTTACATTCTTGAGTTTCCTGTTTCCTTATCTCAAACCAGTCTAACTGCCATGTAAAATGTGACCACATATCTAACTTTTGCTGAAGGTCACAATGATTTTCCTTATACATCAAGTTAATTTACCAAATTTGCTCAGTGTGGAAAGATTGAGACTTAAGTGCATATTTCAGTGAAATTATTTTCTACACTGGTTATATTTAAACATTACCTGTTGTTTTGAAGACAGACAAATCTATTTGATTGTAAAAAGGGTACTTAGAAAAAGTTTCAGATTATAAACTGAAATGCTGAGATATATATTTTAAGTCAGAAACTGATAAAAAATGTTTTAAATATTTTTCATTGCATTATTCTCTCCTGATAATGATTCTTGTAATGTGTATTTAATTTGACAAAGGGCTTTCTGAGGTTTAACAATACCTATCACTGAATTTTCTTTTCCTCTGAAATATTCTTTCCAAGTCAATCTGAGTGGATAACCATCCGGATATGAAATACATTAAACATACCTGAGAGGATTTTTACAACTTATGTAAGACCTACCATGTTCAGTTTTTAAACCATTTTCATTACTAAATCATTTGATCAGTGATTTCATTCTTTTGTCTATTTTATCACCTGTAAAAGATTCAAATTATTAGCTGAGTTAAAATAAAGCTATATATAGAATTCTGTAACAAAAGCAAAAAAAAAATGCTTGGAAAACTCAGGTCAGGCAAAGAAAAGTAAGTACTTGGGTAGCAGTGAGGTGTGGTGAAACGAAGGGAATTCCTTTGTTAGAGTGAAGAAGTGTGACCAATGGGAGAAGGTAGTCAGGATTGTGTGAATTGTTGATCTGGTTCTGGCACACAGGGCATGTTCAGCAGTGTTGGGGATCTAACTAGTAGCAATCTAGATTGAGGATTTGGATGAGGGGACCATCTGTAATACACTAAATACTTTATTAGGTACACCTGTAGACCTGCTTATTAACACAAATATCTAATCTGTCAATCGTGGCAGCAACTCAATTTATAAAAGCATGCAGATGTGGTCAAGAGGTTCACTTGTTTAGATCAAACATCAGAATGGGGAAGAAATATGATTTAATTGACTTTGACCGTGATGGTGTCAGTCAGGGTAGTTTGAGTATCTTAGAAACTGCTGGTCTGTTGGGATTTTCATGCCCAATAGCTCTAGAGTTTACAGAAAATGGTGAGGAAATACAAAAGAAATCCAATAAGCGGCAGTTCTGTGGGCAAAAATGCTTTAAGGGGAGAGTTTAGAAGAGACTGGCCAGACTGGTTTAAGTTGACAGAAAGTGACTAACTCAAAATAATCACGTGTTACAACAGTGGTGTGTAGAAGAGCATCTCTGAATACACAACGTGTTGAATCTTGAAGTGGATGGGCTGTAGCAGCAGGAGACCCTGAACATGCTCTCAGGGGTCTCTTTATGAAAAGCTGCAGAAGGTACCTTTTAAAGTGGTTGCTAAGAGATTATTCATTTTTTGTTAATGATGCAAAGCAGGGTGGTTGTGTAGTTCATAATGATGTAGTAGCAAGACGTGTGTGTGTATGGGTGGGGGAACCTGGATAAGCAGATGAGTAGTCTCAGCAAATTGACTTATCTGTGTTAAGAAGTTGGAGTTGGAACTGGATGAACTCTGGTTCATTTAGGGGCTGAGGGGGTGATTAATAGGACATATGGAGAGGTAGTTACTCCCCAGATACAGGAAGCAGGGAACTGGGTGACAGTCGAAAAGGGGAAAGGGGTTAAAGATCCAGAGCAGAGTACCCCTGTGGCCATCCCCCTCAACAACAGGTATATCACTTTGAATACTGTTTTGGAGGGGGGCTGGTGGTTGACTTAACAAAGGAAAGTCACCGTGGCTGGGTCTCTGGCACTGAGTGTGCCTCTGGTACTCAGAAGGGAAAGGGTGGGGGCAAGAGGCATGCTGTGGTGATGGGGGTTCTTTAGGGTTAGAAGGTTCTGTGGGCGAGAACAAGATTCCCGGGTGTTATGTTGCCTCCCACGTACCAGGGACTGGGATATCTTGGATCGTGTCCTCGGTGGGAGGATGAGCAACCAGGAGTTGTGGTCCATGTAGGGACCAACAACACGGGTAAGATGAGTGATGAGGTTCTGCATAGGGAGTTCAGGGAATTATGTGCTAAGTTAAAGGGCAAAACCTCCAGGGTTGTGATCTCAGGATTGTTACATGTGTCACATGCCAGTGAGACTAAAACTAGGTAAAATTATTTAGTTTAATTTATGGCTAAAGATTTGGTTTAGGAGGGAGGGGATAAGATTTTTGAATTATTGGTCTCTCTTCCAGGGAAGGTTGGACCAGTACAGAAGGGACAGTTTGCATCTGAACTGGAGGGAGACTAATATTCTAGCAGGAATGTGCAATAATGCTACATGGTGGGTTTTAAACTAGAGTTACAGATGGGATGGGAACCAGAGTGCCGGAACAGTTAGTGGAGTGGTTGTGGAAGCAGATGTTGGTAAGACCTCAGACAGAGTTGAGAAACAAAAGGTTGAGCATGGTGCGACTAGTGTCCTGAGTTGCCTATATTTCAATGCAAGAGGTGAGTGGGATATAGTTTTACTCGTGTGATGGGCTGAAGCAAATAGCTGACTATCTGTTGAACAATTATGGTGGGACAGTGAAAGTGCAGAGAAAGCGGGAAATATTGAAGATTTGGTCTAGTCCTTGCCAACCAAGCTCAATCTGTTGCGAGGTATGCGGGGTTCAGACCTCCACCGGCTCTCCTCCCCAGGGTCGCTGAAGTCCGACCAGGTGAGCGCACGTCCAAACCGGCTCCCGCCCCGCCCACCCACTCATGGTAACTCAGGTGTCGACTGTTGTGGGAGGAAAGCGGAGGGTTGGTCTCAGGACACCGCCTCGCTTCCACAACCTTCTCCAAAATCCGGAGTCCGTCTGCCTCAGTCAAAGGACAGCGGGAAAAGTCCACCAGGGTCCAGCCGTCCCTCCCTTTCGCCTACACTCCCCTCTCCCACTTTACCCTCACCCTTTCCACTACATACCCCTCGCCACACCACACCTCTTAATACGTCGCCTCCCAAATCGCCGAAAGCCGGACTACTCCCTCCCGGGACCTCTTCACCACTCCACCCCTCTCCCAGGTGCCCGCCCTCTGTGTCTGAGAGCGGCTGCCGTGGGTAGCCTTCACTCAGTGCGCCGAGCAGGTCTTGTCCCGGCAGAATGGCTGCGGCGCCGGCTGAGGAGGACTCGCTGTGGGAGCAGTGGATGTCGGCGGCGGTTTACGGTGAGCGATCGGGAACACAGTGGTAACTGGTTCAGCGTCGGAGTTCACCTACTTTTCTGTCCCATTCACCGCGTCTGGCTGTAGTACGGGGACGCTCTTGAAATGTCCATCGAGCCAGGTAGTAGTGGTGGAAAGGTAACGGCCAAACTTCTACGTGTAGGATGCAGTTCAGCGATTGAGTTACGCCAGCGAGGTTCTTCGGGCAGCATTTTCTAATTTTTTTTGTCAGATATTTAATTTTGCGATTTATAATTGTCCTACCAGTGCTGTAAATCACAAGAGTTCGCGGTTATTGTCCCACCTGGCTCAGACAGGTTTCCAGTCTTCAATGGGGAGCCTTTATTTTTCCAGAATTTCTCGGTCTCCCCAGCCTGGCTCTTTGTGCCCCTTCACTCCTTTGTCTTGTATGCCAACATCCGATTTACATTCTCGGCATTGCTGTGTTAAGAGACTGCGACTTCTGATGAGCGTCTCTCGGGGGAAACCCGCCCAGTTTCCCCGGTCCCGCCGTTATCAGTGAGGAACAAACAGGATACTGCTAATTAAACACACGAGAGATTCTGCAGATGCTGGAAGTCCAAATCCGACACACAAAGGGCAGGAGGAGCTCAGCAGGCTAAGCAGCATTATGGAAACGAATAGATGGTCAGCGCTTCGGGCCGAGAACCTTAATCAGGACCAGAAAGGAAGGGGGAACATGCTAGAATAAAAAAAGGGCGGGAGGAGGGGAAGGAGGATAGCTAGATGAAGTCAGGTGGGTGGGAAAGGTAAAGGGCTGGAGAGGCAGGAATCTGTGAGGAGAGTGGACCATAGGAGAAAGGGGGGAAGGAGGAATGGCAGCAGAGATGAAAGTTAGGTGAGAAGAGGTAAGTGGCCATAGTGGGGAATGGAAGGGTGTGGCGAATTTTTTTTACCCAGAAAGAAAAATCGATGTTCATGCCATCAGGTTGGAGCCTATCCAGATGGAAATTAGTGGCCTCATCGTGTTGAGGTGGCAGAGTAGTTAGCACTACGCTTTACAGTACTGGTGACCCGGGTTCAATTCCCACTGCTGTCTGTACGGAGTTTGTACGTTCTCCCCGTGACCGCATGGGTTTCCTCCAGGTGCTCCAATTTCCTCCCACAGTCTAAAGTCATACCGTCTGGGGGCTAATTGGTCGTTGTCAATTCTCCTGTGATTAGGCTAGGATTAAATCAGGGGGTTGCTGGGCAGCACAGCTCAATGCACATATTCTGCACTGTATCTCAATATTAAAATGGTTGGCCTATTGGAGAATGGAGCAGAGGTGCTCCACCTCGTATTCTGTCTGGGTAACTTCCAACCTGATGGCAAGAATATCAATTTCTCCTGGTTAAAAAAAATCTCTCTCCCTTTCTTCTTCTCCTACTTCCCACTCTGTCTTCTTACCTCCCCCTGGGTCCCCTCCTCCTTCCCTATCGCCCATAGTCCACTCTCCTTGCCTATCAGATTCCCTCCTCTTCAGCTGTCTCTGCCTTTCTCACCCACTTGGCTTCCCCTGTCATTTTAAAGCTAACTGCCTTCCCCTCCCCATACTCTTTTATTCTGGTGTCTTCCCCCCTTCCTTTCCAGTCCTGAAGAAGGGTCTTGGCCCCGAAAAGTTGACTGTGTATTCGTTTCCATAGGCGTTGCCTGACCTGCTGAGCTCCTCCAGCATTTTGTGTGTGTTGCAGGTGGTAATATTCAGCCTTTAATTTTTTAAAATAAAGTTAGAGATAACTTGGTAAATGGAAATCTGAAGCAGTAACTAAAACACTGGGAATACTCGTCAGGTCAGGCATCGTCTGTGCTGAGAGGGCGCCACTGCGGCGTAATGGTTAGCATGGTGCTTCTGGGGTTAGAGTTCAATAATGGTGTCCTCTGTAAGAATGTTTGGAGGTCAGGTGTCATCTGTGCTGAGAGGGTGTTACTGTAACACCCCAAGTGCTGTGCCAGCCATTACGCTAGAGTTCAGTTCCGGCGTCCTCCGTAAGAAAGTTTGTAGGTTCTTCCCATGAGCACTTTGATTTCCTCAGGGTGCTCCAGTTCCCTCAGGGTCAGTAGGTTAATTGGTCATTGTAAAGTGTCCTGTGATTAGGCGAGGATTAAATGGTGGGTTGTTAGGCGGTGCAGCTCATTGGGCCAGAAGGGTGTGTTCCACACTGTATCACTAAATATAAATAAATAAAAGCAGAATTAAAATTTCCTGAACATCAGACACATGGAGACATTTCAAGGGCATTGCTCGTGTGTCCATTCTTACCCTGTTTTCACCCCTCCGCTCTGTGTGTGGTGTGCTGGTGTAGTGTGAAGTGCTGATCCCGAGGTAAGCTGAAGCCCGAGAACCCCAGTAACATTAATCCATCACCAGCATCCCAACTTCAACCTGAACAGTTGAATCCAAACTTGCCGCATCTGGAAAATCACCTGGAGTTGTCATCCGGCCAGTGTCAGGTGGGGACGGTCAATGTCAGTGGCCATCCAAAGCAGAAACATCCAACACACACACACACACACACACACACACACACACACACACACACACACACACACACACACACACACACACACACACACACACACACACACACACACACACACACACACACACACACACACACCACCCCCCCCCCCCCCAGGTCAGGCAGCTTAATGAGAATAAATAAACAGTCGACATTTCGTGCCGAGACCTTTCTTCAGGTCTGAGAAGGAAGGGAGAATATTCTGGGAATAGTTCACAAGGTGCAGCTTAGATACGTCCCACAGAGGAAGAAGTTCTCAAATGGCAGGGGGAGGCAACCATGGCTGACAAGGGAAGTTAAGTACTGCATAAAAGCCGAGGAAAGGCATATAAGGTAGGAAAAGTAAGTTGGAAATAGGATGACTGGGAAGTTTTTTTTTAAAATCCAACAAAAGGCAACTAAAAATGCTGTAAGAAGGGAAAAGATGAAATATGAAGGCAAACTAGCCAAAGGAGGATACCAGAAGTCCTTTCAGTTATATAAAGAGTAAAAGGGAGGTGAGATCACTGGGGTTTGGATCACTGGAAAATGATGCTAGTAAGGTGGTAATGGGGGACAAAGAGATAGCGGATGAACTTAATACTTTGCATCAGTCTTCACCGTGGAAGACACTAGCAGTGTACCAGATGTCTGTGAGTGTCAGGGAGCAGGATTGAATGCCATTGCTATTACAAAGGAAAAGGTGCCAGGCAAACTGAAAGGTTTTAAGGTGGATAAGTTACCTGGACCAGATGGACTACATCCCAGAGTCCTGAAGGAGGTTGCTGAAAAGATAATGGATGCATTGGTTATGACCTTTCAAGATTTGATTCTGATTCACTTGATTCTGGTATGATCCCGGAGGATTGGATAATTGCAAATGTCACTCCATTCTAAGAAGGGAGGAAGGCAAAAGAAAGGAAACTATAGGCCAGTTAGCCTAACCTCAAGTGGCTGGGAAAATTTTGGAGTCTAGTATTAAGGATGAGGTTTGGGGTACTTGGAGACTAATGATAAAATAAATCGAAGTCAGCATGGTTTCTGTAAAGGAAAATCTTTTCTGACAAATCTGTTAGAATTCTTCAAGGAATCAACAAGCAGGGTGGACAAAGGAGAGGAAGTGAATGTCACTTGCCTGGATTTTGGAAGGCATTTGATAAGGTGCCACACATGAGGCTATTTAACAATATAAAATCCTATGGCGTTACAGGATAGATACTGGTGTAGATAGAGGAATGGCTGACAGGCAGGAGGCAGCGAGCGGGAATAAAGGGGCCTTTTCTGGTTGGCTGCCAGAGACTAGTGGTGTTCCTCAGGGGTCAGTATTGGGACTGCTACTTTTCACATTGTTTATCAATGATTTGGATAATGGAATTGATGGCTTTGTAACAAAATTTATAGATGATACGAAGATAGGTGGAGGGTTAGGTAATGTTGAGGAAGCAATGCGATTGCAGCAGGACTTAGACAAATTGGAAGAAAGGACAAAAAATGGCAGATGGAATATAGTGTTGGGAAATGGTCGATAATGCATTTTGGTAAAAAGGACAATAGTGTGGATTATTATCTGGATTATTAAATGGGAAGAAAGTTCAAACATCAGAGGTGTAGAGGGACTTAGGAATCCTCGTGCAAGACTCCCACAAGGTTAATTTACAGGTTGAGTCTGTGGTTAAGAAGGCAAATGCAATGTTGACATTCATTTCAAGGGGAATAGAATATAAAAACAAGGAGATAATGCTGAAGCTTTATAAGACACCAGTCAGGCCTTACTTGGAGTATAGTCAACAGTTTTGGGCCCCATATCTCAGAAAGGATGTGTTGTCTTTGGAGAGTCCAGAGGAGGTTCAGAAGGATGATACCGGGAATGAAGGGGTTAACATATGAGGAGCCTTTAGCAGCTTTGGGTTGGTGTTCACTGGAATTCAGAAGAATGCGGGGGGATCTTATTAAAACCTATCAAATGTTGAAAGGGCTAGATAGGATGGATGTGGAGAAGATGTTTCCTATGGTGGAGGTGTCCAAAACTAGAGGGCACAGCCTCAAAACTGAGGGGCTTTAGAACAGAGGTAAGGAGGAATTAGGGAGCTTAAGGTAAAAGAACCCTTAGGAACCAGGGATCACAATATGATTGAGCTCAACTTGAAATTTGATAGGGAGAAAGTAAAGTCTGATGTGGTAGTATTTCAGTGGAGTAAGGGAAATTAGAGTGGTATGAGAGAGGAGTTGGCCAAAGTAAGTTGGAAGGAGGTGCTGGCAGGGATGTCAGCAGAGCAGCAATGGCGTGAGTTTCTGGGGAAAATGAGGAAGATGAAGGACATGTCTATTCCAAAAATTAAGAAATATTCAAATGGTAAAATAGTACAACCACGGCTGACAAGAGAAGTCAAAGCTATTGTAAAAGCAAAAGAAAGGGCATACAACAAAGCAAAAATTGGTGGGAAGATAGAGGATTGGGAAGTTTTTAAAAAAACTGCAAGAGAGCAACTAAAAACAGCATTAGAAGGGAAAAGATGAAATATAAAAGCAAGCTAGCAAATAATATAAAGTGGATAATAAAAGCTTTTTCAAGTATTTTAAAAATAAAAGAGATGATAGTGGATATAGGACTGCTAGAAAATGAGGCGAGAGAAATAATAACGAGAGGACAAGGAGATGGCTGATGAACTACATGAGTAATTTGCATCAGTCTTCACTGTAGGAGACATTATCAGTGTGCCAGATGTTGTACTGTGTGACAGAAGAGAAGTGGGTGCAATTACTGTTACAAGAGAGAAGGTGCTGAAAAAGCTGAAAGACCTAAAGGTACATAAGTCACCCTGGGGTTCACAAAAAGGTAGTGTTAAAGATTTTGGTGGCATTAGAAATGATCTTTCAAAAATCCTTGGACTCTGGCATGGTGCTAAAGGAATGGAAAATTGCAAATGTCACTCCACTTTTTAAGAAAGGAGGAAGGCAGCAGAAAGTAAATTATAGACCAGTTATCCTGACCTCAGTGGTTGGGAAGATGTTGGAGTCAATTGTTAAGGATGAGATGATGGAGTACTTGGTGACACAGGACAAGATAGTACAAAGTAGCATGGTTTCCTTCAGGGAAAATCCTGTCTGATGAACCTGTTGGAATTCTTTGAGGAGATTAAAAGTCAGATAGATAAAGGGGATGCAGTGGGTGTATATTTGGACCTTCAGAAAGCCTTTGACAAGGTGCCACACATGAGGCTGCTTACTAAGTTAAGAGCCCATGGTATCACAGGAAAGTTACTAATATGGTTAGAGCATTGGCTCATTGGTAGGAGGCAGCGACTGGGAATAAAAGGAAACTTTTCTGGTTGGCTGCCAATGACTAGTGGTGTTCTGCAGGGGTCGGTATTGGGACCACTTTTTATGCTGTATATAAATGATTTAGATGATGGAATAGATGGCTTTGTTGCCAAGTTTGCAGATGATATGAAGGTTGGTGGAGGGGCAGGTAGTGTTGAGGAAACAGGCAGGATGCAGAAGGACTTAGACAGATTAGGAGAATGGGCAAGAAAGTGTCAAATGAAATACAATGTTGGAAAATGCACTTTGTTCGTAGAAATAAATGTGTGGACTGTTTTCTAAACGGGAAAAAATCCAGGCAGAGGGTATTGGGAATCCTTGTGCAGAACACCCTAAAGGTTAACTTGCAGTTCAAGTCAGTGGTGAGGAAGGCAAATGCCATGTTAGCATTCATTTCAAGAGGTCTAGAATACATGAGCAAGGATGTGATGCTGAGGCTTTATAAGACACTGGTGAGGCCTCACTTTGAGTATTGTGAACAGTTTTGGGCCCCTCATCTTAGAAAAGATGCTCTGGCATTGGAGAGGGTTCAGAGGAGGTTCACAAGGATGATTCCGGAATGAAAGGGTTATCATGCGAAGCACGTTTGAAAGCTCTAGGTCTGTATTCGCTGGAATTTAGGAGGATGGGAGGGAAGGGGGGGATCTCATTGAAACTTTTCGAATGCTGAAAGGCCCTGACAGAGTAGATGTAGAAAGGATGTTTCCCATGGTGGAGAGTCTAGGACAAGAGGGCACAGTCTCAGAATAGAGCACTACCCTTTCAAAACAGAGATGCGGAAAAATTTCTTTAGCTAAAGGGTGGTGAATTTGTGAAATTTGTTGCCAAGTGCAGCTGTGGAGGCCAAGTCATTGGGTGTATTTAAGGCAGAGCTTGGTAAGTTGTCTGACGTCCCGGAATGGAAAGGAACAGATTTGGTGGAGGTGAAGGAACAGGAAAGGGAATAGCGTTTTTACAGGAGATAGGGTGGGAAGAGGTATAACCAAGATAATTGTGGGAATCATGGGTTAGTAAAAGATGTTGGTTGATAGAGATGGAGATCAAGAAAGGGCAGGGAGGTGTCAGAGATGGACTACATGAATTTAAGGGCAGGGTGGAAGTTAGAGGCAAAGTTGATGAAATTGATTAGCTCAGTGTGGGTGCATGAAACAGCACCGATGCCATTGTTGGTGTAGAGGAGGAAGAGTTCAAGGAAGCATTACCAAATAAAGCTTTGAACAAGGACTGTTCTACATAGCCAACAAAGAGGCAGGCATAACTGGGGTTCTTGTGGGTGCCCAGGGTTACCTTTGAGTTTGGAAAATTGGGAGGAGCTGGAGGAAAAATTGTTGAGAGTGAAGACCATTCTGCCAGACAGACAGAGGAGGGTGGTGGTGGAGAGGAATTGGCTGGTTCTTTTGTCAAGAGAGAAGCAGAGAGCTTTGAAGCCTTCTTGATGGGGGATAGAAGTGTATGGGACTGGACACCCATGGTGAAAATGAGGCAGTCAGGACCAGGGAATTGAAAGTTAGAGGGGAGATTGAGGGCATGAGAAGTGTCGTGGATGTAGGTGGAAGGGACTGAACCAAGGGGGATGGAATGGAATCGAGGTATGAGGGCACGACTTCAGTGGGGCAGGAACTGGTCGACCCAGACAGCTGGTTTATGGACCTTGGGCAGGAGGTAGAAGCAGACAGTGCAGGGTAAGAGAACTATGAGTTGATGGCAGTGGATGGGAGTTCTCCAGAGTGGATGAAGTCAGTGATGATGTTGGGGTTTTCTGATGGCCCAGAGTGTGGTCTTCTTCAAGGGGTATGTTATGAGGAGGTATCTGAAAGTTGCCATCAGGCCTCAGCAAGGCAGGTGTCAGTGTGCCACATTGCAACAGCACCCCTTTTTGTCTGCAGGTTTGATGGTAAGGTTGGGATTGGTGAAGGGAGAGTGGAGGGTGGTGAGTTCCAAGGAGATAAGGTTTGAGGAGGAGAGAGGAGTGCTGAAGTTGATGTCTCAACGGCAGTTCAAGAAGAAAAGATCCAAAACGAGCAGAGAACCAGAGCAGGGTGTCCAAGGATAGGAGGAGAGTTGAAGAAGGGGGTCGTCTGTGCGGCGGGTGGAATTCTTGCCAAAGAAATGAGCTCAGACACAGAGGCGATGAGAGAAGAGCTCAACATCGTTGTGGGCGTGAGCTCTAAGGTCTGGGTGAAGGGTGACGAAGGTGAGCCCTGCCTCAGAGAGGAGAAGGTCGAGGGAATGTTGAGGACATGGCAAGGATTAGAATTGGGATCAGAGGGGTGGAAGAGTGTTGGTGGCTCCAGAGGAGAGAGGGATGTTGGGGTGCTCAAGGAAGGTGGAGTGGGAATAAGATAGAGGCTCCGAAGACCCATGAGGTTGTGGTGGGGTCTGTAAAACATGGGGTTGGAGAGTGGTGGTGGGGGAAGGGAAGACTGGGGTCCAGCAGCAGTGAGTAAATTCTTGGCCTAAGGGTCAAGGTCCAGGCTGAAGCTGGAGCTAGAGGCCATGCGATTTGCAGCCTGAAGGTATCCGACGTCATAGGAACTGGCATTGTCAGTGGTGGAATCTGGGTTGTGGATCTGCTCCAGGACGTTGGAACCAGTGTTGGCAATAGCAGAGTCAGAGGCCCAGGGCCATTGGGGCCGGGGATGGAGTTGGCATGATCCATGATCTGGGGACGTTGGATGGATTTGAGGTCCAAGCGGGAGGTAGCAGGAATCACAATCGGGGGGTGTCCAGGGCTATTGGAATGTGAGTTGGAGGTGGCAGGATCTGCAGTCTGGAGATGGGTGATCTTATGATGCTTACTGGATATAAGGAAGGTGAAGAACTGGCGGTTGAAGGTGTGGATCCAGCAGAGGATCAAATGTCACGGAGGTCCATGACAGGTGGTAGGCCTGGAGCTGTGGCAGAGACTGAGACAGGGCCACCAGTTATCTCCGCAAAGCGGAAAGAGTGGCGCCTAGAACTCGGAGGGAGAAGCAGTCAATTTTACCCGAGTACCCAGGGTCCTCAGTGGGTCCAAACTGGAACACTTGAAAATAGATCTGGAAGCCATGTGGAAGAAGATGATGGTGAAGACAAGCTTCCAGGAAGGATATGTGGCTATGGTGGCGGGCCTGGGTGAGCACATGATCAAAGAGTTGAGGGGTAAAGAGGTCGCCAAGGGGGAGCAGTGAGAGAGGGTGGGAGAGAAGATTTAAACTTCTTCAGGGAGGGCACCTCTCAAAGAGACTTTGCAGAGGAGCAACAAATCATAAGGAAAGAAACTCTCCAGATTCTGGAAACCTGAAGTAACACACCCAGCATGCTGGAGGGACTCGGCAGGTCAGGCAGCATCTATGGAAATAAACAGATGATGTTTCAGGCTGAGACCTTTCCTCAGGACTGGGGAGGGAGGGGGAAGATGCCAGAATAAAAAGGTTTGGGGGAGGGGAAAGTGATAGGTGAAGCCAGGTGGGTGGGAACGGTCAAGGCTGGTGACTGTCCACCTGCTGGAGCTGACTGCTAGGTCATGGCGCATTTTATCAGCCAGGAGGTTGCAGAAGTTAATCAAAGAAAGCTGTTTGCAGAACAAATGGGTGTGAGGTTTTGAAAAGTGAAGTTGAGAGTTGAAGATCTGAAATGTTCCTGTCCAGGGTAGCAGGGCCAGGGAACACTGTACGATCAGGGATTTTAAGGCTCTGCTCAGGCAAAAGGAAGCATGGGTCTGGTACAGGCAGCTGGGATGAGGGCTGATCTTGCAGAGGTATGAGGGACATAGAAAGGGTGAATGCACACAGAGTCTTTTTTCCAGGGCTGGGGAATCAGGAACTGGAGGCACAGCTTTAAGGTGTTGAGGGGAGAGATTTCTTTGGAACCGGAGGGCAATTTTGTCACCCATAGGGGGGTCAGTGTATGAAACGATTTGTCAGAGGAAACGTTTGAGGCAGGTGAGCAACAATTAAAGTGTGTGTAGTTGGAATGGTTTAAAGCTATATTGGCCAAATGTGGCCATGTGGGGCCAGCTTGGATGGGAACCTTGGGAGACGTGGATTAAGTTGGGTGAAATGCCTGTGTGACTCTGTAACTCCATGAACACATTGACCTTGGAGAGCATTCTGACAGGCTGCATCACTGTCTGGTATGAGGGGGGCTACTGCCCATGACCGATGTAAGCTGCAGACGGTTGTAAATTTAGTCAGCTCCATCTTGGACACCAGCCTACAGAATACTCAGGACATCTTCAGGGAGCGGCGTCTCAAAAAGGCAGCGTCCATTATTAAGGACCTCCAGCACCCAGGGCATGTCCTTTTCTCACTGTTACCATCAGGTAGGAGATACAGAAGCCTGAAGGCACACACTCAGCGATTCAGGAACAGCTTCTTCCCCTCTGCCATCCGATTCCTAAATGGACATTGAACCTATGAACACTACCTCACTTTTATGTATTATTTCTGTTTTCTGCACCATTTTTAATCTATTCAATATATGTATACCATAATTGATTTACTTATTTATTATTATTATTATTTTATTTTTTTTTCTTCTATATTATGTATTGCTGTTGCTAAGTTAACAAATTTCACGACATGTGCCGGTGATAATAAACTTGATTCTGATTCTCACCTTCAACCAGGGATGTTGACCAGGAGGAACCAATGGAGCTGGGGCATTAATTTAATTCAAATCCTTGATGCATTTTTAATAGTTTTAAATACCTGACACTCAAGAAAAATAAAGCTCATGTAAATAATTAAAGGGAAATAATTATTTAATTAAAAACTTAGGAATACTTTGAAAACATTAAACTAATTTTATTTTTAAAAATTCTGACCAAGATACCTGATAGAAATGATTCATAGTGACTATTCCCTAATATAGCACTGAGGAATCCCAGCAAGACTCCTTGCCCAGAAACAAGGCATTTGAACATAGAACATAGAAATTTACAGCACATTTTTGAGAGAGCCAGAAGGGGCCAATGGAAGACCTTGGTGAGCAGGATTAAGGAAAAGTATGTGAAGAGCAAGAGGATGAACCGTGTGAGAATAGGACCAATCATGTGCAATAGTGGAAATGTGTGCATGGAGTCGGAGGAGGTAGCGGAGATACTCAATGACCCACTTTGGCCCACAATGTTGTGCCGACCATGTAACCTACTCTGGAGACTGCCTAGAATTACCCTAACATATAGCCTCTATTTTTCTAAGCTCCATGTACCTATCTAAGAGGCTCTTAAAAGACCCTATTGCATCTGCTTCCACCGCTGCTGCTGGCAGTGCATTCTGCACACCCACCACTCTCTGTGTGAAAAACTTACCCCTGGAATCACGTTTGGTACCTATCACCTTAAAACTATGCCCCCTCATGTTAGCCATTTCGGCCCTGGGAAAAAGCATCTGACTATCCACATGATCAATGCCTCTCATCATCTTTTACACCTCTATCAAGTCACCTCTCATCCTCTGTCGCTCCAGGGACAAAAGGCCAAGTACACTCAACCTGTTTTCATAAGGCATGCTCCCCAATCCAGGCAACATCCTTGTAAATCTCCTCTGCACTCTCTCTATAGTATCCACATCTTTCCTGCAGTGAGGTGGCCAGAACTAAACACAGTACTCCAAGTGGGGTCTGACCAGGGTCTTATATAGCTGTAACATTACCTCACGGCTCTTGGACGGTTGATGAATGCCGGCACATCATACACCTTCTTAACAGCACTGTCAACCTGCACAGCAGCTTTGAGTGTCCTTTCGACACGGACCCCAAGATCCCTCAGATCCTCCACACTGCCAAGAGACTTACCATTTATATTATATTGTCTTCAAACTGCACCTGCTAAAATGAACCACTTCACACTTATCTGGGTTGAGGTCCATCTGCCACTTCTCAGCCCAGTTCGGCAACCTGTTGATGTCCCACTGTAACCTCTGGCAACCCTCCAGACTATCCACAACACTCCCAACCTTTGTGTCAACAGCAAACTTACTAACCCACCCTACTACTTCTTCATCCAGGTCATTTATAAAAATCACAAAGAGGTGGGGTCCCAGAACAGAACCACGCAGAACACCACTGGTCACCAACCTCCATGCAGAATACAAATCATCTACAACCACCCTTTGCCTTCTGTGGGCAAGCCAATTCTGGATCCACAAAGCAAGGTCTCCTTGGATCTTCTCCAATAACTTGCCCATCACTGAAGTCAGACTCACTGGTCTATAATTTCCTAGGTTATCTCTACTCCCTTTCTTGAACAAGAAAACAACATTTGCAACCCTCCAGTCCTCCAGTGCTTCTCCCGTCCCTATTGATGATGCAAAGATCATTGCAAAAGGCTCAGTCATCTCCTCCCTCACTTCCCACAGTAGCCTGGGGTATACCTCATCTGGTCCCGGTGACTTATCTAACTTAATGCTTTTCAAAAGCTCTAGCACATCCTCTTTCTTAATGTCTATATGTTTAAGCATTTCAGTCCGCTGTAAGTCATCCCCACAATTGTCAAGGTCATTTTCCCTGGTGAATACTGAAGCAAAGTATTCATTGGGTATCTCCGCTACCTCCTCCAACTCCATGCTCATATTTCCACTATTGCACATGATTGGTCCTATTCTCACATGGTTCATCCTTTTGCTCTTCACATACTTTTCCTTAATCCTGCTCACCAAGGTCTTCCATTGGCCCCTTCTGGTTCTCTTAATTCCATTCTTAAGCTCCTTCCTAGCAACCTTGTAATTTCCTGGAGCTCTAACAGCACCGAATTTCATGAACCTTTCATAAGCTTTTATTTTCTTCTTAACTAGATTTTCTACATACAGTACTTTGTACACCACGGTTCTTTAACTCTACCATCCTTTCCCTGCCTCAATGGAATATACCTATGCAGAACACCATGCAAATGTTCCTTGAACATTTGCCACATTTCTGCCATGCATTTCCCTGAGAACATCTGCCCCAAAGTTCCTGCCTAATAGCATCATATTTCCCCCTGCCCCAATTAGATGTTCTCCTAGATTATCTGCTCCTATCCCTCTCCAGCGCTATGGTGAAGGTGATACAGTTGTGGACACTACCTACAAAATGCTATCCCACCGAGAGGTCTGATACCTGACCAGGTTCAATTCCCAATACCAGATCAAGTACAGTCTCTCCTCCAGTTGGCTTCTCTACATATTGTGTCAGGAAACCTTCCTGAACACACCTAACAAACTCCACCCCATCTAAACCCCGTGCACTAAGAAGATGCCAATCAATATCAGGAAGGTTAAAATCTCCCATCACAGTAAGTCTAATATTACTGCACCATTCCAGAATCTGCCTCCCTATCTGCTCCTCGATGTCTCTGTTACTACTGGGGGGGGGGGGGGGGGCTCTATAAAAACATCCAGTAGGGTTATTGCCCCGTTCCTGTTTCTGACTTCCACCCATACTGACCCAGAGTCAGAGTCAGGTTTATTATCAACGGCATGTGACGTGAAATCTGTTAACTTAGCAGCAGTAGTTCAATGCAATACATAATCTAGAAGAAAAAAAAATAAAATAATAATAATAATACATAAATAAGTAAATTAATTACAGTATACATATATTGAACAGATTAAAAATTGTGCAAAAAACAGAAATAATATATATTTAAAATGTGAGGTAGTGTTCACGGGTTCAATATCCATTTAGAAATCAGATGGCAGAGGGGAAGAAGCTGTTCCTGAATCGCTGAGTGTGTGCCTTCAGGCTTCTGTACCTCCTTCCTGATGGTAACAGTGAGAAAAGGGCATGCCCTGGGTGCTGGAGGTCCCTTAGAATGGTCAACTGCTGCTACCTGGGTCGCTCCAGAGCATCCCTCCGTGACTTTCTGCTTTCCTGCAGCCTTGACACTATTCTTGATTAGCAATGCCACACCCCCATCTCTTCTGCCTCCCTCTCTGTTCTTTTTGAAAGATCTGAAGCCTGGCACACTCAGCAGCCATTCCTGCTCCTGAGACACCCAAGTCTCTGCAGTGGTCACAGCATCACAGTTCCACATATTGATCCATGCTCTAAGTTCATCTGCCTTGTGTATGATAAAATAGACACATCTCAAGCCATCAGGCTGACTGCATCTTTGCTCTAACATCTGCCTTTCCTTCCTCACAAACTCCCTACAAGCTGTCTCTACTTGTGCTCCAACCTCCCCAGCCTCTGCTTCTTCACGTCGGTTTCCACCCCTGCAAATCTAGTTTAAATTCTCCCCAGTAGCATTAGTAAACCTCCCTGCCAGGATATTAGTCCCCACTGGATTCAAGTACAACCCTTCCTTTTTGTACAACTCACATCTGCCCCAGAAGAGGTCCCAATGATTCAAAAATCTGAATCCTTGCCTCCTGCTCCAATCCTTAAGCCATGCATTTATCCTCCACCTCACTCTATTCCTATACTCACAGTTTCGTGGCACAGGCAGTAATCCCGAGATTACTACCCTTGAGGTCCTGTTTCTCAGCTTCCTTCCTAACTCCCTGTAGTCAGCTTTCAGGACCTCCACTCTTTTTCTACCTATGTCATTGGTACCAATATGAACCATGACCCCTGGCTGCTCACCCTCCCATTTCAGGATATGCGCTGTGAAACTTCACAAACCCTGGCACCTGGGAGGCAAACTACCATCCTTGTTTCTTTTTTGTGTCCACAGAATCGCCTATCTGTCCCCCTAACTATAGAGTCCCCTATTACCGCTGCCCTTTTCGTCCATTCCCACAGGGCCACACTCGGTGCCAGAGGCATGACCACTGTTGCCTCCCCCAGGTAGGCCGTCTTTCTCCCCCCCCCCCCCCGCAACAGCACTCAAAATAGAGGACATTGTTAAGGGAGACAGCCACAGGGGTGCTCTCCACTACCCAACGCCCTCCCTTCCCTCCTCACAGTCACCCACTTATCTGTCTCTTGAAGTCCCGGGGTGATTACCTGACAGTGGCTCCTGTCTATCACCTCCTCACTCTCCCTAACAAGCCAAAGGTCATTGAGCTGCAGCTCCAGTTCCCTAACTCAGTCTCTGAGGAGCTGCAGCTCGATGCACCTGCCGCAGATGTGGCCATCAGGGAGGCTGGAAGTCTCCCAGACATCCAACATCCCGACACCCGGAACAGAAAACTGCCCTCGCAGTCATACCCACTATTCTAATGCGCTGAGACCTGCGAAATGCTCCTTTTTTCCCCGACCTGTGTGAGGCTCGCTCTCTCTTCGAATCACCACATTTGCCCCTTGGTAGGCAAATTCTTTGACTTGCTTGCTGAGAGTGTGAGCTACTTGCCTTGAGAGCTGCTGGCCATGGTCAGGAACAGTTGGCTTCCTAACTCAGTTTCGGTCTCCACACATGCTGTTTGACCTGATGAGCATTCTCAGCAAGTTATATCCCCAAGAGGAACTCAGTGGCTCAAGCAACATTGGTGGAGTGGAGAAGGATACCAGCATATTTTGGACCTGAAACATTGACAATTCCTTTTTTCCTCGCATGTGCTGCTTGCCCAGCCCTCCTGATTCTAGAGTATAACATCTGCCGTCTCTTGTGTCTCCAGTTCACTCTGAATGAAATTGCTAACTGATTCTGTCATTCAAGGGGCAGCCTTCAGAAATGGGTCCCAAAAGTGCCAACAATGGTTTTATTCTCAGGGGGAAGCACTTGCCCCTAGTTTATTGATCACAATAATACTCATGTGATTTGCATGGGATGTTTTGCTGTTTCAAAGGTGCTTTGTAAATACAAGATTTTGTTTTCTCCTCTTCCTGACTGAACACAGCTAAATGAACATGGATTTGCACTCAGTCGCCACTTTATTTAATGCACCTGCTCAGCTGCTTGTTAATGCAAATATCTAATCAGCAACTCCATGCATAAAAGCAAGCAGACATGGTCAGAAGGTTCAGTTGTTCAGACTGATGAGCAGAATGGGGAACATCTGTCATCTAGGTGACCTTGACTGTGGAACGATTGTTGGTAGTTTGAGTCTCTCAGAAACTGCTGATCTGGGATTTTCACGGGCAGCAGTCTCAAGAGTTTGCAGAGAATAGTGCGAAATGTGAAAGGAAAGCATCCAGTGTGTGTCTGAAAATGCCTTCTCGATGACAGAGGTCAGAGGAGAATAGCCAGACTGGTTTAAGCTGAATAGAAGGTGACGGTAACTCAAATAAGGACACATTACAACAGTAGTGTGCAGAAAAGCAGCTCTGAAAGCACAGCATGTCAACCCTTGAAGTGGGTGGACTACAATACCAGAAGCCACGTAGGGTCCCATTCCATTCCTCTCCCTAATAAAGTGGCCACTGAGACAGGCACAAAGATCATGAACCTGACTGGCTCACCGGGCATTAAGAGGTTTGGTGGGTCAAATGTCGCACGGTTATGATGCAATTGGATTCTGCTTGTTAATAATGCAGCGCTAATGCGTCGTACACTGGTGGTGGTGTAGTGGCATCAGCACTGGACTTGCAGGCGGATGGTCCCGAGTTCAATCCTGTCTGGGTCCCAGCCTGGACAGCAGTATCCATATGGAAGAAAGGCCTGGCAATCTACTTCCGTATGTTGCCTTGAAAACCCTGTGGAAATCTACACTATCTATAGGGTCGGCAATGACTCAATGGCACTCAACACCTGTTGGGGTGACGGGGTGGTGTGACAAAGTCACTCCAGTTCCATTTCTAACAAGACCCCTGTTCCACAATAGCAGCACTTGCTGGCACCACCCTACACAGCCATAGGATCAATGAGTACTACATATTTTGCTGCACTCAAATGCCAGTTCCAGTTGGATTTTATTTACACCAGGATAGATGGTTGAAGTTTTGAGGCCATTTTTAGGCTGTCCTTTCCTTTGCTGTTCTTCTCCATGCTCATTGGCGAAGCTACCAGCAGGGGGAGCTGTCTGCATTCTTTGTGAAAGATTAATTCATCACAGGTTAGGTACAACAGTACTGAAGCATGTTCATACCTGGAGTTAATTATTGCGGGCGACACTAAGTGTCAAAATACTGTACATAGACATGATACTTTACAGTTGTTGGAAATCAGAAACGGAACCAGAAAATGACAAAATATTACTCAGGTCAGGCTGAATCTATGAAGACGAAAATAGAATTAGCATTTCAGTTCACAGATCTTTCAACACATTTGGGGATAGTTAAAGTGGTCTTGATGGAGAGAGAAAGGGGAAGGGAAGAAGAGAACAAGTGGGAAGTTCTGTGAAATGTTGGAAGGCAGGAGATACCCAAGAACAAGATGTAAAAATACAACATGAAGTATATAGTATTGAAGGTTACTAAATCTTTCTGGGAACTTGCAGAGAATGATCATATGAAACTACTGGGGGTGCAGAATGAATGCTGGAAATCTGAAACTAAAACCTGTCTGCCTTGTTGGAAGTGTTGTGTCTTGTGTTGATGTTGAGCTTTACTGGAACAGAATACAGGGAGTTAGGTAAGGCATTCATCCCTACTCCAGGATTACTCCCAGTACACGCTAGTCAGGGCAGGAATAGGAAGATAATATGGTTGAATGGGTGGCTGAGAGTATGGTGCAGGGAGCAGAGTTTCATATTTCTGAATCATTGGAAGCTCTTCTGGGGAAGTTATGACCTGTACAAAAGGATTGGGTTACATCTGAACCTAAAGGGGACCAATATCTTTGCGGGAAGGTTTGTGAGGGGTTAAAGTAATTTGGTAGGGGACCGGCAGGGCTGAAGATGGGCAGTTGGTGTACAACTAGATGCAGTGTGTAGCGAGGCTGTGAGGAAGGACAGGCAGATGACAGGGCAGAAATATGGTCAGTGGGATGAGTTAAAGTGTAACGGGGGGCCAAAATCAAAAAAGGGTGATGAATACAGGACTTAAGGTGCTATGTTCGAATGCACACTGTGTATGGAATAAGCTAGATGATGTAGCACAGTGAGAGATTGGCAGGTTTGATGTTGTGGGCATCATTGAGTCATGGCTGAAGGAAGATCATAGGTGGGAAATTAACATCCATGAACACACCTTGCATCAAAAGAGCAGGCAGATACACAGAGATGGTGGGATAGTTCTGTTGGTTAAGAATGAAATCAAATTCTTCAAAAGAGGTGACATAAAACTGGAAGATATAGGATCATCGTGTGTAAAGTTAAAAAGCTCTTTAGGAGGGTTTAAACTAATTTGGCAGGGGAATGGGAACTGGACTGATAGGGCCGAGGATGGGACAGTTGGTGTACAACTAGATACAGTGTGTGGTGAGACTGTGAGGAAGGACAGGCAGACGATAGGGCAAAACTGCAGTCAGTGGGATGAGTTGAAGTGTAACAGTGCTAAAATCAAAGAAAGGCGGCAAATGCAGGACTGAAGGTAGCAAAAATTAGTAGGAAGTTAGAGGGTTGTAAAGCTTTTAAAAGCCAGCAGAAGACAACTAAAATGTCGTAAGGAGAGAAAATAATATAAAAAGGATATCAGAAGATTTTTCAGATATATAAGGAGTAAAGAAGAGGCGAGAATGGATATCAGACTGCTGGAAACTGATGCTGGAGAGGTAGTAGTGGGGGACAAACAAATGGTAGATGAATTTGATAAAAATTCATGCTGGAAGAAACTAGCATTATACCAGAAATTAGAGAGTGTTGGGGGCAGAAGAGAGTATCGTTGCTACTACTAAGAAGAATGCTCTTGGGAAGCTGAAGGGTCTGAAGGTAGGTAGGTCACTTGGACCAGATGGACTAAACCCCAGAGTTAGCTGAAGAGATTGGTGGAGACATTAGTAATGATCTTTCAATACTCATCAGATTTTGGAAAGGCTCTGGATGATTGAAAATTGCAAATGTCACTCCACTCTCTAAGAAGGGAGGGAGGCAGAAGAAAGGAAATTAAAGGCCAGTTAGCCTGACCTCAGTGGTTGGGAAGATGTTGGACTCCATTATAAATGCTGAGGATTTGGGGGTACTTGGAGGTGCATTATGGTCCAATATTGGAAGTGCAATTTAATGTGACTTCTTTTCATGTTATATGTCAATGATTTGGATGATGGAATTGATGACTTTGTGACCAAGTTTGCGGACGATATGAAGATAGGTGATGTGAGGAAGTGTGCAGAAGAACCTACATAGATTAGGAGAATGGGCAAAGAGTGCCAGATGGAGTATAGTGTAGCGAAGTGTATGGTTATACACTTTATGATTGAAAGAATAAGAGCATAGACTATTTTCTAAACAGGGAGAAAACTGAAAGAAATAGAGGCGCAAAGGGTCTTCGGAGTCCTTGTGCAGGATTTCCTAAAGGTTAACTTGCAGGTTGAGTTGGTGGTAAGGAAGACAAATGTGATGCCAGCATTCATTTTGAGAGGATTAGACTATAAAAACAAGGTTCGATGCTGATGCTTTTTCAAGTCACTTTTATTGTCATTTCGACCATAACTGCTGGTACAGTACATAGTAAAAATGAGACAACGTTTTTCAGAACCATGGTTTACATGACACAGTACAAAAACTAGACTGAACCACGTAAAAAAAAACACAGAAAAAAACAAACTACACTAGACTACAGACCTACCCAGGCCTGCATAAAGTGCACAAAACAGTTCAGGCATTACAATAAATAATAAACAGGACAATAGGGCAGTGAGGTGTCAGTCCAGGCTCTGGGTATTGAGGAGTCTGATAGCTTGGGGGAAGAATTAATGAGACATCAGACAGACCACACTTGGAGTATTGTGAGGGACTTTGGGCCCCTTATCTGAGTAAAGATGTGTTGGCATTGGGGATGATCCAGACGAGGTTCACGGAAATGATTCTGGGAATGGAAGGGTTAACATAAGAGGAGCATTTGGTGGCTCTGGGCGTACTCAGTGGAGTTTCGAAGAATGGGGGAGGGATCTCATTGAAACCTATCAAACATTGAAATGCCTATATAGAGTGGATTTGAAGATGTTTCCTTTCCTAGGGGGAGTCTAGGACCAGAGGGTACAGACTCAGAATAGAGGGATGTCCATCTAGAAGAGATAGGAGGAGAAATTCCTTTAGCCAGAGTGTGGTAAGACTGTAGAATTTATTGCCACAGACAGCTGTGGAGGCCAGATCACTGGGCATATTTAAAGCGGAGGTTGTTAGTCAGGGCGCCAAAGTTTACGGAGAGTAGGTCTTCTGGTCTTATGGTCTAACAGTTTTGGAAGGTGAGGGCAGAGGTGGGAGTGGGAAAGGGTTGGAGAGTTGAGGTGACAGTGACTGAATCAAAGTGATCACATGTTCTGCATTCAACTCCCTGGAAGGCCATAATGTAAGCAGAAAATGTCAAACACTAAATTGTAAATTGCAGAATTATACCAGCTTAGATGATGTGATGGCTTCCCAGTGGAAGGCTGAGAGCTTGCAAAGGAAAATCTGTTGGATGTGAAGATTACAGAAGTAAAGAGTAAAAGAGGACATTTTTGACTTTGGGGAATTCCGAATTTTTGTACTTTTGAAAATGGATTAATCTTGAGTTTCTCCTGGGAGAGCTAGTATATATTTCTGGGGAAGCTGAGAATTTATTTTCAGAGCTCTTTACAAACCACATTCGTTTCTTACAATAAACACCTCCCTGAAGTTCTCCTTTTGTCTCAGGAGCTGAAAGGCCATTTACAGTGGGTGTATTAGTGCTTCTCTCATCACCTGGTGGGCGGTTTATTGCCACAATTTGCCATGTGTGTATTGGAAGAATGAAGATATCTATGCAAAAAAAAACTCTAAAATCAAAGTTCCTAAAAAAAAATCTCATTTTAAAATAACCGGTAATCAGCTGTTCTTTCTTTTTGGAAAAGATTGATTTTGGATACTTTAGAATATTCTGGTCATCAGTGAATTAAAAAGTAAGCAAGATCTACTTATCAGTAAGGATAGTGCCTGTCTTTGAACAGAGATGAGATTACCTGCTCTCTACTTTGTACTTTGGACTCAGTGAGACACGACGTGCTTTGTTACAATTGGCGCTGAGCAATGGGGCTGGTTACCTGATACTGATTGAGAGAACAGCACCGTAACAAGGTGTGAACAACTGTCTCTGCCTCCTGTACAACAGTCTTAATACACCACAGGTGGCATCTTGCAGCTGTCCCTGACAGAAGTTGCCCAGTGACAAGCTGAATGGTGGTGACTAAGGAGAATTGGTCATATTTTTATATCTGAAGTCGTGTTAGTCTTTCGTCAGGGAAACGTAAAAGGAACTGAATGGTATAAAGGTTATAGTGTACTAAAGACTGATTGGATCAGCCATAGTCTGCTGGTAGCTTAGTACCATAAATATACCCATTTCGCACTTCGCACAACTGAATTTAATCAGAATTTTATAATGAAAATGTATTTGAAAGTGCCAGTATATTCTCTCACTTACTTGCATGAGCATCTCTTCCCCATCTCAGACATAGAACAGTACAGCACAGAAACAAGCCCTTCGGTCCACAAGTTAAAACTAGTTAAACCAATGACACCTAAAATCCCACCTGCCTACACAATGAGCACAGGCCTCCATTCTCTGCACATCCGTGCATCTGAATCTCTCACCACCACCCCTGGGTGCACGTTCCAGGCACCCACCGCTCTCATAAATATCTTACCTGCGCGTCTTTGAACTTACCCACGCTCCCTCACTTTAAATGTATTAGATATCTTAACCCTTGGGGATAAAAGATCCGAGCTGACTATCTGTGCCTCTCAAAACTTTATTGATTTCAATCAGGCCCTCCCCCACCAGCTTGAGAGAAAACAGCCCAAGTTTCTCCTGATAGCACATCCAGAGCACCCTGGTTAACCTCTTCTGTACCCTCTCCATAGTCTTTGCATCCTTCCTATCATGGAGCAACAAAACTTGAAAGCGATACTCAAGGTGCGGCCTAACTAGCGTTTTATGAAGCTGCAGCGTTAATACATTAATATGCATGTGTATGTGTGTGATTGTCCCTCCCTTCATCCCTGTTACTGGGTCGCATTGTTACTGAAATGCACCAACTGCTACACAGCAAAAGCTATCTAATAGTAACCTCTGTATACACACTATGAGTGTTTTTATGAGTGTGGATAGACTGTAACGTGAAGTCTTTTAACAAATGCTTCTGTCTTTGCCATTCAGCTGTTCGCTTCTTTGGTCTGAATACCTGGAACAAGCTGAGATGGGGCAACGAAGCAGAGGGGGCCTGGTCCCGCAAGGCACTCACAGGGAGCAGGAGGTCCGAGGTTAATCTGGAAATGACTTGCAGTCAGGATGAACAGGATGCACCTGCCCCTCCCGAGCCCACAACGTATTATAATGCCATTTACGAGCTTCATGAGGGAGAGGAGAATAACAGTCAAAATCCACCATTTTTATGGGAAGATGAGTGCAATGCGAGAACAAATGAGCCAGTTAATGAAGAATTCCAGGACATCGATCAGGCCCCAAGGGGCAAGAAGCAGATTGTGCGACAGAACAGCATAATCACCACGCATGAAATCTACAAACACGACCTATGGTGGAGCAGTTCCCAACAATCTGTCCATGAGAATGAGTCACCAGCACAGACTTCACACAATAAAATACACAACAGCCAGAGTCCCAAGTCAAAGGATCCAGGACCGGGGTAAGCAAGCAAACACCACAAGCTTAAATAGCCGACTAAATCTGATTGGCTTTTGTCCGCTGTGGTCAGGTCTCCAGTGGCATGAGTGAAGGCTGAGGGCCTGAGGGTGGTGTTCCTGAACAAGCACCAGTGCTGAGAATTCTTTGTGCCGTGGATTCCTAGTCACAGGATCATTGCTACTCGTGTTTTCAGTAATCTTTATGTTTTTTTAAATTAGAAATCCAGATGAAGATTCAATGCCCTTAAAACCTGTGTGAGACTTCGGTTGAGCACACTGCTTTACTCTGATAGTCAGAGGGTGGTACAGCTCAGAAGCTGTCCACCTCACCCATCCTGTCTGTCCTAATCTCGTTTTCTTACAACTGACACATCCTTTTCCCTCCTATCTAAATACCCATTTAAATGCCCTTTAATTGGATCTGCCATCTTCACTTCTGTTGGCTGCTCTTTCCGGGTATTCCCCACTGCTTCTGCGTAAAAATCTTCTCCCTTGGAGCTCCTGTAAATTCCTCCCTTCTCACCTTGAACCTGTGCCCTCTGCTTCTATCTTGTGCCTTTCTTGATTTTATACATCTCTGTAAGGTCAGCTGACCTACATTCCAGTGAGAATTAACCCACCTTATTCAATCTCTCTTTGGAGCTACAACCCTCCATTCCAGGCAACATTATGCTGAGTCTGTTTTGACACTCTCTTGTCACTGTGTGGGGCAAGTCATGTCTTGCTAACTTGACAGATTTTCAAGAAGGTGGCAACGATGATTAATCAAGGTAGAACCGTGGATGTTGTCTACAAAGGGATTTGACATAGTACTTTATAGTAGACTCATGCAGAAGATTAAGATGCATTGGATCCATGGTTTGTTAATTACTGTGTCATATGATGTGGGTGATCATGGTCTTTTCATGGTGACTTGGCTATTTGGATCCAGAACTGGCATGCCCATAGGAGACAGGGTAGTAGCTGGTGGGACCTTTTTCTGGCGGGAGGTCTGTGACTAGTGGCGCCTGTGGGTTTCCGTACTGCTGCTTGTAATGAGGATGCATGGTTCAGCAAGTTTGGAGAGGAGGTTAAGGCTGGTAGTGTTGTGGATCATGTAGACGATTGCCGGAAGTTACAGCAGGACCTACATCAGCTTCAAATATGGGTGGAGAAATGGCAAGATGGAGTGTAATCTGGCCAAGTGTGGCAATGTTGAACTTCGGAGATCAAATGTAAAGGGATAGTGTACTGTACATGGCAGAACCCTTAACAGTGTTGATGGGTTCTTGGGGTCCAAGTCTGTACCTTCCTGAAAGTGGTTGCACAGGTTAATACAATGATAAAGAAGGCACAAGGCATGCTTACCTAATCTATTATCTAATGCACTGTGTTCAAGAATCAGGAAGGTATACTGCAGCTTTATAAAACACTGTTTAGACCACATCTAGAGTAATTCATTCCATACTGGTTGTCCATTAAGGGAAGGACGTGGAGACCCTAGAAAGGATGCAGAGGATGTTTGCAAGCATCCTGTCTGGATTAGAGAGCAAGTACTATTAAGGGGAGATTAGACAAACTAGAGTTGTTTTCTCTGGGGCAGTGGAGGCTACCGGGAGACCTGATGGAAATTTAAAATTTATGAGAGACATAGACAGGAGAGATATTTGGCATCTTTTTCCGTGGTCAGAACGTGTAATAGTAGGTGAGGGAGGGGATAAGTTCAGAAAAGATTTGTGGGACAAGATTTTGTACCCAGAGTGGTGGGTGCTTGGAATGTGCTGGAGTGGAGACAGTTCACCCAGAAGTGTTTATGTGAGAAGAGGAGAGAATGGAGGAATATGGGTGTTGTGTAGGCAGAAGGGATTCGTTTAGTTAGGCATTTAATTACTAGTGTAATCAGTCTGGTAAGCATCATGAGCTGAAGGTCTGTGCCTGTGCTGTATTCTGTACTGTATTACGTGGTACTGCAACCGCATTCCTCCCATTTCACTGTACACCACACTCCGTCTGAAACAGTGCTTCGTGGTCTCACTTCTTACACTCAATGCCTTAGCCTGTGAACTAAAAACGTACGTAATGCCTTTTTCACCTGCGTCATAACTTTCAGTGAGCTATAGACCTGGTCTGTCTGTCTACATCAATGCTCCTAAGATCCTTCCCATTTACTCTGTATATTCTACAAAATTTGACTTCCAGGAATGTATTGTCTCACACTGACCTGGACAGTCAGTCTTACACACACACACACACACATGCACACAGATATGTGCACACACTCACACAGATATGCACACAGACAGATGCACACACACACACACACACTCACAGACATGTACACACACAGAAAGTGTCACAGAGACAGACACACACACACAGAGACACCCACACAGACAGATACCACGCACACAGCCACAGGCATACACACAGATATGCACACACACTCTCACAGACACACACACAGTCTCCCTCTCACACACACACACAGACACATACCACGCACACAGCCACATGCATGCACACAGATATGCGCACACACTCTCACTGACACACACAGACACTCACACATTCCAACGACAAATATCCCAGCAATTATTTATTTTATTTTTACTGAGCTGCAGTGTGGAATAGGCCCTTTGAATCATAGCGCCCAGCAATCTACTTTCTGTTCCTGGGCACTGGCGTTTCCATACCAAGCTATGAGGTAACCAGTCATTATACTAGTCCACTGTGCGTCTATAGAAGTTTGTCAAAGTTTTAGATGATGTGTTGAATCTACACAAACTTGTAAGTAAGTAGAAATACGCTTTTGCCTGATTTATGATGACACTTACGTGCTGGTCCCAGGACATATTCCCTGAAAAGAATTGTTACTGATCAGCTCCACCCCAATCCCCTAATGAGGACTGGTTCACTGATCTCGGGCTTTTCCTCCTATAGTCAATAATCAATCAGTGCTTCAGTTTTGCTGACATTGAGTCAGAGGTTGTTGTTGTGGCACCACTCAGCCAGATTTTCAATCTCCACCTCTATGCCGACCTGTCACCACCTTCGATTCAGCCAACAACCATGGTGTCTCTAGCAAACTGAAATATGGCTTTGGGGCTGTGATTTTAAACCTAGTTCTGGAGAAGGGCCTTGACCCTAAAGTGTTAAATTTGTTTCTCTTTCTATAATTACTGCTTGACCTGATAAATACTCCCAATGTTTTCCTTATTTTTTGTTTTCGATCTGTAGTTTTTATTTTGAAGTATGGCAGTGTTGGTATGTCTTACTCCACTTCAGCAATTTAAGTCAATAGTCCTGAAATTTGGAAAAAAAATTACAAATATCGATGCTGCTATATCACTGGGAATAGAGGACAAATTGAACCTCCACTTCTGGTTCACTGTCTTAGTTCTTCCGAGTCAGTGGTTACTCAATAGCGCTTTAACAATTTTGCCCTGCAGATGGCGCCAGACTTCAACCGACTTCAGAGCAGGGCAAATCCAAACAGGTGCCCAATGTCTGTGGTCACTTTCCTGCATTGGTCTAAATTGGGATAGCGTGCTTGATAATTCTTCAGCTGAAATATGTTTAATAAAGATGGAAATCCTCAAATAAGAAGGGCATTTTAAAGAAATTGCAAAGTATATTGTAATTCTAAAGTATAATTTTAACTGAACTAAAAAAGAATTAAAAAATTAAAATGTTGTGGTTGACGGAGGATTTGAATTAAGTTAAAATTCTATATCTTTTGATTCATTAAATTCCCAAGCCTTACACTGTTTGATGCAACAAACTATTCTCATTGATATTTTTACTTGACTGGAGGGTCTAACAAGAGAAAATTAAATAAATTGTTAAAATTGTGTAAGGAGTTTTCTTTTATAATTTTGTTATTTTAGATCTAATTGAGAACAATTTATTTTCCATAGAAAATATATGTCACAGCATTTCATAGACACTTGGGCTGTAATTTACTGAAAGGGCAACAGTAATACCATCTTATTCCTGTCATACTTGGGCCAAAGTTGTTGATGCTGTCTGTAAAATATTTAAGAAACCAAGCGCAACAAGGTGGGCCAGAATAACAAAGCCCAGGCAGAGGGAAACTGCTGAAAGTTCTACACTGAAAGAGATAACTCATGGAACTCAATTTAATAACTCATTAAAAGTCTAGACAAATAACAAACTTTAAATTGTTCTGAAGATGGGGGAGGTGAGGCTGTGTGGATAAATCAGTCTACCAGTGATGAGATTGAGAGTGACCACAGCAACTAGGGCAAAATAGTAGGAATAAATCTTGGTCCTGAAGCAGCTTTAAACACAAAGGCATGGCTCACTCACAACATTGAGCTCACTCATATATCTGCCACTTCAAGTGAAGTTTATTGTCATGTGCGCAGGCTCTGTAGGGTACTGGTACAACTCAAACCTGTTTCAGCAGCATCACTGACACGTGGGTGCAGGCAACACACTGAATATAAATTATAGAATTATAGTGAAGCGAGAGAGAAGAATCTACACAAACAAGACAAGATTGTCTTTGTGCGAAAAAAGACAATCTGAGGCAATCCATGGCAGAGCAAGAGGTGGTCTATAGTGTTCCCTTGTTGAGTAATGTTGTTGGTTGTGCAGGTCAGCTCAAGAACCTGATTATTGTAGGAAAGTATCTGCTCCTGAATCTGGTGGTGATGGACTTTAGGCTTCTGTACCCTGCCCGATGGAAGAAGCGAGAGGAGGACATAATTTGGATAATGGCACTCTTGAATTTAAATGCTTCCAGATTGTGGCAAAGCTCAGAGTAAGTTTATAATCAAAGTACGTAAATGTCACCATATAAAACCCTGAGATTAATTTTCTTGCAAGCATTCACAGTAGATCCAAAAAGCACCATAGAATCAATGAAAAAACCTGTGCAAAGGACAGACAAGGGAATGGGGACGGGGATCGAGAGGAGGACTGACACAGGTTGGCGAGTGTGCTTTGTGGGAGTTTTGGCATTTGAACAGCAGCCAATCGGAGTTTGGACTTCATTAGTAAGTGTGTATTAAAATAAGATAGGGGCAGGTAGACCAGCCTTTGTCGGAGTGGGCAGTGTTAGAGCAGGGATTTTTGAGGCTTTTCTTCTTCAAACCTTCAGTGAGGAGAGGCTTGAATGAGAGAAGGTGAAAAGCTGTAGGTACTGTAACTGCAGGACCTTTTTCCAGTCTATTTATTTAAAGTTTCCTTCTTTATCCCATTATTGCACAGTTAGAGCAGTAGGGATGCCAGGCAGAATAGTTGAATGCTCCTCTTATGGGATGTGGGAAGGCAGGGAGACCTCCAGTGTCTCTGACAACTTCACCTGTAGCTTCTAACACTCCTCTTTAAGGAGTTGGAGCTGGAACCGGACGATCTTCAGGTTGCTAGGGAGGCTGAGGGGGTGACAGGACATATGGAGAGATAGTTACACCCAAGGTGCAGGGCACTGGAAACTGTGTGACAGTCAGGAAGGGGAAAGGGGTTAAACAGCCAGTGCAGAGTACCCCTGTGGCCATCCCCCTAACAGAAGAAAGTCACAACGTTTAGTTCTCTGGCACTGGCCCTGTGACTCAGAAGGGAGTGGGGAAACAAAAGGCAAGCTGTGGTGATAGGGGATCAGAAAGAAGGTTCTGTGGACCAGAATGAGATTCCCAGATGATATGTTGCGTCATAGGTGCCAGGGTCCGGGACATCTTGGATCCAGCCTTCAACATTCTTAAGTGGGAAGGTGAGCAGCCAGAGATTGTGGTCCATGTAGGTACCAATGACATTGGTAGGAAGAGTGATGAGGTTCTGCAAAGTGAATGCGGGGAGATAGGTACTAAGTTAAAAGGTAGAAATTCCAGGGTTGTGATCTTGGGATTGCTACCCATGCCACATGCTGGTGAGGCTAGAAATCAAAAGATTATACAGTTTAACTCATGGCTAAGGAGTTGATGTAGAAGGAGGGGAATAGATTTTTGGATCATTTGGCTCTTTTCCAGGGAAGGTGGGACTTGTACAGAAGAGACAGTTTGCAGCTGAACTGGGAAGATCGGTGTGCTGCATAGCGGGTGGGGAGGGGTAGGGGAGTGGATTGAAACTAGAGTTGCAGGAGGATGGGGACCAGAGTGCCAGAACAGATAGTGAAGAGGTTGTGGAGACAGATGTTATTAAGACTTCAGACAGAATTGGGAAACTGAAGGTTGAGCATTTTGCGACAGGTGTCCTGAAGCAGCAGATATCTCAATGCAAGAAGTATCGCAGGAAAGGCGGATGAGCTCAGAGCATGGATCAACACCTGGAATCATGATATTGTAGCCATTAGTGAGACTTGGTTCCAGGACTAGCAAATAAATAGTCTGGGGTTCTGTGGGTTTAGATGTGATAGAATGGTAGGGATTAAAGGAGGGAGGGGTGACGTTACCAGCCAGGGGAAATGTCACAGCAGTGCTCAGTCAGGACAGATCAGAATCTCATCTAGTGGGGCTTTATGGGTGGAACTGAGTAATAAGAAAGGTATGACTATTTTAATGGGGATATTTTATAGACCACCCAACGGTACGTGGGATTTAGAGGAACAACTTTGTAGAGAGATCGCAGACTGCTGCAAGAAGCGAGGTTGTGAAAGGGTTGGCCCTCTGGAAAATCAGGATGGTAATTTATGCATGGAGCCAAAAGAGATGGGCAAGGTGTTGAATGCAGTTTTGAGGATGGACTCAGGGTCCGTAGAAGTAGGCAAAGCAGCAGCAAGCTCATGGACCTTATACTGATTACAGAAGAGGAGGTGTTTGCTGCCTTGAGGCAAATCAAGGTAGACAAGTCCACAGGGCCTGACATGGTGTTCTCTCGGACCCTGTGGGGGACAGGTGCCAAAACTATGGAGGTCCTACCAGAGATATTTAAATCATCCAGGTGAAGTACTGAGGGATTGGAGGACAGCTAACATCGCTCCATTGTTTAAGAAAGGCTCTTAAGAATAAAGCAGGAAATTATCGGCTGGTGAGCCTGACATCAGTAGTGGGAAAGTTATTGGAAGGTATTCTAAGAGACTCGATATATGAGTATTTGGATAGACAGAGACTGATAAGGAATAGTCAGTATATCTTTGTGTGGGGTATGTAGTGTCTAACCAATCCTATAAAGTCTTTTGAGGAGGTTACCAGGAAAGTTGATGAATGCAAGGCAGTGGACTTCTGCAAGGCATTTGACAAGGTCCTGCATGGATGGTTGGTCAAGAAGGTTCAGTTGCTTGGCATGCAAGATGAGGTAAATTGGATTAGACATTGGCTTTGTGGGAGAAGCCAGAGAGTGGTAGTAGAAGGTTGCCTCTCTGACCAGAGGTCTGTGGCTACTGGGGTGCCGCAGAGTTTGGTGCTGGGTCTGTTGTTTGTCATCTATATCAATGATCTGGATGATAATGTGGTTAACTGGATCAGCAAATTTGCGAATGGCACCAAGAGTGAGGGTGTAGAGGAAGGCTATCATGGCTTGCAGAGGGATCTTGACCAGCTGGACAAATAAGCTGAAAAATGGCAGACTGAATTTAACGCAGACAGGTGTGAGGTGTCGCTATGTACCATGTCATGTGATGTGGGCGATCACTGTCTTATCATGACCATAATTGTTCTTGGCAATTTTTTCTATAGAAGTGATTTGCCATTGCCTTCTCCTGGGCAGTGTCTTTGCAAGATGGGTGACCCCAGCCATTATCAATACTCCTCAGAGATTGTCTGCCTGGGTGCAGGTTGATGAGGACTGACTCATGGATCTCCTGTGGTCAATAATTGACTCCTTGGTCTTGCTGATGTTGAGTGAGAGGTGGTTGTTGTGGTACCACTCAGCCAGGTTTTCAGTCTCCCAGCTATATGCTGACTCGTCACCACTGTTGATTCGGGCAATGACAGAGGTGTTATCAGCAAACTTAAATATGGCATTGGGACTGTGTTAGCATTACAGCCGATATGTATAAAGCAGGTAGAGCAATGGGATCAGCACACAGCCTTGTGGTGCTCCCATGCTGATGGTGATTCTTGTAGCCAATCCAAACTGACTCGAGTCTGCAAGTGAGGAAATCAAGGATCCAGTTGGGCAAGGGGGTATTGAGGCTAAGGTCCGGGAGCTTATTGATTAGTTCTAAAGGGATGATAGTATTAAATGGAGAACTGTAGTCAATGAAGAACACCCTGATGCATCTTTGCTGTCCAGATGCTCCAGGGTTGAGTGAAGAGCCAATGAAATGGCATCTGCTGTTGACTATGTTGTGATGGAAGGAAAACTGGAGCATATCCAAGTTGCTGCTCAGGCAGGAGTTGATGTGTGTCGTCACCAGCCTCTCAAAGCACTTCATCACAAAGGATGTAAGTGTTGCTCGATGACAGACATTGAGGCAGGTTACAATGTTCTGCTTAGGCACCGTTACAATTAAAACCTGCTTGAAGCAGTTGGGTACCTCAGACTGTTGACGTGAGAGGTTAATGAACACTCCAGTCAGATGATCAGCACAGATCTTTAGTCGGGGCCACATGCTTTCCGTGGGTTCAGTCTCCTGAGCTTAATGAGACTGTCCACGAAATTTGTCTTATATCTTGATATAGGGCTTTGACCCGTAATGGCAACTGTTTATTCTTTTCCATGGATGCTGCCTGGCCTGCTGAGTTCCTCTAGCATTCTGTGTGTGTTGGTTGGATTTCCAGCATCTGCAGATGCTCCTTTGTAGGAAAGAACTGGTTTTGTTTCATCCTGCAACAGTAAGAAGTTTGAATCGACAGAAATGACAAAAATTCCAGATCCTTTGCTGTCTTTGCAAATGAGTTCTGAAGCACTCATACGTTTACATCTGTGAATGTGATGCTCACAAGAAGTAGACAAGAAACTGGAGCTGGAGGCACAGGAGGCTGAGAACCTCACAGATGAAACTTCTACTGAGGTGGTCACACCCAGAGTGCAGGCCTCAGATGGTAGATGGGTGTCCACCAGGAGAAATGCAGTCCCCTCAGAAACAAGTATATCTCTTTGGATACTGTTCGATGGGCTGAGGAGGGGTGTGACTGCCTATCAGGACATAGCATCAGCAGCCAGGCCAGTGGAATTGTGGCCAACTTTGAGGCTCAGCGGTGGAGGGTAAAGTCAGGCAGAGCAATAATGATGGAAGACACTAGGGGGACAGACAGGAAATTCTGTCACTGAGAAAGAGATGCCAGAATGGTGTGTTCCCTCCCAGGTCCTAGGATCCAGGTTGTCTCGGAGTGGCTGCAGCTTATTCTCAAGGGGGAGGATGCACATTGGCATCAAAGACATGGGTAGAAAGTGGGGAGAGGTCCTGCACAATGAATATAGAGAGCCAGGGAAGAGGCTGAGGAGCAGATCAGCCAAGGTAATAATCTTTGGATTACTCCTGGTGTCATGTAATGAGTGGTTGAGGAACCGGTGCCTGTGGCAGGGCTTCAGGCTTTTGGATCAGTGGAACCTTTGGGCAGAGGTGACCTGTACAAAGGGACAGGCTGTACCTGAACTGGAGGGGAACCAATATCCTTGCTAGTGCTACTCGAGAAGGCCCGAACTTGTTTGGCAGATAGATGGGAACCAGAGCACCATTTCGGGAAGTGGAGGGATGTAGAGCAAGGTAGATATCAGGGCCAGTGAAAACAGGTCAAAGCAAAGTAATCGATGTGATGGGACGGATAGCGTGAAGTGTGTGTACTTTAATGCTAGGAGTATTATGGTTAAAGGTGATGAACTTAGAGCATGGATCAGTACATGGAATGATGATGTTCTGGCCATTACAGGGACACAGTTGAGACAGGAGAAAGAATGAGTGATTAATGTCCTAGTGGTTTCGATGTATTAGAAAAGGTAGGTGAGACTAGGTGAGAGTAAGCGTTTGGCATGGACTAGAAGGGCCGAGATGGCCTGTTTCCATGCTGTAATTGTTATATGGTAGAGAAGGAAGTTAAGGATTGGGGAGGCGGGGTTGGTAGTTGCTCTACTAATCAGAGATGATATCACAGCTGCACTCAGGGGACATAATGGAGGGTTCTCTTTGGCTAGAACTCAGAAATAAGAAAGGTGCAGTCATTCTGATGGGATTGTACTACAGAAACCCCCAAAAACCACCGGGACATTGGAGAACAGATATGCAGGTTGATTAAGGAAAGATGTCAAAAAACAATTGTTGTCATGGGGGACTTCAACTACCCTAATAGACACTGGGAATCTTCTTAGTGCAAGTGTTTTAGATGGGACAAAATTTGTTGGGTGCATTCAGGAGGGTTTCTTGAATCTATATGTAGAAAGTCCACCTAGAGAAGGGGCTGTACTGGATCTGGTGTTGGGTAATGAGCCTGGCCAGGTGACTGACCTTTCAGTGGGTGGGGAGTTAGGAAACAGCAACCACAACTCTCAAATTTAAAGATGGCTATAAATAAGGATAAGCAGACCTTGTGAGAGAGCACAATTGGAGCAGGGCAAGTTACGAGATCATTAGGCAGAAACTAGAGAGAGCTCATTGGGAGTGCTGTTTTTGGGCAAGTCCACATCTGACATGTGGAGGGTGTTTAAAGACCACCTGCATCGAGTTACAGGACGGGTGTGTTCCAGTCAGAGGGAAGGGAGCCTTGGATGTTGAGGGAGGTGATGAATTTAGTCAAGAAGAAAAAGGAAAAGTATGTAAAGCTTAGGAAGCTAGAATCAAAGAGGATTGGTGGTGTTGTGGATAGCACAGATAACTGGCAAAGAATACAGTGGGATATAGATCAGTTCAGATCGGGGCAGAGAAATGGCGAGTGGAGTTTAATCCGGTTAAATGTGACATGTTGCACCTTGGTAGGTCAAATGCAGAGACAATACGCTGTTAAATGCAAGATCCTTAACAGTGTTGATGAACAGAGTGATGTTGGGATCCAAGTTCATAGCTCAGTGAAGGTGGTTACACAGGTTGATAGGGTGGCTTGCCGAGGCATTGATTTCAAAAGGTCAGGAAGTTATGTTGCAGCTTTATAATACTCTAGTTCGGCTGCATCGGGAGTAATGTGTGTAATTCTGGTTATCCTATTATAGGAAGGATGCTGAGGCTTTGGAGAGGGTGCAGAAGAAGTTCACCAGGAATCTAGATCAGAGAGCATGTGCTATAACAAGAGGATGCACAAACTTGTGTTGTTCTCTCTGGAACAGCAGAGGCTGAGGGGAGATCTGAGAGAGGCTTATACAGACAGTATATTTATCCCAGGGTTGAAATATCTAATACCAGTGCACTTGCATTTAAGGTGAAAGGCGGTAATTTTAAAGGAGATGCGAAAGGCACGCTTTTTACACGGAGGGTGTTGGGTGCCTGGGGTGGTGGTGGGGTCAGACACATTAGGAAGTTTTAAGAGAGACTTAGATAGGTACATGAATGTGAGGAAAATGGAAGGAGCTGGACATTAGTTTAATCGGCCATTTGATCACTAATTTACTTAGATTGGCACAACATTGTGGGACAAAGCGCCTGTTCCCCTGTTGTACTGTTCTGTGCTATATTTTCTATCTTCCATGAATAAAATATGCATCACAATCCACTGGTTTTATCACAACCAGTTTGCAAAAGACAGAAAACTGTGCAAATGCAAAAAAACCCTAAATAATAATAAAAAGAATAAGAAAATAATACATTACTTGAGTTGTAGAGCCCTTCAAAGTGAGTCCGTAGGTTGTAGGTTCAGTTTAGTGTTGGAGTGAGCAAAGTTAGCTATTCTGGTTCAGAAGACTGACGATTGAGGGGTAATAACTGTTCCTGAACCAGGTGGTGTGGGACCTGAGGCTCCTAGACCTCCTTCCTGATGGCAGGAGTGAGAAGAGAGACCATGGGCTGTATGGTGGGGGTCCCTGAAGATGGATCCTGCGACATCACTTCATGTAAATGGGGCACCCCGGTAGCGTAGTGGTTAGTGTGATGCTATTACGTTGATAGATGATTAATAGGTTAATTGGTCATTGTACATTGTCCTGTGATTAGGATAGGGTTAAATCAGTGGGTTGCTGAGCAGTGAGATTTAAAGGGCTAGAAGGGACTGTTCCCTGCTATATCTCTAAATAAGTAATTAAATATGTGATTGCTCTATCTGCAATAGACTGGCTGTATCCAATACCTGTTGTAGACTTTTCCATTCAAAGGTATTGGTGTTTCTGTACCAAGTGGTGATGCAACCTGTCAGTATACTCTCCACTGTTCATCTACAGAGGTTTGTCAAAGTTCTAGATGGCATGGGAATCTTCACAAACCTCTAAGAGACTCGAGGCACTGCTGTGCCCTCCTTGTAATGGCAGATATTGTAGCAAAAACTGGTATGGAAATTAAAGGTTCCTTAAGGGTGTTGTATTGAGGATAAGCTCCCAATACCTGCTAAATGCTTCCAATGGCATGCATCTCAGATAGTCTGACAACCAAGTCCAACTTCTGGCCTTCATGTGTGGCTTAGCTACTAAATTCAGTGGAACTGTTTCTACTGACAGGAAAAGGGGCGGAAATGGGTTACTGGTCCCTTAAAACCAGTCGCTTTTGGGCAGATGGGGCTGGTTAGTCATGGCTGGCAGCTAATCTAGGAGAAGGAAAACGGATCTCAAACACTACTGTCTAGTGTCTTTACCACTCATGGGGAAGGTTCTGAACTGGAGTCCCTATGACAGTCCAATGTTTAGTTCAAAGCTGACTGGCAACTCCTGGAACACTGCTGGTGCCAAACTGCCATTCCTTTTGGATTCATCAGCTCGCACGGGCAGCAGCTTGTTCCCCTTGTTGTACTGCCTTAGGGTTGTGTACTGGCTCGCATATCACATAGACAGCTCAGACGCAAGACCCGTGGTTGACCGCAGCCAATGGAGGGTCTCATAGTGGGGAGAGACGAGAGTGGATGTTGGATCACTGGAGAGGTAGTAGTGGGGAACAAAGAAGTGGCGGATGAACTTGAGTATTTTGCATCAGTCTTCACTGTGGAAATGTCTTCAGTATGCCAGAAACTTAAGAGTGTCGGGGTAGGTGCTATTACTAATGAAAAGATGCTTGTGAAACTGAAAGGTTTGAAGTTAGATAGTCACCAGGACCAGATGGACTACATCCCAGGAAGAGATTGTGGAGGCATTAGCAGTGATCTTTCAAGAATTAATAAATTCTTTAATAGTTCTGGAAGACTGGAAAATTACAAATGTGTCTCCACTCCTTAAGAAATTATAGGCCTGTTAGCCTGAATTCAGTGGTTGGCAAAATATTAGAGTCCATCATTAGGAGGGAGGCTCTGGGGTATTCAGGTGGCACTGACACCGATAGGCTGAAGCCGGCATGATTTCCTTAAGCGGAAATCTTGCCTGACAATTCTATTGGGATTCTCTGATGAAATAACGGGCAAGATAGACAAAGGAGAGTCAGTGGATGTTGTTTACTTGGATTTCAGAAGGCCCTTGACAAGGTGTCACACATGAGGCTGCTTAACAAGATAAGAGCCCATGGTGTTACAGGAAAGATACAAGCATGGATAGAGCATTGGCTAATTGGCAGGAAGCAAAAAGTGGGAATGAAGAGAGCTTTTTTTGATTGGCTGCTGCTGACTAGTGTTTTACAGAGCTTAGTGTTGGGACTGCTTTTTTCACATTATATGTCAATGGTTTGGATGACAGAATTGATGCCTCTTTGGCCAAGTTTGCAGATGATAACAAAGGTAGGTGAAGCGGCAAGTAGTTTTCAGGAAGCCGGGACTTGGCGAAATTCGGATAATGGGCAAAGAAGTGGCAGATGGAATACAGCGTAGGGAAGTGGTCATCGGTTTGGTAGAAGGAATAAAGGTGTAGACTTGGGAGTCCTCCTGCAGTATTCCCTGAAGGTTAACTTGCAGGTGGTAAGGAAGGCAAGTCTAATTCTAGTATTCATTTTGAGAGGACTAGAAATAAAAGTAAGGATGCAACGCGGAGCCTTTTTGAGCCACTGGTCAGACCACATTCAGTTTTTGGACCCATATCTAAGAAAGGATACATTCGCATTGGAGAGGGTTCAGAGGGGTTTATGAGGATAATCCTGAGAATGAAAGGGTTAACACATGAGGAGTATTTGATATCCTGGCCCTTTATTCACTGAAGTTTAGGAGAATGAGGTGGGATCTCATTGAAAACTATTGATATTGAAAGGCCTGGATAGAGTGGATGTGAAGAGGATGTTTCCTTTGGTAGGGGGATCAAGGACCAGAGGGTACAGTTTCAGAATACAAGGACATCCCTTTGAAACAGAGATGAGGAGGAATATCTTTGGCCTAAGGGTGGGGAATCTGTGGAATTCGTTGTCATAGATGGCTGTGGAGGCCAAGTCACTGGGTATATTTATTAGGGATGTTGATAGGTTTTTGATTAGTAAGGGTGTCTAAGATTGCAGGGAGAAGGCAGAGGAATGGTGTTGAGAGGGATAATAAATCAGCCATGATAGAATAGTTATGCCTAAGTCTGTTGAGCTCTGTCTTATGGTCTTAGGCTGAAACCTTCATCCATGCTATGATCTCTCTGGATTCAACCATGCCAAACCATTCTTAATTAGCTGGAACTTTCTACCACTGTAAACTGAAGTGATGGAAAATCCAGTTGCTCATTCCCAATCTCACACCTGCTTACCATCACCATGAACTCATTGACTAACAATGGCTTCTATTTTTTTTAAAGTTACATCACATTGTTGAAACATTCATATAGTGTTCAAATCTTTCCCTGAACTTCCCCTTCCCTAAATCTATATCTCTTAATATATTTTTCTCTTGGTTAGTGTAATTTCAGCTGCCTCAGTTCTATTGTCTTAGGTTCTCTTCTTAAAATTCTGTGCCTCTTATTCTCCTCCCTCAGATTGCATTTCTCCCCCCTTCCTTCCCTCCACACCAATCCACCTCCTCACCTCAACTCTCTTCATGGAACGTAGAACACAGACAGTACAGCCCTAAAACAGGCTTTAACCCACCAAATCAGTTTGAAGGAACAACACCTTATATACCGGCTGGGTAGCCTCCAACCTTGATGGCATGAACATTGACTTCTCTAACTTCTGTTAATGCCCCTCCTCCCCTTCTTACCCCATCCCAGACATAGTTGTTTGTTTTTTTCTCTCTCTCTGCCCATCACACTGCCTGTTCTCCATCTCCCTCTGGTGCTCCCCCTCTCCCGCTTTCTTTCTCCTGAGGCCTCCCGTCCCATGATCCTTTCCCTTCTCCGGCTCTGTATCACTTTCGCCAATCACCTTTCCAGCTCTTGGCTTCATCCCACCCCCTCCGGTCTTCTCCTATCATTTTGCATTTCCCCCTCCCCCCACTACTTTCAAATCTCTTACTATCTTTCCCTTCAGTTAGCCCTGACGAAGGGTCTCGGCCCGAAACTTCGACAGTGCTTCTCCTTATAGATGCTGCCTGGCCTGCTGTGTTCCACCAGCATTTTGTGTGTGTTGTTTAACCCACCATGTTGTTCAAGGTTCAAGATTGTTTATTGTAATTTCCTGTACACGAGTGTAAAGAGAACAGAAAAAGCAGAATAAATATATAGATAGCTTATATACATAGATAAATTGTATGTCCGTAAAGTGACGCTAGGCTGTACATAAGCTGACTGATGGTAGAGTTAGTGCCAAATTAATTAACTTAGTAATTAAATGTCTAATTAAACTAATCCCTTCTGCCTACACAGTGTCCATGTCCCTCTATTCTTTACACATTCGTGTGCCTATTGAAGAGCGTCTTGAATTTCTCCTTTGTATTTGGCTGACAACCACCCCTGGCAGTGCTGGCAAAAAGATACCAGCTACATATCTGTGCCTTTCATAATCATTTAAACTTCTACCAGGTCTACCTCAGCCTTCAGCACTCCAGAGAAAACAACTCAAGTTTGTCCAACCTCTCCTGCTGGCATATGGCCTCTAATCCAGGCAGCATACTGCTAAACCTCCTCTGCACTTTCTCCAATGTCTCCACATTCTTCCTACAGTGGGATGACCCAAATCAAATGCAACACTTCAGCTGCAACCTAAAATTTCCTTTATCTTGAGCCCAGTGTCTCAGCTAACAAAGGCAAGTGTGCCACGTGCCTTCTTTCAGAGAGCTATAGATTTGGATCACACTATGCCTCTGTATATATACCGTACCTTTACATTTGATCTCCTAAAGCGCAACACCTCACATGTGGCTGGATGAAACATTATTTGCCATTTCTCCATCCACGTCCGAAACATATCTATATCCCACTGTATCCTTTGGCAATCTTTGTATCATCCGTGAAAACTTAATAACACATCCATTCACATTTTCATCCGACTTGTTTACAAATATCACAAACAGTGGAGGTCCCAGTGCAGATACTTATGGAGCACCACCAGCCTTGGACCTCCAGCCAGAAGTCGTGTCTCATTGACCACTACCACCTGTCTTCTATGAGCAAGCCAGTTCTGAATCCAAATACCCAAGTCACCATAGATCCCATGCATCTCAATCTTCTGGCTTAGCTTTTCACGAGGGATCTTGCAAACTGTAAATCTTCCTTCCCTTAGAATGATTCATCCGATCTCTCCCTATGTTCATTTGCCTTCTCAAATGTTGTTTGAAAACTCTTGCCGAGCACCAAGGGACGTGTCACTTTATCAAATGCACAATGATAAATACAAGTTGTTGTTGTTGACAGAAGAGCTGAATCAAACACCTCGGATTGGATAGCAGACTATACAGGTGTGACTGAGTTCTGTGGAATGCACCTCAGGTGGTTCATCTTTTACTCCTGGTTCATCAATTACCTGCCATCTGTTTTTGATCATAATAACAAGTTTACATTTGTGTGTGTTTTTAATAATGTTTTTACCAACCTTTCCCCACGCGTTTCCAGCCTATTTACTTTGGCTGCAGTCCAGATGTCGTACACGGTGCCTCTGTGATGCTGCTGTAAGCTGCAACGTAGAACTGATGCAAACCATTACACTTCTGTGGAGAGAGTACACACTCTCAGGTTAGATTGCCTGTGTACATTGTTCACTGGTGTTCATAGGAAGATCTT
The DNA here is from genome assembly GCF_030144855.1 of Hypanus sabinus. Taxonomy (NCBI): domain Eukaryota; kingdom Metazoa; phylum Chordata; class Chondrichthyes; order Myliobatiformes; family Dasyatidae; genus Hypanus; species Hypanus sabinus. The sequence continues at coordinate 62,076,805 of NC_082723.1, read as the reverse complement.
ACATTTTAACACAGGGTCTTCAAACACTTGCTACATTGAGCAGGAGTTGTGGATTTACTAGTTATTTCTCTGCTACATATAGAACATCGAGCGAATTTCCACTGCTGTCTTGTACATTCTCTCCTTGACTGCATGGATTTTCTTCGGGTGCTCCGGTTTCCTCCCACAGTCCAAACCCCACTGGTTAGTAGGATAATTGGCCATTATAATTAGCCAACGATTAAATCAAGGTTTGTTCTGTGCTGCGTCTCAATAACTGAAGAAATAATCTACACATCAATACATTCCTGGAGCGGCAGTGGTTAGGGCAATGTTTTACAGAAGCAGCGACCCATATTCAAAAGCGAATGACTGGTATTCCATTCTTAAAGCATGTAAGCTTGATAGTTCTGATAAAGCACACGTTTCTATAATGTGAATTGATAATAACATGAATGATGGATTAGGAAACACTATCTGCATTAAACGGACCACATTGATTAGTATTTACATATATCTGTATGACTTTGTTGAACTTGAATTGTGAGGATACATACTGTAGATAACCTGATATTCTCTTTACAAGTGAGGTCACCACCATACAGTTGATTCATACTTCCGGTGTATTTCAGTGATTATGCTTCAGCCTTTCACAGAACCAGAAACATAGACTCTGTCAGGAAAATAATGTTAAATTACTTTCAAATCCTTTGTCATCACATTCCCTTAAATAACATCCCACTGCTTCGTGAGTGAACTATTCAGCTTCAGATTTCTGTTATCAGGTGAGTCCTTGGATCTGTTCTGAAGATGTGCTTTGATTTAGGCAACAATTTTGTGTGAGATATCATCAAATGCTTCCTCAGAGCTGATAATAGTATTAAACCATATCGCATAATCACTGATTTCACCATCTCTGAGTTGCTGTTCCGTGTCAGACAGAATTTGCTTAACTTACACCAAAGTTGTGCTTAATTATAAAACAAAGAAGTATTCTGACCAAGTCTTGCATTTTACCCAAAGTAAGTATAAATCAGTATAAATGTGAACACACTGTCATTACTAACACCATGCTATGAACAAGCATTTTTAAGAAAATTTTATTACTGATTTCACCTTTTACCAGGAACTAATAGAAATGATTCTCTGCTTTCTGCATGGTTGTCTCAGCAGTTAGCAAATTTACACAAAATTAAGTCTGAAAATGAAAAAATATTAAGGAACATAGTTATTGAAGTTGCTGGATTATGTTACTAATACGAATGTAATGAAAGCTATTGAAAGTCATGCTTTGATATGACCATTGAGATCTAGTTTGTAGGTTTGAGTTCCAGATGTGGATATGATAACATGGTTCAATATCCAGGGGACTTAGATTTAAACTCTTGGGGAAAGATATGAGGATGGTTTGAAGAAAAGTTTCAGGGGATATTTGCAGACTGGTACTCTTTGATTATACAGTTGGTAGCAATAATGATAACTTCTTGGGAGTTAGGGAGTTGAGAAAGAACAATTATCAGGGCTGAGAAGAAGGGGCATGAAGCAGGCAGGATTTTCAGACTCAATGGACTGAAAAGCCTCCTTTCCTGATTGATCAATTTTATATTATTCTTCTGTTTTCTTGGAGCATACCTGTGATGAGATTGTACCATAATGCCAAAATGGGGAGAGGAGTTGGTTCATTGCAGAATAAAATTCCCAATGACGTGAAAGCACATGGAAGGACATACTTAGTCTATTTACATTCAGTTGTGCAAAAGGATGTAAATAGACTGAGTGAGTAGGTGGATACCTGGAGTTTAGTCTGGAAAACAGTGAGGTATTGATGTGAATCCTCATCAGAATGAAAATTATTATCACTGTTATTTAAACACAGGACAAGGGACATTACAGCACAGTACAGGTCCTTCAGCCTTCGATGTTGTGCCAACCTTTCAACCTACTCTAAGATCGTTATAACCCTTTCCTGCCACATAACCCTCCATTTTTCTTAAATGTCTTAAATGCTCCCAATGTTTCTGCCTCTATAACCTCCCCTGTCAGGGCATTCTATACACCCACCACTCTCTGGGTAAAGAATTTACTTCTAACAGCCCCTCTATACTTTCTTCTAGTCATCTTGAAATTATGTCCCCTTGCAGTAGCCATTTCCACTCTGGGAAAAAGTCTCTGGCTATCAATTCTGTTTATGCCTCTTATCTTGTACACCTCTATCAAGATGCCTCTCATCCTCCTTTGTTCCAAAGAGAAAAGCCCTAGCTTTCTCAACCAATCCTCACAAGACATGCCCTCTAGTACAGACAGCATCCTGGTAAAGTACTTGGCACCCTCCCTAAAGCTTCCACATCCCCCGCCCCCTATAATGAGGAGACTAAAACGGAACACAATATTCCAAGCAACACACCCAAAATGCTGGAGAAACTCAGCAGGCCAGACAGCATCTGTGTCCAAGTATGGTCTGATCTGGGTTTTATAGAGCTGTAACATTACCTCGCAGCTTTTGAACTCAATTCGCCGACTAATGAAGCCAAACACACCAGACATCTTCTTAACAATCCCACCAATTTGTGTGGCAACTTTGAGGAATTCACTAAAGTTCCCCCACACTGTTCTGGATCCTGCCATCAACCCTTCAAATTCAATCACTTCACATTTTCTGGTTGAACTCCATCTGCCACTTCTCAGCTCAACTTTGCATCCTGTCACTGTCCCATTGCAAGCTGCACACCATGCACAACTGCGCCAACCTTTGTGTCAACTGCAAACTTACTCCTTTATTTCCTCATCCAAGTCATTTATAAAAATCACAAAGAGCGGGGGTCCCAGAACAGATCCCTGTGGGACACCAGACAGATTACGGTCCACCTACTACCGCTCCATGCCTTCTATGGGCAAGTCAATTCTGTATCCACACAGCCAAATTTCCATGGATCCCATGCCTCCTGAATTTCTGAATGAGCATACCATGAGGAACCTAACAAAATGCCTTACTATAATCCCTAAACACCACACCCCCGCTCTAATTTCATCAATGTGCTTTGTTACATCATTCAGTCAGGCTTGTGAGCTATCACCTGCCCCTCACAAAGCCATGCAGACTATACCTAATCAGACATTGTTTCTCCAAATGCTCGTAAATCCTGTCTCCAAGGATGCTGTCCAATAAATTGCCCACCATTGAAGTAAGACTGATCTATAATTCCCAGGGTTATCCCTACTCTCTTTTTTGAACAAAGGAATAACATTTACTATTCTCTGATCATCTGGTACCACTCCTTTGCCCGGCGGGGATGCAAAGGTCATTGGCAAGAGCACCGCAGTCTCTTCCCCCGCCTCCTGTAGTAACCTGGGGTATATCCCGTCTGGCCCCACAAACTTATCGACCCCAATGTTTTGCAAAAGTTCTCACACATCCACTTCTTAACATAAGCATGTTCAAGACTATCAGCTTGTTTTGCGTTGCCCTCACAATTATCAATAGGGCGGCACGTAGCATAGTGGTAAGCATAACGCTTTGCAGCACCCAGTAACCAGGGTTCAATTCCCGCCGCTGTCTATAGGGAGTTTGTACGTTTTCCCTGTGACCACGTGGATGTCCTCTCGGTGCTCCAGTTTCCTCCCACGTTCCACGTACAGGTTAGTAGGTTAAATTGGGTGGTACAAGCTTATTAGGCTGGAAGAGCCTGTTACTGGGTTCTATCTTCAAATCAATCAATCAATCAATCAATCAATAAATGAATGAATGCTGTCTTTCACAAGTGAGTACTGAAGCAAAGTATGAATTAAGGACCCCCCCCCCCCACCTCATCCGACACCAGGAAAATTCTTCCTCTTCTACCCCGATCGATTTTACCATCGCTTTGGCCATCCTCCTGTTCTTCTCGTATGAGTCTTGGGGTCTTCCTAAATCCAACTTGCCAAGGCCTTCTCATGCCCCCTTCTAGCCCTCCTAAGTCCATTCTTAGCTGCCCCATATCACTCTAGATCCCCGTCTGCTCCTTGCTTCCTTAAGTAAGTTTCTTTCTTCCTCTTGATTAAGTGTTCCACATCTGTTGTCACCAATGGTTCCTTCACACTACCATCCTATCCATGCCTGAACAGGTCACACCTATTCAGAATTCCCAGCAAGCACTTTCTAAACAACATCCACATTGCTGTTGTACATTTCCCTAAATACATCTGTTTCAATTTATGCTCCCCAATTCCTGTCTGATAGCATTATAGTTCACCCTTCAGCATACTGTCTGCTCCTATCCCTCTCCAAGGCTATGGTAAAGTTCAGGGGGTTGTGCTGACTGTCTCTGAAATGCTCCTCCACTAAACAATCTGACAATTGACCTGGTTAATTGCCTAGCATTAAATCCGGTATTGTATTTCCTCTGCCCTGTCTACATATTGAGTCAGGAGCCCTTCTTGGACATGCCTAACTATGTTGCCCCATCCAAACCTTTTGCACGAAGGAGGTGCCAATCCATATTAACAAAGTTGAAGTCCCCCATGACAACAACCCTTTTATTACTGCACCTTTCCAAAATCTGTATCCTGATCTGTTCCTAGGCGTGTCTGTTGCTATTAGGTAGTCTATAGAATACTCTCAATAGAGTGATGCACCTTTCCTGTTTCCGACTTCCACACACACTGACTCAGTAGACAATAACTCTACAAAGTCCTTCCTTTCTGCAGCTGTGATCCTATCCCTGATTAGCAATGCCTCTTTTACTTCCCTCCCTGTTTCTTTTGAAACATCAAAACCCCAGAATATCCAGCAGCCATTCCTGCCCTTGTGACAGCCAAGTCTCTGTAACAGCCATGACATCATAGCTTCTAGTACTGACCCATGCTCTGTTCATCACATTTGTTCTTGATACTTATTGCATTAAAGTAGGCACGCCTCAACCATTGCATTGACTGCAATTTTTCCCAATCGATTGTCTCACAGACTCTTCACAATGCACCTAACTGTACACCAATTGCCCTATCCTTTGACCTATTAGTCTGGTTCCCAATCCCCTGCCAAACTAGCTTAAACTCTGCCCAACAGCTCTGGTAAATCTACCCATAAGGATATTGGCCCCCTTCAAGCTCAGATATAACCTGTCCTTTTAGTGGAGGTCATACTTTCCCCAGAAGAGATCCCAATGATAGAAACATAGAAAACCTAAAGCACAATACAGGACCTTCGGCCCATAAAGTTATGCTGAGCATGTCCCTACCTTAGAAATCACTAGGCTTACTCATAGCCCTCTATTTTTCTAGGCTCCATGTACCTATCCAAAAGTCTCTTAAAAACCCTATCATAGTGTTGATGAAGCAGAGAGTCTGAAGAAGGACTTAGATAGACTAGGAGATTGGGCAAAGAAGTAGCAGATGGAATATAATGTAGGGATGTGTATGGTCATGCACTTTAGTATAATGAGTAAAGGTATAGACTATTTTCTAAACAGGGAGAAAATTCAAAACTCAGAGTTGACTTGGGAGACTGCATAGGGTTCCCTAAAGGTTAACCTGGAGATTGAGTTTGTGTTAAGGAAGGTTAATACAATGTTAGGATTCATTTGAGAGGACTAGAATATAAGAGGAAAGATGTAGTACTAAGGCTTTATAAGGCATTGGTCTGACTGCACCTGGAATATTGTGAATAGTTTTGGATCTCTTATCAAAGAAAGGATGAGCTGGCACTGGAGAGGGTCTAGAGGAGTTTCACAAGAATGATTTCAGCAATGAAAAGTTTAATGAGCCTTTCCTGGCTTTGGGCCTGTACTTGCTGGAGTTTAGAGGAATGAGGCGGTTCTCATTGAAACCTATCGAATATTGAAAAGCCTAGATAGAGTGGACCTGGAGAGGGTGTTTCCTATAGTGGATGAGTCTAGGACCAGAGGGTACATCCTCAGAATAGAGGGACATCCATTTAAAACAGAGATGAGGGTGGTTAATCTGTGGAACTCATTGCCACAGATGCTGTGGAGGCGAAGTCACTGAGTTTATTTAAAACCGAGGCTGATAGGTTCTTGATTAGTCTGAGCATCACAGGTTGCGGGGAGAAAGAGGAGAATAGGGTTGGGAGGGACAATAAATCTACCATGATAGAATGGCAGAGCAGACTGAATGGGCCAACCAAATGGCCTAATTCTGCTCCTGTCTTATCATCCCATTCTCATTCTCAGTGGTAGGTGGCACAGGCAGCAGTTCAGAGATTACTACCTTAAAGGTCCTGCTTTTCAGCTTTCCTCCTGGCTCCCTTTGTGCTCTCTTCAGGACCTCATTTCTTTTTCTAGCTATATCATTTATAACAATATATACTGTAGCTTCTGGCTGCTCACCCTGCCCTTTAGAGCTGATCTGAGATGTCCCTGACATCTGGGAGGCAACATACCATTTGGGCGTCCTTTTCATATCCACAGAGTCTCTGGTCTGCTCTCTAACCAATGAATCCCCTATCACCACTGCAATCCACTTCCCTCCCCTTCCGTCCTGAGCCACAGAGCCAGAGACCCAGTCACTGAGGCCTTCCCTTGATGGCCGTCTCCCCAAACAGTATCCAAAGTGCCATATTTGTTATTGAGGGGAAAGGCCACAGGGGTACTCTGCACTGTTCTTTCCTTCTCCTGACAGTCACCCAGCTACCTGCTTCCTGTAATTACCTCACTGTAGCTCCTATCTATCACTTTCTCATTCTCTGTCGGAGCTGAAGGTCTACCAGCTGCAGTTCTAGTTCCCTGAAACAGGTTGTAAGCAGCTGCAGTTGGATTCACACCATGCAGATGGAGCTGTCAGGGAGAGTGGCGGTCTCCCAGAATGACCACATTTGATTAAGATTGTTGTTTGTGACAGCAGTACAGTGTAAAGGCATAAAGTTACTATAATTTAGAAACTAAATAAAATAGCAAACGAAGGAGTTTAATGCTGAGAAGTGTGAGGTTCTACATTTTGGCAGGAATAATCCAAATAGAACATACAGAGTAAATGGTAGGGCATTGAGGAATGCAGTGGAACAGAGAGATCTAGGAATAATAGTGCATAGTTCCCTGAAGGTGGAGTCTCATGTAGATAGGGTGGTGAAGAAGGCTTTTGGAATGCTGGCCTTTATAAATCAGAGCATTGAGTACAGAAGTTAGGATGTAATGTTAAAATTGTACAAGGCATTGGTAAGGCCATATTTGGAATATTGTGTACAGTTCTGGTCACCGAATTATAGGAAAGATATCAATAAATTAGAGAGAGTGCAGAGACGATTTACTAGGATGTTACCTGGGTTTCAGCACTTAAGTTACAGAGAAAGGTTGAACAAGTTAGGTCTCTATTCATTGGAGCGTAGAAGGTTGAGGGGGGATTTGATCGAGGTATTTAAAATTTTGAGAGGGATAGATAGAGTTGACGTGAATAGGCTGTTTCCATTGAGAGTAGGGGAGATTCAAATGAAAGGACATGATTTGAGAGTTGGGGGCAGAAGTTTAAGGGAAACACGAGGGAGTATTTCTTTACTCAGAGAGTGATAGCTGTGTGGAATGAGCTTCCTGTAGAAGTAGTAGAGGCCAGTTCAGTTGTGTCATTTAAGGTAAAATTGGATAGGTATATGGACAGGAAAGGAGTGGAGGGTTATGGGCTGAGTGCGGGTAGGTGGGACTAGGTGAGATTAAGAGTTCGGCACGGACTAGGAGGGCCGAGATGGCCTGTTTCCGTGCTGTGATTGTTATATGGTTATATGGAATAATGAGAACCATAGGGGAATCTGTTGGCCATCAGGAAGGTGGTGTTGTGAATCATTGAATGCGGGTCTTCAGGCTCTTGTACCTCCTCCCTGATAGTAATAACAAGAAGAGGGCATGTCTCAGATAGTGAGGGTCTTTAGTGATGAGGTTCACCTTCTTGAGAATGAGGGTCGTGCAGCCAATCAAAATGTTCTCCACTGTACATCTATAAAAATTTAAAAACATCCTTGGTGACATTGGTGCTGATTTATTATTGTCACATGTACCAAGATACAGTGGAAAAGCTTGTCTTGACAGCTGTTTATACAGATCAAATCATCACACAGTGAATTGAGGTAGAACAAGGCAAAACAATAACAATTAACACAAAAGTGTAGCATCTATAGACAAAGTTCAGTGCAGGTAAACAATAAAGTACGAAATCATAATGAGATAGATTGTGAGGTCGAGTCCTTCCTTTTGTTCAACAGGTCCATTCCAGGGTCTGATAACTGTGGGATAGAAACTGTCCTTGAGTTTGGTGGTACATGTTTTCAGGGTTTTGTATCTTCTGCCCAGTGGGAGAGAGGAGGGGAGAGAATGTCCAAGGTCTTTGATGATACTGGCTACTTTACTGAAGCAGTGAGAAGTGTAGAGTCCACGGAGGGGAGGCTGGTTTCCATGACGTGCTGAGCTGTATCCATGACTCTCTGCAGTTTCTTGTGGTCAAGTGCAGAGCAGTTGCCATACCAAGCCATGGGGCATCCAGATAAAACACTCTCTATGGTGCAGCAGTAACAATGTAAAGCGTCAGTGGGGACATGCTGTATTTTGTAAGCCTCCTAAGGAACTAGAGGCACGGCTGAGCTTTTTTGATCTTGATATTAACGTTATTGAACCAGGACAGGTTATTATGTTGTTCACTCCTTCAAGCACTGAACCCTCTGAATCTTAGCTATGTTGATTTAGAGAGGAGCGTGTGGACTGCAACCCCTTCCTGAAGTTAATAACCAGTTCTTTTGTTCTGTTAACATTGATGGAAAAGTTGCTATCATGACATCATGTCACTAAGCCCTCTGCGTTCTTTCTATACTCTGAGTTATTGTTATTTGAGATATGGTCCACTACAGTGGTATCATCTGCAAATTTGTAGATACCTGGTTGACTTATCTATTCTCTTCAAACTCATAATGAAGTAGAGGCACTGACATGCCTTCTTCATGACTGCATCAACATGTTGGGCCCAAGATAAATACTCTGGTCTGTTGACACTCAAGAACTTAAAGCTGCACACCTTGTCCATCGCTGACCCTTCAAAAAGGACAAGTAGGTATCCTCCTGATTTCTCCTTCCTGAAGTGCACTATCAGTTACTTGGTCTTGTTGATGTTCAGTGCAAGTTTGTTGTTGTGACACTGTTCAGCCAGTTGATCTATTTTGCCTCGGCACCTTCTGGGATCTTACCAACAGTAGGGGCATCAGGTTTGTATTTCTCGATGGCATTTGAGCTGTGCTTAGGCACAGTCATGAATATAAAAAGAGCAGCACAGTGGGCTAAGCATAAATCTTTGAGCTGTGTCTATGCTGATTATCAGTGAGGAGGTGGTGTCATTATTGATCAGTACTGACTGTGGAAGTCTTTTAAGAGAGAGCAAAACTTCAGAGAAATCATGTTCCATAAGAGTTGAATGGAAAATATGGCAAGATTAGGGAACTCTGCATTACAAAGATTATTGAAGATTTGATCAGGGAGGAAAAAAAGGAAGTGTCTGACAGGTATAGTCAACTGCGATCAAGAGTCCCTGCAAATGTAGAGGGTGTGGAGGTGTTTTTGCATTGGCACATAGTTCAGGACAGGCAGGAATTACAGCTCAGTCTTCTAGGGTTCTGATTCTTCCACTTTGACCGATGTGAAAGTAAGAGAGGAAGGAACATTGTGATACTGATGAGGAAGGACATTATGGATGTACTCAGAGAGGAGATTCTGAAGGGGGCAGAGGAGGGAGTGTAGAATGTCTAATGAAGGCATATAACTAGAATGTAGTAATAGAAATGGGATAATAATGTTCATGGGATTAAACCAATGACCCCTATTAGTCAACAGGAAATAGTGGAGCATATACAGTATGTAGGGACATGTAGGGTTTTAATTATAGGTGGTTTTATCTTCTCTAGTATCAACTGGGATTGCCTTAGTGAGCAATATTTGCTGAGTGTTTCCAGGAAAAAAATTCTGAAGCAATATGTAGATGGGCCTACAAAGGAAGGAGCTACACTCCAACCTGAGGGGTTCAGCTGACTAGATTATGGAATCTTGGTTGATGAGGGATACTGAGGCTCAGGTCAGGAAAATGGAGGAAGAATATGCCAGATATAGGTAACGAGGATTAGAAGAGTTCTTTGAATAGTATATAGGGACACATTTATGAAGGAAATCAGTGCAGACAAAAAGAGAACATGAATAATCTCAGGCAGAGAGATAAAGCAGAATTTTAAGGGATTCTCCAAATGTACTAAGAGTAAAATGGTAGCTCGGGAGATAGTAGGTCCACTTAAGGATCAATGTGATCATCTATGTCTGGAATCACAGGTGATGGATGACATCTAAATGAATATTTCTCATCTGTTTATCATGGTAAAGATCATCAGAGGAATTGAGTTGATGGGAGGGAATGTGGTATCCTGGAGCGCACCAACATTACCACAGAGGAAGTGTTGGTGCTGAAATGCATAGACATGGATAAAGCATCAAGGCTTGACTTTGTGTATCCTAGAATACTGTGGGATTGCTGGGACTTTGGCAGAGATTTAGAAGGATCAGATCTGTTTGTACTTGGAAGGGTGAAGACTAGTTGGAGATTGTCAGTACAGAAGAGATTAGGAAATAATGTCTCCAAAATTTGACTGATTGCTTTTGAAGTGGTTACTAAGAGGGCAGGGTGGTAAACATTGTTTACATGGTCTATAGAATGGCCTTTGAGAAGGCCCCACTTTGTAGGCTGGTCTGGAAGGTTAGATCACATGGGATCCAAGGCAAATATAAGACTGTAAAACATAGGAGCAGAATTCGGCCATTTGTACTATCGAGTTTGTTCCACCATTTCATCATGGCTGATCCAATTTTCCTCTCAGCCCCAATCTCCTGCCTTCACCCCATATCCCTTCATGCCCTGACCAATCAATAATCTACTAACCTCTGCCTTAAATATACATAAAGACTTGGCCTCCACAGCTGCCTGTAGCAGCGATTTCCACAGATTTACCACTTTCTGGCTAAAGAAATTCCTTCTCTTTGTTCCAAAAGAATGCCCCTCTGTTCTGAGATTGCGTCCTTTGGGTCTTAGACTCCCCCACAATAGGAAGGGTATTGCGGACTCCAGGAAGGGTAAGACGAAGGAACACATACCAATCCTCAAAGAGGGATCAGAAGTAGAGAGAGTGAGCGATTTCAAGTTCCTGGGTGTCAAGATCTCTGAGGATCTAACCTGGTCTGAACATATCGATGTAGTTATAAAGAAGATAAGACAGTGGGTATACCTTATTAGGGGTTTGAAGAGACTTGGCGTGTCAACAAATACACTCAATAATTTCTGTAGTTATACCATGGAGAGCATTCTGACAGGCTGCATCACTATCTGGTATGGAGGGGCTACTGCACAGGATCAAAAAAAAGCTGCAGAAGGTTGTAAATCTAATCAGCTCCATCTTGGGCACTAGCCTACAAAGTACCCTGGACATCTTCAGGGAGTGGTGGCGCAGAAAGGCAACGTCCATTATTAAGGACCTCCAGCACCCAGGGCATGCCCTTTTCTCACTGTTACCATCAGGTAGGAGGTACAGAAGCCTGAAGGCACACACTCAGCGACTCAGGAACAGCTTCTTCCCCCTCTGCCATCCAATTCCTTAATGGACATTGAACCCGTGAACAGTACCTCACTTTGATGTATTATTTCTGTTTTTTGCACGATCTTTAATCTATTCAATATATGTATACTGTAATTGATGTACTTGTTCATTCAGTACTATTATCATTTTTATTTTATTATTTTTTCTCTCTGCTAGATTATGTATTGCATTGAACTGTTGCTGCTAAGTTAACAAATTTCACGTCACATGCAGGTGATAATAAACCTGATTCTGATGAATGCTGACATTGTATTTGCCTTCCTCACCACAGACTCAACCTGCAAATTAACCTTCAGGGAATCCTGCACAAGGATTTCCAAATCCTTTTGCACCTCAGATTTTTGCATTTTTTTTCTCCATTTAGAAAATAGTCAGCCCTTTCATTTTTTCTACCGAAGTGCATGACCGTACACTTTCCAACACTGTATTCCATTTGCTATTTCTTTGCCCATTCTCCTAATCTGTCTAAGTCCTTCTGTAGCCTCTCTGCTTCCTCAAAACTACTTGCCCCTCTACTTATCTTCAAATCATCTGTAAACTTTGCCAAATAACCATCATTGACATATAACATAAAAGAATAGTCACAAAATTGGCTTGGTGATTCGAGGCAGAGGATGGCAAAGAGGAGTTGTTTTACAGATTGAAGGCCTGTGTGTGCCAAAAGGATCATTGCTGGTGTATCTGCTGTTAGGCATATATATATATATTAACAATTTGGATGAGAATGTAGCTGGCATAATTAGTTTTCAGATGACATCAACATTAGTGTTAAAATGGAGATTGAAAATGGTTAAAATAGGATATTGATAAACTAGGAGAGTGGGAAAAGGAAGGGTAGATGGAATTTAACTCAGACAATTGTGAAGTGATGCATTTTGGAAAGTTAAACCAGGGCGGGACTTGCACAATGAATTGCAGGGCTCTTGGGGGTTCTGTTGAACAGAGAGACCCAGGGCTACAAGAAGACAGTTTGTTGAAATCACTGATAGAGGTAGACAGGTGTGATAGATAGATAGAGGGTGATGAAAAAGGTGTGTGGTACAGTTTTTCTTCATCAGATGAGGTGTTGAGTACAAGACTTGGGAAGTCATGATACAGCCGGGCAAGACTCTGTTTATGCTACACATGGAGTCCTTTGTGGAGTTCAATTGCAATTGGATTAGGTACGGTGCAGAAAAGATTCACAAGGGCGTTGCATGGACTGGAGTTATAGGGAATGATTTGACAGGACTGTTTTCCCTGGAATAAAGGAGGCTGAGAATTGAGATGATGGAGGTTTATAAAATTATGAGGAGCCAAGATAGAGTAAAGAGCTACAGTTTCTTTCCCATGCTAGAGGCATCCAAAGTTAGTGATCATTGGTCTAAGGTGAGAGGAAGCAGGTTTAAATGGAATTTGAAGGGTAAAATTTTCCCATTGACCAGTTGGTATCTGGAATGAGCTGCCAGAGAAGGTGGTAGAGGCAGACAGGGTAACAACATATAAATGACAACTGGACAGGTAGTTGAATAAGCCAAGTATAGAGGGTTACGGAATTCATGCAGGCAGAGGCCTGGTGCACTCCCTAGGTAACCTAACTCCATATTCTTATGCATTTTGGCAAGATAGGGCTGTTGCTAAGTTGTAAAGAGCAGGGAAATTCAGATAGCCCACTCCTCTCATCCAGGTTTGACTGCTGATTTGTGGCTGGCTGAAAACTTCTCAGGGATATATTCCTTCATAATGGTGAGTGTTGATTGATCACTGCTATTCTCTCTGAAATGTTGAGGCAAGAGTTTAGTCCAGGAAATATTATATAGTTAAGGCAGAAAGATTACCTTCAAATGGAATCTCTGATAAAGTTTTTGACATTTGCAACAACTGAGTTTATTCTTGCTCTATTTCCATGAGTCCTCTAAGGGCAGATTATCTGAATTCCTCTATTATACATTCCAGGATCAATCTGCATTATCTGAACAGCTATGAGAACACTTAACTTTTATACTCAATGTTTTACTGAGAATAATATTCTCATTAAAAGATAAGTAGAAGTTTTCATTAAAATCTTTCATAATCTGTTGTAATGGAAGAATTTCTGAGATGTGAACTTCCTAAACTCATTGGTACATTAACTCACTACAATTCATCAGCCATGTTGGGTGCATATCTCTGAAAGTGGAATACAGGAAGAAATAAAGCCTGCTTATCTTCATCAGTAAAAGCAATGAATCTAGAAGTTGAGAAGTCATGTTACATATGGATATTTAAGATTCAGATTCATTTATTTATGACATGTACATCGAAGCATACAATGAAATTCATTGTTTGCATTAACAATGAATAAATCCTAATGATGTACTGGGGGGGCATCCTGCAATGTTGCCACACATTCCAGCACCAACACAGCATGCTTCTAAATGCTAACTGCCCTAAACTCTAACCTGACCTCTAACTCCTCTCTCTGTCCCAAATCCATCCTTTATAACCATATAACAACTACAGCACGGAAACAGGCCATCTCGGCCCTTCTAGTTGGTGCCGAATGCTTACTCTCACCAAGTCCCACCGACTTGCACTCAGCCCATAACCCTCCATTCCTTTCCTGTCCATATACCTATCCATTTTTTTTAAATGACAAAATTGAACCTGCCTCTACCACTTCTACTGGAAGCTCGTTCCACACAGTTACAACTCTCAGAGTAAAGAAGTTCCCCCTCGTGTTACCCCTAAACTTTTGCCCCCTAACTCTCAACTCATGTCCTCTTGTTTGAATCTCCCCTACTCTCAATGGAAAAAGCCTATCCACGTCAACTCTATCTATCCCTCTCATAATTTTAAGTACCTCTATCAAGCCCCCCCCAACCTTCTATGCTCCAAAGAATAAAGACCTAACTTGTTCAACCTATTCCTGTAACTTAGATGCTGAAACCCAGGTAACGTTCTAGTAAGTCTTCTCTGTACTCTCTATTTTGTTGACATTTTTCCTATAATTTGGTGACCAGAACTATACACAACACTCCAAATTTGGTCTTACCAATGCCTTGTACAACTTGAGCATTACATCCCAACTCCTTTACTCAATGCTCTGATTTATAAGCTTTTTTCACCACTCTAGCCACATGAGATTCCACCTTCAGGGAGCTATGCACCATTATTCCTTTGTGCAGGTTTTGTACAGTTCTCACTGATACAGCACAGGCAGGTGGTGGAAGCTTTGAAAAGGTTTCAGGACAAATTCACCATATGGTTGCCTGGTTTAGAGGGCATGTGCTATAAGGAGAGGCTGGACAAACTTGGGTTGTTTTCTCTGCAAGGACGGAGGCCGAGGGGAGCGGTATTAGAAGTATAAAAAATAAGGAGGCATAGATAGTGAGGGTAAGTCTGAGTCTTTTTCCCAGGGTGGAATTGTCAAATTTAAGAGGGCATAATTTTAAGATGAGAGGAGGAAGCTTAAAGGAATTGCAGGGCAAGTTTTTTTAAAGTACAGCCTGCCAGGAGAGGTGGTAGAAGCAGAGAGAATAGGAATCTTTAGGAGTCATTTCAATTGGCACATGAAAAAGCAGGGAAGAGAGGGATGTGGATCATGTGCAGGCAGATGGGATTTGTTTAATTTGGCATCACGGTCACCAGAGATTTTGTGGGCCAAGGGCCTGTTCCTGTGCTGTAATCTTCATTTTTCTAACCACAGAGGAGGTGCAGACTGTCATTTGGAGTGGGCTGAGGAAGAGACCTGCTCATGCTACATGAGACTGACCTTACAAGTGAATGGGTGTTAGTGATGTGTCAATTTGGATTACAGAGTCATTCAGTGTGGAAATAGTTCTTTCAGCTCGACTGGTCCATGCTGTCTAAGATTCCCACTTACTAGTCGCGTTTGCCCACATTTGTTCCCTATCCCTCCAAATCTTCCCTATCCGTGTCCCTTTAAATACTGATAATGTGCCTGCTTTAGCCACTTCCTCTGGCTCTTCATTCCATATAATACCATAAGACATAGCAGTAGAATTAGGCCATTTGGCACATCGAATTTTCTCTACCATTTCATCATGCCTGATCCATTTCCCTCTCAACACCATTCTCCTGCCTTCTCACCGTAACCTTTCACACCCCGACTAATCAAGAATCTAGCAACCTTTGACTGAAATACACCCAATGACCTGGCCTCCGCAGTTGCCTGTGGCAATGCATTCCACAGATTCACCACCTCCTGGCTAAATAAATTCCTCCTCATCTTCATTCTAACGTCTGAGTCTTCTGATCCTAGTCTCCCCCACCATCAGAAACATACTCTCCACATCCACTCAATCAAGTCCTTTTAACATTCGATAGGTTTCAATGAGATCTCCCCCCACTCTTCTAAATTCCAATGAATAAAAGCCCAGAACCATCAATCATTCCTCAGGCAATAAGCCTTTCATTCTTGAAATCATTCTTATGAACCTCCTTTGAACCATCTCCAATGCTAGCACATCCTTTATTAAATAAGGGGCCTAAAACTGCTGACAATACTCCGTGCGGCTTTACCAGTTCCTTATAAAGCCCCAGCATTATATCCTTGCTTTTATATTCTAGTCCTCTCAGAATGAATGCTAACATTGCACTTGCTTTCCTCACCACCGACTCAACCTGCAAATTAGCCTTTAGGGAATCCTGCACAAGGTTTCCTAAGTCCCTTTAATAGGGACTTCTGAACTTTCTCCCCATTTAAAAAATAGTCTACACTGCTATTCCTCCTTCCAAAGTGTACGACCATATACTTACTGACATTCTGCAGCATCCCAGCTTCCTCAACACTACCTGTACTTCCACCTATCTTCATATCTTCAACAAACTTGGCCACAAAGCCATCAATACCATCATCCAAATCATTGACATACAACGTAAAAAGAAGCGGTCCCAGTACCGACCCCAGTGGCACAGCAATAATCACAGGCAGCCAATCAGAAAATGCTCCCTTTATTTCTTTACTTTGTCTCCTGCCAATCAGCCAATATTTTATCCATGCTAGTATCCTTCCTGTTAAGCAGCTTCATGTGTGTCACCATGTCAAAGGCCTTCTGAAAATTCAAGTACAGTACACAACATCCACCCGTCATCAATTCTTTATCTATCCTGTTTTGTTAGTTCCTCAAATGATTCTAACAGATTTGTCAGGCAGGATTTTCCCTCAAGGAAACCATGCTGATTTTGGCCTATTTTGTCATGTGCTTCTAAGTACCCCAAAACCATATTTTTAACAATTGACTTTAACTTCTTCCCAATCACTGAGGTCAGACTAACTGGCCTATAATTTCCTTTCTTCTGTCTCTCTCCCTTCTTGAAGAGTGGATTGACATTTTCAACTATTCAGTCCACCAGAACCATTCCAGAATCAAGTAGTTCTTGAAAGATTGTTACTAATGCCTCCACAATCTCTTCAGCCACCTCTTTCAGAAGCCTGGGGTGTACACCAACTGTTCCAGGTAGCCTATCTACCTTCAGACCTTTCGGCTTTCCCCAAGTAACAGCAATTGCACTCAATTCTGCCCCCTGACACCCTCAAATTTCCAGAGTGAAGATTGACACAAAATATTTATTCAGTTTGTCTGCCATTTCTTTGTCCCCATTACTACCTCTCCAGCATAGTTTCTACTCTTGCCTCTTGTTTATACTGACCGCTCTATGGGGGAAACAGTTGCTCCTCAGGTTCCAATTAAATCTCTTCCCTCTAGTTCATTACCCAACCCTGTGAAAAGATTGTGCACAGTCACCCTATCTAAACCCCTCATAACTTCTGCCTCTCTATAAGATCACTCGTTATTCTCTTTTGCTCCAGTGAAAAGTCCTACCCTGCTCAGACTCTCTCCATAACTCAGTCCCTTGATTCCTGGCAACATCCTCGTAAATTCCCTCTGCACTCTTTACAGTTAGTGGCATCTTTCCTGTAGCATGGTGATCAAAACTCATCACTGTATTCGAATCGTGGCCTGAGCAGTATGTATGTATGTATGTATGTATTTATTTATTTATTTAAGAAACCATAACATCACAACTTCTATACTTAGTGCTTTGACCAATGAATGTCAATGTACCAAAGGCCTTCTTCACTCTGTCTACCTGCAACCTTATGTTCCATCTGTTCTACAGCATTACCCAGGACCCTGCTGTTCACTGTGAATGTTCTATCCTCACCTGCCTTTCCAGAATGCAACACTCCACACTTAAACCAAATTAAACTCCATTTGCAATTCCTCGGCCCACTTACCCAGCTGATTAACATTCCTCTCTAAATGCTAATAACCATTTTTACCGCCAGCAACACCATCTATTTTAAACATAGAAGCATAGAAAACCTATAGCACAATACAGGTCCTTCAGCCCACAAAGTTCTGCCGGACATGTCCCAACCTTAGAAATTACCAGGCTTACCCATAGCCATCTATTTTTCTAAGCTCCGTGTACCTATCCAGGAGTCTCTTAAAAGACCCTATCGTATCTGCCTCCACCACCATTGCCGGCAGCCCATTCCACACACTCACCACTCTCTGAGTAAAAAACTTACCCCTGACATCTCCTCTGTACCTACTCCCCAGCACCTTAAACCTGTGTCCTCTTGTGGCAACCATTTCAGCCCTGGGAAAAAGCCTCTGACTATCTACACGATCAATGCCTTTCATCATCTTATACACCTCTATCAGGTCACCCCGATCCTCCGTCGCTCCAAGGAGAAAAGGCCGAGTTCACACAACCTATTCTCATAAGGCATGCTCCCCAATCCAGGCAACATCCTTGCAAATCTCCTCTACACTCTTTCTATAGTTTCCACATTCTTCCTGTAGTGAGGCGACCAGAACTGAGCACAGTACTCCAAGTGGGGTCTGACCAGGGTCCTGGTCATTACAGTTACTTTAGTGTCATCTGCAAACTTACTAACCAGGCCTTGTATATTTCCTGCTGTAGTTATGAGTGTTATTCAACCAGTGCTAGTATTTCAGAGTGGGTAACAGAAAACATTGTTCAGAGATTTTGTTCTTCCCCATTCATCAGATCATCTCTGCTGGAAAAGGTTTCTTAATGAGCACACCAAATAGCAGACTAGCATGGTCATCACCCTTCAATGAGCAAGTCAAGGCTCACATTCAATACTTCCACCAGAAAAAAGCCATGGATGTGATAAAACTGTTATTATGAAAAGTTGGTCAATTTCAGCTGCAAGAATACTATTTTAAAATCAAATTTACTTTCACTTGGAAAATAATAAATAATCCACATTTCAAAATTGCATTGCATTTTGACAAGTAAACATTTAATAAATAATATTTCTGCAGGTAAACTTGGATTTTGCTATTGTAATTTAGATCTCCTGCATTTTGTACCACAAACATTATTTATATTATGCTGAAAAAATAGGTAACGAAAATGCCAAGTTAAAGAAATATAATATCAAGTTTCAGCTTTTTAAATTGAGTACCAGGTCCATGAATTAATTGGCTGGGTGGATTACACAAGAGTTAAAGTTAACTTCAGATTACTCCAGTGCTTTACAGAGTTGGCTGGGCTGCTGGAAGAACCCAATTTGTCCAAGTTCTGGAGAAGCTAAATCTAGGGAGCTGGATATTTAAAATACCCCAGTTTTGTGATAAATACAGTGCAACATATTAGTATTCCTTGAGTTTCAGATTAAAATGTGGTTTGACTTAGGATTTATTATGCCACATCAAATACTATCTGTAGCCTAGACCATAAAATGTTTCGTGTAATATATTTCTAAACAGAAGTAGAAGGTGTTAAACCTAAGGGCTGTTCCCAATTTTATCAATTGCAGTTGGAATGAAGAGTATTTGAAGGGGTGTGTATCCTCTCCTGCATAATCAACAGACTGAATTTAGGGCAACAATCTGCCAGAGGAACTCTGCAGATCACTGGATTGTGGGAAATCTCTGGGATTGTGTATTCTCTGATATATAACTGACAAGGAGAACCCTTGTCAATGGATTTTATTATCAGAAGAATTTTGTAAGCCAGTTGCATAGAAACTACATCCCCAAGTGACAAACTCAGAACAAAAGGTTCAAAGTTTTGGAGGGTATCTGAAAACCATAGACCATTGAACATGGAATAGTACAGCACAGTACAGGCCCTTCGGCCCACAATGTTGTGCCAACCCTTAAACTCTGTCTCCCACATAACCTCCCACCTTAAATCACAACTGAACCATTGAGGAGGAAAATAAAAAAAAACACTTACCCACAAAAAGCTGGTGGAAACCTGGAATGCTGCCAACCTTTCCTACCCACCACCCAACTCCCCAAAATAGCGTGTGAGTGTTAGAGATCAGATTGGTTAGCGTTTCAATGATTTGAGAAAACTGGGTAAATGGAGTGTTGGTGGAAGTGATGATGAAGGAGGGTTGAGTGAAACCCTTGAAATTCGTGGGACTTCATTTGGATGAGTAACTAGCAGATTTGAAATGAAGGCGATAAAGAATCTGTTACAAGACAGACATACTTTATTGATCCCGAGGGAAACTTGGTTTCATTACAGCTGCACCAATCAAGAATAATGAAGAAATATAGCAATATAAAACCATAAATAATTAAATAATAATGTTAATCATGCCCAGTGGAAATAAGTCCAGGACCAGCCTATTGGCTCAGGGTGTCTGACACTCCTAGGGAGGAGTTGTAAAGTTTGATGGCCACAGGTAGGAATGACAATTACAATTTGATTTCGCCTATTGAAATCCTTAAGGCTTCACGGAGTGGCCAGATTCTTATTTTATATTTTTTATGTTCGAGCTTTATGGGGGGGGGGGGGGGGGCTGGGTGGCCATTTTAAACTGGGGATTCCGCTAAAAAGGCGCTGAAGACCTGAATAGCCTCTCTTCCTTTCTCGTCTTTTGCTCTGCGCTACCATACCCATACCATTACTAAACGCCTCTTTAGACTTGATCATTGGCGATGCATTGGAAACCCCAAAAGACCTTACACTTCCAACAGATTTCATTTCACCCTAGATGTTACTGTGATCCTTGGAGATTTCCCAATAGTTGACGGGACCTGGTCCTCCAGTGTTTGTACTCACAACTCTCTGTTTTGTTGCGGTTAATTTTCAGTAGTTCATTACTGACCTGGCATCGGAGATTGTA
The DNA here is from genome assembly GCF_030144855.1 of Hypanus sabinus. NCBI lineage: Eukaryota > Metazoa > Chordata > Chondrichthyes > Myliobatiformes > Dasyatidae > Hypanus > Hypanus sabinus. The sequence goes on along the minus strand of NC_082723.1, from coordinate 62,056,127 downwards.
AGTGGTGGTAGAGTTTGGCACTTTGGAATAATAACCATTTTGGAAGAAGTTCGTTGTAGAAAGAAGGGGATGTCTTCTTTTTTCAAAGGAAGAGGCTTCCCTTCCTCCAACATCAACGCTGCCCTCAATCGCACCTCTTCCATTTCACGCACGTCTGCTCTTACTCCATCTTCCCGCCACCCTACCAGGGATAGGGTTCCTCTTGTCCTCACCTCCCCCCTGATCTCCCTCCTGGCACTTATCCTTGCAAGCAGAACAAGTGCTACACCTGCCCCTACACCACCTCCCTCACTACCATTCATGGCCCTAAGCAATCCTTCCACGTGAGTCTATTGGAGTCATTTACTGTGCTCGGTGCTCCCGGTGTGGCCTCCTGTACATGGATCAGACCCGACGTAAATTGGGAGATCACTTCGCCGAGCATCTACGCTCCGCCTGCCAGAACAAACGGGATCTCGCAGTAGCCACCCATTTTAATTCCACTTTCCATTTCCATTCTGATATGTCCATCCATGACCTCCTCACTGTGAAGCCACACTGAGATTGGAGGAACAACACCTTATATTCCGCTTGGGTTGCCTCCAACCTGATGGTATGAACATTGACCTCGCAAACTTCCGGTAATGCCCCTCAACCTCCTTTCTTCTCCATTTTCGTTTTCCCTCTCTCACTTCATCTCAACAATCAATCTCCCAGCTCTTTACTTCATTCCTCCCCCTCCAGGTTTCACCTAGCACCCGGTGGTTGTCTCTCCCTCCCTCACCTTTCAAATCTACTCCTCAGCTTTTTTTCCCTATAGTCCTGCGGAAGAGTTTCGGCCTGAAACGCCGACTGGACCATAGATGTTGCCTGGCCTGCTGAGTTCCTCTAGCATTTTGTGTGTGTTGCTCGGAGGAACTTATTCAATTTTCTTTAAAAATGTAAAATTCAATTCCCTTTGGAATCTAGTCAGCACCCTTGTGGAACTCGTTCCCACTTGTGACCAATATTTGGTAGCTTCCTTAGAGATCTGTGGGTTTTTTTTACCATAATGGATCAAAGCTCAGTGAACCATGTATCACGCTAAAACGATTGAGAAAAGTAATTTACTGCAGTATTTTTAAAGTCAACGATACAGCATGTACGGCCCTATTTGCATTGTGGGGGTGCGGGAGAGAGGGAGAGAGTGAAGTTGGATTTGCAGATTGTGCGAAAGTTTCATGTGAATATGTTTGCGCGCGTACACGGTGAGGTGTGCCTGCTGTTCTCTGTGCACGGTGCGTGTACACGCCGGACACGCCTGTCTTTGTTGGGCTGTTTTGTTCCTCTTGTAATTGACCGCGGGGTTGGCGTGCACATCCCCTGCTGGGAAGCTTGCCCCGGGCTCTGAGCTCCCCCCCGGCGCCAGCGGAAGAAGCCAGCCAACCATTCTTGATATTTTTTTTTCATCTTTCACAAGGCAGGAACGAGCACCCTCCCAATCTAATGATTTGGAGATAAAGGTGGAGATTTCTTCCTGATTGGCTTCCAGGAATCACATGGGTAGGTTTCTATAAGGAGCTGAGATTCGCAAATTGGTTACTTTCAGCATTTTGAAACTGACAACTGCCTGTATTAGTCGTGGCTCCTGTTTAAAATACAGTCAGAGCAATATAAGGAAGAGGGTGTATTTTAGCAACTGCTCCGATTTCCCAGCTGTTCACCCTCCGATTTCCAGCTGTTCCTCTGGATATGTGGAGAACCTATTGGAAGTTATGGGAATAAAAACAGATATTTGCTTTGGTGCTGCTTAGATCGCCAGAAGACTGAGAGAGCGATCTCGCTCGTTCCTCCTACTGATGTACACCCGCAACCAGGAATAGACGACCAATGCGTTTGTGATGCGTCTTCCTCCCGTGTTTTATCTGAGGTGGGATTTTAACGTGTGGTTTACTTTCCTAGAATGGCTCGCTTCGGAAGCGACGTGTCGGCTCGCTATGGAGGAAGCACAACGGGCGGGGGCAGAGGTGCAAACCGCCAGGGTGGACCCCATGCCGGCCAGAGAGGCATGTACGGCTCGAAGTCGATGGCCCAAAGAGCCCGGACTATGGCCCTGTACAATCCCATCCCCGTCCGTCAGAACTGCTTCACAGTCAACAGATCACTTTTTATATTTAGCGAAGACAACATTATACGAAAATATGCCAAACGAATAACCGAGTGGCCATATCCTTTTTTTTATTTCGCCGGGGCAGCCTAGATTCTCTGCAGAATCACAGCCATGGGTTTATTGCTGGTTATTGGGCAAAGGTTCAGCCAGCTGTTGCCTGGGCGTGTATGTAGAAGGCGTGTGCCGGTGGGAGTGCTTTGTACTGCGTATCTCAAGGGAGGCTGTTGTTTTTTTTCATCTATAATCTCAGTTCCTATCGATTCTTCGTAACTGCAGCGGGTCTTATTCGCAGGGTACTGAGATGAATGTTAGGACGTGTGATAATCAACGCGCTTTCGTTCCTCATGTGCTGTGGTCCAAACTATTGCAAGGAACGGGCATATCGCGTTCAGTTTAACATAACCATCCCCACGATCACTGTTCCCCTCTCAACCCCACCCCCAACCCCGTTTCCCAGTCTAGTACAACTATGAGTCTGGGCAATCACTTGTGTTAAAGTGTGCTGATATTTGCATGAAGCTATCATCCTTATTTCCCGTTTGTTAAGTGAACAGCAAAATTGTTATTTTGAAAAGTACCTCCTAAAAATACTGCTCGGGGGAAATCACCCCGGACACTTCCTTGTATACCTCCCGACATTTCTAACGTACAGCCCTCGGAGCAGCCCTTGCCCATTTATTTACACTGCAGATGTACATCGGCAGTGCGAGAAGATTTTCGGCTTGCTGAGAAAGTTGCCACATTTTCCTGCTTGTGCACCACGGTTAAAATGGTGTTCGGAAGGAGAGCGCTGGTGTGGAGGCGCTGTTCACTGCTTTCAGGCGCTGTCCTAGGTGCTGAAATGCGCCCACGCCTTCACGCAGAAGGGAATCCACGATCCGGCGAGAGATGGCAAAATCCATGTTATTGGCGAAAAAGGCAGATCGGGCACTCTGGCTACGTGTGAGCGATAGAGGGAGACTTTAAAAAATGTATTTGGTGCACATTATTACTATTATTATTATTATCGTCATCATTATTATTATTATATGCAGATTTTGTCCCGCGCCATGGCTAGTATTTGTTTGTTGCTCTCTTCTTTAAAAATGCTAAACATGTACGTCAAGTTACATGATGTAACGATGGGTTTTCCCTCGGAAATGCAGTTAGAAGACGAGTTGCCCAAAGAATATTCATCTCAGTACCCCTCAAACTTTTTTTTGACCAGCCGTAGTTAAACCTGTTAGAAAGACAGCCGGAGGAGCCGCAGCCCGCCAATTTGTACCAATATTCACAGGCTCAACCGAACCATCTCCTCCGGGCGTCTCGCCCCTGATGTTTACCACCCTTGGGATTAATACTGAGTTCAGGACAAATTTAAAGTTACCCTTACAATTACACTGCGGTGTGATCAATTACAAGCTTGGATCAAATTGTCTTTATATTTTTAATTGTGGGCTGAAGACGGAAACAAGTTCCACATATAATGTTAATTTACCTTAACCTTGTTTACTCCATTTGAATACATGATACTAGCAACTATTATTGCAAACTGCATCGTCTTGGCCTTGGAGCAACATCTTCCAGATGGCGATAAAACACCAATGTCAGAAAGACTGGTAAGATTTAGTTATTTAGAATTGATTATACTTTCAACACACTGCTCAACATAATTCCATTTCTTTTAAAGCCACTGACGGTGTTATTGACATAAGCTTTTGATTCCTTTAAAAAATCATAAAACTGGATAAAGGCTATGGAACACGTGTGGAAAGCAGGTTAATTTTGGTGTTGATGTTTCACTGGAGCTTCCTTCAGCATGTGGAATATTTTAAAAATTATTTCAGCTATTTTTCTTTTTTTTAAAAGTCTTCAGAAGGGAACTATTTTTTCTGCATTCCTAGAAAATACAGATGATGTAACTGTTTAAATAACGGCAGGATTTTAGATATTTAGAATAGATTCAAATTTGAACTGGAAGCAAAAACACTTTCTGAATGAGATGACAATATACTGCACATTCAGTGGCCACTTTATTCAGTACGTCCTGTACCTAATGAAGTGGTCATTGAGTGTATATGCATGGTTTCTATTGTGTAGAGTGTAGACCATCCACATCAAGGTTTGATGTGTTGCTCATTCAGAGATACACTTCTGTACAGCACTGGTATACACCTGCTCATCAATACAAATAACTAATAAGCCAATCATCTGGCAACAAGTCAATGTGCTGGCAATTTATTTATTTAAAGGTACACTATAGAGCAGGCTCTTCAGATCTATTGAGCCTCGCTGCCCAGCAATTTCTCCAATTTAACCCTAGCTAATCACACAAGAATTTACAACGATCAATTAACCCATTAACCAGTCTGTCTTTGGAATGTTGGAGGAAATCAGAGCTCAATGAAAACATACAATCCTCACAGAGAATGCTGGAAATGAACTCCAATGCTATACACGGTCAGAGCATCACACTAGCTGCTATGCTGCTACCATGGAAATTTAAGGTACCGTCACCTTCCTGTCAGCTTGAACCAGTTTGGCCATTCTCCTCTGCCCTCTCGCTTTAACAGGTTGCTGCTCACTGGATGTATTTTGTACTTCGCACTCTGTAAACTCTGGAGAAAGTTGTGTGTGAAATCAAAGGGTCTGAGATACTGAAACCACCCTATCTGGCACCAACAATTATTTTGTGGTCAAAGTCACTTTGATCACATTTCTTTCCAATCCTGATGTTTGGTATGAATAAAAACTGAATCTCTTAACCATGCCTGCATGCCTTTATGCATTATGTTGCCTCCACATGATTGACTGATTAGATACTTGCAGTAATGAACAGGTGGCCACTGAGTTTATACACACCACTGAAAACACAACTTAAGTAAGCATTCAAAACTGGAATCACAATTTAGCAAAGTACAAAGATAGTCTTTAAAGCAGTGGGTATAATAATAGGACAATTAATTGTTTTATTAGTGTCACATGTCATTGAGACAGGAAAAATCTTTATAATCAGGGTGGATTATTTTAACCCTGTATAAAAACTAATAACGGAGTGCATAATACAGTGTTGGATTCACAGAGAAATTACAGAGAAGGTAAACAGATATGATGCAAGAACCATGGCGAGGTAGATTGAGAGATTAAGAGTTTGGCTTTATGACACAAGAGGTTTATTTAAGACTTATAACATGAACAAAAGCTCCCTTAAGCATGGTGGTACATGTTTTCAAGCTTTTGTATCTTCTGTGGACTAGAAGGTGGTGATGTTGGGTGAGTTGTGGAGGAGAATGTTGTGGTTGCCTGTGGTCGTAGATTAGAATATTCTTTGTTGGCTGCTTTATGAAGGCAACAGGAGAAATGGACAGGGTGTCAAGGACCAACTCTTGGTATTATTTCTTATACTTTCAGATTCCATTTAATTTTTATGACATTGACTGAACTCTTTGGTGCTGGTGGTACCATCATTACCTTCACTGCTCTTGTATTTGAAGGGACTGGTAGTGGTAGAAATCATGCAGAGGCTCTCCAGATCAAACCCAAGCCTGAATAATAGAAATTTTGGCATTGTACCAGTTGTCAGAGCAATACTGCAGGGCAGCCAGCAGACCCTCAGGAGATGAGGCTGGAAGTGAAGTTATTTTTCACACCATGCTGTGAATGCTAGCTACAAAGATATTGGGAGATTACTTCAATAGCTGTTTAAAAAAAAAGTCATCAACCTATCCGGAAAGCTAACCATTCTAATTGATTTAAAAAATATGTTTGCTTTTTTTATCTTTACTTAATTGGAGTCTATTAACCACATCTATAGTTGGTTGACACATCATCCTAAATGTGTGGATAAACTCATTGCTGTATCCTGTAGCACAGCAAATAGCTTATTGATTAGTTTTTTTTGAATCAAAGACAAAATTATTCAGTGAAATTATAGTTCTAGAAACCAAATAGAAACTAAACTTTCTTTACTGGAATATATTATACAGATTTTGCACAACTCAAGGAGTTTTCTTTTAGTGTTATTTTAACTTTGGAGGGAAGAGTTTTCATCAACTATTTCACACAAAAGTTACATATTTAATGTGAATTATTAAGAAAAGAGCTTTACAGCATGCAAAAAAAAGTTTTCATGTCGTCCCAAAACATATTAAAATAAAAAAAATGTGCAGATGTTGGAAATCTGAAACAAAATCAGAAAATTATGGAAACATTCAGCAGGTCAGACAGTCTATGTGGAAAAATTAAGTCTTCACAACATTTCTGTTTATTAAATTATGCAATTTTATTGAAAGAGAAACCCACACTGGTAGCATGTACATCATATATCATAACTGCTTCACCAGAGGACACCACAATGAACTTTATTTTTGAAGTCATAAATTAGATATACTTTATGTCCTGTGTAGATGACAGTTTGCCTTCTGAAGTTCCAAAACATGGCAGGAAGAAACCTCTGATGTGAATTTACACTCATTACCCACCTCTGCAAAGAGAAGACAAATCAGGAATCCTCAGAGATGCTATAAGCTGGCTTTTTTCAAGAAAGTGAGTCAAATCCCATTTTGGTAATTCAAAAGGAGATCTTTCTTTACCTGTTGTCAGGCAATAATGATCATGCCTCTCATAATGCACCAATTCCACCTCTGAAGAATGATCTTCATCACCTGAAAACTCAAAGAAAAGTACAGATATCAGTGCTAATTAGTTCTCATAGTCTTTTGCGATTTTACAGAAGTCTTCACCTCTGCCAAAATGAGAGCTAATGAGGTGAAAGCTTCCTAAATTTGGTTATCTGCATAACCTTATTTCCATCATTTTTCTGTGACATGATGAGATGTAACCGACTGCACTCTCAGGTTGAGTAAACCCACTCAGAATCAGCATAGAAGCAAGTTGTCTTGTCTCCAAGGGACTGCCTACAATGAAGATACTTTTCAGATTCTAATAACTTTTTCAATTTTTCCTATTGCAATATTATCTCTGCTTACCATTCTACTGAAACTGGGACATGGAAAACTGATTAAGCTCCATTGTAGAGCTATAGTTTAAAGCTGCTGCACAGAGATGAGGCTTATTCGTGCAAACTCAGAGACTGAGCTCCAAGCCATGGTCAGCTTGCTCTCAGAAGAGAACAGGAGGTTAATCCTTGCACTAAACACCCATAATGCAGAAACCCTCAATCAGCCTGTTCCCGCTGCACCACAATGAAGTTCACTAACAATAAAAGTGCTCAACAAGACCTGGGAACTGTGAATCACTTTCCATATCTTAGCAGTCACCACTCAGTGAAGGCAGACATTGATGTGAAAATTCATCTCCAACTTCAATTCCAGCTTGGCCTGTGGCATCAAGGGAAAATCTTCCATGATTAAGACCTTGAGCCTAGCACTCTCATAGAATTCCGGACAGTGAGACCCATCTCCTGTATGCCTCGGAGTTGTGAACTGCCTCCAGAAAGCCTGTCGGAGCATTAGTGAGATACTGCCAAAACTGTCTCCACAGAAGTCTCCCAAAGAAGTGGTGTGATATACAATTGGGTGTCCTCTCCCAGGACAGCAAGCAATGCTCCAGTGGGGGAGAAGGCCAGCAATGTCTGGCACACTGGACCCATGGAGCGAGCAGTCTGTCTCATGATCCATAGCAACAAGAGGTCATCAGGAGCAGAGAAAAGTTGCTCTGCTCTGTAAGACTGCATGAAAATATGGAACATCTTCACTGATATAGAATCCTTGCCCTGTCACCAATCAACATGTCTTTGGGAATGTGCACAGAAGAGACTTGGAAGCATCGTGCAGAAACATGGAAAGCAACCCTAACCTCCAATATGACCTACGGTAGTGATGGTGGGGGGCGGGGAGAAAGGGGCATGGTCCCTGATCCACCTTATAAATCCCCAAACTAGTATGGAAGTAAATCATTGTCTGCACATACTGAAGGCATTCCTGGATGGTCTGATGAGTAAAGAGCTAATGTGGAGGATACTTTACATTCCAGTGAGGAGCAAAATTGCCTCAGCTTTCTTTCAGTTAGGATCTCTGTCAATCCTTTGTTTCTTAGTTCACAACTACCACTCTGGACTGGCAAACACATCACTCCATTGTTGGAATTAGTTGGGACAAATGGAGCCCTGTTCCTTCGTCCCATGTATTGCAGGACAGAACCTGCCTCTTGGGTGATTTCATGCAGAAACTAACAGAATGGTTTACTATAAGCTGGGAGATACTATTACCTGAGAAGTGATTATCACTTTCTTCAGAACTTGCAGTCAACTTTGCAACAAACTGTAGATGCTGAAAGTCTGAAAGAAACTTTGGTTAGACCACACTTGGAGTATTGTGTTCAGTTCTGGTTAGCTCATTATAGGGAGGCTGTGTTTGTACAAACTTTAGAGAGGGTGCAAAGCAGATTTCTTTTTTTCTTTGGAATGAAGAATGATGAGAGGTGACTTGATAGAACTGTATCTGATGGTACAAGTTATAGATTGCGTGGACAGCTAGCACCTTTTTCCCAGAGTGGAAATGGTTCACATGAGAGGGCATAATTTTAAGGTGATTGAAAGAAAGTTTGGCGGGGGGGGGGGGGGGTGGAGGAGTGGCAAAGGTATTTTTTTTACGGAGAGTGGTAGGTGTGTGAAATGCACAGCCAAGGTGATGGTGGAGGCAGATGCATTAGAAATATTTAAGATACACATAGATAGGTACATAGATTAAAGAAAAATAGAGGGCTATGTGGGAGGCAAGTGCTAGATTGATCTTGGAGTACATTAAAAGTTGGCACAACATTGTGGGACAGAGGGCCTGAACTATGCTGAACTGTTGCAAAAACAGAAAAACCATGCAAACTCTCAGAAGGTCAGGCAGCATCTGTGGAAAGAGAAACTGTTAATTCGTTAGGTCTAAGATCCTTTGTCAAACAAAGATCTGATAAAAGTTTTTCAATGTGAAGTATTAACTCTTCTTAAATTAGTAAATAGGTTTATTATTGTCACATATACAGAGGTACAGTGAAAAACTTTACAGATCATTGTGTGCAGCTTTGGTCACCTTCCTCCAGGAAAGATCTCAAAAAGATTGAAAGAGCGCAGAGAAAATACAAAATGGTGTTGTCAAGACTTGCAGACGAGTTATAGGGAAGGGTTGGTTAGGTTAGGACTTTTTTCCTTAGTATGTAAGAGAATGTGGTGAGATTTGATAGAGATATACAAAATTATGAGGGCTGTAGACAGGGTAAATGCAAACAGGCTTTTTATAATGAGGTGGGATGAGACTAGAACTAGAGGTAATGGGTTAAGGGTGAAAGGTGAAATGTTTAAGGGAACATGAGGGGGAACGTCTTCACAGAGGGAGGTGAAATTGTGGAACGAGCTCCCAGTGGAAGTGATGCAGGTTCGATTTCAATGTTTTTGCCAAGTTTAGATAGGTACATGGTTAGGAAGGGTCTGCAGGGTTATGGTCCAGGTGTAGGTATGTGGGACAAGGCAGATTAATAGTTCAGCGTGGAACTATTTCTGTGCTGTAGTTTTCTATGACCGCATCATTTCCTCACGTCAGTGAATTGAGTTGTAGAATGGAAAACGTTAACAGAATGCAAAATAACGTGTTGGAGTTACAGACAAAGTTAAGTGCAGGTAGACAGAAGGTGCAAAGGCAATAGAGTCCATCTTATCGTACAAGAGGTCCATTCAATAATCTTATAACAGCAGGACAGAATCTGTTCTTGAGCAGGGTGAGAAGAGAGAATGTCTGGGATAGGTGAGGTCTCTGATTATTCTGGCTGCTTTTCCTAAGCCAGTGAGAAGGGTAGACATAGTCCATGGAGAGAAGGATGGTTTTGGTAATGTGCTGAGCAGTGTCCACAACTCTCTACAGTTTCAGGTGCTCTTGGTGAGCCATACTAAGTCAGATAGGAAGCTTTCTGTGGTACATTAAAAATTGCTGGGGGTCAGTGCAGACAGGCAGAATTTCTGTAGCCTCCTGAGGGAGTAGCGGTACTGGGGCTCGCTCTTGGCAGTTGTGTCCATGTGGTTGGACCAGAACACTCCTAGGAGTTTGAGGCACTCAGCCCTCTCAGCCTCAGCACCAATGATGTAAACAGAAGCGTGTGCACTGCCCACCTTCAGAAATCAAGGATCAGTTTTTCTGTTTTCCTGGCCCCAAGGAAAAGATTGTTGGCATGACCCCTTGTCACTGAGCTCTGTCTCCTTCCTGTACTCTGGTTATTTGAAAATTAGATCACAACATTGGTGTCATCTCAAATTTATAGATGGGGTTTGGGGAAACGTAGCCACACCATCGTGAGCTTTATTTCCATGGATGTTCCCTGATCCTGCCGGTGCATCCAGATTTTTCTATTTCGATGCAGCAAAATATCAATGTTTGTTACAAATAATGATTAGTAATGTGTAACACTGCATAAAAAAATATAGTGTCCTTGAAAACTAATGAACTTTGTAAACACGAGGAACTCTCCTACCCCCACCGATGACCCCTTCTCCCATCTTCAACCCTCCTCCTCTTCATGGACACCCGGCTCTGGTCTTCTGCCTGCTCTGGATCTCTTTATTGCTAATTGCCAACGGGACATCAACCGTCTTGACTTCACCACATGGTGTTCCAATTCCAACCTCACTCCTTCCGAATGCTCTGCTCTCCGCTCCCTCCGCACCAGTCCCAACCTCACTATTAAACCTGCTGATAAGGGGGGAGCTGTTGTTGTCTGACATACTGACCTCTACCTGGCTGAGGCACAGCTACAATTCTCTGATACCTCTTAATTACCCCTTGATCATGACCCCACTAAGGAGCACCAGGCCATTGTCTCCTATACCATCACCAACCTTATCAGCTCTGGGGATCTCCCATCCACTGCCACCAATCTGATAGTTCCCATACTCCGCACTTCCTGTTTCTACCTCCTACCCAAGATCCACAAACCTGCCTGTCCAGGTAGATCTATTGTCTCAGCTTGCTCCTGCCCCACTGAACTCATTTCTGCATACCTTGACACTGACTTATCCCCCCTTGTTCAATCTCTTCCCACCTATGTTCGTGACACTTCTCACGCTTTGAATTTTTTCAATGATTTTAAGTTCCCTGGCCCCTACCGCCTTATTTTCACCATGGACGTCCAGTCCCTATGTACTTCCATCCCCCATCCGGATGGTCTCAAAGCTCTTTGCTTCTATTTGGATTCCAGACCTAACCAATTCCCCTCTACCACCACTTTCCACCATCTAGCGGAATTAGTTCTTACTCTCAATAATTATCCTTTGGCTCCTCCCACTTCCTCCAAACCAAGGGTGTAGCCATGGGCACCTGTATGGGTCCCAGTTATGCCTGCCTTTTTGTTGGCTTTGTGGAACAGTCCATATTCCAAGTCTATACGGGTATCCATCCCTCTCTTTTCCTTCGCTACATCGATGACAGCATTGGCACTGCCTCCTGCACGCATGCTGAGCTCGTCGACTTCATTAACTTTGCCTCCAACTTTCACCCTGCCCTCAAATTTACCTGGTTCATTTCTGACACCTCCCTCCCCTTTCTTGATCTTTCTGTCTCCATCTCTGGAGACGGCCTATCTACTGATATCTACTATAAGCCTACAGACTCTCACATTGACCTGGACTATTCCCCTTCCCACCCTGTCTCTTGCAAAAAGGCTATCCCCTTCTCACAATTCCTCTGTCTCCACCGCATCTGCTCTCAGGATGAGGCTTTTCATTCCAGGACGAAGGAGATGTCTTCCTTTTTTAAACAAAGGGGCTTCCCTTCGTCCACCATTAACTCTGCTCTCAAATGCATCTCTCCCATTTCCCACACATCTGCCCTCATCCCATCAACCCGCCACCCCACTCAGGATAGGGATCCCCTTGTCCTCACCTACCACCCCACTAGCCTCCAGATCCGACGTATAATTCTCTGTAACTTCCGCCACCTCCAACGGGATCCCACTACCAAACACATTTTTCCCTCCCCCCCCTTCTGCTTTTCGCAGGGATCACTCCCTACGCGACTCCCTTGTTCACTCGTTTCCCCCCCCCCATCCCTTCCCACCATTCTCCCTCCTGGCACTTATCCTTGTAAGCAGAACAAGTGCTACACCTGCCCTTACACTTCCTCCCTCACCACCATTCAGGGCTCCAGACAGTCCTTCCAGGTGAGGCGACACTTCACCTGTGAGTCAGCTGGTGTGGTATACTGCATCTGGTGCTCCTGGTGTGGCCTTTTATATATTGGTGAGACCTGACGCAGACTGGGAGACCGTTTCGCTGAACACCTACGCTCAGTCTGCCAGAAAAAGCAGGATCTCCCAGTGGCCACACATTTTAATTCCATGTCCCAATCCCATTCTGATATGTCTATCCATGGCCTCCTCTATTGTCAAAATGAATCCACACTCAGGTTGGAGGAACAACACCTTATATACTGGCTGGGTAGCCACCAACCTGATGGCATGAACATTAACTTCTCTAATTTCCGTTAATGCCCCTCCTCCCCTTCTTACCCCATCCCTGACATATTTAGTTGTTTGCCTGTTCTCCATCTCCCTCTGGTGCTCCCCCCCCCACCCTTCCTTTCTCCTGAGGCCTCCTGTCCCATGATCCTTTCCCTTTTCCAGCTCTGTATCACTTTCACCAATCACCTTTCCAGCTCTTAGCTTCATCCCATCCCCTCCGGTCTTCTCCTATCATTTCGCATTTCCCCCTCCCCCCCACTACTTTCAAATCTCTATCTTTCCTTTCGATTAGTCCTGACGAAGGGTCTCGGCCCGAAACGTCGACAGCGCTTCTCCCTATAGATGCTGCCGGGCCTGCTGTGTTCCACCAGCATTTTGTGTCTGTTGTTGTTTGAACTTTGTAAAACAGGATTTCAATGAGTAGATGCATGGTAGCATATCAGTTAGTACAACATTATTACAGTTCATGGCATTGAAGTTTGGAGGTCAATTCTGGCGCCTTCTGTTTGGAGTTTGTGGAACGCGTGGGTTTCCCAGGGGTGCTCAGGTTTCCTCTCTCAGTCCAAAGATGTAGTGGTTTTTAGACAAATTAGTCATTGTAAAGTGTCCTGTGATTAGGCGAGAGGCAAATTGGTGGGTTGCTGGGCAGTGCAGTTCAAAGGGCCGGAAGGGCCTGTTCTGAGCTGTATCTCTAAATAAAATAAAAATAAACCAGTGAAAGGCCCTGAATAAATATTTATGTGTTGTTTAAAAAATAATGGCAATACTCTATCTTGCAAATAATTCATGACACTGCTACTGTCTCATATGCAGTAATGTAGTGGTTAAAACTTAATGTTCAGTGAGAACTGCAAAGGGCTCGATGTGGTTATTTTAAAGGCTGTTGTTGCATCATTGCTGATGTATACATATAGAATTGTTCCTTAACAAATGAGATGTTGAGATGTTCTTTTAATTACCTGCCAAACTATTTATAAAGGAACAAAGCAAAATGTAGTAGTGATGGTAGCATATGTGGAGGGGAAAAGCAGATAAAGGTCCTTTAGAGTTAACCAAGTTCTGATGAAATACTGTTAATTCTGTGTCTTTCCACAGATGCTGCCTTACCAAGTATTTCCAGTTTTTGTGTTTTTACTCAACAGAAAGCAAACTTTTAAAGCCGCGGTAATCTATAATCATATTATGTTTTAGCCCAGCAGGTGCTGCTCTACTGTGGTCGTACTGTGACCCTTGCAGAGAAATAATTTCAGTCTGATATATTATTCTAGCAAGGTTCACGTCCATAATGTGTATTGTTTAAATTGCTTTAATAGTTTCCTGCTAATCTCAATATATGAATCAAGGAATAAAAGGTCAATTTTAAAATCAGGTCATCACAGCCACGATGGTTCCAGTAATTTTGTTAGCAAGCAGTTCTTTTTTGGTATTGTACTGATGTTAATCAAAAGCTTTCTTTGGAGACAAAGGACTTGACTTGAGGATCAGGATGTATTTATCCAAGATCTGCAGTAACTGTGATTGTACGGCAAATAATGTATAACACTATTAACCTGGCAAAACATTCTGGCCATTGTGGTTCTTAAGTAGTTCCTGGTAGTACTGCTTATGATTTATTGACATATGCTTGTACTTGCAACCCTGTTGCAGTCATTGACATTTCCAGCACAGGGGCCATTCAGCCCATTGCAGGCATGCAGGTAAGTGCCTGCTTTTTCAACACAATCTCTGCTTTGCATTTTGAGTGGGTGAAGGCAGCAGTAATCAGAGGAGCTGGGTAAATAGGAATGCTTAGGCAACATGCCGTGCATCATATTGAGCTAGGATCAGACGATTGGCTCCTGTCAGGGACTGAGGAATGACATTTGAGGGCTAACAGTAGAAAAGAAAGTGAAATTAAAAATATGACGGGGAAATTGAAGAAATGCTGGTGGAATTGATCATTGTTGAGGAAATGAGAGGCTGGCTTTCAGTGATGTTTATCAAAAAATTGAACTTACTGAAATAGTAATTTCCTTCATGTTACTAATTTCAGTTCAAAAGTGCCTGTCAACCTTTAGATCTGCCGTATGAATTTCCTTAGGAACATTCGTAGTGTACAGTTTACTGAATAAACTGGCACATTATAATCCTCTGGAAAACTAGTCCACCACAGACAATGAATCAATGTTCATATTTGCTATTGGGCAAGGTGGGCCCCAAATTGTTTAATTTGCTCCGTCCTTGTTTCTGCTCACAGAGTCACAGTGCACTATACCCTTTGGGTCATTTAATATGTGCTGGCCTGCTTGCGCCTAGACCCATCTACCTCAGCTCTCCATACTCTTCTCATCCATCCAAACTCCTCCTAAATGTTACAACTGAACTCACGTCTACCTCTTCTGCTGGCAGCTCGTCCCACACTCACACCACCCTCTGAGTCACGAGGCTCCCCCTCAGATTCCCTTCAACATTTGACCTTTCAATCTGAACTTCTGACCTCCAGTTGCAGTCTCACCCAACCTGAGGAGAAGGCCTGTAAGCATTCAACGTACCTATCCTCATAATTCCGTGTACCTCTATAGATCAGCTTTCACCTTCCTGCGTTCCAGAGAATAATGTCCTGAACTATTAAACCTTTCACCGTCACTGTCTTTCAGCTGCATTGACTTGGTTGCAGTCCTTACATTGGAGAAAGATTTGATTATGAGTTGGTGACACAGTTGGATCTGATTCTGTCTTCGGCCAATGCATGATAATCAGAGGCTTCTTGTTGCCACAGTACCGTAACAGTAGTGTGACGCTATTTCAGCTCGGGTGCCAGAGTTCACAACGCTCTCCTAGCATCCTCCGTAAGGAAGTTTGTACCTTCTTCCCATGATCATCTCTAGTTTCCTCCCACACTCCAAAGATGCACCATTTAATAGGTTAATTGGTAAGTTGCCCCGTGATTAGGCTAGGGTTAAATAGGTGGGTAGCTTGTGGGGGGGGGGGGGTTGCAGCTCACTGGGCTGGGAGGCCCTTTTTTTGCGCTGTGTCTCAGAAGAAAGAAATGTTTCTTCTCCCTGGCTGGCAGGTTGTAACTGCAATGGTGGCACTGGTGTCAGTACTGAGCAAGTTTAGCTCGTTCAGCAACCTTGATACAGGCAGGTGGAGTTCAGTAAATTCGAATCTGCTCAACAAAGGTACTGAAGGCATTATGTAGAAAGTCAGATTGATTAACTGCACTCTGTTGAAATGCCTGATGTCATTGGAAACTTAGTTTTGTTCAGGATGATCCGGATAATGTTATTTAATGGCAATCATTCTGTCTCTACACTGAGCACTCAATCCACACAGTTCACCTTTCAGAGCTGACAGTCAAGTAATAAAGTGTCGTGGCATCATTGTTTTGAGGACTTTCAGAACATTCTCTGAAAGTGAACGAATCTCAGTTAAGTTGTTTTGTTCTTTGTGCCAGATTGCATGACCTTTCTCATGGGTGAATTTTGTCTTTTCAGGATGACACTGAGCCTTATTTCATTGGAATATTTTGCTTTGAAGCTGGCATCAAAATCATTGCTCTGGGATTCGTGTTTCATAAAGGGTCCTACCTTCGAAATGGCTGGAACGTGATGGATTTTGTGGTGGTTCTCACAGGGTAAGTTGCTGAAAAACCTTCTACTGTCAGTCTTGTTTTGTTGTGGATTACAAATGCTTTGCTGGCAGAAGGTTGTGAAGGTAGACATTTTGGAACTGCAGAGTTTACTGTTACGCTAGAGGCTTTCTGAAATGAGTTCTCTGTTATCTGATCTCTGTTTCAGTTATCAGAATATTTCAGGATAAAGGAATAGTTTCAGAAAAAAAACACCTGGCATGAAATATTATTCCATCGCACGGGTTCTTGTGCTTCTATTTAATATCTCTCTTGATGAATAAACCAGTATCACTTAATCGTTTGCAATTTACTTGTCTTTATTGTTGTGGCTCTCAGTTTCAGCCTACAGGCTCCTTTCATTTAATGAATGATAACAGGTTCACCCGCAGACTTACCTGAGGTGATTTGTGTCTCTTACGGTGCAATGGGTGAAATGGAATTGTGTGAAATTGCTTGTCTGATGTTCTGAAGCTGCATTCAAGGTTACTTCAAGAGTATGGGAAAACAAACACTCTGTAATATTTGTCAAAAACGCACAGTAACTGTAAATAGTGCAATTTAATAGTTGTCCAGATACATGTTTGCTTGCACTAATATGATGATGTTGCTTTGAAGTCAAAAGTTAGTCACATAATAAAGTTTTTGCTGCATGAAAAAGAAATTGCAGTTCTGTGTTCAGTTGGAGAAGGAGAAGCAGGGGGCAGCTTTTGGCTCTGTGGCCTGGTAGATTGTTTCTCGTGGTCCAGCCAAGCCGTAGGATATTCAGTGTTTGGGCTTCAAACGAAGTTAAAAATGTCATAAATGCACTCAGTCTGTTTACAGAGAATATTCTGGACAGCATCTTTCAAGATGTTGGAAAAGAAATGATAGGGAGATGATAGTGTAAGGCCATGTTATATTGTCATAAAATGTCTCTATTCGGTGTTCCATAATACATTTTGTTTGCTTATAGCAAGTACCCCAAGTTAAGGGCCATGGGCAGGATAATATTTGCAGGAGAAATAAAATATGTAGAGGATATCTGGTTGTAACTAGATGTAATTCTCAGACTGATGAGAACAAGAACTGAAACGGTGCATTAAAGAGATATCCATGATTTTGAAGATTGTTATTAACTTTCAGAGTTTGCTTCCATGGGAATACCTTCACTGTTTCAAGTTGATGTTAATTAATACTATGAAAGTTAATATTCAAGTAATTAGTAATTAATTTAATGAAGTCATTATTTCAGTGGCTTAAGTTGCCTAAATAAACCCATGTCTAATCAGAGGTACATCTCCATGTCATTGTTGACAATCAATGGTTAGTTTATCAAATTGTTTAGATCTAGACTGAAAATAAATGTTCAAGATTTTATGCTATTTAGTGGCTTTTTAATATATTTCAAATATGCCCCTTGATGTTGAAAACATACAGCACATGGCTAAAAACCTGCAAACCAGTTGTGTGCTGACCTAGACTGCCGGAATTTTATTTCTGAAACTCTGTTTCGATATTGATCCAAGTCCAGTTTACTAACACAGAAATGGCACAAACGTCATTTGTTTGTGACCACGTGCGTGAAGCATACATTTGAAGATGTTGTCTCTACGTCCTGCTGCTCACAATTCAGAGTGATCAGACTGCTGCTTCTGATTGTGCTCTCTCCCCCGAGGCGGCTGTGAGCAAACACTGGTATTTAGTTTAATGAAGTCGATTGGACATTTGATTCCATTTACAAATGGGTGGATCTTATTTATCACCCAACAATCTACTTGTTCAATCTCAGTGAGGTATGGTTCCATAACTATATTCACTCAAAAATGTCATTAATGTTTAAAAAAATTAAACGATCTTGAATTTGATGTGATAATTTTTTTATAAAGTGAAACAAATGTGCTGCTACCTTGACAAACTAAAGCTCTGTGTGAAGCCTTGTTGTGAATATTGAGGGAGAGCACACTGCCTCCTGTAACTGTGACACAGACAAGTGGGAGGGCATGGCGAAACAAGGTTAGGTTGAGTGAGTGGGTGAGAATTTGGCAAACAGAGTTTAATGTGGGCAAGTGTGAGGTTATGCATTTTAGTAAGAGGAACTGAAAGCAAGTTTTTTATCTAAATGAAGAAAGATTGCAGTTAAGTGAAGTACAGAGGGGAATAGAGATTGCAAAGGTCAGCAAACAGGCACAGCGGGTGGTAAGGAAAGTAAATGACATCATGGCCCTTATTGTAGGAGGGTTGAAGCTCCGGAATAGGGAAGTTTCGTAGGAATTGTATGGGCCACTGTGGCCACCGTGCATAATTTTGGTCTCCTTATTAAAGAGAGGACATATTGGCAGTGGAGGCAGTCTAAAAGAGATTTCACTAATCTGCTCCCTGGGACAAGAGGGCGTCCTGTCACGAGCGGCTAAGGAAATGTAATCTGTATTTTTTTTTGGACTTTGGAAGGAGGAGTGATCTTATCAGAATATATAAGATGCTTAGGGGCAGGACAGAGTAGATGTTCAGATGGCAGAATCTCAAATAAGAAGACTTATAAGAGGTCTTCACCAATCAGCACTTTGAGTACAAATGTTGCGATGAAATGTTCCAGGCGTACGAGACACTGGAGAGACAGCATGTGGAGTATTGTGTGCACTTCTGGTCGTACACCTAATAGGAAGGATGTCAGGAAGCTAGCAAAGGTACTGAAAAGATTCACAATGACAAGAGGGCTTGATTTATAAAGGGAGACTGGATAGGTTGGGGCTGTTTTCCCTGGAGGAAAGGAGACTGAGTGGTGCCATTTACAGGTTTATAAAATCATGAGGCCTTCGATAGGGTGAATGGTCACAGTCTTTTTGCCAGATTGTGGAAATCTAAAACTAAATGGTGCAGGTTCAAGGGGCAAGGGGGAAAGTTTAAAGGGGATCGTGGCGGGGGAGGGGGGGGGGTAAGGTTTTCCGTACAGAGGTTGGTCAGTTGACGGAACGAATGCCAGAGAGAGTGGTAGAGATGGGTGCAACAAGAACATGTAAAAGACAGCTGGGCAGATACATGGATAGGAAAGGTTTAGATGGAAATGGGCAAATGCTAGCAAATAAGATGAGTTCAGATAGGCATCTTGGTGTGTGGGCGATCTGGGCTAAAGGGACTGTTTCTGTACTGAATAATCACTCTCTGACTCCAGGGCAATGGATATTTAAAACTGAGATGTTCAGGAACAGCTTCCTGCGGACGCTGGTGGATCTCTGGAATTCACTACCTCTGAGCATTGTAGAGTCAAGCCTTCTGGGCTATTGAAAGAAGTAGATAGTTTTTGGAAAGACTATTAAATTGAGGGCTGTGGGAACTGGTTCTGGAGAGTTGATGATGCATGATCCTATTGAATGGTGGGGAGAGGTTAGAGGGGCTGAGTGGCCTCCTGCTCCTGCTCCATTGTTCTTGTTCTAATGGTTACCTCATTTTGATCAGACAAGGTGCTTCCTTCCATTTCTAAATCCACACTGAGAGTAGTATTTCTTGTTTGTACAGTCGATGATCAGTCTGTGTTTTTAATGTTGGGAGTTTTAAACTCTGCTGCTGGAAAATAAAAAAAAAATGTTTATCTTGCGGCAGGTGTCCATTTCGTTGTGTGAAAGGCATTTGTCCAATCCAACACTAGCTTGTTTGATAGTCTTTCAGGACTGTCTTTGTATTTATGGCTACTGGTAGCAGACATGCCATCTATCTTGATTGGCTAAGTGAATGTGTTAATTGGGAAGGTGAATTTAGTATTTTAAACCCCAGATAAGGATCGACAGCCATTGAAGGGTGTTGGAAATCTGATAGATACAGAACCATACAGTCAGTTTATTATTGAGGGAGATATCCACTCCAGATGTTGTGTGTTATATTCTGAATTATTTATTCCATCTCAATTGCAATACAAAATTAGATTGTGATTGTGTCAATTTGTTGTAAATCATGAGCTACGTGATTTTGTTTCGATTTTGTAATCTAAGTTAGCAATCATTTTGTTAGTTGTTTCTTCTGCGGAATCAGAAGTTATAGGTTGAGATGTAACATTGATAAAGTTCCCCTTCTCCTTCCCTGTTTATGGCAGACACTCACTATATACTTTAAAGCATAGTTACTTTTTACCTTTACAGAAATGCTCTAGCCAGCTCTAGTTGGGGCGGCAGAGAGGGGGTGAAGTGTGAGTTTCAAAGGAAGCACAGGTAGTCCGTTCTGATTGTCCCACCCCACCACAACCCAGTAGTCTACCTGCAGTACAATGTTGGGAGCAAGAGAAGTAATTCATGGCAAATGGGAAAATGTGCTACTAGACATTTTCCACCATTAAAAAATGTCTGTAAAGAACATTTTCATTATTGTAATTTGTACTACTTCCATTTGATCATGGTTTCAGTTCCTTTAACTCTGTAACTGAATCTAATCTAGGAATAACCTTGTCCACCTTTTGTAAGAATTATTCAACAGAAAGCAGTGGAGCTGTGTTTTGCATCTGTGAAGTTTATTGTAAACTCTAGGGACAGGTGTGGGACAATGTTATTTGTGGGATCAATTGTGTTCAGACCAGAAGTAGGTTCGTATATGATGCCAACTTCAAGCAACACCCCATCACATTTAAAGTTTATTCTTGTGTTGCAGTCTGAAAGAGGTCACCATTCCAAGAAAAAGATGACAGACATTGGTCATACCTTAACACTGTTGCAGTTGTTCTTTCTTGTGGGCTGATCTTGTTTCCTCGGAAATAATTTAATTATTTTAAAGACTACTGAAAACTCTACAGTTTGTGTTAACAGAGAAGACCTTTAAAAATGTTTTTGTTATTTTAATAAATTAACATCAGATCTTGTAGTGGGATAGTGAGAAACGTTAAACTAACTTGTTCAGATATGAGCAATCCATGTGGCAACTTTAGATGAACACAAAACAATCTCCATGTCTTTTTCCATAATGATCAAACAAATAAACATCCTACTTTGAGAATGTTCATTTTGGAAATTGAACTTAATATATAAATGTATACGGTAAATTATATCATTAAAGTATCACAAGGGATTATCTGGGTCGTGTAGATTTCATTGCAATGGTGTCTTCCCCACTGTCTTTAACTTGAATGCGCCAACTTTGGTTAAACCAGTTATTGCCTTCATTGCTCCATCCTACCTAAATGTGTTGTTTTTATGGAAGTTTATAAAAATTGTTCTAAAAATAAGAATTTAGATATGTATAGCTAAGTGCTTTTGCACAGTAACTATGATTGCACCTTCTGTCCACTTGCACTAGACTTTCTCTGTAATTTTCAGAGCAGCCAATTTATATCCAGCAACACACACAAAACGCTGGAGGAACTCAGCAGGCGAGACAGCATCTGTGGAAAAGAGTAAGCAGTCATCATTTTGGGCCGAGACCCATCATCAGGACTCTGAAGGGTCCTGAAGCAGGGTCTCAGCCTGAAACGTCGACTGTACTCTTTTCATTAGATGTTGCCTGGGCTGCTGAGTTCCTCCAGCGTTTTGTGTGCATTGCTTTGGATTTTCTCGTGTTTATATACAGCAAGCTTTAACAGAAAACAATGATCATGTCATCTCATTGGTTGAGAAGTAAATATTGGCTAAGATTCCAGGTGATAACTCTTGTGTTCTGCTGCAAAGTCATTCAGATACAGAGGGATCTTTAATGGCCACCTGGAAGTGTGGCCTGAGACTTCAAGTTGAAGTTCAAGTTTGTTGTCATTTGAGTCTACATATATACAACCACGAGAATCAATATTCCTCTGGGCCTTGGTACATGTATCACACACAGCAACTAAAACAAAATATCACCACGAAAAAGTTAATAAAGTAAAATTCAAAATGCATTTAGTGTGCAGCACAGGTAAACAGCAAGCATTACTTAGCTTGCTGTCCAAATGACGAGACCTCAGTGATGGCAGGGTATCAATTAGACTCTCCGCCTGGGGAATGAAGCTGTTACCCAGTCTGGCAGACCTAGTCCCAATGTTCCTGTACCTCCTTCCTGATGGCAGTGGGTCAAAGAGATTGGTTGTGATCCTCAACAATGTTTCGGGTCCTTTGTACGCAGTGCTCCCAGTAAATGTCACAGATAGGGTGGTGGGGGTGGGGGGGGGGGGTGGAGGGAGACCCCAGTGTTTTTCTTGGCGGTTTTTACTCTCCTCTGTAGGGTCTCACACTCAATGCCTTGCAACTTCTGTACCACACAATGATGCAGCCAGACAGGACCCTCTTTATGGTGCTCCTGTAGGGAGTTTTTAGAATAAGGGTGGGGAGTCTTGCATGCATCTGCCTCTTCAGAAAGTGGAACAGTTGCTGTGCCTTCTTAACTAATGAGGAGGAGTTGTGGATCTATGTTAGATCCACTGTTATGTGCACACAAGGAACCTGGTGCTATTTACTCTCTCCTCAGCAGAGCCACTGATTTGCAATGGAGAGGATTTGTCCTGCACCTTCCAAAGTACAGAGTCTTCTCTTCTGCCATGTCCACGTTGAGAGTCAGGTTGTTGTTCTCACATCATTTCTACCTCCTCTCTGTATGTCGACTCATTGTTGCTGATGAAGCCAACCACGGTTGTATCATCAGCGAACTTGGTGATGTGGTTTGAGTTGGATCTGGCAGTGTGGTCATGAGTCAGCAGTGTGAACAGCGGCAGGCTGAGCACACAGCCCCAGGGGGGCTCCAGGACTCACCATGAGAGAGCATGAGACGTTACTGCCAGCTCAGACTGACTGGGTCGTTCCATCAAGGGGTCCAAGTTCCAGTTACAGAGAGAGGTGTTGAGTCCCATCAAGGGCAGTTTACCCACCAGCCTCTGACAGATGGTTGTGTTAAACACTGAGCTGAAATGGATGAACAACACCCTGGCATATGAGGCATCATTTTCTAGGTGTGACAGTTTGGGATGGAGGGCTGAAGCTATGGCATCGTCAGTGGGTCAGTTTGAGTGGTTCGCAAACTGGAAAGGGCCCAATGTGGCTGGAAGGGTGGGATTTCATACGATCCATTACCAGCCACTCAAAGCACTTCATGACTGTTGCTGTCAGTGCCACGGGGGTGGTGGGGGGGGAGGGGAATAGTTTAGGCCAGATACCATTTCTCTCTTGGGCACTGGAATGATTGGTAGCTGCTTTGAAGCCTGGGGGTACAGTGGACTGTTGCAAAGAGATATTAAAGATGTCTGTTCAAACCTCTCTTAGCTGGTCCACAAACAATACCTCAGCATCTGACCAGGAATGTTGTCCGTCCCACAGCTTTGCGTGGGTTTACCCTGGCTAGGATTCTCCCCAGCTCAGCTGAGGCCTGACAGGGCACCTGTTCCACAGGGAGAGAGGGGGCTTTCCCCAAATGTCGAATCACTCATTGCGTCAAATCATGCCATGGACGCCATTTAGCCTATCAGGTAGGCAGTGTCACCGTCATTGACATGCAGAGTGGATTTGTAAACTGTTATGCTTTGTGCACCACATGTGTTCTGTATGTTCCTGGTGTCACAAAGGTGTCTGCGGATTTTCTGTGAGTATTCTCACTTTACCCTCCTGATGGCATGGGCTAGCATGGCTCTTGTCCTTAGAGTCATCAGGTTTAATATCACTGACATTTGTCATGATTCTTGTTGTTTTGCCTCCTTAATATATAGTGTAATACGTTAAAAACTATTAATCATGACAAGAAATATATATGCCACACATACATGTATACAAAATCAAATTAAATAAGCTGTGCAAACAAGAGAGCAAAAGAAAGCATGAGGTGGTGTTCATTGTCCATCTAGAAATATGATGATGTCACTGTTCTTAAAGCATTTTGTGTGTGTGTGTGTGTGTGTGTGTGTCTTCAGTCTCCTGTACCTCCTCCCTGATGCCTCAGATGAGAAGATGGCATGTCCTGGGTGCTGGGGATCCTTGATGATCAACACTGCCTTTTGATGGTGTCCTCAGTGCTGGGGGAGGGGCTAGTGCCCTTGATGGAGCTGGCTGAGTTTGCAGCCTGTGCAGTGGCCCCTCCACACCAGAATACTCTCCATGGCACATCTGTAGAAGTTTTTTGGAGTCTTTGGTGCATACACTACAAACTCCAAGTGAAATATAGCCACTGTTGTGCCTTATTTGTAACTGCATCAGTATGTTGGGCCCAGGATAGATCTTCAGAAATGTTGATACCCAGGAACTTGAAACTGCTCACCCTTTCCACTGCTGATCTGTCCATGAGGTCTGCCACGTGTCCCCTCAACATCCCTTTCCTGAAGTCCACAAACAATTCCTTGGTCTTACTGACGCTGAGAGCTAGTGGTTGTTATGACACCACTCAACCAACTGATCTACCTCTCTCCTGAACGCATCATCACCACTTGAGATTCTGCCAACAACAGATGTGTCAACAGCAAATTTATAGGTGGCATTTGACTCGTGTCGAGCCATACAGTTGTAGATGTAGAGAGAGTATAGCAGTGGGCTAAGCATGCATCCTTGAGGTGTGCCAGTGACTGTCAGTGAGAGGAGATGTTGTTTCTGATCTGCACAGACTGTGGTCCTCGATGAGAAAGTCAAGGATCCAGTTGCAGAGGGAGGTAAAGAAGCTTGTTGATTTGTTCTGCGGGTATTAAATGTTGAGTTGTAATCAATAAACAGCAGCCCGATGAAGGTATTACTGTTGTCCAAGCGATCCAAGACAGAGTGGAGAGCTGGTGAGATTGCATCCGCCTTAGACCTATTGTGGCAATGGGCAAATTGCAGCTGGTCCAGGTCCCTATTTATGCAGGAGTTGATTCTGACCATGACCAACCTCTCAAAGCATTTCATCACAGTAGATGTCAGTACAACTGGGCGATAGTCATTGAGGCAGCTCACCCTGATCTTCTTGGGCACTGGTATGATTGATGCAGGTATGATTGACTGCAGCAGTCAGACTCCTGCCAGTTGTTCAGCACAATTTTTCCAGCATCCTGCCAGGTACACCATCAGGGCCTGACACCTTGTGACGGTTCATCCTCTTGAGAGATATTTTGGTATCGGCCTCTGAGATGGATTCCAGGATTGGCCGATGCTGCAGGATTTTACTTAGGTTTAGTTTTATTCTCCCTTTCAAAGCATGCATAAAAGGCATTGGAAGTGAAGCATTACAGCCATTCATGATGTTGGGTTTCGTCTTGTCAGAAGTGATGGCCTGCAAACCCTGCCAGAGCTGAGCGGCATCCAATTCCATCTCTAACTTCGATTGGAATTACTTCTTTGCTCTTAGGATAGCCTTCCACAGGGCACACGTGGACTTCTTGTATAGTTCTGGATCACTGGTCTTGTATGCCACAGCTCGAGTCCTCAGTAGGCTGTGAATCACCTGCTTCATCCACGGCTTTCTTGAAGGCATGCGTTCATCCGCAAAAGTCTTGATGAAGTTGGTGACAACGGTGGCATATTCATTCAGATTCGAAGATGAATCCCCGAATATTGGCCAGTCCACTGATTCAAAGCAGTCCTGTAAGTGCTCCTCCACTCCCTTGAGCATACCTTCGTAGTCCTCACCACTGGTGCTGTGGTCCTCAATCACTGTCTGTACACTGGGAGAAGAGGGTCATCAGATATGCCAGGATGTTTGAGCTTACCAAAGAGTGGGGTTGGGATAGTGCGGTAAGCGTTCTTGATACCTGTGTAACAGTGATTTAGTGTATTGGCTCCTCTGGTTCTACTGGAGGTATGTTAGTGATAGGACAGGTAAGGGACTTCATCTGCTGGCCTGGTCGAAATCCCATGCAATGGTCGCTTGGTTTACAGACAGACAGACAGACAGACATATTTTATTGATCCCGAGGGAAACTGGGTTTCGTTACAGCCGCACCAACCAAGAATAGTGAAGAAATATAGCAATATAAAACCATAAATAATTAAATAATAATAAGTTAATCATGCCAAGTGGAAATAAGTCCAGGACCAGCCTATTGGCTCAGGGTGTCTGACACTCCGAGGGAGGAGTTGTAAAGTTTGATGGCCACAGGTAGGAATGACTTCCTATGATGCTCAGTGTTACATCTCAGTGGAATGAGTCTCTGGCTGAATGTACTCCTGTGTCTAACCAGTACATTACGGAGTGGATGGGAGTCATTGTCCAAGATGGCATGCAACTTGGACAGCATATTCTTTTCTGACACCAGCGTCAGAGAGTCCAGTTCCACCCCCACAACATCACTGGCCTTACGAATGAGTTTGTTGATTCTGTTGGTGTCTGCTACCCTCAGCCTGCTGCCCCAGCACACAACAGAAAACATGATAGCACTGGCCACCACAGCCTCATAGAACATCCTCAGCATCATCTGGCAGATGTTAAAGGACCTCAGTCTCCTCAGGAAATAGAGATGGCTCTGACCCTTCTTGTAGACAGCTTCAGTGTTCTTTGACCAGTCCAGTTTATTGTCCATTCATATCCCCGGGTATCTGTAATCCTCCACTATGTCCACACTGATCCCTTGGATGGAAAAAGGGGTCACCGGTGCCTTAGCCCTCCTCAGGTCCACCACCAGCTCCTTAGTCTTTTTCACATTAAGCTGCAGATGATTCTGCTCACACCATGTGACAAAGTTTCCCACCGTAGCCCTGTACTCAGCCTCATCTCCCTTGCTGATGCATCCAACTATGGCAGAGTCACCAGAAAAAGATGACTGGTGCAAAACACAAACTCTGCCAGTAACATCCTCTTCCAGTCACAAAAGGTCTTGGTAAGAAGGCGGTTAAAGAACTAAGGGCAACAGAAACCACCAAAGGGGACCAATGAAAGATGGTCTCACAGAATTCCTGGTGGAGTGATCCAGTGGAGTAGAAAGCCCAGGTTACCAGTGACAGATGGTCTCACATATCCACAAACCCATGGAGTTGGTGCTACCAATTAAGCTGTGATTTACACCATGATCTCTGTAGGCAATATGTTACGAATAAGTGGTAAAAACTGCTTCATGTTACCCTGACCCACTGGATGATTTCCCCCATGAAAGGAAAGTCCATATCACAGATCAAGAGCCTCCAATAGGAACATTGAAAATAACATCTGTGAGTTCTTCATACACTCTGCCTGTGCCTTTGGGATTTTATTTATTCACTGGCATGTTGGAGGCATCATTGGAAATGTTGCCTGAGACAGTGAAAAGTAAACCACAGTGGATCTGCAGTGTCATCTACCCTGTGACCAGGTTACAGAACCAGCAAAAATGGAAAACATTTTGGAGTCTGGAATTACTATAAACTAATAGTGTTCATTAGTAACTAAGCAATATAGTAATATAAATGCAAATATATCAAACAGGTTAGCACTGATATATATAAAATGCTAGAGTCAGTTATCTAAGATGTGATAACAGCACATTTGGAAAGAGGTGAAATCATCGGACAAAGTCAGCATGGATTTGTGAAAGGAAAATCATGTCTGACGAATCTTATAGAATTTTTTGAAGATGTAACTAGTAGACTGGATAGGGGAGAACCAGTGGATGAGGTACATTTGGATTTTCAAGAGGCTTTTGACAAGGTCCCACACAGGAGATTAGTGTGCAAACTTAAAGCACATGGTATTGGGGGTATTGTATTGATGTAGATAGAGAATTGGTTGGCAGACAGGAAGCAAAGAGTGGGAATAAATGGGACCTTTTCAGATTGGCAGGCAGTGACTAGTGGGGTACCACAAGGCTCGGTGCTGGGACCCCAGTTGCTTACAATATATATTAATGATTTAGATGAGGGAATTAAATGCAGCATCTCCAAGTTTGCGGATGACATGAAGCTGGGCGGCAGTGTTAGCTGTGAGGAGGATGCTAAGAGGATGCAGGGTGACTTGGATAGGTTAAGTGAGTGGGCAAATTCATGGCAGATGCAATTTAATGTGGATAAATGTGAGGTTATCCACTTTAGTTGCAAGAATAGGAAAATAGATTATTATCTGAATGGTGGCCGATTAGGAAAAGGGGACCTGGGTGTCATTGTACACCAGTCATTGAAGGTGGGCATGCAGGTACAGCAGGCGGTGAAAAAGGCAAATGATATGTTGGCATTCATAGCAAGAGGATTCGAGTACAAGAGCAGGGAGGTTCTGCTACAGTTGTACAAGGCCTTGGTGAGACCACACCTGGAGAATTGTGTGCAGTTTTGGTCCCCTAATCTGAGGAAAGACATTCTTGCCATAGAGGGAGTACAAAGAAGGTTCACCAGATTGATTCCTGGGATGGCAGGACTTTCATATGAAGAAAGATTGGATCGACTAGGCTTATACGCACTGGAATTTAGAAGATTGAGGGGGGATCTTATTGAAACATATAAATTGGACAGGTTAGATGCAGGAAGATTGTTTCCAATTTTGGCGAAGTCCAGAATGAGGGGTCACAGTTTAAGGATAAAGGGGAAGCCTTTTAGGACCAAGATGAGGAGAAACTTCTTCACACAGAGAGTGGTGAATCTGTGGAATTCTCTGCCACAGGAAACAGTTGAGGCCAGTTCATTGGCTATATTTAAGAGGGAGTTAGATATTGCCCTTGTGGCTAAAGGGATCAGGGGGTATGGAGAGAAAGCAGGTACAGGGTTCTGAGTTGGATGATCAGCCATGATCATACTGAATGACGGTGCAGGCTCGAAGGGCCGAATGGCCTACTCCTGCACCTAGTTTCTATGTTTCTATATATATTTTTTTATGTGTGGAAATAGGAACAAAACTAGGCTCTTTCAAACCCAGGGGTAAATGGGTACAGTCTTACGATATGATGAAGGGAGTTCAGTTCAGTTCGAGGTAGTTAGTTGAGTAACATGGAGAGAGAGAGAGAGAGAGAGAGAGAGAGAGAGAGAGAGAGAGATAAAAAGCAGATCTGCTGGGCCACAGACAGACACACCACGAGAGACACAGTGTTGGACACTGAATGAGCTTTGCGCATCCACATGAAGGTGGGGTTTTGGAGGATCGATTCGAGGGAATCTCTCTCTCTCTCTCTCTCACACACACACACACACACACACACACACACACACACACACACACACACACACACACACACACACACACACACACACACACACACACATAGAGTCTCTGCTGGACCCCCTTTCCCAAACTAGGGTGACCCCTAACAGCAGTAACGTTTTGGAAGAACAGATAAAGATGGTAGATTTTCTTCTCTGAAGGACACTAGTGAACCCGACATGATTTTAGAACAATTTGTTAACTTCCTGGTTATTGTTGCTGAGAATAGCTTTAATTCCATATTTACTAAGTGATTTAATTCTAACCTAGTGGATTTGATGCTTATTTTGGAGCAACAATGCATGGTCTTGGTTGCTTGAGCAGAAAGATAACTACAATGCTGACAGACCCTTTATTGGATGTGCTTGATTGTGGAAAGCGATGGTTCCAGCATTATAACAGAACTGTTTAATATTGGGTGAAATCTGGGATTTTCATGAAGGTGCCAAAATAAAGAAAAATGAATGGCTAGTAATCCAAAGGACATGTGGGTTGATTCACTATCCTTTCCAGTGGCTAATGCCAAATTTATCCTTGTACTAGCCTGCTGGACGTGACATTGCTGCAATTAACACAATGGGGGCTGAGGAGGGGAAAAAGCATCAGCCATTATTGAATGGTGGAACAGATTCAATGGGCCAAATAGCCTAATTCTGCTGCTATGTCTTATGGCCTTACTCTGTGAGGTAGAAATTACTGGTCAGTAGAAAGGTTATTTGGTTACATTATCTGGTAAGCAACATCTGGAATGAAAAATAATAAGTCTTTTATGCTTGCCCTTGGTGTTTACATTAGATTGGTTCAGATTCTTTAACCTAGGTGGACTAGATTGTAATGTGGATCTTCTCAAATAAAATGAAGTAGTTTACAGGGCACATATGGTGATGTGATTGTCTTTTTAAATCTACTTGTATTTGTTATGCTACCAGAACAGCAATGCTTTGCTTCATTTCTCTTTGCCCTCCGACTCTCTTTTAAGGTTGAAGTTGTGCTCTGTAACAATGGCCCTTGCATTTCAACAAAGCTGCTTTCTCTCCTTTTGCAGTCTTGTTAATTATTTCCTTTGAAATGTGGTGGATCTGTGAGGTGAACTGTGGTGCAGTTGAATTTCATCACCACAGTAGCATGAACGCGGAGAGAGTATGGACTACCCCTTTCTGACATCTTTGCCTCTTCCACCCACAGATACCAACACTAGTAAGTCAAAATTATTTTCACTACAGTGAAAATTTTGCTTAGATTAGAAGTTGAGAACTATTTATGTCATTGACGATCTATAAATTTAATATCAATATATTTCTGACATTAGTGTCAAGTGTAAAGAACCCCTTGTCATCCACAGCACAGCACAGCACAACGATTGTGACTTGAATTGTGCAAGACTTGTGCAATGTCTGGTATTTCATTGTATTACAGCAAATTTGTACAGTTCAAAAGTTAGGAGCCAAATCAAATCACATAATCTGGATAAATAACTGAGTGGTTCATAAACAGAGGTGCTGCAATATATTTCAACATGATTTTAATTATATTTATTTTGCTTTGGGTTTCATTATGAGCATCAGGAGGTGAGTGATTTTCCTTTGAAGTAATTTGGAAGAAATTAGTTTGCACTGTTTATATGGTATGGTTTAATTTGAAACAGCAGTGAATTAGCAACTGGGAAACAAGTCTCAATTTACAGCTATGGTGCAAATGAGGCTTTTAGAAGACATCCTATACACTGGCATATTCATTAATAGTTGATTAAAGTGTAGAAGTGTTGGATGTGTCTCTTATATGAGAAACTCCCTGTTATGGTACAGTTGCATATCTCAGATCAGTTTTCTTTGCCTTGTATGTTCATCTCTTCAGGTCCAGTGTATTCACAGGCCTTTACTTCAACGCTGATTCAACTCAGCCAGTTTGATAAGTTGTTATCAGCCAGCCGGTGCAGTTGAATGTACTTTAGTTTGTGGGACTGCACTGCAGAAGTGTGATCACTTGAGTCGAGTATGATATGCTAAAGGGTTATGTACTGGTGGGTCTTCAGGTGTCAGGAGAGACAGATCTGAAACCCATATATTCGAAGGAGCTTCCAGACCTCTCAATCCTTCCCTCTTGCTGGTCACCATGGGACTTAACCTGGAATGTTAGGATGGGTTCCCTTAATGAAGATGCCTGTGTTTGACTTTATTTAACATGGGGAGGAAGCCACCACACGTTCCTTGACAGGCATATGCTAAAATTGTACTCCCAGAGTTACTGGACTGGTGTCTAGATCCTGGACAAATGATACAGAACACATATGTTCAAATTGCACCACAATATTGGGGGTATTTAATCAAGTTCAAAGGTTTAAGAGTCAAATTTAATGTCAGAGAAGCATATACAATATACATCCTGAAATGCTTTATCTTCACAAACATCCATGAAAACAGAGAAGTGCCCCAAAGAATGAACGACAGTTAAATGTGAGAACCCCACAGACCCCCCCAGCTCCCCCCTCCCACGTGTAAGTGGCAGTGAGCAATGATTCCCCTCCCCAACAGCAAAAAAAAGTGCATCGGTACCGTCACCAAGCCCAAGTGTGTGCGAAGACACAGACCAAGACTCTCAGGCCAAACCCTTGGCATGTCGAATAACGGTTGGTTGTGGAACCCCAAGAACGGGTCCCATTCTCGCAAAGAACCGAAGCCTGCATGTAATTCCAGGTCAGGGTTTTCAAAAGAACCCTGAAAGGGAAAAATAAAGATATTAATGGTAGAACTAGAGCTGCTTCTGAAGATGCAAGCATAGCAGTCGCCGTTAGGCGCTATTATCCCATTATCCATTCATTAGGTAATTCTGGAAATAAATGCTAGTGCTTTAGTAGCAATAATGACATTTCTCGATACAGTTTTTAATAAAAACTATCCTTGACATTCTTTAGCTTTATAATCAAAGTTTCACAAAGGAACTGGCGTAGCAATTTAAAAGTAATAATCTGCGGTCTCTGGGTAAAGGAGAGGTCAACCTGTACAGTGAAAGTGTTCCATTTATTAGGGATGCATAGAGAGCACACAGAAGTCAACTGAATGAAAATATGTATCATTTTAGAAAGTCTCTGGCCATTCTAAGTATTTATAATATTGGATCCTAACATCAACTTTTACCAATGTCTCTGCCACCAATAGAACATGAAACGGGAGTTCAAAGTAAATTTATTATCAATGTATATATCCATGTAAACAACGTGTGCAGCTCTATCTTCATCAATCACCCTGTCACCTCATCAAAAAACTCTTATCAAGTTATTAAGATATGATTTGTCCTGAACAAAGCCATGCAGCTCTCCCTAATCAGGCCATGGTTTTCCAAAGGCTCATGAATCCTATCCCTAAGAATTCTCTCCAGTAACTTTCCTACCACTGACGTGAGACTCGTCAGTCTGTAGTTTCCAGGATTATTCCTGGTTCCCTTCTTGAATAATGGAACAACACTGGCTACTCACCAATCCTCTAGGAGCACACCTGTGGCTAGAGAGAATATGAAGATATAGGTAAAAAACACTTGCAATCTCACCTTGAGCCTTCCTCAATAACCTGGGCTATATCAGGCCCTGGGGACTTATCCACCTTAGAGCTCTTTAAGAGATCTAACACTGTCTCCTCCTTTACCTCAAAATGCACTAGCCTATTAATACACTCAAACTGATCTCCCTATCCTCCACGTCCTAGGTAAATGCTGATGTAAAGTATTCATTAAGGACCTTACCCATATCCCCTGCATTCAAGCAAATGTTCCCCTCTTTATCCTTGAGTGGTCCTACCCTCTCTTGCTCTTGGGATTCTCTTCAATCCTAGATGCCAAGGACTTTTCATGACTCTCCTGGCTTTCCTAATTCCATTCTTGAGTTCTTTTCTGGATTCTTTATAATTCTCAAGGGCTCTGTTTGATTCTAGCTTCCTAAGCTTTACACACTAAATTCTCGACTAAATTCATCACCTCCCTTAACATCCAAGGCTCTCTTATCTTGTCATCCTTGTCCTTCCTTCTGCCTGGAACACACCCGTCCTGTACTCCGTGCATTTGGTCTCTAAGCACCCTCCAGATGTCAGATGTGGACTTGCCCAAAAACAGCACTCCCAACTAACTGTCCCTAGTTCCTGACTAATTCGGTCAAAATCTTTTCTCCAGAGCAGAAATGTCAAACACCAGTACAATGCTTTTAAACTTAGGGGGAGGCGGGTGAAAATTTAAGGGTGACATGAAGGGCAGTTTTTCTTGGCAGAGAGTGGGAGGTACCTGGGTTGGGGTAGCAGTGGAGATAGGCGGTTTGGTGGAGTGACTTGATTGTGAAGGGAATGGAGGGATATGGGGACTATATAGGAGGAGGATATTTGGTATTGTTTCATTATTGTCAGATGCTGAGATACAGTACTGTGTACTGTACCAGCAGTTATGGCTGAAATGACAATAAAAAGTGACTTGACTTGAAAGCTGTCTTGCATCCCGTTCATACAGATCAGATTATTACACAAGCATTGAGGTAGAACAATAACAATGCAGAATAAAGTGTGACAGCTGCAGAGGAAGTGCAGGGCAGCTGGACACAATGAAGTCTTTAGATCATAGCAAGATAGATTGTGAGGACAAGAGTCCGTTTTATTGAATTAGAAAACCATTTAATAGTTTTATTATAGTAAGCTAGAAACTGTCTTTGAGCCTGGTGGTAGTACTTTCTGGCTTTTGTATCTTCTGCCCAGTGGGAGAGGGGACAAGAGATTGGGTGGAGATTTTGATTATGCTAGATGCATTAATGGGGTAGTGAAAAGTAGAGGGGGTATAAAGAGAGGAGGCTAGTTTCCGTGATGTGCTAAGTCATATCTGGTATAAATAGTACACCCCTCTTAGTATAAAATGGCATCAAGATTGGCACAACATTGTGGGCCAAATGGCCTGTCCCGCGCCGTACTGTTCGGTGTTCTATGTTTTGACAATGGGCATAGCTTCAAAAGCTGCCCAGCAAATTGGTGCAGAGGAATATCTTTCAGGGAGTTATGGAAGCTCTGCCTCAGTTGCTCATGATCAGCTTCTCTGGTAGAGTACTGTAACTGAAAACAATTACCTGGTCACATTTTTGGTGTATGGCCTCCTCACGTTTCTTTATCATGCTCCTCACCTAGGGATCGTAAGAATACTTGTATTTATCTGTCTCCTATCTGAGTCAGTGCAGACACTGAAGCAGACGCTGCTTTGAGTCAGGAGGCCCGGTGCAGTGCACTGGAAGGGAGACTGATTGGACACCTGAAACCAAACTAATTGTCAGCATAAGGCATTCAAAGGCTTGTGTGTTGCACAAATAGGACTCTCTGATCATATTTGAAGGTAAATACAGTATGTATTTGCAAGGCGCTTTTGTCCTTGTTTACATTTGTGATAAAAAGCTGGTTTTGTACCAGAGTGTGCAGTGTGTACGGAGGCCAGGATCACGTGACTGCCACAGGTGCACCAGCACATGGGTGCTCAGAACTGCGGAACAACCTGACATTTACAGTTGATAAGCAATACGCCCTTTGGCCCTTCGGCCCAATTGATCCGTGCTGGCCAAGTTTTTCCTTAAAAGGTTACAAGTTAGACCATAAGACAAAGGAGCAGAAGTCGGCCATTCGGCCCATCGAGTCTGCTCCGCCATTTTATCATGAACTGATCCATTCTCCTATTTAGTCCCACCCCCCATCTTCTCACCATAACCTTTGATGCCCTGGTTACTCAGATACCTATCAATCTCTGCCAATGACTTGGCCTCCACTGCTGCCCGTGGCAACAAATTCCACAGATTCACCACCCTCTGGCTAAAAAAATTTCTTCTCATCTCTGTTCTGAATTGGTGCCCTTCAATCCTCAAGTCGTGCCCTCTCGTACTAGACTCCCCCACCATGGGAAACAACTTTGCCACATGCACTCTGTCCGTGCCTTTTAGCATTCGAAATGTTTCTATGAGGTCCCCCCTCATTCTTCTAAACTCCAAGGAGTACAGTCCAAGAGCGGTCAAACGTTCCTCATATGTTAACCCTCTCATTCCCAGAATCATTCTAGTGAATCTTCTCTGAACCCTCTCCAACGTCAGCACATCTTTTCTTAAATCAGGAGCCCAAAGCTGCACACAGTACTCCAAATTAGAGAAAGCTCAGATGGGAAAAGCAGTCCCCTTGATTTCCAATGAAGGGTCCTTAGCTCTGTTTCTCCCCATGTACATGTTCCTTGACCCACTGAGTGCTTTTGATCTTTTCTGCTTCGTGCCTTATATTACCTGCAGCTTTTTGCTTGTATTTCTTTGTTGGGTTAAAATGTAGGAAATAAAATTAATTATCACTGGAGTGCCTTGGTGAAGGGTTTGGTGACATTATTACCATTGGATGTTTGTGGGTGATGAACCAGTGGAGGTGGTCATTGCTGGTCTCTTGTGATTTGAATACTATTTGCCACTTTTAGCTCTTTCCTAGAAAGTCCCACTTCATCAATGATCTTCCTCACTTCTGACCCAGTGATGGAGAGAAGTTCATTGATACGAGTTCAAATGTGTCCCAGATTCAACAAACTGTGCACAGAGCAATAGGCCCTACAACCCCCATGTCCATGCTGACCTTTTTGCCCAGCAACACTTGTCCACATTCAGTCTGAATCCTTCTATGCCTTGCCAGTTTCAGTGTCTGCTTAAATGTCTCTTAAACATAGTTATGGTGTCTGGTTAACTCTGTGGCA
The DNA here is from genome assembly GCF_030144855.1 of Hypanus sabinus. NCBI lineage: Eukaryota > Metazoa > Chordata > Chondrichthyes > Myliobatiformes > Dasyatidae > Hypanus > Hypanus sabinus. The sequence goes on along the minus strand of NC_082723.1, from coordinate 62,020,257 downwards.
CTAAGTTCTAAATTTCATCCACTCTCTGGGGGAAAAACTTACCTCTTTGGTTGTTTTTAAATCTCTTACCTCTCATCTTAAAACTGTGCAAGCTTGTTTGCTGATACTTCTAGCACATGGAAAAGATTTTATTTATTTATCTGTGCCTCTCACACGTCTCTCGGAGTCCTTTCAGTCTCCTTCACTGTGGAGAAGACAAGCACAGCCCACCCAATCTCTCACACCACAAATGTCATTCCATGCAGCCAACGTTCTGGTGAATCTCCTCTGCAGCCTCTCCAGCACAAGCCTAGTATGGAGTACTGACCTAGAACTGTACATTATGCTCCAAATGCGGTCTAACCAGTGTTTTATAAAGTTGCAACTTAATATCACAACTCTCATATTTGGTGCCCTGACCTATTAAGATGAACATTCCATTCACTTCACCACCTATTTTTCCATTTCCAGGAATATTTTGTATTTTCAGGAAAATATGACCTTGGACCCCTAGGTCTCTCTGTTCTTCAGCATTCCTCAGGACCTTACCACTTAGTGTATGTGTCCTACCCCTACCAGACATTCCAAAATGTATCACCTTTCACTAGCCGGGATTAATTTTCATATGCCAATGCTTTTCCCAGCTTTTCAACTGATTTGTATTCTATTGTAGCCCTGGACAACTTTCCCTGACAGAGTGCCGCAATATTTTTGCATTATTTGCAAGTTTTATAACCATTCCTCCTATGTAAATATCCAAGTCATTAATATGTATTAATCACAGTTGTCCCAACACTGGTCTCACTGATAACTCTACTAGTTTCATACTTCCCGTCACAAAGATGTCCTTCCACCATTCCCCTCTTCCAATTAGAAGGCTTGTCTTTGATCCAATGTGCCTTATCCTTCTGAACCAGCCTACCTTGTGGAACATTGTAAATTTACTTAATAATATCTGGACAGACAACACCAATCAACTGGTCTTCATCAATCTCCCTTGTCACCTCCTCAAATATCTGCACTAAGTTAGTGAGAGAGCACTTCCTCAGCACAAAGTCATGCTGCAGCTTCCCGATCAGCTCCTACCTTTCCAAACGAATGCGAATCCTGCCCCTCACGGTGTTCTCCAATGATTTCCCTGTCATTGACGGAAGGCTCACCTGCCTCTGGTTAGCTGGTTTATCCCTACAGTTCTTCTGAAGTGACTAAACATTAACTAGTCCTATGGAACTTCTTCAGCAACGTACTTGGGCTGAACGCAGTATTCTTCAGGACTGAACCCAGACCTCCTCCCGCTCCTCCACCCCACACGTATGCAGGAGTTGCCTGTAATGAGGTGTGAAACCAAGGGAGGGGGGTGGGGTGTCCTGTAGAACATACTAACTTGTGAACAAATCCCACTCGGTGCCCCGATCGTTCGTTGACGCCATCCATAATTGTGTGAATGACCAAGGCATAACTGTTCAACGGAGGTAGACTTTGTGCAAGTCTGAATACCTTTTCATTTTGTCAGTAAATGCTGCTATTAAACCTTCTCTAAAATCAGCCGTGCATCTCCCGTGCCCACTTCCGCTGCTCCGGTTGCTGAGCTGTTTTGGAGTGCAGCTCGGAACCAATCTGTGGGCCTACAGATGAAGCAAGGCTTGCATCTCTCAGGGGTAGAGGGGGTTATAATGGCATTCTGATATCTGATGGTCACCAGTACTGATGCTGTGTTTCTTACTCTGGTTTAATCACTTAATTGAGTTTAAACCTGCAAACTGCAAAGGGTGCAAATTGAGCCAAGAGTGAGTGGGTCCAGGCCTCGGGAAACATATAATTTCAAATATCAACTATCACTATACTGGTGTGCATTAAAGTTGTATTCACATGACACCTTTTTGTTGTTGCAGGTATAGGTCTTGTTTCTATTTCTGCACAGAAGGTATTGCGTGATTCTTTTTATCATCTTTCTTTGAATATTAAGTCAAGTGATTGCTGAGGGAGTGCTTCAGATAGAATTGTAGAGTTATGTAGCGTAAAAACAGTCCCTTCACGTCAACTTGACCATGGCAAACAAGGTGCCGACCTGACCTATTCCCATCTCCCTGTCTTGCCATATCCCTCTCAGCCTCTGCAATCCATGTATCTGTCTGAATGTCTTTAAAGTTTTACCCGCCTCTACCACTTCCTCCGGAAGTTCATTTCATAAATCCACCTATTGGAACAGCTTGTTCTAAACCTGCCTTGGAGTTGGCTGTCCTATTCAGGATGTGGAGGGCTGCCCAAGGTGACCATCCGTACTTGAGGATGGTCCCTTGAGACAGAATGGACTGCATGCAACATCTGGTCCATTGAAGCCCAGTTCCCCTAGAAAGCCTTTGAAATGCGTCTAGGTGTTTCTTCAGCCCTCCTGCCTTCCAGCTCTGGATTAGTGGGAATCTATGTGTTATCAGACTTCTAGCAGCAAAACCAGAGACAAGCTGAACAAGGGGTGACGTTTAATAACAGGTTAAAGGGAAATTCAATCCAGCCCATTGATAACTCCACAACTTTTTTTAATGTTCTCTTGAATTATTTGCAGAATGATAAATTGAATATACTGTACATCCAACACCCACATTTAATACAGAAAGCTTTTAGGGATTATCAGGCAATTTACTCAAGACCATTTGATGTCAAGAGAAATGTCAGCGAAACAATCCCTCGCCATTGAAAAAGATTTTAGTATTACGATGTTCTCCCAAATTGTGTTGGTCTCGAAATTAATGAAATGCTCCAGCAATTTGTCAGCACCCGGTCTCTGAACAATGAAAAATGTGTTTCCGTAATGATAAATGAATGACTAACTCACTCTCTGTTGCTTAATCAATTCTATACTGTATCTTCTGCAAATGCGAAATGTAGGTACTTTAATCATTAACTGAAAATTTAAATTCTGATATGAATAGTACCATTGTATGACAAAAGTGAGTATTTAATTGGTAATGGGGGAAGAATTGGCTGCGATAATGAAGAGAGCAGGGAGCTACATGTCAAATGACACCTGAAAGAACTTGCATCTAGAAGAAATGGAGAAGCAGTAACACCATATCACCATGTTTTCAGTGAGAATTGAGTGAAGGTGCCACAAAACAGTGCTACCTACATCCATCAGAACCTGATTTATTATCAGTGACTTATATGACATGAATTTTGTTTCCTTTGCAGCAGCGGTGTGGTGCAAAGACATAAACATATTATAGATAAATAGTGTGAAAAATGGAATAATGAGAAATTTTCTCAGGTTCATAAGCTGTTCAGAAACCTGATGGCAGAGAGGAAGCTGTTTCTGAATCATTGAGTATGGGTCTGCAAACTCCCTTACCTTCTCTGTGATGGTACTAGAGAGAAGAAAGCTTGTCCCAGATGGCGGGGGTTCTTAATGATCAGTACTATCTCATGAAGTTGTCCTCAATGGTGGGCACTATTGTGTCTGTGGTAGAGCTGGCTGACTCTACAACCCTTCGTTCTGTGTATCTTGTACATTGGAGCCTTCATACCAGGCTGTGATGGAATCAGTCACAGTGCTCGCCACCTATAGAAATTTGTAGGGGTCTTATGTGACATACAAAACTTCCTCAAACTGCTAACAAAGTAGGGCCACTGGTGTGAAGTTCACAGTCAATTCCTTGGTCTTGCTGAGGTTGAGTGCGAGGTTGTTGTGACACCAATCAGCCAGCTGATCTACCTCACTTCTGTGACCTTCACTGTCACCGTCCAGGATTCACCTGCAAACTTATAGATCGCGTTGGAGCTGTTCCTAGCCAGCAAGTCGTGATTGTGGAGAGAGTAGAGCAGTGGGCTAAGAATGAATCCTTGAGATGAGCCAGTGTGGTCAGCAAAAAGGAGATGTTATTACTGATCCACACTTTGGTAACAGCTTGATTAACTTGCACATTTAACCAAAAAAAAAATTGGGAAAAGTTGGTTGCTGTGCTTGATTTTGTTTGTGGATTCCAGATTTTACAGACCATAACTTAATAGCCAGCTGCTTTCCAGTGAGAGTGTGCTACATCAGAAGTGATGTCTCTCCCAGGAAACATTAGACAGGGGTGCAGTCTATTTCTTTGCTCCTAATGTGCAGATGGATGAGGAAAATCCTTAATTCACAATGTGAATTAAGAAGATTTGAGTTGATTTTCATTTTCCCCTGTTCCAAACAGCAAAAGCAGACACAGGAAATTTGTTTATTCATTTGTGTGATCTTGCGTGAATAATTACCTTTCACACTTACATAACTATTACCTGGAGAGTAACTTGTCTATTCGACTGATTCTGCCTGTCCTCTACCCTCTTGATTTATTTTAACTATTGATAGATAAACCGCCCTTGTGTGATATCGTAAATCACTGCCAGTTAAGTAAAGTTTCAGAATATGGGATTTTGATTTGAAGATAGTTTAATGTGCAGCAAAAACGTAGTTTTAATTTCAGATTTGTCATGCAATATTAAGTTTTAAAAACAATGTAGTGACAGCACAACAGTGAAGCTGCAGTGCACCAGATACACTTAACTCCTTCAACCACTGACAGAACATCTTCATGACATTGTCGATTATGGACGGCAGAGAAGGACAATGGGAGAGCATCTACACTTGTTTCTGGGATTCTGGATGACAGAATAAAAAAGGATCACCATGAGCTCACATCAAGCCTATTGCCTTTGTGTTTGTTCTGCTGTCATATTGTGATTTCTTTTCCTACACTCAAGTAAGAAATGGAGAATATTATGATTGTTCTTTTCCTATTTGGAAAGCTGGTAGTCATTTTACTGCTAAAATGTGGTTAATTTCCTGTGACATAATGAAGTCGCAATGACTTACCGTACATCTCAGTTGCAGCTATCTATGGACCATTTGAACACCAAGCAGCCAAGCTTAGGGAACTTTTACAAAGAATTCTTAGAATCCTAGGGTGGCAGGAACAAAACAGTTAGAGTTGTGTGGGAGACCTCTTTGCTGAGCACCTATGGTCCGTCCGCCAGAAACAGCGGGATCTCCCAGTGGCCACCCATTTCAATTCCACTTCCCATTCCCATTCCGACATGTCTATCCACAGCCTCCTCTCCTGTCGCAATGTGGCCACACTCAGGTTAGAGGAGCAACACCCTATATTCCATCTAGGTAGCCTCCAACCTGATAGATTTCTCAAACATCTGGTAAAGCCCCCCTCCTTCAACATTTCCCATTCCCATTTCCCTCTCACCTTATCTCATTGCCCGCCCATCACCTCCCTCTGGTGCTCCTCCCACTTTTCTTGCTTCCATGGCCTTCTGTCCTCTCCAATCAGATTTCCCCGTCACCAGCCCTGTATCTCCTTCACCAATCAACTTCCCAGCTCTTTAATTCATCTTTCCCCTCCCCGGTTTCACCTATTATTTTGTGTTTCTCCCTCCCTTCCCCCCACCTTCTTACGCTGACTCCTCATCTTTATTTTCCCAGTCCTGATGAAGGGTTTCAGCCCAAAACGTCGACTGTACTTTTTTCCATAGACACTGCCTGGCCTGCTGAGTTCCTCCAGCATTTTGTGTGTGTCACAGTTAACCTGATTACTTTGATCATGTGTAGCATGGTCTGATCACAAGAGGGGAATGATTCTGTTGAAGCCACATTCATATTTTTAAAATGAATCTTAACAAGGCCTCAAGAATTCAAACTTAGTAAAGGCATGATTTTGAATGGACTAGAGTTAAAACAGAGAATTGACTCCAAACCTGGAAGTTTGGCTAGACCACATTTAAAGTGCTGCTCTAAACTCTTCACCATAAAAGGGATTGGAAAAGTTAGAGGAGGTGCAACAGAGAGGTATAAGGTTGATGACAGAACTGGGTTTATCATTTAGGAAAGATAACTTAGGGAAAGAGAAAGCTTAAGAGGTGATCTAGCAGAACTCCTCAAAATTATGAGATCTTTGATAAGGTAGATATAAGGCAGGTGTCATAAATATTAACTCCAGTGAGAATTTCTGGAGAAACTTTTAACACTTTTAAAAGTTACTTGCTAATTTTAAGAGTCAATACACCAAATGCCATAGATGCCTTAAAAAGTTCATATGTGAGAGTGATAAGAATACAAAAACCATTTGTAAGATAAAATAAGAATAAAAATTCTCATTTATAACTTGCCTTTCAGAGCAATAAGATGTTTCTCCCGCATCAATTCTGACACATATGTTAAACAAGTTTTGCTTTGCATCCTTCAGTCTGAAGGACACTGCAAATGTTCCAATGTTAACAGACAGGCAAGAATGGAAGAACCTGCAAGTGTACAATCCATGAGAGACAAGGTATTCGGAACAATGCTGGGATCCAGTTGCCTGCAACGAAGATGTTAAAGGAATTGGTCCACTGGTTGAGGCTTTTCACAACTCACTGAGTTTTGGTGGATGAAAGGTTTTGATAGGGTGGGCAGCCAGTGCCTTTATCCCAGGGTAGAAATGAGGGCATAATTTTCTGGTGATTGGAGGAACTTACAGGGGAAATGCGAAGCGACGCACATGAAATGCTGGAGGAATTCGGCTGGCCAGGCAGCTTCTATGAAAATGAACGAACAGCTGACTTTTCGGGCCAAGACCAGATGCTACAGAGAGTGGGGGGGTGAGTGGACTGCAATCAGTGGGTGATGGCAGAAGCAGACACATTAGGGACATTTAACAGACTTTTAGATAGGCACATGGGTGACAGAAAAATGGAGGGTCTATGTGGGAGGGAAATGATAGATGGATCCTGGGAAAGGTCAAGATAACATTGTGGTTCAAAGGCTCTAAACTGTGCTGTACTGCTTCATGCGCTGTGAGCTCAGTAATTTAACACCTATTGTTCACAAGATGCTAGAATCAGAGAAGGAATTTGCTGATTTGTTATATGCTCATGTCAATTTGGTGTGGTTTGATGGAAGATGACAAACATGCTTGGGTTTGTGAGGATTTGACATGCAGAGTAGATAGAGGGGAACCTGAGAGGTGCTGTGTATGGGCTCCCACAACACATCTGACAGGGTGCCACGTGAAAGCGTCCTACACGAGTTAGGAGTTCATGGTATTGGGTCCTAGCCTCTTTGGGTCCAACAAACAGTGCAAATGTTTGTCTGAAGTGTTTTTCTTGTGATCGCAAGACCCTTTTGGGCATTGGTAGTACAAGTCCGTTTCATTGGTCCATTGGTGAGACTGATGTCAGACAAATTGCTTGGCCACAGTTGTTGTGTGGACCAGGCCTTTATGCAGCAGCACCACTGTCTGTCAGAGCCACCCAGTGGTGGTATGGGACAGAACAGAGGCCTGGTCCGTGTGCTGGAATCGGTTCTGGTTTGGGGCCTGGGCCGTGCAGGCTGGCTCTCTCATCAGGGCTGCCCTCCAGAGTTCGCTCCCAGACAGTGAGCTGGATTACCTTGCAGGAGTCAAGCTGTCATCCGTGTCACCAATGAACACGTGTACGGCAGCTGGTTGAGAGGTGTTGTCACCACAATGTTGCACTCAGTGTCAGTACAACCAAGAGACTGATTATGGAGTTCTGGAAGGAGAAGTCGAGGGAACACACATCAGTCCTCATCGAGGGATTGACAGTGGAAAGGGTGAGCAGTTCCAGGTTCCTGGGTATCAACGTGTTTGAGGCAGCATGGTAGCATAATGGTTAGCACAATGCTTTACGGTACTAGCGACCCAGGTTCAATTCCTGCCGCTGCCTGTAAGGAGTCTGTACCTTATCCCTGTGACCTCCTGGTGCTCCAGTTTCGTCCCGCAGTCCAGTTGGTAGGTTAATTGGTCATGGTAAATTGTCCTGTAAGTAGGCTACTTTTAAATCAGGGGATTGCTGGGCAGAACAGCTGAAAGGGCCCGAAGGGTCTGTATCTCAATAAATAAATAATAGATCTATCCAGGGCCCGACACATTGATGCAATTACAAAGAAGGCATGACAGTGGCTATATTGTATTTGGAGTTTGAGGTGACTTGGTATCTCACTGGAGAATCCAGTGAGTATCTCTAAATGCACTGTGGAGAACTTTGTATCTGGTTGCATCACCACCTGGTATGGAGGGGCCACTGCATGGGATCGGAAAAATGTGCAGAAAGTTGTAAACTCAGCCAGCTCCATCATGGGCGTTAGCATCCCCAGTACTGAGGACTCCTTTAAAGCAATGTCCATCATTAAGGACCCCCATCATCCAGGACATGCCCTCTTCTCATTGCTACTATAAAGGAGGAGGGGCAGGAACCTGAAGACATACTCTCAATGTATGAGGAACAGCTTCTTCCCTTCTGCCATGAGATTTCTCAATGAACAATGAATTCATGTGCACTATTTCATTATAATTCAAATTTTTTATTGTTATGTACCGCTGTTGCATAACAACAAATTTCACGACACATACCAGTGATATTAAATGTGATTCTAACATTGGAGGCACTCCAACCTTTCAACCTCAGCACCATTGGTGTAGACAAGAGCATGTACATTCAAGAAGTCAATGACCAGCACTTTTGTTGATATTGAGGGAAATGTTGTCATGACATCACGTCACTGAGCTTTTAATCTCCTATCTGTACTGACTCATTGTTATTTGAGACATGGCCCACTACAGTGGTGTCATCTACAAGCTTGTGAATGGAGTGAGAGCAGAATCTGGCCATTCATGAGTAGGGGGCTGAGGATATAACTTTGTGGAGCACTGGTACTCAGAACGATGATCGTGGAGGTGTTGCTGCCTGTTCATATTGATTGTGGTCTTTTGGTCAGGAAGTTGAGGATCCAGTTGCAGAGGAAGATCTCAGAGTTTGAAGATGTATTTGCTTGGGATTAATATACTGAAGGCAGAGCTGTAGTCATTAAACAATACTCTAACATGGATGTCTTTACTGTCCAGAGATGAGTGTAGGCCTTCTGTAGACCTGTTTTGGCATTAGGTGAATAGTATTGGGTCGAGGTTATCCAGGAGGCTGGAGTTAATGTGTACCTTGACAAGCCCGTCGAAATACTTCCCAATGATGGCTACCAGAACTGCCATGTGGTAGAGTTGTCTGATAGTGGGGTCTGTCTGGAAAAAGAAGAGAATTAAAATGACAGATAATTGGGTTCTCTTAACAGAAAAGTTTTTACAGATGGTCACCTCACCATCATCTATTACATTTCTACCCTGCCCTTCTCCATGGTTGGATGCTTGAGGAGCAACCTCATAGTTCCTCAAAGGACCAAGTGTCACAGCCTTCTGATCTCAAAATTGGATCCAAAGTTTCCAGGAGTCAGACTTTTTTCTTTCTGTTAGATCTGACCATTTTGGGTATGTGATCACCTAGCTGTAATGTCTCTTTCTACTGATGCTACCTGACCTGCAATATTTCCAGCCTTCTTTCATACTTAATCTGCTATGTTCTGCTTCCCTACCTTTCTTTCTCTTTTGGTCTACCCCTTTAATCCTCTTCCATTTACTCTGGACAGATCCGTCCCTTACACAGCACAGGAGCAACTGAGCCACCTGAATAACGTTTGTCTCCAACATATTCAGGCCTTCCCTCTCTCCTATTCCCCCCCACCCTCTCTGCAACTTAAAATGTTTGTTTTCCCACTTTTCCAATTCCAATGAAGGTTCTTTGACTTGAAACTTTAACCTTGGTTCTTCCTCGACAGGTGCTGCCTAAACTGTTGAGTATCCTTGGCACATTCTGTTTCTTTTTCAGAATTCAACACCTTTTTTTTTGGTTTTTAAACAGCCTGTTAATTTTGCTACACACAAAATGCTGGAGAAACTCAGCAAGCCAGGAAGTATCTATGCAGGGGCATAAACCATCAATGTTTTGGGCTGAAACCCTTCACTTAGTCCAAAATATTGAAATCCCATGTGAGCTTGCTTGTGAGTTGAGTCCGGACCCACAAATAAAGGACATAGCTTTCTTTTGATTTGATTATAACTAGTTCTTAGTTTGAATTTTATTTTTAGTTGATAACTGTGATAGAGTTTGAGCTTATATACGCAAAGCTCAAGGTGAAAATTGGTAATTGATGTCTAAAGAACAGGGGCACATTATTCAGGTGAGCCACATTTGTTGTCTAAGGGTGACTTCTATTGACTGCATTCAGTTAGCTGTGGGCAGCTGCTGTCTGTGAAATATGGACAATACCTCTATATGCCCACAGATGTCCATTCATTTTGCGTTAAGATTGCCAATTACTAGAGTAGATTGTGACCATCCCCTGGTCAAATTGCACCAGGGTAATTTGGACTCTACTGCTTTATACCTCTCGTGTGCCAATGATACAACTCATATTTGGACCATAAGAAGTAGGAACAGGAGTGGGCCATGTGGGTCATGGGCAAGCGAACATTCCTCCTTAGCTTTCCTGTATTTTATCCATAACCGTCTATCTTAGCCTGAAATATACCCACGAGTTCTGTTCCCAATGCTCTCCATGCCAAATTACAACAGCTCACAATCTTTTGTTGAAAGCAAGTTTTTCGTTATCTCAGTCTTAGATGTTACTTCTTATTCTGGGATCCTGCCCTTTGATTCTGGACTCTAATATGTGGTGAAACATTCAGTATTTCTTTGTTCAAACTCATCAGTATCTGTGATTTTTCAATAAGGTCTTCGAAAGTCAATTGAGTAGAGCCCAAGCTATTCCAGCTTTTCTTGTAGGAGAACCTCCCATACAATATTTTTCACAACCCCTTTGAAATAAGTGGCAACATTTCATTAACTTTTTTTCGGATTTTATATGTCATCTTGCCATGTTTCGTACACAGAGATCATATATCCCTCGGTGTTACAGTGTCCTAGCATTTTTTTCCATTTAAATAAAACTCTGTTCTTTTGTGTAACTTCCCATTTCCCCGAATAAAACTTCACTTGCCAAACTTCTGGTTTAAGATGATGCTACTGAACATGTGCAACAGCTCACTGATTGTTCGAAAGGTGAGAAATATGACTAAAAACAATACCAATAACACCTTTTCGAAAGTACAGGAAATTGTAGTGAATTATCACCATAAATAATAAAGAGGCGAGCGAAGGGGAAGCCAATTCAAGGGGTGAACTGGACAGGTACATTACAGAATTGATGCAGGTGGAGTGAGCATTCGGAGAGGAGATATCGAGGCCAGGGAGTTTTGATGCACGTACAACTGCTCCGGGTGCTGAGCCAATTTTGAGAAATCAAGAACGGCTTTAGGCTGGGCAGCAAAATGTGGGTCTGGAGTGAGTCACTGGGCAGAGCCCCGAATCTTTTGGTGCAGTGGTGTTCGGATCCTAGTGCGAGGTATGGTATGCTGTTCGGACAATTTAAACGCTGGCCCAGAGAAACTGGAAAGACAGGGTGTTGGGATTGGAGGTGAGAGCCGATTTCACTCACTCTCCCATGGTGTTCACTCCTCTCTTCATGGCGCTGGGGCTATGAAGACAGCTCTGGCTGCTGTGCTCCAAGCCGGCTAATATGATGAACTAATACCAAGGCTTTGGGCCTGCTCTGGGGTTCAGATCTAAGGATGCTTAATGCTTTTGTTAGCATGATTTGTGTTTTTTTCCTTTCTCTGCACATTGGATGTTGGTCTTCATTTTTTAAAAAATTGGGTTCTTTCGGGTTTCTTGCTTTGTGGCTACCTGTAGGTAAACAAATCTCAAGGTTGTATAATTTACACATTCTTTGAAACTTGAAACTTTTACCCACTTGTCTAATCTATCAATATCTCCGAAGGCATGAGTTATCAAGGACAATGTAAAAGTGGAGATATGCTTCCTGTAGAAGTTATAACCATATAACAATCACAGCACGGAATCAGGCCATCTTGGCCCTCCTAGTCCGTGCCGAAACTTATGTGGAACATTTTCTCTGTTTCGTACTTCCCCTGAATGTTGTAAGGTATCTTTTCACTTGTTCTTGAACTTTTTCTCGAGAATTTGCTATTTTTTTTTGTGTATCACCATTTTTTCATTATTAACATGAGGCATATCTGGAACACAGTTTTGTTATGCTCTCATATGCCCATGCACTCATTGAGATGCAACTAAATTCTGGTATCTTTTGACTTCATTGGCTTCCATGACAAATATTTTCCATCATCAAATGTAATATCTGTGAACATATGGCATAAAATTATTGAATATAATCACAGTGATAAGGAATAGAATTTCCTTTATAAAATGAGATATCTAGAGTGACGGGAATAAGTGAACAAATCTTGGTGGTGACATGACCTATGGATTCACTAAGTTAGAGTGTTAAATTGCTTCCACTGTCTAAGCCTTTCTTGAAAAGCAACCCAGATCTCTTCCTGTGGAATTGCATGCAGCTCTGTGTTATCGTGCAGTTTTCTATCTGGCAAAGCACTTTCTGCAGCTTGAGTAAACATTTTGCCAGTGTTTGCTGTAGGATCAGAATTCTGTCATCTTCTCTTCAAGTACGCCACTCCTTAACTGTAAATGTGAAGAGCCTTGGCATTCTCATTCCTTAATTTTAGAAATACTAAACTCCTGTAATCTCAGATAATCTGACACCATCTTCCTCCTGCAGGAAAACAAGTGTTTTCCTGGATTTCAATAACACAAAGCAAAATCTATTTGTTGAGCATAATTATGTATCAATGAGATTCAAAGTTCCATGTAAGTTTATTATCAAAGTGTATATACGCTACCACATACAACCCTGTGATTTATTTTCTTGCGAACATACTCAATAAATCCAATAACCATAATAGAATCAATGAAAGACCCCACCTACTGGGCATACAACTATTGTGCAAAAGGCAATAAACTGTGCAAAGACAAAAAGAAAGAAATAATAATGATAATAATAATAAATTACCAATAAATATTGCTACCATGAGATGAAGAGTCCTTGAAGCTGAGTCCATAGGCTGCGGGAATATTTCAGTGATGGGGCAAGTGAAATTGATGAAGTTATCCCCTTTGGTTCAAGAGCCTGATAGTTGAGTTCCCAATTTATGAGATTCATTTCAAAGAGGTGCTGAATCTGAATCTGAGGTGAATCTGAATCTGAATTTGAATCCAAGGTGCTTTGTCTACATGTTTCATTCTCAGTTGTGCTCTGCTTTACTCTTCAGTTCAATATCATTGCATTCTTCTGTTCTGAAGCCTAGAATGGAAGGGTGTCAAGCCCATGGCTTGTTATTTTTCAGCCTGTTATTAAAGTTGCATTCATCGCTGAATCGTCTCTGATGCTCTGCTTTTGGTGAAGCCTCCTCTACGTTTCCTGACAAAGGGTTGGGTGTTGCTCTACTGCATTGCGATAATGCTCTGCCCTGAGGTCACTCAATAATGCACTTCCTCTTGTATTTGAAGAGAATAAGTCCTTTGGTTTAACTGAAAATAAACTTGGTCCAAACATCATGATGGGCAGGTGACCAGCTAATATTTTCAGTTGTGACCATTTGTCAGAATAAGGACCATTCTGATCCTGATAAATGTGTTGTGTTTTTTTTATATATCAGTTTTCTTGCTTTCATAACTTTTAATTCTTGGTATATTGGAGTAATGTTGCCTTCGGTTCTGTGATTGCCTTTGGTGTGGAGGGAGTCGTTTGAAGCAGGAATTAACAACTCACAGAATGAAGATAGAGGTTCCAGCTGTGTTAATAAGCCAGTTTGCCCCAAAGAAACAATTCTCCCTCCTCTTATGAACCAAAACAATGGGTATGTTTACTCAAGATGTGGGTGCTAGTTACAATTTCAGTTACTCAGCCATGACTTTATAATGTACTTCCATCTCAATAGATCAGGAGACTGAATTCCTTTACTTTTTTTCAGTTCATTTTTAATTTTATTCTATTCACTGTGAAAACATTCATTTGTAAATATGATTTTTGTGATCCTAAGTTCTTCCACAGTAATTACTTTTGAAACGTACACACTTCTAATATAGCAAACGCAACATAGATTCAGAGTTGTATGGCACAGAAAGAGGCTTTTCAGCCCATCACCTCCATGCTGACCTTTTTGCCTATGTATTCTATTTGCAGTTGTTCACATTATGACCATATCCTAGCCCTGTCTGTTTCAGTGTCTATCTACATGCTTCTTAAACCTAGCGATTGTATCTGAGTCCACCACCTCCTCTGGCAGCATGTTCTAGACAGCAACAGCAATGTGTGTAAGTAGATGACCTGCCTGCAGAAAGATTCCACAAGCATGGCACGCTGATGTTGAGTGGCCATGAGCAAAAGCACCTGGCACTGTTAATGATTTGCATGAAAGGAAGTTCTACAAAACATTGCAAATCTATCACGTGAGCCAGCGTGCCCTCAGTGGCTCTGGCTACAGTTTCACACTGCCTCAGGAAAGCACCCAACATCATGAAGGAGCCCTCCTATGATGGTCATTCGCTCTTCTCAAGTCAAGTCAAGTCACTTTTATTGTCATTTCAACCATAACTGCTGGTACAGTACATAGTAAAAACGAGACGTTTTTCAGGACCATGGTGTTACATGACACAGTACAAAAACTAGACTGAACTACGTAAAAAACAACACAGAGAAAGCTACACTAGACTACAGCCTTACCCAGGACTGGGTAAAGTGTACAAAAACAGTGCAGGCATTACAATAAATAATAAACAGGACAATGGGGCAGTAAGGTGGCAGTACAGGCTCTGGGTCTTGAGGAGTCTGATAGCTTGGGGGAAGAAACTGTTAAATAGTCTGGTCGTGAGAGCCCAAATGCTTCAGTGCCTTTTCCCAGACGGCAGGAGGGAGAAGAGTTTGTATGAGGGGTGCATGGGGTCCTTCATAATGCTGTTTCCTTTGCAGATGCAGCTTGTAGTGTAAATGTCCGTGATGGCGGGAAGAGAGACCCTGATGATCTTCTCAGCTGACCTCACTATCCGCTGCATTTATCATTTATCCCACTTATTAGGCAGAAGATACAAAAGCTTGAGAATCAGGTTCAAAGGCCCCTTTTATCCCATTGCTATAAGATTCTTGAACACACCTCTTATTTGAGGAAGGTAATTCTTGATCTATCAGTCTACTTTGTCATGTCCTTTGCATCATATTGCTGATGTAAAATATTCTCTATGTAACACAATATTCCGCATTGTGTTATTATTTTCCTTTCACACAAACTCGATGTACTTATCTATAGAAAGATCTGTCTGGACGGCATTCAAACAAAAAGCTTTTCACAGCATCCTGTGATACTAATAAACCATTTACCATTACCAAATCATAAAAATACTGCAGCTGCTGGACGTTGAATCGAGTGGGAGGTGGAAGCTGGATCATTGGAAGTATTAAAGTGGAGCTGGGTGAATAAGTAATGGATTGAGGAAAAGACAGCTATAAGCAGCACCTGGGCCCCTCAGGGGACTGTGTTGGCTCCCTTCCTGTTTACATTGTATTCCATGGACTTTAGATACAACACTGAGTCATGTCATCTGCAGATATTCCCTGATGACTCAGCAATAGTTGGTTGTATGAATGGAGGATAGGAGGATGAATACAGGGCCCTGGTGGAGGACTTTGTCAAATGGCGCAAGCTGAATCATCTGCTGCTCAACATCAGTAAGACAAAGGAGATGGTGATGGACTTTAGGAAAGCTGTTACTATTACTATCACTGTTACTATTGATGGTGAGGATGTGGATGTGGTGAGGATCTACAAGTACCTGGGGGTGCACTTGGATGACAGACTTGAGTGGAGCACCAACAGAGAGCTGTGTACAAGAAGGGCCAGAGTCACCTCTACTTCCTGAGGAAACTGAGGTCCTTCATAGTATATAGACCTCTCCTTCATATGTTCTGCCAGTCTGTTGTCACCAGTGCAATCTTCTATTTAGTGTTATGCTGGAGCAATGGCATCAGCACGGGTGATGCCAACAGGCTCAATAAACTGATTAGAAAGGCTGGCTCTGTTACAGGAGTCAAACTGGACACACTGGAGGCTGTGGTAGATCAAAGGACCTGATGGAAAATCTGGACAATGTTTCTCACCCTCTGCATGCCACCTTGGCTGAACTGAGGAGCACTTTTAGTAATAGACTAAGACAACTGCTCTGCTCCAAAGAATGCTATATGAGGCAATTCTCACCTTTGGCCATTAGGCTCTATAATGAGTCAACCTATAGCCAGGGAAGTGATGACCACTTCCTGTTAGACTGTTTGTGGTAAGTTATTTTTTATTCTTTCTTACTTCTCTTCTAATATTTGTGTATCTGCGCACTTGTAATACTACTGTGGCACTGTAATTTCCTTTGGGAACAATAAAGTATCCAGCTTTCTCTATCTATCAATCGATGGAAAAATGGCATAGAAGAGGAGTCGAGGGCAGCTTAGACCAGCCATGGTCATGCTGTATGTTGGGGCAGGCTGGAAGGGCTTGGCGGCTGAATCCTGCTCTTGCTTTCCTGAGAAAAGAAAATCAGAAAATGCTGCAAAACATTCGGTCAGGTAGCATCTGTGGGAAAAGAAAAAGCAAAATTTCAGATTCAAATCCCTTCTTCAGAACTGAGAGAGAGAGAGAGAGAGAGAGAGAGAGAGAATACATATTAATTTTCAGTAGCAGAGGGAGAGTGATGGGTAGAACAATGGGAATATCTCCAATCAGGTGTGAACAGATCAATTAACATTGTAGTTGGAATAATTCTTTCTTGATCTGTGTTATGTTTTGACAATATCAGGGTTGTAGACACTGTTCCCTCTAAACTTCGTGGGTGCACGGCTGCGCAATAGCTGAAATGCTCCTGTGCACATAGCCTTTGCTGGCACGCCACTGCAATTTTCTTTTATAGAATGTTAATATAATCTTGAAATCTATGCTAATGTAATCATGAAATACCCTGAAATTAATTACATATTAATGAACATAAACCATAAATTTTCTAAATAATAAGCGCACTGCAACCTTTACTTTGAAACGTTGTAGAGCTTCAACGTCTTTACATTGTCAGTGTTTCAATTTACAACACTGTTACAATTGTAACAATAAATACTGAATGGAAGTCAGCAGCTCATTGTTAATAAACCACAGGTCCGCTGAATGCTGGCGCTGCAAAAGTGAAAGTGTTTTACTTTTGCCATTGTACGCTGTCAGTTGCTTTGATTGTCTGACATGATTTACTGCTGTTGTTTGTTTGATGTGAAAAACTCTATATTCTGACTTTATGGTAAGAAATCTTTCAAACAAAACCATAATCTAATGAAATTTTTAAAATAAAATATTGTTACAACAAGATGTCATTTCTATAAAGTTGTTTACATAACTGACTATTTTAATAAATGTATTAATTTATTGAGTTACTTAGTTAAATTTTCAAATAATAACTATTTTTAGCAAATGCAAAATTACCAACATACGGTCACAGTATCTTCTTGGCAATACCATTTATTGGAGTGACAAAGTGAAAGATCTGCTTGCATCTATAATTTTTGATGTAGATACTGCAACTATTATTTGATTTATTCAAAGTATGTGTAAACACTTGGATAATAGATTTCCTGATGATGAGCTAAGAGCTTTTGCATAAGAACATAAGAAATAGGAGCAGGAGTAGGCCATCTGGCCCATCAAGCCTGCCCCGCCATTCAATAAGATCATGGCTGATCAGCTCCATCTACCTGCCTTTTCCCCATAACCCTTAATTCCCTTACTATATCTAAACCTACTAAACCTATCTAATTGTTTCTTAAATATATTTAGTGAAGGAGCCTCAACTGCTTCCCTGGGCAGAGAATTCCACATATTCTGCTGCTTTTGCAACTGCAGCCAATTTTGAATTTGGAAAAGAGAATGTCATATGATTGACAAAAGAACTTAGCTACTATTATGAACGATGACACAAGTGTTGTCTCAAAAATACCGCAGTAATATTGTAATTTCAAATTTGTCGTTTCTGAGAAAGTTAAGATTAGTTCAATTAAGATGTTCACTGATATTTTGAGCTACGTGCTTAGAAATGAAGAATTCTTGTTGACATTGTTGGAACATTTCAAGCTTC
Source organism: Hypanus sabinus (assembly GCF_030144855.1). NCBI lineage: Eukaryota > Metazoa > Chordata > Chondrichthyes > Myliobatiformes > Dasyatidae > Hypanus > Hypanus sabinus. The sequence continues at coordinate 62,002,326 of NC_082723.1, read as the reverse complement.
TAGTGCTGACTCAAACATGGCTTCAGTCTTAGGAATTCAATCAAATGTAAATCTGAAAACAGATTAAAAGTGGAACATATAAATGATCTAATGAGGATTAAGACATAACTTTTATCTGGATGCCAAGATAATCTGGACAGTGTTTATAGACAATGGATTTATAATAAAGACAGACAAGAAGAACTTTACAAAACGTGAAAGATTTTCTTTGTTGTTCTGCATTTAATTATGTACTCTAATTAATAAATAAAATCAAAGGTATGTGACTTTTCAATTTTCATTATAAATATTCATAGTATCCATATTACAAACAAGCATTTGAAGTGTCATGCATCTGTAAAAAAAAAATATCTACCTGCATTAACAGAGAGAATAAAGATGGGGCCAGAATCAGACAAGTGACTGGTGCCAATGACCAGTTCTGGTTCCCAGGGAAAATAGAGTGTCATGTACATGATACCGAATTCTCCAATTAAACTAATTTCACCCACAAAATGTTGAGCTGCATTTCAACTACAAAGCACAAGCTTATTATGATCAAACTATGCAGCCTTCTGGACCTCGACGTCTGTAATAATCCTGTATCATGGCCTCTGAGACACAGGAGCTCTTGGGCTTTAAAGGCAATGAAGTCAAGTACTGCCAGTCAAAGGTGAGAAAAATAGGAAAAAACTGGGGTACTTGGATTGTTCAATTTTTAAAGGAAAAACATGAGCAACTATTACGATTGTAATTAAAATCAATATTATGGTTAAAGTACTGAAGTAGAAAAAAGGATGGCCCATGTTTGGAGCAGTGAAAAGTCTTGCTCCAGGATTGATATTGTTGCTATGGTTCTAAGCAATTGTACATTCTTATTACTCAGACACAGTGCGGAATAGACCTTTCCAGCTTTTTGCACCCTGCCGCCTAGCAACCCTAATCACGGGGCGATTTACAATGACCAATTAGCTTATGAACCAGTAGATCTTTGGACAGTGGGAGGAAACCGGATCATCCGGAGAAAGCCCACGCATTCCAACCTCCTTACAGATGATGTCAGAATTGAACTCCGAACTCTGACGCCCCAAGTTGTAATGGCGTTGTGCTAACCGTTACGTTCCGCGAAGGCCACATTGAATGATCGGTGCCTTCTCCCAGTGTCTACCCCTCAGGATTGCATCACAGTGCCTTCGAACTTTACCCTTACCGAGTGCAAACCATTTGTTCAACTGTGATCATCGTTGAAAAAGCTCCAGAGGCTTTGAAATGCCTGCAATGTCCCGCAGCTATGAAAACCAGCATTTTTAAAGACACCATAAGGGCTGGCGTTGACAAAATCCCCTTTGGCATATAATAGTCTGAATTTGCTGATTGCTAAACTTCAGAAACATTACATACTGTAAAATGAGTATTGGGGTCTTTCTAAATGATAGGAAAATGTGGGTCTACTGGTCAGATCATATTCTTCCACCGAACTACCACCATCAAATTCTTCCTTAACATACAGCAGCATAGACACCTCGAAGAAAAAATATAATCACCCAAACTTGTTTCCATTGACAGTGGAGTGCTAAGATCCTGCAAGGCCTGTGCCAGTATCCTCAGAGATGTGTGGAATCTGAGGCAAGGTTACAACCCACAGTGTCGTCACTCCCCCCACAAATGCTGCGTGAGCCTGGGAGTTCCTCCAGCAGGTTATTCGTAACCCTCATGAACGAGTGCTTTCAGCTGGCACCAAACAAGTGATAAAATCTGTGATGATCCCAGTAGCGATGAGTTGCTGTGTCACAGACTGTGGTGGAAATGGTATCGCATATTCATCTCTCTCTCTCACACACACACACACACACACACACCCCCCCCCCACCCCCAAACCAGGTTTGATATCACCTTTTCTTGTGAAATCTATTGTCTTTGTGGCAGCAGTGCAGTGCAATACATAATCAAGGAAAAAACTTGTTAATTACAGCAAATATATATATATATATATATATGTGTGTTGCAGCGTGTTGTGTCCTTGAGCAAGGCACTTAACAACACATTGCTCTGCGACGACACCGGTGCCAAGCTGCTTGGGTCCTAGTGCCCTTCCCTTGGACAACATTGGTGGCGTGGAGAGGGGAAGGCCTGCAGCTTGGGCAACTGCCGGTCTCCCATACAACCCTGCCCAGGCCTGCGCCCCGGAAACCTTCCAAGGCGCAAATCCATGGTCTGATGAGACTAATGGATGCCTATATATATAAAGTAGTTAAAAAGTAGTGCAAAAATAGAAATAATAAAGGAGTGAGGTATGGTTCCAGGGTTTAATGTTGATACTGTCAATGGCCAAATGGAACAAAACATCATTTCTCTCTCCATACTACCCATCATCAGACAGGGAAGCACAAAGGTCAGTCAATGGTATAAAAGGCCAGGAAGAATTGCATCATGTTGAGCTTCGCAATGTAACGTGGAGAAGAAACTTTGCGCCGGGTGAAGGTGATGGTAATGTGAGTTCAGAGGAATGTCTCAATATTTAGTGATTCTGCAAGTTTGAGATCGGTTGTATCAGTACTGCTGTGAAGATGACAAAGCTTTATTTGGTTAAAATTACAAATGGCTCAACCTGGGACGGCCAACCTATGGTGGATGCACCAAAAGTGGTGCATTGGATGATCAGAAGTGGCGCATTGCACCCCAGTGATAATAATAAAAATGTAAGCCTACTCATGCAAAAAGTATTAACCAAAAACCGATTTGTAGAAAAAAAATCTGTAACAGGAATTCAAGTAGCTTAGAGCTAGAAATGGGTTTTACTGAGAATAAATCTAAAACTTAGCAATTATTTTTAGTGATTTTATTATTTTGTGCACATCTTTTGGTGAATGTTATCTTCTTTCACATTAATCTGTTTTCAATTAAAAAATGTTCAATGAGTCAAACTAGGAAAGAAGGACTTTTGTTCTGCAGTCGTTCCATAACTGTTCAATACACGTTTGATACTTGTTTGATCCTGAGGCATCAGGTGTCTGCACCAGTGGTGCGTTGCAGGTTTTTGCAGTCAGTTTACAATTGACACTTGTGCGCTACGGAGTTGTGCTTTGCTCGTCCTTTGTGAACATTTGCAGTTTTGTACTTTTTCAAAAATTCAGCCTTGTTTTTACATTCAGTTACCCATCACAGTGCAAAAGAAAAACAGGAAGTGATAGTAAGCCTGAATTCAATGAACAGTGGGAAAATCAGTTCTTATTTATAGCAGGTACGTCAGGAAAACCGTTGTGCATTGTTTGTGAAAACACTTTCTCACATAATAGAAGACATGATCTTAATATACACTATAAAACACATCAGACTGAAATAGAAGGAAAACTGAAGCTAATGCTTGGGTCTGAGTTATGGAAAGAATATGTGATTAAGAAAAAGGAAGAAATCAAAAGAAGACAAAATATATTTGTTAAAAGTCTCATTAAGGTAAGTAATGTTTACCTAGTTTTCATATTAAATCAATATAGCATGTAAAAATGCTAAATATGCCTTATTAACATATTTTTATGAGAATCGAATGGGGGTGCAGGAGTTGTATGGCGCATCTGAACTTGTGCGTGAAAAAATTGACGCATGGAATGTAAAAGGTTGGCCACCCCGGGCTGAACCTATTCAAGCTTAGCAAATAAAGATGGGAAGCGTCATTTGAAAGGTGCTATATCATGGGTCTTACTGTGTGCAGGGACAGTCTGTAAAAAGAACTTCTAAACACTTTGTTTCAGCTGCTTGTGTCCCTTGTGTCAGCCTGTAATTAATTGGAGGTTAATAATTCTCTTTGTACACATAGTTACCACCTGTATGTCCAGGGAATCAATGTTTCACAGCCATTCCAGGAATCTGAGGATCATTAATGTTCTCTGTGTTGGTGCATCTCCTGTGCTGTCGGTCCAGCTTTCTCACTGACTCTCAGTACACGCAAGGCCACACCCTTGCTGACTCGGTCTCTGGGGATGGCTGAAATTGTTGTTGCGATTTTTTATTTTCTTTCTGTGAATCATTTCAGAAGATGGATTCTTGTAATGATTATTGATTTGTTAATACACCATTATTTATGAAAATCACTTTGGAAAAACCATAAGCAAATTTTCACAACTGCTTCCAAATATTTAATCTGCTTGATTTTCCATTGAATCTAATAGCCTTTCTTGATCTTTCAAAACTGATACAAATCGTTACACCTTATTTTAAATAATTAGGCTATGGAACCCATAAATCACACGCCTTAGTAATATGTTGTGTTAGATGCACTGTGCTCCTGGCACCTTATATAGATCCACATTGAAGCCAGAATCTTTAATGATAGGACTCAGTGGATTTTCACAATATTCTGTCCTCTGTACTGAAAGTTGTCTATGTAAGGTTCTGTCAAAAACATCAATCCCCCTAGGTCACAGCACACTGTGAATTCAAGGTTAATTTTGAAAGCGGTTCATGAACCATGACTTGAAGACGATGTTGTTTGCTTTGTTTGAACTGTTTGTGTGAAGTGCTGCAGAACAGGTTGTTTGGTTTTAGTGTTGTCCGTCTTTATTGCTGTAATTAGTTGGTACAGAGGCTGCTGTCAAATAGGAGTTTAGAGATAGGTCTGCTTCATCTGATTGCCACCTGTGGGGAAATAAAAATATGCTGATCAATTAGTGGAAGTATGAGTGTTATTTGTCTAATGTATGTTATTTTTAGTGCTTAGGGATTTAAAAAAATTAGCACTGTAAGTTATCCAACATGTTGAGCATTTGATCCATTAAAGGTTCAATAGTTATTGAAATCAATGCCCATCCCTTCCAAGGCTACCATGTGACTTTGAAGCGGAGGTAATGAAATTAGTAGATATTAGAAGATAAAGGTATTTCTGCAAATGTAGGTACAGGACAGTAAATATCTACGGAGGAAAGCTGCTCTATTCCAGAGTTAGTACAGTGTTCCCAGATAGAAATGCAAAAATAAACTGGTGTAAATGCTCATTGATTTGAGGTTATAAAACAAGTGAAGAGATTGTGGAGGCATTAGTAATGATCTTCCAAGAATCACTAGATTCTGGATTGGTTCCGGAAGACTGGGAAATTGCAAATGTCACTCCACTGTTCAAGAAGGGAGAGAGGCAGAAGAAAGGAAATTATAAGCCAGTTAGTTTGACCCAGGTGGTTGAGAAGATGTTGGAGTTTATTATTAAGCATAAGGTTTCGGGGTACTTGGAGGCTCATGATAAAATAGGCCGTAGTCAGCATGGTTTCCTCAAGGGAAAATCTTGCCTGTCATATCTATTGGAACCTGTGAAGAAATAACAAGCAGGATAGTCAAAGTGTCACACGTGAGGCTGCTTAACAAGCTACAAGCCCATGATATTGCAGGAAAGATTCTGGCGTGGATAAAACAGTGGCTGATTGGCAGGAGGCAAAGAGCAAGAATAACAGGAGCTTTTTTTGGTTGGTGTTTCACAGGGGTCTGTGTTGGAACCAATTCTTTTCCATTATATGTCAATGACTTGGGTGATGGAATTGATGGCTTTTTTTGCAAAGTTTGCACACAATATGTAGATAGGTGGAGGCACAGGTAGTCTTGAGAAAATAAAGGGGCTACAGAAGGGCTTAGACAGATTAGAAGAATGGGTAAAGAAGTGACAGATGGAATACAGTGTTGGGAAGCGTATGGTCATGCACCTTGGTAGAAGAAATGAAAGGGTTGACTATTTTCTAACTGGAAAGAAACTCAGAAATCAGATTTGCAAAGGGACTGGGGAGTCCTTGTGCAGGATTCTCTAAAGGTTAATTTGCAGGTTGATTCTGTGGTGAGGAAGGCAAATGTGATGTTAGCATTCATTTCAAGAGGACTAGAATATACAAGCAAAGATATAATGTTGAGGCTTTGTAAGGCACCAGTGAGGTCTCACTTTGTGACTTGTGAGCAGTTTTGGGCCCTTTATCTTAGAAAGGATGTGCTGAAACTGGAGAGGGTTCAAAGGAAGTTCACAAAAATGATTCCATGATTGAATAGCTTGTCATATGAAGAGTGTTTGATGGCTCTTTGCCTGTATTCACTAGAATTCAGAAGGATGAGGACTGAGCTAATGAAAACCTATTGAATGGTGAAAGGCCTTGATAGAATGGATGTGGAGAGGATGTTTCCTATGTTGATGGAGTATTAGAACAGAGGACACCGCCTCAGAATAGAGGGGTGTCCTTTTAGAATACAGAGTGGTGAATCTGTGGAATTCTTTGCCACAGGCAGGTGTGGAGAGCAAGTCTTTATGTATACTTAAGGCAGAGATTGATAGATTCTTGATTGGTCAGGGCATGAAGGGATACAGGGTGAAGGCAGGAGGTCGGGGCTGAGAGAAAAATTAGATCAGCCATGATGAAGTGGTGGAGCAGGCTCGATGGGCAAAGTGACCTAATTCTGCTCCTATATCTGATGGTCTTAAGGACCTGATCACTCACGGAGCTCATTTCACTGGGTTTGAGGACTGTGAGTGGAGGTTACTCTGATTGATGCCTAGTTGGAAACGTTGTGTAATCATGAGGGAAGGTCTATGTTGAAAGTGTTTCTTCGTGGCTACTGAGCCTGATTACTTCTGCTTGAGATACGGCAAGTCTAGTTTCCATTGGGATGATTGGCCCTCCTTCCATTTGCCTGCCTGCTCTTTCCTCTACCTCTCTACTTCACTCTCCCTCTGTTGCTCACAGAAGTGAAGCACAAGCCATTGACCTCCACATTGGGATGTTAATTTTAGAGGTCTAAGTGACAATGCCTCACTTCATGTAAGGATTGCTTAGACCACTGTGGCTGGTCAGACTGTGCTCAGATGGCAAAGGTTTTACTCTGGACGACTGAACTGCTGAGGATCTCAACTCAGTAATCCTTGTGGGGAAATGGGAGGCAAGGATGGTAGCAACACACACAAAACATTGGAGGACCTCAGCAGGCCAGGCAGCATCTAGGAAAAGAGTACAGTCGATGTTCTGGGCCGAAACCCTTCAGCAGGACTGAACTCTTTCCCTAGACACTGCCTGGCCTGCTGAATTCCTGCAGCATTTTGTGTATGTGTTGCTCGGATTTCCAGCATCTGCAGATTTGCTCTTGTTTGTGGTAAGGATGGTATATGGGAGTATGGTTATTGTGGGGGGGTGGGGAGAGAGGTGTGTGTGTGTGAGTGTGTGTGTTTGTGTGTAAGAAAGAATGTTTGAGCATTAAGGAGCTGAATTTATAATGTTATAGAGGTCACATTGATGTACCTGGTAATATCAGAATCAGATTTATTAATTTATATGACAGGAAATTTGTTGTTTTGTTGGAGCAGTACACTGTGGAGATAACCAGATACTATATATAAATCAATTGTGCAAATAAGTAATATATTTGCCATTGTCCATTGGTTCCCCTTCCCAGCAGATAACTCAGTCACCAGCACCTTGGCCTGTCTCAGAGAAATACCGTCTTTTCTAACCTCCACCTCCACCACGGCTGCTGCTCTGTGTATTGATGCTGTCTGCCTTCTGTGGGGGTCATGCTGTTTAGAGGCTGCCTCCTGCCGTGTTGATCTTTCTGAAATGTAAGTCTTTGCAACATTCTGTGGGTTTTCTGCGCATTATGTTCTGGGCTTGCTTCAGAACTACTCACACAGCTGTTCTCTTCTTGGAAATGCTACCTGACCTAGAAATGCCTGGCTGTGTTATGCTGCAAAGGCATTGTGATCTCTCAGGATGCCCTCCTGTGAGAAATGAACACTGGTGTGAGCCCAGCTATAGTAAGCAGGGTGTGGCTCCCTGGGACTGGGAGGGGAGTTAATGTGGCTTTTTGGGTGGAAACCATTCCACGCTTGAAGCCAATTTTCAAATCTGACAGAGGTGCAACCAAAACCAAGTATGCCTAAACAAGGTGAAATCCAGTTTCTAGGCAAGAGTTCAGTGGATGTTACTCTTTCTAGTTGCTGTGAATTTGCTCTGGAAATTATTGAGTGCAGAAAGGGTTCCAGTCTGGGTGACTACAGAGTGCCAATTACTCGTGCTTCACTCTGGATAATGCAGAACTGTTTTATTTAAAGATGTAAGTCCTCCTGCAGCAGGATTGTAAAAGATGCATCATTCATTCTCACTCTTTGAAGTCCAGCATCCATCCTCAAACTAACAAAAAGGTGTCAGAGCTCTTTGAAGGTTACTGACGTACAGCTGAAGCTTGTTGGTTAAGTTTCTGATCATTTAAAAATGGGTTTTAATGAAGATTGGCGATGAATTTTAAGTGGCTTTTATTTTATTTAGAGATACAGCACAGAATTGGCCTGTCAAGCCACTCTGCCCAGCGACCCCTGACCACCCTGATTTAACCCTGACCTAATCACAGGGTAATTTGCAATGACCAACATGTACAGAAACTCCTTACAGAGGATGCTGGGACTGACCTCTGAACTCTGATGCCTCGAGCTACAACAGTGTTGCGCTAACCGCTACGCCGTTGTGGTGTAACGGAGAAATTTGAGCATTTGAGATCTCTGCCTTTTAGTTCGCACACCTCCCTTGCATGTGTTTCTGGAGGGAGCACTAAAGTAAACTGCTTTTGCATTGCGCTCAAGCAAATGGGCAAGTGATGGGAGCACTCGAAGCTGTTCTGTGTCTCTGCAGGGAACTGAATTTGACCTGCTTCGATGGGTCAGACAGTGTTAGTAAACCAGACTGTAGGGAGCAATAAGAATTTCATTTGTGGGTCTTCCACTGTAACATTCAGTTATCCATAAGGCTGGGACAATGACAAATGATATTTATCCCAGGAAAAACCTTTGCACTAGCAGTTGTTAGATGAAGCCAGGCAAGTCTGGGGACTCACAAAGCACAGAAGTCTGGGCAAGCTGAACTGAGTGAGGCTGGTGCTCAGGGTAAAGCAGGACAGGTCAGTATTCCAGAGGGCTTAGAACAGGGGGTTAACGGCGGCTGAACCAGCAGGTTAGTAGAGGGATCAGGCCGGGAGCTTGGAAGAGGGATTTTTGGAGTTGGGTCTGTCAATTAGGAGTGAAAAACAGGTTGTTTTCTTACTCAAAAAGCACTTTGCTGAGGTAGGTTCTCACTGCCTGAAAGAATGACATGGGCCACGCATGTTCTGAAAATGACAGCCCAGCTTTGTCCTGATGGACACCCTGGTACGTGGATGAGCCAGTCTGTGTTGGAAACTCAGATGTTCAGAGTATTCAGAGGAAGAATCACAATCTTTTTGCAATTTACATTGTGTCTTATTCTCCATTAAAATTAAAGTTTTTAAATGCATAAAGCTACGGTGCTGTGTGATCCAATTTCTTGACGTGGTCCTTCTAAGAATGTGATTTGGTCAGCAGTGGAAAGTCTGGCACTTCTTCCCTGACACTGAGTCTTGTGCTGGGCCACTGATTTGTAGTCTCTGTGTTTAAAGCCTGGTGACGATAAGGGGCAGTGACATGTTTCCAGGTCGGGTTTGTGTGTGATGTGGAGGGGAATTGTCAGGTGGTGGTCTTCTTGTGGCTTGCCACCTTGAACTATTGTAATGTGTGAGCCCTTGACTTGGGTGGAGCTTGAAGAGCACCTCTGGAAGGTTCTGCAGTTCATCTTATAGTTGGGTGCTGAAACCGCAGTGAGTTGGTGGGCAGGGTAGTGAAGAGCAAATTAATTAAAATGGAACTGGACACTGGCTTGGCTGTTTCAGTCAGTCCACAAAATGAGTTTGAGTGGCATTTCAAAGATTCCGTACTGAAGTCTGCAGATATCCGACCGAGAACTTATAACTGGAGAAAATATAACACCTGTGGGAATGACATTTGTAACAGTGAAATACAACCAACAAGCCATATTGGGCTCTTAGGTGGTAAAAACAGGAGGGCCAGCATTGTGGGGCTGTGATGCCTGAGACAGTGACAACTTGGTTGGAGATCCTTCCACCATTTGCATGACACATTCCCATCCTCTGAAAAGTCAGTTGAAAGCAAATTAAGAAAGGAGCTGGATGATGCCACAGCAGTGTTTAAGAACGCCATTGGCAAACTCAAACATATCAAGGGTAAAATGGTGTTAAATGAAAATGCCACACCCAAGGTTTACAAAGTCCGGCTGGTTGCTTATACCATCCGTGTTAAAGTACCCAGTGAATAGATTCAAGTGAAGGCTCAAGGAATTCTTTCCAAGGTTGAGTGGAGCCTTAACTTGACACCAGTGGTCCCAGTAGCCAAGAAAAATGGTTCTATCAGGATCTGTGGTGATTTTAAGATTACCATCAACCCAGTACCGGAAGTAGATCGATACATTCTGGCCAGGATCGAGGATATCTCTGCAAACTTTTCTGGAGGGAAACCAGTGAAGTGGACAGCTGAGGCTTACCTGCAGATGGAGATGGAAGAGGAGTTCCTCACTATAACCACTCACAGTGAGCTTTTTCGGGATGTTAGGCTTACTTTCTGAGTAGCACCTGCATCCATACTCTAGACCAAGGGCAAGGCTGCCCGGGCGCTCAGTGTTACCTGAATGACATGATTGTAACTGATGAGGATGATAAGGAACATTTCCAAAACTTCAACAATGTGTGAAGATTACGGGCTCGGAGCACAGCACAACAGGTATGAATTCTTCAAAGCAGTCATCATTTACTGTGGCCATACTATTGTCGCACAAGGATTACAGAAGTGTGCCGAGAAAATTCAAGCAGTGGTGGATGCCCCAAAGCCAGAGGTTGCAGTCCTTTTTAGGATTTGTCAATTACTATAACAGGTTCCTGCCAAAACTGACTACTGTGTACCACCCTTTGAACACAGATCACAGATCGGGAAGAAACGGCAATGGACAAAGCAGTGTGAGGTGGCTTTCCAAAACATAAAGACACTGTATTCAAGCATTATGATTCACATCATCCAGTGAAGCTTGCCCCTGATGCTGACCTCATGGTATAGTTGCAGTCATGTCACATGTTATGAGGGATGGAAATAAATGCCCCATAGGTTTTACATCATGTCCCCCCTCCCTCTGCAGAGGCAAATTGACAGAGAGACGTTGAGTTTGGTTTGGAGTGTAGAACATTTTAACTAGCACTTGTACTGAGGAGAGTTTGCAATCATTACTGTTCATTTTCAGTCCACAGAAAGGTGTCCCACTGATAGCAGCAGCATGAATACAGAGATGGGCTCTGTTTCTTGGACACAACTACAGGATTGAATTCATGAGGACGACTAATCATGGAAGTCCTGTGTACCCTTGGAAAAGGAAATGCCTGGAAAATTTATGAAAGAGGACACTCCTCTCGACATACTCCCCCCTAATGCAAATAGAATATCTCCCTATTATGGCAGACGGAACCTGAAAAGACCCTGCGCTCTCAGATCTATATGGCAACCTAAAAGCACTGGCATGTGCAGCAGAAATTCTGTTTTCCCCATCTTTACAAGCATTGGGATGAACTTGTCTTTGCTGTTTGTGGGGATTGAGAGTTGTTGTACTATCCTAGCTGAAAGTTGAAGTGTTGAAGGAGCTACATGCTGGACATAGAAATATGGTGAAAATGAAGGCTTTGCATTGAAGCTTTGTCTGGTGGCCTGGGGTCAATCAGCAGATCAAGCAGCTCACCAGGCACTGTTTGGGGTGCCAACACATCCAGAAGATACCAAGAGGAAACGTCAAAGCAAATTTATTAACAAAATACATATATGTCACTATATACAACTCTAAGATTCATCTTCTTGCCGAGATACTCAATAAATCAATAATAGAAGAATGACTATAATAGAATCATTGAAAGACCACACCAACTTGACATTCAACCAGTGTGCAAAAGACAACAAAACGTGCAAATATAAATGAAAAAAAAATTATAAATAAAGAATCAATAAATATCTGGAACATGAGATGAAGAATCCTTGAATGTGAGTCCATAGGTTGTGGGAACATTTCAGTGATGGGGCAAGTGAAGTTGAGTGAGGTTATCCCTTTGGTTCAAGAGCCTGATGGTTGAGAGATAATAACTGCTCCTGAACCTGGTGGTGTGAGTCCTGAGGCTCCTGTACCTTCTTCCTGATGGCAGCGGTGAGAAGAGAGCATGACCTGGGTGAAGGGGGTCCTTGATGATAGATGCTGCTTTCCTCTGACAATGCTTCGTGTAGTTGTGCTCAAAGGTGGGGAGGGCTTTATCCATGATGGACTAGGCTGTATCCACTACTTTTTGTAGGATTTTCCATTCGAGAGCATTGGTGTTTCCATACCAGACTGTGATGCAACCAGTCAATATACTCTCCACTACACATCTATTGAAGTTGGTCAAAGCCTCAGATCGCATGCTGAATCTTTGCAAATGCCTAAGGAGGTAGAAGAGCTGCTGTGCTTTCTTCGTAATTGCAGTTACATGCTGGGCCCAAGACAGATCCTCCGAAATAATAATACTGTGGACTTTATAGTTGCTGACCTTCTGCACTTCTGATCCTCTGATGATGACTGGCTCATGGACCTCTGCTTTTCTCCTCCTGAAGTCAATAATTAACTCTTTGGTCTCACTGACATTGAGTAAGAGGTTGTTGTTATGGCAGCGCTCAGCCAGATCTCCCTCCCAAATGCTGATTCATTGCCTCCTTTGATTCAGCCAAGACAGTGGTGTTGTCAGCAAACTAGAATATGGCTTTGGAGTTGTGCATGACCATACAGTTATAAGTGTAAAGTGAGTAGAACAGGGAGCTAAGCACACAACCTTGTGGTGCACCTGTGCTGATGGAGATTGTGGAGGAGATGTTGTTGCCAACCCGAACTGACTGGGGTCTGTAAGTGAGGAAATGGAAGATCCAATTGCTCAAGGAGGTACTGGGGCCAAGGTCTTGAAACTTATTGATTAGTTTTGAGGGACAATTGTATGGAATGCTGAGCTGTAGTCTATAAAGAACATCTTGATGTATATATTTTTACTGTCCAGATGTTCCAGGGTTGAGTGAAGAGACAGAGATGGCATCTGCTGAGGTCCTGTTGCTCTGGTAGGCAAATTGGAGTGGATTCAAGTTGCTTCTCAGACGGGAGTGGATATGTTTCATCACCAACCTTTCAAAATGCTTCATCACAGTGGGTGTAAGTACTACTGGACGATAGTCCCTGAGGCAGTTTTCCATGTTCTTCTTAGGCACTGGTACAATTGAAGCATACTTGAAGCAGGTGGGTACCTCAGACTGTTGAAGTGAGAGATTAAAGATCTTGGTGAACACTCCAGCCTGCTGATCAGCTCAGGTCCTTTGGACTTGGCCAGGTACCCTGTCTGGATTAGATGCTTTTTGTGGGTTCATCCTCCTGAAGGCTGTTCGTACATCAGCCTCTGAGACTGATGTCACATGATCATCGGGGCTGCAGGAGTTTGTGATGGCTGCTTCATGTTTTGAAGGTCAAAGTGGCCATAGAAAGCAATGAGCTCAACAGGAAGCGAAGCCCTGTTGTTGCCTTTGTCGATTGATTTAATTTTATCAGACATGGTAGCATTCAAACCCTGCCACAACTTGTTGGGCGTCCTTTGCTGATCCAAGTTTAGACCAGAATTGTCACTTCACCTGTGAGATGGCTTTCTGGAGATCATACCTGGACCTCTCGTAACTTTCTTGGTCACCAGACTGGAATGTTTCTGAGCTGGCCCTTCGTGGACTGCACATCTCATGGTTCACTGGGAGCTTCTGGTTGGGAAAGAGTCTGAATCAAATTTTGTGGGGACGCACGTCTCCATAGCTGTTTTAATAATCCCTAGGAATGGCCTGCATTGCCCTGGTAATGGTAGGTGTAACAGTGAAGTGGCCAAGAGCATTTCCAACAGCCTCCACTGCAGTCTCACACACTGCTGATATGTTGGGAAGCCCCTTGTCAAGACTTGGTGTTCCAGAACACTTAGTCAGTGACAATGGACCACAATTTGTTGTGGAACTGTTTCATACATTCTTGATAATGAATGAAGAAAGACATATTACATCTGTACCCTGCAAATAGCTTGCTGGAATGGTTAGTCCAGAGTCTAAAGAACATACTGCACTGACACTGAATCAGAAGCTCACCAATTCTCTCCTGGCATACCCCAATGCATCACCCTTCACAACCAACAGCTCACTAGCTATGCTTGTTCCTGGGTCATCCCTCGCACTCACGGCTGGATCTCCTCAAACCCAATCCCAGGAAGAGTATGCAGGACGAACAGCTGTGACGAATTGAGAGCTCCTCAAACAAGAAGGTGCAAAGTTTCACTCCTGAACAAGCAGTCCTGGCGAGGGTCTACAGAGTTGATGAAGAGTGGGTACATGGAAAGATTAAGGACAGAACTGGACCACTCTCCTACGCAGTGGAGATTGTGTCTGATATCAGCTGGAGACAACATATCAATCAGTTCAGAGTTCAGAGGAAATTTATTAACGAAGTACATATGTGGCACCATATACAAACCTGAGGTTCATTTTCTTGCAGGCATACTCAGTAAATCCATGAACCACAATAGAACCAATGGAAGACTGCACCCAACAGGGAGGACAAGCTACCAGTGTGCAAAATACAGAAAACTGTTCAGATAAAATAGTGAAACAAAATAAACAATAAATATCAAGAAGATGAGATGAAGAGTCCTTGAAAGTGAGTCCACAGGTTGTTAACGTAATGAATTGTTAGAGAAGAAAGGTGTTCAGAGGTGTCAGAACCATTTCCTGCAGTCCCACAGGCAACTCCTACAACCATCATGGAGGAGTTGCCAGAATCTGAGGTTTTATCACAGCCTCGAGCCTCACCTGCCTAGCAGACTGACCCCCTGGTCAGCACAGACGTTATCCCACAAGAGGAAGAAATCCTCCACAGTGATTAAATCCTGAGGCCTGAATGGGACAAGTTAAAATTTACTCTGCTGTGGATATCTGTGTATTATTTAGTATACTGTGTATATTCAGTGCCTTGAAAAAGTATTCAGCCACCAACCTTTTGATTGCATAAATGATTATTACAATCAGTGTTTTTGATCAATTTAACTGTGAAATTTATTTGTAAATCATATGCTCTGTTTTTATTTTCCACAGTAGAGCCCAAAATCAGGGAAAATTGTAAAGCATGAAAAAGTAAAATTTCAAAAACTGTAATGTCAGCAGTTCAAAAGTGTTCATCCTCCTTTGCTCAGTGCATAATTGAACTAACTCTCATATCTACTACAGCCAGTAGTATTTTTGGATAAATTTCTATTCGCTTTGCACAATGTGTTCGAGTAAGATTTGCCCGATCCTCTTTGCAGATTTGCTCAAGCTGTGCCAGGTTAGTTGGGGAGCAGTGGTGCAAAGCAATCTTGAGGTCTTGCCAGAGATGTTCAATCAGGTTAGCATCATGACATTCAAGGGCACTCGAAGTACAACACCTCGCTTGTCTACATGAGATTCCATCTGCAGTTTTTTCAACCCATTTTTCCAGCTGCTCCAGATCCCACTGGAAGCTTTGATAGTTATCCTTGTTGTCTACTACAACCTCAACCTTGGTGTCATCCCCAAATTTGTTGATCTGGTTTAACACATTATCATCCAGATCATTGACATAGATGACAAACAACAATGGACCCGGCACCGATCCCAGCTCAGTCACAGTCCTCCAGTCAGAGAGACAACCATCTACTACCGCTCTCTGGCTTTCTCTACAAAGCCAATGTTTAATCCAATTTGCTATCTCATCTTGAATGCCAAGTGACTGAATTCTTGACCAGTCTCATGTGCAGGACCTTGTCAAAGGCTTTGCTAAAGTCCATGTAGACAACACCCACAGGCTTGTCTTTCTCAACTTTCCTGTAACTTCCATGAAAAACTCTATCAGATTTTTTAAACATAACCTACCATGCACAATGCTATGCTGACTATCCATAATCAGTCCATGCCTATCCAAATACTCATCTATCTAGTCCTTTACTATACCTTCCAGTAATTTTCCCCTTACTGATGTCAAGCTCTCCAGCCTATAATCTTATTCTTAGAGGCTTTCTTAAAATGAAGCAACATTAGCTATTCTCCAATCCTCTGGCACCTCAGCCATGGCTAAGGATGTTTTAAATATCTCTGCTAGTGCCCATGCAATTTCTGCTCTAGCCTCTCACAGAGTCTGAGGGAACACCTTGTCAAGCTTGGGGATTTATTCACCCTAATTTGCCTCTAGACAGCAAACACCTCGTTTGTAACCTGTATCACGTCCATAACCTCGCTGCTGCTTTGCCTCACTTCGAAAGACTGTGCCTGTCTCCCAAGTAAATACAGATGCCAAAAATCCATTTAAGATCTCTCCCATCTCTCTTGGCTCCATGCATAGATTACCATTCTGATTCTAGAGGACCAATTTTGTCCCCTGCTATCCTTTTGCTTTTAACATACCTTCAGATTCTTCCTCACCTTGTCTGCTAGAACAACCTCATGCTTTCTTTTTGCCCTCCTGATATCCTTCTTTAGTGTTCTCTTGCATCTCTTATATTCCTCAAGCACCTCATTTGTTCCTACTTGCCTATACCTGCTATGCACCTCCTTTGTTTTCTGAACGAGGGACTCAATGTATCTCGCAATCCAAGGTTCCTTAAACCTGTTATCCTTGCCTTTTATTCTGACAGGAACATACAAACACTGCAAGCTCAAAATTTCACTTTTGAAGGCCTCCCACTTACCAAGTACACCTCTGCCAGAAAACAGCCTGTTTTAATCCACACTTGCCAGATCCTTTCTGATGCCATCAAAATTGGTCTTTCTCCAATTTAGAATCTCAACCCAAGGACCTTTTCCATCATTACCTTGAAACTAATGGCGTTATGATCTCTAGGTATCAAGTGCTCCTCTACACAAACTTCTGTCACCTGCCCTGTCTCATTCCCGAAAAAGAGATCTAATATCGCATTCTGTCTAGTTGGGACTTCTGTGTACTGAGTAAAGAAACTTTCCTGAACACATTCAACAAACTCTTCCCCTTTTACAATTTTGGAATCCAATCAATTTTTTTTTAAAGTTAATATCACCTACTGTCCCTACCTTATGTTTCTTCCAACAGACTGATTTGTTTAAAAATTTGCTCCTCAAAATCCTGTAGTGTTGAGTGTTGTATAATATAATCCCGTTAACATGGTCATAACTTTCTTATTCCTCTGTTCTACCCACAGGGCTTCACTAGCCTCTCCAGTCTGTCCTGCCTGAGCACTGCCCTGACTTTTTCTATGACTGGTAATGACCTTTAATCCCTCCCGCTCTATCATTGCTAAGACAATGGAGTCCAGTCCTGCTCCTCCTCTGATCAAGTCTGAGCAATGGCTACAGTGTCATAATTCCACGTGCTGGTCCACGCCCTCAGCTGCTCCGTCATTCCTATAATACATCTTGCATCGAAATATATGCAGCTCAGAACATTAGTCCCACCATGCTCAACCTTTCGACTCGTGACTTTGTATGCAGGCTGAACAACATCCTTCTCCGCAACTACTGTATTATCCATTCTCGTGCTCTGGTTCCCATCCCCCTGCAACTCTAGTTCAAAAAAATAATGAAGCTAAGTGATTTTCCAAGTCTGCAATTGATTTTTCTGCTCTAAAATAATTATATCTAGGACAAAGAGTGAATTATATGATATGTTGCAAATCCTGTTTGCCAGGATGTCCCTGATTGAAGATGCAGAAAGAATATTTTGTAGAATCACAGCATTAATTTTTAATTATACAATGCTGTAAAACCACATTAACAAGAGTGGGCTATTGAGCCGCTGGTCCAATTTGCCTTCTAATGAATTATGGCTGACCTGACTCTATACATTCAGTTTCATCGCATATACCAAAACAATCTTTGATCTAAGAACACCATCAATCTCAAAATTAAAATAGCATTAGAACAACATCAAGTACTATTTGTGAATTAAAGTGCCAAATTTATACCATTGTTTATGTAACAAAGTGTTTCTTAACCTTACTACTGAGAAGCTTAGCACTAATATTTTGCACAATGTTTCTAATCCCAAACTCTGCAACCAACTGAAGCCACTCTCCCCATCCAACCCATGAGTTTCCATCAACATAAACAGGAGAGATCCTACAGATGCTGGAAATCCAGGGTAATACGTACAAAATGCTGGAGGAATTCAGGAGGTCAGGCTGCATCTATGGAAAGGAATAGACATTTGATGTTTTGGGCTGAGACCCTTCATCAGGACATGGAGTGTCGGAGGGGCAGAAGAAAGTGTAGTTGCTATTACTAAGGGGAAGGTGCTTGGAAATCTGAAATGGCTGAAGGTCAACAAGTCACCTGGGCCAGATGGACAGTACCCCAGGGTTCTAAAAGAGGTAGCTGAAGAGATTGTGAAGGCATTAATAATGATCTTTCAAGAATCACTAGATTCTGAAATAGTACTGGAAGAGTGAAATATTACAAATGTCACTTCACTCTTCAAGAAGGGAGGGAGGCAAAAGACAGAAAACCATAGGCCAGTTAGCCTGACCAATGGTTGGGAAGATGTTGGTGTTTATTATAAGAATGAGATTATGGGGTACTTGGTGGCAAATGATAAAGTAGGCTGAAGTCAGCATGGTTTTCTTAAGGCAAAATTTTGCCTGACAAATATGTTGGAATTCTTTGAGGAAGTAACAGGCAGGGTAGACGAAGGAGATTGAGTGGATGTTTTTTACTTGGATTTTTAGAAGCTCTTGACAAGGTTCTACACATGAGACTGCTAAACATGATATCAATATCCCAGGAATATTTATAGGAATCATTGTATTAAATTTCCACAGCAGTGTACAAACATTCATCCCCTGATCTTTTGAACTCACCCTTGCCCTGCTTGACCTTGCCTCCTGTACTGTTTGACTTTGTCCTCTGCACTCCTTGGCCTCTCCCCACTTTACCCAAGTTGACTTTGCCCATATGTTCCTTGAACTCACCCTTGCTCCCTGCATTCCTTGACCTCTCCCTCTGTACTCACTGACCTTTCCCCTTGTCCTCATTGACCTTTCCCCTTGTCCTCACTGACCTTTCCCCTTGTCCCCATTGATCTCCTCTCCTCTACAATCTTGGACCTTGACCTCTGCTACCGCTGCACTCCCTGACTTCACCTCAGTGTTGCTATTAGGTGTAACCTTGTGTACCTCAGGGGCTATGTTGAGAATCAACGACCTGATTGATTATATGAGACAGGGTGTCAGCAGGTAGAAAACTTCATTGAAATTGAGACTGTGTGAGAGAATAGGGAATGGGGACGGGGGAAGGAGAGGGAGAATCAGGCCTCGGGGCAAGAGGTGCAGCTGGGAGATTAGGCTGAAAAGAGGGTTGAAATTATGGTTCAGAAAATAATATAGTTCCATTTCATATGACTTCATAGAAGTGCCTTGAGCTAAGCCTCTCTTTAATCATGAAATACTTTCTCCTTCCAGATACAGTCTTTTTGGTTTTGGATAGGCTTTCTATTTGATAACATATTCAAATTAGCTGTGAAGAGGTGCATCAGTGCTATCCGATTTGGTTTCTATGGAAATGTTCCATGGAGTTCTCTCCCTGTCTTGGTTATTTCTCATCAGATGAAGTTCAGTACTCAAGCCACAGGCAGTGATATTCAAGGAGGCTGTGGTAAATATGGAAATATTCTGGGGAAATAATTGCTCCTAACATGAGCAAACCTACAAGGCAACCAAATGTGTAATCTTGATTAACTTTTATATCAGATGCCTGTAAATATAGCCTTTATTTTGTGGCTGTCCTCTGCTATTAACTACACCTCTCTTATGAAAACATGACAGGTCTGATCACCCACTCCAGTATGTCAGTGGTACTGATGAATAATCATCAGGAAGGTACTCCCTCAGTTACTCCCATTATACTGTGGATTTACATTCTCATAACAAAATGGGGGTTGATTCATGATGATATTACCGCCCAGTTTAGTGTTGATCTATGCTGGAACAGTTGGCAGCCATTTTCTAGTATTTTGTTGAACTGGTACGGGAGTCGGCCAGCTGTTCTTTCTGCACTGAAAATGTCGCAGCTGAAGGTGATGCAGTTTTTTGACCAATGTCTGCAACAATGTACCTTCTGCTTGCTTTGTAGAATATTCATCAGGAGCGGAATCCCTTCCAGACCACAGGAAAGATGCCATTTTACTTAGAAAGAGTGCAGAGAAGATTCTCTGAGATGTTGCCCGGATCTGGGGAGCCGAATAACAAGGATAGCCTGTGTAGACTAGGACTTTATTCCCTGGAGCATAGGAGATTGAGGAGTGGCCTGAGATCATGAAGGGATATAGTCAAGGTGAAAGTGCATCACCCTTTACCCAGGGAAGGGTTGCTAAAAACAGGAGGGCATAGGTTTAAGATCAGAGATGAGAGATTTAAAGGAGATATCATGGTCAGATACTTGGAATGAGCCACCTGAAATAGTGGCTGAGGTGGACCCATTAACAACGTTTAAAAGCCATTTAGCTAAGTATGTGGGCAGGCAAGGTTCCAAGGTCTAAGGGCCAAATGCAGGCAGTATTTGGGTTCACTAGCTCACTGGACAACATAGCTGGCATGGATGAGTGTTACGTGAAAGGGCCAGTTGCCATGGATGAGTTCTGTCACCGAGCCTGTTTTCATAGATGAGTTGAGTCAAAGGGCCTGTTTCCATGGATAAGTTGTTTCGACAGGCCGTGTCTCCATTGATGAATTGTGTCGATGGGCAGTTTCCATGGATGAGTTATGTCAACAGGCCTGTTTCCATGGATGAATTGTGTCGACGGGCCTGTTCCCATACTGTAAAAAGGATCGATGGTTTGGGGTTTGTAAAATGTGTGCAGGATAGTTTTTTGCAGCAATTCATAGAGGTACCCACTAGAGAAGGGGCAGTGTTGGATCTTCTGTTAGGGAATGAAATAGGTCAGGTGACGGAGGTATGTGTTGGGGAGCACTTCGGGTCCAGTGATCACAATGCTATTAGTTTCAATATAATTATGGAGAAGGATAGGACTGGACCCAGGGATGAGATTTTTGATTGGAGAAAGGAGGTGCGAAAGATTCAGAAGGAGTGGATGGGGACAATTTGTTTTATGGGAAGGATGTAATAGAGAAATGGCAGTCATTTAAAGGTGAAATTTTGAGGGTACAGAATCTTTATGTTCCTGTTAGGTTGAAAGGAAAGGTTAAAAGTTTGAGAGAGCCATGGTTTTCAAGGGATATTGGAAACTTGGTTAGGAAAAAGAGAGATATCCACAATAAATATAGGCAGCATGGAGTAAATGAGGTGCTCGAGGAATATAAAGAATGTAAGAAGAATCTTAAGAAGGTTATAAAAGCTAAAAGAAGATATGAGGTTGCTTTGGCAAGTAAGATGAAAATAAATCTGAAGTGTTTCTACAGTTATATTAATAGCAAAAGAATAGTGAGGGATAAAATTGGTCCCTTAGAGAATCAGAGTGGACAGCTATGTGTGGAGCTGAAGGAATGGGGGAGATTTTGAACAATTTCTTTTCTTTGGTATTCACTAAGGAGAAGGATATTGAATTGTGTAAGGTAAGGGAAACAAGTAGGGAAGTTATGGAAACTATGACGATTAAAGAGGAGGAGGTACTGGCGCTTTTAAGGAATATAAAAGTGGATAAATCTCCAGGTCCTGACAGGATATTCTCTAGGACCTTGAGGGAAGTTAGTGTAGAAATATCAGGGGCTCTGACAGAAATATTTCAAATGTCATTAGAAACGGGGATGGTGCCAGAGGACTGGTGTATTGCTCATGTGGTTCCATTGTTTAAAAAGGGTTCTAAGAGTAAACTTAGCAACTATAGGCCGGTCAGTTTGATGTCAGTGGTGGGTAAATTAATGGAAAGTATTCTTAGAGATGGGTTATATAATTATCTGGTTAGACAGGGTCTGATTAGGAACAGTCAACATGGATTTGTGCATGGAAGGTCATGTTTGACAAATCTTATTGAATTTTTTGAAGAGGTTACGAGGAAAGTTGATGAGGGTAAATCAGTGGATGTTGTCTATGTGGACTTCAGTAAGGCCTTTGATAAGGTTCCGCATGGAAGGTTAGTTAGGAAGGTTCAATCATTGGGTATTAATATTGAAGTAGTAAAATGGGTTCAACAGTGGCTGGATAGGAGATGCCAAAGAGTAGTGGTGGATAACTGTTTGTCAGGTTGGAGGCCAGTGACTAGTGGCGTGCCTCAAGGATCTGTACTGGGTCCAATGTTGATAGTCATATACATTAATGATCTGGATGATGGGGTGGTAAATTGGATTAGTAAGTATGCAGATGATACTAAGGTAGGTGGCGTTGTGGATAATGAAGTAGGTTTGCAGAGAGATTTAGGCCAGTTAGAAGAGTGGGCTGAATGATGGAATTTATTGCTGGTAAGTGTGAGGTGCTACATTTTGGAAGGAATAATCCAAATAGGACATACATGGCAAATGGTAGGGCATTGAAGAATGCAGTAGAACAGAGTGATCTAGGAATAATGGTGCATAGTTCCCTGAAGGTGGAATCTCATGTGGATAGGGTGGTGAAGAAAGCTTTTGGTATGTTGTCCATTATAAATCAGAGCATTGAGTATAGGAGTTGGGATATAATGTTAAAATTGTAGAAGGCATTGGTAAGGCCGAATTTGGAGTATAGTGTACAGTTCTGGTCACTGAATTATAGGAAAGTTATCAACAAACTAGAGAGAGTACAGAGAAGATTTACTAGAATGTTACCTGGGTTTCAGCACCCAAGTTACAGTGAAAAATTGAACAATTTAGGTCTTTATTGTTTGGAGCATAGAAGGTTGAGGGGGGACTTGATAGAGGTATTTAAAATTATGAGGGGGATAGATAGAGTTGACGTGGATAGGCTTTTTCCATTGAGAGTAGGGGAGATTCAAACAAGAGGACATGAGTTGAGAGTTAGGGGGCAAAAGTTTAAGGGTAATTCGAGGGTGAATTTCTGTACTCAGAGAGTGGTAGCTGTGTGGAACGAGCTTCCAGTAGAAGTCGTAGAGGCAGGTTCGGTATTATATTGAATAGGTATATGGACAGGAAAGGAATGGAGGGTTATGGGCTGAGTGCAGGTTGGTGGGACTAGGTGAGAGTAAGCGTTCGGCACAGACTAGAAGGGCCGAGATGGCCTGTTTCCGTGCTGTAATTGATATATGTTGTATGGTTATATGGTTGTGTTGACAGGCCTGTTTCCATGGATGACTTGTGTTGACGGGCCTATTTCTATGCATGAGTTGTGTCGATGGGCCTGTTGCTATGGATTAATTGTGTTGACAGGCCTGTTTCCATGGATGAGTTGTGTCAACGTGCCTGTTTCCATGCCGTTTGATTCTATACTTGCCATTTTTAAGTCCCGGCTCTCAAGATGTCATGATGAGTGCAACAGTTTTATCCTTGCAGATCTCTGGATAGCTTTTACTAACTCAACACAGACCACGTGTGGAACCTTACAGGTCATTCCTCCCAATGCAGGGGCTTTAAATAAGTACTGGTGTGAAAATTAGTTAGCTTTGCTTTCATGGTCAGTTATGTGAAGGAGCATGGTTTATCCATTCGATCAGGTTGTTATAAAAAGCACCAAAAATAAATTGGGAGTTATATTGCAATTTTTAAAATGTCAGTGCAATGAAGATTTATTAAAACCAATTTGTCATGTTTCTTCTGTAAGGTGAATAGTAATGATGGTTTTGGAGTCCTACTGTATATTTGAGAGTGGCCTCTCACTGTGGCAGGCAACAGAAATGCATACCATTCGGAAAAACACTGAATTTGCAAGCAGTACATTTGGACCGAATTTCTTCACCATTCTGATGTTTGGTCTGAACAACAATTGAACCCCTTGACTATGTCTGCTTGACATAGTTACTGCCAAAGTAACTTTCAGAAGTTACTGCCATATGGTTGATTAATTAAATATTTGCATTAACAAGCAGGTGTACAAGTATAAGTACAGATAATATGTGGAGTGGTTCACAGTGGAAACAATGGGAGAGCTGCTCCACAGACCATGTCTAATAAAGTTATACTTATGGAACCAAACCTTTCTGACAGTGCCCCAAAATCATTCCTCATACCCCAAGACCTGCCCTGTCCTATTGGCAGCTCTGATCTTCCAAAGGTAGCTGAACAGTCTGGGCTGTATATCTGAGACCAATGTTCCCTCTACTTTGTAATGACCAGTGTGTACAAAAATCTTGTGCTGTGTAATTTTGTTTTGCTCAATGACAACAGCATGAGCTCACTGAACAATTTCTTCAACAAAAACAGTATAAATAAGCCAATTCTTAAATTTGTAGACAAATCATTGCAAACTCCACATTGTCAACTCCATCTGCATCAGAAACTGGAAAAGGAAACGTGATTGTGTTCAATTGAGAAATATGCTTAACATACCAATGAGGTAGAGGGTGACAACCTTTTGTGCGCAGTTTAAGTTCCTTTGTGTGCTAGTAGCAAAAGGTGTGTGTGTGTGTGTGTGTGTGTGTGTGTGTGTGTGTGTGCGCGTGCGCGTGCGCGCACTTGCACACCTTAGAGGGGGCATTGTCTGGGATTCCCCTACTTAGGATTCTAGCAAATACAAGTATGGAAAATTCAGGCTGAATGTCTCTCACACCTCAGCCAAAGAAAAAGTGCTGCTTTATGTTGAACAATACTTACAATAGGGACCTGGTGAGATAGACTGGGAACTTGGTGAGACACAATGTAGAAATAGTGGGACAGAATGTAGACCTGGTGGGACAAATCAAAGACTTGGCTTAACTATGCTGTAGGACTCTATGTACACCTGCCCAGATATTATTCGTGATTCTGCAACCACTAAATGAGATCAAATCTTGCCATATCTGGAATTTGGAAAATTGCAAATTGTTGCAAAGAACAGAGTGAACCCAAATGCAGGACACTGGCACGGAGATTGAGGTAGGATGCAGGTGAGGATGTGAGAGTGGCTGGAGCTGAACGGCGAACAGGAGGGTGAACAAGAAAGCAGAACTTACCTTGACACAGTGCGTTTCTGGTGCTGAACGGCAAACAGGAGACAAGTGGCAGGCAACACTTGTCTTGACATGGAGCGTAGAAAGGCAAGTGGTAGACAATACTTTCCTTGACACGGAGAGACGGAGTTACACAGGTAATCCTCGGTACTGAAGTATAATTTAGAATACACAATCTTAAGCGGCCAGGAATGTTAATTACCACACAGGCTAAAACAATGATCTAGCAACGAGTGGATGCAAAGCTGGGGTTTTTATGCTGCAGGTCTTGCTGAGAACCAGTTGTGCCGCCATCAAAGGGAATTAGAAGAAAATGGTGAATAAACGATTGGGACCGTGACACAAATGTCCCTGCACTCTTTAGGAAAGGAGGAAGGCAGCAGGAAGGAAATTATGGACCTATTAGCCTGACCTCAGTGGATGGGAAGATGTTGGAGTCGATTGATACGGATGAAGTTATGGAATACTTGGTGAGACAGGACAAAATAGGACAAAGTCAACATGAGTTCCTTAAGGGAATATCTTGCATGACAGACCTGTTGGAAATCTTTGAGGAGATTACATGTAGGATAGATAAAGAGGATGCAGTGGATGTTGTATAGCTGGACTTTCAGAAGGCCTTTGACAAGGTGTCTCATGAGGCTGCTTACCAAGTAAAGAGCCCATGGTATTACAGGAAATTTACTGGCATGGTAAGAGAATTGGCTGATTGCTAAGTGGCAATTAGTAGCAATAAAATGATTCTTTTCTGGTTGGCTGCCAGTGACTAGTGGTGTTCCACAGGGGTCAGTGTTGGGACCGCTTCTTTTTATGCTGTATGTCAATGATTTCGATGATGGAATAGATGTCTTTGTTGCCAAATCTGCAGATGATACGAAGATTGGTGGAGGGACAGGTAGTGCCTACAAAGTACCCAGGACATCTTCAAGGAGCGGTGTCTTGGAAAGGCAGTGTCCATTATTAAGGGCCCCCAGCACCCAGGACCCAGGGCATGCCTTTTTCTCACTGTTACCATCAGGTAGGAGATACAGAAGCCTGAAGGCACACACTGAGTGATTCAGGAACAGCTTCTTCCCCTCTGCCATCCGATTCCTAAATGGAAAACACCTCACTGTTTTTTTAATATACAGTATTTCTGTTTTTGCACATTTTTAAAAATCTATTCAATATACATAATTGATTTATTTGTTTATTTATTATTATTATTTTAATTTTTTTCTCTCTGCTAGATTATGTATTGCATTGAACTGCTGCTGCTAAGTTAACAAATCTCACATCACATGCCGGTGATAATAAACCTGATTCTGATTCTGAAACAAGAAGTCTGCAGAAGGACTTAGACAGATTAGGAAAATGGGCAAGAAAGTGGCAAATGAAATGCATTGTAGGAAAATGCATGGTCATGCACTTGATAGTAGAAATAAACGTACTGACTATTTTCTAAATGCAGAAAAAATCCCAAGAAACTGAGATGGAAAGGGACTTGGGAGCCCTTGTGCAGAACACCCTAAAAGTTAACTTGCAGGTTGAGTTGGTTGTGAGGAAGGCAAATACAATGTTAGCATTCGTTTCAAGAGGTCTAGAATAGAAGAACAGGGATGTGAGGCTGAGGCTTTAAAGGCAATGGTGAGGCTTCATCTTGAGTATTGTGAAGAAAAGATGTGCCGGCATTGGAGAAGGTGTAGAGGAGGTTCACAAGGATGATTCTGGGAATTAAAGGGTAATCATGAGGAACATTTGATGGCTCTGGGTCTGTACTCGCTGGAATTTAGATGGATGGGGGGAATCTCATAGAAACATTTTGAATGTTGAAAGGCCTAGATAGAGTACATGTGGAAAGGATGTTTCCCATGGTGGGCAAGTGTAGGACAAGAGGGCACAGACTCAGGAAAGAGGGGCGTCCATTTAAAACAGAGATGCAGAGTAATTTCTATTGCCAGAGGGTGGTGAATATGTGGAATTTGTTACCACAGGCAGCTGTGGAGGCCAAGTAGTTGGCTGTATTAAGGCAGAGCTTAATAAGTTCTTGATTGGACAGACAATGGAGAGAAGGCTGGGGAGTGGGGCAGGGGAGGGGACAATGGATTCAGCCTTGATTGAATGACAGAGCAGGATCGATAGGCCAAATAGCCCAATTCTGCTCTTATGTCTTATGGTCTTAAATCATGGTGGGGAGTTGAACAGGTTACAGGAGGAGTTGGCTCCCAGAACGTTCTCATTCTGAGAGATATTGCATTCCAGCATGTTGGGATCCCTTCAGCTGGAAGTCCTCAGTGGGATTTTCACCCTTTGGTCAGTTTTTATACTATTGCCAGAAAGAAGATTTTGAAAAGAATCCTACAGCGATGCAGAAGTGTAATGATGCTATCTTGCAATTTTGTAAAAGGTAGATCGTTTGAGACACAACTGATGGAAAGTTTTGAGAAGAAGACTTAAACAGTGGGCAGAGAATATCTGTGGATGATATTTACGTGGATTTTGAGAAGCTACAGTGCTGTGCAGAAGTCTTCAGCACATATATATGTAGCTAAGGTTCCTAAGACTTTTGCAGAGTACTGTAGTAATTTTGCCTATTGCACTGTACTGCTGCCGTAAAAAGAAAACAAATTTCATGACGTAAGTGAGTGATGATAAACCTGACTCTGATATGGGTCTCTTTCGTGGACTGAGAGTGGGAAGGGGGCAGGGAGAGGGGAATCATGTTTGGGAAAGTGGGAAGGGAGCGGCAAGCACCAGAGAGAGAGAGATTCTGTAATAATCAATAAATCAGTTGGTTGGAATCAAATGACCTTGCCAGGTGTCTCAGGGCTAGGTGCACATCTGCACGTGCACCACCCCACCTGCCCCTGGCACCCTGTCTCTGCCTCCTGGCCCAAACCCTACCTGCAGTGCTCCAACCTTGCCGTTCCTAACCTTCTTTGCTCCCGCCAGATTTACAGACTTGCTCTCTGCTCCACGTTGACAGATACAGTATTGTGGAAAAATCTTAGACATTCTTGTTATACATACAGTATGTTCCTAGGACTTTTGCACAGTGCTGTATTTGATGACATCCCACCTAAGAGACAGTTGGGTAAGGTTTATAAATAACATTCAATTTATTACCCTGACTTCGAAATCAGCTGAGTAAAAGGAGATAGAATCATGTTTGGTTATGTAAATTATCCGGCTCATCTACTATTGTCTTGCGGGCTTGGATTGGGAAACATGAGAGAGATTTAAGACTCTCTTCTCCAAATGGCAACTGATCAGGACCATTTTAGTAATTTTATAACTAAGACTGATAGCTTTTGCTTAAACTGATCTGTTGAGGTACTAATGAAAAATTGAGCTACATATCCTAGCAAACAGCGAACGATAAGTTTCAGGGCTAAATATCTTGCACCTGACCCAGGTTCTTTGTTTTGTACACATGTGGACCACTGTATGGGCTCCCCAAAATATTGGTTCTGTAGGTGAATCCATGAGAGCTTGAGAAAATGGTCAGGAATTGGACTGAGCTTGTTTCCTCTTTGCTATTCTTCAGCTGCAGAGCTGCTGCAACCAGACTTAACCCAGACAGGCTAATTAGACTCCAGCAGCACTGGTTGTATTAATCGCTGATTTCAAGATTAATAACTTATGCATTTACAAATGAGACTTTTGTACAATAACTTAAATCCTAGTCACATGACAGTTATAGATAATAGAAAGTTTGTTCAGTGCTTACTGCTAATGAAAGAACAGTTAGAATATTACAGTTATATTTCAGAGCAAGGTCTGAGTCCCTCTTCTGTAATTTATATTTTGATCATTTAATTACAGCACTTTAATAACACCAGAAGAACATTGGTCATCTTCAACAGCATAAGCAAGCTAATAAAAAATGCAGCTCAGTTGGATGGATATTGGGTGGTGTTGAGTTTAGAACTGTAATAATAAGTGTCCTGGCCTGAACCGAAGGGTTTATTAAGCTGTATGCCAGAACACAAGTATGCTGTTCAACTTGGTGTGTCTTAAGTATTGGGACTGCTCTGTTGACACAGTTTCCATGTGTCAGTTGAAATCTCATAATTGGCTCTTTCGACCTCTGTTCTGACTTAGGTGAACATCGAGGAGCATCTTTGGAGAAGCTAGTAGAGTTGCTTCACTGACTGGGTTCAATCCTGACCTCTGGTGCTGTCTGTTTGGAGTCTGCATGTTCTCCCTGTGACTGCATGGGCTTTTTCTCAGTCCTATGGATTCATCCCACACCCCAAAGAAGTGTCGGTTGCCAGACTAATTGGAGCACTGCAACTTCCCTCAGACTGGGAGCAAGATTAAGGGATGGATAGGTTACAAGAGGAATTAGTGGTGAATAGGATGGACTCACTGGGCTGAAATGGCCTCTATTGTAAATCAGTTCTCTGTTCTGATGGCATAGAGGTGCTGTTGCCTCACAGTTCCATTGAGCCAGGTTTGATTCTGAACTCGTGTGCTGTCTCTGTGGAGTTTGCATGTTCTTCTAGTAAATCCTGTGGGTTTCTTCCAGGTGCTTTGATCTCCCGCCACATCCCAGATGTGTGTTGGTAAGTTAATTGGCTGCTGTCGTAAGAAAGGCTAATACAATGTTAGCATTCATTTCGAGAGGACTAGAATACCAAAGCAAGGGCATAACGACAAAGCTTTATAAGGCATTGGTCAGACCATATTTGGAGTGTTGTGAGCAGTTTTGGTTGCCATATCTAAGGAAGGCATTGGAGAGGATCGAGAGGAGGTTTATGAGGATAATCCTGGGAATGAAAGGGTTAACATATGAGGAGTGTTTGATGGCTCTGGGCCTGTTTAGAAGAATAAGGGGATGGGATCTCATTGAAACCTACTGAAAATTGAAAGGCCTGGATAAAATGCACATGGACAGGATGTTTGCAATAGTCGGAGAGTGTAGGACTAGAGGGGACAGCCTCAGGCTAGTAGGACTCCCATTTGGAACAGAGCTGCGGAGGGATTTCTTTAGCTGGCAGATGGTTAACTCATCATCACAGATGGCTGAAGAGGAAAAGTCACTGGGTCTATTTAAAGCAGAGGTTCTTGATTTGTAAGGGTGTCAAAGGATGCGGGGAAAAGGTAGGAGACTTGGCTTGACAGGGACAATAAATCAGCCGTGTTTGAACGGCGGGTCAAACTCGAAGGGCCAAATGGCCTAATTCTGCTCCTGTGTCTTTTGATCTTATGGTGTTGCTAAGAGTAAGTCGAGTTTCGCCTTCTATGTGTTGCCTGAGGAAACTTTCCTGAATGCACTTAAATTCTAACACATCTCAGCCCTCAGCACTATGGTGTTCGCAGTCTAAATTACGAAAGTTAATATCCCCCACTATGGCATCCTGCCATTCTTGCAACTCCCTGCATGTTTGTTGCTCTGATTTCCGTTGACTATTTAGGGGCCTGTAGTGCAATCCCAGCCTGGTGATCATCCCTTTATTTCTCAGCTCCTCCCACTGGATGATCCCTCAGTAATGTCATCTTGGACCACAGCTGTGATGTTCCCTTAATCAAAAATGCAACTCCCCCATCCCTCCACTCCTCCCACCACCTCTCTCCAACCTATAGCACCTGTACCCTTGAAAATTAATTGCCAGTTCTGTTCCTTCTGTACCCGCGATGGCTGTATTTGCACATATCTATCCAAGCCCTGAGTTCATTCGCTTTGCACGTCAGGCCTCTCGCATTGAAATAAATGTAACTTAGTCCATCATTTTGTCCATGTTGCTGTCTGTCTTGTCTACTGACCTTACTGATAGAGGGAGGCAAGAGATGAGACTTCTGGGGCCTTGACCAAGATCTTTGTATTCTCTCTAACCACAGGCAGGGTCCCAGAAGACTGGTGAGTTGCTAATGTGATTCCATTGTTCATGAATGGGAATAGGATAATCCTGGAAACTATAGATAGACGAGTCTTTTGTCAGTGTTAGTTAGGAAAGCTACAGGAGAGGATGTTGAGCGATTAAGATTGATGAGCATTTAGAAAAGCATTAGGGACAGTCAGCATACCTTCGTTTGGGGCAAGTTGTGTTTTACTAACTTGACTGAGTATTTCGAAGAGATGACAAATGTGCTGGATAAAGGGAGAGCTGTGGATGTGGTCGACATGTGTTTTTGTAAGGTACTTGACAAGATCCCTTGTGGGAGGCTCATTCAGAAAGTTACGAAACATGGGAATCCATAGTAACTACAGTTTGGATTCAGAATTGACTTGCCTGTAGTAGACGGGGGATGGTGTTTGATAGGACTTATTCTGCCTGGAGATCTGTGGCTCGTGGTGTTCTGTGGGGATCTCTCTTGGGATCTCTGCTATTTTGTTTTTTGATTTTTGGGAGCTTTGACAAAGACTGTGACTGGAAGGAGCTTCCACTGAAGACGAGTTTCCTCGGCAGCTTGTCTATCATTCCTGAAACTTGCACAAAAAGAATACATCTGCTCAGATTAGATGAAAGCAATCCTTTGTGCTGGTATTAGTGGTAAAAGACTATAAGACATAAGGAGCAGAATTAGGCCACTAGGCATCAGATCTGCTCCTTCATTCCATCCTCTCTCTCTCACGCCATCTCCCCGCAAGCTTTGACACACTGACTAACCTATTATAAACACAAGAAAGTCTGCAGATGCTGGAAATCCAGAGTAACACACAAAATGCTGGATGAATTCAGTAGATCAAACAGCATCTATGGAAATGAATAAACAGTTGATGTTTCGGACTGAGGCCCTTCCTCAAGGCACTAGCGCCTATCAACTTACTCTTTTAATATATATTCAATGACTTGGCCTCCATGCTCATCCGTGGTAATGAATTCCAGAGATACACTACCGTCTGGCTAAAGAAATTCCTCATCTTCATTCTAAATTGACATCCCTCAATTCTGAGTCTGCGCCCTCTGGTCCTAGACTCATGCCCTATAGGAAACATCCTCTCTACATCCACTCTATCTAAGCCTTTCAATATTCCATAGGTTTCAATGAGATTTCCCCTCCATTCTTCTAATCTCCAAAGGGTACAGGCCCAGATCCAACAGATGCTTCTCAAACCTTAACCTTTTCATTTTCATGTATAGTTTTTATTTTCATTTTTATTTTAATGAATAATTTTCATGAACCTTCTCTGGACCCTCTCCAGTGCCAGTGCATCTTTTTTAGATAAGGGGCTCAAAACTGCTCACAGTACTCCAAGTCTGGTCTAACCAAGGCCTTATAAAGTTACATCCTTACTCTTATATTCTATAATCCTCTCGAAATGAATGCCAACTTTGCATTTGCCTTCCTTTCCACTGATTCAACCTGCAAATTGACCTTGAGGGAATCCCGCACAAAGACTCCCAAGTCTCTTTGCACTTCTGATATTTGAATTTTCTCCCCAATTAGAAAACAGTCAGAGCCTTTATTCCTTGTACCAAAGTGCATGACCATAAAATTCTCAACACTATATTCCATCTGCCATTTCTTTGCCAAATCTCCAAATCTAAGTCCTCCTGTAGGCTCCTTGCTTTCTCAACACTACCTGCCCTTCCACCTATCTTTGTACGATCTGTAGACTTGGCCACAAAGCCGTCAATTCCGTCATCCAAATCATTAACATATAACGTGAGAAGAAGTGGTCCCAATACTAACCCCTGCAGAATACCACCAATCACCAGCAGCTGACCAGAATAGGCTCCCTTTATTTCAACTCACCAGCCATTGTTCTATCCATGCTAGTCTCTTTCCTGTAATACTGTATCCGGGGCTCCCAATGTGGCCATTTATACATTGGGGAGACCCGCCGCAGACTAGGAGACTGTTTCGACGAACACCGGCGCTCGGTCCTCCAGCAGTGGCAGGATCTCCCTGTGGCCAATTCCACAGACCACTCCCATTCCAACATGTCTGTCCACGGCCTCCTCTACCGTCAAGATGAGGCCACACGCAGGTCGATGGAGCAATACCTTATCTCCTACCTAGGTGGCCTCCTACCTGCCGGCATGAACATTAAACTCACAGACCTCAGTTGATACCCCTGCCCCCCACCCTTACCCCCATCCCTATCTATTATTTTAGTCTGGTTCTCTTTCTCTCCCTTTTTTCCCCTCTCACTATAATCTCCCCCCAGCCCTACCTTTCTTTCTCTTTTATTTCCCATAATTCTCCACCTTCCCCCTAGCCCATTTCCCTCCAGC
This sequence comes from Hypanus sabinus, assembly GCF_030144855.1. NCBI lineage: Eukaryota > Metazoa > Chordata > Chondrichthyes > Myliobatiformes > Dasyatidae > Hypanus > Hypanus sabinus. The sequence goes on along the minus strand of NC_082723.1, from coordinate 61,969,238 downwards.
TTATCACTTCCCAGCTCTCTACTTCATCCCTCCCCCCACTTCTTATCCTCCCTCAACCATCCCATGTTACTTCACTCCCGATGAAGGGTTTCGGCCCGAAACGTCGTCACTACCTCCTCCCATAGATGCTGTCTGGCCTGCTGAGTTCTGCCAGCATTTTGTGTTTTTATTACAAAAACCAAACCTGATTCACTGATCACAGTTATGGTCTTATTGCATAGAAGAGTGATTAACTTTTCTCGTGATTCTCGTGATTTAATCAACCGAATTGTCCTTTGTCCATGGAAAAAGTCCCTTGTCAAAGTGTGAGCGGAAGAGCAGAGTGTAATGTTACAATGCCCCTTGTTTGGTTATTTTACAGACTGTTGGTGTCATTTAACAATCTACTAATAATGATTGAAGTCTCAGGTTGAATTTAACCTGAGCTATTGTCATGCAGGTCCTCAGTCCAGTAGAACTTGGTTGTTCTTTAAATGTTCTTGTTAAGTTTACACAAATCAGTCACAGACTACTGTGAATGCTGACTACATCTAAATCAGAGTCGACTTTATCATATTCACAAGTACATGGATGCAGAGGTGCAATGAAAGATTTACTTGCAGCAGCTCAGGTACACAGCAACATGCAAGGAGCATTCACAGAAAAAAAATGAATTATACATCATTTTTACAAAAAGAACACAATTAGAGCAAAAGAAAAATCAAAGTCAAACTTGGTGCAATGTGATCAAAATGGGCATGCTGTTGCTAAATTGTAGAGATTAGGATTTTGACAGTTGGTTCATGAACTGAATGAATGATTGAAGGGAAGTAACTGTTCTGGAACCTGGTGGTGTGGGACCATTCAGGATTCTGTACCTCCTGCCCAGTGGTAGCTGTGAGAAGATGTCATGGCCTGGATGGTGGGGATCTTTGATGATGGATGCTGCCTCCTTCTTGTGATCCTACGCATTTGAGTTGCTGTGCCAGGCCATGATACAACCAGTGAGGATACACTTAACAGGACATCAGTACAAGTTTGTTAAGTTGTTTAGTGACAACCTGAGCCTCCTAGGAAACTAAATATGTTAGCTCATCTTCCTTCTGATTGTATGAAATGTGCTGGTACTGAGAGGTTGTTCCATCCATGTGCAGAACAGACTGGATACACTGGAAGCTGTGCATAAAAACAGCAAAGTTTTGACCCTGCAGAGAATACAGGTTAGGCCACTGAGTTCTAGTCAGCAAACTTTAGGAAGAATGTGATGATCCCAGTGACAGTTCAAGGAGAAAATGTTGCAATGGTTCCATGAATGAGGTATTTTATAAGGAAAAGCTAGGAGTGTTCTTCCTAAACCCAAGAAGGGTCATTGACTTGAAACATTAACACAGATAGCATTTTCAGTTTTTATTACAAGCTTAACATCTGACTTTTTTTTTGTAGAGGCTGCTCCCATTGGTGGATGGTTCAATGACACTAACAGAGTCATGAGAATAAGCAGACAGGTGAATGAGACTGACTGACTTGCGTTTATCAGTAGCTGCTGTAGACCTAATGGGCCAGATGAATCTATTCTGAGATTCTTGATAAATAAGTTTGTTTCTTTGCCGTACTAAGGCAGAAGGAACCACCTCAGTTCTAACATGTGCCGTCATGACAAGCTTTTTGTACCGAACTTTTTTGTGATTGCTCATCGTCTTGGGCGTCTGAAACCTGGTGGAGCCCATCCCTCTCCAGATTTTTTTGTTACGATGTCAAGATGCTGGCTCGACACTCAACCCAGGCAAGGATGGAGAGCATGCAAGGGAGCCAGCCAGATTTGAACTTGGGACCTGTCACCCCAAAGTCCAGCGCTGATGCCACTATGCCACAAGCCGGTTTAGTTGGTGAATACTTCCATTCAAATTGGTAGTTATTTTCAATTTTATCTGTTGTATGATGATAGACTTTAAATACCCTGCTCATTCCATAATGGCCAGCTGTAACACTGAAGTTCCCTCTTTGTCCCTTGTGGATGAGCTAATGAAAGCTCACAGATTGTAGATGTCAATTCCAGTACATTTTCTCTACTATGCACCTACCTTTCCTTTTATTCTTCCTTTTCAAATATTTAACCAATTCCCTTTTTAGTGTTGGCATCATCTCGGCAGTTTTCAGAATGTATATTTTGCCAAACATCACTCAGCCCACATCGTTCCATCAGTTTTGAAATAGTTTAGGTACTTGCCTTTGGCATTTTATCCACTGGGAGCCTGCTGTGGAGTGGAGAGAACAGTAATGATCTTAAACATCATCACTGTGCTTTCTGCATGATCACAGACATTCAAAAGTTATCAAGTCTGTCTACTATTTATGCTTTCATTGAGACTAGGTGGTCATCTCCAGGGATCACTGATGACCATCCCCTTTCGAGTGCAAAAAGACAGGCAATGCTAGGGCCATTTGGTTAACATTACCTGGAGAAGTCCGACAAATCTCCCATCCCATCTTAGACTAGTTGAGATTTATTACCCAGAGGGTAGGAGAGTCTAAAACTAGAGAGTACAGAGGGAGAAGATTTAAAAGGGGCCTGAGGAGCTGCTATTTCACACAGAGTGTGGAAGGTATTGAACGCTTGACGTCTCTGGGCCTGTATTCACTAGAATTCAGAAGAATCAGGGTTCACCTCATTGAAACCAATCGAGTGGTGAAAGGCCTTAATAAAGTGGAGGTGGAGAGGATGTTTTCTATGGTGGGAGAGACTAAGACCAGAGAACAGAACCTCAGAATAGAGGGGCGTCCTTTTAGAATGGAGATGAGAAGGGATTTCTTTATCCAGAGAGTGGCGAATCTGTGGAATTCTCTGCCACAGGAAGGAGTTAGATCTCCCAATAATTTTGTTTACAATGAATGGAAAAGTCAAACACAGTATCCCAAAGTCAGGGTAGCACCTCCTGAGCGTGAAGCAGTGTTTGAGCCCAGTGTGCGAGTTCCAGCAATGTTCCATGCACCAACCCATGCCAAAACCAAGAGTCTGCCTTTTATCCTTTCCCCCAGATCCTGGAACGCATCCAGAAAGGAGTGCAGGATTGTAGCCAATCTGTGTTTAGCCTCTGTTCATCCAACTGATGGAATGATAGGTTATGCTTTTGCTTTGCTAAGACATTGAGAGTTCTGTCATTTATTTCCTAGTGGCGAGGATGTTAAAACGCCTGTAGTGCCTAGTATCTGGACAATAGGAGATTATTGTTTCTTGCCACAGGATAATGTTTGTATAGGTAGTCTTGACGGGTGAAGCCATGCTAATGGTTGGTTACAGCAAACAAATGGCATCTTGTTAGGTGTGGCCACTACAGTGGGTGGCCTTCAGAAGGTGGTTTGAATTATCACCAGTTTTTGCAGGTTTGCCACCTTTCCCGCATCAATGTGACAGACTGCAGTCTCTATAAGTGAGGGCATGTCTTTATTGGAGGGTTAAGGTGTTGTGTGAAATCTGCTTCACGGATTCGGTAAGTGGGGACAGAAGACACTGACAACTGAGAAGTGAGTTAACGATTTATTTACAAGGCAAGACAGGCACTAAACATCCAGTAAACTCGACACTTAACACATTGAGCGCCTGGTGTGGCAGGACAAAGCAGACACTAAACATACTCACAATGCTAAGCACTTATCTAAAGTGTAGCCTCGGACCTCTGTGCTGCAGCACACCTCCACTGTTCACTGTTTTTTGTGGCACCCTCAACTACCATGGCGACCCAGAGATCATTGGTGCTCTTACTGCTACTTCATCCAGTCTTGTCCATTTATTCTTCTCATTAAAGGGGACATCGTTCAGTTGCCCAAAGTAACCCTCATATTTTGACTCCATCACTTTGAATCCCAACTTATTTGTAGATGGTAATCTGTGCTTGAAAATGATTTGATTAATATATTTTTGTGTTGCAGGTGTTTAGATGAACTAGATGCAAATACATGCAAATTTATCAACCTCTGCAAGTGATGCAATGGGGTGTTATATTTGGAGTTTACCTTGGATTGGAACGTATGCTTTCGAAGTTTTTTTCTGTTAAACATGTTATTCATTGTCTAAGCAATGAATTAACTAACTAATAATGATTATAACTGGGGATAAGCTCCTTTTGTTGCATAGAATATAGTATTAATAATTAGTATTAATTAATTATTAATATATTATATTTTCTATCATTTACCATTAAAGAACTATCTTCAGGACACAGACTGTTGACACATGGATTCTAATATGAATATATAGCCAAGCAGTTTCAATTCAGTTGTATTAACAGGATTGGAAAACAAAGCTATTAGCAGTAACAGTAACTTGAAACTGTTGGACTGTCATTAAAAAGAGCATTTGGGTGCTAATGATCTTAATGAAAGAAAATGTAATGTCTTTGCCCTTTCTGGTCTCTGTTTTCAAGCACACACCAAACGATCCTCTGAAAACACCCTCCAGTCATTCTAAAGAGAATTAGGGATGGGCCATAATTACTGTCCTTGCAATTGAAGTCCATTCCTTTTAATCAATCTAAACAGTACCATATTTCACAAATATCCTTTTTCTAAATGACTTCCCCTCATGCTCAGAATAACTGGACACCAACTGCCTTTTTACAAATTATTCTATCTCTACTGATCTCAATTTTGGTCTCCATATATCTGATAGGTATTGATCACTTGAACAGAACAATAAGCTGACTGGTGGACTGATTTCCCCTTTCATTCATTTTTGAGTAATGGAGTTGCATTTCGGAAATTTCAGCCCAAAATACACAATGTATATAGTCTGCCAATTTTAGGAAAAAGCTGGTGACTAATGCACTTGTTAAAGTCTTCATGTTTTCCCTTTGGAAACCTTTGTGAATATATGAACTAGGTGTAAGTCACTTGGCTCCTCCACTTTGATTCACCATTCAGTGTGATTGTGGCTGATCTGACTTGTCCTCAACTCCATAACCCTTGACTTTGAAAGTCCAGCCCAGCCTCAAATATATTTAGTGACCACACCTTCACAGCTAGCCAGGGCACTGAAGAGAAGACAAGCTTTCAACCCAAAAAGTTCAAAGTAATTTATTATCAAAGTACATGCATGTCACCGTGTACAGCCCTGAGGGCATACTTAGTAAATCCAAGAAACACAACAGAATCAACGAGAGACCTCACCCAACAGGATAGGCAAGCAACCAGTGTGCAAAAGACAACAAACTGTGCAAGTACAAAAGAGAAAAATAATAATAAATAATTAATGAATAGTGATTACATGAGATGAAGAGTCCTTGAAAGTGAGCCCATAGGTTGGGGGAACAGTTCAGTGATGGGGCAAGTGAAGTTATCCCCTCTAGTTCAGGAGCTAAATGGACAGTCCTGATTTTGAGATCACATCCCCAGATTTTTGATTCTCCCAAGATTGGAATCATCTTGGAGTGATTATCCTGAAATGATCTTGCATTCTTTTCATCCCTCTGAATTCCAGTGACTGCTCATAGTTCTCATATAACTGCATTTGTCCTAGGAATTAATTTTGAGAACCCGTTGCCTCCACTATAACAGCACTTATTCTGTCTGGGTAGCCTCCAATGTAATGGTATGAACGTTGATTTCACTAACCTGTTAATTTCCTCCCACTGCCTTCCACTTCCTTTTCTCTTTTCCCATTTCCCATTCTGGCTTACTTCTTACCCTTCCCTTCCCCTCTCCTGCCTACCACCTTCCCTTGGTGCTCCTCCATCCCTTTCTCCCATCGTCCATTCTCCTCCCCTATCAGATTCCTCCTTCTTCAGCCCTTTACCTTTTTAACCCAAGCTCCCAGCTTCTTACTTCATCACCACTCCCCCGTCCATCTTCCCCTGCTCTGGCTTCACCTATCACCTGTTAGTTTTAACTCTTCCCCTTCCCCTCACCTTCTTATTCTGGCTTCATTCCCCTTCCTTTCCAGTCCTGACGAAGGGTCTCGGCCTGAAACGTCAACTATTTATGCCCCTCTGTAGGAGTTCCTCTGGCATTTTGTGCGTTATCCCCCATCAAATACCCTTTTTATATTGCACCGAGCTTTTATGAATGCTTCCTACCATTTGTAGCTTTACTCTTTCAGCAGTTTGACCCTGTGGCTAAATAACCTTTTGAAGATGGCAGTCCTTCACTTTAAACCTTGGTTAGTGATTCTAACTTTTCCAACTCAAAGCAATGCTAAATGCAATCATGTCATGCTAATTATTGATTATTCCTGTCAAAGTGTGGAAGGCCAGTGCTTGATTGAGTTTCACTTTCTAGGAATCTCACATAGAATGATTGCAAAGCCTTCCTCTCCTGGGTACTGCCACTTCAAACCAAAGGCACCAAACCATTTCTCTGCATGATTATCGACATTGAATCCATTTCTTTCCATTGTGACAATTCAAAATCAGAATCAGGTTTATTGTCACTGACATTAATCATGACATTTGCTGTTTTGTGGTACATGATATATTTTTATAAGCTACTGTACGGTGCAAAAGTCTTGGGCAAAAATACATAACTAGGGTGCCTAAGATTTTTGCACAGTACTGCAACTTCAATTTACTGTTTGCAATTTACAATTTATATTAAGAACTGAAGACTGGTTCTTGCTTGAATTAATATCTGCTATATTCACATAACTCCAGATTACTCCCTAACAGCAAGTATAAAAAGCATCGAGATCACCATCGAACCACTTTGCCATTTACAGTACTGTGCAATGAAAATAATTAAATAGTGCAATAGAGGAATACTGAGGTAGGGTTCATGGACTGTTCAGGAATCAGATGGCTGAGGGGAACAAGCTGTTGTTAAAACATTGAGAGTGGATCATCAGGCTCCTGTAGTTCCTCCCTAGGGGTAGAAATGAGAAGAGGGTATGTCTTGGTTGTTGACGGTCCTTAATGATTGATGCCACCTACTTGAGAGAAGGTAGTGTTTCAGCTGTGCTTAGTCACACAGTGGTGATTGTAGAGAGAGTAGAGCTGTGTACAAAGCACCCATCTTTGATGTGTGCCTATGTTGATTGTTGATGAGGAGATGTTATCACCAGTCCATACTGTGTCTTTGTGTCTTTTATTGTAGTTACTAGCAGTTATCTACTAAGCACCTTGAGAATATTTTTAATTATTGTAATGCATTACGTTAGCCACCTTGATTGAGTACGCAGTGTACTTTTGATGTAACCTTGCCTCTATGTCTGAGTGACTGTACGTGAAGACAGGCATTTCATTGGTAAATATTGTGTCCTGACTAGATTCCTCAGCTAAAAGTCAATCATATAATGCCACTGCCTTCTCTGGTCATCCATTGCTACCCTGGGTCTGTGAGGGAGCTTGATTAGTCCATTTCAAGAATGCAAGAATTAAATCTACAGTACTTCCTCCATCAGTTATCACCCATACGATCCTTTGTAGCCTACTCCATATTGTACTGTATATATCACTGAGATAAAATATTCCTTGATGAATGGGTTTCTGGCTCAGGATACAGGTTGTTGCATCAAAGGTACAATCAATTCAAGATGATTACAAGCTCCTAGCAACCAGCGGGCTTAGTTCACTGAAACATCTGTCCTCATCTACAGGTGCATTCTGTTGCTGCGACACCTTACACACAGCTGAACAGGGAAATAAAGAAGCCTCATTAAGATTCGTACTGATTATACACTGGGTTTGAGGTAATAAATGATTAGCTTGCTGAGTAAGTGGTGACTGGAGCCAGAAGAGTTTGCAGTTATATAGTCATTTTCAGTAGCACACACAAAATGTTGGAGGAATTCAGCAAGTTGGGCAGCGTTTATGAAGGGAAATAAACAGTCGATGCTTCGGGCTAAGACACTACACCAGTCCTGATGAAGGGTTTTGACCTCACCTGCAGAGTCCTTTCCACATTTTGCGTGAGTTGCTCAAGACTTCCAGCATCGGCAGAACCTCTCGAGTCTATGATATTTTCAGTGTTGTCTTACAATCCCTTCTTGTTTTATTTACACATTTATTTGTGGTTGTTCTTCTAAAAATTTACATTTAAAATTTACTTCCAGAAAGTGAAGTCTCCGGGGATGTGACTCCAGGTTGTATTCCCTGTTGATCATTTGTGGGCCGGGTGGTATTTTGAAACAGATTGAGGGGCAGGAGTCACGTGAGGAGGAATAGGTGGAGGTGTAGGGATCCTCATTTCCTCCAATGTCCAGGGATCAGAACTTCTTAGATAATTACAGTTATATTATTGTTTACATTCTCTTGATGAAGGGTATTCCAAGAACTTCCAGTTATGTTATTGCTAGGGAAGTGTTAATTATTCAGAATTCTAATTTGGCTTTTGTTGACAATAATGATTAAATTGGTAAGATTAATTAGTGAGGTTAAACTACTTTCACCCTTTCCGATTCCACAGGTGCCTCTCTCCCTGTGATTCCCCTGGTCCGCTTGCCTATCCTTGTCCCGAGGCACTTTCCCCTGCAATGATGGGAGGTGTAACATTTATCATTTTGCTTCCCCCCCACCCCCCACGCTATCCAGGGGCCTAACCAGCCCATCCATGTAGGGCAGATATCCACATGCTCCTTCTCTAGTCTGGTCCATTGCACTCAGTGCTCACTACTTGGCCTCCTCTGGATTAATGAGACCAAGTGTAGATAGCCAACTATTTCTGTGCTCTGCCTGCAGTGGCCTTGTCAAATGCCCCATCATTCAATTCCACTTCCCATTCCCACACCGACCTGTCGGCCCTTGGCCTTCTCCAAAGCTACCTTGTAGCCAAATGCAAACTAGAAGAACACCTCATGTTCCTTTGTGGTAGCTCACAATAACACCAAATTCTTCATATAACCTGTTCCACTGTGTTCCTTTCCAACTCTCAGAGATGCTGTACTTTTATTCACCTTTACAATTGCCCGACTCCTCATTATCAAGGCGTTTTCTACACCACATCTGCCCATCAATTCCACCCATCACCTAACAGCCCTTGTCTCATTCCTCACTCTCATGAACATTTACTGTTCTTTCTTCTGTGCTCTCAGCTTTGCTGCAGAGTCACAGCCTGAAATCCGTTTGCCCCCACAGATGCTGTCTAACCAACTGAATTGCTTCAGGTTCCTGTATCTATATCCTCTTGTGTGTCTGGTGTTAAAATATTAATCTCTACAGATGATTAATCTCTACAGATAAGCCAACTGTTTCACTATTCTGACGAAGCATACATTAAAAGCTAATCTACCTCCAGCGAACATTACATCTGTCTATAAGTCACAACCTCCCATACTTTTAGTTAGACTATGCATGGTTTTATGTTGAAATTCTCAAAACAGCAGCTGCCAATATTACTTTATTTTATTTATTTATTTTAACTGGATGAAGTTAAATTCTTTTGAACCAAATTCACTTAAAACTCTTGTAATTGTTCTCCTGGGACCATTTGTTTTTGGAATTTTTCCTCATCTCATGGAAAAGTGATACATAGACTTCAAAGTAAATTATCGAATTACATCTTTGTCACTATACACAACCCTGAGATTTATTTTCTTGCAGGCAATCACAGTACATACAAGGATCAGTATGATCAGTGTAAGACTGCACCTAACAAGGTAGACAACAACCAATGTGCAAATAGCAACAAACTGCAAATACGAACAGAAAGAGAAAAAAATAGTCAATAAATATCTTGAGATGAAAAGTCCTTGAAAGTGAGTCCTTAGGTTGTGGGAACAGTCCAGTGATGGGGCAAATGAAGTTGAGTGAAGTTATCCCCACTGGTTGAAGAACCTGGTGGTTGAGGGGTAATGACTGTTCCTGAACCTGGTGGTGTGGGTCCTGAGGCTCCTGTACCTTCTTCCTGATGACAAAAGTGAGAAGACAGCATTGCCTCGGTGGTGGGGGTCTCTGATAATGGATGAAGCTTTCCTGTGACGGGGCTTCATGTAGATGTGCAAAATGGCAGGGTGGGCTTTACCTGTGATGGACAGGGCTGGATGCACTACTTTTTGTAGGCTTTTCTGTACAAGGAAATTGATGTTTCCATACCAGGTTGTGATGCAATGAGTCAAGATGCTCTCCAGTACACAAGTCTTCAATTCATTCCAGGAAGACAATCTGTTAGACTTTCTCATTCAAATGAATGCTTCAAAATTTTCAATCACACCTTATAAGATGCTTTATTGGATCTTTTAAATATATTTGGTAGTGCAGCCTTTACATTTGCTGGTTCAATCTCTACGTGCTGTTCTGAGGGTTTCTTAGCCCAAATGGCTGAAACTATGAAATACTCAGAAAATTGTTGACTGATTAAAGTTTGAATAGGAAGAGGAGGGATATGAAATAGGGAAGGAATATCAAGTAGATAAGATCATGAAGGAATCTTATGGGAGTGCTTGCAGAGCACCAAGAATGGACTTCATGTGGCGAGCAGGAGAGAATGAAGTCTTTGCTTATTCATCATTGAGTGTAGGAAGCATTGAAATAATTTTTGTTTGTTAATTGAGCAGTGATAATTCATGATGAAACTGGAGGTTTAAGAATGTGTTGCTCTCTTAAAAACACTGAAAATTTTGAATAATCATTAGGTATTTCCAATTAGACATTGGAATCCATTCAAGAATGCTTAAGGCATTGGGAGAGCTATAGCAGAAGATGTTTCATGGCTCATTGAGTTCATACTATAGGAAGATTGGAAAATAGCTAATGTTGTTACAGTCTTGGAAAAGAAAACCTTAGACACACAATATTAGAAAATGTAGGCCTGTTTACTTGACAGCTATAACCAGGCAGAAAATATACACACAGCGAGTGATAGATAATCAGATGCTGAAGTTTCTGACATTGTAAAATGTTTCTTGGCCTCCACATATAATAGAATTATAAATAGCTAACTTTGTATTCATTTTTGTTGATGTTTGATACAACGGCCTGAGCAATTCTTCCTCCAGCATGGATGAGCCAATAAATATTAGGATCTTGTACTCATGGAGTGATTATAATGGATACCATTTTGAGATTGGTCACTTTCATTTTATGTTTTTATATCAAATGAGGAAAAACGTAATTCTAAAGTGTATGTTCAGGTTGACTTAGGACTTTCACTGTCAGTACTTAGGTTCATTTTGTAATGTTAGCTTATATACAGTATGTTTAGATTTGCAGCTCTGTGCTGCCATTGCTTTATTAACAGTAATAGAATGTTATTCTGTACAATTATTACAAGCTGTAGCCCATAAGACCATAAGAAATAGGGGCAGAACCATGAGCCTATCCTGCCATTTGATCATGACTGATTTATTTTTCCCTCTCAACTCCATTCTCCTGCCTTCTTCCTGTAACCTTTGACACTGACTAACCAAGAACCTGCCAACCTCTGCATTAAATAGGCTCTATGACTTGCTCTCCACAGGAATGAATTCTACAGATTCACCACCCTCTAAGTTAAAAAAATTCCTTCTCAACTTTGTTTTAAAGGGATGTCCCTTTATTCTAAATCTGTGCCCTCTGTTCCAAGACTCTCCCGTTACTGCAAGCATCCTTTCCATGGTATATCTGTAGAAATTTGCAAGTATTTTTGGTGATATGCCAATTCTCCTCAAATTCTTAACGAAATATAGCCGCTTTCATGTCTTCTTTGTAATTGTATCAATACGTTGGGCCCTGGATAGTTCATCAAAGATGTTGACACCCAGGAAATTGAAACTGCTCAACCTTTCCACTTCTGATCCCTCAATGATAACAGTTCCCTTGACTTCCTCTTCCTGAAGTCCACTATCAATTTATTAGCTTTACCGACATTAAGCGCAAGTTTGTTGCTGCGACATCACTAAGCCCGCTGATTTATCTTGCTCCAGTACATCTCCTCATCACCATCTGAAATTCTGCCAACAATAGTTGTGTCGTCGGCAAATTTATACATGGTGTTAGAGCTGTGCCTGGCCACGCAGTCATAGGTGTAGAGAGAGTGGAGCAGTAGGCTAGGCATTCATTTTTGAAGTGGGGCTGTGTTGATTGTCAGTGAAGAAGAGATGTTATTTCTGATCCGCACCTTCTGTGGTCTCCTGGTGAGGAAGTCAAGGACCAAGTTGCAGCAGGAAGCACAGAAGGCCAGGGTTTGATTAGTTGTTTTGAACGCTGAGCTGTAATCCATAAACAGAAGCCTTACATAGGTATTGCTGTTGTCCAGGTGATCTGAGGCAGAGAGATTACATTTACTGTACACCTAATGTGGTGGTAGGCAAACTGCAGCAGGTCCAGGTCCTTGCTTCTAGCCATGACCAACCTCTCAAAGCACTTCATCACAGAAGATGTGATTGTCACCGGGTGATAGTCGTTGAGCAGCTCAGCCTGCTCCTCTTGGGCACAGATATAATTGTCACCCTTGTGAAGCAAGTGGGAACCTTTGACTGCAGCAGTGAAGGATTGAAGATGTCCTTGAACAGACCCGCCAGCTGGTTGGCACTGGCCTTCAGAGCCCCACAACGTTCACCATCAGGGCTTGACAACTTACGAGGGTTCACCCTCTTGAAAGATGTTCTGACATCAGCCTCCAAGACAGAGATCACAGGGTCACCAGATGTTGCAGGCATTTGCACTTTAAAAAGGCATTGAGCTGATCTGGGAGTGAAGCCTCCCTTTCAATCATGATGGTAGGTTTTGCTTTGTAGGAAGTGATGGTCTACAAACCTTGCTGGAGCTGACGTGCTTCCGATTCTATCGCCAACCTCAATCGGAATTGTCTTTTCGCCCTTAAAATAGCCTACTGTAGGTCATTTCTAGACTTTTTGTATAGCTCTGAATTGCAGTTCTTGAATACCACAGATCTAGTCCTCAGCATACTATGACTCTCCTGGATCATCCTCGGGAGCCCAAAACTGCTCATGGTCCTCCACATGTGCTCTGACCATAGCCTTATAAAGCATCATCATTACATCCTTGCTGTTAAATTCTAGTTGTCTGGAAATGGGTGTTAACATTGCATTTGCCTTCTTTGCCTCTGAGTCAGCCAGCTAGTTAAACTTCAGGGAATCCTGCACTAGGGCTCTCAAGTCCATCTGCATCTCTGATTTCCGAATTTTTTCCCCATTCAGAAAACAGTCTATGCCTTTATTCTTTCTACCAGAATGCACGGTCATACATTTTCCTATGTTGTAGTCCATCTGCCACTTCTTTGCCCATTCTCCAAACCTGTCCGAGTCCTTTTACATACTCCTTGCTTCTTTAATACCACCAGTTCCTCCACCTAACTTTGTATCATCTGCAATCATCAACATATAACCTGAAATGCAGTGGACCCAACACCAAGCCCTGCAGAACACCACTAGTCCCCAGCAGCAATCGGAAAATGTCCTCTCTGTACATATGCCTTGCCTTCTGGCAATCAACCAATCTTCTATCCATGCTAGTACTTTGCCTGCAGTATCTTAGGTTCCTGTCTTGTTTAGCACCCTCATGTGCAAGGACCTTGTCAAAGACCTTCTGAAAAACCAAGTAAACAACATCCACTGACTCTCTCTCTATCTTTCTTGTTACTTCCTCAAAGAGTTCCAACAGATCTGTCAGGCAAGTTTTTCCCTGAAGGAAACCATGCTGACTTTGGCCCATGTGCTTCCAAGTACCCCAAATGGAAGTTAAAATGTTACCAATTACTGAAATCACTGCATTCTTTTCTGTCTTTTGTCCTTTCTTCTTGCAGAGTGGGGTGACATTTGTAATTTCCAGTCTTTCACCTTCCCTGACTTCAGTGATTCATGAAAGATCACCACTAATGACTCCATAATCTCTTCAGCTACCTCTTTCAGATCCCGGAGTGCAGCCCATCTGCTTCAGGTGATTCATTTCAGCTTCCCAAGCACCTTCATCTTAGTTATAGCAACTACACTCACTTCTCTCCCTTGACTCTATCAGATTTCTGGCATTTTGCTGGTGTCTTCCACAAACTATTTATTCAATTCCTCCATCATTTTGTGTGTGTTTCTCTAGGCTTCCAGCAGCTGTAGAATCTCTTGTGTTTATTCACTTTGTCTGCTATCTCTTTGTTCTATCTTCAGTGTCAATTTCCAATGGTCCAATGTCCCCTCTTGCCCCTCCTTTACTCTCTTGATATTAAAAAAATCTGTTGGTATCCCTTTTTATATTATTGCTTGCTTACCTTCATATTTCATCTTTTCTCCCTTTATTGTTTTTTTCACTCTCTGTTGTTTTTTTAAAACTTCCCTATTGTCTTGCTTCCCACTAAGTTTACAATATTCTGTGCCCCCTCTTTTGCTTTTATGCTTTCTTTGGCTTCCATCATTAGCCACAGCTGCCTCCTCCAGCATTGAGAATGCTTCTTCTTCTTTGGGATGAAATGATTCTGCATTTTCCAAATTACTCCCAGAAACTCCTGACATTGCTGCTTCATCATCATCTCCTCTATTGTCCCCTTTCAATCAACTTTGGTCAGCTACTCTCTGGTGTCTCTGCAGTTAGTGTTACTCAACTGTAATGCCTCTACTTTAAGTACATTAGCTTTTCTCTCTCTCAAACTGCAGGGTGAATTATGATCACTGCATCCAAAGGGTTCATTTAACCTTAAACTCACTAATCTAATTGCCTTTTCCTTCAGTTCAATGACAAGCTGTTCCAAAAAGCCATCTCTTGTGATCCAGTACCAACCTGATTTTCACAGTCTCCTTCATATTAGAGCCCCTCATGATGTTGGAACATTGCCTTTTCAATCTCCTGTTGTAATCTGTAACGCACATCCTGGCAACTATACGGAGGCCTGTGTGCAACCCCAATCAGGGTCTTTTGGATTTCCTGAACTTTACCCACAAAGATTCTACATCTGCTGATGCTATGTGACTTCTTGCTAAGATTTTTTTTTTCCATTTCTCACTAAGAGAACCACCCACTCCCTCAGTCCCTCTGTTTTTGATTGGATGTGTATCCTTGGATGTTCAGCTCCCAACTGTGACCTTCTTTCAGCCATGACTCACAACGTTGCATCTAGGGGCACAGCGAGCATGCGGCACTTTGGTTTCAACCAAGAGCAATGACTTGCATCTTAGTAGCCGTCTACGTGTGGAGAAGAGTGAATTGTAGCGGTAGTCTAAAGGTTAATATAAATGCAGGTGAATGTCTAGAGAGATCCTGGAGAACGTTATGCAAACTCAGTTTCACATTGGCACACCTAAAACCTGCATAAGAAGGGTGATTAAAGGAGTAATCACAGGCCATCTGTGTACCGACTGGACTGCATCATATGAAGTAACTTAAAAGGATCTAGTGCTTCTCATTGACCTAAGTGTAAAAAATGAATTCGACATTTGTTTTTGTTTAAATCCATTTACCAGGTTTCTCTTATTGTAAATTTACAAGGTGAACTTGAATGATTTGTTTATTATCTCCTAGTCCATTGCAGGGTCTAATTGGTTGCCAGAAGAGATAATATCTGTTCCTTTTTACCTGTGAATCCAGCAAATAGCACCATTCTGTATAATTGAACATCTTGTTTGCTGTTATTTACACCTTGTAACTTTATTCTATCTCAAATTTGTTTGAACATTAATTTCTGAACATTTTTTCATTATGTTTGGCATTTAATCTGCTTTCATGTAATAACTCCCTGTCAAAGCTGAGAAGTCCACCTCTCCTCATAATCCTTTAGATCTCTGGAGTAGGATATTGCTTTGTATATCTGCAACTGGAACTAGGCAGAAACACTCAACCATAGCACACCTATCATTTTATTGTCTTTAATATATTCAACTGTCTTAGGAGACAATTAAATAAACAAGACTGTTGTTACTGGTTAGTTGTCCTTTAGCTGCCATTTGTTGTTTCCATCTTGAGATGATTTTGCAGCTTGAACATTACCAGGACTAATCATGACACACTTGCGACTTTTATTTTGTAACTTATTTTTTTATTGAAGTTCATCATCAAACAAACATTTCCATAAGATGTATTTCAGACATTGTACATATATATCATATAATCATATATATCACAAATCTCCACAAAGTATTTATCTGGGATATACACTTATAGAAAAGAGTGGAAAGAAAAGACAAGTAAAAGGAAAGAACTATGTACAAGTAGGGAGTGATCTTTTTGTTACAACAGTTTCATTGATTTGTGAGGATAAAATCAGGCCTATGAGGCATTATGTAGTTAAACCATTTTTCCCAGTATGAATCAAATTGTTTCAGCTTATGGTTAACAGATGCTGTTACCTTCTCCATTTTGTAAATGTCCAAATTTCCATCCATGTATTTAAAGTTGGGCTCTCCTGTGTTAACCATTTCCTAGTAGGAGTCTTTTTACCAGCCACCAACAGTATATTCATTAAATATTTACCTCTTTTTAACCATTCTTGAGGTATATATCCAAAATATATGGTCTTACTCTCTAAGGGTATTTCATATTTAAAGATGTCTTGTAGGGCATTGTGTATCCCCCTCCAATAGTGTTTGATAACAGGGCAGTCCCAAAAAATATGATAATGATTTGCATTTTGATTTCCACAATTTCTCCAGCAAACAGGGAGGTTACTATCATAATGAGATTTCTGAGAGGGTGTAATAAAATATCTTATCAAGTTTTTCCATCCAAACTTCCTTCATTTCTGTGAACTGGTACACTTCCATTGATATCTCCATATTGTTGTCCATTCTTCCTCAGATATAATTAACCCTCCTTCCTTCTCCCATTTTGTTTTAATGTATGAAGTCGAATGTGTTTTAAGATTTGACAACCAGGATAAAAGAAACTTCAAATCTTTTATTTTGAAATCTATTATGTTGGACTTGTCAGCGTTAGAAAGAACAACAAACTTTCCAGAGCAGAATTTCTTCAGAGTGTCCAATATGCCATTTGGCCATAACTTAGGTTTGAAATGGAACTGGTTTTGTTGAAGCCGTGTTATGCCAAAGCTTATTTGCATAATCAGAAATTTAAATCCTCTTTGAGAAACAGAGCAAACATTCAAACAAGCTCATAGAATTTTCTTTTCAGTCCTTCCATTGATGTACTGAAAATGGATCAAACAAAAGTAAAACATTTTACTTCCATGTTTAAGTATCTGTCTGAATACTTTTTAAACAGAGTGATCTTGTTTGACTCCGCTTTAACAGAGTGGTCATGTCTATCTCCACCTTAAACTCTCTGTGTGTGTGTGTGTGTGTGTGTGAGTGTGTGAGAATGTGAGTGTGTGTGTGTATACTTCCCCCTCAGATTCCCTTTGACACTCCTTCCTGTTATCTTAAAGCTGGCTCCCTTGTTTTTGTTAGATCGATTGATACTTGAAGCGTGCTGCCAGAGAGATGGTGAAATCAGACATCTCCACTATGGGTAAAAGATATTGACTACCTACCCTTTCAAAGTCTTGTGTACCTCTTTTAATCACCCTCAGCCTTCTTTGCTCCAGGGAAAGCAAGCCTGGCCGATCTCTTCTCACAACTGAAGTTCTCTAATCCAGACAACATCGTGGCAAATCTCTTCAGCACTCTGAAGCGCAGCCACAGACTTCCTGTCGTGTGGTGACCAGAACTGCACATGGTACTCCTGGTGCAGTCTAACCAAAACTTTGTAAAGTTGCACCATAACTTTGCAATATTTATATTCTGTGCCCTGACCTATGAAAGTAAGCATGCCAAATGCTTTCTTCACTGCTTTACTTACCCGCGTTGCCACTTTCAGGGAAATATGGACTTGGATCATGAGATCTCTCTGTTTATCAACATTTCTCAATGTCTTAATGTAGATGTCCTACCTTTATCGAGCTTCTCAAGATACATCACCTTCCTCTTGCTGAGGTTAAATTTCATCTGCTAGTGCTCCACACAACTTTCCATCTGATCTGTATTCAGCTGTAGCCTTGGACAATCTTCCTTACTGCCCACAACGCCACCAGTCTCCTGTCATGTGCAGATGTACTCATCATATCTTCCACATTCACATCCAGGTTGTTAGTGTATGTCACAACTGGTTGCTGACATCCCATCAACAAAGCATCCTTCCACTACCATGCTCTGCCTTCCAATCAACGAGACAATTCTAAATCCAATTTGCCTTGGAACCTAATGTACACTGGTTAGCTTCTCAATAGATTATAAATTACAAAGATGATTGTGTCGTGTCCTTGCACCTAGTTTAAAATCCCGCTTTAAAGCTCATTGCCACACTGTGGATAGTTTTGCGGGCAGGACTTCCAGGCCACTGTACTTAAGGCAGCATTAATAAGGTAATGGATTAAAGTTGCAGTTAAGTGAATGTTAGCACATTCCAAAAGTTTTCTGAAGGTTGTCTGGGTCTAGAGATTGTGATATTGGATTATATTACAAAGTAAATAAGGTGGCTGTTTGCATAAGAAAGATCCCGGAGCAGTTTTAAATTCCACAAATCTAATGCATCGATGGCCTGATTGTGCAGTTCCTTTTTGACAAAAGTAAAAGAAATTTCTTCGAGATGAAAGAACGGAGCTTTACTCCAGGAAAACAAACTGACATTTCCATTCACATTGCAGCAAAACCGGTACTAGTGCTGTTAGAAATTCCTTCAAAACTGTGTGCCTGTGAGTAAATGAGCAAGAAACAGCCTACCCTGACACCTTTCAAATCATTACTGGGGGCTTCAGTCAGGCTTGCTTGGAGAAATCTTTGCCCTGTTATCATCAACATATCACCTGCAGCAGCAGGGGTCCCAACACACTCGACCAATGTTACACCACGATCAGGAACGCCTACTGTTCTATACCGAGACTACATACGAAGAAAGCTGATCATCAGCCCATCCTCCTCCTACCTGCATAGAGGCTAAAGAACAAGTCTTCCGAGATAAGGCCAACAAAATGGCGGTCACGGGAGGCAGGGCAGAGGCTTTGGGGTAGCTTTGAGTCGTTGGGCTGGGCCATGTTCATCAGCGGATCTGAACAAACAGGTCATGGTTGTCAGGGATTCTATAAAGTCAGTCTTGGATAAGTGTGTCCCCACAAAATCGTTTGGAGATCCTCAACCAGAAGCTCTGGATGAATCAAGAGATCTGCAATTTGCTGAGGGCCCAGTGGTGTTCAGATCTGGCAACCAAGTAAGATACAAGAGGTCCAAGTACAATCTCTGGAAAGTCATCTCACATGTGATGTGGCAACTCCAGACCAAACTTGAATCACAGAAGGGTGCTTGACAGGTGTCACATTCAAGCCGAATGCCATCACCTCTTACAAAGTAAAACCAACTGACATCAGTGACAAGGTTTCGCGCTCAGCTGAGCTCAATGTCCTTATGCTCACTTTGACTGACAAAGCATGGAGGCAACTTCTCATAGCCCGCGATGACCCTGCGATTTCAGTCTCTGAGGCTGATGTGACAGCATCCTTCAGGAGAGTACCACAGAGAGCATCTGGCCCAGACAGTGTTCCTGGCCAAGTTCTGGAGACCTGTGCTGATCAATGGGCTGGAGTGTTCACTAACATTTTTAACCTCTCTCATTTTGGCAGACCATATATCCACCTGCTTCAAGCAGGCTTCAATCATGCCGGTGCCCAGGAAGAACGTGGTAATCCGTCTCAATGACTTTCATCCAGTAGCACTTACCGTACATCTGCTGTGATGAAAGGCTTTGAGAGGATGATGATGAAACATGTCAACTCCTGCCTGAGGAGTGATTGGAACTGCTCCAATTTGCCTGCCGTCACAAGAGTCTAACACTAGATGCCATTTCATTAGATCTTCACTCAACATCTGGTCTGTGAGGATGCAGACATCAGGATGCTCTTTATTGACTACAGCTCTGCATTCAGTGCTTTTGTCCCCTCAAAACCAATCAATAAGCTCCAATACCTAGGCCGCAGTACCTCCTGTGCAGCTGGATCCTGGATTTCCTCCCTTCAGATTAGCAACAACATATTCAAGATTCAAGAACTTTTATTATCAAAGAATGTACAAATTGCACAACCTTGAGATTTGCTTGCTCATGGGTAGCCACAAAACAAGAAACCTGAAAGAACCCAATTAAAAAAAAGGATAAAAATAAAAGACCAACACCTGATGCGCAAGAGAAAGAAAAAAAGTACAAATCATGCAGACAATTGAAGTGAACAACATCATTCCGAACCAAAATTAAGTCTTCAAATTTGAACTGCAGAGCAGCCTGGAGTAGGCCCAAAGCCTCACTAATCAGAAGATATCCTTGTGGAGAACATCTTCTCCACAATCTCCATCAGTACAGCTGCACCACAAGACTGTGTGCTTAGAACCCCTGCTCTACTTGCTTTATAGTTACGAGTGCAAAGCTAATTACAGCTCCAGTGCCATATTTAAGTTTGCTGATGACACGACTGCTGTTGGCCAAGTCAAAAATGGTGATGAATTTACATAAGGGAAGAAGAGTGAAAATCTGGCTGAGTGACACCACAACGACAACCTCTCACTCAATGTCAGCAAAACCAAAGAGCTGATCATTGACGACGGGAGGAAAAATCCCGAGGTCCATGAGCCAGTCTTCATCGGGGGATCAGAGGTGGAGAAGGTCAACAACTTTAAATTCCTTGGTGTTATTATTTCAGAGGATCTGTTCTGTGTCTAGCATGTAAGTGCCATTACAAAGAAACCAAGGTGGCACCTCTACTTCCTTAGAAGTTTGTGAAGGTTCAGCATGGCATCTAAAGCTTTGACAAACCTCTATGTATGTGTGATGGAGAATATACTGACTGGTTGTATCACAGCCTGATATAGAAACAACAATGCCCTTGAATGGAAAAGCCTGCAACGAGTTGTAGATACAGCTCAGTCCGTCACTGGAAAAGCCCTCCCCACCATTGAACACATCTACTGTACAAAGAGTTCTGTAGAAGCAGCATTCATCATCAGTGACCTACACCAATTCAGGGCACGCTGTCTTCTCGCTAATGCCATCAGGAAAGAGGCACAGAAATCTCAGATCCTACACCACCAGGTTCAGGAACAGTTATTACCCCTCAGCCATTAGGCTCTTGAACCAGAGAGGATAACTTCATTCAACCCGTAACTGAAATGATTCCGCACACAATGAACTCATTTTCAAGGACTCTACAACTTAGTTTTTTAATATTCATTACTAATTTATTTATTCATATTATTTTGTTTCTTTGTTTTTGTGTTTGCACAATTTGTTGTCTTTTGCACATTGGTCCGGCTTTGTTGTGTGTAGTTTTCTATCAATTCCATTGTGTTTCTTGGTATTTACTGTGAATGCCCACAAGAAAATTAATCTCAGGGTAGTATATAGTGACATATGCTGTACGTACTTTGGTAATAAATATACTTTGAACTTCGAGTACTCTCAACCACCTCTTGGATTAACATCCTATTTAAGATGAGGATAGGAATTTCAGAATGTTTCAACAGAATTGTGCAAAATCACAAAAAGAAGATAATGAGAAGTAATTCTCTCAGGATGTAATTATCTGGTCATAAGACAGAACATTTTTCATATTAGAAACACAAGGAAATCTTGGAAGATTTTAAGTCTAATTAAGTATTTGCATTCCAGACAAAATGCTAGAGGAACTCAGCAGGTCAGGCTAGATCTATTGAGGGAAATGAAAAATTGACTTTTTCCAGTCAAGACCTTTCATCAGCCATCATTCCTCCAGGACTTTGTGTGTTTTGTTCAAGATTTCCAGCATCTGCAGAATCCCTTGTGTCAAGTGTAGTGAGTTGAAAGGTTCAAAGTATATTTATTATCAAAGATTATTAATTATACAACCTTGAGATCTGTTTGCCCACAGGTAGATACAAAGCAAGAAATCCATGAGAATCCAATTAAAGTAAAATAAAGACCAACACCCAATACGCGAGGAAAAGAAACACAAACCGTGCACACAATTGGAAGTGAACAATAACGATCCGAACCAAAAATGGAATCCTGAAATCCAAACCCCAGCGTAGTCTGGAGTAGGCCTAAAGCCTTGCTTTTCCGTTCATCATATCAACAGGTACAGGACACAGTAGCCAGGGCAGTCGGAGTGGCCATTGCAGAGAACAATCAAAATCAGCACTCGCCTCAGATTGCAGCACCCTGTCTTTTCAATCTATCTTGGACGGCATTTAAATTGACCGAACAACGGAACAGCAAGCGATCCAGCGCCTTGGAGAGAGGAGAAAACTCACTACGGAGAGCGTGCAAACTCGCCTCTGATTGGGCCGGTGTTTAAGTTGTCTAACCGGTGTATCGTACCTTGGACTAGGAGCCGGGTACCGTTGCTGCAAAAGGCTGCGGGCCTACACCATGCCGCCCACTCACTCGCTCCAGGCCCAGATCTCGTTGCCCAGCCCGAAGCCGCTCTCAAGCCCTTCAAATCTGCTTGGCGCCCAGAGCAATCCAACTTTGCACCCAGGCCGGTTGTACAGGCACCGAATCTCCTCTGCACGGGCCCCAACTTCTCCTTTTGGCACCCAAAGCAATCCAAACTTATTCCCAGGCCAGCTGTAGAGGCATTGGAACTCCATCTGCAGTGGTTCAGCATCACCCCATCTCTGCTCATTTCCCCTGACCTCACCTCGCCATTGCTTGCCCCTTCACTGTTTGCAGCAACAAATTTAACATAATTTACCTCAGAAAAGGTGTTTATAGTGATTTTTTAGTAGGATTTCTTAACTTCCTGACTATCAGTTAGCTGTCGCTCACATTCGGTGGCGCCATCTTAACTGGAATGGTAGCACTATATTTATCATATCAAAGTTGTAGAATGGAGTAGCAGAGACTCTAAGCATTGCTTTGGAAGAATTTGTACATAAAATTATTGCTTTGTATGCTTTTATTTTGCTGTTCCTTACTATTTCTCTCAGGAGTGTTGATTCCTTTGGAGAAGTTCATTTTCTTGGCTGCCTTGACTTCCAGGAAATTTCTAAAGGTTTAGAAGTCTGTGTAGCAATTTAGGTTTGTCTGTTATTGGAACTGAATTGATTTTATTACATACAGCCTTCACATACATAAGGAGTAAAAAACTTTACGTTACATCTCCATCTAAATGTGCAATTTATAGTAATTTGTCATAATTTGTACAACAGGACAGTCAATATAGCATAGAAATACAATTGTATTTAGAGTGAATTAATCAGTCTGATGCCCTGGTGGAAGAAGCTGTCCCCGAGCCTGTTGCTCTTGGCTTTTATGCTGTGGTACCGTTTCCCGGATGGTCGCAGCTGGGACAGTTTGTGGTTGGGGTGACTCGGGTCATGTGACAAGGACAAACATGAGAGTTTGTACACATGCATTTGTTGTTAACGTGTTTGATAGAGGTTGAGGAGGGTGGGCAAGTTCTTGTTGTCTGATATCTATTGTAAACCTGGCAATTTATATTAGCTCGCACATCTTGTGTTATTCATTTGAAAGAGTTTAAAAATGAATTTGTGATCTCTCATCACACGCACACATTAGGTTAGGCTTAGCTGGTGCCATTAACGTAAACCACGACTTCATTGCTTGGGGCACTTTTAAAGTGGTTTGTCTCACAACCACTTTTTAGCTCCATCAAGTTAGCTGAATTGAACAAACTACAGGTTCCAATGAATAATAAACTGTTTCTTTTGGGCGCTGTAAAATTTCCCAACTCTGTATGATTTCTTCAACTGGTTGTGTTTCCTCACAGAGCTTTCCACACTCCCTAACCCTTCAGAAGCTAGAAAATGACTGCTACTAAGTTAATATTAAAGATTTGGTACAATGCTTGTGGTGTTGAGGGTAGCAATGAAAGAGTCCAGAATAGGTTTTAATTTGTCAACTAGTTTTCCCTGGTTTATTTCAATTTTATGGGAATTATATTTGCAGTACTCCCTTCTAATAATAGCGACTGGCATTGAAAATGTGGAAAGTTACTATTGCTCGAAATATTCCCAGTACCAGAAGCAGTTGATTTCTTTTTCCATCAGGTACAGCTGTATTATTGACATTATCTTGTAAATTATGTACAAATGTAGCCTATTTATTTTAATATGTCAAAAGGAGTCTATTGAATTATAGTATTGTATCAACTACAATATTCTTTTTCCTACAACAAATCTACAACAAATCTCTTTAACCAGATTTCCAAAAGGAGTGAAGGACCTCTAATTAGGGATAGAATTGTATAATTTATAATTATAACCTGAATGCCTGTTTCTTCTTGTTCCTCGTCTCCTATCTGTGTTTTTCAACATGACTGCATGGTTCTTTGTTACCTAACTCACTGAGACATCCCTTACTTGATTTCACTCTTGCCATTCCGTCATGACCATGGTGCTTTTAACAATGGGTTTTTATTCCACAGTTATCATCTTAAGCTCCTCAAAGATCAAACTTGGCTTCTATCTCCAATTCTGCATTCTATATACGAAAAGCACCTTAATTCTATCTCACCTTTTATGCCAATGTATTTGACCCCTGTTGCCTTCTCAACAAATGTACACTGCAAAATTTCTTTTAATTTCAGTTAAACTAATGTCATTAGCTTTGGTCCACAAATCCAAGCACCATCTCTAAGTCTGTTACTCCTCCCTTGCTCAATACCTTGAGCAAAAGTTGCTCAAAGTCTTGATGTCCTTTTTGATCTCATATGGGCCAGTCCCTTACAGATAAGACACAAGACAGCAGATGCTAGAAGCTACAACAGTGAACATACTGTTAGGGGAACTCAGCAGATCAAACAGCACCTGTTGGGACAGAGGAATTGTTGATAGTTCGATTCAGACTCAGGGGACCCTAGGTCCTTTGTAAAGACTGTATCTGGTTTGATTGGTGATTTTGGTGCAATTTCTCCAAACTGCATATCAACTGTTCTCATCAGTGTGAGAGAAGAAAAGAGGAATTGGGATGAGGGAGGAAGATAAGATACTTCTCCTTCCAGAGTTCCTAAGAACAGGGTGGGGCAGAGGGGAAGAGAAGACAGGAAATAAGGGAAAATAAACCAGAAATGCATTTGCTCACCTGGTCAGAGAGTCCAACAACAGGAAACTGCAGGCCACATAGATCACAATTTTTAATATTTTAATGAATGTACAATATTAATAGAGAACTCTGGAAAAGCAGCCAGGCAGCAAGTGTGTAGAGGGAAGATCATCTAATGTTTGACGTCAGTGACTTCCAGCTTCCAATGAAAGGTCAGCCTGGAGAAGTGTTTAACTTCTATTTCTCTTTGCACAGATGTTGCCTGACCTGCTGCATCTTTGTGTTGGCTTCCACCGAAAATAGACATGGTATTTCCATCAGTCCTTCCTTCTGGGCCCTTGATAATCAAGCATGATTATTGTTGGACCCTACAAAGGGAGGTGCTTCTCTTGATTATATTGCATGGGGGTAGGGTGGATGGTAAATTACACTGCCACCTTTAAAAACACAGACTAGATCTTTCTTCTCTGGCAGTTCTGTTATATGACAACCACCCAAAGCCAGGTGAATGCTGTCAGATTAATGTCACAGAGAACAATGCATCAGGAGAGTATTGTTCACCAGTGCAGTTTTTTATGATTGGCCTATGGCCTTAATACAAGATGATGCAAGACAATACTATTTGAAACACAGTAGGTCTCTACTCTCCAACAAACCAGCTGCAATTTATATCACAATATGCAGTTTCAACCTGTGGGAGCTCCCAAGGGGAATGATTAACCAGAGTAAGTGTCTGCTGTGAAATATTTTGTGTGACTGTGTGTTGATGATTGAGCAAGAGCCTAGCCGGACAATTCAGACTGCTGAACCCTGGCCATCACTGTACATCCACATATAAAGTCCCCATGCTGTAAGCTCCTCCGTGTCCTCTCAAAGAGTCAACCAGCCATTACGTTCCTTACCCAGTCGTAGATTTGTACAGCAGAGAAACATGCTGACCTTTGTGCTCCTCTACACTAATCCAATTTGCTTGCAATAGGCTGGTATTCTTCTGTGTCTTGCCTGTTGAAGTGCTTGCTTAGTTGTTTCTTAAACATAATAATTCCTCTGATTCCACTGCGGCCTCCGGCAGCAAGTTGCAGACATCAGTGTGAATGAAAACTTTCCCCACAAATCCCCTTTAACACTCTTTGCTACCCCATGCTGTTTGAAGCCCACACAGTGGGAAAAAAACCCACTTTCTATCTTCTTTATGACCCTTAAAATTTTATATACCACTACCGATTCACCCTGTCTGTGCACTTGAGAAATACAGAAACTTCCAAAAGATCCCACCTCTGCCTTCGACTTGACAGTGCAAATAAATCCAGTCTCTCATAACAGTAGTCCTTCATTCCTGGTGAATCTCTTCTGTACTCTCTCTATTGATGCTACATCTTTCCTGTAGTGTGTCAACCTGAACTGCGCATATTACACTAAGTGTGGTCTAAGCAACTGTTTTGTTCAGCACTGGTTTAACATTCCAATTCTTATTCTGAGAATGCAGACATACCAAATGTCTCTTCAGTTCCCCTATCGAACTGCGATTCCCCTATCTCAGGGAGGTACGGACTCGCGCCCCACCGTACATCGACACTTCTAAGATGCCTGCCATTTACTCTTCACCTCCAGTCACTATTTGACTCCCTCAAATCTATAACTTACAGAATTGGAGAGTTTTTCATGTGGAAAAGGGATCTTTAGGTCATACTAATCTATCCCTTTACCCAGCAGTGGTACATATCTCTCCAAACACTTGTCATCCATATCCTGCCCATATACCTTTTGAATGTATCTAACGTACCTGTCTCAATCACTTCCCCATCAACCAGATTAAAAGAAATTTGTTCCTCAGGTGCTTATTATATCTTAAAATGCTTTTCTTTGTAATTTACTTTTTATTGAAGTTTATCACCAAACAAGCACTTCCGTAAGATGTATTTCAGATACTGTACATATATATCATATAATCATATTTGTCACAAATCTCCACATAATAATTATCTGAGGTATACACTTATAGAAAGGAGAGGAGTTAAAGAACAATCAAAATAAGAAAACTATGTACAAAGTAGGGAGTGATTGTTTTTACAACATGTTTATTGACTTGTGAGAATAAAATCAGGCCTATGAGGTGTTATGTATTTAAACCATTCTCCCAGTATGAATCCAATTGTTCCAAATTATGATTAACAGATGCTGTTATCTTCTCCATTTTGTAAATGTCCATTGTAATTTCCATCCATACATTTAAAGTTGGGCTCTCCTGTGATAACCATTTCCTAGTAAGAGTCTTTTTACCAGCCACCAACAGTATATTCATTAAATGTTTATTTTTCAACCATTCTTGAGGTATATACCCAAAATATATGGTCCTACTCTCAAAGGGTATTTCACATTTCAAGATGTCTGGTAAGGCATTATGTCTCCCACTCCAATAGTCTTTGATAACAGGGCATTCCCAGAAAATATGATAATGGTTTGCATTTTGATTTCCACAACTTCTCCAGCAAACAGGGATGTTACTATCATAATAGGATTTCTGAGAGGGTGGAATAAAATATCTTATTGAGTTTTTCCACCCAAACTCCGTCCATTTCTGTGAACTGGTACACTTCTATTGATGCCTCCATATTATTGTCCATTCTTCCTCAGATATAATTATCCCTGCATATCTTTAACTTCTAACCTTAAAACTATGCCTTTTAGCTGTGGACTCCCCAACCCTGGCAAAAGCCCATTCATCCTGTCTTTGCCTTTCATGATTTTATATACTTTGAGATCACCCCTCCTATGCTCCAAGGAGTAAAGGCCCACCCTACCTAATCTCTTCCTACAACTCAGTGTATCAAATTATGGCAATATCTTTGAAAATCATTTTTGTAATCTTGTAATTTTAGTTACATCCTTCCTATAACAGAGTGGCCAAAATGAACTATAATACTCAAAGTGTGGTCTCACCAACATCTTGTACAATTGCAACTTCTGTATTCGTCGTCCTGATTTATGAAGGCCAGTGTTGCAAAAGCCTGCTTCACTGTGATATCTACCTGTGGCTCCACTTTAAGAGAACCATACACCTAAACTTGAAGATCCCTCTGTTCGGTAACAGTACCCAGGGACTTTCCATTCAATGTTAAAGTCCTACCTTGACTTGTCCTTCCAAAATGTGACACTTTGCACTTATCTGAATTAGATTCCATTTGGCCATTCCTCAGCCCACCTTTCCAGCCAATCAAGATCCTGCTGCACTTTTTAATATTCCTCTTCATTGTCTACAACACCACCCATTTTATAGACATTAAATGGATGTCAAACAGCAATCGGCTTAGCACCGACACCTGGGGCACACCACTAGTCACAGGCCTCCAGTCTGAGAAAAATCCTTCTACCATCACCCTCTGTTTCCTACCATTCAGTCAATGTTGTATCCAGTTTACTAGAGATCCTTGATGCCATGTGATTTAACTTTCCATAGCAGCTACCATGTGTAAACTGAAGAAAAGCTTACTGAAATCTATTTATACTACATCTACCACCCTCCCTTCATCATCCTTCCTCAGCACTTAGTTTAAAAAATGCACGGTCACATTTGTAAGACAAGATCTTTCATCTACAAAGCAATGCTGTGTACCCCTAATTAATCTTATCCCTCAGAATGCTTTCTAGTAACTTACCTAGGATGGATGATAGGTAAATGGGCCTATAATTACTAGGTCTATCCATATAACTCTTCTAAAATAAAGCACAGTATTTGCTGTCCTCCAGTCCTCAGACACTTGCTGGAGGATAGAGGTGTTTGAAGCAACCCGGCCAGAGCTTCTGCAATTTTGAACTTCCTGTCACAAAGAAAGCATGGCAGCACATCTATTTTCTTAGGAGTTTGTGAAGATTTGGCATGACATCTAAAGTTTTGACAAACTGCTATAGATGTGCTGTGGAGAGTATATTGTCTGGCTGCATCACAGGTTGGTATGGAAACACCAATTTCCTTGAACAGAAAATCCTACAAAAAGTAGTAGATACAGCCCAGTCCATCATGGGCTCCCCACAAGCCCTCCCCACAATTATGCACGTCTACATGAAACCCTGTTGCAGGACAGCAGCGTCCATCATCAGAGATCCATGCCATCCAGGACATACTCTCTTCTCACTGCTGCCATCAGGAAGGTGCTACAGGAGCCTCAGGACTCACACCACCAGGTTCAGGAATGGTTATTACCTCCCCCCCCCCACAACCACAAGGTTCTTGAACCAGACAGAATAACTTCACTTTGAAGTGTTCCCACAACCTATAGACTCATTTTCAAGGACTCTTCATCTCATTTTCTCAATATTTATTGCTTATATATTTATTATCATTATTACTTTCTTTTTCTGTTTTCACAGGTTGAAAGCTCACATTGGTGTGGTCTTTCATTGATTCTATTATGGTTATTATTCTAATATGGATTTATTGAGTATGCCCACAGGAAAATGAATCTCAGGGCTGTATATGGTGACATATATGCACTTTGATAATAAATGCTTTGAACACCTGGATCTGGCTTTTTTATACATCTTAAATAAGCAACACCTCTTCTGCTGCACTGTTCCCAAAACATCTCCATTAACTTTGCCAGATTTTCAAATCTCCACATCTTTCTCCATGGTAAAAGCAGAAAAGAAATTATCATTGAAAACTCAGTTCATTCCCAGCTGTTCAACGCAGAGGTTTCTGCACTGATCTTCGAGAGGTATTTTTCTCTCACAAGCTGCTCTCTTTCCCTTTATGTACTTAAAAATCTCTTAGCATTCTCCTTAAGTTTCTCTTCCAAAGCTGCCTCATTGACCCTCTTGGCCCTCCTAATTTCCCTCTTGAGTGAACTCTGGCATCCTCCGTAACAGCTCCAGTGATTCATGATTCCAGATGTCTATATCTAACCCAAGCCTCTTTCTTTTTCTCCACCCTCTCTCTTACTCTCTACGTACTTATGTATCTGTTCTCATTTCTTCTGAACTCTTTTTTCATATCCTCTCCTCAGTCAACCTGTTTCTGACTTCACTATTAACCTGATATATGCCATACACCCCTTGTTCTTCAAATTCTTTCCTATTCAGTTTTCTCTGCCTTCCCCTCCTTTGGAATGTGAACAGCGCACACCAAAACCATCTCATCGTCAACGGCCCCTTTTGTGTGATTGTTTTGCTTGCCATTGTTTGATACCAGTGAACTTGAGTCAAGTATCCTACCAGCCATTATGAAGACATACTTCTGACTAAGTTGGAGATGTATGGAGGTCTGTTGAGAGATGTGTTAAACACAATGATATTTTTATGCATTGCAGCTCATGTGACTTAAAACTATGCAAAATTTCTCCTCTGAAACTCTTGCCAAAGTGCATTTGGGTTGCTTTACTAATGTTTTATTGTCAATGCAAAATTTTTTATTGGGTTTAACTGTCTAGTTTGACATTCCCTCTGGTGAATAGAACTGCACTTTGATATTTCACAAGGTTCGTTGATGGGTCAGAATTCTGATAGTAGCAAGAAACAGATGTTCAAATGCTTGAAGCAGCAAGTTGTTATTGTTTTGAGCAACTTTTATTAATTATCTTGACTGCAAAAGTCAGGCTGTTGCAAGAGACGAATATGATGATTTGCCTTCTTGACTACTCGTTTGTTATTTCCTGTCTATTCTGGTGCTGATGCATTTGCACGCAGTTACGGTTTGGCTGGCAGTTTCTCACTGCAACTTGATGTTTGTTTCCTGTGAGGACTCTTTGGAGAGCTGGACTAATTCATTCCTGTATCTCCACCTCTTGTATAATTCCTCTGCTTTCTTTCCTGAGTGTTTATGCAATCAGTTTTTGAAGAACTACTGAAAACGACTGTGAGCAGTGAGCTTAGACGCTGGAGCATTTAACACAGTTTGTTGCAAAGAGAACCAGTCAGCGAGTGGTCTCATTTCTGTCACTAACTGTCAGATAGAAATTGACGCTTTGATCACGCAAACAGAGAGAGCCATCTGGAGATAGACCACATGTAGGTTCTTTAGCCCATCAAGTTCATGCTGATAATCAACTACACATTTACACCAATCCTACATAAATCCTACTATACTGTCCCTATTTTCCTATCAACTCACCCCAGGCTCTATCACTCACCTGTGCATTAGTCACTCACACTGGTCTTGGGATGTAGGAGGAAATCAGACCACTGGGAAGAAACCTATGTGGTCACAGGGAGAACGTGAAACTCAATACAGAAAGCACCCAAATCCGGATTGAACCCATATCTCCAGTGTTGCAAGGTTGTGGCTCTAACAGTTACGCCACTCAGGTACTCATTCCTATGGGTTTTATTTTTAATTGTATATAGACAGAAAACTAAGATTTGCCCACCGTGTCAACATCTGTTTGCCTTCAAGAAAGCGGCGGTTTCTTACAGAGATCTCCTTTCAGAGATCTTTAAAATTCAGGCAGGCTTTGACAGAGTGGAAGCAGGAAATATTTTCAACTTGCAGAGAAGGGGGAAGAAATTCAGTGAGAGTAATGAGATAAATTATTGTTGCAAAGAATGGTCAGATTGTGAAGCTTGCCATCATAGGGCAAGAAGGTAGCATTGATTCATTCAGGGCAGTGGTTCCCAACCTTTTTTTATGCCATGGACTTCTACCATTAACCGAGGGGTCTGTGGACCGCAGGTTGAGAACCCCTAATTTAGGGGTCTATGGACCACAGGTTGGGAACTCCTGATTTAGACTAGAATATGAGGAACAAAATCAGAGGGGTAAACTGATAGTCTTATTGCAGAAAGGCAGGAAAACCTTGGACTGTGTACACTGGCATGAAATGGCTGGACTGAATGCTGGTATCTGCTCTTTATTTTCTCTGTGACTATGTAATTCATTTTCACCAATAATTGACCCAGTAATGGTTATGAAACTGCACATGGAACAATTGGATGTTTTTGGGCAGGGAATTCCAGTACACAGACAATGAAGAAACAGCAGTAGATTTTCAAGTTAGATTTGAGGTGAATTGAACAGGAACTTGTATAATGTGATATTACAGGTTGGCGAGCCTTACGTTAGTGGTAAGGAAATCCCTTCAGAAAGTTCTAAGAGAGAGGCGTTACATATATTTGGAATTTCATTCGGAGCTTGAGGAGATCTGGTATGTCACCAAAGACACTCGCAAATTTCTACCGATGTACCGTGGAGAGCATTCTGACTGGTTACATCACCGTCTGGTATGGAGGGGCCACTGTACAGGATCGGAAAAAGCTGCAGAAAGTTGCAAACTCAGCCAGCACCATTATGGGCACTAGCATCGAGGAAACTTTCATAAAGGAGATGCCCCCTCAGAAAGGGGGCATCATATATCATGAAGGATGTCATCACCTAGGAGATGCCCTCTTCTCACTGCTACCATCAAGGAGGAGGTACAGGAGCCTAAAGACACACACTCAACTTTTCAGGAACAGCTTCTTCCCCTCTGCTGTTAGATTACTGAATGGATGATGAACCCGTGACCACCACCTCAATATGTCTTTTCCTCTCTCCTTGCACTACTTATTTAATTAAATTTTCTTTTTTTATATATACTTGTTGTAATTTATAGTTTTTATTTATTATGTATTGCAGTGTACCGCTGCCACAAAACAAACTTTATCGCACTGTATGCCGGTGATATTAAACCTGATTTTGATTCTGATTCTGAAAGAATGGGGCTGACCAGGGATAGCACTGCTTTGTGCAGGGGAAATCCTTCCTCACCAATTGGACTGAAATTTTTGTGGCGATTGATGAGACCAGGGCTTGTCAAAGTGGACCTCTGTCTGTGTAAAGCACTTTACAAGTTCCCATGTGGTAGGCTAGTCTAGAAGATTACGGCACATAAGATCCAAGCAAGCTGGCTAATTAGATTCAGTCACAAACAAGAGAAAATCTGCAGATGCTGGAAATCCGAGCAACACACACAAAATGCTGGAGGTACTCAGCCGAACAGAGAGCATCTGTGGAAGAGTACAGTCGACGTTTCAGGCCGAGGCCGAGAGCGACCTTGTGTGTGTTATTTAATTGGATTCAAAAAGGTTTTGGTGATAGGAAACAGAGATCATGGTGGAAGAATACTTTTTCAATTTCATGAGCAGTGGTGTAGCTCAGGGACTGGTGCTGGGCCCTTTCTTGTTTGTTATGTATACAGTCGGCCCTCCGTATCCTCGAGTTCTGCATCCGCGGATTCAACCAATCGCGGATCGGGATTAATAAAAAAAACAGGAGTTCTCTCTCCAGCACTTGTTGTTTGAGCATTGTTCGCTTGCTGCTTGTGTTGTGAGTGAGAGGAAGGAGCTTAACGCAAGTAGGGGATGGCTGGCTAGCTATGTAAAGCGCTGCAGCCTCAAGAACTTAAAGGTCACGGGAGAATCAGGATTGGCCGATGCCGAGGCAGCATCAGTTTTCCCAGAAGAGCTACGATGGTTATGTCTGTACTGAATATGTACAGACTTCTTTTTCTTATCATTATTCCCTAAACAATACAGTATAACAACTATTTACATAGCATTTACATTGTATTAGGTATTATAAGTAATCCAGAGATGATTTAAAGTATACAGGAGGATGTGCGTTGGTTACTACGCCATTTTATATATGGGACTTGAGTATCCGCGGGGTGTCCCGGAACCAAACCCCCGCAGATACGGAGGGCCGACTGTATTACTGATTTGGCTGTGAATATAGGAGGTGTTACTGGTAAATTGGTGGTGGTGTGGATAGTGACGGAAGATTGTCTAAGGCCACAGCAGGTGGAAAGTTGGGCAGCAGATGGAAAGATGGAGTATAATTTGGACAAGTGCAAAGTGATGCATTTTGGGAAGTCAGATAGAGATAGGACATATATAGTAAATGTTAGGATACTAAGGAGTTTTAATGAACAGAGGGACTTGGTTCAAGTCCATAATTTTCTGAAAGTGGTCCACAAGCAGATGGGGTGGTAACAAACTCCACATGAAATATGGACAGGGTGCAGAATATAAAATTTGTGATGCTCTGTTACAACTTTACAAAACTCTAACTGGACAATACACTTGGACTCTTGTAAATTGATTTATTAGGTGTACTAGGTGCAGTGAAAAGCTTGTTTTGCATATCGTTCAGACAGAACAATTCATTGCACAGTACCTTGAGGTAGTACAAGATAAAGCAATACCAGATAGCAGAATAAAGTGTTATGGAGCAAGTGTAGTGCAGGTAGACAAAATGATAGTAACCTACTCGGGAAGTGTTCAGTAACTTTATAAAATCCGGATAGGATAGAAACCTGGTGGTCTGTGCTTTCAGGCTGTTATATCTTCTGCCAGATAGGAAGGGGAATGCTTGTGGCGGGTGAAGCATTTGGTTATGTTGGCTGTTTTACTGAGGTAGCGAGGTACAGGCTGAGTTCAGGAAGGGGAGGCTAAATCCTGTGGTAAGCTGAATTCTTTTTTGCGGTTACAGACAGACCAGTTACCACACCAAATCGTGGTGCATCCAGATAGGATGTTTTCTGTGGTGCATCTGTCTCTGTGGGGTCTGAGGATACAACCTTGGGGGGCACCAGTGTTGGGAGTCATCATGATGGAGGTGTTGCTGTTTGCAGTCTGTTGGTTAGGGTCCAGTGTATTGGCCTCATTCACCATTCCAGCAAAACTCAACAGAAGTGCCAGAAATAGCATCTGACCTTTCTAATTGGCACATTGCAGACAAAAGACTCAACACTGAATTTAACAATCTCAAATAACCAGCCCTTTCAGCTTACACTGGAGCTGGTCATTTCTAATGAGAAGGCTCATCTGTTGCATGAACACTGTTTTCTTCCTTTCGTGAATGGTGCCTGACCTGATGGATGTTTCCAACCTGCAGTTTTATTTTGTATTTCCTAGGAAATGTCATGGTTTTTATTTCACAGTTCCATCCATTTTCCTGTACTGTCCTTCTCCTTAGTATTTCTCCAGACAGAGAAGCTGTGATCACTCCTCCCTCCTGCCGTCACCAACAATCCTTGTGTCAATCACTCTCTGCCCTACCACCATTCTCAGCATCAGAATCAAGTTTAATATCACAGGCAAATATCACGGCCTTGACCCTGCCTTGTGCAGCTGGATCCTGGACTACCTGTCATATCAGCAGCAGGTTGTAAGAGTGGGTTCCCTCACCTCCACCGCTCTGACTCTCAATACAGGAGCCCCTTAGGGCTGCATACTGAGTCCCCTCCTTTACCTTGTATACCCATGACGTATTGCCACCCACAGCTCCGATCTGCTAGTTAAATTTGCCGACAACACTATATTGTTTGGCCTTATCTCACTCAATAATGAGGTGGCCTACAGGGAAGAAGTCATCCCTCTGACACAGTGGTGTCAAGAAAACAATTTCTCCCTCAATGTCGCAAAAACAAAGGAGCTGGTTGTGGATTACAGGAGGAATGGAGATGGGCTAACCCCTGTTGACATCAATGGATTTGGGTTGAGAGGGTAAACAGTTTCAAGTTCCTCAGCATCCACATCACCAAGGACTTCATGTGATCTGTACGTACCAGCTGTATGGTGAAAAAGGCAAAACAGTGTCTCTTTCACCTCAGACGGTTGACCAAGTTTGGTATGGGCCCCAATATCCTAAGGACTTTCAACAGGGGCACAATTGAGAGCATCCTGACTGGCTGCATCACTGTCCGGTATGGGAACTGTACTTCCCTCAATCGCAGGACTCTGTAGAGAGTGGTGCAGACAGCCCAGCGCATCAGTAGTTGTGAACTTAGCATGATTCAGGACATTTACAAGGAAGGATGTGTAAAAAGAGCCCGTAGGATCATTGGGGACCAAAGCCATCCCAACCACAATCTATTCCAGCTGCTACTGTCTGGGAAATGGTACCGCAGCATAAAAGCCAAGACCAACAGGCTCCGGGACAGCTTCTTCCACCAGGCCATCAGACTGGTTAATTCATGCTGACTTGAGTGTACACTATATTACATCAACTATTTATTATAAATTACTAGGATTACACATTGCATATTTAGATGGAGACGTAACGTAAAGATTTTTACTCCTCATGTATGTGAAGAATGTTAAAAATAAAGTAAATTCAATTCAAATGTTGTGAAATTTATTGTTTTGTGGCAGCAGTACTTTACAATACAATTGCAATAAAATCTGTAGATTACAATAAGAAGTATGCATAACCTCTCAAAGCACTTCATCAGAGTAGGTGTGAGTGCCACTGGGCAATAGTCATTGAGGCAGCTCACCCTGCTCTTCGTGGGCACTCGTATGACTGTTGCCCTTTTGAAGCAGGTGGGAACCTCTGACTGCAGGAGTGAGAGATTGAAGATACCCTTGAACACTTCTGTCAGTTGGTTGGCACAGGTTTCCAGAGCTCTGCTGGGCACACCATCAGGATCTGATGCCTTAAGAATGTTCACCCACTTGAAATATGTTCTGATGTTGGCCGCTGACACAGAGACCACAGGGTCACCAGGTGCTGCAGGGATTCACACGAGGGGAGTTTATTTTCCCTTTCGAAGCGTGTTCAAAGGGCATTAAGTTCATCTGGGAGTGAAGAATCACAGCCATTCATGATGTTTGGTTTTGTTCTGTAGGAGGCAATAGATTGCAGATGCTGCCAGAGCTGACGTGCATCCAATTCCATTTCTAACCTCAATCAGAAGTTTTTTTGCCCTTAAAATAACCTTCCATGATCATACCTGGGCTTCTCATATATTTCTGGATCACTGGTTTTAAATGCCACAGATCTGTCCCACAGCAGACTCTGAACCTTCTGGTTTATCCATGGCTTTTGGTTTAGGGATGTCTGGCATGTTCTCGAAGGCACGCAATCATCCACACAGATCTGGATGAAGTCAGTGACAACTGTGGTGTATTCATTCAGAGTCGAAGTTCAATCCTTGAATATTGTTCATTCCACCGACTCAAAGCAGCCCTGTGAGAGCTCCTCCACCTCCCTTGGCCATCCTCACCACTGTTGCTGCGGTCTTTAGTTTCTACCTATACACTGGGAGTAGGAGTACAGCCGGGTGATTGGACCTCCAAAGTGTGGGTGTGGGATAGCAAGGTAAGCATTCTTGATGGTGGTCAAGTGTGTTGGCTCCTCTGATCCCATGGGTGGTAGTTGTTCAGCCACTTCTTCCAGCTGGCCTGATTGAAATCTTCCTCAATGATAGGGATGGCATCAGGGTGAGCTGTTTCATGCCTGCTGATCACATTGGCCTTAGGTGGAATGTACATGCTACCAGAATGATGGCAAGAAAAAAACCCTTGGAAGATAAAATGGATGACATTTGTCTACTGGATGTTCCAGGTTGGCTGGGCAGAACTGAGGCAGAACCTCCATGATGAGTTAATGATAAAGCATACTCCACCTCCTCTGCCTTTTAAAGACTCAGCTGTCCTTTCATTGCAGGCAATGGTGAAGCCATCAAGCTGCAGTGTTGCCTCTGAAATGGCAGAGGATAGCCATGTTTCCATGAAGCAAAGTACATAACAGTCCCTGCTGTCCCTCTGGTACAACAATCTTGCTGTTTCTCCTCTGATGCTTCTCAGCTCGAGTACTTCTAGCATTTTGTCTTCATTTCAGATTTCCAGCATTGGCCATTTTATCATCAGTAAAACTTCATCTGTTGAAATAATACTAAATCACATTCTTTCGAAAAGTTGCCATATGTAATAGTGGTTGGAATTGAAATTGATTTTTTATTGTCATGTAACGAAGTTGCCATATGTAATAATCATTGGAATTGAAATTGATTTATTATTGTCATGTAACTGAGATACAGTGAAAAGCTTTGTGCATTGAGGTAGAACAAGGTAAAACAATAACAATGCAGAATTAAGTATTAACAGCTACAGAAAAAGTACAGTGCAGGTGTGACATCATAACGAGGTCGATTGTGAGCTGGAAAGTCCAACTTACCATACTAGTGAGCTATTTAGTAGCTAGGTAGAAGATGTCCTTAAGCTTGGTAGCAGGTACTTAAGGGTTTGTACCTTCTGCATGATGGAAGAAGGGAGAAGATAGAATGACCAGGGTGGGCAGGTTCTTTGATTCTACTGCCTGGTTAACTGAGGCAGTGGGAAGTGCAGGCAGAGTCCAAGGAGGGGAGCCTGGTTTCTCTGATGCGTTGAGCTGTCTCTACAACTCAATGTAGTTTCTTGCAGTCTCACACAGAGCAGTTTCAATACGAATCCGTTATACATCCAGGTAAAATGAAATGTACTTTATAGCCACTTCCAGTAAATCTTTGATTTTATGCCATGTGCAGTGTGACGAAGATAGTTCAAGCTTTCTCCACTGCTGATCAAAATTGAAATAATGGCTTGCATCGGTACTTTAGCAAAGGTACACTAATTGTATGGGAATATTCAGCATGACCAGCGGTAGGATTTAAGACTACCCTCTGGTGATGAGTATTTCAGAAATATTTGACTGACATTGCTGCTGGTGTTGTTCATTGTCTGATGGATTTGTATAGTTTCAGATGAGACTCGCTAAATGAAGTGACTGACTAGAACATTGGTAATCATTCCTTTTGAGATGTGTCTTTAGCTAGAAGAAATACTAAATTGCATTCCCTTTCGAGAGAGAATACCGTTACAGTGATATTTTCCAGATGTTAGTTATTTGAGATGGTAGACCTGTGTACCAATGTGTCTTGATCTGATTTTTTTGGAAAGATACCAGCCATTATTCTCCCATAATTTACATTTATTTTCTGTATATTTTTGTTTAAGTATTATCTCAGAAGATAGGAACAAAAATTACATTTTATTTGTTATATCTCTACTTGGCTGGGGGAAGGCAGCACATTTCTGGTCCAAGGTCTCTAAGAAAGAGAGAAAAGCCACGGTAGTGGAGGAGGTGACAAGCACAGGGCAGCAGCACTACAGGGTGCAGGCAGTGGCACAGAGCCACCAGGGAAGCTGGACACCATGGGAGGGCACCATCGGCAACCCATGACACCTTACCCTGCCGCGAAATCTTCACCAGTGTTTTGGCAGTGAGGATAGCTGCCCCCTGTGTGACACCACCAATGCGAACCTCCAACACGCCCTGGCAGGATGCAAGACTGCATTGTCCCAGAGGTGCTACAGTTGGCAGCATGACCAATTCCTAATGAAGCTGGTGGAGAGCCTAGAGACCTGCGGGCGGGATGCGAGAAGCGCCCTTTCTCCAGCGGGGCGGCAACTCATCCCATTTGTTAAGGCTGGTAAGAGCGCCAAATGCATCTGCCTAGGAGCTCCTTCAGAACTTCTCTCCACAGGCAAGAAGTGGAACACGAGGGCAGATCTCGGCAGACAGCTACAGTTCCCCATGGAAATCACCAGCACATCTCTCCACCCAGATATGGCAGTCAAGACAGTCCTCCTCATTGAGCTAACCATCCCGTGGGAGGAAGGAGTGGAGGCTGCCCACGAGTAGAAGAGGCTGAAGTACTTAGACCTGACAGCTGAGCGTAAGGAAGGTGGCTAGAGGCCCACCATCTACCCTGTGGATTAGGAAGCCGGCGTTTTGTCAGCGCATCGATGATAAGGTTACTCCATGACACGGCAGTGACTAGATGAAGCTACCAGAGAGTTGACTGAAGAGGCAGCTTTTGAAGGTAAGTTTTTGGCTGTGCCTGAAGAGGAAGGACAGAAATTGGGGGACTGACTAACCCCACTGAAGGCAGCAGGGACATCTCGCTGCCACTGCTCCACCACCAGGAGATCTACCAGAGCTAAGGGAGTGAAACATCAATGAATGGTGGTCCCTGGCTGATGACCCTGCAGCTGACTTAAGGAAACTGTTCAAGATCTTCTCATTTCTTTAAGGCTTTGTCAGGGTTTGAAGTACTTGATGAAATAATTAAATTATTACACCAAGTTCTGTCCAAATTGATTCATAACTTGTCAAAGGCCCAAGTAAATTGGAAGCACATGACATTATATTTATAAAAAAACACGTAAATTTGGGTATTCTTTCATTCTCATTGCTTCTCCATGTTCACATTTATATATTCTGTTGTTCATTGTGCTTAGTTTTGTTCTCTAAAAGTTTTCCCAATAATACAATGCCAACTTTTTCACAGTTGCCTGTTCCTATGTTTAAGTGGTATGTTAATGACAGTCTTGAAGAATGTTATCATGTGCTGTATGGAGTTTGCACAAGATAAGGGTTAAACAGGCAAATTGGATCACATTTCACCACATTGTTAACGGTGTTAATGGATTGGCCCTCAAAACTTGAAGAAAGTTACTTTTCAGCGATGGGGCATGTACACATTTGACTTGTGAGCCTCCAAACAATTTGGACACTTGGTCACACTTTGTCCTAATGACATGAAGATCATAATTTTGAATTATACACTCTGAATAATTAAATACATTATCTTCACAACACCGAGCTAGGACCAGAGCTGGTCTCAGTTAATTTCCATTGCCATTGGAAGACCCATGGTCTTTATGGCAAATGAGTTGAAGTTTAGAAATAGCAAAGTATTTTTACAGTAGAAATCAGATGAATGAAGGTTGATGTTATTAAAACATTGAGTATAAAGGCTGAGATGATTCCATGAGTGGGAGAGTGTTAAGTGAAGGAAGGAATAGAGTTACAAGAGAAAGATGTGGTGATTTCAAACAAATGTGTAAGAATTTCTTCTTGCAGAAGTTAATGCATCACCCTGGGTGATTATGGAGTCTAGGTCATTGGAGGCCTGTAGTAAGGAAGTAGACAATAATTTGAAAGATTGGGGAAATGCGTGCTGGGAAACTGGAGCTTGTTGAATGACAGGATGGCGCTGAGGAACTGAGTGGCCTACTCTTGCTTCTGTTTTCCTATGGAACCGCTCATCTAAATCTAATGCTTCTGTATGCAGCCCCCTGTACAGGCAGAAATAATGGGCTCTCTTCCTTTTTTCACTTCCTCTGCACGTTGGTGGCACAAGGTGTGTTCTGAATGTGAGCAATTTCTCATGAGAAACCTCATGGCTTTACACATCTGCTATTGAATCCCAAATATTTAGTGTGATAGGTTGTGCATCAATATTGCAAAGATCAAACTGTTCTGGAGATCTTTACACCAACAGTAGTTTGCCTCAGTCTGCCAGCATGTTGAGTTAGTGTTGGCATTGTTGGCACCGAAGGAGTCGGCAGACAGACCTGGTCCTTAGCAACAAGCTGCTGAGGAAACACCACTGCTGTGCACCATGTTAGCAGCCTTGTCTTTTGCAGTGGGAGGCAGCCGCATCAGTGCTGGTATAAATCTCTTATTATTCTCAGTTTTAATACAGAAATTCAAAATATATCTAATTCCCTGGTTATGATTTCTACTGCTATGCTGTGAGGTATTTTTATTTCAGCAGTTCTCTGCAGAATCAGTGTGTCCAGTTTGTGAGAGTGTTTTGGCATCGGCCAAGGATAAAGAGGCGCGTTATCCAACTTTGGAATGTTGTGTCAGCCACTCGGGTTTGCCTTGGTACGTGTTGTAACTTTCTGCCCGGTGGGATGTGATGGAAGGTTTGAGAGAGCTGGGGCGGGATCAGCTTTCTGAAGGACAGAAGTCTGTTTTGGAGACTTTTGGCAGAAGCTGCGGAGCTGATCACAGGGGAAGGTGCTCCAGAGGATCCCACCCGAAGGGGAGACCCTGTTGAGAGAAGTGCCTTGTGCGGATGAATGGTTCAAAGGAGGAAATGCCAACGCTTCTGTGTTAGCCAGTTCACTCAAAATGGTCTTCAAGGGAAGTTTGAACTGTGGCTGGTGTCTTTCATGCAGAACGTGGGTTCAGTGTGTGAACAACCAAAGTGAAGCATACCGACTATTCCAGAAATAAGCTCCAACATTTATTTGGACTGGTTTAACTGTAATGGGGCCTTTTATTTTTCTTTTGTTATTCTGTTAACTGTTTGTTAAAGTTGAAAGCCTCGCCAATTCAAAAGTTCATATTGCTGTGGAAAGACGACTAACTGGCTAACAGGGAAACAAAGAGTAGGCATTAGTGTGTATTTTGCTGGTGGCAAGATTGAGCACTACAGGATCTGTGCTTGTGTCCCAACTTCTTGGAAGAATACACAGAGATACGATTTCCTGAAAAAACAAAAATAGGTTTAATGAGGCTACGGAGGGATAAATGATCAGACTCCCGACTCACCATTTCCTTCTCTTCTTTACTAACCATCTTGCCTCTTCACATCATTCCTGAATTTTGACCTGAAATGTGGAATTTCCATTTCCCTCCAAAGAAGCTGCCTGACCCACTGAAATCTTGCATCACTTTTAGTGTGCTGCTCCAGATCTCCAGCGTCTGCAGTCCCTCTTGTGTCTCAGAAATATGTAATGTCTCTTTGAAATTTTGTTTACTGAGGGGATCTGAAGAAGATTAAACTCCAAAAGGGGAAAAATACAAAATAAAGAAAGAACAAGGGGGAGAAACTAATTAGGTTACTCTAGCCATGACCTAGGTTGGGACTAATGGGCTGAAGGATCTTGTTCCGTAGCCCACTTCTACAATGGATGTATCATACTGTGTATTCTAAATATGATATTGTTTAAAATACTTCCACAGTTCTTGGGAGAAGAACAGAAAAGATATATGGGATGAAAAAAGGCTCCCGCTGGACTGTCAGCGCACAGGATTCCAGAGCTCTCAGTTAGTGTGGGCATAGCCCAGTGATTGTTCATCAAGGGAAGGATTTAATCTACCTGTCGTGTCCTGGTTTTAGAAGGGAATCCTGGCAACTGGCCTGAGAATAAATGAGGAGGGGCATAAAATATTACACAAAAGGTAAAGCAAAGCTTCTGTTTTGGGAAAAAAAAACTCATCGAGAAATTTAGTGCAGAAACAGCCCACTGAACCTGTTCCAGACATCAACCTATTGGTTTTACACTGATCCTACTTTAACACCCTTTTTTTAGTTCTCCCACACTTCCATCAACTCTCCCCAAATTCTGTTCCTCACTAGTTGCAGTATGCGGGGGCCAGTTAACCTAGTGGACGTGGGAGGAAACGGGAGAATCCAGAGGAAAGCCCTGTGCTCAAAGGGAGAATGTGCACATTCTACGCAGACAGCTCTCGAGGTCAGGATTGAATCTGGCTCTCTGGAGCTGTGGAACAGCAGTTCTACTAGTCGTGGCACTTTGCCACCTGGCTGGTATAACAGTTTCAATGGAGCAAATGTGTAGGAAAATAAGAGAATATATAAACCAAATAAGAAAGCACAGACTGCAAATACATTAATAAAAAAAGTGTTCAAAGTGGATATTGATAATTGCAGTTATAACAAACTGATATTTGATTAACTGTGATCACTGTGTTATATTTTCAATGCTGCAAATAACAAGCTTGTATTAATCCAAGAAGACAGAAATGTCCTTCTGTCACAAGACAGGTATTTTGCCTTTGGATTGGTGTAAATATGGTGAAGTCCTGCACTGGTTTTTGCCCAAGACCAGGCTGCAACCTACAGCATTGGCATAGTTCAATTGAGCTGTCTATCCT
Source organism: Hypanus sabinus (assembly GCF_030144855.1). Taxonomy (NCBI): domain Eukaryota; kingdom Metazoa; phylum Chordata; class Chondrichthyes; order Myliobatiformes; family Dasyatidae; genus Hypanus; species Hypanus sabinus. The sequence continues at coordinate 61,925,912 of NC_082723.1, read as the reverse complement.
GGACAAGTACTTTCACTTTAAGACTTCGGCCTTCCAAGGAAGACATCAGAATCTGGTTTATGATTACTGACGCACTGTATGTTGTGAGCTCTGCTGCTTGTGGCAACAGGACCATAAGTTACAAAAACAATAATGAACCAAATTGTGTAAACAAGGAATAGTGAGGTTGTGTTCTTGGGTTCATGGAATGTTCAGAAACCTGACGGCAGAGCGGAAGAAGTGGTTCCTAAAACACTGATTGTAGGTCTTCAGGCTTCTTTACCTCATCCCTGATCGGAGTAAAGAAAAGAGGGTATGTTCCGGGTGGTGAGGGCCATTAATGATGGAGGCCACCTTCTTGAGACACTCATTTTTGAGTATGCCCTTGATGGAGGGGAGGCTTGTACTCGTGATGGATGTTGCTGAATCTACTATCCTCTACAGCCTGCTTTGACCCTGTTCATTGGAGCCTTCACACCAGGCATGCAGCCAGTCAGAAAGCTATCCATCACATATCTGTAGAACTTTGCTAGAGTCTTTCGTGACTACAAAGTCTCCTCAAACTCCCAATGAAGTATAGCTACTGGCCTGCCTTCTTTGTGATTGCATCATCACGCCCAAGTTAGACCCCCTGAAATCTTGATGCCAGGAATTTAAAGCTCCTCACCTTTCCCACCGCTGACCCCTCAATGAGGACTGGTGTATGTTCTCTTGATTACCCCTTTCTGAAGTCCACAATCAATTCCTTGGTTTTTCTGCTGTTAAGTGCAAAGTCTGTATGGAGACAAAGCATAAGCAGCCAATCTATTTCGCTCTTAGACACTTCTTCAACATCACCTGAGATCCTGCCAACAACAGAGGTGACGCTTTGAGCTGTGCCTAGCCACACAGATCATGAGTGCAGAGAGTAGAGCAGTGTGCTAACCATGCATCCCTGAGCTCTGCTTGTGTTGATTGGTAGTGAGGAGGAGGTGTTATTACTGATCTGCCCTGATTCTGGCCGCCCAATGAGGAGGTCAAGAATCCAGATGCAGAGGGAGGTACATAGGCCCAGGTTCTGAAGCATGGCCAAAGCTCTTGGTGAATTGTTGTCCCATCACGTGCCAAGGACTGACCCTGTTGTAGGGAGTTGAGAAGTATATCTCCATGAGCTTAGACAATGTTGGAGCCATCGTTGGACCTCACTTCTGTCCTGGCTGAAGTGGATTGGTTGTCAGGTGTTTCCTGAGCCTTTTGACAGTCATGCCAAAGACGCCAGTCCCACAAAGCTGTCTTCCTTACAAAACAAGGAAGTGTACTGCATTTCAGGAATAGGAACTCACTTACAGCATGGTCTTGCATGACCCAGTGCTGGGCACTTTCCTAACCCTTTCACTTGGTTCCTATTTGAATTAGAGTAAGTGTACATGAGAAAGTTAGAGGATTTCCCAGCTCACACCCCTTTAGGGCATTCTTCATCAAATGTATACAAACATCTTGATGTAATACAATAGTTCTATGAGACCATGTTGACATTTATGTATATATTATGTTTTATAATTATGTATATATTATATATTTATATATTTATTATTATGTATATATTATATATTTATATATTTATTATTATGTATATAAATAATGTATATTATTTATATATTATGTATATATTATGTTTATGTATATATTTATGTTTTGATGTATAGAAATTGTACAAGAATATGCTTCACAATTCTCTGAGTTGAACGGCTAACTTCTGCTTGGACATAATGTACTGAAGAATTATTACTGGAATCTGTGGTAGTTCATTTGAAGTAATTTTGCTTCTTTCACCCAATGTGATAGAAGGTCTCACTGGTGTCACAGTATCTTCATTCCCAAGTTCAGCAAACAAAACTCCGATACAGGTTGAGTACCCCTTATCCGAAATGCTTGAGGCCGGAAGTGTTTCGAATTTCAGATTTTGGAATACAAATTGTGATAGCTTGGGATTGTCATCATTTCCGACTCAGAATTTATATGCTACCGGTAAGCAGTCTTTGTCTTACACTTGTTCATCGTACATATGTCCTTAAAATAAAAATTATTACATACCTTTAATATAGTGAATATATAATGTGTGCTGGGTAACACAAGCAGCACAGCAGCATCGAGAGAATACCTGAATCTGCTGTTGAACAACAATTAGCCATGGCAGGCTCTCAGTCTCCACCTACAATGCCATGTTTTGATAGAAAGGTTACAGTACAATGTATTTGTATTTTACTTTTTTGTCAGGTTTTATGTAAGGTATAAAAAACAATTAGCATTGTAGACTTGTACTGGAGTCAGATTTTCATCAGCGATGCTTTAAAATTTAATGCCGTTATGTAAGGTATAAAAACAGTTAGCATTGTAGACTTTTTCTGGTGCTAGATTTTCGTGATCAGCAGACACTTTAAAAATTTACTGTCGTGCCTTTTCTTAAATTTCTGCAACCAGCCTGCAAAATATACACAATTATCTTCAATTTTCAGTTCTTCATGATAGGGCTTTGCCTGTGTCATGATGTGCGTATTGTTAAGTGGCATATGTTCACTCCTACACAGACGATACACGATCGAGATCTTCATTTTTCACTTTATGCAGTGTTCTTCTGTTTTTCTTTATAACCATATAACAATTACAGCACGGAAACAGGCCATCTCAGCCCTTCTAGTCCACGCCGAGTGCTTACTCTCACCTAGTCCCACTGACCCGCACTCAGCCCATAACCCTCCATTCCTTTCCTGTCCATATACCTATCCAATTTTACTTTAAAAATGACAATACCGAACCTGCCTCTACTACTTCTACTGGAAGCTCATTCCACTCAGCTACCACTCTCTGAGTAAAGAAATTCCCCCTCGTGTTACCCCTAAACTTTTGCCCCCCTAACTCTCAACTCATGTCCTCTTGTTTGAATCTCCCCTACTCTCAATGGAAAAAGCCTATCCACGTCAACTCTATCTATCCCCCTCATAATTTTAAATACCTCTATCAAGTCCCCCCTCAACCTTCTACGCTCCAAAGAATAAAGACCTAACTTGTTCAACCTTTCCCTGTAACTTAGGTGCTGAAACCTAGGTAGCATTCTAGTAAATTTTCTCTGCACTCTCTCTATTTTGTTGACATTAATTTCTGTCGATTACATAGGTGAGGTCACTCTTCAGAGCTGTCTCTCGTATGCAGTGACCTGCATACTGCCTGCGTACCTTTCCAGCACCTTGTAGAATATTCCTTTTGTGACATCAGTGCTCAAAAAAAATTTAGATTTGGGAAGTTTTCAAGTTTGGAATTTCGGATAAGGGATAATCAATCTGCAATAATCTGTGGTTTTGTGGGTGAGGTAACTACAATGGATAACATTGAAAGTAAAAATTACAAAAGATTGTCAAAGTCTAGTAATTTACATGTTTGTGAGATTTAGTGATCTCCAAATAATATGTGTATTTTATAACATTTGAGCAATCCTCATCTTACACTGTTCTACAAAGTCATCTGAGATCAACTCATTTAACTATTAAATTATATTTTGCTTTTAATCAAAACAAACATTTATTTCCTCCATTCTTAACAACCCAGTAAAGAAGCACATTATTCTGAAATGTGAAAATTCCCTGAATGCTTTTGGCTAACCAGACCACTGATAACACGAAGTCTTGTACAGGCATTTCTTTCCTTCTGAACACAAGAGATTCTTCTAACTCTGCTTGATTTGTTACTGAATTCGTACCCTCTAATGATTTGAGTACTTCCTCTGTATCTGCTGCTGCCCTCTAACCCTTTTGATGAAGAAGAACCATTGTATGCAGGAAGCCCTGGTGTCAATTGTCACCTTCTCCTGTCAGTGACTATATTGTCAAAAGGTTTTAATGATTGGCAAATACATATCTCAGCTTATCTATCATTCCCTCAAACATTACTGAGGCCGACCCTAAGAATGACGATTAAAAATGGTGCTGATCAAGTCAAGGAGAAAATGTTAAATATGAGAAATTTTGCAGGTGCTGTAAATCCAGAGAAATGCACACAAAATGCTGGAGGAGCTCAGCAGGCCAGGAAGTGTTACGGAGAGGAACGGACAGTCAATATTTCGGGCTGAGACACTTCCTCAGGACCGGAAGGGAAAGTGGGGAGGAGAAGAAGGATAGCTAGAAGGTGATAGGTGAAGCCAGTGAGGTTGGAAAGGAAGGAATCTGATAGTAGAGGCGAGTGAACCATAGGAGAAAGGGAAGGAGGTGACAGACAGGTGAGAAGAGATAAGAGGCCAAAGTGGGGAATAGAAGAGGGAAGGGGGAAGGAATTTTTTTATTGGAAGGAGAAATCGATATTCATGCCATCAGGGTGGAGGCTCCCCAGATAGAATATGAGATGTTCCTTCGCCATCCTGTGGGTGGCCTCATCATGGTACAAGAGGAGGCCACGGACTGACATGTTGGAATAGGAAAGGGGATCAGAATTAAAATGCTTGGCCACCGGGAATTTCCACTTTTGGCGGGTGGAGTGGAGGAGCTTGACGGAGCAGTTCCCCAGTTTACGGCGGGCCTCACCAATGTAGAGGGTACCGCACCGGAAGCACCGGACCCAATAGACCGCCACAGCAGATTCGCAGGTGAAGTGCTGCCTCAATTTTTTTTTGTTTTTTTAAAGCTGTAAGCAACTTGGAAGCTCAGTGACTAGATTAAGCAGGCTTTTGTATCAAAGTGACATGCTTCCTTTCTGAACAGTGATCAATGGACGTGCCAATAATGCTGAGTTGTTGGCCTTGAGCTGAATCCCTGAACCTGGAGGACCGGTGAACCGCTCTTTGTCTGACCTCTACCCTTTGACCTGTTCGGCTTGGGTGTTCCTACCAGGAGCCAAAGTATAAAGCCCTGACTCCAGCCGACATAGCTCTCTGGGTCATTGAGGCATTTAAGTCTCCAAACCCAATGACAAGGTTGTGGTTCTCTTGGAGGAGCCATCATCCCTAAGGCTGACCTTTGTACAGGATCTCTTTCCCTGGTTGCTGTGGCAACTCAGACTGGCACTGCACCATGATGCTTCTGAGGGATGGGTGAGTATGGGAATCCATGACACCCAACAAAGGTCACATGCAGAAAATGCAAGCAAATTGTCAGAACAAGTAAGTTCATTCTCTCTGGGAATGTTCATTTCTGTGTATATTTGCTATGCTTTTGGACTTTGTAATTGACTAATAAACAGGGGAAGTTTCAAAGCATACTTGGGCTCAGAACTGGAAGAATCTTACAACTTCTATTTATGCTTAAGCATGAAGTATGATTGGGTGGAGGCAGGGTGAGTAAAATAATCTATGACTCTGCTAAGATATATTTGTTAGCAGGCAAGCAGTGATCCAGTTGCTTTAAGATAGAATTTATATTCAATTCAAATAAAGAATTGTATGTGGTATAATTCTTGCTATGCATTTTTTTGATGAAGAGAGGGGAAGGAAGGCCACCATAATCACTGTGACACAGCAGTGTCCCTGTCTTTAAAACAAATGATGACTGTGTGCTGAGATCCAACTGACATTTTTCAGTAACATAAATTAATTTCCCTGCTTTTCCTGAACAAAGTTTTTTGAAAGATGGCTGTGTGTAACACTGGCTGAGTGGGATCAGAGCTTCTGTAGAGTTCAGATTTGTTCATTGAAATGGAAAGATAGCACAAGGTGAAATAAGAGCTGTTGGTGTAACAGTACTGGAGGATGCATATTTTCAACGTATTTTCAGCTTGGAGACCCCATTGACATGATGGATGAATGGACAACACAAAACCTTGCTCACCGCTGATTACTGAAGCTCACGGATCTTTGAGCATTCCCTTCTGTTTCAAATGGAAATCCGGCTTGAGTCAACAACAAATCTGAGCATGAATTTTCCTTCTTGAGTGGCACCTGTCATTTAAACCACTGGGGAAAAAAATCCCAAGGAAGTAGATGGAAGAAGGCACATGTTGTTTTCAGAGGGGCTACAACTGCTCCCAGGTTCCTCCCAGTTGTACTCTTGGGTATACCATGGAACTGGTTAGATCACTCTGCTGTTCTTCTTTTAATACCACCCTTTTCTCTTGGTGTGGAATCATCTGGCCTGTATTTTGTTGCTCCCCTGGTAGACTATTTAAAATGTGAAGCACATTCTGCAGGGAATTTGTCTCTCAGCACAACAGCAACGCTCTGCTGCCCTGCCTTCGTCTCTTTAAAAGTATGCCTAGGCACGGATTGAAAGAGCTTAATGAAACAAAATATTCAGCCTATAAATTTATCAGCTGATCAGACTGCACAGCTTAATATCAGTGGGAAAATTCTAAAAGAATTTGGACTTAAATTCCCTTCTTGATCGCTGAATTCTTAACACATGTCCGATGAGAAGCTTTGTTTTGCCTTCCATCCAGACAAATCCTTCCACATATAAATACTGTATGTCACGGTGGTACAAAGGGAAATGCAGTAACAGAATACAGTGTTACAGTTACAAAGTGCAGTGCAGGAAGATAATAAGGTGCAAGGAACGTGCCCAGGTAAACTGAGAGATTGAGATATCTCTATTGTACAAAGATGTTCATTCAGGAGTGTTATAACATCAGGAGAGAAGCTGTCCGCGAAGCTGATGGAACACAAACAACATGCTGGAGGAACGCATCAGCCCAGGTAGCACCTATGGGTAAGAGTACAGTCAATGTTTTGGGCTAGGACCCTTCATCAGGACTGGAGGGAGAAAAGATGAGGAGTCGGAGTTAGAAGGTGTGGGGAGGGAAGGAAGAAACACAGGTGATAGGTGAAACCGGGAGGAGGGGAGGGGTGAAGTAAAGAGCTGGGAAGTTGATTGGTGAAAGAGACACAGGGCTGGAGAAGGGGGAATCTGATAGGAGAGGACAGAAGGCCATGGAAGAAAGAAAAGGGGTGAGTGCCAGAGGGAGGTGATGGGCAGGCAAGGAGATAAGGTGAGAGAGGGAAGTGGGTATGGGGAATGGTGAAGGGTTAAGGTATTTAACAGAGGTCATCTACTGTATCCAGTGCTTCCGCTGTGGTCTCTTGTGTATCAGTGAGATCTGACATATATTAGGAGACCGCTTCGCTGAGCTCCTATGTTTCTAGGTGTGTGGTGTTGTTTCCGTATAGAGACATGTATATCTTCCACAATTACACTCAGCAAGGTGCTGTCTGAATAAATTAAATAAAGAAACTTTTACTTCAGTTGGTTGATTTGCATACATAGTTAGACCATAAGACTTAGAAGCAGCATTAGGCCATTCAGCCCATTGAGTCTGCTCCTTTATTTCATCCTAGTTGATTTATTATCCTTTTCAACCTCAATCTCATGATTTCTCCCAATAACTTTTGATGTCTTGACTAATCAAGAACTTATCAACCATTGCTTTAAATATAACCAATGACTTGCCTTCCAAATTATCTGTGGCAATGAATTCCACAAATTCACCACCCTCTGGCTAAAGAAATTCCTCCTCATCTCTGTTCTAAATGGATGTCCCTCTACTCTGAATCTGTACCCTCTAGTCATAGACTTTCCCACTGTAGGAAGTATCCTTGCCATGTCCACTCTTTCTGGGCTTTTCAATATTCGATAGATTTCAATGAGATTTCCCTCCCCCCCCCCCCCCCCACATTCTTCTAAACTCTGGTGTGTACAGCACCAGACCTGGAGAGTAGTCCTACTCATGTTTAGTCAGCAGTATGATTCTGAAAGCAGTGCACTGTCTCTCAGCTCCAGTAACCCAGGTTTGAACGAGCTTAGGTGCAGACCATGTGGAGTCTGCACATTCTCCTGGCTGCCACTGTTTCCTCCCGTGATGGGTTATTTGCCCCTAGCGTGTAGCTGACTTGTGGGAGGACCAGGGTGACATTAATGATCACGTGAGAGGAAAGGTTAGAGGGAGAAGAGCATTGCTTTGAAAGCCAGCTTCCTTCCACATCAAAAGAGATATGATATAGAATTGAAAAGGAATAAAAGGTGGAGACTGAGCAGATGATTGAAGGACTTAGTGGGAAGAAATGACAGTACTAACAAGATGATGAGGTTTCAGAAATTTTTAAGACAATGATAAGATGCAGCGACTTAGGGAGAATTGTTGAGAAGGCAAAGCAGGACTGAAGTTTTGAAGAAAGTTCTACCAACTAAAGAAGATTGGAAGTGTAGGAAACTCTTCCAGTAGGATTTCTGAATGAGTAAATGTGAAGTGGTTTTCAATCACGATAAGGACTGTTATATCAGTAACACACAAGTCTGAACCTGACCCAGAAAAAGGAGCATTTCTTGTATTCAGGTCTGCTCAAGGATACAGCTACCGAATATTTGATAAGCTGGAATTTATAAATGCTGCCAGCTTGGCTGGAGGTTGGGAGGAGGTGATGATTTGTAGTAAGAATATTTGAAATGCTCATCTTTGATATGATAAGGCTATAACTTGCAGCTTCATTGATAAAGGGGAAAGCTGGCAGTGTGACCAAGAATTTCTCTGAAAGGATCAGATTCTGAGACTTCAGAACTAATCATATGTGCTTGTAAGAGTCTCCAATTGGTCACGGACGTCACATAATTCCTGATGCATTCTCCCTCCCTCCTGACACCGACCCCTCTCTCCCACCATCCGTCTCTCCCTCTCTATCCCTATCTCCCTCTCTGCTCTCTTTCTCTCTCCTTTCCCTCTCTTTTTCTCTCTCTCCCCTCTATCCCTATCTCCCTCTTTCTCTGCTCTTTCTCTCTCCTCTCTCCCTCTTTTTCTCTCTCTCCTCCCCTCTTTTTTTTATTAGTTTTTTTATACATTTTCTACATAACTACAAATTAAAAAAGCCCAGATCAAAATGAAGAACATTAATACAGTGCAAAATTAAGCATACAATGACAATATGATACAAAGAAAGAGAAAAAAGCACCTAAATTGAAGACAAGTAAAATTAGTATCCTCCCCAAGCCCCACAACACAAAAAAAAACTCCAGACCAACCACAACACAATATAGAGAATATAAATCAGGACAATCAAACTCCCAAACTGTGAATTCACTTAGCAACAGAGGATAGTAATGCCTACTACCAAAAAAAAGGGAGCTGAAAGCAAGGGACCGAAAAGAAAAAAAAACCCTAGTCAGGAGGAAGGTTATGAAAGTACTCGATAAAAGGTCCCCAGACCTTATGGAACTTTAAATCCATCTCTCTCCTCCCCTCTATCTCTCCCTCTTCCCCTCTACCTCTTCCTCTCTCTCCCTCTCTCCTTCCTTCTGTTTTCCCCACTGTTTACTGAGGTTTAAATCTGACAATTAAGCATCATTGCTGAGAGATGAATTTATCCTTTCAAATTACACCTAAATATTATGTATTTGTGTTCACAATTAGAAGGAAAATAGTGGAGGCTAAAATTGCTTTGTCCCCACTGGAATAATTAAACCAGATTAGCAGACGGCATTAGGCTCTTTCACGAAACAATCAGCGATGACTTCTCCTCTGTGAGGACTCCAGACCACTACCATTGAAACAGTCAAATGTTCTTCTACAATTAGCCATACTGATATTTTGCATTCACAGTTGAATAATCAGTGGAAAAATATGGAATTAATAGCTACATAAATTAGAAGAAATTAATATGATTGTTCGTCATTGGGATCTAAGAGTTTTGATTAATGCAATCAGTAAATAATGCATTAGCTGGAAACAATTAGCATTGACATTACTTTTACATGTTGAAAACTATTAGTTTTAGTTATTGCAGAAAAATGCAAAATCTGTAAACCATTAAATATATTATCTGTTGGTATGCATTCTAACTGATAATTATCTAGCCACAGCTGTTGATTGTTTCTAAAGATGCTAATTAGTTCTTGCTCAGTTGATGCCCACTCATCTAGATCACTTTTGATGCCTTAAGTCATACAGTTTCACTTTTATTTCTTTAAGAATGTGTCTGGTGAGCTGTGCTCTTGTCAAGCAACAATTGCTAGCACTGCTCTGAATTTCCCGCAGACATTCTGTGGAGCCTCTGCTTTATTTGGAGTTGTGGGGAGTTGAGGAGATGGTGGGTGGTGGCTTCATGTCTTCTTCAGCAAATTTCACTTCTTTTCATGTCTTGGAGGATTGGTGTGGTTTTATACATCTTTGCCAGAAAAGAAGTCATTGAAAATATTGATAGGTGGAAAAACAACAAACCATTTCACAGAATCATGGAATTATCATGACACAGGAGGTCACCATCAAGTCTGTGCCAGGAGCTAGGAGCAATTGTGTCAACCCCATTCACTACTCTTCCCCTCTGTTGTGGTAATGATTTCATTTCGAATGTTTATCCAGTTCCTTCTCTGTTTCTGCGATCCTTACGGATTGTGAGTTTCAGATCATTGCAAGAGTTTCCTAGTATACTGTAGGATAGCTGTTCAATCTCTGCTCCCAGTCCTTGCACCACCCCTGCTAATGCAACCTCTGTTCCCTCCATTTGCTCTAAACCATTCATGCTCTTGTACACTGAAAACCTAGCAGAATCTCACTGAACTAGCAAGGAGTATATGATTTTAGACTTTAAATGTAATTTGTTGGATTTTCTTTTGGTGACATACTAAATGGGAGTTAATGAGGGGCTGTTTGTTGAACAGCTTCTTGTTTAAAAATCATTTCTATGGCCCAGTAAGCAGAATGAAATAAATAAGGTATCAATACTCATTTTTATGTTTTAGTTGGTAAGGAAAAGAGGTCAAGAAGATTGGGCAATTATAATCATAAGTAATGCCACCAAAGGGGTTAAAACTGAAGCTTAGACATCCCAAGCTTGCAGATCTTCAGCTAACACTGCTTGGAGGTAAATTGTGTTTGGGTTAAAAAAAAAATCTTTAAGTTAAAAATAATTATAATAAACACTTAGCATTAAGATATTTATGTTTGCAGGAATGCAAGTGATAATTAGCTTTACAAAAACTTTAAAAAGCTAAATTTAGGTCTTAATAAAGATTGAAATGATGCCTTCCTTTTCTCACGACTAATAACAGGTGAATATTTCCTTTAACCACAAAACCATCAAAGTGGAATTTTAATGGTAGATTGTGAACTGGGGGGGGGAATAAACAACAATGTCGCAGTGTTCATTAAAGTTGAAATTTCATTCCATTTATTATTTAGAACAGAATTGTTATTTATTTATAGCGTGCATGGTCCTGGAACCAAACGGAAGAATTCTTGGTGAGCAACACACACAAAATGCTGGAGAAACTCAGCAGGCCAGGCAGTAAAAGAGTGCAGTAGACATTTCGGGCCGAGATCCTTCAGCAGGACTGGAGAAAAAAAGATGAGGAGTAAATTAGTTCCGGGTGAACAGTTGGTGGTAGCTTGTGGCCAGTTAAGTGAAGGTTAGTTACACTGTCCCACAACGTTGCCATAGCTGTGGCTGGATTTCTCTAGTGCTGCAGGTTGACTGACTGAAGCCTTGTCCAGACTGGAACAGGTTAAGGAAACTCAGAGGCAATGTTGGAGGTCAATTTCAGGTGGATTACAACACGGGCTTTGACAGCAAGCAAGCTGGTGACTGACGGCAGGTGCTAGGCTCCCTGCCATGGGATCTTCTCTGGGTAAAGCAGCCTTAGTTACATTGGACTTGGAGATACAATACCCTTCATCTTCATGTTCCCTTTGCACTCTGTTAGGATTGTAACCTTTACCAATTCCTGCAGCATTTATATGAATTTTCTACCTTTCCTCTTAGATGGAAACAGCCTTATGAATGCTTTCTACCCAGAATACCATGTAAAATTTAGTTGCAGTCTGCAGTTAATTCATTCCTTGAGGGACGTTGCCATTGTGCCATTTGTACTTGCTGAAGATTTAATGCTTGATTCAGATTAGCAATCTCTGCAAGTTGTCAGCCAGTCAGATGCACTAAGCCCCTTTAAATAGTGAACCTGTCTGTAGCCTGAGTTTTGAGCCAGTGCTGTCAACTAGTTGGGGGAAACAAAGTTCAATATTGCCTCAGCTTCTCATGATTTCAGTGGCGATTGCATACACCAACACCTTAAATCAACCAGAAGGCTCACCAAATTAAATCACTAATTTGTTGTTTTTTATGAGATGTTAATTCTGTTTCTTTTTTTCACAGATGCTACCTGACATATTGGGTATGATCATAATTTTCTGTTTAATTTCAGATTTATTACATTTGCACATTTTTAAACTTTTCATTGATTTATCACTAAGTTCTAAGAAATTTATGCTATGAGTGTATGTCCATAATGAGTTAAACTGAGTCTATCTCAGCTCATTTCAGATGTGATCCTTGAAATGACACTTTACTTGGAGAATAAAGAAGACACTGAGTATGGTGTAAAGAGAGAGCAAGATCAGCGAAGGCAAGAGGGGCAGTTCGCCAGGAAATGGGATTGGGATGTCCAGTGGATTCCATTTAGTTGGTCCATTGGTTAACTGGGACAGTGCTTATTTGGGACAACCCTTAAAGAACAACAACTAATTGAGAAAATAACCGGGATTCCCTTTGTTTATTTGGGGCATTGTGTCACTTAATTGGAACAGGAGACTGTTGTTAAACAGTTTCTAACTCATGTCAGCTGTGTGAACTTGTGTGGCTGCTGGACACTACACCGTGCTTATAGTGAACCCTTTTTAAATACCAATAGTTGCATGAGTTTCTCTTCAAAGAACAGTGATTTTTTTCAGTGATAGTTGGTGAGAAATAAAGAGTAAGACATGAACATCGATTTCTCAAACTTCCGGTAATGACCCACTCCTCCTTCTCCTTCACCATTCCCCATCCCCTTTTCCCTCTCACACCTTATCTCCTTGCCTGACCATTGTCTCCCTCTGGTGCTCCCTCTTTTCTTTCTTCCATGGCCTTCTGTCCTCCTCTCTTAGATTCCCCCTTCTCCATCCCTATATCTCTTTACTTCATCTCTCCCCCTCCTGGTGTCACCTACCACCTTGTATTTCTCCTTCCCCTCCCCCTACCTTTTAAATCTACTTCTCAGCTTTTTTTCTCCAGTCCTGCTGAAGGGGCCCGGCCTGAACTGTTGACTGTACTCTTTTCCATCGATGCTGCCTGGCCTGCGCTGAGGTCCTCCTGAATCTTGTGTGTATTGCTTTGTTTTTTTTTCACTGTAGTTTCAAAAATTCAGGCTTAGAAATGCCAGAGATGTTGGGGAGTGAAAATGAAATGATTTCACCACTTCAACGTGTTGGGATATACAAGGAATTTGAAGGTATCGACAATCATCTTGAATGTTACAATGAAAATGAAGATTTGGAGGAATGCAATCATCACAAGCATTGTATGAAGGCAGTCCGTTATCTGCACTAGGTGTTGGTGCTAACTTTGCTCATTTACAGTCTATCAAAGGGACATGGCAGTGCGTTGAATGTGCATTGTATCTGACGATAACAGTGAAACTTGTATGAGAGAGTTTTTAAAGTGGTAAAGCTGATGCACTGGGACAGTCCCACTCTCTCGATCTTGGAGGTCCAGGTCCACTGGTATGAGTAGTCATCACAAAATGGGGTATTTCTTGTTTGCAGTGGAAAACCATGACTCCTGTGCCTTATCGTGCCCTTCGTTCTGCACGCAGTGTTGTGGAACCACCTTCCTGGTCGTTGGAGCTCACTGTTAATCTCATCCACCCAGTTCACTGGAGCTGACTTCAGGCATGTCCCTGTCTCACCGGGGTATGAGTCACACCCTCTACCCTCACCTGGGTTAGCCCTTTTGTCAAAGTGGTATACCAGGGTATGGCCCCAAACAGCTGCTTGGAGTCATAGGTGAGAGCTGAGTGTCTGATCAGGACCAAAGGTGATTGCACTGTCCCAGAATGGACATGACAAGCCCCTTCACCTGAGGTGCCACCCTATTCACAAAAGCATACACTGATGAATTCTTCCATTGATAACTATTAGGAACTAATACACAGTGTATTGTGTATTGTACACAGTGTTGTACAATACACAGTATTGTACAGTACACAGTGTACTGTAGTAGCATTGGTAGTGTTTTAATTTGTTCTGTATTTAATTTAAATACATAATTTGCTACTCAGTTGAATGGTAGATTGTCTTTTTTACAGCTTTGTAATTTTTTCCATGAAACTTTGCCTAATTGAGGCAGCTGCTTATTTGGACCAAAGTATCCTAGTTATCTGGAACCCACTGCATATCGAAAGGCAGCAGGGGAAGTGATTGAAGGGAAAGAGGAATGCAACATAAACCACCAGACCACTCAGTTGTCAGGCTGAAGTCCAGCTGCCCTTTCCAGCTTTCTTGGGTCTCCCATGCTGCGCTATTGAGTACCATTTGGAATTCTATAGGAGAGTGAAGGACATAACCTCACAACCTGTGTAATGTAAGGCTTAGTCTATGAAGGCAAGCATGCCACATGCCTTTTTCACCCTCTGTTGACTTGCATCCGTACTTCGTTAAATCCCTAGGTCCATCTGTACATTAATATTCTTGAGCTCCCTGACATTTACTGTAATGTCCTTCCCTTATTTGACTTCTCTAAGTGCATCACCTCACACTTGTTGGGATTAAATTGCATCTGCTGGTGGTTCACTCAACCTTCTGAAGACCAAGATCTTGCTGTAGCCTGTGACAACTTGCCCCGCTGACCACAACACCATCAATTTTCCTGTGACCTACAAACTTACCAACAATACCTCCTACATACACATCAAAGTCATTAATATATACAGTGATAGCAAGGCACCAGTGCTTGTTGTACACCATTGGTTACAGACTTCCAATCAGAAAAGCATCCTCTCTCCACTGCCTCCTGTCATTAAGCCTGTTTTTGGCCAGTTCCCAGTGGATCCTTTGTACCTTAACCTTGAGGACCAGCTACCATGTGGGTCCTTGTAAATGCCTTGCTGAAGACAACATAGAGAACATCACCTCTAGATCATAATAAGAATACACAAAAAAGTAGGAGCAAGAGAAGGCTATCAAGCCTGCTCCATCATTTAATATGACTGATTTATGTTGGCCTTAATGTCAGTGCCATCTGCTCCAAAGCTCTTTATTCATCAGTCAAAAATACTTCCCATGATCTGCTTTCAACCCCTGCTCATTCAGAGTTTCACCATTCTCTGCAAGCAGAAATCTCTGCAGATTGCTCTGTCTATGACAATCTCCTCTGTTACCTCTTCATAAAAGTCAATCCTATTAGTGAGGCGTGATTTTTCCCTCACAAAGCCATTATTATCACCACGCAGTCCCTCCTTTCCAAATGAACATAAATCTTGTTTTCTCCAATAATTTGCCCATCACTGACAAAAAATGTTGGTGTTATCACGAATTGAACCTTGGATAGAAACGTGGCTTTCTTGATGAAGGTAGTTAGGTGCAGGTTTGGGTGGTGTTGGGGCTGGATAGATTGCTTTAGTTATATGTTGAGGATGGGTGGAGAACAGGTTTGGTGGTTAGATGTGGATTGAAGGTAGCCTTTGGGATGTGGTCATCATCTAACTCAGACCCAAATCCACTTTGAAATGTTTTTTTTAAAGAAGACTTAATTTTGGAATATAAAGGAGCATAAAACTAACTAAACAATAAGCTTAATTTCAAACTTCAAATTTCCCACATCAATATCTCTTCTAAGCTTTCCATGACTCACGTTAAAATGGATGTCCTCTGAAGTTGGCCATAGCTGCCCTGGGAAAAAGGTGAAGTTTGTCCACTCTGTCTCTCACAAATTTATAACATTAGATAAGGCTGTTGTCACACCTGCATTTGCTGCCTGCATCTCGGGCAGCCTTGAGCCCTCAACAATAATATTAGTTCCAAATTTTCTCTTTTTTTTATTTGACAGGCTCAAAACGTTAAGAATTTGGTGCAGACGTACAGTCTGTGTCTAAAGACTTTCTTCCTACTGTTCACCATTTTGGTCATATTCTTCTGTCAATGTCAATGGTTGTAAAATTGATTTGTTAACATCTTAACCAAAGTTTACACGCGCTCACCACAGGGCAATAATAGGCAACTCTGTGAAATACTGTAGATATACAGAAATTCACAGTGCAGAGCAGGTTATCTGCTTTATTGTCAGGTGAAAAACTCTTGTGTTCTTATTGCTTACACTACACCAAATATTCATTAGGTACTGTACTTTTTAAATGTATTGAGGGCTTCTGCCTCTTCTCAACTTTCCGACAGTGGGTTCTAGATCACAATTGCCTCTGAGTGATTTTTCTTTCCCAATCTTCTCTCAGTTCCTCCATAATTTTACTTTGGATCTTCCCCCATCCCCATCCGGTTAGTGACCAGTTTGCTAAGGGGAAACTATATTCAGCTTGTAACATGCACACCTCAATTAAGTTTCCTATCATTTACTTCCAGCTGAATCAAATCATTGCGCTAAAGTCCTCCAGTCCTGCCAGTATCCTTCTAATGCCACCACACCTTTGCTGTGATGTTATGGCTTGACCTGTTCACTTGTGGTATGCTATTATATTACTTTTCGCAGTCAACAAAATACAGGCATTTTGTGCGTTTTCTCAACCTCTATATCAACTTCCTGTGGTGACTGCATTCTGAAAACTTTTGTTTATTAAAAGTGGTGATGTGAAGTGTTTCGAGTCAGTATGCATGGAGAATACTTTATGTGCCCTGGGCTATTCATCCTCAACACTTATGAGAGTTTCTCCAAAATGCATCATGATACATGATCAACAAGGAATCCTCAATAGGTGTCTTTTCTCAGCTTGTAGCACCGTCAGATGTTGGCAAGAGGAGGGCGATGCAGTAACAGCGGGAAACTGTGCACAGACATTAACAATATTGTTTAGCTTGGTCTTGATAGCACTCTGATGCATCACTCCAAATGCACTCTAGGGTGTTGAGGAAGCAAGGGAAGAAATTGGTGGGACAGGAACGAAATTTGTATCTTCTTTAGCCCTGGGTGAGGTACTAAAGACTAGAGGGTGGCTAATGTTTTTTCCTTTATTTAAGATGGGCTGCAGTGGCAAGCCAGGGACCTATGGTTAAATGAGCCTAACGTCACTGATGGAAAAGTTACTGGAGGGGATTCAGAGAGACAGGATCCATTTGTGGTTAGAAAGGCAAAAAGAGCTTACAGATAGGGCTCTGTGCATGGCAAATTTGAGTTTTTTGAAGAGAATTGGTGAGGGTAACATGGTAGATGTTATCCTCATGGACTTTAGAAGGCTTTTGACAAGGTCCTACATGGGTAAGTGTTCCAGAAGATAGGGCTGCATGGAATCCTGGGTGAGCAAGCCAGCTGGATTTATAATTCACTTGGTGGAAGGAGTCAGAGGGTGGTAGTGTTGGCTGGTGTTCAAAATGGAGGCTTGTGCTGCAGAGATTGGTGCCCATCCCCACCTGTTTGTCAGATACAGTATATTGACCTGTGTGATGAAGATATTAGTGACAAGATTAGTAAGTTTGAAGATAAATTGTTGTTGACAGAGAAGAAAGTGTCTCAATGGGACCTAGATCAACTGGGAAAATGGGTTAAGGAATGGCAGATGAAATTTAACTCAGGCAAGTGTGAGTGTTGTATTTTGAAAAGTTAAATCAGGGTAGGACTTGCACAATTAAGTACAGCAGAACCCTGGGAGGTATTTTAAGATGCAGAGCCCTTGTACATGGAGACCTAGGGATATTGAAAATGGAGACCAAAATAGACAAAGTGGCAAGGAAGGAGTATGGCATACTTGCTTTCATTAGTCGGGGCACTGAGTACAAGATTTGGGCTGCCATATTTCAAGATGTACCAAATGTTGGTGATACATGATACTGCATTGGGAATATTGTGTGCAATCCTGGTCACCATTCTATAGGAAGCAGCTGTAACTAAGGTAGAGTGGGTGCGGGAGGACATTGCTATGCCTGATTTGGACTGTGAGTTGTAAAGGGAGACTGAGATTGCATTCCCTAAAGAGAAGTAGGTTGAGAGATGACCATTTAGAGGTTTATAAAATCATGAGGGATATGGATTAGGTGAAAGGTCATAGCTCTTTTCCCAAGAAAGGGAAGTTGAAAACGGGAGACCATCGGTTTAAGATGAGAGGGGAAAGATTTAAAAGAAACTTGAGGGGCAGGTTTTTCCATGGTGGGTACATAGAATGGGCTGCCAGAGCAAGTGGTAGAGGCAGGGTTAATTACACTTTTTAAAGATATTTGGACGGGGTCAAGAAGAGCAAAGGTTCACGGAATGGAGGCAAGTGGCACTAACCCAGGATGGATGAGTTCTCCAATCACAAACTAGGTGAAAATCTGCAGATGCTGGAAATCCAAGCAACACACACAAAATGCCGGAGGAAGTCAGAAGGCCAGGCAGCGTCTATGGAAAAGAGTAAACAGTGATGTTTCAGGCCAAAACTCTTCATCAAGACTAAGAGAAAAAAATGAGAAGTCAGAGTAGGAAGGTGGGGAGGAAGAAATACAAGGTGTTCGGTGAAACCAGGAGTGGGGGAGGGGTGAAAAAAAGCTGGGAACCTGATTGGTGAAAGAAATAAAGGGCGGAGAAAGGGGGGAGTCTGATAGGAGAGGACAGTAGGCTATGGAAGAAAGGGAAGAGGAAGGAGCACCAGAGGACCAGGGGGAGGTGATGGGTAGGTAGGGAGATAAGGTGAGAGTGAGAAATGGGAATGAGGAATGGTGAAGGGAGGGGGCATTACCAGAAGTTTGAGAAATTGATGTTCATGGCATCAGGTTGGAGATGACCCAGACAGAATACAACATGTTGCTCCTCCAACCTGAGTGTGGCCTCATCATGACAGTAGAGGAGACCATAGACTGACATGGGAAGAGGAATTAAAATGTGTGGCCACTGGGAGATCCCGCTTTTTCTGGCAGATGGAGCGTAGGTACTCAGTGAAGCAGTCTCCCAATCTACGTCGGGTCTCACTGAGGTACAGGAGGCCACATTGGGAGCACTGGACACAGTAAATGACCCCAACAGACTGACAGGTGAAGTATTACCTCACACGGAAGGACTAATTAGGGCCCTGAATGGTAGTGAGGGAGGATCTGTAGGAGCAGGTTTAGCACTGTTCTGCTTGCAAGTTTAAGTGCCAAGAGGGAGATCAGCGGACAAGGGAGTTGTATAGGGAGTGATCCTTGTGGAAAGCTGAAAGTTGGGGGGAGTGAGGGAGGGATCCCATTGGAGATGGCAGAAGTTTCGGAGGATTATTTGCTGGATGTGGAGGCTGGTGGATTGGTAGGTGAAGACAAGAGGAACCCCATCCCTGGTAGGGTGGCGGAAGGATGGGGTAAAGGCAGACAAGCGCGAATTGGAAGAGATACAGGTGAAGGCAGCATCGATGGTGGAGGAAGGAAAGCCACTTTCTTTGAAGAAGGAGGACATCTCATTAGTTCTGGAATGAAAAGCCTCATCCTAAGAGCAGATATGGTGAAGATTGAGGAATTAAGAGAATGGGATGGCATTTTTACAAGTAACAGGGTGGGAAGAAGTACTGTATGGTCCAGGTAGCTGTGAGAATTGGTGGGTTAATAAAAGATATCAGTGGATAAGCTGTCTCCAGAGATAGAGACAGAGAGATCAAGAAAGGGGAGGGAATTGTTGGAAATGGACCAGGTAAAATTGAGGGCAGCGTGGAAGTGCTGAACACAGAGGCTGGTAGAGTGATAGGTAGCCTCCAAGCTGATGGCATGAACACTCATTTGTCAAACTTCCGGTAATGCCCCTCCCGCCCCATTCATCATTCCCCTTATCTCCTTACCGGCTATCACCTCCCGCTGGCCCACCTCCCCCTTCCCTTTCTTCCATGGCCTTCCGTCCTCTCCGATCAGATTCCACCCCCCCCCCACCACTCCAGCCCTTTATCTCTTTCACAAATTAACTTCCCAGCTCTTTATTTCACCCCTCCCCTTCACCCAGTTTCACCTATCACTTACTACTTTTGCAAACACGAGGAGATCTGCAGACGTTGGAAATTCAAGCAACACACACAAAATGCTGGTGGAACACAGCAGGCCAGGCAGCGTCTATAGGAAGAAGTACAGTCGACGTTTCGGGCCAAGACCCTTCATCAGGACTAACTGAAAGAAAAGATAGTAAAAGATTTGGAAGTGGGAAGGGGAGGGGGAGATCTGAAATGATAGGAGAAGACAGGAGGGGGAGGGATGAAGCTAAGAACTCGAGAGTTGATTGGCAAAAGGGATACAGAGCTGGAGAAGGGAAAGGATCATGGGACGGGAGGCCCAGAGGGAAAGACAGGGGGAGGGGAGTACCAGAGGGAGATGGAGAGCAGGCAAGGAGTGATTGTGAGAGGGGCAGAGAGAGATAAAAGAGAGAGGAAAGAAGAAAAAAGGGGGGAAAAAATAAATAAGGGAGGAGGTAAGAAGGGGAGGGGGGCATTAACGGAAGTTGGAGAAATCAATGTTCATGCCATTAGGTTGGAGGCTACCCAGCCGGTATATAAGATGTTGTTCCTCCAACCTAAGTGTGGCTTCATCTTGACAGTAGAGGAGGCCATGGATAGACATATCAGAATGGTATGTCTATCTTCTATTTCTTCCTCCCCTCCTCCCCCCACCTTCTTACCATCTTTTTTTCTCCCGTCCTTTTGCAGGGTTATGGCCTGAAATATCAACTGTTTACTCTTTTCCATAGGTGCTGCCTGGCATGGATGAGTCGTGTTGCTTTTATTCTGCATAACTCTGTGACTCTGTGATTTTTAACTTTTTACCCTGGTCCCATATTCTTGAATCAATTTATTTCTGCAACAATATTTCAAAAATAAACCAGTACCTTTGGTAGTTAATGTTCAGCTTAAAAATATGCTGGGAAATATTCTTCAGTGGTGTAAAATAGAGACATTTTGCAACGATTCCATGGTGAGGGTTTCCAGTTGAGATGAGGTAAATTAAAAGTTCCTGTGATGTTGAAAATTGCAGTATTTATGAAATGTAAATATAAAACTCTATTCCACATACTGCAGGAACACTGTACCCAGTTGCTGCTCCAGTTTTGCTCTGGGAAAAAAAACCCAGACTTCAGTTCCTTTTGCAGTGACACGTCTTGTGAGAAATAGGATTGTTTGACATCTGAGAAATTGGCGAGATTGTTTGTTGACATTGTGGCATGGTGTAGCCCACTGTCATAGTGGAATGTATCTGTAATAGGTAAATTGGAGAGGACAAGGTCAAGGAGGCTGCTATCTCCTGTTAGCGCTCTTGCCATCTGCCACAAATCCAATTTAGCAGCCACATCCTGAAATGATTGATTGATTAAACAATCTGCAGCAGCTGTATAATGAAGACATTAATAGGCTCTCGGTTCATGCAGTGCTCAGATATTTTTATAAATCTTTCTTATATTTCAGCTGCACGAGATGGCAGCAAGTAAGTACTACTGATTCATAACGGTCCACACAGGGCTAAACAATCTAACAGAAAATAGTGAGTAATGTGATATTTTGCAGGATTCAGTTTCCAGCAGCAGGCAGTTTTCAAGCTGATGTGATCTGAATGAAACTTCACAGTGCTGAATGTTCACCTCTGTCCCGGAGCAGATCCTGCACCAGATGGTATCGGATCATCAGTTCAGTGTGAAGCCAACGTGGCTTTGCTGCAGGCAGAAGCAGGTGTGAGACATAATCTGTATTGCATTGCTTCTTTACATGTCAGTGCTTTTTAATCTGCTTTGGAGGATGCTCAGGCTCTTCACACCAACATCCCACTCAAGTAAAGTGTGAATGCTTGCGTGAACCAACTTGGTGGCTTGAATCTGGATGGGATGGCGGAGGCATGATTGGATGTAACCATCAAAGGGAATTGCATTAATACTTTTAGGGGGAAATATCTTCAGCTCCTTGAGGTAGAGCAGGACAGAGGCGATTATTAGATCTCTGTTTCAAAGAGTTGACCCACGCTACTCTGGCCAGTTGATCCAGTCTCTCTGACAGGATGTCAATTTGGGATTTGGGGTGCGTGATTTCCCACAGGGATAGCTGTACCTTTTCCCACAGCACGAATAAGCGAAAGCGCAGGTTGCCCATCAATGCCTCAGTGTGCTTCTCCAGAGCGTAGCGGAAAAAAAAAGCGTCCTTGGAGAATGCAGATTCTGCGGGTGTTGGAAATCTGGAGCAGCTCGGGAGGTCAGACTGCCTCTAAAGAGGGAAATAAACAGTCAGCGTTTGGGGCCGAGACCCTTCATCAGGACTGAAAAGGAAAAGGCAGAATCCAAAATAAAAAGGTCAAGGGAGGGGGGAAGAGCACAAACTCGCAGGTGATAGGGAGACCAGATGAGAGGGAAATCAAAGGGTAAAGGAGGGGGATAAAGGGAATAACGTGAGACATTGGGAGGTGAGAAAAAGAAGAGATGTTGTGTCTTGGATTTGCTCTCAGGTCCCTGCAAGGTAGTATGCTTGATTCTACCTTCAGTTTCTTGATGTTAAACTGGAAAATGACCATGCTCCCTGCTTCTGCTCCTGAAATTAGTGTCGTTTACCTACACCATTTTGCATTACATCCTTCAGAGCAACACCAGGGAAAGACCGAGGTGCTATGACGACACCCACATTTATCAGGGTCACAGTAGTTCGGGCTACCGATCATCACCAGGAAGGTTCACAAGAGAAGAAGTACCCTTGACAATAGTATGTTACAGGAATTAGTGCCGGCCCCCTGATTGTCATATGTATGAACGATTGGAATGAAAATTTACTGTAGGTGACATGATTTTTGAGGAGGCACCAACGTTGGTGGTCTAATGGACAACAAAGAAGCTTACAATAGGATCTAGATCAATTGGAAAATTGGGCAAAGGAATGGCAGATGGAATTTAACTCAGATCTAAGTGATGTATTTTTGAAAGTTAAAATCGGGCAGGACATAAACAGTGAATGGTAGGGCCCTGGACAGCTGTAGATCAGACAGTCCTTGGGATTAAAGTCTATAGTTCCCTGAAAGTGGTGACACAGGTATGGCATCTTCACCATCCCCAGATGGGGCACTGAGGACAAGAGCTGGGATTCCACATTATAACTTTACAAGGCAGTGAGACTGTCCTTGGAATATTGTATGCAGATCTGGCCACCATTTTATAGCAAAGATGTGATACAGTTGGAGAGAATGCAAAACAATTCCATGAGGGTGTTGCTGGGACTAGAAGGCTTGACATATATGGGAGACCGAGACTGCTTATCCTAGAGAAAAGGAGACTGAGATTTGTAGAATTTTGAGGACCTAGAACGAGCACAGTCTTTTTCCCAGAGTAGGTAAGTCTAAAACTGGAAGGCACAGGTTTAAGGTGAGAGGGAAAGGATTTAACAGGGGCTTGAGGCGTAGGGTTCTGACACAGAAAATGATGGATATGCAGAATGTTGCCAGAGGAAGCAGTCAGGCAGATATAATTACTGTATTTAAAAGACATTTATACAGTTCGTTGACTTAAAGAAAAGTGTGGCGCAATGCTCTGACCTCATCAATGGTGTTGACATTGCGAGGGTTGAAAGCTTCAATTCCCTAAGAGAGAACCTCATCAATAGCCTGCACTGATCCAACTACATAGACACCACAGCCAAGAAGGTTCACCAATGCCTCTACTTCCTAAGGAGGTAAAGGAACCTTAACTTTTACCTATTTTTATTGATGCAGCATCCTACCTGGATGTGTACTGGCTTGTTGTGGCAACTGCTCTGTGCTTTACTACAAGAAACTTTGGAGAAAAGTGGGCACAGATCAGCACATCATGGAAATCAGCGGTTCCTTTCGTAGGCCCTGTCTGTATTTCTCTCTGCCTCAGTAAGGCGGCTAGGATGCTCATCACATTCTACAGGGGTTGTATTGAGAGCATCCTGAGCAGCTGCATCACTGCCTGGTTCGGAAATTGCACCATCTCGGATCGCAAGACCCTGCAGCAGTTAGTGAGGTCAGCTGAGAAGATCATCGGGGGTCTCTCTTCCTGCCATCAGGGACATTTACACTACACGCTGCATCTGCAAAGGAAACAGCATTATGAAGGACCCCATGCACCCCTCATACAATCTCTTCTCCCTCCTGCCATCTGGGAAAAGACTCTGAAGCATTCGGGCTCTCACGACCGGACTATTTAACAGTTTCTTCCCGCAAGCTATCAGACTCTTCAATACCCGAGGCCTGGACTGACACCTTGCCCTATTGTCCTGTTTATTATTTATTGTAACGCCTGCATTGTTTTGTGCACTTTATGCAGTCCTGTGTAGGTCTATAGTCTAGTGTAGCTTTCTCTGTGTTGTTTTTTTATTACGTAGTTCAGTCTAGTTTTTGTACTGTGTCATGTAACACCATGGTCCTGAAAAACGTTGTCTCATTTTTACTATGTACTGTACCAGCAGTTATGGTCGAAATGACAATAAAAGTGGCTTGACTTGACGAGGATAATCAAAGACCCTCACCCACCCCAGACAATCTGTCCTTTGGGCAGAAGATACAAACGGCTGAAAGCATGAACCACCAGGCTCGAGGACAGCTTCTACCCTGCTGTTGTAAGACTATTGAATGGTTCCCGGGTACAATAAGATGGACCCTTGACCTCACAATCCATCCCATCAAGGCTTTGCACTTTATTGTCTGCCTGCACTGTGTTGTAACACTTTATTCTGCATCCTGTTATTGTTTTTCCCCAGTACTACCTCAACACACTGTGTAATGACCTGATCTATGTAGATGGCATGCAAAGTCAAATTTTCACTGTACCTTGGTACGTGTGACAATAATAATCGAATTCCAATTCCAATGTCGAGGTACATAGATAGGAAAGGATTAGAGAGACATTGACTAAATGCAGGCAAATAGGACCACATCAGGTAGGTAGGTTCCTTAGTTGGCATGGACAAGTTGGGCTGAAGGGCCTGTTCCTATGCTGTGTAACTTGGTGACAGTAAGCTTTGGAATCATGACCAGAGTTTGTAATCTGCCAGATAATCAGAAGTGGTGATGAGAAAGCCAGCAGTTTAAGAAGGAATTGAAAACGATTTTCTCTAAGTTCTCTTGATAGCCTCAAGAAGAATTATTGGTTATAACATAGTTTGTCCAAAACTGGACTATAGGGCAATTGAAGGGAAAATGAAGAATATATCGATGAATAGACTATTCAGCTAGAGAAGGAAAAGGGACATCATTCTCTGTCTGATATACGTTTTTTCAGGCCTACCCATAACTGTTCACTCTTAAGCCATCCAGTTGTCAGGGTAACCAGGAATGTTAGCTACAACATTAACGAGTTGTCACTATACCAGTGTCAATGTTCTCCTTTTCTTTGCTGTCTTTTTTAGAAACTTTAGGTCAATGGTTGAGTCCGATTTGTACAAAGCTGCAGTTAGTTATTTTATTGCAGATCTGTATGAATGTAAACGTTGTTGCTGGCTGTTCACTTCATTTTGTAGTGGACTCTCGGCAATGACAGGGAGAAGAGACACTTACGACTTGGATTCTTCACTGTATTCAAGCCTCAGGAGAGCTCATAGGGAAGGGGCCCAGTCTGTTCTCATTCATTTGAGCTTTTCACAAATTGTTTGCCCGTCTCAATCTGTGCTGGCGCGGGTCACCACTTTAAATATCTGTAGTTCAGCAGGTGAGGGTCATCTCAATTCTCGGATTTTGGCTTGGTGCTGATGAAGAAAAGCAAGTCAGGATGATGTGTGAATCGGAGGGATGCCTGCAGGTTATTGTGTTCTTAGATGCATAAAGACCATATCCATCTTGGATTTGTAAAGTGTGGTTAAAGAAGCTTTGGCAGGCAGATGTTACCGCTCACTCTGTTCTTCTTGGACACTGGAATGAATGTCACCCTGTGAAGCTGTTGTGAACCTCCAACTGCAACAGTGAGCAACTGGAGATGTCCCTGAACACTCCCGCCAGTTGGTTGGCGTGGATTTTCAGTGCCTGCCAGGTCGACCATCAGGGCCTGACACCCTTGTGAAAGGTGTTTTAATGTCAGCCTCCAAGGCAGCGGTTACAGCACTACCAGACGCTGCAGGGGTTCATACAAATGTTAGTTTTTAGTTTTAGTCTCCCTTTTGAAGCATACATAAAAAACATTTAGCTCATTTGGGAGTGTGGCATCATAGCCATTCATGATGTTAGGTTTTGCCTTGTAGGAAGTAGTGGCCTGCAAACCGTGCCAGAGCTGATGTGCGCCTGATTCCATCTCAAACCTCAATTGGAGTTGTATTTTTCATTCTTAAAAGAACCTTCCATAGGTCATACCTGAACTTGTATATTTGTAATATCCTTGTATCTATTGTTCTTGTACTGTGTATTTGAGTTACTGTCAGCTTGAACCAGTCTAGCCATTCTCCTCTGACCTTTCTCATTAGCAAGGCATTTTTGCCTACAGAACTGTTGCTCACTTGATGTTATTTTGTTTTTCACACCATTCTCTGTGAACTCCAGAGACTGCTGTGTGTGAAAACCCCGGGAGATCAGCAGTTTCTGAGAGACTCAAACCAGCCTGTCAGGCATCAATTATCATTCCATGATCAAGGTCACTGAGATCGCATTTCTTCCCCATCCTGATGTTTGGTCTAAACAACACTGAACCTCTGGACCATGTCTGCATGCTCTTATGCATTGAGTTGTTGCCAGCTGATTGGCTGATTAGATATTTGCATTAATGAACAGATGTACAGGTGTTCCTAATAAAGTGGTAGCTTAGTGTAGAACAGTACTTCACAGTACAGGCTTTTCGGCCTTTGATATTGTCCCAACCTTTTACTCCGAGGTCAATCAAACCCTTGCTTCCCACATAACCCTCCATTTTCCTACCATCCGTGTGTCTATCTGAGAGTTTCATAAATGTCCCTAATGAATCTGCTTCTGCTCCGCACCAGACAGTGGTATCTCTGTCTCTGATACTTCCCTTGAATTGCCCTATCTCTAGTATTAGTTAATGCTGCCCTGGGAAAAAAAAAGACAGTGGCTGTCCATTCTATCTGTAACACCCGGGGGAACGTTTCACTGCTAATGTAATGGTCTTCCTGCAGAAGCAGTGTTTGGGTTATGGTGAGAGACAACGGGCGCTTTGGAATGTGAGCTGGGGCTTTTGTTCAGTGTGAAATGAAGAGAGAAGATGCTGGAGAGAATGGGTCGTCGGATACGACCTGGTGGGGAGATCGTGTTTCGACGGAACGGGGCTCTGAGATCGACTGAAGATCACTGAATTGAGCTCCAACTGGTGCACATTTGACTGTTCCATTATAACGGGCCTTTTTTGTTTTTTCTTTCTTTTCTTTACTAACCCTTTAGTGAAGATTCATAAATATTTCTTTAATCGCATGCAGTGTGCTGTCTGTTGTTTCTCGGCACTGAGTTGTAACAGGGCTGCAAGTTACACAGCATCCACAGAAGCCGGGTTTGGGGTGGGAGAGCCACCTCAATCTCACAGGTTTGGTGAGACCAGAGTGTGGCTTCCCTAGACTTTCGCAACCAAGGAAACCAGTGGGGTTTCATATCTTGGCCTCTTATCATTTAGTACACCTCACATCCTCCTTTTCTCCAAAGAGAAAGGTCCTATCTCACTCAACTTTTCCTCATAACACGTGCTCTAATCCTGGCCACATCCTGATAAGTCTCTTCTGTACCTTCTGTAAAGCTTACACACCATTCCTATAATAAGGCCACCAGAACTAAACACAATACTCTGAGTGTGGTCTAACCAGAGTTTTATTGAGCTGTAGCAGTACATCACAGTGTGAGTTACTTCTTTATGGGTCCCTAGCACCTCATTGAGTACTCCAAATGGGAAAAGAGTGAGACAAATTCTTTCTGGTTTTTGTTTCTCTAACCTTATAGGAGGTAAGCTTGTGGAACAGGATTGCTGAATGTTCCGATTTTCTATGTCATTTTCTTTGTCACGAAGCACACACACAAAAAGGCAATAGACAATAGGTGCAGAAGTAGACCATTCGGCCCTTTGAGCCTGCACCGCCATTCTGAGATCATGGCTGATCATCTACTATCAATACCTGGTTCCTGCCTTGTCCCCATATCCCTTGATTCCCCTATCCATAAGATACCTATCTAGCTCCTTCTTGAAAGCATCCAGAGAATTGGCCTCCACTGCCTTCTGAGGCAGTGCATTCCAGACCCCCACAACTCTCTGGGAGAAGAAGCTTTTCCTTAACTCTGTCCTAAATGACCTACCCCTTATTCTCAAACCATGCCCTCTGGTACTGGACTCTCCCAGCATCTGGAACATATTTCCTGCCTCTATCTTGTCCAATCCCTTAATAATCTTATATGTTGCAATCAGATCCCAGGCATAGCTTTAAGGTGAGGGCAGCAAGTTTAAAGCAGAGTTAAAATGGTATGGCCCTTGGGAGTGTTGAGTTGAGAGATCTAGGGCTCCAGGTGCATAATGAGCACACACGTCGACAGGGTGGTGATGAAGGTGTTTGGTACTCTGCCTTTTACCAGAATATTGAGTGCAGGTGCTGAGGCATCGTGTTACAGCTGCACAAAGCATTGATAAGGCTTCATTTGGAGTACTTTGTGCTGTGCCAGTCACCCTGCTACAGGAAGGACAGTATTCAATTAGAGTGTGTGCACAAAAGGTTTACAAAGATGTTGCTGGGACTGTTGAGCTTCGGTTATAAAGTGAGACGAGATTGGATGGGCCCTTTTTCCCTGGAGTGTAGGAAGCTGAGGTTGACCTCACAGAGGTTTATAAATTCATGGGAGCATCAATAAGGTGAATCAGGAAAGCCTTTTCCCCAGCAGAGTGGAATTAAACCTAGAGGGCACAGGGTTAATGCAGGAGGGAAAAGATTTACAAGGGACCTAAGGGGCAACTTTTTCCACAGAGAGGTTTGCTAGTTTATGGAACGAGCTGCTAATGGAAGTGGTGGAGGCAGGTGCATTAACAACACTTAAAGTTCAAAGTAAATTTTATTATCGAAGTACATATATGTCACCATATACAACTCCTGAGTTTCATTTTCTTGTGGACATACTCAATAAATTTATAGAATAATAACCGTGACAGAATCAATGAAGACCGCCCAACCAGGGTATTCAACCAGAGTACAGAAAACAACAAACTGTGAAAATACAAAAACAAGACATAATAATAAGTAAGCAAGCAATAAATATAGAGAACATGAGGTGAAGAGTTCTTGAAAGTGAGTCCATTGGTTGTAGAAACATTTCAATGATGAGGCCAATGAAGTTAGCCCTTCTGGTTCAACAGTCTGATGGTTGGGGGGTAGTAGCTGTTCTTGAACAGTAGTGCACAACCTGAAGCTCTTGTACCTTCTTCCTGATGGTGGCAGTGAGAAGATAGCATGGCCTGAGTGGTGGGGTTCCCTGATGATGGATGATGCTTTCCTGCAATAGCGTTTAATGTAGATATGCTCACTACTCTTTGTAGGATTTTCCATTTGTGGGGCGTTGGTGTTTTCCTACCAGACTGTGATGCGGCCAGTCAAAATACTTTTCATTGCATGTCTAGAGAAGCTTGTCAAAGTTTTAGGTGTCATGCTGAATCTTTGCAAACTCCTAAGGAAGTAAAGACACTTTGGTGCTGGGGCCGGTACAGGACCTCTGAAATAATAACACCTAGGAATTTCAAGTTGCTAACCTTTTCCACCTCTGATCTTCTGATGAGGACTTGCTCATGGCCCTCTGGGTTCCTTCTCCTGAAGTCAGTAATCAGCTCCTCCTCCTTGCTGATGTTGATTAAGAGGTTGTTGTTATGACACCAGTAACTTTGATTCGGTCTACAACAGTGGTGTCGTCAGCAAATTTAAGTATGGAATAGAAGCTGTGGTTAACCAATAGTTATAAATGTGTAACACTTACCCAACAGGCTGGTACATGTCTAGGGGAAAAGGAGATCCAGCCACTCACCAACCCCACCTCCCGTACACGCAGGTGCTGTGAGAATCAAGTTTATGCCGCGTGTACACACGCAATATCAAACTCACACCAGATACCATTATGGAATACTCTTTAAAGATTTTACTAAAACTAAAAGAGTACTACGCAATACAATATATATGAAGGAAAAGAAGATAAAGTAAAAGGCGCCAACTTATCAAAGTTCAGTCAGTTTAGTGCACATCGTTGGAGCTCAACCATTGAACCATTCAACCCCTCGTCACTTTCCTCCGACCTCCACGTCCTCGCACCTGGGACCACCCCGGTGGTCGACCGAGCAGTGCAGCACACGTCCTTCTTCCTCGGCGTCTCCTTCCCGCCTCCCCTGAAAAGACCGCAAAACCCCCAAGCTCCCAGCCTCACAAGACAAAATAACATTCCCCATTGTTTAAAAAATGAATACAATCCCCATATCAGCAAGTCCAAAGCTAAACAACTGTGATAGGAAACATTTATCAAACATAAAAGCATTCCTACTCTAGCAAACCAAAGAAGCCATTTTGATTAACATACACGGTACATTGTACAAATGTAAAGCAAGTAGGGCAGGGGGCTAAGCACACAGCCTTATGGTGCACCTGTGCTGATGGAGATCGTGGAGGAGATGTTGTTGCCAATTCAAACTGATTAGGATCTGCAAGCCATTAAATTCAGAATCCAATTGCACAAGGAGGTATTGCGGTCTGGGTTTTGGAGCTTATTGATTCGTTTTGAGGGGATGACAGTATTGTATGCTGAGCTGCAGATGATCAAGAGCTTCCTGATGTATGCATCTTTGCTGTCCAGAAGCTCCAGTGTTGCGTGAAGAGCCAGTGAGGTAGTATCTGCTGTGAACCTCTTGTCCGGTAGGCAAATTGGAGTGGATTTAAGTTGCTTCTCAGGCAAGAGTTGATATGTTTCATCACCAGCCTCTCAAAACTCTTCATCTCTGAGGATGTAAGTGGTACTGGGCAATAGTTACTGAGGCAGGTCAACATGCTCTTCATGGACACTGGTGTGATTGAAGTACGTAGGTACCACACACTGCCAAAGCGAGAGGTTAAAGATCTCAATAAGCGCGCTAGCTAGTTGATCAGCACAGGTCTTTAGTACTTCACCAGGTACCCCATCTGGGCTGGCTGCTTCTTGTGGGTTCACCCTCCTGAAGGCTGCTCGCTCATCGGCTTCAGAGACCGGAATCACAGGATTATTGGGAGATGTGGGAGTTCGTGATGGTTCAAAGGTATTGACTCATCTGGAAGTGAAGCCCTGCTCTTTCCTATGCTGCTTGATTTCAATTTATAAGAGGTGATGGTATTCAACCCATGCCACAACTGTTGAGAATCCATTGTTGATTCAAGTTTGCTCCGGAATTGCCACATTGCCTGTGAGAAGGCTTGTTGGAGATTGTATCTAGATTCCTTGGTCAGAATCAGGTTTAATATCACCAACATATGTCGTGAAATTTGTTGACTCTGCGACAGCAGAACATACTAGTAGAGAAATCGGATGGCAGAGGGGAAGAAACTGTTCCTGAATCGTTGAGTGTGTGCCTTCATGCTTCTGTACCTCCTTCCTGACGGAAGGACTTAAATGTCTCTGATCTGGTTCTCAGCATATTTCAGATCTCTTGTTTCATCCAGGGCTCCTGTTTCAGGAAGATGTTGGATGATTTTGTAGGGATACACTCGTCCGGAGCTGTTTTAATAAAGTCCGTTACAACCATGACGTACTCATTCAGACCCTCAGATGAGTCCTTGAACACGGGTCAGTCCACTGACTCGAGGCAATCTCATAGCTGCTCCTCCACCCTCAAGATCATCTCTTTGTTGTCCTAATCTCTGGAGCCTTGCTCTTTAGCCCCTGCCTGTATGCGGGTAGGAGAAGGACAGCCAAATGATCAGATTTACCGAAATGTGATCTGGGCATGGAATGGCAGGCTTTTCTTATCTTAGTATAACAGTGGTCTAGTGTATCGGGATCTCAGGTTATACGATAGTTATCCGATGATGGTAATTTGGCAAGGTTTTCTTCAAACAAGCCTATTTGAAGTTCGTGACTATGATTTGAAATGTGTTGGGATGGACTGTTTCTTGTTTGGAGATGGCTTCATGCAGGATTATGAGTGCTTGATTATATCAGTCGCTGGTGGTATGTAAACTGCTGTTATGGTTGTGCATGGGAACACCCTAGTTAAGTAGAATGGATGGCGTTTGGCCGTTTGGTGTTCCACATTGGGGGAACATGATTTCAACAAAATCACCACATCAGAACACCACTGAGAGCTTATCATGAAACACACATTCCCACCTTTTCTTTTTTCTTTTCTGAATCAGCAGTTTGGTCCATTCTGTAAACAGGGAAGCATTCATGTCTGATTGCAGTATCTGGTGTGCTGGGAGAAAGTCACATCTTGGTCAGACATAGAATATGACAGTCTCCCATTTCTCTCCGAGACAGCAACCTTGTCCTCTTGGTCCTCAGTTTTGTTCCCCAGTGACTACACGTTTGCCAACAAGATGCTGGGCAGAGGAGACTTTATTGCTCTGTGTCTCAGCCTGATTTGGATATCCCCTTCCTGCCTCACCTCCAGCCATGGTGATGAACCTTTGTCCACTTAAAGGTGCCGTACTTGTCTGGCCTGCCAAGTCCTTCAGACGATTGTGAGATCTGAAGACCATTAGGTTGTTTTAAAACTCCCCTGCTTAGAGGGAATTTACATACTGCAGATTGTGATGAGAATAATTTGACAGAGGTATATTTAAAAGTATATTTAGAGCTATTGTCTGTAGCCCACAGAACATCACTGGAGCCATCTTATTGATCATTTAAAAGGGATTCAGGCAGTTACATGGGTAAGAAAGGTTGAGCGGGATATGAGTTGAATGCAGGCAATTTGCTTGGTACAGACAAACAGGGTCAAAGGCCTGTTCCTGTATTCTACCTCTGTGTCTCTGTGAGATTTACGAAGCTATTGTTCTTTTACACAGAGGGTTGGTAGATGCCTGGGGGACATTCTGCTAGGGGAGATGATGGAAGCAGATGTGACAGTAAATTTGAGAGGAATTAGGACAGGCACAATGACGGGCAGGGGGATGGCGGGATAAGGGCTTTGAGCAGGCAAATTTGCATGGTTGCCACAGATATAGTGTGCTGAAGGACCCGTCTCAGTGCTGAACTGTTTTATCATTATGTTCCATGTCCTAAAGCCACACTGATCTCGTGGCTGAGCCAGCATTGGCAACACCAAGCCTGAATCGTTTTCTGCAATGAGCTAATGGTGCTGTAAAAGAATGATCATTTCATTAGCATTGGTTCTATATCATTCTCGGGATCGGATGAGTAAGTAATGGAGCATTTTCATGTAACTATACATTATGGAACTCAGCAGGAAAATTTTGTGTCTTCAGCCCACAGTTTTCCTTTCCATTGAGCAGGAACTCGAGCTGGATACCCTGCAAGTGAACTCTCAGGGATCAGCCAGGTATGCTGCAGGGGTTCCAAAACTTTCTTATACCTTGACCAAATACCATTAAGTAAGGGGCCAGTGGAGCAGATTGGGGACCCCTGTGTGACTATCGTCACAATGTAAGAACAAAAGGAACAGAAGCCTAAACAGGCCATTTAGCCATTTTTGTCTGTTGTGCTACATGATATAGAAACATAAAAACATAGAAACATAGAAAACCTACAGCACAATACAGGCCCTTCAGCTCACAACGCTGTGCCGAACATGTACTTACTTTAGAAATTACCCAGGGTTACCCATAGCCCTTTAGTTTTCTGAGCTCCATGTACCCGTCCAGGAGTCTCTTAAAAGACCCTATCGTATGCGCCTCCACTACCATCGCTGGCAGCCCATTCCACACACTCACCACTCTCTGCATAAAAAACTTACCCCTGACATCCCTGTACCTATTTCCAACCACCTTAAAACTATGCCCTCTCATGTTAGCCATTTTCAGCCCTGGGAAAAAGCCTCTGACTATCCACATGATCAATGCCTCTCATCGCCTTATACAGCTCTATCAGGTCACCTCTCATCCTCTGTTACTCCAAAGAGAAAAGGCCAAGTTCACTCAGCCTATTCTTGTAAAGCATGCTCCCCAATCCAGGCAATGTCCTTGTAAATCTCCTCTGCACCCTTTTGATAGTTTCCACATCCTTCCTGTAATGAGGTGACCAGAACTGAGCACAGTACTCCAAGTGGGGTCTGACCAGGGCCCTATATAGCTACAACATTACCTCTCAGCTCTTAAGCTCAATCCCACGGTTGATGAAGGCCAATGCACCGTATGCTTTCTTAACCACAGAGTCAACCTGCACAGCAGATTTGAGTGTCCTATGGACTCGGACCCCAAGA
Source organism: Hypanus sabinus (assembly GCF_030144855.1). Classification (NCBI taxonomy): domain Eukaryota; kingdom Metazoa; phylum Chordata; class Chondrichthyes; order Myliobatiformes; family Dasyatidae; genus Hypanus; species Hypanus sabinus. The sequence goes on along the minus strand of NC_082723.1, from coordinate 61,891,756 downwards.
TCCTTCTGATCCTCCACACTGCCAAGAGTCTTACCATTAATGCTGTATTCTGCCATCATATTTGACCTACGTCACACTGATCTGGGTTGAACTCCATCTGCCACTTCTCAGCCCAGTTTGGCATCCTATCAATGTCCCACTGTAACCTCTGACAGCCCTCCACACTATCCACAACACCCCCAACCTTTGTGTCATCAGCAAATGTACTAACCCATCCCTCCACTTTCTCATCCAGGTCATTTATAAAAATCATGAAGAGAAGTGGTCCCAGACAGATCCCTGAGGCACACCAGTGCAAAATATGACTCATCTATAACTACACTTTGTCTTCTGTGGGCAAGCCAATTCTGGATCCACAAAGCAAGGTCCCCTTGGATCCCATGCCTCCTTACTTTCTCAATTAGCCTTGCATGGGATAGCTTATCAAATGTCTTGCTGAAATCCATATACACTACATCTAATGCTCTACCTTCATCAACATGTTTAGTCACATCCTCAAAGAATTCAATCAGGCTCGTAAGGCACAACCTGCCTTTGACAAAGCCATGCTGACTATTCCTAATCACATTCTTTCTTTTTCAATCTTTTTATTAATTTAAAAAAAACATAACATAATAATATTACATATGTTGTGAATACAATAGATTTGAAATTGAGTTGATAACAAGATAACAATATCTTATTAAACTATCAATGAAAAAGGATCATACAGTATCAATCTAATCTATATTGATTATACATGAAAAGATTAAAAATAATCATCAAAAGAAAAAGAAAAAAAATGTAAAATATAAGAAAAAATGTATATTTAAAGAAATAATAAAAAAAAACTAAACCTAAACTAACATGGGCAATAATAATAGTTTATAAGTATATGATAGTGTCAAAAAACTCCGGAACTCCACACCAGAACAAGAATAATAAGAGTAAAGGTCTGGAAAAAGTCAAATTAATTCATGTGAAAGTGTCAAATGAACGGTCCCCAAGTTTCTTCAAATTTAATTGATGAATCCAAAATAGTACTTCTAATTTTTTCTAAACTTAAGCAAGAAATAGTTTGAGAAAACCATTAAAATGTGGTAGGAGGATTTACTTCTTTCCAATTTTGTAATATAGATCTCCTGGCCATTAATGTTACAAAGGCAATCATTCGTCTAATTGGAGGAGAAAATTGACTATCATCTTCATTTGGAATACCAAAAATTGCAGTGATAAAATGAGGTTGTAAATCAATATTCCAAATTGAGGAAATGGTAGCAAATATGTCCTTCCAATAATTATGTAAAGTAGGACATGACCAAAACATGTGGGTCAATGAAGCCACATCTAAATGACATCTGTCACATTGAGGATTAACATGAGAATAAAACCGAGCAAGCTTATCTTTAGACATATGAGCTCTATGTACAACCTTAAATTGTATTAAAGCATGTTTAGCACATATAGAAGACGAATTAACCATTTGTAAAATTTTTTCCCATTTTTCCGTTGAAATATTGTATTGAAGTTCTTTTTCCCATTCCTGTTTAATTCTACCTGATATCTCTGGTTGTATCTTCATAATCATATTATAAATAAGAGCCACTAATCTCTTAATTCAAAAATTTACTCATTTGTGTGGCAAAATAAAAACCCCAGATTAAGTAAAAGACAGTTACAGAAATCTAAAAAAGATGGTGGTTTAGCTTTACCCAATTTTAGATTTTACTATTGGGCGAATAATATTCAGAATTTATTATACTGGAAATTAGATTTAGATTTACCATTGTGCCCACAGTGGGTAAATTTAGAATGTAACGCTACACAAGGATATTCTTTATTTTCTGTTCTTGGCTCTTCTCCCCCTGTTGACTTAACTAAACTTAATAAACAGATATCTAACCCTATTGTCAAACATACATTATGAATTTGGTTTCAATTTCGTAAATTTTTTACTCTAAAAAACTTTGTTCTTGATAGCCCTATCTTACTTAATTTTTTCTTTAAACCCTCTTTAACAGATCAAGCTTTTAGTATATGGAAAAGGAAAGGTATAATATGTTTTCGTGATCTTTTTTCTGAAGGTAGTTTGATGTCTTTTGATCAACTTTCTAACAAATTTAAATTACCTAAATCTAATTTTTTTAGATACTTACAAATTAGAAACTTTTTATATAAAGTTTTACCATCCTTTCTCAATTCAACTTTGATAGATTTTTCAGATATGATTTTTACTTTAAATCCCTGTCAGAAGAGATTAGTGGCTCTTATTTATTCCTAATCACCATTATGCCTCTCCAAATGCTTATAAATCCTGCCTCTCAGGATCTTTTCCATCAACTTACCAACCACTGAAGTAAGAGTCACTGGTCTATAATTTCCAGGGCTATCTGTACTCCCTTTATTGAATAAAGGAACAACATCTGCAACCCTTCGATCCTCTGGAACCTCTCCCGACCCCACTAATGATGCAAAGATCATTGTGAGAGGCTCAGCAATCTCCCCCCTTGCCTCCCACAGTAGCCTGGGGTACATCTCATCCTGTCCCAGAGACTTAACCAACTTTATGCTTTCCGAAAGCTTCAGCACAACCTCTTTCTTAAGTCTATATGCTCAAGCTTTTCAATCCACTGTAAGTCATCCCTACAATCGCCAAGATCCTTTTCCATAGTGAATACAGAAGCAAAGTATTCATTAATGATTATGGCAGATTTCATAATAGTGAGTATTATTTTTCTGCAAACCCCTTATCTCATGGAATTCCCTGCTATCTAACCAGCAATTTGTGTCTTAAATATACTCATTTGAAGAAGCTACACACCCCTCGGGTAGAGAAGTTAAAGTTCGAGCACTGCAACTTTTTATTTGTTGATTTATATTTTATAGTTCGCAAACTTGACAATTCACAAGATCAGAATGCATTAGAAGGAAGCAAGTAATTGTCTTTATCACTATGCCAATCAAATCAAATGTTTACAGGCAGCTGAACTGGTGTATTGTCATGTATATTGAGCTACAGTGAAAAAATTTTGTATTGGCTGCTGTCCATGCAGATCATTTGATTTCATCAGTACATCGAGTGAGTATGGACATGAGGACGAATTTCTTTAGCTGGAGAATGGTGAATCTATGGAATTTGTGGAGGACAAGTCACTGGGCATATTTAAGGCAAAGACTGATGAATTCTTGATTATTCAGGGCATGAAGGGATACGGGGAGAAGGCAGGAGATTGGGGCTACGAGGGAACTGGATCAGCCATGATATAATGGTGGAGAAGATTTGCCTAACTCTGCTTCTATGGTCTAATGGGTCACGAGACAGGTAATAACAGGATGCAGAATTAAGTGTTACAGTTGCAGAGGAAGTGCAGTGCAGGCAAACACTAAGACGCAAAGCCTTGACAAGGTCATTTGTAAGGTCAAGAATCCATCTTATTTTACAAGTGGTGTGTCCAAGAGTCTTGTAACAAGAGGGTAGGAGCTGTTCTTGAGTCTGGTTATACATGCTTTCTGACTTTTGTATCTTCTGCCTGGTGGAAGGAGAGGGAGAGGGAGAGAGAGAGAGAGAAAAAAAGAAAAAAAAAATCAGGAAGGATGGGTCTTTGATGATGTTGAGTACTATACTGGGCCATTGAGATGTGGAACTAGTACACCTGACAACATACTGAAAGTTCCTCCAGCATTGAACCTGAAACTGACCCAGGATTTGTTTAGAACATTCTCTCAAGGGACTATCTTCCACTAGACAACCACTGAGTGATCAGCTTACTGCGGCAACATTTTCATGAAACAATTGAGAATCAGATGGTGGAGGGACTTTCCTAATTCCTGTTTCTCGATTTTTAGATACCATCCTGATGCATTAAACTATCACACTGTTTGCATGCTGACACTTGAGTGTTAAATTGAACATGTTAGTGTTCCCTGTTCATGTTTGTAACACTGTATCTTCAGCTCATGCCACTAGATGGCTCTGAGGAATGGGTTTTTGAAGTCATTAAACATTGTTCAAGTTTGAAATCAGATGTCTGTTTTCCCGATAGTATTTATTAATAAGAACATCAAGCCAGACTTTGCAATTGACACAGGGCGTGTGTATCTCTGCAAAATGTCTATTGCAGAGCAAACAAAATAAACCTGCTCAGAAAATAGAACGAAGGGAGCAGAAGGTACAGCAGCTTCTCCTGATAAAAGCAGGGTAATTTCTCCTGCAAAGTGCAGTGAATGAAGGGTAGCACTCAAAATTCTGTACAGTACATTTAATCAGTCACTGTTACTTCCAGTTGTGTGGTCACCAAGCTTGATTGACCATGAATCTTTTATCTCTATCTGACTTCAGCACTGCCGGATTCTGCACTCTTTTTGCAGCATGTGCACAGTGAGGTGGGCAGTTTACAATTTAAACATCAACTTGAATTGGGATTGGCTCATTTTTGTTTTGTGAGTGAGTTACAGTGCAAACTTGCCTTGCACACTGTTCGTACAGATCAGATCATTGCAAAGTGCATTGAGGAAGAACAAGGTACAGACAATAAAAATGCAGAACAGAATATTACAGCCACAGAGAAAGTACAGTACAGGTAAACAATAAGGTGTGAGATTGTAATGAGTTAGATTGTAAGGTTAAGGGAACACCTTATCATACCTATGAACCATGTTAATAGTCTTTTATCAGCTGGGTAGAAGCTGTCCTTGAACCTGATGGTATATACTTCTAGGCTTTGTTATCTTCTGCCCGATAGAGGAGAGAATGTCCAGGGTGCTGGAATATTTGATTATGTTGGCTGCTTTACTGAGGCAACTGATTATAAGGAACATATTTTACAGTTAATGACAAATTTACAAGATCCATGCCCCTGACTGTTTGCATAAGTAAATAATGCTTTCATCATGTACAAAAATGGCAATTTCCATATTATTTTGGATTTCATTGTCTTCATTTTTGGCATAGTTACAGAATAATTTCATTTTCACACAACTTACGTGAATTCACTGCCAGATCTACAACTGGTGATCAATTCCTCCTGTCAGCAAATGTCAGGTACTCTTCAACAGCCAACCAGAGTCTTTATTTCACTCCATTCCTATGGAGAAACTTAATATAGATCTTCTGAGTGAAATTATATTGGAGGAGTTGAATAACTTATTGGAACCACCGCTGAATTAGTATTATCAATTCAGGGGCTGTTATCCTGAAGATAACAGGACCTGGAATAAACTTTTAAAATTATTGTTGCACATTTTCCTTTGGAAATCTTCAAAAGAAAATCTTTACATGAAATGTGTTCCTTACTTTCCCATTGATGCATCTACTTCATAGTTAGTAGAAGGGGTACAGACTATATAGACATGAATTGCATACCCACATTAGCAGAAGTACTGAGTGGACAATATTTTCAGTTTACTTTTATTTTAAAGAATCTACTAATTATTTTCTGCAATTATTAAAGATATCCCAATTATCATTGTCCGAAGTCTATGATACAAGCCCTACCAAGAATAATCATTAAGATCAAAGGTCAAATCTTTCATTGTAACTCTTAGTTATGGAATAGACTGAGATCTTCCACTCAAAGTTCAATGTTCAAAGTACATATACATCACCATATACAACCCTGAGATTCATTTTCTTGCTGGCATTCACAGTAAATACAAGCAATGTAATAGGATCAATACAAGACCACACCCAACAGGATGGACAAGCAACCAATGTGCAAAGATCTGTACAAACACAAAAACAAATAAGCAATCAATATCAAGTACATCAATTGAAGAATCCTTGAAAGTGAGTGGAGTGGTTGTGGGAACAATTCAGTGACGGGGCGAGCGAAGTTAAGTAAGATTATCCCTTCTGGCTCAAGATCCTGATGGTTGAGTGGTAATAACTGTTCCTGAACCTGATGGCGCAAGTCCTGAGGCTCTTTTTTCCTGATGGCAGCAGCAAGAAGAGAGCAATGTGTGGGTGGTGGGAGTCCTTGATGATGGATACTGCTTTCCTGCAACAGTGCTCCGTGTAGGTGTGCTCCATAGTAAGGGAAGCTGTACCCGTGATGGACAGGGCCGTATCTACTGCTTTTTGTAGGCTTTTCCGTTCAAGGGCATTGATGTTTCCATATCAGGCTGTGATTCAGCTAGTCAGTATACTCCCCACCACACATCTATAGAGTTTTGACAAAGTTTGTTATACCCAGCTAGTATTAGCTTTATAATCTGCCATAAATTAATCAGGCAAGATTATGTGAGTATTTGTATTAGTAACCTAGCATCCATACAAAATTACTTAACTGTTCTTGTTAAAGTTGAAACCAGAAAATTAATCATTGCTCATTAATGTTGAAAATACAACTTGTAGTCTTTGAATAACTTGTCAAGTGAATCGGTAAAGTAAGTGAAAGGTTAATCTCCATCCAGGTCACAAAAGTTCAGTATTAATCATTTGCTAATTATAAGTTTACTGTTGAGATCAGTGCCTGAGACTGACATAAATTAGTGAGAATAGGCACTGAACTCTGGTCATTTGACAGACACTTCACTGAGCAATATTATTGTGGAAATACTTCTCTGCACATTTTAAGTACTCTTTGGGGAGCTGGATTCTTACGACTTTGTTAGAATACATTAGACAAGAACTTCAGAGATAGTTACCACAATGTAAAGAAAGATTTTCTACCTCATGCAATCAGGTTGTTTCTGCAAGAGTATTCTTTAGTTGTAAGGTTGGGTTGGCCTGGGAGCATTCCTTCATTGGTAAGGCATGGATAACTCGCTGCTGCAGGTCTGGTCGAAGGATGGCATCGCCCACCCTGGCAAGGACAAAACATATCCCCTTGCGCCCCATCATCAGAGGCTCTGACCATCTTCCCAGTTCCTTTTACTTGGTGACTCATGAATCCCATTGTTAGCCCTCCATCTTTACTCAGCAAAACACGGGCCTGTTAAATTGAGTTTCTAGACAGGCACATCACTTTCAGCTCTGCCTATTTTATGTTATTATTATCCGAAAACTTAAAATGGAGAAGTCTCTCAGAACTATTTCATGCCAGTGTGATGCACCATCAATAACTCTCAGAGATGGGAGGCAAATGATAGGCTTTTATTAGCTGAAAAAGTGACCACAACATCTTGGAGACTGAAGGAGGAGCAGTGCCTCCAGTCGCCTTTATACAGGGTTCTGTGGGAGGAGCCACAGGAGCAGTCAGCAGAGGGGCATGTCCAGACAGGTATACACATAGTTTACCACACAGTGTGTGTGAGACTCTAAAAGTTCCATTGTTCCCTCTCCAGATTTTTGAGGATTGATAGACTTTGCTGCAACTTACCCTCCATTTGCAGATTGTTTGTACCATGGAGTGGCATCTCTAATGCTTTACTGTATACATTTAACATACAGCACAGAGTATGGGCTCATCTCGCAGCTGAGCAGTAAATGGTACCCCTAGTTATCACTTGTATCCCGTCACAGACCTTACTTCTTCATCAGCACCACGTGCCAGTTCTGGAGAACAGTCTTCCACAAACAAAAGAAAAATCTGCAGATGCTAGAAGTCAGACCAACACGCACAACATGCTGGAGGAGCTCAGCAGGCCAGGCGGCATCTGTGGAAAAGAGTAAACAGTCGATCTTTCGGGCCGAGACCCTTCCTCAGAACTCCTCGTCTTCCATCTATTTTACCTCTTTACTGATGCCAGCTGATCTGTTGTAGAGTCCCTGCATTTTTTTTTGCTTCTATTTGACGATTTTGTCTGTGGGTTGTTGCTTAGAGAAGACCATACCTTGTACTATTTCCCTGAGGAACTTCAGCAGAAGAGCCCAACAAAAGACGGCATTAAATTGAAGACAGAATTCAGAAGTTTGCATTAATTATAATGGCACACGAGTGAAGCCTGCTATGTCATTGCTACATAGGAGGTATGGATTCCTTTGAGAAGTGTAGCTACTTCATCCCATGTAAAACAAGGCATGTGCAATATTCAAAGAGTTACAAATGACTGTTTTAGCTGCTGGATATTTTGTTTACCTGACACTTGGTTGGTATGATTACAAGAGCTTTGCCAGGAGCAGAATCCAAGTGGTCAGACAGATGGTTGATCAGTTGAATACAAGTGTGAGACAGCACCTCAGCTTACCACGGAGCCGCCTGTGTTTGTGTATCTCATTATTGAAGCCAGCTTCCCAGTGGGATATTGTAGGAGGAATCCGAAGAAATGAATGCTGATAGCTTGTAGTGACAATGAAGTGAAGGTTTTGAAAATATCCTTGCTAATTGATTACTGATGGACTATGTGACACGCCCACGTCGCACCATATTAACGCTGACTAAATATTTTGAAAATTTGTGTGATTTGTGAGCCATAAGGAGCAGTGTCTGTGTAACTCTTTGGTGATAATGTTGTAATTAATATATGCAAATGCAATAAAATAATTCTGAACTGTGTAAGATTTATTTAAGAATATGTTTTCTGCAAAAGCTGAAGTACTGTGTGGAGTTCTGCGAAGGAGGAAAAGAGGTGATTGTGCTGGTGAGGGTGCAGACAAGGTTCACCAGGACATTGTCTGGGGTGGAGCTGATAGGCTGTGTTTGTTCTCCCTGTATGGAGGAGGGAATTGGTAGAGATGCACAAAATTATGAGAGACATGGTAGGATTAGACAGTCTTTAAAGCTAGAGGCCAGGTTTATGGTGAGGTGTAAGAGATGCACGAAGGATCCGTTGATGAATCATGTTCACCCAGATGGTAGTTGGAATCTGGAAAACACAGCCTGGGGTGGGGTGGCAGTGGAGGCAGGTACACATGATATTTAGGGTAAAGAAATTGGTCTTAGCCCCATCGACCCTTACCAACTTTTATCAATTCACCATAGAAAGCATCCTACCTGGATGCAATCCAGCTTTGGTGTGACATGAAACTGCAGAGTTGTGGACACACATCACAGAAACTAACCTCCCATCCATGTACTTCTTGCTACATCTGTAAGGCAGCAAGCATAATCAAAGCCTACACCCAATCTCTCCTCTCCAATCTCTCTTCTGGCAGTTGATACAGAAGCCTGAAAATGTGTACCACCAAGTTGAAGGACACTTTCTACCTTGCTGTCATAAGACAAGTTGATGATTCTCCTGGATAATTGGATAGTGCTTTACCCCCGATCTATTCACTTTATATTTATAGTTGTACGACTCCAATGTCGTATTTCAATTTGCTGATGATACCACTGTTACTGAGTGAATCAAGGATAGTGAGAATTGGCATATAGGAGGGAGATTGAAAATCTGGTTTAATGGTGCCACAACAGCAACCTTTCATCCAATGTTAGCAAAGCCAAAGAGCTGATTATTGACTACAGAAGGAAGAAGCTCGAGGTCCACGACCTATTCCTCATTAGGTGCTGAGGATCAGTAGCTTTAACTTCCTTGACAATAACATATCAGAGGATATGTCCTGCAACCAGCACTTATGGTAAGTGACATCACAAAGACACAGGGCCTCTACTTAGTGAAAAGTTTGTATAGATTTGGCATATCACCAAATACTTTGACAAACTTCTTACTTGGATCCTTGGAGCCTGGTATGGAAACACCGATGCCCGAGAATGGAAAAGGCTACAGAAAGTGATGGATATAGCCCAGTCCATCACGGGCAGAGCCCTCCTTACCAAAGGACCATAAGATATAGGAGCAGAATTAGGCCATTTGGCCCAACAAGTCTGCTCCACCAATGGTTGGACCAATTTTCCTCCCAGCCTCAATCCCCGGCCTTCACCCCATATCCCTTCATGCCCTGACCAATCAATAATCTACTAACCTCTGCCTTAAATATACATATAGACTTGGCCTCCACAGCTGGCTGTGGCAATGAATTCCATAGATTCACCAGTCGCTGGCTAAAGGAATTTATCCTTGTTTCTGTTCTGAAAGGATGCCCCTCTATTCTGTGTCCTCTGATCTTAGACTCTCCCACCATAGGAAACATCCTCTCCACATTCACTCTATCTAAAGACTTTTCACCATTCGTTAGGTTTCAATGAGGTCATCCCTCATTCTTCTGAAGTCCAGTGAATACAGGCCCAGAGCCATCAAATGCTCTTCATGTGACAAGCCGTTCAAACGTGAAACTACTTTTGTGAAACCCCTTTGAATCGTCTCCAATTTCAACTCATCCTTTCTAAGTTAAGAGACCCAAAGCTGTTCACAGTACTCCAGGTGAGTCCTCACTAGTGTTTTATAAAGTCTCAACATTACATCTCAATATTCCAGTCCTCTTGAAATGAATGCATTTGCCTTCCTCACCACTGACTCAACCTGCAAATTAAACTTTAGAGAATCCTGCACGAGGACTCCCAAATCCCTTTGCACCTCAGCTTTTTTTTTGCATTTTCTCTCTATTTAGAAAATAGTCAACCCTTTAATTTCTTCTACACTTCCTGACAATGTGTTCCATCTGCTACTTTTTTGCCCATTCTTTTAATCTGTGCAAGTCCTTCTGTAGCTTCTCTACTTCCTCAAAAATTCTTGTCCCTCCACCTATCTTCATATCACCTGCAAATATTTCAACAAAGCCAACAATACCATATTCTGAATCATTAACATATAACGTAAAAAGAATCGATCCCAATACAGACCCCTACGGTACACCACTAGTCACCAACAGCCAACTGGAAAGGACTCCCTTTATTCCCACTCTGCTTCCTGCCAGTCAATTACTGCTTTATCCATGCTAGAATCTTTCCTGCAATACCATGGGTTCATAGCTTGTTAAGCAGCCTCATGTTTGGCACCTTGTCAGAGGTCTTCTAAATATCGAGTACACAATATCGACCAATTCTCCTTTGTTTACCTTACTCATTATTTCTTCAAAGAATTCCAACAGATTTGCCAAGCATGGTTTTCCTTGAGGAAACCTAGCTGACTAAGACCTATTTTATCATGCACCTCCAAGTATCCCAAAACCACACCCTTAACAATTGACTCCACCATTTTCCCAGCCACTGAGGTCTGACTAACTGACCTAAAGTTTCCTTTCTTCTGCCTCTCTCCCTTCTTGAAGAGTGGAGTGACATTCACAATTTTCCAGTCTTCCATAACCATTCCAGAATCTAGTGATTCTTGAAAGATCACCATTCTTGAAAAATTTTGCCCTATCATAAGCCTCTCCTTGCTAGGAGTCTCACTACGCATTGCCTCAGTTTGTAAACTAACTATCTCATCTTCAGAGCTATGACTGTCATTCCCATCCCCACCAAGTTAGTTTAAACCAACCTGAACAACCTTTGCCAATCAATCGTAATATTGGACCCCCTCTGATTCAGGTGTAACCCATCCCTTTTCTACAGGTCATACCTTCCCCAGAAGAGATCCCAATGACCCATAAATGCCCCCTGCATCAGTTCCTCAGCCATGCTTTCACTTGCCAAATCATCCTATGCTTACCCTCACTGGCATGTGGCACAGGCAGCAATCCAGAGATGACTGTGCTGGTGGTCCTGTTTTTCAGCTTTCTACCTAGCTCCCTCAAATCTCTCCTCAGGACTTTGTCACCTTGTCTACCTAGGTTATTGGTGCCATTATGTATCAAGACATCTGGCTGCTCACCCTCGTCCTTAGAATACCATGAACTCGATCTGAGACATTCCTGATCCTGGCAGCAAGGAGGAACATACCATCCGATGTCTCTATCGCGGCCACAGTATGTCTCTGTTTCAATCTGCCATCAACACTGCCGTCTTTTTCACCTCACTGCTCTTCTGAGCCTCAGTGCCAGAGATTCACTGTGGATCCCCTCTGCTAGCTCATCCCACTCAACAGTATCCAAAATTGCCACAGGTGTACTCTGCACTGGTTGAGCATTTCTCAGGACAGTCACCCAGTTACCTGTCTCCCGTGACTACCTCCCTGCCTGTCACCTCCTCATTCTCCCATGTGAATTGAAGGTCATCGAGCTGCAGTTCCAGTTCCGGAAAATGTTCTGTCAGAAGCTGCGCCTCCCACACAGAGTACAGAACACTGCCCCTGCAGCCATTCTCACTAATCTAGTGTGCCCTAACAGATGAGGAATGAAAAGGGGGAGAGGGGAGAGAAGCTATTTTTATTGGCCTTTTCTAATGAATCCCTCTTGCTGATTGGTCGCTCCTCAATTCAGATAAATTGCCATGAAACTCTGCCTTCAAAATCTCAATCTCAATCCCTGGTGTGGATTGTCCATTTCCTTAGTTACCTTTACTGTTTTTGCATCGAGCACTGCCCCAAGAAAGCAGGATCTATTATCAAAGACCCCCACTATCCAGGCCATGCCCCCTTCTGCTACTGCCATTGGGTGGGAGGTACAGAAGTCTTAGGACCCACACCACCAGATTCAGTTATTACCTTACAACCATCATGCTCCTGACAGGAGTGGATAATTTCATTCACCATTACCCTGAACTGATTCTACAACCTACAGACTCAATTTCAAGGACTCTTTACAATCCGTGTTCTCAATATTATTTTTATTTGCTCAGTTTGACTTCATTTATTCATTGATTGTTTGTCAGTCTTTGTCTGTTTATGCAAGGCTTTCGTAAAATTCTTTTTCCCTCTAAACGTCAGCAAGAAAATGAATCTCAAGCCGTATATGTGTGCATTCACGGAGTTTGATAATAAATTTATTTTGAACTTGGTCTGCCTCATTATGAATTTGTACCGTATTGTTTTTGTGCGTGCACTTTCTCTGCAGCTTTTACACTTTATTCTGTATTGCCGTGGGTCGACCTTGCTCTTGCTCAGTGCACTGTGTAATGAATTGACCTGTATGAAGAGAGTGCAAGATAAGCTTTTCATTGTACCTCTGTATGCATGACAATAGTAAACCAATATCTAGAAAAGCTCCTAACTGCAAGGGCAAACAAAAAAGAGCTCTCGACCTAGTGCCGATACATGGGATTGGTGTAGATGGGTGTTTGGGGATCGGCATAGATATCTTGGGCTGAAGGGTCTATTTTTCAGTGGCATATGACTGGTCTTCAGCTAATATTTCCCATCTCCCAGTTATCGGGTGGAGGCTGGGTGAGGGTGGAGCACACAGTGAGGAAAGCCCACCCCTGGTCCAGCTTCTCCAATTACTGTTGACAGGCCCCTTCACAAGCATTGCCTTAAGTGGCTGTTAATGCCCAGTCCCTGACTCTGCCGTGGTCGAAGGTGGACTTCCACAAACCTCAAAACTACCACAAATCAAGAGCACTTACACAAGTTTTAAAATTCTATTTAGAAAGTTGTTTAATTATGCACCGAAACATCTAAAGACTTCTGGAAACAATTACAGTGATTAAATATAATTAAATCAACATAGTTATTTCAAACTAGAAATTACCTTGTATATCTCCTTTTCTCTTTAACTGGTCACACAGTCACAGAGTCATTTAACACAGAAATAGGCCCTTTGGCCTGATAGATTTGTGCTGAAGTTCCTTTTGCACAAGCCCCGTGTTAATTCCATTTACACAAGTCCCACATTACCTTCTGCTTTATTCCTCCCTACTCCTATTGGCTGCCCCCACATTCTTCCGGTCAGGGGCAATTTACAGCGGCCTGTGAACGCATGGCTGTGCACATCTTTGGGATCTGGGAGGAAACCAGAGCAGCTAAAATAAGCGTCCGTGGTCACAGGAAGAACTACACACGGAATACACCAGTAGCAAGGATGGGAGCTCTGGGTCGCGAGAGCTGCCAGTCTGCAGCTCTGTCGGCAGTGCCACTGTGCTGCCCTGCTTTGCGGCAGATCGTCTTGCTGGGTGGGCAAGGTTCAATGAGATTCTTAGCCTGGGTCATCCGTCAAGTGTGCACTTCCCCACTTGAACCCGCGAGGAGGCCAGTACTGGAGTACGTTTGCTCTGTCTTGGTGCTCACTAGGCAGAAGTTTGGGATAACTACCTACCCAGGGGAATCCCATGTTTATCTTGTAAACAGATGATGGTGCTGAGCAGAGATGTCACTAGTCCCAGGCCAAAGTGCCCCCGGTTTCAGTTAGAGAAGTATTTCATAATCCTGAAGAGGCTATAGTCTCTGAAATAACAGTATTGCCAACATGATACCCAAGAACAGAAACTAATAACCTCTTCATAGTTTTTGTGAATATCGATGTCTTGATAGTAAAGGGTTGTTGTAAGACAATGACACAAGCAGTTTATAAAGACTGTAAGATCTTGGGCACTTTTACACCTTCGATGGTAATTGCATCAGTAGGATAGGTCCACCATACACCATTTCACACAGCACAACACTGCGATTTCCACAAGCTGTGATCTGTCCGTGGAGGGTCTAAGAGTCACAAACATTATAAATTCCAGTAGCTTATCTCGCAAGTATCTGCATCACTGCACATCCTTTAGTACTCACTAAACCTTTGATTTTTGTTTTAAAATCAATATAAATAATGTTGAACTGCATCTATGAATTTGGATTGATACCCGTGAACTCCAGAGAATTGCTGGCTGTGAACTGGTAGATGTCATAGGCCTGTTCACCACAGAAATGGGCCTCATGACCCACCATATCCGTACTAACCATCAAACCTCATCTATCCAAGTCTTCTTTTTCTTGTTGCATCTCCATCACATCCTCCCCCTCATTCTCCTGCCACTCATTTACTCCAGGAGTAATTGACATAAGCTGGTCAATGTATAAATCTACACAGCTTTGGGATGTGGAGGGAACTATGCACCTCAGTACATATGACAATAATAAATCAATTCTAATTCCAAACCAGAGCACCTAGAGGGAACCCACACAGTCTTAGAGAGAATGTGTCATCTTCACATGGGCAGGATCCATATCAGGATAGTAGCCAGGTCGCTGGAGCAGTGAATCGCTGTGTGACTGGTCACAGATCTCTGGGCATGCAGGTATCAGCTTTACTCCATGGAGGTTATTATTAGGAGAATGTAGATTAGAACCTTTGCCCTTTCCTTGCATGTAAAACATTGAAAAATAGATAAATGCAGCACATAGATCCACCATCTGATACGTCCTTAACTGAATGGTGTTGAAGGATTTGTTCCATCGATTGCCCCCATGCTAACACAAAACACATTGGAACTTGTCCTGAGTTATGATGTCAGTCTTAAGAATAGGGGCATAATTAGGCCACTCAGCCCATCGAGTCTGCTCTGTCATTTGATTATGGCTGATTAATTTTCCCTCTCAACCCCACGCTGTCTAATGAAGAACCTATCAATCTCTGCTTTAAATATACCGTTGACTTGGTCTCCACACCCATCTGAGGCAATGAATTCTACAGATTTACCACAACCCTCTGGCGAAAAAAAATCCTCTTCATCTCTGTTCCAAAGGAACAGTCTTTTATTCTGAGGAAGTGTCTTCTGGCTCTAGACTCCTGAAAACATCCACTCCATGTCCACTCTATCAAGCTTTTTCAATATTCAGTATGCTTCAAGTGAGATCCCTCCTCATTCTTCTAACTCCAGTGACCACAGGCCCAGAGCCATCATACTTCAACCCTTTCAGTCCTGGGATCGTTCTTCTGAATCTCCTCTGGATCCTCTCCAATTCCAGCAAATCCTTTCTTTGATATAGGGCCCAAAACACCACAGTACTCTAAATTTTAGAGTATTGTGATCAGGTGCTGACCAGCAACTCATAAAGCATTCGCATTGCATTCTTCTTTTTATATACTAATCCTTTTGACATGAATGCTAACATTGCAGTTACCTCCCTTACTACGGACTCAACCTGCGAGTTGACCTTTAGAGAATCTTGCATTAGGGCTCCTAACTCCCTTTGAACCTCTGATTTCTGAATTTGCTCCTCATTTAGAAAGTAGTCTACACTTTTATTTCTTCTACCAAAGTGCATGATCATGCACTTCCCAGTGCACAATTGCACGTTGGAACTCATTTTGCTCAGCTGCAAAAGTAGCAGTGCAAGCAATATTAAGCCACTGTGCAGGAGAAACTATTGTGTGTACTCTTTATCTTCTCAGTTTAATTCCCCACCCCATCCCAAATAATGCAAAAGATATTAAATGATTCTGATTGACAGAGAAAAGGCAAGACAGGATTGCTTCAAATAGTTGCTGTCATGGTGTGTGGCACGTGTTTCAGGTCTCACCTGTCGGAGAAAGTGAAATATCCCCTGTCAATAATCTAGTTCAAAACTTGTGTCTGGAAGGGATTTTGATTCTTTCATGAATCTTCTCCTTTTGCTGCTATATGAAGAGGCTTGTTCACAGTTGTTCTCAACGTTCTTCAAGGGATGGGAACTGGGCACCACTGGTTTGCTCAACACTTATTCTTTAGCCAAGGTTGTCTTGAGAAGTTGCTAGTGGTCCTTTTGACGTTGCTGACTGATGTGGTTTTCCATTATTTAGTCTCGGTGATGACAAGGGAACTGTAATGACTCTTAAGGTTGGAATTCTGTGTGATTTGCAGATGGTAATGTTTTATATACCTCCAGCCATTATTCAGGGAGGTAGGCTTAGGAGGCCTCAGCAAGTTTCATATGCGATGCCTACTGTAGCGACAGAGGGTTGTAGTGGCGAATGTTTAGGGAGGTGGTTTGGGTGCCAGCCAAGTGGGATCCTGGAGCAGAGTTGCATTTTTATTCTATGCTCCTAGTGCAGCGGACACCAATTCGAGGGAAGAGTACTGCACCACACCCCTGAATTGTGCCTCACAGCTCTTCGAGAGGACTAGAGGAGTCACAAAATGTAGTCTTGAAGAATGCAGATTTCTGGTTTGTTTTTTCACTCCTTTTGCTTTTGTGTGTTCCCCAGTGTCTTCCTTTGTAACATTTTATACTGACTACCTTTTATCAGTCCATTTAATATCACAGTTTTAAATGTGTTTTTCAGGTCATCGGCATGTATTAATCCTGCCCGCTCACTGATCTCTTGTGAATAGATTTCATACCATTTCAGCTGGAATTTCCTTGAGTAGCTATCCTGCAATCAAATTATTCAAGCTTAATATAAAATTGTCTCCTCGAGAAAATGAGATGAGCAAACTCACAGCTTATCAAGAGATCAATGCTGTCCTTGAGGGAGGTTTTCAATTCTCTCCCAATCAGTCAGAACCAATGACACAGAAGGTTTGCAAGTGCCCAGCCAGCTGCCTAATCTTCAGGGTCTCAAAAGCAGTGCTTCACAGGCTGCAGCTCCCCTGAAATATGTTGTTAGTTGGTCGCGCACTTCAGGACCAATGAAAATGAGCAGTGCGAATATTTCTGCTCTGCACTGGCCACAGGAGAAAATGGTAACCTCAAAAGTGTTTCAGTAAGTGCTAGCGTGAAGGCACTGGTCGAGGATTATCAAGCCGGATGTTGCCTGAACTATGTTAATGAATGCAGATTGACGAGAAGATAAAGTGCTTAAGATTGATTGGAGATTGACTGCTGTGCTTCTTTAGTTATTAGACAGAGGAGGTGGAATAAGAGAGATAGCAGTGCCTCCTTTTATAGATGCGTTTACTGCAAGTAAAGTCTTAGAGATTTTAGAGATACTTCACAACTTCTATAAGCAATAACGTAAAAGCAGACAACACACACAAAATACTGGAGGAGCTCAGCAGGTCAGGCTGCATCTATGGAAAGGAATAAACAGTCGATGTTTCGGGCCAAGACCCTTCATTGGGACTGGAGAGGAAAAGGAGAATCCAGAGTAAGAAGGTGGGGGGAGAGGGGTCGAAGTACAAGGTGTTAGTGAAACTGGGAGAGGCGGAGGGGAATGGATTAGAGAGCTGGGTATTTGATTGGTGAAAGGGATAAAGGTCTGGAGGAGGGGGGATCTGATGGGAGAGGGTAGAAGACTATGGACGAAAGGAAGGGGGATGAGCACCAGAGGGATGTGGTGGGCCAGTAAGAGATAAGGTGAGAGAACAAAATAGGAACAGGGAATGGTGAGAGGGGTTTAATCACCAGAAGTCAGAGAAATCAATGTTCATGCCATCAGATTAGAGGCTACCCAAATGGAATATAAGGTGTTGATCCTTCAACCTGAGTGTGGCTTCATTGCGGCAGTAGAGGAGGCCATGGACTGACATATTGGAATGGGAATGGGAGGTAGAATTGAAATGGGTGGCCACTGGGAGATCCCGCTTTTTCTTGTGAATGGAGCATAGGTGCTCGGTGAAGCGGTCTCCCAATCTACACTGTGTCTCACCCATATACAGGAGGCCACACCAGGAGTACTAGATACAGTAGACGAACCCAACAGACTCACAAGGTGAAGTGTTGTCTCACCTGGAAGGACTGTTTGGGGTGCTGAATGATAGTGAGGGAGGAGTTGTAGGGGCAGGTGTAGCACTTGTTCTGCTTGCAAGGATAAGTGCCAGGAGGGAGATTAGTAGAGAGGGACAAGTGTACATGGGACACCTGTGGAAAGCAGGAAGTCGGGGTGGAAGAGAAAGATGGTGATAGGATCCCGTTGGAGATGGCGGAAGTTCAGGAGAATTATGTACTGGATAGGGAGGCTGATGGGGTGGTAGGTGAGGATAAGAGGAACCCTATTCCTGGGAGGATGGGCTGAAGGCTGATGTGTAAAATGGAAGAGATGTGGGTGAGGGCAACTTTGATGATGGAGGAAGGAAATCCCCTTTCTTTGAAGAAGGAGGACATCTCCTTAGTTCTGGAATGGCAAGCCTCATCCTGAGAGCAGATGCGGCAGAGACAGGGCAACTGAGAGAAGGAGATGGCATATTTGCAAGTGACAGGGTGAGAAAAGGCATAGTTCAGGAAAGGGCAGTGGGTTTATAAAAAGTATCAGTGAATAGACTATCTCCAGTGATAGAGACAGAGAGATTGAGAAAGGTGTCAGAAATGGACCGAGTAAGTTTGAGAGCAGGGTGAAAGTTGGAGGGAAAGTTGTTGAAGTCAACGAACTCAGTATGGGTGCAGGAAGGTAGTCGCCGATGTAGCGTAGGAAAAGTTGTGGAGTGGTACTGATGTAGGCTCGGATCATGGGCTGTTCCACATAGCTAACAAAAAGGCAGGCATACCTGGGACCCATGCGAGTGCCCATGGCTGTGCCCTTTGAAGGAAGTGGGAGGAATTGAAGGCAAGATTATTGAGAGTGAGGACAGATGGAGGAGAGTGGTGATGGAGGGGAACTGGTTGGATCTGTTGTCAGGGAAGAAGTGGAGAGCTGTAAGGCCCTCGTTCTGGGGGATGGAGGTGTATAGGGACTGGACATCCGTAGTGAAAATGAAACAATTAGGGCCAGAGAACTTGAACTCACTTTCTGGAATGAAAAGCCTCGTCCCGGGAGCAGATGCGGCGGAGACAGAGGAACTGAGAGAATGGGGTAGGTTCCTCCAGCATTTTGTGTGTGTTGCCTTGGATTTCCAGCATCCACAGCCTTTACTGTGTTTGGGAACATGAAGAGGTCAGACTTAATCTGTGGAAAACGAAACAAAGTTAATGTTTCCAATTGAAACTCCTTTGTCTGGATGTCTCTTCCTGACCTACTGATTTTACCCATTTTCTGTTTTTGTTTGGGATTTATTCGGCAATTACTCTGCTTCACTACAATCACTTTTCTGAAAATATTTTGGAGGCTCACATCTAAGTGTAGTCACTCACTTTATTCATGGAACCATTTGTGCGCCACAAAAGCTGTCAGTTGGCGGCAATGTTGGAGCTCCTGAACCCTGAAGAATTTCAATGCTCCATTCACCTTCTCTGTCTTCAGCCAATTGACAAAAGCTAGTGCTGCTGTGTTACCGAGAAATCCAGCCTGTAATGTCTTTCTGTTGCTCATCAGGTATTGTCCAGCTGTAGCAATGGATGTGGATACAAGCCCTGAGTGTTTCCTTTCACAACTTTGTACAGGTCTTTGGCTCGTTATTAAGAAAGGGATTTTGTTTTATTTGTTGTTTTGGTTAATTATAGTGACAGAAATGATAATTACAATCCAGAGGGAAAGTTTTTAAAATACTGGCAGGAAGTCTTTTGAAAGCAGAAAGGAAAGATAAGTGTGGTGAATGATACTGGTACGTCACTGTAGATGGGCTGTATTCTATGGTGGCTGCAGGTGACTTGTTATCTCCGGTCAGTAGCCTTTTCTGTGGTGACTGTTGATTGAGCATTCCATTCTGTACATCGAGGGCTGAGAGGCAACTGTGGTTCAAAACCCCACAGGACATCCAGCAGCCTGTTCCCCTCCGAGCCTGGCGACACAGCTTCGACCTGAGTCGTCAACAATCCTTGCTCCCCTGCGGACGCCGCCCGATCGGCTGTCACTCCAGCAGGTTGCTTGTTCTCCATCGCCCTGATGCCTCCCTTCAGCCTCCGGGCCACGGTGAGACAGTGAGGGGCGCCCACCCCTGCTGTTGGGAGCGAGCTTGCTCCGTGATGAGATGCGGATACCGAGGCGATAGGCGGGTGAAGGAAGTGAGGTGATGGGGAGTGTCGGGTGCAGCACCCTGCTTGAGGAGCAGCGGAAGGAGAAGAGAGGTGAGCTGCTGGGATTGGATGAATAACCAGAGGAGAAGGGTTTTTGAATACATGGCAGCCTGACAAGAAGCATTGAGCTTGGCATTCACATCTTGTTTGGCATTGCGACCGTGTGTATGAGCAATGATTCTGGCACCCTGCTCCATGCTACCTCTGACTACTTTTTGCTCAGATATTCTTCCAGTTCTTGATGACTGGATGACCCACATCTCTTGACAAACTTCCCTACCGTATGGAGCACTGGAAATCTGGGATGGGCTGTGGAAGGACCTCCGCAACAGCTGATGTATAAGATAGTAACCAGTTGCGCCTGCAGCCTAAACTCACCTCTCCTTTAAGAGGTACTTACATGCCATCAGCAACGTGCATAATTAACCCTCTCACGACTCTGCTCCCGTCCTGTGCCCATGCCTTAATGTGTTGAGCCGCCAGTGAGAAGTTTTGTTGACTGTCCACTTGACCTGCTGCATTTCATAAGGAGTCAGGTTCGTGGCCACGTTGCGGGTCTCCAAGCAGGTGCTGATAGGTCGGGATAAGCCCGTTTCCAATGCCAATAACCAGGTTAGCCAATAATATACCAGATAGTGTCCAAGTGACCAGAGAGCAGGATGAGGCTTGAACTGAGAGTCCGGTTTCACATCTGTAGGCTCTACAGCTCAACCGCGCAGCCGACTCTCACCAGCTCAGGCATTCAAACCCAATGCCTAAAATGGCCAAGTGTCATTTTAAGTCCCAGCAAGCTGGGAGAGTTCAGCTGAGGTAGGAAGAGGACTGATATGCTGTCAATAACCAGGGCACCCACTCAGCTGGAGAAACTTCTGAACTGCCCGGGTGATGAAGTGCGTTGTTAAATTCTAATATTCGATTCAATTCAATTGTAAACTGCATTCTTAGCAGAGTGGTAAAACTCCTTTCCCTCTCCTCCTCCAGTGATAAGAGTTTCTTTTCTATTAAGTTGGTTTCTCCTCAATCATAGCAGAAGCAGGTCTGCATCCATATTTGCTGGAGTCATAGATTCACGAAGCCTGCGAGTAGACCATTCAGCCCGGTACGGTGCTGGTAGCACGGTTGCATAGCTGTTGGTGCCACTCCAGCAACACATTTCACTGCATCTTTCAACGGGCACGTGGAAAATAAAGCTAAGCTTTCAACCTTTCAAGTCCTTAAGCCTGCCATATTAATCCTGTCTCCTCGCCCCTGTCCTCTAGCCCTCCGCGCCCGCACGATTCAGGTGCCTGACTGCGTCTGTCCCGTGGAGGGTAACCCATCGCCCTCTTTACTTGTAGCTTGCTGGGTTTGGGAAAGGCTTTTGGGAGCTGGAGACTAGTTGTGCTGACTTTCTTTATCACCGCATAATAAGTGCGAGAGCTTTTGCTGAGTGGTGAAGCAGCATTCTTCACTAGTTTGCCAGGGGATGCTGTCAGATGTAGTCAGCATGGACTAGATGGTCCAAAGGGCCACTTGCTGAGCTGTAGCGGTCTACTTGTCACCCGGCTTGTCTAGTTACCCAGCCGAGCCTCTGACTGCTCTTTGAATTGTTTCCCCCATTATCCTAAATGCAGCCACCACTCCTCGGGCAGCATGTTCCAGTGTCCACCGCTTTCTGGGTAAAAATGGTCTCCCTCAGGTCCCCTCTAAATCTCCTACCACTAAATCTGTATCCTCCAATTCCATTCACCTCTGATGTGGGGAGAGGCTTCCTGCTGCGCACTGAATTTCCACCCCTCAATTTGATCTACCTCGGTCAGGTCCTTCCCTAACCTCTTCCAGCCCAGGGAGAGCAGACCCCGCCTCTCCATCCCAGGCAACACCCTGGTGAATCTCCCCCACACCCTCTTCATCACTGCCACGTCCGTTCACTCACAAGTGAAGTTGCTGTGTTGGACAAAGGTAGCTTTATTGTTTGGAATGTCAAGAAGCAGCAAGGCTAGGAAAAAGAGGTGTGTGTCGACGGGGTGGGGGGTGGTGGAGGGAGCTGTGGAACCTGATAAATTTAGCATTTCCATAACACAGAACAGCATTTTAACACAACTCTCATTAGAGGGAACTTAACTAGAGTGTGGAGATATTTTAGAGCAGCAGTGGGCCCAAAAGTGGGCTAATTTGCATTAATGTAAAATTAATACGGAGGAGCCTAGACTTTATCCAAGAGTGCAGACAACATTTGCTCTTTTTATATCATTAGGGATTGAAATGTGTATTAATTGAGATAGAATAATGAGTGGAGGAAGCAGTGATCAGACTTAAGGTTCAGGCTCCTGCTGGGAAAAATCATTCTTGATTAAAGTTGTCAGGAACAGGTACCTTGGTTACGTCCATTATCTTTCCAGGGAAAAGTCAATCCTGAACAAATTACTTTGTTACTAAATTACATTTCAAGTAATCTCTGGTTGTAATCAGGAGGGATCTGCATCTGCTGAGCAAATTATTTTCCTACGCAGTATCGCCTAGAAATTTCTGCTGCCAATAACCACAGACAAGCATTTGTTGAATATTTTTTTTCTGCTCTCTTCTCAAGGAGCTGCTAAACAGCTTTTTACACAGGTTGACATCTCCACCATAATCTGCGGAGAGCAATGTAAGCTTGGCTAATATCGGGGCCTAATTCCTTCAATCATTAAACCTCTTTCATTGCCGGGATGTATATGTGAGATACCTTTTATTCTTTGCCTCTGCAAGGTGCCTGAGTTGAAAACGCTGTCATACTGCAGGTATATAACTTGTGCCAACTCATTTGAATCAAGCTTTCACAGGCAAAAGCTGAAGACAACCTTCAGCCTAAAATCCTCACACCTGCACTATTCATCAGCAATTTAAAATGTCAGTGTGACTGAGATTAGGAAGTGCATCTGACAACAGTATGCTCAAAAACAATGCTTGATTGTTGAGCTCTTTTTCCCTTTCCCTTTGATAGTTTGTGATTTAGAAATATGCAGATTTAGTATGCTGCTTTTAGCCTCCTTAATCCATATCTAAAAATACAGTTTTTGTTCTACAAATTTTGTTCTGTATTTGTGTTGTGACAGTAATTTACTCTGACATGCATGTGAAAGCTACATGTAAGGCCTAGACTATGTGAGGAAAATAGGTGTTGTCATCATTAATTATATGAAAGTGTTTATATCTAACACAGATAAAGTGCGCTCTTTATATCGTAAAGATAGAATGGATGGGATGATGGGTCTGGGCCCAAAATGTCAACTGTACTCTTTTCCATAGACACTGCCTGGCTTGCTGAGTTCCTCCGGCATTTTGTGTGTGTTGTTGTAGAGGGTTATCAGGTTTGCTCGATTGTTTCATTTTCTCCTGAAGTTTACCAGTAGTGATATAAATTGGTAGACTTCTGAATTAGTGGAGAATTATAGATCTGTAGGCCAACTAGGTTCATGATAGTTTGATGTCATTTCTGGTACACAAGTGTAACAGAGAACAAAATAATTGTTACTCCAACTCTGATGCCGCACAAAAAACACAAGAAGGTAAAGAGCTTAATAATAAAAAAACATGATAAATATGAATACATAAGGTAGCTTATCTTGTAAGTTCATAAAGTGACGCTAGGCACAGGAGCGTCTGTACATAAGGTGACTGAAGAAGAAGAAGAAAGCCCTTAACCCTGAGTGCAGTCATCGCGACGCTGTCCTGACGGCGTTTTTTAAGCAGGCTCTCTTATTTTTACGAGGCCAAGTTGCTAGCTCGACGCTCAACCCGGCACGGATGGAAAGCGTGCAAGGGAACATAAGGTGGCTGACAGGAAGTGAAAAAGTAGTGATGATGGGGGGAGGTGTAGTAAGGGTCAGATTAGTGGGTAAGCGGGTGGAAGTGTTGATCAGTCTTTCTGTTTGGGGAAAATAACTGCATTTGAGCCTGGTGGTGCTGGCTTGAATGCTACGTAGCCTCCTTCCTGATGGGAGTGGGGCAAATGGTCCATGAGAAGGCTAGGTGTGATCGTTCATGATGTCACTGGCTCTTTTCCACTACCCTTCTGTGTTTACGTCCTTGATGGCCGGTAGGGTGGTGCCGATGATGCGTTGGAGTTTTACCTTCCCATTGTAGAGCCATCCTGTCTTCAGTTCCCATACCAAGCCCTCTCCGTTCTGCATCTGTAGAATGATGTGAGTATAGATGTGGTTCGTCCAGCTCTGTTCACCCTCCGTAGAGGCATTGGTGAGTGTTCCTGATTCTGTAGCATGTGTTCTGGGCCCATGAACGGTTGAGCGAGGCGTGCACTCCCAGGAGTTTGAAACTGCTCACAGTTTCCACTGATATAAAGAGCAGTGTGAGTGTTGTGAGTTCTCCTGAAGTTTGATAACAAACTCCTACGCCTTGCTGACATTGAGCAAGAGGTTACCTGCATGACATCAGTTCTTCCACCTCTTCTCTGTAGGCTGTCTCATCATTGGCGATGAGCCCCGCTGGTGTCACTGGTGGATTTGACAGTGTGATTAACTCGGGTGATTGGCTGTGCGGACGTGTGTGAGCAGAGGATACAGCAGTGGGCTCAGCACACAGCCCCGGGAGGCACCCGGGTTGACGATGATGGTGAAGGAGAAGCATTTGTGCAGCCTGACTATCTGAGGTCTGTTGTTTAGGCAGTCCAACACCCATTTGCACAGTAGTGTATTTAAAATGTGCTTAGTGATAAATTAGAACAGAAAAATAAAAATGCCTTACAGTAATTTAAGGAAATATTAATAGATGAGACCTTGTAGACGTGAGCTTGTTGCTGACAGTTGCCCCTCACCCAGACTTGGTCAGCTGCAGAATGCCAATCTATGTTAGAACCTGGACCAAGACTCAAAGGGCTGGAGGAACTCAGCAGGCCAGGCAAGATCATGGTGAATGTCCAGGGAAATGGACACTCAACATGACGTAGGGGGATTCCTAATGGGAGCACCAGTAGTGTAGCAGATGATGTAATGCTTTACAGAGCCAGAGATCAGGGTTCAATGCCCGCTGCTGTCTGTGAGGAGTTTTTACGTGCTCTCCATGACTGCAGGGGGTTCCACCCGCTGCTCTGGGTTTCTCCCATATTCCAAGGACATACATTTACTAGGTTAATTGGTCACAATGGTGCAATTGGTTAGCATGAACTTGGTGGACCGGAAGAGTCTGTTACTGTTATAGAACAGTACAATAGTGAAACAGGCCATTCGGCCCATCTAGTCCATGCCAAACCATTAATCTGCTTAGTCCCGTAGACCTGCACCCACACCAGACACTTCCATACCCCTCCCATCCACATATTGTACCTATCCAAATTTCTCTCAAAAAACCAAAATTGCATCCACCAGCAGCTCCAGCAGCTTAATCCACTCTCACCACCCTCTGAGTGAAGAAGTTTCCCATAAATATTTCACCTTTCACCCTTAACCCATGACCTCCAGTTAGCCTCGGTGAAAAAAGGCCTGCTTGCATTTACTCTATCTATGCCCCTCATAATTTTGTATACCTCTACCAAATCTCCTCTTAATCTTCTACATTCCAGGGAATAAAGTGCGAATCAATACAATCTTTCCTTATAACTCAGGTTCTCCAGTCCCAGTAACAACCTTGTCAATTTTCTCCGCACTCTACCGATATTACTTTCAGCTTTCCTGTTGGTAGTGACCAGAACTGCACACAATACGTCAAAGCAGGCTTCAATGCCTTATACAATTTCAATATAGCATCCCAACTCCTGCACTCAGACATTGATTTATGAAGGCTAATGTGCCAAAAAAAACTTTGTTTATAACACTTTCGACCTGTGGCAATTCTTTCAAGGAATAATGGACCTGTATTCCCAGCTACCTTTGTTCTACAGTGCTCCTCTGTGCCCTACTGTTCACTGTGTAGACCTGCCAAAGTGCATCACCTTGCACTTGTCTGCATTAAATTCCATTTGCTGTGCTTCAGCCCATTTTTCCAGCTGGTCTAGATCCTGCTTCAAGCTTTGTTAATCTTCCTCACTGTCCACAACACCCTCAATCTTGGTGTCATCTGCAAATTTGCTAATCCAGTTGACCACATTATCATCCAGATCACTGATATAGATGACAAACAACAGTGGACCCAACATGGATCCCTGTGGCACACCACTAGTCACAGGCCTCCAGTCAGAGAGGCAGCCATGTACTAACACTCGTTCGCTTCTCCTGCGAGGCCAAAGTCTAATCCGATTTACTACCACATCCTGAATGGCAAGCGACTGAACCGTCTTGGCTAGCCTCCCATGTGGGACCTCATCAAAGGCCTTGCTGAAGTCCACGTAGTTAACATCCACTGTGTTACCGTCATCAACTTTCCTGATAACTTCTTTGAAAAAACATGTTTGTTTAGACTCGATTTACTACGCACAATGCATCCTGACACTCCCTAATCAGTCCCTGTCTATACAAATACTTATGTATGTGGTCCCCTCAGAATACCTTCCAATCACTTTCCCACTGCTGATGTCTGGCATATTCTCCAATCCTCAGGCTAAGGATGTTTTAAATATCTTTTCCAGGGCTCCTGCAATCTCTGCACTATCCTCCCATAGGGTCTGAGGGAGCACCTTGCTGGGCCCTGTGGATTTATCCTCTCTGATTTGCCTAAAGACAGCAAACACCACCTCCTCTGTAATCTATATAGCGTCCACGAGCTCGCTGCTGCATTGCTCACATCTAGAGACTCTGTGTCCGTCTCCTGATTAGATACCTATGCAAAAAAAGTCAATTTAGGATCTTTCCCATCTCTTTCAGCTCCACACTTAGATGACTGCTCTGGTCTTCCAGAGGACCAATTTTGTCCCTTGTTCTCCTTTTGCTCTTAGCGTATCTGTAGAAATCCTTACGATTCTTCTTTCCTTTGTCTGCTAGAACAACCTCATCACTTCTTTTAGCTCTCCTGGTTTCCTCCTTAAGTGTTCTCGTGCATTTCTTATACTCCTCAAGCACCTCATTTGCTCTTTCCCGCCTAAACCTGCTTTGCGCCTCATTCTTTTTCTGAACCGGGTCCTCGATATCTCTCGAAATATAAGGTTCCCTGAACCTGTTATCTTTGCCTTTTATTTCTGATGGAACATACCATCCCTGTACTCTCAAAGTTTTACTTTGGACTGCCTCACACTTACCAAGCACATCTCTGCCAGAAAAACAACCTGTCCCAATCCACAACCGCTAGCTCCTCTCTGTTACCATCAAAACTGGCCTCTTTCCAATTTAGTATCTCAACCCAAAGACCAGACCTATCCTTTTCCATCATTACCTTGAAGCTAATGACATTATGATCATTAGGTGCTAAATCTTCCCTTTCACAACCTTCTGCCACCTGCCCTGTCTTGGGAATTCTTTCTATTGCAGGTATTTATAGGAAAATAAAGAAAAACAATAAAACTTATGAAAACTACACATAAACAAAGATTGGCAAACAACCAACGTGCAAAAGAAGACAAATGTGCAAATAAAATAATAAATAATACTGAGAATATGATTTTTGGAGTAATTGGAAGTGAGTATGTAGATTGTGTAATCAGTACAGAGTTGAATGATGTGAGTGAAGTTATCCACACCGATTCAGGAGCCTGTAGTTTGTAGGGCAATAACTGATCCTGAACCTAGTGGTGTGGGACTTAAGGCTGCTGTGCCTCCTGCCTATTGTTAGTAGCGAGAAGAAAGCATGACCTTGGTCGTGGAAGTCTTTGATAATGGTTGCTGCTTTCTTGTGCCAGTGCTCCTTGTAAATACGTTCAATGGGTAGGGAGAGCTTTGCGTGTATCTGGACCGGACTGTATCTATCACTTTCTGTAAATTATTCTGTTGCTGGTCATTGATTGGAGTTTCCATACCAGGCCATGATGTAACTATGTAGGATACTCTCCACTGTGCATCTATTGAAGTTGCATGCCAAATCTGCGCGAACTCCTAAGAAGTTCCTAAGAACTTCCTAAGAAAGGAGAAGCACTCTCATGCCATCTTTGTGTTGGCACTTGGGTGCAGTTCCCAGGACAGATCTCTGAAATGATGACACTAAGGAATTTAAAGTTCCAGACCAGCTCCACCTCCGATCCCCTTGTGAGGACTGGCTCATGGACCAAAGGCTTCTTTCTCCTGTAGTCAATAATCAGTACTGATGCTGATGCTGAGCGAGAGGTTGCTTTGTAGCACCACTCAGCCCGAATTTCAAACTCCCCCCTGCAGTATAATCTGATTCTTCACCAGCTTTCATTCAGCCAACAGCAGTGATGTCACCAGCAAACTTAAATGCAGTATTGGAGCTTTGAGGTGGGGGCCTCGTCGGTCAGAGTTGACCATGGATATTGCATCCTAGCTGTCTAGGTACACAAGCCTTTACAGTACGATACGGAGAGCAAGCTGTTGCCCATGAGGCAAGCTGCCCCTCTCCATGCATCAGATGAACCCAAAGGAACGGCAGAGACCGATACAGTTTGGTACCAGAAGCATCGCAGGAGTTGCCAGTCAACTTTGAACTCAGCGTAGGACTGCCTCAGGGACTCCAGCTCCGGACTTTCCCCTGTGAGTTTACTCCCGAAGCCTTCCCCATGAGTGGGTATAGATGCAAGGCTGTGGAGGTTTGAGATCAGATTTTTCCTTCTCCTAGATGAGCTGTCAACCACGGCTGATGAGCCCCATCTGCCCGAAGCGACTGGTTTTAGGGCTCCAGTAAGAAACTGTTCCGCCGGGCTTGGAACTAAGCCACATGTGAAGGCCAGGAGCTGGACTTGGTTGTCAGAGGCTATCTGAGGCGCACGCCAATGGGAGTATTTAATAGGTAGTGGGAGCTTATCCCCATTACCAGCCCCAGCTATAGCAACCTTAAGGACCCATTGGAGCTTACTTAACCATAAAATCATAAGACTAAAGCGAGTAGAGCAAGGGGCTAAACATAGAGCCTTGTGGTGCACCTGTGCTAATCGTTATTGTGGAGGTGATGTTGCTGCCAGTCTGTGCTGATTGAGGTCTGCAAATGAGGAAGTCGAGGATTCAGCTCACAGGGAGCCGTTGAGACCTAGGACTTGGAGATATTGACTAGTTTTGAGAGGATGATGGTGTTGAATACAGAGCTGTAATCAATGAATAGCATCTCTGTTCAGAGGTTTTAAGGGTAAATGAAGGGCCAATGAAATGGCATCTTCTGTTGACCTGTTGTGACGGTGGGCAAATTGGAGCAGATTCTCATCACTCCTCAAGCAGCAATTGGTATGCGTCATGATCAACCTCGGAAAGCATCATGCTCCATTTCTGACACCTCCCTCCCCTTTCTCGATTTTGCTCTCTCCATCACCGGAGACAAACTCTCAACTGACATCTTTTATAAATCTACCGATTTCCACGGTAATCTTGACTATATTTTTTCCCACCCTATCTCCTGTAAAAATGCCATTCCCTTTTCTCAGTCCCTTCACCTCTGCCACGTCTGTTCCCAGGACACAGCTTTCCTTTCCAGGACATCTGGGATGTCCTCCTTCTTTAAAGAATGGTGCTTCTCTTCCTCCATGAACACCCATGCTCACCCTATCTTTTGGCTGCCTCAGCAGTGACAGAGCTCATCTTGTCCTTACCTACCACCCCATGAACCTGTGCATCCAACACATCATCCTCTGCCACTTCTGCCATCTCCAATGTGATTCTACCACTAAATATATCTCCACACCCTCCCCACCACCCCTATTTCCTCTGCGATTCCCTCATCGATTCGTCCCTCCCCACTGATCACCCTTGCAAGCTCCCTAAGTCCTACAGCTGCCCATTCACCTCCATCCAGGGCCCCAAACAGTCCTGCCAGGTGAGGCAGGGAGAGGGGAGTCATGGCTGGGGAAAGGGAAGCAAACGTAACACCAGAGAGTCATCCTATAATGATCAATAAACCAATTGTTTGGAATCGGATGGCCTTGCCTGGCGTCTCAGGGCCGAGTGTGTCTGTACCCCCATCACCCTCCTGCCCTTGGCACTCCTTCTGTGCCACCTGCCCCACACCCTTTCTGTGGAGCTCCACCCTCGCCTTTCCCAACATCATTTGCTCCCGCCAGATTTACAAACTCGCTCTCCGCCCCACGCTGACACAGTACTGTGCAAACATCTTTAGGCACCCTAGCTATTTATATGTACCTAAGATTTTTGCTACTAAAAAAAATCCCACCTACATTTCAAATGGCCATTACATTCAATGAATCTTCTTTGCTTGAATGCCAGCAGACCATTAGCTTCATTAAACTCATTCACATGAGCGTACAATTTATCCTGGAAATAGCAGCAACTGAAGATCCACCTCTGATATTTTTGTTGCCAGGATTGCGGATGAAAATAATATTTCTGTGAAATAACCAAATATTTCCTGAGGCTTTTGAAGTTCAGTTGCAATAGATGAATAGTAAGCTGTAGATCTAAAATGCCTCAACTTGAATTTTCACGTGGAGGTTATTATTGAGACTTGTTTACATGTAAGTAACACTGAGCAGGATGCAAGATGGCAAGTGTGGTTCTTGGCTCTCTGCAGTCACGGTACCAATGTCAGAATCAGTCCCTACAAATGGAAGCGGAGGTTTCCCCCAAAAACGGCCAGAAGCTGTATGCTAGGACGAGCCCCCTGTTTACACCATTGGAATGAGTTGAATAGCCAATGGTAATGGTTGTGCTCGCAAGGTCTTTGTTCTAGCCAGCTGATGACTACTCTGTGGCATGTTTGGTTGGAGTTCTCTACTTCTCAAAGGCACTTAGCTAAATAAATCCCTTCAGCTTTGATGGCAATTTTCTTATACAGGCGACATGTGCGTTACGGAGAGGGGTTGCATTCCTGGATAGTCTGTCTCATGATTTTCTGTAATGTGAAAGTGTGTCTTTTGCACATAGAAACATTGAAACATAGAAAACCTCCAGCACAATACACTTCGGCCCACAAAGTTGTGCCAAACATGTCTCTACCCTAGAAATTACTAGCGTTACCCATAGCCCTCAATTTTTCTAAGCTCCATGTACCTATCCAAAAGTCTCTTAAAAGACCCTATCGTATCCGCCTCCACCACCATTGCTGGCAGCCCATTCCACGCACTCACCACTCTCTGCGTAAAAAACTTACCCCTGACATCTCTGTACCTACTCGCAAGCACCTTAAACCTGTGCCCTCTTGTGGCAGCCATTTCAGCCCTGGGAAATAGCCTCTGACTATCCACATGATCAGTGCCTCTTATACACCTCTATCAGGTCACCTCTCATCCTCTGTCGCTCCACGGAGAAAAGGCCGAGTTTACTCAACCTGTTTTCATAAGGCATGCTCCCCAATCCAGGCAATATCCCTGTAAATCTCCTCTGCACCCTTTCTATGGTTTCCACATCCTTCCTGTAGTGAGGCGACTAGAACTGAGAGTTGAAATTTTTTCACATAAATTCCATGAGAATGCATTTTATATTCCATAACTCCAATTTTTGGGTAGTGATTTGAAAATACCCATTACACCGCACCGTTGTGACACAGGGATCGCTTATATTCAGTATAGACGTCTGCTTTACAAGAATTCTCACTGAGGTTTTAAACCTTACATGCTGAAATTGCCTCCGATTCATCCTGTTCCTAAACAAGAGCTCGAAAATGAGCACAGTTGTGAACATTTCAAATTTACTCTTTTAATCTCCCTTCATTTTTGACTCAGAGTTTCTGTTTCAGGTTTATGATGCTGGATGTTAATTCACTGAGTTGGGAGAGCATTATATAATTAGATAGGCCGTGAAATTGGATTGCATAGCTCTTCTGTGTTCAGTGCCAGTTTCTTGACATGTTGTTGCTGACTTAGAATAAAGACCTAGCTTTGTCAACCTCTCCCTATTTCATAGGCCCTCCAGTCCAGTGCCACCATCTTTATGTGAGATGCTTCTTCAATATTGTCCCTGAATAACACTTCAAATATTTCTTATTCTTTGATCTGTTTTCATTGCAGGTGAATGTTCTTCTCTCCAAACTTGGGTTGAGGTGGGGAGCTGCTGCAGCCTTAACCCACTGCAGTAGTTGTTATGAAAGGAGGACGAGGCAAACTTTTGACCCGGACCCTCTGGTTCAGCCTTGGCCTTGGGTGCTGTCTGTGCGGAGTAAGCACATTCTCCCCGTGGCCTCACGTGCTCCCTCTGGTTGCTCCAGTTTCCTCCCAAATGGTTGATTTCTGTGTAATACCCATCTCTGAGTCAGAGTGGCATGTGTTTTAGACCTGAGCTGTGTCAATGAAGCATTAAGGAAACCCTGGACAGATGCTGTCATGATCCGGGTAGACTGTGCACGCGTTCTGCCCTGGTGCTGCCCGAAGGGAACATAAAGGGTGGTGGGCGAAGGTGTCAGATGGGCTGCCTCATCTACATTCAGACAGATTTCTTTAGTGTTGCTGGACCTACACCTACCAGGTCTATCAAACCAGCATGGTTATGCGTTGTGGATATGAGTGATGAGGAAGAGGGGAGGGTGTGAGGCAGTGTTCGGATGTTGGTTTTGGTGGATAGAGCTTGTGCAAGCAGTGCAATTTCTGAGATGTTGCATTTGATGATAATGCCATTAATCTCTCCAGTACTCTACCCACACCTGACACTGACATTTCGTAAATTTTTTGGTTTGAATAAGTTTATTCTATCATGCCCTATAGTATCTAATTATTTTTTTCGGCCTTCCTTTATGGATCAAACTTTTTTTTATGGAAAACAAAAGGCATAACATGTTTTCGTGATTTGTTTTTAGATGATAATGTTATGTCCTTTGAACAGTTATCTAATAAATATAATTTACCTAAAACTCATTTTTTTAGATATTTGCAAGTTAGAAATTTTTTGTATAATGAATTACAGTCTTTTCCAAAACTAGGCCCATTGGACATAATGGAAAGAATTTTGGCTCTGAATACTTCTCAAAAGGGTTTAGTAGCTGTCATTTATAATATGATTATGAATATACAGCCAGATGTATCAGAAAAAATTAAGAAGGAATGGGAAGAAGAACTTCATTGTCTTATATCCACTGAGCAATGGGAGAAAATGTTACTATTAGTTAATTCGTCCTCTATTTGTGCTATAAATGCCCTAATACAATTTAAGGTTGTACATAGAGCTCATATGTCTAAGGATAAACTTGCTCGATTTTATTTTTATGTTAATTCAACCTGTGACAGATGCCATTTTGATGTTGCCTCATTAACACATTTGTTTTGGTCTTACCCTTGTTAACAAAATTACTGGAAAGATATTTTCAGTATTATTTCAAGAGTTTTGAATATTAATATCCAACCGCATCCTTTTACTGCAATATTTGGTTTACCAATGGTGGATAATAGTTGTCTATCCTCTTCATCCTGACGAATGATTGCATTTGTTACACTAATGGCTAGAAGATCTATTCTATTGAACTGGAAAGAAATTAATCCTCCAACTATATTTCAGTGGTTTTCTCAAACCATTTCTTGTTTGAGCTTAGAAAAAATCAGAAGTGTTGTTTTTGACCCTTCAGTTAAATTTGAAGAAACTTGGAGACCATTTATTCAACATTTTCATATGAGTTGAATTGTCTTTTCCTAAACCTTACTTTTATTATCCTTAATTGTTTGGATGGAGGTTCGGAGTTATTGGCACCACTGTATATGTACTTAACATTATTCAATGGCCCATGTTGGTTAGTGTTTTTTTTCTCTTTTTTTCTCTGGGGTCTTTTTTTTCTCTTTTTAATTCTTTGTTCATCAATGTTATGAGTTTGGGAGGTTATATATTTTATTATTATATGAATGTCTATTTAAACTATTAATTATGTACTTTCAAATCTCTTGCTACCTTTCCTTTCAGTTAGTCCTGACGAAGGGTCTCGGCCCGAAATGTCGACAGCGCTTTTCCCTATAGATGCTGCCTGGTTGCTGTGTTCCACCAGCATTTTGTGTGTGTTGTTTGAATTTCCAGCATCTGCAGATTTCCTCGTGCTAACTGCTGGCTATTGTTTACCATACTTCAGCTCTGCAGAGGGCTGTTGACACAATGCCACAGAATAATTATCCCTGATGAAGGTCGACTGGCTAGACTGTGATGGAATGCCTGCTGACTGTAGTAGATGGCGAGGGATATGAAATTATTTAACAGGGTGAGGAAAGTCATTTTCAAAGATGCTGGTGAATCAAGTCAGTTTCTAAACCCTTAGCAGTTCTAAGGTGCAAAGAGGTTTCAGCACATTTGAGATGCCATGTGGGGTTTTCTTCCTGTCGTGCTAAAAGAATATTTCTCGTTATTGAATTCAAATCATATGGAACGGGAGAGGGGTGCAGTTCTAAAGGATTTAATTCACATTACGACCGAATGCTGCAACAGGCTCGAAGCACCAAGCCATTCAGATTTACAGTCTGTGAAGAGGCTGTTCACCCCATTGTGACACAATGACTGCAATGGGAGTCACTCATGATGATCCCATTTCCCCACTGGTCCCCAATATTAGGATATTCCAGATGACCATCCAACATGTGAAAAGGGTTCTACCCTCTTTGTCCTTACAGGCTGTCGATTCCTGACCCCACAACCCTCATCTCAACTTCTTTCTATTCTTTTACCACTTTGCTAAAATCTATGTCCCCTGGCTATTGATTCTGTGAAATAGTCCATCTTGTTTCCTCTCTTTCTAGGGCTGTCAATGCTTTATACACATAAATCTCCCCAGACTCCTTTGCATCAAAGAAAACTGCTCTGGCTGAACTAATTTCTCCTCAAACTAAAAGTTTATGCTCTCAGTGTCATACATCTGAAATCACCATGGATATGTCTCCTTCTAGTGCTATCATAGTGTGGTATTTAGAGCTGTATACAGTCTTGTGGCTGGGACCAAACGAGAACTTTATGTAGTTGCAGCATGATCTGCTAGTTCTTATTTTCTGTGCTTAGAACAATAAAGACAACTATCCTACAGGCTTACTTAACTATAGGTACCTTATTCTTGGTGTTCTTGGTGTTCACCTGGCGGAGAATCTCACCTGGTCCCTCAACACCAGCTCCATAGCAAAGAAAGCCCAGTAGCGTCTCTATTTTCTACGAAGGCTGAGGCAAGTCCATCTCCCACCCCCCATCCTCATCACATTCTACAGGGGATGTATTGAGAGCATCTTGAACAGCCGCATCACTGCCTGGTTCGGAAATTGCATCATCTTGGATCGCAAGACCCTGCAGCGGATAGTGAGGTCAGCTGAGAAGATCATCGGGGTCTCTCTTCCCGCCATTACAGACATTTACACTACACGCTGCATCTGCAAAGCAAACAGCATTATGAAGGACCCCACGCACCCCTCATACAAACTCTTCTCCCTCCTGCCGTCTGGGACAAGGCACTGAAGCATTTGGGCTCTCACGACCAAACTATGTAACAGTTTCTTT
Organism: Hypanus sabinus; assembly: GCF_030144855.1. Classification (NCBI taxonomy): domain Eukaryota; kingdom Metazoa; phylum Chordata; class Chondrichthyes; order Myliobatiformes; family Dasyatidae; genus Hypanus; species Hypanus sabinus. Next base: position 61,855,991 of record NC_082723.1, on the reverse strand, counting down.
CCCCAAGCTATCAGACTCCTCAATACCCAGAGCCTGGACTGACACCAACTTACTGCCCTATTGTCCTGTTTATTATTTATTGTAATGCCTGCACTGTTTTGTGCACTTTATGCAGGCCTGGGTAGGTCTGTAGTCTAGTCTAGTTTTTTTTCTCTCTGTGTTGTTTTTACGTAGTTCAGTCTAGTTTTTGTACTGTGTCATGTAACACCATGGTCCTGAAAAAACGTTGTCTCATTTTTACTATGTACTGTACCAGCAGTTATGGTCGAAATGACAATAAAAGTGACTTGACTTGACTTGACTTATCTAACTGTCCTGCTATCTTTAAATATCTCTTGATAGACACTCCATATCCATCTTTTCCTCGCGGTTTCCTGGTCCCATATTATTTATTACATAATCATTTGTTTCTCCCTCTGTCTGAACGTACAATCTAATCTCCTTCTAGATTGAATTCCATTACTTCCCCCCCCCCCACCACCACCCCCATGTGCCCTCCACTCTCCTGTTCCACCTGGAAAATAGTGCCTCAAATGTCAGAGTGCTGTTTACCAACTTCAGCTTACCATTTTATACGATCATTCTCAGAATCTGATGGGTAAACTGTTAGCTTTGGGTCTCAGTGCCGCTCTCTGTAACTGGATCTTGGACCTCTTGACAGAGAGACCATCGTCAGACTATGTTGGCAGCATCTTGGTGCCAGTGCCCTCAGGGTTGCATGCTCAGGCCACTCATGTTCACACTGCTGACACGTGACTGTACTGCTAGATCCAGTTCCAAACTGACTCCCCAAGTTTGCTGATGTCACAGTAGCGTCTGGCCTCATCAAAAACAACACAGCCAGATGGTGTGCAGAGAGGAAGTAGAGTGGCTGGTAGAATCTTGTGAGCACAGCAACTTGAGTCTCGACGTGGACAAGACTAAAGAGATAATTGTGGACCTTAGGAAGGTGCAGGTTGACCATAATCAGCTCCTCCACGGAGAAAGTTAGGAGCGCCAAGTTTCTGGGATTGCACATAGTGGGCGATCTCACCCTGTCCCTAAACACCTCCTCTTTAGTCAAGAAAGCTAGCAGCGTCTCTGCTTCTTGAGGAGATTGAGGTCCCTAATCAATGTCAACAGGAGCACCATTGAGCTTTTCCCGACCAGCTGCATCACCATCATCACCTGGTATCAGAATTGCAAAGCATCTGGCCCCAAGACTCTATAAATCATTGTGAGGACTGCTGAGAGGATCATTGGAGCCTTTCTTTCACCCATCTGAGATATCTATCAGGAGCTCTGCGTATGCAGGGCCGTTAGCATTGTCAATGATCCCTCCCATCTGTCCAGCAATCTCTTTGACCCTCTACTATCAGGCAGGAGGTACTGCAGCTGGACTGTAAGGATGGGAAACTATTGAATTCCTGGCCACCATCCAGCTTTCACCAGTATTGTTAAATTATTTAGTTTCTTACTTGTGGTATAAATGCACCTTATTGTTTGTTAATTTACAGTATTTGTGGTAACATCACTTTTATGCGTTGTGTGTGAGTTATGTGTACTGTGTTATGCACCTTGGTCCAGAGGAACTTTGTTTTGTTTGGTGGTAGATGTGTACTTTATCCGATTGAAATGACAATAAGCTTAAACTCGAGCAAAGATATCTTCCTGCCATCAGCAGCTTCCCTCCAGCCCATTAGTGACTTTGACACTTCCGGTAACTGCTCACTCACAATTACTTTATTCAATCTGAATCATTGACATTTGCCGGGGAAAAACAAAAGATCAAATAATAGACACAGCAGGACTGTGGTCTGAGCCAAATTCCAGGAACAGAAACCAACAATGATCCCATTCCTGCCAGCAGATCAATTCTTGATCCATCTTCCTAGGTTTCTCAGGTTTTTTTCCTTTCCTGTTTAGTCTGCACTATAGGACTTTGCCAAACACCTCGTTTAAATCTATAGAGGCTACATCAAATTAGTTTGTCAAAGAGCTAAACATTTCCCAGTTGGACTAATCCTTGTCTTTTGTTCTGAAATGGTTAAACTTTCTGCGACAGAAGAGGAAAAAGAAGGTAGCAGGGTTGATCTGGGCTTGTCACCATTTGCAGAAATTTCTTCCTGATTTTACAGTTTGATTTTATTCTCAGCTGGTTTAGTTTACTTAGCTGCAAGTTGAAGGAGTTTTATCGGTTTCATACCCATGTGATAGTGTTGACTACAAACTTTAGAATTTGGATTTTTTTTTGCTGTTTTTTTGCATTGCAGAATGCCACAATCACAAATTTCAAATAACTTTCTGTAAGGCTTTATCTTAACTTTTGGAGTCTCAAAGCCTTGGCTGAGCTGTAGATCAGTTTCTCGCGCATTCACTGGATTAAATGCAGTGGAGTACCTGACTGAGTACTAAAAACCTATGCTGGTGTGTTCACGGATATCTTCATCTTCTCACTTCGGAAATGTGTGGTACCCACCTGCTTCCAGCTGGCTTCAATCATACCACTGCTCAAGAAGAGTGTGGTAAGCTGCCTCAATGACCATCACCCAGTGGTACTTACTTCCACAGTGATGAATTGTTTTGAGAGGCTGGTACTGAAATATATCTGCTCCTGTCTGAGTGTCAACTTGGATTTGCTCCAATTTGCCTACAAGTCCATAGTAGATGTCAACTCATTGACTTTTCACACAACCCTGGAACATCTGGACAGCAAAGATGCATGCATCAGGATGCTCTTTATGGATTGCAGCTCAGCTTTCAATACCATCATACCCTCAAAACTAATAAGTAAACTCCAAAACCTGGGGCTCAATACCCCTTTTTGCAATTGGATCCTGGATTTCCTCACTTGCAGAACCCAGTCGGTTCAGATTGGCAGAAACATCTTCTCCACAATTAGCACAGGTGTACCACAGGAACGTGTACTCATCCCCCTGCTCTACTTGCTTTACCCCTATGACTATGGCTAAGTACAGCACCAACAGCATATTCAAGTTCGCTTGTGACACCACTGTTGTGGGGGCTTTATTAAAAGTGGCAACGAATCAGCATACAGGAGGGAGATTGAAAATTTGACTGAGTGTTGTCATAACAACAACCTCTCACTCATTACCAGCAAGGCCAAGGAACTAATGGTAGACTTCAGGAGAGGGAAACCGGAGGTCCATGGGCCAGTGCTCATCAGAGGATCAGGGGTGGTGAGAGTCAGTAACTATAAATTCCTGGGTGCCACTATCTCAGAGGACCTGCCTTGGACCCATCATAGAAATATTATTGCAGGGAAAGCATCACAGCACCTCTACTTCCTCAGGAGTCTGCGGACATTTGGCATGACATCAAAAACCATGACAAACTTTTATTGATGTGTGGTGGAAGGTGCACTGACTGGCTGCATCACAACCTGGTATGGGAACACCGATGCCTTTGAGTGGAAAATCCTACAAAAGGTAGTGGATTTAGCCCAGTATGTTGGGGTAAAGCCATTCCAACCATTGAGCACATCTGTATGAAATGTTGTCATAGGAAAGCAGCATCCATCATCAAAGATCCTGCCTACCCAGGCAGTACTCTGTTCTCGCTACTGCCATCAGGTAGAAGGTACAAGAGCCTCAGGACACACACCACCAGGTTCAAGAAGTTACTACCCCTCAACCATCAGGCTCTTGAACAATAGAGGATAATTACACTCATCTGTTCAGATGTTCCCACAACCAATGATCTCACTTTAAGGACTCTTTGCCTTGTTATTTTATGCTCTCATTATTTATTGCTATTCATTTACATTTTGCATTTGCACAGTTTGTTGTCTTCGATGCTCCTGCTCTTACATTGATCCTGTTTACAGTTACTATCACAGATCCTGTTTACTCCTGTATATCGGTGAGATGAGAGTCTGTAGGGGTCATATACTGTGTCTGGTGTTCCTGGTGTGGCCTCCTGTATATCAGTGAGACCTGACATAGATTGGGAGACTGTTTCGCCGAGCACCTATGCTCAGTCTGCCTGAAAAAGTGGGATCGCCCAGTGGCCACTCATTTTAATTCCACTTCCCGTTCCCATTCTGATATATCCATCCATAACTCTCGTGATGAGGCCACACTTAGGCTACATCCACACTACGCCGGATAAATCTGTAACCGATTTCCAGGGTAAGTATTTTTGAAAACGCTGCTTGGGCAGATCAGTGTGGACAGAGTAACCGGAGACTTCTGAAAACGCTATCAGACGGCAGCGTGCTGTTTCATTGTTTTCTTGAACGCAACCAAACAATTTCAGAACAGACAGCAATGAGACTGAAGCCAGAAGAGTTAGAAATGTACTCACCAAATACTTTGACCCATAACTTACTGAATAAATATGTATACTATACTCACTTTGCCCTGTTTTCTGTCCTTGCTCGTATGAAGGTGGTTTACCTATTTATGCAAGATTTTCTCTGACAATAGATGTGTAATGGCCCAATGTAATATTGTATGGAAATACAAGGTAACACTGATGCAGGCATGTTTTATACATTTAACAAGGTACTTTATTAATGCAACAGAGTTAGTCAGTTTATCAATGTTCATTGTCAGCCGGGTCAGTCTGTCCGTGAACTCCCTGTCGGTTGCCTCCATACTCCGTACGCTCCAGTATTTGTTTTTTTTAGTTTTAAGTTCTCCTGCACGAGAGCCAAAAGCTGTTCGTCGTCTTAAGTTTTTCTAGTCTGTAACTACACAAACGCGCACTTTGGTGACGAGATTCGACACCAAACATGTCACTTGTTTTCGGTAGATGTGTCCTGCGCGTGCGCAGGAGGAGGAGATTCGCTGAAATCTCTGTTTCAGTGTGGATAGAGATATTTTCAAAAACGCATAGTGTGGACGCCTATCGTTTTTACGCGAAACCGGCGTTTTCAAAATTATCCGGTCTAGTGTGGATGTAGCTTTAGATTGGTGGAACAACACCTCGTATTCCATTTGGGTAGCCTCCAAACTGATGGCATGAACAGTTACTATTCTATAGATTTGCTGAGTATGCCTGCGGAAAAAAGAACCTTGTGACGTGTATGTACTCTGATAATAAATTCTAGCTTGACTTTGGCCACTTCAGTTAAGCATAAAAGTCCAGGATGGTACGTGTAGTCATGAGGGATACTGCAGAGCTGAAGGGTAGTTTTCTCAATTAAACTTACAGCAAATCCCGCCATCTCTCTCAGCACTATTTGGAAGAGCAATAAATATTCTGGACAACATGGATCCTTCATCAACATTTCTTTTAAAAAGCAGGATATCTGGCTTTTGGCACTTCACTGTTTGAGCTTGTTCTACAGAAGGTAGTGGATACGGCCCAGTCCATCCCCACTATTATGCACGTCTACAAGGAGCAGTGTCGCAGGAAAGTGGCAGCCCCACCATCCAGATCATGAAGTCTCCTCCCTGCTGCCATCAGGATGGAGGTACAGGAGCCACAGGACCCATACCACCAGGTTTAAGAATAGCCCTCAACCATTAGGCTCTTGAATAGAGGGAATAACTTCACTCAACTTCACTCTTCATTCCATCTTTTCAATATTGATTGCTTATTTTATTATATTTTCTTTTTTGTTTTTGCATAGTTTGTTGTCCTGTGAAGGCTGGCAAGAAAATGAATCGCAGGGTTGTATATGGTGACATATATGTAATTCAAAAATAAATTTACTTTGAACTTTGAGTGGGACTTGCAAACTCTAACGTTTCCAAACTGCAATGAAACTTCAAATCCACTTTGTTGGCTGTGAAACGCACTGAGGTGGTTGGGAGAGGGGTGGTATGAATCCATGCGCTCTCCTTTCTCAAAGACATCCATGCAGTTGGTAAATTGTTTTATTACCGTCACATGTACTGAGGTGCAGAGAAAGAAGGGTTCGTCTGGTATCCATACAGATCAGTCCATTACAGAAGTGCATCAAGGTAGTACAAGGGAAAATCATAAGAGTGTGCAATGAAGCGTTTCAGTTACAGAGAAAGTGCAATGCAGGTAGACAATAAGGTGCAAAGTCATGACGAGGTAGATTGAAAGGTCAAGAGTCGATTGTACTAGGGCATCATTCAAAAGGCCTTTTAAAAAGGGAATAAAAGCTATGTTTCTAAAGATGGCAGATGGAGTTTAATGCTGATAAGTGTGAGGTGCTTCATTTTGGTAGGACGAGTCAAAATAGGACATACGTGGTAAATATTAGGGCATTGAAGAATGCAGTAGAACTGAGTGAGCTAGGAATAATGGTGCATAGTTCCCTGAAGGTGGAATCTCATGTGGATAGGGTGGTGAAGACAGCTTTTGGTATGCTGGCCTTTATAAATCAGAGCATTGAGTATAGGAGTTGGGATGTAATGTTAAAATTGTACAAGGCATTGGTAAGGCCGAATTTGGAGTACTATGTACAGTTCTGGTCACCTAATTATAGGAAAGATGTTAACAAAATAGAGTACAGAGAAGATTTACTAGAATGTTCCCTGGGTTTCAGCACCTAAGTTACAGAGAAAGGTTGAACAAGTTAGGTCTTTATTCTTTGGAGTGTAGAAGGTTGAGGGGGGACTTGATAAAGGTATTTAAAATTATGAGGGGGACAGATAGAGTTGATGTGGATAGGCTTTTTCCACTGAGAGTAGGGGAGATTCAAACAAGAGGACATGAATTGAGAGTTAGGGGGCAAAAGTTTAGGAGTAACACGAGGGGGAACTTCTTTACTCAGAGAGTGGTAGCTGTGTGGAACAAGCTTCCAGTAGAAGTGGTAGAGGCAGGTTTGGTATTGTCACTTAAAAAAAAATTGGATAGGTATATGGACAGGAAAGGAATGGAAGGTTATGGGCTGAGTGCAGGTAGGTGGGACTAGGTGAGAGTAAGCATTCGGCATGGACTAGAAGGGCTGAGATGGCCTGTTTCCATGCTGTAATTGTTATATGGTTATATGCTTGAGCATGGTGGTATGTGCTTTCAGGTTTCTCTACCTTCTGCCTGATAGGACAGGGAGAAGAGACAATGTCTGGGACACATGGAGCCTTTGACTACTGAGACAGTGGAAAGTGTGGACAGAATGTTGTTTCTTGGATAATTCTGCCACTCCCTTGGTTAACTATGACTCAAGTGTAAGAGCAGTGATTTGGTAGAAACAGATATTGAATTTTTCTGAGAGGAATCTTGAAGGCTGATCTTGAGAACGACGGTTTCCATTGCAACTCGAAATTAGTTTAATTATCCATCAAAAGAAAAAAAGTAGTTCTGTGTATGTTCTAAATTGTCAGTTACGCATGTTATATAATATAGTTTATTTGCCATTCAAGTTAACAATAAAGACCATGATGCCACTGTTTCAACCCAATAGAGCCCAAATTTCTTCTTGTTACTCCAAATCCATATGTAGAATCTTCCTATTTATAGAACAAACAAATTGGGCAAATGTTATCTTTTATTTTCTCTTTTTCAATTTTTTTATTGAATTTTCCAAAGACAAATACATAATTGTCATAATAGTACAAAGGGAGTGGGATTACATCATTGGCAATTAACACGTGAGTAAAAACTATAAGGTAACATAATAATATATTAAGTAATATAATTGACCTCCCAAACCCTTGATATAAACAAAATACAAAGAAATAAAAAGATGGAAAAAAAACCCAAATGCTATCTTTTATTTGATTATTGTAAATTCATCATTTTATTCTTATTTTGGCTTATTTTTTTAGTTTGACCATTTAGTTCCTGTGATATGTGACATGTTAGAACCAGTGTTCTGAATCTGGCTGCAAACTTTTTTTTGAAGAACTATGTATTTGTTATTCATCATCCCATCAGTATGGAGAGTGGAATAGACAGCTAGTTGTTACCCAGAAGTAGGCCATCTAATGCTTTGGAGCTAAGTAAGTGAGCACTCTGTCAGCCCCTTGGTGGATATTGGGAGGGTTTCATGGCTTGAACACCGTAAACTCAAGAGCACGTGAAACCCCTAATAGATGCAAGCCCTTTCCTCTACCTTAGAATGCATTAGCACCAAAATTGCCATCCCTTTGAACACAATCAAAGCAGCTCCTTCTGAAGGATAAAAGAGAAGCACATAAATAATAGACTGTGTATGCGTAGCATTTCACTTCAGAGAAAGCAACTCTTTAATGTTTTATTGACACTGAAAAATGGCCTTTGAGCCCTGTAGATAAGTAAAAAATTATAACTAAAAGATAATTATATTAAGTTTGATATATGCTAAAATTAGGCCTATGCTTGCAGTAGTATGTTGATTTGGGGGTGTTTGTTCAATATAAAATGTAAATGAGCCAGCTTTCTGGTGGTACTGGTGGCCCAGTGAGTCAAAGCCTTTTCCTTACAAATCCTGTGCTGGGACTGAAGTATTGACTGGAGGAGGGATAGAAGCCCATTTCTGTTCAATATAAAAATGCTGAGCAAATTGAGTTATGCAGTCTCAGCTTAGTCCCTGGGAGCTTCTGGAATATTCTGGGAATATCTGGAAGTTTGTAATTAAGTTGCCATTTGCCAAAGCCGTCTTGCAATAACGCTGCCACAGATTGAATCGAGTAAGTGAAGAGAGGATTACAGATGAAGCAGGATCTTGGCACCTGTTGGTTTGCCAGTTCTCGAAGTTCCTTTGTTCAGTATTTGCTAATACTTCCTTCCTTGGAAGGAGTTGGTTCTCCGGAGATGTCAGTGGAAAAAAATATTTTCCGCATTTCTCTTTCCTTCTGTACACCGATCCCACTTCATGCAAAACTGATCACTCAGTTCGCTTTCCAGTAGCTGGCAGGGAGAAGAAACCACTATCACTTCTATTTCGCTTACGTTAATATTTTCATGGCTGTGTATTATTTTGATCTAGTATTTTGTTCAGCTCATAGAACACAATTTTCTGGTGTATCTTTTCCATCTCATTAACCATAATAAAGCTCAACTTTTCCATATCTGTTGTCTCTTCGATTTCTCTCCAAAACTCAAACCCTTGACAGTGATGGTTAGTTTACACCGTCATTTACTTAAATATTATGAAGTTTAAACATCTCCTGCTCAAGGTTGTGCAAAATGCAAAATTCTGGAAGCAGACTGACCAGAGCCCATCTCAACTTTCTCAGTTTCTATTCCACTTTTAAGAACACACAAAGAAAATAAGAGCAGGAGTCAGCCCTCTTCTCCTCCTCAGTCCTGCTCTGCCATTTAATACTTCCAAGGCTCCTGTGCACCGCGTTGCTGAGCTCCTTCTGCTCAGTTCCCCAGAGATCTCAAATTTTCTGGGACAGTTCCGAAGTTTCACTGCCCTTTATGAAAAGAATTTCCTACGCACTCTGGTTTTAAGTGTCATAACTTGTAACACTGTATTCAAGTTGTGGCTTCCTAGAATAGCTAGGACTGGGCTGATGTGCTGATGATGCTGTAGTTTAAAGCCTATACACCCATGACAATCTAATGTTGGAAGAAGAGCATCACACAAGAACAAGCTGCTTTGCCGGTCCCTCATTCACTGGCAAGGATTCCATCGTGTTGATAGTAAATTATTTAGCAATTAAAGAGAACTGTTAAGGATCTATATAACCATTCTCTACATGCTTTGAAATTGATGTGCCGATTTATGCACAATAATGGGACTTTGTGAGGAGAGTTTATGGAAGTTTACTTTGAGAGTTGTTTCGCTACCACGTTAAGCAGCGCGTCAGACCAAGGCTTTTTGTGCGACTGCGTACCGAAAGGTCAGTCTTTTTTGGAGTTGGGGTAGGGATGGCTTGAAGGTAGAAAAGAAAGGGACAAGGTCAAAGGTCAGTGTTGTCACCCTAGGGAGGCTTGGACCTTGGGAATTGAGTGATGTCAAGGTTCCCCAAGCTGTTGTATTAAAGTGGGAACCCATTTTATGTCACATTCAGTGCTTTCAGATAAAAGCCTGTTAGATTTGATTTAGATGTCTGTAGATGACAGTTAGTGAACTAGAGTGCACGCGTGCATTGTAAGAAGGTGTTTGTTGATATCTCAGAAATATCTGTGCTGACCCTCAATTCAACGGATTCATCACAGAATTATTTCAAATTCACCACACACATGGGGGACTTAGCATGTCCCATGGCATCCAGAAATGGATTTCTGATTAATTCCACTTCACTGTCCTTGACCTATGTATATCTCTGCAGTTTTATGATACTTAGAGTGTTTCCCTAGTTACATGAATTGACCATCTTTGCAGGCTGTGGATTCCAGTAACCCCCAACTCTTACTGAATTATCTTGGGTCATATTGAGCTTTCTAAAAATGCAAGATATAGGCAGCATAGAAAATAGTGTGGACAGAAGCAAGAAACTGCAAATTGCGTTTGAAATACTGAATGGGGAAAGCAGAGCCTACCAACTTTGTATCAGGAAAGGACGGGTGTGAGTAAGATTTAAATAGAAAAAAATCTAAGAAATATGGACACCTAAAATGTAATGTGGATATCATAATTCCTGCTGCAAAGAATCATTGCCAGTGTAGATACCACAGTGATATTCCCATTTTATAAGCTCCTGTGATGGAAGGGGAGTGAGGGGGAGTGAGAAGTGAACAGTCGGGGAAGGGTGTGACAGGGTGGAGGGTAGTGAGGGGGAGTGAGAAGTGAACAGTCGGGGAAGGGTGTGACAGGGTGGAGGGTAGTGAGGGGGAGTGAGAAGTGAACACTCGGGGAAGGGTGTGGCAGGGTGGAGGGTAGTGAGGGGGAGTGAGAAGTGAACTGTCGGGGAAGGGTGTGACGGGGTGGAGGGTAATGAGGGGGAGTGAGAAGTGAACAGTCGGGGAAGGGTGTGACAGGGTGGAGGGTAGTGAGGGGGAGTGAGAAGTGAACAGTCGGGGAAGGGTGTGACAGGGTGGAGGGTAGTGAGGGGGAGTGAGAAGTGAACAGTCGGGGAAGGGTGTGACAGGGTGGAGGGTAGTGAGGAGGAGTGAGAAGTGAACAGTTGGGGAAGGGAGTGACGGGGTGGAGGGTAGTGAGGGGGAGTGAGAAGTGAACAGTCGGGGAAGGGTGTGACAGGGTGGAGGAGAGTGAGGGGGAGTGAGAAGTGAACAGTTGGGGAAGGGTGTGACGGTGGAGGGTAGTGAGGTGGAGTGAGAAGTGAACAGTCGGGGAAGGGTGTGACAGGGTGGAGGGTAGTGAGGGGGAGTGAGAAGTGAACAGTCGGGGAAGGGTGTGACAGGGTGGAGGGTAGTGAGGGGGAGTGAGAAGTGAACAGTCGGGGAAGGGTGTGACAGGGTGGAGGGTAGTGAGGGGGAGTGAGAAGTGAACAGTCGGGGAAGGGTGTGACAGGGTGGAGGGTAGTGAGGAGGAGTGAGAAGTGAACAGTCGGGGAAGGGTGTGACAGGGTGGAGGAGAGTGAGGGGGAGTGAGAAGTGAACAGTCGGGGAAGGGTGTGACGGGGTGGAGGGTAGTGAGGGGGAGTGAGAAGTGAACAGTCGGGGAAGGGTGTGACAGGGTGGAGGGTAGTGAGGGGGAGTGAGAAGTGAGCAGTCGGGGAAGGGTGTGACAGGGTGGAGGGTAGTGAGGGGGAGTGAGAAGTGAACAGTCGGGGAAGGGTGTGACGGGGTGGAGGAGAGTGAGGGGGAGTGAGAAGTGAACAGTCGGGGAAGGGTGTGACGGTGGAGGGTAGTGAGGGGGAGTGAGAAGTGAACAGTCGGGGAAGGGTGTGACGGTGGAGGGTAGTGAGGGGGAGTGAGAAGTGAACAGTTGGGGAAGGGTGTGACGGTGGAGGGTAGTGAGGGGGAGTGAGAAGTGAACAGTCGGGGAATGGTGTGACAGGGTGGAGGGTAGTGAGGGGGAGTGAGAAGTGAACAGGAGTGAGAAGTGAACAGTCGGGGAAGGGTGTGACAGGGTGGAGGGTAGTGAGGGGGAGTGAGAAGTGAACAGTGGAGGAAGGGTGTGACAGGGTGGAGGAGAGTGAGGGGGAGTGAGAAGTGAACAGGAGTGAGAAGGGTGTGACGGGGTGGAGGGTAGTGAGGGGGAGTGAGAAGTGAACAGTCGGGGAAGGGTGTGACAGGGTGGAGGGTAGTGAGGGGGAGTGAGAAGTGAACAGTCGGGGAAGGGTGTGACGGGGTGGAGGAGAGTGAGGGGGAGTGAGAAGTGAACAGTCGGGGAAGGGTGTGACAGGGTGGAGGGTAGTGAGGGGGAGTGAGAAGTGAACAGTCGGGGAAGGGTGTGACAGGGTGGAGGGTAGTGAGGGGGAGTGAGAAGTGAACAGTCGGGGAAGGGTGTGACCTGGTGGAGGGTAGTGAGGGGGAGTGAGAAGTGAACAGTCGGGGAAGGGTGTGACAGGGTGGAGGGTAGTGAGGGGGAGTGAGAAGTGAACAGTCGGGGAAGGGTGTGACAGGGTGGAGGGTAGTGAGGGGGAGTGAGAAGTGAACAGTCGGGGAAGGGTGTGACAGGGTGGAGGGTAGTGAGGGGGAGTGAGAAGTGAACAGTCGGGGAAGGGTGTGACAGGGTGGAGGGTAGTGAGGGGGAGTGAGAAGTGAACAGGAGTGAGAAGTGAACAGTTGGGGAAGGGTGTGACGGGGTGGAGGGTAGTGAGGGGGAGTGAGAAGTGAACAGGAGTGAGAAGTGAACAGTCGGGGAAGGGTGTGACAGGGTGGAGGAGAGTGAGGGGGAGTGAGAAGTGAACAGGAGTGAGAAGTGAACAGTCGGGGAAGGGTGTGACAGGGTGGAGGAGAGTGAGGGGGAGTGAGAAGTGAACAGTCGGGGAAGGGTGTGACAGGGTGGAGGAGAGTGAGGGGGAGTGAGAAGTGAACAGTCGGGGAAGGGTGTGACAGGGTGGAGGGTAGTGAGGGGGAGTGAGAAGTGAACAGTCGGGGAAGGGTGTGACGGGGTGGAGGGTAGTGAGGGGGAGTGAGAAGTGAACAGTCGGGGAAGGGTGTGACGGTGGAGGGTAGTGAGGGGGAGTGAGAAGTGAACAGTCGGGGAAGGGTGTGACAGGGTGGAGGGTAGTGAGGGGGAGTGAGAAGTGAACAGTTGGGGAAGGGTGTGACAGGGTGGAGGAGAGTGAGGGGGAGTGAGAAGTGAACAGTCGGGGAAGGGTGTGACGGGGTGGAGGGTAGTGAGGGGGAGTGAGAAGTGAACAGTCGGGGAAGGGAGTGACGGTGGAGGGTAGTGAGGGGGAGTGAGAAGTGAACAGTCGGGGAAGGGTGTGACAGGGTGGAGGGTAGTGAGGGGGAGTGAGAAGTGAACAGGAGTGAGAAGGGTGTGACGGGGTGGAGGGTAGTGAGGGGGAGTGAGAAGTGAACAGTCGGGGAAGGGTGTGATGGGGTGGAGGGTAGTGAGGGGGAGTGAGAAGTGAACAGTCGGGGAAGGGTGTGACGGGGTGGAGGGTAGTGAGGGGGAGTGAGAAGTGAACAGTCGGGGAAGGGAGTGACGGTGGAGGGTAGTGAGGGGGAGTGAGAAGTGAACAGTCGGGGAAGGGTGTGACGGGGTGGAGGAGAGTGAGGGGGAGTGAGAAGTGAACAGTCGGGGAAGGGTGTGACTGTGGAGGGTAGTGAGGGGGAGTGAGAAGTGAACAGTCGGGGAAGGGTGTGACGGGGTGGAGGGTAGTGAGGGGGAGTGAGAAGTGAACAGTCGGGGAAGGGAGTGACGGTGGAGGGTAGTGAGGGGGAGTGAGAAGTGAACAGTCGGGGAAGGGTGTGACAGGGTGGAGGGTAGTGAGGGGGAGTGAGAAGTGAACAGGAGTGAGAAGGGTGTGACGGGGTGGAGGGTAGTGAGGGGGAGTGAGAAGTGAACAGTCGGGGAAGGGTGTGACAGGGTGGAGGGTAGTGAGGGGGAGTGAGAAGTGAACAGTCGGGGAAGGGTGTGACAGGGTGGAGGGTAGTGAGGGGGAGTGAGAAGTGAACAGTCGGGGAAGGGTGTGACAGGGTGGAGGGTAGTGAGGGGGAGTGAGAAGTGAACAGTCGGGGAAGGGTGTGACAGGGTGGAGGGTAGTGAGGGGGAGTGAGAAGTGAACAGTCGGGGAAGGGTGTGACAGGGTGGAGGGTAGTGAGGAGGAGTGAGAAGTGAACAGTCGGGGAAGGGTGTGACAGGGTGGAGGAGAGTGAGGGGGAGTGAGAAGTGAACAGTCGGGGAAGGGTGTGACGGGGTGGAGGGTAGTGAGGGGGAGTGAGAAGTGAACAGTCGGGGAAGGGTGTGACAGGGTGGAGGGTAGTGAGGGGGAGTGAGAAGTGAACAGTCGGGGAAGGGTGTGACAGGGTGGAGGGTAGTGAGGGGGAGTGAGAAGTGAGCAGTCGGGGAAGGGTGTGTCAGGGTGGAGGGTAGTGAGGGGGAGTGAGAAGTGAACAGTCGGGGAAGGGTGTGACGGGGTGGAGGAGAGTGAGGGGGAGTGAGAAGTGAACAGTCGGGGAAGGGTGTGACGGTGGAGGGTAGTGAGGGGGAGTGAGAAGTGAACAGTCGGGGAAGGGTGTGACGGGGTGGAGGGTAGTGAGGGGGAGTGAGAAGTGAACAGTCGGGGAAGGGAGTGACGGTGGAGGGTAGTGAGGGGGAGTGAGAAGTGAACAGTCGGGGAAGGGTGTGACAGGGTGGAGGGTAGTGAGGGGGAGTGAGAAGTGAACAGGAGTGAGAAGGGTGTGACGGGGTGGAGGGTAGTGAGGGGGAGTGAGAAGTGAACAGTCGGGGAAGGGTGTGACAGGGTGGAGGGTAGTGAGGGGGAGTGAGAAGTGAACAGTCGGGGAAGGGTGTGACAGGGTGGAGGGTAGTGAGGGGGAGTGAGAAGTGAACAGTCGGGGAAGGGTGTGACAGGGTGGAGGGTAGTGAGGGGGAGTGAGAAGTGAACAGTCGGGGAAGGGTGTGACGGTGGAGGGTAGTGAGGGGGAGTGAGAAGTGAACAGTCGGGGAAGGGTGTGACGGTGGAGGGTAGTGAGGGGGAGTGAGAAGTGAACAGTTGGGGAAGGGTGTGACGGTGGAGGGTAGTGAGGTGGAGTGAGGTGAACAGTCGGGGAAGGGTGTGACAGGGTGGAGGGTAGTGAGGGGGAGTGAGAAGTGAACAGGAGTGAGAAGGGTGTGATGGGGTGGAGGGTAGTGAGGGGGAGTGAGAAGTGAACAGTCGGGGAAGGGTGTGACATTGTGGCGGGTAGTGAGGGGGAGTGAGAAGTGAACAGTCGGGGAAGGGTGTGATGGGGTGGAGGGTAGTGAGGGGGAGTGAGAAGTGAACAGTCGGGGAAGGGTGTGACGGGGTGGAGGGTAGTGAGGGGGAGTGAGAAGTGAACAGTCGGGGAAGGGTGTGACAGGGTGGAGGGTAGTGAGGGGGAGTGAGAAGTGAACAGTCGGGGAAGGGTGTGACGGTGGAGGGTAGTGAGGAGGAGTGAGAAGTGAACAGTCGGGGAAGGGTGTGACGGGGTGGAGGGTAGTGAGGGGGAGTGAGAAGTGAACAGTCGGGGAAGGGTGTGACAGGGTGGAGGGTAGTGAGGGGGAGTGAGAAGTGAACAGTCGGGGAAGGGTGTGACGGTGGAGGGTAGTGAGGGGGAGTGAGAAGTGAACAGTCGGGGAAGGGTGTGACGGTGGAGGGTAGTGAGGGGGAGTGAGAAGTGAACAGTCGGGGAAGGGTGTGACAGGGTGGAGGGTAGTGAGGGGGAGTGAGAAGTGAACAGTCGGGGAAGGGTGTGACGGGGTGGAGGGTAGTGAGGGGGAGTGAGAAGTGAACAGTCGGGGAAGGGTGTGACAGGGTGGAGGGTAGTGAGGGGGAGTGAGAAGTGAACAGTCGGGGAAGGGTGTGACAGGGTGGAGGGTAGTGAGGGGGAGTGAGAAGTGAACAGTCGGGGAAGGGTGTGACAGCGTGGAGGGTAGTGAGGGGGAGTGAGAAGTGAACAGTCGGGGAAGGGTGTGACAGGGTGGAGGGTAGTGAGGAGGAGTGAGAAGTGAACAGTCGGGGAAGGGTGTGACAGGGTGGAGGAGAGTGAGGGGGAGTGAGAAGTGAACAGTCGGGGAAGGGTGTGACGGGGTGGAGGGTAGTGAGGGGGAGTGAGAAGTGAACAGTCGGGGAAGGGTGTGACAGGTTGGAGGGTAGTGAGGGGGAGTGAGAAGTGAACAGTCGGGGAAGGGTGTGACAGGGTGGAGGGTAGTGAGGGGGAGTGAGAAGTGAACAGTCGGGGAAGGGTGTGACGGTGGAGGGTAGTGAGGGGGAGTGAGAAGTGAACAGTCGGGGAAGGGTGTGACGGTGGAGGGTAGTGAGGGGGAGTGAGAAGTGAACAGTTGGGGAAGGGTGTGACGGTGGAGGGTAGTGAGGTGGAGTGAGGTGAACAGTCGGGGAAGGGTGTGACAGGGTGGAGGGTAGTGAGGGGGAGTGAGAAGTGAACAGGAGTGAGAAGGGTGTGATGGGGTGGAGGGTAGTGAGGGGGAGTGAGAAGTGAACAGTCGGGGAAGGGTGTGACGGGGTGGAGGGTAGTGAGGGGGAGTGAGAAGTGAACAGTCGGGGAAGGGTGTGACAGGGTGGAGGGTAGTGAGGGGGAGTGAGAAGTGAACAGTCGGGGAAGGGTGTGACGGTGGAGGGTAGTGAGGAGGAGTGAGAAGTGAACAGTCGGGGAAGGGTGTGACGGGGTGGAGGGTAGTGAGGGGGAGTGAGAAGTGAACAGTCGGGGAAGGGTGTGACAGGGTGGAGGGTAGTGAGGGGGAGTGAGAAGTGAACAGTCGGGGAAGGGTGTGACGGTGGAGGGTAGTGAGGGGGAGTGAGAAGTGAACAGTCGGGGAAGGGTGTGACAGGGTGGAGGGTAGTGAGGGGGAGTGAGAAGTGAACAGTCGGGGAAGGGTGTGACGGGGTGGAGGGTAGTGAGGGGGAGTGAGAAGTGAACAGTCGGGGAAGGGTGTGACAGGGTGGAGGGTAGTGAGGGGGAGTGAGAAGTGAACAGTCGGGGAAGGGTGTGACGGGGTGGAGGGTAGTGAGGGGGAGTGAGAAGTGAACAGTCGGGGAAGGGTGTGACAGGGTGGAGGGTAGTGAGGGGGAGTGAGAAGTGAACAGTCGGGGAAGGGTGTGACAGGGTGGAGGGTAGTGAGGAGGAGTGAGAAGTGAACAGTCGGGGAAGGGTGTGACAGGGTGGAGGAGAGTGAGGGGGAGTGAGAAGTGAACAGTCGGGGAAGGGTGTGACGGGGTGGAGGGTAGTGAGGGGGAGTGAGAAGTGAACAGTCGGGGAAGGGTGTGACAGGGTGGAGGGTAGTGAGGGGGAGTGAGAAGTGAACAGTCGGGGAAGGGTGTGACAGGGTGGAGGGTAGTGAGGGGGAGTGAGAAGTGAACAGTCGGGGAAGGGTGTGTCAGGGTGGAGGGTAGTGAGGGGGAGTGAGAAGTGAACAGTCGGGGAAGGGTGTGACGGGGTGGAGGAGAGTGAGGGGGAGTGAGAAGTGAACAGTCGGGGAAGGGTGTGACGGTGGAGGGTAGTGAGGGGGACTGAGAAGTGAACAGTCGGGGAAGGGTGTGACGGTGGAGGGTAGTGAGGGGGAGTGAGAAGTGAACAGTTGGGGAAGGGTGTGACGGTGGAGGGTAGTGAGGGGGAGTGAGAAGTGAACAGTCGGGGAATGGTGTGACAGGGTGGAGGGTAGTGAGGGGGAGTGAGAAGTGAACAGGAGTGAGAAGTGAACAGTCGGGGAAGGGTGTGACAGGGTGGAGGGTAGTGAGGGGGAGTGAGAAGTGAACAGTGGGGGAAGGGTGTGACAGGGTGGAGGAGAGTGAGGGGGAGTGAGAAGTGAACAGGAGTGAGAAGGGTGTGACGGGGTGGAGGGTAGTGAGGGGGAGTGAGAAGTGAACAGTCGGGGAAGGGTGTGACAGGGTGGAGGGTAGTGAGGGGGAGTGAGAAGTGAACAGTCGGGGAAGGGTGTGACGGGGTGGAGGAGAGTGAGGGGGAGTGAGAAGTGAACAGTCGGGGAAGGGTGTGACAGGGTGGAGGGTAGTGAGGGGGAGTGAGAAGTGAACAGTCGGGGAAGGGTGTGACAGGGTGGAGGGTAGTGAGGGGGAGTGAGAAGTGAACAGTCGGGGAAGGGTGTGACCTGGTGGAGGGTAGTGAGGGGGAGTGAGAAGTGAACAGTCGGGGAAGGGTGTGACAGGGTGGAGGGTAGTGAGGGGGAGTGAGAAGTGAACAGTCGGGGAAGGGTGTGACAGGGTGGAGGGTAGTGAGGGGGAGTGAGAAGTGAACAGTCGGGGAAGGGTGTGACAGGGTGGAGGGTAGTGAGGGGGAGTGAGAAGTGAACAGTCGGGGAAGGGTGTGACAGGGTGGAGGGTAGTGAGGGGGAGTGAGAAGTGAACAGGAGTGAGAAGTGAACAGTTGGGGAAGGGTGTGACGGGGTGGAGGGTAGTGAGGGGGAGTGAGAAGTGAACAGGAGTGAGAAGTGAACAGTCGGGGAAGGGTGTGACAGGGTGGAGGAGAGTGAGGGGGAGTGAGAAGTGAACAGGAGTGAGAAGTGAACAGTCGGGGAAGGGTGTGACAGGGTGGAGGAGAGTGAGGGGGAGTGAGAAGTGAACAGTCGGGGAAGGGTGTGACAGGGTGGAGGAGAGTGAGGGGGAGTGAGAAGTGAACAGTCGGGGAAGGGTGTGACGGGGTGGAGGGTAGTGAGGGGGAGTGAGAAGTGAACAGTCGGGGAAGGGTGTGACGGGGTGGAGGGTAGTGAGGGGGAGTGAGAAGTGAACAGTCGGGGAAGGGTGTGACGGTGGAGGGTAGTGAGGGGGAGTGAGAAGTGAACAGGAGTGAGAAGGGTGTGACGGTGGAGGGTAGTGAGGAGGAGTGAGAAGTGAAGAGTCGGGGAAGGGAGTGACGGTGGAGGGTAGTGAGGGGGAGTGAGAAGTGAACAGTTGGGGAAGGGTGTGACAGGGTGGAGGAGAGTGAGGGGGAGTGAGAAGTGAACAGTCGGGGAAGGGTGTGACGGGGTGGAGGGTAGTGAGGGGGAGTGAGAAGTGAACAGTCGGGGAAGGGTGTGACAGGGTGGAGGGTAGTGAGGGGGAGTGAGAAGTGAACAGTCGGGGAAGGGTGTGACGGGGTGGAGGGTAGTGAGGGGGAGTGAGAAGTGAACAGTCGGGGAAGGGTGTGACAGGGTGGAGGGTAGTGAGGGGGAGTGAGAAGTGAACAGTCGGGGAAGGGTGTGACAGGGTGGAGGGTAGTGAGGAGGAGTGAGAAGTGAACAGTCGGGGAAGGGTGTGACAGGGTGGAGGAGAGTGAGGGGGAGTGAGAAGTGAACAGTCGGGGAAGGGTGTGACGGGGTGGAGGGTAGTGAGGGGGAGTGAGAAGTGAACAGTCGGGGAAGGGTGTGACAGGGTGGAGGGTAGTGAGGGGGAGTGAGAAGTGAACAGTCGGGGAAGGGTGTGACAGGGTGGAGGGTAGTGAGGGGGAGTGAGAAGTGAACAGTCGGGGAAGGGTGTGTCAGGGTGGAGGGTAGTGAGGGGGAGTGAGAAGTGAACAGTCGGGGAAGGGTGTGACGGGGTGGAGGAGAGTGAGGGGGAGTGAGAAGTGAACAGTCGGGGAAGGGTGTGACGGTGGAGGGTAGTGAGGGGGACTGAGAAGTGAACAGTCGGGGAAGGGTGTGACGGTGGAGGGTAGTGAGGGGGAGTGAGAAGTGAACAGTTGGGGAAGGGTGTGACGGTGGAGGGTAGTGAGGGGGAGTGAGAAGTGAACAGTCGGGGAATGGTGTGACAGGGTGGAGGGTAGTGAGGGGGAGTGAGAAGTGAACAGGAGTGAGAAGTGAACAGTCGGGGAAGGGTGTGACAGGGTGGAGGGTAGTGAGGGGGAGTGAGAAGTGAACAGTGGGGGAAGGGAGTGACAGGGTGGAGGAGAGTGAGGGGGAGTGAGAAGTGAACAGGAGTGAGAAGGGTGTGACGGGGTGGAGGGTAGTGAGGGGGAGTGAGAAGTGAACAGTCGGGGAAGGGTGTGACAGGGTGGAGGGTAGTGAGGGGGAGTGAGAAGTGAACAGTCGGGGAAGGGTGTGACGGGGTGGAGGAGAGTGAGGGGGAGTGAGAAGTGAACAGTCGGGGAAGGGTGTGACAGGGTGGAGGGTAGTGAGGGGGAGTGAGAAGTGAACAGTCGGGGAAGGGTGTGACAGGGTGGAGGGTAGTGAGGGGGAGTGAGAAGTGAACAGTCGGGGAAGGGTGTGACCTGGTGGAGGGTAGTGAGGGGGAGTGAGAAGTGAACAGTCGGGGAAGGGTGTGACAGGGTGGAGGGTAGTGAGGGGGAGTGAGAAGTGAACAGTCGGGGAAGGGTGTGACAGGGTGGAGGGTAGTGAGGGGGAGTGAGAAGTGAACAGTCGGGGAAGGGTGTGACAGGGTGGAGGGTAGTGAGGGGGAGTGAGAAGTGAACAGTCGGGGAAGGGTGTGACAGGGTGGAGGGTAGTGAGGGGGAGTGAGAAGTGAACAGGAGTGAGAAGTGAACAGTTGGGGAAGGGTGTGACGGGGTGGAGGGTAGTGAGGGGGAGTGAGAAGTGAACAGGAGTGAGAAGTGAACAGTCGGGGAAGGGTGTGACAGGGTGGAGGAGAGTGAGGGGGAGTGAGAAGTGAACAGGAGTGAGAAGTGAACAGTCGGGGAAGGGTGTGACAGGGTGGAGGAGAGTGAGGGGGAGTGAGAAGTGAACAGTCGGGGAAGGGTGTGACAGGGTGGAGGAGAGTGAGGGGGAGTGAGAAGTGAACAGTCGGGGAAGGGTGTGACGGGGTGGAGGGTAGTGAGGGGGAGTGAGAAGTGAACAGTCGGGGAAGGGTGTGACGGGGTGGAGGGTAGTGAGGGGGAGTGAGAAGTGAACAGTCGGGGAAGGGTGTGACGGTGGAGGGTAGTGAGGGGGAGTGAGAAGTGAACAGGAGTGAGAAGGGTGTGACGGTGGAGGGTAGTGAGGAGGAGTGAGAAGTGAAGAGTCGGG
The DNA here is from genome assembly GCF_030144855.1 of Hypanus sabinus. Classification (NCBI taxonomy): domain Eukaryota; kingdom Metazoa; phylum Chordata; class Chondrichthyes; order Myliobatiformes; family Dasyatidae; genus Hypanus; species Hypanus sabinus. The sequence continues at coordinate 61,835,188 of NC_082723.1, read as the reverse complement.
GAAGGGAGTGACGGTGGAGGGTAGTGAGGGGGAGTGAGAAGTGAACAGTTGGGGAAGGGTGTGACAGGGTGGAGGAGAGTGAGGGGGAGTGAGAAGTGAACAGTCGGGGAAGGGTGTGACAGGGTGGAGGGTAGTGAGGGGGAGTGAGAAGTGAACAGTCGGGGAAGGGTGTGACGGGGTGGAGGGTAGTGAGGGGGAGTGAGAAGTGAACAGTCGGGGAAGGGTGTGACGGTGGAGGGTAGTGAGGGGGAGTGAGAAGTGAACAGGAGTGAGAAGGGTGTGACGGCGGAGGGTAGTGAGGGGGAGTGAGAAGTGAACAGGAGTGAGCAGGGTGTGACAGGGTGGAGGGTAGTGAGGGGGAGTGAGAAGTGAACAGTTGGGGAAGGGTGTGACGGGGTGGAGGGTAGTGAGGGGGAGTGAGAAGTGAACAGTCGGGGAAGGGTGTGACAGGGTGGAGGGTAGTGAGGGGGAGTGAGAAGTGAACAGTCGGGGAAGGGTGTGACAGGGTGGAGGGTGGTGAGGGGGAGTGAGAAGTGAACAGTTGGGGAAGGGTGTGACAGGGTGGAGGGTAGTGAGGGGGAGTGAGAAGTGAACAGTCGGGGAAGGGTGTGACGGGGTGGAGGGTAGTGAGGGGGAGTGAGAAGTGAACAGTCGGGGAAGGGAGTGACGGTGGAGGGTAGTGAGGGGGAGTGAGAAGTGAACAGTCGGGGAAGTGAGTGACGGTGGAGGGTAGTGAGGGGGAGTGAGAAGTGAACAGTCGGGGAAGGGTGTGACAGGGTGGAGGGTAGTGAGGGGGAGTGAGAAGTGAACAGGAGTGAGAAGGGTGTGACGGGGTGGAGGGTAGTGAGGGGGAGTGAGAAGTGAACAGTCGGGGAAGGGTGTGACAGGGTGGAGGGTAGTGAGGGGGAGTGAGAAGTGAACAGTTGGGGAAGGGTGTGACAGGGTGGAGGAGAGTGAGGGGGAGTGAGAAGTGAACAGTCGGGGAAGGGTGTGACGGGGTGGAGGGTAGTGAGGGGGAGTGAGAAGTGAACAGTCGGGGAAGGGAGTGACGGTGGAGGGTAGTGAGGGGGAGTGAGAAGTGAACAGTCGGGGAAGGGTGTGACAGGGTGGAGGGTAGTGAGGGGGAGTGAGAAGTGAACAGGAGTGAGAAGGGTGTGACGGGGTGGAGGGTAGTGAGGGGGAGTGAGAAGTGAACAGTCGGGGAAGGGTGTGACAGGGTGGAGGGTAGTGAGGGGGAGTGAGAAGTGAACAGTCGGGGAAGGGTGTGACAGGGTGGAGGGTAGTGAGGGGGAGTGAGAAGTGAACAGTCGGGGAAGGGTGTGACAGGGTGGAGGGTAGTGAGGGGGAGTGAGAAGTGAACAGTCGGGGAAGGGTGTGACGGTGGAGGGTAGTGAGGGGGAGTGAGAAGTGAACAGTCGGGGAAGGGTGTGACGGTGGAGGGTAGTGAGGGGGAGTGAGAAGTGAACAGTTGGGGAAGGGTGTGACGGTGGAGGGTAGTGAGGTGGAGTGAGGTGAACAGTCGGGGAAGGGTGTGACAGGGTGGAGGGTAGTGAGGGGGAGTGAGAAGTGAACAGGAGTGAGAAGGGTGTGATGGGGTGGAGGGTAGTGAGGGGGAGTGAGAAGTGAACAGTCGGGGAAGGGTGTGACATTGTGGCGGGTAGTGAGGGGGAGTGAGAAGTGAACAGTCGGGGAAGGGTGTGATGGGGTGGAGGGTAGTGAGGGGGAGTGAGAAGTGAACAGTCGGGGAAGGGTGTGACGGGGTGGAGGGTAGTGAGGGGGAGTGAGAAGTGAACAGTCGGGGAAGGGTGTGACAGGGTGGAGGGTAGTGAGGGGGAGTGAGAAGTGAACAGTCGGGGAAGGGTGTGACGGTGGAGGGTAGTGAGGAGGAGTGAGAAGTGAACAGTCGGGGAAGGGTGTGACGGGGTGGAGGGTAGTGAGGGGGAGTGAGAAGTGAACAGTCGGGGAAGGGTGTGACAGGGTGGAGGGTAGTGAGGGGGAGTGAGAAGTGAACAGTCGGGGAAGGGTGTGACGGTGGAGGGTAGTGAGGGGGAGTGAGAAGTGAACAGTCGGGGAAGGGTGTGACAGGGTGGAGGGTAGTGAGGGGGAGTGAGAAGTGAACAGTCGGGGAAGGGTGTGACGGGGTGGAGGGTAGTGAGGGGGAGTGAGAAGTGAACAGTCGGGGAAGGGTGTGACAGGGTGGAGGGTAGTGAGGGGGAGTGAGAAGTGAACAGGAGTGAGAAGTGAACAGGAGTGAGAAGTGAACAGTCGGGGTAGGGTGTGACAGGGTGGAGGAGAGTGAGGGGGAGTGAGAAGTGAACAGGAGTGAGAAGTGAACAGTCGGGGAAGGGTGTGACAGGGTGGAGGGTAGTGAGGGGGAGTGAGAAGTGAACAGTCGGGGAAGGGTGTGACAGGGTGGAGGGTAGTGAGGGGGAGTGAGAAGTGAACAGTCGGGGAAGGGTGTGACAGGGTGGAGGGGAGTGAGGGGGAGTGAGAAGTGAACAGTCGGGGAAGGGTGTGACAGGGTGGAGGGTAGTGAGGGGGAGTGAGAAGTGAACAGTCGGGGAAGGGTGTGACGGTGGAGGGTAGTGAGGGGGAGTGAGAAGTGAACAGTCGGGGAAGGGTGTGACAGGGTGGAGGGTAGTGAGGGGGAGTGAGAAGTGAACAGGAGTGAGAAGGGTGTGACAGGGTGGAGGAGAGTGAGGGGGAGTGAGAAGTGAACAGTCGGGGAAGGGTGTGACAGGGTGGAGGGTAGTGAGGGGGAGTGAGAAGTGAACAGGAGTGAGAAGGGTGTGATGGGGTGGAGGGTAGTGAGGGGGAGTGAGAAGTGAACAGTCGGGGAAGGGTGTGACGGGGTGGAGGGTAGTGAGGGGGAGTGAGAAGTGAACAGTCGGGGAAGTGTGTGACGGGGTGGAGGAGAGTGAGGGGGAGTGAGAAGTGAACAGTCGGGGAAGGGTGTGACGGGGTGGAGGGTAGTGAGGGGGAGTGAGAAGTGAACAGTCGGGGAAGTGTGTGACGGGGTGGAGGGGAGTGAGGGGGAGTGAGAAGTGAACAGTCGGGGAAGGGTGTGACGGTGGAGGGTAGTGAGGGGGAGTGAGAAGTGAACAGTCGGGGAAGGGTGTGACGGGGTGGAGGGTAGTGAGGGGGAGTGAGAAGTGAACAGTCGGGGAAGTGTGTGACAGGGTGGAGGGGAGTGAGGGGGAGTGAGAAGTGAACAGTCGGGGAAGGGTGTGACGGGGTGGAGGGTAGTGAGGGGGAGTGAGAAGTGAACAGTCGGGGAAGTGTGTGACGGGGTGGAGGAGAGTGAGGGGGAGTGAGAAGTGAACAGTCGGGGAAGGGTGTGACGGTGGAGGGTAGTGAGGGGGAGTGAGAAGTGAACAGTCGGGGAAGGGTGTGACAGGGTGGAGGGTAGTGAGGGGGAGTGAGAAGTGAACAGGAGTGAGAAGGGTGTGACAGGGTGGAGGGTAGTGAGGGGGAGTGAGAAGTGAACAGTCGGGGAAGGGTGTGACAGGGTGGAGGGTAGTGAGGGGGAGTGAGAAGTGAACAGTCGGGGAAGGGTCTGGCAGGGTGGAGGGTAGTGAGGGGGAGTGAGAAGTGAACAGGAGTGAGAAGGGTGTGACGGGGTGGAGGGTAGTGAGGGGGAGTGAGAAGTGAACAGTCGGGGAAGGGTGTGACGGGGTGGAGGGTAGTGAGGGGGAGTGAGAAGTGAACAGTCGGGGAAGGGTGTGACGGGGTGGAGGGTAGTGAGGGGGAGTGAGAAGTGAACAGTCGGGGAAGGGTGTGACGGGGTGGAGGGTAGTGAGGGGGAGTGAGAAGTGAACAGTCGGGGAAGGGTGTGACAGGGTGGAGGGTAGTGAGGGGGAGTGAGAAGTGAACAGTCGGGGAAGGGTGTGACAGGGTGGAGGGTAGTGAGGGGGAGTGAGAAGTGAGCAGTTGGGGAAGGGTGTGACGGGGTGGAGGGTAGTGAGGGGGAGTGAGAAGTGAACAGTCGGGGAAGGGTGTGACGGGGTGGAGGGTAGTGAGGGGGAGTGAGAAGTGAACAGGAGTGAGAAGGGTGTGGCAGGGTGGAGGGTAGTGAGGGGGAGTGAGAAGTGAACAGTCGGGGAAGGGTGTGACGGGGTGGAGGGTAGTGAGGGGGAGTGAGAAGTGAACAGTCGGGGAAGGGTGTGACAGGGTGGAGGGTAGTGAGGGGGAGTGAGAAGTGAACAGTCGGGGAAGGGTGTGACAGGGTGGAGGGTAGTGAGGGGGAGTGAGAAGTGAACAGTCGGGGAAGGGTGTGACAGGGTGGAGGGTAGTGAGGGGGAGTGAGAAGTGAACAGTCGGGGAAGGGTGTGACAGGGTGGAGGGTAGTGAGGGGGAGTGAGAAGTGAACAGTCGGGGAAGGGTGTGATGGGGTGGAGGGTAGTGAGGGGGAGTGAGAAGTGAACAGTCGGGGAAGGGTGTGACAGGGTGGAGGGTAGTGAGGGGGAGTGAGAAGTGAACAGTCGGGGAAGGGTGTGACAGGGTGGAGGGTAGTGAGGGGGAGTGAGAAGTGAACAGTCGGGGAAGGGTGTGACGGGGTGGAGGGTAGTGAGGGGGAGTGAGAAGTGAACAGTCGGGGAAGGGTGTGACAGGGTGGAGGGTAGTGAGGGGGAGTGAGAAGTGAAAAGTTGGGGAAGGGTGTGACAGGGTGGAGGGTAGTGAGGGGGAGTGAGAAGTGAACAGTCGGGGAAGGGTGTGACGGGGTGGAGGGTAGTGAGGGGGAGTGAAGTGAACAGTCGGGGAAGGGTGTGACAGGGTGGAGGAGAGTGAGGGGGAGTGAGAAGTGAACAGGAGTGAGAAGGGTGTGACAGGGTGGAGGAGTGAGAAGTGAACAGTCGGGGAAGGGTGTGACGGGGTGGAGGAGAGTGAGGAGGAGTGAGAAGTGAACAGTCGGGGAAGGGTGTGACGGGGTGGAGGGTAGTGAGGGGGAGTGAGAAGTGAACAGTCGGGGAAGGGTGTGACAGGGTGGAGGGTAGTGAGGGGGAGTGAGAAGTGAACAGTTGGGGAAGGGTGTGACAGGGTGGAGGGTAGTGAGGGGGAGTGAGAAGTGAACAGTCGGGGAAGGGTGTGACGGTGGAGGGTAGTGAGGGGGAGTGAGAAGTGAACAGTCGGGGAAGGGTGTGACAGGGTGGAGGGTAGTGAGGGGGAGTGAGAAGTGAACAGTCGGGGAAGGGTGTGACGGGGTGGAGGAGAGTGAGGGGGAGTGAGAAGTGAACAGTCGGGGAAGGGTGTGACAGGGTGGAGCGTAGTGAGGGGGAGTGAGAAGTGAACAGTCGGGGAAGGGTGTGACTGTGGAGGGTAGTGAGGGGGAGTGAGAAGTGAACAGTCGGGGAAGGGTGTGACAGGGTGGAGGAGAGTGAGGGGGAGTGAGAAGTGAACAGTCGGGGAAGGGTGTGACGGGGTGGAGGAGAGTGAGGGGGAGTGAGAAGTGAACAGTCGGGGAAGGGTGTGACGGTGGAGGGTAGTGAGGGGGAGTGAGAAGTGAACAGTCGGGGAAGGGTGTGACGGTGGAGGGTAGTGAGGGGGAGTGAGAAGTGAACAGTCGGGGAAGGGTGTGACAGGGTGGAGGGTAGTGAGGGGGAGTGAGAAGTGAACAGTCGGGGAAGGGTGTGACAGGGTGGAGGAGAGTGAGGGGGAGTGAGAAGTGAACAGTCGGGGAAGGGTGTGACAGGGTGGAGGGTAGTGAGGGGGAGTGAGAAGTGAACAGTCGGGGAAGGGTGTGACGGGGTGGAAGAGAGTGAGGGGGAGTGAGAAGTGAACAGTCGGGGAAGGGTGTGACGGGGTGGAGGGTAGTGAGGGGGAGTGAGATGTGAACAGTCGGGGAAGGGTGTGACGGGGTGGAGGGTAGTGAGGGGGAGTGAGAAGTGAACAGGAGTGAGAAGGGTGTGACAGGGTGGAGGGTAGTGAGGGGGAGTGAGAAGTGAACAGTCGGGGAAGGGTGTGACAGGGTGGAGGGTAGTGAGGGGGAGTGAGAAGTGAACAGTCAGGGAAGGGTGTGACAGGGTGGAGGGTAGTGAGGGGGAGTGAGAAGTGAACAGTCGGGGAAGGGTGTGACAGGGTGGAGGGTAGTGAGGGGGAGTGAGAAGTGAACAGTCGGGGAAGGGTGTGACAGGGTGGAGGGTAGTGAGGGGGAGTGAGAAGTGAACAGTTGGGGAAGGGTGTGACGGTGGAGGGTAGTGAGGGGGAGTGAGAAGTGAACAGTTGGGGAAGGGAGTGACGGTGGAGGGTAGTGAGGGGGAGTGAGAAGTGCACAGTTGGGGAAGGGTGTGACAGAGTGGAGGGTAGTGAGGGGGAGTGAGAAGTGAACAGACGGGGAAGGGTGTGACGGGGTGGAGGGTAGTGAGGGGGAGTGAGAAGTGAACAGTCGGGGAAGGGTGTGACGGTGGAGGGTAGTGAGGGGGAGTGAGAAGTGAACAGGAGTGAGAAGGGTGTGACAGGGTGGAGGGTAGTGAGGGGGAGTGAGAAGTGAACAGGAGTGAGAAGGGTGTGACAGGGTGGAGGGTAGTGAGGGGGAGTGAGAAGTGAACAGTTGGGGAAGGGTGTGACAGGGTGGAGGGTAGTGAGGGGGAGTGAGAAGTGAACAGACGGGGAAGGGTGTGACGGGGTGGGGGGTAGTGAGGGGGAGTGAGAAGTGAACAGTCGGGGAAGGGTGTGACAGGGTGGAGGGTAGTGAGGGGGAGTGAGAAGTGAACAGACGGGGAAGGGTGTGACGGGGTGGAGGGTAGTGAGGGGGAGTGAGAAGTGAACAGTCGGGGAAGGGTGTGACGGTGGAGGGTAGTGAGGGGGAGTGAGAAGTGAACAGGAGTGAGAAGGGTGTGACAGGGTGGAGGGTAGTGAGGGGGAGTGAGAAGTGAACAGTCGGGGAAGGGTGTGACGGGGTGGAGGGTAGTGAGGGGGAGTGAGAAGTGAACAGTCGGGGAAGGGAGTGACAGGGTGGAGGGTAGTGAGGGGGAGTGAGAAGTGAACAGGAGTGAGAAGGGTGTGACAGGGTGGAGGAGAGTGAGGGGGAGTGAGAAGTGAACAGTCGGGGAAGGGTGTGACAGGGTGGAGGGTAGTGAGGGGGAGTGAGAAGTGAACAGTCGGGGAAGGGTGTGACGGTGGAGGGTAGTGAGGGGGAGTGAGAAGTGAACAGTCGTGGAAGGGTGTGACAGGGTGGAGGGTAGTGAGGGGGAGTGAGAAGTGAACAGTTGGGGAAGGGTGTGACAGGGTGGAGGGTAGTGAGGGGGAGTGAGAAGTGAACAGTCGGGGAAGGGTGTGACAGGGTGGAGGGTAGTGAGGGGGAGTGAGAAGTGAACAGTCAGGGAAGGGTGTGACGGGGTGGAGGGTAGTGAGGGGGAGTGAGAAGTGAACATTCGGGGAAGGGTGTGACAGGGTGGAGGGTAGTGAGGGGGAGTGAGAAGTGAACAGGAGTGAGAAGGGTGTGACGGGGTGGAGGAGAGTGAGGAGGAGTGAGAAGTGAACAGTCGGGGAAGGGTGTGACAGGGTGGAGGGTAGTGAGTGGGAGTGAGAAGTGAACAGTCGGGGAAGGGTGTGAGGGGGTGGAGGAGTGTGAGGGGGAGTGAGAAGTGAACAGTCGGGGAAGGGTGTGACGGTGGAGGGTAGTGAGGGGGAGTGAGAAGTGAACAGTCGGGGAAGGGTATGACGGGGTGGAGGGTAGTGAGGGGGAGTGAGAAGTGAACAGTCGGGGAAGGGTGTGACAGGGTGGAGGGTAGTGAGGGGGAGTGAGAAGTGAACAGTCGGGGAAGGGTGTGACGGTGGAGGGTAGTGAGGGGGAGTGAGAAGTGAACAGTTGGGGAAGGGTGTGACAGGGTGGAGGAGAGTGAGGGGGAGTGAGAAGTGAACAGGAGTGAGAAGGGTGTGACGGGGTGGAGGGTAGTGAGTGGGAGTGAGAAGTGAACAGTCGGGGAAGGGTGTGACGGGGTGGAGGAGAGTGAGGGGGAGTGAGAAGTGAACAGTCGGGGAAGGGAGTGACAGGGTGGAGGGTAGTGAGGGGGAGTGAGAAGTGAACAGTCGGGGAAGGGTGTGACGGGGTGGAGGGTAGTGAGGGGGAGTGAGAAGTGAACAGTCGGGGAAGGGTGTGACAGGGTGGAGGAGAGTGAGGGGGAGTGAGAAATGATCAGTCGGGGAAGGGTGTGACAGGGTGGAGGAGAGTGAGGGGGAGTGAGAAATGAACAGTCGGGGAAGGGTGTGACAGGGTGGAGGAGAGTGAGGGGGAGTGAGAAGTGAACAGTCGGGGAAGGGTGTGACGGGGTGGAGGGTAGTGAGGGGGAGTGAGAAGTGAACAGTCGGGGAAGGGTGTGACAGGGTGGAGGGTAGTGAGGGGGAGTGAGAAGTGAACAGTCGGGGAAGGGTGTGACAGGGTGGAGGAGAGTGAGGGGGAGTGAGAAGTGAACAGGAGTGAGAAGGGTGTGACGGGGTGGAGGGTAGTGAGGGGGAGTGAGAAGTGAACAGTCGGGGAAGGGTGTGACAGGGTGGAGGGTAGTGAGGGGGAGTGAGAAGTGAACAGTCGGGGAAGCGTGTGACAGTGTGGAGGGTAGTGAGGGGGAGTGAGAAGTGAACAGTTGGGGAAGGGTGTGACGGGGTGGAGGAGAGTGAGGGGGTGTGAGAAGTGAACAGTCGGGGAAGGGTGTGACGGGGTGGAGGGTAGTGAGGGGGAGTGAGAAGTGAACAGTCGGGGAAGGGTGTGACAGGGTGGAGGGTAGTGAGGGGGAGTGAGAAGTGAACAGTCGGGGAAGGGTGTGACAGGGTGGAGGGTAGTGAGGGGGAGTGAGAAGTGAACAGTCGGGGAAGGGTGTGACGGGGTGGAGGGTAGTGAGGGGGAGTGAGAAGTGAACAGTCGGGGACGGGTGTGAGGGGGTGGAGGAGAGTGAGGGGGAGTGAGAAGTGAACAGTCGGGGAAGGGTGTGACAGGGTGGAGGGTAGTGAGGGGGAGTGAGAAGTGAACAGTCGGGGAAGGGTGTGACGGTGGAGGGTAGTGAGGGGGAGTTGGAAGTGAACAGTTGGGGAAGGGTGTGACAGGGTGGAGGAGAGTGAGGGGGAGTGAGAAGTGAACAGGAGTGAGAAGGGTGTGACGGGGTGGAGGGTAGTGAGTGGGAGTGAGAAGTGAACAGTCGGGGAAGGGTGTGACGGGGTGGAGGAGAGTGAGGGGGAGTGAGAAGTGAACAGTCGGGGAAGGGAGTGACAGGGTGGAGGGTAGTGAGGGGGAGTGAGAAGTGAACAGTCGGGGAAGGGTGTGACGGGGTGGAGGGTAGTGAGGGGGAGTGAGAAGTGAACAGTCGGGGAAGGGTGTGACAGGGTGGAGGAGAGTGAGGGGGAGTGAGAAATGATCAGTCGGGGAAGGGTGTGACAGGGTGGAGGAGAGTGAGGGGGAGTGAGAAATGAACAGTCGGGGAAGGGTGTGACAGGGTGGAGGAGAGTGAGGGGGAGTGAGAAGTGAACAGTCGGGGAAGGGTGTGACGGGGTGGAGGGTAGTGAGGGGGAGTGAGAAGTGAACAGTCGGGGAAGGGTGTGACAGGGTGGAGGGTAGTGAGGGGGAGTGAGAAGTGAACAGTCGGGGAAGGGTGTGACAGGGTGGAGGAGAGTGAGGGGGAGTGAGAAGTGAACAGGAGTGAGAAGGGTGTGACGGGGTGGAGGGTAGTGAGGGGGAGTGAGAAGTGAACAGTCGGGGAAGGGTGTGACAGGGTGGAGGGTAGTGAGGGGGAGTGAGAAGTGAACAGTCGGGGAAGCGTGTGACAGTGTGGAGGGTAGTGAGGGGGAGTGAGAAGTGAACAGTTGGGGAAGGGTGTGACGGGGTGGAGGAGAGTGAGGGGGTGTGAGAAGTGAACAGTCGGGGAAGGGTGTGACGGGGTGGAGGGTAGTGAGGGGGAGTGAGAAGTGAACAGTCGGGGAAGGGTGTGACAGGGTGGAGGGTAGTGAGGGGGAGTGAGAAGTGAACAGTCGGGGAAGGGTGTGACGGGGTGGAGGGTAGTGAGGGGGAGTGAGAAGTGAACAGTCGGGGAAGGGTGTGACAGGGTGGAGGAGAGTGAGGGGGAGTGAGAAGTGAACAGTCGGGGACGGGTGTGAGGGGGTGGAGGAGAGTGAGGGGGAGTGAGAAGTGAACAGTCGGGGAAGGGTGTGACAGGGTGGAGGGTAGTGAGGGGGAGTGAGAAGTGAACAGTCGGGGAAGGGTGTGACGGTGGAGGGTAGTGAGGGGGAGTGAGAAGTGAACAGTCGGGGAAGGGTGTGACGGGGTGGAGGGTAGTGAGGGGGAGTGAGAAGTGAACAGTCGGGGAAGGGTGTGACAGGGTGGAGGAGAGTGAGGGGGAGTGAGAAGTGAACAGTCGGGGACGGGTGTGAGGGGGTGGAGGAGAGTGAGGGGGAGTGAGAAGTGAACAGTCGGGGAAGGGTGTGACAGGGTGGAGGGTAGTGAGGGGGAGTGAGAAGTGAACAGTCGGGGAAGGGTGTGACGGTGGAGGGTAGTGAGGGGGAGTGAGAAGTGAACAGTCGGGGAAGGGTGTGACGGGGTGGAGGGTAGTGAGGGGGAGTGAGAAGTGAACAGTCGGGGAAGGGTGTGACGGGGTGGAGGGTAGTGAGGGGGAGTGAGAAGTGAACAGTCGGGGAAGGGTGTGACGGGGTGGAGGGTTGTGAGGGGGAGTGAGAAGTGAACAGTCGGGGAAGGGTGTGACGGTGGAGGGTAGTGAGGGGGAGTGAGAAGTGAACAGACGGGGAAGGGTGTGACGGTGGAGGGTAGTGAGGGGGAGTGAGAAGTGAACAGTTGGGGAAGGTGTGACGGTGGAGGGTAGTGAGGAGGAGTGAGAAGTGAACAGTCGGGGAAGGGTGTGACAGGGTGGAGGGTAGTGAGGAGGAGTGAGAAGTGAACAGTCGGGGAAGGGTGTGACAGGGTGGAGGAGAGTGAGGGGGAGTGAGAAGTGAACAGTCGGGGAAGGGTGTGACGGTGGAGGGTAGTGAGGGGGAGTGAGAAGTGAACAGTCGGGGAAGGGTGTGACGGTGGAGGAGAGTGAGGGGGAGTGAGAAGTGAACAGTCGGGGACGGGTGTGACAGGGTGGAGGGTAGTGAGGGGGAGTGAGAAGTGAACAGTCGGGGAAGGGTGTGACAGGGTGGAGGAGAGTGAGGGGGAGTGAGAAGTGAACAGTCGGGGAAGGGTGTGACGGTGGAGGAGAGTGAGGGGGAGTGTGAAGTGAACAGTCGGGGACGGGTGTGACGGTGGAGGGTAGTGAGGGGGAGTGAGAAGTGAACAGTCGGGGAAGTGTGTGACAGGTTGGAGGGTAGTGAGGGGGAGTGAGAAGTGAACAGTCGGGGAAGGGTGTGACAGGGTGGAGGGTAGTGAGGGGGAGTGAGAAGTGAACAGTCGGGGAAGGGTGTGACAGGGTGGAGGGTAGTGAGGGGGAGTGAGAAGTGAACAGTCGGGGAAGGGTGTGACGGGGTGGAGGGTAGTGAGGGGGAGTGAGAAGTGAACAGTCGGGGAAGGGTGTGACAGGGTGGAGGGTAGTGAGGGGGAGTGAGAAGTGAACAGTCGGGGAAGGGTGTGACAGGGTGGAGGGTAGTGAGGGGGAGTGAGAAGTGAACAGTCGGGGAAGGGTGTGACAGGGTGGAGGGTAGTGAGGGGGAGTGAGAAGTGAACAGTTGGGGAAGGGTGTGACAGGGTGGAGGAGAGTGAGGGGGAGTGAGAAGTGAACAGGAGTGAGAAGGGTGTGACAGGGTGGAGGGTAGTGAGGGGGAGTGAGAAGTGAACAGTCGGGGAAGGGTGTGACAGGGTGGAGGGTAGTGAGGGGGAGTGAGAAGTGAACAGGAGTGAGAAGGGTGTGACGGGGTGGAGGGTAGTGAGGGGGAGTGAGAAGTGAACAGTCGGGGAAGGGTGTGACAGGGTGGAGGGTAGTGAGGGGGAGTGAGAAGTGAACAGTCGGGGAAGGGTGTGACGGGGTGGAGGGTAGTGAGGGGGAGTGAGAAGTGAACAGTCGGGGAAGGGTGTGACAGGGTGGAGGGTAGTGAGGGGGAGTGAGAAGTGAACAGTCGGGGAAGGGTGTGACAGGGTGGAGGGTAGTGAGGGGGAGTGAGAAGTGAACAGTCGGGGAAGGGTGTGACAGGGTGGAGGGTAGTGAGGGGGAGTGAGAAGTGAACAGTTGGGGAAGGGTGTGACAGGGTGGAGGAGAGTGAGGGGGAGTGAGAAATGAACAGTCGGGGAAGGGAGTGACGGTGGAGGGTAGTGAGGGGGAGTGAGAAGTGAACAGTCGGGGAAGGGTGTGACAGGGTGGAGGAGAGTGAGGGGGAGTGAGAAGTGAACAGTCGGGGACGGGTGTGACAGGGTGGAGGGTAGTGAGGGGGAGTGAGGTGAACAGTCGGGGAAGGGTGTGACGGGGTGGAGGGTAGTGAGTGGGAGTGAGAAGTGAACAGTCGGGGAAGGGTGTGACGGGGTGGAGGGTAGTGAGGGGGAGTGAGAAGTGAACAGTCGGGGAAGGGTGTGAGGGGTTGGAGGAGAGTGAGGGGGAGTGAGAAGTGAACAGTCGGGGAAGGGTGTGACGGGGTGGAGGGTAGTGAGGGGGAGTGAGAAGTGAACAGTCGGGGAAGGGTGTGACAGGGTGGAGGGTAGTGAGGGGGAGTGAGAAGTGAACAGTCGGGGAAGGGTGTGACAGGGTGGAGGGTAGTGAGGGGGAGTGAGAAGTGAACAGTCGGGGAAGGGTGTGACAGGGTGGAGGGTAGTGAGGGGGAGTGAGAAGTGAACAGTTGGGGAAGGGTGTGACGGTGGAGGGTAGTGAGGGGGAGTGTGAAGTGAACAGTCGGGGAAGGGTGTGACAGGGTGGAGGGTAGTGAGGGGGAGTGAGAAGTGAACAGTCGGGGAAGGGTGTGACGGGGTGGAGGGTAGTGAGGGGGAGTGAGAAGTGAACAGTCGGGGAAGGGTGTGACAGGGTGGAGGGTAGTGAGGGGGAGTGAGAAGTGAACAGTCGGGGAAGGGTGTGACAGGGTGGAGGGTAGTGAGGGGGAGTGAGAAGTGAACAGTCGGGGAAGGGTGTGACAGGGTGGAGGGTAGTGAGGGGGAGTGAGAAGTGAACAGTCGGGGAAGGGTGTGACAGGGTGGAGGGTAGTGAGGGGGAGTTGGAAGTGAACAGTCGGGGAAGGGTGTGACAGGGTGGAGGGTAGTGAGGGGGAGTGAGAAGTGAACAGTCGGGGAAGGGTGTGACGGTGGAGGGTAGTGAGGGGGAGTGAGAAGTGAACAGTCGGGGAAGGGTGTGACAGGGTGGAGGGTAGTGAGGGGGAGTGAGAAGTGAACAGTCGGGGAAGGGTGTGACGGGGTGGAGGGTAGTGAGGGGGAGTGAGAAGTGAACAGTCGGGGAAGGGTGTGACAGGGTGGAGGGTAGTGAGGGGGAGTGAGAAGTGAACAGTCGGGGAAGGGTGTGACAGGGTGGAGGGTAGTGAGGGGGAGTGAGAAGTGAACAGTCGGGGAAGGGTGTGACCTGGTGGAGGGTAGTGAGGGGGAGTGAGAAGTGAACAGTCGGGGAAGGGTGTGACAGGGTGGAGGGTAGTGAGGGGGAGTGAGAAGTGAACAGTCGGGGAAGGGTGTGACATTGTGGCGGGTAGTGAGGGGGAGTGAGAAGTGAACAGTCGGGGAAGGGTGTGACAGGGTGGAGGGTAGAGAGGGGGAGTGAGAAGTGAACAGTTGGAGAAGGGTGTGAAAGGGTGGAGGGTAGTGAGGGGGAGTGAGAAGTGAACAGTCGGGGAAGGGTGTGACGGGGTGGAGGGTAGTGAGGGGGAGTGAGAAGTGAACAGTCGGGGAAGGGTGTGACGGTGGAGGGTAGAGAGGGGGAGTGAGAAGTGAACAGTCGGGGAAGGGTGTGACGGGGTGGAGGGTAGTGAGGGGGAGTGAGAAGTGAACAGTCGGGGAAGGGTGTGACAGGGTGGAGGGTAGTGAGGGGGAGTGAGAAGTGAACAGTCGGGGAAGGGTGTGACGGGGTGGAGGAGAGTGAGGGGGAGTGAGAAGTGAACAGTCGGGGAAGGGTGTGACGGGGTGGAGGGTAGTGAGGGGGAGTGAGAAGTGAACAGTCGGGGAAGGGTGTGACAGGGTGGAGGGTAGTGAGGGGGAGTTGGAAGTGAACAGTCGGGGAAGGGTGTGACGGGGTGGAGGAGAGTGAGGGGGAGTGAGAAGTGAACAGTCGGGGAAGGGTGTGACGGGGTGGAGGGTAGTGAGGGGGAGTGAGAAGTGAACAGTCGGGGAAGGGTGTGACAGGGTGGAGGGTAGTGAGGGGGAGTGAGAAGTGAACAGTCGGGGAAGGGTGTGACGGGGTGGAGGGTAGTGAGGGGGAGTGAGAAGTGAACAGTCGCGGAAGGGTGTGACAGGGTGGAGGGTAGTGAGCGGGAGTGAGAAGTGAACAGTCGGGGAAGGGTGTGACAGGGTGGAGGGTAGTGAGGGGGAGTGAGAAGTGAACAGTCGGGGAAGGGTGTGACGGTGGAGGAGAGTGAGGGGGAGTGAGAAGTGAACAGTCGGGGACGGGTGTGACAGGGTGGAGGGTAGTGAGGGTGAGTGAGAAGTGAACAGTCGGGGAAGGGTGTGACAGGGTGGAGGAGAGTGAGGGGGAGTGAGAAGTGAACAGTCGGGGAAGGGTGTGACGGTGGAGGAGAGTGAGGGGGAGTGAGAAGTGAACAGTCGGGGACGGGTGTGACGGTGGAGGGTAGTGAGGGGGAGTGAGAAGTGAACAGTCGGGGAAGTGTGTGACAGGTTGGAGGGTAGTGAGGGGGAGTGAGAAGTGAACAGTCGGGGAAGGGTGTGACAGGGTGGAGGGTAGTGAGGGGGATTGAGAAGTGAACAGTCGGGGAAGGGTGTGACAGGGTGGAGGGTAGTGAGGGGGAGTGAGAAGTGAACAGTCGGGGAAGGGTGTGATGGGGTGGAGGGTAGTGAGGGGGAGTGAGAAGTGAACAGTCGGGGAAGGGTGTGACAGGGTGGAGGGTAGTGAGGGGGAGTGAGAAGTGAACAGTCGGGGAAGGGTGTGACAGGGTGGAGGGTAGTGAGGGGGAGTGAGAAGTGAACAGTCGGGGAAGGGTGTGACAGGGTGGAGGGTAGTGAGGGGGAGTGAGAAATGAACAGTTGGGGAAGGGTGTGACAGGGTGGAGGAGAGTGAGGGGGAGTGAGAAGTGAACAGGAGTGAGAAGGGTGTGACAGGGTGGAGGGTAGTGAGGGGGAGTGAGAAGTGAACAGTCGGGGAAGGGTGTGACAGGGTGGAGGGTAGTGAGGGGGAGTGAGAAGTGAACAGGAGTGAGAAGGGTGTGACGGGGTGGAGGGTAGTGAGGGGGAGTGAGAAGTGAACAGTCGGGGAAGGGTGTGACATCGTGGAGGGTAGTGAGGGGGAGTGAGAAGTGAACAGTCGGGGAAGGGTATGACAGGGTGGAGGGTAGTGAGGGGGAGTGAGAAATGAACAGTCGGGGAAGGGAGTGACGGTGGAGGGTAGTGAGGGGGAGTGAGAAGCGAACAGTCGGGGAAGGGTGTGACAGGGTGGAGGAGAGTGAGGGGGAGTGAGAAGTGAACAGTCGGGGACGGGTGTGACAGGGTGGAGGGTAGTGAGGGGGAGTGAGGTGAACAGTCGGGGAAGGGTGTGACGGGGTGGAGGGTAGTGAGGGGGAGTGAGAAGTGAACAGTCGGGGACGGGTGTGACAGGGTGGAGGGTAGTGAGGGGGAGTGAGGTGAACAGTCGGGGAAGGGTGTGACGGGGTGGAGGGTAGTGAGTGGGAGTGAGAAGTGAACAGTCGGGGAAGGGTGTGACGGGGTGGAGGGTAGTGAGGGGGAGTGAGAAGTGAACAGTCGGGGAAGGGTGTGAGGGGTTGGAGGAGAGTGAGGGGGAGTGAGAAGTGAACAGTCGGGGAAGGGTGTGACGGGGTGGAGGGTAGTGAGGGGGAGTGAGAAGTGAACAGTCGGGGAAGGGTGTGACAGGGTGGAGGGTAGTGAGGGGGAGTGAGAAGTGAACAGTCGGGGAAGGGTGTGACAGGGTGGAGGGTAGTGAGGGGGAGTGAGAAGTGAACAGTCGGGGAAGGGTGTGACAGGGTGGAGGGTAGTGAGGGGGAGTGAGAAGTGAACAGTTGGGGAAGGGTGTGACGGTGGAGGGTAGTGAGGGGGAGTGAGAAGTGAACAGTCGGGGAAGGGTGTGACAGGGTGGAGGGTAGTGAGGGGGAGTGAGAAGTGAACAGTCGGGGAAGGGTGTGACGGGGTGGAGGGTAGTGAGGGGGAGTGAGAAGTGAACAGTCGGGGAAGGGTGTGACAGGGTGGAGGGTAGTGAGGGGGAGTGAGAAGTGAACAGTCGGGGAAGGGTGTGACAGGGTGGAGGGTAGTGAGGGGGAGTGAGAAGTGAACAGTCGGGGAAGGGTGTGACAGGGTGGAGGGTAGTGAGGGGGAGTGAGAAGTGAACAGTCGGGGAAGGGTGTGACAGGGTGGAGGGTAGTGAGGGGGAGTGAGAAGTGAACAGTCGGGGAAGGGTGTGACAGGGTGGAGGGTAGTGAGGGGGAGTGAGAAGTGAACAGTCGGGGAAGGGTGTGACGGTGGAGGGTAGTGAGGGGGAGTGAGAAGTGAACAGTCGGGGAAGGGTGTGACAGGGTGGAGGGTAGTGAGGGGGAGTGAGAAGTGAACAGTCGTGGAAGGGTGTGACGGGGTGGAGGGTAGTGAGGGGGAGTGAGAAGTGAACAGTCGGGGAAGGGTGTGACAGGGTGGAGGGTAGTGAGGGGGAGTGAGAAGTGAACAGTCGGGGAAGGGTGTGACAGGGTGGAGGGTAGTGAGGGGGAGTGAGAAGTGAACAGTCGGGGAAGGGTGTGACCTGGTGGAGGGTAGTGAGGGGGAGTGAGAAGTGAACAGTCGGGGAAGGGTGTGACAGGGTGGAGGGTAGTGAGGGGGAGTGAGAAGTGAACAGTCGGGGAAGGGTGTGACATTGTGGCGGGTAGTGAGGGGGAGTGAGAAGTGATCAGTCGGGGAAGGGTGTGACAGGGTGGAGGGTAGAGAGGGGGAGTGAGAAGTGAACAGTTGGAGAAGGGTGTGAAAGGGTGGAGGGTAGTGAGGGGGAGTGAGAAGTGAACAGTCGGGGAAGGGTGTGACGGGGTGGAGGGTAGTGAGGGGGAGTGAGAAGTGAACAGTCGGGGAAGGGTGTGACGGTGGAGGGTAGAGAGGGGGAGTGAGAAGTGAACAGTCGGGGAAGGGTGTGACGGGGTGGAGGGTAGTGAGGGGGAGTGAGAAGTGAACAGTCGGGGAAGGGTGTGACAGGGTGGAGGGTAGTGAGGGGGAGTGAGAAGTGAACAGTCGGGGAAGGGTGTGACGGGGTGGAGGAGAGTGAGGGGGAGTGAGAAGTGAACAGTCGGGGAAGGGTGTGACGGGGTGGAGGGTAGTGAGGGGGAGTGAGAAGTGAACAGTCGGGGAAGGGTGTGACAGGGTGGAGGGTAGTGAGGGGGAGTTGGAAGTGAACAGTCGGGGAAGGGTGTGACGGGGTGGAGGAGAGTGAGGGGGAGTGAGAAGTGAACAGTCGGGGAAGGGTGTGACGGGGTGGAGGGTAGTGAGGGGGAGTGAGAAGTGAACAGTCGGGGAAGGGTGTGACAGGGTGGAGGGTAGTGAGGGGGAGTGAGAAGTGAACAGTCGGGGAAGGGTGTGACGGGGTGGAGGGTAGTGAGGGGGAGTGAGAAGTGAACAGTCGCGGAAGGGTGTGACAGGGTGGAGGGTAGTGAGCGGGAGTGAGAAGTGAACAGTCGGGGAAGGGTGTGACAGGGTGGAGGGTAGTGAGGGGGAGTGAGAAGTGAACAGTCGGGGAAGGGTGTGACGGTGGAGGAGAGTGAGGGGGAGTGAGAAGTGAACAGTCGGGGACGGGTGTGACAGGGTGGAGGGTAGTGAGGGTGAGTGAGAAGTGAACAGTCGGGGAAGGGTGTGACAGGGTGGAGGAGAGTGAGGGGGAGTGAGAAGTGAACAGTCGGGGAAGGGTGTGACGGTGGAGGAGAGTGAGGGGGAGTGAGAAGTGAACAGTCGGGGACGGGTGTGACGGTGGAGGGTAGTGAGGGGGAGTGAGAAGTGAACAGTCGGGGAAGTGTGTGACAGGTTGGAGGGTAGTGAGGGGGAGTGAGAAGTGAACAGTCGGGGAAGGGTGTGACAGGGTGGAGGGTAGTGAGGGGGATTGAGAAGTGAACAGTCGGGGAAGGGTGTGACAGGGTGGAGGGTAGTGAGGGGGAGTGAGAAGTGAACAGTCGGGGAAGGGTGTGATGGGGTGGAGGGTAGTGAGGGGGAGTGAGAAGTGAACAGTCGGGGAAGGGTGTGACAGGGTGGAGGGTAGTGAGGGGGAGTGAGAAGTGAACAGTCGGGGAAGGGTGTGACAGGGTGGAGGGTAGTGAGGGGGAGTGAGAAGTGAACAGGAGTGAGAAGGGTGTGACGGGGTGGAGGGTAGTGAGGGTGAGTGAGAAGTGAACAGTCGGGGAAGGGAGTGACGGTGGAGGGTAGTGAGGTGGAGTGAGAAGTGAACAGTCGGGGAAGGGTGTGACATCGTGGAGGGTAGTGAGGGGGAGTGAGAAGTGAACAGTCGGGGAAGGGTGTGACAGGGTGGAGGGTAGTGAGGGGGAGTGAGAAGTGAACAGTCGGGGAAGAGAGTGACGGTGGAGGGTAGTGAGGGGGAGTGAGAAGTGAACAGTCGGGGAAGGGTGTGACAGGGTGGAGGGTAGTGAGGGGGAGTGAGAAGTGAACAGTCGGGGAAGGGTGTGACAGGGTGGAGGAGAGTGAGGGGGAGTGAGAAGTGAACAGTCGGGGAAGGGTGTGACAGGGTGGAGGGTAGTGAGGGGGAGTGAGAAGTGAACAGTCGGGGAAGGGTGTGACAGGGTGGAGGGTAGTGAGGGGGAGTGAGAAGTGACCAGTCGGGGAAGGGTGTGACGGGGTGGAGGGTAGTGAGGGGGAGTGAGAAGTGAACAGTCGGGGAAGGGTGTGACAGGGTGGAGGGTAGTGAGGGGGAG
Source organism: Hypanus sabinus (assembly GCF_030144855.1). Classification (NCBI taxonomy): domain Eukaryota; kingdom Metazoa; phylum Chordata; class Chondrichthyes; order Myliobatiformes; family Dasyatidae; genus Hypanus; species Hypanus sabinus. Next base: position 61,816,225 of record NC_082723.1, on the reverse strand, counting down.
TGAGAAGTGAACAGTCGGGGAAGGGTGTGACGGTGGAGGGTAGTGAGGGGGAGTGAGAAGTGAACAGGAGTGAGAAGGGTGTGACAGGGTGGAGATGATGGTGCAAAGTGAAGGAAGGCGGTAATAGTAAAATAAACAAAAAGACAAACCGAAGTTCTGTCCAGAGGAGGTTTTTAGCTAATACGTAAATGGGTATGGGAATGCTGTTCTTCTTTTCTGCACAGATTTCAATTATGTAAGTTGGAAGTCGGCATTTTCTAATGAATTGTGGAGGATTCCTTTGAACAGCAGGCAGAGAAGTGTGACCTCACATCAGAGCAGACTGGTGAACACAGTGTTTTGTTACAGATTAGAAAGAAGTCTGTTCACGTTTCCCAGTTCGTTGAGCTGTTAATCTCAGCTCTGGTTACATCTGGATTGTGAAGGGTGAAGTGTTTTTTTTCTCCCCTGGTGAGATGTCGCTTTGAGGGGAAAGAAGTGGCCGTCCCTCCCATGCCTCTAATTCCACCCTCCATCTCATTTACAGCTGAGCATTTTAAAACAATGCCAGCAGGGAGTCCACCCTGTATTTATGTGGAAAGTATACAAGGAGAGAAATCAAATAAGCCGGGGATGGCCTTCTTTGTCTGAAGTCAAAAGAAAGCCTTGAAGTTGCATTGTCAACTGAAGTTCTCACGTAAAAGGCATTTGCAATATGAAGTGATCAAATGTGCAAAAAAACTGAGAGCTGCGAATCTTTGAAGATACCTTGGGTATCTTTCCTTTGTATTCACTGAAGAGTCTCCATTTTATAATTTAAATACATTATAAATTTCTTGTATTAGTACTTGAACAAAATTGTTTTGCAGTTAAAAGACATCAAAATCATTTTTCTTTGCTATATGTGTATTATTTGGTCTCCAGCTCAAACTATGACTGGATTCCAGGAAGTGTCGGAGCTAGTTTTCTGCTTAGATGTTGGAGCGAGGGCAGGCTAATCTTTGGCATACGATTTGGTATCACCTTTGCATGCCAAAGCTCAGCAGAAGGTCACTGTTAACACGATCAGTTGGTAGAAATCTCCGAGTCCGTACCACCCACAGTACTGTGGACCCCGGGTTGTGCCTGCAGCCTGACTTCTCCTCCGGGTACCATGACATCCATCACTGATGGCTATCGTTCCAGGTGACTCAGCAACTCGTTCTAATTACACAGGTTCTGCTGCCATTTATTTGTGATTAATCGGGGTCGGTCAGACACTGTGCAACGTCCGTGCTTGTAATTTAAGGAGCTTGTTCTGTCAAGGGGACTGTGATGGAGTAAGGTGACAGTTGAAGATTTAGGTTCACGTTCAATTTATCAATTCGTTTTCAGGAACATCTCCTCCTCTCCCACGTCACCAACACGTTTGCTTGGCACTGATTGGCTTGTTTCATCGTGGTGACCATTAGATGGCTATCATGTTTCTGAGTAGGCTGCTGGTAGTTTTGGGAGGATAATCATATAGATATTCAATTCAACTTAACTTACACATGGATTGGTAACAAGATTACCATAAGCCATGGGTCTTCCTCCGGTTGTTCCCTCTGTAATCCAATGCCACCAGAAGCACTTGCGCTTGCCCCCCCCCCCCCCCCAGTGAACAATAGACAAACCCCAGACCAAAGCTACTCAGCAGATCAGACAGCATCTGGGGAGGCAGAGGGATGGTCACCCTCCTGTATCAGAACTGCAGAGCTCAGACCGGGTGTGCTTCTGGTCTGTAAACATAAGAACATAAGAAATAGGAGCAGGAGTAGGCTATCCGGCCCCTCGAGCCTGCTCCGCCATTCAATAAGATCATGGTTGATCTGGCCATGGACTCATCTCCCCCTCCCTGCCTTTTCCCCATTACCTTTAATTCCCCTACTGGAGCAGCTGAGCTACTAGAGCTTGAACAGCTTCTCTTTAGCCTTCTGACTAATCGTTTCCTGGGGAGTGGCTGCCTGCACTGAACAAGGACGGGAGAAACTCCTTTTCAAAAAAAAAAGGCAAGTGAAGGGAGCTTAATAGCCAAGCAACACAAAATGCTGGAGGAACTCAGCAGGCCAGACGGCATCAAGGAAAAGAGTACAGTTGATGTTTCAGGCCGAAACCCTTCGGCAGGACTCACGGCCCGAAATGTCAACTGTATTCTTTTCCTAGATACTGCCGGGCCTGTCGTTCCTCAAGCATTTTGTGTGTGTTGCTCAGATCTCCAGCATTTGCAGATTTTCTCATGTTTGTGTTTAATAGCCACCCACTTTGTGGAAAAGAGAAGGAAAGGAAATTAGCCGCAGCAATAGTTGCGATTGCTGGACGGAACCTTTATATTTAATCTGCTTCAAGGGTGACACGGTCTCGTGGGAGTTAGGGCAACACATTACACTACCAACGACCCAGGTTCAATTCCTGTCGCTGTCTGTAAGGAGTTGGTACATTCTCCCTGCGTGACTGGGTGGGTTTCCTCCGGGTTTTCCTCCCACGGTTCCAAACAAAGAAATGCTATGGAAGAACAGCTGCTTTAGTCATCTTCCAATGCCGGAGCTGTCTCCTCATGCGTAAATACAGGATTATGTAGTGATCATTGATCACCAAGGCACCACACACGTGAGAACAAGTTAGCCAGTGGACAGCAAAGCTCCCTCAGTTGCATTGATATGTCATGGCATGGCATCCTACAGAGAGAGAATAGATCCTTCGCTCTGCCAGTCCTGGAATTCAGAGCTGAATGTACGAATGTAGAGGCTGGACGAATCATGTGGGGTGTCTGGAGTTATTGTTCCCCTACAAGGTGAGGTAGTGTCTGATGGGGTGGGGGCTGAATTTATTGTTCCTCTACAAGGTGAGTTAGTGTCTGATGGGGTGGGGATTCCGGAGTTATTGTTCCTCTACAAGGTGAGGTAGTGTCTGATGGGTTGGGGGCTGAATTTATTGTTCCCCTACAAGGTGAGGTAGTGTCTGACGGGGTGGGGATTTTGGAGTTATTGTTCCTCTACAAGGTGAGGTAGTGTCTGATGGGGTGGGGGTTCTGGAGTTATTGTTCCTCTAAAAGGTGAGGTAGTATCTGATGGGTTGGGGGCTGAATTTATTGTTCCCCTACAAGGTGAGTTAGTGTCTGATGGGGTGGGGGTTCTGGAGTTATTGTTCCTCTACAAGGTGAGGTAGTGTCTGATGGGGTGGGGGTTCTGGAGTTATTGTTCCTCTACAAGGTGAGGTAGTGTCTGATGGGGTGGGGGCTGAATTTATTGTTCCTCTACAAGGTGAGTTAGTGTCTGATGGGGTGGGGATTCCGGAGTTATTGTTCCTCTACAAGGTGAGGTAGTGTCTGATGGGTTGGGGGCTGAATTTATTGTTCCCCTACAAGGTGAGGTAGTGTCTGACGGGGTGGGGATTTTGGAGTTATTGTTCCTCTACAAGGTGAGGTAGTGTCTGATGGGGTGGGGGTTCTGGAGTTATTGTTCCTCTAAAAGGTGAGGTAGTATCTGATGGGTTGGGGGCTGAATTTATTGTTCCCCTACAAGGTGAGTTAGTGTCTGATGGGGTGGGGGTTCTGGAGTTATTGTTCCTCTACAAGGTGAGGTAGTGTCTGATGGGGTGGGGGTTCTGGAGTTATTGTTCCTCTACAAGGTGAGGTAGTGTCTGATGGGGTGGGGATTTTGGAGTTATTGTTCCTCTACAAGGTGAGGTAGTATCTGATGGGTTGGGGGCTGAATTTATTGTTCCCCTACAAGGTGAGTTAGTGTCTGATGGGGTGGGGGTTCTGGAGTTATTGTTCCTCTACAAGGTGAGGTAGTGTCTGATGGGGTGGGGGCTGAATTTATTGTTCCTCTACAAGGTGAGGTAGTGTCTGATGGGTTGGGGGCTGAATTTATTATTCCCCTACAAGGTGAGGCAATCTGAAACAGCGGCATTAGATACGGACAACACACACAAAATGCTGGTGGAACACAGCAGGCCAGGCAGCATCTATAAGGAGAAGCACTGTCGACAGTTCGGGCCGAGACCCTTCATCCCGACGAAGGGTCTGGGCCTGAAACATCGACAGTGCTTCTCCTATAGATGCTGCCTGGCCTGCTGTGTTCCACCAGCATTTTGTGTGTGTTGTTTGAATTTCCAGCATCTGCAGATTTCCTCATGTTTGCGCATTAGATATGGCCTGGAATTCCCTGACAGAACATGCAGCCGCCCTAGTGAGAAATGCAATCAAGCAGAAGTCGATCTGTTTCTCTTCCCTGTGCCGTTGGGAGTGGCTGCAGAAGTGATGGGGTGTAGATTGCATGTTGAGTATACTAAACCTTTCTGTGGGGCAATGTTTATTCAGAGTGGATGGACCGGAACTTCATCGTCCAAGAGTTGCAAGTGGAAAGCCCAGACCAAGTTTGTTCACAGATTCCCTCTCATGGGGATAATGGACATTGAAAGTTGTTTCTGCAGTGTAAAATTTAAGGATTTCCTGAAAAGAAATAGTTTAAATGATGTGACATCTCTCTCATTTCACAGTTCCTTTACTGATTTGGCAGAGGGGACTGTCCAGACTTGTAAAGAAAGAATAAAGGCAGTGCATGAAGGCAGCACTGACATCAGACTGCCGTTGGTTGCTTTTGGTTTTCCGTATTATACCGTAGTCCGCAACGGACAGTGTCCAGCGTGCTGCTCACGACAAGCAATTGACTTCAACATTACTCTCCTATTCCCTACCTGAAAACCAAAAGGTCAGTGAAAACAGGGGATGTGGCAAAAGTGCTTCTCTTCTGTGATGGCTGGGTCAGAGAGAATTTCCACTGCAGGCAAGGCAAACAAGGAACACCTCGTGGAGTGTGAAGTGGAGCCCAAATGTGCTACCAGAGGGAGGGGGTCTCCAACCTGTTTGAAAGATCTTGTTATAAAATGTGGTGTTAGCTTCAGGGAGTGGAGTATTGCAATGTGTACAGTTCATGCAGTAATGTAGCATAGCTGTGATGCCCTCCGAGTCAGTGGGGATAATGGTGTTTCAAAGGGATCGCTCTGTGTCACTGTTGCACCTTTGGACAGGTACCACTTTAAGCTGCTCCCTGTATTTGCATACATCGGACATGCGCTCAACAAACTGAAGGAAATCACTGAAGGGTTCCGAACTTCTCAGCCGCCACCTTTCTGTGTGTTAGGATAGAACGACATCCGTTCACAACTGAGCTCCGGCTCTGACCCCCCAGCACCTTCCAGTTAGGAACTACATGTCAAGGTCAGTCCAGAGGGGTTGACTGCTCCACCCGTGAATGAACCATTTCAATCTGTCCTCGTTGAGACCGCATCACCAAGTATCTAGTCTGGCACCATCTACATTTGGTACTACACCAAGTGAAACCAGACAAGTTAATAACCATAAAACAATTACAGCATGGAAACAGGCCATCTCGGCCCTTCTAGTCTGTGCCGAATGATTACTCTCACCTAGCCCCACCTACCTGCACTCAGCCCATAACCCTCCATTCCTTTCCTGTCCATATACCTATACAATTTTACTTTAAATGACAATACCGAACCTGCCTCTACCACTTCTACTGGAGGCTCGTTCTACTCTCTGAGTGAAGAAGTTCCCCCTCGTGTTACTCTTGCCCCCTAACTCTCAACTCATGTCCTCTTATTTGAATCTCCCCTACTCTCAATGGAAAAAGCCTATCCATGTTAACTCTATCTATCCCCCTCATAATTTTAAATACCTCTATCGTCCCCCCTCAACCTTCTACGCTCCAAAGAATAAAGACCTAACTTGTTCAACCTTTCTCTGTAAATTAGGTGCTGAAACCCAGGTAACATTCTAGTGAATCTCCTCTGTACTCTCTCTAGATTGTTGACATCTTTCCTATAATTCAGTAAACAGAACTGTACACAATACTCCAAATTAGGCCTCACCAATGCCTTGTACAATTTTAACATTGCATCCCAACTCCTATACTCAATGCTCTGATTTATAAATGCAAGCATACTAAAAGCTTTCTTCACCACCCGATCCACATGAGATTCCACCTTTAGGGAACTATGCACTATTATTCCTCGATCACTCTGTTCTACTGCATTCCTCAATGCCCCACCATTTACCATGCATGTCTGTTGGGGTTCGGTCCGGAGCCCGCCTTCCGGGTCTTGCTCCGGTCCGTGGACTCCGGACTCCAGGCCTTGCAGCCAGCCCTCCTGTCACACAGAGCCATTGGATCATCTTGGCTTAAGGAGGTACACCTGTTGCCTATGAGGGGGCAGGTGTTTATTAGGGGCTCGGGGACTGAGCCTAGTTGTGGGGTTGTCTTGCCTGCTCCGGATCTGGTTCTACTCTGGTTGCTGCTCTGCTCACTGGCCTGTTCTGTATCCTGTTCTGTATATGCTCTATCCAGTTGGTCTTGTTCCCCTGCTTCTCTCCTGTGTGCTGGTCCTGCTGTTCCGCCTTATTCGTCTTGTTCACGCTGTCGGTTGCCTTTCCCAATTTACTGGTGTATCCTGGTAGTCCTGCTGCTCACCCTGAACCCAGCTTCCTTCTGATCCCTTGCCTCTGTCGGGCAGGTCTGGCCAGACTGCCACTGCCCGGCAGGGGTTCTACCCCTTCCTACCTGTTGCCTCCGGCTGGACTGCCGCTGCCCGGTGGGGGTTCTGCCCCTGTCTACTTGTTACCCCTCGGGCAGGTCGACCGGATTGCTGCTGGCTGGTGGGAGTTTCTGCCCTTTCCACCTATTGCTCCCTAAGGGTTGTGCCACTCACTTGCCCAGGTGTCTGCGACTGGCCCAGGCCTCTGTGTGTCCACCTGGGATCCATGTGGCCCACCATGAGGAATCCTCCTGCCTTATCCAAACGCTGGGGTCCTCCTGCCTCACCTGACCTCTGGAATCTAGCCCCGCCTGCCTTACCCCTTACATGCCATGGCATCCCCATCCTGTCCTACCCCTAGTACTTCAGTGTCTGCGTCCTGCATTTGGGTCCAATCCTGCCCTCATTCATGACAATGTCCTATTTTGATTATTCCTACCAAAATGTAGCACCTCACACTTATCAGCATTAAACTCCAATTAATGTGGTTTAATTCACTCTTAATGCCTCAAAATGTTTTACATGAACAAAGTGCAACACATATTATGATGCAGAGAAACACACTGGATGAATCAGCTGATAACCAGTTTTAGTTATGATGTGTATATTAAGACACGAGGAGAAACTCCTTGCTTCTCTTTGAAGACTCTATGCTAGGGAGTCAGCTTCTCGTTTAATGTTTCATCTGAATGGTGACATTTCACTCCCTCAGCAGAGCACTAACAGTCATCAGTGTTACTTTGGTTGTGTTGTATCAATCTTTTAGCCGGCTGCACAGTATTCTAGTTAAGGTGGGGTTTAAATGTGCAGAATGTGTAACATTGTGGACTTGCCAGTATTTGATCAGAAATGATTGCCTTGGTAATTTAATTTGAAAGCAAATGTATCATTTAATGGGACTCAATATACACTGAGAGACCATAAACCTTCGTTCTCCATGAGTAGCAAAATTTAACAGTATCTGAGAAATTATCAGTTTCCTATTGTGCATGCTATCCAGAACATGGTAAATAAGAAGAGCACATTAAGGAAATAGTTAATAACTAATATTGGGCAATAAAAGCTGAACTACAATCTGCTTAATTACTTGACATTGCTAGCAAGGCTTGATACGTTTCAGCCGTGGACTTCTGTCCAGCTGCTGAAGCCAACTGGAAAGCAAAGCACTTGAACTTTTGGCCTCAGGAAACAAACTGTCTAGAGTACTCCTGTAGAGGCAGGGGCATGCAGATGGAATTCCATCTGTAACTAATGCACTGTTCAACAGCGGGAGAAAGCATCATCGAGTCTGATACCTGTCTTCATCTAGCCAGACAAGTTCAGCAGCACATTGTGGGCCGAAGGGCCTGTATTGTGCCATAGGTCTTCTATGTTTCTAAGACAGGGAAGTTGTTTCCTTAACCCAAAGTCCTTGGATACTGTTCAAACTATGGCATCAGGATGTTTGGTCCTGGGACTGGCTTTGACCACATCATCATGTGGAACTTCATTGATAGGACATGCAGACATGTTTTCACAAACAAACACATACTGTACTTAAATACAGAACAATTAACGTGCAAAGATCCACACGAGAGGCATGGACCTTATATTCAGCGTGTGACTATGTTATCTGGCTCACTTTGTGTAATACCATGGGACACAACTGGTATGCAAGCAGATTGCTTATTCCGAGATAAACAACATCATTAGCTATTCAATGACAATGAAATAAGATAGACACACACATTTAAAGTTTTAGAAACAGTTTCTTCTCCTCTGCCATCAGATTTCTGAACAGATCACAAACACACGGACACTACCTCACGATTTCTGTTCTCTTTGCACTATGTTTTTATTTATTATTGTAACGTATTGCACTATGTTACTGCCACAAAACAACAAATTTCATAAATGTCAGTGATAATAAGCCTCAGAATCAGGTCTAATATCATTGGCATATGTTGTGGGATTTGTTCAATTGAAGCAGCAGTACATGATAACACAGGACAAAAGACCACGAGTTATGGTAAGTATATACAGTATATGTATATCAAATAGTTAAATTAAATAAGTAGTGCAGAAATAGAGATAAAAAAGTAGTGAGGTAATGTTCATGGTTTCAGTGTCCTTTCAGATATCAGATGGCAAAGGGAAGGATGCTTTTCCTGAATCACTGAGTGTACCTTCAGGCTTCCAGATGGTAACGGTGAGAAGAGGGCATGATGTGGATTTGATACTAAAATGTTTTATGAGGATCAAATAGATCTTCCTTTTCTACCCTGTCAACCACTGGTTGCCATTTTTACCTTCCCTTCCTTCTGAGAGCTGGATGTCCCTGGAAGCTCTGTTTGCACTGAGTACACGCACAAAATCTCTACACACTTCCCCTGCAACCAATGTACAGGTTAAGGGCTGGCCTCAGTTGTTTTCTGATTGATAGAGTTCAATGGCAGGTGAACCTAATGTGTTTTACACCAGATAAAAATAATGTTTATGAATAAATTGGAAGTGACTAACTTAAAAAAAATCATTTGCCACTCATCCACAATTTGCTTCTAACCTTTTGTTGACTCTTCTGCTTTGTGACACTGCTAAATTATTGCAGTGAATTACAAGGAAGTAATAACCTGTCATACACACAAAGGTCATTATTAACAAGAGCAATTATCCTTAAAGCATTCTATATTAATATGTCTTTTACAGCATTACTGAATTTATCATTAACTTCAAACCGTTGATGTGAATGACACCTCAGTGATTCATGTTGTGGACTGAGTCTTGCACTTTGGTTTCCTTGTTTTAATGTTGCATTTCACAAAATGTGTTTTCCATGATTTTTTTAATGTTATGCAGCTGTTATCACCGTCAGTATTTAAATACTGTGCATTCCTACGTGTTCATGTCAGCAGACACAGCTGTGCCCGGTCTAAAGTTGAAGTACAGCACCTCATCTTGTGTTTGGTAATGTTCTCATTCTGACATTCCCCATTCACTCACTGACGAGGTTACACCTTGTCTCGTGGTTCTATCCCACCCCACACACAGAGCATTACCTGATGAGAGACACTCCCCTCCTCCTTCCCGGCAGCTGAACAGGCTTCTTTTGTCCTCGTCTCAGTTTTGTTGAAAGGATTTGGCCTCAAACGTTTGCCCTGTTTCTTTTCCCACAGATGTTGCTGAGTATTTCCAGCATTTTCTGTTTTTGTTTTAGATAAGCAACATTTGCAGTTATTTTACCTTTAATCTCTCATTTCATCCCTTGTCCCTTCATCTGACAGACTTGCCTATATCAGTCAGTGATTTGGAAATTCATCTCCTCAACTTTTTTACCATTGCACCCCTCTTCCACTTTCAAAACCTTAAGAAACCGAGCTTTCGGCATCTTTCTCAACTATCTCTCTGGCTCACAATGAGCATTTTATGCAATCATTTTGTGGTACCTTTAGGCCACTTACACTGTAACTACAGAGGCAAGTTAACTGACCTCAAATGGATTTAATGTACATACACAATACAAATCTCTCTGTGCTATTGCTGAGCTTGACATAGAATATAAAATGTACATCACAGTTAAAAGCCTTTGGCCCACCATGTTGTGCTGAACTACACTTAATTAAATACCTAAAACAACTAATCACTTCAGGTTACACAATGTCCATATCCCACCATCTCTCCATGTACTATGTGCCTATCTAGGAGGCTTTTGAATCCCTTTACCATATTTGGCTCCACCTTCATTCCTGGCAGTGCATTCCAGGGCCCCACCACTCTATGTCAAAAAAAAACAGACCACAAACTGACCCTGTCTCACCTTAAATATGTGTCTTCTGGATTTTACATTCTGACCCTGGGGAGAAAGCTATTGGTTGTCTATCTGCAGTATGCCTGTCATGATTTTATCAACGTCTCTCAGCCTGCAGAGAATACAACCCGAGTCTGGTTAACCTCTCCTCCTCATCCAGGTGGCGTCCTGGTAAACGTTGATTGCACCCTCTGCAAAGCCTCGATAGCCTTCCAATAATGGTGTGACCAGAAATGATTGCAATATTGAAGTGGCTGAGCAAGAGTTTTAGAAAGCTGCAATGTAACTTATTGACTCTTGCACCTAGAGCACCAATTAAGACATGCCATACAGTATGCCTTCTAACCATGCTATCAATCTTTACAGACACTTTCAGGGATCTGTGGACTTGGGGCCCATAGTCCCTCTGTCCATCGCAACTGTTAAGGGTCCTCCCATTAAGAGTGTACTGTCACTTTGCATGTAATCTCCCAAAGTGCAGCTCCTTACATTTTGCCAGATTAAACTCCATTTGCCATTGTTCCATCCACATCTGGAAATGATCAGTATCCAATTGTACACTTTGGTAATCTTCTGCAGTGTCCACAATGCCACCAATCTGTGTACCTATTCACCTACCATCCACATATTCATCCAGATTGTTTGTACTTATCACAAACAACAGAGATCTCAGTATGGATCCCTGCACTACCCCACTGGTCGTGGACCTACAGGCAGAATAAGCCCCATCTACTACCACATTCTGTCTTCTATGGGTAAACTAAGTCTGAACCAATTAGTCAAGTCACTGTGCATCTCATGCATCTTAACTTTCTGGGTGAGATTCCATTACTGGACCCTGTCAAATGCTTTACTAAAATCCATGAATACAATATCCTCAGCTCAACCTTCACCAATCACCTCCATTACCACCTTGAAAATCTCAATCAAGTTAGTAGAATATGACTTTCCTTGCACAAAGCCATGCAGATTCCCCTTAATTAGGCCATGGTTTTCAAACGATGATAAATCCTATCCCTTTAAAGGTTAAAGGTCTGAGGGAAAATTCATTACTGAAAACACATGCCTGAAACGTCAACTCTGGCTATTTCTCCACAGATGCTGCCTGACCTGCTCAGCATTTCCAGTATTTTCTGATGTTTTTACAGATTTCCACCACCTTATGCTTTTTGATTTTTAGTTACGTGATCAAGCTTCCCGGTTAATTTGATGTGACCCCTTCAACTTCATGATTTCAGGGGTTGCTCACGGTTGCTGGTGTGTTAACTCCTTTGTGCGGCTCTTGTCATTGTTGGCTTGCATGGGATCGGCATATTTCAGCCCGGTCTTCGCCTTTAATGTGCACTTAGTAGCTGCCTGATGCAATCCCTGACTGTCTCTTTAGTGGATCATCTATGCAGGCACATTATTAGCTGGCATAAAGACATTCAAGTGTAATTAAGTAGTAATGAGTTTATGAGTTATAACCCAGGCTAACATTTTATTGTTATCCTAGGGATCGCATGTCATGGGAAAAGTTGCCTTTCAGAAGAGGCGGTAACCCAATGCCCCATCTGCATCAGCAAGTGCTCGCAAAGCTGTCTTCAGTCTCTCTTGAAATGCTCTTCCTAGCCTGCATCCTACCTCATTCAAAAGCATTTCAATTAAACCTCAACGAATTTGTCATTTGCTGTGCACAGGTTTCCTCCTTTGTTTGAGTGCTGCTGACTGCACATTGTTCGGAAGTTTGCTGTCAGTTGCTGTGGAATATTCTGAGGATGTGCTAAATTACAGATTCACATTTGTTCTTCTGTTCCGGGCTACTGAACCACAATGAGTCCCTCTTTAAGTTACTAAAAAAGTAGTAAGTTCCAATCTCAGGGCAATAGATAACTCAGCACTTGTACAATAGGGGACGAGCTTAAAATATTTAATTAAAGAACGAAATAGTAAGTGTCAGCCATTAGCTGAGAAATACGGAAAGGCTATGCTTCTGGCCGCTCTCCTCATTAGTAAAAGGCAAGTAACAGTGAAGTCCAAGTGTGCATTATAAGAAAGGGCACTGTACAAGGTTATTGGCTACTTATGTAAAATGATAGATTGATGCCGACACTAGGATCTTGTCATTTTGTGGTTAATGTCCCCACAGGCTAAATCCGTTCCATTATTCAGTTCTGTGATAGAAAAGAACATTTACCTTACAAACTCCCCCTGCTGCGTCCGTCTCTGGTTCACTAAGCATCACTTTAGTTTGTCATCTGTGCTGATCCACCTCTATTCCTCCGCACCGGTTTGCTTTCCAAGCGCGTGACTCGAACGTGTGAACTGCTGGCCCGCAGAGAGACAGTCAGATGTCACCATGTCCACTAGAGCTTTGGAGTTCAGTTAATTAAGTGAACTTGGAAATGGCAGACTCTGTCCTGTGGATCTTGAATGTAACAACGACTCGGTTCACTCGTGCCCTTTCAGGAGGTAAATCTACCCCTCTCACTTAATCTCCTGTGTATCAGACTGCCGGCACACAGCTACGTGCTTGACTTTTAAATGCCCACTGAATTGCAGCAGCAAAGAATTTACTTGTACTGAATTTTTTTAATGAATAAGAAATTAAATCAAATAGCTCATTCAGCAAAAGGTAAGACCATAAGATATAGGAGCAGAATTAGGCCATTTGGCCGATTGAGTCTGCTCCACCATCATGACTGATCCATTTTCCCTCTCAGCTCCAATCTCCAGCCTTCTCTCTGTATCCCTTCATGCCCTGACTAATCAAGAATTTATCAATGTCTGCCTTAAAAATATCAAATGACTTAGCATCCACAGCCGCTTGTTGCAATGAATTCCCCAGATTCACCACTCTCTAGCTAAAAAAATTCCTCCTCATCTCCATTCTAGACGGACGTCCCTCTATTCTGAGGTTGTGTCCCTCTCTGGTCTTAGACTCCCCCACCATGGGGATCATCCTCCCCATATCCACTCTGTCTAGGCCTTTCAACATTCGATATCAAATGAGATCCGCCCCCCTCATTCTTCTGAATTCCAATGAGTACAGGCCCAGAGCCATCAAACACAACTCCTATGATAGCCTTTCAAACCCGGAATCATTTTCATGAACCACCTTGGAACCCTTGATGTCATAAAGGTGAAGGAACAGACACGCAATTAGCCCTCCACACCGCTGTGCCAGTATGTGGGATAATGTACTGGAGCAGTCTTATAGACTGTTAAAGCAGCACAGTGTGACTCAAGGCCTTGTGCCCTCTGGCTCTCCCCCTCAAGGATAAGAATGTTGGCAGCACCAAAGGCTGAGCCCGATGAGAATGCTGAAGACTTGCACTCTTGACCCTATGTTCATCTTTGATCCAGAAATGGAGCAGACACCTTAAATTACATGGGCAATGTGAGTGACTGTCCTTGATGTCAAGTTTGGCTAGGTCTCAGTAAAACTGAAGTCAAATCGGGGAAGACCTGGATACTCTTGGGGCCATGACTCTCAGTGTAGAAGATGATTGGCCTCCCACTGTCATAGTCCATCATTCCAGTAGTAGAAATTCCTGAAAGCCACTTGCTAGATTCCATCAGTGACTTTCCTTCCATCTTATGGTCAGACATGGTGATGTACCCCGAGGACTGCACAGAGTACAAACAACAGAGCAGAACAACATATGGAACAGATGTTGGAGTTAGTCATTTGGCCCTTGAGGCTGCTCAGCTATTCATTGAGGTTTGTCAGGATCACAGCTGAATCATCTACCTTAGTACCATTTTCAGGCATTGTTGACATATCCCTCGATATCCAGAGACCCAGAGATCTGTTGATGTTGGATTTAAATGACCTGCGTAAACGCTCCCCAGACCGTCTGGGCAGATAATTCACTGCTCCCTGAGTGAAGACATTGCATATTGTCTAAATTAAAGTTCTGGGGATGTGTACAAAACGGCCGGCCCGGTATTCAGGCTCTCCCAGCCTCACTGAAGAAGTACCATGGCCGGCTTCTTCTTCATCCTGAGGGTCAGCAACGACCAGAAACTGAGCCTTCCAATGTAGAATCCCCGGGTACAGGAGCAGGTCCAAAGCTGTTTTTATTTTCAGAATTAGAACCAGGTTCAGATTTTTTTAACATTGCCTTAAATGATTTTGTTCTTTTTGCAGCAACAGTACAAGTCATTTTTTAAATGATTTACAAAAACAAATAAACTGTGTAAAATAAAAGAAAAAAAACCCATAATATTTATAGATTCATGAAACATTCAGGAACCTGATTATGGAGGGAAAGAAGCTATTCCTGAATCATTGAATGAGAAAGTGTATCCCTGATAGTTTTAGTCCTTAGTGATGAATGCCAGCTTCTTGAGGGTGTCCACGGGAATGTTACGGGTTGTGCCTGGATGGCGTGGGATGAGTCATCAACCCTTTGCAGCCTCTGTTGATCCTGCAGTCCATACCAGGCTGCAGTGCAACCAGTCAGGGTGCCCTCCACCGGTGCATCTACAGATATTAGTAAGAGCTTTTGGTGATATACTGACTCTCCTGAAACTCCTAGCAAAGTAGAGCCACTTTGTAATTGCATCCACATATAGGGTCACAGGATAGATCCTCTGACATGCTGACACCCAGGACCGAAGCTGCTTGCTGTTGGCCCATCATTGAGGACTGGTGTGTGTTCTCCTGACCTTCTCTTTTACAGAACCTGATTTAACACTTGGCTCCCCAGAGCCTTTCCATCATCCAGGATCCATGTCAGAAACTTGACAGAATACTCTCAACTTGCCCCGACGAGTTCAGCTCATACACTATTTAAGAACCAACCTGGATGAAGAAGTCCTCTTGATTGGAATCCTTCAGGTTAAGAATTCACACCATTTATCATTCTCCACTGTGAACCATTAACAACTTGCACTGAAGCAACTCATGTGGGCTCCTTCAAAGGCACTCCATAGCCCCCTGCTTTAAAGAGCAGGTGTATAAATACTACCACTATCTTCTTTTCTCCTCCAGCAGTTCAACATTCCCACTCATAAATGTTATGATACAGCATCAATGAATATAGAATTGAGACAGGCTCTTTATAAACAAATAAAACATTTGTTAAACTCTGCTCAATAAAAAAACCAAAAGTAAACAAACAACTAACTTAACTGGAAGTTAACTGCTATATGACAACTCAAACAGTTCTTAAAGCGATAAATGCGAACACAGTTCTTAAAGCGATAAATGCAAAAGTCCAGATGATTTACACCGTCAATTAGGAGAGATTTTCCTGAAATAATGAATTCCTCGACGACGTGATGTTACTGCTGATCGCAGCAGAAATATGCCTTGCCAGAAGGATTTATGATGAAGGAAATAAAACGGCTTAAAGGAACTGACCTTTCCTTGGCGAAAAGCTGCATCCAGCTCTTTCTGCTTTCACAAGACGAGCTGTCTCAGATGCAGGCCACTACCCTCTGAATGAGGATTCAATAAGGTCGATCCTGTATTACCGCTGACTGGACTAAACTGGCAGTGTTGTGAAACTGCCGGCAATTAACCTTTGAGACTTAAGGCAGAAAGTAAAACTCCACTTTAAAACAAAACTGCGTCATGAGATGAATACACAGCATAACTGAGTCACTGACGAATTAAACCATGAACTGACCTGCGTCACAGCAAGGCTTTCCCCTTTTATACCTGTTGAAACAGGCCATCACATGACCTCTCACTAGCGGGAAAATTACATTACTCTACCATCACAAGATCTTTACATTATGCTCACCAGATACTCAATTACATCATGGTCATGTGTCAGTCACAAGATACCCACAAGGTATGTAACATAAATAAGTCAATTACCCTTCATTCTGCATTGATATTAGAACTAGCCACGTACTGAGATACAGTGAAAATATTGATTTTTAATACTGCTCTTACAGATCAGACCATTACACAATGCACAAAGGCAGAACAAGGTAAAACAATAACAGAATTCACAATAAAGTGTAACAGCTGCAGAGAATGTGCAGTTCAGGTAAACATTAAGGTGCAATGTCATAATGAGGTAGATTGTGAGGTGGAGTCCTTTTAATTGTAGTAGGGAATTGTTCAAAAGCTTTATAACACCAGGGGTGAGGCTGTCCTTGAGTGTTGTGGTACATGCTCTCAGGCTTTTGTATTGTCTGATGGCATGCTCTCATGTTGGAATGATCCACCCAGCAACACTCTTTGAGGACTCAATACGTATGGACTATGGTATTACAATGAGCAGCGGCTTCTCAGGGGTAGATGGAGGTGACAACGTCAACTGTTCACTTCACTCCATCGATGTTGCCTGACTACCTCATTATGACTGCTGAGTTTCTCCGCCATTTTGCTCAAGGTCTCTAGCATCTTGGATTTTCAGAAAGCCTTTGACAAGATGCCCAACATGAGGCTGCTGAACAAGATAAGAACCCATGGTATTCCCATAAGACCATGAAATCCAGGAGCAGAATTAGGCCATTTGACTCATCAAGTCTGCTCTGCAATTTCATGATGGCTGATCCAATTTTCCTCTCAGCTATAATCTCTGGCCTTCTCTCCATATCCCATCATGCCCTGACTGATGAAGCATATACCAACCTGTGCCTTAGATATGCATAAAGATTCGGCCTCCACAGCTTCCTGTGGCAAAGAATTCAACAGATTTGCCACATCCACCGGCTAAAATAAATTCCTCTTCATCTCTGTTCTAAAAGGAAGCCCCTCTATTCTGAGGCTATGTCGTCTCCCACCATAGGATACATTCTTTTCACATCCGCTTTATCCAGGCCTTTCAGCATTCAATAGGTTTCATTGAGATCACTCCTCATTCTTCTGAATTCTTGTGAATACAGGCCCAGAGCCATCAAACGCTCTTCATATGACAAGTCATCAATCCTGGAATCATTTTCATGAGCCTCCTTCGAACCCTCTCCAGTTTCAGCACATCCTTTCTAAGAAAAGGGGTCCAAAACTGCTCACAATACACCAAGTGAGGCCTCACCGGTGCTTTATGAGGTCTCAACATTACATCCTTGCTTTTATACTCTAGTCCTTTTGAAATGGATGCCAACATTGCATTTGCCTTCCTCATCACAGACTCAACCTGAAAATTAACCTTTCAGGAAACCTGCACAAGGATTCCCAAGTCCCTTTGCACCTCAGTTTCTTGTATTTTCTCTTAATTTAGAAAATAGTCAAACCCTTCATTTCTTCTACCAAAGTGCATGATCATATACCTCCTGACAGTTTATTCCACCCATTATTTCTCCAGATCTGTCTGTCCTTCTGTAGCCTCTCTGTTTCCTCAAAACTACCTACCCCTCCACCTGTCTTCATATCCTCTGCAAACTTTGCAACAAAGCCATCAATTCCATCACCCAAATCATTGACATATAATGTAAAAAGAATTGGTCTCAACGTAGATGCCTGTGGAACACCGCTAGTCACCAGCAGCCAACCAGAAAAGGCTTCCTTTCTCCCCACTCTTTGCTTCCTGCCAATCACCCACTGCTTTAACCATATTAGAATCTTTACTGTAACACCATGGGCTCATAGCTTGTTAAGCAGCCTCATGTGTGGCACTGAGTCAAGGGCCTTCTGAAAATCCAAAGAGTCAGACAGATTAGAAGAATACTGTGTACAAAGAAGTGGTTGACGAAATACAGTGTGGGAAGTGTACGGTCATGCACTTTGGTAGAAGGAATAAAGGCATAGACTATTCCAGAAGTGGAGATATATTTCGGAAATCAGAGGTGCAAAGAGACTTGGGAGTCCTCCTGCTCGATTCCCTAAAGGTTAACTTGCAGGTTGAGTCAGAGGCAAGCAAGGAAAATGCAGTATTAGCTTTAATTTTGAGAGGACAGACTATAAAAGCAAGAACGTACTGCTGCTTTGGAGCATTATGAGTAGTTTTGTGCATGCCGAAGAAAGATGGCTGGCATTAGAGAGGGTCCAGAGGAGATTCTGGGAATGAAAGGGTTAATGTTTGAGGTGTGCACCATGGCTCTGGGTCTGTACACATTGGAGTTGAGAAGAATGAGGGAGGATCTCATTGAAAGGTATCGAATATTGAAAGGCCTAGACAGAGTGGAGTATATATTTCCTATAGTGGAGGTGTCCAGGACCAGAGGCCAAGCCACTGGGTATATTTAAAATGGAGGCTGATATGTTCTTGTTTAGTAAGGGCATCAAAGGTTACGGGGAGAAGGCAGGATAATTGTGTTGAAAAGGATAATAAATCAGCCCTGATGGAATGGTGCAGCAGATGTGATGGGCTGAAACCCAACCCTACTCCTATGTGTGACAGTGTTGTGATCTAAAATCACATTAATTCTGAAGCGTGCAGTATTACGGTGCCATAACTCTGTGTAAGTGAGACAATAATCCTTGCTGCCTGGGTCTACATCGCTCAAAGGGAAACAGTGTCCGCTTTAAGCTGAGTTCTCATCACGGAGATTGAGCAAAAATCTGGCTGCCATCAGAGAGTGAGTGCCAGAGCAATTTGTATTTCGGTGGACCTCTGTGCCCCCCCCACAGCTTTAAGAAGGTTTCATCATGCCGCAGCTTCATCTCATGTCTTTGTTGAACTGTGAGTGCTTTTATGAAGGTTCAGATGGCCCCCAGCTGCACTTTAGTATTCCTGCAAAGACACTTCAGTTGCTGACGGACGCCTGCTCTTCCCTCTGGGTTGTGCCCATCGAAAGTTGCTGCTGTTTGAAGCAGAATGTGATCAGACAAAGCAGGAGACTGGTATAGTGGTGATTGCTTCTGAAATCTTTTGCTTCTTAGTTGAATATTTTATCCAGCCAAACAATTGACTGTAAAAAGATGACATTGTCCTCTGTACGGATGAACTTATTGTCACCATGAATGAGAGATGAATAATTTTTACAATCTCATCTCTTTGGGCTTACAGATGAATTTGTTCACTCTTCCTGAAACGAGTCAAAGTGGCATTGAGTTAATTTGAAGGGACCAAGCTCTTTTCTTGATTCACAGATTCCTTATGCTGACTTTTGAACTTGTTGTTCAATCCTTAAACGACCAGGAAAAGATCTTCAGAAACATGTACACATGGTGTAAGTATAGCTGGGACTTCAAAACACACAGCAAATTAGTTTCTGGGATAGGAAGAATTTTGAGAGCTTCTGCTGGAATGAGATAGCACAGATATGTTTAAGATTACGAAATATTTTTGATTTTGACCTCAGACTCTTTGCTTTGATTACAAGATGATTTAGTAAATAAAACAGATGGAAGAAGGAGCATAAAGATGCCAGTGTGAACACATCCAAGGCACGTTCACGTTCCACAGCTGGTTCATACCAATTAAAAGCTGTTTTTGGCAGGAGTAGTGTGCTCCTACAAGAGGAACATGAGTAATTGCCATTGACATTAGGTATTTTTGGATTCATTCCGATCTTTGACAAAACAACACTGAGAACATTTGCAGACTTGAAGTCTTGTGCATGGTTTGAGCAAATGTAGTGGGACAGAAGAATTTCTTTAGCCAGAGAATGGTGAATCTATGGAATTGGGGCTGGGAGATAAATTGGATCAGTCACAGGAACACAGAAACATAGAAACATAGAAAACCTATAATGCTGTGCCGAACATGTACTTACTTTAGAACTTTCCTAGGGTTACTCATAACCCTCTGTTTTTCTAAACTCCATGTACCTATCTAAGAGTCTTTTAAAAGACCCTATCGTATCTATCTCCACCACTGTCACTGGCAGCCCATTCCATGCACTCACCACTCTGGGTAAAAATCTTACCCCTGACATCTCCCCTGAACCTACTTCAAGCACCTTAAAACTGTGCCCTCTCATGTTAGCCGTTTCAGCCCTATGATAAAACCCCTGACTATCCACATGATCAATGCTTCTGATAAACCATGGATGTCATAATGAAATGGTGGGGCAAACTTGATGGGCCAAATGCCCTAGTTCTGCTCCTATATCTTATGCTCTTATATGCAGGATTTCTGTGCTACTGGAGAAACATGGGGAGAACGGGGCTCTGGAGAAAAACATCCTGACCCATTTATTGACGAGCTTGCGTCCATCCTTTATCTGTATAATGAATATAAGCCACCCAAACCTTGACTTCCAATAGACAAGAATGTTTATTAAAGAAAGGCCTCAATGTCTCAATATTCCCTGGAGAGTTGTTAGTAAACTAACAGAAATGCTGTCAGTGAGGATCAGCATTCTATACATGCTGCCTCTCACACAAGCAAACCAGTTCTCACAAGTTCTAAATTAAACTCTGTAATAATGAAGTAATTGGTTCCATGCAATAGTTTCCGAAATGGTCCGGTCCGATATTACCCATCGATGATGATAAGCATTATACATCTGTAGAATCGTTTTCAGATGTCACAGCAGCATCAGAAACACCAGCGGCTTCTCCTCGCCCACTGCGCTTGCTCAAACCATGCTCAAGACTCCATTGGCTCTTGGTCTGCCATCTCCTCGATGTTAATAGTTTGGTACCAGTCCATCACTTGACCCTGTCCCTTCCCTGCAACCTCCTCCTCCTTTATAAAATGTCTGCACTCCCCTAGTTTCCGCGTGCCACGCATCACCATCAGCTCTAGAATCTATTTGTTAATCATATGCTCTCTGTAGCTTCCTTCATTCTTTGGGACACCCCTGAAAATCCAGCACCTTTCAGCTTCACAAACAACACCTTGATGTCGACTGTTGTATGATAATACTCCTTTGAAGCATCTTTGCTGTTTGCCATTGAAATGCACCGCATGGGTATTGGGCTGATGACTGGAGTTACAGCCAAGAAACAAGAGAGACCCTGGAGAAACTCAATCCTCCTCTCTTTGTAAGTCATTATCCAAGGTGCACAACATAAACTTTCTGCAGGATTGTTTTCTCTGGAGTGCAGAGGCTGAGGAGACACCTGATGGAAGATTGTACAAGGCAGCCAGTTGGTATTTTTTTCCTCGAAGTCAAAGTGTCTAATACCAGGGAACATGTATTTAAGTTCAAAGGAGATGTGCAGGGCAAAGGTTTTTATACAAAGAGTGCTGGATGCCTGATATGTGCTGCCAGGAGTGGTAGGAGAGGCAGATATGAAAGAGAAGCAAATCAGAAACACAAGAAGCTCTGCAGATGCTGGAAATCCAAAGCGAAACACACAAATTCAGCAGCTCAGGCAGCATCGATGGAAATGAGTAAACAGTTGACATCTCGGGCTGAGACCCTTCTTCAGGACTGAGAAGGAAGGGGGAAGACACCAGAATAATGAAAAGGTGGGCAGATGGGGAGGAGGATAGGTGAAGCCAGGTGGGTGGGAAAGATCAAGGGCAGGAGAAGAAGGAATTTTATCAGGGAGGAGAGTGGAGAATAGGACAAAGGGGAGGAGGAGGGGACCTAGGTAGAAGTAATAGGCAGGTGAGAAGAGATCAGATTGGAGAATAGGGGGGGCTGGAATTGTTTAGTAGAAGGAGAAATCAATATTCGTGCCATCAGGTTGGAGGCTCCCCAGGCAAGGTATTGTTCCTCCACCCTGAGGGTGGCCTCATCATGGCACAAGACGAGGCCATGGACTAACATGTTAGAATGCGAATGGGAATTAAAATGTCTGACCACCAGGAAGACCCACTTGCGGCCGATGGTGCAGAGTTGCTTGACGAAGTGGTCCCTCAATTTACGACAGCTCTCACAATGTAGAGCAGGCCGCATCACGAGCACCGGACACAATAAGTGAGTCTAACAGATTCAGAGGTGATGTGTTGCCTCACCTAGAAGGACTGCCGGGATCCTGAATGGAGGTGAGGGAGGAGGTGAATGGGCAGGTGCAGCACTTAGGCCACTTGCTGGGATAAGTGCCGTCCATAAGTCCATAATGTATGATAGAGAAGATTAAGAGATTCTTTGATTGGCACATGACTGTGCAATGCATGGAGGGATATGGGCCATGTGCAGGCAGAAGAGATTAATTAGGCATCATTAGCTTAATTAGTTTGGCACAGTATTCTGGGCAGAAGAGCCTGTCCCTCCCCTGTACTGTCCGACAAAATGTGCTATGTTCTGCCATTCCATACATATCACCTTGAATTAGTTTTGGCTGTACCATCAGGAGAAACAGTTTGGTGATTTGAATAGGAATAGTGGATCTTTCAGATGGATTCAAAACAGATGTCACAATTATTGCAAAAAAAGATCCTTTTTATCACCATGCTATGTTCCTGCACTTTTATTCCCCATACAAAAGCATTTTATCTCAGTAATTGAAACAGGTAAAGGTGACAAAATACCCTTAGGGTGATTTTTTTGCTGGAGGTACATCTGTGTGTCTAATTTCATTACTAAAGTCCTGTTTTGGACGTAAGGTTTGTCCAGCTGACTTTTACTGGGGAGGGGCTATGTGTGAACATTGGACCAGGTCTAGCTGTGAAACACTGTGCTGACATTCATGGTCTTGGTTCATAGGTTCTTTCCCACTTCTCCCTTTGGTGATTGTTCTTCAAATGAACAATAATTAACCATTTGGTTGAGGTAAATGAACCACTTGGTTACAGGACCATGGGACACCAACAGTTGGCACTTCCAGGAGGTAACTGGGGACAAACTCAAATAATTAACATCTGTTGTCCTGTAAGTCTCTACAGGGATTGCATCTGCCAGCAGAAATAGTTGATCAGTATTTTATATTGTTCTCATTTCCAGCATCAAATGAACATAAGAAGCAGGAGCAGGAGTCGGCCATCCAGCCTGTAGAGCCTGCTCCGCCATTCAATAAGATCATGGCTGATCTGGCCATGGACTCATCTCCACCCACCTGCCTTTCCCCGATAACCCTTAATTCCCCTACTATGGAAAAAGGTATCCAACCCTGTCTTAAACCAGAAAAATATTTCATTCATTGATATAAATATCAGTAGCCACTGGAAAATGTGTCATAAAAACAGCAAATAGAGTTTGTTGTTGAATTTGATTGTGCTTCTGATGATAAAAGAACAATATGTTAGAAAAGTGAGAGTTTATCGAGTGCACAGCTGGCAGAGTGAGTGCCGACATGGGTGGGGATAATGCAGGACAGTTTGTCTGAAAAACTCTGATGGAAGGCAATAGTCTGTTTCAAAACTATAGTTTCAAAATAGTTTGAAACTATTCCAAACTATTTAGAGGAATAGTTTGTTCCTCTAAATCCTGCGGCCTGTCGGGTGGTCTATAATATAATCCCATTAACATGGTTGTATCTTTCTTATTCCTCACTTCTATCCGTAAAGGCTCACTAAATGGGCTCTCCAGTCTGTCTTAACGGAATACTGCAGTTTTGCTTTTCCTGATTACTAACACCATCCCTTCACCTTTAATCCCTCCAGCTCTACCATGTCTAAAGCAACAGAACCCTGGAACACTGAACGACCAGTCTTGCCTCTCCTGTAGCCAAATCTCACTAATGAATACAATAAGAAACATAAGAAATAGACAATAGATAATAGGTGCAGAGGTAGGCCATTCGGCCCTTCAAGCCAGCACCGCCACTCACTGTGATCATGGCTGATCATCCACAATCAGTACCCCGTTCCTGCCTTCTCCCCATATCCCTTGACTCCGCTATCTTTAAGAGCTCTATCCAACTCTTTCTTGAAAGCATATAGAGAATTGGCCTCCACTGCCTTCTGAGGCAGAGCATTCCACAGATCCACAACTGTCTGGGTGATACAGTTTTTCCTCAACTCTGTTCTAAATGGCCTACCCCTTATTCTTAAACTGTGGCCTCTGGTTCTGGACTCCTCCAACATCGGGAACATGTTTCCTGCCTCTAGCGTGTCCAATCCCAAATAGGAGCAGGAGTAGACCACCTGGCCCATTGAGCCTGCTGCACTATTCAATAAGATCGTGGCTGTTCTGAACATGGACTCATCTCCATCTATCTGCCTTTTCCCCATTACCCTCAATTCACCTACTATGCAAAATCTAGCCAACCTTGTCTTAAATATATTTACTAAGGTAGCCTCCACTGCTTTATTGAGCAGTGAATTCCACAGAATCACTACTCTCTGGGAAAAGAAGTTCCTTCTCATCTCCATCTGAAGTTTACTCCCTCGAATCTGGAGGCTGTGTCCCCTAATTCTGGTCTTACCTATCAGTGGAAACAACTTTCCTGCCTCTATCTTGTCTCTCCCTTTCATAATTTTATATGTTTCTATAAGATCTCCTCTCATCCTTCTGAATTCCAGCGAGTACAGTCCCAGACAAATCAATCTCTCCTCATAGTCTAACCCCCTCATCTTTGGAATCAACCTGGTGAACCTCCTCTGTACCACCTCCAGAGCCAGTATGTCCTTCCTCAAGTCTGGAGACCAGAACTGCACACAGTACTCCAGATACGGCCTCACCAGTACCCTGTACAGTTACAGCGTAACCTCCCTGCTCTTAACTTCAATCCCTCTAGCAATGAAGGCCAACGTTCCATTTGCCTTCTTGACAGCCTGCTGCACCTGCAAACCAACCTTTCGTGATTCATGCACAAGCACCCCCAAGTCCTTCTGCACAGCAGCATGCTGCAATCTTTTACCATTTAAATCTGATCTTCCATTTTTCCCTCCAAAGCGAATGACCTCACATTTACCAACATTGTATTCCATCTGCCAGACCCTTGCCCTTCACTTATTCTATTTACATCTCTCTGCAGACTTTCTGTATCCTCCGCACAGTTTGCTTTTCCACTCAGCTTAGTGTCGTTGGCAAACTTAGATACATTACACTCGTCCCCTCTTCCAGATCGTTAATGTATATCATAAACAGTGGTGGGCCCAGCACTGACCCCCTAAGGCACACTGCTCACCACAGATTGCCAACCAGAGAAACACCCGTGTATCCCAACTCTCTGCTTTCTACTGGTTAACCAATTCAATATCCATGCTAATACATCACCCCCAACTCTATGCATCCTTATCCTATGGATAAGACTTTTATGTGCCATCTTATTGAACGCCTTCTGGAAATACAAGTAAATAACATCCATCTGTTTCCCTCTATCCACTGTGCTTGTTATATCCTCAAAGAACTCCAGCAAGTTTGTCAAAACTTGACCTGGCTTTGCTAAATCTATGTTGTGTCTGCCTGATGGATCCATTTCTTTCCAGGTGCCTCGCTGTTTCTTCTTTAATGATAGCTTCAAGCATTTTTACAACTACAGATGGTAAACTAACTGGCCTATAGTTACCTGCCTTTTTCCTACATCCTCTTTTGAACAGTGGCGTGACATTCGCCCTCTTCCAGTCCGCCAGGACCTGCCTAGAGTCCAGAGAATTTTGGTAAATTATCACCAAAGCCTCAACTATAACCTCTGCCATTTCTTTCAGTACCCTGGGATGCATTTCATCAGGATCAGGGTTCTTGTTTATATTTAGGCCCACAAATTTGCTCAACACTATCTCTTTAGTGATAGTTGTTGTATCGAGGTCTTCACCTCCCATCACATCCATATAATCTCTCTTCGGCATGTTACAATATGATAACTCCACGAGCTGATCCATGCCCAAAGCTCATCCACCTTTCCTAAAGTACTCCCTGCATTGAAATATATGCAGCTCAGAACATTAATTCTACCCTGGTCAACCTTTTGATTCCTGACTTTGTAAGTAGGCATAAAAACAACTTTCTCCACAACCACACCACTGTCTGTTGTGGCACTCTGGTTCCCAACCCTTGCAACTCTAGTTTAAACCCTCCCGCTCCCAACTGTGCAACATTAACAAACTTTCCCATTAGGATATTAGTCCCCCTCCAATTCAGAAGCAAACCATCCGTTCTGTACAGGTCACATCTTCCCTGGGAGAGAGCCCAGTCTGAAATCCTCCCTCCTGCACCAATTCCTTAGTCACGTGTTGAACTGTACGATCTTTCTGTTTCTGGCCTATGGAATGCTTGCCTTTATTAGTCAAGGCATTGAGTTCAAGAATAACGATATTGTATTGCAGCTTTATAAATCTCTAGTCAGACCACATTTGGAGCATTGCATTCAGTTCTGGCCACTCTATTATATGATGGATGTAGAGGCCTTGGAGAGGGCGCTGAAGAGGTTTACCAGGATGTTGCCTGAATCAGGGGGCATGTGGGCAAACTTCCGGTTGTTTTCTCTGGAGTAATTGGTTCACTATCATTTCAACTTTCATGTTGGCATGATCATATCAATAATAACACAAGCAAGCAGCGTGGCAATTGTGTATCAGCAAATACCATAGCCTTCCACGAAATATATCTCTAAGTAAACTTGGGTTCTTTTCTCTGGAGCAGCGGAGGATAAGGGGATACCTGATATAAGTTTATAAAATTATAAGTGGCATCGATGAAACAGACAGCCAGTATCTCTTTCCAAGACTCGAAAAGTTTAATCCTCAAGGCGTGCATTTAAACTGAGAGAGATAAAGTTCAAGGGAGATGTGTGGGGCAAGTTTATTTTACACAGAGGCTGATGGGTGCCAGCAATGTACTTCCAGGGGTAGTAGTGGAGGTAAATATGGTTGAGGCATTTAAGAGGCTCTTAGACAGGTACATAAATGTGTAGAAAATGGAATGATGTGAACCATGTGCAGGCAGAAGAGATTAGTTTAATTAGTGTCGTTAACTGAATTTGTTCGGCTCAACATGGGCTGAAGTGCCTGTTCCTGTGCCGTGATGGAGGTAGATAATTGTACCCAGGGAATGGTTTGTTGAGCCTGTACTGGTTTAACTGCAGGACTGCAGCCCAGGGGAGATGATTGATAGTCTGCAGAGCCCACACCTCTCAGCATTCCGAACCTCAGAGCTGTGTGTGTAACTGGCAGCATTCACATTCTTCTGACCTTGAAGAGCTGATTGAGAATTGCAAGAGTCCCATAACTTTCATAATTATTGAGAGTGCACTGTAGGATTTTACTCTAACTGAAGTAGTGCTGGAGTAATGCGAAATTCATTGTTGGACGCTCCGTTCTTGGAGACCAGCATAGTCCATGGGCTGGAGTTGTGCAATAATGTTAACAATATGAAGCAGGAAACTCTGTAGTTCCTGTTTAAGTATACGCTCCAGGAACTGTTGAGGATGGAAGGTCAGTGGCTTTTGCCATGCTGTTTAAATGGACTTAAAGTATTTAAATAAGGGTAAATTATTCCATTTTCTGGACCATAAGTTGATTATCCACTCTAATTTCTTTTCAGTGGTACTTGGGAAATGACAAAATATTTCAGAACCTGAATCCCAGCACTATTAACAACTGACCAGGTACATTGGTATTTATAAAAGGGGAACAAGAGGTACTTTGAACAGAGGCCAGTCACCTGTTTGTCCAGAGACCTGCATCCTTTTGATCTATTACAAACAGGAGCCACGGTAACACAGCGGTCAGTGCAACTTTGTCACAGCTCGGGCAGTCTGGAGTTTGGAATTCAATCCTGAGGTCGGTACGTCTTCCCGGTGGAATGCATGGGTTTCCCCTGGGTGATTCGTTTTCCTCCCACAGTCCAAGGACGTATTGGGAAGGTTAATTAGATTAGGCGAGGGTTAATCGGGTTTGTTGGGTGTTGCATAGTGTGGCTCGAAAGGCCTACTCAGCATTGCATTAAATAAATATCTCCTGAGCTGTAGTGGCTCAAGAAGGTTGAAAGCAACAGAGCTGAGCAATACATTTTGGTCCTGTCGCAACATGTGGAAAGATGAATATGACAGTGACTTAATGAAATGACAGAATTTCTCCCTGTACAAGTAATTTCTCCCATGATCCTGTGTTTTTGTTGTGTTTGTAATTTCTTCTGTGCTGATGGTGAGAGAGTTAACATTTCATCAGAATCATCTTTCAGTTTCTCTCTTCGCATTTGCTGCCTGATCTGCTGACTGAATGCAGCATCTTCTGATTTTACATCAGATTTCCAGCACCTCATGGTTCTTTTTAATGGTCCATGGTTTAGAAATATTGTTAAGAGGTTATTGGTATTGTTAGCTGCCTTTGCCCTGTTATTTTCATTATTTTAAAATATGATTGAGATGAAAACAACATCTCTGTGCTGTACATCAATAAAGAAATAAACATTTGAAAAATACATAATAATAATAGAATTCAGGCAAAAGGCAGTGCATATGGAATGCCTCATTTTCATTTCAACATTGTAGTACATTATTATCCATTAAAATGGGGTTAAGGCAATTTGTATGTTATGAATTTTCCCCAAAAATGGTCTGGCATTAAACAAAATGCCAGGCCTGTGTTGCTATTGGAAGCTGAGAGTTAATTTAATCTGTAATGTTTGGAGAATGCAAGAACAGCAGATGGATTTCATTAATGCTGACTTGACGAGGAGCAACACACTATCAGAGCTGAGTTACGGGCAAGTGACAGGACATGGCTGGTGTGTGAGCATTTGCTTCTGTGCTGAGGCATCCAGCAGTGATACACTAGTTAGTCAACAAGTGACACGCGGAATTGGACAGGTAACAAAAAAAATAACTGAGGAATAAAGGGTTTAAATAATCCGTTTTCATGACTTAGTAGAAGTACACAAAAAAATGTTTCCCAAACAAAATCATTCTCAGTGACTTATTCTGATAGAATTTCATTCTTTTCTGATGGCCTGAACCACAGGATATTAAAGGGCAGCAAAGTGACATATTAATCTGGAGACACAGAAATTGCAGGTGCTGCAATCTGCAGCCACACACAGTCTTCTGGAGGAACTCGTTGGGTTAAAAACAATTTCTATTCAGTTTTTGCAACTGGGCGTCACTAACAAGGCCAGCATTTATTGCCTGTCCCTTATTAGCCTTGAACTGATTGGCTTGCTGAGCCATTTCAGGGGGGCATTTAAGAGACGCCCACACTGGTAGGTCTGAAATTTAATAGGTTTAATATGTTGGTTGCATATGAAGCAGTTTATTACAGAACTAAATCTCTGATGGTAAGGCAGTTTCATCAGTAATATTGGCAATAGCAGGGATACTAATGAAGACACATGGGTGATTCAATATGTACTCTGATGAAATCCTTGACCCAGCTACTCACACCTTATTTTATTGCTTCTTCCTTCATCCTCCCTAAATTTTATTGGGGCACTACTTTGTCTTAGGAACAAGTGTATACAGTTGCCTAATATTTTAAAACTAGATTGCTAACCAATTAGATGGTGATCATGCTTCTTTGGCAAGTGGATAGGTTGGTGAGACCGAGCAAGAGAGTTCTTATTCACATGGCATCTCCTCAAGAATTATTGGAGCATGAATGAAACCAGTTGGTCGTATGAGCTCATGCTGGATCATTGCAAGTACAGTTCTGTCAGTTCCATTCTTCACCAATTTCTCCCATGTGTCTGTGAAAATCCCTGTGAAAACGATGAATCCACACAACATTGAGGCAGTCATGGAGCAACACAGCATAGATACAGGCCCTTTGGCCCAAGAAGTCCCTGCCAACCATGGTTCCCACTTAGCTAGTCCTAATTCCCCGAGTTCAGCCTATACTTGTCTAAGACTTGCCCCTCCACGTACCTTTCAAAGTGCTTTTTTAATGATACTATTATACCTGCCTCAGCCACTTGCTTTGGCAGCTTTTTACGTATACTCAACACTCTCCACATGAGAAAATTGCTCCTCAAGTCTCTTTTTAAATCTTTCCCCTCTCACTGTAAACCTGGGCCCCATAGTTCCGGACTCCCGCACCCTGGACCATTCTGATCACTTTGTAATAAACATCTTTCCTCATGTTCTCCTGACTGTGTGGTTCCCCAGTGTCAATCTATGCCCCCTGGTCCTTGACCCCTACTATCGATGGAAACAGTTCATCTTTATTGACTTTGTGTGAATTGTCAATGGCAATCAGCTCTTAAATCTCTATGCATAAGGAGGCCAATCTCAGCTTGACCAATCTCTCTACATGAGATTTCTTTGCCCAAGAATATTTCACTGAACCTTTTCTACTTACAAACCTTGGACTGTCCCAAAGTGCTTGACGTTAATGATGCCATTTTTTTTGAAGTGTAGAGAATCTTTAGTCGGGGAGCACAACCACCAACTCCTACAATAGCAATGAAATAGGTATCTGCTGGTAGACAGATAATTATTGACCCAAAAATGGGAAAAAAATAGCTACAACCCTTTTCCAAAATTGACATGATTTTTTGAATCCCAGTGTTAGAATCAGCTGGCCGGTGGTCTGGTAGCATCAACACCAGACTTCAAAGCCAAGTACTGTACTAGTTTGAGTGTCGAGCTAGCAACTTGGCCTCGTTAAAAAAATGGTCAAATACCATGGAAATGGTAAAAATGCCACCCAATGCGCAACAAGAAACAAGAACAATTTTAGACTGATTCAATATTCATTTGGAGACAATAGATGAGAGAGAGAACTAATTCAGCATTATCTAAAAGTGCCAAGAACATTTAACTGAAAAAAGACTTCAGCCACCAAAGGGAAGAGTGCTTTCACAGGGTAAAGGCCCTGACAGAAAACAATTGGACGTCTATATCATTGTGGGGTGTGGATTTATCAGGCTTAACTGCACACAGGGGAGAGGCAAGTCATATTTTGTATGTGAATAAAGGGCCCCAGCTATACTGGAAATAATCCATCCAATACTGTATTATTCATAATGAACTGCATCCTCAACTCTCGGGGTGAGAGGCTGAATTGGACAAGCATGAGATGGGAGTTGTCTTAACATGGCTGTGAATTCATGAGGAACACACTTTCATTCTGGCTTCTTAAGGGTTTACCATGGGATACAAAAGCACATAACACCGCCATCTTGTTCTTGGAGTGGTGGATGCTGGGATGATGGCGTTGGGTTAATTGACCATCCCTTTGCTAACTCATTAGCTCCATTGACATTCAGTCATTGCCAATCTGTTTTGCAAAGCAGCAAGATATCTGTTCTAAATGTCTGCCATGGACCCTTAAAAAAAATGGACCTTGTGGGCAGAGCAAGCATCTCTATCGGTTGAAGCTAAGCTGTGACAATGACTGATATGTGACCACATTTTGCTTGCAATTTATACCAAGTTGTACCCCATAGTTTTAATTGGGATCCCCAAAGATAGAGCAACATGAGAAGATTATTTAATCTCTTTAGCTTCTCTCCAGACTTCTGGCCCTGGCTGCCTGAGGAATTCTGGTGCCTTTTCCCAGAGACAAGCTTTTAGTTGCACCAATTCTCCTTTCCCAATTATTTTTCTCCAGGTCTAATAGGCTAAGCTCCCAATCTCTCACTTATTGGCTTGTCATAGAGTTTGTTTCAGCTTTTGTAGAGATTACTTTGTGGAATCGTTGATTCAGACTGCACAGAAACAGGCCTGTTGGCCCACCACGTCCATGCAGACAGTTGGGCAACCATCTACTCTCATGCCCTTTAGCAGCACTTGGTCTGTTGCTTGGAGACTCAAGTGCTTCTTCAGATATTTCTTAAATGTTATCAGGGTCCCAGCCTCCATCACTCACACAGGTGGTGCTCTCCGGAACTGAACTCGAGTTGACAGCCAGCAAAGCAGTTAGGAGGTTCAGCGCAATAAAGTTCCACTGAAGTAGCAAGTCAGTGTCCACCCATTCTCTCCATTATTGTTACTGTAACTCCATTTGATGTGTTTCATTGCACACTATGTACAATTGAGCTGTCATTCAAGAAGTTGGTCTCATATTTCTTCACAGAAAATCTGTACCTGGATAATTAACCTTGGGTAGAAATCAATTTCAAGTTCAAGTTTAATTGTCGTTCAACAGTACATGAATAGCCATGGATATAGCCAGTGAAACATTGTACTCTGGGGTCGAGATACCAAACACAGTACCAACGGTCATTAACGGCACAAGGCAGACATAGCACATATAAGACAGTAGTGAAATGCAGTTGCACACAGAAAAATATAGTCCAAGTCCCTGAATCTTTGAAAGTTGTGGCAGTCTGCAGTCAAACACAATACGTTTTGTCTTCTGCCGAGTGAACACTGGGTTCAGCATGGACACCACATCACACTGCCTCTGGTGGAGCACACCAACTCCAATGCCTCCCTCCTGGGTGGCTGAAAACAGACAACACTGCGGTCTGAGGACTTGTCCTTATGACAGCCGAGGCTACACAGCTCCCCCACCATTCGCCATCAAAATAGCGAATTGTACTCGTAGCATTCCGCATTACCTATTTCCGACAGGGTCTCGCGATCACAAGAAAAGCAACTCAGACAACCACTCGCTCTTAGACTGCACCCCACCTTTGTGCGCCAACGCCTCTCTGTCACGGGCAGCATCACAGTCCGCACTAAGTCTGGCTCCTTCAGTTTCACCGCCAACAAGCAACTCGCTGATGGGGTAGACCTGTAGTACTTTAAGTTCTTAATGTCCAGCAGGGTCTTGCGATTGTTACAATGATGCTTGGTTGGCCCCGTAGAAGCCTCTGCATCTGAATGTGCCACCATCTTACTGGAAGAAGAAGTGAATATGTAATCTCAAGTTATGCAGGGAATTTGAATATGAAAGAACAGAAACAATAGAAACTGAATGCGAGCTGTTTGATAAACATAATTGATTCTGAAGTCATAAAATTCATGAAGTCTCTTTATTGTCCAAATTCAAAATTGCCAACTCTTTGTACTAGAGAGTTCAGGAACTCTTTACATGTACGTCTAAAGGGCTCTTTCAGGACAGGATCTCAGCTTCAAAAAGAACATGAAAATCTTTAATCTGTCAAATTCTTGATGTGTTTGGAACACATGGTGGTTGTTCGACTGATTGTGTAGCATTTGTCTCCATAAATGCGCTTTTAAATTTTACAGTTGTATCTGTGAATCTGTGCTATATAAATGATCTGGGTGAAAATGGTAGATGCGTGGATTAGTAAATTCACAGATGATAGGCAAAAACATTGTACTTATTATTGATGGAAATGGCCACAGGGGTACTCTGCACTCCTGGTTGGTGTACTCTGCACTTAGGGTTGGTGGTGCTGTGGATAGTGTAGACAATTGCTAAAGCATGTACTGATATGCATCAGTTGCAGATATGGGCTTAGAAATGACATAAAGTTTAATCTGCAATTTGGGACATTGAAGGTAAAGGGATTTCACACTGTTAATGGCAGAACCCTTCACAGTGTTGATTTACAGAGAGTCCTTGTGGCCACAGTCCATAGCTTCCTGAGGGTAGCTAAACAGGTTGAAAGGGTAATATAGAGTTTGTATGGCATGTTTGCTTTTATTAGTCAAGAGCTCAAGAGCCAGGAAATTAACTTGCACCCTTATAAAGTTCTGGTTAGGCCGCATGTGGAGTATTGCATTATAGGAAGGATATGGCGGCTTTGGAGAGGCTGCAGAAGAGGTTCATCAGAATACTGCCTGGATTAGAGGGCATGTGCTGCAAGGTGGCTGGACAAACGTAGACAGCTGTATTTGGAGCGACTGAGGCTGAGGAAAGACCTGATAGAGGTTTATAAGATTATGTGAGGCATAGATAGAGTAGACGGCCAGTATTTTTTTCTCATGTCAGAATGTTGAATACTAGAGGGCATGCATTTAAGGTTAGAGGGAGTAAGTTCAAAGGAAATGTTTGGGTCAAGTTTTATAGACAGAGAATACTGGGCATGGGCTGTTAGTGATGGTAATAGGGGCAAGTACGATAGAGGTATTTAAGAGGCTCTTTGATAAGGCACATTATCAGAGGATTGAGTGACCCAATTGAATTGAGAGAGGAGGCTGTCACAGGTCAGTGCGAGAGATTTAAAAAGAATAGTTCGGAGGCTTTCAGCTTTTTCCAGCTGCCCAATCAAATTGCATTTCATTAGTATTGGCAAATAAGAATAAAGCAGGGACAAGTGGAGCGGCCATTGTGCAAGTAGACCAGTATTAGAGTGGTGAGGCTTTGGCTCAACAGGCTTGGGTATGGTATGTTTCTTCTTCTGCATTCTTCATCAGTTGCAGCAGTGAGAATGACCTCTAGCCTCCTGGACAACCACATCTGCACCAGCTGCACTGAGCTGCAGTTCCTAAGGAAACATTTTAAGGAACTGGAGCTGCTGATCAATGACCTTTGGCTCATACAGAAATATAAGGAGGTGATAGATGGGAGCTACAGGGAGGTAGTCACTCCTAAGGTGCAGAAGGCAGGTACCTATGTGACTGTCAGGAGAGAGAAAAGAAATGGACAGCCAATACAGAGTACCTCTGTGGCCATTCTCCTCAATAATAGGTGAACTGCTTTGGATACTTTGAGGGGTCAACCAACTAGGGGAGCCAGATCAACTGGCAATGAGTCTGGCACCGTGGCTCAGAAGGAAAGGAGGGGAGAAAAGGAGGGCAGTGGTAACAGTGTTGGGAAGTGTATGGTCATGTGTTTGGGTAGAAGGAACAAAAGCATAGACTATTTTAAGCAGGCAGAAAATTCAAAAATCTGAGGTGCAGAAGGATTTGGGAATCTTTGTGCAGGATTCCCCTAAAAGTTACCTTGCAGATTGAGTTGGTAGTAAGGAAGGTAAATGCAATATTAGCATTCATTTCAAGAGGACTGGAATATAAAAGCAAGGATGTAATGCTGAGGCTTTATAAGGTATTGGTGAGGCTTCTCTTGGAGTATCGTAAGAAGTTTTGGGCCCATATCTTAAAAGGATGTGCTGACATTGGAGAGAGTCAGAAGAGATTCACAAGTATGATTAGAGGAATGAAAGGTGTATTGTAAAAGGAGTGTTTGATAGTTCTGGGCCTGTACTCACTGGAATTTAGAATGATGGGGGATCTCATTCAAACTTATCGAATGTTGAAAGGCCTAGATAGAGTTGCTGTGGACAGGATATTTCCTGACGTGGGGGAGGCTAGGACCAGAGGGCACACCCTCAGAATAGAGGGACATCCATTCAGAATGGAGATGAGGAAGAATTTTATTAGCCAGTAGGTGGTGAATTTGTAGGATTCATTGGATGTATTTAAGGCAGAGGTTGATAGGTTCTCGATTAGTAAGGGCATAAAAGGTTACAAGGAGAAGGCAGGAGAGGGATTAGGCATGATGAAATGAAGCTGACTCGATGGGCTGAATGGCCTAATTCTGGACCTATATTTTATGTTGTTTATGGTCTTTATAAGTATACAGGGAATGGACAGAGATGGATATTGCAAAGGCATAAGTAATATTATATAGTTAGGTATCTAATTACTAAATTAATTAGTTTGGCTCACCTTGTGGGCCAAAGGGCATGTTTCTGTACTGTACTGTTCTGTGTTCTATTTCAACAATTCTCCCTAAACCCATCTCACCAGAAATGAGTTTATTTTTGAGCACAGTGAATTCCATTACTGTAAATTCCAGAGCAATAAAAGAAGTTTCAAAATGATATAACTTCTCAGAAATAATTTAATGAGTCCCTTTTTCAATGTCTGGAATTTGCTGTTGAAATTAAGAGCCTAATGGACTATTCCCTGCTTCCTGCCTCCAATTCTGTTCAGAGTTGTAATCTAAATCCAAAACAACATTGGTTTTGCACTCAATTTGAATCAATCCATCAGCTAATTTCGTGCAGAGTTTTATGGCAGACGTGTTTGAGCGCACGCTCGCGAGTGTGTGTTTGTGTGTGTAGAAGCTGAGGATCAATGGAGCCTAATGTTCATCAATTACAGAGTTGGTAATGAGGTGAAGGGAGATCAGATTCCCTATAGATCAATAAATCATGTGACAGAAATGAGGATGAGCTGATAGGAATCCCAGCACAAACAAGAGGAAAGCAACTTGTCAGTCCATGGCTTCTATACTGCCGTAAATCAGTTGGGAGAGCAATACCTCATATTCTGTCTGGCTAGACTCCAATATGATGACAGGAACATCGATTTGTTGAACTTCCAGTAATTACCACCTCCCCCCCCCCCCCATCACCATTCCCCATTTCTGATTCCCTCTCTCACCTATTTCCTTACATGCCCGTCACCTCCCTCGGGTGCTCCTCCCCCTTCCCTTTCTTCCATGATCTTCTGCCCTTTCCTATTAAAATCCCACTTTTCCAGCCCTTTATCTCTTTCACCAATCAACTTCCCAGCTCTTTCCTTCACCCCACCCCCTCCCCTGGTTTCACCCATCACCTGCCACCTTGTACTTCTTCCTCCCCTCCCCCACCTCTTACTCGGACCTATTCTTTTCTCCCCAGTCCTAATGAAGGGTCTTGGCCTGAAACGTTGATGGGCTACTGTATTCTATTGATGCTGCCTGACCTGCTGAGTTCCTCCAGCATTTTTTGTGTGCTACTTGGGAATTCCAGCACAAAGAGCAGTTCCTCTGCTTTTTCGGATGACACAGAAGTGTTTTTGCAGGAACAATAGAAGTAATAATGCGCTCATCTCAAACCTCTGGAGCTCAGGCGTTCTAGTTCTTTGCCACGGACTGGTGAAAATAAAATGGTCAATGCTGGTGCTCTCAGAGTTAGGAATTAAACCTTGGATTTGCCCCATCCTGTCACTCAGCTTGCGTACCTACACTGATCGGTTCCCGGTCAGTGACGTGCATTGTTTTAATCAGGGTGTGCTCCTTAACTTCGAAAGAGAATCTGTTGTTTATCACACCATGAGTCTGGTTTCTCAGAGAAGTGAGACAGATACTTCTGGATTCTAATTGAACATAGAGCGAACTCACTGTATTCAGCTGGAGTCATGTAAGGTATTTGGAAAATCAGACCCTCTGTGATTGCAGTCATCAGGAGCAACTACTGATCTTGACTACTGTGACATGGGCTTCAAATCTTGTTCCTGCCACAGTAGACATGTTTCAAGAATAGGAGACATGCAGGAATAATTCAGCACAGTTAATGATCTATGTTGTTCCTAAAGTTCTAAATGGATTTGACAATGATAAACCTCTGTTATTTTAGCTGAGCTTCAGGTTCCAGTGTTGAATACACAAATATCTATTTTTTTCACTTGTTTATTGTATTGGATTGTACAAGTGTACTTGCAGTATATAACTTATTGCCTTGCTGTTACAGACAAAGTCGACTGAAGTTTCAGAGTTCTGTTCGTTTCCCCTGGCCAACCTTGCCGTCTCTGACGGAGCTTTTCTCTCAATCTTGTCACTTCTCAAGCATATTCTACAATAGACGTTTAATACTGCTGCTCATACTGAACGCTGCAGGTCTTTCCACGGATCCGTAAAGCAAGATTAGTGGTGGTGAATGGAGAGGGTTAAAAATTGGTCGGGTGTGCAGTGGGTGGGGGACGCACATTGATAAGGGGGATGTAATGTGGGCAGAGAGTGCACAGTCACTCTGGGGTGTATTTGGAGAGTTTGAGGGGTGTTCTGCTGCATCTCGTTCTTCCCCTTTGTTGAAAGGTAATAATAAACATGAGTGAAAAGAAGGAACTTCCCAAAGCAATTTTTACGATTCTTACTTTCAACTGCTACTGCGCTCTAAGTTTCAGAGTGAAACAGTAGTTTCCAATCACAGGTACTCATCTTTCTCACCACTTCCTCCAGTTTTTACCCTTATCCACTGTTCAGGAGACCTTCCAGTGTTTTGTTTCATTGGCATTGGCTTGTCTTGATTCCTCCTGGCATATCCGTTAGGACTGGGCAGTGAATGTTCATGGACTGCTCAAAGCTTATAGGTTGACGTTGGAAGCAACACACACAAAATGCTGGAGGAACGTAGCAGGCCAGGCAGCATCTATGGCGATTATGAATGGTCGATGTTTCGGGCCAAGACCCTTCAGCATTTTGGGTGTGTTGCTTGGATTTCCAGCATCTGCAGATTTTCTCTTCTTTGAGGTTGACAATGGAGCCACGAAATCAAGGTGGAACTCTACATCTAAGGATTTCTGCAACGCATGTTTGAACTGAAACTCCTAAATATGAATAGGCCGTACAAATAAATATCATCTGGCATCTAACTGACACAAATGAATTCTGGGTACGTTTATTGGATAGAAGTGACAGGTGTATTTTTTTTCCTTTTGAATAAAAAGTGGGATGTTTCATTATTAATATTCTCAACACTAAATTGGAACATGAAAATGTTAAAATGATTTTTCATAAAGTGGTCCAAAATAGAGTTGTTCACCTGAACTGGTGCAGCTGCTCTAGTGGCTCCTACTCATCACTTGCTTCGAAGAGAACTATGAACACAACACTGAGGGGCTGATTGTTGTTGGTCACGTGCATCGTCTAAAGTCCAAACCTCACTGGTCAAAAGGAGATGCATTTACTTCTTTTTCTTTTCAATCATCTCTTGTTGATTACATTGGAAAATGCCTGGTTTTGAGAGTGCTGACTGTTGGTGTGTTAGATATTCAGTCATTTCCTTCTCTCTGGTTCAGGGTTTGTACGAATCTGGGAAGTGCATTTGTACCGCAGGCGCTGGTTAAAGTGTTCGCAATTTCACAGTGTTGATGTCAGACAGTACAAACGTAGTTCCAAATGGGACTGAGCCTCAGAATCAGGTTCAAAATCACTGATGTACATTGTGAAATTTGTTGCTTTGCAGCTCTGAAGGCCTGTGGCACACCCTATGAGTTTGAACTGGTGGCATTGTGTCTCTTGCCCGTGGCCCAGCTGGTTTCATGCCCAGTGTGGAAGTGTGAAACGTGGACTCTAACCTTCCACTCTCACCAAGTCCAGAGGCAGGCAGCTGACGAGAGGGATTGACAGCAAAGTCTATCCAGTCCCCCGAAGCCTGTGCTGTTGGACGAAGCAGCAAAGTTTCTGGTGCTCTGTTGCAGCAACAAAGTGGTTTGGTGAAATCTTTGACCCTAGTATGTAGCTGAGTGGTAGGAAATGTGCGGAGAATGAAATGGGACCTGTGTGGGACTAGTGCAGATGTGTGATTAGTGGTTGATATCAACCTAGTTTGTCAAAGGGTCCTTTTCTATGTATCTTTCCAGGACACAAAAGCAATTTATCCATTTGAATGTCGTCACTGTCCAATGTCGAAAAAGTCAATGCAGCTGTTCCAATTACTTTACCATGTTTTAGCTCTTTGATAGTTTTCTGTGGTATTTTTGTTTTAATTATTAGCCATTTGAAGAAATTGTAAAGGGTCCTGTCAGAGACTTTGAAAACCTGTTCGAAAACAATTTCATGACAAGCTGTCTAAGGCCTTGTGGGAAGCATGTTTGAGTGTGGAGAATCAGTCATTTTACCCTCTACCTTCTGGAAAGATAAGGTCTGTGTCAAGATACTGGGACATGTGCAGCCTGACAGTAACATTTCCAGAGTTACAAATAACACCAAATGTACCCATCTGGTGATAGACATATTTTTGGTAAGTCCTGTCTAAGGGCATGCATTTTATAAGACCATAAGATATAGGAGCAGAATTAGGCCATTTGGCCCATTGAGTCTCCTCCACCATTTCATCATGGCTGATCCAATTTTCCTCTCAGCCTCAATCCCCTACCTTCTCCCTGTATGCCTTTATGGACTAACCAATCAAGAAACTATCAGCCTCTGCCTTAAATATACCCAAATGACTTGGTCTCCACAACTGCCTGTGACAAAGTATTTCACAGATTCTCCACTTTCTGGCTAAAGAAATTCCTCCTCATCTCCATTCTAAAGGGACGCCCCTCTATTCTGAGGCTGTGTCCTCTGGTCTTGGACTCTCCCACCATAGGAAACATCATCTTCACATCCACTCTATCAAGGTCTTTCACCACTTGATAGGTTTCAATGAGGTCACCCCTGATTCTTCTGAAACCTACTGAATACAAGCTCAGAGCCATCAAACGCTGTTCACATGATACCCCATCCAATCTTGGAATCATTTTCATGACCCTCCTTTGAACACTCTCCAGTTCCAGCACATCCTTTCCAAGATAAGGGACCCCAGATTACTCACATTATTCAAGTGAGGCCTTACCAGGGCTTTATAAAGTATCAACATTACATGTTTAGTCTGCTTGAAATGAATGCTAACATTGCATTTGGCTTCCTCACCAAAGGCTCTACCTACAAATTAACCTCCAGGGAATCCTGCACAAGGACTCCCAAGTCCTCTTATGCCTCAGTTATTTTTAAAATTTTCTCTCCATTGAGAAAACAGCCAACCCTTTCATTTCTTCAACCGAAGTACATGACCGTACACTTCCTGACACTATATTCCATCTGCCCTTTCTTTGCCCATTCTCCTAATCTAAGTCCTTCTGTAGCCTCTCTACTTCCTCAAAACTACCTGCCCCTCCACCTATCTTCATATCATCTACAAACATTGCCACGAAGCCAGCAACTCCATCACCCAAATCAGTGACATATCACCTAAAGGAATCGGACCCAACACAGACCACTGTGGAACAACGCTAGTCACCAGCAGCCAAACAGAATAGGTTGCCTTCATTCCCACTCTTTGCCTCCTGCCAACCAGCTGCTGATTTATCCATGCTAGAATCTTTCCTTTGATACCAAGGGCTCAGTGCTTGTTGAGCAGCCCCATATGTGGCACCTTGTCAAAGGGCTTGTGAAAATCCAAGTACACAACATCAACCAATTCTCCTTTGTCTATCCTGCTTGCTATTTCTTCAAAGTATTCCAACAGATTTATCAGGCACGATTTTCCCTTGAGGAAACCACGCTGACTACAGCTTGTTTTATCATGTGCCTCCAAGTATCCTCAGACCTCATCCTTAATAATTGGCTCCAACATCTTTTCAATCACTAAGGTCAGACTAGCTGATCTGTAGTTTCCATTCTTCTGCCTCTCTCCTTTCTTGAAGAGTGGAGTGATATTTGCAATTTTCCAGTCTTCTGGAGTCATTCTAGAATCTAGAACTTCTTGAAAGATCTTTACTAATGCCTCAATAGTATAGGCGTCAGTTAGTCTCGTGAGACCATGGATTTGCGCATTGGAAGGTTCCCAAGGTGCAGGTCTGGACAGGGTTGTATGGGAGGCTGGCAGTTTCCCAAGCTGCAAACCTTCCCCTCTCCATGCCACCTATGTTGTCCAAGGGAAGGGTAGCTTGGCACCGATGTCATCGCAGAGCAATGTGTTGTTAAGTGTCTTGCTCAAGGACACAACACGCTGCCTCAGCTGAGGCTCAAACTAGTGACCTTCAGATCACTAGACCAATGTTTTATCCACTAGGCCACACACCAACACTAATGCCTCAGTGGGCTCTTTAACCACCTCTTTCAGAACCATGGGGTGTACACCATCTGGTCCAGGTGACTTATCTACCTTCCAACCTTTCAGAATCCAAAGAACCTTCTTTCTAGTAATGCTAACTTTGCATATTCCATGATCTGGCACTTCTACCATACTGCTTGTGTCTTCCACAGTGAAGATTGATATGAAATACTTGTTCAGTTCATCCACCACTTCCTTGCTCCCCTTTGCTACCTCTCCAGCATAATTTTTCCAGCAGTCCAGTATCCAGTCCCACCTCTCTTTTACACTTCATGTATCTGAAGAAACTTTTGGTATCCTCTTTAATATTATTTGCTAGCTTACTTTCATTATCCATCATTACCTTCTTAATGACTTTTTTTAGTTGCCTTCTGTTGGTTTTGAAAGCTTTCAAGTCTTCTAACTTCCCAGTAATTTTTCCTCTGTTATCTGTCCTCTCTTTGGCTTTTCTTTTGACTTTGACTTCTCTTGTTAGCCACATCTATGTCATCTTTCTTATATAATATTTCTTCCTCTTTGGGATGTATATATCCTGCACCTTCCGAATTGCTTCTATAAATTCCAGCCATTGCTACTCTACCATCATCCCTGCCAGTGTTCTTTTCCAATCAATTCTGCCAACTCCTCTCTCATGCCTCTGTAATTCCCTTTACTCCACTGTAATACACTTACGTATGACCTTAGCATCTCCTTCTCTACTGCAGGGTGAATTCAGTCATATTATGATCACTTGCCCCTCAGGATCCTTTTACCTGAAGCTCTCTAATTAATTCTGCTTTATTGCACAACACCCAATCCAGAATAGCTGATACCATTGTGGGCTCAACCATAAGCTGCTCTAAAAAGATAGGCATTCTAGAAATTCGTCCTCTTGGAATCCAGCACCATCCTGATTTTTCCAATCTACCTTCATATCGAAGTTCCCATTTCTATTGTGACATTGCCCTTTTGGCATGCATTTTCTATCTTCCATTGTAATTTGTAGGCCACATCCTTACTACTGTTTGGGGGTCTATATACAACTCATATCAGGGTCTTTATTACCCTTGC
This sequence comes from Hypanus sabinus, assembly GCF_030144855.1. Classification (NCBI taxonomy): domain Eukaryota; kingdom Metazoa; phylum Chordata; class Chondrichthyes; order Myliobatiformes; family Dasyatidae; genus Hypanus; species Hypanus sabinus. The sequence continues at coordinate 61,773,789 of NC_082723.1, read as the reverse complement.
AGTTCTTTAGCTCTATCTGCCAATCTGCAACTGTGCTGCAAGTTCATCTACCTTATTCTGTATACAGTGTGCATTCAAATGCAACACGCTCAATCCTGTATTCACCCTTTTTGACTTTGTCCACCTTTTACGTTGCAACTCATCCTGTTGACTACAATTTTGCCCTATCAACATCCACTCCTCACTACACATTGTCTCATTTCATAAAGCACTTACCTCATCTTCAGCACTATCATCCGCCTTTCCTACGATACTTCTTGCATTGTGACTCCAGTTGCACCATGCTTAATCTTATGATTCCTGACTTTGGCTGACGTCTTACCAATATCTACTTCCACAAGCTCTCCAGTAACATTTCTGGCACTCTGGTTCCCACACCACTGCATCTCTAGTTCAAATTCCACCATGCAGCATTAACAAACCTTCCTGCTAGGATATTAGTCACCCTCCAGTTCAAGTGCAAGCTGTCCCTTCTGTACAGGTCCCATCTTCCCTGAAAGAGAATCCAATGACCCAAAAATCTTATGCCCTCCCTCCTACACAAACTCCTGAGCCAAGTGTTAAACTGGATTATCTTCCTAGTTCTGGCCTCACTAGCACGTGTGTCATATGTACTTTGTAGATTGTATAATATACACTTTGGAAACCTGCAGATGCTGGAAATTCAAACAACAACACACACAAAATGCTGGTGGAACACAGCAGGCCAGGCAGCATCTATAAGGAGAAGCACTGTCAACGTTTCGGGCCGAGACCCTTCGTCAGGACTCATGAAGTCTTTAACAAAAGGTATCTCTTCCGAAGATCTGCTCTTGTTGTATGTAGCAGATGGTAATAGTGCTAAAGAAGGAGGTTTAGAGCCCTGTACCAGTACAAATAATTATAACTAAGTCATGTGTGTCATATCACATATTACTAATATAACTGACACCATTTTCCTGTGCATTGAAGCAGTGAAATACTTTCTTTCTAACTGGCACAAAATATATTAGTTTCTGAAAAGGTTATCTGCAGAAAAGCTGCAGAAGGGGCAATGACAAAAAACTCAGAAGAATTAAGACACAGGAGACTGCAGATGCTGAAAATCTGGAACAACATGCAAAAATCTTGGGGACCTCTGTGGTCAGGCTGCATCCAATGGAAATAGGTAGTCGGCAGCTTGGGGTCAGGATCCTTCTTCAGGAGCTGGCCAACAATAGGTGCATCCAAATGAGGGTGTGATGGGTAGGTGTGGGAATGCATCAGAAGGTGGCAGGTGAGAGGTGGAAGTGACGAAGGACTGAAGAAGATCGAAGCAGATCAGAGAAAACAGTGGACCATGGCACATAGGGAGGGAGATGAAGAGAGGAACTGGTAGGAAGAGTGTACGGATGTTGGGTAGATTGGAAGCATGGGGTTGTGGCAAGAAAAGGGGTATTGAGGCGGGTGGGCAAGGGAAATCACCTCCTGACTAATGCCACCATTCTGACCCTTCCCATTCTCCTTTCCCCTCTAACTCCACCCTCTCCATCTCCCCCTTCTCCTCATCCCCTTCCCTCAACCCTCCACGTTCTCCTCTCCCCCCCGTTGCTCCCACCCCATCTCTCCTTCTACCCCCATTTCCCCACCCCTATCAACTCCTCTTGCCCCTCCCCTATATTTCTATCACACCCCCACCTGCATCAACCCCTATCACCTGCCAGCTCTTGCTCCACTCCCTCATCCCACCTTTTTATATTGGTTATCTTTCCCCTTTCTTTCCAGTCCAGAAGAAGGGTCGTCTCCCAAAACCTAAACTGTCCATTTCTTTCGGAAGAGTAACATTGAAATGTTCAGCGCACAAACAGCTGAGAACAGAAACTCTCTTCTGTGCACTCTTTCTTTCCAGTTTCTTGCTTTCTCTCCTTCTCTCTTTCAACCCCTCTCTCCTAGCCTCTCTCTCCCACTTCTTCTCTTTCCACTTCTTCTTTTCTTTCTTCCCTCTTCACCCTCTTTACCCTTCTCTCTCCTCCTTCCCACTCTTCATCTTCCCCCATCCTTTCCCACTTTCTGTCTCTCCTCTCTTTCTTTTCTCTAAGATTCAAAGTTCATTTCGAAAGAAGCCAATTAAAAACATAAAACCAGCTCTCAGTGCCCCCAGGGAAAGAGAAAAAGAACACAAAACAAATCATGCAAACAATAGAAACGAGTAACAACAGCAAGCCAAACCAAACTGAATCCTTAGATCCAAATCCCCAGAGTAGGATCAAAGCCTCCTTAAAACCTCTCTCTTTTTTCCTCTCTTTCTCTCTTCCCCTTATCTCTTACCCCTCTCCCCTTCACTTTCCACACTTCTCTCTCTTTCCCCTTTATCGCTGAACCGTTTTGGACCCATTGTGAGAATACGTGCGCCAGCAGATTTGATTGTGCGGTGTATTGATCAGCCCTCCTATGCACCAGAAACACTCTGATTCTTTGCGTGGGCTTTCAAGTGGGCATGTTCTTGTCTCGGTGGGTCTGGTTCATTGCTCTGGTGCTGTAAGTTGACCGGCATGTAGTGTGGCTAATATGACTCATAATAAAAGCTTATAATACTGCTGCTCTGTTGTCATTCTTGCTCTGTATGTATGTAATAATCTCTTTCTCCACCTTCCCTTTCCCCATTTTCTCACCTTTCCCTCTACTTTCTTTCCTATTCTTCTCTACCTTTCTACCCTCCCTCTGTTTCTCCCTCCATTTTACCTCTCTCTTTCCCTCTGTCTCCTCCCTCCTTCTTATCATCTTTCATTCTTCCCCCATTCTTTTCCCTCCTGGTTCTCTTTCCTCTCACTCCCCCCACCTTTGCAAATTTCTTTCCTCCCCTCTCTCATCTTCCTTTCTCTCTTCATCTTTTCTTTCTTCTATCCCCTTTCCTTCTTCTCCCTTCTCTCATTCCTCAGCTAGTTATTTTCCTTCCCCTGCTCTCTATTGAAGCACTAACCCTCAGCTTTTTCCTCTCTGTTAACTGTGATCAAAAGAAAACTGCTATATAAATTACAATAGCATAAATCTCTCACAGCCTTGGAATGTGCTGTGGGTAAGAACGTTTGTGTGGATGGAGTGTACTCTGTCCTAGACATGCCTGAAGGGGCACACTTTTAAGTCTGCCAGGTTGCGTTTTTGAAACATTTATCTGAATACCACTGCTTCCCCCTCTCTACACCCATGATTGTGTGCCAAGACACTGCTCAGATGCCATCTCTAAGGCACAGAATTTCAGATGGTGATGAGCTGTTCAGGAGTGAGATAGATGTGCTGGTTGAGTGGTGTCGCAACGACAGCCTTGCACTCGGCGTCAGTAAGACCGAGGAACTGATTGTAGACTTCAAGAGGGGAAGACAAGAGAATACACACCAGTCTTCATCGAGGGATCAGCAGTGGAGAAGTGTGAACAGTTTCAAAATTTGCGAAATTCTGTGGTTAACTGTGGTTATCTCGCGATTTACCAGTTGTAGATATTCAAACTGTCACCCATAATTTGACTAAATGAACAATTTTTCATTTAAGGTTGTTTGGTTGGAATTAGAACCATTGAACCATAGAACACTACAGCACAGCACAGGCCCCTCAGCCCTCCATGTTGTGCCGACTAATTGACTGATAAAAACATATGGGTTGTAACGTTCTCCTTCGCGTGTCACGAACGCCGAATTTAACGTCGAGATAAACCACAGTTAATAAGAACCAGATCGCAGCAAGATTAACCATTTACTGTTCACTCTTCACATTAACATATGGTGAAAACTGTTGATAAAACAATACAAGATTGATACAGTATTTGTTCCTTCCTTAATATCACATTTCAAGTGTAAATACTTGCAAAGGTGACTATAACTACATTACACTAAGGTGCAGTATACAGGGAGAGTTTACCTGCTCCATTGACTACTTTAAATACACTTCCATGCAAACTATCCGCGACTCTTTAACTAACGAAAGCATAAACATTATCTTCCGTCGTTACTTCTGACAGGATCGGCATTAACATCTTAGTTCAATATATCGATTATCTATTAACTTACAGCATTGCTCTCACTGTGATTTCTCATGCCTGCAAAACAACTTCTGCTCGGGTCTGCCTCGTGGTGAGCCCCCACCCTCGCGCTAATTTCAAACCGGTATTTTCCCACAAGACGCGGCGAAACCGGATGTGACGTCATCGCATGCCGATATATTTTACATGCAATGAATATACTTTAAACACTTCTAATTCTAACTAGAAAATACTATCGAATGAATTACTAAGCGGAAATATTATAAACTAAATAACTGTCGTAAAGACAGCACATGGGTCATACATCCTCATTGTGTCTGAACTCATGGGGAACAATTGTAGTGACCTAATTTTGCTAATCGCTTATTACCATCTAAAACTGATCTTGGGCTCCACTACCTGTCTCTTATGCACTGTAAGTTGACCGGCATGTAGCGTAGCTAATATGACTCAGTAAAAGTTTATAATACTGCTGCTCTGTTGTCATTCTTGCTCTGTATGTATGTAATAATCTCTTTCTCCACCTTTCCTTTCCCCATTTTATCACCTTTCCCTCTACTTTCTTTCCTATTCTTCCCTACCTTTCCTCCCTCCCTCCAATGGTGCTACCTGGAGCCCTTGTGTATGTTGAAGTTCAAGTGCACAATTGCTCTCAATCTATTCTCAATCCTGACTTCTGCCCCCTGCAACTTCCCATCTACCCGGAACCAAATGAAAGAAAACATTCTCCTGCACCATTTTTCTTCCTGTTGTCGTGGCTGTCCACATCCTGAGAAGGTACTGAATTAATAACTGTACCTGATCTGTGTTACTCAGGGGCTTCAGACTTCTAAGCACATCCTTCTCAGTATGACAGCCACAAATAGGTGTCATAGTGACGAGCAATCTTCTAAACTACTGAGAGGTATTCAGATGTAGAATTGTGGTGTGCCTGCTGGGGATCAGCAGGTTTGGAAATTTAGAGAGCTCATTAAAGGCTTAAATTTCAGGATGTAAAGGGATTGATCAAAGTCTAAGCCTTGGACTATCCTTGTATCAGCAATAAGACCTGGTCAGTGCCCTGCCCTGCCCACACTCTGCCCATTAGCTCGTGGACCTCAGTGGTTGACAGTCACCATCTGACATTGTCCTTCATCAAGCATTGCTAGAGCACATAACATCTTCATTAGCAGATTTACTGGATAGTGCCAGATAGGCACTTTCCTTCATGACTGAGAGAAGTTGATTTCACATCTTCCTTTCACAGGCTGTCTTGAAGTTGTCTTTAGAGTATAAAATAATTACTTGTTTTCTCTTACCTTTCCAACACCGCCAGGAGGAATTCTGATGAGTTTAAAAATATCATATGCAGAACGTTAACATCTCTTCAGCTCAGCCCTGATGCTGACAGATTAATCAGAGATAATCCAGAGACATCTTCTGTACCTTTCATCGATTTTCATCACAAGGAAACCCAAGATTACCTGAATAGTGCAGTCCATTACCATCAGAGAGCTTTTCTGAACCACTCTTTGAAACCTTTCATCCAAAAGAATGTATTGCAGTGGATCTGACTGAAGCCTGAACTGTTGATAATAGACTGTGTCAGTCCACCCAAGGTCAGGATTTGTCCCAGATCTCTGGTGTGTGTGATATTGTCAGTCGCATTCACAGCATGCTTTAGGACTTTAGGTCAAAGCTGGGCAAGGGTAGTGTAGTACAGTGGGTAGGTTTTGGACCTGTCAGCAATTGACCCAAAAACATGAGCTTGAGTATCACCATGACAACTAGGGAATATAAATTTATAACATTAAATAAATCTGGAAAGCTTCTGTCAGTCAGGGTGGCCGAATTATTGTAAGTTCCACCTAATTCCTTTCATGAAAGAAGTCAGCTGAATACACAAAGCCAGTTTTGATGAGGGTCACTGACCTGACACATTGACTGTTTCTTCTCCTGATGCTGCCTGACCTGCTGAGTTTTTCCATTATTTTCTGGTTTTGTTTCAGATTTTCAGCATCTGCAGTTTTGTTCAAGCAGACCTGATGGAGGTTTATAAAATCATGAGGGGAGACAGATAAGAGGGATGGTCAGAGATCTTTTCCCCAGCCTCAAACTGGAGGGCATAGGTTTAAGGTGAGGGGGGGAATTCAAAATCTGAGGGGTAGATTTTCATTCAGAGGGAGAGTGGAACAAGCTGCTATAGAAAGTGGTAGAAGCAAGTATAATTACAACATTTATAAGACCCTTTGACAGGTGCAGGACTAGGAAATGTTTAAAAGAATAATAGCAGGTAGCTGCTGGAGCATGTGTTAGGGGTGGACAAGTTGAGCTGAAAATCCTGTTTTCTGTGCTGAATGACTTTGACTCTCTGGGCACAGACAGACAGACAGACATACTTTATTGATCCTGAGGGAAATTGGGTTTCGTTACAGTCGCACCAACCAAGAATAGAGTAGAAATATAGCAAAATAAAACCAGAAATAACTAAATAATAATAAGTAAATTATGCCAAGGTGGAAATAAGTCCAGGACCAGCCTATTGGCTCAGAGTGTCTGACACTCCGAGAGAGGAGTTGTAAAGTTTGTTGGCCACAGGCAGGAATGACTTCCTATGACGCTCAGTGTTACATCTTGGTGGAATGAGTCTCTGGCTGAATGTACTCCTGTGTCTAACCAGTACATTATGGCATGCAACTTGGACAGCATCCTCTTTTCAGACGCCACCATCAGAGAGACACAGACTGCTTTAGCCAGGGATGTCGAGGGAGAACTGAGTGCAAGCTTCATCTACCTTCAAGAATTGCAATCCAGTAATCACCAGTGCTTGGGCATCGAAGCATAGACAGAGTAACCAGTACTTTTTTTGCCCCAGGACTGAAATGTCTAATACTTGAGGATATTAAGGTGAGAGGGGTAAGTTAAAAATGTGTTGGGCAGAGTTTTTACAGAGAATGGTGGGTGTCAGGAATGTGCTTCCAAAGCTGGTGGTGGAGGGAAGTACGATAAGAGCATTCAAGAGATTCTTAAATAGGCGTGGATATGCAGGGAATGGAGAAGATTATATACAGGCAGGATTACTGTAGTCGGGCTTGTGATTATTGGTTTACTTAGTTTGTTACAACAGGCTGAAGTCCTGTTCCTGTGCTGTATGGTTCTGTGTCTAAGATTTCCAGGATGGCAAATTAGCAAGATTTACCGTCAATTTCAGCTACTTTACCTTAGAGCTATGTGTAAATATTAGCAGCTGTTGTGAAGGAGGATGTTTAAATATTGTAGCAGGATAATTGTTTAACTGTAGCTGCAGCGATGGAAGAAATAAAGGTGAGTGTTTAGGAAAGCGATGTGAGGCAGGGACTGGTACTGTACTTCTCCCTGAAGCAACACACCTGTTGAATTCTTTGTTGTGATACTGAAACCTCGTCCAATACACAGGCTTTCATTTAATGGTTGGCTGTTCCAAAATAAGTAGCAGTACTGGGTTGTGCCAATTAAGTAGTAATCAATACCGTCCAGCTAATTGGAAGGCTGTGCGTATGGCAAAGCAAATCACTCTTTGGAAAATTGCGTGCTCAATGATTCTGGTAGCAGCCTATTGCCCATGTGGAAACACTGTTGAAGGTTTCTAGGCAGAAATGACTTTGCATCTCCATCTTTGCTGAAAAGTCCAGGATGAAGCCCAAGGCTTTTAACAAAGTTCTGTATGATAGACTAGTTGAGATGTTAGATCACAAGGGATTCAGTTTGATCAGACCAATTGGATGTTGAATTAACTTGCTAGGAGGAAGAGGGTTGCTTTTTCAGATCACTTGTCCACGACCAGTGATTTGCCTCAGGAATCAGAGCTGGGTCCATTGTTGTTTGTGTTATACATTAATAACTTGGATGAGAATGTAGGTGGCATAATTAGTAAGCTCGCAGATACCAAAACTGGTGGTAAAAGGTGCATAGTGAAGAAGGTTGTCTATGGTTAGAAAAGGATTTAGACCACCTGGAAAAGTGGACAAAAGAATGCCAGATAGAGAAGTGAGAAGTAATACATTTTCAGAAGTTTTTTTTAAGCGTGTCTCACCAGTCACCCATTCATGTCTGGCGCGTGGTGTCCGGATTGTTCTCCTTTCGGATTGTTCTCCTTTCGGATTAAACGGATCACAATATGAACATTCCTGACTCGACCCTTGTATTTTTTATGAGGCCGAGTGGCTAGCTCGACACTCAACCCAGCATATATGTAAAGCTTGCTTGTGGGTGGCCCGACTTGGATCCGAACTCAGGAGCCTCCACTCCGGAGTCCAGCGCTGATGCCATTGCGCCACCAGCCGGCCATTTTCAGAAGTTAAACAACGCCCTACTTGCACAGTAAACGGAGAGCTTTGTAGAACAGAGGGATGTCAGGGTACAAGTGCATGGTGACATGGTTAGGCCAGGTGGTAAAGAAGGCATTTGTCATGCTTGCTTTCACTGAAGTCGCAGAAGTTAGGCTATTCAAGACACTGGCGAGACTGCGCTTGGAGTATTGTGTACAGCGCCAGTTGCAGTCATATAGGAAAGATGTAAAAGTGTGAGAGAGAGCAGAAAAGATTTACAGATATGTTGCTGGGACTGGAGGGTTTGAGTTAGGAGAGACTAGATAGGCAGGGACTGTTTTCCAAGGAGCAATGGAGAGTGAGGGGTGACCTGAAGGAGGTTTATATAATCAAAGGGGCTTCAATGAGGTGGATGGTCACATCTCAACTCATCCATGCTGACCGACATCTACCTGAGCTAGTCCCATTTGCCTCCCTTTGGCACATATCACTTTCTAATTTATTCACCTGTCCAAATGTATTTTAAACATTGCAATTTTACTGCTCTCCTTCACATTGGCAGCTTGTTTCACGTACCCACTATCTCCATGTGGAAAAACTTACTCCTTAGGGCCAGATTAAATCTTTCCCCTCTCACCTTAAACCTATATGCACTCTTGATTTTGACTCTCCCTTACGTTTGAAAGCACCTTGGCCAGTATGGATGAGTTGGGCCAAGGGCCCTGTTTCTGTGCTTTATAATGTAGAGGGAGGTGGGGGTGGTCTCCTTTTAAGGGAGAGGAATGGCGGTGCATTTTATACACCAGGTAAATGGCCAGGTGTGTTCTGTTCACTGAGAACACTTTTCCCTAAGGCAATGTTGACAAAGGACCTTCTGCCAAGCACAGTGGAAGGGGAAAATGGCTATCTTGCTGGCAAAGACTGGGAATAGCACATCCTACCACGGAACATTTCAGAGAAGCTGGCACTAGCAAACGTGTGCCACTCTTTCCGTGTGTGCTCTGTGAAATGTTGACTTTGTTTTTAATAAAAATTAGTTTTAACTGCTCCAGATTTTGTATACACAGAGGAAATAGGCTTTCCACCTCTCTTGCACACTTTGCTGTCGTAGGGAATTACATCAAATCATTATGATTGAAATGTTTTAGCAACCAGAGTGATGTTTTAAAGCAAATATTTCAACTTGAAAGTCACCATTGTCGATGGTGATGATTTAAATGATCTGCAAACGATCTGTGCATACATTCGCTGATAGCTTGGCTTTCTGCTGTGGCCTGGTATTTGCATTCACAGCACAACACTTGCTTTTCTGAAAGGCAGCAACTACGTGATAAAGGAGAATGCTGTTTACTCATTTCTGACACGGAGGCCTGACCAAGCTTCACTACAAAATGAAATGCGCATTCTCTTCTGAAGCACATAGGACATGGACACGTTTACTTGAGTTGCTTGTGTCAATTGAGAGGAACCTGTGGATGCAGAACACTTAGATTTACGAGGGGGATTTTAATTGCCACAAGGAAGGCTGGTGTACATTTAACATCTATGGCATTGTAAGTAGTGTGTTAGCATGGATTGAAAACTGGTCAGAGCTGTACAGAACAGAAAGAGGCCTTTCAGCTCATCTGCTCTATGATGACCAGGATGCTCATCTATACTATTCCAGCTGTCTGTTTTAATTCCCTATCTCTCTGTGCTCTGTTCAGTCAAGCATCTATCCAGATACCTCTTAAATGTCATTACTGTTCCCGCCTGCACCACCTCCTCTGCTAGATCATTCCATGTCCTCACTGTGTGAGAAATGTACCCTTCAGATCCTATCATCTTAGCTCCATACCTGTCAAGATTAGACATTCCTAATACACACAACGGACGCTGGATCCTTATTTTATCAGTGTCTCTCATAGAAGTGCACACCTTTATCATTAAAGTATCTATAGACCCAGCCTATCCAGACTTTCCTTACAGTTCAAGCGAGGCAACATCCCTCTGAATCTTTAGTGCACCCTCACATCCTTCCCTTCCTACACTGCAGAGAACGGCACCCACATCTCCGGGTGCAGCATAACAAATGTATCACGATGTCTCAACCCTTGTACTCAATACGCCATCTGATGAAGACCAACTGTGTCATACCCCTTCCTCATCACCCCGTCTACCTGTGTCACCAATTTCAGAGAACTGTATACCTTTACTTCTCAGTCTGTGCTCTACAGCAGTCTCAAGGGCTCAGAAATCCATTGTGTAAGTAAGTCATGCCTGAGTTTAACTTCCCAAAACACATTACCTCACATTTGTCTGAGTTCAGTTCCATCTGCCATTCCTTGTTAATCTTGATCCTTTTGTAAAGCTAAACAATCATCTTCTTTGCCCGCTTTCTAACCAATTTTGATGCATTCTACAAACGTACTGACCATGCCACCGGCATTCTGATAGGAATCACGGAAGCGTTCACGAACAGCACTGGTCGCTATGGAACAGCACGGAAGTGCAGCACTTAACGCAACATTTGGGGCCTTGGAGTTTGGGTTCAATTCCAGAGCCCACTGTAAGCAGGTTTTCACATTCCTTCCCGTGTGTGCATCGGCTTTCCTCCGGGTGCTCCGGTTTCCTCTCACAGCCCAAAGGCGTACTGCTCAGCAGGTTAGTTGGTCGCTGTAAATTGTTCTGTCATTAGGCCGGTGCGTTGCTGGGCAACATGACTTGAAGGGCTGGTAGGGTCTGTTCCGTGCCATAACTCTAAATAAATAACAAGATAACAGTGACACAAGTCCACAACTGAGAAACAATCTCCCACTACCACCAAATGAGTTCTTCTACCCAAACCAATTTTGTCTTCAACTGACACACACAAAATGCTGGAGGAACTCAGCAGGCCGTGCAGCATCTATAGAAAAAAGTACAGTCGACGTTTTGGGCCGAGACCCTTCAGCAGAGACTGCCTTCATTTGGCTAACTCACACTGGATCCCAGGTGTCTTAACCTCTGAACAGGCTTTCTATCTGGGCCCTTTGTCACCTCTTCAGAAGGTCTATTAAACTAGTGACGCATGGTTTCCCATGCACAATGCCTATGCCTTTCCCAATGCGTATAAATCCTGTCCTTCAGAGCTTTCCCACCACTGATATGAGGCTCACCAGCCTGTAGTTCACTGGCTTATCCCTGCTGCCCTTCTTAAGTAAAGATCAAATACTGGCTCTGTACCTCATCTATGGCTAACAAAATTAAAAATTCTCATGGCCCAGCAATCTCCACTATTGCTTCACTTAATGACCTTGATACACCTAGTTAGTTCCCAGGGATTTGTCTACCTTTATGCACTTCAAGACCTCCAACACCCCTTCCTTCATAATACGATCCAGGATGCCACTGTTTCCTCCACTGAACGCAGTAGCAGCTAGGTCAATCCTCAGGAAAAACAGGTGACAAGTGTTCATTTAAGTCTTAGTTCATCTCCCGTGGCTGCACACACAGATGACTACAAAGACCCTTAAGGGGACTTACTCTCTCCATAGCTACCATTTTACTCTTAATATACTTTGAGAAACTTTTAGGATTCTCCATTGCCCTGCTTGCCAAGGACATTTCATGTTCTCTTTACGACCTTCTGATTTCCTTCTTAATTGTAAGTCTGCGTCCCTTTTACTCCTCAAGGGACTTTCCAGATCCAATTTGTCTATGCCTAAAATATGCCTTTTTTTTCCCCTCACTGGAACCTCAATATCCCTCATTAACCAGGGTTCCCTAATCTAGCCAGTTGTTCCCGTCACTCTAACTGAAAGATTATGGCCTTCTCTCTCCCTATTATTAAAGGCCTTTCACTTGCCAGAGATCCCCTGACCAGCCATCCAATCAACCTTTATGCATTCCTGCCGTTGAAATTAGCTCTGCCAAGTTTAGGTCTTCAACTTATGTTCAAGTCTCACAAAACAAGAGAAAGTCTGCAGATGCTGGAAATCCAAAGCGACACACACAAGCTGCTGGAGGAACTCAGCAAGTCAGGTGGCATCTATGGAGTCCTGACAAAGGGTCTCGGCCCGAAAAGTCGACTGTACTCTTTTTCCATAGATGCTGCCTGGCCCGCTGAGTTCCTCCAGCATTTTGTGTGTGTCACTTATGTTCGCATCTTATCTTTTCCCTCAAGTATCTTGAAAATAATAGAAGTATGGTCACTGCTCCCCCACCCATTATTCCCACACCTATCTGAGACCACCCTACTTATTTGCTCCTTTAATTCCCACTGATGTTGGTGAGGGTGGGGGCTATGGTTCCCATCAAAGTGATCACCTTCTTTTATTTATTATCATTGCAACACTGGAGTACAGAGCATTCTGGAGCTTACGTGTCAGAATATTCGATGTGTCGCTCAGCACAGAGTTCAGCAGCGGAGCCCAATGTCACAGCACTTTGTACCTGGCCCCTGCCTCAGGTTTATACCTGGCAGCCCCACTCACTGGAATGTGACTCACCTGGATGAACAAAGTCAGTGGGGATTTGTCCTATGGAAGGGCAACTCAGGTCAAAGACCCTCCATCAAAACACAGTGTTTCCAGCAGATTTTGCTTTTATTTTAGAGTTCCAGTATCAACAGATATAACATGGTTTATTATATTTTTATGGTATCTACATCAAATTATCTTTCTGAATAAGTTTATTATTTACTTGCTTTGTTGATTTATTTGAAAGACCTTTGGTTTATTTAAACAATGTATTTGTATGGGAATCATATGAAAATAGCTGAACTGTCCAGGCGTACAGACCGCCCCAGGACGGGAAGGGTGGTGTTGGACCCTCAGCCTGGGGGTGCCTGCCCCATTATGCCACTGGCCCGGCTGTGAGGCTGCAGCAGTGACCCCAGGGAGCCAGGGGCAGATTCATCTGTATCCGGCCTCTGTTTCATTGGTCCCTGTGGAAACCCAACCCTGATGCAGCATGTTTACTTCCAGCTCTCTGGAGCTCCTGACAAAAGTATGAGAACTTGTTCCTTTATTGCCTTTCCAACATTTACAGGTCCACCTCCTTAATTTTCCCTGACCTTTAGTTATTACAGGAATCAATCATCAGTGTCTGTTTGGAAATGGTGAAGAGCCCATTTCAAGCATGTAAAAGGGGTTGTCAAATCTTAAAACACATTCAACTTCATACATTAAAACAAAATGGGAGAAGGAAGGAGGGATAATTATATCTGAGGAAGAATGGACAATAATAGGGAGGTATCAATGGAAATGTACCAGTTCACAGAAATGGAGGGAGTTTGGGTGGAAAAACTTGATAAGATATTTTATTACACCCTCTCAGAAATCCTATTATGATAGTAACCTCCCCGTTTGCTGGAGAAATTGTGGAAATCAAAATGCAAATCATTATCATATTTTTTGGGACTGCTCTGTTATCAAAGACTATTGGAAGGGATACACAATGCCCTACAAGACATCTTTAAATATGAAATACCCTTAGAGAGTAAGACCATATATTTTGGATATATACCTCAAGAATGGTTGAAAAGAGATAAATATTTAATGAATATACTGTTGGTGGCTGGTAAAAAGACTCTTACTAGGAAATGGTTATCACAGGAGAGCCCAATTTTAAATGCATGGATGGAAATTACAATGGACATTTACAAAATGGAGAAGATAACAGCATCTGTTAATCATAAGCTAGAACAATTTGATTCATACTGGGAAAAATGGTTTAACTACATAATGCCTCATAGGCCTGATTTTATTCTCACAAATCAATGAATGTGTTGTAAAAAAAAAATCACTCCCTACTTGTACATAGTTTTTTCCTTTTGCTTGTTTTTTCTTTCCACTCTTTTCTATAAGTGTATAGTTCAGATCAATACTTTGTGGAGATTTCTGACATATATGATTATATGATATATATGTACAATGTCTGGAATACAACTTATGAAAATGTTCGTTTGATGATGAACTTCAATAAAGAAATAAATTACAAAAAAAAGGAAATGGCGAAGAGCCATGGGCAATCATTTTAAAAACTGTCCTTCAGGAATAGATGACTTGTTCTGTGTAAATTTGTGACTGTACACCTGAGAAAATAATATGGGCAAAGTTACCTAGATTAAAAAGGAAAAGGAATCTATAAACTAATAAACTATTCCGGAGTATTACAGTTTTGCATTTGAGCTGTAGCATGTGATTTATCGCTATGAAAAGTGATTTAAACTACTCTGGAGTGAGATGTGTGCAACAGCTGCAACAGTTTACAATATTGGCAAAATAAGGGCAGCAGTGGTGATTTACAAAGCCAGGCCAATGCCAGCAAGCTTTATAAATATTCAGCAAGTGTGTGTAGACAGCTTCCAATGAACACAAAATCTGAATTTATATTTCTGTTGGGAGTGAAGCTGCGGTAATCATTCAATGTTATTAAAACTCTGATATTCAATCTGATATCTTTTGACAGGTTGTATCATAATATAGAGCGCACTCTCAGACAGAAATTTGTTTGCTATTCTTTTTGAAAAATAATAGAAATGTGGTTTCGGGTGGCATTTATGCATTGGAAAGAGGACGTAATTCTGCCCAGATGTTTTAGAATTTGTTTCTTGTTGCTGGCAGCCACTTTATCGTTGTTTATGCCGGTGGGCATGGCCAAAGCTGATAACTGGGGGCGATACTAGGCACAATGTGCGCTTGTGGGGCAGGACTGGCAGCACAATATTCTGTGGTTCCATTGCTTTAGGTGTGACAGAGCAGGAGGAATTAAAGGAGGAAGGGTGGCGTTACAAGTCAGGGAAAATATTACAGCAGTGCTACATGCGGACTGATGAGAGAACTCAATTAGTGGGGTGTAATGGGTGGAATTGAGAATTAAGAAAGGTACAACCATGTTAATGGATCTATACTACAGTCCACCCAACAGTCCTAGGGATGTAAAGAGATCTTAGACTGTTTCAAGAAACATAAGGTTGTTATAGTAGGTGATTTTAACTTTCCATGTGGGAATCCCATACTGTGAAAGGACTAGGTGGGATAGAGTTTGTCAGATGTGTTCAGGAAAGTATCCTTCATTAGTACTTGGAAGTCCCAATGAGAGAGCATGCAATGCTGGATCTGCTGTTAGGGAATGAGTCAGGGCAGGTGACAGATGTTTATGTAGGGGAACACTTAACATTCAGTGACCATAGTGCCATTAGTTTCAAAGTAAATATGCAAAAAGTTAGGTCTGGTCTGTGGTTCAGACTCAATATTGGAGAAAGGCTGGTTTTGATGATATCAGAAATGATCCGGCAAGTGTGGATTGGAATGGGCCGTTTCCTTGCAAAGGTGTACTTGGAAAGTGGGAGACCTACAGTAATGAAATTTTGAGAGTATAAAGCTTGTATGTACTTATCAAAATAAAAGGTAAAGTTAACAAGTATAGAAATCCTTGGTTTTCAAGAGAAGCCCTGGTTAAGAGAAAAAAACGGAGGTGCACAGCAGGGCTGATGGAGTACAAAATGCAAGGGAACACTTAAGAAGAAATCAGGAAAGCTAAAAGAGGGCATGAAGTTGCTTTAGCAGATAAGGTGAAGGACTAGAATCATTAAGAGCAAAAGGATTGGAAGGGACAAACCTGGTCCTCTGGAAGACCAGAATGGTAATCCATGTGTGGAGCCAAAATAGATCAGGGAGATCTTAAATGAATTCTTTGCAAATGTATTTACTTGGCAGATGGATACAGAGTCTGTAGCATCGGGGCAAAGCAGCATCAATGTCATTGGCCCTGTGCAGATTAGAGAGGAGGAGGTGTTTGCTACCCTGACAAGGTGTTCCCTTGCACCCTACGGGAGGTAAATGCAGAAGTTGCTGGAGCCCTAGCAGAGGTATTTAAAGCATCCTTAGCAACAGGAGAGGCACCAGAGGATTGGAGGGTAGCCAAAGATGTTTGCCTGGTTAAAAAAGGTTCTAAATAAAAACCAGGATATTGTAGGCACTTGAGTCTGCCATCAATTGTGAGAAAGTTATTGTAACATACTCTAGGGGGCGGGATATATAAGAATTGGATAGACTTGGATTGATTAAGGATAGACAGTGTGGTTTCATGTGTGGTAGGTCCTGTCTAACCAATCTCATAGAGTTTTTCAAAGAAGTTAACAGGAAAGTGGATGAAGGCCAGGCTGTGGATGTTGTCTACATGAAGACATTTGACAAGGTTCCATATTGGAGACTGGTCAAGAAGGTTCAGTCGTTAGGCATTCTAGACGAGGTAGTAAATTGGATTAGACATTGGTTTTGTGGGAGAAGGCAGTATGTGGTAGTAGAGGGTTGCCTTTCCGACTGGAGGCCTGTGACTAGTGGTGTGTCACAGGGATCAGTGCTGGGTCCAGTGTTGTTTGTCATCTATATCAATGATCTGGATGATAATGTGGTTAACTGGTTCAGCAAATTTGCAGATGATACCAGGTTTGGGGATGTACTGGACAGCGAGAAAGACTATCAAAGCTTGCAGTGGGATCTGGACCTCCTGGAAAAATGGGCTGAAAAATGGCAGATGGAATTTAATGAAGACAAGTGCAAGGTTTTGCACTTTGGTAGGACCAACCAGGGTGGGGCACTGAGGAGCGTGGCAGAGCAAAGGGATCTGGGAATATAGGTCCATAATTATTTAAAATGGCATCACAGGTAGATAGGGTCATAAAGAAAGCTTTTGGCACATTGATCTTCATAAATCAATCTATTGAGTGCAGAAGATGGGATGCTATGTTGAAGTTGTATGAAATTTTGGTGAGGCTGAATTTGGAATATTGAGTGCAGTTTTGGTCACCTACCTACTGGAAAGATGTAAACAAGGTTGAAAGAGTGCAGAGAAAATTACTGGGTCTGGTGGACCTAAGTTATAAGGAATGATGAATAGGCTAAGAATGTATTCTTTGGAACGTAGAAGATTGAGAGGAGATTTGATGGAAGGATATAAAGTTATAAGGGGTATAGATAGGATAAATGCAAGCAGACATTTTCCACTGTGGTCGGGTGGGATGACAACCAGAGGTCATGGGTTAAGGGTGAAAGGTGAGAAGTTTAAGGGAAACATGAGGGGAAA
Organism: Hypanus sabinus; assembly: GCF_030144855.1. Taxonomy (NCBI): domain Eukaryota; kingdom Metazoa; phylum Chordata; class Chondrichthyes; order Myliobatiformes; family Dasyatidae; genus Hypanus; species Hypanus sabinus. The sequence goes on along the minus strand of NC_082723.1, from coordinate 61,756,461 downwards.
CTCCTTTATTCAAAGGGTTGTGAGAGTATGAAATGAGCTGCCAGCGCTAGTGGTGCATGTGAGCTCAATTTCAATGCTTAAGAGAAATTTGGATAGGTACTTGGATGGTAAGGTTATGGATGTCTATGGTCCTGGTGCAGGTCGGTTGACTAGATGGGCTGAAGGGCCTGTTTCTGTGCTGTACTTCCCCATGATTGTGTGGGAAGCAGGTTTTTCATTTAAGTAGATTGTAGATATTTTAAGAAGCAGGATTGCTAGAAATTGAGAATAAAAGTGAGTTTAGAAGTGAGAACAGTCAGTAGGTTGCTTGGTGAGTGGGGAAACTAAGGACACAGTAAGGTTTACAGTGGAGATCCTGCTTAGAATGCAGCAATCTGAACTCTGCACTCAAGTGCCGTGGGATTACCAAATAACATTTGTTACCATGGAGAGCCTACCTGACATTTCAGTTCTGTGTCATACAGCAGATGATAAACATTATCCTATGAGGTATTGGTTGCTATGGTGCAGATGGAACTGTTGTCTTGCTTAAATGAGTGTCATGGCATGTGGGGCCTATAAGCTGAGAATTATTATTCCAGTTTCCCTTTTCTGCATCTTTTGTACAGGATTATCCCTTAACCTGTTTTTAACGATTCTATTTGAAATGCTGCTTGTTATGTTTAGTAACTCCAAAACATATAAACTAATTGAAAGGAAACAGAGCCAGTAATAATGAGTTTTAGTTTTGTTTTGACTTTTAGTGAGACACGTGCATATGATGTAGTGGCATAATGATGTATGCCATTCACATACTTTTACATCTAACCTGTAATGAATTATAAAGGCAAACAAAGAATGCTTACTCAAGCAGTACATTTACGAGAGGTGATTGATAAGTTCGTGGCCTAAAGTAGAAGGAGACAATTTTAGAAAACCTAGCATTTTTATTTTCCACCCTCCCCCTAGTGTTGCACCATGACCTCGTGGACCTCCTTGGGTGATAAGCCCTTGAGACCAAGGTAGTGGATGACTGCATGAAAGCCGATGTTGTCCATTTTCTCAGACAGCGCTTACTTGCAATTTTCAATGATCTGAAACAGAAATACCATGAAAGTTATAACCTTCAAACTTTCTGCATAATCACTCAAAGAGTTGAACTGCATGTAATGAGAGCTGTGTAACTCATCTCCTTCTACCTTAGGCCACAAACTTATCAGTCATCCCACCGTGGACCACTTTCTGGAGGTCCAAGATGCTGACTTCTACAAAGAAGGGATCCATATGCTCCACAACTGCTGGACTAAGTGTGTAAATGTAGGAGGGGACTGTGTTGAAAAATAAGTGTGCTAGGTTTTCTAAAATTGATTCCTTCTACCTTAGGCCACAAACTTATCAATCACCCCTGTACAATATTACTCAAATATTACGCAAGTATTAAACGCACAATACTTCTCCCTGCTTAGCAACAAGCTCCAACTCAATATAGAATGCACCTATACTGAAATATGTAACATATTATTCTCCAGTCAGTATACATATATGTCTATATACACATTATGTATGCATGTATAATGACTGGAGAGCGATATATATATATATATATATATATATTCCATCCCATTCAAGCCTGAAGATTTAATTGCTGTGGAGGATTCCCTACTCTTGGGGGATAACGTCTTTCCTGATAGGGGTGTGACCCTGCTTGGCAGTTGAGATGTGGCTGTGAAATAATCTCACTTTCCAGCGCTGCTCTGTGGCGGTTGTGAGAGTTGACGCTGGGACTGCGGTCAGTGGTTCAGATGGTTCTTCTAGACGCGCTGCCATCTTGAACAATGCACGGAAGCAGCTCAACCTGCTGATCTATCCCAGGCCACCAGACAAAGCTTTGAGCCAACTCTTTCATGTTGACCATGTATCTCCTCCAACACTTCAGCTCTCAGCTTGGATCGTGCAACAACCTTTAATCCTTACATAACGCAAATCAGTCAAGGGCAAGTTCATCCAGGTGCTGGTAAAAATGGCGGAACTGGGATTTCTGCTGCACATTCCAGCCGTTTTGTGTGGCCTTGTAGACTTGAGACAGTGTGGGGCCTTTTCTGATTTCCCTTTGGATCATCTCTGCTGTAATAGGGAGACTTTCAATTTGCATTAGGGAAAATACGTCAAGCGGAGTGTCACCTTTTGTACACTTATCAGATATTTCCTTTTCCAAGGGTAAATGGGACAATCCGTCAGCATTTCCATGATTAGTTGTCGTATTGAATTTGATCTTGTCGTTTTGTTTTATTTCAATGGCTTCCTCCACCAGGCGGTCCCAAAAGCCATGGGCATGGCACAGTAATTTTGTGCTGTTGAAGTCAATCCTATGGCCATTGCGAATGCAGTGTTTTGCTACCACCAGTTTTTCCAGGAAACCCAAACAGATATACCCTCTGTGCTCTGTGATTTGGGTTTCCACCGTGTGCCCTGTCTGACCAATATACGCTGATCTGCGTTCACAGGGAATTGTGCAAATGCCAGCCACACTGAGTCCCAGGTCATCTTTGACAAGCATAAGCTGTGATTTGAGCTTCTTATGGGTTTGTGGATGGTATTAATCCACAATTAGAGGACAAGAATTTTAACAAAGATGAAGGTCTCGCTCAAAGTAAGAACTGGAATTTGATTGTAAACAAGGTGTGATAGTGGAAAGTTGATTGGATGAGGACTAACCAATCAGGAGGGATGGACTATGGGGGTATAAATATCACTGAACTAGACCTGCCCAGTCATCACCTCTGATAAAGATGGCAGAGTTTGTCATTGAAACGTCAATTAAAATGGATAACTGTACCTGGCTGGAAACCCAAGAAGAGTTTATTCATTCTATTGTTTGATGCACATCGCTCTAGTGATTTTAACAAGGCTTGGAAAATCCTCAACCTAACTTCTACTGGTACAAATTAACCAATATTGCACGAGCTTTTCAGAATATTCCTCTCATCTTTCTATGACAATTTAATAATCTATATATGTGGACACCTTTTTCTATTTGGACCTCAATTGCTTCCAGTTTATCATCATTATTTTGTTCTGATCACATTCACATTCAAAGTGGATGGCCACAGATCAGGCAAATAATATTTATTATGCGATCTAGTATTTTAATGCTTCTACTTACATCGCTTATAAATCATCCAGTCCTTTACACAAATGTTAGTCTGTGGCTTTCTACCTGATCACCAACATTGTTTAAGCGAAGTGAGGAGTTGTTGAGTTCTCAATGCTGAACACGTCCAATTAAACCTTGCCCATGTTCCCCATTCTTTGTCTGCTGTCACTTACCTAGTTTCTTAACCAGGTTAACCATATAACCATGTAACAATTACAGCATGTAAACAGGCCATCTTGGCCCTTCTAGTCTGTGCCGAATGCTTACTCTCACCTAGTCCCACTGAGCTGCACTCAGCCCATAACCCTCCATTCCTTTCCTGTCCATATACCTATCCAATTTTTTAAAAAGTGACAATATCAAACCTGCCTCTACCACTTCTACTGGAAGCTCGTTCCACACAGCTACCACTCTCTGAGTAAAGTTCCCCCTCATGTTACCCCTAAACTTTTTCCCCCTAACTCTCAACTCATGTCCTCTTGTTTGAATCTCCCCTACTCTCAATGGAAAAAGTCTATCCATGTCAACTCGATCTATCCCCCTCATAATTTTAATTACCTTTATGAAGTCCCCCCCTCAACCTTCTACGCTCTAAAGAATAAAGACCTAACTTGTTCAATCTTTCCCTGTAACTTAGGTGCTGAAACCCAGGTAACATTCTAGTAAATCTTCTCTGTACTCTCTCGATTTTGTTGACATCTTTCCTATAATTCGGTGACCAGAACTGTACACAATACTCCAAATTTGGCCTCATCAACGCCTTGTACAATTTTAACATTACATCCCAACTCCTATACTCAATGCTCTGATTTATAAAGGCCAGCATACCAAAAGCTTTCTTCACCACCCTATCCACATGAGATTCCACCTTCAGGGAACTATGCACTGTTATTCCTAGATCACTCTGTTCTACTGCACTCTTCAATGCCCTACCACTTACCATTATGCCCTACTTTGATTATTCCTACCAAAATGTAAAACCTCACTCTTATCAGCATTAAACTCCATCTGCCATCTTTCAGCCCACTCTTCTAACTGGCCTAAATCTCTCTTCAAGCTTTGAAAATTTTAATCATTTATGTTCTATTCCATAATCTTTAACATCAGCTAACAACTTGTTGTGGGGCTTTATTGGATTCCTTCCTGTTGTCCATATAAGTACCATATGCAGTGAGCCAAAGAATGGCACTTGGTATTGAGGTATTGTGCTTTGTAAAGAATTGCATAGCAAGGGCTCGGTATTGGGACCACAGCTGTTTACGATTTACATCAATGATTTAGATGAAGGCATTGAGAATAACATCAGCAAGTTTGCTGATGATACTAAGCTGTGTGGCAGTGTGACATGTGATGAGGATGTTAGGAGAATTCAGGGTGACTTGGATAGGCTGAGTGAGTGGGCAGATACTTGGCAGATGACATTTAATGTGAATAAGTGTGAGGTTATCCACTTTGGGAGTAAGAACAGGAAGGCAGATTATTATCTGAACGGTGTAGAGTTAGGTAAGGGAGAAATACAAAGAGATCTAGGAGTCCTTGTTCATCAGTCACTGAAGGTAAATGAGCAAGTGCAGCAGGCAGTGAAGAAGGCTAATGGAATGTTGACCTTTATTACAAAGGGAATTGAGTACAAAAGCAAGGAAATAGTTTTGCATTTGTACAGGGCCCTGGTGAGCACACCTGGAGTATTGTGTACAGTTTTGGTCTCCAGAGTTAAGGAAGGGCATCCTGGCTGTGGAGGAAGTGCAGCGTAGATTCACCAGGTTAATTCCTGGGATGTCTGGACTGTCTTACACAGAGAGGTTAGAGAGACTGGGCTTGTACACACTGGAATTAAGGAGATTGAGAGGGGATCTGATTGCAACATATAAGATTATTAAGGGATTGGACAAGATAGAGGCAGGAAATATGTTCCAGATGCTGGGAGAGTCCAGTACCAGAGGGCATGGTTTGAGAATAAGGGGTAGGTCATTTAGGACCGAGTTAAGGAAAAACTTCTTCTCCCAGAGAGTTGTGGGGGTCTGGAATGCACTGCCTCAGAAGGCAGAGGAGGCCAAGTCTCTGGATGCTTTCAAGAAGGAGCTAGATAGGTATCTTATGGATAGGGGAATCAAGGGATATGGGGACAAGGCAGGAACTGATCAGCCATGATCTCAGAATAGCGGTGCAGGCTCGAAGGGCCAAATGGTCTACTTCTGCACCTATTGTCTATTGTCTAAATGGTAGCGCTCAGGAGAGTATTGAGAGACTGAGAGCTACAAGTCCATCGTCCCCTGGAACTGGCAACACAGGTAGACAAGGTGGTGAAGAAGGCATTTGACATGCTTGCCTTCATCAATCAGGGCTTTAGGAGAGACACTTGGCACATCACATGACAACTGCACAGGCCACTGGTGATCAGGAAAGAACTGGTAAGACCACACCTGGAATATTGTGTGCATTTCTCATCACCCAGCTACAGAAAGGAGGTAACTAACCTGGAGAGGTTACAAAACAGATTCCACAGCAAGTTGCCATGACTGGAGAACTTGAGTGATAAGGAGAGACTGAAATAGGCTGGGACTTCATTGCCTGGAGTATAGGAGGATGAAGGGTAACATTATAGGGGTTTGTTAAATCACAAAGGGCATAGATAAGGTGAATAGTCAGTCTATTTTGCCGGGTAAAGAAGCATAAAATTAAGGTGAGAGAGGAAAGTTTTAAAAAGGATCTCAGGGACAACTTTTTTCACACACAGGGCTGAGGAAGCGGTAGAGGCAGATACAATTACATTGTTCAAAATACAGTTAAACTCTATGGTAGGAAAGGTTCAGAGGCACATGGGCAAACATAGGCACACAAGATAACTTGATGGGCATGGATGAGCTGGGCAGAAGGAAGGGCAGAATGGGCCTGTTTCTGACTAAATTTTACTTCTGTTTTAAATTTTAGTGAAATTAATGATTGAAATTCATTTTGTTTTGCTTAGAGAATTCAGGTGTTTAGGCTTTGATATTCTGAAAATGGTCATTTTTATCATTTATTAAGATGGCATATTTTCATTTCCAAGGGTAATACTTTAGTTTTCAAAGGATCTGCTTCATTCCAAAGTACACTTTCTTCCTAATATTATTATTGACTTGAAAAGCCTTCTTTTCAAATGTATTTGCAAATCTTCTTTGCACAGGTGGTGTATGCATAAATTAATATCTAACTGAAATGTTGAAACTTAGCAAATAAATGCTAAATATTCTTATCGTAATTGTGAAGGAGACCATTATATCGTGGTGAGTGCAGTGTCTGCTGAGAATTGATATGGTCCAGAAAGCTGTGTTTCTATTCAGATGGCACACCATCAATGCTTAATCCAGCATAAAAATGTATAGTTGCAAAGTAGAATAGAATTTTTAAAAATTATTTTTAGTCCATTGTATCTTAATTCACCTAAAATGTACAAAGCAGTTGAATTTATCTGGTCTTGCACCACATAAAAATATGATTCATGCAATGACTGTATGATAATTGGTCACAGTGTTAGCAGTCCTTAGGACATGCTTCTGTGCAATGGTATATGGGTTGCACAACTGATGATCCAGGCCAGCCAGTCAGAGACATGAGTTCAAGTCCCACGATGCATCTGCCAAAGTTAAAATTCCATTGTTTCAATAATTTAGAGTTTGAAACAACGTTAGTCCCAGTGATGGTAACCCCTGAATTACTGGATTTGAAACTACTTCGATTTGGAGAAATTGAGAGCGACATTGGGCTGGGCGGTGTAATCTAGGCCCAGAGCCTTTTGCTGCCGTGGTGCCTGGGTCCTAATGCAAGGACGAGACACTGTTTGGTCAATTTAAATGCTGGCCCAGAGAGACTGGGAAGACAGGGGGCCGGTATTGGAGGCGAGAGCCGATTTCACTTACTCTCCCATGGTGTTCACTCCTCTCTCCAAGGTGCTGAGGCTATGAAAACTGCCCTGGCTGCTGTGCTCAGAACCCGCTAATACGATGAACTGACACTGAGGCTTTGGGCCTGCTCCAGGGTTTGGATCCAAGGACTCATTTTGATTTAGAATGTTGTTGCTGGCTTCTATGGTTTGTGTATTTTTTCCCCCTTTCTCTGTGTGTTGGGAGTTAGTCCTTATTTTTTTTTAACTGGGTTCTTTTGGGTTTCTTGATTTGTAGCTGCCTGTAAGCAAACAAATCTCAAAGTTGTATAATTTACACATACTTTGATAATAAAGATACTCTGAAACTTTGGATTGCCAGAACCTACATTGTTCTGAGGCAATTAAGGATTTGCAATAAATGCTGGCATTGCCAGTGATGTCCACATGCAGTGACTGAATTGTAAAAGCATCTGAAATCTGGGAAATCACAAACAAGAGAAAATCTGCAGATGTTGGAATCCGAGCAACACATACAAAATACTAGAGGAACTCAGCAGGCCAGGCAGTGTCAATGGAAAAAAGTATAGTCCCGGCAAAGGGTCTCGGCCCAAAATGTCAACTGTACTTTTTTCCATATAGATGCCGCCGGGGCTGCTGAGTTCCTCCAGCACTTTGTTTGTTTTAAGTGGAAAATAAAGTTGTTTTTATAATGTATTTCCAACAATTTCTGGGCATTCATGCAGAGGTTGGTCATTGCTCAAGATATCCCTGTCAAAGATGGAACAGTATTTTGAGTTGTAGAATATCTTTCACACATATTGTTGGCTTAAAAAAAAACTGATCGCATGTGTCAAGAATTGTGCATTATTTTTATTCCAATGAAGAACTAGCATTTTATTCTCCCAGTCTTAAGTTTATCTTATGGGGAGTAACTTCAGCCTGGGAAAAACCGGTCAAAACTTTTGGGATCAATGGATTAGAAGTTCCAGACTGCCTGGATCCACTCTACCTTCTGGTAGCTGTTTCTAATTTACCATGAAGTTAAAATAAATAAGTAAGCTGGCTCAGGGTGTATCCATTTTTATTCACTGTTGTGGTTTTAATTTGACCTCGAATTCATTGTCGTTTTACCTGATCAGATTAATAGGGAATTATAATGATAACTTTACAGTTGTTAAGCTAACCACAGTAGCAGTGTGGTTCGCGCACTGCTTTTACAGCTTTAGGCATTCTGGAGTTCAGAGTTTAATTCTGGTGTCATTCTGTAAGGAGACTCTGTATGTCCTCCCCATAGAATGGGTGAGTTTTCCCCGGGTGCTCCACTTTCTTCCCACAGGCCAAAGACAGACCGGGTTGGTTAATGGGTCATTGTAACTTGTCCTGTGTTTAAGTTAGGATTAATTGGGGGTGTAGGGGCAGCATGGCTCCAAGGGCCAGAAGGGTCTCCTCCACACTGTATCACTAAATAAAATAAATGTTTCTCAACTTAAATTGATCAATAAAAATGACAAGTGATAGCGTAGCTCCCATGTCTTCACGCATCTCAAAGATGTTCCGATCAGTCCAAGGCATTGGGTTTTTGGAAAGTCGCAACCAGGTTGGATTTTAACAAGGAGTGGAAAAACCCTGGCAAGTGTTGGAGAACAGAGGGACTTCAACTTTCAAGTACAATGTTCACTGAAAGTGGAGTCGCAAGTAAGCAGCTTGGTGAGGCCTTTTGGCAATGCTGGCCTCCATCAGTCAGGGCATTGAATATACAGTACCATGCAAAAATCTTAGGCACACAAGTTTTGGCTCATAGATTAGAAACCGTCATTCCCTCCATTATCTCTGATGACCAAACAGACTTTATTAAAAACCGTTTCCCTTTTTTTAACATTCGGCGTTTATTTAATATCTTATACTCACCTCCAACTGGGATTCCTGAATGTGTTATTTCCCTCAATGCGGAGAAAGCATTTGATCGTATAGAGTGGAACTACCCTTTTGCAGTTTTAGAAAAATTTGACCTTGGTCAAAGTTTCATCTCTTGGATCCAATTGCTGTACCTGTATCCTACTGCCTCTGTTTTAACCAATTTTCAGAAATCCCAAGTATTTAATCTCAAATGTGGCACCCGCCAGGGATGCCCCTTAAGTCCCTTTCTCTTTGATTTGGCTATGGAACCTCTGGCGATAGCATTTCGAAACTGCCCTGAATTGACTGGGATTTGGAGAGGGGGTGTTGAGCATAAAGTCTCTCTCTATGCTGATGACTTATTACTCTTTCTCTCAAATCCGTCTACATCCTTACCGCTAATGTTTTCACTTCTTGACCAGTTTAGCCAGATCTCTGGCTATAAACTTAATTTACATAAGAGTGAACTTCTCCCAATTAATAAAGAAGCACAAGAACTAACATTTCATGATCTCCCTTTTAAAGTAGTCCATAATCAATTTACTTATCTTGGAATTATAGTCACAAGGAAGTTCAAAGATCTCTTTCGTGAAAACTTTGCCAACCTTTCATATGCTATAAAACAGAGTCTGGTACAATGGTCACCTCTATCTATGTCTTTGGTCGGTCGTATTAATGTTGTTAAAATGTATGTTCTCCCCAAATTTTTATACCTATTTCAATCTATCCCAATTTTTATTCCTAAATCTTTTTTTGATTCCTTAGACTCTATTGTTTTGTCATATCGGTGGCAGAATAAGCACTCTAGAATTAATAAAATCCATCTCCAAAAATCTAAAAAAGAGGGTGGCATGGCTTTACCTAACTTTTGTTTATATTATTGGGCAGCTAATATACGTTGTGCTACCTTCTGGTCTTTCTTCCATGGCCAACCCGAGTGCCCTAACTGGGTGGCGATGGAGCTGAGCTCCACCAAAGAATTATCTATCTCTGCACTTCTTGGCTCTGCACTCCCTAGTAGTCTGCCCAGATCAATAGCTAATCCTCTTGTTAGACACACTTTGCGTATATGGGCTCAGATCAGGAAATGCTATGGTTTCCAGGGGTTTTCCGTTTCCAGCCCTGTTGCTCATAATCACCTTTTTTTACCTACTACATATGATTCAGCATTTCAGGTTTGGTATAGGAAGGGCATTAGACATTTTGAAGATCTTTTCATTGATAATCACTTTGCTTCTTTTCAGCAGCTCTCTGTTAAGTTCAATCTGCCCAATGCTCATTTTTTAAGATATCTCCAAATCTGACACTTTATTGCTCCTTTAATTCCTAACTTTCCTGAAATGCCTGCGAAAAATGCTATGGACCTATTTCTTTCCATGAATCCACTAGGTAAAGGCTTAATATCAATCATCTGAGATAAACTAGCGGCCTTACGACGGGCCCCCATGGATAAAATCAAAATGGCCTGGGAGCAGGATTTAAATATCTCCTTATCTGAGGAGAGCTGGGATTCAGTTCACAAATCGGTTAACTCAACCTCTCTCTGTGCTCGCCACTGCCTTTTACAGTTTAAGATTGTTCATAGAGCCCATATGTCTAAATCTAAACTATCTCGATTCTACCCTAGCATTAGTCTGCTCTGTGATAAATGCAAGAGGGGCGTGGCCTCTCTCATCCATATGTACTGGTTCTGTCCTAGCTTGGAGAAATTCTGGAAAGATGTCTTCACTATGTTATCGTGTATTCTGAATCAGCACCTAGAACCAAACCCCTTAATTGCTCTGTTCGGTTTTTGGGGCGAGACAGATTTATGTCTGGGTCCGACCAAATGCTGAATATTATCCTTTGCCTCTCTCCTGGCTAGACGCTTGATCCTCCTCAGATGGAGAGATGCTGCCCCGCCCACTCATGCTCAATGGCTTAACGACATCATGGCCTGCTTGGACCTCGAAAAAATTCATTATTCAGTTCTCAATTCAGATCTAAAGTTCCATAAGGTCTGGGGACCTTTCATCGAGTACTTTCATAACCTTCCTCTTGACTAGGGTTTTTTTTTCTTTTTGGTCCCTTGCTTTCAGCTCCTTTTTTTTCTGGTAGAAGGCATTATTATCCTCTGTTGCTGAGTGTATTCACAGTCTGGGAGCTTGGCGGTCCTGACTTATTCTCTCTATATTGTGTTGTGGTTGGTCTGGAGTTGCTGTTGTTTTTTTCTTGTGTTGTGGGGCTTGGGGAGGACACTAAGCTTACTTGTCTTTAATTTAGGTGCTTTTTTTTGCTAAATTCTCTTCCTTTGTAGCATATTGTTATTGTATGCTTAATTTTGCACTGTTTTAATGTTCCTCACTGGGATTTGGGGTTTTTAATTTGTAAAATGTTTTGAAAAACTAATAATAAAAAAAAATCTTAGGCACACGTATATGTATCTAGGATGTCTAACACTTTTGCACAACACTGTAGTAATTTTATATATTACACTGTACTGCTGATGAAAAAAGAAAACAAATTTCATGACATACAGGATGTGAGCAATGATAAAGCTGATTCTGATATAGAAACATAGAAAATAGATGCAGGAGTAGGCCATTCGGCCCTTTGAGCCTGTACTGCCATTCAGTATGATCATGGCTGATCATCCAACTCAGAACACTGTACCTGCTTTCTCTCCATACCCCCTGATACCTTTAGCCACAAGGGCCATATCTAAATTCCTCTTAAATATAGCCAATGAACCGGCCTCAACTGTTTCCTATGGCAGAGAATTCCACAGATTCACCACTCTCTGAGTGAAGAAGTTTTTCCTCATCTCGGTCCTAAAAGGCTTCCCCTTTATCCTTAAACTGTGACCGCTCATTCTGGACTTCCCCAACATCAGAAACAATCTTCCTGCATCTAGCCAGTCCAATCCCTTTAGAATTTTATATGTTTCAATAAGATCCCCCCTCAATCTTCTAAATTCCAGTGAGTATAAGCCTAGTTGATCCAGTCTTTCTTCATATGAAAATCCTGCCATCCCAGGAATCATGTATTACACTGTACATACATTACATATATTACACTTGGGTCTCTACTGTGGACTGAGAGTGGGACGGGGGCAGGGAGAGGGGAATTTTGTTTGGAAAAAGGGGATGGGAGAGGGGGGAGAGTGGGAATGATCAATGAACCAATTGTTTGGAATCAAATGACCTTGCCTGGTGTCTCAGAGCTGTGTGTGACAGGGCTTGGGAATCAAAAACTAGAGGGCATGTGCTAAAGGTAAGGGGGAAAGATTAAATGGGAACTTGAGGGTAAGTTCTGTCACGCAATGGTATGTATGTTAACTGAGCTGCAAGAGAGCGTGGTTGAAGCAGGTGTATTAACAGCTTTTAAAAGATAGCTTGACAGGTACGCGGACTGGAAAGGTTTAGAAGGTTATGGGTAAAACGCGGACAAATGGGACTAGCTTGGATGGAGTATCTTGTTAGCATGGACCAGTTGGGCCAAAAGGCCTGTTTCTATGCTGTATGACTCTGTGTGCTGTTGAGTCACTTCAGATTACCCTGGTAGTAGGTGGTGACAAGTGAATCAAGGTGAATTGATATGCCGTGTGAAGGACATGCAATAAATGGCACTGATGTGTTTGCTCTCAGAGTCAGCATAGATTCATTGGGTTGGATGGTGTCCTTCCCGCCCTGCATCGTGAGCGGAACCACCTTTTGCGATAAAGGCAGAAGTTTCTTGCAGTTCCCTTGATGCCACTCAGTTGGGGGTCGGGGTGGGGGTGAAGTTTGATGCATACAACTGACAGAGCTCATTAAAGCAACAACACAAAACAAAAGCAGCATGCTGACAACGAACTGTGCTTCTCTCTTTCAGCTTTGCCCAGGAATCTGTCACGTGGAGCAGACATGATTCTATTTTGTAAGGTGTGGACAGCGGTGTGCCCCCACCATTAAAAATTCTCCGTGCCTTTTCTTTCTCACCGGCTTGCAATGGTCTCTCTTGGCAGGGTTTTTCGAATCCCCTTGGTGCTGGAGCTGGCAGGTGTTCTGGCATTCTCTTGCCTGAGCAGGAGGCTGGAATGCATGACGACAGATTGAAATCTCGAAAGGGCTGCATCATCTCAAGCAGAGCAGTGCCACTTAGAAAACAAAGATACTCCATTCCATCATGTCAGAAAGCTTCCACTGACTGACAGGGGCGTACTATTTGTAACCAAGTGCATCTGGGAAGTAGAAATGAGGCAGAGAGCGATTCTGTCTCAACTTTCAGGGCTCTTTTTGATTTATGATAGTGAGTGCTACCAATGAAATAATCCTCTGCCCAAGCAAATTTTTGCTTTTGGAAACTTACCATCTGAGTTATTTTTTACTCATGTTATACTATCTCATGCAAAGGTTGGCAATGTTAATGTCAGTATTAAGCTGTGTGATACATAAAATTTAAATTGTAAAGCCCAATATTTAGAGTTTAATTCTGTTTTCCTGTGCATTACTCTTCATAAAAGGAACTTAATTGTGCTGAAGATCCATCATTTAAGGACCCCTCCATCTGGGACATGCTTCTTTTCATTACTTCCATTGGGGAGGAGGTCCAGAAGCCTGAAGACCCACACAACATTTTAGTAACTGCTTCCTCTCCACGTCATCAGATTTCTGAATGGTTCATAAGTCAGAAACATTACCTTGCTATTCCTCTTTTGCTCAATTTGTTTCTTTCATATTGTAACTTGGAGTAATTTCTTTATGTCTCACACTGTAGTGGAGCCACAAAAGTACAAATATCATGACATATGTCAGTGATGATAAATCACATTCTGCTTCTGATATTCCACTGCGTGACAGCAAATGTGGTACTGAAACTGGTGTAAACTCTGGAGGTGGCCCTTGAAATGAGCAATCAGCACTTACAACCTGGGTTTCCAAGCTCCTGCTGTTCAGTGAGTTTTACAAGTATCTTGTAGTGTTAACAGTTAGATGCTCTTGTATACCTGCTGGGTACAAGTAACATGGTCATGCAGTGATGAGAAAATTGGTTCATCGAGCCAACCATTGAATTCACTACATGCCACCTATAACCAGGAGTATGCTCACTGCTGTGTACCTAATATTTCAGTTGTATTTGAGTGATATTGTAAATATATTGTTTGATTAAGCATTTTTGTTCATTTATATAATTCATTATGGGTTATATGCAAAAATATGTGAATTGTCATGACGTTACCACGTGATACGTGTGTGCCTCACATGACTTATCTCCCGACTCTCTTGTTTCCTTTCAACTAGATTCTTTTTATATTTTGGAGTAACAGTGGTGAGGAGGTATTTTTAAATAAACCCAAGATAGCCACCGACCTATTGAAGCACAGTGAGTCGTTTGAGTTAAAAGAAAACCCAGTGCAGCACATGTTCTTTGAAAGGAAAGACAGGACTGAGTTTTTAAAAAGGCGCAAAATGGACAAATTCACAGTTTCAACGAAAACAGCGAATACCCCAGGTGATAATAATCATAAATAGAAATCAAAGTGGATTAGAAGTGAGCTATATATATATATATATATATATATATAGAGAGAGAGAGAGAGAGAGAGAGAGAGAGAGAGAGAGAGAGAGAGAGAGAGAGAGAGAGAGAGAGAGAGAGAGAGAGAGAGAGAGAGAGAGAGAGAGAGAGAGAGAGAGAGAGAGAGAGAGAGAGAGAGAGAGAGAGAGAGAGAGAGAGAGAGAGAGAGAGAGAGAGAGAGAGAGAGAGAGAGAGAGAGAGAGAATGAGAATGAGAATGAGAATGAGAATGAATATGAATGATGGTGCGTGGCCAAGTGGTTAAGGCGTTCGTCTAGAGATTTGAAGGTCGCTAGTTCAAGCCTTGGCTGAGGCTTGCCTGTGTGTCCTTGAGCAAGGCACTTAATCACACATTGCTCTGCGACGACACCGGTGCCAAGCTGTATGGGTCCTAATGCCCTTCCCTTGGACAACATTGGAGGCGTGGAGAGGGGAGACTTGAAGCTTGGGCCGGTCTCCATTAAAAAGGAAACCTTGCCCAGGCTTGTGCCCTGGAAACTTTCCAAGGTGCAAATCCATGATCTATCAAGACTATGTCTATCAAGCAGTTAAGAAGTGTTATATATATATTGAGTTGGAGTTTATAGCTTAGCAGGGAGGAACATTGTACATTTAATGTTTCAGTAGTATTTGAGTAATATTGTAAATATATTGATTCATTAAGTTAACATTTAAATAATTCATTCCAGGTTATATGTAAAAATAAGTGTCATAACGCTATCACATGATACGTGTGCGCCTCGCTTCAAGTAAACATGAAGTACACAACTTTTCTCCTGGCTCTCTTGTTTTCTTTTCGATTAGTTTTTATGTTTTTGTAGTTCCAAAACAGAGCACTCAACACACCCTTTAAATATATTTTTTTGGTTTGGTATCTGATTGATTAATATAAAATTCTGTCAAATCATTTATGGAATTTGCCCGATTAGCTGTTGGAAGCACATTACATAAAATAAAGCAATATCTCAAGTAGAACTGATTCAAGAGGGATCATGAAATCAAACCTTTAGCCCCGCCTTTACATTGTGATTGGCTGCCAGTATGACATTTGACCCAGTCATCTTAATGTTACATTAGCTAAAGTGTAGCAGCAAATCCCCATAGTATTTATCTTCTCAGAAAAGCAAACTTCAGTGGTAGATAGAGGGGATGAAATAATATGGGCTGCTGGGTTTGGGTTGTTCAGTTAGTAGTATCATACATTACCAAAGCACTGATAATCGTTTCCCCATGCGCAGTGGTATTTTCCTGAATTTATCACTTTAAACCGTTCTCCATTCTTACCTGGATAATCTGATTTATGTTCTTGAAAGTCTTTTGGTGAAAGTGAAGCAGGTGACTGAGTGAGGTGAGGTGTATTTATGTATAAATGGGTCACCAAGAAGTTTGCTTCTCTGGACAGAATATCAACAAATGCGGCCTTGTTTCATTTCATTGCAAAAGAGGGAAAACGGGCAGTGATGGCCACACACAGTATTGGCCAGGTATGTGGCTTCGGTCACCATGGTAGCGAAGTGATTAGCTTGACGCCATTACAGCTCGGAGTTCGGAGTTCAATCCCGGCACTGTTCTGTAATGGCGCTCTCCCTGTGGAATGCATAGCTTTTTCCTGGGTGTAGAGGATGTTCTACGAGTCCGTGGTGGCCAGTGCTATCATGTTTGCTGTTGTGTGCTGGGGCAGCAGTCTGAGGGTAGCAGACACCAACAGAATCAACAAACTCATTCGTAAGGCCAGTGATGTTGTGGGGGTGGAACTGGACTCTCTGACGGTGGTGTCTAATAAGAGGATGCTGTCCAAGTTGCATGCCATCTTGGACAATGACTCCCATCCACTCCATAATGTACTGGTTAGGCACAGGAGTACATTCAGCCAGAGACTCATTCCACCGAGATGCAATACTGAGCGTCATAGGAAGTCATTCCTGCCCGTGGCCCTCAAACTTTACAACTCCTCCCTCGGAATGTCAGACACCCTGAGCCAATAGGCTGGTCCTGGACTAATTTACACGGCATAATTTGCTTATTATTATTTAATTATTTATGGTTTTATATTGCTATATCTCTACACTCTTCTTGGTTGGTACAACCGTAACGAAACCCACTTTCCCTCGGGATCAATAAAGTATGTCTGTCTGTCTGTTTCCTCCCACAGTCCAAAGATGTATCCAGTAGGTTAACTGGTCACTGTAAATTATCCCGTGATTAGGCTAGGGTTAACCAGGGTTACTGAAGTGACATGACTCAAAGGCTGGACAGCTCTTCTCCGTGCTGCACCTCAATAAATAAGTGAAAATGGAGGGGTGGGGCTCAGATGGGTAAGAGCCGAAGGCAAGAAATTGTGACTAGCTGGGTAGACAACTTGGTCGACATGGACTTGTTGGGCTGAAGGGCTTGCATCTGTGCTGTATTGATCAATGGCTTTAACCACCAATGTTGCTGGGAAGGGAGTTTATTTTAAAGCTGCCACACACTTGATTTTACAGGAGACAAGCCGCCACTACAGACACCAACATATTTTACACTGCTGTACCTTTATACTCTCGAACTGAGTTTCTTGAAAAACAACGGCCGATATTCTCATGATATATTTGCAAATGTTTCTCTTTTTTAGTTTAATTTCTGCCTTTCATTGTCCAAGGACTAAGAGGGATAATTTGTCACTAAGACAGGCGAGTCTGTCGATGTTCTGTCAATGCTTGACTTATATGGTGTGAAACTTGTTGTTTTTGCTGTAGCAGTACAGTACAAAGGCATAAAATTATAATAAATTCAAAACAAATATATAGTGCAAAAAATGGTTTATGAGGTAGTGTTCATGGATTCATGGACCATTCTGAAATCTGATGGTAGTGGGGCAGAAGCTGTTCCTACAGGGTTGAGTGCCCCCTGACTGATCCCCAAGGAGAAGGCATATCCCTGATGGAGAGTGTTCTGAATGATGGATGCCACCTTTCTAAAGCACCACGTCTTGAAAATGTCCTTATTGGTAAGGAGGATTGTATCAACAAGTCTATAACCATCTGCATCCTCTTGTGCTGCTGAGCATTGAAGCATCTGTACCAGGTTGTGATGCAGGCATAAGAATATGAGAACATCTGGCCCATCGAACCTGTTCCGCCATCCAATAAAATCATGCTGATCTGGCTATGGACTCATCTCCATCTACCTGCCTTTTCCCCATTGCCTTTAATTCCCCTACTATGTAAAAATCTATCCAACCTTGTCTTAAATATATTTACTGAGGTAGCCTCCACTGCTTCATTGTCAGAGAAATCCACAGATTCACTACTCTCTGGAAAAAGCAGCTCTTCCTCATCTCCATCTTAAATCTACTTCCCTCCGAATCTTGAGGCTATGTCCCCTACTTCTAGTCTCACCTACCAGTGGAAACAACCTTCCTGCCTCTATCCTATGAATCCTTTTCATAACATTACATGAATCTGTAAGATCTCCTCTCATTCTTGAGTTCCAGTTTGAGAAACTTCTGGTATGGAGGATCAGCTGTGGTTCAGTTGGGAGTAATCTCACCTCTGAATCAGAAGAGCCATTCCATGGCCTTGGGCACAAAATCTAAACTAACAATGCAGCGTGAAACAGAGGCAGTTCTGATGTTTGGATACATCGATCTACTTTCTCAAGTAGATAAAATTTCCTGATGTAGTTTTTAAAATAGAGCAGGGGAGTTGTCTTCAATGAAACAGAAGCAGAAAGTATGTAAATACTCATCAGGTCAGGCAGCATCTGGGAAATTATCTCAGACTGGTGCTCCTTCATCGGAATTTAGAAAGTGATAAAACTTAAGAGTTTTGATTTGCAGAGATAGATCAAAGAGATTTGGGTTGGATGGAGTGACTAAGATGGATGGATTCTCCCCAAGTCAAAGATGGGTTTGCCACAATATCCTAGCCGTTATTCCTCAGTTACTATCATTGGGTAATTGTTGAATAGGTGAAAGTTTAAAAGAGCACCTGGGTGTGAATTAAAATATAATAACAATGCTGAAGGGAATGCTGGAATCACAAAATGATAAAATGGCAGTCAGCTGTTTTTTCTGGTTGTTGTCCCTGTATATTATGCAAGCCTGCTGTGCAATCACTGGAAATTGTGTTCGATATTCCAGCAGTTGTTACACTGCAGATTATCTGTATTTTCTGTAAAGTGCTCGGATCTTGCCAGAAGAGTATAAAATATAAATGCAAGTCTTCAAAGTTCAAAGAAAATTTATTATCTAAGTACATATATGTCACCATATACAACTGAGATTCATTCCTTGCAGACATACTCAATACGTCTATAATAGAATAATAACCATAATAGAATCAATGAAAGACCACACTAATTCGTCGTTTAACCAGTGTGGAGAAGATAAACTGTGCACACACTAAGGAAAGAAGTAATAGTAATACATAAATAAGCAATAAATATTGAGAACATGAGATGAAGAGTTCCCAAAAGTGCGTCCATAGTTCTGAGAACATTTCAGTGATGAGGCACGTGAAGTTGGGTGGTTATCCCTTTTGGTTCAAGAACCTGATGGTTGAGTGGTAATGACTGTTCCTGACCCTGCTGGTGTGAGTCCTGAGGCTCCCGTATGTTCTTCCTGATGGACGACGTAAAAAGAGAGTATGACCTGTGTGGTGGGGGTCCCTGATGATGGCTGGTATTTTCCTGTGACAATGCTCCTTGTAGATGTGCTCAGTGGTGGGGAGGCCTTTATCGGCTACTTTTTGTAGGATTTTCCATTCAAGGGCATTGGTGTTTCCATTCACGGCTGTGAAGCAGCCAGACAATCAATATACTCTCCACCACACAGCTATAGAAGTTTGTCAAAGTTTTAGATGTCATGCTGAGTCTTCACAAATTCCTAGTAGTAGAGGCACTGCAGTGCTTTCTTCATAATTGCACTTACGTGCTGGGCCCACGACAGGTCTTCTGAAATCATACACTGAGGAATTTAAAGTCCTCCCTACCTCGGATCCACTGATGAGGAGCAGCTCATGGACCTCTGGTATCCTGCTCCTGTAGTCAATAATCAGCTCCTTGGTCTCGCTGAGAATAAGAGGTTGTTATTGTGGTACCAGTGGCGTCACTTAGCCAGATTTAGAATCTCGCTCCTATATGCTCATTCGTCACCACCTTTGAATCTGCCTACTACAGTGGTGTCACCAGCCAACTTGAATATGGTATCGGAGATGTGCTTAGCCATACAGTCAAACGTGTAAAGTGAGTAGAGCAGGGGGCTAAGCACACAACTTTGTGGCGCACCTTTTGACTGAGATCATGGAGGAGGTGCTCTTGCCAATCCAAACTGACTGGGGTCTGCAAGGGAGGAAAACGAGGATCCAATTGCACAAGGAGATATTGAGGCCAGGGTCTTGAAGCTTATTGATCAGTTTTGAGAAGATCATAGTATTGAATGCTGATCCAGAAATCAATAAAGATGACAAGTGTTCCAGGGTTGAGTAAGGAGCCAATGAGGTGGCACCTGATGCACCAGTAGGAGTGGATCCAAGTTGCTTCTCAGGCAGAAGTTGATATGTTTCATCACCAACCTCTCAAAGCTCTTTATCACAGTGGATGTAAGTGCTACTGGATGATAATCATTGAGGCAGGTAACCACTTTCTTCTTAGGCGCCGGTATAAGTGAAGACTGCTTGAAGCAGGTGGGTACTTCAGACTGCTGAAGCGAGACGTTAAAGATCTCAATGAACACTCCAGCCAGTTGATTAGTACAGGTCTCTAGTACCTGGCTAGGTACCTTACCTGGGCCAGTTGCTTTCCATGGGTTCACCCTCTTGAAGGATGCTCTCATGTTGGTCTCAAACACTGAATTCACTGGATCATCAGGGGCTGTGGGAGTTCATGATGGTTTCTCCATGTTTTGATGATCAAAGCGAGCATAGAAGGCATTGAGCTCAAATGGAAGCGAAGCCCTTCATTCATTGAAGTCTTTCTTTCATTGTGACTCATTATGCACCATTTAATCCCTCTAGGTAAAAAACAGGTTGACCTTTGCTCACTGTGTACCTTTCATAGAGTGACCAAGGCCACTGATATCCTACATGGACCGTTTCAAGGCAACGCGTTTCCCTGCCTTTATTTCAAGAGCAATCTCAAGCATGCAACCCAGGAGATCCAGATGTTTTTTTAATATTCTAAAAGGCAAAAATAGCAATTTATATAACAACACGGTGGATATGTGATTTGGGTACAAACCTTGTTATGAGAAAACGATTGGAGCTGCTGGTGCAGTTATTGATGCAGAATCAGTAATGCAAAGTAGTCACCTGCATCAGTAATCACACCGACTTTATGAAATGTGATGCTGTGTATGAGATGAAGAAAAAATTGAATCACAAAGCAAATAGATTTCCTGTTTCCCTCCGGGTGATTTTGACACTGCTAGGGGCTTCAAAGCAATTCTTCTTTCTGCTGCGTTCAACAAGGGGCAGGGAACTGGAATTCCTCTTCGGTTATTACTTCCAATAGAAACAAAATGTGTGGGGTGAGAATGCACATGCCTTTGGTCCCCTTGACCAGGGACAAATTCTGCACAGTGAACTGGACCACATGCATCAGCATCCCCCACCCAGATGGCTCTCATTTCCTAAACCAGTTTACATTTTCATTCAACCTTCTAGCCAACATTTGTGATCAATATTGAATTTCTGCCCTCCTCCCTGTCACTGCTATTTGATCTGTGGACTGCTTCCGGCTTTTTCCTGTTTTTTTTTGTGCTCCCAACCCCTTTTTAATACGCTCATTCGTAATACTCAGCCCAATTCCTGAACATCCTATCCTAGCAGTTTCAGTCACAATTATTCTAATAAATAAAATATTTATTAGAATAAAATATAATATAAAATAATAAATAAAATATTATGAAAGCATGGTCAGTTTCAAAATGTACCAACTGATTCCTCTGGAACAGAGAAGTTAAAAGTTTCTGCTATCTGGGTTTCCATTAGTGCTGGTGATGCTGTCAGCTTTGATGGCTTAACTTGATTCAAAAGTTTAATATATTTACCTAGTAATTCATCCTGAGTGGGCAGCAGTAAGTGCACCAGTCACATCTGGGCTTTGGTTCCTGTGACATAAACCAGAGAGGCAGCTGCCACATCGTGTGCGATAAGATCAGCCAGCCCGACTGGGGAGAATGTGCATGTGTGTGAAAGAGGGGGAATAGATCTTCAGCATCAGGAACACGGGGATATGATGGGGTTAATATTTTATTTACAAGCCTTGTTTCAGGATTCAAGTGTAAGAGAATCTGTATCTGGGTAGGAGCAGCCGACGGGTCAAGGAGATGATACTGTATCCTTTCTCTCAATGTTCTCTGTACAACTGTGGTTAGTGGTTGGAGGTCTCAATTGCTCTTAAGTATTGTGTTTCCTGATTGCTTTTAGAAGGCAGAAGGTAGAAGAGATTTTGCACTCAGCACCAATTAATTTTACTCATTTCTTTTGAGGTGTAAACTTTTCAAGAGAACGAAGAGTAATCCCCCTTCACTCAGGAGACCAACGAATCAATCCTGGCTGAATCCAGCCGAACGTTTCCCTTTACTCTCTAGTTAATGCATGAAGTAGAGCTACAATTAACGGGCACTGTGCAATAGAGCCGCGAAGAATTCTCGATAATCTACTTGTCTCCTTTGCCTGCAAAAGAAGCAGAGACAAGACATGGAAATCTCCCAGAAGGGTGATGGAGAACATCTAGTAATAATTCTGAAGGGGTTAAATGTGCATCGTGCTGGGGAATAGGAAGAGGAGGGGATCTAGTTAAGAAGCTCCCTTAAAAAAAACAGACAGAAGCAGTTGATAAGGTGGCTTTCCAGCACTCCCTTAAAGACAGAGAGTGCTCAGTAATATTTGGCACCCAATAAATAGTCAGTCAGTTCTCCTGTACTGTTGGAACTGGAGGCAGGATCACCACATCGCACATAACTTTTAAAAGTTGATTTCAGGTAAAAAAACGTAATCACATTAAGGACCTGATACTGAAAGCATTTTGATCCTGTAAAGAAGGTTATGGATGTCATTGTGAAGACCAGCTTAATGGAAACGGAAACAGGTGGAGAAAGGTTTAGGGGAAATATCGGAGGTAGGTTTTTACACAGGGAGTGGTAGGTTCTTGGAACGTGCTGCCAGGGGTGTTGGTACAGACTGATACAAAAGGGACATTTATGAGTCTATTAAATGAGCACATGGATGAAATGAGAATGGAGAGGTTATGTGCTGTGCAGGAGGAATTGATTGTGGAGTAGACTTATATAGGTTGGCTCAGCATTTGGGGCTGAAGAGCTCGTGCAGTGCTTTACTCTTCTAGGCTCCAGTTTGTCATAAGCCTTGTTTGTTTTAGCTGGCACATCTCCATTTAAAATAAAACATGTTTTCTTTTATTTAGCATCGTCTGTTTCTCCTGCAAAAGTCTAGGAAACAGAAACTGTTGTAAACACGCTGTTGAGTGGTTCAGTACTTGACAGGCATGAATGCCACTGAATGTGATCCCGGGTGAAACTCGGTGTTTCATTACGACGGGGGCAAGAGGATGATGCAGCAGTTCTTCTCGATCCCGTGCAGGAGTCACACAGCGTTGTCCCAGTCGTGGGGTGAAGCCACTTGCAAATCTTGCAGATCAAATTTTCACTGACCACAGTGAAAACGGAGTTCGAAGACTGAGATCTAACCTCTGACCAGGGATGGATTTCACTGAGGTATTTTGCCTTTGCACAGCCAGGCTAGTAGTGTCTGAATGGAAAAAAACAGAACGGCCTGTTTCCAGTCCAGTGACAGGTGGTGTGTTTGTTCACTTGACCCACTTGCTACTTGTTCTAGGTGGGTTATCACCCAAAAAGCTGCCTTCCAAGTTGTAGAGTTTTGTTTGAGGCTGTAAAGAATGGCCCTTCCCTTCTTGAAGGACCATCTCAAAGGTCTTGACAGCCAGTGAGTCAACATCAAAGTATGGTTGATACTGTGTTGGCAAAGCACACAGTTAATCTGTGTTTAATGATGTTGGTTTTAACATTGGTCCTTGCTTTGTACAATTTGTCTGCCACACCTCCTATGGTACAGCAACGACACTAAGTCGGAAGTATTTTGACGTGCTCTGTGGCCATGAAAGATGCTATATAAATGCAACTCTGCATATGCTCCTATTTAAAGCTGAGCAGTCAGTAGTATTTACATAGTGCCTTTTTCATTGTAAAGAAGGCCCTGGTACTTTACCGAAGAGTCATCCTCAAGATTTGACACAGAGCCATTTGGGACAGAGCACCTTAAAAAGGGGAGAGTTTTAAGGAAAGAATTTAAGGGCTTCAGATCAAGGAAGCTGATACTAGAGCCACTGGTGCTGTGATAAGAATCAGAAGAGGCCAGAATCAGAGTACTGAGGTGATTGTTGAGGCACAATTCACAAAAGGGAGGGTCATCCTTCTCCCTCCCTTTTTCTATGTCCATCCTCCTCTCCTATCAGTTTCTACCATCTTCAACCCTTCATCAATTCCACCTATTGCCTCCCAGCTTGCGGCCTCTCCCCTCCCTCGCCTGCCTATTAACCTCCTCACCTGGATCTCCCTATCACCTACCAGTTCTTGCTTCACCCCTTCCTCTTGTCTATACTGACTGTCTCATCTCTTTCCAGTCCTGACTTGAACTGAATCCTTGACTGCCTCGTTTCCTCCTGCTGCCCACCTACTGGTCTCTTCCAGCTTTTTTGTTTGTTGCTCTAGATTCCAGCACCTTTAGTCTCTTGTGTCTCGATCCTTGAAAGCTGTTGGACTTGCTGTCCTCATGCATTTTCAAATCGCCTGTATTTGTTATTTCAATTCATAATTCAAGCCAATTAAAATGTTGCCCGCAATGTAAGCTGAAAAGTTTTCTATCTTGTCCAGGCATGCCTGGGCATGCTTTGGCAGGGCAGAAATTGCATAGCAGGACGGGTTTTAGAAAGGCTAAGGTTACATCCACACTAGACCGGATAATTTTGGAAACGCTGGTTTCGCGTAAAAAACGATAGGCGTCCACACTATGCGTTTTTAAAAATATCTCTATCCACATTGAAATGGAGATTTCATCGAATCTCCTCCTATTGCACATGCACAGGACACACCTACCAAAAACAAGCGACATGTTTAGTGTTGGATCTCGTTGTGAAAGACGGTGCGTGTTTGTTCAGTTACAGGCTGGAAAAACTTAAACGACGGGCAGGTGTTGGCTCTCGTGCAGGAAGATTTAAAAGTTAAAAAAAACAAATACTGTAGCGTATGGAGGCAATGGACTGGGAGTTCATGGACTGTATGACCCGGCTGACGACGAACATTGAAAAACTGACTAACTCTGCTATATTAATAAAGCACCTTGTTAAATGTGTAAAACATGCCTGCATCAGTGTTATCTTGTATTTCCATACAATGTTACATTAGGCTGTTACACATCTATTGTCAGAGAAGTACTTGCATAAATAGATAAACCACCTTCATACAAGCAAGGACAGAATACAGGGCAAAGTGAGTATACTTATTTATTCAGTAAGTTATGGGTCAAAGTATTTGGTGAGTACATTTCTAACTATTCTGGCTTCAGTCTCTCTGCCGTCTGTTCTGAAATTGTTAGGTTGTGTTCAAGAAAACAATGAAATAACGCGCTGCTGTTTGATAGCATTTTCAGAAGTCTCTGGTTACCCTGTCCACACTGATCTGCCTGAGCAGCGTTTTCAAAAATACCCACCCTGGAAAGCGTTTCTGAAAAGCTCCGGTTTCGGGGGACGAAAACGCCGTTTTAGTGTGGACGGAGGGTTAAAACGAAGAGAAAAAGCTTCGGTTACGGATTTATCCGGCGTAGCGTGGATGTAGCCTAAATAGCATCATGTACACGCTGTTCTATGCATTGCATTTACATGTAGATTGGTTTGTGATCACATTATTGTGCATAGTATATTGTGTGTACTGTTTACAATAATGTAATTGTATTTTCAGGAGTACTTGTGATAACAAAATGTCTCACCAATGTTGCAACAGCCACGATACTTTCTGTTATATTTGTGTCGAGTATACGCTTAAATCTCAAAGACAGAGCATGACTCCTCTTATCAAGAAAGCCTATGCGCTCTACTTTGGTGACCAAGACAACACCTGGGCTCCTCACATTTGTCCACAATATGTGTTGTCAATCTTAGAGGTACAGAGGTACTCATAAATCAATATCGTTTGCTGCCTCAGTGATATGGCACGTGCAGAAAGATCATGTGACAGAATGTTACTTCGATCTGACCAGTGTGTCTGGTTTCTCTGTTAAAATCAAGAAATCCTAATCTCCCTTCAGCTGTGAGACCTGGGCTACATGACAATAGTCTTCCATGTACCGAAGCCACCAGACACGTGGAGTCTAGAGGAGGCAGACGAAGATGCCAGGATGCACAAGCCAGGAATGGAAAATGACCCTGATACTGATACAGATTTGAACCCTTTATGCCGGGTGAGCCTCACCTGAGAACTCAATCGGACTTAAATGACCTGGCCAGAGACTTGGGTTTGTCAAAGGCAACAGCAGATTTACTGGGTTCGGGACTGCAAGAATGGAATCTGCCGTCAGCAGGGACAAAAATTTCCGTGAAGGATTTTGATATTTGAGGCAGATATTTCCCAGAATAACTGATGCCAAAATTAAGGAAGACATTTTTTGTCAGCCCAGAAATCAAACAGGTCATCAAAGGCAGGTGGTTTTGAAGAACTTCTAATTGGACTGGAGAAAATTGTATGGAAGGCATTCAAGGATGCTGTTGAAAACTTTCTTGACAACTACAGAGCACCAAACTACATGCAGCTGGTTAATAACATGCTTCAAGCATACAAAACCATGAAATGTAACATGTCACTAAAGATTCATTTTCTGCAATTACATTTATACTTCTTCCCCGCAAATCTTGGTGCTGTCGGTGACAAGCACGGTGAAAGGTTTCACCAGGACATTGTGGTCATGGAGAAACAGTATCAGGGCAACTGGAATCCATCAATGCTGGCTGATTATCGTTGGACATTTAAAGCAAGAAGCCTCAGACACAGAGTACAAATGGAAATCATCAACAAAACATTTTTAGCTTAGTTGAACTATTGCAAAGAGTCAGCATCGTTATACAATTAGGTGCATTCTAGTCAATAAAAGTTGATTTCTCGTTTCTCTAAACTCCTACGTGATACAAGTAGCCTGAAATTATATTTGGCTTCAGCTTCAAGTGGTCTACCATAACCACAAACATTTCTGAGGAAGTAAGAGGTTTGCGAAAAACACTGCTGCCTAGCATAATGGATGCCATTGCTAGCATTTCACGGAGCCCTGCCCTCTCCAGATCACCTGAGCGCCATTGGACAGGAGTCCAGACTGCCGTGGGTACAGTGCTTCTTCAAAAACTTCCAGGCTTGAATAAATAGGTTACAGATAGAAGCTAAAATAGTTTTATTAATTCAAAAGGCACATTAAATTTAAAATAATATACTTACCTAAAACACTAAGAAGTAATAATTGGCACAGTGGTGTAGCCATTAGTCCTGCCATCCGAGGAATCTGGCTCCATCTTGACCTTTGATGCTGTCTGTGTGGAGTTTGCATGTTCTCCCTGGATGCTCTGTTTGCTAGCTAGATTTCAAAGGGAGCTTTTAGCTGCGAGAGTCAGTAATTGGCAGAAGAATCAAAGGAATTTAAATGGACACGTGTGAGTGAATTGGATGCTTTGACTTAATCAGGGGTAGGTGATGAACAAGCTGCTATGTCTTGTATGTCTTTTTTATGATCGCAAGTCACTGCTGGATGCTAAAAGCTTCAATTATTGCAGGAATGTCCCATCAGTAAGTTGCTCAATAGTGATGAAGCTGGACTTATTGCATACTGTTATTGTGCCATCGCCTGAACTTGTCGTGCATCTTTGGCTGGTGTGTGGTCTAAAAAGAGGAGTGAGTGATGATTTCTTGGACATTGGTACTGTAGAATACTCATTAAGTCCAGTACACTGGTTCATAGGCAAGACTGACAGTGGGGGAGCTGCATTGTCACGGTTGTGTCGAGGACTAGGTCTGAGCTGAGGGTTTACCCATGGCAGCTGACCAGGGGAGGAGACGCTGAGGAGGTGTGGCAATGTCTTTATGGGGCAGGCTGGGATCCTTAATTGGCTTGGGGCCTAGCCACTCCTGTGGGTGCTGCTCTCCAGTGTTTGCTCAGTGCTGCCCTCTGATGTTCACTCAGTGGAAGAGCAGTCTGGACCAGGACAACTTGCTATCAATTCTATAGTCATGTCACTCCCAAAACTGGGCTACATTTTTTTTTTGTTTTTTTTGCTTTGTGACTGTTTTTTCTGAAATCATATCCACATGTGCCAGATGTGCTAGTTGTATTATGTGCACTGTGCAGTATGCTGTTGGTAATGTGCTTTACACAACCAAAAGAAAATCTGCAGATGCTGGAAATCCGAGCAACACACACAAAATGCTGAAGGAACTCAGCAGGCCAGGCAGCATCTATGGAAAATAGTACAGTTGATATTTCGGGCTGAAACCCTTCGACTGTACTCTTTGCCATAGATGCAGCCTGGCCTGCTGAGCTCCTCCAGCATTTTGTGTGTGCTTTACACCTTAGCCACAGAGGAAAACTGCTTCATTTGGCTATATTCATGTACAGTATGTTTGAACGATAATTAAACTGGAATGAACTTGATTGACATGACAGGCTGAATGCTCATCTGTGTTGGAATAACATCAAAACATAGTAAAGTTAATTTTAAAAAGACTTCTCATTCTTATTCCTAATCTCCAATTTGTGAATCGCTGTTAAAATGAATTGGGATTCTGATCCTTTGTCAGATCTTGTTGATGGAGCCAAGCGCAGTGACAGGTCCATCAGCATCGGTCAGCCGCAGGAGAGACACTCAAGGATGGGTCACGCCTCTGGAGAGTTGAGTGCTGGCTATTCCCATTGGAACTGTCGGTCACTGGCAGCTCATCTGGGATTTGCAGAGCATCGTGGAAAACCTAGATCTTTTCATTTGGACAAACAGCGTTACTCTAATTGGAGGATAGTTCTGTGTTTTACAATTTCCCAATAACACAAAGCACAAGAGAGATATTGATCCCTTACTTGATAAAAATACACAAGTGAGATATTGTGTATATATTGTGAGATATTTTATAGGCAAGAGAGATAGTCATCCTTTAAACCAGAGTGGTGCCTTTGGCTGATAGATTGTTCTAATTTGAGTCTTTTGTATACATTTCATTTATCTTATGTAAAGGTTATGGTAATTTGTATGAACTGATTGAAAATCAGATATTTTAGTGTAGTTCCAAATATTATAGAAGTCATGGAGTCAATTGCACAGAAACTGGCTGTTTTACCCACTGAATCTACACTGATCACCAAATACCCATTGGTCCAATCCAATTTCACCCTCCCCAGATTCCACCACTATCCATCTGCATACTTACACCTTTGTTGTAAACATACAATTTACAAAAAAAAAGAGTTGTTGGCTATTTGCACCTGCCAATTAACCTACAGCTTGAAGTGTGGAGGGAAACTGGAGCACTGGGGTGGGGGTTTTGGGAGGGTGGTGAAACGTGCAGACTCTACACAGCGCCAGAGGTGAGGATTGAACCTGGGACACTAGAGCTGAGAGGCAGCAGTGTTGCTAACTGTGCACCTGTCCTGCCCTATATCTTTGCAAATCATGTCTAGCAACAGGCAGATCAAAGATCAAGGGATTCAAATTACACTTTTATCAAAGTACATATATGCAGAATACAACCCTGTTTAATCGTCTTCTCCACAGACAGTCACAAAACAAAGAAAACCATGGAACCCGTCCAAAGAAAAACATCAGTCCCCTGCCACAAAAAACAAATCACTCCAATGGGAACAAGAACACCAAACCACCATGTGCAAAAAAAAACCAAATTGTGCAAATGGCAACAAGAGTGAAAACACCGAAAGTAAAACAAAAAATCGAAAGAGTCCAGCTCAGTTCAGCTCAATGTTCATTAGTCCAACCCACAAACCACAGACCCAGAACTTTGGTACCATCCTCCGACAGCATTGAGGGAGAGGGCGCAGGGACCTTCCCTGGGGATCAGTGGGTGTGAGAGAGAGAGCACGCATCATATACAGATCCATCCTCTGGCAGCAGTGAGGGAGAGGGCGCAGGGACCTTCCCTGGGGATCAGTGGGTGTGAGAGAGAGAGCGCGCATCATATACAGATCTATCCTCTGGCAGCAGTGAGGGAGGGGGCGCAGGGACCTTCCCTGGGGATCAGTGGGTGTGAGAGAGAGAGCACGCATCATATACAGATCCATCCTCTGGCAGCAGTGAGGGAGAGGGCGCAGGGACCTTCCCTGGGGATCAGTGGGTGTGAGAGAGAGAGAGAGAGAGAGAGCGAGAGAGAGAGAGAGAGAGAGAGAGAGAGAGAGAGCATTACATACAGATCCATCCTCCGGCAGCTTTGAGGGAGAAGGTGCAGGGACTTTCCCTGGGGAGTTGGGGGTGTGTGTGTGTGTGAGAGAGAGAGAGAGAGAGAGAGAGAGAGAGAGAAAAAATCATATACAGATCCATCCTCTGGCAGCTTTGAGGGAGAAGGTGGAAGAAGGCACTGAACACTCGCTTGCCTCGATGCTTCAATCTTCCTTTGATCGACAAGTTTGGCGAGAAAAGGAGTCGATCATGGGCTCACACCTGGTCTCTAAACTTCTTGGCCTCAAGGCTGCTCCCCTCCCAGACCTTCTCGGAGACAGCAAAGCGCCAGATCACTCAGTCAGCCTGAAGACATGCCATTAAACTGTAGATCACAGGCTCCAACAGTACCAGAGTCACATTTAAGAGAAAAAGAAGACATAAAATAAGTGAAAGAAACAGTCTGCGGACCATCTGGAGAATGTTCTCTATGGTAATGTTGGTCACTGGCATTATCAATCAATGGGATATAGAAGACGAGAACCTCAAACTTTATCAACTCTGTGCTGCAAGTTGAACGGAATCTAGGGATGTTTAGATTTGTGAAGTTGTTAGAAGTTGTCCCTAGGATGTGGATCTGAACCCACCTGAATAATGGAAAGGACAGAGATTATCTTCACGAGGAGCTCAAAGTCATCTCCAGTAAACCTGTTTTACTTACTGTACAGGTGAAGTCATTGGGAAAATATTTGAAATATGGAGTAAACTGCAGCCATTTCATGGAGCGTATATATCACAAAGCTGGTGATGACCAGGTCCATCCTCAGTCTACTGCCCTTGTGGTGTGTTGTGATACAAAGCTAGCCAGGAGGTTAAACACCTCTAAAATCATCCAAGCCGGAAACTTTCTGCAGGATTTTTAATGAGAAAACTTTGTGAAGCTGCAGAAAATTAAGTAAGACACGTGTTAGATTCAATACAGAATCGTCACGTGCCTAAATGTACTATTGTTGACTATTCTCACAGCCAGCATTAAATGAGATAATACACACATACAACATCCTATAGCTATGCAGTGGACTGGAGTGAACTTGTGGCATGACAGGTTATTAGCGATGGATGATAAAAATAGTACTTCCTTCAAAGTACATCTACTAAATATTACCAATATTAAGAAAGCTTAAGACTCACAGATATTGCTGTTCTGAGGGCAAATGAAGAATGGATGGAAATGGATATGTTTGCTCCAAGTCAAAATCTAAATCAACCCATGTAACGCCCTGGTTCACATCTTCACTGTTATGCTGTAGGTATTTCATTTGGTAGCTCTGTAAGGGCAGTCTGTTCTGCTTTCAGCCTGTTTGGGTTATTGTTGAAGAGAAGGGATGATGTGGAATGTGTGCCATCCAATCGGTGGGGTGGGGGAGGTTTTCTTGGTGAGGGACAATAAGGTTGGTCTTCAGGTTTTGTTTGGTGGACGATGAAGAGAGAAGACACAGGGGAGAACCGATTATAGGGTACACCCTGGTGAGAGACAGGTGTGTTTGAGATGGATTGCGAGTGACGTTTGGAAGGTGGTGTGGGCTTTCACTCTGACCAAGGGCCCAGTGCATGTGTGCAGATTAAAGTGGGCCCTTTTCTTTTTGTTTTTTTTTTCTTTACTGACTCTTTAGTTAAGATTCATAAATATAATTCTGTTAAACATATGCTGTCTGTTATTTCGTGGCATTAATTTGTAACAGGGCAGCAAATGACACAGCATCCACACAAACTGGGGTTTAGGGCGGGAGAGTTGTCTGTCTCATGAGTTTGGCGGGACTGGAGATGTTTTCCCCTCGACCTATGCAGCCAAGGAAACCGGCGGGGTTTCACCCCTGCAGGAAATGATGCAAAAAAAGCTCATGATCAGGAAGTGATGTTTGTACAAAACAACTGCATGCAGAACAAATAGCACCTTCAGAGGCAGAACACTTAGTACGACCAGCTGACTTTATACTAGTTTGGTCAGCAGTGACCTCACAAAAACTTGCCAGGTTAGTGAGGAATGCCCGCAAAGAAACAGAACTCCTTTGTCTGCTAGTCAACCTTTACGAATGGTGCCCCTGAAGGTGGCTTCTGTGCTACATTCCTTCTCTCCCTCTCTGTGTCCTGTCGAAGCCCTTGTAATTAAAGTGTGAGGTATATCTCATTGCACAAAACGATGCCTGTCAGTGTAAGCAACAAGCTCACAATTCACTGAAGATCAGGGCGCAGTTTATGAGGGCTGTTCATTACAAATACTGAAGAAGAGAAAATCTGCATGTAATACCTGTGTGGCACCCGGCCTTATCGTGCATGACTAGTCCCCACTCTTTTGAGAAAACCAAATTACACCAGGTACTAGCAGGCCATCAGAAGGTTCTAGGTATCGGAAGGAGGCAGTGAATAGAAACCACACACTTTTGGAAATAAAGTTTTGTTTATTAGAAAAAGCAATATGTGCAAAATATTTACATGAGCAAGAACAATTCAAAATTCAAACATTGTGCTTAAGTTCCAAATCCCAGATAGCAACAACAGCCAAATTCCTGCTTAGTTAGAATCAGTGATATTCATTAGAATAACCTTTGTTACTCCAATTTCTCTAACTAATTAGATCTAGTGTTATTCTCTATTTAAAAGTTTGCAGGCTAAACTTTCCATTTTACTTACCCCAAGTTAGTTAGAAAACCAAATATAATTCCTATTTTCAAGTATTGTAGTTGACTTCAGTTTCAGTTCTAGGCAGTACATCTACAAGTTTAAATTCAAATTCAAAAATTATATATACACAGTTTAACTCCTTTCATGACAATTCTCCAACATCACAACTCTGAAACAAAGTAAATTTCTTTGAGTAACCTATCAACGTCTTTGCAAAAATAATCCGTTCTTGCAGAAAATCAAATTCGGATTCTTCGAATAAAAATAAACATATACATCCAACTGTATTAAATCCTCTGCATCGTTATTTCGTTCCGTGCCGGTTCTTCATCTTGGGTGGCTCACCATCTTGTTTCTTGGTTCATTGGAATGAAATACGAGGGGTGATTGATAAGTTCATGGCCTAAGGTAGAAGGAGTCAATTTTAGAAAACCTAGCACATTTATTTTTCAACACAGTCCCCTCCTACATTTACACACTTAGTCCAGCGGTCGTGGAGCATCCAGATCTTGGACCGGAAAGTGTCCACAGCAGGGCGATTGATAAGTTTGTGGCCTAAGGTAGAAGGAGATGAGTTATACAGCTCTCATTACATGCATGTGCAATTCAATTCTTTGAGTGGTTATGCAGAAAGCTTGAAGTTAATAACTCATCTCCTTCTACCTTAGGCCACAAACTTATCAATCACTCCTGATGAGTTATTAACTGATGAGTTATTAGCTTCAATAAATCTTTTATCGCTATTGTCTCTCCTCCAGGGGCTTAACCCTGAGATTTTCAAGGTAAAGATACTTACTACTAATTCCACTCTTAACAGTTCATGTCTTCAGCTTCTAATCGTTGCTGCGTTTCTCTCCATGTCCATCCTGTGTCAGCTGCGCCCTGCCCTCGCATACTGATTTTTTCAAATTCTCCTTTTTCAAAAAAAAAAATTCGGTAAACTTCCGCGGTTGGAGCTTTCTAACTCATCTGTGGGATTCATTAACCTGGGTTACATGCAGTCGCTGGAAATCCAAGCAACACGCACAAAAAGCTGGAGGAACTCAGCAGGCCAGGCAGCATCTATGGAAAAAAGTACAGTCAATGTTTCAGGCCGAGACCCTTCGGAAGGACAGTTCTGCCGAAAGGTCTTGGCTGGAAACGTCGACTGTACGTTTTTCCATAGAAGCTGACTAGCCTATTGAGTTCCTCCTGCATTTTGTGCGTGTTGCTTTACAAATACTGTGTGCGGGGTGGGGGGATAAAAATCTGCACCCAACTTTAACTAATTTGGACATATTTGTTGGTGTAACTGAAGCCGGACTTTTTACAAGGAAGTTAATACTGTGATTGTTATTTTGTACAGAATTTTAGCCACTGTTGGGACGGATTTTGATCTGCGAACCTTGAGGGCCGTGCGAGTACTACGACCATTGAAACTCGTATCTGGAATTCCAAGTATGTTGACTAAATGCTTGACTGTTACACATTTATTTTGAGGAATTGCCATTATGTCTGGTCTGAAGGAGGATTTATATTCATTTAATTTTTCATGTAAAAGATTCATACATTAAACATGCCATATCATTCTGTTATTGTGAATTTAAAATGGTGAAAAAGTGCAATAAGTCATTTAAAACGTAATATTGCTCCCTCCGCTCATCATCAATCATACTTTTTTAAGTTACTAGTTAAAGTAAAATAACTACCTGCTGGTTTATATTTAACTACCTAATTGTACACATTTTAATTCATAGTTCAATTGCTTAAATCTCACCTTTAACAACTGAAGTTTGAATGGAAAAGTGATAAGTGTATGCTTTAGTTTGTCTGCTGAAATGGTTCGAGAGATTCTGCAATTTACCAGTTATTATTTTTTGTGTTTTACGTTCTTGTCACCTGCCTTTTAAAGCTGATTGGATATGTTCCACAAGGCAGAACACAGACTGAATTGCTTGTTGCCCGTATTATCCCCAAATGGATTGTTCATCTGCTTCTCGCCCTCAAAGTGACATCTGGAGAAAGAGACACTCAAAATGCTGGCAGAACTCAGCAGGCCAGACAGCATCTATGGGAGGAGGCTCTTCACTCCTGATGAAGGGTTTCGGCCCCAAACGTCGTCACTTCCTCCTCTCATAGATGCTGTCTGGCCTGCTGAGTTCTGCCAGCCTTTTGTGTTTTTATTTATTTCCAGCATCTGCAGATTCACCGTGTTGCATCTGGAGAAAGAGGAATGGCTGCATTGAAACAAGCCAGTAATCAAGTTACATATCCAGTCACTTCAGGCTTAGTCAAATGGCCAAATCATGACGATTATTTCATATATTGATA
Source organism: Hypanus sabinus (assembly GCF_030144855.1). Taxonomy (NCBI): domain Eukaryota; kingdom Metazoa; phylum Chordata; class Chondrichthyes; order Myliobatiformes; family Dasyatidae; genus Hypanus; species Hypanus sabinus. The sequence continues at coordinate 61,721,615 of NC_082723.1, read as the reverse complement.
TTTCCTGTGGTATATCCAAATCCAGACTGTGTGGATGAAAATTACATCCAGTACAATGGGTTTTACCATTACATACTGAAAAATTCACACTTTATTTTAGATTGTGATGATTATGCAAGGCAGAGTTTAGCAGATTGCTATTTATTTTAGTTGTTTCTTGGAGGTCACATGCAAAGCTTCATTGTTTGTTTGCCTTGGTACTCAATGTGATGCTGAGAAAATCCAACAGGTGCCCAATACCCAATCGTCCTAAACATACCAGGTAGCAATTCGTCCACGTATGCTGATGAGGTCAATAACCTCCATGTGATTCGACCATTTGTGCCCAACATTCAGGGCTGGTGCACGTGAGTAAGTACTTACCTGTACAAAGATCAACATTGAAAGGCTGGTTACCAACCCCTCCTCAGTTCTGTCTGTGTAATTGTTGGCATCAGGGCACTTATGTCTGGCAGTTCTTCCACATATAGAACTTAGAACATCTAGTGCTTACCAATATATATCTACTCCTCCATCAATCTAACCCTTCCCTCCTACACAGTTCATGACCCTCTTACATCCAAGGGCCTACCTCAGAGTATTTTAAATACCCTTAGTGTATTATTCTTGGGGAGATGGGGCTTGTCAGCCATGGTTGGCAGCTCATCTAGGAGAAGGAAAAATCTGATCTCAAACCTCCACTCTCTTGTGGCTATACCCACTCATGGGGAAGGCTTCAGGAGTAAATCCTGAGGGAGGAATCTGGAGCTGGAGTCCCTAAAGCAGACCTACATTGAGTTCAATGATGACTGACAACTCCTGCGATGCTGCTGGTACTAACTGTATTGGTTTCTGCCATTCCTTTAGGTTCATCAATTGCGTGGGGAGAGGGAGGTTGCTCTGTGGGCGACAGCTTGCTCTCCATATCCTACTGCCCAGGCCTGCATAGTTAGACAGCTAGGACTCAATATCCATGGTCAACCCTGACCGACATTATTCTCTTCCACCAACCCCAGGATTGTATTCCAGGCACCTACCACTCTGAGTGAAAAAACGATCTTTCAAATCTAAAATTTCCTTGACCCACCTTACCTGGATGTGCCCTGATATTGGCCGTTGCAGTGCCCTGGGAAAAGATGCTGACCTGTGCCTCTCATAATCGTATACACCCCCATCAAGTCGCCTCTCATACGCCGTCACTCCAAAGAGAAAAGCCCTAGCTTGCTCAACCTTTCTTCATAAGACATATTCTCTAGACCAGGCAGCATCCTGGCAAATCTCCGCTGCATCCTATTCAGATACCACTTTTTGAAGCTGTAGGGTGGGGCAGTGACCAAGCAGAGGAAACTGGCAGCGGTCAGGCCCCTGACATTGAGTCCAGCTCTGTCGCTCAGAAGGGAAGGGGAGGAGAAGAGGCGAGCTGTGGTGGTAGGAAATTCGTCAGTTAGGGGAACAGAAAGGAGGTTCTGTGGACGAGAACGAGATTCCAGGATTGTACGTTGTCTCCCATGTGCCAGGGTCCGGGACGTCTTATATCGAGACCTCAGCATTCTTAAGCGGGTGGGTGAGCAGCCAGAGGTCGCGGTTCACGTAGTTACTGACAACATAGGTAAGAACACACGCAAAATGCTGGTGGAACGCAGCAGGCCAGGCAGCATCTATAGGAAGAAGTACAGTCGCCATTTCAGGCCGAGGCCCTTCGTCAGGATTAACTGAAAGAAGAGATAGTAAGAGATTTGAAAGTGGGAGGGGGGTGAGACAGGTATATGTCTGAGTTCGACTAAGTGTCGAATATTATCTTTTGCCTCTCTCCTGGCTAGACGTTTAATCCTCCTTAGATGGAGAGAGGTTGCCCCGCCCATGCATGCTCAATGGCTTAATGATATTATGTCCTGCTTAGACCTTGAAAAAATTCACTATTCAGTTTTTAATTCGGATATAAAGTTCCATAATGTCTGGGGACCTTTTATTGAGTACTTTCGTAACCTTCCTCTTAATTAAGGTTTTTTTCTTTGGTCCCTTGCTTTCAGCTCTTTTTTTTTGGTAGTAGGCATTATTATCTTCTGTTTTCAAGTGTATTTACAGTTTTGGGGGTTTGAATGTCCTGATTTATATTCTCTATATTGTGTTGTGGTTGGTCTGGAGTTTTTTTTTGTTGCGGGGCTTGGGGAGGATACTAACCTTACATGACTTCAATTTGGGTGCTTTCTCAATTATCTTTTTTGTATTATACTATTATTGCATGTTTATTTTTGCACTGTATTAATTTTCTTCATTTTGGTTTGGTTTTTTAAATCTGTAGTGATGTAGAAAATGCATTAAAAAATCAAAAAAAAAAGAAAGTGGGAGGGGGAGGGGGAGATCCAAAATGATAAAAGACAGGAGGGGTAGGCCTCCCGCCCCATAATCCTCCCCCTTTTCCAGCTCTGTGTCCCTTTTGCCAATCAACTTCCCAGCTCTTAGCTTCATCCCTCCCACTTCATCCCACTTTCAAATCTCTTACTATCTTTTCTTTCAGTTAGTCCTGACGAAGGGTCTCGGCCCAAAACGTCGACTGTACTCCTTCCTATAGATGCTGCTTTTTGTGCGTGTTGCTTGAATTTCCAGCATCTGCAGATTTCCTCGTGTTTGCGACATAGGGAGGAAGAGGGTCAAAGTTCTGCAAGGTGAGTTCAGGGAGTTAGGTGCTGTTAAAAGACAGGACCTCCATGGTTTGCTACTTGAACCACAAGCTAGTGGGGCCAGAAGTAGGAAGATCATACAGTTTAACACATGGCTAAGGAGTTGGTGTTACAACAATCTGCAATCTCCCTCCAAATTTGATCCTCTAAATCCCGTGGACTGTTGGGTGGGCTATAACGTAGCTCCATTAATATCGTCATACCTCTTGTATTCCTCAGTTTCATCCATAAAGCCTCACTACCCAAGTTCTCCAGTCTGTCCTGATCGAGTGCTGCTGTGACATTTTCCCTGACTAGTAATGCCACCCCTCCCCTTTTAATCCCTCCCACTCTGTCATGTCTAAAACAACAGTACCCCAGAATACTGAGCTGTCAGTCCTGCCCTTCCTGCAACCAAGTCAGATTCGGTTCTTCAAGAATTTTTGGATTACCAGGTTCTTTTCCAGGGAAGCTTGACCTATACAGAGGAAACAGTTTACACCTAAACTGGAGAGGACTAACATCCTATTGGGAAGGATTGCTAGTACTGCATGGGGGGAGGGGGTTGGGTTAATCCAGAGTTGCTGGAGGGTGGGAACCAGGGTGCCCCAACAGATCGAAGAGTGGTTGTGGAGACAAATGTTAAGACCTCAGACCAAGTCAGGAATAGGGACAGGTTGTTTTTTGGCAAAGGTGTACTTGGTAAGTGGGAAGCCTTCTAAAGTGAAATTCTGAGAGTACAAAGTTTGTATGAGCCTGTCAGAATAAAAGGCTAGGATAGCAGATTTAGGGAACCTTGGTTTTCGAGAGATATTGAGGCCCTAGTTACGAAAAAAGGAAGTGCACAGCAGGTATAGGCGGGTAGGGACAAATGAGGTACTTGACGACTACAAGAAATGCTAAAAAAAGACACTTAAGAAAGAAATCAGGAGGGCTATTAGAAGGCAAGAGGTTGCTTTAGCAGACAAGGTGAAGAAGGGCTTCTACAGTTACGAGCAGAAGGATTGCAAGGGGCAAAATTGGCCCTCTGGAAGATCAGAATAGTAATCCATGTGTGGAGCCAAAAGAGATGGGGAAGATATGAAATGGGTTTATTGCATCTCTACTTGGGAGACTGACACAGTGGGGCAAAGCAGCAGCGAGCTCATGGACCTTGTATGGATTACAGAGGAGGAGGTGTTTGCTGTCTTCGGGCAAATTAGGGTGGAGAAGTTCCCAGGGCCTGACAAGGTGTTCCTTCAGACTGTGTGGGAGGCTCATGCAGAAACTGCAGGGATGCCAGCAGAGAGTTAAATATTGGGCACCTGCACTGGTGACACCAACACTCGCAGACGATTCCGGAGTTACTCGGGGACACGTTGACCAATGCAGTCACTCGGAAGCTGCCGGAGTTCTGGGAGCAGCACACCACCATGTAGTTTGCACGGGCGGAATCCCAGTTCACACTACAGCAAATCACTGCAGACAATACCAAGTTTTACTACGTTGTAGCATTGCTAGGTAGTCCCACTACATCCAGGGTGGTGAGTCTGCTAGAAGATCCCCCACATGTGGTAAATATATCACTCTGAAAACTCACCTTCTGCTAACTTCTGGACTGTCTGAGTCTGAATGCTCCAAACAGTTGCTTTCTTTGCCTGGCCTGGGTGACGATAGGGCTTCTGAATTACTGAGCACTGTGAGGGTCATGTTTTTTGACTTCTCCAGTGCGTTCAACACCATCCGCCCTGCTCTGCTGGGTGAGAAGCTGACAGTGATGCAGGTGGATGTTTCCCTGGTGTCATGGATTATTGATTACCTGACTGGCAGACCACAGTACGTGTGATTGCAACACTGTGTGTCAGACAGAGTGGTCAGCAGCACTGGGGCTCCACAGGGGACTGTCCTGTCTCCCTTTCTCTTCACCATCTACACCTCGGACTTCAACTACTGCACAGAGTCTTGCCATCTTCAGAAGTTTTCTGATGACTCTGCCATAGTTGGATGCATCAGCAAGGGAGATGTGGCGGAGTACAGGGCTACGGTGGGAAACTTTGTCACATGGTGCGAGCAGAATCATCTGCAGCTTAATGTGAAAAAGACTAAGGAGCTGGTGGTGGACCTGAGGAGGCTAAGGCACTGCTGACCCCTGTTTCCATCCAAGGGGTCAGTGTGGACATGGTGGAGGATTACAAATACCTGGGGATACGAATGGACAATAAACTGGACTGGTCAAAGAACACTGAGGCTGTCTACAAGAAGGGTCAGAGCCGTCTCTATTTCCTGAGGAGACTGAGGTCCTTTAACATCTGCCGGACGATGCTGAGGATGTTCTACGAGGCTGTGGTGGCCAGTGCTATCATGTTTACTGTTGTGTGCTGGGGCAGCAGGCTGAGGGTAACAGACACCAACAGAATCAACAAACTCATTCGTAAGGCCAGTGATGTTGTAGGGGTGAAACTGGGCTCTCTGATGGTGGTGCCTGAAAAGAGGATGCTGTCCAAGTTGCATGCCATCTTGGACAATGACTCCCATCCACTCCATAATGTACTGGTTAGGCACAGGAGTACGTTCAGCCAGAGATTCATTCCACTGAGATGTAACACTGAGCGTCATAGGAAGTCATTCCTGCCTGTGGCCATCAAACTTTTCAACTCCTTCCTCAGAGTGTCAGATACCCTGAGCCAATAGGCTGGTCCTGGACTTATTTCCACTTGGCACGATTAACTTATTTTTATTTAATTATCTATGGTTTTATATTGCTGTATTTCCTCACTATTCTTGATTGGTGTGGCTGTAACGAAACCCAATTTCCCTCTGGATCAATAAAGTATGACTGTCTGTCTGAACCACATGCTGTCCCTCCTGGAAAATAACCATCCTTGTTCAACTTTTAAAAAGCTTTTCATGCAACAAACTCCTGATCGGGTTTTCACAGCCCTAGCTAATACACCCATGAAGAACTATAGGGAGCTTGTTAAAATGGCCGATAGTCTACACTCAGCCAGGCAGAGGTGTATTGTTCCTCTTCGTTTCCCTTTCTCAATAAGCCCTGTCAGTGGCTCCGAACCAAACAACACTGGGTCTACGTTTTTACCGTGCGTGATTCGGCACAAACGCCAATAAGTTCCGACCGCCATGCAGCTTCGACAGTGCTAGTGTACTGGAACGGCAGAGATCTGTGAACAATGGAGCTGCCATTGTTCGTTACGGACACCCTTTCAGGGCGGTGCTTCCTGTGTGACATGGACGTTTGAGTCAGTGTGCTGCTGGCATCACCCATTGATTGCAAGGCAGAGGTTGACGGACCCCCGCTGGAAGCTGCCAATGGCAGCAGGAACCAGACTTAAGGGACACGACGTGTAATGATCTGCTTCAGTAGATGATGCTACACGTGGCACTTTGTCTTGGCTAAAGTTGCTAGACCTCTGCTCGGTGCAGATTTCCCGTGAGCTGAAGCACTTCCAGCTTGTGGTTACAAGGGACTTTGGGTCGTTACCCTGCATCCCCAGTAAGTTCCCCACGTTGACCCTGTCAAGCGCATGTGCACCACCACATGTGAATTCACTTGCCTGCTGGGCGAATTCCCAAACCTCACTAAACCACATCTGCCACTACAGTTACAAAGCACGTGGTCGAGCACTTCTTAAGTAACTCGCTGGTCCGCTCCTGTGCGCGTCGGCTGGACCCAGAAAAGTTGGCCAGCATGAAGGCTGAATTTGCTATCATGCAAATGCTTGGCATTATATGAGGATCACGTAGACCCGGGGATTCAGCTCTGCATGTGTCCCTTAGCAAAACGATGAGGCCACCACCCCCGATCATCACCCAATCCCACATGTACAAGACTTCTCAGCACACTTAGCTGAAAAGATATTTTTTTCTAAAGCGGGCTTGGTCAGGGGCTTCCAGCGTTCAAAGTTCAAAGTAAATTTATTATCAAGGTAGTTATGTCAAAAATATACAACTCTGAGATTCATTTTCTAGTGGGCATATTCAATGAATTTATAGAATAATAACAGAAACAATGAAAGACTGTGCCAACTTCGGTGTTCAACCACTGTGCAAAACAAAAGACAACAAAGTGGGCAAATACAAAAGAAAAAAAAATAATAATAGTAATACATAAATAAGCAATAAATATTGAGAACATGAGATGAAGAGTCCTTGACAGTGAGTCAATTGGTTGTGGAAGCATTTCAATAATGAGCAAGTGAAGTTGAGTGTGAAGTGATCCCCTATGGTTCAAGAGCCTGATGGTTGAGGGGTAGTAACTATTCCCGAACGTGGTAGTGGGAGTCCTGAGGCTCCTGTGCCTTCTTCCTGATGGCAGCAGCTGGATGCTGGGTATCCCTGATGGATGCTGCTTTCCTGCAACAGTGTTTCTTGTAGATATGCTCAATGATGGGAAGGACTTCACCCGTGAAGGACTGGGCTGTATCCATTATTTCTTGTCGGATTTTCTGTTCAAGGGCATTGGTGTTTCCGTACCAGGTGCCTGTGTGCACCGAGGATGTTCCCAAAACTGCTGTTATAACCCCATTTGGCCAATTTGGGTTTCTGTGGACGCCGCTTGGGCTGAAAATGCTGCACAGACATTCTAGTGACTAAAAGAGTCTGTGATAAAAGAGTTAGAGCTTCTTTTTGTTTATCTTGGCGGCATACTTGTCACCAGTGCATCCAAGTGCAAACACTTATCACATTCTACACATTTTTCAAGCACTTAAGCCAACCTGGGCTGATTATTAACTCCGCTAAATGCCATTTCAGGTAGCCTACTTTTCACTTTCTCAGCCACTGCAGAAACACCACTGTGATTGATTGCCTCTCATGACCTGCCATCGGGGTTGACTCTGTCAGCCCAGCAGCTGACCAAGCTGCCGACCCCGAGGTCCAGGCTTACAGGACAGCAGTCATGGGCCTGCAGTTGTCTGGTGTCAAGTTTGGGGACACAGGAGTTTCTCTCCTGTGCCACGTCTCAACCAGGCACCCTCTCCCCATAGTCCCGTAAACAGGAGTGGGAATTGGACCTGGGGTCGCTGATTCTGCTAACCACTATGCTGCCACTCTGCCCTCACTATGTCTCCTCAAAGTCCTAATGAGGTTCAGCCTCTGCTGTGGCTTCTTTGTGCTGTATCATTGCGATATCCTCTGAGACGGTGACACCAAAGAACTTGAATCTACTCACCTTTTCCACCACTAACCCCTCAATGATGAATGGTGGGTGTTCTCCTGATTTCTCCTTCCTGAAGGCCAGAATGAATTCCTTGGTTTTCCTGGTTTTTATATAGAGGTATATCATTTTCTATATATTATTCATAGTAGAAACTGTTCTACAAGTAGCCCCCCTGGTAAGCCTCAGGCTCGTTCAGCTCGCTTCCATCTAGAGGGAGCAGCCTTTGGCCCCGCCAAACTGGGTAATCAGTTTGTGTAACCGCTGTGTGATGTCCCCACTACGCCAAATAACAGACAGTACACCCTAAGTGATTAAATGATCTCACTTTGTAGATCTTACTGGAACTATGTACCTAATAGAGATAAAATATAAAAGGAAAAGTAAAAGGCGCCAAACTTATCAAAGTTCAGCCACTTCGTGCACAACTGTTGGAGCTCAGTTAACGAAGTCTTCTTGCCATCATTCGATCCCCTCAGACCTCCTCGACCTGGGACCAACAACGGTGGCCGACCAGACGCTCCACACCGATCTGTCCTTGTCTCCTCTCCTCACCGAAGACCCTGGGCCTCGGAACCCCTGCTCGGTGTCCGTTCCATCGCCCAGCTTATAACATCATGCCTCCTCTCTATCCCCATCGCGCCTTCTCCCCAAAGCCCGCGAAACAATAGCTTACGGACCCACAAGAAAGAATAACAGCTATCCCAATTGGTTAAGAAGTGAATACAATTCTCGATATCAGTAATTATAACCCAAACCAGCTGCGAGAGAAAAGCACTTTCTCAGCAGTTACCATAACAAAGAAGTACTTTTATTTTTAACATAACAAAGAAGCCATTTTATTAGCCTTAGCAGTAACATAAAAGAAGAAACCCCTTAAATACATAATTCACAAACACCAGCACTGAGTTGCTGCTTTCACTTTAAGAGATGGTGTCTGATGTAATATCATCTATATAAGGCAACTGCTCTTAGTTTGTTTGTAATGGAGTAAATGGGCTGCTGCTTTTGCTAAGCACGTTGAATGACTCTCGCACGTTTGTTCACAAAATCCCACACATGAATACCGACTGCCCCATCCTCTGTCTGATCACTGTCGATCTCTCCCTAACAGCTGGAGCAAATCTGCCTGCAAGGATCTTGATCCCGTTCAAGTTCAAGTGTAACCCATCTTCTTTGTACAGGCCACACCTTCCCCAGAAGAGATTCCGATGATCCAGAAATCTGAAGTCCTGCCCTGTGCATCAATTCCTCAGCCACACATTCTTCTGCCAACTCACGCTATTCTTGCCCTCACTGATGCATGGCACAAGCAGTAATCCAGAGATTCCTGCTTTCCAGCTTCCTACATAAATCCCTAAACTCTTTCCTCAGGACCTCATCCCTTTTGGTATCTACGCCATTGGTACCAACATGCACCATGACTCCTGGCTGTACACCCTCCCTTTTAGCCTGTCACCACTGTATTACTCTTCTCCCCGCCCTTTCCTATATGACCCATAGAGCCAGACTCAGTGCCAGAAATCTGGCTGCCGGCTTTCCCGTGGTAGGTCAAACCCCCGAACACCATCCAAGTGTCATACTTGTTATTGAGGGGAATGTGTCAATGTGGGCCTTTGACAAGGTCCCACATGTGAGATTGGTCAAGCAGGTTAAATTGCTTAATAAGGTAGTCAATTGGATTAGACATTGGCTTTGTGGGAGACGCCAAAATGTTAGTAGATGGTTGCCTCTCTGATTGGAGACCTGTGATTAGTGGTGTGCCGCAGGGATCAGTGCTGAGTCCGTCGTTGTTTGTCATGAATATCGACGATCGGAATAATAATGTGGTAAAGTGGATTAGCAGATTTGCAGATGACATCAAGTTTGGGGGTGTAGTGGACAGCGAGGAAGGCTATCAAAGCTTGCAGCGTGATCTGGAAAAATGGGCTGAAAAATTACAGATGAAATTTAATGCAGACAAGTATGAGGGGTTGTACTTTGGGTGGACAAACCAGTGTAGTACTTACACGATGAGCAGTAGGGCACTGAGGAATATAGAACATTGAACATAGAATAGTACAGCACATTACCGGTCCTTCGGCCCACAATGTTGTGCCAACCCTCAAACACTGCCTCCCATATAACCCCTCACCTTAAATTCCTCCATTACCTGTCTAGTAGTCTCTTAAGCTTCACTAGTGTATTTGCCTCCAGCACTGACTCGGGCAGTGCATTCCACGCACCAACCACTCTCTGAGTAAAAAACCTTCCTCTAATATCCCCCTTGAACTTCCCTCCCCTTAACTTAAAGCCATGTCCTCTTGTACTGAGCAGTGGAGCCCTGGGGAAGAGGCACTGGCTGTCCACTCTGTCTATTCCTCTTAATATCTTGTACACCTCTATCATGTCTCCTCTCATCCTTCTTCTCTCCAAAGAGTAAAGCCCTAGCTCCCTTAATCTCCGATCATAATCCATACGGTATTGAATATGGTAGTACGGAGGGATATGGGAATACAGATGCATATAAAAATTCTTTGTAAGTGGTGTCATTGGTAGATAAAGAAAGCTTTTTATACATTGACCTTCCGAAATCAAAGTATTGGATACAGAAGTAGTGATGTTATGTTGAAGTTGTATAAGATGTTGGTGAGGCCTAATTTTGAGTATTGTGTCCTTTTCTGGTCACCAATTACAGAAAAGAGTGCCAAGAAAATTGCTGATGGGACATAAGGACATGAATTATAGGGAATGGTTGAATAGGTTAGGACTTTTTTCCCAGGTGTGTAGGAGAACGAGGGGAGATTTCATAGAGTTAACCACAACTGTAGAATCAGAATCAGGTTTAATATCATAATCATATGTCATGAAATTTGTTAACTTTGAGGCAGCAGGACAATGCAATACATGATAAATATAAAAAAACTGAATTTCAATAATTATATATATGTATCTTGCATAGTTAAGTTAAAATAAATGGTGCAAAAACAGAAATTAAGATAATATATTGAGGTAGTGTTCTTGGGTTCAATGCCCATTTAGAAATCGGATGGCAGAGGGGAGAAAGCTGCTCCTGAATCGCTGAGTGTGTGCCTTCAGGCTTCTGTACCTCCTTCCTGATGGTAACAGTGAGAAGCAGCATGTTCTGGGTGGTGGGGGTTCTTAATAATGGACGTCGCCTTCCTGAGGCAGTGCTACTTGAAGATGTCTTGGATACTACAGAGCTTAGTATCCATGTTGGAGCTGACTAGTTTCACAATTTTCTGCAACTTACTTTGACCCTGTGCAGTAGCCACCACCTCCCATACCAGATGGTGATGCAGCCTGTCAGAATGCTCTCCACAGTATATCTGTAGAAGTTTTTGAGTGTAAATAGGGTAAATGCAAGGAGGCTTTTTCCACTGAGGTTGGATAAAACTAGATCTGGAGGTCAAGTGTTAATTGTGAAAGGAGAAATGTTAGAGGGGAATATTTCTCACTCAAAGGATGATGAGAGTGTGGAATGAGCTATCAGCAGAAGAGATGGATGCAGGTTCAATTTCAACATTTAAGACCATAAAACCATAAGACATAGGAGCAGAAGTAGGCCATTTGGCCCATCAAATCTCCTCCGTCATTCAGTCATGGGCTGATCCAATTCTTCCAGTCATCCCCACTCCCCTGCTTGCACCCCATACCCTCTGATACCCTGACTAATCAAGAACCTATCTTTCTCTGCCTTAAATGCACCCAGTGACTTGGCCTATACAGCTGCTTGTGGCAACAAATTCCACAGATTTACCACCCTCTGACTAAAGTAATTTCTCTGCATCTCTGTTCCAAATGGCCGTCCTTCAATCCTAAAGTCGTGCCCTCTTGTTCTATCTTCCCCTACCACGGGAAATAACTTTGCCATATCTAATCTAACCACAGAGACTCCATAGACAATCCCTCCATGGGGTCCACCTTTTCTGCAGCCATGACACTATCTCTGATCAACAGTGCTACTCCCCCACCTCTTTTGCCTCCCTCCCTGTCCTTTCTGAAACATCTAAAACCCGGCACTTGAAGTAACCATTCCTGCCCCTGAGCCATCCAAGTCTCTGTAATGGCCACCACATCATATCTCCAAGTACTGATCCATGCTCTAAGCTCATCTGCTTTGTTCACAACACTCCTTGAGTTAAAATAGACGCATCTCAAACCTTCGGTCTGAGCACGTCCCTTCTCTATCACCTTCCTATCCTCCCTCTTGCACGGTCAACAAGCTTTCTCTATTTGTGAGCCAACCTCCTCTTCCCAGTCTCTTCAGTTCGGTTCCCACCACCCAACAATTCTAGTTTAAACATGACAAGGTAGGCCAAAGGCAGCATGCCTGACTAACCTACGGCAATTTGAGGTTGCTTAGCAAAATAAGAGCCCATGGAATTACAGGGGAGTTACTAGCATCAGTGGACCATTGGCTGGTTGGCAGAAAACAGAGAGTGGGAATAAAGGGATCCTATTCTGGTTGGCTGTCGGTTACCAGTGGAGTTCCACATGGGTCGGTGTTCAGGGGGTCTCATAGAAACATTCAGAATGTTTCTATGAGACCCCCCCCCCCCCATTCTCCTGAACTCCAGGGAATACAGCCCAAGAGCTGTCAGATGTTCTTCATTCCTGGAATCATTCACATGAATCTTCTCTGAACCCTCAGTATATCATTTCTAAAATAAGGATCCCAAAACTGCACACAGTACTCCAAGTGTGGTCTCACGAGTGCCTTATAGAGCCTCAACATCACATCCCTGCTCGTATATTCTATACCTCTAGAAATGAATGCCAACATTGCATTCACTTTCTTCACCACCGATTCAACCTGGAGGTTAACCTTTAGGGTATCTTGCACAAGGACTCCCAAGTCCCTTTGCATCTCTGCATTTTATATTCTTTCCCCATCTAAATAATAGTCTGCCTGTTTATTTCTTCCACCAAAGTGCATGACCATACACTTTCCAACATTGTATTTCATTTGTCACTTCTTTGCCCGTTCCCATAAACTATCTAAGTCTCTCTGTTTCCTCAACACTACCCACTCCTCCACCTATCTTTATATCATGGCAAATTTAGCTACAAATCCATTAACCCCATCGTCCAAATCATTGCCATACATCGTGAAAAGCAGCGGTCCCAACACTGACCCCTGTGGAACTCCACTGGTAACCAGCAGCCAGTCAGAATAAGATTCCTTTATTCCCACTCTCTGTTTTCTGCTGACCAGCCAGTGCTCCACCCATGCTAGTAACTCCCCTGTAGTTCCTTGGGCTCTTATTTTGCTAAACAACCTCATCTACGGTACCTTGTCAAAGACCTTCTGAAAATTCAAGTACACCACATCTACTGTATCTCCTTTGTCTACCTTGCTTGTTAGTCAGGCAGGATTTTCCTTTCAGGAAACCATGCTGGCTTTGACCTATCTTGTCATGTGCCTCCACATATTCTGTAATCTCATCCCTAACAATCGATTCCAACAACTTCCCAACCACCGATGTCAGGCTAACAGGTCTATAGTTTCCTTTCTGCTGCCTCCTACTCTTCTTAAATAGTCATCTGGTACAATGCAAGAATCTACCGATTCTTGAAAGATCATTGCTAATGCTTTTGCAATTGTTCCAACTACTTCCTTCTGAACCCGAGAGTACATTCCGTCAGGTCCAGGAGATTTATCCACCCATTAAGCTTCCTGAGCACCTTCTCAGTCGTAATTTTCACTGCACATACTTCACTTCCTTGACAATTTTGAATGTCCAGTATACTGCAAATGTCTTCCACTGTGAAGACTGATGCAAGATACCTATTCAGTTCTTCTGCCATCTCTGTCTCTTATTACAATATCTCCAGCATCATTTTCTATTGGTCATATATCTGCCCTCACCCCTTTTTACCTTTTATATAATTAAAAAAGATTTTAGTATCTTCTTTGATATTAGTCACAAGCTTCCTTTTATAATTCATCTTTTCATTTCTAATGACCTTCTTAGTTTCCTTCTGCAAGTTTTTGAAAGCTTCCCAATTCGCTATTTTCCCACTAATTTTGGCTTCCTTGCATGCCCTCTCTTTTGCTTTTACTTTAGCTCTGACTTAACTTGTCAGCCATGATAGTGTCTTTCTTCCATTTGAAAATTTCTTCTTATTTGGAATATATCTGTCTTGCACTTCCCTCATTTTTCGCAGAGACTCCAGCCATTGGTGCTCTGCTGTCCTTCCTGCTAGTGTCCCTTTCCAGTCAACCTTGGCCAGTTCCCCTCTCATGCCATTGTAATTTCCTTCATTCCAATGAAATATAGACACATTGGAATTTAGTTTCTTCTTCTCAAATTTCAAAGTGAGCTTGATCATATTGTGATCACTGATCCCCAAGGGTTCATTAACCCTAAGCTCTCTTGTCACGTCCGGATCATTGCACAGCAGCCAATCCAGCACAGCCGATCCCCTAGTGGGATCAACAACAAGCTGTTCTAAAAAGCCATCCCTTAGACATTCTACAAGTTCTTTCTCTTGCGGTCCGATACTGGCCTGGTTTTCCCAATCCACTTTCATGTTAAAATCCCCAATGATTATCATGACATCATGACATTATCACTTAAGAGAAATTTGCATGAGTATGTGGATGGGAGCAGTATGGAGAGCTATGGTCCAGGTGCAGGTCAATGGGACTAGGCCAAATAACAGTTCAGCATTGACTAGATTGTCCGAAGTTCTTCTTCTGTCCTGTAGAGTTCTATGACTTAAGAATTTTAAGGTGATTGGAGGAACTTAAAGGAGAGCTCAAAGTTCAAAGTAGATTTATTATCAAAGTACATTATTTTCACCATATATAACCCTGAGATTTATTTTCTTATTGTTTATTCGGTAAATCCAGGAGCTAGAATAGAATCAATGAAGGACCGCACACCCAACAGGATGGACAGGCAACTAATGTCCAAAAGTAAAAAATCAGTAATAACAATAAATAAATAAATAAATAAATAAGCAATAAATGTCAAGAACATGAGGTGAAGAGTCCTTGAAAGTGAGTTCATATGTTGTGAACAGTTCAGTGAAGGGGCAAGTGAAGTTAAGTCAAGTTATCCCCATTGTTTCAGGAGCCTGATGGTTGAGGTGTAATAACTGTTCCTGAACCTGGTGGTGTGGGTCCTGAGGCTCCTGTACCTCCTTCCTGATGGCAGCAGTGAGAAGAGAGCATGGCCTGGATGGTGGAGGTTCTTGATGATGGGTGACACTTTCATGCAACAGTGCTCTCTGTAAATGTGCTCAATGGTTGGGAGGGCTTTACCCATGATGGACTGGGCTGTATCCACTACTTTTTTTAGGATTTTTCATTCATGAGCATTGGTGTTACCATACCAGGCTGTGATGCAATCAGTCAATACACCCTCTGCAACACATCTATGGAAGTTTGTCAAAGTTTTTGGTGTCATGCTGAATCTTCTAAAGAGGTAGAGGTGCTGCTGGGCTTTTGTTGTAATGGCATATATGTGCTGGGTTATGACAGGTCTTCTGAAATGATAACACTGAGGAATTTAAAGTTGCTGACCCTCTCCAACTCAATATACCCTATGAGGACTGGCTCATGGAACCCCGGTTGCTTCCTCCTTGATCCTGCTGACATTGAGTGAGAGGTTGTTGTGATAGCACTCAGCCAGACTTATATGTCTCCTATACGTTGATTCGTCACCACCTATGATTCAGCCAAGACAGTGGTGTTGTCAGCAAACTTAAATATGGCAGGTGTCAGAGGTGTGACTGCGTAGGAAGTCCTGCCGGGGGTGATTGTAGAGGCAGATACATTCAGGATATTTGAGAAGCTCTTAGATAGACACCTGGATGATAGAAAGGTGCTCCATGGGGATTGATACTAATTCCCAGTTTCCTTGGAGCAGAGGGAGTTGAAGTTGGATCTGATAGGTGGAACCAGATGGCGGGGGGAGGGCTGATGGGCAGATGGAGTCATGCAGGGTGGGTATATTGGTGGACTTATTGCAGGCTGCAGGCCAGCTGCTGGTAAATGGGATTAGTGCGGATGGGTACCTGATGATTGGCATGGGTACGTGGGCTGAAAGGCCTGTTTCTATGCTTTATGGCTCTATAACTCAATCTCACCTGGTTTCTGTTGAGTTAGACCCAGCCTCTAGATGCTAGTTGCTTTTATTAAATAACATGTATACAATCCTAATTGGCAAAGTAATATATATTGGTAAGGTAATGACTTAGACTTAGTGCAAAGAATGGGAAGGCATGTGGTAATTGCTGATGACTGGAACTGGAAAGGTGTTGGAATGAATTTGCAGCTGGTGCTAAGACCTGTGACCATTCATTCTGTCAAAAAAAGATCAGACAGCACTTACAGCTGTCAGCACCACAAGGGATCATTTCTAACATGATTCAATTGATCAGGCTTTATAGAAACAGAGATCTCTCAATCAGTTAGTGACATTTAATCTTCATTTTATAACAAGCAGGCTGAACTCATCCAGGCAATATGTTTCACTGCAGGAGTTGTCAGCACCTTCCATGCTTGATTCCAGTCTCCCCAGTTCAAAGACACATTGTTAATCCTAAATAATCAGTCATAATGCTTTGATTAATTAGACACTCTGCAGTTAAATGTGATCAAAGCCAGTCTAGTCTGAATGAATAGGCTTATTTCAAATACTTGGATCAGTCCCATCCTGGTTCAGTAGTTCAAGGGCTCCATTTAATATTCAAGATTCAAGTACATTTATGTATAAATTACACAGCCCTGAGATGCGCTTGCTCACAGGTAGCCATAAAACAAGAAACTCAAAAGAAACCAATTAAAGAAAAAAATATAAAAATAAAGGACCAACACTCGCATCGAGAAAGAGAAAAAAAGAATTAAAATCATGTAAACAATTGAAGCGAACAACAGCATTCCAAACCAAAATTGAGTCCTTAGATCTGAACCCTGGAGCAGCCTGGAGTAGGCCCAAAGCCTTGCTTAATATCAGAGGATGTATACAGTATACAACCTGAAATTCTTGTTCTTCGCAGACATCCACTAAAACAGAAGAGAACCCCAAAGAATGAATGTCAGTAAAACTTTAGAACCCCCAAACCACACCCCCCGCCTCTCACTCTCAAGTGGCAGGAAATCATCAACCCAACAATTTGAAATGCCATAGGCTCTCTTGCTCCCTAACAAGGGACAGAGAGGTGTCACTCCTTTACAGTGAAAGGGGAGACCTACAAAGCAAGTCTGTTTGCTGATTATGATGTTACAGTTTTCCGCATTCCTTTTATCATAACCATATAACAATTACAGCACGGAAACAGGCCATCTCGGCCCTTCTTGTCCCTGCCGAATGCTACTCTCACCTAATCCCACCGACCCGCACTCAGCCCATAACCCTCCATTCCTTTCCTGTCCATATACCTATCTAATTTTACTTTAAATGGCAATACCGAACCTGCCTCTACCAGTTGTACTGGAAGCTCGTTCCACACAGTTACCACTCTCTGAGTAAAGAAATTTCCCCCTCGTGTTACCCCTAAACTTCTGCCCCCTAACTCTCAACTCATGTCCTCTTGTTTGAATCTCCCCTACTCTCAATGGAAAAAGCCTATCCATGTCAACTCGATCTATCCCCCTCCTAATTTTAAATACCTTTATCAAGTCCCCCCCCCAACCTTCTACGCTCCAAAGCAGTGCCCTCTGACTCAAGAATCAGCGGCAAACTCTCCCCCACCCTCAAGGGAAAGAGAGAGACAGAGAGCGCGATCGCCCGAGTACAGGGGTCTCTGACAGCCGCATCCACTGTCGCAATGTTGCATTCCTTCTCTTGCAATGCCTCAGTCAGCGACAACGGCATGGAATTGGTTCACCCGCAGAGCCACACCCTGAAGGCAAGTGTTTCCCAGGCCTCATCCTGGGTATATCGAAAACGGCTAGTCGGTGAGTTCCCGGAGTGTAAACCATCACCGTGAAGAACCACAGTTTGAGTGCAGCTGTAGATCACAGACTCCAACAGGACCACATCCACCTTGAAAAGGAAAAAAAAGAGACATTAAAGGGAAGAAGTGAAGCTGCTTTGCAGATGAACTTGAAGAAGCGGGCCTCTGGTGACATCTTAGCTCTGCCCCCTAACATGATAGCTGCATTGGAGAATGTTCAAATTATATTAAGAGCCTGGGACTATTTTTGAAACATAAGAAACTAGAAATTAAAGCAAGAGCTCAGTTTTTATGAATGCAGTAATTTAATTAATTTGAAGCATTTGGTGATACACAAAGAAGTGCAATAAGGTCAAATGATTGCTTCATCTGTTTTTTACAGGTGCAGCAATTCTTTATTTCTGAACTCAAATGTGCAATGAATCTAGTGTTTGGTAGGTTAATGCCATCTTCAGTTGGTGCATGAACTCGTTATTGCCAATAAGCTGACCCTTTTACCTATTAAGGTGATGCTAAGTTGGATTTTTTGCATCTCAAGGAGAATGTTCAGGCAAGAATGAATTCCCTGTGAGCACGTAATTTGTTCCTCAATGAAGAACATAAAATTTTAACAGCATAAGGTTGAGGGGAATGCTATATTTAAGAGAAGAAGCCGAAAATAATAAAATCAATAGAGTGTAAAAACTAAGAAAGCCATTTAGACAAATTAAAGCAAAATTTTGACAACATTTTTTATTTCATGTTTTTTTTACTCATTTTTAAAAAGTTGAATTTTTTGCTTTAATCAACAAAATTGGTACTCGTGGTTACCTGAAGTACATTGTACAAAACTTCAGCACAATTTATGCTCTATTGCAAATGGGATTTTTACCTTTTTTTGCTGGAAAGATGGCAATTAAGATTTTTCAAATCGACTCTGTTTTTTGCATTTCATGTATCTTTGCTCCAGGCAAAAAAAATTTAATAAAATAATTTCCTGAACATTTCATAAACGCCATCATTTCCATACAATTGTATCTGGTAAGTACAATTTTTACATGTAGCGTTGAATGAAATAAATATAAATAGGTTGAATGTAATTTGAACTGATGAAATAATAAACAACATTTAATTTAGTATAATGGGAACATAGGTTGTCTAATCTGCCTTTAAACCTGTTATGCTGTTCAGTCAAGTCATATCTGAACTATATTTCAGCCTTGTCCACATTAGATTCATAGTCTTCATGATTTTTATAGATGACCAGGATGTGGAAGTGGAGGAATGGGTTATTAAGTTTGCTGATGACACAAAGGTTGGAGGTGTTGTGGATAGTGTGGAGGGCTGACAGAGGTTACAGTGGGACATTGATAGGATGCAAAACTGAGCTGAGAAGTGGCAGATGGAGTTCAACCCAGATAAGTGTGAGGTGGTTCATTTTGGTAGGTCAAATATGATGGCAGAATATAGTATTAATGGTAAGACTCTTGGCAGTGTGGAGGATCAGAGGGATCTTGGGTTCCAAGTCCATAGGATACTCAAAGCAGCTGCGCAGGTTGACTCTGTGGTTAAGAAGGCGTATAGTGTATTGGCCTTCATCAATCATGAAATTGAATTTAGAAGCTGAGAGGTAAAGTTGCAGCTATATAGGACCCTGGTCAGACCCCACTTGGAGTACCGTGCTCAGTTCTGGTCGCCTCACTACAGGAAGGATCTGGAAGCCATAGAAAGGGTGCAGAGGAGATTTACAAAGACATTGCCTGGATTGGGGAGCATGCCTTATGAGAATAGGTTGAGTGAACTCAGCTTTTTCTCCTTGGAGCGACGGAGGATGAGAGGTGACCTGATAGAGCTGTTTAAGATGATGATAGGCATTGATCGTGTGGATAGTCAGAGGCTTTTTCCCAGGGCTGAAATGGCTGCCACAAGAGGTTGCAGGTTTAAGGTGCTGGGGAGTAGGTACAAAGGAGATGTCAGGGGTAAGTTTTTTACTCAGAGAGTGGTGAGTGCGTGGAATAGGTTGCTGGCAACGGTGGTGGAGGCTGATACAATAAGGTCTTTTAAGAGGCTTTTAGATAGGTGCATAGAGCTTAGAAAAATAGACTATAGGTAAACCTAGTAATTTCTAAGGTAGGGACATATTCAACACAACTTTGTGGACCGAAGGGCCTGTATTGTGCTGTAGGTTTTATCTATGTTTCTATGTTTTCCCGTGTCCTTATTACCCTTGCTTAACTGAAACTCTTCAACCTGTTTTTTGCTTCAATCAGGTCTGCAAGTTGTGTTAAAATCGATAATGAAGGCGATGGTCCCCCTTCTTCAGATTGGACTTCTTCTGTTCTTTGCAATCGTGATGTTTGCCATTATTGGTCTGGAGTTCTACATAGGAAAGTTTCACAAAACCTGCTTCAGTGAAGAAACAAGTAAGGAAAAAAAAAACGATTAGCAGTGTGTTCGGTGTGTTCGAACTGCTTTATTACAGCTGAGCTGAAGCAGTTGCAAAACATTTCTGAGAAGCTTTGCTTTATTCCTAGTTCTGTTTAAATTTCTCTCCAGCAGAGATGTATCTGCATCCAGCATTTAACATTATCTATGATTGAGTTCCTGAAAAAGCACTTTCAGTCTGCTTGTAAAAGGCATTGGACATGTTTAAAAAATGAGACACAGATTAAAATATCTGTGAGATTGTATGCTTGAGCAAAAACTGTCTGTGTATGAAATGTAAGGAAAGGAGTTATGACCAGTATAACTAGTGGGGCGGAGTTAAATAGAGTCTGTTGGCAATCAAGGACAATATAATCAGGGGATAGCTTCCTCTGCACCCATGAAGTCTCAGATTGTATCCCCAGCATTCTAAAAGGGCATGGTGAACAGTCGGAACTCATCGTACTTATTGGCACCAATGACATAGGTAGGAAAAGGGATGAGGTCATGAAGAGAGACTTTCGGGAGTTAGGTAGAAAGCTGAAGAGTGGGACCTCAGGGGTGGTAATCTCTGGCATGCTACCTGTGCCACACACTGGTTAGGATAAGAACAGATGATTTGACAGATGAATGTGTGGATGAGGAATTGGTGCAGGGGGAAAGTTTTCAGATTTCTGGATAATTGAGAGATCTTCTGGGAAGGTATGACCTGTACAAAAAAAGATGGATCACACCCGAATTTGAGACCCATGTGTGATCGAAGTCCCAGATGAGAGACTTGTTCAAGATGTCATGGCCATCATGCCAGAGAACATACCTCAGGACCATGCCCCTCCCAATCCATGAGGTGCTAAATTCTGTCCGGCATCCTGTGAGATGCCAGGAGGGGCCTCACAGAGCAGTCCAGGGATCCATTCATCAAGTGATGAGGAGGGGGAAATGGGTGACTGGAGCCAGCGGGGGGATCGTCAGTAGCTTGAGCTGGGAAACGTGGAACATTGAGGATGGAAAGCACAGTCTATATATGACCCTGTCTTCCATTTGTCCCCTTCTTGGATACAAACCAGGTTGTAAGCACTGTGCAGATCTGTCTGGGAAAATATGACCGCTTCCTGGAGGTGTTTGAACACAGAGACAAGCAGGTGAAGAGAGTAGCAGTTCCTCACGGTGGTGTTGTTTAGGGGCCAGAGCTTGCCTTCATTCTTGCTCATAAGGAAGGAGTCCATCCCTATTGGTGAGGTTGATAGATAAATGCGAAGGCCAAATGCCTTCTAGATATACCCTTCCATGGCCACTGTTTCAGGATGAGAGGGAGAAAGAGTCAGCTCCATGGAGGATGAGTACCAGGTAAGAGATCAATGCCACAGTCCATGACTGGTGTGGATGCAGGGAGGTGGCCTTGTTTTTACTGGAGACTTCAAAAAGGTCAGTATATTCAACTGCAATGATAGGTCCATACTGGCTGTTGGCACAGGAGGGGATACACTGACAGACAGGTGGACAGGCATGCCGGTCTCCACCCCTGGAGCACCTTTAGCGTTGTGTTGTGCTAACCAGGGAAGGCCAAACACCAGTGGCAGTTCAGGCAAATCAACCAGATAGAAGGAGAGCTGTTCCTGAAGGTCACTTCCAGCACAAGTTAGAGAGGTTCTTTGGAAAGATGGATCTTGCTGGAAGCCGGCCATTCAGAGCCTTGATGTCAATATTCTTTCTCAATTGCTGAGTCAGAACTCTCCATCTTCGAGCCAGAGAGATCTCCATGAGGATCCTAGTTGCCCCAGAGTCAATGTCGGCTGAAGCTCACGCATCTAAGACCCCCATGACAAGGAAGCTGGGAGCATTATACAATTAGGGTAAGCTGCTTGCAGGAAGAACCAACTCATAAGGACTCTCCTTCTTGCTGATAGGAAAGTGAACTGGTCTAGCCACATAAACACCGTGGTCAAACTCTAGGAATCCTGCTGTGTGTAAGTCACCTCCTGACTCCCCAAAGCCTGTCCACCATCTGCAAGGCTCAGGTCAGGAGTGTAATGGAATACTCTCCACTCGCCTGGATGTGTGCAGCTCCATCAACACTCGAGAGGCTTGACACCATCAGTACGAGGCAGCCCACTTGAATGGTACCCCCTTCCACAAGCATCCAATCCCCCCACCACCAACAAACAGTTGCAGCAGTGTGTACTATCTACAAGATGCACTGCAACAACAGGCCAAGGTTCCTAAGGCAGCACATTCCAGACCCACGACCACTGCCATTTAAAAGGACGAGAACTATACTTACCTGGGAACAGCACCACTTGGAAATCCCCCTCCAAATCACTCAACACCCTGTTTTGGAAGCATATCGTATTCCTTCATTGTCACTGGGTCAAAATCATGAAATTCCCTCTATCTGGTCCAAATGACTGATCTACCTTCAGAGCTTTCTGTTTCTCCGTCACCTTCTCCCTAGTAACAGCAACTGCACTCACTTCTGACCTCTGACACTCTCAAACTTTTGGCTTAACTGCTACTGTCTTCCATAGCGAAGACTGATGCAAACTGAAGGCTCCTGAACAAGCCATTGCATCAGCCTGGTCCCAACTCAGGTTCATCTCTAGCTGCAAGACCATGTTCTTAACATGGCTTTTGGCACTCTTAGTCATGAGACAAAGGAGTAAAATTATGCCATTCAGCCTATCGATCTGCTCCTCTATTCCATCAAGGCTGATTTATTATCCCACTCAACCTCTTTTTCCTGCCTTCTCCCCATAACCATTGACACACTGACTAATCTGTGGAATTCAACGTCAGCTTTAAACATATCCAATGAATTGTCCCCTACAGTCAGTTCATTGTCTGTTGCAATGAATTCCACAGATTCACTGCCCTCTGTCTAAAGAAATTCTTCTTCACCTCTATTCCCTCTGATCTTAGACTCCCACACTATAAGAAACATTCTCTCCATATCCACTCTACCTTGACCTTCCAAACTTCCCTCTCTAACAGCACTGTGGGTGTACTTACACCTCAGGGACTACAGCAGCTCAAGAAGGCAAAAGACAACAAACTGCACAAATACAAAAGGAAAAGGAAAAATAATAACAATAAACAAATAAACAGGTAGTATCGAGAACATGAGATGAGGAGCCCTTGAAAGTGAGTCACACACACAAAATGCTGGTGGAATGCAGCAGGCCAGGCAGCATCTATAGGAAGAAGTACAGTCGACGTTTCGGGCCGAGACCCTTCGTCAGGACTGACTGAAAGAAGAGATAGTAAGAGATTTGAAAGTGGGAGGGGAGGGGGAGATGTGAAATTATAGGAGAAGACAGGAGGGGACAGATGAAGATAAGAGGTGAAAAGTTGATTGCAAAAGGGATACACAGCTGGAGAAGTAAGAGGATCATGAGATGGGAGGCCAAAGGAGAAAGAAAGGGGGAGGGGAGCACCAGAGGGAGATGGAGAGCAGGCAAGGAGTGATTGTGAGAGGGACAGAGAGAGAAAAGAAAAAAGGGGGGAAAGAAAGAATAATAAATAAATTAATAATGGATGGGGTAAGAAGGAGAGGGGGGCATTAACGGAAGTTAGAGAAATCAATGTTCGTGCCATCAGGTTGGAGGCTACCCAGACGGAATATAAGGTACTGTTCCTCCAACCTGAGTGTGGCTTCATCTTGCTAGTAGAGGAGGCCATGGATAGACATATCAGAATGGGAATGGAAGGTGGAATTAAAATGTGTGGCCATAGGTTGTGGGAACAAATCAGTGATGGGATAAGTGAAGTCCAGTGTAGTTAACCTTCTGTGTAATGAGTGTGATGGTTGAGATGTAGAACTGCTCCTGAACTGGTGGTGTGAGTTGTAAGGTCTTCCTGAAGGTCGCAATGAGGAGAGCGCATGAGAGGATGGTGGGGGTCCCTGGTGATGGACGCTGCTTTGCTGCAACAACGCTCCATGTAGATGTGCACAACGCTGGGGAGGGCTTTACCCGTGGTGGACTGGGCTGTATCCATTATTCTTTTATAGGATTTCAAGGGCATTGGTATTTCCATACCAGGCTGTGATGCACCCAGTCAATATACTCCCCACCGCACATCTGTAGAAGTTCGTCAAAGTTTTAGATGTCATGTTGAATCTTCACAAACTTCGAAGGAATTAGAAGTGCTGCCTTGCTTTCGTCGTAATTGCACTTTTGTGCTGAGCCTAGGACAGGCCCCCTGAAATGATAATCACAAGGAATTTAAAGTTGCTGTCCCTCTCCACCTCTGATCGCCCAATGAGGACTGACTCTTGGACCTCCAGTTTCTTCCTCCTTCCTCGAGTACTGGCCCACAGCCATCAAACTCTCCCCATACAGCAACTCTGTCATTCTCAGGATCGTTCCCATGAACCTCCATGTGGAGGCAGTAATAATGATCTTTCAAGAGTCATAGGTTTTGGCATGGTTCCGGAGTAGATAATTACAGATGTTACTCCTCTCTTCAAGAAGGAAGGGAGGCAGAAGGAAGGAAATTATAGGCCAGTTGGCCTGACCGCAAAGCTAGGAAGATGTTGGAGACAATTGTTTAGGATGGGGTCTCAAGGTAAAAAAGGCACATGATAACAAACACCAGAGTCTGCATGGCTTACCTAAGGGAAATCTTGCCTGACAAATCTCCTGGAATTCTTTGAGGAAATAAGAAGCAGGATAAACAAAGAAGAATTGGATGATGTCGTGTACTTGGATTTTCTAAAGGCTTTTGATAAATTGCCTCACATGAAGCTGCTTAACATTGACTGATTGGCAGGAGGCAAAGAGTTGGAATAAAGAGATTGGCTCTTTTCTGATTGGCTGCCATTGACTAGAGGTGTTCCACAGGGGTCTGCGTCGGGAATGGTTCTTTTTACATTGTATGTCAATGATTTGGATGATGGAATTAATGACTTTGTGGCCAAGTTTGTGGGTGATATGAAGATTGGTGGAGGGGCAGATAGTGTGAAGGAGGGAAGGAGGCTGCAGAGGATTTAGATAGATTTAGAGAATGGGCAAAGAAGTGGCAGATAGAACACAGTGCCAGGAAGTGTGTGGTCATGCTTGACTATTTTCTAGATGAGGAAAA
The DNA here is from genome assembly GCF_030144855.1 of Hypanus sabinus. NCBI lineage: Eukaryota > Metazoa > Chordata > Chondrichthyes > Myliobatiformes > Dasyatidae > Hypanus > Hypanus sabinus. The sequence goes on along the minus strand of NC_082723.1, from coordinate 61,696,430 downwards.
GTTCAAAACTCTGAGGTGCAAAGGGACATGGGAGTCCTCATGCAGCATTCCCCAAAGGTTAACTTGCAGGTTGAGTTCCTGGTGAGGAAGGCAAAATGCAATGTTAGTATTAATTTCAAGAGGATTAGAATATAAACACAAGAATATAATGCTAAGGCTTTATAAGGCACCAGTGAGGCCTCACTTTGAGTATTATGAGCAGCTTTGGGCCCCTTATTTAAGAAAGAATGTGCTGACGTTGGAGAAGGTTCAGAGGATGTTCACGAGAATGATTCCCAGAATGAAAAGGTTATCACATGAGGAGTGATTTATCACTGTAGGCCTGTACTTAATGGAAATTAAAATAATGAAGGGGGGTTTCATGAAAATCTATGGAATGTTGAAAGGCCTAGATAGACTGGATGTGGATAAGATGTTTCTTGTGGTGGGGAAGTCTAGGACCAGAGGCCACAGCCACAGCCTTAGAATGGAGATGAGGAGGAATTTCTTTAGCCACAGGGTGCTGAATCTGGGGAATTCATTGCCACAGACAGCTCTGGAGGACAGGTTATTGGGTGTATTTAAGGTTAATAGGTTCTTGATTAGCCATGGTGTGAAAAGTTATGGGGAGGAGGTAGGAGAATGGAGTTAAGAGAGAAATGGATCAGCCATGATGAAGTGACAGAGCAGACTCAATGGGCTGAATTGTCCAATTCTGCACCTGTGTTTTATGTTCTTATGTTTTAAACAGGTTTAAGTTTCCACTGTGGTAGTGTCAAAATTGGTATAGGATCAAAAAAAAGTAAAAATAAGTAAAATAGTTGGTTGGAGAAGTGTTCTGATTTGTTGGACATTGGCATCAGTACAGACTCAAAATAAGTCATTATAGGACCATTAACCCAGCAAATTAGATAACAAGAGCAATTAGTAGGTTTTAAACAGAAACTGCTGGGGGAAGAACTGATATCTGGGGAAGGTATAAATTTAAGGAGTGAGTGCAGATCAGTGGATCCTAAAGTGAGTGGTATGATAGGGGATGGTGTGATGTGGTGCTCAGTAGCAAGTGGGATAGCTGAGAGATTATGAGGTTAATTTAAGAAATGAATTGCTTTTTATAAGCATTTGATTCTCAGTGCCTCATAATTGATTACAATGTTCTGGTAATCACATCATCTCTTGCTTACTTACTGTTCTCTTAGACTTTGCTGGAAGTGTGTTGTAGTTGTTGAAAAGCAATGTGACACTTTTCTATTTGGTGTATCTTGAGAAATCTGGACTGAAGACATGGTGTTATTTAAATTTATTTAAATCTTACATCTGTCCTACAATGTGAGAGAGTAAAAATCTTTGTGTTTTGACTCCATTGCAATGTACAGTTATGTGAATTTATAAGTTTAATGGCTTGTAGAAAGAAGCTGTGCCATAGCCTGTTGGTCCTGACTTTAATGCTGCAGTACCATTTACCAGACAGAAGTAGTTGAAAAAGTTTATGGTTGGGGTGACTGGTGTCCCTGATAATCTTCCAGGCCTTTTTTCTGCAGTTGTTGCTGTAAATGTTCTGAATGGAGGGAAGATCATGTCCATAGATATGCTGGGGTGCCTGTACCACACTCTACAGGCCTGGCCCATGGATTCAGGTCTTTAGTACAGCGTTAGCTAGTATGATTCCCATACATTAAACATGCAGTGACAAAAGACCTGTGATGAAATTCCTGTTGTACAAAAAAAAGTTCTTTCAAATGAGGCAATGAAACCATCTGGGCTCCTTAAACACTTGAAGAGAATACACTCTGATAAAGCAAGCAAGAACTTGGATTATTTTCAGTCACTTTTTGAAAACTTACAGAAATGGAAAGCTCTTCAAAGTGTGTTTGCCAACACTTCACAATGAAACAATGATGGTTTGCATGCTTCATGCAACATTTCATTGCTAAGTCTGGAAAGCCCCATACAATTGGAGAACCGATTCTGCCAGCAGGAAGGGAGATTCTGAGTACAGATTTGCTTAAGTCACCAGAACAAGTAGTTCAAGTGATTCCACTCAATGACAACTCTGTCCAAATTCGAATAGATGAAATGCCTGAGAATGTAGAAGACACATTGTGCAATATACTTTGTACTTAGGATATCAGAATTTGCTCTGCAGCTGGATGAGTCAATTTTGCCAGGCAACAAACCTTTGCTTCTTGGTTATCTTTGCTTTATAAAAATGAAAGCATGGTTCAAGAGTTGTTATTCGCAAGGGAACTGGAAAACAATAGGAAAGGGGTATCAGTATTTCAGATTGTTGAGGAAGTTCTCAAAAAGAAGGCCATCCTGCCATCTTGCTTGTGCAACAGATGGGGCACCATCAATGACAGGACACCACCATTATTATTTCCTTGAAGAAAGCAGCACCTAACACTGTGTGATTCACAGACAACATTTTGTCTTTAAAAAATGGCTGCATAATCATTAAATGAAGTCCAGTCCCATGCTTCTAATTCTCAACTCTTTCGAAAGCTTTGTATTGAGAAATTTAAGAGTTTGAATGCTTGCTGTTGCACACAGAAGTCAGATAGCTCTCAAATGAAACTGCCTGAGATGCTTTTATGCAGTTTTTGAAACTCTGCTAAAATTCTTTAAAGACTCGAATGCTTCATTCAGTTAATCAGTTCAAGAATATTAGACATGACATTGCTTATTTATCACAATTATTTGCAAATTTTAATGAAATCAATTTTCAATTGCAAGGACATAGTTTGAAAATCGGTCATCTCTGCTTTTCTGTCCAAATTAACACTATTTTAAGTGCAACATTGGCTGTCATGACCTTTTCTGAAATTTCAGAGCCTCTGAGTTGGAAGAGAAAGAAAGAGTAACAGATGATAATGTTCAAGTATACTGTGCCCACCTGGGTGAGCTTGTCGGATTTGAGGATATTTTCTTGACCCAAATTCCAGATTCTTAATACTGTAAATCCATTCTTGATGGAGGAAGAACTGATCTCACTACAAAATGATTTTGAGCTGAAGCCGATGTTCAAAAAATCATATCAAGAATTTTAATTGCAGAAAGAAATCTCTGAAAACTATCCTGTACTGTGGGGGGGAAAGGTCAAAATGTTCTTTATTGCCTTTCCAACATCAGATTTAGTGGAGCACAGTTTCAGTACAGTTGCCCGACTTCTTTCAAAGCAATGAAGCAGACTGATTGTGGAGATCTGAGTAACATTCAACCTGTTGTTGAGAAGCTGCTATCACTGCACCAAACCCATCTATCTCATTGAAAAGTGAAAAAGCAATGAAGTAGTGAATAGTTGGACTACTAATATATGCTCTAACTTTGAAAATTGTTTCTCCTGTAATTAAGTAAAGAAATAATTTTATTTGGAGCCTTAAATAGATTTGAATAATTTTTGCAATTATTTGTCACTGCTTTGAATTAATAATTCCTAATTTCTTTCACTGTGCATCGTAAATCAAAGTGCTTCATAGTTTTTATGTTGTGGCCAGAAAGGGACAGGAAAGAGCTGTGGATGTGGTCTGGGAGCCGGTCGCAATGTGACAGTTTTCTGATGAAAACAAGATGATACAACTGTGGCTAACAGGAGAAGTCAAAGACAGGGCATATACTAGAGCAAAACTTAGTGAGAAATTAGTGTATTGGAAAGCTGTCAAATACCAACAGAAGGCAATTAAAAAGTAATTAAGGAGGTAAAGGTGGAATACAAAAGTAAGGTAGCCAATAATATCAAAGAGGATACCAAATGTTTCTTCAGATACATAAAGTGTAAAAGAGGGTTGGTAGAGAACATTAGATCACTGGAAAATGATGCTGGAGAGGTAATAAATGGGGAACAAGGAAATGGTGGATGAACTAAATAAGTATCTTGCACCAGTCTTCACTGTGGAAGACAGTAGTAGTATGTTGAAAGTTCCAGGTGTCAGAGGACATGAAGTATGTGAAGTTACCATTAGTAGGGAGAAGGTTCTTGGGAAACTCAAAGGTCTGAAGGTACATAAGTCACCTGGACCAGATGGTGTAAACCCCAGGGTTCTGAAAGAGGTGGCTGAAGAGGTTGGGGAGGCATTAGTAATGATCTTCGAAGAATTACTAGATTCTGGAATGCTTCCTGAAGACTGGAAAATTGCAAATGTCACTCTACTCTTCAAAAAAGGAGAGAGGCAGAGGAAAGGACATTATAAGCCAGTTAGTCTGATCTCAGTGTTTGGGAGGATGTTGGAGTCGATTGTTAAGGACATGGTTTCGGGATACTTGGAGGCACGTGATAAAATAGGCCATAGTCAGCATGGTTTTCTCAAGGGAACTTTTTGCCAGACAAATTGTTGGAATTTGAAGAAATAATAAGCAGGATAGACAAAGGAGAATTGGTTGATGTTGTGTACTTGGATTTTCAGAAGGCCTTTGATAAGGTGCCACACATGAGGCTGCTTAACAAGCTACAAACATGGTATTACAGGGATGATTCTGGCATGGTTAAAGCAGTGGCTGACTGGCAGGAGGTAAAGAGTGGGAATAAAGGGAGCTTTTACTAGTTGGTTGCTGGTGACTCGTGATGTTCCACAGGGGACTGTGTTGGGACTGATTCTTTTTATGTTATATGTTAATGATTTGGATGATGGAATTGATGGCTTTGTTGCAAAGTTTGCAGATGGTATGAAGATAGGTGGAGGGGCAGGTAGATTTGAGGAAGAAGTGAGGCTACAGAAGGACCTAGCGAGATTAGGAGAATGGGCAAAGAAATGGCAGATGGAACAGTGTAGGGGAGAGTATGGTCATGCACGTTGGTAAAAGAAATGAAAGAGCTGACTATTTTATAAATGGAGAGAAAGTACAAAAAACTGAGGTGCAAAAGGACTTGGGAGTGCTTGTGCAGGATTCCCTGAAGATTAATTTGCAGGTTGAGTCTGTGGTGAGGAATGCGAATGTGATGTCAGCGTTCATTTCAAGAGGGTAAGAATACAAAAGCAATGTTCAAATTTCATAAGGCACTTGTAGGGCCTTGCTTGGAGTATTATCAGCAGTTTTGGGCCTCCATTTAGAAAGGATAAGCTGAAACTGGAGAGGATTCAAAGGGGTCACAATAATGACTCCAAGTTTGAATGGCTAATCACATGAAGAACATTTGATGGCTCTGGGCCTGTATTCACTAGGATTAAGGGGAATGAGGGTTGACCTCATTGAAACCTATCAAATTGTGAAAGGCCTTGATAGAGTGGGTGTCAAGAGGATGTTTCCTATGATGGGAGAGTTTATGACCAGAGGACACGGCCTCAGAATAGAGGGGTGTCCTTTTAGAATGGAGATGAGGTAGAATTTCTTTAACCAGAGAGTGGTGAATTTGTGGAATTTGTTGCCACAGGCAGCTATGGAGGCCAAATCTGTATGTATATTTAAGGCAGCAGTTGATGGATTCTTGATTAATCAGGGCCTGAAGGGATATGGGGAGAAGGCAGGAGATTGGGGCTGAGAGGAAAATTGGATCAGCCAGGGAGAAATGGTGGAGCAGACTCAATGGGCCTAATGGCCTGATTTGGCTCCTGTGTCTCATGGTCTTAAGAGTTTGATAGGAATGAACATTAGCACTAGAATATCACCGATTTTGATGGAGTTTGGTTTTTTTAAAAAATAAAATAGTTAACATGTTCAAATCAAAGATTTTCTACATGCATGGAAGATTCTTAACAAATTGTTATTTTGTTACACATTGTGACAAATGGACTAATACAATAGACATTGCAGAGAACAAAATTTGGAGTTAATTTGTAAAACTTCATGTACCATTCTTAAAGCCCCGTTGACTAGGTTTGATACTAATGTTTTCTGACCCAGCTTTTCACACTTTGCTTGTCAATTTCCCCCTCACTATCCTACAATGCCACATTCTCATTTCCCCTTGACTTACTGACTATACTGTCCTTGGAGCCCTCCCCCTCCTACATAGTTTAAAGCCCTGTCTCCAACCCTATTTATGCCATTTGCTTGGACACGGGTGCCGTCATGCTTCAGGTGAAACTGATCTCAATGGAACACCTCTTTCCATGAGACTAGTATAAGACATAGGAGTAGAAGTAGGCCACTCAGCCCGTTGTATCTGCTCCATGGAATCATCATCCACTGGTGGAAGAAATTCCTTCTCATCTCTGCTAAAAATGGACGTCTATCTACGATGAGACAGTGCACTCTGGTCATAGACTCAGTACATCAATTCTGTCTAGTTCTTTCAGTATTTGGTAGGCTTCAATGAGATCTTTCCTCATTCTTATAACCTCCGGCGAGTACAGGCCCAGATCCCACAAACCCTCCTCATTCATTAACCCCTTCATTCCTGGAGTCACTCTCATGAATCTCCCCTGGCTCCTCACCAGTGCCAGTACATCTTTTCTTAGATAAGGGGCCCAAAACTGCTAATAATACTCACGATACAATACCTTACGAAGCCTCAAAATCACAATCTTGCTCTGATATTCTAAGCCTCTTGAAATAAATGCTAACATTGCATTTGCCGTGCTCACCATAAGCTTTACCTGCAGATTAACCTTCAGAGAATTCTGCACAATCTGTTTATTGCCTTAGCGATACAGCACAGCGACCATTCTATCCCTCAAGCCATGCTGCTTCAACAAACCCGATTAACCAAAACCTAATCACGGGGCAATTTACAATGACCAGTTAACCCACCCGGTATGTCTTTGGACTGTGGGAAGAAACTAGGGGACCCTAAGAAAATCCACACATCCCAAGGGGAGGACGTACAGAGGCTCCTTACAGAATTGTGCCGGAGCTGAACTCTGGGACGTGCCAAGCTATGATAGCGCCTCACTAACTGTTACACTAACATGGCACCTGGGGTTCTCAAAAGCACTGTGAACTCCCAAGTCATTTTGTGCCTCTGATTATTGAATTTTCTCCCTATTTAGAAAACAGACAGTGCCTTATTTCCTTCTACCAAGGTGTGTAACCAAATACATCCCTACATTACAGCCCATCTGACACTTCTTTGCCCCTTCTCCCATACTGTCTAAGTTCTTCTGCAGACCCCCTTATTTCTCAATACTACTTGCCCCTCCATCCATTTTCATATCATCAGCAAAATTGGCCACAAAGCCATCAATTCCGGCATCCAAATCATTGACATCTAAAACCTGTAAAGAAGCAGACCCAACACAGACCCGATGGAACACCATCAGTCATTGGCAGCCAACCAGAAAAGGCTCCCTTTGTTCTCACTCTTTGCATCCTGCCAATCAGCCAATGCTCTCTCCATACTAGTATCTTTCTTGTAATACCAAGGGCTTGTAACTTGTTAAGCACCCTCATGTGTGGCACCTTATCAAATACTACCTAAAAATCCAAGTACACATCATCAATTGATTCTCCTTTATCTATCCTATTTGTTATTTTTTTGTAATTTATTTTTTATTAGTTCATCATCAAACAAACATTTCCATAAGATGTATTTCAGACATTGTACATATATCATATAATCATATCACAAATCTCCACAAAGTATTTATCTGAGTTACATACTTACAGAAAAAAGTGGAAAGAAAAAAACAAGCAAAAGGAAAGAACTATGTACAAGTAGGGAGTGATTTTTTTTTTAACAGCAGATTCATTGATTTGTGAGAATAAAATCAGGCCTATGAGGCATTATGTAGTTAAACCATTTTTCCCAGTATGAATCAAATTGTTCCAGCTTGTGGTTAACAGATGCTGTTATCTTCCTATTTGTTATTTCTATAAAGAATTCTAATAGATTTGTCAGGCAAGATTTTCCCTTCAGGAAACCATGCTGACTTTGGCCTATTTTATCATGTTTCTCTAAGTACCACAAAACCACATCCTCAGCAATCAACTCCAACATCTTCCCTGAGGTCAGACTAACCAGCCTATGATTTCTTTTCTTCTGCCTTGAAAAGTGGAGTGAAATCTGCAATTTTCCAGACCTCTGAAACATTGTCAGAATCTACTGATTCTTGAAAGACCATTACTGCCTGCACAATCTCTTCAGCCACCTCTTTCAGTACCCTGGGGTGTACACCATCTAGTCCAGGTGACTTATCCACCTTCAGAACTTTCAGTTTCTCAAACACCTTCTCACTAGTCATGGCAACTCCATTCACTTCTGCCCTTTGACACTCTTGAACTTCTGGCATAATGCTAGTGTCTTCGACGGTCTGTATATAACTTCCATCAGGGTGGTTTTATCCTTGCCATTTCTTACCTCTGCTCAAAATGAATTTACACCTACTGATCCTATGTCTCCTCTTTCTAATGAATTTTTTTACCACCGGAGTCAGCCCATTGCATCTGTCTTCCTGCCTGGCCTTTCGATACAATATGTATCCTTGGACATTAAGCTCCCAGCTATAATCTTCCTTCAGCTACTATTCATTAATGCCTGCAATGTCATACGTGTCATCTTGTAACTGTGCTACATGTTCCTGGGGTTCAGGTGTATAACCCACATCTTTTGTATAGGTTGTACATTCCCCAGAAGAGATCCCAATGATCCAGATATGTGAATCCCTGCCCCCTGCACCAGTTCCTCAGCCACACATTTATCTGCCAAATCCTCCTGTTCTTACCCTCACTGGCACGTGGCATGGGCAGCAGTCTAGAGATTACTACACTGGAGGTCCTGCTTCTCAGTTTTCTACCTCACTCCCTAAACTTGGCCTATAATTTCCTTTCTTTTGCCTCCTTCCCTCCTTAAAGAATGGAGTGACAGTTGCAATTGTCTAGTCCTCCAGAAACATTCTAGAATCTGGTGATTCTTGAAAGGTAATTACTGATGCCTACACAATCTCTTCAGCTACCTCTTTCAGAACCCTGGGGTGTTTTCCATCTGGTTCAGGTGAATTACCTACTTTCAGACCTTTCAGCTTGCCAAACACCTTCTCCTTAGTAATAACAACTACATTCACTCAACCCCCTGACGCTCTCGAATTTCTGGCATACTGCTAGTGTCTTCTGCAGTGAAGACTGATGAATGATACTTATTAAATTCATCCACAATTTCGGTGTTCCCGATACTACCTCTCCAATGTATTTTGATGTCTGGTTGAATTGAGCTTGATTGTACTGTGACAGATGAAATCTGTTCAACAATTTATATCATGGATCTGCAAGCAAGCTATTGTATCCTGGAACTGACATGGTTTACTTTTGCAAACAACAGCACAGCACTTATAATAAAATTAATCTGCTAATTGCTCATTCCATCAGGGATGCCAGAAGATTCTCCCAAGACAGAATTTCCTCTTGTTCTCAATACATGTCTTGTTTTCTTTAATTACTAATATCTATTTAAGATCACTCAATCTTGCTGAAATTGTCTTTTTTGCTGACAACACTGCAAGTGCTGAAAGATGTGCATGTCCTGCTGTTAAAATGACTTGCTGCACAATCTTCAAACAGGTTTTGGCAAATGTCAAGATCTTAACCTTGCTTTAACATAAACATAGAAAACCTACAGCACAATACAGGCTCTTCAGCCCACGATGCTGTGCCGAACATGTACTTACTTTAGAAATTACCTAGGGTTACTCATAACCCTCTGTTTTTCTAAGCTCCATGTACCTATCCAGGAGTCTCTTAAAATACCCTATCGTATGCGCCTCCATCACTGCCGCTGGCAGTGCATTCCATGCACTCACCACTCTCTGCATTTTATAAAAAAAAAAGAAAAAAAAACAAAAAAAAAACACCCCTGACATCTGTTCTGTACCTACTTCCAAGCACCTTAAAACTGGGCCCTCTTATGATAGCTATTTCAGCCCTGGGGAAAAAGCCTCTGACAATCTATACAATCAATGCCTCTCATCATCTGATACACCTCTATCAGGTCATCTCTCATCCTCTGTCGCTCCAAGGAGAAAAGGCCAAGTTCATTCAACGTATTCTCATAAAGCATGTTCCACAATCCAGGCAACATCCTTGTAAATCTCCTCTGCATCCTTTCTATGGCTTCCACATCCTTCCTGTAGTGAGGAGACCAGAACTGAGCACAGTACTCCCAAGTGGGGTATGACCAAGGTCCTATATAACTTAACATTACCTCTCGGCTCTTAAACTCAGTCCCACGGTTGATGAAGGCAACTCCTCTTTCCGAAACAACTTTCAGGTTACAATATTGGAATTGCTTGAACAAGAAAATAAGTCATTCAGTAGCCAAGGGTAAGTGAACCCATTCCTTTGAGAAATTATTTTGCCAATCCACTGTTCTGCTGCATTCCCAGAATAAAATAATACTGCCACTTTAGAGTATTGCAAATTATTGTGTATGAAAAAACTGTTCCATTAACCATCGCAAGCTTTCAGACATTGTCCCATATTGTAGGAACCAGTAGACAGGACACATTCCTGACAAGGGGGTGGTCAAATTCCAAACTAAACTGTGGAAACAATAAACTCAGGAGATTCTGTAGATGCTGGAAATGCAGAGGAGCACACAAACTGATGGAGAAACTCAGTTTAGGCAGCATCTATGTAAGTGAATAAACAGGTAACTTTTTGGGCCAAGAACCTTCTTCAGGACTGGAAAGAAAGGGGGAAGATGGAGGACTAGCTCGGAGGTGATGGGTAAAGCCAGGTTAGTAGGGTGAGGGGAAGGATGAAGTAAGAAGCTGGGAGGTGATAGGTGGAAAAAGTGAAGGGCTGAAGAAGAAGCAATCTGATAGGAAAGAGACGACCATGGAAGAAAGGGAAAGAAGAGAGGCATCAGGGGCAGGCAATAGGCAGGTGAGAAGGTAAGGGGAGGCCGGAGTTGGGAAATGAATAAGAAGTAAGCAGGAGGGGTAAAAGCTCCAGAAGTTGAAGACGGCGATGTTCATACCATCATGTTGGAGGCTACCTGGACAGAATATGAAGTGTTGCTCCTTTAACCATAGCAGAAGAGGAGGCCACGGGTTGACACGCCAGAATATGGATCTTGCTTTTTGTGGATGGAGCGAAGATGCTCAACAAAGTGGTTTCCTGATCTACATTGGGTCTCACCAGTGCAGAGAAAGTTGCATCTGGAGCATGGGATACAGTAGACGACCCCATCGGATTCTCCGGTGAAGCGTTGCCTCACCTGGAAGGATTGGGGCGATGAATGGGGGTAAGAAAGGAGGCGAATGGGCAGGTGTAGCACCTCTGCCACTTGCAGGGATAAGTTCTGGGAGGGAGACCAGTGGGAAGGGATGAATGGACAAGGGAATTATGGAAGTAGCAAAAAGCAGGGAGTGGGGAACTGGGAGGTAAAGATATGTTTGGTGGTAGGGTCCCGTTGAAGATGGTGGAGTTTGTGGTGTTGGATGTGGATGCTCATGGGTGGTAAGTGTGGACAAGAGGAACTTCATTCCTGTTAAGGGGTTGGGAATATGGGGTGAGTGCAGATATCCAGGAAATGGAGGAGATATGATGAGGGCAGCAGCAATGATGGAGGAAGGGATATCCTGTCCTTTGAAGAAGGACATCTCTGATGTCCAGCGAAGGAAAGTCTCATCCTGGGAAAAGATGCAATGGAGATAGAGAAACTGAGAAAAGTGAATACCAGTTCTACAGGGATCAGGTGGCAAGAGGTATAGTCAAGATAGCCATGGGAATTGGTAGGTTTAGAAAAGATGGTGTTAGACATTTTGTCTCCATAGATGAAGACAGTGAGAATAAGAAAGGGGACAGAAGTGTCAGAAATGGACTAAGTGGCTTTAAGGACAGAGTGGAAATTGGAGATAAGGTTGATGAAACTGACAAGCTCAGCATTGGTGCATGAGCGAGTGTAGTGCAGATAATGTTCAATAATGTTTCATTTCATGTGTGATTGTTCAGAGCTATCTTTGTATCATAGAGCATTAGGGTTAAAGCATCCAAGGATATGGTGTGAAAGCAGTGCAGTGGGGATGACTGGAAGAATTGGATCAGCCCATCACTGAATGGTGGAATAGACTCGATGGGCTGAATAGCCTACTTCTGCTCCTATAGCTTATGGTCTTATTAGGGCATGGATACAGGCGTTTCGGCCCAACAAGTCAATGCTGATCACAATACCCACACAGCTGGTTCCAGTTTCCTGTATTCTGCCCAAATCTCTGTTAAGGCCTGTCCCACCAGTTACCTATCTAAATAAAACCTTTGTACCTGCCACAACCACTTCCTCAGGCAGCTCGTTCCATACACTCGCTACTTTCTGTGTGAAAAGTTGCTTTTCACATCCTTTTTAAATCTTTCTGTTCTCAGCCTAAACCTATGACTCCCCCAAGATTTGGACTCCCCCATCCTGGAGAAAAGACTGTAACTGCTGACCTGATCTATGTCTCTCATAATTGTAGATGTCTATCATCACACTGTCAACTCCCTACAGAATTCAAAATTGTCCATCTCCTTTCCTGTCCCCCCCGCCAAGTAGGGTGGAATGGGAGGGTGACTGACTGAATTTTGTGTCAGAGTATAAATGCCAGCAGGCACTTATGGCCAATACCAGCCTGTACTGATGTTGGCCCTTTATTCGTTTCCAAAGATGCTGCATGACCTACTAAGTTCCTCCAGCACTTTGTATGTGTGGAAACAATAGTCCAGTCACCAGGTTTATAAACCTCATTGGAGAGAAAGCAATTAATGTTGATTGATTGAGGTGATGATTAGGTCTTGGAGAATATCATCTGGAATGCAAGACACAGATAACTAGGGGTGGGTATTTATGCTTCAGCTATTTCATCTACTTTGGTGCCAAGGGGTTATCTAAGAGGTAGCTCCATGCTCAATAACATCCAAATTTGATTCACCAACACTACTGACATCATGTCCCAGTGGCTCTCCCCAAAATGTTTAGGGGACATATCCGGTAACTTAAACCAAGAAATGAGGATACTTTAATTGTCAAATGATACATATTGTACAAAATACATTTCTTATTATGGTTTTGTCTATAGATTCAGGCAGCTTTTGGAATCTTCTGCAGTTTGACATTTGGAATGGTTCTGCGCTGAAATAATGAGGCTTAGTTGACCATAGCCCACAGATATTACCCATTTAACATTAAGGAAAGGTGGAACTATGGTCAGTTATGAATTGGTCACTTTGAATATTCATGCAGCTTTACCCACATGATGCTTTTTATCTCTGTATTTGAACTCATCTACAGAGGTCGAGAACTGTGTTGATCAGCAATCCCATTTATGTTAGGATTGTGGAGAACCAAGTTGTGCCTTTCTCTTCCAGCAGCTCTGAGAGATCATAGAACGATGGAACACAGAGCCAGGCCTTTTGGCCCACAATGTTGTGCCAAACTAATTAAAATAGTAATTAAATGCCTAACTAAATTAAACCCTTCTGCCTGCACCAGGCATGGGCAAACTACGGCCCGCGGGCCATATGCGGCCCGTTAAGCTTTTTAATCCGGCCCGCAGAACTTGATGAAATTATATTAATAAACCTTGTTAACGTTTTTTCCCTGCAATTCTGGCGTTTTCCCAATAGATGACGCACTCTATATACATTGACCTTTGTTGAGGTGCGGTGTATTACTCCACATTTGCGCTTTACTCTTTGTTCGGCTCGACCTATTTGTGTGAACAGGCGTTCAGCGTCATGAACATCAACAAAGCCAGCCACAGATCCAAGTTAACTGACCAACACCTCAGATCCATCCTGAGAATCGCCACAACAAAACTAAATCCAGACTTTGATGCGCTGGCTAAAAAGGGAGAACAACAACACTGTTCCCACTGAAATTAAAAATAAGTTTCTTCATTGTGTTATGTAAAAAAAAATGCATTTGAAAATATTTTTTTCAATAAACCTTACATGTTACATGTCATTTCTGTTAAGTGATAGACATGAGTAGTGCGCAGGTGCACGTATGTTCTCAAAATAAAAAATGCGCTCCAGATCAAATAACGCGCTCCGCATACTGGCGCGCTGTCATTGTTCTGTCTTTGTGCTGGTCGTTGTTTAGTTTTGGCACAGGGGACAATTGAATAAGAAGGAGCAGGACAAGTAGACCTGCATCTCCTACCGTTTTTGAAATAAAGACAGTCAGGAGGAGAGTGATGATGATAATATCTTGAAGGATAACAGAATTTTCAGTGCTTTAAAATAATAACTGTTACTATTAAAAAAAAGCTGTATTTTATTCATTTAATTTTCAGTGTTTTAAAAGTCATTTCAATAAATAGCTAAATACCATGGGACTTCAAAGACAGATATTTTGTTGTAATGCATTTGTTCATTTTCAATTGAAATTAAAGCACATGTTTTCTACATATCCCATGATATTTTATTTTCTCTTATGAGGTGTATTACCAAAACACTCCGTCCATCTGCTCCTGGTCCGGACCCCCTATCAAATTTTAGAACCCTTTGTGGCCCACAAGTCAAAAAGTTTGCCCACCCCTGGCCTACACAATGCCCATATCCTGATGTTGCCATTGTTTAAGATGTGCCTACAGAATGTTTCTTGGGAATGTTAACATGCTGTTTAAATTACTGGATTATTAATTCACAGATTCACACCCTGAAGCCACCAGTATAAATATTACCACAACCATTTGGTAGTTTGAATTCAATAAATTTGATTTTTTAATAGAGGTTTGGGCCAGTACAGCTGCTGGTGAAACAGCTGAGTGTTAAGGACATGTGTTCCGGTCACTAACCTTCTTCAGGAAGATGGCTCTGCTGTCAAGACTCATGCAGCACAGAAACAGGCTCTTCAGACCAATGGATCTGCTCTGATCAAGATTCTCATCTAATCTGGTCACATTTGCCAACATTTGGTCCATATTTCACTAAACCTTTTCATGTCAAAATCCCTTTTAAATGTTGTTAGTATTCCTGCCTCTGCTACTTCCTCTGGCAGCTCATTCCATTAAGTGATCACCCTCTATGAAGAAAAAGTTGCCCCTCAAGTTCCTATTGCATCTGCCCCCTCATGATAAACCTATGTTCTTGACTTCTAGATTCCCCAAACCTGGGAAAAAGGCTGCATGTATTAACCCTATCTCTGTCCCTCATGATTAGATACAGCACACTGCTGTAAGTTCACCCTCGTTCTTTTACACTGACCCTGCCTAAACAGTCAGTCAGTCTCTCTCTCTCTCCCCCCCTCTCTCGCGACATCTTAGTAAATTTCCTCTGTACTCCTTCCATCGTAATGGCACCCTTCCTTTAGAAGGATGACCAAAACTGAACACAGTATTCCAAATATAGGATCATCAACATCATGTACAATTGCAGCGTGATATCCTAACTTTAGTACTTAGTGCTCTGAATAATGAAGACTCGGGCCTGCCTGCCAAAAATTCTTCTTCACCATCATTTTAATATGACACCATTTTTAAGAAACTATATACTTGTACTCTGCAGTTCCTCTGTTCTACAACACTCATAGAGCCCTATGACAGTCAGCACCTCTGCTGTAAACCGAAGTTCCTGTCTAATACTATCAAAGTTTGCCTTGCCCCTATTCAGAACTTTAACTTGTGAACCGGATCTTTCCCTTCCCTTAGTCAATTTAAAACTAATAAATGATGGTCATTGGTCCCAAAGTACTCCCCCAATGACACTTCTGTCATCTATTTCCAAAAAGTAAGTCCAACTTTGTTTGCCCTGTCCTTAATTGGCCCTTCTATGTATTGCCTGATTAAAACTTTCCCAAATGCATTTAAAATATTCCATCCTATCTCAGTCGTTAACTGTATGGCAGACCCAGTCTAAACTAAGGAAGTTAAAATCCCCTACAATAACAGCTCTATTTTTCTTGTAACCTCCTGCAATCCCCATTCATATTTTTGTGCTAATTCCTGTTGACTATTTGGGAGCATATAGTACAACCCTAACAAGGGGATCGTTCCTTTTTTACTTAGCTGCACCCATAAAGCCTCACTGGATGATCCCTGATTAATTTTGCCTCAGACTAGCACTGTGACCTTCTCCTTCAACAGAATTGCAACTCCTGTCCTCTTTTTCCTCCACTTGTATCCAGGAACATTTAGCTGCCATTCCTGTCCCTCCCTTAGCCGTTTTTCTATAATGGCTATAATATCACTGACCCGTGTCCCTATTTAAGTTCTGAGTTCATCTGCCTTCTCGCATTGAAATAAATGCAATTTAATCCAATGGATTTTCCTTACACCCTGTCATGCTGCTACTTGTCTACTGAACTTAAAAACATTGAAGCAGCACACACAAAATGCTGGAGGAACTCAGCAGGCCAGGCAGCATCAATGGAAAAGAGTACAGTCGATGTTTCAGGCCAAGACCCTGCAGCCGGACCCTTCTATTAAAAAGGGTCTCAGTCCAAAACGTCAACTGTACTCTCTTCCATAGGTGCTGCCTAGTCTATTGAATTCCTCCAGCATTTTGTGTGTGTTGCTTGGATTGCCAGCATCTGCAGATTTTCTCTTGTTTGTGATTAAAAGCATTGAATTCTGTTTCAGCTACCAGCTTCCCATCTCCTTCACTGCTATTCTGGTTCTCAATCCTCTTCTTATCTAGTCAATAGTAGCACTAGCAAATCTGCCCACCACA
This sequence comes from Hypanus sabinus, assembly GCF_030144855.1. NCBI lineage: Eukaryota > Metazoa > Chordata > Chondrichthyes > Myliobatiformes > Dasyatidae > Hypanus > Hypanus sabinus. Next base: position 61,679,936 of record NC_082723.1, on the reverse strand, counting down.
ATCTTGGTTTCCCTCTAGTTCAGGTGCAATCTACCTCACTTGGGCAGGTGATCTCTGCCCCAGAGGAGTTCTCAAAGGTTCAAAAATCTGAATCCCTGCCCCCTGCCCTAGCTAGTTGGCCACACATTCATTTGTCATCTTTTCCTAATCTTACACTCACTTGAATGTGGCATTGGGAGTGATTCGGAGATCATTCCCCTTGTCTAGAGACTCCAGGCATACACTGATATGAAAAGGGCAACGCTTGTAACTCGAGGGTTGAAAGCTGGAGGGCCAGTGAACCAATACCCTGCGACCAAAGGAAAACAGCCCATGAGTTGGAGATTTAAGTGTGTTCTGATTGTCTGAGTGTGGAATTGATTTTTGTGATGTTGGCATAGGAAGAGTAAATACCAAACATCAGCTGAAAAGGAATCACATACATGACACATTAGGATCATTCAAAAGTTAAACTGATCAAAATGTAATTTGATCAAATCTCCGATTAATTTTCACTCTATTTCTCTTTCTCCCTCGATTTCTAGTCAGGCTTCTGTATATTTGCCTCATTCTGTCTGCACTACTTTCAGCGGTGAGGCTGCATTTGGATATTGTGTTTAGTTTTGGTCACCCTGTTATAGGAAAGATGACATTGAGCTGGAAAGAATACAAAGGGGTTTTACCAGGATATTTCCAGGAATCAAGGGACCAAGTTATGCTAAGTGTTTGAGCAATTAGATTGTTTTATTGGAGCTTAGGAGAACGAGGGGTGATCTTACAGAGCTGCATAAAATCTTATGGAGCATAGATAGCGTGAATGCCAGGATTACAGAATCTAGAATCAGAGGGCAGAGGTACAAGGTGAGATGAGAAAGATTTATTGAAAACCCAATGAGTAGTTTTTTTTCACCCACATGGTCAGTGTATGGAATGAGCTGCCAGAGGAAGTGGTTGAGGTAGGTATGTTAACAACATTGGAAAGGTACTTGAATGGGTGCGTGGACGGGGAAGGTATAGAATGTTGAGATGAGCTTCGATAGAAATCTTGGTCAGCATGTCCAGTTGGGTTGAAGAGACTGTATGACTCCATGGCTCTACTTCTTTGTAATTACTGTGTAAAATATGATGACACTATTATGCAATTTGGATTACAGCCGGTCATATATCTCAAGTCATGTTAGACATTATTAACTTTATTATTGTTTTGTATCATTTTTCAGTGAAAAATAGGTTTAAATTCAGCATCCAGAGCTTGGGTACTAAGTCCTGGGTAGCTGGGGAAAGGACCTGGGTTGATTGTTAGCAGCCTACAGTTGCTTAAGATCTTTAAGAGACACAGTGGTTTCCGGAATCCATGAAACTTCATATTTATACACTTCACTGTGGATTCTTCGGGCTTAACGTGCAGAACAGTCATTCACAGCTGAGTAGTCATAAACTCAGACCAGAACAAATGAATTCAGGAATTCAGATCTGAAGTAAATAAAGGGGCCTCATTTCAATATTAAATGATGTCCTTGAAGATTTAGACAGGCTCTCTTAGTAGCAGGTGAATTTTCCATACAAGTCAAACACTGGTCTCTGCCCTTAGAAATATTGCTCATTAATACATATGTTTTGGGCCCATAAATTTGAACACCTCAGGTTTGCTGTGAGATGATTGGAATGGGTTATTGAGAAGGCTCGATAAAAGTAAAAATACAACAGTGAAATAGGCCTGTCTCCTATGGTCAAATACGTAGATTAAAAATGCAAAGGTTGCCTTGCAGAAGGATTGACCATAAAATATGGCTGGATGGAAATACAGTGTGAGATATCTTCAGATAAATCAGATAAGATTGAATTAGACTGCTAGGATAAGTGAGCATGAATCTTTGCTTGTCCCATGAAACTTGCTTTTTGATTTAATTCCAGCAGAGTTTATAACCATATAACAATTACAGCACGGAAACAGGCCATCTCAGCCCTTCTAGTCCGTGCTGAACACTTACTGTCACCAAGTCCCACCAACCTGCACTCAGCCCATAACTCTCCATTCCTTTCCTGTCCATATACCTATACAATTTTTTTTAAATGACAAAATCAAACCTGTCTCTATCACTTATACTGGAAGCTCGTTCCACATAGTTACCACTCTCTGAGTAAAGAAGTTTCCCCCTGTGTTACCCTTAAATTTGCCCCTTAACTCTCAACTCATGTCCTCTTGTTTGAATCTCCCCTACTCTCAATGGAAAAAGCCTATCCACGTCAACTTTATCTATCCCCCTCATAATTTCAAATACCTCTATCGAGTCCCCCAAATTACATCATTGGAACACTGGTTTAAGTGTTCACCAAACCTCCATTTGCCTTTGACAGGGCTGTTATAAATTTTCTGATGAGCCTCTTAAGTTTTACCTGGGTAAGAATGAGGCTGGTGGCTACGTATTGAGATTTCCCTAGCCCTCTCACTGGGCAAGGTGAGGATTAATCTCAAGGCCAGTGAATATTGGAATCCTCTTGTTGAACATTCATGTATTTTGTCATGCTCCTTCAGCCTTGCCCATAGGTCCTGCTAATGAATTTCTGCAGCCTCTTGTTTTCAGCGGAGCCGAAGCTCAAGGAAAAATGCTGATTGGATAGATTTCCACTGTGAGCTGGATGTGGTGGTGTTATAAACATGATAAGATATTGTACCCAGAGGAAATCTTGCTCCAGATGAGACTAAGGGATCCTTAATATGGTAGTTAGGTGGGATAGTCATTAGGACTAGTTAATGTCAATCTGATGCCATAAAGACAGACCAGGGAGTTTTATCTTTCGGCGGATGTGCAGTTGCCTCTGCATGCACTGAACCCAGGTCCAAGATTCAACTGGGCAGAATATTAAACCTTGTGAGATTTAAGTAGAGTTGTTTGTAGAAAGAGGATAAAATGTAATTGTACAGCAGGGATTAAGAAATGCAGTATTAAGGAGACATTTGGCCATTTGCTAATGGATATTTACTGCACTTTATGTTTATCTTTAGTGATACATCTGTTCCCTATTGCATGCTAACTGTTTTCCCAAATTAAGTATTTTGGACAAAGTAGTTATCCAGGATCCAGTGTGTTTCTGTAGCCAAGCCTCTTACAATTCCAATCAAAACTGAGATTAAGTTGCTGAAAATGCATGATTTTGGGTTACTTCGTGTCTTTATCTTTAATCATACAGCATTGTAATGGATCCTTCTAGCCCAATGAATCTGTACCACTGAATTACCTCCATGTGAGCAAATAATCCACTAACCCATACTTCTTTGGAATGTGGGACGAAACCAGAGCCCCCCTGGGGGAAAGCCACACGGTCATGGAGAGAACATACAAACTCTTTACTGACAGCGGTGGTGACGGCACTGTAATAGCTTTACACTAACTTGTACACTACAGTACCACCTAAATATATACTAACATTCAGACACACTGACCAGAGTCATAGAGTCATAGAGCAGTCCAGCACAGGAACAGACTCTTCAGTCTTCGGTATGACATGAACCACCCTTTCCACGCCAAACTCTTGTTCTACCTAGTCCCATCAGTCCACACCTGGACCATAACCTTCCAAACCTCTCGTGCCCTCTCGTACTTATCCGATTTTCTCTTTAATGTTGAAATTTAACCCACATCTACTACTTCCACTGGCAGCTTGTTCAAACTTGCACCATCCTCTAAGTGAAGAAGCTCCCCCTCAGGTTTCCCCTTAACCCTTACATACTGTTCATATTCTATACCTTCACAGTACGGTCCGGGTCAGTTTTGACCCGGCCCAAGAATCCCCTCATAACAAGTGTCTATACAAAATTTTGAACCACAGATCTATTTAGAATGTAGAAATAGCCCATCTGACATTAAGAAATGGGTGATTAATCCTTATTTAATGTTTCAGGGATCTAAAATCTATTTCAATAGGTAAGGGTTAAATTTGACCCGGAACAGCCTCAATGTACAAAAATTTGTAGCACCTGTACAAAAGTATAAAATTTTTAAATATTTTCATTTTTGCGCATTTTGGGTCACTTTAGGAAAAGTCAACAATTTTCCGCTAAAAATGGTCATGTTGGGTGTTTTTACTGCTGTCAAATGTCAAAACTGGTCAAATTTGGCCCAAACAGTATGTAAGGGTTAAATATTTCATCTTTCATCCTTAGCCTATGACCTCTAGTTCTAGTTTCACCCAAATGAAGTGGAAAAAGCCTGCTTGCATTATATCTACCCCTCATAATTTTGTATACCTCTAACAAATCTCCCTTCATTCTCCTATGCTCAAGGGAATAAGTTAACCTTTTCCTTTAACTCAGTTCCTCAAGTCCTGGCAACATCCTTGCAAATTTTCTCTGTACTCTTTTAATCTTATTGATATCTTTCCCATAGGTAGGGGACCAGAATTGTATACAATATTTCCAAAATGTTCACCTCATCAATGTCTCATAAGCTTCAACATACAACTGCCTGTCGATAAAAGTGGTCTGAGAAACTTTTGTTGGTGCTGAAGGAATTCCTGTGACTTTGCGCAATCAAAACAATTCAGGTCAAAATCATTGGAAACCGGGTCCAAGATCAAGTTTAGGAGCATTGTGTTTATGTTATTGGAATAAAAGTTGAGACTAATAGTCAAAATAGAAGTTCAAATTAATTAATTAAAATGAAAATAGAATCTATAAAAAAATCTGTGACCTTGCAACTACTAGTTGGCCATTAATACCCATTTGGGGAACAAAATCTTGATCAGCTGAGGAATAGCAAATAGAGTTTAATTTGCATAAATGCAAGCTGTTGCATCTTGGAAAGGTATGATTTTCACAGTAAACAGAAGGGTCCTGGGAAATGTTGTAGTACAGAGGGGGTTTGGAGTATAAGTCCATGGCTCCCTGTAAGTGGGGTCACAAGTAGGCAGAGTTAGTGAAGAAAGTTTGTGTCATACAGGCCTTAATTAGTCATGGCACTGAGTTTAGAAGTTGGATTATCATTGTGTAGTTGACAAGGTTGTTGATGAGACTGTACTTAGAGCATTGTGTTCAGTTTTGGTCACCCTGCTGTCGGAAGGATGCGATTAAGACTGGAAAGAGTGCAGAAAAAAATCAAAGGCATTCGAACAATGGCCAATTAGAGTTGAGGCGCAAGAAGATCTTCATCTAGTCCCATCACTAGGTCATCCTTCATGACAGGTGAAGCACCAGATTATTGGAGGATAGTGGATAGTTCCGCAGTTCCTGAAAGGCTCTAAAACTAAACCAGGAATTGATCGGCTGGTGAGTTTGACATCAGTAGTGGGAAAGTTATTGGAAGGTATTCTAAGGGATCAGATATATAAGTATTTGGATAGACAGGGATTGATTAGGGACAGTCAGCATGGCTTTGTGTGTGGTAGGTCATGTCTAACCAACTTTATAGAGAGTTTTGAGGAAGTTACCAGGAAAGTTGATGAAGGGAAGGCAGTGAATGTTGTCTACATTTACTTTCACGAGGCATTTAAAAAGGTCCCACTTGGGAGGCTGGTCAAGATTATATAGTTGCTTGGCGTTCAAGGTGAGGTAGTAAATTGGATTTGACATTGGCTTTGTGGGAGAAGCCAGAGAGTGGTAGTAGATGGTTGCCTCTCTGACCTGATGCCTGTGACTGGTGGAGTGCCACAGAGATCTGTGCAGTGTACATTGTTGTTTGTCATCTTCAGTTTATCAATGATCTGGATGATAACGTTTTTTAACTGGATCATCATATTCAAAGATGACACTGAACTGTAGACAGCGAGGAAGACTCTCAAAGTTTGCAGCGAGATCTGGGCCAGCTGGAAAAATGTGCTGCAAATTGGCAGATGGAATTTAATACAGACAAGTTTGAGGTGCTGCAGTTTGGAAGGAGCAAATTTGTACAAATGTGCAGTACTGTGGATAAGCATGTTTCAGAGTACTGTACATCTGTAGTAATTTGATGGAGTCTTTTGTGACATTACCAAATCTCCACAAACTCCAAATGAAATATAGTGGCTGGCTTGCGTTCTTTGTAATTACGTCAATATGTTGGTCCCAGGATCAGATATTTGGAGATGTTGGCACCTAGGAGCTTAAAGCCTCTCATCCTTTCCACTGCTAACCTCTCAATGAGAACAGCTGGGTGTTCTCCCCAGTTTGTGTTCGTGAAGTTCACAATCGATTCCTCCATTCCACTGATGTTTGGTGCAAGGCTGTTTTCGCAACAACACTCAACCAGCTCATCTACCTCCCTCCTGTACGCCCCCTTGTCACCATCTGAGATTCTGCCAACAACTGTTATGTCATCGGCAAATTTACACATGGTGTTTGAGTTCTGCCCGGACACAGTACTGAGTATAGAGAGAGTAGAGCAGCGGGCTAGGTACGTACCCTTGAGGATTGTCAGTGAGGAAAAGATGTTTTTTATGATCCGTACTGACTGTGGTTTCCCAACGCAGAAGTCAAGGATCTGGTTGCAGAGGGTGGTACAGAGCCCCACATTTTGAAGTGTGTTGATTAGTACTGTTACGAATGTGCCACCGCTCTGAGGGGCCGAAGGGTGCGGGGTAGCCCCCCCCCCCCCCCTTGTGAGAATCGCAAGATCACTATTAAGTCAGTTCAGGAGACCCAGGAAATGAGAGAAAGACATGCAGAATCCACAAGGAGTTGGAATGTGTCCTGGCCTCCGAAAAGCAGAGCCATTGATACCGGCTATTGTCTCTTGGAAACGGGATTGTGTATTGACTCCTGTACGATGCATCGAAGCCCCAGGCAGTGAACCGAGGGGGAGGTTGGTGGAGGGATTGCATCATCCCAACCTGATTGACATCTGAGACCCTGTGAGTCAGGATAAAAGAGGGTCTGTGGGAACAGCCCCTCAGATGCACCAGAAGAAACGCTAGCGATCCCGTAATAGCGAAAGCTGGTGGGAAGGCCACATGCGTCCGTTTCCATTTGCCCCGGAATTGGTGGTCCTTTAACACGGAAGAACGGTTTTTAGCTAACAACGGGGAAATCAACCCCCAACGACTCTCGAAGGATTGACATCATAAACGGAATGGGCAAGTTTTAACCCGTCTTTCTCTCCAACCAAAAAGCTGCAGCTTGAATGAACTAAAGTGACTTTTATATTTCCATCGGACAATACATTATCTCCTAGACAATAATAGAGCTATTCCTTATTGATTATTGTTATACCCGCGCTTTTAGATTTAGTATTGACGACGTATATTATCTGTATGTTTGCATTGATATTATTTTTGTGTATCTTTATCAATAAATACTGTTAAAGATAGTATCATCAGACTTCAACGGACCTCTCTATCTTTGCTGGTAAGTGACCCAGTTACGGGGTACGTAACAGTACTGAGGGGACGATGGTGCTGAATGCTGAGCTGTAATTGATAAACAGTAGCCTGACAGAGGTTTTGCTGTTGTCCAGGTGATGCAAGGCCAACTGGTAAACCAGTGCGTTCGCAACCACAGAAGTCTTGTTGTGGCATTAGGCAAATTGAAGTGGGCTGAGGTCCTTGGTGAAACAGGAGTTGGTTCTGGCCATGTGCAACTTCTCAAAGCACTTCATCACTGTAGATGTGACTGCAACTGGGTAACAGTCACTGAGGCATCTCACCCTGCCTTTCTTGGCACCAGTATGATTGATGCCCTCCTGGCGCAGCTGGGAACTTCCGACTGCAACAGTGAGAGATTGAAGACGTCCATGAACACTGCAGCTAATTGGTCAGCATAGGTCTTCAGTACCCTGCCAGGTACATCGCTGGAGACTGAATCCTTGTGAGGGTTCATCCAGTTGAAAGATGAGCCTTGGTCTCTGAGACAGATACTCTGTCATGATTTTTTGTGGCAATAATACAGTGCAAGACATAGAAATTATAGGTTACAACAAATAGATAAATCAATGGTGCAAAGGAGGAACAGCAAGGTTATGTTCATGGACCATTCAGAAATCTAATATCAAAAGGGTAGAAGTTGTTGTTAAAATATTGATTCTGGGTCTTCAGGCTCCTGTGCCTCCTCCCTGAGGGTAGTAAGGAGGAGAGGGAATGCCTTGGATCGGGAGGGTCCTTAATGATAGAATCAGCCTTCCTGAGTCACCACCTTTTGAAGGTGTCTGCTCTCCTTCTCAAGGGGTGGTAGAAACAGTGTCCGCGTCACAGTGAAGTCCTACTGCCCAGTCGAGTGAACAACAGAGGCTTGTTAAATTAGTGAAAGTTACTTCTGTAAAACTATTCAGATGGTCTGCAGCCTTCCTCGGCGTTTACAGTGGATTTCCTGTCCGCTGAATTACGGTGGCTGGACATTGCTGCGCTGACCAGTGGTGGGGGAGTCAGCACCTTAAAGTGTTCTCCAAAGCGGATGCAGTGGTAGGGCTGCAGGAGGATGGATCACAGGGGAAAGGGAGAGGAGGGGAGTCGTTGTCCTCCTTCAACAGCTGCCAGTGCAAGTTGACTGAGCTGCTTCAGACTGATCTGATCTGATCTGCTTCACTGTCTGATCGGTGTGAGGTAATTACAGCACGTTCCATTCAGCGTACTCAGATCCCGAGTTAGTTATACTATAGATAGCAGTGAAAGCATCAATGCTAAAGTCAAAACACTGTCGTGTCTCCTTAACAACCTGCCCCTATGTTGACTGTGCACTGAAACAGGTTGCCCATGATTGGTGCATGTTTTACTGATGAGGCAGAAATGACCGTCATTTGTGTTGTTGATGCTGATGTAGAGGAGTACCAGCTTCTGGTCACTCCTCTTTTCTTTCGGTTGCTGTTTTGTGCAATTTTGATCAGGGTGGACTGGCTCGACAGCCAGAAGATAGTTCAAAGTTCCAAGTCCACCTATTATCGAATTATGTATGCATTATTGAGATTTGTCTCCTTTCAGGCAGCCACAAAACGAACAAAAACCCAAAAGAGCCCATGAGAACTCTTGGGAAGGAAGCCAGGAGGGCTAAAAGATGGCACGAGGTTGCTCTAGCAGACAAGGTGAAGGAGAATCAATAGACAATAGGTGCAGAAGTAGACCATTCGGCCCCTCGAGTCTGCACCGTCATTCTGAGATCATGGCTGATCATTCACTATCAATACCCAGTCCCTGCCTTGTCCCCATATCCCTTGATTCCCCTATCCATCAGATATCTATCTAGCTCCTTCTTGAAAGCATCCAGAGAATTGGCCTCCACCGTCTTCCGAGGCAGTGCATTCCACACCTCCACAACTCTCTGGGAGAAGAAGCTCTTCCTCAACTCTGTTTTAAAGAACTGACCTCTTATTCTCAATCCATGCCCTCTGGTACTGGACTCTCCCAACAACTGGAACATATTTCCTCCCTCAATCCTATCAAATCCTTTAATTATCTTAAACGTTTCAATCAGATCCCCACTCAATCTCCTCAATTCCAGCGTGTACAAGCCCAATCTCTCCAATCTCTCTGCGTAAGACAGCCCTGCCATCCCAGGAATCAACCTAGTGAATCTACGCTGCACTTCCTCAATTGCCAGAATGTCCTTCCTTAAACCTGGAGACCAAAACTGTACACAATATTCCAGGTGTGGTCTCACCAGGGCCCTGTACAAATGCAAAAGGACATCCTTGCTCTTGTACTCAATTCCACTTGTAACAAAGGCCAACATTCCACTTGCCCTCTTCACTGCCTGTTGCACTTGCTCATTCACCTTCATTGATTGGCGAACTAGGACTCCTAGGTCTCTTTGCATTTCTCCCTTACCTAACTCAACACTGTTCAGACAATACTTTGCCCTCTTGTTCCTGCTTCCAAAGTGGATAACTTCACATTTATTCACATTGAATGACATCTGCCAAGTATCTGCCCACTCACCCAGCCTATCCAAGTCTCCCTGTATTCTCCTAACGTCCTCTTCGCATGTCACACTGCCACCCAGTTTAGTATCGTCAGCAAACTTGCTGGTATAGTTTTCAATGCCCTCATCTAAATCGTTGACATAAATTGTAAAGAGCTGTGGTCCCAATACAGAGCCCTGTGGTACCCCACTAGTCACCTCCAGCCAGTCCGAGAAACACCCATTCACTGCTACCCTTTGCTTTCTATCTGCCAACCAGTTTTCTATGCATGTTGAAACCCTGCCCCCAATGCCATGAGCTCTGATTTTACTCACCAATTTCCTATGTGGCACCTTATCGAATGCCTTCTGAAAATCTAGGTACACAACATCCACTGGCTTACCCTCATCTAACATCCTTGTTACACCCTCAAAAAACTCCAACAGATTAGTCAAGCATGATTTGCCCTTGGTAAATCCATGCTGGCTCGGCCTAATCCTACTTCTGCCATCAAGATGTGCCACTATTTTGTCCTTAGTAATGGACTCAAGCATCTTCCCCACGACTGACGTTAGGCTAACAGGGCGATAGTTCTCTGTTTTCTCCTTCCCTCCCTTCTTGAAAAGTGGGATAACATTAGCCACTCTCCAATCTTCAGGAACTGATCCTGAATCTAAGGAACATTGGAAAATGATTACCACTGCATCCGCAATTTCCTTAGCCACCTCTTTTAGAACCCTCCAGTGCAGACAATCTGGACCCGGGGATTTATTAGCCTTCAGTCCTACCAGTCTACTCATCACAGTTTCTTTCCTAATGTCAATCTGTCTCAATTCCTCTGATATCTTATGACCCTGGCCCATCCATACATCTGGGAGATTGCTTGTGTCCTCCCTGGTGAAGACAGATCTAAAGTACGCATTAAATTCTGTTGCCATTTCCCTGTTTCCCATAACAATTTCTCCCAATTCATTCTTCAAGGGGCCAACATTGTTCTTAACTATCGTCTTTCTCTTCACATAGCTAAAAAAGCTTTTGCTATCCCCTTTTATATTCCTGGCTAGACTGAGCTCATACCTGATTTTTTTCTCTCCATATTGCTTTTTTAGTTAAGATCTGCTGTTCCTTAAAACTTTCCCAATCATCTGTATTCCCACTCATCTTAGCCCTGTTATACTTCTTTTTCTTTAATGCTATACAATCTCTGACTTCGTCAACCACTGTGGCCCCTTCCCCCCTCTTTGAATCCTTCCTTCTCATTGGAATGAACTGCTTTTGCATCTTTTGTATTATCCCCAAGAATATCTGCCACTGCTGATCCACTGTCTTTCCTGCCAGGGTATCCGCCCATTTAACTTTGGCCAGCTCTTCCCTCATGGCTCCGTAGTCTCCTTTATTTAATTGCAACACTGACACCTCTGATCTGCCCTTATCCCTCTCAAATTGTAGATAAAAACTTATCATGTTATGATCACTACTTCCTAATGGCTCCTTTACGTCAAGATCACTTATCAATTCCTGTTCATTTCACATCACCAAGTCCAAAATAGCCTCGTTCCTGGTTGGCTCAAGCACAAGCTGTTCCAAAAATACATCCCTTAGACACTCCACAAACTCCCTATCCTGGGATCCAGCACCTACCTGATTCTCCCAGTTCACCTGCATGTTGAAATCTCCCATAACGACTGCATTACCTTTAGCACATGCCAATGTTAACTCCCTAATCAACTTGTACCCAATATCCACGCTACTTTTTGGGGGCCTGTACACAACACCCATTAGGGTCTTTTTACCCTTACTGTTCCTCAGCTCAATCCACACAGACTCTACTTCCCCTGTTCCCAAGTCACCTCTTGCTAAGGACTTGCTCATTCCTCACCAACAGGGCCACCCCACCCCCTCTTCCCATATTTCTGTCTCTGCAATAGCACGTATACCCTGGTACACTCAATTCCCAGGCCTGATCCCCTTGCAGCCATGTCTCCATTATCCCAACAATATCGTAGTTCCCCATTTTCATCTGAGCTTCAAGCTCATCTGTCTTATTTCTGACACTATGCGCATTCAAGTATAGAATTCTTAGTCCATTCCTCCTCTCTTTGCTTAAAACACTGTCTACTGTACCTAACCTGGCTCCTTGAACTTCCATCGGGCTAATTGCACCCTGAATTTTGATGACCTTCTCAAGATCACCCAAACCTTCTACACAGTTAACCCCATGCTCCTTCTGACCAACCCTCTGGATCTGGATCCCTGCCCCCTGCACATCTAGTTTAACCCCCCCCCCCCGCCGAGCAGCACTGGCAAACACTCTTGCAAGAATGTTAGTACCCCCCCGGCTCAGATGTAGACCGTCCCTTCGAAACAGATCCCAATGTCCCTGGAACAGACCAATTATCCAAAAACCTGAACCCTTCCTTCCTGCACCATGCTCTCAGCCTTGTATTAATGTGCATAATCATTCTATTCTTCGCCTCACTCGCACGTGGCACAGGTAGCAATCCCGAGATTGTCACCCTGGAGGTCCTGCCTTTCAGCTTCACTCCTAACTCCTAACTCCTAAGGGATTCTACAGGCAGGTTAAGAGCAAAAGGATTGCAAGCGACAACATTGGTCCTCTGCAAGATCAGGATGGTAATCCATGCATGGAGCCAAAAGAGATGGGGGAGATCTGAAACAATTTTTTTTTGCAACACAGACAAAATGCTGGAGGAACTCAGCAGGCCAGGCAGCATCTATCAATTGTATATTTTTTCCATAGATGCTGCCTGGCCTGCTTAGTTCCTCCAGTATTTTGTGTGTGTTGCTCAGATTTCTGGCATCTGCAGATTTTCTTTTGTTTGTATTTGTTTTGCACCTGTATTTACTCGGGATGGATGCAGAGTCTAATAGGAGTGAGGCAAAGCAGCATCAATTTCATGGACCCTGTACAGACCACAGAGGAGGAGGGGTTTCTTGTTCTGAGCCAAACTGGGGTGGACAAATCCTTAGACCTGACGAGGTGGAAGTGGGAGTCAAGTGCAAAAAGTTCAGGGGCTCCAGCAGAGATATTTAAATCATCCTTAGCAACAGGTGAGGTAACTGAGAATTAGAGGATAGCCAATGTTGTTCTGGTGTTCAAGAAGGACTTAAAAATAAACCAGGAAATTATAGGCTGGTGAGCCTGACATAACTAGTCAGGAAGTTATTGGAAGGTATTCTGAGGGATTGGATATATGGACCGACTAAGGGTAGTCAACATGGCTTGGAGTTACTGGATAATGCAGATGTGCAAGGTGTTTGCAATTCAGTAGGACCAATCAGGGCAGGTGGCCGGTAGGGCACTGAGGAGTGTGGTAGAGCAAAGGGATCTGGGAATACAGGTCCATAATTTATTGGCAAATAAGGTTGTAAAGAAAGTTATTGGCACTTTGGCTTTCATAGTTGAGATGGGATGTTATGTTGAAGTTGTATAAGACATTGGTGGGGCTTAATTTGGAGTATTGTGTACAGTTTAGGCCACCTACCTGCAGGAAAGATGTAAATAAGGTTGACAGTACAGGGAAAGTTGACAAGCATGTTGTCAGTTCTGGAGGACCTGAGTTATAAAGAAAGATTGAATAGGTTAGGAATTTATTTCTCGGAATGTAGAAGATTGGGAGGAGATTTGTTAGAGAAACATAGAAAACCTACAGCACAATACAGGCCCTTCGGCCCACAAAACTGTGCCGAACATGTCCTGTCTTAGAACTACCTAGGCTTACCCATAGCCCTCTACTTTTCAAAGTTCCATGTATCTATCCAGGAGTCTCTTAAAAGACCCTATCGTTTCCACCTCCACCACCGCCACTGGCAGCCCATTCCATGCACTCACCACTCTGAGTTTTTTTAAAAAAACTTACCTCTGACATCTCTTCTGTACCTACTTCCAAGCACCTTAAAACTATGCCCCCTTGTGGAAGCCATACAAAATTATGAGGAGTATACGCTGTAAATGCAAGCAGGCTTTTTCCGCTGAGGTTGTGTGGGACTACAACCAGAAGTCATGGTTAAGAGTGAAAGGTGAAGAGTTTAAGGGGAACATGAAGGAAAACTTCTTTATTCAGAGGGTCATGAGAGTGTGGAATGAGCTGCCAGCATGAGTGGTGCATGCAAGCTCGATTTCAATGTTTAAGAAAAGTTTGGCTAGGTACATGGATGGTAGGGTGTTTAAATGGTTTGGCCGAAGACAAGGGCTGAAGGGCCTGTTTTTGTGATGTACTTTTCTATGACTCCATAAGACTGTATAAGGAAATAATCTTCTGTCTGCTTCCTTCCCAGTCCTGACGAAGGGTCTTGACCTGAAATGTCGACTATTAATTGCCTCACTTGCTGAGTTCCTCCAGGATTCTCTGTGGTTTGGTTAAGATTTTTGACATCTGCAGAACCTTTTGGGCTCATAAGATATTTGTATTTTGATGAAATGTATCAGGTTCAATGTACTTAAGTTGTCACTACATATGAATTCATCATGTCTATGAATGTAGAAATGCCTTGCCAAATGCATTTGTGACCCTTCATAGCCAGAAGAAACCTGATTATAAAGATTATAAAAACTTAGACATGAAGATATTGTCATCAGTTTCATCTCTCCTGATGCAACAGAGGTTACAGGTTCTGCTTGCCTTGGGACGTTATTGAATTTCTTTTCACAGATAATAAATTCTGTTAGAGCATTTCACCTTAAAATCATCAGCTCCTTTTATGAAAGCCTACAATACTGTGTTGGTCGCCAGTGCGCTATGCCACATGATCCTGGATATGTGCCTCATCCCCCTGGCTGAGTTGTCCAGTTTGACAGCTAATTGTGTTACTGCAGGAAAGTGGGCTCCTTCCCCCCGTAAGCTAGGGAAAATTGCCAGCTGGCAGAGCACCACTGTTGCATGCCTCCTTGGTGATTGATTAGGAGCAATGTTGGATCAGGGTCCAGCAGGTCAACTGGAAACTACCTTTGCCGGAAATAAGCCGTCAACAAAATCAAGTTTGCTAATGTGCCTTTGAGGCAATTACAACTTTAATTGTTTAGCAGTGTGAAATATTTAACTGTGAATTGAGACGTGTTGCATATGTTTCTCTGCAGATCAGCCGGTGGAGGAATTTCCATGCGGAACAGAACCTCCTTCCCGACTGTGTCCGAATGGAACTGTTTGTAAAGGATACTGGAACGGACCCAATTATGGGATTACAAATTTTGATAATATCCTATTCGCTGTTCTCACGGTCTTCCAGTGTATCACAATGGAAGGGTGGACAGACATCCTTTACAACGTAAGTACTGTTTGATTACTACACTGGCTTGGAACTGGGAGCTGAGTCTGATTGCTGTCCTGTGCGAAGAAGTGCAGTGGTTTGGAACGCAGATCTTGTATTAGAGCAGAAATTATCTGAGTTATTGAATGTACATTATGGGTATGATCGTTACCTTATTGATGAGATGTTGGAAGTGTAGACTGATCTGCTGCAATGGACTGTGTTAATGGAATGAAATATATTAAAGATCACAGGTTACTTGTAGTAAAATGATGCTCTCTAAACCAGTGTGCTCATGGAAGAACTAACTGATCTGCTTCTCATGAATATTTATAGAAAAGTGGGCTAGCTGCCCGTTGTCCAGTTACTGGATGATGCACTCTGAGATATTTTGACGTGATGAGAAAGGATAGGAAACTGCAAATAACATTGTTAAGCCACAGTAGGTCAATTAAAAAACAAACCATAACTGAATCACACAGAACCTGACTTTGAATAATAATCTAGCTTTCAGTTGCTTTGATGATCATAAGATTATTTGAGAGGGCAAGATGTCAATCTAATCATTATATTGGATATTAAGTTGTTCATACATATCAAATCACTCATACTAAATGCATCATTATGAACAATTAAATGGAATTTAAAAATTAAGTTTAAAAATTAAATATGATTTGGCTATCTAATTTTATATTATGATGCAAGACAATAAATTCAATTATATTCTATTTCCATTGCTATAAATAAAATATTCTCTATGACTCTTTGGAACCCTCAATCATAATCCTGTTTAATCCAGAATATAATCAAAAAACCCAATTGAAAGAAAATGCAAATTAAGATTGCTGTTTTTGGTATATTTAGGTTGTTATGAGATGAAAGGTCAAGGAATGATATTACAAAGAGGAGGAAAGATGACTAAATTAGTTGAGGGTGCGTTATGATGTAAGAGAAAGAAAAACATTCTGAGATTGGAATGGTTCTGAGGTTGAGGATTACTGCAGTAATTCTTATTTTAACCAAAGGAAAACTGTGGGATTATAGTTCTGAAGCTTAGAAGGAAAGAGGATATTCAGAGGACCATTAAATATGCTGGCAAATGGAAAGGGAGGAAGTTTGCTGAGTCATTTTTCACTGCTTTCATAAATAAACAGGAATCTAAATGTCTTGAGGGTCAAGGCAATGCAGGTGCCTTGAACTGGAACAAAGTAACCCACAGTAATGGCAGAACTGAACGGGTCAGTCAGCAGCCAAGGAGGCAAAAGATGTTTGTCAGCAGTTTGAGTCAAGTCCTTTCCTCAAGAATGATTGGGAAGAGGAAAGATTGCTGGCATGTAGCAGTGTAAGGAAAGTACAGGACTTCGGTTGGTGAATATTAGAGAGGGGATATAGATGGGTGAAACATGATGGGCCAGGACAGGGAGGGAATGGGAATGGTGAACACAGGGAGGAGAAAGCTAGGTGAACTAGGTGAAATGTGTAGGGGGGGGGAGGAAACTGGGAAAACTCGCACACATTGTGTTGTTTTAAACCATACAAAAAGAAAATAAGGTGTTGTTCTTCCTGTTGTGCCTTTAATATTTCAATGATATGAGTTATCTTGCATATATATATTGGTTGATTAAGCATCTTACCCTTTTAAATAATTAAGGGTTAAATGTAAAATACGTTAATTATCACGCTATCATGTGATACAAGCGTGCCTTGCTTAAAGTCAAAGTTACACATGTATTTTCAGCCTCCTCACGTCTTTGTTTTAGTTAATTTAATGTTTCAAAGTTACAAAACATAATGATGGCAATAGGGTGTTTTAAAAATGAAACCAACGCAGACCGACCTTTTAAAGTGCAGGTCAGAGTAAATAAAAAAAACGGCTTAGCGTAGCCCAGCTCGTGGAGAGACCATCTTCAGAAAGGAAGGCACAATCAAGGTTTTGTTTAAGTCAGTAAACCAAAGAATTCAGGGTTCATAAAAAGTGAGTACCTGGTTATCATAATAATTAATAAAAATTGGAAATGGCTGGCTGCATCAGAAATACTGACGAGTTTGATTACACAATGGGTAATTAGCCCATGTATACTGAGCTATTGAAACAGTATTTTGAAGCAAATGAAACAGCTATTGAAAAGCAAGTACCAATTTTGCTGAGTTCATTAGGTTTAAAGGCATTGTTTGCTTTGAAGTTTGACAGCTCCAACCAAACCATCAGAAATGAGCTTTAGTGATATTGTCAGAGTAATTCAGGAACACTTAGAACTGAAACCATTGTTGATTGCAGAACACTTCAGGTTTCATAGGTGGAATCAAAAGGAAGGTTGAATCCATTTCAGCAGACGTGGTTGAATTGAAGAGATTATCTGAGCATTGTCATTTCGGCAATGGTCTTAATAATATACTAAGAGATCATTTAGTTTGTGGAATCTGAAAAGAAAGCATTCAAAAACAGATCCTTACATTCAAACGAGCAGTGGAAACTACAGGCAGAGACGCAATTGAATTGCAGTCCGGAATGAAAGTGAGGCTACATCCACACTAGACCGGATAATTTTGGGAACGCCGGTTTCACGTAAAAAAGATAGGCGTCCACTCTATGCGTTTTAAAAAATATCTCTGTCCACATTGAAACGGAGATTTTGGCGAATCTCCTCCTACTATGCATGCATAGGCCACATCTACCGAAAACAAGCAACATGTTTGGTGTTGAATCTCGTCATGAAAGTGCGGGTTTGTGTAGTTACAGACTAGAAAAACTTAAAATGATGGACAGCTGTTGGCTCTTGCGCAGGAGAACTTAAAAGTAAAAAAAAACAAATACTGGAGCGTACGGAGGCAACTGATGGAGTTCACGGACAGATTGACGTGGCTGACGATGAACATTGAAAAACCGACTATCTCTGTTGCATTAATAAAGCACCTTGTTATATGTATGAAACATGACTGCATCAGTGTTATCTTGTATTTCCATATAATGTTACGTTAGGCTGTCACACATCAATTGTCAGAGAAGTACTTGCATAAATAGGTAAACCACCTTCATACAAGCAAGGACAGAAAACAGGGCAAAGTGAGTATACTTATTTATTCAGTAAATTATGGGTCAAACTATTTGAGTATATTGTTAACTCTTCTGGCTTCAATCTCGTTGCCGTCTGTTCTGAAATAGTTATCTTGTGTTCAAGAAAACAATGAAATAGCGTGCTGCCGTCTCTGTGTCATGACAGCCTTTTTAGATTTCTCCGGTTACCCCGTCCACGCTGATCTGCCCAAGTGGTGTTTTCAAAATTACACACTTTGGAGAGCGTTTCTGAAAAGCTCCAGTTCCGGGGGACGAAAACGCCGTTTTAGTGTGGACGGAGGGTAAAAACAAAGAGAAAAAGCTTTGGTTATGGATTTATCTGGTGTAGTGTGGACGTAGCCTGAGTGTGAACAAAATTGCAATGTCTGAACAGAAACTGGCCTGGTTTAACGAATAGTGTTACCATTGTGGCAGGGGCTCTCATACACCAAATAAATGCAAATTTAAAGGCAAAGCTTTCTTTTTTCTTTCTTTCTTTTTCAATCTTTTTATTGAGTTTCATATATATATAAGAAAAAACATAACATAATAATGAATAGGTTATAAATACAATAGACTTGAAATTACATTAGTAATAGGATAATAATATCCTATTAAACCAACAAAAAAAAGTACATTAATCAATCAAGTCTATATAATTATATATGAAAAAAAAACAAAAATAATCATCAAAAGAAAAGGAAAAAAAATTGAAAATATATAAAAGAAAATATATATTGAAAAAAAACACTAAACTAAACTAACATGGGCAATAATAACAGTTTATAAGTATATGATAGTGTCAAAAAAAACTCCGGAACTCCATACCTGAACAAGAATAAGCGGAGAGAAGGTCTGAAAAAGGCCAAATTAATTCATATGAAAATGTCGAATGAACGGTCCCCAAGTTTCTTCAAATTTAATTGATAAGTCAAAAATAGTGCTTCTAATTTTTTCCAAACTCAGATAAGAAATAGTTTGAGAGAACCACTGAGACGTGGTAGGAGGATTTACTTCTTTCTAGTTTTGTAATATAGACCTTCTGGCCATTAATGTTACAAAAGCAATCATTCGTCTGATTGGAGGGGAAAACTGATTACCATCCTCATTTGGTATACCAAAAATTGCAGTAATAAAATGAGGTTGTAAATCGATATTCCAAATTGAGGAACTGGCACCAAATATGTCCTTCCAATAGTTATGTAAAGTGGGACATGACCAAAACATGTGTAAAATCATCATTTTAATAGCATTAATCCGACCGACTAATGATAGGAATAAGGGAGACCATCTTGTAGTAAATTGTTGAATTTGATGAAGCATAGGTAAAAAATTCAGTCTAAATAAATCTTTATATTTCTTGGTGATTTTTATACCTAAATAGATAAAGTTATCAGTAACAACTTTAAATGGTATCCTGTCATTCAATAAGGTTTGCGCGTTTAAGGGGAATAATTCACTCTTATCTAAGTTTAATTTATAACCAGAAAAACTACCAAATTGAGCCAACAAGGATAAAATAGCGGGAATAGGCCTGTTAGGATCAGAAATATATAACAGCAAGTCATCAGCATAAAGTGATAATTTGTATAACTTCTCATTACGGGTAATACCAAAAATATTAGGAGATTCACGAATAGCAATGGCTAAAGGTTCTAATGCAATATTAAATAATAAAGGACTTAAAGGACAATCTTGTCTCGTACCGCGAGATAATTGAAAAAAAGAGGATCTATAATTATTTGTAAGAACAGAAGCAACAGGTTTATAATATATTAATTTAATCCATGATATAAAATTAGGACTAAAATTAAAATTTCTCAATGCATTAAATAAGTATGTCCATTCAACTCTATCAAAAGCTTTTTCAGCATCTAATGAGATAACACATTCTGGGGTTGTGGGTGATGAAGTATAAATTATATTAATCAATTTTCTAACATTAAAAAAGGAATACCGATTCCTAATAAAACCAGTTTGATCTTCTGAAATAATCTGTGATAGTACCTTTTCTAATCTAATGGTTAAAATTTTTGTAAAAATCTTAGAATCTACATTTAATAATGATATAGGGCGATAAGATGCACATAAAGTAGGATCTTTATCTTTTTTAAGAATTAGAGAGATAGTAGCTTCATAAAAAGATTGAGGTAATCTCTTCTTAACAAACGCATCATTAAAGATTTCACATAACCAAGGAGAAAGAAGAAAAAGTTTTTAAAAATTCTACAATATAACCATCAGGGCCAGGAGCTTTCCCTGAATTCATTGATGAGATAGCCGCTCTTATTTCGGCCATAGAGATAGGAGCATCAAGCAAGTTACGATCTTCATCTATCAGTTTAGGAATATTCAAATTGTTAAAAAAATTATCCATCATGGACAGGTCACCATCAAATTCTGATTGATATAAAGATTTATAAAAATCTTGAAAAGTGTTATTGATTTCTTTATGATCAGTAGTTAAATTACCGTCTTGTTTACAAATTTTAATAATTTGTCGCTTAGTCGAAATAGCTTTTAATTGATTAGCTAACAATTTACCAGTTCGATCACTATGAATATAAAATTGAGCCCTGGTCTTGATTAATTGATTCTCAATTGATGAAGATAATAATAAGCTATGTTCCATTTGAAGCTCAACTATCTTCTTATAAAGTTCTTTGGTAGGAGTAACGGAATAAATCTTATCAATTTCTTTAATTTTATCTACCAATAAAGCTATATCTAGATATCTTTGTTTTCTTTTACCAACGGAATATGAGATAATTTGTCCATGGATAAAAGCCTTGAAGGAGTCCCAAAGTATTCCTCTATCAATCTCTTCAGTATAGTTTGTTGAAAAAAATAAGTCAATTTGTTGTTTTATGAAGGTAATAAATTCTGGATCTTGAAGCAAAGTAGCGTTGAGTCTCCAAGATCTAGTATTAATGGAAGAGTCCGAGATCTTGGTAGATAACTTCAAAGGTGCATGATCCGAAATGGCAATAGAATCGTATTTACAATCAGTAACATCTGTTAATAAATGATGATCAATAAGGAAATAATCAATTCTAGAATAACTATGATATACATGTGAAAAAAATGAAAATTCTTTATCTTTAGGGTTCAGAAACCGCCATATTTCAGTAATTCCCGAATCGACCATAAAAGAATTAATAAGTAAAGCTGATCTATTCGGAAGAGTTCGAATAGGTTTAGATCTATCCATCGAAGGATTCAAACAACAATTAAAATCTCCACCCATTATCAACATATATTCATTTAGATTAGGAAGGGAAGTAAATAAACGTTTAAAAAATTCAGGGCAGTCAAAATTTGGAGCATAAATATTAACTAGAACAACTTTTCGATTAAAAAGTGAGCCAGTTATCAACAAAAATCTGCCCTGTGGATCAGAAATAATTTCATGATGTGTAAACAAAATTGAGGGATCTATAAAAATAGACACACCCCTAATTTTGGCGGTACAATTCGAGTGAAATTGTTGACCCTTCCAGAACCTAAAAAAACGTTGATTATCCTCCCTCCTAATATGGGTCTCCTGTGCAAAAATAATATTAGCGTTCAATCTATGGAATACTTTAAATATTTTCTTACGTTTAATCGGATGATTTAAACCATTAGTATTCCAAGAGATAAAGTTAATAGATTTATCCATCATGCCAATATTAGTTGTGTGTATCATAAAAGGTTAAAAAGACACATAACCCATAATTCAGGAAGAAGGAAAATTGATTCAGGAGCAACCGGAGAACATGACACCTCAACAATATTAATAATTTAAAGTCAGCCCATAAACTAAAAGCAAAAAAATAAAAAGCAAAAGCGTGAAAAAAGATCCCTCCCCCCTCCCCCCACCCTTCAAAAGAAAGCCAAGCAGCAGGCGCATAATCTAATACTAACATTACCCCCATTTCAAGATGGCAGCTCCATAAAAAGATTAAAAAAAACTATATAACACCCAGATTAAGATATAGGGTTGCAAAAAGAAAATATATATCAGTCAGAATGAAAAAACTAATATAATAAAACAATCATTAATAAAAAAAAGTATGAACATTAAAATTTGAAAGTGTAATATACCTTTAAAAAAATTCCATGTTCAAATACAAGAAAGATGACGTTTCAAAAACAAAGACTTATGGAAAGAAGAAACGACATTTTGAAAAAGCCATATTACAAAATATAAATGTAAGTTCAGCAATCTATTAAAAAAATTAGTAAAAAAGAGTTATCAAAATAGAATAAAAAAAAAGTTTTAATAGACGCTACAATATATATAAAAAAAGACTAAAAAATTCAAAACATTCGTCCCATTTCTAAGTACAGGCAGACAAATAAACGCTTACAGAAAGCAGTCTTATGGGAAGAAGAAACGACATTTTGAAAAAAAAGTAATTCATTATTACAAAATAAAAACGTGTATAAAAAAGGATATTATAAGAATTAAAAGAGCGTCTATAAACAATGATAATAGTAGTAAAAAAAAGAACCAGACCCGTAGATCAGGATAAGAAGTTATAACCCAGCTTCATAGGTTAAAACTTAAAATGAGATGGCATCCTCTCTCCGAAAAATCTTCAATATAACACATAGTTCAAGTTGCACTGGAAGATCGATATTCTTCAACAAACTTCTTCGCTTCTTCCGGAGTGTTGAAAAATTGTTGACTGTTGTCGTTCAGCGTAATTCTAAGCTTCGCTGGATACATTAAAGCTTGTTTAAGTCCAATCGAGTGAATCTCTGCCATCACTGGTTTAAAAGCGATTCTCGCTCTCATTACTTCGTATGAATAATCCTCAACAATTCGAAATGTGTTGTTATTGTGAGAAATCATACCTTTTTTACGAGTAATCGAATTAGAAGCTCTTTCTCACGAGGATAATGAAGGCGAACAATCACCACTCGTGGTTTAACAATCGTAGACGAAAATCTCGCAACTCTGTGAGCGCGGTCGATAACAGGTTTATTATGCAAACCTTCATCACCGAAAATTTCCCACAATAATTTAGAGAAAAATTCAGTTAAATCACCGGACTCAACTTTTTTGGGAAATCCGATGATACGTAAATTCTGTCTGTGAGATCGGTTTTCGAGATCAGTAATTTTAAACTTATACTGATCTATAGTTTTAGCAGTCGACTCTATCTTCTTCTCCAGCGCTTCAATTGTACGTGCTTTTTCACAAATTGATTTTTCAAGAGTCGTGATCTTATCTTCATGCCGCTGAATATCTGATGCCTGCGATTGAAGCTTAGTTTCAAGCGATCTAACAACTTCTTCAAGTTCAGATATTTTCGTGGTAAGCTTATTTTCCAAACTTGCCAGTTTACTTTCCAATTTACCTTCTAACCTGCCTTCCAAACCTGCAAGTTTAGCATCCAGAAGATTAGAAATTATGTCGATGGGTAAAGGATCCTCAGACGATTTCTTGCTTGTAGCCATTTTAAGTTTGACAAGATTAGATCAAATATTGTTTTAGGAAAAAAAAAGTTAATCAGAAGTAGCAACTCATATGATTAAGTTCGAAAAGATTTGATTAAAGGGTGATTATAGTTGAAAAAATGAAGAGCGCCTAAAACGC
This sequence comes from Hypanus sabinus, assembly GCF_030144855.1. Taxonomy (NCBI): domain Eukaryota; kingdom Metazoa; phylum Chordata; class Chondrichthyes; order Myliobatiformes; family Dasyatidae; genus Hypanus; species Hypanus sabinus. The sequence continues at coordinate 61,656,247 of NC_082723.1, read as the reverse complement.
AGATGTTTACATCACCATCTTGAAACTCCACCCCCCGGCAAAGCTTGCAGAAAATGCAACAAAGTAGGACAGATCCAAAAGAGTATGTTGGGCAGACAAAAATAAATGGACAGCACAGGGAAAAGAAAAAGAAAGTGCAAGTTGCTGTTTCAAAAAGAGCATTAATCTTCATGAAAAATCTGATAATGATGAGAGTGACTCAGGCCTGTGCAGCCTTGAAATGTACAGTGTGAAAATTAGCAATAGACAAGCAATATGACTTACATCAAAAGTACTTAAAGTACTTAAAGTACTTAAAACAGAATTAGACATTGGGTTGACTGTTAGTCTTTCCATGAAATGAGTTTAAATAGCATTTTAAAGATACTAAAGTGAAGCCTGCAGGTATCCAACTAAGAACTTGTACTGGAGAAAAGATAACTCCCTTGGGAATGGCATTCGTAACAGTGAAATACAACAACCAACAAGCCACACTGGACTTGTATGTGGTTTGAAAAAAACAGGAGGACCAGCACGGTGAGGCATGATTGGCTGAGACTACAACGTGATTGGAGATACATCCACCATTTGCATGTCACATTCTCTGGAAAGAAGCCATATGAAAGAGAATTAAGGCAAGTACTAGATGGTGTCACAGCTGTCTCCATGCCAAACACCTCTGTGTTGGAAAACATATTGGACCAAGGATGGACCATACTGCTCAGAGGAAGCATGACCAAAGCAGGGTCCAACTCCAACAGCTTTTGTGGGCAATGTACCCGAGAAAGCTTCTGATATGTTGATCAGGCAGTTACTTGCAAAATGGGGCTTGGTTTTCAGTTGGAAGCGAGTTCAAGCCTTGGGAAAGTTGCAGACATTCAGCCTTTGTGAGTATAAATAACCAGAATCTAGTCTGCAGGCATTAAGGTCATTGCATGAACTTCAAGTGGGAGACAAAAAGCTGCTTGAAGTAGATGCAAAGACCAAAATCCAGCTGGATGAATGGAAAGTGAAAACAAAAGAAGTCAATGGACATATGAAAGCATCAGATGATGTTGTGGATGAAAAACCAAGAGGAGAGATCAGATCATAAAGGGAATAATAGGATTACTCAAAGAATACTCCAGTGCCCAAGGTTGAGATGCACAAAATGAAGTCAAAAAAGAAGGGAAGAGATGGAGAGAAAGAATGCGAACAAGAAAAAGAATAGCATGGCAGAGAGAAGGAATGTGAGAAAGAGAAAGAAAGGGATCAACGTAGATCCAGAGAGAGGAAAAGAGAATAAATCTGTCCCAAATTGTCAGAGCTACTACCTGTAGTCTTAGAGTCAACTCCTACGTCCACCACAGAGACCCCATAACCTGAGCTGTCACAACTACAAGTGTCAAACAGAGTGATCCCCTTGTCAGGGAAGGCATTATCCCACAAAAGTAAGAAATCCTCCATAGCGATTTAAACCTTTTATGCTTGAATGGGATAAATTAAATTTACTATTCTGTGGATGTCTGCATATAGTAGTTGTATTATATAGTACACTGTTTAAATAATTAATTATGGGTTATATATAAAATACATTAATTGCATACGTCATTACACAATCACATACACACACCTCGCTTAAAGTAAAGACAGAATTACACCTGTATTTTTGGACTCCCTGCATCTTCATTTGAATTATGTTTGATGTTTTAATGTTATAAAATGTAATACTTCCAAATTGTATTTAGGCTCTTTATAGCAGTGGAGAATGACAAACAGATCATTGTGGGAGTGACAAAGAGAGTTCAAATAACCATGGAGTTATGGAGAGAGTGGTCCCTGTGGAAAGTAGGATTGAGGAGAGGAGGGTGGGTCACATTAGAGCACAATGCCTTCAACATTTACACGATTTCTCTGGAAGTCAGACTGTGGAAGTTTGGGGTGCAGAAGGAAGCTGGATATTTGAACGTGATGATATTTTGCTGCATTCTGACTTGGAAAGAGTCCAAAGTGAATTCTTAAATCTCTAAAATGTAAATAAATAAAAACAAAATTTACTTTTCAACTCATGATTTTTGAGACATGTCTAGAGGACACGCTTTACATCATGGAGAATCACGATAGAGACCGATTTCCAGGAATGCAAACACCCTCCCACCGTAACAAATGTGTTGCTTGTATATGGCTCAACAGCCACTTTATTAAGTACAGGAGTGGAATCTGCTGTGATCTTCTGCTGCCTCAGCCCATCCACTTCAAGGTTCGACATGTTGTGCATTCAGAGATGCTCTTCTGCACATGAGTTACTGTTGCCTTCCTGTCAGCTTGAACCAGTCTGGCCTTTCTCCTCAGACATCTCTAATTAACAAGGTGCTTTTGGCCACAAAACTGCTGCTTACTGTATTTTCCTTTTTGTTTTTGTACTATTCTCTATAAATTTTAGAAGCTGTTGTGTGTGGAAAATCCCAGGAGATCAGCAGTTTCTGGGATTCTCAAACCACCATGTCTGGCACCAACAATTATTTCATGGTCAAGATAATTTAAATCACATTCCTTCCTCATTCTGATGTTTGGTCGGAACAACAACTGAACCTCGACTTGGCATTGAATTGCTGCCACATGACTGGCTGGTTAAATATTTGCATTAGTGAGCCGGTGTACCTAATAAAGTGGCCACTGAGTGTAGATTCTGGAGGGGCCTGAACTGATGTGAGAGTGCTGAGGACAATAAGGACCTTTGAGAAATGAAGAAAAATAGTGTATGCTTTCTGAAGTAATTATTTAGTGACAGAATAACATTGTGGCTACTGCACGTTCTAATGAGATATGTGACTCATGAAAGCTGAGCTCTACTCATTGTTTACCCAGTGAATCAATGAAGGGGATTCATTCAATATCCTTTTGTCACTTCACTGTGTATACTGTTGTAGTTGAAAAATTGCCGTGACAGCCTTTTTCATTCTGTATTGAAACATACTTTATATGAAGTGCTGTTATAATTCACACCTAAATAGTAAGGCATAAATTTTGGCTTTGGTGTTTGTAAATCTTGAAGATTATTTGAGTGAAAGTTGTTGGAAATTGTTTAAGTAGCATGCGCAACAATCTGGTGTTGGTACACAGTATTAATTTGGGATGCACAGTTACACTGAGCTCTTTCACGTTCTTGGAACTGAGAAGCAGAGGAAGATCTCCAACAAGAAAATGGAATCCACAAATATCACAGGACAACAAAGGCTGGGATAACTGGTAACCAGCCTCATTTTGCTGTGGAGATATTAACTAGTATTCCAGAAATTTATTGCCTAGACATTGAACATTTCTAGGATCCTAGATTGTTCATCTCTAAAGCAAGAGCTCCTGTATTATTTTTCATTTGCATGGGGCAGAGGTAGATTAGCGAAGAATCTTTTCCTAGTTGGAGGTTAGTAGTTTCTCTTTAAAGAGGACTTTTCTCAAAGTTGCAGATCCCATAAATTGCTAGTGTTAATATGATTCCCTTAAACATGCCAAAGTTTGTCCCAGATGTAAAGGTTGCTGCTGAAAAGATCCGGAAAGAGAATTGAAGAAAATAGTTGAGAACATCAATGGTGAGGTAGTTTTTAAAGAGGCTTTTGGAGGAGGTGTGTCTATTAAGCCCAAATTTGCTGAAAGCTCTAGCTTGAGTAGCCAGTGGTGTAGTGGTATCAGCACTGGACTGCGAGGCAAATGGTCACAGGTTCGAATCCAGCTGGCTCCTTGCATGCTTTCTGTTCTGAGTTGAGCTAGCATCAAGCAAGCAAAAAAACAGGCAAGGTTGCTGTGAGGAAAGGAATGAGTGGTGAATGGAGACAAAATTGTGAGCTCCTCCTCTTAGCACAGGGACAGGCAAATGAGGTGCTCAATGAAAGGCATATGGTTTATTATTATGTCAGATGTGAGGAGTATATAACATGTGGGTATAACATGGTATAACATTGATGGGAATGCAGTGGATCTGCTGTATGTAGACATGAAATTGGATTTGAAACTGTTCAGCACATGTTCCCTTATGAAAAGATATTAAACTAAAGCTTGTTTTGCTTTCTCAGCTGGATAAAAGTTCCCATTTCAAAGAAGAATATCCTGATGCCTTTTTGACGTTTATCCATTGTCAATATTCTCTGAAGAAAGTTGAATTGTTTGACCTTTATCACATTGTTGCTGTGTGTAAATTGGATTCAAAATTGGTTTGACAGCAGGAAATGGTATGAGTTAATGGATTTTCTTAGGGAGGTGGTAAATCTGACAGGATTCTGTGCCTGGACCACTGTTATCTACAACGATTTGGGTGGAGGGCTAAAGGAAGCAGATCCAAATTTCAAGTAAGTAATTCCACAAAGCTATAAGAAATGGAAAGAGGATTTTAATGATAGAACAGACAAAAATCAAATTCAGTATAACTCATATTTGTGGTGATGATAACAGTAGTGCTTATGAAGAACCAGGATGCAAAATATTAAAAGTAACAAATCAAGTGAAGAAATTTATTTAAAAAATACTGAATCACATGCAATATGCAATGTAAATATTGAGATGTAATGGTGTTAAGATCACAGTAAGACTGCAGATGAGATACCAGTGCAGTTTTGTATTCAGTTAGCCAATGGAGAGCACAGATTTATCAGCCAACTGCATGGAACAAAGGAAGAGGAAGAGACACAGATTATGAATTTGAACGGTATTGATGACGGAGTGGTTTCTTAGAAGCAGAGAATGATATAGCACAGGAAGAGCCCAATGTACAATTAGAAGGAACTATCCTATTGAATCTATTTGTATATGTATCAGTTATACAGCACAAACACAGGCCCTTCAATCCAACTGGTCGATGCCAACAATGTTCCCAAATAAGTGAGTTCCATACGCCTGCATTTGTCCCATATCGCTTAGAAACTTCCCTGTCCAAATGCTTTTTTAAATATTGTTGATGTACCTGCTCAAGCACTTCCTCTGGAAAGTGATTTCCTATACTGACCATCCTCTGGGTGAAAAAGATAGGCTCCTATTAAATATCTCCCCTCTCACAAACCTATATCTTCTTGATTCCCCAGCCCTGAGGAAATAACTTTGCACGTTCTCCCTTTCCATGTGTCACATGATTTTATACACCTCAATAAGATCATCTCTCATCTCCTTCAGTCCAAGGAAAAACGTCTCATCCTCTCTCCATGACTCAGTCCCTTGAGTCCTGGAAACATCTTCATAAATCTCCTCTGCACTCTTTCCATTTTAAAGCCTTTGTTACTATAGTAACAAAACTGAACATGATTTCTCCAATATCTTTTACAACTGCAGCATAACATCCCAACTTCTGTACTACTGAAAGCCAGTGCACCGAAAACCTTCTTCACCACCCTGCTAACCTGTGCTGCCACTTTTAGGGAACCATGCACTTTGTACCAGGCTTTTCTGCTCTACAATACTTTCCAGGACCCAGTCATTCACTGTAAAAGTCCAACCCTAGTTTGTCTTCTCGAAATGCACAACCTCCCTTACGTGAATTAAACTGCTTCGGTCATTCCTCAGCCACTTGTCCATCTCCCTGTAAACCCTGATAACCATATTCACTAGCTATTGCGTTGCTCTTCTCCAGAGACCCTTGACGTTCACGATTTGAAGTATTCATTCTGCTTCATTTTGAAAGTTGAATTTGCTCCAGACCATCAAGAGGCAAAGTGTGAAGAAAAAGATTGTGTTCGTTCTTGCTAATTCCAACTTCACACATCCTCTGGTTACCAGCCCTTCAGCCTTAGCTAATAGCTTTATCCTCTTGGTGAAAACCTGTTGAATAACTCTGTCCAATCTTCCCTTGGTCTTCATTGACGTGAGGAAACTTATCTCCGATTCACTTGGATTTCCAACTTTAGGAACTTGTCTTCATGCAGATACATGAAGTCTTTGATGCCAGTGATTCTGCTGGCATTGGAGAGGATCCAGATGATGTTCACGGGAAGGAAAGAGTTAACATATGAGAACCGTTTCATGACTCTGGGCCTGTACATACTGGCGTTTAAAAGAATGTGGGGGGGAATCTTATTGAAGCCTAATGAATATTGAAAGGCCTAGGTGGGCATGGAGAGGATGATTCCTATAGTGGGGTAGTCTAGGACCAGATGGCACAGCTGGAGAATACTAGAATTTCTCTTTGGAACAGAGAAGAGGAGGAATTTCTTTAGCCAGAAGGTGGTGAATCTGTGGAATTCATTGCCACAGACAGCTGTGGAGGTCAATTCATCGGATATTCATAAAGCAGACGTTAATAGTTTCTTTATTAGTAAGGGTGTGAAAGGTTACAAGGAAAAGGCAGGAGAATGTTCAGAGGGATAATAAATCAGCCATGATAGATTTAATAAATCTGCATTCCCATTGATCACAGTCCCATTATTTCTCCATATCCCATCAACACACCCCAATACTCCTGCTACCCACCCACACTGGGACCAAGCTACAGCAGCTAATTAGCCTGTAGGAACATGGGTAAACCAGGGACGAAACCGGGAAACCATTTTGAACATCTTGCACTCAAGGTAATGACTGAACCTGGCTTGCCCAAGCTGTGCGACAGCAGCCCTCACTCTGCACAAAACTTAAAGCCAAGACCTTAGTGCTGTGTTGTGGAAGTGAGGTCACCTTATGGGCTGTGCTTTCCTTCGGGACAAACAAACCAGAAGCCATAGTACTCTGCGATGCTCAGACATTCTACTTCAGTCTTCTGCCATCAGCTTAATTCAGTTCCTCCTCTGAAATGCCTTTCACTACCTGGCAACCAGCTCTCAGCTGTGAAATTTTCATTCAGTGGAGGGAATCAGCAACCTTTGATAGTCGGCCTGCACGTGACGGGAATGTTTCTTCTGATATGTTGCAGGAAGGTCTTTTGTAGTAATCAGATTGTAGTGCAGTCACTCAGAGAATAGGGTTTCACATTTCACCAGATTCTAATTGAAGCTTAAAGGGACCAACAGCTACCACATCGTTCCAAAACATTTGATACCGTAAAATCAGCTTTTTTATTGCATCCAAAGACACGTGGCTCACGTTTTTCAAACTCTGCAAGTAGACTAATGGCATTGTAATTCCAATGTTTAGAGATGTGATCAGAACACAGGTTAACTAATTTCATTATGTTTTCTATACAATAAATGCACATCCAAGATTAGTTGAAGGCTGACACGTTGAACAAGTATTGGTTTATAAAATTCAGGTTCATTCAAGAATAAATATGAATCTTTGAATATTGTATCTGATTCCAAATAGCATTGTACACTTAAAGCTTTTAGTAGTCTGGTTTAATTTCCCTGCCGGCCTGTGTTACATATAGTGTTTGTCAGTGGCACATTTTCAAAGTTCAATGTCTAAATTTTATTATCAAAGTACTCAGCAAATATGTAGAGTAGTAACTATAGCAGCATCAATGCAGAAGTCAACAAACCGTGCAAATGCAAATAAAAATAAGTAGCAATGAATGACGAGACATTAAGATAATGAGATAAAGAGCCCTTAAAAGTGGGGTCATTGGTTCTGGGAGCATCTAACTGAGGGGGCAAGTGAGTGTAGTTACCACTTCTGTTCAAGAGCCTGATGGTTGAAGGGTAGTAACTGTTCCTGAACCTGGTGGTGTGAGTCCTGAGGCTCCTGTACCTTCTTCCTGATGACAGCGACAAGAAGAGAGCATGAACTGGGTGGTGGGGGTCTCTGATGATGGATGCTGCTTTCCTATGACAGCATTTCACGTAGATGTGCTCAGTGATTGGGGGGGGGGGGGCTTTACTGGTGATGCACTGGGCCGAATCCACTACCTTTTCTAGGATTTTCCGTTCAAAGGCATTGGTGTTTTGAATTGCATCAGATATGATTTCTGTAGAGCAATAATATTCAGTTGTTTCAAATTCTGGATTTAAAGAAAATGCTGGAATCAATAGATTTTTATAATGTTGTTCCTATGCTGCCTCCATTCATATCAAAAAGATTGTACCCACCCTCTGACATCTAAAGTCATGGGCTATAGGCAAAGCTCCTTGGAGCAGTGAAATTCATTTAGCAACATGGTATAGACTGAATATAAAATTTCCAGTAATGAATTGCAGTGTAATTGTCATTACCACAAAATTGATATAGGTCACAGTTAATAATCTTGTGCAAGCATCATCTAACCAAGTGGAGCATTTAATGATTGTCACCTGCCCTGATAACCAGCATTCTAATAACCCTCAACATTAAATCCACAAAGCCATGGAGTGCATTAAAATATGTTTTCTAATAGATTCAATTTTATTAAGGTAGTTTAGGATTCTGAATTGTTGCAAAAGCGAACATAAGATACAATTTTGGCGGCATCTCTGGAGAGCAAGGCAAGGAAATCCTTGAAACCAGAAAGAATTCAAATTAGCCAGTGGCTTGTCTCCATCATCTCTGGATCTCAAATGCTTGCAATTGATGTTGCTTGAACTGAAAAGGTAGACCAGGTGGGATGATTTGCACCTGAAGGATGAGGACATTTTCCTCGAGAACATCGGCGGTCAGCCTCAGTTACACTTGGTAATAACCATTGAACTGTCATTCTTGTTAAGTTGCTTAATACCAGTGAATCCAAATTCCAGAGTAGTATGGTTGGTTAACGATTATGTGATCATACACCAGGCAGAGTCAAGAGTGTTTAAAAAATTTACATGAAAATATACAGCTTCTTCAATGTCTGTCACACTGTCAATAGATATATCTATACCAGTAATGTGGGAAACTTCAAATGGAAGGCTTTATTCGTGCCCTTCGCTATGTCATTATTTTGCTGCTAAAATTGCTTTTTCATTGCCAATTCAAAAAGTCCCGCGTGACATTTGGGAAATAACTTGAATCAGATTAATTCCGCCAAAGTCTTGCGCTGAAATGTGCTGAGTCTTTGTGCTTAATGTCCCCATTTTTTGAGTAAGATCAAAGCAATCTGATTTGCAGATCGATTACCTGTCAGATAGACACATATTTTGGCTTTAAGATGTAATTATTTACCATTTCCTCAACTATAAAATAGCCTTTCAAATTATCCACTTCTGGACCTTATGGAATGATAGGTAACGCTTGATGAAAGTCTCCAGGTAGCACTGAAGTAACACCCCCCCCCCCCATTACTATATTATTGTGTCTAAAATCTTGCAAAATTCTAGTACTTCATTTTCAAATATATTTTTCAGAAAGTGTAAGCTAATGGAATGTTGGCCTTTATTACAAAGGGAACTGAGTACAAGAGCAAGGAAATCCTCTTGCATTTGTACAGGGCCCTGGTGAGACCACACCTGGAGTATTGTGTACAGTTTTGGTCTCCAGGGTTAAGGAAGGACATCCTGGCTGTAGAGGAAGTGCAGTGTAGATTCACGAGGTTAATTCCTGGGATGTCTGGACTGTCTTACGCAGAGAGGTTGGAGAGACTGGCCTTGTACACTCTGGAATTAAGGAGATTGAGAGGGGATCTGATTGAAACATATAAGATTATTAAGGGATTGGACAAGATAGAGGCAGGAAATATGTTCCAGATGCTGGGAGAGTCCAGTACCAGAGGGCATGGTTTGAGAATAAGGGGTAGGTCATTTGGGTCAGAGTTAAGGAAAAACTTCTTCTCCCAGAGAGTTGTGGGGGTCTGGAATGCACTGCCTCGGAAGGCAGTGAAGGCCAGTTCTCTGGATGCTTTCAAGAAGGAGCTAAATAGGTATCTTATGGATAGGGGAATCAAGGGATATGGGGACAAGGTGGGAACCGGGTATTGATAGTAGATGATCAGCCATGATCTTAGAATGGCGGTGCAGGCTCGAAGGGCCGAATGGTCTACTTCTGCACCTATTGTCTATTGTAAGGTATTAGGAGTATTACTTGTTAATAGAGATGCAAGGATCTAAGGAGGAGCTGTAAGAAGAGAGTTTTGAGCTTACCTATGGCTGCAGCACGTTCTGAGGAAGTCTTCTTTCTGCTTTAAAACACAATAGTGAATGCAAGCCATGGACATTGATCAAATTGAGACTGTTGGCTCGGAAACACAGTCGACATTTTGGATATGAGCAAAGGCAAGTATTTCCCAAGGCTGACGAATGCAGTATCTTGCTGCAGCCTCGGTAATACAGTATGCTATTGCCCCTTTCAATTTTGTCAGAAGCCTTCCTCTTTCTTTGTGGCATCTTAAGGCAACTTTAGAAGTCCAGTAAAACTCCTTAAAAAGTTAGCAGTGTCAAAAGACAGTACGAATTTAATATTTTACCAGAGAAATCTGAGTTTATATTTTAAAATACATATATTGAAATCCTAGTAGAGATATTTCACCTGGTTACGGAACTATATTCTCTGAAGAGTAAGAACTGATGTGAGTAAAGTCTGTTACGTATCCTGTAACTGGATAACTTACCAGCAAAGATAGAGAGGTCCGCTGAAGTCTGATGGTACTATTTTTAAAAGTCTTTATTTATAAAGGGACACAAAAGTAAGGTTAATGCAAACATTCAGATAATATACGTCGTCAATACTCAATCTAAAGCGCGGGTATAGTAATAATCGTCAATAAGAAATAGTTCTATCATTTGTCTAGGGCAGGGGTCAGCAATCTTTACCACTGAAAGAGCCATTCGGACCCGTTTCCCACAGAAAAGAAAACACTGGGAGCCAGAAAACCCGTTTGACATTTAAAATGAAAAATGAAATAACACTGCATACAACGTTTTTTTTGCCTTTATGCTATGTATAAACAAACTATAATGTGTTGCATTTATGAAATTGATGAACTCCTGCAGAGAAAACGAAATTACATTTCTGCATGCAACAAAAACCTGTTGAACTCCGAAAAAAAGACGTTGGGTTGAAGGTTACTTTTAAGTAAAATACTCAATGTCTATTTGAGTCCTTCTTGTATTTATGAAAAACGCCGAACTTAAATTGTCCGCCAGCAGCAAACCAAAAATAACGTCAGCCAGCTGTCATCCTGAAAAATAAAAGGACTATTTCACTGAACTATGAAAAAAACATGAATATACGTAAAATAATAGGCAATTAAAATATTTATCATACTTGGTTAATGGCTGTGTGTCCATTCCCCTGAGCTGTGTTCAGCGTGTTCAGGTGCACTGTCATGTCTACCATGAAGTGTAGCTTTTCCAGCCCTTTGCTGCCCAGGAAAGTTTTCACTTCTTCCAGACACGTGACAAAGCGTTTCAGCACCTCCCCTCTGGACAGCCATGGGACTTCGCTGTGCAGCAGGAGATCAGAATATGCGCTTTCCAGCTCGTCCAGTAACAAACGGAATTGACGGTGATTTAAACTTTTTGCCATTATTTTAATGACAATCTGAATGACAACATCCATTACTTCTGTGCATTCCGGAGGAAATGTTTGAGCGCACAGTGCCTCTTGGTGCAAGATGCAGTGAAAAATCAGCAGCTTTCTGTCCAGCGACTTCTGCAGTAAAGCCACAAATCGCTTGTACGCTCCTTTCATACTTGGTGCCCCATCAGTAGCTACTGACACCAGGTGGGTGGTCTTTATTCCTTTGGCTCTTAAACAATTCAAGACAGCCTCACAGATGTACTCAGCCCATGTTTGGCCTTTTAGAGGTATCATCTCAATCATTTCTTCCTGTGGCCCGGCAAAGTTTACATACCGGCAGAACAGCGCTATTTGTTCAATATCACCTTTGTCTTTAGACTCGTCACAGGCAATCGAGTAGGCCACAGCTGAATTGATGTCTTTAATTTGCTGTCTTGTGATGTCTTCTGCCATTTTTATGGTTCTGTCTTTGACAGTCTTTGCAGAGAGGGGCATATCCCTGATTTTCTGCACAATTTCACTCTTGTTTTTAAAGTCCGTGAATAGATGTTCTGAAATCTTAATGAAAGATTCTTTTATATATTCACCATCTGTAAACTGCTTCCCGTGCCTGACTATTTCCTGAGCAGCAACAAAACTAGCATACGTAGTTGATTTTCCAGACTTCGTCCACTTCTTGAAATGATTTTTGCTCAGATCAACCTTCCGCATCAGTTCCGAAACGGTGTTTTTTCTCTCATCTCCAACCGGATATTTTTGAGCAAAGGCTGGGTGTTTATTCTGGAAATGTCTTGCGACATTTGACTTTTTGTTGTTTGCTAGTTTCTCATTGCGTATTAAGCATACTGGTAAACCAGTCTCGTCAGCAGTGAAAGCAAATGAATCTGCCCACGTATCATTAAACGTTCTGTTTTCTTCAGTCACTTTTCTTTTTTTAGAATTCTCCATAGTTAGCCTACCTTGGATCGAAAAATTAAAGAAATCGCGCACTGGCGGGTGTCAGGCATTGGCAGTGGAGACGTATATTAATAGCGAAAAAACCACGTTTTATTTAGATTGTACAAGATCACCATAATCTTCAAATTTAGAATTACATTTCAAAAACTAACAAACTAACATAAAATACATTTTAATTAAATACTCATCATTTATTTACCAAAAACACAGGGAGCCACAGCACAGAGATGAAAGAGTCGCATGCAGCTCCGAAGCCGCAGGTTGCCAACCCCTGGTCTAGGGGATAATACTGAGTCCGATGGAAATATAAAAGTCCTTTTGGACGCAAACCCTTGAATCGGGAAAGTGGGTTCCCCGTTGTCAGTTCGAAGTCCTTATCGGTGTTATCAGCCACTCGTTTCCTAGGCCAGGGGAAACGGACCACACATGGCTTCCGAATAGCTTCCCGTTATCACGGGAGCGATGAGCGATGGTGTCTCCTTCTGTTGAGTCGCTGAGAGACTGCCCCCTGCAGCCTAACTTTTATCTGGACTTGCAGGGTTGTAGATGTCAATCAGGGTGGGGTGATGTAATCCCCCAGCCCACATTGCCTGAGGGTGTGCACGTAGCCCAGCCCACGTTGACCTGAGAGCTGGCACGTAGTATAGGATCGTAATTCACAAAGGTGTCTCCAAGAAACAATGGCCAAATCCGTTGCTTTGTCCTGCTGTGGATTCTCTCTCATTTCCTGGGTCCAAGACCCGAATTAATAGCGATCTGGCGATTCTCAAAAAGGAGGGGGCTGGGATCATAACAAGTCTCTTGGGCATAATTGAGAATATTTGCTTCTATATGGTATACTGTTAGTCTGTTTTATAAATGCATATTTAAGTGAACAGTCAAAAAATAAACATTATGTGATTTTTAAAAATTAACATGATTGCCAAGTGTTTATATGGTTGAAGGAAAAAAGGTTCAGAATTTTGGAATCTCATCATTTCAAAAATATTTTAGACTGTGGGGCTGCTGGTGAATCTTTAGCTTAAAGCTCTTGAGCAAGATAAACAAAAAAAATTCAACAATTTTCAGTGGACCAAAATAGAATTAGACCCTCTTTGGGCTTGTAGAGGGCCTCCGATGAGGGTTCATGCAAACTAAGAATGTAGTGTCCGGATGAAGGGTCTCGGGCCGAAATGTTGAATGTTTACACTTTCTCATAGATATTGCCTGGCTTGTTAAGTTCCTTCTGCATTTTGTGTGTGTTGCTTGGATTTCCAGCATCTTGTGTTTATGTAGTGTACTGTACATCTGTGGTGAACTGTCTGGACACGCCCCTCTGCTGACTGCTCCTGTGGCTCCTCCCACAGACCCCGGTATAAAGGCGGTTGGAGGCACTGCTCCTCCCTCAGCCTGTCGTTTGCCTCCCGTCTCCGAGAGTTATTGATGGTGCATCAACATCCCTGAATTGAAGTTGGTTTATTACAGTTGCTTGTACCAAGGTACAAAAAAAAGGTTGTCTTGCATACTCTTCATACAGATCCAATCATTACATAGTGCATTGAGGAAGAACACTGGAAACACAGGAATACAGAGCAAAGAGAAACAACAGCAAAGAAAGCTCAGGGCAGGTAAAGAGTAAGGTGCAAGATCATAACAAGCTAGACTGTGAGGTTAAGAGTCCATCTTATTGTACAAGGGAACCATTCAGTAATCTTTTACAAGTGGGGTAGAAGACACCCTTGGGCCTGGTGGCATGTGCTTTCAGGCTTTTGTACCTTTCTGACTAATGGAAGGATTGTCTGGGGTGGATGGGGTCTTTGATTAGGCTAACAGCTTTACTGAGGCAGTGGAAGGTATGGATAAATTCCACGGAGAGGATGCTGGTTTCTGTCACGTGCTGAGTTGTGTCTCGAACTCTGTGCAGTTTCTTGTAGTTACATGCAGAGCAGTTGCCATACCAAGCTGTTAAACATGCAGGTGGGATGTATTTTGTGATGCATCAATAAAACTTGGTAAGGGGTCAACAAGGACATGACAAATTTCTTTCACCTCCTGAGCAAGTAGAGACACTGGTGAACTTTCTTGGCCACATTACCTACCAAGGACATTGGTGATATTCACTTTTAAGATCTTGAGACTCTCAAACCTACACTGTTACTCACATTTCTAGATTCAACTAGGTGTAAGACACAGAGACGATCTGTTTGTTACACGAGTGAGACGATGGACGAACCCAAGTGCAGAACACAGGCACGGAGGCAGAGTTGGGAGGCGTTCTTGACGTAGCGAGTGTGGAATCGGAATCCAGGAGCGATGCTAGACTTGTAACTGGCAGTCCTAAGAACCATGAAATGAGGTTACTCATACCAGAGTCAACCAACAATCTAGCCGCCTCCTCCTCCCCCTCATCCTCCAGTTTAGATGTATCTAGAGGTATTACTGCCCTCCACAGGATGTATAATTAGTTTCAGAGTTTCAAGGAACTCAAATTCTTGAGTATACACCAATCACACGTAGAAACAGAATAATAAACTTTTCAATCAGATGGAGGTTCTCTTGGTGGCCAAACAAAGATTTAACAGAAAAACAAAACACATTTAAGCCAGACAGCCTCTTGAACAATATGTTTCTTTCAATTTTATATCAATTACAACTCAGCAAAACATGCTGAACTGTCTCTGGACTACCACAGTCACATAGTCCAGTGGGATGTCTCCCTATTAAGTAATAGTTTAGCCCACAATGCGCCAAACAAAGTCTTGTTAATTTCACAATATCTTTACGATTTAAAGAGTAACAGTCTGAGACTTAATTTTTAACTACCAGGTGACTAGAAAAGAAATGCCTTCCCTTTAATTCATTTTTCCAATCCTTCTGCCATTGCTTTTCTATACCTTTTTTTAATCTTACTTCTCAATTCTGCTCTGCCGAGGGGTATTCTAATTCCGATTTGCCCACTCTGTAAGGAAAACTTTGCAATGCCATCCACAGTTTCATTTCCCTCCACCCCAGCGTGCCCAGGTATCCATGTAAATCTGACTTCGCAACCCATCCTCCCTACTCTAAACAAAACTAAGAGAATCTCAATAACTATGTCAGGACGAGCTTTTGATTTATTCCCTTTTATAGCCTCTAAGGCAGCAGCAGAATCAGAACAGATGATGACCCTGCACGGTCGAGAGTCTTCTATCCACCATAAGGCCCAGAGGATTGCTAATAATTCTGTTGCAAAGACAGAAACACCATCTGAAACCCAGTGACCAATCTCAACTCCAAATTGAGACACGTGCATCCCAAATCCTGCCATACTGCTCTCTGGGTCCACTGAGCCTTCTGTAAAAAAAATCTTCAGATAAGATCCCCATTTATTATTTAATTGTTCATTTACAATCACTGTTGAAATTGCTCTGCTTCCTTGAAGCTTGAAAAAGGAGGAAGAGGTCTACTTCTGGTTCTGGCAAAAGCCAAAAAGGAATGGGTGGCAAGCAAATTTGGTCAGCTATGTCTTCCTCAATCAGTTTCAATTTCACAGCCCAGATGTTAACCTTATCTAAAAATGGATATCTTTTAATTTTATTTTAGTGCTCCGCCGTCTCCTGCAAAGGACTTTGGTGGACAGCTGTGATTGAAGCTATTTAGTTTTGCCCAATATTGCAGGCCCAACTTAACGTCTTAAATGTAGAGGCACTTCTCCCATCTCCACCCATAATGCAGGGACTGATGTTGTTCTGAAAGCTCAACAACAGAGTGTAAGTGCTTTGGACTGCACAGTCTAATTTTTCAAGCGCTGCTGTAGCAGCAGAACCATAAGCAATACAACCATAATCAATTACTGATCTGATCATATATTAAGTACATGGTTTCCCACCCTGCTCCCCAGTCACATCCAGCAATACTTCTCATAACATTTACAACTTTCTCACAGTTTCCAATTGTTTTATCTATATGAACCCTCAAAGTTAATCTTACATCAAACCAGACACCTAAAAACTTGAATACCTTGACTCTTTCTAATGGAGAATCATATAGACAATCATATATTCACAGTCAGGAATCTTTCTTCTAAAGCCAAAAATCATAAATTTGGACTTCGAAGCAGAAATCCTGAAACCCCATTTATTTGCCCAGTTTTCAACTGATCTTAAAGCCTTTTGTACCTGCTTTAATATATACTTGACATTTCTTCCTCTTTTCCAGATTGCACCATTGTCTGCAAACAACGATTTGCCAAATCCTGTCCCTACCTGCTCAAAGATATTGTTTATCATGACATTAAAAGGAACAGGACTAATGACGCTTCCTTGAGGGGTACCATTATCTATTTTAACTGACTTGGAGCTTGTTCTGCCTATTCTTACTTGAATTATCCTTAAGAAAATCTTTGATCCAATTAAACATTCTACCTCTAATTTCCGCATCATAGAGTTTAATTAATAAACCACCCTTCCACAGTGACTCATATGCTCTTTCAATATCTGGAAATACGCTTACCATTACTTCTCTATTTTGAAATGCTTTTTTAATATCATGATCTAAAAGGGCAACAGATTCCATTGTTGATCTTCCAGTTCCAAAACCATTTTGATAGGCAGCAAAATGTCCCTCATTTTCTAAAAAAAAACAAGCCTGTTGGTGACCATTTGTTCCATAGTTTTAATATGCTAGCCCGGAAACAGATCCTTTGTATAATAATACCAAGGAATTTAAAGTTACTGATCCTCTCCACTTGCAATCCCGCAATGAAGACTGGCCCATGAATTTCTGGTTTCTTTCTTCCTTAATTTGCTTCTTCTTCCTCCTCCTCTTCTATTTCCAGCAGTTTAGACGCATCTCGGCATATTACTGCCCTCCGCAGGATGAATAATTAATCTCATTAGCTAGCAGTGCCACACACTGCTTCTCTTCCCTAGTTTTGTCACATGGTTTCCAAGTAATTGCATTCTCAATTACATTGATTACATCTGCATCATTTGTAAGACTGAAATCTTCTTGTTTAAGAATACTAATTACCGCATGCTTAACTTTCAATAATTGCCATTTTTCTACTGTGCCATTTCCAAGTTTTCCTTTACTTGAATCGTAGCCTGTAGTTGTTTACTGAGATTGCGAAGTTCAATTGTTTCCCACATTTTCATTTTATAATCTGAGTGTAGACAATTCGCTTTGCAAAAGTTCCTTTTCCTTTTGTAACTTTGTAGTAAGTTCCTCCATTTTCCAATCTCTTTTCCAACTCACAGCTGTTCTTATTGAGTACTTCTATTTGTTGTTGGAGTTCTGCACAGTTGCCCTGGGTTTCAACCACGTTTCTTGTACACGTAAAATTTGAGGTTTTCCTTAAGTTCTGATACACATTTCTTAAATTCTTGACCATTTGCGATAATACCTTGCATTCCATTGTATAATATATACTATTGTTAATATCCCGACTCCCCTGCCTGTGAACTGTTTGATCCTCCATTCAGCATTTCTTCTACTTCCCACCTAAGCCCAAGGTATTTTTCTGCTGACTTGACTATAATTTTAATTTTTTCAGTTCTTCTGTTTGTTTGCGCCGAACAGTTGATTGCATCTACCATAAATAGTACAAAATCCTTTCTACTCATTATAAGTGTATGTATCCTTATTTATCATCTTACAGCCCTCATAATTTACTGGTTTATTATTCCCTGTATTTATTTGCCAGATAGTCTTCTCTTTCGGCAAATCCTTCCACGGCCTCCCCATAACTGATCCCTTGAGTTACTTTTCCATATTGTATCTCAGCTGCCTTCTTGCTATTAATGCACCCTTGATAAGCCATGTTGTGTTCCCCGCCACAATTGTAGCACTTCAGCCTAGCTCCCACCTCATGTTCCCTCGCGCATCTCTCAGATCTTTGTTTCCCTCTGCAGACTGCCGCAATATGCCCGGATTTCTGACGTTTAAAGCATCTTAAAGGTGGTGGAATATATATTCTGACCTCATAACATATACAGGTGTGCCCCGTTTTTTGAACGTTCGCTTTACGACAGCTCGCTGTTACGAAAGACCTACATTAGTACCTGTTTTCGCTAACAGAAGGTGTTTTCACTGTTACAAAAAAAGGTAGCATGCGAAAAAAGGCGGCGCACGCCGAACAGGCTAGTTCCTCCGCCAGAACTGCATTCTTAACACGTGCCTGTGAGCATCTGTGCTTTATGTCAATTTATTTTGTGCATCTGTTAGCAAGATGAGTTCTAAGGTATCGGAAAAGCCTAAAAGACCCTAAGGAAAACCCTTAGCGTAAAACTAGACATAATTATGCGTTTTGACCATGGTGAACGAAGTAAGGATATAGTGGGTTTGGCTTAGGGTTTGTGGAAGTTGACGAAGATGATGTTGAAGAGGTTTTGGCATCTCATGACCAAGAACAGATGAAGAGGAAAGGATAACAATTGAAGCCGAACACAGTAGCGAATGGCCCGAAAGTGAAGTCGTGCAGGAACTGAAATGTGAAGCAACTGCATGAGATTTTCGCTGTGATTGACAACGCTGAAATGATTGTAGAAAACTATGACTTTAATTTTGAATGGGTATATAGGTTAAGGGCATATTTGCAGGATGGTTTGAGTGCTTACAAAGAACTAAGATAGAAAAATGCATGAGGCTAAACAATCAAGCGTACAGTCATTTTTCAAGCCTTCCACATCAGCCACAGCAGATGATGAAACTCGACCTTCGACATCGAGACAGGCAGACATACAAGAAGGTGTCCTGCCTGCCCTGATGGAAACAGACGACGACGAGATGACACCCCAGTCTCCTCTACCTCCCACCACCCCAACCTCTGATGACTCAGCCTAACACACCATCGTCAGTGTGCTCACTGCCTTCCCGATTCTGGTAAGTGAAACTACACTGGACATACTGTAGCGATGTACTACATACAGAACTAGAGACAACAACACGCAATCGGTAAGTCGTTTCGAGACTAGTTTATTCAAACTTTACAGTGCTGGCTTTTAATCCCTAGTTCCCGCCCTCTCCGGGCGGAAATGACATCAGAGGTGCATTACCAAAGTCTCTCCCCGCGCACGGGCTATTTGTGAGCCGGTTCGCCTGTGAAGAAAGTGGGTCACCACTACATTATTTCTACTTTATATAGGCTGTGTATTTTTATGTGTTATTTGGTATGATTTGGCAGCTTCACAGCTGAAAGGTTACTGGAAAAAGTGCTTCTGCCAAGTGCACTTCCACTGAGTCTTCCTGCCGAGAGCACTTGCGTGAGATTTTTGCTACAGTGGACAGTACTGCAATAATTGCGGAAAAGTATTCCTACTTTATATAGGCTGTGTATTCATCAGATCATTTCTGCTTTTACTATATGCTACTATTCTTTTAGGGTTTATGTGTTATTTGGCATGATTTGGTAGGTTATTTTTTGGGTCTGCGAACGCTCACAAATTTTTCCCATATAAATAAATGGTAATTGGTTCTTCACTTTATGACATTCTGGCTTACAAACCATTTCATAGGAATGCTCTACCTTTGAACAGCGGGGGAAACCTGTATACTCTAAATAAACTTCAGTTGGCAATTTCTCTTCATCAAAGATAATCATAACCAATAAACTATCACACTTCTTCCCATTTCAACCGTTTGGCCTCAATAATTTTTGCTCCTTTTATGTTCTGTTTAATCTCATCCATAGTAACTTTGGTTGATATTCCTGAAATAACTCCTCTAGTCCACTTTCTATTGTTGGGGATTGAGCTTTGTACTTATTTGCCGTCTCTTTTATTCAATCTTACCACTTTGCCTTACTGAGCACTATCCCGACAAATCACTAATATCAATCCATTTTGTAAAATCTTTGCTCTTTTGACCTCGCCGATAAGTTTGTTGATTATCTTCGTCAAATGAATCGGGTTCCAATCACCAAAAGACGCCCTGTCTTCGCTCAATTTTATAATTGCTTTAATCTCATCTTCTTTCTGTTGTTTTGCTGTCCTACTTTGATCATCCCGATTCCTCAGAGTTCAAATCTGATACCTCCATTTTCTTTTCTTACTCTTTCCACTCCATTCCTCTTTCCTGCTGGTCTCCATCTCTAACTCACTTCCACCATCCAGTTCATCTCCGACTCATGACCGACTCAGCAGTTCTTCCATTCGGCGCTCCATTGAAGCCAACGTCTTGCTGAACCCACTCAGCCATTCTGTTCTGCCTTGCCCTCCTAGCTCTCAACTCGCCATCAGCCCGCCTGGCAGCTCCTTGTTGTGATCACAGGGTTTTTATCCTGCATTTGTTGGTGGAAAGCAGGTGTGTGTAATTAGTGGAACCTGGGAATGATTGGAAACTAAACGAAGGGATTGAGGCCAAATTCCTGAGGAAAATAGCCAGGTGGGGGATTGCCAGAAGGGACCTTGGCACTGTTTTATTGCACATACTTAGATTATTATCAAAAACACAATGTTAAGGAGGGCATTATTATGCAGGGCGTGTTACGTGCCACCATAAATAACGTTGGATCCAAAATTCAAAATTGGGTTTAAAATCAAAAACTGAACAAAACATAATTCAGAAAAAAAAAGAGGAAAAAGGAGCAAGGTGAGGAGATTTTGGGAAACACACACAAAATGCTGGAGGTCAAGCAGCAGGTCGTCAACTGTATCTTTTCTCCATAGATGCGGCCTGGCCTGCTGAGTTCCACCAGCATTTTGTGTGTATTGCTCAGATTTCCAGCGTCTACAGACTTTCTCCTGTTTGTAATGAGATTTTGGGTGTAGTTCTTTCAATGATTTGGCTTGACAAGGTGGATCAAATACCTTTCTGCCGAACTGCAACGTTCTAAACCTGATGCAATGATAATTTTGCATCAACTGAGAGTTTGACTTGAGGCATCCACGTATGCAGAAGTTATCCTCCAATTAATTTTGTAGTTTATCTGGCTTCAGATAAGTAGAATGTAATGCTATTACAATAGAATAGAAATGTTAACACTTAATACCATAGAAATATTAAATAGAATGTAATGCTAATCCCTGTTGAATTTGAAGTTATCTTTTCTTTCCAATTTTTTTTTTAAGCATTCAGTCCAATGAGTGTGTGACAGCTCTCTGTGCCTGATTAGAACTGTATTTAGTGCCAATTAATTAACAGGACCTCAGAATCACTCAACAGAATGGTTGTTCACCCACAGAGCAAAATGTCCACCAAAGCAGAGTTTAAGTTGTTGCCAACCTCTGCTTTTTCTGTCCTGGCTGAGTGCTCACGGATACTGTAAAGGAGGCAACACTTTGCTTATGGTACCCAGCAATGTTCCCTCACATTTTTACTAGTCAG
Source organism: Hypanus sabinus (assembly GCF_030144855.1). Classification (NCBI taxonomy): domain Eukaryota; kingdom Metazoa; phylum Chordata; class Chondrichthyes; order Myliobatiformes; family Dasyatidae; genus Hypanus; species Hypanus sabinus. The sequence goes on along the minus strand of NC_082723.1, from coordinate 61,634,734 downwards.
TGTGAGCAAAAATCTTATGTTAAGTAAATTTTTTTCCTGTGACAAAAGTATGTGGCACTGAATGCATACATGACACAGTTTATGTTGGTTTGACATAAAACTGCACAGAATAACAACAAAATAGCATACATATTTAAGTTACTCAGTTATTTTTTCTCTCTCCTGTCTTTGGCATTTACCCATTCTTTGTAAACTCTATCTAGACTCATCGAACTTCCATCCAATTGATAGCTTTTGATTCTCATTAACATATCCAAATGACATTCACCGAAATGGTGTCTCAGCTTGTTTTTGAGTTGATTCATTAGGCTTAAACCTCGCTCATAGTCCGCACTAGACGCAAGAAAGGTTCCCCCAGTGTCCATCAACTGTGTAAGGTCGCAAAGCTGTTCATTTTGAAGGACAAATGCCACCACTTGAGCAAAGTTTGAAATCAGTTTGGATTTAGTATTTTCTTGCATGGAAAATTTGAAATCATTAAACTATCTAACTATTTACAGTATTTTCAGCTAGAAAATCATGATATTTTAGACATAAGGCATTAACTTGTTCATCGCCAAATGTGAAGTCACTATCTGCAGTTGCAGAGAAATCAAAAGCTGACCATTCTTGTACCTCATAAATATTTCTTGCAGCTGAACGTTCATGACTCATGAGCTTTCAGTGTAGCAGTTTCTACTATTTTGTTAAGCCATTCAACTTTAAACAAATTTGCTTCATGCTCTTCGCTTCTTTTGAATTTGACATAGTGAATCAAAATTTTTTTCAATAAAAACTTAGTAGGCTATCTACAGAATTTGAAACAGATCTTTGTAAACTTTACGATATGAACAAGATGATGAGAGGCATTGATCGTGTGGATAGTCAGAGGCTTTTTCCCAGGGCTGAAATGGTTGCCACAAGAGGACACAGGTTTAAGGTGCTGGGGAGTAGGTACAGAGGAGATGTCAGGAGTAATTTTTTTACTCAGAGAGTGGTGAGTGCGTGGAATGGGCTGCCGGAAATGGTGGTGGAGGCGGATACGATAGGGTCTTTTAAGAGACTTTTAGATAGGTACATGGAGCTTAGTAAAATAGAGGGCTTATAGGTAAGCCCCCTAAGGTAGGAACATGTTCGACACAACTTTGTGGGCCGAGGTGCTGTATTGTGCTGTAGGTTTCCAAAGGTGGCTGCCGCTGTGATGCAGCTGTACAAGCCAGAACAGGAAAGGTGAGGTGACGTAAATTAGTGACGTGCATTGTGGTATTTGAAAAACCAACTAACTGGTTAACAGAAGCAGTTAGCTGACAGATTATTTTTCAATAAGTATGATTATTAATTGCTACATTATTTTAGGTAACCTTTTGTAGGCACATTAACTTCCTTTGTGCGCTGGTTGGAAAATGTGTGTGCGTGCGCACACGCGCATGGCTTAGAAGGAACAGTGGTACCAGTCCTGATTAGATTTGGTACACAGGGTACACTTGCAACGGAAAGCTTTAATTTGGCCCTAGGCTCTCCACTGCTGATGATATATGATGTCTCCAGTATGTTTCATTAAGCCAATCCTCTAAGTTGATTTATGGAGTTCTGGTGAGTTAAAATGTTGTCTTCCCAGTTCCTAATAGTTGGTAAAAGATGCCACAAGCAATAAATCAAGAACAAAAGGGGTGTGGAATATCCAGTAATCACCCTGCTTCACAACAGTTTTCCATGGATTGGGTATTATAGGTTATCCCTAATTGCCTGAGATCTGACTGCATTGGAGAACAATTGACAGTCAGCCACATTGCTGCATTGCAGGCACTGCAAATTTTCTGAACCAATATTTCAACAGTCCAGCTAGGTTTGTGGGTACTTTAGTTAGTTTTTCAGTCGCAGAGGGAGTTGATCTCACGTTTGCTGATCATTCATCCATATCACTCAGCTGGTAACATCGGCAGCGTGCTACCGTACAGCTGGAGTGAAGATTGCATTTTCAGCCCTTGAACCGAATCTCTGTCATGAGCTGTACAAATTAGATGTCAGATCCAAAGCTCTGAGATGTGTGCTGTGTAATTCTGTCTTGTCTACTCACAGAACTCATTTAATTTGTGACCCTTAATAACCAGCAGTCAGGAAAGGCTGTTACCTCTCTCCCAGGCTAGTCTTCTTTCGGTCTCCATGGTAACTCCATGGACAAATCTCGGAGTTGTATGCTGCGTACATACTTTGTTAATAAATGTACCTTGAGACTTGAACATTTACAAACCAAGAAAGAAAACCTTAAGACTATTAGACAGGAGTTCCAAACCTTTTTATGCCATGGACCACCATTAAGCAAAGGGTATGTGAACCCCAGGTTGTGAACCCTGCCATAAGACATAGGAGCAGAGTTAGGCCTTTTGGTCAGTGAGTTTTGCTCCACCATTCCATCATGGCTGATTTATTACCCCATTCAACCCCATTCCCCTGCCTTTGACATCCTGACTAATGAAGAACCTAGCAATCTCCACTTTAAATATACCCAATAACTAAGCCAACCACAGAAGTCTTGAAAACAGTAGATGTTTTTCCCTTTAATTCCCTTCACTGCTAGCTGTAGCTTTCTGTTTCTCTTAACATGTGGCTGTGAGTTTACATATTTGTTAAGCAAGAGTATTAATGAGTGCTGCAGTGCTCCACACCTGCGGCCCATCAACTAAATTCCAACACTACTGAGATGACCCTGAGCACTTGCCTGTAAAGTGTTAAGCAACTTTTGTGTCATTTCTAATGGGAGCGGCTAGTTAAGAAGAGATCTTGACATGGAGGCTTGGAACTGCTGATGCCAGAACTCTTGAGTTTTACTTACAGTTCAGAGATGTGTTCCTTTCTCAGAGACATGGTGATTCTTTTTGACAGTGCCTAAATATTCACATGACATGACATATCTAAATGTGGCATTGTTGCCCAGTTTTCCGTTCAATGCATTTATTTTCTGGACACCTATGTTAAATCCAGTTGAATATCATTTGTAGCCTGGGGAAAAACACACACTCGGGATAACAAATACTTTTTCAGGTCTTTAATTCCTCTATCTGTTTTAGATGTTTTAATGCAGAAAGGATATCAAAATAAAAACAAAAATGTGAAAAAGAACACATTCTGCTGTTACAATATCAGCTGAATTTTGGCCCACACCCTTGTTACGTATGCAGTATGAAAATAACTAAAACGAAATATACAAGACAATACGGTAGCGGCAAATCTAAGAAAAAACAACACAAACAACATTAGAATCTCACCGACCCTGTTCCTTATACGCAACGTCAAAAATACGAATAAATACATCCCATCATAACCAAGAGGTAGACTCACTTTGGCTCAGACATGCTTAACTTCTAAACTCGTATAGGCTAGACCTGTAATGAGCTCTCCTTGCCCACACTACGTGAATGGAGATGAACACATTCACATTACTCTGTTACATTCACATTTGGTCATGAAACAATAAAATAAGACAAAAACAAACTTTTACAAAGACTTTTACAATATATTGCCTTGGAGTTAAATTACTAGAAAGACTAACCTACTCAGCCAATAGGGAATTTCACACAACCACGCTATCCAGGTCCGATACCTTATTCGCAAAAGTCTAAAACATCCACATGTAAACCCCATCAAATTACCAATATTCTAGATTTACAAACAAGTATAAATGGATTTTATCAAATATTATTCACCTTCCCTCACCATACGACCAGTACTCAACGAGAACACGGAAACTCTTCTTCCTACTCCGCACGTGCATAATGATGTCACCATTTTCTCTTAAAGGCACAGGCAGTTATTTTAGCATTACCAAGATGAATACATATGTGCACTTTAACAATAAAAAATAATATTCAATGGTCACCTGGTTACCTATCAGTGCAAGATACAAAGATAACAAAGCTTGGCAAATATTTTAATTTTTAATAGTGGGTCCACAGACCAGTGCGCAGTACCTCATGGTACCATTTCTTTGCACTATATATTTCTCTTTTAATTTACAGTAATTTTGTCTTGAACTGTACTGCTGTTGTGAAACAACATATTTCACATCTTATAAGACAGTACTAATAAACCTGATTCATTATAACTGTAAAACTAAGAGAAATTATAATTCATATTGAAAAAAGGAGCACAGAGAGCATCATTTAAATTGGACTATAGATGGAAAAGTTACTAATACTTATTAAAGGCATAGGAGAGAGCTGTATACGTATAGCTGATCTTGGATGGGGATGTGTCCCCACCCTCTGCACCCTGCATGGGTCCCTGGTTCCTGCTATAGAGAGAAATGTCATATGGAAATAATATTTTTAACCGTATGAGGCCATACCAAGCTGGGTTTAGTTGGTGGTTCTGAAGGGAAATGCTAACATTGTTTGCTTCCTGTGTGGACAAACCAGGACTATATACACAGGTCATCTGCCTTTTTGATTCAGTGCTGCACTCCGGCAACAGCGGAGCCCCGGTTTGGAATTCCTGGTGTATATTGGGTATCCGTCCCGCAGATCCCATGTCCACAGGATCGGGGACACATAGGCTTGCATTTGGATTTCTCATCTAAGTGTTAGTTGGAAAAGGTCACATTCATGTTCTTTTCCTCTAATTTAATATTTACTTTTTAATTTTAATGCATTTGTAATCAAGTGCATTGCTTAAATTTTTAAGTAGTGTTTAAAGTAACTTTAGTAGAAATTAAAAAGCTAAAAAGCCTTGAGAGGTGTGACAGGAGCTGAGGTTTTAGCCTTCTCCACCCTCCCACCCGTCAGATGATGAAAAATCCAAACGTAGTTAAGTAAAAATGAAGTTACTTTGGGGAATGCCATAGGGTTGAAGTAGACAACTTACAAACTTGCAGTGGTTAAGGAAGATAGTTATTACCAGTTTAGGAATGAACTATCAATGTTGACTTTGCCGGAAATTATGAGGTTCTGAAGTTGAAAGGTGGATTCAAATTAGTAAGGGATGGTTGAGTAGTTGAAAAGTTTGCAAAGAAGTATGAAGACAAACCAGTGTAATTGAGGTTGTTCTCTTTTGGATTAAGGAGAGCTCAGGGGAAATCTTATAGACATTCATAACTGGTTGAGATTCAATGGATTGTGGAATCTGTGCCAACTACAGTTGGTTCAGGAACAGCGCTCTAAAATTTTGGTCATCAGTTTCAAGGAGGGTGTGAGGGAATAAATTTATATCTAGATATCAGGTTTGAGCTGTAATTCTTTGCCTGTAGGGCTGGAGGAAGCAGTTAGTGCTTTCCGAATGAACCGGATAGACTCTGAACTGGGATTAACTTGTAGGACTCTGGGGGAAGAGTGGGGAAATGGAACTCCTGTCATGGTACTGGGTGTGAGTATTGAGTCAATGAGTTGAAGGGATATGCTATTCAGGGAGCAGTATGAGTTTGTGGTTTTTCAGACCTGATATAATGTGGATAATACCAGTTCAGCAGCATGCTGAGAAGCTTCGAAAAAAACATTTTCAGATGGACAATAGGCAAAGGGCACAGTAATATGCAGCCAATTATTTTAATGTGGAGCTCACTGCCTGAAGAGGTGGCAAGTTGGGAATGGGATAAATAATAGAAGAGGGAAGAGTAGTGGGGCTGTTGGGGAGAGTGCCAGAGAGTGGGACTAATTGGATAGTTCTTTCAAAAACTGCCTCTGGTGTGACAAGACAAACTGTCTTGTGTACTGAATGGTGGTTGTCTGTTATGTCTGACAGTGACAGGAAAACCGTGTGGGAGAGCTTTTAAAGTGGAAAAGCCGTTGCACTGGGGCAGGTCCACTCTCTTGACCGGGCCCGGTGGTACAAACAAGCATCGCAAACTGGGGTCTTTCTCGGTTGCAGTGGATGACCATGATGTCTTCCGTGCTGTGCCACGCCCTTCACCCTCCACGGAGTGTTACAGTACCGCCTTGGATCACACTGCGGGTCTCATCCGCCCAGTCTGCCAGAGCTGACTTCACACGCTGTGGCAGGCGACAGGCCGGGTTGTGAGGCCACCAGCTACCCTTACCTGGTTTAGCGGGAGTGTGGCCACTGTTGCGTGCCAGCAGATACTTGAGGCCACAGGTAAGAGAAGAGTGGAGTGAGCTGCCCCAGAATGGACATGACGGGCCTCTTCACCAGAGATGCTACCCCTCCTTGGACACCCCATATGCCCCAAATACTGAACAGTTCTATAAAATAATGATGTTGACATCTTTTTTTATGCTAAAACAACTGCCTTTTAGTGTGGAAAATGATATAACCACATAACAATTACAGCACAGAAACAGGCCATCTTGGCCCTTCAGTAGTCCATGCAGAACGCTTACTCTCGCATAGTCCCACCGACCTGCACTCAGCCCATAACCCTCCATTCCTTTCCTGTCCATATCCCTATCCAATTTTACTTTAAAAATGACAATACCGAACCTGCCTCTACCACTTCTACTGGAAGCTCGTTCCACACAGTTACCACTCTCTGAGTAAAGAAATTCCCCCCCTTAAAATTTGTTACCCTTAAACTTTTGCCCCCTAACTCTCAACTCGCATCCTCTTGATAATGTGAGATTTCCAGCAAATATGCAGATGACTTTTTATTAAAGCTCAATTTGTTTTCTCCTTAAGATGCTGGTTGGTTGGATATAGGAAATATACGCTTGATGTGTGACATTTAAAATTGTAACTGCAAAGTTTTTGGAACAAATTGCAAACTGCAGAACACTTGCTATTCACAAATATTAAGGCCATGTTTGGAAGTTGACAACTCAATATTTAGCTGCAGTATCAGTTGCCTGTGGGCAATAATCATTTATCATCGATCCTACAAGGTGTAGATTTACCGATAATACAACCTCTAGCTGTGAATTAGCTGTGCTACATCTGGGAGAGATTAACTTGACAAATTAAATAGTCAAAGGAAAGGAGGTGCCATTGACAGGAATCTTTTGGAACAGCTTGGTTCAATGTTGTAAAGCCTGAGTGCAGAGTTTGCCAACAGAAAACCTGAGAAGTGTCATGGAACTGCAAATCGGTAGTGTCGGTGTAGATACAGGAGACAGCACATCTCAAAGAGTAGCTCTACCAGTATCAGGGAGCCAGGTTCAGTTCTGACCTTGGGTGTGGCTGTGTGGAGTTTTGCACTTTTCTGCTTGTGAGCTGCATGGACTCTCCCTGGGTCTCTGGTTTCCTCTACAGTACTAGTACATGCGGACGGGTAGGATAATCGGTCACGTTAACCTACCACTCGTGTGTGGGTGAGGTGTAGGATCTGGAGAGGTGTTGATGGGAATGTGGGGAGAGTTTTATAAAAGAGGGGATTAATGTAAGAGTGTCAGTGGACATGGAATCAGGGCTGTTTCCATGCTGACTCCATTTAAACCCGGAAAATTGCAGATGTCACTCCAGCCTTTAAGAAGGTAGGGAGGTAAAAGGAAATCATAGGCTAGATAGAAGACCGCTTCATCGAGCACTAGCATTCCATCCGCCGGAAGTCCATGGCCTCCTCGACTGCTGTAAGACCACACTCAGGTTAGAGAAGCTACACCTTATATTCCCTTTTGGTAGTCTCCAACCTGAGGGCATGAATATTGATTTCTCGAATTTCCAGTAATTACCCACCCCCCCTCACCATTCCCAATTCTGTTTCCCTCTCTCACCTTATCTCCTTACCTGTCTATCACCTCCCTCTGGTGCTCCTCCCCCTTCCCTTTCTTCCATGGTCTTCTATCCTCTCCTATCAGATTCCCCTTTCTCTAGCTCTTTATCTCTTTCACCAATCAACCTCCCAGCTCCTTACTTCACACCCTCCTCCGTCCTGGTTTCACCCATCATCTACCGCCTTGTGCTTCTTCCTCCCCTCCCCCACCTCCTGCTCTAACCTCATCTTTTTTTTCCAGTCCCGATGAAGAGTCTCAGCCCAAAACTTCAACTGCTTTCTTTTTTCCAGAGATGCTGCCTGGACTGTAGCATTTTGTGTGTGGTGCGCTGGAGTAACTCAGTAGGTCAGGCATCATCTATGGAGAGAAATAGACATCCAGTCCAGATGAAGGGTCTTGCTTCTCGGTTTCATCTATTGATGCCGCCTGACCTCCAGCACCTTGTGCATTGTTCCCAATTCCAGCATTTGCAGGCTCCCATGGTCCCTGAAGCAATAGGAATAGGGAGATAGCATTCCATGGAAGGACTATGGATCCAAGATGAAGAGAAGCAGGGAGAGATTCATGGAGGATGTCTGAAGGAAAAATTAAGGAGAAGATATATTAGTGAGAACGCTTCTACGGTTTGTGAGTGGGCATCTGCAAATGAGGAAACAAGAATGGCAAATGGAAAGAAGAGAAACCTGATCGCCATATGGGAGCATCTAGTTAGGAAACAGGCACTGTTCTCTGATGCTAAGGGAGAGAATCCTGAAGGCTGTGTGACTGCCAGGTGCCAAGGCTAAGGACGTCCTTTCTGGTCTGGAGAAGGACTCGAAGGGGATGGGCCCAGTGGTCATGGGTCCAACAACATTGGCAAGGCAAGGATAGCTGCATCTGTGGGAAGGGAAACAGAGCTACTGACATCGTCTCACACATCCTCTCTGCAACTTCATCTGTCTCGTTGCCTGTTCTGATGAAGGGTCCTCAACTGGAAACATTAGAATGTTTCTCTTCCCACCTGAATTGCAGAGTACTTACAACAGTTTCTGTTTTTAATTTTGGAATTCCTGATGCAATTTGGGACTGAACATCACAGAAACAAAGCCATTGTCTTCAACATAAATAAAAACTCTTTCCAATTAGAAAGAAGACTGATTCCAGGAGAAGGAGATGCAATCTGTGGTTAACAAGGGCCATAAAGGTTAATGTTAAATTGAAAAATCATGAGGACTTGGTAGTTTATAGGACCCAGCAGTGAAAGACTGGAAAGATTACATGAAGGGAGAAGATTGATTTTGAGAGAAACCTTGTTTTAATATCAAACTGAACTGTAGGATTTTCTATTAACATGGGAAAAAGTTGGCGGAGGATAGAGAAGGACATCTACAGAATGAGGCTGGTGAATTAATCACAGGTACCAGGAAACTGAAATGCAGAAATGTTGAATCAATTGTTTGCATCCACCTTCACCATGGAGGACACTGCAAATATCCCGAAGGTGATAAATGGGCCAATCCCAAATAACAGGGTGCAACTTTCAAACATCTCAATCACAAGGGATAATGTTTTAGGAGAAACTCAAGGGACCAAAGGTGGACAGATTGCTGGGATCCTACAACCTATACCTAAGGTTTAAAGAATATGTGGCTGCAGAGCTTATGGAATGTAAGAAATGCAAGAAAACACTTGAGAAAGAAATCAGGATTGGTGAAAAGAAAGCATGAGGTTGCCCAAGCAGACAAGGAGAAGAATAATCCTAAGGAACTGTACAAATATGTTAAGAGCAAAAGGATTGCAAGCAGCAATATTAGTTCTCTGGAAGAGCAGAATAGTAATCCATGGGTGGAGTCAATAGAGATAGATCTTAAATTAATGTTTTGCATCTCTTATTTATACAGGAGGTGGTTACTGAGTCTATAGAAGTGAGGCAAAGTGGCATCAACTTCATGGACCTTATACAGATTAGAGAAGAGGAGGTGTTTGCTATCCCTGAGTAAATCCCCAGAGCCTGACAAGGTGTTCCCTTGGACCCTATGGGAGACAAGTGCAGAAATTGCTAGGACCCTGCAGAGATGTTTAAATCATCCTTGTGACTGATAAGGTACCAGAGGATTGGTGGAGAGCCAATATTTTTCTGCAGTTCAAGACAGTCCCCAGGACAAAACCAGGAAATTATAGGCTGGTGAGCCTGACATCGGTAATGGGACAGTTGTTGTAACGTATTCTGAGGGACCAGATATGTAAGTATTTGGATAGACATGGACTGATTACGGATAGTCAGCATGGTTTTGTGTGTGGTAGGTCAGGTCTAACTAATCTTTTGCGAGGAAGTTACCAAGAAAGTTGATGAAGGAAGGCAGTGAGATTGGTCAACAAGGTTCAGTTGCTCGGTATTCATGATGAGGTAGTAAACTGGTTTAGACATTGGCTTTGTGAGTGAAGCCAGACTGTGAGTGGCAGTAGATGGTTGTCTCACTGACTGGAGGCCTGTGATTAGTGGAGTGCCACAGGGATCGGTGCTGGGTCCAGTGTAGTTTGTCATCCATATCAATAAATGAATGATAATGTGGATAACCAGATCAACAAATTTGCAGATGACACCAGGATTTATGGGTGTAGTGGACAGAGAGGAAGGCTATCATAATTGCAGTGGGTCTGGACTAGCTGAAGAAATGGGCTGAAAAGTGGCAGATGGAATTTAATGTAGACAAATGTTGCACTTTGGTAGGACCAACCAGACTGTTACACAGTGAATGGTCAGGCACTGAGGAGTGTGGTAGAACAAAGGGAATACAGGTCCATAATTCATGGAAAGTGGTGTCACAGATAGATAGGGTTGTAAAGAAAGCTTTTGCCACATAAATCAAAGTATTGAGTATAGGAGATGGGATGTTATGTTGAGATTATATAAGACAAAGTTGAGGGCAAATTTGGAGTTTTGTGTGCAATTTTGGTCACCTACCTACAAGAAAGATACAAAGGTTTTAAAGAGCACAGGGAAAATTTATAAGGATGTTGCACGGTATGGACCTAAATTATAAGGAAAGATTGGATAGGTTTGGACTTCATTCCTTGGAATGCAGAAGACTGAGGAGATTTGATAAATGTATACAAAATTATGAGGGGCATAGATAGGGTAAATGCAGGCAGTCTTTTTCCACTGAAGTTGGGTGTGACTACAACTAGAGGTCATAGATTAAGGGTTAAAGGTGAGACATTTAAAGGGAGCATGTGGAGAAAGTTCTTCACTCAGAGGGTTGTGAGGATATGGAATGAGCTGCCAGCACAAGTGTACGCAAGCTCGATTGAAATGTTTGAGAGAAGTTTGGATAGGTAGGGGTATGGAGAGCTATGAACCAGGTGCAGGTTGATGGGGTAGGCACTATAAATGATTTGGCATGGACTAGTTGAGCCAAAGGGCCTGTTTCTGTACTGTACTTCTCTATGACTCTCTGACTCTTTTGTGTTTCTGCGAAAGGAAATGGATGCATAGGTATTTGGCGTAAACCTACAAATGCAGTTTAATGTGGGGAAGCACGGGGAAATCTTATTGTGCACTTTGCTAAGACAGGTCCAAACATGAATTATGTCAATGGAAGGAGACTTCAATTGAGTTACGTTCAGAGGGATCGAGGTGTTCTACTGAAACCTGAAAAAGGATGGAATACCATTAAGGGAAGGCCAAAGAAGATTCACCAGGCTAATTCCTGTGATGAAAGATTTCTCTTATAAAGGGAGACCAGACAGTTTTGATCTGTAGTCCTTGGAGTTAAGAAGAATGAGGGGTGATCTTATTCAGATATATAAGAGCCTAAGTGGGTTTGACATTTGACATGGGAGATGTTGAAGAGTTTTCACTAGTGGGAGAGTCACAAGCAAGGGATGTAATGATAGAAAAAGGCCATTGAAACCTGAGGTGCATGGAAATTTCTGAGAGGGCACTGAGTCTCTGGAATCCTCTGCCTCTGAGCATGATGACCAGGTCATTTGATACTGTTAATGTAGAGATCAATAAATATTTGAAAGATCAAGGGGTTGTTGGCATTGCTGTGAAGTTGTTGGAAAGGTTAGTGTGTATCAATGCTGTGTATTATCTTCCTAAGGAGGTAAGATATAAAGAAGATGGAAGCACTTGAGTTTTAAGACATTCAGAATTGATGGAGCTGTAATTTATTTTTGAGTTTATTATTAGGTGTTTGCTTGTTTCTGAGAGAGTTGTTAATAGTCTTGTGTGTAAAGGGCACTTAATAAGACCACTTAGGTTGCAACTTCTAATCAGAAGCACATTTACTAACTGCTCAAGTGCTTGGATTTAATGTGTGGTGGCAACAGGGAATACATTAACAATTTCAGAGGCACAGTCCAGTCAGCTGTCATGAGGTTAAACCATGAGGACATGGGTCACCATGCTGTGTTTGGCTTCTGCCACATTTTTGCAGTTTTCTTTTGGCTGAACATGTGCTGAATGTAATGACTTTGTTCAGGATAGAAGAAAAAATTGATGGAAATGAACCTGCCACTGGCAAATCTAGCATTCATTGTCTATCTGCAATTGCCCCACGCTGGTGAGCTGTTGTCTTATGCTGTTGCAGTCTTTGGTTCTCAGTTGGGCAGTGAGTTTCAGATTTTATAACAATGAAGAAATAGGGATATATTTTCAAACCAGGATAATGTATAAAATGCATGTGGTGGTGTCTTTCCAGAGTTAAATTTATAGTTTGCACCTCTGAATTTTGACCATCACCTAACATCAAAGGAAAGCACCTTACATTAAGACTTGCCTCACCAGTGTTAAGTTAGTTATCAAATGATCAGAAATAGTTGCTGAGGAGATGCATGACACAGCTGCACATCGAGGAGGGGTTATTGTGACATCACCTCAGTTGTACATTTGCAAAGTAAATTCATTAAGTATGGGCAGTTCATTGGTGGGAACGGCAGATGCCACTCAATGCGAGAAGGCTTCGACTGCAGAACTAACTTTAAAATGCTTACAAGACCCAACCAGCAAATACCATTCTGGGTATCAGGAATTTCCAATGAGAAGAAAATTATTGAATTAGCAGTCCACTATAAAGTTGGTACAGAGCTCGCAACATGTCTGCCGTACGTGGCACCATCTTGGAGTTTTAACAATATTAACTGTTAAGAATTTTTTTAAAAATTGGGGAAATTGATCCAAATAGATGACAAACTACAATGGACCCTGCCAAAGGGTCTTGGCCTGAAATGTAGACTGTACTTTTTTTTTCATAGACGCTGCCCGGCTGCTGAGTTCCTCCAGCATTTTATGTTTGTTGCTTGGATTTCCAGCAGCTGCAAATTTTCTCTGGTTCCAAGTAGATGTGGACACATGGGGTATCTTCATAATGGTCGCAGGTGTACTTGCATTGTGTTTATATTGTCGATGTATACAGTATAGCAATATTATGGCCAAAAATTAGGAATCTGATAGAATCTCGTAACAATTGCTGATTATGTCCAATAGCTCTAACTTTACAGTTTTCCAGTTTTCCGGCTTTATATAAAAAGCTTTCACTTTCCCAGAAGCATTGCCCTGTTCAGCAGATACCTGACAATAGTCCTGTGTTCTGAATCAGTGGCTGCCGGTGAAAAAGTGTTGTCAGTTTGGAAATTGATTTTTAGTTGCAGGGGACATTCAGCAAGTACATTAGCCATCTGCCAACGGTGTTCTTAGCTCAGTGAGCTGATGCCGCAATGCCATAGCTGCACTGCTTTATGATTTGATGAGTGTTTGGATTGTAAATAGTTCACGTCATGGACAAGTAGAAGGATCCATCAAAAGGGAGAAGGGACAAAGAGTCCAGTAAGCTATGTAATCACATCACCATGGTAATGAAACCAGCTCGTGTTGCATGAATGAACTGAGCACCAGTTTCTCCTTTCCTACCTGAGTATCTTTGCGATTATTCATATCTCTGCCGATATTTGAGTGGGCGGGGGGGTGACCCAAAATGTTCTGTCTTCCTCTCCACAGACGCCGCCAGACCTGCTGAGTCTTTTCAGGAGGTTTGTCATCGTCGAAGGTTATTTATTGTTCGCTTTGCTGGCCATGTTGGCGTCCAGTATTTGCTGGAGGACCTGGACTGCATGGGTGGTGCAGCAGGTAGTGCTGCTTCTGAGGGTTCCGGAGCTCTGATTTCGATTCTGACCTGTGGTGCTGTCTGTGCGTGGTATCTACATTCTCACCCTGATCATGTGGATTTCCGTCAGGCGGTCCAGCTTCCTCCCACATCCCTCAGACTACCGGGAGATCAAATGCTGGTCATAATACAACGCAGAACAGTCCCTTCTGGTCCTTTGAACACACCACACAGCGACCCCCGACAACCCCGTTTTCACCTAATCATGGGGCAATTTGTAGTGACCAGTAACCTACCCAGTAGATCTTCAGCCTGTTGGGGGGTAACTGGAGCACTCGGGGACAACCCGCACAGTCCATGGGGAGGACATACAGAGACTCCGTACAGAGGGCAGTGAGATTGAACTCCAATCTCTGACACCCTGAGCTGTGATAGCAGTGTTCTATCCACCACACTTCCATGGCGCCCTTAAATATGCCGCCCGTAAATCACTCCTTGGTATATGTTAGTGGCGAAAGGAATCGGGTAGGGAGTTGATGGACGAATATGAGAAGGGATAAATTGTAAGGAAACAAGGAAATAAGGTGAGACCGAATGGAACCAATGGGATTGCCCATTGAGTGCTAGCATTGACTCTGTGGGCTGAATGATATTTCTTGTCATTTGCAGATACCAGTTGGCAGTGTAGTTACAAATCCATTCTTGCTCTCCTTACAAGTATTTGTGGATAAACTATAATCATATAGAACCTCTAGCTGTATATGTATCAGATATCTCTGGAGATGACTTTTGAAGATGTTTCGTACGCTACCAGTTGTATTCCCTGTGTTTGACATGACAAACTGTTGTGTGGAAGACATTACATCTGTGTAAATGGCTTATGCTCTTTGTATAATCCAAGAAGTATTGACAATAGCCTGTAGCATTCAAAGCTTCAACACACTGGTGAATTTCTAACCTATCACTGTTTCAGGTATCGTTAATCACTGAGCAAAAATCTCATAAAACTCACTATAATTCAACACCACCTGGCATATGTTGAAAATATTTTGGTTTTTTTCATGTGAGAAGGTAGTCAAGTAAGCCGATGTATATTTCTTTGATCAAATAGTAATCTGTTAATGATTCTATCACTGAGGTAAATCTTAATACATTAGATCTTCTCGTGCCAATCCTGCATGCCTGCTCTGCACCTGCGCTATCGTTTTGTAGCCCTGGGATTCTCTTAACTTGAGGTATCTATGCTGGGACCACATTGATCAGTGGTGTCATACATAGCTTGAGCCCACAGCATTGTCTTCATGGCCTTTCAGAGCTGATGTTTCTTCTGCTTTTAAATGTCTCTAATATAGAACAGCCCCTCGGCCCATGATGTTGAGGCAAACTAGTTAATGTCCAACTGTAAATTCCCTTTGCCTCCACAATACACATATCCTTCCATTGTCTGCATGTTCACATGTGTGACTAAGAGCCTCTTGAATGCCTCTATCGTATTTGCCTCTGCTACTTTCCCTGGGCAGCACATTCCAGGCACCCACTATTGTTTTGTTTAAAACAAACTTGCCCCACATGTCTCCTTTGACTCCCCCCCCCCCGCCCCCGTATGACTTCTAGTATCGGACATTTCAGCCCTAGAAAAAAGGTACTGGCTGTCAGCTCAATCTATCTATATATGCCTATCATAATCTTATGAACCTCTAACAGATCTCCTCTCAGCCTCTGCTGCTCCAGAGAAAACCCATATTTGTCCAACCTCTTCTTGCCGTCTAATCCAGGCAGCATCCTGGTAAACCTCTTCTGCGCTTTCTCCAAAATCTGGACATCCTTCCTATAATGGGGGGACCAGAACTGAATGCAGTTCTCAGATGTTAATAAAGCTCCAACATGGTTTCCTAAGTCTCAAAATCAATTCATGAAGTCATGAAGGGAAGTATGTCCTGTGCTGCCTTTACCACGCTATCACCATATGTAGCCACTCTCAGGGAATTATGGATGTGACCCAAGATGTATGAACAGTTTTGAAGTCTTGCCATTAACTATGTACTGTCCATCATATTTCATTTCCCAAAGTGCAATACTTTGTATTTGGCTAGGTTAAACCGCATCTTCCAACTTGCTGCCCATATCTGCAGTGAATCGATATCCTGCTGTATCTTTTGGCGGTCTTCTCTGCTATCAACAATACTAGTAATCTTAGTATCATCTGCAGACTTATTAAGCCACCTATCTACATTTTCATCCAAGTAATTTTATATATATATATGTGTGTGTGTGTGTGTGTGTGTGTGTGTGTGTGTGTGTGTATATGTATATACTGTATATCGCAAACAACAGAGGGCCCCGTACGAATTCCTGCAGAACACCACTATTCACAGACCGCTCACTGGAATAAGTGCCATTGACCATCACCCTTTTCCACAGGCAGCTTTCCAAAATCTGTCTGCTAATCTGTTCCTCAGTGTCTGTGGTGAACTACATATACCTGTCTGGACACGCCCCCTGCTGACTGCTCCTGTGGCTCCTCCCACAGACCCCTGCATAAAGGCGATTGAGGTCTGAGCCCGGCCTCTCCGTCTCCAGGATGTAGTATGGTGGTCAACCACTGCTTGTTCCTTCTTCCACTAGGTGCATCAGTGTCTCTGTTGCTTTTGGGGTGTCTATAGAATACTCTCAGTGGAATCTGTAGTTCCTTGAAAGTGGCTACACAGGTCAGTAAGGTGGTTAAGAAGGTTTATGGAATGGTTGCTTTTATTAGTCGAAACATTGAGTTCAAAAAGCCGGGGGTTATGTTACAACTTTATAAAGCTCTGGTGAGGCCACATCTGGAATATGGTGTACAATTCTGGTGGCCCCACTCTAGGAAGGATGTTGAGGCTTTGGAGAGGGTGCAGAAAGAGGTTCACCTGGATGCTGCCGAGTTTAGAGGGCATGTGCTGTCATGAGAGGCTGGATAAACTTGGGTTGTTTTCTCTGCAGCATCAGAGGCTGAGGACAGATCTGATAGAGATTTACAAGATTATGAGAGGCACAGATAAAGTGGGCAGAGGATGTCTGTTATGAGGGTTGAAATGTCTAATAGCAGAGGGCATGCATTAAAGGTGAGAAGGGGATAGGTTCAAGGGGGATGTAAGAGATAAGTTTTTTTTATTCAGAGAATCTTGTATGCCTGGAATGTGCTGTCTGGTATGGTGTAGAGGCAATCACATTAGATACTTTCAAGAGATGTTTGATAGGCACATGGATGGAAAAATGCCTCTTGCATTAAAATTGACACAGTTGAACCCATCCCACTGACTGTAGTTTTGCCCTATCAAATGCCTCTCCTTCTTCCCGGTCTCACCAGACGCTGTGTACTAACTGCTGCATCCACTGCCTGATCACTGCAATTCCCACCCCCCTGCCAGACTGGTTTAAATTTTCCCCATCACAAAGAAGAGAAAATCTGCAGATGCTGGAAATCCAAGCAACACCCAAAATGCAGGAGGAACTCAGCAGGCCGGGCAGAGAGTACAGTCGACGTTTCGGGCTGAGACCCTTCAGCAGGACTGGAAAAAACCTTCCCCAGCAGTTTAGCAAACCTGCCCTGTAGTATATTGTCAAAAGAGTGACTGAACCTTACTTATTTTTGAATTTTACCCATGCATTATTTTCCCTCTGAGTGCACCCGTGATATTGTCCCTGACTGATAATATAACTCCCAACCCCTTTCTTACCTCTTTATCTTTTCTAAGTTCTCCACAGAATCACTGTCAGCAAGACTAAATCTGAAGGATATAAGTGACTTTGTACATTATCCTGTACAGAGAATATAATTTGCAATAAAGGTGATCAAACCAGTTTGAGGTACTGGTGCTATTTAGATGCTTGTAATAAAATCAAATACCGTCGGGTGAATGAAAACCAACAATATTGCAGATGCTGGAAATCTGAAATAAAACTGCTAATGTGAGTGAAAAAACTCAGCAGGTCAGGCAGCGTCTGTGGGGAGAGATACAGTTCATGTTTTTGTCCTGGAACTGTAATTGTTTCTCTTTGCAGAGATGTTAAGTTTTTCTCTTTTGTTTATAAGGAGATGCAAAATAAAGAGGCAAAGGAACGGGCTCTTTGGACCATCTTGTCCTTGCTGACTGAATCCCAATGCCCCAGGAATGAGTGATGAGTGGTTTACTGGTGTTTGAGATTCTGGAGTTAGTTGTTGCATTTTGATCTGGTATCTATAGTCTGTTTTCTCATGGACTTCAGGTGCACTCTTCAATGGCTTTCTGAGGCAGTTCCCTGGGATTGAGGAGCTTTCATGCCCCGTCCGATTCTCTTGTTCCTGAGATCACTGCTGTGGTCAGTTTGGGAATAGGAGACTCCTCCATTAAAGGGGCTTAGTGTGAGGAGGTTGGTCCGTGAGGGGCTCCTCTCATCCAAGCACTTCTGCAGAGGTCAGGTTTCATATCAGAATCAGATGTCACTGGCTGATGTCATGGAATTTGTTGTCTTGCGGCAGCAGTATAGTGCAGTACATAAAAAAACCTGTAAATTAAAATATGCTGGGTTATATAAAAACATTAAATGAAAATAGTCCTGCAAAAAGAGAGCATAAGAATAGCGAGGTAGTATTGAAAGGTTGGTTCATTGTCTGTTCAGACATCTGACAGTGGAGAGGAAGAAGCTGTTCTTAAAGCATTGAAGTGTGTTTTCAGGCTCCTGTACCTCCTACCTGATGGTAACAATGAGAAGAGGGCGCATCCTGGCTGATGGATGCCGCCTTTCTGAGGCATCACCTTTCAAAGGTGTCCTCGATGCTGGGGAAGCTGGAGCCCGTGATGCAGCTGGCCGAGCTTGCAACCCTCTGAAGCTTTTTGCGATCCTGTGCAGTGGCCTCTCCGTACCATACGGTGACACAATCAGACTGCTCTCTGCAGTCCATCTGTAGAAATTTAATAGAGTCTGTAGTAACGTACCAAATCTCCTCAAACCTCTAATGAAATCTACCCGGTATAGTGCCTTCTTTGAAATTGCATCAATATGTCGGGTTCAGGATAGACCTTTAAAGAGCTTGAAACTGCTAACTCTTTCCACTGCTGATCATTCAATGAGGACTGGTGTGTGTTCCCTCAACCTCTCCTTCTTGAAGTCCACAATCCATTCCGTGGTCTTACTGACGTTGAGTAGAAGGTTGGTGTCATGGCACCACTCACCCTACCAGTAAATCTCACTTCAGTATGCCTCCCTGTCAGCACCTGAGATTCTATCAACAGTGGTTCTGCTTTCAGCAAATTTATAGGTGGCGTTTGAGCTGTGACTAGCTACGTAGTCGTAGGTGTAGAGGGAGTGCAGAAGAAGGCTAAGCACACATCCTTAGGTGCTGGCCATGAATAACCTCCCAAAGCACTTCACCACAATAGATGTGAGTGCAATTGGGCAATAGTCATTGAGGCAGCTCACCCTGGTCTTTTTGGACACTGGTATGACGAACGTCCTTTTGCAGCAGGTGGGAAGCTCCGACAGCAGCAGTGAGAGATTGTAAGTGTCGTTGAACACTCCAGCCAGTTGGTTGGTGCAGGTTCTCGGTGCACTACCAGGTACGCTGTCAGAAGCTTCACCCTCTTGAGAGAAGTTCTGACGTCAGCCTCTGAAACAGAGATCACAGGGTCACCAGATGCTGCAGGGGTTTGCAAGAGGTGTAGTTTTGTTCTCCCTTTCAAAGTATGTGTACAAAACATTGAGCTCATCTGGGAGCGAAGCATCTCTGCCATTCATGATGTTAGGTTTTGCTTTGTTGGAAATAATTGCCTGCAAACACTGCCAGAGCTGACATGCTTCCGATTCTGTCTCAAACTTCAACTGGAATTGTTTTCTCACTTAAAATATCCTTCCATAGGTTGTACGTGGTGATCCAAAACTATATAAGAAGTCCTGGATCACCGGTCTTGAATGCCACAGATCTTGACCTCAGCAGACTACGAATCTGGTTCATCCACGGCTTTTCGTTTGGATATGTCCGGTATGTTCTCAAAGGCACACACTCGTCCACACAGGATGAGTGTTGAAGTTGGTGACAACTTCAGCATATTCATTCAGATTTGATGATGAATCCCTGAATATTGTCTAGTCCACCAATTCAATACAGTCCTGTAAGCATTCCGTGCCACCCTTGACCATGCCTTCTTGGTCCTCACCTCTGGGGATTCAGTCCACAGTCTCTCTCTGTACACCAGGAGTGGAAGTACAGCCAGATGATCGGACTTGGGCATGGGAGGTGATCGTTCCAGGTCAGGTGAGCAGGACTGAGACAGAATTCAATTAATCATAAGGAAACTCCTCACCCTCTACCTTTCGGAGGCTCAGTTGTTCTGTCCATGTGATGGATGGTGAAGCTCTCAGGCTGCAGCACTGCATCTGAAATGGTAGAGGTGAGCCATGTTTCTGTGAAGCAAAGTACACAGCAGTCGCAGATTTTCCATTGGTACTACCACCTTCAGTCTGCTTCTGATTCAATAAATTCCCAAGTTTATAAATTCCTGAACTTGGGATTCAGTCTGCATCTGATTCATGATTATCAGGTTATCGATACTGGCATTGATAGTTGCCAACAGTGTCCTGTCGCTTCACAGTTGAAGTTGAGCTAAATTGCCTGTACAACCTGGCATTTTTGTGGTGTGGCCTGGGGTCTGGGAGAGGCAGGACAGTTGCAATATTGATGCACCATCAATAACTCACTCTGAGACGTAAAGGCGAGATAGCGGCTTTTATTGACTGGAAGAAGGAACAAACAGTAAGTGACCACCATACTACATCCTGGAGACTGAGAGGCCGGGCTCAGGCCTCAATCGCCTTTATACCGGGGTCTGTGGGAGGAGCCACAGGAGCAGTCAGCAGGGGGCGTGTCCAGACAGGCACACGTAGTTCACCACAAATATGTCTAGGCCGAAGTTGCTGGAATGGACGGAGGCAATCTGATGTAGCAGAGCAGAGGTGATGTCGAGGAAAGGTCTGAAGTATGATCAATTTAAGAGCCAAGCCGAATTGGAAAGGTTGCCTACAGGCTGAATCAAGGCAGCGGGGCCTGAGCCCGAGGGGATTTTGAAGTGGCAGAGACCAAGGATTTGGATGGGTTAAGCGCCGGGCCAGATTGAAATGGTCAGGGTGCCGGGACGGTCCGGTTCAGCTTGCTGCTCTGCAGGGTTTGCTCGTCTCTGTGCTGTACTGCGGTTGTGGCCTGCAGCTGGAGGACCCCTGGGTCGGCTGCAGTGACGCCTGGTTTTGTGAACTTCAGTTCTGAATTCTGTTTGCTTGCTTTTGTTTGTTTTTTTCTCTCTCTCTGCACTCTGGGTGTTTGATGGTCTTCTGTTTTTAATGGGCTCTGTAAGGGTCTCTTTATTGCTGCCGAAGCTCAAGGTTGCATAAGGTATACGTACTTTCATAATCGATGTGCTTTGAACTTTGAATACCATCCTGAATTCTCCATCTCCACCTCAAGTGATTTTGTGCTTCTTCAAAGAATCATTAAACACATCTTGAATGTATTATCCATTAGCTTGTTAGAGCTCATCCTCTGTCTGTTCCAGGGGGCTGGTATTGGGGAATATGGTTTAGAATCACAATAGTTGAGAAAGACAGAAGGATTCAATTACTCTCCTCTCAGCTGGCATTATATAATGAACACTTGGGGAAGATGCCTGTAATCTACAGTAGGTTTCTTCAAGTCTATTCCTAGCTGAGCACTTGTTTCATACAGGAAAGCTGCCATCATTGGACAAACCAAAGCAGAAGATGTTGCTGAACATGGCATCGCTGTCTATAGCAATCAAGGGAAAATATGGAGCAATTATAATCTGGTACATATGCCAAGTATCATTATGTAATTTTCCCTTACAAACAACAATTTCCTCTTCCTGCATTTGACCTTGTATCGACTGCCATCTGGAACCCTCAGCACAGGACTTGGCTTTCTTGCATTAACCGCTCCACAGTGTAGACATTTTTTCTTTTAAAACCAAGACAGAGTGAAACCCACTAGAGACTCTTTCAGGCTGGACCACATTAGCTAATAGCAAAATGATATAGACCCAGGAGAGGTGGCAGAGAAGGGGAGGTGCACAGCCTGAAATGATCACGGCGTTGCATGGAGCGAGTTAAGTAATCAATATTTTCATTGACATTTTCCCCAGCTAACTCCTGGAAATGGTTGCATTACTGCATGATCTACACACCCATGTCCCTTACCCTCCTCACCTGGTCTCACCTATCACCTGCATGCCTATGATCCCTCTCCTCTCCCGCCTTTTTATTCCTTTCCAGTCCTGATGAAGGACCTTGGCCCAAAATGCTATCTCTTTATTTCCCGGCATAGAAGCTGCTGGACCTGCTGAGTTCCTCCAACATTTTGTGTCTGTTGTTGAACTGTAGGAGGGAACGGGGAGGACCCTGTTTGAATTTGCTACAATATATCAAGAGCAATTTCATTCTAAACTGGGGAGTGTACGTGCTCAGCTCATCTCTCTTCATATGACAAACCCAACATCGCAAGAGTCAATCTATTGAAAGCTGTGTGGTGTTCCCTCGATTGGGAGTATAACATTGAAAAGTACATCACAGGATCAGACCGTTCAGCCCACAGACCTGTGTGAAATTAATTAAACTTGAAATTAATGTATAACTAACCTGATCTTGTAACTACTGCCCACACAACGTCTATACTCCCGCATTCTCTGTACATGCTGAACTAGTAACTACTAAACTAGAGCGTTTGATGGCTCTGGGCCTGCATTCACTGGAATTCAGAAGAATGAGGGGTGACCTTATTGAAACCTTTCAAATGATGAGAGGCCTTCATAGAATGGATGTGGAGAGGATGTTTCCTGTGGTGGGAGGGTGTAGGACCAGAGGACACAGCCTCAGAATAGAGGGGCTTCCTTTTAGAACAGAAATGAGGAGGATTTTTTTTAGCTGCAGAGTGGCGAATCTGTGGAATTTATTGCCTCAGGCAGCTGTGGAGGGCAGGTCGGTTATGTATATTTAAGGTAGAAGTTGACATATTCTTGATTGGTCAGGGCATGAAGGGATACCGGGGGTGGGGGGGGGGGGAGGCAGGAGACTGGGGGGTGAGAGGAGAAATGAATCAGCCATGATGAAATGGCAGGAAAGACCTGATGGGCCAAATGGAATTAGGATTCTATTCCTATGTCTTATGGTCTTATAAACTAGGCCTTTCTGCATACTCAATGTCTATATCTTTCCAAGTGTATTAAGAGTCTCTTAAATGCCTCTGTCATATTTGCCTCCACCACCACCCATCTGGCAGCACAATGCAGACACTCATCACCCTCTGTGTAAAAATAATTGTTTGGGGAGAGAGAGAGGCCTGCACACAGTATTTCAGATGTGGTCTCACCAGTGCTTTGCACAAACAAAGCAAGGAGTCGAATAGCACCAGTATCCTTAGTAGTTTAATCTCAACATATGTTATAGTGCTTTCTTTTTTATGTATTAGCTATGGCCTTTATTTTTCACATTAAACAGCTATAAATTTAGAAAGTTTTATGGACAGAATCTGGCACAAAGTTTAATTGGCCACTGTGCTAATATGATGGATCATAAGCTGTCCTTTTACTTTTGGCTGGTTTGATAAGCCCAGTCTGCTGAAAAGAACAATAAAGCCAATGGTGTTTGATAGAGGAAGTTCTCCCCACATGGTTGAGTTTTATAATTACTAATAATCTGTCAGTCACAATGCCTTCATTATGCATCCTCTGTTGCTTCTGCCGTCTGCCATTGGGAAACACTTCCTCTGTCTAAGCCCTTAGTGATTTCAAATACCCTTTGCAATTTCTACTGATGTAAAGCAAAAAACCTGTTTCTTCAGTCTAAGGCATAAGAGAAAGGGAATGAGGGATGAGAAAGCACAGGATTCAGGTGAGAACTGAAAGATTTAAAAAGGCCAACACATTCAAGCTGAGAGTGGTGTGTCTTTAAGCTGCCAGGGTAAGTATTTTAGGCAGGTGCAATATCAACTTTTAAAAGAAATTTGGATAAGTGAATGGATAGGAAAGGTTTACAGGGATATGAGCCAAACTCGGAAATGCGATTAGCTCAGTAATGGGATCAGCATGAATGGGTTGGTCCAAAGGGCAAGGGCACTTAGTAATATCAACTGCACTCACTTCCGCCCGCTACTGCTCCTGAATTTCTGGCAGAGTGCTGATACAGTATCTTATACTGTGAAGACTGGTGCGAAATAATTATTAAGCTCATCTGCCATTTCTTTGTTACCCATTACTAAACCCATCACTAAATTTTACAGCATCATTTTCCCCAGCAGTCCGATATCTACTCACGCCTCTCTTTACTCCTATATGTGAAAAAAAATTGTATCCTGTTTTATATTATTGTCTAGTGTACCTTCATATTTCATCTTTTCTCTCCTTACAGCTTTGTAGTTGCCTTCTGTTGTTTTTTAAATGCTTCCCAATCCTCTAACATCCCACAAATATTTGCTGTATTACAGTATATGCCCATTCTTTGGCTTTTATGCGGTCTTTATTTCCCTTATCAGCCACTGTTGCATCATCCTCCACTTAGAATGCTTCTTCTGTGGGATGTATCTATTGTGCACCTTCTGAGTTGCTCCCAGAAACTCCAGCCATTGCTGTTCTGCCATCATCCTTGCTAGTGTCCCCTTCCAATCAACTTTGGCCAGCTCCTCTCTCATGATTCCATAATTCCCTTTACTCCATTGTAATACTGATCTGTCTGACTTTAGCTTCTCCCCCTCAAACTGCAGGGTGAATTCCATCATATTATAATCATGGTCTTCTAAGATTTCCTTTATCTTAATCTCCCCAATCAAATCTGATTAACTGCTCAAAACCCAGTCCAGAATTGCTTTTTCCTTCGTGGGCTCAACCACGAGCTGCTCTAAAAAGCCATCTCATAGGCATTCTACAAAGTTCCTCTACCGGACCCAGCACCAACCTGATTTTCCCAGTCTACCTGAATACTGAAATCCCCCATGACATTGCCTTTTCTAACTCCCATTGTAATTTATATCCCACGTGCTGGCTATTGTTTGCAGGCCTGTATAGAACCCCCATCAGCATCTTTTTTATACTTGCAGTTTCTTAATTCTACCCACAAGGATTGTACATCTTCTGATCCGAGGTCACCTCTTTCTAAAGGCTTGATTTCAGTTTTGACCAACAGAGCCACATCAACCCCCTTGGCTTACCTGCCTTTTCTGTTGATCCTTGGATGTTATGCTCCCCATAATGTCTTACCTGCCAATCTCTAAATGCACTTCAAGATCATCTACCTTATTCTGTATACCATGTGCATTCAAATACAACACCTCCAGTCCTTTTCATCTCCCTTTTCAATGTTGCCACCATGTCATACCATTGACTGCTTTTTGGCCCATTACTCCATTTCCCATCCCCCCCCCTTATAATATCTGAAGCCACAGGAAAACTGTGCTCCTTGCTAATACCAGATTTTGGGGAGAGAAATATTTTGTACTTGGTTGCTTGTGACGTACTTGGACGTCATGTGATGTGGAAGGTTAATTACCAAAGCTGAAAGTAAATTTATTATCAAAGTACATATATAACCCTGAGATTTGTTTTCTTGCAGCTATTATCAGTAAATCCAGGAAACATAATTGGAATCAATGAAAGACGTGCACAACAGGACAAACAACCAATGTGCAAAAGCAAACAAACTGCAAATGCTAAAGGAAAAACTAATAATAATGACAAAGAAATAAGCTATAAACATCAAGACGATGAGGTGGAGTCCTCTAAAGTGAGTCTATAGGTTGTGGGAACAGTTCAGTGATGGGGTGAGTGAAGTTGAATGAAGTTATCCCCACTAGCACAAGAGCCTGATGGTTCATGAATTTAATGCTGCTTTGCCTCAATTCTATAGACTGTGTCCAACTCCTGAGCAAATACAAATGCAAAAAATGTACCCCCATCTATTTTGGCTCCACACATAGATTACCACTCTGAACTTCCAGAGGGCTATTTTTGTCCCTTGCGATCCTTTTCCTTTTAACCTGGCTGTAGAATCTCTTAGGATTCTCCTTTGCCTCATCTGCTAGAGCAACCTCATGCCTTCTTGTATTTCTTATATTCCCTAAGCATTTCACTTGTTCCTGTCTGCATCTGTCTTTGCTCAGGAGACAGACACAGGGTCTGTAGAAGTGAGGCAGAGCAGCATCAACTTCACGGATGCTGTGCAGATTACAGAGGAGGAGGTGTTTTCTATCCTGAGGGAAAAACAGGGCGGATAAATAAATCCCCAGGGCCTGACAAGCTGTTCCCTCGGACCCTATAGGAGGCAAGTGCAGAAATCGCTGGTGCCCTTGCAGAGATATTTAAATCATCCCTCATGACAGGTGAGGTAGCTGGGGACTGGAGAATAGCCAATGGTGTTCTGCTGTTTTTAAAAAAAAAAGCTCCAAACATAAACTAGGAAATTACAGGCCGGTAAACCTGACATCAGTTTTGGGAAAGTTATTGGAAGGTATTCTAAGGGATCAGATATATAAGTATTTGGATAGACATGGACTGGAGATGGGATGTTATGTTGAAGTTGTAGAAGACATTGATAAGGCTTAATTTGGAGTATAGTGTGTAGTTAAGACACCCTACCTGTGTGTGTGTGTATGCGTGTGTGTCCTTAACTCCTGGTGGAGTTGTCGGGGCGCCGTAATGACAAGTTTTTTACACCGATCTTTTTGGTGATTGCCTGGGCATCTGAAACCTGGCGGAGCCCATCCATGTTCAGGCTTTTTTTGACAAGGTCAAGTTGTTAACTTGACACTCGAGCCAGGCACGGTTAGAGAGCATGCAAGGGAGCCAGCTGGGTTCAAACTCGGGACCTCCGTCCCGAAGTCCAGCGCTGATGCCACTACACCACCAGCCGGCTTTCCCTACCTATGGGAAAGGTGTAACCAATGTTGAAAGAGTACAGAGAAAATTTACAGGGATGTTGCTGGGACTGGAGGACCTGAATTATGAGGAAAGATTGAGTAGGTTAGGACAGTATTCTTTAAAACGTAGAAGATTGAGAGGGGATTTGATAGAGGTATACAAAATTATAAGGTGTATAGATAGGGAAAATGCTAATGGGCATTTTCCACTGATGTTTTGTGGGACTACATCAAGAGGTCATGGATTAAGGATGAAAGATGAAAAGATTAAGGGGAACATGAGGGGAATGTTGTTCACTCAGAGGTTTGTGAGAATGGGCTGGCAGCACGTGGTGCACGTGAGCTTGATTTCAACACTTATGAGAAGTTTGGATAGGTATGTGGACAGTAGGGACATAGTTGTGGTCCCGGTACAGGTCAATGGGAGTAGGCAGCTTATATGGGTTATGGCATTGAATAGATGTGCTGTACTTCTCTATGACTCTAAATATGCAGACAAACAAGTTGTCCATTGCAGAAAATGAAGCTAAAGGAATGGACTCTAGTTCTTCCATGTTTCTTGATGTTGCTTCCCATATTCCTAATAAAGCTGAACTTCTCTCTACATTAGTACCCTTTTCAGCCACTTGAGTGTTTTCATAAACATTTGATATTTTTTCAGATATCCTTTTAGCACCAACGGTTTAAAGACATCTTTTGGAGACATAGATCTTAATTAGCTACTATTAATACTTTAAAGCTAACTTATTTGAGTACATAAACATTTCAAACTATAAACATATCAGTTATTGATATGCTGATATTATTAATCTGTTCTATGAGCTTCCTTGAACTAGGCAACTTAAGAGTCAGCTTGTTTGAAACAACCCAAACCCATTGTGTTATACTCCACTCTTGAGCAATGAAAAAACATGTGCAGTGACTTGTCACAGAGATATCATCTTCAAAATATAGAGCCTATTTACAAAGCTGTTCCATGAAGAATGCTTTTCATTCATATTTTAAGAACGAAAATTGTTTTCCATTTACGACCAGTGTTAAAAACAACTGTTAGTTGGAAGTTTACTTATAACTGTTTGTGACCTTTCAAATGGTATTTGCTATTTAGAAAGCAAGCTTAGCAAACAACCAAGAAAGTGAAAGAGACATTTTGGCCAAGAAGTGAATATCCATCACATTTCACTGAGCACGATACTGCCAGTTGTCTTCCCGCTTACTAATCATGCCACCTAATACTCTTTCATTAATATATACAGTCAGCCCTCCTTATCCGCAGGGGATTGGTTCCAAGAACCCCCCCCCCCCCGCAAAAAAAACAAAAAACGCGGATGCTGAACTCTCTTATTTAACTTGTCTCATTGCGGTGGTCTTTAGGACCCAGCGGAACCCTGGACATTATTTAACATGCTCAGTGCGGTGGACATTAGGACCTGGCGGTGAAGCTCTGAATCCGCAGTGTTTCTGTTCACAAAAATAATCATGATCACGATTGAAAATAAAGTAGAAATAATAAAGTGATTGGGAAGAGGTGAAATGCCATCGGTCATTGGAAAAGCATTAGGCTATAGTCGGTCAATGATCGGAACAATTTTAATGGAGCATCTGAAAGGCCCTGCCCTGATGAAAGCTACAATTATTACTAAGCAACACAGTGGTTTAATTATTGAAATACGTATGTTTCTTAAGTGCTTTATATGCATAGAAAGGTAAAATATGTACTATATACTAAGAAAAACATTTGACTAACTGATGCTAAATAATACCGGATGTACCTGTTCTGCCTTCAAATCCAACTTAAAGACGGACTCAGGAACAGAACTCATTCATAACCCGGGGACTGCCTGTACTTTTAAGTCATTTCTAGATTACTTATAACACCTAATACAATATAAATGCTATGTAAGTAGTTCTTATACTGTGTTGTTTAGGGAACAATGACAAAAAATAGTCTGTACATGCTCAAACAACGAGTGCTGGAGAGAGAACTTCCGGGTTTCCCCGATCCGCGGTTGGTTGAATCCGCGCATGCGGAATCCGCGGACTGTACTGGATAACAAGGTTTAAAGCACCCAATGGCATGTCATTGGTTACATACAGGTCTCCAATCTACTACCACTGTCTGGATCCTACCACCAAGTCAATTTTTTTTTTATCCAATTTGCTAGCTCATCTTGGATCATATTTTTGCATTTAACCATTCTGAAATGCTCTACCTAATGCTTTTCAATGTAAGGGTCGAATGGTATCTAAATCCCATTTTTGCAGGCATCCAGCTGAACCTTAAGAAGGCATTAGTCAGAATCAGAATCAGATTTAATATCACTGGCATATGTCATGAGATTTGTTAACTTTACGGCAGCAGTACAATGTAATATGTGATAAATACAGAGAAAAAGCTGAAGTACAGTGAGTACATACGTGTCTATTAAGTAGTTAAGTTAAAATAAGTAGTGCAAAAAAACGGAAATAAAAGTTAGTGAAGTAGTGTTCATGGGTTTAATGTCCATTTAGGAATTGGATGGCAGAGGGGAGGAAGTGTTCCTGAATTGCTGAATGTGTGCCTTCGGACTTCTGTCCCTCCTTCCCGATGATAGCAGTGTGAAGAGCTTGTGTCCTGTGCAATAGGGATCCTGAACGCTGGACACTTCTTTCCTGAGGCACTGTTCCTTACAGCGGACTGAAAAGCTTGAGCATGTAGATATTAAGAAAGAGGATGTGATGGAGATTTTGGAAAGCATCAAGTCGGATAAATTACCAGGACTGGAGGGCAATCAGAGATTACCGTGGGACATTGATAGGATGTAAAATTGGGCTGAGAAGTGGCAGATGGAGTTCAACCCAGGTAAGTGTGAAGTGGTTCATTTTGGTAGGCCAAATATGATGGCAGAATATGGTATTAATGGTAAGACTCTTGGCAGTGTGGAGGATCAGAGGGATCTTGGGGTACGAGTCCATAGAACACTCAAAGCTGCTACGCAGGTAGAATGTGTGGTTAAGAAGGCGTATGGTGCATTGGCCTTCATCAATCATGGGATTGAGTTTAGGAGCTGAGAGGTAATGTTGCAGCTGTATAGGACCCTGATCAGATCCCTCCTGGAGTAGACAATAGACACTAGGTGCAGAAGTAGACCATTCGGCCCCTCGAGTCTGCACCGCCATTCTGAGATCATGGCTGATCATTCACTATCAATACCCAGTCCCTGCCTTATCCTGTGACAAGAACTGGACAAGTACTGTGCTCAGTTCTGGTTGCCTCACTACAGGAATGATGTAGAAACAATAGAAAGGGTGCAGAGGAGATTTACAAGGATGTTGCCTGGATTGGGGAGCATGCCTTATGAGAACAGGTTGAGTGAACTCGGCCTTTTCTTCTTGGAGCGACGGAGGATGAGAGGTGACCTGATAGAGGTGTAGAAGAAGATGAGAGGCATTGATTGTGCCAATATTCAGAGGCTTTTTCCCAGGGCTGAGATGGCTAGCACGAAAAGACACAGTTTTAAGGTGCTTGGAAGCAGGTACAGAGGAGATGTCAGGGTTAAGTTTTCCACGCAGAGAGTGGTGAGTGCGTGGAATGGGCTGCCAGCGGCGGTGGTGGAGGCGGATATGATAGGGTCTTTTAAGACACTCCTAGATAGGTACATGGGGCTTAGAAAAATAGAGGGCTATGGACAATCCTAGGTAAATTCTAAGGCAAGGACATGTTCAACACAGCTTTGTGAGCCGAAGGGCCTGTATTGTGCTATAGGTTTTCTATGTTTCTCTATATATTTGTAGAAGTTTTTGAATGGTTTAGATGACAAACCAAATCTTCTCAAACCCCTAATGGAATATCACTGCTGCCTTGCCTCTTTATTGCTGCATCAACATGTTGTATCCAGGCTAGGTCCTCAGAGATACTGACACCCAGAAACTTGAAATTGCTCAGTATCTCCACTTCTGATCCTGGTTTGAGGATTGGTTTGTGTTCCTGCATGTTACCCTTGCTGAAGTCCACTGTCAACTCTTTGGTCTTGCTGACGTTGAGTGCAAGGTTGTTGCTGTGACACCACTCATCTAACTGGAATGTGTTGGTCTTCCATCTCCATCTGAAATTCTGCCAGCAACGGTTGTGGCATCAGCAAATTTACAGATGATGTGTGAGCTGTGCCTAGCCACATAGTCATGGGTGTAGAGAGAGTGGAGCAGTGGGCTAAGCACACATCCTTGTGGATCACCAGTGCTAATTGACAGCGAGAAGGAGATGTTATTTCCAATCCACACAGATGTGATCACCAAATATTGGGAAGACATAGTGGACGTGGAGAGGATGTTTCCGTTACGGAGAGAGTCTAGGACCAGAGGACACAGCCTCAAAAAAGAAAGCTGTTCCTTTAGAGCAAAGAGGAAGTGGAATTTCATTAGCCAGATGATGGTAAATCTGTGAAATTTGGTGCTACATATGGATGTGGAGGACAAATCACTGTCTATATTGAAAGTGGAGATTGATAGGTTTTTGATTAGTAAGGGCTATGAGGAGAATGGGTTTGAGAGAAAAAATAAATCAGTCATGACAGAGCAAACGCAATGGGCCAAATGGCCTAATTTTGCTTCTATGTCTCATGGTCCTAACCTGTTAATTTTCACATTCAGATGTGAGCAGTATTAACCTTGGTCAAAGTTGGCAGTGACCTATTAGGATATGGTGCATGCACACCTACTCTCTGGCATACAGCTCTCGGATGTCAGGGTGTTACAAGCAAATGTATAAATAATAAGGTTTCTCATTCTTTCCACTCTTGGGTGGCATCTGTCATTGATAATGAAATAACTCATCACCAGCAGAAATTCAAGGTCAAACAAGGATTTGGATTCAATTATCTGAGTTTGGATTTGACCAGTGCATGGACCATGTGATTACTAAGGAACATGTGGTGAGTGGCAGTGGTGGGGTGGGGAGTGTGGTGAGGAGGGCAGTGAATGTAGTAACTTTGCAAATCTTTGAGCACGTTCAGACACAATATAAATTCTGTTACTGTCAAGTCCATAATTATTTGCAGCATTCTCTATTTGTAATGATGCTAGGCAATACAAACCCACTTCAGCATCAGATGTAATATCACTGGCATATGTCATGAAATTTGTTGTTTGAAGCAGCAGTACTTTGCAAAACATTGTAATAAAAACTATAAATAACAAGTATATATAAAAATAGATTGCATGGTGCAAAGAAAAAAAGGGAAAAATTATTGAGGAAGTTCTCATGGGTTCATTGTCCATTCAGAAATCTGATGGTTGAGTCTGTGTCTTCAGGCTCCAGCACCTCTTCCTTGAAGGTAGGAAAAGAGCATGTCCTGGGTGATGGGGGTCTTCAATGATGTGTGCTGCCTTTTTGGGCTATCACCTTTTGAAAATGTCCTGGATGCTGTGGTGGCTAAGTGCCCATGTTGGAGCTAGCTGAGCTTACAACTGACTGCAGCTTATTTTGATCGTGTGCAGTAGCCCCTCCATACCGGCTGGTGATGCAGCCATTTTGAATGCTGTCCGCAGTATATCTGTAGATATTTGCAAGTGTCTGGTGACGTATCAAATCTCCTCAAACTCCTAATGAAAAATAGCCGCTGTCTTGCCTTCTTTGTAATTGCATCAATATGTTGGGCTCTGGGTAGTTCTTCAGACACGTTGACACCTAATAACTTGAAACTGCTCATCCTTTTCACTTCTCATCTCTTGTTGAGGATTGGTGTGTATCCCCTCGACTTCCTGAAGTGTATAGTCCTTGGCCTTACTGATACAGAGCACAAGGTGGTTGTTGTGACACCGCTCAACCAGCTGATCGATCTCGCTCTTGTACGCCTCCTCGTCACCGTCTGAAATTCTGCCGACAGTAGTTGAGTCATCAGCAAATTTATAGCTGGCATTTGAGCTGTGCCTAGCCACACAGTCATGGGTGTGGAGAGAGTAGAGCTGTGCGCTAAACGTGCATTCTTGATGTGCACCAGTGTTGATTGTCAGCAAGGATGAGATGTCATTTCTGATCCATACTGACTGTGGTCTCCCAATGAGGAAGTCGAGGACCCATTTGCAGAGAGAAGTAGAAAGGCCAAGGACTTGGAGTATTTTGATTAGAAATGAGGGCATGACTGTGTTGAGTGCCAAACTGTACTCAATAAACAGCAGCCTCATGTCATGCTATGTTATGACAAGATATGATTTTTTTCCCCAAAACTCAAGCAGTATGATTAAGCTAAAATACTACTGCTCAGAGGCTAACATGACTTCTGATGTTTCAACTCAGTAATTACGAAACCTGAGGGTTTATGGCCTTTTCATCCCAGACGGTGTGCAATTATGGGTATCAAACATAAAATGAATGCAGGCTTTCTGACCCTTGAATCCAATGGGCAAATTAGATGGTCACAATTACTGTGTCTTTAAAGTAGAGATTACAGAATAATTGTATGAAATTATACGAGAGGATCATTTTGCTTTGATAACTTTTGAAAATACTATGACATTCATTACACTGATCAATGGCCAAAGATGGGATGTTATATAATTGCAACTGAACATTTCAATATCGCATCTTTTATTGTTTTAGTATTTCTGATATAACGTTAATAGGATCTCTGTGGATATGAGAAACGTGTTGGAGAGTCAAAAACATACAAAAATATATATGAAAATATATTCATATAGACAGTATTATATGAAAAAATGATGGAAAATATTTTGCAGTGGAGCTCTGCTGTTTTCACATTAATTTGGATTATACTGAGGAGATGCAAGAGACGGGGGTTCCTGTGTCTGGAGCACAACCAGCATGCTGGAAAAATTCAGTGG
The DNA here is from genome assembly GCF_030144855.1 of Hypanus sabinus. Lineage (NCBI taxonomy): Eukaryota > Metazoa > Chordata > Chondrichthyes > Myliobatiformes > Dasyatidae > Hypanus > Hypanus sabinus. The sequence goes on along the minus strand of NC_082723.1, from coordinate 61,601,273 downwards.
GTCAAGCAGCATCTGTGGAGGGGTGTTGGGGAGGAGTGTCAGGGTGGGGTGGGGTGTTACAGTGGGGTGTCAGTGTGAGATGATGGGGTGGGGTGTTAAGGTGGGCTGATGGGGTGGAGTGTTACAGTGGGGTGATGGAGTGGGGTGATAGAGTGGGGTGATAGAGTGGGGAGTTGGGGAGGGGTGTCAGTGTGGGGTGATGGGATGGGGTGTTAGTGGGATGTCAGTGTGGGGTGATGGGGTGGGTAATTGGGGTGGAGTATTACAGTGGGGTGTTGGGTGGAGTGTTAGAGTGGGGTTTTGGGGTGGGTTGATGGAGTGATGGAATGGCGGGTGGTTGGTTGGTGGTGTGTTGGGGTAGGGTGATAGGGATATTGGGATGTGGTGCTGGGTCAGGTCGGAGTGGGGTGATGGGGTGATTGGGTGGGGTGATTGGGACATAGCTATTGGGATGGGGTGGTGGAATGGTGGGGTATTGGAGTTGGGTAGTGGGGTGGTGGGGTTGGGTGATGGGGTTATAGGTGTTTGGGTGGTGGCGTGGTGGGTGATGGAGTGGTGGACCAGTGGGGTGGTTTATGGAGTGGTGGGGTGTGGTGTTGGGGTGGGTTGTTGAAGTGGGGAGATGGGGTGACGGAGTTGTGGGCTGTTGGGGTGGTGTGGTGGGGTTGTGGGGTGGGTTGTTGGAGTGGGGAGATGGGGTGGCAGGGTGGTGGGGTTGGCTGGTGGTGTGGTGGGGTAGGGTGATGGGGTGGTGGGAGTGGAGAAATTGTTGACGTTTCAGGTCAAACCTTGCGTGAGGACTGTGAATGGAGAGAGGGAGGAGTGATCAGGACTGTGGCTCCTGTCTCACCCATTCCCTTCCCACTGGCAATTTCCTCTCAGCTCTGATGCAAGATTTAGACCAACAGTTTTGACACTCATTCACCCTCGACCAACCCTGACAGATACTGCTCAGCTCACTGAGTTCCTCCCATAGTTTGTTTTTTGAATTTCAGTGGTGCGTGAATAGGCTACTGCAATGTGCACCTAGGTGAGGGGGTCCTTTTATAATAAATAATCTCTTTTCACATCAGGTGTTAGAACTAGATAGCATTTCTGAAAGGATAAATTTGCGTTGATCCTGCAGTGATTCTATGGAATGTTATTTACCTGTTCTATACATGTCACAAAGTCCCTTAAATGTAACACCAATAGTCTGAGGTATTTGCCCATTTCATTTTGATATCAAAACTTCAGCAATAATTCAGAGTTTAGTATTAGTGTAAAGAAAGCAGTATATATTTTACCGCCAGACAATATAGATACACTGCGGAAAAAGTGTACATGAAATCCTGCACCTAGTAATTAGCACACACCTCAACTTTGAACGTAGATCACAGAACGTCGAAGAGTACAGCACATGAACAGGCCCTTCAGCCTATAATGCTGTGCTGACTCAGCAAAACAGTAAATCAAAACCCCCCCAAAACTAATCCCTCCTACCTACATAATGTCCATATCCCTCCATCGTCCTCACATTCATATGCCTATTCAAGTACCTCTTAAAATCCTCTAATGTATTTGCCTCTGCCATCATAGCAGGCAGCACATTCCAGACATCCATGACTCTCTCAGTTTCAATACATGCCCTCATGTTAGACATTTCTTGATGATTTTCTAAAATTTATTAAGGATCAGATAACCTTTTATTTTAACACCAATACATCACCTGAAGTGTCATCCCAGATTGTCTGGGATGCCATGAAAGCATATATGAGAGGTCAAATAATCTCTTACACAGCAAATCTCAACAGAAGGTCCTATGCAGATCGATTAGACCTCATTAACCAGATTAAAGAATTGGATCAACTGTCTGCTCAAACTAAGAACCCTGAACTATACAAGAGGCGTGTAGAACTCCAAACTAAATTTAATCTTCTGTCTACTCAACCTGTCGAACGCCAACTTCTCGAAAGCAAGAGTCGCTTTTACATTCATGGTGATAAGTCTGGTAAAATTCTAGCCAATCAGCTGAGGCGTTCCAAAGCCAAACAACATATTACAAAGATCCGGAAGGAGAACGGAGACTTTACATCGGATCATTTAGAAATTAATAACGCATTTAAAAATTTCTATTCTCGGCTTTATTCCTCTGAATCTTTGAATGACAATATCTCTGATCAATTTTTAAATAATCTGAATATTCCTTCACTTTCATCTGATTTTAAAGCCAAATTTAATGCGCCTATATCATCAGAAGAAATATCTTTTGCAATTTCTGCACTGTCCTCAGGGAAATCTCCTGGACCTGATGGATTCCCTGTAGAATTTTATAAATCATTCTCTTCACTTCTTTCTCCTCAGTTACTCTCAGTATTATCTGACTCGTTTAGTTACGGCAAATTGCCACCCTCTTTTAATGAGGCATCTATTATTCTCCTATTAAAAAAGGATAAAGACCCAACAGAGTGTTCCTCGTATAGGCCGATTTCTTTGCTCAATGTTTATGTAAAGATCTTGGCTAAAGTTTTGGCTTATAGATTAGAAACCGTTAGTCCCTCTATTATTTCTGATGACCAATCAGGTTTTATTAAAAACCGTCTCCCTTTTTTTAATATTCAGCATTTATTTAATATTTTATTTTCACCTCCAACTGGGATTCCTGAATGTGTTATTTCCCTCGATGCGGAGAAAGCATTTGATCGTATAGAGTGGAACTATCTTTTTGCAGTCTTAGAAAAATTTGACCTCGGTCAAAGTTTCATCTTTTGGATCAAATTGCTGTACTTGTGTCCTACTGCCTCTGTTTTAACTAATTTTCAGAAATCCCGGGTATTTAATCTCAAACGTGGCACCTGTCAGGGATGCCCCTTAAGTCCCTTTCTCTTTGATGTGGCTATAGAACCTTTGGCGATAGCATTTCAAAACTGTCCTGAATGGACCGGGATTTGGAGAGGGGATGTTGAGCACAAAGTTTCTCTTTATGCTGATGACTTATTACTCTATCTCTCAAATCCGTCTACATCCTTACCTCCAATGTTTTCACTTCTTGACCAGTTTAGCCAGATCTCTGGCTATAAACTTAATTTACATAAGAGCGAACTTTTCCCAATTAATAAAGAAGTACAAGAATTAACATTTCGTGATCTCCCTTTTAAAGTAGTCCATAATCAATTTACTTACCTTGGGATTATAATCACAAGGAAGTTTAAAGATCTCTTTCATGAAAACTTTGCCAATCTTTCATATACAATAAAACAGAGTCTAGTACAATGGTCACCTCTATCTATGTCTTTGGTCGGTCGTATTAATGTTGTTAAAATGTATGTTTTCCCTAAATTTTTATACTTATTTCAATCAATCCCAATTTTTATTCCTAAAGCTTTTTTTGATTCCTTAGACTCTATTATTTTGTCATATCTGTGGAAGAATAAGCGCTCTAGAATTAATAAAAATCCATCTCCAAAAACCTAAAAAAGAGGGTGGCATGGCTTTACCTAACTTTCGTTTATATTATTGGGCAGCTAATATACGTTGTGCTACCTTTTGGTCTTTCTTCCATGGCCAACCCAAGTGCCCTAATTGGGTGGCAATGGAGTTGAGCTCCACTAAAGAATTATCTATCTCTGCACTCCTAGTAGTTTGTCCAGATTAATAGCTAATCCTCTTGTTAGACACACTTTGCGTATATGGGCTCAGTTTAGGAAATTCTATGGTTTCCATGGTTTTTCCATTTCCAGCCCTGTCGTACATAATCACCTTTTTTTTTACCTGCTACGTACGATTCAGCATTCCATGTTTGGTATAGGAAGGGCATTAGACGTTTTGAAGATCTTTTCATTGATAATCGCTTCGCTTCTTTTCAACAGCTCTCTGTTAAGTTCAATCTGCCCAATGCTCATTTTTTTTTAGATATCTCCAAATTAGACACCTTATTGCTCCTTTAATTCCTAACTTTCCTGAAATGCCTGCAAAAAATGCTATGGACTTATTTCTTTCCATTAATCGACTAGGTAAAGGTTTAATATCAATTATTCAAGATAAATTAGCAGCCTTACGATGGGCCCCTGTGGATAAAATTAAAATGGCATGGGAGCAGGATTTAAATACCTCCTTATCTGATGAGATTTGGGACTCGATTCTCAAATCGGTTAACTCAACCTCTCTTTGTGCTCACCATTGCCTTTTACAGTTTAAGATTGTTCATAGAGCCCATATGTCTAAATCTAAACTATCTCGATTCTACCCTGACATTAGTCCGCTCTGTGATAAATGCAAGAGGGGCGAGGCCTCTCTCATTCATATGTACTGGCTCTGTCCTAGCTTAGAGAAATTTTGGAAAGATGTCTTCACTACGTTATCGTATATTCTGAATCAGCACCTAGAACCAAACCCCTTAATTGCTTTGTTTGGTTTCTGGGGTGAGACAGATTTACGTCTGAGTCCAACCAAATGCCGAATATTATCCTTTGCCTCTCTCCTGGCTAGATGCTTGATCCTCCTTAGATGGAGAGATGTTGCCCCGCCCACTCATGCTCAATGGCTTAACGACATTATGGTCTGCTTGGACCTCGAAAAAATTCATTATTCAGTTCTTAATTCGGACTTAAAGTTCCATAAGGTCTGGGGACCTTTTATCGAGTACTTTCATAACCTTCCTCTTGACTAGGGTTTTTTTTTTCGGGTCCCTTGCTTTCAGCTCCCTTTTTTTTGGTAGTAGGCATTACTATCCTCTGTTGCTAAGTGAATTCACAGTTTGGGAGCTTGATTGTCCTGATTCATATTCTTTATATTGTGTTGTGGTTGGCCTGGAGTTTTTTTTTGTGTTGTGGGGCTTGGGGAGGATACTAATTTTACTTGTCTTCAATTTGGGTGCTTTTTTTAAATTCTCTTTCTTTGTATCATATTGTCATTGTATGCTTGATTTTGCACTGTATTAATGTTCCTCATTTTGATCTGGGGTTTTTTAATTTGTAGTTATGTAGAAAATGTATAAAAAAAACTAATAAAAAAAAGACATTTCTATGAGGAAAAAGATACTTACTGTCCATAAGACCATAAGGCTTTAAGGTGTGGGAGTAGAATTAGGCCATTTGGCCCATCAAGTCCACTCCGCCATTCAATCATGGCTGATCCTCTTTTTTTTCTTTTTTTATCCTCCTCAGCCCCATTCCCCAGCCTTCTCCCCGTAACCTTTGAATCCATGTCCAATCAAGAACCTATCAAGTTCTGCTGAAAATACACCAACAACCTGGCCTCCACTGTTGCCTGTGGTAATATATTCTATAAATTCACCACTCTCTGGCTAAAGAAATTTCTCCACATCTGTTTTAAATGGACGCCCCTCTGTCCTGAGGCTCTGCCCTTTTGTCCTAGACTCCCCCACCATGGGAAACATGCTTTCCACATCTACTCTGTCTAGACCTTTCAGCATTCAAAAGGTTACATTGGGATCCCCCTCATCCTTTTAAATTCCAGGGAGTACAGACCCAGAGCTGTCAAACATTCCTCGCATGATAACCCTTTCATCCCCGGAATCATCCTTATGAACCTCCTCGGAACCCTCTCCAATGCCAGCGCATCTTTTCTTAGATGAGGAGTCCAAAACTGCTCACGATAGTCAAGGTGAGGCCTCACCAGGGCCTTATACAGCCTCAGCATCACATCCCTGCTCTTGTATTTTAGACTTCTTGACATGAATGCTAATGTTGCATTTGCCTTTCTCTCCACCTGCAAGTTAACCTTTAAGGTGTACTGCACACGGACTCCCAAGTCTCTTTGTATTTCAGTCTACTCTATCTATTCCTCTCATAATCTTCTTTCTTTTCTTTTTCAATCTTTTTATTAAATTTCATATATAAAAAAAAAACAACACAAAATAATGAATAGATTACAGATTCAATAAACTTGAGATTACATTAGTAATAGGATAATAATATCCTATTAAAACATCCATCAACAAAAGGTACATAAATCAATCAAGTCTATGTAAATATATATGAAAAACAAAAATAATCGTCGAAAAAAGAAAAAAAAAATTGAAATTATATATGAGAAAAAATATATAATGAAAAAAAATACTAAACTAACACTAACATGGGCAATAATAGCACTTTATAAATATATAAAGGTGTCAAGAAAAGAACTCCAGAACTCCATACCTGAACAAATATAAGTAGAGAAAAGGATCTGAAATAAGCCAAATTAATTCATATGAAAGTGTCGAATAAATGGTCCCCAGGTTTCTTCAAATTTAATTGAAGAATCAAAGATAGTGCTTCTGATTTTTTCCAAACTCAGATAAGAAATAGTTTGGGAGAACCACTGAAATGTAGTAGGAGGATTTACTTCTTTCCAGTTTTGTAATATAGACCTTCTGGCAATTAATGTTACAAAGGCAATCATTCGTCTGATTGAAGGGGAAAGTTGATTGCCATCTTCATTTGGTATACCGAAAATTGCAGTAATAAAATGGGGTTGTAAATCGATATTCCATACTGAGGAAATGACATCAAAAATGTCCTTCCAATAGTTATGTAAAGTGGGACATGTCCAAAACATGTGAGTCAATGAAGCCACTTCTAAGTGACATCTGTCACATTGAGGATTAATATGCGAATAAAATCGGGCAAGTTTATCTTTAGACATATAAGCTCTATGTACAATTTTAAATTGTATTAAAGCATGTTTAGCACAAATAGAGGAGGAATTAACCATTTGTAAAATTTTTTCCCATTTATCTGTTGATATATTACATCGAAGTTCTTTTTCCCATTCTTGTCTAATTCTATCCGATATTTCTGGCTGTATCTTCATAATCATGTTATAAATAAAAGCTACTAATCCCTTCTGACAAGGATTAAAAGTAAAAATCAAATCTGAAAAATCCGATGGAGTTGAATTAGGAAAAGATGGAAGAATTTTATGTAAGAAATTTCTAATTTGTAAGTATCTAAAAAAATTAGATTTAGGTAATTCAAATTTGTTGGATAGTTGATCAAAAGACATCAAAGTACCTTCAAAAAAAAGATCACGAAAACATTTTATACCTTTCCTTTTCCATATACTAAAAGCTTGATCTGTCAATGAAGGTTTAAAAAAAAAATTACATAAAATAGGGCTGTCCAAAGCAAAGTTTTTCAGATCAAAGAATTTGCGAAATTGAAACCAAATTCGTAGTGTATGTTTAACAACAGGGTTAGATATCTGTTTATTGAATTTGGCTAAATCAATAGGAAGAAAAGAACCAAGAACGGAAAATATAGAATATCCCTTAACCTCACTACATTCCAAATTTACCCACTGTGGGCACACAGGTGAATCCAAATCTAGTTTCCAGTACATTAGGTTACGAATATTATTCGCCCAATAATAAAATCTAAAGTTAGGTAAAGCTAGACCACCATCTTTTTTAGACTTTTGTAATTGCCTTTTGCTTAACCTAGGATTTTTATTTTGCCAAACAAATGAGGAAATCTTTGAATCAATATTATCAAAAAAAGATTTAGGAATAAAAATTGGTAAAGCTTGGAATAAATATAAAAATTTCGGTAAAATCATCATTTTAATAGCATTAATCCGACCAACTAATGATAAAAATAAGGGAGACCATCTAGTAGTAAGTTGCTGAATTTGATGAAGCATAGGTAAAAAATTCAGTCCAAATAAATCTTTATATTTCTTGGTGATTTTTATACCTAAATAGATAAAGTTATCAGTAACAACTTTAAATGGCATCCTATCACTCAATAAAGTTTGCGCGTTTAAAGGGAATAACTCACTCTTATCTAAGTTTAACTTATAACCAGAAAAACTACCAAATTGAGCCAACAAGGATAAAATAGCAGGAATAGACCTACTAGGATTAGAAATATATAACAACAAATCATCAGCATAAAGCGATAATTTGTATAACTTCTCATTACGGGTAATACCAAAAATATTAGGAGACTCACGAATAGCAATAGCTAAAGGTTCTAATGCAATATTAAATAATAAAGGACTTAAAGGACAACCTTGTCTCGTACCACGAGATAATTGAAAAAAAGAGGATCTATAATTATTTGTAAGAACAGAAGCAACAGGTTTATAATATATTAATTTAATCCATGATATAAAATTAGGACTAAAATTAAAGTTTCTCAATGCATTAAATAAATATGTCCATTCAACTCTATCAAAGGCTTTTTCAGCATCTAATGAGATAACACATTCTGGGGTTGTAGGTGATGAAGTATAAATTATGTTAATCAATTTTCTAATATTAAAAAAGGAATATCGATTCCTAATAAAACCAGTTTGATCTTCTGAAATAATCTGTGGTAATACCTTTTCTAATCTAATGGCTAAAATTTTTGTGAGAATCTTAGAGTCTACATTTAATAATGATATAGGGCGATAAGATGCACATAAGGTAGGATCTTTATCTTTTTTAAGAATTAAAGAGATAGTAGCTTCATAAAACGATTGAGGTAATCTCTTCTTAACAAACGCATCATTAAAGATTTCACATAGCCAAGGAGAAAGCAATAAAGAAAAAGTTTTAAAAAATTCTACAATAAAACCATCAGGACCAGGAGCTTTCCCTGAATTCATTGATGAGATAGCCTCTCTTATTTCATCCATAGAAATAGGAGCATCAAGCAAGCTACAATCTTCATCTATCAGTTTAGAAATATTCAAATTATTAAAAAAATTATCCATCGTAAACCGGTCACCGTCAAATTCTGATTGATATAAAGATTTATAAAAATCTTGAAAAGTGTTATTGATTTCTTTATAATCAGTAGTTAAATTACCGTCTTGTTTACGAATTTTAATAATTTGTCGCTTAGTCGAAATAGCTTTTAATTGATTAGCTAACAATTTACCAGTTCGATCACTATGAATATAAAATTGAGCCCTAGTCTTAATTAATTGATTCTCAATTGAAGAAGATAATAATAAACTATGTTCCATTTGAAGCTCAACTCTCTTCTTATAAAGTTCTTTGGTAGGAGTAACGGAATAAATCTTATCAATTTCTTTAATTTTATCCACCAATAAAGCTATATCTGAATATCTTTGTTTTCTTTTACCAGCGGAATATGAAATAATTTGTCCACGAATAAAAGCCTTGAAAGAGTCCCAAAGTATTCCTTTATCAATCTCTTCATTATAGTTTGTTGAAAAAAATAAGTCAATTTGTTGTTTTATGAAGGTAATAAATTCTGGATCTTGAAGTAAAGTAGCATTAAGTCTCCAAGATCTAGTATTGATAGAAGAATCCGAAATCTTGATAGATAACTTCAAAGGCGCATGATCCGAAATAGCAATAGAATCGTATTTACAATCAATAACATCCGTTAATAAACGATGATCAATAAGAAAGTAATCAATTCTAGAATAACTATGATATACATGTGAAAAAAATGAAAATTCTTTACCTTTAGGGTTCAAAAACCGCCATATTTCAGTAATTCCAGAATCAACCATAAAAGAATTAATAAGTAAAGCTGATCTATTCGGAAGAGTTCGAATAGGTTTAGATCTATCCATCGAAGGATTCAAACAACAATTAAAGTCTCCACCCATAATCAACATATATTCATTCAAATTAGGAAGAGAAGTAAATAAACGTTTAAAAAATTCAGGACAATCAAAGTTTGGAGCATAAATATTAACTAAAACAACTTTCCGATTAAAAAGTGAACCAGTTATCAACAAAAATCTACCCTGTGGATCAGAAATAATTTCATAATGTGTAAACGAAATTGAGGCGTCTATAAAAATAGACACACCCCTAATTTTAGCGGTACAATTTGAGTGAAATTGTTGACCTTTCCAGAACCTAAAAAAACGTTGATTATCCTCCCTCCTAATGTGGGTCTCCTGTGCAAAAATAATATTAGCGTTCAATCTATGGAATACTTTAAATATTTTTTTACGTTTAATCGGATGATTTAAACCATTAGTATTCCACGAGATAAAGTTAATAGATTTATCCATCATACCAATATTAATTGTGTGTATCATAAAAGGTTAAAAAGACACATAACCCACAATTTAGGAAGAAGGAAAATTGATTCAGGAGCAACCGGAGATCCTGACACCTCAACAATATTAACAATTTAAAGTCAGCCCATAAACTAAAAGCAAAAAAATAAAAAGCAAAAGCATGAAAAAAGATCCCTCCCCCCTCCCCCCACCCTTTGAAAGAAAGCCAAGCGGCAGGCGCATAAACTAATACTAATATTACCCCCATTTCAAGATGGCAGCTCCATAAGAAAATTTTTTAAGAAAAACTATATAACACCCCAATTAAAATATAGAGTTGCAAAAAAAAATATATATATATATATACCTACATATATATATATATATATACACATACACATACACACCCATATCAGACAAATCAAAAAAAAACTAAAATAGTAAAACCAGAAAGATCATTAATAAAAAAAAATGCACATTAAAGTTTAAAAATGTGATACACCTTTAAAAAAGAAATTCCATATTCAGATACAAAGATGACGTTTCACAAGCCAAGACTTATGGGAAGAAGAAACGACATTTTGAGAAAGCCATATTACAAAATATGAATATAAATTCAGCAATCTAATAAGAAAATATAGTAAAAAAGTTATCAAAATAGAATATTTTTATAAAAAAAAAGATTTAATAGACACTACAACATATTTAAAAAAAAAACTAAAGAAAAAGAATTCAAAACCTTTGTTCCATTTCTAAATACAGGCAAGCAAATAAACGCTTATAAAAAGTAAAGACTTATGGGAAGAAGAAACGACATTTTGAAAAAAAAAATAATTCATTATTACAAAATACAAACGTATATAAAAAAAGGATATTATAAAAATTAAAACAGCATCTATAAGCAATAATAATAGTAGTAAAAAAAAAGACCCAGACCCATAGTTCAAAATAAGAAGTTATAACCCAACTTCCAGGGTTAAAACTTAAAATGAAATAACATCCTCTCTCCAAAAAAAAATCTTCAATGTAACTCATAGTTCAAGTTGCACTAGAGGATCGATATTCTTCAACAAATTTCTTCGCTTCTTCAGGAGTGATAAAAAAGTGTAGACTGTTGTCGGGCAGCACCATTCTAAGCTTCGCTGGATACATTAAAGCTTGTTTAAAACCAATCGAATGAATCTCTGCCATCACTGGTTTAAAAGCGATCCTGGCTTTCATTACTTCATACGAGTAGTCTTCAACTATTCGAAATGAATAATTTCTGTAGGAGATCATACCTTTTTTACGAGCTAATCGAATTAGAAGCTCTTTCTCACGAGGATAATGAAGGCGAACAATCACGGCTCGTGGTTTATCAGACACAGACGAAAGCCTCGCAACTCTATGAGCGCGGTCAATAACAGGTTCATTTTTCAAACCTTCACCACCGAAAATTTCCCACAGTAATTTAGAGAAAAATTCAGTTAAATCACCGGACTCAACTTTTTCGGGAATTCCGATGATGCGCAAATTCTGTCTGCGAGAACGATTTTCAAGATCAGTAATTTTAAACTTGTACTGATCTAAAGTTTTAGCAGTCGACTCTATCTTCTTCTCTAACACTTCAATTGTACGTGCTTTTTCACAAATTGATTGTTCAAGAGTCGTGATCTTATTTCCATGCTGTTGAACCTCTAACGCCTGCGACTGAAACTTAGTTTCAAGCGATTTAACAACTCCTTCAAGATCGGATATTTTCGAAGTAATCCTCCTTTCCAAACTTAACAGTTTACTGTCCAATTTACCTTCTAGTCTGCCTTCCAGAGCCGCAAATTTAGCATCCAGTTTATTGTCCAATTTACTTTCCATAGCCGCAAATTTAACATCCAGTTTAGTGTCCAAAAGACCAACAATTGCGTCGATGGATACAGGATCCTTAGCCGATTTCTTACTTGTAGCCATTTTAGGTTTGACAAGATTAGATCAACTATTATTTTAGGAAAAAAGGGTCAATCAAAGGTAGCAACTCATATGATTAAGTTCGAAAAGGTCTAATTAAAGGGTGATTATAGTTAAAAAAATAAAGAGCGCCTAAAAGGCAGATGCTTACGTCGCCATCTTGAAACTCCACCCCCTCTCATAATCTTCTAAACATCTATCAGATCTCCCCCCTCCTCTGCTACTCCAAAGAAAACAAGTTTGTCAAACTTCTCATGATAATACAAGCCCTCTGAACCAGGCAGCATCCTGGTAAACCACTTCTGCACCCTCTCCAAAGCCTCAACATCCTTCCTAGAGTGGGGCGATCAGAACTGGACACAATACTCCACATGTGGCCTAACCAAAGTTTTAAAAAGTTGTAACATAACCTCCTGACTTTTGAACTCAGTGCCTCAACTAATGAAAGTAAGCATTCCATAAGCCTTCTTAACCATCTTATTGACCTGTGTTGCCACCTTCAAGAACCTATGAACTTGGATCCCAAGATCTCTCTGCTCAGCAACACTGTTAACAATGCACTGTCTCCTTGCATTTGTCCTACCAAATCACAACAGCTCACATTTATCTGGAGCTAAACTCCATCTGCCATTTCTCTTCCAATATCTGCAACTGATCTGTATCATGCGATATTCTTTGCTGATCTTCTACACTATCCACAACTGTGCCAATCTTAGTGCATTCTGCAAACTTAATAACTCACCCATTTACATTTTCATCCAGGTCATTTTTATATATATCACAAACAACAGAGGTCCCAGCACAGACCCCTGCAGAACTTCACTAATTAAAGACCTCCAGCTCAAATAAGTCCCTTCGACTACTGGCATCTGTTTTCTATGCACAAGCCAGTTCTGAATCCAAGCAGCCTATTTGCCACGGACCTGATGTATTTTAACTTTCTGGATTTGCCTCCCATAAGGGACTTTATCAAACACCCTACTCATATCCATGTAGAAAATATCCAGTGCTCTACCTTCATCAATCTCTCTTATCACCTCATCTAAAAACTCAATCAAGTTGGTAAGACATGACTTGCCCCACACAAAGCCATTCTGGTTTTCCATAATTAGGCCATGGGTATAAGAAACAGCATTTCTTATACTTCCAGTAGCATTATAAATTTTTAGATTTACTATAACTGAAAAAACTTATCAATCACCCCTTGTATGATAAAATGAATAGATCACTGCAATACTCTGAAACTTCTAAAATTTCCAGTTCCTGTTGACTGAAATGGGAATCTCACAAATAAATTATTCTGGAAGTGTGAAACTTTTCTGGAGCTCAGTGAAGCAAAATGATTTGCAGTTGCAAACCATTTAACATCTAATCATCCTCAGAAATTAATTTGCAATGCAATTTCTGGCGCAGATTTATAGCATGTAGAAGAAAATCTCCTGTAATTATATAGAAATCTTGTGGCCTATTATGTGAAGGATACATTGAGATATTACTAAGAGAAGTGAAGGAAGATTTTCATTGGAATGAGACAAGAAACCAGAGCTTTGAATTCTGTGTGTTAAGATGGAATGGAAATATAATACTATTACTATGAATAGATTTTTGCAAAGGTTAAATATACCTCTAATTTCGACTCAAGATGTTGATATATTAGATGCACCTATTAAACAAGAGGAGATAGCCAAGGCTATATCCTCTATGCAATTAGGGAAAGCTCTGGGACCCGCTGGTTAAACAGTAAAATTTTACAAGACTTTTCATGAAATGCTTATACCACATCTTCATCAAACATTTACCAATTTCTATATCTTCTGGGAACCTCCCAAAAACTTTTTATGAGGCATTAATATCATTGATTCTTAAAAAAGGAAAAGACCCACTGGAATGTGTATCCTATAGACCTATTTCTTTATTGAATGTAGATTTTAAAATTTTCTCCAAGATTCTAGCTTTTAGACTTGAGAATATTTTGCCTGATGTTATCTCAAATGATCAAACAGGATTTATTAAAAATAGGTACTTACATTTTAATATTCGAAGATTGTTAGATATCATTTATCCCCCCTCAGTCAAAGAATCTGAATTTATTGCATCTCTGGATGCAGAGAAAGCCTGTGATAGGGTGGAGTGGCCTTATTTATTTCAGGTTTTGAAGAGGTTTCATTTTGGCCCGGGATTTATTTCCTGGATTAAATTGATTTACCATACCCCGGTGGCTGTGGTTCTAACTAATAATCAAAAGTCTCCTTATTTTAGATTATATAGAGGAACCTGCCAGGGATGTCCTCTTAGTCCTTTATTATTTAATTTAGTTTTAGAACCACTTGCTATAGCCCTTAGGGATTCTAATTCTGTGCAGGGTATTAAGAGAGGGGATAAATTACATAAGGTTTCATTGTATGCGGATGATTTATTAGTTTACATTTCAAACCCTAGGAAATCTATCCCTTTTTTGCTATCTATATTTATGGAATTTAGTATTTTCTCTGGATATGAACTAAATTTACATAAAAGTGAATTATTTCCTATTAATAATTATTCTGATTATTATGATCAAATACCTTTTAATATTGCTAAAAACCATTTCATTTACCTTGGTATCAAAATTACTAAAAATTTTAAGGACTTCTATAAGTATAATTTCTCCCTGCTAATTGAATACTCAACAAGCGCTTTCTAAATGGTCACCTATGTTGATGTCATTGATGGGTTGAATTAATGCTACGAAAATGGTTATTTTACCAAAATTTTTATATATATATCAAGCAGTTCCCTCTTTTGTTCCAAAAACATTTTTTGATAAAATATTCTATGATTTTGTCTTATGTTTGGAATAACAAAAGCTCTAGAGTGAATAAACTTTTATTGCAAAAATCAAAAAAAGATGGAGGACCGGCCCTACCAAACTTTTGATTTTATTATTGGGCAATTAATATTTGTTATATTACTTTTTGGATTTATGATATAGGATCGCCCTCCATGGTTACATTTGGAGGAAAATTTGGTAACGGGGTTTTCTTCAGCTTCTTTATTAGGAGCTCCCCTTCCTTTTCCATTCTCCAGAATAGGTAGACAAGCTCTCAACCCTATCGTTAAATATACTTTAAAAACCTGGTTTCGGTTTTGTAGATTTTGTGAATTAAATAATTTTTTACTCTCTAGTAATATTTATTCATCTAATTTTTTTAAACCATCAACTCTGGATAAAGGTTTTTTTAATATGGAAAACTAAGGGAATAAGAACTTTTTTAGATTTGTTCTTACAGGATTGTTTAATGTCTTTTTCGCACTTAATGGATAAATATGATATCTCTCACACTTCTTTAGACACTTACAGGTTAGGAATTTTTTACGGGATTTTTTTTTTTTTGCAATGCAATTTCCGGCGCAGATTTATACCATGTAGAAGAAAATCTCCTGTAGTGATATAGAAATCTTGTAGCCTATTATGTGAAGGATACACTAGGATATTACTAAGAGTAGTGAAGGAGGATTTTCATTGGAATGAGACAAGAAACCAGAGCTTTGAATTCTGTGTGTTAAGATGGAATGGAAATAAGCACCAAATCACTTTAACTTTACCAGAAGCTATGGGGTCCCCAATTGAATGATTAAGTGATAGTAAAAGATTTTAAATCAATGCCTTAGGGAAATTAGATTCTATATTTTCATGTCATTATTCCTATGAAAAAAGCTGAAATAATTTTGTCTCTTCATTAATCTAATCAATGACCTTGGATAATGTCTATTTATACATGTAACTGCAGTAAAAAATATATTGCTTAAAATTAATTAATGATGAAAAAGTCACCATTTAAATTATGATAATTGCCTTTTCTGCCTTATGATATAACAGAAATGAATATGGATCACTGTCGTGTGTAGCTTTCTTTTCTTAAACACATCATCTTTGCCATATACCTACAAAACAGACTTTTAAGGAAGTATTTGCCTCAGCAAGCATCACATCTTTCAAAGTATCAATTCTATGAGAATTTTTTTTGTTTCTAATGTTTTAACCGCACTGCAAGGTAAGTAAATGCAGCTTTTGTTTTTGTCTCTTGACCTAATGAACAAATAGGTTGTTCACTGTTTGTAATAAAGAGAAAACGGAATGTATCAGGCAACTTGCCATCTAAGAAGTGTTTTCTCCCCCAAAATTTGTGTGAGTACAGGCTTGCTGTAAGAAAAATCCAAAAGCCAATACTGAGGGCGGATAAGTCTCCTGGACCTGAGGAATGCACCCTCGGGTTCTGAAGAAAGTAGCCAGAGAGATTGCGGAGGCATTAACGACCATCTTTCAAGAATCGATAGATTCTGTTTTTGTACTGGATGACTGGAAAATTGCAAAAGTTACTCCGTTATTTAACAAAGGTGGGAGGCAGCAGAAAGGAAACTATAGACCAGTTAGCCTGACATCAGTTGTTGATAAGTTGTTGGGATTGATTGTTAGGGATGAAATTATGGAGTACCTGGAAGCACATGACAAAGCTAGCCTGGTTTCCTGAAGTTTCCTGGTTTCCAGGGAAGTTACTAGCATGGATGGAGCATTGGCCAATCGGCAGAAAACAGAGAGTCGGAATAAAGGGATCCTATTCTGGTTGGCTGCCAGTTACCAGTGGAGTTCCACAGGGGTCAGTGTTGGGACTACTGCTTTTTACAATGTATGTCAATGGTTTGGACTGTGGAATTAATGGATTTGTGGCTAAATTTACCAATGATTCAAAGATAGGTGGAGGAGTGGGTAGTGTTGAGGAAACAGAGAGCCTACAGAGAAACTTAGATAGTTTAGGTGAATAGGCAAATAAATGGCAAATGAAACTCATGTTGGAAAGTGGATGGTCATGTACTTTGGTGGAAGAAATAAATGGGCAGATGGGGAGAGACTTCAAAATGCAGAGATGCAAAGGGACTTGGGAGTCCTTGAGCAAGATACCCTGAAGGTTACCCTCCAGGATGAGTCGATTGTGAAGAAGGTGAATGCAATGTTGTCATTCATTTATAGAGGTATAGAATGTAAGAGCAGGGATGTGATGTTGAGGCTCTATAAGGCAAATGTGAGATCACATGGAGTATTGTGTGCAGCTTTGGGCTCCTTATTTTAGAAAGGATATACTGACATTGGAGAGGGTTCAGAGAAGATTTACAAGAATGATTCCAGGAATGAAAGGGTTACCATATGAGGAACCTCTGGCAGCTCTTGGGCTGTATTCCCTGGAGTTCAGGAGAATGAGGGGTGATCTCATGGAAACATTCTAAATGTTGAAAGGCCTGAACAGATTAGATGAGGCAAAGTTATTTCCCATTGTCGGGGATTCTAGAACAAGAGGGCACAACTTCAGGATGATGTCCATTTAAAACAGTTGTGGAGAAATTACTTTAGTCAGAGGGTGGTAAATCTGTGGAATTTGTTGCCACGAGCGGCCGTGGAGGCCAAGTCACTGGCTGTACTTAAGGCAGTGTTATGATCCGGCAACAATGAATATAAAATTGAGACAGGTTTTTTTTATAAACAAATTAAACATTTATTTAAACTCAGCTCAACAACAAATGAAAAGTAAACAAACGACTAACTTAACCGGAAGTTAACTGCTATACGGCAACTCGAACAGTTCTTAAAACGATAAATGCGAGCACAGTTCTTAAAAGTGGTAAAAGTGAAGTCCAAATGATTTACACAGTCAATAAGGAGATACTTCCCTGAAGTAACAAATTCCTCGACGACTGCTGATCCCGGATGAAATATGCCTTGCCTGAAGGATTTACGACAAAGGCAATAAAACAGCTTAAAATAACTGACCTTAGTGAATAACGCTGTGCCCAGCCCTTTCTGCTTTCACAATGCAGGGGCTATCTCAGATGCAGGTTACTACTTCCTGGAACGAAGATTAAATGAAGTCGATCCTGTATTACCACCGACGACACCAACTTTACTCGATCCTTCCGGTTCCCGTACCTCTAAGTTCTTCACTCTCCAACTGAATTGCAAAGGTAGAAACCAAATCACAACTGGCAGTGGTTTTAAAAACTGCCGGCACAACTTGCAATAGAAAGTAAAACTCTGCTTTAAAACGAAACGGCATCATGAGATGAATCCTCAGCATAACAGAGTAACTGACGAATTAAACCACGAACTGACCTGCGTCACAGTAAGGCTTCCCCGTTTTATACCTGTTGAAACAGGCCATCACATGACCTCTCACTGGTGGGAAAATTACATCATGTGACCTCACACTGGTGATGAAATTACATCACCCCACCATGACAAGACCATTACATCTTGCTCACTAGATACTCAATTACATCATGGTCATAAGACAGTCACAAGATACCCATGGGGTATGTAACAGCAGAGATAGATAGCCAGGGCATCAAAGGGTATGAGGTGAAGGCAGGAGAGGGGGAATAACTAGAAGAATTAGATCAGCCCATGATTGAATGGCGAGCATACTCGATGGGCCGAATGGCCTACTTCTGCTCCTATATCTTATGCTCTTACCTTAAACCCATTTTCAAATTCTTTCAGAGGGAATAGTAGATGATGCATCCTGAAGTTGGACAGTTAACCATGGATTGATAAATGCTTTCCATTGATCCAAAAATAGTACGAGCTAAGTATTAATTGCTCTGGAAAGGTCCTGCACTTTCTCCATTGGAGTACACCCATGCATTTGAAAATTATATATTTTATGTTGGGATACATGGTTATTTTTAATTATGAATATATTTTGTATCCTTTTGTGGTTGAGGTTTCACAGACACAGCTTGAAACTTGACAGAGGGGACATTAGTTTACTACTGTAAATCAAACTGAATTTTAACTATGTTTTGATGACAAATTCTGCCATCTTCATGAGGGATGATGCCCGGGCATGACTACTCTGGTGGTATTTATACCCCCGTCATTCATCCCTCCTGATTGGTTAGTCCTCTTCCAATCAGGTTTTCACTGTCCCACCTTGTTTACAATCAAATTCCAGTTCTCACTTAGAGCAAGACCTTTGCCTTTGTTAAAATCCTTTTCCTCTAGTTTTACTTCAATGGCTTCCTTCACCAGGCAGTCCCTGATGAATTGACACAGCTGAGTAGTTTTGTGACATCGAAGTGAATCCTATGCCCTTTATGCAATGTTCCTCTAACGCCGATTTCTCTGGGTAACTCAAATGGATACACCGGCGGTGATCCTTGACACGGGTTTCCATTATGCATCTTGTCTGGCCAACATACGCTGCACCACATTCTCAGAAAATCCTGCAGATGCTAGCCGTAGTGAGTCCCAGGTCATCTTTGACCTGCATAAACTGTGATTTGAGCTTCCTCACGGATTTGTGGATGGTATTAATCCAGTATTTCTTAAGGATCCTGGCGATCCTCCCAGAGACTGTGTAAATATAGGGAAGGCAGGCAGTAATAATGGGTTCCTCCTCCTCGTTAGATTTCCTGGTAAGGAATCCTGATTGGATGAGGATCAATCAATCAGGAGGGATGGATGACAGGAGTATAAATACCACCGGACAAGACGTGACCAGACATCATCCCTGGTGAAGATGGCAGAGTCATCAAAGTGTTGGTTAAAATTGATAATTGTACCCAGCTGGAAGCCTGAGAACAGTTTATTTGTAATAATTGTTTATAATTAACCATGCAGTTCATTTACCTTTGTGGTTAGATTTTATCTGTTAGTCATCTATAAGTAATGCCTGTGCTCAACTAAACAGTAAAGAAACTTCTCACTATTGGACTATTGTTGAGTTACCAAAATTCAGTTAAAAGAAATCCTGGTCTTTGATTCCATAACCATTCTCCAAGAAATGCAATGCCCCTAGCACTGATTTGACTACTGTATCAAGTTCTGATCAGCATGTCCCAGGAAGTTATGTTGGCGAGGGTGCAGAGGAACGCTGTAGCCATGAGGAAGTTCAGAGAGGCAGATCTTGTTTCCATAGGGCAGATGAAGCTGAGGAAAGTATAAAAAACAAGCCAATACCAGAGGAGATCTGTTTGAGGTGCGTGAAAGGAATTTTAGGGGAGATGTCAAAAGTAGGTATTTTACACATCAGTGCCTAGAATGCACTTCTGGGGTTGGTCATAGAGGCTGGGATAAGAACAGTGAAAACACTCTTGGATAGGTACATGGATGGAAGGAAAACAAAGGGTTATGGCCCACGAAGGAGACGAAGAGTTAGATTGCTTGATTGAGGTTTGTATAGTTGGCACAACATTGTGGTCCAAAGGACCCCTACTGTACTGTACTGTACTGTTCAATGTTCTATTATGAGGCAACTGGATGGAGTAAAGTTCAAAGTAACTTTATTATCTAAGTTAATATATGTTGCCATTTAGTATACTATGCCGAGATTCATTTGCTTACAGGCATTTACGTTAACCATATAACAATTACAGCATGGAAACAGGCCATCTTGGCCTTTCTAGTCCGTGCCGAATGCTTACTCTCACATAGTCCCACTGACCTGCACTCAGCCCATAACCCTCCATTCCTTTCCTGTCCATATACCTATACAATTTTTTTAAAATGACAAAATCAAACCTGCCTCTACCACGTCTTCCGGAAGCTCATTCCACATAGCTACCACTCTCTAAGTAAAGAAGCTCCCCCTCATGTTACCCCTAAACTTTTGCCACTTAACTCTCAACTCATGTCCTCTTGTTTGAATCTCCCCTACTCTCAATGGAAAAAGCCTATCCACGTCAAATCTATCTATCCCCCTCATAATTTTAATTACCTCTATCAAGTGCCCCCCCAACCTTCTTCATGCCAAAGAATAAACACCTAACTTGTTCAACCTTTCTGTGTAACTTAGGTGCTGAAACCCAGGTAACATTCTAATAAATCTCCTCTGTACTCTTGATTTTGTTGACATCTTTCCTATAATTCAGTGACCAGAACTGTACACTGTACTCCAAATTTGGCCTTACCAATGCCTTGTACACTTTTAACATTGCATCCCAACTCCTATACTCAATGCTCCGATTTATAAAGGCCAGCATACCAAAAGCTTTCTTCACCACCCTATCCACATGAGATTCCACCTTCAGGGAACTATTTTCAGCGCATCAAAGTCTGGATTTAGTTTTGTTGTGGTGATTCTCAGGATGGATCTGAGGTGTTGGTCAGTTAACTTGGATCTGTGGCTGGCTTTGTTGATGTTCATGACGCTGAACGCCTGTTCACACAAATAGGTCGAGCCGAACAAAGAGTAAAGCGCAAATGTGGAGTAATACGCTGCACCTCAACAAAGGTCAATGTGTAGCGGTGTGCTACATGCAGCGCTAAAATTACGACACGGAGTCGGTAACTGCAGTCGAAGAAAAAAACTTTATTCGAAATCCCCAGCCTCACTTTTAAGTCTCCCTCGACCTGCCCCCTGTGGCGCAGAGGCTCCAAAGCTCTGTGCTCGCAAATCCCCGCAGGCTATCTCTCTTAGCCGGAACACTGGCTAATTGTGAGCCGGTTCGGATGTGCCAGGAAATGGGTCACCACAAATGTATATAGAGTGCGTCATCTATTGGGAAAACGCCAGAATTTCGGGGAAAAAAACGTTAACAAGGTTTAATATAATTTCATCAAGTTCTGCGGGCCGGATTAAAAAGTTTAATGGGCCGCATATAGCCCGCGGGCCGTAGTTTGCCCATGCCTGGGATACATAATATATGTCAACCTCTCTGCTTAACTTTTATTGAAGACTTAAAATCCTGAAGAGATGCAGAAGAGGAGAATGAATTTGGAGGAACTACCGGGAATTTTATACTTGACGGGTGGACGCTGTTCGTGCTATCTAACAGCCTTCTCAGCCAGTTAAAAGATTAACGAGCACTCTAATCAGTTGGCTGGTCTTGGGCTGGGAAGTGTATCCAGGCCTAAATAGATTTGTCAGTGTCTAAACGGATTTTTACAACCTTCAGGTGCACAACTTCTCTGGAGAATCCAGCAGAACAGCTGAGATCAGACAATCCATGTGTTAGATGTAAACTATATTCAAGCATTACTCCGCTTGCATCATCTTTACTAGAACCATTAATACTTAAGGCTTGAATCAGTAAGAAATGGGTAATAATATGCTAAATGGTACAAAAAAACCAGTTTAATGTGCTTTTGAGTGTTCCATCAGCAGTGTGAGATGCATCAGTCCCGTATCGTCGTTCACATTAGAGCTTGAACATTTTAATTGTGTTATCACCACAAGGATATTCAGAAAAAAACTGCTGCAAATTTAACCGGTCTTTTGCAGCACTAAGGGGATATTATATGAAAATGCATCCACGAAGGAATCAGAATGGGGTTTATTATCACTGATATGTGTTGTGAAAGTTGTTTTGTGGCAGCAGTACAGTGCAAGACATAAATATTATGTTATTTTTCAATAACAATATATAAAAAAAGAACAAGTCAAAAAAAGGACAAAATAGTGAGGTAGTGTTCATGGCTTCATTGCCTATTCAGAAATCTGATAGCGGACAGGAAGGCGTTGTCCCTAAGAAGTTGCGTATCTCTCTTCAGGCTCCTCTACCCCCCTGTCGAAGCTCATAATGAGAAGAGGGTGTGTCCTGGATGGTGAGGGACCTTTCTGAGGTATCACCTTTTGAAGGCATCGTTGATGGTGGGGAAGCCAGTGCCCTTGATGAGTTAGCTGAGTTTTCAACCTTATTCCAATCCTGTGCGTTGTTGCCTCCCTATCACATGGTGATGTAAGCACTCAGAATGGTCCCCATGGTACATCTGTAGAAATTTGCCAGAGTACTTAAGGCAGAGATAGATAGGTTCTTGATTAGCTAGGGCTTCAAAGGGTATGGTGAGAAGGCAGGGGAGTGGGGATGACTGGAAGAATTGGATCATCCCATGAGTGAATGGTGGAACAGACTCAATGGGCCGAATGGCCCACTTCTGCTCCTATATCTTATGGTCTTATGGAGTCTTTGCTGACACATCAAATCAACCCAAACTCTTAGTGAAATATAGCTGCTGCCATACTGTCTTCATAATTGCATCAATATTTTGGGCCCAGGATGGACGTATAAAGATGTTAACACCCAAGAACATGTAGATGCTCGTGCTTCAAACAAACTAAAAAGGGGGAACAATCAGCAAATGATGTGCTGGGCAGCATTCCTTTGCGAGGATTTGCACTTCATGGGCTCTGACTTGGAGCCTTCTCTCTTTGATGCTTCCTCTCTTCGGTGAAGCCCCTAGGGTGTCCGACGCAGTTGATACCAGCTCTTACTTTGTTTAATCGCTGAGCCCCGCGACGCAGTAACAAGCCATTCAGCCCGTCATGTCCTGCTTCATAGTTCTGTTACTTGTAAAACAACCAAAGCAAATGAGGAAAGCGCTATATGAACACGGCTCTCTGGGCAATTTATTTTTTTTAATGGGTTTCAGGTGCTGTCTTTTGTGTTGTCTAACATTCTCATGTACTGATCAACAAGCAACAGAACTCCATGGGGAGAGTCAGAGCAGCTTTTGTTCCTCTGGTCAATGGCTTCATTAGTTTACTTAGATTGGCCCTACTGCCCTGACTAAAAGCAGCATTTGTGACAAATAGTGTTTTGAGTCACGTTGCATGTTTTGTTACCTCTAAATTTTAAACTTCGGCAGCTTGATATTTTAACTCCTTCCTTTTGTTTGAATAATCCATGAGACTTTGCAAACACAGTTTTGCACTAGACCTTGCTGAGCTCACAGGTTGCCTAGTAACACTGGCTTGACGGATCTAATCCAGAAAAGTTTCAGAGCCACTTGCATGAATAGTGTAAATTGCTTGTTTGGAGACAAGAAGACTGGTGACAGTTTTGTAAAAGTAACACTCTCACTTCATCCCAGGGTATTTTTAGCATCAATCAGAAGACTGACTGAAAAAATAATTGCCTATTGTGTCACTGACAATCAGATGCCACGTTATGGTATATCCTAATCCTATGGATTCACCTGTTGCATTGTAACCTTTTATTGCAGATACGATTAGTTGAGTTTTCTTGCATTAGTCTTTACGTTCATTAAATGGCAATTGTTTTAAATAGAAGTTATTAAAGTATTTAATCAAACTGTTTCTTCACTCATTCATTCACGACCAGGCACAGTTTAGATCTGGTAGCAGTGATGTGTGACTGGCAGCTTTATAACTTCGGTCCATTACTTTAAGTGTGTGGGAAATACTTCTTAAAACAAACTCGGTGCTGCTGTAATATGCTCACATTGTCTTATAGTTCTTTCTTTAATTATGCACCACTTGTCATATTCTCTGGATTCTTGGTGAATTATATGAAGAGCAACACACATCAAATGCTAGAGGAACTCAGCAGATTAGGTAGCATCAATGGAAGGAGATAAATAGTCATCATTTTGGGCTGAGACCTTTCATCAGGAGTTGCATACATTCACGAGAGCGCAGCTTTTGAGTTCTCCCTCCGTAGATGCTGCCTAACCTGCGGAGTTCCTCCAACATTTTGTATGTGTTGCTCAAGATTTCCAGCATAACATAGAAAATAGAAAGTTACAGCACATTACAGGCCCTTCAGCCCACAATGTTGTGCCAACCATGTAACCTATGCTACAGACTGCCTAGAATTTCCCTAGTGCATAGCCCTTCATTTTTCTAAGCTCCATGTACCTGCCTAAGAGGCTCTTAAAAGACCCTATTGTATCTGCTTCCACCACCGCCGCTGGCATTCCACACACCCACCACTCTCTGTGTGGAAAAACTTACCCCTGACATCCCCTCTGTACCTATTTCCAAGTGCCTTAAAACTATGCCCCTCACGTTAGCCATTTCAGCCCTGAGAAAAAGCCTCTGGCTATCCATACGATCAATGCCTCTCATCACCTTATATACCTCTATCTTACCATTTATACTATACTGTCTTCAAATCGCTCACCTGCAGAATCACTCATGAATCCTATGAGGAGAATAGTACAGAGGTACTCTCAGGCCTGAAATGTGTTTATCCTCCATCTTGGGAATGTCTGCTGATGCTTACAGTTGCTGCATTTCCATAAAAAGGCATTGCATCTTGAAAAATATGCTGCCTACTGCTTGCTCACAATGTATTGGCTCGTGGTACACCTCTCCGATAGAGAGGGTCAGTTGTCACAGGTTAGTGTGGCCAAAGGGCAGATCCAGGATGAACTACCCCCTTGCTCATCGTATCAACAGCAATGGCCTTCAGTGGAGTTTCAGATTTACAGAAGCTTCAATGTGTAAATACTTCAACAGGCTCACCTGACCTCTGAAGGCCTCAGCTCTTTCATTCATCCTGTAGTGTGTCTCAGTAAGTTTGGAACGTTAGGCAAACATCACTGTGCTTTTTTGGCGTAACCATATTCAGATTTGTCACGAGGATATCTGCAGATGCTGGAAATTCAAGCAACACACACAAAATGCTGGTGGAACGCAGCAGGCCAGGCAGCATCTATAGGAAGAAGCACTGTCGACGTTTCAGGCCAAGACCCTTCGTCAGTCCTGATGATATTTCACTAAATATCTTAGATAGATGGATACCTTATTGATTCCCAAGGAAATTACAGTGTCACGGTAGCATTACAAGTGCACAGATTACAAGTCAATCTCAGGATTGCTACCTGTGCCACGTGCGAGTGAGGCGAAGAATAGAATGATTATGCACATTAATATGAGGCTGAGAGCATGGTGCAGGAAGGAAGGGTTCAGGTTTTTGGATAATTGGTCTTTGTTCCAGGGACATTGGGATCTGTTTCGAAGGGACGGTCTACATCTGAACTGGAGGGGTACTAACATTCTTGCAGGAATGTTTGCCAGTGCTGCTCGGGGGGGGGGGGGGGGTTTAAACTAGATGTGCAGGGGCGGGGATCCAGATTACGAGAGAAGATGATATGATGAAGGATAAGGGACAGGTGGGGAATACATGTTTCCCAAATATTAATTGTGTAAAGAAGAAAGGTGAGACAGAACATGTGTTGGAAAAGTTACATGTACAGAGGGTTGGTCAGAAGGAGCATGGGGTTAAATGTGTAGAAGGTTTGGGTGATCTTGAGAAGGTCATCAAAATTCAAGGTGCAATTAGCCCGATGGAAGTTCAAGGAGCTGGGTTAGGTACAGTAGACAGTGTTTTAAGCAAAGAGAGGAGGAATGGGCTAAGATTTCTATACTTGAATGCGCATAGTGTCAGAAATAAGACAGATGAGCTTGAAGCTCAGATGAAAATGGGGAACTACGATATTGTTGGGATAACGGAGACATGGCTGCAAGGGGATCAGGCCTGGGAATTGAGTGTACCAGGGTATACGTGCTACAGTAGAGACAGAAATATGGGAAGAGGGGGTGGGGTGGCCCTGTTGGTGAGGAATGAGATTCAGTCCTTAGCAAGAGGTGACTTGGGAACAGGGGAAGTAGAGTCTGTGTGGATTGAGCTGAGGAACAGTAAGGGTAAAAAGACCCTAATGGGTGTTGTGTACAGGCCCCCAAACAGTAGCGTGGATATTGGGTACAAGTTGATTAGGGAGTTAACATTGGCATGTGCTAAAGGTAATGCAGTTGTTATTGGAGATTTCAACATGCAGGTGAACTGGGAGAATCAGGTAGGTGCTGGACCACAGGATAGGGAGTTTGTGGAGTGTCTAAGGCAGGGGTCAGCAACCTTTACCACTGAAAGAGCCACTTGGACCCGTTTCCCACAGAAAAGAAAACACTGGGAGCCGCAAAACCCGTTTGACATTTAAAATGAAATAACACTGCATACAACGTTTTGTTTTGCCTTTATGCTATGTATAAACAAACTATAATGTGTTGCATTTATGAAATTGATGAACTCCTGCAGAGAAAACGAAATTACATTTCTGCATGCAACAAAAACATTTTGAACTCCGAAAAAAAGACGTTGGGTTGAAGGTTACTTTTAAGTAAAATACTCAACGTTTATTTGAGTCCTTCTTGTATTTATGAAAAACGGCAAACTTAAATTTGCCGCCAGCAGCCAACCAAAAATAACGTCAGCCAGCTGTCAACCTGAAAAATAAAAGGACTATTTCACTGAACAATGAAAACATATGAATATATGTAAAATAATACGCAATTAAAATATTTATCATACTTGTTCAGGTTGACTCACACCTGACAATGCAGTCGTATTCAGTAGGGATGGATCGATGCTTAGGGGAGTGACCGGGAAGGATAATGTGTTTTTTTCCTCTCTGAACTCACAGAAGCGTTTCCCAAACGATGTTTGCATTGCGATGATTGCAGAATGTAAATACTCCGAATTTATCATGTCGTGACATTGTTTGAACTCTCTCAAATTGGGGAAGTGAGACAATGTGCCTTTCTGTAAATCTCTGGCAAGCAACGTCAACTTGCGCTCGAATGCCAAAACATCCTCCAACATGTGCAGGGCTGTACGTCCTTACCCCGTTGAAGAGCTGTGTTCAGCGTGTTCAGGTGCGCTGTCATGTCTACCATGAAGTGTAGCTTTTCCAGCCACTCTGGCTGTTCCAGCTCAGGAAAGCTGAGCCCTTTGCTGCCCAGGGAAGTTTTCACTTCTTCCAGACGCGCGACAAAGCGTTTCAGCACCTCCCCTCTGGACAGCCAGCGATAAAAACACGTTGTAGCGGTTGCTACACGCAGTCAGTAAACTGCAATCAAAGATAGCTTTATTCGAACTAAACAGCCTTGCTTTTAAGCCTCCCTCAACCTGCCCCCCATGGGCGCGGATGCTGCAAAAGACACGTACTCACAAACCCCCGTAGGCTATCTCCCTTAGCCTGAACGCTGGCTAATTGTGAGCCAGTTCGGATGTGTCAGGAAATGAGTCGCCACAACGTCTTATTTAGATTGTACAAGATCACCATAATCTTCAAATTTAGATTTACATTTCAAAAACTAACAAACTAACATAAAATACATTTTAATTAAATACTGACCATGTAGCGGTGTGCTACACGCAGCGCTAAAATTACGACACGGAGTCGGTAACTGCAGTCGAAGGAAAAAACTTTATTCGAAATCTTCAGCCTCACTTTTAAGCCTCCCTCAACCTGCCCCCCCCCCCCAATGGCGCAGAGGCTCCAAAGCTCTGTGCTCGCAAACCCCCGTAGGCTATCTTATTGTGAGTCGGTTCGGATGTGCCAGGAAAAGGGTCGCCACAATCAATTATTTCCCAAAGCAACAGGGAGCCGCAGCACAGACGTAAAAGAGCCACATGTGGCTCCGGAGCCGCGGGTTGCCGACCCCCGGTCTAAGGGATGTATTTTTGGAACAGCTTGTGCTTGAGCCAACCAGGAACAAAGCTATTTTGGACTTGGTGATGTGTAATGAACAGGAATTGATAAGTGATCTTGAAGTAAAGGAGCCATTAGGAAGTAGTGGTCATAACATGATAAGTTTTTATCTACAATTTGAGAGGGATAGGGGCAGATCAGAGGTGTCAGTGTTGCAATTAAATAAAGGAGACTATGGAGGCATGAAGGAAGAGCTGGCCAAAGTTAAATGGGCGGATGTCCTGGCAGGAAAGACAGTGGATCAGCCGTGGCAGATATTCTTGGGGATAATACAAAAGATGCAAAAGCAGTTCATTCCAATGAGAAGGAAGGATTCAAAGAGGGGGAAGGGGCCACAGTGGTTGACAAAGGAAGTCAGAGATTGTATAGCATTAAAGAAAAATAAGTATGACAGGGCTAAGATGAGTGGGAATACAGATGATTGGGAAAGTTTTAAGGAACAGCAGATTTTAACTAAAAAAGCAATACGGAGAGAAAAAATCAGGTATGAGCTCAGTCTAGCCTGGAATATAAAAGGGGATAGCAAAAGCTTTTTTAGCTATGTGAAGAGAAAGAAGATAGTTAAGAACAATGTTGGCCCCTTGAAGAATGAATTGGGAGAAATTGTTATGGGAAACAGGGAAATGGCAACAGAATTTAATGCGTACTTTAGATCTGTCTTCACCAGGGAGGACACAAGCAATCTCCCAGATGTATGGATGGGCCAGGGTCATAAGATATCAGAGGAATTGAGAAGATTGACATTAGGAAAGAAACTGTGATGAGTAGACTGGTAAGATTGAAGGCTAATAAATCCCCGGGTCCAGTTGGTCTGCATCCGAGGGTTCTAAAAGAGGTGGCTCAGGAAATTGCAGATGCATTGGTAATCATTTTCCAATGTTCCTTAGATTCAGGATCAGTTCCTGAAGATTGGAGAGTGGCTAATGTTATCCCACTTTTCAAGAAGGGAGGGAAGGAGAAAACAGAGAACTATCGCCCTGTTAGCCTAACGTCAGTCGTGGGAAAGATGCTTGAGTCCATTATTAAGGACGAAATAGTGGCACATCTTGATGGTAGTAATAGGATTAGGCCGAGCCAGCATGGATTTACCAAGGGCAAATCATGCTTGACTAATCTGTTGGAGTTTTTTGAGGGTGTAACAAGGATGTTAGACGAGGGTAAGCCAGTGGATGTTGTGTACCTAGATTTTCAGAAGGCATTCGATAAGGTGCCACATAGGAGATTGGTGAGTAAAATCAGAACTCATGGCATTGGGGGCAGGGTTTCAACATGGATAGAAAACTGGTTGGCAGATGGAAAGCAAAGGGTAGCAGTGAATGGGTGTTTCTCGGACTGGCTGGAGGTGACTAGTGGGGTACCATAGGGCTCTGTATTGGGACCACAGCTCTTTACGATTTATGTCAACGATTTAGATGAGGGCATTGAAAACTATATCAGCAAGTTTGCTGACGAACTAAACTGGGTGGCAGTGTGACACGCGAAGAGGACGTTAGGAGAATACAGGGAGACTTGGATAGGCTGGGTGAGTGGGCAGATACTTGGCAGATGTCATTCAATGTGAATAAATGTGAAGTTATCCACTTTGGAAGCAGGAACAAGAGGGCAGAGTATTGTCTGAACGGTGTTGAGTTAGGTAAGGGAAAAATGCAAAGAGACCTAGGAGTCCTAGTTCATCAGTCAATGAAGGTGAATGAGCAAGTGCAACAGGCAGTGAAGAGGGCAAATGGAATGTTGGCCTTTATTACAAGGGGAATTGAGTACAAGAGCAAGGATGTCCTTTTGCATTTGTACAGGGCCCTGGTGAGACCACACCTGGAATATTGTGTACAGTTTTGGTCTCCAGGTTTAAGGAAGGACATTCTGGCAATTGAGGAAGTGCAGCGTAGATTCACTAGGTTGATTCCTGGGATGGCAGGGCTGTCTTACGCAGAGAGATTGGAGAGATTGGGCTTGTACACACTGGAATTGAGGAGATTGAGAGGGGATCTGATTGAAACGTTTAAGATAATTAAGGGATTTGATAGGATTGAGGCAGGAAATATGTTCCAGATGTTGGGAGAGTCCAGTACCAGAGGGCATGGATTGAGAATAAGAGGTCAGTTATTTAAAACAGAGTTGAGGAAGAACTTCTTCTCCCAGAGAGTTGTGGAGGTGTGGAATGCACTGCCTCAGAAGATGGTGGAGGCCTATTCTCTGGATGCTTTCAAGAAGGAGCTAGATAGATATCTGATGGATAGGGGAATCAAGGGATATGGGGACAAGGCAGGGACTGGGTATTGATAGTGAATGATCAGCCATGATCTCAAAATGGCAGTGCAGACTCGAGGGGCCGAATGGTCTACTTCTGCACCCATTGTCTATTGTCTATATACATATATTAGAAGAGAAGTAAGAAAGAAGTTACTTCAAGCAGTCTAACAGGCGGGGATCATCACTTCCCCATCGATAGGGTGACTCATTATAGAGCCTAATGGCTGAGGGTTAGAATGACGCTCTTTGGAGCAGCGCAATTGGCTTATTCTGTCACTGAAAGTGTCCCTCTGTTCAGCCAAGATGGCACCCAGAAGATGAGAAACATTAATGGTTGGAAGGCACATTGTAATCCATATTTATTTATCGAAGTGTAAACACATGTTCCATTGAATTTTGACTGTTCAATAGGATTAGTTCAAAACAATTTCAATTCTGTTCAAATGCAGAAGACTGTGATAACAACAGACTTTATTAAATTGAGCGTATTTAAATTTAACATTTTTTCACTTGCTACATGAGGGGTGCTTAGCCTGAAAATGCAGAGAAGCTGGAAGTGCATTCAGTTTAAATTCATTGACAATTTCTCTCTTGTAAACATGTGAGAACTCTTGGTGTGAGAACGTGTGAGAATCATTCCCTCATGGTGTGAGAACGTGTGAGAATCATTCCCTCATGGTGTGCTTTAAGGTCTCTCCTGGCTGTAATGATCTCACTAGATTTCATCATTGCACTAAACTATTGAAGCATCAGTGTTTTTCCGATGTGTGCATCAGATTAAGGGAAGCAAAGCCTAAAACCTGCATCAGTTCCATTGAAACACAAGGAAATCTGCAGATACTGGAAATTCAAGCAACACACACAAAATGCTGGTGGAACACTGCAGGCCAGGCAGCATCTATAGGGAGAAGCACTGTCGACGTTTTGGGTCGAGACCCTTCGTCAGGACTAACTGAAAAAAGAGATAGTAAGAGATTTGAAAGAGGGAGGGGGAGGGGGAGATCCAAAATGATAGGAGAAGACAGGAGGGGGAGGGATGAAGCTAAGAGCTGGAAAGTTGATTGGCAAAAGGGATACAGAGCTGGAGAAGGGAAAGGATCATGGGATGGGAGGCCTATGGAGAAAGAAAGGGGGAGGGGAGCACCAGTGGGCGATGGAGAACAGGCAAGGAGTGGTTGTGAGAGGGACAGAGAGAGGAAAGGGGGGGGGGGAAGATATATATATATATATATATATATATATATAAATAAATAGATAGATAGATAAATAAATAAATAAATAAATAAATAAGGGATTGGGTAAGAAGGGGAGGGGGCATTAACAGAAGTTAGAGAAGTCAATGTTAATGCCATCAGGTTGGAGGCTACCCAGACGGAATATCAGGTGTTATTCCTCCAACCTGAGTGTGGCTTATTGGTGAGACGCGACGCAGACTGGGAGACCGTTTCACTGAATGGAACAAATGCTACACCTGCCCTTACATTTCCTCCCTCACCACCATTCAGGGCCTCAGACAGTCCTTCCAGGTGAGGCGACACTTCACCTGTGAGTCGGCTGGTGTGGGATACTGCGTCTGGTGCTCCCAGTGTGGTCTTTTATACATTGGTGAGACCCGACGCAGACTGGGAGACTGTTTTGCTGAACACCTACGCTCAGTCCACCAGCGAAAGCAGGATCTCCCAGTGGCCACACATTTTAATTCCACGTCCCATTCCCATTCTGTTATGTCTATCCATGGCCTCCTCTACTGTCAAGATGAAGCCACACTCAGGTTGGAGGAACAACACCTTATACACTGTCTGGGTAGCCTCCAACCTGATGGCATGAACGTTGATTCCTCTAACTTCTGTTAATGCCCCTCATCCCCTTCTTATCCCAAACCCTATTTATTTATTTGTTTATGTATTATGTCCTTTTTCACTTTTCTCTCTCTTTTTTCTCTCTGTCCCTCTCACAATCACTCCTTGCCTGCTCTCCATCTCCCTCTGGTGCTCCCCTCCCCCTTTCTTTCTCCTTTGGCCTCCCGTCCCATGATCCTCTCCCTTCTCCAGCTCTGTATCCTTTTTGCCAA
Source organism: Hypanus sabinus (assembly GCF_030144855.1). Taxonomy (NCBI): domain Eukaryota; kingdom Metazoa; phylum Chordata; class Chondrichthyes; order Myliobatiformes; family Dasyatidae; genus Hypanus; species Hypanus sabinus. Next base: position 61,568,790 of record NC_082723.1, on the reverse strand, counting down.
TCAACTTTCCAGCTCTTAGCTTCATCCCTCCCCCTCCTGTCTTCTCCTATCATTTCGGATTTCCCCCTCCCCCTCCCACTTTCAAATCTCTTACTATCTCTTCTTTCAGTTAGTCCTGACGAAGGGTCTCGGCCCGAAATGTCGACTATACTTCTCCCTATAGATGCTGCCTGGCCTGCTGTGTTCCACCAGCATTTTGTGTGTGTAGTTTCAGTTCCATCCAATGCATTCAACAAGGGAAAATCTGTAGTTGCTAGAAATCTGACATTGGTCTGGAAATACTGCAAGTACTCAGCAGGTCAGGCAACATCTAGTTCAGATGAGGGGCTATTGAACAAAACATTAACTATGTTTCTCCTTCCATTGCAGCTGCCTGACCTGCTGAGTATCTCCCTCAAACTTCATTGTTAGAATGCCAGTATTTCCTTCTATCTTCGGCTTATCATCAGTTCCCTTGGTTACTGACATCCCGGTGAAATCTGCATACATTCTGCCTCCTGCATGCCTTGTTCTACCCAACAAGTGTACCTTTATTGCATTCAGACATCTTCATCCCTCCTCCCTTGTTTACCTCTTTACCTCTTAGTTCTTTCAGTTTTCACTTGTATAGTGTGAGGTACCCTGTGCTCGGCTCCTAGTCATCTCACTAAAGAAGAGTCAGGTTAATGTCGAAGGGTCTTGGCCCGAAACATCGCCATCGCTTCTCCCTATAGATACTGCCTAGGCTGCTGTGTTCCACCAGCATTTTGTGTGTGTTGTTTTCAGGTTAATGTAACTGACTTGGGAAAAATTGGTGATGAAGATTACATGACTCAAGCATATGTAGGAAAGCAGATGTAAGAAAGAGGCCTAATCATTGCACCAAGCACATGTCCTGAAATTTCCTCTGCAGCAGAACCCCAGCAAATTTCCAGGTCTGGCCTCTCTCCAGAATTGTTACTCTGCCTTCCGCGTCTGTTGAGACGCACTGTCGGTCGATAGCATTGCCTTGCCTGACCCAGTTTACTTGCCCAAGTGAACTGAGAAACAGCACATTTCCTCGGTCTTTCTCTGAATCAGTGCTGAGTCTTCATCGCTTGCATGCTGCTGTGCCTTGAATCAAACTGAGCTAATCTCCCCAAGATTTAACCAGGGCCGAACAAAAGCAGGCAAGTTAAAACTTAACTGAAATTCAAATGCTGCAGGCTGCATAGCCAGATTTAATGTGCTCAGTAATACAAGTTCATATTCTTCTGCATAATTCAATTTTTTTAATTTAAGAGATCATTATTTGATTTGCAACAATTCTCAAAGTGAGACCTCACCCGGTGCCTCAACATCACATCCCTGCTCTTGTACTCTAAACCTCTTGAAATGAATATTATAAAGGAATATTATATTCCTGAGATGGTTCTTTCTGTACACCTTCTATAATATATATGAAATCCATTATTCACTCTAACTATATTCTGCATCCAGTTTGGAAGATTTCAACACCTGATTAACCTGTACCTGTTCGGTGGAATGCTGCTAGATGCTGTTTGAAACATCCAGCCAATATGAGAGGCTGTTACTGTAAGTGATTAGTGCAGGAGGGGCACTGTGGCTGCAGTTGTACCTGAGTAGAGGGGGGATATTCCCATCTGAGGGAAGATGTGGTGGTCTGTCTCTTTGGAGGCCACTGGCCTCCCAGAAAACAGTGAGATCCCAGTGAGAGATCAACGCCACACTCCAGAAACCTGGATACAGCCCCAGAGGAGGTTTAGTAGGCACCCTTGAGTGGCCTGTCAATCATCAGTTCAGCTCACATTAGTAGCCACCAACTCAATTATTGACACGAGTAGGGAGTTTACGAGTGGGACCTTTGATGGTGGAATAGATGGCTTTGTTGCCAAGTTTGCAGATGATGCGAAGATTGGCAGATAGTGTTGAAGAAACAGATAGGCTGCAGAAGGACACAGACAGATTAGTAAAATGGGCAAGGAAGGGGCAAATGAAATACAATGTTGGAAAAAGCCAAGTCATGTACTTTGGTAGTAGAAATAGATGTGCAAACTATTTTCCCAATCCAAAAAGATGTAAAGGGAGTTGGGAGTCCATGTGGGGAACTCCCTAAGGATTAACTTGCAGGTTGGGTTGGAGGTGAGGAAGGCAAATGCAACATTAGCATTCATTTCAAGAGATTTAGAGTACAAGAGCAGGGATGTGATGTTGAGGCTTTATAAGGCACTGGTGAGGTCTCACTTTGAGAATTGTGAACAGTTTTGAGCTCCTCATCTAAGAAAACCTATGCTGGCATTGGAGAGGCTTCAGAGGAAGTTCACAAGGATGATTCTGGGAATCAAAGGATTATCATACAAGGGTTGTTTGATGGCTCTGGGCCTGTACTTGCTGGAATTTAGAAGGGTGAGGGTGGATTTCATTGAAAACTTTTGAAAGTTGAAAGGCCTAGACGGAGTAGATGTGGAAAGGATGTTTCCCACGGTAGGGGAGTCTAGGACAAGAGGGCACAGCCTCAGGATAGGAGGTATCCATTTAAAACAGAGATGCAGAGAAATTTCTTTAGCCAAAGGTTGGTGAATTTCTGGAATGTATTACCACGGGCAGCTGTGGAGGCCAGGTTATTGGGTGTATTTAGCTAGAGCTTGATAGGTTCTTGATTGGACATGGCATCAAAGGTTATGGGGAGAAGACTGGGGAATGAAGCTGAGGAGGGGATAAAAGGATCAGCCATGACTGAATGGTGGAGAAGACTCAATGGGCCAAATGTCCTAATTCTGCTCCTATGTGTTATGGTCTTATGGACCTGCACAAGATGACAGACCAGGAATGAATAGCCAAGTCAAGGACAAAGGGGAGACTGGTGATTTCCGGCCTGAACCCAGGGTGCACTACAAGTTCTGTTGCAGAGGACCCAGAGGAAAATGTTGTAGTATACTAAATGAGGCATTTGAGTCCATTTCAGTATCAAGGACCATGAATGAGCTTTGAACTCACCTGGCAGAGTGCTGCAGACAGGAAAACAAATTTTAGTGTCTTTATCTGGGGGGCGGGCAATTCTAGGTGAGAGGGGAAGAATACTCTCTTTTTACCCAGTTCAATAGGTGTAACTCCAGACGGACTTGTGGTTCAATCTGAAATGGCCTCCTGAACAGCCAACAAGCCTCTAGTTCCTGGGCATTTAAGGATGGGAAACAAATTCTGGTCTTGCCATAAATGCCAGAAATCCTGAGAAATAAATTAACAAAAAAAGAAAAAATGATGCAGTTAACATTTCCATATTTTGATCTTTGAAATCCAGGGAACTTCAAAATAAAAAGCATCCTCTTTCTTGTCTAGTCACTTGGTGTCGTGCATGACCTGCTTCTACTCCAGTTCTGTGTGTTCTGAAGGTGGAATCTCATGTGGATAGGGTGGTGAAGAAAGCTTTTGGTATGCTGGCCTTTATAAATCAGAGCATTGAGTATAGGGGTTGGGATGTAATGTTAAAATTGTACAAGGCATTGGTAAGGCCAAATTTGGAGTATTGTGTACAGTTCTGGTCACCGAATTATAGGAAAGATGTCAACAAAATAGAGAGAGTACAGAGGAAATTTACTAGAATGTTACCTGGGTTTCAGCACCTAAGTTACAGAGAAAGGTTGAACAAGTTAGGTCTTTATTCTTTGGAGCGTAGAAGGTTGAGGGGGGACTTGATAGAGGTATTTAAAATTATGAGGGGGATAGATCGAGTTGACGTGGATAGGCTTTTTCCATTGAGAATAGGGGAGATTCAAACAAGAGAATATGAGTTGAGAGTTGGGGGCAAAAGTTTAGGGGTAACACAAGGGGGAACTTCTTTACTCAGAGAGTGGTAGCTGTGTGGAATAAGCTTCTAGTAGAAATGGTAGAGGCAGGTTCGATTTTGGTTATTTTAAAAAAAATTGGATTTATCGGCTGAGTGCAGGTAGGTGGGACTAGATGAGAGTAAGCATTCAGCACGGACTAGAAGGGCCAAGATGGCCTGTTTCTGTGCTGTAATTGTTATATGGTTGTGTGCTGTCTGCTGAGGCCGGTTTGGGATGCACAGACTCTGCCATGGGTTGAAGAGGTGATGATTGACAAGGTAGCTGGATGGGTATTTTGTGACATGGTGCACTCCTTCCAGCATTTATGCTGAGACACTAAACGCTCCCGATCCACAGGCTTGAGATTCTTAACCCCATCACAGTTGCCCTTCATTTTCGTGTCATTGGCCAGGCTTTCGCACAAGTTGCTGGGAAGTTCCACTTGTTCAAGGAGGATTCACATGGTGCCACATGGTAAATCATTTCCTCCCAATAATCACTTATCATGGTAAATCATGCATTCACATGGTGCCACATGGTAAATCGTTTCCTCCCAATAATCACTTATCATGGTGTAACTTAGCAAAGTCTGTTGTTAGGCGTTCTGGTCACATGGCTTTCCCAGTCGAGTTGACCACATGCTTTCAATGCCTGCCTTCAGTGAGAGGTGGCTAGGGTATCCCTGTTGGGGATAAGTTTGAACAACAGAGGCATGTCATTGAAGGACCTCTGTTTTGCACATATTAAGTGCCAGGCACCATCCCTTGTATACTTTAGGGAGTCGACAGTGACTGGGAACGCAACCTCTGAACATGTGCATATTCAAATGTCATCTGTGTGCTGCAGTTCAGTGTCTGTGGTTAGAGTAATCTCGATTCTGAAGTGGAGATGAAAGAGTTTCAGCAGTTTCCATTTGTCCTGCAGACTGGCTCACACTACCACTGGGACCTTGTTGGCAGAAGGGGCAAAGTTGCAAAAAAAGAGACTGAGAAACAAGCTGCCTTAGCTGAGCACTGGTCCACCCATTGCAGCTGTTGCAAACAAGTTATGGAGGTAGCTTAATTACTTGGTGGATGGACAGTTCTAGCCAGTCTGAGTTTGGCTTTTAAGGCATTTGCCAAAATGGCAAGCTCTTAGAACAAGCACATTTGCATCTCTCATGAGAAGGAGGACTCGTATTAGGCAAAATAAGCGAAGGAAGTAAATTAATTATTCAGAACAATATTTCTAAAATGGATTGAGCAAAGCAAGTTATTAACAATATCCCTGCTGCAGCTACATTATTAACAGGGTGGGAACAATTCTGCTATTGCCTTCAAATGAGCATTGAGTACATTATTTAGTACATCTATTGCTGTGTTGAATATGTTGTGATTTTAGTTCAAGTGATGATTTGATACAGATGGATAAATCAGGCTTACAATTGCACAGTTCTTTTGTGTGGGAAGTCTCCCTTAAATTAAGGCATATCCTCATTGGGTTTAGCCGCTACAGAATTATTTTATCAGATAGAAAGGATGATTCCAATCAACAGATGTTCTGTAATCTTGGTGAAGGCTTCAGACTGCTCATAAATGATTCAGTGTGGTACTGACTAGGAAATCAAAGACCATATCTACATGAAGCAATCTCAATATTTAAATAGGTCTTTCAGAATGTGTGAGTCCACTCCATGCCTGAAGGCAAGGTACTAGCCTTCAACGTTCAGTCTTTGCATTTACAGGGGTTGGTTTTCAATGATTCTGAGGAGCTTGTTACCACAGTGCAAATTTGATTTGAAGATCTTTAGTTTATCGCGAGATTCATAAATTGGATTTACTCCCAGGTCTGTCTCAGATGTTGTATAAAGTGACTAATGGTTTTGTGGCACCGGTTCAACAGCACTGATGATCGGAATTAATAAATGTGTTCCTCAAAAATGAGCTGCTAACTATACTACATCTTTTTGATACCTTGGAGTGTTGAGACAGGGTCAGTGTTACATTAAGACCTTGACTGAAGTCCATGATTTAGTTCAAAGTGAATTTATTATTAAAGAGCATATATGTCACCATATACAACCCTGAGATTTGTTTCCTTGCGGGCATACTCAGGAAATCCAAGAAGCATAAGAGAATCAGTGAAAGAAACAGGGCAGACGAGCAAGAGATGCGCAAAGAACAACAAACTCTGCAAATACAAAATTTAAAAAAAAACAATAAATATGGAGAACATGAGATGAAAAGTCCTTGAAAGTAACTGCAATGGTCGTAGGAACAGTTCAGTAATGGGTCAAGTGAAGTTGAATGACTATCAAAGTTCAAAGTAAATTTATTATCAAAGTACATATATTTCACTGTATACAAACCTGAGATTCATTTTCTTGTGGACATACTCAGTAAATCCATAGAACAATAACCATAACACATTGGTTCAAGAGCTGTGATGATTGAGGGATAGTAACTGTTTCTGAACATGGTGGTGTTCTTGTAGCTTCAGACAGCAGTGGGAAGAGAGCATGTCCTGATGATTGACGTAGCTTTCCTGTGGCAGTGTGTCATGTAGATGTGTTCAATGGTTGGGAGGACTTTATCTGTGATGCACTGGGCCATACCCCTACTTTTTGTAGGATTTTCCATTCAAGGGCTTTGGTGTTTCCATACCAGGCTCTGATGCAGCCAGTCAATATGCTCTCTGCCACACATCTATGGAAGTTTGTCAAAGTTTCAGATGTCATGCTGAATCTCTGCATACTCCTAAGGAAGTGCAGGAGCTGCCTTACTTTCTTCATAATCACACTTACATGCTGGGCAGGTTCCCCGAGATAATAACAACTAGGAATTTAAAATTGCGAACTCTCCCCATTTCTGATCCTCCAATGAGGATTGCTCATAGACCTCTGGTTTCCTTCTCTTCAAGTCTATAATCAGCTCCTTGCTTTTGTTGCATTGAGTAAGAGGTTCTTGTTACGACACCACTCAGCCAGAACTTCAATCACCCTCTTGTATGCTGATTCATCACCACCTTTGATTTGGCCTATGACAGTGCTAACTTGGATATGGCATTGGAGCTGTGCTTAGCCTCACAGTCATTAGTCTAAAGCCAACACAGCAAGGGACAAAGCACACTGTGATTATCACTGCTGATTCAAGAGCCGGATGGATAGGGGATAATAAAGTGGTGCGAATTCTGAAGCCTTACCTTCTTCCTGATGGTAGAAGTGAGCATGACTTCAGTGGTGGTGGCTGTCCCTGACGATGGATGCTGCTTTCCTATGACAATGCTCCTTGTAGATGTGGTCAACGGAGGGGAGGGTTTTACCTGCAATGGAGTGGGCTGTATCCACTACTCTTTGTAGGATTTTCCATTCGTGGGTATTGGTGTTTCCATACCAGGCTATGATGTAGCCAGTCAATATACTTTTCACTACACTTCTCCAGAAGCTTGTCATAGTTTTAGATGCCATGCCAAATCCAAGCAAACTTCTAAGGAAGTAGAGGTGCTACCGTGCTTTCTTTGTAATTACACTCGTGCTGGTCGCAAGACAGGTCCCTTGAACATGGAGGAATTTAAAGTCGCTGACCCTCTCCACCTTTGCTCCCTGGTTGAGGACTGGGTCATGGACCTCTGGTTTCCTCCTCCTGATTCTTGGATCAGCTCCTTAGTTTTGCTGACATTGAGTGAGAGGTTGTTGTTGTGACACCACTCAGCCAGATTTTCAATCTGCTTCCTGAAGTCGACAAAGAGCATCCTGACGTATGCATCTTTGCTATTCAGACTGAGCAAAGAGCCAAGGAGACGGCATCTGCTGTGGCATCACAATTGGCCTTTGTTGACAATCGCCATATGTTGACAATGCCACAGATGAAAATAGTGTGGGGTGGTAGAGAGATGTTGAGGGTTATGAATTCTTTCATATTGTTTGATTAGTCTAAAATATTTGTGTTCCTTGTGTATCCGCAGGCATGCTTTCATTATAGATCAGAAGGCGTCCATATTAGGCCTACTTCTTGCTCTCGAACTGCATTTATCAGAACACAGAATTCAGGATAGTACAGCACTGGGGGAGGTCCTTCATTTAACCAAGTGAACTAAACTGATAACTTAATACCTAACTAAGCTAATCCCTTTTGCCTACACAAAGTCCATATCTCTCCAATCTCTGCATATCCATGTGCCTATCTATGAGCCTGTTAAATGCCCCTATGATTTTTTTCCTTCACCACCATCCCTGGTAGCACATTCCAGGACCCCACCAGTCTCTCTGTAACAAAAAAACAACTAGCCCAACACATCTCCATTGCTTTTATCCCTCTCATCTTTAAATGCATGCACTCTGGTATTGAACATTTCAACCCTGGGAGAAAAATAACAGTCCTCTCCTCTACCTTTGTCTCTCATAATCTCATAAGTCTCTGTCAGGTCTCCCACCCAGCCTGCACTGCGCCGGAGAAATCGACTCATGTTTGTCCATCCTCCCCTCATAGCATAAGCCCTACAATCTGGGATTGTTAAATCTCTTCTGCACCTTCTCAAAAGCCTCAACGTCCTTCCTACAATAGGGCAGCCAGAACAGAATAGAATACACCGGGTGTGGCCTAACTCAGGTTTATGAAGCTGCAACATAACTTGCTGATTCTTGAATGCAATGTCTGAACTGAAAAAGATGCACTCTGCATATCCATTTGGTACAATAATACAGAACACCAAGATAGGGAAGATTTACTGCAACCACCCATCTCCCTCCCAGGGCAGTTTCCCCTGCAACCTCTGGAGGTACAACACAAGTCCCCATACCTCCTCCATCACCACTATCCAGGGACCTAAACAGAGAGGTTCAACCCTCCAACCTTATTTGTTGCATCCGGTACTCCTGTTGGGCTCTGCTGTACATCAGAATGTTTTGTGGCAGCTGCATAGAGCAAGGCAAAGAAAAATTACAGTAACTTACAAATATAAGTCGATAGTGCATGAGTTGAGTAACAAAGTCATGTTCACGGGCCATTCAGAAAAATGAAGTCACGTTCATTGGTCCATGGGCCATTCTGAAATATGATGGTAGAGAAGATAACCATATAACAATTACAGCACGGAAACAGGCCATCTCGGCCCTTCTAGTCCGTGCTGAACGCTTACTCTCACCTAGTCCCACCTACCTGCACTCAGCCCATAACCCTCCATTCCTTTCCTGTCCATATACCTATCCAATTTTACTTTAAATGACGAAATTGAACCTGCCTCTACCACTTCTACTGAAAGCTCATTCCACACAGCTACCACTCTCTGAGTAAAGAAGTTCCCCCTCATGTTACCCCTAAACTTTTGCCCCTTAACTCTCAACTCATGTCCTCTTGTTTGAATCTCCCCTACTCTCAATGAATAAAGCCTATCCACGTCAACTCTATCTACCTCTATCAAGTCCCTCCTCAACCTTCTATGCTCCAAAGAATAAAGACTTAATTTGCTCAACCTTTCTCTGTAACTTAGGTGCTGAAACCTAGGTAACATTCTAATAAATCTACTCTGTGCTCTCTCTAATTTGTTGACATCTTTCCTATAATTCGATGACCAGAACTATGCACAATACTCCAAATTTGGCCTCACCAATGCCTTGTACAATTTTAATATTACATCCCAAGGTAAAGCTGCTCATAAAACATTGAGTGTGGGTATGTCAGTGAGGGTGAGATTCATCACAAACTGGGTGACCACTTTGCCAGCCACATGTGTTCCATCTGCCTTGGCCGTCCAGAGTTGCTGGCTGTAGTTCGTTTCATTCTCCTCCCCATTGACATGACTGTATTTGGCCTGTTGCACGGCCAGAGGAACAGCATCTCCTATTTCATGATATAGGAAATGGCATGATCCTCAAATACTCCAGTTTCAGGTAAGCTGCTTCTCCTCTGACCATTTTCTCTGCTGCTCTACCCAGTTCCTCGATTACCCTGTTTCTTTCTGCTCTTCCAACCAGTCCATCTGCCCATCACCCACACGCTTGGCCAGGCAACATTCTCATAAAATTTTCCCTGAACACTTTCCAGTCCACATCGTTCCTATAAGAGGACGACCAAAACTGTACACAGTGCTCCAAGTGCAGCCTCACCAATAATTGTCTGTAATTGTCTGAGTAGGTGTGATGGAAGAGAAAGTGTGTCACTTCTTTAATATATTTGCTGTTCTGCAGTAACGTGGCAGATTTTGTGAATGTCTTTATTGTCTATGTGGAAATGCAGTCAGGATAGCAATCCATTTTTGTGTCGAGGATGGAGATTTGAACTTTGTGGATCTGAATACTGGAAAAGGAGTTTATCTCTCATACCTCTGTAGCACCAGAAGAACATATCCTAGAATAGTTAACACTTCGAGTTATGATTCATCCTGTAGTGTCAGAGTGTCATTCATTGCTGAAGAAATAGGCTAATACCATACAGTCACAAATAATTTATCATTGCACTCGTCTCTCTGAAGATTAGGGTATGAAGGAAGTTTGGAGACAGTGCAGCTCAGAATGTAGGTAGAGCTAGAGAAGGCCATTTAGCCCCTTATGGTCATTCACTGATCACTGCTGGTTTTTTATATCAGTAGCATTTTCCATCACTAACCCCTTATTCCTTCATTCCCTTATTATAGAAAAAGCTACCGTTTTATGCGATAGCATCAGAAGTGGTCTCAATTATAAAAAGGAATGTTTTTAATTCATTGTGCAAAGACGGAGTAGAGATCGTGGTGTCAAGGGTGTTCTGGAGCCGGACCCTGCAAAGCAAACTGGGAAACCAGAGACTCCAGAGGCTTGCTGTCTTCTCTGTTGGTTTCAGCTGAGCCCTGCTTATTCATTTTTGCATTTCATTTAGTAATCCAATCATTTGCCATTTTACGAACAGTGCACATTTTTTTTCTTGAACTTTGTTCAAAGAAAATATTGCATTCTATTGCATTTTTATTCACTGAGAAGCAATTCAAGTTTTTTTTTATTAAATTAAACTGACACAAAGTTAAGAGACCCTTCCAAAATCAGAAGCACTGGAAATGGAAATTTGGCTCGAGTTGAAATTGTCAGTTATAATTCCATAAAAGCTTAACAAGAAGTGACAGAAGGGTTTTTTTTTTGATGTCATGAGTGGTGGCAGCCAGTGATGCACAGCTGGAGTGGCAGCGAAGGCAGACTTAATCGTAGCATTGAGAGAGGACCCAGACATGTCACTGAAGGGGACTAATTTGTAGGGATATGGTGGTGGGTGAACGGTAAGGGGGTAGTAGTGATGACTCTTGCACATAGGCAGGGTAGATTGATGGGATGAATGGCCGTCGTCCATATAATGATTCTGTGAATGAGAATGTTAAAATTATTTGCAAACCTGATGAACTGTACACTCTTCAACTGCTTTTGTTCAAACTCACATCTCTTTCTTGTGGAAATAAAATAGGTTAACAGTTTGATTTCTGTTGAATGATTCATTGATATACAGTGTAAAAAGAAGCAGTCCCAACCCCAGTCCCTGTGGAACACCACTAGTTACCGGCAGGCAACCAGAAAAAGTCCCCTTTATTCCCGCTCTTTGCCTCCTGCCAGTCAATCAATCTTCTATCCATATTAATATCTTTCCTGTAGCACCTTGGGCTGTTACGAGGGGTGATAGATAAGTTTGTGGCCTAAGGTAGAAGGAGTCAATTTTAGAAAATCTAGCACTTTTATTTTTCAACATATTCCCCTCCTACATTTACACTCTTAGTCCAGCGGTTGTGGAGCATATGGATCTTGGACCTCCAGATGGGTCCACAGATGGGTGATTGATAAGTTCGTGGCCCAAGGTGGAAGGAGATGAGTTATACAGCTCTCATTACATGCACGTGCAGTTCTACTCTTTGATTATGCAGAAAGTTTGAAGTTAACGCATCCGGGTGATTGATAAGTTTGTGGCCTAAGGTAGATCCCTCATCTCATTGGAGATGTGTTATTACCTTCAAACTTTTTGATTTGCTTTCTAGCAGATTTGGCACATTGTGGGCTGACTGGCCTGTTCCTGTGCTGTACTCTTCTAACTCCTATGTTTTAAAACAAAGTTTATTAACTGATAACATAATAATGTACTGCTTTGCACTATAGTGTGGCATCCCAACTGCCATCAGATATGCTTCTTAGTTAAAGGATTGTAAATTTGTTTAGCCTTTGTGGTATATTCTATACCATTAGCTGAAGCATGAACATGATTCTTATCAAACTACCACTTGTAGCTCTTTTGTCAGAATCAGGTTTATTATCACCGGCATGTGACGTGAAATTTGTTAACTTAACAGCAGCAGTTCAATACAATACATAATCTAGCAGAGAGGAAAAAAATAAAAATAATAATAATAAGTAAATCATTTACAGTATATGCATATTGAATTTTTTTTTAAACGTGCAAAAATGGAAATACTGTATATTTTTTTTAAAAAAGTGAGGTAGTGTCTAAAGGTTCAATGTCCACTTTGGAATTGGGTGGCAGAGGGGAAGAAGCTGTTCCTGAATTGCTGAGTGTGTGCCTGCAGGCTTCTGTGCCTCTTCCTGATGGCAACAGCGAGAAAAGGGCATGCCCTGTGTGCTGGAGGTCCGTAATAATGGATGCTGCCTTTCAGAGAGACCACTCCCTGAAGATGTCCTGGGTTCTTTGTAGGCTAGTACCCAAGATAGAGCTGACTAGATTTACAACCTTCTGCAGCTACTTTCAGTCCTGTGCAGTAGCCCCTCCATACCAGACAGTGATGCAGCCTTTCAAATGCTCTCTGCAGTACATTTGTTGACATGTCAAATCTCTTCAAACTCCTAGTATCGCCACTATCTTGCCTTCATTATAACTATATTGATATGTTGGGACCAGGTTAGATCCTCAGAGATCTTGACACACAGGAACTTGAAACTGCTCACTCTCTCCACTTCTGATCCCTCTATGAGGATTGGTATGTGTTCCTTCGTCTTACCCTTCCTGAAGTCTATGATCAGCTCTTTCGTTTTACTGACATTGAATGCCAGGTTGTTGCTGCGGCACCACTCCACTAGTTGGCATATCTCACTCCTGTGCACCGTCTCATCACCACCTGGGATTCCACCAACAATGATTGTATCAGAAGCAAATTTGAGCTATGCCTAGCCACACAGTCATGTCTATATAGAGAGTACAGCAGTGGGCTAAACACACACCCCTGACAGGCGCCAGTGTTGATCGTCAGCGAGGAGGAGATGTTATCACCAATCCGCACAGATTGTGGCCTTCTGGTTAGGAAGTCGAGGATCCAATTGCAGAGGGAGGTACAGAGGCCCAGGTTCTGCAACTTCTCAGTCAGGATTGTGGGAATGATGATATTAAATGCTGAGGTATAGTCGATGAACAGGATCCTGCCGTAGGTGTTTGTGTTGTCCTGGTGGTCTAAAGCTGTGTGGAGAGCCATTGAGATTGCATCTGCCATTGACCTACTGTAACGATAGGTGACTTGCAATGGGTCCAGGTCCTTGCTGAGGCAGGAGTTCAGTCTAGTCATAACCAACCTCTCAAAGCATTTCATCACTAGATACGAGCGCTACCTGGTGATAGTCATTAAGGCACCCCACATTATTCTTCTTAGGCACTGGTATAATTGTTGCTTTTTGGAAGCAAGTGGGAACTTGCCCCCGTAGCAGTGAGAGGTTGAAAATGTCCTTGAATACTCCCGCTAGTTGGTTGGCACAAGTTTTCAGAACCTTACCAAGTACTCTATCGGGACCTTCCACCTTGCGAGGGTTCACTCTCTTTAAAGACAGTCTAACATCGGCCTCTGAGATGGAGATCACAGGGTCATCAGGTGCAGCAGGGATCTTCACAGCTGTAGTTGTGTTCTCCCTTTCAAAGTGGGCATGGAAGGTCTTGAGTTCACCTGGGAGTGAAACATCACTGTCATTCATGCTATTGGGTTTCACTTTGTAGGAAGTAATGTATTGCAGACTCTGCCGGAGTTGACGTGCATCTGACCTCATTTGAAATTGTCTCCACCCTTGAAATAGCTCTCTGCAAATCATATCTGATTTTCTGGGAGAGGCCTGGATCGCCAGACCTAGCCTTCAGCAGGCGACGTACCTCCTGGTTCATCCACGGCTTTTGGTTTGGGAATGTACAGCAAGTACGTTCTTTACAAACGCTAATGGAATGTTATTGTCCCTGGAAAATGAAGCCAACATACATGTAAATTTTTTAGAAAATAGAACATGGAACAGTACAGCACAGGAACAGGATTGTGTCAATCCAACTAAATTACTAATCAAATGGCCAACCTAACTAATTCCCTCTGCCTGCACAATGTCTGTATCCTCTCAGTGCCTTCACATTCATGTGCTTATCTAACGTCTCTTAAAAGTTTTAAATGAATCTGCCTCCACCACCATCCCAGCCACTCACCACTCTCTGTGTAAAAAAAAAGTTCTCCTCTGAAATTACCCCCTCTCACCTTAAATACATGCCCTCTGGTATTAGAAGTTTCAAACCTGGGAAAAATATCCTGTCTACTCTTTCTATGCCTCTCATAGTCTTATAACACCTCAATCACACCACCCCTCATCCTCTGCTGCTCGGGAGAAAACGACTTCTCCTTGTAGCACATGCCCTCTAATCCAGGCAGCATCCTGGTAACCTCTTCTGAGGTTACCTCTCCAGAGCCTCGATGTCCTTCCTATAATGGGGTGACCAGAAATGAAAGCAATACTCCCGATGCAGCCGAACTAGAGTTCTATAAAGCTGCAACAAAACTTGCTGACTTTTGAATTCACTGTCTCGACTAACAAAGGCAAGCGTCCCGGATGCCTTCTTAACCACCCTATCAACCTGTGTAGCCACCTTCAGGAAGTTTATGAAATTGGACTTCAAGATCCCTCTGCTCATCACCACATTTTAATGGTCTTAAGGGTTATAATTCTTAACTCAGTAGATTGAAGCAAAAGACTCCAAGCTTGCAAGCACCCAGTTTCATCGCTGTGCTCAAGCGTGACAATCTCCTACAGATGTTAGGTGCAATCTGTTTCCTTTGAATCTAACAGAGTATTGTTCTTGTTGTACAAAATAACACAAGTCTTCTCTTTGGGGCTGTGAAGGTTAGAGGGGGATTTGAAAGAGGATTTCAGAATCATGAGATGGTTTGAAACGGTGGAAGGATTGATAACATGAGGATATGGATGTAGTGGAGTATTGGAGAGGTGATGGGAATGGAAAGAACTTTTCAGGAGAGTATGCACGGGTGTTAATGACATTCTCAAAAACTTGGCACAGACACTGTTGGCTGAATAGGCTCCTCTGAGGGATCTTAAAGGAAATTAAAATCACTGTCCGTAAGTTCAAGAAAAGGCATCTTGATTGATATTGAAAGTACTGACTCCTTGTCCCATGCTGGCACACTTCATAACCTGCTTAATGAAATGGAATCAGTGTAAGTGGGATGTGTGGGGCACTCCTATCAACTGTTTGGTATAATAACTCAGAGATCCACCTTCTAGCTGAAAGGCACCAAGACACTCTGAGACATGCCACAATTTGAAGATAGAAGCCTTTTGAAGACTGTAAACTCCTCAAGGTGACACTGTATGCTCCAGAAAATCTGTTATAAACCTTACAGCATCCACTGAAACAATCAGTCCTGATCATTGGTGTAAGAAGAATCTGTTGAAATATAATGCCTGTAGAAAGCCTGACTTCTTAACTGTACAGGACAGCATTTTAAAGAGTTTTGTTAGGAATAAGGGCCCTTACTATTTTACTGAGTTAGCTGACTGTTACGAAGCAACATATACCCTTGTGTGGGATGATAAAGCTGCATTTTCAACTGACCAGTGAGTTCCTCTTACTGCAGAGAAATCATTTCTAAGGTGACTGACGAGACCCATGAAACTCCTTTGACCTTGTCCCTCTCCTGGCTTACCTACTCTTGGGAATAATCATCATGGATCATTCACCTACACACCTTCAATCAACATTGAAAATAATTAAAAGTTATTTCACTTAAAAAATGCTGACACTGAAAAGTGCAATCAGATGCATTTAAATCGATTTCATCTAATCACACAAGAAAAAAGTTAACTTTGAACATAAAACCATACAGCACATGAATAGGGCCCTTTGGCCCATGATGTCAGTAATCCCTTCTGCCTGTGTATGATAAATATCCCTCCATTCTCTACAGATCCAAAGGACTGCTCAAACACCACTATTATATCCCCTTCCACCACTAGTCCTGGCTACCTGTTCTAGGCACCTACCATTGTCTGGGTTAAAAAAATAAAAAATACGGGGGATGATTGATAAGTTCGTGCCTGAGGTAGAAGGAGTCAATTTTAGAAAACCTAGCACATTTATGTTTCAACATAGTCCCCTCCTACATTTACACACTTAGTCCAATGGTCGTGGAACACACAGATCTTGGACCTCCAGAAAGTGTCTACAGCAGGAGCGATTGATAAGGTAGAAGGAGATGAGTTATACAGCTCTCGTTACATGCACGTGCAGGTCAACTCTTTGAGTGATTATGCAGAGTTTGAAGTTAATAACTGATATCCTTTGACCTTAGGCCAGGAACTTATAAATCACCCCTGATGAGTTATTAACTTCAAACTTTCTGCATAATCACTCAAAGAGCTGAACTGCAAGTGCATGTAATGAGAGCTTTATAACTCATCTCCTTCTATCAACCCCTCACAAAATTGTCCTGCTCATCTCCTTTAAACCTTACCACTTCTCACTTTCAAGCTATGCCCTCTAGTATTTGCCCTTCTACCTGGGGAAAGGATTCTGATTGTCTGCCCTATCTGTGCCTCTAATAATCAGAATCAGAATCAGGTTTATTATCACCGTTGTGTGTGGTGACATTTGCTAACATGGCAGCAGCTGTTCAGTGCAATATATGATAGCATAGAAAGTAAATCAATTACAGAAAGAATATGTGTATGTATATATATACACACACAAACACACACACACACACATATACATTAAATAGAATAAACATAATGCAAAACAAATAATATACATAAAAAATGTGAGGTGTTCTATTCTATTCTCAGGTCTCTCATTAGTCTTTGATGCAAATTTGTCCAACCCTCTCCTTGTAGCTCTTACCCAATCCTGGCAGTGTCCCAGTATACCTCCTCCAGAGGCTCTACACACATCCGGTAGTGGGGAAGTCAGAACAGCGCACTTGTCACAACCACAGATTCGGCAGCGCAGCAGATACAGCAATTGCGCTCGGGAATATGCACCTGTCAGCTAATTATTATTTTGTTGTGATTGTATTTAACTCCATTCTTTTTGTCATAGTGGCTGTCAAGGCTTGAGGAAAACACAGCAACGTTTCACTGCCTGCTTGCGTTTGGTTTTGCCTTAGAAATTGGACTGTCGAGTCAACTGACTCTGAACACTAGCCATATTTGTTTCATATTTTGTTACTGCTTTCAGCCACAGTGTTGGCTTCATTTCCCATTTGAGAGGTCCAGTTAACGGGCCTGTTTGGCCTAGCATTCGTTGTTTTCTTTTCCCTCTAACTTCGTTTGCATCTAAGTCTGTGAACTATTGACCCACTTCAGTGTCTCTTGCTTTGCACTTGGGCCATACCCGAATGTAGTGACAACACTACTCGAAGTGCACACCAAAGTTGTCTATGACTTCCCGACCCTTACCTCATTGCCTGACTGATGAAGGCGAGTATGCTGTATGCCTTTTTAACCTACCTGCTTAACTTACCACTTTCAGGGAGCTATGGACTTGGATACCAAGATTCCTCTGTACTTCACCGTCATTGCTGCTCCTGCCGTCAACTGTGTACTTTCCTCCTACGTCTGGCTTTTCAAGGTGCAGCCCTTCATATTTGTCTGGATTAAATTTGTACTTAGCATTTTCTCTGCAGTCCTTTCTCCATGCAGATGTCCTGGGAATGTAAGAAGGTAAAACCAAGGTGTAACTGACGGATTTTGGAGGACAGGTCCAAAGTGCCAGCAACAGTGTTAATCCATTGCAAGAGGAGCACTAACATGAGGCTGAGCTACAGGACACTGCATGCTTACGTACTTGAAAATGTTCTGTCCGGTACTCTTCCCCTGAGACTGGATTGGGTCTAGTCAGAGACAGAAACAGGTTAATTGGCCCAAGCCCACCAAGGTCCCTATAAACTAGTCCAATTTGTCTGGACACATATCCATTTAAACTTTTCCTATCCACATGTCTATCCTAGTGTCTGTCAAATGATGTACCTGCTTCAAACACTTCCTTGGGTAGTTTGTTCATTACAGTATAGTGACAACACTCTGGGTGATAAAGTTATTCCTCAGCTTTTTGTCTTTCTCACTTTAAACTTATGCAGTCTAGTTCTTGAATCCCCATCACTGGAATCAAAACTGTGTGCATTCACTTGACCTATGCCTTTCGTGATTTTATACACCTCTATAAAATCACTTCCTACATTCCAAGGAATAAATTCCCAGCCTATCCAGTCTCATCCTGTATCCCAGTCCCTCAAATCCCAGCAACATCCTTGTAAAACAAGGTGGTACCAGCGTTCAGCATGACCAACAGCAACTTCATGCAGACCGCTCACAAAGCTACTTCTACTTCTTTTAAATGCTCTTCTTTTCCTGGACTGTGATCGAGTGCAGCCTGCATTTTTGGGCCAACTGAGCTATCCGGCGCTTTTGCTGTTTCCTGGGGAATTCGGCAAGGTCGAGAATGGAGAGTGCGGAGACCCTTTCCTAATGGCGGAACACAAATGCGTGGCCAGCTCCATTACTCCTCACCGATTAAACTGTTGAGCAAGGTTTGAAATTGGCGGGGATGAGAGCAGAAGGCGAGCGGGTGTTCAGCACAGTCTGCCTGTGTTTGATTGGTCCCCCTCTCGGTGCTGCCAGAGGAGGGTTCAGGTCTGATCAGTGCGGTTCGCGGCTGTGGAACTCATTTTGGGGAGACTCTATGGTTTCTTGTTCAATGTCCTCGGTGATGAGTGCATTCCATGGTTATGGAGGATTCTTCGGTTCAAATTCCACATTTCACGTTTTTTGCGCGATTTCATTGAGGCACTTTGACATGGAACTGGCTCTGCTGCTGAGGCCTGCAGTCATTGGCACAGCGCTAAACTGAACTGACTTGGTGTCTGTCACTCCTGGACCATTTTGGGTTTTCTACGTTTAATATTTTCTGTGTTACTTGCTCGCTTTTTGCTGCTTACGCAATTTGGTTATTTTTGTGCATTGAGTGTTTGATGCTTTCCTTAAACGGGTTCCATGGCGCTTCTTTGCTCTGAGGCTGCCTGCAGGAGGTTGAATCTCAGGGTTGTGAACTATATATGTAGTTTGATAATAAAAGTACTTTGAAGTCTCTCCTACATTCTTGCAAGAACTAGAGAGCATAAGTTTAAGGTAAGAGGGATGAGAAGCATCCTTCTTCCAGTAGGGTGACAAAACTGTCACAAAATTACAAAGCAACACAAACAAAATGCTGGAGGAACTCTGCAGTATCTATGGAAAGGAGTAAACCAATATTACAAATACAGCCTCACCAATGTCTTGTATAACTGCAGCATAATGCTCCAACTTACTGGCCTGTCTGATGAAGGTCAGTTTTTCAAAAGCCTCCTTCACTGCCTTGTCTGCCTGAGATGCTACTTTCAGGGAACCATGTATTAGTACACATGGATGCCTCCGTTCTGCAACCCTGCCGTACACTGTGAAAGTCCTACTGTCATCCCAAAGTGCAACGCCTGTACTTATGTGAGATAAACTCCGTTTATTATTCTTCTACGCACACAAAATGCAGGAGGAACTCAGCAGGCCAGGCAGCATCTATGGAAAAGAGTAAACAGTTGATGTTTCGGGCCAAAACCCTTTGACAGAACACCATTCTTCCACCCACTTGCTCCTATGGGTCTCTCATTATGATGCTGTGGGGACACCACCATATCCTTTTGACTATGTCCGGTGATGGTCTTTTGCAGGACAGATCAGTCCCGGTTTCCCTGCAGGGCAGGAGAGGTAAAACCGTCCTGTGATTCCCTGACATCCAGACTGCACTAAGGTTGCAGTGGTGCCTCATGGCCAAAGGCACCTGTTCCAATTTTCAATTAACACACAGAATGCTGGAGGAACATCAGCAGGTTAAGCACCATCTATGGAGAGGAATAAAGAGTCGACAATTTGGGCTGAGGTTCTTCATGAGGATTTCCAGCATCTGTGGAATTTCATGTGTTTCTGATCTTTTAATTGTCGTGTTTGACCCTGAAATATCTCAAACTTGACTCAAAAACTTCAGTGAAGTGATAACTATCTAAAAAGCAGGCAAGGAAACATGCAGGCATTTATCACCGGGTACTGCAGTCAGAGACAATAGCCGCAGACGCCTGTGGCTGATGTTCATTCCAATTACCTTATTCCTTGCTGATTGATCGAATTTTTGCAGCTTAGATAGACAAGGTGGGAAATAAAAGAAATGGGATGCTGACCTTCTTTAAGATGGATGTTACCGATCACAAGAACAAGGAAGATTGACCAGGAGGTTGCCTGGGACGGATTGTCTCAGTTATGATAGACTGGCTCTATTTACCCTGGAGTGGAGGAGGTTGAACGGGAACCTGACACTGGTGTAAACATTTCCCTGCAGCAAAGGGTTAGTGAAGGTTTAGGGTTTGGAGAAAGAGACTTAGAGGGGGTTAAGTCCAGATGAAGGTTCTGCACTTGAAACATAGTCTGCCTATTTCCCTCCACTACTTTTGCCTGACATGCTGAGTTCCACCAGTATTTGGTTTATGGCTCCAGGTTCCAGCGTCCGCAATTTATTGAGTCGCTAAGTTGGTGGTTCGAGTTTGGACCGTACTAGAGTGGGTGGTGAAGACCGAGAGTCTCACAAGGTTGAAGAAGAATCTCGACAAGCACTGAATCCCCAAGGCAAGAAAACTACAGACATGTGCTGGTAAATGTGATTGGTGTAGATGGATACCTGATCATCGGTACGCACGTGGTTGGCTAAAGGACCTGTTTCTGTGTTGTATGGCTCTATGGTGTAAAACCCACAAGTAAATGAAGTTGTATGACAGCTACTGCTACTGATATTTGAGCTTCAGAATTTCGCACAGCATATTGTTGAGACATATATAGTTCAATATATTTGAAATCCCCAGATCAGATCTTTTCAGTTTTTTCCACTTTACAGCAACCCCTGACTTTCAAACCTTGCTGTGCATCAAACCATACGGGGCGTCCACAGGGGATCTCAGTCCACCTCAGACAGTAGCACACAAACTGCGGGAGGAACTCGGGGGTGGGTGGTCAGGCAGCATTTATGGAGGGAAACGGGCAGTTGATGCTTTGGGTTGAGACACTTCAAATAGAAAGATTGTACGATACCCCCATCAGCCGCATCTACCTCTCTCCACTCTGCTCTTCTTCCCACAGCTGACTTCCTGGTCCGCTCAACCCTCCCCACCATCCCTTTTTGACTTGTAGATTTAGCTAAAATACTCCTATCTCTATGTAAATATAGGCAGAAATGTTGATTTCATGTGGTGCAGGATGCTGAGTGAATGGGCAGATGACGTGATATGTTGAGTAATTACATATTTAACAAGGCTGAATAGTATAGTATTTACCCTTTCATTGACTTGAGGTGCTTCAGCCCAGAGAGTGCCAATCAGAGAATTAGAAGTGTCAGTTAAACCTAAAGACCAGTGAGTTGGCTTTACTGGTGTTGTTACTCAACAATACTTTGGGTCCAATTTCCAACGGTAACAACTAGGCTCAGTTACAACAAAGCCAAAAACATTAAACTTTTCAAGTAAATTTAAGAATGCACATGTTATTGTTGGAATTTTGTATCATTTGCCTGTGGGAATATTTTATTCTAATTAAAAATGATTATATGCTGTAGTAGATCCTAGATTGGAAAATAAGGTTGGATTTGCACTTTTAGGATATTTCTGCTCCAATACAGTAGTGTTGACTAGTGGGTGTATTTCATAATATAGCAGTAGCTTTGTTTAGGGTGCTAAATGCTCACATAACTCAGTAAGGTGGGCAGGAAGCACATGTCTTTGACCCTGAACTACAGCATCTGTCCCTAGGGTAGAACATCAGCATTCAGGTCCATGAGCTTAGCCGCAAGAATGCAGAGATGACCTCTGTTTCTTGGAGGACACAATGACAAGGTCATATTCAAGAGCACAACTAATCACGGCAATGCCGATGGATTGTCATGTTAAACCTTGGAAAAGGAAATACCTGAAAAATTTGTAAAAGAGGACTATCCTCTTGACATATTCTCCCTTGTATGAATTGGAAGTCTCCTTATTATGTCAGAGATAATCCAAGCAGAAACCACAGAAGACCCCACACTGTCTCATGTCTACATGCTCAGAAAATGGCTAGAATGTGCAGCAGAAATTCCAGTTCCCTATTTTTACCAGTGCCGAGATGAACTTGCACTTGATGGGTTTGCCTAATGTAGGGGTTGAGAGCTGTTTACCATTCAAACTGAGAGCCAAAGTGTTGGAGGAGCTACATGCCGATCATCTAGGCATGGTGAAAATTAAAGCTTTGTTTAGAAGCTTTGTCTGGTGGCCTGGGGTGTAGCAGCAGATCGAGGAGCTTGCCGAAGCACTGTTCGGGATGCTAACACGTCGAGAAGAAAGTTGCCCAGAGCTATCAGAATCAATTCCTGCAGTCTCAGAGTCAACTCCTAAAACCATCACAGAGGAGGCTGTAGAACTTGAGATTGTTTACACAGCCACAAATCTTAAGTGCCAAGCAGAGTGACCCCCTTGTCAGTAAAGGTGTTCTCCCACAAGAGCAAGAAATCCTCCATGTCAATTAAGTCTTTGGACACACACACACACACACACACACACACACACACACACACGCACACACACACACACACACACACACACACACACACACACACACACACACACACACACACACACACACACACGCACTATTACATTTTATATATTGTACATAAGTTGAGATGCATCCTATATTGAGTTGGAGTTTATAGCTAAGCAGGAGCAATGTTGTGTATTTAATATTTGAGTAATGTTAAGCATTCTTTGTTGTTTTTTAACGTAATCCATTACGGGTTATACGTATGAGCTACGTGAATGGTATACATCGTTATGCCACCACGTCATAACTGTACACCTCAGCAAAAGTGAAAACAAAGCTTACATGGATCTTTCGGGCTCCCTTGTTTTTCTTTCGACTAGTTTTATGTTTAGGTGCAACAAAGCACAGCAATAATGAACTAGGTAAAATTTTAAATCAACATTCGAACCGCTATTTCTTTTTGCAGCTTGGTAATAATGAGGTTGCAGGTCAAAGAAAACTGTCTCTTGTTTCCATACTCTGTCATTCTGGCACTCTGATAATTGAGCTGGATTAAAGTGTGAGCTAATGTGAGCGGTGATTAGGGCACTGAGAATAGATGCTGAAAGCCTTGCACTTCATCGTGAAAGATTTATTGAGGCGGTAGCTGTGTTAGGCTAATATGGGCTGCAGTATCAAGCGCAGTAGATTTACTGATTGTTCCTGGCCTCAGCATGAGAATAATGATGTGTTGATGTTTCCCTGAGTGAACTAGGGCTCATTCCAGATTTGATTTTCGGTTATTCAATTTGTGCATCTGGATGTGTTGTCAGACTGATGAATCTTTTCTGACTTTCTCCATGATCAGCGACTGGACTTCAGGATCTGCAGATGCTTCAAAAAATAATCTTGAGCTCCCTGCACAGTTGAATGACTGACAATTGATTGGATATACGGTTGGCCATGGGGCCCACTCCTGAGTACTGTACGCAATCTGATCTCTCCCCAGGTCAGGAAAGTCTGTTTACTGTAGGAACCCATATATCAGTCCACATACATTTACTATAACCTTCATTTCATTGAATAATCACCCTAACACCACGGATAATGAAGCTAATAGAATATATGCTGTATGCAGACACTAATGAACAATGTGAAACATTTTATTGTAAATACCAGCTTGAAAAGTCATTTAAAAATGCATGGGGAGAATGTACCTCAAATCTGATTAAGTCGGGTTATTTGTAACCAAGAGACTTTCTGTGTATGTAATTCCAAAACCAAGTATTTTCTGTTGTACCATGACTTGTCCTCTGGTACAGTCATCAGGATTTGCCCTCTTGGATTGCACTACTCTGGAAGAACCCATTACAGGATTTGTTTTACTTTGAAAAGAAGTAACTCCTTGACATTTCCTTGAGTCCTGATGCAGGCACCCAAAGGATAATGGTTTTAAAGGTTTTAATAACCTCCTCAAATTATTTAGCCCCATAATGCAGGATTTCGCCTGCACAAACCTGTGCTAACTCCCTGAGATCAGTCTTTGCCTTTCCAAGTGATTTCCTGGCTTATTCCCACTGCCCTTCTTGAATTATCCACTCTCCAGTCTTCTGGAATCTCACTCCTGTTCAAATGTGAAGCAAAAATATTCATCGGGTCCCCAGGAATTTCAGCCTTTGCTTTCTGTAGTGCCCTGGGATAGACTTCATCAGACGGGCAGGTAGCCGGTCTTTCCTTTTCCTTCACAGATGCTGCTCAACCTGTTCCGCTAGCAATGTATTTTTTGCTCCAGATTCTAGTGTAGCTTTTCGCAAATAAAACAGCATGAAGCAATTTATATTTAAGAAAAACCATAACAACTCATTTGTTACGCCAAACACAGAACACAAAGCTCATCAGACCAGCCTCTTAAAGTGAACCCCAACTCAATGTCGGTGTGGCGGCTGTGAATTACGTACATTTCCAACCATTACATCACTCAACGCAGCACCCTGCACCCCCCCCCCCCACCCAGAATTCATTAAAACTGGCACTGTGAGCCTGTCTGGAGCTTGGACCCGCCACCCATCTTGGGTCCTGTGTTCCAAGGGTGGAGGAGTAGCAGAGGTCAGCTTGTCCAAAGGTGCGTTGACATGTTCATGCTCATGTTGTGATGGCTAGGGCATGGTAGCAAAATCCTCCAGATCTGGGTGGGCCAGTTTAAGTCAATCTACCCCTCTTATCTTTGATAAAAGTATTTTCTCTCCATTCCAAAATGTGGAATAAGCCATGTTAGAGGGCCTAAGGGGCTGTTGGTGTGCATCATGCAATGTAGGCCAACAGGAACCCAACGGTACTATACGCCATAATGGAGGTAGGAATAGGTGAAAAGGAACTGAATTTACTGACAAGAGTGGAATGTTGTTGAGAGGCCCACCAGGAAGTCATGGCGTCAGGAGTAAAATCAGCTGGTACTTGTAATGGCTGCCTGTATACCAATTCAGCTGTGGATAACTGTAGGTCCTCTTTTGTAGTTGCTCATCAGGAGGAGATCTTTCCAAAAACTCATCCATCAGGGAAGGTCTGATATGAATTGTGGACTGCGGTCAGATGAAATATCAGATGGGGTGCCAGGTGCTGACGAATGCTCGAGCCACATCTATGGCCATCATTGATGCTAAAGGGATGACCTGGTGGTATGGTCCAACATGGTAAGGAAGGAAGTGCATGAAACTGCAGGAGGGGAGAAGGGGACCAACAAGGTCCACACCAACATGGCCAAATTGTCGCCCAGGGTCCTCAAAGGGTGCCAGTGGTGCCAGGACATGATGGGTGATGTTTTCCTCCCAGCTCTCCACAGAGGCTACAGTCCAATTACACACATCCCTTTGAAGGCCGTGCCGCACAAACTTTAGTGCAACCAGTTACTGTGAGGCCTTCCAGCCTGGATGTGAGAGGACATGTATGGAGTCAAAAACAGTCCACCTCCACCTATGGGGTGAGGGCGACCGGTTGATAAATCGCACAGGAGAGAAACCTCAGCTTCCCTGAACTTAATGGCAGCCAACCACAGGCCAGTGACAGCTGTTCAGTAAGCCTGGAGCTCTGGGTCAGTAGCTTGATCAGGTACCATGGTTTGGCCAGCATAGTCAACTCCAGTGGTGTATGGCCTCAATGGTTGGCCATGAGAGGCAATCAGCCACATCATTATTTTTCCCCTTGATATGTTTTATATCCGTTGTGAACTCGAATTAGCAGGCCAGGTGGTGTTGCTGCTGTGCAGACCAAGGGTCTGATATTTTGGGCATCGTGTGCACGAAGGGTTTGTGGCCAAAGAATGCAATGAAATGGCGACCCTCTGGAAGAAAATGAAGATGGCAGACAGCCAGACAGAGACTGAGAAGCTCACGGTCAAGTGTGTTGTACTTTTTTTCGGAGGACAGAGCTGCTGGCTGAAGAAGGTGAGCAGCAGCCATACTCTTCCAAACAACTGTTTGTACACAGCACCCACAGCATTGTCTGAAGCATCCGTAGTAATGGCTATAGGTGTGTTGGGGAGTGTGTGTGCCAGTAGGGTCTTGTTGGAAAGAGCTTGTTTGGTATAATCAAATATCCTGGTCTTGTCCACTGACCAGTCAAGCACGCGACGGTAGCAACCACCACCGACTTAGGGATCATATGGAGAGTTGAAGCCCAGGGGATATTCAACTGCTATATGATGCTAAGTCTTGTTGACAAACTCAGCTTTCACGGTTGCCAACTTCTCTGGTTCCAGTCTACGCGCACGGGCATGGACTGGTGGGCCAGTTGTAGAAATGTGGTTCTTGACACTACGTTTCGTGACTGTAGTGTAGAATGTGGGCTTGGTGAGGTTTGGGAATTCGACCAGCAGTCGAGTGAACTCACGTGTGGTGGTGCACGGGCTTGACAGAGTCGTTGCGGGGAACATACTGGGGGAGCAGGGTAATGACCCAAAGCCCTTGACATCCACAAGCTGGTAGTTCGTAAGATCGACCAAAAGTCCTTTGGCGCACAGGAAATCTGCACCAAGCCGAGGTCTAGCCACTTTAGGATGTCAGGAGGATTTTATGAGAATGCAGGGTGATCTGGACAGGTTGGGTGAGTGGGCAAATGTATGGCAGATGCCGTTTAATGTGGATAAATGTGAGGTTATCCATTTTGGTGGCAAGAACAGGAAGGCAGATTACTATCTAAGTGGAGTCAAGTTAGGAAAAGGGGAAGTACAACGAGATCTAGGTGTTCTTGTACATCAGTCAATGAAAGCAAGCATGCAGGTACAGCAGGCAGTGAAGAAAGCTAATGGTATGCTGGCTTTTATAACAAGAGGAATTGAGTATAGGAGTAAAGAGGTCCTTCTGCAGCTGTACAGGGCCCTGGTAAGACCCCACCTGGAGTATTGTGTGCAGTTTTGGTCTCCAAATTTGAGGAAGGACATTCTTGCTATTGAGGGAGTGCAGCGTAGGTACACAAGGTTAATTCCCAGAATGGCGGGACTGTC
Source organism: Hypanus sabinus (assembly GCF_030144855.1). Classification (NCBI taxonomy): domain Eukaryota; kingdom Metazoa; phylum Chordata; class Chondrichthyes; order Myliobatiformes; family Dasyatidae; genus Hypanus; species Hypanus sabinus. The sequence continues at coordinate 61,541,678 of NC_082723.1, read as the reverse complement.
ATATGTTGAAAGATTGGAGCGACTGGGCTTGTATGCACTGGAATTTAGAAGGATGAGAGGGGATCTGATTGAAACGTATAAGATTATTAAGGGATTGGACACACTGGAGGCAGGAAGCATGTTCCCGCTGATGGGTGAGTCCAGAACTAGAGGCCACAGTTTAAGAATAAGGGGTAGGCCATTTAGAACAGAGATGTGGAAAAACTTTTTCACCCAGAGAGTGGTGGATATGTGGAATGCTCTGCCCCAGAAGGCAGTGGAGGCCAAGTCTCTGGATGCGTTCAGGAGAGAGTTAGATAGAGCTCTTATAGATAGCGGGGTCAAGGGATATGGGGAGAGGGCAGGAACGGGGTACTGATTGTGTATGATCAGCCATGATCACTGTGAATGGCGGTGCTGGCTAGAAGGGCTGAATGGCCTACTCCTGCACCTACTGTCTATTGTCTCTTTAGCCAGGACAAAATGCCATGTGTAATGTCGCCCATTGAAGCAGAGCGTAACTGGTCGTGTTCCGTAAGTCTGGACCCTGCTGCCATCAGCGGCTTCCAGTGAGGTTTCCTCGCTCTTTACCTTCTCATCAATAGGCGACGCTGGTGGCGCACTCACTTAAGCAACCGTATTGCACAGGAAAGGGTCGCCCTCAAAGGGTGTCCGTAATGAACAGTAGGCATCCCTGGCTGCTGGAACCTGCAGTGTTCACAGCCGTCTGATGTCCTGATGCAATGGCATTGTTGAAACTCCAGGGTAGTCGGCACTTCCTAGCGTTCATACCAAAGTGTGCATGGTATGAGCATGTATCCAGCATTGTCTGTATCGCAGCCTTGAGCGTTCTTATGTTGGGGCCTTGTTGACCAGGCTTATTGAGGAAGAGAAAGGAAGAGGAATGATGCGCCTCTCCCTGGTTGAGTGTATTAGTAAGGTTGAGCCATTTTAGTAAGCCCCCTGTAGTCCATCATGGGTGCATTAGTGAGGGTTATGCGAACTTGATCAGGCATTTGCTGCGTGAAGAGTTCTTGAAAAATAAAACAAGGATGGTGACTTCCGAGGGGAGATGGCATGTGGTCCATTAGCTCCGACAGCTTAGCATCGCCAAGAATGGGCAAGGAGAGCAACAGTTTGGTGCACTCAGACTCCGATAGTCCAAAAGCTTGTAAAAGGTGAGTCTTCAGCGATCAGTGTTGATCATGTTCAGGCGGGTGTTCTCCTCGACTCACCATTTCCGCAGCTGTGGAGTTACTGAGCAATGCTACCACATAGAAATCATTGGTGGTCGGCGGAGGTTTCTCGCAGAGCTGATTGCACCTGGGCTTGGACGAACAAGTGACGGCATTTTGCTCCCAAAACTCTGGAAGTTTCAAAGCGACTGCATTTGCCGACATGTTCAATAACCCTGGAATTGTCCTGTACCATCGGGGTCACCGGTGTAGGTTGTTGCAAATAAAACTGTGTGAAGCGTTTTATGTTTAAGAAAAACTGTAGCAACTCATTTATTGAACTCCAATAACTGAATGCAAAGCACGGTAAAAATACTTTACATAATTAGGTCATCATGTCAGATAAGCCTGTTAAAGTGATCCCCAACTCGATGTTGGTGGCTGTGAATGGTGTATGTTTCCAGCAATTACATTACCCTAGACCAGCATCTGAAGTCTCATAAAAGACAAAGTCATCACAGCACAGGAACAGGCCCTTCAGCCCACAATGTGTTGTCAAACTAATGAAATCAGTAATCAAATGCCTACTAAGCTAATCCCTTTGACTACATAATGTCAATTTCCTTCCATTTCCTGCATATACATATGCCTGTCTCAGAGCCTCTCGACCTCTCCTAATGTATTTGTCTTCACTCACACCCCAGGCACCCATCATTCTTTGAAAAAAAAATTTGCCTTGCTCATTTCCTTATGAAAGCTTTAGACATATTGAAGGGTATTATGATTTACAAATCCCCAGGCTATTTATTTATTTATTTGGAGATACAGAATAGGCCCTTCTGGCTCAATGAACTAAACCATCCAGCTGAACAACTATCTGATAAAGTCCATCACAGGAAGCAGAGAGAGAGAGATAGATAGAGAGAAAGATAGGGAACGATAGACAGAGAGATAGAGATAGAGATTTGTAGGGATTTGGTGATTTTCGTTACAGTTTTTCTTAAACATAAAACACTTCACGCAGTTTTGTTTGTGAAAACCTACACTGGAACCTGGAGCAAAAAATACATTGCTAGCGGAACAGGTTGAGCAGCATCTGTGAAGGAAAAGGAAAGACCGGCTACCTGCCCGTCTGATGAAGTCTATCCCAGGGCACTACAGAAAGCAAAGGCTGAGATTTCTGAGGGATCTGACAAAGATTTTTGCCTCACATTTAAACAGGAGTGAGGAGCCAGAAGACTGGAAAGTGGATAATGTTGATCCACATTGAAAAAGGGCAATGGGGATAAACCAGGAAATTATGGTCACTTGGAAAGGCAGGGACTGATCTGAGAGAGTCAGCACGGCTTTGTAAGGGTGAAATCTTGCATCATACACCTGAATAGTTTGAGGAGCCAGTTAATAAAATTGAAGTCAACGTAGTAAATATAGTATACATTGACTTTTGCAAGAGTTTTGCTACGATCCCATACTGGAAGTTGGTTGTGAGGGTTAGGGCATATGGAATCCAATCTGTTTTGGTAAATTTATCTGTGTGGTGGATGGAAGATTTTCTGACTGGAAATCTGTAACAAGTGGTGTACCGCAGTGATTGCTTCTGTGACCTCTGTCATTTGCCATATATATAAATGCCTTGGATGAGAGTATCTGTGTGTAAGTTTGCTGATGACATGAAACATTGCGGAGTGGTAAATCAAGAAAAAGGTTGTGAAAGGATAGAGAGAGACATAAATCAAATTGAAAGGTGAGTAAAGAGATGGCAGATGGAACTTAATCTGGATAAGTGGAAGTTAATGCATTTTGGGATGTCTTATACTGGCATGATGTACACAGAAAATGGCAGGGACCTTGGAAGCATTGATATATAGTGGAACCTTAATGTACAAGTCTGTTCCTACTGCCTTGTTACGCTACTGGCGTTTAGACCAGCAATGAAGGTCCTCCATCTCTGGCGATGTTCAGTGCTTCCTTCATTGTGTCAGTAGGCCAGTTTTCATTACTCAAAGTCTTCATTGCTGTTTCTGTACCAGTTTTGTTTTACCATTCAGGGTTGTTAGTCCTGAGATGAACCCCCGAACCTGGAGGTCTGGTGGATCACTGTTAGTCTGACCTCTACCCTTTGACCTTTTTGGCAAGAGTGACCCTCCCAAGAACCAAAGCATAAAGCTCTGACTCCAGCTAACAGAGCTGTCCAGGTCACAGAGGCCCGCAAGTCTCCAAACCCTACGGCAAGGTTGTGGTGGTTCTCTTGGAGGGTACAAGTCTGTTGTTCCCTGAAAACTGTGACTCAGCTGAAATGGATGGTGAAAAAGGCAGTTAGCTTTCATTGGTGGAGTACTGAGTATAAGAGTTGAGGCATCAGCTCCAGACTCCGAGAGCTGTGTCTCAACACCTCCTTTTGCAACTGCATCTTCAATCTCCTGACCAACAGACCACAATCATTCAGGAAAGGCAGCAGCACCTCTGCCCAACACCGATTCCCACAGGGCTGTGTCCTCAGTCTTCTACTCCTCTTCATGCCTTGTGGCCAGATTGTGTTCTAAATCCATCCACAATTTTGCAGATGACACCAACATAATGGGATATATCTCAAATAACGATCAGCCATAGTAGGGAAAGGAGATAGAGAGCTTAGTGACATGATGTCCTCCCGGATAACAAACTTCATCTCAATGTCAACAAAACAAAAAAGCTGGTCATTGACTACAGGAAGGAGAACGGTGCACACATTCCTGTTTATGTCAATGATGGTGAAGTCAAGAGGGTTGGAGGCTTCATGCTTGTGGAAGTGAAATCTCAAATAGCCTGTCCTGGCCCAACCATATAGATGCCACTGCATTTAAATTTGGCATATCACCTTTGACATTCACCAATTTTTATCAATGCATTCACAGAAAGCATCCTACCCAGATGCATTTCAGCTCTGATTGAGGAGGGCTCTGCCCGTGACCGCAAGAAACTGCAGAGGATCATAGACACAGTTCAACACATTACTGAAACCAGCCTTCCCTCCATGTCCTCTGTCTACTCATTTTATTGCCTCAGTGAAGCAGCCAACATTTTCAAAGAACCCACCAACCCTGGGTATTTTCTCTTCCCTCCCCTACCATTGGGCATAACGGACAAAAGACTAAACGCATCTATCACCAGGCTCAAGGACAGCTTCCGCCCCGCTATTATAAGACAATTGATGGTCCCCTAATATGATATGATGCATTCTTGACCTCACCTTCTACTTGTTGGCAGCCTGTTTTTTTAATTGCTGGGGGAGCTCTCCGCTGCCGGAGAGAGGAGACTGCCTTTTTATCGCTGGTGAGATCGCTCTGCTACGGAGAGGGAGAATGTTGCCCAGGTTTTCTGCGTTTTGGATGTGGACTTGGACTGTGAACTTTTTTTCAATCACATGGTTTTTTGTAATCCTGTGTTTTTCGCCCTTTCTTTCTCATTTGTGTGCAGGGGAGGGGGCTTTGGGAGTCGACGTGGCTGTTCCTAATTTGTTCATTTTTTTGGGCAGGGAAGAGGGATTTGGGAGTCGATGATCAAGCTGGCATTTTTTTCTTTCTTAGTGTTACATGCCAGTGGCAAGGGACCACAGACACAGATTTTTAATGTAAAACAACTATATTTTCAATTTAATAGTCAGTTAGAACAATTACTCCCCTAACCAAAATCAACAGTGCAATGCATCTTAGCTCACAAACTGTGGAGGTCTGGAAACAGTTCTTCCCAAGTCTTACTCAACCCAAAATATAGACAATTTAAACAGAGTCCTAGGACGACAATTCCAGAAGGTTCTGAGATCCATGGGAAGAGGTACAGGTGTCTGTGAGGAAGGGTTCATAAAATCCACATTATGATGACACAAGGTGACAGTCACAGAAGATTCCAGAAGTTGAGTGGTCATCACTTAAATAGTCCATGCAGGGATAACAAGATGACAGTCATGGAATATTCCTTAACACAAGTGGTCGCCACATAATACACCCGAGTCCATGTACAGGTTAACGAAAAGTGGTCGCCACGAAATACTCAAGAAATCCAAGTATGGATCATACAAAGTGACAGTCACGTATCTAAAATGCACTGTGTGCCGCAAAATATCACAATCTTCCGACATGGAGAAATATTGGGACCACCCACTGCTGTAGTGGACTCCAACTCAATTCACCCCCTTGCTGTTAGCTCACGGTCCATTGAATCCGTTTCACTGATGAATTTTTCCAGAAATATCTCGAATTGAATAGAAAGAATCTCCACACATTTGTTATAATGATGTCATCCACGCACCTAAATGCCGCTTACAGTTAATAAAAAAAAACATTGACATGTTACATTACTTTCATGGCTATCTGGAAAAGAAAATTTGCAGAGTTGTATACTTTGATGATGAATGAACTTTTGAATCTTTGAACCTTGTGTTATGATCTTTCACTTTATTATCTAACTTGCAGAGCTCTTTCTCTGTAAATGGAATGCAGGTGATGCCAACAGCTCAATAAACTGATTATAAAGGCCGGCTCTGTTACAGGAGTCAAAATGGATACACTGGAGGCTGTGGTAGAACCAAAGACCCTATGGAAAATCCTGGCAATTTTAGACATTTTTCACCCTCTGTACGCCACCTTGGCTGAACAGAGGAGCACTATTAGTAATAGACTAAGGTTACATCCACACTAGACCGGATAATTTTGAAAACACCAGTTTCACGTTAAATAGGCGTTTTTGAAAATAGCTCCGTCCACATTAAAATGGGTATTTGGGCGAATCTCCTCCTACTGGGCATGTGCAGGACACATCTACAGAAAACAAGCGACATGTTTGGTGTCGAATCTCGCCGTGAAAGGCTTGGCACACATTTGTCCAGTTACAGACTAGAAAAACTTTAAAGGAAATTGCCGAACGACAGACAGCTGTTGGCTCTGGTGCAGGAGGACTTAAAACTAAAAAACAAACACTGGAGCGTATGGAGGCAACCGAGAGGGAGTTCACAGACAGTATGACCCGGCTGACGACGAACATTGAAAAACTGACTTACTCTGTTGCAGAGAGATTTGCAATGATGAGGAATATGATGCCCCCCCCCCCCAGTACTTCTCACCACCACAATACCAGCCTCAGAGCCACCACAATAGCTACACAAATGGACACACAGACCCCCGGCTGGCCCCACCAACATCCTCCCCACTCCCACAGAGGGGTCACCCTGGAAACATTTTCTACGTCGGTCTCTTCACCGATGAAAGGGGTGACAGCTGAAACTAAATGCAATAAGGCTTGTTACTGGGCAAAAAGTGAAATTTGCTGTTACCTCATTTGTTTGCCTTTACTTTTTCCATGTCTCTCTGTATTATTTTGCTGTATTTAACATGTGCAATAAAACGAGTTACTGGGCAAAAGTGATTTTATTTTTACCTGAGTAAAAGTGAAACTTACAATTTTCCTTTTTTGGCCTTAACATTTTCAAGTCTATTCCAAACATAAGCTGCTACTTAAACATGACATTTTGGAAGTAGTGACAATTGCATCTATTGAATGTTTGCACAAGCAATACATTAATAAAGCACCTTGTTAAATGTATAAAACATGTCTGCATCAGTGTTATCTTGTATTTCCATACAATGTTACGTTAGGCTGTTACACATCTATTGTCAGAGAAGTACTTGCATAAATAGATAAACCACCTTCATACAAGCAAGGACAGAATACAGAGCAAAGTGAGTATACTTATTTATTCAGTAAGTTATGGGTCAAAGTATTTGGTGAGTACATTTCTAACTCTTCTGGCTTCAGTCTTGTTGCCGTCTGTTCTGAAATTGTTAAGTTGTGTGGGGGGTTGAAAATCTCTGTCATACTGCAAAGCCGCAGTAACATTCTGCTCAGGGACAGTCTCTTGAAACTGTCCGCCATTGTTGTTGTGGTGTTGGGGTTGCGTTCAAGAAAACAATGAAATGCACTGCTGCCACCATCTGTTCCTGCATGCCATGACAGCATTTTTAAAAAGCTTCGGTTACCCCATGCACACTAAACCGCTCAATCGGCATTTTCAGATTTACACTCTGGAGAGCGTTTTAGAAAAGCTCCGCTTTTGGGGGAAGAAAGAACCATTTCAGTGTGGACAGAGGGTCAAAACGAAGAGAAAAAGCTTTGGTTACGGATTTATCCGGTAGTGTGGACGTACTGTGCAGCTCCGAAGAGCACTATATGAGGTCATTCTTACCCTCGGCCACTAGGCTCTATAACGAATCAACCTATAGCAGGGGAAGTGATGACCTCTTTCTCTTAGACTGTTCGTGGTAACTTATTTTTTATTCTTTCTACTTCTCTTCTAATGTTTGTATCCGTTCACTTGTAATGCACCTGAGACACTATAATTTCCTTTGGGATCAATCAAGTACCTGTCTATCTAACAACCTATGTTCTGCATTCTAATATTGTGTTCCCTTGTCCTACCTCAGTGCCCTGTTGCAATGAAATGAGCTTTATGGATGACATGTAAAATAAAGTTTACCTTGGTACATATGACAATAATTCACCAATTTACCAAACTGCAGCTGCAGAAGAAGTTGGTTTGGCCACACTTGGAATATTGTGTGGAGTTCTAGTAACCACACTACTGAAAGGATTTGATAGCCATAGAGAGAATGCAGAAGAGATTTACCAGGAAGCTGCCTGGTTTGGAGGACTTTGTTATTGCTTGATGTAGGAAGCTGATGTATGACCTTATAGAGGCCTATAAAATCATGACGAGCTCAGATAGAGTAAACAGTCCAAGTCCTTTTCCAAGGATAGTGGGTCTGAATCTAAAGGTTTAAGGTGAAAGGGTAAATATTTAATTGAGATCTGATAAGCAAAGGATAGTGGACACATGGAATGTGCTTCCAGAGATATTGGTAGAAGCAAGTACAATCATAGCATTGAAGATGCGTATCAACAGGAACAGGAAGCAAGTAGAGGGATATAATAGGGTGCCTCGGCACCACAACGGTTAGCGCAACATCAGTACAGCTTGAGGGCATGAGAGTTAGGAGTTCAATTCTGGCGTCCTCTGTAAGAAAGCTTGTTACGTTCTTCCCATTTTGGCTGTAGGGCCTGTTTCTGTGCTGTACATTTCCATGAACTGAAGAACTCCAGGACAAAAAGGAAAGCAGTACTGAAGGGCTTTTTGGTAATGGAGGCTGAAGGTGAAGACTGACAGATGAAGTTCAACGTTTGCTGTATTGGCACTTTTCATTGAAGTTTTGTGGATACTGTTCCCATGCAAAACCATAATTTACACATAGTCAGAATAAATCGTCTTATGTCAAAAGACCATTGTAACATTTTGGAGATGTTTCATGATGAAAATTCTTCTCCACACTTTTGAAATGTTTTCACCTTCTGCTTGCTCCTCTGACACTAGCCCTTTCCCAGTAACTGAATCGGTTCAGCAGAATGTTTAATCTTCACGTTACTGTAATGCGATCAGAAGTTCTATCTGTTTGATTCAGCCATCCTCAGCCGAAAACTGCTCCTTCTTCAACTAATGAGCTCTGTATTAAAGTGAAATATATTTTAATTTTAAAAGATGGTTCCTTGCCAAAGACGGTAACTGTTTATGCTCCTACACTGCATATGATTGCTGATAATTTGTAAATTTTAATATACGGTTTTATGGAACATTAATGAAGATAGATTAATTTATAACATCTTTGCCTGAGGATAGTGTCTTCTGTCTCATATGAATTATGATCTATATTGTATATTCATAATAGCAGTGCAATTACATATCTAGTTGAGCTGCTGCCTCACAATACCAGTGACTCAGTTTCAGTCCTGACCACCCCCACGCTGTCTGTGGATGTTCTTTTTGGTGACTGTATAGGTTTCTCCTGGTACTCTGAATTCTTCCCCACATCCCCGAGGATGTGTGAGTCTATAGACTAATTGATTACTGTAAATTGCACCCAATGTGAAGGCAAGTGGTCAGACCCGGGGAGAGCTTGAGAAAATGTGGGGTGAATAAGATTAAGATTAGTGTAAATGGGCGGTTAATAGTTGGGATGGACTTGTTTCTAGAATGGTCCCAAGAGATTAGAAGTGAGCGAATGTAACACAGCTTTTCAAGAACACTGGAGAGGGAAAGCAGGGGAAGTCTAGGCCAGTTAGTTATCTTAGCATTATTATTGGGAAAATGCTGGAATTCTTTATTAAGAAAATAAGAACTGGTTATCTAAAGGATTAGACAGAGAAATTGTGTTTGGCAACTGTGTTAGATTTCTTGGAGGCTGTAACCAACAGTGTAAATTGGAAGGAATTAGTAAATATAGTACAGTCAAATTTAGCTAAAGAGATAGGGACAAGAATTGTATTAGCTGGTTAACTGACTGAAAGCAGAGAGTTGGGATAAACAGATCAAGTTCAGGTTGGTAAACTTTAACCAGTGGGATATCTCTGCTGCTTATAGAACCATCAACAATTTAGATACAGGGACTAAGATTGTCGATGCATGAAAAAGTGGGATGATAAATTGTCAGAAGGATGTAAGGAGAATTAAATGGATATAGACAGGTTATATGAGGGATAAAGTGTGGCTGATGAAGTTTAATGTAGGGGATCATCTTTGACAAGAAGAATCGGAAAATATGATCTGACAATTATATGTTGGTACAGGGGAGAGCTGAATGTGTAAGGCTCTCCCTGCCAGTACATAGCTTGTCCAACAGCAAGCCTCACATGGTGTCTCCTCACTGACGCCACACGGAAGCGGAACTTCTTTCAGACTCAGACTGAACTTCAGAGGACGGGGAGGAGGCCTGGCTCCCGCACTCATGGCACACAGGCCCGGGTGTGTGCTCGTGAACCAGATCCCCAGCTATAGGTAACTAGCCCCACTGCCTTGTGGGCAGCCTCGGGATAGTCGAAGGCTACGGCAGGAAATCCAGAGTGGAGCCCCTAAGGCACCTGGACATCATTGAACATCCTTCCAGCAGCTTCTGCAGCCAAGCTGGTGCCAAACGCATTGCTTCATAAGCTTTCCTTTGGACTACACTGGTGAGGCCGAAGGGAGATCTTGACAACAGGGCATCTCAAGATCTCCATACCTTCAGCCCAGGCTTGAGATGATAATGATCATCACCCATTGTCATCCGAGACACAGAAGCCAACCACAACACCAGAGGAGATCTGGATGGCCTGATACAAGAGACAGGCTAAAGTGGCTTGTGGGTAATTTGATAGAAAAGGAAACATTGGCACTTATTGCAAGGCTAATGGAAAATAAAATTTGGGAGCATGTGTAAGGTGAGGCCACAATATTCCAAAGGCTTTTGGCCTCCTTAATTAAGGATGGGAATATTTGTCTTTGTTGTTAGCATGGTAAAGATTTGCAATATTGTTTGGAGTCATAGATGAATGTAGCATGCAAAGAGGCTCTTCACCCCATCTTGTCCATGCTGACAATAGTGCCCAAGCTAGTTCCATTTGACCACATTTGGCCCATATCTCTCCAAATTCTTCCTATCCATGTACTCACCAAAATGTTTTTTAAACATTAGTTACTTTCCTCAACTAATTCCTCTGAAAGCTCATTCCATAACTCCACCACCCTCTGAATGAAGAAGTTGCTCTTCAAATCCTTTTAAATCATTTAATGCTCATATTAAACTTATGCCCTCTAGTTTTTAGTTCCTCTTCCCTTATTCTCCTGTTCTCCTAGACTGCCCAATCTCCTCCTACAACTCTGGCCCTCAAGCCCTGGCAGCAACCTCATAAATCTGTCCAACACACACAAAATGCTGGAGGAACTCGGTAGGCCAGGCAGCATCTACGGAAAAGAATTCAGCCGACGTTTCGTCCTGAGACCCTTTGGCAGGACTTGCAGGTCTGCAGATTTTCTCTTGTTTGTCATAAATTTGTTCTTTCTGGTTTACCAATGATTTTCCTATAAAATGATAACTGAAGCTATAGAAGTGCAGTCCCATCAACCTCTTGTACAACTGCAACATAACGTCATAACTCTTATACTTGATGCACTGACTGATGAAGGCCTGTATGCCAAATACCTTATTCACCTCCCTTTCAGCAAATCCTATATCTATGCTGTCATGTCCCTCTGTTCCACAAATCTTCCCAGGGCTTGACCATTCACTGTTTCAGTCCTACTCTGACTTGTGAAAATGCAACACTCCAAACATACCTGAATTGAAAACCATTAGCCAGCCCTTGGCACCTTCTTGGATCAAGATCCCCCTGTAATTTTTGATAGGCTTTTTCACCGTTTTCATGTCACCTGCAAATTTACCCCGGTACACTCACATCCAAATTGCTCACTTAAAAAACAAAGAACCCAGCGCCGATTTCTGTAGCACCAAACTATTCAGAGGCCTTCAGTCTGAGAGACAACCTTCAACCATCACTCTACTTCCTCCCAATGAGAAAACGATGAATCCAATTAGCCTTGTTTCCCTGAATATCATATGATTTAACATTTTGAGACAAGCCCACTATGCATGACTTTGTCATTGGTCCTGCTAAAGTCCATATAGACAACATCCATTTCCATACCCTATTCATCCTCTCGTTTACCTCTACAAAAATGCTCTAAGAGATTTTCTAGGAGGAGAGGGTAATCTTATAAGAAACAATTCAGCTAACTGGACATAAACTCTCAAGCTGGGAAACTTGAGGGTGATCTCATTAAAATGCATCTGTATCTGATGGATTTTGACAAGGTATATTGTGAGTGTATTTCTATTGGTTTGAACTGAAGTTCTAGATAGAATAAAAAGACGTCCTTTTAACACTAGGATGAGGAAGAACTTTGTCTCCGATGGAGTTGTGAATCTTCATAATTTTTTGCCCAATAGAGTTGTGAATGACACTAAGTTTGTGTAAACTGAAATCAAGAAAATCAAAGCTCACAAGGGTCAAGCAGGATTGACTTGAGGCCAACAATCAGCATGGCTATGATCTGATATGATAAGGCCGACCGTAATGGGGGTTGGGTTCGAGGGACTCAAAGCTTCTTTTGCACTCTTTCTTGAGTTTCAAGTGACTTTTCATGGTGAAAAGAAGGCAGTGTTAATGGTACAGACTTGGTTCTGCACAGTAATCATATTTACTTTTTCAGATTGCAATGTATTGTGCTCAAAGGAATGAAAGGCCTTCGGTCATAATATTTGTGGAATGAATGCAAATAACTTTAGGCATTACAAAGAATGAATGGTTTGTTGCATTTAAGTTGTCTAATTATACCAATATCTAATGAGGGGGGGTATTTGGTTATAGTTAACAAAACAAGAATACTTTGCACATATTCATTTGTATTGAATATTGCATTTGACTTTATTTACTTTTGCCTCAATTAATCTTGCAGCCAAAATGAGCTGCCTACAATGACGTGCTTGCCTGTTCTCTCATTTCACTGGCATTCTCTCTCTTATTTATTTGACAGGCCAATGATGCCTCGGGGAACACATGGAACTGGCTGTATTTCATTCCTCTGATCGTCATTGGATCGTTCTTCATGCTTAATCTTGTTTTGGGTGTGTTGTCAGGGTGAGTGAACTGCAATTTATAAATCGCCAATTAGCATTGTCTCAGAACCAACACATTTGGGGATGGAAGGTGAATCCTGATGATGGAATGCTCATTGGTTAAAGGAAGATCCGGCTTTGGTTGAAACTCCATCTGTCAGCGATGCTTCTCAGTGAGGAATGTGTAACAGCAGCAGAAGATGTGCTGTCAATGTTCTCACTGGGGATTCTGAGGAGCTGTCATTTGGATGGAAGCTTGCTTGTTCATGTGTGCACTCTGATATATTGTAGAGAGAGAGGTGCTGGCATTAAAAAGCACATTCTGTTTGTAGGACAGGATGTTTACAGCAATGCTTGCAGCTGTAAAGTGTAATTCGCAGCTCCCTCTAAACTGAGGAGTTTACTGCACTTAAACCATTTCATTACTTTGGTTGTTTGATCATGCATTAATAGATCTTTTTATTGAAAAGCTCAATCTCAGTCAAAATGACTGGACGTTTAATCAGGATGTAGTCATTAAGTTATACTTAAGATCTGTCTGAAAAACCTGGCGGGTGTGAAGAGAAAGATGTTCAAAGGGCTCCCTGCACCAGCCAAACCTGAATCTTTGACTGAAAAGAAGGGGTGTAACTAATGGGAATTAGGTGAAGTTTTGGGACTGATGTTACCTGTCTAAGCAAAAAGCACTATGGTGTTGTGCAGTGATTTTGAAATGTGTTGGTCGTGCCTGCCCATGATAGTTATTTTGGTACTTGTGATGCTCCGAGTGGAAGGTTACTGGTTCTCGCCTCACTCCAGCGACGAGGATAGCAATCAGTGTCGTAACAGAGGAGTGCTTGCATTGTCAAAGGTGGCGTCTTCTGGAGAAATTACATGGAATATTTATTTACTCCTTCAGGAAGTTTCAGAAAGATCGCATTGTTTCTTTTTCCCATGGTTATTATGTCCACCTTGCCATCACGTTGTAGGAACAAGTGTGCATACATTGGCAGCCTCTATATTTCAAAAGTACTTGGCTATAAATTTGTTGTGGACATTCTGCAAGGGTTATGAAGAGCATTCCAGAGCAACAGTTCTGCCTTGATGTAATGCACCCCATTAAATTAGTTATAGGTATAACCCAGATGTTATCATGACCCCAAGACAGAACAAAAGTGTTTGATAGTTTTTCTTACAAAGTAGGTAGCATAGAAACATAGAAGGGTGTTCAATTATCCAGTGACACCAGTGTTATATTGAATCTGCACTGTGCAATCCTTCTTTTCATGTTATTAGGCACCCTTAAACCAGAAAGTTTGTCACACTCATTTTGCCAAAATCTTACAACAGGTAGGTGAATGGATAGTTAATTTGTAACAGCTAGATACTGCCAGGACCACTTATTTCAATGGAGATATAGCAGGAATTATTTCCCAGTGGCCATTGTAAATTTAGTGGAAGTTGTGTCAGCCAAACAAGAATCTCAGTGGGAAGTTAAAAATTCTCACAACAAGCATGAAGCATAGGTTTTAAATTCTAAATACCAAACTTACTAAGACCAGTAGTTTTTGTCCCTACATTTCAGACATCAAAAAAGTTTCATATACCCAAAAATTACAGATTAGGAGCAGGTAAAAAAAAAAGAGGTGAAATATTTCATATGTTCGTGGCTGTGAAGCCTTTGTGCTTGAAAATAAAATCTTTGTGAAATCACATCAGGCTGAACAGCAGATTGGTTAGCCATGAACCAGTGAAAAGTTAATCCAGCATTTCTATTTGATGTTTGACTTTACCAAGTTATTGTAATGAAAGGTACTATGGAATTTACCTTTATTTTGAATGGGCTATTATTGTGGTAACACCAAGAATGATTCTGCTGAGGTGCAGAAATGATAGAATCACAATGAATGGTTGCCCTCTCTGACATCATTAGATGTTCAGTACTGTATGTTATGATTACATTTCTAAAACAATGCTGCCTAATACTTTTCTATTATTTCCGTGCTCCTGTGGCATGAGTTTCAGACTATTGCATGTTGTGTGTCAAATGAAATTCCATTAATTATTATTTGAAATTAAATCATATTTGGGGTGGCATGGTAGATTAGCAGTTAGTGTAACACTACTACAGCTCCAGCCGCTATCTGTAAGGAGTTTGTTTGTTATCCCCGCGACTACGTGTGTTTCCTCTGGGTGCTCTGGTTCCCTCCCACATTCCACAAGACGGATGGGTTAGTAGGTCACATGGGTGTCATTGGACAGCACGGTCTCATTGGACCAGAAAGACATGTTACTGGTCTGTATTTCTCAATTTAAAAAAATTAAGACTGTTGACTTGCCAAGTGCCAGAAGAAATACATAATGATAATGAATTTCTGGTAAGAAAAGCATTTTCTCAAGTCAAACCATTTTAGATGGATCGGAAGTCCAAAGGAAAATCATCTGCCTTCCTTCGTGATCTTGCACAGGAACAATCTATGTGAATAGCTTGAAGAAAAGTTGAACAGAAACAGAAATTCCTTTCACTATGACATGTATTCTGATGCCCTACTCTCCTAGACCATCAGGCTTCACTTGATGGCCAAAACCCCATGAGCTAAGTAGTAGACACCAACTTCCACTTGTGGGATGCACAACTCTGGAACTTTTTAACATGAAATCAAGGAGGGAGAGTCATCTCTGGAAGCAGCTTTAGAATTTGTTTCACTAAAAATTTTATTTTATACACAATTTCTAATAGTAGCTGTCGATCCCAAGGGGTCATGGGTTTGTGCCTCTGGTGGACCGTGTCCTCTCCAGGGTGCAAGCCTGGGCGGGAAGATTTGAAGAACCGGTTGTTGCCCCTGCAGCGAGTTACCCCTCTCCACGTCACTGATGTAGTCCAAGGGAAGGGCAAGCGTCAATATAGGTTGGCACCAGTGTTGTCGCAGAGGTTGCCAGAGTGAAGTTGTAAATAACATCAAGCTGCCTTAGGGACCCTGACTCCGGATTTAGTCCCGAAGCCTTTCCCGTGGGTCTGGCCGCAAGGCAGCGGAGGTTTAAAATCAGAGTTTTCCTTCTCCTAGGCGGGCTGCCACCTGCCCGAAGCAACTGGTTTTGAGGCGCTAGTGGTCCGCCTTTGCCTCAATAAAAACAGTTCCACAAGATCTAGTAGCTAAACCACACTTGAAGGCCAAGAGTTGGACTTGGTTGTCAGAGGCTATTAGAGACACACACCATTCGGAGCATTTTTTTGGTAGTGGAATCATCATTTCTAATAGAGGCTATCGAATTTCTTTCTAATTCCAAAATCTCGCTAGCATAGTAACAAGAGTGAGGAAATTTATCATAGACAGCTAACCTAAAAAACAGAAATTAGATCTTAAATGCCTAGAAGGTCTCTAGTACTGAAAGACTTCCTTAACCATCTCAGTTATAAAGGGAAGACAATGATCAGGAAAAGATTCTGTTTCAACACCATCTCCTGGAATAATCAAATGTTGTCATGTTTAACTAGTTTTGAAAGAGTCAAAGACAAACACGTTGTTTGAAAGGAAGTGATTGTGCCAGTGATACTGCTGAAGGGATTTAGGGGGGTGTTGCCTGGCTGTGGAATTAGAGAGATGGTCAAAATTGAGATTATTTTCCTTGGAACAAAGAAGTCTAATGGAGGTTTGACTGACGTTATGTAAACTTGGTAGATGGCTGTGCAGATAAACCTGTTTACTTCAGCAGAAAGGGTAATAATGAGGAGCAGATATTAAAAAGAAGTTGAAAAAGAATCCATTCACTCAGTGATGACTGTAAATCTGGACCACACCCCTTGAGTAAGTGTTGGAGGTGGAAAAACCTTCACCATATTTGAACTGTACTTGGAAAAGCTGCAGTCAGCAAGATGTGGGCCGAGACTTGGAAACTGGGATTACTCTAAAATCTCTTTCTGTCCTGGACACGGCGGGCCAGGTGGATGCCTCGGTGGTGTAACTTTCTGTGATTCTATGAACAGAACCAACAATTCAGTTGTAATGTGATAATTTATCACATTGCAACTCATTATTAAAATTAGACTTTTGTGTTGGTAGTTAGATTTATTAACTATTTCGGAATAGTGTAAAAAAGGAGGAAATGTTGATTTCAAAATTGGAATTGGGTTTATTATTATCACGTGTACAGAGGTGCAGTGAAAAAATTATCTTGCATACTGTTCATACGGATCAATTCAGTGCATGGAGCAGTGGTAGTACAGGATAACACAGAAACAGAATGCAGAACAAAGGGTTACAATACAGAGAAAATGCAGTGCAGGGAGACAATAGGGTGCAAGATCATAATGAGACAGATAAATTGGCCACTGGTCTGTCAGACCAAGATTAATACAAACATTGACATGAACTGACAGAATTTGTCATAACTGACCACTGCTCATAGCAAGAAAATGCCCACGCAGCAGGAACCCACTGGACAGTTGTGGAATGGCTGCGTTCAAGCTGTTGGTCAGGAGGGGTGTGGTGAATTTCCAGTGTAGGACATGGGTAGCTGAGGGCATGGCAACAGAAGGGTAACAAATGAAGGGGAACAAGAAGCAGGGGGCAAATATAAGAGTGGGAGGAGGTTATATAATTAGAAATTCATTGCACAGAGAAAGACTATTCCATCCTGTATTTGTGCCAGCCTGTTTAGAGTTCTTAGATCCTGTTCCCTGACTGAGGACATGAACACAAATGGATTTAACTTGAAGTCTAGCAGATCAGGGGCCAGGTCAGTTGGCAGGGATGGGAATGATAGTTAAGGGACACTGGTCGTATAGGATATGGTATATCTTGGTCTTCTGGAGGTTTACACTTGAGGAAAGGGTGGCAATTTACAATCACAATAGTTAAGTCGGAACACGGGAAAAGCAGGAGCAATATTTTCCTGGACAGATGGGCTTGGCTGGAGTTAATGGGGATGATGTAAAGAGGGGGTACAATTGGGAGGGTTTGTGATGGACCAGATATCAAACCTCATTTCAAAAGCTGAGTAACTGTCAAATTTTTTCACTACTTAACTGGGATTTGTGGTGTGTACTCAGTTACGTAAACTCAGTGCTGTATGTTACATCCTATACCTAATAAAGTGGCCACTGAGTGTATGTTCCTGGTCTTCTGCTGCTGTAGCCCATCTACTTCAAGCTTCAAAGTGTTGTACATTCAGAAATGCTCTTCTGCACATCAGTTTGTAACACGTAGTTATTTGAGTGACCACTGCTTTCCTTTCAGTTTGACCCAATCTGGCCATTCTCCTCTGACCTCTCTCTCATGAACAAGACTTTATCCCTCACAGAATTGCTGCTCACTAAGTGATTTTTTTTTTGTTTTTCCAACAATTCTCTGTGAACTCTAGAGAATGTTGTGTGTGAGAATCCCAGGAGATTGGCAGTTTCTGAGATACTCCAACCACCCCATCTGGCGCCAACAACCATTCCATGGTCAAAGTCACTTAGTTCACATCTCTTGCCCATTCTAATGTTTGGTCTGAAAAACAACTGAAACTCTTGACTATGTATGGATGCTTTTATGCATTGAGTTGCTGCTGCATGATTGGCTGATTAGATATTTGCATTAATGAGCAGGTATACCTAATAAAGTGGCCCTGAATTTAGAAAAGTACAACACTGTATAGGGCATTCAGATCACAACATTGTTTTGATCTTGCTGCTGTTTATACTGAATGTCTTCCTCCTGTGTGTCACCCATATCCCTCCATACCCTTCATCTTCATGTGTCTATATAAAAGCCTTTTAAACTCCACCAACCTGTCGCTTCCAATACAATGCCCCTTAACCTATCCCAGAAACTGGACAGTCCTGCGTAAAAAAAAAAAAAAAAAACCTCACTTTGCCTTTATATTTTTCCCCTTTAACCTTAAGAGCATGTCCTCTGCTAAAAGAGATTTTAGCTGGCTTTCTATGCCTCTTATAAATTTAGTAAATCCTCCATCTGGTCTCCCCTCGTCCTCCAGTGCTCCAAGGAGAACAACCCGAATTTGTCCAGTCCTTCCTCTAATCTAGGCAACATCCTAGAAAACTTTTTCTGTACTCTTCCAGTCTCTCCACTTCCTTCCTATGAGGGTGACCAGACCAGCATGCAATACTCCGTGCAGCCTTACTAAATTTTTAAATAATTGCAGCATGATTTCTATCCTTTTTTAGTCAGCACTGCTACCAATGAAAGTAAATATTCTATACAACTTTTTTATCACCTTATCCACATGCTAACGTCTTTCTATGAACTATGGATCTGGACCCCAAGATCCCTCTAGCTCATTGTTACGAAGGGATCTACCCTTACTGCTGTGAAGGTGATGTCAGCAGGCTCAATAAACCAATCAGAAAGGCAGGCTGTGTTATAGGAGTCAAATTGGACACACTGGAGGTTGTGATAGAACAAAGGACCCTACGGAAAATCCTGACAATTCTGGACAATATTTCTCACCCTCTGCATATCACCTTGGCTGAACAGAGGAGCACTTTTAGTAACAGACTAAGACAACAGCGCGATATGAGGTCATTCTAACCCTCAGCCATCAGGCTCCATAGTGAGTCAAGCTGTAGCTGGGAAAGCCATGATCCCCCCCCGCCCCCATCCTGTGAGACTGTTTGTGGTAACTTATTTTTTATTCTTTCTTTTTCTCTTCTAATATTTATTTTTGTGTACTTGTAATGCTACTGTGACACTGTAATTTCCTTTGGGATCAATGAAGTATCTAGCTTTCTCTTAACCATATATCTTGTCCTTTCATTTGATCTCCCAAACTGCAAACCCTCGCATTTGCCCAGATCAAATTCCATCTGCCTCTTCTCCATCCATATCCGTAATTGATCTTCATTCTGTAGTATTCTTTGATAGTACTGACTCATATTGCTTCATGCCCCCAAATCATATTGTTACTTTGCGGCCCAGTGGTTGGGGACCACTGCTCTACATTGTCCAAAAGTCTTAGTGTCATTCACAAACTTGTTTATCAATCCATCTACATTTTCATCCCTATCGTTGATAAGTGTCACAAACAACAGAGGTCCCAGCACCGATCCTTGAGAAACCCCATTGGTCACACACTTCCAGCCAGAATAACAGCCTCACACCCTCACTATCTTCTGTAGACAAGCCAGTTCTGAATCCAGACTTGCAGTTCACCCTGGGTCCCATCAAGACATACAATGAAATGCATTGTTACTGTTAAGTCAAATCAAATCAGTGAGGATCGTGCTGGGCAGCCCTCAAGCATCGTCTCACTTCCAGCACCAATATAGCGTGCTCACAACTCAATGAACCGAACTTTGTCTTTGGAATGTACAAGGAAACTTGTACCCCCTGCTCTGACCTCCGTGGGAAAAACACAAGTATGGTCAACTCTGTGTCTGCTGGATGATTAGCTCAGGATCCCTCCAGCTGAAGGTAATCAGGACTGGGTAAAGATCTGCAGGCTTGTTAGCAACAGCCTCATTAATGTCAATAGCACACTAACGATGAGATGACACTGGGCCAAGCTTATGACTGAGCAAACCAACCTGCAACATCAATTTTTGTGGAAACTGGAGTCCATTTGAGTAGCAAAGGAAACAGAAGTTGCTGCACCATCTCCCAGTGACATCTCCAGAACACTGCAGTGACAGAGGGCAGTTACACAAATTATGTGCGTAGACGATCAGAGTGTTGTTCAGAGTGGTGTTGGTATCAAGTTTGAATGACTTGGAAATTACTCACCCACCTCCATGCCAGCGAGCAACAACATTGATGCAAAATTGGCCAGCGGCTGGTACAATAGTGACTGTACAACTGGAGGATGGCAGCACCCGAGGTTACTACACTGCAGAGAATTTCCATACCTGCACCATCTTCCAGTAATGAAGTTGTTTCTGCCTTACCTTCCTGACCACCCAGTAACTAGGCACACTAGAAACTATAGACGCAAGAGATTCTGCAGATGCTGGAAATCTAGGGCAAAATACCCATTTCCTTCCTCACCTCCTTCCCTTTATCCCATTCTCCACTGCCCTCTCCAATTAGATATCCCCTTCTTTAGTCCTTTACTTCTTCCGCCTAACTCCTCCCAGCTTCCCTTCTCATGCATCCACCCACCTTCCCCCCTCACCTTGTCTTACCTGCCACCTTCCTTGCCCTCCCTCTACCATCTTATTCTGGCTTCAGCCCCCCTACCTTTCCAATCCTTATGAAGGGTCTCGGCCTGAAATCTGTAGAGGCTCCATTTTGTGTGTATCACAGTCATAACCAGAAACAGAGGGATGAGTGGATTGAGTTGATCTGCCTTTCCCAAAAGACATCAAGGTGTTTTTTCCTAAGAGTCAAGCACAGGCACTGGCCTCACCAATACTGAAAAACCTACAGGCAGACATTCACCTCGCATATATCCACATGGCTGCTTAAACCACAGAGACTTGCTGCTCATTTAGATAAAATGTCGCTTTCAGAGGATCAATTTAAAATTCGGGGGCCAGAAGCAAAGCACAAACCCCTTCACAAACAGGAGAAAATCTGCAGATGCTGGAAGTCCAAGGACTGCCAAAGGGTCTCGGCCCAAGACATCAACTGTACTCTTTTCCATAGATGCTGCCTGACCTGCTGAGTTCCTCCAGCATTTTGTATGTGTTGCACAAATCCCTTAATGCTACTTCTAAATCTAAAAACAATCATCAGTTAATCTCCTAAATTGTTCTGAAACATGGATTAAAATGTAACTCCTTTAAGAGATAATTGACTTGGATAGTTGTCTGACTTTTCAATCAAGTCTTCTCTCCCTGTGGTCTTCACTGAGTGGGGAAAGTGCTTATGGTGCTGACAAGCTCAGGAGCAGAGGTCTTTTGCACTGTGGTTATTTCCCAAGTGCCTTCACTCCTGCTTTAACCTGCATTCAGGTGACAATGAGATTCTGTCTGCTCGGCGATCGTTTCATCAAGTGCCTTCTACCTATTAGATATTGTGAATAGCCTAGAGATTTGCCAGTAATGCAATGATGTCACAACAAATACCGATCTGTCAAGCCACTTTAAGTAATACCTTTCTGTTCTGATTCACTTGTTCCTTTGGCCAACTGGGAATAAAACTGCTTATGCTCCTTGTTTTGTTTAGGAAATTGCATTCTGTGGCATTTTTAGACCATAAGGCCATAGAGCATTGGAGCAGAATTAGGAATTTTGGCCCATCAGTTCTGCTCAGCCATTTGATTATGGCTGATCCATTTCCTCCTCAACCCTATTGTTTGTTTTCTCCTTGTAACCTTTAAAGCCTCAACTTATTGGGAATCCATTAACCTCCACTTCAAGTACACTCTATGACCTGGCGACCACAGCTGCTGTGGTAGTGAATCCATGGATTCATTGTTCTCTGGCTAAATAAATTCCTCATCATCTCATTTCTAAAAGCACGTCCCTCTATTCTGAAGTTGTGCCTCTGGTGCTAGCTTCCCCGCCCCCCCCCCCCCCACCCCCGCCACTGTAGGAAACATTCTCTCCACATCCAGTCTATCTAGGTCTTTCAGCATTCAATAGGTTTCAATGAAATCCCTCCTCATTCTTCAAAATTTCAGTGAGTACAGGCCCAGAGCCATCAAATGCTCCTTTTGTGATGAGAGTTTCATTCCTGGAATCAATTTCGTGAACCTCCTTTGAACCCTCTCCAACGTAAGCACATCCTTTCTTAGATAAAGGTCCCAAACTGCTCACAATACTCAGAATTAGGTTTATTATCACCGGCATGTGTCATGAAATTTGTTAACTTAGTAGTAGTAGTTGAGTACAATACATAATATAGAAGAGGAAAAAAACAAAATAATAATAATAATAATAATAATAACTAAATAAATAAATAAATCGATTACAGTATATATTGAATAGATTAAAAATCGTGCAAAAAGAACAGAAATATTATATGTTAAAAAAGTGAGGTAGGATTCACACGTTCAATGTCCATTTAGTAATCAGATGGCAGAGGAGACACTGTTCCTGAATCACTCAGTGTGTGCCTTCAGGCTTCTGTACCTCCTACCTGATGGTAACGGTGAGAAAAGGGCATGCCCTGGGTGCTGGAGATCCTTAATAATGGACGCTGCCTTTCTGGGACACCGCTCCCTGAAGATGTTCTGGGTACTTTGTAGGCTAGTACCCAGATGGAGCTAATTAGATTTACACCCCTCTGCAGCTTCTTTTGGCCCTGTGCAGTAGCCCCCCACCCATACCAGACAGTGAAGCAGCCTATCAGAATGCTTTCCATGGTATACCTATAGAAGTTTTTGAGTGTATTTGTTGACATACTCCTAATGAAGTATAGATGCTGTCTTGCCTTCTTTATAACTGCATCAATATGTTGGGACCAGGTTAGGTCTTCAACAATCTTGACACCCAGAAACTTGAAACTGCTCACTCTTTCCACTTATGATCCCTCTATGAGGATTGATATGTGCTCCTTTGTCTTATCCTTCCTAAAGTGAATAGGTGACTTGCAATGCGTCCAGGTCCTTGCTGAGGCAGGAGTTCAGTTTAGTCATGACCAACCCCTCAAAGCATTTCATCACTGTCGATGTGAGTGCTACCAGGTGATAGTTATTAAGGCAGGTCACATTATTTTTCTTAGGCACTGGTGTGATTATTGCCTTTTGAAGCAAGTGGGAACTTCTGCCTATAACAGTGAGAGGTTGAAAATGTCCTTGAATACTCCCACCTCCCACCAATTGGTTGGCAGAAGTTTTCAGAGCCTCACCAGGTACTCCATCAGGCCCTTCCGCCTTGCGAGGTTCACCCTCTTTAAAGACAGCCTAACGTCAGCTTTTGAGACAGAGATCACAGGGTCACTAGATGCAGCAGGGATCTTCACAGCTGTAGTTATATTCTCCCTTTCAAACAGGCATAGAAGGTGTTGATTTCATCTGGTAGTGAAGCATCGCTGTCATTCATGCTATTGGGTTTCGCTTTGTAGGAAGTAATGTCTTACAAACCCTGCCAGAGTTGTTGTAATCCGATGTCACATCCAACCTCATTTGAAATTGTCTCTTCACCCAGATCATTTAAAGCCTGAATGACATTGGCCTGAGGTGGAATGTATACTGCTACCAAAATGATCCCAGAAATCTCCCATGTCCAAGTGAGGACACTCCAATGCACTATAAAGCATCAGCATTTGTATTCTAGTTCTCTCGAAATCTGCCTTCCTCACCACTGACTGAACCTGCAAGTTGACCTTTAGGGAATCCTGCACAAGGGTGCCCATGTTCCTTTGCACCTCTGATTTTTGAGTTTTCTCCCTGTTTAGAAAATTGTGTATACATTTAGTCCTTTGATCAATGTGCATGACATTACACTTCCCGACTCTATATTCCATCTGCCACTTCTTTGCCCATTCTGCTAATCTGTCTGTGTCCTTCTGCAGACTCCCTGCTTCCTCAAAATTACCCGCCCCTCCACCTATCTTTGCATTGTCTGCAAACCTGGCCACAAAACCATCAACTGTATCATCCAACTCATTTATTTTTATAAATTTTTTAATTGAATTTTCAAATGGCTACAGAAGGGAAAAAAAATGATCAACCCTTCCCCCCTCCCCTTAACCCCTCCTCCCTAACACATCCCTGTAGAAAGAGAGAAAAAAAAGAGGAAAAAAAAAGAAAGAAAGAATGCCTGGAAATCGGAAGATCCCCACATGCTCCATGGAGTTCATAATATTTCTTTCCCCAAATAACCAATAATTTTATCTTCGGAGCACCTATATATTTAATCCTATCTTTTGTAAATAAGGGTGGCAAATTTTCAGAAATATTTCATATTTATCTCTTAAATTATAAGTAATTTTTTCAAATGGAATGCAGCTAAAAGCTATATCTATTTTCATTCTCTTAATGTATGTTAAAATTCTTTTTCTTTTCACCGGTCCATTAAGCCCATTAACATTAAAACTTAAAAAATTCAGTAAATTAGTCATTATTTTTAGCAGGGTTACTCCAGTCTATAGTAATACGTAACTTTTCAACTTTCGTTGTACCTTGGGGAAGCTTTTAAAAATTCTCCGTGTTGCTATGTGTCTCCCCGCCCCCCCCCCCCACCATTGCCCAGGCAAAGAAAAAAAGATTAAAGAAAAATAGATTACAAAAAACATAAATAAATAAATAACAAAATATCCCCCCCCCCCCCACTAATGTTGTGAATAAAAAAAACACAACATTACCTCCCTCCATTGTACGGGTCATGGCAATCGCCATGATTACACACGTGAATCCCGTAGCAATCGATCCGAAGTTCCCCCAGATCCCCCGTAACATAAAAAAGTATATATAAGAGAAGAAAAAATAATATCACTACTCTTGATTAATATTTCTCAAATTTTTACCTTTCTCCCCCTGTATCATATAATTAAGAATATATTTAAATGTTCTTCTGTCCTTAAACATCCATCAACTCCATTCACTGTCCCTGTCTTCATCTTTAATCCGTTTTGCTTTTAAATCTTTGGCTGTGGTTAGCAAATATTTGGGAGTTCTTGTGCAAATTCTTCTGCATCCTGATAATCAGTAAAAGATCTTCTTTTTCCGTCATCCAAAAAAATTATCAGGATTGCCGGGTGGCACAATATAAATTTATAACCCTTTTCCCATAAAACATTTTTTGCTGGGTTAAATTCCTTCTTTCTCTTCAAAAGCTCATAACTTATATCAGGGTAGAAAAGAACTGTTTTCCCTTCTATCATCAATGGCCCATTTCTCTTTCTGGCACGATGGGCAGCCGCCTTCAGGATCTTTTCTTTATCTTGATATCTTAAGCATTTTATCAAGATTGATCGTGGGTTCTGATCAACTTGAGGTCTTGATCTTAAAGCTCTGTGAGCCCTTTCAATTTCAATTAACTGGGTTCCTTTTTCCATTTCCAAAATTTCCAGAATCCATTTTTGAAAAAAATTTATTGGATCCTCTCCCTCTATACCTTCTTTAAGTCCAACAATCTTAATATTATTTTGTCTGCTAAAATTTTCAAGTACATCCACTTTTTCCAACAAACATTTTCTTTCTGATGTCCAGGCAGAAATATTATCTTCCATTTTATTCACTCTATCAATGGTGTCTCCCGTTATTTCTTCCAAGTTTTTAATTTTCTTGTCCATTTTGTCCTGTCTTTTCATCATTTTATCAAACATAATCTTCATATTTTTAATATCTTTTTTATTACTTTTAATGCTTTTAATTCATGCATTATTTGCACCAAAGATTTTTTTATGTCTCCGATATCACATGCAACCTCTTCCTGTTGCTCTTCTTTGTTTGTCTTTTAATCTTCGTCTGATTTATCCAGAGAATCTGATTCCACCTCCTATTCACTTTCACTTTCAGTTCTGATCATAGCTGGGATTTGTAGTTTGGGTTGCTCGTGTTTGCGCATGCTCCTTCCTTCACGCATGCACAATTCCCGTTGCTCTTTTTTTTTGGAAACGGTTGATGTTGCAGCAGTTTCCTGTTCTGTATCGCCGGAGGTAAAATGCACTTGAGCCTGAGGCTCTTTCATGGCCGGCCTTGATTCTTTTCCAACTTGTGTTGTCTTCAAAGTAGTAGTTTTCTTCTGCTTAGGAGACATTTCTTAAGACAAGCCTGAGTAACTTATAAGTAATTTTTAAAAAGTATTTACTAACTTGACTTCACTTAAACATTATTTTTACTGGTTTTTTATGGGAGAGCTGGATTTCCACGTCTCGATCCTATGTCATCACGTGATGTCCCCTGTCATCCAAATTATTGACACACAATGTAAAAGGAAGCATTTCCAATACCAACCCCTGAAGAACACCACCAGTCACCAGAAGCCAATTAGAAAATGTTCCCTTTATTCCATTCTTTGCCTCCTGCCAACCAGCCTATGCTCTGTCCATGCTAATATCTTTCCTGTAATATCATGGGCTCTTATCTTGTTAAGCAGCCTCATGGGTGGCACCTTGTCAAAAGCCTTTTTAAAATCCAAGTACACAACATTCACCAATTTTCCCTTGTCTGTCCTGATTGCTACTTCCTCAAAGAATTCTGACAAATTTATCGGGCAAGTTTTTCCCTTGAGGAAACAATTCTGATTTTGGTCCATCTTATCATGTGCCTCCCAATACCCCAAAACCTCATCCTTAACAATCGACTGCAACATTTCCCCAACCACTGAAGTCAGGCTAACTGGCCTATAATTTCCTTTCTTCATCCTGCCTCCCTTCTTGAAGAGCAAACTGACGCATGCAAACTTTCAGACCTCCAACACCATTCCAGAATCTAGTGATTCTTGAGAGGTCATTACTAATGCCTCCACAATGTCTTTAGTTACTTCTTTCACGACCCTGGGGTCGTCTATTTGATCCAGGTGACTTATCTACCTTCAGACCTTTCAGTTTCTCATGCACCTTCTCCCTTGTAAAAGCAACTGTACTCACTTCTGCCCCCTGACATTCTCAAACATCAGGCATACTGCTAGAATCTTCCATGGAGAAGACTGATGCAAAATACTTACTCAGTTCATCTGCCATTTTGTTGTTTCCCATTATTACCTCTGCAGCATCGTTTTCCTGTGGTCTGGTATCCACTCTCACCTCTCTTTTACACTTTATATATCTTATAAAACATTTGCTATCCTCTTTGATATTATTGGCTAGCTTACCATATTTTATTTTTCTCTCCTTATGTCTTTTTAATTATCTTCTGTTGGATTTTATAAGCTTCCCAATCCTCTAACTTCCCACTAATTTTTCCTCTATTCTATGCCCTCTCTTTTGCTTTTATGTCATTTTTGACTTTCCCTGTCAGCCACACTTCTGTCAACCTGCCTCTAGAATATTTCTTTTTCTTTGGGATGTATCTATTCTGTACCTTTTGAACTGCTCCCAGAAACTCCAGCCAAGGTTCTGTCTTCATCTCTGCTAGTGTGCTCTTCTAATCAACTTAGGCCAGCTCCTCTCTCATGCCTCTGTAATTCCCTTTACTCCACTGTAACATTGATACTTTGCTGCACTAGTGGTACTGAGAACCCTCCCTTACTCCCTGTATACCCATGACTGTATCGCTACCCACAGCTCCAATCTGTTAATTAAATTTGTTGACGATACTATATTGATTGGACTAATATCAAAAAATAACCAAGTAATCCGCAGGGAAGAAGTTATCTCTCTGACACAGTGTCATCAAGTAAGTCCTAACACTTAACTGTCATTCATTCTTTGGGACACTTCTCTGTTTTTGTGGATGTTTGCGAAGAAAAAAATTTCAGGATGTATATTGTATACATTTCTCTGACATCAAATGTACCTGTTGAACCTATACATTTGACTTTAGCTTCTCCCTCTCAAATTACAAGTTGAATTCCAACATATTATGATCTCTGTCTCTAAAGAGTTCCTTTACATTAAGCTCCCTAATTGAATCTGGTTCATTACATAACAATCCGATCTGAAACAGCTGATTCCCTGCTGGGCTGAACCACAAAGATGCTCTAAAAAGCCATCTCACAGTCAAAACTTATCTCTCTTGGAGCCCAAAATCAGCACCAGCTTGATTTTCCCAATCTACCTGTATATTGAAATCCCCTATGACTATTTTAATATTGTCCTTTTGGCATGCATTTTCTATCTTACTTTGTAATTTAACGCCCGGTTTGGATGCCTGTATATAACTCCCATAAGGGTCTTTTTACCCCTGCAGTTCCTCTACCCACAACAATCTTCTGATCCTATGTCACCTCTTTCTACGGATTTTAGTTTTTACCAACAAAGCCACCAAACCCGCCTATCCTTTTGATACAATGTGTATCCTTGGATGTTAAGCTTCCAACTGTAATTATCTTTCGGCCACGACTCAGTGATGCCCACAATGTCGTACCTGCCAATCTCTCTCTGTGCTATAGGATCATCTACCTTATTTTGTATATTGCATGCATTCAAATATAACACCTTCAGTCCTGTGTTCATCACTGTTTTCCGTTTTTACCCTAAATTACACTACAAGCCATTCCACTGGCTGCAATTTTGCTTTATCATCTGTCTGTCTTTCCTGACCTTTTCATGACAAATTGCCTCTGCTTATATACCAACTATACCATCCTCAGCCCTATCACTGTTTCCCATTCCCCTGCCCAATAGTTTTAGCGAGTCTGCCTGCAAGGATATCAGGTTTGTTTTGTTTGAGGTTATACCTGCCCCAGAATAGATTTCGATTGTGCTTCAGAATGTTATTTACTTTGAAAAAGATAGATAGTGTTGGATCAGTCACTGCCCGAAATGCTTCTGTAGTTCCTGTGCTCTTGTTTCATGGCTGGAAATGTGTCCCAGTTAATAATGCCTGGGGATTCTCGTCACACCAGGCTGAACATAAACCAAGCGAGCCCCATCTCGCAAAGTTGTCAAAGGGATGCACAGTGACACCCTGGTCTTCAGCTGTCACAGACCAAGGCAGTAGTCATCTCTGAGAGTATGTTATTTGATTGACTCTCATGTAAAGTGCTGACATTAATGCTGCCAGTGAAATGGACTGATGATATCTCTGTTGATAGCACAGAATGTGCACGGCAGGATAAAACAGACTAATGAACCGACAGTCTTCTTTATTATGACCTTGCTCCTTATTGTCTACCTGCAATGCACTTTCTCTATGTGTGTAACACCTTACTATTGTTCTCTAATTATTTTCCCTTGTACCATCTCAATACACTGTTGTAATGTATGGATGGAATACAAAACACATTTTTCACTGTGGCTCAGTACATGTGACAATAATAAACCAGATTACACTTTAACAGTGATGCCATTTTGTACTCGCTGTTCCTGACATTGGACGTCACATCAGTGGCAAACCACAGTTCCACAAAGCCTCTTCAATGCCTGTCTAGCAATCTCCACTGGTGCCAGTCCTGAGAAGTCTTGAGAGGACCTTCCAGATTCAGATTAATGCTCTTCATCCTCATTGTTTCAAAATGCCTTTCCAGGCTCATGGATTACAGCCTAGCACAGTTCTCAGTGCAGCAGTGGTTTAAGTGAGGTACTGGAAAACAAGGACCACTTCTCATATCTCTGCAACCATCTCTAGGTGAAAGCAGGCCTCCATGATACAACCCACCTTCACTTTCAACAGTGCAAGCAGAACTTGAAGTCAAGGGTAAACATTTGATCTATGGAGCAGTAGTGCTCCTTGCTTATAAGACGTGGACAACCCAGTGAAGGCATCTCAGGGCACTGGAAAGTTGCCACTTCCGTTGCCGCTGCATTTAGTTGGGCTACCGCATCGTCATAAAGAAGGGACAAAGTTCCTAATTCCATCCCAAGTTCACCAGAAGGATAATTTATCAGCATCTCCTCTGATAGTGAGCTGTGCTGGGCAGGCCTCATTGACCACAGATGCCGAAGGAGCCCCTCTGTGCTGAGCTGTATACCAGGCAGAGAGATTCAAAACTGGGGGCAGCATCCCCAATGGCCCACAGCTCTCAGTGTGGAAAAATGATACCAGGAACCAGACCTCCTCCCCCCCCCCCCCCCAGCCCTGTGCTAGGAGCACACAGAAAACTGGGAGGACAACCTAATGCAACGGCCTCCTGCCTGCTCCACCTGGCACTTTGTGCCCCATCTATGGAATCCCTGCGCTTATTTTCTTAGGGCCCCCTGGACTGGAGTGGAATGAAGTCATCATCTGGACAGTTAATGATAAAGTACTACAGTACAGAAGCAGGACCTTTGGCGTATCCAGTCCTCACCAACCCAATAGACAATAGACAGTAGGTGCAGGACCATTTGACCCTTCTAGCCAGCACCGCCGTTCACTGTGATCATGGCTGATCATACACAATCAGTACCCCATTCCTGCCCTCTCCCCATATCCCTTGACCCCGCTATCTATAAGAGCTCTATCTAACTCTCTCTTGAATGCATCCAGAGACTTGGCCTCCACTGCCTTCTGGAGCAGAGCATTCCACATATCCACCACTCTGTGGGTGAAAGAGTTTTTCCGCATCTCTGTTCTAAATGGCCTACCCCTTATTCTTAAACTGTGGCCTCTAGTTCTGGACTCACCCATCAGCGGGAACATGCTTCCTGCCTCCAGCGTGTCCAATCCCTTAATAATCTTATATGTTTCAATCGGATCCCCTCTCATCCTTCTAAATTCCAGAGCATACAAGCCCAGTCGCTCCAATCTTTCAACATATGACAGTCCCACCATTCTGAGAATTAACCTTGTGAACCTATGCGCACTCCCTCAATAACAAGAATGTCCTTCCTCAAATTTGGAGACCAAAAATGCACACAATACTCCAGGTGGGGTCTCACCAGGGCCCTGTACAGCTGCAGAAGGACCTCTTTACTCCTATACTCAATTCCTCTTTTTATAAAAACCAGCATGCCATTAGCTTTCTTCACTGTGTGCTGTACCTGCATGCTTGCTTTCATTGACTGATGTACAAGAACACCTAGATCTCGTTGTACTTCCCCTTTTCCTAACTTGACTCCATTTAGATAGTAATCTGCCTTCCTGTTCTTACCACCAAAGTGGATAACCTCACATTTATCCACATTAAACAGCATCTGCCATACATTTGCCCACTCACCTAACCTGTCCAAGTCACCCTGCATTCTCATAACATCCTCCTGACATTTCACACTGCCACACAGCTTTGTGTCATCAGCAAATTTGCTAATGTTACTTTTAATCCCTTCCTCTAAATCATTAACGTATATTGTAAACAGCTGCGGTCCCAGCAC
This sequence comes from Hypanus sabinus, assembly GCF_030144855.1. Lineage (NCBI taxonomy): Eukaryota > Metazoa > Chordata > Chondrichthyes > Myliobatiformes > Dasyatidae > Hypanus > Hypanus sabinus. The sequence continues at coordinate 61,510,307 of NC_082723.1, read as the reverse complement.
CGAACCTTGCGGTACCCCACTGGTCACAGCCTGCCATTCCGAAAGGGACCCATTAATCACTACTCTTTGTTTCCTGTCAGCCAGCCAATTTTCAATCCATGTCAGTACTCTGCCCCCAATACCATGTGCCCTAATTTTGCCCTCTAATCTCCTATGTGGGACTTTATCAAAAGCTTTCTGGAAGTCCAGGTACACTACATCCACTGGCTCTCCCTTGTCCATTTTCATAGTTACATCCTCAAAAAACTCCAGAAGATCAGTCAAGCATGATTTTCCCTTCATAAATCCATGCTGACTTGGACTGATCCTTCTACTGCTATCCAAATGTGTCATAATTTCCTCTTTTATAATTGACTCCAGCATCTTTCCCACCACTGACGTCAGGCTAACCGGTCTATAATTCCCTGTTTTCTCTCTCCCTCCTTTCTTGAAAAGTGGGACAACATTAGCCACCCACCAATCAGCAGGAACTGTTCCTGAATCTATAGAACATTGGAAAATGATTACCAATGCATCCATGATTTCTAGAGCCACCGCTTTAAGTACCCTGGGATGCAGATCCTGGGGACTTATCAGCCTTCAGACTCAACAGTCTATCCAACACCGTTTCTTGCCTAATATAAATTTCCTTCAGTTCATCCTTTACCCTAGTTCCTTTGGATCTGTCTTCACTAGGGAAGACACAAACAATCTTCCAGATGTAATAGTGGCCAAAGTACCTGTTCAACTCATCTGCCATTTCCTTGTTCCCCATAATAAATTCACCCATTTCTGACTTCAATGGCCCAATTTTGGTCTTAACTACTTTTTTGCTATTCAAATACCTAAAGAAGCTTTTACTATCCTCCTTTTATATTCTTGGCTTGTTGACCTTCGTACCTCATTTTTTCTTGGCATATTGCCTTTTTTGTTTTCTTCTGTTGCTCTTTAAGAGCTTCCCAGTCCTCCGGTTTCCCGCTCATCTTTGCTATGTTATACTTCTCTTTTATTTTTATACTGCCCTTTACTTCCCTTGTCAGCTACAGCCACCCCCTTACTCCCCTTAGGATCTTTCTTCCTCTTTGGAATGAACTGATCCTGCACCTTCTGCATTATTCCCAGAAATACCTGCCATTATTGTTCTACTGTCTTCCCTGCTAGGGTATTGTTCCATTGAACTTTGGCCAGCTCCTCCCTCATAGCTCCATAGTTCCCTTTGTTCAACTGTAATACTGACACATCCGATTTTCCCTTCTCCTTCTCAAGTTGTAGGTTAAAACATAGCATATTATGGTCACTGTCTCCTAATGGTTCCTTTACCTCGAGGTCCCTGATCAAATCCGGTTCATTGCACAACACTAAATCTAGAATTGCCTTCTCCCCGGTAGGCTCCAGTACAAGCTGTTCTAAGAATCCGTCTCGGAGGTACTCCACAAACTCCCTTTCTTGGGGTCCAGTACCATTCTGATTCTCCCAGTCTATCTGCAAGTTGAAATCCCTCGTGACAACTGTATCATTACCTTTGCAACATGCCAATTTTAACTCTTCATTCAACTTACACCCTACATCCAGACTGCTGTTTGGGGGCTTGTAGATAACTCCCATTAGGGTCTTTCTACCATTAGAATTTCTCAGTTCTATCCATACTGACTCTACATCCCCAGATTCTATGTCCCCCCTCGCAAGGGACTGAATATCATTCCTCACCAACAGAGCCACCCCACCCCCTCTGCCAGTCAGTCTGTCCTTTCAATAAGATGAATATTCATTTCCCGGGCCCTGTCCGCTTGAAGCCATGTCTCAGTTATTCCTACAACATCGTACTTGCCAATTTCCAACTGACCCTCAAGCTCATCTACTTTATTCCTTATACTTTGTGCATTCATATATAATACTTTTAATTCGGTACTCCCCTCCCCTTTCATATCAATTCCTATTTCACTTGGCCATACTGTATGATCTACTCCATTGATTCTGTTGTCCTTTTTAAGTTTTCTTAGTTTCAATTTCCCTTTAACTCCATCCTTATATTTCCAGTTCATCCCCTCCCTCCCACTACTTAGTTTAAACACATCCGTGTTGCAGTGGCGAACCTGTCTGCCAGAATGCTGGCCCCCCACCTATTAAAGTGCAACCCGTCCCTTTTGTACAATTCATCCCTACCCCAAAACAGATCCCAGTGGTCCAAGAATATAAATCCTTGCTTCCTGCACCAGTTTCTCAGCCACGCATTCAGATCCATTATCTCCCTGTTCCTGCCCTCTCCAGCACGAGGAACTGGAAGCAAACCAGAGATAACCACCCTGGAAGTCCTGCTTTTCAGCCTTCTTCCGAGTTCTCTGAAGTCCTGCTGCAGAATGTCCTTCCTCTTCTTCCCGATGTCATTTGTGCCGACGTGCACTACCACTTCCGGCTGTTCACCTTCACCCTTGAGGATTCCCTGCAATCGGTCCGTGATGTCCTGGATCCTAGCACCAGGGAGGCAACACACCATCCTTAAATCTCGCCTGTTGCCGCAGAAACCCCTTTCCGTACCTCTTACTATGGACTCCCCTACTACCCAATCCTCTGCTTATTTCCATCTACCTGCACCTGGACACCTCCTGTCAAACCTTTCCAATCATGTACATATCGAAACATATCTTAAATGTTACAGTGGAACTCGCTTCTACTATTTCCACTGGCAGTTTCTTGCACACTCACACCACCACCAAAGTGAAGTGGATCCCCCTCAGAATACCCTTGAATGCTTCACCTTTCAACCAAAACCAATGACCTCTAATTCTCGTTCTACTTCAACTGAGGCTGAGAGGGGAAATAAATCAGACATGATCAAACGGTGGAGTAGATTGATTGGGCTGAATAGCCCAATTCTGTGCCTACATCTCCAGTCAAAAGCCCATGTTCATCCACCTTATCTGTACCTCTCATAATTTTGTATTCCTCTAGAAGGTCTCCCCTCATTCTCCTGGGTTCCAGGGAATAGTGCCCTAATTGTTGCTAAATTTGAGAGCGATTTCATCTCGGATGGCTTTATTTCCCACTTATTTAGCTTGAACTGGTGGTTATACTGGATTGCAAACGTTGCAGTGGAATAAAGTCACGGACAGGTACATGGAACTTAGGAAAGTAGAGGGCTATGGGTAACCCTAGGTAATTTCTAAAGTAAGTACTTGTTCGGCACAGCATTGTGGGCCGAAGGGCCTGTAGGTTTTCTATGCTTCTATGACATTCATGTCAAGGGCTGAGCATGGCTGAGGACGTCTTTGAGATGTTCCTTCCAGTAGGCACTATCTGCTTCTCTATCCTTGATAAAGTATTCTCTGTTCGTTACTCGGCATGATTAGCTCATAAGTCTTTTGGCTGTAGATGGTCTTGGTAGAGCTGAAGAATCTGCACTGTTTGTGAACCTATTACACTCCTTTCCATTCACCATCTGCTCTTTAGGTGACCAATTTTATGTAGGGTCGTGTCTGCAAACGACCATGGAGCAGTTTGCCAACAGGTGGCTGCCTTGTGTTTGTCACTAATTAACTCCAGAATCTCTTCGTCATTTACATTGAACCAGCCTGGTGATTTCTGGGAGAGCAACCGAGTGATTATTCACAAGTGCTGATTGTGGGATTTCTGGGGAATCAGATGCCCTGCTGTTCGTGTAGGTGGAATATTGTCAGATTTAATGTGAGGCACTATCTTCAAGGAATGCTTGAGACATTTAATGTTGTTTTCCTTGTGTAAATATTTCTGCTTTTATCATTGTTTTATCATTAACTTTGGGCCATCTAACAGAGATGACCGTAGAGTATTAAATCCAGCAGTGATTGGCATGGGTGATGCGAATAGTTTAGAGTCTGTTGGCAATAGTGTAATCTAACTGGTACAAGTGCTTGGATCATTGGCAGAGTTACAAGAAGATTCTGCAGACGCTGGAGATCTCAAGCAACATATACAAAGCACTGGAGAGACTCAGCAGGTCAGGCAGCCTTTATGGAGAAAAATGAACAATCGACATTCAACAATAAACAGTTGCAGTGACCAGGTCTCTGGCACTGAATCTGGCGCTATGGCTCAGAAGGGAAGAGGGGAGAAGAGGTGCAGTAGTGATAGGTAGGGGATTCCATAGTAAGAGGAGTAGACACTAGATTCTGAGGATGCGAAAGAGACACCAAGATGGTATATTGCCTCCGAAATACCAGGGTCACAGATGTATTGGGTCAGGTCCACAGCATTCTAAAGTGGGGGAGATGAGCAGCCAGAGGCCTTGGCACAAATGACATACAGGGTAGGAAAAGAGAGGAGGTCCTGAAGAGAGAATATAGGGAACAAGGTAGAAAGCTGAAACGCAGGACTTCCAGGGGTAGTAATTTCTGGATCACTGCCTGTGCCGTGTGCCAGGGAGGGCAAGGATAGGATGATTTTGCATATGAATGCATGGCTGAGGAACAGGAGTGGGGGCAGGGATTCAGGTTTCTGAATCATTGGGATCTCTTCTGCTGAAGTTGCAAAAGGGACAGGTTACACTGAACCCAAGGGGGTGTAATATCCTTGCAGGCAGGTTTGCTAGATCTGTTGAGGAGGATTTAAACCAATTTGGCAGGGAGATGGGAAACTGAGTGATGGGGCTGAAGATGGTGCAGTTGGTATACCAGCAGAGGCCATGTGTAGCGAGACTGTCAGAAAGGACAGGCAGATCTTAGGGCAAAATTGTCATCAGTGGGTTGAGTTGCAGTCTAAGAGATGTACAAAGTCGAAACAAGTGATGAATGCAGGACTGAAGGTGTTATATTTGAATGCACACAGTGTACAGAAGGAGATAGTTGATCTTGTAGCACAGTTTGAAACTGTCAGGCATGAGGTTGTGCCCATACTGAGTCATAGCTAAAAGATCATAGTTGCGAGCGTAACATTCAACGATGCATATTGTATTGAAAGGACAGGCAGGTGGGCAAAGGGGGTGCAGGGCTCTGCTGGTAAAAAAAAATGACATCAAATACTAGAAAGAGGTGATATGGGATTGGAAGATAAAGAATTCTTGTGGGTAGAGTTAAGCAACTCCAAGGGTGAAAAGACCATGATGAGAGTTATATACAGGCTAGCCAGGTTACAAATTACAATGGGAGATAGAAAATGCATGTCAAAAGGGTATTGCCAAGATCGTCATAGGGTTTCTCAATATGCAGATAGAGTGGGAAAATCATGGTGCTGCTGATTTTGGATCCCAAAAGAGTGAATTTATAGAATGCCTATGAGATGGTTTTTTAGAGCAGCTTGTGGTTGAACCGATTAGGGGATCAGCTATTTTGGATTTGATGATGCGTACTGAACCGGGTTTGATTAGGAAGCTTAAGGTAAGGGAATCCTTAGGAGGAAGTGATCACAACATGAAATAATTCATCCTATAATTTGAGAAGGAGAAGCTAAACGCAGATGTATTACAGTGGAATAAATGGAATTACAGAGAAATGAGAGAGGAGCTGGCCGAAGTTGATTGGAAGGGGACATTAGTAGGGATAATGGCAGAGAAGAAATGGCTGGATTTTTTGGGAGCAATTCCGAAGGACCAGGATAGGTACGTCTCAAAGAAGTAGTAGTATTCTAGAGGCAGGATAATTCATCTGTAGCTGACAAAGGAAGTCAAAACCAATATAAAAGCAAAAGAGATTGTTAGAGCAAATATTTGTGGGATGTTAGAGGATTGGGAAGCATTTAAAAACCAACAGAAGGCATCCGTAAAAGCCATGAGGAAAAAGGTGAAATATTCAGGTAAGCCAGCCAATACGTTTAAAGAAGACACGACACAAGTCTTTCAGATATATAAAGAGGAAAAGTGAAGCAAGAGTAGATAGTAGGCCGCTGGAAAATTACACTGGAGTGTTAATAATGGGGGACAAGGAAATGGTGGATGAACTGATTAAGCATTTTGCATCAGTCATTACTGTGGAAGACAGTAGCAGTATGCTGAAAGCGAGAGTGTAAGGGGGCATGAGTGAGGGCAGTTGCTATTACTAAGGAGAAGGTATTTGGAAAGCTGAAATGTCTGAAGGTAGCTAAGACACCTGGACTAGGTGAACCACACACTAGTGTTTTGAAAAAGATAGTGGAAGAGATTTTGGAGCTATATTTAGTAATCTTTCAAGAATCACTTGATTATGACATGGTTCTGGGTGATTGGAAAATTGCAGATATTACTCCACTCTTCAAGAAGGGAGAGAGGCAAAAGAAAGGAAATTATAGGCCACCTAGTCTGACCTCAGTGGTTGGGAAGGTGTTGGAGTCGATTGGTAAGGATGAGGTTTCAGGGAAGTTGGAAGCATATGATAAAATAGACTGTAGTCAACATGGTTTCCTTCAGGGAAAATCTTGCAAGACAAATCTGTTGGAATTCCTTGAGGAAGTAACAAGCAGGATAAACAAAGGAGAAAGTGTGGATATTGTGTACTTGGATTTTCAGAAGGCCTGTCACTAGATGCTGCACATGAGGCTGCTTAGCAAGGTAAGAGCTCATGGTATTACAGGAAAGATACGTGCATGGACAGAGCATTGGCTGATTGGCAGGAGGCAAAGCATAGGAATAAAGAGAGCCTTTTCTGATTGGCTGCTGGTGATTAGTGGTGTTCTGCAGGGGTCACTGTTGGGACTGGTTCTTTTTACATTGTATGTCAATGATTTGGATGACACAATTGATGGCTTCATGTCCAAGTTTGCAGACGACACAAAGGTAGGTGGAGGGGCAGGTAGTATTGTGAAAGCAGGGAGTTTGCAGAAGGAGTTAAATTAGCAGAATGTGCAAAGAAGTGGCAGATGGAATATAATGTTGGAAAGTGTATGGTCACGCATTTTGGTAGACAGAATAAAAGCATAAGACTATTTTCTAACCGGAGAAAATTTGAAAATCAGAGGTGCAAAGGGACTTGGGAGTCCTCGTGCAGGATTCCCTAAAGGTTAACTTCCAGGATGAATCAACGGTGATGAAGGCAAATGCAATGTTAGCATTCAGGACTAGAATATAAAAACTATGATGTAATGCTGAGGCTGTATAAGGCACTGATGCAGATTCACTTGGAGTACGGTGAGCAGTTCTGTGCTCTTTATCTGTGAAAGGATATACTGACATTGGAGAGGATTCAAAAGAGGCTCACAAAAATGAATCTGGAAATGAAAGGCTTATCATATGAGGGGCACTTGATGGCTTTGGGCCTGAACTCACTGGAATTTAGAGGAATGATGGAGAACCTCTTTGAAAACTATTGAACGTTGAAAGACATCGAATGAGTGGATGTGGAGAGGATGCTTCCTATTGTGGATGAGTCCCGGACCAGAGTGCACAGCCTCAGAATAGAGGGGTGACCATTTAGGATGGAGATGAAGAATTTCTTTAGCCAAAGGGTAGTAAATCTGTGAAATTCGTTGCCAAAGGTGCCTGTGGAGGCCAGGTCATTGGGTATATTTAAGGGGGAGACTGATTGATTCGTGATAAATCACAATGCGAAAATTTACAGGGAATGGGATTAAGAGGGAAGTGGATTAGCTATGATCAAATGTGGAGCAGACTCGATGGGCTGAATGGCCAAATTCTCTAATGTCTTATGGACATTTCAGCCTGAGGCCCTTCATTTGGACTGAAAACAGAAAGAAGCTGAAGCTAGAATAAAATTGGAGGTGGAAGGAGAGGAGAACAAGTTGGAACAAAATAGGTGAACCCAGGTGAGGGGAGGGTGGGGCAGGGTCAATGAAAGGAAGTAATGTGAGAAGCTTAGAAGTGATTATTGGAAGAGGTAAAGAGCTGCCGAAGAAGAAGGAATCAGATAGCAGAGCAGAGTGGATCATGGACTAAAAGGACAGAGGTGGGGAACCAGAGGGAGATAATGTGCAGGTTCTAGTGGGAAGGGGCAACCAGTATGAGTGAACACAAAAGATAGTGGGCTGTGATGATGTTAGGTTTGCTGACCTTAAGCAAAGACCTTAAGCCCTCTCAGAGAAAATTAGCCGTGAATAATCTCACTAGAGGTAGATTATACTATAACTGCCCAATCTTCAAAGACTAGTTCACTTCCTTGATTATTCTCCACAGTAAGCTTAGCTGCCAATAGCCACTCATCAAGCAGTGGATCCCCTCTTCCCACCAAGGAGAAGATAGCTCCAGGCATTAAAGTAGTATAAAATGGAGGAAAAGAAAATGGCGGTGCGACGCAGTGCGCGCGGCCTCTCAGGAGAATGGATAGCCATTCCGTGTTAAGTAGGGATCCGTGGACAATCCTGATTTGATGGAGACAGACGTGAGAGCGTGGAGGAACATCTGGATAAACTTCTGAAATGCCCGCTTCGCTGCCGCTGCTACCGTTCAGTCCGGAATCTCCGGAGGAGAAGGCCTCTGAGACCTCGGCTTTGCTAGTTTTGGCCGCTGGGACGAGGTTGAAGGCTCTCGGCAGAGGATGGCACTTGGGAGGCTGTATCGGAGGGGCTGGTCGGAGGCTCGAAGTTTTTGGACGGACTCAGAGTCTGCTGTCACTGTGTGATTCCGGCGCATTAAATTGTCGGTGCCTGGGAGTTTATGGCAGGGAGAGTTCTCCCGTTTGCTGCCTGATATCGGGACGATTGGAGTCGATCGAGACTTGAGACTTTTAAACTGTGTCCATGGTCTGCGTTTATCGAATTACAGTATCGTTTTCCACTGCTGTAACTATCTGCTATAATTATGTGGTTTTGTCAGTGTGAATCTTGGTTTGTCCTTTTTATTTTGTGATATCACTCCGGAGGAACATTGTATCATTTCTTAATGCATGTATGCATTTCTAAATGACAATAAACGAGGACAGAGTGTCCTCATAATCTAATCTAATGAAGCACAGTTCATTTACTTTCAGTGATATGCCATAAGGTATAGGAGCAGAATTAGGCCACTCAGCCCATCAATCTGCTCTGCTAGTTTAAATTCCAACAGTATTCTTAATGCACATTTAAAACTCATGAATGATATCTATCCTAAATGTTTCCAAATTACAAACCATTTCTAAAACAAAAGCATTTTGTGAAGCACAAAGGATTTACAAAACAAAGGTACAATTCCTATAAACAAGAAAGGGATACCAAAGCTGGAGACAAACAAGCTGCAGAAAGAAAACCAGAGGAATGGGTTCTAGTTCACCGTGTTTTTTTTATGTTTTGTGATGTTCTTTACCCTATTCCTGATAAGCCTGTACGGCTCTCTACATTTATATTCTTTTTTTTAACCACTTGAGTGACTTGGCATGCATTTGATATTTCCTCTGATACACTTTTCACATAAATGGTCTGAAAGCATCTTTTTAGACATAATTCCACAGTTAAAGCTGGGAAGCTAACTTTCTTGAGTACACAAAACTCCCAACATTATCAGATCGGTCATTTGATATGCTAAATCATGTTATCGGCTGCTCTGCAAGCTTCCTTGAAATAAGCAACTTAGTCAGCTTTGTCTGATTTGAAACAAGCCAAATTAAACAACCTATTGTCTTATACTCTCCTCTTGAGCAGTCATAAACCATGTGTAGAGAACTACATCTGCTTCTCCCAGACAGAGTGTCTGCAAAGCTGCTCTGTAGACATCACTTTGTTTTAATTTCAAGCTGATTACTGCTTTCTGTTTACATTTTAATAACTGAAGGCTGATTCCCATTTACAACCAGAAAGTAAACAAAGCAATATTAGTTGGAAGTTTACTTTCATTTTTTTTTAATCTTACAAGTACCAGCTGCTGTGTTTAGAAAGCAAGTTTTGCAAAAAACCATGAAGTTAATATCCATCACTGGAGCTCAAGGAAAACAGAGGGGATTTGTTAAAGAATTAGTGATGGAATTGTCATGAGACAATTAGTCTGTTAGTCTCTTTGGTGACTGTGTTCCAATCATCTTGTCTGAAGAAGGCAGCCAGAGTTTTTCTATACCATTTCATTTGTAAAGGTAAAACCTACTTCATGGAAACTGGTTTCCTCTTATAGTTTGTCCTCCTCTACCATGACTAGTTCTGTATGAGAATGAGGCATGAGCCAGTACATTATGAGTGTTCACTAATCCTACAGGGGAGTCACTGAAATGCCAGACCACCTCTTGAAGGCAAAACCCACCCCATAACAGCTGCTTTTCTCTGCTAGTTTTTCCCCTCAAAACAGTCTACCTAACATTCAGGAATATTTCCCAAACTTCTTTGGATTTCTTCAATCTGACAAAACCAGGCTGGTGCCTGGCATTTTGGAGAGGTTGAGCCAGAATATTATTGATCCTATGTCACTGTCTATCCTGATCATGACCAGACATTGGGGCCTTTGATTCTGGATATCCAACAGCTATAAGGCAACTGACACAAAATGCTGGAGGAACTCAGCAGGCCAGGCAGTATCTATGGAAGAGAGTAAACAGTGACATTTCAGGCTGAGACCCTTCATCAGGACATTTTATAAGGTAACCATGTTGTTGCCTCAAAGATTACTGAGGACTTCATCTACAATATTGTCTGCACTCTCATCAGATCCTCTCCCATCAAACCCCAGGTGTTCTTAGGGCCATTGAAATAGACAAAGGCAAAGCTTTAACATCTGTTCCATTGTGGTAAGGGATCTCCCTAGGTTGGCCTGTAGAAGCAAGGAGAGGAAATTTAGCCCAGATATTTTTTAAACAAAGCATAGAAGGACATTACCACTTTCAGCTTTGATCCCAAATGGAAGGTGTGGCTATAAATAGGTTAATTTAAAAGCATCCACAAAAATTTGTAAAAATAATGCACAAATTAACAAAAGTCAATGTGTTAACAACCAATGTTGATCATTTGACACAGTTCCAAAATGCTTTTGTCTTTTATAAGCTCATCTGTGCAAAAATGCAGGGCAGCTTTGCAGTGAATGCGAATCAATGCTCATGTTAGAAAAACTGACAACACATTATGAAAAATTCACAAGATTTCAAAATAACATTCCTAAAGTACAGGATAAAACAATTATTCAGGCATTTCCCCAGATGCACTGAGTCATGTTGCATTTCACAGTAAGCTGGGTGAAGAAAGATCCTTTAAAAACAGCTAAGCCTGACCTGCAGAGTTGAACACCTTATTTCAGTTTCAGTTTGAGACTTGTGTAAAGTCACAATGCTTTGTTAATGTGACCATGATTTATTTGATGATGTTTGGCCTACAAAGTACCCACTACATCTTCAGGGAGTGGTGTTTCAGAAAGGCAGCATCCATTATTATGTACCTCCAGCACCCAGGGCATGCCCTTTTCTTGCTGTTACCATCAGGCAGGAGATGCAGAAGCCCGAAGGCACACACTCAGTGATTCAGGAACAGCTTCTTCCCCCCCTGCCCTCCGATTCCTAAATGAACATTGAACCCTTGGACACTATTTCACTTTTTTTAAATATATAGTATTTCTGTTTTTGCATGTTTTTTTAATCTATTCAACATATGTAATTGATTAACTTGTTTAATTATTATGATGTTTTATTTTATTTATTATTTTTTTCTTTCTGCTAGATTATGTATTGCATTGAACTGCTGCTGCTAAGTTAACAAATCTCACATCACATGCCGGTGATAATAAACCTGATTCTGATTCACAAGGGTATGAGTGCTTAGTATTAAAATTCCACGTGCATATACTGCTCACCCGTTCAGAGGCTACAAGGTGCCGGATTAATTGCAATCGTACCTGCAATTAGAGTGAGCTGTTTTATTGTTGCTTCCTTGGAAATTTCTATAGGCTCAGAGCACAGGATTACAGAGATGATATCTTCAAGGATTACTTGTTCACTTATGGTGTATAGAGAGTTTTGGAAAGGCTAGGGCTTACTGTCTTGCCTAACACTGTAGAGATAGAATGGTTTGTTCAGCCATTTCCAAAGGCAGGTCGGAGATCAGGTAGAGACTAAACCAGCTAAAGGTGGAGCCTCTGCAGCCTCTTTCGATCCTGCGCATCGAAGCCTCCATACTGGGCTGTGATACAACTAGTCAGAATGCTGTCCAGCATACCTCGGTAGAAAAACACTAGAATCTACAGCAACATAACAAATCTCAAACTCCCAATGAAATACAGCTGCTGGAATGCCTTCTTCGTGATTGCATCAGTATGAAGGGCCCAGGATAGATCCTTCGAGATGATGATCCCTAGGAACTTGAATCTGCTCACCCTTTCCACTGCTGGCCTTTCAAGAAGGACCGGTGTGTGTTCCCTTCCTGAACACCAATCAAAGTGGTCGTAGTATTGCTAAGCTGTAGTGATGTGGGTTTTACCAAGTCATTGAATGGAACTAGCTGTTCTTGAACCTGGTAGTGTGGGGCAAGTAACTGTGAGAAAATGGCATGGCTTGGATTTGCTCTAGTCCATGGTTTCAAAAGGAAACTGTGGCGAGGGGGCAAAGTACTGGACTTCACCTGTGTCATTCCACGTCTAACGTCGCTCTGTGTAAACGTACGTGCAGCCTTTCTGCTTGGCTGCAACTTGGAGGAGCTGCTCCACGAGTGGTTCTCAGTTCCCAGTAAAGATGAGGGGCATCCGCACACTGGGAGTCTATCAGAATCAGCCATTTCACTGAATCTCATTCTCTACCCTGTGCTATGCTACCAGTTCGTTTTACTTCGGCTGACACCAGCACATTTCTGATTGATCACGTTATTGAACGTTTCTCTGCTGAGCAATCTCCACCACCTAGTAATGCAGAACGCAGTGGGATTCAGAAGGCTGAAGGTCAGATGCTACCAACTGTGCTGGATCCTCTACCATCTGCTGCAAGCCTTCTCTGATGAAATCTCATTGACCTAAAATGATAACTCTGCTTCCCTCTCCACAGATTCTGCCCAACTTGCTGAATGTTTCCAGTATTTTCTGTGTTTTTTTAAGATTCCAGCATTCACAGTATTTTGCTTTGAGGCAATCTAATTTCTGGGCCTAAGTTCCAAGAGCACAGTGGATGAACCTGACTCCTATTCTCACTCACACAACACTTGCAACTCAAACCTTGCAGGCCAGCATGATTCGCTTATATAAAATATGTATTAACAAATATTAATTTTTAACTTCCTTCTTGGGTAGGGGCATAGCTAATACAGCCAAGTCTTGTTTGTATCTGAAGGCAGGACTGAGTCAATACCTTGAAAAGCACCTATGGTTGGAGAAGGTACTGTGGAGAGACATCTGAGGTTTTGAACTAGTGACAATGAAGGTATGGCATTAAAAGAGCTGACAGACTCGAGACTCATTAAGGTGGATAAGTCACCAGGGCCTGAACAAGTGTATCATAGGACACGACAAGAAGGTAGAGAAGAAATCACTGGGGTCCTGTGGAGATATATTTAGCTACGGATGAAGTACTGGAAGATTTAAAAGGGACCTGAGCAACACCCTTTTCACAGTGAGTGCTGGATGCGTGGAATGTGTGACCAAGGGAAGCAAAAGAGGTGCATGCAATTGTATTGTTTTAAAGACATTCGGACAGGTGCGTGGATAGGAAAGGTCTTAGACGCATGTGGTCCAAATGCAGGCGGTGAGACCAGCTCAAGAAGACATCTTGAGCTTTTATTGGAACAAATTATTGGAGTACAACTCCCACATAGTCCGTTATTATTTTTATTAGGAGATATTGAAGGGACAATAGCGAAACTTAAATTGAATAAGTATCAGAAAAAATTTATAAAAATTGCATTGGCAGTAGCCAAAAAAGTTATCGCAGTTACTTGGAAATCTGATCTATATTTAACTATGGATCATTGGAATAATGAAATACATAGTTGTATTCCACTTGAAAAAATTACATATAATCTAAGAAATGAATATGATATATTTTTGACAATTTGGTTCCCATACTTACAAAAAATAGAATTAAATACATAGGTCCTTTGAAGATAAAATTATAGTAATTGGGGGAAGTAAAAATAAATATCAAAATTATTTTGAACTCCATGGAGCATGTGGGGACCCTCCGATATCCAGGCAATCTTTCTCTTCTTTCCTTTTTTTTTCTTTCTTTAGATAAGGGTTAAGGGGAGGGGGGAGGTCAATATTATTTTTCTTACTATTTTATTACCACATTTATTCTTTGTAATTTCTAAAATTTAATAAATAAATAATATTTAAAAAAGAAGACATCTTGGTCAGCATGGATGAATTGGGCCAAATGAACTGTTCCAGCTGTTTATCTCAACCAATCTTGATCAGCTGTATGTCTCTATATCTCTATACAGTGTCTAGTGTGTGTCTCTATCTCTTTGCACAGTCCAGCTGAGAATCTCCATACAGTGTCCAGCTGTGTGTCTCTATATCTTTATACAATGTCCAATGGTATATCTCTATATCTTTGTGCAGTGTCCAGCTCTATGTCTCTATATCTCTGTACAGTGACCAGCTGTATGTCTCTATACAGTGTCCAGCTATGTGTCTCTGTATAGTGTCCAGCTGTGTGTCTCTATACAGTGTCCAGCTGTATGTCTCTATACAGTGTCCAGCTATGTGTCTCTGTATAGTGTCCAGCTGTGTGTCTCTATACCTCTGTACAGTGACCAGCTGTGTGACTCTGTATCTCTATACAGTATCCAACTGTGTGTCTCTATATAGTGTCCTGCTGTATGTCCCTGTATCACTACACAGTGTCCAGCTGTATACCTTTAATATACAAGAGGTCCATAAAAGAGCTTTACAACAGTGGGTAGAAGCTGTTCTCGAGCCTGGCTTTTATGTCTTGTTTCTAATGGGAGGTAAGAGAAGAGAGGTTAACTGGGGTAGGAGGAGTCTTCAACAGAGTTGGCTGCTTTACCAGATCAGTGAGACAGTTCAGAAGTGTGCCAACATGAAGGAACAGCTTCTGTAACTTCCCTTGAGCCCTGCTGAGTTTGGATTAAACACTCGGACCTGACACAACCAGAAATGAGTAAAATACTCTGTTTGAATTTCACATAATGTCGCAGCTGATCTAAACATTTTCCCAATGCTACCTGATAATGAGAGCATCATTGATTCATGAGGCAGAAGATAAATGCAGCTCGCTGTTGAGTTAATCCTTTAATCTTTTCACACTTGTTTAGCGCCATTACCACAACCATCTGTTTCACACTTCTGATGTTGATAGCATGCCAGTGGTAATAGTTGAATAGTGTGAGATAGAAATGTTAGTGATAGTGTTTGTGCTTCTCACTGATACACAGACTGGGAAAGCTGCGAGTAAGCATATCACAGAGCTGAACAGCACATAAACAGACTCTGTGGTTCAGACTGACCTTTTTTTTTGCTTTTCTGTACTAATCTGCAGTAGGAACTTGTACTTCTATGTGTTGCTGTAGAAGTGGATGTCTGAATGTCTCAAGCATAGTGATTGTGTCTGACTGAACCACCTCCTTAGGCAGTGAGTTCCATGTGTTAACCACACTCTGCTAAAAAATGTTACCCCTCAAACCTCCTTCCTCTCTCCTTAAAGTGACACCCATGTGTGCGAGATTACCGTAAGGTTGTTGCTGAGTGTTTTCTTGCTGAATGATTCCTTGTAAGTCAGTTGCTCCTCTTGAGGGAGGGGGGTCTGGGTACATTGCCAAATAGAAACATAGGAAAACCTACAACACAATACAGGCCCTTCAGCCCACAATGCTGTGCTGAACTTGTACTTATTTTAGAAATTACCTAGGGTTACCCATAGCCCTTTATTTTTCTAAACTCCATGTAGCTGTCCAGGAGTCTCTTAAAAGACCCTATCGTATCCACTTCCACCACTGTCGCTGGAAGCCCATTCCATGCAATCATCACTCTCTGCGTGAAAAACTTAACCCTGACATCTCCTCTGTATATACTTCCATATAACCATATAACAATCACAGCATGGAAACAGGCCATGTCGGCCCTTCTAGTCCTTGCCGAACGCTTACTCTCACCTAGTCCCACTGACCCGCACTCAACCCATAACCCTACATTCCTTTCCTGTCTATATACCTATCCAATTTTACTTTAAATGACAATACCGAACCTGCCTCTACCACTTCTACTGGAAGCTCATTCCACACAGCTACGATTCTCTGAGTAAAGAAATTCCCCCTCATGTTACCCTTAAAATTTTGCCCCCTAACTCTCAACTCATGTCCTCTTGTTTGAATCTCCCCTATACTCAATGGAAAAAGCCTATCCACGTCAACTCGATCTATCCCCCTCATTATTTTAAATACCTCTATCAAGTCCCCCCCTCAACCTTCTACAGTCCAAAGAATAAAGACCTATCTTGTTTAACCTTTCCCTGTAACTTAGGTGCTGAAACCCGGGTAACATTCTAGTAAATCTTCTTAAGGTCCAAGCACCTTAAAACCGTGCACTCTGGTGTTAACCATTTCTGCCATGGAAAAAAGCCTCTGACTATCCACACAATCAATGCGTCTCATCATCTTATGCACCTCTGTCGGGTCACTTCTTATCCTCCGTCGCTCCAAAGAGAAAAGACGAAGTTCTATTCTATTCCAACCTATTCTCATAAGGTATGCTCCCCAATCCAGGCAACATCCTTGTAAATTTCCTCTGCATCCTTTCTATAGTTTCCACATCCTTCCTGTAGTGAGGTGACCAGAACTGAGTACAGTGCTCCAAGTGGGGTCTAGCCAGGGTCCTACATAGCTGCAACATTACCTCTCAGCTCCTAAATTCAATTCCATGATTGATGAAGGCCAATACACCATACACCTTCTTAACCACAGAGTCAACCTGTGCAGCTGCTTTGAGTGTCCTATGGACTTAGACCCCAAGATCCCTCTGATCCTCCACACTGCCAAGAGTCTTACCATTAATACTATATTCTAACATCATATTTGACCTACCAAAATGAACCACGTCACACTTAACTGGGATGAACTCCATCTGCCACATCTCTGACCAGTTTTGCACCCTATTGATGTCCCACTGTAACCTCTGACAGCCCTCCACACTATCCACAACACCCCCAATATTTGTGTCATCAGCAAATTTACTAACCCACCCCTCCATTTCCTCATCCTGGTCCTTTATAAAAATCACAGAGTAGGGGTCCCAGAACAGATCCCTGAGGCACACTGCTGGTCACCGACCTCCATGCAGAATATGACCCCTCTATAACCACTCTTTGCCTTCTGTGGGCAAATCAGTTCTGGATCCACAAAACAAGCTCCACTTGGATCCTATGGCTCCTTACTTTCTGTAGTCTTGCATGGGGTACCTTATTAAATACCTTGCTGAAATCCATATACACTACATCTACTGCTCTACCTTCATCAATGTGTTTAGTCACATTCTCAAAAAATTCAATCAGGCTCATAAGGCATGACCTGCCTTTCACAAAGCCATGCTGACTATTCCTAATCATATTATGCCTCTCCAAATGTTCATAAATCCTGCCTCTCAGGATCTTCTCCATCAACTTACCAACCACTGAAGTAACACACACTGGTTTTCCTGGGCTATCTCTACTCCCTTTCTTGAATAAGGGAACAAAATCTGCAACCCTTCAATCCTCTGGAACCTCTCCCGTCCCCATTGATGATGCAAAGATCATCGCCAGAGGCTCAGCAATCTCCTCCCTCGCCTCCCACAGCAGCCTGGGATATACCTTGTATGGTCATGATGACTTATCCAACTTGATGCTTTCCAAAAGCTCCAGCAGATCCCCTTTCTTAATGTCTATATGCTCAAGCTTTTCAGTCCGCTGTAAGACATCCCTACAATTGCCAATACTGAAGCAAAGTATTCATTACGTACCTCTGCTATCTCCTCTGGTTCTATACACACTTTTCCACTGTCACACTTGATTGGTCCTATTCTCTCACGTCTTATCCTCTTGCTCTTCATATATTTGTAGAATGCCTTGGGGTTTTCCTTAAACCTGCCCACCAAAGCCTTCTCATGGTCCCTTCTGGTTCTCCTAATTTCATTCTTAAGTTCCTTCCTGTTAGCCTTGTAATTTTCTAGAGCTCTATCATTACCTAGTTTTTTGAAACTTTTATAAGCTTTTCTTTTCTGCTTGACTAGATTTTCAACAGCCTTTGTACACCATGGTTCCTGTACCCTACCATCCTTTCCCAGTCTCATTGGAAAGTACCTATGCAGAACACAATGCAAATATCCCCTGAACATTTGCCACATTTCTGCCATACATTCCCCTGAGAACATCTGTTCCCGATGTTTACATAATCCTGGGATTGGCTGGGTTAATGATTAACGCATTATGATTATGACCATAATAGTTATACACTCCTGAGGCAATGTTAGACTGGTATATGTTGACCCTCTCTGATTTGGACAGGCTAATGTTCATGTCATTTATATGCAATCACCAAACTCCAAGAATCAATCTTCTGTTCTGAGCTCCTTTGTGGGAGATTACCACGGAAATGGAATTATAGAGAAAGCATGGCCTCTACTTCCTTATGAGTTTGCAACAATTCAGCATTACATCTAAAACGTTGGCAATCTTTCATAGATGTGTGGTGTAGAATATATTGACTGGCTGCATCACAGCCTGGTATGGAAACACCGATTCCCATGAATGGAAAACCCTACAAAAAGTAGTAGATATTGTTCAGTCCATCACAGGTAAAGCCCTCCTACCATTGAGCACACCTACACCAAGCAACCAAGTATGGTCATAGCAAAGCTGCACCCATCATCGGGGACCCCCTCCACCCAGGTCATGCTCCTTTCTCATTGCTGCTATCAAGAAGAAGGTACAGGAGCCTTAGGACTCAGACCACCATATTTAGAAACAGTTATTAGCCCTCAACTATCAGACTCTTGAAGCAAAGTGGATAAGTTCACTCAACTTCACGCCTCATCATTGAAATGTTCCCACAACCTATAGACTCACCTTCAAGGATTCTTCATCTCATGCTCTCGATATTTATTGCTTATTTTTTATTATCATAATTTCTTTCTTTTTGTATTTGCACAATTTGTTATCATTTGCACACTGGTTGAGCACCAAAGTTGGTCCGGACTTGCATTGATTTATTGCTTATGCCTGCAAGAAAATTAATTTTGTTGTTGTGTATGGTAAAGTGTATGTACTTTGATAATAAATTTATTATGAACTTTGAACTTCATATTGGAAGTTATTTCTCAAATTGTACCAAGAAGCAGGCACTATCAAATGCCAGCCAGGTACCATCTTGCTTCTACATTGTCAATGGGCATAGCTCTGAGAGAGAAGTGTCAAAAAATCTCAACCTCTTACAAGTTAGTTACTGTTCAGTTCTCAGAAGTTCACAAAGACTGAAGATGATATGGTGTTTATACCATGCATATTTCAAGTTAGTCTGAATATGTATTTTTACTTTTTACTCAGTTTATTAAAGAAATGATAAGAAGTTGGCTGATTCAGTTCCACTGCAGTTGACTGTATTGCATGGGTCAGATTGAGATAATTGAAGCAATGTGTGATGATTCATTATATAATTCATATTTCATAATGGATTGCTAGAGTATCCTGTTGCCTTTTCCTTCTAATACACTTTGAATAAACATAAAAAGAAGATTAAATTTAAGCCTCGTCTTGGCTGGGCTGAGGCAGCCAAGCTTTACCCAGCAGTGGAAGAGCCACAAACACCCTCTTTTAATGGATAAGAAGTAAGTATGAGCAGTATTCCTGTTACTCAAGGCCAGCTCCTAAAGCACTTCCCAGAGATGATATAATTAGGTTTGAGTTGAGCTCTAATGCCAGAGAAGGTGACCAATCACTTCTGAGCAGCTGATACCCGGAACTTCATTCAATATGAGGCAGTATCTTAAGAGAATGGAGATGAAATAGATAGATTTCAGCGATGGAGGAAACTGCAGGCTGGGAGACTCGCTCCAGAGTGATGAGAATTGCATTTGACAGGCAAGATATGTGTACCATTTGACAAGAGGAATTTAATTAACATTTGACAGGAAAAATGATTAGCTCTTTGATGAACAGTTAAAGTGCGAGATGTGGGAAGACAAATGAAGGCAGGATTTTCACAGTGAACAGTAGGGCCCTGAGGAGTGTGGTAGAACAGTGGGACCAAAAGAGTACTCGTACATGGCTCCCTGAAAGTGGCATCACATAGTAGTGAAGAAGGCTGTTGCAAGAGTGACCTTCGCCAATCAGGGCATTGAGTATCGAAGTTGAGATAATGTGTTGCAGTTGTACAAGACAATGGTAGGGGCACGTTTTCAAATTTCTGTTCAGTTCTCTTCAATCTGCTGTAAGAAAGATGCCATTAAACTGGAGAGAGTCCAGAGGAATGTTGCCCGGGATCCAAGGGACAGAGTTATGAAGGGAGGCTGAGCAGGTTGGGAATTTTTCCATTAGAGCACAGGAGGAGGGTTGATCTTATAGACTTGCATAAATCACGAAGGGCATGGATATGGTCAATGTGCATGGTTTTCCCCAGGGTTGAGGAATCAAAACCTGGAGGACACAGGTTTAAATGTGAGGTGTTGCACCTTGGCAGGCAAATGCAAAGACACGGTACAACATTACGGGCAAAATCCTTAACAGTGTTGATGAGGGAACTTGGGGTCCAAGCTACCTGAAAGTGGCTATACATGTTGATAAGGTGGTTCAGAAAGCTTAAAGTGTGCTTGCTTTTATTAGTCAAGGCATTGAGTTCAAAAGCCAGTAAGTCATATTGCAGCTTTTAAAATTTGTTAGGCCTCATCTGGAGTATTGTGTGCAATTCTGGTCACCCCATTATAGGAAGGGTGTTGAGGAGTTGGAGAGGTTGTAGAAGACGTTTACCAGGATGCTGCCTGGATTAGAGGGTTTGTGCTGCAACAAGTGGTTGAACAAACTTGGGTTGTTTTCTCTGGAAAAGCGGAAGCTGAAGATGATAAGATTGTGAGAAGCATTGACAGAGCAGATAGGCAATATCTGGGTTCAAGGGTTAAAATTCTAATACCAGACGGCATGAAAGTGGGTAAAATCAATGGAGAATTGAGGGGAAAGTTGTGGGTATCTGCAGTGCACTGCCTTGGGTGGTGTTAGAGACAGAAATATTAGCGACTTTTAAGAGACATTCAGATAGGAACGTGAATGTGAGAAGAACTGAAGGATATGGACATTGTGTAGGGAGAAAGGAGTAGCTTAATTTGATTACTACTGTAATTGGTCGGCACAATATTGTGGGCCAAAGAGCCTCTTTCGGTGCTGTCCTCTTTCGGTGCTATGTATGCAGAATCCAAGTGAAATGAAACTAAGCATAACCTTGGTTTAGAAAGTATTGAACAATGTACAAAAATGGCAGACATCTCACCTCTCCCAGAAGTTCCGGGAGTCTCCCGCATATTGATGGAGTCTCCCTGATGCCTGCAAATTATATACAATATCCTGGAAATTGGTGTGTGGTGTGTGGTGTGTGGTGTGTGTGGATGGGTGTGTGTGTGTGTGTGTGTGTGTGTGTGTGTGTGTGTGTGTGTGTGTGTGTGTGTGTGTGTGTGTGTGTGTGTGTGTGTGTGTGTGTGTGTGTGTGAATGAATGAATCCTGATTGGTCTCTCTTCGTGCTAAGTAGACCTATCAGTGGGCTGTGGATGGGCTTTACAGTCGACCTCTCTCTCTCTCTCTCTCTCTCTCTCTTTCATTGCCCATCAGTTCAGTTTAGTAGGGGTCAAAAATAATGACAGTGTTGCTCGCTGCACTGTTTGCAACAGTGACTTTTCTATTGCCCATGGTGGGCTAAATAACTGTAAAAGACATGTTGAGGTGAGTTTAACAGGTGTCATTCATTCATTAGCATATTATGTCTTAACTAATCTTTGGCTGGTGCCAAACTACAAAAGTTTGCCAGTTGATGAGTTCGGGGGGAAGCTGTCCAAAGTAAAATCTGTGAGCACAAGACAGTTGAGATTCAGTATGGTGTGTCACATTAAGACAGAATTCGGAAGTCAGCTGTCTCACAAAACACTTGTGAATCTGATATCTTGCAAAATTAACAAATTCATTGACACAGACTGCTATGAGGTTAAGGCTTCTGGAAAAATGTTCAAATCTGCCAAGCAAGCCACATCACAGTACAAGGAAAGTTTGAAAACGAAATAGAAAAGCTATTTGCATTAGCATTTAGTTATTGGCATAGAGACTGTCAACAAAATACTCAACAAGGAATATATATATATATATATGTGTGTGTGTGTAAATAGTTTCAATATGTGATCAAATAAATTGTTGTGTTCTTTCATAATCAAATGTCCTGTATACATACACCCTTTGGGGTTGACCGGGGGGGGGGGTGGGATATGGGGTTGCAGGGGGGGGGTGCTACCTCCCTGAAATGTGTTTTTGCAGGGTGGGATGTCTGCAATGGCAATACACACAAAATGCTGGAGGAACTCAGCAGGCCAGGCAACATCTATGGAAAGGAATAAACAGTTGACATTTCAGGCCGAGACCCTTTATCAGGACACAGATTACTAAAGAACAATATTATTCCTACATGGCAATTGTCTCTAAACCTGTCAGGCCCGTGGCCTCTCCCATCTCATCTGAATAACTCCTGTTCATACAATCCATTCTTTTGATGACAAATTGCTCTGAGGACAGTTTAAACCTCTGTAACCAGGTTTATGTTTTTTCCCATTGACTTCCAATGTAAGGTTTAGGAAGCAGAAATCTCACAGAAATATAATGAAAGCATGAAAGAACTGAAACAAAGAATCAGAGGGCCAATAAGGGTCATGAGATGTCCTTGAGTGTTGGATTAGAGAAAATCCCAAGGCATGTTATATACAGTGCCTTTAAAAAGTATTCCGCCCCACCAGAAGTTTTCGTGTTTTATTGTTTTATATCATTGAATCACAGGGGAGTTAATTTGGCTTTTTTGACACTGATCGATAGAAAAGACTCTTTGGTGACAAGATGAAAACAAATTTCCACAAATTGGTCTAAATTTACTACAATTATTAAACATAAAATAATTGATTGCATAGCTACTCACCTCCTTCAAGTCAGTATTTAGTAGATGCACTTTTGGCAGCAATTACAGCCTTCAGGGTCTCTATAGGTCTACATCCGGACACTCCAATTTCCCCCCCATTTTTCTTTACAAAACTGCTCAAGCTGTGTCAAATTGCATGGGGATCATGAGTGAACAGCCTTTATCAAGTTCAGCCACAAATTCTCAATTGGACTGAGGTCTGCACTCTGACATGGCCACTCCAGGACATTGACTTTGTTGTTTTTAAGCAATTCCTGTGTAGCATTGACTTTATGCTTGGGATTATTGTCTTGCTGGAAAACAAATCTTCTCCCAAGTCACAGTTCTCTTGCAGACTGCATCAAGCTTTCTTCCAGGATTTCCCTGTATTTTGCTGCATTCATTTTATTCTCTATCTTCACAAGCCTTCCAGGGCCTGCTGCAGTGAAGCATCCCCACAGCATGATACAGCCACCATTATGCTTCACGGTACGGATAGTATGTTTTTAATGATATGCAGTGTTTGGATTACACCAAACATATCATTTAGCTTATGCCAAACATAATGTTTCGTCTAATGGCCAAAAAGC
Organism: Hypanus sabinus; assembly: GCF_030144855.1. NCBI lineage: Eukaryota > Metazoa > Chordata > Chondrichthyes > Myliobatiformes > Dasyatidae > Hypanus > Hypanus sabinus. Next base: position 61,486,847 of record NC_082723.1, on the reverse strand, counting down.
TCAATTTTTGTTCCATTAGATCATAGAACCTTCTTCCAGATGACTTCAGAGTCTCCCTGGGCCTTCTGGTAAACTCTAGCCGAGATTTCATGTGAGGTTTTTTCAACACTGGCTTTCTCTTTGCCACTCTCCCATAAAGCTGTGACTGGTGAAGCACCTGGGCAACAGTTGTTGTATGCGCAGTCTCTCCCATCTCAGCCACTGAAGCTTGTAACTCCTCCAGAGCTGTCATAGGTGTCTTGGTGGCCTGCCTCACTAGTCTCCTTTCTTGCACAGTCACTCAGTTTTTGAGGATGACCTGCTCTAGGCAGATTTACAGCTGTGCCATATTCTTTCCATTTCTTGATGATTGACTTAACTGTATTCCTGGGGATACTGACTGACTTGGAAATTTTCTTGTATCCATCTCCTAACTTGGGCTTTTCAATAAACTTTTTGTGGAGTTGCTTGGAGTGCTCCTTTGTCTTCACGGTGTAGTTTTTGCCAGGAGACTGACTCACCAGCAGTTGGACCTTCCAGATACAGGTGTATTTTTAGTACAACCCATTGAAACACCTTGACTGCACACAGGTTTATTTGTAGTTAAGACACCTTAACTAATTATGTGACTTCTAAAACCAATTGGCAGCACCAGTGATGATCTGGTGTATCTTATTAAAGGGGATGAATATGTTTGCAAGAAATTATTTTGTGTTTTATATTTGTAATTAATTTAGATTACTTTGTAGAGATCTGTTTTTACTTTGACATGAAAGAGTTTTTTTAATTTATCAGTCAAAAAAGCCAAATTAAATCCACTGTGATTCATTGTTGTAAAACAATAAAAGCTAAAAATGTCTGGGGTGGGTGGGTGGGGTGAATACTTTTATAGGCACTGTACACGTTAAAAACAAGAGCGTAGCAATAGAGAGGGAAAGATCTCTCAGGGACAAAGGACAACATTTCAGTCGGTAGCCAGAGGAAGTGGGAAATGTACTATGTGTTCGTATTCACCAAGAAAAAAGGCAGGGAGGGGTATGCTGATATTCTGGGGCATGTTACTGCCAAGAAAATAGTAACATGCCCCACAAGGTACAACCCTGAAGAAATGTCTTTCAGTCAAAATGGCACCGAACTCATGTCTCTGTCAAAATCGTAGCTCAGCTAAGTTGTTTTTAAGTTTGTGGGGATGGTTTTAGGGACAGAGAGGACAGTTAGAGGTCAGGTTAGGGATCAGAGCAGGGTGTGATATATATAAAATTTGGATGTAAATATAGTTGTAGTCAATACAAACATTGATACAGTTGCGGATAGTGAGGAGGGTGGTTAAAGATTACAGCAGGATATAGATCAGTCAGAGCAGGGGTTCCCAGCTTTTCGTATGCCACGGACCCATACCAATAACTGAAGGGTGTTGGGAACTGCTGAGTTAGAGATATGGTGGAGAAATTGTAGGTGGAGTTTAATCTGGACAGGTCTGAAGGGATGCACTTCGGGAGATCAAATACAAGGGAAAAGTACACAGTAAATGTCAGGACCCCTAGGGGCAATGATGTACAGAGGGTTGTTGAAGTGCAAGTCCCCAGCTCCCTGAATGTCACGGCACTAGCAGAACGTGTTAATCATGCTCACTGTCATTTGCTGGGAAGTCACATTGCAGCTTTAGAAAACTTCGGTTGGGTCACAAATAGAGTCTTGTGTGCAGTTCTGATTGAAGGATGTGGAGACTTTGGAGGGATGAAGATGAAGTTCCCCTGGATGTTGCCTGGATTGGACTAAGAAGAGCTTTGACAAACTTGCATTGTCTTCCTTGGAGCACTGGAGCTTGAGAGGGCAACCTGGTAGAAGTTTATAAAATATAAGAGGCATAGGTTAGTTAGGTAGTCAGTCTTTTTCCCATGTTGGAAATATCAAATACTAGGGGGCATCAGCTTAAGATGGGAGTGGAGGGGGAATGCTTAAGGATGATTATTTACACAGTGAATGGTGGGTGTCTGGGGTGATGCTGAAAGCCCATAGGATAGTGACATTAGGAAGATTTTAGACAGATACGTGGATAGGAAGAGATTAGAAAGCTATGGACCATGTGCAGGACCATACAGGATGAGTTTAATTTGGTACCATGATCAACACAGACGCGGTGGGCTGAAGGGCCTGTTCTGCACTCTGTGCTCTAATTGGATGTGTGATATAGAACTGATTCGTTTCTATCACTGCATGTTGCTTGTGACAAATGTGAACACTAATCCCACCCTTCTCCCTTGCTCCCTGTACCTCCCTGGTGTTAGCTGATCAATTCCCAATCTCTTTTGGTCTACTCTCAATCTCCCTCCAATCTGTGCCCAACTTCCCAAAAGGTGGAGGAGCAGAAATGGGCCTTATAAGCAGCTGAGTCTGCCATGCCATTCAGTAGGATGATGTTCTCAACTCTACTACCTGGTTCCCCATTAACCCTAAAATCTAAAATTCTATCTACCTAAGGCATAAATGTCCTCGATAACAACCATTTGAAGTCGCTCTTTAGCTCCACCTTACCCAGACTATTCTCGTACTCTGAGATAATGCCTCTCCCTTGTCACTCTTCAGTCAGTGAAGATGTGTAATGTTCCTGCTTGGTGGAAATCATAAACACAAGAGATTCTGCAGGTGCTGGAAACCTTGAGCAAGGGGGCACAGCCCAGAAAAGGAATCAGATTCCTTCTTCAATTCCTGACCAGGCTTCTTACTTCACTCCCCCCCCCCCAATCCACCCATGGACCTTCCCCCTCACCTATCACCTACCAGCTTGTACTCCTTCCTCTCCCTCACCTTCTTATTGTGGCTTCTTCCCCTTTCCTTTCCAGTCTTGAGGAAGGGCCGTGGCCAAAAATGTCAGCTGCTTATTCCCCTCCATGTGTGCTGCCTGACTTGCTGAGTTCCTCCAGCACTTTGTGTTAAGTTTGTAATAATACAACAAAAGGAAGAGCTGGCAACCGCCCCCCCACCCCCCCAAGCTCAGGATGTTGTTATGCGACCTGTTGGAGGAAGGGCTGCCAGTGCCAACTACTGCCAGTATTACTAGGAAGCTAATGGAGTTGAAATATATCACCAGGGCTTCATTTGCCGGTAATTGTACGAGCAGACCCACCTGATGTTTGGGAAGCAGCAATTCTACGATGCAGAAAGCTCTTCCCCGAAGGACAGTCCGCTTTAGCCGTAGTTTCCAGCTGCCAGAAATCATACTTTGCAGAATACGCTGGACTTGCTGCCAATGCTGATGGGTCACTCCCTAATGCAGCAAAGTAAAAATCCTCCACCCTGATTTTATTGGCTGCCGGCTCTTTTGAACAATGAAGATCTTCTGTCTCTGGATCCTGTAGTTTGCTGTTGAACTTGAAGGTACCCAGACCCTTCAAAGCGGAATTACAATGTAATAAAAGCAGAAATCATCAAGCACCAAAAGCTACTCATCCAGCTGCTGAGTAAAAGGCTTTGATATTTCCCTTGCAATAGAAGTGGATTCATCCTCCAGCTCGATTCAATTTTGTGAAGCCGACAGAATTTGAAAGTGGTTTTGATACAGCATAGGTATTTAATGGAGCACACACAATACACAGGAGGAACTCGGCAGGCCAGGCAGCATCTATGGTCTATGGAAAGGAATAAACAGTTGACATTTCGGGCAGAGATCCTTCTTTTAGGACTGAAAAGGAAGGGGGTCGACGCCAGAATAAAAATGTGGGGAGGGTGGAAGGGAAGGAGGATAGCGAGAAGGTGATGGGTGAAGCCAGGTTGGTGGGAAAGGTAAAGAGCTGGAGAGGAGGAATCTGTTAGGAGAGGAGAGTGGACCATGGGGAGAAAGGGAAGGAGGAGGAGATCTGGGGGAGGGGGGTGATAGGCAGGTGAGAAGAGGTAAGAGGGCAGAGCGGGAAATAGAAGAGGGAGGGTGTAGCATTCTTATCAGAAGAAGAAGAAATCAATGTTGCTCAATGGCCCCCCTCCCAATTTACGATGGGGCTTATCAATGTAGGGGAGGCTGTATCAAGAGCACCAGACACTATAGACAACTCCAGCAAATCTTCAGATGCAGTGTTGCCTCACCTGGACGGACGGTTTGTGGCCCTGAATGGAGGTGAGGGATGAGGTAAATGGGCAGGTGTAGCTCTTCGGCCACATGCAGGGATAAGAGCCAGGAGGGGGATTAGTGCAGAGGGGTGAATGGACAAGGGAATCATGGAAGGAGTGATCCCTTTGGAAGGCAGAGAGAGGTGCTGAGGCGGTAAAGATATATTTGGTGGTATGATCCCTTATAGATGGCAGAAGTTGCGGAGGTTAATGTGTTGAACAGGTATTTAATATTAAATCTAGGCCCACAAGACAATGTTTCCATCAAAGAAAATTCTAAAATACATTGCATTAGAAAATCCAGAACCACTGTATAATGCAGCTGGGTGAAGAAGAATCACTGCTGACATGATAATAACCTTCTTCTATGTACTCCCTGTGGTGAGGTAAAATATACGAAGATGATTCCTGCTATGCACTCAGTCAAAAGTTGTTCCTCACAATTAAGATAATGTTACTGGTGTGTGGCAATGCAAAGAGTGATGGTTTCAGGAATGTCTTTGAGAAGAGGAGGATGGAGGAGGAGGGTGCCTGTGGATGGGATGTTGGAGTAAATAGAATAAAGGGGCATTCAAGATGCCAGAGGAGCAGAAATTTCTCTGAGAGCAATGGGACAGGAGGAAGACTGAGAACAAGTGAAGGGTGGAGTTAAGGAGGAATTTGAATCAAAGGATGAGAACTTTATAACTGGTGCAATGGTAAACATGGACCCAGTTTAACTCAATGTGCAGAGTGAGTGGGAAATGAGGTGAGCCAGAGGAGAAAGAGTTGAATAATCAATTAGCTAAATTATGGAGAATGGAATTTTGGAACACCGGACAGGCAGGCAATGGGATGGACATGTTTGAAAGTGGTCATACTTTGGATTGGGGTTTCTGGCCAGATAGTCTGAGCTGGACTGGAAAATCATGGTAATGCAGAAGGACATTATGATGGAGGCAACATGGAGCCAGAAACTTATGGTGGGCAAGTTCTGCATTTGGGTCACACAGAATCTGCATTTAGATTATACAGAATCTGGTAATGCTGAGTGCATGGAGTGGGGCTGAGTCAGTGACAAGGCAACAGTTTGCAGCAGGAGCCAATCTTCCCTGCTTTGAATTGACTGAGATGGAGACCAGGCAGACAACCTGACAGCACACAAGAGTAATGTTTGCCCATTTATAAATACGTTTGCATCTCCCCTACTCCCTTCATTCAGTCTGGAAAGCCAAGTCAGACCTGTCAGAAGATGTATTTTGCAGAGATTGATTTCTCCCAGTCCTCCTCTTTGCATCGGACTACTAGGGTCTACTGGCTTAGTTGTCATCTGACCCTACCCTTGTTTGATTACGGCCGCATCACATCTGAAATGTAATTCATGATCGTATCTGCACGTGAACAAAGTTTTGTGAAGCTGCAGTATTTATGGTGACTTAAGAGACCTTGAGAAGCCACTTCCAGAGTCAAAGCTCTCAATATTGAAGGGTTTTCCTTGCTCAAAGGAGAAGCTACACTGTGCAAGTAACGAAGTGCAGACTATACCCAAAGACGTGCCTGCAGTCACATCACTTAAACCCACCTCCACCCAGTGACAAAGGTAAAGAGTGTTACTGAATTTTGCTGTTTGTTCTGAACAAGCTGAATCGGAACACAGTACATGAATATTTGCTATCATACTTGAAAAAGCTGGATTTCGACCTTCTGTTCTGTAACTCTTCACCTCTTGGGTTCTTTTAGCTCCTTGAGTGTGCCTTTCATAGATCAACTGATGCAGAATAAGAGGCGATAATTAAATAATCAAATAGTTAGAAGTCTTTATTTGTCAAAAAAGTTCTTACTTTGAAAGGTGAACAATTATCTTTTACAAATGATAAACACAAAGTACACTGCAGATGCTGTGGTCAAATCAGCACGTACAAACAAGCTGAATGAACTCAGCAGGTTGGGCAGCATCCGTCGAAACGAGCAGTCAACGTTTCGGGCCGAGACTGTTTGTCAGGACTGAAGAAGGAGGAGGCAGGGGCCCTATAAAGAAGGTGGGGGAAGGGTGGAAGGTGCCAGGTGAAAAGCCAATCAGAGGAAAGATCAAGGGGTGGGAGAGGGAAAGCAGGGAGGGGATAGGCTGCAGAGGTGAAGAAGGAATTTAAAGGGGAAAGCACTATGGGTAGTAGAAGAAGGCAGAATTATGAGCGAGGTGATAGGCAGCTAGAAGAGGAGGCAGAGTGAAAGTGGGATGGTGGAACAGAGAGGGAGAGAATTACTGGAAGTTGGAGAATTTGATGTTCATACCAAGGGGCTGGAGACTACCCAGATGGTATATGAGGTTTTGCTGCTCCAACCTGAGATTGGCCTCATCATGGCAGTAGAGGAGGCCATGTATGGACATATCCGAATGGGAATGTGAAGCAGAGTTGAAGTGGGTGGCAACCAGGAGATCCTGTCTGTTGTGGCAGACAGAGCGGAGGTGCTCGACGAAGCAGTCCCCCAATCTGTGTCAGGTCTCGCCAATGTAGAGGAGGCCGCACCGGGAGCACCGGATGCAATAGATTACCCCAACAGACTTACAAGTGAAGTGTTGCCTCACCTGGAAGGACTGTTTGGGGCCCTGAATGGTAAATCTTTTACAAATAATACTGAATTAATCATTCAATGCAGATCAGAGTGGCAACTAAACTACAGGGTTAACTCAGCCACAACCACACATATGTAAAACACTTTAACAGAGCACAATCTCATTTGGTGCTTCACAGTATCTTGATATCTCAGCAATTTGACACCCAGCCAAACAGGAGTTATTGAAGTGGTGATCAAAGCTTAGTTGTTCATCCAAGGTGCTGTATAATAGGCTTGTCATCAAAGCTGAAACCCATGGAATAAAAGGAAGAGTAACAGCGTGGATTAGAAATTGGCTTAGTTGCAAGTGGACAGTAGTGAAGATTGTTTTCCCCCCTGCTGACAAGAATTCCCCAGGGATCACTGCAAGGTTAATGAGTTGTTTTAAGTTTAGTAATTTGTGTGTGCAGTATCAATGCCCAAATTTGTGATTGCCATAGAACTTTGAACTGCAGTGAACTTCAGTGATAGACTTCAAGCTGGGAAATGGATGGAAAGGAGGCCGTCCAAATTTGAGGATGTAAAGTGTTACATTTTGTTCAGCTGAATGAGGAGAGGCACTGTAAATTATAGGATGAGGTTCTAAAAGGGCGATATGAATAGAGGGATTAGAAGGGGGTTAAATTGTGCAAAATTCACTGAAAGTGGCAGGCAGGTTGCCCAAGTAATAAACCATGTGGGATAGAACAATGTAAGCGGGGATATAGAGAGTAAAAGCAGAGATGGCATGATGGACATTTTACACGACACTGTCTCTGCCACAGCCTGGTTCAAGGCCACGCACTCGAGAAAAGAAATAAAGGCCTGAAAAAAGGTGCACAAAAGACTTCTAAAGTTATTCCAGAGGTGAGGGACTTTAGTTTTGTGGTTAGTCACGTAGATCACTGTTGTGCCTGTGCAACTACATATCAATTAAATAAGAGCACGCACACGGGAGGTGACTTTAACTGGTGTATTCACATTGCAGCGAGTGATCAGTACAGATGATGTATGTGTGGACAACAGATCGCCTCACATAGGTAAGTTATCAGTCCACACATAGTGCTAAAGGGAATCATTGCTCCAAAAGAAATAGGTCCACTCATTACAATCTCCTTGGAGCGCAGATTGTGAGGAGATCTGAGAGTACTATGTAAACGCGTGAAGGACATAGGCAAAGTAAATGGGAAGAGTGTTCCATTTGATGGAAAGGTTGACTCAGAAGGCAAAGCAACCAAGAGTAACAGGAGAAGAAACTTTTTTAACATGGTGAGTTGATGCGTCTGGAATTCCTGGGACAGTAGCGGAACCAGATTGAGAAATAGCCTTCAAGATGGAGCTGGAGGAATATATTAAGGGTTCTTGAGGGCTCTGCACAGAAGGCAGAGGAACTAGGTGAGCTGGAGAGAAGCAACTGCATTTTCCAGGAGAAATGGCCACCGCCTATCCTGTAAACTCCCTGTGATACTGTGGTCAAAGAGGTGAATTTTTGGAAGACTGGTAAAGGAGGAAAGGAAATGTAAAACATTGACTGTCAATTGCAGAGCTCAGAATGTTGGCTAGAGTCCTGTCTGCCATTGCTTGATCAATTAATTCAGGGAGCTCCAGAGACCAGGGCTGGAGGAAGGACAATGCCTTTGATTGTAAAGTGGCTGGAGGAGGTTACAGAGAGAGAGAGTGCAATTGGAAAACAAGGTAGAATTTAAAAAGTGTGACTACAAATTAAAGCAAAGTTATTGCTTTAAATATGTTTATTTTTTCTCACAAATTATGGGGTGTGGAAATATCCTATGAGGTTGTCGATTAAAGCAAAGTATCTTTCGGTTTCACAGGATATAAGGAAGTTAGAAAGGTCCAGGCGGACCAAACCAGCTGCTGAAACACCAAGTGCCACCTGTTGGCTTTGGTTTAGAGAAGCTGCCGTGCTGCATCTTTTGCAAACTGTTGACTAGTCACCTCTCTGCTCGGTCACTGGCTCGGCAGCACATTAATCACAGCTGCATCAGCTGTCCGCAGCACTGCTAATCAGCCTCCTGATTGACAGATTGCTCGCACCCTGAGGATCGGCTGCCGGTTGGAGAGCTGGCATCATTCGAACACTCAGCTATTTATAACAGGGTACGCAGATTGAGAAGGAGAGCAGTTATAAAAATGCAAACGTTCTGGACCATGTCACCTTGTTAGATCCATGCTTACTAATTATGAGCGTAGATCTTGTGAGAAGGCTTTATCCTCCACTATTGAGAATAATAAACCTTGGTAACTAGTAAATGTCATGAAATCCACCCAGTAAAGTGATTCAACTTCTGTTTAATTGTTAACTTTAACTGCTAGTTTGGGTGCCTCTTCCAGTTAAAACAGAAAGCAACATATACTGGACTGAAAATGTTATATTTGAATGCGCACAGCACAAGAAATAAAATGGACAACCTTGAAATTCAGCTACTGATTGGCAAGTATGATGTTGTGGCCATCTCTGAAACTTGGCTAAAGGATGGCTGCCATTGGGAGCTGAATGTCCAATGATATATAGTGTATCGGAAAGATAGGTTAGTAGGCAGAGGGGGTGGTGTGGCCCTGTGTATAAGAAGTAATATTAAATCATTAGAAATGGATCACATAGGATCAGAAGGAGTAGAGTCTCTATGGGTGGATTTAATAAATGCCAAGGGTAAAAGGACCCTAATGGCAGATGTATACGGGCCTCCAAACAGCAGCCGGGATGTGGATTACAAAGTACAGCAGGAGGTAGAAAGGACATGCCAGAAGGACAACGTTATGATAATTGTTGGGGATTTTAACATGAAAGTGGATCGGGAAAACCAGGCCAATACTGGACCTCAAGAGAGAGAACAAAATGTCTAAGGGATGGCTTTTTAGAACAGCTTGTTGTTGATCCCACTAGGGGATCGGCTGTGCCCGATTGGCTGCTGTGCAATGATCTGGAGGTGGTAAGAGAGCTTCAGGTTGAGGAACCCTTAGGGAACAGTGATCACAATATGATCGAGTTCACTTTGAAATTTGAGAAGGAGAAACTAAATTCCAATGTGTCGGTATTTCAGTGGAATAAAGGAAATTACAATGGCATGCGAGGGGCACTGGCTATGGTTGATTAAGGGACACTAGCAGGAAGGACAGCAGAGCTGCAATGGCTGGAGTTTCTACGAAAAATAAGGGAAGTGCAAGACAGATATATTCCAAATAAGAAGAAATTTTTGAATGGAAGAAGGACCTATATCTTATGGTCTTATGTTTCCCCCACCGGACTTTACGGTTAGGATTCTCTGAATTTTACAAACAGTAGAGGGACATTCAGCCCCTCTGCCCTAGTTTTGCCACAGCTCCACTATGACTGACTTGCACTTGCAAAAGTCAGCCCCCCTTGCTTGCCTCTGGCTTCTGCTCTACAGCTGAAATATCCCACGCAAGTGGGAGTATCCGGCAGGCTTGCTGTGGAATCAGTGATGCCAAGGACAAGCACTGCAAAAGGGCCATCACATCCTCTGTAATGAGAGCACAGGAGAGCCGGCAAGACAAGCAATAAGAGACAAAGATAGAGTGGATAGCCAGCACCTTTTTTTCCCACAGGGCAGAAAGGGCTGACATGAGAGCACATAATTTCAAGGTGATTGGATGGGATATCAGAGATACTGGGTGCCGAGGTAAGATGTCAATTCCAGTGCCATCTGTAAGGAGTTTGTGCATTTTTCCCATGTATCAACCACGGGGGTTGTCTGCCACCCTCTCTGGTTTCCTCCCACAGTCCAAAGACATCCCAGTTAATAGGCTAATTGGTCATTGTAAATTGGCCTGTGATTGGACTAGTGTTAAATGGGTGGGTTGCCGAGCAGTTTGGCTCTGGGCCAGAAAGAAAGGCCTGTTCCACACAATATTTCTAAATAAAACATTTCCTGAATATTTGATGATTTTCTGAGACATTCACGAACTTTAAAAAAAAGATACGATAGAATAATGAGTAAGTTATAAAATAAAAACTTTTAAATTGAAGAATCTGTTAGAGAATTTTAAATATCTTTTGTTCAGAGTTTCACCTCAGAGAAAGGCCTGAGGTTATCATGTTGTGAGTGGTGAGGCTGGGACACAGGCTTTCTGTAAGCCTGGGCATGGCATTTTACCTGAACAGTGGCAGCTGTGCTGAACCCTACCTAGAACTACAGAATCAGAATAGAATCAGGTTTATTATCACCGGCATGTGTCGTGGAATGTGTTAACTTAGCGGCAGTTCAATGCGATACATACTGTAGAAGAAGAAAAAAATACTAATAAATAAATAAGTAAATCAATTATAGTATACGAATATTGAATAGGTTAAAAGTCATGCAAAAACAGAAATAATATATATTAAAAAAGTGAGGTAGTGTTCACGAGTTCAATGTCCATTTAGGAATCGGACGGCAGAGGGAGAAGAAGCTGTTCCTGAATCGTTGAGTGTGTGCCTTCAGGCTTCTGTATCTCCTACCTGATGGTAACAGTGAGAAAAGGGCACGCCCTGGGTGCTGGAGGTCAATAATGGACTTTTGCCTTCTGAGACACCACTGCTTAAAGATTTCCTGGGTACTTTGTAGGCTAGTACCCAAGATGAAGCCGACCCTACGTTCTGTCCCTGCTCCTGTATGCTCTGTAGTGCTGGTGCTGGCAGAAATTATGTGTTCCGCATGACGAGAACCTTCCATCAAAATTTACACCATTGTCCCAATCCAGCTCAAAGGAACATTTAGCACTGGCTTACCTGAGAAACAGAAGCTGTTGTTTCCTGCCATGTTGTCACTCCTCAACTTCCCGTGGCCTTCGGAAACTGTAGATCAGACAAGAACACAGCCAGTCTTCCCACTGTGAGTGTGGGAGCTGGCCCTGTTCTTTCCCCACAGCCCCATGGCCTTTGAAACTGTACAGCAGACAAGAACACAGCCAGTCATCCCACTGTGAGTGTGGGAGCTGGCCCTGTTCTTTCCCCACAGCCCCATAGCCTTTGAAACTGTACAGCAGACAAGAACACAGCCAGTCATCCCACTGTGAGTGTGGGAGCTGGCCCTGTTCTTTCCCCACAGCCCCATGGCCTTTGCCTGAAACTTAGGAGTAAAAATAGCAGTTTAGGCAGCGTTTGTGGGAAGAGCAGCAGGAGTAACACTCCAGGTCCCAGACCCTTCCTCAGATCCTTGGCTCCACTCTTTCACACTTACATCTGCCACACTTCTGGTGCCCTCCATCTCTATGGCCGTTGCCAGCGTCCGAGTCCCAACTGGGCACGTTCGGTCCCTCGTCAGCCCTGCCTCAGTTCAGGAGAGGCTGCGGGCCCCCCACTTCTTGCCTGGGCAGAGCCCAGTCAGTTCCTCTCCAGCAACACGCCCACCCTCACCCTCGCAACCTCTTCTTCAACCAGATACTGGAACCTTCACTGACACAAACCATGGCTTGTGAGGTTCTTCAAAGAGCTTGTGTTTCAGTACAGCTTTGTCCCTTCTTCATGTATTCTGTATTCAAATATTGCGGGGTTTCTTGTTATTGAATTTGCTTCACCAGTCTGTCAGATGATAAGTACCCAAACGCAGTAGCTTTGCACACTTAATAAATTCTCCTGACCAGTTCTTCTACCAGTTACTTTAAAACGGTACACGTTCACCACTTCACCCTGCCTCTTATTGCCCAGCCATCTTCAGATCCAGTCCCCCCAACATGCTTCAGATCTATTGTGGCTTAACTTGTGGAACAGCCAATCACCACAGGACCCTGTGTGAAACCTTACTCATGCCTGAAATCACCTTGTAGAATTTCTGGAAGTGCAAAGTAAACCAAAGGTTTCAGCAACGCTCACAAAATGCTGGAGGAACTCAGCGGGCCAGGCAGCATCTATGGAAAAAAGTACAGTCGATGTTTCTGGCCCAAAACCCTTCAGCAGGACTGGAGGGAAAAAGCTGAGGAGGAGATTTGAAAGGTGGGGGAGGGGAGAGAGAAACGCCAGGCGATAGGTGAAACCTGGAGGGGGGAGGGATGAAGCAAAGGGCTAGGAAGTTGATTGGTGAAAGAGGCAGAAAGCACGGAAGAAAGAAAAAAGGGGGCGGACCAGAGGGAGGCAATGGGTGGGCAAGCAGATAACAGGGGAAAGGGACAAGGGGATGGAACATGGTGAGGGGGGAGGCATTACTGGAAGTTTGAAAAATCGATGTTCATGTCATCAGGTGGGAGGCTACTCAAATGGGGAATTTAAGGTGTTGTTCCTTCAACCCAAGTGTGGCCTTATCATGACAGAGGAGGAGGCCATGGATGGACATATTGAAATGGGAAGTGGAATTAAAATGTGTGGTCACGGGCAGGTCCCACTTGTTCTGGTGGACGGAGCATAGTAGCTCGGTGAAGCGGTCTCCCAATCTACATCGGGTCTCACCGAGATACTGGAGGCTACACTGGGGGCACAGTATATGGGCCCAACGGACTCCCAGGGTGAAGTGTCGCCTCACCTGGAAGGACTTTTTGGGGCCTTGAATGGTGGTGAGGGAGGAGGTGTAAGGGCAGGTGTAGCACTCGTTCCGCTTGCAAGGATGAGTGCCAGGAGGGAGATCGGTGTGGAGGGTGGAATGGACAAGGATAGGGAGCGATCCCTGTGGAAAGCAGAAAGTGTGTGGGAGGGAAAGATGCGTTTGGTGTCGGGATCCAGTTGGAGGTGGCTGAAGTTTCGGAGAATTATTTGCTGGATGCAGAGGCTGGTGGGCACCGATGTATAGGAGGCCACACCGGGAGCACCAAACATCGACTGTGATTTTTTCCGTAGATGCTGCCTGGCCTGCTGAGTTCCTCCAGCTTTTTCTGTACGTCACTTGAATTTCCAGCATCTGCAGATTTTCTCTTGTTTGTCATTCAAAGGTTTCAGTGTGATATTTCCCTTGGAATAGGTTCCATCCTCGTGACTTTTTAATGACTTATAAAGAATTTTATGAGGATGGAAAACAAGAACATTTGAAAATACTCAGTTTATAAAATCTAGATTTTCTACTACCTGATGAGCTCCTACTTGCTATTTCCCTCCATTAAAATGATTACTGAAGCTGCCCAGGTAGGTATCTGTCTGAATAACCCCAGGGTGAATCATAAAGCCTTGACAGATCTTGTACTGTAAGACATTTGGCATTAACAGTGTGATGTTCTGCAACTGAAGACAGTTATGAGCTGGTGTATCGGCATTTACAGTTATTAGTTGGAGCATCAGTATCGCTGTCTCCACCTTTCTCCCTATCACTCTCTCTTGCCATCACTCTCCCTCACCATCACAGACCCTCCCCACCACTCTCACTCCCCGCCCCTCACTCTCACTCCCCGCCCCTCACTCTCACTCCCTGCCCCTCACTCTCACTCCCTGCCCCTCACTCTCACTCCCTCCCTATCACTCTCACTCCCTCCCCATCACTCTCCCCCCTCCCCATCACTCTCCCCCTCCCCATCACTCTCCCTCCCTCCCCATCACTCTCCCCCTCCCCATCACTTTCCCTCACTCCCCACCATCTCTCCCCATCTCACTCTTCCCATCTCACTCTCTCCCCATCTCTCTCTCTCTCTCCCCCTCTCTCTCTCCCCGTCTCTCTCTCCCCATCTCTCTCTCCCCATCTCTCTCTCTCCGTCTCTCTCTCCCCATCTCTCTCTCTCCCCATCACTCTCCCCCTCCTCATCACTCTCCCCCCTCCCCATCACTCTCCCCCCTCCCCATCACTCTCCCTCCCTCCCCATCACTCTCCCTCCCTCCCCATCACTCCCCCCTCCCCATCACTCTCCCTCCCTCCCCATCACTCTCCCCATCTCTCTCTCCCCTCTCTCTCTCTCCCCATCTCTCTCTCTCCCCCTCTCTCTCCCCATCTCTCTTTCTCCCCATCTCTCTCTCCCCATCTCTCTCTCTCCCCATCACTCTCTCTCCCCATCACTCTCCCCCCTCCCCATCACTCTCCCCCCTCCCCATCACTCTCCCCCCTCCCCATCACTCTCCCTCCCCCCCCTTCACTCTCCCCCTCCCCATCACTCTCCCCCCTCCCCATCACTCTCCCCCCTCCCCATCACTCTCCCCCCTCCCCATCACTCTCCCTCCCTCCCCATCACTCTCCCCCCTCCCCATCACTCTCCCTCACTCCCCATCACCATCTCTCCCCTCTCTCTCTCCCCATCACTCTCTCTCCCCATCACTCTCCCCCCTCCTCACACTCTCCCCCCTCCCCATCACTCTCACTCCCTCCCCATCACTCTCCCCATCTCACTCTCACTACCTCTCCATCTCTCTCACTTCCTCCCCATCTCACTCTCCATATCTTTTTTTCTCTGCCCATCTTTCTCTATTTCTCCATCTTTCTCCCCATCTCTCTTTTTCAATGCTCTTAAACACTCTTATTTCCTTCTTGGTGTGTTATTCCTCACTCCCATTTCTCATTGATTTCTCACTCTCCTCTCACTTCCCCATCTTTTTCTTTTCCTCTCACCCTCATTCTCTCTCGATCCTTTTCCCTACTTCCACCTCTCTCTATCGTTCCCATTTCCTCCTCTGCTCTCTTAACTCTCTCTCTCTCTCCCCCTATGACTCCTCCTACCTCACTTTCCTCTCTCTCTACCCCTTTTTCACCGCTTTTCCCCACCCCTCCTCTTACCTTTCCCCAGCACCATTTTCCCACTTCTTTTCTCTCACCTCTCTCTGGGGTGGAGTCTGGTGGGACCTCCACCATGGGTCTGACCTTGGCACTAAGAGGGTGGTAGGATAGCCACTATAAAACATGGAAGACTGGCAATCTCACCTACATTCCCAGTCCTTATTCAGGATGTCAGTCCAAAACATTGACCACCCCTTTTCCTGCCCAAATGCTGGAACCTGGAGTGAGCGCTTCACACATCTTGTTTCTCACTCTAGTTTCCATCAAATGCTGTCTCTTGTGTCTACAGCCTGGTGTGGGGTCCTGCTTTCCTGTCCCCAAGCCATGCAAGGTGTTAGTTCACAAGGCTGCAGCTTGGGGCTTAGCTGCTGATTTATTTATTTATTTTTTGTTTTAAGTTTTATTTGGAGATACAGCACGGAATGGGCCTTTCTGGCCCTTTGAGCTACACTGCCCCAGTAGCCCCCGGCAACCTCGATTTAACGCTAACCCAATCACAGGGCAATTTTATAAATGACCAGTTAACTTGCCCGGCATGACTTTGGACTGTCAGGGGAAACTAATCCACGCATTACACGGGGAGGATGTACAGAGACGCCTTACAGAGGATGCTGGGAATGAACTCTGAACTCTGACACCCCGAGCTGTGCAACACTAACCCCAATGCTACTGTAGCACCCTCTCTGTGCATTAATGCCAACCGCATTCTCTCCCTGTGCAAGGTGTGTTTGTCTGAAGAAAGCTACGTGTGCTATATTGCATTAGTTGCAATGTATGATCAAATTAGTACTATAAATCAATTGTTTATGCTTACTGCTAAGAGAACATGATTGAATTTCTACATCAGTTTCTCTCTGAAATGTCCATTAATACCTGCAACGTAAAACCATTGTGCTGAAGAAAACAATATTTGCTCTCTGCCAACACAGCACAATTAATGTAAGTGTAAGCTAAGTCAGATTACAATGGACTGCTTTAATGTGCAATCAATGGGTGTGTATTGTTTTATTGGTAATCAACCATAAATTGATATAAAAAGAGAGGGAGGTGTAGCAGGAGTGTCTTTTCTGCAAATGAATGCTGATTTTAAGGTGAAAGTGCGGTCTTTGGTGAGGAATTTCATCATGGGGCGGGGGGGGGGGTGGGGGAGAGAGATCAGATAGGCTGGGCCAGTTTCCCCTGAAGTGATAGAGGCTGAGGGGTGTCCTGGCAGAGGTGTGTAAAATTGAAAGAGCATAGATAGTTGATACCCAGGGTAGGAGGATCAAAATCAAAAGGTCATAAATTTAAGATAAAGGGAAGGAATTTTGAGGGGTAAGTTTTTTTTTAATGCAAAGTAAGGTTGATACCTGAAACAAGTTGGGAGAGGAGGTGGTGGGATCTGATTCAGTACAATTACAAGGCATTAAGACAGGCAAAACTCTCAAAGCGCCGCAGGAACCCAGCAGGCCAGGCAGCGTCTATGGAGAAGAGTGCTATTGATGTTTCGGCTCGAGGTGCCGACTGTTCACTCTTTTACGTAGATGCTGCCTGGCCTGCTGAGTTCCTCCAGCATCCTGTGCATGTTTCTTGGATTTCCAGCATCTGTTGATTCTCCCTTGTTTCTGCATTTATACAGGCACTTGAATCGGCAGAGTGTGGACAGAGATGACCCTAAAACAGGCAGATGTGATGAGTGTAGTTGGGCAAAGACATAGGGAGATGAAGGTTCTGTTCTATCCTGTATGATCAACCAAGAGAGAAGTGCTGGTTTGATATGTTCTATTGGTAATTGGTGATAGTCAATGAGGAATTGCAACGTATCTTTGAAAATAACTAAGCCAATATTTTTTCCTGACACCTATTTGTTTTGGAAGAAGGGAAACGTTAGGGAAGCACATTTATAGTAGAGCAATACTGGTCAGGTGATGGAGTTTAAAAAGTATATGTGATATTAGTGAAAATATAAAATTCCATGCAAACTACAAAAAAATTTTTTAGCCTTGAGGTTTCCCAGCTTGAGATGCCTGAGCTGTGCTCTGTGTCCACATTACTGATACAGAGAGTGTAGTTGAAACAGGTGTTAAGCTCCTCAGAGTACAAATAGGGAACCGTAGTTGGTTACATCACTCCAAATATGAAATTGAGGAATAAGTCACTGTAGCTTCTGCCTTGGGCATTGCATTTATCTGAGGTTCCAGATGGTGTTGATGTTTTCCACTATATTTCCCCAGTGAATCTGAATGTCTTAACAGGCAGAAATAAATGTAAACATGTCATTAAGCCTTTACTGTGTCAAACCTGAAATTGTTGCTGCAAAGGCAGCTTTTAAAAATTATATTAGAAATATCATGGTTAAAAGCCTGACTGTAGTTTTGGGGAAAGAGCGTATCCATAGAAACCGTCTTCAATGAGTGACACACAATCAGGACTTTTGAAGTGCCATGAAAAATCCTTCAGATTCAACTC
The DNA here is from genome assembly GCF_030144855.1 of Hypanus sabinus. Lineage (NCBI taxonomy): Eukaryota > Metazoa > Chordata > Chondrichthyes > Myliobatiformes > Dasyatidae > Hypanus > Hypanus sabinus. Next base: position 61,469,103 of record NC_082723.1, on the reverse strand, counting down.
AAGCTTAAATATACTTGAGAATCAGGGTCTATTTAATTGAGATGGTTACCTGCGATGGTTAGAGAGCACACAATAACTTTTGTTATTTGTCTGTAATGATTCTTCTGTAATCTAAATATATTAATGAAGGAATTATTTACACTTAAATCTAAAGTGTGCAAATTCTTCTTTATTGAAGGTGATCAGTGATTTCAAATATTTCTCACCTTCCAAAGTAGGTGGATGATTTTCCATCTGCCTTACAATTCCAGACAATGATGTAATACAAAAAAATTTCCTATTCAGCATCCAAGTTCCTCCATCAACATCATCTTGTTTTGTCTGACTCGATTCAGCCGATAAAACAGGGCAGCCTCAACATCCACCTGCAGAACTAGGGTCCTTGGAAAGGAATGACGAGGTGAATTGTGAATACTTCATAATAGATCTCTTCGTAAAATGTAATGCAAATAACAAGAACTTATGATTTAACAATGAATCTTACAAAAGTAAGGTATTGCAAATCTAAAATAAAAATGGAAAATGCACAATGATACCTAGGAGGTTAAGATCATGGGGTGAAAGGGAAACAGATAAGATTCCAGGTCAATGACATTTGAGCAGACTAAGATAAAATTTGCAATTTTGAAATGTAGAGAGAGGTGGGAAGGGAGAAGAGAACAAAATGGGGGTGGTAAAGTGTAGAATGACTAAAATAATGGAAGTTTTGGGCAAAAGTGAAAGGAGTAGGTTAATTAAAAGACTGGAATTGTGGGCCTCTAAGCAGACAAATTTCTAGGTTATATAATTTATAATTCTTTGATAATAAATATACTTTAAATCTTTGAATCTAGAGAAAATACAAGTCCAAAGAGCAGGATTGTGATCTGGAGTTATTAAAGTGTAGGACACTGCTGCAGGATTTCAATCTGAGATGTCAACAATTTGTTGCCACCCTGATGTTTGACCCACTGAGTTCCAACAGTAGATTGCTTGTTGTTCCAGATTCCAGCATCGGCACTCTCTTGTGTCTTCGGTAAATACGCATCACAGGGACCTTGGTCCAGGAACTTCCCTCCGGTCACCCTGTTTAAACCAATCGTGACATTGTACACTTCTTTCAATTCTCCTCTCAGTCACCTTTGTTCGAAGAAGATACCTCCATACCTCTCTCGTCTAATCTCTGTCCTGAGATCCCTCAATTCTTCTGCATTCTCTCCAGGACTTTTATATCTGCCCTAAATGCAGATAATCAGAATTAAATCCAGTTCTCTTGTGTTGTCTATCTGATCTTATTACCAGGAGAGTGCTGTATTTCTGAATGCAAACGTTCCACAAAGTATCAATGAGAATGTAGTGTCAGAGAGACATAGGGTTGTATAGCACAGAAATAGCCCTACAATTCATTATATCCACGTTGACCTTTTTGCCCGTCTGCACTATACCCATTTATACATACACTAGGTCTGTATCTTTCCATGCTTTACCTGAACAAGTGCCTGTCGAAAAGCCTCTTAAGCATTGTGATTTATCCAATTCCACTACCTCCCCTTGGAAGTGAGTTCCAAATGTCAACCATTCTCTGTGTAAAAGAAAAATATAACTGAACTCTACTTTATAACTCTTTCCACTCACTTTAATACCTTTTAATACCGCTATCATGGAGGAAAGATTCTGATTGTTCATCCTTTCAATGCATACAACATGTCATCCCTCAGCCTCCTTTAGTCTGGAGAAACCAAGCCCAGTTTATCCAATTTCTCTCTATAACTAGAATCCTGCAATCCAGGCACTGTTTTGGTAAATCTCTGTCCTCTCTCTAGTGCAGTCGTATCTTTCCTATAATGCAGAGACAAGACCTGCAAACAAAACTCCACATCTGGCCTAACAAGTACTTTGTAAAGTTTCAACATGATGTCCCAACTCTTATATCCTACACCCTACCTCATGCCATATGCTTCTTCATGATCTTATCGACTTTTGTTTCCACTTTCAGGCAACGATGGATGAACCCTAATGTCCCACTGTTCATCAATATTCCTTAGTGCCTACTATTTACTGTATATGTCCTACCATTATTAGCTATCACAGAATGCATGACCCACACTTGTCGGGAGTAAATTCCATACGCCGACATTTCATGCAATTTCCCATCAGATCTGCTGTAGCCTTAGTGAATTATTCACTAACCACAGCACCACCAGTTTTCACATAATCTGCAAACTTATTAATCATACCTCCAGCACTTACATTTAAATGTTGTGATGTCTCACAAAGAACAAACATCTTGACATAGTGGAGGTGCCACACATCATGGACTTCCAATCAGAAAGGTATCTTTCCACCACCATCCTCTGCCTCCTGTCACCAAGCAAATTTTAGAATTGATTTGCCAGCTGGTCATGTGCCTTAATTTTCTGAGCTAGCCAACAATACTTCACATGTAAACATCAACCATCCCTGCCTTCATTGACCTTATTAGTTCATTAGTTTGTTATGTGGTGTGTTGTATGATGTGGGCGATCATGATCTTTCTATGACCATGATTGTTCTTGACAAATTTTTCTACAGACGTGGTTTGTCATTGCCTTCTTCTAGGCAGTGTCTTTACAAGACGGGTGACACCAGCCATTATCAATACTCTTCAGTGATTGTCTGCCTGGCATCAGTGGTCGCATAACCAGGGCTTGTGATATGCACCGGCTGCTCATACGACCATCCACCGCCTACTCCCATGGCTTCAAGTGACCTCAATGGAGGGGCTAAGCAAGTGCTACACGTTGCCCAAGGGGTTCTGCAGGCTAGTGGAGGGAAGGAGCTCCTAACACCTCCTTTTGTAGAGATATATCTCCAGCCCACCACCCACAACTTTATTAGTTTCCTCCTCAGAAAAAGACAATCGATTCAGTGGAACAGGATTTCTCCTGGACAAAATCAGCTCACTCTCCCTGAACAGTTCTGCCTTTCCAAATGATCCTGTGTCGTAGGCTATTCGCCAATGATTTCACTAACACTGATTGACCACTCACGGCCTGTTGCTCTTCTTAAATAAAAGAACAACATTAATCATCCTCCAGTCTTCAGTCACCTCAAACACGCCCAACAAAGATGGAAAAGTCTCCATCTTGGCCTTCACTATGTGGTAGCCAGAGGGGCTGTTCCCTGAGGATGTTTCCTGGACATGAGAAAGAAGGGTTTGAGCAGGGCCCATTTGGAGATGGGAGGCTTAAGTTCGCTCAGGTTCAGCAAATGAGTCGAAAAGGAGTGACTCGTGGCAGTTTGAGGATTTCGGCAGTGACCAATCAGCGTTCAGGATTGATTGGCAAGAACAACTTAAACTAAGGCAGGGGCAAACAGCGTGGCCATTGTGGGAGCAGCTAACATTAGAGAGGACTGAGTTAGAGTGGGGATTTTGAGGCCTTAGCTCTTTGAGACTAAGCGCTATGAGTGAAACTGAGAAATAAGAAAGGTATGACCACGTTACTGGGGCTGTAGTACACACCACCCAACAGTGGATTTAGAGGAACAAATTCACAGAGAGATTGCAGACTGTTGCAAGAAACGTAAGGTTGTTATCGTAGGTGATTTTACCTTTATGCATGTTGACTGGGACTCCCACGCTGTAAAAGGACTGGTTGGAATAGAGTTTGTCAAATATGTTCGGGAAAGTTTCCTTAATCAGTATGTAGAAATCTAAATGATAGAGTGTGTGATACTCGATCTGCTAATAGGGATTGAGGCAGTGTAGGTGACAGAAGTTTGTGCAGGGGAACACTTTGCATCTGGTGATCATAGGGCCATTCGTTTCAAAGGAAATATGTAAAAACAGAGTTCTGGTTTTCTGGTTGGAATTCTAAACTGGACAAAGACCAATTTTGATGATCAGTTAGGACTTGGATTGGGGCAGTCTGTTTTCTGGCAAAAGTGTCCTTGGTAAGTGGGAGGCTGTCAGGATGCTGGAGCAGGGATCCAGTCGCAGACCCAGTACTGTGCACACAGTGATATTAATCGAGTAACAAATCCCGAGGTGCAAACAAGGTCAGCGTCAAAGTTCAGGCAGAGATCAAAACATCCAGAGAAATCCAAAAACCAGAATCGGGAAACAGGTCGAGTCGCTATTCAGACGGACAGAGTACAGGTATGAATACTGGAAAGGTTCAGGAAAACTCACTGGCACAATCTGGCAGAACCCAGATGAAAACACAGGATTGAAATGCACTGAGCAATAAACAGAGAGGCAGATGATAGGTGGAGCAATGAGACACAGGTGACAGCAGAACAGGTAATAATGAGAGACAGGTGAGAGACAGAGTACTCAGTAATACAGGGGCCGGAGTAGATTAGGAACGTGTCAGGAGCACGTGCGGCATGAAAATAAACAAGCACATGGCAATACAAAATCATAGACTGATGGCTAGGGGGAAACACACAAAAAGACGGTTCAACTGGAGGTGCTGACAGAGGCCTTCTTAAGTGAATTTTGAGAGTACAAAGCTTGAATGGGTATGTCAGAATAAAAGGTAAAAATAACAAGTGTAGGGAACCTTACTTTTCAAGAGATATTGAGGCCCTGGTTAAGAAAAAAAAGAGGTGCATAACAGGTATAAGCAAGTAGGAACAAATGGAGTGCTTATGGAGTATAAGAAATGCAAGAGAACACTTACGAAAGCTATCAGGAGGACTAAATGAAGGCATGAGGTTGCCCTAGCGGACAACATGAAAGAGAATCCTAAGGGTCTCTACAAATATGTTAAGAGCAAAAGGACTGCAATGGACAAAATTGCTCTTCTGGATGATCAGAATGGTAATCTATGTGTGGAGCTAAAAGAGGTGGGGGAGATCTTAAATAAATCTTTTGCATTTGTATTTACTCAGGCGATGGACACAAAGTCTATCGAAGTGAGGCAAAGCAGCACAACTTATACAGATTATAGAGGAGGAGGTGTTTGCTGTCCTGAAGCAAATTATGGTGGATAAATCCCCAGGGCCTGACAAGGTGTCTTTCAGACCCTACCTGAGAGAAGTGCGATAATTGCCAGAGCCATAGCAGAAACAGAGATATTTAAATTATCCTTGGTGACAGGTGAGGTTCCAGAAGGTTGGAGGATAGCAAATGTTGTTCCGTTGTCAAGAAAAGCTCTAAAAATAAACCAGGAAATTAGGCTGGTGAGCCTGACATCAGTAGTTGGAAAATTACTGGAAGGTATTCTGAGGGACAGGATATGTTAGTATTTGGATGGACATGAATTGGATAAGTATAATCAACATGGCATTGTGTGTGTTAGGTCATATCTAAACAGTTTTATGGAGTTTTTCAAGAAAGTTACCAGGAAAGTTGATGAAGGCAAGTCAGTGGATATTGTCTACACGGACTTTAGCAAGGCATTTTCCAAAGTCTCACATGGGAGGTTTGTCAAAAAGGTTCAGTCACTCGGTATTCAAAATGAAGTTTTAAAATGATTAGATGTTGGCTTTGTGGGAGAAACCAGAGAGTGGTAGTAGATGGCTGTCTCACTGACTGGAGGCCTGTGACTAGTGAAGTACTGCAGGGATTGCTGCTGGGTCCGTTGTGTTTGACATCAATATCAATGATCTGGATGATAATGTAGTTAATTGGATCAGCAAATTTGCAGATGACCCCAAGATTGGGAAGGCTATTATGGTTTGCAGTTGGATCTGGACCAGCTGGAAAAATGGTCTGAAAAATGGGCAGATGGAATTTATTACAGACAAGTGCAAGGTGTTGCACTTTGGTGGGATCAACCAGGGTAGGTCTTACACAGTGAACGGTAGGGCACTGAGGAGTGTAGTAGAACAAGTGGATCAAGGAATACAGGTCCATAATTCATTGAAAGTGCTGTCATGTGTAGATAGGATTATAAAGAAAGGTTTTGGCACATTGGCCTTCATAAATCAAAGTACTGAGTACAGGAGCTGGAATATTATGTTAAAGTTGGAGTATTGTCTGCAGGTTTGGTAACCTACCTACAGGAAAGCTGTAAATAAGGCTGAAAGCATACATGAAAAATGTACAAGGATGCTGCCATGTCTGGAGAAACTGAGTTATGAGGAAAGGTTGAATTGCTTAAAACTTTATTCCTTGGAACGTAGAAGATTGAGAGGAGATTTGGTAGCAGTATTTAAAATTATGAGATGGGGTAAATGCAAGCAGGCTTTTTCCCACTGTGGCTGTGTTGGACAACAACAAGAGGTCATGGGTTAAGGGTGAAAAGTTTAAGGGGAATATGAGGGGAAACTTCTTCACTGAGAGGGTTGTGAGAGTGTGGAATGAGCGGCTAATATGGTGGTGCATGCAAGCTTGATTTCAATGTTAAGAGAAGTTTAGATAGGTATGTGAATTGTAGGGGTATGGAGGGCTGTGGTCTCAGTGCAGATTGATGGGAGTAGGCAGTTTAAATGGATTGGCACAGTCTAGATAGGCCAACGGGCCTGTTTTTGTTGTACTTTTCTCTGACTATATGACTCCAACAGTGCATAATTTTGAACCGATGAATGATTTATCAAGGGCCAGAGATAGCTCTGTGTCCTGTGGAGGGTAAGAGACAAGTAAAGGCTGATGGATTGGCAAATTATGTAAACATATGATAAAATCAGGTCACAACTCATGTATCAAAGTTGAATACAAAGTATAGCTTTACAGCAACTCTGATGTGGCACTTTATTGAATAGGTTTCAGGTTTCATATGTTATAGCCTGGGATTGACTCATAAATTTGGAGTGACCTTAGTATGACAAGGAAGTTGTAAGGCCTTGGCTGGTTCCAAGGAATTCTTTAGTAAAGGGCTTATAATTTAGAAGAGGTACTTTTCTTTCAATCTGTCATTCTACATCTGCAGGATGTCACTACTGCACCAACTTTGAACTCTTGTTTCATTCTTCGACTGCATCTCAGCATGATAAGTGGAAATTCAGTCCTTTTGTAGTGGCAAGTGCCAAAAACCTTCCTTCTAGTATCTTTTGATTAAAACAAGTTTGCTCAAAATAAACCCCCCAAGGTCTTGCTGTTCCTCCACTCCACTCCCTTTTGCCTTTTCCTTTTGAAATACCAATTTTAATAAATGTCATTTGTTAAATGCCATTTATTTGTTTGAGTGACCAGTTTCTGCAGGTAAGCCCCTTAGACAAATAGAGCATGAAATGGCACTATCCAGAGAGTTGTGGGATCTGTTTAGTGATGACTTGTTGTGCCTCCCCAAATGCCATACTGCATGGTTTTCTGAATTATATTCCACTTGCCAGTTTTCTGCCTAACTGATCAAGTTATTGATAAATTTCCCTGCAGTCTGAAGCTTTCCCCTCACAGTCAATCGTATGTTCACTTCCTGTACCATCACTGGCCATCACTGGCAGAGATCTTACGAGGGTCAAAGGTCTGAGCACTGAGCCCTGAACCCTTACAAGCCTGATGATAATTGCCTTCCAGTCACACCAATACTCTTATTTTTATATTCCTTCACACAACAAAGGAGACCATCCATGAAAAATTTAAATTTAAAATGGGAAATCTAAAATAAAAACAGCAGATTTTGGAAAAACTGCACAGGGCAGGCAACAGCTGTGGGAAAAGAAGCAGTCAGGGAGGGGCTGTTCGGCCCATTGATACTATCTTGACTCTTAGACCAATCCTGCAATATCTTTTCCGCAGTAGCATACCAGTTAGTGTGACACTATTACAGCCTGGGCCATCGGAGTTTGGACTTCAAATCCAACATCTTCTGTAAGGAGTCTATACATTCTCCCATTGGAATGTGCTGGTTTCCTCTGTGTCCTCCAGTTGCCTGCCACGGTGCAAAGACCTGACAGTCAGTAGGTTACTTGGTGATTGTAAGCTGTCACATGATTAGCTTAGGGTTAAATTCCATGTTGCCTGGCAGTGTGGCTCAAGTGGCTGGAAAGGCCTCATCCATGCTGTATCTCTAAATAAATAAATCAATATTCCTCTGCACCCTCTTTCTCATGTCATTCCATTTTGCCTCCTGCTTTTGAAGGGATATTTGATCCAGCTTGCCACAGCTCCTTGGACTTTTTGATTAGCTCCCCCCATGTGGCATCTTGTCAAGGACCTGATTTCAAATTTTGTTGAAAATTTTGATCAGAAAGCTGTTCAAAATAGCTTCTTATTCATTTTGATCACCTCATCCTTCTACCTTCAACCAATCAGCCCTGTAATTTGACGAAGTCTCTAAACCGTTTTGTTTCGACAGATGGAAGCAATCGTCATGAGTTTTCAGTCTAGCTCCAGCTCAGAGTTCATTTAATGGTATAGTTTGGCACTTTGCCAGTTAGTTAATTCTAAGTCAGACAATATATGAGTGAAGAGACAGGTTTCAGTCTTGTTCTCCAACAGTCTAGGTAACAGGATGAGGTTTATTGTTCTTTGACTGTGTGAGTCTAACAGCTCAGAAATGGATCCTTTGGCCTACTGAGTTATCACCCACCCATCTAACACAGCACTCATCCCCATTCACCCCACCACTGAGTCCATTACTGATGAAGAGTCGGGGGGTGGGGGAGGTGGAATGGTAGCTGAGCCAAGACCAGGATGTCAGGCTCAAGGGGCCAGCTGCCAAGTCTCAATGTAGGTTCTCGACTTAAAATGTCAATTCCTTCCTTCCTACTGGTGTTGCTGAAGCTGCTGAATTCCTCTGTCTGTTTGCTCACGTCCCTGTTGTGGACGTCCGTGTCGCTCACAACCTGGACTCAGCTGCCGCCTTTGAACACTCAACAGAGCTGCACAAGTCTAACTGTCCCTGATGGACAACCTGTTAATCAATCGCACTAATAGCATTTTATTCCCCCCCACCCCCGTTCCCATCAGCTGTCTGAGGCTCCACCACACACCTACACATAAGGAGCAGTCACAGTGGCCACCTCACCCACCAGCCCTCATGTCTTGGGGATGTGGGATTAAAGCAGAACAGCCGGAGGAAACCCATGCACTCGGGGAGGGGATGTGCAAACTCTGCGCGGGCAGCCGATTGAGCCCAAGGTAGCAGAGCTGTGAAGCAGCATAGTAACTGTACTGTGTCACAAATAAATGCAATTGGCTACGGGACTTTGATAAGAGTTGTAGGATTTCTGAAGAAATATCTTGGTCCACGGGAATTCATACAGACTTGGCAGGCTTGACCTGCTTGACAAATGCAGCCCAGATAGCAACAATACCTATTGACTTTCAAACATGCTTCATACTTAGATGACAATACTTCTGTGCCAAATGTGATTCATCATCCATTGGTGTGTTGTGACACAGTCAATAGAAATCCAATAAGTAGGCAAAATGCAGAAAGTAAATTATTGTTCATCTGACACTGGGGGAATTGTTAGTGGTCACCTCACACCTACTCCTTCAGCCAGAAGCTCTGTATTAGGACCAGTGCATTTTGTGATATGGATTGATCACCTTGATTTTGGGAATACACAGCTCAATTTTGAGGCACAAAATTTGAAGACTCTAAACTTGAAGTTGAAAGAGCGAGGAGGAGGATCAGAGACAATGCAGGCCAGTGCAAATGGGCAGTCTCAGGGTTAGTGAGATTTTGAAGAGAAAAATGTGCAGAAGTGAGATAAATGTACATTTTTGTTGTTGTATGGAAGTGGAGAGATCCATGATCACAAGATCACTGAAGGAAGTAAGCCTTCAAAAAGCAAAAAAGCTTTTGGAGATCTGAAATAAAAACAGGAATTGCTGGAGATATTCACCCTGCAGAGAGATCACATTGACCCATAGCTCTATGGGTCACTATTCCAGCATTTTCAATCTTCATTGCAGATGAAACTCTTTAACGGTCTCACATATGGAATGGTCGTATGCAAGTACTATTCTGATCCGTTATAAACAACTGGCTGGACTCACTAACTCAACTGGAGAACCTTGGTAGTTCTTCCTGACATTGAAATGGGAACCGAGCAGGACCAGAAAGAGTGGAATGATTAGAAAATATGACATTGTATTAAAACTAAAGGAAGATGTAAAGAGGTATTCAAATAGTGCATGGTGGTGAATCTTTTCCCTCCATCAGAAACATGGTAACTAGCAGATGGAGAGAGTCAAATGGGAATACGGAGAGGCTAAGTGAATGGGTAAGTTAATGGGAAGAACAAAGAGAATAGGAATCAACGGGTCATTTTTATGACTAGCCTTTGACTAGTGACTAAAGCGGTGATAAATAAGAGCTGAAGTCCCAATGTTCACAGTCCCAGTAAATGATGCCGAGCAAAACGTCTCCAACTTATAGTTGAAGAGACAAAGCTGAGTTGAGTTCTGAGGAGAATGTAGAGAATCAGAACAGGTGGACACATAGCAGATATGCAAGGATGTCCACGTTGGGACTTTAAAGCTCCTTGGTTCCTCTGCTGCATAAAAAGGTGTCGTTTAAGTGAAAGAACTTGTTGATTTATGCACTGTAAAAAGCAACAGTACATGTAGTTTTCACACCCCTGTCAATGAGATTCCTCATCAAAATTACAATTAAGATTTGTCTTTTGCAATCACAAGCCAGAGAAAATCTGCAGATGCTGGAAATCCAAGCAACACATACAAAATGGTGGAGGAGCGCAGCAGACCAGACATCATCTGTGGAAAGAAGTACAGTTGATATTACAGGCCAAGACTTTCAGCTGTTTTCTGACAGTTGCCCTTGTAGTTTTTTAGTCTGCATTTAAGCTCCACACTGTGGGACAACTTAAGCATTAATGCCGGTAATTCACCACTAAGGCACACTACGCAAGGTTTAGAGATGGTGGCTTTATTAGTTAATAATTTACTTAAAAAATAGAACAGTCACTGCAATTCATACAGTGATAAGAACCGTGCTTCCTAACAGAGTTAGACTGAAGATAGTATTGAACAAGAATGTCCAACATACATTGGCCGTGATCACTTTTGTATTGGCGTCAAAGTGAATGGCAGAGCTCTGAAGTGTGCAGTAGAACAAAGGGACCCAGAAGTACTGATCCATAATTCCTGAAAGTAGCGTCGTGATTCTGAAATAGGGTCATAAAGATAGCTTTTGGCACACTGGCCGTCCTGCTACAAAGGCTGTTGTGTTATGTTGAAGACATTGGTGAGGCTGAAATTGGAGTATTGTGTACAGTCCTGGTCGCCCTACCTAGAGGAAAGGTATCAATAAGCTTAAAAGAGTGCAAAGGAAATTTACAAGGATGTTGTTGGGATTTAAGGACCTGAGTTGAAGGGGAAAAGATGAATTGGTTAGGGTTTCATCACTGGAGTTTAGCAGAATGAAGGATATGAGTATTACAGAAGTATACAATTTATGAGTGGTATAGATAAGGTAAATACAAGCAGGCTTTATCCCCAGAGGATAGGTGAGACTAGAACTAGAGGTCATAGGTGAAATACTTACAGGGAACCTGAAGGGAACTTTCTTTTGTTAGAGGATGGTGGAGCTGTCAGCAGAAGTGGCAGATCCGGATTCAATCGCAACATTTAGAATATAGAACTCGTTGTCAGCAAAAAAAACTGGAGCAACTTTTCTTTTTGTTTTGTTATATCATAAGCCGTGGACAAAATAATGTTATACAAGTTGCATGTGCTTTTCACAGACACACCACTGTGGAATTTTCTCAGAACTTTCACCTTATCTTGTATAGATAACGTATGGTGTTTGTGCTTTACACCACGAGAAGCACTTCCTTTATTCAATGAAGGACATGGACTGGGGCTAGATGAGGTTATGAAAATAATTACAGAATAACACCAGCTTCTTTTAAAGAATGTGCCAACAGCTGATTCTGCTAATGGGCCACCAAAACAGTGGCAATGGGTTGGCACAGCGATGCGGGAAATTTGAAATTAGGCTGGTGAAAATTATGTCCCAAACCAGCAGTGGAACCAAATTACTGATTGCTGGGTTTGAGGTGGATGACCTGTATTTGAATTAGTTAAATGGTTTTACGTGTTTTGTGCTCCTAATAATTTTAAATGCATCTAATATGCACTTAAGTGTATTCAAGAAGCATTCAAGTGTATTCACAGTTTAGATAACTGGTGCATTTTAGACAGCAGTTAGGGCTTTCTGTGAGTGGAATTTGTTCCACATTCTCCATCCTTTCCCTAATAACATTTCCATTGTGGGTGGCCCAGTTATTGTGCAAGACATCAGTGTGCCTGACAGAAATAGTTTCTCTGCAGATTCCACCGGAACTGTGGGACCCACAGCTACCACGTGAGACATGCACACCTCGCTTAAAGCAAAGACGAAGTTAAACCGACATTTAGGGATGCCCATGTCTTCGTTAGAATTAGTTTAAGATTTTGAAGTTAGAAAGTATGACATTGGCGATGGATATTTTTTAAGTAAAGTGCAGTTAAAGCTGCTTTAAAAAGGCACTCGCCACAGCTTCCGGGACTTCAGTTTTTCCTCGACCATTGGGAAGTTTTCTTTTGTATATTAGCCCATATTGCCTCTTACCTGTTAGTACCTGTGGATTCTCTACAGTGATCAGTGAAATTTGCCCTTCCAAAGTTCCCAAGCCATGCCATGCTCTTGAATTGGAGTTGGTTCATCATTGTCACATGCGCCAAAATAGAGTGAAAAGCTCGTCTTGCGTACTGTTCATGCAGAGGGGATTATTACTCAGGGCACTGAGGCAAAACAAGAAGAATAAAGCATAACAGCTGTAGAGAAAGCGCAGCGCAAGTAGACAATATGCTGTAGGATCATTACGAGATAGATTGTGAAGGTCAAGTGTCCATTTAATAGTCTTAAAACAGACTTTCAAATGCACACACCTTCATATTGTGGTATTAAAGATGGCATCAGTCAATCACATTTATCAAGTGCTTCACAAAGTAATTTCACAATATACTGAACTATTATTACAATTTTTGAGTATTTAAAAAAATTGTGAACTGCTCAGCAAAGTGTTTGCTTGAATGCAACTTGAATGCATTTAAAGCTGCTTTAAAAAGGTACTCCAACTGTTGATTCCGAAGTAAAGCTACTGGTTCACATGTAATTGAGAATCTGCACTGGGCAGCACTTGAAGATCTAATTTTTTTTTGCCTGAAGAGACTTTATTTTTCAGGTTTTTGCTCAAACTCAGTTGCAATTTGCTCACTTTCTTTGCAATGAGAATACAGTGGATTCTGGTTAATTGGGCCACCGGTTAATCAGGGCAGCTGCTTACTTGGACCAACTCTTAAAGAACGAAAAGCTAACCAAGTATATAATCGGGATTCCCTTCATTTATTTGGGGCACTAAGCCACTTAATTGGGGTAGGAGATTGTTGCCGAACAGTTTCTAACTGGCGTGTGCACTTGGGTGGCCGTTACACACTACACAGTGCTTAGAACAAATAGTTTTTAAATAGCATTAGTTGTGTGTATTTCTGTCACTGATCATTGGCAAGAAATAAATAGTAAGATGATTCAGAACCGTTTTGCTCACTGCAGTTTCAAGCTCTCAGGCTTGGAGATGCAAGAAATGGCTGGGGGTGAAAATGAAAAGATTTCACTGCTTCAGCAAGTTAGGGAGCTATGGAGAATCTGAAGATATCAGCATTCATCTTGAATGGTACAATGAAAATAAAGAATTGGAGGATGCAATCGTCAATGGCATTGTATGAAGGTGGTCCGTAATCTGCAGTGCACAAGTCTGTGCTGATTTGTTCATTTATTGTCAATCAAAAGAATGCAATAGTGCCATGTATTTAATACTTAAATAATATTTGAGTCATCTTGTATATACCAGTATATGGGTTGATTAAGCATTCTTGGTCATTTAAATAATTAATTACATGATGATGACATTGACTAATTAATTACAGTTTATATGTAAAATATGTTAATTGCATATGTCATCATGTTACCACATGATACGTGTGTGCCTCCCTTACAAAGACAAAGCTAAACCAGCATTTAGGCCTCCCATGTCTTCGTTAGAATTAGTTTAATATTTTGAAGTTAGAAAGCATGACATCGGTGACGAGGTATTTTTAAAATGAACCCAAGATGGCCACCGAGCTGTTAAAGTGCAGCAGCACATTCAAATTTAAATAAACACAGCGAGGAGCATTGAGTAAAATACATAGCCCAGCACATGCAGACAGTTGAGTTAAAAAACAGCAGCACAACACATCTTCTTCGGAAGAGAGGAGACGATCAAGTTTAAAAAAAGTCAGAAAATGGAAGAAGCTCATGGGTTCATAAAGTGCAAGGAAGAATTCCAGGCTTCATAGAGAGTGAGTAATAATCATTAGAAAAAATCAGAAATGGCTGGCTACATCGGAAAGATTGATGTCTGATTTCACAGCGGGTAATTGACTCATGCATACTGAACTATTGAAACAATATTTTGAAGCAAGTGAAATAACCAATGAAAAATGAGTCCCTGTTTTGCCATACACACAAAATGCTGGAGGAACCCAGCAGGTCAGGCAGCGTCTATGGAAAACAGTCAATAGTCGATATTTTGAGCTGAGACCCATCAGCCCTGATGAAGTGTCTCAGCCTGAAGCATCGACTATTGACTCTTTTCCATAGATGCTGCCTGACCTGCTGAGCTCCTCCAGCATTTGTAGCATTTTGTGATTTCAAGTATCTACAGATTTCTTGTTCTCGGCCTATTTTGATAAAAGCATTGGCTTCGAAGTTTAGCTGCTCCAAAAATAAAAATGATGTTTGGTGCTTTTGTAAAAGTAATGCAGGAACACTTAGAACTGAAGCCATTGTTGATTGCCGTACACTTTAGGTTTCATAAGCTGTATCAAAAGGAAGGGGAGTCCATTTCAGCATATCTGGCTGAATCGACGGGGTTGTCTGAGCGTTACCAGTTCAGTAATGGGCTTAATGATACAGTAAGATATCATGTAATTTTTGGAACCTTCAAAGAAAGCATTCATAAACAGATCCTAACTGAAGCAAAACTTACTTTCAGAAGTATAGTGGAATTTGCTGTTTCAATGGAAACCACCTTCAGAGAGACAGTTGAGTCGCAGTCAGGAATGAAGGTGAGTGTGAATGGAATTGCAATGTCTGAACAGAAACCAGCCTGGCCGAGTAAATTGTGTTACCATTGTGGCAGGGTCTCATAAACACCAAACAAATGCAGTTTTAAAGGTGGAACTTGGAGAACATGCAACAAAGTAGGGCACATTCAAAGAGCATGTTGGGCAGATAAAAATAAATGGACTGCACAGAGAAGAGAAAAGATAAAAAGTCAAGATGCGGTTTCAAAAAGAGCACTAATCGGAACACTGTTGATGAAAACTCTGATGCTGATGAGAGTGACACAGGATTGTGTGACCTTGAAATTTACTATGTGAAAACTAACAATAAACAAGCAATATATTCTTTACACCAGAAGTAAATGACAAATGAATTAAAATGGAACTGGACACCAGTTCAGCTGTTTTGGTCATTGCACAAAATGAGTTTGAATGGCATTTCAAAGATACCAAACTGAAGCCTGCAGATATCCGACCGAGATCTTATACTGGAGAAGGGATAACTCCTGCTGGAATAACAGCAACTAACAAACCAGATTAAGCTTTTATGTGGTTAAAACAGAAGGAACAGCATTGTGTGAGTGTGATTGGCTGAGCCGACTACAACTTGATTGGAGAACCATCCACAATTTGCAAGTCACGTCCCCTGCAATGAAGCCAGCTGAAAGTGACTTTAAGAAAGGTACTAGAAGATGCCACAACTGTCTCCATGATGAACACCATGAGCTGTTGCCAAATAGAAGACAAACTAGTGTTGATGCAAACCCCTGTGCCTCTGGTTGGAAGGCATATTGAACCAAGGAAGGACCATGTTGCTCAGAAGAATCTAAAAGTGACAGAAGCAGTGGTCTGACTAAAACAGTTTTTGTAGGCAACATATCTAAGAGAGCTTCTGTTATGTTAATCAGGCAGTTACTTGTGAAATGCAGCTTGGTTTTAAGCTGGGAGAGAGTTCAACAAGCTTCAGGAAAGTTGCAAGCGTTAGTTTCTGTGAGTATAAAGAACAAAGCTCGACTCTGTGTGCATTAAGGTTGTTGCATGAACTTCAAATGCAAGACAAGACAAAAACACAGCTTGTAATTGCAAAGACCAAAGCCCAACTGCCAAAAAGCCAAAAAGAAGAGAATCGATAAAGAAACAAAAACAGAGGATTCATCGGATGATGCAAACACGAGGAAATCTGCAGATGCTGGAAATACAAGCAACACACACAAAATGCTGGTGGAACACAGCAGGCCAGGCAGCATCTATAGGGAGAAGCACCGTGGACAAGTAGTATGTTCGTCAGATGATGTTGTGGATGAGAAAACCAAGAGGAGAGGTCAGATTGTAAAGGAAGCAATGGAAGGATTAATAAGAGAATACTCCAGTGAACTAAATGGCTCTTCCCAAGATCAAGATGCACAAACTAGAAGAAGAAAAAGGAAGGAGAAGAAAGGTGCCCAGTGCTGTCAGAACCACTTCCTGCAGTCCCAGAATCAACTCCTACAACCACCACGGGGGAGGTCCCAGAAACTGAGATTGTTCACAGCCACAAGTATCACCTGCCAAGCAGTATGATGCGCCTACCCCATCTTTGTCAGGAAAGACATTATCCCACAAGAGTAAGAAAGCCTCCTCAGCAATTTAAATCTTAAAGCCTGAATGGGACAATTTAAATTTACTATGCTGTGGATGTCTGTACATAGTAGCTGTATCATAGAGTATACTGTGTATATAGTTGTGATGCATTCTCCATTGCGTTGAAGTTTATAGATAAGCAGGGAGGAGGAGTTTTGTGTATTTAGTATTTCAATAATATTTAAGTAATCTTATATATAAATTGATTAAGCATTCTTGTTCACTTAATTATTTAAAACTGTACTAATTGTTTAGATCATCATGCTATCATATGATATTTGTGTGTCTTGCCTAAAACAAATACGAGGTTAAACCAGCATTTCAGACTCCCTTGCCTTCCTTTCAATTATTTCAATATTTTGAAGTAACAAAACATAACAGACAGTGTATGCTGAACTCCTCCATCGACAGCTATTAGGAACTAATACACAGTTTTATAATACTACAGTAGTAGCGATAATGTTCTGATGTAAACACAAAGTATACTGCAGATGCTGTGGTCAAATCAAGACGTACAAACAAGCTGGATGAACTCAGCGGGTCGGGCAGCATCCATTGAAATGAGCAGTCAATGTTTCCGGCCAAGATCCGTCTCAGCCCGAAACATTGACTGCTCATTTCAACAGATGCTGCCCGACCTGCTGAGTAAATGTTCTAATATGTTCTGCATTTCATTTAAATGCACAATTTGTTTGTTAAGTGGTAGTTTGTCCTTTTTTTAATGCCTTTTTAACTATTTCTTTAAAACTTTGGCTAATTGGGGCAGCACACTCTGATGTGTCCCAGTTAACCATAATCCACTGTATATTGATTTCTTGAAATGTAATTAACTTTATTTTCACAGTTGAAAATGGGTTTAGAATTAGTCAAGTATTCGTAATACGTAACTATTTCAACAGTTAAAAATGTTTGATTTTTTTAATCATTGAAAATAAAACATTAAAACATTTATCACTATTATTTATTTCACTGGTTAGGTCCTTAGTACATTTTAATATTAATGTTTAAAAACTTTTGAAATGTCTGTATAAACCAAGTTTAGCTTGTAGAACTTCTTCAAACTGTTGCAAACATCAACAAGCAGTACACAGGTATTTTCTATCTGGGGGAATATTTAAGGGCAGAAAATTAATTCTGACCTGCAATTACAATTGCAGAAGATTGACCTTGCTCAATAATATCAAGCTTTTAAACACAAAGTACGCTGCAGATGCTGTGGTCAAATCAAGACGTACAAAAAAAGCTGGATGAACTCAGCAGGTCGGGCAGCATCTTTTGAAAGAAGCAGTCAGCGTTTCAGTTTGAGAGCCCTCTTCAGTCCTGACGAAGGGTCTCGACCCGAAACAATAGCAAGCTTTTAATCTGCATAGGTTGCCTTAAGTTAATTGTAGAGGTTAAAATGACAACTCAACAAGTAAAGCTCATGAATCTTTGATTGAACTTATTTGAGACTCAAGAAGAAACACTTTTGCGTGGACACCAAAGACTGCAGATGCTAGAATCTGGAGATTTGCACTTCATAAGGTTCTGTTCTGCTTTTGCTCATTTATATCCATTCGAACCATCTCGGACACCTTGTTGTAAGGTCGATGGTTCTTTGGTCTGAAGTAGGACCAACCAGATTATTTTACACAATGCAAATATCAGGGAAAATAAATTGAAGAGAGTGAACAAAAGTTTCAATTAAGGGTGAGAAATAATGAGTGGAGTTTAGAAAAGTTGTTTAAATTTTGTTAAGTTAAAAAACATCCAGCTACAACTTCAGAGCATCCCAGGGTACTTTAAAACCAATCAAGCATTTCTGAACTTTCAAAACTGTAGGAAATATGGCAACTGGTTAGTAGTAACAAATAGGAAAGGTGCATTTGACCTGAATCAGACCACTTGTTTCAGTGATGTTAATGAAGCATAATGGTTGATTAGGTTAACAAAGGATAGTTCCTTTAATCGTCCTTATGGTATATCTAATGCTTTCACTTGAGAGGAACTTCAGTTTAACATGGCACTTGAGAGTGCTGCACTCCCTCAGCAGTGGGCTAGTTTTGTGTGCTCAGCTGGTGAACCTTAATCTCCTTACTTTGCCATAGCTACCTTGAGCCCCCACATGCGGAAAAGTTAACTTACTGCTGCAGAGCAGTCGTGAGGTTAGTTTCAACAGTGTAACCTTAACATGGTGCTTGGACGTTATTGTGTATTTAATATTTCAGTGATATTTGAGTAATATTGTAAAAATATTGTGTTTTGAAGCATTCTTGTTAATTTAAATAGTTTGTTATGAGTTATATATAAAAACTAGTGAATTGTTAACGTCTTTTATGCCATCACACCACTTGCGCTTCACTAAAGTAAAAATGAAGTTCGACTACTATTCCCAGCTCTGTGTTTTTGTTTTTAATTAGTTTTATGTTTTGGAGTTACAAAACAGCAGTGACGATGACTAAGTTTTAAATGACTCTGAGACAACTTCCTACCTGTTGAAGTGCAGCAATAAGACTTTTGAGTTAAACAATCACCGCACATGTTCTTGGAAGGGAAGACAGAGCCGAGTTTTAAAAAAGACAGAAGATGGGCAAGTCCAAGGTTCATAAACAATGAGTACCAGATGATAATAATATTAAATAAAAAGAGCAGACATGACTGGCTACATTGGAAAGATTGACATGCTTGATATGACAAATACCTGGATATTAAAAATGGAGAAATTTGAGCATATTTTAAAAAAAGTGAAAAAGCCAATGAGATGCAAGTACCAATTTTCCTGAGTGCATTGGGAATAAAGGCACAGAGTTTGCTTTGAAGTTCAACTGCTCCATTCAAACCAACCAAAATGAGTTTTCCTGCTTTTGTGAGAGTAATGCAGGAAGATTTAGAATAAAAACCATTGTTGATTGCAGAAAGCTTTAGGTTTCATCAGCTGAATCAAATGGAAGGGGAGTCAACTTCAGCGTATAATTGAAGACATTTTCTGATCAATATCAGTTTGGTAATGGGCTTAATGATGCTCTGAGAGATCATTTAGTTTCTGGAATCTTACAGGAAAGCATTTAAAACAACTCCTAATTGAAGCAAACTTATATTTAAAAGGACAGTTGAAGTAGCTGTATCAATGGAAACCACAGAGAGAGATGCAATTGAGTTGCAACTAAGAATGAAAGTGAGCATGAATAAAATTGCAATGTCTAAAAAGGAACCTGCATGGTTGAACAATTTGTTTTACCGTTGTTACATATATCAGACCAATGCAGGGTTAAAGTCGAAACTTGCAGAAAATGAAACCAAGTAGGACACATACAAAGAGCATGTCGGGCAGACAAAAATAAATGAACTGCACAGGGAAGAGAAAAAGATGAAAAGTCAGGTTTCAGTTTCAAAAAGAGCACTAATCTGCATGCTGGTGATGAAAAATCTGATAATGATGAGAGTGACACAGGACTAGATAGTCTTGAGATTTGCAGTGTGAAAACTAACAAGAGACACACAATATGGCTTACACCAGAAATGAATGGAAAGTTAATTAAAATGAAATTGGCCATTGTCCCAGCTGTTTCAATCACTCCACAAAATGAGATTGAATGGCATTTCATTGATACTGAACTAAAGCCTACTGATAGCCAACTAAGGGCTTATACTAGAGAAAGGATAACTCCTGTGGAAATGATGTTCATGACAGTGAAATACAACAATCAAAAAAACACATTGAGCTTGTAGGTGGTAAAAACAGGAGGAACAACATTGTGGGGTGTGATTGGCTGAGACAACTACAGATTGATTGGAGATCATCCACTATTTGCATGCCACAATCTCTGTAACTGAGTCAATTGAAAGCAACTTGAGAAAGGTACAGGACATGCTACAACTGCCATGCTGTACACCATGAACTGTCAACTAAAAGGGCAAATAGGTGTTTTGGGTCACCTTTTGTGCCTCTGGTTGGAAAGCACATTGGACCAAGGAAGGACCATGCTGCTCAGAAGAATTGTGAAAGTGACGAAAGCAGTGGACTGACTACAACAGTTTTTATAGGCAACACATCTGAGAAAAGTTCCGATATGATAGTCAGGCAGTTACTTGTAGAATGTGGCTTGGTTTTAAGGTGAGACAGAGTTCAAGGAGCTTCAGGAAAGTTACAAGAATTCAGTTTTTGTGAGTACAAAGAACCAGAATCTACTTTGCGTGCATTAAGGTCATTGCATGAACTTCAAGTGGGAAGCAAAAAGCTGCTTGTAAAACTAGATGCAAAGACCAAAGCCCGGCTGGATGAATGGAAGGCCAAAAAGAAAGGAGTCAATGGAGTTATAAGTACAGAAGATTCATCAGATGATGTGGATGAGGAGATCAAGGGGAGAGATCGAATTGGAAAGGGAGCAACAGAAAGATTAATGAGGGAATTCTCCAATGAACTCAATGCACCTTCCCAAGATCAAGCTGCACATCCTAGAAAGAAGAAAAAGGAAAAGAAGGAGGACGATGACATAAGTTCTATGGAATTGGAAGAGGATAAACTAAACCTAATTTCTCCAGAAATGAGCAAATTCAAAGATACTCACAAGTAACTAGAAGAAAAAGGAAGATGAGAAAAGAGAAGTTGGAAAGGAGAAGAAAGATGCCCAGAGTCGTCAGAACCACTTCCTGTAGTCTTAGTATCCCTTGGCTCTTAAAGATAGAGAATATTGGAGGTATTCAGCAGCCCAGGCAGTAAATGTGGTCTTGGGAATGGAGTTAACGTTTCAAGTCAAAGTATTTCTGTTACCTTACCTACCCAGCATATTGAGCATCTTTTTGTTTTATACTTCAGATTTCTTGCAACTTCAGTTTTTGAGTTTTCTCAGCTTTCCAAAACTAGTTTATCAATTGCTTGAATTACCCAGCTCCCACAAAAATATTATTGTCATTCTTCAGTCCTAGTCTGTTTTCTCCTGACACATATAGCATTAACACAAAGTAACATTAGTTCATTTGGAGAAAGCATTTATTACATCAAATCAGACTGAAGCAGAAAAAGCCATCACACCTTCACACTTACTCTCAACCAGTCAACCAGCTGATCTTCCACCAACAACCACTTCCTTTATTCATAGTTTTGCTGAAACCAAACTGATCATTTGAGATTACTGGTGGCAGTTTGGAACTTAATAAACTGGGATGTCTGGCATCTCCTTTAGTCTGTCTGAAAGCGCAGTAAGTGAACACAAGGAATCTGAGACATGAGAAGATGTGACGGTCTAGTGTGATCGTACTTCAGTTGGTGGTTGCATTGAGAATGGACAACTGTCTCTAGGCTTTCCTTCTCCAATCAGGTCCCTCTGTTCCTAAATATTCCCAAGGTCTTACCATTCGGGGTATATGTCTAACACTCATTAGAACCCAGACCCCTCACCAAGTACATCAGCTCACATTTATCAGGATTATATTCCAGCTGTCATTGCCCTGCTCAATTTGCCTGCTGTTCATCAGTGTTCTATAACCTCAGACTATCCTCCTCAATATCAACAGTACCACCAATGTTGGTTCTTTTACAGACTGACTAGTCATACCTTGCATATTCAAGTCCATATCAGTAATGTATACAGAAAACAGTCAGAGTCCCAACAATGATCACTGGTATACCATCATCTTCTTCAATAATCAAGTCAAGTGTCAATCCATTTTGCATCTCATGGGCTGTAATCTTCTGGCCTTCCTTGCATTTGGGAATTTATTGAAGGTCTTAATAAAGTCCATGTAAACCACATCAGGCAACTGCCTCATCAATTTATGTAGTAACCTCTTCAAAAAAAAAGTCAATTAAGATCGTCAGACAGCATCTCTCACCAACAAAACCCTTGCTGACTATCCATGACCAATTAAGGGTGGACTAATGCTGTTGCTAAGAATTTTTTTCCAATAATATCCCTGTCACTGATGTTTGACTAATTGGATTGTAGTAACCCAGATTATCTTTGCTGCCCTACTTAAATAAATGACTGAATTTGTTCTCTTCCAGTCAACTGCTATCTCATTTATCTTGTTCAGAGTACCAGCAAATTCCTCTCTTAGCATTCTGGAATATTCCCTCCTTTTACTCACTAAGACACCTTATACCTCCTTTTTAATTTTAATGTGCTCTAAATCTCACTATCACAATGGGAATACAATTGCCTTTCTCAGTGAGTACAACTGAAAGGTATTCAGTCAGTCTCTACCACTTGCTCTGGTGCCAGACATAGATTTCTCCTTTGGTCCATAATGAAACCCACTCTTTCCCTGATTACCATCTTGTTCCTTATAAAATGACTTGGGATTTTCCTTAATCTTATCAGCCAGTGATAGTTCATGGCCCTTCAGGATCTTCAGCGATGTGCACCAACCATACTGTTCCGTTATTTTCCCATCAAATTCTTCCTATCTCTTGCCACATTCACTTGTCACCTTTACAGCAACACGTCGGCCCTGAACTCTCAGTATTTCACTTTTAGAAGACTGCCACTTCCGTTTACCTGCAGACAGCTGTTCCCTGTCTGCATTTGCCAAGTCATGTCTAATCTTAATAAAAACAGCAGTTCCTGCTACTGTGTTATTCAACACACAAGCATTCCTTGTCCTCACTGAGATTTTTGACTCTTAAGCACTGGTTTGCCAAGTAAGGTTGGTTACAGCTGTCCTCAGCTCCTTAGGATCTTCATCTCCAACTTAAAACACTTTTTCTCTCTTTCCTAGATGAGAGGGCTACAACTTAAAATACTGACTCTGCTTCTGTTTCTGAAGATGGTCCCTGGCTGTTGAGTGTTGTCAGCATTTTTAATTTTATTTTAAAACTTTTATTTTAAATCTGAAACCCAACATTAAGATCAGCTCCTTTTTTTTTGTTCACATCCTTTTGGGATCAACTAGTGAGCAAAACCCTGAAGTGTCGGCCATCTCTCTGCCTTTGTTTTGTAACATACTAATTAATTTAAGAAACGAATTAACTTTCTTTTAGCACAAAACAAACAAAACAGAAACAATTTTACTTTTATTTTGCAGTGAGTTTGCAAAGGAAAGAGAAAGGGTGGAGAACAGACGGGCTTTTCTCAAACTGAGAAGACAGCAGCAGGTCGAACAAGAATTCAACAGGTACCTGCGTTGGATCCATATAGCTGGTGAGAACATGGATAATGTTTGAATCTGTGCACAAGTTCAGATCCTCAGACTTGTGTTGTCTGTAGGAGCCTTAGTGGCAAATTGCTTCTGGTTTCTTTGTGCTGATCACTTGCGGAAATAGAGTTGCTGGTTTCCAGGTTTATGTAATATAACTTATTAGGGGAAGTGAAGAAGAGATGGGAAGAAAGCAAGGGAAGTCAATAATTCAACTGATCCCACGTTTTTCCCAGTTTGCTTTTGGTTACAGAAGGAAGCACACTTGCATTTCTTGGTTTTTACAGATCATAGCTAACTAAATATAATCAAAGACCAACTTGAAAATTCTGGAGGATATTTTTGCATCAATGAAGCTCCTTGTGCACGATTAGTTTATAATCTTTTAAGAATACAGCTTTTGAAATACGGTTTTTATGTATCGACTGTTGAATGATCACATTTCTTAATCAAAGTTCAAAGTAAACTTATTATTAAAGTTAACATATACTAAGGTTCATTTTCTTGCAGGCATTTACGGGGAAAAAGTAATACGATAGAATTTTATGAAAAACTATATATAGACAGACAAAGACTGACAAACAACTAATGTGCAAAAGAAGACAAACTGTACAAATGAAAATAATACTGAGAACACGGATTGCAAAGAGTCCTTGGAAGTGAGTCTGTAAGTTCAAGAATCAGTTCAGGGTAGTCATGATGAAGTTCTCCACCCAGATTTAGGAGCTTGATAGTTGTAGGGTATCAACTGTTCCTGAACCTGATAGTGTCCCAAGGCTTCTATACTTCCTGCCTGATCATAGTAGCATGAAGAGGGTGTGCCCTGAGTAGTGGGCGTCCTTGATGATGGATGATGCTTTCTTCTGGCAGAATTCCATGTAAGTGTGTTTAGTGGTGGGAAGGGCTTAGTCTGTGATGGACTGGGCTGCACCCATCACACTCTGTAGCCTTTTCTCTGATTCTGGGCATTTTGCTTGCATGCCAGGCCATAATGCACCCCATTAGGATACTCTCCACTGTGCAAGTATTGAAGTTTATCAGTGCTTCTGATGATATGCTGAATGTATACAAACCTAAGGAAGCAAAGGACAACATAAAGAAATTGGTTAGCCTGAGATGTTACTGGAGCACTTGGCAAAGTAAACCTCATTTAATGAAAACAGAGATGGCAAAGGATAAGTTTGAATCTGCATCAGTTATTCATCATCAGTTTTGCCAAATTTAATATCAAAACTGCAAGTAGATACAATGACACAAGAGGTTCTGCAGATGCTGGAGATCACACATAACATGCTGGAAGAATTCAGCAAGTTGATCTGTATCCTTGGAGGGGAGCAAACAGTTGACATTTTGGGCTGCAATCCATCATCAGGACCAGAGAGGAACGGGGCAGAAACCAGGCTACAAAGGTCAGGGGAGGGGGTCACTGGCAGGTGACGGACAAGACCAGGTGAGGGGGGGGGAATGAAGTAAGAAGCTGGGAGGGACAGCTGGAAGTGGTAAAGGGCTGATGAAGAAAGATCTAACAGGAGAGAATAATGGATGATGGAAGAAAGGGAAGGAGGAAAGGAAAGGGAAGAGGGAGGTCATTGACAGGTGAGGAGAAGAGAAGGGGTGAGAGGGTAACCAAAATGAGGAATAGGAAAAAAGGGAGAATGTGGAAGGAGGTAGAGATTACCAGAAGTTAGAGAAATCAATGTTCCTGCCATCAGGAACAGATGAGATGTGAGATGTTCCTCTAACCTGAGTTTGACCTCGTCGTGCCGGGAGGGGAGACATGGACAGACATGCCAGAATCGGAATGGGAATTTAAATTGAAACTGATAGCCTCTGGGAGAACCTGCCTTTTGTGGAAGGCAGAGCGAAGCTGCTTGACAGAGCGGTTCCCACAACTGTGTTGAGTCTTACTGACGTAGAGGAGGCCACACTAGGAACTCTGCATACACCAGATGATCCCAACAGTCTCGCGGGTAAAGTGTCGCCTTACCTGAAGGGACTGTTCGGAGCCTGAATGGTGGTGAGGGGGAGGTGTTGCACTTGGCAGGCAGGGGAAAGTGACAAGAGGAGATTGTGGTGGGGGGGGGGGGAAGAATTGAACAATTGGACAAGGGTGACATGTAGAGAGGAAACTATGGAGATTAGGGTGGAGGGAGAGGAGTTTAGTGGTAGGATCCTGCTAGAGATAGTAGAGGTTAATGAAAAGGATGGAGTGGTTACAATTATTAATAACGGAAAATACCAACATTCGCTAAAACTTGATGGTATTCAAGAAATCCAAAAACAAAATAACAAAAAAAGTTGAAGCCCAAAATAATACAGTACATTGGAATATGCAGAAATGAATCAGGGCCTTTGACAAACATGAGACAATCTGCAGATACTGAAAATCCAAAATAACACACAAAAATGCTGGAGGAACTCAGCAGCACAGGCAGCATCTATGAAAATGAAGAAACATTTGACATTTTGGGCCATGACTTCTTCTCACACCGTATCTCCTTATCTGCTCATCATCTCCCTCTGGTGCTCCTCCCCCTTCCCTTTTTTCCATGGTCGTCTGTCTTCGCCTATCAGATTCCCCCTTCTCCAGCTCTTTATCTCTTCCACCATTCGACTTCCCAGCTCTTTACTTCACCCCTCCCCCTCTCCTGGGTTCACCAGTCACCTGCCACCTTGTACTTCTTCCTCCCCTCCTTCTTGGTCTGACCGCTTACCCCTTCCTTTCCAATCCTGTTGAAGGGTTTTGGCCCGAAATGTCGACTGCTTACTCTTTTCCACAGGTGCTGCCTGGCCTGCTGAATTCCTCCAGCATTTTGTGTGTGTTGCTTGGAGCTATTCATTATTTATTAGTAATCAAAAGTTTGTCCAGTAGCAAAGAGTGAATCTAGACCAAAGCAAAAAGACAGGAAAGATTAAAAGAAAACCCTCAGCTTTCCACACAAGCAACAATGTTATTGATACCTGTAAGTAATAATGAAAAGTCCACTGGAGATTTTTGTTTTCAGATCTGACTTAACTTAAGAGGAATTTCCAGGAAATATGATACATTTTCCCTAGTATTGCTCTGTTTAATTTTGTCTGGAATCTTTAAGGAAGCTCAGTTAGTCACAAATCTTGTGAAATGGTCAAAACTGTTGTCATGGGCTTGGCATGAAGGAAGTCCATGGTTAAATTTCCCAGCTTAGTTTTACTCCCGTTGAGCTTTTCCAAAGCATTATGCTGCATTCTATCAGATAACATCAACAACTTTGTTAAATTCATTGTAGTGAGTCCTTGATGTCTTACACTGGAATAAGGAGCTACAAGAATTGAACTTCTATTGGATATTTTTTTAAAAATGACAGCATTATGGAATGAGTGAATGTTCCTTTCCAATGTGTAAATGTTATTTTTGGACGTTTGCACTCCCTCCACTGATTTTTCTAACTCAGTTCCTGGTTTTACATAGAATTTTGTTTTTATACCATTTCTGTTTTCTGTGCAATTTGAAATGCTGATCCATGCAATTTCAGTTCTTCCGTCTCGCTGCACATGCTGGGTATCAAAACTCATGTTACATTTCAGACAGAAACTGTATACATTTTCCAGTTGGATTTAACAAAACCTGTTCCATGTTGCTGCAGTTAAAATATATATTTCATGTGACAAATGCAACAGCCTGTGGACAATCACTTGCATTTTATGTCTGGTGAAAGAAATCAGAAAGTTTTAGGGAAATCATTTACATTATATAAAATAAAATGGAAATATTGGACAAAGGGAAATATTGATCAAAGGGAAATACTGCACATTTTCTCCAAAATTAAATCACATAACCCATCATAATTCATTTGTTAAATCTCTTGATGAAGTTGACAGATTATTTTCAAAATATTAAAAACTAAAGGACAAGTAAACTGCAATTTTTAAGGCAACGTTTCGAATCTGAATGCGGTTTTACTGATTTTCATGCTGGAGTACAATCTCTCCATGCATTTGTAATGCATCAACTACTTCTATCACAGCTGAAATAAAATTGGGGTTTGAAAAGAAAATGTTCTCACTTCTGACCCAGTGGAATATTTAGGTGCCCAATTGCAGGGAACCATGTTATTTCTTTTAGCTTAAATGCTTTTATTTAGGTATGATTGTACTTGAGGGCAATTTTAGAGATGTTTCTAATTGCATAGGGGCATATAAAGCTCTGTAATAAAAGCTTTGATGTTTCATGCCCTGTTGAATTGTAGATTTGCATCCTAACACCCAGTATCTCATGGTACTGGAGCTTTCTGAGTTCCTGACTTGTACGATAGAAGGTAATGCAAAGGCATGTCACGATTAGCGCAAGGCTGTTACAGCGCCAGTGACCCGACAGTTTCACTGCTGTCTGTTCGGAGTAGTAGGTTAACTCGTCACATGGGTGTAATTGAGTGGTGTGGGCTCACTGGGCTGGAGCAGCCTGTTACTGTGCTGTAACTTTAAATAAAATAAAGATATAATTGCTGTAAATGGAATTTAATCTTATGAAGCTGTTGATCCAGTGTATGGATTTTGCATTAAGTATAAGAGATTTAGAAAGATTTTCTCTTCAGCAGGTAATTTGCATCGAGAGATGTTTTGACATGCAGTTAGACAAAATGTAGCTCAGCTAGAAATGTAAATATTAAAATGTCAGATGCTGATAAGTGCAGATGAAAAATGTCTGTTTGATGAGTGGAACTGATCAAATAAAGACAGATCATGAGTGAGGATCCTTGGAGGGAGAATCAACGTTAATGTTTCAGGTCAAGGACCCTCATGGGGACTGAAAGGAGGGAAAACATGATGGTATCAAGCTGCAGGGAGTGTGCAGTGGATAGTTCAAAGGGAATATTTTTCATAGAAGCCATAAATTTGTTGTTTGGATAGTTTTACGTTGTTTGAAAGGATGTTAAAATTGAAAATAACTTGCCCTCCTTTTCCTGTTTCTTTTAGAAGAGGTCATGTTGGCAGAAGAGGACAAAAATGCCGAAGAGAAGTCTGCTTTGGATGGTATGTGCACATTGTTAATTGGACAAAAAAACGACCAGTTCTTCAAAAATTGGACCTGTTAGATTTTACACTCTTGCATGTTACCTCCTGCTGCCACCTTTGCCACTGACCATGCCAGCCTTCCCTGGCAGCAGGAGCCACATGCAGCCAGATACTTGGAACTTTGCCCGTGCTCTCACTGTAGCGTGACTCCACGTTTGGCTCCTTGGTGCGGTACTACGGCCCAGCGAGTGGAGTCAGAGCCTCGTAGCCCCAGAGCTGCTGGTTCCATCCTGACCTCGAGGTCTGGGGCTTGTCTGATCTCCCGGTTGCTAAGCGAGTTTCCTCCCAACGTCCCAAAGGTCAGTTGGTTAATCAAAGTCAAATTTGTTAGCACTGATGTGAAATTTGTTGTTTTGTGGCAGCACTAAAGTGCAAGTATATAAAATTACAACAAATTACAAAATAAATAGTGTAAAAAAGAATAATGAGATAGTGTTCCTGAGTTTGTGGACTATTCATAACTCGAATAGCAGAGAGAAAGAAGCTACTATGAATTGGTGCATGCGAATACTCAGTCTTTTGTACTTCCTACTTGTTGGTAGTGCAGGAGAAGTCTGCACTGCTTTTGAAGATATTCTCAATGGTGGGGAGGGTGGTGCCCACGAAGGAGTAGACTGAGTCAACAACCCTCTGCAGCCTCTAGTATTGGAGGCTGTAATGCAGCCAGTCATATTGCTCTCCACTGTACATCTGAACGAATTTGCTCGAGCCATTGCTGACATACCAAATTGCCTCCAACTCCAAGTGGAGTCCCTGGCCTGCCCTCTTTGTGATTGCATCAATGTGTTGGGCCCAGGATGCGTCTTCTGAGATGTTGACGTGAAGCTGCTCACCCTTTCTGCTGCTGGCACGTCAACGAGGACCGGTGGGTCTTCTCCCGGCTTCCCCTTCCTGAAGTCCACGATTACTTCCTTTGGTCTGCTGACGCTGAGTGAGAGGTGGTTGTTGAGACACCACTCGACCAGCTGCTGTGTCTCACTCCTCGATGCCACCTAAGGTCCGACCAACAAAACTGGCCCACTGTAAATCTCCTCCCATATGTAGGTGAGGGGTAAAATCTGGAGAATGGTGATCGGAATGTGTGAGAGGATAATGTGAGGTTTGTATAAGTGGGTGTTTAATGGTCAGCACAGACTTTGTGTGGCTGGGCAGCATGTGTGTTGTGTGACTCCAAATTGACAAGGGCTGGAGTTACGTTTGACTGTCAGGGATTCACACCTCAATAAGCATCACGGCTGAGTCAGACCCTCGTAATAATCGTGGTTTTTCTGGTCAGTGGCTGCAGATTAATTATTAATATTTTCAGATAATTTCCACCCAAGGTAATGGCACTTTGTTAGTCAATTCCAAGAGACCTTTAGACAGATTCATGGATAGGAAAGGTTCAGAGGGATATAGGTCAAGTATGGGCATATAGAACGAGGTGAGGTGACATTTTAGTCAGCATGGACAGGTTGATGTGAGTGGCCTGTTTCCTTGCCGTGTGACTATATGACTTCACAATTGTAACTGTAATAACAAACCTGAGCAGGAGTGGCCACTGAGAATCAGACTTTTGGAACTATGCTGGGAAACTTCACAAGTAGAGTCCCCAAGACCCTCATGAACGGCTTCACCAGAGTGGCTCCAAGGTGAAGGAAATCAATTGGGCCCCGAAAAGGGCCAATTGCAAAACTGGGAAACCTAACAATGAGGAGAGACCCATCGCTACCGCCTGTCTTCCCTGCATTTCCATGGTTACTGGAAGGATGGCCAGGATCCTGAAGAAATACTCAATCAATACTATCCGCAAACCCGTAAGGAAACGCAGGTCATTGGTTATGGGGTTTAAAGATAACCTGGGACTCAGGATGGCTCCCATTTACAGGATTCCCTGTGAGTGCGGAGCAGTGTATATCGGCCAGAGTCAAGGAACACGAGGTGTACCTGTTTGGGTTACCTGGAGAAATCAGCGGTAGCAGAACTTTGCATTCGCAATGGCTATAGATTGACTTCAGTGGCACAAAACTACTGTGCTGCGGCAATAGCTTTTGAGACTGTCTGGTAAAGGCAGCCATTGAGGTGAAACTAGAGGAAAATAATTTTAACAAAGACGACGGTCTTGCTCCAAGTAAGAATTGGAATTTGATTGTAACCAAGGTGAGAGAGCGGAAGACCCGGGAAGAGTTTATTCACGAATGTCGGTGTTCATGGGGAGAGCTTTGAAAGTCAAGTCACTCCTTAAACAGTTGACGTGAGTGCCCAAGTCAGCACTCATTAAGGAACCTGTCCCAAATATGATCTTAACAGATCAACTGGTAGCTATTCATGTTGAAGTATTGCCTGCTGCACTCTGCTGATGCAGAGCCTCCTCCTTTAAAGCAGAGCCCACAATATTGGTGTGTGTGTTTCCTGTTCAGAAACACAATCTAGATGGTGCGTGGAAGAAACTAAGAAGCAAAGGATAAAAATGCATGACTTCTGCAATGAATTCAGAAGGGGAATACAGTTAAGAATTTAGTGAATCTTCACTGCATCCGGCGGGTGGGGGGGGGGGGGGGCAACAGTTGAAGAATATTCATATACTAGTTTAGAGGGTTTCATGACCATAAGGGTGTTTAATGTGATATTAGTAGAGTTTTGCTGCAGATATGCTGTGAGCTAGACATCAAAGTGAAGCTGCAGATTGATCTCAACACCAAATGGGCCACAACACCTTGCGAAAGCACATAATTCCCCATTATTGAAAACTTCTCTATGAGACTATGTTTTGAACCCCGATACTGAACAAACTACATTAACCCAAATGGGGCTCATTTGACAGTCTAAGTTTACAGAGCGTGTATTTGATGTGATCGACCTTTTTGACCTTCACCCTCCAAGATGGCAATTCCAAAGATTTGCTATCTCCCTTTTCTCTGGTGCAGGCAAATAATCTCATTTACCCAGTCACCCATCTTTTATCGAGTCAGATGGAAAGTTGCCTCTTGATGTTGCACTATTTCTTTGTGTTTACCCAGTTCTGAAGAGGGCAACCACAAAGAAGAGTAAGAATGACCTGATCAATGCTGAGGAGGGAGAAGATCACTTCACAGACATTTCCTCAGTGGGTGAGTAACATCCATATGGCTATAAGGCAGCTTTATATTTAATTATATTTTAATGGCAGAGAGCTGGAGAAAGAGAAGACCCTTCTCAACTACTACCATTAAGTCTCCATTGCGGAATTCACAACACAGCGACAAGAATTGTTCACGTTAAGCTGCTGAAAGGGAAGATAAATTTCCAGCCAGTACTGCTTGATGTCTTTTTCTGGCATTGGCATACATTGTGTAAAATTAATTGTGCATTGGGGTCAGGATATATACTCAATAGAAAGAAATTGATTGATATGGAAACAACAAAGAGTGAGTGTCGGTGGTACATTGGTGTGGGAGGGATGAGTGGGAGGGTAGGTGGTACATTGGTGTGGAGGGGCGAGGGGGAGGGTAGGTGGTACATTGGTGTGGAGGGGCGAGGGGGAGGGTAGGTGGTACATTGTTGTGGAGGGACGAGGGGAGGGTAGGTGGTACGTTGGTGAGGTGGGGACGAGGAGGGGTGTAGGTGGTACATTGGTTTGGAGGGCCGAGGGGGTGTAGGTGGTATATTGGTGTGGAGGGACGAGGGGGGTGTAGGTGATACATTGGTGTTGGAGGGTCGAGGGGAGGGTAGGTGGTACATTGGTGTGGAGGGACGAGGGGGAGTGTAGGTGGTACATTGGTGTGGAGGGATGAGGGGGAGGGTAGGTGGTACATTGGTGTGGAGGGATGAGGGGGAGTGTAGGTGGTACATTGGTGTGGAGGGATGAGGGGGAGGGTAGGTGGTACATTGGTGTGGAGGGATGAGGGGAGGGTAGGTGGTACATTGGTGTGGAGGGATGAGGGGGAGTGTAGGTGGTACATTGGTGTGGAGGGATGAGGGGGAGGGTAGGTGGTACATTGGTGTGGAGGGATGAGGGGGAGGGTAGGTGGTACATTGGTGTGGAGGGATGAGGGGAGGGTAGGTGGTACATTGGTGTGGAGGGACGAGGGGAGGGTAGGTGGTACATTGGTGTGGAGGGATGAGGGGGAGGGTAGGTGGTACATTGGTGTGGAGGGATGAGGGGAGGGTAGGTGGTACATTGGTGTGGAAGGATGAGGGGGAGGGTAGGTGGTACATTGGTGTGGAGGGATGAGGGGAGGGTAGGTGGTACATTGGTGTGGAGGGATGAGGGGAGGGTAGGGGGTACATTGGTGTGGAGGGATGAGGGGGAGGGTAGGTGGTACATTGGTGTGGAGGGATGAGGGGAGGGTAGGTGGTACATTGGTGTGGAGGGCCGAGGGGGAGTGTAGGTGGTAAATTGGTGTGGAGGGATGAGGGGAGGGTAGGTGGTACATTGGTGTGGAGGGATGAGGGGAGGGTAGGTGGTACATTGGTGTGGAGGGCCGAGGGGGAGTGTAGGTGGTAAATTGGTGTGGAGGGATGAGGGGAGGGTAGGTGGTACATTGGTGTGGAGGGTCGAGTGGGGTGTAGGTGGTACATTGATGTGGAGGGGTGAGGGGGAGTGTAGGTGGTACATTGGTGTGGAGGGCCGAGGGGGAGTGTAGGTGGTACATTGGTGCGGAGGGACGAGGGGAGGGTAGGTGGTACATTGGTGAGGTGGGGACGAGGAGGGGTGTAGGTTGTACATTGGTTTGGAGGGCCGAGGGGGAGTGTAGGTGGTATATTGGTGTGGAGGGACAAGGGGGTGTGTAGGTGGTACATTGGTGTGGAGCGACGAGGGGGTGTAGGTGGTATATTGGTGTTGGAGGGACGAATGGGGTGTAGGTGGTACATTGATGTGGAGGGGTGAGGGGGAGTGTAAGTGCTACATTGGTGTGGAGGGGCAAGGGGGAGTGTAGGTGGTACATTGGTGAGGGTGGGACAAGGGGAAGGTAGGTGGTACATTGGTGTGGAGGGATGAGGGGAGGGTAGGTGGTACATTGGTGTGGAGGGACGAGGGGGAGTGTAGGTGGTACATTGGTGTGGAGGGACGAGGGGGGTGTAGGTGGTACATTGGTGTTGGAGGGTCGAGGGGAGGGTAGGTGGTACATTGGTGTGGAGGGACGAGGGGGAGGGTAGGTGGTACATTGGTGTGGAGGGACGAGGGGGAGTGTAGGTGGTACATTGGTGAGGTGGGGACGAGGAGGGTTGTAGGCGGTACATTGGTGTTGGAAGGCCAAGGGGAGTGTAGGTGGTACATTGTTGTGGAGGGACGAGGGGAGGGTAGGTGGTACATTGGTGAGGTGGGGACGAGGAGGGGTGTAGGTGGTACATTGGTTTGGAGGGCCGAGGGGGAGTGTAGGTGGTATATTGGTGTTGGAGGGCTGAGGGGGAGTGTAGGTGGTACATTGGTGTGGAGGGACGAGTGGGGTGTAGGTGGTACATTGGTGTTGGAGGGCCGAGGGGGAGTGTAGGTGGTACATTGGTGTGGAGGGACGAGGGGAGGGTAGGTGGTACATTGGTGTTTGAGGGACAATGCAGAAACATAGGTTCTGTAGGTTTTATGGGCATACCTGTGGAATTCGATAGGTTTACAACAAATGCTTGTCTGCTACTGTATTCTGATTGGTTTCATTGATTGCAAGTACCTGCCAAACTTACACCAATCTTTCTGCTTTTTGTGGCTTTGAGACACCATTCTCTCATCATATCTGCTTATTGTCAGCCTATTTCAGTAACATTACTGTGCAAGTATGTTTCTTGAACTGGTTGGTCATAAGTACGTCCTCTGAGGGAGTAAGATCAGGCTATTCAGCTTATGTTGCACCATTTGATCAAATCTGATTTCATCAACTTCATTTTCCAGTCCTCTCTGTGTATTCCTGTAACCTTTTGCCAGTCAACAACCTGTGTGTCTCATCCTTAAGTGCACCCAATGACTTTACCTCCACAGAGCTCTATGATACTGGATTCTGCATGTCCCATCATCTGGCTGAGGAAATTCCTACACATCTCTACTCTAAAGAGACGTCCCTTTATTCTGAGCTTGTGTCCTTGCATCCCAGCCTCCCGGACTGTCGGAAACATCCTCTCTTTCCTGTCTATCCTGGCCCATCAGTATCCAGTAGTTTTTAATGAGATCCCCCTCAGCCTTCTGAACTCCATTGATTGCAGGCCCAGAGATATCAAATGGTTCTCAAACATTTAGCGTTTCATTCCTGGATCATTTTTGTCAACCACCTCTGGACCCTCTCCAGGACCAGCACATCTTTCTTTAGATATGGGGTCCAAAATTGCTCACAATATTCCAAATGTGGTCTGACCAACACCCGAAAAAGCTTCAGCAGTGCATCCACACTTTCTGTTCTCGTCTTCATGGACTTATCCAGGACCTTTGATCATATCCTGCATGGGAAGGTGGTCCAAAAGGTTAAGTCGCTTGGTATTCCGAATGAAGTAGTAAATTGGATTGTACATTGGGTTAGCGGGAGAAGACACAGAGTGGCAGTAGATGGTTTTCTCTCTGATTGGAGGCCTGTGACTCATGGTGCACTGTAGGGATTGGTGTTGAGTCAGCTGTTGTTTATCATCTACATTAGTGAGTTATATGATAATGTGGTAAACTGGATTAGAAACTTTGTGGATACCATGAAGACTGCGGGTCTAGTAGACAGTGAAGAATGCATATCAAAGTTTGCACATGATCTCAGCCAGCTAGAAGATGGTAGATGGAATCGAATGCAGGGAAATGTGGGGCATTACCCTTTGGCAGCACTAACCAAGGTAGGACTTGCACAGTGAATGGTAGGACATTGAGGTATGAATACAGACCCATAGCTCCTTGAATGTGGTGTGACTGTTAGATAGGGTTGCAAAGAGTGACTTTGGCAGATTGGCCTTCGTACATCAGAACACTGAGTACGAGTTAGAGTGTAATGTTGAAGTTGTATGAGATGTTGGTGAGGTTGAATTTGGGGTATTTGTGCAGTTCCGCCTACTGGAAAGATGTTAATAATTTGAAAGAGTGCAGAGAGAATGTATGAGGACATTGCCAGGAATTGAGGAGCTGATTTATAGAGAAATGTTGAATAGGTTAGAACTTTATTCACTTGAATGTAGGCAAATGAGGGGAGAGGTATACAAAATTATTGGATGTATAGTGTAAACACATGCAAGTTTTTTCCACTGAGTTTGCATCAGACTAGAACTGGAGGTCATGGGTTAAGGGTAAAAGGCGAAATATTTACAAGAAGCCTGTCTTCACTCAAAGGGTGGGGTGAGTGTGGAACAAGCTGCCAGCAGAGGTGATGGATGTGGGTTCAATTGCAACATTTAAGCCAAGTTTGAATAGTTAGATAGATGAGAAGGGTGTGGAGGGCAATGTTTCAGATGTGGGTAGATGGGACTAGGCAGAAAGACAGGTGGGCAGGGACTAAATGAGCCAAGGGGCCTGTTTTTGTGCTGTAGTGTTCTTTGACTATGTTTCTTGAACTCTCACAGCTATTTTCTTACCTGTTTCTTTTCCCTTTTCTTTTTGCTTTGCTGCCTCTGGTCCTTCAACTGTGTGTAATTTTAGATAACTTTAATTCATTCGTTTGCTTAATTTCTCCTTCCCCATTTAATTTCACTGACCTGCCTGCTTGGGTGAATTCTGGAGAAAACTGAGACAGAACATTACTGGTTTAAGGAAAGGCATGAGCAGTTGCACAGGTGGGATCAGGTATGACCCCACTATGTTGACGAGTAACTGGTCCCAACAGAGAAATATTACAGCCTTCTGCTGTGCTGAGAAGATGATCGATAACGTCTTTTTCACTGTGCTTTCTCTCGTATTAAACACCTTGGAGAAAGAGGCTTGTCTTTGGTTGAAGGAACTGACATCAGCAGCCCAGTGTAGTTGTCTTTGAATATTTGCTTTCACTGAGCTGAATGTGTGCAGATGAACGTGACTGATCAGCTGATATTTTCACACAACACACACAAAATGCTGCTGGAACGCAGCAGGCCAGGCAGCATCTATAGGAGAAGCACTGTCGACGTTTCGGGCTGAGACCCTTCGTCAGGACTAACTGAAAGGAAAGAAAGTAAGAGATTTGAAAGTAGGAGGGGGAGGGGGAAATGCAAAATGATGGGAGAAGACTGGAGGGGGTCGGATGAAGCTAAGAGCTGGAAAGTTGATAGGCAAAAGTGATACAGAGCTGGAGAAGGAAAAGGATCATGGGACGGGAGATCTAAGGAGAAAGAAAGGGGGAGGGGAGCACCAGAGGGAGATGGAGAACAGGCAGAGTGATGGGCAGAGAGAGAGTAAAAAAACAACTGAATATGTCAGGGATGGGGTAAGAAGGGGAGGAGAGGCATTAACGGAAGTTAGAGAAGTCAATGTTCATGCCATCAGGTTGAAGGCTACCCAGCCGATATATAAGGTGTTGTTCCTCCAACCTGAGTGTGGCTTCATCTTGACAGTAGAGGAGGCCATGGATAGACATAACAGAATGGGAATGGGACGTGGAATTAAAATGTGTGGCCACTGGGAGATCCTGTTTTCTCTGGCGGACAGAGCGTAGGTGTTCAGCGAAACGGTCTCCCAGTCTGATATTTTCACTGGCTTCCAGTGCAGGTGATTAAAGATAAATTTTATCCTCATCTCCCGATAGCATAAACTCATCACAACTTGAATTTGAATAGTGGTTGGACTTTGTTCATATGAATGATATTACAAACTATTTAGTGATATTATTTGAAAATAATGTGGTCCAGTACCTTCTCCCTCACCTTCCATAGAAATTCAAAGCTTCGTAGCCACTGACCATAATTGTTTGACTTTCTCCTGTCCTTACTGGTGCTGTCACCAGTCATTTGTTCTCAACCTTTAGGGGTTTATATGTTATGGAGACAATGTCTATGTAAGGAAAGTGACTTTCTTCAATGTAGAAGCTGCATTTCACAAGCCACGGATTTTTGAACAACACAATCTATCCCATGGAAAGGTATGAAAGTAAATGGATTTCCTGCCCACTGAGAATAGTTTCTTGTTGAGGTTGGTCTTACTTCCAACCTTCCAGTTTTAGGGCCTTTGAGTGACTGAGCAACAGAACCACACTGCAGTCAATTAATTCTATTTTAGTTGTTTGAGAGTGAACATTCTCCAGCGTACCATCAACCAGGCTGTGGCAAACAGCTTGTAAACAGACAGAAGCGCTAGAAGGAGCAGATAAACTGATTTCAACCCTTTCAGCAGCACAGCAGATAATGTGTTCATGTCGGGATGCTACGCTTCCATTCAAGTGGGTCATATCTGTGAAAACAGCAGAAAGAGAGTTCTCTGGTTGTGAGTGGAGCAGTGTGCTGCTAGAGAAGGTGGCAGTGAACACCCATTGCCATGTTGAATGAGTTTCAGTTGAGACTCGTGGACGGGAATGTTTAGACGTGGGAATTCCTAAAGTGTGCTTCTGGCCTTGACATTGCAAATAATCCCACTGATAACTGCCAAAGTCCTCCACCAAGTAAAGATTTTGCTTTGTTTTATACTACTAGTTAAAAGTTATTGACCTGCAAGCGTTACTTTAATATGATCCATTTTTCAATGCAGTCAATAGAGGCAGGCTGGTAGGCTGGACTTCACAAAAGCTGCCCAGAATCTGCCCAGGCTGCCAGCTTCTGAATTTCTACACCTCAGCTGGATGTATGTTTCCAATCTTCAGCCTTGCCACAGCAAAAAAGTGGTGCAAGATCAAACCATTCAAGTCGAACTATGGAAATGCCAGTCGGTTCTGCTGGATGTGTAAGCTCCGGTAGATTTCCAGGGACAAGTAACTGGCACGGATGACTCAGATTGTCCCACCTCTTCATTATTAAGAACAAGAGACCCTGCAGATGAAAACCATTCTAAGATGGAGAGAGAACAATGTCCTTACATTTATTTAAGGCATGGGACCATCTCCATATATATCACTCGAGCAGTTTTAAGGAAAACCAGTTTCTAGTTACAGAGCCCCTTAAATGTATAGATTAACTTCCATGGCATCAAGATATCCCAAAATGACTGGTAGATAATCAAATACATTTGGAATATTGTCACTTGTAGTTATTTATAGGAATGTCTCCCCGGCTCCACCAACCCCATCTACTTGACGTTCTCTGCTGGCTGTCTGAGGGGAGAGCAGCTTCACATGAAATAAAGGCAAGATATCCTGGGAACACACACAAAATGCAGGAGGAACTCAGCAGGCCAGGCAGCATCTATGGAGGGGAATAAACAGTCAGTATTTCGAGTCAAGTCCTTTCATCAGGACTGGAAAGGAAAGGGACAGAAGGGAGACTAGTCCTGCTGAAGTCCTCCAGAATTTTGTATGTGTTGTTCAAGATTTCCAGCACCTGCTGTTGCTCTTGTGTCCTGATATTTGGACTGTGTTGAATGGGATCTCTCTGCTGTAGAACCTCACACAAAGTTGATATGGGCACACTCTTCCAGGGCTGCACTGAATAGCCAGGCTGGAAGTTATGATTAAATCTCCAGCTCCAGAGGAGCTGCGAAACCAACACAAGTTGCAGTGCGATCAAGCATCCATTTCCCTCCCCCGATGCTGCCTTACGCATTGAGTTCCTCCAGCTTCTTCTTTGTTGCCTCTGGTTTAGTGAACAGTCGTCTTGTTGGCACTTGCTCCAGTCCAAATAGAGATGTCACAAGTTTGAGCCCCATCTGTTTCACTGGATGTAAACGAAGTAGTGGCCAGGAGTAATTCATTTGCTTTGACACTCATCCTGATTACGTTTTTCATCTCAATGCTCGTTTCTGCCCTAAGGCCCCAGCCGAATTCAGATTCAGAATCGCGTTTATTACTGCTGACGTTTGTTGTGAAATTTGTTGTTTTGTGGCAGTAGTATAGTGCAAGACACAAAATAACGCTATACAGTCGGTCCTCCTTATACGCAAGGGATTGGTTCTCAGACCTCCCACGGATACCAAAAAATGCAGATGCTCAAGTCTCTTGTATAGAGTAGCATAGTATTTGCATATAACTTATGCACATCCTCCCGTATACTTTAAATCATCTCTAGTTTACTTATAATACCTAATACAATGCAACTGCTATGTAAATAGCTGTTATACTGCAATGTTTAGGGAATATTTACAAGAAAAAAAACTGTACATGTTCCTGTCATTCATAACACAAGCAGCGAACAAACAAGACACGAGGCGAACAATGATCAAACAATGAGTAAAACTTGTACTACCTGTATAGTAGTTGTTACACTGTCTTGTTTAGGGAATAAGGACGCTTTGGAGGAGGCTCGATAATACTGAAGTCAGGATCTGTGGAGGTTGAAGGCCGAGGATCTTCAAGCGTTGAATGTCGAGACCAGAATTGCAGCTCCTCTGGGAATGCTGCTGTGGCCTCGGAATTAGCTGATGCTGATTCTCCCATGATCTTTACGTTCTTTACGTTCGGAATGCAACGTGCCACTTTTCAAAAGATCTAATATTCCTACTTTCTTGGCGAGAGGTAGCACTTTATGCTCCCTCTTAGCCCTTGAGGAATTGCTTTGACCACCTAATTGCTTTTTAGGAACCATTTTTTTAACAGGAACAAAGTAGCGAATGAACGAGATGCGAGGCGAACAATGCTCGAACAACGAGTGCTGGAAGAGCACTTCTCGGTTTTCTCGATTCGCGGTTGGTTGAATTCGCGCATGCCGAACTCGCAGATAAGAGGGCGGACTGTATGTCGCAGCAATAAGTAAATAGACAGATAATAAATAGAGAGATAAATAAATTATGTGAAAGAGAAATAGTGAGATAGTGTTCGTGAACTGTTCAGAAATCTGATGGCAGATTTGAAGACATTGAATGTCAGTCTTCAGGCTCCTCCTTGATGGTAGTAATGAGATGAGGGCTTGTCCCAGATGGTGAGGGTCCTTAATAATGGATGCTGCCTTCTTGAGAACCTGCTTTTAGATGATGCCTTTGATGATTGGGAGCCTTGTGCCCATATGGAGCTGTCTGAGTTTACAACCCTGTGCATGAACTCTTTACCTGAGCCTCTGCAGTTCTCTGGGAGAAAGAATTCCAAAGATTTTTCAACCTCTGAGTAAAGAAACTGTTCTTAATTCCAGTCCAAAATGGCCTGTCCCTCATCTCAGACTGCGACGCCTAGTTCTAGACCCCTGAGTCAGTAGAAGCATTCGCACTGCTTCCCTATAAAAATACTGTAAGCTTCATTCTGATCTCCTTGCTTTCAGTCCCAGTCTATCTGTCGTAATCTGGCAGTCCAAATCCAGGAACTGGCTACTGCAACTGCACCATGCCATGTTATATTAAGTATTTGTTTAGGCTAAGAGACCAGAACTGTACGCAATACTCCAAGTGAAATCTCACCAAGGATTTATGTAATTGCAATATGGAGTCATCAGAATGCCAGTTGTTGGTACAACCGTATGTGATAATCCTGAGCTGTGTTCAGGCTTTTTTAACTCTCATGTGATCCCTGCCAGGCTTAGGCCCTGGATAATCTTATAATGATGCCCAGAATGGAGATATCATGTTTTATGTTCCTTTCAGAATGTCTTCCATACTTCATGGTCATCATCTATTGGTCCCCTTTTGAAGAATAACCACTGATGTACTGTAGACAAGGGGATA
Organism: Hypanus sabinus; assembly: GCF_030144855.1. NCBI lineage: Eukaryota > Metazoa > Chordata > Chondrichthyes > Myliobatiformes > Dasyatidae > Hypanus > Hypanus sabinus. The sequence goes on along the minus strand of NC_082723.1, from coordinate 61,427,728 downwards.
ACTTTCTTGTGCAGAGAATTTCCACAATGGCATTGTGATCATGACTAGACTATCAATCTTGTGATGTTGATTATTGGGTAAATACAGACCTTTCCCCTGTTCTTGGGTCTTATGTTGTGCACACAGGACCTTTTCTCAGTCGGTTTAAAACTTTCATAAATCTATTGCAACATATTAAGAACTATATACATGAGGACCTGAAACAAAGTATTCATGGTTTATTCAATAGCTTTTTGCAGACTGACACTGGAAATTTCCACAAAACCTTGTTGCGATAATCATTATCAATATTTCATAAACTACACTGCATCACCTGTACTTTTTTTTTCAAAATAAGCTGATTTAGCATGTTCAGAAAAAATACATCTTTATTTGAATCATGGTTCAGTTGCTTGGCATTCAGGATGAGGTAGTCAATTGGATCAGCCATTGTCTTTGTGGGAGAAGCCGCAGAGTGGGAGTAGAAAGTTGCCTGTCTGGAGGCCTGTGACTATTGTGCTACAGGGATAGGTGCTGGGTCCTTTGCTGTTTGTTTTCTACACCAATGATCTGGATGATAACGTGTTTAACTAGATCTGCAAATTTGCAGATGACACCTAGTTTGGGGGTGCAGTGGACAGTGAGGAAGGCCATCATGGCTTGCAGTGGGATCTGCTTCAGCTGGAAAAATTGGCTGAAAAATGGCAGATAGAATTTAATGCGGCCAAATGTGGGGTTTTCCTCTTCAGTAGGACCAACCGGGGACATCTTACACAGAGAATGGTAGAGCACTGAGGAGTGTGGTAGAACAAAGGGATCTGTGAGTACAGATGCATAATTCTTTGAAAGTAGTGTCATGGGTACATAGGGTTGTAAAGAAAGCTTCAGATACATTGGCTTTCATAAATCAATGTATTGACTACAGAAGATGGGATGTTATGTTAAAGTTACATAAGACATTGGTGAGGCCTAATTTGGAGTATTGTGTGAAATTTTGGTCACCTGCCTACAGGAAACATGTAAACCAGGCTGAAAGAGTGCAGAGAAGATTTACAAGGCTGTTGCTGGGACTGGAGGACTTGAGTTATGAGGAAAGATTGAACAGGCTTTATTCCTTAGAACGTAGAGGATTGAGGGGAGATTTGTTAGAGGGATACAGAATTATGAGAGGAATAGATAGGATAAATGCAAGCAGGCTTTTTCCACAGATTGGATGAGACTACAACCAGAGGTCATGGCTTAAGAGTAAAAGGTGAAAAGTTTAAGGGAAACCTGAGGGGAAACTTCTTCAGTCAGAGCTTTGTGGTAAAGTGGAATGAGCTGCCAGCACAAGTGGTGCATGCGAACTCGATTTCAAAGTTTAAGAGAAGTTTGGATAGATACATGGATAGTAGGGATATGAGGAGCTCTGGTCTCTGGACATTTGGAATCAGCAGTTTCTATGGTTTTAGCAGAGACCGAAGAGCCTATTCCTGTGCCGTACTTCTCTGTGACTCTATGGTTTCTACAACTGTGTGTTCTTAACGGCAGGGTTGACGTTGTCAGTGCTGAGGTAGTAGATTCCTCAGGTGCTGTGGAACATCATCCAATTCTGCATTGTACAATGTCATCTCGTTTAGCCTCTTGTTAGAATCATCAGTTGTTGCCTCAACTTGAATAATAATTGCTTTCCTTTAGAAGGATTTCTTATCTTACACTCATTCTGGGATTAGGAAGTCCAATGACTTTGACTTTGCAAGCTACCTCCACTCTTCACAAGATAATTACAACTCCTCAATACCCTGTGTCCTCCGCTCTGCCAGGTGTCTCAGCTTACGCATACTGTCATGCAAGCTGATCTCCTTGTGGCTTGAGATGAACTCTCCCCCAACTTTAACTCCACTTTCCCTTACAAGTCCCACTCATGAAACTCTTCCGCCTGTCGTGACCTATCTTCAGCCAAGAATAAACCTTGTTATGGTATATGTCATTATCCTGTGCCTAGATAGAAAAGGTCCTTTGTGAAGTTTAATCTTTCATGACCTTTTTCTTATTTGCCTTCTTTGCTGTCAACCCCACACTGGAAGCCAAGAAAAAGTACAACAGTCTTTGATTCCATCGCCGTTGTGAATTGTTCATGTTGAAACGTTCTGAATGATGGAGTTTCTCCGGGATCTCCATGTGCAGTAACAATAGAGTCTGTGTTGTACACCACCCATACATGTTAGATTGAACCACTTCTACTGGCTGTGGATAAAAACTAAAAAATAAGCTGAGTGGTCTTTTTCCCCACAGTAATCAACATGGACCTACTGCATTGGTCATGTAGACCATTTGTGTATCAGGACTGAAGCTTCCAGAGGCTGTATCTGCAACGTGGACTACCACATGTACAGTGGCCGGGCCAAATGCTGTTCTTTCAATATATGATGGAAGGGTTCTGATGTTTTGTACATAATGAGCTGTCCAATATCATCAAGATGTTCTGACAGGGCTGAAGATCCTCTAAATGAACTGTGTGTCCTGCCTGCTGGTTTTATTTCTGTGTTGACCACACTTCTCAAGTTTTGCCGCTCAGACAGGAGTTCCTGCCTCTATTGGGAAAGCTGTATGGCGGGGAAGTTTCAGGGTGCACTAATGTCTCCGAGTCATTAGCCTCTACAACACTCCTGAGTTGCTTGCTTTATTGAAGTTATTAAGGTTCCTGCACATTTACACCATAAATGTGGGTAGAAGTTGAAGAGCTTTTCTGGAAGATCCAGCCTACAGTTACACCTTTGTGGCATGGCCTCCTGATGATCATTTACAAGTTAAAGTCAATCTTAAATAATGTGTGATAAAGAGAAGGACTGAAGCTGAACTGCACTGAGAGAGAACGAGGGAAATTTACGAATATGTATGAAGCTCACGTTTAGTACTGACTGTCTCAAAAATGGTCAAGTGCAGATTTAAGCTGATAATTATTTCCCTCAGTTACTTTGCTTTGGTGTAGTTTGAGCCTGACAGCTATTGAGAACACAGAGGGTTGCCGTCATGATATAGCTGTTCTTGTTCACTAAAAATGGAGTATCGGTAAAATCAGAAAAATAATCATGCACCAATGGGGAATTAATTTTTGACAGTTATGAATTGGTCTTAAGCTCCCTTTTAAAACAGCTCGTGTTAGAAGCCGTACAGTAGAATAACCATGTCCCTGGGCTACTCTTGTGCACAAACAGTAGGAGCTGTTTTCATGTGATACCTGATGTGACACGCTTGAAAACAGCAGCTGTACCTCATGTTCAGCTGTGCAAATGAAACAACCACACGTCTGGTCACCAACTGGATCCCGTGTCCCCAGACCCCAAGCTCAGCAGCAGTTTGAGTCATAGTTAGACTCTCTCTCCCTTATTTTAAGAGGGATAAAATAGACTGGAATTTAAACCAATGTTTTAACAGTTGTTTCACGGTCTATTCATCTGGATTGTGGCAGGCTTACCTTTGATGTCAGTCTTAGTATCTCTCTTCAAGGAACTGTAAAATTTGTCAATGATTTGAGGAGAAAAGAAGGGTGTTTTGTTAAACAAAAGGAAAGCTTTTACATAGAAACGGCACATTACAGACCCTTCGGCCCATGATGTTGTGCTGACAATGTAACTTACTCTAGAAACTGCCTAGGATTTCGCTACCACATAGCTCTCTATTTTGCTAAGCTCCATGTACCTATCTAAGAGGCTCTTAAAAGACCCAGTTGTATCCACCTCTACCAATGTCACTGGCAGTGCATTCCATGCACCTACTACTCTTTAAGTGAAAAACTTACCTTTGACATCCCGCTTGTACCTCCTTCCAAGCACCTTAAAACATGCCCCCTCATGTTAGCCATTTCAGTCCCAGGGAAAAGCTTCTGGCTATCCACACATACCTCGACACGATTTTTAGTTGGGAATCAAGTGCTCGGTTTGGCTTACTTCTACGTGACTCCAGCAAGGTCCACTGAAATATGGTACCTAATGTTGATTGTGTTCTCTGATTCTTGTCTTAGAGTTGTACAGCATAGAAAATTCAAAGTAAACTCAGAGTTCAAAGTAAATTTATTGTTATCAAACAAATAATCAAATAATTTATTGTTATCAAATTTATTGTATATATATTTATAGAGTTATATATATTACCTTGTGGGCATTCACAGTAAATACAAGAAACACAAGAGAGTCTATGAAACACACCCAGCAGGACGGACAAGCAACCAATGTGCAAAAGACAACAAACTGTGCAAATACAAAATGAAATAATAAATAAATAGATAGATAGATAAACAAACAACCAACCAACCAACCAAGAAAGCAACAAATATAGAGAACATGAGATGAAGCGTCCATGAAAGTGAGTCCATTGGTTGTGAGATAGCTCAGTGAAGTTATCCTCTCTGGTTCAAGAGCCTGATGGTTGAAGGGTAATAACTGTTCTTGAGGCTTCTGTACCTTCTCCCTGATGGCAGCAGTGAAAGGAGAGCGTGGGCTTGATGGTGGGGGGTCCTTGTTGATGCGTGCTGCTCTCCTGTGACAACACTTTGTGCAGATTTGCTCAATGATAGGGAGGGTTTTATCCATGATTGACTGGGCCGTATCCACTACTTTTTGTAGGCTGTTCTATTCAAGGCACTGGGGTTTTAATACCAGGCCATGATGCACTCAGTCAAAATACCCTTCACCACATGTCTATAGAAGTTTTAGATATCATACCAAATCTTTACAAATTTCCAAGGAAGTAGGGGCACTGCTGTGCTTTCTTCATAATGGTGCTTACGTGCTGGGCCCAGGACAGAAGCTTGGAAATTATAACATTAGGGAATTTAAAGTTGAAGACCCTCTCCACTTCTGATCCCCTAATGACACCGTGCCAATATCAAACATTGAAGGCACCTTGTTGTGGGAACCGCTCTGCACGTGACCGCAAGAATCTGCAGAGTTGTGGCTGCAGCTCAGCACGGCATGGAAACCAGCCTCCCCTCCACGGACTTTGTCTATATTTCTTGCTGCCTTGGCAAAACAACTGACATAATCAATGATCCCACCCACCTCCGACTATTCTTCTTCTCCCCTCTCCCATCAGGCAAAGATGCATATGCCAGAAAGTATGTTCCACTCAAGAACATCTCCTATCCTATTGTAATCAATGTACCTCTTGACCTCATAATCTACCTTGTTATGTTCTAAAGATGTTATTGTTTACCTGCATTGCACATTTTCTATAGCTGTTATGCTTTACTCTATATTGTTATAATTTTCCTTGTTCTGTCTCAATGCACTGTGTAATGATCAGATCTGTATGAACAGTAAGCAAGGCAAGCTTTTCATTATATCTTGGTACATGTGACAATAATAAACCAATACCAACAGCAGTCCTTAGGGAACATAGGCCAGGAATCTCGGGTGTAGCCCCTTCACTTAGTAGGGCTCTTCATGCTAGTGAAAGTGGATTCAGCCAAGAGTCAGTATGTTCAAGGGCAGATCCCAGAAGAGAACACCTTATATCACAGCATCAGAAACTATATCTGTTAGCATGAAATTCAGAACAGGCATTTCAATTGTCAGGGTTGGAGGTCAGGTACAGCCCCAGGTGACCTTGCAAACCATGGAGGTAGTGAGGGAAGTGGTGGGATTTCAGACTCGTGTCCGTGCAGCGAAACGGGTCGGGAGGGAACTGCATGCGGCATGCTCTGTGGGTTTACATTTCTGTAAGACAGCACATTTTGTTACGAATGTGTTTTTTTTTTCTTTTTTAAAAGAAGAGCTGCACTCTTTCTTTTTTTTTAAGGACCTGGAGCGGATCCGAAGCCTGCAGCAGTTTCTGTAGATGACGCCAGCAGCAGTTAGTGTTACTTTAATTATTTCTGCATCTCCTCACCAACATTTCACTTTTAGCTTTTTTGAAGGACGGGGCATGTGTGTGACTTTTTGAGGGGAACGCTAAGCAGCACAGTCCATCATTACCTGTTGTTAAAGGTTACAAACACTTATATCGCTCAAAGCCCCATCATTTTCCCAACCTATGTGTCTCACTCTGAGCCACCCTCCTGTGAGTACGGTTTGGGGATTTGCCTCTCCTGTGTTCTTTTTTTTCTTTACAAGGATTTAATAACTTTCAAACTATTCCAGTTTAACATTAGCATCTTCTGTTGAGAAGGCAGAATCAGTAGTCTATATGTACCATCTGCCCTTGTCCTGTCTTATCTGACTACCTGCAAAACAGTGATTTAACTGAATAAATTGTCCACATGACAGTTTCCCTTCCTGTTAGAGCACGGGTCAGAGTGAACACCATTAAACATCAAGCATCTTACTAATTAAACCTAATGGCCAAATTTTTCCTTTTCTGCCTTGACAACCTTTTTGTAAACTTTGAGCATCTATTCCAACCTGAGGGGGCAGATCTTGAATCTAACAGGTTGCTAAGGATATCAGGACTGCATTCACCAAGTACATTTCCCATCTGTTTGAGGACCAAAGTGGAATCATGCTATCTAGGGTTGGTGCCACGTTCTGTTTTGACATTCTTTGTTAACATATATTTTCCATATTTCTTAAGATAGTTGAGAGTGAGTAGCTATATTATGTTTTGGACAGATTATCTGAAAGCGGGCCAATTAGCATGAAATTAATAATCAATATATGTACTTTAATTTAACACTTACATGCACCTCCTAAAGTAAATTATTGTGTCCTCATTATTGGTGATAGTACCAAATGCTTCAAACAACACTTATCAATTCCTTATAATGAAAGATGGCAAATTTAAGGCTATATACGACAAGATCAACAGGGTATCAACAGGGACACTGAAAGTTATAATGGAAACCTAGAACTTAATCAGGACATCTCTGCACCTCAGTACAATTAAATTTGCTCACTTAACCCCAATTTGTCTAAAAACAGTTCCTTTTCTTTGGTCCCTGTCCATAGCATGCCATCACTTTGCAACACTACAGGTTCAGTTATATACATGTGGCGGGCTCTGGTACGTAATAAAGTGACCACTAAGTGTACGTTTGTGGTCGTCAGTAGCCCATACGCTTCAAGGTTTGAAATGTTGTGCATTGAGATGCTCTTCTGCACACCACTGTCATAATGCACAGTCATTTGAGCTACTGTCGTTTTTCCTGACAGCTTGAACCTGTCTGGTCATACTCCCCTGAACTCTCTCATTAACAAGGTGTTTTAACTCACAGAACTACCACTCACTGCACATTTCTAGAGATGGTAGTGTGCAAAAAAAAATCCCAAGAGAAAGCAGTTTCTGAGATACTCAAGCCATCATGTCTGGTGTCAACAATCATTCTGTGGTCAAAGCAACATAGATCACATTTCTTCCCCATTTCGATGCTTGCTCTGAACAACAACTGAACCTCACGACCATATCAGAAACAGAATCTGAATCAGAATCAGGTTTATTATCACTGGCTTGTGACGTGAAATTTACAGCAGTTCAATGCAATACATATTCTAGCAGAGAGAGAAAAAGATAACGATAATGATTATGCTTTTATGCATTGAGTGGCTGCCACATAATCAGCTGATTAAATATTTGCATTAACGAGTAGGTATACAGGTGTACCTAATAAAATGACCTCTAAGTGTATTCTATTGCTGTTACTGTTTAAGTATTATAAAAGTTGAATTAATTAAGAAAATGTCAGCAAATTTAATAATCTCTCTACATTCTGATGCTAATTTTGCTTCCCCCCCCCCCCCCCCGCTAAACTATTTCAAATGATCAAATAAGTCAAGCAAAGCTACTGGAACAAAATAGCACTAGAGGCTTTTTTTTCCAGGTTACCATGTAATTGCTCTGAACGACTTACAATTAGCAAAGAATGACCGTACTTAAAATGGATATTCAGGGATTTGTTCTTTCATCTGACCATGGCCTAGTGAACAACAGGGCAGCTCAAGTCATGTACTCTGCAGATTAAGCTGGCATTCTTAAACAATAAGATCTAAAAAAAATCAAAGAGCAATCAAATTTTAATGTCAGAAATGTCATTATGTGGTCTTACTTTTGTTTTACTTTCCTATTTCCCTCCATTGATTCCTTTGACATTGAAGTGCTTGGCGGTCTCCTGCAGCTGCCTTGATGCCCCTGGTTTAGGGAGGAATGCAATCACAAATTGGTCAGCCCGTTTATATAAAAATGAATCTTCCTCACAGTGATGTCTGAAATGTGACATCTAATAGCTACAAGTGGGCACCGCTGGTGCGTGAATTTGGTACTGTCAATTTCTTGTCTCCTGCTGACGTTCCTCGGATTGCTCATGAGTTGAAAAGTTTGTCGCCCCTTTTCAGAGAGCAACTGGGACTCAACCACTGGAGATTTCCATCCCTTAAGTGCAGCGGTGAATATCTGTTTTGAACAGCAGCCTGGTAGTCTCTATTATGACTTAATATTCCCATTTTAATTTAATTATTACATTCATATCTTAGAGTTGTATAGCACAGAATCTGCTCCCTCAGCCCTCCACCTTCATGCCGACACTTCTGCCCATCTGCACTAATTCCATTTGTCCACATTAAGACTGTATCATTCCATGCCTATTTTAATGTCTGTCTGAATATTTTTGAAACACAATGATTGCATCTAACTCCACCATCTCCTTGAGCAGTGCATTCCAAATATCAACCACTCCGTGTAAAAAAAAAACTTACTCCTCAGCGCCTCTTTCCAACTCCCTTGTGTTTTGGAGACCTCCATCATGGGAAAAAGAGATTGACCCTACCCTGCCTACCCCGCCTACGCCTGTCATCTTGTAAGTCTCTATCAAGTCACTCCTCATCCTCCTCTGTTCCAGGGAAGTCATGCCCATCCTGCATAACTTCTCCTCATAACTGTCCTCCAATCAGGTACCAGCTTGGTTGATTTCTTCTGCATTTTCTCCAGCACAATCAGATCCTTCCAATAGTATGGTGACAGGAATTGCATACAATATTCCAAGTCAAGTCAAGTCAACTTTTATTGTCATTTCGACCATAACTGCTGGTACAGTGATTTGTAAAACTGAGATAATGTTTTTCAGGACCATGGTTTACATGACACAGTACAAAAAACTAGATTGAAGTACATAATTTAAAAAAAACACAGAGAAAACTATACTAGACTACAGACCTACACTGGACTGCATAAAGTGCACAAAAACAGAGCAGGCATTACAATAAATAATAAACAGGACAGTAATAATCAAAATATGATCTAACCACTACTTTATAATGTTGAAGCATTCCAACCTAATTCTTATTTGTTCTGACAAGTGAAGACAAGCATGTCAAATGGCTTCTTCTTCACCCCATCAACCTACGAGACCAGGTAGATTCTCATTCCTTGGTGCTCCACCATTTACGGTATCTTTGTTGACTTCCCAAAGCCCATCACCTTGTATTTGTTTGGATTACATTCTATCTGCTAATCTTCCATCAACTTCCCAACTGCTGTCTAGTATTTAAGTTGCCCATTTCTTGTAGTTTAAAAATGTCAATGAGCAGACAATCTAACTATCAAAGTGCTGGTTGAATAATATAACTAGACTCCTACCAGATCTCCATTTCAAACTCTTTTTAATTCTTAAAAGCGGGCATAGATAAAAAAACCAACTGCAATGTCAGGATAAACGAGATCGCTTTTGGAAGTATATGGCAGGGCATGATCTTTCAGCACATCAGCATGACATAGGCTATGAGTGAATGTTGTCACATTTCATCATCTCATTTACATGGTAGCCAGGGCAAAAATGACTGATACAAGAGGTCACAATTTTAAGGTGGTTGGAGAAAAATATAGATAGGACATCAGAGGCAGGTTTTTTTTTACACAGAGAGTGGTGCGTCTATAGAATGTGCTGCCGGGGTAGTGGTAGAAGCAGATACATTAGGAACATTTAAGAAACTCTTAGATAGGCACATGGATGAAAGAAAAATAGAGGACTGCGTGGGAGAGAAGTGATAGAGTGATCTTGGAGTAGAATAAAAATGTCGGCACAACATAATGAGCTGAAGGGCCTGTACTTTCTCTATTTTCCCTATGTTCCATGTACCAATGTTAAACAAGCTTGCTTTGTGAACACATCTTTCTGAAGGAAACGTTTGTCCAAAAACAGATACTTGCCTCAAGTTCAGTTCAGTTTTGAACAACTTAGACATTTAAAGCTTTATGTTCCCAGAACAAGCAATTCAAAATTACTGTGAGACTGATTGCTTTTGACACATAAGCAGGGGAATTAAGTAATCAGTTCACTTGGATGTTGTTTGGCAGGTGCTTTTGAAATATTTTGAAATAATTACTGTTCTATTTAAGCTCTGCATGTTAAAATTCACACCCATTATATTAAAAAAAAATGCACGGCTGAGTTAGACACCATCGAGACCATTTTGGAACATCAGTCAACTGGTAAAGTAACACGTCCATGGAGAGTACGGTCCTGGCTTCATCTGCACACTAGGCCCCTCAATCTCAGCTCTGCTTTGTTTTGGATAGAAGCAGTGTCCTGACAGAGTAAAGAGAAAATCGGAGTAATTAGAAACAACCGCTTGGCTTGTCTGACTGTGAATGCCTCCTGCCAACCTACTGCCCGGGGCATCTCTGACCCTCCTGTCAGAGGCCCTGTTACTTGGCTAGAAGTGACTTTCAATACTGGTGAAAGGCAAAGATGCAGACTGATTTCAGGTCAAGATAGGAAAGTGATGATGTCCTTCATTATGAACTTTTGGACGATCTTGTTCAGGTACGGCGTGTTTTTTAAAACATGGCCTCACCAAAGCATTTCATAAACCTTAGCTGTAACCAGACATTAGATGCAGGAGCAAGCATAGAAACAGAGGAGGACTATGTTCACCAACTCACAACTGTTCCACAGGAATATTCAGCATTGATTGCAATAGTAATTTTCCCATAGGTGCTGTTGAGGTTGGCGGTGAATTAAAAAACTCTGCACTCAGACTGGTAGACTTCTTGCTGTTGTTGGATAAGGCATTAATGGTTATGAAGAGAGATGAGTAAATGGAGTATGGTACAGATCTATCTGAAGGGTGCAGTGGGCTGGAAGATCTGAAGACATCTTTCTTGTCCCTGTGTCACAAATCTCGGAAATAAACGTACATATCAATGAGAGGCCTGTTCATACCTAACAATAAGGCTGGGAACTTACTGCCAATTATGAGCTACATTGCGCTGTTTATTTGTGCTCACTCTGAACTCTGCAACAAGTGATACCAAGGGTTTCCACTCCCCCAGTCCCGATTCAACCGGTCAAGCAGCCTGCTGGATTACTTTCATCTCCTCAGCCCTGATCAACTGCCCTGCACAATTCACTCTCCTCCTCCCCACGAACTAGTATTGCAGACAACACTGAGCCGCGCACACAAAATGCTGGAGATCAGCAAGTCAGGCAGCATCAGTGGTGGGGAATAAACAGTTGGGATTTTGGGCCGAGATTTTGACTGCTTACTTTCCTCCATAGATGCTGCTGGACGTGCTGAAACCTTCCAGCATTTTGTGTGTGTTGCTCAGGGCTTCCAGCATCCGCAGAATCTCTTGTGTTTACAGTGAACGTTGGTTCCAGCAGAGGCTCTAATTGTTTACCCGTTCATATACCTAGGACCTTTGGTTCCACAGCCAGTCAATAATTAAAAAGAAATTGGTGCTGTCATGATCAATTAACTGACAGCAGTTTGTTCAAAAGAGACTGAATGCATAATTATGGTTATTTGGAAAGCACAAAAACAGATTTGAAATAAGCAGTTGCAAACGAGCTTTCAAGATGCTGAACAAAAACAAAGTTCATGGCCAAAACACTTTCCCTACTGTATTCCAGAAAATCTTAATCACCTATTTAGCTTTAAAATAATGTTAAACCTCTGGGCATCGCATGGGTTTAGAACGACTTCTTCTGTAGAACGTGATTTGAAGTTTATGAAGTCTGTGTGGACATGTTGAACTTTATTTCAATTTTTCTCGCTTTCCCCAGGATTCACCCGGCCCAGCCTGAAAAGTGTTAAAAATGAGAGATCTTCCTACTTCCGAAGAAAAGAGAAGAGGTTTCGATTCTTTATTAGGCGCATGGTGAAATCTCAGAGTTTTTATTGGATAGTACTATGTGTGGTGGGGCTAAACACTCTTTGTGTTGCCATTGTCCACTATGACCAGCCACCGTGGCTCACTGAGGCTCTATGTAAGTGTGTGCAAAGCTTACTTTCACGTACGTTTTCACTTTAAAATATTTGGAAGAGCTATGTTCATTGATCCCAAAGAAAACCGCTAAGCTCATTATCTTTGTGTTTAAAGAGGAATTTCATTTTACTTGGGTAAAAGATAATTTATTCCGAGCTACAAATGACATTGCTCAGCAGAAGCTGGCTGGCTTTCTGGGAGATGTCACAGAATACTTCTTCCTTTGGGAGAGTCGGTACCATTTTTACTCTTCTCCCACCTGTCAATGCCGACTTGATCAGGTTCAGATTAAACCCCATTGCAGTGTGTTATCCATAAATTCCGACAATGCCGGACATGACCTTGCAAACGTACTCAATGCTTGCTTCAGTCATGATCACTTTTTAAAATTGGTAATTTTGAAACCATTGAGTTTGAACATAAATGTAAAAATAATTTATGCAAGATTAAATTTCACAGTTATTGAAAAGAATTTTTGAAAAATATAGATCTGTAAATCAGAGTGACCACAGCTTAAGCTACATATTGTGACCTTTCATGTCTGTGGGATGGTTCCCAGGAGTAGGTAGGGTTAGAAGTGATGACAGTCGCTTCCTCAATCCGGCCATCTGATTGTAGAACCTAGCTGCACGAGCAAGACAGCAGGTTTGATAATACTCCACCAATACAGAGATCAGTGCTTTATCATATTTAATTACTTGGTCACTTTACCTTCAAAAATGATTTTTGAAAATTTCTGTTGTTAGTGCTTGATCCATTTTGCAACTCAAAGTGCTCTCAACCTTTACTTTGTATTAATGCATTGTTGGAGGAAATGGAAACTTGGGGCCAAAGAATCAGTCATTGTTATTACAAGACCATAGATTCGCACCACTACCTTGACTACACTTCCTCCCACCCTACCTCCTGGAAGGACTCCATTCCACTCTCATTGTTCCTCTGTCTCTGATGAAACATTATACAAGACAAATCCAGAGTTATGCCTTCCCCACCAACATGGTGGACAGACCCCTTGAGCACATATCATAATCTTCCCACACCTCTGCTCTCACCCCTTGCCTCCTTGGACAGAGCAAAATCAGATCTCTCCTACCAGCCCTTCCATTCAGTGCTCCACGTTCAATGGATCACTCTTCACAATTTCTACATCTTCCCTTCCAGCATGTTGAGGGTACCCTGTGATTCTTGACTCACCATTCCCTCGTTCATCTTTGCCAGTGATTGATATCAGCTTCTATCTCATATTTGCTAAGCTTGAATTCTATTTTACTGCTGCCACTTGTAAGGTCAGAAACAGATGTGATAAACTTATAACTAACAGTTTGTTCAGCTTCTGGTGCTAAATGGAAGTCAGTATTCAGTTGCTAAAGTGTAAATGGAAAGCAATAATCAGATTGAAGTTAAACAAGTATCGTCTGTAGAATCACTTTGCAAATAAGCTTCATAGGAAGTAGAAACTCTGCCTGTGGCAAGCAGATGCTAGGCACTGTGCCTGCTTTGTTGTTGCTCAAGAATGCAGTATAAGGCAACAGTTGTTTAACATGGGTTCTTTCAAACAGACAAGCTGACTCCTATGTTGCTTAGTTCAAGTAAGCTTACAGAACAGATTGATAATATAATTTAGCTTATTAATATTTGATGTGTTTATAGTTGGAAGGGTTTTATGTGCGCAAGGAAGTTAGCTTCACAGCATTAATTGTGAACTGTGAATGTTAAGCTGTGGTCTGTGTCTCTGAAAATGGTTTTTAGACCATTTGTGTTGAAAGGATATCTGAGAAAATATCATATACAGTACTTGTGAAGTCACGCAAATGGCTGAAAAAAGTATAAATGTACAGAGCAGTTCAGGCTTCTTTTGGGATGAGACAAAGAACGTCAAGAACCAATGAAAGAGACAAGGGGTGAACAAGAATTCATTCCTCCAGCTTCGGTTCCTGCAATAGACGACTCGTTCGTCTGCAACTCAAGGGTATGTTTTTAGCTTATAGGCATCATGCCTGTGCTTTGGAAATCCTTCATGTTTAGTCTCTTATGCTAAAGAAATGTTTTGTCCTTTATCATCTATGTTTGAGAAATCCTTTGGACTCTCTGCTCTTTGCTTTGAGTTTTGGAAATGTTTTGTTTTAAGAAATGGTTTGTAATTTGGGAATGTTTTATAATGTTTCAAGATAAGATAGAAATCCTCTGTGAGTTTTAAATGTGTTTTCAGAATGTTGTTTGTATTTAAATGTGTTTTCAGAATGTTGTTTGTATTTAAATGTGTTTCACTGAAAATACAAATGAACTGTGTTTTAAGCTACTTAGTTAGCTTGAAGTATCTTCTCCTTGGTAGGGAGAGAGAACCCACTGCTTGAATAGTGGGTATTGGCAGCTGAACTCACTGTGGAGAAAAAACAGGAAAGTAAATTAGTTTTTGAAGATTGAATAGTTACAGTATTCTCCCTTTAGTCAGGGTACTCGTGATTATTTATATCTGATAGAGCTAAATGTCTTTGTTTGCATTTAGAACTTCACAGTCAGCAAACCCAACAATATCACAGCTCTCCCTGTGGAACAGCAGCAGATGCAGCACTTGCTCTCTCATCCCTTTTATTTCCTCCATTCAGGGAGCCAAACAGTATTTCCAGATGAAGCCACAATTCAAGTGGAACCTCTTCCAAACCAGTGCGCTGGAAATGCAGACTCGGTGACTGGTTTTCAGACTGCTCGAGCTCAATCCACAGGAGAGACCATGAGCTTCCAGTGCCTACCATTTTAATTCAGCCCACTCTCTTTTTCTGTCTCACCTGCCCATGGTCTCCTCCTCTGTTACACTGAGACCCAACATAGGCTCAAGGAACAGCAGCACATCTTCTGTCCAGGCATTTTGTAGCCTTCTGGATTCAGTATTGTATTCTCCAGCTTCTAATGACACTTTCTCTGCTCATGGCTCTGGCCATTTCTGTTATTAGTGTTTGTCTGAAATCCTGGCTCAGTTTATTTTTCCAGTTCATTTACATTCTTTCTGCTCTCCATAAGCACTCCTTGCCCTGCTATTTGCAACACATCACACTCTTTTGTCACTCTCTAGCTGACTCATTAACAACTCTTTCCCATAGCAACCTTGACTTCAACCTATCACACGTGTACCCCTTTTCCTACCTGCAACACCATTGACTTCACTGGGACTTCAAACCATCTTCTCATTTCCTTTCTCAATCTATCAGCACCCTGGGAGATTTGCCTCTGAACTGCATCACTTATCCACTTTGGAGTTCTGGCAGACTTTACAGGACCAATAACAGTTATCACTAAAAGTTACTGAAATTTTGACAATGAAATATTAATTTGTATCTCTGCTCACTTGATCTGCCAGAATTAGACTCTTTATTTCTTCTTGTTACACTTTTCCTTTGAACTATTTCAATGTTTTCTCTATCCTTGTAAGAGCTCTACACTTGTTGCAGGTCTTTATTTCACAATGAATCTTAGCCCTTTCACTCTTCAGTTCCTAATTACTTAATGTGTTTTAGTATTATTCTCTGAATTAATAAATGGATAATTTAAAATTAATAAAAGGTTGCCTTCTTTATGTGGGAGATTATCTGAGTTTGGGATATTAAAAGCAGAATCTGTTGCATCAGTTCAGGGTAGGGCAGATAAACAGTTAAGCACTTGAGAATATAAACTATCAATTTTGTTTCAGATTTTGCTGAGTTTGTTTTCCTTGGGCTTTTTCTAACTGAGATGTCCTTGAAGATGTACGGTTTGGGCCCAAGAAACTACTTCCATTCTTCATTCAACTGTTTTGATTTTGGGGTAAGATTGACCTTGTTGGCTTACAAGCAGCCAGTGAAGTTATTAATGTTGATGGCTCGCTAACTCAAGATGTGTTGTATTTTCTCAGGTGATAGTTGGTAGTATTTTTGAAGTCATTTGGGCAGCTGCCAAGCCAGGTACCTCATTTGGTATAAGTGTTCTTAGAGCTCTTCGATTACTCAGAATCTTCAAAGTCACCAAGTAAGGAGAATTTTATTGTTGTGAACGTCTTTGCTTACTTTATTTAGCTTTTGATGCGCTCTGCCATTAACCTTTTATTAAGCCTGCAGCCCCACATACCCCCAACGTCTGTCAGTTGGCCTATGCAGTTGGTTTTAACTTGTCACAGATTTTCATTAACCTGCCATTTTTTCTCAAACAGAGAGAGATCAATGCACATAAACATGTAATGTGTATTGTTAGCTTTCTAGCTACAAATTATCCTCACTTCCTGGATAGATTCCTTAAACAGTACCTTCCAAACCCGGGACTTCTACCACCTGGAAGAAAAAGGACAACAAAAGCATGGGAGCGCACTGTTATTATCGCTGGGCCAAGATCCTGGAACCCTCTGCCTAGCACCATTGTGGGTACACCCACATCCTAAAGAGTGCAGCAGTTCAAGAAAGTACCCCCATCTTCTCAAGGGTAATTAGGGATGGGCAATTAAATGCTGGCTCAGCTTGTGAATAAAAATGAAGATTAAAATGTGGGTTGCAGTGGTAGGATATTTAATCTGAGTGATCCCAAATCCTTCAATGATTTTTGAGTGTCCCAGTGCACCTGTAGTACACTGCAATAGAATACTATTCAAGGAGACAATTAATCCATTGTACTTCTGGTAGCTCTTGGATGAAACAATATTAATCTTAACAACTGTAACACAATGGTTAATAACTATGCCATTTTAAGAAATACTTTTCTTACCAGTTATCCAAGGAGAACAGAAGTTGAACAATAATGCTGTCTCTATAATCCTCCATGAGATCATCGATATATATTGATCCACTGCCCTTTTATTAGACCTTGAATCGACTAATATTTCTGGGACTTGCTATTTCTGTCCAATGTGCTGTGGGATTCAGAAGTTTTCTGCTTGGCATTAACTCTGTTCTAATAATATCAAATAAATATCAACATTTTAATTTCCAATTACATAAAAATAAATATAATGTAGTATTGCAAACACGAGGAAATCTGCAGATGCTGGAAATTCAAGCAACACACACAAAATGCTGGCGGAACACAGCAGGCTAGACAGGCTAGGCCTGTCCTGCTGTGTTCCACCAGCATTTTGTATAATGTAATATTGCCCTGCATTAGGATTTTTATGTAAGGTCCTCATGGAGAGTTTGCACAAGATAAATCCACTGTTTCTACTTTACCTGCAGCAGAATCGCAGTTCGACTGTTTGTAGGGCCGTAAGATTGTGCTCTTGTTCCTGTGTATAAAGGGCATGGACACGGAGATCGGAGCCAAGTCTACTCACTTTGAAGGGCAAACAACACTTGTTCCATGCCATTTGTACAAAGCTTTACTAGGCCAGCAATTAGCACCAGGCTTTAATGTTGCAGCTGTTTTATCTAGAAGGTTAAAACTTGCGTCAGTGTTACCTGAAGCTCAGTCCTACCTGCTTTGTCACTGGAGAATACAAAACATTTATCCCCAGGGAATGTTGCTTTAACTTTCATTATTACTGACTGACCTCCCCCTCCCCAACTACTACGTCAACACCCTCTTCATAACCATACCAAACTGTACTTTACTTCAGAGCTGTACCAAACTGTATTGAACTTCATAACTGTCCCAAACTGTATTGAACTTCATAACTGTCCCAAACTGTATTGAACTTCATAACCATCCCAAACTGTATTGAACTTCATAACCGTCACAAACTGTAACTTAATAACTGTAACTTTGTTAGTAACTTTCCTGTGTTACCTTGGGCTCTTAAGCAACCTTATGTATTGCACCTTGTCAAAGGCCTTCTGAAATTCCAGATATACAACATTCACTACGTCCCCTTTATCTATCCCAATTGTAATCTCCTCAAAGAATTCCAGTAGGTTCATCAGGCAGGATTTTCCCCGAAGGAAACCATGCTGACTTTGTACCATCTTGTCCTGTGTTAACAAGTACTCTATCATCTCATCCTTAACAATTGACTCTAACATCTTCCCAACCACTGAGGTCTGGCTAACTGGTCTATAATTTCCTTTCTGCTGTCTTCCTCCGTTCTTAAAGAGTGGAGTGACATTTGCAGTTTTCCAGTCCTTTGGCACAATGCCAAAGTCCAGTAATTTTTGAAGGATCATTTCTAATGCCACCACAATCTCTAACACTACCTCTTTCAGAACCCTAGGGTGCAGTTCCTCTGGTCTGGCTGACTTGTATACCTTTAGGTCTTTCAGCTTTTTGTGCACCTTTCTCTTGTAACAGTAACTGCACCCACTTCTCGTCCTTCACACTCTACAACATCAGGCATACTACTAGTGTCTTCTACAGTGACAGCTGATGCAATGTACTCATTTAGTTCTTCAGTCACGTCCGTCCCCTGTTATTATTTTTCCTGCCTCATTTTCAGTAAGTGCCACAAGAAAAGTTATTGCAAGAAATAGAGGTCCTAATGTAGGTAGAAGATTGGCTGACTAATAGGGAGGAAATAAATAGGTTTTTTAGAGTTGGCAAGAAGTAATGTGTCGTATGCCACATAGATGAGAAGGAAGTGCTTAGCTTTAAAACTCGTATAAATGATTTGGGGGAAGGCACTGGTGTGCGTGCGTGCGCGCATGTGTAAAACTTGTGGATGAATGTATATGAGTAGTAATGTGAAGACGACATAAGGAGTGGTGGTGGGGTAGTGAGTGGACAATGACATAATGGGGAAATGATGAATTGGTCCATTTTGATCGGAACATAAAAAGAAAGGAAGGGGAATGTCACATAAGTAATGAAAGGAAGCTGAAAACACAGAACAGTACCACACAGGAGCCCACGATTTCATATTAAAGTAAATCCCTTCTACCTGCTAGTAAACCACATCCCCCATTCTGTGAGCAAACACGAGGAAATCTGCAGATGCTGGAAATTCAAACAACAACACACACAAATTGCTGGTGGAACGCAGCAGGCCAGGCAGCATCTATAAGGAGAAGCACTGTTGACGTTTCGGGCCGAGACCCTTCATCAGGACTGACTGAAAGGAAAGATAGTAAGAGATTTGAAAGTAGTGGGGGGGAGGGGGAAATGCGAAATGATAGGAGAAGACCGGAGGGGATGGGATGAAGCCAAGAGCTGGAAAGGTGATTGGCGAAAGTGATACCTCCATTTTGTGCATGTTCCTATGACTATCACATAGCCTCTTAAACACCACTATCACAACTGCCTCAACTACTCCCTGTGGCAGCCCATTCCAGGAACCCAGCTCTCCCTGTGTAAAAAAAAAACTTGCCTGCCCATCTCCTTTAAACATTGCCAAAGAAAATTCTGAATAACGGGTTAAAATATCTGAGTTGTTAACATTCTGCACCTTCCTTTAATTAGCAATATGTCTAGCGCTGGCCTTAGTGCATAACACAGCTGTGTAAACAACATGAAGGAAGTGTAGCTCATAGCTTATGGGGTGGACCCTGTGGGCTGTCATGTCTCTGACAATTAAAAAAGTGTTCTGGTTTTTCTTCATCTGTCAGGTACTAACATTTAAAACAAATTATACATTTGCACTTTAGTGGCTTACTGAATCTAAGGATTTAATGAACCTTCTATATGTCATAAATAACGACTCACCATTCGGCCCGGGTTCTCAGCACACATGCACCAATCTATTGCAGTTTCAGGGGTGTTCTGACAACCCAGCTCTGTGTTGTGGGTAGGAAAGAGACCACCTTGGCATTTCTGTAGGGATTGATAAACTGCACAGGATGGGCATTTTTTAAAACTTTAACTGATGTAACTGACTTTCTGTCTGCATGTTTAAGAAGGCTTGACTTTTGTTCTTTGGAAGACTTGTCAGTCGCAACCGTTAGGGAGTCATTCTTCCCTGATTACTGAATAAAGGTACTCTCTAGTCCAGGGGTGGGCAAACTTTTTGACTTGTGGGCCACAAAGGGTTCTAAAATTTGACAAGGGGGCCGGACCAGGAGCAGATGGACGGAGTGTTTTGGTAATACACCTCATAAGAGAAAATAAAATATCATGGGATATGTAGAAAACATGTGCTTTAATTTCAATTGAAAATGAACAAATGCATTACAACAAAATATCTGTCTTTGAAGTCCCATGGTATTTAGCTATTTATTGAAATGACTTTTAAAACACTGAAAATTAAATGAATAAAATACAGCTTTTTTAATAGTAACAGTTATTATTTTAATGCACTGAAAATTCTGTTATCCTTCAAGATATTATCATCATCACTCTCCTCCTGACTGTCTTTATTTCAAAAACAGTAGGAGATGCAGGTCTACTTGTCCTGCTCCTTCTTATTCAATTGTCCCCTGTGCCAAAACTCAACAACGACCGCACAAGGACAGAACAGTGACAGCGCGCCAGTATGCGGAGCACGTTATTTGATCTGGAGCGCATTTTTTATTTTGAGAACGTACGTGCACCTGCGCACTACTCATGTCCATCACTTAACAGAAATGACATGTAACATGTAAGGCTTATTGAAAAAAATATTTTCAAATGCATTTTTTACATAACACACCGAAGAAACTTATTTTTAATTTCAGTGGGAACAGTGTTGTTGGTCTCCCTTTTTAGCCAGTGCATCAAAGTCTGGATTTAGTTTTGTTGTGGTGATTCTCAGGATGGATCTGAGGTATTGGTCAGTTAACTTGGATCTGTGGCTGACTTTGTTGATGTTCATGACGCTGAACGCTTGTTCACACAAATAGGTCGAGCCGAACAAAGAGTAAAGCGCAAATGTGGAGTAATATGCTGCACCTCAACAAAGATCAATATGTAGCGGTGTGCTACATGCAGCGCTAAAATTACGACACGGAGTCGGTAACTGCAGTCGAAGATAAAAACTTTATTCGAAATCCCCAGCCTCACTTTTAAGTCTCCCTCAACCTGCCCCCTGTGGCGCAGAGGCTCCAAATCTCTGTGCTCGCAAATCCCCGCAGGCTATCTCCCTTAGCTGAAACGCTGGCTAATTGTGAGCCAGTTTGGATGTGCCAGGTAATGGGTCGCCACAAATGTATATAGAGTGCATCATCTATTGGGAAAACGTTAACAAGGTTTATTAATATAATTTCATCAAGTTCTGCGGGCCGGATTAAAAAGCTTAACGGGCCGCATATGGCCCGCGGGCCGTAGTTTGCCCATGCCTGCTCTAGTCACTTTGAAGTCTGTGTCCAATTTATCTGTGACCCACTTTAATTGGATTTCCTTTGCAAATTTATTTCCCTAACATCTGTCATAATTTTATAAACTTTGATCAAAAATCTGAAAGTGTTAAGGTATCTGGGTATTTCAATGAATTTAAACTAAACATATCCCTTCAGCCTACACAAAGTCCAACTCCCTCCATGCCCTGAACATCCATGTGCCTATTTACAAAGACCAATAGAACATAGAACAATCCAGCACAGTACAGGCCCTTCGGCCCACAATGTTGTGCCGACCCTTAAACCCTGCCTCCCATATAACCCCCTAGCTTAAATTCCTCCATATACCTGTCTAGTCTCTTGAACGTCTCTATTATATCTGTCTCCATATCATCCCTGGCAGTGCTTGATCCCCACACCCCCTTTGAACCTTCCCCTTTTCTACCTTTTTACCCTTTGGTATTTGGCATTACAGAGCCAGGAAAGGAAGGCCAATGCAATGCTGACATTCATTTTGAGGGGCTTGGAGTATAGGAGCAGGGATATAATACTGAGGCTTTGTGGGTCCTTACAGATCATATTTGGAATGTAATTTTTGTATCTTTGTCTGGGGAGGGGGTTTGTGCTGGCATTAGAGAGGGTCTGGAGAAGGTTTGGGGGGGTGAATCCTGGGAATTAGGGGGTGGTCATGTGGGGGGTGTTTGATGGCCTGTACTTGCTGGAGTTTGGAGAGTTGGAGAGGGATCTCATTGAAGCATATCAGGTGCTGATGAAGAGCCTGGGTGGAGTGGATGTGGAGAGGATGTTTCGTGCGGTAAGGTGATCTGGGAGGGCACAGCTCAGGTGGAGGGGCATCCTTTGGAACAGAGATGGGGAGGAGTGTTTTTGGCTGGAAGGTGATGAATCTGTGGAATTTGTTGCTACGGACAGCTGTGGAGACTGGGTCATTGGGTGTATTTGGAGTGGAGGTCGAAAGGTTCCTTGGTCAGTCAGGGTGTGGACAGAATTCAGGAGATTGGGGTTGAAAGGGATAATAAATCAGCCATGATGGAGTAGCCTCAATGGGCTGAATGGCCTAATTCTGTTACTAGAGCTAGGGGACGTAGCCTCAAGAGTAGGTTTAGGGCAGAAATGAGGAGGAACTGCTTTTCCCAGAAGGTGGTGGATCTGTGGAATTCTCTGCCCAAAGAAGCAGTGGATGCTACCTCAGTAAATATACTTAAGGCAAGGTTGGATAGATTTTTGCAAAGTAAGGGAATTAAGGGTTATGGGGAAAAGGCAGGTAGGTGGAGGTGAGTCCATGGTCAGATCTTACTCAATGGTGGAGCAGGCTCGAAGGGCTGGATGACCTATTCCTGCTCCCATTTCTTATGTTGCTATGTCTTGTGAATGATTCTCTAAAGGCCAGTGAGCTGGTATATGAATAATCAGGGAAGCTTAACAGATTGTTGTCTCAGTAAAGCAGCCAGTATAATGAAACTGTGAACTTTCAACTGTGGGCTTTCTCCCTTCTCTCCTCTTCCATTGAGCAGAACACCAAAGTGTGAAAGCATGTACTGTCAGACTCAAGGACAGCTTCTATCCCGCTGTTATAAAGCTATTAAATGGTTCCCTAGTACAATAATTTAGACTCTTGACCTCACAATTTATCTCATTATGATCTTGCACCTTGTTGTTTACCTGCACTCCACTTCTCTGCAACTGTTGACCTTTATTCTGCACTGTTAGTGTTTTACCTTGTCCTACCTCAATGCACTATGCAATGATCTATCTGTATAACAGTATGTAAGTCAAGCTTTTCACTGCATCTCCCTATGTGTGGCACTAATAAACCAATTCCAATTCCAAAAAAAAGGATAGTTATGCTTCAGTTTCATGGAACATTGATGATACATTTCTGGAGTATTGTATTTGTCACCTGTCTTAATGATAACTGTAGGAATGTTAATACATTAGAAGCCATTTAAGGAACATTTCTTACACAGATATTTTTAACAGGCAGCTTAAATCTGCATGAATGGTAACTAGATTGAAGCATTTAAAACTGTGAGGGTTCTGACAGGGAACGTTTACTCTTGTAAACCACTTAAGAATGTGAAGTTTTTGTCTTGGATGATAATTGGAAACCTCTTACTCAGGGTATGCTGAAAGTAAAGTCCTTTTGACATTAGAGCTGGGAAATTCTTGACAAGAAAAGGGTGAAATGTTACCAGAGTAGGTGGAAAAGTGTGGCTGAGGTTATAATTAGATCACCATTGAACGTGGGTCTCTCTCAAGGACTGAGATCCAACAGTGGTATCTGAGGCTGATGTTTGTATATTTAACAGAATCTCTAGCTATTAGAGCTGCTGCAATATATGAGATTGTTAAAGGAAGCCGTCAGCATATGTGAGCTTTGTGAACGAGCTGTCCAATTAGTCCACGACCTGCTAACTTCCCTTGCATTTTCCTTGGTTTTCATTTTTGCAACATCCTGAAAGCAGGCATTTTATTGTAACCGTACATGGTATATTAGTCAGTCAGTTAAGTACCAGAATGAGAAATGTTTTTCTTGTGGTTAGAATTGAAGACTCACCACTGCTCTTCAGTAATTACTTGCTCCCAAACCCTTCCAATTGTGAATCGGCGAGCATTCTTTTTCATACATCAAACATTTTTTTAAGTGCATTTTAATGCCAACTTTATTTATGTGAAATCTTCATGAAATAGCCAAATACCTGTAATTTCACCAGGTAATTTATGCATATCAGTGTGTATTATCTCTGTCAGTTCCAGTGATGTCACTTCTGTTAATAAAAAGCAACACAGAATGCTGGATGAACTCAGCAAGCCGGGCAGCATCTCTGGAGGAGGATAAGCAGTCGACATTTCGGGCCAAGACCCTTCAAGACTGGAAAGGAAGGGGACAGAAGCCAGAATAAGAAGGTGGGGAGGGGAGAGGAGTACAAGCTGGTTAGGTGATAGGTGAGACCAGGTGAGGGAGAAGGTGGGTGAGTGGGGGAGGGGTGATGAAGCAAGAAGCTGCGAGGTGATAGGTGGGAGAGAGAAAGGGCTGAAGAAGAAGGAATCTAATAGGAGAGAACAGTGGCCTATAGAAGGAAGGAAACCAGAAGGATGTATTGGGCATGCGAGGAGAAGAGAAGAGGTGAAAGGGTCACCAGATTTCCAGCATCTGCAGAATCTCTTGTGTTAATAAAAACTGAATGCTTTGACGTGATTGATGTTCATCCTGTAATTTATTTTAAACCGTTTCAATTTTTTGGAGCTATCTCGACCAATCCTGGAAGAATTCCATCACTGAATGTGTACTTCCCTTCCCTCACCTTTCAACATTCTGTACGGATCGTTTTCTTCACAACTCCCTGGCCTGGACTTCTCTTCCCACCCACCTCTCCCCACTGCACAACACATCCCCAGGAAACCAGAGGGGGTGCAACCTTTTCCCACCATCCAGCAGCATAAACATTTTTGTCCAGCTGGAGCAGAAACTCACTTGTACTAACACTTATAGCATGTTTGCTGTTGACATTGGCTAACACTTTGTGACGCAGCTGTGGTCGGCCCATAGGAGTGATCCAGAGCTGTTGTTGCCTTTCACTTCAATACCCTATCCCAGTTCTAACCTAACCTCTGTGTTGCTACCCAACTCAGGCTCCAGGAACAGCATTCACCTCCTGCCTGCGTACATTACAGCAGGCAGGACACCATGTTAAATTCTCCAAACGCTTTTTCTCCTGTTTGGATCAGACTGACCATTTTTGCCTGCCAACCCTTTTACTGTCAGTTCACCGTCTAACCTGCCGGATTTTCTCACGTATTCTGCAACTTAAACAAACTTGTTTTCTCCCCGAAATGTTAACTGTCCCTCTTCCCGTAAATGCTGCCTGACCTGTTGAACTTTTCCAGCCTTTTCCGCTTTTGTTCCAAAATTTCTCAAAGGGTAACATCATACAAAGATTGAAACATCTCGGGCCGCTTGCACAGCTTTATTGTAGAATCTCATGTCAGCAGAGGTGGGAAAAGAAACCGTTTGTGGCTACAGGGGTAAATCGATTGGTCTGTTTTTATAGGTACTGGAACTCATTGCGAAACTTGGTGGTGTCTCTGCTGAACTCCATGAAGTCCATTATCAGCCTGCTGTTCCTACTCTTCCTGTTCATTGTGGTCTTTGCCTTACTCGGAATGCAGCTCTTTGGGGGACAGTAAGTTGGACTTTGGTGAATTTGAAATTTTTCTCTGTTATGTGTTATTACTGTAAAATTAAAGGTACAGTTTATAACATATAACCATATAACAATTACAGCACGGAAACAGGCCACCTCGGCCTTTCTAGTCCGTGCCGACGCTTACACTCACCTAGTCCCACTGGCCTGCACTCAGCCCATAACCCTCCATTCCTTTCCTGTCCATATACCTATCCAATTTTACTTTAAATGACAATACCGAACCTGCATCTACCACTTCTACTGGAAGCTCATTCCACACAGCTACTACTCTCTGAGTAAAGAACTCCCCCTCGTGTTACCCTTAAACTTTTGCCCCCTAACTCTCAAATCATGTCCTCTTGTTTGAATCTCCCCTACTCTCAATGGAAAAAGCCTATCCACGTCAACTCAATCTATCCCCCTCATTATTTTAAATACCTCTATCAAGTCCCCCCTCAACCTTCTATGCTCCAAAGAATAAAGACCTAACTTAATCAATCTTTCCCTGTAACTTAGGTGCTGAAACCCAGGTAACATTCTAGTAAATCTTCTCTGTACTCTCTCTATTTTGTTGATATCTTTCCTACAATTCAGTGATCAGAACTGTACACAATACTCCAAATTCGGCCTCATCCAATGTCTTGTACACTTTTAACATTACATCCCAACTCCTATACTCAATGCTCTGATTTATAAAGGCCAGCATACCAAAAGCTTTCTTCACCACCCTATCCACATGAGATTCCACCTTCAGGGAACTATGCACCATTATTCCTAGATCACTCTGTTCTACTGCATTCTTCAATGCCCTACCATTTACCATGTATGTCCTATTTAGATTATTCCTACCAAAATGTAGCATCTCACACTTATCAGCATTAAACTCTATCTGCCATCACTCAGCCCACTCTTCTAACTGGCCTAAATCTCTCTACAAGCTTTGAAAACCTACTTCATTATCCACAATGCCGCCTACCTCCTACCTAAGTTTGAGGATAAAAAGGAAAAAAAAATCACAAAGTGGAGAAAAAAAAATCGGAGGTGAAACTATGTTTTAAAAATATCGCCACAATTTGGTCATTCCACATAATTACAACATTGATGATTATTAAATAATTACATAATTTTTGAAAAGTTTTAATGGTTGAGTAACTTCAAATGGTGGTTTCCTTTTACTGTGCTCACACCAATACCCACTGGCATGTCTTGTTTGCAAGTTCATTCTAAAAATCCACTGCATGTGGTTTCACAGCATCTGTCCATTCTGCTCCCCACGTCTGCAGGACATTGTGAAACACTACAAGTTCTGGATAAAAGTGTTCATACTAAGCCAGGCTTTTCGGTGTTCGTCCCTGTGATACTGCTGCCTTGCTCCTGGGACTTGTAGACCAGTCTGCCTCCCAACAGTGGCTAAATGAAAATGTGGCTTTGTTCATTTCATAGGTTTAATTTTGAAGATGGAACTCCTCCAACAAATTTTGATACATTTCCAGCTGCAATTCTCACTGTGTTTCAGGTAAAAGTAAAGCTTTTAATGACTGAAATTCTTTTTTATAAACAATTTTGTCTCTTAATCATCTCTCCTTTCTTGGATTCAAGGGCAGCGTGTAATGAGCTTGTAAAGACATCAGCACTGAGCAACACTGACCACAAAGCACTTGGCGCCTCACTCATTTTCTAGGTCTTTTGCACTCAGAAAAGCTTTACGAAAATGAATGTAAATGCACAGAACAGCCAGTTGTACAACGTTCAAAAGACCGAGCATGGGAAAATAACTCAGTAAAGCATTGGCCGATCCTAATGGCTGGTTTGTGGTTTCATCCGCAATATGGATTGCAGAAACTATCACCTCCTACTATGATTCTCCTACTAAAACTCCTCAATATATGTGTGTGCAGTGAACCAGGGAGCTTGCGTGACATGCTCAACCTTGTTCTACCTAATGAACTACTGTATGAACAGTATGCAAGGCAATTTTTTCTCTATCTTGTGACAAAAGTAAACCAATAATTAAACTAGCTTAACGTCAATACATCCGTATCCATTGAATATCTGAGTATTGATGTGTTTTCATATTAGAGCTTTGGCATTGCCGGCAGCTCCCACTAAGTTCATCCCTTTGCTGGATCCTATCTGATCCCTCATTGGTAGCGGAGAGATACAAAACACAACCCTAAATCTGCATCCTTATCTGTTTAAAACACTACAAGCACAAGTTAAATCATTAATATTACAAAAGGGGAGATTTATTTTTAAGTATGTTCACTTGTGGTATTTGAACTTAACCTTGGCAATGCGTTTCCAAGTAACTAGACATTTAGAACAAATTGAACTTTTAATCAGTACGATGATGATGAGTGTTCGGTAATTTTGTTATTGTTAATCCCATAGATCCTGACAGGAGAAGATTGGAATGCAGTTATGTATTATGGAATTGAATCACAAGGAGGAGTGAAAAAGGGAATGTTTTCATCGGTTTATTTTATTATATTGACGCTATTTGGAAACTGTATCCTTTGAGTCTTGGTCAGCTCTCTGAGGAGAGTGAATGGGGACAGGCGGCCTTCTCACCTGCTGTTCCAACAGTGCACTGACTAATCACCTCCCTCATCAACGCCCCACATTCATAGAAACGTAGAAAACCCACTGCACAATGCAGGCCCTTCGGCCCACAATGCTGTACTGAACATGTCCTTACCTTTAGAAATTACCGAGGGTTACCCATAGCCCTCTATCTTTCTAAGCTCCATGTACCTATCCAGGAGTCTCTTGAAAGACCCTATCTGATCCGCAGTGTTCAAAAATCATTTGTGTTAAACTCTAGTTATCATGGCTTTACCTTTGCTTGCCTGTTGGCTTCCACCAATGCAGAGGATTACTACTCCTCAGTTCACTGAATGGGGCAAATCTTGGGGATTTGTAGCAGATATGACACCAACCTTTAAAAGTCATTTAGATAGACACATGATCAGGCAGGGATTGAAGGAGTATAGGCCATAGGCAGACAGGTGGGATTAATTTCAATTGATTTCATGGGCAGTGCAAACATTGTGAGTGAAGGGTCTGTTCTGTGTCCCATTACAATATGGAAATCAAGTAATCTATGTAAACTGAGCTGGGATGGATTTTCAGCTGTATAAACCCTGGATATATTTGTGAACCTACTCCCCCCTCCTCCCACCAAATTGTGAATGCGTGTTCATGAGCTAACGAATAAACGAGAGAGGACTGTGCTGTGGAATAGCAGGATGTGCTATTCTTTGACCTCAAAGCAATTATCTTTCCTTAGCCTCATCATAAACAGACACTCTTCTCAATGTCTTCCTGGCCATTGCTGTTGACAACCTGGCAAATGCACAGGAGCTAACAAAGGTTAGCTGTCTTTTGTAAAACTAGCAGTAAACGTTCAGAGACACTTGCTGTGGTTCTCCCCTTGGTCTTTGCTTATAATGGAAGGCAAGGTGCTTTTCTAAAATCCTATTTAGGAACAGATTACTCTTGCTAAACAATGATGTGCCTTAAGTGTGATAAAAGCTTATTAGACACAACAAATCACAAAGGGTCTTTTACTCTTATCTTTGTCTGCTCTGAAACCTTCTTGACACTATTGAGTTGGAGGGTGACAGCCATTAATTATAAAAGCAGTGTGTTTAAGATGGTGAGAAATAGAAAGATGTTGGAGTACAAAAGGTACTTGGGTGGCCTGATATACAAATTACAACATGTTAGCATGGAGGGGTGGGAAGTGATAGGAAGGACAAATGATAATGTGTGGACAGATTATGTATCAGAGTAAACAACACACACACAAAAAAAATGCTGGAGGAACTCAGCAGGCCAGGCAGCATCTATGGAGAAGTGTACAGTCGATGTTTCGGGCCGACACCCTTCAGCAGGACGCATCTGCAGATTTTCTCTTGTTTGAAATGTAGAAGAGTAAAGACATTTTGCTGCAACTCCGTAGGGTTCTTGACCTCTCCAGCAAAGGACTGTAGTTGCAATAGTGATCAAGAGTGATCAAATCGCCAACAAGGGGGAATCTGCAGATGCTGGAAATCCAAGCAACATACATAAATTGCTGGAGGAATCCAGCAGGCCAGGCAGCATCTATGGAAAAAAATACAGTTGACGTTTCGGGGCGAGGCCCTTCGGTAGGACTGGAGTAAAAATGCTGAGAAGTAGATTTAAAAGGTGGAGGGAGAGGAGAGAGAAACACAAGGTGATGGGTGAAACCAGGAGGGGGAGAGATGAAGTACAGAGCTGGGAAGTTGATTGGTGAAAGAGATACAGGGCTGGAGAAGAGGGAGTCTGATAGGTGGGGACAGAAGGCCATGGAGGAAAGAAAAGGGGGAAGGAGCACCAGAGAGAGACGATGGGGAGGCAAGGAGATGATGTGAGAGAGGGAAAAGGGGATGGGGAATGGTGAAGGAGAGTGGGGGTGGCCATTACTGGAAGTTCAAGGAATCGATGTTCATGCCAGCAGGTTGGAGGCTACTTAGATAGAATATAAGACGTTGTTCCTCCAATCTGAGTGTGGCCTCATCGCGACAGTAGAGGAGGCGATGGATTGGCAAATCGGAATGGGAATGGGAAGTGGAATTGAAATGGGTGGCCACTGGGAGATCGCACTTCTTCTGGCAGACGGAGTGTAGGTGCTCAGCGAAACAGTCTCCCAATCTACGTCGGTACACAATCTACACCGATATACAGGAGGCGACACCGGGAGCACCGGATACAGTACATGGTCCCAGCGGACTCACAGGTGAAGTGTCGCCTCACCTGGAAGGACTGTTTAGGGCCCTGAATGTGAGGGAGGAGGTGTAGGGGCAAGTGTAGCACTTATTCTACTTGCAAAGATAAGTGCCAGGAGGGAGATCAGTGGGGAGGGATGAATAGACAAGAGAATCGTGAAGGGAATGATCCCTGAAGAAAGTTGGTAGGAAGGAAAGATGTGCTTGGTGGTGGGATCCCACTGGAAAAGGCGGAAATTCCAGAGAATTATGTGCTGGATGTGGAGGCTGGTGGGGTGGAAGGTGAGACCAAGAGGTGAGACCACCTGTCCCTGGTGGGGTGGTGGGAGCAAGGGAGGAAAGCAGACGTGCATAAAATGGAAGAGAGGCGGTTGCGAGCAGCGTTGATGGTGGGGGAAGGGATGCCCCTTTCTTTAATTTAGAGGAGGCCACACCGGGAGCAATAGTGTGAGTTTATTCCTTGGCTGAGAAAGTCGTTAATGAGAAGAGATTAAGCACATTGGACATATTTTAAAAGAATGAGAGGTGATCTCGTTGAAATAAAAATAATTATAAATCCTCTAAATAAAATCCTCTGAATTCAGCCTCCTTAAATGTGAATTGTTCTCTCCTCCAACCTGAGAATGTCTAATTATTGAGTGACACCATGTCATAAATCAGACGATAAAAGCAATGGTGTTCTTCCAGGCTAACCTCTTCCCAAACACTCTAAAAAAGAGTCATGGGTGTTCAAAGTGAGATTTGGGAGCTTGCAAGAGAGGGGATTGATGGAGAGTGGGTTTGTTGTGTTGCAATAAAATCTGTGGCAGCCAGGTCCTGTCAGCCGTGTATTGCGCATTCTCCTTCTGCCCACGCCCAAGTGACACTTTCTTCCGATGCACACTTTGTTCAGAAGCGAGCGGCTTATCCTCCTTCCAAAAACTACAGGAGAGGGAAGGGAATCCCAAGTCCAGGAAATGGCTATCATGAATCAATCACCAATTTAAATATTTCTAAAGTTAACTAGTATTCAGGGAAGGTGCGGTTGTCTTAAAATGTGATTGAAAGCTCTCTCTCGAGTAGTATCACTCATTGAACTCAGGTTCAATGAATTCTTGTATCAAGATTGAATGAAGAAGAAGCAGAAGGCCCTTAACTCCAAGAGGAGTCATCAGGATGCCGTTTTTTTAATGCAGGCTTTCATTTTTACAAGGCCTAGTTGCTAGCTCAACCCAGCACGAACAGAAAGCACGCAAGGGAGCCAGCTGGATTCGAACTCGGGAGATGGAAGCCTTAGCTCCAAAGTCCAGCAATGATGCCACTACACCACCAGCCAGCTAACATCAAATGCCTCAAAAGAAATTTAGAAACTTGCCTATAGTGTACTGGCATCTTTTTATATGAAATATGGTACTGGTGACAACTCTCTCCAAAGCAATTTTCACTTGCTTAGTAAAACAGTGTTGAGGAGTTACAGCGACCCGTAGTTGATGTAATAATTGGATATTCAAAGTTTTGTGTTGTGGACATTGCTGGTAACACCTGCAACGATTGACCATTTTTTAATTGCCTTTGAAGTGGAGATGGTAAGCTTCCTTCTGGAACTGCATTGATCCTCCAGAAGAAGGTTCTCCCACAGTGCTAGTGGGGCAGACCTCACATTAATGAGGGCTGGCCGTATCAACGAAGACTGAGATCCTCTTATTCCTGAGTGTTGCTGAGCTGTTTTTATTCCACACCTGAGGAATATTCCATTACCTCCGTGACTTCCACCTATCATCTCCCAGCTTCCGGCATCATTCCCACCCTCATCTGCCTATCTCCACCCCACGCCCAACCCCACCTGGTATCCACCTGAATCAGTTTCTGTCCGTTCCCCACCCCACCCCCACAGATGCTGTCTGTAGCATCTCTCCTTTTGAATCTGTCTCTCTGCATTAATATTATTATCTTCATTGATGGTGTATTTTCCCAAAGAATGTCTGAATTGTGTCTTTTAGTAAAAGTCCTTCCTGCAAACAGAAACAACTTCAGCAAACTTTGCAAGACCTCACAAACATGTTAACAAATATCATTCCAGTGTTCTCGTTTTGAAAGCTCAGTGTGTTCTTCAAGAAGATCCGTCAAAATAAGATTTGGCAGGCTCCAAATGAGGCAGAGTGTGTCTTAATATTGTTTCTCTCTTCAGGACGAAGAAGAGATGGAAGAAGCCAATATCCAGAAAAATACGATCCAAAAGGCAATGGAAGTTGCAGATGTCAGCCCAATATCTGCAACAAATCTATCCTTAGCAGCGTAAGTTCAGAATCCATGCAGCAGTCCTGTGCCTGGAAACTGCCTGTATGTGTCATTGCAGTTCATACGTTGTACTTTGCAAAGACATGAAAATTTCCAGTGTTCCATTCTGATTTTATATCATATTTTAAGTTCAAATATTTTCAGACAGGCGAGGTATAGAATTTCTGATGCCAGTGAGTTATCAGTTAATCCGAGGACCACGAAGAGCACTGAAATAAGAATCATCATTCAGAGCTAGAATGGCGGAAGCAGCTGAGATCTACTGTTAGTGGAAGCCTGCACGTTGGCTGAACGCAAGATCAGGCTAGACGTGTTCTCGATTTTTATGCTTGAGGTAATACCTGAGTGTTGATGACATGGGAGGACTCCAGTGGACTGTCACTGACCCTGAAACCATGATAGGGTGAGTACTGACTCCCTGCAATCCTCCAGTGGTGCAGCAGTAGAACCTGAACTTGGAGGATAAAGAACAAGAGCATTTCATGAATCCTGGTCCCTGCTGGAAGGAGTTTAAACTAATAACATATAACAGTATAACAGCAAACCAAACTAATTGAACTACTAATCAAAAGGTTACTAAATGAGGCCTCTCTGCCCTCATGAACTTCCCATCTCTCCATTCTCCACATTCATCTGCCTGTCTAAGAGTTTCTTAAACATCTCTAACATATCTGCATTCACTACTACCCTTAGCAGCACCTTCCAGGGACATGAATGAACAAGTATTTTCATATAGAGGGTGGTACAAAACAAACTTGCACCTCTCTGAGTTGTTCCCTCTCGCCTTAAATCAATGCCCTGTAGTATTAGAAATTTCTACCCTGGGGGAGAAAGAAGATATTGGCTGCCTACAGTTTCTATGCCTCTCATGTTTGTATAAACCTCAACCAGGTCTTTCCCCCCAGCCTTTGCTGCTCTGGAGAAAACAAACCCAAGTTTGTCTAACCCCCACGTAGCACATATCTCTGATAAACCTCTCCTGAGTTGGAAAAGATGTGTCCAGATCTTTTTGCTAAACATCTAAGTTGGAGAGGATGTCGAAGTGAAGTACAGCACAGAAACAGGCCCTTCAGCCCATCTATCCCCTGCCAGAACCATTTAAACCACCTACACCCATCGACCTGCACCAGAACCATAGCCCTCCATACCCCTACCAACCATGTGCCTATCCAAACCTCTCTTAAATGTTGAAATCAAGCTTGCATGCACCACTTGCACAGATTCTGGTCTTCCAGTTGGGAAGTCGAGGATCCAGTTGCAGAGGGAGGTACAGAGGCCCAGATTCTGTAGCTTTCTATTAGGACTGTAGGAATGATGGCATAAGTGCTGAGCCATAGTCAATGAACAGCATCCTAACATACGTGCTTGTATTGTCTAGGTGATCCAAGGCTACGTGGGGAGCTATTAAGATTGTGTCTACTGTGGACCTATTGTGGCGATAGGCAAATTGCAGTGGGTCCTGGTCCTTACTGAGATAGGTGTTGATTCTAGTCATGACCAAACTCTCAAACTATTTCATCACTGTAGATGTGACTGTTATTGGACTCAACTACACACAATGCCCAAATTAGGCCACACCAACATCTTATACAACTTGTACGTAACATCCCATCTTCTGTATTCAGTACATAGATTTGTGAAGGCTAATATGCCAAAGCTTTCTTTACGACCCTATCTACGTGCGATGCCACTTTCAACAAATTATGTACTTGTATTCCCAGATCCCTTTGTTCTACCACACTCTTCAATGCCCGACCGTTCACTGTGTTGGGCCTACCGAAGTGCAAAACCTCATGCTTGTCTGCTTTAAATTCCATCTGCTATTTTTCAACCCATTTTTCCCTCTGCAAGCCATGATAACCTTCGTCACTGTTCACTACACCCCCAATATTGGTGTTAGCCGTAAATTTACTGATAGAGTTAACCATGTTATTGATCTAAATGACAAACAACAAAGGACCCAGCACTGAGCCCTGTGGCACACCACTCGTCACAGGCTTCCAATCAGAGAGGTGATCATCTGTTCCCACTCTCTAGCTCCTCCTGCGAAGCCAGTGTTGAATTCAAGTTACGACATCAGCTAAGTGCCAAAGGATGTGTCCAGATCTGTTTTGGTAAACCTCTCCTGAGTTGGACAGGATGTGTCCAGATCTTTTCATGAAGCGGTCTTACAATTTTTAACCTCCCAGCAGATGAGTTTTTAGGAGGAAGGGTGGTCAATGAATGTGTGCATGTGGGTGGGACCCATTGTCTTTCTTCAGGCTAGGCATAGCGCTCCGGAGCAATCAGTGCCTTCAGAGAGCAGAAACTGGTACAGGGAGATGGAGTTGAGGTCCTTGGGAAAGGTGTGGCCTAATTTGGGCATTGTGTGTAGTTGAGTCCAATAACAGTCACATCTACAGTGATGAAATAGTTTGAGAGTTTGGTCATGACTAGAATCAACACCTATCTCAGGATAATTGATCCTTGGGATAATTGAAGATCTGTTTTATCAATGTATTTGTTAAATTTTGTTATAATGTGCAACTGACAGAGAATCTGCTATTCTGGCAAAGGGTTGCAAAGCAATTAGACAAAAAGGTACAAATTCTACTGCATGAAAAATTCACCATGGACTTAAACACAATTTCTGTTTGTTGCACCTGTTTCTCTAATTTGAATGGAAAACTGTTTCAGTGCTTAAATTTTGTGCAGTGGTGAGTTGATATAATCAGCCCCAGAACCTACCCTTCCCTTCCTTAAATGGTGCTGTTTTGATTCTGTGTTCCGAGGCTGGCTTACGTAGGTCTGCAGCTACACTGAAGTGAAAGCAAGAAGTGGAGATAAGTGACATATTTTGCAGATACTCAAACTCAACAATTGCTGCTTTCCTCTAGCGTTTTGTTTGTTCATGGTAATTGTAGTGTTTGTCACTGCTTTATGAGAAGGTTGGAAGATTTAGAAAATATAATGCAGTATTGAGTCAATATATCTATTTTTATCTGAATGGCTTGTTGTTCCTTGGAATAATAGCCTCATTATTTCTCCCTGAACATTAATCAGCCCTTGCATCATTTTTGCAGAGGTGGAGCAAATTTTACTGAGCAGGTCGGCAAATGTACTGGGCACTCTTTCTGCAGCCCTGCCTTCTGCGTCCAATGTTTACATTCAATCTATGCAGGTTATTAAAACTGGTCAGCAAGTGGCTGCAGAAACATTTACCATTGTTACTGTAATTGGGAACAAAGTAAAACGGATCTTTGTCCGGTTAATTCGCCCATGCCATTTCATCTGCAGCCAAATTACAGAATTTGGAAGAGTGACATTAAAGACCATCTAAGTTACTCTGTGTGCTCTGAATTTTGAGCTTTGCAGCTTCTCTGCTGATGGCAGCTTTGCAAATCTCACTTCTGATGAACTCCTCACCAAATCCCCCTTCCCCCCAAAAAAAAAGTGACTGATTTCTGGTTCACCTGTCTCTTCGTTTGCCACGTTTCCACTTCTTGCCTTTGCTTTGTGTGCAATTACAGATCAGCTTGATTTAATTCCCTCGGTTTCTCTGCCTTGTGTTTCAAAAGTGCTAAGTAGTTATTGTACAAACAAACGGCACTTTTGTTCTTTCTCACTAACCATGTGATGGATCCCAGCTGTTCTAGGCTGTGTCTTTGCATGTCTTCGTTTAATTTTCTTACTAATTCTATTTCAGATTGTGATTTCCGGAATGATCCTTACTAAGCAACACTTGCTCAGTTTGTTTCCTTTGTTGAAGGTGCTGTGCTGTGTGTCTGTAGTGTTGGTGTAAACGTGGAGCAGGGTGAAGTCTGAAGGGTGAAACATTGACTGTTGTTTCGTTGCATTGCAATCCAGGAGCAGTTTTCATCAGAACAACTGTTCTGATTAAGTCTGCGTAAGCAGAGTCACAGACAAATGCAACCTACCTGTGTGAACCTGAAGGAGCCTTTTGATCTTTTCCCAATGTATTTTTTTGTCTCATCTTTTTTTGCATGTGCAGTTTTGTAAAGCAAAATCGAGGTGCTCTATCTCGCAGCTCGTCAGTCTCCAGCGTAAATTCACCGTGAGTCTGCTCTCTGTTACAATATTATGTGGTAGCCCCTTCAAAAAGCCTCATTCACCATTTAATGCTCAGTGTGAAGAGCAGGTGTTGTATGCATAATGGTTCTTGCTCTTCAACTGTTCTGAAAATCCTTGTTGTCAACTCCATCTGACTCTCATTGCTGGCTTTTCTACATTTCAAACTGTTTGCACTTTTTAATGTTCCTTTAACCATTCTACATTGAATCAGGTAACACTGAAACTTGAACAAAATCTAAATTTTATACTGCCACCCAAACACAGGTTATACCAATCAAATTGCCCATTTGAGGTCCCAATATTACTTAAAAACAAGCAAACAAGATCTCTCAGTCAACATCAAAAGAAATAATTTGCCTCAAGTTCTTTAATTCAAATTTAATTCTTCAGTGATATCTTAGGGTGTTGTCATTTTGTGATTTATCTAACTTCCTGGTGCTTTTCAAATAATTTTGATATACTACAAAATGTGTTTTCCCAGCAATCTCCTCCCTTATAACCAAGAGTTAAAGTGTTTGGGGTATTTAACTTGGTGGAATTAGTTTTGCAGCATAAAGGTTTTTTGTTTTTGTAGTCCTATAAAATGATGATTTTGACATTTCACAGTTTTAGTGATAAAGACCTTAACAATCAGGTTTAAAAGTTGAGACTGCAGTATCCATAAAACACACTCATCAACAGAATTTAATTACAAAAAATAAGTCAGTCTTAGAATAATTCCTTGTTCTACTTTGAAACTTTGCCCGTGCTTAATTTCTGTAAATTAATAATCATCAAATTGCACCCAGCGTTTGATACACAGTTTGTAAAAAGGTGTGTTCAAATAATGCTGCAGGATTTGCTTTACGGATATTTGGCTAGCTTATTGAATTTGGATGTGATGATATCTCCACTGGTACACTGGGAATAGAATACATATCAAGAGCTTTATCTGCACAAATAAGTACTTTGAAGGCCTAGCACTTTTTTTCTTCAAACTTGGGAGCAAATATATCATAATACTTAATTTAATTTTAGAATGTATCAGGAACACATTGGTGATCAGATCTATGCATGTCAAAGTTTAGCATCTGATATCTCATCAATATTATTTAAATTATTAAAAAGCAGATTTCTAGCAGAGAAATGGATTTCCTATAGTATTGTTATTAAATATATAACTGTATTGATTTGCAAATTGTGACATTTTAGTAAGTTGCACACAGATGCAATTAGTTAAGGTCTTTAATTAGGGAGCTGTCAGTTGAGAGAAAACATTTTTTCCAAAGCATTTTTTATATTTTAAATCTGATTCTAATATGACCTGTCATTGGCATGAAGTAAATCACAGTAAGCATTTAGTAGATTTCAAGAAAAATTGCAAGTTATTGGTTCAATGCTTCACTTTTCTAAAGTGAAATCTATAGGCCTTTATGTGCTATATGTTTCAGGTGTTAAATGTGCTCCTTTTCGCTCAAACTTTCTCTGTGTGTTGTGCAGTGGGGAGTGGCTTTATGTCCCTTAGGTCATTTCATTGCCTCATTTCAATCCTGTGATCATTGTGTTTCTCTGTGTCAATTGGAGTACTTCTGTCTCTCTGTGTGTGTGTGTGTGTGTGTGTGTGTGTGTGTGTGTGTGTGTGTGTGTTTGTGTGTGTGTTTGTGTGTGTTTTCCTTCACCATCGTCGCAAATGTGATTCTGAATAGGTTTTAAAGCTGGTATTCTATGACAAGACTCACGGCTGACAAGACAGCAAATGCTTGCATTTTGGGTCTCGCGAGGAGTTTTTATTTTACGTCATGTTTGCTGTTTTTGGTTGTTTGGTTATTTTGAACTTTAACTCCCCTTTATCTTGTTTTGAGAGAGGATTCTTTTCCAATGCAACCATGGAATGCGAAATTGGTCTTCCCATGTCCATACTTACCAGGGAACCATGCTGCAGCTTGTTAACGGGACGCAGCCAGTGGCCTGTTGTGACTGCTCCAAGTGAAGGGCCTGATCTGATCAGTCTGATCTCTGTATTTGGCAAGTGCCGCTGGGTTAGGATGATGGAGAAGGCACGCATCTTTGCAGCACCAACATCTGGGCAACATTTAGCCAGCCTCAGTTTGAACAGTTCACATTTCATGTGAGCTGTGAAAAACACCAACTTGTGGCCAAAGCAACCTTCTGCTGTCTTCACTCTGGGTGTTTTAAGTGTGTCGCACAATGTAAATTCTGAAATCAGTGCGGATTTCAGTTGAGTGGATTTATGCTTTTGCCTTTTGTGAAAGTGCAACTATACGTTTTATGTTTTTTTGTTATTTGCAGCAAAGATCAACAGAAGTCATTCAAGTCCATGTCTGTCTGGGAACAGAGGACTTCTCAACTGAGGCGTCAGAACCTACTGACCAGTCAAGAGGCCCTCTTCAATGAGCTGGACGACGAGCAGCGTAGAATGTATGTCTCATCTCATCAGATCCGCCCAGATATGAAAACCCATTTGGATCGACCTTTGGTTGTGGAACCCAGGAACAACGTGAGGAAGGGCGCTGATAAGATCCGCCCCAGTGACTGCCAGGACAGTGAGCAAGAGAGGCTGGTCCAGCCTGAGAGCTGTGAGCCCCCGAAACGGCCCCACCGTCACCGAGACAAGATGGGTGAGCAGGACAAGGGAGACAGTGCTCCGGACATGGCAGAGCCCAAACCCAATGCCAAGGACGAGCAGCGGCGCTCCCACAGGAGCCGGAGCAAAGAGGTGGAGAGGGAGCAGGAGGAGAGGTGCAAGGAAGGGAAGGGTGAGAGAAGCAGGAGCCGGGAAGGCGGGAGGCGGCCCCGTCACCACCCGCAGAGCTCCGTGGATGAGGCCCCGGAGAGGGAGCACAAGAGACATCGATCACATCGCCATGGCGTGGAGCAGCAGGGCCGGGAGGGGAACGGCACAGCCAATGGAACCAAGAGCGAGAAGCGCAGCCGAGCCAAGGACAGCTCTCGGTCAGGTGCCCGGGAGGGTGAGGCACCAGGCAGGGGCCAAGATGGGGCAGAGAGGCGGCGCAGGCACCGACAGAAGGCACTCTCAACCTATGAGTCTGAGGAAAAGAGAGACGCCGGTGAGAAGGAAGGAGAGACTGTTCTCCGAGAACGTCGGAACCATAAAGTGAAGTAAGTCACTATCGTGTCCAGTCCAATAGTTCCAGATATAGTAACATCACTCTCACTTTCTTTGAAAAGACTTTCCTCCTCTCTTTGTCAATCCACATGCATGATTTCAGGAAGATGCACTGGTTTGTGGTCCTGTCACTGTAAGCTTTGACGGACGTGTGGGAAGGCACAGCACGAACTCATGTCAGCTCAGTTAATGTTGGGCCTTCATCTGCCGTCCATAGTTAACTCTGGTTCTGGAGCTGCTGCAGTGGACCCAACTGACAGGACTTGGGTTTGACGGTTAGCGCAGAGTTGTGTTCCCTCAAGGAGAAGCCAGTCTAAGTCATTCCACTCTGACTGAAACATAAGGGGCTGTATGAAGACCAGCAGTGTCTCAGTGACTCCGCAGTTCCCATGTAATCGTATTCTCATGGACAGCCTCTTCTGACACCTTCCTCCGCCTCTTCCTCTCCCCTGCATTGAGGAGTCATTCTTAAGCCCTGACCCCTTCACTCTTCTCTCTGCAAGCTCTCCTCACCTTGTCACCCAAAAGCCAGCCTCATCCCCCTGTGGCCTGGTATCACCAAGACGAGGGATTCTGCAGATGCTGGAAATCTTGAGCAATGCTGGGGGAACTCGGCAGGTCAGGGTGGCTGCCTGTTGAGCAAGTTATTTCCCACCATAGATGATTTCCTTCCTTCCAGAGATGTTCACACCTCCCACAACCACTCCGACCTTACCCACCAGTACAGCAAAGAATGACAGGCTGAGTACCAAAAAGCAAGACCTCTCAATATGATCTTGGATTGGTGTAATCACTTCACAAGTATCCTTTCTCTCCAATGTGCCTTAGATTCCCAGGCCTAACTACCCAACGTGCATACTGTCAAACTTTCACAGCGCCCACTTCAACTGGGCACCCTCTCTAAGTTGGCCTTTGACATATTTCCATCTGCTGAATACTCAACCACCCTCTTAAAGCAGCCGTAGAGTCTTACAGCACAGAAGTAGGCCCTTCAACCTGATCCGCACCCGAACCGCAATCGGCCTTCTATCACAGGCAACACATACAAAATGTTGGAGGAACTCAGCAGGTCAGGCAACATCAGGGAAATGGACAGCCAGTATTTTGGGCTGAGACTCCACATCGGGACTGGAAAGGAAGAGGATAAAAGTTTATTCCCCTCCATACATACTGCCTTGCCTGCTGGAGTACCTCCAGCACGTTGTACATGTTGACCAAGATTTCCGGCATCTGCAGAATCTGTTGTGCCTTGTGTCACAGGCACTCGCTCTATAGGCAGCTAAGCTTTTGATGTGGCCTCATATCACAGCGTAGGCAGCTGCTACCCAGCCATAAGACCATAAGATATAGGAGCAGAAGTAGGCTATTCAGCCCATTGAATCTGCTCCTCCATTCAGTCATGGCTGATCCAATTCTTCCTGTCATTCCCACTCCCTTGCCTTCACCCCATACCCTTTGATGCCCTGGCTGATCAAGAACATATCTATCTCTGTCTTAAATGGACCCAATCACCTGGCCTCCACAGTAGCTCGTGGCAACAAACTCCACAGATGGTTACTGCAAAGTCCAGCTGGCTATGGCAGGGACACTGAAGTAGAATGGTGCTCGGAGAGAACTCGAGCTCCCAGGCATCCTGCTTCCAAAATTCCGGCTTTCGATGGTGTCCTTTTCTGTCTGAAATTAAAAGTTGTTCCATTTCCCATCATCAACATCTCCCAGCAACAAAAAAATCAGTGATTAAGTCTTGGTCAGAAGAAATAAATTGTAAAGTAGCATGCAGTTGGCACATTGGAAGAGGAAGGGTAGGATATATTGGCTCTATTTTATTTTAAAGTTATTATCTTTGGGATAAATTGCATGAAAAAGTGTCAAGTAGAATTAAAGCCTACTTAATGACCATTTGACATTACCCTCCCTCACTACACCATAAAGTAGAATTAGTTTTACCAAAGTTAAATTGGCTGATTGAAATTATATGAAGTTCCTATGAGACTTCCCTCTGTGGAGCGGGAGATTGCAGAGTGAGTTGCAGACAGATTCGGTGGGACTTTATGTGCCAGAATTAAAAAACGAGTGGGACCTGTCGTGACTCGGCTGCGGAGTGGGAGATTGCTTGGGTTAATAGTTATCTTAGTAAGGGCCAATTAAAAAAAAAACAAGGTTTAAGCGGATTGGTCTTTGTTACAGTGTTAGAGTGGTCAGGGTTTGGCTCAACAGGCTTGGGTGAGAACAGGCACAGGCTACAACTTAAGCTTAGGAAGTAACAGGTATAACAAGTGTAGGAGGGATGGCAGTTCAGAGAGTGGAATGCTGCTCCCGTGAGATGTGGCATTTCAGAGTACGTGACCGTCTCCCCGATGATGACTTTGACAGGTAGTGCTCGCACCTTCAGTTCCTGACTGACAAGGTCAAGGAACTGGAGCTGGGGCTGGATGCACTCGGAACCATCCGGAAGGCTCAAAGCTTTATAGGTGAGTCTTACTGAAGAGGTCACACTCAGAGTGTTGGATTCAGATAGCCGATGTGTAACCACTTGGAGAAGTAAGGGGAATAAGCAGTCAGTGCAGGGATCGGGATCTCCTGTGGGGATTTACCACAGCAACAAGTGTACCCCTTCGGATACTGCTGTGGGATGGCCCAGCCAGGCGCAGCCAGGGACTGGCACTGTGACCACCTCTGAGGCTCAGCAGGGAAGGGTAAAGTCAGACAGAGCAATAGTGATAGGAAACTCGACGGTTAGGGGGGGACGGACAGCAGATTCTGTGCCAGTGAAAGAGAAGGCAGGATGGTGTGTTGCCTCCCAGATGCTGGGGTCCAGGATGGTTCAGGATGCTGCAGAAGACCCTCAAGAGGGAGAGTGAGCAGCTTGAGGTTGTGGTGCACATTGACACCAATGACATAGGTAGAGAGGGGGGAGAGGTCCTACAAAATGAGTATAGGAGTTAGGGAAGAGGCTAAAGAGTAGGACCTCCAAGGTAGTAATCTCTGGATTACTCCTAGTACCATGTGCTAGTCAGCGCAGGAATAGGATGATAGAATGAGTGGTCAAGGAAGTGATGCAGGAGACAGGGTTTCAGATTTCTGGATCTTTGGGATCTCTTCTGGGGAAGGTATGACCTGTACAAAAAGAGTGGGTTACACCTGAACTCGAGGGGTAGAAATATCCTCATGAGCAGGTTTGCTAGAGCTGCAGCAGAGGGTTTAAACTAATTAGGCAGTGGGATGGAAACCAGGGAGATAGAGCTGAGGTTGGGGCAGTTGGTATACAAGTAGATGCAGTGTGTAGTGAGACTGAGGAAGGACAGGCAGATGTCAGGGCAAAACAGCATTCAGTGGGATGAGTTGAAGTGTGACACGGGGGCAAAATCAAAAAGGGTAACAAATACAGTACTGAAGGTGTTACTGTACATTTTAATGCATGCAGCGTATGGAATAAGGTAGAAGATCTTGTAGCATA
Source organism: Hypanus sabinus (assembly GCF_030144855.1). Classification (NCBI taxonomy): domain Eukaryota; kingdom Metazoa; phylum Chordata; class Chondrichthyes; order Myliobatiformes; family Dasyatidae; genus Hypanus; species Hypanus sabinus. The sequence continues at coordinate 61,384,556 of NC_082723.1, read as the reverse complement.
GGTAGAGTTTGGCAGGTATGATCTTATGGGCATCACTGAGCTGTGGCTGAAAGAGGATCATAGTTATGAGCTTAACATCCAAGGATATACCTTGATTTGAGAGGACTGGCAAGTCGGTAGAGGGGATGGGGTTGGTCTGTTTGTAAAAAAATAAAATCAAGTCCTTAGAGAGAGGTGACATAAGATCAGAAGATGTAAAATCATTGCGGGTAGAGTTAAGAAACTGCAAGGGTACATACAGGCCCAAATGGTATCCAGAACATGCAACATAATTGAATAGGAAATAGAAAAGGCAGGTAATGTTACAATAATCATAGCAGATTTCAACATGCAGGTGGATTAGGAAAATCAGGTTGGTGCTGGATCCCAAGAAAGGAGATTTTCAGAAAGCCTACGAGACAGCTTTTTAGAGCAGCTTTTTATTGAGTCCACCAGGGGAAAGGCAATTCTAGATTGGGCGTGGTGTAATAAAACATATTTGATTAGGGAGCTTAAGGTAAAGGAACCCTTAGATGACTGTGACAGAATTCGCCCTGCAGTTTGAGAGGGAGAAGATAAAGTCAGATGTTTCAGTATTACAGTGGAGTAAAGGGAATTACAGAGGCATGAGAGAGGAGCTGGCCAAAGGGGATTGGAAGGGTACTATCAGAGATAGTGGCAGAACAATAAAGGCTGGAGTTTCTGAGGGCAATTCAGAAGGCACAGGATAGCTGCATCCCTAAGATTAAGAAGTATTCTAAAGGGAGGATGAAGTAACATGACTGATGAGGAAGTCAAAGACAGCATAAAAGCAAAAGGTAGGGCATATAATATAGCAAAAATTAGTGTGATGTTAGAGGGTTGGCTAGATTTTAAAAACCAACTGAAGGCAATAAAAAAAACATAAAAACCATTAAGGAGAGAAAAGATGAAATATGAAGTTAAGCTAGCAATTAATATAAAAAGAGGATACCAGAAGTTTTTTCAGACATATACAGAGTGAAAGATTGGTGAGACCAGATATTAGACCAGTGGAACATGATGCCGGAGAGGTAGTATGAAGTACAAAGTATATTTATTATTACGTCATATCTACTATATACAACCTTGAGGTTCATCTCGTTACAGGCAGCCACTAAACAAATTAAAGAAGACCATGAAAAACCCAACGTGCAGTGTAAAAAACAAATTGTGCGAACAATAGAAGTTTGTAAATAACATGGAGAACAAAAGTGAGTCCATTGTTCTGAAGCCATCATCACTGTAGCCAATTCAGGAGCCCATTAGTTGCGGCCCACACTCTCAGTTCAGCACAGAGACACATAAACCTCGCAGCGGTTTTCTGACCTCAGGCTCTGACACCCTCGTCTATTCAATCTGGCCTTAAATCATCTAAACCTTGGGTCATTTCTTGCAATCAGACCTGGGCCCTGCCGCTTCGGTGCGCTCTCGGACCTGAGCCCGGTGGCTTCCATTCGGCCCATACCCGACCTTCCAATTTGGTCCAATTGATCAAACCTCAGGCCATTTTTTGCTCACGGACCTTGGTTTTTCCACTTCGATATGCTCTGGCGCCACCTCAATTCAGCTCGTAGACAACCTTTCCAATTCAGCCCGGTGTTTAAATTAATCAGATCTCAGGTCTTTATCACCTTTGGGCCTGGGCCTGGGCCTGGGCGCTGCCACCTTAATATGCCTTGCCAACACATACAAACAAGTCGGATGAACTCAGCAGGTTGGGCAACATCTGTTGAAATGAGCAGTCAGCGTTTCGGGCCGAGACTCGTCTTCAGGACTCATGAAGGGTCTCAGCCCGAAACGCTGACTGCTCATTTCAATGGATACTACCCGACCTGCTGAGTTCATCCAGCTTGTTTGTATGTGTTGATTTGACCACAGCATCTGCAGCGTACTTTGTGTTTGATATGCCTTGCGTCAGTTCTGCTGCATCAATCACCCTCAAGTCCACTCCAGCAATGGACAGACATCAGCTCGTTCCCTGCTCTCCGGCTCAGGCCCCATCGCCTCAAATCAGCTCACACACATCACGTTGCAACTGCCCTGCATTTTCAAAACTTCAGTTCACACCACAAAAATGCCAGGAGGTACAGGAGGTTCAACAGCTCAGCTCTTAAAGAGAAGTTACAGACTACTGATTTCAGTGAACGACTACCAGAAGAACTGTGATTAATAAAGTAGTCGGTAGTTCTGTTTGCTATCGCATGTAGTCGCTGTTCTTCACCAGCGCCAGCTTACACTGGAAGTAATGGGGGACAATGAAACTGAAGACAAACTTAGTAAGAGTTTTACATCAGTCCTAAGTGTGGAAGACACAAGTAGTGTTGCAGAGATTCAAGACTGTCAGGGGGCAGAAGTGAGTGTAGTTGCTATTACTAAGGAGAAGGTGCTGGGGAAGTTGAAAGGTCTGAAGATAGATTAGTCACCTGGGCCAGATGGACTACACCCCAGAGTTATGAAAGAGGAAGGTGAGGAGATTGGGGAGGCATTAGTAATGATCATTCAAGAATCACTAGATTCTGGAGTGGTTCTGGAGGGCTGAAAAATTGAAAACATTACTCCACTCCTTAAGAAGGGAGGGAGGCAGAAGAAAGAAGATTATAAGTCATTTAATATGACTTCAGTACTTGTGAAGATATTGGAGTCCATTTTTAAGGATGAGGTTTCAAGATACATGGAGACACATGATAAAATCATCGTCATTATCGTGGCTTACCCTCAAGGTCGAGGATGATGGTCTTTGTTCCATTTCCACAGAGCGAAGACACCTGTGCATGTATTTGTTTAACGTGCACTTGATGTTGTACTCCAAGAAGCACACGATACTTCACAAATCAACCAACTGATTCCAATGGCGTGGAAACCACGACGATTGGAGCTGATGGATTTGTTGCAGCCTTCATCTGCCTTCACAGCCATTGAGTTCGAAATACTTTCGTCCGCCTGTTCCACCGTTGAGGTCTTGGTTGGATTGTTCTTTGTCAGGGACCTCACCCTCGACCTTACCGCCATGGGTGACCCTACCAGGAGCATAGCTCCAAACGGCATCGCTCTCGGGATCTCAGGACCACACAAGCTTCTCCACCACGACGAGGTGACAATCCATGGAGAAGACATGATAAAATAGGGCAAAGTCACCGTGGTTTCCTAAAGTAGAAATCTTCCCTGACAAATCTGTTAGAATACTTTGAGGAATTAACAGGCAAGATCGACAAAGGATAGTCAGGGTATGTTGTTCAGTTGGATTTTTAGAAGGCCTTTAACAAGGTGCCGGACATGAGGCTGCTTAACAAGATCAGAGCCCATGGAATTACAGGAAAAATACCCGCATGTATAGAGGATTGGCTGACTGGGAGGAGGCAAAGAATTGGAATAAAGGGAGCCTATTCTGATTGGCTGCCAGTCACTAGTGGTGTTCTGCAGGGCTTAGTATTGGGACTGCTTCTTTTGACGTTATATGTTGACAATTTGGATGACAGAATTTGATGGCTTTGTGGCCATGTTTGCAGACAATACGAACATAGATAAAGGGCCTGATAGTATTGAGGAAGCAGGGAGTCTACAGATGAACTTTGACAGATTGGGAGAAAGGGCAAAGAAGCAGCAGATGGGTTATCGTGCAAGGAAGTGTTTGTTTATGCACTTTGGTAGAAGGAATAAAAGTGAAGACTATTTTCTAAATGGGGAGAAAATTGAACAATCTGAAGTGCAAGGGGACTCAGGAGTCTTTGTGCACGTTTCCCTGAAGGTTAACTTCCAGATTAAGGCAATGGTACGGAAGGCGAATGCAACATTAGCATTCATTTCGAGTGGTCTCGAATGTAAGAGCAAGGATGTGATGCTGAGGCTTTATAAAGAATTGATCAGACCAGACATGGAGTATTGTGAACTGTTTTGGGCCCTTTATCTAAGAAAAGATGTGCTGCCATTGGAGACGGTCCGGAGGAGCTTCACGAGATTGATTCCAAGAATAAAAGGGTTAACATATGAGGAGCGTTTGATGATTCTCAGCCTGTACTCTCTGGAGTTTAGAAGTGAAGGTGGAATCTCAATTAAACCTATTTAATATGAAAGGACTAAATCGTGTGGATGAGGAGAGGATGTTTCCTGTATTGGGCACGTCTAGGACCAGAGTGCACAGCCTCAGAATAGAAGGATGTCCATTTAGAACAGAGACGAGAAGGAATTTCTCTAGCCTGAGGGTAGTGAATCTATGGAATTCATTACCAGAGAAGGCTGTGGAGGCTGAGTCATTGAGTGTATTTAAAATTAAGGTTGATAGGTTCTTGGTTAGTCAGGGCATCAAAGGTTATGGAGAGAAGGCAGGAAAATTGGGTTGAGAGGAATAATCATGATGGAATGGCAGAACAGACTCGATGGGCCAAATGGCCAGGTTCTGCTCCTATGTCTTATGGAGTATGTGCACAGTTCTGTTCTTCCTGGGATGGATGGACACGCACTAGAAGGAATGCAGCAGATGTGTTCCAGAGTGGTTCCTGGAGTGGGAAGTTGTTGTGTGAGGGGAGATGAAGAACTTTCTCATCACGCTGCACCCAAGCTGAGCATTTGATTCTGTTGTTCGGCACAGTGTCCAGAAAGTGTGGAAATAAAAGCTTTTTTAAAAAATGATATGAGCATTTTGTTCATCAGTTCACTAGCCCAGACCCACCACATATATCTTCTGATGTATTCTCCTTTTGTCCTGTCAATCATTTGTCTTCAAATACTCCATTTGATTTTAGCATCTGATAATTAAAAAGGGTATACACCACTCTTCCTCGGGCTTCCAATGGATGGGTTAACTCTCTCCCTTGCTTTGAGGCATTCCCTTCCTCAGGATAATCCATGTATTAATTTGTCTGCAAAAGTCACCAGATTTGTCTGTCTGCAGTGGATGAGGAAAAATATTCATTAGGGGAACGTCTGGACCGGAATCAACCTCAGGGCTCTGAACTTCTGGTTATTAAAGGCTAATGAAATTAAACACAATATATAGATGTGTAGTTGTTCACATAAAGCAAATTCACCATGCCTAGATCTAAAACAGAATTCTCCCGAAGATTTGAATTAGAATTGATGAGTAATTAAAATCTATTCCGATTGGAGCAGTCTTTGCTGATCACATTACACAGCATTTACCCATATAATAATTAAAATCATTGCTGATCATTATTTCACTATTAGTTCACATTTTCCCCAAAATATCCTGGATGAAAAATACCAAGTCCTGGGCTGACTACTTCCCCTGTTCCCCAATACTACGACATCCCACCACCAAACCGTCTCTCCTTCAATCAGTGCGGCTGTGACAACTGTAAGATCTGATCTTCTCACTCACTGCAATGAGGATCAGAGTTGAGGTTGTCGAAGCAAGACCCAGCTAGTCTTCATATTAACTCACGCAGTCATTCAACGTGGCATCTGTTGTTTCACTCCATCGATAATGATGCAATTACCTCACAAGCTCGTTTTAAGTCATATGTGAAATGGTCTTATTTTAGGCCATTTCACATGCTCTCAAGAAGATAAGGTGACGTATTTTTCAGAGTTTTGCCCTGTTGAGCAGAAGGTTGTTTTAGCCAGTCCATCATGGCTGTAACCCTCCCAACCATTGAGCGCATCTACATGGATCATTGTCACCGGAAAGCAGCATTCATCATTTGAGACCCCTACTACCCAACTCATGCTCTCTCCTCACTGTTGCCATCAGGAAGAAGACAGGACTCACACCACCAGTTTCAGGAACAGTTATTACTCTTCAGCCATCAGGTTCTAGAACCAGAGGTGGTAACATCATAACTTCATTCAACTTCACTGCCCCATCACTGGACTGTTTCCACAACCAATGGACTCACTTTCAAGGACTCTTCATCTCTTGTTCTTGATACTTATTGCTTATTTATTCATTATTATTAGTTCTTTCTTTTTTTTGCATTTGCACAATTTGTTGCCTTTTGCACACTGGTTGTCCACCCTGTTAGGTATGATCTTTCACTGATTATGTTATGGTTATTGGACTTATTCAGTATGCTTGCAAGAAAATGAATCTCAGGTGTATATAGAGACATACTTGCACTTTGATAATAAATTTACTTTGAATGTAGAAGGTTTGATGATAAATTGTGATCTGTTACAGGCCAACCTGTGGTTCCAAACCATTGAACCCTGGGCTTGAACATTTGAATGTCCTAGATCCTCTGTCTGTTCCTGGTGCTAAATTTCTAATTTCCTCAGCAGTTCCAGTGGAGTGGAGCAGAGGAGCCCACTGTTACTGGGTTCCCCATCCTCCAGTTGAGCTCAAGGCTTTGGACACTCCTTGGGGTTAAAGTGCTCAGATTAGGAGGCAAAGAAGGCATGAGGAGGCAAATTTATTTCTCTAGATTATTTTAATTTGATTTTTTTTATTGTATTTTTTAAATTTTGAGTTTTAAGTGATTTAATTCAGTTTTAATAATTTTGTAATGAGTCTGATTATCAGAGGCATTAAATGATTTAATTCAATTTTAATAACTTTGATCTGTCTCGGAATGTCACCGGCATTCAAACATTGGCCTCACAACTTTTTCAGACTGCCTTTGGATGAGGGGGTTTAGTCAGCTGTCAGGACTTTGGGAGAAGCCTTCTGAGTAGGCCCTCAACATGGCCTGCTCTCATTGGTCAGATGCCACTGCTGAGGACTAGGGCTGGTGGGATTGGCCCTCTCTGTCCAGATAAGTATGGGTGTTGGAGCTTGCTGGAGGAAGGGTAAACTTAACTCAAAAGAGGCTCAGTTTAGTGAGCATTATCTATTCACAGGGAGAGCCAGCCACCTGCAGACACCGCGGTGCTGACGGCAACATCGCTGCCACCCGATAGTGGCTTGAAGCACCTGCCCCAGCAGCCAGAGGATGCTGACAACCAGAAGAACATCAAGCTCGTGACGCTGCCGACAAGAGACATCGAGCACACTGTCAGTGTGAACATCCCGGTGACCATCACTGCTCCCCCTGGAGAGACCACACTACTCCCAAGTGAGTGACAGAATGGGGCGTTGGATCTCTTCTGTTTGCCATTTTGTGGACCTGAATTGGTTGGTGGTTGTGGGACCAACCTGAGAGACCACACATAGAAACATAGAAAATAGGTACAGGAGTAGGCCATTCGGCCCTTCGAGCCTGTGCTGCCATTCAGTATGATCATGGCTGATCATCCAACTCAGAACCCTGTACCTGCCTTCTCTCCATACCCCCTGATCCCTTTAGCCACAAGGGCCATATCTAACTTCCTCTTAAATATAGCCAATGAACTGGCCTCAGCTGTTTCCTGTGGCAGAGAATTCCACAGATTCACCACTCTCTGTGTGAAGAAGTTTTTCCTCATCTCGATCCTAAAAGGCTTCCCCTTTATCCTTAAACTGTGACCTCTCGTTCTGGACTTCCCCAACATCGGAAGCAATCTTCCTGCATCTAGCCTGTCCAATCGCTTTAGAATTTTATATGTTTCAATAAGATCCTCCCTCAATCTTCTAAATTCCAGTGAGTATAAGCCTAGTCGATCCAGTCTTTCTTCATATGAAAGTCCTACCATCCCAGGAATCAATCTGGTGAACCTTCTCTGTACTCCCTCTATGGCAAGAATGTCTTTCCTCAGATCAGGGGACCAAAACTGCACACAATACTCTAGGTGCGGTCTCACCAAGGCCTTGTACAACTGCAGTAGAACCTCCCTGCCCCTGTACTCAAATCCTTTTGCTATGAATGCCAACATACCATTTCCCTTTTTCACTGCCTGCTGTACCTGCATGCCCACCTTCAATGACTGGTGTACAATGATACCCAGGTCTTGTTGCATCTCCCCTTTTCATAATCGGCCACCATTCAGATAATAATCTGTTTTCCTGTTCTTGCAATCAAAGTGGATAAGCTCACATTTATCCACATTAAATTGCATCTGCCATGAATTTGCCCAGTCACCCAACCTATTCAAGACACCCTGCATCCTCTTAGCATCCTAAACATAAGGGATTAGTTTAGTTTGGCATTTAGATAGAACATAGAGCTTTACCACCCCACAGTACAGTATGTTGTGCTGACTTAGACTTATAATCGCTGGTCTACATTTTATTCCAAATCATGTGCACTCAGCGGCCAATTTATTAGGTAACGATACTCAGTCATTAATGCAAATATCTAATCAGCCATTCATGTGGCAGAAACTCAATGCATTAAAACATGCAAATATGATAAAGAGACTCAGTTGTCATTCAAATCAAACATCAGATTGGGGAAGAAATGTGATCCAAGTGACTTTGACCCTGGAATGACTATTGGTGCCAGATGGGGTGGTTTGAGTATCTCAGAACCTGCTGATCTCCTGGGATTTTCACATAAGTCGGGCTCTAGAGTTTGCAGACAATGAAGCAAAAAACAAATCAACATCCAGTGGGTTGCTGTTCTGTGGGTAAATACACCTTCTTACTGAGAGAGATCAGAGGAGAAAGGCCAGATTAGTTCAAACTGACAGGAAGGCAACAGCAACTCAAATAGCCACCCGTTACAACAGTGGTGTGTAGAGGAGCATATCTGAACACACAACAGGTTGAACCTTGAAGCGGATGGGCTACAGCAGCAGAAGACCATGAACATACACTTTGTGGCCAATTTATTAGGCAGAGGAGGTATTCTGCGAGCAATTTAACCCTTCCCTCCCTCACAGCCCAAACACTCCATTTTCTTACATCATGAAACTAAGAGTCTCTTAAATGTCCCTATTGTATCAGCCTCTACCACCACCCCTGGCAATGTGTTCCAGGCCCCTATCACTCGTTATAAAAAAAACCTACACAACAAATATCTTGATCTATGATGGATGTGCTGGACTAATTAAAATTGTTTAATTACAGGATTAGTTGGTACAAAATCTAAGGAGGCTGTTTCTGTAATGTATGATATGTCCTATATTGGTTGGCATCAGTCTGTCTCGAATGATTTACTGTTAGGTGGTGATGATCATCAGCACAAGCCTGGGAGGAAGGTTGGAAATTCCTGAGATGTCCAGTCATCAAGATCCCTCTCTTGGTGTCACCAATGTAGTCCAAAGGAAAGCTTATGAAGCAATAGGTTTGGTACCAGCTTGGCTGCAGGAGCTGCTGGAAGGATGTTCAATGACATCCAGCCGCCTTAGGGACTCCACTCCGGATTTGCGGTCTGGGTTTACTCCCGTAGCCTTCGTCTCTCCCGAGGCTACCCACAAGGCAGTGGGACTATTTACGCATAGCTGGGGATCTGGTTCATGAGCACCAGGGCCTGCATGCTACACGTGCAGATCTCCTCTCCATCTTCTGTAGTTCAGCCTGAGTCCGAAAGGAGCTCAGTTTCCATGTGTTGCCAGTGAGGAGGCACTTCATGAGGCTTGCAGTTGGAGAGGCTGTGTACTGGCAGGGAGACACTTGCACATTCACCTCTCCTTTCAGCGAGTCTGCTAGCCAACGGTGGAAGCTGAAGGTGAAAATGACAAGTAGTACCCACTAAACTACCACACTAGGTGCATCACAACAGCCATTTTGACATTATACTGTATTAAAATTATAATTCTATTGTTCTATATTTAACTGTACCAAAATGCAAGAGTGTGGTTTAGACATTTCATGTCAGAAAGATGTTAGTGCAGTAAATCATTGCTGGTGCTCAGCAACAGTGATCAGCAGAACAGATTCAGTCTCTACAGATGCCGGTGTAGGACCGCTGGGCTAGTTGGGAGGTTGATGAAAATCTGAAGCAGGACTGTACTCTGGCTTATAAACATCTTCAGTGAGTCAGTTCAGAACCGTGTGTGATGTCTGCATTGAATGCTACTTGTAAGCACGGTCCCTCCATTTATTCCCAATGTTGGGACAACAAAGCTAATTACAAGCTAATAATAGTTTATAGATGTTAAAGCCTTCATATTCTCTTCTTAACATAGTGGCTGCTGGGCATATTATTATCATACTTAGATCACGTACCTGACATACCTGGTCCTCTTATGAAAATGAACTGGCTGCTCTTTCTGATTTTTTTCTCTTTCCACCTCTACATCTGCATAACCTTAGATCCAGACACCAACAGTAAAAGGGAGACCATGGACTTGTAAACCCCAAGATTTGTCTGTTGCCCCCAATGTCTTCAAACAATGTTTTAAATGAATCAGTAGCCCAACTCTGAGATCTTCAGCCATTCCAAGCTGATATAGTCATCAGATGTCTGACAATCTGAGTATCAAATGTTTTCTCCTTAGTCAGGGTATTTGAGGTGTGGTCTGGGTGGATCATAGAGAATGACACGGTGGATCTTGGTACTTTGGTGTGGCACAAATCAAAAGGGATCACATGAGAGACTAGTTACCAAAATTTACAATCCTTTTCTTAAAGAGAATGGAGGAAAATGGGGAAAGAAGCAAAGAAGGGGGCTAAATAAATGTTTGTAAATTGATGGTGTGTGTGATGGGCCCTCTTTGTCTTTCATTTAGATGGTAATAGACATTTTGACACAACATATGCAAGCAATTACATTGACATTTACCATCTGAAACATTGTTTGGTTTGTCGTGCTATGTGAAGTGTAGTGATGAGACGGTGAGTAAAGAGGCGGTTCGCCAGGGTAGCACAGGGAACTGTGGACGCAAGTTGTGAAGAAAGGAAAATGCCAGGGTTTTCACTGATGCGAAAAAGTCTAAAAACTGATCTAACAGGGACTTTGAAATTCATAAAAGGTTTGAAAAGGCAAGCACTGAAAATACTATTTGATGGCAAATAAAGGGGAAGGAACTGGTGATTAGTGTATAAGATCAGAGGATTTCCAGAACATGGAATACACTACTGTGTGGCTATTACAACAAAGTGGATAATAATTTGGAAAGGGAAATTATATGACACACAAATAGGATGAGAGCCAAAGAGCTATGCTGCATTAGGCTGCTGCTCTCTCAGAATAGGTCTCCAACTGAGGATGATTTCACCCTACCAATTACCAAGAAAGGCTTATTGTTAGTGCTTAGAATTCACTTTTAAATAACCTGTCTTGCTGATACTGAAATATACTTTGTATTATGGTGTTCCATGATTCTACACAGAGCTCAGAGTTCTGAAAAAGACAACTTTCGTTCCTTTTGGATGTGAGGTATCGAATATACAATGCAGCCTGTGTGGACTGAAATGAGCACGCACTGGGGAGCCCTGCACAGTAAGCCAGTTCTGGTTTTGTGGGTACAGTCATTTAATGATGGAATTGCTTCTCCAGAGGTTTAAGAAAGAGGAGAGATGCCTCTTGACTTCAGCTAGAGGTAACATGGCCTGTGGAATAATGGCGGCAACAATTTGCCGGGCGCTGTCTATTTAGCAAAGAATAGGATGCCGCCTTTGGTGGCATATTTGGCTGATCGATGAGCCAAAGGAAAGGCCTTATACCTCCTTGCCCGCCCGCTGGTGGCAAACACTCACGTACTTACAGTGCAAAAACTTTCACCTAAGAAGACTCTTGAAATAAACTTAGGATACATTTCTTCATTTGGTTTCAATAGCTGTGCAGTCATTGAATAGCAATGTTTAATTAATATAGCTACTCCTCATGAATTGTAAATTTAAATGTACCATCACATCAATTGAAAAATTAAACTCTTCACTGACTGCTTTTTGTTTCCCCCTTCTAACTGTTTACACAATCATGTTTGTATCTTTTTTAGTCAATAACGTTGGTGTTGATTTGGAAAGTATGTCGAAACCGGAGGAAAAGAAAGCTGTGGACGCTGATGATTTGATTAAAAATGGGCCAAGACAGATCCCGCCCTTCAGCTCCATGTTCATCTTCAGTCCAACCAACCCGTAAGTACCAACATTGGAGGAGCCGACCCCTCAATACACCTCATCGCCTGCGTGTTTCCTTGTTCTCTGAACCATTAAATTTCCAAAGCAAAAGCAGAAGATGCTGGAAACACAAACAGAAGAAAATCTACAGTTGCTGGAAGTTCAGAGCGACACCCATAAAATGCTGGGGGAGCTCAGCAGATCAGGCAGTGTCAATGGGAAAGAGTAAACAGTCCACGTTTCTGGTTGAGACCCTTCTTCAGGGCGTCCCGGCCCAAAACATTGACTGTTTACCCTTTTCCATAGATGCTGCCTGATCTGCTGAGTTCCTCCAGCATTTTGTGTGTGTGAGATGCTGGTAACACTGAGTATTCAGAGAGCATCTACAGAGCTGGAAGATGAATCAAAGTTTCAGGGCAATGTCAAAATTCTGATGAAGGGTTATTGCTCTGAAACATTGATGCTGTTTCCCTCTCCTGACCTGCTAAATGTTTCTATCATTTCTCTCATTGTGTTATATTTCCAGCAGTGTGTTTTTTTCCCTGCTATTCCTTATCCTCCTGAAAGATCTAATGTTGCTGTACATTACTGCAAGTTTACAGGAATAACTTACAGCAAAATAGACTGTTGAATTATAGTTACAGCACATTAATGATGAAGGACATGCTTCCTGAGTGTTATGTTAAGACAAGAGGTAAACTCCTGGATATGTCATTATGATCTATGTAACCAAACTATGCTGCTTTGTGGCATGGTAACATCGTGGTTAGCACAATGCTTTACAGTACAGGTTACCCGGGTTCAGTCCCCTCTGCTTCCTGAAAGGAGTTTGTACACTTGCTCTGTTACCGCATAGGTTTCCTCGCACAGTCCAAAGACATACTGGTTGGTAGGTGAATTGGTCATTGTAAATTGCCCAGTGATTAGGCCAGGATTAGAGTGAATGCAAGCAGGCTTTTTCCACTGAGGCTAGGAGAGAAAAAAACCATAGATTAAGAGTGAAGGGGGAAAAGTTTAAAGGGAACATTGGGGGGCTTCTTCATGCAGAGAGTGGTGGGAGTGTGGAATGAGCTGCCAGATGAAGTGGTGAATGCAGGCTCACTTTTGACATTTAAGAAAAACTTGGACAGGTACATGAATGAGAGGGGTTTGGAGGGATATAGCCCAGGTCCAGGTCAGTGGGACTAGGCAGAAAAATGGTTTGGCACAGCCAAGAAGGGCCAAAAGGCCTGTTTCTGTGCTGTAATGTTCTATGGCTCTATGATTACACCAGGGGGAATGCTGGGCAGCACAGCTTAAAAGGGCAGGAGGGCCAATTCTGTGCTGTATAAAAATAAAATAATACACTCAATTAATCCCTCAGTAAATACAGTACAAATAAATGATAGATTGGCTCAGTAACGTGTATAGAAAAACACCAAATGTGTCCGGGAAACACTCAGTTTCTGTTGATGGATAGGAACAAATGGCCTGAAGTGTGCCATTGATTAATTGCAACAGGTGAATGAGCACCAAAATCCGAGAGCCACAATTGAAATAAAGAACATTAAGTAGCGAGCTTTCCATCAAGCCAAAGATTCTGATGGAACATGTTAAATGTGAAGAAGTTAACTGTAAAAATTTTCACCCATAGTTTAATGGAGTTGTGGGTATATCAGATGGTGTTATTGTTTCCATGAGATTATTAGACAGATTTCTAGAATGGACTGAGACTCCTTTCATAAGACATTACAACACAGGAGCAGAATTGGGGCAATTGGTCCATTGAGTCTGCCATTCCATTGTGGCTGATTTATTTTCCCTCTCAACCCCATTGTCCTGCCTTCTCCCCATAACCTTAGATGCCTTTGCGAATCAAGATCCTATCAACCTCTGCTTTAAATATACCCAATGACTTGGCCACCACAACCATCTGTGGCAGTGAATTCCACAGATTCACCTCCACTTTACAAAGAAACTCCACCTTATCTCTTTTCTAAAGGGATGTCCTATTCTGAAACTGTGCCTTCTGGTTCTAGACTCCCCGACTATAGGAAACACCCTCACCACATCCACTCTCTTTAGGATTCCAATATTAAATAGGTTTCAATGAGACCCTTTCCTATCTTTCTTATAAACTCCAGAAAATACGTGCCCGGGGCCATCAAATGCTCCTCAAACTTTAACCCTTTCATTCCAAGGATCATTCTCATTAACCTCCTCTGGACTCTATCCAATGTCGACCTGCGACATTGGGTAAAGGTATCTTCAATCAAAAGAGAGTCATTAGAAGTACTGGTCTTTTTCTCTTTCTAAAAGTAATATTGCTACTTCTAAAAGTGTGTTCTGATCGGATCTGATTTAAATTGTTGTTAGGGTACAAGGTTCAGTGTCTTTGAAGCAGCCCAAAGCAATGTTTCAGAATAATTCCCTTTTATTTCATTTCGATAAATGAATGCTATACTTTTCCTGCTGTCACGATGTGAACAAGCACACAGGCTGACGTGAATGATCACAGTGACAGGACCATTCCTGTGCACTCAGTCAGACATCTGCAGCTTTCCAGCTGGCTTCCTCTCTGAAAAGGGTCTTTCTTCTACTTGTCCAGTGGGCCAGGCTGAATGACTGCAGTAACATGCTGATTCACAGCAGCAGTCTTGTGACCAGGGCTTAGCCGTATGCCCAATTAACTCTCCAACCTGATGCAGTGTAATCTTTGTAAAGGTCGCTGTGTTTTATGGGCTAATTGCAAAAAAAAAAGTTACTGCCTTTAACCTGACCTTTACCTTTAAAATCTGGCTGTGTAATGTCAGTGCTGTACAGGGGTTTGGTGTGGGTGGTGGCGATTTGGAGCATCCGTTAAGTGAATCAAGGACCAAGGGCCCAGCCTCAGAATAGAGGGACATCCATTTAGCACAGAGATGAGGAGGAATTTCTTTAGCCACACGGTGGTGCATCTGTGGAATTCATTGCCATGGACGACTCGGGAGATCGAGTCATTAAGTGTACTTAAAGCAGAAGCTGATTGGTTCTTGGTTAGTCAGGACGTCAAAGGTTACGGAGAGAAGGCAGGAGATTGGGGTTGAGAGGGATAATAAATCAGTCATGATGGAATGGCGGAGCAAACTCGAGGGATCTAATTCTGCTCCTAAGTCTTATGGTCTTAAGAGGATCAGGATGCTGGCCATTAGTAAGTCTAGCATGAAGAGTCAGCATTCTTGAAGTCACTCTGATTGGATTGTATCGTAGCCTTCCCCTGTCAATTATCAACAGGAACTGGAGGAGCAAATTTGTAGAAAGACTGCAGCTAGTTGTAAACATAATGGGGTAACATTAGTAGGAGATAATAACTTCCCTAATATTGACTGGGCAAACCAAAGTGTAAAAGGCTTGGATGGAATGGAATTTGTGAAGTGTGTTCAAGAGAGCATCCTTTATCAACTTCTAGCAAGAACTACTAGAGAGAGAGAGAGCAACACTGATCTCCTCCTGGGAGACGAGACAGGGCAAATGGTGGAAATGTTTGTTAGTGAGCCCTTTATGACAATAATTCTAATGATTTTAAAATAGTCAGGGTGAGGGAATCAACTGATTCACATGTTATGGTCCTGAAATGAGGCAGAAAAGTTTGGGCTTATTAGGAGAAATCTCGCAGTGGCTAATTGGTTGCAGGGAAAGGAACTTCAGTCTTGTGAAGTGTGATGTGAGGAGTTCAGAGCCAGTGTCTTCCAGCTAGGCTGAAACACTGGATAACGAGAGGTATTAAAGCTAGTTATTAAGGTTAAGAAGAAAGAGGGAGGTATACACTGTGCACTAGCAATTGGGAACCAGTAAATCTCTTGATGACTTCAAGAATTGTAGCAGTACATTTCAGAGAGAACTAAAGAGGGCAGAAAGGGGATATGAATTGAGTCAGCATGTAAGGTGAGGCAAAGTCGCAAGAGATTTTCTTGGTATAAAAGGGTGGCAAGGGAGAGAATAGATTCCCTTAAGGATGACCATCTGTGTGAAACCAAAGGAAATGCAAAGATTTTTAATGAATTACAAATATCACTCCACTCTTTAAGAAGGTTGGGAGGCAAAAGATGGGAAACTATGGGCCATTTAGCCTGACTTCAGTGGTTGGGAAGATTTTGGAGTCGATTATTAAGGATGAGGATTCAGTATATTTGGAGCACATGATATCATAGGCCAAATTCAGCATGGTTTCCTTATGACAGGGAAAATCTTGTCTGACAAATCTGCTGGAATTCCTTCAGGGAATAACAGGCAGGATAGATGGAGGAGAATTGGTGGATGTTGTGTACTTGGATTTTCAGAAGACCTGAGACAAGGTGCCGTACATGAGGCTGCTAAACAAAATTAGAGCCCATGCTATTACAGAAAAAAATACTAGAATGAATATAATATTAGCTGACTGGCAGGAGGCAAGGAATCTGGTTGACCGCCATTGACTGCTGGCGTTCCACAGGGGTTGTATTGGGACCACTTCTTTTCACGTTATATGTCAATGACTTCAATGATGGAATTGACGGATTTCTGGCCAGGTTTGCAGATGATATGATGGTAGGTGGAGGAGTAAATAGTGTGGAGGAAGCAGGCAGTCTGCAGAAGGACCTAGACAGATTAAGAGAACAGGCAAAGAAGTGGCAGATGGAATACAGTGCTGGGAAGTGTATGGTCATGCACTGAAGGAAAAAAGGTGTAGACTGTTTTCGAAATGGGGAGGAAATTCAGAAATTTGAGGGGTAAAAGGAGTTAGAAGTCCTCATGCGGGATTCCCCAAAGGTTTACCTGCAGGCTAAGTTGGTGGTAGGGAAGGCAAATGCAATATTAGTGTATATTTCAAAGGACTAGAATATAAAATCACAGATGTAATGCTGAAGCTTTGTACGGCATCAGTTAGACCAGACTTGGTGGATTTTGAGCAGTTTTGGGCCCCTGATCTAAGAAAGGATGTGCTGGCATTGGAGAGGGTTCACAAGGTTCTCAAGACCGATTGCGGGACTGAAATAGTTAACTTATGAGGAGCATTTCTGGTTCTGGGCCTGTATTTTAGAAGAATGAGGGGTATCTCCTGGAAATCTATTGAATACTCCTAGATAGAGTAGATGTATTCAGGATGTTTCCTATAGTAGGGCAGTCTATGACCAGAGCTCACAGCCTCAGAATAGAAAGATGGCCCTTTAGAACAGAGATCAGGAGGAATGCCTGTAACCAGAGAGTGGTGAATCTGTGTAATATATTGATGATTGTGGAGGCCAAGTCATTTGACATATTTAAAGCAGAGGTTGTTCAGTTTTTGATTAGTAAGGGTGTCAAAGGTGAGAGGGAGAAGGCAGGACAATGGGGTTGAGAGGGATAATAATTCAGCCACTATGGAATGGTGAAGTGGACTTGATGGGCCGAATGGCCTATTTCTATTTCTTATAGTTTTGCGGTCTAATTTTACTGTGGAGAAAACAACGGAAGCTCAGGAAATAGATGGGTATTACCTTGGACCACACAGGAATTAGCAGGGAGGAGGTATTGGAGGCCTTGAAGTGCATTAAGGTGAATAAAACCCCAGGGCCTGACCTAGTGCATTCTGGGACCTTGTGCGAAACTGAAGAAGAAAATGAAATGCAGAGGCCTTTGCAGAGATTTTTGCTTTATCTTGGTCACAGTTGAAGTTCCAGAGAACTGGAGAGTGGCTGCTGTGGGACCATTGTTTAAAAAGGGTAGCAACAAGAAACCAGGAGCCTACCAGCCAGTGAGCCTGGCATGGGTTGCGGATAAATAGCCAGAGGGGATCTTGAGGGAGAGGAGCTACCAACATTTGGAGAGACAGGGTTTGATTCAGACCAGTCGGCACAGCTTTGTGCAGGGTATGTTACAGAGCCGTAGAGCACTGCAGTGCAGAAGTAGGCCCTTGGGCCCGTCTAGTCTGTGCTGAACTGTTATTCTGCATTTCGACCACAGCCCTCCATACCCACCCATCTACGTAACTATCCAAAATTGTCATAAATGTTGTATTCAGAGCCCACCTCCACTTCAGCTGGCAGCGGGTTCAACACTTGCACCACTCTCACACTTGCCTGCATTAAGTTCCCTCTACCCTTTTTCCAGTGGGCGCAGATTCCATTGCAGGCTTTGATGGTCTTCCTCATTGTGCACTACTATCTTGGTGTCACCTGCAAATTTGCTGATTCTCTTCACCACATTATCATCCAAATCATCAATATAGAGGACCGACAACGGAGCCAGCGGCAATCCCTCTGTCACTCCATTAGTCACAGACCTCCAGTCAGAGAGGTGATCATCTACTACCATTCTCTGGCTTCTCCTGCAAAGCCAATGTTGAATCCAATTTACTACCTCATTTGAATGCCAAGTGACTGAACTTCCTAATCAACCTCCCATGTGGAACTTTGTCAAAGGTCTTGCTGAAATCCATGTAGACGTCTTCTACTGCCTTTCCTTCATCAACTTTCCCATCTCTGTAAGATTGGTTAGACACGACCTACCATGCATAAAACCATGTTAACTATCCCAAATCAGTCCTCATCTATCCAAATACCTTCATATCCTGTCCCTTAGAAAACCTTCTAATAACTTGTGCATTATTGCCGTCAAGCTCACTGACTATAATTTCCCAGCTTATTCTTAGATCCTTTCTTGAACAATGGAACAATATTAATTATCCTCCAATCCTCTAGCCCCTCTGTGGTGAAGCAAATTTTAAATACCCCTGCCAGAATCCCAGCAATTTCTGCATTAGCCTCTCACAGGGTTCAATGGGACACCTCTTTAGGGTCTCGCATCTTATCCACCCTAATACGCCTCAAGGCAGAAAGCAGCTCCTCTTCCATAATCCACAGATAATCCATGACCTCGCTACAGTTTTGCCTCATCTCCATTGATTCTGTGTCCGTCTCCCAAGTAAATACAGATGCCGAAAAGCATCCACTTAAGATCTCCCCTATCTCTTTCTCACTGTGACCAGAAAGACCATGAGACATCGGCTCAGAATTAGGTCATTTGCCCCATCGAGTCTGCTCCGCTGTTTCATCATGGCTGATCTATTATTATTCTCATTCGCTTTCTCCTGCCATCTCCCTCTAATCTTCGACTTCCCAATTAATCAAGAACCACCTTAAAATTCTGCTTCAAATATACGTACCCAAAGACTTGACTTGCAGGGCCATCTGTGGCAATGAATTCAATCGAATCACACCCTCTGGCTAAAGTAATTTTCCCTCATCTCTGTTCTAAATGGACATACCTCAATTCTGAGACTATGCTACCTGGTCCTAGACTCCCCCACCATAAGAACATCTTCTTCACATCCACTTTATCCAGACCTTTCAATATTCAATAGGTAGCAATGAGATCCCTCTCATTCTTCTAAACCCCAGTGAGTACAGGCCCAGAGCTATCAAATTCTTCTCATATATTCCACCCTTAAACTCCCTCAAGGCAGAAAGCACCTCCTCTTCTGTAATCCACATATGGTCCATGATCTCGCTTCAGTTGTGCCTTCCCCCTTTTCTCCTGTATCTCTTTCATCAATCAACTTCCCAGCTCTTTACTTCACCCCTTCCCCCTCCTGGTTTCACCTATCACCTTGTGTTTCTTCCTCCCTTCCTCCCATCTTCTAACTGATTCCTCCT
Source organism: Hypanus sabinus (assembly GCF_030144855.1). NCBI lineage: Eukaryota > Metazoa > Chordata > Chondrichthyes > Myliobatiformes > Dasyatidae > Hypanus > Hypanus sabinus. Next base: position 61,365,110 of record NC_082723.1, on the reverse strand, counting down.
CTTCTTTACTCCGGTCCCGGTGAAGGGTCTCGGCCCAAAACGTCAACTGTACTCTTTTCCATAGATGCTGCCTGGCCTGCTGAGTTTCTCCAGCATTTTGTATGTGTTGCTTGGGTTTCCAGCATCTGCAGATTTTCTCTTGTTCATGACTGGACTTCTCATATATTAATCCTTTCATTCCTGGAGTAATTCTTGTGAAGTTCCTATGGACCCTCTCAAAGGCCAGTGCATCTTTTCTTAGCTAAGAGACCCAAAACTGCTCACAATACTCTTAAGTGTAATCTGACCAATGCTTTATAAAGCCACAGCATCACATCCTTGCTTTTGTATTCTAGTTCTCTCAAAATGATTGCTCGTATAGTACTTGCCTTCCTTACCATTCACTCAACCTGCAAGTTAACCTTTAGGGAATCTCTGCACCAACACTACTAAGTCCCTTTGCATGTCAGATTTTTGAATTTTCTACAATTTAGAAAATAGTCTACACCTTTATTCCTTCTTCCAAAGTGCATGACCATGCATTGTCCTACATTATATTCCATTTGCCACTTCTTTGCCCATTCCTTTAATCTGTCTAAGTTCTTCTCCATACTCCCTGCTTCCTCAACACTACATCCTCCTCCACCTTAGTTTGTATCACCTGCAAACTTGAACACAAAACCAGCAATTCCTTCATCCAAATCATTGACATACAACATTTAAAGTAGCAGTCCCAACACCAATCACTGCAGCACACCACTAGTCACCAGCAGACGACCAGAAATGGCTCCCTTTATTTTCACTCTTTGCCTCCTGCCGGTCAGCCAATCTTCTATCCATGCTCGTACCTTCTCCTGTAATATCATTGGCTCTTGTTAAGCAGCTTCACGTGCAGCACCTTGTCAAAGACCTTCTGAAAATCAAGTAAACAAAATTCGCTGACTCTCCTTTAACTGTCCTGCCTGTTAGATTCTCAAAGAATTCCAACAGATTAATCAGGCAAGATTTGCCCTTTAGAAAACCATGCTAACTTTGGCCCCATTTTATCATGTGCCTCCAAGTACCCCAAAACCTCATCCTTAATAATAGGCAACAACATATTTCCAGTCACTGGATTTAGGTTAAATGGGCTATAATTTCCTTTATTCTGACTCCCTCCCTTCTTAAAGAGTGGAACTCTTTTTTTTGCAGCTGCAGGAACCAACCAATCGTCTGAGCGGGGAACTTTGACGTGGCCTGAAAACCACACAGGCACTTGAAAAAAAATATGCATACTATGAATATTTGGAATGAAAATGGAAAAAAAAATCACATTCTTTTGATTTTATTTATTAATTGAAGGGTATAATGTAGTACAGTACAACAAGGAAAATCTTTAATGTTTGGTAAACATTTTCTAGCTGCGTCCAATTCCATCTTCCTGGCAACAAAGGCTATGTGTGTGGGTGCATTGTGCACCCGTGCGGCTTAAAGGGAACTGTGGAGTGGAGTGACATTTGCCATCTTCCAGCCCTCAGGAACCACTCCAGAATCTAGTAATTCTTGAAAGATCATTACTAATGCTGCTACAACCTCTTCAGCCACCTCTTTCAGAGTCTTGGGATGTAGTCCACCTTGTCCGGGTGACTAATCTATCTTCGGGCTTTTCAACTTCCCAAGCACCTTCTCCTTAGTTTAGCAATGACTGCCCCCGACAGTCTTGAATTTTTGGCACACTGTCTTCCATAGTGAAGACTGATGCATATAATTATTTAAGTTCCTCCGCCATTTCTTTGTCCCTCATTACCAACTCATCACTGTCATTTTCTTGCAATCCAGTATCCACTCTAATCTCTATCTTGGTCTTTATACCGTATGTCTGAAAAAACTTTTGGTATCCTCTTTTATATTATTGGCTAGCTTACCTTCATATTTTATCCTTTCTCTCCTTATGGCATTCCTTTTGTTGCATTCTGTTGATTGTTAAAAGTTTCCCAGTCCTCTAACTAACTTCCAACTAAGTTTTGCCGTATTATATGTCCTTCCTTTTGCTTTTGTGCTGTTTTTGACCTCTTGTCAGCAATGGTTGCTTCATCCTCCTTTTGGAACACGTCTTCATTTTTGGGATATATCTTTCACGCGCTTCTGAATTTCCCCCATAAACAGCAGCCCTCGCTGTTCTGCTGTCATCCTTCCAACCAAAATTGGCCAGCTCCTCTCTCATGCCTCTGTAATTCCCCTTACTCCACTGTAATACTGATGCATCTGACTTTAGCCTCTCCTTTTCAAACTGCAGTGTGAATTCTATCATTAAATGATCACTGCCTCCTAAATGTTACTTTACCTTAAGTCTCCTAATTTGCAGTACATAACGGGGTATATAGGTTCATTACATAACATTGAATCTGGAATTGCCATTCCCTTAGTGGGCTCAACCACAAGCTACTCAAAAAACCAGCTTATAATCATTCTGCAAATTCCCTGTTTTGGGATCCAGCACCAATGGAATTCTTTGCAATTTACTTGCATATTAAAATCCCCCATGATTATCACACCATTGCCCTTTGAACATGCCTCTTCTATCTCCTATTGTGATTTGTAGCCCACAGGGTCTTTTTACCCTTGCAGTTTCTTTACTCTATCCACAAGAATTCTATTTCTTCTGATCTATGTCATCTCTTTCTTTTTTTTATTTTTTTTATTTTTTCTTTCTTTTTTTTCACTATCCCCGTCCCTCCCTCCCTCCCTACCCGCTCCCTTCTCTCACTCTCTCGCCTCATGTCATCTCTTTCTGATGCACCATCAATAACTCACTCTGAGACGTAAAGGCGAGATATTGGCTTTTATTGACTGGAAGAAGGAACTAGCAGTGAGTGACCATCATACTACATCCTGGAGACTGAGGCCGAGCATCAGGCCTCGATCGCCTTTATACAGGGGTCTGTGGGAGGAGCCACAGGAGCAGTCAGCAGGGGGTGTGTCCAGACAGGCACACGTAGTTCACCACTCTTTCCAAAAGATTTGATTTCATTTTCCATGAATAGAGCCACCTCACCCCCTCTGCCTACTTGCATGTCTTTTTGATACGTGCATCCTTGAATGATAAGCTCCCAAATATTATCTTCTTTCAGCCACGACTCTGAGATGCCCACAAAATCACACCTGCCAATCTGCAACTGTGCCACAAGATCGTCTTCCTTATGCTGCGTGCATTCAAACATAAGATAGGCAGTCCTGTTTTCATCACCTTTTTTGATTTTGGCCCCCTGTGACATTTTAATTCATCCTACAAACTGCAATTTTGCCCTCTCATCAGCCTGTCCTTCACACTGATAAGCATATAAATAGTAACTCTCTGTGGTTGGTTTCCATTATAATTTGACATACCACTTATCTTAGCAGAACTGATTTGAAATTCATGGCTTCGTTAGCATGGCCTTTGATGGGGATTTGTTTCAGCATTCTGATGCATGGTTCAGTGACAGGAAGGTTTAAGGTCATAAAATTATGGTAATAGTGAACACAGCAGTGTTTTGTGGTCCAGCTTTATGCTGGTAATTTAGGGAAAACTCTGCTCCTTATGAAGTGAATGTGTTTTTTTCAGAACTGTACAAATGTTATTCTTCAGAATCTTTCAGAGGACAGAGTATCACTGAGCATAATTCATCTCTGGTCACCGGCACCAAACTCATGCTGGTGTCTTGCCACTGAGTAGCTGTCCTTTGTGCATTCAGTTCCTTTGGTGTTATTGAACCAAACAGGTGGGCCAAATATGAGACCATCAGCTTGCAGTCGTTCAGTACCCACAATTAAAGCCAAATTCCCACCCCCCCTCCCCACCATTTTGTACTCTTTGAATTAAGTACCAAGGTGAGTCTGGATTGAACAGCTGGTGAAAAAAAAATGCCTCCATTTACTGCAATTATTAAATGTTTTGACCGGTTTAAGAACCTGGCAAAATCTCAATATCAAGTTTCCAAGCTCTCTTTTTACTGATGTACCACAGTTACAAAGTCTTTCCTTTTCTGTAAACCTTGTCCCACATAAAGTTCACAGCCCCATTCTAATCCACGGTGTTTGATGCTATCAAGTTCCAAGCAGCCTTTTCTCATTTTTAATTCACTTCACTGCGGGGCTGATATTTATCGCCCATTTCTAGTTACGCCGCGGAAGTGACGGTGAAGTGTGGCTTTGAGGGGCTTGCTTGGTAATGAGTCGGCACTGCCAATGGTCCGGCGTCCTGTGTAAATCAGACCAGTTAAAGGACAACCTGTTCCCTTCCTGAGTCATTTTTAACATTGCCAGATTTTTATTCCTGGGTTTTATTCCTAAACTGCTCAAGTACACACATTGCTATGGTGAGATTTGAACCAGGCTTCTCCAAATTGGGTCCAGTCCTTATCACACCCAGTCATTTCTTTCTCAGACTGCAGGACTGGTTAACTTCAGTGGGCGGACATGGATGTATTTTCCAGAGTTTGAAGTGAAAATATAAAGTCTGTCTAATTAGCAGATTAATCCCTTGAAGGAAAACAGCTGTTTGGCAGGTATAAATAAAATTATTTCTGTTCAACACTTCATGCTGGGCTAGATAAAGTGAGAACAAGACCCATAAATGGTAGGGACATTCTGAATCTATCCAGTGAACTTCAGGCCACAGTGCCCTTCGACCAAACAAATGTTGGGCCTCTGTACCGGCTACTAACAAAATCCCCAATTTCTTGTTGAGAAGCTGGGGAGGGTTCACCTCCTTGAGCCCGATACCCCCCACTTTCCCATCAGCTCTCCCCAGATCCTCCCGGGCACCTCAACTGAAGGGCTGGTTATGGCGGCTGATTGGCCCATTAACGCACATTCCTTTGGATTGCTGGAAGGAAGTGGTTGCCGCAGGGAGAATGTGCAAAACCCACATAGAAGTCTGGATTGAGCCAGGATTTCCAGATTTGTCAGCCAGTGGCACTCCAAGCAGCACCCCTGTACAGCTGATACAGCAATTTGGGGTGGGTGTGAAGTTAGTTGATCACCTTGGAAGCGGCTGATGTTCCACCAGCCTGTGCCCATTCAACCTGGTGCAGCTTCCACATCAGATTCATGATCCCTGCCGCTTCCAGTGATTTGGTGCCTCACTGATGCACCATCAATAACTCTCGGAGACGTGAGGCGAGATATAGGCTTTTATTAGCTGGAAGAAAGAACAAGCAGCAATTGACCACCACACTACATCCTGGAGACTGAGAGGCCGGGGCTCGGTCTCCAATCGCCTTTACACAGGGGTCTGTGGGAGGAGCCACAGGAGCAGTCAGCAGGTGGGGGTGTGTCCAGACAGGTATATGTAGTTCACCACACTCATTGTTCTGCTAAGTGGTTTTATCCTAATGTCACAAGAGAACAGGACCAGTGGGTTCTATTTATATCCGTCCAGCAGCACTTCATGGAAGTCATTACAAGTTATCAAAAGCTGCATGCTGCAATATGTGGAGGAATGGGTCGCAGCCACGGACGACTTAGGTGAGCCCACAGAAAGCTGCTGATAATGTATTCTGAAAAGGGTATAGTTCAAAAATCAAGGTTACAGACATTCGTATGAGTGCAATGAAAAACTTGCAGCTTGTAGCATCATAAATTAAAAATAAATTATGCACAGATTTTATAGGAAAGGACGCATTAAGAACAGGAAAAAGCACCAAATCCATTTTAGTGCAAGGTGGTCATAGTGTTGCTAAACTCCAGTGATTAGGGTTGTTCAGGAACCGAATAGTTTAAGGGAAGCAGCTGTTCTTGAGCCTGGTGTTGTGGGACTTCAGGCTTCAGGTAGCTGTGAGAAGATGGCGTGGCCTAGCTGGTGGGGATCTTCGATGATGGAAGTTGCTCTCTTGAGGCAGCATCTTCTGTGGCTACAACTAGCCATGAGGAAGGATTTGCCTGTGATATATTGGGAGGAGTCCACTTCACTCTGCAGCTCCTTATGTTCCTGCACATTACAAACCATGATACAACTATCAGGATGCTTTCAACAGCACAAGGCAGATCTGAATTTAGTAGCTGAGTAACCAGAGGAATTCAACCCAGTCAAGGCCCCAACACCTACAGTCCATGCTTTCTGCTTTAAGGTGCTGAGCAACTCTGAGAACAATGACTAAATGGCTATCCAATGACTAAAATACGTCCCACAGTAGAGGATTAATGCACTTAACATAGTGGGGGTGACCATGAATCACTGGAGTGACAGAGGATTTTCCTCAGGCCTCTCAGGATTAGAGAAGAATCAAGATTTGTGTGAATCAGGTAAGTAAGTGGAGGCAAGGCCAACATCAGAACATCGGTGGTCTTATGAAATGGTGGAATAGGCTCATGTGGCCTGTTCCCCTCGATTCTTGTTCCCAATGTTCCTGGTGCTGAAGTATGTGACCCTGATTCAGCCACAGGGAGGGCATGTAACCCTTTCCTATGGGGCTAGAAACATTTCTACAGAGAGCAAAAATTGCTCAATAATTAACCTGGGTTAAGAGATATAAGCTGTGGCTTCAATGGGTCATTGCAGCATCTTGTACACGGTTGCGTATCACCCCCATTTTGAAAGTCAAAACATCCCCAAGTGGAATAAGCATCTGAAAAGCCGATTGGTTAGCGTGCAACAGGATGTGATCACTTCAAAGTCAAATTAGCGTGAGGGTTTCGGAGGAAAGAAAGAAAGCTGACTGATGCAGAACAAAAGGAGATAGCTATCACTGTGCTGCATTTCGAAGGAATATCAGAATATGTATGGTTTTAATCTTTGATATCCCTGTTTGATTCGGATGTGCAAGTACATTAACTTCTCTGTTTAGTATTCGCAGAGCATGCCATTACATTGTCAACCTACGATATTTCGAGATGTGCATCCTCCTGGTGATAGCGATGAGCAGCATTGCCTTGGCAGCAGAGGATCCCGTACAGGCTGACTCACCCAGAAACAATGTAAGTTGGTGGAACTGCTACTCAGCAACTGTCACCCAGCATTACAGGCTCCTCAAAGAACTAGTTCAGCTGCAAGTGCTGTTAAAATGTACCTTAACCAAATGGAACTGCAACATCAGATCGATGGACCAGTAAATGACACAACGAGCAGCCGTTTTCAAAATCACAAATATGGAACAGCTATTTTCCTGTATAGTTTTGAATAAACTTTGACTTCTGCTGGGATGACAGGTGGATTTGAATTAATGAACACAGTGAAACCAGGAACGTGGGTCAGTGTCTCATGAGGTATAACAATTACTGCACATGTTCAAGAAGGGCTTTGCTCTGTCTGCCTTGGTAATATTGTTACACCTGTGCATCCAGTTACAGAAAGGTCCAGTTGGCCAGGATTTAGCCCAGCCAGTTAAATGATCATGGAATTTTGTAGCACACTTGCAAAAAGTGTAAATTCATTGTGTTAGTGGTTAGACCCAGACTCTCCTATCAGTAGTAGCAAGCATAAGTTTCTGTTGTTTGTTAGCAATTGGCAAGCCTCTTCAAAATAATCCTGTCTTTAATTATTCCTAATGCCTTTTAAACCATGGTGCTAACCAGAGGGTACCAGTCCTTTAATACATTTTCAGTTATTTAAATTCTGGCTCATTTTACAAGTGATGGACTATATGTTCTTTTTAAAGTCATTTATAAATCTATATTCAGCTCTATTAATAAAGTGAATAAATACATATCTTATTAATACAAGGAGAACAAGGTAAAATTGTGTTTAATTATGTCATTAAATACGAGTCTATTGGAAGACTTCTACAAAGCAGGTGAGCTTGACCAGAAGCCAAAGCATTAAGCTATCTTCAGAAATCTCTGCATACTTCATTGCTGACTGCAGCCAGAATGCAAATTCTGATGTGTACACAGCTCCTACAGCTCACAGTTCTGTTTCCATAATTTTTCCAGTTCTAACCAACGGATCCTTTAAGATTAAAAAATGTGCTCTAGTTATTGTAGGTAATGAAGCAACTTTTATTAAAAGCTAGTAGATATGTTCTGTTGACAATTCATCAACAGATCTAGGTTAAGCAATTCACTACGCGACTCTGAATTAATCAAAGATCGCACTTTATTGTCTCTGCACAAACAACAACATAACTTTGTTGACCCCAACACATGAGTTCTACTGTCCTCCTTTGCATCAATATTCACTCAGACCACTTCTCCAATTTATAACACAGAAATAGAGATCTGCCATTGGCAAGATGATTGATCATTCTTCTCCCAGCCCCTAGCATGGGGGTTCTTCCTTATGATAGTTAGTCTCCAGAGTTCTCACCTCTTTGCATTTGAAGCCCTTAATTTTTATACTCTTCTCATCAGTACAAATTTTGCACTTCAGTCTTTTTGGCTTGAGGTCATCTGACTGACCTGTGTCATACTCACATTGGATGTAGTCCAAGGGCTACAGAAACTCCTGCCTTAGCTGACTCCTTTTGTTCTATTCAACTCTGGTTCAAAGCAGTGTTACCCAGATATTGGGCCGATAACAAGATTATTTCTGCAAATCTGCCGTTGTACACAATAAACAGCAGATCTGAGAATGATCTCAGTCTAGCAGATCTATGGCAGAAACTCCTTGTGTCCACGTTCAATTGCTCTGATTACATCATCCCAGAGCAAGAATCAATTCATCAAGCAGTTCACAAAATGGAGGTTATAAAGCAGCTTCACAAAATGGCAGCCTCCATTCCTTCAAGCACATGGCAAGAACAAAGATAATTGGTTTGTTGACTTACACTGACCTTGACATGTTCTAGTTTGATGTTTCCTTCTGTATTTTGATTCCCTCAGCCAATGGTTCATTGGAAAATGAACAACATTTTTCCTTTAGTATGTCCCATGGTTAAACACTCATATCAATCTATGGCTAATCAAAATAGGAAAATGCGAATAAATTATTTCAAATAAAGATATTACTGAACTGCAGTCTGAGGCAGAAATATTTATTAATCTACATAATAAATATGTGGAATTAATTTATTATGATAAACTTTGATAATTAACTGTTTTAAAATCCACTTGAGTTGATCATTAAGAAAGCAACTGAATGTTCCAGAGGTGAGTATAGGCAATTGATTATCAAATGCTCTGTGAAACATGCTGAAATGTCACTTGCAGCTTGGCAAGTGAATGATTTAAAAAACATTAATTGTTCCAATGCTGTAATTAGCTGGAGATGATTGCAGCTGAGGTACAGAAGGCTCTGTCTAATCTTTAATATTTTATAAACGCCGCGGAGGATTAAATCGGCAAAATTGTGCATTAGTGTAAAGAATGGACCTCACATATTGTACATGATTTATGATGGAATTGGCCATTGCTCTTACTGACATCCCATTAGTAATTTTTATTGAATGAAGGTAAAATTTGAGAATTGAAAATGGGCAACTGATACCCCTATGTCTGATTCCCTCGGGCAGTGTTAACGGGACGGGTAATGCAACAATACAAGTATATTTGGCATGTAAAATTAGTTCTATCACAATGTGACAAATTATTATAATGCCTGTAATTAAGGTAACCAGGTTACCGTTCAAGGAATTTGTTAATTTGGTAGGTGTCTCCATGCTTTCTTCTCTTTCCTGAAGATTTCCCCAGAATGCTCAGCCTTACTGTTCAACTATTGATTGCTTTTTCCTGTTTTCCTCTGTCCCAGAACTAGCTGGCGATCCCCCATGCATTCTTCCTGACTTCCACAAACACTCACACGTGATGTGAATCATTGAATGAAGCACTGTGCAGCTGTCCAATGCACACTCAGAGTAAAATTTTAAAATCTTTATTGTTTAGGTTCTGAAGTACTTGGACTATGTGTTCACTGGAGTCTTTACCTTCGAAATGGTGATTAAGGTAAACATTCTCATAAATTCAATGCATGACCATTATTTAAAAGGGAAGACCCTTCTGTTTAATCATATTTGCTCTCGCCGAGAAAAAACGTTGTGATCAATATATTTTGTGAATACTACAAGGATCCGAGAGTCAAATTGAGTTTAGTGTTCTGGATGCTTGCATCTAATGAACATTGTCGGTAACTTGTGCATCCGGAACAAGTAAATTAAATTAAACTAAATTTGATTATTTTTGATAAAAAGCACGAATTTCAAAAGATTGATTTATAATTGTGCGCTGTTATTTCCTCAAACTATAGTTGCTCATTCTTTCATTTTGTAAACGTCCCTTCAGAGCTTCCTGTTGTGTGCTTCAGTTCTCATACTTCTGGGAACTTTAAACTGTTGAGGAAACTGTGAAATTTGTTCAAAGGTGATTGGTGATTGCACGTAAGAACTTCCTTTACGGTCTTGGGATGAAGACTGAGAGACTGTTCTGTGATCATTTTACAGAATTGTACTGTAGACCCACAGATTCACTTGAAGGTCACATAGTAACAAAAGCACTGAATACCCTCCTCCTGAACATTTATTTCCAGTGCAAGAACCCTACCCGGTGTTTGTCATCAAACTGAACTTCCCCTCTGCAGAAGATCGAGCTCCCTTTCAGCGTAGTTAAAGATGCCTAGTTTCCAGACTCTCTGCAGACCACAATTAAAATGGAGACAATCAAAAGACAGGCAGGTTGAAATCTCAGTGTCAGTGAGATTTCAGGATGCAGCGATGAGACAATACTTGATTTATGTGCTGTGCAAACAAATTTCCATTCTATAGACTTTAATATCCACAGAAGTTTTGTACAGACGTCTATGATGAGAAAGAAATCACAACCAAACAAAGAAACAATGTGTTCATACTTACAAATGAATTTTTCTTTGCCTCACTTCCTTTCACAAGATGATTAATTTAGGTCTGATTCTTCATCCTGGCTCTTACTTTCGAGATTTGTGGAACATTCTGGATTTCATCGTTGTCAGTGGAGCTTTGGTTGCCTTTGCCTTCACGTGAGTAACATTTGGACATTTTAGCATTCACCTGTACATGTTGAAACCCTGTGAGCTGCAGGTTTATTGTAAATATCCTTTACATCAAACAGACTTGGAGGCATCATTCAGGGGTAATCTGCTTACGTCAAGCTTCAAAATGTTTTATTTTTTCATAAAGTGTGCAATGAGCTCATAAAAGTATTCATCTTGCTGGAACTAGTTCAGCTGAAGTGGAAAGAGATGCAATTATCACGTTTTGGTGACAGATCACAGCTGGGATGAAGCCAGACTCTGTGCACAGACGATGTTGTGTGCCCATCCTGTTCTGGAATCCAGGTGACCTTCACTGGGACTAGTTGATTACTCCCTCTCTGAGGTTGCCAGGAAGTGACCAATTGCTCACACTCCACCTCTCTTACCCGTATCCCCGCTTTTTTTTCAGATAATCATTCAGTTACCTTGTGAAATATTATTCAGTCTATTTTGAGGACATGCCTTCTTGAGCACAACCTAATGCATTAAATGGTTTTTGTGTAAAATCGCTACAGATGTTCTTGCAATGCCAAAGAAATCATTGATCTTCATTTGTTCATTCACCTCCCCCAACCCCTACCAGGTGAACATTGTTTCCCATCGCACTATCAAAACTTAACATTGGTACTTCTATTAAATCTCTTCTTCACTTTCTCTGATCTAGAGACAACAAAGCAACGTCTCTTCTGTCTCCTCCTGATTGAAGTCACTCCAGCCCAATATTGAATTAAGCATTTTTAGTAAATTTTTGCCCCAATTTGGAGCAGATTGGAGAAGTGTTTTTCAAAATCAACGCAGTATTGTTCCTGCACTTTTTAATTCTTCATTTAAGCAGAGCAAAGTGGCCATTGGTGCTCCACTCGGTGGCTGCAAATTCCAGGGGTGGGACAGGAAGCACCACAAAGCCATCTGTGAACTCCTATATACAACAGTGAATACATACAACACAGCGATTAGATGGTAGAGGTTTTATCTTTGTCTGTGGTTAAAACTTACAAGCTGTTTAACTTTTTCCATTGGAATTTATGACTACGTTTTATTTGCTTGTAGTCTGTCTGGTAAATCCATTGCTTTATTTGAATGCAGCTATTGATGTGTAAACCCAAATCTTCAAGTTAGAATGTAATTTGAAAACTGTGCAGTGAAGGGACTGGAAATGAATATCCAATCTCTAACACCTGCTGTTTCCACAATAGATCAATGGATCCTGCCGCATTTTAACGACAAATACAGTGTGTCATCTCAGTGTGAGGTTATTCTTGTCATTGAAACAATGCAAAGTAAATGGGTACTGTGTTTTAGGTTTATGACATCTTGGCATAAAATCAGTCAAGACACCACTAATTCTCATAACTTACAACAGTGGATGAAATGATGTATGTTGATGATGCCAATGAGAGAATGCAAGCACTGGCAGGCTGAAGGAGGAAATGAAAAGAGGGAGTGGTAATTGCTTCCACGGTTTAGCGGTCCAGAGAGAACAAGTTAGATTGGAGAGCAGAAGTGACCAAGATTCACTCATTCAGCCAAGAAAGGAACAGTCCTGAACAATAAGCATGTTCTATCTGAGCATCATTGATGAAAAGAATCATCAACAGTCAATCAATAGATGAGGCTGGAAGCTGAGTGAAGGAGACTGCTGATATGGAGTAGAAACGCATTGAGCTAAGGTTGAAAGAGGCAGGGAGCAGAGCTTCGGGGAACCCCTGGGATGATGTGTACCAGGAAGGGAACCCCTGGGATAATGTGTACTGGGAAAGAAACCCCTGGGATGATGTGTACCAGGAAGGGAACCCCTGGGATGATGTGTACTGGGAAAGAAACCCCTGGGATGATGTGTACTGGGAAAGAAACCCCTGGGATGATGTGTACCGGGAAAGAAACCCCTGGGATGATGTGTACCGGGAAAGAAACCCCTGGGATGATGTGTGCCGGGAAGGGAATCCCTGGGATGATGTGTACCGGGAAAGGGAATCCCTGGGATGATGTGTACTGGGAAAGGGAATCCCTGGGATGATGTGTACTGGGAAAGGGAATCCCTGGGATGATGCCGGGAAGGGAACCCCTGGGATGATGTGTGCCGGGAAAGGGAATCCCTGGGATGATGTGTACTGGGAAAGGGAATCCCTGGGATGATGTGTACTGGGAAAGGGAATCCCTGGGATGATGTGTACCGGGAAGGGAATCCCTGGGATGATGCGTACCGGGAAGGGAATCCCTGGGATGATGCCGGGAAGGGAATCCCTGGGATGATGCGTGCCGGGAAGGGAATCCCTGGGATGATGCCGGGAAGGGAACCCCTGGGATGATGCCGGGAAGGGAATCCCTGGGATGATGCGTGCCGGGAAAGGGAATCCCTGGGATGATGCCGGGAAGGGAACCCCTGGGATGATGCCGGGAAGGGAATCCCTGGGATGATGCCGGGAAGGGAACCCCTGGGATGATGCCGGGAAGGGAATCCCTGGGATGATGCCGGGAAGGGAACCCCTGGGATGATGCCGGGAAGGGAATCCCTGGGATGATGCCGGGAAGGGAATCCCTGGGATGATGTGTACTGGGAAGGGAATCCCTGGGATGATGTGTACTGGGAAGGGAATCCCTGGGATGATGCCGGGAAGGGAATCCCTGGGATGATGCGTGCCGGGAAGGGAATCCCTGGGATGATGCGTACCGGGAAGGGAATCCCTGGGATGATGCCGGGAAGGGAATCCCTGGGATGATGCGTGCCGGGAAGGGAATCCCTGGGATGATGCCGGGAAGGGAATCCCTGGGATGATGCGTGCCGGGAAGGGAATCCCTGGGATGATGCGTGCCGGGAAGGGAACCCCTGGGATGATGCCGGGAAAGGGAATCCCTGGGATGATGCCGGGAAGGGAATCCCTGGGATGATGCCAGGAAGGGAATCCCTGGGATGATGCGTGCCGGGAAGGGAACCCCTGGGATGATGCCGGGAAAGGGAATCCCTGGGATGATGCCGGGAAGGGAACCCCTGGGATGATGCCGGGAAGGGAATCCCTGGGATGATGCCGGGAAGGGAATCCCTGGGATGATGCCGGGAAGGGAATCCCTGGGATGATGCCGGGAAGGGAATCCCTGGGATGATGTGTACTGGGAAAGGGAATCCCTGGGATGATGTGTACTGGGAAAGGGAATCCCTGGGATGATGTGTACCGGGAAAGGGAATCCCTGGGATGATGCCGGGAAGGGAACCCCTGGGATGATGCCGGGAAGGGAATCCCTGGGATGATGTGTGCCGGGAAAGGGAATCCCTGGGATGATGCCGGGAAGGGAACCCCTGGGATGATGTGTACCGGGAAAGGGAATCCCTGGGATGATGTGTACCGGGAAGGGAATCCCTGGGATGATGTGTACTGGGAAAGGGAATCCCTGGGATGATGTGTACCGGGAAGGGAATCCCTGGGATGATGTGTACCGGGAAGGGAATCCCTGGGATGATGCCGGGAAGGGAATCCCTGGGATGATGCCGGGAAGGGAATCCCTGGGATGATGCGTACCGGGAAGGGAATCCCTGGGATGATGCGTACCGGGAAGGGAATCCCTGGGATGATGCGTGCCGGGAAGGGAATCCCTGGGATGATGCCGGGAAGGGAATCCCTGGGATGATGTGTACCGGGAAAGGGAATCCCTGGGATGATGCCGGGAAGGGAATCCCTGGGATGATGCGTACCGGGAAAGGGAATCCCTGGGATGATGCGTGCCGGGAAGGGAATCCCTGGGATGATGCCGGGAAGGGAATCCCTGGGATGATGCCGGGAAGGGAACCCCTGGGATGATGTGTGCCGGGAAGGGAATCCCTGGGATGATGTGTACTGGGAAAATGAATCCCTGGGATGATGTGTACCGGGAAGGGAATCCCTGGGATGATGCGTGCCGGGAAAGGGAATCCCTGGGATGATGTGTACTGGGAAAGGGAATCCCTGGGATGATGCCGGGAAGGGAATCCATGGGATGATGTGTACTGGGAAAGGGAATCCCTGGGATGATGTGTACTGGGAAAGGGAATCCCTGGGATGATGTGTACCGGGAAAGGGAATCCCTGGGATGATGTGTACTGGGAAAGGGAATCCCTGGGATGATGCCGGGAAGGGAATCCCTGGGATGATGTGTGCCGGGAAGGGAATCCCTGGGATGATGTGTACTGGGAAAGGGAATCCCTGGGATGATGCCGGGAAGGGAACCCCTGGGATGATGTGTGCCGGGAAAGGGAATCCCTGGGATGATGTGTACTGGGAAAGGGAATCCCTGGGATGATGTGTACTGGGAAAGGGAATCCCTGGGATGATGCGTACCGGGAAGGGAATCCCTGGGATGATGCCGGGAAGGGAATCCCTGGGATGATGCGTGCCGGGAAGGGAATCCCTGGGATGATGCCGGGAAGGGAATCCCTGGGATGATGCCGGGAAGGGAATCCCTGGGATGATGCCGGGAAGGGAATCCCTGGGATGATGCCGGGAAGGGAATCCCTGGGATGATGCCGGGAAGGGAACCCCTGGGATGATGCGTGCCGGGAAGGGAATCCCTGGGATGATGCGTGCCGGGAAGGGAATCCCTGGGATGATGCCGGGAAGGGAATCCCTGGGATGATGTGTGCCGGGAAGGGAATCCCTGGGATGATGCCGGGAAGGGAATCCCTGGGATGATGCCGGGAAGGGAATCCCTGGGATGATGTGTACTGGGAAAGGGAATCCCTGGGATGATGTGTACCGGGAAAGGGAATCCCTGGGATGATGTGTACTGGGAAAGGGAATCCCTGGGATGATGTGTACCGGGAAAGGGAATCCCTGGGATGATGCCGGGAAGGGAATCCATGGGATGATGTGTACTGGGAAAGGGAATCCCTGGGATGATGTGTACTGGGAAAGGGAATCCCTGGGATGATGTGTACCGGGAAAGGGAATCCCTGGGATGATGTGTACTGGGAAAGGGAATCCCTGGGATGATGCCGGGAAGGGAATCCCTGGGATGATGTGTGCCGGGAAGGGAATCCCTGGGATGATGTGTACTGGGAAAGGGAATCCCTGGGATGATGCCGGGAAAGGGAATCCCTGGGATGATGTGTACTGGGAAAGGGAATCCCTGGGATGATGTGTACTGGGAAAGGGAATCCCTGGGATGATGCGTACCGGGAAGGGAATCCCTGGGATGATGCCGGGAAGGGAATCCCTGGGATGATGCGTGCCGGGAAGGGAATCCCTGGGATGATGCCGGGAAGGGAATCCCTGGGATGATGCCGGGAAGGGAATCCCTGGGATGATGCCGGGAAGGGAATCCCTGGGATGATGCCGGGAAGGGAATCCCTGGGATGATGCCGGGAAGGGAACCCCTGGGATGATGCGTGCCGGGAAGGGAATCCCTGGGATGATGCGTGCCGGGAAGGGAATCCCTGGGATGATGCCGGGAAGGGAATCCCTGGGATGATGTGTGCCGGGAAGGGAATCCCTGGGATGATGCCGGGAAGGGAATCCCTGGGATGATGCCGGGAAGGGAATCCCTGGGATGATGTGTACTGGGAAAGGGAATCCCTGGGATGATGTGTACCGGGAAAGGGAATCCCTGGGATGATGTGTACTGGGAAAGGGAATCCCTGGGATGATGTGTACCGGGAAAGGGAATCCCTGGGATGATGCCGGGAAGGGAATCCCTGGGATGCATGCCGGGAAAGGGAATCCCTGGGATGATGTGTACTGGGAAAGGGAATCCCTGGGATGATGTGTACTGGGAAAGGGAATCCCTGGGATGATGTGTACCGGGAAAGGGAATCCCTGGGATGATGCCGGGAAGGGAACCCCTGGGATGATGCCGGGAAGGGAATCCCTGGGATGATGTGTACCGGGAAAGGGAATCCCTGGGATGATGCCGGGAAGGGAACCCCTGGGATGATGCCGGGAAGGGAATCCCTGGGATGATGTGTACTGGGAAAGGGAATCCCTGGGATGATGTGTACCGGGAAAAGGAATCCCTGGGATGATGCGTACCGGGAAAGGGAATCCCTGGGATGATGTGTACCGGGAAAGGGAATCCCTGGGATGATGCGTGCCGGGAAGGGAATCCCTGGGATGATGTGTACCGGGAAAGGGAATCCCTGGGATGATGTGTACCGGGAAAGGGAATCCCTGGGATGATGCGTACCGGGAAAGGGAATCCCTGGGATGATGCCGGGAAGGGAATCCCTGGGATGATGTGTGCCGGGAAGGGAATCCCTGGGATGATGCCGGGAAGGGAACACCTGGGATGATGTGTGCCGGGAAGGGAATCCCTGGGATGATGCCGGGAAGGGAATCCCTGGGATGATGCCGGGAAGGGAATCCCTGGGATGATGCCGGGAAGGGAATCCCTGGGATGATGCGTGCCGGGAAGGGAATCCCTGGGATGATGCCGGGAAGGGAACCCCTGGGATGATGTGTGCCGGGAAGGGAATCCCTGGGATGATGCCGGGAAGGGAATCCCTGGGATGATGCCGGGAAGGGAATCCCTGGGATGATGCCGGGAAGGGAATCCCTGGGATGATGCCGGGAAGGGAATCCCTGGGATGATGCGTGCCGGGAAGGGAATCCCTGGGATGATGCCGGGAAGGGAATCCCTGGGATGATGTGTGCCGGGAAAGGGAATCCCTGGGATGATGCCGGGAAGGGAACCCCTGGGATGATGCCGGGAAGGGAATCCCTGGGATGATGCGTGCCGGGAAGGGAACCCCTGGGATGATGCCGGGAAGGGAATCCCTGGGATGATGCCGGGAAGGGAATCCCTGGGATGATGCCGGGAAGGGAATCCCTGGGATGATGCCGGGAAGGGAATCCCTGGGATGATGCCGGGAAGGGAATCCCTGGGATGATGCCGGGAAGGGAATCCCTGGGATGATGCCGGGAAGGGAATCCCTGGGATGATGCGTGCCGGGAAGGGAATCCCTGGGATGATGCCGGGAAGGGAATCCCTGGGATGATGCGTGCCGGGAAGGGAATCCCTGGGATGATGCGTACCGGGAAGGGAATCCCTGGGATGATGCGTGCCGGGAAGGGAATCCCTGGGATGATGCCGGGAAGGGAATCCCTGGGATGATGCGTGCCGGGAAGGGAATCCCTGGGATGATGTGTACTGGGAAGGGAATCCCTGGGATGATGCCGGGAAGGGAATCCCTGGGATGATGCGTGCCGGGAAGGGAATCCCTGGGATGATGCGTGCCGGGAAGGGAATCCCTGGGATGATGCCGGGAAGGGAATCCCTGGGATGATGCGTGTCGGGAAGGGAATCCCTGGGATGATGCCGGGAAGGGAATCCCTGGGATGATGTGTACTGGGAAAGGGAATCCCTGGGATGATGCGTGCCGGGAAGGGAATCCCTGGGATGATGCGTGCCGGGAAGGGAATCCCTGGGATGATGTGTGCCGGGAAGGGAACCCCAAAGATGACGTGTAACAGGAAGGCAAACAGTGCAATGCCCCAAAACAGGTCAGAATGAGCATCTCAGGCCACGGCAAAACGTTTCCAGCAGTAATACCATTTTTAAGTCATAGAGGAAAAGCAGTCTGATCCATTGCAATCTCTCTATGCTGACTGTGAACGTATGTCAGGTTTTACTTGCTTCTATCCGGGTTGCAGATGGTGTTAGAGTCACACAGCATGTAAACTGGCTCTTCTACCTAACTCTTATCCAACTGGTCTGTTGCCTCCCCTGATTCCGTCTCTCCGTTCGCTGTAGTTAGCATAGAACATTACAGCACAGTCCAGGCCCTTCAGCCCACAACATTGTGCTGACCTTTTAACTGCTCTAGGATCAATCCAACCCTTCCCTCCCACATAGCATTCCAATTTTCGATCATCCGTGTGTCTTAACTAAAAGTCTCTTAAATGCCCCTCATGTATCAGCCTCTACCACCACCCCTGGCAGCCACCATTCTCTGTGTAAAAAAAAATACCCTTGATATCCTCCCTATACTTCCCACCAATCACCGTACAATTATGCCCCCTGGTTCTCGGCTGTCTTTGCCATAGTGAAACGCAGGTTCTGGGCATTGGCTTCTGGAACACACTGAGTGGATGTTGGAGTTAAATATTCTCATAACACTGAAGAAGTATTTGAGAGAGCACTTGAATCCCAAAAGCTTAGAAGGCTCTGATGTGAGTGCTGGTAAATGGGATTAGTGCAGCGGGGTAACAGACAACCAGCATGCACTCAGTGGGCTGAAGGGCCTGTTGGTTTTCTGTACGACTTGAGCCATCACCTGTCATCGACACAGTCGAAGTAGTTCAAGCACCATAACCCCTAGCACTGATTGGCGAGCGTAACGAGAAATCTAAGTTCGGTAGCCAACCAATTGCAGCCATTGTTTGGGCTTGGGCAAGAAAAGAAGAATTACTGAGGAACTGAAAAAGCATAGTTATCATTGCACAGAGTTGAGGACAGAGGATGACCATGTGGTTTACAAATTTGACCTTGTGTGCTTAGTGTGACCTAGTTGATACAGAATACCTAAGTGCTTCGATTCCTGTTTTACACAGCTGGAGTCAAAAGGGAGATTCTGGATATGTGAACATCAAATGATATGAAACTTCTTAATATATAAAATTCAATTCCACAATTGTGCGTGCGTATTCCTACACAATTTTTAATGCTTTCAGAGGCTCTTGGCAAATATTCCAGCACCATCTCAAGCATCTCATAAACAAATTGCTCTGTTTATTTTGTGTCGTTTGGCGATAGCTTTATGAATTTCTTCATTAGAAACAGTTTGCAGTTTTATTGTGTTGTGCTTTGGTGAATCCTCCAGATTGTGGCCATATTGTCAAATCCTTGTTGGATTCTGGTGCCTTTGATCTAAGGTTCTTTTATAAATCAGGAAACAAACACAAAACTTGTTGCATGCCGATTGTTTTATTAAGAGCTAATAAAACAGAGAGAGTGAGCAAAACAGAGACAGGGGTCTACTATTTGAGAGACAAAGGCACAAGGACTCCATCTAACATAAAACATCTATTTTTATACCAGTTAAGAAAAATTCCAATCAAATATATAGATAAGAGGCAACCGATAAGAAAGTACGCACTTCAGCCTGCTTGCAGTGTCTGATGTGTATCCATTTACTTGTATGTTCTGTTTTCTCTGCCGAGTTGGTAATTAGCAGCCATTTGTTAAGGACCTTCTCATCAAGCTCCCAGTGGTTCCTTATGTGATTTCTTAATCCAGACCCATTCACCAGGAGCCAGGGTCTGTCCTCCATCTGTTGGATCAATCCAAGCAGCAAAAGCCGGTTGGGAAACGAAAGTGACAACTTGAGTTAATTTCACCCAACTGTCTGCCGTAATGTGTATATCAGTGTCTCTGAGATCAGGTGCTCCCAGCATAGGATATCCTGTTAACACTTCAAATAGACAAAGTTTAGTTTTCTTGTTTGGGCTTGCTCTGATGCTACATATGACCATGTGAAGAGCATAGGCCATGGTGTACCTTCCTCACAATACTTAAGACAATTGTTCTTTGATGATTCCGTTCATTTGTTTGACTTATCCTGATGATGTGGAAAATGAAAAGACAACGTTCATCAGTCGACATAATCCCTGACAATCGCTGTCAGTAAAATGTGTTCCTTGATCAGAATCAATGTGACATGTCAATCCCCATCGAGGAATATCGTCCTTACTCAAGGTATTTGCTGTGTCTGTGGCAGCGGCTTTCCTTGCTGGAATAGCCTCCACCCATCTTGAAAACTCGTCCACTATTACCAGTACATCTGAGTATGCTTAACACTTTGGCTAAATAATGTTGTTCACTTGTAAGTATAAAATAGTTGGGACAGAAGAACTAATTGTGGTAGCTCTTCCGCTGTTCCAGGATTTGTTTTCTAGCACAACGTGCATACTTCAGTCATTTACTGTGCGTGTGCCCTGAACCTCGGATTCCACAACAACTGGGAGAATCTGTAGATCATCTTTTGCATTCCAATATGTCATGTAGAGTGTATTTGCTGTGCTAGATGAGGAAACAATGTAGTTGGGGCTACCAGTCTAGTGCCATATCTCCATCACTGTTTAACCTCTCACCATTCTCCATCCGGAACCTCTTTTTCTAATTGGAGCATTGAATTTGCTTCTCACGAATGTCTGCTACGTTCATCTGTGATACAGAGTTCAGCTTTGTTTCCATGATTCCAGTTGTTGGGCTCACTGTATATGCTCTCAGTCCTTCTTTTACTCTTTCCCCTGCTGGCTTTTTGCAGTTTCATCCCTGAATGCATTTCACACTTTTCCACTCCAGTCATTTTGGTGGAACTTTGACATTTTAATACAGCAACTTCTGACAGCAGTTGTATGACGTCCTTAAGTCCATGTACAAGTTGGCCATTCTTGATTGGGTTTACTACAGCAGTAAGAAATCATCTTGTCTCCAGAAGTTTCCAAAGTTTTATCAAGAATCACTGCAGATATTAGCTGATCTTCCTTCTGCCAACTTACAGGCTTCAATCAAAGCTTTTAGTTCTGCCTGTGGTGGTGGTGGGCGTTGTACCAGGAGCCTTGCTTCCTGACGCCAGCATTTCAATTTCAGAAGCAACCGTTCACATTCCTCTCTCAATCGTTGCGGAGCCATCAATGTACAGAACCGGATCTTTGGCAGAGTTAAAAACAAAAGGATCCCGTCAGTCTCCGTTTCCTTGATTTAAGGACACAAGAAGCATGTTGTGTGTTTCTCATTGATATACCGGGTAAATGATTTACCTGTATCAGGGTTCTTCATGCAATTGCAGTATGCAATCTCACCTTCAAAGTTTGAAAACTTACAGTTGTTCTTCATGAGAAGTCTCAGGGTCATCTGAGCACTTACTGTTCTTCAGCAGATTGTTGAGTGGTTGAGCAATCATTGATGAATCTGACACTAGCTTGTCAATACATGAATTAACAATGGCTTTATGGTCAGTCCTGTGTGTCTTCACTCCCTTGATCTTTAATGGAGCGAGCTGTGACATAGCTGTCAAACTTACTGTTTCATCTTTGTCATTCTCACTTGGAAGTTCAAAATTCAAAGTTCAAATGTATTATCAAAGTATGTATATCATATACAACCTTGGGATTGATCTTCTTGCAGGCAACCACAAAATAAAGAAATGCAATAGAATTCACTCTGAAGGAACACACACAAGTCTGCCATGTATCCAATGTGTGGAAGTGGACAAATCAATAGGTACATTTAATGTAAGGGAAATGTATACAATATACATCCTGAAATTATTTTTCTTCACAACCATCTTCGAAAACGGGAGTACCCAAAGAATGAATGACAGTTAAACATTAGAACCCCCAAGGCCCCTTCCCACACACAAGCAGCAACAAGATAATGAACCCCCCCCACAGCAAAAAGTCCCCAAAAGTGAGTCCATTGCTGTGGATTCCATTCAGCGCTGTGGCGAGTGAAGCCCAGTGTCTGCAGGGCAACAACTGCTCCCAAACCTGGTGGTCTGAGACCCAAGACCCCTGCACCTCCCGCCCGACGGTAGGAGTGAGAAAAGAGAGAGAAAGACCAGTCAAATGCAGGCAGACGTCGCTGAACACTCGTTCATTTTCTGCTCTCGTCCTCGATGATTTTAATCTTGCTCGACGCTTTAATCTGGCGGGGAGCAATGGAGCTGACCGTGCGTTCATCTTTTGCTATCTGGGCTTGACGCAGGATCCGCCCCAAGTGATGGCCACCTGGGCCCTATTTGCACTCTCAAGAGTCTAGTTCGCTAAATCCCCCAGGAGATCACTAAAGCACCAGATTGGTTAGTCTATTCAAAAGTTTATCATTAGAAGGCAAATTACAAGCTGTAGACTGCAGCAATCACAGTTCAGAAGTATATCTACCAGAATATCTAGTAGTTTTGTGAGCTGTCTGCAAAACATCACCATTAGTCACCAGCACCATCTTGCTCCCTTGCTCTTACTTGAGTCGACGGGGGCGGCTGTAGAGTCCCTGTCATGTTTATCCTGTAATTCCCCGGAACTCAGATGGTTCTGCTGCATCAGGAGACTATCCAACGCAGGCTCTAATTCTCCAGTGTTCAATGGTGACGTTGTATAGGGAGACTGTTCGATGTGAGCTGTAGTTCCTCGGAACTGCTTCAGAAATTTGGTGTTTTCCTGGGCAGAGCACCAGCAGTGGTGTCGCTGGAAGAGTCATTAGCAGGACCACCCACTTGAAGTTGCAGTTGTGCGTTTCCATTTTGTTTCAGTTCGCTTCGAAACTCTGGACAATACACATCGATTTTATCATGTTGTTCCACTCGTTCAGTTAATGCAAAGATTTGCTCTGTAGACATTCTATTGTCTCTATCATGTTGCTTTTGTAATTTATTGCATGTTTTGTGTTCCTTTCAATTAGGAAAAGACTTTACTTGTCCTTTTAACTCTTTCAATCACTCACACATTCAGTCAAATCAACCACACAGTCTTATCTCTAAAGCAGTAGCAGGCATTTTCTGGATCTTGTGCCTTTTTCTTAATAAACTTATCATTGTTGGTATTTTTCCTCAGACTTTTTTAATAATCTTATCAAACTTAAACTTTTCATTTAGGTAAGAGTTCTTAGTAAGTTTCATGACTGGCCATTAATTTGTGCATACTTTTTATTGCTTCGACTGCAATCTCGAAATGTTAATAGGCTGTCCTGCAACCAGAACTTTATATTTTCCTTGTGTTCCACGAGCTTGCAGGTATTTACGTTTTCTTGTCCACTCTGCTGGCTTACTCAAATGTATTATCTTTTTATCGGTGCTCCACTGCTTGTGCAAATTTAATTTTTTGATGCTCTACTGGTTTGCATACTTTTAGAACATTAGAAGATTAGAAAGTTTTTAACAAGAACAAGCCATTCAGCCCAAAATGCTTGTCAAATTCCCATTCACATAGTGTGTTGAAATAACCATCGAGATTAGATTTGAAAGTCTCCAAGGTACTACTCTCAACTACACGACTAGATAGTTTGTCCCATGTGTCCACAGCTCGCTGTGTAAAGAACTGCTTCCTGATGTTAGTCTGAAATCTGCCCGTGACCATTCTCATTGATGGATTAATCTTGAAGCAGCGGCTGGCATCCCCCTTTCTTATACCCTTAATGATTTTGAACACTTCTATCACATCTCCTCTCATTCTACATCTACCTAGGCTAAAAACATCTAATTCTTGCCATCTTTCTTCATAGTTTCTATCCTACACTGGAATGAGTCTAGTCACCCTTCTCTGAACTCTCTCCAGTGCCCTCACATCCCTCACACAATATAGCGGCCAAAATTGTACACGGTATTCAAGGTGTGGTCTCACAAGCACATAACACGGCTTAAGGAGAACGTCTCTAGACTTTAACTCCACTGGGTGCCTTATATAGACCAACATTCTATCTGACTTCCTAATCACTCTGTTCATTGTCTAGATGTTGATAGTGATGAGTATTCCAGGATGTCCAAATCCTTTGCATACAGTGCACTTTTTAACTCAAGACCCCACCCCCATTGGATATTTATATCTAATATTTCTACTTTCTATATATAATACTTTACATTTATTTGTATTAAATTTCATCTGCCGTTTATCTCCCCACATCTGGATTTTGTTTAGAACTAACTGTATTGATTCTGCTGCCTGAATGTTATCAGCCTTCCCCCCCCCCCCAATTTTGTGTCATTAACAATCTTTACTAGTTTATTTGTAAATCATTAATGAAAATTAAAAACAGCAGCAGTTCCAAAACCGGTCCCTGCAGAACCCCACTTCCAACATCTTCTAGGTGTGAAAATGATCCTCTCAGCATAACTCATTGTTTGTTTTTGAGTCAATTCTGCACCCATTCACACACCTTACCCTGAATCCCTGCCTCCTGTAATTTGATTAATAACCTCTCATGGGGGTACCTTGTGAAAAGCCTTCTGAAAATCCAAGTAAATGATATCAACCTCTCTATTGTCATCATAAATTTCAGGTGCCTCTTCATCAAACAACAACTTGGAAAAACATGATTTCCCCTTTCTGAATCCATGCTGGCTGTCTGCTACCGTGCCTGTTCTTACCAGATGCTTTTCCATCTCATTCTTTATTATTGTTTCTTACCTGCAATGCACGTTAAGCGTACTGGTCAGCTGAGGCAGGACCTCACTTTCTAAGATCTCTAAGTCACTTAAAACAACCTTATTTTTCTCTACACTTACTGACATCTTGCTAACATCTTCACAAGCAAATACTTTACCAAAATATGAGTTAAGAGTCCTTCTCTGCATAATTTAACACCCTATTATTTTTCCTAATACACTTAACCTCCTCCTTGATACACTTTAAGCTAACTAGAGTGATATAAGTCACCCTTCTTATATCCTGGGACAACATTAGCCCATTCAGGAATTTCACCAGTCTTCAATGACTTTTGGAAAATCCATGTTAAGGGTTTGTATATATCACAGACCTCTTTAAGTATCCTTGGATATATATATATATATAGAGAGAGAGAGAGAGAGAGAAAACTGAGTTACTTTAAGTATACATATATAATAGTTAACATACGTAACACAAAAAAACCCAGAAAGAAGTAGTGAGGTAGTATTCATGGGTTCAGTGTCCATTCATAAATTGAATGGCTGAGGGGAGAAAGCTGTTCCTAAATCATTGAGTGTGTTCTTTCAGGCTTCTGTACTTCCTTCCCGATGGTAACAGTGAGAAGAGGGCATGGCCTGGGTGGTGGGGATCCTTAATGATGGACGCTGCCTTCCTAAGGCACTGCTCCTTAAAGATGTCTTGGTTACTACAAAGGCTGGTACCCATGATGGAGCTGAGTAATTTTAGGAGATTCTGCAACTTATTTCGATCATGTGCAGTAACACCACTCCCCCCAACACCAGATGGTGATGTAGCCAGTCAGAATGCTCTCCACAGTACACTTGTAGAAGTTTTTGAGAGTTTTAGTTGACAAACCGAAGTTACTCAAACCCCTAATGAAATATAGCGCTGTCTTGGAAGTGTAACAGTTTCAGACAAAGTTCAGTGCAGGTAGACAATACAGAGTAAGGTTATAATGAGGTACATTGTGAGGTCAAGAGTCCATCTTATCACATGAGGGAATCATTCAGTAGTCCAATTAACAGCAGGATAGAAGCTGTCCTTGAACCTTTTGTATCCTTTTGCCCAATGGGAGAAGGTGGGTGGGTCTTTGATTTTGCAGACTGCTTTACCGAGGCAGCGAGAAGTTTGGCATTGCGTGCTTGCTTTTTGTTTCTATCCATCCAGGCATAAACCCCAGAGCTTTGTTAACCTTTTCTTTAATTAAGTTATTAAGCTGCGGGATAGTTGTTGGTGATCTTCTTTCAATCATCAATTCCCCACTTCCCTCGCCCCCTCTATAATATCCACCTGCTTACACAATGCAGGTAGTATAGTGTAACACATAAAAAACTGGAAGAACTCAGTGGGTCGGGCAGCATCTATGGAGGGAGATAAGTTATCTTTTGGGTCGAGACCCTTCATTAGGTCTGGAATGAGAGATGGCCAGAATAAAAGGTGGAGGGAAGAGGTGCAGCAAGAGCTTGCAGATGAGAGTTGGATCCAAGTGAGGATGGTAATAGGTAGATGGGGAAGGGGTGACAACGGAGGCGATGTCAGAAGCTGCAAGGTGATAGGTGGAAGTGACAAAGGTCTGAAGAAGATGGACTCTGATAGGTGAAGACAGTGGACAATGAAGTAAAGGGAATGAGGGGACCTAGAGGGAGAAATGTGTGACTGAGCAGGTGGGTGGGGAGTGGAAAAGGAGATGGAAGGGTTGAAGAGGCCAGTGGGATAAAGGAAAAAAAGGAGTGAAGGGAGTAGTATATATGTTGCTTTGCATTCAAAACTTACACAGGGAACATGGAATAAAACATCTTACTCAGGCAAACTTGGATCTTATGTCCACTGCGGAATTAAATAATCGTTTTCGAAAGACAGCTGGAAATGCAGCTGAGAGAATGATACCTACCAGATTTCCACTCCCTCAACTGGTTCCATCTGCCAACATCTCTCCAGTTTTCAACTTCGTTACTGATCACATTCCAACACTGGTAGCCCTTCGTGTTTCTGCCAATTGCCTTCAAGCAGCTGTCTTTCCTTCACCAGGTTCTATCTGTGTTAGTTTTGTCCGCCTTCATCTTTCACCCACCTGCTTCTGTCTCTCAGCTCCAACCTACCCCCTCCAATCTGCCCATCTACCCTCCAGACTTCAGCTGTCATCAATCCAGCAATCACCCCAAAACACCGGCAGTTTCTTTTCACCCCACAGTTGCTGCATGACCAAATGAATTCCTCCAGTAGATTATTTGTTTTTGTTGAGATAATAACCTACAGAATGAAGACGAAAGAGCCAGGAGACCCATCTCCTTTCTTTACAGTACCGATGAAGGGTTTTGACTCGAAACGTCAACTGTTCATTCCCCTCCTTAGATGCTGCCTGACCTGCTGAGTTATTCCAACAGTTTGTGTGTGTGCACAGGCCTGAGATTGTTCTAGCAGAAGGGAGCATTGATTCAGTGGACTGAATGGCTTCCTTCTGTGTAAAATGATTCTATTATTTCAGTACTGAAACACTGTGATTAATTGTTTGGATGGTTTGAATTGTTGCAGGAAATTGGGGAATGACTTGTGTTGGTGTTGACAGACAGTCAGGCAGGTGATGATGATTGTGCAGCCTCATGCTCCAGTCAGATAATCTTGTGTCCTTCTGAGAACTGTTTGCAACTGCACCGTTGAATTTTGAGCAGCACTCTTGCATATTCTGTGAAGTTCATCTTGCACAAGCCCATTGAACCTCAGCATTGATAGTTCCCTTCCCATCTGTCTGGCTTGTATTCAAACACAAACCCTGAGATGAAAAGGCCACTTTTGCCAACCAAAGCCTCACCCAGTCACAAGAGTAATGAACAATTGCATAAAGTAATGATCATTTTCCTGCTGTTCACTTTGATTTGTAACTGATTGTGTTTTTTTTCCCTCTTTCCCTCCTCGTGCCGGGGTAGGAGTTTCCTCGGGTAAGTACATCATTTAAGTCGATGTTCATGTGAGCCTGGATGCTGTAACTCTGTGTTAATTGCACCAGTCTGTGAGTGAGTAATTGCATATACATATGTGTTGAATGCTTAAAACGATATTTTGCACTCCTGTGGCTCTAATGCATAAACGGTTCATGTGCTCACGTTCATTAATCAATGTGAGATGATACCTGTTGAAAACTGCTTTTAAGAATATGGGAGTTCTTTTAGAAAATGAGTTAAAATAGTCCACACCAAGGTAAAATTGGTCATCGGTCATCCGCTCTCATTTGGCGTCTTATTTATATTATATTTGTTATTGTATTTTTTTTAAATCTCGCAACTTGACTTTAAAACAGCCCTCTGAAACAGAGGCTTTGGAAGCATTCTGATAATGTTACCTTTCTCTAGACCAGAGCTCTATAATTGATGTCAAAAAAACACTTTAAAATCTTATTTGCATTTTTAAAAATTCAGTTTCAAATAAAACCATTGTATTTTACACTTATCAGCCACTGTCAACATTAAAACTATGCCGCCTTTCAGAGACGCCCAACCAGGTATTTCACTCAGGGTGAGTGACAGCTCCAATGGCAATAATAATTATGAACCCTCGTTAACTCATATCAGAGCCATTTCAATTCACATTATGAGATCTACATTGAAAATGAAATATGCTATCCCAAAGAAGGAATTTGCTTTCAAATGTGTATTTTTGCAGAACCTGAACCTAAAGAGCTGTTGCCTCAGCACCAATGAACGGGTTCAATCCTGACTGTGTGGAATGATAAGGTCATAGAAAAGTATAGGACAGAAACAGGCTCTTCGGCCCATCTAGTCGGTGCTGAACCATTTAAACTGCTTACTTCTGTCGACCTGCACTGGGACTATAGCCCTCTGTACCCCTACCATCCATATCCCTATCCAATCTTCTCTTAACCGTTGAGATTGAGCTTGCATGCACCCCTTGTACTGGCAGCTCATTCCACACTCTCACCACCCTCTGAGTGAAGAAGTTTCTTTTCATGTTCCCCTTAAAATTTTCACCTTTCACTCTTAACCCATGATCTATGTGTGAGGTCCCACCCAGTTTCAGTGGAAAAATCTTGCTTGCATTTACCCTATCTGTACCCCTCATAATTTTATATACCTCTATCAAATCTTCTCTCAAACTTCTACACTCTAAAGAATAAAGTCCTAGTCAGTTCAATCTTTCCTAATAACTTAGGTCCTCCAGACCTGACAACATCCTTGTAAATTTTCACTGTACTCTTTCAACCTTGTTTGCACGTTTCCTGTAGGTTGATGACTAAAACTGCACACAATACTCCAAATTAGGCCTCACCAATGTCTAATGCAACTTCAACATAACATCCTATCTCTTGTACTCAATACTTTGATTTATGAAGGCCAATATGCCAAACGCTTTCATTATGACCCTACCTATCTGTGACTCTATTTTCAATGAATTATGGACCTGTATTCCCAGATCCCTTTGTTCTGCCACACAATACCCAACCATTCATTGTGTAAGATCTACCCTGGTTGGTCCTACTGAAGTGCAAGACCTCACACTTGTCTGCATTAAATTCCATCTGCCATTTTTCAACCCATTTTCCAGCCGGTCCAGCTCCCTCTGCAAGCCATGATAGCTGTCCTCGCGTCCGCTACACCCTTAATCTTGTTGTCATCTGCAAACTTGCTGATCCAGTTGACCACATTATCATCCAGATCATTCATATGGAAGACAAACAACAATGGGCCCAGCAGTGATCAGTGTGGCACTCCACTAGTCTAAGGCCTCCAGTCAGAGAGGCAACCATCTACTACCTCTATAAGATTGGTTGGACATGACCTAGAATGCACAGAGCCATGCTGCCTATCCTTATTCAGTTCATGTCTATCCAAATAATTGTATATCTGGTCCCTTAGAAAACCTTCCAATAACTTCCCATTAGTTTCCTGGTTTATTTTTAGAGCTTTTCTTGAACAGTGGAACATCTTTTGCTCTCCTCCAACCTTCTGGAACCTCACTTGTTGTTAAAGATGATTTAAGTATCTCTGCTAGGGCCCTGGCTCCTAAGTAAATACAAATGCAAAATAAAAATTAAGATCTCCCCCATCTCTTTTGGCTCCACACATTGATTACCATTCTGATCTTCCAGAGGATTAATTTTGTCCCTTGCAATCCTTTTGCTCTTAACACATCTGTGGAATTCCTTGGGATTCTCCTTCAACTTGTTTACTAGGGCAACCTCGTGCCTTTTAGCCCTCCTGATTTCTTTATTAAATGTTCTCTTGCATTTCTTATACTCCATAAGCACCCCATTTGTTCCTATCTGCATATACCTGCTGTGCACCTCCTTTTTTCTTAACCAGGGTTTCAATAACTCTGGAAAACCAAGTCACCCCACAACTGTTATCTTTACCTTTTATTCTAAAAGGCAAATACAAGCTTTGTACTCCCAAAATTTCACTTTGGAAGGCCTCCCACTTACCAAGTACACTTTTGCCAGAAAACAGCCTCTCCTAATCCACACTTGCCATATCCTTTCTGAAACGATCAATATTGGCTTTGCTCCAATTTAGAATTTCAACCTGCAGACCTGACCTATCTTTGAACATTGACTTCTCTAATTTCCGTTAATGCCCCTCCTCCCCTTCTTAACCCATCCCTGACATATTTAGTTGTTGTTTTTTCTCTCTCTCTCTGCCCATCACTCTGCCTGTTCTCCATCTCCCTCTGGTGCTTTCCCCCCCCAACTTCTTTCTCCCGAGGCCTCCCGTCCCATGATCCTTTCCCTTCTCCAGCTCTCTATCACTTTTGCCAATCACATTCCAAATCTCTTAGTATCTCTCCTTTCAGTTAGACCTGACGAAGGGTCTCGGCCCAAAACGTCGACAGTGCTTCTCCTTATAGATGCTGCCTGGCCTTCTGCGTTCCACCAGCATTTTGTGTGTGTTGTCTATCTTTTTCCATATTTACTTTGAAACTAATGGCATTATGATCACTAGATACAAGGTGTTCCCCTACACAAACTTTTGTCACCTGCCTAAGAGCAGATCACACATTCTCTCATTTGGAATTCCACATAGTGATGAAGGAAGCTTTCCTGAACACATATCATGAACTCTATCCCATCAAGTCCTTTTACAATATGGGAATCCCAGTCAATATGTGGAAAGTTAAAATAACCGACTATAACAACCTTATTTTTCTTGCAACATTCTGCAACCTCTCAACAAATTTGTTCCTCTAAATCCCTGGATCTGTTCGGTGGCCTGTAATATAACCCCATTAATGGGTCACACCTTTCTTACTTCTCAGTTCCACCCATAACGCCCCACTAGACGAGTTCTCCATCTGTCACAACTGAGCACTGCCGTGATATTTTTGCTACGTTCTCTGTATGACCTCGTGGGATTCCTCTAGGTATTCTGGTTTCCTCACACAACCTAGAAGTGCATACTAGTAGGTTAACTGGCTGTGTAAGTGGCCCCTAATGTTGCACGGGAGTGGTGAAATCTGGGATCAATTAATGTGAATGGGTGATTAATTGTTGGTGTAGACATGATGGCTAAAGGACCTGTTGCCTACATGCAATACTGGTAGCTTAAAAAGACATAGACATTTCCCGTATTTGAATGTCTCTGTTCTATTAGATAGTTAGACGAGTGATATTGCTGGGTGAGATAGCAACTAGAGAATGAAGGACAAATGGATAACATGGTGACCAGTTGCACCTACCAGGGTTTATACTGTTCTACAAATGTTTTGGCTTCCAAGTCAAAGAAAGCAAAGATATGGAAAATGCTGGCTATGCATTGAGGGTGGAGAGCAGTAAAGAAGGGTAATGGTGCTGGTAGGGCCATTCAAGGGATTACTGCAAAAGGCTGTCAGCCAGAACAGGTGCACTTCTTTTCAATGCTGACTGAGCTAACAAGTACTTCTATAGTTATGGCGGGAAGTCGACCTTTTGGTCCATCTCATCAATACCACACCCCAACAGTCCCATTCCTCTTGGCTTATTCCCCTTTTAAACATAGAACTTGTTCTTTTGGAGGTGCACATACCACTCTCTCTTGAAAGTTCTCAATGATGCTGTGAACTTTAAATCTGTGTCCCCATTGTCCTTCAACCATCTTTTGTTGGGCACAGCTTTCCTTTCTTTACCCCATCCAAACCAGTAATCAATTTCTGGACCTGTGTCTCCTATTTTTGGGCCAGTGCTTCTGCGATATGCTGAGATACCAGTACGAATACAGCTTTAAAGGTTTTAATGGCTGGAATTTTGCAAATAAGATGGTTATTTATTTGTTTTGTGTGTGAAGTCTGTGTAAATGAGTAAACAAATGCAAGGGAGGGGAAATGACAGCATTCGGTGGTTGGGAAGAAGTTGGAGTCCATTGTTAAGAATGAGGTTTTGGTTTAGATAGATAGATACTTTATTGATCCCAAAAGAAGTTACAGTGTCACAGTAGCATTACAAGTAGACAGGTATAGATAGTAGGAGAGAAGTAGAAAGAATAAAAAGTAAGTTACCACAAACAATCTAACAGGAGGGGGTCATCACTTGGAGGCACATGATAAAATAGGCTGTAGTCAGCATAGTTTCCTTAAGGGAATGTCTTCCCTGACAATTCTGTTGGAATTCTTTGAGGAAATAACAGGCAGGATAGACAAAGGAAAGTCAGTGGGTGTTGTTTAATTAGCTTTTCAGAAGGCCTTTGACAAGTTGCCAGACATGAAACTATTTAACAAGATAAGGTGTGATGGGATTACAGGAAAGATGGTAGCATGGTAGAAGACTGGCTGACTGGCAGGAGGCAAAGACTGGGAATAAAGGGGGCCTTTTCTTGTTGAATGCCATTGATCAGTGGTGTTCCATGGGGGTCAATGTTGGTACCACTTCTTTTCACATGTCAATGATTTGGATGATGGAATTGATGTCTCTGTGACCAAGTTTGCAGACGATGAGAAGACAGGTGGAGCTGTAAGTAGTGTTGAAGAAGCAGATGGTCTGCAGAAGGACTTAGACAGATTAAGAGAATGGCAAAGAAGTGACAGATGGAATATAGTGTAAGGAAGTGTGTGGTTATACACTTTGGTAGAAGGAAAAAGGCATAGATTATTTTCTAAACACAGGGAAAAAAAAATCAAAAGTCAGTTGCAATGTGTCTTGGGAGTCTTTGTGCAGGATTCCCTGAGGGTTAACTTGTAGGGTGACTCAGTGGTAAGGAAGGTAAATGCGATGTTAGCATTCATTTTGAGAGGACTAGAATATAAAATCAAGAATGTAATGCCGAGGCTTTAAATGACATCAGTCTGATCGCACTTGGAGTATTGTGAGCAGTTTTGGGCCCCTTATCTATGAAAAGGTGGGCTGGAATTAGAAAGGGTCCAGAGACGGTTACCAGTAATAGTTCCAGGAATGAAAGGGTTAACATGAAGAGCGTTTGGTGGCTCTGAGCCTCTGCTCACTGGAGTTTAGAAGAATGAGGGAATATCTCATTGAAACCTCTCGAATATTGAAAGGCCTAGACAGAGTGGATTTGGAGAGAACGTTTCTTATAGGGAGTATAGGACCAGAAGGCACAGCCTCAGAATAGAGAGATGTTCATTTAAAATGGAGATGAGGAGGAATTTCTTTAGCCAAAGGGTGGTGGAGCCAGGCAGCTGTGGAGGCCAAGTCATTGTGTATATTCAAACTGGAGGTTGATAGGTTCTTAATTAGTCAGGGCGTCAAAGGTTGCAGGGAGAAGGCAGGAGAATTGGGTTGACAGAGATAATAAAAATCAGCCATAATGGAATGGCAGGGAAGACTCGATGGGTGAATAGGCTAATTCAGCTTCTATGTCTTATGGTCTTATAGTGTTTGTTGGTGTGTAGTGAATGCTGGTTAGAATACCCAGTGCTGAATTAGACCTTCCTCTGTGTTGCTATGAAGATCAATGCAAGGAAGTCTCTCCACACTTTTTTGCTTGGCTTGCTTTCCACTGCTCTCAAATCTCATTACAGCAAACAACTAGCCTCCAGCAGTCAAATCAGTTACAACTTCTTAAATTATGACATTGGAGCCTCCAAGCAGTGGGAAATTGGTTATACAGTTTAGCAGAAGCGTGGACAGAAATTTGAGGCAATAAATTGGACTTCCATTTGCAACAATACTCTAACTCTGCATTCCAGAAATTAATTGCATGTTAATATGAAGTCTATTCTTTGAAAACTAATGGATTGGAACTTGGAGTAGATAGAATGGGTATGAATTCATTTATTAGAAAGCTTTTCCTTTATATTCGTGAATAATCTGACCCCAGACATAATCCCTCTCTACTTCACCGTGAGAGTGCATCCACTTTGCACAGCATGTAATTAATTTCATTAAAAATGTCACTGTGTGTTATTTATTTACTTATTATTTATTTTGCAAATCTGGTCCTGTTGTTATGATGATGAACAATCTTGAGATCTAGCTTGCCTGAATTTAAATTTCAAAATTAATCACTCTCTTTTCCACCCTTTCTGGTCAATACTTGATGAAAGGTGAAGTGGATTAACTGTGTCATTATATATGTTGGTCTCACCGACATGGGAGCAGGTTTGAATATAATTCTGATGTTGATCTGGTTAAGGTAATCTATTGTTACCTATCAATCTTTGCTTTTATTGAAATTGGCCCAAACTTTGCTGTGGAAATAGCAGCAAGAGAACAGAGCTCAGCATTACCAATGCACAAATCAGCAGAGAAGTACCCCCTGAATAATAGATCATTAAGTTGCTACCCGATGGCAGGATGGAAGCATTACTCAGCTCCACTTGCCTGGAGCATGGATGCAGGGACTAGAGTTTGAATTCCACCATGCCAGCCATGAAATCTAAATGCACGGATATAATTAAATCTGGAATTCGAATGCATGCAGAATGAAGCGGCCGTACCTGACTGAAACGTGAAGGACATAGAAGTGACAATATGATGTACTGACTCAGAGCGTAAAAGGGGTCAGTGTTGTCAAATTGACTCAATATTTTCAAAAGAGTCAATGTTTGTCAATTGCTTTACTTTGGATATAGTAGTTATTGATATTCAGCAATATGTAAAGATCCGTCAAATGATAGCGAAGAAGCCGAGAGAGGGTATGTAAATTTAGATAAAATGAAAATGTAGATTACATAGCAGAGGGATCTGGGAGGTAAGATTTAAAAGTCTTTGAAAACAATATCATCTACAGGTGGGAGAGAACAAAATATTGCAATGAGTGACACACAGAAAGTGCTGGAAGAACTCACCAGGTTGGGCAGCATCTGCGGAGGGGAATAAACGGTTGACATTACAGGCAGAGTCTCTCCACCATTTTGTGTGTGTTGCTGAAGATTTCTAGCATCTGCAGACTCGCTTGTGTCTATGATGAGCTGGAGTATGTGGCTGCGGGAGTCACAGGAGCGACATGAGGTGACTTTGAACCTGGGTCAACCTTGCTGAGGCTGTGTTCTGTATTTCACATCGGCGTCTGTATTCTGGGAACGTAGCTGGTTCAGAGAAGGATAACTCCTGAACTTGGAAAGCTGTGCGGTGAGCACACCCTGGGGTATTGCAGTCTGACAACAAAAGATAAACATAAAAGAGGACATGAGAGTTTAGACAGCTGTAGAAATTGGATCCAGGTTAAACATTGTCTAAGCACAGATTTTTGAATGAGGTATGTAGGTAAATATAAATGCATCAAAAACAAACATCAAAATCAGGGTGATACTTTCAATGTTGAAACTGCTACATGAAGACGTTTTGGAAGCCAAATAGAGATACAGTGCACATAATAAATAAGGTACTGGGGAATGTTGATGAGCAGAGGGACCTTGGGGATCAAGTCCATAGTTCGCTAAAAGCAGCAATGCAGGTTGATATGGAATGGTGAAGAAGGCATGTGGCATGTTTTCCTTCAGAGGATGGGGATTAGCAGATGAACGTTGGGACATTAGATTTCAACTTTACAAAACACTGCCTAGATAGGTGTAGGGATAAACTAGGATACTACAGACCGGTAGGGCAGCTATTGAAAAAATTCTCAGGATGGCATTTGTTATCATTTGGAAAGCCAGAGATTGATCTGTCAGTCAACACAGCCTTCTGCAAGGGAAGCCCTGTGAAGGGTCTCGGCCTGAAACATTAACTGGTTATTCACCACCATAAATGCTGAGTAACTTGTTGAGTTCCTCCAGAATTTTGTGCTTGTTGCTCAAGATGTCCAACATCTACAGTCTCTCGTTCACAAATCGGATCGAGTTTTTCGAGGAAGTAAGCAAGAAGCAAGCTCTGCGTTGACCATAGCAAAGTTTTGGACAAGATCCAGCAATATAGACTGCTTCACATGGGATCCAAGTTATTTTGGAAAACTGATTCCCAAATTGGCATGGTGGTGGGTTGCTTCGCTGACAAAGTTTGTAACCAGTGTTGTACTACAGGGATTGGTGTTGCGACCTTCATTGTGTGCCATTTTTTAAATGGCTTGCATGAGAATGTCTGTGATCCGACAAGAAAGTTTTCTGACAATACTAAGATAGTGAAGGTGGTTGCCAGCAATGTAGAGGGACATGGATCATCTGAAAAGTTGAGTGGAGCAGTGGCAGTTGTAAAATAATCCAGACAAATTTGGGTTCTCTCGTGCTGGCAGAACACAAACAGTAAACCTTAGAATTGTTGATATACAGAAGGACCTCGAGATGCAAGGTTAAAGTTGCCTAAAAATGTCAACATAGGTAAATAGGGTAGTGAAGAAGGCATTCAGCTTGCCTGCCTTCCTTGGCAGAGTTATTGAGTTATTTTGGATTTATGAATGCCTCAGTATTTATACTTAAAAATCATGTGTATGTAAAAAAAATAGTGGGAAATTTAGGTGTGAAGCTATAAAATTAGTAGTTTATTATAATAATATGTATTATAAAATACAGACTGCCCTTCTGCCCAAAAGCCTGAGGATAATCGAAGCTTTGTACAAGTTCACATTCTGAGCCAGGGCTCAGCATTTCAGCACAAACCATTGAATACCCTGCACAACAATTTTTTTCAGAAGTGTTGCTTCCTCAGAATTTCTTTTCGTTTATGATAGACTGCTTGAAGATGAACACAAATATAATTTCAGACTTCTTGTATCACATAGGAATTTGGAGAAACAACAAATTAAATTTAATGAATATACTGTGTTTAATTGCATAATGGTGCTGATGCTTTGCAATAGTTCAACTAAGTTAAAAATACTTTGTTAATGATTTTCATTTGTACTCAGTGTCTGAGGCTCCTCACTTAAGTATCCAACATTAATTCGCCAACGTTGATGGATTCCAGTTGCCCTGGTATCTTTTCTCCATGACCGCAATGTCCTGGTGAAACCTTTCACCGTGCTCGTCACTGACAGCACCAAGATTTGTGGGGAAGAAGTCTAAATGGGAATGCTGAAAATGAATCTTTAGTGGCATGTTGCACTTCATGGTTTTATGCGCTGGAAACATGCTTCCAACCAGCTGCATATAGTTTGGTGCTCTGTAGATGCCGAGAAAAATTTCAACAACTTCCTTGAATGCCTTCCATGTGATTTTCTCCGGTCCCACTAGAAATTCTTCAAATTGCCTGTCATTGATGACCTGTTTGATTTGTGGATCAACAAAAATGCTTTCCTTAATCTTGGCATCAGTTATTCTGGGAAGCATCTGTCTCAAATATCAAAATCCTTCATAGAAATGTTGTGCCTGGTGATAGCAAATTCCATCTTTACATTCCTGAACCCAATAATTATTACTGAAACCTGTCCTGCCATGCAGCAGCCACACCGCCTAAGCATACCCAAGCATACCTGAACAAGATAGGAAACTTTTGAGCTTACATTGTAGGCAACATTTTAATTGACTTAAATTATGAATTGAAATAATAAATGTAAGTGATTTCAAAAAATGGTGCATGATAGGGAAATTTCACAGTGATTTTCATGATCAGTAGCCCAAATTCATAAGGTATACCTAAAGGTATTCAGGAAGCAAAATCCTTGTTGTCCAGTGGTATCTGTTAATGTTCCCGGAAGATGCTTCAGCAGGTTTATCACTGTAGTACAAGGCTGTGAGTGGACCAGAATACATTGCTTTTCAAAACCGAACACAACACAAGCTGAGAAGCTGTTCTCTGTTCATCCACTCCACTCCTCCTCAGCTCCATGGAGAGTATTTGAAGAATACATCTCCTTTATTCAATCACCTCTCCCTGCTTGAACGTTCCTGAATAGGTGCCGGTTAACTTGTTGCACTCATTGGGATACTCTTTTAGCATTGGGAGAGCCGTAGAGGAGCACACAAAAATAGAAAGCCTTGGAAATACTCAGGGAGACCTCCAGTGGCCCTGATGGCTTCCTTGCAAGGGGTGCATCCAGCTGCATTTTTAAGAAGCATTCACATTTGAACACTCCACATTAAGAAGTTAGAGCTGGAACTGGATGAACCCCATTTGGAAGGCTGAGCAGGTGATGGATAGAACATACAGAGAATGAGTTACACCCAAGGTGCAGGCACAGGAATCTAGGTGACAGCCAGGAAGGGGAAAGGGGTTGAACAGCCAGTGCAGTGCAAAGTACCCTTGTGACCAACACTCCCCTCAACAAATGGTAATCGGTTTAAGATGGCGCTACTGAAGGCAAGCGACAGCTCACCGGTAATTCGAAAGGCAAGAAATTTGACTGAAAACATTATTAATGACACCTTTTCTGAAGTAAATTGTGGTAAATTATCACTGCAAGCAATGAAGAGGTGAGTTTAAATGAAGCTGATTGGAGGGATGAGCCATGCTGATGTGTTGCAAAACCAAAGCATACTGTGCTCGAGTCGCAGATGGACTTGGAGTGAGCAATTCGGAGAGGAGGAACTGAGGTAGAGGAGTTTAAATGCCCATCCAACTAACCTGGGTGTGAAGTTGGATCACTCTAAGCGCCAAGCCGATTTGAAAGGTTGAGAATGGATTTGGGTTGGGCCATGACGTCTAGGCCCAGGCCATATTGCTGGGCAGTGAGGTCAAGGCCTGGAACATATTGCTAAGTGGTGAGAGCTAGGCCTGGAGCATATTGATGCAGAGCAGCCCTGGTCCTAACGTTGTTTGCACAATTAAAACACAGGCCCAGATAAACTGGAAAGGCAGGTTATCAGGCCTGGAGATGAGGGTTGGGCTGATTCCACGCTGAGGCTTTGAGGCTGCTGTGGCTGCTGTGCTTCATTTCTGCGAGCCTTATGGTGATTTCCCCTGCTAATATGTGAACTGAGACTGAGGCTTTGGGCCTACTCCGGGCTGCTCTGGGCATTTGGATCTGAGGACTCAATATGGTTCAGAATGCTGTTGCTCACTTTTATTGTTTGCATGATTTGTGTTTTTTTTTTCTCTTTCTCTGCACATTGGGTGTTGGTCTTTATTTTTAAATTGGGTTCTTTTTGGTGTCTTGCTTTGTGGCTGCCTGTAAGCAGACAAATTTCATGGTTATATAATTTATACATAATCTGATGATAAACGTACTTTGAATTTTTGAACCTCTGGATACTGTTGGGGGGGGGATCATCTATCAGAGGAAAGTCACAGTCATTTCATTTCAGCACTGAGTCTGGCTCTGATTCAGAAGGGAAGGAAGGGAGAAAGGGTGAGCTATGGTGATAGGGGATTCATTAGTTAGGGCAACAGAAAGGAGGTTCTGTGGATGAGAATGAGATTCCCAGATGGCATATTGTCTCCCAGGTGCCAGGATCCAGGACATCTTGGATCGAGTCCTTGGTATTCTTAAGTGGGAGGGTGAGGAGCTAGAGGTCATGATCCATGTAGGTACCAATGACATAGGTAGGAAGAGTGACGAGGTTCTGCTCAGGGAGTTAGGTGCTATATCAAAGGGAAGAACCTCCAGGGTTGTAATCTCAAGAATACTACCCGTGCCACATGCTAGTGAGGCCAGAAGCAGGAAGATCGTACAGTTTAACACATGGCTAAGGAGTTGAGGAGGAGGGAGGGCATCAGATTTTTGGATCATTGGGCTCTCTTCCAGGGAAGGTGAGACCTGTACAGAAGGGACAGTTTGCATCTGAACTGGAAGGGGACTAATATCCTGGCAGGAATTTTGGGAGGGTGGTGGTGCTTATAAACCAGAATACCAGAACAGATAGTGGAAAGGTTGTGGAGACAGATGTTGTTAAGACCTCAGACGATGTCAGGAATCAAAAGGTTGAGCACGCTGGGACTAATGTCCTGAGCTGCCTATATTTCAATACAAGATGTATTGTAGGAAATGCAGATGAGCTTCGGGCAGGGATCAACACCTGGAATTTTGATATTGTAGCCACTAGTGAGACTTAGTTGTAGGAGGGGCAGAACCAGTAGCTGAATAATCTCGGGATCTATTGTTTTAGACGTGACAGAGTGGGAAGGACTAAAGAAGGAGAAGTGGTGTTACTAGTCAGGGAAAATGTCTCGACACAGCTTAGTCAGGACAGACTAGAGAACTCGTCTTGTGCGGCTTTGTGGTCGGAACTGAAGAATGAGAAAGGTGTGGTCACATTAATGGGGCTACATTACATACTACCCAACAGTCTGAGAGATTTGGAGGAACAAATTTGTTAAGGAATTGCAGAATGTTGCAAGAAACGCCGTTACAGTAGGTGATTTTAACTTTCCGCATATTGACTGGGAATCCCATACTGTAAAAGGACTAGATGGGATAGAGCTTGTCAGATGTGTTCAGGTAAGTTTCCTTAATCAGTACATAGAAGTCCCAATGAGAGAGCATGCAATACTGGATCTGCCCTGGAAATGCAACAGGGAAGGTGACAGAAGATTGTGTAGGTGAAAGTGTTGCATCTAGTGATCACAATACCATTAGTTTCAAAGTGATTATGGGAAAAAAAAGATGGTTCTGGTCTGCAGGTTGAAACTCTAAATTGGAGAAAGGCCAGTTTTGATGGTATCTGAAAGGATCTGGCAAGGATCTGGCAAGGATCAGGCTGTTTTCTGGCAAAAGTGTACATATTAAGTGGGAGACCTTCAAATGCAAAATTCTGAGAGTACAAAGTTTGTATGTGCTTGTCAGAATAAAAGATAAAGATAACAGGTTTAGGGAACCTTGGTTTTCATGAGATATTAAGAAAAGAAGCTGCAAAGCAGGTATAGGCAGGTACGAACAAATGAGGTGCTGGAAGAGAATAAGAAATGCAAGAGGACACTTGAAAAAGCTATCAGGTAGACTAAAAGAAGGCATGAGGTTGCCCTAGCAGAGAAGCTGAAGGAGAATACTGAGGAATTCTATCGATATGCTCAGAGCAGAAGGATTAGAAAGGACAAAATCTGTCCTCTGGGAGATCAGAATGGTA
This sequence comes from Hypanus sabinus, assembly GCF_030144855.1. Classification (NCBI taxonomy): domain Eukaryota; kingdom Metazoa; phylum Chordata; class Chondrichthyes; order Myliobatiformes; family Dasyatidae; genus Hypanus; species Hypanus sabinus. Next base: position 61,323,836 of record NC_082723.1, on the reverse strand, counting down.
ATCTAAGCACAGAGTCAAAAGAGAAGGGGAGATGTAAAGTGGACTTTTTACATCTGTATTTACTTGGGAGACAGACACAGTGTCTACAAAAGTGAATTAAAGCAACAGTGAGGTCATAGACCTATACAGATTACAGAGGAGGTGTTTGTTGTCCTGTGGCAAATTAGGGTGGATAAATCCCCAGAAACTGACAAGGTGCTCCTTCAGACCCTGTGAGAGGCAAGTGCAGAAATTGCAGGAGCCCTACCAGAGATACTTAAACCATCCTTTGGAACAGCTGAGGTGTTGGAGGATGGCTAATGTGTTCCACTGTTTAAGAAAGGCTCAAAAAAACCCCCAGGAAATCATAGGCCGGTGAGCCTGCCATCAGTAGCGGGAAAGTTATTGGAAGGAATTTCAAGGGACTGGATATATGAGTATTTGTATGCACTGATTATGGATAGTTAGCATGGCTTTGTGTGTCTAACCAACCTTATAGAGTTTTTCGAGGGAGTTACCAGGGAAGTTGATGAAGGTAAGGCAATGGATGTTGTCTACATAGACTACAACAAGTTATTTGACAAGGTTCTGCATAGGAAGTTGTTCAAGAAGGTTCAGTCACTCGATATTCAAGCTGAAATACTGTAGTAAATTGGATTAGACATTGGCTTTCTGGGAGAAGCTGGGGAAGGGTGGGGGGAGTGGGTTGCCTCTTTGACTGGAGGCCTGAGCCTAGTGGATGTTACCAGGCCTGGAGGACCTGAGTTATAAGGAAAGATTGAATAGTTTAGGACTTTATTCCTTAGAACATAGATGATTGAGGGGAGATTTGATAGAGGTATACAAGATTATGAGGGGTGTAGATACGGAAATGCCAGCAATCTTTTTTCCATTGAGGTATCTAGAGGTCATGGGTTAAGGGTGAAAAGTTTAAGGGGAATATAATGGGAAACTTCTTCCCTCTGAGGGTTGTGAAAGTGTGGAATGAGGTGCCAGCACAAGTGATGCACATGAGCTCAGTTTCAATGTTTAAGAGAAGTTTGGATAGGGGTATGGAGGAGTATGGTTCCACTGCAGGTTGATGGAAGTAGGCAATTTAAATAGTTTGGCATGGATTAGATGGATCGAAGGGCCGGTTTCTGTGCTGTACTTTTCTACGACTCTATGATTCTGGCAGCATCCATGCAGTTGATAATATTTCAGAACTGGGAAATAGAGAATGGGAAAGGAATAGGGCTGTGGATCAGGATAATGCCTTCAAGCAGAGTCAGTGTGTAGTGAGGCTGTCGGGAAGGACAGAAAGATGATAGGGCAAATTGCAGTCAGTGGGATGAGTCACAGTGTAACAGGTGGACAATATCAAAGAGGGTGACTTGAATGCCCACAGTATACGAAATAAGGAACATGATCTTGTAGTGCAGTTAGAGATTGGCAGGTATAATGATTGATAGGTTCTTGATTGGACACAGCTTCAAAAGTTATGGGAAGAAGGCCGGGGAGTGGGGCTGAGGAGGGGAGAAAAGGATCATCCGTGATTGAATGGCAGATCAGACTCGATGGGCCAAAGGCCTAATTTTGTTCCTATGGCTTTTGGTCTTACGGTCTTATGTTGTAGACATCACTGAGCCGTGGCTGAACGAAGATTATAGTTGGGAACCTAACATCCAAGGATATATTGTATCTGAAGGACAGGCAGGTAGGCTGAGGGGCTGGCGTGGCTCTGTTGGTATATATAAAAAAAAGAAATCAAATCCTTTGAAATTATCTGCTCTTAGGATTAGGCTTTTCATTACAGAACAACTGAGATGTCCTTCTTCAAAGAAATGGGCTTTCCTTCCTCCACCATCAACACTGGCCTCACCTGCATCTCTGCCATTTCGCACATGTCTGCCCTCACCCCACCCTCCTATAACCACACCAAGGATAGGGTTCTTCTTATGCTCACATATGACCACACTAGCTTCCACATAATTCTCCATAACTTCCACCATTTCCAGTGGGATCCCACATCTTTCCCTCCCCCCCATTTTCTGCTTTCCACAGGGATCACTCCCTTGTTCACTCATGCCTTCCCACTGATCTCCCTCCTGGCACTTATCCTTTCAAGTGGAACAATTGTTACACCTGCCCTTACACCTCCTCCCTCACTACCGTTCAGGCTCCCAAACAGCCCTTCCAGGTTGAGGTGACTCTTCACCTGTGAGTCTGGTAGGATTGTATACTGTATTTGGTGCTCCCGGTGTGGATTTCTGTATATCGCTGAGACCTGAAGTAGATTGGGTGACTGCTTTGCCGAGCACCTTCACTCCTTCCGTCACAGAAAGCAGATTTCCTGGTGGCTACCCATTTCAATTCTACTTCCCGTTCCCATTCCAACATGTGGCCTCCTCGACTGCTGCAATGAGGCCATGATCAGGTCAGAGAAGCAACACCTTATATTCCGTCTGTGTAGTCTCCAACCTATTGGCATTAAAAATCAATTCCTTGAAATTCTGGTAATTCCCCCCCCCCACCCCTTCACCATTCCCCATTCCCATTTCACTATCTCACCTTTCTCCTTACCTTCCCATCACCTCCCTTAGTGCTGCTCCCTTTTCCCTTTCTTCCATGGCCTTCTGTCCTCTCCTATCAATTTCCCCTTTCTACAGACCTTTATCTCTTTCACCAATCAACTTCCCATCTCTTTACATCACCCATCCCCCTCTCCTGGTTTCACCTATCACCTGCCACCTTGTACTTCTTCCTCCTCTCTCCCCCCATCCTCTTACTCTGACTTCTCATCTTCCTCTCCAATCCTGACGAACGATATTGGCCCAAAACATTGATGTTGACGATTCATTTCCATAGATGCTGCCTGACCTGCTGAGTTCCTCCAGCATTTTGTGCAAATTGCTTTGGATTTCTAGAATCTGCTTTCTTTCTCATGTTTGTAAATCACATTTGCTGTTTTGTTTCAGCACTGTTCCTTCATTAAGTTTCTGAGTGTTGTACATAAATAAGGAGGAAAAAGTATATTAAATATGGAGAAAAACAGAAAGCTTTCAGACTATGCATTGGACGTGAAGCACCAGCTTTGTCTCTTCCACTGGACTTGCAACCTGACCTTTTATGCTTTTCTTTTCACTTGCAATTCATGTTAGTGGCTGGGAAGAATATACTTTGTTTGACTCACTGCATTTTAGCAGCCTTGGTTGGACTGTACTTCAAATATACATGAGGAATTGCTACGTCAAGCTACTAATTTTTTCTATCAGCTGAAACCTGTATTAGCCTCTTCTGGCTTAATCATAACTTACAGAATGCAGATACGAGGAAATCTGCAGATGCTGGAAACCCAAGCAACACACAAAAAATGCTGGTGGAACACAGCAGGCCAGGCAGCATCCATAGGAAGAAGCACAGTTGACATTTCGGGCCGAGACCCTTTGTCAGGTCTAACTGAAAGGAAAGATAGTAAGAGATTTGAACGGAGGGGGAGGGGAACTTCTCTAACTTCTGTTAATGCCCCTCCTCTCCTTCTTACCCCATCCCTGATATATTTAGTTTTTTTAACCCCTCCCCTTTTTTCCTCTCTTTCTTCCCATCACTCTGCCTGTTCTCCATCTCCCTCTGGTGCTGCCCTCCCCCTTTCTTTCTCCCTAGGCCTCCGGTCCCATAATCCTTTCCCTTCTCCAGCTCTGTATCCCTTTTGCCAATCACCTTTCCGACTCTCAGCTCCACCCCACCCCCTCCGGTCTTCTCCTATCATTTCGCATTCCTCCCCCCCCCCCACCCACTTTCAAATCTCTTACTATCTTTCCTTTCAGTCAGTCCCGATAAAGGGTCCCGGCCCGAAACGTCGACAGTGCTTCTTCCTATAGATGCTGCCTGGCCTGCTGCGTTCCACCAGCATTTTGTGTGTGTTGCAGTTAGGCTTGAGGTAATTATTCAGGTTGAAGATGATTACAAATTGTTGATGGAAATAGTTCTGGACAGAACAAGCATAGCAGAATACTAAAAGGTGTCAGCAAGCCCATAAAAAGCAAACCAAGTCCTGGGTTAGTTATAGATGGATAGACTCAGGGAGCAGTGCAGTGGCATAGCAGGTAATGCTCTGCGTCATTTCAAACTCTGACTTGCAATGTCCTTTTGTATGTTCTTCTTGTGACTATGTGGGTTTCCTCTCATGTTGCAAAGACCTGAGGGATGGTAATTGGTCACTGTAGTGTCTCTAATATGGAGGTGGGTGCCGGAGCTTGTGGAGAGTTGGAGAGACTAAAATGAATTAGTGTAACTAAGTGTCTGATGTTCAGCATGGACCAGGTGGGCTGAAGGGTGTGCTCCTGTGTGGTATAACTCCATGAGGACTAAATCACAGGGAAGTTTCACCAAACATGCATTGAACTCTCGCTGCAAATCTGCAGGTGCTGGAAATCCAAGCAACACGCACAAAATGCTGGAGGAACTCAGCAGCCAGGCAGCTTCGATGGAAAAGAGTAAACAGTTGACATTTTGGGCAGAGACCCTTCATCAGGACTACGAGTGCCTCAGCCCGAAACTGTTTACTCTTTTCCATAGATGCTGTCTGGCCTGTTGAACTCTATTTAGACCCAGAGAGTCATAAGGCATGACATCCATGGAAATGCGGCTGAATGCCTTCGGGATTGTTTTGCCCTCAGAAGTCAGAGTGCAGTGGCAGATGGAGCATATTCTGACTGGAGGTCTGTGACCAATGGTGTTCCACAGGGATCTGTTCTGGAAACCCTGCTCTTTGTGATCTTTATAAATCTTGGATGAAGAAGCGAAAGGGGGGGGGGGCTAGTAGGTTTTCAGGTGACACGAAGGTTGGTGTGGTGGAGCGTCTAGAAGCTTGTCATAGGTTGCAATGGCATATACACAGGATCCAGAACTTGGCAGGTGGGAGTTCAATAGGAAAATTATTATTTATTTAGAAATTCAGCATGGTAATAAGTCATACTCTTTGGAATATGGAACTTGAAGGTGGAGTACAAGGTTAATGGCAGGATTCTTAACAGAGGGATCTTGCGGTCCAAGTCTCTACATCCTTCTAAGTAGCCACACACTGATAGAATGTTTCAGAAAGTGTAAGGTGTGCTGTCTTCAGCAGTTGGGGGATTGAGTTCAAGAGCTTTGAGGTAATGTTGCAGCTCTACAAACTCTTGTTAGTCCACACTTGGAGTATTTAGATCTGGTTGCCTCATTATAGGAAGGATGTGGAATCTTCAGAGAGGGTGCAGAGGAGATTTACCAGGATACTATCTAGATCAGCGAGCATGCCTTATGAGGGATTTTCACTTTGGAGTGGAGGAGGATGAGGTGACTTCGATAGAGGTGTATTAGATTATGAAAGATATTGATAGAGCTGAAGCTAACATCTTTTTCCGAGGGCAGCAGTAGCCAAAATCAGAGCATGTCCATTTCAGGTGAGTGGGGGAAAGTTTAGGGGAAATGTCAGAGGTAGTGGTTTTTTATAAACACAGAGAAGTAGGTGTCTGGAATTCATTTGTTGGGGTTGGTGATAGAGGCTGCTACCATATGAACATTTAAGAAATAGCTACATGGATGTAATAAAAGTGGAGAAAAAGGGCTGGGTAAGAAACGGGGGTTAGATTGATCGCGGAGTATGTTCGGCACAGCATTGTGGGCTGAAGGGCCTGTATTATGCAGTAGGTTTTCTACGTTTCTATGTCTGTATTGGTTGGCACAGTATTGTGGGCCAAAGGAACCATAAAGCACTATACAGTTCCAAGTTCTACATTTATTGTTCTACTTTCTAGATCAGACATAAGAGTTGTGATCACCATATTAAGAAAATAATGTAGAAGCACTAGAGAGATTGCAAAGATTCATCCAAGATTAAAGATTGGGAAGCTTTTAAAATCCACAAGGGGAAACTTCAAAAAGCAATAAGGAGAGAAAAGATGGAATTTGAAAGTAAGCTAACCAATAATATGAGAGAGGATACCAAAAGGTGATAAAGAATAAAAGAGAAGCCTGAGTGAATATCATATCACTAGAAAATAATACTGGAGAGGTAGTAATGGGAGACAAGGAAATGTAGATGAACTTAATAAATTTTTTGTGTCAATCGTCACCGTGGAAGGCATCAGCAGCATACCAGAAATTTAAGGAAGTCAGGGATCAGAAATGAGTGTAGTTGCTATTACAAAGAAGGTGCTTGGGAAGCTGAAAGGTCTGCGGGGATGAATACTCCTATTTTGAGGAGACTAGTGGGAGCCTGCAAAGAGAGAGTTGGAGAGAGCTTTGTGAAAACATTGTCCATTCACACGGTGTTTTGAGCTGCTTTTGAAGAAATGCATGGCTGCACTGGGCCAGATAAAGAGGGACCGTGTGGTTCACCCAGTCAAAACTAGTTGTGTTACAGCCTGGGGAAGTAGCGAGAGTGATGGGAAACTCCAAATTTCCCGGAACGTCTGATGCCGAGGCCCTCTTGGTGGATGCTCCGGAAGACCACCAAGAGGGGTCAGGCATACCTGCTGGGGTACTGGTGAGGCCCGAACTGCAGAAGCCCTCGGTTGTACAGGTGAACAGAATGACAGTGGGTGTCAGGAACACTTCAGAGAGGGAGGTCACCCTCAGGCAGGGGATGCCAATGGTGCACCTCTCCCCAGTGACAGTAATGCCTATCGTCCCTGTGAGACAAGCCAGGGAAGAACTCCGAAAAGAAGAAAGTTGACTGCTGAGTCATTCAGCTTTGGGGACTTCCTGGTACCTGCAAAGGTGGAAGACTTTCGGCAACATTGGTGGAAGCTGGGACCAGCACTGTCTAGAAGCCCTTGCATGTCTCCGCTGGTGGTGGCCAGCAAGAAGAATGGGAAGGTACTGATGTGTGAGAACTATTGGACTTTCAACGGGCGTACAGTCCTCAGCCAATATACAGTCCTGAGAATCGAGGATGCATTGGCCTGCCTGAATGGTGTGATGTGGTTCAGTGTGCTGGATTTGAGGAGTGGGTATTACCAGATACCCATGGGTGAGGCTGATAAAGAGAAGACTTATCTGAAGTATGTGTCTGATGTGAGAAAGGGGGCTGGGCTCTAAAGTAACTGAGCTCAGCCAAGTGGCAGAGGGACACGTGTTGCCGGAAGACACGAGTAATAGACGGGGGAAGGCCTCACCATGTAGACCAGAGGTATCCTAAGGAATGTCTAAAACTGAAGACATAGATGATGGGATGCGGAGGTCTCAAAGGATCAGGAGACCCCAGATAGGCTGACCTATGTAGCACCGAGAGAACAAAGTGGTTGTGATTAACCCCCTAGTGAGATATGGCACAACCATTTACAAATGGACTGGAGGTTCTAACGTCACGAAATTCCTTTGAGAATGGTGTTATTAATGACGGGATGACAAATTATTCAAAGTCACGAGGACATGACTATTTTGGTGGGGGAGAGTGTAATGCCGTGGTTCATTTATTTACTGTTACATTGTATGTATTTCATTTTGGCAGTTCTGTGAGAGCAGTCTGTTCCGTTTCCATGCCTGTTTGGGTTACTGTTGAAGACAAGAGAGAGAAGAAATGTCTGACATCCAATTTGGATGGTCAATTAAGGGGAGGTTTTCTGGTGGGGGACACTAAGGTTGGGCTTGAGCTTTTTGTTTGAGAGAAGATGAAGAGAGAAGACGCTGGGGAGAACCAGTTGTAGCATATGATCTGATGGGAGACCCGATGTTCGAGATGGATTGCGAACGACATTTGGAAGGTGGTGTGTGCTTTCACGTTGACCGAGGGCTCAGCGTGTGAGTGACAGAGAAGTCCAAGATGAGCTCCAACTTGCACACATTTGACTGTTTAACTAGAATGGGCCCTTTTCTTTTTGTTATTCTTTACTAACCCTTTAGTTAAGATTCATAAATATAATTTCTTTAATCATATGCAGTGCACTGTCTGTTATTTCGTGGCACTAATTAGAGAAGCAAATTACACAGCATCCACACAAATGGGGGGTGGGAGCACGCCTCAATCTCAGGAGTTTGGCAGGGTTGGAGGTTGTCTTCCCTAGACCTACGCAGCCGAGGAAACCAGGGTGATTCATATAGAAGCTATCCCAGAGGATCTGTCCTACGTCCAGCGTGTAAGTGCCATTACAAAAATAGCATGCCATTACTTTCTTGGAAGTTTGCCAAGATTCAGCATGACATCTAAAACTTTGACAAACTTCTGTAGGTGTGTGGTGGAAAGTATATTGACAGGTTGCATCACAACCTAGTATGGAAACTTAACTCGCCCCGTCACTGAAATGATCCCACAAACTGGATTTGCTTTCTTATATTATGTTCTCAATATTTATTGTTTGTCTATTTAGTTTTTTCTTATTGTACTTACACTGTCTGTTGTCTTTTGTACATTGGTTGTTTATCCATCCTTTTGATGCAATCTTTCATTGATTCTATTGTGTTTTCTGTATTTACTGTGAATGCCAGAAGACAATGAATCTCCGCATTGCATAAGGTCATATACATGTACAATGATAATAAATTTACTTTGAATCTTGAACAAATATTTTATAAACACACCTTCCATTGTACATATAAATGTAAGGCAGCAGGTAATTAGACCAGAGTACCATAAGGCATTGGAACAGAATTAGGCCATTTGGCACATCGAGTTTGCTCTGCCATTTCATCATGACTAATCCATTTTTCCTCTCAGCCCCAATCTTCAGCCTCCCCACAACCCTTCATGCCCTGACCAGTCAAGAATCCATGAACCTCTGCCTCCACAGCTGCCTGTGGCAACGAATTCTACAAATTCACCACTCTCTGGTTGAAGAAATTGCTCCATCTCTGTTCTAAAAGGAAGCCCCTCTATTCTGAGGCTGTGTCCTCTGGTCCTACACCCTCCCACCACAGGAAACATCCTTTCCACATTCACTTTATCAAGACTTTTCACTATTTGATGTGTTTCAAATAGGTCACGCTTCATTCTTCTGAATTCTAGTGAATGCAGGCCCAGCACCGTCAATTGCTCCTTAGCTCTATCCACATTGATTCAACCCTATGTCACCTCTTTCTGTTGATCTGATTTCATTTTTATCAACAGAGCAATGGCACCCCTTCTGTCTGCCTGCCTGTCCTTTCTGTCCAATATGTATCCTTGGACATTAAGCTCCTGGCAAAAATCTTCTTTCAGCCATGATTCAGCGATGCCTATAATTTTGTACATTTCAGCATGAAACTGTGCTACAAGTTTATCTACCTTATTCCATATGTTGCGTGTATTCAAATATTACACCTTCAGTCCCGTAATCACCCTTTTCGATTTTGTCCACCTTTTACATTGCAACTCACCCTGTTGACTGTAATTTTGCCCTGTCAACAGCCTCTCCTCTCTTGTTAAGGTGTTAGTGACAGTGTTTGCCTCTAAGATAGTGACATGTTCCCTTCTCCATTAAAATGGTCAGTGCTTGGAGTCCATCACTGTGTTTGTTGTTAACTGAGGCAGAGCTCTGTGGGAAATGAAGACAACATCTGTTGGCTATAAAATATCTGCACAAAATGCACCTCCTCAAGATTATGCCCGTCAAAATTCTTTTTATTCATTTTTCAATTCTTTAAAAATATTGCAGACTTTATTTGTCCTTGCACAAACATTTGCCAGGTCACTGCAACAAAACAAGCATACAATTTGAATCTCATTTGGAGTCTGTCTCAGAGTCTGCCTTGCCTCATTTGTAAGGAAAATGCCAATGAATTTCATCCAGAATAAATCATTGGAATCTAGCTGAGGAAGGGCTTAATCAGGAATAAAGCATTGGACAAATGGGGTGAGATGGACTCTCATTGAATTTAAACATGTCAAATTCAGATCAGACCAGTAATCTGAAGTAAAACATCTTATTGCAGTTACAGAACTAAAGAACAGCCATTTTATCTTCATTTTTACTTCAGACTCCTCGACTGAATGAAGACAAAACTACAAAGTCAGTTAATCCCTTTCCTCTGTAACGTATGGTACCAGTTTTAATCAGTAATTGTAGATGGGCTGAATGTAGTGACAATGCTACCCCCAACAAGAGTGGGTTTAGTTGGAGAATGAACACACTGCTTCAGTTTATTGACCTACTGAGATAATGGGTCAAACATCTATGTTAGTGAGTAACAGGACTGGTAAGCTTCCTGTGATTCTGAATATTAGTATTGGTTTATTATTGTTACATGTACAGAGATACAGTGAGAAGTTTGTCACATACTGTTCATACAGATTAGACCATGACACAGTGGATTGAGGTAGGACAATGTAAAACAATAACAATGCAGGATAAAGTATAACAGCCACAGATAAAGTGCAGTGCAGCTAAACAAAGTGCAAGATCATAATGAGGAGGATTGTGGTTTCCCCAATGAACAGTCTATCTATTTGAATATACTTCTGTGTTTTTATGGAAGTACCTTAGTCACAATTTTTAAAAGATGATAATATTAATTACCTTCTTTAAATTGATACCTGCACTCGGCTGAAGAGATTATTCGTCATATATGCCGGGAAAGCACTAGGTCCTTTTTCAAGCATCTTCTCTTTTACATATCAAGTAATAGAAGTCTTGGAGGTTGCTCTCCCTGTATTATACAATTATTCCCACTAAACATTTCACTCCTTCTCTGGTGTGCTCTGTTTGTAATTCTTGTCTGCCTCATTCCTGCATTCAATGGTGGTTAACTCCTGGACTTTATTTGTCAGCGGGAACAAAGGAAAGGACCTCAACACCATCAAGTCACTCCGTGTTCTCCGTGTCCTAAGGCCACTGAAGACTATCAAACGTCTGCCCAAGTTAAAGGTACTGAATTTTGAATTATCGTGCTTTCGCAATTAAAGCATTTTGGGGAAATGCTGGTAAAATCAAGAAACTAAATATTTCCTTTTGGCCACTATAGTTAGTACACAACTAGTTTTCATTCTGCAAAGCTGGTTTTCTTACAAAGTCTAGCTATGTTTCTTTTTCATTAGGCATTGTATAGCATGAAATTGGTTTAGATGCTTCATTCTGTTAATACCTGAATTACTCAATTCACGTTCTGTGAAAATGTGTCCTACACAACAGGTACAAGTCCTTAAAAAGAGATTGTTTAACCTGCATTTCAAATATAATCGCGAAATAGTCTTCAAATGTCTGCTTTAAGTTTTGTGCAGACGATGCAGGATCACCTTAAGTAGGTCCTCCTCCTCCTCCTCCTCCTCCTCCTCCTGTCATAATTGCTGCAAGATAAAGATTTGGCAAGTTCTTAGTCGAACAATTGAAGTTTAATTCAGGCATTTAATGTTATAATAGGGTTGTTAATGCTGTAACAATGATATTCACTGACATGAAGATGTAAATATCCTTTTACCCATGGGTCAGAGATCACTGCCTGTTAAACTTGGGGCCCATGATCTCAAGAGGTATCAATTTTCAAGCTCAGTAATCCTTTAAGTTTGATTGGAACATGGCAATGCCTTTCCTGGTTTCATCTTGTTTCTGATGTTCTGTTAGTATCTGACTTCAGGTGTGTTTCCTTCAGGCTGTCTTTGACTGTGTGGTGAACTCGCTGAAGAATGTTCTGAACATACTCACCGTTTACATGCTGTTCATGTTCATCTTTGCTGTCATTGCTGTGCAGCTCTTCAAGGGCAAATTCTTCTACTGCACTGATGAGTCAAAGGATTTGGAAAAGGACTGCAGGTAAAATCTAACAAATGAACGTGACAAACTGGAATGCAGTGTGAAGCTGAGTTAATGTTGCACTTGTGCACTCTTCCTCTTGTGGTAGAACAAAGTGCCAGACAGCAACATTAGTGCTAGTAATTCAGCTGACTTTGTTGGACTGAGTGTCATGTAGCTTGCTCTGTCTATACTGACCATTCCGTCCATCTATAGTAATCCTACTTGCCTGTATTAATTCTATATTGCCAATGTCTTGTGCATTCAACTACCTGTCTAGATGCTTCTAAAATGTCATTTTTGTTCTTGCCTTGACCACCTTCTCCAGCAGCTCATTCCAAACACCAAGTGCTGTTTGTGTGGATATTCTACCCACACATCCTCCATAAACCTCCTCCCTCCCCCTCTACCAAAAACCCAATGCCCTCTAGTCTCAGGCACCCCTACCTTAAGGAAATAATCACTACCTACCCTGCCCATTTCTCTCGTAATGTTTTATCTCTATCAAGTCAGCTCTTGGGTGCCTGCATTCCTGGAGAAAGTCAAATTCTACCCAGCCTGTCGTGACAACTCAAGTCCTGCTATCCCGACAATGTCCTTTTGAATCTTCTCTGAAGCTTCATCGTGTCACAACACAGCACAACACCATTAGACACTGTGCATCAAGCAGTAGCAAATCAAGGCAGCTGGACTTTCTGTGTTGCCTAGAAGACGTTTCACCATTTATCCAAGAGGTGTCTTCAATTCTAATCCATGGTGGGGAGTTTTCCAGGTTATAAACTCTGTGAGTTGTTTAAAGATATAGCAATCACATGAGGGTCATTAGTCTAATCCTTGCATGTAAGGAGGTGTGAACTGTTGTGGTGACACCCAGGTAGAGATGTGAGGGCTGCATTGTTGGGAGCTGATAGGTGGTGTTGTACCCCACCCCCTCTATTCAGGGCTGTGTTTCCAGTTTGACAAAGGTGGTTTTCCTAACCCCTCCTTCAGGCCACCTGTCCTCCCCATCCAAAATATGCACATTGGTATCATCAAAGGAGTGCCCCTTATCCCTCAGACTCTTATGCTAATAACAGGGGAAGAGTTTCTAGGCAAATAACTTCCACTTTGATTGTGAAATAAGTAATTGTAAAGAATATTTTCATTTTAACCAGTATTAGTATTGATTATGTGAAAAGCTGTCTTGCATACTGTTTATACAGATTGAATAATTAAATATTGCATTGAAACAGAAGAAGGTAAAGGAATAACAGAATGCAGAATAACGTGTAACTTACAGAAAAAAGTGCAGTGCAGGTAAACAATAAGGCGTATGATCAAAACAACGTGGATTATGAGATTAAAGTCCATCATATCATATAAGGTCCATTCCAGAGCTAGATGGAAGTTGTCCTTGAGCCTATTGCTATGTGCTTTCAGACTTCTGTATCTTCTGACTGATAGGAGAGGGGAGAAGAGAGAATACCTGAGTGGGTGCAGTCTTTGATAAAGCTGGCTGCTGTACTCAGGCAGCAAGAAGTACAGACAAGATGCATGGAGGGTTCTCTTCAATAGCATACTCTCTCACTGCTCCATAGATAAGTTTGGTGTAGTCACACTGTAGAGACCCTTCACAGTAACCTTTTGTGTGAGTGCCAGGTGTGCAGCCTCATTAAATCACCTGGAGTCGACCCACTAACACCAGGCAAATGTGGGAGGTGATAGAGTTCCATACTGCCATTTTGGTTTTCCCCTCTCTGATCCCAAATGATACTGGAAGTTTTCTGCACCCTCTACATTTTACAGTGTTTACAGGTTTCTTTGACTGTGTCCACTCCCTCTCGCCACTCTCTGCTGCAAACTCTCCCTTCAATTCCCCCTTCAACATAAACGGCTGGTTAACCCCGGAGAGAATTTAGGTTAACTATTGGTCATCTTTATTGATGGAATCACAAAAAGGCATGCAATTCACGCAATCTGGATTAAGGTTAGTTCATTCGTTACGCGCCATGTCGTATGACGTGAGCGGTCACAATCTTTCCATGACCATGATTGCAATTGGTTTGCCATTGTCTTCTTCTGGGCAGTGTCCTCACAAGATGGGTGACCCCAGCCATTACCAGTACTCTTGTGAGATGCACCAGCTGCTCATTGGACCATCGACCACCTGCTCCCATGGCTTCACTTGACCCTGATCGGGGTGCTAATCAAGTGCTACACCTTGGCCAAAAGTAACCTGCAGGCCAGCTGAGGGAAGGAGCACTTTACACCTCCTTTGGTAGAGACAAACCTCCATCTCGCCACCCATTGGATAAAAGTAAAGGTGCAATTCCTGCAAGATTAACTATCCACTCACACACACACACACACCACGAGGTTTCCCTGACACTCCCTAAACAGTCAATAAGAATAGATCAGTACTCAGGAATAGGAGCTCACGTTGGCCAGAAGTCCCTTTTCATTCTGATGTAATCTCCACATTTCTACTGTAGACTCATGATCTTCTATGAAGTTCGGTCTCTGGAGTTTTTGCTGCTTCTACCACTGAAATATTCCATTCGTATCTGCTTTCTTACCGGTTCCACACTGTTTTGTTTGAATTTTGTTGTTCTAATCAGACTAGCCAGTGCCTGTGTCACACTAGCCTAATTATTATATTTCACCAATGGCTTTGGGACTGCCTGGTGAAGGAAGCCATTGAAATAAAACAAGAGGAAGAGAATTTTAACAAAAGCACAGGTCTCGCTCTAAGAACTGGAATTCGATTGTAAACTGGGTGGGACAGCGGAAACCTGATTGGACTGACCAATCAGGTTGGACGGACAAGGTGGGTTATAAACACTACTGGACTAGACATGCCCAGGAGTTATCGTTGATGAAGATGGCAGAGTTTGTCATCAAAACATCGGGTACATGTAGCCAGCTGGAAGCCCAAGGAGAGTTTATACGCCAGGAAAGCACTGGATCCTTTTTCAGACTAGCCTGTGTCTCCTAGAGTTAACCCATGGGCTCACCGCAGAAGAGATGTTGATTTTGTCCTGCCCATTGCTCCTCTACACACTGTAATTTAAAAGTAACGTGTTGTAGCGGTGTGCTACACGCAGCGCTAAAATTACGACACGGAGTCGGTAATTGCAGTCGAAGGAAAAACTTTATTCGAAAACTTCAGCCTCACTTTTAAGCCTCTGTCAACCGGCCCCCCATGGCGAAGAGGCTCCAAAGCTCTGTGCTCGCAAACCCCCGTAGGCTATCTAATTGTGAGTCGGTTCGGATACGCTAGGAAATGAGTCGCCACATAACCCCCCCCCAGAACCGGCGATACACCCCCCAATGTCCACAGTCTGGGCCAGAACCTGCTTGGGAGGTCGGCCTCTGCGCCGAGGCGCCGGAAACTCGGCCGGTTGCGCCAGGTCCACAAGGGCCGGCTTGAGGCGGTCCACCGTGAAAACCTCCTCCTTCCCCCCAACGTCCAGCACGAACGTGGGTGGACCCGTTGTTCCGGAGCACCATAAACGGCCCCTCGTATGGCCGCTGCAGCGGTGGCCGATGCCCGCCCCTTCGTACAAACACAAACTTACAGTTCTGTAGGTCTTTGGGTACGCAGGTCGGGTGCCGCCCATGCTGTGAAGTGGGTATGGGGGCCAGGTTACCGAGCTTCTCGCGAAGTCTGCCCAGGACTGCTGCAGGTTCTTCCTCTTGCCCCCTTGGGGCTGGTAGGAACTCCCCGGGGACGGCCAGGGGCGCGCCGTATACCAACTCGGCCGACGAGGCGTGCAGGTCGTCCTTGGGCGCTGTGTGGATGCCGAGTAGGACCCAGGGAAGCTCGTCCGCCCAGTTGGCTCCTCGCAGGCGGGCCATGAGGGCCGACTTCAGGTGACGGTGGAAACGCTCCACCAGCCCGTTCGACTGTGGGTGGTAGGCAGTGGTGTGGTGCAGCTGAGTCCCCAAAAGGCTGGCCATAGCTGACCACAGGCTGGAGGTGAACTGGGCGCCTCTGTCGGAGGTAATGTGGGCCGGTACACCAAAGCGAGATATCCAGGTGGCGATCAGGGCTCGGGCGCAAGATTCGGAGGTGGTGTCGGTGAGCGGGACCGCCTCTGGCCATCTTGTGAACCGGTCCACGATAGTCAGGAGGTAACGCGCTCCGCGCGACACTGGCAGGGGGCCCACGATATCCACATGAATGTGGTCGAAACGCCGGTGGGCGGGATGGAACTGCTGCGGTGGGGCTTTGGTGTGCCGCTGCACCTTGGCCGTCTGGCAGTGCATGCACGTTCTGGCCCATTCACTGACCTGTTTGCGGAGTCCGTGCCAAACGAACCTGCTGGAAACCATCCGGACAGTCGTCCGGATGGAGGGATGCGCCAAGTTATGAATGGAGTCGAAAACGCGGCGCCGCCATGCTGTCGGGACGATCGGACGGGGCTGGCCGGTGGCGACGTCACAGAGTAGGGTCCTCTCACCCGGGCCCACGGGGAGGTCCTGGAGCTGCAAACCGGAGACTGCGGTCCGGTAACTCGGAATCTCCTCATCCGCCTGCTGTGCCTCTGCCAGCGCCTCAAAGTCTACCCCTTGGGAAAGGGCATGAACGGTAGGGCGAGAGAGCGCATCCGCCATGACATTGTCCTTACCCGAGACGTGCCGGACATCCGTTGTGTATTCAGAGATGTAGGACAGGTGGCGTTGCTGGCGGGATGACCAGGGGTCGGACGCTTTCGTAAACGCAAAGGTAAGCGGTTTGTGGTCCGTGAACGCGGTGAAGGGCCAACCTTCTAGGAAGTACCTGAAATGCCGGATTGCCAGGTAGAGTGCCAACAGTTCCCGGTCGAAAGCACTGTACTTGAGCTCGGGTGGCCGCAGGTGTTTGCTGAAAAACGCCAGGGGTTGCCAGCGACCTGCGATGAGTTGCTCCAGCACCCCACCGACTGCTGTGTTTGATGCGTCCACTGTGAGGGCGGTAGGGGCGTCCATTCTGGGATGTACTAGCATTGCGGCGTCAGCCAAAGCTTCCTTCGTTTGAACGAAAGCGGCGGCGGACTCCTCGCCCCAGGTAATGTCCTTGCTCGGACCTGACATCAGGGCGAACAGGGGGCGCATGATCCGGGCAGCTGAAGGGAGGAAGCGGCGGTAGAAATTGACCATACCTACGAATTCCTGAAGGCCTTTGATCGTGGTGGGTCGGGGGAAGTGGCGGACCGCATCTACCTTAGCGGGCAGAGGGGTTGCCCTGTCTTTAGTAATTCTGTGGCCCAGGAAGTCAATGGTATCGAGTCCGAACTGGCATTTGGCGGGGTTGATTGCAAGACCATACTCACTCAGTCGGGTGCAGAGTTGACGGAGGTGGGACAGATGCTCCTGACGACTGCCCCTGACCCTGTCTCTAACCCTGCCCCTATTCCTACGTCTGCTCCTACCCCTGTGGTTCAGGCGGGTGATCCTGGGGCTACGTGTGGGGAGGTTCAGGCGAGGGACGGGGTGGAGTCCGGGCGGGGCAAGAAAGCGAGGAAGAAGTCGAAACATGTGAAGAAGTCGTCCCCCGAGACCGCAGAGCTCACGCCCATTTGCCCTGAGGTGGAGGGGGAGACTCGGGGAAGCGTACGGTTGGACGGGGCGATAGGAGCGGAGAGTACCGCGCTGTCGGTGAATTCCGCACCTGTGTGCTCCTCCGGCTTGAAGAGGAGATGGGATTGTTCCCCCAAGAGGGCAGAGAATGCAGATGAGGGGGAGTCCCAGAAAGGGGTGGGGATCCAGGTGGGAGTTGTGTCTAACCCTGAATCCCCAGATGTAGACACCAGTCCTGGGGTGGGTGGTGTGGTTATGCATGAAGCTAGTGCTGGGCCTGTTTGCACGCCTAAAACAGACCTGGAGCCCTCCACCCAGGACTTAGCAGTCAGCGCCTCCCTGGAGGCAAATGTATTAAGTAGTACAGGTGGAGAGGAGACCAGGCTCTCTCACAGTCAGCATCAGGCTGCCAGTGAATCCATTGGGCCAGAGCTGCTGGGGTCCCCTTCATGCCTGTCTCCTGGGGAGGGTGATGTAACCTGCATGCCGACCCCATCAACTAATGGCCTGCAGGGAGTCCCTTGGGATTTTCCCTCCATCGTCGCAACTGTGGGTAAGACTGCTGCGACGGTGGAGCGGGAAGGTATAGGGGAGGTACCCGCTGTGCAGTGTAGGTTACAGGGGCAGCCACCTTATACACCACCTGAGGAGGACGGTGGGGGATCTGTCTGCAGTGAGGGGTTGGAGGGGGATTCATTTGACAGCGAGACAATGGACATCCTCACCCCTCCAGAGAAGTCCCCATTGATACCTGTGGAGGAGATCAGAGAGTTTATTCACTCCTCCGTTGGTGCAAAGCATCGGCCTAAACTAGCCTCGCTTCGCTGGCCTAGCATGCCGAGGCTGGTGAAGTCCCTGAGGGTCATCCTCAGACGGAAGGGGAAGGGGAAGAGGAATGCTGTGTCAGGGAATGACAGGCGGCAGCTGAAATCCTTCCTGGATGACCTGGTGCGGGACATCAGGATGAAAAGCAGCCTCGCTCCTTCGGGAGATGGTGGGTCACAGGGTAGCGATGGTAGCAGTCGGGCCCGGAAAGCAAAGGATATTCTCGGTTTTCTTCGGGAGAGTGCGGCTGAGGGCGCCATCGCTCTCAGTGGGAAGGGGACTGGTGCTGAGGCCTAGTGTGCTTCCGACATGAAGCTTACCATAGCTAGTCTCAATGTAAATGGTAGCAGGGGCTCTCTCCGCAGATATAACAATCTCTCAGTCCTCAGGGACGGGAGATACGCGGTGAGTTTCCTGCAGGAAACCCATACCACCCCGGGGGACGAGTCCGCTTGGCTCCTGGAGTGGCAGGGCGGGGTCTACATGAGTCACCTTAGCTCCAACTCTAGTGGGGTGGCGATCCTGTTGGCCCCAACCTTCCGGCCAGAAATCGTAGGAGTCCAAGATGTTGTGCCCGGCCGTCTGCTCCACCTGGTTGTGCGCCTGGATGGTGTACCGTTACATTTTATCAACGTGTACGCTCCGAGGCGCGGGGTGATGCAGACGCGCCTATTCTGTCAGCTGTCCACCTTGCTGAGTTCCATCGACCCGGGGGACTGCGTCGTCCTCGGGGGAGACTTCAACTGTACCCTCGAGGTGGAGGACCGCTCGGGCCTCCAACGCGACCCGGCATCAGCGAAAAAGTTAAAGGAGCTAGTCGGCTCCTTTGACTTGGTGGACAGCTGGCGGAATCTTCACCCCGACTCTAGCGCCTTCTCCAGAAGATCGAGAGAGGGGGGTTCCCGGATAGACCGCCTGTATATCTCTCGGGCTTATGTCTCCCGCGTGTCGGCTTCCTCCATGCGGCCGGTGTCGTGCTCGGATCATCACCTTGTGTGGATGGAATTTACTCCTCTGCACCCTCGGGTGGGATCCGGGTATTGGCACTTTAACAACCGGCTGCTGGAGGACAGCCGATTCCATGATTCATTCCGAGCGTTCTGGGCCGCCTGGAGAGAGAGACGGAGAGAGTTCTGCTCCCTACGGCTGTGGTGGGATGTGGGCAAGGCCCACATCCGGTTTTTATGTCGGGAGTACACTAGGGGGTCGACAAAGAGGCGGGACTCTGAGATTGAGTGGCTTGAGAGAGCGTTGCTTGACCTGGAGACCCGCCTTGGTTCGACCGGTGGAGACCATCAAACGTGGCAGGAATACCAGGAGAAGAAGGACGAACTCAGGAATCTGCAGCTTCAGCAGTCCCGAGGTGCGTATGTGAGGTCGCGGATCCAAATGCTGCAAGATTTGGACCGCGGCTCACCCTTCTTCTACTCGCTGGAGAAGTGGCGGGGAGTTCAAAAGCAGCTGGTGGAGCTACTGGCTGCTGATGGCTCCTCCATCACGGATCCTGACGAAATTATCGAAGAAGTCCGCACTTTCTATCGGTCCTTATTCTCACTGGATCCGTCAAATGCGGGGGCGTGCAGTGAGGTCTGGGAAGATTTGCCAAAGGTCAGCCCTGATGACGCAGCGCGTCTGGACGCCTCCCTGACTGGGGAGGAGCTGTCTGCTGCCCTTCGGCAACTCCGGAGGGGTAAATCCCCTGGCTTAGATGGTCTGAGTGTGGAGTTTTATCAGGCTTTTTGGGATGTCCTGGGGGTCGATTACAGCCTTGTTCTAGGGGAGAGCCTAGCCACCGGGGAATTGCCCCTCTCATGGCGGAGAGCTGTCGTGGTCCTGCTGCCCAAGAAGGGAGACCTTCGCCTGCTAAAGAACTGGCGCCCAGTCTCCCTCTTGTGCGCGGACTACAAGATCTTCGCCCGGGCAATGGCCAACCGTCTTGGTTCAGTACTGAGACAGGTGATTCATCCTGACTAATCTTACACAGTCCCGGGCCGCTCCAACCAGGACAATGTCCACCTAGTACGGGACCTGATCCACCTGTACCAGGAGACTGGGACCCCAGCAGCGTTTCTTTCTCTTGACCAGGAGAAGGCGTTTGACCGGGTAGACCACAGTTTCCTGGTGGGCACTCTGCAGGCCTTTGGGCTTGGACCACACTTTGTGGCCCGAGTTCGGCTCCTCTACTCTGCCGCAGAGTGCCTTGTTAAGGTCAATGGTTCACTGGCAGCACCCATTCCCTTCAGGAGAGGAGTACGTCAGGGATGCCCCATGTCCGGTCAATTGTATGCGATCTGTGTCGAGCCATTCCTGAGCCTCCTACGGCGAAGGCTGACAGGTCTGGTTCTGCGTGAACCGGACATGGAGGTCGTCCTCTCGGCCTACGCCGATGATGTACTCCTCATGATGACAGATCCCAATGACCTGCGGAGGATGCGCGAGTGCCAAGACATTTTCTCGGCAGCATCCTCCGCCAGGATCAACTGGGCGAAATGTTCCGGACTCTTAGTGGGTCAGTGGCAGGTGGACTCCCTGCCGGAGGAGATGAGAGCTTTTGAGTGGAGTACTCGGCGTCTCCTCTATCTGGGAGTCTACCTGAGTCCTTCTGGGGAGACCTGGCTGGCGAACTGGCAGGACCTGGAGATGAAAGTCATGGCCCGGCTGGGGCGCTGGTCAGGCCTTCTCAGGGTGCTTTCCTATCGAGGCAGGGTGGTGGTCATAAACCAGCTGGTGGCCTCCATGTTGTGGTATCGGATGGTCACCTTGGCCCCTCCTGCCCCGTTTGTTGCAAGACTGCAGAGGAAATTAGTGGACTTCTTCTGGGGCAACAGGAAACACTGGGTCTCTGCAGCGGTCTTGAGTCTCCCAGTGGGAGAGGGCGGACAGTCGCTGGTGTGCGTCCGAACGCAGCTGGCGGCTCTCCGCCTCAGGACTCTGCAGAGATTCCTGTACGCCGAGCACCCTCCCAGGTGGCACGTGTTGGCGACTTTCTTCCTCCGGAGGGGCTGCTGTCTTCATGAAGACATGCGGCTACCACCGGCGGGTGTCAGCCGTACTGCTTTGCGGAGTCTGCCCGGCTTCTATCAGGACCTACTGAGAGTCTGGAACATGGTCGCCTCAGGCCGGGAATCCCCTCCTCAGGCGGAGGGCGGGGTCCTGGCCGGCCCTTGCCCTACCTCAGTGGCTGTCGGTGTGGCTCAGTTGTGTGGACCGACTCAGGCCGAGCTGCTGGTCGGGCCCAGACCCCGCAATCTTCTCCGGGAGCCGTGTCCGCACAACTTGAGCCGTCTCTCATCGATATCCACAGTCCCATTCAGGGATGCAAGTAGGAGGTATCTGTATGGGCTGCTACTCCACATCCTCCACTTCCTTGCCCTTGTACACCGTCCCGACACGCCATGGCGGTCGGTCCTTCCACCCAGAGGTGAGGAGGGTCCCCACTGGAAGTCCCTTTACGCCGGGGTTCTTCCCATGCACCTGGGGGATCTCGGCTGGAGGGTACTGCATAGGGCAGTGCCCTGCAATAAGTTTTTCAGTTTGTACATGGACTTCCCACCCGTATGCCACTTCTGCGGGCTGGAGGAGACCGTGTACCACATGTACATGGAGTGTGTGAGGCTGCAGCCTCTTTTTGCATATTTGCGTGGGCTGCTTCTCGCCTTCTGGCTGCATTTTAGTCCCACCCTGTTTATATATGGTCATCCAGTAAGGAAGGGGGCATGGAGGGATGAGGATGTCCTAGTCAACTTGCTCCTGGGGCTGGCGAAATCCGCCATCCGAGGGTCTTGGAAACGGGTGGCGGGAGGATCTCCCCGGGCAGACTGCCTGGCAATGTTTAGGGTGTATGTTCGTGCTCGGGTAACTATTGAAAAGGAACACGCGCAGTCCACAGTGGCCTTGGAGGAGTTTCGAGACCGTTGGGCTCCGCGGGGTGTAAATGCCATCGTGGATAGAGATGGCAACATTCTGGTGTAATGTCTATTGTCTGTTTGTAGTGCAGTAATTGTGTTTGCCACTGTTTTGTATATATTGTATAGCACCGAAATTTGTATTAAAGGATTTTGTATTAAAAAAAAGACGACTGCCGCTGGCTATGAGGATGTCATCCAAATAGATGAACGTGAAGTCCAGGTCCCGTCCCACCGCGTCCATCAACCGCTGGAACGTCTGTGCGGCATTCTTCAGGCCGAACGGCATGCGGAGGAACTCGAAAAGGCCAAATGGGGTGATGAGAGCCATTTTGGGGACGTCGTCAGGATGCATCGGGATTTGATGGTACCCTCGGACGAGGTCTACCTTGGAGAAGATCCGTGCGCCGTGCAGGTTTGCCGCAAAGTCTTGAATGTGCGGCACAGGGTAGCGGTCCGGTGTGGTAGCCTCGTTCAGCCTGCGGTAGTCACCGCACGGTCTCCAGCCCCCCGTCGCTTTGGGCACCATGTGCAGGGGGGAAGCCCAGGGGCTGTCGGACCGCCGGATGATCCCCAATTCCTCCATTCTCTGGAACTCCTCCTTCGCCAGTCGGAGCTTGTCCGGGGGAAGCCGCCGAGCACGGGCATGGAGGGGTGGTCCCTGGGTCGGGATGTGGTGCTGTACGCCGTGCCTGGGCATGGCTGCTGTGAACTGCGGTGCCAGAACCGATGGGAACTCCGCCAGGACCCTGGTGAAGTCGTTGTCGGACAGCGTGATGGAGCCGAGGTGAGGGGCTGGCAACTGGGCTGCACCCAGGGAGAACGTCTGAAAGGTCTCGGCGTGTACCAGTCTCTTCCTGGGCAGGTCGACCAGCAGGCTGTGAGCCCGCAAAAAATCCGCACCCAGAAGCGGTTGGGCTACGGCGGCCAGTGTGAAGTCCCACGTGAACTGGCTGGAGCCGAACAGTAGCTGCACCTGGCGGGTGCCATAGGTCCTTACGGTGCTGCCATTCACGGCCCTCAGGGGGGGACCCGGTGCCCTGCTGCGGGTGTCGTAACCCGTCGGAGGTAAAACGCTGATCTCAGCCCCAGTATCGACCAAAAACCGGCGTCCCGACCTTCTATCCCACACATACAGGAGGCTATCCCGATGGCCAGTCGCCGTAGCCATCAGCGGCGGCTGGCCCTGGCGTTTCCTGGGAACTTGCAGGGCGGGCGACAATGGCGGGCTTCTGCGCCCCACCGCTGGTGGTAGAAGCACCAGTGTTCATTGGGCCGGGGGTTGGCGGGCTCTGCGGCCGGGCCTGGACTGGTTTGCTGCCGGGAGCGGGGCTGGGAGATCCGTGCGATGGACGCCCCGCTCACCTTTTTGGCGTTCCGCAGCAAGTCCGCCCGGGCTGCCACCTTCCGGGGGTCACTGAAATCCGCGTCGGACAGCAGCAGACGTATGTCCTCGGGCAGCTGCTCCAGGAATGCCTGCTCAGACATGAGGCAGGGTGTGTGTCCGTCGGCGAGAGACAACATCTCATTCATTAAAGCCGATGGAGGTCTGTCGCCCAAGCCTTCCAGGTGCAGTAAACGGGCAGCCCACTCACTCCGTGAGAGTCCGAAAGTCCTGAGGAGCAGGGCTTTGAATTCCGTGTACTTGCCGTCTGCCGGGGGCGACTGTACGAACTCCGCGACCTGGGCCGCTGCGTCCTGGTCGAGGGAGCTCACCACGTAGTAGTAGCGGGTGTCTTCTGAGGTGATCCGGCGAACGTGGAATTGGGCTTCGGCTTGCTGGAACCATAGGTCCGGGCGCTGTGTCCAGAAACCCGGCAGTTTCAACGAAACCGCATGAACAGAGGCGGCGTCGGGCATTTCTGGTCCAAAAATCGTTTAGACCGTCGGGGTCACCAATTGTAGCGGTGTGCTACATGCAGCGCTAAAATTACGACACGGAGTCGGTAACTGCAGTCGAAGGAAAAACTTTATTCGAAAACTTCAGCCTCACTTTTAAGCCTCTGTCAACCGGCCCCCCATGGCGAAGAGGCTCCAAAGCTCTGTGCTCGCAAACCCCCGTAGGCTATCTAATTGTGAGTCGGTTCGGATACGCTAGGAAATGAGTCGCCACAGTGTTCTCTCATTCCCAGCTGTGATGCAGGGCCTTCACTCTGAGAAGTTGGCACTGGTTCTCTTTCCACAGGTGCTGGCCGAGTGTTTCTGGCATTTTCCTTGTCACATTTCTTCCTTGATTTCAGACTTACAACATATTTAGTCTTCTGATTTTTAAATCAAAATCAGAAGCATTTCCAGGGCTGTACTGTGAGTGGAGTGCGGGAGACGGAAGCTGACATCACCCCAAATCAACCCACTACCCCCTCCCTAGGGCAACAGTCCTGCTCCTTCTAGCCCCTCCTGGAACACCGTAGAAAGTTTGAGAAAGGAAAAAGTTTGCAGAGAGGAAGGAAGGTGGAACTAGCTAGATTAACATTCAATTAAACCAGTATGGATCCAATAGGCGAAAAGGCTCTCTTCCACACCTCATGAACCTTTATATACCTTTCAACCACTTCTGGCTTTGAACAGCCCTCAACTGTCTCTGGCCTGGACAGCCCAATGAGCGTCTTAATAAGAGCAATTTGATTGGCTGTTCCCGGCTACTCATGCAGTAAATTAGAATAAAACCGGTGCCCTCTCCGAAGATAAATGGCCAGGTTGATTGCAACTGCTCTCACCAGGCAGATAGGACCAAGTTAAATTCCAGTTCTGGTGAAAATTGAGCAGCTTTCTCCACGAACCAGCTGTCTGCTCCATCGGGCATTTCTTGCCAGTACTCTTGCCCACCTTCCTCTTCAGTGGTTGCTTCAGTCATGTACAACCCCAGGCCCAATGACTTGGCATCTTACTCTTTGCACCTATTGATGTGCAGTTTTAGCCACACCATTATCTGAACAGTGGAAGCTGTGCATTGACCAATATCTCAACCATTCCATGAAAAATTCTTAAGAATACCACACTTTTTTGGGGGGAGGGGATATTGCCCCAATATCTGGATTCACATTTCATTATGACCAAGTGCAAAATTCAATAAAAAATCAAACATGTTTGATACCCTATGTAAGAGTTCCAGATTAATGGAGCCAATTTGTCCCAAGTAGGTATTTACCTCAGAGTTAGATTCCAAGCTAAGTGTCAATAAAAGCTAGTGCAGCCTGGTGTTGCATTCAAAACTATCTAATTCCAAACGTTCTCCACCAGGTTTCTCTTGGGTCACAAAAAACTGGAAGGTGAAAGCAATTCCTGTTCTAATGTTATTTTGCAGGGGTCAGTATCTAGTTTATGACAATGATGAAATTGAGGCAGAACCCAGGGAATGGAAGAAATATGATTTCCACTACGATAACGTGCTCTGGGCTCTACTGACGTTATTCACAGTGTCAACCGGTGAAGGGTGGCCAACGTAAGTGTTACATTCAGTTGCATTTGTGCGGTGATTATTGGGCATTATCCGGGCACCAGCACATCATTGTCCGGTTGTGATTACCTCTGCACGTTAATGGAATCAGATGCATTGGGGGAAGGGTAACTGGTGATGTAAACTGAACTTCTTCCCGCAAGTGTCTTGAAAGTGTAACTGCCTATTGTGTAAATTAAAATGCCCAAGGCTATACATGTTTAACTGAGCTTCTGAAGAAGAGTAATTGATAAAGGAAGCTCCCCAATAATTTGGCAGCAGGATTAGATTTGTGCAATCTGATTTCTACTTTGTGGTCACCAGGCACTTTTTCACAGTACCTTAATGTTGACATCGTGAACATTTTGTCACCTCTGCTTTCATGTTGGCCTCAACACTTCCAAGGTATTTTTTGTTAGCAAGATGTTTCCAGGAAAAGTGAATGGGGGATATGTACTTTTTGTGGATGAATCACAAAATGTTAATAGGCAGTTTCAGTCAGTAGTTGAGAAGGCAAACGACCTTTTGACCTTTATGGCAAAGAGTTGGAATTTCAAAATTGGGAGGTTTTGTTAAGATTAGGCATTGTGTCTAGCATATTGAATGCAGTTTAGGTCCTCATATCTAAGAAAGGAGTCAGATCATAATTCAGAATCAAATTTATTATCACTGGCATATGTTGTGAAATTCTGTGCTTTATAGCAGTAGTACAGTGCAATACATAATAAGTCTATATATATATATAAAAGAATGGTGCACAAAGACAGCAAAATAGTGAGGTAGTATTTGTGGGTTCACGGACCATCCCTGTTGGTAGTCATGTGAAGGGGGCATGTCCTGGATAGTGAGGGTCCTTTGTGTATGTGGTAACATTGACATAGAATGTAGGAACAAAAGATGGAGTAACATTAGAGGCAATCCCGCAGAGATTCATCAAGTTAATTCTGGAAATGTGTGAATTATCTAAACAAGGAAAGTTAAATGGGATAGGCCTGTAGTTTTTTTTTTATGAGTTTATTCAAATGACTTGTGTCATTATCGAAACTTGCATGATCTGATAAAGCATAACAAAAAGTTTATACCAGTTGGAGAATTTCAGATGAGGAGACATAGTTAATGGTCATTTAATATCAAGGTATGTAAAAATGTACTTGTGCAGAGCAGGGTTACCCAACCTTTTATTGGCCCATGGGCCAATACCATTAAGCAAGGTGTAGAGAGGGTGATGAATCCCTGGTGTTTCTTACTCCAGAAAGATAATGGGGCTGGATCATTTGAAGTATTTAAAGAGGAGGTTTTCAAAGCTTGTTATACTGAGGCCTGTGGGGATCTGGGCTGGGGACAATCAGCCATGATCTATTGAGTAGTGAGAGAGGCTCAAGGGGCCCAGGGACATACTCCTGCTTCTGCTGTCTTGTGTCCTTGTGTTGTATCGATGTCTTCTTAGCAAATAGGAAAAAAAGAGCCAATACACTCAGTCTTTATCTGAAAGGAGCTGACATTATCAGATAGAAAGCTTTATCAATTTTGAAGCTGTTCTTGTGTTTTCCCTTGGCTGAACTTCCTGGTGTTTTTCCCAGAACTGTTTGAAAGTCATGCAGTTGGTGAATGGTAAAAGTAACTGCAGAAAATAGTGAGCTCAGGGTGGGATGAGAAACCCCAGAGCATCGGATAAAGAACAAGACTTTACCAGGAACACCTGCTCATTAATGCAAATATCTAATCAACCAATCATGCAGCAGCAACGCGGGTGGATCTTCAACTCGGGTGCAATATCATATGGAAGGCCACCATTAGGGGCAAGTTCAGGAGTTGGAGAGATGGACAGAGTTCTTGTCTGCATTTCTGATGTAACAGTGATCCTTAAATTCAGCACATCATGCTGCAACTCTATCAGGGTTCTGGTGGCACTTATGTTGATGGAAATCCTGTAAAAAGAAGTTTCTGTAGATCCTCTGAAATTACTGCAGGAACTTAAGGGAAATTCAGTGGAAAATCTATATTCTTGTGTTTACTTATTTACTTAGAGCTTTTTAGAGAAATCATTCAAGGCTATACATAAATCACACATAATGTACAAAAATATAATGTTAAAGCAAATTGATTCACTTGAAAACCAGGGATTTATTATAACATTCTCAGCTATGATATGAGAATTCAATATATATCCAAACTATTAAGACCATGAGAACATGTTTTTTTTTTGTTGTTGTGAATATTCAGAGTCCACAAAAAAAACTCCATGCAGTTTTTCAGTTCAAGTTTTCTACTTGGCAAGTGAAGTTGAGTTACTGTAATTTCCTCACGCAGTTCTTATTCTCTGTTCCCCAGGGTTTTAAAGCACTCTGTGGATGCCACAGAAGAAGATCAGGGGCCCAGCCCCAGCTACCGGATGGAAATGTCCATATTTTATGTTGTGTACTTTGTGGTGTTCCCATTTTTCTTTGTGAATATTTTCGTTGCTCTGATTATCATCACTTTCCAGGAACAGGGTGATAAGGTGATGTCTGATTGCAGCCTGGAGAAAAATGAGGTAGGCGCCACCGATCTTCCCGCTGTTGTCCGACTTGTCCGTGATTCAGCATTCTGAATTTCTCCAGGAGCTAGTTCCTATTCCATATACAAACAACCATAGGAACTAGGGGCAGCACGGTAGAGTAGTGGTTAGCACAACAGTTTACAGTACAGGCAAGCCGGGTTCAATTCCCGCCGCTTCCTGTAAGGAATTTGTACATTCTCCTGGTGACCACATGGGTTTCCTCCGGGTGCTCCAGTTTCCTCCCACAGTCCAAAGACAGGTTGGTAGGTTAATTGGTCATTGTAAATTTCCCATGATTAGGATTCCTATTCCATGCTGCATCTGAATAAAGATAAATAAAAAATATTCCAAACCCCAAATTACCACAGGTGGCTTCCTGGCTTCCTTGCATTCATTTACGAATGATTACATCAACTGCATGAGAATAATTTTTGTTTGCTACCCACTTGGGATGGTGAAGGCAGGTAGTGAAGGGGGAGTACAGAGTTAATTATGTTTTGAATCATTCAAATTTAACAGCGAGAAGAACTTTTGCAAGTCATCCCACTTTACTGCTTGTGATCCATAATCTTGAAAGTGACACCACACCATATGTTCATCTAGATTCTGGGGTACGGCAAGTTTCCTGCCTCCATCCTCCTGAGGCAGTGAGTTGTAGATCTCCTTCTCTCTTTGGGTGTGAAGCTCTTTCTTTGACTCCCGTTGGATTCTTCAACTTGATGTCTTAAATCGCTGTTGACTTCCCTGCTCAGGGAATTGATTTGTCTCGTCCCTCCTAATTTTAATTGCCTCGGTCAGTTCGCCTCTCCACTAAACAATAAAAGTGTAGAAAAAAGAATGCACAGTTTAGGACCAGAAGGTGCAGGCTAAGATTAGAAGGGCATGCCTTTAGTGCAGAGATAAGGAGGAATTTCTTTAGCCAGAGTTTGGTGAATCTGTGGAATTTATTGCCACAGACAGCTGTGGAGGCCAAGTCATTGGGTATATTTAAAGTGGAGGTCCTTAATTAATAAGAATGTGAGAGGTTATGGGGAGAAAGGTGGGAGAAGTGGGTTGAAAATCAGGCATGATGGTACGACAGAGTTGGCTCAACATGCAAGTGGCCTAATTCTGCTCTTATGTCTTATGGACAGTGAAAGGACAGACTGTGACTGTGACAGAGAATTGAAGTACGTAATGTAGGAAATGCACTGTGATTAATAAATCAGTATGAAATGGAGTGTTTCATACAGTTGCAGAGCTGTACCATACAGAGATGAGGCCTTCAGCCCACCTTGCCTAAACTGACCTGTTTACTCTTCTGCCTTAATCCAGTTTACCTGAATAAGGTCCACATCCTTCTAAGCCTTGCCTATTGAGGTGCCTCCTTCTACATAAAGTAAACTTTCCCACGAATCCCCTTCAAAACCCTTCCTTTCACCTTAAACCAACGTCCGCTTGTTTTTGATACCCCAACAATGGGTAACGGATCATGATTACCTCCTCTATCTGTGCCTCTTAGAATTCTATACACTTCCAGAGAATCCCTCAGTCTCCTCTGCTCCAGGATAAAAAAGGCCCAACCTCTCCAATCCCTCCCGTAAATAAATTTCTCCAATCCAGGCAGCATCCTAATGAATCTCCTCTGCACCCTCCCAGCACAACCACATGCTGACGCTACTGTATTTCTATGTTATATTGACTATCCTGTAGTACATAATATTTATTATAAATTACCATAAATGCACATTTGAACAGAGATGTAGCTTAAAGATTTTTACTCATGTATTTAAAGAATGTAAGTAATAAAGTCAATTCAATTCAATCCTTCCCATAATGCAGTGGCCAGACTTGCACAAAATACTCCGCATGGGGCCTAACTAGTGTTTTGTAAAGTTGCAACCTTGTGTCCTATCTTTTATATTCTTTGCCATAACCCAAAAGGCGAGCATATCATACACCTTCTGTACTGTTCTGTTTACGAGCGTTGCCACTTTCAGAGGGCTATGTTTTCGGACCATTAAGTCTCTCTGTTTATCAGTATTCCTGAGTGGCCTGCCATTTACTGTAAATGTCCTGCCTCTATTTGATTTAGCGAAGTGGATCACAGCACACTTGCCGGGCTTAAATTCCATACGCCACCATTTTGCCCGACTTTCCACCTGATTTATCTCCTGCTGTAGCCTTAGGTAATCTACCTCACTATCCAGTAGTGGAACTTCAGGAATGAATCTTAATAACAGGGACTAAATGGATGGAGGAGGTTAAAAGTAGATTTCATGAAAGAAATGAATCTTGCAAATTGCTAACAGCTATCTGTGCATCTTAACTGTGTTGAGCGATTTGGCAAAGAACCAATATAAGTTGGCATATGTAAAATGCATTGAAAAGGCACAATTTCTGCACAAATCTCATGTTTTCTAACTATAAGAGATTCTGGAGATGCTGGAAATCTCGTGCAACACACAAAAAATGCTGGAGGAACTCAGCAAGTCAGGTACCATGCCTGGAGCAGAGTAAATAGTCAACGTTTTGGACCTGGACCCTACATCAGGATAGGAGTTTTCTTATTTCACGGTCATTTAATATTGCACGCTTAAATAAAAGTAGAAAATGTGGAAAATAAGTCAGCCATCACCAGTGGCAAGATAAACAGGGTTAATAATCTGGAACTCTGACAACACAGATAGAGGAAAGGTCTTTGAGAGGAAGGAGACGGAGGCTGAGTGTCACACTTAGCAGTGGTGCCTGCCGAGAGAGCCCTGAAGACTTGTAAATTGCAGTCGATTTCTCCGGATGAGGTGTCAATAAAGTGAAAAATGAAAGTGGGGGGGGGGGGGTGGAGAGGCAAGCAATTGTTGGATCCGGGGGAGTCAAACCCCTGCATATGTTGCAAATTTGAAATAAACTGGAGAATATTGAGAAGCACACAGAATGCTGGAGGAAATCAGCAGGTCAGGCAGGAGTTAGAGAGGGGAATAAACAGTCGATGCTTCAGGTAGAGACGTTTCATCAGGACTGGAAAGGAAAGAGGAAGAAATCAGAATAAAAAGGTGGGGGGGGGAGAAACGAGTACAAGCTGGTAGGCCACTGGTGAGTCCAGGTAAGGGGGAAGGTTGGTGTTTGGGAGAGGAGGGAATGAAGTACAGAGTCGTGAGGAAATAGGTGGAAGAGATGAGGGGCTAAAGAGGAAGGAATTTAACAGGAGAGGACAGTGAACGAAGGAAGAAAGGAAAGGAGGAGGGGCATCAGAGGAAGGAGGTATGAGAGAGGAACCAGAATGGGAAATGGAAAAGTAGAGAAGGAGAGGGAAGAGAAATCACTGGAAGTTTAGAAATTGATGTTCATGCCATCAGGTTGGAGGCAACCCAGATAGAATATGTGATGTTGCTCCTCCAACCTTCATATGGCGTCATTGTGAGGATAGAGGACGCCGTGAGCAGACATGTCAGAATGGGAATGGGAAGTTGTGAAATGAATGGCCCCTAGCAGATTGTGCCTTCTTTGCAGACAGAGTGATCTCATTGATGCAGAGGAGCCTGTACTCAAAACACCAGACGCAATATGTGAACCCAAAAGATGCACAGGTGAAGTGCCGCCTTACCCGGGAGGAGTGTTTGGGGCTCTGAATGGTGGTGAGGGAGGAAACGTAGGGGTGGGTGGAGCACTTGTCACACTTGCGGCGATGTGTCAGGAGGGAGATCAGTGGGGAGGGATGAGTGGATAAGGGAGTCACATGACAAAGGAGAATATTGGGAGTGCCCTTCAGGTCAGGCACCTGTGAGAGAAATAGAAACAGAGAGGGATTATAATGGCCTCCAAAGCCCTTCATGAGTCAAGGAACAACATTTCATCTTCAGTCAGGGATGTGGGAGCATCCACCTCATTTCTGTTTTTGGAAATTGCCCTCTGAAGGTTTGCACAGGCTCCACAATCGAATGTTATGCAATCTTCCTGTTTCTCCATCTTTTCATTCTGGCTAAATGTGCTCTGTCTGATTCAGACCTTTTGCTGTTTTGTTTCCAGAGAGCCTGCATTGATTTTGCTATAAGTGCCAAGCCTCTTACGCGATACATGCCACAGAACAAGCAGACGTTCCAGTACAAGATGTGGAGATTTGTGGTATCCCCCCCTTTTGAATATTTTATAATGGCCATGATCGCACTCAACACCATCGTGCTGATGATGAAGGTGAGCCGTCTCAGCCAAGCGCTCCATGAACCTGGAGTTTGTCTGTCACATAGAAGTAACTTCAAATTTCAATTATAAAGCTAAGCTCTTCTGCTTTAAGAACTGTTATTTCTATTTACATGACATTTTGCTTGTCATTATTCATCCTAAAAATCCACCTTCCTAGGATAGGGCTCAAGGCAAGGTTTGAGGTGGACTGGAGTTGCCAGCTGAGCGGGGTTACATTCTTGAAGGTGTTGACTAAACCCTCTCCCACTCCACCACCCCATTTTTATTAGTTAGCTCTAGTTTGAGTTACCAATATTATCTGATCCTGAGGAATACTAGAGAAATTCTTTCAGCAATAGTTTATAACAATACAGGGCACTTAATAGATATTTCTCAGATTTCCACTGACTTCAATGAGGAGGAATGTGTAAAAGTTAGCTGATTCAACATAACCATTTTACTTCTATCAGCCAACACCTGAATTAGACCTTTTTTCCAAACCTGTGAACTAATCGTAAGTGAAGGTGTTCCAGACAACTGGAAATCACCTCTTTTTTAATGTAAAAGTTAGTCATGTGTGATAATTGAACACTAGTTCATTAGTTCTGTCGTTAACACACATTTACAGAGTGGAAAATTTAGACCTGTCCTGCTATAATAAGATACTGGACTGATTGTGAGGCAGTAAGCTGATCCAGGAGCTGTCTGAACGTGCGATAAAGAAGCAATTTATAATTGTCGTTTGGCCTTCAAATCAGGTGTAATAATATGTTATATTTCATAATGCCCCTGCTTAGGGGTTGAGAGTTTTATTTAATTTTAAGCTATTTTTAAGCCTGTATTCACTAGAATTCAGAAGAATCGGGGTGACCTCACTGAAACCTGTTGATTGGTGAAAGGTGTTGGTGGAGAGGATGTTTCCTGTGGTGGGAGAGTCTAAGACCAGAGGACACAGCCTCAGAATAGAGAGGCATCCTTTTAGAGAATGGAGATGAGAAGGAATTTCTTTGGCCAGAGAGTGGTGAATCTGTGGAATTCTTTGCCACAGGCAGCTGTGGGAGGCCAAGTCTTTATGTATATTTGAGGCAGACATTGATAGATTCAGGACATGAAGGGATCCAGGGAGAAGGCAAGAGACAGGGACTGAGAGGAAAACTAGATCAGCTATAATGAAATGGCACAGCAGACTGGATGGGCCAAATGATCTAATTCTGCTCCTATATTTTATGGTCTTATAATTTTGTCAATGGTACAACAAGTGTTGATAAATAACTCTATTCCACTGATATATGTTTAAGTTCAAATCAAGAACGTATGATCTGGTGACATTTATCTGTATGTTTATTGAGAGGAATTATGCACTTTAGGGGCAGAAACATAAAGGTTGATACAGACTTGATAAAATTAAAATAATAAATCAGCAATACAAATGTTCATGATGCCCCCAGTGGTACAATTAATTTAAAAAAAAACTAGATTTTGGGATATCTGGTACAAAAATAACTTACAGCTAAGATAATGAGTTACTGACTCTCTGATGAACAAAGCAATGACACTCATGCCAATAATTAAACAATAAGAAATAAATTAGAATTTTGTTATGATACAATAATATTTCTAAAATTAACACTTAATTATGAGATTTTAAGCATGTTCATCTATTTCTGGATATGCCACACCAGGATAAAATTGGGCACAAATGCATTTAGGGATCACAAATATAACTGGTTAATTTTTGATTGATAATGAGACAAATAGAGGCGTTAATCCTATCATGGCTGTTCTGGTTGAGGAAGAGCTTTCCAGACCAACCCCATCATCATGTGGGTTCTTTGAAAAACATGCCTCTTCCAAAACATTTCCATGCTCTCTTTAAATGCAAGGTACTGTCCTTTCAGGGAATGAATTCCTTTTGCTACACTTCTCCAGATCTGAGACCATCCTTGTTAAATCCCCTTTGCACCCTCTCCAGTACTGCTTCTCAAGGTTGCTGTTACTTCTCATCAGCTGGCTGCCTTATCAAGTCAAGAATAATGACTTCCCAGTAGCCATTGTGATGTAGAACAGTGTACCAGATAGAGTGGTAATTTGCACAATCTATATAATTGAAATACGCCCAGCAGAGTTAATCGCCATTGACCATCAGAGCTGAACTTCAGAAAATGAACTCATTTAGTTAGTTGTTTTATACCTTCTGCGCAGTATGGGAAACTTAATATGAACTGGGTACTGGGAAAATCAGAGAATAGAATTTTGTGTGTATTGGGGTGAATTAAGCACCAGTGACTTTTTCCTGTACTGATCACAGCGACTAGTTTGCTGTGCGAGACAACTTGGAGTCCACAGGAATGTGGTGTCCTTGATAAAAGAGGAGGTTCTGTTCTGGGCCAGTGAGCCATTTCATTCCTGGCATGCAACAATTTAACCTTGCTGATTCTGTCGCGGAAATTCTAGAAAGGATCAAGACTGATTCCTGTTCCTCTTAAACTTTTTGTTTAAATAGTTCCATAACGCTCCCGATCCATATGACAGAATGCTGCAGTACCTGAACATCTTATTCACATTTCTATTCTCCATGGAGTGTGTGCTGAAGCTCATTGCCTTTGGTATACTGGTACGTTACTTTGTGCTGTACAATTATAACCATTTAACAATAATGAAAAATGTGTTTTGAATTAGTGCTCGAGTCCGTAGTACAGGTGTTTCATGTATCCGGTCAAGAACTCTAGTTTTACAAAGACCTGACTCTATTCAGAGCTCGATTTGGTTTGCGTCCTTACAGACAAACTGGAGATTTGATTGTGTGCAGAGAGGTCCACCCATTGGCACGTGGTTATGGTATAAATGTAAAGGAAAAAACACCTGTGCTAAAGCCTCACAGTATTACATATCCTGCCTCCGGATTCTGCCAGGTTCACCTTTGCCCTAGGGGCAGTTTCAGTCACCAATTAATCTTCGTGTCTTTGGGATGTGGGAGGAAATTACAGTGTGGCCACAAGAGGGATGTGCAGACCCCTAGGATTGAACCTGTGTCACTCTAGCAGTTAGACAGTGGCACTTGCTCTATTGCTCCCCTTTCCTCTGTGTGCTACTCAACAAGCAATGGAAGATGCAGCATTTTAGAACTGAGGCTGGGTTGTTAGGCTAGTGGGCAGAGGGAGACAGCAGACACAAGTCCCTCTGCGCCTGAGCCTGTGGAGTTAGTTGGGTAACCTAACCATTTGCGGCCAAGTGATGATTGGACATTTGGGGGTAGGGCTTGATTGATCATCCTTCCAGTGATAGGAGTGTGGGAGGGGGAGGTTGAAATGACCAGACGTTGGAGGGTCTGTGCTCCAAACATAGGCCGGGGAGATAGCAGGGTCCCAGTCAATGGATGATCACCCAGGGCAGGCGGAATTCCTCCGTCAAGGAGTCTTGAGGAATTGGCTCTTTGATTGATCAGGGCCTTACTTGGTTGCTGATTGTGCTGTTGGAACATTGAAGCCTTATGGTAATAGGCCTGGGAACATTGAATTGTCAATGGATTGTGTGATCCATGTACTCAGCCTGGAAGGTCCTTGGGTGTCCGATAATGTGGTAGCAGGCTGAAGATCAGAGCCACCGTATCATCGGGAGTTTAGAGGATGGGGGAATGAGGAACTGGGGCTTGTGTACCGTCCTTATCAAATCAAGAATAGGATTAATAGATATCTGACATTAGTTCCCATTGGTGATGGTGTTGAGTCCAAATGGCAGTGTGCACCAGCTGGGTGGTGTCCTGTGGAAAGCTGAAATATCTTGGCAGTGAATCAGTGATGACCACTACTGACACCACACAAATCACTCAGCGCCTCTAACATTTACATCGCTTCATACTCATAGAGACACAACTCAAGCTAGGAGCTGTCATCTCCAGAGTCTGCCAAAGGTGGATCAGGAAGTGAAGAAGGCATTTGGTGTGCTTACCTTGTCCACACAGTGTGTTGGTTACATTTTATGTGCTGGCACTGGAGGTGATAGAGGCTGATACACTTAAAATATTTCAAAATGCTTCTGCACAGGATAGGGAAGGTGTACAGGATACAGGCCAATGCAGGTAAATATGTTTAGTATAGAGTGGATAGACATTGTGGTTGGTATGGACAAGGCAAGCTGCAAGATCCCATTCCTGTGCCGTAGGACTCCACGATTCTAGTTTGTGGAGAGAGCGACTCAACATGAATACAGGCCTTTCAGCCCAACCATGTTGCGCATCCATTTAGTCCCAACTTCCTGTGTTCAGTCCGTATCGCTCAAAACCCTGTCCCTCCACGTACCTATCTGGCTGCTCTTCATATGATACTATTGTAGCTGTCTTGACCACTTCTTCTGGCAGCTCTTTCCACATACCCACCACTTTCTGCAAGACTAGGTTGCCTCTCGGGGTCCCTTTTAAGTCTTTCCCCATTTCACCCTCAATAGTTTTGGCCTTCCCTCCCTGGGGAAAGGACTGTTACTATCCCCCTTATCTATGCGTCACATAATGACCTGAAATCTCACCGCCAAATGCAGAGCTGAGCCGGCCGGATCTGAGCTGTGGGTGTTCTCATCTTTCCAGTGAACCTTTGAGCCGTAGCTGCCAGTTCTGCGGGAACCTGTCACCAGAGTGTACCCCCCCCCCCCTATACCTGTGGGTACTTAGGGTCAGCTAACAACATCACCGCCCGTAATGACCTGGAAGTGAATTTAAATCTGTTCCTGAGCAACAGTGGGGAGCATCTGCACACGCTGGGATGAATCTGCATGATGTGTACAATTGCTGACAATTTGATACTGATTTTTTTTTCTCTCTTTTTGTGTAGAATTACTTCCGTGATGCATGGAATGTGTTTGACTTTGTAACTGTACTGGGAAGTATAACTGATATTTTAGTCACTGAACTAGCGGTGAGTATTTCTGCCTTGCTTCGAGCCATTTGCGGTGAGGCAGGCTGGGTCTTGTGCCGTTTCCATTTGGCTTTAGCTCTGTCCTAAGTGAGAAGAAGCAGCAGATTCACGCTGACATTGACACGAAGGCAATTGGCACCGCAGCGGCTGTCCTTTGTACAGGAAACCGGGAGAGGAGAGGTTCACTGCACACTTGTTCCGCTTGAACCTTTCAACCATTAAACAAAATCCTGATAATAATTGGTCTGGTCATGGTCGAAAAATGTGAATTCACCTCTTGGTTCCCACGTTTTACCAGCTCCTCTCCCTTGCACCCATCTCCATCCCCCTCCTCTTCCCATTACCAGTTTCTTAAGCTAGGAACACATTTGGACAACACAGAGGCAGCCTCCCTGTTTCCTCAAGCAGCTGAAGGCAAATGACTGGGAAAAGTTAGAGTCAGTGGAAGTGATGCACGATTTTCCCTCTGACTATTGGGCTTCCCATTTATTTGTTTCCCGTCATTAGGATGTCAGATCAGTCTCAATGCAGAATTCCCAGCATAACTGAACCATAATTTGGCTTTTAAGTGGACAAAATGAGGGGATTGAATCAAGCACTCCTCCTCGAGGGCCGGACTGCGGTGGGTGAAATAAGCTTGGTGTTTCAGATTAACACAAATAACACATCAGACCTCAATGATTTGAATGCTATCGAGGTCCTGAGCCAGAGGAAGGCACAGCTCGCCACAGCGGAGAAGAGCATATGCTAAGCTGTGAGCAGGACACTGGGGATTATCAGTGCCGGTGTTAATGACCTAGCACTTTGCATCCTTCAGTTACATCCAGATCTCTGAGATTGCCGAAGAAGTTGATAGAACATTTGCCCGTTGATATTTTCAGTAATCAATTCCAGCCTCATGGGTTGATTTATCTTGTTTTAATGGAGAAGTTGTTTTCATATTGCTTGCCTGGGCTAACTTTTATCTCGGTGAACACTTGCCATTGTTGTGCAGTCTCTGAATTTTGGTGATTTTTGTATCAGTGCTCTGCAATGATGATTTGGTTAAGATTACAATGGTCGTTGAAGGAGAATGTCATTGGTGCGATATACCCAATAAGCAGGACTTGCATCTGCCAGTCTTGTAGTTGGTGGGAGAACTGACACTTCTCAGCTGGAGGCAGTTGATAATGAGCGTGGACTCACCAGGGACTGCTAACAGCCACAGAGTTTTATCAGCATGTTTCCACAAAACAGGTCAATATTTGTCAGCATCATTTCCTTTGGCCCTGACTGTCAACTGGGTGCTGTCCAGAAACGCCAGCCAAGTCTTTGACTTGAGTTTCCATGTCTCTGAAGACGAGGCCTCGGTATAGAGTCGCAGAGATGCCGATCTTAGCTGTACTGAAGTCCTGAACTGCTGCAACCGGAGATTAAACAGCAGGTGTCCTCCAGTTGGTTGAGTAGCCTCTCTGTACTTGAGACGGTACGGCTGTGTTAATTCGCCCTGCGTTGTTGGTAATAGTAATCACCCTGTCTGATTACAAAGCTCAGGATACACCCCAGCCCTATTTATGATCTGAACAAGCCTGCTCATTAAACAAATGAAATATTTTGCTCACAGTGACCACTCACCCATCAACCAGACTTGATAGATGTTGTAATGTTTGGGGCAGGACATGGCTGTGCAGTGAGCTCCAGAAGATTGCTGTAACGACATCAGGAATTTTCTCTGCGGATCGGCCACCTGGAGGCTACACTTTGCCCTGGGGGCCCTAAAGAGTGATTAATGATACAAGTCCGTCTCAGGGTGGTGAGATGCCGGAGACCCAGTCTTTCCATAGTGCAAAACAGGTATTACTCAGTAACCAGTCAAGGACTGGCATGGATGCCTGTTCGTCCATTGGGAAGTTACGCATAGCATGAGAAGAATAGGAAAACTGAAGAGAATAATACACAAGGGGAGCACCAAGAAGTAAAAGGAAATAGGAAGTGGTGGGACAGTGATGAGGCCACAGCCACTCAGCTCCAGGGACCCAGGTTCAGTCCTGGAGTCTTGTCGACATGGAGTTCGCATATTCTCCACAAGACTGCGAGTTTCCCCTCGGTGTTCCGGTTTCCACCCATATCCTAAAGATGTGTGGCCTACCTACTGCCCATTGCATCACTCGTGTTTAGGGCAGCAATGAAGGTCCTCCATCTCTGGTGGTGCTCAGGGCTTCCTTCATCGTGTCAGTCACACGAGTCCCGGGTGGAGACTCAAGAATACCTTGCACTCAGATGTACAAGGTTTCCTCATTGCTGTTTCTGTAACAATGTTGTTTTACCAGTCAAGGTCGTTAGCCCTGAGCTGAACCCCCAAACCTGGAGGACTGGTGGGCCACTCTTGGTCTGGCCTCTACCCTTTGACCTGTTTGGCATGGGTGATCCTACCAAGAGCCAAAGCATAAAGCCCTGACTCCAGCCAACATGGCTCACTAGGTCATTAAGGCACACAGGCCTCCAAACTCTAAAACAAGGTTGTGGTTCCCTCGGAGGAAAGACATGCAGGTTGGTGGGTTAATTGGCAATTTGTGTGTAAGTGAGTGGCAGAATCAGCAGGGAGTTAATGGGAAAAATAGATTCCAGGATAGAATTAGAGGGGGAGTGAAATTCCTCTGTAAGACAGCACAGTCTCAGTGAGTCAAAATTGTGTTCCACGTTGAAAGGAAACTCAGAAAAGCCAAATATTGTGAAATGCATGGACCAAAGTTCAAAGTAAAATTTATTATCAGATCTAAGTAAACAGCAATAAATAAAAAGCATGAAATAATGATATAACAGAGTCTTTAACTGAGTGTTGTTATCCCTTTTGGTTCAAGAGCCTGATGGTTTAGGGTTAGTCAATTACCAACTGATTCACCACATTTATGTTTTGCTTGGCAGCCCTCATCTTCAGGCTTTGGCTCATCATTTTGTCCTTGATTTCCAGTACCACTTTTCTTTCTTTAACGAGTAAAATGAGATCAGGGCAACTTCTCTCAAATCATTGCACGGAGTTTCCTTGGGCTTTGTTGAAATTATTTGCATGCACACTCTCGAGAATGGGAAACCAGTTAGGACATTGGTCAGGTGACACAGTCGGGTGTGAACTGTGCTGCTTCCATTGACAATTAGTTTTTGATGAGGTTTATTAACATAACCCTTGAAGATAAGAGTACTCCCTGATTTCTTCTATTGCATCCAACCTACATGGAAATTGTATTGTTTATTAGTCTGAAGTAAATGATAAACAATACATTTGTATTCATGAAATCAAATGCATATTT
This sequence comes from Hypanus sabinus, assembly GCF_030144855.1. Lineage (NCBI taxonomy): Eukaryota > Metazoa > Chordata > Chondrichthyes > Myliobatiformes > Dasyatidae > Hypanus > Hypanus sabinus. Next base: position 61,283,596 of record NC_082723.1, on the reverse strand, counting down.
ATTCTAATGTTCATTTGTTTGTGTGTATTTCTTTAGGAGCCACAATTCTAGATTCAATTATTTTGAATAATCATTAATTACTGACAATTAACCGGAAACAAATTGAAATTAGATGATCTTCTGCTTTTATGCTTTACATTCACAGTCAGTTTACATGAGGATAACCTTGGGCATTTTTTTTTGAACTAGAGCAATTCCCTTTCTTTCCTGTAACCTCGTCCAAGAGGTGAGATAGAGTACCTTGAGATGGCAGGGCATGCAAAATCATCTACCACTTCCTATCATTTGTGATTCACAGCAATTATCAGCATTTTATTTGACTATGGTAGCATCAGAGTCAAAGCTGATCTGATATCAAATATCAATGCCCAAAGGAGTCTGTCATTTTGTTGGGGCTTCCTGGTTTACCAGTGATTTAAATTTCTGTGTCCAATCCCTGATCAGCCCTGCCGTTAAATAATATTCTACCTCACTAATAGTCTGCTACAAAATGAACCTGTTTAATACCCATGAAGTAATGTGGATTACTCAAACATTGCCCAGGTTGTATTAAGGGTCAATGATTTAATGTGCCCTCTGTGAGGTAAAACAATTACCTGGATAGAAAGCGTAATGAAGAATCTTGTACTTCAATAAAGAGAAATTATTTTATTGATGTGCTTGAACTACTAAAATTTGTTTAAAAACTTAATATGATTTTCAGAACTGTGAGTTTTATATGTTGTGATTATTCAACTATAAATTGTTATTCAACCTCACAGGGTTGAATAAACATTGTTGCTCCTTAATTTTATATTGATTTGATGGATCTTCAATAAGTTCATATTCTGATTTTTCATGAGATTGTGTGTTAGCATGACTTTAAAGGTCATAAGTTCTAACACTAGTTTGCCAGACTCTTATATGACTCAGCTGATGCTGTGCTTTTATTTTATCAGGTTTAGTTTATCTCATCTGATTTCTCACTTCCTTTTGTCTTTGTTCCTTATTTTCTCCAACGGTCTGCTGAATCACGTCATCCAAACAACACACAAATGAAAACCATGTATCTGCCTATGTTCTGCACCTGCTGCTTAACCGCGCACAAAACAAAATCTTTCTTTGCATATTGCCAACATCAATCACCCATGAACAACATCAACATGTAGCAACTGGTTGGTTTCATCAATTTAAGAAATCTTTGGATTGCAATTGCATTGCTTTATAATTTTGCTTTTCTTTTTACTTGGTGCTGCCAGAAAGAAGTGATGCTTGTTCATTTTCTCTGATTTTGCTGTGTTCTGAGGTGCAAGAGTGTGTGGTGTCTATTTTAGCAGCTTCAGTCTTACAAACTTATCGACCTACCGCCCAGCGTTTCATTACTGGAATCTTGGGAACTGTTCCCTGAAATCTCACCCTTTAATTTTATTAAATGTTCATTTAAAATGGGAAAGGGAAGGCAAATAGAAAGGCAAGGAGTGTCTAGAAGGAGCAAAACAGAGAACTGGTACAAATGATATTTGCTTTGCAAGAGATTTTAGCACTAATAATAACAAATTACGTCAAATAATTTACCCTATAGTGATTAGTCAGTTGAATTAACTTTTACTTTTGTATTAACTTTTGATAATTTAATTGGGTTGATTTTATTAAAAGAGCTGGGTGGGAGGAGGTCCTGAGAGTGATAAACATTTAGAAGTGAAACATTCATTTACATTCTGAATGACTGCACTGCCTTAACTGCTCCCTTGAATTTAGCCATCTCTTACAATTGTTCTTTCTGAATAGTTCCCCAGTTGGTATTTATCCATATTGGCCACTGAAAGAATATTGCACCAGAAAAACAGAGGGAAAATTCTAATGTGATTAGGTGCTTAGAATTTGGCCTGATCGTATCTCTTAAAATTGAAAGAAAGGTTTGAAATAATTATCAGCAGCAGTTTTTAAATCAGCTTTGTTCAGAGGAATTCACTAAGCCTGTCGGAAGTACGGATGGATCGTGTTTGAACTAAAGTGCATATCTCAGTGTGAGGGAAGAGCCCTGGTGCCATGTTGATCATATCTGTCTAAAATGTGTATGTCAGGAATAAAATGGATGGTGATTTATAGGTGGGCGGGAAGGAACAGCACGTGGACCATCATATAACAGAGGCTTTATCGAGGCAGGGCTAGTCATCTGAAAGGTTGAAGGTGACCTCACGTTTCCACCAAAGAAAAAATAGGCTGAGTTGGATTGTTCACATTCATCTTAGCAAGGCAAAAATGAGGTGCAGTCTTTGAGTGAAAGACTAGACCGCATCAGGGTAGAATGTGAAATGTTCCCCCGTGACAGTGCCCCGCAGCTGCCCGAAGCAATGGTCCAAATTGTACCAGCAGAGTTGGACATCTTCTGTTCCAGGGCTCAGGAGACTCCGGTCCAACCGTAGCCTCTGGGGCAGTGGTCCAACCGTGACCTCTGGGGCAGTGGTCCAACCGTGACCTCTGGGGCAGTGGTCCAACCGTGACCTCTGGGGCAGTGGTCCAACCGTGACCACTGGGGCAGTGGTCCAACCGTGACCTCTGGGGCAGTGGTCCAACCGTGACCTCTGGGGCAGTGGTCCAACCGTGACCTCTGGGGCAGTGGTCCAACCGTGACCTCTGGGGCAGTGGTCCAACCGTGACCTCTGGGGCAGTGGTCCAACCGTGACCTCTGGGGCAGTGGTCCAACCGTGACCTCTGGGGCAGTGGTCCAACTGTGACCTCTGGGGCAATGGTCCAAATTGTACCAGTGCAGCAGAGTTGTGCAGCTGTTGTCCTACAGCTCCAGAAACACTGGTGCAACCATGATCTCTGGTGTGGATTTGCTTTAGTTTCCTCTAACTTCTCAGTAAGTTAATTAACTACTGGAAACAGTGTAAATGGTGGTAGAAATGGGTGGGAAGTTGATGGAAAAGCTGGGGGGGGGTGGGGAATGATATCATAGGATTAGTATAAATGGGTGGTAGGTGGTTAGAATGACCTTGGTGGGCCAAAGGACCTGATTCAACGTTGTATAACTCTGATTCATCGACAGTGGAACTGAAAAGCGAGTGAACTGTTCACAGGCTCATTTGAAGATTTGGAGATTTACAAGTTTTACAGTGCTTTCTCCACTCATTTGCTGATGTTGTGCCTAACCCCGAACATATATTAGCCATTAACTTGTCCACTCAGGCAAAAAAAACTAGCTGACTATTCAGAAATTCTGCAGGTGTTTCACAGGATAATAAAGGATAGATACTGAGCAGGGCCCCACGTTGCCTCAGTCCAACACCAAACTAACTTCTTCCCCAAAGAAGCTGCAGGCTCCGCTCTAGGGCCTAAACACCAATTACAATGGAGAAAAAATGGTTCGGAAACTTTGTTCCCCTTGGTCCCTCAGTTCCCACCCAACCTGACATATTCTACGTCACTTAGCTTTATCTTCAAGATTGGTTATCTGAAAGTGCTTTTTTATTCTAAGACTGACACTGTTTTCTTGTCACTAATGGGGTGATTAACAAATTTGACATTTTATGAAATTAGCATCGAGTTAGCTGTATCTATTAGACACCATTTTTATTCTAGTCACATATTTCTTCTGAATACCTAATTATATTTCAAATTCCCCAATGGAAATGCAGAGTAACATACTCCCACTCAGAGTTATAAAATGCAATTTTGTAAGATACCAGTATCGGAGACCTGTAATCTTCTTGTTTCCCTCTTCCCGAGAAACGACCAGAAAGTTACAGGCTCTCCCGTTCAGGAGATGACAAGGAAATGCCACACTTGCCATTTAATGCAGCTTCCTTTCCCTGAACTGTCCATGAACCATCTACAACAGAAAGGACACCCTGGCCATCTATTGAAGGGTTCAAATCCAAGGAAGTTATTAGCTGTCAATCTGTCCATCATTAGAACAGAAAGAGTGCAGATCTGTTGTTCAGTCAGATGTCGTTCTCACCATTCCATTGACACACCACACAAGACATTTAGACAGGGATGTGGATAGGAAAAGTTATGGGTCGAATAGCATGAGTTTAAATGGGTCACCTTGACTGACAAGGGCCAGTTGGACCAAAGGGCCTGTTTTCATGCTGTATGTCTCTATTAACTGAACAAAATCTCCATTCTGTGTGAAGAAACTAAAACGGGAAATAACAACCAAAATTCTACCTTGTTTCCTTAAGAGTACTGCAAACTGTAAGGGCACCCAAGGCGAGGTTCAAACTGTGATCATTGGGATCTAGTGCTGTTTATGGGAAGTACATGGCAGAAGGTGAACAAACCCTAAAATACGTCTAAAGGCACGAAGTCTGCACAACATATATTCTAATTCTATTTAATTAAAACTGGAAAGTTAATTTGTATATTTCAACTTATGCTGAATTGAAAACAATTCTAAATAGGTGAAGCTTAGCTTAAATATGTCTTCAGCTTGTCAAACAAGCTTTAAAAACATTAAGTTTTGGGTTTTTGAAAGATTCAGTCAGAATTAGGGAAATGTGTGGTTGGAGCCTGGTGTGTAAGAATTGCATAATTCTTTGCCATAGATCTGTTCCAGATTTGGTTTGTATGGAAAGTGGAGCCTGAATTATAAACAAGCAGGCAAAAACAATGCAACAGTTTTCATTGTGGAGGTTTTTGCTTTTTTTTTTATCAAGTCTGCATGAATGTAGACTCTAATTTGTGTTCATTTTGATATTTTGTGGATGATTTTACTGTTCCCCAGTCCAGTCCTCCTCCCAGCTGTTTTGCTGTTCAAACTGAGATTATCACTTCAGTGAACAACACACACAAAATGCTGGTCCTGACAAAGGGTCTCGGCCCGAAACGTCGACAGTGTTTCTCCTTCTAGATGCTGCCTGGCCTGCTGCGTTCCACCAGCATTTTGTGTGTGTTGCTTGAATTTCCAGCATCTGCAGATTTCCTCATGTTTGTTATCACTCCAGTGTCCATCTCCATCTGATCCTTCAACCAAAATTCTTGCTTCTAGTTTGCCCAAATGATTCCATTTTTGCCATATGATATTGCACCGCCCATTTTCAACTGTGCAGCATGTCTTGCAGTGCTGATGTGAAAGTTTGACTCCTATCAAACTCTGTTTTAAGTGTGGAAAAGATTCCAAAGCATCGGTTTAGTTAGAAAATCTCAGTAGAGCTGAACTGATGTGATTTTCCATTAACTCACTCATGTTACGAAGTTGACAATTGGTCACTGAGCTTGCAAAAGGTCTGATTGGGCAGACCTTTTGAGCATTCAACACAATAATCACACTGCTTCTATGTCACAGATGCTTCACGTTTGGAAAATATTTAACTTTGAACAGCATTACCTTTTTGGATTTTAAACTGTCCATGTGTGAGTTCCACAATCAAACTCTCTCTAGTGAACAGATACAAGATATCAGGGACTATTGAATTCCAATTGACAGCTCAGTGTATAATAGCTCAGTCAATTTGTTGTAACCCATTTGCTACCATTCTGAGGTAGGTAGTATGCTGGCAGGCTCCAGATACTCACAGGATATAAAACTTTGGAAAGCCATAATCCATAAACACCACTTTACGCTGAATATTTGACCAATCTAGTGGTTATAAACAATCTTTTCAGAGAGTGCCTAGCCCTCAAGGATTAATTCTGCTTTTCAATGGACAGGTCAGTGGGAAATAGGTGTTGTTGGCAGATAGCCCCATTTTACGAGGCGTCCGATTGTAATGTGTTTCTCTGTATTAGTTGGATGGAACAATTTTTTTGAAGGCAAGTCGTCGCTTTCCTTGCTGGAATGTGGATGTAATTAGAACAGCCATATAACAATCACCAAATGCTCCATCGGTGGCCTCTTGTTACAGAGGGGTGAAAGTCACATTTTTCCCATCTAAAATTCAACTTTTCCAGATGATTTAGTGCAGCCTTCTTCAAAATGCATTTACTGCAATCTGGAGCAACTCTCTGAAGAAGGAACTCAGTGAGCCGAGCGGTGTCTGTAAGGGGGAAAGGAATTGTTGAACAGTCCTGATGCAGGATTTGGTTCCCCCAGAGATACAGCTCAACCCACTGAGTTCTTCCTGCAGTTAGTTTCTTCAAAGTCCATCTCAGGATTTGACTGTGAGTTAAAGCATTCATTCATTCAGTTTGCTTCGATGATAGAATTCACTGTCTGCTTGCAAATGTTAAATTAGTACTGGTGGTGAATTTGGCACAGCAATAATCTGCACAGACACTAGCTCCTCGATTGCATGGAGCATTTAAAGAAAACGATGCCTGTTCACACTTGCACCGTTCATGAACCGCAACAGTTTAATGCTTTGAGTTGTTCTGCTTTCAGCTTGCTGCAAAGTGTTAATTTTCCACAGGTGGAATGACACAATTTTTTTAAGTGTTCATTATTAGAAAACAAAATGTAACATTTCCATGTCCCCAGACAAAATTGAGAGTAAACCTGAAGTCTAATGCCAGTGGAATTATTAATAAAGATCTTTTTCATAGCATGACTGAGTAATTTGTGAATATTATCCATGATTGTATGAATAAGATATTTAAACTTAAATTACATCGATAAATTGTAATAATTACTCTTTACTTAGTATTGGTAAATGCCTAAAGCTTGTGCTCATAATTTTTTCTGTTTCATCACTGATGCTAATACATTCTGTACATTTTCTAATTCAGAACATTGACCTTAATGGGATCTTTAGGTACCAATTTTAAAGGAAACTTTTGTCCAACTTATAACCATAAAGGGGGACTTTGATACTGAAATATTTATAAATATAAACTTTAATTGGTTTTTCACTCGCATTTAACCTCTGGAAAATTACCAATTAACATTTCAGTTAATGAGCAGATGTTGCAAATGAAATGTTATATTGCATGTTCCTTTAAAAGACATTGTATTAGGAGCTCCTGTGCCTAATACAATGGAATTATTGATGTATTAGATCTGAGTTCTGTACCAGTAATGCCGTGGTTCTGAGTAATGACACTTACCATAGTTTACTCACTTTCCTTTTGCCAGGATAACTTCATCAATCTCAGCTTTCTGCGGCTGTTCAGAGCAGCACGCCTCATCAAGCTTCTCCGCCAAGGATATACCATCCGCATTTTGCTCTGGACATTCGTGCAGTCCTTTAAGGTGAGTCTCGGAATGTTACCATAACCAGAAACCATTGTGTCTTTCCTTAAGGATTCCTTAGAATAAGAAATTTGGTAAATTGGTTTCTAATTGTTTCGTGTACATTGAAAAACTTGTCTTGCATACTATTCATACAGATCAATTCATTACAATGGTCCGTTGAGGAAGTAGACCATAAGCCAAAGGAGCCATTGAGCCTGCCTCACCATTTCATCATGGCTGGTCCATTTTCTTCTCAACCCCATTCTCCTGTTTTCTCACTGTAGCCTTTAGCACCCTGACTAATCAACAATCTATCAACCTCTGCCTTAAATATATGCGATGACCTGGCCTCTCTAGCCGCCTTTAGCAATGAATTCCACAAATTTACCACCCTCGGGCTAAACAAGTCCCTCCTCATCTCCATCCTGAATAGACAGCCCTCTATTCTGAGGCCGTGTCCTTTGATCCTAGACTCTCCCACCACAGGAAACATCCTATCCATATCCAGTCTATTTAATCCGTTCAACGTTCAATAGATAAATGAGATTCCCCCGATATTCTTCTAAATTGCAGCCAGTACAGGCCCAGAGCCATCAAATGCTCCTCATATGCTGACCCTTTCATTCCCAGAATCATCCTTGTGAACCTCCTCTGAACCCTCTCCAATGTCAGTGCATCCTTTTAAGGGTCCCAAAACTGCTCACAACACTCCAAGTGAAGCCTCGCCAGTGCCTTATAAAGCCTCAGCATTACATGTTTGCTCCTATATTCTAGTCCTCTTAAAATGAATGCTATCATTACATTTGTCTTCCTCACCACCAATTCAACCTGCAGTTAGGGAATCCTGCACAAGGACTCCCAAGTCCCTTTGCACCTCAGACTTCTGAATTTTCTCACCACTTAGAAAATGGTCTACATTTTATTCCTTCTACCGAGGTGCCAGACCATGCACACCCCGGCTCTGTATTCCATCTGTCACTTCTTTGCCTGTTCTCCTAATCTGCAACCTCCCTGCTCCTCCACCTATCTTTGTATCGTCTGCAAACTTGGCCACAGTGCCATCAATTTCATCATCCAGATCACTGACATACAACATAAAAAGAAGCAGTCCCAAAACTGACTCCTGCAGAACACCACTAGTCACTTGCAGCCATTCAGAAAAGGCTCCTTTTATTCCCAATCCTTGCTTCCAATCAGACAATGCTCTATCCATGCCAGTATCTTTCCTGTAATATTGCTAAGCAGCCTCGTGCTGCACCTTGTCAAAGGCTTTCTGAAAATCCAGGTACACACCTACTGATTCTCCTTTGTCTATCCTGTTTCTTATTTCATCAAAGAATTCCAATAGATTTGTCAGACAAGATTTTCCCCTAAAGGAAGCCATGCTGACTTTGGCCTGGTTTATCACATGACTCCTCCTTAAAAATTGATTCCAGCATGTTCCCAACCACTGAGGTCAGGCTAACTGGATATAATTTCCTTTTTTCTGCCTCCCTTCCTTAAAGTGACATTTGCAATTTTCCAGCCCTCCGGAACTATTCCAGAATCTAGTGATTCTTGAAAGATCATTACTAATGCCTACACAATCTCTTCAGCTACCCCTTTCAGGACCCTGGGCTGTAGTCCTTTCACCTGCCTGTCCTTCCTGACAGTTCCACCACGCACTGCCTCTGTCTGTATATCAACTGCCCCATCCTTAGCTCTGTCACTGTGGTTCTCATTCCCCTCCCACACTAGTCTAAACCCTCCCAACACTCCCAGCAAATCTGCCCGCAAGGTGATTGGTCTGCCTTGTGTTCGGGTACAACCTGTCTCTTTTTTTACAGGTCATACCTTCCCCACAGGAGATCCCAATGATCCAGAAGCCCTGCCTCCTACAGCAGTTCCTCAGCCATGCATTCATCTGCCAAATCATCCTAGTCTTAACCTCACTGGCACGTGGCACAGGCAGCAATCCAGAGATTGCTATTCTGGAAGTCCTGTTTTCTATCTAGCCTTCTAAGTCCCCGGTTTAAGACCTCCTCTACTTTCCTATCTATGTCATTGGTGCCAATATGTACCAAGACTTCTGGCTGCTTACCTTTCCCCGTCAGAATGCTGTGGACTCGATCCGAGACGTCCATGACCCTGGCACTTGATAGGCAAATAAACATACAGGCGTCCACAGAATATCGTGTCTACTCTTCTAACCTTGGGAATCCCCTATCACGTCTGCAGTCCACTTCTCCCCAATTTCCCTTCTGAGCCTCAACGCCGGACTCAGTGCCCGAGACCCGGTTGCTATGGCTCCCACCTGGAAAGTTGACTCCGTCCCCCACAACCGTGTCCAAACTGGCTGCCCGTTTTCATTCCCTCTCCTGACAGTCACCCAGGTTCCCGCTTCCTGCAGTTTAGGGACGGCTACCGCCCTGTGCTCTACCTCAGTCTCCCGTATGGGCCGCAGCTCCAATTCCTTGACATGTTAGTGCGAGAACCAAAGCGATACGAAGTGGAGAATAAAGTGCTGCGGTTGCAAAGAAGTGCCGTGCAGGTAGATAACACGCTGCGGGATAGATTGTGAGGTCGAGAGTCCAAAATGTTGTATGAGGGGACCATTCAGTAGTCTTACAACAGTGAGGTAGGAGCTGTCCTTGAGCTTGCGGGTATGTGCTTTTGTATTTAATGCCTGACGTGGAGGGGGCAGAGACGATGCCCAGGGTGGGTGCGGCCATTTGGTTGCTCGAACAGCTTTACCCAACGAGTAGACAGAGTCCACATTGGAGAGGAGGCTGGGCTGTGTTCAAAACTCTGCACGCCCACATCACCCCAGCAATGGGGTGCAGTGAAGGGATCAGGTGGGAATCGTCCCATTTCGCGGTAATTGTTAATCGTCCGGTGGTTGCGACTCTTATTGTGTAAGTGCGCCACCCGTCGGTTAATGGTTGCAGTTTCCACCCCCCGGACCAGAAGAAACGTTCTTTTGCCAAAGTCTGCGACTGTCAGACAGCAGGTGAACGAGCACTTCAATGAACATAAAAAGCAGCGTTCCACGCAAGTTTAACAATCTGTTGTTCTGAGCAATCAGGACCCGGTTGAATTAGGCCATTGTTAACAGTAATTGGTTATAAAGAAAGCGACTGTGTCACTTTCACAAGACAGAGGGAATCACAGTGCATTGGATCCAGAACAAATCGGCACAGAGCAGCCGATCTATGTCGGAGTACACCTTAAGGTAGATAGTGTTCACAAAAGCAATACCTTGGCACAGGGAACTAGCCATGTAGTTAAACATTTGGCAGTATTAAAAATGTCTGTAATTTCAGTGAATAAAGTTCATCCTGAAATGAACAAATAATCAGCCCTTTCCCATTGGAGACTTGGATTTAAAATTCACTTGAGTATAAAGGTACTTTACACCTGAAGTCAGAGGCAAAATGTCAGGTTCCTTTTTCAGGTTGATATTATCAGTGATATGGAAAATAAATATGTTTATTTAGTATTCCTGATATTTTGCATGTTTGTTTTCATTCACAGAAAATGTTGGCATTTCTGGTGCTTGATAAGTATGGAAAGTTAAAGTAAACTTTGGCTGAGCTGGACAGGCTGTTGTAAAGGACACCAATTACTTCAGAACCAAAAAGAATATTGGTTTATGGCTTTAGATGAAGCCCTGATTACTTTGACTTGGCCTGCATGCCGTTTTGAAAATCCGACTACAAATGTCAGAAAATAAAACACAAGTGGCTGTTTAAGTGAAATGTTTTGTACAATCTTCAAGTCAAACTGCTTCCTTAAGCCAGTTTAAATTATTAATTATTAAATTATTAGGTTGCATTCAGTGCCATTCAAAGAAAGGGCAATGCTTGATAGAGAGCTGTTGTGATGTTTCTACAAAAGAAAGTGTAACGAACAAGGGAGCATTGTTATAAAGCAATGGGCTTGGCCAATAAAAGTGAGGTGTGAGGAAATCCCTTGGAAGGCAGTAAATCCCTGCCCTGAGAGCGGTGGAGGTGAGATCACTGGGTCTCTTTAAGGTGAAGAGAAATATATATTTTTTTTAAATGCAAGAATTGAGAGCTATGGAGAGAAGAGGCTAACATCGATCGGACACTGTCACTGACTGGTCAGTCTGGAGTCACTATCACACTGACTGGTCAGTCTGGAGTCACTATCACACTGACTGGTCAGTCTGGAGTCACTATCACACTGACTGGTCAGTCTGGAGTCACTATCACACTGAATGGTCAGTCTGGAGTCACTATCACACTGACTGGTCAATCTGGAGTCACTATCACACTGACTGGTCAGTCTGGAGTCACTATCACACTGACTGGTCAGTCTGGAGTCACTATCACACTGAATGGTCAGTCTGGAGTCACTATCAAACTGACTGGTCAATCTGGAGTCACTATCACACTGACTGGTCAGTCTGGAGTCACTATCACACTGAATGGTCAATCTGGAGTCACTATCACACTGACTGGTCAGTCTGGAGTCACTATCACACTGATTGGTCAGTCTGGAGTCACTATCACACTGACTGGTCAATCTGGAGACACATTCACACTGACTGGTCAGTCTGGAGACACGTTCACACTGACTGGTCAGTCTGGAGTCACTATCACACTGAATGGTCAGTCTGGAGTCACTATCACACTGACTGGTCAGTCTGGAGTCACTATCACACTGAATGGTCAGTCTGGAGTCACTATCACACTGACTGGTCAATCTGGAGACACTATCACACTGACTGGTCAGTCTGGAGACACGTTCACACTGACTGGTCAGTCTGGAGTCACTATCACACTGAATGGTCAGTCTGGAGTCACTATCACACTGAATGGTCAGTCTGGAGTCACTATCACACTGACTGGTCAGTCTGGAGTCACTATCACACTGACTGGTCAGTCTGGAGTCACTATCACACTGAATGGTCAGTCTGGAGTCACTATCACACTGAATGGTCAGTCTGGAGTCAATATCACACTGACTGGTCAATCTGGAGACACTATCACACTGACTGGTCAGTCTGGAGTCACTATCACACTGACTGGTCAGTCTGGAGTCACTATCACACTGAATGGTCAGTCTGGAGTCACTATCACACTGACTGGTCAATCTGGAGACACATTCACACTGACTGGTCAGTCTGGAGACACGTTCACACTGACTGGTCAGTCTGGAGTCACTATCACACTGACTGGTCAGTCTGGAGTCACTATCACACTGAATGGTCAGTCTGGAGTCACTATCACACTGACTGGTCAATCTGGAGACACTATCACACTGACTGGTCAGTCTGGAGTCACTATCACACTGAATGGTCAGTCTGGAGTCACTATCACACTGACTGGTCAGTCTGGAGACACATTCACACTGACTGGTCAGTCTGGAGACACGTTCACACTGACTGGTCAGTCTGGAGTCACTATCACACTGAATGGTCAGTCTGGAGTCACTATCACACTGACTGGTCAATCTGGAGACACATTCACACTGAATGGTCAGTCTGGAGACACATTCACACTGGTCAGTCTGGAGACACATTCACACTGAATGGTCAGTCTGGAGACACATTCACACTGACTGGTCAGTCTGGAGTCACTATCACACTGACTGGTCAGTCTGGAGTCACAATCACACTGAATGGTCAGTCTGGAGATATGTTCACACTGACTGGTCAGTCTGGAGTCACTATCACACTGAATGGTCAGTCTGGAGTCACTATCACACTGAATGGTCAGTCTGGAGTCACTATCACACTGAATGGTCAGTCTGGAGACACATTCACTCTGACTGGTCAGTCTGGAGACACGTTCACACTGACTGGTCAGTCTAGAGACACGTTCACACTGAATGGTCAGTCTGGAGACACATTCACACTGAATGGTCAGTCTGGAGTCACTATCACACTGAATGGTCAGTCTGGAGTCACTATCAAACTGAATGCTCAGTCTGGAGTCACTATCACACTGAATGGTCAGTCTGGAGTCACTATCAAACTGAATGGTCAGTCTGGAGACACATTCACACTGACTGGTCAGTCTGCAGTCACTATCACACTGACTGGTCAGTCTGGAGTCACATTCACACTGACTGGTCAGTCTGGAGTCACTATCACACTGAATGGTCAGTCTGGAGTCACTATCACACTGAATGGTCAGTCTGGAGACACATTCACACTGACTGGTCAATCTGGAGACACATTCACACTGAATGGTCAGTCTGGAGTCACTATCACACTGAATGGTCAGTCTAGAGACACATTCACACTGACTGGTCAGTCTGGAGTCACTATCACACTGAATGGTCAGTCTGGAGTCACTATCACACTGACTGGTCAGTCTGGAGACACATTCACACTGAATGGTCAGTCTGGAGTCACTATCACACTGAATGGTCAGTCTGGAGACACATTCACACTGACTGCTCAGTCTGGAGACACGTTCACACTGAATGGTCAGTCTGGAGTCACTATCAAACTGAATGGTCAGTCTGGAGTCACTATCACACTGAATGGTCAGTCTGGAGACACGTTCACACTGACTGCTCAGTCTGGAGACACGTTCACACTGAATGGTCAGTCTGGAGACACGTTCACACTGACTGGTCAGTCTGGAGACATGTTCACACTGAATGGTCAGTCTGGAGTCACTATCACACTGAATGGTCAGTCTGGAGTCACTATCAAACTGAATGGTCAGTCTGGAGACACATTCACACTGAATGGTTAGTCTGGAGACACATTCACACTGACTGGTCAGTCTGGAGTCACTATCACACTGACTGGTCAGTCTGGAGTCACTATCACACTGACTGGTCAGTCTGGAGTCACTATCACACTGACTGGTCAGTCTGGAGTCACTATCACACTGAATGGTCAGTCTGGAGACACATTCACACTGAATGGTCAGTCTGGAGTCACTATCACACTGAATGGTCAGTCTGGAGACACATTCACACTGAATGGTCAGTCTGGAGTCACTATCACAGTGACTGGTCAATCTGGAGTCACTATCACACTGAATGGTCAGTCTGGAGACACATTCACACTGAATGGTCAGTCTGGAGACACATTCACACTGACTGGTCAGTCTGGAGTCACATTCACACTGAATGGTCAGTCTGGAGTCACTATCACACTGAATGGTCAGTCTGGAGACACATTCACACTGAATGGTCAGTCTGGAGTCACTATCACACTGAATGGTCAGTCTGGAGACACATTCACACTGACTGGTCAGTCTGGAGACACATTCACACTGAATGGTCAGTCTGGAGTCACTATCACACTGAATGGTCAGTCTGGAGACACATTCACACTGACTGGTCAGTCTGGAGACACATTCACACTGAATGGTCAGTCTGGAGTCACTATCACACTGAATGGTCAGTCTGGAGACACATTCACACTGACTGCTCAGTCTGGAGACACGTTCACACTGAATGGTCAGTCTGGAGTCACTATCACACTGAATGGTCAGTCTGGAGTCACTATCAAACTGAATGGTCAGTCTGGAGACACATTCACACTGAATGGTTAGTCTGGAGACACATTCACACTGACTGGTCAGTCTGGAGTCACTATCACATTGACTGGTCAGTCTGGAGTCACTATCACACTGAATGGTCAGTCTGGAGTCACTATCACACTGAATGGTCAGTCTGGAGACACATTCACACTTAATGGTCAGTCTGGAGACACATTCACACTGACTGGTCAGTCTGGAGTCACTATCACACTGACTGGTCAGTCTGGAGACACTATCACACTGACTGGTCAATCTGGAGACACATTCGCACTGAATGGTCAGTCTGGAGACACTTTCACACTGAATGGTCAGTCTGGAGACACATTCACACTGAATGGTCAGTCTGGAGTCACTATCACACTGACTGGTCAGTCTGGAGTCACTATCACACTGACTGGTCAATCTGGATACACATTCACACTGAATGGTCAGTCTGGAGACACATTCACACTGAATGGTCAGTCTGGAGTCACTATCACACGGAATGTCAGTCTGGAGTCACTATCACACTGACTGGTCAGTCTGGAGTCACTATCAAACTGAATGGTCAGTCTGGAGACACATTCACACTGAATGGTCAGTCTGGAGACACATTCACACTGACTGGTCAGTCTGGAGTCACATTCACACTGAATGGTCAGTCTGGAGTCACTATCACACTGAATGGTCAGTCTGGAGTCACATTCAGACTGTCTGGTCAGACTGGAGTCACTATCACACTGTCTGGTCAATCTGGATACACATTCACACTGAATGGTCAGTTTGGAGTCACATTCACACTGAATGGTCAGTCTGGAGACACATTCACACTGAATGGTCAGTCTGGAGACACATTCACACTGACTGGTCAGTCTGGAGTCACATTCACACTGAATGGTCAGTCTGGAGTCACTATCACACTGAATGGTCAGTCTGGAGTCACATTCAGACTGTCTGGTCAGACTGGAGTCACTATCACACTGTCTGGTCAATCTGGATACACATTCACACTGAATGGTCAGTTTGGAGTCACATTCAGACTGTCTGGTTAGCCTGGTGACTTACTTCTTCTCCTGGTTTCTTGTGAATACAATGCAACAGGAAAATCTGTTCATGAGCTGGCAATAAATTTAAACTTGGCATTAATGGAGAACTCACTAGTGCTCTATAATTTCATCTTCTTGAAGTTGGCATTAACATAAGTATACAGAATTGGTTCCTAACATTGTTTGTTTCCAAGAATAAGTAATAGGAGATTGGCCAAATGTCTTCCTGAGCCTGTTTTACAGTTCAATAAGATCATAGCTCCTTTCCACTTTCCTGTCCAAAGCACATATTAGCCTCCGAACATCCACCCTTGAACATACATAATGACTGAGTACCCACAGTTCCAAACTCAAGAAGTTTCCCCTTGTCTCAAACCTAAATGGCTCATTCTGAGATGTCTCTGTTCTCGACTCTCCTAAGAAAACAGTCTCTCAACATTCACCCTTGTCAAATTGTCTCAGAATTGTGCCTGTCTTAATGAGATTACTCTAAATCTGAGTCGCTAAAGGTCAATCTCACTTACTTTCTGGTTGACAACCAAGTTCTTCATCATAATGTAAAGACCCATATGTTTACCGTGACGCTGCTTTTCACAGGGGCCGATTTTGTGTTTCTTTGCAGGCATTACCGTATGTGTGTCTCCTGATTGCAATGCTGTTTTTCATCTATGCTATTATTGGAATGCAGGTCAGTGCACTTCCTCTGCTTTGGCTCATAGCAAAGTGAAGCCAGATATTTGCTGTAATATCTGCAAAACTCTGACACAATATTAATTTCACCGACTGGCATATTGTATATAAATCTGCTGGTACAATACAGTGGATTCCAGTTAATTGGAACAGTTGCTTATTTGGGACAACTCTCAAAGAACAAAAACTAATCAAGAAAATAGCCAGTATACCCTTCATTTATTTGGGACACAACGCTGCTTAATTGGGATAAGAGACAGTTGCCAAACAGTTTCTAACTAGCATCAGTTAAATTGGACACTACACCTGTGCTTAGAACTAACAGTTTTAAATTGGGCCAGTTGCATGAGTTTGTGTTCAAAAAACAGTGATTTTTGTCACTGATAGATGGCAAGAAATAAGCAGTAAGACAATTCAGAACCAACTTGCTCACCGACGTTTCAACCATTCAGGCCAGAAACGGTCATGAGTGAAAATGAAAAGATTTCACCATTTCAACAAGTTAGGAAGTATGAAAACGTTGAAGGTGTTGACAGTCATTTTGAAAATGCAGAATTGGAAGATACAATGGTTGAAAGCATTGTATGAAGGCAGACCATTATTTGTACTGGGTGTCTGTACCGATTTTGTTAATTTCGGATTCAGGTTAAGTTTATTGTCATTTAAAAACCACAAATGCAATGCAGTTTAAAAAATGAGACAACGTTCCTCCAGAATGATGACACAAAAACACATGACAAAATAGACTACACCAGAAAATCCACATAACATTTGGCAATCACCAGTCCAGAGTCCGGAGAGGCTGCTGCGTATTAATATCGTGCTACCGTCTTAGCGCGTTACCCAGAAAGGAGCTCCAAACCCACCAGACAAAACAAGACCAAAAACTAAAGCTACAAGACCTGCACAAAACCACATAGTTACAACATATCATTAAAACAGTGTAAACAATACCATAATTTGATTTAAAAAAAACAGACCATGGGCACGGTAAAAATAGTCCAAAGATGTTAAGAGACTATAAATTTGAAAGAAACCACCACACAGTTTCCACAAGTCATCAGGGTCCCGATAGACTCGTCATCTCACGCCAGCGGCAGAAGGGAATACCCCCACTATGGACTTCCACGGCGCTGCCCGACTCAGCCTCACAGATGCAGCACACGATGAAAGATCCGTTGAACCCAGCCTCACAGACGCAGCACATTCTGAAAGCGACCTGACCGCAGTGGACTCCGAATCCGTTGAACCTCTGAGCCTCCGACCATCCCCTCCGGCACAGCTTCTCCGAGCACCATCCTCTGCCGAGCGTATTGAGACGCCATCGGCAACGCAACCCCGAGGACTGGGGGCCTGTTCTTCCCAGCAGAGACCCAGACCTCACAGCAGCAGCAACGAAGAAGGCCTTCCTGGAGATTTCCAGATGTTCCACTGTGCTCCATGCTCCCACATCCGTTTTTCATTAGATTAGGATTGCGCACAGCACCCCTACTTAACAAATAACATATCAGCTCCGTCCCAATTTACAGTCAATCAAAAGTATGTGACAGCATACACTGAACAAATTCTTCCATCGATGACTATTAGGAACCAATACACACTTGTATAGTACTGCAGTAGTATTGGTAATGCTCTAATTACTATATTCAAAGTAATTTGTTCTGTATTTCATTTAAATACATAATTTATTAATCAGTAGTTTGTCTTTTTTAATTTCTATGAAACTTTGGCTAATTGGGGCAGACAGTTAATTGGGCCAGAATGTTCTGGTCCCAATGTGTCCCAAATAAATGAAGTCCCCTGTGTTAAGTAATTTCAGCTCTACATAATAATAGCATAATTCTGTTCCAGCACCAGCAGCCGGGGTTCAATTTCAACACTGCCTGTAAGGAGTTTGAACATTCTCGCCGTAACTGCATGGGTTTCTTTTGAGTGTTCCGGTTTCCAGTCCCATTCCAAGGACATACGGGTTGATAGGTTAATTGGTCATGTGGGTGGAATTGTGTGGTGAGGGCTCATTGGGTTGGAAGGGCCCATTACTGTGCTGTAACTCTAAATGAATAAATAGTACAAACATATTTTCCAATTTGTGACAAATCACTAATTTATATAAGCAACATATTTAAGTATGCCATCTCTCACTCACTACACACACACACATACACACACAATATACTGTGTATATAATATAATGCTGTAAGATAATTTTTTTAATATAATAAGCTAATATAATAAACCTAGAGGGTATTTATTTTAATTTGCGTTTGTAAATTCAGTGTTGTGCCACTGTCAGTACAATTTATGGTGTTCACTGTCTGTGAAAAGCTGATAAGAATGAATCCTATTCACAGAAGTGAGTGCATGACCTGACGTGTTCCCTTTACACAGAACTGATTAAATGCTCTGTTCTCAGCCATGCTGTTCTTTGCCACACCCTTTAACTGATGGTCAAATGTTGGAAAATTGGTGATAGCAATCAAATATTGCTGTCAGAAGAAAAGGAGAGGCTTAATATTGGAGACTGATTCAAAGGGTTCAACCTACAATTCATTGGTGATTTATTGCAATCCATTTGGTCAGAAACATGAGATCATGGCAGTTATATAATTAAGCATTTAATTAATTATGCCTTTGAATCTCATAAACCAATGTTCAGCCTAATATATCTGACAGAAAATACTATTTTAAAATGGAGATTCAAGATTTAAATAAAATAAACCAAAAAACAAATCAACATCATTTGCACTTACATCTTCAGGATGTTCATTAACTCAAAAACAAAATAATTATTGTTAAGGCTTAGTTGTTGTTGCCATTCAGAGGCATTTGATATAACATATAGCTTCTGCGCAGGATGACCCCGTATGAGAGAAGTGGCCAGTAGATTTGACTGAGGAATGAATTTTGGCCAGGATCTTTAAGGAAACATAGATTTTAACAGAACTGAGTTTTTGAGGGTTTTACTAAGAAAGCTGATAAAGGCAGTGATAGACATGGTTTATGTGGGTTTTGACAAGGTCCTGCATGGTTGGCTAATCTAGAAGATTAAGACGCAAAGGGTTCGAGATGTGTTAGCAAACTGGATCTGAAATTGGCTTGGAGGCAGGTTGTGGAGGGTAGAGTGTTTCTCTGACTGGAAGTCTATAAGAAGTGCACTGCAGGAATTAATCTGGGACCTTTGTTGTTCATAATATGTAAAGATGAGATGGATATATGTGGCCCGTTTAGTAGGTTTGCAGATGACTACACAACAGGTGAAGAACAGTTGAAGTTTGTCTAAAAATATAGCAGGACATAATTCAACCAGAAAGTTAGGTGGAGCTGTGCAAAGTGGTATTTAATCCAGAGCACTATGAGGACTGCTGGTCTGCAACTCACCCTCGGGCAAGGTATAGCCACCTAGTCAGGGTCACATGAAGCCATGGGACAAGCCATGGATGGGCGTACGAGCAGCTGGTGCATCTCACTAGTTATGTGACCGCTGATGCCAGGCAGACAATCTCTGAAGAGAATTGATCATGGCTGGCATCACCCACCTTTTAATAACACTGCCCAGAAGAAAGCAATGGCTAGCTACTTCTGCAGTAAATTTGCCAAGAACCATAGTGGTCATGGAATGACCATGATCGCCCACTTCACACAACGCGGCACATAACGAATGAACTGGGAGGCAATGCACTTTGGGAGGTTATATTCTGTTAGAACTTATGGAGTAAATGACAGACACCCTAGGAGTATTGGAGCACAGTGGGCCTTTGAGCTAGATGGATTGGGGTGCCTTCCTTCATAGGCTGAGGCATTGAGTATAGAAGTTTGTTCATCATGTTGCAGCTTCACAAAATATTACCTAGACCACACTTGGAGTACTGTGTACGGTTCTGGTTGTCACACTACAGGAAGTACGCAATAGAGAGATTCACCAGAACGTTACCTTGAATGGAGTGCTGTAATGATGAGGAGAGATCGGATTGTTTTTTCTTCTCTCGCTGGAAGGTAGGAGGCTGAGGGTGAGTTCAGAGAGGTTTCGAGCATTATGATATATAGATAGGACACATGGTTAGTCTTTTTTCTCAGGCAGGATAGTTCGGAACTGAAAGGTACAGGTTTAAGGTGACAAGGGAGAAATTTTAAGGAGATCTGAAGGGTATTTATTGAGGTAAAGCACGGAATAGGCCTTTCCGACTCTTTGAGCCACACTGTCCAGCAACCCTCAATCTAACCCTAGCCTAATTACGGGTCAATTTACAGTAATCAATTAACCTACCAACCAGTGTGTCTTTGGACTGTGGGAGGAAACCGGAACAACCAGAGAAAATCCACGTGGTTACTGGGAGAACGTACAAACTCTTTACAGACAGCAGCATGCAGAAGGCTGTTGTATGGAAAGAGGAGGTAGTAAATGTAGTTCCAATTACGACATTTAAATGCCATTTTAGGCAGGTTCTAGGATAGGAAATGCGGGCAAATGAGATTGGTGAGATAGGCACCACCATTGGCACGGATAAGGACTGTGAGGGTACTTTCCTGTGCAGCACTTTTTTGTAATTTTGAAGTGCCTCCTCTGCACAGAATGTAGAAAGGAATTCAGAAATAGTTTCATCAGGAAGGCTTGGCATTATAATGGCAACACTAGCTCAAGAGAGTATTCATTGTAAACACAGTCACAATGAAAATAGAAGTTTCACTCTTTCTGTAACATTTCCCCTGTAGGAAGATTCCCTGGTTCTGGATCAGTGTGGTTGAATTCCCTTAGTTCAGTTTAATTTGGGCTTACTGCTACCTTACTTGAAATGATTCATCACTTTATCAACCATAATCAAAATGTGTCCAAATCCTGCTCTAGTATTCACACATAAAGGTGCCATTAGGCCCTTTGGGGCCATGCCAGCAGCGAGCCAGCCATGCAATCTGCTTTGCACCTGCACCCCTACAGCTCTCTCACCCCTGTCCAACAACTCTACTGTAATTCCTCTGTTAATTACAACAGACAATTAACCTACCAGCATAGCTTTTTGGAAGAAAACCAGAGGAACCCCTGAATTCTGAAGGAGAGCAGTGAGGCAGCGGCAGAAAGCTCTCCATTATCCCCGAAACCAAAAGCAAGAATTTGCACTGTGAATTGTTAGATTTATGTTGTTATTATTTTTTATATTTACTTATATTGTGCTTTATATTACATTCTACATATATATTGATATGGTACTTGTTTATTTTTAACAGTCTGCATATTAATTACCCTGGATCTAAAGATTTTATTTTAATTTAGACAGTACATTGAGATTAGTCAGTTTGAGTTCATGATTCAAAATTATTTCCAATTTGTTCTAAAATCCATTAAAATGTTAGAAAATCTAGCATGGATTCTTAACAAACTGTGTGTACATCAAGGAGTGACTGGACAATTATTTATGTTATTAGGAACTGAACTTAAATTAGTATAAAAGGTATCAGTGTGGCACTCACATATCTCTAAGCTGGAGCTCTGCTCCAGAAGGTTGAGCATTAAAATCTATACTGATGCTTCGACCATTATTAGACTTCCATCTGCTTCAAAAAGGCGACCATCATGCCAGTACCAAAGAAGAACTGGCAGGGCCTCAATGACTATTGACCAGTTGCACTCACATCTACTGTGATGAAGTGCTTCGAGAGGTTGGTTATGGTTAGAATCAACTCCTGCCTGAGCAAGGCCCTGGACCTGCTGCAATTTGCCTTTTGGCCCAATAGGTCTACAGTGGATGCAATTTCACTGGCTCTCCGCCTAGATTGGATCATTCAGGCAAAAGCAAATCCTATGTTGGGCTGCTATTTATCAATTACTGCTCAGTGTTCAACATAATCATACCCTCGGCATTAATCAACAAGTTCCAAAACCTGGGCCTCTGTATCTCCCTCTGCAAATGGATTCTTGACTTCCTCACCAGAAGACCACTGTCCGTGTGGATCGGAAATAACATTTCCTCCTCACTGACAATCAGCTCCGAAGCACCTTAAGGATGCATGCTTAGCCCATTGGTCAACTCTCTCTACACCCACAATTGTGTAGGTACAGCTCAAATGTCATCTTTAAGTTTGACGACTCAGCTATTGTTGGCAGAATTTCATTGGTGATGAGGTGGCGTACAGGAGCGAGATAGATCTGCTGGTTGAGTGGTGTCACAGCAACAACCTTGCACTCAGTGTCAGTAAGACCAAGAAACTAAATGTAGACTTCAGGAAGGGGAAGTCGAGGGAACACACTCCAGTCCTCATTGAGGGATCAGAAGTGGAAAGGGTGAGAAGTTGCAAATTCCTGAGTGTCAACATCTCTGAGGATCTATCCTGAGCCCAACGTAATGAAGCAATTACAAAGAAGTTACGATAGTGGCTATATTTCATTTGGATTTTGAGGAGAATTGGTATATCACCGAAGACGCTTGCAAATTTCTACAGTTAAACCATGGAGAGCATTCTTACTGGGAGTATCACCATCTGGTATAAAGGAGCTACTACACAGGACTGAAAAAGCTGCAGCAAGTTGCAAACTCTGCTAGCTTCATCATGGCCTCCCCAAATTCCAGGACATCTTCCAAAGACAATGCCTCAAAAATGTGGCATGCATTGTGAAGGACCGCCATCATCCAGGACATGCCCTCTCCTCTTTGCTGCCATCAAGGAAGAGATGCCAGAGCCTGAAGACGCACACTTAATGGTTCAGGAGCAGATTCTTCTCCTCCACCATCGGATTTCAGAATGGACAATGAACCCATGAACACTACTTCAGTAATTGTTCCCTCTCTTTTTCAGCTACTTATTTAATTGATTTTTAAATATGTAGTTATTGTAATTTATAGTTTTTATTGCTATGTGTTGTAATGTACTGCTGCCACAAAACAACAAATTTCACGGCAATACCAGAGAGATTAAACCTGATTCTGATTCCAAGGCACTGCATTAAAGCACTGCAGGGGTTAATGCCCAATGACATGGACAATAGTTGCCCCTTGACTGACATCACAAGCATAAATCATCTGGCATTATCTCATTGCTGTTTGGAGATCTTGATGTCCAGTCAGGTACAGTTTATTGTTTGTCCTAACCATGACTCCATTTTAGTAAATCTCTGTTTGTGCAAAGTCTCTTTTTGGATAAAGGAAGCACTATATAAATGTAAACACAGGAGATTCTGCAGATGCTGGAAATCTTGAGCAACACACACACAAAAGTGCTGGAGGAGCTCAGCAAGTCAGTCGGCAACTGTGGAGTGAAGATAACAGTTGACGTTTTGGGCCGAGACTGGAAGGGAAGTGGGTAGAAGCCCAAATAAAAAGGTAGGGGGAGGGGAGGAATACAAACTAACTGGCAGGTGATAGAGGAGACAGGGTGGGGGGGGAAGGTGGGGAGTGAATGAAGTAAGAAACTGAGGGGACAAGTGGAGGAAGGATTCTGAAGGAAGTTTCTTGAGTTCTTCCAGCATTTTGTCTGTGTTACAATATAAATGTATTTAATTGAATGAAAACTGCTACTACCTGAAAGTATTTGTTTTGCCTTTTAAGGTATTTGGGAACATTGCGCTGGATGATGATGGTGCAATTAATCGTCATAACAACTTTAGGACCTTCCTACAAGCTGTAATGCTTTTATTCAGGTAAAATAATAGAAAGCAAAATGTGTTGTTTTGTGAAATGATTCCCAGAAAACAGGATAGTTACCATGAATACCAAAGAATGCAACTCAGGAGCAGGTCAAATTGTTCCAAAACACAAGAAATGTCCTGAATATAAGGTCATTCTTTGTCATAGATTTCAGCATCTGAAAATAGTCATCATTGTCAATGAGGAAATATCAATTATTACAGAGAATTCCTGACAATTTTTTGATGAGAATCCCAGGTAAAGGATCAAGAATGAAGAACAGCAGGGTTGACAAGACAGAATGAGATGGACATTGAACAATGGACTGCTACAGTTTGGCCCAGTAAGACTGCACTGACCAGCAACCATGTATTTACACCAATCCCACACCAATCCCATTTTGTTATCCATACAATAGGCAGTAGGTGCAGGAGTAGACCATACAACCCTTCTAGCCAGCACCGCCATTCCCTGTGATCATGGCTGATCATAAACAATCAGTACCCCGTTCCTGCCCTCTCCCCATATCCCTTGACCCTGCTATCTATAAGAGCTCTATCTAACTCTCTCTTGAAAGCATCCAGAGACCTGGCCTCCACTGCCTTCTGGGGCAGAGCATTCCACATATCCACCTCTCTCTGGGTGAAAGAGTTTTTCCGCATCTTTGTTATAAATGGCCTACCCCTTATTCTTAAACTGTGGCCTCTAGTTCTGGACTCACCCATCAGCAGGAATATGCTTCCTGCCTCTAGCATATCCAATCCCTTAATAATCTTATATGCTTCAATCAGATCCCCTCTCATCCTTCTAAATTCCAGTGTATACAAGCCCAGTCGCTCCAACATATGACAGTCCCGCCATTCTGGGAATCAACCTTGTGAACCTATGCTGCACTCCCTCAATAGCAAGAATGTCCTCCCTCAAATTTGGAGACCAAAACTGCACACAATACTCCAGGTGGGGTCTCACCAGGGCCCTGTACAGCTGCAGAAGGACCTCTTTACTCCTATACTCAATTCCTCTTGTTATAAAAGCCAGCATGCCATTAGCTTTCTTCACTGCCTGCTGTACCTGCATGCTTGCTTTCATTGACTGATGTACAAGAACATCTAGATCTCGTTGTACTTCCCCTTTTCTTGACTTGACTCCATTTAGATAGTAATCTGCCTTCCTGTTCTTGCCACCAAAGTGGATAACCTCACACTTATCCACATGAAACTGCATCTGCCAAACATTTGCCCACTCACCTAACCTGTCCAATTCACCCTGCATTCTCATAACATCCTCCTGACATTTCACACTGCCACACAGCTTTGTGTCATTGGCAAATTTGCTAATGTTACTTTTAATCCCTTCATCTAAATCATTAACGTATATTGTAAACAGCTGCGGTCCCAGCACCGAACCTTGCGGTACCCCACTGGTCACAGCCTGCCATTCCGAAATAGACCCGTTAATCACTACTCTTTGTTTCCTGTCAGCCAGCCAATTTTCAATCCATGTCAGTACTCTGCCCCCAATACCATGTGCCCTAATTTTGCCCACTAACCTCCTATGTGGGACTTTATCAAAAGCTTTCTGTAAGTCCAGGTACACTGCATCCACTGGATCTCCCTTGTCCATTTTCATAGTTACATCCTCAAAAAACTCCAGAAGATTAGTCAAGCATGATTTTTCCTTCGTAAATCCATGCTGACTCAGACTGATCCTTCTACTGCTATCCAAGTGTGTTGTAATTTCCTCTTTTATAATTGACTCCAGCATCTTTCCCACCACTGACATCAGGCTAACCGGTCTATAATTCCCTGTTTTCTCTCTCCCTCCTTTCTTGAAAAGTGGGACAACATTAGCCAACCCTCCAATACATTCTGATTAGATCCCCCGTCATTTCTCAGGGGAACAGCAGAAGCAATTCGATTCGCCTGCCTGCCAGAGTACCGAAAGAAAACCGATGGGCTCACAGGGAAAGCATTGGCAGCACCCGAGGTCAGGATTGAATCTGGGATACTAGAGCTGTGAGGCAGAAGCTCTGTTGCCTGTGCCACCGCACTCTTCTGTAGAGTGTCAGAGGAAAGGTGATGAGGGAAACAATACACTGGACGAATAAACTCTTCTCGGGCTTCCAGCTGGGTACAGGTAGCGATCATAACCGACGTTTCGATGACAAACTCAGCCATCTTCTTCAGGGGTTTCACAGTTTTGATCTTGTGATTGAGAAAATGATGTAGTTGAAGATAAGGCAGAGTCTTGATTTCAACGGAGTGGGTGTGGAAAGGAGGAGATGGAGAGAGAGAGAGAAAGAGAGAGCACCTTGGTAGATTTGCAGTCAAAGAAGTCAATCATGTCAAATGGCAAATGAGTGAAAATGAAGAGTTATGCAAAAATGATGAAGATCTCAAAGGTACACAATTAAATTTACCCATTGAAGTCTTTGAAGAAGTTGAGATGGAAGGGCATGCCAGTGAAGAAATGTTGTAGTGGATGGATTTCAGAACCACTGACCTGAACAAGTGAACCCAAGTCAAAGGAACCAAGAGATGTAACCTGAGATGACTTCAAGTAATCAAATAAATCTTTTCTCAGGGATGTAACCATGATTAAACCCCAATTAATATCCTTAATGTTGCCGTTCTTCCTGGGTCAGTCCTCTGAGATGACAGGTCAACCAATGTGATTCACTGTGCAATTGCCTTCTCAGCTCTGAGGCAATTGGAAATGGACTGTAAATGCCAGTAGTGTTTACATTCATTGAATGAAAAAACTGGGGAGAAAATCCTTAAACGGACTGTGCAGATGAATGGCAGACAATGGCTGATGTGCCCGCAAGGTATTTAGCACCATCAACCAAAAGTTGCTGTTTTAAATTTTCATTTTAAGTAGTACTAAAGTTAGGGTACGTAATGTCCAGGTTCTTGTAATTCAAAGAGAATGTGGAGAGGACAGAGTCTTGGAAATCCCAAGCTTAAACAGCCAGAAATAATAAGAGAAGCCAGCGATTATTGTACAGGAAAGAAAGCAGAAAATAGTGAGACAATTCAACTAGTCAGACAGTACCTGCAGACAGAGAAGTAGATGATCATTTATGTCTATGATCTTTCATCCGAAAACATAAAAGGTCTTTGACCTGAAACATGATTCTGTCTTACTCTCAATAGATGCTGACCCACTGCTGGGTATTTGCAGCATTAAATTTATTTCTGATTTTCAGCTTCAGTGGTTAGTAAAATTGTTGCACAGAGGGATGACTTCAGAGGCATTTAGACAGGTCTGATGAGAGACAATTAAATGAATTATTTAAAATAGCACCATGACAACCTGTCAAAAATGCCACAGTTAATTCTCTGGAATGTTCTGGAGCACAGTTCCAGGTGCACACAAGATCAGCAAATTCATTTGCTGATGGGAAATTCATTTGAAAACTCAAAATGGAAATTCAGCTAAGGATTGTCAACTAGGCCTGAACATTCACAGAGATGGATCTTTTGGGAGTTAACAACATTTTCAATTACTTTAATAAGTGCCAGCAGGGGAAAAAACAAGGGTTGTTTTAAAGGTTCTATGAGCACGAGTGAGGGGAGAAAACTGTGAGTTGTGGGTCAGCCATTTTGAGGAAACAGCTCAAGGGAAGGATATGTTGTGGATGCAGATCTCCTGAAAAATGTGAAATATACTGTTTACATCCTATACTTATTGGAGTATAAAGGACAAAGAATTTTACACATGTGTGGGATTCTGGTCACATCAGTATATAGAAAATCTATGGTTGTAGGGTTGTTTCCTGAAATAGAAGTTGTGTATAAGTTTGATTTGTTTTCCTGCATCAGAGAACTATAAGATATTGAGCCCATAGAACATAGAATAGTACAGCACATTACAGGCCCTTCAGCCCACAATGTTGTGCTGACCCTCAAGCCCTGCCTCCCATATAACCCCCCACCTGAGCCCCCATTGAGCCTGCTCCATAATTCAAAAATGGCTGATTTTCTTTAAGTCCATTTTCTCATCTTCTCTCTGTAACCCTTCACACTTTTATCAATCAAAAACCTATCAATCTCAGCCTAAGTCAGTGACTTAGCCTCCACAGCCCCGTATGGCAACAAATTTCACAGATTCACCACTCTCTGGCTGAAGAAATTACGCTTCATCTCAGCTCTAGAGGGATTTCTCTTTATTCTGAGGCTGTGCCCTCAGATGGTAGACACTGCTACTAACGGAAACATCCTCCTCGTGTTCACTCAGTCCAGGCCTTCAGTATTTGGTAGGTTTCAATTAGATGCAGCCTCAACTTTCTGAATTGCAGTGAGTATAGGCCAAGTGACCTCAAACTCTTCTTGTACATTAATATTTTCACTCTTGAGATCATTGTTGTGAACCTCCGTTGGAACCTCCAGTGCCAGCACATCTTACCTTACATATGGAACCTTAAATTGCTCTCAGTATTCCAAATATGGTCTGAACAATGCACAATAAAATCTCAACAGTTCGTCCTCGCTTTTAAATTCTGGTCCTCTTGTGCAAAGGGCCCGTTTCCATTCAGCATGGCTCTGTGACAGTTCAATGAAAGCAAGAACTCCATGACAATTAACATAGATAGCCCAAAGCACAAAGATTATTGACATTCAAACTAAAGAGGAAAGTGACGTGATTTTAGTTTGTCTTCAGGAGATTCAGCATCTTTAAACTCGAGTTGTGATTCATGAAAAATCAGATATACTGCTTGTCATGAGGCCAAATAGGTGGATGTTGGTCAGACAGGAAGGTGACTACCAGTACATTTTTTTTCAACAAAGTTGCTTTTCTCAGGTCATGCTGTAGATTCAGTGAAGCAGCAAAGAAAAATGATATTGGCTCAACTTGTGTCAGACTGATCACAGTGTGAGATAGAATCGGTAGAATATTCATGAGGCAGCAGAAAGGGAAGAGGTTGTGACGAGACTGCATGCCAGATATGGTGGAAGGTGCAAAGGAAAGAATGGAACATTCATTTCTCCAAAGCATATTACTTAGGCTCATTTTATTCTGTTAAAAAAGAATCTGCCAGATCTTTAACATATTCAGAATAGCTAAATATTCAGCCCACACACATTTCTAAAGTTATTCCATTCCTTATTCTGTCTCAATGCACTGTGTAATGATCAGATCTGTATGTACAGTGTGCAAGGCAAGCTTACCACTGTATCTAGGCACATCTGACAATAATAAACCAATAGCAGTACTGAATCAGAAACTCTTGGCGGAATCATGTTTAATATAAATGTATATGTCATGAAATTTGATGTTATAAGGCAACAGTACATTACAAAAACATAACATTAAAATTTTACATTACAGTAAGAGTATACTGTATATATAATTAAAAAGTTAAATTAAATAAGTTGTGCAAATAGAGAAAAAATGTGGTAAGGTCGTGTTCATGGGTTCAATGGCCATTCAGAGATCTGATGGCAGAGGGGAAGAAGCTATTCCTGAATTGCTGAGTGTGTGCCTTCAGATTTTTCCCTGTTGGTAGCAATGAGAAGAGGACGTCCTAGGTGATGGGGTTCCTTAATAATGAATGCAGTCTTTTTGAGGCACTGCTCCTTGAGGATGTCCTGGAGGCTGGGGGATGCTAATACCCATGATGAAGCTGATTGAGTTTACAACTTACTGCTGCTTATTTGGATTTTGTTGCGGTAGCCCCCCGCCCACCATACCAGACGGTGATGCAGCCAGTTAGAATGCTCTCTATGGTACATTTGTAGAAATTTATGATGCCTTGGGTGGTATACTAAATCTCAAACTCCGAATGAAGTATAGCTGCTGCCGTGCCTCTTTGTAACTGTATGGATACGTTATGTCCCAAATTGATCCTCAGAGATGCTGCGGCCCAGAAACTTGAAATTGCTCACCCATTAAAACCTGATCCCTCGAGGAGGACTGGTGTGTGTTCCCTCATCTTACCCCTTCTGAAACCCACAATCAATTCTTTGGTCCTACTGATGTTGAGTGCAAGGTTGTTGCTGCAACACCACTCCGCTAACTGATTTATCTTGCTCCTGTACACCTTCTCGTCACCATCTGAAATTTCTGCCAACAATAGTTGTGTCATCAATAAATTTATAGATGGCATTTGAGTTATGCCTAGCCACGCAGTCACAGTTGGATAGAGAGTAGAGCAGTGGGCTAAGCACACACATCCTTGAGGTGCACCAGTGTTATCAGCAAGGTGGACACGTTAGTTCCAATCTGCACAGACCATGGTCTTCCAGTGAGAAGGTCAAGGATCCATTTGCAGAGGGAGGTGTAGAGGCCCAGGCTTTAGAGCTTTTTGATCAGAACTGTAGGAATGAGTGTGCTCAATGCTGAGCTGTAGTCAATAAACACCAGTAATAAACGTATTAGTATTGTCCAGGGAACCAAAGCCACACGAAGAACCAAAGAGATCACACCTGCTGTAGGCCTATGGTGATGATGGGCAAATTGCAATGGGTCCTGGTCCTCGCTGAAGCAGGAGTTGACTTTAGCCATGACCAGCCTCTCAAGGTATTTCATCTCAGTAGATGTGAGTGCTTACTGGATGGTAGTCATTAAAGCAGCTCACCCTGCTGCTCTTAGATATTGGTATAATTGCTGCCCTTCTGAAGCTGGTGGGAATTCCCAATGAGAGGTTGAAAATGTCTTTGAACACCCGCACCAGTTGGTTGGCACAGATTTTCAGAGCCCTACCAGGTGCTCCGTTGGGGCTTGTTGCCTTGCTAGTGTTCACCCTCTTGTAAGATGTTCTGACATCAGCCTACAAGACAGATATCACAGGGTCTTCAAATGCTGCAGGTATCTTCATAACTATAGTTTATTCTCCCTTTCAAAGGTGGGAGTGAAGCTTCACTGCCATTCATAATGTTAGATTTTGCTTTGTAAGAAGTGATGGCCCCCAAACCCTGCCAGTGTTGACGTGAATTAATTGCACCTCTAACCTCAGTCAGAATTGTGCTTTTACTCTTGAGATGCCCTCTGTAAGTCATACACATGTAGACCTGGATCACCAGACTTGAATACCACAGATCTAGCCCTGAGGATCTCCTGGTCCATCCACAGCTTTTGATTCGGGAACGTATGGTATGTTCTGTAGGCACACACTCATCCACACAGGTTTTAATAAAATCAGTGACAGCCGTAGCGTACACATTCAGACTCAAAGATGAATTTCTGAATACAGTCCAGTCGACTGAATCAAAGCAGTCCTGTAAATGTTCTTCCATCTTCCTTATCCATACCTTCTTGGTCTTCTTTGTTGGTGCTTTGGCCTTCTGTTTCTGCCTGTAGAAGTACAGCCAGGTGATCAGACTTTCCCATGTGTGGGCATTGGTTGGCACAGCAAGTGTTCTGGATGTTAGCATAACAATGATCAAGTGTGTTAGCTCCTCTGGTTCCACAAATGATACGTTGGTGATAGTTATTCAGGGACTTCTTCAAGCTGCCCTGTTTACAATCCACCAAAACGATGGGCAAGGCCTCAGAGTGCACTGTTTCGTATCTATTGATTACATTGCTCAGTTCATCTAAAGCCTGTCTGACACGGGCCTGAGGGGGAACGGACATCACTATTGAGATGGTGGCTGAAAAATCCCATGACAGAGAAAGTGAAGGCACTTGATCGCTGAGATGTTTTACTGAATGGTAGAAGGTCTTCAGCTGATTATCTTTGCAGGGATTTCTGGCAGTTTGGGCTGGCATGGGGGAAAGATGATGTGGGGTGGAGATGTGGTGGAATGTTTTTGGCCAGCTTTCTTCTATGATTGTTGTTGAGGGACTGATGACCTGTCATAGAACGGGAGTGTGGGTACAGAGCAACAGGAACTCAAAGGTGGTAATCTCTGGATTGTTACTATTACTACGAACTAGTAGTGAGTGTAGGATGGATGGGTCAGACAAATATGTAACTGAGGTGATGGTGCAGGGGATGCACTTTAATTTCCTGGATCATTGGGATATTTTCTGGGGAGGATGGGACCCGTAAAGCTGGATAGGCTGCACCTAAACCAGAATGGGATCAGCATCCTTGCCAGGCAGTTTCAACTGAGATGGTGGGAAAGTGAGCTCAGAGTAGTTGTCCAGGTGGAGACTGTTCCGAGGAGAGACAGAATGAGCGTGTTCTGACTGGTTGCAGAACTGCCCGGAAAGGAGACTCCAACGCACAGGTTTGCAAGAGGCTGCTGTGAGTTGCAGACACAGCCAGCTCCATCACGGGTACAGCCCCTCAGCTACTGAGGACGACCTCAAGAGGCAAGTGCCTCGAGAAGATGGCATCCATCATGAAGGACCCTCAATGTCCTGGACATGCCCTCTTCTCAGTACTACTATCAGTGAGGGGATACAGGAGCTAGAAGACCCACACACAGTGGTTCAGGAACAGCTTATTCTCCACCATCAGCAGATTTTTGGATGTCCCAAGAGTCCATGCATCCTGCTTCCTTATTCCTTTTGCTTTGACTATATATTTATCGTGATTTTATATCTGCACTAAACTGCTGACACCAAAACAAAACTAATTTCACACCATATTAGACTGATAGTGAACCTGATTGGGACATGGTGTGGACAATGTGGACGGGAGTTCAGTGGAACCTTCTCTCACTGCTCCCCCCCATTATCTCTGCTGTTCTCTGACTCTTCGACCATGTGCTCACCCAGACCTTCTACCACAGTCACCTACCCATCCTAGGAGCTTGTCTTCACTGCCACCTTGTGCCACATGGCTTCGAGATCTGTTTTCAGGCTTCTCGGTTCGGACCCACCGAGGACCCCAGGTACTCACATTCTCCTGCTGCTTCTCGCTCTGCGTTCTGTGAGCCACCCTTTCCGCCAAGAGGAGCTGACTGGTGGCCCTGTCCAGGTTGCTGCCATATCTCTGGGTCTCTTTCTCCTCCAACCACCATGGACCTCTCCTGTACTTTATCCTCTGCTGGATCCACACCTTCAACTGTCAGTTCTTTGCCTTCCTCATGTCCAGCAAGGATTGGAAGATCTCCAACTCTGCTGGCCCTGGATGCCCCCAGACTGTGACCCCTGCTACCTCCCACTCGGACC
The DNA here is from genome assembly GCF_030144855.1 of Hypanus sabinus. Taxonomy (NCBI): domain Eukaryota; kingdom Metazoa; phylum Chordata; class Chondrichthyes; order Myliobatiformes; family Dasyatidae; genus Hypanus; species Hypanus sabinus. The sequence continues at coordinate 61,250,595 of NC_082723.1, read as the reverse complement.
TTGATTCCATTCAACGCCCCCAGATTATGAATCTCTCTGGCCCTGGGCATTTCTGGACCAGTGACACTAACGTTGCCAACACAGGTTCCAATGATCCCAAGTGGATTTGGAACCCAGATTCCACTACCATCAATTCTGGTTCCACTGACCGTGGACACCTTCAAACTGCTAATTGCACAACTTCTAACTCGGACTCCAGCCTGGACACTGACCAACGGCACCTCCAGGCTGAGACTTTATGTGCTACCACTGGAACTCCAGTCTCCCGGGTCACTCTGCAATCCGATGCCTCTCAGGTCCCACCATCTCTCTTGGATCCTCAGAACCTCCATGTTCCTCTCACTCCACTTTCCCAGAACCCCCCAAGCCTCCTTTCTCCTCAGACACTACCAACCCTCTTCCACCCTCTGATCCAAGCTCTCATCTTTGCCAGGTCTTCACAATTCCCTCTGACCTTCCACTCTCTGAGGCAGAATGTTCTGTCCTCAGCAAAGGCCTCACCTTTGTTCCTCTGCGGGAGCACCTCAGTGAATTCCATGCCCGCCATGACGCTGAGTTCTTCATCTGTCGCCTCCATCTCCGAGCCTACTTCTTTGGCAGGGATTCTCCATCCTGCGCCGATCACCCCTTCTTCCATCTTCAACCCTCTTCCTCTTCCTAGAAACTCTGCTCTAGATCTTTTCATCGCTAACTGCTAACTGCTAACGAGACATCAACCATATCAGCATCACTGCTCTCTTCGGTTTCAACCACACTCCTTCTGAACGCACTGCTCTCCACTCTCTCTGCACCAATCCTAACCTCATCATCTAATCTGCAGATAAGGGTGATGCTGTAGTTATCTGGTGGACTGATCTCTACCTTATGAGGCCAGGTGGCAGCTCTCAGATACCTCCTCTTGTACCAGACCCCACTGAGGAACACCAGCCCATTGTCTCCTGTCCCAACATCGACCTTATCAGCTCTGGAGATCTCTCATCCACCGCCACCAACCTCATAATTCTCTCACCCCACACCTCCCATTTATACCTCATACCCAGGGCCCACAAACCTGACTGGCCAGGTAAACCTATTGTTTCTGCTTGTTCCTGCCCTACTGAACTTATAACTGCATACATTAGCCCTGTTTTATCCCCCCCACCCCCCATTTCAGTCCCTTCCTACCTACATCTGTGGCACTTCAGACACCCTTGAACTTTTCAATGACTTTAAGTTCTCTGGCCCCAATCATCTCATTCTCACTATGGATGTCCAGTCCCTATACACTTCTATCCACCACCTTTAAGAACTGCCTTAAAGCTCTCTGCTTCCTTCTGGACAACAGACCCAACTAGTTCCCCTCCACCACCACTCTCCTCCGTCTGGTGGAGTTGGTCCTCATCCTCAGCAATTTCTTCTTTGGCTGCTCCCATTTCCTTCAAGCCAAAGATGTAGCCTTGGGCACTTGCGTTTTCCTCAGCTATACCTGGCTTTTAGTTGGATACGTGAAACCATCAATGTTCCAAGCCTGCACTAGCATTGTTCCCCAACACTTCCTACTCTTCATCTATGACTGCATTGGTGCTGTTTCCTGAACCCATGCTGGCTCATCAATTTCATCAACTTTGCCTCCAACTGCCACCCTGCTCTCAAATTTACTTGGTCCATTTCCGACACCTCTTTCCCTTTCTTGATCTCTCTAATCTCCATCTCTGGAGACTATCCATCTACTGATATCTCTTATAAACCCACTGACTGTCACAGCTATCTGGACTACACCTCTTCCCCACCCTGTCAGTTGTAAAAAAATGCCATCACCTTCTCTCAATTCCTCTGTCTCTGCTGCATCTGCTCTCAGGATGAGGCTTTTCATTCCAGAACTAATGAGATGTCCTCCTTTCTTCGAAGAAAGGGGCTTTCCTTCCTCCACCATCGATGCTGCTCTCAGCCACAAATTTTCCTTTTTGTGCACGTCTGCCCTCCTGGCATTTATTCCAGCTAGTGGAACAAGTGCTACACCTGTCCCTACACCTCCGTCTTCACTACCGTTCTGGGTCTCAAACAATCCTTGCAGGTGAGGCGATGCTTCATCTGCAGGCCTGTTGGAGCCATCGACTGTATCCGGTGCTCTTGATGTGACCTCCTGTGTTTCGGTGAGACCGCTTTGTCAAGCACCTACACTCCATCTGCCTCAAAAAGCAGGACTTCCCAGTGGCCAACAATTCCAATTCCGACGTGGGTGTCCATGGTCTCCTCTATTGCCACGATGAAGCCACACTCAGTTTGGAGGAGCAACACCTTATATTCCATCTGGTAGCCTCCAAGCTGATGGTATGAACATTGATTTCTCAACTAGTTATTGCCCCCCTTCAGCATTCCCCATTTCCCTCCCTCATCTTATCTCCTTACCTGCCCATCACTTCCCAGTGATGCACCTCCCCCTTCCCCTTCTTCCATGGCCTTCTGTCCTCTCCTAGCAGATTCCCCTTTATCCAGCCTTTTATCTCTTTCACCAATCAACTTCTGAGCTGTTTACTTCATCCCCTCCCCCTCTCCCAATTTCACCTACCACCTGCCACCTGCCATTTTTTATTTCTTCCTCCCCCCCCCCCACTCCCCACACCTTCTTAGTCTGACCCGATCCCCCATCCTTTCCATTCCTGCTGAAGGGTCTCATCGACTGTTTACTCTTTTCCAGAGATGCTGCCTGGCCTGCTGAGTTCCTCCAGCATTTTGCGTTTTCAGCATCTGCAGATTTCCTCATGTGGATGGGAGTGCCACTCCCTGCTGGTACCTCTCCAAGTTGCCCACTATCCTGGACTGGAATTTGATTGCTATTCATCCAGCATCGCAGGGTGAAGATCCTGAAACTTCTTACCCAATAAGAGGAGGATACCTTCTCCACGTTATCTACAGCAACCTAAGTTATTGAGCCCTGACGAAGGGTCTCGGCCCGAAACATCGACAGCGCTCCTCCCTATAGATGCTGCCTGGCCTGCTGCATTCCACCAGCATTTTGTGTGTGTTGTTGTTTGAATTTCCAGCATCTGCAGATTTCCTCATGTTTGCTAAGTTATTTGCTCACCAGTTTTTCACTGGATGGTCACCGATCAGGAATAAATAAATCGAATTGTAATTGTGTAGCCTGAGCTGGGTATCTGATTAGCTGGTTACTCCTTAGAGCAGGGGAGCTGGGCCCTGACCTGCACTCACTCAACAGTCCTTCCCAGAAGCCACTGTAGAGTTACCCTGTAACCCGGAGCAGGGAACCTTAGCCATGATTTCTCGTTCACTCTGGGTCCAATCAAAGGTTCACTTGTTCGACCCTTATGTCATTTTCATGCTTACAAATCTCTACTGGATACTAAGAGCATCCAAGTACTGCAGAAAAATCCCATCTGCAAGTTGCATGATAGCTAGCAATGGAGTTGGACTTTTGCGTACTGTTGCTGTGTACCTTTGTGCCAAGATGGCACGTGGTGCAATTGATTGTCTTGGACATTTTAACTGTGATCACGAGACCCTGTTGGACATTGGCAATGTGGAATACTGTAAACCCAGTTCACTGGTTCATTGGCGAGACCAACTGTGGGGGAGCTCCATTGCATCGATTGTGGAGAGGACTAGGCCCTCACTGTGGAGTTGCCCGTTGCAGTCGGTCAGGGAAGGAGGAGACGTTGGAGGCAGTGTGGGAGAGAGCAGAGCCCTTTGTGAGTGTGCTGGAATCTGTATTGAGTTGAGAATGGTCCCCCACATTGGTGCTGTTCTCCAATGTTTGCTCAGTGCAGCCCTCTGGTGTTTGCTCGATGGAAGAACAAGCTGGATCAGGACAGTTTCCCATCAATCTACAGTCATATCACTCAGGGACTTGGGCTATATATATTTTTCCTTGTGACTGCATGTTTGTCTGCAATCCTGCTGTCTGTGCAATGTGCTGTGAGCTGTTGGTGATGCATTTTGCACTTGGGCCCTGGAGGAATGCTGTTTCCTTTGGCTGTACGTACGTATTCATGTATGGCTGAATGATAATTGAACTTGACCACAATCAACTAACTCAATACAGAGGAACTTAGGACTGTGGGTTTCAATGCCAACATATTCACCCAGCTATAGAGAAGTCGTAACTTCGCTGGAAAGGGTGCAGAAAAGATTCAGTAGGATGATACCAGACTAAGACTAGGGGTATAGACTTAAGGTGAGAGGGGTAAGATTTAAAGGGGACCTGAGCAGGCAAGGTTTTTTTCATGGAGAGACAGTGATGAGATAAGCTGCCAGAGGAAGTGACAGAGATGGGTGCAATCACAACTTTTAAAAGACATTTGGACAGATACATAGATAGGAAAAGCCCAGAAGGATATTGGCCACTTGCAGGCAAATAGGACTAAATCAAGTAGGCACTACTTCATTGGTTTGGTCAGCATGGACAAGTTGGGCAGAAGGGTCTGTTTCCATGTTTATATCACATTGGTTCTATGAAATCAAAATTCCTTGAAAAGCACCAGGCAGCACAATGTCAAGGGATCTTACTCCAGATGAAGGATCTTGACCCAAAACTTCAACTGTCAACTCCACTCCATGGAGGCCCTGCCAGAGTTTCTCTAGCAGCTTGATTTTTGCTGCAGATCCCAACTTCTGCAGTCGCTCCTGGACCTCTCCAGGTGCCCTTTGAACAGCCCTGCGGAACCTGTTTCCACTGTCTGCTCAGGTTCTGTATTAAATATTTTAAAAGCCTTCACTAACTGAGAGCTGAGGTTTGCATGATAAAACTTTGGGCCAACATTGTCCTCACTTCCTTTCTGGTTCTGGTAGTTTAATTTTCTGAAATCCAGCTATGGAACAGCAAAGGAAGGAAGTTCCCTCCCTTGCCTTGTCAAAGCAGGCTGTAATTTGGAATATCTCTGTTAAGTCTCCTTTGTACTTCAAAGAGATCAGACTCAGAATGACTCCTTGTAACAGGAATTCCTAATCCTTGGTCTTACCCTGGTAGTACTTACATCTCCGTACCTCCCTTAGGACATTTGACATCCTTCTTTAACTGTGACATGGCATCAATAGTTGGATTAATTTGATTTCATAAAGCTGGCTGAGAATAAATTACTGTCATATTCATTTGAAAATGTAGAGTGTGCTTAGCTTTGGTTCTTCCTGATGAAAGTCAGAATATGTAAGGTGATTTTTAAAAATATAATTATATATTAATGATATTTCAAATGGATCTTTTATCTGCAGGAGTGCCACTGGTGAAGGTTGGCAAGAAATAATGCTGGCATGTTTGAGCAAAAGTCCGTGTGATCCACGTTCTGGCATAGACAGAGATGAATGTGGAAGTGATTTTGCCTATTTCTACTTCGTGTCGTTCATTTTCCTTTGTTCTTTTCTGGTAGGTTTAAATTTTCTTAACACCAAATTAGTTTCTGAAGCATAAATAGTACTTGACTTGATTTCAAGCCTCCTTCCCATTCAGTGCTTTATTTGGTCCTTTGAGAGAGGTAGCACAATTATTCTCTTCAACTTGTTTCATAATGCATGTGCTTCATGTCAACCACTGCAGAACATCTGTGAGGAAAGTTTAAATGAAAATGAGGATTTTCACTTGGGAATTGTGCATTGCATATAAAGACAGAATTTGAAACATTTTCATAAGTTCAAGTACTCACGTGGTTCTTTCGGCCTTTTTTTTAAGCGCACAGTAGACTCTCCTTGTCTAAGCACTTGCAGTTCAAAAGGGACTTCAAATCTAAACTTAATTGTTCATTTAGAGTGCCTGTCATTTCTCCTGTTGCTTTTGTAGTTAAAATGGTGTTGTCCTAGTCATGAGCTCCATGACAAATTATCTCTGTAATGAAACAGAAAAAATCAAAAAAGGATGAGGTTACTTAGTGGACATAGGTGTCAGCAGACATAGCGAATTTTTTTTAATTAAAAACAGTGATGTATTGGGTGCAGGGGCTTTCAAAAGCAAAATCAGTTAACTCTGAAACCTTCTATATGCACATACATTTCTCAGTATTAACAGAAACTTGTTTGGAATATTTTGGTCATCTACACGATAGCATTGATGAGAGAACTACAAATAAATAGAACCCATCAGCAAGTACAATTGAAGATTTATTCAGATGCAACTAACGAATCAATCATTCATGTGCACTCTGTGAAAAGACACAAACTGCTTACGTTATCTTTCAAGCGAAACTGTGGCACAATCTTCGATACTAATTTCCTATTATTGCTGCCAAATGTGATGTTGCACCATTTTATCGAGTAAGGAAGTATTAACGGTCAGATGTGATATATCGTAGTGGGTGGTCATTCTGCAAACTATTTGTTGGATTTACTGCTCCTCGGCACCTTGTGCCAAAGTAAGAGCAATCATTGTCATTGGGGTGGGTTGCTGTTCACTCTCAGCCAGAAGACAGAGAAGATAAAGAGAGAGAGTTTTGCAGAAGTCTTCTGAGACTTCACTAAAAATCTGGAGGAAGATATAAATGGTGCCTGAATCAATAGCTATGGGTTTACTCAATCAGATAAAGTTAACCCGAGCAAGCTGGCAATATCAAGGCCAGGACATTTTAAGTGACAGTTCAACAAACTACAACAGACTCCCATCTTATTGAGACAAAAGAAATACAGGACCAAAGGTCAGGGCAGTACACTGAGTGTCTAAAGGTGGGTTCCCAGTGCCTCTACTTATCATTCATTCATTGTACAAGTACAAAACATAACATGATTATGGAGAACAGAGATCTCTTGGTCTAATGAGAGAAGTATGAGCACTAGAAGCAAAAAGTTAACAAAACTTTAATGTGGAATATAATTTAATGAAAAGCTCTGCCAGCTGTGTCCAATTTTTTGAAGGAACCATTTTACCTGCTACATTGATGAAAGACAGGCAAGTAAGAATTAGACTTAAAAGCTCAGGCATCACAGTTATTACTTTTGTTAGTGAAACTGAAATAAATTCAAAACAGCTTTGAACGTAAAATTTATGTTAAAATAATAGCAAAAACTCTCTCTGGTTTAAGAAAAAATTGCAGCAGATACTTTTCAGGAAGTTATAGTTTTTGAATAAATAATGTCCTCATTGCCCTGTGTTGTTTGAGATTTACAATGCTGATCTAAAGAATTTACAAGGATATATTTTTTTAAAGCTACTAAGGCTTTTATAGATACTTCTGCTGCCCAGTTTTATTCCACGTTCAAAACGGACAGTACAAGGAACTGCTTCACTATCTGTGGCTGGTCCTTGAATTCTAAAATCCCCCTCTTGACTTTCCCTCTCCATTCCTCTCTCTAATCCACTGCTTAAAGCCTCACCTTTGGCAGTGTACAGTTTGTTCACTATCACTATTAACACTTAACAGTAACTCTGATCTCTTCACAGTTGGCATCACGTTCTGTACGTGATTCTTCTAAAGAAGGTCCTAGGTCATATATAAAGAAGGCAGAAAGATCTGAGTTGTTACCTGCAATCCACTCTTGCTGTTCAGTACAATTTTATTCCAGCAACATCTGTCTTTTCAGATTGAAGTCATCTCCTTTTGAGATGCTCGCACTGACAAAGGGCAGTGAGGAACCAGGAACTGATACACAGTATGTGCATCCTCTGTTAGGAAAACTGGGATTCCTCCTGTTTTTAAGGCAATGTCCTGATACCTCAAGAAGCCAAGTGAATCCTATGAACCATCTGAGACCAACAAAGATGCACAGAGACTCCTGCAACCCAATAACCCAGCAAGTGACTCAATTAACCCATACCACATCCAATCAGTCAATGCTGAGTGCAAGATCTCCATCAGTAGGTGAAAAAGACATCACCATTACACCAGAGCTATTACACAGAGGTGGAACTAATTTTCAAGAAATGTAAACATTAGAAGTATCCTATTTGTTACAGCATCAAAGTCCTTTTGTTAGTTCCATGAATCTGGCACCAACTAAAATTCCTCAGTCCAGGCACACTTGCATCTCATTGCATTGACCTCTGTCATGCATGTGAGTTCTTTAACGCAGTACAGATGTACCTTCAGGAGGAACAGATGGAAGATTGGTTTGGAGGCCCATTCCTCAGAGCTGGCTTTGTGGTAAATTAAAATAATTCATTGCCAAGTATTTCATTAAGTCTTGCACAGTGGAATTGCATTGATTAAGGTGCCAATGGTATTCTTACCCAATATATTTATGAAGCGGGGGGGCGGGTGAGGTCTGGGCCTGATGTCCCGCTCACCCAGGGAAAGTACATGCGCAATACATCGCCTCTCCTTTCCTGGTGCAGTGATCGTCAAGTGGTCACTGGCTGGCTTGCTAGGCAGGAGGCCACTGCAAATGGCCTCTCCTACTCTGCTGCATCCGTAGCAACACCTTCTCGTCGGTGCCCCCCGTTTCCACCAAGCTTGCTTCGGCATGGCGCGACCAAGTGTCCGGCGGTATAACTGGACGGGTAGGCTGGGCTCGTTAGCCTTGGTTGGCAGCCGGCCTAAGAGAAGGACAGCTCTGACTCCAAACCCGGGCAGGTGGGGCTTGTCAGCCTTGTCAGGCCATCCACCTAGGAGAAGGGCACTCCGGTGTAACTCCTTTGACCTGAGGACCTCGCTGACACCGTTCCAGCTTGATAGGCTCTGGCCGATGAACCCCGGGTGTAAAGGGTGGGGCCTGTACCGCGCACACTGCACTCCACCTAAAAAAAAATCCATTGCGTAGGCTGAAGGACACACCCACATCCACGACCATCCTCTCTGCTGTATTGGCCTCGTCAGCCACCAGCGAGCCTGCAGCCCTGGGCAGCCCCGTTCCTAAATCTTCATTCGTGAAGCCAAGCCATGGTGATTTATGAAGAAAGGGTACTAATAGGTTCAAAGAGGGAGAATGTATTTTCCTCAGCTCTGCAGGACATACCGATCTCTGCTCTCCCTTCAAAACGTGTGACACGCCAAAGCAATTCTGTGGTTTAAAATCTAATTTTATTAGAGTAAGGAGATTTTAAAATAAAAATATGAGCATTGGTGGCAAATATTCATGGATTGTTTGAATCAGATTGACATTTTCTGTAGCTTCTTGAAAAATGGTGTTACGCAGCTTACCACAAATAAGTCAAGAAGAGTGTCGAAATCAAGACAAAGTTAATGTTTTCACTCCTGGCCTTAATGAATGGATGCAGTGTGCAGGATCACAGCTGTGACAGATGTGTACCCAGTTCACCAGCTGGTACTTTCACCAATTGAGGACCCCATTGCTCATTTCCTTCACACCCTTGAACATATCAATGCATTTATCTTGGGAAGTTTCAAAGGTACATTTAATGCCAGAAAAATGTATACAATATACATCCTAAAATGCTTTTTCTTCACAACCATCCACAAAAACAGAGGAGTGCCCCTAAAGAATTAATGACAGTTAAATGTTAGAACCCCAAAGCCCCCCCCCCCCACCAGCTTCCCCCTCCCGTGTGGAAGCAGCAGCAAAGCAACGATTCCTCCCTCCCCCACCAGCAAAAAAAAAGCATTGGGACCCTCCACCGAGTACTCAAGTGAGAGCAAAGTAACAACAAAGACACAGACTTGCAGTACCCCAAAGACTACTCGTTCACCCGGTATTCGACATACCACAGGCTCCCTCTCTCCCTGATAAGGTGTATCTGTTTTACAGCAAGACTTAACAAACAACTCACTGGTTTACAATGTTAAAAGTTCGTTGCATCTCTTTTTCCGAGCTCTGTGCCCAAAGACCTCAGATCTCTGGACACACAGCCAAAGATCTTCCATCTTCCACGACACACATTATCTCCTGCCCAGACACTGACCTCCAATCCCCGTCTCCAGAGCCAGGAAATCTCAGTCCTCCAAGGCAAGCAAAACTCTTAGGCCAAGCCCGTGGCATGCCAAATATCGGCTATTCTTGAAATTCTGAGAGTGGGGCCCATTCTCACAAAGAACCTTAGTCAGCATGTAACTCCAGGTTAGGGTCTTCAAAGGAACCCTGAAAAGGGAAAATAGAGATATTAAAGATAGAAGTAGAGCTGTTTCTGAAGATGCAAGCAAAGGAGTCGCCGTTAGGCGCCGTTAGTCCTCCTAAACTCCTCCTTCCAGTAAAGGAGTGGTATTCTTTGCTCACCTTCTTGACTTCTGAGCAGTACACTGTGCTCACTCTGATTGAATCAAGAGAAACAATGGTGTCTATATTGGCCCAGCTGAACTATGACCCCGTCAAGGTGATCCACAACTGGTTACTTAAAGTATGACCTAATCAAGTGAAACACAAGGATCCACATGAGTCTAATTAAGCACCCCACCTGACCTGGAAAAAAGTTCAAAAGCAACATTTTTTTTGTTGATGTGTACATTCCTGATAACTGGAAGATCAGTGGTTGCTTCTGGACTAGTCTGTCGTGAACAGTTATTGCTGTGACAGGTGACCTGACATACCCTCAGCGAATGAGATATGGTCTGAGCTTTAGGTAAACTCTGTGTGCTCCTTCCTCAATATCACTGGGTATCCACTCCTCTGCAGCTGATTGCTGCACAATAGATCTGAACAGCCTCATGATCTGTGATGATATTGTGTGTACCCATTTGGAAGTGCTCAGCTTAAGTGAAGACTCCAAGCCCCATCTGGTGTACTGTACATCTACAAGTGTCTTCCTTTTATGAAGATCTTACTTAATCAAATTACACTTCAAGGACTCGTTTAACTTCACTGCTTTAGTTTCTTTCTGAAGGGGGTCTTGTTGTTCCTTTCTGCTCCTTGTGGCACATTGGGCAGCAATCTTGCTGCTTCCTTAGCTTTTTATTTGTCTGTTTTATGAGTCCGAGTTGCCAGCTCGACACTCGACCCAGCAAGGATGGAAAATGTTGAAGGAGCTGGCCAGATTCGCACCTGTGACCAGTAGCCTCAACGTTTGATGCAGATGCCATTACACCACCAGCCAGTACACTGACGGGGTCTAGGTGTCAGTAATCATTATTTGTTCTGTTGGCCCCCCCTCCCACCATGAAGGAGATACTTCTGGCTAACAAAGCAAATTAAACATCACTCATTTTAAGTGAAGAAATTTGATCCTAAAGAGTAATTCATAATAGAGATTTATAAATTACAAAGGATTTTCAAACACAAGTGCAAATCTTACAAACTAGAAAAACATACCAAAGAGTTGCAAACAACCAAGGTATCCGCTACAGGGACCAATGCTGAGGAATAGGTGCAACACACTCAAAGTGCTGGAGGAAATCAGCAGGCCAGGCAGCATCTATGGAAAAATGTACAGTCAACGTTTCGGGCTGAGACCCTTTGGCAGAAACATCCAGCATCTGCAGGTTTTCTCTCATTGAGGAATAAATGCTGTTTCTCCTCTCTGTCACTCCAACCAAAGCCAAATGCCTTCCAACATTTATTGTGTCTTCTATTCAATGACATCATCGGAGTCCAACACAATCAATCAGTGTCCTCGTCAATACTTCTTGCATAAATATTAGAATGGCAACAGAGGCTCTTTTTCAAGCTTCTATTGCCATTTTAATATTTATTAGACAACAACTACAGAGGCAATGCACAATAGGGCAATGTTGAGTTTTCAGGGATTTCATTCAAAGCTGCCCTTTTGTAAAGTTAAGTTTTACATTGTTTAATGAATTCAATAAACGATCCATGTGATTCTTTTTATCCTTTTCTAGATGTTAAATCTTTTTGTAGCTGTCATTATGGACAATTTTGAATATTTAACCCGTGACTCCTCCATCTTGGGACCTCACCACTTGGATGAGTTCGTCCGTGTCTGGGCTGACTACGATCCAGGAGCCTGGTGAGTAAAACTGAACTTACTTCCAAGTGGAATGTCCAGCACTGAATAGGATGGATTTGGCTGAACGTGAGATCTGTGTGATGTCACATTATCCCACCTATAATGTTGAAAAGAATTCGATTAAATATTTTGAGGAGAGCTGTGCCGAGAATGTCTCTCCCAGAAATCGGCTAGAAATCTGTAGCAACATCTGGCTTTTCCAGTGCCTTTATTATCCAACGACAGAGTAACAATGAGAAGAAATGACTGAAAACAGGAGTTGAGAATGTAACCGTAAGGGTGCAAAGCTGTAATATCTTTATATGATTGTGCCAGATGTATTCTTGAAGAGATGAAAGCCCTGAAAAATTACCATAACTTTGTCTTTATTCTCCACTTTCCTTCCCAGCAGGGCTTCCATTGTGCAATCTTTCATTCCCCAAACAAGAAAGTGCCCACACAAGCGGGTCTTTTCAAAGTCCCTGGCCTCTTGGGCATGCACAAGAGCACTCTGTAGTCCTCCAAGTGTAGGTTCCTATCATCCGGTTGATGTATTGACATCTTGACATAGCTGAGATGTATGCATTCTTTAGGTCAGGGGTTTTCAACCTGGGGTCCACGGAACCCCTGCTTAATGGTATTGGCCCGTGGCATAAAGAAGCTTGGGAGCCTTTGCATTGCGTGAATGTGCATCCTAGTTTTGTGTAGGCAGCCCCAGTCAAATGGAGCACTTCAACTGTGCTTCTGCCTCCATTTTTTTCTTATTGTTTATCACACTGCTGTTAAAGTGTGTTTGGCCTTGGCCCTGATTCGTTGGGCTGAGGTATAGCTTTGTTTACATGGCTACACTCGGCTGGAAGGAAGCACATCTCCCCACACTAAGGACAAAAGAGGGCCTTCCTTCCTCATCAACTTCAGCCCACAATAACCTGTTCATAAGATTCCACAGTAGATCCAGTATATATACATTGCTACATTCTCGATTTTAGCTTTCTACGGTTAGGGGCCAGTGTGATCCATGAACTCACACTGCAGGCTGTTTAAAGCAAATGCAGGAAGGGTTTTCCAAAGAGTTTTATAACATCAAAAAGTTCAAATCTTTGAAGCAAACAAATGTATAAAGCAAACATAATTTATTAATCGATAACTTTGATTAAAAGTTAATGTGATTGATCCAAAACATGAAATCAGACTCTTCTGCACTGTGGCTAGCTGGGAAAAATAATTTGATGTCTCCCTTTGTTTAATTCTGCCTGCAAGAACAGTTAATGTTTGTCGGATGTTGGCTGACGTGACTGACCACTCTCTGGAAGATAGTCATTAATCGGTGGATAAAGCCACCGTTACTAGTTACTGTGCAATGAAGCAAGGAAATAGATAGTCAGTCCCTTTCTATTAACATTGAACTTCCCTCTGCATGAGGCAAGAACAGCAGAGACAGTTGCTAAAATAAGTTGCATTTCGCAACCAGAATCGGATTGTTTCTAAATTGTTATATCTTGGTAATTTCAATAATGAGGTATTTTTCCATGTAAGCTTTTGGAGGACAAAAGAATGCTTCTTTTTAACTGAGTTCTCCTGAAACCCTTGTGCCATTGTAATTTTTTTTTTTACAAAACTATGATTTTAAATTCTACATTCATATCCGTCTGTAAGGACAAACCTTAGAGGTCAGGGAACCATAGGGATTTGTTCAAAATAACAATATCTCATTATTTACACAGAAAATAATTGAGAAATTACACACAGAAATTGCATTGCCTTTTGACAGTGCCCTGCTGCTTACATCTTAGAATTTCCATTTTCATCAAATGAAAAGTACTTAACTGAAGCTCAAAGGCAAATTGGAAAACCCCAGGATGGAATAAATCTCCATTGCGGCTGGTCAGTTATGGTTATTAGAATTGGAACAGATGAAATGTGTCCTTCTTCATCTCTGGCTCTCCTGTCCACTGTTGAAAAATCAATTCCATCAAAATTCATCCTCAGTCACATCATAGTGCTGCGCTCCGTCAAATTCATCCCATTTACCTGAGCAACACAAGAGCATAGTGAACTGGCCTTTCAGCTCACAATGCTGGCCAAACCAATTAAGCAAGTGATTAAATTCCTGACTAGTCTAATCCTACCTGCCTACAATGTCCATAGCCCCTTCTGCACCTTCATTTTCTTATCTAAAATCCTCCTTAACACCTGTATTGTACCTGCAACACACACAAGTCATCTGCGTGTGGATTCAGATAAAGGGCCTCAGCCCGGAACATTTCCTTCCATAGATGCTGCCTGATCTGCTGAGTTTCTGCAGTATTTTGTGTGTTTTGCTCGAGATTCCCAACATCTGCAGAAACTCTTCTGTCTCTGTTGTGTCGGCCTCCACTACCATCCCAGGCAGTGCATTTCAGGCATCGAGGCCTCTCAGGGTGTTAAGTAAAGCTTCCCCCGCCCCACATGTTCTCTGAATTTACCTACTCTCATCGTAAATGCATTCCCTCTCGTATTACACATTCTGACCCTGGGAAAAAGATGACAACCGTCTAACTCAGCAGGTCGGGCAGCATCCGTGGAAACAAAGGGAAACAAAGCCCGATACATTGACAGCTCGTTTCCACGGACGCTGCCTGATCTGCTGAGTTCCTCCAGCACGTTGTACGTGTTGCTTTGACCACAGCATCTGCAGTGCACTTTGTGACAACTGTCTATCTGTTCCTCTCATAAATCTCTACCAGGTCTCCCTCCAGTCTCCACTGGCCCAGGGAAAACAATCCAAGATTGTCCAGAGTAACTAGATATTAAAAGCAGAGCGAGATGCGGAATATGGAATGGGATTTAAGGCCGGACACACACACACACACACACACACACACACACACACACACACACACACACACACACACACACACACACACACACACACACACACACACACACATCCATGGAAAAGAGTACAGTTGATGTTTCAAGCTGAGATTTCCTCAGGATGGGCGAAGAAAAGTTGAGTCAGAGTTAGAAGGTGTGGGGAGGGGAAGAAAAAGATAAGATGATAGATGAAACCGGGAGGGTAGAGGAGTGAAGTAAAGAGCTGGGAGGTTGATTGGTGCTGGAGAAGGCGGAATCGAATAGGAGAGGACAGAAGGCCATGGAAGAAGGAGGAGAGAGAGGGGCACCAGAGAGTGCAGACAAGGAGATAAAGTGAGAGAGGGAAAAGGAAATGGTGAAAGGGGAGTGTGGGTGGCCATTCCCAAAGTTTGAGAAATCAATGTCATTGTCATCAGGTTGGAGGCCACCCGGACAGAATATAAGGTGTTGCTCCTCCAAACTGAGTGTGGCCTCATCACATCAGTGGAGGAGGCCATGGATTGACAGGTTCGAATGGGAATGGGAACGGGATCTCCCAGAGGCTGCCCATTTTAATTATATTTCCGAAATGTCACTTCCCACCCCATCCCCTTTCACCATTCCCCATTCCCTTTTTTCTCTCTCACCTTACCTCCTTGCCTGCACTCTCCGAATCTCCAAATCCCTTTTTTTGCTTCTGTCCTCTCCTATTAGATTCCCCCATCTCCAGCCCTGTATCTCTTGCACAGATCAACTTGCCAGCTCTTTACTTCACCCCTCCCCCTCCTGGTTTCACCTATTGTGTTTCTTCCTCCCCTCTCACACCTTCTAACTCTGACTCCTGAACTTTTTTCCCTCCAGTCCTGATGAAGGGTCTCATCCCGAAACGTCGACTGTACTCTTACCCATAGATGCTGCCTGACCTGCTAAGTTCATCCAGCATGTTGTGTGTGTTGCTTGAAGTGTAATATTTATGCGATTATTTGATTTGGTAGATTATAATGTTGCTAGAATAACTTTACATCAGGATAGAGATAAGGTATGATTTTGGCTGGTTTGTCTTCACCACATCTTTACCACACCCAAACAAAAAGCATGAAACCCTGTTGTCATTCTGATCGAGCGTTTCATCATTGATTATTTTGGTGCTTTGATTATTTTGGTGCTTTGATTGTTTGAGCTTCCCTTTATTGAGGACACTTTGCTCACACTTCAGATATGCAAAAACCAGTCAGCTCAAACCCTGGGAGAGAAGTGATGGCAGCAATGTGTAGACTGCATGCACTCAGTAATAAAGATACCTCATTAGGTACAACTGTACACCTGCTCGTTAATGCAAATATCCAATCAAGCAATAATGTGGCAGCAACTCAGAAAGCATGTAGACATGGGCAAGAGGTTCAGATTTTTTTTCTCAGAATGGTGAAGAAATGTGACCTTTGTGACTTGCACTGTAGAATGATTGTTGGTGCCAGATGGGGTGGTTTGAGTATCCCAGAAGATGCTGACCTCCTGGGATTTTCACGCGCAACAGTCTCTAGAGTTTACAGGGAACAGAGCAAGAAACAAAAATATCCTGTGAGTGGCAGTTCAGTGGGCATAAACTCATTGTTAATGAGAGAGCTTTGTGGAGAATGGTCACACTATTTCAAGCTGACAGTAACTCAGATAACCACACATCACAGCAGTGCTGTGCAGAAGAGCATCTCTGAACACACAGCATGTCGAACTTTGAAGTGGATGGGTTACAGCAGAACATCATGAACCTACACTAATAAAGTGATTATTATAATAATAATCAAAACAGAAAATGATGGAAATACTCACAGCTCATGTTCCATTCATTTTACTTACTGCAAGTGTGGGTAAAGACAAATACCCAAGCTCATACGAGGGGTGATTGATAAGTTTGTGGCCTAAGGTAGAAGGAGTCTAGTTTAGAAAACTTAGCACATTTATTTTTCAACATAGTCTCCTCCTACACTTACACTCTTAGTCCAGCGGTCGTGGAGCATACGGATCTTGGACCTCCAGAAAGTGTCCACAGCAGGGGTGATTGATAAGTTCGTGGCCTAAGGTAGAAGGAGATGAGTTATACAGCTCTCATTATGTGCACTTACAGGTCAACTCTTTCAGTGGTTATGCAAAAAGTTTGAAGTTAATAACAGGGTGATTGATAAGTTCATGACCTAAGGTAGGAGATGAGTTATTAACTTCAAACTTTCTGCATAATCACTCAAAGAGTTGAACTGGATGTGCATGTAACAAGAGCTGTATCATTCATCTCCTTCTACCTTAGGCCACAAAGTTATCAATCACCAATGCTGCTAACACTTTCTGGAGGTCCAAGATCCGTATGCTCCACGACTGCTGGACTAAGTGTGTAAATGTAGGAGGGGACTACGTTGAAGAATAAATATGCTAGGTTTTCTGAAATTGACTCTTTCTTACTGTAGGTGATGAACTTATGAATCACCTCTCGTACATTTTCTGTGGAAAGAGAAACAGGGTTAACATTTCTGGTTGAAGATGTTTGGTCAGGACTGTGTGAAGGCGACAAAAAAAGTTTGTTAAGCTGGAGGGAGGGTAGGGGGGAGTTAATGTCTCTGAGAGGATAAAACTGGGGTGACAATGGAGCTAAACTGGAAAATGATCAGTAAGAGAATGGGGGCAGTTAAAGAGGGGAAGAACACAGACATAAGGGCACAGAAAAAATAATGAAGTGTGAAATACAAAGCAGCGGGAGGATGAGCTTATCCGATTGGAATGAGCGCGACCTCCACTCTTGTACAGAAGGGAAAGCAAGATGAGAGGGAACTCGCTGGGCCAGTATCACCGAATGGCGGCAGGTGTCTGATACAGACACAAATCAACTTCCGGAGCTCGTAAATTTGAACGTTATGTCCAGAAGGTGCTTCCTGCCCAGACTTGGGTTGGGCCTCAGTGTAATCGTACAGGAGGCCACAGACCAATAGGTCGGAGTGGTGGTGGGGGGGTGGGGTTGGATAGGGAATTAACACGGATCAGGAAGCCTAGTGCCAGCCCCCGTTGACTAAATGCTCTGCAAAGCCATCAGCCAGTCAGCATTTGATTCCTTCAGTGAACACTGAAGTCAATACACTAGGAAGGGCACTGATTTACTCAAAAAGACTGTCTGGGTCCCTGGATGGTGAATGTCATAACAAAGAGGTGGTTTGTGGGAAGAGAGAAGTGATTTTTGTGAAATGAAGAAAGAGGGGGAGAGGGGAAGATATGCAGCTGGTGGACTTTCTTTTAGGGTGTTGGAAATTAAGGAAAAAGATGTGTTGAATGTGGAGCTTGGTAAGGTGGGAGATGAGGACCAGGGCTACACTCTCTGCATTTTGTGCTGGAGAAGAGTGAGAGAGCTGAGAGAGCAGACTGAGCTGGGTTGTTCAAGAGCTTTCATCTCCACTACTGGTTAAGATGGCACCGAGCTGAGGTATCTTTTGAGGCTGTGGCTCAGACAATTGATTATTAGGTTCATAGCAATGGTTTTTGGTGGGGGGGGGGCGGCGTGGGGAGTTAGCAGACAGGTCAGGGCTTAGGCATAGGGATGAGGGCGAATTAGATGTCGGGCAGTAGATGAAGAATCAGGAGCAGGAGTGGTGATTGGAGTCCAGGTTAGAGCATCCTGTATCATAGGCCAGGATTCTGTCAATACTGAGAGGCCGGTTATCTGGAGGTTGAAACCTGAAGGTCAAAGAACAAAATCGGAGTCTGGAGATTGAGGGCCAAAGGCCAAAACATCTGGGTCTGTGGGTGCACCAGTGCCTGAAGGTTGGAAGGCCAATGTCTGGGAGTCTGAGAGTTCCAGCCAAGGAATGGTGATCAGAGGATGGGTGATCAAAGGACAGGTAATCAGATGGCCAGAGGGCTGGTGGTCAGAGGCCTGGAAGCAGGGGGCTGGTGGTCAGAGGCCTGGAGGCAGGGGGCTGGTGTCAGAGGCCTGGAAGCAGAGGGCTGGTGGTCAGTGGCTGGAGGCAGGGGGCTGGTGTCAGAGGCCTGGAGGCAGGGGGCTGGTGGTCAGAGGCCTGGAGGCAGGGGGCTAGTGGTTAGAGGACTGGAGGCAGGGGGCTAGTGGTTAGAGGACTGGAGGCAGGGGGCTGGTGGTTAGAGGACTGGAGGCAGGGGGCTGGTGGTCAGTGGCTGGAGGCAGGGGGCTGGTGGTTAGAGGACTGGGGGCAGGGGGCTGGTGGTCAGAGGCCTGGAGGCAGCCGGCTGTTTTTGCTTGTGTTGTTCAGCTGAACTTGGTGGCCATGCTGTGTTGGTGCCGGAGCGTGTCATGGCACTTGTGGGCTCCCCCAGCACAACCTCAGGTTGTGTTGGCTGTTAATGCAAACAAACGTTTGACTAAGTGTTTTAATGTACATGTGATAAATAAATCTGAACAATGGGAGAGGGAAAGCCACGGTTCAGGAAGAATAATGACATTTCCAACACAGTTCCAGGAGGGGCAATCATTACTGATTATTGAAATCTTATTTTTAGTGCTAGGACATTCTCTCCCCCCACCCCATACTGGATCCTCCTTTCCAGAGCTCCTGTGCTCCTCTAAAATTTCACCCAAGTCACTGTCCTCCTTGTAGGGCTGAACTCTGAGCATCCACTGATGGTATTGTATCTTAGTCTGATTGTGCCCATGTCTGATTTCCAGTCTCCAGCAGTTCTCTGTGATTTCTTCAAAGCATCACCAGCCTCTTCGCCCTGTCCTATGGCAATCTCCACATGTGTTGGTTTTCCTGACTGAGATGGGACCAGCTCGCTGAGCACCGTGGGTGGCATGACGAGTCGGCCCTAGGGGCCCGCTTCTATGCTGTGTGACTCTATGAGGTGGACGACTGCAGGCCTGGACGAAAGCTCATTCTCCATGACACCATCAATGGCTCTACACACTGATTGTCGCTGATTAAGAGGAGACTGGTACTCACAAACTAAAATTCAATGTCCTGTTAATGTTTCGCAGAGGATCTGAGTACGAACAGCCATCCAGTCTTTGTTCTCAACGAGATCAGTCTGTGGCCCAGTCTGTATCTGTAGAAAAAACTAGCTGACTTAGCCTTTGTCCTCTGTTTGTATCTCCCTTGGACACAAAGTCCTTGCAGTCATCAGCCTTGCCTTTAACACTGAATACAACTATGAAGGTATTTCTGCTCATAGTAAGTTTGGGTTCAAACATTTTGAATTCTGACTAGAGATGTGCCTGATTAGTTGCCAAGTTGCTTCACAAATGCCATTTGGCACTTGCACCACTTACAAGAAAAGCCATTGTGCAGTTTGAGAGGTGTCAAGTGTGAGGTCGTGCATAGGAATGGTGCAGAGTGAGTCCTGCCCAAGGGAATTTGACAGCTGGCTGAAAGAATGCCTGTGTATTATGTGAAAAGTTCCCAACATCCCAAAACTTTCCAAACTGTAAACAATTACAGAAAAACTAGTTCATATGCATGCAAGGTACTCAGTGCCTATATTGAAATGGATGTAGAAACCGCTCATGTTTTGGATCCAAAATGGAACAGGTTGTTCATTTGAATCCTCTGCCATTAGTGCTGGGGAATCTTCACCCATACTTCCACACTGAACTTCGTGAACAGTTCAATGAACAGTAACTTACTGGTTTATTATTGTCACATGTGCCAAGAAAGGCTTTGTCTTGCATACTGTTCATGCAGATCACAGCATGGCATAGTTCATTGAAGCAGAGCAAGATCAAACAGTAACAATACAGAATAAAGTGTAACAGCTACAGAGAGAGTGCAGTGCAGGTAAATAATAAAATGCATCATCATAATAAGTTTGATTGTGATATCAAGAATCCATTTAATTGTGCTAGGGAACCATTTAGTGGTCTTATAACAGCAGGTGTCCTTGAGCCTGGTGATGTGGACTTTTAGACTTCTCCCTAATGGGGTGGGGGGGAAAGAGAGGATTTTGGGGTGGGGAGGTCTTTGATTATTGTGGCTGCTTTAAATCTCATTATTGGGTACGCATAGCAAACGTCATTAATTACGTGTGAAGAACAAGAAACGAGAACTGTGAAGTGAATTAACCTGGAAGAATAAACGTTACAGAACAACCGAAGAGCACTGTCTGCTATTTCCTAGATTGCTTCCTTCTGCAAGTAGCTTGTACAAAGGCAGGCAGACTCGGGGAAATTCATTAGAGGCCACCCATAAAGACAGACAGTAATATATGTGAAGGACAGGTTTCATTAATTGAAACTTGAACACAGACTGGAGTATTCTTTTAAAAGCCAACAGAAATCAAACAAATTTGAATGGATTCTAACTTTAAATGTATGCCAGTTTTACTGAATTTTGTCATTCATTATTATACAATGTCTGGTAACTCTGTGACAATATCTTATGATGATGCACAATTGAGATCTTTATGTACTTTTTCAGGTTTGTTATTGAACATGTTTTACATTTAAATCAAACCTGCTTAGATTACTGTGTTTATATTCCCATTGTGAATGTGTTATTAGTGACAGTCACTCCTCTCATTATACCCTTAAAGTTCAAATGTAAGTATTGTTTTCCTCATGAACTGTCTGGGATTTTCACTCAATAATTAGCGTACAAGCTATTAGCGTGGAATTTAATGTCCAAATAATGACTTCAATTCCAGTCCCTTTAATATCCAAGTCCTGGAAACAAGCATTTTAAAGGGGCTGTATCAATTGCAGAAATGTTTCTCATGTTTCTGATCAGGCAACACATCCAGTATTACAAATCTTTTAATTTAAAATATTGTAAGTGGAACTTCCACTACTTATTTGTCCACACAGATGAAACAAAAAGCAACATGCGATATAACTGGCTTTTAATCTACAGTAAATAAATTCTGAAGTTGTATGCTCACCACTGCAAAAGTGGCTGACTGAGGATGCAAGCTTCATTTTGCAAGCATTTGAATTTATTCTGTGTGTCCCAATTCAATGCTTTTTTTTTCATTTTATTATTTCCTGCCCGGTTATTTCATTTTTTTTCCCCCTTTTGCTCTGTGTCACTCAGTCAGTTCTCTGATATGAAGCCTTGTGTCATGAATTTATTTGCAGGTCTCGTTTTCTAATCTGTGAAATTCTTTTCCAGTTGCCGGATTCATTATAAGGATATGTACAATTTGTTACGCATTATCTCACCACCTCTTGGCTTAGGAAAGAACTGCCCTCATGGGTTGGCCTATAAGGTTTGGAATTCACCTGGTACATGGATAATCCCAATAGTCCTGACTGTCTGCATTTGACTAGGAATGATTGACCTAATCATCATGTATGATTCATTCCAGTATTTGGCTTTTATGAGTTTGCTGGAAACTTGGCATGCAGCCCTGAAAGAAGCCATCATTAATACTACCATTCTACCATTTACTAAACTGTCAATCATTCTTTATTGAAACAAGGATTAGGAGCCTAGATTTCATGGTGAAGATGCATTCCTGTGCAAAACCTGCATTTGCATTGGAAAATCTTGCACTGATGTTTTGCAATATAATTAACCTGGATTCTGCTTTGTTTTTCCATGTTTGTGATCGTTCCCTTTTTTGTGTTTCTTTTTTGGTTTTTACCTCATTTATTTTGTCAAGTGGGCGCATCACTTACAGTGACATGTATGAGATGCTGAGACACATGTGTCCTCCCTTGGGCCTGGGAAAGAAATGTCCTGCAAGAATCGCCTACAAGGTAGCATATGAACCAAGTGTACACAAGCCAGCCCCGTGTGTCCAGTCCAGATCTGTGCTTTATTTTGTGTGCTGTTATATTTCTGTAACCATTGCATTCTTCCATTTCTTATTCAAAAGTCACATTGTCAATAATACTTAAACTCATCTACGTCTTTCCTAATTGAAAAGCTTTGAGGGGTATTATTCCAAGGAACAATATCTCCCTTCGGATAAGTCCATTTTAAAATAAAATAATTTGTTCCAAATCTTAGCACATAAACACGCTCATAGGAATGCTCAGTAAAAAGGGTTATTTTTACTCCAAGTATTGTTGCTCAGGCCCTTAATGCAGATAATCCAGTTATACTTAATATTTATTATCTTATAATAAAGGAAAAAGCAGCACCACAAAGTTTGTATCAAGTAAGCTGGGCTTCTCCCTCAACTTCTCCTCTTTCCCTTCTCTTTCATCCCTCCTCTCTCCAGCCCCTGCTCACTCCCCCCTTATCTTCCCTCACCCAGTCTTCTCTTGCTCCTTTTCACCTTCCCTCTCCCCCTCTCAACCCCTCACCTTCCCTCTCCCCAACCTTCTCTCTTTTTCCTCTTACCTTTCCTCTCCCTCTCCCCCTCCTCCTCACCTTCCCTCTCCCCAACCTTCTCTCTTTCTCCTCTTACCTTTCCTCTCCCTCTCCCCCTCCTCCTCACCTTCCCTCTCCCCAACCTTCTCTCTTTCTCCTCTCACCTTTCCTCTCCCTCTCCCTCTCCTCCTCACCTTCCCCCTCCCCTCACCCCTCTTCTCCGTTCTCCCTTGTCTCTCTCCTTTTCACCTTCCCTCTCCACCTCTGCCCCTCACTTTATTCTCCCCTTTCTCTCCCCCTCTTAACTTCCTTTCCCCCTTCCCTTTCCCTCCTTTCAACTTCCCTCTCCCCTCTTACCTTCCCTCTCCCTCTCTTTCTCCCCCACCTTCCCTCTCCCTCCTCTTCACCTTCTCTCTGTCCCCTCTCTCCCCTTTTCTCTCCCCCTCTCCCTCTCAGCTTCCCTCTCCTGCCCCCACCTTCTCTTTCCCCCTTTCTTTCCCTCTCTCTCCTATCTCTTCCCCCTCACTTACCCTTTCCCCCCCTCTCTTCCCCTACTCTACCCCCCTCCTCTAATCTCTCTCTCTCCCCCCATCCTTCTCTCGTGTGGTTAGGTTGCAAATGGGTTCTGATGAAGTTACTGCGTTTCCTTTGATGGCTCCTTGAATATGAAGAAACTAAAATAATGACATGATCTGTTAATGGCAGGTGTTGACATCATGCTGGTTAAAAATTAAATGCAAGATATCAATGTTTATTCAGTCCAGCATCTGAACACCAAAGTCTTCATTAGCTGATGTCACTTCTTTTCATTCAACTTTTGTGTTGAGTGACTTCACAAAACCAACCAAAATAGTTATAATTTCCTGTTCCATATCCTTAAAAAAACAATCAGAAGTTAGTTCTGCATCCTGATTTTCTGAAACGAAAAGGAGTTGCATGCAGGATGATAGGTTGGGGTGGGAGGGGGCAGGTTTATGTCAGGGGAGAGTGAGGCAGTCAGAGCAGAAACCAGCCAGTCTGTAAGTAAAAACGAGAAATTCTGCGGATGCTAGAAACCCAAACCTCAATGTAAAGAGTGGGCTTGAAGAGTGAGAAACAGTTTGCCTATTAGTTAAATAATTTCCATGCTCAGAGCTTGGGGGGGTGGGGTGGGGGGATAATTAAAATGTTTTAAATAAATAATTTTCCCAATATTTGTGTAATCAATACCCACTTGTTTTCACAATTGAGTTGCAATACATTGAACTATATATTTGCAGTTATCACTGTTACTAAATATAACAGCACCTTCTGGTTTTGAATTTGTAGATGTGCAGTGGAACATTGTAATTGTATTTTGTGTATACTCTCTTTGAAGTTAATTTCTTTTAAATTGATCTTACCAGTTGTATTGAACCATACCTTGTAGCACTTTTCTTTATTTCACTTCTCTGTCCACCTACTGTTTGCAAGATGATCTTTTCTTTAAATCTTATTGAAGCTTAAAATCTGCTTTTCTATTTCAATAAAAGACTCTAAGGTTGTTTTTTTTTGTCTCTCTCTCTCTCTCTCTCTCTCTCTCTCTCTCTCTCTCTCTCTCTCTCTCTCTCTCTCTCTCTCCCTCCCTCTCTCTTTGTTCTGTAATTGTACAATGGCCTCTCAGATCTTCCACAGCCTCTCTTCAGAATAGCAGGACAAGATCCCTGTACAGTTCATGTGCTGTTGCATTCCTGCATGGGCTCCATTGCTAGTCTTTTGAATTGGATAACAAGTCTCTGCCTGCTCTTGCTCTGGTGGAGAACACTCCATCTGCCTGCTCATTGCTCTGCAACTCACTTTTTTTTTCCTCTTCTCCCTGTTGTTCATCTCTCTCGCTCCTGAATGCATTTGCCATTGGAATAAGTTGTTGGTTGCATTGTGCTGTTACCAGACGAATGAATGTTCACTTGTGTTAACCTTTGATCTGCTGACTATGCCCTGATTACACATTATTAGCACCTTGTACAAAGTTGGGAACTGCACGTTTGTTTGTCGTGCCCCAAGTTACCGACGTATTATCAATTCAGTATTTTCTTCTCAGAAGAAAAATGCCCCAAACTTGGTGCTTTCGTATTCCTGCTGGTCCTCTTCAGACACCTGAAAGATGAGATGCTGGAATGACAAGTGAAGTGATTACCAGTATTCGCACTAAAGCTATTTTCAGCCTTAAACTTGGCTACGTCTGTGCTTGAAATGCAGATTAGTAAAATAAAATTCCTCCAGAATACAGAATCTGGCAGTTAACAATTTATTCATAAATGCTTAATACCAAAAAATATTCCAGATGAAGCCACACCCTCTTTCAAAGCTTGTTTTCCAAGCATTTCTGCAAGAAGTGGGAAACTTTTTCCTAAATCTCTCTAGTCTGTACATCTTAGTAAAGAAACTGGTTTGATGAGTCAGCAAATAAATGGCTAACATTGTTGAAAACATATTTAGACAAATGTATGGTAGTTCAGTATGACAAGTGCAGAAATCGCCACTAACTGTCCCCATTACAATTCACTTCCAGCGCCTTGTAAGGATGAACATGCCGATTGCTGAGGATGGTTCTGTGCATTTCACTTCGACCTTGATGGCATTAATTAGAACAGCCCTTGATGTCAAAATTGCTACAGGTGAGTAATTGTCTTTGCCCCTGTATCCAATAATGCAATTCCTGTGGAATACAATTGAGGACATTATATCTACAGAAGGAAGATTATCTCAAAACGTTGAAGTTCAAAGTAAATTTGTTATCTATCTATATATATAATTATATACATGTGTGTGTGTGTGTGTGTGTGTGTGTGTGTGTGTGTGTGTGTGTGTGTGTGTGTATATATACAACCCTGAGATTCATTTACCAGTGGGCAATCACAGTAATTACAAGAAATGCAATAGAATCAGTGAAACACACTAACACACCCAGCAGAATGGACAAACAACCAACATGCAAAAGACAACAAACTGTGTAGATACAAAAAGCAAGAGAAAAAAATAAACAATAAATATCAAGAACATTGGATGAAGAAACCTTGAAAGTGAGTCCATAGTTGTGGGAACATTTCAGTGACAGGGCAAGTGAAGTTATCCCCTCTGGTTCAAGAGCCTGATGGCTGAAGGGTAATAACTATTCCTGAACCTGGTGGTGTGGGTCCTAAGGCTTCGATACCTTCCTCCTGATGGCAGCCACAAGAAGAGAGCCTGGCCTGGGTGGTTGGGGTCCCTGGTGTGGACCAGAAATGAATGATAGGCTTCTTTACTTAAGGAAGTGGTTGAAGCAGCTAAAAGGGCAGCATTTAAATGGCATTTGGACAAATATGTGGATAGAAAAGGTTAGACAGATACAAACCAAAGGTGGACAAATGGAGCTGATTTAAAGGGCATCCATGCTCTGTTGCCATATAAACCTGTGAGTACAGTGGTTTGAGAAGGCACCTCTCTATGTCAGGAGCAGGGGAATAATTGCAGCCATGGCAGCAAAGCCTGAACTTCATAGATAATTAAACTCCAGTGGTGGTTTTGGAACAAGTACTCTACATTTCTTCACTCCTATCTTTAAAAACTTTGAAGAACTCTGGAGCAGGTGTTCAGTGGCAGGTCTGGTCAGTTAAAGGAGGACAACTGAACCGAGCTGAACTTCCCTCAGGGCCAGGGTTTCCATCAATCTTCCCTGCTGCGTATCTGTGAATGTTAGAAGATTTTGAAAAAAGTCTCTGGGCTACTCAGTCAAAATAGCCTTTACTCAACACACTGGCCCAAAGAGGTTTCTACTGACATCTTTGTTCAGATGGACAATTGATGTGGATATGTGTCACTGGTAAATCACTTTACTTCCTTATTATAATACACAAGAGGCAACTGGAGCCTGCAGGTACTCTGCCTCATTAGTCAATTCCACTCCCCCCCCCCGCCTTATTTCCCCTGTAGCACCACAACCTACTCCTACCGTAAGCATAAATAACACAATTAATATCAATACATAAAGATTAGTCCAAATACGTAGAGAGATTGCATGTCCATAAAGTGACACTAGGCAAAGGAGTGCCTGTTCCTAAGGTGACTCTGACAGGAAACGATAAGGCATAGGTCGTGGTGGGATGGCTTAATAGGTGGAGGTGTTGATCAGCCTCATGGCTTGGGGGAAGTAACCATTTTTGAGTCTGGTGGTCCTGGCGTAGATGATGCACAGCCTCTTCCCTGATGGGAGTGGGACAAATAGTCTATAAGCGGGGTGGGTGGGATCCTACGTGATACTGCTGGCCTTTCTGTGTCTATGCCCTTGGTGGTGGGTAGGCTGCTGATGATGAGGCGCTGGGCACCGTCCCAGCTGTTGGTCAGGAGACCTGCATTTCCAGAACCACTTGGCTTGAGCCGAGCTGCTCCATGTGGCAACAACACCAGCAACCTCCCCAACGCAACGTAGAAGAACACGGCACAGAAACAGTCCAGAGTGACTGTGCCAACACAACATATCTTAGCCAATCTGTCTGATCTGCCAGCAACTAAGTGACAGAAGCTGTTGTCAACAGTGACATCAAGAGCACCTTCTCAGTAATGTGTTCTTTGTCAGGTCCACTTAGTTCCACTTAACAACTCGGCCCTTGGTTCCCAGGGAAGAACAGGGTAACAGTCCTTGACAACAAGCAGGCTTTGCTTGGGTGGGGCATCGAGAAGCTGAGGTAATTCTGAAGTTCGTGGCATTGCTATGAAAACGCTCCAGTGAGTTGGAATCGTACCCCATACAAAGGAAACTCAAAAGATCCGCAAATACCAGAAATAAAAATGGAAAATGCTTGGGAAAAAAAAAGTGGGCAGGCAAGTCACAACAGAGTGAGTGATTGAGTGTGGCCTCCTTCAGTCAGGGTCGAACATCTAGATACGCAAGCCTGGGCACTCTGATATGGAGAGCAAGCTTTTCCCATTCTCTGGATGTGAGCCAACAGGAATTGGTATTGGGTTATTATTGTCACATGTAGTGAATTACAGTGAAGAGTGTGTCTTGCGTACTGTTCATACAGATCAAATCATTACACAGTGGATTGAGGTAGAACAAGATAAAACAGTAACAATACCGAATAAAGTGTTAACAGGTGAAAATTTAGGCAGATGGAAGTGGGTGGGGCAGACAGATGTCGATGAGTGAAATCAGATAAGGGAGGCATGATGTACAGATGGAACTATGTGGAGCAAAGCATAGGAAAGGTGATGCAAGGTAGAAGAAGTCCAGGTTGAGAGGTACAGTATGTGAGGGAGGGGTGGGTGGTATGTCACCAAAGACTCACAAATTTCTGCAGATATACTGTGGAGAGTATTCTAGGTGGCTGCATCACCATGTGCTGCAGAGAGGCCACTGCACGGGATCAGAAAAAACCTGCAGAGAATTGCAAACTCAGCCAGCTCCACCGTGGACACTAGCCTCCCCAGCATCAAGGGCATCTTCAAAAGGCACTGCCTCAAAATGGCAGAATCCGTCATTAAGGACCCTCCATCACCCAGGACAAGCCCTCTTCTCATTGCTACCATTAAAGAGGAGGTACCGGAACTTGATGACCCACACTCAGTGTTTTTGAACAGCTTCTTTCCTTTCACCATAAGACTTCTGAATGCACAACGAGCCTGTGTACACAACCTCAATATTTTCTTTGTTTAGTTTTTGCTCTCTTTTTGTGTGACTTATTTATATATATTTCTTACTGTAATGCACTGCTGCTGCAAAACAATAAATTTCACGACATATGCCAATGAGATTGAACCTGATTCTAGTCTATAAGATGCCTTGCATAATGTCCATACAGATCAGATCATTGAGGTAGACAAAGATGGAGATGCAGGGAAAATTCTAAGTGCAGTGCAGGTAAAGAATAAAGTGCAAATTCATAACAAGGTAGATTGTGAGGTCAGGAGTCTATCTTATTGTACAAGAGGACATTACAAGAGTGCTAACATTTCAGGTTATACCTGCAGCCAAAGCATGAGACCAGCAGCTTCATTGAGCAAAGCCAGCACCCTCCACTGTCCTCCACCCCTCTTCTTCAAGATCATTTCATGAAAGATTAAGTCAGACCCCCCCCCCCAAATGTATCACACATGCAAAAATGTGAAGATGCTTAGGTGTCTCTGAAAGCCTACCACTACCTATCCTGCTCCCCCTGACCCAGTGTTGGTGGCTTGCTTGGCCACTGGGACTGAAGGAAACGTGGGGCAGGGAAGGTGGCGGTGGTGAGGAGGGCTTTGAATGGTCTTTCTGGTGGTTCTTCCTTGCCAGTTTATTATGGTCACATGGACTGAGAAACGATGAAAACGTTCAGACAGCTCATTCCACACACACATAAACAGAGAGCAGAATGGAGATTATATGTTGCAGTTCCAGAGAAAGCGTGGTGCAGTAGATAAGTAAAGTGCAAGGGCCAAGACAAGTTCATCCTTCAGCTGATGAAAAGTCCATCCAGGAGTCTGATGACAGTGGGATAGAAGCTGTCCTTGAGTCTGCTGGTTTGTGTCCTCGGGCTTCACTGATGTACTGATGTTCCTTGGCTGATCTGTTAATCAGTAAAAGTGTTCCAGCCCTCACACCAGCTTAATTGCTTCAACATCCACTCCTTCTCCTGGACAGACTATGGTTGCAAAGTGGGCATCGTGTGGGTTTTTCCAGCTTTTGTTCTCGAGTGTACCTGGTGACTGGGAAGTCTACAACGAACTTGCCCAGGGATATGGGGTTAGAGGGAATGATCACCCACGATCTTACTAAATGATGGAATGGCCACTGACTTTCCTGTCAGAGATCTTTCATTTTAAGATGGGGAGAGGGGAAGAGGGATGAAAGGAGGGAAGATCTATGATAGGGAGGATGCAAGAAGGGATAAAATGTTGCGAGGCAAGGGAGCCTTCTTAAAACTTAATTTCTCTTGAACCTTTTCAGTTCTGACATAAGATTGTAGACCTTCAAAGTTGACTCATTTAATCCCCTCCACAGATGCTGCTTGGCCTGCTGTGTACATGTAGCATTTTCTGTGTTTATTTCAGATTTCCAGACCTGCTGTTTTCTTTAGGAAGAAAATTAATGAGCTTTATGCCAATACTGTGCTAAAATTTATTACAATAGGAAAGTGAAGATCGATCGAGAGAACAGTCATATTTCAAATCCTAAAATGATCCTATTTAATATTAATGAGATGTTTTACTGGCTTTGACTTGCTGAAGATAAAAAATAGTTAATGGTCCATTACTTCAGTGTGCGCAGGATACTAATTAAAGCTTAATGATTGCGTTTTGAGCTGGAGCACAAAGAACAGAAAGAAATGGGCATGCACTTTTATGAAGAGAGCCACACTGGGCAGACAGTACCACCTTAAATCTTGTGGCTTATGAAATTTGTCTTTCTGTAATGATAAAAAAAGGTTGTTAGTTACACAGTTGGCTGTTTTAGTCGGTGATAAGGCAGACTAGAATGATATGACAATGAGCAAATATTGGTTATTTGAGAGCTGGCATGTACTAAGATATTAGTTTACCATTTCTGAGAGAACCATACCGATTTATTTGGACACTTCTGTATTTATAATGTTCATTGTACTATATTTTACTGGACTCCCTTGTCTTCTTTGAAATCGGAATAGTATCTTGTATCAAAACACAGTGGCAGTTTACTTTTTAAGTTGATGTTGTTTTCCCCTGTAGCACTAGCTTCCAGTCAAGATGGTGCCAAGCTGCAACATCTGTCGAGATCGTGGCTCAGATATAGTTGTTCTTAGGATTGTAGGGATGGTTTCGGGGATAGCACAGGGATTTAGGGGCCAGGTTAGGGTTTAGGTTCAGGGATGAGGGGGAGTTAGAGGTCACGCCTGAGCCCAATTTGGAGCACGGTATGGTCAGAGGCCAGTGATCCCTGTGGTCCATGACAGAGGTTGGCAAGCCCCATCAGCGAGAGCTGGTGACCCCACCCCTCCCCAGGTCGGCAAGTCCAGGGGCTGGAGGGCCACGTGAGTCCAGTACAAGGCCTGGAGTTCGAGTTCCTCTGATTGGTGAGTCCTGGTGTCAAAGATCAAAGCCCAAAGGGCTGCAAGTCCACTGGGGAAAAGCAAAGGTCCAATGTCTAGGAGTCCATGAGGCTGGAGGTTCTAAGGTGGCCTCTCCTGGGGTTAAAGGCTTGTCTGTGGGTGTGAGTGGATGGGTGGGGGGGGGAGGAAAGGGGCTTGTTTTGCTGCTGTTATTTTGTTTTGTCCCTTTAATGTTGGTGTTGCTCGAATTGTTCTACTGGACATAGGGGGCATGCTGTATTGATGCTGGAAAGTGTGGCGACATTTGCAGGCTGCCCCCAGGTCATCCTCAGATTGTGTTGGTTGTTAATGCAAACAATGCATTTCGTTGTACACGTGATACATAATTGTCTACAGAACATGATGTGAACATGGTCCGCAATCACAAGAGTCATTCCTTCCTTCCTTTCCAAGATTGCGCCCTGAGAATTGCTAGTCTGCGAGGAAGAAGCTGCCTGTAGCACTTTTCAAAGTGCATTGCATGTTTCAAACGGAGGGCTGTTGGAGACATTCTGAATTCTCAACCAGGACGGGAGCAAACCTTACCTTTCATCTAAAGGAAAAGCCGACAGCTGCAGGGAAGATTCACAAATATTCTGTATAGTCTATACGGGCAGGTCACATTACAGCACGTGGATGATAAAATCAGACCAATGCTTGCAGTTGAGATGGAAGTTGAATAAGCATAAATGAGAAAAATCTGTAACTGGTTCAAACGATGCCATTGTAGCCAATTGAAAGCAGAACTGACAGACTATTACAAGGCTTCAGAAGACAATTCTAAGTATTCTTAAGAAACTTAACACGTAATTTTTTTATATAATGATACAGTCTAAAGATTCACTCGTGGGATTGCTTGAGTCTAGTGTGACATTTTAACTCCGAAGGATTTTTACTGGAGTTTATGACAGAACTAGCATGATGCACAGAGCAGAGTTGGCAACCACAGATGACATTTACACCATAGCTTGTCAAACAGAGGCTTAGTTCCCATTTTGAAAAAGAAACAAGCGATGCGTTGACAAATTTTGAAAAACATCAGTGAAGCAATTATTCAAATTCTATCAGTAAAAATAGTTATTTGACTGCCAGCGAAATGAAGGTGCGGTGATTTGTGTGTACTGTAAGTTTGAGCTGGGCTCACAGCAAAGTTGTACACAGTTCTAGCTTAGAAAATGTACTCACAGTAGTCAGTTTAAAGAGCTGTGGACATAGAAACTGAAGTAATAAAAAGAGAAAATGCTAGAAGCATCAATGAGGGGTCTTGAACCTTGAACATTGACTATTTCTCTTTCCACAGACCTGCCTGACTTGCTGAGTTTTTCGATCGCAAACACAAAAAAATCTGCAGATGCTGGAAATCTGATTAACACACACAAAATGCTGGAGGAACTCGGCAGGCCAAGCACCAGCTGTGGAAAAGAGTACAGTTGTCGTTTCGGGCCAAGTCCTGGGGAAAGGTCTCAGCCTGAAACACCGACTGTACTCTTTTCCATAGATGGTGCCTGGCCTGCTGAGTTCCTAAAGCATTTTGTGTGTGTTGCTGAGTTTCCCAGTATTTTCGGTTTCTTTAATGTGTGCAGATGTTTTTTTAATGTCAGAACCTGCAGCAATTTCCCAATAAAAACACAGTTTCTCCTCCAGTAAGATGTCATTAACGGAGGAAAATTATACAGCTAAAATAAATCTCAGTCACTTGCAGCAGCATGATAGTCAATAATAAAAAAAACCTTAGACATTGGAACTCTAAACTAAAGAGAAAATGCTGGAGATAACAAGCAGGTCAAGCAGTATCTGTAGAGAAACAATCTTTCATCAGAACTGGAAAAAATCAGGAAACAACTGTATCTAAATTACATGGAATTGAGTGGGAGGGGGAATGAACAGGGAATGTATGATATAGGATCCTGCACTTTGTCCACTTTTCCAGTCAATTCCCTCATCCCAATATAAGATAAACATTTATCTCTCTTAATCCTGGATATATCTGAGCATGATTCTGAGTTTGTATATACCACAGATATATGACCTTTCATGAAGTTCTTCCACATCTGTTGAGCCAAGAAAATACACTTTGAAGATGTGATGCCATTGAGAGGAGAGGCTGTTGAACAGCAAGGTCAACAAAGGATCAGTGAGATAACTAATCTAATCTGGTGCTCTGGTTGAATATTGGCCAAAACATCAAAGGACCTCCAATCCACTTCTCCAAAACAGGCCACAGAGTCCTGAACATGCACCCAAGCTGGCAAACCAGATCTCAGGTCAAAATCTCTCCAAAAATGTGGTCCCTCCCATAGAGCACAGAGTCTCCTCGGTCTGTTGAAGTGCCATACTAAACATACACTCAAATGGCACCTGAATCAGCAATTTAATATTTCACATCAAAAAAAGTTATCACTTAACATGAAAAGTTAATATTAATATAATCAGCCTGTTTGATTAATGATATTTCTTACAGGAATTTTGTATTCAATATAAAAAAACTTGCTATTTTTAGCAACTCTACCTGTAGCCCTAAATTGATTTATGAAAAATGCTATTCAGATAATTAGTTTGCATTGCAATTGCAGATCCTCATTGTCATGGGTGGATAAGAAAAGTTTACTTCTATGGTCTCAATTTGAAATACCATCTTATTCTGAATTCTGTATTCCCCTTTTGATAAATCAGCCTTGTCACAAACAAGAGAAAATCTGCAGATGCTGGAAATCCAAGCAATACACACAAAATGCTGGAGGATCTCAGCAGGCCAGGCAGCATCAATGGAAAAGGCTTTCGGGCTGAGACTCTTCATCAGGAATGAAAAAAAAGATGAGGAGTCAGAGCAAGAAGGTGAGGGAAGGGGAAGAAGAACCACAGGAGGGGGAGAAGAGGTAAAGTAAAGAGCTGAGAAGTTGATTGGTGAAAGAGATACAGGGCTGGAGAAGGGGAATCTGATAGGAGAGGACAGAAGACCATGGAAGAAAGAAAAGAGGGAAGAGCTCATGGAAGAAATCTCCCAGTGGCCACCCATTTTAATTCCACTTCCCATTCCCATTCCAACATGTCAGTCTGTGGCCTCTTCTAATGTTGCAATGTGGCTACACTCAGGTTTTGAGAAGCAACATCTTATATACCCTCTGGGTAGCCTCCAATCTGATGGCATCAACACTGATTTCTCAAACTTCTGGTAAAGACACACCGCCCCCCACCCCCCTTCACCATTCCCCATTTCCCTCTCTCACCTTATCTCATTTCCTGCTTCTCCCACCTTTTCTTTCTTCCATGGCCTTCTGTCCTCTCCTATCCAATTCCCTTTCTCCAGCCCTGTATCTCTTCCACTAACCAACTTCCCAGCTCTTTACTTCACCCCTCCCTCCTCCGGGTTTCATCTATCATCTTGTGTTTCTTTCTCCCCTCTCCCCACTTTCTAACTCTGACTTCTCATCTTTTTTATCCAGTCCTGATGAAGGGCTTCAGCTCAAATCGTTGACTGTACTCTTTTCCACAGGTGCCGCCTGGCCTGCTGAGTTCCTCCAGCATTTTGTGTGTGTGTGTTGCTTGCTTTACGTGAGATTTTCAGACAAGTGCATTGGCTTCTTTCAATGTGTTTTGGAGAAATTCTGACCAATGCTGCCTATGTTCTGTTTGCAAAACTCATAGTCATTTTGCAGGAATTTAAGATGATAGAAATCCAAGGAAATTGAAGTGAAAGTTTCTCCCTTCCTTTTACAAAACTATAAAAGTTTATTTATACAACAAATACACTAAGTAGAAACATTCAGCATTTACAAGACACTGAATATATTCAAATTAAAATATAATTACTACTTCAAAACAGTCAATTCCCTGGGGTGCCCACAGCTCCCAGAAATCCCCCACTGTACCTATCCATACCTTGAGCTCAGTAACTCTGAGAGTACAGTGTTAATCAGGATCAGGCTTATTATCTCGGCCATGCTGTATGTTGCGAAATTTGTTGTTTTGTGGCAGGAGTGCAATGCGATAAGTTACAAAACATAAATAAAACAGTGCAAAAGAGGGATAGCGAGGAGGTGTTCAGGGATTCACAGACCGTTCAGAAATCTGATGTGGTGGGGAAGAAGTTATTCCTAAACTTTGGGCGTGGATCTTCAGGCTCTCGATCACAGCAATAAGAAGAGGGCATACCCTGGATGGTGATGGTTCTTAATGATGGATGCCGTATTCTTTAAGCACTGCCTTTTTCAGTTGCCCTTCATGGTGGGGATAGTGGTGCCCAGGGTGGAGCTGGCTAAGTCCGTGTAACACAAATATAACGTTCCTCCAGGACTGAGTATCATCCTCATCTAAGTCAAGTCAAGTTGAGTCACTTTTATTGTCGTTTCGACCATAACTGCTGGTACAGTACATAGTAAAAATGAGACATTTTTTCAGGACCATGGTGTTACATGACACAGTGCAAAAACTAGACAGAACTACATAAAAAAACAATACAGACCTACCCAGGACTGCATAAAGTGCACAAAACAGTGCAGGCATTACAATAAATAATAAGCAGGACAATAGGGCAATAAAGTGTCAGTCCAGGCTCTGGCTATTGAGGAGTCTGATAGCTTGGGGGAACAAACTGTTTTGTAGTCTGGTCGTGAGAGCCTGAATGCTTTGGTGCCTTTTCCCAGATAGCAGGAGGGAGAAGAGTTTGTATGAGGGGTGCGTGGGGTCCTTCATCATAATGCTGTTTGCTTTGTGGTTGCAGCGTGTAGTGTAAATGTCCATAATGGTGGGAAGAGAGACCCCGATGATCTTCTTAGCTGACCTCACTATCTGCTGCAGGGTCTTGTGATCTGAGATGGTGCAATTTCCAAACCAGGCAGTGATGCAGTTGCTCAGGATGCTCTCAATACAACCCCTGCAGAATGTGATGAGGAATGGGGGGTGGGAGATGAACTTTCCTCAGCCTTCGCAGAAAGTAGAGACGCTGCTGGCCTTTCTTTGCTATCACCATGTCTGTAGTAATACATATAGCAAACAACCTCTTCCCTTGTTCTATCCAGAATTAAGACAAGACCTCTTGAGTTACCTGCTGTCTCAGTCTTCACAGACTCTGCTGTCAGTGGCATTCATCCCATTCCCTGTAAATGCCCAGTAATGCAAAATGTTGATGGACCTCTTTTTCCTGTGGCTGCGCAACTTTCTAATCCATCAGTCATTCAGATCAGACAAAATTATAGTGACATTATGCCTTTTCTGATCGGTGATGCAATTCAGGGGGGGTTTCTTGAAATAAAACCTGGAATCCATTACAACATAGCGAGGTATTTTATTGAGCTAATGCCATAATACAGTATTTGTGTCTATGTTAATGACTATCAATCTTTAATCTGCTTCACATTAGCTACTGAGGCCAAAGTGGTGAGATCACACCAGCAGAGCCAATGATGTTGCCATGTCATCTCCCCAACACATTGGTGATTTTTGACTATTTCAGTAAAATCGAATGCTGTTTCAAGGTTCTAATGACAGAGAAGGGAAAGTCTCTACATTTTAGTGCGGCTGTGAACTTGAGGTTGATCATGTGGGTTTTGGAAGGTGCCCTCCAAGAGCTCTTGGTGAGCTGTTGCAGTGTATCCTGTAGATGGTACAAACTGCCACTATGTGTGAATGGTTGTGGATGGGTTATCAAGCGGGCTGCTATGTTCTGTGTCACGTTCAGTTAAGTGGAGAGCTTCCTATCACAGTCCTGATCTGAGCCTTGGAGATGGTGGGCAGGCTTTGGGGAGTTGGTGGGGGGATGGGGAGAGTTACTCATCAAAGGATT
Source organism: Hypanus sabinus (assembly GCF_030144855.1). Lineage (NCBI taxonomy): Eukaryota > Metazoa > Chordata > Chondrichthyes > Myliobatiformes > Dasyatidae > Hypanus > Hypanus sabinus. The sequence continues at coordinate 61,213,932 of NC_082723.1, read as the reverse complement.
CCCAGTCTCTGGCCTGCTCTGATGGCCCTATTATGTATATAGCTACTCAAGGTCAGTAGAAATCCCCTGGATATTGATAGTGAGGGTTGCAGTGATGGTAATGCCTTTGACTTTGAGGGGTGATTTAGGAGCAGAATTAGGCCATTTGGCTGATCAAGTCTGCTCCACCATTCCGTCGTAACTGATTGATTATCCCTCTCAAATCCACTCTCCTGACATCTCCCCACAACCCTGGACATCCCTACTAATCAAAATTCTTTCAACTTCCTTTTTAAATATACCCAAAAGCTTGCTCTCCACAGCCGCCTCAGAATCAGGTTGAACATCTCCGGCATATGTGGTGAAGTTTCTTGTTATGCAGAAGCAGTACATTGTAACATATATTAATAGAAACTGTAAATTACATTAAGTATACATATATTTTAAGAAATTAAATTAAACAAGTAGTGCAAAAAGCGAAAGAAAAGTAGTGAGGCAGTGTCCATGGATTCAATGTCCATTCTGAAATCTGATGGCAGAGGAGAAGAAGCTGTTCCTGAATCATTGAGTGAGTGTCTTCAGGCTCCTTTAACTCCTCCCAGATAGTAGCAATGAGAAGAGGGTATGTCCTGGGTGATGGGGGCCCTTAATGACAGATGCTGCCTTTTTGAGCCTTTGCTCCTTAAAGATGTTCTCGATGCTGGGGAGGCTAGTGTCCATGACTGAGTTTAAAACTTTAAGCAACTTATTTCAATCCCATGCTTCTCCACCAACCCCCCACCCCACCCCATACCAGACGATGATGCAGCCAGTTAGAATGTTATCCAGATCACAGCTGTAGAGATTTGCCAGGTTACCAAATCTCAACAAACTCCTAATGAAATACAGCTACTGTTGTGCCCTCTTTGTAACTGCATCGTTATGTTGACCCAGGATAGATCCTCAGAGATGTTGACACCCAGAAACTTGAAATTACTCACTCTTTCCATTTCTGATCTCGCTAAGGACTGGTATATGACCCCCCCCCCCATCTTACCCTTTCTGAAATCCACAATCAATTGTTTGGTCATACTGATGTTGAGTGTGGGGCTGTTGCTGAGACACCAGTCAACCAGCTGATCTAACTCACCCTCTCATCACCATCTGAAATTCTGCCAACAGTACTTGTTTCATCAGCAAATTTATAGATGGCATTTGGGCTGTGCCTAGCCTCACAGTCATGAGTGTAGAGAGAGTAGACTGTTGGGTTAAGCGCACATCCCTGAGGTGCACCGGAGTTGATTATCGGCAAGGTAGAGATGTTATTTCAGATCCGCACAGACTCTGATGTTCTAGTGAGGAATTTGAGGATCCAGTTGCAGAGGGAGGTACAGAGGCCCAGGTTTTGCATCCTTTTGATCAGAACTGGAGGAATGAGTCTGTTAAATGATGAGCTGCAGTCAATAAACAGCATCCTGACTCGATTATTAGCATTGTCCAGATCAGGCACGTGCAAACTACAGCCCGCGGGCCATATGCGGCCCGTTAAGCTTTTTAATCCGGCCCGCAGAACTTGATGAAATTATATTAATAAACCTTGTTAACGTTTTTTCCCCGCAATTCTGGCGTTTTCCCAATAGATGACGCACTCTATATACATTTGTGGCGACCCATTTCCTGGCACATCTGAACCGGCTCACAATTAGCCAGTGTTCCGGCTAAGGGAGATAGCCTGCGGGGATTTGCGAGCACAGAGCTTTGGAGCCTCTGCGCCACGGGGGGGCAGGTTGAGGGAGGCTTAAAAGTGAGGCTGGGGATTTTGAATAAAGTTTTTTTCTTCGACTGCAGTTACCAACACCGTGTCGTAATTTTAGCGCTGCATGTAGCACACCGCTACATATTGACCTTTGTTGAGGTGCAGCGTATTACTCCACATTTGCGCTTTACTCTTTGTTCGGCTCGACCTATTTGTGTGAACAGGCATTCAGCGACATGAACATCAACAAAGCCAGCCACAGACCCAAGTTAACTGACCAACACCTCAGATCCATCCTGAGAATCGCCACAACAAAACTAAATCCAGACTTTGATGCGCTGGCTAAAAAGGGAGACCAACAACACTGTTCCCACTGAAATTAAAAATAAGTTTCTTCGTTGTGTTATGTAAAAAAAAATGCATTTGAAAATATTTTTTTCAATAAGCCTTACATGTTACATGTCATTTCTGTTAAGTGATGGACATGAGTAGTGCGCAGGTGCACGTACGTTCTCAAAATAAAAAATGCACTCCAGATCAAATAACGCGCTCCGCATACTGGCGCGCTGTCACTGTTCTGTCCTTGTGCTGGTCGTTGTTGAGTTTTGGCACAGGGGACAATTGAATAAGAAGGAGCAGGACAAGTAGACCTGCATCTCCTACCGTTTTTGAAATAAAGACAGGCAGGAGGAGAGTGATGATGATAATATCTTGAAGGATAACAGAATTTTCAGTGCTTTAAAATAATAACTGTTACTATTAAAAAAAAGCTGTATTTTATTCATTTAATTTTCAGTGTTTTAAAAGTCATTTCAATAAATAGCTAAATACCATGGGACTTCAAAGACAGATATTTTGTTGTAATGCATTTGTTCATTTTCAATTGAAATTAAAGCACATGTTTTCTACATATCCCATGATATTTTGTTTTCTCTTATGAGGTGTATTACCAAAACACTCCGTCCATCTGCTCCTGGTCCAGCCCCCCTGTCAAATTTTAGAACCCTTTGTGGCCCACAAGTCAAAAAGTTTGCCCACCCCTGGTCCAGATGATCCAAGGCAGCATGAAGAGGCAATGAGATCGCCTCCGCTGTTAACCTATTGTGGCGTTAGGCAAGTTGCAGTGAATTCATGTTCTTGTTTAGGCAGGAGTTGATTCCAGCCACAATCAATCTCTCAAAGCACTTTATCAGTGTAAATGCGAGTGCTACCGGACATTAGTCATTAAGGCAGATCATTCTGCTCTTCTTCGCTACTGGTATGATAGATGACCTTTTGAAGCAGGTGGGAACTTCCATCTGTAGCAATGAGAGATTGAAGGTGTCTTTGAATAAACCTGCCAGTTGGTTGGCACAGGTTTTCAGAGCCCTACCGGGTACCCCATCAGGGTCTGTCATCTTGTGAGGGTTCATCCTCTTGAAAGAAATTCTGACATCAGCCTCTGAGACAGACATCACAGGGTCACGAGATGCTGCGAGGATCCTCATAGCTACAGTTTTAATTCACCCTTTCACAGAGCGCATAAGAGGCATTAAGCTCATCTGGGAGTGAAACATCACTGCCATTCATGATATTAGATTTCGCTTTGTAGCAAGTAATGTCTGGCAATCCTGCCAGAGTTGGTGTGCATCCGATTCTGCCTCTAACTTCAGAATTGTTCATTTGCTCTTGAGGGAGCCCTCCATAAATTGTTCCTGACCTAGTATAGTCCTGGATCTCCAGTCTTCAATGCCACAGACCTAGCCCTCAGCAGACTACAAATCTCCTGGTTCATCCATGGCTTTTGATTTGGATATGTACAGTATGTTACCTGTGGCATTGAACTCTACAGATACACTTCCCACTGGCTGAAGGAATTCCTCCTCCTCATCTCTGTTCTGAAGGGATAACATTCTATTCTAAGACTCTTTCACTGCCTGGGCCTTCCTATGTTCAATAGCTTTCAATGAATTCTCCCCCATTCTTCTAAACTCCAGCATATGCAGGCTCAGAGCCATTAAAATCTCCCCATACATTAACCATTTCATTCCCAGGATCGTTCTCATGAACCTCCTCTGGACCCTCTCCGATGCCAGCACATCCTTTCGTAGATTAGGGGCACAAATCTGTTCACAGGTAACTGGAGTGTCCCTTGTTGCGTGGCATGTGTGTGATGTGAATGTTACTCCACAGCCCTGGCCTGGAAATCGTCAATGACTTGCCGCATTTGGATGTGGACTGGTTCATTATCTGCGGAGTTGTGAATGGAATTGTACAATTGTTACTGAGCACCCCCACTTCTGACCTAACTGTTGAAAGAAAGTCTTTGATGAAGCAGCTGAAGATGGTTGGGCCTCAGGCACCATTCTGAGGAACTCATGCAGAAATTTCCTAGGGCTGAGATGATTGACCTCCAACCACCACAACGATCTCTATTTGAGCTGGATCTTATGCCAGCCAGTGGAGGGTTTTCCCCTGATCCCCGCTGAGTTTCAGTTTAGCCAGAGCTCCTTGATGCAGACTTGATCTAATGTTGCCTTGATATCACAGGCAGGCACTCTCACTTGGCCTTTTAAGTCCGGCTCTTTTGTCAGTGTGTGAGCTGAGGTTGTAATGAGGTCAGGAGCTGAGTGATTTTGGCAGAACCCAATCTGAGCTTCTGAGTGAAGGTTATTGCTGAACAAGTAAACTTTCTCAGAAGTTTGCAAAGATTCAGCATGACACTTAATACCTTGACAAACTTCTATGAGAGGTGGAGAGTACATTGACTGCATCACAGCCTGGTATAGAAACACCAATGCCCTTGAATGGAAAATCCTACAGAAAGAGGTGAATACAGCCCAGTCCATTGAGCACAAATACATGCAGCACTGTTGCAGGAAAGCAGCATCCATCATCATGGACATCCCACCACCCGGGATATGCTCTCTTCCTTCTGCCATCAGGAAGAAGGTGGACGAGCCTCAGGTCCCACATCACTAGGTTCAGGAATAGTTATTAACCCCCAACCTCAGGCTCTTGAACTGAAGGGATTAAGTTAAGTCAACTTCACGCCTCATCATTGAAATGTTCCCACAGCCTATAGACTCACTTTCAAGGACTCTTCATCTCATATTCTCAATATTTATTGCTTATTGTCTCTCTTTTGTATTTGTACAGCTTGTTACATTTTGCACATGGGTGTTTGTCCGCCCTGTTGGTGTGGTCTTTCATTGATGGTCGTTGGATTTACTGAGTATGACCGTAAGAAAACCAGTCTCAGAGTTGTATCTGGTGACGTATTTGAACTTTGATTTAAAAAAATTACTTGGAACTTTGAAGTCAGACAGACAGACATACTTTATTGATCCCGAGGGAAACTGGGTTTCATTACAGTCGCACCAACCAAGAATAGTGTAGATATATAGCAATGTAAAACCATAAATAATTAAATAATAAGTAAATAATGCCAAGTGGAAATTAGTCCAGGACCAGCCTTATTGGCTCAGAGTGTCTGACACTCCGAGAGAGGAGTTGTAAGGTTTGATGGCCACAGGCAGGAATGACTTCCTATGACGCTCAGTGTTGCATCTCGGTGGAATGAGTCTCTGGCTGAATGTACTCCTGTGCCTAACCAGTACATTATGGAGTGGATGGGAGTCATTGTCCAAGATGGCAGGCAACTTCTTCCTTGAGAGCACCATCAAATATCCTCATTTGTCCCTTTCATCCTGTTGCTGAGGACAGAGAGTAGATCAATGGGAACACACACAGCACACTGGAGGAACTCAGCAGGTCAGTCAGCATCTGTGGAAATGAACAGTCAACGTTTCGGGCCAAGACCCTTTGTCAGGACTGAAGAGGGATGGGGGCAGGGGCCCTATAAAGAAGGTGGGGGGAGGGTGGAAGGTGCCAGGTGAAAAACCAATCAGAGGAAAGATCAAGGGGTAGGGGAGGGGATAGGCAGGAAAGGTGAAGAAGGAATGTAAGAGGAAAGCACTATGGGTAGTAGAAGGAGGCGGAACAATGAGAGAGGTGATAGGCAGCTGGAGGAGGAAGCAGAGTGAAACTGGGATGGGAGAAGGGAGAGGGAGGGAATTACCGGAAGTTGATTGAATTCAATGTTCATGGCAAGGGGCTGGAGCCTACCCAGACGGTATATGAGGTGTTGTTCCTCCAACCTGAGTTTGGCCTCATCATGGCAGTAGAGGAGGCCATGTATGGACATATCCATATGGGAATGTGAGACACAGGGAATGATCCCTGTGGAAAATGGAGAGGGGTAGAGAGGGAAAGATGTGTTTAGTGGTGGTGTCCTGTTGAAGGACGCGGAAGTTGCAGAGGATAATGTGCTGGATCTGGAGGCTGGTGGAGTAGTAGGTGAGGACAAAGGGAACTCTGTCCCTGTTGTGGTGACAGGAGGATGGGGTGAGGGCCGAAGTGCTGGAAATGGAAGAGATGTGAGTGAGGGCATCATTGATGATGGCAGAAGGCAAACCACGATTCTTAAAGAGGACATTTGGGATGACCTGGAATGGAAAGCCTCATCCTGGGAGCAGATGCGGCAGAGATGAGGAACTGGGAATTAGGGAATAGCATTTTTGCATGTGGCAGGCTGGAAAGAGGCATAATCGAGTTAGTTATGAGAGCCAGTGGGTTTATAGAAGATGTCAGTGGACAGTCTGTCTCCAGAAATGGGGACTGAGAGTTCGAGAAAGGGGAGAGAAGTGTCCAAGATGGACAAAGTGAATTTAAGGGCTGGGTGGAAGTTAGAGGCAAAGTCGATGGAATTGATGAGCTCAGCATGGGTGCAGGAAGCAGCACCAATGTAGTTGTCAATGTAGCAAAGGAGAAGTTGGGGAGCAGTACCAGTTACAGATTTGGAGCATAGACTGTTCCACATAACCAGCAAAGAGGCAGGCATAGCTGGGGCCCATGTGACTGCCCATAGCTACAGCCTTGGTCTGAAGAAAGGAGGAAGAGCCAAAAGAGAAGTTATTAAGTGTGAGTACCAGTTCCGCCAACCGGAGGAGGATGGTGGTGGTGGGGAACTGGTGAAGCCTATTGTCCAGTAAGTAGTGGAGGGCTTTGAGGCCTTCTTGATGGGGAATGGAAGTGTATAAGGATTGGACATCCATAATGAAAATGAAGCGGTCGGGACCGGGGAAATGGAAGTTATTGAAGAGGTGGAGGGCATGGGATGTATCCCGGATGTAGGTGAGGAGGGACTGAACTATGGGTGACAAGATGGAGTCCAGGTAGGCAGATACAAGTTTGGTGGGGCAGGAGCAGGCTGAAACTGGGACAGCCAGGCTTGTGGATGTTGGAGATCAATGAGGCTGTATTTGGCCATGTTGGATTTGTTCTGCTTCTTGTTGATAAGGAGGTACATGGATATAAGTCAGTATTGTAGTTGTATAGAGCAGCTTGGCTAAGGGTGTGGTAAGATCTGGAATACAGGTCTTTAGTACTATTGTCAGAACCCATAGTTTTTGCTGCATCCAATCCCTTGCGCTGTTTCTTGATATCACATGGAGTGACCGGAATTGTCTGAAGACCGGTGTCTATCGTACTGTGGGCCACCAGAGGAGGCTAAGGTGGATCCTCCACTCAGCACCTACTGCTGAAGGCTCTTGCAAATTCTTCAGCTTTCTCTTTTCCACTGACGCCCCCAGGATTGAGAATGGGGGTATTTGTGGAGCCTCCTGCTCCAGTGAGTGGTCCACCACTATCTGAGACTGCATGTGGCAGGAGTGCTGAGCTAAGGTCTGATCCCCAGATAGTGGGATTGCTTGTGCTGCTTATCGTGATTTGTGGCAGACAAGGGGCGCTCCCTGATTCTGAGGTATGCTTGTTGCTGTCCCAGCATGTTCTCTTCATCGACCCAGGGTTGTTCGCTGCTTTGACGGTGATGGTAGGGCAGGGGATGTGCCAGGCCAGAGTTGCAGGTTGTGAGTGAGCACACTGCCCCTCACCTGCTGGATCTATTCTCATTCCACCCCGCTTATCTCACTGGTAGTGCCACACTACACGATGAAATGCGTTTGCACCCTAAGCATTGGACTTTGGCTTCCCGAGGACTGTGCACTGGTCGCTGCTACAGATGAAGCTTTGGCCAGAAGAACCTGTTTGATAGGTTGACTGGTGGAGGGCAAGTTCAAGCAGGTTTCTCCTTCTTGTTGATCCCTCCCCACCTGCCTCAGACCAATCTGACAGCTCCGTCCTTTCGCAGTCATTCGGTAGTAGTGCTACTGAAGCACTCTTGCTGAAGGAAATTGAGGTTTCCCCCACCCTAGGGTACGTTCTGTGCCTCTCAGTGGAGTTCCACACAGAGTGGTATTGATTTGTCAGCTAAGGTGGTAATCAGCAGAAGGTTTCCTCATTCAGGTTTAACCTGACTCCGTGAAGGTTAATGGGGTCCACAGTCAGTGTTGAGGACTATTCCAAATGCAGACCACTGTGTCGTTGGCTGAGTTGGGCCTACCCTGTGGGTGAGCTAGGACCTTCCCAGGGATGGAGATGTGGCTGCCTGGGACATGGACAATAAGGTGTGATTCTGTGTTGCCTGACTACTAAATGAGAAGACAGCCTCCTGCTTTTCGCACAAGCCCCCAGGTATTGATAAGAAGTACTTTAACAGGGCAGATTATGCCGCTGTGACTTCTGCTGCCTAGTTCAATTACGGGAGTCTTAATTCCCAATTTAAATCCATCCCATTTTACTCCCTTGTGCTTTTCTTGATGGTTTGCTTGCTCACATTTCAGAGGGCAGCTAAACATCGCATCAACCACATTGCCGTGTGTCTGGAGCCCCGTTTGGGCCGCGCCAGGCCGGGTAAGAAGGGCGGATTTTCTCCCCTGAGATAATGGGCTCCACGTGTTGGCAGAGAGTCACTTGTGAAAAGGAGTGGAGGGAAGAACTGAGACAGGGCGGACGGTGGGAAGCTATCGACTTTTCTGACAGTGTAGGTGGATAAAGGGCTCTGTTTTATAGCACTGACAGGAAACAAACTGCTTCAGTTATACTCTAAATCGGGTATTCCCAACCTGGGGTCCATGGACCACTTGGTTAATGGCAGGGGTTCATGGCACAATGAAGGTTGGGAACCCCTGCTCTAAAAACTAGAAATCACACAATACTAAATTACAATAATCTTTTTGATGGCTTAAGGAATCAACTGGATTTTATGCTTGGTTTTGCCATAAATAATTTTCATGTTGTGTTTTAAGAGACTGATCTACTGGAGCATAAATTCGCCATGTCTCTTCCCATTTCCCTTTCATCGTTTCTCCTTATTTTCCTTCCTCTCGATACTATGTGTGTTCATTCCTAATTAGCAAAGAAGCTGTTCTGATTCCAGTGCTCCTGTCTGATTTAATTCAGCTTATTTTGTTTATCTGCCTAGTAGATAGACGTGATTTGTCTCTGGTTGATTTTATATCCGAACCACTGCTTTCTAACACAATTTTGAGGCTTTAGTTTGTTCACCACAAGAATGTGAACCTGTCCAGTTAACTTTGCACCACGGTCAACAGACAGAAGGTGACCATTTGATGAAGGTCGAAGTGGGTACAGTGTAGAGGTTTCCCAGCATCTGGAGCCTGAGCAGAGCCTGACTGTCTTGTCCTTTCCCACAGGAGGAGCACACCAGCAGCAATGTGATGCAGAGCTGAGGAAAGAAATAACTGCTATTTGGCCAAACTTGTCCCAGAAGATTCTGGATATACTGGTGCCTCCCCATAGACGTAAGTGCTCTTCTTAAATCCAGATATTTTAATACGATAGTACACAATATGAATGGAAGTGACTGCACTTTTCGTGCACTTAGGGCAAATGCATAATGTATGTCAGAGGAGAGTTAACCATTTCAGTTGGTTATTTCAGTTCTGATCGTAGAGGGATCAGAAGTGGAAGGAGTGAGTAGTTTCAAGTTCCTGGGTGTCAAGATCTCTGAGGATCTAACCCAGTCCCAACATATCGATGCAGTTATAAAGGCGGCAAGACAGCGGCTATACTTTATTAGGATACACTCAAATACACTCAAAAGCTTCTGTAGATGTATCGTAGAGAGCATTCTGACAGGCTGCATCACCGTCTGGTGTGGGGGGTAGGGGCTACTGCACAGGAGCGAAAGAAGCTGCAGTGGGTTGTAAATTTAGTCGGCTTCATCTTGGGTACTAGACTACAAAGTACCCAGGACATCTTCAAGGAGCGGTGTCTCAGAAAGGCAGTGTCCATTATACGGACCTCCAGCACCCAGGCCATTCCCTTTTCTCACTGTAGGAGGTACAGAAGCCTGAAGCCACACACTCAGTGAATCAGGAACAGCTTCTTACCCCCTGCCGTCTGATTCCTAAATGGACATTGAACCCTTGGACTCTACCTCACTTTTTTAAAAATATATAGAATTTCTGTTTTTTGCACGATTCTTAATCTATTCAATATACATATACTGTATAAAGTATACTGAACAATATTTACTTATTATTATTAATTTTTTTCTCTTCTATATTATATATAGTTGGTCTCTGGAGAGTTGTCATTCTTTGACTTGAAACTCCTAAATCTTATCGTGTTCCTCATCAGTTCAAGTAATACATTTCCACCCTGTTGGTTCAAGGTCAGCTGACCTACATGGGTCACCTTTTTATTGGCTCTGGTCCAGGGTTACAACCACCATTGTTCTATTGTGTCTGCCCTCAGCCTTGTGCTGTTGTTCTTTTGAACTCAAACCAGGTGATCCAGACGCTGAGTCTGACAAGATTACAGATTGCTTCTTCTGCAAGCCTACAACTTCACATAATAAATAGATACTTGTCTGAGAATGTTCTCAAGTTTAACAGGTCATTAGCTTGTGGTGAACTACATATACCTGTCTGGACACGCCTCCCCCCCCCCCCCGGCTGACTGCTCCTGTGGCCCCTCCCACTGACCGTGGCTCCTCCCATGGACCCCGGTATAAAGGCGATTGGGGACTCCATCCCGGCCTCAGTCTCCAGGATGCAGTGTGGTGGTCAATTGCTGCTTGTTCTTTCTTCCAGCCAATAAAAACCTATATCTCGCCTCCCATCTCCAAGAGTTATTGATGGTGCATCATAGCTGAAACTCCTTGTTCAGCTGCTCTGATTAGGTTTTCAGAGCAAGATTCAGTTCAAACAGTTTACAAAATGGTGGCTGCAATGACAGCCTCACAAAATGGCCACCTCTATTCCTGCATTCTTTCTGGCCAACAGAATTTATCCACTGCCATATTTTTCAAGAGACCTGGTGCCTCTCCATTCTTCACTGTGAAGAACATTTCATGGCTCTGTTTAACCATGATGACTCTTTGTTTAAAAAAAAGTGTCTGAAGAAGTTGTATTATTTATTACTCAGCTGAGCCCGAGCTGTTTTGAATTGTAAATGGCCACTCTCATATGTTTCTTCCTTCCTTTAGCTACAGAGTTGACGGTGGGGAAAGTCTATGCAGCACTGATGATTTTTGATTACTACAAACAGAACAAAAGCAAACGAATGCAGCAGCAGCAGCAGCCTGGTGGCTTGTCACAGGTAGGTGGAGCAACTCAGTGGTGAATCAAAGCACGTGGATGGAATCACTGTTTCTGTATAAGGGAAACTTCTCTAAATGACTTTCCAGTAAATAAACATAAACTTTGCATGATTCAAAATACTCTCTCTGTGTTTGTATCTGTCTCTGTGTGTCTCTCTCTTTGTCTCTATCTCTGTCTCTGTCTCTCTCTGTGTCTCTTTGTCTCTCTGTCTCTCCCTCTGTCTTTGTGTCTCTTTCCCTCTCCCTCTTTCTTCTCCCTACCACCACCCCGCCCCCGACTTTTACCACAGGAGATGCATAGGGTGTATTTGTTTCTTTCTGTACAAAGAAATGTGCTTTTTTTTTCTGTAGAAATAAATAAATTTTTATACTTCCTCAATTACTTATATAATGTCAGTGGAATTAAAATGTTGGTTATTAGCTGAGAAAAATTTTGGTATCCATTTTACTAGCTGCAGTCCTGGGCTGTTTGTTAACTTACAGAGTGGTGGGTCATTGCCCTTTGTTGAAGAAAATTGATGCATGCTAAATGAATGAGTGCCAGAAGGCAACCAAACGTACCTCTATGTACATGTAACTAGTGTTTGCCTTCATCTTACTACAGCATAAGTGATCCCACCGCAGTGTGGGACCAAATTTTACAGTTCTGTTTCTCCTGTAGGGCTGTTGTTGTTGTTGTTGTTGTTGTGGTCTTGCCAACAATGTCCCAAAGCTTCAACACCAGCATGCGTCTCTCACTGCCTGAGCCGGTTTGCCGCTTCATTCTGTCCCACTGCTGTTCAGTTTTGATTTTGTATGCACAGTCCCAGCTCTCTGCCTCTGTCTCCTGTCCTCTGCACCTTCCAACACTCCTTCAGCTAGCACTCACCCAGATGGAACTGAGACTGAAAATGGATTTGTGAAAACATGCCTGCTACACTGATGATCAGACAATGTCACTCTGTTTCTCTGGATTCCAAGTCAGGTTTTTGTCTAATCTGAGCAAAAGTTCATTCATTTTAAATTGTACTCTTTGATGACATGAAGACTTGGTAATTGATTGAAGGAAAAAAAAATTGGATTGTTATAGTTTCCTTGAAACTATAAAATTCTCACAGCTGACTGAATACAGACACATCATTACAGTAGTTTATGTCATTCAATGGAGCAATTTTACAGCAAGTTACTGATTTGTCCTCCCGCTTTCAGAGTGTGGGATTGACAGGCCCATAAGAGAGATGGGCCCTGCAATGGGATTTGCAGTTCACCACTGTGAGCTCCTTTTCCTGCAGTGGGGGCAAATGAATCAGTCTCATCAGGTTTTTGCCTATGATTTTTCCTGCACGTTTTTTGTTTGGTTTGCATCCCTTTCATTCCAGAATCGCGCTGTGTTGTATTTCACACAGACTCGAACATCGTTCTTTCAGCGCGTGGTGGGAGCCTTGACACCAACACAGGAAGAGCCCCCCTCATACAACGACACACTGCGACCAAAGAACTCACACAATGGCGGCAATGCGTACGTATTTCAAATTTCTACTTAGTCTCTTGAAGATCTGTGCAGATCAGAGCCGAGTGCGATAGCCAGGGGGGACGTTAATGATCTGTGGGGATTAAGAGATGTAGAGAAGTGCTGGATTGCAGATCATACACTGAGAATTAACTGAGGCTAGGGGAGGGAAAAACCAGAGGACATGGGTTAAGGGTGAAAAGGGGAAAGTTTAAAGGGAACGTTAGGGGGAGCTTCTTCACACAGAGAATGGTGGGAGTGTGGAATGAGCTGCTAGTTGAAGTGGTGAATGCAGGCTCACTTTAAACATTTAAGAAAAACTTGCACAGGTACATGGATGAGAGGTGTGTGGAGGGATATGGTCTAGGTGCAGGTCAGTAGGACTTGGCAGAAAAATGGTTCAGCACAGTCAAGAAGGGCCAAAATGCCTGCTTGTGTGCTGTAATGTTCTGTGGTTCTAAAAGATTTCTGCTTGTTCCAAAGCTAAAAGTATTCCAAAGTTCATTTATTATCAAAGTTTGTCTGCAGTGCACAACTCTGAGGTTCATCTTCTCCAGGTAGCCATGAAACAAAAAAAACCACAGCAGTCAGTTCAAAGAGAAACAGCAAGCCCACTAGTCCCCCAACCTCCTGCACAAATGCAGGATCACCAACCCCCAAAACCTCTCACCTGCACGAAACATAGGAAGAACATCAGCTACCAAATCCCCTTCCCCCACATAAAAAACAAGAAAGAAAGGGCATAAATATAGAATATAAAAACAGTAGTCGATAGTCCAAATCCATAAACACAGAAAAACCTTGGTAACATCCTCCAACATTATCGACAGAGAGAAACTCAGAAGCCTACCCTCCGGGCACGGCAACAGGCCACACAGGCTCCCCTCTCTGACAGCAGAATTTCCACCAGCGGCAAGTCGGCAAGCAGTCAGCAGTTGCTCTCCTCATTCGCCTCAATGTTTCATCTCCCTTGTCGCTTTAATCAGTGAACAATGGAGGCTTTAATCGGCAAAATGGAGTCGAACGTCTGCTCGCACCCTGTCCTTCAGCCTCCTCGCCTCGAAGCTCAAGCTCACTCCCTCCTGGAATCCTTTCGGACACAGCAAAGCAATGGATCACCCAAACAATCTCAAATCACTGGCTCCAACAGTTCTAGAAACATGTTCAAGATGAAAAACAGACGTTAATGACTAAGTGTTGTTTGAGTAAATGGTGAAAAACTCCTTGCATGCTTCTTGTTGCATTGGTTGGAGGGAGACTTGTTATGCTGGGGCTATCAGGAACTACTGTGTGGAATAAAAACAGACAGTGCTGTAGATATTCAAGTCAGGCAGAATCTGTGGAGAGAGAAGTAGAGTTAATGTTTCAGAATGATCAAAATGTTGACTCTGTTTTTCTCTCTTTAGAGATGTAGTAATGTCCCATGTCACCACCCACACATTCCATTAACCTCAGCTTAATGGCCGGATCCATTTGGACATTGTAGTGCACATCTCTTCTTACATAAGAAGCCCAAAACTGCTCACAATACTCCAAATGTGGTCTGATCGATACCTTACAAAGCCTCAGCAACACACCCTTGCTCTGATATTCTCGTCCTTAACACTCCCTGCCCCTAAACTATCTTTGCATCATCTGAAAACTTGGCCACAAGGTAATCAATTCCATCATCCAAATCATTGACATATAATGTAAAGAGAAGCGGACCAACACTGACCCCTGAAGGACACCACTTGTCACTGGCAGACAACCAAAATGGGCCTCCTTTATTCCCACTCTTTGCCTCCTGCCAGTCCTCTATCCCATGCTAGTATCTCTCCTGTAATATCATGGGCTCTTATCTTGTTACGCAACCTCATGTGTGGCACCTTGTCAAGGGCCTCCTGAAAATCCAAGTACGTAGCATACACTGCCTCTCCTTAGTCTGTCCTGCCTGTTATTTCCTCGAAGAATTCCAACAGATATGTTAGGCAAGATCTCCCCTTGAGGAAATCATGCTAGCTTTGGCCTATTTTATCATGCACCTCCAAGTACCCAAAACCACATTCTTAATAATGGACTTCAACATCTTCCCAACCCCTGAAATCGGGCTAACTGGCCTTTTATTTTATTTCTTCTGCCTCCCTCTCTTCATAATGTGTGGAATGATATTTGTAATTTTCAAGTCTTCTGGAACCGTTGCAGAATCCAGTGATGCTTCAAAAATGATTTCTCATGCCTTCACAATCTTTTAACCAGGAGTGTAGTCCATCTGGTCCAGCTGACCTAAGTCCCTCAGACATTTCAGCTTCCTAAGCACCTTCTCCTTAGTCATAACCACGATACTCACTTCTATCCCCCAACACTTGCTAGTGTCTTCCACAGTGAAGACTGAAGCAAAATACTTATTAAGTTTGTCCAATATTGCTTTGTCCCCATTACGAGATCATTTTCAATGGTCTGATATCCACTCTCACTGCTCTTTCATTTTTTATATATCTGAAAAAAACTTTTGGTATCCTCTTTTATAGTTTTGCGAGCTTACCATCATATTTAATCTTTTCTCTCCTTATAGTTTATTTAGTTACCTTCTGTTGGTTTTTAAAAGCTTCCCAATCCTCTAATTTCACACTAATTTTTGCTATGTTATATGCCCTCATTTTCTTTTATGACGCCTTTAGCTTCCTTTGTCAGCCATGGTCTCCTCACCCTCTCTTTAGAACACTTCATCTTCGGGATGTACCTATCCCGTGCCTTCCAGATTGCCCATAGAAACTTCAACTCTTGCTGCTCTGCTATCATTCCTGCTGGTATCCTGTTCCAATCATCTTTGGCTAGCTCATCACTCATGCCTCTGTATTTCCCTGAACTCCACTGATGCATCTGACTTTATCTTCTCCGTTTCAAACTGTAGGGTGAATTCTTTCATATTCTGATCACCGTCTCCCAAGGGCTCCCTAATCAAATTTGGTTCATTACACAACACCCAGTCCAAGATTACTGTTCCCCATGTGGGCGTCAATGACAAGCTGCCCTAAAAAGATCTCCTAGGCATTCCACAAATCCTCTCTCTTGGGATCCAGAACCAGCCTGATTTTCTCAATCTACCTACATTTTGATATCCCCCATGACTATTTCTATCTCCCGTTGTGATTTGTAGACCACATCTTGGTTACTGTTCAGAGGTTTGCATATAGTTCCCATATGGGTGTTTTAACCCTTGCCGTTTCTTTTCTCTACCCACAATGATTCTAAACCTTCTGCTGCCATGTCAGCTCTTTCTAATGATCTGCTTTCATTTTTAAACAACAGAGCCACCCTTTGCTTACCTGCTTGGCCTTTTGATACAAGATTTATCCTTGGATGTTAAGCTCCTAACTATGATCTTCTTTCAGCCGTATCTTCCTACCGATCTACAAGACCTTTATCCATATACTGTGTGCATTCAAATATAACACCTTAAATCCTGTATGCATCACCCTTTTCAATTTTGCCCCCATGTTACACTTCTGTCATAATCATATCCCTGTCCATCCTCACAGTTTCACTACATGACATCGACTTGTATACCAACTGCCCCATTTTCAACACTGTCACCACTTTGTGTGTGTAACTCTGGATTTGCAGCATCTGCAGAATCTCTTGTGTTTAAATCTGAATGTCACTGGCATTTCAGTTGCCCTTTGACGTTTAACTTTGTTTTCATTTGTGTTATTGTGATTCTCAGTGGTTACTATGATCGATCACTATATTTTATCTTCAGTTGGGAATGGGATTGATGGGGTTATTCTGAGAGCTGGCATAGACTCAGTGGGTTGAATGGCCTCCCTCTATTTCATAAGGAGATGCAAGTATGTGTGTTGCATCGACTGCAGTTTGCTTTGGATGTTTGAGAAGTACATCTACGTGTGTCACAAACAAACCTCTGAGCTCCCAGCTAGGAGATAACGCATGGGCTCTCCTGTTCTGACAAGCTCCTCTCTTCTTACACAGTCTGTACCAAGACAGTGGACAAAAGGAATCCTCCTGGCTGCGGACCCGAGAGGCTTTCACTGAGGGTAAAGTAGAAATACCTGAGAGCGGTCAGGCAGATGAAGCTCTAGTCACCCAGAGCATTCCTCAGGTACGAGCTCCGTTTTGATCACGTGAGGTAAAACTGCATTTTAATTGTTTCTGTTGGTAATTGTGGACAAATCCAATCAATACAACCAACATTCACATTTCACAGAGTCATGTTTGCTGGTTTAAGATTTGCTGTTAATGGTTTCAACAGCTCCCTACTTTAGACTTCAGTGTGCTTGGTATTACTAAGAGCATCCACCTACTGCAGTACCTTTACCTTCAACCCTGACCTTTGCAGTCGCGGCCAGAAGCTCCAATACACGCCACGATGGTCAGGTCTTCAGACAGATTGTAGTTATGGTATCTTTCATTCTTTAAACCAAAGAAACAATATGGATAAAACATAAATCGATTTTGAAAACCCAAGCAGGGGGAAAATAATTGATTTTGTGGGATTTGTTGTTAACAGGTTGAGGAATTCCCTTGATAGATGCGGGCACATACCAGGTTGCTCACATGTTGTAGGCAGAGATTTAATCTCACTGAACAAGGAAGATTATGGAAACTTGTAATGGATGGAGTGGGAATGAAAAGAGCTGACTTTCCCTCTCTCTTGCACAGGCTGTGGAGTTGAGAGAAATGGGCTATGACGTGAACCACTCAGACCAGCCCAGTCTGGAGAGCCATGGCCGTGCAGCGTCCATGCCTCGCCTGACAGCAGAGACCCAGGTAAGTGACTGATTGCAAACGGAAATGCTGGGGGAAGTTTCACTGCACCTACAGATGATTCATCTCAGAATACCTGCTCGGAAATCTTGACGAAAACGGGAATGTTGACAGTTGTGAACTTGAGTTTGGCCCAGATGCAAATAGGAGTTTTGGCTGTACCAAGTATATAAAAGCAGAACTGGGACTGGACTAAGTAAATGTGAACTAAAATCTTCACTATTTAGATTATGTTGGCAACAATTAGACCTGGGCATTCACAGATAATGATTAATTTATCAACAATATATTAGGTTTATTCATTACCATTACCTGCCTTTAGAGAACTCCACTTAAATGATCAAAAACAAACATTCAGTAACTGCCTCAGATTCCTTTTTTTATAGTTGTAAACTGTATTTCATCTCCCTCAGAGGAGAAGTTCAAAGGAGATCCTATTTTGTTAACCGCTGACAAACGTGCTTAAAATCAGTTCAAAAGTTAATCCTGTGTATGTGTGAACGACACTCTAAAATTAGAGGCAATTAAACAGTCAAAACTTAACTAAAGGAAAATAAACTGTCACTGATTCCATAAATTCTTTGCAAGACCATAAATCATAAGTCATAGGTGCAGAATTAAGCCATTCAGGGCATCAAATCTGCTCCGTCATACCGTCAAGGCAGAATTATTATCCCGCTCAACCCCATTCACCTGCCTTGTCCCCGTAACATTTGACACCTTGACTAATCACTTGATCATCTATCAACCCCTGCTTTAGATATACTCAATGATTTGACCACAGCCATCTAGGGCAACAAACTCCACAGATTCACTTCCTCCTCTCTGTTCTAAATGTATGTTCTCTATTTTGATACTGTGCTCTCTCATCTTAGATTCACCGACTATAGGAAACATCCTTGCCGCATCTTCTCTATCTCGCCTTTCAATATACTTGTGAAACTTCATCGCTGGGCCCTATCCAATGCTAGCAAGTCTTTTTAAAACCGTAAGACCATTAGATATAGAAGCAGAATTAGGTCACTTAGCCATTTCACCATGGCTGATCCAATTTTCCTCTCAGTTCCAATATCCTGCCTTCTCCTCGTGTCCTTTCATGCCCTGGCCAGTCAAGAATCTATCAACCTCTTCCTTAAATATACATAAAGACTTGACCTCCACAGCTGCCTGTGGCAACAAATTCCACAGATACACCACTCTCTGGCTAAAGAAATTCCTCCTCATCTCCGTTCTGAGGCTGTGTCCTCTGCTCTTAGACTCTTCTATGATAGGAAATATCCTTTCCACATCTAGTCTATCAAGGCCTTTCACCATTCAATAGGTTTCAAAGAAGTCACCGCTCATTCTTCTGAATTCTAGTGAATACCGGCCCAGAACCATCAAGTACTCTTCATTTGACAAGCCATTCAATCCTGGAATCATTTTCATGACCGTCCTTTGAACCCTCTCCAGTTTCAGCACATCTTTTCTAAGATAAGGAGCCCAAAACTGCTCACAATACTCCAAGTGAAGCCTCACCAGTGTCTTATAAAGCTTCAGCATTACATTCTTGCTTTAATATTCTAATCCTCTTGAAATGAATGTTAACATTGCATTTGCCTTCCTCACCACAGACTCCCACAGAATATTATGCGCCTCAGTATTTTGTATTTTCTCACCATTCTGAAAATAGAGAACCCTTTGATTTCTTCTACCAAAGTACATGACCATACACTTTCCAATATTGTATTCCTTCCGCCATTTCTTTGCCTATTCTCCTAATCTGTCTAGGTCCTTCTATAGCCTCTCTGCTTCTCCAAAACTACCTTCCCGTCCACCTATCTTCATATTGTCTGCAAAATTGGCCACAAAGGTATCAATTCCATTATCTAATTTACTGACACATAATGTAAAAAGAATCGGTCCAACACAGAAGCCTGTAGAACACCACCAGTCACCAGCAGCCAACCAGAAAACACTTACTTTATTCCCGCTCTTTGCCTCCTGCCAATCAGCCACTGCTTTATCCATGCTAAAATCCCTCCAGTAATACCATGGGCTTGTAGCTTGTTAAGCAGCCTCATGTGTGGCACCCGGTCAAAGGCCTTCTGAAAATCCAAGTACACAACATCAACCGATTCTCCTTTGTCTATCCTGCTTGTTATTTCTTTAAGGATTTCCAACAGATTTGTCTTGAGGAAATCATGATAACTATGGCCTATTTTATCACGTGCTTCCAAGTAGCCTGAGACCTCATCCTTAATATTCGACACCAACATCTTCCCAATCACTGACGTCAAACTAACTGGCCTATAATTTCTTCTCATTTGCCTTTCTGTCTTCTTGGAGTGGAGTGACATTTGCAATTTTCCAGTCTTCGGAAACCATTCCAGAATCTAGTCATTCTTGAAAGATCATTACTAATGCCTCCACAATCTTCGCAGCCATCTCTTTGAGAACCCTGGGGTGTACACCATCTGGTCCAGGTGACCTATCTACCATCAGACTTTTCAGTTTCCCAAGATCTTTAACCTCCCACACTTCATGACCCCTGACACCTGGAACTTCCACCATAATGCTAGTATCTTTCACAGTGAATACTGATGCAAAATACTTATTCAGTTCATCCACCATTTCCTTGTCCCCCATTACTACTTCTCCAGCATGGTTTTCCAGCTGTCTAATATCCACTGTCACCTGCCTTTTACACTTCATGTATCTGAAGAAACCTTTGATATCCTCATTAATATTATTGGCTAGCTTACTTTCATAACCCACCTTTATCTTCTTAATGACAGTTATTAGTCGCCTTCTGTTGGTTTTAAAAGCTTCCCAATCCTCTAACTCCCCAGTAATTTTTCTAACTATTATATGCCCTCTGTTTGGCTTTTATGTTGGCTTTGATTTCTCTTGTTAGCCATGGTTGTGTCATTTTGCCTTTTGAATACTTCTTCCTCTTTGGGATGTATATATCCTGTGCCTTCTGCTTTGCTGTTCTGCTGTCATCCCTGCCAGTGTTATTTTCCAATCAATTCTGGCCAAACCAACTGCTCTCTCGTGCTTCTGTAATTCCCTTCGCCCCACTGTAATCTGACTTTATCTTATCCCTCTCAAACTGCAGGGTGAATCCTATCATTATGATGACTGTCTCTTAAACTTCACCTAAAACTCCCTAATCTGGCTCATTAAACCACACCCAATCCTGAACTGTCTTTCCCCTAGTTGGCTCAATAACAAGCTGCTCTGAAAAGCCATCTCACTGGAATTGTACAAATTCTATCCATTGAGACCCAGCACCAAGCTGATTTCCCCAATCTACCTGCATACTGAAATCCCCCATGTCTATCATAACATTGCCCTTTTAACATTCTTTTTCTGTCTCCTGTTTTAATTTGTACCCACATCCCAGCTACTGTTCGAAGGCCTGTATATACAGCACAGTGTAAACATTTAGGCACCCTCGCTATATATATATAGACATAAGAGTCTTGCACAGTACTGTATGGATCAGAGAGAGGGTTTGTACATCTGACTGGAGCAAAGGATGTTGAGAGTGGTAAGGGTGGAGTGCCAGTGCCACAGGAAGGGTGTAGGATAGGTGGCAGAGAAGGAGTGCTGTGGCATGGGGTAACACAGGTGCAGACACACACTGAGCCCTGAGACACCAGGCAAGGTAATTTGATTCCAAACAAATGGTTTATTGATCATTACAGAATGTCCCTCTGGTGCTTCCCTCTGCCCTCCCCTCTCCCTTCCCCCTTTCCCAACCATAATTCCTCTTTCCCATTCTCAGTCCACAATAGAGACCCATGTCAGAATCAGGTTTATCATCATTTACATATTATTTGTGGCCACAGACCTGTGCAATACATAAAATTAAAGCATTCATTTGCACAGTACTGTAAATCAATAAGCCCATTCTCAAGTCTATATATTTCTTGGAGATAACGTTTTATGCTTTTTTGGTATCTTCAAGCATTTTCACCTCTTTTCAGTATTGAAGCATTGTATGGAAGTTTTGAACCAATGTGCTTCCTATCTGAGCACGGCCATTGCGAAGTAGCATTAGAATATTGTGTTTTTACTTTGTGCCGTTGTGACATCTATTGTTTCTTGCACCATCTAGTCTGGTTAAAATGTCATTTCATGTAAGAAAAAGAAATTTGCTTGATATATTGAGTTCATCTACACTAACGTTTCATGTTTTTTGTATCTGTCTTTCCCATCCCAACCTCCACTTGGACTCTCAAACCTACCAACCATTTATCCTATTTTGTTCCATTTCCATCTCCCTGATCTGTTTAATTTCTCCTTTTATGTTATCCATGTTTTGTGGTGATAAACATTCTGGTTGATTTATTTTGCTTTTATGAATTTGCTTCATGTTTCATTTGGCTTTGGTTAATTCTGTTAACCTTCCACCCATTGCACCTTCCACCTTTTCCCTTTCAACCCACCCTTTTTGTGATCCATTGCCTGTAAAACCCTGTGCTGTTGGCTGCTTCACTTACCTGTGTCATCTTACTCGATCCTTTGCTGAAGAAAATATCTCGATCATCTGGGAGTGTCCTTGCAGTATGTAACTCATATTATGTCTACATGGATTTTGTTCCTTCACTCTTTTGATCCTTTTTTTTTGCATTTTCGTATGTCTTCTTTCCAATGAAGCCCCAAATAGTAGTTTTGGTATGCTGGATGTCATTTCAGTTAAAATGCATTTAAGTATTTGTTAAGGCTTCACTTCTGCAAAAAGGATTGCATTTGCTAAACCCATGATTGTACTTCCAAAGACCAGCACCTCCATTTCAGAAGGTTCATTGGATTGTGTGTGTTTCTTGAATATATTTGTATGAAATCTGAAATGATGACACATATGCAAAACTTACTGGGTTCGGTTTACGTGGCATTTGAAAACACGCTCAAATTCTACCCAAAAAGAATGCAGACATGATGAAAATTGTAACTGGGAATCATTCGTTCAGAGTGGATTCCTGTGGCCAGTGAATTATCTGGGACTACAGCTCTTCAACTATGGAATAAAAACTAGTATCACTTTATATCATGCTGAAAATTCTACTTTAGAATAATTCCAATAGTTAAAGTAACTTGAACTTAAATCAGAAATTTGGTTGATTTGGCTGCCAGAGATGCATTTCTGACTGATCGTATCAGTGGTCATAATTCAGGGAAACTTATGGAAGAAGCTATTGAAATTTTACTATCAAGAAATATGATGATACTATAAATTATCAATGCTATAGAAACTGCATGGTTCTTATTATCACAGCAAATTTAGTCAGCCTTAGCTCAGTGGATTGATATATTCCTGTACAATACAAGGGATCTAAGAAGATCATTAGTTATAAGATAAAGCATATTGCAAGAATTGTGAAAATTGTTTACAATACATTGAGCAAAGTAAATATCCTGTTTATTCAGTAACACTAAATGTCATCCTAAGTTCTGTTCATACATCAGACCCATCAGAAAGAAAATGATAAACTCCATCCAAGCATATTTTTAGTGTCTAGAATACAGGTTCTGACTACAGTGGAGCAGTAAGCTGTTGCCACTGTGAGAGTGCTGTTGGTCTGCAAAACTGACTTCTACTTATCTCAGCTGCTGTGTCCTTTCTGTGCAGCCGATCCCAGACACAAGTCCCATGAAGCGCTCGGTATCTACACTGACCCCACAGCGTGCTCAGGGGATGCATCTGCCCGATTACTCCCTAGAACGAGTTATACCAGTTCGGATGCCACATCATCACCACCATCACCATCAGCACCGTTGCCATCGCAGGAGAGAGAAAAAGCAACGATCGCTTGAGCGGTCTCCCAGCAAAAATGCTGATGGACAAGCAGGTAACAAATTGAGCAGCAGACTGAGCATGAGAAGACAGCTAGATATCTGGAAGCTCAAAGAGTTTTTTAAATACAGAATCTTGGAATTGTACATCTTACAGTAAAGAACACTTATATTTGTGTCATCTGTTCGTAGGCTGGGTTAACACTGAAGGTAGACTGTTCCCTCCTTTCGCCTTTGAAGGAGTCCCAGCCCTAATGGCTAAAATGCCTCTCTAATTTGATTAAGCCCAATGCTTACTTGTTGCAACTTATTGTTATATAAGGGGCTCTGGACAATGGAAGCAAAAAAGTCTGCGGATGCTGAAAATCTGAAATAAAATCAGATAATGCTAGATATGTTCATTCCAAAGATGTATGGGTTGGTCGGTTAATTGGCTGGCCATATGGGTGTAATTGGGCAGTGTGCACTCATTGGGCTGGAAGGGCCCATTTCTAAATTTAAAATGCGCCAGGCAGGATCAGTGGAAAAAGCAACAAAGATAATGCTTTAGATTAAAGACCTTCCATCAGAATTTGAAAACCTCTCCTATCAGATTCCTTCTTCTTCTGCACTCTTTATCTTTTCCACCAACCTGATTTCACCAATCACCTTCTAGTTAATCCTCCTTCCTTTCCAGTCCTGAAGAAGAGGCTTGATATGAAACGCTGACTGTTATTCATTCCATAGATGCTGCCTGACCTGTTGAGTTCCTCCAGCGTTTTGTGCGGGTTGCAGAGACAAAACAAGTTATTTTTAAGTAGCATAGAAGCTGAGAGCTTCTGCAAAGATTGGACAACTGACCGGACATTAGATTTGCGGCTTGCTGGTGTGCTGGAAACAAGATGCTGGAGGAATTCAGGGGGTCAGGCAGCAGCTGTGGAGAAAAATGGGCAGTCAATGTTTTGGTTCGAGACCTGATATCTGGACCCTTCATCTCAACCCAAAATGTTGGCTATCCACTTCTTTCCACAGATACTGCCCAACTGGCAGATTTCTTCTGGCATCTTTGTTGTTCCAGATTCCAGGAGCTGCATTTTGTTGTGTCCTAGGTGTGCTGGGTCATTGTTGCATGTAGCACTGGCACCAAGTCGGAAGTCACAAACTAAGGCGATTTTAGAGAAACCTTGCTTAAGGGATAATTATAGTGGATGGCTCCTCTTTATGAACGTTAAAAGCTAACTCATGCATTTCAGAGACAGAGCTACTTTCCAGGATATCAGAAGATGGCAAGGCCAGTGTGAATTCAATGATAAACTCCTTGTACTTTTTTTTAATTTTAAAAACCTTCAACAATAGAAAGAAAGTTTTAATAACCAAGATAAGGAGTGGAACAAATCCTGTATTCCAGTGTGCACTGAGTGTTTCCAAGGTGCCTGAGTTAGAAGAATACATTGGGAGAGCCCTGAGCAGTCAACTTTTTAAAAACATTGGTCTTTATTGTTGATACTATTGCATTTAATTAAGTGCTAAAAGCATGTTTTGTATCAAGAAAATCTAGTCCAGCTAAATGGATGTAGTTCAGAGATTAAGGGTCTGAAACCATGTCATTTTTGGGATCTGGATACGAAGAAACGATTAAATAATAACATTTACTTTCCCTGAAGAAAGTCAAGGGAAGCAAAATTAGCAAGCAGTCTGTGGAAAGAGAAGCCAGTTAAGGTGTTGGGTTCGCAGTTTAAATGCATAGAGAGGTGGGAGGAGTGAGGTGGAAGACAAATGACCACCTGAAACAACGCATACAAAATTCTGGAGGAACTCAGCAAATCAGGCAGCATCTGTGGAAGGAAGTGAACAGGTGATGATTCAGTGAAGAGACCCTTCGACAGGCCTGGAAAGGAAGGGGGCAAAAGCCAGAAAATAAACAGAGGGGGAGGGGAGGAGCACAAGGTGATTCCAGGTGTGACCATATAGAGTTGGATTAAACACCATCAGGTGAAAAAGAGAACAACTACCGCCATAAGTGAGGTATTTTGATGAAATAGGATTAGAGAGGGCCAGAAGTATGATAATGGAAAGAAACAAGAGAACAGTTTATGTGAAGTTAGAAAATTCAGAGTTTTGCTGTTGCTAAGTGTCTAGATGGAAGATGGTTTTTTTTTGGTTTACACTGGGCTTCACTATGGCAGTGGAGGAGAACACACACAGATGGGTCACAATGGGAGGGAGACTGAATGCAACAGGAGGCCTGCAGATTGAGTGTGGGTGCTCTGCAAAGAATCATCCACTTATGTTTAGTTTCTCTGAGTGTAGAGGAGACTACACTGTGAACACCAAGTTCAGTACACTAGACTGGAAGTAGTACTAGTGAGTCACCGCTTCACCTGGGAAAGTTGCTTGAGTTCCCGGATGGTGGGAAGCGAAGAGGTGAATGGACGAGGCTGCATCTCCTCCAGTCACACAGGGAAGTGCCCTGGAATGGGAGAGTGGACCAGGGAGTCGCAATGTTGGTGGCCCCTGTGAAGTGGAGAAAGGTGAAGATTTGGTGGGATCAAGTTGGAGCTGGCACAATTTTAAACAATAAATTTATTTTGTGGAGTGGAAGGTAAATGTCAAGGGAGCTCTTTCTTTGGCCTAGTGTGGTGGAGATGGTGAGAGACTGTCAGAAAGAAGTCAGTGGTGCTGATGGCATCTGTTGCCTCGAAGGACAATGGGTACGCGCTATGGGTCAAGCCTGGCCAGAAGTATGGAGATCCTGGGATGTCTAGCATCCCCGACTCACCCTTACTGGAGTAGTCCAAAGGAAAACGAAACAACATGCTTGGCTGCAAGAGCTGCCAGAAAGGTGTCAGTGATGTCCAACCACCTTAGGGGCTCCACTCCAGATATTCTGCCTGGGTTTACTCCTGTAGCCTTTGTCTCTCCTGAGGCTGCCCATAAGGTAGTGGGGCTAGATGGGGATCTGGTTCACGAGATGGTAGTGCAAGAGGCAGTTTGTATTGCTCAGTTGCTGAGGTAGGGCTAGTGTATGTGTGTCATCTTCAAGCATCAGTGAAGTCTATAAACCCTGTTTATTGAGGAAGACGGTCAGAGAAGTTGACATTCTACTTACCTTGTAGGGCAACTGGATGACCTCTGTTCTGCAGCTCACCCAGGAGATCAGTCATCTAAAGAGCAGGAGCGCGGTAGGTCACAGGAGCGGAAGCCTCCGTCATCCGTCGAGAAGCAGCGCTACTATTCCTGTGACCGATATGGCAGTCGGGAGGCCCCACAGCCCAAGTCAACTGATCACAGCCGGTCTGCATCTCCGAGTACTGGTCCAGAGCAGGGGCTCCATAGACAGGTGAGGAGAAATTAACTCATCATCTCACTAACCAGTGTGTTCTGCTAAGTACGAAATAACTGATAAGAAGGACAACAAGCCGGCAACTGTGTGATGTGCAGAATTGGAGATGAGCACCGAATCTGCACCTTTTCTTCTATGCTGTGTTTTAGGGTGTGCACTTATGCAGGTTTGTGTAGCTCAGTGAATCTCAGGGGTTGTCCAAAGTAATCATGAAATGCTAAAAGCCACACAAAAGCACAAATGTACCTACATGTCTCCTGTTCTTAACTGATTGGCTGACCTTCAGCAGGCATTAGTACAGGCTGAACTGACCCCACATTGTGAGTGATGGGAAGATGCAGGAGCAAGTAAGGATTCCCCAGCGTTCAATCAGACTCTCTGGAGCCTGAAGTGGACAGGAGCAAGGAATAACTGAAATTGGCCTATTATTGTCACATGTACAGAGATATAGTGAAAAGATTTTGTCTGTGTGCCATCCAGTCAAATTATTCCACACAAGTAGGGGAAGATGGTTTTTGTGGTGCATTTGTAACTCTGCAATTTCTTTGCATCTTGAGGGAAGAACAGTTGCCATACAAGATGTGACAAATCCGTGACGGATGCTTTCTATCTGTGCATCTGTAAAAACTGGTGAAAGCGATTGTGGGCATGCAGAATTTCCTTAACCTTCCAATGGAGTAGAGGAGCTAGTGAGCTTTCTTGGCAAGGACCAAGACAAATTTACACTGGGAACATATATCTCTCAGTCATCTCCACCTAAATATTATTGATACATGAAGAGGCATGTGCTTTGTCCCACTTCCCACAGTCAATGATCAGCTCTTTTGTGTAGCTGTCACTGAGGGAGAATTTGTCTTAACACCGTGGCACTCAGTTCGCTATCTCCTTCCTGTCCTCCATGTCATCACTTCCAGAGATGCCAGCTTGTTTCCACAAGTAGCAAGGCCTTGTTTCCAAATTGCAAATACACATTTCCAAAGTCAGATTTTCTCATGGCATTGGAGGAGCCCGTTCAGTTCAGCTGGCTCCCAGACCAATCCCATTTTCCCGGTAATTTCCCTGCAACCTCCCCCACAAATACATCTGTTCAATGGAAAAGAATCCATTATTGACTTCTGTGGCAAACTCCCATGCTCGAGTGAGGACTGTGCATTTAATTAACCCATGAGTGGAACATCCTCTCCATATTGGAGCCTGACTTGCTGACTCGGAACCTACTCTGTCCCCATCGTGCATTTGTGCTACATTGCTGCAGCAGCATGAATGTTCAACCTGCACTACAAATCAGTCGACATTGGTTGGTAAGCTGATGGAGAAGATTCTGAGAGGCAGGATTTATGAACATTTGGAGAGGCATAATATGATTAGGAATAGTCAGCATGGCTTTGTGAAAGGGAGGTCGTGCCTTACGAGCCTGATTGAATATTTTGAGGATGTGACTAAACACATTGCTGAAAGTAGAGCAGTAGATGCAGTGTATATGGAGTTCAGCAAGGCATTTGACAAGATACCCCATGCAAGGCTTATTGAGAAAGTAAGGAGACATGGGATCCAAGGGAACATTGCTTTGTGGATCCAGAACTAGCTTGCCCACAGAAGGCAAAGTGTGGTTGTAGATTGGTCATATCCTGCATGGAGGTCGGTGACCAGTAGTGTGCCTCAGGGATCTATTCTGGGACCCCTACTCTTTGTGATTTTTATAAATGACCTGGATAAAGAAGTAGTGGGTTGGGTTAGTAAATTTGCTGATGACACAAAGGTTGGGGGGAGGGGTGTTGTGGATCGTGTGGAGGGCTGTCAGAGATTACAGCGGGACATTGATAGGATGCAAAACTGGGCTGAGAAGTGGCAGATGAAGTTCAACCGAGATAAGTGTGAGGCGGTTCATTTTGGTAGGTCAAATATGATGGCTGAATATAGTACTAATGGTAAGACTCTTGGCAGTGTGGAGGATCAGAGGGATCTTGGGGTCTGAGTCCATAGGACACTCAAAACTGCTGCGCAGGTTTACTCTGTGGTTAAGAAAGCATATGGTGCATTGGCCGTCATCAATCGTGGGATTGAGTTTAGGAGCCAGGAGATAATGTTGCAGCTATATAGGATCTTGTTCAGACCCCACTTGGAGTACTGTGCTCAGTTCTTTCCTGTCATCTCACTATAGGAAGGATGTGGAAACCATAGAAAGGGTGCAGAGGAGATTTACAAAGTTGCCTGGACTGGGGAGCATGCCTTGTGAGAATAGATTGAGTGAACTTGGCCTTTTCTCCTTGGAGCGACGAAGGATGAGAGGTGACCTGATAGAGGTGTATAAGATGATGAAAGGTAGTGATCATGTGGATAGTCAGAGGCTTTTTCCCAGGGCTGAAATGGCTAGCACGAGAGGTCACAGTTTTAAGGTGTTTGGAAGTAGGTACAGAGGAGATGTCAGGGGTAAGTTTTTTACGCAGAGAGTGGTGAGTGCATGGAATAGGCTGCCGGTAACGGTGGTGGAAGCGGATACGATAGGGTTTTTTAAGAGACTCCTAGACAGGTATATGGAGCTCAGAAAAATATAGGGCTATGGGTAACCCTAGGTGATTTCTCAGGTAAGGACATGTTCCACACAGCCACCAAAGACTCGAAAATTTCTACAGAGATACTGTAGAGAGCATTCTAACTTTTGCATCACCACCTGGGATGGACAGGTTTGGAAAAACCTGCAGAAAGATGCAAACTCCGCCAACTCCATCATGGGCATTAACCACCAATCACCCAAAACACCTTCAAAAGGTGATGCCTCAAAAAGACAGCATTCATCATTAACCCCATCACCTAGGACATGCCCTCTTCTCATTGCTACCATCAAGGAAGAGGTACAGGAGCTTGAAATCACACACACAGCATTTCTTCACAGCAGTCTCATGTGCGGCAACTTTATCAAAGGCCTTCTGAAAATCCAAGTGCACATCAGCTGATTCTCCTTTGTCTATCCTGCTTGTTATTTCTTCAAAGAATTTCAACAGATTTGTCAGGCAAGATTTTCCAATGAGGAAACCATGCTGACTATGGCCTATTTTATCATGTGTCTCCAAGTTCCCTGAAACCTCATCCTTAATTTTCAAGTCCAGCATCTTCCCAGCCACTGAAGTCAGACTAATTGGACTATAGTTTCCTTTCTTTTGCCTTTCTCAGTTCTTAAAAGAGAGGAATATCATTTGCAATTTTCTTGTTTTCCAGAACCATAACAGAATCTAGTGATTCTTGAAAGATTATTACTAATGCCTCCACAATCTCTTCAGCCACCTCTTTCAGAACTCTGGGGTGGACACCATCTAGTTCAGCTGACTTATCTACCTTCAGAACTTTCAGTTTCCCAAGAAACTTCTCTCTTGTTATGGTAACTTCACATACTTCCTGACAGGTGAAACTTCCACCAAATTGCTGGTGTCTACCACAATGAAGACTGATGCAAAATACTTATTCAGTTCACCCTCCATTTCTTGTCCCCCATTGCTAACTATCTAGCATTGTTTCCAGTGATCCAATTTTCACTCTCACTTCTCATTTACACTTTATGTATCTGAACAAATTTTTGGTATCCTTTTTAATATTGTTGGCTAGCTTAATTTTGCATTCCATCTTTAACTTCTTAATAACTTTTTAGTTGCCTTCTGTTGGTTTTTAAAAGCTTCCCAATCCTCTAACTCTTGACTAATTTTGCTCTGTTGTATGCCCTCTCTTCAACTTTTATGTTGGCTTTGACTTCTCTTGTTAGCCACGGTTGTATCATCTTGCCTTTAGAATACTTCTTCCTCTCTGGGATGTATATATCCTGTGCCTTCCAAAGTGCTTACTGAAATTCCAGCCATTACTGCTCTGCCGTCATCCCTGCCAGTGTTCTTTTCCAATCAATTCTGGTCAACTCTTCTCTTGTTCCTCTGTAATTCCCTTTACTCCACTGTAATACTGATACAACTGACTTTAGTTTCTCCTTCTCAAATTTCATGGTGAATTTGATCCTATTATAATGACTTTCCCCTAAGAGTTCTTTTACCTTCAGCTGTTTATTAATAGCTGATCGATCCCCTGATGGGCTCAACCATGAGCTGCTCTAAAAAACCATCTTGTAGTCACACTAGAAATTCCCCCTCCTGGAATCCAGCACCAACGTGATTTTCCCAATCTACCTGTCTATTGAAATCCTCCATGACTATTGTAACATTGCCCTTTTGGCATGCAATTTCTATTTCCCATTGTAATTTGTAGACCACATCCTTACAGGTGTTTGGGCATCTGTATATAACTCCCATCAGGACCTTTTTACCCTTGCAGTTCCTCAGCTCTATCCTTCTGACCTTCTGACCCTATGTCACCTCTTTCTAATGATTTGGTTTCATTTTTTACCCCTCTGCCTTCCTGCTTGTCCTTTCGATACAATGTGTATCCTTGGACAGTAAGCTCCCAACTATAATCTTCTTTCAGCCATGATTCAGCGATGCCTACAACATCATACATGCTAATCTGTAACTGTGCTGCAATTTCATCTGCCTTATTGCTTATACTTCACACATTCAATTATAACACTTTCAGTCCTGTATTCACCCTTTTTGATTTTGTCTACCTTTTACATTGCAAATCATCCTGTTGACTGCAGTTTTCCCTATCATAGCTCTCCTCGCTACACATTTCCTCTGCTTGTAAACCAGCTTCCTCATCTTCAGCACCATCACTCCATTCCTCATCCCCCTGCCAAATTAGTTTAAACCCTCCCAAACATCTCTCATCAATCTGCTTGCAAGGATATTGGATCCCCTCTGATTCAGGTGTAACCCGTCCCTTCTGTATAGGCCATACCTTCCCCAGAAGAGATCCCAATTATTGATAAATCTGAACCCCTGTCCCCTGCACCAGTTCCTCAACCACGCATTCACCTGCCAAATCATCCTATTCCTACCCTCTCTGGTGCGTGGCACAGGCAACAATCCAGAGATTACTACCCTGGAGGTCCTGTTTCTCAGCTTTTGACCTAGCTCCATAAAATCTCTCTTCAGGACCTCTTCACCCTGCCTATCTATGTCATTGGTGCCAATATGCACCTAGATTACTGGTAGCTCACCCTCACCCTTGAGGATGCAAGACTTCCCTGACCCCGGCATCAGGGAAGCAACATACCATCTGGTTGTCTCTATCACACCCACAGAACCTTGTCTCTGTTCCTCTGACTAGGGAATCTCCTATCAACACTGCAGTCCTTGTCAACTCTCTGCGTCTGAGCCACAGCATCAGACTCTGCTCAATGAACCTATGAACACTACCTAGTATTTCCCCACTCTTCTTGCTCTACTTATTTAAGTTTCTTTTATATATATATATATACACATTGTAATTTATAGTTATTATGTATTGCAATGTACTGCTGGTGCAAAACATCACATTCCCCAACAGATGCCAGTGATATTAAACCTGATTCTGATTGTTAGTGTTGTGAATAACAAAATAAGTTATTGCTAAAGCTAGCACAGGATGTTCATCAAGTTGAAAGACGGTTGCTGTGTTCATAGTTGGAATTTAGTCCCAATAGGTGTGTTAGACCTAACATTTTGAAAGTCAGGTATACATAGGACAAACATAGGTAATAGCAGGGTGCTAAGAACTGTGGCTGAACAGAGGCCACTTAGAGTTCAAGGTCAAAATTTGCAACACAGTTCAACAGACTGGTGATGGTGGTATATGTCATATTAAATAAAGTGATTGTTTATGAATTCACTACCTCCTCTGTCAGTCAGTTCCAGGTATCAACCACTCTCGGTAAAAAATTAACTTTTCCCTTATATCCCCTTTAAAACTCCTTCCTCTCACCTTAAACCTAGGTCCTCTTGTTTTTGATAGTTTCACCATGGGAGAAAGATTCTCTGTACCCTGTCTCTGCCCCTTACAGGTTTTCTGCTATCTTGTATTTCCTGCTTCCTTAATTCACAAAATGTTTATAACTCTAAACCCAAGCCTCGGTGATTAAAAAAACTCAATGCATAAACTCTTAGTCCAAACCTTTCCCAATTGATTTAGATATTATCAAGAATATCTTTAACAAAGGACAAAACTGTTTAAGCTTTGATTTACAATAAATATCACCTTGAGGAAAATATATGATTTGACTGCACCTCACATGGCATATTTTAGGGACTTTTGCCTTGGTCAGTGACAAAGAGGTACATCTTGTATATTTGGAGTAAGAGCAGTTATAATTAAATGCCAAATAAGAACAGTGAATCAGTGGTAGGAGGAAGAGTATGTAAGGACAGGAATAATAAACCAGGCTCCATTTCTGCTCATCACTTCTTATAATGAACTGAAGACAACTCTAAATTTTTCTGCCAATGCATTTGAACGCAAGCTTCTCCAAGTAGTAAAAATCTCAAGTTCTCCCCCTCATTATTGAGATAATAAAGGGTGTAATGATATTATAACTTTTATTATCTCTCAACTAATCTTAAAGTTGTTTTTATTGTCATATTCATAAGTGCATGTATGCACAGGTACAGTGAAAATCTGCTCTTCACACTATTCCTAGGGATAAAATTGCCATTCTTTTAGGAAGAACTAAAAAATTTGAGGTGAACATCTCCGGAGAAATAGATCTCTTTTTCTGGTATTGAATAAAAATAACGATTATCTATTTTATATTGAATGAAAGTAATTAAGTGTATATGTGTATATATATGTGTGTGTGTATGTATATAGACACACACATATGATTAACTGTAATGAACTGACTGAAATCTCTGTTGTGATGTATCAACTAACTACATCTGCACTCTTTTTCCTATTCTAGGCTTCTACCTTATATATTTAATACCAAATGCTGCTGAAATTTTACCTACTTCTTCAGTCGTTGATTTTGCCACTCATGATAAACATTTTCCCCCAATTTTCTCTGCATCTCTGTGTATTTTGCCTCATCCTTTACATTTTTGGTGCTTTGTCTGAACTTTTGCCCTTTTTGTTCTCGTGTGGCTCAATGTTCTTTTCTGTTGGCGCTTTGTGTTTTTTTTTTGTTTTCCTCTGTGTGTGCATCAGTTTGTCCTTTGAATTGCTTTGTTCCACTTTTCATGTAGGGCAGTGGTTCGGTTAATGACAGCCCTATGCAGACAGCCTCTGGAGCTAGCACCCCATGTCGCGGCCGCAGGCAGCTGCCTCCAACCCCGCTCACACCGCGCCCCAGCATCACCTACAAGACCGCCAACTCCTCTCCGGCTTATTTCAACCACCTGCAAGGTGTGCCACCCCCGAGCTCCCCGGGGAGACTGAGCCGTGGGCGATCCGAGCATAACCACCTCCAGGGCCAGCCCCATGGCAGCAGTGACTGCAGGCAGCCGACGGTGACGCGCATCAGCTCCGATCCCTACCTGGGGCACCGCGGCAGCTGCGGTAGCGATGGCCAGGAGCTGCTGGAAGAAACTCTCACCTTCGAGGTGGCCGTGGCCACGACCACCGGCCGGTCACCCCGGACTTCCTGCATCATGTCTCTCTCGTCTCAACCTCACCAGAGCCGCCGGGTCCCGAACGGTTACCACTGCAATCTGGGAATGAGCACGGGGCCAGGCACAGGTGCAGGGGAGCGCAAGTGTTACCGGGAGGCAGACGAGGATGACTGGTGCTAGTGTGGCAGTTAAGCAAGGCTATTACTGATTATGCATTAACGTGATGAGTTTTATCATCGGCAGGGTGTTCTGTCAGAGCTCAGAGTGTGTGTGTGTGTGTTCATATGCAGCATTTGTGGGGATATGGAAACTGAAACGGTTCCAGGAATCTGATTTTTATTTAAAAGATTGCTTCAACTTGTTTTTGCACTGAATTTGCAAGTGAAAAGTGGTTCACTTGAAGCGAAGAAAACTAATGACTGTTTCATTCTAGAGAACTCGTTTTTTCTATCTCTCCCTACATTGGCTATTTCAGAAAACAACAGATGCCAAATTTATTATATAAATATGTAAATAAAAGTGAAAAAGACCTGATGAAGTTATGATAGCCTGCTCTTGGTTACCTCTGGACAAGTGGTGAAGGAGATTGCCTGTCCGTGGCACAAGTTGTGAGAGGGCAGGATCAGCCTTCATCACAGACTTTTGGATGCCAGAGGAAGGGAGCTGGAGGGGAAAGTGGGAGAGGATATTTTAATGCATATCGAGAGACTGATGCTGACTGCAAAAGCTTTTAAATGTAGGACTTGATGTTAATAACAGAGATTAAAATGTCTTGAATGGAGCCAGTAAACAAATTTTCTGCTCTAGTACTGCACTACGTCTCGACATCTCTGCAGTGTTCCCATCCATTAACACGATGTTTCCTGACCTGTTCAGGTTTGGGCTGTGGAACTGTCGGCACGGTTTTTTTTTCAGGTCCAGAGGCCTTTCTTTGTGCTGCTTCTCTCAATTCCTTAAAAATTCTCCTTGTTTTGTTCCCCATTGTGTCCTTTCCCCACTTGTTGTAGCATTAATGTGACTTGTGATCCAGTTGCACAATCCATCATTTTATCAAATCTCCTGTAATTACAGGAGCTTCACACCGTTCACTTTTAGAGTGTGTAATAAGTTGAGGTTTGTATGTGAGGACTTAGCCTGCCTTTGTTCGGTCATTGCCTTCCACTCTTTCTATTTATTGCTCCAACTGTTGAATTCCAAGTGCCTAACGTTTTAAAAAACTCATTAGAGAAGATTCAGCCACTTGCATCTGAACATGCAAGTGGGGACCCTGGGAGGTATGGCTGTAAAGCAGAGGTGACAGGTATTGGTGGCTTCAAGCAAAACATACCTTGATAACCAGACTTGAATGACTTGTTGCAAAAATAAAATTTGAAACAGAAAGCCAACAGACTTTATTTGGTGTTGATGAGCAAATCTGGGCTTTAAACTTTTTCTGAAGTTGGTAACAGGAAGACAAAAGTGAAAGGGTGCAAACCAGCACAGCGTCATGTCTTTCACATTCACAGTGCATAGCCCATCTTTTTAAACTTGGTTGTGGAAGTTCTCAGCACATGTTTTATGGTGTATAGTTTCTATGTTGTAAGGATACATGAGAAAACATGATGTGCTTTCTTTGTTGTGTAAATCATTTAAAAAAAAATACCAGGTGGAAATAGCCTACAAAATGTGCACTTTGAAGAGTCAAACAGTGAGGGAGGAAAGCGGGATATTTGTCAGGAAGGCTATGCAACATGATACTTGTCAGGCAAAAAACACTAAGATAATTCATTCTGTAGCTTTAACTGCTGAATTTTCCATTTTCAGGCCTCAGCATGATAGTGACCAAAAGTTTTATACCTTTCCTTATAATAAAGGCACAACACAATTTTGAAGAAAACCGATTATTGACTCTGTAGGGGTGGGAGGGGGTATGTATATTAATACAATTGTTCCTGGAATGTTTCACAGGACTTTTTAAGTCAAGCATACACCTTGAATAATGCATGCACCATTGTACTCATTAATTATAGGACTATGTCTCCGCAGAAGGGTTGGAAATTTTTTTTTCCAAAATAGTAGATAAGCTCTCCCGTACTTCCACAAGTGATAAATTGATGATGTGACATCTGAGCTCATTTGTGACCGAGGATTTTCTGTCTGAGTTCCACAACATTAGGCAGAAGTGTCAGCACCTCCATTCAAAATTACTCTCTCCCAAGTCAGTATTGCGGGGCTGCTCTGGGTAAACAAAGGACAACTGAATAAAATGGAAATGGAAACATTTGTTAGTTTGGTGCCGAAACGTTACCTGTGGCCTCCCCACCTTTTCTACGTGCCGCATACTCTGCGCTTCATCAAGCTGCACCCTTTCTTTCCTTCCATTCATTACAGCAGGTTGCCAAAAACAAGATCCACCGAACTATTTTCACATCCAGAGTTCAGTTTACTTATGGTTGTACTTTGAAGAAATAATGTGAGCATGTGATAGAACTATGTGCATGAACTATTGTTTATCCTGGTACAGTACCATTTTTTGATACAATGTATTCATCAGCTGTTCATTTTGAAAAAAAAACACACTTTGATATAAATTTGGGAGTTTGTTGCAACAACTTTATATTTAAAACAGTGTTGGGAAAGCTAATTAATTCCAACCCTACAATTGACTGGAACCAATCAGGTCGTGTGGTTGACTAGTTTGCTGCCTGAATAATATTTATCAGCCAAACTTTGAACTTCTGCAGTTTCTACAGTTATATTTTGTACGAGGCAGAACCCTTGAATTAAATAAATCTTAGGAGTAAAATTTCACATGCTTCATGTGTTTCTAATTTGCACAATTTTTAAACAAAACTTCTGCAAATCTTTAAAAAATATAGTTATCTAGCTT
Source organism: Hypanus sabinus (assembly GCF_030144855.1). NCBI lineage: Eukaryota > Metazoa > Chordata > Chondrichthyes > Myliobatiformes > Dasyatidae > Hypanus > Hypanus sabinus. Next base: position 61,177,019 of record NC_082723.1, on the reverse strand, counting down.
TGTTGCATTAACTACTATGTTGAGAATGTATGAATGTTTTGAAATTATATAAAGATGCATTTGTCGAACTGTTCTTATGTCTTTTATTGATAGTTTACACTCATACCAAAAGGACACAACCCTAATTATAATTGGGAAATAAATATTGTTACGCACTGCAATTTTTGTTTGATGCAACTTTGAAGAATTGCATGTCATACCCCAAGCCTGAATATTGTATTAACCTCTTGACCTGCTGTGTCTTTTTATATCACTTCCTCTCTATGAAAAAAAACTTCCATGTGGGAAGTAGTTAGCCAAAAAGAAAACATGGAATTTTTTGGAATGTTTGAATAGATCCTTTTTATATCATTCATGCATGACTGATTAAATAAAGTTTATTGGGAAAAAATATCTATTGTAAATTGGTTGCAAAGTAAAAAGGGCTGTCTATCACAGCAAACAATGAATTTCTTGAACTGAAGTACAGCATTATTTCTCGAATGGAAACGAGATGGGTATTGCACTGGCATGAGGTAATTTTTGGTTCCTTGGGCATGGAATGTACCCTGATGCCAAGTGGTCTTTCTAGCATTCCTAAAAATAGTTAGGGTTGAGTTGTCATTTTAAAGGGGCTGTGTCATCTTCAGAGCAGGCCTTAGCTGAGGGTTACCATAGCAACAGATTTCTTCCCAACAGCACAGACCATTGGGCTTAGGAAATTCAGATTCCTTGAAGATGCAGAATGACTTTTTTGACTGCCCCTGAAATTTGACCTTTGCCTGTAAGTCTGGGTTCCTCATTTTGACAATTCTACCAATAAAAATGGATGTGACTGCCAGGCGACCTTTTGTGCTTTGTACCCTGGTCTGTCCTCCCACTAAAAATCAGTGAACACAGAGAAATATTGCTCTTAAATCTTTTGAAGCAGTCAAGAAACTATCCACGTTTTTAAGAGGTGGCAGAACCTGACCTGCCCACATTGATGTAACAAGAGCTGTACTTTAGCAGGGAGACTGATCCCAGCACAACCTTTACAGCAAACTGCAGCTCCCAAGCCACGGAAAGAATCCTGATGATGTAGGCCTTTTAGGAAGTTATTAATATTGTAAAACAATTAAATGTATCTTCATTCTGTACGTCCAGTTGAACCCTGTTAAGATCAAATCAGTGTTGTTAAAGAAATGTTGCTTGAACATGAGCTTGATCTTATTTAATGTATTTTGATGGTAGCATTTTAAAAATTGTAACGGCTTGTCAGGGATCAAACTGGAATGGAGTCTGCTGTATGTAAACTGGTTTCCAATGAGAGTAACCCTTAGTGTGTTGCAATACCTGATGTCTATGACTGAGGGCACTCCAACACACTGGAGGTCACCCTTCTACCGTTGGTGAGAATACAGTATTACAATATATACCGAATGCTATATCCCCTTGTGTTTCTCAAAAATAAAACCTTGTACTTTGCACATTCTGACATCAGAACGTGCGTGTTATTTTTCATCCACGTTTGCACTGCACATGTCAGCTTTGCATTCTACAGCAGGAAAAATAAACCCCAATGGCAAATTGCCTTTCCAGCATTCTAAAGAAGAGTGAGGGTTGAATTTTCACATTAAAGTGACTATCGTCAATACAAGTGGCCTTGAGACTGGTACTGTCAGCTTGCCACAAGAAAGAGTTGACCGATTTCATTAGTTATATAATTATTGCTAGGTTTACAATCCGAGGTGATTGTTTTCTGCACGTTCTCAGTCGTGAGGTAGCAGTGGAATTGGTACTGGTTTATTATTGTCTCATGCTGAGATACAATGAAAAGTTTGTCTTGTAAAATGTTCAAGCAGATCCGATCCTTACACAGTGCAACGAGACAGAACAAAGTAAAACAGTAACACTGCCGAATTAAAATACAGCTGCAGAGGAAGTGCAGTGCAGGTAAACAATAAAATGCAGGATCATAACGAGGGCGATCATAAGGTCTAGAGTCCAACTTATGCAAGGTAGGCAAACCAGCATCTGGCCACCTCTGCCAAAATTTCATTCACTCCGATCACACTGATCCCAAAGGTTAACTTACACTGAAATCAGACAACTCAGCCAATTTCTGAATATTCACAGTTAGATTTGGATCATCTTTTAATACAGTGGTTGATATTGTATATCAAACTTGGAATCAACTGTTGCAGTACTTCCCCCATGTGGGACAGAGCACACGGCTGAGTAATTTATCATAACTGAGCCCTGACATCAGAAACACATATTTTCGTGCTAGAGTCACCATCCATTTCACACAATGCACTATCACAGAGCCACTGAGGGATTAATAATTTTGCCTTAAAATGGAGGTAATCACAACTGATAATGCAGTGACACCCAAAGAAATCATCTCAAAGGTGATATGTCAAATCACACATGTTAACAGTAAGTAGAAATTTTTATGTAACTTCCATTTTCAGTTCAAGATTAATATTCAAACAATCTGCATGTGCGATTTAAACTTTTGTCAGCCCAGGTAGAATTCAGCAGAATCAACAGGTAATATTTTCCAAAACAGCTTGCAATAAAATTTGTCTTCAGACAGTGGACTAAAACTTTTTGATGTATTAGGATTTATTTGACGTTATTACAAGAGATGACTATGGCAACTGGTACTTCTTGCTGAGTGATACATGAGTTTGAGGAAATAAATCTAGATTCCTGTGTTTTGGAATAGTAAAATACTCTTCAAAATTAATTTAAAATATTGAAAGAAAATTGTGAACCTTGGGTTGAACCTCGGATGTCTGCATGGCAACAAGTTCAAAACAAATATCCTTTGAAGTTCTTTTGGTTTGAAAATATTTGTGGTAGGCACATTGGTGATTTAAAACACTAATATATTATTTTTCAGACTTCTTATTTATGCTTATTAGTTGTAGATTTCTCTTCCTGTTTTCAAGTGGTCTCCTAACTTAGCATTTAATTCAACAACTTGTCCAACTGCATCACCCACCATGTCTGTGGGATGGCATCCAATAGGATTGAGCCATTGCATCCTGCCCACTCTCCTCCAGGCATCCTGTTGATGGCAAAGTAACCATTGTCAAACATTGCTATCCCAATGTTACAGAGATGAACACAAAATAACCAACCAGCTGGAACACCCTGGGTATAAATCTTGCCACTGTTGTCATAAAGGGATGGTGCCTTCGCCCACCAGATAGCCCCTCCATCATATGATAAATCTTCCTGTTGTGAGTTGATCTCATTGGTGGAGTAGACTTGGAGACAAATCGATGCAGTATAACTGAGGTGAGACAGAGTCATGCCAGAGCCCGGGCAAGAGAGGTTTGATCAATCTAAGCACTGAGTTAAGTTGGAGAGGCTGGGTTGATGGGCAGGGCTTATCAAAGTGGCAAGGCCCAGGTACAAGAGTGAGGGATGACCTGAGGTTTGTACAATTTAAAGTGCTGGGCTGGATTGGAAAGGTCAGTTTTTCAGGCCCAGACACAAGGGACAGGTCAGTTTAGCTCACCGCTCTGCCATGTTTACTCATCTCTGCACTGAGCTGAAGGCTGTGGCCTGCAACTAATGGGCTCCTGTGGACTCCCTTCCGTGAACTTCTGACCTGAATGCTATTTGCCTACTTCCATCGTTTCCACGGTTTGTGTTTTTCTCTCTGCACTTTGCGTGTCAAAAGAAGACAGTCTTTTTTTGGTTTAATGGGTTCTGTTGAGTTTCATTGTTTTGTGGCTGCCTGTAAGGAGACGAATCTCAAGGTTGTTTAAAGTATACACACTTTGATAATAAATCTACTTTGAACTTTTTCCTTGCAAATTTTGAAGGTTACAAACTAGCTACCCATCAATCTTGCTTTTCTTTAAATATTGAAAACAAATTTTAAAGAGAGTTTAATCATTCCAAAAACTTTTTTTAAGCAAGGTGAGTTTGAAGTTGTGCTTTGACAACTTCCTTTTTAGTCCATAAGCCAAGCCAGGACCCCAGATTTGGGCCACCAGTACCATCTGGGGGGAATATCTCTTATTGAATTTTGGCAAGATATACACCCCTAGTACTAGAAAATATGTGACAGCATTGCAGTGGTGGTAGCTTCTCAACGGCAAAGGCAGCCCCCTCTGACCTGATGAAGGCATACGAGATTGGTGAGCAACGCTATACAACCTTAAAGGATGAGAGACTAGAGGAAGACCCACCCGCAAAGAAGCTCCATGACCCAATGAAAACCAACAAGCTGAAAACATTCAGTGATATGTGTAAGAAGGGAGAAGTGAGATCAAATGGGAGGGTGATCATCTTGAAAGCAGACAGGTCTTTGTTTGGACGCATCATAGTGATGGCACAAGGGCGCAGTCTACATATAGAGGATATCCTTTCTCATCCCCTTGGACCATTGCCCTGAGCCCTGTCCACATCAGAAGGATTGCTGAGAAAGGCAAATAAAGCTACTTTGGCCACAACCTTGCAGAAAAATGTAGCAGTAGAAGAGCAACTCCCAGGAAACTCTGCTACAGTGGTTGATGGAATGAACTTGGTCCAAAGAGTGAAAGGTGATCAAGTTACTTTCAGAGATGTTGCCACAACAGTTCTGGGTATGGCTCTGAGGGAAGGCAGTCAGAGTAGCAGAATAGATGTTGTGTTGGACACATACAAGGAGAACTCCATCAAGAATAGTGAAAGATCTCTACAGGGCGAAGAGACTGGTCGTGAGTTGCAAGGTATCACAGGCACACAGATGGTGAGGCAGTGGAAGAGCTTCCTGACCAAAGTCAGTAACACAGATAGTCTCATTAGCTTCATAGTCCATGAATGGAGGAAGGCGGAGTACAGAGCAAAGCTACAGAGGAAGATTCTGTTTGCAACTGTGAATGACAAATGTTCCAGAATCACATCTCAAGACAGTGAGGAGGTGTCAGCTCTTCAGTGTCAACAAGAAGAAGCAGACGACTGCCTACTTCTCCATGCTGCCCATGCCCCAAGAGAGGGATACCAATCTGTAGTGATCTGCTCAGAAGACACAGATATCTTTATCATGTCTTTGCATTTTGTGACAAGATTAAGGCCCCATTGTTCCAGAAGTGTGGCACTAGAACCCATACAAGGCTTGTAGACATCAGGAAGGTTGCTGCCACTGTTGGCATAGAGGTTTGTAGGGCTGTCATCAGGTTGCATGCATATACAGGAAGTGACACTGTAGGCGCTTTTGCAGGCAAAGGGAAGACAAACACCCTGAAACTTCTGACCAGCAACAAGGAAACTCAGGACACATTCTTAGAGATGGGTCAGGAATGGGACCTCTCCCCAGAACTGATGGACAAACTGGAGGCATTTACATGTCTCCTGTATGCCCCAAAAGCATCGACCACCAAGGTCAATGAGCTCAGGTATCACATTTTCGGTGCCGAAAAAGGTGAAATCAAAGGCCATCAACTCCCACCATGCAAGGACTGCTTAACAAAACATGCACAGCGAGCCAACTACCTGGCTGGTATATGGAGAAGATGTTTGGAGAAGGACCCACAAGTGCCAAGCCCTGTTGCCAGAGGATGCAAGATGAAGAGAGAAGAGGAAGCTGAACAGTTGGTGGTGTACTGGATGAAGCTACCACTGGTGCAACGCTATCACATATTTTCTAACTCTAGAGATGCATACCTTGCCAAAAATCACTATGAGCATTATTCCCCTCAGATGGTACCGACCAACCCTACTGGCTCACGGACTATTTGGTGTGTGTACATAGTGTAGGTAATGGATGAGATTAGGTTGGAGAGAGTGCAGTGGAGATTCACAAGGTTCTCATTTGGGTTGGAGGAATTTGAAGGTCAGATAGGCTGAGCTTGGTTTCCCTCGAGTGAAGGAGGCTGAGGGGGCATATTGATAGAATCGGATAAGAGTTTGAGAGGTATGAATAGGAGAGGTAGCCTTTTTCCTGTGATAGCTGTAACAAAATAAAACAGCATAGGTTTAAGGTGAGAGGAAGAAGTTTTAAAGTGGAACTGAGGGGTAAGTTTTTTTTTAAACAGAGTGTGATTGATATGTGGAACCTGCTGCTAGAGGTGGTGATGGAATCAGCAACAAGTAGTACAATTCAAGGACATTTAGAAGATACTTCAATGGGCGTAAGGATATGGGCTTAATGCAGACAAATGGGATTAGTGTGGGTGAACAAAAAAGCCTGCTTGGGCTTGAAGGGCTTATTTCTGAGCCGTGGCTCTCATAGATGCTCCTCTCTCTCAATGGTTGCTTGAATACTCTGTAATGCTCAACGCTTTAGGAACAATTTGTTTTCCCTCTGCCATCAGATTTCTGAACACTCCATGAACGCTACCTTACTACTCCTCTGAAGCACTTTTTTTGTATCTTTTTAGTAATTTTTTAATGTCTTGCTCTGTATTGTTGCTGCCAAAAACCCACAAATTTCATGACATTTATAAATTTGATTCTGGTTCTGGGCTAAGTTTGGATCGACAGCAAGAGAGGTTTGAGTTGAAATTAATTTTTTTTGGAATATGGCCTTCACAGCGATTAGGACAGGGGATAGCACTCACCATCCCCTCTCTGGGGATCCACCAGGCTTTCCACTCCTGCTGTTCCACCCATGTTGTGACCTCTACGGACCGTCTGTGTACAAGCAAAGAAACAGGAAAACTTTTCGCAGTCACAGAATGTAGATCAGTACAGGCTTTTCAGCCCACAATGTTGTGCTGACCTTTCAACCTACTGAATGGATCCCAGTGCCAACAACCATAATGCAACAGCAATGTTAGATTTACAGATGAATAGAATCGAAACTGACAATAGAAGTAAAGAGATGCAAGAGAAAAGATAGAAAATAAAGGGTTCCAAGAGATTTCTTCCCGAGTGAATGAAGCTCTGAAGAAAGAATTTGCATTCATGTGGTGCGCTGTTTTATTGAATTAAAATAGACATGCAGCAGCAAATTTGCACACAGCAAATTCCCACAAGAAAATGTAATAATAACCACTTAAACCAATCTCAGCAGGTCAGGGAGCATTTGTGGGGGTGAGAAAAACAGAGTTAACATTTCAGATTTAAGACTCTTTGTGATATTGACAGAGGGATAAACAGACACAGCACTGGTGATAATGCTCTGCTCCGGATTGGTTTTGTGCAACTTTTGTCCACCCAGGACACCAAACAGGGCTTTGCTTTAATGCTCTCTCTCTCTCTCTCTCTCGCCCCACACATTGTGTGTGAACCTCCCCAAATTTTAGTGCACCCCACATCTCCCTTCTCAATGCAACAAAATGCACTCTGTCTCCCAAGGGCACAAAAACTGCTCAGCAATTATTATTACTTATCCACTATTTAAAAACGTGTTCCTTAATGCACTAACCTCAAATATTTTGGCCATGACTAGCTGAAGGGTTAATACATGCATGGTCTTGCATTCATCCCAACGTTGAATCTATTACAACACCCAACTCTGCAAGAGCAAACCATTTCTGTCAACAGCTTCCCTTCTCACAAATGTAACTAGGTTCACAAGTACTCCAAATGTAAGTTTTCTCTGTCACATTGGTATTCTGTTCCTCCCACCATTACTCTCATTGAAAACTCCATGCCAGCATCATTCCCTGACTCTGGAATTCCAGCCACGGGTCACAGAACTAGGATCACCACAGCATACACGAGGAAATCTGCAGATGCTGGAAATTCAGACAACACGCACAAAATGCTGGTGGAACACAGCAGGCCAGGCAGCATCTATAGGGAGAAGCACTGTCAACGTTTCGGGCCGAGACCCTTTGTCAGGACTAACTGAAAGGAAAGATACTAAGAGATTTGAAAGTAGGAGGGGGAGGGGGAAATGTGAAATGATAGGATAAGACCGGAGGGGATGGGATGAAGCTAAGAGCTGGAAAGGTGATTGGCAAAAGTGATACAGAGCTGGAGAAGGGAAAGGATCATGGGACAGGAGACCTAGGGAGAAAGAAAGGGGAAGGGGAGCACCAGAGGGAGATGGAGAACAGGCAGGGTGATGGACAGAGAGAGAGGGAAAAAAAACGAACAACTAAATATGTCAGGGATGCGGTAAGAAGGGGAGGAGGGGCATTAATGGAAGTTAGAGAAGTCAACGTTCATGCCATCAAGTTGGAGGCTACCCAGCCGGTATATAAGGTGTTGTTTCTCCAACCTGAGTGTGGCTTCATCTTGACAGTAGAGGAGGCCATGGATAGACATATCAGAATGGGAATGGGACGTGGAATTAAAATGTGTGGCCACTGGGAGATCCTGCTTTCTCTGGCGGACCGAGCGTAGGTGTTCAGCGAAACTGTCTCCCAGTCTGCATCGGGTCTCACCAATATATAAAAGGCCACACTGGGAGCACCGGACACAGTATACCACACCAGCCGACTCACAGGTGAAGTGTTGCCTCACCTGGAAGGACTGTCTGGGGCCCTGAATGGTGGTGAGGAAGGAAGTGTAAGGGCAGGTGTAGCACTTGTTCCACTTGCAAGGATAAGTGCCAGGAGGGAGATTGGTGGGAAGGGATGGGGGGGACGATTGGACAAGGGAGTCGCATAGGGAGCGATCCCTGTGGAAAGCAGAAAGGGGGGGGGGAGGGAAAGATGTTCTTGGTAGTGGGATCCCATTGGAGGTGGTGGAAGTTACAGAGAATTATACATTGGACCTGGAGGCTGGTGGGGTGGTAGGTGAGGAGAAGGGGAACCCGGTGGTGGGCGGATGGGGTGAGGGCAGATGTGCGGGAAATGGGAGAGATGCGTTTGAGAGCAGAGTTGATGGCATGAACATTGACTTCTCTAACTTCCATTAATGCCCCTCCTCCCCTTCTTACCGCATCCCTGACATATTTAGTTGTTTGTTTTTTTTCCCCTCTCTCTCTGCCCATCACTCTGCCTGTTCTCCATGTCCCTCTGGTGTTCCCCTCCCCCTTTCTTTCTCCCTAGGTCTCCTTTCCCTTCTCCAGCTCTGTAACACTTTTGCCAATCACCTTTCCAGCTCTTAGCTTCATCCCACCCCCTCCGGTCTTCTCCTATCATTTTGCGTTTCCCCCTCCCCCTCCCACTTTCAAATCTCTATCTTTTCTTTCAGTTAGTCCTGACGAAAGGTCTGGGCCCGAAACGTTGACAGTGCTTCTCCCTATAGATATTACCTGGCCTGCTGTGTTCCACCAGCATTTTGTGTGTGTCACCAGAGCATGTCCATTGCTTCTTTCCCCATCACTTGCCAATCCTTCCTAGGTCCTGCCCCAGTTCACTGAGAGCTCCATCAATACCAGGAGAAACTGTATCTGAACTCTGGACCTTGGATTACTGTAGTTTGAAGCAGGTGTTATTAAAGAAAGAAACAGCAGGTGGAGTGATTGATTACATCCCAAAGTAAGGACATGGAACGTTTTGGCACAGGAACAGGCTGAAATGACTGAACTACTACGTTGCCATTCTAACTTTATGTGAAAAATGCTGTCCTCAGATACTCCTAACTTTCCCCCTCTCGTCTTAAATTTATGTCATCTAGTATGTAACATGTCTACCCTACTCAAATTATCTGCTCTGTCTATGCGTCACATAATTCTGTATGCATACGTACCTCAATCGGTTCTCCCTTCAGCCTTGAACATTTCAGAGGAAACAATCCCCATTTGTGCAAAGTCGTTGTATAGTTAATACTCTCCAAGACTAGCAATACTCGACATTTATTTATTTATTTACATATTTAGAGATATACCACCGAACAGTCCCTTTTGAGCCACACTGTCCAGCAACCCACCTATTTGACCCTAGACTAATCCCAGGACAATTTACAACGACCAATTACCCTACTAACTGGTACATCTTTGTACTGTGGGAGGAAACCCACACGGTCATGGGGAGAACGTACAAACTCCTTACAGATGGAAACTCTTTACAGATATTACACAACATCTTCAGTATCATCTCCAAACCCTCCACATCCATTCTGCAATGTGACCACAACTGCACAAGATATCCCAAACGTGGCCTCACCAAAGTTTTACACAGCTGCAACATGGCTTGCCAACGTTTATACTCAATGCCCCATCTGATAAATAGAAGCATGCTGTACGCCTTCTTGACAACTTTTATCCACCTGTGTTGCCACTTTAGGGAGCTACATGTCGCCCCTGGTAAGCCTCAGGCTTGCTCAGCGCGCTCTCGTCTAGGGGGAGCAGCCTTTGGTCCCACCAAACTGGGTAATCGAGTTTGTTTAGATGCTGTGTGATGTATCCCACCATGCCAAATAACAGACAGTACACCATATGCGATTAAATGATTACACTTTATAACTCTTACTTTGACTATGTAGATAGCAAAGGAACAAAATAAGAACTGTTTAACTGTTTAAAAAAAAAGAAAAAGGTGCCATTGTTATTCACCAGTTTGTGCACACATCGTTGGAGCTCTTATAGAACCGGTCCCGCTTCATCCTGTCGATGTTCTCAGAACTCCGCCGACCCTCAAATGGGACCACCCTCGGTGATCGACCAAATGCCCTACTCGAGTCTGTCCGTGTCTCCTCTCCTCGCCGAAGACTCTGGGCCTCGGACTCCCGCTCGGGGTCCGTTCCGTCGCGCCTCCTCTCTCTGTCCCCATCGCGCCTTCTCTCAAAGCCCGCAAAGAACGTTAACTTTCACACACAGGAAAGAATAACATCTATCTCAATTGGTTAGCAAATGAATACAATTCCCGTTATCAGTAATTATAACCCAAACAAGCTGCTATAGAGAACCACTGTCTCAGCAGTTAACAGTACAGAGAAGCCATTTTATTAGCCTTAGCAGTAACATAAAAGAAACCCCTTACATATAGCAATGCACCACAATATCCCTCTGTAGATTAATGCTCCTAAGTATCTTGTAATTTACTCTTGCATTTGACATTCCAAAGTGCAATCCCTCCCATTTGTTCAGATTAAACTCTGTCATGACTCTGCCTAAATTTCCAGCTGATCCTTTGACAGCCTCCTTTATTGTTCAGTACTCCACCAATTTTCTCATCTGCTAACCTACCAATCAGACCACCAATATTTCATTCAAATTGTTTATATATTATAAACAACTGAACTCCCAGCATTGACCCTTGTGGAACACCACTGTTCACAGACCTTCCGTCAGAAAAGCAGCCCTCCACTTCGACCATCTATCATCTTTGACCAAGCCTATTTTATATCTTTCTAACTAACCACAGATCTCTTGTGACTCAGTCTTCTTCTGGCCTGGCCTACCATGAGTGACCTTGTCAAATACTTTAAATAAAGTCATTGTAGACAATATCCATTGCCCAACCATCCTCGTCACCTCTAAAAAGCAGCCCAGCAATCAAATTTCTGAGAAAGGTCCTACCTGCCCTGCAGAAGGCCATGCTGGTTATCCCTGACAAAGCCATGCATTCTAAATGCAAGTGAATCCTTCCCTATAAACCTCCAGTAATTTCCCTATCACTGACAACAGCATATAATTTCCTGGCTTATCCCTTAAACACAAGGAAAACACTGACTACTGCTGCAACAGAAAGACATTTCTCGCCATTTTCAGTGATGATAAACCTGATTCTGGTTCTGAAACCTTGCCTATAACAGCAGTATATGAATCTCATTCAATGCTCTGGTGACCTCAGCCCCTGCCTCCATCAATTTTCTTGGTCAGAGTTCCATCAGGCCCTGGCAACATCAACCTTAATGTTTTTCTTGACAACCCGTACTAACTCCTCCTTAATATCAATGTGTCCTAGAATATCAACACACCCTTTCCTGATCCCACTACCATCCATGTCCCATTTGAATAAGAGGCAAAGTGTTCCTTGCCCTTCAAGATTCAAGTTTATGTATCATGTTTACATCGAAGCGTACAGTAAAATGCATTGTAAACACGAGCAAGTCTGCAGATGCTGGAAATACAAAATAATACACACAAACAGCTGGAGGCCACCCTCAGGGTGGAGGAGCAACACTTTATATTCCATCTGGGTAGCCTCCAAACTGACGACATGAATATCAATTTCTCCTTCCGGCAGAAGTTTTGTTCACTTCCCCTCCCCTCTCCTCCTATTCCCCACTCTGGCCTCTTCTCACCTGCCTTTCACCCCTCCTTTCACCCCTTCTTCTTCCCTTTCTCCAATGGTCCACACTTCCTTCCTATTGTTCCTTCTCCAGTCCAACCCACCAGACTTCACCTACCACCTTCCAGCCAGCCTCTTTCCCCTCCCCCACACCCTTTTATTCTGGCGTCTTGAACTCAGAATCTGACTACTGTCATCTCAATGAGCCTTTAGTAAAAAGCATTAATGGGTATTCTTGAACTTCCAATTATTGCCCCCCCATTCAACATTCCCATTTCCATATTTCAACTTACCTCCTTACCTGCCCTTTACCTCCCTTTGGTACTCCTATCTCTTCCCTTTCTTCCATGGTCTTCTACCCTCTCCTATCAGATTCCACCTTCTCCAGCTCTTTATCTCTTTCACCAATTAACTTCCCAGCACTTTACTTCGCCCCTCCGCCTCTCCCAGTTTCACCCAGCACCTTGTACCTCTTCCTCCACTCCCCCAACGTTCTTGCTCTAACCTCATCTTTTTTTTTCCAGTCCTGATGAAGGGTCTCAGCCTGAAACATCGACAGTTGACTCTTTTCCATAGATGTTACCTGGCCTGCTGAATTCCTCCAGCATTTTGTGTGTGTTGCTTGGTTTTCCAGCATCTGCACAATTTTTCATCTTCATGGGTACCTCACTTGGTCACCTATTGTCTGTTAGTTAATTTGTTTTACCAAAGTATCCAATCAAATTATAAGTATTTAACGTACTGGAGCCAATGGAACCGACAGAGCGGTCACGCATGGTCGATTCTGAGATTGTGATTGCGTTTTTAACAGCAGGATTCTACTGTGCTAAGTGAAGAACAAGACTTAATGCTGAGCTGTGAAATGTGCTGGCCATGGGTTCTGATTTGCATGTACAATTTCCATTGAACACCTTAAGTTTGTCAAGATGCCATTACTGAACTCCAATTCGCTGACCTCTTGTTAAATATTTTTGTGTCTGCCCTGGATTTTTGGCTGACACTGTCTTTAGAGCCTAATCTTCATTGTTTCTGGTTCCAAGCTCTGATTTGGCCAAGCAACTTCTACCCAAATGGTACCCCCCCTTCTCCATTGCTTGAGTTGAGTTGCGACCAAAGCTTTGACTGACGTTCAGCTCCAGATGCTTTCTCCAGGATTCCAGTAACCATGGTTACTGGTTAGTATAGGGCCAGTACTGGAGAAAACCAATGAATAATCTGATTGCTGTTCACCTGTTCCACACTCCGACAAAGTCAATACTGAATGCAAGCATGAGGAAATCTGCAGCTGCTGGAAATTCGTGAGTGTAGATTGAAAGATGAGGACTATGGGAGGGAAAATCTGAGATGAGAGGCTGGACCCCTAGGGAATACATTCGATTCTTCTGAGACTGAATCAAGGTTTTCCTCAGCTCTGCTCCCCCCTTCCTCCCACATCCCATTCACTCTCATGTCCTCCTCCTTTAAACTCTCTCTCCCATCTCCCAGCCCAGACATTCTGTTCACCTTACCTCACCTGCCCAGCCACCTACCTCACAACCCTATCGTTCTCTTCTCCCCTCACCCTCAGCACCACCTCCCAACCCCCTCATTTTCTCCTCCTCTGCCACCTCACTCCCTCCTCTACCCACTTCACTTCCACCCCCATATCCCTCATTCTCCTTTCCCCACATTACTCCCACTGTCCATCTCCTCACACCCACCTCACTCTCTCCTCCATTTTGCCCCACTCCCTTCTTTCATCCTCCTCACTCCCACCTCCCTTCCTATTCCCCTCAGTCTCTCCTCCCTCCCTTCACTCCCAACTCCCCTTCTCATTCTGATTCATCCTCTCTCACCCCTGCCTCCATTCACCTTCTCTTACCACCACCTGTTTCTCCTCTCTCTCATTCCTATCGGATGTAGGGTCACTGCCCTGCCATTCCAAACTCTTTCCCACAGCTACTGACTAACACAGGCTGAAATGTCCTCGTGTTTTCCTTTTAATGTCAAGTTTCCCACATCCACATTAATTTATCTTTCCAGAAGTGTCACAGGTTGGAAAAGTCACTGCAGACCACCATTTCTTTCCCTAGTGTTCCCTTGCACTTTCTCCTTGTCAGCCAATGGGGAACACAGAAAAGGGGGCAGGAGTGTGAGAACGTTACTGACATGTTACCTCAGTACACCTTTCGATGGCCTGAACATCTTACGTCCTTCACTTTCACCAAAGCAGAAGTTGGAGATGGGGCAGCCACTGTTCAAAGACAGGCTGTGACTGAGGCCAGAGGTACAGCTGTGACGGGGAGGGAGCGAGGCAAAGAGGGAGTGAGTGGGGGAGTGTATGAGCTGAGTGAGGGGAGAGGGAGGGAGGGAGCAAGCTGCGGCTACTGTTGGATCTTGCTGAGCAACGTCATTTACAGTGGTCACCTGGTAGTGGTGAGGGAAAGTGGGAATGATGCGTCCATGTACCTCCCTGTGCAGGTGAGTGTGGACTCAAGTGGGAAGACTCCATCCTTTACATCAGCGGCTACCGAAGGAGACTGGATAGGCTGAGTCTGTTATCCCGAGAGCAAAGGAGGCTGATACATGTTTACAAAACCATGAGATGATGGGCGAAGTCAGTTCACCATGGTACAACTACAGGGCATAGGTTTAAGGAGAGAACAAGGAGGTTTAAAAAGGCATCTGAGGGGTAAATATTTTAAAGTCAAAGTTGAGTTTATTATTATATGCACAGGTGTAATGAAACAGAGTGGTTGGTGTCTGGAATGAGCTTCAATAAGTGGCACTGGAAGCATGAACAGTAACAATGAAAAGACATCTGGATAGGTACTTGAACGAGTAGAGCACAGAGGGAATTAATGCCCGCAAATGGGATTAGTAGGAATAGTCAGCAGAGATGTGATGGGCCGACAGGCTTGTTTCTCTGCTGAACCAAGTTCAAAAAGTTCAAAGTAAAATTTATCATCAGAATACATACATGTCACCACATGTGGGCATTCTTAGTGAATCTACAGAACAGTAACTTATAAACAAGATCTGTAAGCTGTTAAACAAACTGTGCAAATGCAGATAATAAATAAATAACAATAAATTAACAAGCATGAAATAACAAGGCAAGAGTCCTTAAACCGGTGTGGTTATCCCTTTCGTTCAAAAGCCCGATGCAGTAACTGTTCTTGAACCTGGCCGTGCGAGTCCTGAGGCTCCAGTACCCTCTACCTGATGGCAGCAGTAAGGTGAGAGCAAGGCCTGGGTGGTCAGGATCTCTGATGATGGAACAATTTGATCCATCCTTCTCTTGACTACACTCCATGCCTTGGCCTCCACAGTCTGCTGGGATAGGGAACTCCAGGAAAACCTCTGCCCCCTGGGTGAATCCCCCTGGATTCCTCCTGACGTCCATCCGGCTGGAGCAGTCAACCCCCTCACAGGAACACCCCGACTGACCCCACAGATCAGTAGGACTCCAACATCCACCTTGCCAAACTGGTAGCGATTTACATAAAACACCAGAAATTCTGCAGATGCTGCAAAATCCAAAGCAACGCACACAAAATGGAGGAACTGAGCAGGTCAGGCAGCATCTATGGCATGAACAGCCGACGTTTCGGGGTGAGACCCTTCTTCAGGATTGGGAAGGAAGGGGGAAGACGCCAGAACAAAAAGGCGGGAGAGGTGAAAGGACAAACCGGGTGGATGGGAACGGTGAAGGGCTGGAGAGAAAGGAGGGGTATCCAGACGGAATATAAGGTGTTGCTCCTTCACAGGGAGAAGCAGTGGACCAACATGTCGGAATGGGAATTAAAATGTTTGGCCTGCGGGAAGTTCCACTTCCGGCCGATGGAGCGGAGGTGGTCCCCCGATTCACGATGGGTCTCATCAGTGTTAAGGAGGCCGCAGCGGGAGCACCCGCCCATTCGCCTGCTCCCTCACCTGCATTCAGGGCTTCCTGGTGACCTGCGAGTCTGTCGGGGTCGACTATGGTGTCCGGTGCTCCCGACACGGCCTGCTCAGGAGTTTGCATATCCCCTGAGAATTCTGTGTGCTTCCCAGCGATCTCTTCTCATCCCTCCGAATCCCCCCTGGTCGATTATTTGCCCCGCGCCGTCCTGCCCCAGGCCTGTGCGGCGAACTCTCAATGGACCTACCCTAGTGAACATCCCTGGCTCGGAGACCCAGCCTGGTTCCAGGCCCTTGCAGCATAACGAGCCCAGTTACACTCGCCTGATCAGCTGGCCTACTAACCCTTGGCATGTGAGAGGAAACCCGGGCGGGCATGGGGAGAGCAGGCGGAATTGAATGGATCGCTGTCGCTGTAATAGCCTTACGTTACCATCGCCGATGTGTGCGCAATATTCAAGTATAATGTAACTAGTTCCATATTTTATGACATCGCAGAAGGCCATTTCAGTCCATGAGGTCGACGCCAGCTCACAAAATAATCCTATTCCTATTAATTTCCCCGTAACCTATCTCCTCACCCCCAATCCATTCACCCAAACTCCAGGGTAATTGAAGGTGGCCAATGCACCCACCGACTCGCGAACGTCGTTAGGGGGCGCGAGGAAACCTGGTCACCCCGGGGGGTGGGGGATCTCACACAGTCGCAGGGAAAGCGCGCAAACTCCACATTAACAATCTCTGGAGTTCGTGGCTGAAGGGGTCTGCCACTGTGAATAGGCCGTTCCCCTGACAGTGACTTCTTGCCCCTATACCAGCAGCTGCGCCCGCCAGAAGTTGTCTGTAACCGAAGTCCCGACCAGCTTCCATAATTGTAACAGATCAGTCACAAATTAACAAACGCTGCAGCCACTGGAAATATGAAATCAAAACAGAAAGTGCTGGGGTGACTCGGCAGGTCAAGGTCTCGAAAGAGGGTCAGAATTAAGTTTTCAAGTCGAATGATAACTCTGTTTCGCTCTGCACTACAACTTTTTCTCCCAGTGTGGAAGCAAAGACAGGTGTAGCAAAGGTAGGAAAGTGGCCGCGTCTCGACCGGGAGCAGCACAATATGCTGGAGGAACTCTGCGGGACCAGATGAGGGGTCTTGACCCGAAACGTTGACGGACTCTCAGCGCTGCCCGGCCCGCTGAGTTCCTCCAGCATTTTGTGTGTTGCTCCAGGTTTCCAGCATCCGCCGGATTCGCCCCTGAGTGTTTCAGAATGAAGTGCGTTGTGCATTACAGATTTTGCCGCCTTTCCCATCCGTTTGACGCGCGGCTTTGGCGATTTCATGGCGTCTTCGCAGTCCGTCACCTTTGCTCCCTGGATACGATTAGGACAGCCCTCTTCCGGGACACTGCCGTTGCTGGATCAGTTGAACCTGCCCCGGAGATGAAGGTGTTTCCCACCACCCCCAGCCACGCTCCTCGGGTTATGCGCAAGTGCTGGTTGGCTGCGGATTCCACGCTGTGTTGGCGGAGGCTGCGAGAGAGTAGACCTGCCCTGCAGTCTGCGAGGGACCGCTCGCAGCATCTTCCTCTATGTCTATGCGCTCATCTTGGCGTGTCCGCAGCATGGAACTGTTAACCGCCAGCAGATTTCGGTGATTTCTTGGTGTGTTTTTTTTTAAAGTATTGGTTTTATTTCATTATCTGCTTGCCCCACATCTCCTGGCAGACAGCAGTTATGGGCTGGGGGTGCCTTTCGCTGGCTATCACTCTGTCACTCTCTCTCTGCGTGTCCTTCTGTGAACTCGACAGCGGAGACAACACGGAACCAGGCTCGGGGGAATCCTTCATTGGTAAGCGAGCATCATTCTCTCTCCAAAAACCCGACGGACATTAAAAATCACGGGTGTGTAATAGCCCTGGTTTAACTTTTGAGTTGAGTTGTATTGTATTAGGTTGTTACAATGAGGTGGATTGAAACTCTAACACTGCTTTTGTAAACCAAGCTGATGGTTGCATTTTTATTTGTATTGGGTTGTCCTGTCGATTTGGATTTTCGCCTTGAAGTAACGCAGAGTAGTTTGTGCATTTTATTTCGTGTGGTTCTGTGAGCTGGGGAAACCCGACTGTATTGGAAACAGCCGCGAGGTAGCGCTGCCCAGCCGCTCTGCGTGTTCACCGGCGCGCCGAGATTTACCAGCTTCCACCGATCCACTTTACTGATGCGCTGTTGTGGGGAAATCCCTGCTTTGTACGTCCTATACTTCTGCCGGCTTCCGAACCATCTCCTGCCCATTCTGGGCTCCTGAACTGGCGCAGGGTGACCTGACGTCGGCTGTTTACACTTCCCCGTAGTTGCTGCCTGAAGTTCCTCCAGCATCTTGTGTGATGATTTCCAGCATCCGCTGATTTCCTCTTGCTCGGAGTGGCCTGTACCGGTTAACCTTCTGGTAAAACTGAATACGGTTCAATGGTTACATGAAGCTAATTATGCCACAGATGCGCCGTGATTCAGATTTACTTCCCCAATTCGATAACTTGACACTTCAGGTCCGAGGCCGAATCTGGGGTTAGGGTTGGGATTAGTGAGGGGTTGCCCTGACCTCTCCGCTGGGGACAAGCTGGCATGTAGTTTTCACTTGCTCCTGTCTGTATTTTCTTCTTTCTTCCTGTTTTACTGAACTCGAGGAAATCCCGTGGTTAAAAAGGTAACACCGAGGCGAGAACTTGGATAATCGCACAGGTTGACTTTTGTTTTCAGCCGCTGGCTAAATGTTGAATGGGAAAACCTAAAATCGAAGACACTTCACACCACGTTGGTCATCCAGCTCCGTGTAATTATCGAATGATCATTTGGGGGTGGAAGATGTTGCGGGTGGGTGGGGATGGGGTGGTAGGGGAGATGTTGAGGGGTTGATTGGGGAGGTGAGGTAGGAAGTGGTCGGGAAGGGAGGTAGGAGTGGTGGGTGAGGTGGTAGGTTGATGGTAGGGGAGTTGGGGAGTGGAGAGGAGGGTGGGGTGGTTGAGAGAGAAGATGGTGGAAGAGGGCAGTTGAGGGTGTCGTGGGGGAGGTATTGAGGAAAATAGGGGTGGTGGTGGAGTGGAGAGCCAAGGGACAGTGTGACAAGGACTGGTGGGCAGTCTATGGGTTCTTTGCTGTCACCCCTAATAAACACAGATTCATCACCAGCAAGGGGTCCTTTTGTTCTTGTCCATGTTGAGGAAGGTTAACAATGCCATCAGGGTCCGTCTGCAGAGGAGGCAGGAGCAGGGTGGGACGGTAGAAACCAGCCACCCAGGACTGAGATGAGAGGAAATGCCTTTATTCAGAGGGAGGTGAGTCTTTGGTAGTCTGTACAAACCCAGACAGAACACTATCTGAATGGACCAGTTGGATTCGGGGTGGCCTTCAGAGGACCTCTTACATCCTTGGATTCAGGGTGGATGAAGAGGTTCGCAGATGATGAGGTTCATGTTAAAGAAGTGCCAGTTCATTTTATAAATAAATCCCGTTCCACATTTGTACAGGTGGGTGTCGGGTGTGCTGGAGCCCCTACTGAAAGGGGAGACATTCTGATTGGGGATCAAGGCTTTGATCAGAAAGCAAACTGCTGGAAGAGCTCAGAGTGTCGAACGCACCTCTAGGAGAGGCATTTCAGGTTGTGATCCCGCGTCATAAGCAGGGAAATCTTCACTTGAAATATCTACAGTTCCTTCCTCCCCTCACAGAAGCTGCTTACCCCACTGAGTTTCTCCAACAGGATACATCTTTCTTTAGATTCCAGCATCTGCAGCTTCTTGTGTCCACGAGTCATTGGGTTTGATTCACCTTCATTTGGTGATACCCTTGTCTTAGGTTTGAATTTTATACTGAATGAATTATCAGTTGTGTTGTGGTGATGGTGGGGAGAACAACACCTTATATTCAATTTGGGTAGCCTCCAACATGATGGCATGAACACTGATTTCTCAAAACTTCTGATAATGGTCCCCCTCCCTCTCCTTCACCGTTCCTCTCCTATCAGATTCCCCCTTCTCCAGCCTTTATCTTTTTGTCCAATCCATTTCTCAGCTCTTTACTTCACTGCTCCACCTCTTCTGCTTTCAACTATCGCCTACCACCTTGTGTTTCTTCCTCCCCTCCCTGCATCTTCTTACTCTGACTCCTCATCTCTTTCCTCCAGTCCTGATGAAGGTCTCAGCCTGAAACATCAACTGTTTACTCTTTTCCATAGATACTGTCGGGTTCCTCCAGCACAGTGTTTTGAGAGATTGGGAATCCAAACTGAAGATGCTAGAAATCTGAAATGTAAAAAAGAAAAACATTAGATCAGGCAGCATCTGAGAAGAGATTTAATGTTTCAAATGAAAGACCTTTTGTTGGAACTCGGAATGAGGAAAAAAGTTTAAACGTTGGTCTTTAAATTAACTTTCTTTGCCATTTCAGACAAAAGATCTTTAACCCAAAACTTTAACTCTGTATCTCACAATGCGTAACCTGACCTGCTGTATGTTTCCGGTATTTTCTCATTTTACTTCAGTTTTTCTTTCATTGTAAGATATTCAGGAATGTGCTTGAAAGTAGAGCTGACCTTGCTGAATAGAGCCAAGACTTTGTGGTTCACATTGGTCAGATTTTTAATGCATTTGCATTTAAATGTACATTTGTACAGAAAAAATGGAGAAGATAAGCCACTTAAATCTGCTTTGGTATTTTATCTGTGTTATTCTCAGTGTCCCACAGAAGACATTTTTATTTCTTGTAATCTCTGGACATCTGCCTGTGTGTGGTTGATAGTGGTAATATTTGGATCAGTGTACCCCAGCATGATCTGTATCCGGTCTTGGTGCTTTGGTCAAAGGATCCTCATCAGGACTGCCAGCACACCTTGTTGGGCAGCAACTGCCCAGCAGATGTGCTTGTCAAGGATTAATTCTGAGTTAAATAACAAGATTATTGGGAAACCTAGATGCTTGTTTTCTGTAAAGGCCATGCTGGCCCATTTCATTGTGGAGCAAATGTTAGACCTGGAGAAATTACATATTTCAGATGCTGATTCCACCATTTATATTGAAGGACAAGGTGTGTGGAGTGTGCTGGGGGTTGGTGTAGGGGAGATATTAATTCCATGTTATGCACAGTTTTCTTTCTATAACAATGATCCATTTAGAGAGCCACCAATTTAGTAATCTAGAATCTGATTGCATTGGTGGGATATGAATTATGAACCCTCTGTGGATTCCTTTTGGAAAGTGGAATTTTGCATAGGCAAGCAGCTCACAGTCTTCATCTAACCAACAACAATTATCTGCAACAACACACACAAAATGCTGGTAGAACACGGCAGGCTAGGCAGCATCTATAGGGAGAAGCACTGTCAAGGTTTCAGGCCGAGACCCTTCGTCAGGACAATCATTTGCCACTTGTTTCCAATTCATCACCTGCAACCTATTTAAACCCAGCTCTCATCCACAGTCTTTGTTCACTTATTGAGCCACTCAGCCTCAACCAATTGCTCCTAGCCTTAAGTTACTTTGTTGCCTGGTCTTATTAAGCATCCATTCTGTCTAATCTGTGGCCCCTCATGGATCGTCCTTTTGCAATTTATTATTAAAGTGATTGCTCACTGCTAAATCATCTCCACTGCTCTATATTTGGGTCAAGCCTCTTCTACATTTCCTTACAATGTGGTTCTCATTGACTGGATGCAAACCATCCAGTTCTCATGAGGGCTGAACTGGAAGAGAGTTTGCTCTTTGGGTGTGTGGCAGCTTCCTCTTGATTTTTTGCTGATTGGCCTGGGAATCCGCTGTAATAGTTCTCCACATCTGTTTCTGCACTGACATTTTGAGATTAATCTCCCACGTAATTTGGAAGGAACGTATTTTTCATATAGTCTATTCATTAACCAACAGACTGTTAACAAATTCACAGAAACAACCATTAGCCTTGCTAGTGAGCTGCTGTGGCTACTAACTCAACTTCGTTGTGTTTCTGAGGCAAACAATAACATAATATAAATAAAATCTGTTTGGTTCAGACCAGGTTCTAAACTTTAATCATCACTTTCTTCAGCATAACCTTTTTGAACATAGTCACCACTCTTTTTGTTTTTTTATTCCATTTTTATTTAGGGACCAGTTATAGAAGAGAGTAGTAACATAACTAATAGAAACATTGAGAAAGAAATTGGATAAATATGAGGAGATAAGTGCAGGTCCAAGACATTTTGAGTAGTTCCTTCAAGGAATAGATATGTTGGACTATTATATTTCAGTCACGCCTCACTGGTTGAACAAATGTGTCCATCCCTGTCAAGAAATGGCCACATTCACTGTTCCAGGAAACTTTCTGAAAATACCCATCCTTGAGTGATACTTTGTGTGGTGAGCAAAGAAATTATCATGCAAAAGCAAGCTCTGCAGATCTGAAATAAAACAGCATCTTGTGTCAATAGATCCCTCATAAGTTGCCACCCAAGTTGATAGGGTGGTAAAAAGTCATACGGCGTGTTGGCCTCCATTAGACAGGGAGAGTGAGTTCAAGAGCCACAAGGTAATGTTGCAGCTCCATAAAACTCTACTTAGAGCACTCTTAGACTATTGTGTTCAGTTCTGGTTGCCTCATTAAATGAAAGACGTGGTGTGGCCATTGGTAGGTGCATGGAATGCACTGCCAGCAACAGTGGTAGACAAGGATACAATAGGGTATTTTAACAGACTCTTAGATGGGTATATGGAACTTCGAAAAATAGAGGGTCATCCAGTAGGGAAATTCTAGGCATCTTCAAGAGTAGGTTACATGGTTGGCACAACATTGTGGGCCATAGGGCCTGTAATGTTCTGTAGATTTCTATGTATTTGGCCTAATGCCTATTGTCTTTTATTTTGGATTACTGCTCAATCTACCTCACCATTACTCTGGCACTTTTTGTCCGACTGCACTGCACTTTCTACATAATAGCAGCACTTGTGGTTCACAAACAAGAGTTAATATCTTTATACAATTTCAAATACAATATTACAAAGCAAAGTTTGCTAAATGTGAACAAGTAGCCATGCTACAGTGCATTCTATTTATTTTCCTCAATGAACTGTGTGGAATGATCTGTTTCGATGGGAGGCAAAGAAAACTTCTCACTGTATCTCAGTCCCTGTGACATTAATATATCAATTCCAATCCACTTATTCTACACCACTCTATTCCATGAGTATCTAAAATAATCCCTCAGACCAGTTGAGCATGGGTACAGTTACGTAGTGGAAATTAATATTTTAAAGTGATCACAGCGAACTCAGCCCCTGGCTGGCAGTGCCCTCCTCCCAGCAGTGGGCCAGGGCAGTGCCTCGGATGAGAGGGACATGGCTGCCAAGTAGGAGCCAGTCATTTCAAAGTGTGGTGTGCAGAAATGTTTTCTCTGAGGGTAGCGAGTCTCTGCCCTGAAGGTGGGGGCGGCTGGATCATCGTATATATTTAAGGCGGAGGTAAATAAATATTTGAAAGATCAGGTGTTGAGGAGCATGTGGAACTGGCACAGAGGGGAAGTTCAGGCCAGTCTAGATCAGCCATCACTTCCCAGCCTCTGACACTATCTCCAATCCTCCCTTTCTCATCTGTCTATCAACCCTGCCTCAGCTGGTTTCAACTACCATTTCCCCTGCTCTCGTTTCACTAGCTAGCTCCCAGTTCTGCCCTCAGCCATGGTACAAGTTCTCAACTGAAGTATTGACAATTATTCCCCCCCCCCCACACAGGCACTGGGAGACTCACCGAGTTCCTCCAGCACTTCGCTTTTTAGCTCCCGATTCCAGCATCTGCTGTCTCTTACTGAACGGCAGGAGTGACTTCAGGATCTTGGTAGCCCACTATTCTTCTGCTCTTTCCACAACATAGACTGTTGTATTCTCTGACATCAATGATAGTGCAAGGCTAATTTTGTTTAACACTCCAAAAAAAAATCTTTTAATAACTCACCATTTTAGAAGTATTTTTTAAAGTAAATGTACATGATTGATGCTGTTGTTGCGACCTCTACCTTTGACTTCTGTCCCTATCATTTCTTCGGTCCAGTTACTTTCTTGACAGCATTGTCCTTTTGTTATTTAATCTCTCTCCACCTGTCAGACAGCTCCCTAGTTTGTCCTTTCCCTGCTACCCCTGCCTCCATTCGAGGTTAACCTAGTTTATCACTAACTATCATTGGTAAAAGGTCATCAATTGGAAAGATTAACTGTTTCTCTCCCCACAGAGGTTGCCTGACTTGCTGAAGAACCAGCAGCTTCTTCGTTCATTTGGGGTTTCCAGCAGCTGCTGAGCTTTGTCCTGAAGAAGGGTCTCTGCCTGAAACTTCAACTGTTCACTCTTTTCCATAGATGCTGCCTGAACTGATGAGTTCCTCCAGCATTGTGTATATTGCTTTGGATTTCTAACATCTGCAGGCTTTCTCATATTTGTGGTTTGTTTTTGGCTGGACAAAAACCTGGGGGAGGGGGGCTGTGTTTATGCTGGAGTGAAGATGTTCAAATGTAATGATCCTTGTCCTTGCAGGACACTGCATCAGAGTACCCTGCTGCAAGGTGGTTTTATATATAGGCTGAGGATAACCACAACCAAGGTCTCCGCCAGCTGTGTAAACGTTTGGTTCATACCGTAATAATCTCAAGTCTGTGCAGTGAGGTGGGAAAGATGTATGGGATGTATGGGGATAGGAATCCATGGAGCCTTCAGTAACTGACCCCAAGGTCTACAGCATTGTCCAGACAGACCCTACAGTGACTCACACCAAGGTCCACAGCATTGTCCATACAGACCCTACAGTGACTGACCCCAAGGTCTACAGCATTGTCCAGACAGACCCTGCAGTGACTGACCCCAAGGTCCACAGCATTGTCCAGACAGACCCTACAGTGACTCACACCAAGGTCCACAGCATTGTCCATACAGACCCTACAGTGACTGACCCCAAGGTCTACAGCATTGTCCAGACAGACCCTGCAGTGACTGACCCCAAGGTCTACAGCATTGTCCAGACAGACCCTGCAGTGACTGACCCCAAGGTCTACAGCATTGTCCAGACACACCCTGCAGTGACTGACCCCAAGGTCCACAGCATTGTCCAGACAGACCCTGCAGTGACTGACCCCAAGGTCTACAGCATTGTCCAGACAGACCCTGCAGTGACTCACACCAAGGTCCACAGCATTGTCCAGACAGACCCTACAGTGACTGACCCCAAGGTCTACAGCATTGTCCAGACAGACCCTCCAGTGACTGACCCCAAGGTTTACAGCATTGTCCAGACAGACCCTACAGTGACTGACCCCAAGGTCTACAGCATTGTCCAGACAGACCCTACAGTGACTGACCCCAAGGTCCTCAGCATTATCCAGACAGACCCTGCAGTGACTGACCCCAAGGTCTACAGCATTGTCCAGACAGACCCTACAGTGACTCACACCAAGGTCCACAGCGTTGTCCAGACAGACCCTACAGTGACTGACCCCAAGGTCCACAGCATTGTCCAGACAGATCCTGCAGTGACTGACCCCAAGGTCCACAGCATTGTCCAGACAGATCCTGCAGTGACTGACCCCAAGGTCTACAGCATTGTCCAGACAGACCCTGCAGTGACTGACCCCAAGGTCTACAGCATTGTCCAGACAGACCCTATAGTGACTGACCCCAAGGTCTACAGCATTGTCCAGACAGACCCTGCAGTGACTGACCCCAAGGTCCACAGCATTGTCCAGACAGACCCTGCAGTGACTGACCCCAAGGTCTACAGCATTGTCCAGACAGACCCTACAGTGACTCACACCAAGGTCCACAGCGTTGTCCAGACAGACCCTACAGTGACTGACCCCAAGGTCCACAGCATTGTCCAGACAGATCCTGCAGTGACTGACCCCAAGGTCCACAGCATTGTCCAGACAGATCCTGCAGTGACTGACCCCAAGGTCTACAGCATTGTCCAGACAGACCCTGCAGTGACTGACCCCAAGGTCTACAGCATTGTCCAGACAGACCCTATAGTGACTGACCCCAAGGTCTACAGCATTGTCCAGACAGACCCTGCAGTGACTGACCCCAAGGTCCACAGCATTGTCCAGACAGACCCTGCAGTGACTGACCCCAAGGTCCACAGCATTGTCCAGACAGACCCTACAGTGACGGACCCCAAGGTCCACAGCATTGTCCAGACAGACCCTGCTGTGTGAGACAATAGTGCCTGTGTGTGTGTGTGTGTGTCCGCCACTGCACTACTCTCAACAGGGAGGGATCAGCGATGGTGTTTTGAAATATTCTGACTAACCTGCTTCCATATTCAGTGATATAATAACATTAATATGTAGCCTTGGAAAATCTTTAAAAAGAAGAGAAAATCTGCAGATTCTGGAAATTTGAGCAACACACACAAAATGCTGGAGGAACTCAGCAGGCCAGGCAGCGCCTATGGAAAAAAGTACAATCGACGTTTCGGGCTGAAACCGTTCGGCAGGACGGAATTTTTAAATCACTTTTGGTGTATTTCTGTAGGTTGAGTTTACAAGTATCCTACTGCTTGGTGGAGCTTGCCTTAAGCAAATGCTTTTACAGCTCACGTAATGTTATTTCTAAATCACTTTCTGGTATTGCTTTTTATTCAGTAACCCGAGGACATTACATTTAAAAAAAAGCAAAATAATTGCACGAAAAGTTACGTGATTCAGAGCCAAACCATTAAAACAGATGCGTACACTGTGACTCTTCTGTTGCTAGCATCTCCCCCAACCATAAGTCTGCCTGTGACCCTTGCAACGGTGTACCTGTTCTTTCTCAGCATTGTTACAACGTGTAGGACTTCCTTGAAGTCGATGTTGTTGGTGGGACGACAGCTGACTGTTCCCAAACAGGACCATATTTTCTAACCATGATTGCCAGCTGGTTTGTGAGGGATTTTCTGTTTTTTAGTGAAACACTCCGGTTCCGTTGGCTGCGTAAGTTTAGGGAAGACAGTCTCCAGCCCCACCAAACATGTGAGATTGAGGCATGAGCCCACCCCAAAACCCCCTGTTTGTGTGAATGCTGCGTGATTCATTACCCTGTTACAAATAAGGGCCACAAAATAACAGACAGCACACCACATACAATTAAAGATTTAGCTTTATAATTCTTAATTTGAGTAAAGATTTAGAAAAGAAAGTGCAAAAAAAGAAAAGGGCCCATTTTAATGAAACAGTCGAATGTGCACAAGTTGAAGGTCATGGTTTTCCCCTTTGCCGATCCTCCTTCGATCTCACCCCAGGCTTCGTCAGATCACAGCCCAGCTCCAGGTCGAATCTTACGACTTCTTCTCTCTGGCATCTTCACTCTTCATCTCCTTAACCAAAGCCCCAAGCCCAGCCTTCATGTCCCTCACCACAGAAACCTCCTCTTACTCCGGCCATCTAATTGGGTGGCATCCAATTCTCCTCAAGCAAGCAGCTTGCACAGAACAGCATAGCGGTAAACTAAAATCTGAACCAGGGCATTATGTTAGATTTCATGCATCAATGATGTTTTGCAGTTTTGATGTATGAGTTATCACACTGAGTGCACAACTGCCAGGATGCACGGTTTCCCAGGTGAATTCAAAGCATGCCATCACACTACAGAGCAAGAGGATGTATGTAGGACATGGACAGTAAAGTGCAGGCATCAGCAGATAGCTGTAGATTCCAGCTCCTGCTGACTCTCATGTCTCCAGAAGGAAAATACAGCAAGTGTCTATCTGGGCACTCCATAAGATAGATGGAGATCGTGGACATGTTTCAGTACAATTTTGTATGAAATGTGAGATGAAGCATTCTAAAGATATTTAATAGAAAGAGGAATAGATGAATGTGGAGATTCATTCATGAATAACTCGAAGCCCGGACTGATATAAACAAGATTTTAGCTTCCATATTTGGAGCATTGAGTGCAGTCATTGTGTTGCCTGATTGGAACTTGTAATGTGAGGAATTTGGTCCTGTCATTCCTATCCTTACTGCAGACCCATAACGGACAGTCTCCTGCATTTTGCCTAGAGGTGGGAAGTAAAGTACAGGCACTTTTGCCCGTTTTCTCCGAAGAATTATGAGGTGTGAGGTCAAACCGAGGAACTGAGGATCAATTACTGGCACGGTCGGAGTTGTTGGATTTAATTAAATGAGCAGTTTGCTGAGGAGTATTAGAAGGCATTTTGTGGAGACATGAAGTGTTCATTTCCTTCACACTCCTGTGGGTTTGTTCAGCTGCCAGTTGCCTCCAGTGGGAGGGGACAAATGAGAGGACCTGTGGCGCACTGCGGGTTGGACGGATAAGGGCAGATCACACCAGGCAATTCTAAAGGCTGGTGGGACCCGAGTAACTCACCCCAAAATGCACCTTATGTGTCCTCACTGCTAAACCTGGATGGAAGATTTATTATTTGGAAGGAAATGAGGTTGGTTTTGTGATTGGGCACAGTTGCCTGCACTGCGACGAGTATGTTAATCTTGTTGCTGCAGCACAGTGAAAGCCCATTTTGTTTCTCCTGAACCCATTGAATCAGCTCACAAATAAGAAATATTCGTGTACCTCTGAGTGTAGACACAGGCCCTTTTGCACCATATCCATGACAACATCTTTTGCCCATCCATATTAGTTGCATTTGAAGCATTCTATGTCCTGCCTGTTGAAATGCTTCTTAAATGTAGTAATCGTAACCAATTCTACAATAACCAATTCCACCTCCTCTGGCAGTGAGTTCCAGGCATCAGCTTCTCTCTGCTGGGAGGGGGATGTTGGAGAGATAAAACTTACACCTTAGATCCCCTTTGATAATCTCCCCCTCTTACTTTTGATATCCTTACGATAGGAAAAAAGTGTTTCTGAATATCTACCTTGTCATAATTTTTGTACCTCCATCAGATTACCCCTCAGCCTCCTTAGGTCCAGAGTTAGCAAGCCCAGCCTAACCGCTGCTTCCCATAAATAAAGGTCCCTCTTCTCATCAGCATTCCTTTTCTCCTACCATTTACTGGGTAAATCTTACCCCTGCTTGACTTTCCAAAATGTATAGCCTCAGAATTACATCCGTGAAGATTGTGCCCAAATTTCCATCTATATCCTGCTCTAGGCTGCAACGACCAACCTCGTAATCTACAACACCAACTTTTGTGTCATTCTTGAACATGTTAATCATACCTGCTATATTCCTAACTTCCCATTATTCAGGACACTTACGGTGATGGGTGCATAAAAAGGACCCAAAGGATCATTGGGGACCTGAGTCACCCCAACCACAAACTGATCCAGCTGCTACCATCCGGGAGATGATACCACAGCATAAAAGCCAGAACCAACAGGTTCCAGGACAGCTTCTTCCACCAGGCCATCAGACTGATTAATTCACGCTGGTACAATTGTATTTCTATGCTATATTGACTGTGGATACTATAGAGAGAGTGCAGAGGAGATTTACAAAGATGTTGCCTGGATTGGAGGGTGTACTATATAACAATTACAGCACAGTAACAGACCATCTCAGCCCTTCTAGTCCATGCCGAACACTTACTCTCACCTAGTCCCACTGGCCCGCACTCAGCCCATTACCCTCCATTCCTTTCCAGTTCACATACCTATCCAATTTTACTTTAAATGACACTACCAAACCTGCCTCTACCACTTCTACTGGAAGCTCGTTCCACACAGTTACCATTCTCTGAGTAAAAAAAATCTCCCTCATGTTACCCCTAATTCTCAACTTATGTCCTCTTGTTTGAATCTCCCCTACTCTCAATGGAAAAAGCCTATCCACGTCAACTCTATCTATCCTCCTCATAATTTTAAATACCTTTATCAAGTCCCCCCTCAACCTTCCACACTCCAAAGAATAAAGACCTAACTTGTTCAACCTTTCCCTGTACTTTAGGTGCTGAAACCCAGGTAATATTCTAGTAAATCTTTTCTGTACTCTCTCTATTTTGTTGACATCTTTCCTATAATTCAGTGATCAGAACTGTACACAATACTCCAAATTCGGCCTTACCAATGCCTTGTACAATTTTAACATTATGTCCCAACTCCTATACTCAATGCTCTGATTTATAAAGGCCAGCATACCAAAAGCTTTCTTCACCACCCTTTCCACATGAGATTCCACTTTCAGGGAACTATGCACCATTATTCCTAGATCACTCAGTTCTACTGCATTCTTCAATGCCCTATCATTTACTATGTATGTCCTATTTGGATTATTCCTATCAAAATGTAGTACCTCACACTTATCAGCATTAAACTCCATCTGCCATCATTCAACCCACTCTTCTGTCTGGCCTAAATCTCTCTGCAAACTTTGAAAACCTACTTTATTATCCACAACGCCACCTACCTTAGTATCATTTGCATACTTACTAATCCAATTTACCACCCCATCATCCAGATCATTAACGTATATGACAAACAACATTGGACCCAGAACAGATCCCTGAGGCACACCACTAGTCACCGGCTTCCAACCTGACAAACAGTTATCCACCACTACTCTCTGGCATCTCCCATCCAGCTACTGTTAAATCCATTTTGCTACTTCAATATTAATACCTAACAATTGAACCTTCCTAACTAACTTTCCGTGCGGAACCTTGTCAAAGGCCTTACTGAAGTCAATATAGACAACATCCACTGACAATATAGACAACATCCACTGATTTACCCTCATCAACTTTCCTCGTAACCTCTTCAAAAAATTCAATAAGTTTTGTCAAACATGACCTTCCACGCACAAATCCATGTTGACTGTTCCTAATCAGACCCTGTCTATCCAGATAATTATATATACCATCTCTAAGAACACTTTCCGTTAATTTACCCACCACTGATGTCAAATTGACAGGGCTATAATTGCTAGGTTTACTCTTAGAACCCTTTTTAAAGAATGGAACCACATGAGCAATACGCCCAGTGGAACCATTTCTACTGACAGGAGAAGGGGCAGTGGCAGGTTAGTGGTGCCTTAAAACCAGTTGCTCTGCGCAGATAAGGCTTGTCAGCCATGGCTGGCAGCTCACCGAAGAGAAGGAAGACTCTGATCTCAAACTTCTGCTACCTCGTGGCTGGACCCATTCATGGGGAAGGCTACGGGAGTAAACTCCGAGGGAAAGTCTGGAGCTGCAGTGCCTCTGTTGAGTTCAACGCTGAGTGGAATCTCCTGTGATGCCACAGGTGCCAAACAGTACTGTTCTCTGCCATCCCTTTGGATTCACAGGCTGCATGGAGAGGGGAAGTCTGCTGCTGTCCATATCATACTGCCCTGATTCGC
Source organism: Hypanus sabinus (assembly GCF_030144855.1). Classification (NCBI taxonomy): domain Eukaryota; kingdom Metazoa; phylum Chordata; class Chondrichthyes; order Myliobatiformes; family Dasyatidae; genus Hypanus; species Hypanus sabinus. The sequence goes on along the minus strand of NC_082723.1, from coordinate 61,145,804 downwards.
TTACTGGCTAACATGTCGACTTTGACGCGGACGGCTGGGACACAACTCTCATGGTAGAACCTGGCCAACAAACCACAAAGCCACAAACCCTTACTGATTGTAACCTTGAACAGATAAAAGTCAACATAACATCCTCTAAGAATTGGCTTCTAATCAAGTTGTAAGATAGATGGATGAAGGGGGAGACTAGATGTGTGTTCTGAATGTGCAGGGAGGTTTTCAGTTTTACTGTAGTGGTCTTGATCTTTGAATCGATCAAACAGTCACTGACAAAATCGTTTTCATAATCGGGATTGCTTTTCCTGGTGTAGGAAGAGCGAATGTGTAGACCTGGCAGCGTGTGCAACTTTAGTTGATGTATCTAGTGACCAATTTAATTCCAGGAACCTAGTGACAAGCTGCCAGCAAGTAGGAAGTGAGAAAGTGAGTACTGTGCTCACATTGCTACAAAGCACTTTACCTCCAAGTCTATCCGGGAATAACTGATAGCCACATTAAATGCTGCAGTCGACCTTAAATAACAAGTCGTGAACAGCTGTCGCTGATTCCATTCTTCAGTCTCTGCTGAAATCTCCCTGTACATGGGCTACAGTGACAGCATATTTAGTTTTTTGCATGGGTTAGGTCACAGATTGGCCATGTTATTTTCCATGTGGGGTGGCCTAGAGGGTAAATTGGCTACCGAGTGAAGCCCCAACACGACTAGTACAATCTTGATGCCCTTGATATTCACACCCATCCCAATAGGAGTGGGAAGCCAGTCTGACTTTTCTGACTCCCTATTCCTTTGTCTCAAAATACTGAGGCTAAACGTTATGCCTCGACACCATCCTGGCTGATGCCAACTAAATCAGCATGAAAACAGCCGTTCTCAAGCAGTGTGGCACACGTATCTGTTATCCCCTGCATCAATTCCTGACCCTGTATCCTTGTACTTCATGCATATTATAAAGCACACTCCCTCGGGTAGTAAAGGATTTAAAAAGATCCCCTGTGAGTTATAAAGTTCTGACATACGGCTGCTCCAGCACACAAATTATAGTCTCAGTGGAAGTTTGAATTGAACAGGGGTTCCACATATTCAGCTGTTTCACAGTCTCTCCACAATGGTTCTCACTTACTACGGATCAAGAACTAAATGTAATGTTTTCCTTGTGTGCCCATGCCAATGTTTTCAATTGGGTCACTTTCTGAATGACAATTCTTATCGTGCCCATGGACAGTCTATACATGGCCCAGCCAGAACTGGAGACATTTTTGCCCCTTGTTATTGAATTCAGCAAGATCTGCAACAGTGCAGGGTTCCTCTAGTGATGGGCACTGCTGGAGATGTTGCATAGTTTGTGGCTCAGTTCCACATTCACAAGTTGTCGGGCTGGTTGTATATCCCCATTTGCTTAGTGACACCTTTGAACAACCTACACCAGTCCTAAGTCTGTTAAGGCACTTCCAGGTTGCCCAGTTGCAATTAGCTCCTGGGGGAAGCTTTCATTCGGTGGAATTTCCATTGTTGGGGGTTGTTTGAGATTGGCGAGCCGGTCTTTCCACAAGGTGATGTGGGCTTCAGATGGGGTTGATCGTAATGGAACAACACTGTTCATGAAGCTCCTCCTTGACTTCAGGCGGTTGGGTGTGGGTGTATGACCATGTGGAGGGTGCCTCTCATCTGATGTTTGATGGAATCGTTCTTTCTCGGTGGCTACTGTTCTTCTTATATCGGGGAGCGATACCCGCCAGGATATATAGGCTGTTGGTGTTTGTTGATTTTAAACAACCTTTGAAAAGTCGGCAGCTTGCGTTCAGAATGGCATCCATCTTCTTAGCATGAGTAAATCTTTCCCATGCAGGGCAGGCGTATTCGGCAGTAGAACTGCAAAGTGCACTGGCTCGCAATGTTTTTGAGCTTGCTCCCCGTTTTGTGTTAGTGATCTTATTCAGGATGTTGTTTCGTGCGCTCACTTTTGCCTTCGTCTTATTGATGTGGTTCTTGAGAGTGAGGCATCTGTCAAGGGTGACTCCTAAGTAGACAGGGTGCTCGTGATGCGTCAGTGTGGCTCCACACCAGGTTATTTCAAGCTGTCGTTTGGCTTCACGGTTCCTGAGGTGGAATGCACAAACTTGTGTCTTTGATGGGTTTGTGCGAAAGTGGTTTTCTTCATCGTAGGATGTTAGTCCCTCCAAGGCCTCAGAAAGCGTTTTGTCCACAGTGTTAAAACCAGTGCTTTGGGCAGTGATGCCCAAGTCATCGGCATATATGAAATGGCATGTGACATCATCTATAGGTTGGTCATTTGTGTAGCTGTTGTACAGCAGTGGTGCAAGCTCACTTTCCCGAGGAAGACCATTCTTCTGAATAAGGCACCTGCTGTGCTTCCCACCTAGTTCAACATAGAACCAGCAATTCTGAAGCATGCTTTCTAACAGCTCTGTTAAATGAACAAGTACAGTGGACTGATGAGAGGTAAGTCTGTACACTCAATGAATAAGCCATAGATTGTCCACCCATGATATTACAAGCACATGGTGGTATCTGACACCATTTTTATGTACCCCCAGATGTTCTACCACAACTAGCAAAATGGCAGGAAATGCTACTTGCCATAAACCTTCAACTGTCCTGATAAATGCTGTGAACTACATCATGCCATTTAATGTTGACATTGCTTTCTTTTTCTGAATGTTATTGTAGAATCCCACAGCACCGAGGAAATCTATGGAAATGGAATTGGTTTATTATTCCCACATGTACCGAGATACAGTGAAAAGATTGATTGCTTACTGTTTATGCAGATCAGATCATTACAGTGTATTGAGGTAGAACAAGGTAAAACAAACAATAACGGTGCAGAATAAAGTGTTACAGCACAGAGAGAGTGTAGTACAGGTAAACAAGATCATAATGAATTAGATTGTGAGGTTGAGTCCAATTTATTGCACTAGGTATTCTGTTCAATAATTTTATAACACTGGGATAGAAACTGCCCCCTTTACTGCCATTATTCAGTGTTTCCCCTTTAGTGTCCCAGCCCATTGTTTCCCCTTTAGTGTCCCAGCTCAGTGTTTCCCCTTTAGTGTCCCAGTTCAGTGTTCCCCCTTTAGTGTCCCAGCCCATTGTTTCCCATTTAGTTTCCCAGCCCATTGTTTCCCATTTAGTGTCCCAGCCCAATGTTTCCCCTTTAGTGTCACAGCTCAATGTTCCCCGTTTAGTGCCACAGCTCAGTGTTTTACTCAATGTTTCCCCTGTGGTGCTGCTACTTTGTGTTCCCTAATTGTCACAGTTAATCCCTTTGGATATCGTTTGAAGATTTCTGTGGTATCTCAAACCACCATCTTTTCAAGTGATGCCTTCCAGATCTTTAACAAGCTCTTGTGAGGATAATTTCCCATCTAGTTTGACACCTTCAAATGCATAGCCTCTGCTAACTGTCCAATTTCCATGACCAACCATCGATACTGAGTAGAAAACCTTTTGTTGTTTTGAATCACATCTCCTGCTGATTCTCTCTGCTCCCCTGCAACAAGCAAGCTTTTCAACTAAATTTGACACAACACCCCAGTAGAGGCTGCATCTAGAATGATGAAGATTTAACGGGTGGTGCTGATTCTTCCCCCCCCCCCATTGCCTCTCCTCATCTGGTTGCCCCTAGGGCCTGCCAATTCTTGACAGAATTCCACCCCCCCCCCCCACATTTAGACTGATTGTCTCCCCTCTGCCCTCAGTCCCAAAGCAGTGTTCTGATTTCTGGTCACACCATCAGCCTTATTTCTCTCAAGGTTGAATGATGCTATCCACGTTGAATTTAATGTAAGGAATAAATAAAAAATTGTTTTAAAGAAGTGGGCTTAAAGGAAGATGTAGCGAAGGAAATTGTAGACAAGGCCAGCTGGGGAGGAGGGTGGAGATGTTCAGGAAGCGTGATAGCTGTAGAAATGAATGGGATTGTAGAGACGAGGAGGGGTGAGACCAAGGGGCGGGTGGCTTGAAAATAATTGGAGGTGTTGGCTCCCCAGCAACCAGTGTAGTTCAGCTTATCCAGGTCTGATGGTTGCACAGGTACTGTCTAGGATATGGGCGGAGGAGTTTAGGGAGAGACTGTGTATGTGAACTCGAGAATGTGGGAGGTTGGTCATGAGTGAGTCAGAGTTCCACAGCATAGAAGTAAGTTCTGACAACCCACCTTGTCCATTGAGACTCCTGGCTCCATCAAGGCAGCTCCTGACAGCCCACCTAGTCCATTGAAACTCCTAGATCCACCAAGGCGACTCCTGACTGCCCACCCACCCTCTGGTTCATTGAGACTCCTAGCTCCTTCAAGGCAACTTCTTACAGCCAACCTTGTCCATTGAGACTCCCAGTTCCATCAAGGCGGCTCCTGAAGTACCATGGGCACTTCTCTTGTTCTGCAGCCTCGTGTGCGACACCTTGTAAAAGGCCTTCTGAAAATCCAAGCAAGCAATGTCCAGTGGTTCACCTTTGTCTATTCTACATGTTTTTTCCTCAAGGAATTTTTACAGATTTGCCAGGAAAGATTTCTCCTTGAGAAAACCATCCTGATTTCAGCCTCCTTTATGGTATGCCTCCAAGTATCCGGAATCCTTACCTTTGATAATGGACTCTAACATATTGCCAACCATTGAAGTCATGCTAACTGGCCTATAATTCCCTGTCTTTTGCTGCTCTCCTTTCTTAAAGAGTGGAGTAACATTCATGATTTTACAGAATCTAGTGCTTTTTGAAAGATCACTACTAATGCCTCCACAATCTCTTCAGCTACCCCTTTCAGAGCCCTCAGATGACATCCAGCTGGTTCAGGTGACTTATCTATATCTTCAGACATCTAGGTTTCCCAAGCTCCTTCTCATTATCTCCTTATTAATAGTGACTACACTCAGTTTACCCCTATAATATTCTCAAATTTCTGGCATGTTTCTGGTGTCTTCCACAATAAAAATTGATGTGAAGTACTTATTCAGTGCATCTGTATTTCTTTGTTCCCCATTACTACCTCTCGCGTTATTTTCCAGCAGTCTGATATCCACTCTTGTCTCTCTTTTACTCTTTATATATCTGACAAACTTTTTGGTACCTTTTTAAAAATATTATTGGCTAGCTTACCTTCATATTTCAGCTTTCCAATACTGTAGCTACGCATTTATTTTTGACTTCCCTTATTAGCCACGGTTGCTTCATCCTCCCTTTAGAATGCTTCTCCTCACCTGCCTATCACCTCTTACTGGTGCCCCTCCTCCTTCAATTTCTCCCATGGTCCACTCTCTTCTCCTATCAGATTCCTTCTTCTTCAGCCATTTACTTTTTCCACCTATCACCTCCTAGCTTCTCACTTCATCACCCCTCCCCCATCCACCTTCCTGCCCTCAACTGGCTTCACAATCACCCTCTAGCTTGTATTCCTTCCCTCTCGCCACCGTTTTATTATGACTTCTTCCTTCTTACTTTCTAGCCCTGATGAAAGATCTTGGCCCAAAATGCCAACTCGTTATTCCCCATTTGCTGCGGTCACCTCTGTTATCCAGTGCTCCTGATGCTGTCTCCTCTACATTGGTGAGACCTATCGTTAATTGGGGGGTTATTTCGTTGAGCGCCTACCTCTGCTCTATCCGCCATGAGTCGAACTTCCCAGAGGCCAAACATTTTAATTCCAATTCCCGTTCCAATGTGTCAGTCCATGGCCTCCTCCTGTGCCAAGATGAGGCCACCCTCAGGGTGGTGGAGCAACACCCTATATTCCACCTGGGTAGCCTACAACCTGATGGCATGAATATCAATTTCTCCTTCCTGTAAAAAAAAATCCCTACCCCCCCCCCCCCCCCATTCTTCATTCTAACCTCTTCTCACCTGCCTATTGCTTCCCATACAGATCTGGCCTTCGCTGCAGTCTGTGGCAGAGCATTTCACAGATTTACTACTCTCTGGCTAAAAAAATTTCCTCCTCACCTCTGTTTGAAATGAGGGTCACCCCTCAATTTCGAGGCTGTGCCCCTTAGTTCTGGAAACCTCCATCGTCGGAAACATCCTCTCCAATTCCACCTTGTTTAGTCCTTTCAACATTCGGTAGGTTTCAATAAGATCCCACGTATTCTTTTAAATTCCAGGGAGAAGAGGCCCAAAGGCTCCTCATATATTAACCCCTTCATTCCTGGAATCATCCTTGTGAACCTTCTCTGGATTCTCTCTAATGACAATACATCCTTTCTGAGATATGGGGCCCAAAACTCCCGACAATACTCCAAGTGCGGTATATAATAAAGCTTCAGCATTATCTCCTTGTCTTTATATTCTATTCCCCTTGAAGTAAATGCCAGCATTGAATTTGGTTTCTTCACCACAGACTCAATATGTGAATTAATCTTCTGGGAGTTCTGCTGCTAACTCCCTCTGCTCCACTGATGTTTGAATTTTCTCCCCATTTAGATAATAGTCTGCATTATTGTTTCTTTTACCAAAATGCATTATCATACATTACCCAACACTGCCTCTTGTTTGCCCATTCTTCCAATTTGTCTAAGTCCTGCTGCAATCGCATTGCTTCCTCAGCACTACCTACCCCTCCACCAATTTTCGTATTATCTGCCAACTTTGCCACAGAGTCATCAATTCCATATTTAAATCATTGACAAACAATGTGAAAAGTAGTGGTCCCAATACTGACCCCTGAGGAACACCACTAGTCACTGGCAGCCAACCAGAAAAGGCCCCATTATTCCTGCTCGCTGCCTCCGGCCTGTCAGCCATTCCTCTATCCATGCCAATATCTTTCCTGTAACACCATAGGAATTATCTTGTTAAGCAGCCTCATGTGAGGCACCTTATCAAGTGCCTTCCAAAAATCTAAGTAAATGACATCCATTGCCTCTCCTTTGTCCAGACTACTATTTACTTCCTTGGAGAATCCTAACAGATTTGTTAGACAAGATTTCCCTTTACAGAAACTTTGACTTATTTTATCATTAGTCTCCAAGTACCCCAAAACCTCATCCTTAACAATAGACTCCAACACTTTACCAACCAACTGGCTTAAACTGGCCTATAATTTCCTCTCTTTTGTCTTCCTCCCTTCTTAAAGAATGGAGTGACATTTGCAATCTTCCAGTCCTCCAGGACCATGCCAGAGTCAAGTGATTCTTGAAAGATCATGACCAATGCACCCATTATTTCTGCAGCAACCTCTCTCAGGACTCTGGGATGTAGTCCATCTGGCCCAGGTGACTATCCACCTTAAGACCTTCCAGCTTACCCAGCATTTTTTCTTTATAATAGCAATGGCACTCACTCCTGCTCCCTGACACTCATGGACCTCTGGCACACTGCTAGTGTCTTCCACAGTGAAGATTGATGCAAAGTACCCATTAATTTCATCTGCCATTTCTTTGTCCCCCATTACTACCTCACTAGCTTCATTTTCCAGTGGTCCAATATCAACTCTTACCTCCCTTTTATTACTTATACAACTTTAAAAAAATCTTTTAATATCCTGTTTTATATTACTGGCTAATTTGTATTTCATCTTTTTCTTTCTTATAGCTTTTTTGGTACCTTTTATTGGATTTTAACAGCTTCTCAATTATCCAACTTCCCACTTACTTTTACTACCTTACAGTATATCCCCCTCCCTTCACTCTTACGCAGTCCTTAACTTCCCTTGTCAGCCACTGTTGCCTAGCCCTGTCATTTGAGAACAACTTCTTCTGTGGGACATTTCTATCCTGCCTTGTGAACTATTCCCAGAAACTTCAGCTGCTCTGCCATCATCCTCATTAGTATCCCCCTCCAATCCACCTAGGCAAGATCCTCTCTCGTGCCTCTGTAATTTCCTTTATTCCATTGCAATACATGTGACTTCTGCCATTGCAATACATGTGACTTCTGCTTCTTCCTCTCAAATTGCAGTATAAATTCAATCATATTATCATCACTGCCTCCTAAGCGTTCTTTTACATTAAGATGACTAATAAAATCTGGGTTATTACACAACACCCAATCTAAGATAGACTTCCCCCCAGTAGGGTCAAGCACAAGCTGCTCTAATCAGCCATCTCGCAAGTATTCAGCAAATGCCCTCTCTTGAGATCTGATACCAACCTGATTTTCCCAATCCCTTTGCATATTGAAGTTCCCCCATTACAATTGTGACTTTACCCTTATTACGTGCCCTTTCCAGCTCCCTTTACAATCTCAACCCCACATCTTGGCTACTATTTGGAGGCCTATATATGATTCCCATGATTTTTTTTTTACCCTTGCAGTTTCATAACTCCACCCACAAAGACTCAACATTTTCTGACCCTATATCTCCTCTTTCTAAAGATGTAATTCCATCTCTTACCAACAGAGCCACACCACCGCCTATGCCTTCCTGCCTGTCCTTTCGATACAAAGTATATCCTTTGATGTTAAACTCCCAACAATGACCTTCTTTCAGCCACGACTCAGTAATGTCCACAACGTCAAACTGACCAAACCTTAGTTGCATCATGACTGCGTCCAGCTTATTCCAAATACTACGTGCATTTAAGTACAGATCCTTCAGTCATGCAAACTTTTCGCTTATAAATTTATTTCTGTGGTACAAATGAACTTTTTGCTCTGTCTTCAATTGTACCCAATCATTGACTTATCCTTCTTTACCATTCATATTATATCCATTATCTTCTTGTAAGTCTGTTGCCTCATTCTCAGCTCTATCATATTGGTTGTCACACCCCCCCCCCCGCCATATTAGTTTAAACCACTCCCAACAGCTTTAGCAAATCTGCCCACAAGGATATTGGTCCCCCTCAGATTCATATGCAACCCATCCCTTTTGTACAGGGCACACCTGCCCCAGAAGAGGTCCCAATGATCCAGAAATCTGCATCCTGCCCCCACCCCCCGCTCCAATTCTTCAGCCATGCATTTATCCACCACCTCATTCTATTCCTATCCTTTCTATCGCCTGGCACAGGCAGAAATCCCAAGAATACTGGCCTTGAGGTCCTGTTTCCCAGCTTCTTTCCTAACTCCCTGTATTCTGTTTTCAGGACCTCCTCCCTTTCTCTACCTATGTCATTGGTACCAATATGTACCACGACCTCTGGCTGCTCACCCTCCCTTCTCAAGATATTGTGGAGGTGTTCAGAAACATTGCAGACCCCAGCACCTGAAAGACAAACTGCCATCCATGTTTCCTTTTTACACCCACAGGATCTCCTAAATGTTCCCCTAACTATCGAGTCCCTTTTTATTGCTGCCATCCTCTGCAGTTTCCTGACTTCCTGAGCCACAGGGCCAGACTCAGTGGCAATGATGAGAGGCATTGATCGTGTGGATAGCCAGAGGCTTTTCCCCAGGGCCGAAATGGCTAACATGAAGTTACATTGTTTTAAGGTGCTTGGTAGTAGGTATAGAGGGGATGTCAGGGGTAATTTTTTTTCCTCGCAGAGAGTGGTGGGTGCGTGGAGTGCACTGCCAATGATGGTGATGGAGGTGGATACAATGTAGCCTTTTAAGAGACTCTTAGATAGGTACATGGAGTGTAGAAAAATAGAGATCCATGTGGTAGGGTAATTCTAGGCAGTCTCTAGAGTAGGTTACATGGTCAGCACAACATTGTGGGCCGAAGGACCTGTTTTCTATGATCTATGTTCTAACTCACCTACTTAACTTGACTCCACTTCTTCTCACTGAAGCCTTACTACTGTGACTCAGACTACTCCAACAATGCCTGCTCCCAGGATACCCACCCCGCTGGGTAGTACCTCTTTTATAGAAACTGGGCTTTTAAAGCTGTTTACCAGACCTGCATGGGAACGCTCCTGTTGCATCTACGCAGTATTCATCTGTACTCTCACATAGTACGCTCATGCCTCTGGTAGTTCCCTTTACTCCACTGTAATACTGACACCTCAGATTTTTGCTTCTCCCTCTCAATGTGCAGAGTGAATTCTATAATATTATGATCACCTACTCCTTAGGGTTCCTTTACCTTAAGGACCTCATTGTTCAGGGCATGCACTCTTCTTATTAATACTATCAAGGAGTAGGTACAGGGGTCTGAAGACCCACACTCAGTGTTTTAGAAACAATTTCATCTCATCTGCCACTAGAATTCTGAATGGCCTATGAACCTCACCAGTCCTACAAAAGAACATAAGAAATAGAGCAGGAGTAGGTCATCTGGCTCAACGAGCCTGCCCCACCATTCAATAAGATCATTGCTGATCTGTCCGTAAACTCAGCTCCATCTACCTGCCTTTTCCCCATAACCCTTAATTCCCCTACTATGTAAAAATCTGTCTAATTGTATCTTAAATATATTTAGTGAAGAAGCCTCAACTGCTTCCCTGGGCAGAGAATTCCACAGATTCATCACTCTGGGAAAAACAGTTTCTCCTCATCTCCATCCTAAATCTTCTCCCCTGAATCTTGAGGCAATGTCCCCTAGTTCTAGTCTCACCTACCAATGGAAACAACTTTCCTACTTCTATCTTATCTATCACTTTCAACAGTTTTAATGTTTCTATAAGATCCCCTCTCATTCTTCTGAATCCCAGGCTATAGTTCCTCTTTTACTCTGCCTATGTGTCTTCTAACTTATAGTAATTGTTTATGTCTTGCACTGTACTACTGCAACAAAACATCTCTTCCTGTGCATGTTCATTCTCCCGCCACAGCTGTCTCTGTAACCTCTCCCACATACTGTTTCTGTGGCAGGGAACAGTTCAGGTCACAAACATTTCTCAGGAATGGAACCCCATTGTAACCCGGGCATTGCCTGTATACTGATGCTACATTAATCCCACGTATAATTCTCCCCTTGTTCCTATCAACTGGCTGGCTCCAAACTCTACCCTAAACGCGCAGAGAATTTCTAGTGGACGATTAACTTACCAATCTGCATGTCTGGAGGAAACTGGAGCATCCATGGGAAGTGGCCATGGTCACGGAGAGAATGTGCATACTCCATGTAGGCAGCACGAGTGGTGAGGATTCAATCCGGGCTACTAGCTGCACCACTGGGGACTGACCTTCTGCAAAAATATCCTGGAAGGTTTGACTTCGTCCCTCAGATGAAAACCCTGAACTTGGTGATGCCAATGCAGAGAAATGAAATCCATTCACTGTCAGATTACAGATATTGCCCAGCAAGTTCTGTGCAACCTTAATAATTTACTGACTGTATCCCTTGTGACATGCCCTACAGTGGAGGTTCTAAACTTGTCCTCATAGAATTTATTCTCCAGGTATTTAGAACATTAGTTACTCCACCTTGCTCACTGCAAAGGTTTGATGGCTGTCATTCTTTTCAGCTCTTCAGAGACCACTGAGTCAGTCACATAACATGCAGAAGAATTAAGTAACTAGTTAAGGGCTGTAGGTTCTCTCTTTTGCTAGTTGTCACAGTGCACTTGGGATTTTCCCTTTGGTGCCAGCCCCCAGATTCTAATATGTATTGAAATGACATCCAGCTATGTTGCGATCTGAACTTGTGACCTGTGTGCTGTACCAGAACCATTGCATTGTAACATCTAATCTTTTATCACTTATTGGTGTGATTATGAGTATTGAAGATCACAAATATTTCCCACTTTTTTTATCCCCTCTTCTTCCTGCACCATCTCAGGCTTCAATTCCCTGAAAAAAAAATCAGCTAGACATGACAATTGGACCTCATTAACCTGGTACGAATGAAGAGAGTGTGGCTGATGTGTGGGAGGTAGCTGTGTGTCTCTCTGCTACACTTGAGTACCAAAAATAAACTTTGCAAAGGTTGGAATGATTCCATTTCAGTATTTTGGTATCGAAATTTTCTGAGATTCTAGTTTGCCTTTTATTTTTCTTTCATGCTTTAATATTCCTGAGTTCTGCATGCATTAGAATCTTGTGGTACCTTTGGGAGGCTATATATTAGAAAGTACCTTCATTTATTTCCAATCAATCTTCAGCATATCTTGGTTGTTTTTAGATTAGCACTAGATCATTAAATATTTTCATGATGTTCTAGAATGATAAATAATTAGGGAGATGGGGACAAAAGGGTATCAGTTTAGAATTACGGAATTAGAATTAATGAAAGAGGGAATCACTCATTCCCCACATGCTCAGTGGGGATCTGGGGAGCTGTGGTTTGGGTACTGCAGATGCACGTGGAGAAAGTTTGATGACATCCACTTTATCTTTTCAACATTAGGGAGGTTTCAATGAGCTCCCCGCCCGCCCCATTCTTCTTAGTTCCAGCGAGTCCAGGCTTAGAACATTCAATCGCTGCTTATATGATGACCCTTTCACTCCCGGAATCATTCTCGTGAACCTCCTCTAAACCCTCCTCAGTGTCAGCACATCCTTTCTTAAATAAAAGGCCCAAAACTGCTCACAATCCTCCCAAATGAGGCCTCACCAGTGTCTTATTCAGCCTCAGCAGTACGTCCTTGCTTTTATATTCTAGTCCTCTTAAAATGAACACTGTACACCCTATCCTCGTAATATATGCGTCTTCACACTTATGCGATGAGCCTATTTCTACCAACGTCTCCTTATATGCGTCCAAAACTCGCAGTTATGCGAGGAGCGCTGCTTTCCCACCAATGCAAGTCACGTGCACACGACTCACAATCTCACTCCCGCCAGTCTCGCATTGGGAAAAGAAGTGATTCCAATACAGAGGCATGTGGAATGCCACTACTTACTGGCAGCCAATCCGAAAAGGATCCCTTTATTCCCAGTCTTTGCCTCCTGCCAATCAACCAATGTTCCATCTGTCCTGTAATACCCTGGGCTCTTATCATATTCAGCATCTTTTTAAAGGCCTTCTGAAATTCCAAGTACACAACATCCACCTATTTTCCTTTGTCTATCTTGCTTGTTATTTCTTCAAAGAATTCCAGTAGATTTGACTGGCAAGATTTTCCCTTGGGAAAGCGTGCTGACTTTTGCCTATATTGTCATGTGCCTCCAAGTACCTTAACAATCAATCCACAGACGATATCTTCCCAACCACTGAGGAGAGACTAAATGGCATATAATTTCCTTCATTCTGCCTCCCTCTCTTCTTGAAGCATGGAGTGACATTTACAATTTTCTTGTCCACTGGAGCAATGCCAGAAAGTATTGATTCTTGAAAGGTCATTAATAAATCCTCCAGAATCTTTTCAGCTACCTCTTTTAGAACCTGGGGTGTAGTCCATCAGGTCCAGGTGAATTATCTACCTTCAGACCTTTAAGTATCCTAAGTGCCACCTCCCTAGTAATGGCAACTGCACTCACTTCTGCCCTTGATACTCTCAAACTTTGGCAAACTACTAGTGTCTTCCACAGTGAACACTGATGCAAAATACTTATACAGTTAGTCTGCCATTTCCTTGTCCTCCTTTACTACCTCTCCAGTATCATTTTCCAGCAGTCCAATATCTACTCTTGCCTCCCCTTTACTCTTTATATATCTGAAAAAAAATGTTTGGTATCCCCTTTGATATTATTGGCTAGCTTACCTTTATATTTTATTTTTTTCCATCTTAATGCCTTTTAGTTTTCTTCTGTTGGTTTTTAAAAATCTCCCAGTCCTCTGACTTCCCACTATTTTTTGCTCTATTATACGTCCTCTCTTTTACTTTTATGCTGGCTTTGACTTCCCTTGTCACCCACGGTTGCACCATCCTCTCTTTAGAATATTTCTTCTTCTTTGTGATTTATTTATCCTGCAACTTCTGAATTGCTCCCAAAACTCCAGCCATTGCTACTCTGCCATCATCCCTGCTAGTGTCCCCTTCCAATCAACTTTGGCTAGCCTCTTCCTCATGCTTCTGTAATTCCCTTCACACCACCATAATACTGATACGTCTGGCTTCTGCTTTTCCTTCTCAAATTGCATGATGAGTTCTATCATATTATGAACACTGTATCCTAAGGGTGCCTTTGCATTAGGCTTCCTAATCTTATCCAGTTCTACACAACACCTAATGCAGAATTGCTGATCCCCTTGAAGGCTCAACCACAAGCTGCTCCAAAAAGCCATTTTGGAGGCTTTCCACTAATTTTCCCTCTTGGGATCCAGCATCAACCTGATTTTCCTCATCTACTGACAGTACATATTGAAATCCCACATGACTAACGTAACATTTCCTCTTTGACATGTTTGTTCTATCGCCCACTGTAATTTGTAGACCACATTCTGGCCACATCGGAGGCCTGTAAATAACTTCCATCAGCGTCCTCTTACTCTTGCTCTTCATACCTTTACCCAGATGGATTCTACGTCTTCTGATCCAGTTTCACCTCTTCCTAAAGATTTGATTTCATTTTTTACCAGCAGAGCCACTCCTCCTACTCTGCCTACCTGCCTGTCCTTTTGATCGATTGTCTATCCTTGGGTATTAAGCTCCCAACTACTATTATCTATCAGCCATGATTCCGTGATACCCACAACATCATACCTGACAATCTCTAACTGTGCTGTGAGTTCATCTTCCTTATTTTGTATATTGTGTGCGATGAAATGTAACAACTTCAGTTCTGCATTTGTCACCCATTTCAATTTTGTCCCCCTTTACACTGTAACCAGCCGACCAAATGGAATATTACCCTGTCACCTGACTGTCCTTCCTGACATTCTCACTATCCACTACCTCTGCTTGCAAACCAACATTATTATCTTTAGTCCTCCAGTTTCCATAACGCCTGCCAAATTAGTTTAAATGCTCCCCAACATCTCCAGCAAACCTGCCTGCAAGGATATTGGTCCCCCTGGGGTTCAGTGTAACTGTCCCTCTTGTACAGGTCAAAACTTCCCCAGAAGGGATCCCAATGATCCATAAATCTGAAACCCTGCCTCCTGCACCAGTTTCTCAGTCAGACGTTCATCTGCCAAATTATCCTATTCTGGTGCATATGGCAGTGGTAGCAATCCAGAGATTGTTGCCTTAGGAATCCTGTTTCTCAGCTTTCTACCTAACTCTATAATTTATCTCATCAAGACCTCCTCTCTTTTCCATAGGATTTCCTATTAGGGAATGAGACAGAACAGGTGGCAGAATTTTGTGTTGTGGAACACTTTGCATCTCATGATCATAATGCTGTTAGTTTCAAAGTAATTGTGGAAGAGGATAGCTCTGGTCCTTGAGTTGAGATTATAAATTGTAGAAAGGCCAATTTTGATGGAAATCAGAAAGGATCTGGCAAATGTGGATGGGGACAGACTGCTTTCTGGCAAAGGTGAACTTGATAAGTGGGAGGCCTTCAAAAGTGAGATTTTGGGAGTACAAAGCTGTACATGCCTGTCAGAATAAAAGGTAAAGGTTATCAGGTTTAGGGAACCTTGGTTTTTGAGAGATATTGAGGTCCTATTAACAAAAAAAGGGAGGTGCACAGCAGGTATAGGCAGGTAGGAGCAAACGAGGTACATGAAGAGTATAAGAAATGCAAGAAAACACTTAAGAAAGAAATCAAGAGGGCTAAAAGAATACGTGAGGTTGCTCTAACAGACAATGTGAAGGAGATTCCTAAGGGATTCTACAGATATGTTAAGAGAAAAAGGATTGCAAAGAACAAAATTGGTCCTCTGGAAGATCAGAATGGCATTCCATAAGTGGAGCCGGAGGAGATGGGGGAGATCTTAATTGGATTTTTTACATCTGTATTTAAGACTCTAAGAATAAACCAGGGAGCCTGACATCAGTAGTGGGAAAGTTATTGGAAGGTATTCTAAGGGACGGGATATATGAGTATTTGGATAGACAGGGACTGATTAAGGATAGCCAGCATGTCTTGTGTGTGGTAGGCCGTGTCTAACCAATCTTATAGAGATTTTTGTTTTTGAGGAAGTTACAGGAAAACTGATGAAGACAAGGCAGTGGATGTTGTTTTCATGGACTTTACCAAGGCATTTGACTTGGTCCCACATGGGAGGTTGGTCAGGTAGATTCTTTTGCTTGACACTCAAGGTAATAAATTGGAATAGGCATAGGCTTTGTGGGGGAATCCAGAGAGTGGTAGTAGATGCTGGCATCTCTGACTGGAGACCTGTGATGAGTGAATTGCCATAGGTGATTGGCCCTGTGTCTGTCTGTCTGTTGTTTGTTATCTATATCAACGATCTCTGAAGACCTAATCTGGTCCCAACATATCGATGCGGCTATAAAGGCAAGTCAGCAACTATACTTCATTAGGACTTTGAAGAGATTTGGTATGTCAACAAAAACACTTAAAAACTTCCGTAGATGTACCGTGAAGAGCATTCTGACAGGCTGCATCACTGTCCAGTATGGAGGGGCTACTGCACAAGACCAAGAGAAGCTATAGAGGGCCTTAAATTTAGCCAGCTCCTTCTTGGGTACTAGCCTACAAATTACCCTGGACATCTTCAAGGAGTGGTGTCTCAGAAAGGCAGCGTACATTACTAAGGACCCTCAGCACCCAAGGCATGCCCTTTTCTCACTGTTACCATCAGGAAGGAGGTACAGAAGCCTGACGGCACACACTCAGTGATTCAGGAACAGCTTCTTCCCCTCTGCCATCCGATTCCTAAATGAACATTGAACCCATGAACACTACCTCGCTTTTTAACATATGTTATTTCTGTTTTTGCTGATTTTTAATCTATTCAATATACATATGCAGTAATTGCTTTACATTTCTTTTTTTTTCTTTCTATGTTATTATGCATTAAACTGCTACTGATAAGTTAACAAATTTCACAACACATGCCAGTGATAATAAACCTGATTCTGATTCTGAAAACAATCTGAGTGATAATGTGGGTAACCAGATCAGCAAATTTGTGGATGACACCAAGATTGGGGCTGCAGTGGACAGCAAAGAAGAATATCAAAGCTTGAATTGAGATCTGGTCCAGCTGAAGAATGGCAAATGGAATTTAATGCAGACCAGTTTGAGTTGTTGCCCTTGGGAGGACCAACCAAGCTAGTTCTTACACACAAGGATCTTAGTCAAGGCTCCAAGAAATCTCTTCTCTTGCCTCCTTCAGTAACCTGAGGTGATTGTCACCAGAAGCTGGGGACTTGCCCACATTAATGCTCTTCAAGAGACTCATCAGTGCCTCTTTCTTTATCTCAAAATGCCTAAGCATGTTAATACTGTAACTGCTGCAGAATATCTTTGTTAGTGATGTCCAATTTTTCAACTGTGATGGGACTTCCTCCATTTCACAATAGTACTTATGCCAAAGATTGAGAATTCATCTTTACCTTTGCCTGTTACTTTTTAAAGTGAAAACTGTTTGCATTGATGACCACCTGTGTGAAGTTCATCCCCCCATCTCCTTCCTTTATCAGCTGCTCAAACATAGTGAGTTTTCACCCTGCCCTCAAATTGACTTAGTCCATTTCTGACACCTCCCTCTCCTTTCTCGATCTCTCTGTCTCTATCTCAGGAGACAGTCTATCTACTGTCTATTATAAACCCACTGATTCTCACAGCTACCTGGACTACACATGTAATTTCTTTATCACCCAGTGTCCTGCTTCTGACAGAGTATAATAACAGCATGTTGACAGGATTATCAGCTGATAGTCAGTTATTCTTCCATTGAAAGCAAACAAAGCAAAATCATGCCTTCCATGAAATAAAACCACTTATTTGCGATGATTTGTTTAAGGCTTTCTCAATAAGCCTGCTTTGTAATCCCTCACAGATACCAAAAGAAGTGGGAGAGGCAGGTATAACTGCAATATTTAAGAAACGTTTGGGTAGGTACACGGATAGGAAAGGCTTCAGGGATATGAGCCAAATCCAGGGGCAAATTAAATCTTGCTTCCATGGTGTAGAAGTCTAATTCATTTCTACAGCATTCTTGTTCCAATGGACGGAAGGTCTGAAGTGAAAACATTTTAAATTCACCTTTTTAAGACAGCATGCTGCTGTTCTGGTCTGTGTTGTTAAGAGTCCAGTGTTGTGAAATGTTTTGCTGTATCTTGGAGAACAATATCGGTTTCTGGGTCGTTTGGCTGATTTTAGCTTCAGCTAAGTGAAACCAAGTAACCGAGTTGTAAAAGGAGAGCGCAGGTTGGATTTATAAACTACTGTTTAGAAGCTAAGAGCATGAGAAAACACTTCTCAGCCAGCAAGAACACAAAAGAATAGAAGCAGGTGTAGGCCAACCGGCCCAGCTAGCCGGCACGACTATTCATTGTGAACATGGCTGATCAAATCCAGGCACCATCTCCTCTTCTGAGCCAGGCCTCTGTTGATCCATTTGGCTCTTCAGCAGATGTGTCTGTTTCCTTTAAAAATAGATGATTCTAGATGATCTAGGCACTACTGCCTTCTGGGGCCCAAGTGCCAGAGATACAAATCTCAAGGGTTTTCATGAAGACACTCATGCCTATGGTACCAACCCTGATAGCAGCTGTACGCTTGACAACACTCACTCCAGTGAAGACGCCTTGACAAAGGACAGCTCTGAAATGCTGCGGTCAGACAGAATTCCACTGTTGTAATGTGAGCATTGTTTAAAGTAAGTTAATACTAACTGGGAAGCTGTTTTTTAAAACGAGGCTGGTTCCGGGGTCAGCGGGGTTTCACTTCCGTTCTTTTTACTCCTGGTGTGCATTTTATATAGTTCATCTGCCATGCCACACGAGTTACCTGAAGGCCTCTGGATATGAATACTGATTTGCCGTTCCTGATGAAGTTTTTCTTTTGGACATGAAATTGTCGAATGGTCCTTTTTCGAAGTAGAAGTCACCACATACATGATGGTTGAGACCCCTCTGTCTGCCGTACTCACTCTGTCCCCCAACTCGCACTGCTCATTTACCTTAAACCTCTGACAGAATCCTAAAAAATCTCAATTAAATCACCTCTTAATCTTCTAATATTGTGCAGAGGCCATTGGGAATGAGTTAATGTGAAGGAAAAAGGAGCCATGTATTAATGTTCACTTACATGAAAGGTGTCAGTGCTGCCACTGACATCGGAAGCAGAGCAGGTTTCACCTATGTCTCTCACTGCTGAGGCAAGTCACTACTAATCAGCAGTCCAGGTTCTGTGTCCCCACCACAGAAGATCTGGGCTACTTGACATTAAAACACTGGAATGGCCAGTTCGAGCAGACCAAGTTAGTGTTTGAAGCAGACCGAACCAAAGCTGCTGGTCTGGTGTTATCAGTGAGTACTTGCTCTATCCCGCTCCGGGACCAGATAAACGCTTTGAGCTGTCTCATCCCCCAAATCACTGGACTCACCATCAGAGCATTCCTGCAGCAAGTGAAATGTGTTGATTCCCTTTCAGATAATCTGAGCCTTCGCTGAGCAGAATAATGTCTAGGCAAGCTTGGACTGTGAGGTAAATAGTGATAGAGCCCCTATCCCTCATGATGCTCTTTTATCCTTTCAGCCGGTTGTGACTCGGTCAAGGAATGTTTTGTCTGTGAATTTATGGCTGTCCAGTGTGTCCACTTAGCCTGTACGGGAAGTTAATGAAATAAACCTGCTGCAGAGGTTCAGGGTTAAAATCCAATGAAAGAAGGTGGAAAGACAACTTAACAGCAGAGTCCAAAAAGCCTATGCTGATAAGTATGTGCAGTCCTCCTTTCAAAAACAACAGTGTGCGTTGTCTGTGTTTGAGCTCAAACTATTTTGGCCACCAGGCCCCACACTTGTAGCTTCCTGTGAGAACCTGCTGGGCTTCTCACTGTGCAGATGTCTCCCTCTGCCATCTCCAGAACACATTGAGCATGTGGGATAGGTCTGCGCTCTGCATTAGGAGCGAATTAGGCCATTTGGCCCATCAAGTCTGCTCCATGTCAGAACCATGCATGGTGATGCATAGAACATGTACAGCTCAGTACAGGCCATGCAGACTACATTGTCATGCAGACCTGTACAAGCTTGCATTCCAACTATTCCTTGTCCTCTTCATTACCTTCCCCAACCCTCTTGGCATATGATATATGTACGTGTAAATGTTCCTTTAAGTCCTTCTGGTGCAGGGTTGTTGAGAGTTATTGATTTAAATAAATAAATTCTTAAATAGAAAATGTTTTAAGGAAATACAGATGGGTGGGGGAGCTGTGTTGTCTTGAGGACTAGGCCTCAAGCCTAGGGTGTGCCTATTGCAGCAGTCTGGGAGAGGAGATGCCAGAGGCAGAGTGGCATAGCGTCCATGCTGGATCGGGGCCTGGCCCCTTCCATTGGTATTGCTATCTCATATGTTATTAATTGATTAGTTTGCATGTAGGGCAGAACGATGGCAGATGGAATTCAATCACAGGTGGTGAATTTGGGACGTTCAGGTAAGGGTAGGATGTATACCATGAGTGGTAGGGCTTGAGAGTATTGAGGAACAGAAGGACTTTGTTCTGAAGATCCTTGAAGGTGAGAGCATAAGCAGATAGGGTGCAATGTTCAAAGTAAATTTATTATCAAAGTAAGTGTATGTTAACATATACTATCCTGAGATTCATTTTCTTGCAGGCATTTACAGGAAAATGGGGTGTCCATTAGAATCTCATGGAAAAAACTACAGTTAAACATAAAGACTGACAAATTGCAAATGTGCAAAAAAAAATGCTGAGAACATGAGTCCTTAAAATTGAGTCTGAGGGCCATCAATTCAGTTCAGAGTAATGATAAATGAAGTTACCCACACTGGTTCAGCAGCCTGACAGTTATATAGGCTAACCTTGAATCTTGTAGTGTAAGACACAAGGCTTCTGTAACCCTTGCTCAATGGTAGTAGTGAGAAGAGGGCGTATGGTGTATGGTGGGGGTCTTTGATGATAGATGCTGCCTTTTTGTGCAGCATTCTACGTAAATGTACTCAATGGTGGGGTTGCCGGTGATGGATGGGGCTGTACCCACCACTTTCCGGAGCCTTTTCCGTTCCTGGCCATTGGTGTTTCCATACCTGGCTGTGATGCAACCATTTAGAATGCAGGTCCACAATCCCTTATCCAAAATCCTTGGGGCCAGTTGCATTTCAGAATTCAGAATTTTTCAGATTTCAGAATCTCTCCTTATTGGTTCCAGGACCCCCGGCGGATACCAAAAAAACACATATGCTCAAGTCCTTATTTAACCTGTCTCAGTGCAGGTGGACTTTAGGACCCGGCGGAGCTCCGGACCTACGCATATCCTCCTGTATACTTTAAATCATCTCTAGATTACTTATAATACCTGATACAATGTAAATGCTATGTAAATAGTTGTTATACTGTATTGTTTAGGGAATAATGACAAGAAAAAATATTTTATTTCCAACAAAAATATTTAATAAAACATAAAAATATACAGCTTCAAATGAACCGAATCAAACACATGGTAAATGATTTATTGGAATAAATGTAGAACGTCACTGTCACTATAAAACTTCAGTAACCTGTCTTTCTGTATCTTTAAATCATATACAGTGGTAGTTCCGACACCATATTCTTCAGTAAGATGCCGCACAGACACACCACAATCAAGCTTCTGCAATAACTCCACTTTCTGTGTTATTGATAATGATAGATGCTTCTTTCTCTTTTTCTCATTGTTACCCACAGGGGTATCTGCAGCTCTTTTTGACATTTTCACAGTGAAATTAAACACAAAGTCAGCAGTGAACACAAAATATCAGCGAACGGCAAATGCACGTGTAACCAGTACAAGCGCTGAGCCACAACTGACGTCTGGCGGCCTCTGCTAGTGCTGCCACGTCACACCTGAGTGACATCAGCTGTTGGCAAAAAAAAACAAAACGGTTTTCTGAGCTTTTTGGATTTCAGAATTTCGGATAAGGGATTGTGGACCTGTACTCTCCACTGTACGTTCTTAGAAGTTTGATCAAATGGGGAAGAAGGCAAACAGGATGCTTGTCTTTATTAATCATGGCATAGAATGTAAGATCAGAGAAGTTATGGTACAAATTTATAAAATGCTGGTTAGGCTGTAACTGGAGTGCTGTGTGTAGTTCTGGTACCCACATCTTATTACTGTCTGTGACTGCACTGGACAGGCTACAGAGGAGATTCACTGGGATGGAGCATTTCAGCAAAGGGGAGAGACTGGATATGTTGGCGAGGTGTAGAAGAGGTTTACCAGTACACTACCTGGATCAGAGAGCATGTGCCACAAGGGGAGGCTGGACAAATATGGGCTGTTTGCTTTTGCACTGTGGAGTTTGAGTGGAAGCCTAAAGATTACGAGAGGGCTAGAGAGCGCAGATAGATTTTCCACAGGGTCGAAATGTTTAATCTTAAAAGTCATGCATTTAAGGTGAGAGCAAGTTCAAAGTGGATGTGCAGGCAGGTATTTTACACAGAGGGTGTTGTGAGTTGTTTTATGTGGCGAGGTCGAACAAAATGGCTTACTTTAGTGCTGGTTCTAATTTCAGATATAACTATTTTCTTTAGAAGGCTGTGAGGCTTGAGTTTACTGTTGAGACATGGCTGGAAAGGTTAGTGTAGATTTTTCATGCGATGTTGCTGTGTTGGATCAAGACTGGTATGCACATTGTGTTACCAGAATATTCAGCATTTTTCAAACCATCATCTTCTTCCACTCCAGTTTTCCACATTCTCATTACTGACCCTCCCGATCCTAACATTGAGAAAATTAGAATCTTTTTAATTTATTTTTCCAGCCTGGTCCAACTTCTGTTCCTTTGTGTCAGATTTCTAGCAACATTTTCACTCATTCAGAAATGATAGAAGATCAAGTAGATATAGACAATAGACAATAGGTGCAGAAGTAGACCATTCGGCCCCTCGAGTCTGCACCGCCATTCTGAGATCATGGCTGATCATTCACTATCAATACCCAGTCCCTGCCTTGTCCCCATATCCCTTGATTCCCCTATCCATCAGATATCTATCCAGCTCCTTCTTGAAAGCATCCAGAGAATTGGCCTCCACCATCTTCCGAGGCAGTGCATTCCACACCTCCACAACTCTCTGGGAGCAGAAGCTCTTCCTCAACTCTGTTTTAAATAACTGACCTCTTATTCTCAATCCATGCCCTCTGGTACTGGACTCTCCCAACATCTGGAACATATTTCCTGCCTCAATCCTATCAAATCCATTAATTATCTTAAACGTTTCAATCAGATCCCCTCTCAATCTCCTCAATTCCAGCGTGTACAAGCCCAATCTCTCCAATCTCTCTGCGTAAGACAGCCCTGCCATCCCAGCAATCAACCTAGTGAATCTACGCTGCACTTCCTCAATTGCCAGAATGTCCTTCCTTAAACCTGGAGACCAAAACTGTACACAATATTCCAGGTGTGGTCTCACCAGGGCACTGTACAAATACAAAAGAACATCCTTGCTCTTGTATTCAATTCCCCTTGTAAAAAAGGCCAACATTCCATTTGCCCTCTTCACTGCCTGTTGCACTTGCTCATTCACCTTCATTGACTGGTGAACTAGGACTCCTAGGTCTCTTTGCATTTCTCCCTTACCTAACTCGACACCGTTCAGACAGTACTCTGCCCTCTTGTTCCAGCTTCCAAAGTGGATAACTTCACATTTATTCACATTGAATGACATCTGCCAAGTATCTGCCCACTCACTCAGCCTATCCAAGTCTCCCTGTATTCTCCTAACGTCCTCTTCGCATGTCGCACTGCCACCCAGTTTAGTATCGTCAGCAAACTTGCTGATATAGTTTTCAATGCCCTCATCTAAATCATTGACATAAATCGTAAAGAGCTGTGGTCCCAATACAGAGCCCTGTGGTACCCCACTAGTCACCTCCAGCCAGTCTGAGAAACACCCATTCACTGCTACCCTTTGCTTTCTATCTGCCAACCAGTTTTCTATCCATGTTGAAACCCTGCCCCCAATGCCATGAGCTCTGATTTTACTCACCAATCTCCTATGTGGCACCTTATCGAATGCCTTCTGAAAATCTAGGTACACAACATCTACTGGCTTACCCTCGTCTAACATCCTTGTTACACCCTCAAAAAACTCCAACAGATTAGTCAAGCATGATTTGCCCTTGGTAAATCCATGCTGGCTCGGCCTAATCCTACTTCTGCAATCTAGATGTGCCACTATTTCGTCCTTAATAATGGACTCAAGCATCTTCCCCACGACTGACGTTAGGCTAACAGGGCGATAGTTCTCTGTTTTCTCCTTCCCTCCCTTCTTGAAAAGTGGGACAACATTAGCCACTCTCCAATCTTCAGGAACTGATCCTGAATCTAAGGAACATTGGAAAATGATTACCAATGCATCCGCAATTTCCTGAGCCAACTCTTTTAGAACCCTCGGATGCAGACCATCTGGACCCGGGGATTTATTAGCCTTCAGTCCTACCAGTCTACTCATCACAGTTTCTTTCCTAATGTCAATCTGTCTCAATTCCTCTGATATCTTATGACCCTGGCCCATCCATACATCTGGGAGATTGCTTGTGTCCTCCCTGGTGAAGACAGGTCTAAAGTATGCATTAAATTCTGTTGCCATTTCCCTGTTTCCCATAACAATTTCTCCCAATTCATTCTTCAAGGGGCCAACATTGTTCTTAACTATCTTCTTTCTCTTCACATAGCTAAAAAAGCTTTTGCTATCCCCTTTTATATTCCTGGCTAGACTGAGCTCATACCTGATTTTTTCCCTCCGTATTGCTTTTTTAGTTAAGATCTGCTGTTCCTTAACACTTTCCCAATCATCTGTATTCCCACTCATCTTAGCCCTGTCATACTTCTTTTTCTTTAATGCTATACAATCTCTGACTTCCTTTGTCAACCACTGTGGCCCCTTCCCCCTCTTTGAATCCTTCCTTCTCATTGGAATTATGCCCAAGAATATCTGCCACTGCTGATCCACTGTCTTTCCTGCCAGGGCATCCGCCCATTTAATTTTGGCCAGCTCATCCCTCATGGCTCCGTAGTCTCCTTTATTTAATTGCAACACTGACACCTCTGATCTGCCCTTATCCCTCTCAAATTGTAGATAAAAACTTATCATGTTATGATCACTACTTCCTAATGGCTCCTTTACTTCAAGATCACTTATCAATTCCTGTTCATTACACATCACCAAGTCCAAAATAGCCTCGTTCCTGGTTGGCTCAAGCACAAGCTGTTCCAAAAATACATCCCTTAGACACTCCACAAACTCCCTATCCTGGGGTCCAGCACCTACCTGATTCTCCCAGTCCACCTGCATGTTGAAATCTCCCATAACGACTGCATTACCTTTAGCACATGCCAATGTTTACTCCCTAATCAACTTGTACCCAATATCCACGCTACTGTTTGGGGGCCTGTACACAACACCCATTAGGGTCTTTTTACCCTTACTGTTCCTCAGCTCAATCCACACAGACTCTACTTCCCCTGTTCCCAAGTCACCTCTTGCTAAGGACTGAATCTCATTCCTCACCAACAGGGCCACCCCACCCCCTCTTCCCATATTTCTGTCTCTACGATAGCACGTATACCCTGGTACACTCAATTCCCAGGCCTGATCCCCTTGCAGCCATGTCTCCGTTATCCCAACAATATCGTAGTTCCCCATTTTCATCTGAGCTTCAAGCTCATCTGTCTTATTTCTGACACTACGCGCATTCAAGTATAGAATTCTTAGCCCATTCCTCCTCTCTTTGCTTAAAACACTGTCTACTGTACCTAACCCAGCTCCTTGAACTTCCATCGGGCAAATTGCACCCTGAATTTTGATGACCTTCTCAAGATCACCCAAACCTTGTACACATTTAACCCCATGCACCTTCTGACCAACCCTCTGGATCTGGATCCCTGCCCCCTGCACATCTAGTTTAAACCCCCCCGAGCAGCACTGGCAAATACTCCTGCAAGAATGTTAGTACCCCTCCGGTTCAGATGTAGACCATCCCTTTGAAACAGATCCCAATGTCCCTGGAACAAAGACCAATTATCCAAAAACCTGAACCCTTCCTTCCTGCACCATGCTCTCAGCCTCGTATTAATGTGCATAATCATTCTATTCTTCGCCTCACTCGCACGTGGCACAGGTAGCAATCCCGAGATTGTCACCCTGGAGGTCCTGCCTTTCAGCTTCACTCCTAACTCCCTGAACTCTCTAAGCAGGACCCCCTCACTCACCTTACCTACATCATTGGTCCCTACATGGACCACTACATCTGGGTTCATGCCCTCACTCTCAAGAATAGCCTGCACCCGATCTGAGATGTCCCGGACCCTGGCACCAGGGAGGCAACATACCATCCGAGACTCCCATTCTGCCCAACAAAATCTCCTATCTGCCCCCCTAACTATAGAGTCCCCTAAAACTATCGCTCTCTTCTCTTCCCTCCTCCCCTTTCTAGTTGAGGGTTCAACCTCTGTGCCAGAGGCAGGATCATTCCTGGTAGGTCATCCCCATCAACAGTATCCAGTACGGTATACTTATTGTTAATGGGAATGGCCGCAGGGGTGCTCTGCTCTCTCTGCCTGCTCCCCCTGCCTCTCTGGACCGTCACCCATCTGCCTACTTCTTGGTTTTTTGGTGTGACAACCTCCTGATAACTCCTATCTATCTCTGCCTCCACCTCCCGAATGATCCGTAGTTCATCCAGCTCTTGCTCCAACTCCCTAACTCGGTCTGATAGGAGCTGCAGCTGGACGCACCTTTTGCAGGTGTGGTCATCAGGGACAACTGTGTTGACCCTGACCTCCCACATACTGCATACGGAGCACACCACTGCTCTGACTGTCTCCCCCATACCTGAACTGGATTAATAGAATGTCTAAAAAGCACCTAGTGACCTTACCTTCTTCCCTCAGCGAGCAATCACACAGGCTTACCGAAGTCCCCTTACGCCGAAGCCCACTTAGCCAAAGCTCTTTTATTACAATTGTAATCTTGCTAGGTAAAAGCTCAAAGAAGAACTCTTGAGTTTATTAATCCTTTTTTTGTGTGTGTGGGGATAAAGAGTGTGTGAATGTAAATGATGTGCAACGACGAACACTTTGATTGGTTGGAAGTGAATCTTTTTTTGATCAGTGAATCTGTGATATGGGGGTGTAGCAAACCGTAGGTGAGGAAAATAATTCCAGCAAGGGCAAAAGATTAAATGTTACTTAAATCTAAAAAAAAAATCTTACAGCCTCTTGGATAGCATCCCAAGATTAAAGACTTCCCTGGACAGGGATCTGGAGAGAGAATAAAGTTGTACTTTGGCATTGGCTGACAGAAGTGCTTGGCTTATGGAATGAAAAATGAGACTTCCTCTTCATTCATTGCAGATGTTATCAGGACCAAAAATAATGCTGAATCTGAGCCAGAATAATGTAGAGGTTAGTTTACAAACTGTATCTTGACAAGATGAATGGAATGTGAACTCCGCTGGCTTGTCACCCCGTGAAACACCGTGTCTAAAAAGTGGCACCACTTATCACCACCAAGCAGGCAAGGTATGATGGATGTTTAACAGATGCAAAGAAAGGTGACAGCTGTGTTTTTTTTTGGTTTATATTAACAATTAGCATTGGCTAGTGGCTGCTTTACCTCATGCCTGATTTTAATGATGCCCTATTAGTTTGATGACAAAATAAACCTATTGAATAATTTGTGAATAAACCTATTGAGCCTCTTATGTGCTGTTACATAAATTGTGCATGTTATTTCTTATTGTAGGAAATCCAAAATTGAACAGAATTATGATTTAATTTATATTTGCTGAAAATAAGTTATTTTCAAACAGAATGGATAGACAGTAAGCAAAAATAGGTAAGAGCACACTGAACTCAATGTGATATGAAACTGACTGGCCAACCCTCCTATCGGGCTTCATGTGAAGGCGAGAGACTCCGTAGGACAGAACTACGCCCATTCCCAGTCAACTATTCCCCCAGTACAGGGGAAGAAGACAAGGAGTGGTTTGGACAACTGCTGGCTGCACTGCAATTTGAGTTAGGAGTGTCAGAATTGACGGCATAAGCTTTAGGTCTGCAGTTCAAAAAGGAAGTGTTTCTAATTGGTCCTTTCTTTTGGGTAAAGGCAGTGAATCATAGAATGGATAAACTGAATCCAATCAATGGATGTTTGTTTAATTTTGTAGGTGCATTATTAGGTTTATATTAATAGCTTGTCACAGAGTGGACTCCTTCCTCACTGCTCAGTTTGAGCTTGAGTTAACAAGCCTTCCCTGAATTAAATTGCAGGATCATAAAGACCAGAAGATCATAAGGCATAGGAGCAGGATTAGGCCATCTGGCCTGTCAAGTCTACTCTGCCATTTGATCATGGCTAATCCATTTCCCTCTCAACTCCAACCAGACCTGACCAATCAAGAATCTATCAACCTCTGCCTTAAATAAATTCCTCCTCATCTCCGTTCTAAATGGATGCCCCTCTATTCAAAGGTTGTGCCCTCTGGTCCTAGACTCCTTCACCATAGGAAGCATCCTCTCCACTTCTACTCTGTCTAGGCCTTTCAGCATTTGATAGGTTTCAATGAGATCCCCCTCATTCTTCTAAATTTCAATAAATACAGGGCCAGAGCTATTAGACACTTCTCATATGATAAGCCTTTTACTTCTAAAATCATTTTTGTGAACCTCCTTTGAACCCTCTCCAATGTTAACACTTCTTTGATAAGAGGCCCAAAACTGCTCACAATACTCCAAGTGAGGCCTCACCAGTGCATTCAAAAGCCTCAACATTACATCAGTGTTTTTATATTCTAGTCTGCTTGAAATGAATGCTAACATCACATTTGCCTTCCTCACCAGCAACTCAACTGGCGAGTTAATCTTGACGGAGTCCTGCATAAGCACTCCCAAGTCCCTTTGCACCTCAGATTCTTGAATTTTCTCCCTGTTTAGAAAATAGCTTACACTTTTGTTCCTTCTACCAAAGTGAATGACCATACACTTCCTGACACTGTATTCCATCTGCCACATTTTTGCCCGTTCTCCTAATCTGTCTAACTTCTGCGGTCTCCCTGCTTCCTCGATGCTACCTGCTCCTCACCTATCTTTATATCCTTTGCAGACTTGACCACAAAGCCATCGATTCTGTCATCTGTGACATACAATGTAAAAAGGATCAGTCCCAATACCAACCCCTGTGAAACATTACCAGTCACAGCCAACCAGTCAGAAAAGGCTCCTTTATTCCCACTCTTGCCAATCAGCCAATGCTAGTATCTTTCCTGTAATACCATGGGTTCTTATCTTGCTAAGCAGCCTCATGTGCAGCACCTTATCAAAGGCCTTCTGAAAATCCAAACATGTTAACATCCACCAATTGTCTATTCTGCTTGTTATTTCCTCAAAGAATTCCAACAGATTTATCAGGGAAGATTTTCCCTCAAGGTTTCCCACATTGAGTTTGGCCTATTTTATCATGTGCTTTCAAGTACCCTGAGACCTCATCAATGAAGGTGTAGGGGAATGTGGACATCGTACCCTTTGTCTAAGAGCAAAGCACAAAACAAAATATCTCTTCAATGCCTCCAACAGCTCTTTCTTTAATCTCCACATGAACTAACTTGTCTAGAGCTGGGACATCCTCATTCTGATCCCACAGGCTATGTTAGTTTCTCAGCAGACTTTATTCAAGAATGTCAAATATACTCGCATAGCTTCTTTCACACTGTCACAGACAACTTAACAGCTTGATATGCATCTTTTGAAATGGTCCATCACTTGGAAGTGACCTGATGTGTCTCAGTCAATGGCAGAATTTTTCTCCATGGTGCTGGATTGAAGGTCTACACACCAGAAACAGAACTAATGAGGTTACTTGAGCATCTTCAGTCGGTTGTACAGGTCACTTTAGGTTAAAGAGGTACTTTCTCCATACAGTACAGTATAACTCTTGAAAAATTGAATGATTATTAGAATCAGGTTTAGTATCAGTGATATTATGAAATTTGTTGTTTGTGTCAGTAGAACAATGCAAGACATAAAAATTATAAATGGAGCAAAATAGGAGTAGAAAGGGAGTTTACATTGGTTTATTGTCCAAATGTGACATAAGAACGAAAAATAGGAGCAGGAGTAGGCCATCTGGCCTGTCGAGCCTGCTCCGCCATTCAATAAGATCATGGCTGATTTGGCCATGGACTCATCTCCACCCACCTGCCTTTTCCCCATAATCCTTAATATCCCTACTATGCTAAATTCTATCCAACCTTTTCTTAAATATACTTAGGTAGCCTCCACTACTTCACTGGGCAGTGGATTCCACAGATTCACCGGTCTCTGGGAAAACCAGTTCCTTCTCATCTCCATCATAAATCTACTCCCCCAAATCTTGAGGCTATGTCCCTCAGTTCTAGTCTCACCTACCAGTGGAAGCAACTTTCCTGTCTCTACCTTACCTATCCATTTCATAATTTTATATGTTTCATAGTCTAACCACCTCTTCCCACCCCCAATCTCTGGAATCAGCCTAGTGAGCCTCCTCTGCACCACTTGTAAAATCAGTATATCCTTCCTCAAGTAAGGAGACAAGAACTGCACACAGTACTCCAGATGTGGCCTCACCCATACCCTGTATGGTTGCAGCATAACCTCCCTCCTCTTAAATTCAATCCCTCTAGCAATGAAGGACAACATTCAATTTGCCTTCTTGATGGCCTGCTACACCTGCAAACCAACCTTTTGCAATTCATGTAGTCCCACGTCCTTCTGCACAGCATTATGCTGCAACGTTTCACCATTTAGATAATAGCCTAATCTTCCATTTTTTTCTTCCAAAGTGGATGACCTCGCATTTACCAACATTGTACTCCATCTGACCACCCACTTAATTTATCGATATCTCTCTACAGACTCTCCATATCCTCTGCACAATTTGCTTTTCCAATCAATTTAGTGTCATCAGCAAACTTAGATACATTACACTCGGTCCCATCTTCCAGATTGTTTATGTGCGCCATTGACAGCTGTGGGCCCAACACCGACCCTTGCAGCACACCGCTCACCACAGATTGCCAAGCAGAGAAACACCCATGTATCCCAACTCTCTGCTTTCTATTGGTTAACCAATTCTCTATCCATGCTAATACATCAGCCCCAACTCTATGCATCCTTATGTATGGATAAGTCTTTTATGTGGCAACTTATCAAATACCTTCTGGAAATCCATGTAAATAATGTCCATCTGTTCCCCACTATCTACTGTGTTTATTATATCCTCAAAGAACTCCAGTAAGTTTGTCAGACAGGACCTGCCTTTGCTGAATTCATGCTGTGTCTGCCTGATGGATCCATTTCATTCCAGATGCCTCGCTGTTTCTTCTTTAATGATAGCTTCAAGCTTTTTGCAAAATACAGACGTTAAGCTAACTGGCCTATAGTTACCTGCCTTTTGCTTACATCCTTTTTTGAGCAGTGGCGTGACATTCACCTTCTTCTAATCTGCCGGCACTTGCCCAGAGTCCAGAGAATTTTGGTAAATTTTCACCAAAGCCTCTACTATTCAGAAATCTGACGGCAGAGGGGAGGAAACCGCAGCTAAAACTGAGTGCTGGTCTTCAGACTTGAGTACCTTCTCTCGATGCTCATAATGAGTAAAGCAATGGTAGGGAGGGTTGTGCCCACGATGGTGCTGGCTGCATCTCCGCAGCCCTTTTCATTTCTTCACACTGAAGCCTCCACACAGGGTGGCGATGCCTCAGCAGTCTCTGTGTCTAAGCCGTACCGTGTGAATGGCTCACCAATCGCCTCCATGGGCTTTACTGTCAAAATACACCACTAAGCAGACAGTGCTGCTGTTTACTTGCCGAGTATTCCTGCAAAACCCACTGGAGCACCTTTTGGAATTACATGCATAATTTCACCAAACACATCTAGGTGTCAGGCATCATGTCAAGACACTGGTAGGGGAGCACATTTCAAGCTCAGTTACTCTGGTCGGGCTTGTGTTTTGTGCCCTTGTAAAGAAACTGTCTTGGCTGGGATGATTCCAGGGATGAGGGATTTCTGGCATTATTATTTTGTGTTGATAGATTGTTTTAGATGTGCAGAATTGTGACCATACCTCCTCCACGTTCCTGGACCATGTCCAGGAAGTGAAGACTTGCCAGCTTTTGTAGTGAGAGCAAGGCTAGGTTCTGTTCTCAATTGGAATGTTTTAAAGCTTAGGGAATCTGAAACAAAAGTAGAAGATGTTGGGAAGCCAGAAATCATTTGTCATTTCATAGGGACATTTGGGCATGGAATTTTCCTTCAGAATTGTGCAAAAGACTCTTTCAAACATCATGAACTGTACCCTGCTCTCATTATGGATAACGCTGTTGCAATGTAACGTTTGTGGTATAAGTGGAAATTTGAGAGCTTCACCAGAAAGGTTTACATGATTCATCCCTGCTTGTGTTATACTATATGAAGAATGGGGATTTTGAGCAATGCTGAGTCTAATGGCCTAATTTATCTGTTGCTTAGTTGTAGGGGAAGGTTGTTGGAGTAAGGACTGAGCAGTATAAGATTGCATGGTTAATGACCATTCTTCTCCTGACTTCATGAAGAAAGTTTTTCTTTCCCCACTCTCTAAATGCTGTCTGATAATTTAATAATTTCTGGTGCTTGCCATATGGACCTTCAATTGGCAGGAACCCACAGCAACCTCCTATCCCAGGCTGCAGATAACATTTCAGTTGTGGCTTGCCGATGTGGTGCAGCACAGGAGCAGGCCCTTCAGCCCATCATGTCTGCGCTGATCACTATGCCAATCTGACTAATCCTATTTGACAGCATATGGTCCAAACCCCTCTATACCCTGACTATTCATGCATCTGTTGAAATGCTTCTTAAACATTGCCATAGTAAATTATTTTTA
This sequence comes from Hypanus sabinus, assembly GCF_030144855.1. Lineage (NCBI taxonomy): Eukaryota > Metazoa > Chordata > Chondrichthyes > Myliobatiformes > Dasyatidae > Hypanus > Hypanus sabinus. The sequence goes on along the minus strand of NC_082723.1, from coordinate 61,113,093 downwards.
CATCAAAATAAACATTATTCATAACAGAAAAACCATTTACAAGAGGAAACTGTGCAACGCCATTTCATTCTTAACATTGCTTTAAGTACTGTTCTGTTAAATTCCCACATGAGTAGCACTGCTGTCAGTCACGTGACCCTCTGGGGTGGTATACTACTAGAATAATTGACAGGCTACCTCCCCCCCCCCCCAAGTAAATTATGGCACCATCTTCCTTGGTGGCATGTTCCTAACATTTACCATTTTCTATATTTAAAAGAATCTTGCCTCGTAAATCATCTTTAAACCTTCCCCCACTCCCTTTAAATCTATGTCTGTGAGTGTTTGACATTTCCACTTTGGGAAAAGAACCCTAAGCAGTCTAAGCAGTGCATCTTGTAAATTTATCAGATTGCATCGCAGCCTCTGATGCACCTGAGAAAACAATCTGGAACGGCACACAATATCCTGGCTTTTATACAGCTGCAGCATGATTTGCCAACCCTTTATTCTCAATGTCCCGACTGATGAAGGCCAGCATCTGTTACACCTTGTCTATCACCCGATCCAGCTGCGTGGACATTTTCAGAGAGTTGTCAACTAGCACCTCAAGATGAGCATGCTGACCAATATTAATTTGCAACATAAATGCAAAATTTAGCAGTTGACTGACTCTTGTGCAATGATCGTGAAGAGTTGATTGACTTTGAGGCAAGGTGCTAAGTTGTGCAGGAGTGCCTTAATATAACAGAGCCTTATGCCTGCGGTCAGAAATGATTTGGCACAAAGCCACACTACACCCACAGGCTTACTGCTGTCAAAACTGTCAGACTTTGAGATGCTTATTGACTTTCATAAATATTGTCAATGAAAAAAATTCATAAAATGCTAATTGCTGTACTTGAACTGTAGAAACTACCACATGTAATTGCATTTTATTTTTGATAATGGGTTGAATCATTTAATGTTTTTAAACTAACTAATGACCTGAAGTTTCTCTCCCTTCATGAGATGGGATGATTGCTGAATGTGCCTAGCAGAAAGATACCCCAACAGAATAAGTGACACATGGCATGCTGTTGCCTCTCACCCCAGTGTCGGAGCACAGTTGGGAAATCACTCACTGGGAATTACTGCAAAGTTCTGGACTTGAGCATACATGTCTGTGAGGGTCCTGAGGTCCCTGACAATTGCAGACGGAAATCCCAGCTGTTCCATGGTGATGCCATCTATAAATTTTCCAATGTCACTACTGTTGTTGGCAGAATTTCAGATGGTGATGAAGAGGTATACAGGTGCAGGATAGATCAGCTGTTTGAGTGGTGTCACAGCAGCAACCTTGCTCTCAACATTAATAAGACCAAGGAATTGATTGTGGACTTCAGCAAGGACAAGTTGAAGGAACACACAGCAGTCCTCATTGAGGGATGTGTAGTGGAAAGGGTGAGCAGTTTCAAGTTATTGTGTGTTAAGATCTCTGAATGTCTATCCTGTGCCCAACATATTGATGCAATTACAATAAAGGCACCACAGCGGCTATAGTTTGAGGTGATTTAGTATGTCACCAAACACACTTGCAAATTTCTACAGATGTACTATGGAGAGCGTTCTAAATGGCTGCATCGCCATCTGTTATGGAAAGGCCACTGAACAGGATCAAAAAAGAAACAGCAGCCAGCTCATCACGGGCACCAGCCTCCCTAGCATTGAGGACATCTTCAAAGGATGATGCCTCAAAAAGGCAGTGTCCATCATTAAGGACCCAGAACATGCCCTCTTCTCATTGATACCTTCAAGGAGGAGGTACAGGACAATGATCTGGTCAGGTTCTGTCTACCCTTTCAGCAAATGTTGCTCTATGTTTTTCATTAAAACTGCAGAGTTCTTTGTTTCCAAACATGGTTCCATGTGCATCTTTCTTAGGTTATGAATAATTACACGAGATAAATGAAAGTGATAGGTTTCTCTTCTCTATCATCTTCCACATATTATCACATTGCACACCAACTTCAATGGGTGCACTATTGTACAGAATAGAGAGCCTCACTTGCAAATCTCTTCTTACATTTGTGGCAGACATATTATTGCTCTTTGCTTGCACTCCTTCCTCATCCCTAACGACGTGAGCACTATGACATGGTCTGGGCGCGGTCCTGCGTAATGACGCACCATCTCCAGGAACAAGAAAACCCTCACAATCAGAATGGTGTTTATTGTCACTGATAGGTGTGGTTTAGTGACAGCAGTACAGTGTAGGCAAAATACACTACTGCATGTTGCACTATAAAGTATAAATAAATTGTGCAAAAGAGGAAGGACGAGGTAGTGTTCGTGAGTTCACAGACCATTCAGAAATCTGATAGCAGTGGAAGAAATTGTTCGTAAAGTGATGAGTGTGGGTCTTCAGGCTCCTGTATCTCCTCCCAGATGGTAGTAATTAGAAAAGGGCATGTCCTGGATGGCAAGGGACTTCATGACGAACACTGCCTTCTTGAGACACAGGATTTTGAAGATGTCCTTGATAGCTGAGAGGCCTGTGTGCGTGATTGAGATGACTGAGTCTAACAGCATAAGAGACAGCAGGGCTTCACTTCCAGATGAGCTCATTGACTTCTATGCTCCCTTTGACAGTAAAAGTACGGATAAACATTTCAGTCTCTGAGGCTGACGTGCAAGCAAACTTCAGAAGCGTGAACCCAGGAAAAGCATCCGGCCCAGATGGGTTCCTGTCTAATTGCTAAAGGCCTGTGCTGATCAACATGCTGGAGTGTTCACCATGATCTTTCACCTCTCGTTTTGGCAGCTTTAGATACGCACCTGCTTCAAGCAGGCTTCAATTATACAGACGCTTATGAAGAACCTGGTGACCTGCCTCAATACTATCATCCAGTAGCACTTACATCCACTGTGATGAAGTGTTTTTGAGAGTTTGGTGATGAAACATATCAACTCCTGCCTGAGAAGAAACTTAGATCTGCTTCAATTTGTCTACTGGAGCAACAAGTTCACAGCAGATACTTTCTCATTGGCTCTTTACTCATCAAATTGGACAGCAAAACTGCAGACATCAGTTCTGCTTCATTAACAACAGCTCGGCATTCAATACCATCATCTCCTCAAAACTAATCAATAAGCTTCAAGACCTTGGCCTTACTACCTTCTCGTGCAATTGAATCATCGATTTCCTCCCTTACAGACCCCAGTCAGTTCATATTGGCAACAACAGCTCCTCCACGATCTCTACCAACAAAGGTGCATCACAAGGCTGTGTGCTTGCTCTACTGCTCTACTCACTTTACACTTATGATTGTGTGGCTAAGCACAGCTCCAATGTTACATTCAAGTTTTCTGATGACACCAGTGTGGTAGGCTGAATCAAAGGCAGTGAAGAATCAGCACACAGGAAGAAAATTGAAAATCTGGATGAGTGTTGCCATAACAGCCTCTCACTCAATGTCAGCAAGACCAAAGAGCTGATTATTGTCTTCAGGAGAAGGAAACCAGAAGTCCATGAGCCAACCCTCTTCAGGGCATTAGAGATGGAGAGCATCAGCAACTTTAAATTCCTCAGTATTGTTATTTCAGAGGACCTGTCCTGGGCCCAGCATACGTGCAATTATGAAAAATTCATGGCAGCACCTCTACTTCCTTAGGTGTTTGCGAAGATTTGTCATGACATTTGAAACTTTGACAAACTTCTATATTTGTCTAGTGGAGAGTATATATACTGGCTTTTTCACAACCTGGTACAGAAACATCACTACCCTTGAATGGAAAATCCCTCAAAAAGTAGTGGATACAGCCCAGTCCATCACAGGTGAAACCCTCCCACAATTGAACATGTTCGAAGCATTGTTGCAGAAAAAACAGCGTCCATCATCATGGACGCCCGCCACCCAGGTCATGTTGTCTTCTCACTGCTGCCATCAGGAAGAAGATACAAGAGCCTCAGGACTCACACCACCAGGTTCAGGAACAGTTATTACCCCTCAACCGTCAGACATTTGATGCAGAGGGGATAACTTCACTCAACTTCACACCCCATCATTGAAATGTTCTCACACCCTATGGATTCACTTTCAAGGACTCTTCATATTATGTTCTCAATATTTATTTATCATTATTATTTCTTTCTTTTTGTATTTGCACAGCATGTTGTCTTTTGCACACTGGTTGATCACCCAAGTCGGTGCTGTCTTTCATTGATTCTATAACAGATTAATTGGACATATACAGCATGGACTTTGACAATAAATTTACTTTGAACTTTAATGTTCTAAAACCTCTTATAATTCTGTGCATTGGCACCTCCATACCAAGCAGTGATGTAAACAATTAGAATGCTCTCCACTGTATATCTGTAGAAATTTTCTAGAGTCTTTAGTGACATACCAAATCTCCTCAAACTCCTAATGAAATATAGCCACTGGCGTGCCTTCATCATGATAGCATCGATGTGTTGGGCCCAGGATAGATCCTCTGATATGTTGGTGCTCAGGAAGTTGAAACTAATCACTCTTTCCACCACTGACCCCTCAATGAGGATTGGTGTGTGCTCTCACAAATTCCCCTTCCTGTAGTCCATAATCAATACTTTGGTGTTACTGACGTTGAACGGAAGGTTCTACAACTCCACTCAGCCAGCCCATCCATTTCGCTCTTGTACATCTCCTTGTTGCTAACAGCAGTGGTGTCATTGCTAGTTCTTGAGCTGTGCCTTGCCACAGTGATGAAGGACTAAAGCAGTGGGATAAGAACTCATCCGTGAGGTGCACCCGTATTGAGGTCAGCAAAGAAAAGACATTACCACTAATTCAACTGAGTGTGGTCTCCCAATAAGGAAGCCAAGACTCCAGTTGCAGAGTTAGGTTCAGAGGCCCAGGTTTCAATGCTTTTTGATTAATACTGAGGGAATGGTGGTGTTGAACACTGATGTGTAATAGATAAATAGCAGCCTTACATAGACATTGCTGTTGTCCAGGTGGAGAGCTAGTGAGATGGTGTTTGCTGTAGAGCTGTTCTGGCAGTAACCAAGTCTTTATCAAGGGAGGAATTAACAGCCTCTTCATCATAGAAGATGTGAGTGTGACTGGACAATAGTCATTGAGGCAATTTACCCTGTTCTTCTTGGACACTCGTATGAAGATGCCCTTTTGAAGAAGGTAGAAACATCCAACTGCAACAATGACAGATGTCTTTGAAGACTCCAGCCATTTGGTCAACATAGGCTTTCAATACCCTGCCAGGTTCACCATCAAGGCTCATGGGACAGCACATCCCAATTCCTTTACAATCATTGTGGATCATTTCAATCAGGCCACCTACCACCAACAAGTCATCTGTGGTACCAGAGGAGACAACGTACTTGATCACCCTCACACCACCATCAAGAACACTTATCATGCCATCTAAGAGCACACACCTGGCAAATCCAATCATCTGGCTGTACTTCTACTCCCGGTTTGTGCAAAGGCCTGAATCCACAGAGTAATCCTCAGCTTGAGTAGAACCCTTTGTTGATGAGCAGCCATATCTGTTGACATTCAGTTGTATTTAGCTGCTTTCTCCTGCTAACTTTGCGTTCATAGCAGATATTTATAATCTACAGCATGATTCAGCCTGACATTGTGTGATGAAAACATTCTCCCATTCAGGCTTGAGTTTCATTTCTTTCCTTATTAAAGTAACACACACAAAACACTGGAGGAACTGAGCAGGTCAGGCAGGCGTTTTGAGCCAAGACCCTTCATCAGAGCATGATCTCCATGACAAACCCCTCTCATTAACAAGCAGCACTAGAGAAGATCCATTTCACTCAGAGCCCAGAGGATTATTAAAAGATTTAACAGATCACCGCAAGAGCTTTATTTCATAAGGTCGGGTCTAGGTGAAAGGTTTCAGTCCAAAATGTCGACTGTTTGTTCCTCTCCACAGATGTTGGCTGACTTGCTGAGATTCCTCAGCATTTTGTATGTGTTACTCTGGATATCTAGCGTCTGCAGAATCTCTTGTGTTTCACTATTAAAGTTTATGCCATCCATTGAAAGAAGTTAGATATAAGAAATCTAATAAAAATGATTCGTCTTGAAATCCTCAAATACTCTTCAAATGCTTTGTTGTACTTGGTGAACAATAACCATCAAATCTTTTAAACTTTGACCTTCTACAGATTCTGTGTTATTTATTTATCTTCCCACAAATAACGTGGCAATTTTACTCCATTTCACAAATTCTTAAGCATTGATTTGTAAATCGTGTAAGGGCAAATTTCTATTACCAGATTGGGGGAGCTGCCTATAATGTATTATCAAAGATGCACAGTGCAGGTGAAATTGCAATACAAAAGCATGATAAAAGTATTCAGTTAAAAAAGTTATGTCTTCAGAAGTGAACTTATTACATTATTTTTCAGTTAGCATATCTGAAGCTTCAATGAACTGTAATTTTTAAAATATTCAAATCGGAAAATGAATATATTACACGCTTGGAAATATTCTTGTTCTATTCAGTGTTTAATAAGATATTACATAAAATAAAATATACAAATACTGGAGGTTTATTAATTAATATTGTGCCTAAATATTATAATTATTGTTTTATAATGATGTTATAATTATAAATAACATATGATATTAAAATACAAGTTAATTTTATAAATAAAGTGAGATAATATTAAATAATATAATATAATTCAATAAAGCAAAGACAGACAAGCCCTGACTTTGTCAATGAGACACTAGTTGGTAGAGAAGAGGATTATGATTGCTGTAGACGTAGGTAGCATAGAGTAACTTTTCCTCCTTCCTGGTGATTCTTCCCTGTAAAATATTAGCAGTTGTAGATGTTTCTCAGTCATTACTGTTAAACAGTGACACTATATGCTGCTTTAGGTTAAAACAAAGCTCTTGGTTTAGCCTGTTAAATCTTGTAATAATCCTCTGAGTCCTGAAGTGAAATGGATCTTCTCCGGTGCTGCTTGCTAGTGAGAGGGATTTGTCATGAATATCAAACGGGGGGAGATATGTTTCTATAGGTGAGACAGAAGAGAATGAAGAATGGTGTTTATTAATCTAGGGCATGTTCTGAAACTTAGTTATCAGATGATTTCTGACCAACCCAGTTGCTGATATAATTACTGTTGACTGGTTTCGTAACAAATTACAAGTGACACTGAGAATACTGACTTCATCTCTTTGGCCAATGTAGAAAGTCATAAATAAAGCTAGGACTAGACTGAGAAAAGTTTGGTTTTTACAGCTGCATCTTTCCTTTATTGATTTGAAAGAATTAGGTTTTATTGAATTATTTCATGACCAGTTTTTGTCAGAGGAGTTGATGAGAGGATTGGGGCTGAGAAAAGCAAAAGTGCTGGTGCTCAAACTAGGACAATTTCTCTAACTCAAACATGAGAAAATCTGCAGATGCTGGAAATCCAAGCAACACACACAAGATGCTGGAGGAACTCAGCAGGCCAGGCAACATTGGTGGAAAAGAGTAAATAGTTGATATTTCAGATCAAGACCCTTCATCAGGACTGGAGAAAAAAGATGATAAGTCAGAGGAAGAAGTACAAGGTGGCAGGAGTTAGGTGAAACCAGGAGAGGGGAAGGGGTGAAATAGGAAGCTGGTTAGTGAAAGAGATAAAGGGCTGGAGAAGTGGGAATCTGATAGGAAAGGACAGAAGACCATGGTAGAAAGGGGAGAGGGAGGAGCACCAGATGGAGCAGATAGGCAGGTAAGGAGATAAGATGAGAGAGAGAAATGGGAATGAGGAATGGTGAAGGAGGGGGATGGGGTCCATCACCCTAAGTTGGAGAAGTTAATGTTCACACCATCAGGTTGAGGGCTACACAGAAGGAATAGAAGGCATTGTTCCTCCAACCTGAGTGTGGCCTAATGGTGGCAGTAGAGGAGGCTATGGACTAACACATTGGAAGGGGAATGGGAAGTGGAATTAAAATGGGTGGCCACTGGGAGATCCTGTTTTTACTGCTGGACAGAGTGTAGGTGCTTGGCGAAGTGGTCTCCTAATCTATGTCAGGTCTCACCAATATACAGGAGGTCACACCAGGAGCACCCGATACAGTAGATGACTGCAACAGACTCACAGGTGAAGTGTCAACTCACCAGAAAGGACTGATTGTGCCCTGAAAGTGAGGGAGGAAGTGTAGGGGCAGGCATGGCACTTGTTCAGCTTGCAGGATAAGTGCCAGGAGGGAGATCAGTGGGGAGGGACGAATGGACAAGGGAGTCGTGTTGGGAACGATCTCCACGGAAAGCAGTAAGTGTGGTAGGGAAAGATGTGCTTGGTGGTGGGATCCTGTTGGAGGTGTTGGAAGTTATGGAGAATTATGTGCTGGATGCGGAGACGTGTGGAGACGTGGATGTCGTGGTGTAGGTGAGGACAAGAGGAACTGCCCCCTGGTGGAGGGGCAGGAGGATGGGGTGAATGCAGACAAATGGAAGAGATGTGGGTGAAGGCAGCATTGAAGGTGGAGGAAGGGAAGCCCCTTTCTTTGAAGGAGGAGGACATCTTGGTTCTGAAATGAAAAGCCTCACGCTGAGAGTAGATGCAGCAGAGACGGAGGAATTGAGAGAAAGGGATGGCATTTTTACAAGTAACAGGGTGGGAAGAACTATACTCCAGGTGGATGTGAGAGTTAGTGGATTTATAAAGCTATCAGTAGATAAGCTGTCTTCAGAGATAGAGAGATTGAGAAAGGGGAGGGAACTGTTGGAAATGGACCAGGTAAATTTGTGGTAGGGTGGAAGTTGGAGGCAAAGTTGATGAGTTCCGCATGGGTTCAAGAAACAACACTAATACAGTTGTTGATGCAGTGTAGGAAAAGTTGGGGAGTAATACTAGTGTAGGCTTGGAACATAGACTGTTCTACGTAGCCAAAAAAAAAAGGCATAGCTGGGACCCATGTGAGTACCCATGACTGTACCTTTTGTTGAAGGAAGTGGGAGGAACCAAAGGAGAAATTATTGAGAGGGAGCGCAAGTTCCACCAGATGGAGGAGAGTGGTGGTGGAGGGGAACTGTTTGGATCTGGTGTCCAGAAAGAAACAGAGAGCTTTGAGGCCTTCCTGTTGGGGGATGGAGGTGTACAGGGCCTGAACATCCATGGTGAGAATAAGATGATGGGGACCAAGGAGCTTGAAATCATTGAAATCAAGAATGTATGAAGTGTCTTGGATGTAGGTCGGAAGGAATTGAACCAAGGGGGATAAAAGTGAGTCAAGGTATGCAGATATGAGCTCAGTGGGGCAGGAGCAAGCTGAAACAATGTCTACATGGACAGGCAGGATTGTGCATCTTGGGTAGGAGGTAGAAATGGGTGGTGTAGAGTGAGGGAACTGTGAGGTTGGTGGCAGTGGATGGGAGGTCCATAGAGTCAATACTCTATGATGGGAATTTTTCTAATTGCAGAGTTATTTTTATTTCGCAAGGATCTTTTATATGGAGCTATTTGATATCAGAGTTGCAATGGAGACACTGTTGGAGCTTGGGGGGTGTGGGGAATCTTTGTCCTTGGTTATCAGTGAGGAATTCAAACCGGAATTGGTTTATTATTGTCACATGTACGGAGATACAGTGAAATGCTTGTCGTGCGTACTGTCCATACAGATCAGATCATTACACAGTGCACTGAGGTGCAGAATAAAGTGCAACAGCTGAAGTGCAGTGCAGGTAGACAATAAGGTGCAAGATCATAATGAGACATTGTGAGATTAAGAGTCCAATTTATCATACTTGGGGAAACATTCAATAGTTTTATAGGAGTGGGGTAGAAACTGTTCCCTTTAGTTCCACACCCAGTGTTTCCCTCAACCTCGTGTTAATATATTCAGGTACCATTTGGAAGTTTCTGTGAAATTTCAATCCACCACTTTTCAAGCCTTCCAATTTTTAACACTCTCTTGTGGGGATAACTTAAGTCTACAACAGCAGAGCAGAGACTGCCCTTGAGTCTGTTGGTGTGTGTCTGCAGGTTTTTATACATTCTGCCCAATGGGAGAGTGGAGAAGAATGTCTGGGGCGGGTGGGGTCTGTGGTTGTGCTGACTGCCATACTGAAGCAAGAAGAATTATAGGCAAACTCCACGAAGAGGAGGTTGGCTTCCATCCACAACTCTCTGCAGTTTCTTGCGGTCATGGACAGAGTAGTTGCCGTAGCAAACCATGATGTGCATTTGTCCTGCCCTGAGGCATTCCCCATCTTTCGCTTCTGTACAACAATACAAAGGTGACAAGCTCACATTTGATAATCACTGCTGACCTGACCTGAATGCTGGAGAGGAACAGGTGAAAGCAATTTGTGGTTCAGAGCGCAAGCACGATATGGGTCTTTGTTGCAAAGGAATGGTGTTTAGAAATATGGAACTTCTGTTGAATGTGGACAGGGTGGACTGTGCCATGCTGGACTACTGCACAGTTTTGTACCTGTCTCCTAGCATTAGAGACAGTACAAAATTCAGGCTCATTCCTGGGCTGAGAGTTTTCCCCTATCAGAAGAGGCAAAACACATTGTGTCTGTATTCTCTGGAATTTAGAAGAGTGAGTAGTGACCCTCTGGAGTCACGAGAGAGAAAAGATGCTGAAAAAATGGATCAGCACACAACAACTGGGGAGAAATGGGGATCAGGCACCTTAATAAGATCCTGAGGGAGCTTGATACAGTAGATGCTGAGGTGATTTTACTGAAGATAAGCCTTGAATGAGGGGACATCATTCCAAAATCAGGGATGGCCTCCGAAAACTGAGATAAGTATAAATTTCTTCATTCAGGTTGTGGTGAGTTTCTGGAATCTTCTGCCCCAGGTGGTTGAGGAGGCTGGATCATTAAAAACATTTTAAAGTAAATTAAAAAACAAATAGGGATTGAGAAATATGAGAAACTGGCATAGAGAAGTTAAGGCTTGTAGTAGATGTGTCCTGATCACATTGAATGTCCAGTCTGGTGTGAAGGGCTGAGTGGTCTGCCCCTTTCTTTATTACCTTGTGTTACCATGATTTTATATTTCTTTATGAAATAGGAGACTTTTTGGCTCATTTTGTCTATGCTAGCTCAGCCAGCTACCCTATTCCTTCAGCACTTTTCCCCTCATCTATTTTTCAACCCCCCCACCTCACCCAGTTCTAGCACTTACCTACCGGGCAATTTACAGTGGCCATTCGCTCTACCATCCACATGTCTTTGGGATGTGGGAGGAAAGAGGGCAAAGACGTAAACATCACTGCGACACTGTGGCTGTGAGGAAGCATTTCCTCAGTCTGTGCCACTGTGTTACACCAGATGCACACATCTCAGTTTGGCATTAGTACATTACTGACTGTGTGCTACTCTGCTATTAAGATTTGTTCCCACTAACATTTCCATTGCCATAATCCAGGATGAACTTCACCATGTTGGACTTTTACAGCGTGAGTTTGCCACCAAGTGGAGTACAATTGGTGTACATCAGTGTCTTTACATGTTAATAGTCGACACTGAGGAAGGATGTTTAATCTAAAGTATTAGCTCAATTTCTTTCTCCACCACTGCATCCTGAGCTGCATAGACACTCAGCAATTTGTTTTGTTCTGTCCAAATTCCAAATCCAGATTGTGAGCTTGAACCTTGTAGTTCTGTTAACTGGTAAACACTGTACTGAAATTTTATCTGCAAGCACAGAGAGTTGCTTTGCACAGCTGAATGACTGTAGTTGCCTCCCGTGGGCAAGTGAAGTGCCTTTCCAGTCAGTCAGTGCAATCAGTCGGCAGTCCATTTGAGCTGCCAAGTAAAGTGCAGAGATTCCTGTAAGATTCGCTGTACAGAGGAAATTACAAAAAAAAAGTAGTTTTGCAGGACATTGCAGCTGGAAGCATCGGGAAACAAGAAAACAACAAACCTGCAGATGCAGGAAATCTGAAATTAAAAAAAAACAGAAAATACTGGAAACACTTAGCAGCCTTTGCAACAAGAGAGAAACAAGATTATCATTTCAGGTCTGAGAAAATATAATCATTCCAGATGGAAGGTCTCTATCTGAACTGTCAACTTTCCACGCTGAGTTCCTCCAGCACTCTGTGTTGCTTCAGATTTCTGCATCTGCAGTCTTTTGTGTCTCTGAAGAGAACCAGGTTTCCCACATTGAGGTTTCAATCATGGAATGTCAAGTTTAAAACTGGTTACCTTCAAAGTAACTAAGAATGCATGTTATGCACATTATTAAAGCGATTTAAGGCAAAAAGATACCAATAAAAGACTGATTGGAGTAATCTAATAGTGCTGTGTTTCTACAGTTACATATGTGAAGATATAATTTTATGATAAATGTGTGTTAAATAAAGTGAAAGATTTACAGCCTTGGTCCCAAGGTCTGTGATTCATTGAAGTGATAACACCAGGATGTAAGCACTGGTTGTCTGCACTCCACATGTGAGATATTTATTCTCAAGAATGTGACCTGTAGAAGGCATAGATAACTTGTGCTGAAGATGTAACGAGCATAGTCAATGACCTGACCCAGCCTGAACATCCTCTCCTCTCCCCTCTTCCATCAGGACACAAAAGCCTGAGAGCATGTACCACCAGGCTCAGGAACAGCATCCACCCCACTGTTGTAAGACTACTGAATAGTTAAATATGATGGACACTTGACCTCATAATCTACCATGTTACTATCTTGAACATTGCTTACCTCCACCGTGCTTTCTCTGTAGCTGTTCCAATCTATTCTGTATTGTTATTGCTTTACTATCTCAATGCTCTGTGTAATAATCTGATCTGTGTGAACAGTAATCAGATGAAGCTTTTCACTGTATCACAGTGCAGGTGGCAGCACTGGTACCAATAGCAGAGAGTGAGTGATCTGACAAAGCTAATGGTCACACAGGGCGATCTCAGTGCATGTAGAGGTGGAGACAGAATTGTTCGTAGAACCTTGATACTTCTTGGATCTCTTCTGACTTGCAACAGGATTGAGTAAGAACAGTGCCTGGTGAAAAGCCACCACCTTTGGTTATGGGAGGAAACCAGAGCACCCGGAAGCAACCTATAGAGGGTACGTTCGAACTCTGCACTGACAGCACACGATACCAGAGCTGAGCTCGGATCAGGGAGCTTTGGAGGGCGGCTGCTGCATGACCCATGGAGTTCCACCAGAGCTTTGTGTGTTGCTCCAGATTCCAGTATCTGCAGTCTCCGTTCTAATCCACGACCTGAGATTAATAAACTGCAACTGGGTATGTCTCTTGTAACAGAGGTGAACATTCAGTACAGTTTTAGGTAATTACTCTCGATTTGTGTAAAGTGGAAAGACATTATTTTTCAGCAATCTCTTCCACAGCTGTTGGACAACGAAGCACTTTCACATGCTGACACTTGGGTAACATGAGAATTGTGGCAAGCAATTTGTACACTGCATGCACCAACCAAGAATAAGGTGATAATTTTCATCCTAGTGACTGAGGTAAGTGCTATTCCCAGGACACCAATAATTCCTGATAACAGTAACAACGGCTGCCTTGTGTGTGCTTGAGAAAACAGGAGCCTTGTTTAAGGTCCCGTCCATATAGTTGTTGCTACAACTGTTGTCTCTTGACCTCAGCATCTAATCTTCCACACCCCTCTAATCCTCAGGTTGCTCAGAAGTCAAACAGTTATAAAATGCTCTTGTTTGTTTTCTTCAAAATCGGAGTCAATGTGAAATTTAAGACAACATTTTGTTGTACAAACTAGGGTGTATGGAAACGTTCTCTCAGGAGGACATGGAAATTAAAACTAAATAAAGTATCTTGCTCTCTTAGAATTGCTGCACTTCAGATTAAAATACCCTCAACGTGCCTATTATTAGGTCAGTGGAGGATTCCCTAGTGACCAATTATGGAAAAATATGCTCCTATTATAAACACACGAAATTCTGCAGATGCTGGAAATCCAAAGCAATGCACACAAAATGCTGGAGGAACTCGGCAGGTCAGGCAGCATCTATGGATAGGAATAAACAGTCGACATTTTATGCCGTGATTCTTCATCAGGACTGGAAAGGAAGGGAGAGGGAGGTGAAGGAGGGCTAGCTAGAAGGTGATCGGTGAACAAACAAGAGAAAATCTGCAGATGCTGGAAATCCGAGCAACACACACAAAATGCTGGAGGAACTCAGCAGGCCAGGTAACATCTATGGAAAAGAGTACAGCTGACATTTTGGGCTGAAAACCTTTGGCAGGACTGGAGGAAAAAAAAACTGAGGAGTAGATTTGAAAGGTGGGGGAAAAGAAGAGAGTAACACCAGGTGATAGGTGGAACTTGGACGTGGAGGGAAGCAAAGAGCTGGAAAGTTCACCGGTGAAAGAGACAGGCCATGGAAGAAATGAAAAAGTGGGTGGGAGCACCAGAGGGAGGTGATGCGCGGGTAAGGAGATAACATGAGAGAGGGAAAAGGGGATGGGAAATGGTGAAGGGGGGGGGGGTGTGGAGGCATTACTGGAAGGTTGAGAAATCTATGTTCATGCCATCAGGTTGGAGGCCACCCAAATACAATTTAAGGTGTTGTTCCTCCAATCTAAGTGTGGCCCTATCATGACAGTGGAGGAGGCTGTGGATGGGCATATCAAAATGGGAATGGGAAGTGGAATTAAAATGGTGGCTACTGGGAGATCCCACGTATTCTGGTGGATGGAGCAGAGCTGCTCGGTGAAGCAGTCACCTAATCTATGTTGGATCTCACCAATATACAGGAGGCCACACTAGGAGCACCAAACACAGCACATGACCCCAGTCCGTCTGTGCTGGCAGAGAGGCAGGTAAGGAGATGAGGTGAGAGAAGGAAGCAAGGATGGGAAAGGTGAAAGGGAGGTGGGTAATTACCAGAAGTTTGATGTTCATGCCATCAGACCTACTTCCCATTCCATCGTGTCATTCCATGGCCCCCTCTGCTGCCGCAATGCCACACTCATGGAGAAGCAGCACCTTATATTCTGTCCAGGTAGCCTCCAGTCTGGTGGTATGAATATCGATTTCTTGAACTTCCAGTAATTTTCCCTCTACCCTCTTCACCATTCTGATTCCCATTTCCCTCTCTCACCTCATGTCCTTACATGCCCATCCCCATCTCTGCTGCTCCTCCCCATTCCCTTTCTTCCATGGTCTTCTACCCTCTCCTATCAGATTCCCCTTCTTCAGCTCTGTATCTCTTTCACCAATGAACTTCGCAGCTCTTTACTTCCCACCTCCCCCCTCCTGGTTTCACCTCACACCTGCCACCTTCCTCCCCTCCCCCCCCCCCCCCCAGTTTCTTGCCCTATCTTCTCGTCATTTTTTCCAGTCCTGATGAAGGGTCTTGGCCTGAAATGTCAACTGTTTACTTTCAGTCAAATTGTAGGTTCAGATTTTACTGAGGCACAAATTCCACTTCAAAGCTGATGCAGGCAGCAAACTGAGACACCAGGGGTTTGATGTTAAATAAAATGATGCGATTTGACAAGTTTTCCTTAGGCACTTACTCTTGCATGGAAAAGGCAATTAGAGTACAGGATGGAAATGAATCCCTAGACTTGCTAGTTCCCACAATGCTGCCATTCCATTCCCAGGTGCATCATCTATCTTCTGTGTCAATTTATCCATTTATTGTTTGCAGGTCTGTGTTGCAACCTGACTCCATAAGCTATCCTCTGTGCAATCTAATACTGCGGTTATGGATCAAGGAGTTCCTAGGATTAGAAGATTGTGAATTTCTTAGCAGTACTGCAAAACATTCTGTTTATTGTTCCCCGTGCAATTAACTGGCCGTGGTTCAGGAGAGCAAGAGTGAGTTTAATTCAGGCAACTTTCCAAGTTGTGGTCTGGAGACTTATTAATGTGGATTAAGGTCGGCAACTTCCTGAAGTCCGGCATTTACTGCGGACCATCTGATCACTGAGCTCAAACCGCAGTTGGAAAATAATCGATGTGGCAGATGCACAAAAGTGGATGTTCTTTGTTGTCAGTGAGAGGGGAGCTCACTTTAATTTAAACCCGCTGCCTGAGCTATTCTTGGGCATTGAACTTTCCTGTAGATTGCTGTCTGCTCACTTCTGTTTGGGAGAGGAATTGAGAAAAATAAACCCAAGTGTCACTCTGTCCAAGAAGATTGTGTGCCTGCTTTGGATAGAATCTTTTGATCATTATCGCCATGTTTTCAATGCCTGCTTTAAAATTCCTCAAGTTTCCATGTAGTCACAATGCTTTTTCTGTTACACTCATTTTTACTCAGTGTCTTGCTGCTGTTGAGAACAATATTTGTGTGTGATTGTGCAAGTGCCTGTCACCCCACAGCGGTGCACACACAGATCTGATTTTCATACCCAGGCAAGTGCTGAGGCTGAGTGGCAGCTTAGAGATTAAGTTTTTTTTCTGAATTTTAGAAGAAAAGATGAAAGGGAGCTGCTCATGTTATTTTGAACAACAGCTTAGAAACATAGAAAATAGGTGCAGGAGTAGGCCATTCGGCCCATCAAACCTGCACCGCCATTCAGTATGATCATGGCTGATCATCCAACTCAGAACCCTGTACCTGCTTTCTCTCCATACCCCCTGATCCCTTTAGCCACAAGGGCCATATCTAACTTCCTCTTAAGTATAGCTGATGAACCGGCCTCAACTGTTTCCTGTGGCAGAGAATTCCACAGATTCACCACTCTCTGTGTGAAGAAGTCTTTCCTCATTTCGGTCCTAAAAGGCTTCCCCTTTATCCTTAAACCGTTCTGGACTTCCCCAACGTCAGGAACAATCTTCCTGCATCTAGCCTGTCTAATCCCTTTAGAATTTTATACGTTTCAATAAGATCCCCCCTCAATCTTCTAAATTCCAAATTTAGGCTTGGGACAGTATTTCCTCTTAATGGAAGTTGTAATAAGAATCAAAATCAGTGTTGTGTTTATTATCACTGATATATGTCGATGTTCATTCCTATAACTCCAGCAACATCTGGCCTGTATGTGCGTGTGATTAAGTAGGAAATATGGGCAGTCATGTCAGCCATTACCTCTGTCATTCAGAGGGCACCCTGTTGTAAGCTTACAGAGTTCACAGAGGGAGACACAGGAGGTGGCAGACGCTGGAAGTCTGGAGCAACACACAATGAAGCTGCAGGAACTCTGTGTTCAGGCAGCATGCATAGAGTGAAATAAATTGTGCACATTTCAGGTTGAGATGCTTCATTCCACAGAAGCTGCCTGGCCCTCTGAGTTCCACCAGCTCCTTTCTGTGTTGCTATAGAGTTAAACAGAAAAAGGCCTTTTGGCCCAACTAATCCATGCTGGTTAAGGTACCCTGTCCAAGCTTACCTAGAGTAAACAGCAGAGCGCAATTTCCACATGGAGTCATAGAGTCATAGAAAAGTACAGCACAGAAACAGGCCCTTCAGCCCATTTAGTCCATGCTGAACATATTTAAACCACCTACTCTTATCAACCTGCACCTGGACCATAGCCCTTCATATCCTTATCGTCCATGTACCTGTCCAAACTTCTCTTAAGCATTGAAATCGAGCTCACATGCACCACTTGTGCTGGCAGCTCATTCTACAGTCTCACGACCCTCTGAGTGAAGAAGTTTCTCCTCATGTTTCCATTAGACTTTTTACCTTTCATCCTTAACCCAACACCTCTAGTTGCTGTCTCACCAACCTCAGTGGAAAAAGCCTGCTGGGATTTACCCTATCCATACCCCTCAAAATTTTGTATACCTCTATTAAATCTCCTCTGAATCTTCTACATTCCAAGGAGTAAAGTCCAAATCTTTCCTTTATAACTCAGGTCCTCCAGACCCAGCGATATCCTTGTAAATTTTCACTGCACTCTTTCAAACTTATTTACATCTTTCCTGTAGGTAGGTGACCAAAACCGCCTACAACACTCCAAATTAGGCATCTGTAACATCTTATACAACTTCAACACGACATCCCAGCTCCCATACTCAATGCATTCATTTCTGAAGGCCAATATGCCAAAAGCTTTCTTTATGAGCCTATCCACCTGTGCCACCACTTTCAATGAAATATGGACCTGTATTCCCAGATCCCTTTGTTCTACCACACTCCTCAGTGCCCTACCACTCACTGTGTAGGACCTACTCTGCTTGGTCCAACCAAAATGCAACACTTTGCACTTGTCTGCAGTAAATTCCATCTGACATTTTTCAGCCCATTTTTCCAGAGTCCAGATCCCATTGCAAGTCATGCTGACTATCCCTAATCAGTCTGTGTCTGTCCAAATATTCATATATCCAGTCCCTTAGAATACCTTCCAATAGCTTTCCCAATACTGATATCAGGCTCACCAGCCTTTAGTTTCCTGGTTTATTTTTAGAACCGTTCTCAAACAGCGGAACAGCATCCGGTATCCTCCGGTATCCCACCTGTCAGTAAGGGTGATTTAAGTATCTGCTAGGGATCCTGCAATTGCTGCATTTGCCTCCCATGGGGAACACCTTGTCAGACTCTGGGGATTTGTCCAATTAATTTGCCCCAAACAGCAGTGAGGTCCACAGCCTTGATGTGGCATTGTTTCACTTCTATAGACTCTGTGTCCACCTCCTGCATAAATACAGATGCAAAAAATCCATTTAAGATCTCCCCCATCTCCCCTGGCACCATGCATGGATTACCATTCTGGTCTTCCAGCTCCTGGATTCTCTGTTTATTTTCTAATCCTTAGAGTTCTTCCAGGAGTCAGGAATGACAAGCATTCTTAATTCCAACTATCATTTATTTTAGAGTGCAAGCAAGCATACGAATACTAAGCAAGCTTAATAAAGAGCTGATAGTCTATGCCAAGAACAAAAACAAAAGATTAAAGATGGTGCCTCTGAAAAAATCCATTACTTTTATAGATAAGGTAAATTCTTTAGATGGTTAATAGGCTACATAATTAAAACAATTGCATCACGTGGGTAATGTGCTCATACTTAGCCAATGAAAATTATGAAAGGTGATGAACCATTAGTTTAGCTATACTGCTTTCTGACTGGGGATGAACCACCACACACTCTGAAAAAGACATAAGTTTGTTAAAAAGTACAAATCTTATAAAAAGTATTGTTTAAAAAACAGTCCCCCTTTTTGATTCTATAAGGGGCCCTGGCAGACTCACATCTGAAAGTTCAGAGGCAGAAAAACTTGAAGTATCTATATTACAGAGTAATTGCTTTAAAACAAGCACAAAAATGTAGATTATAAAAATAATATCCAATAATTATATTTGTGCTTGACATCTTCACACAGTACTTGTCTTAATCTGGAGTTACTTTAGCTCACTTGTAGTGGCTGGCTGGTATCCAACTACCTTCCATCTTCTACCTTAGCTGTTGAATTAATAATAGTACTTGGTGAGGACCTTTGCACTGAGCTCCCAGGGGTTCCTTATGCAATTTCTTGCCCAGGACTCACTCGCCAAGAATCAAGATGTGTTGTCTTTCCAATGGACCACCCCAGGCAGCAGAAGCATGTTGAGAAGCAGACTGAACAGCTTGTGTTAGTTTTTCCACAGTAATCAATGAAGCTATCTGATGTAACATGTATATCAGCCTCTTTGAGATCGAGAGCTTCTGGTAGTGATATTCTGTAGGTTACCCTGTCACCACTTGTGTCCTCAGTCGGCGAACCTGAGTGAGCTACATCTTTTCACGCTTCCAATCACTAACTCAAATCACTGCTCAAACATATCCTCCAGAAGTTCAGAGGAGGAGAGATAACTAAACTACAAAATGTACAATGTGCTACAAAATTGACTTTCTATATATGCAGATTTTAAGTATAATCATTTAGAAATTTCACATTTTAACATAACAAATACTGTAATTTTTAATTGTTTTATATTACAAGTTCTGCTGTAATTCTGGTTCTTTTATCTTAGTCCCTGTCAAATAGTTTTAAAAGTTAAACATTTAATGGTCATGAAGAGAAGGTGCCCTATACAACTAAGTTTTTAAAAGAAATGAAACATATCTGTCAGGGACCTACTGTGTGGATTGCAAAGACTACATTGCTTATATACTTGTATCCTCCTTGAGTATCTAAGTATATGGTTTCATTGCACACCTGTATTTTGTACTATTACTTTTTAATGGACATTTTATATTTTAAAGTATATATTTATTACTGAGTAACCTTGCAACAATAATTTCCTCCAGGATAAATGAAGTTTTATCTTATTAGTTGTGGCAGACATAGCCATTTCTAAAAGTTTTCATTTGAGACTCAAGCATTAGATCAAAACTATTTGCAATGTCTGGCATGTTCCTTCTGTATTTTCAGGGCAGTATATGTTACAGGAAAAAAATCAGTTTTCTAATTAAATAAAAACATTAGATATCAATGGCATATCAATCAACCCTTCAAACACTTTTCATACTTGGGAGATTAGTTTGAGTAATTGTTTAGTGGAGGGTGTATATTTTCTCACACCAATACATCATCAGCTGCCAGATGTGCTTCATATGGGCTAGATTATACCTTAGTTCAAGGGACCACATTACTTTCTGTGATTTTTATAAGGAAGTTGCACGTTTTTATTTTAAGTTGAAAAACAAACTGTAATGCAGAGAATTGAATACCCTGGACAGCCACAACCTGATCTGAGTCCACGGAAATAACTGGGATAATCAGGATGTGTTTTACGGTCTTGGGGAATGAATCCAGTCCAGTTTCTCAAAATACCACATGGGTGGGACTGATGACTGGAGGTCTCTTCATATGACTTGCCTGGAAACTTGATCTAACTTGATCGATGCCAAATGTGGTGTATGAAGTGTTCAGAGGATTCATTATGTGTGGACATTATAGCAATTCTATTTCCTTGGGATGATAACGATAAACATTTGATCTCTTTAGAAATGTTCCCACCAGGAAAGGGGCCTGAGTTCTAGGGAGATTTTGGCCATGCTGGATCCTTGAAGCAATGGAGTACGTGCGGAGGGGTGACCTCATAGACCTCACTTACAAAGTCATGATTTAGATGAGGTGGACAGTCATAGTCTTTTCTGTGGGATCGAGGAGTCCAAAGCTAGAGGACACAGATACAAAAGAAGAAGGGGGAGCTTTAAATGAGACCTGAAAGCTAGCTTCTTTAAATGGAGGGTGGTGTATAGCTGAGATGGACTGCCAGAGGAAGTGGATGAAGTGGATTCAATTATAACTTTTTGAGGCATTTGGAGAGGAAGGACTTTGAGGGCTATAAGCTAAATGCAAGCGAATGGGTCCATGCTCTGCATGGACCTGTTGGGCCATAGGATATGCATCTATGCTGTATTATTCTACGACTCTAAAGGTAAAGTTTTTTAAGGATGTATCTTACAGATCCCTATTTATTGGTGGACAAAGTGCAAATCTTAAACAAGAGAAAATCTGCAGATGCTGGAATCTTAAGAGGTGTTTGATATGGTGGAATGTTAAAGGTTCCTGCACAAGTTGAGGACTTGTGGCATTTAAGGTAATATTATAGAGGGCAAACGATTAATTAACTGACAGAAAACAGCATGTTGAGTTAAATGGACCACTTTCACATTAGCACGCTGTAACTGTTGAACTGCCATGGAGGTTGGTGTTGGATCTTAGCTACTTACCTCTGATATTAATGACTTAAATGAAAGAACCAGATGTAACATGTCGAGGTTTGCTGATGATAAAAGTAAGTTATAGAATAAATGAAGAGTCTACTGAGGGAGAGAGATTGGTTAAATGAGTGTGTGAAGACATGGCAGATGGTGTATAATACAGGGAGCCATGAAATTATTCACTTTAGTAGGGATAAGAAATAGAAAAAAACAGGAAATATCTAATGCAACACACACAAGATACTGGAGGAACTCAGCAGTTCAGGCAGCATATATGGAAATGATCAAACGTTTAACGTTTTGGGCCAAGACCCTTTTTCAGGACTCAGCAGGAATTCGAAGAACAGACATGTAGGCAAGTCACATAAGTCTTGTAGTAGTAGCAGATTCTTAACTTTCTCAACGTTTACTGAGATTGCCTTAATCTCTTGGGCGTATGTAGAAGGTGTGGAATCTGTGAGAAGCATCCAGCAAGATTTTTAAATCAGTATGTAGAGAATCCTACCTGGGAAGGGGATGTACTTGACATTGTGCTATGGAATGAAAATAGACAGTGGTGGATGTATTTCTGGAAAGTACAAAGTTCAAAGTAAATTGATTATCAAAATCCATATGTGTATGTCACCATCCGAACCTGAGATCCATTTTTTTGCGGGCATTCTCAGTAAATACAAGAAACACAATAGAATTAATGAAAGAACTCCCCCAGCAAGACGGACAGTCAATGTGCAAAATACAGCAACTGTGCAAATACAAAAAGAAAAATACTCATTAATAAATGTATGTAGCTGTCGATCCCTGGGTGTCATGGGTCTGTGCCTCTGGTGGACTGTGTCTTCTCCAGGGCGCAAGCCTGGGTGGAAAGATTTGAAGAAACGGCTGTTGCCCGTGCAGCGGTGATGCACCATCAATTGCTCTCTCTGAGACGTGAAGTCGAGATATCGGCTTTTATTGACTGGAAGAAGGAACAAGCAGTGGTTGACATCCTGGAGACTGAGAGGCTGGGCTCAGGCCTCGATCGCCTTTACACTGGGGTCTGTGGGAGGAGCCACAGGAGCAGTCAGCAGGGGGCATGTCCAGACAGGTATATGTAGTTCACCACATTCACCCCCCCTTTGTTTTAAAAGAGAGTTCCCATGGGGCGAAGTTTCTTACAAGTATATTTACAGGTTAAGTCTATCAGGTGGTCGAATCTGTCGCTGCGATCTATGTAGCACCGGTGGTGATTGCACAGGTGCCGGTGGTGCTTGCACCGGAGACGGTGGTTGCGCTGGTTCCGGCCTAACTGGAGGTGTCAGCCCACCAGGCGTCAGTGATCCCTCATGCGTGTGCGAGGCGCCTGGTATAGGAGTGTCGTGAGGAGTCTGTGTAGGGCTTGGTGTGCGCGGTGTCACCTCGGGTACAGGGTTCAGAGTTACCATGGAGTGTTCGGGTAGTGGTCTGCTGCTCCTGCGGGCGCCAGGTCGCGGACGGAGACCGTGTCCTCCCGCCCATCAGGTAAGACCACATAAGCATACTGGGGGTTCGCATGTACAATCCCCATTTCCCCGGGGATTATAACTCGTGGTCCTACTAGTAGCAATGCCCCTAGACAGCAGGTACTGGCGCAGCTGGTCACTCATAAAGGAGGACCCTCTATCACTGTGGACATAGCAGGGATATCCGAACAGAGTGAAGAGCTGGTGCAGGGCTTTTATGACAGACGTGGTAGTGGTGTCGGGGCAGGGGATGGCAAAGGGGAACCGCAAGTACTCGTCGATAATATTGAGAAAATAGACATTGCGGTTGGTAGAGGGAAGGGGGCCCTTAAAGTCGACACTCAGTCGCTCAAAGGGGCGGGTAGCCTTGATAAGTTGCGCCTTTTCAGGATGGTAGAAGTGCGGTTTGCACTCAACGCAGACTTGGCAGTCCCTTGTCATCGTCCTGATGTCCTCAAGGTGAGTTCGGCAGGTTCCGGGCTTTCACAAAATGGTAAAATTGGGTGACCCCCGGATGGCAAAGATCTGCATGGAGGGCATATAGCCGGTCGAGCTGCGCGCTGGCACACGTTCCCCGGGATAGGGCATCAGGGGGCTCATTGAGCCTTCCAGGCCGGTACAGGATGACATAGTTGTAGGTGGAGAGTTCTATTCTCCACCACAAAATTTTATCATTTTTGATTTTGCCCCACTGTTGGTTGCTGAACATGAACACAACTGAGTGCTGGTCGGTCAGCAAGGTGAACCTTTTGCCGGCGAGATAGTGCCTCCAGTGCCTAATAGCTTCCACTATGGCCTGGGCTTTCTCCACCGCGGAGTGCCGAATTTCAGAGCCTTGAAGGGTACGAGAAAAGAATGCTACTGGCCTGCCTTCCTGATTGAGGGTAGCAGCCAGCGCAAAATCGGAGGCGTCACTCTCTACTTGGAAGGGAATGGTCTCGTCCACCGCATGCATCGTTGCTTTGGCGATGTCCCCTTTAATGCGGCTGAAGGCCGCGCGGGCCTCGGCAGAGAGGGGAAATGTGGTAGACTTGACCAGGGGGCAGGCCTTGTCTGCGTAATGGGGGACCCATTGGGCGTAATAGGAAAAGAAGCCCAGGCACCGCCTGAGGGCTTTGAGAGTGATGGGAAGAGGGAGTTCTAACGGGGGGGGGCACATATGGTCGGGATCAGGGCCAATGACCCCATTCTCCACGACATACCCAAGGATAGCAAGTCGGGTGGTTTCGAACACACACTTGTCCCTATTATAAGTAAGGTTCAGGGCTTTGGCCACTTGGAAGAATCGTTGGAGATTGGTGTTGTGATCTGGCCAGTCGTGACCACAGATGGTGATGTTATCCAGATAGGGAAATGTGGCCTTCAGTTGGCACTGTTCGACCATCTGGTCCATTTCCCTCTGGAAGACCAAGACACCATTTGTGACACCGAATGGGATGTGCAGGAAGTGATAGAGCCTGCCGCCCGCCTCGAAGGCGGTGTAGGGGCGGTCCTCTGGGCGGATGGGGAGCTGGTGATAAGCGGATTTCAGATCTATTGTCGTGTACACCTTGTACTGAGCTATCTGGTTGATCATATCTGCGATGCGGGGTAGGGGGTATGCGTCAAGCTGCATGAACCTATTGATGGTTTGACTATAGTCCACAACCATCCTATTTTTCTGCCCAGTCCATACAACAACCACCTGGGCCCTCCAAGAGCTTGTGCTTGGCTCAATGATCCCCTCCCTGAGCAGCCACTGTACTTCTGACTGAATGAAGGCCCTGTTCCCCGCGCTGTACCTCCTGCTTTTAGTTGCCACAGGTTTACAGTCGGGGGTCAGGACGGTGAACAGTGGTGGGGGAGGGATCTTGAGGGTGGAGAGGCTGCAAGTGGTGTCAGTAGCACAGCTGTCGGCATGGTGCTGGGTGGGATGTGTGGGTCGGTGTGTGTGTGTGGTCAGTAGCGGGGTATGTGACGAAGTCCCACAAAACTGAGGATTCCTGACAGTGAGTGGTGGGAGGGGCCCGTCATACTCCATTGTCACACTTTCGAGGTGGCTCTGGAAGTCCAGCCCCAATAGCACAGGCGCACACAGTTGAGGCATGACCAGTAGCGCAAAGTTCCGATATTCTGTGCCCTGCACCACCAATGTCGCTGCACAACCCACCTGGATGTCTGTGGAATACGACCCAGAAGCCAAGGTGACCCTCTGGCTTACCGGCCGTGTCATGAGTCCACAGCGTTGCACTGTGTCCGGGTCAATAAAACTCTCAGTGCTGCCTGTGTCAAACAGCTAGTCCTGTGCCCCTCCACCAGGATGTCCATCATTGACCTTGCAAGCTGGTGTGGGGCGCTTTGGTCAAGGGTTACGGTGGCCAGAGTTGAACTGCCGTCTTGGTGTCCGGTATGCACCGGTGGGTAGGGGGCGGGGCATGTTGGCGCCGACAAAGATGGCCGCCCCCATCTGGGCATGCAAGATGGCGGCCCCCATGCCTCGCACGAGGCGGGCAGGCAAGATGGCGGCCCCCATGCCTCACATGCAGTGCTGCCCGACCCTGCTCGTTGTTTAGACTAACAGACCTTGGCGAAATAGCCCTTCTTCCTGCAGCTGGGGCAGGTCACTTCTCGGTCCGGGCAGCGTTTTCGGGAGTGCTTTTCGAGTCCACAGAAGTAACACTGCACGGGCTTGAGACTGGCAGCAGCTGTGGTCGGGTTTGGGGAGTTCGTGGAATCGCGACTGGCAGTGGCGTTGGCGAATTCGCTCGTGGGAACCGGCGGCGGCGGGGTCTGAAGTGTCCATGGAACTGGCGGGTAATTGCATGGCTGGACAGCATCAGCGTTGTGCAGCGCAGCCTCCAGCGCGTCGGCCGTCTTGATCGCCGAGCGTAAGGTAAGATCGGCATTTTCCAGCAGCCGCTGGCGTACGTACACTGACCTGATTCCTGTAACAAAGGCGTCTCGTATTAGCAGCTCCTCATGCTGTTCCGCCGTGAGAGTTTTGCAGTCGCAAGTCCACACGAGTGTCTGTAGGGCTCGGAGAAACTCGGCGCTCGACTCTGCAGGCCGTTGTCATCGCGTAGCTAAGCGATGTCTTGCATAGACGGTGTTAACCGGCCGCAGGTACTGTCTTTTGAGGGCGTCCAGTGCCCCTTCATAGGTCGGCAGGCCTCTGAGTGAGTAAACTTTCGGGGTGACCCTTGAGTGGAGAATTCTGTGCATAACTGCGGGTTCAGTTGCACTAACCTCCTCCAAGTATGATTGGAAGCATGCAAGCCAGAGTTCAAAGGCAAGAGCTGCTTCAGGGTCTTGGGGGTCCAAGTCCAATCTTTCTGGACGTAAAACGCTTTCCATGTTTTAAAACTTACAGTCAATAAAATTGATGCACCATCAATAACTCTCTCTGAGACGTGAAGTCGAGATATTGGCTTTTATTGACTGGAAGAAAGAACAAGCAGTAGTTGACCACCACACTACATCCTGGAGACTGAGGGCTGGGCTCAGGCCTCAATCGCCTTTATACAGGGGTCTGTGGGAGGAGCCACAGGAGCAGTCAGCAGGGGACGTGTCCAGACAGGTATATGTAGTTCACCACAAGCGGGTTCCCATTCTCCATGTCTCTGATGTAGTCCAAGGGAAGGGCAAGCACTGATACAGCTTGGCACCAGTGTCATCGCAGAGGTTGCCATAGTGAAGTTGTGAACAACATCAAACTGCCCAGCTCCGGGTTTCCTCCCCGGGGTTAACTCCCGAGCCTTTCCCATGGGTGGTTATGTCCGCAAGGTAGCGGAGGTGTTAAATCAGTTTTCCTTCTCCCAGGCGGGTTGTCGTCCAAGACTGATGAGTCCCACCTGCCCGAAATAAATAAATAAATAAGCAATAAACATCAAGAACATGAGATAAAGAGTGACTGTGGAATGGAAGTAAGGATATTGAGGGTCCAGTTGCAGAAGGAGGACCTGAGGCCAAGATTTTGAAACTTATTTATTGATTAACTTTGAGGGGATGATGGTATTGAATGCCAAGCTGTAGTCAATGAAGGGCATCTTGATATGTGCACCTTTGTTGTTCACATGTTCCAGGTTTGAGTGAAGAGTCAATGAAATGGTTTCTACTGTTGGCCTGTTGCTCCAGTAGGCAGATCCAAGTCACTTCTCTTGCAAGAGTTGATATGTTTCATCACCACCCTCTCTCTACTGGATGATTGGGACATGTTTGAACAAATGTCCATTATTTGATAAGTTTCAAAGCAGTCATAGAAAACGTTTGATCTGAAGTTAGGGTCTTAAACCTGGGGATGACGGATTTAGTAATATGGGACCAGACCTGACAGAAGTGGATTGGGAGCAACTGCTAGAGGGAAAACCAATATGTGTTGAGTGGGAGATGTTCCAGGATGAGCTCACTTTCAGCATATCCCTGTGAAGGGAAGAAGCAAATGTGGCAAGATTAGAGAACTTTGGTTAACAGCAGGTATGGAAGAAGGTGAAGTAGAGGGCTGTCAAGAGTTGCCTGGTACTAGTGGTGTGCCACAGGGGTCATTGCTGGGGTTCTGGTAATTTACATAAACAATGTGGATGTGGCCATATGAGGTATGGTTAGTAAGTTGTGGATGATACTAAAATAGGTGATGTAGATACCGTAGAAAGTTATGAAAAATTACAGGGTGGCAGCTTAGATTACCTGTGTATGTGGGTGGAGGACTCGGAAATGCCTTTCAGTCCAGATAACTTCGAAGTATTTCACTTTGGGAGATCAAACCAGGGTGGGACTTGTTCAGGGAATGGTAAGGCCATAAGACAGAGGAGTAGAAGCAGGCTATTTGCCCCATTTCATCACGACTGATCCATTTTTCCTCTGAGCCCCAATCTCCTGCCTTCCCCCCCCATACCCCTCTGTGCCCTGAACAATCAAGAACCTATCAACCTCTGCCTTAAATATGCATAAAGACTTGGCCTCCACAGCTGCCTGTTGAAATGAGTTCACCACTCTGGCTGAAGAAATTCCTCCTCATCTTCACTCTAAAAGGGTGCCCCTCTATTCTGAGGCTGTGCCCTCTAGTCTTCGACTCTTCCACTATAGGAAATATCCTCTCTACATCCGCTCTCAAGGCCTTTCACTATTTGACAGGTTTCAATGAGTTCACCCCTCATTCTTCTGAATTCCAGTGAATACAGGCCCAGAGCCATCAAACGTTCTTCATATGACAAGCCGTTCAATCCTAGAATCATTTTGTGTACCTCCTTTGAATCGTTTCCAGTTTCAGCACATCCTTTCTAAGATAAGAGGTCCAAAACTGAACAAAATACTCCAAGTGAAGCCTCACCAGTGCTTTGTAAAGTCTCAGCATTACATCCTTGCTTTTATATTCCAGTGCTCTTGAAATGAATGCAAACATTGCATTTGCATTCCTCACCACAGACTCAACCTGAAAATTAACCTTTAGAGTTGCGGTCGCCAACCCGTCGATCGCGATTGACTGGTGAATCTTTGAGATTTTCCCAGTAGGTCCCGAAAAAAAAGCAAAATAAATACACTAGTACTGTTGAGAGATTGTTTCCGGGTTGCGGGGTGTTAGTTCTGTTCTTTCTGCCCAGTGCACATGCGTGTAGCTCCCCCGCCACGCACTACACAGTATACTTCAGTATGCCCCAACCACCGAGCCACGAGGAAACGATATGATTTGTTGAACTTGATCCCATGCGAGGTCATCAGTCGCCTAAACGCAGTGACACCCTCGCGTGAGGGATCACTGGTTGGTCTTGAGTAACCGGCCGCCTCGCGCGGTTAGTGGTAAGTGCCGTTGGTACTTGGCCTGGAGCGCGGACAGATGGGTGCCGCTTCTAAACCTGTTTGGCACACCGAATGTTCGTGGGGAACCCAGTGCTAAAATATTCGCAGACGACTTAATTCGGACTCAGGGTTTTGTAAGTAGCAGAGCAGCTACCTCGCTGCAATCTACTGAAATAAACTTTTGTCAGCCGGTAGATCCTACAAGAGGGGCGGGCATGCGCCCTGTCGCACTCCTCGCTCGGTCGGTTGCTGTCTCCGGACTGTGACCGCTGTAGCCCTGACCTTGTCCTCTCACCCAACCCACGAAAAGCCGCACCTAGCCAGGCGTCTGGCGGTGGGTGGGTGGAGGTTGGAGCTCAGACCCAGAGGCTGTCTAATGAGGCAACGAAGCCCTCAAAACTGCTTCAGTACCCTGAGTCCAAGCACCCTGCACTTAAAGACAAACCCGTTGAGCTTGTTCAGTGGAAAAAACGTGAGCAAGCGGGACAGAAGCTAAGTGCTGAGAGCCACGTAAATTAAATAGCGGAATAGACTGGACATGAGGAACCCCTCCAAGTATCGCTGTATTCCGGTCATGTTTAACAACCCCCCTGCCCCCCCCCCCCCCCCCCCACAATCAGCCGGTCCACAAGATTATTGTCAATATTAAACCGGTCTGCGGTGCAAAAAAAAGTGGTGACCCCTGGTGGACATACACTATTTCTACTTCCGGGTTGTGGGGTTTTACTTCCGGTCTTTTCTGCCCTGTGCGCATGCGTCTGACTAATCGGTTTAGTAGGGTCGATCTTGCCTTTTTCTCAGGCCGAGGTAGGGGATCTATGGCTTAAAAAGATTGTTGACCACTACTTTAGAGAATCCTGCACAAGGACTCCCAAGTTCCTTTGCACCTCCATTTTTTTTTTGTATTTTCTCTCCATTTAGAAAGAATAGGCCTTATTACGGACCAAAGGTGTAATTTTTGTGTGGGACAGGGTGATATGACTGGAGTCCTAAACAAATACTTCTCATCATTATCCACCAGGGAGTAAGGTGTGGAGTCTGGAGATATCAGTGATAAGGGCTGACATTCCACAGCTAGGAAAAAAAATATTAAAATGTTAACACTTTTTAAGTTAGGTAAACTTCCAGGACCTGATGGGATCTGTCCCATGTGTTACAGAAAGGGAACAAGGAGTTTTCTGGGGCTCTGAGAGGGGTTTTTCACTTTCTCCAACCTTAGAGGAAGCCTCAGAGGAATGAAGGATAGCAAATGTTGGCCACTGACTCAAACAGGACGGTAGAGATAAGCTGGAAACTACAGTTTGCTGGGCTTTACATCAGCAGAAGGGAAATCATTCGAATTCCTTCCAAGCTACAGTATTTAAGTTAATGTGGAAAGGCAGGGACTGATTAGGGGAGTCAGTTTGTAAAATCCTTACACACAAATCTGAGTTTATTGGGGAGCTAAGTAAGAACATAGATGAAGGTAGAGTGGCAGATGTGGTTTTGATTGACTTGACCAAGGCTTTTAATGAGATCCTGCATGGCAGGCTGCTCCAGAAGATTAAAGGACATGGGATCCAAGGTGTTTTGGCAAAATTGGTTTGGTGGTCAGATATGAAGGGTTGTTTTTCCGATTGGAAATTGGTATCTAGTGGTATACCAAAGGGATTGGCGTTGGGACATTTGATGTTTACGCGTAAGTTATTTGGGTAAGAATATATGTAGTTTGATTAGTAATGAAGATTGGAGTCGTAGACAACTAAAATGGTTGTCTGCAGATATAAGAGCACATAAGAGATCAGTTGGAAAGTTGGGTGGAGCATGGCAGATGGAATTTAAGCAAGAGAACTGTGAGATAGTGAATTTTGGGTCATTTAATACTGGCTGGACATATACAGTAAATGTCAGGGACCTCTGGAGCATTGATGTAATAACTCCCTGACAATGGCAACAATGGGTAGTGAAGATGGCTTTAGGGTACGTGTGCCTTTATGGACTGAGACATGCAGTATAGTATAAGAGTTTGGCAATTAAGTGCAGCCTAATGAATGTTTTGTACAGTGGCCACATGAAATACTGTGAACGGATTTGGTCACCACACTGTAGGAAGAATGTGGTCACAATAGAGAGAGTGCAGGAGAGACTCATCAGAGCGAGGGCTGTTATCATCAGGAAACATTGGATAGGGTGTGAGAGGATGATCTTAGATTAATAGTATCTCCCATCTCCTCATCTCCTGCTCTTCGACAGTCAACACAGGTGCATCTCACGGATCCGTGCTTCACCCACTGCACTACTCTCTACTCTTTATACTCATGATCGTATGGCTAAGCACAGCTCAAGTACCACCAATAAATTTATCAATTACGCCATTGTAGTTGGTAGAATCTCAGATGGTGACAGGAAGGCACAAAGCTGGATCAGCTGGTTGAGTGGTGTTGCAACAACGACCTCACACCAAGCAATTGATGGTAGATTTCAGGAAGGGCAGTCAAGGCAATACACACCAGTCCTCACTGAGGTGTCAGCAGTGAAAGGCGTGAGCAGTTTCAGGTTCCTGGGCATCAACAATCCAGAGGACCTATACTGGGCCAAACATATTTATGCAATCACGAAGAAGGCGTGCCAGCAGCTCTACTTCATTTGGAGGTTGAGGAAATTCAGTATATCACCAAAGTGTCTTGCAAATTTCTAGAGATGTACGGTGGGGAGTGCTCTGACCGGTTGTATCCAGACTTGTATGGAAACTTTATCGCATTGGGTCGCAAGAGGCTGAACAGGGCTATAGACTGAGCCAGCTCTATCAGGAAAATAAACCCTCTACCATTGAGGATGGTGCCCCAAGAAGGTGGCATCGATCACTAGGGACATGCCCCCTTAGAAACATAGAAAACCTACAGCACAATACAGGCCCTTCGGCCCACAGTGCTGTGTCCAACATGTACATACTTAGAAATTACCCATAGCCCTCTATTTTTCTAAGTTTCATGTTCCTATCCAGGGGTCTCTTAAAATACCCTATTGCATCCGCCTCCACCACCGTCACCAGCAGCCCATTCCACACACTCACCACTCCCTGTGTAAAAAACTTATCCATGATATTTCCTCTGTACCTAATTGCTACCATCAGAGAGGAGATACAGGAGCCTGAGGACCCACAATCAATGATTCATGAACAGCTTCTTTGCCTCTGCAATCAGCTATCTAAACAGTTCAAAAGCCCCTGAACACTACCTTGCTATTTATATTTTTTAATATTATTTTGTATTGTAATTTATAATAATTTTATATCTCTGTCTATGCTGCTGCCACAAACAACAAATTTCATGTCATTAAGTCAGTCACAAGAAATCTGATTCTGATTCTAATATTATGAGTAGTGGGAATACGGTAGATACTCAGGGCATGGGTGTTGAAAACTAGTGGACATGAGGGGAGAAGTTTGAAAGATATCTGAAGGTATGGTTTTCACGAGTGTGTTGTGTCTATGGAATGAACTGCCAGGGAAGTGGTAGAGGCAAATACAATTACAGCATTTAAAATCCATTCCCATAGGTCTTTGAATAATCTGGAAGATGTAGAGGGATACGACCTAAAGCAGGCAAACGGGATTAGGATCACAGTCAGCAGGGATGGGATGGGCTGAAGGGTCTGGGACTGAGCTGAACAGCTCAATAACTCTATGAAATATTGAGTCCACTTCCATCCCTACTGATGCTGTCTGACCTGCTGAGCAGATACTGCAGACTGGTTTTATTTTATCTTTCAATGATATTTGACATCTCTCCCTCCGTTAAAGCCTGAAGCATTGAGGATACAATGTGGCAAACGGTTTGATTTAATATGATAAAGCGTGCTGTCAGCCACAAGCAGTTTAGGACCCATTGCGGGGGAGCCCACAGGCATTCGCTCTGCATGAGGTTATTGGCAGTAAACACAACTTTTATCAAGGCTGTCCACAGCTTCTGATAACTATGTCTATTTAATTAAAACTGCTGCACGTTTCAAGTATTTTACTTGCACTGACCTGATTTTCTCTTCAAATGCTCTTTCTCCAACTCTTCTGAAAGCCATTAAAAGACCTCAGAAATTTCTCTTATCTCGAGCTGACAGGTGGCACATGGCCTCTGATCTTAATTCTTATCCTGTGAATGAAAGTACGTTTGTTCTTTTATAAATGGCATTTAGGTAGGAATAATGGGAAGGGATGTGCACAGACAGTATAAAGTGGTGCATAAGCCTTGATGTATCAACAACAACAGAAAATGCTCACATATCAGGCAGCATCAGCAAAGATGTATTTCACATTAAAGGTTTTTTATTTCCATTTTCTAGTATCTGCAGGGTTTTTTTTTGATAGTGACTTGCTTTAATTTCCAATAACTGGCCGACTCCTCATCTATTAATAGAAGCCCTCTACGTGTTCCAGATTAGAACTTCACAGAATGTTGAACGGGTTACTTTTTGGGAAACGTTAAATGAGAGAATGGCTGAAAGTGTGCTCCAGGGGTTAGCTCTTTGTCAGTGGTGCTTGTGTATTTATAAGCTGTGTGTGTCAAACTACGCACACGGGAGAAAGAGGGGACGTATCCTTGGGCATCTCATGGTCAATTATTTCGGAAATAAAATTATTGTTGTTACTCAGACACTTCAAGAGTCTATGCTGAACAACCAGATAATTCATTTTAATGGTGTCCCTGGGGAGGAACACTCTCTGCACCATCCTCCTATGTTTCCCATTTGAATCATTAGTTAATGTTTTCTCTTGGGACGCTACAGTTCCAACTATAAGGAATCCTCTTCGCTCTTGGGGACTGCAAGGGTTACTTCTACTGTAAACTGAAATTACAAAATCATTGAATTATGTTGGGTGAGAGTACTGCAATTGAGCAATGATCGTTATCTTCACCTACGGTACTGTGTAAAATTCTTAGACACCATAGATATATATGTGTGCCTAAGACTTTTTCACAGTACTGTCCTTGCGTGTCTCAGTCTGGGTTCCCTGGTGGTTTCTGCGCCTGTCAGCTTCTCTAGCTTATGAGTCTGAAGGCTGAATCTCCCCCAGTGGATTTTCACACCATGGAATACTGCAGGATTTTGCATCTGAATGCAAGAAGCTACCTGCTGACAAGTGTAAGATTAATGTGACTAACATCACAAAGTGCAGAAAGAGCGAATAGACAAAAAGATCTGTGACAAGAGTACTGTAAAATATCTCTTGTACCTTTGCACCTGAACAAGTATCACAGTAAAGAGAAAAATTACTGGCTGATGTTCGTGTTTTTCAGTCCCTCATCCCTTCTGAGGCACCAGCCCCCGACAAAACCTTCCTCTCCCAAGGGTGAGGACTTCGGAGCTTCTGTTGGAAGCTTCTGGGTTTCTGTTGGTGGGGGGGGCGGAATCAACCTAACAGGAAGAAGTCACAGTGACCAGCTGTCTGGCTTTGTAGCTCAGGAGGGAAGGGGGAAGAAGAGGAGAGCAGTAGTGATAGGGGATTTCATTGTTAGAGGAGCAGACAGGAGATTCTGTGGGCATGACAAAGAAACCAGGATGGTATGTTGCCTCTCAAGTGCCAGGGTCAGGGATGTCTCAGATTGTGTCCACAGCATTCTAAAAGTGGGGAAGGGGTGGTTAAGCAGCCAGAAGTCATGGTACATAATTGGTACCAACGACATAGAGTAGGTGTGAAAAGGGAAGAGGTCTTGAAGAGTGAATATAGGGAGTTAGGTGGGCAACTGAAAAGCAGGACTTCCAGGGCAGCAATCTCTGGATTGATGCCTTTGCCGTGCACCAGTGAGGGTGATTTGCCAGATGAATGCAATGCTGAGGTATTTGTGGAGGGCCAGTGTTTCAGATGTTTAGATCATTGGGATCTCTTCTGGTGAAGTTATGACATGTATAAAAAGGATGGGTTACGCTTGAACCCGAAGGGGAAAGATGTCCTTACAGGCAGGTTTTATAGAGCTGTTAGGGAGGGTTTAAACTAATCTGACAGAGGGATAGGAACCTGAGAGATAGGGCTGAAGATGGGGCAGTTGACAGTGTGTAGTGAGACTGTGAGAAAGGGCAGGTGGATGTTAGGGCAAAATTGCAGTCAGTGGGATGAGTTGAAGAAAGAGTTAGATAGAGCTCTTAAAGATAGCGGAGTCAAGGGATATGGGGAGAAGGCAGAAACGGGGTACTGATTGTGTATGATCAGCCATGATCACATTGAATAGTGGTGCTGGCTTGAAGGGCCAAATGGTGGTAGGCCTGCACCTAAGTCTATTGAAGTGTAACATGGAGGAAAAATTGAAAAGGGTGATGAATACAGGACTGAAAGTGTTATATTTGAATGCACACAGTACACGGAATAAGGTAGAAGATCTTGTGAGCAGTTAGAGGTTAGTAAGTACAACGTTGTGGGTATCATTGAGTTGTGGTTGAAAGACTTTCATCATTGGAAGCTTAACCTTCAAGGATACACATTGTATCAAAGGGATGGGCAAGAAGGTGGAGGGGTAGGGTGGCTCTTTTATTAAAAAAAAATAGAATCAAACCCTTAGAAAGAGTTGACATAGGATTGGAAGATGTAGGATCCTTGTGGCTAGAGTTTAGAAAATCCTATGGTTAAAAAAAAAGTCCTGATGGGAGTTATATACAACCCTCTAATAATAATCAGGATGTGCCTTACAAATTACAATGGAAGATAGAAAAGGCATGAATAAAGGACAATGTAATGAAAGTGATGTCAGATTTTAATATGCAGGTATATTTGGAAAATCAGGTTGGTGTTGGATCCCAAGAGGGGGAATTTGTAGAATGCCTATGAGGTAGCTAGGGGAAAGGCAATTCCAGATTGAGTGTTGTGTAATGAACCAGATCTGATTAGGGAGCTTAAGAAAAAGGAACCCTTAGAAGACAATGATCATAGTATGATAGAATTCACGCTGCTGTCTGAGAAGGAGACACTAAAATCAGACGTATCAATATTACAGTAAAGGGATTTACAGAGACATGAGAGAGGAGCTGGCCAAAGTTGACTGGAAATGGACAATAACAGGGATGATGGGAGAACAGCAATGGCTGGAGTTTCTGTAGGTAATTCAGAAGGTGCAGCTTAGATACATCCCAAAGATGAAGAAGTATTCTAACGGGAGGATGAGGCAATCATGCCTGACAAGGGAAGTGAAGGACAGCATAAAAGCAAAAGAGAATGGGAAAAAGAAGTGGAAGATGGAATATAGTGTAGGGATGTGTGTGGTCATGCACTTTGGTAGAAGGAATAAAGGAGCAGACTATTTTCAAAACAGAAAAAAAGAATCGGAAATAAAGGTGCAAAGGGACATGGAGTCCTTGTGCAGGATTCCCTAGAAGGTTATTTACAGGTTGAGTCAGTAGTAAGGAAGGCAAATACAATGTTAGCTTTCATTTTGAGAGGACTAGAATATAAGAGCAACGATGTAATGTTGAAGCTTTATCAGGCATTGTTCAGACCACACGGAGTGTTTTGAGCAGCTTTGAAACCTTTTTCTCAGAAAGGCTGAAAGGTTGTGCTGGAATTGAACAAGTCCAGAGGAGGTTCATGAGAACGATTCTGGAATGAAAGTTTTAACATAATGAAGAACGCATGATGAGTCTGGGATCTGTATTCACTGGAGTTTCGAAAAATGAGGAGGAATCTCATTGAAACCTATCGAATATTGAAAGGCCTAGATGAAGTAGATGTGGGGAGGATGTTTCCTGTCGAGAATGAGTCTAGGACCAGAGGGCACAGTCTTAGAATAGAGGAATGCCCATTTAGAGCAGAGATGAAGAGGAATTTCTTTATCCAGAGGGTAGTGAATCCGTGGAATTCATTGCCACAGAGAGATGTTGAGGCCAAGTCATTGGGTATATTCAATTGGTCATTGTGAATTATCCAGAGATTAGGCTAGGGTTCAATAGGTGTGTTGCTGGACACTGTGGCTTGTTCACGAGACAGAGGATGTAATCTCACTCAGCCTTGGATCACCTGGACAAAAGAAATGCCTCCATCAGGGTGCTGTTGACTACAGATCAGCGTTCAACACCATTATACCTTCAGTACTAATCAACAAGAACCAAAAATTGGGCCTCAGTACTTCCCTTTGCAATTGGATCCTTGACTTCTTCACTGGGAGGCCACAGTCAGTGCCAATTGGAAATAACATCTCCTCCTCACTGCCAAACAACACTGGTGCACCTCAGGGATGTGTGCTTAGCCCACTGCTCTACTCTCTCTACATCCATGACTGTGTGGCTAGACACAGCTCAAACACAATTTATAAATTTACCTATAAGATAACTATTGCTGGCAAAATTTCATATGATGATAAAAAGGCATACAGAAGTGAAATAAATCAGCTGGTGAGTGGTGTTGAAACTACAATCTTGCACTCAGCATCAGGAAGACCAAGGAATTGATAGTAGATTTCAGAAAGAGGTAGTCAAGGGAACACACGCCAGTCCTCATCGAGGGATCAGCAGTGGAAAAGGTGAACAGTTTCATGTTCCTGGGTGTCAACATCTCTGAAGATCTACCCTGGGCCCAACATATTGCATCAGCTACGTTATTGGATATATTTCATTAGGAGTCTGAAGAAACTTGTATGTTACTAAAGATGTTCGTAAATTTCTACCAATGTACTGTGGAGAGAAGTCTAACTGGCTGCGTGGTGTCTGGTATGTAGGGGCCACTGCACAGGATCAGAAAATGGTGCAGAAAGTTCTAAGCTCAGTCAGCTCCATCGTGGGCACTGTTGAGGATAACTTCAAAGGGTGGTGCCTCAGAAAGGTGGCATCCATAATTAAGAACTGCCATCATCCAGGACAGGCCTCTTTTCATTTCTACCATCAAGGAGGCAGTACAGGAGCCTGAAGATGCACTCTCAGCATTTTAGGGGAACAGCTTATTCCCCTCTGCCATCAGATTTCTGGAAGTATTCTATATATACGAAATATAAATTAGAATAAGATTAATTTATAGTTTTTAATGTATTGCAATGTACTGCTGCTGCAAAATAACATAATTCACAACATAAGACATAGGAGTGGAGTTAGGCCATTCGGCCCATTGGGATTGCTCCATGATTTATCAGTATGAGGTGTTTCACATCCTCCAATTCTAAGTTATAGGAACAATCATCTTGCATGATACGTGGTACTGGAGAGAGATTACAAATTCAGGAAGGATTGTGGTTGAAAGATTTAAATGCAAGAGCACAAATTTAAAACTTAGAATGTTCTGAAACTGAGGATTAACATGGGTTTAAGGTAGAATAAAAGTTGCCAAATTTGCAGAGACCCCAGCTTACAATGGATTGGGCTAATCAACCATCATGGGAGTGAAGCAGATGGCCAGGCTGGGAAATGGAAGACCTTTGGACCTTATATTAAGGATCCTGTCCAACTGGTTGTCGCTGTTTTCCTAAACCACCAGTTCTAATGAATTTGAAAAATATTTTAAATGAAAATTGAGCAAATTGAATGAGCTAACTGTTTCTCTCCCATTCTTGTACATGTTCTGACATAACTTGAGGGTTTTGCCTGCCTCTGAACACTGGCTTCATCTATAGTGTATTGTATCAGAAAGAAGCTACTTAAAACTAGTCATTGTAGATCAAACAGTCTTCAAAAAGTTATGTTCTGAATAAATAACTTCATATATGTAAAATAATACAGATGTCAGTTATTATAAAGGGAATTGTTTCCATCAGGTTTCTGGTGTGAAAAGTATAAATGGAGTAGATTGGTCTTGTGGGGTTTATTCCAGCTTCTCAGAAATGTGTGTTGAAGTTTTGTAAAGGGAAACACATGTAAACTGTACTTCATATTGGAGTTCTGCCTTGTCTGTAGCTGGATACTGCTTGAAAGTGATGGAAGCACCTGCAGTGCTCATGAATGCTGTGATACATTAGCTGGCAATGCCAAACAGATCTGTTAGCTGGTTCCCATTAGTGACATGTTGCCTTTCTGCAAACTTCAGAACTTCTCAACAGATTTAGCAATTGCCAAATGTCTTTTGATGGCTGGAATGATAGGAGGTGGAGGAAGCCTTAAACTTTGGAACTGCAGTCGATAATTGTTTCTGATTTTATTTTGAATAATCTACTTCTGCTCTTCAATGTAAGATCAAGATATTTGATCGTAATCAAACGGTGACAGATTTCTTGCAAGACTTATATACAAGACAGTTAGAATAAACACTGTGGGTTCCAGATAATCAGGAATTTATTTGGGAAAACTCATAAAGAACAAAGACAAATCAAGGAAATAGCTGGGATTCTCTTCATTTATTTGGGATTCTATGCCACAATTGGGGCAAGAGATGGTCAGTCTTGTGTATTTGTGAGGCTGTTAGACACCACACCATGCTTAGAGATAACATTTGCGTCAGTTGTATGTGTTTCTGTTATGTTATCTACTGGAGCTGACAAACGCCACTTCAAAAAGCAGTGATTTTTGAACATTTTGTTTTTCGATTTTGACTTTAAAATTTTTGAGACCCTTGCCGCAAAAAGATTTGACACCAGCTGAAAAAAATACCCTACTGGACCAAATTAAAAGCCATCCACCTCACACTACCCATCACCAGCTGGCAGAGATAAGCTGACTGCTGGAATCTACAATTCCATGCTTGATCCATCAGCTAGATAACTTTGAGAAGAATGGGCATTTCGCAAGAGACAACAGGGAACATCCCAAAGACTGAGAGCATTAAGTAAGGATCCAGGTGTTGAAGAGGCCTTCAGTCAATGGTTTTCCATTGTAACTGGGCGAAGTGTTTGTGTCAGTAGACCAATTTTTGAAAAAAACAAATCAGAGGAGGTAGCTAAGAAGCTGGATCATGAAGATTTTAAAGCAACAGATGGTTGATTGCCTGGGTGGAAATGTAGGCACCTCACTAAATTCAAGGAAGCACAAGGCAAGAAAGACTACTGATGCTGTAGGTCCAGAAACATGGAAATCTACAAAACTCCCCCAACTTGCTTCAAATAATTTGTGCAGATGATATCTACAATGCTGATGAAACAGGCCATTTTTCTGTCTGCCACACCAGACGGCTCCCTTTGCTACAAACACACAACACTATCAGGTTCAAAGAAAGCACTGAATCACTTAACTGTGCTGTGTTGTTCAAATATGTCAGGAACCGATAAAAATAAATTGTTGGTTTTTGAAAGAAGTGTTAAACCTCAATGCTTTAAGTGGCCAAGAATGAATAGTTTACCTATTGTGTGACAAATACTTGTGACAAAAAGAAACCAATTTATTCTCAGCTGAACACTGAAAAACAACTGATATTTAATTTAGAGAAGAGTAGAGAAGTGGTTGCTCACATTGAGCAAGTTATTTTCTTTAGAGGAAAAGGCTGCTATCATTTTCCATACATTTTTTCTGGAATCTGCACTGTATGTATGGAGCTGTGCCGTTTCTTATTGTTGTGATATCAAAGCAAATTCACCCTGATAATGCACTTGAGTGAATGGCACACTTCTGAGTTACATCTTAGAAAATTATACAACGGCATGGAAGTGATGTGTGAAAGCCTTGCCTTTGCACTGGAGAATTTTGTGATGTATGCATCACCCTAATGCTCTATAATATGTAATCTATATGTAGTCATACAACACAGAAATATGCCCTTTGACCCTTCATGTCTATTATGAGCATAGGGTACCCACTTAGAGTCTCTTGTGACTGGTTCAGTCATTGGAAGGACTGGAGAAACTGGTGAAGATGAAAGCCTTTATTCACCATGACAACAGACATTTTCTTGGGTACTCTCTCAGTAAACTCTGTCAAACTCAAAATCTATCAAGTTTTTATACTCTTAAGAACAATGCTAACAGCAGGTATTTCAATACAATTTCGATAATTGCAATGATATTGTTTCCTTCAAAACTTTGTGCCAGACAAATTAATATTTCCATATTTACAGTGGGAACACGTTGTAACTGACAGACACCTTTGGAGCTGGGACAAAGATGGTTTTGGCATTTAGACTCTAAGCATCTCTAAGGGTGGAGGGCTTTTGTGGTTGTGACATCTATATGGTTGGAGCAGGACAGGTTATTGGTGATGTTCACTCTTTGGAATGTGAAGCTCTCTACTCAGCACACTGCTGTAAACTGGAGCACGTACACCACCCCGATTCCAACTCTTTTGTTTTGCTGACATTGAAAGGTTGCTGTCACTAGGCTCGCTATATCCTTCCTATGCTCCGACTCATCATTATTTGACACTTTGGTAGTGTAATTTGCAAACTTGCAAACTTGTT
The DNA here is from genome assembly GCF_030144855.1 of Hypanus sabinus. Classification (NCBI taxonomy): domain Eukaryota; kingdom Metazoa; phylum Chordata; class Chondrichthyes; order Myliobatiformes; family Dasyatidae; genus Hypanus; species Hypanus sabinus. Next base: position 61,072,023 of record NC_082723.1, on the reverse strand, counting down.
AGAGCAGTATCTGTCCCCAGTCATAAGCAGATAGGCAGTAGAATAGGGGACTGAGGATGCAGCCTTGTGGAGTACCAGTGTTTAGAATAATCATGGCAGAGGTGATAGAGAGTGTAGTCTGATGTTCAGGAAGTTAAGTATCCTGTTGCAATGTGGGGTGTTGAGTGCCAGGTTCAACTGTTTGTAGATGTGTTTGCTTTGAATGAAAGTATTGAATGTAGAGTTGTAGACCGATGTAGGTGTCTTTATTGTGTAGATGCTCAAGAGACGAGTGTCAGACCAGGTGATGCCACCTGCTGTAGGCTTCTTTCAGCAGGAGGTGAATTGCTGTGGGTCAAGCTTGCCGGGGTCCGTGGAGATAATACGTGCTATGACAGACAGACAGACCGACATACTTTACTGATCCCGAGGGAAATTGGGTTTCATTACAGCCGCACCAACCAAGAATAGTGAAGAAATATAGCAATATAAAACAATAAATAATTAAATAATAATAAGTTAATCATGCCAAGTGGAAATAAGTCCAGGACCAACCTGTTGGCTCAGGGTGTCTGACACTCTGAGGGAGGAGTTGTAAAGTTTGATGGCCACAGGTAGGAATGACTTCCTATGATGCTCAGTGTTGCATCTCAGTGGAATGAGTCTCTGGCTGAATGTACTCCTGTGCCTAACCAGTACATTATGGAGTGGATGGGAGTCATTGTCCAAGATGGCATGCAACCTGGACAGCATCCTCTTTTCAGACACCACCGTCAGAGAGTCCAGTTCCACCCCCACAACATCACTGGCCTTACGAATGAGTTTGTTGATTCTGTTGGTGTCTGCTACCCTCAGGCAACTGCCCCAGCACACAACAGCAAACATGATAGCACTGGCCACCACAGCCTCGTAGAACATCCTCAGCATCGTCCGGCAGATGTTAAAGGACCTCAGTCTCCTCAGGAAGTAGAGACGGCTCTGACCCTTCCTGTAGACTGCCTCAGTGTTCTTTGACCAGTCCAGTTTATTCGTATCCCCAGGTATTTGTAATCCTCCACTATGTCCACACTGACCCCTTGGATGGAAACAGGGGTCACCGGTGCCTCAGGTCCACCACCAGCTCCTTAGTCTTTTTCATATTAAGCTGCAGATGATTCTGCTTGCACCATGTGACAAAGTTTCCCACCGTAGCCCTGTACTCAGCCTCATCTCCCTTGCTGATGCATCCAACTATGGCAGAGTCATCAGAAAACTTCTGAAGATGGCAAGACTCTGTGGTGTAGTTGAAGTCCAAGGTGTAGATGTAGACCAGCCTCTCATGATGAGAGATGTCAGAGCTACTGATGTTGAGAGTCAACGTCAGCCTTCAATGTCCTCTCTTGTATCCCGCACCTTACTCTCTCACACATGTCCATCAGTCCCACCCACCCCTTTAATTAGTTTGCTCTTTGCAGCATCTATTTGCTGTAGTCACTTGAGCTGTGAGAGGAAACTGGACCAAGGGCCTGGTCTTAGGGAGTACATACCAACTTCACGCAGCTGGGAGTCCGCAGTATTAACCACTGCAGCGTTGCATCCTTTATTTATTTCAGCATGCAGCCTTGTCATCCATAATTGTCAGCTCCAGCCTTCATTTTCACTCTTAATTAAGGTTACATTTAGAGGAAGCCGATAGTTGGAGTCTTGTGACTAATAATTAGGCATTCAGTCTTGTATTCATTGCCAAATTTCCAAGAGAAATATGATGCTGCAGTCTTGGTTATATGGCCATTAAGTAAACCTTCCATTATTTTAAAGCCATATTCTAAAGCTAGTTAATTGGTTGAAAGCTGATGACTACATAACAAAACCTTTTTAATTGCATTCTTTTCAACAAACTAAGCAGCTCTGGGTATTACGATGGCAATGCCAAAATGAACAAGTATTGTTCAGACCAGATCTGTAGCAACCCACCAGTTAATTGTTTTATAAATTGAGGTACCAGGTAGAATTTGGCGAGGAGGTGTTCTACACATAATTATTTGCTCTGTTGCTCTCCATATCATAATGCTCTGGCTTGTGTATCACGTAGACAGTTGGGATGCAATATCCACGATTGACCCTGACCAAAGTAGGGGCTTTTGCTCTGTTCCACTGTCAGCATACAGTAGATTTATGTGTTGTTAAATTTTTGAGAAATACATTTGGCCCACAAAGCCAGAGCTGGGGGAGGAGGTGGGTAGTGAATCTCCGGAATTCACCGCCACAGACAGCTGTGGAAGTCAAGTCATTGGGTATTTTTGAAGCAGAGGTTGATAGGTTCTTGATTAGTCACTGTGTCAAAGGTTACAGGGAGAAGGCATGACAATGGCGTAGAGGGGGATAATAAATCAGCCATGATGGAATGGCAGAGCAGATTCAATGGGCAAATGGCCTAATTTTGCTCCTTTGTCTTTTTTGGTCTTATGAAGCAAAATAAATTAACGATCAACATTGGTGAATTCTTGGGTTTCCAGTTGACTGATAAAGTTCTTGCACATAAAATGAGCTGATGGCTGATGGAGCAAGAGGGCTAAGAATGATTGGAATCAGGATCACCTGTTGATTTCATGCTCCCAACAAATTGTGTTTCTGAAATAGCAAAAGAAAAGAAGATAGCACTTTTGACAATCTGCAGGGCCAGTTTCCTGATAAATCCAGGTTTGGAGCGGTGCTCTGTTACTGAATGACAACCAAAGTGTTTAAGCTTCTGTTGAATCTTGTTGACTCCATACAGCACTGGCAAAGACAGAATCAGACTTATTAGCAATGACACATGTTGTGAAATTTTTTTTGTGGCAGCAGAAAATTGCAAGACATAAAAATTAGCATAAATTACAATAAATAAATACATAGTGCAAAAGTGGAACAACAAGACAGTGTTCAAAGGAGCATGGCCCGTTCCGAAACCTGATAGCAGTGGAGAAGAAGCTGCTCCTATAAAATTGAATATGGGTCATCAGGCTCCTCTACCTCCTCATCAATGGTGGTAATGAAAAGAGCACGTGTCCCAGAGGTGAGGATAGATGCCAACTTCTTGATGCACTGCCTTTTGAAGGTATCCTAGATAGTGGTGAGGTTTTTGCCTGTGATGAAGGTGGTTGAATTGAAAACCTCTACAGCTTCTTTTGATCCTGAACATTGGAGCCTCCAAACAGGCTGTAGTACAACAAGTCAGAATGCTCTCCACCATACCTATATAGAAATTTGCAAGAGACTTTGCTGACATACCAAAACTCTTTAAACGCCTAATGAAGTGTAGTGCTGGATACCTTTTTGGTGATTGCATCGGTGTATTGGGCTCAATATAGATCTTTACAGATATTGACATTCAGGAACCTGAGGCCACTCACCTTTTCCACTGCTGACTTCTCAATGAGGACTTGCGTGTGTTCTCCTGACTTCCCTTTCCTGAAGTCCACAGTCAATTCCTTGGTCTTGCTGACATTGAGTGCAAGGTTGCTCTTGTGACATCGCTCAACTAGGCTATCTCTCTACCTCCTGTATGCCTCCTTGTTGCCAGCAGAGATTCTGCAAACAGCAATGGTGACATCAGCAAATTTGTAGATGGCATCTAACCTTGTACGCACAGTCATGAGTGTAGAGAGAGTAGAGTAGTGGGCTAAGCATGCATCCTTGAGGTGTGCCTCTGATGATTGTCTGGATAGGATGAGAGGTTATTACCGATTTGGTCTCCCCATGAGGAAGTCAAGGATCCAATTGCACAGGAAGGTGCAGATACCCATGTCTGGAATTGCTTTGTCTGCTACTTCAGTTAACTCATTAACTATGTTCCTTATATGCAGATTGACAACTTCTCTCTAATAACAGGTACTTCATTAAACAGATTAGCATCTAACACTGTACGGTGATTTTAACTGGCAGATTCAAGCTAAATTTGGAAGTTATGCCATATTGTTCAAGTTCAAGTTTACTGTCATCTGCCTGTCCATATTTCTAAGCAACTGAAACAACATTCCCCTGGACCACGGTGCACCCACAAAACATATCACACACAGCACATAAAAACAAAATATTACCACAAATACATTAATAAAATATAATCCAAAGTGCACGCGTGCACAGCACAGGATAACAGTAAGCAGCTCTCTGTCCAAGAGATGAGGCCTGGGCGGCGGCAGGGTATTCCTGAGTCTCACAGCCTGAGGGAAGAAGCTGTTACCCGGTCTGACAGTCCTAGTCCTGATTGTAGTGGGACAAGGAGATTGTGGAATGGGTGGTACGGATCCTCAACAATGCTCCAGGCCCTTTGTATACAGCGCTCCCAGTAAATGTCCTGAATAGGCAGGAGGGAGACCCCAATTATTCTTTCTGCGGTATTTACTGTCCTCTGTAGGGTTTTGTGGTCCAATGTCTTTCAGCTTCTGTACACACAAGAATGCAGCCAGACAGGACAATATCGATGGTGCTCCTGTAGAAAGCCATCAGAATGGAGGGGGAAGGCTTGCACAACCTCAGGAAGTTTAGACACGGCCGTGCCTTCTTGACTAATGAGGAGGTGTTGTGGGCCCAGGTAAAATCATCCTTTATGAGCACACCATGCGAGAGTGGAGACTAGCTTAAGGCAATAAGATGGAAAAGCAGTGGCATCGGAATTGAAATCAGACTTGGTTTATTATCACATGTACCAAGGGACAGTGATAAGACTGATTTCATACTGATCAGATTGTTCCCATTGAGGTAGAACAAGCTGAAACAGGATAAAGTGTAATGGCTACAGAGGAAGTGCAAGTAAACAATAAGGTGCAAGACCATCGTAATCATAATGAAGTAGATTGTGAGGTCAGGAGTCCAGCTTACTGTACTAAGGGATCCTTGAAGAGTCTCATAACAGAGGGATAGATGCTGTACTTGAGTGGAGGACTGGTGGGACTGAGAAAGCAACACAGCTGTAGGCTGTAGGTTATCCAAGCAGAATATGAGGTGTTGTTCTCTGTGTTAGGCCTCAGCAGGGCAGCAGAGAAGGCCAAAGGCTGGCAGGTCAATGAGAATGAGGATTGAAGTGATGTACCACCAGGAGCTCAGGGGGACCATTTGCAGACGGTGCAGGTGCTTTGCGCAGAGGTTTCCTAGTCAACACATGGTCTCTCCTGTGCAGAGGAGGCTACATCATGAGCATCGAACTCAGTAGGCGAGGTGGGAGCAGGTGCCCATGCATACTTGCCCCACTTGCAGGGACTCTTTAGGCCATTGAGTGATGGTGAAGGGGAAAGTGAAGGAATCTACTGTTCCAGGGGATGGGGTGGGGAGGATTGGAGGGATGAGAAAATCCCAGGGGTCATGGAGAGAGTCAACCCTGGGGAAAGCAGAGAGGGAGGGAAAGGCAAAGGTGCAACTGGTGGGGTGTTGGAGCCGGTGGGAATAGAGGAGGATAGCAGAGGCTGATAGGGTGAAAGCCAGACCTGAGGAAACACTTAATCGGTTGTGCCTGAGAAGAGGAGTGAGAGCAGATGTGAGGGAAATTGATAAACTATATGTGAGGGCTCCATCTGGTTGAGGGGAAGCTGTATGTCCAGAAGCAGAAAGACATTTCAGAAGCTCTAGAGCATAAACCCTCACCTTGAGAGCGGGTGTGGTGGAGACAGAGAAACTGAGAAAGGGGGATGGCATCTTACATGAGACAGGATGGGAAGAGGTGCAATCAATGTAGCTGTGGGATTATTATAATTATAATTTGTTTCCTGAGGCAGAGGCGGAACGGACCAGTAAAAGAACAGAAGTGTCAGTAATGGTCCGGGTGAATTTGAAGGCAGGCAATGGTGATGAGATTAATGAGTTCTGCGTGGGGATGGGCGGCAGCACGAACACGGTCACTAACGTAGTAGAGACAGAGTCGTGGAGGGGTGCCAACAGAAAGGCAGGTTTTGCTGGAGCCAGTGTGACTGCCCATGGCTACAGACTTGATTTGTTGGAAGTAATAGGAATGGGAAGAGATGTTGTTCTGATTATGAATTGCAGGATCTGCAGTGGTGTAAGATCCATCTGCGATGGCCTTTGTAAATGAGGGGGACAGACCAGACTAGAACTGGGAGCCCTAAATTATCCCCTTCCCTTCCACCTCCATATTCATTAATTAACCTTTCTAGAAAAATGAAAGGAGATCATAGAGTCAGTAGCAAAGTGTGCCCTTCAGTCCATCTAGTGCATACTGGTCGTCGACCGCTTATTTTACAGTAATCTTACATTAACCGCATTATGTAATTTTCCCCACGTTCTCCTCAACCTCCCAAGACTGCAGCCCTCACCAACTCACTATGGGAAAGTTACAGCTTCCAATTAACCTGCCAACCTGTGCATCATTGGGTTGTGGGAGGGAACCAGAGCACCAGGCAGGAAACCCATCGATCACATGGAAATCATACAAATATCACAAATTCTGAGCTCAGGGCTGAACCCAGGCCTCTGGCGCTGCAGGTCAACTCCTCTGCTAGGTCATCTATTGGTCTGCCACTGATTTTTATTCTAACCTCTAAAAAAATGAACTTCCAGAATTCCGAGTTGGCTCTTAGGTCTCTGTGTACCCAAAAATATTACCTAAAGTAAGCTGGACTTTGAAATGTACAAAATTGTGGCAGAACTTCAAGGGTAGCGGGTGGCAGAACTCGGAGTCATTGAATCTCAGGGTGAGGAGGGTAAGATGTTAGTATCTTGACCTTTTCCCGCCCCAGCTCCCACGTGACACTAACTCATCAAGCAACATTACTGCTGGACCCTGATCTGCTGCAGATGGATGCCACCAGGTGTAAGGAAGCTTCAGTAGATCCTGGACTTTGGGTTCACTTCTACCAATTAACCAATGAGACCATAAGACATAGGAGCAGAACTAGGCCATCTGGCCCATCGAGTCTGCTCCACCATTCAACCATGGCTGATCCTTTTTTTCCATCACCTCTTCACCCCAGTTCCCGGCCTTCTCCCCGTAACCTTTGATGCCATGTCCAGTCAAGAACCTATCGATCTCTGCCTTAAGTACACTCGATGACTTGGCCTCCACAGCCGCATGTGGCAACAAATTCCACAAATTCACCACCCTTTGGCTGAAGAAATTTATCCGCATCTATCTTTTGAAAGGGTGCCCCTGTATCCTGAGGCTATGCACTCTTGTCCTAGACTCTCCTGCCATGGGAGACATCCTTTCCACATCTACTCCGTTTAGGCCTTTCAACATCCGAAAGGTTTCAATGAGATCCCCCCTCACCCTTCTAAGCCATGTGGTTTAACAGTGCTCCAGAGCTGATTCACACCTGTGGCCAAGTGCTCCCTAAACAAACAATAAGTGTCAATGTTAACCAATTCTCTTCAGTACCGAATATGGTCCTGGTCGCCCAGCTTCTACAACCCGACAATTATTACCACTCAGCTCCATTAATAACCTTGCATTTCTACAATATCTTTATATAAAATAACCCCCTTGTATCTCATTTGAAACCTTATCTTTGTTTTAGTTGATCTTAATTTGGTCTTTGCAATCAGCACATTATGTCTTTATTCACTGAAAATGGAAAATCAATTTGAAAATATTCATTTGTAAGGTCCAGTGGAGTATTTTAATATATGTTCAGGCATCCATAAATCCATTAGTCTGTCACGGCCTTTCAGATAATGAATCTGAATCCAGATTTTGGCAAATCTGTTTTGGCGCTCATTAAAAGTTCAAGTGCTGTATTAAAACATATGCTTTGCTGGGCCATATATGATTAGTGACTGGATTGGCTTCCTTTCTTTGTGGGTTCCCTATGATCAAAACAAGACGGTGTTCAAAGAATCTTCCTCCCTCAAACCTACAAAGAATTATCAGATCATAAACACAAGTCAGTTTGTAGATGCTGGAAATCTTGAGGATTATGGAGAGGAATAGACAGTTGATGTTTTGGTTTGAGGTACTTCATCATGGCTGGAAAGGAAAGAGGAGGAAGCTGGAATAGGAAGATGGGGGAGGGAAGGGGTACAAGTTGGCAGGTGAGAGGTGAAACCTGGTGAGTGGATGGGGGACAGGGATGAAGTAAAAAGCTGGGAGGTGATAGGTGGGAGAGATAAGGGCCTAAAGAAGAAGGAATCTGATAGGGAAGCACAGTGAACCATGAGACGAAGGGAAGGAGGAGAGGCAATGGAGGCAGGCCATTGAGTTGACCACAGGCCTGCAAGCAGGGTGGTTGAGTACAAGAGAAGGTTTGAGTGGAGTCAGAATGGGGAAAGGAAAAGAGAAAGGTGGATGAGGGGGGAGAAATTGCAGAAGTTAGAGAAATCGATGTTGGTGATGACAGCTTGGAGGCTACCCATGTGGAAAATGAGGTGTTGTTCCTCTAACCCGAGAGTGGAATCAACATGACAGCGGAGAATGGGAATAGGAAGCTGAATTGAAATGGGTGGCCACAGGGTATCCCACCTTTTGTGGTAGTCAGTGTGAAGGTGCTTGATGAAGTGGTTCCCCCAGTCTGTGTCGAGTCTCACTGAGGTCGAGGAGCTGCTCCAGGGGCACCAGATACAGAGGTGAAGTGGCGAAAGGATTGTTTGGGGCCCTGAATGGCGGTGAGGTGGCAGGTGAAGAGGCACTTGCACTGGTTGTAGGGACAGGTGCCGGGAGAGTGATCATTGGAGAGAGATGAGTGGACACGGGAGTCATGTAGAGAGTGATCCCTATTGAAAGCAGAAAGTGTGGGAGGGGAGGTGTGGAGGGAAATATATGCTAAGGAGTAGGATCCTGTTGAAGACAGCAGACATTACGGAGAATGATGTGCTGAATAAGGAGGCTTGAAGCAAGGGGAACTGCATCTTTGTTATGCTGGGAGGATGGGGCGAAGGCAGATGAGTGGGAAATAGAGGAGATGTGGGAGAGGGCAGCATCGATGGTGGCGGAAGGTAAACCCTGTACTTTGAAGAAAGAGGATATCTCAGATGTTCTAAAATGGAAAGCCTCATCCTGAGAACAGATATGGCAGTGCAATCTATAGCAATCTCATTTTTATCAGTGCGAAGAGGTGTCATCAAGATAGCTGTGAGAGTCATTAGCTTCATAAAAGATATTAGTAGAAAATGTATCTCCATTGATGATGAAAAGATCAAGAAAGGGGAAGGACATGTCAGATGTGGAACAAGTACAGTAAATTTGAGGGTAGGGTGGAAATCGGAGGCAAAGTTGATGAAATTGACGTGCTCTGTATGGGTGTGGCAAAATTGATGAAACTGAAGTGGATTTCCCAAAGGCTATTCATTTCAATTTGACTTTCCATTCCCATTCTGGCATGTTGGTCCATGACCTCCTCTACGTTCATGATGAGGCTACACTCAGGTTGGAGGAGCGACACCTCAAATTCCGTTTGGGTAGCCGCCAACCTGTTGGCATCAACATCAATTTCTTTCACCTCCGGTAATTTCTCCCTCTCCCACTTCTCTCTTCTTCAGTTCCCCAATCTGACTCTCCTCTTACCCCTTGTCTTCTTCTCACCTGCCCATCACCTCCCTCTAGTGCCCCTCCTCTTTCCCTTTCTCCCACAGTCCACTGTCCTCTTCTAACAGATTTCTTCTTCTTCAGCTCTCAACTTCTCCCTCCTAGCTCTTATCTCATCACACCTTCCCCCTCACCTGGTTTCAACTGCCACCTGTCAGCTTGTTACTCTTTCCCCTCCCCTTCACTTCTTACTCTACCCTTTCCTTTCCAATCCCGATGAAGGTCTCGGCCTGAAATGACCGTGTTTCATTTCTCTCCGTAAATACTGCCTGACCCAGTGAGTTCCTTTAAGAAGCATCAAACATTAAGCCCATCAGTATTTGCTGGGTTCATCTGCTTGGATACCTGTTGTCACCTCTTGCTCAGGCTGCTGAGTGAGCATTATAATCTGGCCCTGTGTCCTCAGGACCCAGTATAGCACGTTACCAAGGATGCCTGTAGGGGCCTCTTCTGTCTGATTAGAAAGGCAGTGAAAATCATTATGGATAAGTAATGTAAGAAGTTTTAACTGGTTTTCCAACAGGCTAATGATAAAATACAACCAGCTTGGTACCCCTTCCATGACTGGTAAAAGACAGGAAATCGCTGAAGCTTGGGGTAATCCATCTGAAGAAGCTCAGTGTTGTAATTGCAATGGGATAACCTCATTCAAGTAGGTTTTAATGAAATGTTATTGTGGAAACCCATATATCCGGACAAATTGTAAATCTAAATGATATTTGTTCATTTCAATCATATCGCCATGTCGTGGATTCTGCTTTCAGAGTGTAAGCCATTCTTTCTCTCAGATACTTGACAACACATTTCCCTTCTGTGTTCTTCCCATGTCTACCACGAATGAGCTCAGTGAAAGCTGGGTCTAATGGGAATACCTATTTGAGGAGATTTTGGTTTGAATGTAATGTGGTTCATGTACAGCAGCCTCAGCCCAAATCTGCTTCGACCTACACTTGAAATTTACCTTGAGGACATACGGTAGCATTGACCTGATCAAGCACCATGTGAAGCCGGCCTTATCAATGTGGTATCTCCCACTCAATTATGTATCTGTCACTTACACATCAAGGGTCAAGTAATATTTGTTTTGGAAAGAGGTTGCTTATCCTTGCAAACTATAATACCATAGATTCAGCTAGAGCAGGAGTTCCCAACCTGGGAGTCCGTAGACCCCTCTGTTTTAATGCTAAGGCTCCACAGCATTAAATAGGTTAGGAACTCCTGGGCTAAAGGAATCCCAAATCTTTTATTTCCCCTAGAAAACTAAAGATATATAAGAGGTGAAAGTACAAAGAAAATGATCCAGGGAGAGTCAACAAGAGGTGGCCAGTCAATGCTTCACATATTAATGCAGTGACGAGTGGGGCCATATGGTGAGTTAGAATCAGATCGTACCCTTATGTCCTGATTGAATCCAGTGAAGATGCTGATCAAAGATACGTCTCAAGTAAGCGAGTGGGGGAAGCTGAGCTGAGCGTGGACGTACTCCACATGTCTCTGTTCTATTTACTCACGGTAAAAGATCAAGATGTGCATGACACGAGGAAGGAATGGGTTGTTGAACTGTGAAAGCTGAAGTGTTGACATATGAGGCAGCTAATGAAAAATGATCTACCTGTTTTTAATCTTAATAAAATACAAATAAAAATCAAAATGATGTCAGAAACTAACAAATATTTCTGAGTTTTTCAGTTTATTTTTGAAATTCCAGAATCAGAATCAGGCTTATCATCTCTGCCATTTTGTGAAATATGTTGTTTTGTGGCAACAGGATATTGCAAGACTTAAAAATTGCTGTAAGTTACAATCAATCAGTCAATAAATAGTGCAAACAAGGAATGGAAAGGTAGTGACTGTTCAGAAATCTGATGGCGGAGAGGAAGAAGAAAAGAGGAGAGGAAATGTTAAATGTAGGCCTTCATGTTCCTGTACCTCTTACCTTGTGGTAATCCCTTCTTTTTAGTTACATTTAACTACATTAGTTACATCAGCTACATTTTTGGTTACAGCCTAAAACTGTGTCTGCAATATCATATGATACTAACACCTTCTACCAGTCTGTTGTCACTAGTACGGTACAGTCTTCTGTGCGGTGGTGCGCTGGGGCAATGGCATCAACATGGTTGATATTCAGATATAAGCAGATATTCCAGTCACAGAGTGGTGTTGTGTAGTCAGAGGTGCCACATTTCAGGTGAGATTTGAAACCAAGGCACCACCTGCACGCTCAGCTACTGTCTCATAAATGCGGTATAGTTACATCCAGACTCGTTGTTATCACTGAAGTCTTGGTCAATGCTTTAAATCTGGTAATAATGTGGGATCCTGTGAAGAAAACTTCAATACCACTTTTCCAACTTTTCAATTCAGTGTGTTTCCAAAGCACTTGCTCACGAGCCCTCTTGGGTTGGTTTAAAAAAAAAGAGTAAAATATAACTACACTCTTTATTGAATCCAGTGCACCCCACCGCTGGGGGGATATGATGTGACTGTGAGCATGCACATTCAACCAATTAGATTGAGGAGTTCTTATCACAGCTCACTGGAGTCATAAGAAATAGGAGCAGGAGTTGGCCATCTGGCCCGTGGAGCCTGCTCCGCCATTTAAAAAGATCATGGCTGAAAATCTGAGTCTAAAGCAGGAAGTAAAAATCAGCATGTTTAGAAATCAAAAGTACCAAGCAGTGTGGAAACTAGGATTAGGGGAGGAAGAGGCAACTGATCTAGAAACCATTTCAAAAAGAAGTTTGTAATGTTTGTTCACATCTTTTATACTGTAGGTATTTCATTTAGCAGCTCTGTAAGGGCAGTCTGTTCTGCTTTCAGCCTGTTTGGGTTATTGTTGAAGATAAGGGATGATGTGGAATGTGTGACATCCAATCGGGGAGGTTTTCTTGGCGAGGCACAATAAGGTTGGGCTTGGGGTTTTTTTTGTTCGAGGGGAGATGAAGTGAGAACGGGTCGATCCCGCGGGAGGCCCGTTTGTTCGAGACGGATTGCGAGCGATATTCAGAAGGTGGTGTGTGCTTCCACGTTGACGAGGACCCAGCTTGTGAGGAACGGAGATCTTCAAGTTGAGCTCCAACTTGTGCACATTCGACTGTTTAGTTGGAATTTCTTTTCGTTATTCTTTACTAACCCTTCAGTTAAGATTCATAAATATAATTCCTTTAATCGTATGCAGTGTTCTGCCTGCTATTTCGTGGCATTAATTTGTAACAGGGTTGCAAATGACACAGCATCCACATGGGCCGAGAGTTGGCTGGGGGGGAATCATGCATACCTCAACGTCACAAGTTTGGCGGGGTCGGAGGTCGTCTTCCCTAGACTTATGTAGCCAAGGAAACTGGGTGTTTCACATTAAATTGTGAAGAAATTATATCCTACATATGGAAGTTAAGTTTCAAGGGCCAGAGATATCGATTGATTGGCACACAAATAAAAATTTACTCATACCTGACTGTGCTAGCCCTAACTTTATGTTTAATAATGATTAGTTTATAGCTTGAACGGATCTTGAAGCAGATGAGAAAATCAGAATAAACTTCTAGGTGTAGAAGACAGAGACTCAAGAAGGTGGCATCCAGTGCGGAGGACTCTTACCATCTGGGACATGCCCTCTTGCCCTCTTCGCGTTACTGTCATTGGGACAGAAGCCTGAAGTGATTTAAGAACTGTTTCTTCCCCTCTGCCATCAGATTTAAGAACAATCTCTGAACCCATGTACACCACCTTGTATTTTGTCTTTTGTAATTTATAGTAAATAAATGCCTTGCACTGTGTTGCAGCCTCAAAATAACAAATTCCATGGTATATCTTAGTAACAATGACCCTGATTCTGATTCTGAAATGTGAAGAATCCATAAAAGTTTGCTAATTCCTGAAACTTGCTGGCCATTATCAATCAGGAAAGTAAGTAGCATGTACCCTTTTTTGAAGAGAATTTAGTGTACAGAAGTAAGAAAACCTTACTGAAATTGTGTCGAGCTTTGGGGATATCTCATTTGGAAAAAAGCCATGTTCACCTCTCCTAGAGAAGGATATCATTGCCTTGGCATTACTGCAGTACAGATTCAGTCTGGTTTTGAGCTTCAGGGATTGTCCTATGGGTAGAGATGGCTTGCAGGCAGAATAATAGGTAATCTCATTGAGAGAGACAAGATTTTGAGAGGGTTTGATGAGGTAGATTGCAAGAGGCTATTTCTTCCAGAGCGAGTTTTTGAATGAAGGACGATGTCTTAAGATAAGGGTTTGGCTATGTAAGTCTGAGTGAGTGGAAGTTCCTTTGTGCAGGGACTCAGAATTCGTTGGGATTTCCGTGCTCCAGAGGGCGGATCTTTGTCAATTTTACTTTCTGCATAAATTGGGGTCAAAAACCCATTTGCTCACTTGGCCACCTTTTCTCAATACTTGTAATATACTGTCAGGGTCATAATGCATAGCCATTTTGTAATATCATGACGTTTACACTAGACAACAAAGACTCTACTTTCCGAATACTTGGTGTAGCTTATGGAGCTTGGGTTTCTGATCATGAAAATCACTATGAAATGTCTTTATCACGCACCATTTGTATGAAATTACCTATATTTGTTATTTCAGTTCATAATTTGTCAATTAAAATGTTGCCCACAATGTAAACTGAGAAGTTCTCTCTCTTATCCATGCTTGCTTTGGCCGGGTAGATGCTGCATGGAAGGAGAGGCTTTAGAAAGGCTATAGAAGCATCACATACACACCATTATATGCGGTGCATTTACACGTACAGGATATCAGTTTGTAATCACATTGATGTGCATGTTCTACACACATAGCATATTGTGTGTACTCATTATATGAAGCAATTGTATTTTAATGAGTATTGGTGATAGCAAAATGTTTCACCAATGTTGCAACAGCTACGATACTTTCTGTCACGTATAAGGCAATTATGTGCTTAACTCTCAAAGAGGAAGCATGACTTATTAAGAAAGCCTATGTGCTCTACTTTGGGTGTAAAATTGGTGACCAAGACAAAGCCTGGCTCCTCACATTTGTGCACAATATGCATTGTCAGTCTGAGAAGTACAGAGGTACTCAGAAATCAATGTCATTTGCTGCCTCGATGATATGGCATGTGCAGAAGGATCACGTGACAGAATGATCACATTTCCCACTATTCAGGACACTTACCATGACAGGGGTGTAAAAAGGGCCTGAAGGATCTTTGGGAACCTGAGTCACCCCAACCACAAACTGTTCCAGCTGCTACCATCAAAGAAATAATACTGCAGCTTTAAAGCCAGGGCCAACAGGCTCTGACAGTTTCTTCCACCAGGCCATCAGACTGATTAATTCATGCTGACGTAACTATTTCTATGTTATATTGACTATCCTGTTGTACATACTATTTATTATAAATTACTATAAATTGCATATTGCATGTTTAGAGAAAGATGTAACATAAAGATTTTTGCTCCTCATGTATACGAAGGATGAAAGTAATTAAGTCAATTCAATCCAATTACCTGTCTTCTCCCTGTATTCCATTATGCTCTGACTTATCAACTTTGCTTTATATATACCCAGTGACATGGCCTCCATGGCCACCTGTGGCAATTAATTCCACAGATTCGCCACTCTCTGGCTAAAGAAATTCCTCCTCATCTCTGATCTAAATGGAGGCCCCTCTATTCTGAGGCTGTGTCCTCTGGTTTTAGACTCCCCCACCATAGGAAACATTCTCTCCACATCCACCATGTCGATTAAGTAAATTCAAGTCAAATTAAAACCTTGCACATATATAGACTATTCAAAGCATTCTGCTGGATGTTTGTATATTTAAGAATTTTTCATAATGTGGATTAATTACTCCAATCTAAATTCCATACCAAGCATTATAAAAGGAGTGATATTCACCAGTAAGCAATCAAGCATTATTACTAGTAGAACCATCACCTCACAGCACCAGAGAAACAGGTTCCGTGCTTTATGGAGTCCGCACATTCTGTCTGAGACACCATGGGTTTTCTCCAGATTCCACCCACATACCAAAGATGTGTAGGTCGGTAGGATAATTGGCCACTATAAATTGTCCCCAGTGTGTAGGTGAGTGGTAGAATATGGGGAGGGTGGAGTTGATGGGAATATAGGAAGAATAAACAATGGAGCTAAATTGGATTAATCTAAATGTGTGGTTGGCTCAGACTCAACAGGCCAAAGGGACTGATTCCATGTTGTATCTTGATAACTCTACGTTTCTAAATCTGAAATAATTGCCCAGTTGTTAATACCAGTTTCCAGCCCCTCCCAATATTGCTCCACAAAATTACTTTCATAAAGCAGGAATAAACATCTCCTCATTCAACTCTGATTCTTGTTTGTGGTGTGGTGCTCCATCAAGTCTGGTAATGCCTGTGACACTGTACAGGAGGGTTTTCAACTCTTCTCCCCAGTGTTTTGGGCAGTTGTGAGTTCACCTCGAGACCTAAGCACTTGCTTAGCTGCGTGTAATTTGTGTGTGTGCGTGTCTTTGTAGGGGGAGTGGGCAAAACAAGGATTAGCATCCTTAACTGTGTAGGGGAGGGGGTAAAACTAGGATTAACGTCATTAAATATGTAGGGGTAGGGGGTCAAACCAACATTAGCAGCCTTTAAATATTTTCAAGTGTAGATGCTGCATTGGTGCTAAAGGCCTGTCTGTTCAGAGAATGATGGATTTGAACTGTTGTCTGGGTTAAACTGTAACTGAAACCAGAAAGGAACAAGGGGTCAGTACCCAGAAACACTCACTGATACCTTTATCAAGTGCGGTTCTTTACATTTTTCTGTCAAATTCACTTTCAAATCCCAAAATTCTGGAAGTTTTTGGTGTGCAAGGTTTTCTCCTCCTCTACAGCAGGGGGCCTTGGTTGCATATTAGGAGGGCTGCTGGGCAGTATGGCTCATTGGGCCATAAGGGCCTGTTCTGCTTCGCATTTCTAAATAAAATAAAAATTCTGTGCCGTGAAGACCGATATCACTTACGCAAAGTACATTCCTAGTTGGGGAAGCTGACACCAACTCCAGATTGTCCTTCCACAGAGTAGCTAAGCACTGTTGGTGGATTCAACACCTCCACTCAGAACTGCTCAGAACAGGACGTAAAAGAAACCATTTTAGCCATGTCTGGTCTGTACTCAGTCAAGATTTCTGGGCAACAAATAAACACTTTGGATATACAGTGATCCTTCGAAGTGAGTGGCTCAGTAAAAATAACACATGAGGAAGTCCTAAACAAGGTAAAATCTGCAGATGCTGGAAATCCAATCCAACAATTTTATGAATGATGCATCAGGAGTATTTTGTGCTTTAAGTTGAGTGAGCTATCTGGACAATGAATCCACTGAGAGTGGTTCAAGCTGCTCCTAATGTCAGTCCATCTGATCCAGTGGCCACCAGAGAGGATTTGTGAGGAATGATTTCAGGTCTTCTCACATACTGTCACTCATTGCTAATGAGAATAGAATCTTTTTCCCATGATAAGGGTAACAAAAGCAAGAGGGCACAGGGTTAAGGGGAGAGGAAAGTATTGGGATCGGTTTAGTTCTTATTTTCACATGGACCAAGGTATGGTGAAAAGCTTGTGTTGCGTAACGTTCGTACAGATCAAATCATTACACAGGCATTGAGGTAGATCAGTAACATTGCAGAATAAAGTGCAACAGGTATAGAGAAACTATAGTGCGGGCAAACAATAAAGTGTAAGATCATATGGGAGCAGATTGTGGGGTCACAAATCCAGCCTGTTGTATAAGAGGTCTGTTCAAGAGTCTGTTAATAGTGGACTTTTAAAGGGAGAAAGCTTTTTACACACACAAGGGTTGATATGTGGAACTTGTTGCCAGAGGAAGGGGTAGAATCCGATTCAATACTACTTTAAAGAGGTAGTTACACAGACACTCTAATAGAGTAGACATAGAGGGATACAGACCTAACGTTAGCAAATAGGATGAATGGGGATGGATATACGGGGGTGGGGGGGGGGCAAAGCGCCTGATTCTATGCTCTGCAACTCCATGACTTGGTCCCTGGGTGGTGGTGGCTCAGACCTAAACTAAAGGTAAGATTTGGTAGAGTTCACACAGGGGTGAGAAGCAAATGATGTAAAAAAAAGTTTTCTTGATCATCAGGAGCAGAGATCGTGTGAATGTGTGCATACAGTGCGATCTAGTGGCCCCTGTGATATCAAGTACACTAGAAAATATACAAATCTCACCAAAATAGAATGCACTTGATAACTAATTGTTTGTTCACATGAAAAGTCAAGTGGAGAAACTCTTTCATGTTTTATTAGATCAGCAAGTGGCATAATTAGTTCTGATTGTCCTGGAGTAGTATACTTATATTCCATAATGAATAATAAAGATAGTAATTTGACAAATAGTTGGATTGGATCAAAATTAGACTTATTATCACTGATGTGAAATTGGTTGTTTTGTGAGAGCAGTACAGCACAAAGACACAAATTATTAAATATTGCAAAAGTAACTAAACAGTGCAAAAAAGGTTAGTGCTCATGGACTGTTCAGAAATCTAAGGCAGAGGGGAAGAAGCTGTACCTAAATTGTTGAATGTGAGTCTTCAGGCTCCTGCAGCTCTTCCCCAGTGGTAGCCACAAAAAGAGGGAATGTCCCAGACGGGGAGGGTACTCAGTGATGGTTGCTGCCTTCTTAAGGCCCCGCCTCTTGCCAACGTCTTGGGTTGTCCCTGCAATAAAGCTGGTTGAGTCCACAACCCTTGGTAGCCTTTTGCAATCCTGTGCATTGGGGCTTCCACACTAGGCTGTGACGCAACCAGTTAGAATACTCTCCACTGTATCTCTATAGAAATCTGTAGGAGTCTTTAGTGACGCACCAAATCTTCTCAAACTCCGAATGGAACAGAGCCTCTAGCGTGCCTTCTTCACAGTTGCAACGACGTACTGGGATCATGATAGATCCCCCACATTGCTGGTACCCAAGAACTTGAAGGTGCTTACCCTTTCCACCCCTCAATGAGCACTGGTGTGATTTGTCCAGACTTCCTCTTCCCAAAGACCACAATCAATTTGTTGATGTTGAGTATGAGGTTGTTGTGAGACCACTCTGTCAACCAAGTTATCTCACTCCTGTATGGTGCCTCACTTACCTGAGATTATACCAACACCAATAGTCTCACCAAATCACTTCACTTGAAGTTAAAAACAAAAGGAGTCCACACTTCAGGATAAGTATATTGAAATATGTGTATGGTCTTCAACTAACTTATCAAAATGGGTGATGTGCCTTCAAAAGCAACCTTGATAGATGTGCGCAAGCTGGAATAACAGCTGGGAATACCACTGTCAGAGAGATTTTGAATATAGGAGTAAGGTGGTCTCACTACAGTATTTAGAGACTTGGCAAGACTGCACATGGGGTGCAGTGGGTCCCTACACAAGGTTAGAGGATGAAGAAAAGATTTCCAAGATTTGTTGCAGAGATGATCGTTTGCTGAATTGCTCCATTCTCTGGTGTTCAGAATAATAAGATTTCATTTTGAGAATGCTTGGCAGACCAGATGTAGGGCTGAAACACCACGGGCACAGACTTGAAGTAATAAGAATTGTTCACCACCCTGAGTGAAGAAATTTCCCCATTCAGGGTGGCAAATCTTTGCAATCGTCCATTCCAGAGAGGATCATCATTTTGTTCACTGATCAGTTTCAGGATATAAAGGAAATAGAGGCATTTGGGGAATGTGTAGAAGAATGGGGGTGGGGGGAGGTAGCAAAACAGGTATTACCGTGAAAAATACCTGTGGCTTCTGTTGACTTTATGCTGTGCTACCTGGAGTGTGATGACAGGGAGGTTCCAGTGCGTTCTTCAGCAGTTCACGAAAGCAGCCCACTGGCCCACCAAGAGTGGACAATGAATGCCAGCCTTGTTACCAGTGTCTTCATCCTGTAAATGAATGATGTGACAGCGTTAGCAATGTCAGGGCTTCATTTTTTAGTCTTAGGCTGCAGTTATATTGCAAGTCGAATGGCTAATACTTCCAACAAGCATCCGAGTTTCATGTGTGAAGTCCACAGGCAAGGTTGTTCCAGCTCTGAATCAATGCTACTTTCTGGGTGGGGAACTGTCTTGCTTTTTTGGTTTATTTTCTCATCTAGGATGGCCAAAGATCGAGCCAGACACAGAAATCCAATGTGTCTGAACTTTGACAGGTATGCAACTGCACAGCAGCAACTGTATGACATGTGGATGCATCACAAGCCTGTAGAGACAGTGATGACACAAGTGAGCCAGGATTCTGAATTAGTGTCTCCTAAATGCTCCTTCCACCATTTTCCTGGCTAGTTGTGTACAGACGAGAGCTGAGGTTGGCACATGGTTCAACTACCAGGTGCCCACAAAACACTGGAGAGTAACTCGATAAGCTGGTCACATTCATTCATCAACATTGCCCACTTGGGTGAGATCCATGAGTTTTATCACAGAAATTAACTGGGAGTTGATGTCAAGAGAGAAAAAAACAGTATAATAGCCAGCAGTGTAGAGATATCAGAACAATATCCTGCATAATGCACTGGAGAAGGGTCTCGGACCAAGACGTCGACTGTTTATTCATTTCCATAGTTGCTGCCTAACCTTCTGAGTTCCTCCAGTGTGTGTTGCTCAGAATGTATTGTCCAGGGTTAAGAGAATGATATTTTGGACCGGAATTGTTGGGATTATTAAAACAGCTGGGCTTCTTAAGCACAAGAGATTCTGCAGATACTGGCGTTTCATAGCAAGTCAGGCAGCAGCTACGGAGGGGAATAAACAGACCATGTTTTGTGCTGTGAACCTTGATCAGGACTTCCTCCATTGAAAAAAACAAGGATCACTGTGAGAATACTGAGAACAGAAGGAGAATGGAGCAGAGCTGCGCCTATAGTCCGCTTCAGGTCATGGCTGATCTGAGTTCCTGTTCAATTTCCCACCCAGTTCTTTGATTTCATCAGTCTTAACCTGGAATTTATTCAGTGAATCAGCATCCACAGTTTGAGAATTCCAAGGAACTTCAACTCTCTTACTGAAGTTGTTTCTCATTATCTCAGTCCTGGGCTGCTTTGAGATTTGAATTCACGTTTGCTGGACTCAAGTGTCAGTTGTATCTGCTCACCACAGAATTCAGTGGGAACGTCTTCTCAGTACACTAAGGTGCATTGTTTCGGAAGGATTGTCCCCGTGGTATTCATTTCCATTTTCAACACTCTTTTCAGGTGTTTATTATACATTCATCTAAAGGTTAAAGACTATGCTCTCAGGTTGTGTTGGCGCGTGGCCTAGTGGGCAAAGCATCAGACTAGTAACCTGAAGGTCACAGGTTCGAGCCTCAGCTGAGGCAGCGTGTTGTGTCCTTGAGCAAGGCACTTAACCACACATTGCTCTGCGACGACACCGGTGCCAAGCTGCATGGGTCCTAGTGCCCTTCCCTTGGGTGACATCGGTGGCGTGGAGAGGGGAAGGCCTGCAGCTTGGGCAACTGCCGGTCTCCCATACAACCCTGCCCAGGCCTGCACCCTGGAAACTCCAGGCGCAGATCCATGGTCTCTGGAGGCCGACGGATGCCACCACCATGCTCTCAGGAGTCATCAGCAATGTGATAATTTTAATAAAACATTCATAGCATAAATCATAGCATAACTCTAAATAACTCCAATGACTAATGTATGTGAAAGCAAGCCCGAGGTGTTCTGACTGTGTTTACCAGACCGAACTTCGGGTTGTCAGATACAGTCACTTCGAGAGATTTATAAAGGCAAGCAGTGGGATTCATTTTCTTGTAATTAGTAACAATATTCTCTGGAACCGTTTTACCACGTAATTCCGAATGAAAAGTTGGATTTCTTGAAGAAATATTACTTGCCTGCCCTGAGAATGTGATTTATTAACCTGCTGAGATCTGAATGATGCAGTGGTCTGAAAATATTTTTCCGAACTTAGCTGGAGGGAAGAAGAATAACCGATCGTTATTTGTTTAGCTGTTACGATGAATTTTAGCCTTACAGTAACTCAGTCAGAATGTAAGCCTGGTGCTGTTTTTCCAGGGCTAATGAACTTGGTGGCTCTTCAACAGCATCCATACGTACCAAACAGGTCACCTCTCCCACTTCATGGTGAGATTTTCTGAATTATCCTCATTCTGCTACTTTCAAGTAGGTTACTATCCATTCATAAGAAGCGAAGCATGATGCTAAATTATTGTCTGGCCCACTTTGAATCGATTGAAATACATATACCTGTCTGGACACGCCCCCCTCCCCTGCTGACTGCTCCTGTGGCTCCTCCCACGGACCCCGGTATAAAGGCGATTGGGGACACCGCCCCGGTCTCAGTCTCCAGGATGTAGTGTGGTGGTCACTTGCTGCTTGTTCTTTCTTCCAGCCAATAAAAGCCGATATCTCGCCTCATGTCTCCGAGAGTTACTGATGGTGCATCACAACTTAAAATATTATAAGAATGAAGCAAATAGACAGTTCACTAAGGAAGATGCAATGGTGATGACGAAGTCTAATTATGGCTTATCTCCAGAACTTTTGTACATGCTGCCTAATGTGAACATCTAGCACTTTATAATATTAACATATACCGTGTGATCATGCTGAAGGTGACTGAATCTGATTTGAAATGCATTTTATTAGTTACTTTTAAACTGTAATGTCAGAAATTTCCCTCAACTGCATTGCGAGAGAAAATGGCGGTGCGACGGCAGTGCGCACGGCCACTCCGGGAATGAATATCTGTTATCTGTAAGTAGGAGGCCGTGCACAATCCTGATTTGATGGGGACGGACGTGAGAAGCACGGAGGAACATCTGGTGAAACTTCTGAAATGCCTGTTTCGCTGCCACTGCTACTGTGCGATCGAGAAATCTCCGGAGAGGAAGGCCCCGAATCCTCGGCTTTGCCTGTTGCTTGGCGGCCGGTGCCGGGGTCGAAGCGCTCAGCAGAGATGGTGCACGGTGTCAGAGGGCTGGTTGGAGGCTCGAAGTTTTTCGGACGGACTCAGAGTTGGCTGTGGTCGGATGTTTCCAGAGGCTGCATCGGGAAGCTTTGCAGCACTGGAGGTTCATGGCAGGAAGAGTTTTTCTTCCTTCTACCGTCTGCATGAGATGATGGGCCATCGAGGACTTTGAGACTTTCTTTTACCATGTCCATGGTCTGCCCTTATCAAATTACGGCATTGCTTTGTACTGTTGTAACCATATGTTATAATTATGTGGTTTTGTAAGTTAGTCTTGGTCTGTCTTGTGTTTTTGTGATATCATACTGGAGGAACACTGTATCATTTCTTAATGCATGTATTACTAAATGACAATAAACGAGGACTGAGTGTCCTCACAACCTAATTTAATCTAACCTGAAATATAAAGTCTGATTTGAGGAAAGCAAGCATTTGTAATTATATAATAAATTTAAAAAATACATTTTACTTGCTTTTGTATTTTCATTATTTTAAGAAGAGTTATATGCATATTTACAATATGTACATTTTCATCAGATTATGTACAAAGTTCAAATGCACCATCCTTGTTTTGTCCTGCAGCCCCTGCAGGGTTCACTGGTCCCTAAGTGCCTTCCACATATTGAAGTGTTCCAGTCAGTGGATTACTTCTGTCCTATATTTACTGCAGCCTTCTCCTGCAAAATGAAAGAATCATTGTACAAGTCAGGGTTTCTTCCAATCACTGGGGTTATAAGCCAGATGGTTAAAGCATTATTGGCTTTGCTTGGCTAGTGGTGGGAGAGTTGACAGAGAATTTCCCATGGCTCTTGTATACAATAAAGTGCTGCAAACTAGATGGTCTCTGTTTTAATTTATTGACACAGTTTAAGAGCTAATAAAATTTAGCCAAATGCTGCAAGAACTACCTTAATTCGTTCATTATGTGCCCTGTCATATGATGTAGGTGATCATGGCCTTTCCATAGCCATGATTGCTCTCGGAAGATATTTGTACAGAAGTGGTTTGACATTGCCTTCTTCTGGACAGTGTCTTCACAAGATAAGTGACCCCAGCCATTATCAATAATCCTCACCGATTGTCTGCTTGCTGTCAGTAGTCGCATAACCAGAACATGTAATATGCACCAGCTGCTCACGCGACCACCTGCTCCCATGGCTTCACGTGCCCCTGATCAGGGGGATAAGCAGGTGTTACACCTTGTCCAAGGGTGACCTGCAAGCTAGTGGAGGGAAGGAGCACCTTACACTTCCGTTGGTACAGATGTATCTCCCCCTAAGAACTATCTTGCCCATATTAGTAAAATAATGAGTACCAATTAAATCTCCATGGCAACTGAATTCTATGTTAAACAAGAGAGTGGGACAGTACGAAATGATCCAGTGACATGAAGCCATTCTTGCCCTCTCTGTTGATTGAATTTGGAGTAAGATTTGTCCCTACGTGTAACATTAATTCAGAGTGAACAGGTGATGATGCTGGATGCATTCGGATTGCATACAGGGTGAAAAGTCATGTCTCTTGAATAAATTATGTCTGTGTTCAGTACAAATCTGCATTGTCACTTATACATATTCATCTTCAATTTACAATGAATACCATTTGGATTAAAAATATTAGGTACTGAAAAGAACCATTGAAGAATTTTATTCAGCATTTTACAACTCCTAGCCTGTCTGGAGCAAACCACTGTACCAGGCGAAAAATACTGAGACAGTGGGTCTGTGCAGACAGAATGTTTTCAATCAATGCGTTTGGGAAGAGCATGTTTAATGTAAGAAAGAATATCGCTCAGTTAGGATCAGAAACACAGTGTTCTGCACTTCTGTACATACAGTATATTGTAATTAAATATCATCAATTGTAGTTACAGACTAATTGTCTGAAAGTTTGACAAATTGTTGAGAACATAACCTAGGACTAATATTCTATTTTTAACTCAATGGGAGCAGTTGCTGGTTCAGTAAACAGTGCTATTGCTGCTGGAAGTTCTGCACAAAGTTTTGCTGAACTACTGAAATTAGTAATTAAATGCTCACTAAGCTAATCCCTTCTACGTACACCATGTCTATAACCTCGTGCCATATTAGGGCCTTTTAAATGCTCCTATCATGTTTGCCTCCACCATCATCCCTAGTAGTGCATTCTGGGCACCCACTGCCCTCTGCAGAAAAACATGCCCCATGCATCTCCTTTGAATCTAACCCCCCTCCCACCCCTCCGTTAAATGTGTGCCTTCTGATAGTAGAAATTTCAATCCAGAGGAAAGGATACTAGCTGTCTGTGCCTCTCATAAACTTTTAAACCTCCCCTCATCCTTTGCCGCTCCAAAGGGGAAATGCCAAGTTTGTCCAATGTCTCCTTAAAGGATGTGAATTCCTTCCATGTTAACTGGAACATTGATCATTTAAATAAAAAGATAGGGTCAGAACTATTTTACGATTGTCCATTTCTATTTATCTCTGAACTGTATATTATACACTTCTTTGTCACTTCATGAGTTGTTGACTAAATTTCGGTTATTAAATATTTCTTCACTTTACAGATGAAATAGACTTGCTGGATAAACTCACATCCCTGTCATCTGATCTCACCAATGTGTCTATCTCAACTGGTGAAGATAATTGTACAGTCTATGAAATCGGCCAATATTCCACACTCAGTGCCCCAACTAGAGACGTGTTTGGAATCAGGTATGATCCTTGGCTTTATTTAATGCATATTTCTAGACTTGATGGAATATAAAAGTTGCTTTCCCCCCAAGTGCCATAACTTAATTACATACATACAAAGAAAAGATTGCTCTTTGCAAAAGATGCAATATATCATTCAGCTGATCTTTATAAAGAATTTGTACCTTTTTCCAATATCCAAAGATAGCTTGTCCATCACTAAATTCTGAATAAACCGGACTTGGTTTGAGAAGGTGTTGAAACAATCCTCCCAGAACATTGGAACAGAAACCATTGATTCCCCCAATTTTGAAGACTTGCAGGATTTGCTCCAGTTACACTTACCCAGACTGTTGGTTATTGGTGCATAGTTCAATGCATTTATTGCATTCAGAAATTTTCTGTGAGTCAGTGTATAGATTAAAAACAGTCGGTGAGAAAATATTACAAAATCCATCAGTCAAGGGAACCAGCAATTAGGCAGACACTTCATAACTGATGCATGTCACATTGACGAAAGACATGGTTCTAACCCACAGCCAGGCTGTTAGTAAGTGTACTGAGCATTGTATTGTGACAGAGCAGGGAACGCTGGTCAGAACTGAGTGAAACCAACATGTGGGGAAAGATATTATTCATCTTCAGTGATAACACAACTGATTCAAGTCAGCAACATTAAAAAAGAGCAAGAAACACAAGATGGTGGAAGAACTCAGCACATCGGGCAGCATTTCTGGAGGGAAATAAAAGGTCATCATTTCAGGATGAGACTCTTCATCAGGGCTGGAAAGGAAGGTTGCAGAAGATGGAATAAAAAGGTGGAAGAAGGGAAGCATTAGGAAGTGGCAGGTTGTAGGTGTCCTAATGAAGGCTCTCGGCCCAAAACATCAAATGTTCATTTTCCTTCAGAGATGCTTCCTGACCTGCTGAGTTTCTCTGGCATTTGGTGTGTGTTGCTTAATAATTCCAGCATCTGTAGAATTGTGCAGGTGCTTTAAGAGGTTAGTGATGGAACATATCAACTCCTGTCTGAGAAGGATTGGCTCTTCACTCAATCCTGGAACATCTGGAAAACAGAGATGCATACTTCAGGATGTTCTCTATTGACTACAGCTCAGCATTTAACACCATCATCCCTTCAAAACTAATCAATAAACTCCAAGACCTTGGCCTTCAATAGCTCTTTGTACAATTGGATCCTCGATTTCCTCACTTGTAGACCCCATTAATTCAGATTGGCGACAACATCTCCTCCACAATCCCCATCAGCACACATGCACCAAAAGACTGTATGCTTATCCCCTGCTCTACTCGCTTTACACTTATAATGAGTGGCTAAGCATAGCTCCAATGCCATATTCAGGTTTGCTGATGACTCCACTGTCAGAGGCCAAATCAAAGTTGTATTGAATCAGCAAATGGGAGAGAGATTAAAAATCTGGCTAGCGGTATTTTAACAACAACTGCTTACTCAATGTCAGCAAAACCAATCAGGAGCAGTCCATGAACTAGTCCTCATTAAATCAGAAGTGGAGATGGTCAGCAACTTTAAATCCCTCAATAGGAAACAGGGAGCAAATAAGGTACTTGAGGAGTATAAAAAGTGCAAAAAAATACTTAAGAAAGAAATTAGGAGGGCCAAAAGAAGACATGAGGTAGCTTTGGCAGTCAAGGTGAAGGATAATCCAAAGATCTCCTACAGGTATATTAAGAGCAGAAGGATAGTAAGGGATAAAATTGGTCCTCTTGAAGATCAGAGTGGAACCAAAAGAAATGGGGGGGAGATCTTAAGTGTTTTTTTTGCATCTGTATTTACTAAGGAAACTGGCATTGAGTCAATAGAAATAAGACAAACAAGTAGTGAGGTCATGGAATCTATACAGATTGAGGAGGAGGAGGTGCTTGCTATCTTGAGGCAAATCAGAGTAGATAAATCCCCAGGACCTGACAGGGTATTCCCTCGAACCTTGAAGGAGACTAGTGTTGAAATTGCAGGGACCCTGGCAGATGTATTTAAAATGTTGGCATTTACGGGTGAGGTGCTAGAGGTTTGGAGGATAGCTCATGTTATTCCATTGTTTAAAAAAGGCTCTAAAAGTAATCCAGGAAATTATAGGCTGGTAAGTTTGACGTTGGTAGTAGGTGAATTATTGGAAGGAGTACTAAGAGATAGGTTCTACAAGTATTTGGATGGACAGGGACTTATTAGGGAGAGTTAAAATGGCTTTGTGCGTGGTAGGTCATGTTTAACGAATCTATGAGTTTTTTGAGGAGGTTACAAGGAAAGTGGATGAAAGGAAGGCAGTGGATGTTGTCTACATGGACTTCAGTAAGGCCTTTGACAAGGTCCCGCATGGGAGGTTAGTTAGGAAGATTCAGTCACTAGGTATACATGGTGAGGTAGTAAATTGGATTAGACATTGGCTCAGTGGGAGAAGCCAGAGAGTGGTAGTGGAGGATTGCTTCTCTGAGTGGTGGCCTGTGACTAGTGGTGTGCCACAGGGATCAGTGCTGGGTCCATTGTTATTTGTCATCTATATCAATGATCTGGATGATAATGTGGTAAATTGGATCAGCAAATTTGCTGATGATACAAAGATTAGAGGTGTAGTGGACAGTGAGGAAGGTTTTCAAAACTTGCAGAGGGATTTGGACCAGCTGGAAAAATGGGTTAAAAGTGGCAGATGGAGTTTAATACAGACAAGTGTGAGGTATTGCACTTTGGAAGGAAAAACTAAGGTAGAACATACAAGGTAAATGGTAGGGCACTGAGGAGTGCAGTAGAACAAAGGGATCTGGGAATACAGATACAAAATTCCCTAAGAGTGGCGTTACAGGTAGATAGGGTAGTAAAGAGAGCTTTTGGTACATTGGCCTTTAAAAATCAAAGTATTGAGTATAAGAGTTGGAATGTTATGGTGAGATTGTATAAGGCATTGCTGAGGCCGAATTTGGAGTATTGTGTGCAGTTTTGGTCACTGAATTACAGGAAGGATATTAATAACGTTGAAAGAATGCAGAGAAGGTTTACAAGGATGTTGCTGGAACTTGAGAAACTGAGTTACAGAGAAAGGTTGAATAGGTTAGGACTTTATTCCCTGGAGCGTAGAAGAATGAGGGGAGATTTGATAGAGGTATATAAAATTATGATGGGTATAGACAGAGTGAATGCAAGCAGGCTTTTACCATTGAGGTTAGGAGAGAAAAAAACCAGAGGACATGGGTTAAGGGTGAAGGGGGAAAAGTTTAAAGGGAACATTAGTGGGGGCTTCCTCACACAGAGAGTGGTGGAAGTGTGGAATGAGCTGCCAGATGAAGTGGTGAGTGCAGGCTCACTTTTAACATTTAAGGATTTCAACAGGTACATGGATGAGAGGTGTATGGAGGGATATGGGGCAGGTGCAGGTCAGTGGGACTAGGCAGAAAAATGGTTCGGCACAGCCAAGAAGGGCCAAGAGGCCTGTTTCTGTGCTGTAATGCTCCATGGTTCTATGGTTCTATTCTATTATTTTGGGTGACCTGTCCTGGACCCAGTGTGTACGTGCAATTGTGAAGAAAGCACAACAATGGCTCTACTTTCTTAGAAGGTTGCGAAGATTCAGTGTGATATCTAAAACTTTGACAGCCTCTATAGATATATATTGGAGAGTACATTGACTGGTTGCATCACAGCCTGGTATGAAAACACCAATGCCCTTGAATGGAAAATCCTACAGAAAGTAGTGTATATGGCCCAGCCTATCACAGGCAAAACTCTCCCCACCATTGGGCACATCTACACAAAACACTTACAGGAAAGCAGCATCCATCGTCAGGGACCCCCATGACCCAGGTCATTCTCTCTCCTTGCTGCTGCCATTAGGAAGAAGGTACAGGAGCCTCAGGACTCACACCACCAGGTTTAGGAATAGTTATTACCCCTCAATCATTGAGCTCTTGAACCAAAGGGGATAACCTCACTCAACTTCACTTGCCCCATCATTGAAATGTTCCCACAACATTTCAAGAAGTAAAAGAAGAAAATGTCTCACTTTCAAGGACTCTTCATCTCATGTTTTCAATACTTATTTACTTATTTATTATTATTATTTATTTCATTTTGTTTTTTCACAGTTTGTTGTCTTTTGCACACTGGTTGAACGCCCAAGTTAATGCAGTCTTTCATTAATTCTGTTATGGCTGTTATTCCACGCATTTATTGAGTATGCTTGCAAGAAAATGAATGATTTATATATGGTAATATATATGCATATTGAAAATAAATTTACTTTGAACGTTGAACCTTTTGAACTTTGACCTCTTGTATCAACCTTTAAAAACAGCTTATCAGCAGTTTTCAGTGGATTATAGTGGAAGTGCATTGGAGACTGGAGAAAGATTCGAATGTGGAATTGGATCAATCTTAATCAGTTTCTTCAGTATCCAATGAGAGTAGGGCACTAATAAATCCTAAAAATATTTTGAAAGTATATGAGCATCAGGCTAGGATATAAGACCATAAGGTACAGTGTAGGAACAGAATTAGGTCATTTGGCAGATCAACTCTGCTCTGCCGTTCTCTCATGGCTGATCCATTTTTCCATCTCAGCCCCAATCTCCTGCCTTCTCCCAATATTCCTTCATTCCCTGACTAATCAAGAATTTATCAACCTCTGCCTAATGTATATGAAAT
The DNA here is from genome assembly GCF_030144855.1 of Hypanus sabinus. Lineage (NCBI taxonomy): Eukaryota > Metazoa > Chordata > Chondrichthyes > Myliobatiformes > Dasyatidae > Hypanus > Hypanus sabinus. Next base: position 61,042,225 of record NC_082723.1, on the reverse strand, counting down.
GATTTGGCCTCCATCCCAACCTATGGCAATGAAATCCACAGATTCACCACACTCTGGCTAAAAAAAAAATTCCTTCTCACCTCCATTTTAAAAGGGTGCCCTCCTCCCCTATTCTGAGGCTGTGTCCTCTGCTCTTAGGCTCCCATAGGAAACATCCTCTCCTCATCCACTCTGTTGAGGCCTTTCTATATTTGATTGGTTTCAATGAGGTCATTCCTCATTCTTCTGAATTCCAGTGAGTAGAGGCCCGGAGCCATCAAACACTTCTCATATGACAAGCCATTCAATCCTGGAATCATTTTCATAAACCTCCTTCAAACCCTCAAGAGTGTCAGCACATCCTCTTTTAGATAAGGGGCCCAAACCTGCTCACAATACTCCAAGTGAGGCCTCACCAGTGCTTTATAAAGTTTCAATATTACATCCTTGCTTTTATATTCTAGTCCTCTTGAAATGAATGCTAACATTGCATTTGCATTCCTCACCATGACTCAACCTGCAAATTAACCATTAGTAATATTTATTTTTGCAAACAGAATTATGCAGTGTGTTAGAACTACATGCAGTGGCCACTTTATTAGGTACACCTGTACACCTACTCATTAATTTAATCAGCCAATCGTGTGGCGGCAACTCAATTCATAAAAGCATGCAGACATGTCTAAAAGGTTCAGTTGTTGTTAAGATCAAACATCAAAATGGTGAAAAAATGTATCTAAATGTCTTTAACTGTGTAAGGATTGTTGGTGCCTGATGCGGTGGTTTGAGTATCTCAGGATCTGCTGATCTCCTGGGATGTTCATATGCAGCAAACTCTAGAGTTCACAGAGAATGGTGCAAAAAGCAAAAGAATAAAAAATCTAGTGAGTGGCAGTTCGGTGGGTGAAATGCCTTGTTAATGAGAGAGGTTAGAGGGGAACGAACAGACATGTTCAAGTTGGGAGGAAGGTGACAGCAACTCAAATAAATATGCGCTACAACAGTGGTGTGCAGAAGAGCATCTCTGAATGCACATGTTGAACCTTGAAGAGGATGGGCTACAGCAACAGAAGATCACTCGGATACCACTTGTGGTCACTTTGTTAGGTATACTTCCTCCCAACTTGAACTTGTCTGGTCATTGACCTCTGACCTCTCTCATTCACAAGGCATTTTCCCCACAGAACTGCTGCTCACTAGGTTTTTTATCCTTTTGTTTTTTGCACCATTCTCTGTCAATTCTAGAGTTTGCTGCGTTTGAACATCCCAGGAGATCAGCAGATTCTGAGATATTCAAACCACCCCATCAGCCACCAAAAGTCCTGTACCTAATAAAGTGGCCACTGAGTGTATATCTTTCATCAGTTTGTCAATACCGATTATGAAGTGTCTGCCTGAAGGTTAGTTCTAGTGACTTTACTGAAAGCAAGTTCAATGAACAACTTTTTTTAGATCACAAGTTTAATCCATGCACCCTTCAGTGAATTTCTCCCCCAGTGACTGCAAAACGTTCCAGTTTGGGAAATATATATTAAATTAAGCAGCCTGTTACTGAAACGGCTGATTTCTTCTGTTTATAAGCTTGGTTGAAGTCAGGCTTTGACTGGGTCTTGGGCTTCACAGGCACCTCTGCCAACCTTCAGAGAACGTAAAGAGCTGCTTAAAATCTATTCCCCCTAAATACTCCGAGTCTGACGGATTCCTGCAATGAGAAGGTATTTCTGTTATGCTGAGATTGGTAGGTGGTCCAGTCAAGTTTTAAAACATACTGGGTTTAACATGTCATTTCACATTACTTGGAAAATGTAAATGTAACAGCACCCTGATTGAATTACTGATCACAATTTGTAATGAATTTGAAATCAGCTTGTCATTAAATACTGCATTTTCAAATGTCACCCATAAGCAAACATATCCAGTGGTCTCGTGTTGACTGACAGCATGTCACAGACATTGCCAGAACACCTTCCCACCAATGTGTTCCAGGAGGCAAGAAGTATACCTTTCTTGTCTCAGTCATGAAAATGTGTGCTGCATGTTTTCCCAGAGGATGTCATCTTGGTTCTCTGCATTCCTTTCTTTTCCGTCCTTAATTGCCTGACTTTCTGTCAATTAGCGGAAACTATGGGATTAAGAGCTGCAGAGTGATGTGAGGACACTGTGAGATCCATGGCCAGTCCCCCATAACTCGCAGACATCTGTGGATATGCTCAAATGCACTTCTTATTCTAAACTCCATCCCCATTAGATGACTGAATTCTTTGAGGAAATGACAAAACCAATTGATGAATGTGGATCAGTGGATGTGGTGTATATGGATTTCAGGAAGGTGTTTGACAAGGTTCCCCATTGTAGGCTCATTCAGAAGTCAGGAGGCATGGGATCCGGGGAAACTTGTCTAAGTGGATTCAGAATTGGCTTGCCCACAGACGGAACACTGCTCTACCTCCATTAGCTCGTTTCCTAGTCTGCCTTCTGTGGGCAAGGTTGTTCTGTGGACTATTCCTAATCAGACTATGCTTCGCCAAATGCTCAAAAACCCTGTCTCTCAGAATCCTCTCCAGTAGTTTGCCCACCATTGACATAGATGGAACATATTCTTTATGGAGGTTGGTGACCGGTGATGTTCCACAGAGATTTATTCTGCAAGTGATATTCTTTGTGATTTTTTAAATTTGTGAATGACTTGGATGAGGAGGTGGGCGAGGAGATCGGCAGATGACATAGAGGTTGATGGTGCTGTGGATGGTATAGAAGGCTGTTGTAGTTTACTATGGGACATTGATAGGATACAGAGGTGGTCTGAGAAGAGGCAGATGGTATTCAATCTGGAAATGTGTAAACATTAGAAAGTGTTTGACAAGAACAGACCATTCGGCCCAACAAAATGCCAAATTCCCATTCACATAGTGTGTTGAAATAACTATCAAGTTTAGATTTGAAAGTCACTAAGGTACTCTCACAACTACACAACTTGGTAGTTTGTTCCATGTGTCCACAACTCGCTGTGTAAAGAAATGCTTCCTGATGTTAGTCTGAAATCTCCCTTTAACCACTCTCCACCTATGCCCCCATGTCCTTGTTGATGGATTAATTTTGAAGCAGCAGATGACATCCACCTTACTTATACCCTTAATGGTTGAACACTTTTCTCACATCCCCTCTCATTCTACGTCTACTTAGGCTAAAAAGATACACTTTGAAAGGTGGAACTTGAAGGCGGAATACAGGGCCAATAGCATGATTCCTCACAGTGTAGTGAGACAGAGGGATCCACACCAATGGATCCTTCAGAGTTACCGCACAAGTTAATAGGATGTTTAAGAAGGTGTATGGCTAGTTAGTTGGGGGATTGAGCGGTGAGGTAATGTTGCAGATCTATAAAGCTCTGGGATATTGTGTTCAGTTCTGGTCATCTCTTTATAGGAAGGATGTGGAAGCTTTAGAGAAGATGGAGAGTGGGTTTACCAGGATGCTGCCTGGATTAAAGATCAAATCTTGAGGAGAGACTGAGTGGGCTAGGGCTTTTCTCTTTGGAGCGAAAGAGGATGAGAGGTGACTTGATAGAGGTGTACTATATAAGAGGAGGGCAACATGGTTCGCGTAGCGATTAGCACAACACCTTTACATCACGGGCCATCAGAGTTCAGAGTTCAATCCAGCATCCCCTGTAAGGATGCTCAGCAGGTCCTCCCCACAGGATGCCTGGGCTTTCTTTGGGTCCTCCAGTTTCCTTCCACGGTCCAGAGGGTATTGTACGTTGTCTCGTAATTAGGTTAGGGTTAAATTGGGATTGTTGGGGGCTGCTGGGCATTGCAGCTCAAAGGGCCAGAAGGGCCTGTTGTACAATATATCTCTGAATACAATAAATAAGGGGGTAAGAGGCATAGATTGAGTGGACAGCCAGAGACTTTTTCCCAGGGTGGAAATGGCTAATGTGTGTGGGCAAAATTTTAAGATGATTAAGGGACAGAATGGGTGAGATGTCAGAAGCAGGTTTTTCACACTGAGTGGTGAGTGCCTGTAATGTACTGCTAGGGAGAGGCAGATGCATTGGAGACATCTAAGAAACTCTTAATTAGGCACATGGCAGAAAGAAAACTGGAGGGCTACGTGGGAGAGAGGACAGTTAGATAGATATTAGAGTAGATTAAAAGGTCAATACAGTGTCATAGGCCAAGGACCTGTATAGTACTCTTCTATGTTCTATGTTATAATGTAGGCCTCACCTCCCAGCAGGTTGGAAGAGCTGGTGATTGGCTTCACTGGATGTAAGAAACTCCCTAAATGAAACTACTTTCCCAAGGGATCTGCAAAGTAGAATTCTTCAATGCAAACCAAGTGGCCATCTCCCGAGTATGGTTCTCAACCCCTATATAGCACTCTTGGAGAAATCAGATGAGGCATACAATCCACAAGCTTCCTGTTGTATACATCCGCTAGTGCTGTGTGTAAATCATCTACAAATGAATATCTGCCTTGCTAGAACCTGCCTGTTGTGTCCAGATCACCTTTTTGTATGCTGATCAGCAGATTTCTGAATGCATTGCTCTGTTACGCTCGCAGGGGTTTCACCCATCCCGTCCCAGGCCCTTATGATGGGTATCCCAGCACACGGATCGTTTTTCTCACGCGGGCATGAGAACTGCTAAGTTCCTTTAACCTCTCGAATAAATAAATGTGTTGGTGAGCTTTCTTGGCTGCAGCATCAGTGTGCTTGGAGTAGGACAGATGAATGACTCTCACATGGTTCCTTACGCACATCAGAGCTTTTTCCAATTCATATGAAGGCCCAGGTTCTTCACCAATGCCCAAATGGACACCAGTGAGAAACCAGCCATGCTGGCCAACCCTTTCTCACTCCTAAATTGGAGAAGGTGAAGTCACCTTGCGTAATAATAATGTACGGTAAAACCCCTACCTTCCCATTCCTTCCAACCCCACTGCCTCTGCCTCTATATGACAGACACAACGTCATGTTCACCTGGAGCTTGCTGTTTAAGTCTGAACATCACGGGGAGAAGTTAAAAACTGGGTGAGGTCTAATTGGTAATCTTACAGGTCCTGTTGTTGCTGGGTATAATGCCACTCTACTGCAGCAGAAAGAGGCGCCACCGAATTCACACGGTGCCATTGCAGATCGTAGAAGTGTTCACCTTGCTGCTTTTCTTAGTTTTGCAGATGAGTTCACTCTACTGATCAAACTGCGCTACACCATGAGAGAAGAAACCGTCCTTGTCACCATGCTGAGCTCTGAAAGCCACATCCTGCTGCAAGTCAGAATCAATCCCTATGCATTCGTCTTTGTGACCACCAGGAGGCGTTACTACGAGTAAGTTGGGCAAGTGTCAGCAGATAAGACATTGTTACCATTGTTCCAAACTTCGGCAAGAAGGTGTTGAGTTATACCAGCATTGCGAAGTAATCTTCGTTCTTTATTCATTTAATAATTAGTAACAACATCCAGAAAACATCCCTCGACTGGTTCAGTACACTTTCAAATGAACAGCTGTCTGTGCATATACAACAAGACGTGGCTCCTTTTGCAAATGTTCACCTTATTCAGTAGAGGTTCAAGGAGATAGTGCTGTGTCTGAAAGAATCCAGTAAAAAGCTCAGTTCAGCCAAGTCTGCTGGTTTAGATTATCCCATTTCTGGGCTTTAAAGTCACTGGGGGTTCTACATAAATGCACAACAAAGCAGGACACATACACGTATTTTGTTGTACTGTGATTATCCAAAGGATTATTGAACTAAAGTGTACTTCCCTACTGGCAGCCCTTAAGTACAACTGCAATACAAACTTGGTATCAATTATGGGGACCCTAACACATTCCCCTAAAGCCATTCTGTCTCACCGATGAGCTGGTGCTTCCATCCCTGCCTGGTCTGATCTGTGACACCAGGCCCGTTGATGTTGTTCACTGATAACAGTCGCCAGTATCCTCTGTTCTGGGCCAGTTAGGGATTGGCAATAATGTCAGTTTTTCCAATGATACCTGTGAATGAATGATTAAGCGCCTACTTGCAGAAAGACAATGTAAGACTGATTCCAGGTAAACATCCTTTGGGTAGATCTCCTGTAGGAAAAGAAGTCCGACCAAAGACACTCGGCTATATCAGGATATCTTTCACGCAAACACTCGTTGTCCAAAGGTTCTACTCCCTCCTATTCTCTGCTTTCGGTCACTTGGACGATGTTGCATTGCTGTCTGTTGCTCCTTTCATCCCACATCTACAGCAGGGGTTGGGTGGTATGGCCACATGCTCATTAGGATGTTCCACAGGACCATCACAAGCCAATGAGAACAAAAGCTTGGAGAACACGAGAGAAGCAGGTAAAATGCAATTAAATCAAAGCTTCCATTTTCAGGGCAAATCACTCTCAGGATATGAATCAACTCCTTCCCCACCTGAGGCAGACACTTACACTTGTTTTAGCTCTGAGCTGTGTTCCCAAAGTAGGAATACTTTCCCCGTATGGAATGACCGAGGGTGAGGGATTACTGCCATCTGGTTATTCTTGTTTAAAAACCTTGAAATTTAAAACCCATGGGAGCTCCTATTGCTCAAATTTTAAATTGGAATTCACTCCAGCCCTTGAACCAAATACTGTTTGAATGAATTCACTTTCCTCCAGAGCTTAAATGCCCAAGCTTGTCAAACAGCATTTCTGCTAAACAAGTCCCTTGTTGCCTTGATTATAATCTGCTTCTCCTTGACATTTAAAAAAATCTTTTCTCATGCATCTTGTTCTGGTGCCCTGTCTCAACTTGCAATCCATCAATGAGATTGTCAGGATTTACACTGACTGGATCTGTTGACGTTTACAAGACATCCACTGAATTTCATTGTTCGGTGATTAAGATGGTAACCTTTCTACGTGGCAGTAATGGGCCGGAGGAGGGCGATTGCTCAACTTGAAGAGGATTCCAGTCTTCCCCGTGTGATGCTGGCTGCAGCTGCCAGAACAATGATCACAGCCTCAGAGTAGAGGAGACTGGGCTGATGGTGACACCTGCAGCAGCTCTTAATGCTTGCATATCATACTACAACCGGCCGTGCCGTTAATGATGCTGGCTGCAGGAGGAACTCAGTGGGCTGGTCAGATGAGCAGCGAGAAGTGGCAGGTGAAGATGAGCTCTGAGAAAGTAGGACAATGCATTGGGGCCAGACGTGCGAGGTGTGAAATGTCAGGGTAAGTAGTTAGGATGGTTGTAAGAAACAGGATGGATCTTGGTGTGTATGTCTACCAACCAGCAATCTCTCAAAGCAGCAGAATGGCAGGAAAGGTCTTGAGGTGGGAAATACTAGTCTTTACTAGTCAATGTAAAGAAGAAATGGGAGTTCATGCCAGAACTTTAGAAAATGTTATCCAGTCTCAAGCTAAGATATCATGTACTGCTCTGGTCAGCTAACTGCAGGATAGGTGTCACACACAAGAGAAAATCTAGATGCTGGAAATCCGAGCATCACACACAAAACGCTGGCGGAACTCAGCAGGGCGCAGGGTTTCGGTCCGAATCTTCGACTGTGCTCTTTTCCATAGATGCTGCTTGGCCTGCTGAGCTCCTCCAGCATTTTGTGTGTGTGTGTGTGTGTGTTGCGGGATAGATATGATAGCACTGGGGAAGGTGTACAAGAGATTTACAAAGATCTCAGCAGGACTAGGGAATGTTAGTTATTAGGAGATGAGTTAGACTCTATTGTTTTCTCAGGAATAAATGAGACCAAGAAGAGATTTAATCAGGGTGTTATAGATTAACAACTCAGAGACAGGCCCTCTAACCCACTGAGACTGCATTTACCTTAAGCACTCACTTAACATTCGTCAAGTTATTCTCTCCCCACATTCCCATCTGCTCCCCCACCCACAAGATTCTACTTACCTACTGATGAGGGGCAATTCACACCGACTGAATGCCTTTGGGATGTGTAGTCGGAGGGAGAATGTGGAAACTTCACTCAGGTAGCACCGGAGGCCCGGATTGCACAGGGGTCTCTGGAGGTGTGAGGTGGCAGAACCGAGCCATTCGCTGGGCTTACCTCCTTTAGAAGAGAAGGCAATAATTGGGAGACCAGGAGGAAAACTTCACATAAAGAGTGGAGAGAGTCCTGGACTAAAAGACTGAAGTGGGAAGTAACCTTATTACTTTTAAACCCCCAGGGGTGAGCATGAAGTTTTGTGTTAATGAAGCTAAAGAGTAGGATCAGCTCCTTTCTGTGTGATGTGGCTCTACCAATCAAACTCCTCTGCTGCCAATCTCTGATTCTGTATGCTTTACAGGAAGGCATGTTCAACTCTTCAGAAGCCATGTCAGGGGCTTCCTCCTTTGTGGAGAGTCCTGGAAAGGTCATAAAGTGGACAATAAATAATATCAGTGGCTTTTGTGCCATAGTGTGCAACTCTTAGAATAAAGCAGAATTCTAAATGCATCCAATTTGAAAGTGCTGGCTTGCAAATGTTTGTACAGTCCCCCGCACCGAGATGCTAAACTTGATTTCTGCATGTACAGCAGTTGTTAGTCTGCGAATCTTGGCACTCGGACTGAACGTCCTCAGGCCATCTTTCATTTGTTAATTTTCCTTAATCTCTCGTTTTCATCTGACTTCCATCTGCAGAGTTGATTGCTGGCGTCCGGCCAGACTCCCTCACCTCAGCATCTGCAGTACCTCTCCCCCAGCACCCCCTTGCTCCCCACCCCACCACCCCACCGCCTCTGGTGTATGCTGGGCCAGAAGATGCTGGTGAAGCATCTTTGCTTGTCTGCTGGTTTGCAGAGTGAAGTGATTTAACTTTTTGATGTGCAAGCATATCTCCACTTCAAAGCATTGTTCTGGACATTTTTGAAATAATTTCACATTGCAGACCATGCAATGTGCTATCTGCATAACTGCTTTCATCTGAGCCTGTCTTCTTTTAGATGGCTGCACTGATGTTTGTGTTCAACAAGGTCTTTGCCTGTATATCCCCAGAGGTTGTTTCTGCAATATGACCGGATGACGATCATCAGTGGAATATTTTCAGGATGTGCTAAGTGTGGGACCAGCTTTTGCAGCTTTTGCTCTACAACACTCAAGTACAGTTTCTATTCCACTCCTCTCACGCTCTTGAACAGACCTCTCATAGGTTCAAGATGAATCCCTTGATCTCCCAATCTACCTTGCCATGACCTGCAATAGGGTAATTGGGAAGATCAAGAACTCATCTTTAGCCTCTTTAATTGGCCAGTGTAACAGGGTTGTGAAACAGGTTCTACTGCAGTTGTACAAGGTGTTGGTGAGACTGCACCTAGAATATTGTGTGCAGTTTTGGTCCTCTAATCTGAGGAAAGACATTCTTGCCATAGAGGGAGTACAAAGAAGGTTCACCAGATTGATTCCTGGGATGGCAGGACTTCCATATGAAGAAAGACTGGATCGACTAGGCTTATACTCACTGGAATTTAGAAGATTGAGGGGGGATCTTATTGAAATGTATAAAATTCTAAAGGGATTGGACAGGCTAGATGCAGGAAGATTGTTTCCGATGTTGGGGAAGTCCAGAACGAGGGGTCACAGTTTAAGGATAATGGGGAAGCCTTTTAGGACCGAGATGAGGAAAAACTTCTTCATACAGAGAGTGGTGAATCTGTGGAATTCTCTGTCACAGGAAACAGTTGAGGCCAGTTCTTTGGCTATATTTAAGAGGAAATTAGATATGGCCGTTGTGGCTAAAGGGATCGGGGGTATGGAGAGAAAGCAGGTACAGGGTTCTGAGTTGGATGATCAGCCATGATCATACTGAATGGCGGTGCAGGCTCAAAGGGCCAAATGGCCTACACCTGCACCTATTTTCTATGTTTCTATGTTTCTAAGACATTGGTTGTGAAAGGTTGCGGAAAGAATAATTTTAGATCGTTTACCTTTGGAAGTTTTAGTCATTGGTATATTGTAGCACTCATGAGCAAAGATATCAAGAGTTGAGCAAGGGTCTTGTTTAAGGTGTTATAATGGCATAGCTAATACAACTTTTGCCTCACAGCACTAATGATCAGATTCAATACTGGCGTCCACTTTCTGTGTGGGGTTTCCGGGCCCTCTCTGTCACTGGCTGAAGAATCAAACAAGTTCTGCCTCCATGACTAATCAATGGTAATGCCTTCCCCAAGATGCTTACTTGGGTCAGTTTTCATGTACCGTCAAGTGTGGCTCGACGGGAGTTAGACCTGTCAGTCCACCACGAAAATCAACCTCCCCTCCATTGACTTCATCCTTGGGAAAGCAGCCAGCATAATCAAGTGGCCCTCCTACCCTGCTCGTTCTCTTCTCTGTCCTCTCCCGTCGGAAAGAAGACACAAAAGCTTGAGTGTACATACCACCAGATTTGAGTACAGCTTCGGTCACATTCTTGAACAGACCTCTCGTACACTAACAGGTGAACTCTGGCTCTCCCGATCTCCCTCACCACGGTCCTTGCACTTCATTTGTCTGCCTGCACTGCATTGCCTCTGTAACTAGAACTCTGTACTCTGCTTTCCCAAGCTGATGGCATGAATATCAATTTCTCCTTTTAGTAAACAAATTCCACCCCCCCCGACCTTCCTCTATTCCCAGTTCAGACTTTTTACCTTTTCTCACCTGCCTATTACTTCCCCCTGGGTCCCCTCCTTCTTCCCTTTCTCCTATGGTTCACTCTTCTCTCCTGTCAGATTCCTTCTTCTCTAGCCCTTGACCTTTCCTACTCACCTGGCTTCACCCATCACCTTCAAGCTAGCAACACACTTAAAATGCTGGAGGAATTCACCAGGCCAGGCAGCCTCAATGGAAAAGAGTACAGTCGATGTTTCGGGCCGAGACCCTTCATCAGGACTGAAAGAAAAGATGAAAAGTTAGAGCAAGAAGGGGGGGAGGGGAGGAAGGTGGTAGGTGAGAGGTGAAACTGGGAGAGAGGGACGGGTGATATAAAGAGCTGGAAAGCTGATTGGTGAAAGAGATAAAGGGCTTGAGAAGGGGGAGTTTGATAGGAGAAGGTAGCAGACCATGGAAGAAAGGGAAGGGGGAGGAGCACCAGAGGAAGGTGATGGGTAGGTAGCGAGATAGGGTGAGAGAGCGAAACAGGAATGGGGAGTGGTGAAGGAGAGGGGGCAGGGATGGGGTAATTCCCAGAAGTTTGAGAAATTGATGTTCACGCCATCAGATTGGAGGCTACTCAGCTGAAACATAGGGTGTTGCTCCTCCATCTTGAGTGTGGCCTCATTGCGGAGGTAGAGAAGGCCATCGACTGTCACGTCGGAACGGGAACGGGTAGCCACTGGGGGATCCTGCTTTTTCTTTCAGACAGAGCTCAGTGAAATAGTCTCCCAATCTACGTCGGGTCTCACCAATATACAGGAGGCCAAAGTGGGAGCACCAGATACAGTAGCTGACCCCAAAAGACTTATAGATGAAGTACCACCTCACTTGGAAGGGCTGTTTGGGGTCTTGAATGGTAGTGAGGGAGGAGGTGTAGCAGCAGGTGTGGCAGTAGCTTTACTTGCAAGAATAAGTAGTAGGAGGGAGATCCATGGGGAGGGATGAATGGACAAGGGATATGTGTAGGGACAAGAGGACCCCCATCCCTGGTGGTGATCCCGTTGGAGATAGCAGTTCCACTGTTTTCAGTTCCTTCATCTCCACTGCGTCTGCTCTCAGCTTAAGGTATTACTTTCCAGGGCTAACGAGATCTCCTCTTTCTTTAAAGAAAGGGGCTCCCCTTCCTCCATCAATGCTGCCCTCTCCCGCATCTCTTCCATTTCGTGTACATCTGCCCTCATCCCATCGTCCAATCACCCCACTAGGGATAGGGATCCTGTTGTCCTCACCAATCCCACTAGTCTCTTCATCCAGCACATAATTCTCCGTAACTTCCGCTGTCTCCAATGGGATCCCAGCACCAAACGTGTCTTTCCCTCCCAACCCCCCACCACCACTTTCTGCTTTCCTTACAGATTGCTCCCAACTCAACTCCCTTGTCCGTTCATCCCTCCCCATGGATCTCCCTCCTGGTACTTACTGTATCCTTGCATATGGGACACGTGCTATACCTGCCCCCACACCTCCACCCTCACTACCTTTCAGGGCCCCAAACAGTCCTTCCAGGTGAGGTGATACTTCACCTGTGAGTCTGTTAGGGTCATCAACTGTGCCCAGTGCTCCCAGTGTAGCCTTCTGTATATCGGTGAGACCCAATGTAGATTGTGAGACTGCCTTGCCGAGTACTGCCAGAAAGAGAGGAATCTCGCCTGTTTCAATTCTACTGCCCATTCCCATTTTGACATGTCAATCCATGGCCTCATCTACTCCTGCATGAACACTGATTACTTGAACTTTCAGTAATTCCCCCTCCTTCACCCTTCCCATTCCCATTCCTCTCTCATCCTATCTCCTGACCTGCCCATCACCTCCCTCTGGGGCTCCTCCCCGTTCCCTTTCTTCCATGGTTTTCTACCCTCTCCGTCCAGATTCCCCCTTCTCCAGCCCTTTATCCCTTTCACTGATCAGCTTCCCAGCTCTTCAGTTCATCCCACCCCCTCTCCAGGTTTCACCTATCTCCTGCCACCTTCTACTTGTTCCAGCCTCCTCCCCATCCTCTTGCTCATCTTTTATTTTTCCCGTCCTGATGAAGTGTCTTGGCCTGAAACATCGACTGTTTACTCGTTCCCATTGATGCCACCTGCCCTGCTGAACTCTTCCAGCATTTTGTGTGTGTTGCTTGGATTTCCAGAATCTTCACATTTTCTCAACCTTCCAACTAGCCTGTTTCCGATTCCCCCCCCCCCCCCCCACACACAATTTTAATCTGGTATCTTCCACCTTCCTTCTCATTCCTGAAGAAGGGTCTCGACCTGAAACACCAACTGTCTATTAATTTCCATAGATGCTGCCTGACCGGCTGAGTTCCTCCAGCATTTTGTGTGTGTGTTGTTTTGGACTTCCAGCATCTGCAGACTTTCTCTTGTTTGTGATTTCTGCAATCCATTTTCCTTTTTACCTCCTTGTGTATGTAATCATCTGTCTGGATGGCAAACAAATGGAAGATTTTCATTGTATCTGAGTACATGTGACAATGATAACAGTAAAACTAGTGCCAAACCCCCCACCTCCTCCGTTCACCCACAGGCACTCAGACAAGGTAGACACAAGTGTCTGAGCTTCCTCTTTCTCTTTGAAGTGGCCTTTGTCTGAGTTCCAGTGTCAACTGCTCTGCTGTGCTGAATGTATAAATGTTTGATCTTCCTGAAAGGAGTAGTTCTAGTTCATGAAGTGACGTTACTGTTCTTGCCACTGATCTGCAGTGGAATACAGGCACAAGACCGAAGAGCAACACAGGCAAAACACTGGAGGTCAAGCAGCATCCATAGAAATGACTAAACTGCTGATGTTTCCCATCCATACATCACTGTAACAGGGACAGATTCCCCTTGACCTCACCTACCATCCAATGAGCCCCTGCATCCAACACATCTTTCTTCACAGCATGCATCATCTTCAACAGGATCCTACCATAAAACTTTCTATTCTGTCAATGTCTCTTATAATTTTATATACATCTATCAGATCACCCTTCAGCCTTATTTGCTTCTGAAGAAACAGGCCCTGCTTGCCCAATCTCTCTTCATAAGAAGTCCTCCAATCTAGGTAACATCCCAGTTAATCTCCTCTGCACTTTCTCCAGTGTAACATCATCATTCCTCTAGTCTGTCAACCAGAACTGCACACATGTGGTCCTTCAACATTGGGTTGGGTGGTATCTATGAGACTGTAGCTACTTTGGAAATGTTCTAGTTTATGTTGTCTCTCCAAAATGGAAGCAGTTTTGATGCTTATCACCTAAACAATGAGTCTTTAAAGACAAACCAAAGCGTAGGTTGTGAAACAACTTTTGTTTTTCCAGTCCTCCTGGATGACATTATCATTGTTCCAAAGAAGATATTGTTGTTTTGGTTTTCGTTAGGAAATTTGTTGTTTTATACAACATCAAAATTCTGCTAGTAAGTAAGGGTAATTTTAGCTGTGAGATTTAGAAAATTATAACTATGAACTGAATACTCCTTGAGTTGTAACAAGCCGAATACTTCACAACAATTTTGCAAGTCCCATACCAATTCATGGACCAATCTATTCTTTATATATGAGAATGTTAAATATTTTGATGGAGGGGGAGATGGAGGGGATATTTCAAAATATAGTCTGATCTTTCTGTTGATATAGAGTTTTATTTTAGTACATATCCCTTGTCTAGTATTCAAACCAAATGGAATTTTAAAAAATCTTTGACTGAAGCTCTTCACTGCAATCTCTGTTGTATACACCAAGTTTGATTGCAGGATGCTTTTGTAGTTTCAGCTTCCTTGAATTTCAGTCTTTGTTGAATCAGACTTATTCTTTTCTTTGTAATTTATTTTTTTATTGAAGTTCATCAAACAAACATTTCCATAAGATGTATTTCAGACATTGTACATATATATCATATAATCATATATATTACAAATCTCCACAAAGTATTTATCTGGGGTGTACACTTATAGAAAAGAGTGGAAAGAAAAAACAAGCAAAAGGAAACAACTATGTACAAGTAGGGAGTGATTTTTTTTTACAACAGATTCATTGATTTGTGAGAATAAAATCAGGCCTATGACACATTATGTAGTTAAACCATTTTTCCCAGTATGAATCAAATTGTTTCAGCTTATGATTAACAGATGCTGTTATCTTCTCCATTTTGTAAATGTCCATTGTAATTTCCATCCATGTATTTAAAGTTGGGCTCTCCTGATTCTAACAAAACCCTTGTGTGGTTTGGATAAGATCTGGGTAGGGCAAAATGAAGTAGTTTGTACTCAATGATTAAGAGCCAATAAAAAAATAAACTTTTGAAAATACATGCTACTTATATTGTTCAATCTTTGTAGTGTACTGCGAAGAGATTCAATAGTAACAAAGAGGTGTAGAGGTGTACAACAAGGTAGTTCAGTGGTATCGCAAGAACCACCTTGCACTCAACATCAGTAAGACCAGGGAATTGATTGTGGATTTCAGGAAGGGAAAGTTTAGTGAACACATTCCAGTACTCATCAAGGATCATCAGCGGAAAAGGTGAACGGTTTCAAGTTTCTGAGTGTCAGCATCTCAGAAGCCCTGTCCTGGGCCCAAGATATTGATACAATTACAAACAAGGCATAGCAGTAGCAATATTTAATTAGGACTTTGAGGAAACTTGGTATGTCACCAAAGTCCCTCAGAAATTTCTATAGATGTCCCATGGAGAGCATTCTAACTGGTTGCATCACCGTCTGGTATGGAGGGGCCATTGCGCGGATCAGAAAAATGCCGCCAAAAATTGTAATCTTAGCCAGCTCCATCGTGGGCTCTAGCCTCACCAGCTTTGAGCACACCTTAAAAGGAGATGCCTCAAAAAGATGGCATCCATTATTAAGGACATTGCCCTTCTCATTGCTACCATCAAGGAGGGTGGTACAGGATCCTGAGGATACATAGTTAACATTCCAGGAGCAGCTTCTCCTCTGCCGTCAAATTTCTGAATGGGCAATGAACTCAAGAAGACTACCTCACTATTCTCTCATCTCTCTTTTTGTACTAATTAATTAAGTTAATTTTTATATATACTTCTTATAACTTATAGTTTATTATTATTATATATTGCAATATACTGCTGTCACAAAACAACATACTTCAGGACATATGCCAGTGATGTTAAACCTAATTCTGATTCTGATTCTGAACTCCTGTCAGTCTTGTCAGTAATGCAGTGACTTTGCAATACTTATTACAAACTATGTTTTCGGTAATTATGCTAAAACAGCCAGTTATGCTTTTGATTGGCCATCCTGTGATTTGTCTTTAGATTTCTGTGGGTCTGAACTATATTGCACACTTTGGCGCGGAAAGTGATTTGTGATTTCCTATTGGAATATATGTGTAAATTGCCGAGTTTTCAATGGCGTTTCCCTCTGGTTCATTGAAGCAATTTTCTTTTTTTTCCCCCAGGTTTCCCATTTCCTTCCTTTCAGATGGCAGGTGGCACAAAGTTGCAGTTAGTGTTTCATGGAACAAAATTGAACTGTATGCTGACTGCAAGTTTATCGAAAGTGTCAGATGGAAGAACTACTTTGGAATGGAAGTAACCACAGAAGGCCTGATTATTGTAGGAGGGCTAATTGAGGCCTTTGAGACTCCTTTTGAGGTAAAGTGTGGAAGTTTTAGGAGCTGTACCATCATTAGTGTTGAAATGATTGAAAGCTGAAGCTCTATTGAACAGTTCTCTCTGATAGAGTTTGATTTAAAAGGCAAGTGTAGTGACTCCATTTCTCAGTAGAGGCTTGAATTTTAAGTACCAGGAGGATTTTCTAGGACTGTCCCTAGAAATTTATCGCTCGGTAGAGCACCAAATGCACTATCGTTTGTGTAAGTGCTACCTTTGAAATACTGTATGTTCATTAGCTCAAGCGGAATGAATTTCAGAGGCTGCAGGAAACATATTCATAGAGGTGTGCTACATGTCAGGACTATTGAACGGAATTGGAATTGGTTTATTCTTGTCACACGTACTGAGGCACTCGGCAGTTCAGTCTTGAGGAAGGGTCTCGGCCAGAAGCGTCGACCGTCTGTTCATTTCCAGAGATGCCGCCTGACTGGTTGAGTTCCTGCAGCATTTTGTGAAAGCCTGTCCTGCATACTGTTCGTACAAATCAAACTGTTAAACATTGCATTGAACTAGAACAGGATAATAGTTCTGCTCTTATAACACTATTGAATGGTTCCCTAGTATGCTAACATGGACTTCTGACCTCACAAATTACCTCGTTTTGATCTTCCACCCTACTTTTTTACCTGATATGCACTCTCTCTCTGTGGCTGTTAGAATCATTCTGCATTCTGTTATTGTTTTCCCTTATACCACCTCAATACACTGCTTAATGATCTGATCTGGATGAACAGAATGCAGCTCAAGTTTTCACTGCATCTCGGTACATCTGACAATAAACCAGTCCTAACTCCTAAACAACAGTGCAGATGCAGGAGACAGAATCAAACAAAACAAAGATATTTTTGTCCTAAGGAACAAATCTTTTAACCTAGCATAAGAATCAGTGAAGGTGAAATTTATTGTATTTATTTAACATCTTCCATGGTCTCTGGACTTTATAAACCTCATAAAGAACTTTGAGTGTTGCTGGAAATGTGGCAGGTAATATTCTGCACAGTGGAATGCACAATATCAGCAATGTCATAACGTCAAATGATCTGTTTCTCAGAGTCCTGTGGAGGAGAAATATTGATCAGATCACTGGGAGTGGTTCATTTGTCACTTGCAAATAACTTTATCTTCTTTCATGATCAGCCACGAGGGAGGAGGTGTCTGTGGTGTGAGCCTGGACTCCAACCCACAGCAAGCTCTCCGTACCAGCCTCCCTGCCACTCCAGAATGACTAGAAGCCAAAAAGACATCAAGGGTGTCTAAGGGCTCGGGAGCAGTCAGAATCCCTGCTGACCATGTAAATCCGGTTGTACAGGAGCTGCAGTCAAAGGCTGTAATAAATCTAGTCAAGAAGAAAAGAAAAGCTTACAAAAGGTTCAGAGAGCTAGGTAATGTTAGAGATCCAGCAGATTATAAGGCTAACAGGAAGGAGCTTAAGAAGGAAATTAGCAGAGACAGAAGGGGCCATGAGAAGGCCTTGGTGGGCAGGATTAAGGAAAACCCCTTGTGTGTGAAGTATGTGAAGAGCAAGAGGATAAGACGTGAAAGGATAGGACCTGTCAAGTGTGACAGTGGGAAAGTGTGTATGGAAACAGAGGAAATGGCAGAGGTACTTAATGAATAGTTTACTTCAGTATTCACTATGGGAAAGGATCTTGGTGATTGTAGTGATGACTTGCAGTGGACTGAAAAGCTTGAGCATGTAGATATTAAGAAAGAGGATGTGCTGCAACTTTTGGAAAGCATCAAGTTGGATAAGTCACCGGGACCAGACGAAATGTACCCCAGGCTAATGTGGGAAGCGATGGAGGAGATTGCTGAGCCTCTGGCAATGATCTTTGCATCATCAATGGGGACGAGAGAGGTTCTGGAGGATTGGAGAGTTGCGGATGTTGTTCCCTTATTCAAGAAAGGGAGTAGGGATATCCCAGGAAATTATAGACCAGTTACTTCAGTGGTTGTTATGTTGATGGAGAAGATCCTGAGAGGCATCCTATGAACATTTAGAGAGGTATAATGTGATTAGGAATAGTCAGCATGGCTTTGTCAAAGGCAGGTCATGCCTTACGAGCCTGACTGAATTTTCTGAGGATGTGACTAAACACATTCATAATGGTAGAGCAGTAGATGTAGTGCATATGGATTTTAGCAAGGCATTTGATAAGGTACCCCATGCAAGGCTTATTGAGAAAGTAAGAAGGCATGGGATCCAAGGGGACATTGCTTTATAAATCCAGAACTGACTTGCCTACAGAAGGCAAAGATTGGTAATAGACGGCATGGAGGCCAGTGACCAGTGGTGTGCCTCAGAGATCTGTTCTGGGACCCCTACTCTTTGTGATTTTTATAAATGACCTGGTTGAGGAAGTGAAGGGATGGGTTAGTAAATTTGCTGATGACACAAAGGTTGGAGGTTGTGGATAGTATGGAGGGCTGTCAGAGATTACAGCGGGACAATGATAAGATGCAAAACTGAGCTGAGATGTGGCAGATGGAGTTCAACCTAGATAAGTGTGAGGTGGTTCATTTTGGAACGTCAAATATGATGGTAGAATATAGCATTAATGGTAAGTTTCTTGGCTGTGTGGAGGATCAGAGGGATCTTGGGATATGAGTCCGTAGAACATTCAAAGCAGCTGTGATTAAGAAGGCATATGGTGCATTGGCCTTCATCAATCATGGAATTGAGTTTAAGAGCTGAGAGGTAATGTAGCAGCTATATAGGACCCTGGTCAGACCCCACTAGGAGTACTGTGCTCAGTTCTGGTCACCTCACTACAGGAAGGATGTGGAAACCATAGAAAGGGTGCAGAGGAGATTTACAAGAATGTTGCCTGGATTGGGGAGTATGCCTTATGAGAATCGGTTGAGTGAACTTGGCCTTTTCTCCTTGGAGCGACAGAGGATGAGAGGTGACCTGATAGAGGTGTACAAGATAATGAGAGGCATTGATTGTGTGGATAGTCAGAGGCTTTTTTCCCAGGGCTGAAATGGCTAGCATGAGAGGGCACAATTTTAAGGTGCTTGGAAGCAGGTACAGAGGAGATGTCAGGGATAAGTTTTTTATGCAGAGAGTGGTGAGTGAGTGGAATGGGCTGCCGGCAGCGGTGGTGGAGGTGAAAACGATAGGGTCTTTTAAGAAACTCCTGGATGGGTACATGGAGCTTAGAGAAATAGAGGGCTATGGGTAAGCCTAGGTAGTTCTAAGGATACGTTTGGTACAGCTTTGTGGGCCAAAGAGCCTGTATTGTGCTGTAGGTTTTCTATGTTTCTAACTTAGCCTTGCACTTGCATGCTTCCTCCCTTGACTCTGCCTTGCTTTTGATTGCCTCTCCATTGCCTGCGGTGAACATTTACCATATATTTTACAAGAAAAACTGTTATTGATGAAGTATTTTGTTTTATTGTTTGTTTTGTTTGCTGCCAGTGAGAAGTCGCTGGGCTTCACCAGCGCCATCTTCAGCTGAAAGGTGACAGTAACTCCAATAACCATGTATTACCAAAATGATGTCCAGAAAAACATCTCTGAATGCACAACATGTCGAAGTTTGAAGTGAATGAGCTACAACACCAAAAGACCACAAACATGCATACACTCAATGGCCACTTTACTAGGTACAGGAGTACCCAATAACATGTTGACTGAGTGAATGTCAGAGTTAATAAACCTTATCCTCATTCTGACCAGAAACCACACAAGCCATCGAAGATGACAGATCAAGGGTACTAAAGTCATTTGCACAACACAGAAAGAGATTTTAGTGCACTGACCTTTTAGTGCATCTACATTAATCCCTCTGGCCAATGTTAGAGCCACAGCTTCCTATATCTTTTTTGAGTGTGCCCATTCAAATGCCTCCTAAATGTTGTAATTGTATGTTAACTGCAGCACCTCCTGTGGCACTGTGTTCCAGATTTCAACCACTGCCTGTAAAACAAAACCTAGCCTTTTAAAACTCCTTCCTCCCGCCTGAAATCTATTCCATTTTGATTTTGATGCCCCTACTATGGAAAAGGGATATTGACTGTATACCGAGCGTTACGGCTTTCATACATTATGCCATGACCTACATAAGTGGGCATTCCAATTGCCCTCTTCATTACCCCATTGGGCTGTGTTGCCACTTTGAGCCGTTGGTAAGCGTGACTCATACGCTTGGATAGTTGGTGTTTCGAACGTACATTGCAGACTGAAGAGTCTGCACCTCTACTTCACCAATCCATTTTCTTTTCCATGAGTATGTGATCTTGGACAATATAATGTTTGTCTTCAGCAGATGGCAGCAAACCATTTTAAACATGAGGAATTCTGCAGATGCTGGAAATCCTAATCAACGTATGGAAAATGCTGGAGGAACTCAGCGGGTCAGGGAGCATCTGTGGAAATCAATAAACAGCCGACATTTTGGGCTGAGACACAGTTTTGGGACTGGAAGGGAAGGGGGAAGATGCCGGAATAAAAAGTTTTGGGGCAAGGGAAAGACGGATAGCCGGATGGTGATAGGTAAAGCCAGATGGGTGGGAAAGATAAAGGGCTGGAAAGGAAAGAATCTGATAGGAGTGGAGACTGGATCATAAGAGAAAGGGAAGGAAGAAGGGGAGGTGATAGGCAAGTGAGAAGGAGAAGAGGCAAGAGGCCGGAGTGCTGAATAGAAGAGGAGGAGAGCAGGAGGGAGTATTTTTTTTAACGGAAGGAGAAATCGATATTCATGCTATCAGGTTGGAGTCAACCCAAATGGAATATATTGGGTATATAATTCAGAAGGCCTTTGACAAGGTGCCACACGTAGAAGTTGCTTAACAAGCCTACAAGCCCATAGTATTACAGGAAAGATTCTGGCGTGGATAAAACAGTGACTGATTGGCAGCAGGCAAAGAATGGGAATAAAGGGTGCCTTTTCTGGTTGGCTGCTAGAGGTGTTCCTCAGAGGTCTGTGTTGGGACTTTACATTACATGTCAATGATTTGGATGATGGAATTGATGGCTTTGTTGCAAAGTTTGCAGATGAAGTGATAGGGGGAGGAGCAGGTAGTTTTGGGGAAGTGGAGAGGCTACAGAACCTCTTAGACAGACTAGGAGAATGGGAAAGAAATGGCAGGTGGAATACAGTGTTGGGAAGCGTACGGTCATGCACTTTGGTAGAAGAAATGAAAGGGTTGATTGGTTTCTAAATGGAGAGAAAATATAAAAAAAAACAAAAGAATTCAGATGAATGAGGGGGTGACCTCATTGAAACCTATCGAATGGTGATAAAGTGGATGAGGAGAGGATGTTTCCTGTGGTGGGAGAGTCTAAGACCAGAGGACAAAGCCTCGGAATAGAGGGGCATCCTTTTCGAATGGAGTTGAGGAGGAATTTCTTTAGCCAGACAGTGGTAAATATGTGGGATTCTTTGCCACAGGCAGCTGTGGAGACCAAGTAATTGGGTATATTGAAGGCAGAGGTGGATCGACTCTTGATCGGTTAGGGCATAAAAGGACATGGGAAGAAGGCAGGAGATTGGCGCTGAGAGGTAAATTGGATCAGCCCTGATGAAATGGTGGAGCAGACTCGATGAGCCAAATGGCCTAATTCTGCTCCGATGTCATGGGTCTGATGGTCTAATAAGGTGTTGCTCCTCCACCCTGAGGAGAGGCCAAGAAGAGGCCATAGTCCGAAATGTTGCAATAGTAGAGGCCATTCTAATAACAAACCATTGTAATAGCTTCTACCCTGCTGATATCAGACTCTCGTGGATGAAATTTTGACCTTTCAATGTACGACATCACTGCCTCACACTTTTTCTGTAACACTATATTCTGCATTCTGAATTGTTTTTATTTTGTACTACTTGAATGTTCTTATGTATGGAATGATCTGTCAGGATGGAATGCAAATCCGACAATAAACCAATTGCCATCAACTCAAATCTACCATCATAGAAGATACTGATGGACAATCAGCAGTAGAAGAAGTTCATCAGGCAGTGTATCAGAAAGAGCTGGCACCTATTCAACTCCTGGGAGCTAGCTTCCTGTAAAACCCGAGGGCACCCTTGCATCTGCACACTGCAACAATGGAAGCTTTTCTTTATTGTGTCCCTGGATGTATATGCCTCTCGATTCTAACTATATTTGTCATGAGCAAAGTGATTCAATCTTTCAATATAAAAAAAAACAGGATATCTGTACTTCATTATAAAATAACCATTTCCACAGCTGGAAACAACCTGTGGACCAAGTGCTGACAGTTCCTCAGCTTTTTTTTTACCGTATATTTATTTATAAACTCTTAACAGAGTCTAACTTTGGATTTATAGCCAATAGAATACTTTATCAGTAGAGTAATCGACACAGCGTGGAGACAGACTCAATGGCCATCGAGTCCATGCTGCCATCAGCCAACTATATACAGAAACCTACACCAATCCCATTGTTAAATCTCCTCATATTCTCATTAGCACACCATGGATTCTACCACTCCCCTGCACACAACAGACAATTAACTTGCCGGACAGCATGTATTTAGGATGTGGGAGGAAACCAGAGAAGGTGCAAACTCCACACAGACAGAATGGGTGCACAATTGAATCCGACTCTCCGGTGTTCGAAGGCAGTGGCACTCTTAGCTGCAGTGTTGTGGATTGTCTGATTATTTCTAACTTTCCTTTCAAATTCTACTTTGTTTATCTTGTTCTAATGAAAAATGCCTCTCTTGTTTTTAATATGTTTTGTCTAGCTTGCTGCCTATCAGTACAGAACCACTTTTCATCTGTGAAGTCCAAATTTGCCTTTAGTCAACATCTCACAGTGTCCACCACAGGGAAAGGGCAGCACGAATTTCCCCTCCAAAATCTCCACCAAGTTACACGCTATCCTGACTTGGATGTATCATGCTCTTCCTTCCTCATTGCTTGATCGAAACCCTGGAATTCTTTCCCAATGACACCGATGAACTGAGTATCTATATTGGAAGGATGAAGGCATCCTTTATACTCTTCAGAAAGTGCCACCTTGCCCAGGGCAGGTAGGAATGGGCAAGAAACACTGACCTGGCCAGCCTGAAGATATAAATAAATGAGAAAAGATTTCCTGGGAAGTTGGACAGGGTTTTCAATGTTGTCACAAGGAATGAGAGGAGGAGTACATGGATGGGGCAGGAGGAGGGGCTGTGATGGTAAAAGCTCGAGCTCGGTTCAAGAAACCTCTTGTTAAGCCCGTCAGACATTGAAGGGATTTGCTGAAGCCCATACGTTAGTTCATCTCCGATCACTGGGGGACTAGGTAACCCTTTAGTGAAATATTTCCATTCAGTCTGCGTGGTAACCTCAGGCTTAGTGTTGCCTGTCACTAAAACTATGCCGCTTCTGCTCCGTGCTCAATCTGTAACCCTCTCAGTGGGAGTTTGTGGAGACCCTATCTAACCGCCAAGTATATAGCAGCTATCTTAAATCAGCTCAGCAATTGCAGGTTTTTTAACCCCATCCTTTAGTGTCATTACCTATCTCATTGATGTTCTGTGGTTCTCTCACTATCTTCCCCTTTTCTCCCCCTTCCCCTCCTCCTTTCTGTGCACTGTAGAACTTACTTTACCTGTGATGTTTGCCACTACTCATGAAGATGATTAAACCAAAATGTTCCAGAGCTGCTGATGTTTCCTGGTTTCATCCCTCAGTGATACCTCTAGAACATTCTGGATCAATCCTTCTGGATTATCTCACTCACCAACCTGTACTGGAGGGATATAGAAACATAGAAACACAGGAAACCTACAGCATAATACAGGAGCTCCGGCCCACAAAGCTGTGTTAAACATGTCCTTACCTTAGAAAGTACCTAGGATATATGTCTTCCTCTCAATGCGACTTCTCTTGTTTCTGTATGCCTGATGAATTGCTTCTTAACTACAATTAGAGTATGGTAGAGCACAGGAACAGGCCATTCAGCCCACAATGTGTTGCTGAACCAGCAAAAAAGCAGATCAAAAACACCCAAACACTAATCCCTCCTACCTTCAGAATGCCCAGATCCCTCCATCTTCCTTATATCCATGTGCCTATCCAGATGTCTCTTAAAAGCCTCTAATGTATTTCCCTCTACCACCATACCAGGCTGCACATTCTCAGACATCCACGATTTTTTGAGTAAAAAGCTTACCCCTCACATTCCCCTTTGAACCTACCCCCTTTCACCTTCAATGCATGCCCTGGTATTAGACATTTCAACTCTAGTTCCGGTCCACTCTATCTGTGCCTCTCATAATCTTGTAAACCTCTATCAGATCTCCACTCAGCCTCTGCCGCTCCAGAGAAAACAACCCAATGTTATCCAGCCCTTGTGATAGCACATGCCCTCGAAACCAGGCAGCATTCTTGTAAACCTCTTCTGCACCCTCTCCAAAGCCTCAACATCCTTCCTAGAGTGGGGCGATCAGAATTGTATGTAATATTCAAGATGTGGTCTAACTAGACTTCTATAACCTTGTAACATAGCCTACTACCTTTTGAACTTGGTACCTCAATTAATAAAAGTAAGCACTCCCTAAGTCTTCTGAACCACATTATGGACCTCGGTAGCCACTTTCAAGGAACTATGAACTTGGATCATAAAATCTCTCTGCTCAGCAACAGTGTTAAGGATCTTGTCTTTAACATTGAACAGTCTCCTTGCATTTCCCTTATTGAGGGGCAACACCTCACATTTATCTGGGTTAAACTCCATTTGCCATTTCTCTGCCCATGTCTGCAACTGATCTATATCACACTGTATTCTTTACCAATCTTCTGCACTATCTGCAACTCCACCAACCCTGGAATCAATCACAAACTTACTAACCCACCCATCTACATTTCCATCCAGGTCACTTATACATGATACATTGTTCTACTGTAAGATAGGGGCCCGAATCAAATACATCTGCTTTCAAATAGCACTCTATGAGTAGTTCTCCAAGAAACATGAATACAAATAACAAAGAATAAATGTAATAAGATTTCCAATTGTCCTAATTAACAATCTATGTGATGACAATTGCTCAAACTCGTCCTCCCTCCCTCACAAAAGTTAAACTTGTATAATCATGTTGGGTTGGTGAGGGTGAGCTTTATCCTGTTCGTTAAACCAACATTTTCAGTCCATCAACAAGGTATTATGGCAAGAAGCTGTGTAACATTGATACGTACTGTAAATACTTCCTCTAAAGTGAATGTCACTTCTGTTTAGGGACTAATTCAACAGCTGCTGTTTGTTATGGGAAAGCCAACTGCAGCCAAAGAGCATTGCACAAGGTACCATCCAACTTGTAAGGTGACATCCAAAGATGAGCCTGTCCTCAGCGGTCCCGACTCCCATGAAGGAAACTATTTTCTCTCCGTGCGGTCAGAGGTAAAGATTTCTACTACGTGAATAGGAAGTGCTCGTGTTTCCAAAATCCAAAATGTTCTTTCCACCCCAGTGTGATTGATATCATCAATGTGTCTCCATCCTCAGACGACCAGTCTGTCTGCTGTTTGTTTATCAATTGTGTGATTACGGTACCAGATCATTTTTCATCTCTGTTGTAGCTGTGACATTCACCTCATCCTTTATAAGTGGGCAGTGCATTTGTCTCCAGAATAGCTTGTCTATTTTAACAGCTTCCGGGAGATGGGCAAGTGCTACTGGAGAGGATGAGTGTGTTGTGTGCCACACACATGGGTGCCTTGTGTTGTTTCTGCCTGTAAAACCCGAGAAGTGTCTTTTTTCCCTTTTCCTGGTAACGTTATGTGTATGAGCACCCGGGAGGGATTATGATCTCTATATTTTGAGAGCCTTGACTAATCAGAGGGATAGGCAAGTGGAAATAATGATCACATTATCATTGTGGAGCTAAAAATGTCCCTTTGCTCTAAAAGTTCTGAATCAAGGCCTACTGAAACTGATTTATGTAGTAAATTCTTTTATAAATATTTAACCGTCACCTAATTGCTGAAGCTTTGCAGGTTTGGACTAAGTACCATCTCATTGGAGAGCAAGTAATGGTAAGTGGGTTTAGTGCATTAGAATCATCATTGATATATCAGGCACAATAGTTTCAGCCTATGTGACTGATGCTTTTACAGATTTTTGTCCAGCAGTCAAGGTGAATGATCCTGCTCTAGCTGCACACCACAAAACGCTGGAGGAACTCAGCGGGCCAGGCACCAGAAAAGAGTACAGTCGATGTTTCGGGGCGAGGCCCTTCATGAGGACAGACACATAAAGTGCTGGACTGCTGAAGGATTTTGGCCTGAAACGTCGACTGTACTCTTTTCTACCGACGCTGCCTGTCCTGCTGAGTTCCTCCAGCATTCTGCGTGCGTTGCTCGGATTTCCAGCATCTGCAGGTTTCCTATTGTTTGAGATTCATTTTAGAACTAAGGTCAAGTTTTCTGTTGCTGCATTTTTTTTTAAGAGTGAGCAATTTCCAGTGAAATCGGAAATAAGATGGCAGATGAATCGCATGGAGCACACGTGAAGCGGCTGCTTCCACATTTAATTATGATCACAAACGTACCTGAAGAATTGTTGACATTGAAGACCTCAAGCAGCTATAATTTATGATTAAAAATCATGCACCAGTCCTAACTAGACAGCTTAGAAGCAGTGCAGTAATTTCATGGCAGGTAGTTAAAATTAGCCCAGGTACAACCTCAGCAGCCGCCAAACGAATATGGATAATAGAATAATCATTCTCCAAGATGCAGGATTCATCTGGTGGGGCACAGCAGGTCAGGCAGCACCTATGGAACAAAATGAACAGGTGATGTTTCAAGCTGCGATCCTTCTTCACATCTGAAAGGAAGAGGGCAGAAGCCAGAATGAAAAGGTAGTGACGGGCGAAGGAGCACAAGCTGGCAGGTGAGAGGCAAGTCCAGGTGCAGGGAGAAGGTAGGTGGGTTGGGAAGGGGAGATGAAAGTGAACGATGTGAGAAGCAGGGAAGTGACAGGAGAGTCCAGGTGCAGGGAGGAGGTAGGTGGGTGGAGGAGGGGGATCAAAGGGAATGATGTGAGAAGCTGGCAGCTGATGCTGAGTCCAGGTGCAGGGAGGAGGTAGGTGGGTTGGGAAGGGGAGATGAAAGTGAACGATGTGAGAAGCAGGGAAGTGACAGGAGAGTCCAGGTGCAGGGAGGAGGTAGGTGGGTGGAGGAGGGGGATCAAAGGGAATGATGTGAGAAGCTGGCAGCTGATGCTGAGTCCAGGTGCAGGGAGGAGGAAGGTGGGTGAGTAAGAGGGGATAAAAGGAATGATGTGAGAAGCTGGCAGCTGATGCTGAGTCCAGGTGCAGGGAGGAGGTAGGTGGGTGGAGGAGGGGGATCAAAGGGAATGATGTGGGAAGTTGGCAGGTGATAGGTGAAGGAGGGAAAGGGCTGAGGAAGAAGGGATCTGACAGGACAGGACAGTGGGCAGTAAAAGAGAGGGGGTGGGGAACTAGAGGGAGGTGATGGGCAGGTCCTGAGGGATGGAGAGGGGAAGTGATGAGAGGACCACAGGAAGCAGGGATAACAAAATGTGGCTGGAGGGGACATGCAAGGAAAACAGTAGTGAAGTGGCCACTGGGAGTTAGAGAAATTGATGTGCCCACCTCCGAGCCAGTGACTGAAACTTTTATTGCTTGATGGAACCCACAAAATCTATCGGATGAAGCTTGTGGTAGGTTGATGGAAAGGCAAACCGTTTTTACTTTGGCAGCTGTGGCTTCATCTGCTTTCTCACAATGACTTGTAGACAACTGATGTGGCATGGCACCCTCTTCAGAAGATCGTGTGCCTGTGGGAAGGGAAGGTGTTGTGGCAGTGATTCATAAAGAGTCTAAACCAGGATGTATTAATTAGAACATAGAAATTTACTGCACATTACAGGCCCTTCGGCCCACAATGTTGTGCCAACCATGTAACCTACTTTACAGACTGCCTAGAATTTCTTGAGCGCATAGCCCTCTATTTTTTTAAAGCTCCATTTACCTATCTAAGAGTCTCTTAAAAGACCCTATTTTATTCTCTTCCGCCACCACTGCCAGGAGTGCATTCCACGCACCCACCACTCTCTGTGTGAAAAGCTTACCCCTGACATCCCCTTAGTACCCATTTCCAAGCACCTTAAAATTATGCCCCCTTGTGTTAGCCGTTTCAGGCCTGGGAAAAAAACCTCTGACTATCTACACGATCAATGCCACTTATCATCTTATACACCTCTATCAGGTCACCTCTCATCCTCCGTCACTCCAAGGAGAAAAGGCCAAGTACACTCAATCTATTCTCATAATATACACCTTCCAATCTAGCAACATCCTTGTCAATCTCCTCTGTACTCTCTCTACGATATCCACCTCCTTCCTGTAGGGAGGTGACCAGAACCGAACACAGTACTCCAGGTAGAGTCTGACCAAGGTCTCATATAGCTGTAACATTACCTCATGGCACTTGAACTCTATCCCATGGTTGATGAAGGCCAACACACCATACACCTTCTTAACACTGTCAACCTGCACAACAGCTTTGAGTGTCCTTTCGACACGGACCCCATTATCTCCACACTGCCAAGAGTCTTACCATTAATATTATATTCTCAGAGACCTTGGCCTTCACCCTGACTTGTGCAGCTGGATCCTGGACTTCCTGTCAGATCACAGGCAGGTGATAAGAGTGGGCTAGCTCACCTCTGCTCTTCTGACCCTCAACACAGGTGTCCCTCAGGACTGTGTCCGAAGTCCCCTCCTTTACTCTCTGTATACCCATGACTATGTCACCACCCACAGCTCCAATCTGCTAATTAAATTTGCTGACCACACTGTTCTGATTGGCCTAATCTCAAATAATAATCATGCAGCCTACAGGGAAGAAGTCATCACCCTGACACAGTGGGGTCAAGAAAACAACCTCTCCCTCAATGTCACGAAAACAAAGAAGCTGGTTGTGAACTACAGGAGGAATGGAGACAGGCTTGCCCCTATTGATATCAATGGATCTGGGGTTGAGAGGGTGAACAACTTTAAGTTCCTCAGCGTAAACATCAGCGAGGATCTCATGTGGTCTGTACGTACCGGCTGTGTGGTGAAAAAGGCACCTCTTTCACCTCAGACGGTTGAAGAAGTTTGGTGTGGACTCCCAAATCCTGAGAACTTTCTACGGGGGCACAATTGAGAGCATCCTGACTGGCTGCATCACTGCCAGGTATGGGAACTGTACCTCCCTCAATCACAGGTCTCTACAGAGAGTGGTGCAGACAGTCCAGCGCATCTGTACATGTAAATTCCCCACTATTCAGGACATTTTTTAAAGATGGCTGCATAAAAAGAGCCCGAAGGATCACTGGGCACCCAAATCAGCCCAACCACACACTGTTCCAGCTGCTACCATCCAGGAAATAATACTGCAACATAAAAGCCAGGACCAACAGGCTCCGGGACAGCTTCTTCCAGACCATCAGACTGATTAATTCACGCAATTGTATTTCTATGCTATATTGACTATCCTGTTGTACATACTGTTTATTACAAATTACTATAAATTGCACATTGCACATTTGGACAGAGCTGTAACATAACGATTTTTACTCCTCATGTATGTGAAGGATGTAAGTAGTAAAGTCAATTCAGTTCAAGTTGGACCTACAAAAATGAACCACTTCTCACTAATCTGCCACTTCTCAGCCCAGTTCTGCATCCTATCGATATCCCGCTGTAACCTCTAACAACCCTCCAGACTATCCACAACGTCCCCAACCTTTGTGCCATCAGCAAACTTACTAACCCACCCTTCTACTTTTTCATCCGGGTCATTTATAAAAATCACAAAGAGGAGGGGTCCCAGAACAGATCTCTGTGGAACACCACTGGTCACCAACCTCCATGCAGAATACAAACCATCTACAACCACCTTTTGCCTTCTGTGGGCAAAATTCTGGATCCACAAAGCAAGTCCTCCTTGGATCCCATGCCTCCTTACTTTCTGAAGGAGCCTCACACAGGGAACCTTATCAAAAGCCTTACAGATTAGATCAAATCTTATTTCAAAACAGAATTCTGGAAAGGGATAGCAGATTTATATAAAATGCAATTTGAAAAAAAAATTCAAGCTCAGATTAAATTGTGACACAATGCAACTCTATATGCATAAGTGCATTGTTGTTGATGCATAGATTACATTACACAGATTCAATTCAACCATACGGCTGAATTTCACTTCCATCTCCTGAATGCATTCACCTGAACTACAGCATTGCTTTAAGAGAGTGACCATGGAGAAGCAGTGGACAGGCATGTCCCCACCTTGATTCCAGAAGCCAATCTATTGGCAGGTACCAGAGCACTGCAATGGTACAGCTGCAGGAGAAACTTCTCAATTCCTACCTTTTAGAGGTTGGGATGAGGCCCACCAATGGACAACACAAGGTCAGAGTCATTGGGGCCTATGATTTCAATCTATTTTGAAGTGGAAAGCCAGGCTTATTCTTGAATGTTTGAAGAGAAGGGTAGGGTACGCTTCCTCATTTTAATCTTTAGGTGGTTTAAAAGGCAATTTTAACTTTACCTGCTGCAAATATATAGTTTGTAAGATTGTTTAGCGAGATATAGGATGGGTAGTCAGTCAGAAACAACCCAGTCTACAATGTTAATAACTGTTAAAGTAGCCTTGAGTGAAGCATCTGGCCCACGAGATTACTAGCTAACTGGATACAAGCAGCACTGTAATACTCTGAAATTGCCGGATGGTACGTAGCTGGGAGTTGGTTATCCAGACTGTAATGGCTCTTTAAACTGAGCTTTCTACCTTGATTCTGTTGCTTTGCTCCATATGCTGGTGTCTTCCATCTGTCTGTGTTGAGCTCTTTAATCACTTTTCATAATTGTTCCAACATCCAGTCATTTTCATATGTGACCTGAGATGGAAACGCAAACACCTTGCATTGAGAGTCAGCAACGCGTTGGCTGAGGCAGTCTGCACTTCCTCAGTTCATCAAACCCCTCCACTTCCTCAAATCATCAACCCCCTCCACTTCCTGAAATCATCAACCCCTTCCACTTCCTCAAATCATCAACCCCCTCCACTTCCTCAAATCATCAACCCCTTCCACTTCCTCAAATCGTCAACCCCCTCCACTTCCTCAAATCATCAACCGTCTCAGTTCATCAGCCCCTTCCACTTCCTCAAATCATCAACCATCTCAGTTCATCAGCCCCTTCCACTTCCTCAAATCATCAACCCCTTCCACTTCCTCAAATCATCAACCGTCTGTTCATCAAACCCCTCCACTTCCTCAAATCATCAACCCCCTCCACTTCCTCAAATCATCAACCCCTTCCACTTCCTCAAATCATCAACCCCCTCCACTTCCTCAAATCATCAACCATCTCAGTTCATCAGCCCCTTCCACTTCCTCAAGTCATCAACCCCTTCCGCTTCCTCAAATCATCAACCGTCTCAGTTCATCAAACCCCTTCCACTTCCTCAAGTCATCAACCCCTTCCACTTCCTCAAATCATCAACCGTCTCAGTTCATCAAACCCCTCCACTTCCTCAAATCATCAACCCCCTCCACTTCCTCAAATCATCAACCCCTTCCACTTCCTCAAATCATCAACCGTCTCCACTTCCTCAAATCATCAACCGTCTCAGTTCATCAAACCCCTCCACTTCCTCAAATAATCAACCCCCTCCACTTCCTCAAATCATCAACCCCTTCCACTTCCTCAAATCATCAACCCCCTCCACTTCCTCAAATCATCAACCGTCTCAGTTCATCAGCCTCTTCCACTTCCTCAAATCATCAACCCCTTCCACTTCCTCAAATCATCAACCATCTCAGTTCATCAGCCCCTTCCACTTCCTCAAGTCATCAACCCCTTCCACTTCCTCAAATCATCAACCCCCTCAGTTCATCAGCCCCTTCCACTTCCTCAAATCATCAACCCCTGCACTTACTCAAATCATCAACCTCCTCCGCATCCTCAGTTCATCAACCCCTTCCACTTTCTCAGTTCATTAACCCCCTCCACTTCCTTCAATCATCAACCCCCTGCACTTCCTCAAATAAAGGCTTCCTCCACTTCTTAAAATTAACACTCCCTTTATTTTCTCATTTTAAGGCTCCCTCTACATTCACACATTGAGGACCCCCTCTACTTCCTCAAGTGAGAGCCCTTCCATCCTCAAATCAAAACCTGCTCCAACTTCCATATAACAATTACAGCACGGAAACAGGCCATCTTGGCCCTTCTAGCCTGTGCCAAATGCTTACTCTCACCTAGTCCCACCAACCTGCACTCAGCCTATAACCCTCCATTTCTTTCCTGTCCATATACCTGTCCAATTTTTTTTTAAATGACAATATCAAACCTGCCTCTACCACTTCTACTGGAAGCTCGTTCCACACAGCTACCGCTCTCTGAGTAAAGAAACTCCCCCTCGGTTTACCCCTAAACTTTTGCCCCTTAACTCTCAACTCATGTCCTCTTGTTTGAATCTCCCCTACTCTCTTTTTTTTTTGTAATTTATTTTTTTGTTGTTCATCAAACAAACATTTCTGTAAGATGTATTTCAGACATTGTACATATATATCATATAATCAGAATCTCCCCTACTCTCAATGGAAAAAGCCTATCCACATCAACTCTATCCTGCTCATAATTTTAAATACCTCTATCAAGTCCCCCCTCAACCTTCTACACTCCAAAGAATAAATGCCTAACTTGTTCAACCTTTCTCTGTAACTTGGGTGCTGAAACCCAGGCAACATTCTAGTAGATCTCCTCTGTACTCTCTCTATTGTGTTGACATCTTTCCTATAATTCGGTGACCAGAACTGTACACAATACTCCAAATTTGGCCTCACCAATGTCTTGTACAATTTTAACATTACATCCTAACTCCTATTCTCAATGGTCTGATTTATAAAGGCCAGCATACCAAAAGCTTTCTTCACCACCCTATCCACATAAGATTCCACCTTCAGGGAACTATGCGCCATTATTCCTAGATCACTCTGTTCTACAATTGGAGAGCCTTCAATTCATTGTCTACGTTTACCAGCAGAAATAACTGGGATGTTCTTCACATTTCCTGTGGGAAAAGACTAACTTCCAATGTTGTCATTTGGAGGTTGAGATTTGAAGAGAAGTTTATAAATTTTACTTTATGGGTTGCCTAGGCAAATTTTTAAAGGACAGCTATATTTAAAAAAAATATAATTTTAAACAGATTTCTTAAGTCTTCAAAGTGAGTGCGTTTTACAAAGATTTTAATGAAAACTGATGAGGCAGTCTTTGGATCTACTATTAGTTTTGTAAATGATTATTGCAAAGATTGAACTCAAAGCCAATAGTTAATGCTAGATTTGGCGTGACTAACTATTTTGTATATATCCCAGAATAAGATGCTTTCAGAAATCCTTCAGTGTATTTGATTGGAGTAGCCTGTAATAACAGACAATGAGATGAAAATGCTTTGAAGTGGCTCTACATAACGTTCTGATAATTATAAGGGTACAGCAGGCTTGTTTATCTATCTAACGTTTTGACCCTCTCTCCTGGAGCGCTTATTTCATTAATCTTTGTGTAGAACATGGAATGTTAAGTAGTGCAGGTCCTTTGGCCTATGGTGTTTGAGCTAATCATGATGCTGGTCTAAACTAATCCCATCTGCCTGCACATGGTCCATAGCCCTCCATTCCTTGCCTGTTCATGTGCCTGTCTACTTCTACAACATCCCCTGGCAGCACATTCCAGGTACCTAGCATTAGACTTGTCTTGAACGTAAAGTCATAAAGTCAAACAGCACATCTTCATCAAACTTCCCACCTCTCAATTTAAACCTAAGCTCACTCGTATTTGACATTTCAACCGTGGCAAAAAGACTGAAGATCAAAGTTTCCCATAATTTTATATAATTCAAGTAGGTCACTCCTCAACCTCTGATGTCAGTGTAAACCATCCAAGTTTGTCTAAACCCTCCTTCTAGCTCATAATCTCTAATCTATGGAATACCCCGGTGAACCTTTTCTGCACATAAAATATTTTCTGCACTACCTCACCATTTTTTCATTCTCTCTCTCTCTCTCTCTCTCTCTGTTTTCACTACTTACTGAATTTAAAATATATACTTCTTTCTGTAATTTATAAATTTTTAAATTATGTATTGCACTGTTCTGCTGCCACAAAACAATAACTTTCATACCATGTGCCAGTGATATTAAACCTGATTCTGATTCTAATTTTTTGTCAAAATCCACCACATCCTTACTGTAATATTGTGACCAGAACCGGATGCAATACATTAACACGGCCCAACTAAACTTTTACACATGAGCTCCCGACTTTTATAATAGTGCATTGCCCGCTGAAGACAACTATAGTACCATTCTATTCACATGTTGCCACTTTCAGGGTGGTATGGATTTGTACCTCAAAATCACTCAATGTGTCAATGCTCCTAAAGATCCTGCTAATTACTGAACATCTTCCTCTTACATTTGACATCGCAAAATGCATCACCTCACATTTGTCTGGATTAACTCCATTTGCCATTTCTCTGGCCAAATTTCCTTCTGATGTACAGTATACCCTGCTTTACTGTTTGATAATCTCCCTTAATGTCCACCACCATCAATTTTCATGTTAGCCCTGAACTTATTAAATAGACCACTTACATTTTCATTCAAGTCAAATATACTCTCCTCTTCTACTACCTTATGTTTTCCATGATCAAGCCAAATTTGGATCCAAATGACCAACTCACTGAAGATCCCAACCTACGTACCAACCAACTTACACTGTGAGATGCTTTATTGAAACCAATGTGGACAATATCTATTGCACTAGCCTCATCAAACATCAGACTTCAATTATACCAGTTTGCAGAGATTCTGCATGACGTCCAGAACTTTGACAAACTTCTATAGATGTGTAGTGGAGAGTATATAGAATGGTTGCCTCACAGTCTGGTATGGAAACATAGACACTCTTGAGTGGAAAATCCCACTAAAGATAGTGAATTCAGCCCAGTTCGCCAGGGGTAAAGCCCTCCCAACCACCGAGCACATCTACATGAAATGCTGCCGCAGGAAAGCAGTGTCCATCATTAGGGACCTCCACCATCCAGGACACGCTCTCTTCTCATCTTCTCACTGCTGCCATCAGGAAGAAAGTACAAGAGGATCAAGACTCACACCACCAAGATCAGGAACAGTGTTACTCCCCCTCGCCAATCATCAGGCTCTTGAACCCAGATGGATAACTTCACTTGCCCCATCATTGAAAAGTTCCCACAACCTATGGATTTACTTTCAATGTCTCTTCATCTCATGTTCTCAACATTTATTGCTTATTTATTTATTATAACTGTTTCTCCTTTCTGAATTTGCTCAGTTTGTTGTCATCTGCACTCTGATTGAATGCCCTAGTTGGTTGGTCCCTCATTGATCTATTATAGTTACAATCCTATAGACTTGTTGAGCAAGCCCACAAGAAAATGAATCTCAGGCCTGTACCAGAAAACCAGGTATGATCTGCAGAGGGCTATTTCAAGGGTGAAGAGACAATTTTGAATGAGGTTGTAGGTGATATCAGATGCACGACAACTCTGGCAGGGTTTGCAGGACATTACTTCCTACAAAGCGAAACCCAATAGCATGAATGGCAGCGATGCTTCACTACCAGATGAACTCTACACCTTCTATGCCTGTTTGAAAGGGAGAACACAACTACAGCTGTGAAGATCCCTGCTGCACCTGATGACCCTCTGATCTCTGTCTCAGAGGCCGATGTTAGGCTGTCTTTAAAGAGGGTGAATCCTCGCAAGGCGAAAGGTCCCGATGGAGTACCCGGTAAGGCTCTGAAAACCTGTGCCCACCAACTGGCAGGAGTATTCAAGGACATTTTCAACCTCTCACTGCTACGGGCAGAAGTTCCCACTTGCTTCAAAAAGGCAACAATTGTACCAGTGCCTAAGAAGAATAATGTGAGCTGTCTTAATGACTATCGCCCAGTAGCATTCACATCTACAGTCATGAAATGCTTTGAGAGTTTGGTCATGAGTAGACTGAACTCCTGCCTCAGCAAGGATCTAGACCGGGGGTCGGCAACCTGCGGCTCCCGAGCCATTTGTGGCTCTTTCACCTCTGTGCTGCGGCTCCCTGTGGCTTTGGGAAATAATTGGTCAGTATTTAATTAAAATGTATTTTATGTTAGTTTGTTAGCTTTTGAAATGTAATTCTAAATTTGAAGATTATGGTGATCTTGTACAATCTAAGTGTGGCGACACATTTCCTCACAATTAGCCAGCATTCCGGCTAAGGGAGATAGCCTACGGGGGTTTGTGAGTACGCGTCTTTTGCAGCATCTGCGTCCATGGGGGCTGGGTTGAGGGAGGCTTAAAAGCAAGGCTGTTATTTGACTGCAGTTTACTGACTGCGTGAGCACACCGCTGCAACGTGTTTTTATCGCTATTAATATACGTCACCACTGCCAATACCTGACACCCGCCAGTGCGCGATTTCTTTAATTTTTCGATCCAAGGTAAGCCAACTATGGAGAATTCTAAAAAAAGAAAAGTGACTGAAGAAAACAGAACGTTTAATGATACGTGGACAGATTCATTTGCTTTCACTGTTGACGAGACTGGTTTACCGGTATGCTTAATATGCAATGAGAAACTAGCAAACAACAAAAAGTCAAATGTCGCAAGGCATTTCCAGAATAAACACGCAGCCTTTGCTCAAAAATATCCGGATGGAGATGAGAGAAAAAAAGCCGTTTCGGAACTGATGCGGAAGGTTGATCTGAGCAAAAATCATTTCCAGAAATGGATGAAGTCTGGAAAATCAACGACATACGCCAGTTATATTGCCGCTCAGGAAATAGTCAGGCACGGGAAGCAGTTTACAGATGGTGAATATATAAAAGAATCTTTCATTAAGATTTCAGAACATCTATTCACGGACTTTAAAAACAAGAGTGAAATTGTGCAGAAAATCAGGGATATGCCCCTCTCTGCAAAGACTGTCAAAGACAGAACCATAAAAATGGCAGAAGACATCACAAGACAGCAAATTAAAGACATCAATTCAGCTGTGGCCTACTCGATTGCCTGTGACGAGTCTAAAGACAAAGGTGATATTGAACAAATAGCATTGTTCTGCCGGTATGTAAACTCTGCCGGGCCACAGGAAGAACTGATTGAGTTGATACCTCTAAAAGACCAAACACGGGGGGAGGACATCTGTGAGGCTGTCTTGAATTGTTTAAGAGCCAAAGGAATAAAGACCACCCATCTGGTGTCAGTAGCTACTGATGGGGGCACCGAATATGACGGGAACGCACAAGGGAATTGTGGCTTTACTGCAGAAGTCGCTGGACAGAAAGCTGCTGACTTTTCACTGCATCTTGCACCAAGAGGGACTGTGCGCTCAAACATTTCCTCCGGAATGCACAGAAGTAATGGATGTTGTCATTCAGATTGTCAATAAAATAATGGCAAAAAGTTTAAATCACCGTCAATTCCGTTTGTTACTGGACGAGCTGGAAATTGCATATTCTGATCTCCTGCTGCACAACAAAGTCTGATGGTTGTCCAGGGGGGAGGTGCTGAAACGCTTTGTCGCGTGTCTGGAAGAAGTCAAAACTTTCCTGGGCAGCAAAGGGCTCAACTTTCCTGAGCTGGAACAGCCAGAGTGGCTGGAAAAGCTACACTTCATGGTAGACATGACAGCGCACCTGAACACGCTGAACACAGCTCTTCAACGGGGTAAGGACGTACAGCCCTGCACATGTTGGAGGATGTTTTGGCATTCGAGCGCAAGTTGACGTTGCTTGCCAGAGATTTACAGAAAGGCACATTGTCTCACTTCCCCAATTTGAGAGAGTTCAAACAAGGTCACGACATGATAAATTCGGAGTATTTACATTCTGCAATCATTGCAATGCAAACATCGTTTGGGAAACGCTTCTGTGAGTTCAGAGAGGAAAAAAACACATTATCCTTCCCGGTCACTCCCCTAAGCATCGATCCATCCCTACTAAATGCGACTGCATTGTCAGGTGTGAGTCAACCTGAACAAGTATGATAAATATTTTAATTGCCTATTATTTTACGTATATTCATATGTTTTCATTGTTCAGTGAAATAGTCCTTTTATTTTTCAGGTTGACAGCTGGCTGACGTTATTTTTGGTTTGCTGCTGGCGGCAAATTTAAGTTTGGCGTTTTTCATAAATACAAGAAGGACTCAAATAGACGTTGAGTATTTTACTTAAAAGTAACCTTCAACCCAACGTCTTTTTTTCGGAGTTCAAAATGTTTTTGTTGCATGCAGAAATGTAATTTCATTTTCTCTGCAGGAGTTCATCAATTTCATAAATGCAACACATTATAGTTTGTTTATACATAGCATAAAGGCAAAACAAAACGTTGTATGCAGTGTTATTTCATTTTAAATGTCAAGCGGGTTTTGCGGCTCCCAGTGTTTTCTTTTCTGTGGGAAACGGGTCCAAGTGGCTCTTTCAGTGGTAAAGGTTGCTGACCCCTGATCTAGACCCATTGCAATGTACCTATTGCCACAATAGGTCAACACAGATATGATCTCAGTGGCTTTTCATACAGCCTTGACCACCTGGACAACACAAACACCTACATCAGGATGCTGTTCATCAACGGCAGCCCAGCATTTAATACTATCATTCCCACAATCCTGACTGAGAAGTTACAGAACCGGGGCCTCTGTACCTCTCTCTGCAGTTGGATCCTTGGCTTCCTAACTGGAAGATCACAATCTGTGCGGATTGGTGATAACATCTCCTCCTCGTTGACGATCAACACCTGTGCACCTCAGGGATGTGTGCTCAGCCCGCTGCTCTACTCTCTCTATACCCATAGCTGTGTGGCTAGGCATAGCTCAAATACTATCTATAAATATGGTGACGATACAACCATTGTTGGTAGAATCTCAGATGGAGACAAGAGGGCATACAGGAGCAAGATATGTCAACTAGTGGGGTGGTGTTGCAACAACAACCTTGCACTCAACATCAGTAAGATGAAAGATCTGATTGTGGACTTCAGGAAGGGTAAGACAAAGGAATACATATCAATCCTCATAGAGGGATCAGAAGTGGAGAGAGTGAGTGGTTTCAAGTTCCTGGGTGTCAAGATCTCTGAGGATCTAACCTGATCCCAACATATCGATGTAGTTATAAAGAAGGCAAGATAGTGACTATACTTCATTAAGAGTTTGAAGAGATTTGGTATGTCAACAAATACACTCAAAAACTAAAATAGATGTACCATGGAGAGCATTCTGACAGGCTACATCACTGTCTGGTGTGGGGGTGCTACTGCACAGGACCAAAAGAAGCTGCAGAGGGTTGTAAATTTAGTTGGCTCCATCTTGGGTACTAGTCTACAAAGTACCCAGGACATCTTTAGGGAGCAGTGTCTCAGAAAGGAAGCATCCATTATTAAGGTCCTCCAGCACACAGGGCATGACCTTTTCTCACTGTTACCATCAGGTAGAAGGTACAGAAGCCTGAAGGCACACACTCAGCGATTCAGGAACAGCTTCTTCCCCTCTGCCATCCGATTTCTAAATGGACATTGAACCTGTGAACACTACCTCACATTTTTAATAATCTTATTTCTGCTTTTGCATGATTTTTAATCTGTTCAAAATACATATACTGTGACTGATGCACTTATCTATTATTTATTTCTTCTTCTTCTTCTATAATATGTATTGCATTGAACTGCAACTGCTAAGTTAACAAATCTCACAACAATGCCAGTGATAATTAACCTGATTCTGATTCTATATACTTTGAGAATAAAATTTACTGTACTTTGTCACTTTCTAAACATACCCAATCAAAATTAGTTTTACTGCACAACCATACACTTCCAGGAAGCTGAAGTTTTAATCACAATGTTCTTCCCTTCCACTTCTCAAAGTTTCACAGAGTTATTTCTGAATAAAAATAACTGTTCTAACAGTTACCATGACAGTTTTTCAACAGAAACACGATCATAGAGGCAGGTTTAATGGATCAGCTTAATAGACTGAGGAGATTCAGAGAGGAAATTTCTGAGCTTAGCAGTAGCTGATAGGAATGGACTACTAGTGATGGAACAATGACATTTGGAGACATGCAGGACAACAAAACTGGTGGACAACACTGAACTGAGGCTGGTGTGACTTAGAAGTACTTACAATTGTACAACACAGTTTGAGAATTGGGTGCACAATGTTTTTGTGTGAGTGAATTGCTATTGGTCTAGTATAACGTAGATTGTATTTCACACTTTGCTTTTGTCCTACTGGTACCTAGAAAATGTCTTGCGTGGGTGTTATTGGTTTGTAGAACCTGAATTCAGAGATAGTTGTTCAAGATTCTCATGTGCTCAGCTACAAGTTCTTCATGAAAACAAGTTATTACATCAGAAAGAGGATCTGTTAAAGCAATGTTCCACAAATTAAATATTATTGAAAAACAAAGAAAACTTCAGGAGCTGGAATTATGCAGTAAAATGTGAAAATGCTGAAAAGCAACACGCACTCAGTACTGGCGGAACACAGCAGGCCAGCCAGCATCTATGGAAAAGTGTACAGTCGACATTTTGGCCCTTCATCAGGACTGAAAAAAAAGATGAAAAGCTGAGTTCTTTTCTGCAAGCTGTGATTTATCGTCAGTCTCACGCGTGAAAGCCAATTAATATAAAAGGTTTAAAACCGACAGAAATTCTTTGATTCAGTGGTTCTGATTAAACACAGATATATGCTGTGTGCATCTGATCAGGATTAGTGGAGAAATGCCTGTATCTCAAGTGTCTTGACTGTAGAAGACAAATCATGAGCTACTGGGCAGGTACTCAGTGGAGTCCTGGATCTACCATATCAAAGTTCAAAGTTAATTTAAATGCATGTATATGAATCCTGATCCTGAGATTCATTTGTTCCCAGTCATTCATAGTAAGTACAAGCAACACAATAAAATCAATGAAAGACCGCCCCCAACAGGGCAGACAATCAGTCTGCAAAAGACAACAAATTGTGTAAATGGAAAAACAAACAAGAAATAATAATAATGATGGTGATAGTAAATAAATAAACAAACAACAAGAACCTGAGATGAAGAGTCTTTGAAAGTCAATTCGTAGGTTGTGAGGACAGTTCAGTGGGGCGAGTGAAGTTACCTCCTCTAGTTCAAGAGCCTGATGGTTAAGGGGTAATAACTTCCCTAAACCTGCTGGTGTGGGTCTTTAGGAGGCTTTTCCATTCAAGAGCATTGTGGTTTCCATACCAGGCCATGATGCAATTAATCAATATACTCTCCACCACACATCTATAGAAGTTTGTCTAAGTTTTATTTGTCATGCCGAATCTTTGCAAACTCCTAGGGAGGAACTCTCATGTTTCTTCGTAATTGCACTTACGTGCTGGCGTCCCAGGGCAGATCCTCTGAAGTCATAACACGAAGTAATTTAAAGTTGCTAACTCTCTCCACCTCTGATCACCCGGTAAGAACTGGCTCCTGGACTTCTGGTTTCCTCCTCCTGAGGTCAATAATCAGCTCGTTGGTCTTGCTGTCATTGGGGGCGAGGTTGTTACTGTGGCACCACTCAGCCAGATTTTCAATCTCTCTCCAATTTTAAAAAATTGGTTTTGACTCAGTAGTAACAATAACAATATTTGTGGAAGTAATCTCTCATTATCTGACTTTGTTTTTCTCCAGGGATCTGGGGATATAACTCATGAAATAGATACAAGACCAGCCTTGACTCAGATCAAAGGAATGACAGGTCATACTCATGTGAAGACTGTGGTTAGAGACTCCACGTCGGGGAAGCCACCTGAATATAATCAAAATGGGGGCACCGAACTGCTGAATCTCACCAACAGCG
This sequence comes from Hypanus sabinus, assembly GCF_030144855.1. Taxonomy (NCBI): domain Eukaryota; kingdom Metazoa; phylum Chordata; class Chondrichthyes; order Myliobatiformes; family Dasyatidae; genus Hypanus; species Hypanus sabinus. The sequence goes on along the minus strand of NC_082723.1, from coordinate 61,000,124 downwards.
CAGTAACCCTTTCAGGACCAGGCAGGCCTGGGACAAACATCAACCTCCCATCATTCCCACACAATTACAAAGAGATCTCAACTACCTTTCACCAAGCTCCTGATTTTAAACTCAATGAAATTCTTGAAGAGACTGACGAGAGGTCCAACGTAAAGACTCCCGGTGCGTTTGATGAGGTTATTGGCGAAGAGATCTACCTGTCAGTATCTGAAGATCAGGGAGGTGTTGCTCTCTGCAAGCAAAAGCAGGATGGTGTTTCAGACAACCGCTCAGTGACCTCGCCCGCTCCGACAATTGACACCCAATTACTAACTAATTCATCGAGTACTTACCCAGACGGAGACATCCCACTGCTGTGGAAGGAGATTGATGCACAGCAGGAAGAAAGCATGTTGATAATCGATCTCGCAAACAAAAATGTTCCAACTTCCAAGAAGTTGAGGTGGCACAAAGCAAATAAAGATCTAAACAGTGATCATTACCTGGTTGAGAATGCCAAAGAAAAAGTTATTTCCAGCAAAGAGATGTTGGAGATGGAGACCACAGAAGAGACAGCACAGTGGCAGCACAAGGAACTCCACAGGACCTCAGGGAAGAGTTCATCCCAAGCAGGGATCCAGGCTCGTTGCGGAGCCCGGACATGTGGAAAGGCAAGAGCTCCTGGGCCAAGAGGACCAGTGGGGCTACCTGGTCCACCGGTAAGTGAGTTGACACCAGGTCACACAGACAGGATCTTCAAGGGTACGTTGATGCTCGGTCAATGAATTTTACAATTGGTGCAATGGAGCAGCTGCTGCACCTGATTTCCTGATCGGGTGAGCTATATCTTACCATCTGGCACATCTTCTCAAGTCCCCTGTTGTTCTTTTTTAATCTGCAGGTCTGAACTGCGTTGCAATGATGAGTAAGTGTGTTGAGCATTTCACTGAGCTAAGACAATGAAGGGGCATTTCACAATGCAGTAGAAACACGCTGCGCTTAAAATAGATTCTAGAATGCATATTGGAGATTAAAAATCCAAATGTCAAGTAAAGGTTTCAAAGGTACATTTAATGTCAGAGAAATGTATACGATATACATCATGAAATTCTTTTTCTTCACAACCATCCACAAAAACAGAGGAGTGCCCCAAAGAATGAATGACAGTTAAATGTTAGAACCCCAAGTCCCCCACAAAGCTCCCCCCCTCCCATGCGTAAGTGGCAGCGAGCAAAAATCCCCTCCCCCACCGGTAAAAAAAAGCATCGGCACCCACCACCGAGCATAAGCAAAGCAATAGCGAAGACGCAGACTTGTAGTATCCCAAAGATTTCACATTTCACCTGGTATTCAACATACCACAGGTTCTCTCAAGTCAAGTCAAGTCACTTTTTATTGTCATCTCGACCATAACTGTTGGTACAGAACAGTAAAATCGAGACAATGTTTTTCAGGACCATGGCGTTACGTGAAACAGTACAGAAACTAGACTGAACTATGTAAAAAACAACACAGAAAAAAAAAACTACACTAGACTACAGACCTACCCAGGACTGCATAAGGTTCACAAAACAGTGCAGGTATTACAATAAATAATAAACAAGACAATAGGCACAGTAGGGGGCAGTAAGTTGGTGTCAGTCCAGGCTCTGGGTATTGAGGAGTCTGATAGCTTAGGGGAAGAAACTGTTACATTGTCTAGTCGTGAGAGCCCAAATGCTTCAGTGCCTTTTCCCAGATAGCAGGAGGGAGAAGAGTTTGTATGAGGGGTGCGTGGGGTCCTTCATCATAATGCTGTTTGCTTTGTGGTTGCAGCGTGTAGTGTAAATGACTGTAATGGCGGGAAGAGAGACCCCGTTGATCTTCTCAGCTGACCTCACTATCTGCTGCAGCGTCTTGCGATCCGAGACGGTGCAATTTCCCAACCAGGCAGTGATGAAACTGCTCAGGTTGCTCTCAATACAACCCCTGTAGAATGTGATGAGGATGGGAGGTGGGAGATGGACTTTGCTCAACCTTTGCATAAGGAAGAAAGGGGTGTCTCCATTTTCCCAGCGAGCGGGGAGACGTAACAAACAACTTGCTGGTTTACGATGTTAGAAGTCCGCCACATTGCTTTTTTCAAGCTTTGTGCCTGAAAATCGCAAAGGTATCCTCACACCTCCGATAACACACGTATCTCCTGTCGCGACACCAACCCTCGATCTGCCCATCTCCAGAGCCCCGAGATCCTAGGCTTCCAAATTCGAGCGGGGTTTTTATGCTGAGCCTTTGGCGTGCCAAACAATGGCCAGTTATGGAACCCCGAATGTGGGTCCCATTCCCGCAAAGAACCGTAGTTAGCGTGTAACTCCGGGTCAGGGTCTTCAAAAGAACCCCAAAAAGGAAAATTAGAGATATTAAAGATGGAAATAGAGCTGTTTCCAAAGATGCAAGCAAAGGAGTCGCCGTCAGGCGCCATTAAACCTTCTAAGCTCTGCCCGTCAGCAAAGGTCCCTTAATGCCTCGGCCAATGGCTCTCACAGGTAAAGAGATTGGAGAAGGATGCTGGCATCAGGCTGGGAAGAAAATGGTGAGGGAATTATAGGTTTAATCCTAAATAAACAAACAGGCAATCTAAGTATTTAAAACAAAATTTGAGGTGAAATAGTTGCAAATGCTTCAACTATTCTTAGTGGGAATGTTGGTAGCTGTAAGTGAGCACTACATAATTTGAAACCAAGGTAACGGTAAGTCTGTCAGATTTGTGTTCCCTTGAACTTTTTCTCCATCAGACATTGCTTGTTACCTACTATTTTCCATTCAGTATCAAAATTGGATTATCAATAAATTGGTCAGGAAATAGATAAGATTCAAATTATATCAAATAAAAAGAAACATGATCTGTAAAAAAAAATACCAAGATAACATCAAACTACTTAATACTGATTTTTATTTAAGTTTAATGTATCTTTTCATTCTTGGGAAGTTCATACCAGTTATTGCATCCTGTGTTTAAGTCCAAGATTACCATAAAGGTTCACAGACTTTAGGATTATTAAACCTCTCTTTTCAAAATCTCCTTCCATCAAATAACTTTATGGAAAAATAAACCTTAAAAATAGTTCTGTCTCTGGTTTATGTCTTGAACATTTTATGTTGATGATTAAGTCAAAATCAATGCACAGACACATGCACCAGTACTTAATATTAACATAAGGATTGGAAATGATTCATCGTGACAAATACAATACTTTATTGTCACCAAACAATTGATACTAGAGCGTACAATCATCACAGTGATATTTTTTTCTGTGCTTCACACTCCCTGAAGTACAAATTGAATTAAATATAATAAAAATTTAAATTATAAATCATAATTAGAAAATAGAAAAGGGAAAGTAAGGTAGTACAAGTCAGGTCCAGATATTTGGAAGGTACGGCCCAGATCCGGGTCAGGATCCGTTCAGCAGTCTTATCACAGTTGGAAAGAAGCTGTTCCCAAATCTGGCCATATGTATCTTCATGCTCCTGAACCTTCTCCTGGAGGGAAGTGGGACAAAAAGTGTGTTGGCTGGGTGGGTCTTGTCCTTGATTATCCTGGCAGCACTGCTCCAACAGCATGTGGTGTAAAGTGAGTCCAAGGATGGAAGATTATGAGTTTATGCAGTGCTGAAGATAAAGTGAACAACTCCATAATGCTGTTGAAATATGGCACACAGGCTTGAACTCACAAGGAGAAATGATGGGGGAGCAGATTCTCATTAACTTAATGGTTAACAGATCAAAATGCATAGCGTTGAAGTTACAAATGCAATTTGTTTGATGTAATTCCTGTGTGAGCAGACAGTGATAATTCTGTTTAAATTTCCCCTTTAACATAACCTACATACACTCCTATAGCAAACTCTGCAATGTGAATGAGCTGTTTCTGCATCACAACAAGTTTCAACCACATTTTCAGAGCAAGCAAGGGCAGAGTAAAGATGTTATGAAATATACTCTGACATCAGCTCAACTGAAAAAATTGTACCCTTAATTGGGATTAGACATCCGAGATTTTAAAATTTCTTTTAAACTTCCTCCCTCTGTGATTGTGCATGACCAGTTTCCTTTGAAAGTCATTAGATTTGGAAATATAAGGCAAGAATTTTCATTTTAACCGAGAGCTGTCGGTGCTGGCAGTTCAGAAAGCCAATGTCCAACAAAAGGAGGGTATCGATTACAAGCTGGGTGACTTTGCCTCTGGGTAGTGTGCACATTCAGCACCAGTCCTGTGTAATTCGGTCCAGTTGTGCTCAACACAATGGTATATGGATACCATTGTCTGTCAGTCCTGTGCACATAGACAAGCACAGGCCACTCATGTAGTACCAGCCCACCGGAGTTTAGACACACCCATCAAAGGACACGTGCCTGAGCCGTCCGCAGATCCCGGTGTCCTGGATTCTGAACCCAAACTAGTTACAACAATAAAAACTGCTGATAGATCGTAGAACACAGACCAGTGCTGCACAGGAACAGGATCTTTGCCCACCATAATGTTGTTGCCAAAATAATTAAACCAGGATTTAAATACGTAAGTAAACTAATACCTTCTGTCAACACAAGGCCTACGTCACTCCATTCTCACACAGTCATGCGTCTATCGAAGAGCCTCTAAATGCCTCTATCATATTTGCCTGCACAACCACCCCCTGCTAGTGTGTTCCAAACAGTCACCATTCTGAGTAAAAAAAACTTGCCACACACATCTTTGAACTTATTCCCTCTCACCTTAAATGCATGTCCTGCTGTGTTAGATATTTCAACCCTGGGGAACAGATGCTTTGTCTATGCCTAGTAAAATCTATAAAGCACTGCCAGGTCTCCCCTTGGCTTCCGCCACTCCAGAGAAAACAATCTGACTTTGTCCAACCTTACCTCTATACCCATGCCCTATAGTCCAGGCAGCATCTCAGAGTCTCCACGTACTTCTTATAACGGGGCGACTGAATGCAATAATCCAGATGCTGTCTAACTAGAGTTGTTGCATAAAGCTGCTACATAACTTATCTCACTAAGGTTCCTCTTAAATATTTCATCTTTCACCTTAACCTCGTGACCTCTGCTTCTAGTCTCATCCAACCTCAGGGAAAAAAAACCTGCAAATATTTACCCTATATATGTGCCTCATAATTGTGTATACTTCCATAAGATCCCTCCTCATTCTCCTGTGCTGCAAGGAATGAAGTCAATCTGCCTGAGAAAGATTGCTAACTCCAATGTCATTTGCTTAATATATGTCGGTTCATGTCTAAACTGCTTTGTGATAGATCATTTGCTGTTACTAATGGTGAATCTAAATTAAAGTTTATAGGATCATAAACAAATGTTGTTGAATTGATTTTTAAGTTTCTAGAGAAAATAACAGCTTTAGCACAGCCATGCATGCGACATAGATGGAGAATCAGGCTATTAAATTTTTTGGTCACATTCATAAATTCATTAACAAATCAAATTTTAAAGAATCTAAGGTATCACAGGTCCAAGTGTGATACAAACTATCAATGATGCAGAACTACACGTTTTTAAATCAAATTTGGAACTAACAGCAACGGAATTGTTGATCAGCATGGGGGTCAGCTGGCATTCAGTGTAGTACCTGTTACTTGCACATGAGCCAGTTGAATGAAGCACCGCAATAAAGCGTGGACTGTAGCTTGTGAAACATCTGCCCTTCAGTGTGCCTTCAAGAATATAATGTGCTTGAGATAGAATTATAATCTGTTTAACTTCATTCTGATGTATTAACAGTTGTTTTAATGAGTTTGCATCTATTAGTTTTCACAGTCCTTTTCCTTTTCTCTTCTCAAAATCAGGGGAACCCTGGACCACCAGGACCTAAAGGAGATAAAGTGAGTCGTATTTCTATGGGGTTATAGATAACTTAATGGTGTTTCTGAATATGAATTATGCTCTATTGCATGCAATCTCATGTTGCATTTCTCTTTGGCATTTGAAATGGATAGAATAAAGTCGAGCTGTTAATGTGGTTATAAATTAGTCCTGGTCACCTCACCTTACCTCTTTCCCTTTTCCAGTGAAATATGCCTTTGTAAATGTTTTCTGCTGTACGGAGTTAAACTTGAAATGTGGAGAAAAAGCCAAGCCTGGTACTGATGCGAGTTAGTTTATGGATCCCCTCTTTGCTGCTGCTGTCATGAGGGAATGGTGCTGAGTTTGATGTACAAAATGGAGGAGTTCGAACAGCAGTAAAATAACAAAGCTCCACATCTTTGTTGATAAATCTTAATGTTATTTTAACTCAAATTAGCTTGAACTTGGCAGCTTCTTCCAAATATTCACCATTTCCTACAGCAATTGATTGCATCCACTATCACAATGCTGCCTATTTAAAAAAAGTCCACACCTTTCAGGTTATTGTGAGGGGGATTAACATCACATGCAATCAGTTCTTGAAACAGGCAACTTGAAGGGTAGAGGCAACTCTGTTTCCTTTGCCCATGAGTTCTCTTTTCTTTTGAATGTGTAAATCAACTACGACACAGGATGTGATGCAAATTTGCGAAGACTCTTTAGTACCAGTGAGACAAGGTGCAGAGCACCTGAACTGTTCACTACCACTCAACCCATGAGCGAGGGATGATCCTGAGTATCAGGGTGAAGGAATAAAACTTTTAACATCTCTTGCAGCTATTCTAGGCAAATGGTACTCAATAAATGGTGGGCAATGTTTGCAGAGGTTTGAAGCACCTTTCCTTTTTTTTGTAATTTTTTTTTAATTGAAGTTCATCAAACAAACATTTCCATCAGATGTATTTCAGACATTGTACATATATACACAATATAATCATATATATCACAAAATCTCCACAAAGTATTTATCTGGGATGTACACTTATAGAAAAGAGTGGAAAGAAAAAACAAGCAAAAGGAAACAACTATGTACAAGTAGGGAGTGATTTTTTTTTACAACAGATTCATTGATTTGTGAGAATAAAATAAAATAAAATCAGCATCTTTCCAATGTAATGTTGCATATTGTTGACTAGGCACATGTAGCCTTTGAATTGCTTTGAGAATTCATTTACCCTGAGGAGGATTACTTTTATTGGTTACTTCCCTTCAGTAAAACATACAGCCAGGTGCTATCTTGTCAAAGAACTTGTATCTCAATTACATTTTCAAAATCAGGACTTGTCCCGAAGAACCAACAGCTCCAAACTGCCACAGATGAGTATTCCTTGTTATCACAAAAAAAAGGTATGCACACAAGTTATATTGTGCATGATTTTGGATAGGTTTGCAGATGATTTGTTGCAATAAAGCAAATGAAAATTCCCTTGGTAAAGCAAACTCTTTTGGGTTGTCTTTTTCTCAAACCACCATCTCGGCTTTAGCTGTCAGTGTGGTCCTCAGTCAACTGAAAGCCCCTCACCATTACCTCCATACTTCAGAAAGAACAAAACTAGAGGTTGCAAATCAGTCTGATCTCTTATGGCTAGATGGAAAGGACTTAGCTTAAGGATCAATAGGTTTTCCTGTTGTATTGTTGAGACAATGGATTTTTGGCAGCACTAAAGAATTTGCAGCATAAGTTGGCTAGGAATTTACAAGACAACAAAGAGCGGTGTTGATGGAGCTTAAGGAAGCCAACATCTCAAGATTTCATTGACAGCTTATTGTTATTCTTCTAGCCTGCTGTGGTAGGATGAAACATGATCTTATGGAAGCAGGTTTAGGATGGAGATGAGAAACTACTTTCCCCAAATCAGTGCATCTGTGGAATTCTCTGTCCATGGAAGCATTAGAAGCTACTTTTATAATTTAATTAAGATGCAGTTAGATAGCTTTCTGCATATCAGGGGGATTAAGGTTTATGGGGAAAAGGCAGTGGACCTGAGTCCACAGCTGGATCAGCCATGATCTTATTGAATGTGAAGCAGGAAGGTAAACCATCTCAGCCCATCCACAATGCTTCACAATAGTGTTACTCTAGCACACAGGTAGATGTTCTCACCTGAGATTTTTTTCAGAAGATTATAGCCCTCTTGCTTTAAGATTTGTGACTGCATTGTTAATTTGATTGGATGGATTGAGTCAGCAATAAATACAGATGGAAAAATCACAAAGATCTGCTAAAAATGACAAAAAACAACATCAAGTAGTGACCCAAATATTACTTGGAGTGGATTCAGGGCAATATTGCTTGATGAAAATCAAAGGTTATTCTCAATCTTGAAATAAAACCAGGATGTGGGGTACAAATTACAATGGTGGAATAGAAAAGGTGTAAACAAAGGCAATGTTATGATAGTCCTGGGAAATTTCAATATGCAGGTAGATTGGGAATATCATGTTGCTGCTCGATCCCGAGAGGAGGAGTTTGTAGAATGCCTGCGAGATGGCTTTTTATAGCATGTTGGGGCTGAGCACACAAGGCAATTCTCAACTGGGTGTTTTGTAACAAACCAAATTTGATTAGGGAGCTCTAAGGATTGGAGGCAGAAGAAAGGAAATTATAGGTTAGTTAGCCTGACTTTAGAAGTTGGGAAGATGTTGCAGTCCATTATTAAGGATGATGTTTTGGGATACTTGATAAAATTGACCAAAGTCATCCTGGTTTCCTTAAAGGAAAATCTTGCCTGATAAATCTATTGGAAATCTTTTAGAGGAAATAACAAGCAGGGTAGATGAAATAGAGTCAGTGGATGTTGTGTACTTTGATTTTCAGAGGCCTTTGAGAAGGTGCCGCTCATGAATCTGCTTAACTAAATTAGTGCCATTGGCATTACAGGGAAGGTACTAACATGGTCAGGAGATTGGTTGACTTCCAGGAGGGAAAGATGGGCTTTTTCTGGTTGGCTGTCAGTAAATAGTGGTGTTCTACAGTGGTTGGTATTGGGACCATTTCTTTTCATGTTATACATGTCAGTGATTTGGATAACAGAATCAATGGCTTGGTGACCAAGTATGCAGATGATACAAAGATAGGTGGAAGGGCAGGTAGTGTTGAGGAATCTGAGAGTCTGCAAAAGAACTTAGAGAGAGTAGGAGAATGGCCAAACAGTAGTAGATGAAATATAGTGTAGGCATGTGTGTGGCCATGCACTTTGGTAGAAGGAATAAAGTTGTAAACTACTTTCTTTCATCTTTTTCAGTATTTTTATTAACTTTCACATAGAACAATACAGAGTACATGAAGATATATATTAGGAATTTTTAAAAAAAGATGGAATAGTACCAAATGCATTATATTTAAATCACACTTGCAATCGCAGTACCCTATATTCATAATCAAACACATACATTAAATAAATTGTGATTTGAATTGTAATAATTTTATTATAAAAAAGAATCTAAACCCAGTACCAAGATCGAAGCTGTTTGGTAAAGAAAGAAAGACGGAAAAAAAAACTTTATCACATAGTGATTGATTTATGTTATTAGCCAACATCTGTACTTTAACACCAAATCAAAGGTTTTGAAAGTAGTTCAAAATGGTCCCCACAATGTTTGAAAGTCTTGGTCAGAATCAGAAATTGAACAATGGATCTTCTCTAAATTTAAGTATGACTTAACATCACATAACCATTGAGCGTGAGTAGGTGGAGCAGCATCCTTCCATTTAAGCAACACCACCCTCTTAGCTATAAGAGAAATAAAAGCCAATATATGCAAATCAAATGCCTTTTTTGATATCTACAAATTAGAGACTTTCTGCGATCCCAATTACATACATTTCCTATGTGTCCTGATAAGAACTTATTAGATGTAATTTCTAATTTGAAACCTTTTCATAATGGCTCAATATCCAATATTTATGGTATGTTGTTGGGAATAAGAGAGGTTCTTTTAGACAAAATTAAAAATGCCTGGGAACAAGATTTACAGATTTCAATTTCTGAGGAGACTTGGAATGACATTTTTTAATTGGCTTACACTTCATCACTATGTGCTCGCCACTCCCTCCTACAACTTAAAGTGGTCCACAGGGCCCACATGTCCAAAGACAAGCTATCTCATTTTTATCGGGATATATCTCCCTATTGTGCTAAATGTAACAATGGAGAGGATTCACTAATCCATATGTATTGGTCATGTCCGAGTCTTGAAAAACTCTTGAAGAAGTCTTTGAAGGAAGTATTCCAAACTTTTTCTGTACTTTTTAAAGTAAATTTTAATCCTAACCCTTTGACTGCCTTGTTTGGTAAACTACTTTCTAAATGGGGAGAAAATTCAGAAATCAAAAGTGCAAGGCACTTGGGAGACCTTGTGCAGGATTAACTTGCATGTTGAATCGGTAGTGAGGAAGGCAAATGCAATGTTAGCCTTCATTACAAGACAGCCAGAATACAAAAGCAAGGATGTAATGCAGAGGCTTTGAAACATATTGGTTAAACTGCATTTGAAGTATTACGAGCAGTTTTGGATGTCATATCTTGGAAAGGATGTGCTGGCATTGGAGAAAGTCTGAAGTAGGTTCCCAAAGAATGATACTGAGAATGGCAAGGTTAATGTATAAGAAGCGTTTGAAGTCTCTGGGCCTGTCCTTGCTGGAGTTTAGAACAAACATGGATCTCATTGAAACCTATCAAATATGGAGAGGTTGAGACATAGAGGATGTAGAGAGAATGGTTCCAATAGTGAGTGAGTCTAGGACCAGAGGGCGCAGCCTCAGAATAGAAGGAAGTCACTTTAGAACAAGATGAGGAGAAATTTCTTTAGCCAGAGGGTAGTAAATCTGTAGAATTCATTGCCACAAATGGCTGTAGAGGCCAATTCATTGGTGTATTTAATGCAGAAGTTAATTAGTAACAGTGTCAAATGTTATAGAAAGAAAGCAGAAGAATTGGGGATGAGGGGGATAATAAATTGTCCATGATGGAATGGCAGAGCAGACCTGATGGGTCAAATGGCCTAATTCTGCTCTTCTGTCTTGTGACATTATGGAGAGACCATGTTGGGTCACAGACAGGATGAAAGGGAAGTGAATTTCCTTCTAAGTAGAACTTTCCCTTCCACAGATTTCCACAGAAATAATAAATGGAGTGATAGGCAGTATTTTCTCTCACACTGTCCTTGTGTGCAGCAAACCAGTTGCAGATGGTGTATGTGGTTCTCAGTCAGCTAATGTTATTCTGATGTGTGACTGGTATTCATTGAAGCCCTGTATACCGTGACCTGAACTGGAGTGAAATCCTCAGAGCAAGCAAATCTAAAGTCCAAAGCAGCAACATTCCTTGTTACAATCTTGTGTGATGGAAGGCTTCTCTGACCTAAGTGCTGTACTGGATCGGAATTTACCTGAACTATTTGGCAGGCTGAACCAATCTTCTAGCTCTCTGGGAAAGGAATTGTCTCATATCCTGAGATGGCAAAAGCCCAAAACCAATTCAAGTTCTGCTTCCTTACGTGCTGACTCCCCTCTATCAAATCAGGTGTGAGAGAGGAGGCGACTCACAGCTTGGGGAGAGAAATTTTAAAAGGAGCATTCTCAGGCTTTCAGTGTTTTCTGGTGCCTCATTCAAATCGTGATTCATTAGTGAGGGCAAATAAAAATGAGGCAGGGTCAAGCGGAGCGGCCATTGTTGGAGTGGACCAGGGTTAGAGTGGGGAAATTTTGGCTCATCAGGCTTCGGCGAGGTAAGGATATGGTAAATTTCTTCTTTTTCTTCATTCTTCATTGCTTGTCTGTTAGTACACCCCTAGAGCCGTGAGAATGTCTCCAGGGTGTGTATTGTGTTCTTTCTGTGAGATGTGGAAGTTCTGGAAGACATCCAACCTCCCGGATAACCACATCTGCACCAGGGGTACTGAGATGCAGCTCGTCAGGGAACGTGTTAAGGAACTGGAGCTTCAGCTCAGATGAGAAACTAACGAGATGATAACTAGGAGGTGCAGGGAGTCAGTAATCCCTAAGTTGCATGAGGCAGGTACCTGGGTGTCTGTCAGGAGAGGGAAAGGAAATGGGCAGTCAGTACAGAGTACCCCTGTGGCTGTTCCCCTCTATAGTAAGTATACCATTTTGGATACTGTTGAGAATGCCGACCTACCAGGGGATGCGGCAGCAACTGGGTCTCTGGCACTGTGGCTCAGAAGGGAAGTGGGGTGGGGGGGTGCAAGAAGAGAACTGCAGTAACGATAGGGCATTTCATAGTTAACACGAGATTCTGTAAACATGATAGAGACACCTGGATGGTATGTTGTTTCCCAGGTGCCAGGGTCAGGGACGTCTCAGATTGGGTCTATAGCATTCTAAAGAGGGAAGGTGAGCAGCCAGAAGTCTTGTTACAAGTTGTTACCAAGGACATAGGTAGCAAAAAGGTCCTGAAGAGAGAATTCAGGGAGCTTGATTAAGGTCTGAAAAGCAGGATCTGCAGGGTGTGTTCTCTGGATTGCTGCCTGTACCACATGCCACTGAGGGTAAGAAGAGGATAATTTGCCAGGTGAATTCATGGCTGAGGAACTGGTGCAGGGGGCAGGGGTTCTGATTTCTAGATCATTGGGATCTTTTCTGGGGAAGATGTGACCTGTACAAAAGGGACAGGTTACATCTGACACTGAAGAGGTCCAATAACCTTGTGGGCAGGTTTGCTAGAACTGTTGGGGAGGGTTGGAACTAATTTGTCAGTGATAGGGCTGAGGATGGGACAGTTGGCATACAAGCAAATGCAGTGTTTAGTGAGTCTGTCAGGAAGGACAGGCTGATGACAGGGCAAAAATGTAGTAAGAGGGATGAGTTGCAGCAGAGTAGGGGGACAAAATTGAAAAGGATGAAGGATACAGAATTGAAGGTGTTATATCTGAATGCATTCAGTCTACAGAATAAGGCAGATGATTTTGTAGTGCAGTTAGAGTTCGGTAGGTGTGCTGTTGTGGTTATCACTGAGTCATGGTTGAAAGAAGATTCCAGTTGGGAATTTAACGTCCAAGGATACACATTGTACTGAAAGGACAGGAAGGTTTGCAGAGAGAGAAGGGTGGCTCTGTTGGTAAAAAATGAAATCAAATCCTTAGAATGAGATGGCATAGGACTGAAGGTGCAGATTCCTTGTGGGCAGCATTAAGAAAATGGAAGGGTAAAAAGACTCTGATGGGAATTATATGCAGGCCTCTGAACAGTAGCCAGAATGTGAGCTACAAATTACTACAAGAGACAGAAAAAGCATGTCAAAGGGGCAATTTTACAAGTGTCATGGGGGATTTCAATTTGCAGGTAGAGTGGGAAAGGCAGGTTCACGCTGTATCCCAAATGAGGGAATTTGTAGAATGCCTATGAGGCAGCTTTTTAGAGCAACTTAGGGTTCAGTACATTAGGGGAAAGGCTATTCTGGGTTGGGTGTTGTGTAATGAACTGGATTTGATTAGGGAGCTTAAGGTAAAGGAATCATTACCCTGCAATTTGAGAGGGAGAAGCTAAAGTCAAATGTATCAGTATTACAGGAGAGTAAAGGGAATTACAGAGGCAAGAGAGAGCAGCTGGCCAAAACTTATTGGAAAGGAACACTAGCAGGGACGACGGTAAAGCAACAATGGCTGGAGTTTCTGGGAGCAATTCGAAAGGCACAGGATAAATACATCCCAAAGATAAAGAAATATTCTAAAGACAGAATAATGCAACTCTGACTGACTCGGGAAGTCAAAGCCAACATAAAAGTAAAAGAGAGGGCATATATTAGAGCAAGAATTAGCGGGAAGTTAGAGGATTGGGAACCTTTTAAAAGCCAACAGAAGGGAATGAAAAACACCATAGGTAGGGACAAGGTGACATATGAAGGTAAGCTAGCCAATAAAGGTTATCCTCAAAGAAGTTACCAGAAGTTTTTATAGAGGGAAGTATAAAGAGTAGAAGAGAGGCGGGAGTAGATATCGGACCACTGGGGAGGTAGTGATGGAGGACATGGAAATGGTGGACAAACTGAATAAGTATCTTGCATCATTCTTCATCATGGAAAATACTAGCAGTATGCTAGAAGTTCAAGAGTATCAGGGGGCAGAAGTGAGTTCAGTTGCTATTACCAAGGAGAAGGTGCTTGGGAAGCTGAAAGGTCTGAAGGTAGATAAGTCATCTAACCCAGATGGACTACACCCCAGGGTTCTGAAAGAGTTGCCTGAAGAGATTGTGGAGGCAATAGAAATGATCTTTCATGAATCAATAGATTCTGGTATGGTTGTGGAGGACCAGAAAATTGCAGATGTTACTCCACTCTTCTAGAAAGGAGGGAGGCAGAAGAAAGGAAATTATAGGCCAGTTAGCCTGATCTCAGTGGTTGGGAAGATGTTGGAGTCAGTTGTTAAGGATGGTTTCCTTAAAAGAAAAGGTTGCCTGACAAACCTATTGGAACACCTTGAGGAAATAATAAGCAGGATAGACAAAAGAGAATTGGTGGATGTTGTATACTTGGACTTTCAGAAGGCCTTTGATAAGGTGCCGCATATGAGGCTGCTTAGCAAGTTAAGAGCCTGTGGTATTACAGGAAAGATACTATCATGGATAGAGGATTGTCTGATTGGCAGGAAGCAAGGAGTGAGAAAAAAGTGAGACTTCTCTGATTTACTGCCAGTGACTAGGGGTGTTCCACAGAGCTCCATGTTGGGACTGGCTTCTTTTTATGTTGTATGGCAATGATTTGTATGATGGAATTAATGGCTTTGTGGCCAAGTTTGCCAACAATGTGAAGATAGGTTGAGGATCCAGAAGGACAGATAGATTAACAGAATGGGCAAAGAAGTGGGAGATGGAATACAGTATCAGAAAGTGTATGGTCACACCCTTTGGTAGAAGGAATAAAGTTGTAGACTATTTTCCAAATGGGGAGAAAATTCAAAAATCAGAAGTGCAAAGGCACTTGGGAGACTTTGTGCAAGATCACAAACAAAAGAAAATCTGCGGATGCTGGAAATGCCAGCAACGCACTCAAGGTGCAGGTTACTGAAATCTCTGTCCTGTACTCTCTGGAGTTTAGAAGAATGAAGATAGATGTCATTGAAACCTATTGGATATTGAGAGGCAACGCACTCAAAGTGCTGTAGGAACTAAGCAGATCAGTCGGCCTCTAAGAAAAGGGATAACCATTTGACATTTTGGGATGAGACCTTCATCAGGATTGTGAGACCTTCATACAGTTTAGGAGTCTTGGATCAGGGGGCACAGCCTCAGAGTAGAAGGATGTCCCTTTAGAACAGAGATGAGCAGAAATTTCTTTAGCCAGAGGGTGGTAATTCTGTGGAATTCGTTGCCACAGGCAGCTGTGAAGGACAAGTCATTGGGAGTATTTAAATCAGATGAGTTCTTGATTAGTCAGGGTGTGAAAGGTTATGGGGAAAAGGCAGGAGAATGGGGTTGAGAGGGAGATGGATCAGCCATGATGAAATGGTGGAGCAGACTCGATGGGACGAGTGTCTAATTCTGCTCTTATATCTTATTAATTTGTTACTTAAACCAATATTTTATAATGACTGTTCTGCCTTGTGAAATTTCTGTATCCTTGCATTTTAGTTTCTGACTCCAGCCAGTTGATTGGTGTTTTTAATCTAGAGCAGGTGATAGAGGAATATCTGTATGTGCAGTTTTGTAGCATCGTAATTAGTTCCCTTTAGCCCCTGTGTACCAAGTTAACTTGTGAACAATGAAACAATCTCTCATGAAATTATATTTAAACACAGATGGCAGCCCATCAGGGGAAGAAAGAAAAACAGTGCATGCTGCCTGAAGCTTTTGGTATTAAATTCACAAATATTTTGCACCAGAGCAGTGTTGTCAATGAACAGGTAGTGTTTACTGTGACTTGGAGAGGAGAGACTGAATTGTGCTTTGAGTTGCGTCTGAGTTGAGGAGAAAGGCCCGACAGAGCTAAAGCTTACAAAACAACTTAATCTGTTTGAGTTAATTTAAAAGCAGGAAACAGTACAGAAGCTGACCCAGTGCGTCACAGCTCCCGGCAACCCAGGTTCAATGTTCAGCTCCGGAAATGTCTGTGTGGGGCTGATATTCTCTTCCTTGGACTGTAATTTCTTCTTGTTATTCTGGTTTTCTTCCACTTCCCAACGGCATGTAGGTTGGCATTGTAACTTCCCCGGAGCGTGTGGGTGAGTGGTAAAATCAGAAGAGAGTTGATGGGAATGTGAAGGAAAGATGTTGTTAGGCCTGCTCTTTGATGACACATCCTTGCTTGCACATGTATGTTCCCCCCCCCCAGTCTCAACCCAACTAATAGCATTCAACTACCACTCATTCCAGACATCTCCTGCAGCCTATTTAATCCCAGTTTTCATCCGCAGACCTTGTTCACTTATCAAACCTTCAGCCACTTGTTCCTAACCTTTGCTCTCCCTGTCTAAAGTTTATCTTGTAGCCTGTTGTGTTTAGTTTCTGCTCTCTCATGATTTGCAGTCCCTCGTGGCTTGTTATTTTTGCATTCTATTACTAAAGTATCATTTACTGCAAAATCTTTTTTCTAAATGGGGAGAAAATTAAAAAAATCAGAGCTGCAAATGGACTTCGGGGTCCTCATGCAGGATTTCCTGAAGGTTAACTTGCAAGTTGAGTTGGTGGTGAGGAAGGCAAAGGCAACATTAGCATTTGGACTAGAATAAGGCACTGGTCAGATGATACTTGGAGTTTTGAGAGCAGTTTGGGCCTCTTATCTCCAAGAGGATTTGGTGGAGATTCATGAGAATGATTTTGGGAATGATATGAGTAGTGTTTGTTGGCTCTGGCCCTGTACTCGCTGGAGTTTAGAAGAATGAGCGGAGAACTGCAAAAGCTTACAGAGGGATTTGGACCAGTTGGAGGAATGGGCTGAAAAATGGCAGATGGAGTTTAATGCGGACAAGTGTGAGGTATTACACTTCGGAAGGTCAAACCAAGGTAGAACATACAAGGTAAATGGTAGGGCATTGAGGACTGCAGTAGAACAGAGGGATCTAGGAGTACAGATACATAATTCCCTAAAAGTGGCGTCACAGGTAGATAGGGTCTTAAAGAGAGCTTTTGGCACATTGGCCTTTATAAATCAAAGTATTGAGTATCAGAGTTGGAATGAGGCCAAATTTGGAGTATTGTGTGCAGCTTTGGTCACCCAATTACAGGAAGAATATTAATAAGGTTGAAAGAGTGCAGAGAAGGTTTACAAGGATGTTGCTGGGACTTGAGAAACTGTGTTACAGAGAAAGGTTGAATAGTTTAGGACTTTATTCCCTGGAGTGTAGGAGAATGAGGGGTGATTTGATAGAGGTGTATAAAATTATGATGGGTATAGATAGAGTGAATGCAAGCAGGCTTTTTCCACTGAGGCCAGGGGAGAAAAAAACACAGAGATCATGTGTTAAGGGTGAAGGGGGAAAAGTTTAAAGGGAACATTGGGGGGGCTTCTTCACACAGAGAGTGGTGGGAGTGTGGAATGAGCTGCCAGATGAAGTGGTGAATGCAGGCTCACTTTTAACATTTAAGAAAAACTTGGACAGGTACATGGAAGAGAGGGGTTTGGAGGGATATGGCTCGGGTGCAGGTCAGTGGGACTAGGCAGAAAAATGGTTTGGCACAGCCAAGAAGGGCTAAAAGGCCTGTTTCTGTGCTGTAATGTTCTATGGTTCTATGGTTCCAACTGATTGAAACCTATTGAACATTAAGAGGCCTAGACAGAGTGGATGTGGAGAGGATGTCTCCCATAGTGGGTGATTTGAGGACCAAAGGACACAACCTCAGAACAGAAGAACATCCACTCAGAACAGAGATGACAATGAATTTCTTTAAACAAAGGGTGGTGAATCTATGGAATTCATTGCCACAATGGCTGTGGAGGCCGGGTCATTGAGCATGTTTAAAGTAGA
Organism: Hypanus sabinus; assembly: GCF_030144855.1. Taxonomy (NCBI): domain Eukaryota; kingdom Metazoa; phylum Chordata; class Chondrichthyes; order Myliobatiformes; family Dasyatidae; genus Hypanus; species Hypanus sabinus. The sequence goes on along the minus strand of NC_082723.1, from coordinate 60,982,328 downwards.
GGTTGATAGGAATTTGGTTATTCGAGGAGGTTACAGGGAGAAGGCAGGAGAATGGGGTAGAGAGCGATAATAAATCAGCCATGATGGAATGACAAGCAGATTTGATGGGTCAAGTGGCCTAATTCTGCTCTTATGTTTATGGCCTTATGGTCTAAATCATCTCCACTGCTCTGCTTTTGGGTCAAGACTCTTCTATAGTTTCGGATAGAATGAACTATTGATTGGCCCAGCAGGGTATGTTTACCTCACGGAAGTCACTCACCGACATGAGCACTGGATCCAGAAGGAACAGGAAACCATTGACTATCTGTCTACCATGCTCATCCAGCTATCTCCCTCAGTGCAGCAACTCTACACCAGCCAACTTCTTCCCTCTGGGCCCCAGACTCACATGCCTGATCCAATGCTGCAACTACCTGTCACAGCGCGCCTTACAATTAAAGCTCCAGCCGTCTCTGTGTTCTAATGACTGGACCAAGAGCAACTTTCTCATCTCACTCTTGACTGGGAGAGCTCTGTCCTTGGCCGACACTAACTGGGACAATAAAGCCACCATTTGCAACAGACATGAAGGCTTCACCAGCTGAGATGTGCCAGGTTTTTGACCATCTAGGAACTAGATGGGAGCCAGTGGATCTGATACTTTACGTACGCTGAGGTTCATGCTGTGTGCTGGATTACACCGAGGAATTCACGATGCTCATGGCAGAGTGCTGCTGGCCTATTAATGTCGCAGTCTCTTGGAGCACTTGAATGACGAGCTGTCCAGGAGGTGCTCACTGATCTTGAAAGCCTCATCACTCTGGGCCTCCGTGTTGACGAGCACCTTACAGAACGACCCTGTAGATCATCAGCCAGAATCCCACTTCGTTCCCAGAAACATTTCAGATCGCAGGTCCCCCACCTCCAATGTCTCCAGAACTGTGATAGTTAAGGACAGCCTCCTTAACTCCGCCAAGAGCACGAGCATCTGTGGAGAAATAACCTGTGCGCCTACTGAAGAGCAGCCGACCACCAATGCAACAAATGCCCAATGTGTCTGGGACAAATCTTCGAGGCAGAGATGAGGAGCCTCCTGTCTGGCAAGCTCACCCTGGCCTCTCACATCTGCACCATAGTTCCCCCCAACCCCTGCCTCCGTCGGCTCTACATGAACGGGGGCGCTGGTGGATTCCAGCAGCAGACCACTTGGAACCTGTGTATAGTGCTTGGACTCCCTACCGAACTTAACTCATCCCTTTAACATCAGGGCTATTACAGATGTCCCTTGGGGTCTGGGGCATTCAGAGCATGCACATGGCCTGTGCACATGAACAGATCACCATGAGTCCATTGTGTCCCACCTGATCAACTCCTCCAACAATCCTCTTGTCCTCTCATCCTTGCTCTCCACTCATGACCCTCTCTTCGCCTGGTCACCCTGTTCATTGCTGAATTGGAGACCCATGTGCTGCACCAACTGCCCGCAACCTCAGTTGACTTCACCCCGTAAACCCACGGAGATGGTGGTAGCCCTCGACTTTACCAAACTCCCACAGGAATGTCTTGGCTTTGCCACCGCATTCAGTGAACTGGAAGCCAGCACCCTGCCACCACACAGACCACTTGACTGTGCAAGCGACCTCCTCCTGGGCGAGACCCCACCTGAGGCTGTCTGTTCTCCCTCTCTGTTCCCGAGACCCAAGCCCTGAATGACTACATCGCCAAGGCAACTACAGCACGGCTTCGTCTGTTCACCCCAGTCCCCAGCAGGATTCTCCTTTGTCAAAAGAAAAATGAGGGTCTTACTCCCTGCATTGACTCAACAAAATCACCATTAAGCGCATTCAAAACACTCCACAGGGCCCAGATCTTCACCAAACTTGATATATGGAGTGCGTATAATGGGATCTGCATCTGCCAGGGAGATGAGTGGAAGACAGGGTATATTAACATCCACTGGCCACTACAGATACTCAGTGCTGCCTTTCCGATTCTCCAACAGTCCAGTCATTTTCCAAGCCTTCATTAACAAGACTCTCCAAGATGTGCTACACAAGTATGTGTTCATCTACCTTGACGAGATCCTCACCTTCTCCAAGAACCTTAAGACCATGTCTGTCATGTCCATTCCTCGAAAACAAACTGAATTGCAAGTTCAAAAAGTGGCAGCTCCACACACCAGTCAATTCCTTCAGGGGTTAAGTCCTTCCACTCCGTGCATGACAAAGGATGTCATTGAATAGCCCCAACTGCACACCCTTAACCCGCTACAGTGCGTCTTAGTGTTCTCCAAGTTTGACCGCTGTTTTATCAGAAACTACGGCCAAGTTACCACTCCACTCACCTCCCTCACAGACAACCAGGTGTGCTGGCGCAGACCATGATTTCGAGGAGCTCAAGAAATGCTTCACTACCCCTCCCATTCTCAGCTATCGGAATCTCTCCAAATCTTTTGAGGTGGAGATGGGTGCATCTGATGTGTGCACCAGGGCCAGCCCCTCCCAGCGAGGAGTGATTGGGAAGACACACCCTTGTGCCCTCTTCTCGTGCAAATTTAACCCTACACAGCATTTCTATGCAGTAGGAGACAGTGAGCTACTCACTATTAAATGGGCCCTGAAGGGATGGAGACATTGACTGATGGAGCTATTCTTGATCTGCACTGACCGCCAGAATCTCTTATCCATAAAAGGGAACCTCCAACTGAACCCACATTAGGCTTTCTGAGTCCTCTTCTTCAAACAATTGAACTTCACCATCTCCAACTGACCTGTCTCCAAGAATGCAAGGTGGACTCATCCTGTCACGTCAGTTCGACCCGGATGAAACAGAGACCGGCCCTCAGCCCATCATTCCAGCCTCTCAGATCCTTGCCCCTGTCATCCGGGACCTTGTGAAACAGATCTGACAGACCCACCAGCACGAGCCTGCTCTGGCCAACAGGCATGACAATCGTATGTACGTGCTGGGGGCCATGCATGCTGAAACACTCCAGTGGGCCCCCACCTTACTGCTCTCCGGCCATCCAGGCATATGAATGGTGACACTGGTTCTGGTGATCTACCATGATCGCAGATGTATATCAGTTCAACATTGCCTTTCCCCAGTGTGCACGGTCCGCTTCCTCTAAGAAGCAGGCCTCCAGGATCTTGCGGCCCTACCGGTCCCTCGACGGCCGAGGTCCCATATTGCAATAGATTTCATCATGGGTTTGCCCCCTTCCGAAGTTGCCACAGTGATCGTGATAGTGGTAGACTGGTTCTCCAAGACTGCCCACTTCATTTCCCTCCCTAAACTTCTGTCAGCTTTTGAGACGGCAGACCTGGCTGTCCAACATGTAGTTTGCCTCTATGGTTTCCCTCAGGACACAGTACAAAGTAAATGGCAGGATACTTGGGAGTGTGGAGGAGCAGAGGGATCTGGGGGTACATGTCCACAGATCCCGGAAAGTTGCCTCACAGGTGGATAGGTTAGTTAAGAAAGCTTATGGGGTGCTAGCTTTCATAAGTCGAGGGATAGAGTTTAAGGGTCGCGATGTAATGATGCAGCTCTATAAGCTCTGGTTAGGCCACACTTGGAGTACTGTGTCTAGTTCTGGTCGCCTCACTATAGGAAGGATGTGGAAGCATTGGAAAGGATACAGAGGAGATTTACCAGGATGCTGTCTGGTTTAGAGAGTATGCATTATGATCAGAGATTAAGGGAGCTAGGGCTTTACTCTGGAGAGAAGGAGGATGAGAGGAGACATGATAGAGGTATTCAAGATATAAAGATGAATAGGTAGAGTGGACAGCCAGCGCCTCTTTCCTAGGGCACCACTGCTCAGTACAAGAGGACATGGCTTTAAGGTAAGGGGAGGGAAGTTCAAGGGGGATATTAGAGGAAGGTTTTTTATTCAGAGAGTGGTTGGTGTGTGGAATGCACTGCCTGAGTCAGTGGTGCAGGCAGATACACTAGTGAAGTTTAAGAGACTACTAGACAAGTATATGGAGGAATTTAAGGTGGGGTGGTTATATGAAAGGCAGGGTTTAAGGGATGGCATAACATTGTGGGCTGACAGGCCTGTACTATGCTGTAATATTCTATGTTCTATGACATTCATTTGGTCCAGGCCCACAATTCGACTCTTGCTTCTGGCGAGCCTTCTGCTCCTTCCTCCGCATCTCCATGAGTTTGTCCATTGGCTATCGCCTGCAAACCAATGGTTGGTTAGAAAGAGACAGTCAGCTGGTGGAGAAGTTTCTGCCACGCTTTAACTCCTTGAACTCTTCCACATGGATGTATCTGCTCTGGGAAAAGCTGTCCCACAATCTACATGCCTTCCCTGCCACAGGTACATTACCCCTAGAAGTGGTTCATGGGTTCCTGTGGAGGAGACCACGATGGAGGTCCGGTCTGCCAGGGTCCTGGTTCACCACTGCCGGAATGCTTCAGGAGGTCACAGAGGGCCATTCGAGTTGCCAAACAGTAACACGACCAATGCCCATCAGAGCCCAGGCAGACTACTCCAGCCTGGGGACTGTGTCTGGCTGTCTATCCAAGATCTGCCCTTACACACTGACTCCCACAAGCTCTTGGTCTGGTTCATTGGTCCCTTCAAGAGCACCCATCGCATGAATCTACTTACTCGCCCTCTGCAGCTGCCATCATCTCTCAGGATCACACCAACCTTCCACGTGCCCTGCCTCAAGCCTGTTGTCTAGGGGCCACTTAATCCACCTGAGTCTGCACCTCCAGAACCGAGGACGGTGTCCAGTGTACATAGACGGCCAGTAGATGGATTCACATCACCGTGGGTGGAGGGTACAGTGCCTGGTCAACTGGGAAGGGCACAGCCCAGAGGAGAGGTCTTGGGTGCTGTCCAGTTTTATCCTGGATCCATCGTTCATCAATGATTTCCACCAGACCCATCTAGATCACTGTGGGCTTCAGAGGGGAGGGGTCCTGTTGGGTTTGCTCCTGTGGACACTCCCCAACCTGCACATGCCAGCGCCTCCCAGCCTCCACTCAGCAAATAGGATTCAAATGCTGCTCATCCCATACTCATCACCTGCAGCCTATTTAACCCCCAGTTTTCATCCACAGACCAGGTTCAGTCTTCAAACCAGCCAGCCATTTGTTCCTAGCTTTCACTCTCCTGCCAGACATTTACCTTGTGGCCTGTTGTGTTTAGTTTCTGTTCTCTCTTGTTTAGTGGCCCCTCATGCCTTGTAATTTAGTGGTGTATACATAAAGTATTGTTTACTGCCAAATCATCTCTGCTTTTTGGGTGAAGCCTCCTCTACATTTCCTGACAAATGTAACATGAGTGTAAATGGGTGATTGATGGCCAGTGTGGACTAGATGAGCTGAAGGAGCTGTTTTCTGTGCTGTGTAGCTTCCTGACATACAGAAACTAACAACTGTTATTAAAAATATCTAGAAAATTAATTTAAAAATATTAAATAATTGAAAATATTTGTATTTATATAACCAATCTATTTAAAGGAACGTAATGAAGTATATCTTAACCTTAACCCTTTGGAGGTGCTGATGACCCCTGTGATGCTATCCCTGGACCTGTTGCAGGTTCTTCCAGTGGGATCCCCACTATGGCCGGTGTAGAATTGTGACTGTGACCCAGGCACTGCATTCCCCAGGGATTCCAGGACCAGACACAGCCAGAGTACAGCCTCTGAAGAACATTTGCCAGGAAGTGGAGCACTTTCAACTTCTCACTTCTATGGGCGCAAGTTCCCACTTGCTTCAAAAAGGCAGCAATTATACCAGTGCCTAAGAAGAATAATGTGAGCTGCCTTAATGACTATTACCCGGTAACACTCACACCAACAATGATGAAATGCTTTGAGAGGTTGGTCATGACTAGACCGAACTCCTGCCTTAGCAAGGGCCTGGACCCATTTCAATTCGACTGTCACCACAATAGGGCAATGGAAGATGCAATATCAATGGCTCTTCACACAGCTTTAGACCACCTGGACAACACAAACACTTATGTCAGGATTCTGTTCATCAACTATAGCTCAGCATTTAATACTATCATTCCCACAATCCTGATTGAGAAGTTACAGAACCTGGGCCTCTGTACCTCCCTCTGCAATTAGATCCTCGACTTCCTAACCGGAAGACCACAATCTGTACAGATTGGGGTTAACATCTCCTCCTTGCTGATGACCGACACCTGTGCACCTCAGGGGTGTGTGCTTAGCTCACTGCTCTACTCTCTCTATACCTATGACTGTGTGTCTAGGCATAGCTCAAATACTATCTATAAATTTGCTGATCATACAGCCATTGTTGGTGGAATCTCAAATGGTGACAAGAGGGTGTACAGGAGCGAGATATACCAACTAGTGGAGTGGTGTTGCAACAACAACCTGGCACACAACGTCGATAAGACGAAAAAGCTGATTGTGGACTTCCGAATGGGTAAAATGAAGGGACACATACCAATCCTCTTAGAGAGATCAGAAGTGGAGAGAGTGAGCAGTTTCAAGTTCTTTGGTGTCAAGATCTCTGACCTAACCTGGTCCCAACATATCGATGTGGTTATAAAGAAAACAGGACAGTGACTATAGTTTGACAGTGACTGGAGTTTGAAGAAATTTTGTATGTCAACAAATACACTCAAAAACTTCTATAGATGTATTGTGGAGAGCATTCTGACAGGCTGCATCAGCGTCTGGTATGGCGGGAGGGGGTGCTACTGCACAGGACCAAAAGAAGATGCAGAGGGTTGTAACTCTAGTTGGCTCCATCTTGGGTTCTAGCCTGCAAAGTACCCATGAGATCTTCAAGCAATGGTGCTCAGAAAGACAGTATCCATTATTAAGGACCTCCAGTACCCAGGGCATGCCCTTTTCTCACTGATACCATCAGGTAGGAGTTACAGAAGCCTGAATTCACACACTCAGCGATTCAGGAACAGCTTCTTTCCCTCTGCCCTCCTATTCCTAAATGGACATTGAACCCTTGAACACTGCCTCACTTTTTAAATATATATTTCTGTTTTTTTGCACAATTTTTAATCTATTCAATATACGTATACTGTAATTGATTCACTTATTTATTTACTATTATTATATTTCTCTTCTATATTATGTATTGAAGGGCCAAATGGCCTACTCTTGCACCTATTTTCTATGTTTCGATTATTTCTATGTATTGCATCAGACTGCTGCTGCTATCAATTTCATGACACATGCCAGTGATAATAAACCTGATTCTGATTTGCACATTCATGAATTTATGTGGAGGATTCTTAGATCTGTTGGCACCTTTTTGGACAATTGCGGGTAGTTCTGTGTGAAACCACTGGCACTTCACTGGCTCCTTCATTTTCTCTTCCAGCTCCCCTGCCCCTTCCTTACCCATCCCTGCTATCGTTTGTACCTTTTCATCCCTCATCTAGCTCATTACGGTTCAACTTCATGTTGTCCAACAGCGGACAACCTTCTGAACAGAAATTCCCCCATCATTTCAGTGATGCTTGCCCATTGCTGATGTTTAGTAAATGTTGAAAATGTAGTCTTAGGAGAGGAAACAAGAAAGGTCATTAGTTTGATATTAAAATTGTTTTACAACTGAAAATGTACTTAATATAGTTTAAGGCTAATTATTTATTGTTTTAACTCTGAACATAAGCTGTTGAATATTTAAAACTACTGCCAAAATGTAAATAGTTTTCATATAAAATCCAATAGCTTTTGTAATATTTATTACCTGCTTCTTAGAAAGGTCAACACATTATTTTGGATTCTGTGTACACTGGTGTCAAGATGAGTTGGCATCTGATAGACGTTCCTTTATTTATTTCAGGGTGCTCCAGGAGTCATAGGACGACCTGGCCTGAAAGGTGCCCCTGGACTTCCTGGTCCTCCTGGCCTGCCAACCATTTATCTGTGGAGGAATACAGATGAAGATTGGTTGTCCTTCTCTGTAAGTTTCTTCTGTATTACTATGTTGTATTACATTTTGAACTTCTCAATAGAAAAAATAAACAGAAGGATTTGTATGTATTTGGTACTTTTAACAATATGTGGATAGTGTGCTGCAGCCAACAGTGCAGTTGCTCATGTGTTGTGGGATACAGCTCTTAGATTCTCCAGGGCCATTGAGCAAGATGTTAGAGTCTGTGGTATCTTGTAGGTGTCACAGTTCAATTTGTGTTACTCCCATGTTTTCAATTTCTCTCACTCATTCTCTCTTTCTGACTTCCTACCCTTCTTTCACATTAACTCGTTTTCTCCTTTCCACTCACTCTCACCATCTTTCCTTCCTACCATCCTCTTCTCTTTCTCCTGTTTTCTTTTTATTTCCCCTCCTTTTCCTCCTTCCCTCTATGTTCTCCCCCTGCATCTCACCTCTTGCTCTTCTTTTTCTCATTACCTTTTTCCTAATTTCGTAATTCCTTCCTCTTTTCTCCAGGAAGATTCAAACATAATTTGTTTCTCTGTCACTGTTGTTAACACTTTCTAAATGTGACTAAAATGGAAATAATTCCCCTTTTTCTCTGCTAATAAGTTTTCTATAGAGAGAGTCAAATGTCACAGGTAATTTCCAAACTTTGTTGGCAATAAATATGCTGTAGTGTGCCTTACACTCAGCAATCAGTAATGCTGGATGTTTATTGCAACCATTGATCCAGAAAAAATAATAAAAGGTCTAAATCAAAGAACAAGCAATTTGTTTAAGAGTCTTTGATATCATGGTAAGCACTCCCAATTATGAGAGGGTTTCTTTTGCTTCTATTTATGTCTGTCTATTTTACCAGGTTCATTTTTGGTGCAAACCTAATTGAAAACAGAAGTCCTCAGCTGAGCGGCCACAGTGATTGAGAGCGTTCAGTCAGAGGGGGAGTTAGAAACAGTTATGTATCCCTGTTGTAATGTCATAATGCCAAAAAGCACAGAAGCAGAATCAGAATCAGATTTATTATCACGAATATAGGTTGTGAATATGTTGCTTTGTGGCAACAAGACATAGAAATTACTACAAGTTACAAATAAGTGGTGTGGAAGATAAAAGAACAGGCCCCCTCGCCCAACGGGTCTATGTCAACCAAGATGCTCCTTCCTCACCAGTTCCGTTTGCTTGTAACCTTGTAAACCTTTCCAATGCATAGTTCAGTTGTGTTGGTGATCTTCTGACTGCAACCAAGATTTAGGAGTTGTTCTGTCAACATATTACATTTTGTCTCCAAAAGTAATGCTCCCAATCAGGGAGGAATTTCTAAACAAATTTAAATGAGCTTCTTGTACTGGCCACTGATGTCACAATGAGAGAGATTAATCATAGCAATCATAGATATCAATGGCAGAGAAGTGGGCCCTTCAGTCCATCACATCCATGCTAACCTCTTTGTCCATCCACATTACTCCCATTTGCCTGCATTCCATATTGTACAATTTAAAAATGTGTCTGAATGTAGTAATTGAAGCTAGCTCCATTACTGTCTCCTCATTACAGTGGGCTCCAGATATCAGACATTCTCTGTGGGAAAATATTCATGCCTCAGATCTCCTTCATTTCTCACTGGGACATCAATGTTTCCCAAAAGAATCAAGTGAGGATTGTGTATGTAATTTCCAATAATTTGATATTAACAGTAAATATGGCAATTGCCCATTTTTTCTAAATTGAAAGGGATTTTATCCAACATTAATGAAATCCATTTCTCTTGAAATTCAAATATTCTCTACTCTAATGCAAAAAGCAGTCAATCACAGAGTGTTTTTTGTTTTAATTGAAGTATATAAATTTATTTCACTACAGCAAATGTGGTACCTTTGTTCAAGAATAGCAGTGAGGATAATGGGTCGGTCAGTCTAACATTAGAGCTGGAGAAACTCTTGCACAAAATTCTGAGGACTAAGATAAATCTGTACTTGCAAAGGCAATGATTGATCAGCAATAGTTGGCACAGATATAAGTTCAAGTTTAATTATCATTCAAAATACATGAATATAGCCAAATGAAATAGCATTCCTCTAGGGCCAAGGTGCAAAACACGTTACCAACAGCACACAGCACAAATAGCACATACCGCTACAATTTCAGAAAAACATACAGACACAAAGAAAAAAGTAATATTCCCCAAGTCCATAACTATATTCCTGGTCCTGCTTGCTTTACCGTCGACTAAAGGACAACACTTAGCAGAAGGGGCCAAGTCCCAAACCAGTACCAAACATACGTGGTTTAGGAAACAAAAAAAACAGTGAGTGGCAATTCTGTGGGTGAAACACCTTGTTAATAAGAGAGGTCAAAGGAGAATGTCCAGACTGGCTCAAGCAGACTGGAAGGTGACAGTCATGGACGAAAGAAAATCTGTAGATGCTGGAAATCCAAGCCATGCACACAAAATGCTGGAGGAACTCAGCAGGCCAGGCAGCATCAATGGAGATGAATAAACAGTTGAGGTTACGGGCCACGGCCCTTCATCAGGACAGGATGAAAGAAGATGAGGAGTCAGATAAGAAAATGGGGAGGGGAGGAAGAAACACGTGATAGTGATAGGTGAAACCGGGAGGGTGGAGGAGTGAAGTAAAGAGCTGGGAAGTTGATTGGTGAAAGAGATACAGGGCTGGGGAAGGGGGAGTCTGATAGAAGAGGACAGAAGGCCATGGAAAATAGAAAAGCCCAAGGAGCACCAGAGGGAGGCGATGGGCAGGCAAGGAGATAGGTGAGAGAGGGAAATGGAATAGGGAATCATGAAGGAGATGGGAGGGCATTACTAGAAGTTTGAGAAATCGGTGTTCATGCCCAGATGGAATATAAGGTATTATCCTTCAACCTGAGTGTTGTCTGATTGCGGCAGTAGAGAGGGCTGTAGGAATATCGGAATGGGAATGGGAAGTGGAATTAAAATGGGTGGCTACTGAGAGATCCCACTTCTGGTGGACAGAGCATAGATGCTCGGTGAAGCGGTCATCCGATCCATGTCACATCTCTCCGACATACTGGAGGCCGCACCGGGAGAACTGGGTGCAGTATATGACTCCAATAGGTTCACAGGTGAAGTGTCGCCTCTTCTGGATGGACTGTTTGGGGCCCTGAATGGTAATGAGGAAGAAGGTGTAGGGGCAGATGTAGCACTTGTTCCACTTGTAAGGATAAGTGCCAGGAGGGAGATCAAGGGGAAGGGACAGGTGGATAAGGGAGTCGCATAGGAAGTGATCCCTGTGGAAAACAGAAAGTGGCGGGGGGGGGGGGGGGCAGGAGAAAGGATGTACTTTGTGGTGGGATCCATTGGAGATGGCAGAAGTTACAGAGAATGTGCTGGATGCAGAGGCTGGTGGGGTGGTGGGTAAGGACAAGAAGGACTCTATCCCTGGTGAAATGTCAAGAGGATGGAGTTGGTGCAGACGTGTGTGAAATGGAGATGCGGTTGAGGTAAATGTTGATGGTGGAAGAAGGGAAGCACCTTTCTTTGAAAAAGGAGGACATCTCCTTAGCTCTGGAATGAAAAGCCTCATCCTGAGAGCAGATACAGCAGAGACAGAAAAATTGAGAGAACAGGAAGGCATTTTTACAAGGAACAGAATGAGAAGAGGTATAATCCAGGTAGGTAGACATCAGTAGATAAGTTGTCTCCAGAGACAGAGACCGAGAGATTGAGAAAGGGGAGGGAGTTGTCAGAAATGGACCAGATAAATTTGACGGCAGGGTGGAAGTTGAAAGCAAAGTTGATGAAGTCAACAAGTTCCGCATGGGTGCACCAATGAAGTCATTGATGTAGCCTGGGAAAAGTTAGGGAATGACACCACTTGGAACATAGACTGTTCCACTTAGCCGACAAAAAGGCAGGCATAGCTGGGGGATGTGCATGTGCCTTTGAAGGCAGTGGGAGGCGCTGAAGGAGAAATTACTGAGAGTGAGGACAAGTTCCGTCAGATGGAGGAGAGTGGTGGTGGAGGGGAACTGGTCTGGTGTCCAGAAAGAAATGGAGAACTTTGAGGCCTTCCTGGTGGAAGATGGAGGTGTATAGGGACTGGACATCCATAATAAAAGTAAGATGGTTGGGGCTGGGGACCTTGAAGTTATTCAAATGATCAAGAGCATGTGAAGTGTCATGGATGTAGGTAGGAAGGGACTGAACCGGGAGGATAAGACTGAGTTGAGGTATGCAGATATGAGTTCAATGGGGCAGAAACAAGCTGAAACAATGGGTCTACCTGGACAGGCAGGTTTATGGATCTTGGATAGGAGGTAGAAATGGAAGGTGCAGGGTGAGGAAACTATGAGGTTGGTGGAAGTGGATGGGAGATTCCCAGAGTTAATAAGGTCAGTGATGGTGTGGGACAAAATGGATTACAGCTCCTTAGTGGGGTCATGGTCAAGGGGTAAGTAAGAGGAGGTGTCTGGCAGTTGTCACTGAGCCTCAGCAAGATAGAGGCTTATCCGTCAGACTACTACAGCAGCCCCCTTATCTGTGGGTTTGATAGTGAAGTCAGGATTAGTGCAGAGAGAATGGAGGGCAGAGTATTCAGTAGGAGTGAAGTTGGAATTGGAGAGAATAGTAGTGAAGTTGAGACAGTTGATGTCCCATTGTCAGTTAGCAATGAAAAGATCCAAAGCAGGCAGAAAACCAGTGCGGGGTGTTCAGGGAGGAGGGTTGAAGATGGGAGAAGGGGTTATCGATGCGGGTGGGGAGTCCTTGCCAAAGAAGTAGGCTCAGAGATGGGCAGCAGAAGAAGAGCACAGCATCATGGTGGGTGCAGAACTCACTGAGGTGTGGGCACAGGAGAGCAAAGGTGAGGCCATTACAGAGGACAGAACATTCTGCCTCAGAGAGGGGAAGGTCAGAGGGAATGATGAAAATCTGACGTGGATGAGAGCTGGGAACCAAGAGGGAAAGGGGGTTGGTAGAGGAGAGGGGAAGGTTGGGGTGAGAGGAAGATAGAGTCTCCAAGGACCCAAGAGCTGACGGTGGGACCTGAGAGACACGGGATCGCTCAGGTCCCGTGGGGGAAGGCGACAGTAACTGGAATAACTATATGTTACAACAGTGCTGTGCAGAAGAGCATCTCTGAATGTACAACACATCAAAAGTTGAAGTGGATAGGATATAGCAGCAGAAAACCACAAACATACACTCAGTGGCCTCTTTATTAGGTACAGGAGATGCCAAATAAAATGGCCACTCAGTGTATAGTGTGAATAGATGTAGGCCCAGCACCAACCCTTCAGCACTCTGATTGTACTGAGTACCAACCAGATACATACACTTACCCAGATTCTTGCTGATTAACCAACCCTCTGCTAGTACAATCCCCTCAAACTCATAAATGCTTATCTTTTGGATAACTCTCTTATTGAAGACCATCCTGAAATCCAAGTATACAACATCTACCTGTTTCCATCTAACCATTGAGGTCATTATGTCCTCAAGGAGCTTCAGCTGGTTTGTCAAACAGAACATCCATGTCTACCCAATGGAATCACTTCTATCCAGATATCTCACTATTTCTTCTTTAATGAAAGCTTCAAGCATTTTTCTGACCACAGACATTAAGCTAACTGTCCTATAGTTAAGGCCCTACAGAGGGCAGAGGGACCTTGGCATACAAGTGCAAAGGTCTATGAAGATGGCAGCATGGGTGAAGAGAATGGTGGAAACTGCACAGCGGTAGGTGCACCAATATTACAGCTCGGGCCATCAGAGATTGGATTTCCATTCCAATGCCATCTTTAAGAAGTTTGTACATCCTTCCTGTGAGCATGTGGGTTTCCTCCGGGTGCTCCGGTTTCCTCCCACGTTCCAAAGACATCCTGGTAAGTAGGTTTATTGGGCACTGTAAATTATCCTGTGATTAGTCTAGGGTTAAATGGGTGGGCTGGAAGGGTCTGTCCCACACTCTGTCTCTAAATTAAAAATATATATATATGTGGGATGCTGGCCTTCATTATATCAAGTGTAAATACAGTGACGTCTTGGCAGAATTTTACAAAATATTAGTTAGGTCACAGACTGGTCACCATGCTTTCGGAAGGACGCGTTTGCACTGAAGAGGAGGCAGAGATTCACTGGGATTCTGTCTGGGATTGAATCCTTCAGTTATGAGGAGTTATTGGATAGGCTGGATTTGTTTCTGGAGGGGTTGAGGGGGTGGGGATCTTATAAAGTTGTACAGAATTTTGAGCAACACAGATAGGGTAGAGAGTAACAAACTTACTCTGAGACCAGAAAGGCATTGATTGAAGATGAGGAGAAAGAGTTTCAGAGGGGGAACAGAGGAAGAACTTTCTTTCACACAAAAGATGGCCGAAGTCTGAGAAGGTGGTCAAGGCAGGTATTTTCACATCTGGATGAGCACTTGATTCTCACTTTCAGACCAACTGCTGGTAAATAGAATTATGGTCAACATAGACAGGGTGGGCCACCAATTGTTGTGTGGGTGATGCTTTGACACACTCAAGGATCTTAATGAGAGTGAGGAAAATGACTGAAGTGTTTTGTCAATCAGGGAAAGCAAATACAGCTGGAAATGTGAAGAGCTTAGAAAGACAATCCTACTTTCTTGGTCAATTTGCATCACTTTTTGGGGGAAGGTAAAGATATCAGTTCATTAACAACATTAATAATGCGAACAATTGTATTGTGTCTACCCTAATGTGGAACTTTTTTTATTTTGGTTATGTGCAAAACTACTGTAAATACAGAAAATTAGAGTATTAGTCTACTAATTCTCTTCTATATTTTAAACAGCGAACACAATTTTACCAAATGTTGTTAACACACTGGCCTGTAAGTATGAAACATCTTTTCCTCTCAAGTATAGATTAAGTGTTCAATTGTTCCAGACTATTTTATTAAAAGGTTGTTTTAGTGCCTTTATCCAAAGGCAGGTTTATCAGTAGCAAAGCTCAACTTCCGAAAATCTAACTGTTGTCAAGCTTGTAGAATTCAACTACCATTTGAGGCTATTTTACACGACGAAGCACTCCTTGGCCGTTAATATGCTCCCTGCCCTTGAGTAAGTGAGTAGCCCTTGACAAGACTGGCCTGAGATGGTTTTTTCCTTTCTTAGCTTGAGGAGTAGCACCTGTGTTTCAGTTGTTTGCTCTTCTCCCCAGACAACACAGCCAGAGTCAGGAATTTACCAGTGCAAGTTATTCCCACTGCAGGAGTAATTGTCTATCTCACTCGCGCACACTGGAGTGTTACTTTACTCCGTCACTATGCAACCCAGGTGCTCAAATCGGAGCACGTGGCAGTAAACCTAGCAAACCTAACTGATTTCCTTTTGGAAGGAAAGACAGAATTGTAGTTTTTTGAAGAGGCATTAACTCTAACATGAAACAAATAAAATTTGTTATTCCGCACATCAGAACCAGGTTTATTATCACAGACATATGTCATGAAATTTGTTATTTCACAGCAGCAGTACAGTACAAGACAACAATTACTATAAGTTACACACCTAAATAGTGCAAAAGATGAATCTTGAGGTAGTATTCATGGCTTCATAGACTGTTTAGAAATGTGAAGGCAGAGGGGCAGAAGCTATTCTTAAAATATTGAGTGTGGGTCTTCAGGCTCCTTTACCACCTCCCTGATGGTAGTAATGCGGAACAGGAAGTCCTGGATGGTCTTTGATGAAGCACCATTGAAGAACATGTTGAAAACCCATTCCATATTAATATTTAAGAGGCCACGCATGACAGGAATGGAAGATTTACTGCAAGGTAGCATTTTAAGTTCTATATGATTTGTGGATTTTGATCCGATGCTGCATCCATTTTGTGCCGTTTCTAGACCCAGCCCGGAGCATTCGGCCCTCCAGGTCTCCCAGGAAAGCCAGGGGATCCTGTAAGTAAAAACCAAAATAGAAGCAGAAAAAGACCCAAAAGTATCTGAAGTAAGTGGCTGAAGCTGATCAGCAAAGTGATACAACTGCCAGATCAGTGGAGAACAATTTGGTTTCAGTGTATTATTGTCACATGTTTTACAAGGATGTTGCCTGGATTGGGGAGCATGCCTTATGAGAATAGGTTGAGTGAACTCGGCCTTTTCTCCTTGGAGCGACGGAGGATGAGAGGTGACCTGATAGAGGTGTAGAGGAAGATGAGAGGCATTGATTGTGCCAATATTCAGAGGCTTTTTCCCAGGGCTGAGATGGCTAGCACGAAAAGGCACAGTTTTAAGGTGCTTGGAAGCAGGTACAGAGGAGATGTCAGGGTTAAGTTTTCCACGCAGAGAGTGGTGAGTGCGTGGAACGGGCTGTTGGCATCGGCAGTGGAGGTGGACATGATAGGGTCTTTTAAGAGACTCCTGGATAGGTAGATGCAGCTTAGAGAAACAAGGGGCTATGGATAACCCTAAGTAATTTATAAGGTAAGGACATGTTCGGCACAGCTTTGTGGGCCGAAGGGCCTGTATTGTGCTGTAGGTTTTCTATGTTTCTATGTACTGAGGTAAGTGGTCAGATCATTACACAGAGCATTGAAGTAAAACAAGGTAAAACAATAACGGAATGCAGAATTAAGTGGGAGGGCTACAAGGTAAGAGCAATGCAGATGGACAATCAGGTGCAATGCCACAATAAGAAAGATTGTGAGGTCAGGGCTCGATGTAATATGTTGAGGTGTGAGCGCTAGAGTCATTAAACTGGAACTAGAAGTTCAAGGTATTTGGGAAGCCACTGTGGTCCGGATCAGGAAGTGCACAACACTGATCTCCGTAGCTGAAAGCACGCAGGTCTGATTATGACTGCGGGTGCATTCAGATGATCCACACAGACCGTGGCTCTTGTTTCTGGAGTTCTGCACCGTCACCCACATTAAGTCAGGATGAGAGCAGCTGGAATAATGCAGGCATTCGGAACCAGTTTAAGCCAAGTGCAAATGTTGGAACCAGATCCCAGAATGAACACTAAGACCTCACTAATCCCTGCCAGTGGAACTACGAAAGGAGGGGGGTGTTCTCCTGATTAAGTGTATCATTAGCCTTTGTAATTTCTGACATGTAACACTCCTAATTTTGGATGGTCAGATCTAGACTTGTGGTATGAAAATCCTCAGATTATATGGCAAAAGATGTTTCGCAATGCTGGAATTGGGAATTAAATCTAAGCATTAGAAGTCAGAAAGTGATCTCAGCGGACTAAATGGATTTCCTTGCCAGCAATAAGCAACAAGTGGTAGCAGATGCAGGTTTCCCTGGAATGTTTTAGAAACTGCAGCTTGATTATAGTGATGATTACAGACAGACTATCATAGATGTTTTCTGTAGCTTTCTAAACTAGCATTTTACCTTGCACAATAACTGCAATGGCGACTTGTAATTGCTATCAGATTGAGTGATGATATATCTTTTTCCTTTTACTTGCTTTACAGTGAGTTGTCATGATATTTTTGTTCTCTTAATACTGTGATTGTCTATTAAGCAATAATATCATAGTATCACACAGCACCAAAGCAGGGCATTCTGCCCAACTATTCCATGCTAACCAGTGGGCACCTGTAGTTACTTAACCCCTCACAGCTCTCTGTGCCAAAGCAATTCAAATCCTCACCTTGACATTTCTCAAATACTGTCAGCACAGTAGCTTCCACCAATCTCTCAGGTAGCACATGCAGGCTGCACATTACTCTCTCAATGAAGAAGGTCCCATTGATATCCCCTCTGTCTCTTCCCACCCTGCCCCCCATCCTAAAACTACGAACACTAGTTTTACCTATCTCTGGCATCAGGAAAATTTTCCTACTGTCTGCCCTATATGTGCCCCTCAGAACTTCAGAACCCTGCTTTTAGAAATTAGCTATGGACTAAACTGTCCATAGTTCTTCTTGGTTTATAGACGAGTTGTCCATGTTCTTTCCCACTGATCATCTGCAGGCCATGAGCTAGCTAACTGTCCCGTGATTACCATTAGAATTTTGCAATGAAGTTATAGAAATGCCAGCTACAAAAACAACATATAAAGGTAGAATTTTGCCAGCAGTGTGCTTGTATTCTCAGGGTGATGAGTATATCGTGAAGCTTGTAAATTGTATATCATATAAATTCATTTAAGATGATCATAACTTCCATTTTAACCCAGCCCAGTTGGTATGAGTGGGTGATAGTTGAAATGGCAAAGGTTTGAGTTCACCTGATCATTCCCAAGATTTTACCTGAAACAGGTAGTCCACACCTGCAGACCTAATTAAAATGTTGAACCACAATAACACTGACAGTGTCTCCATTTTAATTGCTCATTTTAGAGTGAGTGTCACAAGCATTAGACTGAAATAGACATAATGTTTTATCCATTTAAGCATTTTTTCAAGGATCTTTGTGGCTCAGTGCCCTTCCTGGTCCACCGAGTTCTTGAGGCTGCTTTCCTCCTCCTGCCCTGCCTGTATCCTTCTCCTGCCCTGCCTGTATCCTCCTCCTGCCCTGCCTGTATCCTCCTCCTGCCCTGCCTGTATCCTTCTCCATTCTTTTCTTCGCTTCCTCAAGCAACTCCAGCCGCACGTTTACCTTACTGAGGACCTTTCCCTTTAACCTTCAGCAATGTTTGCTTCACCTGACTCTATTGCTACTAACTTTTGGCAGGGAACAGTGCAGCCACCTTTAGATAGGACTGATGGTTCATGACTTGCCTTGTTGTGGGTTTGTGGTATCGACTTGGCTCCCTCTGTGAGAAATTGGTGAAATCCCCAGCTAACTTCTACTGTTCCTCAAACCTCTTAGGTCAAAACAAAATTGGGTCAGCTTTGAAATTTGTCTGAACTTTGCCATTGAATATAACAACACGCTTAAAAGGGTACTTAGACAGATATATACATTAGAAAGGTTTAAAGGGATCTGGGCTAGTGCAGGCAAATGGGGCTAGATTTGATGGGCATTTTGGTCGGCATGGAACACTTGGGCCAAAGGGTCTGTTTCCTTGCTGTGTGACTCTATGATTTTGCTCTCTTTTCCTCATTGAATCTCTCCAACTGTGAATGACCATTGATGATGAATTTTTTAGGGCCCTCCTGGAGCTCCAGGACATCCAGGACCACCTGGCAGTCAAGGTGACATGGTGAGTGTATTCTCAACCACATACAAACCCACCACCCAACAGAAACGCCTTTTGTAGCAGGCACAAAATGCTGGAAGAACTCAGCAAGTCAGGCATCCTCTAAGGAGAGGAATCAAGAGTTGACGTTTTGTGCTCAAATACTTCATCAGGGCTGTAAAGGAAGGGGGAAGAAACCAGAATAAAGTGTGAGTGGAGGGCAGGAAGTACAAGCTGCCAGGTGCTGGGTGAAGCTAGGTGAAGGAATCTGACCAACACACACAAAATGCTGGAGGAACTCAGCAGAATTTGAAGCATCTGTAGAATATATTGTGCTTAAAAATAATCTATTGTTTTCTATCATATTTTGGAATGAGGATTCATATAGACATTTTGTTCATTGTACTCTGGAAAATTTTGTCACAAAATGCTTCGAGGATTTGATGGGTGCAAGTAGTGATAGGTGATTTTGGCAATCTTACCTCTGGAGAAAGTAGCAAGGGTCCCAGAACTGAACATTTTCCAGCAAGTATATACTCTTGTGGAAGTCATGCATGGAAAGAATTGTACTGATTAGTAATGGCCCTCTGATACTAAGCAAAGCTCTTTGAAACATATTGTTTCTTACTACTTTAGTAAAGTGTTTATGGGTTCGGGCTGATGTTGCACTGTCACTCACACAAGATAGGAAAAATAAAGTAGTTTTAGTTCTCTGCTCAGAGATTATTGACTAGTTGAAGTGCAATCTCTCAAGTTGAGTATGATGTTCTCCTAAGGGTTGTCTATTGGTGGGTCCTCAGGTGGCCATAGAAGGATTCACATATTCTTGTGTGATATGCTGGATAATGGAAAATGCTTCACTCTCCAAATCTCAGAAACTCACAAGCCTCTCCACCACGTCAAGTTGACGATCCTTGGAGAAGATTATTGACCATGTCCAAATAATTGCACCAATCCAACCTCATCAGAATTACAGAAGCACGGCATAAAGTCTGGTTTAATATTTGGTAAGCTGTTATGAAATGATCTGCAGAGAGCAGTTTAAAACAAGTTGCCACACTTCAGTGGCAAGAGCTTCATGCTGACAGTAATAACTTGAAGACAGTGGCAGCAGATGATCTTGTTGGATGATGAAAAGGATTCCTTTAACAAGCAATGCCTGGTCATTGGTTTCCGAGGGAAACAGTGAGCATCTAATAAGTGCTAGAGGACAGGCGCAAGTTATTCATTATTTCTGAAAATCTCATTCATTGATCCCAGCTCAACATTTAAGGAACTATTATGGACTTCAAGAAAGGGAAGTTGGATGGACTGGTCCTCATTGAGGGGTCAGTGGACAAAGGGTGAACAGCATCAAGTTCCTGGGCATCAACATCTTGGAAGATCTATTTGGGCCCAACACATAGATGTGGTAACAAAGAACGCGTCATGGTCCGGTCCAAAGTCCGCATTCCGGTTCATGTTCCGGTCTGCGGATACCGGACTCCGGGTCCTCCGACTGTCCCTTGTTTCAGATGGGCTCAAGCATTTGCACCTGATGCTCATCTTGTTGGCTGGGAATATAAGTGGCTCTGGGATTGAGTGTAGTGGGGGGGGGTGTTGTTTTATCAGTCCCTGCCTGGAGTAACTCACTGGTGGGAGGCTAGTTCATTCAGTGAGTTATGGATTTGGCTTTTCCATAGCCCGCCAAGGTTACTGCCTGCCTTGAGTCTTGATGCCACCCCAGACTGAGCTCCCTCCCTGTCCCTTGCCTCTGTTGGGTAAGCCAGGCTGGTTACTGTTACCCTGTGGTTGGTTCTGTCCCTTCCTGTCCCTTGCCTCTGTCGGGTAAGCCAGGCAGGTTGCTGTTACCCTGTGGTTGGTTCTGTCCCATCCTGTTCCTTGCCTCTGTTGCGTTGTGTCTCGTGTCCTGCCGAGGAGTCCCACGGCCCACCCAGGAGACTAGCCTCCAAGAACTCCAAGCCCCAAGACTCCAGCCTCGAGCTTCCCAAGCACTCTGAGAATTCCAGGAACCCAAGTCTCCAAGAACTGCAAGAATCCAAGTCTCCAAGTCTTCAACTCCTAGAACCCAGGCCTTGTCACATCTCCTCCTGGTCTGGGGGTCTGAGCCCGAGTCAAGGCCCAGGCTCTGGGTCCGTGTCCAGTCTCGAGCTCAGAGTCCATCCCAGGCTCATTGTTCCCAGTCCCTCGTCCCAGTCCTGCTTCCCCAGCCCTGTCTGCGACCTGTCCCGTCCTGTTCCTAGTACTTCAGTGTCTGTGACCTGCATTTGGGTCCATTCCCAACACCGCCTTATGACAGAATGCACATCAGAGACTCTTGTTCATTAGGAGTTTGAGCCGACATGGTATGTCACCAACGACTTTTGCAAATTTCTACAGATATATGGCGGAGAGTATTCCGGCTGGTTCAAAACAGCCTGATGTAGAGGCTGTAAATCATAGGATCACAAGGGCTACCAAGGGTTGTAGACTCCTCCAGCTCTATCACAAACACAAGCCTCCCTACCAATGAGGACATCTTCAAGAGGCAGCACTTCAAGAAGGCAGTGTCCATCATTAAGGACCCTTGCCATCTGGGACATGTCCTCTTCTCATTGTTACCATTGGGGGGAGGTACAGGAGCCTGAAGACCAACAATCAATAATTCAAAAATAGCTTCTTCTCCTCTGGCGTCAGGTTTCTGAATGGTTCATGAATGATTCGGGCCGAAATCCTTCGGCAGGACTGGAGAAGTAAAGCTGAGGAGTAGATTCTGATTCTGACTGAATGGTCATCAGGGTTCCTTGCATGATAAAGTTTCATGTTAAAATAGCCCACATCACTGAAGAACATGATTACAATTACTGAAGATACGGGCAAGTTCTTTTCCATGCTGATACAAGAGAGATTGCAGATGCTGGAATCTGTATCGTCGGAACATTCTGCTGGAGAATATCAGTAGCTCCTGCAGCATCTGTGGGTAGAAAGGAGTTCAATGTTCCAGGCTGAAACCGTGCATCAGGACAGAGTTGAGAGGCCAGTATAAAGAGAAGAGGAATTCTGCGAGACCCTCTCTCACTGCTCACCTTGGACCCTGTCATCGCCTATCATGAGAGGCTAGAGAGGATCCCTTGGAATTTAGAAAACTGCACTCTGACTTTATTCAAATTTGTTAGATTTGTAAGTGTTACGGGTAACTGACACAGAAGAGGAGTTGAGGCCAACATAGGTCAGCCATGGTTTTATTTCATGGCGGACCAGGCTTGAGGGGCTGAGTGGCCGACTTGTGTGCAGCATTGGTGAGCAGACAGATTTCAAAATGCCAGCCACCCATCTAGTAGCTTGGCCATTCCACTTGAGTGTGAACGGTGTATATCATCTTGTTACCCCCTGAAGAGGCTGGTGCTGCCTTTACTCCTTGTCCATGGGTATGCTCGTCCAGCAGGATCCCTACCAGACATGGCGTATTATTGTCTTTGCTCTCACCGTTTCAATGCTGCCGAGACCAGCAGCATTCTTCCTTCCAGCACCCTATGTATCGGCCAGTGCTGGAGACGTCTGCTCTGGACACTGGCAGCTGTGAGCTGAAGAGTTAATGTTCAAGCCTGCTGAGCAACTGCAAAGCTTAAGTGCATCCTCTGAACCTTAGCCGGAGTTTGCTGAACAGATGGATATGCATAATTTATCACAGAATTGGAAAGGTCCGGCCAATATTTCAAAATCATGGACAGTGCAAGCCTTCTGGGCTGTTGTTCTTTCATGAGATATCCGTTCCTGATATTGCATTGCCACCAGATGGCAACTACATGGAACTACTTACTCCACCAACACATTAGTGGGAATCCGAATATACTGACAAGCTCACAGACACACTGAGCCTTACATCTCTGCTGCCTGCCCAATCCTCCATCCTGACCTGCTCTGAACGTGTTTGAACTTTGACTGTGAAAGTCCTACCTTATATAAATTTAATATAAAACTCATTTTAAAGCAACTGATTACATTAGTTTAATTATACAACATTTTATTTTAGCTTGAGGAAGTCAGTTCAACGTGGTGAACTAAAATTAACCATCCAAAAAAAGCAGCAAAGTTATTTACCAGTGCAGTAAAAAGTCCTCATACCAATGGGTAAAAAAAAACCAAATTGCACGAAGTCATTTTTTAAGTGTCAAATCCCTTCTGCTGTTGAGGTTTGCAACCACAGATTCAGTTCAATCAGTCTTCCACAAAATGTATTGGTAGTCAGCAGGAATTGGAGGAGGATTTTAATAGCAGGTGATTTTAACTTTCCTAATATTAATTGGGTCTACCAGTGCCTAGAGACCAGATGGATGAAAACTTGCTGAGTGCATCTGGAGCAACATAGACAGTTGTACTGGAGAGGGAACAAAGCTCAACCTACTCTTTCGAAATGACATTATTGATTTGTGATTAGGGGAGAGTACTATGGGACCAGTGGTCATAACTCTTAACAGTTTCAAAATAATTGTGGAAAAAGATAGGACTGGTCCACATGCTATAAATTGGGGCAACTAATTTTGAGGTAATGGGACAGAAACTTACTGCGGGTTGATTGGGAGAAGTTGTCAGAAGATAAAAGGAACTGGAGCAGAGGTGCTAGACGAAGTAATTACATCGGGTCTCACTAACGTAAAGGAAGCCGTATCGGGAGCACTGGATATTGTACTCTGGTGAGACCTGAGGTAACTTGATGGACTGCTTTATCAAGCACCTCTGCTCCATCTGCAGTGGTCAACCATTTTAATTCCTGTCCCCTTTCCCACTCCAACGTGTTGGTCTATGGCTTCCACAATGAGGCCTCTCTCAGGTTTAAAGGAGCCACACCTCATATTCCACCTGGGTAGCCTCCAATCTGATGGCATGAACATCGATTTCTCCAACTTATGATTTTTTTTTCTCTGCACCTTCTTCAATTCCCCACTCTGGTTTCTTACCTCTTCTCACCTGGTGCCCCTCATCTTTCCCTTTCTCCCATGATCCACTCTCCAGATTACTTCTTCTCCAGCCCTTTGCCTTTTCTATCAATCACCTCCCAGGTTCCTACTTCACCCCCTTCCCCATCCACCTGCCTTCACCTGTTGCCTTCCAGCTTGGCCTACTTTTCCTCCCGCCACCTTTTTATTCTGGCATTTCCCCCCCCCCCCCCCTTTGCCAGTCATGATGAAGGGTTTGGGTCTGAAATGCCAACTGTTTATTCATTTCTACAGATGCTGACTGACCTGCTGAGCTCCTCTAGTGTTCTGTGTGTGTTGTTCTGGCATCAAGTGAATCCTTAAGGAGTATAAGGGATATAGGAATACACTTAACAATAGACAATAGGTGCAGGAGTAGGCCATTCAGCCCTTTGAGCCAGCACCACCATTTACTCTGATCATGGCTGATTATCCACAATTAGTACCCCATTCCTGCCTTCTCCCCATATCCCTTGACTCTGCTGTCTTTAAGAGCTCTATCTAACTCTTCCTTGAAAGCATCCAGAGAATTGGCCTCCACTGCCTTCTGAGGCCGAGCATTGCATAGATCCACAATTCTCTGGGTGAAAAAGTTTTTCCTCAGCTCCGTTCTAAATGGCCTACCCCTTATTCTTAAACTGTGGCCTCTGGTTCTCGACTCCCCCAACATCGGGAACATGTTTCCTGTCTCTAGCATGTCCAATCCCTTAATAATCTTATATGTTTCAATCAGATCCCCTCTCATCCTTCTAAATTCCAGTGCATACAAGCCCAGTCGCTCCAATCTTTCAACATATGACAGTCCCGCCATTCCAGGAATTAACCTTGTGAACCTATGCTGCACTCCCTCAATAGCAAGAATGTCCTTCCTCAAATGTGGAGACCAAAACTGCACACAATACTCCAGGTGGGGTCTCACCAGGGCCCTGTACAACTGCAGAAGGACCTCTTTGGTCCTATACTCAACTCCCCTTGTTATGAAGGCCAACATGCCATTAGCTTTCTTCACTGCCTGCTGTACCTACATGCTGACTTTCAGTGACTGATGAACAAGGACACCCAGATCTCATTGTACTTCCCCTTTTCCTAACTTGACACCATTCAGATAGTAATCTGCCTAAACAAGGAAATTAGAAAAGTGGAAAAGGGAACATGAGGCATCCGTGGTAGTTAAGGTGAAGGAAAATTCTCCTGTAAGTGTATCAGAGCAGAGGTAACAATGGAGAGACTAGCTTCCCTTTAAGGATCAATATACTAATCTACATGTACAACCGCAGAAGATGGGTGAAGCGCTAAATAAACACTTTGCATCTGGAAAGTAGGAGATTGAGGGTTGAACTGATAAAGGTATATAAAATCATGATGGGCACAAGCAGGGTAATTTTCCAAGGCAGGTGTCTCTAAAAACAAGAAATAGTAGGTTCAAGATTGCAGGCAGCTTTTTCGTGCAAAGGGTGGTGCATATTTGGAATGAGCTACCATAAATAGTGGTTGAGGCAAACTCATTAGTAACATTTAAAAACTATCTGGTTAAGTACATAGATGGGGGAGGTTTAGAGGGATATGGCCAAATGCAGGCAGTTGAGACCAGCTTGCTGGGCAACACAAACATCATGGATGACTGGCTGTAGGTAGGCCTGAAGTGCATAATGGTGAAAAATCCCCATGGTCTGACAAGGTGTGTCCTCGGACGTTGTGGGAAGCAAGGGAAGAGATTGCTGGGACTCTTGACAGATATTTTTTGCATCTTCATTAGCCAGCAGAGGACCGGAGGGTAAATGGTGTGCTTTTATTTATGAAGGGTTGCAAGGACAACCCAGTGAGCCTGCCATCAGTGGTGGGAAAGTTACTGGAAGGGATTATGAGAGGCAGGAGTTATTTGCATTTGGAAACACGAGGACTGATTGGGGACAGTCAGCATGACTTTGATCATTGGTGATGATGTCTTCCATATTTAGTGAGTTTTTTGAGGAGCTGACTAAAAGGGTTGATTTGTGTACGGTGGTCTACTTGCTCCACACGGATGTTAGCAAGGCCTTTGACAAGGCCCCACTCCAGTTGAATGGTTAAATACAGGGTGAGGTAGCAATTTCGAATCAAAATTGACTTGGTGACTTTGACTGTGGTGCGATTGTTGGTGCCAGACAGGGTAGTTTGAGTACCCCAGAAACTGGGATTTTCATGCATAATACTCTCTAGAGCTTACAAAGAATGGTGGAAAAAAGCATCTATCGGTTGAGGGTAGTGGTTTAGGTTAGCTATTCAAGATTGGAGACCTGTGACCTGCGAGTATCTCATGAATCAGTGCTTGGTCCTTTATTGTTCTCCATAGACACACAATGGCCACTTTAGTGGGTATGCGCATGGTCTTCTCCTGCTGTAACCCATCCACTTCAAGGTTCAACATGAGTGTACAGAGATGCTCTTCTGCACAACATTGTTGTAACATGTGGTTAGTTGAGTTACTGCCAGTTTCCCGTCAGCTTGTAACATTCTGGCCTATCTCCTCTAGCCTTTCTCATTAACAAGGCGTTTTGCACACTAGAAAAGCATCACTAGTTGCTTCATGTTTGTTCTTGGCACCATTCTCTGTAAACTGTAGAGAGTGTTATGCATGAAAATACCAGGAGATCAGCAGTTTCAGAGATACTCACTGCCTGGCACCAACAGTCATTGCATGTTAAGGTGAAGGAAAGTTCTCAAAGATTCTGTAAGTTTGTCAAGAGCAGGAGTAACAATGGAGAGAATAGGTTCCCTTTAAGGATCAACAATCATTTGCATGGTCAAAGCCACTTGGATCACATTTCTTCCCCATTCTGATGATTGGTGGGAAGAACAACTGAACCTCTTGACCACGTCTGTATGCTTTTATGCATCATGTTGCTTCCACGTAATTGGCTAATTATATATTTGCATGAATGAGCAGGTGCACCTAATAAAATGGCCACTGAGCGCATGTTAATAATTAGGAAGAGAATGCTACTCTATATTGGTGGTATGATTGGTGAACTAATAGATTACATAAAAATTTGTAGTATAGTGGACAATGAAGAAGATTGCTTAAGATTTCAACAGGACCTACACAGAGTGGGAAAAAAGGGAAAGGAATGGCAGATGGATTTTTAACTCAGACAAGTGTGAATGCCAGTACAATTACAACAATTAAAAGACAGATATACTGATAAGAAAGGTTTAGAAGGAAATGGGCCAAATGGGACTCGCGTAGATGGGAATGTTGGTTGACATAGACGAGGGAATCAGAATCAGGTTTAATATCACTGGCACGGGTCGTGAAGTTTGCTGTTTTGCAGCAGAAGTATATAGAAATACAAAATAATCACAACTATAAAAAGTATAACAACAAAAAGAAAATTAAATTAAATTAGTCATGCCAAAAGAGAGGAAAGTAGTGAGGTAGTGTTCGTGGTTTCATTGTCCATTCAGAAGTCTAATAGCAGAGGGGAAGAAGCTGTTCCTGAAACTTGAGTGTGTGCCTGCAGGCTCCAGTACCTCCTCCTTGGTGGTAGCAATGAGAAGAGAGCGTGTCCTGTGTGATTGGGGCCCTTAATGATAGATGCCACATTTTTGAGGCATCGCTTTTTGAAGTTGTCCTGGATGCTGGAAAGGTTAGTGCCCATGATGGAGCTGACAGAGTTTACAACTTTCTGCAGCTGGTATGTGTCCTCTCCATACCAGATGGCGACGCAATCAGTTAGGATGCTCTCCACAGTACATCTACAGAAATATGCAAGTGTCTTTGGTGGCATACCAATTCTCCTCAAACTCCTAATGAAATATAGCTGCCATCATGCCTTTTTTCGGTAATTGCATCAATATATTGGGCTCAGGATAGATCATCAGAGATGTTGACACCCAGAAATGTGACACCCTTTCCACTCTTGATCCCTCAATGAGGACTGGTGCATCTTCCCTTGACTTTCTCTTTCTAAAGTCCACAATCAATTCTTTGGTATTACTGATGTTGAGTGCAAGGTTGTTGCTGCAACACCACTCAACCAGCAGATCTATCTTGCTCTCGTTGCCATCTGAAATTCTACCAAGAATAGTTGTGCCATTGGCAAATTTATAGACATTGGGCGCTGGTATAATTGTTGTTTTTTTAAAGCAGATGGGAACTTCCTACTGTAGCAGTGAGTGATTGAAGATGTCCCACCATTTGGCTGGTATAAGTTTTCAGAACCTCATCAGCAACACCATCAGGGCCTGATGTCTTGTGAGGGTTCACCCTCTTGAAAGATGTTCTGATGCCAGCCTCCAAGACAAAGATCCCAGTGTCACCAGGTGCTGCAGGGATTCGCACAGCTATAGTTTTGTTTTCCCCTTTCAAAGTGAGTATCAAAGGTTTCGAGCTCACCTGAGAGTGAAACATCACAGCCATTCATGATGTTAGTTACACTTTGTAAGAAGTAGTGGCCTGCAAACCCTGCCAGAGCTGATGTGCATCCAATTCCATCTCTAACCTCAATCAGAATTGTTTTTAATCCTTAAAATAGCCTTCCGTAGGTCGTATTTTAACATCTTGTATGGTTCTGGATCACCAATCTTGAATGCCACAGATTCAGTGCTCAGCAGACTACAAATCTCCTGGTTCATCTCCAACCCTTTGGTTTGGGTATGTCCTTGAAGGCACGCAGTCATCCACACATGGCTTGATGAAGTCAGTGACAATGGTCGCATGTTAATTCAGATTTGAAGATGAACCCTGAATGTTGTCTAGTTCATTGCCTCAAAGTAGTTCTGTAAGTCCTCTTCTGCCTCCTTGACCATACTGTCGCAATGAGCAGCGGGAAGCGGACCCAAGTGCAGGACACAAGTATGGAGACGACACAGAGATGAACTTGGACATGGGGATGGACTTGGAGCCTGGACTTGGACACGGAGCCTGGACTTAACACGAAATCTGGACTGAACACGAAGCTTGGACTGGACACAAAGCTTGGACTGGGACTCAGAGCTTCGACCTGGACTGAACTGGGATTTGTAGCCTGGATCTGGTCTGGACTTGGACTCGGAGCCTGGACCTGGACTGAACTTGGACTCAGAGCCTGGACCTGGAACACGGAGCCTGGACCCAGATCACAGAGACGACAACACCAAACAAAGACAGATGATTCGTATCTTGGCTTGGAGGAGCAGCAAATGGCCAGCAATGGCCAGCTAGACACGAAGAGGCAGAATTTCCAACTCAGAGTAGTGGCAAACGGCCAGACCTACTCAACTGCGAATGGGATGACAGAAACCAAACAATGACAGTCCATTTGTATCTAGACACGGAGGAGCTCATAAAGACAGTCCCTTATTCTTGGTGGCTCAGAGTGACGACAATCAGCCAAACGTGAAAACAATAGAATTTTCATCGTAGTCTGTAGTAGCAGTGAAGCAGCTGGCAACTCAGCTGGACAGGGAAACGACTGAATTCACTAAGCAGCCACAGTCACCAAAGCAACTTAGAGTCCAAGATTCTTGGCTGTCCCGGGACGAGCTTTGTCGCACTGGCAAAGGTGACGAGCCAGCAGCGAGTAGATGTAAGCTGGAGTTTTTATGCTGCCGGTTCGAATGAGGATCAAGTGCCTCAATCAAGGAGCCCAGTTGAACACAGGGAAAAGGAAATGAACTGAAATGAGTAGTTAATGGACTGGACCATGAAACGTGCTTTCTTAGTTCTCACCTGATGACGTCTCTGCCTCTATGCTGGGAGTATAGACTTTCCAAAGTGTGGGCATGGGATGGCACAGTGAGCATTCTTGATGGTGGTATAACAATGGTCAAGTGTGTTGGCTCCTCTGCTTCTACAGGTGATACAGTAGTTGTTCAGAGATGACTTCATGCAGACCCGGTTGAAAACCCCTTCCATGAACCAGAACCAGAATCAGATTTATTATCACCAGCACGTGTCCGGAAATTTGTGAACTTACCGCTGGCAGTTCAATGCAATACATGATAACATAGAAAGAAAAAATAAGTCTATAAGTAAATCAATTACAGTAAGCATATATCTGTATATGGAACAGATTAAAATAGTGCAAAAGTAGAAATAATACACATTAAAAAAGGTGAGGTAGTGTTCATGGGTTCAATGTCCATTTAGAAATCGTGAGGCAGAAGGGAAGAAGCTGTTCCTGAATCGCTGAGTGTGTGCCTTCAGGCTCCTGTACCTTCTTCCAGGTGGTAACAGTGAGAAGAGAGCATGTTCTGAGTAAGGGTATCCTTAATAATGGAGTTGCCTTCCTGAGGCACCACTCCTTGAAGATGTCTTGGATTCTACAGAGGCTGGAACCCAAGATGGAGCAGACTAACTTTATGACTTTCTGTAGCTTCTTTCAGTCCTGTACAGTAGCCACACCCCTCATACCAGACAGTGATGCAGCCTGTCAGGATGATCCCCACGGTACATCTGTTGAAGTTTTCTAATGTATTAGTTGACAAACCAAATCTCTTCAAATTCCTAAGGAAATATAACCATTGTCTTGCCTTCTTTATAGCTGAATCAATATGTTGGAACCAGGTTAGATCCTCAGAGATCTCGAGACCCAGGAACTTGAAATTTCTCACTCTCTCCACTTCTGATCCCTCTATGAGGATTGGTTCGTGTTTCCTCGTCTTACCCTTCCTGAAGTCCACAATTAGCTCTGGAAGGTATCAGATATGGAAAGCCTCAGGGTGTGTTGTTTCATGCCTGCCTATTTATGTTGCTTAACTCCTCCAGTGCCTGCCTGACATTGGCCTGAAATGGAATGTACACCAGGATGATGACAGAAAACTTCCTCAGCAGATAAAAATAGACAAAATTTGACTGCTGGATATTCCTGGTTGGTTGAGCAGGACTGAGACAGAACCATCACATTTCTGCACCACGATGAGTTAGTCAGAAAGCAGACTCCACCTCCTCTGTCTTCGGAAGACTCAGCTGTCCTGTTTCTGCAGAGAATCTTGAAGCCATCAAGCTGCAGTGCTGCTTCTGAAATGGCAGTCGTAAGCCACGTTTCCATGAAGCAAAGTACACAGCAGTCCCTGATGTCCCTCAGGTACAGCAATCTTGCTCTGAGGTCTTTGATTTTATTCTCCTGAGTCTGTACAGTCACCAGCAGGATAGTCAGAACTAGGGGTCTAAAGCCTCTGCATTTCAATCATCCTAGCTGACCAGTGCACTTTCTCCACTTCTGTTTCCTTAAAAGGGAACTGCACTCATGACTCAAGTCTGCTGTCTGAGATTCATCAATTTTGAGTGTCAATAGATTTTTTAAGAACATCTTAAAAACAATGCTGCTTACTGAAGTATCCATGGCTGTGTCTGTGGATGTCAGCTGCAGTTGTCCTAAACGGGAATACTTGATGATTTCCACCGGAGCTTCTTGCCAACAGTTGCCCCTTAATGGCGCCAGCTTAACCAAAATCGTTTCCATCCTGTATAACACTTTCAATCTATAACTTTATGAATCTAATCCCGGAGCAGAATTTAATAGCCTCTGAGTAAAAACAGCTGGTGGATTGACTGTGCAGGAGGTAGATGGTTTGAATAAACATTTCTACTTCAAGCTGGGAAGGTAAACTTTGTAGGTTAAAATTGCAAAACACTGGGATAAGTTTAACAATTGGAAGCTTCTTGCCAATTACTTCAAGTGGGGTTGCGTGCTTGGATAAATTCATTTAAATTATCTGGGTTAAGTCATCCTGCAAACTATGGTGGAGAAATTAACAGATAACTCATTGAGGTGGGAGAGTAAGTCATATGTGTGTCTGAATATTGTCAAAAATGCACTCTGATATGGTCGGCTCTTTGAATGGAGGTTGAAGTGAAACCTCTGGAAGACCAAAAGACCCCAGGAAACATGAAAGGGAGTTCTCGTCTTGCTGAAGATGTAGAATGGACTTACTTCCCACACTCTTCTGCTCAATAACAGTATTACATTTTGCAGTTATGTGGCTCCTAGTATTAAATTAGTGGTTCCCAACCTTTTCTATGCCCCACACCCCTAGGAAATGTTTGATTAATGTTCGCACCCCCTACAAAAGTAATATCACATTTGAAGATGAAGAAGTCTAATATCTAATTTTTGAACCACATACAATACTACGGGTGAACAAATTGAACTTAAAAAAAAAGCTTTTAACAGTGCATAAAATGCAAATATAAATTGAGCAATTAGATTCTAATTTATTCAGAAAAAATTGTAAACAGTAAATTGATGAGACTCCTCAACTCTGAGGTGAACCCCCAGGTAACACTGATGAGACTTCTCAACTCTGAGGTGTAACTTCTCGGGTAGCACTGATGAGAATCCTCAATGCTGACTTGGGCAGCGGGAGACTGTAGTGAGTTTACGTCTCTCTCGACTCAGGCAGCGGGAGACTGGAGTGAGTTTACGTCTCTCTCGACTCGGGCAGCGGGAGACTGGAGTGAGTTTACGTCTCTCTCGACTCGGGCAGCGGGAGACTGGAGTGTGCTTGGGACAAACGTTACTACCACTTCTCAAGGCACACTGGCAGCTGGCTGAGTGATGACTCGTGACTCGTCACTCAAGCACACAAGCCACTCTTTGTCGCACCCCCTGAAATTCCATCTCGCACCCCCCGGGGGTGCAAGCACCCCAGGTTGGGAACCCCTTTATTAAATCATCCCAAACCGCTTCATGGGAATGTTGTCATGTAATATTTAACTCCAAGCCACTGAAGGGTGTTATACCCACATCTTTCATTGAAGAAGTAGTTTTAGGGACTGTGTTGCTCCCTCCTGGTTTTAGGGAGGCAGATTTTCTCCTCATGTTCATATAAAGTCCCAAAGTAATATCTCTGCTTCTTCGGGGACAGTAAGCTTGTGACAGTGCATTGATTCTGCTGTCACTGAAACAGACTGATGTGATCATCAGTGAGTGAAGAGGCATAGATGGACGTGAGGGAGGGAAAGTTTAGAGCTTGTTCTTCTGCATTCTCTGCTTGCTCTCTGATATTTGAATGTCTGGCTCCCTCTCAGGGTAGGTGTCTACCCTTGGTCTCTCCGTGTACAATGCACTGTATGGAGAGACCAGCAAATCAAAGCTTACAAGAGAAGGAGGAGTGTATCAAGTTGAGTTCGGGGCAAAGCTTATAAAGCATAAAGGGAGCTCTTTTGAATGATTTGCTGTAATATTCACATTGGAAGTTGAGGCTTGCGGATGTGATAATCAGGACGTTCATGGCACAATGCAGATTCCCTTCTTGTTCTGTAATCCTATAAAATGTAACACTGCCTTTCCATTGGCCTGACGGTAAGAGTTGTACCGCAGGCCTCCCTCAGCCTCTGGTGCCTCGATACCATTATATGCATGAATGACTCTGGGCAAGCATTAAGGTGTATATAGCAGATATACAATTTGACCCAAAATATGAGCATGATCTAATATAGGAGAAAAGTGCTGCCTGTGGATTCAAATTCTAGCCAGTTGAATTGGATATTTAACTCACTAAACCTTGTGGCTACTTGTTAACCCCATACATCTGATTTCCGGGGAAGGATAGGTTAGGTATCATTGGTTCCGTGAGGAAATAATGTATATAAAATCCAACCATATAATTACGTTCAATAAAAACAATCAATTAGTTCATAATCTAAATATTTTATTTGTAATATTCAGTAGAGCATTCTAACAGAAGGGGAATGATCCTGTGATGATTCTGGTATTTCTCAATTTAGAAATGTTAGTTTACATTTTGCTGCAATACCATTGGTTTTTTGGGATGCATTGGATAGAGTAAATAAAAAAATACTTACAAAAAGCTCAAAACTAGTTTTGTTCTGGTTATAACACTGGCTAAGTGGCACTGAATTTGATGTTATTGATTGCACTGAGCCAAGAAAACCTCTGCATCTTAAATTTGTGTTTTATTATTTAGAGATGATTGCAGAACTTTTGCTTTACTTGGCCCCCACTGCTTGTTTTCCTGAATTTCCAGGTGGTTTCCTGGACATTGGTTAAAATACATTCAAATGAACTTGCTTCACTCTCGAGAACAACTGTGTGTAACAGCTGCCAGTCTGATGCCTTGAACATTAGTTCAATCAATCCCTTTCTTCTACGTCAACCGTTCAGGAACTTACTCAGGTTGAATTCAGCAATTCTGCTCTTCATGTTATTAGTTGTATTCAGTAAGTCAGAGAGTCATGGAGCACGGCTGTTCTGAAACAGGCCCTTCAGCCCATCTATTCTGTGCCAAACCATTAATCTGCCTGGTCCCATCACTCAGACCTTAGCTCTCCATACCCTTACATGCAACTATCAAATTTTTTTAAAAATGTTGAAAGCGACCCCACATCCACCACTTGCAGTAGTGGCTTATTCCATACTGTCACCACCCTCTGAGCAAAGAAATTCTCCCTCATGTTCCCCTTAAACATTTCACCTTTCACCTTTAACCCATGACCTCTAGTTCCAGTCTCTCCCAACCTCAAAAAAGACCCTGTTTGTATTTACCCTATCTATACCCCTCATAATTTTGTATACCCCTGTCAAAATGCCCTCAGTCTTCTACATTCTAGGGAATAAAGTCCTAACCTGTTAAATCTTTCCCTGTAATTCAGGACCTCAAGTACTGGCAAAGTCCCTGTAAATTTTCTCTTCACTCTTTCAATCTTCTTGACATCTTTTCTGTAGGTAGGTGTCCAGAATTGGACACAATACTCCAAATTAGGCTTCACCCATGTCTCAGACAATTTCAAAATTAGATACCAACTCCTGTGCGAAATACATTGATTTATGAAGGCCAATGTCCCAAAAGCTTTCTTTTCAAACCTATCTACCTGTGATGCCACCTTCAAGGAATTATGGACCTGTATTCCCTGACTGTTCTACCACGCTCCTCAGTGCACTACCGTTCACTGTGTAAAACCTACCCTGGTTGGTCCTCCCGAAGTGCAACACCTCACACTTGTCTGGTTCAGATCCCACTACAAGTTTAGATAGTTTTGAAAAAGGATCTGATGCTTTCCTGGTGTATGTGATGAATAAGCTCTTGTCGGGCTTCCATCTGGGTTTAGGTATCGATCAGGGAATGAAGATGGCAGAGTTTGCCATTGAAAATTCAGTTATAATCAATACATCTACTCGGATAGAAGCCCAAGAAGAATTTATTTGATCGCCTTTCTCACTAACTCCCCTCCCAATCTTGATGTAATCTGTGAATTTGCTGATCCAGTTTACCACATTATCATCCAGATTGCTGATACAGATGACAGCAATGGACCCAGCACTGATTGCTTTGGTGAACCATTAGTCGCAGGCCTCCAGAAGCAACTATCTACAACAAGTCTCTGGCTTGTTCCATGACTCCAGTGTCTAATCTGAATTTCTACCTCATTAAACCTTTTTGGCCAACCTCTCATGCAGAACCTTGTCAAAGACCTTGCTAAAGTCCATACAGACAACATCCAAAGTCTTGCCGACATCAACTTTCCTGATAACTTCCTCAAAACTCTATAAAATTGGTTAGACACAACTTGCCATGCACAAAACCATGTGAACTATCCTTAATCAGTCCTTGTCTATCCAAATATATATATCTCCAGTCTCTTAGAATACCTTCCAATAACTTTCCCACTACTGATGTCAGGCTCATCGGCCCATAATTTCCTGGTTTATTCTTAGCGCCTTTCTTAAACAACAGAACAATGTTAGCTATCCTCTAGTCCTCTGGCACCTCATCTGTGGCTAGGGATGTTTTAAATATCTCTGCGAGGGCACCTGCAATGTCTGTACTAGCCTCCCACAGGGTCTGAAGGAACATCTTGTTAAACCCTAGGGACTTATCCTCCCTAATTTGCCTCAAACGCATCCTCCTCTGTTATCCGTATGTGGTCCATGACCTCCCTGTTGCTTTGCCTCACTTCTTTTGACTCTGCGTCCATGTCCTGAGTAAATACAGATGCAAAAAATCCATTTAAAATCTCCCCCATCTCCTTCGGCTCCGTGCACTCTGATCAGAGTCTGATATTTTACAAACTTCCCCGCCGCTGCGCCTTTACCAATCTGGCAGACTTTCCTCAGGGTTTTTACCTGCTGGACAAGTTCCACATTCCAGCTGCCAGGAACGTCACTCTGGCTATTTCTACAAAGTGTAAAGCTGTTGGCTGGTGGGAAATTGCCTGTCACCCATTCAAACACAGCTTACCTTTCCAGCTTTGAGTGTTACCAGTCTGCATTGGAAATAGAGAACAGAGAGTGACAGAGACGTGCCACACCCCGGGACAGCTGTGATGTAAGCATAATGTTGTTCCAGAGCTGGAAGTGAACCCCATAGATTTAGGACCATCATCCCATCTGTTACTCGATTGATGAGGTGTCATGGAGCTTGAACTGTCACCTACATAAAATCAGCAGCGTCTCTACTTCCTGCGAAGGCTGAGGAAAGTCCATCTCCCACACCCCCACCCTCATCGCATTCCACAGGGCTTGTATTGAGAGCATCCTGAGCAGCTGCATCACTGCCTGGTTCAGAAATTGCACCGTCTCGGATCACAAGACCCTGCAGCGGATAGTGAGGTCTGTTGAGGTCTCTCTACCTGCTATTATAGACAGTTACACGACACGCTGCATTCGCAAAGCAAACAGCATTATGAAGGACCCCACGCACCCCTCATATAAACTCCTCTCCCTCCTGCCGTCTGGGAAAAGGCACCAAAGCATTCGGGCTCTCACGACCAGACTATGTAACAGTTTCTTCCCCTAAGCTATCAGACTCCTCAATACCCAGAGCCTGGACTGACACCTTACTGCCCTATTGTCTTGTTTATTATTTATTGTAACGCCTGCACTGTTTTGTGCACTTTATGCAGTCCTGGGTAGGTCTGTAGTCTAGTGTAGTTTTTTTTTCTGTGTTTTTTTTTATGTAGTTCAGTCTAGTTTTTGTACTGTGTCATGTAGCACCATGGTCCCGAAAAACATTGTCTCGTTGTTACTGTGTACTGTACCAGCAGTTATGGTCGAAATGACAATAAAAAGTGACTTGACTTGACTTGACTTAATAATAGGGTACAGTAAATGAGCGACTTGATATAAAGTTAAAATTTCCTAACATGTTCATCCCTATTTTTTAACATAGTGTTTAAGAATTTCGTTGTTGGATGTGGTCATATTCTTGCAGAGGAACTGAAATAAATACTTGTGAATGTGTGCCCTAGGAGTGATTAAATGATAGTTTACCATGTTGTCAATACTGCTTTGAGCAATTATCAGCAAAGCTTTGGATCCTTCTCCTCGACTTTAACACGTGTGCTAGAATCTTGTTTAGTGAGCTATGCAGCAGTGTAATGCACACAAAATGCTGGAGGAACTCGGCAGGCCAGGCTCTTTTCCATAGATGCTGCCTGGCTTGCTGAGTTCCTCCTGCATTTTGTGTGTGTTACTAGGATTTCCAGCATCTGCAGACTTTCTCTTGCTTGTGATGCGGTCGTGTATCCTCCTTCAGGAATTTATATTCTCATCCTTATTTCACTCAGTCATTTGCCCTGAATCTTGACTGAGAAGATTTTTTTTTAATGATGCGTCGGAATGCCAAAGTGTTGACTATCTCAGGTCTCAAGATGCGTTACTCGATGTGTGACTCTCAGCACGAATGCCAACTCCAGAACCAATGCACAGACTGAAATCAAAGTGTGCTCTTGGGATCTTGCTCTGCTTTTCCAGAATGCCTTGTTCAAATTAGTCTTCTCTGATTCCCATTAATGCCACTTTACACATTGTGCTTGATCAAAGTTCCTAATTATATCGTCTACGCCCAAATTATCTTTCCCTCCTCTTCTTGCCTGGAGTCGTAGGGTCAAGCAGCACAGAAGTAGGCCCCCTGGCCCATCCTGTCCATGTCAAGCACCCATCTACATTCCTCCTGTTTACCAGCACCCAGTCCACAGCCGTCTGTGCCTCGATTGTGTTTGATGCAAACAACTTCAATATTCCATTGCCAGCAGTTCAACACGTGCTTTTATCGAGTCAAAGTCAAGCTTCTGCCATCCACAAAGTTATCCCTGTCCTCACCCACTCAATAAGACCATAAGACTTAGGAGCAGAATTAGGCCATTCAGCCCATCGAGTCTACTCCATCATTCCATCATGGCTGATCGTAGCTCCCACTCAATCCCATACACCTGCCTTCACATAGCTCCAACTTCGCCCAGTCTCTCACACTGTCTCTCAGTAACATGGCAGCACAAGTCTCCATGCATAAGTACATTAACAGCACATTCACTTTCCCCATGTTTTGGGATTGTTGTCCAATGTGCAGTACCAGATAAGTAACAACGATCAATAATTGGGATCAGCAGAATCATTATCTTTAGAACCCAATGACAAATCAGCTTCCCGACCACGCCTCCACCCTCTTACTGGCAGTTGGTCAAACATGGGCCAGACTGGCTGCAGCTTTTTGCCATGCAGTTGGCCTGAGAGAAGGTTTCAAACCCGTGAGATTGAGGTGGCTCTCCCACCCCAAACCCTGGCTTGTGTGGATACTGTGTAACTCGCAACCCTGTTACGACTCAGTGCCGAGAAACAACAGACAGCACACTGCATACAATTAAAGGAATTATACTTATGAATCTTAACTACAGGGTTAGTAAAAAATGAAGTAAAATAAACAAAAAGGGCCCATTATAATTAGACAGTCAGATGTGCACAAGTTGGAGCTCAACTCTTCCCAAAATTCATATTCACCGATCCTCGGTCGGCCGGCCGGTCTCTGCACCTTGCTCTGTCAGATCACGGTCCCCCTCCGGCTCAAATCCTACAGCCAGTTCTCTCCAGCAGCTTCCTTCTTCATTGCCCGCCGAACAAAGGACCCCAGCTCACACAACACAATAAAGGGAGCCTTTTCTGGTTAGCTGCTGAAGACTAGCCCGTGATTAGGCTAGGATTAAATCGGCGGACCACTGGGCACACAACACAAAAACCCGCTGCCCTGATTGGATGGCTCACGTAGCAAAGCACGCAGAGTTTCTAACCATAACCCAAACACTGCTGCTACGGAGAGACCATTAC
This sequence comes from Hypanus sabinus, assembly GCF_030144855.1. Taxonomy (NCBI): domain Eukaryota; kingdom Metazoa; phylum Chordata; class Chondrichthyes; order Myliobatiformes; family Dasyatidae; genus Hypanus; species Hypanus sabinus. The sequence continues at coordinate 60,943,376 of NC_082723.1, read as the reverse complement.
ATTAGCAGCAAAACCTTTCCCATGGTGCACCATACATAAATTGACAGTCAAGACACGATTACAAACATGAACCCTCCAACTCCTTTTGAACTTCTGGTTCACAGACAGTTGCAGCTACCTGTGAACGATTCTAGGGAAAGCAGTATCTTCGTGCTAGTGATAAACAGGAGTGACCATTATCCCTCAATGGACCCCATGGCTGGCTTCCGTGTTCCATGACAGCGTCTCATAAAATACTTCCCACATATGCTAAAAACCACAACAAATACATGTCCTCTCATTCCTCGAAGCTTAGTAAATGCTTTCTGAAGTCATTGTGCTTGCTGTAAGCAGTTACCTAATGAAGATCAGACCGTGAGCTGGCACTGGTTTTTATTGAGTAGCTGTTTGCACTTTTGTTATTTTATTACATCGATACTGAAACATGTGATGATGTCATGAAGAAATTCAGACTCTGAATGGGCCAATAGTCAGTTCCCCTCAGCAGCTGCACGGCTCCAGTAAAGGCCATCATTGAGAAAGGTTGTCTTCTTCGTCATCTTAATTCTTCATTTAAATTTTCTTTACTCAGAGAGTGGTAGCTGTGTGGAATGAGCTTCCAGTAGGAGTGGTAGATGCAGGTTCGGTATTGTCATTTAAGGTAAAATTGGATAGGTATATGGACAGGAAAGGAATGGAGGGTTATGGGCTGAGTGCGGGTCAGTGGGACTAGGTGAGTGTAAGTGTCGGCACGGACTAGAAGGGCCGAGATGGCCTGTTTCCGTGCTGTAATTGTTATATGGTTAAAATGCACATCAGAAAACTTTGCCTAGGAGGAGGCAACAGCAACTCGTATTCCTGACCCAGCTACAGGGCAGCAAATTGTCCCAATGCAGTATTTTTGAACAGAACCTGACACCAAGCCTATTCACCAAATCACTATGGAAGATCCTAGCAGAGTGCCAGAAGTTTGAGAGAGTCAGGGACTATTATTAAAGAGGAGGTGTTTGGAAAGCTGAAAGGTCTGAAGGTAGGTAGGTCACCTGGACCAGGTGGAATACACCCCAGGGTTCTAAAAGGTGTGGCTGAAGAGACTGTGGAGGTATTAGAAACGTTCTTTCAAGAATAACTAGATTCTGGAATGATTCCAGAGGATGGGAAAATTGCAAATGTCACTCCATTCTTTAGGAAGGGAGGGAGGTAGAAGAAAGGAAATTATAGGCCAGTTAGCCGGACCTCAGTGGTTGGAAATATGTTTGAGTCCATTAGTAAGGATGAAGTTTCGGGGTACATAGGAGCACATGATAAAATAAGCCAAAGTTAGCATGATTTCCTTGAGGGGAACTGTTGCCTGACATTACTTTGAGGAAATAATGGACAGGATAGTTAGTTAAGGAGAGTTAGTGGTAGATGTTTTCAGAAGGCTGACGACAAGGAGCTGCATATGAGTTTGCTTAACAAGATCAGAGCCCATGGTATTACAGATAAGATGCTAGTATGAATAGAAGATTGACTGACTGGTAGGAGGCAAAGATTGGGAATAAAGGTTGCCTTTTCTGGTTAGCTGCTGAAGACTAGCCTGTGATTAGGCTAGGATTAAATCGGCAGACTACTGGGCAATACAGCTCAAAGGGCCAGAAGGGCCTATTCTGCACTGTAACTCATTAATAAAAATATGTAAGAAACACAACAGAGTCAATGAAAGATTGCACCCCATAGGACGGACAAGCAACCAATGTGCAAAAGACAACAAACTGTGCAAATACTAAAAGAAAAAAAGAAATAATAATAGTAAATAAATAAACAATAAATATCAAGAATGTGAGACGAAGCATCCTTGGTAATGACTCCATTTAGTTGCGGGAACAGTTCAGCGATGGGGCAAGTGAATTTATCCCCACTGGTTCAAGAGCCTGATGGACAGTTGAGGGGTAATAACTATTCCTGAATCTGATTGTGTGGGCCCTAGGCTCCTGTACCTTCTTCCTGATGGCAGCAGCAAGAAGAGAGCATGTCCTGTTCAATGGGGGTCCAAGATGATGGAGGCTGCCTTCCTGCAATAGTGAGCCATGTTGACGCTGATGGAAATTGGACTTCTTCAAGCAAGCCTGATAGAAGTCCCCAACCTTGATTTGAATTGTGCTGAGGTGGACTGGTTCTTGTTTGGTGGCGACACCATGCATGCTCAGGCAAAAGGGATTAGTTCAATTTAGCATCCTGCTCAGTGCAGGCATTGTGGGCTGATAGGCCTGTTCTTGTGCTGTACGTTTCTATGTTCATTGCTGACATAGATGGCCACAGTATCTGTTACCACTCTCTGATGGAAATCAGTGCAGTGAGGTTATGAAAGGCTTGAAGTTCTTCTGTTGTTAAACGTCGCATCATGGATGAAAGCCACACTCAGACAGAAATAGTTGTGCTTCAGGTGTAAAAATAACCATAACCACTTACGTTGCTTCTTCCTTTTGTTCTTTTTAGGGAGCTGAAGGGCCGAGAGGGTTCCCTGGCCCACCAGGTCTAAAAGGGTCAAGTGGTATCGCTGGTGAAGCTGGTCCTCGCGGTCCGCCTGGAATTCCCGGAGAACAGGTATAGTTCAGGCTGGCTTCTCCTGAGCTGCCCTATTCAGTGATATTATCTCTCAACAGGCAGCTGCTTACCAACCTTTATAACCTCCGTGCATCTATCCGTAATACTCATTTGAATAATGCAACTGGACACCTTCTCATTGCGTTGTAATGTGCTGCTGTGATTGAACTGCTGCTGTTTTCATTGTTTGTGAGAAGTATTAACATCAGGATTTATAACTGAATCATGCAGTAAAGTTTGCACACACACAATCAAAGGTGTCAGTGTGAAGGGAATTGATTTGGCTATGGCAATTTAACGTGGTGTTCATTTTGCATCAGTAGAAACTGGTATTTGTTTTGCACTGATTTTAAACTTAAGTCACAGAGTCACTAAATTACACAGTAAAGAACCGTGTCCTTCAGTCTAGCTTGTCCACACTGCCTTTCTGTGATAGTCTTATTTGCCTCGTTGGCCCATATCCCTCTAAATCGTTTCTATCCATGAACCTGTCCAATTATCTTTCAACTGTTGTAATGATACCTGCCATAACCCACCACCCTTTCTATCTACCCCTCAGGTCTCTGTTAAATCATATCCCTTTGACCTTAAAGATTAAAGATTAGCTTTATTTGTCGCACATACTGTATTCTGAAACATCAAAACATTTAGAAAACCTACAGCACAATATAGGCCCTTCAAGTTGTGCCTAACATGTCCCTACATAGAAATTACTAGGCTTTCCTATAGCCCTTTATTTTTCTAAGCTCCGTGTACCTATCCAAAAGTCTCTTAAAAGATGCTATCATATCTGCCTCCACCACCGTTGCCGGCAGCCCATTCCACACACTCACCGCTCTCTGAATAAAAAACTTACCCCTGACATCACATCTGTACCTACTCCTCAGCACCTTAAACCTGTGTCCTCTTGTGGCAGCCACTTCAGCCCTGGGAAAAAGCCTCTGACTATCCACACGATCTTATGAAGTGAAATGCTTTCGTTTGCATCAGAGCAGATCAGTGAGGATTGCGCAAGGCAGGCCACGAGTGTCACCACACTTCTGGTGTCACAACTCACTAGCCCTAGCCATACATCTTTGGAATAGGGGAGGGAACTGGAGCATCTGGAGGAAATCCACACGGTATGGGGAGAGGGTACAAGCTCCCGCCAGGAAGTGGTGGAACCTGAACCCTGGTCAGTGATCAATGGCATTCTAAAACAATGCGCTAGCAATTGGATTACTGTGCTGCTCTAGAACCTATGCTCTCTGGTTTTAGACTCTCCCTCCCTGGAAAAAGACTGTGAACTTCCACCATATCTATCTCCCTCACTATTTTATAAAGCTTTGTCTTCTTCACTCTTCAGTCTTCTTCATTCCAGAGTAAGCAGTCCCAGCCCATCCAGTCTCTGCTTATAGCTCAAGCTCTCTGCCAACTTCCTTATCAGTTCTTTTCTGCACTTTCTCTGGCTTAATTACATTCTGTACTCCCTGTAGAAACAGAAGGCACAGACTCAGGATTTCCCTTTCAAACAGAGGTGACGAGGAAGTGCTTCATCCAGAGGGTGATGTATCGAATTCAATGCCACAGATGACTGTGGAGGCCAAGTCATTGGGTATATTTAAAGCAGAGGTTGATAAATTCTTGATGAGTAACTAACTTGATCAGACAAGTACAAACATAAATAGGGTCTCTGAGAAGACTAGAATAAAGCTCACTTTATTTATGAGATATATCACGGAGAATTCGCCTCACAATCTGCATCCTGGACTCCAACTAAGTAGTGGAAAGTTCCTTCTTTTATCCAGTACAGAAACAAAATTTTCGTAGTCTTAGTCTTAACCACACAAAAAAAAACACAGGAGCAAATAGGTACGTCTGAAGCAGAAGGTATGTTTAATCATAGAACAGACAGCAACTAAGTCATATGAATGAATTTCCTCTGTTCTACACTCAGTGCTGCATCCTGATTATGAAAGGCTGTCTGCTGTAAGTCTAAGCTTAGGACATTGGGTTAAAAAAAGTTAATTAGGTTACAAGGTTAAATGAGAAAAATGCAAGTTAGTTACTTAGTTTATTAACCTTTTTGTTGACCCTTTGCCCAGCTAGACTGGACTGATTTTGTGGCTGACTATGTGCAAAATTTTAGCAACACCAGAAGAATAGGGTAGTTTCATATTTTTATAACTTTAAGGGTCATAATGGAAAAAGTACTAGGAACTCTGGTGCTATCAGATCAATAATCATTTATTCTTTCACTGACATCAAAGATTACAAGGAGAAGGCAGGAGAATGGAGTTAAGAGGGAGAATAAATCAACCATGATCAAATAGCAGAGCAGACTCAATGGGCCAAATGGCCTAATTCTGCTCCCATGTCTTATGGCCTTATGAACCCAGGTCAATGGCATTCTAGTAGCTTGACACTATCCACAGGGAGGGGGGCATGGTTTGAGATTCTTCACCCAAAGAGAGGTAAGTACCTGTTATGATCTTTCAGAGAGAGTAATAAAGCTGGGTTACTGAGTAGATTTAAGAAGGAGTCTATAAAACAACAAACCTCCTAGATGTAGAGATCTGTGGACCAAGTACTGGGAGATGAGATTAATATAGAAAGGTGCCCACTGGTCAGTCTGGACAAGTTGGGCTAAATGACCCGTTTCTGTGTTGTATGATTCTATGACATCTATGACTCTATGTTATAGTGACCAGTACTGCACACAGTATCTCAGGTGTGGCCTTAAGAGTGTCTTCTACAATTGTAAGATGATTTCTAAACTGAACACTCCATCTCATGAAGGCAAGCATGCTATGCATTTTCTTTACCCCATCATCTGTCTGTGTTGCCACTCTCAGGAAACTATTTGCTTGTACATCAAGGTCTTTCTGTTCTACAACAATCCCCAAGGCACTGCCATTCCCTGCATGCCCTGCCCTGCTTTAACTTACCAGAATCAATCATTTCATACTTGCCTGAGTTAAATTCCATCTCCCATTCCTTTGCTCACGTTCCCAGTTGATCTAGATCCTGTTGTAACCTTAAACAACCTTCATCACTGTCCGCCACACTACCAGTTATTGTATCATCCACAACGGTATTGACCATTCCATCTGCATTATCGTTCAGCTTGTTAATGCAGGTGACAAACAAGGGACCCAGCACCAATCCCTTAGCATGCCAGCAATCACAGGCCTCTGAGTTGAATGTTAAGATGTAAACGAGTTCCTATTGGAAATCGAGAAAACCTCCCTCTACCCAGTTATAACAGCAGATCAAAGGATACAATGGGATATTGATCAGTTGTAGTTAGAGACAGATAAATGTCAGGATAGAGTTTAGCTTGGCCAAATGCACTTTGTAAGATCAAACGTAAAGGGCCAGTATATTGTTAATGGGGTCCAAGTCCATAACTCTCGGAGAGTGGCTGTACAGGTTGGTGAGGTGTATGACATGCTGCCTGTATCTTTTGAGGCACTGAGTTTAAGAGTCAGGAAGTGATGCTGCAGTTTTATAAAATCTTGGTTAGGCCACATCCAGAGTAGTACATTCTGTTCTGCTACCTTATATGGGGAGGATGCGGGGGCATTGAAGATGTCTAATACTAGACATGATAGACTTAAAGTGAGGGGGTAATTTCAAAGGAAAATACAAAGTGGTCGATACATGGAATGTGCTGCCAGAGGAGGTGGAGGCTATGAAAGAGGTATGCAAGAGACTTTTAGGTAGGTACACAATTGTGCAGAGAATGGGAGAATATGGACATTTCATAGGCAGGAAAAATTAATTCTATTACGTATTTAATTACCATTTTAGTTCAGTACAATATTGTGGGCTGAAGTGTTGTGTTGTTCAATCAAGCATAATTGTGAAAAGAAGGTGGATTTATATGGAATACTGGCAGATCTACTGCATAATGCCTGAAAATAATAGCTAAAATTCAATGTATTTGATCTTGATGGTGTATGATCAGGTTTCTATTCATTATTTAATATTGACTGCAGCATTAAAGCCACAGTATTCAAAATTATTCCAGAGTGCAAAAGAAACATTTGGTTAATTGATTAAAATTTGTCAGTTTGCTGTCGGAGCTCCAGATTTCAGTCAACGTTGATGCTGTCGTTGTAGTCTACGTTCTTTTGCATTCAGAAAGTGGAATCAAATTTGAACAGTGAAAATACTCCATGTAATTTTTACAGAACTATTTTGTAGAAGTGTTTCCAATAAAGTACATTAGTGGAGGGTGGAATGATTGGCTGAGCTACATTACTGTGTATTGACTCATCTCGGGGATGAACGAACGTCTAACGAATCAGCCTCCCACTGTGGAGAGCTGAGCGCTTTGCTGGTGCCCAGTCTGATTAAGGTAAAATGTAAGTCTTGTTGAGAAGACTGAATGCTCTTTCTGCCTTAGGCAATAATTTACATCAGCCTGTAAACCTTCAGGTTCTGATGCTTGAGACTCACCAGCACAACTATCTAATTATTAAGATCTTGATAGAATAATTTGCAAGGCTGTAAGGGAAGGGGGTAAAAACTGAGCACTAGTGCAATAATGTTAGTTGTATTTCTTTCTCTATTGAATCTTTACATACTCATATCTAGCATCATTAATATTTAGATAGTGTAAGATGATCAGTAATAAATCAACCCTGGTTTTAAATACTTCCTTAGTTTCAATCACTGAACTGTAGAGTCAGCTAGCTCTCTACCGAATGATCCAATTAGTCCCTCTTCCCTGTTTTCGCCCTGTAGCCCAAGAAATTGCAGGTCCACTTTGAAATGTCTGATTAATGCTGTTTCCATCTCTCCAACAGGTTGACATTTGAAATCACTCTGCATAATAGAAGTTCTTCCTGACATCTTCCCTTTGGTCAACCATGTTAAATCTGTTAACCCAAGGTCTTTGAACCATCAGCACTGTAAATAGTTACGGTTCCGTTTGTTCCTCTAAATAAGCCAGTCACTAAGTAAGCCAAGTAAATCTGACACATCCCCGTCGACCCTTACCAATTTTTATCGATGCCCAATAGAAAGCATCCTGTCTGGATATACCACGTCAGTATGTTGGTATGACAACAATTCACCAAGACCACAAAGACTGCAAAGTTGTGGACACAGCTCAGCATGTCACAGAAACAAGCCTCCCCCCATGGATCCTCTCTACACACCTCAGTGCCTCAGTAAAGCAGCCAGATTAATAAAGAACCCCAAATACCCTGGGCATTCTCTCTTTTCTACTCTCCCAACAGACAGAAAATATAAAAGTTTGAAAGCACAGGCCACCAGGCATCCATCCCTCTGCTATGACTGCTTAATGGTCCCCTAGTATGACAAGATGGACTCTTGACCTCACAATCTACCTCATTAAGATCTTGCACCTTATTGTCTTCCTGCACTGCACTTATTCTGTGGCTGTTGTGCCTTATACTGCATTCTGTTACTGATTTTGCTTGAGGTACCCCATTTCACGGTAATGATCTGACCTGCCGTATGCAAGAGAAGCTTTTCACTGTATCTCAGCAATAATAAACCAACTGCAATTCCAATTGCAACCTCTGTCAAATCTCCTCTCAACCTTCTTTGCCCCAACAGCAATCTTGATCTCAGTTTTACCTTGGAGCTGAAATGATTCTTACCTGGAGCCTCTCTTGTACATCTTTTCTGCACCATCCTGCATGAACACCTGATGTGTGGTGGGCATTATAGGTCACAAAACTCCAGTTGTGACCTACCCAATCTTTGAGGCAGATGCATCACAGCGTCCCTGGCTTTTCCATTTTATTTATAAAAACCTATTTGAGCCAATCAGAATTGGATGTGATTGTGAAAAAATATCCACATATGGCCAATTTTATACCATCCGGAAAGTCCGAATTCCCACCACTTGCAAAATAACTAATAACTTTTTAAAATATGTGTCAGTGTAGGAATGCTCTTGCTTTCATGAAGAGACATGTGCTTATCTACCTTCCACGGCGGCATAGAGGGTAGTGTGATGCTATTCCAGCTCAGATTTCAAGAGTTCAGTCGGCTCCATGGCATGTGTGACTTTCCCCGGGCGCTGCTGTTTGCTCCCACAGTCCAAAGGCGTACTGAATAGGTTATTTGTCGTTGTAAATTGTCCCGTGATTAGCTTACCTTTAAATCGGGGTTGCAGAGGCAGAAGGGCCTACCGTGCTCTGTATCGCTAAATAAAATAAATTCCCATTGTCAGAAATCCAACATTTCCAATAATGCATAATATTGACAAACGAGCAAAATATACCGGAATAAATTTCCTGAGTGGTACTAGCATTTTGAGGTGACTTTTTGACTTGGTGATGTATTCATAGCACAGGAACATCCTATCTCATCCATGCCGAACCATTCTTCTGCCAGGTCCTATCAACCCACATTTGGACCATAGCCTCCCATGCCCCTCCCATCCATGTACCTACCAAAACCCCTCTTAAGTTTTGTAATCAAACCCACGTTGGTCACTTCCGCTGGTGGCACGCTCCACCCCCACAGATTCCCCTTAAGTGTTTCATGTTAAATGGGTCCTGAAACTGGAGAGGGTTCAAAGGAAGTTCACAAGAACGATTTCAAGATTGAATGGTTTGTCATATGTAGGAAGATCATTTGACAGCTCTGGGCCTGTGTTGAGTGGAACTCAGAAGAATGCGAGGTGAACTTATTCGAACCTATTGAATGGTGAAAGGCCTTGATAGAGTGGATGAGAAGAGGATGTTTCCCATCGTGGGGGAGTCTAGGAAAAGAGAGACTCAGAACTGAATGGAGATGAGGGAGGAAATTCTTTAACCCAAAAGTGGTAAATCTGTGGAATTCTTTGGCAGCTGCGGAGGCCAAGGCTTTATGTATATTTAAGGTAGCGGTTGATAGATTCTTGACTGGCCAGGGCATGATAAGTAAGAAGGCAAGAGATGAGAGCTAAGAGGAAAATTGGATCAGCCATGATGAAACGGCAGAACTGACTCGATGGGCCAAATGGCCTAATTCCGCTCCTTATGGCCTTTCATCTTTAACCTGGGTCCTGTTGTTCTAGTCTCACCCAGCCTCTGTGGAATGAACCTGCTTGCATTTACCCAATATACACTGTACATCTGATAATTTTGTATACACCTATCAAATCTTCCTTCATTCTCCTATGCTCCAGGGAATGAATTCCTAACAATTTCAGTGCTTGTCTGTAACTCAGTTCCTCAAGTCCCGGCAACACAGTTCAGATCTCCCCCTGAGGAAATCAGAATCAGGTTATTATCCCTGTCGTAAGGTGCAAAATTTGTTGTTTTGTGGCAGCGGAGGAGTGCAAGACATAAAAATTACTAGTGCAAAGGACAAATAATGTGGCATTCATGGGTGCATGGACCATTCAGAAGTTTGTTTGCAGAAGGAAAGTGATTAACACTTTGAGTCTGGCTTTTCAGCCTCCTCACTGATTGTAGTAATGATAAGAGGGCATGAGTCAGATGGTGGGGGTCATTAACAATGGATGTCACCTTCTTAAGGCACCAGCTCATGAATCTAATATTCCATGGTGAGGAGGCTTGTTGAAGAGTTGAAGACACAATTCAGCCAGATCTCAGGTGCAGTCCTGATGGAGCACTGCACTGTCTGATATGCTGTCTTTTGTTAAATTGAGGCTTTAAATTGACCTACAATGTCTCTAAGCATGTTAAAAAGAAGAGGAAATGGTTTTCTTCCTGTTTAAACTCAGTGGCTACTTAATTGTACACCTCCTCGTTAATGCAAATATCTAATCAGCCAATCATATGGCAGCCACTCCATGCATAAAAGCATGCAGACATGGTCAAGAGGTTCAGTTGCTGTTCAAACCAAACATCAGAATGGAGAAAAAATGTGATCTAAGTGACTTTGACTGTGGAATGATTTTGTTGGTGCCAGATGGGGTAGTTTGAGTACCATAGAAACTGAGACTTTCATGCACAACAGTCTCTAGAATTTACAGAGAAGGATGCAAAAGAAAAATATTCAGTGAGCGGCAATTCTGAGGGCAATAACACCTTGTTATTGAGAGAGGTCAGAGAAAAATGGCCGGGTTTGGTTCAAACTGCCAGGAAGGCGAGAGTAACTCAAATACAGTGTTGTGCAGAAGGGCATCTCTGAATGCACAACACATTGAACCTTGAGGCGGATGGATTAAAGACAATAAACATCCACTCAGTACTTAATAAAGCGGCCAATGAGTTTATGTTTGAAACTTCCACATTCAAACAGATTACCTGATTATCATCCCATTATTGCGGGCAGCCTCGTGCTTCTGCATCTTGACACTTTTACCAGTGGTAAATGCATCTTCGCAAAGCTCTTATAAAAGTGTCTTGCATTTGAAAATGTCCAAAACACAACCCACGCGCACCGAGCTTGTGTGTTGGCAATGACGTTGTAGGAAGCAGAGACCTGGTAACATTTCTGTTCTCTTGGTTCTTTTCATAGGGACCGCAGGGCTACCCAGGAGAGAAGGGGACTCGCGGAGAGAAAGGGGAGCAGGTAATTATTGATAGGCTGTTCTTTCTGTATGATAGGATGGCTGCACACTGACTCCAGCCCACTTTAATACTTAGGAAAGTGAAAACATTATTATTGTTCTTCAGTTCACCAAATCTTCAACGTCCATCCTCTGCCACATCCTCATTCCTAAGCCCCCTTATGCAGCTCGATCCACAAAGGAAGCCAGGTCCTATAAATGATGTTGAAGCCCTTGGATTTATTTTTATGAATTTTTATTTCATGCATACCAGCAGTTGACAGTAGTTCCATTCTCACACTGGCAAGATCGTCCCTTCATCTAGGGAGGGAGGGACTGTCACAAACAGAAAGCAAAGTTGTGCTTGTTTCTGCTTTTCCTTCCTGTAGCTGACATTGGGTAAGCCCGTAAATGTTGGTGTCAAGAATATCCACAGGCAAGTTCAGACTGTGAATATCAATGGACTATTCTACTATCAATGACATCACATAAGACCGTAAGAGAGAGGAGCAGAATCTGGCCATTTGGCCCATCGAGTCTGCTTCACCATTTCATCATGGCTGATCCATTCCCCTCTCAATCCTATTGTCCTGCCTTCTCCCCATAGCCTTTCATGCCCTGACTTATCAAGAACCTATCAACCTCCGTCTTAAATACACCTAATGACCTGACCTTCACAATTGCCTGTGGTAACTAATCCCACAGATTCACCACACTCTTTCTAAAGAAGTTTCTCCTCAAATAGATGTCCGCAGGTTCCAGATTCTCCCACTATAGGAAGCATCCTCTCCACATCCACTCTGTCTAGGCCTTACAGTATTTGATAGGTTTCAATGAGGCTCCCCCCACCCCCCGTATTCTTCTAAATTCCAGTGAGTACAGGCTCATACCATCTATCACTCCTCATGTGATAGCCCCTTCAATCCCGGAATCATTCCTGTGAACCTCTTCTGCACCCTCTCCATTGTCACCTGACTGAGTGTCCCAAGCTGTGCATGTCAGGGCTGTGCTTCTCCTGCAAATCCTGCCCCAGAGCAGTCTGCAACTGACGCCTCCTCAAGCAAACGTTCCTGCGCGGCTCTCTGAGTAACTCTAAGGGAATGCCTGAAACTGTTTTTCATTACTGAATCAAAACTGCGCACGCTTTTGTCGGGCTCAACTTTCTGCCTGTTTTTGCAAATAATGCAGAGCTGATTTATTTCAGGGCTTTAGGGGATGGCTGGGACCAGCTGGTGAGAAAGGAGCGAAAGGAGCCAAGGTATTGTATGATTGGATGATTTGGCACATCTTTTCCATAAAACTCATTGCCTTATTGTCCAAAACTTCTTTATTAACTCGTTGAAGAAAAGCCATTGGATTAGTCATAGTTAGCTGTCTAATTAACATTAACTGAAAGAAGTTGTACCATTGCTAAATTCTGGCAGGCAAGTCTGAGGTAGATTTCCCATTCCCTCTGGAAGAAGTCTGATTGGACACTGGAGAACAGCAGGTACAAAGGTGTTGGCTCTCTGGTTCAGTGCTTGTGGTCTGATCAGACCACACTGTACCAAGCCTGATGTTGGGTTAATCGCTAGCGCATCATTTCAAGACTATCCCAAATAGATCCACAACAGACGAACTGCTTGACACGTTGCTGCACTCCCTGTCCTTTGTGGAAAAGTTCTTCCGCACATACACCTTGGACCACAAATCTGTCAGGGAGTGGTCAGCATAGAACATCCTGCAGACACTGCAGGAGACGGACTCAATGGACACAGTGGGATTGGACCGTCTAGACTGGCAGGCCTCACCAGCAGGCAACAGGACCCTGTCTGGCTGGTGGTGAGAGGGTGAGTCAAGTCCTGCCTGCAGGCCTGGAGCATCACTCCCCCACAGGGCTTTGCCTGAGGGATGACTGTAGCGGGCAAGAGACAGTAACCCACCTCTTTGCAGACTGTGAGCTTGCTTCGAGGGTGCGGAGAAAGAAGAAGGGGCTTGTGTCACGGTTCATCCTGAACAGCTGCGTGGCAGAGGACTCCCCGATCCCGGGGCTGCTCCCAGGGACACACACGGAGACAAACATCAGGCGCTGCTGGCAGATCGTCAGCTCGGCGCAGGAAACTCTCTCGTCTGCCCGAGACCTGTTGATCTGCCAGCATGTCAAGATGTCCGTGGAGGAATGCTGCCAGCAGGCATACTCCAGGCTGTAGATGTACGTGCTGACGGATGCACTGAAGCTAGGTGGAGCTACCACAAGGGCTCATTGAGGAAGGTCCACAGTGTAGGGTTCTTCACCGCCTGGAGAGGGAGGGGCTGAGTTGGGGAAGGAAGCCCCCCAATAATTATTGCAGCAGTGAACCACCCCAGAGGGCCACATGAGGCCTAGCAATGCCCAAGTGCAATAGAATAGGGAAACCTTGACTATGAACATAAAGAACGAAAAGCCATTGAACAACTTATTCTTGTAAATATTTTTATTATGAAGAAAGTCTACTTAGTTTAAAAAAAAGTAAGTGCAGGAATACTGTGTCACAAGTTCCCTCTGACTGCAGTGTGACTCTTTTGGAAACAAAATGAAATCATTCCCCGAGTTCTTTCAGATTCACCTTCACAAAGCAGAGAAACGGGACCTCAGCTTATGCCTCATTCTGAAGTCAGTGTCAAAATCCTTTCCCTGCCGCACTGTGGTGTCAGAGCTGCTTTCTGTGCACGTATCCTTGAAATGGAATTTGAGTTCACAATTAACAACACCACACACAATGCTGAAGGAACTCAGCAGGCCGGGCAGCACCAGTGGAAGTGAGTAAACAGTTGGCATTTTAGGTCGAGATCCTTCATCTGGACTCCAGGCCTGAATTGTGAATCCACAATTTTCTGATTGGGCAGCAAGTTGATTACCAGCAGATGCATTTTGAAATCTATTTTAATTATTAATGAGCGATGTGTTAATGGACTGAAAGCAGGCAGGAGAAATAAACATCTTACTGTCAGATTTGGGAGGATGTGAGTAAGAAAGGGATATAGAAAGGGATGAGTGCTGGCCACAACTATTTATAGTCTATATTTATGACCTGGGAGAGGGAAGTAAATGCATCATATCTCTGTTCACTGAGTGTCAGTGTGACACATAAGCAGAATGCAAAGTGACTTCAGAGAGATATGGGGAGACTAGGAGAGTGTTTCCGGACTTGGCATGTTCTGTGGAAAGATGTGAGCTCATGCACTTTTGTGAGAAAATGGTAAAGTGTAGAATGTGAATGATGTTGGCATTCAGAGGGGCTGACATCTTTGTGAAGAATCCTGGAATTTAAACTGCAGGTATAGCAAGCAATTTGGCAGGCAGACTATATAACAGAAGGATTCTGGAGTAAGGACACCTTAAATTAACTATTTCAGGCCCTGGTAATACTGCGTTTTAAATATTACAGACAGGTTGTTCTTCCTACCCAAGGAACGATGTACTTATGATAAAGGAAAGGCAGCAAAGGCTAGCCAGATTGGTTCCTGGGATGGAGGTGAGGTCCTATGAGGAGAGGTCAGAGGGCTGGACCCATGTTCTCTAGACTAGACTTTAGAAGAATAAGAGGTGACCTCAGTGAAGCAAACAAGACTCTATGGGGCTTGAAGACTGGAGTCAGATGAGATACTTCCTCTGGCCAAGGTGTCTGAAGATGTGTCAGACTTTCAAAGGGAGGGATCGGCTGTTCGGAACTGAGATGGGAATAAATTTGTTCTTCCGGAGGGTGAGGAACATCTGCAATTACATCCCAGGAGTCTGCAGAGGCTCAGTTGTGACTTTATTCAGAAGGAAATCATTAGATTTTTGGATACCTGGGATAGTGCAGGGAAGAATGTCAAGTGAAAAATCAGCCATAGATTCATGAATATAAACAGCACAGAAACTGTCCCTTTGGCCCAACTCATCCATGCTGGCCAAGGGGCGTTCCTGAATTAATCCCATTTGCCAGCATTGGACCCACATCTCATCCCCTTAACCTTTTCCTCACCATGTATCTGCCCGGGTAACTTCTAAGTATTGTAATTATATCCTCCTCTATTAGTTCCTCTTTCAACTCATTCCATATGTTCACCAACCCTCTGACAAAATGTTCCCTCTGTTCCTCTTTAAGTCTTTCCCATCATTCCTTAAACCTACATCTACTAGTTTTGCCTGTGCTGGAAAAGGGACTGTGACCATTCTCCTTATCTACGCTCCTCATCAATTCTATGTTCCTCTGTAAGGTCACGCCACATTCAATCCAGGGAATACAGTCCCAACCTATCCATTCTCTCCTTATAACTCAAAACCTTCAGACCTGCCACCATCTGTGTGAACAGTTCCTGCACCCTCTCCAGCTTAATCACCTGATCCACGATCTTATTTAATGGCACAGTCATCGCAAGAGCCTGAATGACATACAGCAGCTTCATTTCCTCAAGAATTCACCTTTTGACAACATGGTCTGCTTCAAAGTACTGTGTGGGAAATAGCAGCACTTGATCTTCTGTGCGAAGTGTTTCAGTTGGCCACTGGTTTCTCAATGCAAAGTGAAAATGATTGCTGCCCTGTCTCACCCTGGTAACGTCCACTGTTAATCGTGATTGAATTCCTTGGCAACCATTCCCAGCCTGACACATCAAGCTCCAGAATGTGTATTGCATCTCCATTGGGAGTACTTCCATTTCGGTCTATGTGTTGTGTATTTTATGTTCAGAGTTGGTAAAGAATGTTGATACAAAAATGTTTATTCAATCGATGTGTTTTTGGCTCCAAGGAAAATACAATTATAATGCAATAGCAGGCTCTGTTATGAAGTAGGACAATACTTAAAAGAGAAATGAGGCTGATTTAATGGTCTGTTTGTATAAGCACTGAGCTTTGCCTCCAACATTTTGGAGTATGAAATGTTCTCACTTCCTGATAGCTTGATAGTAATGCCACTGCTCGTGGCTCCAGTCAGCTCCTGACCTCTGGTGCTGTCCGGGTGGAGTTCACACATCCTCCTCGCGAGGGTTATTTATTTTTTTAAATTTTATTTATCCGGATACAGCACAGAACTGCCCCTTCTGGTCCTTTGAGCCGAGCTGCTCAGCAACACCCGATTTGACCCTAATCACAGGACCACTTACAGTGCCCAACCGGTATGTCTTCGGACTGTGGGAGGAAACCAGAGCAGCTGGAGGAAACCCACACACTCAAGAGAAGGAACATACAAACTTGCTTATAGATGATGCTGGAACTGAACTCTGAACTCTGACACCCCAAGCTATAATAGCTTCGGGCTAACCTCTGCATTACCATGGTACCTGGTTTATCTCTGATTACTCTGGTCTCCACCCACATCCCAAGAACATGCGGCCTGACTTGAGTGTGTGTACTTGAGTGAGGTGGGGCAGGAATGCGGGATTAATTTAAATTGGGGGGTTGAGTCAGTGCAGGTTCAGGAAGTATTCTGCACTGTATAACTCCATGACTCTGTAGATACTGTCCTCAGCCAGGGACTGACAGAGAGCAAACTGACAAAATTCATTTCTCTGAGCAAGTTTGTGGCAGCATGTTGTGTAACCATCAGTGAGGGAGATCCAACAAGCCGTCTCTGCTTCTGTCTCCCTCCCACTGCGCGCAGCTGGTCACCCAGGCTTCAGTGAGGGGACGTGCTTTCCATTTATGGAGCTGGTCACCATCTACTCCAAATCCAGGGCCAATCTGTGGAAACCATTGCAATCCACTCATAGCTGTCGAGAAGAAAAAGCCGGATTTCAGCCAGTGTAGTGAGGGCGTCTACTCAAACCAATAAGAGACGTTAAGAGTCTGGACCACAGGAACAGGCTCCAGATAAGCAACATCTATTCATCTGGGTGATTCATGTCATAATGTGGTGTTAACCTACTTGTGGTCATGGCTTTGTCATCTATGAACCTTTGCCTCAAGCTTCAGACACTAACTGCTCTGCTCCTTTAATGTGCTTGGTCACTGTACTGCATCTTGATTTACTCTCCTTATCCAGGACCTGCTGGCTTCAGGCGTTGACATCTAGGCGTTGAGGCTTTCAGAAGGTGCTTTATTATGCTTGCTGTCAAAGTATCTCCTGGAGTTTATTGGAGTTTAGCGCTCCACTGTAAATATGTTCCTGAGTCCTTGTAAACAAGTTGTTTAATCAGTTTGCACACATCTTAACAAACGATCCTGCTGAAGAAAATATTGAAGCACATCATGCTTAAAACCTTTATAACTTTATGGAAATTCAAACAAATCTTATATTGGACAATGTATGATTGTTCTTTCAGCCATTTTCCTGTCTCTTTTGACTGTGAATTCTTCCAATTGCTGATCCGTTCCATGCCATTTGTAGTCCACGTAGAGAGAACAATCTGTACATTACTGTTTGGTTGCCATTGTATGTGGGGATTATTCATTTTCTTTTCTGTGACAGGGTAACCAAGGTGAGACTGGACTTCCCGGGCCTTTTGGGGTTCCTGTAAGTAATATGATCTGCTTGTTTTTTTTTGTTGCCTGTACGCAATGGTAGTAATGCCTCGTGTTAATAACTATTGGTAACTCTTCCCATCCTAATCATTAGAAACAGGATCAAGTTTATTATCAGTGACCATATGTCATGAAATTAGCCGGACAGTGGTGTAATGATATCCTCATCGGAGGCAGGCGGTCTCAGGTTCGAATCCAGCCGGCTCCTTGCACGCTTCCCAACTGTGCTGGCTTGAGCGTTCAGCTAGCAACGTGGCCTTGTGAAAAAAAAGGAGACAGCATTGCTAAAGAAACGACAAGATTGCCGCCCGATGCACCATAAGGCACGGAGCGGAACTCAAAAAAGAAAAAAAACTCATGAAATTTGTTGTTTTGTGGCAACAGTACAGTGAAAAGTATAAAAAATATCTATAGATTACAGAAATAAATGGTGCAAAAGGCTAATAATGAGTTCTGCTAGGAAATCTGATGGCAGAGGGGAAGAAGCTGTTCTTAAAATAGCTAGAATGAGTATTCAGGCTCCCTGGTTGTAATAACAAGAAGAGGGCATGTCCCAGATGATGAGAGTCTTTTATGATAAATATTGCCTTCTTGAGGTACCACCTCTTGAAGATGTCCTCGATGGTGGAGTAGTTTGTGCCCTTGGTGGAGCTGTTTGAGTCTACAACGTACTACAGCTTCTTGAGGTCCTGTGCATTGGAAACTCCATACCAGGCAGTGATGCAATCATCTATTGCTGTGATTGATGGTATTTCATGCCCTCTGTGTTTAATTCATAATTTACAAAGCACTCACAGTATTTATTTTGCAGCTGGCCTAGATTTTTAGTAGGTTCTGAACAAGATTCAATCTTTTCTTGTTTGGCATCGGTTTCCTTCTTTTGGGTGCACAAAGGACGAGTATTATTTCATAACGCAACGCTGTATAAGTTCATGACAAGCCTTGCCATATCTAGTGTGATTGGCAGTGCCAGCAGAGCAGAGAGCTTTGTGTGTGCTTAGCTGTGTAGAGGCCATTCTATTAGGCATAATGCTTTGGATATTGTGTGCAATAGAATATTGCAGTGGAAGTTCCCAGCCCCAAACACACATTAGCTCATCGCCCCTCACCAGTCTAAGACGTTATCGGAGGCATCGGACAATTTTTAGCCTGGCATTTTCTCTGCTTTTTTCCTTAAGTGTTCCTTTGCAAAACCGACTGCTCCTGACAGCCGAGGGAATGATCCATGATAACGTGGTATTTTTGCCTCCCTCTCAAAGTTTGTTTCAGTCTCCTATGTTCAGTTGGTCACTGCAGCCGGTGTGCAGGGGCCCATTCCCTGTAAAACAGCATGGTGGTTCCTTTTATACTGCACTCCCACCAACTCCACCTCTATCCATGCATGACACTTGTCATTCCCTTCGACATTAGTACCGCTAAATTAATTGAATTCTTTCAACTCCTCATTATTCAAAACCACTTTGTTTTATCTAGTGCTGGGTTGTTCATAACATTGGGCATCCAGAATGAATACCCCTTCTGAGGAACATACTGCACAAGCTTATTAAAGATGTTCATTAGTAATAAAGTACACTTTGACTTATGAGCACATTTCCTACTTGGTGCCTCCGGTTACAGATCATGCTGATGATTCCTGAACAAATGGAAATAAATATTGGTATTTCCTTTATTTTTTAAAAAGGATAATTAAACCATGAGTACTATATGCAGATCAAACATTCATCCTAGGCATCTATTAGATGCATTCAGTGTATAATTGATGAATTGGAGTACTGGGAAACAGTTTCATAAATAACAAAGTTTTGAGAGTATTGTAATTAATATCAGTGGAAATTTACCAAGAATAGCACTGTTGCCTTTGTAGCCTGAATACAAGGAAGACAAAGAAAGTTATATTTAACACACTGCATAAATAACATGTTCTGCCAATTTCTGACAATTTGGTTTCAAGTACATCGTTGGGAAAGCAGTAACTAAAAAGGGAAGTGATGCTATGTTAGTCTGCTTGTGTGTCAGGGACGCATCATTTCAGGTTTCAGTGGTGAAGATGCTGTAAGTGACTGTGTGGGGTTCCTGATTGATTGTACAATGTAGCCTCACACCAGAGCTCGTTCCCTGATCTCCACACGCATTCAAATGTTTTGAAGAAGCGTGCGTTTTCCAGTGGAACTTGTTGATCAATTAGCTTTCCCTGTTCCGGGGACATGCATAGATAGGCATTTGTTGTGCAGAGAGGGATGAAGGTGGGGTGGAAGCAAGTTTATGTGCAGTTGTGATTGGCATAGATAGATAGATACTTTCTCGATCCCAAAGGAAATGGCAGTGTCACAGGAGCATTACAAGTGCACAGATATAAACATTAGAGGATAAGAAGAAAGAATAAAAAATAAGTTACCACAAGCGGTCTCACAGAACAGGGGGGGGGGGGTCATCACTTCCCCGGCTATAGGTTGACTCATTATAGAGCCTAATAGCCGAGGGTGAGAATGAACTCATATAGCGCTCTTTGAAGCAGCGCAGTTGTCTTAGTCTATTACTAAAAGTGCTCCTCTGTTCAGCCAAGGTGGCATGCAGAGGGTGAGAAATATTGTCCAGTTGCCAGAATTTTACGTCAGGTCCTTTGTTCTACCACGGCCTCTGGTGAGTCCAGTTTGATTTCTATAACAGAGCCAGCCTTTCTAATCAGTTTATTGAGCTTGTTGGCATCACCCGTATTGTTGCCATTGCCCCAGCACACTACCACATTGTACTGGGAACATCAGACTGGTAGAACATGTGAAGGAGAGGCCTGCATACTCCAAAGGACCTCTCTATGTGGTCTTGATGTTCAGAGACGGCTTAATTTGGACTTGTTGTTTCTTCTTTTAGTGTGTAAGAAATGGGAAATAAATCTTAAAATCCCCAAAGTGCACCCAGATTTGGGACAGATCTCTGCAGACCAGCCAACCTTGTGGCTTTTCTGAGTTTATATTACAAGCCTGCACTTTATGAACTGAATTGAAAGTAACCCCTCAGACTGTGACTGCCTTCTATCAGCTTGGTGGTAATCAGAGATTAGATTGTAGCTTTCCCCATACATCAGCTCATTTACTGTTCAGAGTCAGGTTTATTTATCCCAGGTACCCGGAAATATACGATGACTTGTGTCATTTGCGTTGACAACCAACACATCTCGCACTGTGCTGGAGACAACTTGCTAGTGTTGCCATATATTCCAGCGCCAACATGGCATCCCCACAATGCTCCCCAGAGCACAACAAACAACACAAGTGGTGCATGCAAGCTCGATTTCAATGGTTAAGAGATGTTCGGGTGAGTACATGGATGGTAGAGTACCGAGGGCTATGGTCCCGGAGCAGGTCAATGGGAGTAGGCAGCTCAAATGGTTTTAGCATGGACTAGATGGGCTGAAGGGCCTGATTCAGTGCTGTACTCCTCTAAAACAACAACAACAACAAAACAAGCCCCTTTCCACCCAGTCACACCAACAATCCTTCAACTCCAGGGCAGGCCTTCAGGACCCCGGCCTCCAGTCTCAGTCTCCAAGCTATGGCCATCAAGTTTCAAACTCCGGGCTCCGATTGACCAGCATTGTTCATCAACATAGAGTCACAGAATACTTCACGTGGAGTGGAAATAGGCCCTATTTCATCATATCAAGTGACTGGAGTTCAGTACGATCTGAGATACTCTCTTGTTTTTATCTATCAGAATCTCACCCGTTCTGCCACAGTTATTCAGCCATCCATTCATTGAGTACCATTAATATTAAAATATTTTGAACTAAACCTCGTAAACCAGTGAGTTGTTTGTTATGTTTTCCCTCTTGCTATGAAACAGTGACACCTCTTTTTCCCTTATCAGGGAGAGAGAGAGCCTGTGGTATGTTAAATACCAGGTGAACGAGTAATCTTTAGGGAACTGCAAGTCTGTGTCTTTGCTGTTGCCTTGCTGTACGCTTGAGTGCTCGGTGGAGGGTGCCGATGCTTTTTTTTGCTGGTGGGGGGGTGGAATCATTGCTTTGCTGCTGCTTATGCATGGGGGGGGGGTTGGGGGGGCTTTGGGGTTCTAACATTTAACTGTCATTCATTCTTTGGGGCACCTCTGTTTTTGTGGATGTTTGCGAAGAAAAAGCATTTCTGAATATATATTCTATACATTTCTCTGGCATTAAATGTACCTTTAAAACCTTTGAAATATCCAATTCATTGCCGGGATTTTCAACTATTTTCTTTTTCCATAAAGATCACTTTGGTACATCTTTATTTACACTCAGCTGCTGAATTTCTTTGGGAAAATCATTCTATAAAGTTGCTGAATTAGCACGTGAAACACAAAGTCCATAATTCGCTTTCTGCATCTTCTATACTTGCAACCTGCAAATGCATGTGGCCTCACAGACATGTGCAATGTGTGTCAGTGCATCTTGGTTAGAGTTGTAGCCCTTGTTGCAACTGTCAATGAAAGCCACTGGAGAGAGACACAGCTGGTGGTATAAAACTATATAATTGGTGCACACAAGCTGACAGGATTTGGAGTCACTCTGGAGAGAGACTCCCTGACCCAACATCACATGACATTTTTATATGCTAAAGATCAAAGGTAACAGCAGGACAATTTTTACAGTTATAGTGCTTCCTTTGAAATCCACATAATATAATTTTCAAACACCTAGACCTTCAAGCCAGCATTCATGCAGATACAGACATCTCAGGTCAATGGGGTGTTTTCTGGTCTGCAATCGACCCCAGTCTGCAGTTCTGAGAAGACCATGGTTCTGAGCTGCATTTTAAGTTCAATCTACAATCCACATTCAGGTTGCTGTTGAATCTAATATTTGATATATTCCATAACCCCAGATACGCCCTCATGACATATTGTGCCTCCAAATGTTGCACTCTTCACTGCACCCTTATATATCCCCCAACTACAGATGGCAGGCCCTCTTTCCCTGAATGACACTCCAAAATTCTCTCCCACACAACCCTTCTTTCACATTATAGCCTCCAGAGGGAATGGAAGAAATGCCCTTTGAGTGCATAAACTATGCAAGTCCTGTTCTACTGCCTAAATTGCACTTGATGCACAAAGCAGCAGAGCTTTGACTGTAGTTCTGTGCATAACTAGTTGTCTCTGGCCCATGGTTTTATGATGTGCCTTTTGTATATTTTCCTTGAATCCCTCAGCCTCCATATATCTTTTGTATAAACAAATCCTACAAATCTCACTATTATGACCAAGTGGTTAGAACATAACATAGATCATCATTGCAGTAGCTGACTTTGGAAAAATCTACCTTTTTTTAATGTACCTCTCCAGACATTGTGGAGTACAGCAGTGAGGTGCCGACATTTGCAGGAAACCAAGATGAGCGGCAGTACACGTAATGCAGAGGATTTCCCTGAAGTACTGTAAGCTATTAGCAGGCTTGTAAAGTAAGATTGAAATGACAAATTATACTGAATACTGCACAATGTGAGATTGTTTAGAAACAAGAAATAGTTCCCTTATTCCTTGGTAATTCTTTTATAGAGTATTAAATATGCAGTTCCTCAGAGTATTAATTCAGCAAATTTGGTTTGTGAAAAAAGTATATAAACATTACAACCAAATTATTAGAGCAATAGAGAAGAGAATAAAGCTGAACAGTGATCTACTTCAGTTGTACTTCACATTGTAAGTGTAGTTCTGGTAGCAATTGAAACACTGAATTACATACAGAGCAGAATCACCTTAATGGTCTCAAAATTGAGGAGGTGCAAAGCTAAGGGATGATAGAGTAGGATGTAATGCTTTATTTCTGCTTAAGTAAAACTATCTCACATGCTCTCCTCTTGGCTTTGGAACACCCGGTCAATGGCAAAACACCTGTCAGGCTGCTGTTTAGCAATTACAGCTTGGTATTCAATGCCATCATCTTCTCAGTATTAATTCCTTAGCTGTTAAACCTGGACCTCTGTGCCTCCCTCTGGCAATGGATACTTGGCTTTCTCACTTGACCACAGTCAGTAAAGATTGGTGATAACATTTCCTCCTCACCGACAATCAACACGGGCGCACCTCAAAGATGGTTGTGCAGAGCACTATTCTACTCCCTCTACGCTCATGACTGTGTGGCTAGGCACATCTCAAAAGGCGTCCTTTTAAATTTGTATTTGACACCAACTGAATCATCCAAATGTGGCAAGAAAAATGGGACAGAGAGGGGAAAGGGAGGCATTTATATCAAATACAAAAGAATGTTACAGGTACTAGGGTAGGCAGTGGATACAGAAGAGAGGAAACTGTGTGGACTAGGTTAAGGCTGGGACACTGTGCACTAAACCAAACATTGAAAATGATAGGGAAACGCCAGACAGGACTGTGTGAGGAATGTCAGGAAGAGGAGTCAGTAGAACATGTAGTTCTGAATTGCAGGAAGTATGGGATACAGAGAGAGATGATGAGAATTAATCTAAGGGAATTGGGAGTGCAGGAATTCACATTAAAAGAGTTACTGGACATGGGTGAAAGGGCACAGGTCAGGGTACTTTTAGCTTTCTTAAGGGATACAGGGATTTTTTTTATAGGATATGATGGATAAGCAGGAATAGGGTAGTAGGATGGCCAAAGAAGGAAGGATAAAGTGTAGATTAGGGTACGTGTGTGTGTGTGTGAATGGGTGAAGGGATTTAGAGTGTGAGTCTATCATCTGATCCACGCTCCGGAGCAGAAGGTGGTGGTAATGCACCATCAAGCTGGGTGCCAACCACCAAAAAACAAAAAAGAAGAAAAAGGTGACACCAATAGTTGTTGATAAAATATCAGATGACAAAGAGGAGGTGTCGGGGAGTGAGATAGTTCAGCTGATTTAGTGGGGTCATGATAACAACTTCACACTCAGCATCAACAAGACCAAAGAATAGATTGTGGACTTCAGGAAAGGGTAGACTGGAGAACACACAGCAGCCTCTCACTGAGGAGTCAGCGACGGAAAAGGTGAGCAGCTTTAAGTTCCTGAGTGTCAACATTCCCAAGAATCTGTCCTGGGGCCAGCACGTTGATGCAATCATGAAGAAGGAACAGCAGAGGCCTTACTTCATTGTGAGCTTGAGGGAATTTGGTACGTCACAAACACTTGCAAAGTTCTACAGATGTAGAATTTTCTCTCTTCTCATTACTACCATCAGGAAGGAGGTAGAGGAGACTAAAGACTCACTCTCAGCAATTAAAGAACAGCTTCTTTCCCTCTGCCATCAAATTTCTGAACTGTCCGTGAACCCTCGCTATTCAATTTTCTTTACACTGTTCATTTATTTTTAATTTATAAACAATTTAGGTCTTTGCACTATATTGCAAATGTTGCATCATATGTCAATTATAAACTTGATTCTGATTCTGGAAACGAATGTGATAGACAACTTTAAAATTGGGGTGAGGGGGTTTGATGGCACTTGTAGACAAGTCTTTTCGGATACATGTAGAACTTGAACAAGCCAACCGCAGATCCAAGATGAAAGCAGGGCATGACTGAAACATTTTGCATTTGTCGCAAGAGAAATTGTAAATGTTTCAGTTACAGGACATTCCATCTGAATAAATGACTTTCTTGATCTTTCAATGAAAGCAAAACAAAAACTGTAGTTACTTAAAATCTCCCTTGGCGATTCCGTTTATTGGAGTGACAAAGTGAAAGATCTGCTTGTATATTCTGATGTTGATACTGTGCCAATTAATCGATTCATTCAACGTGTATGTAATCACTTGGATAACAGACTTCCTGACGATGAGTTAAGAAAATGGTGAGCTTTTGACCCTGTTGCTATTGTAAATGCAACCAATTTTGGATTTGGATGACTGATAAAAACATACTCAGCTACTATTACAAATTACGACAAGAGTGTTGCCTCAACAATAATGTGTTTCAAACTTGTCTGTCGAGAGAAAGTTAAGGTTGGTTCAATTAAGACGTTCACTGATATGTTGACCTACATGCTTAGAAACGAAGAATCTGAAGAACTGACAATTCTTGTTGACATCGTTAGAACATTTCAAGCTTCTAGTGCTGACTGTGAACATGGATTCAGTCTTATGAATTCAATCAAATGTAAATCCAGAAACAAACTAGAAGTGGAACATTTTGGATGGGCTAATGAGGAGTAAGGTGTATCTTTAATCTGGAATTAATCTGTACAGTGTTTAAAGACAAAGGATTTGTAATGAAGAGATGAGAAAAAGTTTATGAAATGTGAAAAATTTTCTTTGTGGTACTGTATTTCATTGTATCTTTCAATTAATAAATACCCTCAGCCGTCAGGCTCTGTAATGAGTCAACCTATAGCCAGGGAAGTGAGACTGTTTAAGGTAACTTATTTTTTTATTCTTTTTTTACTTCTTCTCCAATTGTATATCTGTGCACTTGTAAAGCTACTGTGACGCTGTAATTCCCTTTGGGATCGATAAAATATCTATCTACCTATATATCTTAAATAATAATAAATAAATAAATAAATAAATAATGACTATCAAGATCATGAGTGGTAGAGTCCTTGTGGTGAGTGTATAGGTTGTGGAGTAATTTCATTGTTGGGGTGAGTGAAGTTGTGTGAAGCTATGTTCTCTGGTTCAAGAGCCCAATGGTTGAGGGAATTAACTGTTTCTGAATTTGGTGGCATGGAACCTAAGGCTCCTGTACCTCCTTTCTGATGGCTGTAGTGAGAAGAAAGCATGGTCTGGATCCTGGGGGGGGGGTCCTTAATGATAGATGTTGCTTTTCCTGTGACATGTGTGCTCAATGGTGGGGAGGGTGTTTTCTTTCTCTCTTTTTGTGTTTGCACAGTTTGTTGTCTTTCGCGCGCCGGTTGTTTGTCTGTCTTTGCTGTGTGCAGTTTTCCAATGTATTTACTATGAACTGCAAGAAAAATGAATCTGAGGGTAGTGTTGGGTGGCATATACGTACTATGATCAAAAACTTACTGTGGACTTTGAGGTCCACATAAACTGCTTATCCTCCCTCAGCGATGACTCAGTGTTCCTTGCAGTTGTGTTATTACCTTAATTACTAGTCGTTTCTGAGAAAGTTAAGACTGGTCCAATTAGGACTGTGCACCACAGAAAACGTAAAATTTATCCACATAAATTTACCTAATAAAATTATCCACATAAGGTTACCTGCTGCTTGCTTTTGCCCTTCACAGCAGCTCAAGGGGCTGGTTTCCTATAGATATTGAGTGAGAGTGACCTATCCACAGCAATCACTCTTCAGTGCATCGTCACTAATGAAGGCTGTAGTTATCGTACTTCAAACAATGAAGTGGCCTGCAACACTTGAAAGTTGTTCTGTGTGAGTGAATCCCTTCCGACAGATCCATGAAATTGGCTGCTTCAGCAAGCGTTGATCACATTGTGCGTTATGTTGATTTCAGGGTATGACGGGTCTGAGAGGAATTCCGGGTGCCCCAGGACCCAGAGGCCCTCTGGTGAGTATCAGATTAATAGAAGCCCTTTCTGGTATCTCCCAAGATTTGGTTATACTTAAATTTATTTGAGGTCATAAATGAACATGATTCTGATAATATTATTTGGGATTTAATGACACAATGGCCTTTCCTTAATGGAAGGAATGCTTTACTGATCCAAACCTGAAGTTTGATTTTGTCTCAGCTTTGAGTCATTTGGTTGTGGATTGTTGGATCTGCAGATGATATTAGCCAGAAACTTCCTTGGAAGTCAAGAATGCGTTGTATATAAACAGCCATTCATTAAGAGTTCATATCAAAGAAATACCAGTAACCAATTAACTGTAAGATTCAAAGGTAGAAGACACAAAGAAGTTGAGTTCAACTTATATGATTATTAGCTCAAACTTGACAAATAAGGAAAATCCTTGTTCAAAGTACGTTTATTATTGAAATATGTATATGTTATACAACCTTGAGATTTGTCTCCTAACAGGCCTCTACGAAACAAGGACACCTAGCAAATAACATAGATATGTATATAAGAAGAAGAATGTCTAACACCCAATATGTAGTGAGAAAATAGCATCATGCAAGCAGTAACCTCAAGCTTTTCTGAACTGAAGTCCACAAGGAGAGTCCCACAGTTCAGCACAGATCCAAGTGAACATTGTGGGGCAACAACCTGAAGTGGGCCGTACCTCGGGCTCCGATACTCTGGCCTTTTCAATCGTCCTGTGCTTAACTTTTCGCCTGAATGTTGAATTTTGTCACTTCGAGCAGCAATCTGAACTATCGGCCTCGACACCATGACTTTTTCAATCCGGCCTGGAATTTTAATCTCCATCCAAACAATGGGTTCTGCCATTTAGATACGCCAGATTGGCCTGTGGATCTCTGTCCGAACATTGTGGTCAGTTTCTCTGACTCTGACCTTTAATGCTCTTCCACGCTCACGCAAATGGGCCTGCCACCTTCCCTTGCCTCGGTTCTGCCACATTGAACTGCCTCCAAGTCCAAAGGGAAGTTAATAGTCTATTACTAGTGATGATTGTTTGCCAGAAAAAGTGTGATTGACAAAGTATTTAGTTGCTATCCTTGTTTTGTCAGCCACCAGCCAGAAGTCACTGAGGTTCACCAGCACCACCTTAAACTGGACTGCCGAAGAGATAGTTTAATTTAAAGTGTGACACAGACAAAGAAACTACAAAAAATACAGAACCAGCAAATACTATAAATTACTGAAAATCCTCTCAACATTTCCAGCCAAACAGGTGATTATACAAACTGTAAGCAAGCATAAAGAAAGTTAAACTGCAATAAAAATGATAATGTAGGCCCTAATCCAACAGGATCTAGGCTTCATTCCAGAGTTTTGAGCTGAAAATTTCCTCTATACCATGTGACAACAGAAGATGATAATTGGCAGTCCTGTAGTATTATTATTGATTATGCAGTGGAACTCATACCGGTGCTAATCTGATCACTTGGAAAGATCTCCTTTACATCGCCTGACTGTCTAGCTCATTCCATCGCCGTAACTGCCTGTCCTTGCTGTTACTGTAGGTATGAAGGTTGGCAGATCAGGCCAGTGCGGTCCTTCACTTGAATGCCACAAACCACTGGCGTGCTGTCCATTAGCACATTCGTCGACCAGCCACTGGGAGCTGGAGCTTCCGACCTCCGCAACTGCAAGCAGCCACCTCTCCTGTCAACTCAGGCTCTGCTGGAGGGATTTCATTCCACCTGGGTGAGGGGTCCATGGGTAAGGTTAGATCCCGGCAATGGATCGGACACCTGGCAGAGTGTCAGGGACACAGAGTGAGAAACAGCAAAGGATTGAAAGCAGATCATTGTTGTCTTGGTTACATGTTTTATTTAAACCACTCTGCTCTTCATTGTTAACACCTGTCAAAAAGATTTATTTGAAATGAAAGCAGTGTGGGGCAATGAAAGCCTGAGTTTTTTTCTGCTATCTTCAGTGGTAAGTGCATGCTCAATGTCAGTGTATATAGGCACACGTAAATTATATCCAGTGTGAAAGTCAAGAAATCATTTTCTTGTGTACATCCCATGATAAAATGATAAAGTACTATACCAGCGCTGTTATGAATGTGTTATGCAAACTGGGAAGTTTGAAATTGCTGCATTGATCTGATAATAGTTAGATTCTAAAAGTTAAGCTCTGTCACTCCGTTTCAAATAAAGTGTATTGTATTGAAAAATTGGTTAAAATGAAAGTGACCAAATTGTTCTTATCCTTAGCTTAAAGTTTGACGTTTTTTCAGTTCCATTGTCACACGAGCTTACACACGACTCTAATCTCGATAACTAGATCAGTAACTGTTTAAATATTGGAATCAGCTTGATTGCTCTCAGAATCCACATCACTCCTAGAATCCTCTCCAATTTGTTCAAAGTATACAGTTGATCTTTCCTTTCAATGCTGCTGTTTTATCAAAAGAGCACATCCACACACTTCTCAGTCACAACAGTGACTACGACCAAAATTTTATTTATTTTTATTTTATTTTATTGACACACAGTGCAGAATAGGCCCTTCCAGCCCATTCATGGGACAAGTTATAGTGACTAATTAACCCAGCACCCTGCACGCTTTTGGACTGTGGGAGGAAATTGGAGCACCCAGAGGAAACTCACGCGGTCACGGGAAGAACGTAAAGCTCTTTACAAGCAGTGGTGGGAATTACTAGGTCAAGGTTCATGACCCAAGCTTTGTTTTCACCCAAGTTGGTCCGCTACTTCAGCTGAGTGAGACTCACTGGGAAAACCACATGATGCCAGTGTGCATGCAATGCCCAGTGGTCGAGGAGAAACAATGAATAGTTCACCAAAAAGTCTGCGGGACCTCATTTGATCTCAGCCCCCAGTTATCGCTAATTAATCCCTACTGCAGACTCACAGCTTGTGCCGAGCCTACTTCAGAGGGACTTAGTCTTGGGAACGTCTATGAATCCCAGCAACATTGGATGTTTAGTGTACATCTGTGTTTTCCTAGGAACTACAAGGCACCAAATCATCCCTTACAATTCCCAAACCCTGACAGTTCCTTCTTCCCAGTAGGTGACCGAGCTGGACTGTATATTTTCAGTCTTGAGTCTTCAGGTGTCATTCCCTACAGTCCTACAGAGGCACGATAATTCACACTGCCCTCCGTGATTTAATCACAAGATCTAGTGCTTTCTAGCACAGCTGAGTGTGTTTAGGTAATAAGTCCTAATGGTCGATTTAATTTTTATTTGTTTTACAGGGGGAGTTTGGATTAATTGGACCACCTGGACTTCCAGGGTTTATGGTACGTATTATACAGATCAAGAGAATAAAATAGTACAGAGTGTCATTTATGTGTCAGACTAGTAAATCTGGTTTATATTCGGTATGAGTTTTATAACCTAGTACCAATGCACTTATTACTTTGGTTTCTCAAAGGTATGTTGTCTATAAACTCAGATGAATGGATGGCGTACCAGTTTAAAGAATTGAGTATCTCAGTGTCTGAACTTTCTCGGCAGGGTGAGGCAGGAGTCCCTGGGCCAAAGGGTGTGGCAGGTGTGAAGGGCTCTGAGGTGAGCAAATGCTACAGTAATGACTGAATGCACTGATTTTGTTGAATTGAGAGAAGATTTGAAGTGGAGCCCCAACCCATCAAAGGAGTGAGGGGTTTTATTGTAATTATTATTAATGTTTTAATTAATTTGCATAGTTAATGTGGTATGAATGATTACATTAATGTACATTTGTGTTATATTTAACTCTTTAACACTAACAACACCATGACATTATTTTAAATTTAATTTTATTAATCTTTTAATATTTTTTCGCTATTGTTTTGAAATGCCTCTGATGGTCAGAAGAAGACCTTCAGGGTGAGTCTATGCAACACACACACACACACACACAAAGTGCTGGAGGAACTCAGCAAGTCAGGCAGTATCTTTGGAGGAAAATAAAGTCCACGTTTTCAGGCGAAGACTCTTCATCAAGACTAGTGCAGAAGACAAAATAAAATTGTGGGGGGCGGGGATGAGTACAAGCTGGTAGGTGAGACTAGGTGAGTGGGGAAGGTGGTGGGTGCTCAAGGGTAGATGAAGTAACAAGCCAGGAGTTATTTTGAAGAGGTAAAGGGCTGAAAAAGAGGGAATCTATTTGGAGAGGACAGTGAACCATTGAAGAAAGAGAAGAGTGGAACCGTAGGAGAAGAGAGGGTATGGGAGTCCTACCAGTTGGAATGGAAAAAGAAAGAAGAAGGAAGGTTGGGAGAAATTATCAGATGTTAGAAAAGTTATGCCATCAGAGTTGGTGGATACCCAAGCAGGATGTAAGGTTTTGCTCCTCAAACCTGACTCTGGCTTCATCATAGTGGTAATGGATTCCCTGCATTGATGCTCACTGACTTGCTGACTTCCTCCAGCATTTTGCGTGTGTCCTTGGGATTTCCAGCATCTGCAGAATCGTTTGTGTGCGGGGTAGACCTAATTCACTGCTGGGGGCTCTGTCTCAGGGAGGATCTCTGCAGCAAGCTCAGCAAGTGTCGAAGCTAAACTCAGCTGGGGAGGTCAAGTCCTGTCATGAGCAAGTATGAGCCATGGGCTGGGTCAACTACCATCCACCCCAGTGTCTGAGGCTAAACCAATTTGGACAGGGGATACAATTTATGACCTTCAGATTAGTTGAGGACTGCAAACACATGAAGCAACCCTGAAAAATGCCATATGGATTCAAAACGGATCCCACTGTCAGCTTAATGCAACTTCCATTTGTTGGTTATTGGTGTACATTGTGGGAAAAGGTAGCGAAAATATCCAATGCTCTACTGTATAGATGTTCTGATCTTTTATTTGTAAAATCGTGCACAAGGCCAATGTAATAATTTTCTTGCAACATCTGTGTTCTTCTGCACAGCCTTGAATAATCTCATGCCATCAGCTCTGCTCTCCTGTCCCTGGTCTGACACTTGGCTACTGAACTCCTGTCATCTGGAAG
This sequence comes from Hypanus sabinus, assembly GCF_030144855.1. Taxonomy (NCBI): domain Eukaryota; kingdom Metazoa; phylum Chordata; class Chondrichthyes; order Myliobatiformes; family Dasyatidae; genus Hypanus; species Hypanus sabinus. The sequence continues at coordinate 60,911,437 of NC_082723.1, read as the reverse complement.
ACCTTTCCTGTTCCCTCAGTCTCGCCTTCATTGACTTTCAAAACTCTTCTCATTCATCTGCCTCTTACACCATCTCCTTTTATCCTCCCACTATTGTCCACTCTCTCCCACTTCCGAGCACTCCACCAGACCTTTATCAACCTCCCTCCCACATCTCACCCCATCTCCACATATCACTAGTTGGATCCAACTGTTTAATTTTAATTAACACACGCAAAATGCTGGTGGAACACAGCAGGCCAGGCAGCATCTATAGGAAGAAGAATTGTCATTTTCTTTCCGATTTTACAATTAATTATATGCTTGTATTTTAAGTAGCCTTTATATACAATATGCCTCTAGTGGCTATACAAAGTACATTTCTGACTGAAAAGTTCTCTGTACTTCAATAAGTGAATAAATGTTCTCTCATTGGTTAATTTTACTGCACTACTGAATAAGTACTTTCTAATTGGTTTATCCTTATCTATAGATTTGAATGGAATTTTCCTTATCCTTGGGTATAAAAGTAGTTGTTTTATGCTAGGCACCATCTTTGGCTTCTGCCTTTTTCCAGTAGTAGACTCCAGTCACTGTTCTGATTCTGTTCTCTTTGTTCTATCAACTCTTAATAAAATGATTGTGAAACAACAAGTTTTATGCCTCATTCCCAACTCATAAAAGTACCTTGGATTTAAAACCGGAAACTAACACATCCTTCTTTTTGCAGGCTACCCCTCCAGCACTATGGCATTCCATCCCACTATCTCCACTAATCCCTCGCATGACCATTTTCCATTTTCCTTTTGTACCCCAGCCTGCTGCTCACACCTCCACTTCTGTCTCTCAGCCTCGCATAGATAGGATGAATGTACTCAGTCATTTCCCCAGGGCTGGAGAACCAAGAACTAGAGGGAATAGGTTTAAAGTGAGAGGGATGAGATTTAATGAGAACCTGAGGGTCAACTTTTTCACCCAGATGGTGGTGTGTATATGCGATGAGCTCCCAGAGGATTTGGTTCAGCCGTGTACTGTCGCTTCAACAATATTTAAAAGAAATCTGGACTAGTACATAGGTAAGAAAGGTTTGGAGAGATGTGGATCAAACACAGACAAATGGAATTAGCTTAGATAGGAATTTTGGATGAGTTGGACCATCCACGTGAATGACTCCGCAACTCTATGACTCCTCTACTCCTTCTCAATCACCCTGTCCTCCTTCCACATTGTGCCTTCTCGTCCTGACCTCCTCCTTGTTCTGTTTTCTTCCAAACCCCACTCAGTGTGGACATCTACACAGCCAGGCCTGCCGGGATTAGGTTACCTTTACCCTGAGATTAGTGTGCCTTTGATGATGTGTCAGTCTGTGGGTGCCAGTGGTTGCACTTGAACTCAATCAGGTGGGCTTTGAGGAGGCATTCATGCTTTTTCCTTCCATTCCCCACAGGGTGAGTTGGGGTTACCAGGAGGTAGAGGTCCCAGAGGTCCTCAGGTACAGTAACTGTTAACTATTACCAACCTGCTGAAGATATAACTGCATAATCAAACTCTGATAAATTTTAGTGCAGTGTTAACTTAATTGATGCTTAATTGTTTTAATTAAATCTATACCATAAAATTTTGGTACAGGGGCCTCAAGGTGTGAATGGAAGAAGAGGATTTAAAGGAACAAGAGGTCACCAGGTATTGATGTGCTGAAGATAAAAATAAAAGATGAATAAATAGCAAATTGCAAAGCATTTCATGAGTTTAACTGGGCTCTTCTGTTTAACCCTCCATCTAAAATAGTTTATTTGTTTACCAATAGTATTCACATGAGGATGTGTATGTCTGATTCATTCACCATCTGTGCTTAGTCTTTGAAACTGGCCGTGTCTGGTGTTGATACGCTGGGACAGGGGTGTTTGGTGAAAGGCTGGTTGTTGGATTCTCTTTGGCTGCCAGCCATATGAGGTCAGTAGTGTGCTGGTACATCAATGCACTCAGAACCCTCCACCTCATCCAGCAAATGTGTAGGTCCTGAGGATTCAAGGACAAAGAACTCAACAGGAGTGGAATGGGCTACCACTCCCTGATGCTTGACCTACCATTCAATGTGATCATGGCTGATCTGTCCCTGGCCTCCTTTTCTGTGCCAGTCCTACGTACCCCTCAATTCCCCAATCCTTCAAAAATTTACCTGCCTCCTCTTTCCAGAGATTGGCCACTCTCTGCGAGATGTTCCTTCACACCTCCATCGTAAATGACTGTCCCTTTATCTTGTCAAAATATTCTCTTGCTTGAGACTCTCCCACTTGAGTGGAAATATCTCAGCATCCACCATGAGGATCTAAGGATCACATAAATTTGCTCGTCATCCCTCTAAACTCCAATGAACACAGATCTAATTTTGGTCACTGTTTCCCTTCATGGGACAATATGACAGCCCTATCATTCTCCGCAAATTGAATCATCTTCAATGGGATCCTACCACCAAGTACATCTCTACCTCTCACACCCCCCCTCCCAACTTTGTGCTTTCCACAGGGATCGCTCCCTCAGTGATTCCCTTGTCCATTTTTCCACCCCACCAATCTCCCTCCTGGCATATATCCCTACAAGCACCAGAAATACTACATCTGCCCACTCACCTCCATTCAGGGTTCCAAGCAGTCCTTCCAGATGAGGCAACACTCCACTGTTGTATCCGGTGCTCTCAGTTCGGCTTCCTCTACACTGATGAGACCTAACGTAAATTGGGGGAACTGCTTTGTCAAGCACCCCTGTGCCATCCACTAAAAGCAGAATTTCCCAATGGACGCACATTTTAATCCTCGTTCCCATTCTGACATGTCGGTTCACAGCATCCTCTTCTGCCAAGCTGAGACCACTCTCAGGGTGGAGGAGCAGCAGCTCATAATTCCATCCGGGTAGCCTCTAACCTGATGGCATAAACATGTATTTCCTTCTAGTAATTTTTAGCCTCAACCTTCCCTCTTCTATTCCCCACTCTGGCCTCTTACCTCTTCTCCTCATCTGTCTATCACCTCCCCTTGGTTCCCCTCCTCCTTTCCTTTCTACCATTGTCCAGTCTCCTCTCCTATCAGATTCCTTCTTCTCCAGCCCTTTAAGGCAAAGGGCTCCACCTATCACCTCCCAGCTTCTTACTTCACCCACCTAATGTGCTTCACATATCACCTTCTAGCTTGTTCTCCATCCCCTCACCCCACCTTTTTTACTCTGGCATCTTCCCCCTTCCTTTCCAGTCTTGATGAACGGTCTTGGACTGAAATATCAGATCTTTATTCATTTCCATAGATGCTGCCTGACCTGTAGGCATTTTGTGTGTGTTGCTCTGGATTTCCAGCATCTGCAGAATCTCTTGTGTTTATTATAACAGCATGCCTTCACACTGCCCACAGAGGTGAATAATAATGACAGAAACATGAAAGCCAGTGAAAGGGAAAGGAGTCAGTGAGCGTCAGGGAAATCCTCGAAAAATTTTCAACATCAAAACCAACCAGTGACATAAAACACCATCCTTCAGCTGTCCCTGCACAACCCAAATGCTGTAAATCTTTCTGATGAAATTTGGTCTCAGCAGCACAGATGAGGCTGGAGATTGTGAAGGCACTGCTTTCAAGGAAACATTATATGTCACATATTTCATCCAATTTAGCAAGATATTTTTGTATAGTACGCCAATGTCTTTCTGCTGTTTAAAACTGATGCTATACTTTATCAAACTCTATCCTGGTACCCACACTGCTAAGAAGAAACAACATAACTGAATCAAGCTAATAGATAGGCAAGAATTATGCCAAACGAATATCTCTTACGAATATCTCTCAAACAATTCTCTTATGAATAACATGTGAACCTCAAAGTTCAAAGTAAATTTATTATCAAAGTAAATACAGTACAGTGTATGTCATTCTACACAACTCTGAGATACATTTTCTTGCGGGCATACTCAGTAAATCCAAGCAACATAACAGAATCAATGAAAGACTGTACCCAAAAGGATAGACAAACAACAGAAAGTTTGTGCAAAAGGCAACAAATTGCACAAATACAAGAGAAAGTAATACATAAATAAGCAATAAATATTGAGTACATGAGATGAAGAGTCTTTGAGAGTGAGTCCAGTTCAGTGATCGGGCGAGTGAAGTTATCCCCACTGGTTCAAGAGCCTGATGGTTGCGGGTTAATAACTGACCCTGAACCTGGTGTTCTGGGTTATAAGGCTCACTTCAGTCTATCCACTGTTTGTCCAGAAGATCTTACTTAATCATTTTCTGTTCACTTCCAAGGGCCGTCCTGGATTAGATGGGCTTCCTGGTCCAAGGGGAATGGCTGTAAGTAAAACTGTCCAAGCAAAAACTTATTTTTGTAAGAATTAAGAAGTAAAAATTAGAATTAGAATTTTATTTCTTACATCCGTCTCACGACATGAGGGAGTTAAAATCTTTATCTTGTGTCTCCGGCACAATGTACAAGCAATAAGGAAGGGAAATCTGGGAGGATATTCCCTAGACACAAAGATTGTATACATAATTGTTTTGTGTACATGTATGTACAGTCAGATATATAATCAGATCAATGTGCATTGATAACTCTGATAGCCTGGTGAAAGTAGCCATCCCGAGCCTATTGGGCCTGGCCTTAATACTGCAGTACTGTTTGCCAGACGGAAGCAGCTGAAACAGTTTGTGCTTGGGGTGATTAGAGTTCCTGATGATCCTCCAGGCCCGTTTTACACACCTGCTGCTATAAGTGTCCTGAACAGTTCACATCCACAGGTGCACTGGGCTGTCTGAACCACTCTCTGCAGAGCCCTGTGATTGAGGGAGGTACAGTTCCCGTACCAGGTGGTGGCAGTACCAGTCAGGATGCTCCCAATGGTCCCTCTGTAGAAAGTCCGGAAGATTTGGGTACTCGTGCCAAACTTCTTCAGCCGTCTGAGGTGAAAATGGCGCTGTTGTGCTTTCTTCACCACACAGCCGGTATGTACAGTCCAGGTGAGATCCTCAATGACATGTACACCGAGGAACTTGAAACTACTCACCCTCATGACCACAATCCCATTGATGTTAATAGGGGTTAGCCTGTCTCCGTTCCTCCTGTAATCCACAATCAACTGCTTTGTTGTTTCGATGTTGAGGGAGAGGTTATTTTCTTGGCACCACTATATCAGGGCGTTGACTTCTCCTCTGTAGGCTACCTCATCTTTGTTGGAAGTAAGGCCTATCAATGTCATGCCATCTGCAAGTTTGATAAGCAGATTGGAGCTGTGTATGGCCTCACAGCCGTGGGTGTATAGGGAGTAGAGGAGAGGGCTCAGGACACAGCCCTGGGGAGCTCCTGTGTTGAGGGGCAGAGGTGAGGGAGCCCACCATTACCACCTGCCGGCAATCTGACAGGAAGTCCAGGATCCAGCTGCACAAGAGGAAGACATTTCCCTTCAAACCCACCCCTCCGTTCATTTCCAAAGATTCCTCTGTCAGCTGTTTATTCCTCTCCATAGTTGTTGCCTATCCTGCTGAATTCCTCCTGCACTTTGTGTGTCTACAGATTAACATCATCGCACCCTAATAGGAAGAAACAACAAATTTTCAGCTCGGCCAATGACAGTGGTAGCCACTGTGACGTAGTGGTTGATGCAAACCTATCACAGCTCAGGGCTTTCTGGAGTTCAGAGTTCAATTCTGGGGCTGTTCTGTAAGGAGTCTCTGTACTTCCTCCCCGTGGAATCTATGTTTTTTTCCAGGTCTTTCAGTTACCTCCCACAGTCCAAAGATGTACCATGTAGGTTACTTGGTCATTGTAAATTGTCCCATGATTAGGTTAGTGTTAATCAGAGTTGTGGAGTTGCTGGGGCAGCATGACTTAAAGGTCCAGCTGTATAAACATTGGCGAATCAGCTGCATTTTTACCACAGTCGCATGCCTGTTATTTTTTTATGTTCTTTGGACACATTCTCTTTTCACGGGCTTACTTTATTCTGAATTTACAATATTGACTTAATCAAAATTGACATTTAAGGCTTTCAACTTTGGCTGCATGATCTAAATTTTAAAACTTAACCATAAACATAAAATATATATTTCTGAGTTGAAAGAGGGATTGAAATATGTGCACCTAACTGGTGAATGTATTTTCCAGGGCGAAGATGGGCCACCTGGACCGAGTGGAAAGCCTGGTCAAGACGGACCAAGGGTAAATCCATACGAAATTACCTTGAGTTTTGAACAGTTTTGGGTCTAAAGTAAATGGAATCGGTGTAGATATTTTCTTCAGCATTAATAAAAGCAAGAGGTTGGGTCATAAGGTCCCAGAACATGCAAACAGGTCCTTTGGCCCACTGAATCACTGGCAACCATCAAAAACAAATTGACAGTAACTCCACACAAATCCCGTTGCATTCTCTCCACACTCCCACAGACTCCTCCCAGATTATCCCGCGGTAATCGCTTGGGACAGTTACAGTGGCCAAAGAGCGTACTGTTCAGTTTTATAACTCCATAATATAGAACTAACTGAAAGAAGAGAAAACAGGAGATAAGGAGAACGTGTCTTAGTTTCAGTTTTACTTCAAGTGAGGCACGTGCAGCTGATATGCATCATTTATGTAATTAATTATTTAGACATAGAGTGCTTAATCAGCAATATATTTACACTATCTCTCAAATATTATTGAACTATTAAAGACACAACATTCCTCCCTGCTTGGCTATAAATTCCAGCACAATACAGAATGTATCTCAACTTATATACATACATACATACTGTATATACACAGTTTACTATATGATACAACCACTATATAGGCATCCATAGCATTGTAAATTTTAAACTATCCCATTCAGGCCTAAGGATTTAATCACTGAGGGAACTTTCTTACTCTTGTGGGATAATGTCTTTCCTGACAAGGGTGGTCACTCTGTTTGGCACCTGAGGCTTGTGGCTGTGAAACAATTTCAGCTTCTGCGGCATTCTCCCTAGTACCTAGGAACTATTGACTCTGCTGTCCTCACTTGATCGCCGTGTTGTCTCCGGATGACATCAGACGCAATCTCCTCTGTGCAGGAGAGGGCTCCAGTTCTATCCTTAATCTTTCCAAGCATCCACTTTTGATCACCTCTGCGGTCCACTGCCAGGAATGCTCGCCCAGCAGTGAAACATTGAAGCACCTCATTTGAGGAGCCCTCAGTCTGTCACAGCTGTTTATATAAAGCATGTTTCTTCTGAGATTGGGTTTGAGGAGATCCAAGCGTGAGCGCAAAGGATGACCCAGGAACAGCGTACCTGGTGAGTTGCTGCCTGTGGAGTGTGCTGCATTGCGATACACACGGAGGAAGCTGGTGGGCTTCTGATTCAGTGTCAGTGTAATGTTCTGCAAGCATTGCTCGCAGTACGTTCTCTGGATTCTGGCCAATCCTTTCTGCCAAGCTGCTGGTGTGCTGCAGAGGGTACCTTCTTCCGTTCATTTTCAGGAATGACTGAAACTGTCCTGCACCAGTGCGGTCCATTATCATTGTCACGAAGTGTTCTGGAACACCAGGCCTTGAGAAGAGGCTTCTCAACACGCCAGCAGTGTGCGAGCATGTAGTAGAGGCTATTGGGAACACCTCTGGCCACTTAGGAGCTGTATTCACTGCTGCCAAGAAATCTGTGCCCATGAATGGTCCGGGCAAAATCCACATGAATCCTCTGACTGGGAATTGTAGGCCATTCCCAGGGATGGAGGAGCACTGCTCTTGGAATCCACTGGACATGTTGGCATTCTGAACTGTGCATAGTGAGCTGCTTGATCTGCTGATCTACCCCAGGCCACCAGACAAAGCTTTGTGCCAACACTTTCATTTGGACCGCACCTAGCATGCAGCTTCTCCCACACTTGCTTGGATGGTTCAGCAACTCTCAATTCTCACATAAGGCAACCCCTGCCAAGGGCAAGTTCATCCCAGTGCTGGAAAAAGTGGGGGAACTAGATTATCTGCTGCAAATTCAAACTATTTTGTGTGGCCACGTAGACCTGAGACAGCGTGAGATCTTCTCTGGTCTCTCTTTGGATTATACTTGCCATAATAGGGAGACTTCCAATTTGCATTAGAGTGAACACGTCAAGAGGAATGTCCTCTTTTGTAAAATTTTCAGGTGTTTTCCTTTTCAAGCGTAAATGAGGCAGTCCATCAGCATTTCCATGATTAGTGTTCTCTTGAATTTGTTCTTGTAGTTGTGTTCTCCAAGAAGTAAAGAAGCCCATCGCTCAGTCAGTGGAACACCCTTCCTACAGATTGAAAATGAAGACTGATGATCAGTAATGAGGGCAAAGCCTCCCCCGTATGAGTACTGGTTGAAAAGCTTTACACCCCAAACCACACTCAAGGACTCTCTGTCAATCTGTACGTCATTTTTCTCTGCAGTGGTAAGGGAACGTGATGCAATGGCTGTAGGGCATTCACTTCCATCACTTATAACATGTGACATGACTGCAGCTACAGTATGGTGAGGTGTCACAGGCAAGATCCGCTGGATGATGCGGATCATAATGCGTGAGTACAGTGCTTGACATCACCACTTACTTCACCTTTTGGAAAGCCACCTCACACTGCTTTGTCCGTTGTTATTTCTTCCCGATGTGTAGTAATGATTAAGGGGTGAACCACAATAGCTAGATTTGGCAGGAACTTGTTATGGTAATTGGCAAATCCTGAAGTAGACCGCAACTGTGACATGTTCTCTGGCCCTGTGGCATCCATCACTAATTAAAATTTTCAGCACGCTTTTGTAATTCTTGTGTGTCAATCATGCGACCACAGTAAGTGATGCTTGGTTCAAAGAATTCACACTTGTTGTGTCACGCTGTGAAACCATAAACTTCCAATTTTTTTAACACTACCTTGAGAGTTTGGAGATGTCCTGACTGGTAACAATGATGTCATCCAGATAACACTGAGTGCCTGGGTTGCCTTGAAGCACCTAGTCCTAAGTTTTCTGCCAGAGTGCAGGTGCAGATGCTTCTCCAAAATCAAGCCTCTTATAGCAATAAAGCCCCTCATGAGTGTTTGTGATGAGAAACAGTTTGGACTCTTCTTCCATTTCCATCTGTAGGTAGGCCATAAATAAATCTACTTTGCTGAAATGTTTCCCTCCAGAAAGTCTGCAAAGATATCCTCTATCCTGGGCGGACGGTATTGATCTACTTTCAGTACTGTGTTGATGGTGACCTTAAAATCACCACAGATCCTCTCAGACCCATTCTCCTTGGCCATTGGGACTACTGGCTTTGTCTATGAGCTGCACTCAACCCTGGAAAGAATTCCTCCAGCCTCCATGTGATCTAGCTCATGGGCTACTTTATCTTGGATGATATAAGGAAACAGATGGCTTTGTAAAACTTGGATATGGCATTTTTATTTAACACTATTTTACGCTTGATATGCCGGAGTTTACCAATGCCATCTTTGATCGCAGTTTTGGCATGATCCAGTACCCTTCTTAATTCATCTTCAGTTGACTCTGTTGTGGGGGTGTGGCATGCAAATGGTGGATGGATCTCCAATCAAGTTGTAGTTGTCTCAGCCAATCACAACCCCAAAATGCTGGGCTTCCTGCTTTTACCACATACCAGCCTAATGTGGCTTGTGTGTTGTTGGATTTCACTGTTACGTATGTCATTCCCACAGGAGTTACCTTTTCTCTAGTACAAGTTCTTAGTTAGATACCTGCAAGCTTCAGTTTAGTAGCTTTGAAGTGTCATTCAAACTGTTTTTGTGGAATGACTGAAACAGCTGAGCCATTTTAATTAATTTACAGTTCACTTCTTTTGATACACTTATGAAGCCTAAAGCATTCTGCAATAAACAATAGTTTTGGTTCTAAATGTTCCTGCTTTGCTTTTGTGATATCAGCAAAGCTCATTTCACCTGGTTTGGTTGGAATAACCAAATTTATAAACAAAATGTGTGCATTTCCATCCAATGCACTCAGCAAAACTAGCACTCTCACTTCTCAATGGCTTTTTCATTTGCTTCAAAATACTGCTCAATCTGCTCAGTATACATAGTCCAGTTATCTCTTGTGCAATTGAACACATCCATCTTTCCAATTTAGCCAGCCATTTCTGCTTCTTTTTATTTTTGACTACTATCACCTGGTAATCACTATTTATGAACCCATAAATGTTGGCTGTTTCCTGCCTTTTTTTAACTCAAACACCTTTGCTTTTTTAAAAGCTTGAACCTCTTGCTGTGCTTCAACAGATAGGTAGTCGCCCCATTAGATTTAAAACTTACTCATTACCATAATTATGTTTTGTACTTAAAACATAAAACTAATTGAAAGAGTAAGAAGGGAACCCAGGAGAACATAAGAACATGAGAATGAAGAGCAGGAGTCGGCCATCTGGCCCGTCGAGCCTGCCCTGCCATTTAATAAGATCATGGTTGATCTGACCATGGACTCACCTTCACATACCTGCCTTTTCCCCATGCACCTTAATTCCCCTACTATGCAAAAATCTATCCAACCTTGCGTTAAATTTATATTTACTGGGGTAGCCTCCACTGCTTCATTGGGCAGAAAATTCCACAGATTCACCACTCTCTGGGAAAAGCAGTTCCTCCTCATCTCCATCCTAAATCTACTCCCCCCGAATCTTGAAGCTATGCCCCCTAGTTCTGGTCTCACCTACCAGCAGTAACAACTTTCCTGCCTCTATCTTATCTATCCCTTTCATTATTGTATATGCTTCGATAAGATCTCCTCTCATTCTTCTGAGTTCCAACGAGTACGGTCCCAGGCGACTCAATCCCTTGTCATATTCTAACCTACCCCTATCTCTGGGATTAACCGGGTGAATCTCCTCTGCACCACCTCCAAAGCCAGTATATCCTTCCTCAAGTAAGGAGACCAGAACTGCACACAGTACTCCAGATGCAGCCTCACCGGTACCCTGTATAGTTGCAGCATAACCTCCCTGCTCTTAAATCCAATCCCTCTAGCAATGAAGGCTAGCATTCCATTTGCTTTCTTGATAGCCTGCTGCACCTGCAAACCAAACTTTTGTGTTTCATACACAAGAACTTCCAAGTCCTTCTGCACAGCAGCATGCTGCAATCTTTTACCATTTAAACAATAATCTGATCTTCAATTTTTCCTTCCAAAAAGTGGATGACCTCGCTTTTACCAACATTGTACTCCATCTGCCAGACCCTTACCCACTTACTTAACCTATCTATATCTCTCTGCAGACTCTCTGCATCCTCTGCACAATTTGATTTTCCACTTAATTTAGTGCCATCAGCAAACATAGATACACTACACTCGGTCCTCAATCCTTTTCCAGATCATTAATGTATATAATGAACAGTTATGAGCCCTGCTCCAACCCCTACGGCACACCACTCACCACTGATTACCAACCAGAGAAACATCACAGTTTCTTAGTTTCATTTTTACTTAAAACGAGGCCCACGCATCTGATTTGTTGGCATAATTACATATGTCATTCACATATTTTTTACATATAACCCATAATGCATTATTTAAATAAGGAATGTTTAATCAATGTATTTACATTATTTCTCAAATATTACTGAAATATTAAATACAGTACACACCTCCCATTTCACACATTTTTGTAATATGACGATCAGCATCTGATTATTCTCAAATCTTGCATTCAAATTATGTTAAATTAATCAATTTTAAAATGATTCAAATTAATCTGGTAACCAGATTAAAGGTCCAGAAGCAACTTTTGTACTGGCCACAGAAGGGGGATTAATTATTCTGGCATGGTATGGATTATTTCATGTTCTGTGACTACCAACCTTTGACTGGTAGATTTGGAACAATGGATTATAGTAACTGATACAGCACACATACATGTCAGGTAACTGATTGCAGGGTCTCTACAGGCCACTGGAAGGCCAGTGGCTGCAGAGCGGTTTGAAGGCGGACAATTTTGAAAGTAGATGTCATCATGTGGAACAGGGTTAAAAGTTGCTCCTGGAGGAAATCAGTTGTTCAACATGGCCAATAGTTGCTGAAAGTTTTTAACATCAGCGTTACTAATTATCAGATACTGGTACATTTGAGTTATTTTTCTAAGCTGCTTATAGGGGTACCTAACCAGGATTCATATTGTTTTACAGGGATTACCTGGAATTCCTGGTGTCAGAGGCCCACAGGGTGACCCAGTAAGACTCACAATTTATTATCTTTAAAGTTCAACATTTGACAAAGGTTATGGCCTGTGATTACAAGACATCTCCAAATGATGTGCATATAGTAAGTGTTATAAAAGGAAAGTGTGTAATAAGCTCCAATTTCTTCTATTCCACCAAAGGCAATTATCCTATCCAAACTTGGTGACAAGTTTACTTACATACAAGATATTCTGCCGATGCTGGAAATCTTGAGCAACACACAGAAAATGCCAGAGGAACTCAGCAAGTCAGGCAGCATCTATAGAAGGGAATAAACAGTCTACGTTTCAGACAGAGATCCTTCATCAAGGCTGGATTAAGAAGGTGGGGAGGCTGAGGAGTAAAAGCTGGGAAGTGATAGGTGAGACCAGATGAGAGGAAAGATGGTGGGTGTGGGAGGAGGGATGAAGTCAGAAGATGGGAGGGGATAGCTAGAAGAGGCAAAGGGCTGAAGAAAAAGGAATCTAATGGAATGAGGCAGTAAACCATAGAAGAAAGAGAAGGGTGGACACCAGAGAAGAGATGTGGGCAGGTGAGGAGAAGAGACAGGGGTGAGAGGGGACCCAGAATGGTAAATACAGAAAGAGAGGGGAAAATGGAGCAAAGTCACCATGTTAGAGAAATCAGTGGTCATGCCATCAGGCTGGAGGCCACCCAGATGGAATGTGAAGTGCTGCTCAGTAGAGAAGGCCATGGATAGGCATGTCAGAATGGGAAAGGAAAGTTGCATTGAAATGGGTAGCCAGCTAGGAGATCCTGCCTTTTGTGGCAGGCAGAGCGAAGAGGCTTGATGAAGCAGTCCCCTGATCTACACTGGGTCCCACCACTGTAGAGGAGGCCACACCAGGAGCATTTGATACATTAGATGATCTTGACAGACTTGCAGTTGAAGTGTTGCCTCACCTGGAAGGACCACTTGCAGACCTGAATGTGGAGACCCATCAGATTTCTCTGGCAAAGATCTGAATCATATCCAACATTATACAATAGCAACTCAAATGACAGGTAGTTATTCCTGAAGCAAGAGTAGTGTTAGACTTGGGCTTGACTGTGATATCTTCAGAAACCAACAGCGCACTGAAGCTCACTGCCAAAGTTCAGATTAAAATTTCACTAGTTCTGCGGATTGTCCATGATCAGGCTTGTACTCCAGCGAGGAGGCAGCACATCAAGATGAAAGCAGAGCATGGATGTTTTTGAGGGTCAGTCCTTGACAAGCAAAGTTTTGGTTGTGCCGTACAGTTAGCCAAATATAAATCGATCTGTCCCAACAAAGCTAGCAGTAAGTTCCCCAAAGGTTCTTCAGTTCAGTCATGGCTTTTAAAGTGTGGAAACCCCAAGAAGGAAGAAACAGTACTTTAGAAATTGTTTTCATGATTATAAGTGGTGGAGTCTACCAGTTAGTAACATGAGAATATAATTGTACAAAAGTTGCTTAAAATACTGAAGTTCCACTTTATCAGCTTGTCAGAACTGAAGGCATAAAACCTTAGAATGTTGCTCCACAATGTCTCACTGAATCAAGAATGATGTTTTTATGTTTAACAAAAAGGCTAAATCACTTGACTTCATGTCCAGAATCTTTGTCCCAACTGAATAAAAATAAGTCATTAAGAATCTACTATTTGAATGTAATTTGTTCATGGTCCTTGAGATTCTACTTGTACCACTTTTATAGGGCTCCAGAGCTGCAGATGGTGCACAGGGAGACCCAGGAGAGAAAGGAGATTGTGTATGTATTTATTGTTTAATTCTTTTCCTGAGAAACTGCACATAAAATACAATTTGGATTTAACCAGGTGATTAATACTTTCATTTGAAATAGCATTCTTCACTGAATAGTCAACAAAGACTTCCCAGCTCTGTGCTTTAACCTATGTGTGCGGTGGGAAACATAATGTGTAATGTTGAGGCAGTGGGAGTTTTATTTCATTTATTCGTTTGCAGGATGCAGACATGGCTGGCACTGTTCATTTATTCGTGGGATAGGAATATGTATGGAATCTGTTGGACTTCTGGTGTGACAAAGCACTAGTAAAACCTAGTGAAAGTCTTACCAAGACCCCTGGCCCACCACCTCCTCACTGGAATGTCATGCACCCACCTACACTAATCCAATCTCATTCTGCCCACGTTCCTATCAGCTTCCTCAGATTCTACCTGCCACCCACACATTGGGGGCGATTTGCAGCAACCCACTAACCTACCAACCTGCACACCTTTGGCACATACACCTGAAGAAAACCCTCCTGGTCACAGGGAGTACGTGCAAACTCCACGCAGGCAATGCCAGAGGTCAGGACTGAAGCAGGGTTACTGAAGCCATGAGTGAACCCATTGTACTGTGCCCCTGGTTAAAGTTCACTGAGAGTGATCTGAAAGGAGCAAGACAGGAGGGGTGGCTTGTTTTAAAACACATCTATTGCTGATATTGCATCAGTGCCCAGGCACATTTTACATGAAAAATCCATGGACATACAATGCAATGTCAGCATGATTTTGTGTCAGCAAGGCCCTGTCTTACAAATTTAATTGAACTGTTTGAGGAAGCATTGAAGATGGTTGATAAGGATAGGGCAGTATATGTTACATGGATGTTAGTAAAACATTTGACAAGGTTCCTCATAGTGGACTGTTCCAAAAAGACTAGGTCACATGAGACCCACGGAGAGTTGGGTAAGATGGATACAGAATTGGTTTGATGATAGACTGAAATAAATCTTATGGAAATGTTTGTTGATGATGAACAATAAAGAAATAAGTTACAAAAAGAAGACAAGGGTTATTGTTGGAGATGTGTTTCTCTAACTAGAGGTCTGTGACCACAGGCACTGGTGCTTGTACCTTTTGCTGTTTGTGATGCAAATGCAGGAGGAATGATTAGTTTGAAGAAGACATAAAGAAAAGTGCTGGGAACTGTTGTTCAGGATATAATGATCTGAATGAAAATGTATGTGGTCTGATTATTAAATTTGAAGATGAAAAATTCATGGAATTGTGGATTGTGAAGAAGATTGTCAAATGGTACAGTAGGTTGGATATCAGTTAGAAGCATAGGTGGAGAAATGAAAGCAGGAACTTAACCTGGAAAAGTATTGAAATTTGGGAGTTCAATTGCAACAGAGAAGTGTTCAGCAAATGGCAGGACTCTTTGGAACACTGACATACAGAGGGATCTTTGGGTACAAGTGTATAGCTCCCTGAAGGAAGTAACACAAGTAGATGGGTATTAAGGTAATGTATGCACACTTGCCTTAATTGGTTGGCAAATTGATTATAAAAGTTATCATGATGGCATGTTGCAGCTATATAAAACTTTACTTAAGCCACGAGGGAGTGCTGTGTTCAGTTCTGGTTGCCTTATTACAACAATGGACGTGGAACCTTTGGAGAACGTGCAAAGCGGTTCAAAAGGATTAGGGAGTATTAGTAATAAGGAGAGGTTGAACAAACTTGGATTGTTTTCTTTGGAGCATTAGAGACTGAAGGACATCAAATGAAGAGTGGTAGATTGCCAGAGTCTTTTTCCTTTGATGGAAATGTCAAATACTAGCAGACATAGGTTTAAAGTGAGAGGGGAAAAGTTTAAAGAAGATTTATGAAGTTTTTTTTACACAGAGAGTGATAGGTGCCTGGAGCATACTGCTAGGGGAGGAGGTGGAAGCAGATAAAGTAGCAACATTGAAGAGACATTTTGACAGGCACCTGAATAGGCAGGGAATGGAGGGATATAGACAGATGGGATGTGTTAGACTGGCAATAACGCTGGCACAGACATAGTGGGCCTAAATACATGATCCTATGCTATACTGTTTTACCATAGGAAGGCCCTATCCGGGTGCATCACGCTTGGTATGGCAACTGCCTGCCTGTGACCAGAGAATTATGAACCCAGCTCAACACGCCTTGAAAAACAACCTCTCCTGCATGGTCAACACATGCCTTAGTAAATCAGAAACCTAATCAAAGACCCCACCAATCACAGACATCCTCTCTTCACCTGTCTCCCATCGGCAGAAAATACAAATGCTGAAAGCACATGCCAAGTTCAAGGACACCCTCTTGCTTGCTGTTATAAGACTATTGAACGGTCTCCTAATGCAATCAGATGGACTATTAACCTCATACTTGGCCTCGTTATGATGTTGCACATTTTTTATCTGCCTGTAGTGCAATTCTGTAACTGTAACTTTCTATTCTACATTCTGTCATTGTTTTCTCTTGTGCTACCTCAGTGCACTGATATGACGAAATGATCTGTATAGGCAGCAAGATTTTCACTGTATCTCTCTACGTGTGAGAACAATAAACCAATTCACCAACTTATGGTTCCAGTGGGAGGTGTTTAATCACCTATATAGAGCATTTCACTTTGTGTTTCGCTCAGAAAAACAGCAAGTTCAAATGCATAAAATGAAATAAGCCATGCCAGAAAACAAAAATTCAGCATCTAATTCAAGAGGAGAGTAAATAATCTTATTGCTCTTGCATTTTTAGGGTTATCCTGGACCACCCGGATTAAGAGGATTCCCAGGACCCAGGGGGTCAGTGGGACTCCCTGGAATTCCTGGTAACAAGGGTCGGGCTGGGTCCGCTGGACATTATGTGAGTACCCAAGGGAATTTAAGCTAATTTGATTTGTTATTTTGCAGATTTAGGAGTCTAAGTAACTGTTATTTCAATATTTTTAAATTATTTATTTTTCATCTTGATATTGTCATTGTGTTGTACTCAGGGCCACTGTAGTTCAAAACCTCAAATTTATGAAACTCCTTTGTTTCCCAATTAACTGGCATTTTAAATCAAAACCTACTGGGTTAGATTCTGGTGAAGAACATCATTGTTTCAAGCTTTTCTCGTGTGTCTTGTTCTTTGTTCTTTCAAACTTAAATAATTTCAATGTTTTTGAGCTGTTACTTTCTTAAAGTGTTTCAATACTTAGTCTGATTACTTGCTCTATTTGTAGTGGTAGCTAAGTGTAATGGAAAGTCACCGACTATTGAAAATTCCTCACGTTTTGTGCTCACCCCAGCTGGGTTATCGGAACTCACCCCAGGGCTATCGGAACTTCCAGCAGTAGCCTTTTTTATCAAGCAGCGTGGTACAGCGCAGGAACAGGGATAATGTATTAAACTAATCCCATCTTCCTACCCTTGATCTATGTCCCTCGAGTCCTTACCCTTTCATGTGTCTGTCTAAGTGTTCCTTAAACATTGCTTTTGTATCTACTTCAACCATTACATCAGCACATTCCGGGCACCTATCACTGTTCAGGTGAAGTAACCTGCCTTGGCAATCTCCTTTAAGCATCTCTCATCTCACCGTAAAGAAGTCAAAATTTCCATCCCAGGAGAAAGGCTCTGAAAAGCTACCCTACTTGTGCCTCTCATAACCTTACACACTGTTATATTTCTAACAGGCTGCCCCTCGGCTTCTGGCACTCCCAAGTTTATTCAACCTCTCCTTATAACGAATATTCTTAGTCCAGACAGCATTCTGTTGAGCCTTTTCTGTATCCTTTCCAAAGCTTCCACATCCTGAACTGCACACAATCTTCAAAATGTGGCCTAACCAAAGCTTTCTGCAGCTGCAACGCGGCTTGTCAACTTTTATGCTCAGTCCCATCTGATGAAAGCAAGCAGGCCAAGTGCCTTCTGAGCTGCCCTATCAATGTACGTTGGCCACCTTCAGGGAGCTGTGGGCTTGCACCCCTAGACCATTGGTTGTCAGAGTCCTGCCATTTACTGTGTTCTTCCCTCTTACCTTTGTGTGACGGGTGCTGTTTAGGCCACCCAGCTGGGATCCAGCAGGGCAGGCCCTTCACACCTGAATCAGGTCAGCCCTGGCTTGCTTTCCAGTTATATTACACTGGGGAATTGCCACTCATCTCCACCATTGGATCCAAGTTCTCAATGGTACGATGGTTAGGATGCTGAGGAGAAGATAAAAATTCATTTTAGTTTTTGTTTTTAATTACTTCTCATCTTCTAATTATGTTATTAAGCATTAACTTTAAATACTTAAGTATTAACTTTACGTAATAACTTAAAATATTGTTAAATTATTTGACAAGGGGCAAAACTGTACTCCCAGTTCTGCCTTTTGTTTGAGTTTGTCATGTGCTTTAGGGGAGGAACCTTGTTATCACTTCACTTGAGACCTCATCACTTTGGTCTGACTCTGAGGGGATATGTGACTGCCCCCTGCATCTTACGTAGGCACGTGGTCACCATGGACAATGACCACATATGTACAACCAGATCTCTACATACAGTCATCTGTCCAGGTGAATGGCTTTGACCCAAAACATTGATTCTCCTTTTCCTTCCCCAACACATTGGGTTCCTTCATTATCTTGTTCGTTGATGAGTTTCCAGTGTCTGTGATCTCTTGTATCTACAGCCAGATCTTGCCCATTTCTCTTCCCTCCTTCTGAAAGCAAATGCTATCAGCAAATTTTCCTTTGATACTTTCTTCAGGGTGAAGATGGAGTCATGGGCCTTCAGGGGCAACAAGGAGCTGTGGGACCCAAGGTCAGTTTGGAGAGCTCTGCACATCTATCTAAATACCAACTGAGATATGATCTCTGTGATCAACAGGTAGACTCAGTTACCTCGGGTTTCAGCCCCACTGTTTGTTGGATAATGCAGTCTGAATGGATTCCTGTGTGGACTCTCCCACCTCTTCTGGAGAGGTGATGTGTAAGCATGTCATCTGCACTGGAATCATGGTAACCAACTGGGTGAGGTTATTTTCCCTTGAGTAGAGAGGACTGGGGGGGGGGGGGGGGAGGGCTTAACTGATGTGTATAAAATTTCAAGGGCCAAATTCCCTTGTGGGAATTAAAAATCAGGTGGCATTAAAACATCTGGAATGAGAATAAGATGGAAAATGGCAGCCATGATGGCATGGCGGTTAGTGTGATGCTATCAAAGCTCTGGGCGACGGAGTTTGGAGTTCAATTTCAGTACCACTTGTAAGGAGTTTGTACGTTCTCTGCATGACCACGTAGGTTTCCTCCCACAGCCCAAAGACATCCCAATTAGTAGATCAATTGGTCATTGTAAATTGTCCTGCAATTAGACTCGTGTTAAATAGGTTGGTTGCTCAGCAGTGTAGCTCATTGGACCAGAAAGTCTCGCTCTGTATCCCTGAATAAAATAAACAGGTAAAACATTTTTACTCATATAGTAGTTGAAACTTCCTGCCTACAAAAGTGATAGAGGCTGAAGACCATTTTATTCTGACGGCACTTAAAGAACTGTGATCTGTAGGCCTACAGTACATGTACTGGAAAGTGGGGTTAGGCTGGGGAGCACTTCAACGTGATGAACTGGTAAATTTTCCATGATAATCCATCTATTTCCACCTGGTTTGGTCTTCACTATTTGTCCACCAAACAGAGAGAGATTCGGAGGGGATATGTGACTGCCTCCTGCATCCTTCATTATCATTAGACAAATCACATGACCGTGAATTTTAGCGAACACATTGTAATTTCTGCTGAATACTTTGAAGAGAACTTGTCGATCTCCCTTTACTAATACCATTATCTGCTGCTGCTTTCCCTTTGTTTTTCAAATGTCTCAGGGTAACAGAGGAGCTGACGGCCCCAAAGGAATATATGGATCCAGAGGACACAGGGTTAGTATTTACCAGTATTCTGAAGGAGTCTGTGCAAGGATGAGCAGTTTTATAAGGGAGAGGAAACCCCTTAGATGGCATATGTGATCGAGGTGTGCTGACTGACTGTGGAATCAACCTTATTTTCATGCACCTGTTTGTAAGAAGGCTTCCCCCACCATCAATATCAGAAGCTTACTCTTTTATATCTCTACTCCACTGGGAATATGAAACAGGCTGTGAAGCAGCACTCATACTGTTCTTCTTTCAAAAGAAGCTTCCATTGGATTTTAGACCAAAGAGATTCTGCAGAAACTGTAAATCTTGAGCCACTCACACAAAGTGCGAGAGGAACTCAGCAGGTCGGCAACATCTAGGCAGAGAAATAAACAATCGTTTCTTCCATTGGGTTTTATTTTTTGCTAATGATATCACATCTTCCTTGTGATATTTACTGAGTAAACACAAATAAAAAAAACCCAAGTACTGGAAATCTGACACAAGTTTGGAGGATGCTCGAAACACCAGTTAGGCAGCTTCTATGGAAAACAAACCAGAGTTGATGTTGACAATGAGAAGGACAGTTCTAGGCCATGGGACAATGTTGATCAGTTGATAAGAATGGTAGAGCAATGGCAGAAGGGAATTAATCCTGATAAGTGCAAGATTATGCATTTTGGGAGGTCTGAGAGTAGGACGTACAGTGAATGGTGGGGCTGTAATTAGTACTGAGGAACAAATGCAAGGATGACAGAAAATGTCAACACAGTTAGGTAAGTTGGTCATAAACACAAGAGAATCTTCAGATACTGGAAATCCAGAGCAACTCATAAAATACCAGAGGAACTCAACAGGTCAGGGAGCATCTATGGAGAGGATAAATAGTTGACATTTATTAGGGCCTGATGAAGAGCCTTGGCCTAAAAAGTTGAATGTTTATTCCTCTCCATAGTTGCTGTCTGACCTGCTGAGCTCCTCCAGCATTTTGTGTGTGAGGCTTGGATTTCCAGCATCTGCAGATTTCCTCTTGTTTGTGTTTCCAAAGCAGAGTTCACTTTCACTGCGAGAATCAAGTCCATAGTAACCTGTCAGGTTTGATTACATAAAAAGCAGCTCAGAATAATGGTCATCAGGGCCTTCACACAAAGTGGTCACTCACTGCCAATGTGCTGACAAGTCCCTTACTAATTTTTTATCGATGCAGCATAGAAATCAACCTATGTAGATGCATCGCAGTTTGCTATGGCAACTGCTCTGCCCAGGGAACTGCAGAAAGTTGTGAATGCAGCCCAGACCATCACACTAAACAACCTCCCACCCGTAGACTGCGTCTACACTTTCCGCTGCCTTGTGGAAGCAGCCGTCGCAATTGTGGACCCGTCCCAGCCTGGTTATCCTCTCGTCTCCTTTCCAGTTAGGCAGAAGATGCAAAAGCCTGAGAACATGAACCACCATACTCAATACACCACTTCTATCTCACTGCCATCTGGAATGCACCTCTCATAACCTAAAAGATAAACTCTTGATTTCCCGATTTACCCCACTGGTGCTCTTGCAGTTCAGCTATCGACCTCACTGCATTTTCTCTGGAATGCATTCTGCATTCTGCTTTCTTTTTACTACCACAACGATATTATGTATGAAATAATCTGAATGGCTGGCGTAAACAAAAGCTTTCTGTATACGTGACAACAATAAGTCAACGCTAAAACCAGTACTGTTTACAGGGATTTCTGAATCAGATTTTGAAACATGTTTCCTGTAAGTCAGTTCCTGAGGGGTTGAACCAAGCTCCCTGTGGCTGGTGGTTTCCACAGGGATCTGCCAACACTCCAGCTAAGGACATCCCGGATTTACGCAGATCTGTTGGGAATGTTGGCATCCCAAGTGGCAGGTGCCTGTGTCACGCCGCCCTGTTAGTGTGGAGCCGGGTCATGCTGGGATTCCCCAGCAACGCACCAGCGTATCCTCGCCAACCACGCCAGGTCAGCCGGACCTAGTGAATGAGTAGAAACGCCCAGCAATCCGAAGGGGAATTGTTAGCACTCTGGAGTAACTGGGAAAATGTAAATGGACCATGAAGTTATTTATTCCTCACTTAATATTCTTAATTAACTTCAGTGTTTCCAAGGGATTTAAATCCATTCAATTAATTTGTGTGGATTTTTTTTTTTTGTTTGTATTATTTGGACCAATTTTAATGAGATTTTAATAACAGTTAAAAGACTTGCTAGCTTTGACAGGTGGCAGAACTTTGCCTCCATCTTTGATGCCTGTCAAAGAGCCTAGGGCAGGTACTCAGTTCCCTGAAAATTCTAGGCAATTGGGCCCCCTGGACACCAACTGAATATGTTAGATTCCTGCACAAGGTGTGTAGGCATTGGGTTCAAGCAGCAGGCTGAATCCAATTGTTTCTGGTCGAATGATTCTCCAAGGAAGGTGCTGAACTAGAATGAACGTATGAAGGTGGATGCTCCATTAGTGCTGCCCTTTGTGACACAATGGGTTATTAGATTTACACCTCTCTTCCTTCACTCTCCCAGACCCTAGAATTACCTCAGTAGAGAATACGTTGCCGAGTGACCAGTTTTACAGTCTGCAAAATTATCTGCTTGATCTATTGTGTAAAATGTCTGTGCATTTTTTTAAACAGGGACGCATGGGTCAGCAAGGTTTAGTGGGATTGCCTGGTTTAACAGTAAGTGAACTTCCTGAAATGTGCTGGTTTAAATTTTCTGTAAGTAGGACATGTGCACTGAATGCAATTGTTGAATAATATGAAGTCAAGTTGAGCACAGATTGTCTGTGCAGTTCCACAAGGCTATTCTGCGGGTTTTCAAAGAGCTATCCACTGATATTGTATGTAATATTTTGCAAGGGAAAGATGGAAATGGTGTAGCTTAGTTTATAGTAACACAGCTCACTTAAATCCAGTCAAAAGCCAACTGATTGAATTTTAAACTGTAGTCAATTGAAAGCAGATCACAAATGTATTTGTTCAATAATCAACTAGTCCCTGGCATCAATTTCATAAAATGGTAGCATTAACAAAGCACAGGAAGAGCTTAGTTCCTCAGTATGAACGTTACCAATAGCCCGTCCCGGTCCAACCACACTGAAGGCACAGCTAAGAAAACTCACCAACCCCTCTGCTTCCTTAGAGGCTAAAGAAATTCGGCATGTTCCCATTGAATCTTACCGATTTTTATTGATGCAACACAGAAAGCATCCTATCTGGGTGCATTGGGGTCGGTATGGTAACTGTCTGCAGAGTTGTGGACACGGCTGAGCACATCACAGCAAACAGTCTCCCCTCTATGGAATCTGTCTGTACTTCTCACTACCTCAGTAAAGCAGCTAACATAACCAAGGATCTCTCATCCTGGATACTCTTCCTTCTCACCCTACCCATTGGACAGAAGATACAAAAGCCTGATTGCATGTACCACCAGGCTCGAGGACAGCTTGTATCCTGCTGTTATCAGACTCATGAATAGATCTCCTGCACAATAAGACTGACTCCTGGTCTCACAATCAACCTCCTTGTTTTGCATTCTATCTTGCAGTACACTTTTTTGGTTGCTTTTACACTTTATTCCGCATTGTTATTTTTAACCCTATTTTAGATCAATGCAATGAGTAATGATTTGACCTGTATAACAGTATGCATGACAAGCTTTCCCCTGTATTGACAATAATAAACCAATAACAATACCAATTTTCCAGTCACGCTCCTGGACAGGAGCTGAATCATGTTATGAAACACTACAGGCAGCTTCACGTCACAGAGATCCTGACTAATCCGCACTGCTGGAGCCACAGAATAATTATGAAATAAAATTCTCCATATGTTCCTCCGGGAGGAGAACATCTCACACCCTCTTGAATTCAAACTGGCAGCGGTGTAGCTCCAGATAACAACGAGACATTCGGACCTCTCTGAATTGTCTTCTCTTGATTTGCTTTTAAGGATGTGAAATTCATGTGGAGCGGTATATTGAATATCTCACACTCTTCCAGATTTAGTTTTCATTTGAAGTCACTTGCCTGGGTGTTATGGAGCAGCAACTGACAGATCTGTGGAGCACTGTTGGCAGAAAGCAGTGTGTAGGTTAATATGTGGACTTGGATTCTGCTCCTGGAAGTCAGAAATAGGCTGTAGGTCATATGACAGCACACATAAGGTCCAACTCCACCACTGCACTAAGCATTAGACCATAACTGTGTTCAGTCTTGCTGGTTGAAGGGGTCAGATGCTTGTCATATTGCTCCCTCAGTTTCAGACAGTATGTGGAGTTGCTGAAACAAAGTTTTCAGGTTAAAGTCTGCAATAAGTAATGGCTTATTTTAAACTCAGAGAGTCACAGAGAATGTCACAAGTCCTTTAAACTGACCACAACCCATCGAGAGTCTCTTGGAAAGTGTCCACACAGGTTGGTAGGGATATGGTGTGATTGCGTTATCATTGGCAGGATTTCAGATGGTGATGATGAGGCATACAGGAGTGAGATAGATCAGCTGGCTGCGTTGTGTCGCATCAGCAACTTTGCACTCAACGTCAGCAAGACCAAGTAACTGATTGTGGACTTCAGGAAGAAGTCGAGGGCGTGTACACCAGTCCTCATTGAGTGATCAGCAGTGGAAAGGGTGAGCAGTTTCAGGTTCCTGGACGTCAACATCACTGAGGATCTATCCTCGGCCCAACATAACGATGCAGTTACAAATAAGGCATGACAGTGACCATATTTTATAAGGAGTTTGGAGAGAATTGGTATGTCACCAAAGACTCTCACAAATTTCTACAGATATGCCATGGAGAGCACTCTTTTCACTGTCTGGTATGGAGAGGCCACTGAACAGGATGGAAGAAGCTGCAAAAAGTTGTAAAACCAGCTTGTTCCATCATGGGCACCAGCCTCCACAGCATCCAGGACACTTTCAAAAGGCAACGTCCCAAAAAGTTGGCATCCATCATTAAGAACCCCATCACTCAGGATGCGCCCTCTTCTCAGTGCTACCGTCGAGGAGGAGATGCACACACTCAACGATTCCGAACACCTTCTTCCCCTCTACCATCAGATTTCTAAATGGACAAAGAACCTATGAACACCACCTCACCACTTTTTTGTTTTTGCTCTTGCTCTCTTTTTGCACTATTTATATTATTTTTTATAAATATTTCTTATTGCAATTTATATTTTTTCTTATTTTTCATATTGTATTTACTGCTGCCACAAATCAAAACATTTCATGACATATACCAGTGATTTTAAACCTGACTCTAATTCTGATCAGTCAAGGCATTGACATCATAGAATCATAGAGCACTACAGCCCAGAAACTGGCCAATCAGCCCATCTGGTCTATGCTAGCCCAATCTTCTGCCAAATTCAATTTATTTGCACCTGAATCATATCTTTCCAAAACCCTTTCATCCATGTACCTATCCAAACTTCTCTTAATGTTATCATTGAATCCAATCGACCATTTCTGCTGGCAGCTTGTACCACACTTGAACCAACTTTAAGTGAAGTTCCCCCTCAAATTCTCCTTGAATAGTTCATCTTACACCCTAAACCTATGTACTCTTGTTTTAGTCTGACACAACTGGAGGAGAAAGAGAATATACTGTATATATTTTATTATTGAGATAGAGTGTGGAATAGGCCCTAGCAGCCCAGGAGCCCCCAATTTAATACCAGCCTACTGACGGCACAATTTACAATGACCAATTAACCTACAACTCTATCATGGCACTAAAATCCTGCACTCACTCTATCTGTACCCCTCATTATTCTGTATACCTCTGTAAGATCTCCCTCCTTTTCCTGCCAGCAGGGAGCCTATTTGATCTATCCCTACAACTCAGTTTCT
Source organism: Hypanus sabinus (assembly GCF_030144855.1). Taxonomy (NCBI): domain Eukaryota; kingdom Metazoa; phylum Chordata; class Chondrichthyes; order Myliobatiformes; family Dasyatidae; genus Hypanus; species Hypanus sabinus. Next base: position 60,885,764 of record NC_082723.1, on the reverse strand, counting down.
CGTGTCCTGGCAACACCCATATAAATTGTTTCTGCACTCTTTCACGTTTACTGATATAGGGCGGGTAGGTTCAAGGATCAGAAAGTTATGTTGCAGATTTATGAACCACTGGTTAGGTTGTATCTGGAATATTGCATTCATTTCTGGTTGACAACTGTTCTGGCACCTGACTTCAAATGAAGGATGTCAAGGCTTTGGAGAAGGTGCAGAAATTTACCAGGATGAGAGGGCATGTGCTGTAAGGAGAGTTTGGTCAAACTTGGGTTGTTTTCTCTGCAGTGTCAGAGGGTGGGGTAAAACTTGACAGGAGTTTATGAAATTATGAGCAGCATAGAAAGAGAAGACGTTGGTATCAATACCCCAGAGTCACAAAATCTACCAGAGGGAAGTGTTTTACAGTGAGTGCTGAATGGTGGAATACACTGACAGGGGTGGTGGTGGTAGTGAAGGCATTTTAGAAGCTCTTAGGCAAGCACGTGAATGTACAGATAAGGAGGGATATACACAACATGCATGCAGAAGGGATTAGTTTAATTAGCATTGTTAGCTGAATTGTGGGCTGGGAGGCCTGTTACTGAATTGTACTGTTCTATATTCATTGGTCTAGGAGGCACTGAGTTATACTACACTGAACAGACCATTCGGCCCAAATCATCCATGCTGACCAAAATGTCTACCTGACTTACACCCGGTGTGAAGTATCTTTTCATTTTCATACCTTTGGTTTGCAAATCCTGGTAACATACAGGATTTACACTGTTGCTTCAAATTCCTTTTCAACCAAATATACTCCATTTTATATTTAACAGGAAATCTCAAATCTCCCTATTAGTAATAGCTTGAGTTATTTTCAAGTTTTTATTGTGAGTGTGTCTGAAATGTTACATTGTATATAGTTTGATTCAAAATGTGTTTTAATCTCCACAGGGATTTAAAGGCCAGCAAGGAATACAGGGTCCTGAAGGAAAGTCTGGTACACAGGTTCCCATTCTGTACTTTTAATACAGATTACAACCATTTCATATCCTGTGTAAATGTTACTTGCTATAATGTCTGTTATTGGAGAGAAAAGGCTTACGTTAAATTGTTACGTCTTTGATAGTGATTTCTGAATCTGCTAGTTTTAAAATCGGCAATCTGCAGTGGCGTAGCTGTTAGCGCTGTAATATCATACTGCGCCAAAGTAGCATAGCGTTTAGCACAACACTATTGCAGTTTGGGATGTTCTGGAGTTTGGAGTTCAGTTCTGGCACTGTCTGGAAGGTGTTGGTACGTTCTCCCTCCAGGTGCTTCGGTTTCCTCCTATGACATACTGGTTAGTAGATTAACTAGTATTTGTAAATTGCCCTGTGATTATGCTGGGGTTAAATAGGTGGGTGGTTGGGGGATGTGAGGCTCGTTGGGCCAGAAGGGCTTGTTCACACTGCATCTCTAAGTAAAATAAAAATAGAATGTTTTATTCATCAGCGTAAAGATGCTTCATAAGTGTAAACTATTGCTGGTGGATCAGTATTAATGTTCTATATCTGGTATGGTGATACCCCATCTGCCATGTCTAACAGCTTACTCACTGAAGGTGTCACGTTCTCCTTCGGGTGTAACGAAACGCCGAATTTAACGTCCGGATAAACCACAGTTAATAAGAACCAGATCGCAGTAAGATTAACCATTTACTGTTCACTCTTCACATTAACATATGGTGAAAAAGCGTTGCTCTCACTGTGATTTCTCATGCCTGCAAAACTGCTTGTGCTCAGGTGAGCCTCGTGGAAAGCCCCCACCCTCGCGCTAATTTCAAACCGGTGTTTTCCCACAAGACGCGGCGAAACCGGATGTGACGTCATCGCATGCCGATATATTTTACATGCAATGAATACACTTTAAACACTTCTAATTCTAACTAGAAAATACTATTGAATGAATTACTAAGCGAAAATATTATAAACTAAATAACTGTCGTAAAGACAGCACACTCCCCGCTTGACCTTCGTAAGGTCACAATGAGCAGAGTACGAAACTTAGTCTCTTAATCAGTCATTGGGTAGAAGTAGAATAACTTCTGTAACCGGCCCTTGGTAAATTTTCACATCGCCTTGGTCGGTAGTCTTCAATTCGATCTTCCTGACATGTCCATCCCCGCTAGGGAATGTAGCAGTGATTCTGGCCGTTGGCCAGCTGTTGCGAGCGACTTGCTTGTCCCTGAGCAGGACTAAGTCTTCAACTTGAAGATTCCTTCGGGGTTCTGTCCACTTTTGTCTCTGTTGCAACAAAGGTAGATATTTTTGTCTCCAGCGAGGCCAGAACTGATTTGCCAGAGCCTGGACTTGTCTCCATTGCTTTGTGTACAAATCCTTGTCTGAGAAGTCTCCTGGTGGAGGAGGTGCTCCTGCCTTCTGCGTAAGGAGCGTTGATGGCGAAAGTATAAAGGGGTTTTCTGGGTCAGAAGACACAGGTAGGAATGATTGTGCGTTTATAATGGCTGTGACCTCTGCCATTAGGGTGCACAGTACCTCGTGGGCCAATCGGGTGCGTTGCTGCATCTCAGGTTTCCTTTTCCGGGTTTTCCGTAAGGACGTGAACCGTTTGACTGCCTGCTCTTTGTTATCTGGTGAGCGCTGGCGTGGTTCTCTGATTGGCAATGGGGCAACCCCATTATTTGCTTCATCTCTGAAGACCTTGGTGTCTTTGGGTTTTAAAGAAATGGTATCTTGAGCTGATTGTGCAAGTTTGTTTCCGTGCTCGGTTTGAACGAAAACTGACTGACCTAGCGTCTCGTCGGTTACTTTACGCTTGGTAATGTCTTGTTGTGCTTCTTTAGGGTACACCTTAGTGAGGCAGATCTCGGAACAAGAACGGCTTGACTGAGTTTGACCGCAAACTTCTGTCCAGTTCGAGCTGACAATTGTTGTCCTGGAGTGAACCTCTCCCTCCCCGCCGTCCTGTTGTGGGGGTGAAGGAGCGTTGTCGGTTCTTTCATTCTTGACTTCATCACGGAGCCGTGAGGGTAAATTTCCTTCCTCGTATGGATGTGATGCAATCATGACTCTCTGAGGTTCCTCGTAGCTGGGGAAGTTATCGAATACGTATGGAGAGGGGAGACGAGCCTGCCTGTCTATTTGAGATTGTACATAGTCGCTTGTGCGTTCCAGTCTGGTCCTTTCTAAAGTAGATCTTGCTGCGGTCAGATCACGCGACCCTTCAGCTTCTTCTATGTACTTTGCTTCCGCCATGGCAGCAGCTTCTTCTCTTTCTAGCTGCAGCACTTGCAACTCTGTCGATATTTTTGCCATTTCCAACTGGATTTCGGCTTCTCGGGCAGCCTCTTCTTTCTGGATTTCGGCTTCTCTGGTGGCCAGTTTCATTTTCAAAACTGCTTCTTGTCTGGCGTAATGCAGTCGCACCTTGGCGGCTTCTGCCTTGGCTCTTGCCTGTGCGGACTTACTTGATGTCGTTCTACTGCCCTTGTCGCTGGGCGCCATCGACTTGATCCCGGATCGAGCTGACATTGCAGCACTTGGAACACCTGATAATGCCGCTTTTTCACTGTCACGTTCTCCTTCGGGTGTAACGAAACGCCGAATTTAACGTCCGGATAAACCACAGTTAATAAGAACCAGATCGCAGTAAGATTAACCATTTACTGTTCACTCTTCACATTAACATATGGTGAAAAAGCGTTGCTCTCACTGTGATTTCTCATGCCTGCAAAACTGCTTGTGCTCAGGTGAGCCTCGTGGAAAGCCCCCACCCTCGCGCTAATTTCAAACCGGTGTTTTCCCACAAGACGCGGCGAAACCGGATGTGACGTCATCGCATGCCGATATATTTTACATGCAATGAATACACTTTAAACACTTCTAATTCTAACTAGAAAATACTATTGAATGAATTACTAAGCGAAAATATTATAAACTAAATAACTGTCGTAAAGACAGCACACTCCCCGCTTGACCTTCGTAAGGTCACAATGAGCAGAGTACGAAACTTAGTCTCTTAATCAGTCATTGGGTAGAAGTAGAATAACTTCTGTAACCGGCCCTTGGTAAATTTTCACATCGCCTTGGTCGGTAGTCTTCAATTCGATCTTCCTGACATGTCCATCCCCGCTAGGGAATGTAGCAGTGATTCTGGCCGTTGGCCAGCTGTTGCGAGCGACTTGCTTGTCCCTGAGCAGGACTAAGTCTTCAACTTGAAGATTCCTTCGGGGTTCTGTCCACTTTTGTCTCTGTTGCAACAAAGGTAGATATTTTTGTCTCCAGCGAGGCCAGAACTGATTTGCCAGAGCCTGGACTTGTCTCCATTGCTTTGTGTACAAATCCTTGTCTGAGAAGTCTCCTGGTGGAGGAGGTGCTCCTGCCTTCTGCGTAAGGAGCGTTGATGGCGAAAGTATAAAGGGGTTTTCTGGGTCAGAAGACACAGGTAGGAATGATTGTGCGTTTATAATGGCTGTGACCTCTGCCATTAGGGTGCACAGTACCTCGTGGGCCAATCGGGTGCGTTGCTGCATCTCAGGTTTCCTTTTCCGGGTTTTCCGTAAGGACGTGAACCGTTTGACTGCCTGCTCTTTGTTATCTGGTGAGCGCTGGCGTGGTTCTCTGATTGGCAATGGGGCAACCCCATTATTTGCTTCATCTCTGAAGACCTTGGTGTCTTTGGGTTTTAAAGAAATGGTATCTTGAGCTGATTGTGCAAGTTTGTTTCCGTGCTCGGTTTGAACGAAAACTGACTGACCTAGCGTCTCGTCGGTTACTTTACGCTTGGTAATGTCTTGTTGTGCTTCTTTAGGGTACACCTTAGTGAGGCAGATCTCGGAACAAGAACGGCTTGACTGAGTTTGACCGCAAACTTCTGTCCAGTTCGAGCTGACAATTGTTGTCCTGGAGTGAACCTCTCCCTCCCCGCCGTCCTGTTGTGGGGGTGAAGGAGCGTTGTTGGTTCTTTCATTCTTGACTTCATCACGGAGCCGTGAGGGTAAATTTCCTTCCTCGTATGGATGTGATGCAATCGTGACTCTCTGAGGTTCCTCGTAGCTGGGGAAGTTATCGAATACGTATGGAGAGGGGAGACGAGCCTGCCTGTCTATTTGAGATTGTACATAGTCGCTTGTGCGTTCCAGTCTGGTCCTTTCTAAAGTAGATCTTGCTGCGGTCAGATCACGCGACCCTTCAGCTTCTTCTATGTACTTTGCTTCCGCCATGGCAGCAGCTTCTTCTCTTTCTAGCTGCAGCACTTGCAACTCTGTCGATATTTTTGCCATTTCCAACTGGATTTCGGCTTCTCGGGCAGCCTCTTCTTTCTGGATTTCGGCTTCTCTGGTGGCCAGTTTCATTTTCAAAACTGCTTCTTGTCTGGCGTAATGCAGTCGCACCTTGGCGGCTTCTGCCTTGGCTCTTGCCTGTGCGGACTTACTTGATGTCGTTCTACTGCCCTTGTCGCTGGGCGCCATCGACTTGATCCCGGATCGAGCTGACATTGCAGCACTTGGAACACCTGATAATGCCGCTTTTTCACTGTCACGTTCTCCTTCGGGTGTAACGAAACGCCGAATTTAACGTCCGGATAAACCACAGTTAATAAGAACCAGATCGCAGTAAGATTAACCATTTACTGTTCACTCTTCACATTAACATATGGTGAAAAAGCGTTGCTCTCACTGTGATTTCTCATGCCTGCAAAACTGCTTGTGCTCAGGTGAGCCTCGTGGAAAGCCCCCACCCTCGCGCTAATTTCAAACCGGTGTTTTCCCACAAGACGCGGCGAAACCGGATGTGACGTCATCGCATGCCGATATATTTTACATGCAATGAATACACTTTAAACACTTCTAATTCTAACTAGAAAATACTATTGAATGAATTACTAAGCGAAAATATTATAAACTAAATAACTGTCGTAAAGACAGCACAGAAGGAGTCCCACCAGACCCTGCGGATGAGCTGTTTCTCTCAGCCTGTGTCCTCCTGCCACTGTTGGCCCAGGGTAGCAGTATGGTCCTGCAGCCACACTGTCACTGGACCAGTTGTGGCATGGTTTCACTGAGTGGTGTGAGCGAGGTACTGGCACTAGGCATTTGGAAATGAGGCCCTGTCTACAAACTTCAGACAACTCATACTGCTAAGAAAGTGTAAATGATTTTAAAAGATATAAACAAAAATTAAAAGGACATGAAAATTAAATGCAACAATTATCTGAGGACTGACTGAGACCTGAAAAGATGTGGGAGCTATGTGTGGTGTGAAGCTGAGAGTCCAGATGGGCTTTATCTGGCTCCTTCCATTCAGCAGCCCGTGGAACATTCTAGATTCTCATCAAGAGGTCATTTGTGCCTACAGCTACTCTCCAGCATATTGCTAACTTTTGGTAATCAGTAGCAACCTCAAGCACGTCTGGCCCATATTGCAAAGATCATTGGCGTGTGTTGCAATAATATCACAGTCTAGGTCAGCGATTCACTGGGAATTACAGAGCTCTTGAAGCAGGATGTCTGAACCATCAGTTTTGTTTATCTATCCAACAGTGACCTACCAGGATTGGTTCCTTAATAGGGTGATGGCTGATCTTAGTATAACCCTATTCCTACAGTGCTCTTCACTTCCCTAGTTTATCAAGTATCTGTCCATCTTTGCCTTTAACAATATCCACAGACACTCCTACTGTCTGAGGAAGTGGGCTCAAAACACTCATAGTCCTGCCAGAGAAAGTGTTTTGCCTTGCCTCCTAAACATTAAGAGCATCTGCCTGGTATGGAAGCTGCTAATCTTGACTGCTGGGCACGGCAGAGAGTGGTACGGACAGCCAGCGCATCTGTGGATGTGAACGTCCTTCCACTACAGCAGTGTGTGAGTACAGAAGGCCTGGAAGATCATTGGATACATTAGGCTTATAAATTCACATGTCTGTACACTGCGAAAGAGACATAACGCAAAGATTTTTACTCCCTCATGTTGTGGGATGAATGTAAGATTTAAATAAATAATGTATATGGAAGATCCAACTGTGGAGTTGTACATGGTCTAATAGTGATCCAACTAGCTCATTAAGTTATGCCACCATCTCGTCGCCAATCTCGTCTTCCTAATTTCTCTCTAACCCTGCAAGGCCTTTCATTTTAACAACTTTCCAAAAATCCTTCTCAAACTTTTATCCCACCGTTCCCGTTGATGTTCTTCAGCAGCCTTTTGTGGAATTGCTTCCAAATCTTCTTACAAATAAGGCCAAAATCTTGAAAGATGCTCTTTCAGCATTATGAATCTGATGATCCATGAATCTGCTCCCATTCAAAGTCCACTGTGATGCAATTGATTTCTGTTTGAAGCTTCTGAATTTTATATAACCATATAACAATTACAGCACGGAAACAGGCCACCTCGGCCCTACTAGTCCGTGCCAAACGCTTACTCTCACCTAGTCCCACCAACCTGCACTCAGCACATAACCCTCCATTCCTTTCCTGTCCATATACCTATCCAATTTTACTTTAAATGACAATACCGAACCTGCCTCTATGACTTCCACTGGAAGCTCATTCCACTCAGCTACCACTCTCTGAGTAAAGAAATACCCCCTCATGTTACCCCTAAACTTTTGCCCCCTAAGTCTCAACTCATGTCCTCTTGTTTGAATCTCCCTTACTCTTAATGGAAAAAGCCTATCCACGTCAACTCTATCTATCCCCCTCATAGTTTTAAATACCTCTATCAAGTCCCCCCTCAACCTTCTATGCTCCAAACAATAAAGACCTAACTTGTTCAACCTTTCTCTGTAACTTAGGTACTGAAACCCAGGTAACATTCTAGTAAATCTTTTCTGTACTCTGTCTATTTTGTTGACATCATTCCTATAATTCGGTGACCAGTTTAATGTTGGTTTAATCTTAAATCAATCAGTTCTAGCGAGTGGCAGTTTGAAGCAGATATTTAAGATGAACTCTGAATGTCAGGGAAAATGTTGATCATTGGTGAGAAACCCATCCTGGCCCATCACACAAGTAAATTAATGTAAATATTCTGTTTTTATATTATTTCATAGGGCGAGTCTGGCTCTCCTGGTGAACCTGGGATAAAAGGACCCCAAGTGAGTGTTATATTCATTTCTCAAACCTTTTCTGTACAATTTATTTCAATTCTGAAATTTCCAGGATTATGGATTTCTATTTCATGCTCCTATCTAACTGGCATCCCACACTTTTCTGATATTGGGCAGGTGGTTGAGCTGTGGGTCAATCTTCAGGCAATTCCCCTTTGAGACAGGGTCAGAGGAGGTCTATACTGACTGATGTTGACTGCAGTCCAAAGGCCTCTATGCTTTGTTAGGCGATAACGAATATGCAAGTGTATCCCACAAGTTAATAGATTCACACACCAACAATTACTTAAACTCTGTTGTGGAGGTCTTGAAATAAATTCCATTTTATTTCCAAAGAAAACTACGATTTTTCACAGTCATGGCCAGATCTGTGCTCAAGCTTGGGCATCTCTGTACACAAAGTCCATCAGCAGATTTTTCCAGCATCATGTAATTAAAGGTCAGAAAATAATGGAGTAAATTGCAACAAGCTACTTCTGAGTTGTCTCACATCAGTCCTGAAGGTTAACCAGGAATCAGCCAACCTCAAAGGCCTTACTTCACATAACAGTCAGCGTGCTCTAAAACCCTAAGACATAGTGAAGAAGCCAGTTGTAGTCTCAAGGTAATGAATTCCATTCCTGCCATAAGATGAAAAACATTAAATGCAGGAGTGTGGAGTCTTTCTTAAGGTCATTGCATAACTAGTCGATTCTGGATTCTCCACCATAGGATCCAGTTGTTTTGAAGAGCTATAGGTCAATGCCAGGTCATAGCTAAAACATGCATTTCCATCCACCCATACTAATGTTCTGCCGCCAACGCTACAGGTTTTCCAAACTTAGATAAAAGTTATTGAGTATTCGAACGCATGCTTATTGTATTTCACTGAAATGTCCTTTGTTTTCAGGGTTTTAGAGGGATGAGAGGTGATCGAGGAACAGATGGAGCGACAGGACCTCCTGTAAGGAAACCACCGCACAAAGTGATGGACTTGCTCTGAGTTTGCGATGTAATTTTACATTTGGGCATAGTGCGAACCATACTGAAGAACTCAGTTCATCCAGCACACTCTGGAATTTGGTGCTGTCAGATGTTGTTCTTTAGAATACACCAACCTACTTTTAATTCATTTTCAGTACAGTATCTAGAGGTATAATATATACTTCCAGAGAACCAGGTGGGTTTCAAGAGAGTTTGGGAAAAAGTCCTGGATTAGATTGAGGGGAATGTGGGAAGCATCACCCAGTGAGACAGAGCTTCTGAATAATCAGATGGCAGATTACAGTTTTATTGATAATTGACTGCCATTTAAATTGTTCAGCTTTTAAGTTTCTGACTTCCATCGTACTAGCACTGATTCACTACCTCCAGCTGTGAGTTCTATATTCCTCCCTCATGTCCCTTCTCAGAACAAATCCTTTGAGCGATCATTCAGTGATTTAATTTGACTTGGTGTCCGTTTTGACAGACCATTTAGATGGGTAGTGTACTTTAGAATCATAGAGTCGTGTAGTATGGAAACTGTCCTTTCAACCCGCCACAACCCTGCTGACCTTTCAGTCCATTTGCCTGCATTGGGACCGTACCTTTCTATGCCTTGCCTACTGAGTCACCCACTGCCAAACGGAAACTTGCCTCGTAAGGCTCCTTGAAACCTTCCCCCTCTCACCATAAACCTATGCCCTTTAATATTTGTCAGTTCCATCCTCGACAAACGACCATTATCTACCCGATCTATGTACACCTCTATCATCTTACATACTCCTAATCACATTTATAGAAAACACATTTCATTGCCTGCATTTTTGCCGCGAATTATACAAACATGAGCAAAGTTCAAAGAAAATGTATTATCAAAGTACATAAACAACTCTGAGATTCATTTTCTTGTGGGCATATTCAATAAATCCATAATAGAATAATAACTGTAATAGAATCAATGAAAGACCGCACCAACTTGGGCGTTCAACCAGGGTGCTGAATACAACAAAGTGCAAATACCGAAAGAAAGAAATAATAATAGAAAATAAATAAATAAGCAATTAATATCAAAACATGATAAAGAGCCCTTGAAAATTAGTCCATGGGTTGTGGGAATATTTCAGTGATAGAGCAACTGAGGGTATTCCCTTTGGTTCTAATGCCTGATGATGAGGGGTAATAACTGTTCCTGAACCTGGTGGTGAGAGTCCTGAGGATCCTGCACCTTCTTCCTGATGGTAGCAGTGAAAAGAGAGCATGTCCTGGGTGGTGGGGGTCCTTGATGATGGATGCTGCTTTCCTGCCACAATGCTTCATGTACAAATATAGATGTGCTCACTGGTGGGGAAGACTTTGCTTATGAATTCACTACTTCTTGCAGTTACTTTTTGTAGGATTTTCCATTGCAGACAACGCCTCATGTTCCAGCCTTCATTTTCCAGCTATTGCTGCAAGGAGAATTTTACCCTCTGAGGTTCTCACTCTGAACTTAACTTTCTCTTTTCATGCATTTTATTCAAAGCACTGTAATTCATTCCATTCAGCTTTGTGCTGCTTGTGCATCTTCTGTCCAGTCAGAGTGCACAACACTGCTGGCTGGCAGAGAATCAACATTGTCAGTGGCTGACATCAGTGAAGTGAATCAGTGTATAAAGCTCATTTAGACATGACTGGCTTGATATTCTACTGTGCACACAAAGCTCGAGATAGGGTGGACCCTGAATGTCAAAGCTAGTCCCAAGTGAGGGACGAAGGCCTTCTGAGATGCCAGATAAAAGGCAGACCCCCTTGAGCCAATGCCAAAGGCTATATGGCCCCTCTCTTTATCCAGGTGAGCTTCTGATTGCCCCAGCACCAAGTACCCTTCCCCACACCACTAAGGTCTGCAAATTCCTCAACCACCCCCACTATCTCCCAGCATATCTCATCATGCTCAGAGGCAAACTCCATAGTTAGAACATGAGGCTTTGTGAGGTACCATCAAATCCTAAGGTCTTGCACCAAGTTCGTGTGGCTCCACACTGCCCCTTGCCTACTGTTAATCACATTTTTACAGTCATTGCACTTGCTAGGTTTCCCATTGCTCTATATTTTAATGGCTTCTCTTCACCGATGGTGGCTTCACCCTTGGAGCCCACTCAGGTTAGCCAATAAAAATATCCAACAGTGGTGCTGAATTAATTCAGCTCGAGTTACTTCATTAGCGGTTGTAAATGATTCCGTCCACACTATGATGTATACAGCTGTTTTCACAACAATGTTTATGGAGTAATTTTCACTGCTCTTTACAGGGCCCTCCAGGATGCCCAGGAGCTGATGGAATTACCGGCCGAACAGGAGAAAGAGTAAGCAATCAAACTGGTGCACAGATCTGTCGTAGAGCTGAGGGAAATGCAGATATTGGAGACACTGGGTCCAACCTGAACACAAGAAGCAGTTGTCCCTTGAGCCTGCCCCAACAATAAAGTTAATCATGCCAACTTTCAAACTCTACACTATTTTTCTGTACTTTTTCTTATATTTCCGACAACCGAAGCAACAAGTGATCAACAATATCATTGCAATCAATGACTGAGCCTCTACAACAGTCCAGATCAAGAATCCCAAAGATTCAGAGCACATTGAGTCATATGGCACAGATTGATTAGACAAGACAGACTGTCCTTGATCAGACCCCACTTGGAGTACTGTGCTCAGTTCTGGACGCCTCACTACAGGAAGGATATGCAAACTATAGAAAGAGTGCAGAGGAGATTTACAAGGATGTTGCCTGGATTGGACCGTGTGCCTTATGAGAATAGGTTGAGTGAACTTGGCCTTTTCTCCTTGGAGCGACGGAGTGTGAGAGATGACCTGATAGAAGTGTATAAGATGATGAGAGGCATTGATCATGTGGATAGCCAGAGGCTTTTTCCCAGGGCTGAAATAGCTAACATGAGCAGGCATAGTATTAAGGTGCTTGGATATAGGTACAGAGGGGATGTCAGGGTTAAGTTTTTCACACAGAGAGTGGTGGGTGCTTGGAATGCACTGCCAGTGAAGTTTGTAGAAGTGGACAAATTAGTCTTTTAAGAGACTCTTAGATAGGTATAGGAGCTTAGAAAAATAGAGGGCTATGCGGCAGGGGAATTCTAGGCAGCTTCTAGAGTATGTTACATGGTTGGCACAGCATTGTGGGCCGAAGGGCCTGTAACATGCTGTAGATTTCTATGTTTTATGTCCAGGAAGGCCTATTGTCTCTGCATGCTCTTGCCCTACTGAACTTGTGTCCTCATAGCTCAATTCCACTCTTTCCTCCATGGTTCAGTCCCTTCCTGTCATGCTGGTGTAGCTGGTCCAGATGTCTACGGAAGGTGGAGTTCTTGTTCTTCTCTTGCATCACCTCCTTGGAGCTCTCACGGATGCTGCTGCGAGTTTCTTGAGTTACCTTGGGTTAGCACCTAAGTCCCTCAAGCTTATTGAGTGTTGCCTGGGCACCTTTGGTCTGCGAAGCCACTACGAAAACTCTTCCCACCAGGTTGAGCCTTTTACGTGTGCTCAGACCTAATACTGGCTGTACTCGCTTTCCAGTATTCAGGAGCTGTGCCTTTCAGTGCTGTCCCTTGTGCCTGGAGGTTACTATACAGCCCCCTTTCCTGGTACGTTCTCTCCAGTGTGGCCTGTCACTTCTCACCTCACTGGGTAAATCTTGCTCTTTAATCAGAGTCTTGCAATTATCCATGGATAACAGATTCACTGAGCTCCAGTGTCAAGCTTGAATGGAGTAACTGTCTCATTCACAGTCACTGCAATGATCCATCATGTTTACCAGCACCAGCAGTCTGCAGAGAACCTACAAAGACTTCCACCATTTACTCAGCAACTGTGTGAACCTTTCTCTTGGCAGCCCCAGCTTTGTGACACTTCGCAAAATGGTTCTTCTTCACAGTTATTGCCAGGCTTTCCATAAGCTCGTCTTTGGGATGGACCTACTTCCACATTCGCTGCATTTACTGTTTGAGCCTACCTCTGTTGATTTGGAAAACAGCTTGTGATCTGCCCACTTTCACAGCATGCACTGCTGTTACTGTTCTGTGCAGCACCTTACCTTGCGATTGTGGGGTCACTGCTGCCTCACACATATTCACATTAGATACTTTTCATGGAACAATTTTTCTCTGAGCCCATTATCTGGGATTCCACAAACTATTTTGTCTCTGACTAGTGAGTCTCTCGAACTTCCAAACTCACAGGGTTTGCTCAGAGTGTGAAGTTCAGATTAGTATTGGTCAAAGCTAACACCTTGTTTCTGGTCACAGGAAAATAACTTATCTTTCAAAAATGATGTCATTACTTGGGACAAAATACTCCTCAAACTCTGTCTTTGGTGCCCACTTCAAAGTCTGCCTCATCAATTTAAAAGCTGTTATAGATGTCCCAAGCATCTTTACCAGTTACGTATAGAAAGATATGATGCTCATAATTTTTTTCTTCTAATTAAACTTCAGAAGTTGCTTTCTAATCCTTTGAGGTCTATCGGTTTCTCTTTGTTTTCAATATCTGATAATGGCTTTTGTTCACTGTGAACCTGAGCTTGGCCTTAACTGGCCATTATATTGACCTCATTGTCAAATCCCTGACTTTCCTCCTCTTTGTCAGAAGTCTCTCTTGTGTTGAACTTGTGTGAGGTTCCTTGCACACTGCACTCCAGTTGAAGATTTAACTACCACTTGATTTCTTGTTATCCTCAGCACCCTGTGTGGTGTTGTGTTGACAGGTGTGGTGAGTTTGTCCACTTTATCTTGCTGGATAAGCGCAGTGTCCCCAACTTCTACAGCAGACTCTTGTGCTCCTCTGTGATCGTCTGCAAACAGCTTGTACTTTCCCTTTCGTTCTGCGTCCCGATCTCATACCTACAGTTTTGCTGTGTGTACCACCTTGATATCTGATAACATCCCCCCTCACTTTGCAGTTCTAGACAAGTTTGGCTGGACTTTTTCCTGTTCTGTGCATCTGTACACAGTCACATACTTACTCCAGTCTCTGCCAGTAGTCTCAACAGTGGGTCTGCAATGTTCTGTTCCCCTGGCATGTGTGCGGCTCTGTAGTCATGTACTGTAATTGCAATATCTATGTGCATGCATGGTTTTGATCTTGGGCTGTAAATCATCTCCAAAGGCTTCTGATCTGTTATCAAGTCACAAACTTGATATAAAGATGAAGTCTTTCACAGGCCCATACTAGTGCTGAAGCTTCTCACTCTGTGAGTATTTTCATTCGCAGTCTGTGAGACTATGGCTCACAGAGCAGACAGATACCATTTCTTCATTTTGTTTTTGCATGAGTACTAGCCCCAGTCTAACTGGGCTGGCAACTGCTATTATTTAGTTGGTACATCTTCATCAAAGTAGGCCAGGGTAGCTGCTCTTGCGAGCTCCTCCTTTAGGGCTTTGAATGCTTGTTTCTGTTCTTCTCCGAACTTGAACCGGGTGTCCTTCCTGGTCAATCGTCTGAGTGGTTCTGGCAAAGTTGCAAACTGTGGTATGAATCTGCTGCTGTAGCCAACAAGACTTAGGAAACTTCTCACTTCTGTGACGTTTTGTGGTTCACAAACATCCATTACTGCTCGCACTCTCTGCTCAATTGGTACGATGCCTTTCTGTGACCAGAGAATTTGCATGAAAGGTAGTCTGTCCGTGTTGAACTGACATTTCTTTGGGTTCAGTGTCAGTCCACACTCATTGAGTCTCTTTAAGACTGCATGCGGTCTCTCATAGTGCAGTTTTTGGTTAGGCACACGTATCATCAGATCATCAGATGATGATGTTCTCGACTCCTTCAGTTCCAGCTAACACATTTGTTTTCTCATGCTGGTACTGCTCACCGGCTGATGACACACCAAATATCAGTCTCTTGTACATATACACCCAATTATGCTCAGCAAACGTAGTTATCTCTCTAGATTCTGGGGTTAGTTCTAGCTGGCAATAACCCCATTTCAAGTCTAGTTTGTCAAACACCATCACTCCATTCATGCCCTGTAGTATCTCATCGAGAGTTGGAATGGGATATCTCTCCCATTGCTTCATTTGCGCTTCCCACGTTAAGGCACATTCTGGTGTCCTTGTTAAGTTTCATTAAAATTACCAATGGGTTAACCCATGGATTTGGGCCTTCAACCTTCTCAATACTCTCCACTTTTATTAGCTATTCATTTTTTTTTCTCAACAGCCACCCTTAAGTTGTAAGGTGTGCGTCTGAGTGGCTGGGCCACAGGCTTTACCTCTGGATCAATGTACAGTCAGATCTGCTCAGTGTTCAGCTTTCCTCCTCCCTCAAACACTTTTGGGTACTGCAACTTTTATAAACCTACTGATTCCTGGTTATCTCGACTATACCTCTTCCCACCCTGTCTCCTGTAAAAATGCCATTCCCTGTTCTCAGTTTCTTCGCCTCCACCGCATCTGTTCCCAGGATGTGGCTTTCCATTCCAGGCCTCTCTCCACTGTAGATGCTGAGCTCATCTCAACCATTTATTGAACATCCGTGCTTACTCCACCTCCCCACTACCTTAACATTGACAGAGTTCCTCTTGCCCTTGCCTACCACCTCATGAGCCTCCACATCCAAAACATTATCCTCTGCGACTTCCACAATATCCAAAGGGATCCTACCCCTCCACTTCACTTTCCACAGGGATCACTCTCTCCACGATTCCCTTGTCCATTCATCCCTCGCCGCTAATCTCCCTCCATGCACTTATTTCTGCGAGTGGCCAAGGTGCTACACCTGTCCATTCACCTCCTCCCTCACCTCCATTCAGGGCCACAAACAGTCCATCCAGGTGAGTCAACACTTTGCCTATGAATCTGCCGGGGTCATCTGTTTGTGTCTGGTGCTCTCGATGCAACCACTTCTACATTGGTGAGACCCGCCGTAAATGGGGCGTCTGCTTTGTCGAGCACCCCTGCACCATCCATCACAAGCGTGACTTCCCAGTGACCAAACATTTTAATTCCAATTCCTATTTCCATTCTAGGTGTCAGTTCATGGCTTCCTCCTGTGCCAAAATGAGGCCACCTTCAGCATGGGGGAGCAAAACCTTATTATTCCATCAGTGCACCCATATCGATTTCTCCTTCCGGTGAACAAATTACCACCCCCTCCCTTCTTCGATTCCCCCACTCTGACCATTTACTTCTTCTCACCTGCCTAATGCTTCCTCCTGAGTCCCCTCCTCCTTCCCCTTCTCCCTTGATCCACTCTCCTCTCCTTCCAGATTTTTCCTTCTCAAGCCCTTGACCTTTCACAACCACCTGGCTTTGCCTATCACCTTCCAGCTGCCCTCCTCCACCTCACCCCACCCTTTTATTCTGGCTTCTTCCCCCTTCCTTCTCAGTCCTGAAGAAGGATCTTGGCCCAAAACATTGACTGTTTATTCTTTTTCATACACTCTGCCTGACCTGTTGAGTTCCTCAAGCATCTTATATATGTTGCTTCGGAAATAGGTTGTTTTGTCCGTCCAGTCCATGCCCATTAAAATTCCCAACTAAACTCATCCCATTTGCCCACATTTGGCCCATATCCCTCAAAACCTTTCCTATCGCTATCTGTCCAAGTATCTTTTGAATGTTCTTAATATCTCAGTCTTTACCGTCTCCTCTGCAAGCTCATTCCATGTACTGACCACGCTCTGTGTGGAAAATGTTGCCCTTCGGGTTCCAACTAAATTTCTTTCCTTTTAGGGTAAACATATGCTCAAACTCTCTCCTTAAGTCAGACCCTCCAGTTCCAGCAACATACTCATAAGTCTCTTCGGCACTCTTTTGGGCTTAATGGCGCCTTTCCCGTAGCAGGTTGACCAAAATGGAACCTGATCTTCAAAGTGCAGCCACACCAATGTCTTGCACAACTGCATCATTAAATCCCAGTTTCTATACTCAAGGATATCATGCCAGAAGCCTCCTTCACAGCCCTGTCTATTTGTGATGCCAGGAATGAAGAAGTTTCAGCCACAAATGGCGCAGCCCTTATTTTGAGATTGTAACGCACCCCCCCCCCCCGAGTTCTAGAATTCTAAGCTGGGGGAAACTTCCTCTCTGCATCTATCATGTCAAGATCACCGTGTATTTTGTTGGTTTTACTGAGATCACTATTCATTCTTCCTCGCTGTCGAGCAGAAATCTAGCCTAAACCTATCTATAGGTCAACTGGACAAGTGATTTGGAAGAGGTGTTCCAAGTCATGAACGTTTGAGGTAAAGTGATTACTGGGCCTTGGGATGAGGAGTGGTGCTAATAGATTCGATCTCCTTGGGATGTGTGTGATGAACAACCTGCCATGTGGCAACTTGCTGTGATCCTGGTCATAGTTGCGTTGAGAAGAATGTGTTGATCAAATGTGCTGCACGTGCAGTCAGTTACCACCCAGTGTCATCAAGCTTAAAACATATGTTCATCTATGCTTTGGAGAAGTTTAGGCTTGCTTTTAAAATTTGCCTTGAAAAATATGAAAATAGAGTAAACAACTTTGTGCAATGTCATATAGGTAAATTAACAGGATAGGTACCCAATATGGAAGTAAACAGGGTATTTAATATTCATTGGAAAAGGGAGAAGGACAAGGGCTGAAAAATCTGGGTATGCCACCATCCAGAAGTTGACTTCCAAGCTCCACACTATCCTGACTTGGAAATGCATCACCATCCCTTAACTGTCGCTGAGCCAAAATCCTGGAATTTTCTCCCTAGCAGCATTGTGGGCTGTCTGTTACCTCAAGGGATGTAGTGACTCCAGAAAGCATCTCTCCACCACCTTCTCAAGGACATTTAGGGATGGGAAATTAAATACTGGCTCAGAGTGGGGATCCCACATCCCTTGAATGAATTTTAAAAACGACTTGCAGAAGGAAAGCTACAGTTATAAAGCACGTTTACCCAACATCGCTAAGCAACTTACATAACAATGATTTTGATGTGCCATTAATTATTGCTCTGGACAATAACAAGCTTAGAGCTAGGTCTCACAAACAGTTATGAAGCAAAAGATCTACAAATCTTCTTGTGAGAAGCAGCATGCCGCAAAACAAGTGTGATGTGAATAACAAAAGCATCTTCATAAAGATAACCCTATCCCATATCACAGCGTGTTCCACGAATGATCTGAAACCACTGATCTAAAGGTGATTTCTTATTGTCAAGCAAGTGCCGTGTAAAATTTCAGAATTTATCTTGTTGATGGCTCGAGTCCTTGCTTTGAGTTGAAAAGTTGCATGCCCTCAATTTGGAATTTAGTAAAGTGTAACAACTGAGAGAAGTGAAACTGTAAAATAAAGAATTAATTTGTGAGTGGAAGGTTCATTGATGCTTTATTATTCAATGGCTGCTCTCTGATTTCAGGGTCCCACTGGTAAACCTGGACTCCCGGGACCGCAAGGACCTGTAGGCATGTATGTAAGTGTGAAGCAAGGCTAATACTTGTTGGTAACAATTCATAAATCAAAATATGAATCACATCATTGAATTTAGATTCCCAAAGCAGTATAAATGTGCCTTGTGATATATGAGCTCACCAATCAAATAAGTATTTGGATGCAGGTTCCACAAGCTTAATGATTGTAGTTATAATATGCAGCAAGACTGTGCTGAATCGAAGCTACTGCAGCCCTCACAGATTATGTCAAAGTTGCTGAAATGTTGTATTTATTATTGGTAACCTCAGATAATGTTACTTTCCTGCATGAGTCTTTTCCCTGTAAGCATTTTAATCAGAGTATTAGGAACACAGCAATGTTACAGACAGCTTTCAGGAGTTTCCTCCCGTGCAAAAAGCGAGTCAACGTCTCATCAATGAAAGCTGCTAGCCCTGAGCAAGGGGAGGGCAGAGATCGATGAACTGGGCTGGCCTCCCTTGAAGATGCAAGGAAATGGGGAACTGAGTCCATTTTTTTTCACATTCCAACTTAACCGTGGTGTGGGTTGTAGGTGAAGAATGTGTTATTTGGCAGGTAGAAGGCTACATGTTGTATTTTTATTGCTGCACAGCCCATTCTGTGTCTTTTGGAGGCCTCTGCCACTTTAACTGTTTTTGGCCTCCTTTACTTCCCACTAGTAGAGCAGCAAATAGAGACGGGGATGCATCAGCTTGCAGAGAGGTGCCAGAAAGGCGATTTCATACTTTGACGGCAGAGTTTCAAGGAATTCACCTGTTCCTATTGATCTTCCAAGGGAACTGCTATGTTCAGTCTAGAGAATCACTTCCATCTCTCACATCAGCTGAAAGCTGGTAGTGAAACACTGCTTACCTCAACCTCAAATCCAGTTCAAGTGGAATCAGATGGTGTAACTGAACCCACTAGCCTGCACAAACTTTCAGTTCAAAATCAGAAAGAGTCAAGTCCTGAGCTGATGAACAAGCTGTTTTTATACTCACCCACTTGGAGAGAATTTTTGTGTCTGAGTACGAAACCAGCAATTGCATTGGTTGGGAAGAAGCATTTGCAAAAAAAATTGAAGGAATTCAGCAGAGTTGTGGCATCTTTAACATTCCTCTGAAGCAGTGGAATAGGGGAGGGCAGGAGTTCTGTGTAACAACCTGAAGGGCAAAGTTTGTCCTCAGTCGTGGTAGCACAAGTCTGTGTCAGTGATTATCAATATCCTGTTCCATTGGCATCACTTGATCAGTGAAACTCGAAAATGGCACACAGAATCAAACTCAGATTTATCATCACTGACATGTCATATGAAATTTGCTGCGTTGCAACGCACATACCAGAGTCAAAGAGCGTGAAAGCAGATCCTTCAGTCCACTGAGTCTGCAGTGACCATCAAGCACCAAAAGTGAGACAAAAGGCACACATACACATGGTCTCTCTCTCTCTCTCTCTCTCTCTCTCTCTCTCTCTCTCTCTCTCTCTCTCTCTCTCTCTCTCTCTCTCCTTCTCTCTCTCTCTCTCTCCTTCTCTCTCTCTCTCCTTCTCTCTCTCCTTCTCTCTCTCTCTCTCCTTCTCTCTCTCTCTCTCCTTCTCTCTCTCCTTCTCTCTCCCTCTCTTCCTCTCTCCCTCCTGGGGGAACTCAGCAGGTCAGGCAACATCAATGGATCAATGGGGGAAAATAAACAGTCAACTTTTTGGGCTGAGACCCTTCATCAGGACTGGAGAGGAAGTCGGCTGATTCTGTCTTTGGCCCCTTTCTTTTCTGGGGTCTCATCCTGAAAAGTCGACAGTTTATTGATGCTGCTGGGCCTGCTGAGTTCTCTCTAGCATTTAGTGTGTACTGACCATCAGGTAGCCACTGTGCACCAACCCCACACTTTATTCTCCCAACATCTCCTCCATCAATCCTCGTTGGCCACTGGAGCTGTGACACTGTGACAATTAGCTGCACCAATGTGCTGCTCACCATCCACTGGAGCATATGGTTCCAGCCAGATGCCAAGGGCTAATCTTGAACCCAGTGTCTCCAAGGACATTAATGCACTGGAGTGTTGGCCCCCATTGCTGAGGCTGATAATGGGTTAGTTCACTTCCCATTATGTCGTCTCTACCTCATGTACCAATCTGATGACATCATGTTACATCATTAGAAGAGGTGTCAATTGTAAAGAGCATTTTGATATTAGAAATTACCTTAGGGCCATTAATTGATGAATATTCAGTGAATTAGTTATTGTGTGTAAGAACTGGGCAGGAAGCCTTCAGCAAGGTTAGTAGCTGACAGAATGAACCCACACCCCAAATCACCTTTTTTCCCTTCTCCACCTCCCCAACAATTGAAAGTTGCCAAAGAAGTTTGTAAGACATCTGTGTAGTGTTCAAGGTGTGATTACTTGCATGACAACAGACTGAGATGGAGTACACTCATTTATATAAGCCATGTAATACTCAATGTGAGGGTTGTTACATAATCTGGACTTTGCTCTCTAGAAACTCGGGAGCTTTTGTGCAGAGATGCCTCTCATGAAATTCAATTTGAGAAGCAGGCTCCATGATCGGAGAGATGGATATTGTCAATGGAAGAAATGGGTTTTATGGCAGATTTTCTTTTCTCAGTCACTGCCTGTAAATCTTAAATAGCTATGGTCAGTCAAAACATTTCTGGATAGCCCAACGATTATGGATTAGTTGCCAAGTTTGTGTGTAAGTAGTGGGGTAACTCACATTTCTTTCACATATTGTGTATAGGCAATACAACATTTTCACGGCCAGCTGTAAGCCATTTCTGAAATAAATGTTAATAGACGGAGATTTACCTTGCTATTTCAGGATGTTTGCGCCATAAACCGGTCTGTTCAGTATTTTCTGTAACAGATTCCAATGGGATTTTACTTTTAATCCTGACCTGTACACATAATTGTAAATTTTAATATAATCGCTGGTTATACCTCTGTTTGTTGTCATTAAATGTTATTACCACTTTGTAGCTTCTTTAAAAGGCAGGACTACATTTGAAATGTGGGATTGAAGGTCTGTCTGCTCTCTGCAGGGTTTTCCAGGTCCTTGGGGAGAACGAGGAAGGCCAGGATCAAGAGGAGCGAAGGTATCGTAGCTTTTCTGTTTACATGGACACCTGACTCTTACACCCACTTCCATTGCTGTTCTAACTATCCACCTTCCGACGTGTAACTGAGAATGTCACAACAGTTGTTTGTGCTGCTGACCTTTGGCCACGATGTTTCTGTTTTCACCTTTATAGTTCTTCCTGATTCTTTCTCCATTGCACCCTCAGTGGGCTGAGACATACACCTGTGGTGGCAGTCTACTCCTGAACAACCAAGGGCCTTCAAACGAACCATCGCACACAAAATGCTGGAGGAGCTCAGCAGGCCATTCAGCATCTGTGGAAATAAGTAAAGTTGACATTTTGGGCTGAAACCCCTTGGATGGACTGGAGTGAAAAAGCTGAGGAGTTGATTTGAAAGGTGGGGGGGGGGGAGGGGAGAAAGAGAAACAGCAGGTGATAGGTAAAACCTAGAGGTGGAGATGAAATAATGATCAGGGAAGTTGGTTGGTGAAAAAGACAGAAGGCCATGGAAGAAAGAAAAAAGCAGAGGACCAGAGGGAGGCGATGGATGGGCAAGGAGATAAGGTGAGAGAGGGAAAAGGGGATAGGGAATTGTGAGGGGGGTGGGGGGAGGTATTACCGGAAATTTGAGAAATCGATGTTCATGCTGTCAAGTTGGAGGCTACCCAAACAGAACATAAGGTGTTGTTCCTCTGACCTAAGTGTGGCCTCATCATGACTGTGGATGGACATATTGGAATTGGAATGGGAAGTGGAATTAAAATGAGTGGCCACTGGCAGATCCCGTTAGTTCTGACAGATGGAGCATAGATGCTCGGCGAAGTGGTCTCCCAGTCTACACGGGTCTCGCCGATGTACAGGAGGCCACACTGGGAGCACTGAATACAGTAAATGACCCCAACAGACTCACAGGTGAAGTGTCGCCTCACCTGGAAGGACTGTTTGGGACCCTGAATGGTAGTGAGGGAGGAGGTGTAGGGGCAGGTGTAGCACTTGTTCTGCTTGCAAGGATAATTGCCAGGAAGGAGATCAGTGGGGAGGGATGAATGGACAAGGGAGTCACATAGGGAGTGATCCCTGCAGAAAGCAGAAAGTGAGGGGACGGGGGGAAATGGGCTTGGTGGTGTAATCCATTTGGAGGTGGCGCAAGTTTTAGAAAATTATGTGCTGGATGCAGAGACTGGTGGGATGGTAGGTGAGGAGAAGAGGAACCCTACCCCTGGTAGGGTGGGTGGGAGGATGGGGTAAGAGCAGAAGTGTGTGAAATGGATGAGATGCAGTTGAGGGTAGTGTTGATGGTGGAGGAAGGGAAGCCCCTTTCTTTGAAAAAGGAGGACACCTCCTTCATTCTGGAATGAAAAGCCTCAGCCTGAGAGCAGATGTGGTGGAGACAGAGGAATTGAGAGAAGGGTACGGCATCTTTACAAGTAGCAGGGTGGGACAACGTGCAGTCCAGGTAGCTATGAGAGTCCGTTGGTTTGTAACGGACATCGGTGGATGAGCTGTCTCAGACTTAGAGACAGTGAGATCGAGAAAGGAAAGGGAGGTGTCGGAAATGGACCAGGTGAATTTGAGGGCAGGGTGGTAGGTGGAGGCAATGTGGATGAAAGAAAATCCTTGAAGTCTGCAATTGGACAATGTGCAGTACTGCCTACTCCCTATCAGAACAGTTAAAGCGCTGGCAATAAAGATACATTATCTCTGTCACACTGGCATCTACATAGGCATCCTAGTACAATACGAATGGATTCTTGACCAAACAATCTCTCCATTATGGCCCTGCACTTTATTATCTGCTTGCCCTGCTCTTTGTTCTCCATTCTGTTATTGTTTTCCCTTGCATTATCTCAGTGCACTGATGTAACAAAATTATTTATGTGGGTGGCAATTTATGTGAAATACAAAGTTTTCACTGTACCTTGCTTCACGTGACGATAGTAAACCAATTTATCAATATTCATCTACGTACAACACTTATATGCTCAATATTTCATTCCATGACCTCTGACCTCATTGTGTAGCAGCCAGTCGTCTCAAGTGATATCTGAAATTCTGTTTTTCTATGGTGACAATGCATTTCAAGTGCAAAGCTGTTGCTCCTTACGGATCTGGAAAAGCGAAGGGCATTGTGTTTGATATGAATGCTTGCATCAGGTTTGTATTTCATGCATCTGATGAAAGCTGGTGCATAGTTGTTGCTGAAATTCAAATTTAGTGTATTGTTGCAAGTTCCAAATGTACTTTGGGATTCAACAGCCTCTGAAATGATGTACTGTGCTGTTTCTGTATAGTTATTTCAGCAGAATGGATGAGTGAATATGGTTCTTTATTCAACATAATTATTACTTGAGGCTGTGTCACTTGTTAGCTGTTCTACATTTTAACAAGGGAAAAAGAAGTTCAATTTCAGTTAAACTATGTTTGTGGATTATTGGAATCACAATTGGGTTTACTATCGCCGAAACGTGTCAGGAGATCTGTTGTTCTGCAGCAGCGGTGCAGCACAAGACGTAAACATTACTCCAAGTTACAAAAGCTAGATACGTAAGTAATGCAAAAGAAGAATAATTAGGTAGTGTTCATGGGTTCATAGAAATCTGATGGCAAAGTGGAAGAAGCTCTTCCTAAAATGTCGAGTGTGGGTCCCTAACTGAGAAGAGGGCATAACAGATGGAGCTGCCTGAGTCTACAGCCTTCTGTAGCCTCTTTCAACCCTGCACATTGAACCCTCCATACCAGGTAGTAATGCAACCAATCAGAATCCTCTCCTTTCTGCTTCTGTAGAATTTTGCAAGAGTGCCCGGTGACACACCAAATCTCAAACTGCTAATGAGGAATAGTCTCTCTCATCTCAGATGCCCCCTGACCTACTGAGTGGATTCAGTACTTTCTGTTTGTTTAATGTCAGTGTACTGTGGGCACCAGAGAATGAGGACACTCAAGTTTCTTTGTGTTTGTGGAGTAAAAAGAAGCCTGGTGTCTGACATTATTTGGTGTTTGTATTCAGAATCAGAATCAGGTTTATTATCACTGGCATGTGACGTGAGATTTGTTAACTTAGCAGCAGTTCAATGTAATACATAATAGAGAAGAAGAAAATAAATAAAGTAATAATAACAATAATAATAATAAATCAGTTATAGTATGCATATATTGAATAGATTAAAAATTGTGCAGAAAACAGTAATAATATATATTTAAAAAGTGAGGTAGTGTTCAATGCCCATTTAGGAATCAGAGGGCAGAGGGGAAGAAGCTGTTCCTGAGTTGCTGAGTGTGTGTGTGGTGAACGACATATAACTGTCTGGACACGCCCCCCCCCGCCCCCACTGACTGCTCCTGTGGCTCCTCCCACTGACTGTGGCTCCTCCCACAGACCCCGGTATAAAGGTGATTGGAGCCTGAGCCCTGCCCTTAGTCTCCAGGACGTAGCATGGTGGTCAATTGCTGCTTGTTCTTTCTTCCAGTCAATAAAAGCCTTTTTCTTGCCTCACATCTCGGAGAGTTATTGATGGTGCATCAGTGTGCCTTCAGGGTTCTGTACCTCCTACCTGATGGTATCAGTGAGAAGAGGGCATGCCCTGGGTGCTGGAGGTCCTTAATAATAGATGCTGCCTTTCTGAGACACCGCTCCTTGAAGCCACACAGTCATGGGTATAGAGAACGTAGAGCAGTGGGCTAAGCACACACCCCTGAGGTGCACCAGTGTTGATCGGCAGTGAGGAGGAGATACTATCATCAGTCTGCACATATTGTGGTCTTCGGGTTAGGAAGTCGAGGATCCAATTGCAGAGAGAGGTACAGACGCCCAGGTCCTGCAACTTCTCAATCAGGACTGTCGGAATGATGGTGTTCCATGCTGAGCTATAGTCAATGAACAGCATCCTGACATGGGTGTTTGTATTTATATAACTGTTTAGCAATACATCATAATATTATTGTTTCTGTTTGTTAATTATAATTTTAGGGACAACAAGGAAAAAGGGGGTTCTTGGGACCAAAGGGGAAACAAGGTCCAAAGGTGAGTCTGACATTAATGCAGGAGTGTTACTGTCAGAAAAACTTACTGAGATGATCACCTTAGCAAAATCATCTGTTCTTTCATTTTCCCCCCAATCACACATGCTGCTTGTGTGCATTTATAAGTTTAACTCACTACTGTGCCGTGTGTGTACGAGGCAGTGTTTCTGGTGGCCTGCTCCTGAAGCATGGCACAATACAGTAAAGCATTTCCTGCATTGAGGCACAGTTAGTCAGGAGCCCAGAACGTTGCACGTGTCTCGGTCTCTCAGGAAGTAAGCACAGACTTGGTGTTCTCCCGAAAAGGAAGGAGAGAACAATCAAGTTGGAAAGGTCAGGCTTTTCCATGCAAATGCAGTAGAAGCTGAGGAAATATTAGCTTTATTTGTCACATGTACATCAAAACATGGAAACATAAGTGAAATATGTTGTTTGCATCAATCGCCATGGATCTGCTGGGGCAAGTGGCACCAATATTGCAAGCCCACAACTTACTAACCCTAACCTGTACATCTTTCGGAATGTGGGAGAAAACCCAAGCACGTAGAGGAGAACATGTAGTCACGGGGAGAACGTACAAATTCCTTACAGCCAGCAGCGGGAACTGTAAAACATGGCGCTAATGACTGTGCTACCATAATGCCCTTCGCCCGCCCCCTTTCTTGTCACATGAACAGCCTAAGGAGGTAAAACGTCTTAAAACTAATTCTCCAGTTGAACTATTTTACAGGGTCCACAGGGCAAACCTGGTGAGAGAGGAGCGCCTGGGTCACCAGTAAGTAGGTGTTTATTGGAATTATGATGATCTTTGGTTTTCACAAGGTAAAATGCATATTTTTCATGTTGTTGTAGGGAAATGTGGTATGCATCTCCTACTTCAGCTGAATGAATAAATCTGTCTGAGTTACCCTAGTAATTTAAACATTTGATTGCAGGGGGCTTGATGGCAGCTCCAGGTTATTTAAGTTGTGCTTTCTTCAGCTGAGTTCAACTGCTCCTCTGCTCATTTGTGATTGAAAGGCTGAACGTTTTCCTCCTTAGACTTCAATGAGCAGCAGGGATTTTGGGGAGGACTTGACAAAACCCTACATCAGAATTCTGGCTTATTAGCGCTTACACGTGTCATGAAATGTATTGTTTTGCGGCAGCTGTACAGTGCAAGACATTAAAATTGATATAAATAAATGAACTGGGCTGCTCCAAAGAGTGCTACATGCGCTCATTTTCACCCTCGGACATTAGGCTCCAGAATGAGCCGGGGAAGTGATGACCCCCTCCTGTTAGACTGCTTGTGGTAACTTATATTTATTCTTTCACCTTCTCTTCTAATATTTGTATATCTGTGCACTTGCAATGCTCCTGTCACACTGTAATTTCCTTTGAGATCAATAAAATATGTATCTATCTTTCGATCTCTATCTAAACAAACAAATTGTATGAAAAATGAATAGTGAGATAGTGTTCTTGGGTTCATAGAACGTTCAGAAATCTGATAGCAAGCGAAAGAAGCTGTTCATAAAATATCAGAATCAGGTTTACGATCATGAAATTTGTTAACAGTGGCAGCAGTACAATGCAATACATAATAAATATAGAAAATAAATAAATAAAACAATTACAGTAAATATGTAATGTATATTAAGTAGTTACATTAAAAATAGTGCAAAAACAGAAAAGAAAAAGTGAGGTAGTGTTCACAGGTTCAATGTCCATTTAGGAATCAGATGGCAGAGGGGAAGAAGCTGTTCCTGAATCTCTGAGTGTGTGCCTTCAGGCTTCTGTACCTCCTACCTGATGGTAACAGTGAGAAAAGGGCATGCCACGGGTAATGAGGTTCCTTAATAGTTGACGCTGCCTTTCTGAGGCACTGCTCCTTGAAGGTGTCTTGGATACTATGAAAGCTACCCAAGATGGAGCTGACTAATTTTACAACTTTCTGCAACTTACTTTGATCTTGTGCAGAAGCCACCACCCCCCCCCCCCCCCCACTGTCCCCATACTAGATGGCAATGCAGCCTGTCAGAACACTCTCCACGGTACATCTGTAGAAGTTTTTGAGAGTTTTAGGTGACAAACTAAATCTCCTCAAGCTCCTTGACTTCTTTATAACTGCATCGATATGTTGGGACCAGGTCAGATCCTCAGAGATCTTGACACCCAGGAACTTGAAATTTCTAACTCTCAACACTTCTGATCCCTCTATGAGGATTAGTTCATGTTCTCTTGTCTTACCCATTCTGAGGTCCACTATCAACTCTTGTCTTACTGACATTGAGTGTCAGGTTTTTGCTGCAACACAAGTCAACTAGCCAGTATACCTCGCTCCTGTACACCCGCTCATCTCCATCTGAGAATCCACCAACAATGGTTGTATCGTCAGCAAATTTATAGATGGCATTTAAGCTATCTCTAGCCATGCAGCCATGGGTTTAGAGAGAATAGAGCAGTGGGCTAAGTAAGCACACACCCCTGAGGTGCACCTGTGTTAATCATCAGTGAGGAAGAGATGTTGTTATCAATCTGTACAGATTGTGGTCTTCCGGTTAGGAAGTTGAGGATCCAATTGCAGAGGGAGGTTAAAAGGCCAAGGTTCTGTACCTTCTCAATCAGGTCTGTGGGAATGATGGTATTAAATGCTGAGCTATAGTCAATGAACAGCATCCTGATATTGGTGTTTGCGATGTCCAAGTGGTCTAAGGCCACATGAAGAGCCATTGATTGTGTCTGCTGTAGACCTATGGTGGTGATAGGCAAATTGCAGTGGGTCCAGGCCCTTACTGAGACAGGAGTTGATTCTAGTCATGACTAACCTCTTGAAGCTTTTCTTCACAATAGATGTGAGTGCTACTGGATGATAGTCGTTAAGGCAGCTCACATTACTCTTCTTGGGCAGGTGTCAACTTCTGACCATAGCAGTGAGAGATTGAAATTGTCTTTGAATACACATGCCAGTTGAGTGGCACAAGTTTTCAGAGCCTTACCAAGTACTCCATCATGGCCTGCCACTTTGCGAGGGTTCACCCTCCTTATAGACACCCTGATGTTGGCCTCTGAGACAGATATCAGAGGGTCAGCAGGTGCAGCAGGGATCTTCACAGCTCTAGTTATATTCTCCCTTTCAAAGCGGGCATAAAAGACATTGAGCTCATATGGTAGTGAAGCATCGCTGCCATTCATACTATTGGGTTTCACTTTGTAGGAAGTAATGACATGCAAACCCTGCCAGAGTTGACTTACATCCAATGTCACCTCCAACCTCACTCAGAATTAATTCTTCACTCTCGATATAGCCTTCTGCAAGTTATCCCGGTTTTCTAGTACTGACCTGGGTCACCAGAATCGAATGCCACAGACCTAGCGCTCAACAGACGATGAACCTCCAGGTTCATCCATGGCTTTTGGTTTGAGGATGTACAGCAAGTCTTTGTAGGCACACACTCATCCACACAGGTTTTAATGAAGTCAGTAACAACTGCAGCATACTCATCCAGATTCAAAGATTAATCCCTGAATACAGTCCAGTCCACCGATTCAAAGCAGTCCAGTAGGCGCTCCTGTGCTTCCCTTGTCCAAACCTTCTTGGTCCTCACTGCTGGTGCTGCAGTCTTCAGTCTCTGCCTGTTCTCTGGGAGTAGAAGTACAGCCAGGTGATCAGACTTCCCAAAGTGTGGGCGTGGAACAGCACGGTAAGCACTTCTGATCTTAGTGTAACAGTGTTTCTGGTGTGTTGTTTCCTCTGATGATAATTATTTAGTGACTTTTTCAAGCTGGCCTGGTTAAAATCTCCCAAAACAGTGGAGAAGGCATCAGGGTATGCTGTACCATGCAGGTAGATCCCATTGCTCAGATCATCCAGAATCTGTTTGACATTGGCCTGAGGTGGAATGTACACCACGACCAGAAAGATAGCTGAATTCCCTCACAGCAGGTAAAATGGACAACACTTCATTGTGAGATATTCCAGGTCTGGTGAGCAGAATTGGGATATCATTGACATATTTGTGCATGAAGAGGTATTGATCATGAGGCATACACCTCCACCCCTGCTGTTGAGAAACCCGTTTAACTTACATCATAGAAAAGCAGGTCCAAAGTTGATTTGAAATGGGTTATTGATTTTCTGTTTCTGGAATATAAGTGTTTTTTATAATTCCTTTAATTTGCATTTCCAGGGCAGAAGAGGTGATCCAGGCCCCAAGGGGTTTAATGGTTTTCCTGTAAGTCTTTCAGATGTAAAACCACAATGAATGTGGTATTTTTTAATTGAGTTCTGTTGGTAATTCACATGAAGGATGTGTTTTTTAGTTATATAGATTTAATCAGAGTTATATAGAACAGAAACTAACCCTTCAGCTCACCTCATCTATGCTGACAGCTTTGCCCAACTGCATTAATCTCCTTGGCCAAAATAGTATCATATCCTAAACTTAAGCATAATGATTGTACCTGATTTCACTACCTCCTCTGTAGCATGATCTGGATGTCAACTGATCCTTTAAAATTCCCTCCTCCCACCTTAAACCTATCCAAGTTTCTGACCCTTTATGCCCCCTAAACACGAGAAAGTCTGCAGATACCGGAAATCCAAAGCAACACACACAAAATGCTGGAGGAACTCAGCAGGCCAGGCAGCATCTATGGAAATGGATAACCAGTCTACTTCCGGGTCGAGACCCTTCATCTGGATTGATATACCTCAATCAAGTCAGTCCTCAGCTTCTTTCGCTCCAGGGAAATCTAGTCCAGCATATTCAATCTCTCCCCATATCTAAAGTCCTGAACACCCGAGTGAGTCTCCTCTGCACTCTCTTCAGTGCATCCACATACTTTCATGTGTGGTGACTAGAACTGTTCACAAAACACAACAGGTGTTTGGTAAAGTCTCAATAGAACGTCTCAAGTTTTATATTCAATGTCCTTAGCGGAAATTTGTTGTTTTGTGGCAGCTGTACAATGCAGGGCATAAAAGTGACTATAAGTTGCAATGTAAAGAAATAGTTCAAAAGAAGAATAGTGCTATTTTATAGGTTTGTGGACCATTCAGGAATCTGATGGTAAGGGGGTAGAAGCACTTCCTAAAGTGTTGAGTGTGGGTATTCAGGATCCTGTGACACGTTGCAAGCATCCTCAGCATGGAGATGGAGATCTGCACCAGTAATGCAGATGATATAGGTTAAAATGTGTTGGTTAAGTGGTTAAGGTGCTGGTCTAGTGATCTGAAGGTCACCAGTTCGAGCCTCAGCTAAGGCAGTGTGCTGTGTCCTTGAACAAGGCACTTAACAACCCATTGCTCTGCAATGACACTGGTGCCAAACTGCTTGGGTCCCAATGCCCTTCTCTTGGATGACATCAGTGGCGTGGAGAGGGGAGACTTGCAGCTTGGGCAACTGCCGGTCTCCCATACAACCCTGCCCAGGCCTGCGCCCTGGAAACCGTCCAAGACGCAAATCCATGGTCTCTTGAGACTAATAGATGCCTAAAAAAAGGGTTAAAATCCCAACAAATTCCACAAGCTGGGAGCACAGTGAATTCCTTATTTTTGCTGATTTTATTTATGGTTTATGAGTCATGAATTCATACATTCAGTTCTGTTATAACATCTGGAGTTACAGTGGTATCAGTAAAGCCACGAAACAGTCATATCAATGTGGAAAGCTATTGTTCCAACCCAGTTTGCCTTGTGTGGTTCTGGCTCCATGTCAGTATTACCAACACTTATCAGCCCTGTGAAATCGTGCGCTCCCATAGCATCAGAGCTATGAGGAATAAACAGCAAGTTCCAGCCTTCCACAAACTGGGAGCACAGTAAATTCCTTATTTTTACCGATTTTATTTACTGTTTATGAGTTGTCAGTCAATTGACTCCAAATCCCTCCAACGGGTAATGTGTCTTCTTCTCAGGGTCCGCCGGGAAACACTGGTACCTATGGTGTCATAGGCAAGCTGGGGCCCCCAGGAGATCAAGGACCACCTGGAGCAACAGGGATCATTGGGCCCCCTGGATATAAAGTATGTGTTCTAATTAAGAATTGCCGTTCTTTCCTGTCATCAGAAAAATTGTAATGCAAATGAGAAATGCTTACAATCACTTCATTGCAAGTGGGCCTCAGTAAAGGTCACGCAAACCATGCAGTAATATTTTAATTATTCCTATCATTGGCCCCGATAGAAATATGCCAATGAATTATGACTTTTTTTTTTCTTTCCCAAGAAGTACCTGTTTCCCAAGAACAGTTCTTCCCAAGAAGAACTGTTTTCAACAGTTTCAAAGGTGCATTTAATGTCAAAGAAATGTATACAATATCTCTCTCTTCATGTGCCTTGAGCATTACACACTTGGGAGATCAAGGCTTTCCACATCGAACAACACCTCGCAGCGTCAACGATATCTCACACACTTAGATCTGTTAGTTCCTTCACAGTGTCCATATATTTTCTTATATAACCATATGACCATATAACAATTACAGCACAGAAACAGGCCATCTCCGCCCTTCTCGTCTGTGCCGAACGCTTACTCTCACTTGGTCCCACTTGCCTCCACTCAGCCCATAACCCTCCATTCCTTTCCTGTCCATATGCCTATCCATTTTTTTTTAAATGACAAAATCAAACCTGCCTCTACCACTTCTACCGGAAGCTCATTCCACACAGCTAACACTCTCTGAGTAAAGAAGTTCCCCCTCGTGTTACCCCTAAACTTCTGCCCCTTAACTCTCAACTCATGTTTGAATCTCCCCTACTCTCACTGGAAAAAGCCTATCCACGTCAACTTGATCTATCCCCCTCATAATTTTAAATACCTCTATCGAGTCCCCCTCAACCTTCTACGCTCCAAAGAACAAAGACCTAACGTGTTCTTCCTTGCCTTCCGCTGCCACTTTTCCCAGGCGTACGGCCTTGAAATGTAAGCTGTTCTATTTCTATACACTACGCATCCTGAAATACTTTTTCTGTCCAACCATCCAGGAAAACCGAGTGCCCAAAGAATGAATGACAGCTAAATGTTAGAACCCTAAAGTGCTCCCCAGCTCCCCCCCCCCACCACATGTAAGCAACTGCAAAGCAATGATTCCCCCCTCCCCACCAGCAAATAAAGCAATGGTACCCCCCCACCAAGCAATCAAGCATGCAGCAAAGCATCAATAAAGATTCAGATTTGCAGTACCCCAAAGACTACTCGATCACCCAGTATTCGACATACCACAGGCTCTCTCTCTCTCTAAGGGAAAAAGAGGTGTCACCGTTTCACAGCGAGAGGGGAGACATAACAAATAACTCATTGATTTACGATGCTAAAAGTCCACTGTGTCGCTTCTTTGGAGCTCTGTGCCCAAAGAACTCAGGTCTCCGGGCACACAGCCAGCTTCCATCTCCCATAACACAGCAAATTCCTTCGGTCTGCCTGCCTCCGGAGCCTCGGAATCCCAGAACTCCAAAGGCGAGCTGATCTCCTAGGCTGCATCCTTGGCATATTGAATAACAGACAGTTGGGAAACCCCGAGAGTGGGTCCCATTCCCGCAAAGAACTGAAGTCAGCATGTAACTCCTGGTCAGGGTCTTCAAAGGAACCCTGAAAGGGAAAAATAGAGATATTAAAGATGGAAATAAGAGCTGTTTCCAAAGATGCAAGCAAAGGAGTCACTGTTAGGTGCTATTGTCTCTCCTAAGCTCCTCCTCCTCTGTTTTCTCACTGTATTAAAGTATGATATAAGAGTTTTTCACACGTGAAATTACAGAAGACCTTTGCTTTCAAGAAAAAGTTATTCAAAATCTTTACCTGGTTTACTTCTGTTTAGGAAAACCTCTTCCCGTTCTTTTCATAACCTTGTTAGTCATGGGAATTACAATACGTTTTTAATGCAAATTATATTAATTCTTATTCTTTCTGCACTCATTTGTCTCTGCTGCTCCCCTAGCCCTATTGTTCAAAGTTCAAATCTTCCCTCAGCTCCACCCTTCAGGTGACATCTTTCTTTACCCTCTCTCCTTGTACCTATAGGAGGCTCATCCTGACCACGACCCATTCTCTGCTCACACAACCTTATTTACATGAAACCAACGAACTTCCCTCCTGGTCCTTGCATTCGCTGATGTTGACGGCCCATTCTGCTTTTTGAGCACTTCCACTGTTACAACTGTGCTGCGATCATCCCTTCCCCTTGATCGCTCAATCCTTGCCAGCTACCTCCCCCCGGCTTCCAAGGTGCCACTGTTCCTCGGGGACCTTGAATATATATTTATCGGCCAGACTTACGCCGACCTTTCCCAGAGTTCTTCTTATAGGAATCCTGAAAGGAAAAGGGAATCAAAAGCATACTTATAAACCAGTGGCCATAGACATGGGAGGCCATTCTGCCCATCAAGTCTGCTCCACCATTCAATCGTGACTGATTTATTTTTCTCTCAACCTCGTTGTCCTGCTTTCTCCCTGTAAACTTTGGTGCTCTTACTAATCAAGAACCTCTCAACACTTGCTTTAAATGTACCCATTGCTTGGCCTCTATAGCCTGTGACAATAAATTCCTCTGGCTAAACAAAAATTCCTCCTCATCTCTGTTCTATCAGGATGTCCTCTTATTCATCTTTACAATCTGATCTCTGCAACTGCTACCCGACTGAAATAATTGTTGGCCACTACCAGTATCCCATGGATGGAACTCCAGGAGAAGGAATTATTCATTCTCTCTCTCTCTCTCTCTCTCTCTCTCTCTCTCTCTCTCTCTCTCTCTCTCTCTCTCTCTCTCCCTCTCTCCCTCTCTCCCTCTCTCCCTCTCTCCCTCTCTCCCTCTCTCCCTCTCTCCCTCTCTCCCTCCCTCTCTCTCTCCCTCCCTCCCTCTCTCTCTCCCTCCCTCCCTCTCTCTCTCTCCCTCCCTCTCTCCCCCTCTCTCTCTCTCTCTCTCTCTCTCTCTCTCTCTCTCTCTCTCTCTCCCTCTCTCTCCCTCCCTCTCCCTCTCCCTCTCCCTCTCACTCTCCCACTCTCTCTCCCACTCTCTTCACTCTCTCACTCTCCACTCTGATGTGCTTTACATCTTCCTGCATTAACTCTTTGTTTTTGGACATCTGAGTAGGACCATACTGGTTCCATCCATACCTATTCACAACAATCATCTGCACCAAAATATCTCTGTTCCCCAAAGGACATACCAGAAGTACCACCCCTTCCCTGATCTGCCTGACCTCCACCACCCCCCCGGAACGTCACCTGAAAACACAACCGCACAACTTGTGCTGGTACACCAAACAATGCTCACTTAAATCTTCATAGACTCTTACATGGTCAGATTACTTGTCTAACGTTCAGATACCCAGTGATGAATTTTGCTCAGATTATTTACTGTAACCATTGTTGGCGAGGCACCATTAACACAGAGGCCAAGGACATGATCTGGAATCACTGAGGACACACAGATTTTGAGAAACTTTCTCTTTGTGGTTTATTAATGTAATGGGCTGGATTGTGCTCGGGGAGATGTATCCCAGCACCTGTACTCTCCCCATAGAGGTACTATCCTGCTGTGCCAGTGCAAGTCCCACTTTCCTGGAATCCACAGAAGTCCACCAACCAAATCAATGACTGGGCAGTGAATGTCACCCGGCCTCCCCAGCACAACTCTGACCACTGACAGAGGTCTCCTCCCCTCTGAGATACGTCATATGTTTGGATACACAGAACATAAAACAATATGTTTCCCTTCCACTTTTCTTTCATACTTGTGCTTATTTAAGAGTTCCTTAAATTTCCCTAATGTATCTGTCTCTACCATCACCCCTGCAGTACATTCCACTCTCCTGCCATTCTCTGTGTTGGAAACATACCTCTGATACTCCCCGCATATGTCTCCACCAATCACCTTAAAATTATGCCCTCTCGCATTTGCCATTGCCGCCCTGAGAGAGAGGCTGTCCACTCTGTTGATGTAATACACACAAAATGCTGGAGGAACTCAGCAGGCCAGGCAAGATCTATGGAAAAAATGTACAGTTAGCGTTTCTGGCCAAAACCCTTCAGTAGGACTCTTAGCATTTAATACATTTCTATCAAGTCACCCCTAAGTACCTTCATAAGATCCGTCTTGCATCCTTATAACTCTCAGGAGCTCTGTCTGATGCTTGCTTCCTAAACCCTAAGTATTCTTCCTTCTTCGTTTTCACTGGATGTTGCACATCTCCTGTAAACCATGGTTCCTTCACAGCACCATCCATTCCCTGCCTCAGTGGAACAAACCAGCAAGAAACCCCGTGCATGTGCTCCCTAAACCACCACCACATTTCCACTGTGCATTTCCCTCAATACTTCTCTTCCCAATTTACACTCCCTAGTTCCTGCCTAAAAGCATCAAAACTCCCCCTCCACCAGTTCAACACTTCTCCGTATCATCTGCTCGGAAAACAGTAGCAATTTATTTAATTAATTTCCGGATGTTACTAAGGTAAATAATATAATTTAAAGCACAGTAAATGACCGTTAAGTTAATTAAAATGTAAGTCTGAAGAGTCATGAATAGGAGGCTTCCAGATGAACATCTTTCTGTTGAAGAGCAGCTGCCCTTTTGAAGTGAATGGGTCACAGTAGCTGGGACTGTGTGGACACAGATCTGCGTCTGGAGCTGTGCTCACCCAGGGATGCATACACTGGGACTTTGTTTCTGACTCCACAGCGTCTAACTGCTGCTGTACTCCATGTTCAAATGCAGCCAGTACTGGAACATCTCTGCAGTGCTTCGCTGGAAATACCGCTGAGACGTCAGCGTAATAGGTGACAGTGCTATCGAGCTTCTGCTCACTTTTAGCAATGCATCTATTAATACTGCTCAGGATAAAACTTTGCTAAAGCATGAGAGTGTGTATCGGCCACTAAACCATCTCGGTATGGGGAAACTCTGCGGTGACCAAAACTCATAACTCCTTAGTTTTGATTTATTCTCTGAGATTTTGTAAAGCCATTGTTGTATTTCACTCCAACACAAGAGGAGATGGTTGTGTCAAACCATAGGTAGGAGAAGAACTGGCTTTCTATTATCCATGAAAGCACAGAGGGAGCCATTGACTGTGTGGTTAATTAAAAATGAAGGTGCTATGAAATTAATAAAAACTGAAAATGCTGAAAGCACTCATCAGGTCAGACAACATCTGTGGAGAGAGACACGTGGTTAACTTTGCAGGTCAAAGACCCTTTCTCAGACAGGGGAAAAGAGAAAACTCGTCGTCAGCTCAGAAGTCAGTATCAGATTTGTTATCATTTACTTTTAGGTTGTTTTGTGACACAGTGTATGTTTTATCCCAGCTTTCCAATGCCCTTACCCTTATCTTAAAGTGCTAAATTCATTGGCAGGTAATCTCCATTAACTGTGCCTTGGGATTTTTTAGGGAAGAGAAGGAGCCACTGGACCTGAGGGACTCTCTGGACAGAAGGGAGAAAAGGTAAAGTGTTGGCAATTTACAATTTACAATTTACAAGGATTTTGCCAGGACTTGAGGGCCTGAGTTATAGGGAAAAGTTGAATACGTCAGGACTTTATTCCCTGGAGTGTAGAATAAAGAAGGGAGATTTGAGGGGTGTAGATAGGGTAACTGCAAGTAGGCAGTTTCCACTGAAGTTCTAAAGCCATTGTTGGGTCAGATGAGAACCAGAGGTCATATTGTAGGTTAAGGGTGAAAGGTGAAATGTTTATGGGGAACCTAAGGATAATCTTGTGAGCTACCAGTGAAAGTGGTGGATACAGGTTCAATTGCAATATTTTACAGGAGTTTGGATAAGAACATGGATTGGAGAGGTATGGAAGGCTAAGATCCAAGTGTGGGTCAATGGGACGAGGCAGAATAACAGTTTGGCATGGACTAGATGGGCTGAAGGGCCTGTGCTTTATGACTCTATGAAAATGATGGACACAAACATCTCTGGAAGAGTGTTGTTATGTAGCAGGTGTGGGCTGTTCAGTTCTACAGAGCTGCAGCTTTCAGCGATTTGCAGAGAGCACACCCATTTTAGAATGACCAGTTATTCAAGTTGCAAACGCTTTTCTTTCCCTGTAGGGTGAAACTGGTCCATTGGGAGGTGTTGGTATAGCAGGGCTGGATGGTGAGCAGGTAATATGACTTCCGGTTTGATTATTTCCCATTGCAAATGGACAGAGAGATGGCAGTTCATGAATTACTGTACATGCGTTTTTTGCTTGTGTTTTACCATCACTGAATATCCTGTCAATGTTGGCTTAAATTTTAATCTAAATGTTACAGATAAAATAGTACTCAGAGGCTGCTGATCTAACCATCTCCCTAAAGCATCTCTACAGCACCAAAGTTCTGATGGAATACTCTACGTTGACCTGCATTGAAGTTTGAACAACTTTCGAATTCAAACTAAATTTATTATCAATGTACATGTATACGTACAACCCTGAGATACATTTTCTTGCAGGCAATTCATTCCCTTCATTGTAGGAAACGACACCTACAACTTACTAATGTTGCTTCAGCTGATCCTGTTAGCCTGTGACCACCACAAATGGGAAGGGCAAGGCCAGCGAGTCCAGGGGAACTCCACCATCTTAGCAAACTGCTCCAAGCCGTACAATATCTTCCCTCACTACTCGGTCAAAATGCCAGAACATCCCTGTAGGACTGAACACGAGGAAGTCTGCAGGCGCTGGCAGTCCAAAGCAACACACACAAAAAGCTGGAGGAATTTAGCAGGTCAGGCAGCATCTGTGGAAGTGAGTAGATAGCCAGCATTCCAGGCCGAGACCTTTCTTCCGGACTGAGGAGGAAGAGGGAAGATGCTGGAATAAAAAGGTGGGGGGACAGGAGAAGGAGGCTGGCTGGAAGGTGATTGTTGAAGCCAGGTTGGTGGGAAAGGTCAAGGGCTGGAGAAGAAGGAATCTAATAGGAGAGGAGAAGAGAAGGGGACTCAGGGGGAAGTAATGGGCAGGTAAGAAGAGGTAAAAGGTCAGTTGGGGGAGTGGAATTTGTATACTGGAAGGAGAAATTAATATCCATGCCGTCAGCTTGGAGGCTACGCAGACAGAATATAAGGTGTTGCTCCTTTACCCTGTGAATGGCCTCATTTTGGCACAAGATGAGGCCACGGACCGACAGGTTGGAACGGGAATGGGAATTGGAATTAAAATGTTTGGTCACAATTCTGTAGGATTGATTTCAGCTCACTACCTCCCCCCTTGTGAACAAATAGCCATGGACGAGTTTAAAAATGCTAATTCTTTCCATCCTTTCTTTGAGTGTCAATAGGAAATCTCTCACATCTTTGTAGACAATATTGTCACTTGTTATGGCTGTTCTTGGCCATTGACTGTCATGCAGGATATAAAATGAACGACTTATCTGTTGAATTGAGAGTAAGTGAAGTTTGTTTTTGTGTGTGTACTATGTTACTGAGAGTTGTTACCATCCTGAAGCCAATGCTGGAATGTTTTGTCAGACACAAAGTGCTAGAAATACCCAGCAGGTCAGGCACCCTCAGCAGAGAGAGAACATTCCTTGCTTCAGTTAATGAAGTTTCAGTAAACCTGGGAACGTTGTTTTGCTTTCTGCTTTTGTGCTTGAGAGGCTGTCTCCCAGTTCAGTATTTACAATGATACGTCTGTTGGCAGTGAGTTGGAAATGGAAATCTGAAACAGTCAGCTGTAAGAAGTGAATAGCATTCCGTTTACTGAGCTGACCCCCCTCAGCAGGGTTTGGGAATGGGCTTCCTTCAAATACAGTAGCAGCTTATAAGATCAGCAAACTTGATAGCAATATCAAAAATATTAAATCATATCCAGGATCAAGTTTATTGTCACTGACATACTGCATTTCATGAAGTTTGTTGTTACAGTATAAGACACTAAAAGTACGATAAGTTACATAGATAAATAAATCATGCAAAAATCAGTAATGAAGTCGCATTCACAGGTTCATGGGCCGTTCAGAAATCTGATGGCAGAGTGGAGAAAGCTGTTCCCGAATCTCTGAGTGTGGCTCTTCAGACTCCTGTACCTCCTCCCTGAGGCTAGTAATGAGAAGAGGGCATGTCCCTGGTGGTGAGGGTCCTTACTGATGGATGATTCCTTTTGATGATGGGGAGGTCTGTACCCGTGATGGTCCTGGATGAATCCACAACCCTCTGCAGCCTCTTTCAGTTCTCGTTGGAGCCTCCATACTATACCTTGCCTCTGACCTAAGGCAGGAGCTCAGTGACCGTGAGTGTGAGAGGTTGTATACTGGCAACACACACAAAATGCTGGTGGAACGCAACAGGCCAGGCAGCATCTATAGGAAGAAGCATTGTCGATGTTTCGGGCCGAGACCCTTCTTCAGGACTAACCGAAAGAAAAGATAATAGGAGATTTGAAAGTAGGAGGTGGAGGGGGAAATCTGAAATGATAGGAGAAGACCGGAGGGGTTGGGTTGAAGCTAAGAGCTGGAAAGGTGATTGGCAAAAGGAATACAGAGCTGGACAAGGGAAGGAATCATGGGACGGGAGGCCTAGGGAGAAAGAATGGGGGAGGGGAGCACCAGAGGGAGATGGAGAGCAGGCAAGGAGTGATTGTGAGAGGGGCAGAGAGAGGAAAAAAAAGGAGGGGGGATTAAGTGAATAAATAAGGGTTGGGGTAAGAAGGGGAGGAGGGGCATTAACAGAAGTTAGAGAAATCAACCCAGACGGAATATAAGGTGTTCCTCCAACCTAAGTGTGGCTTCATCTTGACAGTAGAGGAGGCCATTGATAGACATAACAGAATGGGAATGAGACGTGGAATTAAAATGTGTGGCCACTGGGAGATCCTGCTTTCTCTGGCAGACAGAGTGTAGGTGTTCAGCAAAACGGTCTCCCAGTCTGCGTCGGGTCTCACCAATATATAAAAGGCCACACCGGGAGCACCGGACGCAGTATATCACACCAGCCGACTCACAGGTGAAGTGTCGCCTCACCTGGAAGGACTGTCTGGGGCCCTGAATGGTGGTGAGGGAGGAAGTGTAAGGGCAGGTGTAGCACTTGTTCTGCTTACAAGGGTAAGTGCCAGGAGGGAGATCGGTGGGAAGGAATGGGGGGACAAATGGACAAGGGAGTCGCATAGGGAGCGATCCCTGCGGAAAGCAGAAAGGGAGCGAGGGAAAGATGTGCTTAGTAGTGTGATCCTGTTGGAGGTGGCAGAAGTTATGAAGAATTATACGTTGGACCCAGAGATTGGTGGGGTGGTAGGTGAGGACAAGGGGAACCCTATCCCGACTGGGGTGGTGGGCGGATGGGGTGAGAGCAGATGTGCATGAAATGGGAGAGATGCGTTTGAGAGCAGAGTTGATGGTGGAGGAAGGGATGCCCCTTTGTTTAAAAAAGGAAGACATCTTCTTCGTCCTGGAATGAAAAGCCTCATCCTGAAAGCAGATGCAGTGGAGATGGAAGAATTGTGAGAAAGCGAAGGCATTTTTGCAAGAGAGGGTGGGAAGAGAAATAGTCCAGGTCAATGTGAGAGTCTGTAGGCTTATAGTAGATATCAGTAGATAAGCTGTCTCCAGAGATGGAGACAGAAAGATCAAGAAAGGGGAGGGAGGTGTCAGAAATGGACCAGGTAAATTTGAGGGCAGGGTGAAAGTTGGAGGCAAAGTTAATGAAGTCAACGAGCTCAGCATGCGTGCAGGAGGCAGCACCAATGCAGTCATCGATGTAGCGAAGGAAAAGTGGGGGATGGATACCCGTACAGGCTTGGAACATGGACTGTTCCACAAAGCCAACAAAAAGGCAGGCATAGCTGGGACCCATATGGGTGCCCATGGCTACACCCTTGGTTTGGAGGAAGTGGGAGGAGCCAAAGGAGAAATTATTGAGAGTAAGGACTAATTCTGCTAGACAGAAGACAGTGGTGGTAGAGGAGAACTGGTTAGATCTGGAATCCAAAAAGTAGCAGAGAGCTTTGAGACCTTCCTGGTGGGGGATGGAAGTATATAGGGACTGGACATCCATGGTGAAAATAAGGCAGTGGAGGCCAGGGAACTTAAAAATAAATTACAAAAAAAAAGAAAAAAATTCAAAGTGTGAGAAGTGTCACGAACATAAGTGGGAAGGGATTGAACAAGGGGGGGATAAAACAGTGTCAAGGTATGCAGAAATGAGTTTGGTGGGGCAGGAGCAAGCTGAGAGTTGAAGGAGGTGTCTTCCTTTTTTAAACAAAGGGGCTTCCCTTCCTCCACCATCAACTCTGCTCTCAAACGCATCTCTCCCATTTCATGCACATCTGCTCTCACCCCATCTGCCCACCACCCCACTTGGGATAGGGTTCCCCTTGTCCTCACCTACTACCCCACCAACTTCCGGGTCCAACATATAATTCTCCGTAACTTTTGCCACCTCCAACGGGATCCTACTACCAAGCCCATCTTTTCCTCCCTCCCCTTTCTGCTTTTCGCAGGGATCGCTCCCTATGCAACTCTCTTGTTCATTCATTCCCACCCCCCCCCCTCGCTTCCCACCGATCTCCCTCCTGGCACTTATCCTTGTAAGCGGAACAAGTGTTTGTTTCCGATGTTGGGGAAGTCCAGAACGAGGGGTCACAGTTTAAGGATAAAGGGGAAGCCTTTTAGGACCGAGATGAGGAAAAACTTTTTCACACAGAGAGTAGTGAATATGTGGAATTCTCTGCCACAGGAAACAGTTGAGGTCGGTTCATTGGCTATATTTAAGAGGAAGTTAGATATGGCCCTTGTGGCTAAAGGGATCAGGGGGTATGGAGAGAAGGCAGGTACAGGGTTCTGAGTTGGATGATCAGCCATGATCATACTGAATGGCGGTGCAGGCTCGAAGGGACGAATGGCCTACTCCTGCCCCTAGTTTCTATGTTTCTCAGTGCTACACCTGCCCTTCCACTTCCTCCCTCACCACCATTCAGGGCCTCAGACAGTCCTTCTAGGTGAGGCGACATTTCACCTGTGAGTCGGCTGATGTGGTATACAGCGTCCGGTGCACCCAGTGTGGCCTTTATATATCGGTGAGACCTGACGCAGACTGGGAGACCGTTTCACTGAACACCTACACTCTGTCCGCCAGAGAAAGCAGGATCTCCCAGTGGCCACACATTTTAATTCCACGTCCCATTCCCATTCTGATATGTCTATCCATGGCCTCCTCTACTGTCAAGATGAAGCCACACTCAGGTTGGAGGAACAACACCTTATATTCCATCTGGGTAGCCTCCAACCTGATGGCATGAACATTGACTTCTCCAACTTCCGTTAATGCCCCTCCTCCCCTTCTTACCCCACCCCTTATTTATTCATTTAATCCCCCCTCCTTTTTTACCTCTCTCTGCCGCTCTCACAATCACTCCTTGCCTGTTCTCCATCTCCCTCTGGTGCTCCCCTCCCCCTTTCTTTCTCCCTAGGCCTCCCGTCCCATGATCTTCTCCCTTCTCCAGCTGTGTATCCCTTTTGCCAATCAGCTTTCCAGCTCTTAGTTTCACCCCTCCCACTCCTGTCTTCTCCTATCATTTCAGATTTCCCGCTCCCCGTCCTACTTTCAAATCTCTTCCTATCTTTTCTTTCAGTTAGTCCTGACGAAGGGTCTCAGCCCGCAATGTCGACAGTGCTTCTCCCTATAGATGCTCCCCGGCCTGCTGCGTTCCACCGGCATTTTGTGTGTGTTGCTTGAATTTCCAGCATCTGCAGATTTCCCCGAGGTTTTATACTGTGTTGCCAGGCAGCCAACAGTGCTGACTGTACCTGAGGAAACAGAAACTTTCCTCACTCTGTACTGTAACATCTCTGCATGCTCTGCCGAGTTCTTAACCCGTAACCTGTGTTCACAGAAGGTTATCTTGTTGCCGCACTAACAGTTTCTCTTCCCACAGGGTGGACCTGGTGGTGTGGGTGAAGAAGGCCCTGTGGGAATAAAGGGAGGACAGGTCGGTACTCAGAGTGGAGAGCTGTGAGCTTGATTTCTGTGTGTATCTGTGGTGATTGTTGGCTTTCTGTTTGTAATTACTTCCCTTGCTCAGCAGTGCAATGTGTAGAAGGGGTCCGTAGAGTGGCCTCTGCTGCAGAATTCCCTTTTCACAGCCTGAATCACAGCTACACCATCCAATGGGGCGTGGACCCTATTAAGGCAAAGTGCATTAACACCCCGCACCCCACACAATGACTGGGGTCTCTCACACCCCCTCAGGCCCAATGGCAGACTCAAAGCCAAAGGACTGCATTCTACATGCCAGCACTCTTCATAGTGGGCTTCAGCTGACTCAGGGGCATGAAGGCTCCCAATGACTTGGTGTCAATTGTGATTAGCCTTGTTCGTTGTATGGTGTTTTCTTGATCAATTCAAGTCAGACAGTGAATTTTGAACACAACAGGCCAGAGATCCCCAGAAATCTCAGGTTAGCTTAGGCTACGCTTTTGTTCCTTACAATAAAGGCCAAACTTAGAAAAGTGTCTAAGGTTATGAGGGACAGAGATATTTTGGAAAGTAACAATCAATCTCCCCCAGTTTAAGTGAGTGTATAACTAGAGGGCGTAGTGTGAGAGGGGACCAGTGGAAAAGGAACCTGGGGGGCAACTTCTTCACACGCTGGAATTGAGGAGATTGAGAGGGGATCTGATTGAAACGTTTAAGATAATTAAAGGATTTGATAGGATTGAGGCAGGAAATATGTTCCAGATGTTGGGAGAGTCCATGGATGTTGGGAGAGGGCATGGATTGAGAATAAGAAGTCAGTTATTTAAAACAGAGTTGAGGAAGAGCTTCTTCTCCCAGAGAGTTGTGGAGGTGTGGAATGCACTGCCTCAGAAGACGGTGGAGGCCAATTCTCTGGATGCTTTCAAGAAGGAGCTGGATAGATATCTGATGGATAGGGGAATCAAGGGATATGGGGACAAGGCAGGGACTGGGTATTGATAATGAATGATCAGCCATGATCTCAGAATGGCGGTGCAGACTCGAGGGGCTGAATGGTCTACTTCTGCACCTATTGTCTATTGTCAAAGAAGTTGGTGAGTACAGGTATATGGAATGAGCTGCCAAAGGAAGTGGTTGAGCCAGGTACAACAGTATCATTTAAGAAGCACTGGGATAGGTACATTGAGGGACTGGGTGGGCCGAAGGGTCAATGTCCATGCTGTATAACTGTATTATTCCAGAAGTTGGAATTGTGGATGCCAACTAAGGATATGTATTGCATGAAACGTTTTCCCATTCTCTTCTGCTTTGCACATGCATGTTGTGGCTGAAGGGGATGGAATGTTTCCAGTCAGGCAGAGGCGCTGAGGGCTTGTGTGACATTAGATCCACACTCATTCCCTC
Organism: Hypanus sabinus; assembly: GCF_030144855.1. Classification (NCBI taxonomy): domain Eukaryota; kingdom Metazoa; phylum Chordata; class Chondrichthyes; order Myliobatiformes; family Dasyatidae; genus Hypanus; species Hypanus sabinus. The sequence continues at coordinate 60,840,915 of NC_082723.1, read as the reverse complement.
AGGAAGTGGAATTGGAACAATGGCCTGGCATGGGAACCATTGACTCCTGAAGAGAGCTCTGTTTCATTGCAGTTAAGCCTTCCAGTTGTATACTGTTTATTCTAACGGCTACGGCCCAGGCTGCATGTTCTTGGCAACACCAATAGGGGGTTCTCAGGTCACCTCTGCTGTGGGGAAACCAGTATCGCCCTGCCTTTAAAACTTAGCGGCATTTGAAAACTCCGACATTTCAGTGCTGAAATGGTGGGTGGCCCAGTCCTTGACTGATGGTTCCTCAAACTCTGCACCACTCAAATGGTGTGATTTAATATCAGAGTACGAACACAGAATACAACCTGGAGTTCTTACTTGTCGCAGACATCCACAAAACAGGAGAACCCCAAAGAATGAATGACAGAAACATCAGAACCCCTAACCCCACTCACAAACGGCAGCAGAAGCATTGACCCTCCCCACAATTCACAGAGAGTGTTGATGTTAGAATCAAGATGGTGTCGTGCCCAGTTGCAGCAGCCACTCCGGCTCCAAATAATGGTGTGATTGTTCATCCTTTGCGTATTTATCATGATTGCAAGACACACTGGGTATTAAGAGCACCAAGTACTGCAAGTGTGCCTCAGTAGTGAGTTGCAGGATAGCGGAGGAGCTGCACAACCTGCACTTACCGCATTTTGTGCCGTTGCCTGCTATAGCCACCCGGGGAATAAGGAGTCAGGCGCAATGCCCAAGGGAACAGAAGAGCCATTGGGATGCCGGTATTCATGCGAGACTGAAGGTGAAACCCTGCAGACCAGCTCTTCCGCCGATTCTGCTGTCAAATGTTTGATCACTTGAAAATAAACAACATATTCCAGTACCTGCAGTCTCTTCGCCCAGAAGTTTTGTTTCTTTGAGTTAGGGTAGCGATGAAAACTCAACTGAAGCCAGTTCCTTTTGCCCTAAAAAATGCAAAATTCATGAATGTGTATTTTATCTCTGCACTTCTACTTGTTTTAACATCACCTCAGAATTATGATTTGTCTTTGAAGGGTGATCGTGGGCAACTTGGAATACCTGGGCCTAAAGGGACCAAGGGAGAACAAGGAGATGAAGGGATACCAGGTCCCCCAGGAGAGAGAGGAGAACCTGGAATCAAGGTAATGATAAGGAATATTTGGCAAAACTGACATTATGAGAATACTCGGAGGAAGAGTGCAATATTAGATTATCTTTTATAAAGGGAATGCTATTTAAAAGGGATATCGGGGAAGCGTTTTCATGCAAAAGCTGGTGTGCATTTGGAATGAGGTGTCGGAAATAGTGGCTGATCCGGGCACATTGGCAACATTAGGCTTCTACATAAATACATAGATGGCACAGGTTCAGAGGGCTTTGGGCCAAATGCAGACAGATGGGGCTAGCTCGCTGAGCAACACCGTCAGCACAGGCAGTCTGGGACAAAGGGGCCGTTTCCATGCTGTATGACTTTGTGACTCTGCCACTGAGAGAATAAATGAATGTTAAATGTGTTGCGAATTTTAATCATCAAACTGAAACATGACGCTACAAGTAAAATTAGCTCCAGGAGAGCGAGATAGTTCATTGCCTGCGTTGTGACTGATGTTAGTCACCAGAAAGACGCTGAAGGTGGTGATATAAAAGCCTTTATTCATCATAACAAACAGGAATCCTGGAGACCCCCTCAGTAGAGATCCCCAAACACTCAGTATATCACACTTTAAACTCTAAAGATCAAAGGTGATTTAATACAATTTCAACAGTTACATTAGCATTATTTATTTCAACACTGAGCCTAACAGTGAATTACATATCTATAGTGGGAAATATCTCTGAAAGTTCAAATTCATGCAGATGAAATAAAAGCTTCTGAGGACAGAGAAACAGACACTCAAAATTAATATTGTAAGGGATAACTCTGAGTACACAGATATCTGAATTATTGATAGATCAGCTATTCCTGCAAACATATTTGATGTGCTAAGTGATAATATCAATCTAGTATACAAGCTTCCTTGAACTTGGTCACAATGGTACAGAATAACTTTGTCCCTGTTTCCTGGTTTGATACAGGTGATACAGGTCTTGTTCAGCTGATGCATGCAAGAAGATCTCATGGTTATCTCACTTTACAAACCAGATCAGTCGAGCAACTAGCCCCTTGAAGTGGGCCAGCAGCCCGTACTCTTTAGCCCGTACTCTTTACTCGTTTGTAAAGCTGAACTTTTAACTTCGAGTCATTACTGCTTGCATATTACATTAAGAACCAAAGCCTTTTTTGAACTCACATTACTTCATAGCTCCTGAATTCCTAACAGACTATTTCTGCTTGACAGGGAGAAAGGGGGCCCAGAGGTGACTCAGGAGATCTGGGACCAAAAGGAGAGAAGGTAACGTTTCCATTGTTACTTCCATTGCATTAACCAAAACACTTCAGATACAAGCTGTCTTTATGTCCTACGTTACAATCTGAAATACATAGGTGCTGATCATTAAAGATTCTGCGTTATGACCATCCAGCTGGCTCAGGACTTTGGTACGACCACGCTGGCAGATTTTCCACTATTGGATGTTATTATCACAATGTACTTTTGATTCACTTTTTTTTCCCCAGAATAGTACAGTTGAGGAGCAGACTCTTCGGCAAATGGTGGTGTGCCAAAGTGATTAAATTAGTAATTAAGTGCCTCACTAAGCGGCAGCATAAAATCTCCATAAATCTGGCAGGTTGAAAGTGAGTGTGGAAGCAACACCCCGCCGTGTGGAAGGGAGGGCTTGAGTTATCAGAAGAGACTGGGCAGACTGTTTGTTTCCCCTGGATCAAATGAGGTGAGATAGAGGTACTGCACATAAAATTATGAGACTATAGTTATCCTTTTGTTTCCCACGGTGGTGCTGTCTAAAACTAGAGGACATACTGTAGGTTTAAGCTGAAAAGGAGGTGGTTGCAGAGTGATCTGAGAGGTACATTTTTCGAACACTGATAGATAGATAGATAGATACTTTATTCATCCCCAAGGGGAAATTCAACATTTTTCCAGTGTCCCATACACTTATTGTAGCAATACTAATTACATACAGTATTTAACTCAGTATAAATATGATACGCATCTAAAATCACCCTCCCAAAAAGCATCAATAAATAGCTTTTAAAAAGTTCTGAGTAGGTAGTATCTGGAAAGAGCAACCAGAGGAAATGGTGAAGGCAGGAATAGTAATGGCATTTAAGATACATCTGGCCAGGCACTTGAATGAGCAAGCTATAGAGAGATCTGGAATTAATGCAGGCAAATGGGATAAGTAGGTTCTTCATGGATAAGAAATACAGACAAAATGATGGAGGAACTCAGCAGGCCCTGCTACATCAATGGAAAAGAGAAACCAGTCGGCATTTCGGGCCAAGTCCCTTCAGCAGGACTGGACAAATGAGATGAGAAGTCAGAGTTTGCAATTGGGAGAGGGGCAGGAAGAAGTACAATGTTGATATGTCAGTCCATGGCCTCCTCTGCTACCGTGATGAGTCCACACTCAGATTGGAGGAGCAATATCTGAATAGCCTCCAACCTGTTGGCATGAACATCGACTTCTTGAACTTCCAGTAATGTCCCCCACTCCTTCACTATTCCCCATTCCCGTTTCCCTCTTTCACTTTATTTCTTTACCTGCCCATCACCTCCCTCTGGTGCTCCTCCCCCTTCCCTTTCTTCAATGGCCTTCTGTCTGCTCCTATCCAATTCCCCTTTCTCCAGTCCTTTATCCCTTTTGCCAATCGACTTCCCAGCTCTTTACTTCACCCTTCTCCCCCCTCCCAGTTTCACCTATCACCTTCTACCTAGTACTTCTTCCTCTCCTCCCCCACCTTCTTACTCCGACTTCTCAACTCTTTTTTTCTCCAGTCCTGGTGAAGGGTCTCGGCCCAAAACATTGACTGTTCACTCTTTTCCATAGATGCTACTTGGCCTTCTGAGTTCCTCCAGCATCTTGTGTGTGTTACTCTGATTTCCAGCATCTGCAGATTTTCTCTTGTTTTTGTTTCTTCATAGACAAGCTGGGCCTAAAAGCCTGTTTATATGCTTGTTAAACTCCCTGACTCTAAGGCCCTTGGCCTTGGTGATTCAAGAACTTGTTTGGATGTTTCTTCAATGTTGTGAGAATTGCTGCTTCCCACATTTTCAGGCAGTGTGTTCTCCAAACAGCATCACCTTGGAACAATTACCCCTCAGGTCCTCACTGAACTTGCTATTTCTCACCTTGTATATTTGCCCTCTTGTCTCACCCCAACATGGGGATAAGATCTTTATTCTCTACTGTACCGTATCTCTGCCCCTCACCTCTGTACATCTCTGTCAGGTCATTCTTCAGCCTCCACGGCTCCAGGGACAACAAGCTCAGCCTGTCCATTCTCACCTTGTAACTGAACTGAAAAGCTCCAATCCCAGTGAGTCATCTGACCCTTGGCAGCATAATCACATCCTTGCAGTAATGTGGCAACCAGAGTTGCATTAAACACTCCAACAGTGGCCCAGTTCTTATATGCGTATGCCACAATTGCCTTCTTTGTCACATTGTCCTGTGCTGCATCTTTCAGAGATCTATAGACTTACTCAAGTCCCTTCTGTCATCAATGCTCCCTCAGATCCTGACATTGACTATATGTCTTGTCCTTGACCTCCCAGAATTCCATTTGTCATTGCCTTGCTAGCTCTCCAGCTAGCCCATACCCTGCAGTAGCCTAAGACTATCCAGCTGTATCCTCTCTGCTACCAATTTTCATATCATTTGAAAACTTATTCGGGGGATTTTGGGGTGTGCGAGTTTTGTTTCTTTTTCTTTTTCATGCCGGGGAGAGGAGTTAATGTCTTTTCTTTTACAAGTCCAATGGTCTTTCTGTATTTCATGGCTATCTGGAGAAGATGAATGTTAGAGCTGTATTGTATATACATACTTTGACGATCAAGTGAAGCTTTGAACCTTTATAGGAGACATTCTCACCACATCCACTCTATCTCAACCTTTCAGCATTTGATAGGTTTCAATAAGATATGTTCCATTCTTCCAACAAGCACAGGCCCAGAGCCATTAAATGCTCCTCATACTCTAACCCTTTCATTCCCAGAATAATTTTCTTAAAACTCTTCTAGAACCCTCTTCAATGCCAATATATCTTTCCTTGGACAAAGGGCCTAAAACTGCTCACAATACTCCAAGTACAGTCTGACCAATGCCTTATAAAGCATTAATATCACATCCTTGCTCAATTCTCTTTACAGTTCTCTTGAAATTAATGCTAAGATTGTATTTGCCTTAATTACCACCAACTCAACCTGCAAGTTAACCCTTAGAAATCCTACACAAGGACTCCCAAGTTCCCTTTGCACCTCTGATTTTTAAATTTTCTCCCCATTTAGAAAATAGTCCACGTTCTTATTCCTACCAAAGTGCATGACCATACATTTCCCTACCATATGCCACATTTTTGCCTATTCTCCCAATCTATCCAAGACCTTCTACAGACTCCGTGCTTCCACAACACTACCCTACACTATCTTTGTATCATCTGCAGTCACAAAGCCATCAATTCTGTCATCCAAATTATTGAAATGTAACATGAAAAGAAGTGGTCCCAATACCGGCCCCTGCAGAACACCACTCGTCACCACTTCACATGCGTCATCTTGCCCAAGGCCTTCTGAAAATCCAAGTAAAAACACACATTGACTCTCTCCTTTGTCTATCCGGCCTCATATTGTATTTCCCCAAAGAATTCCAACAGATTTGTCAGGCAAGATTTCCCCTTCAGGAAGCCTTGCTGATTCTAGTCTACATTGTCATTCACCTCCAGGTACCCCAAAACCTCATCATTAATATTGGGCTCCAACATCTTCCCAACCACTGAAGTAAGGCAAAATGGCTTATAATTTCCTTTCTTCAGTCTCCCTTGTTAAAGAATGGAATGACATTTGTAATTTTTCAGTCCTCCAGACGCATTCCATAATCTAGTGATTCTTGAAAGAACATTACTAATGCCCCCAGAATTTCTTCAGCTACCTCTTTCAAAACTGTGGGGTAGTCCACCCCGTCCATATGACTTACCCAGATTCAGACCTTTCAGGTTCCCAAGCATTTCTTGTTAGTAATAACAACTACACTCACTTCTGCCCCCTGACACTCTCAAATTTCTGGCATAGTGCTAGTGTCTTTCACAGCGTAGACTGATGCAAATACCCTAACAGTTCATACTTAATAGTTCATACATAATTTCATTTTCCCCCATTACTATCCCTCTGGCATCATTTTCCACCGGTCCAATATCCACTCTTGCCTCTCTTTTACTCTTTATATTTCTGAAAAAACTTTTGGTGACCTCTTTGATATTATTGGCTAGCTTCCTTTCATACTTCGCTTTTTTCTCACCTTATTGATTTTTTTGTTGCCTTCCAATAGTTATTAAAAGCTTCCCAATCCTCTAACTTCCCAGTAATTTTTGCTATATTATATGTGTTCTTTTTTGCTTTTATGCTGTCTTTGACTTCCCTTGTCAGTCATGTCAGCCTCATCCTCCTTTTAGAATGCTTCTTCATCTTTGGGATGTATCTATCCTTCACCTTGCAAATTACCCCCCATAAACTCCACCTTTTGCTGTTCTACTGTCATCTCTGACCGTGTACCCTTCCAACCAACTTTCACCATCGCCTCTCTCATGCCTCTGTAATTCCTTTTCATCCAGAGTAATATTGATACATCTGACTTTATTTTTTCCCTCTCAGACGGCAGTGAATTCTATCATATTACGATCACTGTCTCCTACGGGTTCCTTTACCTCAAGCTCCCTAAGTAAATCTGGTTCGTTACGCAACACCCAATCCAGGATTGCCTTTCCCTCAGTGGACTTGACCACAAGTTGCTCTAAAAAGCATTCTACAAATTCCCTCTCTTGGGATCCAACTCCAACCTGATTTTCCCAATCTAAATGCATATTGAAATCCTGATGACTATCATACCATTGCTCTTATTGCATGCCTTTTCCATCTCCCACTGGAATTTATGCCCCAAATTCTGGCTACCATTCAGGCGTCCGTATATAACCCCCATAAGGTTCTTTTTACCCTTGCAGTACTCTGTCGAAAGGAATCTACATCTTCCAACATACGTCACTTCTTTCTAAGGATTTGGTTTCATGTTTTTACCAACAGAACCACCTCACCCCTGCCTACCTGCCTGTGCTTTGGATACAATGTGTACGGTTGGATGTAAAACTCCCAACCATGATCTTCCTTCAGCCCCAATTCAGTGATGTCCACAACATCGTACCTGCCAATCTTTAACTGCTCTACAAAATCATTTACCTTATTCCATATACTGCGTGCATTCAAATATAACACCTTCAGTCTTGTGTTCATTACCCTGTTTGATTTTGTCCCCACATTACCCTTCAACTTATCCCCCTGACTGCAATTCTGCCCTATCATCTGCTTGTTCTTCCTCACAGTCTCAGCACTCAATGTCACATCCTCAGCTCTGTCACTTCAGCTCCCAGCCCCCTACAGAATTGGTTTAAACTGGCAGGGAGTTGGGAACCGGAGTGATATCCCATCAAACCAAAGGCAACAGCCGGTGCTGGTGGGAGATCACAGGCCTGAACTGCAGAAGGAGCCAGAGGGCAGAAGGAAAATAGCGGGGCAGAGGGGCGTCAGTGCTGGGCAGTCACAAATGAGACAGTGAAACCTGTCAGCAAGGAATGTGAGGGACTCCCGAGTGAACAGTTACGAGCCCACACACAGAGCCTCCAATATAATCTATTAAATGTATTGTATTGCATAAAATCTATTAAATGGTACCCTAGTATGATAAGATAGACTCTTGACCTCACAATCTACTTCACTGTGATCTTATACTTAATTGTTTACCGTACTGCACTTTCTCAGTAGCTGTCAATTTTTAATCTGCAATGTTATTGTTTTACCTCGTTCTATCTCAGTGCACAGTGTGATCTGTATGACTGATCTGTGTGCAAGACAGACTTTTCACTGTATCACAGTACATGCGACAACAATAAAACTGCCAAACCAACCAATCATCCTCCTCACAACTACAAGTCCTACCACCGTTTATAATACACCAGGAATTAGGCAGGAGATGCACATCCCTTTCATTCTGAGCTGGCTATAATAGGCAGTTGAATTTCCTACTGAGAAGCTCTTCGTTTAAAGATCTCAGATCTCCACACGGAACACTCTCTGCCATGAAGGTTGTGCACTGTGGCGCGCAGTTCACTCTGGCGTATATTGTGCAAGTACAACATTTCTTCCCATCATGCTGCATCGTCAGAGGAGGCATTCTGGTTCCTGACAAACCGCTTCCTGCCAGGTTCTGTTCATCATGGCCCAGTGACTCTTCTGCTTGATACAAGAACCATCCTCTAGTTCGCGTGTCCCATTGACCAGGATATGCACGTCCCTTTGAGAAAACAATGGAGCTCCCTCTGTCTCCTCTGATCCTGTCTCCTTTGTGACAACTGCCATGTGTGTTGTTGCTGCCTTGTAAACTGTGCCTTAAAAAGTCACTTCATCTTGGAGTTTGGCTTTTTAATCAGCATTTTGGGAGACCAGATTTACACCAATGTTCTAGCTAATAGTATACTCTAGTTTATAGGTATGCATTCTGGGCCCTTTGACTATGGCTTTTGTCTTTAATACGGTTGGTGTTTCAGCACTGTGAACACGTGGCAGTGTGAAACACAACCTGGTGTTAAGTTTGAATGTCTTCCTCAGGTTAATTCTGTGCCTTTGTCCTTGGCAGTACAGGATCCCCAGATCTAGATTTTGCAATTAGTGTTCTGAATATTTAACCTGGTCAGAAATCAAATGGTCACCTTATCAGGGTCAGGTCTTAACAGAGCAGATGTGTGGCAAAAGGAAATCACTGAATGGATTAATTATCACCATATTATATTAGTGAGAGAACACAGAATGGAGAGCACAGCACGGAATGGAAACAAGCCTTTTGGCCCATAACATCAGTGTCAAATTAAACTCATCTCTTATACCTGCACATGGTCTCCATCTCCATTTCCTGCCTGCTTAAATTCCTCCTAATTTTTGCTATTGTATCTGTTTCCACCACCTCCCCAGGCAGCAATTTCCAGACATCCAGCACTCTTGTGTAAAATATTGCCTCAAGAACCTCCTTTAAGATTTCACTTCTCACCTTAAGGCCTTGATCTCTCTCATTTGGTGTTTCCTCCCTGGGAAAAAGACTCAAGACTGTCTACCCTTTCTATACTTCTCACTGATTAATAATCCTCTTTCAGATCATCCTTGAGCCTTTGATGCTGCAGAAAGAAACGGAACTATCCAAGTTTGTCCAACTCCCCTAGTAGCTAATACTCTAACCCAACCAGCGTCCTGGTGAACCTTTTTTTGTAACTTGGACAAAGCCTCCACACTCTTCCTGTAATGTGACAACCAAAATTTCAGAGGAATGGTTAAAGAGAATATAAAATGTTTTGAGCAGCAGGTAAAATGGATAGCAGTTTCAGCAAAAGTAGTGTTAACGTATGCAAGCCTCGCCTTTGGTACAGTCGTTTATGCTCAAACGCCTTTGACCTAACCCACATCCCTCTGAAGATGGTGCATACTAGTGTAATATTTTTTATAGATTCCATTTTACAATGAAGCAATTGAAAATATTACAAATAATATGGAATATTTCAGTGTTTTGTACCTGAAACAGTTGACAATGCATATTATTCACAAGAAATTATTATATCCAAAATGAAGTGATATTCTGCAAATCTGCAAATTCTGCATATGGAAAGGCCAACATGATGTGTATCATCGACAGACTTCTGTAGATTGTATATCTTCCAGGGTGACATCGGTGCAGTTGGCTCCTCCGGAACTTTTGGGCCCACTGGGACAGCAGGACAGCCGGGCGTTCGAGGCCTGAAGGGAGAAAAGGGAGAAGGAAACCTAATGGTGAGAAATCTTTCACTGATCCTGCCTCAGACACTCTTGGGCTTGAGCAATGTACTATCTGCTGGAGGAACTCAGAGGGTCCAGCAGCATCTGTGGGAGGGAATGAATTGTCAAAGTTATGTGGGATCCTTCTCAGAGGGATATGGGTTAGGTCAAAGGCATAAACTGACAGCAACAAAGGCAAGGCTTTCATAGATTGCATTAATTTTGCAGAAACTGTTATCCATCATATCTGCTACTCAAGACATGTTATATTCTCTAAGCACTTTATAGTATCTGTAGTGCAAAGGGAATGTTAACATTTTGGGACAAAACTCTCCACCAGTTCAGATGATGTGTCTTGATCCAAAACATCAACTGCTTGTTTCCCCTGTAGATGTTGTTCAACCCGCTAAGTTCCTCCAGCACTTTGTGTGTTGCTCCAGATTCCAGCACTTGCTGGTCCCGTGTCTCAGGTTTAAGTTTACTCTCTGTTGAAAGCTGAGTTACTTATCGTTGCCCCATTCACAGGGCAAACTGACGGTAGTCTCTGATGGATTGTTCTTCAACAGGGTGCTGTAGGTTTGATTGGCATCCCAGGTCCAGTAGGAGATCGTGGACAAGCTGTAAGTACAGGGCAACCTTCTGCTTCAGATAACCTAAAACCATGCAGAAACAGGCCCTTCAGCCCATCCATTCTGTGCTTTGATTCAGACAGTCAGCTTGCACGTGAAACGTACACATTAACTGCAGGATTTACACCAGGATATTACACAAGTATCACTGGGAGCCACTGTGGCCCGGCAGTTATTGCCACTGCCTCCCTGCTCCAGGGATCTAGATGAAGCCTGTCATCCAGTCCTGTCCGTGCGGAGTTTGCACGTTCTCACCGTGATGCATGGGTTTCCTCCGGGTGCTCTAGTTTCCTCCCACATTCCAAAGGTGTCCTGGTCCACAGGGGAATGGCAAAAGAATTAAATGGGACCAAGGGATAATTTGCAAGGGTTAATGGAAATATGAAGAGTTGGCAGGCATCCAGTGGATCAAATGATCTTCTTTGTCTTCATAAGTAAATGGGCTTTCAGTGTCCATTTTTTTACAGGGTCTGATGGGACTGCCTGGATCCCCTGGAGAAGATGGTGCCAAAGGAGAAAAGGTAATTTCAAAGGAATGATTCTTAATGATGATATGGAAACAGTTCATGTCCTTACTGCTTAAATGTCAGTGGTTTAAATGCAGACAGCCTGTTGCACAAAAGCAATAGGTACTAGAATTGTGATCGAATGCAGAAAAGTGCTGGAACTGTAATCAGAGGGCATACGTAGAGAGACAGAGCTGGTGTTTCTAATTCGTGGTACTTCATCACAGTGCACTTATTATAAGTCAAGTCAAGTCACTTTTATTTTCATTTTGACCATAACTGTTGGTACAGTACATAGTAAAAATGAGATAACTAAAAATGGTTATCCAAAACCAAAAAATTCCCCAGGTGTTGGTTTAATATCATGAGTATTTTGTTTTATTTTAGATTTCAGCATCTGCAAAATTTGCTTCTCCATTTTATATACTAAAGTTGCAATGGGATTTACAATGGTGCTTGATGGCCATAAAAGTTTATTCATCAAATATGGACCTGCACAAACTGACTTTAAAGTTGTATAAATACAGGCAACAGGTTTATGTAATTTATCTTTTCTTGTATTTTGTTGTCAGGGTGAATTAGGACCCCTTGGAATTTCTGGACCTATTGGTGACACAGGAGCTGAGGTGGGAGAAATGTTAATAAATGAGAATCATGATGTGTTTGTGAAACCCACAAAAAAGTTAAGAAGTTTGACAGGAGTATCTTCAGCCAGCAAATGATAGAATGAATCATGGAACATAAAAACAAGTCCTTCAGCGTAAATAGTCTTTGTGACCAATGATACAGTATAAATTGGCGCCATTGGTAATGAGTTTGACTTTCAGTGCTTATGAGGATGGTAAATGGAAGATGTAGCCAGCAGTTTGAGGTATCTCCATAAAATACATTTCATTCTCACCCCTTTTCTTTTCCTCACATCATATAACCTCCCTCTCCTCCCACACCCTTTCCTTTTATTCCAAGCTCCATTATCCTCTCCTATTAGATTCCTCCTTCTTCAGCCCTTTTTCTCTTCCACCTATCACCTCCTAGCTTCTTACTTCACCCCCCTTTCTCCCAACAAAACACCTTCTCCACTCAGGTGATCTCACTTACCACCTACCAGCTTGTGCTCCTTTCCCTTCCACCTTCCCCCGCCCTCCAACCTTCCAATTCTGGCTGCTGCTCCCTTCATTTCCAGTACAAGATGAAGGGTCTTGGCCTGAAACATCGACAGATTGTTCTCCCACCCCCCACTGCTTGACCTGATGAGTTCTGCCAGTATTTTGTGTGTATTGCTTGACATTCTGAGAATTACTCAAGGAAGCAAGGAGCCAGCCCTGGCCCTACTTCCAGGATCTCCTCAGTGGTCTATTATTCATCAGATTCGGGGATTGTTGGCAATGCTGGTATTCACTGCCAAACCCTAATTGTCCTGGAACTACACCATTCGTGGTCTTATTCCTCAGTTCTGTCTGCACACTCTCATTCCTAGTTCCCAGTTCCTTGGAACACAGGAGAGTGAGAGGGGACCTTATAGAATTATTTAATGGTATGAGGCACAGATAAGTTAGATGGTGACAGTATTTCCCCAAGGTAGGGGAGACCAAAACCAGGGGGGCATAGGTTTCAGTGTGAGGGGGAAATATTTAAAAAGGACCTGGGGGCAACATTTTCACACATTGGGTGGTGAGTACGGGGAGGTGGTTGAGGAAGGTATCATTTTAAAATCACTTAGATAGGTACATGGAGGTACAGGGCAACAGACAGACAGACAGACATACTTTATTGATCCCGAGGGAAATTGGGTTTTGTTACAGCCACACCAACCAAGAATAGTGAAGAAATATAGCAATATAAAACCATAGATAATTAAATAAAAATAAGTTAATCATGCCAAGTGGAAATAAGTCCAGGACCAGCCTATTGGCTCAGGGTGTCTGACATTCCAAGGGAGGAGTTGTAAAGTTTGATGGCCACAGGCAGGAATGACTTCCTATGACGCTCAGTATTGCATCTCGGTGGAATGAGTCTCTGGCTGAATGTACTCCTGTGCCTAACCAGTACATTATGGAGTGGATGGGAGTCATTGTCCAAGATGGCATGCAACTTGGACAGCATCCTCTTTTCAGACACCACCGTCAGAGAGTCCAGTTCCACCCCCACAACATCACTGGCCTTACGAATGAGTTTGTTGATTCTGTTGGTGTCTGCTACCCTCAGCCTGCTGCCACAGCACACAACAGTAAACATGATAGCACTGGCCACCACAAACTCATAGAACATCCTCAGCATCGTCCGGCAGATGTTAAAGGACCTCAGTCTCCTCAGGAAATAGAGACGGCTCTGACCCTTCTTGTAGACAGCCTCAGTGTTCTTTGACCAGTCCAGTTTATTGTCAATTTGTAATCCTCCACCATGTCCACACTGACCCCTTGGATGGAAACAGGGGTCACCGGTGCCTTAGCCCTCCTCAGGTCCACCACCAGCTCCTTAGTCTTTTTCACATTAAGCTGCAGATGATTCTGCTCACACCATGTGACAAAATTTCCCACAGTAGCCCTGTACTTACTCTCATCTCCCTTGCTGATGCATCCAACAATGGCGGAGTCATCAGAAAACTTCTGAAGATGGCAAGAGGTATATTGCCTAAAAGCAGCTATTGGTGGGTATTGACTCGGTGGTCCAAAGGGCCTAGACCTTTGAGGTAAGAAAAGGATGGTATTGTGATGGAGCAAGTGTTGTGGAACATCTAGTCAAGAGTAAGAAAGAAGCTTACTTATGGTTTAAGAAACAAGGATCAGACAGAGCTCTAGAAAATTGCAAGGTAATCAGGAAGGAGCTGAAAAATGGACTTAGGAGAGCTAGAACGGGAGCATGAGAAGGCATTGGTGGATAACATTAAGGAAAACCCCCAAGGGGATCTACACATGTAGAACAAGAGGATGACTAGAGTGAGGGTAGTGTAGGGTTAGAAGAGGAAACATACCTGGACTTGGAGGAGATAAAGGAGGTTAAGGAATATTTTGCTTTTTTATTCACCAGTGAGAGGGACATTGGCATTTGTGAGAGTAGCATAAAACTAGAACAATGCATCTTTAGGAAAGAGGACGTATTCTAAAGGGAGGATAAAGCAACCGTGGCTGACAAGAGAAGTATCAAAGCATAAGAGAGGGCATGTAATGTAGCAAAAAAATAGTGAGAAACTAGACGATTGAAAAGCTTTTAAAAACCAACATAAGATAACTAAAAAATGCAATAAGCAGAGAAAAAAAATAATTTATGAAGTTAAGGTAGCCAATAATATATTAACAAAATACCAGAAGTTTTATCAGATGTATAAAGAGTAAAAGAGAGGCAAAAGTGGATATCAGACCGCTGGAAAATTATGCTGACATGTAGCAACGGGGGACAAAGAAATGACAGACGAACTCAGTAAGCATTTTGCGGCTGCCTTCACTGTGGAGGACACTAGCAGTATGCCAGACGTTTGAGAGTGTCAGGGATCAGAAGTGAGTGTAGTTGTTATTACTATGGAGAAGGTGATAGGGAACCTGAACCCTGACCAGTTGGACTACAACCCAGGGTTCTGAAAGAGGTAGCTGGAAAGATTGTGGAGGTATCACTAGGTCCTGGAATGTCCCCAAAGGACTGGACATTTGCAAACGTCACTCCACTCTTAAGAAGGGAGGGAGGCAAAAGACAGGAAATTATAGACCAGTTAGCTTGACTTTAGTGGTTGGGAAGATGGTGAAATTTATTCTTAAGCATGAGGTTTTGGGTGGCTCGGAGGCTCCTGATAAAATGGGCTGTAGTCGGCATGGTTTCCTTAAGTGGAAATCTTGCCTGATAAACCTGTTGGAATTCTTTGAGGCAGGATAGACTCAAGAGAATAGGTGGATGTTAGTTATTTGGATTTCAGAAAGCCTTTGACAAGGCGTCAAACACGAGGCTGCTAAATAAGATAGGAGCCCATGGTATTACAAGAAAGATACTAGTATGGACAGAAGATAGGCTGACTGGCAGGAAGCAGGGTGGGAATAAAGGAGGCCTTTTCTGGTTGGCCGCTGGTGTTCCGCAGGGGTCGGTACTGGGACTGCTTCTTTTGGTGTTATGTGTCAACGATTTGGATGATGGAACTACTGACTTTGTGGCCAAGTCTGCAGACAATACAAAACTAGGTGAAGCCGCAGGCAACGTTGAGGAAGCGGGGGTTCTGTGGAAGGAATTAGATGGATTAGAAGACTGGGTAAAGAAGTTGCAGATGCTATACAGAAGTATATGGTCCTGCACTTTGATAGAAGGAATGAAAATGAAGACTATTTTTTAAATGGGGAGCAAGTTCAGAAATTGGAGGTACAAAGGGACTTGGGAGTTCCCACGTAGGATTTCCTTCAGGTTATATTGGAGGTTGAGTCAAAGGGAAGGAAGGCAAATGCAATGTTAGCATTCATTTTGAGAGGACTAGAATGTAAAAGCAAAGATGTAATGCTGAAGCTTTATAAGGCATTGACCAGTTTTGGAGCATTGTGAAAGCTCTTGTGAATCTCCTCTGAAGAAAGAAGAAATGACAGGGTTAGCAGATGACAAATGGTTGATGACTCTGGGCCATTCTGGCTGGAGTTTATAAGAATAAGGGGGAATCTTGCTGAATCCTACTGAATATTCAAAGGCCTAGAAAGAATGGATGTGAAGAGGATGTTTCCTTTAGTGGGACAGTCTAGGAGCAGAGTGCAAAGCTTGTGCAAAGAAAGACATGCCTTTAGAAAAGAAATGAGAAGGAATTTCTTTAGCCTGAGTGTGGTGAGTCTGTGGAATTCGTTCCCACAGATGGCTGTGGAGGCCAAGTCATTGGGTATATTTAAGATGGTGATTGATTGGTTCTAGATTAGTAAGGGTGTCAAAGGCCATGGGGAGAAGGCAGGAGTATGAGGTTGAGAGCGATAATAAATCAGACATGATTAAATGGCAGAGCAGGCTTGAGGGGCTGAATGGCCAATTCTGCTCATATGTCTTATGGTGCGGGAACTTTTCAGGGCCAGACAGGATATACCCCAGGTTACTACGGGAAGTGAGGGAAGAAATTGCTGTGCCTTTGGCAATGATCTTTGCATCATCACTGGCTACAGGTGTAGATCTGGAATATGATTGGAGGCTGGCAAATGTTCTTACTTGGCTCAGGAAAGAGAGTGGGGATTACCCTGGGAATTATAGACCAGTGAGTCTTGCTTTAGTACTGGGGAAAATTATTGGAGAAAGTTATTGGAGACAGAATTTACAAGCATTTGGAGAAACATAGTCTGATTAGAGATAGTCAGCATGGTTTGTGAGGCAGAGATCCTGCCTCACGAGCCTAATTTTATTCTTTGAAAATGGGACGAAGCACATTGATAAGGATCTAGTAGTCATTATGGTGTATATGGATTATAGTGAGACATTTGAAAACGTTCCCCATAGTAGGCTTGTTCAGAAATCAGGAGGCATAGGATCTGGGGTTTCTTGACTACTTCCTTCCTATAGTGAGCTGATCAGAAATTAACACAATATTCCAAATGTGGTCAAACCAGGGCTTTATAGAACTGCAACATTGGCTTGCTGATAAAAGGCAGAGGATAGATGTAGGTGGTGAGTATTCTGGCTGGAGCTTGCTGGCCAGTGGTATTCTGCAGAGATCTGTTCTGGGACCCATGCTCCTTGTGATTTTTGTAAACGATTTGGATGAGATAGAGGAGGCATGGGTTATTAAGTTTGCAGATGGCACTTATGTTGATAAAGTTGTGGATAGTGTAGAAGGTTGTCGTAGGTTACATTGGGACATCTGCAAGATGTAGAGCTGCGCTGAGAAGTAGCAAATGGCGCTCAACCCAGAGAAATGTGAAGTGATTCACTTGGAAGGTCAAATCTGAGCAGAATACAGGACCATTCTTGGCAGTGTGGAGGAACAGAACGACCTTGAGGTCCACTTCCATAGATCCTTAAACGTTGCCACACAAGTTAATAGGGTGGTTAAGAAGGTGTGTAGTTTGTTGGCCAATGTCTAAAGGCTGATTCATACTTGTGCATATGGGCTACGCTGTAGCCTATGCCATAACCCTGATTTTCACTTCTGCGTTGCTCTACGCTGTAGTGAGCATGCGTTGGTGTGCGCCAAAATGCTAGCTGGCAGTGGGATTTCTATGCCACTGTGTTGAGTTTCTCCGTGAGAGACATGGACAAGGAAATGCATTTCAAACATTTTCACATGTTGGCGGGTAGATTTGATGATTTGGTTCATCTATTTCGCATCGGTGTACGCACGGCCTACAGACGTGGCGGAGAAAAAGCAACGGGAAATGCATAGGAGGAAATGCGATGCTACCAAGCCGACCAATCACAGTTGTTGCGGTCTGCGTCGCCGCGATGCGTGAGTCACTTTTCTGGAGAGGTGCACGTCACCCTATGGCATCGGGTACGGCGTAGGTACGGCATAGGGGTACACAGTAGCTACGGCGTAGATGCGACACACAAGTATAAGTCAGCCTTTAGTCAAGGGATTGAATTCCAGAGACAGGAGGTAATGCTGTTGTTGTATAAGAACCTGGTTAGACCCCACTTAGAATCTTGTGTTCAATCCTGGTTGCCTCATTATAGGAAAGATGTGGAAACTTTAGAGAGGGTGCAGAGGAGATTTACCCAGGGTGCCTCACAGGTAGATAGGGTAGTTAAGAAAGCTTATGGGGTGTTAGCTTTCATAAGTCGAGGGATAGAGTTTAAGAGTCACGAAGTAATGATGCAGCTCTCTAAAACTCTGGTTAGGCCACACTTGGAGAACTATGTCCAGTTCTGGTCACCTCACTATAGGAAGGATGTGGAAGCATTGGAAAGGGTACAGAGGAAATTTACCAGGATGCTGCCTGGTTTAGAGAGTATGCATTATGATCAGAGATTAAGGGAGCTAGGGCTTTACTCTCTGGAGAGGAAGATGAAAGGAGACATGATAGAAGTGTACAAGATATTAGGAGGAATAGACAGAGTGGACAGCCAGCGCCTCTACCCCGGGGCACCACTGCTCAGTACAAGAGGACATGGCTTTAAGGTAAGAGGAGGGAAGTTCAAGGGGGATATTAGAGGAAGGTTTTTTACTCAGAGAGTGGTTGGTGCGTGGAATGCACTGCCTGAGTCTGTGGTGAAGGCAGGTACACTAGTGAAGCTTAAGAGACTACTAGACAGGTAATGGAGGAATTTAAGGTGAGGGGTTATATGGGAGGCAGTGTTTGAGGGTTGGCACAGCATTGTGGGCCGAAGGGCCTGTAATGTGCTGTGTTCCATGTTCTAAAAGGCTAACATGAGGGGGCAGAATTTTAATCTGACTGGAGCAAAGTATAAGGGCGATTGCAGTGGTAAGTTCTTTACACAGAGAGTGGTGGGTGCGTGGAACTCCCTGTCAGTAGTGGTGGTAGAAGCAAATACATTAGGGCATTTAGGCACATAGATGATAGAGAAATGGAGGACTATATCAAAAGGTAGGATTAGATCGATCTTGGCAGAAAATCGGCACAACATTGCAGGCCGAAGGGTCTGTGCAGTGGTGTTCTGTGTTCTATGTTCTGTCTGTAGTATACGGCTCTATGACTTTATGATACGTACTAATCATGATCCTGGTCTTTGATCATATCTGTGACCATACAGCTCATCATGTTCCCAGTCAAAATAGTCGAAAACACAGAACATCAAACTGTACAGCACAGTATGAGCCTTTCTGTCCATAATGTTCTGCCAGTCTTTATATATTAATTACTCCATGATCAATACACAATGTCGTTACAAAAATCTGACATTCATCAGTAACGGAGATGATAAGATGCTCCAGTATCTCACTAAGTACAATAAACCAGCAAAGCTTGTGGCAGTCCTGATTTCTCCTGCCATACCCCCCACCCCATGTTTGAAGGCAAAGTTCCCACAACATCGGGACACATGACTGTTTCAACACAAAGCCCATGGGTTGACAGATGCACCTTTCAAAATCAGAATCAGGTTTATTATCACAGAAGTAGATGGTGAAATTTATTGCTTTGTAGCAGCAGTACAGTGCGAGACATAACATTTACTAGAAGTTACAAAAAATATGTAATGTGAAAGAGGGAGTGTTCATGGGTTCACGGACCGTAAAGTAATCTGATGGCAGAGGGGACGAAGAAGTCCCTGAAACGTTGAGTGTGGGTCTTCACTGTACCTGTTCTTGTCTGGCACCAGGATGGACGAAGGGAAGTTGTCCATACAAAGTCTCATCCCCAATTTCTGGAGCAAGATCTTCTGCCAGTCTAAGGGGACAGATTAATGTTCTAAGGCACACCCTGAGTCCTCTATTGAACATCAGCTGCAGCCTCCCTTTGTTCCGACACGACCTGTGCTGGTGTGGTCTCGGATGCATGTGAGGTGACAGTTGTCTTCATTTTGATCGTAACTGATTACCCAGCTCCCTTGTTTGCAGAAACCAGCCTCCCTCCATGAACCCCGTCTACATTTCTTGTTGCCTCGGCACAGTGGTCAGCATAGTTGAAGACCCCACAAACCACAAATCTTCTCTCTTTGGGCAGAAGCTAAAAAAGCTAGAAAGCACATACAACCAAGCTCTGGCGCAGCTTCTGTCCCACTGATATCAGACGTCTTGTACGATAAGATGGACTCTTTCCTTCACAATTGATGCACCACCAATAACTCTGAGACGTGGGTTAAGGTAGGCTTTAATTGGCTGGAAGAAAGCACAAGCAGCAAGTGACCATCACACTACATCCTGGAGACTGAGGCCGGGGCTGTGTCTCCAATCGCCTTTATATCGGGGTCCGTGGGAGGAGCCACAGGAGCAGTCAGCGGGGGGGTGGGGGGGTGCGTGTCCAGACAGGTGTATGTAGTTCACCATAACAATCAACCTCATTATGATCTTGCTCTCTAACGTTTGCCTGCACTGCACTTTGTCTGTAGTGACGACACTTTATTCTGCATAGCTTGTTCTACCTCGATCCATTGTGTAATGATTTGATCTGTAGGAACAGTAAGCAAGACACACTCTTCACTGTAATTCACTACATGTGACAATAATAAACTAATTCCAATATTAATAAACTATTGCCAAAATATAAAGTAAACTTGCTTTTAAAAATGCTAAATGTGCAAAGTGAAACGTTGTCACCCGTTTAATGGTTTTCTTCAAAACTCTAGGGATTAGCAGGTGAGAAAGGAGATGCAGGAGAATGTGGCAGTCCTGGGTCTGCTGTAAGTATATATCATTGTCCGGAAAGTGAGAATGCTAAAGCAGCTTGCTCATTGATTTTCTGCAGGGGTCTTTGTGAAAGTGGGGTTATGAATATGGTGCCCAGAACAGGCACAATGTGCTGTCTCAGTGGGAAACAGAGTTCAGGAATGTGCCCCGGGAGTCAACACAGAAAGTTCCACACTTTGCTGTCTCCTAAAATGGATTTGTTGTTTCACCACGGCAGTCGGTTATTGACCATGGGAGGGGACAGCCGGAAAGGGAATGGGGTAGATAATAACAGTTGGGAAGCATTGTTCGGTCAACATGAGTTTACATTTTGAAGGCAGACACTTGGACACCACAGCAAGAGAGTCCCTCTGCTTCCTCAGACTCTTTCCCTGAGGGTGAGCCGATTCACATACCTGGAAATGGCACAATCCAGTTTCCATTTGACTGATCTCATATCTCAGCACTACTTTCCTCCACTAGGTCCTTGTCTGCAATACCGACTAAAAACCCGTCAATCTAATCTTCAATCTACAAAGGAACTGAACCTACTTGTTGAGCTGTAGAACACCAATCCTCAAACTGGTCTCATTGTACACCTGGGGCATTGTACCACTAAACCAGCAACACCTGGGGCATTGTACCCCTAGAACCAGTAACACCTGGACTATTGTACATCTTGAGCCAGTAAAACCTAGAGTACTGTACACCAAGAGCATTGTACACCTAAAAACAACAATACTTAGAGCATAGTGCACCTAGAGTGACCAACACCTAGAACATTATACAGCCAGAACCAACAACACCTCAAGCATCAACACACACAAAATGCTGGTGGAACACAGCAGGCAAGGCAGCATCTATACGGAGAAGCGCTGTCGATGTTTCGGGCCGAGATCCTTCGTCAGGACTAACCGAAAGGAAAGATAGTAAGAAATTTGAAAGTAGTGGGGGGAGGGGGAAATGCGAAATGATAGGAGAAGACCGGAGGGGGTGGGATGAAGCTAAGAGCTGGAAAGGTGATTGGCGAAAGTGATACAGAGCTGGAGAAGGGAAAGGATCATGGGACGGGAGGCCTCGGGAGAAAGAAAGGAGTAGGGGAAAGTACCAGAGGGAGATGGAGAACAGGCAAACAACTAAATATGTCAGGGATGGGGTAAGAAGGGGAGGAGGGGCATTAACGGAAGTTAGAAAAGTCAATGTTCATGCCATCAGGTTGGAGGCTACCCAGCCGGTATATAAGGTGTTGTTCCTCCAACCTGAGTTTGGATTCATTTTGACAGTAGAGGAGGCCATGGATAGACATATCAGAATGGGAATGGGACGTGGAATTAAAATGTGTGGCCACTGGGAGATCCTGCTTTCTCTGGCGGACCGAGCATAGGTGTTCAGCGAAACGGTCTCCCAGTCTGCGTCGGGTCTCACCAATATATAAAAGGCCACACCGGGAGCACTGGACACAGTATACCACACCAGCCGACTCACAGGTGAAGTGTCGCCTCACCCAGAAGGACTCTCTGGGGCCCTGAATGGTGGTGAGGGAGCAAGTGTAAGGGCAGGTGTAGCATTTGTTCCGTTTACAAGGATAAGTGCCAGGAGGGAGATCAGTGGGAAGGGATTGGGGGGGACGATTGGACAAGGGAGTCGCGTAGGGAGCGATCCCTGCGGAAAGCAGAAAGAGAGGGGAGGGAAAGATGTGCTTGATAGTGGGATCCCATTGGAGGTGGCGGAAGTTATGGAGAATTATACGTTGGATCTGGAGGCTGGTGGGGTGGTAGGTGAGGACAAGGGGAACCCTATCCTGAGTGGGGTGGCGGGTTGATGGGATGAGGGCAGATGTGTGGGAAATGGGAGAGATGCATTTGAGAGCAGAGTTGATGGTGGACGAAGGGAAGCCCCTTTGTTTAAAAAAGGAAGACATCTCCTTCGTCCTGGAATGAAAAGCCTCATCCTGAGAGCAGATGCGGTGGAGACAGAGGAATTGTGAGAAGGGGATAGCCTTTTTGCAAGAGACAGGGTGGGAAGGGGAATAGTCCAGGTAGCTGTGAGAGACTGTAGGCTTATAGTAGATATCAGTAGATAGGCCATCTCCAGAGATGGAGACAGAAAGATCAAGAAAGGGGAGGGAGGTGTCAGAAATGGACAAGGTAAATCTGAGGGCAGGGTGAAAGTTGGAGGCAAAGTTAATAAAGTCGACGAGCTCAGCATGCGCGCAGGAGGCAGCACCAATGCAGTCGTCGACGTAGTGAAGGAAAAGAGGGGGATGGATACCCATATAGACTTGGAACATGGACCGTTCCACAAAGCCAACAAAAAGGCAGATATAACTGGGATCCATACGAGTGCACATGGCTACAGCCTTGGTTTGGAGGAAGTGGGAGGAGCCAAAATAGAAATTATTGAGAGTAAGATCTAATTTCGCTAGATGGAGGAGAGTGGTGGTAGAGGGGAATTGGTTAGGTCTGGAATCCCAAAAAAAAGCGAAGAGCTTCAAGACCATCTCGGTGGGGGATGGAGGTATATAGGGACTGGACATCCATGGTGAAAATAAGACAGTGGGGGCCCTGGGAACTTAAAATCATTGAAAAAATTCAAAGCATGAGAAGTGTCACGAACATAGGTGGGAAGCGGTTGAACAAGGGGGGATAAGTCAGTGTCAAGGTATGCAGAAATGAGTTCAGTGGGGCAGGAGCAAGCTGAGACAATAGGTCTACCTGGACAGGCAGGTTTGTGAATCTTGGGTAGGAGGTAGAAATGGGAAGTGTGGGGTGTGGGAACTATGAGGTTGGTGGCAGTGGATGGGAGATCCCCAGAGCTGATAAGGTTGGTGATGGTATAGGAGACAATGGCCTGGTGCTCCTTAGTGGGGTCATGATCAAGGGGTAAACAAGAGGAGGTATCAGAGAGTTGTCGCTGTGCCTCTGCCAGGTACAGGTCAGTATGTCAGACAACAACAGCTCCCCCCTTATCAGCAGGTTTTATAGTGAGGTTGGAATTGGTGCGGAGGGAGCGGAGAGCAGAGCATTCGGAAGGAGTGAGGTTGGAATTGGAACACAGTGTGGTGAAGTCAAGACGGTTGATGTCCCGTTGGCAATTAGCAATAAAGAGATCCAGAGCAGGCAGAAGACCAGAGCCGGGTGTGCATGAAGAGGAGGAGGGTTGAAGATGGGAGAAGGGGTCATCGGTGGGGGTAGGAGAGTCCTTGTCAAAGAAGTAAGCTCGGAGACGGAGCCAGCGGAAGAAGAGTTCAGCGTCATGGTGTACACAGAACTCGTTGAGGTGTGGGCGAAGGGGGACAAAGCTGAGGCCCTTACTGAGGACAGAGCGCTCTGCCTCAGAGAGTTGAAGGTCGGAGGGAATGGTAAAGACCCGGCACAGATGAGAGAGGGGATCAGAGGGGGGAGGGAGGCTGGTAGTGTCAGTGGAGAGGGAAGGGTTGGGATGAGAGGAAGATGGAGCCTCTGAGGGCCCAGGAGCTGACAATGGGATCTGAGGGAGAGGGGATTGCAGAGTGGTGGTGGGGGAAGGGGAGATGGGAGACACAATCGCAGCATGTGAAGACCCGGCCTGGAGTTCAAGGCTGGAGTCACAGTTGGTGGTTGCGCAATCGCTTTGGATCTGTCCATGGCCGTTGGAACCCGCGTTGATGGTGCTGGAGTCTGGGTTTTTAATATGCTCTTGGTTGCTGGGGCAGCCGAGATCGACGGCCAGGGCGAATCGATATGCTCTGGGTTGCTGAGGCAGCCGAGATTGACGTCCGGGGCGAATCGATATGCTCTGGGTTGCTGGGGCAGCCGAGATCGACGTCCGGGGCGAATCGATATGCTCTGGGTTGCTGGGGCAGCCGAGATCGACGTCCGGGGCGAATCGATATGCTCTGGGTTGCTGGGGCAGCCGAGATCGACGGCTGGGGCGAAACACCTCGAGCATTGTACATTTAGAACCAACCCTTGAAACAACACTTACAACATTGTACAGCTAGAACCAACAACAGCTAGAGCATTGTACACCTAGAACACCTAGAAACAGCAACACTTACAACATTGTACAGCTAGAACCAACAACAGCTAGAGCATTGTACACCTAGAACACCTAGAAACAGCAACACTTACAACATTGGACGGCTAGAACCAGCAACACCAGGAGCGTTTTACAACTAGAACCCACAACACATTGTACATTGCACACCTGAAATCAGAAACACAATGAATATTGCACAACTAGTCTAATCAACACCTAGAAGATTGCACATTGAGAACCAACAGCAGGTTCAATGTTGCACACCTGGAAAGGGCAAAACCTGGGACATTGCACCTCTAGAACTAGTAACGCCCAAAACATTGCAATTTAGAATGAGAAAACATTAGTCCATTGGACCCTCAGAGCCAGTAATGTACGATTCAGTTGCTCCTTTATGACTCCTTTCACATGGCTTAAAGGTCAGGCCTGTTTTTGTTGGAACAGGAGTAAAGGAGGGAGGGAATCAGATACTGGGAGCAAGGGGGAAGGGGCAACAAAGGAAGAAACTCAGGGTCAGGGTCACAGATGAGGTCAAGTGGTTGAGCGAAGGATTTTATTTACCGGCTACAGGCCCATCCACCAGTCACCTCTGTGGAAGGTGGATCTTGTGCGTTACAACATGTCCCGGGTCTGCTGCACTGCTCCAAGCTCGCATTGTAGTGGGATTCAGGGCACCTCATGTGTTACTGACATGGACTTGGTGTTGGGTTCACAACATGAATTACACAGTTCAAGTTTTTAAGAAATGCAGATTGATAGAGAAATGGTTGTCATCGTTCTTCACTCTAGAAAATATCAATTTGCAGTTGGGAAAAACATTATGCATTTCAATTAATGGGCAGCTATGAGGTGGATAACGTACTGATATACTACTTCAAATTATTGCTTTCCTATATTTTCTTATACACCTTTGGTTAAAATCATATGATACAGGGTCCATCAGGTTCCATGGGATCAAAAGGTTCCCCAGGCCCCAAAGGTGAACTCGGACTTCAGGGAGTGAAGGGTGAGAGTGGTCCCAAGGGTGAACCAGGACCCATGGTGAGTTATCTGCCTTTCCATTCCAAGTTGATACTCAAATTCCCTATCAACTTTGAGGAACTGAAATGATTTACATCTATCATTCTGCAAACATCCTTGTCTAAACAGATTGAAAGCATTTGATTTTTGGGGTAAGTGCAATGTCTGTAATGATTTCTAATTATTTGAGTGCAAAACAAAATTGGCTACAGATTCAATTCCAGTGTGTTCAACCCATCTATTCAGATATAAAATCAATTATGTGCAAAACATTGTCAAAGTAGAAGGGCTTAGAAACCCTTGTAGAAGGCAGAGCGTTTTGGGTTGTGCAAAGTAACTTACTCAGAAGAGCAGTCCAGGGTTTACACATTCTCCTTAAAGTCCTCAGGTTGTAATCTGTGTCCTACACATGGAGCTGAAGAGCCCGACTGACCTCAATCAGAGTTTCTGTTTTGTTCTGTACCACTCTATGAGTTGATGATGTTTGTAACCTCCATCTGAGGCTCTCTTGTCCCACCATCAGAACCTCTCATTCCTTTCTCCACCACTTACGTTTCCTCCTTCCTCTTCAGCTATCCGAACAACAGAAGTCGTCTCATGCCTGCCTCATCATTCAACAGCATCATCCTCCTTTCCTTATTTTGTTGTTTGAGTCCTGTAACGCATAATAATCTATGGATCTTGTTCTGAATACATTAGCAACTGATCTCCAGAGTCCTCGCACGTCATACATTCCAGAGAGTCACAGCCCTCTGGGTGAAGACATTTAATCTTATCTCAGGTTTTATCCTTTATTTTAGAACTGTGTCCCCCGGTTCTAGACGTTCCAGCCAATTATCATATCAACCCTGCATCAACCTCAGAAATATATGGAATTCTGTGAAATCACCTCTAAGCACTAATATGGGTCCATTTACCTTCATTTCTACTGAAAGAACAACATCTGCACCCCAGAAGTCTATCTGCTGAATATTGGCTTCACTCCATTGAGCCAATTCTTCCTTGCCTGGGGAGGCCAGACCATGCACAGTGTCCCAGGTGTACAGGGGTCCTGTGTGGTTATGTGCTTTAACTTAGTTTCATTAATTTCAGTCTCCATCTAGAATAATTGACTAACAAATTTCATACTTTCAGGGGCCAGATGGAGTACCTGGAGAACGAGGTCCAACAGGGAAACCAGGAACGAAGGTAGGTGGTGACACTAAATCCTTGGCACAGCTAAAATTGTAAAATACATAGTAGTCTACAATTTTCGAGGCCTTCATTATGAACTTACAATTGGAAATCTATCCAATTCACTCCAATCTGTCCAATTAGGGTCCCACTGGTGAGCGAGGACCACAGGGTGAAGCCGGACATCCAAGCAAAATGGTAAATACTAATTCCTTTTTCGAACCTAAGACACCAATACCCTCTTCCCTGCCATATTTTAAATGTACTTTGTTTCCACCTTCAGGGTCCAAGAGGCCAGGAAGGCTCTGAAGGCAAAAAAGGGGTCAAAGGAGAAAAGGTGAAGTGATTTCAAAGAATGGTCGATCCACTTAGTCACGTATGGTGGTTGAGGCTTCACGTTCTCTATTTGGGAAGTTATGCTGCAGCTTTATAAAACTCTGGTATGATTGCGTTGGAATACTGCATTCTGTTCTGGTCACCCCACTACAGGACAAATGTTGAGGCTTTGAAGAGGGAGCAGAAGAGGTTTACCAGGATGCTGCCTGGACTAGAGGGCGTGTGCTACAAGGAAAGTTTGCACAAGAGTGAGTTGTTTTCTCTGGAGCAGGGAGGCTGAGAGGAGACCTAATAGAGGTTTATAAGAGGCATAAACAGAGGAGACAGACACTATCTGTTTCCTTGGATCGAAATGTCTAATACCAGACAAGATGAGAGGAGGTAAGCTCAAAGAAGGTTTATGGGTCTTTTTCTTTCTACGCACAGCACACTGCCAGGGATGGTGGTGTAAGCAAGCATGATAGAGGCATTCAATAGGTTCTAAGGTAGAGAATGAAGGGTTATGGACACTTTGTAGAAAGCAGCAATACAGTGCAAAACAGAAAAAAGTACTGTACATTACAATAAATAAATACAGGGGAATTACGAGGGTGTGTTCCTGGTTTAATCTGATGGCAGAGGGGAAGAAGATGTTCCTAACATGTTGGGGGTAGATCTTCAACCTCCTGTATCCCCTCGCCGATGGTAGTAACAAGAAGCAGGCATGTTCCAGATGGTCAGGTTTCTTAGTGATGGGTGCCGCTTTCTAGAGACACTGCTGTTTGAAGATGTCCCCAACGGTAGGTGATGGAACTGGTTGAATCTACAACCCTCTGCAGCCTCTTCCAATTCTGTTCATTGGACCCTCCGTGCCAGG
Organism: Hypanus sabinus; assembly: GCF_030144855.1. Classification (NCBI taxonomy): domain Eukaryota; kingdom Metazoa; phylum Chordata; class Chondrichthyes; order Myliobatiformes; family Dasyatidae; genus Hypanus; species Hypanus sabinus. Next base: position 60,813,193 of record NC_082723.1, on the reverse strand, counting down.
CAGTGATGCAACCGGTCTGAATGCTCTTCACCGTGCATTTCTAGAAATATGCTGGTGTTTGGTGACAGCCCAGATCTCCTCGGACTCCAAATGCAGTAGAGATGCTGCCATACCTTCTTTGTGACAGGTCAGATGACATGTCAATAGGGTGAGTTCTACACAGTGTAGAATGGTGAAGGAATTGAGCAAATTTAACTTTAAATTCTGAAGTTAACCACAAATTAAAATACAGAGCACCAGAGTTTGTAATGAATGCCAGAGCAGCATCACTTTCTGTAGTTCAGGTGGTTACTTCTCAGCTTCCAGTCTGTTAATAAATGAAAGCTTCCAGGCTGATTATATTTCTGATTAATCAGCAGATCGTAGCAAGGGCCACATCTGTACTCAGCCAAAGAAATTTGCTCAGTAGCATATGGAAACATAAGATATAGGACAGAATTAGGCCATTTGGCCCATCGCATCTGCTCCACCATTTTATAATGGCTGATCCAATGTTCCTCTCAACCCCAGTCTCCAGCCTTCTCCCCGTATCCCTTCATACCCTGACCAGTCAAGAACCTACCAACTTCTGCCTTAAATATACATAAGGACTTGGCCTCCATAACTTCCTGTGGCAAAGAATTCCACAGATTCACCATTCTAGCTGAAGAAGTTCCTCCTCATCTCCATTCTAAAAGGATGCCCCTCTATTCTGAGGCTGTGTCCTCTGGTCTTAGACTCCCCCCACCACAGTAAACATCCTCTCCATGTCCACTCTATCAAGGCTTTTCATAATTTGATTGGTCACCCTTCATTCTTCTGAATCCAAGTGAATACACTTCTCAACGTTGCATTCCATCTGCCATGTTTTTGTCAATTCTCCGAATCTGTCTGTCCTTCTGTAGCCTCTGTACTTCCTCAAAACTACCTGCCCTTCACCTATCTTCATATCATCTGCAAACTTTGCAAGAAAGCCCACAATTCCATCATCCAAATCATTAACATGTCATGTAAGAAGAATTTGTCCCAACACAGACCCCTGTGGAGCATCACTAGTCACTGACAACCAATCAGAAGAGGATCTCTTTATTCCCACTCTTTGCCTCCTGCTAATGAACCACTGCTTTATCCATGCCAGAATCTTTTCTGTAATACCATGTGCTCAGAGCTTCTTAAGCAGCTTCAAAGGCCTTCTGAAAATCCAAGTACACAACATCAACTGATACTCCTTTGTCTATCTTGCTTGTTGTTTCTTCAAAGAATTCCTACCGATTTGTCAGGCAAGATTTTCCTTTGAGGAAAGCATGCTGACTACGGCCTGCTTTAACATGTGCCTCCAAGCACCTTGAGACCTCATCCTTAATAATCGACTCCAACATCTTCCTAACCGCTGAGGTTAGACTGACCAGTCTATAGTTTCTTTTCTTCTGCTTCTCTCCCTTCTTGAAGAGTGGGGTGACACATGTAATTTTCCAGTCTTCCAGAACCATTCCCAGATTGCTGTGATTCTTGAAAGATCATTATCTCTTCAACCACCTCTTTCAGAGGTTTCCCTGGGGTTTACACCATCTGGTCCAGGTGACTTATCTACCTTAAGACCTTTCAGTTTCCCAAGAACCTTCTCTCTAGTTATGGTCACTTCACATGCTTTATGCCTCCTGACACCTGGAACTTCCACCATACTGCTAGTGTGTTTCACAGTGAAGGCTGATGCAAAATGCTTATTCATTTCATCAGCCATTTTGTTGTACCCCGTTACTACCTCTCCAGCATTGTTTTCCAGTGGTCCGATACCCACTCTCACCTCTCTTTTACACTTTATGTATCCATTGAAACTTTTGGTAGTGTACTTTCGTCTTCCACCTTTACCTTCTTAATGACTTTTTAGTTGCCTTCTGTTGGTTTTTCAAAGCTTCCCAATCCTCTAACTGCCCACTAATTTTTACTCTTATTATATGCCCTCTCTTTGGCTTTTATTTTGGCTTTAACTTCTCCTATTAGCCATGGTTATGTCAACTTTCCTTCAGAATACTTCTTCCTCTTTGGGATGTATATATCCTGTGCCTTCCAAGTTGCTTCCTGAAATTCCAGCCATTGCTGCTCTGCCATCATCCCTGCCAGTGTTCTTTTCCAATAAATGCTGGCCAACTCCTCCTCAAAGTAATTCCCTTTACTCCCCAGTAATGCTGATTCATCTGACTTTAGCTTCTCCTTCTCAAATTTCATGGTAAATGTGACCATATTATGATCACTTGTCCCTAACGTTTCTTTTACCTTACAATCTCCAATAAATTCTGACCTACAACACCTAACTCTGTCTTCCTGCCTGTCCTGTCAATACAATGTGCATTCTTGGACATTAATCTCCCAGCTATAATCTTTCAGCCATGATTCAGCGATGCCTGTAACATCATACCTGCCAATCTGCATCTGTTCTCCAAGTTCATCTACCTTATTCAGTATACTGCACACATTCAGATACAACACCTTCAGTCCTGTATTCGTCCGTTTTGATTTTGTTGCACTATGCTCAACCGTTTGAATCCTACAGTGACTACTTACCAACATCTACCTCCACAACCTCTCCATGAACTGTTCCCATTCCCCTACAACTCTAGTTTAAACTCCACCGTGCAACAGTAACAAACATTCCTGCTAGGATAGTAGTCTACTCCAGTTCAGATACAAACCGTCCCTTGATTGCAAGTCCCACCTCCCCTGGAAAAGAGCCCAGTAATCCAAAAATCATATGCCTTCTCACCTATACCAACTCCTTAGCCACATATTAAACTGTATAATCTCACTAGCATGTGGCACTGGTAGAAATCCTGAAATCACAACCCTGGAGGTCCTGCCTTTAACTTAGCACCACCTCCGTGAACTCCCTCTGCAGAACCTCGTCACTCATCCTATCCATGTCATTGGTACTTATATGGAACACAACTTCTGGCTGTTCACCCTCCCACCTAAGAATGTCCCAAACCCTGGCACCCAGGAGGCAATGTACCGTCCAGGAATCTCGTTCTTGCCCACAGAATTTCCTGTCCATTCCCCTACCTAATGAATCCCCAATCTCCATAGTGCTTCTTCTCCCCACTACCCTTCAGAGTCACAGAGCCAGGCTCGGTGCTAGAGACCCAACCACTTTTATTTTTCCTCTATTAGGTCATCACCCGTGACAGTACCCAAAGTGGTATACCCGTTGTCGAGGGGGATGGCCACTGAACTGGCTTCTTAACCCCTTTCCCCTTCCTGACTGTCACCCAGTTTCCTGTGTCCTGCACCTTGGGTGTAACTACCTCGCCATATGTCCTATCTATCACCCCTTCAGCCTCCCAAATGATCCGGTGTTCATCCTGTTCCAGCTCCAGCTCCTCTACGCAATTTGTTAGAAGCTGCAGCTGGGTGCAGTTCTCACAGTTGTGGTGATCAAGGACACTGGAAGTCTCCCTGCTTTCCCACATCCCACTGGAGGAGCATTGCACTATCCTGCCTGGTATCTCTACTGTCCTAGCTGAGCAGATGTAAAGAAGAGAAGGAAAAAAATAACTTGAGCTTTTCTTTCCTTTGCTTTCTCCGAGTGAAGCCTTGAAGAGCTAAAGCCTTAAGAGCACCACTCTGACTCTGCCCACTAAGATGACAGCCGCTGTGCTTGCCCTGCCTCCCTTTCATTTGCTAATCAATCCCAAATGGTTGGCCATTGCTCAAAGCTCTATTACACTGTTGTGACCCACCCCTGCCTTTTACCCTCGGGATGACGACCTGATTGAAGTCCTCTCCTCTCCAAACTTCCGATGTCCAGATTAGCCTCTGGTCAAAACTCTGTATCCTCAGAAGTTGCCTATTTTTTTTGTATGATTGAATGTGCTGATGTTGGAAGAAAGGAGGCAGTTAGGCTCTAATTCAGGATTTTGACCCAAAAAGTCAACAATTCCATTCCCCCCTGCTACTCTGCCCCCCCCCAAATTCCTCCAGCAGATTGTTTATTTCTCCAGAATCCAGCATCTGCAGTCTCTTGTGTTTCTCTGAGCCAAGCAATTTTCCAAAGGCGTTTGATAAAGTAGATGCTTCCCTTCTCAGGAATCAGGAACCAGGGGTATAGTTGTTGAACCAGTTAAGACAGAAATGGGAAGGCTGAGATCTTTTCCAAAAATTTGACTGTTTATTCCCCTCCATAGATGCTGCCTGACTTCCTGAATTCCTCCAGCATTGTGTTTCTCAAGATTTACAGCATCTGCAGGATCTCTTGTGTTACTTTTGCAATAACCTTGGTATTCTCTCAACTATTTCTGTTTCAGGGTGATAATGGGCTTGATGGAGTTCCAGGACACCCAGGGAATCCAGGAAGAGAGGTATGCATCAAAATCCTAACAACAAGTTCCTCCTACACTAAAACAAATCACATTTCTCAGTGACACATGGTAGTTATTATTCTGGTGACATTCTTCTCTCTGTTCTAGGGGAGGAGGGGAAAAGCAGGACCAAGAGGACTAAGAGGGAATAAAGGACTAAAGGTAAGGCACAGTATTTTGTTTTTTAGAAAGCCTTCACAATTCAGGTCGAAGTTCCTGCTGAGAAAGTATGCCTGCAATTAAAACCATTATCAAGAGTGTTTCTGTATCGTCCTGAGGCTTTGGATATGAGCCATGGCAAAGCTATTCAAAATACAGGAAGAGAAGGGTCTCGGCCTGAAACGTTGACTGCTTTTTATTTCCATAACTGCTGCCCGAGTTATTGAGTTCCTCCTGCATTTTGTGCACATTGCTCTAGATTTCCAGCATCTGCAGAATCTCTTGTATTTAAAAATCTAGAGTAGACATGTTGCAAAGGTCCAAAATCAAAGTCAGAAAAGAGAGAAAATTGGCTTTTCAGCCTGGCAAGAGAAACCGAATAAGGAACATTATACTGAGGGCTTCAGGCACTGATAGTTCTTTAGAGATTGCAATGAGCATTGAGTTAACAAAGCTGTTCAATCCCTAAAGACTCTGGAAACATATTGCATCAGTGCCATTCAACACATACACACTGCTCACTGCAGAGAACAAATCTCCACCTTTGTTTCCGTTCCAGTCTTTGATGATGGCTGCTTGCTGGACAAAGTAAAATGAGATCAAAGGAATGACGTAGATGCCGGAAATTTGAAATAAGAATGCAAAGTGCAGGAAAAGACTCAGTAGATTGGCAGCACCTGTGGAAAGAGAAACGACTATTGTTTCAGGTCGATGATCTTTCGTCAGAGACCCCTCCTTAAGAGATCATCAACTAACATCCTATCTTCAATGTATTGAGTCCCATGGCATTTGATGATGCTCAGATCCTATATTTACACCGCAGAGACTCACTGCCCTGTCTCCGCTACGCTGGTTTATTATCATTGTCACGTGTAGCGAGGTGCACTGGAGAACTTTGTTTTGCATGCCAGCCTACAGATCCTTCACAGGTCAGAGCATTGTAGAAGGAAGAGGAGCAGTAACACAATCGTAGACTGCAGAGTCAATGTCACAGAGAGACTGCAGTGCGGGCGGACAATTAAGTGCAAGGTCTGACGGTGTAGATTGTGAGATCAAGGGTCTGTCTGATCATACTACGGGTCAATTCAATATAGTTATAGTAGTGGGATAGACGCTCTCCTTGAGTCTGTTGTTACATGCTGTCAGGCTTTTTAATCTTCAGCCTCATGAGAGGAGAGAGAAGAGAGAGTGTTTGGGGTGCATGGGGTCTGTGGTAATGCTGGCAGCTTTACTGAGGCAGAAAGAGGTGTAGATAGGGTCCACGGAGGGGAGGCTGGTTTCCATGATAGACTGAGCTGTGTCCACAACTCCCCGCAGCTTCTTGAAGTCGTGGGCCGAGCCGATGTGATGCAAAGCTCTGATGCATCTGCAGGGGAACCTGGTGATTGTCACTCCAACAAATCAAAAGGAAGTTGTTGTCCCTGGTGCTTTTCAAAGGCAGGCATCATTACACCAGAGTCCACATGTATTGAAGCCTAGGCCCCCTGTTCCCATTGAAACCTTACAGCAGATCACTTTGGATATCCAGTTGACCACAGAAGTGGGCTTGAAGGTTTCAGAAGGAGGTGGTCATTCCCTTCCTACACACCAAGAATTTTTTTTTTAAATAGATAAGTAGTGCAAAGAAAGAGCAAAATAGTGAGTAAAAACACAAAATGCAGGCAGAACTCAGCAGGCCAGACAGCATCTATGGGAGGAGGTAGTGACGACGTTTCGGGCCGAAAACCTTCATCAGGAGTGCAAAATAGTGAGGTTGTGTTCATGGGTTCATGCTTCATTCAGAAATCTGATGGCAAAGGGGAAGAAGATGTTCCTGAAATGCTGAGTGTGTGTCTTTAGGTGACAACGAGAAGCGAGCATGTCCTGGTCTGAACAATGACACTTTCTTGAGGCATTACTCTTTGAGGATTTCCGTGATTGTGGGGAGGCTAGTGCCCATGATGGAGCTGGCTGAATTTACAAATCCCTGCAGCATTTTCTGATCCTGTGCAATGGTACCTTCATACCAGACAAATAGTGCAACCAGTCAGGATGCTCTCCGTGGCACATCTGGTGAAATTTGCTTCAGTGACATCCCAAATCTCCTCAGACTCCTAATGAAATATAGCCACTGCCACACTTTCTGCATAATTGCATCATTATATTGGGCCCAAGATAAATCTTCTAACACGTTGACACCAAGGAACAGAGAGGATAGGGAAAGAATGAATCTCGGGTTTTGAACACGGGTGAGTCGAACACCATTCAAATGGGATGTGCATGAGAAGCTGTTGTTGGGGGATGGAGGCTTCAAAGGATGGGTGGAACCGTGGTACAGACTCTAGATCCACTGCATCGGAGCGTCAGTTACCTGGGTTCATTTCTGAGCTCAGTGCTGTCAGTGTGGAGTTTGCACGTTCTCTTTGTGAGCACTTGGGTGTCCTCCCAGATTCCGAAGATGTGCATTCTGGAGGTTCATTGGACTCTGTGAATTGCTCATTGTGGAAGAGAGTGAGTGGTAAGATTTGAAGAGATGCAGGGAGAACTAAAAAATAGGATTAGTGTAAGATTGGTGTAAATGGAAGGGTCAAAGGTCAGTGCAGATTCAATGGGCTGAAGGGCCTGTTTTGCTGCTGTTTCTCTTCATGTCTCTGTGACTGTGAGTTGGAGGGATGCGGAGGGACGAGGCCAATGAGTGATTTGCAAACAAAGGCAGGAACAATGCTGAATTCACCAATACCTCCAGAGTGACTCAGTTCTCCCTCCAATGAATAGATCACTGTTCTATTGTGAGCACTGTATTAGTTGTTACATACATGAGCCACGGCTGATTTTGACCATTGAAGTACTGACTTATTGTTTCTGAATTTCAGGGCCTAAGGGGCGAGAGGGGACCAGCAGGACCATCTGGATCAATTGGACCTCCTGTAAGTTGTGGCTCATTAACATGGTGCTGGGTTAATAGTTAGCATAAGGCACAGGAGCAGACGTGATCAAGAGGGTCAGTTGTTCAGTCCATCCATCAGAATGGGGAAGAAATGTGATCTAAGTGACTTTGACTGTGGAATGATTGTTGGTGCCAGACCATGTGGTTTGTGTATCTCAGAAACTGCTGATCTCCTGGGATTCTCATGCACAACAGTCTCTAGAGTTTGCTGAGAAACAGAAAAACAGCCGGTGAGTGGCAGTTCCGTGGGCGAAAATTCCTTGTTACTGAAAGGGGTCGTAGGAGAATGTCCAGACTGGTTCAAGCTGACAGGAAGGCACCGTTACAACAGTGGTGTGCAGGAGAGCATCTGTGAACACACAGCACGTTGAAGCTTGAAGTGGGTGGACAACAGTAGCAGAAGACCACAAACATAAATTCAGTTGCCAAGTTATTAGGAGGTGCTCCCCCTCTAAAGCTTCCACATCCTTCCTGTGATGAGCTGACCAGAACTGAACACGACATTCCAAGTCCTGTCTAACCTGAGTTTGAAAGAGCTGTAATATTTCCTCATTGCTCTTGAACTCAACTCCCTGAATACCGAAGCCCAACACACCGTACGGCTTTTTAACTGACCCATCGACATGTGCTGCGTCTTTGAGGGATCTACAGATGCGGACCCCAGGATCCTTCTGTTCCTCCACGCTGCCATTAACCCCGTGTTCGGCCTTCAAGTTCAACCTTCCAAAGTGAATCACTTCAATCTTCGCCGGACTGAACTCCATCTGCCACTTCTCAGCCCAGCTCTACGTCCTATTTTATATCCCATTAGAATGTACGTCAATCTTCTACACCGTGACATACAAATACCGTCTGCACTGTAGAATGCCGTGACTCTGCACATCCGTATCCTCGTCATTCCACAGCTGTTCAGTAAGCGAACATCCTGACAAGCTGCATCACTGCTTGGGACGGAAGCTGCACTGCGGCGGACAGGAAAGCTTTAAACCGGGTAGCCGAAACTGCCCAACGTATCACCGGCAGCAGCCTACCCGCCATCAATCACGTACACACAGAAAGGTGCCAGAAAAGGGTCAGTGACATCATGAAGGATCCCACCTGCCCTGCTTATGGACTGTTTGTCCCACTCCCTGATGCACCATCAATAACTCTCGGAGACACGAGGCGAGATATAGGCTTTATTGACTGGAAGAAAGAAGAAGCAGCAAATGACCACCACACTACATCCTGGAGACTGAGACCGGGGCGGTGTCCCCAGTTGCCTTTATACCGGGGTCCGTGGGAGGAGCCACAGGAGCAGTCAGTGGGGGGGGGGGGGTGTCCAGAGAGGTAAATGTAGTTCACCACACTCCCATCAGGGAGAAAGCTGCATTCCATCCACACCAGGACCACCAGACTCCAAAACAATTACTTTCCCCAAGCGGTAAGGCTGATCACCACCTCCACCCTCCACCCACCCCCCCAAAAAATCATTGCTCATTGTTTCCTGTCACCTTGTGTACAGACATGCCCATGCTTCTGTGCCTGGCAACACTTTGTGGAATATACAATCAATAGATATAAGCAATCTTAGGTATTTATATTTATTGTGCTTTTTTAATTCTCTATCTTTTGTGCTGCATCTACCTCATTAGAAGATAAAGGAATAACTTGTGCTGAATCTTTTAAAGAATAACATTGAAAACCGCAAGGTAACCTTTCATAATCAATGTAAATCCTATGTTGTTTTGCAGGGCATTCCCGGAGCCAGACCTAAAAAAGGGGGTCAGGGGGTGAAAGGTCAGAAGGTAATAGTTGTGACGCTTAACTGAATAACATTCTGACTGAACTGTCAGTGGGGCGGGTGGAGGGGGGGTGTTGGTGAAGGGACAAAGGTAGCAGTTGTGACTCTTACCTGTGTAACATTTTGATTGGACTGTCTGGGGGTGAAAGGTCAGAAGGTAACAGTGGTAACACTTACCTGTAGAACATTCTGATTGAACTGTCAGTCTTCTTCACCTCACATCATCTCAGCAAAGTTTTATCCTTGTCCCAGGGATCGAGAGGTGATGCAGGAATTTCAGGACCTCCCGGTGACCCAGGCAAGAAGGTATGTGGAGGAAATTTTAAATTTTATTTGTATCTTAATATCACAAGTGTAGCTTTGTGAAACATCTTAGATGAACAACACAGTAGATTGTGGCTAAATGATGAAAATTCAAAGTTCAAAGTAAATTTATTACCAAAGTACATACATATCACCATATACAACCCTGAAATTCATATTTTTGCAGGCATACTCAGTAAGTCCAATAACATAGCAGAATCAGTGAAAGACCGCACCAACTTGGGAGTTTAACCAGTGTGCAAAACACAGCAAACTGTGCAAATGCAAAAAGAATGAAATAGTAATAATAAATAAATAAATAATAAATATCAAGAACATGAGATGAAGAGTCCTTGAAAGTGAGTCCATGGGTTGTGGGAACAGTTCATGATAGGGCAAGGGAAGTTATCCCCTGTGGTTCAAGAGCCTGATGGTTGAAGGTTAATAACTATTCCTGAACCTGGTGGTGTGAGTCCTGAGACTCCTGTATCTCCTTCCTGATGGCAGCAACAGGAAGAGAGTGTGACAAGGATGCTGTTTTCCTGTGACAATGCTTTGTGTAGATGTGCTCAATGGTAGGGAGGGCTTTACCCGTGATGGACTGGACCTTTCCACTGCTTTTTATAGGATTTTCTGTTCTTCGAGGGCATTGGTGTGAAACATTGATTTTGCAGTGGGTCTGAGCTGCCCTGATGTTAAAAATATAACTAATGCAAACTTGATCAGGTATTCCAGCTCTCTGCCACTGCCTGTGCCTTCCTAGGCAGACTTACTGCTCCTTCTCATCAACAATAACTTCTTGACTCACAAATTTGGAAGTTCGGTATTTTTTTCCATGTCTTAACTTCAAAGTGAAATTGAATAGCAGTATTTGTAAAAAGGTTCAATTCTGAATTATCTGTTTGTGTCTCTCTGTTTAAGGGGAAACCAGGACTTGAAGGCTTACCGGGAATATTGGGCCAGAAGGGTGAGCAGGTAACGGAACCCCAAACGCAAGCAGAACCTGTTGAACTCACTCAGCAAGTCGAGCAGCATTTCTGGAAAGGGAATCTCCATTTCTTTCTGCACTGATGCTGCCCAGACTGCTGAGTTTTTCCATCATTTCCTGTTTTTATTTCAGATTAACGTTTCAGCCCTACTTGCAGCTAAGCAATGAAATGTGAATTACAAGCCCCGCTCCGGGAGAGCTGTAAAAAATTATCCTGGGCACCACCCTGGAGTGGTTCCTCCTGCAGCTGTCAGACATGTCACCAGGTCATCTCCTTGAGCAGGGCAGAAAGCACACCTGGATAAAGCTGCAGCCGATCACATGTGCACAACATCGGCAATACACACCAGCACCCATCAAACGCAAAGGCAAGGAGATTCTTCCCCTGTCTCTGCACTGAATGGACAAACATGGTCTTATGGGAATATGGCATTGAAAAGCAGGCTTCATTTTGCACACACCCTGTCTATTGATGGCAGAAGGTAGCTTCCATCCTACCTACAATTTAGACACATGCATCCGAAGGCTCAGATTGACCACCCGTTTAACACTCTGCCCACTTCTACTGTCTGTGCCTTCGTTACAAAGTTAAATGCCCGCAATCTCTTTTACTTTGGCTTCTCTTTCAGGATATGGACCTGGTTAGCAAAGCCAGCACATAGCTCCCTTATTAGAGACCTCAAAGGTGCTGTTAAGCCAGTTTCATGATCCACTTCAATCCTTTTTGGTGCCTTTAAGGTTTGGTGGGTCATTGCAGGCTGAGGCAAAGAGTCAGTCTGGTTGATATTGGGCTTGAGTCGTAAATGGACCAGTGTGGGGAGTGCGGCTCGAGAGACTGAAGTGAACCAGCTGTCCTTCAGTAACAGTCCAGGAGTTTCATGATCTTGATTGTCACAAGGATTATTTTTTAATTGCAAGTTATTTAATTAATTCCATTTAAACTTCACAGATGCCAATTTAACTTGGCATGTTAATCCACTGTTTGGGATTACCAGGCCAGTCACTTACACACTGCAGCACCAGTGTACCCACCTCCTGTGTGTTTGCAAAGCTTCCTGGTCCTTGCCGTGGCAGTCAAATTAAAACTGCGTTGACCTTCTCAAAGTCAGTTTGCATCAATAGACACGCTTTAGCGAGCCTTCCAATGTTTAAGTAAGCATGCATTTATGAAGCAGTCACCTCTCTTTGGCTGATCTGTGGCCAGATTCTCAGTTTTCTGGTTGGTGCATTTTAATGAATGTTGCAAAATGTGCTGAGGTTGTGCTAGTTTAGACTATCCCACTAAAAGTCTGTAACATGAGATTAAAAAATTTAAAACAGAAAATTCTAGAAATATTTGGCAGGTCAAAGTCAAAGTTGAGTTTCATACTTGTATGCCCAGGTGCCATGAAAAAACTTACAGCAGCATCACTGGTACAGAGCATCGGATAAGCAGTAGAAAGACAAACTAAGCGTGAACTATACACAATTTTTGCAAGGAAGAGTGCGGTGTCCAGGCTGCAGTCGGTGCTGCCCTCTAGTGCTCGCTTGGCAGAAGACAAACTCTATTGTGGTCTGCAGATTTCAGCAGCGTTGTATGGCTTGAGTTCGGGCTCTTCTACTGAATGGCTGTATCCTTCTGTTTTAGACACGTTGTGTGTGATTTGTGCCGTGTGTGACTGTTGGTACTGTGTTTTGCGCATTGACCTCGGAGTAACGCTGTCTCGTTTGGCTGTATTCATGTAGTTGAATGAAAGTTGAACTTGAATTGAATTGAATTAGAACAAACAAGTCCACTTTAGAGCAAAAGCAAATCGGAGAGGTTATTGTGTCACTAAACTGTAGTGCTTGGGCTTTGCTAGTTGGTTCAAGGACCAAGTGGTTGGAGGAGGAAGCTGTCTTGAACCTGCTGGTGTGGAACTTCGGGCTTCTGTACCTTTCACGTTTCGTATCAGGCTGTACCTGAGATAAGAGAAGCAGAAAATGTTTTAGGTGCTGACGATACTAAGCTGAGAGGCAACGTGGACTGTTGGAGGATGCAGAGAACTTTTGGGGGCTATAGACAGGTTAAGTAAGGGGGTGAGTCGGCAAATGTGCAAACGTCAGGTCATTCACTTTGGCCAACAAAAAAGCAGAGTATGTTTTGATGATGAGAGCTTAAAAGGTGCTGGTGTTCAGAGGGACCTGGGTATCCTTTTACACAGATTACTGCAAGTTATTGTGTAGGTTTGGCAAGCAATTAGCAAAGCAGATGATATGTTAGTCATTAGAAAAGGTTTGAGTAACGTAGCACAAAATGTCTTGCTGCAGTTAAGTCGACTTCTGTTTGCGTATTAAAATTGAATTGACCTTATTCCGTAAATCCTTCACATACGTGAAGAGTAAAAACCTTTATGTTTTACAAAGACCATAGAACAGTAGAGCGCAGTACAAGATCTTTGGCCCATGATGTTGTGCCAATTTTTTTAACCTACTCCACAGACAATCTAACCCTTCCATCCTACACAGTTCATAAATCTTCATTTATTTTTCATCCATGTGCCTAAAAGGCACTTAAATACCCCTAATGTATCAGCCTGGATCACCATCCCCAGCAGTGATTCCAGTCACTTACCACTCTCTGGGTTATAAATCTACCCCTAACGTCACCCCCTAAGCCTCCTGAACCTTGCTCCTCTAGTTTTACCCATTGCCATGCTGGTAAAAAGGCACTGGCTATCCACTCAATCTATGCCTCTTAAAATCTTATTCACCTCTATCAAGTTGCCTCTCATCCTCCTCGACTCCAAAGAGAAAAGCCCTATCTCACTCAAACTATCCTCAGAAGACATATCCTAGTAAATCTCCTCTTCACGCTCTCCAAAACTTCCACACCCTTCCTCTGATGAACAGAACTGAGCACAATATTCCAAGTATAGACTAACCAGAGCTGTAATATTACCTCATTGCTCTCGAACTCAATACTCTGAATAACAAATGCCAACACCTTTTTAACCGCCCCATCATCTTGCACTGCATCTTTGAGGGATCTATGGATGTGGAGCCCAAGATCCCTCTGTTCCTCCACACTGCTAAGAATCCTGTACTCTGTACATTAACCTTGTACACTGCCTTCAACTTTATGCTTCCAAAGGGTGTCACTTCACACTTTCCTAGACAGAAGTCCATCTGCCCAGCTCTCAGCCCAGCTCTAAATGCTGTCAATGTCCTGTTCTAACCCAGAATGACCTTCTACATTATCCATTGCATCAACCTTCATATCATCTGCAAACCATTCCACTTCCCACCTAAGTCACTGATTAAAATCACAAAGAGCAGGGGTCCATGCAGAACACCACTGGACATTGGACACTGGACACACATTCAGGTAGAATGTGATCCATCTATTACCGCCTTCTGCTGTTTGTGGGTTTGCCAATTCCACACTCATGCTGCTGAGTTTCCACTGATCCCATGTCTCATAGATTTCAAGATGAGATTTCCATGGGAACCTTGTCAAACACCTTACTAAAATCTATATACACCACATCCACCACTCTACTGTTATCAATTTGTTTTGTCACCCCTTTGATAAAGTCAATCAGGCTCCTGAGGCATGACCTGTCCCTCATAAAATCGTGCTGACTATTTCTAAAAAGATTATGCTTCTCCAAATACTGATAATTCCCCATCCCTAAGAATCCTCTCCAATAATTTGTCTAACTGACATTAGACTTACTGGTCTATAGTTCCTAGGATCATTTTTATTTCCTTTCTTGAACAAAAGTGCAATATTTGCCATTCCTCAAACCTCAGGTCCTCCTATCCTGTGGCCAGTGAGGATACAAAGATCATCTTCAACTCCCCAGCAATCTCTTCACTCACTTCCCGTTGTTACCAGGAGTATACTTCATCCAACCCAGGGACTTACTTATCCTATTATTGTTTCAAAAGCTCCAACACAGCCTCTTCCTTGACCCCAACATGCTCCAGCCTATTGCTCTGTTCTATGCTGAACTCACATTCATCAAGGTCCTTCTCCCTGGTGAAGACTGAAGCAAAGTATTTGTTAAGGACTTTCCCTACCTTCTCTGACTTCGGGCATGTTATCCCCTTTATCCCTAAGCACTCCCACTCTCACTCTGGACATCCTCCTATTCTTCCCGTATGTGTAGAATGCCTATCCACCAAGCCCTTTAAACTCCCCTAAACCCTTTCTTAAGGTCCCTGCCAGCTACATGATAACTCTCAAGAGCACTGTTTGCTTTTTGCTTCCTAAACCTCATGGGAGGCTAATCTAGGAGATTAAGATGCAAATTGAATACCTCGATTCAGAACAGTCTTGCACATAGAAGACAGAGGGTTGTGGTTGAAGGGGCTTATTCGAGCTGGAGGTCTGTAATTAGTGGTTTCTACAGGGATCTGTGTTGGGACCTCTGCTGTTTGTGAAGTATATAAATGACCTGGATGAAAATATAGATGGGTGGCTTGGTAAGTTTGTGGATGACACCAAGGTTGGTGGAGTTGTGAATAGTGTAGAAAACTGACAAAGATTACAGCTCAATATAAATTAGTTGCAAATATGGGCAAAGAAATGGCAGATGGAGTTCAACCCAGATAAATGTGAGATGCTGCACCTCAGTGGGGCAAATGCAAGGAGTCAGTACACTGCTAAGGGCAAGATCCTCGACAGTGTTGCTGAGTGGTGAGATCTTAGGATTCAAGTTCATAGCTTCATGAAATTGGCTACGTAGGTTGATGAGGTGGTTAAGAAGGCTTATGGAATGCTTATTTTTATCGGTCGAGGAACTGGGTTCAAAAGTCAGGAGGTTACGTTGTGACTTAATAAAGCTTTGGTTGGGCAACATCTGGAGAATTGTATACGGTTCTGATCGCCCAACTCTAGGAAGGATGTTGAGGCTCTGGAGAGGGTGCAGAAGAGGTTTGACAGACAGACAGACTTTATTGATCCCGAGGGAAATTGGGTTTCGTTACAGCCGCACCAACCAAGAATAGTGAGGAAATATAGTAATATAAAACCATAAATAATTAAATAATAAGTTAATCATGCCAAGTGGAAATAAGTCCAGGACCAGCCTATTGGCTCAGGGTGTCTGACACTCCGAGGGAGGAGTTGTAAAGTTTGATGGCCACAGGTAGGAATGACTTCCTATGACGCTCAGTGTTGCATCTCGGTGGAATGAGTCTCTGGCTGAATGTACTCCTGTGCCTAACCAGTACATTATGGAGTGGATGGGAGTCATTGTCCAAGATGGCATGCAACTTGGACAGGTTCACCAGGATGCTGCCGAGTTTAGAGGGCATGTGCTATCACGAGGGCTGGATAAACTTGGGTTGTTTTCTCTGGAGCACAGGAGGCTGAGTGGAGATCTGACAGAGGTTTACAAGATTATGAGAGGCATGGATAGAGTGGACGGGGAGTATTTGTTTCCAGGATTGCTATATCTAATACCAGAGGGCATGCATTGAAGGTGAGATGGGGTAGGTTTGTGGGGGAGAGGGGTAAGTTTTTTACTCAGAGAGTTGTGAATGCCTGGAATGTGCTGCCTGGTATGGTGGTGGAGGCAAGTACATTAGAGGCTTGTTAGAGACATTTGGACAGGCACATGGATGTGAGGAAGATAGAGGGATATGGACATTGTGTAGGTAGAAGGATGTTTTTGATTTGCTTTTTAGCTGGTTCAGTACAACATTGTGGGCTGAATGGCCTGTTCCTGAGTTGTACTGTTCTGTGTTCTATACATCTCTCTTCCTCTTGACTAAAAGTTCCAGCTCTCTTGTCAACCATGGTTCCATCACTCTACCATCTTTACCCTGAGCTGAATACTGTGCTTAGGTCAGACCTCTACAACTGAGGGTAAAGGCACATATATTGGAAGTTCATGTATAACTAAGAAGAAGAATATTGTTCATTGCATGTGATGTCTCCTCTAAACGCAGATTGTGTGGAAGTTTCGAAGTCTGCAAGGGTGATGCCCAGTTTCCATTTACCTGTCATGAGAACAGCATTATGGGTAGTTCAACCATGACTGATCTCCCCCTGACCTCAGCCTCACTTCTCCGGAGACGAGGGTGCAGATGATGAACAGCTGCTTCCGAAAATAAATATATCTTCTTTAAGAAGTGTCAACCTCTTAGTCTGAAACTCAGCCTCCAATTCTTAATGTCCTTTCAAGGAAAATATTCTCTTAGCATCCACTGCTAGGCCCTCTCACTATCTAGATGAACTCTTGATCCCTTGATGACCTTGCACCTTATTGCCTGCCTGCATTGCTCTCCCTCTGTAACAGGAACACTTTATTCTGCTCCCTGTTGTTGTTTTCCCTTTTATTACTGGTTTGGCCACGAGACTAAGTGATAAATGAGGTGATCTTGTCAGTGAGTGAGTGGGAGCAGTGAAAGAGGTGAGACTGTGTGCAAAGGAGCGTAGACAAAATAACAAAAGTGTAGCAGACAGACAGCCAGACAGGTTAGTCTGCGCACAGCCTCCCACTGCCAGAGCAGACAGACAGCCAGACAGGTTAGTCTGGGCACAGCCTCCACTCCCAGAGCAGACAGACAGCCAGACAGGTTAGTCTGGGCACAGCCTCCACTCCCAGAGCAGACAGACAGCCAGACAGGTTAGTCTGGGCACAGCCTCCCACTCCCAGAGCAGACAGACAGCCAGACAGGTTAGTCTGGGCACAGCCTCCCACTGCCAGAGCAGACAGACAGCCAGACAGGTTAGTCTGGGCACAGCCTCCCACTGCCAGAGCAGACAGACAGCCAGACAGGTTAGTCTGGGTACAGCCTCCCACTCCCAGAGAGGGTAAAAGCTGAGTGGGGAAGAGGAGATGCAGAATACAACCAATATCATAGATAGTCCACTGAGGCGGGTGGAGAAATCAGGGTGCCTGGAGTTGTACAATTCAGTATTGTCGCCTCCTGCCCAGACAGAAGATGAAGTGTTGTCTCTCAGGCTTGTGGTGGACCTCACTCTAACAGACTGACAGGTCAGTGTGGGACTGAAGTGGGGAATTCTTCAGTATTTCTAGCATTTTCTCTTTTTAATTTAGATGGAATTAGAATTAGTTCATTTTTGCATATTCGTGCATACTGTTCATTACATGGTGTATTGAGGCAAAATAATGACAGATTAAAACAACAGACAGTAGGTGCAGGAGTAGGCCATTCAGCCCTTCTAGCCAGCACCGCCGTTCATTGTGATCATGGCTGATCATACACAATCAGTACCCCGTTCCAGCCCTCTCCCCATATCCCTTGACCCCACTATCTATAAGAGCTCTATCTAACTCTCTCTTGAATGCATCCAGAGACTTGGCCTCCACTGCCTTCTGGGGCAGAGCATTCCACGTATGATGTACAATAAAGTGTAAAAACTACAGAGAAAGTGCTGTGCAGGTGAACAATAAGGTGTAAAATCCCTACCAGGTTATTAAGGTTATTATTATAAGGTTATATGAGGTCTGTTCAAGAGTCTGATAACAATGGGATAGAGGATGTCCTTCAGCCTTGCTTACAGGGTTTTTGTATCTTCGGCCTGGTGCAAGAGGGGAGAGAGGAGAATGTCCGGGTGGGTAGGGTTTCTGATTATGCTGACTGCTACCTTGCTGATGCAGCAAGAAGTATAGGCAGAGTCCATTGAGTGGGGTCTGGTTTCTGTGATGTGATGTGCTGAACTGTAGCCAGCACCTGAAAGGTTTATTTCAATCTTCATTTACTTGTGCTTTAGCTATTAACTGTAATATTTTAAGCTGAAATTTGGATGCATTTTTTCATCTGTTTTTACTCGGTGATAAGGAGAGAGGTGTTTCGTCCCCGCAGTGGGAGAGTTGGAACTGTAGTTCCATACTCGGCCAGAAGACGGCACCTTTGAGCCACAGCTGTGAGGCACATCAATCAAAGAGAACTAATTGCCTTCCAACCCCCATCCCTACCCCTACCCTACCCTACCTCCTCCTCTACCCCTACCTTACCATACTCTACCTCCGCTCCTTACCTCCATTATGGATTCCGATTATCCTGGGACTGCCAACACTGCAGTATGAATCTGATACCAACCTGACTGGGCAGAGGCTGGATGTCCACATGATTGACTGATTAGATATTTGCATTAACGAGCAGGTGTACCTAATGAAGTGGCCACAGGGAGTAAATTATTTTTTGGGTTTTTAATTATTTAAGCTTAATTATTTAGACTTTTAATTATTTTCCTAAATATTTAATTGATTTTATTATATTTTAATTTTAAAATATTTTGAGTCACGTAACAATTTTAAGTCTTTAAATCTGTTATTCCCAGGGAGGACCAGATGGTTTGATATTATTGAGAGTCAGATGTATTTAATTTAAGATATGCTTGCATAAACTTTATCTATTTGGCATTGTATAGTAAATCAAAGTGACATTATTTGTGTTGGCAGGGAGAAGCTGGTCACCCTGGTGATGAAGGAAGGAAAGGGTTGCCAGGAGTTCTGGTAGGTTGTGCACGTTAATTAATGCGGTGCACTGTTAAAGCTTCAAGTGGTTCACATATTTTAATCATTACCCAAATTACTTGCCCAAGGTTCAGATCTTGAAGGAAGTCTGGTTGTATGCTGCTTATCTGGCACAAGATCCCAGTTCAGGTGCATGTCCGGTATCCGAACAACAGGGGCATGGAAGAGATATCCCAAGAGATACACCTTAGTCAATAAAGTCAGAGCAATACAGCACAGATACAGGCTTTGGCCCAGCCAGTCCACACTTACATACCATCCCTCATAGAGGGATCAGAAGTGGAGAGAGTGAGCAGCTTCAAGTTCCTTTGTGTCAAGACCTCTGAGGATCTAACCTAGTTGATCTTAATCTAATCTAATCTAATCTAATCTAACATATCGATGCAGTTATAAAGAAGGCAAGACAATGACTATGCTTCATCAGGAGTTTGAAGAGATTTGGTATCTCAAAAACTTCTATAGATGTACCGTGGAGAGCATTCTGACAGGCCGATCACTGTCTGGTATGGGGGTGGGTGGGTGGGGGGGGGGCTACTGCACAGGGCCAAAAGGAACTGCATGGGATTGTAAATCTAGTCAGCTCCACCTTGGGTTCTAGCCTACAATGTACCCAGGATATCTTCAGGGAGTGCTGTCGCAGGAAGGCAGCGTCCACTATTAAGGACCTCCAGCACCCAGGGCATGCTCTTTTCTCACTGTTACCATCAGGTAGGAGGCACAGAAGCCTGAAGGCACACACTCAGCGATTCAGGAACAGCTTCTTCCCTTCTGCCATGAGATTCCTAAATGGACATTGATCCCGTGAACACTACCTCACTTTTTTAATATATATTCTGTTTTTTTACGATTATTAATCTATTCAATATGCATATACTGTAATTGATCTACTTATTTATTGTTGTTATTATTATTTTATTTTTTTTCTTCCCTATTATGTATTGCATTGAACTGCTGCTGCTAAGTTAACAGATTTCTCGACACATGCCGGTGATAATAAACCTGACTCTGAATTCCACGGTGCCCACCCAGATAGAACCAATTTCCCACGTTCAGTCCATTCCTCTCCAAGACTCGCCCCTGCATGTACCTAACCAAGTGATACCTGCCTCAGCTACTTCCTTTGGCGACTCGTTCCATTTAACCGCTATTGTCTGTGTGAAAATGTTGCCTCTCAGGTCCCTTTTAAATCTGCCCCCTCCCTCACTAAGCCTATGCCCCCTAGCTTTGGACTCTGGAGAAAATTCTAATATGATGTCTGTCACGGTGTGAAACACTTCTATATGGTTGCCCCTCATTCTGTCACATTCAGGGAATTAAAAACCTAGCCTGGCTAACTTCTCTCTACAGCTCAGGTCTTCGCCTTATGCCCTGAAGCGATCAGGTGAAGCTCCAGCTAGATCTCATCCCAGGAGATGGCTCCGTAACACATTTTGTGAAGCCATTTCCTCCGAGCTCCAACCCTGAGCTCAGGCGCACATTCTCCCTGGGGCCACAAGGGTTTCCCCTGGGAGCTTCGGTTTCCTCCCTCATTCCAAAGTCGTGCTGGTTGGTGGATAATTGCCCCTAGTGTGTGTTTGAGGGCTAGAACGTGGGGTGAGCAAATGAGAATGTGTGGAGAATGCTCCGTATTTAGCATAGATTGGTGCCTGATGGCCGATGCAGATTCAATGGGTCGAAGATTGCTGTGTGACTCGGAGTCAGTAGATTTGAAGGAGAAGGTTCAGAGGATGTTGAACAACATTAATAGAAAACTATTTTTACCTGGCCATAATCTGTAATGAACTCAGGTCTTTTTCCAGCTTTTCTTTTAGGGAGGGTGGCATTGTCAATCAAGTATGTTCGATACGGATTATTTCATGTCATGGAAATCAAGCTTAGTGTTTTGTTCTCTCCTGCAGGGTCGCCTTGGACTTAAGGTAAGTGGTTTGCCCCCTGTGCAGTGAGTGTGTTGGTGCACAAGTCACTCCTGTAGCGTTGCACTTGTGGTAAGTGTTTTGCCCCCAGTGCAGAGAGTGCATTGGTGTGGAAGTCATTCCTATAGTGAAGGTCCATTTCATTGGCTTTAGTTGTGTACAGAGTGAAAACCCTTTCCAGTGGGGTGTATACTGCCTCTGATCCACAGACAGGTTCCCCCTCCCTCTCCCCCATTGGATTCAGCTGGATGTTACATGGGTAATGAATTAGAATTGCAATGTGCTTTGTGCTAAATGGACACCAGGGTTCTTCCAAGATCAGGTCAACTGAAACTGATGAAAGTTGTGAATCATGTCGAAGCCCCTTGGTGAAACTCTCCCGCCCGTAGCATTTGCTCAGGGTTTCCCATTCAGTGCTATGTTGCCCCAATGTTACAGTGATTTTAGATTTACCTACCTACTATCAGCGATTATCAGTTCAACACTCAGCGGGATGATGGAGTTGGAACTGGTTCATCAGTGTCTTGCAAGCTGTTCAGGTCGTTACACGGTGCGTTGGGGTGGAGCGCGGTAACACGGCAACAGAATTCAGAATAAAGTGGAACAGAGAAAGTGTAGCATAGGTAGGCCATCGGGCGCGAGATCATAACGAGGTCGATTGTGAGGCCAAGCGTCCAACTTAATTGACATCTCAGTGGGGAGAAGCCATCTTTGAGTTTGAGCCCGGGAGCACGTGCTTTCAGGCTTGTGTGTCCTCTGCCCTGGGGAAGCAGGGTGGCAGAAGAGAGGATAAGTCTGGGGTGGATAGGGTCTGTGATTATGCCGGCTGCTTTACCTTTTCAGAGAGAAGTGCAGACAGATCAAAATGCAACTAAAACTGAACAGGTTTACCATTTGTTCTCAGGGTCTTAAAGGATTTACAGGAAGCCCAGGAAGAAAAGGCATTCGAGGACCACCAGTAAGTATTGAACTTTGTTCCATGTGTCCCTCCAGGTGGGCTGGACATCAAGCACAGTTTTATACTCATAATATCTGCACTTCATTTTAATATACAGTACCCATAATGTTTCGATTCCCTATTGGGCGCTGTTGGATTACAGTCTAAATTGTCATTTTGATTGTGCATTAGCTTTCCTTATAGGTTGTGATGTTTATATAATCATCTGTTTGTAAATGTTCAGTGATTCAGAGAGCTGCATCTGTATTTTCTGTACTTCAAGGAAATTTGTAAGCCTGATTCACACTGGCATAAATTGAACTGTATCCCAGATTGTTCTTATCAAAAGAATCTCCCTCATCTACCTGAGCTAGTTTTCAGAATGAAAATGACCATCAGGGAAACGTTTATCTATCTATCTGTCTGTATTTAGTGACACAATATGGAGAAGGACCTTCCAGTCCATCAAGCCATGCTACCCCACAACCCAGATTAACCCTAACCTCACCGTGGGATAATTAACCTGCAGCACGTCCTTGGACTCTGGGGGAGACACTGGAGCACCCATTCCACTGGGAGGATTCCTCCCAGAGCAGTGCCGGAATGGAACTGTGAACTCCGAGCCACCCCGACGTCGCGCTAACAGCTACACCTCCATGGCACCCAGTCTTTCAGCTCTTTTCTTGTTCTCCCCTCCCTCCGTGCTGAGAGTTGCTTACAGTTTGAGTTGGAGACCTGCAGCTCTGCTTTACTGTTATACCTTTGTTATGAACGTCTAGTGAAGCAACTACGACCGCAGATTTTCCAACGCTTTTGTGACTTCCGAAGACAATATAATTTCCTTGTCGCTGCGCACGCTGTCCCCTCTGTAGATGAGGGACTGAGGGTAACAGTCTCCAGTTGATGTCGGGGTGTGGGAATGAGGTGAAAGCGGAAGGAGAAACAAGTGCTCTCAGCAGGCGTGAGGGAGGTGAGGACAATACAGGCAGGCAAGTACAATCCAAAGTCCCACAACTTTTAGGGAAGAAGAAACCGGGAACTGTTTGATGCCACTGAGAATACAAAGATGGGAGGGAGTTATACCGTGAGCTCCCTGTTGTCTCCCAGTGGTCCTGGTTTTAATTAAAGATGCCAGATTTACCCCCTTCCCTCTCGCTGGGTGTTACCTACCACCTGTCAGGTTACACTGTTTCCCCTCCCCCACCTTCTTATTCCAGCTTCTTCCCCCTTCCTTTCCAGTCCTGATGAAGGATCTTGGCCTGCAACGTTGACTCTTTATTCCTTTCCACAGAATCTGCCTGCCCTGCTGGGCTCCTCCAGCATTCTGTCTGTCTGTCTTTACATTTCCTTTATCTTCTCTGCTGGCCCATCGGGATTGGATGTCACTCCAAATTCCAGGGGTTCCGGGGATGCCTGATGAATCCGATGTCGGATCGACGAGGAGCCTGCCAGGGCGAGGGGCTGGGCGGTCGTGAGAGGGTGCACCTTTCCACTGGTGACATGGAAAGGTGCTCTCCGTGCCGGGCCCCAACCCCAATGCTGCTTCTCCACGTTGAGCAGTCGCAGGCCGGGGACTGTGAGAGTCGATAGAGATCACTGCCTTTCCTCAAGGAAGCTTTGACCACATTCTTTAACCTGTTGCTTGCCTGATGACTCCCTCCCAAGGAACAGTGGGCCTCTTTCAGGAACCTTATGTGACCTGCTCAACATAAACCAGGTGATAATTGCGGCCCCTGTACTGAGGAAACTCAAGGGATAGCGGATGCTGTCAGCACACAGTTTGCTGGGTGAACTTTGCGGTACGTTCCTCCAGCAGGTTGTTAATTGCTCTCCACTGGGGAGATCAAGGATAACTTTATTCACCAGACACATTTACACGTATTAGGAATTTGCTGTTGTGTGTTAGTGATGCACCATCAATAACTCTCTCTGAGACGTAAAGGCGAGATATCGGCTTTTATTGACTGGAAGAAAGAACAAGCAGTGGCTGACCACCATACTACATCCTGGAGACTGAGAGGCCGGGCTCAGGCCTCGATCGCCTTTATACAGGGGTCTGTGGGAGGAGCCACAGGAGCAGTCAGCAGGGGGCGCGTCCAGATAGGTCTATGTAGTTCACCACAGTTAGCAGCAAAAAAAACAGCATTCAACAATGAATAATGATGTATAAAAAAGCTAATAAAGCCTTTGGCCTGGCAGTAAACAGACACTGATTTACCTGGCCCTCCTGGAGTTCTAATACACTGTGAAACACCTTGGTAAGCAGCAATTCACCCCGAATAGTCTACTAAGCCCCTGTGATGATGTACATTTGGAAAATTAGAGCAGTGAAGGCTTTCTATTTCGCTGTTTGTCCTTTCAAACAAGAATGCTCCTGCTGCAGAGACAGCATCTAGATTGAGGAGATGCGCAGCATCAGAAAACGTGGAAGTTGATTTGATTGTTTGACAAGACTGTTTTCCTCTCACTCAGGGTCCCCCCGGTCCTCCTGGTCTGCCTGGCCCTTTGCTGAAGATACCTGGAGAGGATTTCCAGGTAGGGAGTTGATCTTTTCCTACACTGCGCACAGTTTCTCGTTCGCCGGGCGCCAGCGCAAGAGGGCAGCTCCATTGGGGTCAGTCACGTCCCATTCCTCCCCTTGACCCCTGAGCCAAAGTAAACTGTTACAGTAGATGGTGTGGCCATGAGATCAGTGTCACTGATTCAACATACCCACTACTTCAGCCTCAAGTCCCAGTCCTGCGAACCTAGAAAGATGGACCGCGTGCAATGATTCTCCTTCCTCTCGGGATCAGGGTCATAGTCCCTCAGTGACTGCAGTTGCTGAGTTACAGACTCGGCATAGATTGTGTTCACACCATGCTGAGCAACCCCTCTACCAGCTGCTCCACCGGGGCCAATATGCAGACTGCCCACGTTATGCAAGGCCCTGCAGAAGTTTTCATTGCTCCTGCCTCAACGCAGATCTCACAGTCGCAGGAAAATGAGGCAGCAGCCTGCACAATTTCTCAGCCAGAGAACGCGGGTGAAGAGCAAGTAAACAAGCCCTCCACTGGGATTCTGGTCTAATGCACTGAGGGTTGAAGGGCTTCTAATTCACTGTTGTCACAGACCAAATACTGGATGTACAGAGGGATCTTGGGGTCTAAGCCTGAAAGTGCCCCCACAAGTAGATGGCGGAGTAAAGGTGGCAAATGTTTTGTGCCTGCCGATAGAGTTAGGGCATTGAGCATAAGGGTAAGAAAAACGTGTGGCAGCTATATAAGACCTTGGTTTAGCTATACTTTGAGTATATTGTCCCATTAGAGAAAGGATGGAGAGGTTTTGGGAAAGGACACTGAAGTTTACCAGGATGTTACCTGGTATGAGCTGCCAGGAGAGACTGGACAAACTTGTTTTCTCTGGAAGCTGAAGGGTGACTCAATGTAAGTTGATGATGTTATGAGGGGCATAGACAGAGTCTTCTTACCAGGGTATAAATATCAAAAACTAGAGAGCATGCATGAGGTGAGAGAGGGAAATATTGAAGGAGGTGGTAATAAGGTGGGAGGTATAGAGAAGAATTTCCCCATTCCCATCACTGGAGGCTCCACTGCAACCTGGACAGTCAAGCTGATGCAAGGTATGAGAAGTGGAGGTAGGAATATCACGCACCATTTTTTTGAAATCGTCTATATTTGTCCTTTCAATTCATAATTCAAGTCAGAATGACTGATGCCTAGATGAAGGAAGACAAATTTGCTGGTCTACAAACCAAACAGGTCATCAGTGCCAAGCTATTTGAAAAAAAAGTCTAATGGGACCAGAGGAAATCGTATGGAAGGCATTCAAAGATACTGAAAATGTTCTTGGCAACAACAGAGCACCAGACCACAAGCAGCTGGTTGACAACATGTTTCAAGCATACAAAACCATGAAGTGCAACATGCCACTAAAGATTCATTTTCTGCATTCTCATTTAGACTTCTTCCCTGTAAATCTTGGCGCTGTCAGTGACGAGCACGGTGAAAGGTTTCACCAGGACATTGCGGTCACAGAGAAACTGTATCAGGGCAACTGGAACCCATTAGTGCTGGCTGATTATTGTTGGACACTTAAGTGAGAAGCCTCAAACACTGAGTACAAATGAAAATCCACAAAACGTTTTTTGTCTTGTTGAGCTATTGCAAAGCGCAATATTTATATTCAATAGAAGTCAATTTCTATTTCTCCAAATTCCTAAATGATACGGGTAGCCTTCAAGTATATCTGTGTTCAGCTTCAGGTGGTCTATCATAAACAAAAAAAAATCTGAGGAAGCTACACTTTCAAAAAAATTTATAGTGCAGTGTTATCATCCAGTAGCACCTACATCCACAGGGATGAAGTGTTTTGAGAAGGTGGTGATGAAACATACCGATTCCTGTCTAAGAAGTGACTTGGATCCACTCCAATTTGCCTACTGGAGCAACAGGTCCACAGCAGATGCCATCTCGTTGGCTCTTCACTCAGCCCTGGAACGTCCAAACAGCAAAGATGCAGACGTCAGGATGCTCTTTATCGACTGTAGCTCGGCATTCAATACTATTGACCCTTCAAAGCTACTCAATAAGCTCCAAGACCTTGGCCTCAATACCCCCTTGTGCAATAGGATCCTTGATTTCCTCACTTGCAGACCCCAATCAGTTTAGATTGGTAAAACATCTCCACAATCTCCATCAGCACAGGTGTACCACAAGGGTATGTGCTTGGCTCCTGCTCTACTAGCTTTACAGTTAAGACTGAGTGGCTAAGCACAGCTCCAGTACCATATTCAAATTTGCTGATGTCACCACTTCATGGGTCAAATCACAGCATGGCAGCGTAGTGGTTAGCACAACGCTTTGCAGTGCCAATGATCCGGGTTTGATTCCCACAGCTGCCTGTAAGGAGCATGTACGTTATCCCCGTGACCATGAGGGTGTCCTGCGAGTGCTGCGGTTTACTCCCATAATCCAAAGACTTACTAGTTGGTAGTTTAATTGGTCATTGTAAATTGTCGCGTGATTAAGCTAGGGTTAAATCGGGGAATAGCTGGGAGGCACGACTCGAAGGGTCAGAGGGGTCGATTCCACACTGTATCCCAACAAATAATTCAATACGTACCAAAGGTGGTGACAAACCGGCATAGAGGAGAGAGATTGGACATCTGGCTGAGTGATGCCACAGCAACGACCTCTCACTCAATGTCAGCAAGGCCAAGAAGGCTGTTTATTGACTTCAGGAGGAGAAAACCAGAGGTCCATGAGCCAGTCCTCATTGGTGAATCAGCGGTGGAGAGGGTCAGAAACTTTAAATTCCTTGGTGTTATTAGTTCAGAGGACCTGTCCTGGGCCCAGCACGTAAATGCGTTTACAAAGACAGAACAGTATGACATGGCTATAAGCACTGGAGCCCCATGTGGGACTGTATTGGTCCTGAAGAAAGAGAAGAAAGCCTTCAACCTGGAGTGGAGTCATCGGGATGCTGTTTATAGAAGAGCGTTTTTTTAGCAGGCTTTCTTGACGCTCAACCCAGCACAGATGGAAAGCATGCAAGGGAGCTGGCTGGATTCGAACTCGGGAGCTTTCGCTCCAAAGTCCGGAGCTGATGCCACTACGCCACCAGCCGGCTATTGGCCCCGAGGTAATCAGTTTTATATTTGCCAGCAATATGGTAGGAAGTGGAGGTGTCAGGGCCCTGCATTTCAATCTTACCTGCAGCCAGCACGCTTCTCACGTTTCCACTCGCAACCACAGTCTGCAGACTGGTTTCTACTGATTTTGAGGATCTATAGATTTTTTAAAACACCTTAAAACAATGTTGCTTACTGAAGTGACATGTCTGTGACTGTGGATTTCAGCTGCAGTAGTCCTAATCAGGAATATTTGATAATTCCCTTCAGAGCTGCATGCAAAGAATTTCTGGCACCATCTTGGTTCTTACGGTGCACCCACTTCGTTGGATAAATTGTGAACTCACAAAAAAGAATCATATAGTAGAGGTGACTCAAATGACTAAGATAGAATTCTTTAAAAATGTACAGGTGTGTGGATTGGAAGGGTTTTGATGGGTAGGAAGGGATAGGGAGAGAGGGACCAAATGCTGGTCAAGTAAGATTAGCTCAGATGGGCATCTTGGTCAGTATAAACTAGTTGGGCCAGGTGGCGTATTTCTGTTCTCTATGGCTCCATGAGAGATGGGTGAGGCAAATGGATTTTACACAGGGAGTTGTGCGTGCCTGGAACACGCTACTAGGGCTGGTGGTAGAGTCAGATACAACAGTGATTAGTTAAGAGACGGTGAGATAGACACATGGGTGTGCAGGGAGCGGAGGGATATGGATGATATACAAGCAGAAGAGATTTAGTTTAATTTGATATTGTGCCTGGCACAGATATTGTGGGCCAAGTGGCCTGTCCTTGTGCTGTGCTGATCAATGGTTTGTGTAACTTGGTGCCCCACGCCCAGTTACTGATACACTGCACTCCTCTCCAGCAGGTGGCTGTTGTTTCAATTGATGTTCCATTCATGTATAAATTGATGGGGAGTGCAATAATCTGGGCAACGTTTTCATGAAAAGACCTGTTTCTATTGTTGCTCAAGGTAAATTACTTCAAAATTCTGAACATAATTCTTAGAGTGCACCCATATACTTGGATCAATCATTCTTATGATCTGATATTGCTAAGGTTGTTGTGTTGTTCAGTATTTCGAGACTCCTTGGAATGGTGAAATAAAACAGATTGTTGATGGTAACTGTGGAGAAACAAGCTCAGCCTTTGGTAACTTGTCCCAGAACTTTAACTTGTTTCTCTTTCCACGGACGTTACTGGAGTTGCTGACTATTCCCAGCACTTTCTGTTTCCATTTCCCATTTCTAGCATCCAAGCTACCAAAGAAGATCTCATTCTGTTTGGGTCTGGCATCTCCGAGTCTTTCTGTCAGTACCTCCAGTTGAACTTTGTCTTTTTGTGTGTTTCCCTCTAGCCGTCGGTCTGTGGTTTTGTATTGCCATGTGCTCTTGTTTGTTTTCATGCCCCATGTGCCCCTGTCCCCATTCCTGCTCTACTCCAGCCCCTGTATCACTGAGTACTCCGCCTCTCACCTGTCTCTCATTATTACCTGTATTGCTGCCACCCGAGTCTCATTGTGCTCCACCTATCATCTGCCTCTCTGTTTATTGCTCAGTGTATTTCAGTCCTGTGTTTTCACCTGTTTGTTGCCAGATTGTGCCAGTGATTTTCCTGAGCCTTTCCAGCATTCGTATCTGTACTCTGACTGTCTGAATATTGACTCTGCCTGTTTCCTGATTCTGCTTTTGGATTTCTCTGGAATTTTTGATCTGCGCCTGAACTTTGACGCTGACTTTGTGGCCCCCACCCCACCCCCCAAGGATTTGCTACTCAGCTAATATCACAGTGTGCGCAGTACACGGTCTGCGATTGGGTCCCTGCTTCAGCGTCCTGACACTTTCTCAACCAACTCCTGTTTTGAGCAATTTCCTCTGGTGTCGAAGAAAGTCTAGATAAATCGTTGTTTAAATAATTTAAGTTTCTGTACGCTGACACCTGGAAAATGTTTTTTACTCTAAGCATGAAGGCTGTGTTACAGCTCCGCATTGTTACTGCGTATCACACTAGTTGGTTATACCGGATGGCTTTACCACAAATCTCTGGTTATCATCTTCTGTGATCTTTTCAGGGTTGGCATTGTAAAATATCATATCAGTGAGTTAAAACAGAACCTTTAACACTGACTAAGAAAGTTAGCTTTTTTTTCTAAGCTTTATACACCATTGTTTTAATCATCGATCTTTTCAATATATCTTAATTTTAAGTGCCATGACTAGCTCAATGCAGTGGGTCTTGTGACTGGAGTGTCAGAGTAACTTCTTTACTTCCATGCACAGTAAGTTCTTAGCAAACTAGCCAGCACGATCGAGCTCTGGATCTCCGCAGTGTTTGTGAATACCATCTATAGCGCTTGCAACCAGCATCCATTGCCACTGGAACCGCTGTATGTCTGCATTAAGGGTGCTTGGATGTTGACTAAGGAATAGAAAATAGTAAATCATGAACAAATACAGCAAATCATAAATCACTTCCATCTGCTAAATTGGAATTTCCCTGCGGCCAATCTTGATTCCTGCCTCCACTGCTGTTCCAGCATGTCAGTCCATGGCCTCCTCACTTGCCACGATGAGGCCACTCGCAGGGTGGAGGAACAACACCTCATACTCCGTTTCAGTAGCCTCCAACCTGATGGCATGACCATCGATCTCTGCTTCCAGTAATTTTTCCCCTCCCTCTTCCCTCTTCTCTTATTTCCCACTCTGGCCTCTTACCTCTGTTTCTCACCTGCCTATCACATCCCACGGTGCTCCTCCTTCTTCCCTTTCTCCCATGGTCCACTCTCCTCTCCTATCAGCTTCCTCCTTCAGTCCTGTATCTTCCCCACCCTCCAGCCTTTACCCATCACCATCTAGTTAATCCTCCTTCCCCTCCTCCCACTTTTTTATTCTGGTATCTTCCCCCTTCCTTTCCAATCCTGATGAAGGCTACTGGCCCAAAACTTCGACTGTTTATTCCCCTCTGTAGATGCTGCCTGACCTGCCGAGTTTCTCCAGCACTTTGTATGTTGCTCTAGAATAGAGTAAATTATGTTGGTGATTTACAATGATCGAAAAGCACATTGTCTGAATTTGTTGATTTGATGAAGACAGTACGAATCACTGAGTGGGCTGTGCAACGTACAAAATCTCCGGTTGTGAACATGACTTCGCAGTTGCCAGTGCCTCACAAGCTCGGGTGATACAGTTCACAGGCAGGTGGTGCTAGTGATCTGCACAACCTTGACCAAGTACAGGCAGTCATTGTCCTCCCATGTCTTGTGGCTGAAGCCATACATCTAGGGAGCCACAGCAGGGATTTGGCACATTCTGATTCCATATGAGCTTCTGTTAAAAATTGCACCCCTCCAAAGGCATTGAGAAGTGTTAACCCTTGTAATGCTCCTGAGACAAGGAAACCTATAAATATTCTGTGCTTTTGCATTTGTCTCTTCTGACAGCTGATGATGAACAAAACCCGTGGCTTGGATTCCAGGAGCATATGGAAGGCTTTGGAAGCTTTAAATATGGAGATCCGGCATATAGTGGCCCCACCCACTGGAACCAAGGCCAACCCTGCCACGACCTGCAAGGAACTACAACTGTGTCAGCCCCAGCTCCGTGATGGTAAGGACCAGTGCTGGGACTCAGGCCACTTTTCCCTGTGTGCCCCTCCTGTTTGTGGTTGAACACGTGCTTGAACATCTCCCACTTCAAGGGCTGTGGCCCTCGATGGCTCGACAGCCCACAGCATATTTCTGTAAGACTGCCGTCCATATGGGGGAAGAATTAGGCTATTCGCTATGGAGTCATCCCCGCCATTCCATCATCGCTGGTTCACTTTCCCTCACCTGCCTTCTCCCCCATAACATTTGGTGCCCTTACTAATCAAGAACCCATCAAACTCTAAATATGCCCAGTGACTTGGCCTCCACAGCCATCTCTGGCAATGAATTCCACAGATTCACCACCCTCTGACTAAAGAAATTCCTCTCAATCTCTGTTCTAAAGGGATGTCCTTCCATCTTAAGGCTGTGCCCTCTAATCCTAGACCGTAGAAAACATCATCTCCATGTCCATTCTATTTAGATATTTCAATATTCAATAGTTTTCAATGAGATACCCCCCTTATTCTTTTAAGTTTCAGCGAGTACAGGCCCAGACCCAACTAAAGCTCCTCATTCCTGGGATCGTATGTGAGAACGTCCTCTGGACCCTTACCAATGCCAGCTCATCCATTTTTAGATAAGGGGCCCAAAACTGCTCAAAAATACTCCCAAGTGTGGTCTGACAAGTGCCATATGAAACATTACATCCTTGCTTTTATATTCTAGTCCTCTCGAAATAACATTGTATTAACCTCTCTCACCACTAACTCAACCTGCAAGTTAATCTTTAGGGTGTTCTGGACAAGGACTCCCATCCCTTTGTACCTCTGATTTCTGAATTTGCTCCCCATTTGGAAAATAGTATATGCCTTTATTCCTTCTATCAACATGCATGACCGTACACTTCCCTACACTGTATGCCATCAGCCACTTCTTTGGCCATTTTCCTAATCTGTCCAAGTCCTTCTGTAGACTCCCTATGTCCTCAAACCTACCTACTCCTCCACCTATCTTTGTATCATTCACAAACATAGCCACAAAGCCATTAATACCATCATCCAAATCATTGACATATAACAGGAAAAGGAGCAGTTCCAACACCAACTGCTATGGATCACTACTAGTCACCAGCAGCCAACCAGAAAATGTCCCCTTTATTCCCACTCTTTACCTCCTTCCAATCTTCCATCCATGCTAGTATATTTCCTGTAATAGCATGGGCTGCTGTCTTGTTTAAAAGCCTTGTGTGAGGCACCTTGTTAAAGCCTTTTGAGAACCAAAGTGAACAATGTGAACCTGTCAGCCTGACATCAGTGGTGGGAAAGATGCTAGAGTCCATTATTAAGGATGAAATAGTGGCATACCTAGATAACAGTGATAGGATTGGGCCGAGCCAGCATGGATTTACCAAGGGCAAATCATGCTTGACTAATCTGTTGGAGTTTTTCGAGGATGTAACCAGGAAGTTAGACGGGGGAGATCCAGTGGATGTAGTGTACCTTGATTTTCAGAAGGCATTTGATAAGGTCCCACATAAAAGATTGGTGGATAAAATCAAAGCTCAGGGCATTGGGGGGAAGGCATTGACATGGATAGAAAATTGGTTGGCAGATAAAAAGCAAAGGGTAGCGGTGAATGGGTGTTTCTCGGAATTGCAGGTGGTGACTAGTGGGGTGCCACAGGGCTCGGTATTGGGACCACAGCTGTTTACCATTTACGTTAACAATTTGGATGAAGGCATAGAAAATAACATCAGCAAATTTGCTGATGATACTAAGCTGGGTGGCAGTGTGACATGTGATGAGGATGTTAGGAGAATTCAGGGTGACTTGGATAGGCTGGGTGAGTGGGCAGATACTTGGCAGATAGCGTTTAATGTGAATAAGTGTGAGGTTATCCACTTTGGGAGTAAGAACAGGAAGGCAGATTATTATCTGAATGGTGTAGGATTGGGTAAGGGAGAAATACAAAGAGATCTCGGAGTCCTTGTTCATCAGTCATTGAAGGTGAATGAGCAAGTGCAGCAGGCAGTGAAGAAGGCTAATGGAATAATGGCCTTTATTACAAAGGGAATTGAGTACAAGAGCAAGGAAATCCTCTTGCATTTGTACAGAGCCCTGGTGAGACCACACCTGGAGTATTGTGTACAGTTTTGGTCTCCAGGGTTAAGGAAGGATATCCTGGCTGTAGAGGAAGTGCAGCGTAGATTCACAAGGTTAATTCCTGGGATGTCTGGACTGTCTTACGCAGAGAGGTTAGAGAGACTGGGCTTGTACATGCTGGAATTAAGGAGATTGAGAGGGGATCTGATTGAAACATATAAGATTATTAAGGGATTGGACAAGATAGAGGCAGGAAATATGGTCCAGATGCTGGGAGAATCCAGTACCAGAGGGCGTGGTTTGAGAATAAGGGGTAGGTCATTTAGGACAGAGTTAAGGAAAAACTTCTTCTCCCAGAGAGTTGTGGGGGTCTGCAATGCACTGCCTCGGAAGGTAGTGGAGGCCAATTCTCTGGATGCTTTCAAAAAGGAGCTAGATAGGTATCTTATGGATAGGGGAATCAAGGGATATGGGGACAAGGCAGGAACCGGGTATTGATGGTAATTGATCAGCCATGATCTCAAAATGGCAGTGCAGGCTCGAGGGGCCAAATGGTCTACTTCTGAACCTATTGTCTATTGTCTATAAAATTATAGACCAGTGAGTCTTACCTCAGTGGCTGGTAAGCTGATGGAGAAGATCCTGAGAGGCAGGATTTATGTACATTTGGAGAGGTATAATATGATTAGGAATAGTCAGCATGGCTTTGTCAAAGGCAGGTCATGCCTTACGAGCCTGATTGAATTTTTTGAGGATCTGACTAAACACATTATTGAAGGAGGAGCAGTGGATGTACTGTGTATGGATTTCAGCAAGGCACTTGATAAGGTACCCCATGCAAGGCTTATTGAAAAAGTAAGGTGGCATGGGATCCAAGGGGACATTGCTTTGTGGATCCAGAACTGGCTTGCCCACAGAAGGCAAAGTCTGGTTGTAGACGGGTCATATTCTGCATGGAGGTCGGTCACCAGTGGAGTGCCTCAGGGATCTGTTCTGAGACCCTTAGTCTTCGTGATTTTTATAAATGACCTGGATGAGGAAGTGGAGGGATGGGTTAGTAAGTTTGCTGATGACACAAAGGTTGGAGGTGTTGTGGATAGTGTGGAGGGCTGTCAGAGTTTATAGCGGACATTGATAGGAAGCAAAACTGGGCTGAGAAGTGGCAGATGGAGTTCAACCCAGATAAGTGTGAAGTGGTTCATTTTGGTAGGTCAAATATGATTGCAGAATATAGTATTAATGGTAAGACTCTTGGCAGTGCGGAGGATCAGAGGGATCTTGGGGTCCAAGTCCACAGGACACTCAAAGCAGCTATGCACGCTGACTCTGTGGTTAAGAAGGCATATGGTGTATCGGCCTTCATCAATCGTGGAAATAAATTTAGGAGCTGAGAGGTAATGTTGCAGCTATATAGGACCCTGGTCAGACCCCACTTGGAGTACTGTGCTCAGTTCTGGTTGCCTCACTACAGGAAAGATGTGAAAGTCATATAAAGGATGCAGAGGAGATTTACAAGAATGTTGCCTGGATTAGGGAGCATGCCTTATGAGAATAGGTTGAGTGAACTCAGCCTTTTCTTCTTGGAGCGACGGAGGATGAGAGGTGACTTGATAGAGGTGTATAAGTTGATGAGAGGCATTGATCGTGTGGATAGTCAGAGGCTTTTTCCCAGGGCAGAAGTGGTTGCCACAAGAGGACACAGGTTTAAGGTTCTGGGGAGCAGGTAAAGAGGAGATGTCAGGGGTAAGTTTTTTACTCAGAAGGTGGTGAGTGCGTGGAATGGGCTGCCAGTAATGGTGGTGGAGGCAGATACGATATTTTAAGAGACTTTTGGACAGGTACATGGAGCTTAGTAATATAGAGGACCATAGGTAAGCCTAGTAATTTCTAAGGTAGGGACATGTTTGGCACAGCTTTGTGGGCTGAAGAGCCTGTATTGTGCTGTAAGTTTTCTATGTTTCTAACTAACTCTCCTTCCTCTATCCTTCCTGTCATTTCCCCAAAGAATTCCAACAGATTTGTCAGGCAAGATTTTGCCTTAAAGAAACCTTAGTGACTTTGGGCTATTTGATTACATGCCTCCAAGTACCCCAAAACCTCATCTTTAATAATGGTCTCCAACATCTTGCCATCCATTAAACTTTGGCTAACTGGCCTATAATTTCCTATCTTTTGCCTCTCTCCCTTCTTAAACAGCAGAGTGACATTTGCAATTTTCCATTCATCCAGTAACATTTCAGAGTCTATTGATTCTTGAAATGTCACTACTAATGTCTCCATTTTCTCTTTCTGAACCCTGGATGGAGTCCATCTGGTCCAGGTGACTTATCTACCATCAGACCTTTCAGCTACCCAAGCATCTTCTCCTTAATAACAGCAACTACTCTCACTTTTGCCCCCTGATCCTCTCGAATGTGTGGCATATTGCTGTTCTCTTCCATTGGTGCAAAATACTTAGTGAGTTTGTCTGCCATTTCCTTGTCTCCCGTTACTACCTCTCCAACATAATTTTCTAGCTTTAGGATATCCACTCTTGCCTCTCTTTTACTCTTCATATATCTGAATAAAACTTGATATTTCTTTTCTATTATTGGCTAGTTTACCTTCACATT
The DNA here is from genome assembly GCF_030144855.1 of Hypanus sabinus. Classification (NCBI taxonomy): domain Eukaryota; kingdom Metazoa; phylum Chordata; class Chondrichthyes; order Myliobatiformes; family Dasyatidae; genus Hypanus; species Hypanus sabinus. The sequence continues at coordinate 60,777,446 of NC_082723.1, read as the reverse complement.
TCATTTTTCTCTCCTTATTGCTTTTTTCATTGCCTTCTGTTTATTAAAGCTTTTGACTCCTTTAGCTTCCCACTAATTTTGTTAAATTGTATGCTTTTTTTCCTTTCCTTTAATGCTGCTTTGAATTTCCTTGTCAGCCATGGTTGTATCATTATAACTTTAAAATGCTTCCCACAAGAAAATGAATCTCAGGGTTGTATATGGTGACATACATATATGCACTATTATAATAAATTTACTTTGAACTTTGAGCTTTCCTCAACTCTAGGATGATTCAATCATGTGCCTTCTGAATTGCTCCCAGAAACTCCAACCATTCTATTCTGCCATCACCCTGCTAGTGTTCCCTTCCAATCAGCTTTGGCCAGCTCCTCTCTCATTCTTCTGTAGTTCACTTTACTCCACCATAATACTGATACATCTGATTCTATAGCTCCTATCTATCACCTTCTCATTCTCCTCATCATGCTGGAGCTCCAGTTCTCTAACACAGTTTGTAAGGAGCTGCAGCTTATGCTGATGTAGTTATCAGGGAGACTGGAGGTCCTTCTGAAGGAAACACTACTGACCCTGGACCCACTCTCAATGCGCTAGTTATGCACTAATGGACAAAGGAGTAAAGAAACTTGTCTGAAATTTCCCTTAGCCTTTCCTCGTGTCATCTAAGCCTCTTGAGCAGAAACCTCTAGTTAACCACAACAACACTTCCACTCACACAATGACTGATCACACACTAACATTGTCCCACTCAAACAATGACCACTCACACACTAACACTCTCCCCCTCACACAAGAACTGCTCCATTTAAACCTGACCTCTTTATTCGTCCTTGTCAATTGCCTAAAAAATTTCGATGACTGAAGCCAGCTGAAAAGTTCCGAAAGGCCCCAAGCTCTTTCAAAACTTTGCGCTGCCTCACTGAAACAAGTGGCCTGGTGCATTAGACAGTGGAGATTGTTATCAGGGTTTACAGAAATATATTGATCAGCTGGGTAAGTGAGGTGGCAAGTGGTTTAATTGGATGTGAAAGCTGAAAAGACAGCTGAGGATAGGACTTTCATAGTGAATGGTAGGGTCCTGGGAAGTGCTGTAAAACAGAGGAATATATTTATATACTTCCCTGAAAGTGTGTCATAAGCAGACAGGGTATTGACAAAGACTTCATCAGTCAGTGTATTGGGTATCAAAGTTGAGATGTTATGGCACATGTACAAAACATTAGTGAGGTTGCATTTGGAATATTGTTTGGTTTTGGTCACCCTGCTATACAAAAGGTGTCATTAAACTGGAAAGAGTGACAAAATGGTTTACACGGATGTCGCCAGGGCATGAGACGCTGAGCTTTGGAGAGAAGTTGAGCAGATTGTCTCTTTGTCCATTGAGGAGGGACCTCATAGAGGTGTATATAAACATGAATGCACACTGCCTTTTCCCCAGAGTTGGGGAATTAAGAACTGGAAGGCATAATAAGAACCTGCAGTGCAACTTTTTCACCCAGAGTGATCAGTACATGGAATGAGCCGCCAAAGAAAATGGTTGAGGCAGGTACATAAACATTTAAACATACCTCAGATAGGTACATGAATCGAGGGATATGGGCCAAATGAGGGCAAATGGAGCTAGCTTAGGTGGGAATCTTGGTTGGCAAGGATGAGTTGGGCTGAAAAGCCTGTTTCCTGTCTCCCACCCCACCCCCCCCCCCCCCCACCCCCATCCTCATCACATTCTGCAGGGGTTGTATTGAGAGCATCCTGAGCAGCTGCATTGCTGCCTGGTTCGGAAATTGCAACATCTCGAATCGCAAGACCCCGCAGCAGATAGTGAGGTCTCTCTTCCCGCCATCACAGACATTTACACTACGCGCTGCATCCGTAAAGCAAACAGCATTATGAAGGACCTCATGCACCCCTCATACAACCTCTTCTCCCTCCTGCCATCTGGGAAAAGGTTCCGAAGCATTCAGGCTCTCATGACCAGACTATATAACAGTTTCTTCCCCCAAGTTATCAGACTCCTCAATACCCAGAGCCTGGACTGACACCTTACTGCCCTATTGTCCTGTTTATTATTTATTGTAATGCTTGCACTGTTTTGTGCACTTTATGCAGGCCTGGGTAGGTCTGTAGTCTAGTGTAGTTTTTTCTGTGTTGTTTTTTACGTAGTTCAGTCTAGTTTTTGTACTGTGTCATGTAACACCATGGTCCTGAAAAAACATTTTCTCATTTTTACTATGTACTGTACCAGCAGTTATGGTCGAAATGACAATAAATGTGACTTGGCTTGACTTCTCTGCTGTTAGATCTACAAATCCGTAAATGTACAGAGAGATCTTGAAACTCTGACTTCTTCCCTAGAAGTGATAGAATGGGTCCCTAAGAGGCTTCCTGCAAGGATATTTATATTTACCAGCCTAGAGCGACTGCTGCAGTTACCCGTGTTTTTATTGATGATTCTCATGTTTCAACTTTGCACCAAAACACTTAGGGTGATTCATTCATCAACTGTCTTCAGACAAGCCCATAGGAATTCTTAGTGTAATGGTACCGATCTTCCATTCCTGAGAACCATTGGTCCCTATGTCCGGGACAAGCTCTTCAGTCCAGAGCTCAGTCTTCCATAAGGAGCCTGGCTCCCCGAACTGTGTGTGTTTGTGTGTGTGTGTGTGTGTGTGTGTGTGTGTGTGTGTGTGTGTGTGTGTGTGTGTGTGTGTGTGTGTGTGTGTGTGTGTGTGTGTGTGGTGGTGGGTGGTGGGGGGAGGGGTGGTTGCCGTGCCACTCGAGCAGCTGACTACACTCGTGGAACGGTGTTGAGGCCCCAACTCCCTCATACCCTCCTCAATAACTGACTGGTCCATTAGTCCGGGGGGGGGGGGGTGGTGGCCACTGAAAATCTTCATGAGATGGGATCTGTTGTTGGAACAAGGTTCCAGAACGAGCAATGGGTAATGTACCATTTCTTCTCCAAAGGATTCTTTAGAATTCTGCTGCCCCCAGGGAGCTGTGGACCCTGTCGCTTTGAAAGAGGCAGATGCTTGTCTTGGGGAGTTTGAGGGTTATGGGGTATAAAGAGGAGATTGAAATGATGACCTGTGTCAGACCAGCAGTGATGTTTTCTATTGGATGATGGAGTTTGCTGGAGAGGCAATGTGGCCGATTCACATTTCTTATATTATTCATTGTCTCTTTATCAATAAGTGACTACAACCCTTGGTTCTTGTGCCACTTAAAGGGGTCCTCCGGATGTAAAGTGTAAAACAGCTCAGATGTCTGTACACGACGAGGTCCGTAATGTTGGGCATGAACTTTGTGGCTTGTGGCACCTTGTCTTTTACAGCAGTTCTAGATTGAACTACATTATGGACAGTTTTGTCCATTTCTCAGCTTCTATACTATTAGTAGGCCATACGGAATCTGTCTAAATGTTTGGTAGCCCCCGTAAGACAGTCTGCATAATCAAAGACCCCACCAACCCCAGATATTCTCTCTTCTCCCTTCTTCCATCAGGGAAAAGATACAAAAGCCTGAAAGTACAAACCACCAGGCTCAAGAACAGCTTCTAACCCACTATTATAAGTCTGTTGAATGGTTATCTAGCATAATAGGTGGAGTCTTGATCTCATTATGATCTTGCATTTTATTTTTTACCTGCACGGCAATTTCTCTGAAGGTGTTACACTTTATCCTTCATTCTGTTATTGCTTTACCCTGTTCTACCTCAATGCACTGTGTAATTAACCGATCTATATAAACAGCATGGAAGAAAAGTTTTACACTGCGACAACAATAAACCAATATCTACCAGTTGCAGGTCTTTGAAAGTGAAAATTTTCGCTTTCCATTTGTAAAATGTGATCAGGCAAAAACAAAATTTGAGTAATATTTTCTTTGAATTTTTTTGTTAGGTTTCTATTACATTGACCCCAATCAGGGCTGTCCCTATGATGCTCTTCTGGTGTTCTGCAATTTTACAGCTGACGGAGCTACGTGTTTGCCAACCAAGGAGAATGAGGTACTGCAAGCTGAGCAGATAAAGATCGGATGATAGGTTGTGTTGTTATTCCATCATAGAACAGGAGCTATCTCCTGTCCATTAGTGATTGCACAATGATTATGGTTGCAGAGTTCATTATTTAGGGGTAGATTGTTCTTCTTCATCTGGATAAGCTGGAGGAAACAGCAACAAGCAATCTGCTCTGTAGATCGAGCCGTACCATATGGAAGGGGTTCTAAGGAGTTATCAATATTTCAGGTCAAAATCCTGCAACAAATTGAAGGAAAGCTGAATTCTTCTACCAGCAGTAATATCTGGCACATAGAACACCTCCCTAAATCTGAAAAGCAATATTATAGACAACAACACACACAAAATGCTGGTGGAACACAGCAGGCCAGGCAGCATCTATAGGGAGAAGCGTTTCGAGCCGAGACCCTTCGTCAGGACCCTTTTGTGTGTGTTGTTTGAATTTTCAGCATCTGCAGATTTCCTCGTGTTAGCAATATTACAGTGTAGTTCCAGTATCGGAATTATACCGTATGACATCTTTAAGCTATTCTGGACATCACTGCGGTGGGCAAAGCAAACAGATGGAATTCCATTCCCAGACTGAAGGCAACGTGGTCAAGGGAAGTAAAATGGCAGGTACCAGACAAGTATTCAGGCTGTCACTGAGAAAGCAGAGGAGCTGGGGTTCTCCTGCTTCGAGGGGAGAAGGTTCAGGTGAGTACGAAAGATACTGAATATTGCAAGGGGCTTTGATCAGCTGATCCTCCGGGCAGAAGGATTGTGAACAAGACGTAGGTTTGTGATGGGTGTTAAAGCAAATTTGTGAGGAGGTGCAAATAAATACCTGTGCTGTGTACATTGTTCTGGCAGAACAGAGTGCTGGGAGCAGAGTCAGTGTCAGATTTCTGAAGGGAATGCGATAAGTACTTCAAAAGGGAAGTTATGCAAGGCTGGACGAGTGTTTGGGAGGGGGATGTTTCAAAGAGCATGTGAGGTCTGGAAAGGCCAATTCTATTGGTTCCAAGTTGGAGGAAATTGGCTTGCAGGTAGCAAACTATTCTGTTCCTTTTGGCTTTCTTTTTAAAAAGAAAAAATCTTTACATGAATCCTATCACTTTCAACATATTGTCCAGGTACCTCCAAAAGGATGGTTCAAAGAATATTCAAAGAAAAGTACATACCAATGGTTCAGCTCTACTGAGGGAGGATTCTTGGTGAGATAACTTTACAATCCAAGATTTAAAATATTGTTTAAAAAATTACCAGAAATATCAGTGTGCCAGACATTTAATTTCTAGACTTATATTGTCCACACCTTGCTTTGAATTTATGTTCACAGTTTGAATATCCTGGAGTGAATATTGTACAGCTTCGTTTGTTAAAACTTCACAGTACATATGCCAGCCAAAAAATAACCTACAAGTGTAATCCAGGCCTTAATTCATTCAGAAAAGACCACAGGACTATTCAGTTCATGGGGGACAATCGAAAGAAAATATACAATGGATACAAAGGATTCACAATCAACTCTGATGGATGCTTGGTAAGTTTTTGGTATTTTATTAATCAGTCTTTCTTCACCACATGTCAAACATCAATTAAATAAGTCACGGAAGAAACAAAAATTTCAACGTAGAAAGCAATCTGTTTCTCCTTGAGTTTCACTTGTTAACTGCACTGCTCAAGAAGAATGAAGCAATAAAAGTAGAAGAGGACTTGATGGGTATGAGATCAATATAGATTCCCATGGACTGATTTCCTGCTGTGGGAGTCAAGGAGTCAAGGTATTTGCAATCCCACAACGAGAGGGGTGGGGGGAGGAGGAGGAGGAGGAGGAGAGAGAGAGAGAGAGAGAGAGATTAACTCCTGTGGAGCCCTCATTACAAGCCTTTTGCACCGATCGTTTTTGGCCATTGCTCATCGTACGGCGTGTCTTGGGCATCTGAAACCTGGCGGAGCCCATCCCTCTGCAGATGGAGCTGGCCGGACCTCTTGCCCCAAAGTCCAGCGCTGATGCCACTACACCGCCAGCCGGCCCCACAACAAGTGACAGAATGCACTCTGAATACTGGTCTGGGTTCTCGACGAGGACAACAGTGGCCAGGACTCCACTGAATGACAATTTGATTTTTTTACTGTATCGTCTTAGCTGACTTCAAATGAGATGGTTCAGCAATTACATTGTGGACCTCCCTTTCCCCTGACATGCCAACAGCTGTAACGGGTGGGATGTGTCTGTTAGCTCTGTGATGGTGAAACTTCCCTGCACTATGGGACTACGGTTTATCAGACAAAGGGGAAAGAAGTATCATTCTTTGATTTACTTTATCTTTGTATTTTCACTTTAATGTCTTCAATTATTTATGCGTTTTAGGTAATTATTTTACATTGACTGCATCTTTACTAGTTTTTACATGGATTTCAATGACAGACCAATAGGGTGTCATCTTGCTGACTAGCCCACCACCCCATCCATGGCTACACGTGTTCCACAGGTGCAATCATACTGAAACATCACTGTCTTTGAAGTAGAGCCGGCCAGGAGCTGTGGCCAGCCCCTTGTCATTGGGCATTGAAACTCCCAGCCCCACCACTCTGTGTGTACTTCTGGAACAGAAGAACCAGAGGCAGGTGTGGACCATGTGAGTGACTGAAGGAATGTCCACACCAGACACCCATCATGTGTTGTAATTTCTCATAGAGTATCCCATGTGGGCCATTGTAGGGAATTATGCCATGTTGGAACAGAAAGAATCAGGGGTTGAAAGGTTGGATTTGTTGTCAAAGTATGCATGTACAGTACAACTCTGATAGTCGTTGTCTTCAGACAGTCGTGGAATACAGAAAAGCCATGGCAGTCATTGAAAGGAAAGACGTCAACTCCCCCCCCCCCCCCCCCCGCTCAAAAAGGAGCAAGAAACGAACTGGCAAACCCCAAGCATCCCACCTCCTCCCCTGCAAAAAAAACAGCAGCTTGAACACCAAACCCCAGACCCCCCCCCCCAACCCCTCCCGTGCACAAAAACCAACAGATCACCTACCCGGAAGATGGCAGCCAGAAAATCAAATACCCCAGCCCTCCAAAAGAAAAACAGCGACAACATCAAACCCTCAACCACCTCCCCTGCAAAGTCCGGGAATGCAGGACTAACTTTGTGTTCGCTTTAAGTGAGGTGCACAGATATCACGTGATGATGTATGTAACTCACATATGTATACATATAACCTGTAATGAATTATTGAAACTAACAAGAATGCTTAATCAACTAATATTACTCAAGATTACTCAAATATTATTTAAATATTTAATACATAACAATGAACAGTTTGAACGCTTGCTGTTGCTGTGGCTCTGAAAAGGAAACTCCCTAAGATGCTTTTATGAATTTTGTGAAACACATACAAATTTTTGGAAGACTCGTATGCTTCATTTAGTCATCAACTCAGGCAAGTTAGGAAAGACATAGCTATTTATTAGAATTACTCACAAAGTTTAATAAAATCATTCTTTGATTGCAAGAAAATTATGTCAATTTTATCAAAGTCAAATCAGTCATCTCCACATTTCTATCCAAGTTAACACTATTTCAGTGCAACATTGGCTGTCACAACCTTTTCCAATTTTTGAGCCTCTGAGTTGGAAGAGGAAAAAAGCATATCAGATGATGATCTTCAGTTACACTGTGCCCACTTGGGTGAGCTGCAAAAAGACATGTCAGAGAGATCTCAACTCCTCCCTTGATCCAAATTCCAGAATGGGAACACTTGGAATTAACAGGAAGGAAGAAGGAAGAACTGATCTTGCTATAACATTACTTTACACTGAAGCTGGGGTTCAAAAAATCAAAGCAAGGCATTGAATTGCAGAAAGGAATCTCTGAATGCTATCCTACATTGTGGAAAAAGGTCAAAATGCTCCTTAAAAAAACACGAAATGCTGGCAGAACTCAGCAGGCCAGACAGCATCTATGGGAGGAGGTAATAATGATGTTTTGGGCTGAAACCCTTCATCGGGAGGGTTCTGATTAACCCCTCCTGATGAAGAGTTTCGGCCCGAAACGTCGTCACTACCTCCTCCCATAGATGCTATCTGGCCTGCTGAGTTCTGCCAGCATTTCGTGTTTTTTATTTATTTCCAGCATTTGCAGATTCACTCGTGTTGCCTCTAAGTGCTCCTTATTGCCTTTTCAACATCATGTTTAGCGGAGCGTGGTTTCAGTCCAGTAACGATGAAACAGTCTGCAAAATGTGGACCTGAGACTCTGTGACATTCAGCCTGTTGCTGAGAAGCTGATATCACTGCAGCAAACCCATCCATCTCACTGAAAAGTAAAAAAACAGTGAAGTATTGAATAGTTGGACTACTAATGAATGCTCTAAAATTGTTGATGAAAATCATTTGCACTGAAATTAAATTAAGAAATAATTTGTAAATATTTGTAGCTTTAAATAAGATTTGAATAATTTTTACAATTATTTATCTTTGCTTTGAATTTACAGTTCCTATTTTCATTCTCTGTGCATCGTAAATCAAAATTCTTTATAGTTTTTATGTAATTTCCTGAAAGGGAGAGGGGGCACTGGGAATATGGTCTGGGAACCAAGAGGGAATAACCCAAAATAGTCTGAGAACCACTAGACTCTGGTTGGATTACCTTTATTATCTAATAATTTGTGGAAATATTTCTAGAATTGATGGAATTTTGGGAGGTGACAGTGTAACCACACTCTCCATAGTCACCTTTCTAAAAACATTAGGATGCCGGGTAATACAGTGGACTGAAATGCTTGAACATATAGACATTAAGAAGAAGGATGTGCTGGAGCTTTTGAAAAGCATTAAGTTAGGTAAGTCACCAGGACCAGATGAGATATGCCCCAGGCTACTGCGGGAAGCGAGGGAGGAGATTGCTGAGCTTCTGGTGATGATCATTGCATCATCAATAGGGACAGGAGAAGTACCAGAGGACTGTAGGGTTACAAATGTTGTTCTCTTGTTCAAGAAAAGGAGTAGAGATAACCCAGGAAATTATAGAGCAGACAGACTGACTTCAGTGTGGGCAGGTTGTTGGAGAAGATCATTGGATGAGCATTTGGAGAGACATAATCTGATCAGGGATAGTCAGCATGGTTTTGTCAAAGGCAGATCATGTCTTACGAGCCTGATCGAATTCTTTGAGGATGTAACAAAACACATTGATGAAGGTAGAGTAGTGATTGTAGTGTATATGGATTTCAGTAAGGCATTTGATAAGGTTCCCCATGATAAGGCTCCTTCAGAAAGTAAGGAGGCATGGGATCCAAGGAGACCTTGCTCTGTGCATCCAGAATTGGTTTGCCCACAGAAGGCAAGGGGTGGTTGTAGATGGTTCGTATTCTGCATGAAGATTGGTGACCAGTGGTGTTCCGCAGGGATCTGTTCTGGGACCCCTCCTCTTTGTGATTTTTATAAATGACCTGGATGAAGAAGTAGTAGGGTGGGTTAGTAAGTTTGCTGATGGCACAAAGGTTGGGGGTGTTGTGGATAGTCTGGAGGGTTGACAGAGGTTACAGCAGGACTGGGCTGAGAGGGGCAGATGGACTTTAACCCAGATAAATGTGAAGTGGTTCATTTTGTTAGGTCCAATTTGAAGACAGAATATAATATAAAAGGTAAGACTCTTAGCAGTGTGGAAGATCTGGGAATTTTGAGGTGCATGTCGATAGGACACTTAAAGCTGCTGCGCAGGTTGACAGTGTTGTTAAGAAGACGTATGGTGTGTTGGCCTTTATCAAACATGGGATTGAGTTCAAGAGCTGTGAGGTAATGCTACAGCTATATAAGACCTTGGTCAGAGCCACTTGGAGTACTGTGTTCAGTTCTGGTCACCTCACTACAGGAAGAATGTGGGTAATACGGAGAGAGTACAGAGGAGATTTACAAGGATGTTGCTTGGATTGGAGGGCATGCATTATGAAAATAGGGTGAGTGAACTTGGCCTTTTCTCCTTGGAGCGACAGAGGATAAGAGGTGACCTAACTGAGGTGTATAAGATGATGAGAGGCATTGATCATGTGGATAGCCAAAGGCTTTTTCCCCAGTGCTGAAATGGCTAACACGAGTGGGCATAGTTTTAAGGTGCTTGGAAATAGGTACTGAGTGGTGATGTGTGGAATGCACTGCCAGCAGTGATGGTGGAATAGATACAACAGGGTCTTTTAAGAGCCTCTTAGGCAGGTACATGGAGCTTAGAAAAATAGAGGGCTAAGCAGTAGGGTAATTCTAGGCAGACTCTGGAGTAGGTTACATGGTCGGCACAACTTTGTGGGCCGAAGGGCCTGTAATGTGTTGTAAATTTCTATGTTCTATGTTCTATAAAAGTGAGATTTCACCCTTATCGGCCTCTCTATTTACTCTTATTTTTGTTTATTATTGGACTCCCCAATTGCTCTGGATCTGCTCTCCTCCACTGTTTACACTGTGACTTCCATGAAGACAGGAGTCAAAATATTTGCTTAAGATTTCTCTGCTATTTCTTCATATCCCAACATATTTCTCCTGTTTCAGGTTTTAAGGGAGCCATGGGAACAGTAGTTTTATATATATCTCTATAGAGGAATTTCAATTTTCTATTTTTTGTTTCTCACTAAAACGTTCTTGCTCTCTATTTCTCCTTTATCAGTTTCCTGGCCCTCTTTTAGCTGAGTTCGTGAATGTTTCCAGTCCTTGGGTTTACTGCATTTTCTGGCAAAGTCACAAGCCTTTTTTTTTAAATGTCCATTTCTATCTTTAACACATTTTGACTGCGGGACCGTGTTCCTCAGTGTGTTCCCGCAAGAGCCAGGGCATCCTGCTGTCAGAGCCTCGAAGCTTCTTCCCAACATCCCTCATTGAATCCATTCCAAAAGCTGTTCAATACATTGGAAATCATTCAGAACAACATCAAATGAAAATTGTTTAAAATAATTTATTAAGATAGAAATTAATTTAAAACATACAATCAATAAAATAAGTAAAGAGAAACATGATTTTTCATTTAAAGCTGGCAACCCTATTCAAATGAATGTGCTTGTGTTACGAACATCAGTCATGGCTGGTGTGAAGCTGAGGGACCAGATGTCTGATCTTCTGCTTGTTCCTGTGTTGTAATGTGCAGATGTGAAAACCTTGAGCAAGCTGGCCCATCTACTGTAATTAGTCAGAGTTAGAGCCAGAATCAGCCCACTAAATCCGCACCGACCATTAAACACCAATTTACACCAATCCATTTCCTAATCCCATCTTATTCTCTAATGTCTCCATTAACTTCTCTGAGCTTCTAACTCTCATCTGCACACTAGAGGCAATTTAAATTAATGACCTGCATACCTGCAATTTAAGTTACTACCCAATTAAGGTACTAACTTGCACATCTTTAGTAACCGATTGAAAGCCATGGGGGTCTCGGAGAACATGTATACCCACAGCTGGCCGGTGGTGTAGTGGGAACCGCACCAGACTTCGGGAAAGTGAGCACAGAAGGCATTGACCTCATCTGGAGGCGAAGTCTTGTATTGCCTATGTTGCTTGATTTTGTTTTGTAAGAAGTGGTAGTATTCAGGCCCTGTCACAACTGTCATGCATCCTTCATTATTTCAAGTTTAGTCCAGAATTACCACTTCATCCATGAGGTGGCTTTCCAGAGAACATACCTGGACTTCTTGTAACTTCCTTGGTCACCGGACTTGAATGCCTCTGACCTGGCTGGACCTCAGCAGATTGTAGATTACATGGTTCATCCAGGGCTTCTGGTTGGAGACTACTCTGACTGGTTTTGTGGGGACACACTCGTCTACAACTGTTCTAGTAAAGTCTGTGACAACAATGGTTTATTCATTCAGATCTACAGATGAGTCCTTGAATATGGCCGAGTCCATTGACTTGAAGCAATCCCTTAGCAGCTTCCCACGACCACCTCTTTGTTGTCCTAATCTCTGGAGCTTTGCTCCTTAGCCTCTGCCTGTATGCAAGTAGGAGAACAGCCAAATGATCTGATTTACCGAAACACATGGAGAAGTTGGCACTCTTTATATTAATATAACAGTGGTCTGGTGTGTTGGGATCTCTGGTGCTACAGGTTATATGCTGAGAGTAATTGAGTAGGGCTGTCTTCAAACTAGCTTGGTTGAAGTCTCCAACTATTCTTGCCCATGTATGATTGAAAAAAGTCATTTTACTCTCATTTAATGTGTTATTTATTCCATGTTTCTGGTCATATGTATAAATATTATATTTCTCTGCCCAATTATAACTATTATAATATTTTAACAATAGGCTAATTTTAATGTCTTGTTATTCTGTTTCAGTTGAATGACTCTGGGCCTCACACAGTTGAGTTTGAAGTCACTACCAATGAAGTTGACCTACTCCCTCTGAGGGATTTGGCAGTGTTTAATAATGGTGCAGAAACTCAGGAATTTGGCTTTTCTATTGGCCAAGTGTGTTTTTATTAATCAGTCCAGCCTCGGGGAAGCCGTTTCAGTTCATGAAACCTGAGTCAACCAACCTTGGTGGTGCAGGAAACCCTGGCATTGCAGGAAAAGCACTTTTTTCCAATGGCAATTTTGTAAAGATTTTGGTTATCTCTCTGAGGTCTTGATGAATATTTTGGACTAACTCCCTACTGAATGGCCAAATGTTGTTTACATTAACAGTGCAACTCGAAAACATTCGCTGGCAACTTTTTCAGCCATTGCCACCAACCCGTGTGTTGAACTGTGCTGTTTAATGGTCAAAGATGGATTACGGTGTGTCCCCGTGTTCAATTCTGCACTTAAAATGAACTTTTCAAGACCAGTTTACAGAGCGTTGATCTGGCAGTTTACAAAGGAGCTTATGTATATTGAGCTGTTTGGAAACAGTTGAATAAAACCATTGCTATTTGTCAGTACTTTACCATTTATACTTCACCTAAACTTTAACTTCCCAGATGTTAAATGTCGGGGTCTCAAAATCATTTCCATGTTTCATCCTGAACCATCAGAGCTTTGTTCTTAAGCAGTAGCTGTGATGCCACAGGGAATTTCCATGTACCTACTGAACCATTGTCTCAATTTTGTTGGTGGATTTGATACAGTTTTCCAAAGTTCAGAATAAGACAGCCGAACTATTTCAGTGGTGACGTAACTACTGGAATTAAATGATGCAATGATGTTTTCTGGTACACATTCATAGATAATTCATCCTTTTTTTCCTGTTCGGAAGGCATTCTATTGAAAAGTATTTCATGTATACAGCACATTGTACAGTTGATCTGTAGTGAGCATGAAGAATCTTCCAAGAGAGAATGATCTTGTTATTTTTGTCATTGACTATGTTGTAAAAGCTGATCGATCTGACTTGCCCATGTTGTGGGTATCTTCTGCATACTCAGTGTAGCATTATGAACGAAATCTCTGTTGTCATTGCATTTCAAGACAAAAAGATAACCCGACTGATGCTCAAACCCTTCTGTGGAAGAAAGACAACATTGTGCACAAAGCCTTCGCTAGCTTTGCGATCTTTGCACATTGGCAAACTTGTCTTAACTAAACGAGTCTTCATTTTAATCTTCTTGTTCTGTTTTGATACCTATATGATTTATGCTTTTTTTGTACATTAGGCACATTTAGAGCTCCCTCTGTAATATTGATCATGTACAATAGTCCAAAGAATTGCTGGAATTAAAACCAGACAGGCTACGCCAGAATACTTAGCTGACAAAGGACAGCTGTTCTGTGTTTTTCAACAAAAACCACTGTAGCTCTTGTCATTTTCCGTACCATGCGTCCTGGTGCTTACACAATGATTCTAAATGAAAGTAATATGCTGGTCATTTTTGCTGATAAGAATGTGTTTTGTTAATAAATCTACCTTTAAAATGATGTGCTGAATGATGTCTCTACATTCCTCTCACTTTGTTGTAGAAGCTAATTCTGCTGTAGGTAACTTTAATTGGAATCAAGTTTGTTTCGGAAAACTTCAATAACTTCAGATATGGTTTCTATCTTACATTGATATACCTCTTCAAAGGAAAGAGGAAATTTATGTGAATGTTCATGAATTATAGAACAGGAAAAAAACTCAAGTATTAGCTTATGCCAGCGGGAATACTGGGGATCTCAGAAAACATTTTCACCCAGAGAGTATGGTGAGAATCTGGAACGTACTGCCTGAGGGGGTGGTGAAGGCAGAGGCTCTAACAGCAAAGAAGCATTTAGCTGAACATGTGAATTAACTTGACTTTATTTCTTACATCCTTCACATACATGAAGAGTAAAAATCTTTACACTACATCTCCGCCTGAGTGTGCAATGTGCAAATTGTAGTAATTTGTAATAAATGGTATGTACAGTAAGATGTACAACAGAATAGCCACTATAGCTTAGAAATACAATTATATCAGCGTGAATTAATCAGTCTGATGGCCTGGTGGAAGATGCCTGTCCCAGAGCCTGTTAATCCTGGTTTCAATGCTACGGTACCATTTCCCAGACGGTAGCAGCTGGAACAGTTTGTGGTTGGGGTGCCTCTGGTCCTTTTTACGCACCTGTCACTGTAAATGTCCTGAATATTGGGAAGTTCGCATCTACAGATGCGCTGGGCTGTCCGCACCACTCTCTGCAGAGTCCTGCGATTGAGGGAAGTACAGTGATGCAGCGAGGATGCTCTCAATTGTGCCCCTGTAGGAAGTCATCAGGATTTGGGGACTCATGCCAAACTTCTTCAACCGTCCGAGATGGAAGAGGCACTGTTGTGCTTTTTTCACCACAGAGCCGGTACGTACAGACCAAGTGAGATCCTCGGTGATGTGTATACCGAGGAACAAAGTTGTTTACCCTCTTAGCCCCGGACCCTGATCCCCAGGTCCTAGACTCCAACCCCAGATCTCAACCCCAATTGCCATTGCAAAGAAGGTGATTGGACAAGTGCTGGGAAATGGCATTGGTAAGGCCAGTACAGGAAGAACAGCACAGGCAAAGTTGTATGGTCACAATGGTATGGTCAGTACAAGAGGGGGAGCATAGACACAATGGTATGGTCACGTTGCTAAGGTCAATGGAAAAAGAAAAACACAGATGCAATGGTATGGCCATAATAGTCACATTGGTATGGTGAGTACAAGAAAGATAGCATAGACATAATCGTTGGTCACATTGGTACAGTCAGTACAAGAAAGGCAGCACAGACAGAATGGGTTAAAGGTCCTGCTTCCATGTCCTACTGCACAAACAGTGATGACTAAGTTAGATATATCTTTCTTTCCCAGGGACCTTATGAAGGGAAAAAGATTGGTGAAAATTGTGTTGAGCAGTGGGGTTGAACAGGGAGATTTAAAACTTTAATGTTTTACATCATAAAGGAGGAAAGTAGGTTTTTGGGAAGGAATTGGTAAACACTGGCAGCTAACGATGTGTCACCTGTTACGGAGCAATTGAATTTAAGGATAATCCTGAGGATGAGTTGGACAACAGATGCGAGTAGGGTTCTAGGAGATTAAAGGAATGGAGAGGGATGAGATAATGGAGAGATCGGAAAACCAGCTAGAAAACTTTAAAATGCAGGAGGCACAGAACCAAATTCACAAGTTTACCAATGACAAGATTTGATGGTGTTACGTACTCGTGACACATGACAGTGGTACCCTTGTCACAATACTGGGGTTGAAGCTATACTGCACTTGAGGTAATGGTCTTGTGATGGTGGAGTGACGTCATTTTCCTGCCAGTAGAGATCATGTGACAGGATTTTTTTCAGGTTATAAAAGGAAGACCCCACCCTGTGAGGAGGGGCAGTTCGTGGCTGGATTTGCCAAGTTGACTTCATGCCACTGCATGATTTAATGTGATGACGCAGTTTAGTTGAAAGATGAAGTTTTATCTGGTGCCTAAAGTTTAAAAGGTCATTGCCAGCAGGTTCTTTACAATACTGCTAGTTTGAGAATCAGTGAAGAGTGAAGATCGGAGTTCGGGAGTTAAAGATCGAAGAGAATCGATTTCTACGGTGAAACGGGTTCGATCTTATTTAATCCTTATTCGGAAAGGAATTCGTTGACTGTTCTCATGTTAATCTCTGCAGGATAGCAGAAGATTGAGGAAAGTGTGATAAAGGAAAGGTCAGTGCCTTTAAGCCATTTCATTTCGTTTCGTTTCGTAAATTCTTCGTGGGAAAAGTTCAACGCCAGGGATCGAAGCAAAGCGACGTGAAAGAGAATTTAAGTCATCTTATAAAGTCTCTCCTTTTAAATGGACTGTGAACATATCGAACTTTTGGCAATACCACTTTAAAGAACCGTTTTTGCAATATCGCTTTAAGAACTGTTTGAGCTGCCGCACAGCAGTTGATTTCCGGTTACGTTAGTGTTTGTTTACTTTTGGGGGGTTTGTTTTCTGTGTTTAATAAACGTGTTGTTTGTTATAAAAAACCCTTGCCGAACTCATATATTTATTGTTGCCTGAATACGTAACAATGGATAAACAGATCTTGGTCCAAGTGAGCCCACAGGTAACTGGGTGCCCTGAAGTTTATAGAAAGCAAAAGAAGGGAAACTAGTCAGAAGTCATTGAAATCATCATCTCTAGAGCTCAGCAAGGTGTGCACATAGGTTAAGCCACAGATAATTTGGGGAAGGGTGCTGCTGGAGGGAAAGTGGACATGGACCATCTTAATCTAGAGATCCAAAGCTCAACTCAGATGAAATGTGAAGTTCATGAACCAGTGGGTTTAACTTTGACATTTCCTGTGCAAATTCCGCCGACTTTCCAATACCTTTGTGCGGCAATTTGGATAGACAACAGCAAATTAAAATCAAATAGCACTAATAAACTTTTTCAAACTGAACCCGTCTACAAAGGGAAGATAAGTGCTTGTTGTGTAGCAGGTTAACAAATGTCTGGGTTGTCTTTGGAAACTCCGCGGAAGCCAAGTCCAAGCAGAGCCAACAGAGGAAATGAGGCAAACCTAAGCTGGGTTCAGCACTGGGGAAGGGAAATGCTAGCAGGGGAGACACTACCAGCACAGTGTAGAATTCTGGATTGGAAAGGAGGTCAGTTCGAAAGGGTACTCCGAATAACTGAAGCTTAGCAGGAGCAACTGTCAGGAGGGGATCTAAAAGGGGATTAGTAATTAAATAACAGGGACCCTTCTGAGTTGATTTCCTGCACAGTTTGGGAGCTATTCGGAAGCAGACTTTACAACCGTGTTGGAAGCCACCGTCTGTAGCCCTAACCAGATGCTGGCCACGGAAAAATGCACAAAAGTCCTAGACGTCACATCCAAATCTTCCTTTATTGTCAGTTGACACCCACATCCAGACCCTCCACATGCGAGCACGTTACCTGCACAGATAGACCTGGCGTGAAAATAGCAGAGTTTGGGAATTCTCATGGAAATTGGATTGCAAAGGGAACAGAAAATGCTGCTTGTTAATCTGATTGGTTACATTGTAAAATTACTTGGATTGAGTTCTATTTTTAAAATAATATGGAATTCAAGCTCTTTAATGTATATTAGAGCGTAACATCTATGAAGTACCAACGTATATGTAACTGGGTCACCATTACAGCTAGCAAGGCCACTGGCGATGGTGATAGTGACCATAAAATGTTACTTGAGCCACTTAACACCCCATTTACCAGGAGGTATTGTAGTCATTCCTATGCTCATTGACTCTGGTAATCATATAGTGCCAGTACAGATTTTAAACCTCTCTCGAGAGGATGTATGGCTCGCGCCTAGGACCCGGCTGGGTATCCTGTCAAAGGTGAAGTGCGTAGATCGTGATCAACAATGTGCAGTAAGATTTCAGCGCCCTGTGATGCACCATCAATAACTCTCTGAGACATGAGGTGAGATATCGGCTTTTATTGGCTGGAAGAAAGAACAAGCAGTGAGTGACCACCATACTACATCCTGGAGACTGAGGGCCGGGCTCAGACCTCAATCGCCTTTATACCGGGGTCTGTGGGAGGAGCCACAGGAGCAGTCAGCGGGGGGGGGGGGGGGGTGGGGGGGGGGAACGTGTCCAGACAGGTATATGTAGTTCACCACACCCTGTGAGAACCATCCCACTCCAGCTCTCCAAGGAGACTGCAAACTCCAGTAACTCAGGCCAGCTCACCCCTGGGGCATGAATCAGATTCTGAGGGTTCAGAAAATGGTATGATATTGGTAGAAGATACGTCAGAACAGGGTGTACAGAGTCTTGACCCTAGCCTAGACTGCATATCCTCTGAGAGTATGACACCTTCTAGAACTGAGACTGGGGAGCCGGCGACTGCTAGTGCAGAGGCAGAGGTCGTTAGCCATCCTGAGACAGCACCCCGCAGGAGTAAGCGAGTAAATGCTGGACAGCACCCTCACCCACATCGCAAACCAAGGTCAGTCCTTGATTAGGGTTAGGGTTAGGGTCCATCAGTCCAACAGCAGTGTCTGAGATGCCAGCTAGTCTTAGTTCAGTTCTCTTTCGAGAAGCAGTTAAAGAGGTTAAGAGTACCCTTGCAGTGAGCGAGTAATCGAGGACAAATACTTGAATGCAGGGAGAATGTAACCGGGTGACCGTCAAACCTTATCCATTATCGTTAAAAGTGTACTTAGGCATCCATCTGGGTAATGCTAGAATAGTTGTCTGTGCCCTTAAGTGGAGACAGTGATGTCATTACACACGCACGGGATAGTGGGAAGACCATTTTGTTTTCGGCAGAAGGAACTGGTGGGGCTTTGGGATTAAGTTCCTCCCAGAGATACTGGGCGTGGTGAGGAAAAGTGAGTATTAATTGACAATATCCATGTGAATTCATTTATGCTTGTTGGCAAATCGAGATTATCGGTACTCTGACATGTTTTACATGTGGATGCTTTAGACTTTCACGAGTGAAGGCACTGGCGCTGGATAGCGTGGCTTGCAAAGTTCCTCACCGGTCAAGTGGGTCAATCTTCCTGTAATTTAACTAGCAAGCAATATCTTGTAAAAGTTGTGCCGAAGTGTACCTTTTGTCTAACTTTATTGTCTCATGACTGTTTGTGAATGTAACCACATAACGTGAACGTTTAGCCTCTGTTTGGAAGTTAAGCATGTGTGTATTAAAAGGGAGTAGACGTCTTAGAGGGGCTGTATTCGCTTACATTTTTCGCTGCTATGTATAAGGTACAGGGTTGGTGGGATTCTAATGTTGTTTGTATAGTGTTCCTTCAGAATTGCCACTACCGTATTAGTTTTGTGCAGTTTGCTTTATGTATTTTTATACTGCATACGCAATCCGTCGATACACAAGGGTGTGGATCGAAGGTTAAACTGAGATTGTAATGGCAGGAACTGGTTGTAAATTAATTTGTTTTGTTTTAAGATCTTCTTCCGGCACTAAAACATCTAAAACAGATAAAGGAATTAAAACCCAAAAGAAATATTTGTTGTCCTGAGTGTGTACTTTTCCCCAGGCTACAAAATACAATAAATATTTTCCACCAAATATGTCTTCCTAAACCATTAAACCACTGGGAATCCTGTACATATCTCTTGGAACTGCAACATTTTTAGAATTGACATAATCCAGTCAAGAGGAGGAAGGAAGAATCCTGAAGACTTCGGAAGCAAGAATACCACGGGTTTCTTGAGAGTTATAAGGTGGCCAGAATGGAAAGCTAGATAGGGACATGGGAAGCCCTGGGCAAGTAGGATTAAGGAAAATCCCAAGGCATTCTACAGGTATATGAGGAACAGGAGGATGATTAGAGTGAAGGTAGACTGATCAGGGATAAAGAGGAAACATGCTTAGGTTTGGAGGAGGTAAAAGAGGTCCTTAATGAATTCTTTGCTTCAGAATTTGCCAGTGAATTCCCATCACCTGCTTGCCCTTCCTGGCAATCTGACTGCACGCTATCTATCTTATCCTGATTCCCTTCACTCCGGTTCCCAGCCCCCTGCCAAGTTAGTTTAAACTCTCCCCAACAGCTCTAACAAACCTGCCCACGAGAATATTGGTCCCCTTGGATTCAGGTGCAACCCATCACTTTTGAACAGGTCATACCTCCCCCAGAACAAATCCCAATCATCAAAGAAACTGAAGCCTGCCCCCTGCATCAACTTCTCAGCCACGCATTTATCTGCCACATCATCCTGTTTCTACCCTCACTGGTGTGAGGCACAGGCAGCAATCCAGAAATTACTACCCGGGAGGCCCAGCTACTCATCGTTCTACCTAGTTTTCTAAATTCTCTTTTCAAGACCTCATTGCTTTTCCTTCTTATGTCTTTGGTACCAATATGTACCAAGATAACTGGCTGCTCCCACTCCCTCTCCAAAATATTGTGGACGGGATTTGAGACGCCCCTGACCCTGGCACCTGGGAAGCAAAATACCATCCAGGTGTCCCGTTCACGTCCACAGAATCTCCTGTCTGTCCCCCTAATAAGAGAGTGTCAGGGGGCAGATGTAAGAGTAGTTGCTATTACTAAGGAGAAGGTGCTTGGAAAGAGCATAAGACTATTAGACCATAAGATATAGGAACAGTATTAGGCCATTTGGCCCACTGAACCGGCTTTGCCATTTCATCATGGCTGATCCAATTTTTCTCTCAACCCCAATCTCCTGCCTTCTTCCTATAACCCTTCATGTGCCAACCAATCAAGAATCTATCAACCTCTGCCTTAAATCTAAGAAGACTTGGTCTCCACACCGGCCTGTGGCAAAGAATTCCACCGATTCACCACTCTCTGGTGAAAGAAATTCCTCATCTCCATTCTCAAGGGATGCCCCACTAACCTGGGCCAGTGTCCTCTGGTTTTAGACTCTCCCAACATGGGAAACATCCTCTCCACATCCACTCTATCAAGGCTTTTCACCATGTGATGGGTTTCAATGATGTCACCCTTCATTATTCTGAATTCCAATGAACACAGGCCCAGAGCCATCAGACGCTCTTCATACGACAAGCCATTCAATTCTGGGGTTAATTTCATGCACCTGCCTTGACTATATACTTTCCAAGACTGTATTCCATCTGTTATTTCTTTGTCCATGCTCCTAATCTGTCCAAGTCTTTCAGTCGCCTCTCTACTTCCTCAAAACTACCTGCCCCTCCACCTATTCTCATATTGTCCGCAAACTTTGCAAATAAGCCATCAATTCCATCAACCAAATTATCGACATATAATGTAAAAAGAATTGGTCCCAACACAGGCCCCTGTGGAGCACCACTAGCTTCTGGCAGCCAACCAGAAAAAGCTTCCTTTACTCCCATTCTTTGCCTCCTGCCAATCAGCCACTTTTTTATTCATGCTCAAATCTTTCCTGTAATTCCATAGGCTCGTAGCTTGTTAAGCAGCCTCAAGTCAAGCACCTTGTCAAAGGCCTTCTGGAAATCCAAGTGCTCAACATCAAGCAATTCTCCTCTGTCTATCCTGCTTGTTATTTCTTCAAAGAATTCCAGCAGATTTGTCAGGCAAGATTTTCCCTTGAGGAAACCATGCTGGAAATCATGTGCCTCCAAGAACCGTGTGACTTCATCCTTAATCCATCATCTTCCCAACTACTGACGTCAGCCTAACTGCCCTTTAGTTTCCTTTCTTCTGCCTCTCTGCCTTCTTGAAGAGTGGAGTGACATCTGAAACTCTCCAGTCCTTCGGAACCATTCCAGGATGTAGCGATTTGTGAAAGATCACTGCTAATGACTCCATGATCTTTACAGCCACGTCTTTCAGAACTCTGGGGTGTACACCGTCTGGTCCAGGTGACTTATCTCCCTTCAGACCTTTCAGTTCCCAAGATCCTTCTCTCTAGTTGTGGTAACTTCACACACTTCATGCCCCCTGACACCTGGAACTTCCACCGTACTGCTAGTGTCTTCCACAGTGAAGACTGATGCCAAATACTTATTCAGTTCATCCACCATTTTGTTGCCCTCCATTACTACCTCTACAGTATCATTGCCCAGCAGTTTGATATCCATTCTCAGCTCTCTTTTACGCCTTACATATCTGAAGAAAGTTTTGGTATCCTCTTTAATATTATTGGCTAGCCTACTTTCATATTCCATCTTTACCTTCTTAATGATTTTTTAGTTCCCTTCTGTTGGTTTTTAAAAGCTTCCCAATCCTCTAACTTCCCACAAATTTTTACTCTATTATATGCAATCTCTTTGGTTTTTAAGTTGTCTATGATTTCCCTGGTTAGCCACGGTTGTGTCAACTTTCCTTTAGAATTCTTCCTCCTCTTTGGTATGTATACAACCTGTTGCCTTCCAAATTGCTTACAGAAATTCCAGCTGTTCCTGCTCTGCCATCATCCCTGCCAGTGTTATTTCCTGATCAATTCTGGCCAATTCCTCTCTCATGCCTCTGTAATTCCCTTTACTCCACTGTAATACTGATACATCTGACTTTAGCTTCTCCTTCTCAAATTTCAGGGTGAATTCGATCTTATTATGATCACTTCCCCTAAGAAGTCTTTAACCTTAAGCTCTCTAATCAATTCTGGTTTATTGCACAACACCCATCCAGAATAGCTGATCCTCTACTGGGGTCAACCATGAGCTGCTCCAAAAAGCCATCTCATAGCCATTCTAAAAATTCCCTCTCTTGGAATCATCACCAAGCTGATTTTTCCAATCTACCTGCATATTGAAATCTCCAATGACTATTGTAACATTGCCCTTTTGGCACACATTTTCTATCTCGCATTGTAATTTGTAGCCCACATCCTTACTACTGTTTGGGGTCTGAATACACCTCCATCAGACTCTTTTTGCCCTTGCAGTACCTTTGCTTTATCCACAATTATTCAACACTTTCCAGCTCTATGTCACTTCTTTCTAATGATTTGATTTCATTTTTTACCAATGGAGAAACAATGCTCTGCTCTCCTGCCTGTCCTTTTGCTACAATGTGTATCCTTGGACATTACACCCCCCTGCTGTAATCTTTCAGCCATGATTCAGTGCTGCCTACAACATCATACCGTGCTGAAAGGTTATCCACATTATTCAATATACTGTGCACATTCAAATACAACCCCTTCAGTCCTGTATTCACTCTTTTCGATTTTGTCCACCTTTTACGTTGCAACTCATCCAGTTGACTGAAACTTTGCCCTATCAACAGCCTCTACTCACTACACATTGCCTCTGTTTGTAAACCAGCCACCTCATCTTCAGCACTATTATCCACCTTTCCTACGATGCTTCTTTCATTAAAATATAATGCATAGTATGGTGCATCGTTCCCTGAAGGTGGAATCTCATGTGGATAGGGTGGTGAAGAAAGCTTTTGGTATATTGGCCTTTATAAATCAGAGCACTTTGGAGGGGATGTAATGTTAAAATTGTACAAGGCATTGGTAAGGCCAAATTTGTAGTATTGTGTAGAGTTCTGGTCACTGAATTATAGGAAAGATGTCAACAAAATAGAGAGAGTACAGAGAAGATTTACTAGAATGTTACCTGGGTTTCAGCACCTAAGTTACAGGGAAAGATTGAACAAGTTAGGTCTTTATTCTTTGGAGCGTAGAAAGTTGAGGGGGAACTTGACAGAGGTATTTAAAATTATAAGGGGTTGATGTGTTATTATAAGAGATTATAAGAGTTGATGTGGATAGGTTTTTTCCATTGAGAGTAGGGGAGATTCAAACAAGAGGACATAAGTTGAGACCTAGGGGGCAAAAGTTTAAGGGTAACATGAGGGGGAACTTCTTTACTCAGAGAGTGGTAGCTGTGTGGAACAAGCTTCCAGTAGAAATTGTAGAGGCATATTCGGTATTGTCATTTAAAGCAAAATTGGATAGGTATATGGACAGGAAAGGAATGGAAGGTTATGGGCTGAGTGCGGGTCAGTGGGACTAGGTGAGAGTTAGCGTTCAGTATGGACTAGAAGGGCCAAGATGGCCTGTTTCTGTGTTGTAATTGTTATATGGTTATATGGTTATAGGCAGCTCAGGACACTAGTCGTACCGTGATCAACCTTTTGATCCCTGAGGTCTTACCAATATTTGCCTCCACAACCTCTCCACTGACTGTTGTGGCACTTTGGCTCCCATCTCCCTGCAATTCTGATGAAGGGTCTCAGCCTGAAACATGGACTGTTCATTTCCACGGATGCTGCCCGACCTGCTGAGTTCCTCCAGGTGTTGTGCGTGTTTAATGTCAGAGAAATGTATACAATATACATCTTGAAATGCTTTTTCTTCACAACCATCCACAAAAACAGAGGAGTGCCCCAAGGAATGAATGACAGTTAAACATTAGAAACCCAAAGGTCCCCCGCCAAGCTGCCCTCCCTCCCGCACGTAAGTGGCAGCGAGCAACAATTCCCCCCTCCCCCACTGGCAAAAAAAGCATCGGCACTCACCACCGAGCACTCAAGCATGAGCAAAGCAACAACAAAGACACAGACTTGCAGTATCCCAAAGACTCCATTGTTCACCCAGCATTCGACTTCCCACAGGCTCTCTCTCTCCTTAACAAGGGAGAAAGAGATTTCTCCGTTTCACAGCAAGAGGGGAGAGTTATAACAAAAAGCTCGCTGGTTTATGATGTTAAAAGTCCGCTGTGTCGGCTTTTCCGAACACTGCGCCCGAAGATCTTAGGTCTCTGGGCACACAGCCGAAGATCGTCCAGCTCCCATGACACAATGGTCTGTTGGGACACCGACCTTCGATCCACCCATCTCCAGAGCCCCGAGGTCCTAGCCCTCCAAATGCAAGCTGAACTCTTAGGTCGTGCCCTTGGCATGTCAGATAGCGGCCAGTCATGACACCCCGAGAACGGTCCCATTCCTGCAAAGAACCGAAGTCAGCGTGTAACTCCAGGTCAGGGTCTTCAAAAGAACCCGGAAAGGGAGAACTAGAGATATTAAAGATGGGAATAGAGCTGTTTCCAAAGATGTAAGCAAAGGAATCGCCATTTAGTGCCATCTTGACTAAGCTCCGCCCTCCTAACTTGATAAGCCAACTGGCCTAATTCTGCTCCCATGTCTTAGGGCCTTATGGTAGTCTCCCTCACAGTAGCCATGCATGTTGAATGTGTTGTTAAGAAGGTGGATGGTGTGTTGGCCCTCGTTAGTCGGGAGATTGAGTTCAAGAACTGTGAGGTGATGTTGCAGCTCCATAAAACTCTGGTTAGACCACACTTGGAGTTTTGTGGTCAGTTCTTGTCCCCGCATTACAGGGAGGAAATGGAGATTTACCAGGATGCTGCCTGGACGAGAGAGCGTGTCTCATAAGGAAAGCTTGAGGGAGCTAGAGGTTTTCTCTTTGCCGTGGAAGATAAGAGGTGACTTGATCAAGGTGTACAAGATGATAAGAGGCACAATTGAGTGGATAGCCGGAGTGTTAATGGCTAATAAGACAAGGCATAACTTTAAGGTAATTGGAGGAAAGTTTAAGGGGATGTCAGCTATAAGTTTTTTACACAGAGCGGGAGCGGGAGATGCATGGAACGTGCTTCCAGGGGTGGTAGTAGAGGTAGATATATTGTGGATATTTAAGACACTCTTTGATAGTGACAGTGGTTTGGTGATGGTCCGAGTGCAGAGGGAGAGATGCAGACTCAGAATGAACAGGTCGCTCAGATTTAATTAGAACTATACAGATCAAAGGAAAATAATAAATGTTAGGCTGACAGGGCTGCTAACTAAAAACTCAGAAGCAGTAACTTTGACCTAAATTAACACTGCTCCTTTAACAGTGTCTTCTTTCCCAGAATGTGGGCAAAGGTAAGCAGGGAGCATTGTTGTTATTGTGCTTCGGTCAGGACTGAAACAAAAGGAAGGGAGTTAAATACAATTACAGAAAAGGCTAATTATCGAGAATGTCCATTCTTGCATGAGTGATTGCTGTCATATCTCAACTGAATGTTTGCAAGGGGGCCTAGTCTCCACAGTAGAGTCCCTGGTTGAGAGGACCCCCACCTCCCTAGGCCCAGCTCCTGATGTTCCCTGGATGAGAGACTTGGCCAGGATGTTACCAGCCAGAACCCAAGAATGTTCCTCTGAGCCGCATCCCCCACAGTCCACAAGGTATTGGACCCTGCCCCGCAGCCAGCGAGATGCCAGAGGGTGCCGCGAAGAATAGTCCAGAGACTCACCCACCAAGCTGGGAGGAGGTGGGTCACCGGCTTCAACTGGGAAATCTGGAACACTGAGTGAACCCTCATGGATGACAGTAGGCACAGCACAGCTCTGCTGATAGCCCTCTGCAATACGAATGTTCCCACATAGCGTGGGCCACCTTGTGGCTCTCAACCTTCAAAGGAAGATCTCCTCTCTCTGGTTTGAGAGGCCTCACCTGTTGCCGGAGCTGATTGACTTGCTGTTTCTGGGTGCACAGCCGAGAAGCCCTGGCCCATCTCCACGTGCGCTAGTACCCTTGGACCAACTGTTCAGCAGCAGGGGTTCCCATGTCAATCTCTTGGTCAGAGAAGAGAGGTAGCTGGAATCGCTTTTGACGTTCGAGGGGAGACGAGCTGGTGGAGGATGTCCGGAGGTCGTCATGGGCGATCTCTGCCCAACCCAGTTCAAGGCCCAGGCTGTGTGGTTGGAAGCGACAAGGCAGCGCAGGGTACAACGACTCTCTCGGTCTGGCCGTTTGATTGCGGGTGGAAATCTGATGAGAGGCTGGCTGCACCTCCCCAAAGAGGCAGAAAGCCTTCCAGAAATGGGACGTGACCTGTGGCCCTCTGTCCTGAGGGAAGCCATGCAGCCTAAACACATGCTGAACCATGAGGGTGGCAGTCTCACGAGCTGAGGGGAGCTTGGGGAGGAGCAATGAAGTGGGCTGCTTTAGAGAACCGGTCCAGGACTGGCTGAGTGGCAGTGTTCCCTTCTGACGGGGGCAGTCCAGTGATGAAATCCACTGGGATGTGGGACCAGGGGTGGTGAGACACAGGTACTGGGCAGAGCAGACCTGTGCGGGGCTGATGTGATGTCTTGTTCTGAGCACAAGTGAGACAGGCAGGCAAAGTCTCGGTCGTCTGGTGACTTAGACAGCCATCAAAATAGTCTTCTTATAAAAATTCTAGGGTCAGTTGAATCTCCAGGTGGCCAGCCAGACAGGAAGAATGACTCCAACACTGGGGGGTGCACAGCTGCAAGGACAAATGGCCTGTTGGGAGGTTCCCCACTGGGCCTGGATCTGATGGCTAAGCAGCCTTTACCCCTGTTTCTTTTCCCCAAATCACCAGAGCAGCTATGCATGTGAAAGGAAGGGTGGGCTCTGGATTGATGTTGCTCTCAGATGTCAAACTGGTAGGTGAGAGCATCGGCCTTGGTATTCCTGCTACCCGGACAGTAGCTGATGGTGAAATCAAATCGGGTGAAGAAGAGCCCAATGGGCTTAAAGTGAGTTGTGTCTCTTGGCATGACGAATGTAGGAGAGGTTTTTGTGATCTATCTATGCCATAAAGTGGTACTCTGTTCCCTCCAGTCGGTGTCACCATGCCTCCAGAAACCTCCTTGACGACCAGAAGTTCTCAGTTCCCAACATCATTGTTGAACTCTGCAGGAGTCGAGCCACTTCTCAACACAGCCGTCACTGACTCTTCCTAACTGACCAACGAATTTCAGGACCATGGTCAGCTGTTCTCTCTCTGCTGGATCCATTTGGTGGTTGAAGCTTGCTGACACGGCATTCGGTGATGGTGCAGAGGGAGAGACACTGAAGTGGAATAAACAGTTCACTGAATTTTATTGTACAAAACAAAAGAAAAATAATAAATGCTAGGCCAACAGGGCCACTAACTAAAACTCCTGTACTAAAAACCTAATGCTGATGCTACAGCTCGGAAGCAGTAAATTAATATCAAATGAATACCACCCCTTTACAGTGCCCATCTAAATTGTAGCATCCTTTCCTGGACTGTAGACAAAGGCAAGTAGGGAGTGTGAATGCTGCTGTGATTCAGTCAAGACTCGACAAGACTGGAACAAAAGGAAGTGAGCTAAATTCAGCCACAAAGAAACCCTAACTGGCTGGAATGTGAATTGTCGTGAACGTGATTGCTGACCCCCTTTCAGCTGCCCACTGCAAGCTCACAGACTCCGTGGTTGTGAAATTCCTCTCTTTACCTTGAGAACGATATATGTAAGCTTGTCTCACACACAAGATATAGCCCCTCACCAGCAATAACCCTGGAATGGTTCAGATTTGTTTGTCGAAACTTTCCTGAGTCTAAACACTTCGGGAAACATGTCCTCAAACTGATGAGTGGTTAATGCTTACAAACGTTCCCAATTGGTACCTTAAAAATAGTTCAAAGTAATGGATTAAAATTACATTTTAAATTATGTACGTGTGTGTCCCTGACTCAATTATCCCTCATCCTATGACTACTTCATTTTATGAAGTTTATGGCTTTTCTTCACTCCACAGAACTTTTACAGTTTCGTAACTGCATGAACTTGGAGGAACAGACAAAAAATGCCGGAGGGACTCAACAAGTCAGGCAGCATCTATGGAAATGGATAGACAGTCAACATTTCTGACCGAGACCCTTCATAAGGACTGGAAAGGAAGGGGGAGAAAGCCAGAATAAGAAGATGGGAGGAGGAGGAGGAGAACAAGCTAGAGGGTGATAGGTGAAGACAAGTGGGTGGGGGAGAGGGGATGAAGTAAGAAACTGGGAGATGATGTGGAAAAGGCAAAGAGGTGGAGAAGAAGGAATCTGGTAGGAGAGAAGAGTAGATCATAGGAAAGGGAAGGAAGAGGGGCACCAGAGGGAGGTGATAGGCAGGTGAGGAGAAGAGGTAAGAGTTCAGAGTGAGGAAATGAAGAAAAGGGAGGGGAAAAATTACTGGAATTGGAGAAATCGATGCTCGTGCCATCAGGTTGGAAGCTGCCTAGATGGAATATGAGGTGTTGCTCCTCCAATCTGAGAGTGGCCTCATCATAGCAGAAGTGGAGATCATGGACTGACATGTCGGAATGGGAACGGTGATAGGAATTCAAATGGTTGGCCATGGGGAAATTCCACTTTTTGCGGATGAAACTGAGGTGTTCGAAAAAGCAGTAGCCCAATGTACATTGGGTCTGGCCAAGGTAGAGGAAGCTGCACCAGGAACAACCCCAGAAAGGACTATTTGGGAGGGAGGAGGTAAATGGGCAAGTGTAGCGCTTCTGCAAAATGGAGATTATTGATAATCATTTATGCTGGAAATGTAAAAATGAGGTAAGCACATATTTTCACTTCTGTTATTTTTAGGGATAAGTGCCGGGGGAAGTTTAATAATGGACAAGGGAATCAAGAAGGCAGAGAATGGAGAAATGGGGGGGGGGGGTAGGTAAAAATGTGTTTGGTGGTAGGGTCCTTCTGAAGATGACAGAAATTACAAAGAATGATGTGTTGAATGTGAAGGCTCATGGTGTGGTAGGTGAGGACAAGACCAACTCTATATCTGTTAACTTCATCCCTGTTAAGATGCCAGTTATCTCCTGATTTTGTCATATTGGATGCCAGCAATGTCTGCATGACTGGTCATTGTATAGGATAGATATTCTGGTTCTGTGCCTTTCATTGCCCTTTTCCAACTGGCCTCACCCCGCTCGGTGATTGTGAGGATCATCGCACATCCCCACCCTGCTCCTTCTCTTTGCTGCACCATTGGTGAACTCAGAAATACTGTATATCTGAACCATTACTCACGGAGTTACAGAAACAGGCCCTTTGGACCAGCAGAATCAGGTTTAATATCACCGATACATGTCACGAAATGTGTTGACTTTGGCAGTCATACAGTGTAATGCATAAAAGAACTGTAGATTACAGGAAGAAATATATTTATTCATTTATATACAAATTAAATCAAGTAAGTCGTGTAAATGACAGCAAAAATAGTGAGGTAGAGTTTATTGAGCTGGTTCATTTTCCTTTCAGAATTATGACGGTGGAGCAGAAGAATCTGTTTCAGGCTCCTATACCCCCTCCCTGATAGTAGTAATAAGAATAGAGCATGTCCTGGGTGATTGAGGTCCTTAGCCACCTTTTTGAGGCATTGCCTTTTGAAGATGACCTTGATACAGGAGAGGCTAGTGCTCACAAGGGAGATGGCTGTGTTTTCAACCCTCTGTGGCTTTTTCTCCATCTCTGTGCAGCGGCTCCTCCATTTCGGACAGTAAGTGGAATGTTGGCCTTTATTGCTGGGGGATTGAAACTAAGAAGTTATGCTGGTGAGGCTGCACCTTGAGTACTGTGTGCAGTTCTGGTCTCCTTGCTTGAGGAAGGATATACTGGCTTAGGAGGTGATGCAGAGGAGGTTCACCTGGTTGATTCCAGAGATGGGGGGGGTTAGACTATGAGGAGAGAGATTGAGTTGTCTGGGACTGTACTCACTGGGATTCAGAAAAAGGAGAGGAGATCTTATAGAAATATATAAAATTATGAAAGGGGTAGATAAGAAACTTGTTTTCACTGGTAGGTGAGACTAGAACTAAGGGGACACAGCCTCAAAATTCAGGGGAATAGATTTCAGATGGAGATGAGGAGGAACTGCTTTTCCCAGAGAGTGCTGAATCTGTGGAATTCTCTGCCCAATGAAGCAGTGGAGGCTACCTCAGTAAATATATTTAAGACAAGGTGGGATCGATTTTTGCATAGTAGGGGAATTAAGGGTTATGGGGAAAAGCCAGGTAGGTGGAAGTGAGTTCATGGCCAGTTCATCTGTGATCTTACTGAATGGGGGAGCAGGCTTGATGGGTCAGTTGGTCTACTCCTACTCCGATTTCTCATGTTCTTATGTTAGATGGTGATGTAACCAGTCAGAAGGCTCTGCACAGTACACCTGTAAAAATTTGTTAGAGTCTTTGGTGACATTTCAAATCTCCTTAACCTCCTAGTGAAATATAGCTGCTAACATGTCTTTTTCATAATTACATCAATATGTTGGATCAGGAGAGAAAAAAACATCGATATATAGGACCCAGGACAGAAGCTTCATCAATATGTTGGGCCCACTTCCATGCCAACCTCATTGCTCATGTGTACCAATGCAAACTATTGGAGAAAGTGCTAATTGAGCTCCAACAATAGGAATCAGGACTGGCAAATGGAAAGCTAATGTTTTAGGTTGAGGCCTTGCTTCGGTCCTGATGCAGAATCCTGACCTGAAATGTCATCAATGCACTTGCCTCCACAGATGCTGCATGACCCACTAATTCTTCCAGTCCCCTATTTTTCTTGTCAGGAGTAGATGAAATCTGTAGGGAGGAGTAATGAGGGGAAGGATGAAGGAAAGGGAGAGCATACCAGGGAGGACTGGTGAGAGTGGGATAGATGTGGGTTACCTGTGTTACGGATTCAGGCAAAAATAAATATAATGGGTCAGGCAGGAGTTTTTATCAAATAACACGTTTATTTAACACTGAAGACAAACCCCCCAAAAGTAAACAAATCACTAACGTAACTGGAAATCAGCTGCTGTGCGGCAGCTTAAACAGTTCTTAAAGCGAGGAAGCTTAAGCAGTTCTTAAAGCGATGTTGCAGAAACAGTTCTTTAAAGTAGTATTGCCAAAAGTTCAAAATGCTCACAGTCCATATAAGGGAGAGACTTTTTAAGATGATTTAAATTCTCTTTCACGTCGTGTTGCTTCGGTTCCCAAGATCGAACTTTTTCCCACGAAGAATTTACGAAACGAAATGGCTTAAGGGCACTGACCTTTCCTTTATAGAACTATTCCCAATCCTTTCTGCTATTTTGCAGGGATTAACACAAGAACAGTTAATGAATTCATTCCGAATAAGGATCAATCAAGGTCGAACCTGTTTCACCGTCGAAATCGATGCTCCTCGATCTTTAACTCCCGAACTCCGATTTTCACTCTCCACTGATTCTCAACTAGCAGTATTGTAAAGAAACTGCTGGCAATGACCTTTTAAACTTTAGGCATTAGATAAAACTTCATCTTTCAACTACACTGTGTCATCACATTAAATCACGCAGTGGCATGAAGTCAACATGGCAAATCCGGCCACGATCTGCCCCTCCTCACAGGGAGGGGTCCTCCTTTTATACCCTGTAAAAAAAAACTGTCACATGACCTCTACTGGCGGGAAAATGATGTCACTCCACCATCACAAGACCATTACCTCAAGTCCAGTATAGTTTCAACCCCAGTCACGTGACAAGGGTACCACTGTCACGTGTCACGAGTACGTAACACCTGAAACTGGAAAATTCACTGTTCATATCACAGCAGAGTTTCCACCTGATACGTCAGCAATTCCTTTTCTCTCACTGCCACTACTCAACCTGCTGAGTTGCTCTAAAACAGGGTGATGCATTATCAAAAACCTAGCAGCATGGGACATGGAACATAGGACAGTACAGCACAGTACAGGCCCTTTGGCCCACAATGTTGTGCTGAACTTTTAACCTACTCTGAGATCAAACTAACCCCTTCCACATAGCCCTCCATTTTACATTCATCCTTGTGCCTATCTGTCACAACCACTGATTCTGCCATGGAGTCTGAATGCCCTTTCATGCGGGCAGCTGGAAAAAGACAGCAATTGGGCACTTGAGAATGCACGTTCCACCCAATTTGTGTGTCTTTGTAATTGTTTTTAACTTCGTTCCTTTTGCTTCAATCTTGTCAAGTTTTGACTGAAGTGCAGTGGTGACAATGCTTCCTGCTTATCTCTGCCCACAGTCTGGGAAAGAAGACTAGTGCTTTAGATAAATGCTGTTAAAGGAGCAGTGTTAACTTAGGTCGAGGTTACTGCTTTTGAGCCACAGTTATAGCGTGAGTTTTTAGTTAGCAGCCCCATTGACCTAACGTTTATTATTTTCCTTTGATCTGTACAGTTCTAATTAAAATTGAGTGACCTGTTCATTCCAAGTCTGCATCTTTCCCTCTGCACTTGGGCCATCACCAAACCTCTGTCAGCAAGAGCTGACCAACAAAATGGTCCCATCAAAGAGAGAACAGCTGAAACTGGCTCTCAATTTCATCGGTCGGGGAGGAGAGAAGTTGAAGTCAGTGGAGGCCGGGGACGCAGAAGTGGCCCTCGCAGTTCGGCAGCTGCTTTCAGAGTGGTAAGCCCAGCCAAAGCCGAATTTTGTTGCTCTGGCGGAGAAGTTCAAGTCAGTGGAAGCTGGGATGGCAGAAATGGCTCAAGTGGTACTCTCAGAGAGGCCAGCCCAGCCCAAGCAGGTAACAGCACTCAGAGCGATGGCTTAGTAACTTGCCACAGACAGCCAGAATCATTGCGGTTCTAACTGCTGCTATTCAGAATCAGAATCAGGTTTAATATCACTGACATACGTGGCGAAATCTGTTTCTCTACAACAACAGTACATTGCAATACACAATAATAAAAACTATGAATTGCTGTAAAAAGTTTTATCTATATCTAATGGTTCCTTAAGGTTGTTATAGCTGGGGCTGGTAATGGGAACAATCTCCCACTATCCATTAAATACTCCCAATGGTGTGCGCCTCAGATAACCTCTGACAACTGAGTCCAGCTCCTGGCCTTCACGTGTGGCTTAATTCGAAGCCTGGCGGAACAGTTTCTACTGACAGAAGAGACAAAGGTGGGTTACCGGTGCCCAAAATCCAGTCACTTCAGGCAGATGGGGCTCATCAGCTGTGGTTGGCAGCTCATCTAGTAGAAGGAAAACTCTGATCGCAAACCTCTGCAGCCTGGTGTCTAAACCCACTCATGGGGAAGGCTTCAGGAATAAACTCCGAGGGAAAAATCCAGAGCTAGGGTCCCTAAGGCAGTCCTACATTAAGTTCAATGCTGACTGTAATGTTGTTGGTACCAAACTGTATTGGTCTCTGCCGTTCCTTTGGGTTCATCAGTTGTGTGGAGAAGAGAAGCTTGCTACATGGGCAACAGTTTGCTCTCCGTATTGCACAGCCCAGGCTTGCGTATCTAGACAGCTAGGATGCAATATCATTGGTCAAATCTGATCAATGGAGGCCTCAGACATATAAATATATATATATAATATATGTATTTAATAGTAAATTAAATAAGTACTGCAAAAGAAGTGGTACAATAGTGTTCATGGGTTCAATGTCCATTCAGAAGTCTGTTGGCAGAGAGGAAGAAGCTGTTTCTGAATTGTCAAGTGTATGGCTTCAGGTTCCTGTACCTCCTCCTTGAGGGTAGCAATGAGAAGGGAGCATGTTCTGGGTGATGGGGGCCCTCAATGATGTATGTGGCCTTTTTGAAGCATCACTCCTTGAAGGCATCCTGGATGCCAGGGAGGCTAGTGCCCATGATAGAGCTGACCAAGTTTCCAGCTTTCTGCAGCTTATTTCAATCCTGTGCTGTGCTCCCCACAATGCTCCATACCAGACAGAAGTGCAGCCAGTTAGAATGCTCTCCACAGTACATCTGTAGAAATTTGCCAATGTCTTCGGTGACATGCCAAAACTCCTCAAACTCCTAATGAAATATAGTCGCCTTTGTGCCTTCTTTGTAATTGTAGCAATATTTATTTATTTATATATAGCACAGAATAGACCCTTCTTGCCCTTTGAGCCTTGACACCCAGCATTCTGATAATTTAACCCTAGCCTAATTATGGGCAATTTGCAATGACCATTTGGACTGTGGGCTGCGGGAGGAAACCAGAGCACTCAGAGGAAACCCACGTGGTCACAGAGCAGAACATACAAACTGTTTACAGACAGTGGTGGGCATTGAACCCAGTGTACTGGTACTGTAAAACGTTGTGCTAACCACTACGCTACTGTTGGGCCCAGGACAGATGCTCAGGTATGTTGACACCATGAACTTGAAATTGCTCACTCTTCCCGCGTCTAATCCCTCTACGAGAACTGGTGTGTGTTTCCTTATCTTACCCTTTCTGAAGCCCACAATCAGTTCTTTGGTCTTACTGACATTGAGTGCAAGGTTGTTGCTGCAACACCACTCAAACAGCTGGTCTATCTCGCTCCTGTACACCTTCTTGTCACCATCTGAAATTCTGCCAGCAATAGTTGTTTCATCAGCAAGTTTGTAGATGGCATTTGGGCTGTGCATAGCCTCACAGTCATGAGTGTAGAGAGAGTAGAGCAGTCAGCTAACTGCACATCCTTGACGTGCACCAGTGTTGAATAGCAATATTTTTCCAACACCAACTATTCACCCATCTAACTCCTAACTAAATTTTCAGTCAGTCTTAACTTAACATAGCCTAATGTTCTTCACACGTGGTGACTTCTCCATCAGCCAGAACGCCCATTGCTATCTGCCTATGCAGAGATGGTTATCACCGTTTCCTTTACCAAGCAACCTGCAGCTGGCAGCTCCCGTCATGCTGATTTATCTACACCAGATCCACGTCTTTCATATCACGTTTAATTGTAAACAAAAACACAAAATGCTGGCAGAACTCAGCAGGCCAGACAGCATCTATGGGAGGAGGTAGTGACGACGTTTTGGGCCAAACCCTTCATCAGGAGTCGGGTTTCTGCCCCAAACGTCGTCACTACCTCCTCCCATAGATGCTGTCTGGCCTGCTGAGTTCTGCCAGCATTTTGCGTTTTTATTTATTTCCAGCATCTGCAGATTCACTCGTGTTGCCTTTAATTGTAAACACTCATTAAGTCCTTTCTGTTGTCCCAGCTCATCTATTCCACCATTGGCAGAATTTCCACATCCATTGTACCTTCTAAATCTCCTAAGTGCACTTGATGTCTTGAAGCACCAACATCAGACACAAAGCCTACTTTATGCTTTACTTTCCTGAAATTGCTTCTGAATCTCATCACCTCTTCATACGATCTTCACCCTAGTCAAACCTCTCTGTCAGTCTTCCTAAATTCTATCCTCAGAATCAATATCGTTCCAATGACCAACGCAGCTGAGACATACCGGAGACAGTTCATGAAACTAGTCCTTCTTCTTTTAGATATATTTCTACTAATAATCTATGTGTGATTGGAGCCTATAATTGACAGTTTCACAGTGTCTTTGGGCTGACTGAGTGATCTGGTGCTTTTACTGCCTCCGAGGGAATTCGTCGTAGTTGAGAGCGAGGTTGGGAATGAAGTGTACAGTCTAATGGTGAGCACAAAAACCACGTCCGGCGGCCCCACTTCTCCACCAACTCGCAGATTAAAGCATTGATCAAGATTGAAGTCAACAAGGCCAAGAGCAGGAGGTGAGCAGCCGTTCAGAGCCATCTGCCTCTGTTTGACCGGTCTCTCTATCCACCTTGTTGACTGCTGCCTGAGGAAGATGCAGGAGTCTTGGGTCTTGGGCAATGTTTGATTAGCACGGTTTGTAGATTGGACTCATTTTTAGAGGACTTTGCAGTTTATGTTATATAGGTTTCTGGTTATAAGTTTCTCTTATTTTTATTGCTATTTTGCTATTTTTATCAGGGCAGAGCGGTTGTGTCTCACAAATGACACAGTGCTAAATTTAACTGAACTAAAATAGACTGATCATTTCTAGACTGTTTCAAAGACTCTGTTGTTTGATGTTTACTATTCTGTGTGCTATTCACTCGTTTTTTGCCATGTGCGCGATTTGTTCCTTCATTTCTTTACGTTCCGTGGCGTTTGTTTTGTGACTGCCTGCAGGAAGATGAATCTTGGGGCCGTACACTGCATACATACTTTGATAATAAATATACCTTAAGTCTTTGAATATTACCAATGGTATTCCAATTTGTGTGAGTTATTGCAAATGTTGTAGTCATTGTTGTTGCAAATGGTTGTTGCCATAATGACTTTCCTGCTACTGTAGCTGCTGAGTCCCCTGATCATTTTGTGTTGTTTTTTCCAGATTTCCAGCATCTGCAGAATACGGATATGATTTATGAGGTTATTTCCAGTTATCTATATACTTTCTTGTATCAAAAGTTTATGAACAGCATCATGAAAGACTTGCATTTGTCTGTGAGTTATAGGAGGTCCTAACTCTAGACAAAAGGCTGAGAAAAACACCCGAGTGTTTTCAGCAGCTACTTCTCAAGGATAATTATTTTTTCCTGCCACCCTGCGTATCTCTCCTTTCTCACTTTTTCTTTGAATCCTTACTAAGTTGTTTCCATGTATGCATCATGAGGTTAGTATACCAGTTAGTATCTAACTGTAGGAGACATATGAATTGACTTGATTTCACATACATGAGGAGTAAAAATCTTTATGTTATGTCTCCATCTAAATGTGCAATCATGGTAATGTATAATAATTTATAATAAATACAACAGTCAATGTAAAATAGAGTACCCTCAAGTTGGCGTGCGTTCATCAGTCTGATGGCCTGGTGGAAGAAGCTGCCCCAGAGACTATTGGTCCTGGCTTTTATGCTGCAGTACCGTTTCCCAGATGGCAGCAGCTGGAATAGATCATGGTTGGGACGGTTTGGGCCCCCAATGATCATTCGGGCCCTTTTTACACACCTGTCCTTGTAAATGTCCTGAATCATGGGAAGTTCACAACTACAGATGCGCTGGGCTGTCCACACCACTCTCTGCAGAGTCCTGCGATTAAGGGAGGTACAGTTCCCATACCAGGCAGAGATACAGCCAGTCAGGCATGTTCTGTTGCTTTAGCATTTTGTTACTTTATTAAAATACAACTTGCAACCATACCTGCAGGGAGTGTGAATATGCAAATCAATGCTTTACAATACCTTGCCGAGGTCAAGGCTGATGTGATTTTTTTACGGGAGTGGGGACAACCATACCTCTGCAACTGTTTGCGATGGTGATCTGTGTGGTTGGGATGTGGGGGTGGCAACAATAGTTGTGCTTCCAGCCTAGAGATTCTCCTACAGGGGGACAACTTCTCAATCACCAATGTCAGAGGGGTGATGAGGCGGGGAGGGGGGTGCACCTCCTTGTGACAGACGTAATGTACTGAAACACTCTGCTCCAACTTATTAATCTTGCCCGTGCAGAGTGACTGGCCGTCCTCGGGCAGCTCCTACTGCTGCTGCCGACATTCCAGTCGGATGTTCTAACCAGTGACTTCAACAGCATCATTAATGCAATTGGACGATCCAGTAGTGGGGACTGTAGGATGGCCAGCACTTTCAGATTCCTGATGGAAGTGGTTAAAATAGCCAAGCTGTGTGACGTCTTCAATACTCCTGCAGGCAGGCCACCGTCACAAGCCACGTGGTCATAATCAGATGGCTCGGTCCACTCCCAGATCAATTTCCTCTTTGTGTCAGAGCCTGTCACGGTCACATCATGACCGCTGCCTCCTCCTGTCCCTACAGCAGGGGGATGGAAGCTGAATGTCAAGTTGCTGACCCCAGAGAACACTGACCCTGTTTGATTATCCTCTCACAGGTGGGAAGCGACCAAGAAGAATGTCAAGGTCTTCTTCATCTACAAAGGCATTCAGAAAGCAAGGCAGGATCAGAGGGAACTGCACAAACTCTAGACAGAGTTGCAACAACTTCTCCCTCTGCATTCGGGGGGGAGGGGTGGATGTGAGGGAAGAGTAACAGGGGGTGAAGGGTCAGCAAGGCCAGCGGTTCACTGCCGAATCATCCAAGATCATCTTCCGATCAGGGGTCTGCACCATAGAACAGAATGAGCCATGCTCACATTTATTCTTCCAAAAGGTTCACGGGGGAGTTCTGAGATCCACAGCCTGGACAAAGAGGATCGGCTCAGTGGCGTCCTCACACATGGATATATTGAGGATTTGTGGACACCTCAATGCCAGTCCTTATGATAGAAAAGTCACAGAGAGCACACCCACTCTGAGATTTCTGTCTTCTATAAGGGGGATGTTAGATGACAGCAAGTGAGAGAGTCTTACCAGTCTGAAGGAGCTGACTGGCTCCATTTGTTCCTTTACTCAAATAAAACTCCTGAAAGTGAGTTATACTCAGCTCCATGGATTGGATGGCCATAGACCTGCATGACATGTACAATTCTATGCTCTAGCTGGCAGCTTGTCACACACCATGAGGAAAAACACTATAACCCACATCTACAAGCAGAAGGGGGAGAGGGATTATATCAGGAATTAGAGACCTCTTTTATAGACTACAAGATCCTGTCCAAGGCCTTCACCAACAGGACCAAGTCTGTTCTGGGACAGATGATCTATCCGGACCAAACTTGTGTTGTACCTGGCGGGAAGATCTTTGACAGCTTTGCTCTGCTCAGGAGCACCATAGCCTAAATGCAGGTCAGGAGGTGGATACCTGCCTGGTTCACGAGAAAATTTTTGATAGGGTATCACACACATACATGGTGGACATACTCCGCAAAATGGGCTTTGGGTTGGGAATCAACCCAAATTGGAACCAGTGGTTCTACACAGTCAGCTGTAGTACAGTTCAAATCAATGGGTGGGAAACAAGTCTGGAGTCAGGCAGGGTTGCCCGCTCTCCCCTGTTTTTTATGTGTGCTGTATAGAACCCTTCGCTGAAACCATCAGGAAGGACAAGGACATAAGAAGAGAGACCTTGCTGGGCAATGAAGGGAAGTGTTACGTACCCTGTAACTGGGTGTCTGACCAGCAGAGAAAGAAGAATCTGTTGGAGTCTGGTGGTACCAAACTAAAGGTGTTTATTAGTAAACTACACAATACAATATCAAAAATGCAAATATACATATAAAACAAGTTAGCAGTAATAAACCTAAAAGTGTAGGAATAATA
Organism: Hypanus sabinus; assembly: GCF_030144855.1. NCBI lineage: Eukaryota > Metazoa > Chordata > Chondrichthyes > Myliobatiformes > Dasyatidae > Hypanus > Hypanus sabinus. The sequence goes on along the minus strand of NC_082723.1, from coordinate 60,737,873 downwards.
ATAATCAATAATACACAAGCTCTATCGATGTCTAGGGGTAAATGAATTGTTATAGGAAAGTATAGAGTTCAGTTCATAAATGCTGAAGTAGTTATGGTTGTTGTATTGAAATCGCTGAAGAGAGAGAGAGAGAGAGAGAGAGAGAGAGAGAGAGAGAGCGAGCGAGATGTAACAGCAACAGTTGCGGCAGGCAAACCTTTTTGTGGCTTTCTTAATCTGTGGTATTGTTGTGGCCATTCAGTTATGACCCCTCTGTTCTTCAGCTAGACCGTTCTTCTGTGGTGGACTCATCACTCCGGCATGAGTGGACACACACACAAGTCCCTACCGGCCCTGTTGTAACACTGTGAGCTTTACTGACCGATCTCCTGGTTCGGTCTCCGAAGCCCCCACCTTTCTTGTGGGTCCACAACACTCAGTCAGCGTCCACTGGTGTCTCTGAAGGGTGTCTCTCCAGACCTGTCTTTTATCCCCACTCACGGGGTCTCAGCTATCCATCAACTGTGAATGACTGTGTCCATCAAATCAGGCCACTCCTGCTGTCTCCTGAGGAACGTTAACAAGCAAAGTAAAGTCCTTGTAGTGGAAGGTAAATAATCCAGGAAGAGGCATAATACAGTAAGTCAACAGTCTCTCTCCCCCTCTTATCTGTAGCAGATGTTCTTGCTTGGGTTTTATCTCTCTCTCATGAGCAGCATAGCAACAGCAATAGTTCGTAGTTCTCAGGAGGGGGTTTGGGAATGGTTAACTCTGCACCCCATTGACCATCAGGTCTGTTCATCACTCATAACAGAAGTAAGTGAAAATCTGCCTGTACACGGACATCACTGATTTCTGCTTGGTCCTGAGGTCAGTTTGCAGACTGATCAGCATCTGCAATCGGTGGGGGAGCTGACAGCAGAGGCCAGAGTCAACCACAAGCAGACCGAGGCTGTGGTCTTTGGCAACAGGCCCAACTGATCCAGTGTCCTCTTTACCGTGTAAGGAGGCCTGTGTTGCGGTTCATCCCAAGCAGCTGAGTGACAGAGAACAAGCGTCAAGTGCCGCTGGCAGATCATCAATGCCGACGCTCTTTGGATTGCCCGGAAATCGTTGGTCTGGCCAGCTGCTGGAGGAATGCTGCTGACTGGCACAATCCAGGCCGCTGCAGGCGTATGGGGGACGCACTGAAGCTTGGTGCAACCACAGCAAGGGCTGAGCAGGGAAGGGACACAGTACTGGGGTTGTGTGAAGAAGCCCCTGAATTATTGCAGTAGCAATCTGTACAACCAGAGGGCCATGAGTTGCAGCAGCGCTTTTGGTGTGTCGGAATATAATATAGCAATCTGGAAAGTATTGATAATGAACGTGAAGAATGGGAAGACATTGCACAGCTTATAATTGTATTTTTTATTAGGAATAAAGTTTATTCTGATAAAAAAATATAGTTAAACGGAAGCTTATGGCTGTGCAGAGGTCGAGAGGGACACAATAATTAACAAAACAATACATGCTGTCAGGAATCATTACGGCTCCATGAAAAGCTCATAAATAATAAAATGGGAGCTGGAGGAGATGGGGAAGGCTGATGTACTGGCTGAAGTTAAGGAACAGAGTTTGTTCTAAAGACTCTGAAGTTTACATCAAAATGTATTTGATTGATAATGCTAAAGTCCTGCTGAAGGGTGTCAGCCCGGAATGTCAACTGTACTCTTTTCCATGGATGCTGCCTGGCCTGCTGAGTTCCTCCAGCATTTTGTGTGTGTCACTCGGATTTCCAGCGCCTGTAGATTTTCTCGTTTGTGAGTGATCATGATCCGTCTTTGGCCAGAATTGAAAAACAAATAAAACTGTAGGTGTAGGAAGCTGAAACGAGGGAGCAGAGGCCAGAACAAGAAGGTGGAAGGAGGGGGAGGAACTCAAGCTGGCAAGTGATGGTTGAGTCTGGGGGAGTGGCAGGGTGGGTGAGTTGGAGGGGAGGAATGAAAGGGAGTGATGGGAAAAGGTGGTAGGTGATAGGCGAGCCTGGGGGAGGGGGAAGGTGGGTGAGGTGGGGAGGGGCGAATGAAAGGGAATGATGTGAAATGCTGGCAGCCCTGACAAAGGGTCTCAGCCAAAATGGCAACTGATTATTTCCCTACATAGATGCTGCCTGACCTGTTAAAACCCTTCACCTTTATATATTTTGCATTTTGTATGCTTTCTCAAGACTTTCAGCACCTGCAGAATCTCTTAAGGCAGATGGATGGATCAGGTGATATGGAACATGAGTGCTGACTATTAATAAGACATTTCAAAGAAGGGGACAACAAACACGACAATGGGAAATATTTCTTCCCACACCCCAAGGACATGTGGCATGTTAGATTAATGAGTAAATATAAATTACTCCAACTGTAGGAGGCATTTTACAATGGCCAATTAACCTACCAATCAACATGCCTTTGGAATGTGGGAGGGAAACAAAACACAAGGACAAACACATGGGGGGGGGGGAATTGAATTGATGGATTTGCTCAGAGCTGGCAGAATGTCCTCCTTCTGCAGTATGTTAGGAAATTAATATTTGAAAAGCAGTGCAAGTTAAAAAAAAAGGCTATTATAAGAAGTTTCAATTGGAGAAGCAATATCCTAATCTACAATTACAAAAGGAAAGTTGTGAGTTCCTGGGTGTGAACATCTCTGCTCATCTGTCCTATGCCCAAAACATGGATGCAATCTGAAGAAGGCACAGTATCAAAGTCAGAACTTTCACTTTGTTACTCTAATAAATGGTATTGTGAAGATACTATGACCGTAACTTGTTCATTTTTGCTTTTGGATATTGCAGTGCTGCAATTGTATTCAAACAGCTTTTCTGAAGGAAGTTTCAAAGACAGGCCAGATTTTGTAAAACATCGTTAATGACAGTTAATGCTACTCAATACTGTGCATTGGTCAAAATTTGTAGTTGCTGATTGGATTGTTACATTTGCTAACTTCCTTTTTGCAATACTGGATCAAAACTTTGTAATTCTTTATCAAAGAAGTATGGCAAAGTGTCTTGACAGCCACCTCACTTTGTTAAGTGGTGTAAACACGTCAAATTCTGTGACATTACATAATTCTTTTAGCTTTCCTTTTTTAACCAAAGGCCCGCTGCACATTGTGTACACTGTTTGTAGCAGTGTTTCTATATTCTGCATTTCCATTTGTTGTCTAATTCCAGGTCTTCTCTGTGTGCTTTATTTCTTGTCGAAGAATTGCTGCCACACCATTATTCTTTCCAAGCGTAACATTTGTCGCATCTGACATAAACATCACAATATTTTGAATATCAAGATTGTTGTTGATATAAAATATTTTTATTGCTTCACCAATAGTGATACTGTCACATATGGTTAGTTTCAAAATACCCATAAACAGTCTTACAAGAAGTTTGATTTTCCAGTCAAAACTTAAAAAATAATGTTCTGTAATAGAAATGTACTTTTGTCAGCAATTAGTGCACAGAACGCAGATTTCTGCAACACTTCCATTATCTGTTTCTGAAGCACAAAGCTGATGCACTCAACAAATTCAAATACATAGTTCTTGCTGTGCCAACTTTCTCATACATTTGGTCACATGTGCATGAATTTCTTGCATGGAACTCATACAAGCATTAATTTTAATTTCTAAGGTAATGTTATCAATTACCATTCCGACCATATCAGAGTCAGACTTCTTTCACACATCTTGTTTCACTCTTGCTTAGCACTCTTCCAGAGTACCAGTTAACAAGTGCAAAATTCCACATGTCTTCTGGTTGTGTGATTTGGGAACTGCATCTATATGAATCTTCTGGTTAAGATGTCATTTTAAATAACCTAACTTCCATTCTTCCTGTTTTTCTCCACCACTGAACTTGCCCCCAACTTTTGCTTCCACCCAAATAGTGCATACAACATCGCCAGCATCTTGACATGTAAAATTATTGCTGACTTTCATATTTTGTTTTCGATGCAAAGATGGTAATTCAGTATCTACGAGTTGCAAAAGCCATTCTACCTCAAAATTCGAACAAGCTTTGTTCTTCGAAGCATTTAACTTCTGCTTTTTTTGACATCCTTAGGATACTAAAAATAATAATGAATATTATTTGAGAATACTAAAAATAATAATTATTTGCAAAATTTAATAAGGTAAGTCAACAAATTATAATTTTAATAAAATATCTTCAGTTTTAACAATTTTATAATAATGAATTTTTACCACCTTCTAACATTTTTTTAATTACAATTTTCTTATTGGATTATGATATCTTTGGAAGATTGCTTACAAAAAAATCAGAATATGGAATTTTTCACCGGGCACTATATTCAGGATCTCATCCCACTCCTTACCTGTGTTGTCGGTATCGATATACTGTATACCATGATTTCTGGCTGCTCACACGCCCCCTGATTTGTGAAGTTCTTGACAGTTCCTTCCTGACACGTGGGAGGAAACATGCACTACAGGTGTCTCTTTCACATGCACAGAATCTCCTGTATGTTCCCCCAGTTACTGAATCCCCTATCACCACCACTCTCCCCCACCCTACTTCCCTTCTGAGCCACGGGGCCAGCTCAGTGCCAAGACTTGGGAGCTCTAGCTTTCCCTGGTAGGTTATTCCTTCCCAAAGCAATGTACTTGTTATTTAAAAACAGGGCAATGTTAGGTTAGCCATGGAGGCTTTCAATAATGAGAACGTCTGGGAAAATCTGGCCTTCCATGGTGACACCAGCAATATGCCGGAGACTAGAGACTGTCAGTGGGCAGAAGTGAGAGTAGTTACTATTACTAAGGAGAAGGTGCTTAGAAAACAAAGTCCTGAAGGTAAATAAGTCATTGAACTTATTTGCACTACACCTCTGGATTCTGAACAGGTAGTTGAAGAGATTATGGAGGCATTAGTAGTGATCTTTCAAGTATTTTTCAAATCCGGAATGGCTCTGGAGGACTGGAAAATCACAAATATCACTCAGGTCTTTAAGAAGAGAGGGAGACAAAAGACAGGAAATTATAGCCTATAATTCCACAACCAGCTGAGGGCCGGATAAGAGGCATTCAAGTCTGGTGACCAAGAAAGTTATAAGAGGTCCAGGTACAATCTCCAGAAAGCCATCTCACAGGTGAAGTGACAATTCTGGTCTAAACTTGGATCAATGAAGATGCTTGGCAGTTGTGGCAGGGCTTGAATACTGTCACCTCTTAGAAAGTTAACTCAAAGTTCAAAGTCCATTTATCATCAATGTACATACACATTATATAATCTTGAGATTCATCTCTTAACAGGGAGCCATGAAATGAAGAAAGCTGAAAGAACCCATTGAAAAAGGAGACCATCAAACACGTAATCAAGGACCCCACCACCGAGTCCATGCTCTCTTCTCACTACTGCCATCAGGAAGGAGATACAGGAGCCTCAGGACTCACACCACAAGGTTCAGGAACAGTTATTACCTCTACTATCAGGCTCTTGAACCAAAGGGGATAACCACTTGCCCCATCATTGAAATGTTCTCACACACTTCAATCTTGCTTTCAAGGACTCATCTCCTGTTCACAATATTTATTGCTTATTAATGTATTATTTCCTTCTTTTGGTCAAGATGGTGATAGTGAACAATTCCTCCTCGGGCAACATCTTCCAGATGGTCCACAGAACAGTTTCTTTCAATTATGTCTTTTTCTTTTAAATGTGGTTTGGAGCCCATGATCTTTGGTTTGATAATGTGTTTTCAGGCAGATTGAGTGATCTGGCTCTTTGCTGTCTCCAAGAAGGCTCCAGGAGGTGGGCGGCCTCAAGGCCAAGAAGCTTAGTGACTGGCAAGCCCATGATTGGCTCTGTTTCTCGCTGATCTAAGCATCGAGAAAGATTGAGGCACATGCGGAAGGCAATTGAGTTTTCAGTGCCGTCTACCAGCCTCTTGCTTACTGCTGCTGGAGGAAGGTGTCTGTGTGTGATAGTCTCTCTCTCTCCCTTTTGCTCCCTGCTCTTGAGGGAAGGACCCTGCCTTCAAGTGGTCTCTCTATCACTTGATACTGTCAGTTGATGATACCAAAGTTCTGAGTTTGTGGGTTGGACTGTAGTTCGATTGGACTCTTTCAACTTTGTGCGTTTATAATCTATGTTGTCACTCACATTTTTCTTGTTGCAATTTATTTGTTTTTTACACATTGGGGGGAGGGTTAATGTTCTTGCTGCCATTTACACAATTTCTTTTTTGCATGGTGGGGCGGTTTATTTTTATCTTTGAAAGGGTTCCTTGATTTTCTTTGCTTTTGGTTGTCTGGAGAAGATGAATCTCAGGGTTGTAAACTGCATACATATTTTGGATAATAAATGGACTTTGAACTTTGTATAGCAGTTTGTTGTCTTTTGCACGCTGGTTGAATGCCCAAGTTGGTGCAGTCTTTCATTGATTCTATTATGATTATTATAAAGTTATGGATTTATTGTGTACGGCTGTAAGAATATGAATCTCAAGGTTGTATATGGTGAGATATGTTCAATTCAATTGAAGTTTAATTGTCATTCAATGATACATGAATACCCATGAATACAGCCAAACAGGATAGTGTTACAGTGGGGCTAAGATGCAAAACACAATCCTAACAGTCACACACAGCACAAAGCACACATAGCACATACAAGATAGCAAGCACATGTATGATATTAGTAAAATACAGCCATGTTAAAAAAAACGATCTGGACCTCGAATTCATAAATGCTGACATGTGCTTCAATAATAAATTTACTTTGCTAACCTGACATGAGTGGTTGGGAAGATGCTGGATTAAGGATGAGTATTTAAGATTCTTGGAGGCACATAATAAAATAGGCTAAAGTCAGCATGCTTTCCTTAAGGGGAAGTTTTGCCTGAAAAATCTGTTGGAAATCTTTGAGGAAATAACAGGCGGGATAGACAAAGGAGAGGCAGTGGATGATGTTTACTTGGATTTTCAGAAGGCTTTTGACAAGGTACTGTACATAACGCTGTTAAACAAGAGCCTTTGGTATTACAGGAAAGATGAGCATGGATAGAAGATAGGCTGACCGGCAGGAGGCAAAGGAGTGGGAATAAATGTGGCTTCTTCTGGTTGGCTGTCAGTGACTAGTAGTATTCTGTAGTGGTCGGAATTGGGACCGCTTCTTTTCACATTATATGTCCATTATTTGGATGAGAGAATTGATGTTTTGTGGATGATACAAAGATAGCAAAGAACAAGGTAGTGTTGAGGAAGAAGGGTGACTGCAGAAGGACTTAAGACCTACGAGAAGTGGCACATGGAATGCAGTGTAGGGGAAATGTATAGTCATGCACTTCAGTAAAAGGAATAAAGACAAAGATTATTTTCTAAACAGAGAAAAATTTCCATTTATTGGAGGTGCAGTGCAAAGGGACTTGGGAGTCCTCGTGCACTGAAGTCCTCTTTAGGGAGTCCCTAAAGATTGAGTCCATGCTAAGGAAGGTAAACACAATGTTTGCATTCACTTCAAGAGGACTAGAATATAAAAGCAAGGAAGTAATGCAGAGACTTTTAAAGACATTTGACAAACTTTATTTGGAATATTATCAGTTGTTTTGGGTCCATTTTCTAAGAAAGGATGTGCTGGCATTGGACAGGGCCGAGGAAACAAAAAGGTTAATAATGAGGAGCATTTGATGGCTCTGGGTTTGTACTCGCTGAAGTTTAGAAGAATGGGTGGTGGCGGAATCTCATTGAAACCTATTAAATATCGAAAGGCCTTGATAGAGTGTGTGTGGTGAGGATGGGATCAGAGGCAACAGTCTAAGCATAGAAGGACATTCCTTTAAAACAGAGATGAGGAGGAATTTCTTTAGTCAGAGGAAGATGAATATATGGAACTTACTGCCACAGATGACTGTGGAGGCCAAGTCATTGGGTATATTTAAAGTGGAGGTTGATTGGTTCTTGAACATTAAAAACATCAAAGGTTACTAGGAGAAGGCTGGAGAATGGGATTAAGAGAAATAATAAATCAGCCATGGTGGAATGGCAGAGAAGATATGATGAGCCAAATGGCCAAATTCTGCTCCTATGTCTTGTGGTTATTGAGGGGAATAGTCACAGTGGTACTCTGCACCATTTGCATATACCCTTTCCATCTCTTATGAGACATCCAGCTACCAGCCTCCTGCAACTGAGGTACGATTACCTCTCTGTAGCTCTTTATCCAGCTCCAGCTTTGTTTGCGTAACACAACCTGTAGGGAGCTGCACCCAAATGTACTTATCACAGTTGTAGTGATCAGGGAGACTGAACATCTCCTAGATCTCCCACATCTTGCATGGTATCCATTCTCACTACTCTAGCTAGGCACTAATAAAATCAGAAAGAGCTTAGCAAAAATATCAACCAGCCACAGCCTCTTCTCACTGAAGCCTCACGAGGCAAAGCCTCCCACTCCACCAAAAACTAACTTTTTTTTTATTGATCCTTGTCAAGTGCTAATAACCCAATGCGATCTCAAACTCCGCAGAAAGTTATTAGTCACTGCTCACGTTTTAAATCTGATGGTTGATAATGCCCAACTGTATAACTCTGGTGTGTCCCTCCCTTCCCTCCAATAACCTCTCCCCTTCCTGCCTATCCTCCTTCCTTTTAACCTCTCCATCCCACCTCCTCCTGCACCACCTTCCGCCTCACACTCCCCTCCTCTCCAACTCTTCCCTCTCTCCTCACCATCTTAACTCCTCCCCATACCCCTTCTATCACTCTGCACCCACCTCATTCCACTTACTTCCCCCTCCTACCCTCACCCAACTACCAGTTCCTGCTTCATTCCACCCTCTGCTCTACCTTTCTCTCCCTTCCCCAACCCACTCTGCTCATTCGACTTTCCCCTCCTCCTGCTCCTTTGTTCTACTACACCTCCTTCCTCCTCTCTTTATCTCTCCCCTACACCCTCTCCCTAGTGCCCTCCATCCTTTCTTTACCCTTCACCTCTTCCCTAACCTCTTCTTCCAATTCTCTTCTCTCCTCTCCACCCCTTTCATCTTTTCCCTTCCCTCTCACCCCTCCATTCTCTCACATTACCCATCACTCACCCTCTGCCACTCCTCTCCTCCCCCACAATTATCCACTTTTCCTCTTTTTCACCCTCTCCATTTCCAAACCTCCCACCTCCTCACATCACTCTTCCCTTCCATCTATCCCTCTCCCTCTATTCCCCTCTGCATCACCTACCCAGCCTCACCTATCACCCCTCCTTCCTCATATCCTGCTCTGCACCTCATATTTTCCCTCTTCTCCCCATCCCCCCTCCACCTTCCCCCTCCCCTTCCCTTCCCCCCTCCTTCACCCTCCCTCAGCACCCTTCCCCCTCCCCTTCCCTCCTCCTTCACCCTCTCCCTCAGCACCGTTCCCCCTCCCCTTCCCCCCTCCTTCACCCTCCCTCAGCACCCTTCCCCCTCCCCTTCCCTCCTCCTTCACCCTCTCCCTCAGCACCGTTCCCCCTCCCCTTCCCTCCTCCTTCACCCTCTCCCTCAGCACCGTTCCCCCTCCCCTTCCCTCCTCCTTCACTCGGTCCCTATTCTCCCCTTCCCCTCCTTCATCACCCTCCCCTAATCACCCTCTCCCTCCCTTGATCACTTCCCTCCCTCACGATCCCTTCTCACCCCATTCCCCCGTTTTTCTACACTGATTGGCGGCCTGGTTTGTGACGTAGACAGTTTCGACAGCTCCCGGCCGGCCTGCCGGATTCGCTCCGCCCCGAGCGGAAGTGACGCAGCAGGAGTCGGAGCTGGCGTTGTTGAGCGGATGAATCGGCTGTAGGGTGAGGAGAGACCCGGGCGGCGGCGGCGTTGGTGGTCAGAGTGAGCGGCTTGCGACGACACTCGGGGTCGGACTGCCGTGGTGGGTGTGGAGGGAGTTAGGGGAAGGTCCCGAGGCTGGGGTTGCTCTCAGACAATTTCCCCGTAATACTCCCCCCCCCCACCCAATCTCGGCCTCCAAATCCCCTCGCCCTCCCCCTGCGCCTCCCTCCCACCACACTGACACTTCCATGGGGCGGAATTAATGCTAGCTGTAAAAACCTTTTTAATCTTTGTTCTGTGTCCCAGTTGTTAGATCTGTTTAAGACGTTGCGCTGATCTTGAAACTTTGATTAAGTGAGAATTTTCCAGCTGCTGATAGGTGTAAACAACCCCTTTAAACCTAGCAGTTAATGTGTTACACTCAGCAATGCACAAACCAAGATGAAGGGTCTCGATCCGAAATGTCGACTATTTATTTCCCTCCACAGATGCTGCCTGACCAGCTGAGTTCCTCCAGTGCCTTGTGTGTTGCTCCAGGTTCCGGCATCTGCGGTCTCTTCTGTCTCCAGGTGTTACACCCAATTACTTATCGTTGCAGGATGTTTTGAAAGTGTCCAGCACCTTAACTTATAACTTAATGGGATTTGGAACCGGTACGGGGATGAAAGAGCTCCAAAAATCCTGCATGCCTGTCCATTTTATCTTGGTGTTTTAGTTTAATTATTCTTGTAACTTTTGTCGCTCCTTGCTAACTAAAAGTGAAGTTTGTGAATGTTATGAAAGACACCAGGAGCAGCCTGTTATATTGATTCTTTGTGGCGCAGCCTATTAAAATTGGGTGGCTGCACTAAGGTGAGAATGTCAGAATCCAAGGTCCCCTGAAAGTGGTAACAGAAGGAACATGGACTGCCTGACTTCATCACAGGCATTGTCTTGTGATTTAATGAGGGGTAGCAGTAACTTTTTACATATTGGTTGAAATCTGGAGTTTGCTGCCGGAGAAGGAAGTGGAAAAGGCTAATTATGTTTACAAAGCATTAATGTACACTTAAACATGCAAATGATAGAAAGATTTGGCCCAGATGTGAGCAACTGGGATTAGTGCAGCTGGGCTAAAAATCAGCATGGAAATATCTGGTGGGCTGAAGGGCCTGAATCTGCTATACTGACACTTAAAGTTGGTTTATTTTCATTCCTAATAAATGCTGCGTCATTTCTTCATTTATCAAAACTGCAGCTGATTTCTATATTATAACCACTACTGCTCTAAGTTATATTACCTTCCTTTTTTTTTCTTGTGAGGGAGCTGTTTAGGAAACTAGATGTACAAACTAGTTTGCTGTTAATTTTTCTGCTCGTGATTTAAGACAGTGGTTCGCAAACTTTTGTGTTCCCTCATCCTTGGCTGCAGACCACATCCCCAGTAACCCCCTGTCTTTCTGGCCATTACATGAAAACTGTAAAGAACTTTGATTTATGGTGCACAGTGAAAGAAAATAGGAACTGCAAATTCAAAACTGACAAATGCAAAAATTCTTCAAATCTGTTTAAAGATACAAATAAAATTACTTTACAGTAAAACAATTTTGGAGGTTACATTAGTAGTCCAACTATTCAAATTCAAGTTTAGTAGTCATTTAACCATACCCATGAATACAGCCAGAAGAAACAGTGTTCCTCTGGTGCCAAGGTGCAAAACACAGTACCAACAGTCATACACTGCACAAGGCGCATACAAGATAGAAGTAAACATACAGTCCCCCCCAAAAAAATACAGCTCAAGTGCCTGAATGTCCTATAGATTGATAGTACATGGTTGTTGTGTGCAAGAAAAGGGTCTGAAAATGAGCACAATCCAGTTTTTCACTGAGCAACCACTGGAAGTCAGCATGCGCACTGTACCACACCACCTCTGGCGTCTCTGTTAGGCAGCTGCAACAGACAATCACACAGAATTGGGCCTAGTCCGCGCTACACCTGAGGCCATGCCACTCCCCCGCCATTAGTATCTCCAATAAGCCAGTGAACCAGACTTGTAGTGTTCTACATCACCAATTGCTTCAACTACCACTGCTTCACTGCTTTTTCACCTTTCAGTGAGATGGATGGGTTTGCTGCAGTGATATCAGCTTCTCAGCAACAGGCTGAATGCCACTCAGAGTCTCAGGTCCACATTTTGCAGACTGTTCATTGTGAAACCACGCTCTACTAAATATGATGCCAAAAAGACAATTAAAAGCACCTTGGCCTTTTTCCACAGTGCAGGATAGTATTCAAGTTCTTTTTGTGATTAAATGTCTTGCTATGATTTTTTTGAAATGCAGCTTCAGCTCACTCATTTTGTCGTGAGATCAGTTCTTCCTCTATTGTTCCTGTGCAAGTGTTCAGGGATAGAATAATTACCCAATCTGGAATTTCAAAGAGCGCACAAGTGTATGTAGGCATTTTCCTTTTGTGAACCATCTGACTTCTGTGTGCAACAGCAAGAGTTCAAACTGTTCATCATGCTCAATACAAAGCTTTTAAAATAAACGAAAATTGAGAGTATGTGACTTGATTTTATTTCTGCTGTGATAACAGCAGTTAATAACTTGTGCAGCCCATTACAGATGTCTGTGAATCACACAGTGAATGTTAAATATATTAGGTACAGCTTTTTTAAAGCAAATAATAACCTCATTCTGGCCTAGAAAGTTTCACTGCTTCATTAGAAAAAATATTTTCGCGTAACAGACACATTGGCTGCTGTTGGTTGCTTAGTGTTGGTATAAATCCATTTTGCAGATACTTCATACTATACTGTCTACACTTTTTCTTTTCATCTGCTTCTGCCATTTTTGTTATAGATGAATGACCACGGTCAATCGCCTATTGTTTTAAGTCCAACCTCAAGTGCTGTGATCAATAAAGGAGAAAGTTATGACATCATAATAGCTTTGGCAAAAACTTGACTCTCTGCCTGAAGATACATGAAGTAAGGCAGTGATTTCTCTATTGGGCCATGGGCTATAGAAATCTGGTCAAGACCATTCAAAAGGGCAGATTCTGAACTTTACCCAATTGAAAGCCATAACCTAATTCGGAGGAATTTCATTACTCTGGGATATTTAGTATGGGAATTGTACCAGCAAACACTACTACAGCAGTGAACAGCAATAGTGCGTGGGCTGGGCCCGGCAATAACACGACTTCTTCAGTCCAGAATTCCCATGATATGCCAATTACAGAAGTGTCACATTGCTTTTCAACAACTTTAACACTCTTCAAGCAGTCTTAAGAGAATGGTGGGTTAGCAAGAGATCAGGTGATTATGAGATTGTTATAATCAATTATGAGACATTGAGGATCAAATGTTTATAATAAGTGATTCATTTCTTAAATTAAGCCTGTAATCCCTCAGCTGCCACCACCCCCCCCCCCCCCACCGCTACTGATCGCAGCTCTCTGCCCTCATTATCTTTGAAACTCCCACTGTCCCTCAGCTGGGTGATATCGCCCACTTTATGAACCTCTGATTTAAAGCATTTTTTCCCCCAATCTTTGCTAGGTTGTAGGTATATGTTTCAACAGATTTTTTTAAGGAACAATAAACTGTTTTGGATTTGGGAATTGATGGGGTAATTTTTAAATATCAGCAGAAGATAAACTCAAGAGGGAAGCAGGCGATGACAATCAGCACAGAACAACTATGTTCAGAAATCCAGGAAGTTTATTATCTGCCTCAGTAGTTGATGTATTTTGTACTCCTCCAGAACTCACCATAGCCTGTTTCAATCACATTTTACAAAATCACTGAGCCTGTTTTCCTTATGAGCGCTCTCAACTGGTCCAGTGAAAACAGTTATTTCACTAGAGTGTATAGAATCATAAAATAATTAAAATTGTGCCTGGTATTAAAGGGAGTAACATTGGAAGATCTACCTGTCTGGCCCCAACCAAAGCCCTAACGATTCCACATTATTCTATATTCCCTTTACAATTCACAAACCTTTTTACAGCTGTACAGGACTGAGGTGATAAACTGACATATAGTAAATAGTACAGGTAGCTAAGGTTCATAAAAAGACAAGAAAACCAACTAGCATCCATTTTTAAGGATAGACTGAAAAGCGCCACTATATTCATCCTTCATGAAATCTTACTTGGACCACAGAAGAACTGGTACTTGTGCAGTGTCACACAGTGTCGTTCAGCCTTTTGGGTGTGTGGGAGTGTCTGAAAGGCAGTCTTATTATTTGGCTTTCACTCTGTGGTTTTAAATTTTATTGTCTCTATGTACCCAAGAACTCAACTTTGGATTTGTTTTGCCATTAACTTACAAGGACTCTTTATTACTGGAAACACATCTTTGAGCTAAGGGGGGGGGGGGGGGGGAAGGTGGTAGAAGCTCGAAGACACAGGGAAATTTCATGCAGGCAAGGGGAGAATGTGCAAATTATGTTCAGAGAGCACTCCAGCCCAGGATCAAAGCAGGATCCCAGGATTCATGAGGATCTGTGTCTCCTGTCATTAAAAAAGGTCGTATAACATTTGGAAAATTGAACAGTATAGTGAAAGGAAGCAATAGGTGTGACATTAGAGCACCATTATGCTGCTAAGCTGTTTTGTAAGGCAGACAATGTTAAATTGAATATTTTAATTTTTAATATGAATATTTTTGTAATGCTGATGACTGATGTCTCTGGTCAGTTTCCTATAGGTTCTTCAAATTGATCTTTTGTAAATACTACTTCTATTTGATTTGTGGAACTTGATAAAAAAGAATAATGTTTTTTTGAATGGAAACATTTGTGAGCAAATCTGCTCAGAGTGCATCATCTTGTTGATTGTCTGACTTCTTTGTGCCTTGTGTTCTTTTAATTGTTTAAGGGGATTAGCCATGGTCAACTGGCAGAACGGTGTGAAGGAACATATGTTGGTTCTGTTTCTATTACAGATTTGATCCCTAAGCCCTTTTCTTTTTGGCTGTTACGTCATTCATTATACATTTTTTTTGTGTGTGGGAGCATATGCTAGTGTGAAAGCTAATTTATTTTGCTCTGTGTTAGGGAAAGAGTTCTTGTTCTGTTAAAAGCAACTCTCATTTCAGTGCTTCTTCATTGAATTAATTGCAGCATACCAAAAAGTGTTATCATCGCAGGAGTGTGAAGGATGTACTCACCACAGCGAAGGGACTTCATTTCAGTGACACTGGGTAGCCAGACAGGAAGGAGCTATGACAATAGTAAAACCTGGCGAAGACAATCATGTTGGAGGGTAAGATGTATTATGTTGTGAATTTTCAGTGGTTTCTCACAATGTTTCATTCAGTGTGAGCATTCAGTCATTATACAAACTTGACCGAGATTGAGTCTGTCTCACTTAGTTGAATCAATATGGTTTGTAAGGGAAGTGTGTGGAACTGATATATTTGCATACAATCCTCAGAGAGATATATTGCTGTTTGTTTCAAGTTGCAAGTTCCTGAGTGTTTGTGCTTGTGATTGTGTGGGCCATGCAAGTGCATTCAATGGAACCTTGCTCCATGTCCCAACCACTTTGCATCTATGACTGAAGCTGACAGGTTTTGTCCATGACAATTTTATCCCCTAATGAGGCAAAGGTGTTAAAATAATAACAGCTAAATGATTAGTGTGCTGACTTCCATGCAACTGTTCAGGTGGCTATAATTCAAACAAAACAGGTTATGGGAAATGGAAATATAGTCAAGTGTAGCTTTCAGACACTATGCCCAATAGTTAAAATGTATCTGGTTCGTTCTGTTTGTTCACGAGGCAGGATCCCTGATTGGCTACTCATTTTAATTTGACTTCCCATACCCATACTGATATGTCTGTCTGTACCCTCCTCTACTGCTGTGATGAGGTCAAACTCAGGTTGGAGGAATAGCACCTTGTGTTCCATCTGTGTAGCCTCCCAACTTGATGGCATGAATATTGATTTCACTAACTTCCAGTAATCTCCTCCGTATTCCTTCCACTCCTCCAACGTTAACTAAATTTTTACTGCTGTGCAGGTTTTTTTTAAACAACCGTTGCTCTGAGCAGGAAATTTTTACACAGCCTGAAAACATTTTGTATATAAGAAAATTCCGGTTGTGCAGCAAGAAAGGCTATGCGTGTCAGAGCATATTGGTTACTGTGCAGCCGTATACGAGTAGCTCAGAGAGAACAGTGCATTCCTCCCACCTCATTCTGGCTTCTGCTTCCTTCCTTTCCAGTGCTGGTGAAAGGTCTGGGCCTAAAACATTGATTGTTTGTTCCCATCAGTAGATGCTTCCTGACTTGCTAAGTTCCTCCAACATCTTGTGTGTGTTGCTGTAGATTTCTAGCATTTGCAGAATTTCTTGTGGTTAAAATATGTTGATGTTTTATGTATGTTTGGTATGGTGAACAGATTTAATTCCTTACCTTTGTAATAGAGACAACATTTCAAAATTCATTGTTTCAAAAATCCTTTTCATGATGTAAGAGTATAAAATGTGATGTACCACTACAAATCCTTCAGCTTGTGAGGCATTAGGTACAATAAGAGGAAAATCTTAGCCATGCTCTACTTAAAAATAATATGCTTCCGGATGTGGGTTGTGGAAGTTTCATCGCGGATTTACAAAGCATTGTAAAACTTGCAGTGAACAATTTTGTGAATACAGTTGCCATAGTCATCTTATTAGGCAATCCCTTGAGATCAAGAGGAGAAAATCCAAGCAACACACACAAAATGCTAGAGGAACTCAGCAGGCCAGGCAGCGTCTATGGAAAAGAAAGAACAGTCAATGAATTACAGTCTGGATTTGTACGTTTTGAGTCAGTGAATCAGACCAATATGGATACTGCAGACACTGCTACAGATGGTGACCACCATGGCTCATGGTCAAGTAGTTTATGAGGTAGTTCATTCCTTCCACTGCTTACTCAGGGCTTCTATTCTCCCAGTGTAAGTCCAGGTGGTTCTGAATACCATACAGAATTTTCCTTCTCCACACTTAGTGGTGATGAACAGGAAATTTGCCATTGTTTGGTAGGTATGTTGCATTTCCTCAAGGAGTCTTTGAGCAAATCCTTAACTCTTCCTCAGTCCACTTCTCATTGAGGAGGTCAAAGCAGAGTCTGGTGTTGGGTAAATGAATCTTAGTGTAACCAGGGCATTGGTGGTGAGGACGTTGGCCTGGGAGGGAACAGCAAACCAATTTTTGGTCCTTCTGGTGATTTTAGAAAATTTTGTGAAGACATCATTGGTGGTATCTTTCCTGTGGCTTAAGTTGCATTCTGGTGTTGTAAGAAGAAGTTGGTTGAGGACCCTTGTATATGCTTCAACGAAGAATGCTTTGCCATGTGGTCTGCACTGGGCTAGCTGTGTGGCGCTGAACTGAATACTACTAGACTCTTGGTTTGATGTTTGCTATTCTGTGTTGTCCGCTTGTTTTTTGCCGTTTGTACAATTTATTCTTCTTTCATGCATTAAGTATCTGATTTTTTTCTTGAATGGGTTCCATGGTGTTTTTTTGTTTCATGGCTGCCCGCGGGAGGACAAATCTCAGAGTTGTACACCAGGGGTCACCAACCTTTTTTCCACTGCGGACTGGTTTAATATTGACAATATTCTTGTGGACCGGCCAAAGGCGGGGTGGTGTTAATCACGACCGGAATATAGGTGATAAGTCAACTGCAAGTCACTTATAAGTGGCTAATACACTCAATTTTGTTTCTAAAAGGGTTTATCTAACGAATTTAATATTAAACACAGTGCATATTTTCCTCTTATGAACATGTAAAATCATTGCAATACACCAGTGAGAGGACGAGGTAAGGGCCGGAGGTCCCCGTGCTGGGGCCGCGACAGTCACAGTCTGGAGCGAGCGACCGACAGGGCGCCCCCCCACCCTGTCCTTGTAGGTAGGTAGGATCTATCGGCCGACAAAAGTTTGGCTTGATGGATGACTTTCAGTAGATTGCAGTGAGGTAGCTGCTCTGCTACTTACGAAACCCTGAGCCCGAATTAGGTCATCTGCGAATATTTTACTACCAGGTTCCCCACGAACATTCGGTGTGCTAAACAGTTTTAGAGGCGGTGCCCATCTGTCCGCGCTCCAGGCCAGTAGCAACGGCACCTCGCCAGCTATGCAAGGTGGCCAGTTACCTGAGGCCAACCAGTGATCCCTGGCGCGAGGGTATCACTACATTTAGGCAACTGATGACCTCGCGTGCGTTCATGTTCATCAGTGGGCGTGAAGGAATGAGGAAAGCTGCAGCTGACTCATATCATTTCATATCGCCAAATCATATCATTTCCTCGCAGCCCGGTAGCACATGCTTTACGGCCCGGTGGTTGGGGACCACTGTTGTACACCCTATCCTCGTTATATGAGGGGGATACACTCCTCATAGTCGACATAATGTGAGTATTTAAATGGAGAAAATAGGGATGCATTCCGAAGGACTTCCAAAATGTTTTATCTGTAATTTATTCACATTTTCATACCAATACAACACAAAAGCAGTACCACAAGGCAACATTCGTATTATATTTCATCAATATAAGGTAATATTCATTGTAATAAATCATAGAAAATTAACATACTAGAGTGTACAGTACTCACCAACAGTGTGTTCGCTCCGGGAGATGAGTGGTTGTTGTGGTGTTGGGCAGCTTCAGGTGGATGGTTGTGGTCATCAGGATCATATCAAGCACAGCAAGGGGTGAAGGAAGACCCACAGAGCTCTTAGAACTGCTGGCAGCAAGAGATGACTCCGGTTTGAAGAAAGTGGTGAGGGTTGTTTGCTTGGCAGCATTTTGTTTTTCAGCATAAATTTGCTGGTAAGGAAGAAGGGTTGATGGCAGGGAACGACCGAAACGCCGACTCCGTTCTAAACGTGGGTCCATGTCCATCGCCATTTGTGCCAAGTGTTCCAACTTCCACCATAGTTAAATATTTCAAGCACAAAATCTCTGCACCGTAGGTAAAACCAACAAAAGTTTAGGAGTGCAAGATCGTACCTTGCCAAAACTAATGCGAGACTGGCGGGAGTGAAATTGTGAGACTCCGACACCTGACTTGTATTGGCGGGAAAGTGGTGCCCCTCGCATAACTGTGAGATTTGGACACATAAGGAGACATTGGTAGAAATAAGTTCCTTGCATAACTTGCAATGTCTGAAGACGCATATAATGAGGATATAGTGTATCTGTAAAGCATACCTTGTACTTTGAATCTTTGAAAGGTCCTTCCCTGAGTTTGCACAAGTAAGTTAATCGATCACTTCGTGCAGCTTGAATGGGGGTGTTTGGATGACCTTGTTCTGGAACGTAGTCATCGTCTGCTTTGTGGATTTGCTGTACTGCCAATGAACATCGAGAAACTAGTAACTAAACTGATCCAATTTTACTATTCTTCCATACTCCACACATTCTTGTGCCTATCCAAGAGCCTTTTAAATGCCAGTATTGTATTTCCTTCACTGCCATCCCTTGTAGCACATTCCAAGCATCCACCACTGTGCTTTTTGGAAAAAACCTTGCCCCACACATCTTTGAATATATCCCTTCTCACCAGAAAAGCATTCCCTCTAATATTTTGACCTTGGGAGGAAGAAATCAGCTGTAATATCTTCATGGTTCCTGTGTGCTGGAAATTGTAAGGCTACTTGAGTTGCTGTCTGCGAAGAGCCAGCTTTGTGGGTTCCTCAACATTGTTCTTCTTATGGCAGACTTGGGGCACGTTGAAGGACAGTGTGGAGTAAATTGGATGGTGGTCAGTCAGCATCTCACGATACTGCATCCATGTCAAAATGCCACAATTCCGAAGAGCAAGTTTTACTGTTAGGATTGTGCAGTTGAGTTCTGACATTCCAAGTCCTGAGCTTGGTACTGTGGTGAGGAAGGTGTGTGAGAGAGATTGAGAGAGAGATTTTCCATTGTGGGGTAGCTGTACCATGCCAGCTATCACGTGGGTTCTGCAGCAGGGTCTTGACTCGACCAGCAAGGGCTTCAATAAAGCAGGTGAGTGATGTCAGCCCTGTACCCAGAGGAAGACAGTCGTACCTGGGCAGAGCACAGTTCAGAAGAATTTCTGATTTTTTTTTTTTGTTCTTTTGCTTTTTCT
The DNA here is from genome assembly GCF_030144855.1 of Hypanus sabinus. Classification (NCBI taxonomy): domain Eukaryota; kingdom Metazoa; phylum Chordata; class Chondrichthyes; order Myliobatiformes; family Dasyatidae; genus Hypanus; species Hypanus sabinus. The sequence goes on along the minus strand of NC_082723.1, from coordinate 60,718,004 downwards.
TCTGTGATCTTTGCCAGCAAATTGGTGATTTTCCTTCCAGCAAGGTCAGACATATTTATCATACACTTATCTTAAACATTTCTGGCTGGGTACAGTTTAATAGACTGTCTGTCTGTAGCTCTGCACTTTATTCTTTTACCTGAGGAAATGATATGGTTAACTATTGGGGAAGGAAAGAAATCACACCACTTGTTTTTGATACAAAAAAGAATGACAGTGCATTTTTGAGAGAGGTTTTTAATAAACAAATTTCTCCCAACTTTTTGCATTTTTCTACTAGAAATGGAAACAGCTTTCAAGATTGCAACGGAGTCTGATTGCCTTCCTATTTATTTTCATGGTGTTCTGTGGTATTGCCGTATATCCTGTCCTGTTTGAACACTGGCAAGGTAGGAAGCATTGCTGGCTGTTACACTTAGTCTTTCTCAGCTGTCAATTTAAAGACATTCTGTATTTCCACAATAAAAGGACATTTTGCTTGAAAATATGTTGTAATTATTTCAACAGTAGTCATCTAATCATAAGGGTAATATGTTCAGAATAAAAATATAGAAATGAAAGCAGAAAGTGCTGGAACACTTGAGTGATGAAAGGAAAGTTATTGGCATTTCTAGTGGTTGATCTTCAGTTGATGTGAAATGTTGTTCTCACCAAGAGCCTGGACCTTACTTAACCCAACCTGTAGTGTGTGGTTAAGGCTTGTCATAGGACATTTCAGACTAATGGAGGGCTGCCAGCATCCACAATATCATTTTGGTGAGTGGACTAGGCCTTTAGTGGTGACCAGATCTCTTCATTTGGAGCAAGGTACAACCTTTGACTTTGTACCTTTTTAACTGCCTCTGATAATCAGGGATCTTGAAAACTTGAAATTGTTTAAATAATTCAACAGGTTTATTTTGGATTCTCTGTCATCAGATTTCTGAAAGGTCCATGAACATTACTTTGTTATTCTGGTTTTGCATTATTTATTTATTTTTTGCAACAAAAGCTCGAAGACACAGATACACAAGGAGATTTAAGAGATCTGCAAGGTAACTTGTTTACTCCTAAGTGCAGTTCCAGAAGATTGGAGGAGGCTATTGTACATTGTTCAATAAATGTCCTCTGGCAAGGACAAGCCAGGTAACCACAGACTGGTAAGCTTGGCTTGGTACGTGGGAGTACATGATTCTGATGAACCTTTTGGAGCTTTTCAGAGAGGTGTCGAAGTGGGGGTAGATGAAGGTAGGTCAATGGATGTTGTTCGTATGGACTTTAATGAGAGTTTTGACAAAAGCCTGACAGATTGATCTTTAAGGTTAGGTAACATAGGATTCAGTGGAGTGGGTGTGGTGGGGAGCTAGTGAGGTGGATTTGGAATTAGCTGTGTTGTGGAACAGAGGGACCCGGGAGTAGAAGTGAAAGCAACTGCATAATTAGGGTGGTGAACATGGTCTTCATCAACTAGAATATTGAATTCAGGAGTAAAGACGTTATGATGCGGTTATATATGCCCTTAGTAAGACTGCACTTGGATTACTGAGTTCAGTTTTTGTCACTCTGTTGTAGGAGAGACATTGTCTAGCTGTAGAGGGTGCAGAAAGATCTGTGAGGATGTTACTTGGACAAGAGGGGTCTGAGTTATAGGGAGAGCGTGGCCACGCTGGATTCTTATTCCCCAAGGTGCAGGAGAACGAGGGGTAACCTTAGAAATTTATAAAACCATGAGGTGTATGGATAAGATGCACGGTCATAGTCTTTTCCCCAAGTTGGGGAGTCCAAAACAAGAGAACACAGATGTAAGATGACGGGAGAAATTTAAAAAGTTACCCAAGAGGTAACTTTACAGAGGATACTTGCTACCTCAAATGAGTTGCCAAAGGAAGTGATCGATCATCGACATTAGTTGGTGGGGAGGGGTGTAGATGTTGGAATTCAGGGAAGTTAAAGTGGGATTAGAGTGAATGATTAAAACCAATGGTTGGTGTAGAATCAGTGAGTCAAAGAGCCCGATTCCATGCTGGATGATTACATCAGTTCAATAATTTAACCACCATGCATACACTGAAGTTAAAACGGTTGATAATCCTCTTCTAACCTTTCTGAATGCAGCTGATTTGGAAAATCTAAAGCAGCAAACCCTTTTGTAGCTGTTGAACTGGATCATGCGAGCTGTTTGAGTCTACTGTGTCAGATCATGTGCTCATCTGGAGTAGGACATTACTAAATTGCAGTAAACAATGAGGGGGGGAAGGAAGAGTGTTGGTCCGTAAGCGCACAGACTGGATTGAGTTGCGCAACACTTTAACTAGCACAGAACATTCTGAGACGAAAGCCACCTGTCGTACATTTTCTGCGATATGCAGGTGTAACAGCAGCCTGCATCACCTATATTTAAATGGTTTTATAGTTGTTCATTTCAACAAAAAGTAAAGAATGCTGGAATACTGTGGAGCATCACTTAGAAGTAGATTATCTCTGATCCTAGAATCATGAATGTCCTTGATGGTAAAGGTTCTAATTTTACCCAGAGTTTAAAAGAATCAACTGTAAAATAAGAGGGACTAACAAACTGCTCTATCAGTAGCAGGCAGATTTGACACATGGACTTTGCTCACACTATTAACTTGCACAGGATAAACTTTCGTGCTGCTAAACAGATGTGTTTATAGTCCATATAGTCCATATTTTTATAACAAAAATAATATTTTCTTTGTTTCCCTATTTTGCTCCCCTGTAGTCTCCCTGTACAACACGTCATCCTTCCTTGGCCAAAAGGGCAGGGTGGAGACCATGCTTTTGTCAAAGCACAATAGGAACTTCATCTGACAGGGTACCGTAGAAACCTTTTCCTCAAACACTTTGTAAACTCAGAAATGATGGTTGCATATAGAGTCTGAAGCATCACTGCTAAACAATCACCTAGTGTTCATTGTTTTCATGTGCTTTGGAAGTGAAAGGTTGGTGTAAAACTGATCTTTGAATTCTGCACATCTAAGTAAGCCATTGAAATATAAAAGTTGGACTTATACAATATTCATTTTTACTTTTTACACTGAAGGTAGAATACCTCAGGTTCAGGTTGGTGCTGGATCCCAGGAGAGGGAATTTGTAGAACGCCTACAAGATGGCATTTTAGAGCAGCTTGTGGTTGAACCCACTAGGGGATAGGCAATTCCGCATTGCGTGCAGTGTATTGAAACATATATGATTAGTGAGCTTAAGATAAAAGATCCCTTAGGAGACAGTGATCGTAATTTGATAGGATTTATCCTTCAGTTTGAAGGGGAGCAGATACTAAAGTCAAATATGTAAATATTCCAGTGGAGGAGAGGGAGTTACAGAGGCATGTGAGGAGCTGGTGAAAGTTGATTGGAAGGCGGACACTATCATTGATGACAGCAGAACAGCAATGGCTAGAATTTCTGGGAACAACTTGGAAGGCACAGGATAGGTAGATCCCAAAATTGAAGTTTTCTAAAGGGAGGATGTGACAACCATGGTTGACAGGGAAGTTAAGGGCAGCATAAAAGGAAAAGACAGGGCATATAATGGAACAAAAATTAATGGGAAGTTAGAAGATTGGGAAGCTTTTAAAAACCAATAGAAGACAACTTTAAAAAAAAACTATGAGAGAAAAGATGAAATATGTGCTTAAGCTAGCCAATAATATTAAAGAGGATACCAAAAGTTTTGACAGATACACAAGAAGTAAAAGGAGTGAGAATGAATATCGGACTGCAGGAAAATGACACTGGAGAGCTAGCAATGGGGACAAAGAAATGGCGGACAAACGAGAAGTATTTTGCATCAGCCAGTCTTTGCTGAAAGGCTCTAGTAGTATGTCAGAAATAAGGAAGTGTCAGGAGATAGAAGTGAGTGTAGTTGCTATGAATAAGGAGAAGGTGCTTGGGAAAGTGAATGTGCTTGGACTACGCCTCAGGGTTCTGAATGAGGTAGCTGAGGAGATTGTGGATGTATTAATCTTTCAATAATCACTAGTTTTTGGAATGGTTCTAAACGAATGGAAAGGAAATCTTGCCTGACAGATCTGTTGGAATTCTTTGAGGAAATACAGGTAGGACAGACAAAGGAGAGTCGGGAGATATTCTTTATTTTGATTTTCAGAAGGCCTTTGACAAGGTGCTGCACATGAGGATGCTTAATAAGATATTGGTTGCCGGTGACTAGTGGTGTTCCACAGAGGTCGGTGTTGGGGCTGCTGCTTTCCACATTATATGTTAGTGATTTTGATAATGGAATTGATGGCTTTGTGGCTAAGTTTTGCAGATATATGAAGATAGGTGGAGGCACAGGTAGTGTTGAGGAAGCAGGGAGTCTGCAGAAAGACTTAGTTTGGGAGCTTTGGTAATACAGTGGCAGATGGAATATAGTGTAGACAAGTGTATGGTCATGCACTTTGGTGGAAGGATTAAAGGCAGGGACTATTTTCTATAGAGAGAAAACTCAAAAATCAGAGTGCAAAGGGACTCAAAAGTCCTTGTTCAGGATTTCCTAAAGGTTAACTTCCAGGTTGTGTCAGTGGTAAGAAAGGCAATATATTTCAAGAGGACTAGAATGTAAGAGCAAGGATGTAATGCTGAAGCTTTATAAGGCATTAGTCAAACTGCACAGAGTATTTATTGTAAGCAGATTTGGGCCCCTTATCTAAAAAGTGTGCTGGCATTGAAGAGGCTCCAGAGGAGGTTCACGAGAATGAATCGTGGGAATGAAAGGGTTAATACATGACTAGCATTTGATGGATCTGGGCTTGTACTCGCTGGAATTTAGAAGAATGAGGGGAGATCTCATTGAAATCTATAAATTGTTGAAAGGCCTAAGTAGAGTAGAGTGAATGTTTCATATAATGGGTACGTTTTGGACCAGAGGGAACAACCTCAAAATGAAGGAAAGTCCATTCAGAACAAAGATGAGGAATTTCTTTAGGCAGGTGGTGGTGATTCTGTGGAAGTGGTTGTGATTGCCGCAGAAGGCTGTGGAGGCCAGGTCATTGAGGATGTTTAAAGTGAAAGTTGATAGGCTCTTGATTAGTCAAAGTGTCAAAGGTTGTGGGGTGAAGACAGGAGAATGGAGATGAGAGGGATAGTAAATCAAGCATGATGGAATTTCAGAGTACTCTTGATGCTCCTTTGTCTTATGAGTCAATTTGCATAAAAGGAGATAAAATGACGTAGATAAATCCATAATTATTCCCAGATCATTGACTTTAAGATTTAATGCTACACATGACAAGTTTTTCTGAAACTTGCTAGATTTTTTGGAACTGCATTATAATCCATGAGAAATACCCTTTAGTCTTTGCAGTTTAATTCTTCAGGAGATTTTATGTGTATTTGTTGCAAACACATGAAGTGAGTTATGCAAGCATTTGTGAGTAGAATTCATTTAATACTGTCTAAAATTGAATTATATCTTTGAACATTTGCTAACAGTTAACTGCAGTCCATGATGCCTACTGTTCTGTAGCATACTGCATGGTTATAGGACAGAAAATGGTATGTGCGGGATCAGACCCATCAGCCCACAGTGTATGTGCTGAATACAATGCCAAATTAAATTCAATCTCTTCTGCCTGTGCACAATCTGTATTCCTCCATTCCTAAAAGCCTCTAAATGCCACTATCTTATTTGCCTCTGCCTCAATTTCTGATAAACTGTTCCATCTGCCCACCATTCTTGTTTTTAAAACATCTTGACCCATACATCTTCAAAACCCTGCTAAGAATTTTAAATGATGTTCTCCTAAATTTTAACATGTTTACTCTGGGGGGAATTTGTGACTGTCTACCCTGTCAGTGCCTTTCATAAATTTATTAACTTGTGTCAGATCTCCACATATCAGATGTGGACTAACCTAACAGTAGCTGTTCTCAATTAACTCTTAATTCCAGTCTATTAATGTCAAAATTTGCCCTCTTCAAATTTAGTACTTTCTTGCAAGGTCCAGACTAGTCATTATTCATAACTATCCTGGAAGTTAAGTTGTGATCATGGTTCCCACATGTCCACTGTTTCCAACTGACAGGCCAAATCACCTGGCCAGGCTCATTTCTCAAAACAAGATCTAGTATAGTCCCTCCTCTATCAGGACTATCCATGTGCTGTTTCAGGAAACACTCTTAGATGCCTTCAAGAAATTCTGCCCCATCTTGTACCAAGGAAGTCCCAATCAATATGAGGGAAACTGAAGTCACCCACTATGACAACCCCGTTGCTTTTACATCTTTCTATAATCTGTCTCTACATGTTCCTTCATCTCCCAGAGGCTATTGTGGGGGGTTGGGGGGAAGGCATGAGTCTATAGTACAACCCATCAGAGTGATTTCACTTATATTTGAGCCCTACCTATATTGCCTTAATGTATTAGCCCTTTCATATATTCTCTGACTGCAGTTGTGACATTCACTGATAATTAATGCAACTCTTCCACCTCTATTAAATCCCTCTCCATCGTGTTTAAAACATTTAAATCTGAAAATATTGAGATGCCAATCCAATCTCACTTGCAAACAAATCACAGTAATGGTTGCTGATTCAGTCTGTAAGTTTATCTGCCTTACCCAGTCTTCTTGAATTGAAATAAACACACTTCAGACCATCAGTCCCACTATTTATATTGAACAATCCTTTTGTTCAGACTCACTTGGCATGGCATCTACTTTGTTCTCAGCCCCTCTGTTCACTGCCTTGATGTTTCCCATCTCTGTGCCTTTCTAGTTTAACCCCTGCCAAGCAGTACAAGCAAACTACCTTGCTAAAATATTGGTTCACCTTCAGTTGAAACGCAGCCCCTTCCTCTTATACACCTTCTCCATTTATCTGAACCCTGGCCTTCTGCTCTAGCTCCTGAGCTGCAAGTTGAATTGAACAACTTTCCAATTTCTTGCTTCGCTAGCATGTGGCGAGGGGAGGGGAGGTGATTACAATCCTCAGGATTGCAGGATTTGGGGAGACCTGTGCACAGTGGAGTGGTGGAGGTTGGGTTTGAAGGGATTCAATAGATCTTGAACATTTGGGTGGTACTGTAGTATAGTAGTTAGCATTATGCTATTACAGTGCCAGGGACTGGGTTCAATTCCGCCATTGTCTGTAGGGGCTTTCCTCCGAGTGCTCCGGCTTCCTCCCACATTCCAAAAATGTACAGATTAGTAGTTTAATTTGTCACAGGGGTGTGATTGGACAGAGTGGGCTGTTGAGCTGGAAGGGCCTGTTGCTGTGCTGCATCTCCCAATGGTTAAAAAAATGAACCTGACTGAACTCTCCAGGATATCAGCAGAACCTTCTAGTTGTAGGGGAGTTCATTTGTTCAAATTAAATTTGGATATTTTCTGGTATTGCTGTTAATCTCTTGTATGCCGCTTGAAAACATTTTCTTCAGAACATGGCAATATACTCATGCGATTTTAAATTTGAATGATAAAGTCTTGTGTTGAACAGTTTGAGCATGCAAGCATTATCCTGTGCAATAAGTTCTTGAATTTTGCCTAACTCCATGCATTGTGACTGAGGTTATGCCACAGGATTTCAGGGATTATGGAAAATAGATTGTACTTTAATTTTCTAAAAGGTTAAGTGCCTTACTATGCATTTAGCAGATGAGAGCCACGAGGAAGAGCTGAAGCAAGTTAAGCCAGTAGTTGTACCTGTCTTAGATGGGCTTTTACCCAAGGCACCATTTATCTCACAGCCACCGGTAAGTAACCTGGATTATATCCAATGCTATTAGTTACTTATGGTTGGTTTTGTCTAAAGCAAGTCAATGAATCATTTAAAGAACATTTCTAATGGTTAAATCATAGCAAATTAACCTTGGCTCTTGGTATCTATATTCCATTTGTTATTTTGCAGCTTAGTGAAGAAAGAAATGTAATAATTTTGTTTTGGGGAATAGTCTTTTTTTGGTCATTAATTATATAATCTTTCATTTTAATTCTAAGGTATTTTTCCTGTCTATTTGTTGATTTTTTTTTTCAAAAGTAACCCATGTAATTATATTCTTGCATTAATGTTAAAATAAATCATATTTCAATCACCTTTGCTAATAAAATGCACCTGGTTTACTGGAGATACAAGAGACTGCAGATGTCTTACTGTTTTGTGAGAAAGATGGGAGAAGAGTCTTTTATCCAATATCTAACACCACTTGGTTAGAAATGTGCCTTCAGTGCTAATGTGTAATTTATAAATCTACTTTGGTAAATAATAGACCATTGAAATTGAATGTTAATGCTTTGAAATCGTTATGTAAATTCCTATCATTTAAACCAGCTGCATATTAGAACACAATATGGACAACTTTCCAGTTAGAACACAAAATGAGTGAGAAGGATTAACAAAATGGTAAATACTATTTGACCAATTATTCAAAAAGGTCAGTGTGAAAGATCAAACCACAGGTAAAAATCAGTAATTCAGGTTGGATGCTACCTTCTGTTATACCTCTGTCCAAATATTATCCAGTATAACCAGTGCTACTTATTTCAAGAGAACAATATGCACTTGCTGCATTTTCATTCCTTTGAGCAGATATATAATTTTACAGTTACGACTTATTTGAAATTGTGTGCCTGTTCTATACTGAAGAGTTGGGCCTACAAAGATTGCAACACAGCCATTCCTTGAATATAGAAATGTCAGTTTTCAAATATTATTCACCACTTTTCCTAGCTCTTCGTGACATTGCAAATCTATGTAATCACAAGCTACTCTCATTTTTAGACCGGTAAAAGTTGTTTTATATTCTCAGCAGGATTTGTCAGATCCCCAAGAAACAATACAACTTTTTTTTATAAAAATGTAGAATTATTTTGCTCTATCTTCAACCAACTCCTAGGTTTGTTTTAATCCAGAAACTCAAAGGACCAAATTTAAATAAGCGTGGGCCCCCATTTTTACAAAATCGATTGTCAAAGAAAGGAAAAAAGGAAAGTAAAATAAGGAAGGAAGATAATGAAGCTGAAGCTGTTCCTGACGACAAGGATAAAGAACAGAATAAGATCAGGTACTTGATATGTGATACTGGACATTTTAATGTTTAACACAGCATTTACACATTAGAAAACATAAGTTGGTTTTTCTCTGAAACCTGTACTTTGAATTTCATGGTGAAAGATCCTTTAGTGGTTTTTAATTTGAAAAGCTGATGAATGTTTATTTCAGCGAATATGCCACTTGACATTCAGGCCTAAGCTGTGGATAAATGACCAGTTAACTTCCTCTTGTGTCATATTGCCTTTGTTTTAATTGATGGTCTATATCCTATTTCCCAGCATGCTGTTCCATCACTGCAGTAACTTCCTTTTCATATCCTTTTCTGCCCTTGCTTCACGCTGCCAATCTCATGGTTGTAATTCTGGCAGAATAGGATGTCAGCATCTCAATATCTGGTCTTTCAAAGGTAGATGACGATTTTGTAATTTTACACCGTCTTCGGAATCAAGTTTATTATGACTCACATGTTTTGTGAAATTTGTTAATTTAACAGCGGCAGTTCAATGAAATGCATGATAATATAGAAAAAAATATATAACTAAGTAAGTCAATTATGGTAAGTATATATGTATATTGGATATATGATGACAATATATTTTTTTTAAATGTGAAGTAGTGTTTGTGGGTTCAATGTCCATTTAGGCAGAGGGGAAGAAGCTGTTCTTAAATTGCTGAGTGTGTGCCTTCAGGCTTCTGTACCTCCTTACTGCTGGTAACAGTGAGAAGAGGGCATGTCCTGGGTGATGGGGGTCCTTAATAATGAATGTCACCTTTCTGAGACACCGCACGTTTTGACTAATTTTACAACTTTCAGTAGTTTCTTTCAGTCCTGTACAGCAGCTCCCGATACCAAATAGTGATGCAGCCTGTCAGAATGCTCTCCACAGTACATCTATAGAAATTTCAATATTTTAGTTGACAGACCAAATCTTTTGGAACTCTTTTGCACATTGTTTATTACTTCTCTGACAATAAGTAGTAACTGTTAGCAGCTTCCTGGCCCTACTTGTAGTCCTTCATCCAACTTTCTGGCGGAGTTCTCCAATCTCCACTGTTCTTAAAGCTGCTGCTTCTTAAATTTAATAGCCATTCAATACCTTCAAAAACATACTTGTGCAAGTCTGAGTTCTTGCAAGACTTGGCTATTTGAGCTAATTTTACACTAATTTTTCTCTGCTGTGTCTCTATTCTCTCTTTTTTCCCATGCTCTCTGTTCACTCCGTCTTCCTTTCTGGTCATATCCAAGGTTCCACCTCAGCAGCCTGAACTCTACAAGACATTAATGGGTTAGATGTTACTGGATGTCCCTTGCTTATTAACTCAAAACTAGACTTGGGAAGTCTTAATTATTTGCAGTGGATTCACCCATTCTGAGGTACAAATGTCACTTGTCTGTAAATGCTATTTATTTCAACTGATGTGAAGGTGGAGTGATAATTGAATTAGTGTGCCAAATATGCATTCAAAAGAGAGATCAATTTAATTAAAGGACAATGGGGAATGTTTTTGTATTTTTCAGAAGGGCGTTTTTGAGAATATATGGGGCTTCAGTAACATTCATTGCTGCCGTTATAAGCAAAGGGGGTGTCAGGTATATTGTAACTGGTTGGCAGCTATGTTCTTCTAGTTCAAAACCAGGAAGGTCATGCTGACTTTAATGTGCTTGTTGAACCATGTGCTTATTATCATTAGTTTAAATTTCTTTATACGTAATTCTCCAAGACTTTTTAAAAGCATCTCAGTTTCCATTTGCCCTTCAGCGAGCAAGGGAGCTGTCAGTTGTATTCCAAGAAGTTTTTAAATTGGCGAACTGGCAAGAAAGTAAACACAAATTGATGAATGATTTTCTTTCCTGAACAGTAAAGCTACTCAGCTGTATTGCCCAGTCTTGTAGTTTAGTATTGTTTCTAGCTTTTCCGAACTGAGAAATCATCCTGTCCTCCAGTTTTGCAAACTTCAAATTTGAAATATATTTGGCCTTATCAGCTGCTGTTTTGTTAATTTTTTCTCAATTGCTATTTCAAACTTGATACTTTCTTCCTCTTGGGATCTGATCCTTCTGTACTAAATTTATCACTTGGAAAGATATTTGGTTATCTGCTCGTACAAATCATTATTTCATTTTGGTATGCTTCCTGTTTTTGGAAGCTGCTGCATTTTGCCAGCTGGGACTATCATCCTTTCCATTGTGAAAACTTGTAGCTTTCTTTTCTTTTCTCCAAAAGCCTGCTGTAGTGTTCTTGAACTTGGAAGAATGGGCGCATGAAGGCTATCTTTTGGAGATCTCTCTATTCCTGCCAAAAGTAACAGACTGAAGTTCAACCTGCATTGGTGCTTGAGGGGAATTTTTTGGCATGTAACAAATGGAGGAAGAGAGAGTTCCTTGTTTCAAAATAGTGATTTCAGTCATGATTTCTTAAAAAACTAAATATGCAAACTGTGAGACCAGATGATAATTCTTTCTTCAGTATAAATCTATCTTTCCTTCATTGTCCCTTTCTGGTGTTGGAGGTAAATTGTCTTTAATGGACTTTGGAAACATAAAATGTGAAATCTCTTAATACAATTTAGAAACAAGTTGCACAAATCTTTAAGATGAGAAAATCCGGAGTCTGGAAATCCAAGCAACACACACAAAATGCTGGAGGATCTCAGCAGGCTAAGGAGCATCGAGGGAAAAAATAAACAGTTGATGTTTTAGGCTGAGACCCTTCATCACACTTTTGTTTATGTTTTTCAATAGATACTGCCTGGCCTCTGAGTTCCTCCAGCTTTTTGTGCGTGTTTCACAAATCATTGGTTCTGGTAAACTTGGTGTTTTATGTGCAGTCTAGTCAATACAGTAAAGGAAGAACGTGATTATGCTTGAAGTTTCTGAAAAGATACATAGCACTTTTACCTGGATTAGAGGGCTTGAATTAGACTAGGAATGAAGTGAAGAGAGCCAAGTGGTAACCTTATTGAGATGTATAAAGTAATGAAGGGCGTAGATAACCTGGATAGCAAGTTTATTTTGCCAGAATGAGCGAGTCTAAAGCAGAGGTGATCAGTTTCTATGAGAAGGGAAATAACCATAGGTGGTGGTTATATGAAATAAGCTGCCAGAGGAGGTGGTAGAGGTGGGTACAATTACGACATCTGAAGGTTATTTGGACAGGTACATGAATAGGGAAGGTTTAAAGAGATTTGTGCCAAACTCAGGGAGATGGGACTAGCTTAGGGAGGCATCTTATGTTGGGACAGAGGGACTTGCTTCTGTGCTATACAATCTGGATCTTAGAACACTAGGATATTTTTGGCCAAAACATTAGAATCAAGATTTTGGGCATTCTGAAGATGGGAATCATTGGCCAAGAGATCTTTACCTGTTGAAACAAGTAAACTGTGGTCAGCGGTGAGCAGTTCACCGAGCAGCTAATGTAAAGGTTGGCAATTAAGCCACTTGTGGAAAAACAATGTGAATTAAACAGCTTAAGTGACATTTTAAGTTATTAAATTAATGCAAAAATATTAATTTGAATTCAAGGTCAAATTAAGTGAAATATAAGTTGTACAAATGATTTTTTTTCTATGAAATGTCTGCTGTTATGCTCTTCTAGCTCAATGTATTTCTCAAGGTACTGTTTTTTTTCTTCCCACTTTCGGGATCAGGTTTAGTATTTCTGACGTCATGGAATTTGTTGTTTTGTGGCGCAGTACAGTGCAAGAAAAGATAAAGATGACTGCAAATTAAAATGAGTAGTACAAGAGAGGAGTAGCTAGGTATCGACCATTCAAAACTGTAACGGCAGATTTATTTACCATATTTTCAGCAGTATATCTCCAATAATTTTTCACTTTGCTACTGGACTACATCCTAACATGATATAAATTACTTTTATTTAGAAGTTACAGTATGATAACTTTTACAGTGAATCAGTAATTGAAACTTGGGGTCCCCTGGGTTGTTGGAAGGGAGTGTGGGAAACATTGCTGAGCTATTGGGATCTGTGATGGTGGGATTACCTGAGCTTTACTGTAATAGCAAACCATTGATGGAGACTTTTTCTTAAGCAGACCCTTTGGAGAGAGGGTGACTTGATTTCTTTCTGATTGTGGATTCTGAGCCTTTAATTGAGGCCACAGTGGGTTCTCTTCCAGGAGGACCATGATCTTGTCACGATTTGGAGGCTTGTATGCATCAGTGACCTGGAGCTATACATGAGCTACATTGGCTGGAGTCAGCACTCTATACTTTGGTTCTTTGTAGGGTCACCTATGCCGAACAGGTCAAAGGGTAAAGGACAGACCATGAGTGGTCCACCGGTCCTTCAGATTCGGAGGTTCAGCTCAGGGCCGACAACCCTGATTGGTAAAACAAAACTGTTACAGAAACAACAGTGAAGAATCCTTCTACATCTGAGTGCAATGGTATTCCTGAGTCTCTACCTAGGACTTGCATGATTGATAGTTGTGAAAACTGAGAGGAAGCTACTGACATGATGAGGAAAGCTATGAACATCCCCAGAGAAGAAGGACCTTCATTGCTGCTTAACAGGCAATTATAGTACCTATGAAAGGATTCACCTGCTCCTTGGAAGTTTTTATATTAAGGTTGAGGAAAGTCCATCTCCCACCGCCCCTCCTCATCACATTCTACAGGGGTTGTATTGAGAGCATCCTGAGCAGCTGCATCACTGCCTGGTTTGGAAATTGCACCATCTCGGATCACAAGACCCTGCAGCAGATAGTGAGGTCAGCTAAGAAGATCATCGGGTCTCTCTTCCAGCCATTATGGACATCTACACTACACGCTGCATCTGCAAGGCAAACAGCATTATGAAGGACTCCACACACTCCTCATAAAAACTCTTCTCCCTCCTGCCGTCTGGGAAAAGGCACCGAAGCATTCGGGCTCTCACAACCAGACTACGTAACACTTTCTTCCCCCAAGCCATCAGACTCCTCAATACCCAGAGCCTGGACTGACACCAACTTACTGCCCTCTACTGTGCCTATTGTCTTGTCCGTTATTTATTGTAATGCCTACACTGTTTTGTGCACTTTACGCAGTCCTGGGTAGGTCTGTAGACTAGTGTGTTTTCTTTTTTCTGTGTTGTTTTCATGTAGTTCAGTGTAGTTTTTGTACTGTTTCATGTAACACCATGGTCCTGAAAAACATTGTCTCGTTTTTACTGTGTACTGTACCAGCAGTTATGGTCAAAATTACAATAAAAAGTGACTTGTCTTGACTTTTGTTGTTTTACATTAAATCCACTGATTCAATCTTGCTTTTCTGATCAACAGAAGAGGCTTTCATGTTTAAGCGAAAACAAATTTCTACAAATTGGTCTAAATTTATTACAATTATTAAACACAAAATAATTGATTGCATGGTTACTCACCCCCTTCAAGTCAGTATTTAGTAGATGCACCTTTGGTAGCAAGTACAGCCTTGAGTCTATGTGGATAGGTCTCTATTAGCTTTGCATATCTGGACACTGCAATATTTCCCCATTCTTCTTTACAAAACTGCTGAAGCTCTGTCAGATTGCATGGGGAGTGTGAGTGAACAGCCCTTTTCAAGTCCAGCCATAAATTCTCAATTGGATTGAAGTCTGGACTCTGACATGGTTACTCCTGGACATTAACTTTGTTGTTTTTAAGCCATTCCTGTGTAGCTTTGGCTTTATGGTTGGGGTCATTGTTTTGCTAGAAAACAAATCTTCTCCAAAGTCACAGTTCTCTTGCAGACTGCATCAGGTTTTCCTCCCAAGATTTTCCAGTATCTTCTGCATTCATTTTAACCTCTATGTTCACAAGTCTTCCAGGGCCTGCTGCAGTGAAGCAGCGTGATGCAGCCATCGCAATGTTTCATGATGGGGATGGTGTGTTTTTGATTATGTGCAGTGTTTAGTCTAATGGCCAAAAAGTTCAATTTTGGTTTCATCATACCATAGAATCTTCTTCCAGCTGAGTTTGGAGTCTTCCACGGGCCTTCTGGCAAACTCTAACCAAGATTTCATGTGAGTTTTCTTTCACCCAACAGTGGCTTTCTCTTTGCTATTCTCCCATAAAGCAGTGACTGGTGAATCACCCTGACAACAGTTGTTATTTGCAGTCTCTCCCATCTCAGCCACTGAAGCTTGTAACTCCTCCAGAGTTGTCATTATGTCTCTGGGTAGCCTCCCTCACTAGTCCCCTTCTTGCATAGTCACTCAATTTTTGAGGACTACCTGCTCTAGGCAGGCTTACAACTGTACCATGTTCTTTCCATTGCTTTGTGATTGACTTAACTGTATTCCAAGGGATATTGAGTGACTTGGAAATTTTTTTGTATCCATCACCTAACTTGTGCTTTTCAATAACCTTTTCACGGAGCTGCTTGGATTGTTTTTTTCTCTTCATAGTGTAGTTTTTGCGAGGATACTGATTCACCAGCAATTGGACCTTCCAGATATAGGTGTATTTTTACTACAATCAATTGAAACAACTCAGTTAGTCCAGATTGGGAGCAGCATCTCCAACACCATCACACTAAGCATGGGGGTCCTCCAGGGCTGTGTGCTCAGTCCACTGCTGTTCACTCTGCTGACCCCCAACTGTGCTGCAAAACACAGCTCGAACCACTTCCATCAAGATTGCCGATGACACAACCGTGATGGGTCTCATCAGCAAGGATGATGAGTCAGCTTACAGAGAGGAGGTGCAGCGGCTAACGGACTGGTGCAGAGCTAACAACTTGTCTCTGAATGTGAACAAAACAAAAGAGATGGTTGTTGACTTCAGAAGGGCACGGGAGCGACCACTCCCCACTGAACATCAACGGTCCTCGGTAGAGATTGTTAAGAGCACCAAATTTCTTGTGTTCACCTGGCAGAGAATCTCACCTGGTCCCTCAACCCCAGCTCCATAGCAAAGAAAGCCCAGGAGCATCTCTACTTTCTGCGAAGGCTGAGGAAAGTCATCTCCCACCCCTTCATCCTCACCACATTCTACAGGGGTTGCATTGGGAGTATCCTGAGCAGCTGCATCACTGCCTGGTTCAGAAATTACACCATTTCGGATCGCAAGACTATGCAGCGGATAGTGAGGTCAGCTGAGAAGATTATCGGGGTCTCTCTTCCCGCCATTACAGACATTTACACTACATGCTGCATCCACAAAGCAAACAGCATTATGAAGGACCCCACGCACCCGTCATACAATCTCTTCTCCCTCCTGCCCTCTGGGAAAAGGCCCTGAAGCATTCAGGCTCTCACGACCAGACTATGTAACAGTTTCTTCCCCTAAGCTATCAGACTCCTCAATAGTCAGAGCCTGGACTGACACCTCACTGCCCTATTGTCCTGTTTATTATTTATTGTAATACCTGCACTGTTTTGTGCACTTTATGCAGTCCTGGGTAGGTCTGTAATCTAGTGTAGTTTTTTTTTCTTGTTTTTTTTTTACATAGTTCAGTCTAGTTTTGTACTGAGTCATGTTACACCATGGTCCTGAGAAAACGTCTCATTTTTACTGTGTACTGTACCAGCAGGTCAGGTCAAGTCAAGTCAACTTTTATTGTCATTTCAACCATAACTGCTGGTACAGTGCATAATAAAAATGAGACAACGTTTTTCAGGACCATGGTGTTACATGACACAGTACAAAAACTAGACTGAACTACGTAATAAAAAAACAACACAGAGAAAGCTACACTAGACTACAAACCTACACTGGACTGCATAAAGTGCACAAAAACAGTGCAGGCATTACAATAAGTAATAAACAGGACAGTAGGGTAAGGTGTCAGTCCAGGCTTCGGGTATTGAGGAGTCTGATAGCTTGGGGGAAGAAACTGTTACATAGTCTGGTCATGAGAGTCCGAATGCTTTGGAGCCTTTTTCCAGGCGGCAGGAGGGAGAAGAGATTGTATGAGGGGTGCTTGGGGTCCTTCAAAATGCTGCTTCCTTTGTGGATGCAGCATGTAGTGTAAATGTCTGTGATGGCAGAAAGAGAGACCCCGATGATCTTCTCAGCTGACCTCACTATCCGCTGCAGGGTCTTGCCATCTGAGATGATGCAATTTCCGAACCAGGCAGTGATGCAGTTGCTCAGGATACTGTCAATACAACCCCTGTAGAATATGATGAGGATGGGGGGTGGGAGATGGACTTTCCTCAGCCTTCGCAGAAAGTAGAGACACTGCTGGGCTTTCTTTGCTATGGAGCTGGTGTTGAGGGACCAGGTGAGATTCTCCGCCAGGTGAACACCAAGAAATTTGGTGCTGTTTACGATCTCTACCGAGGAGCCGTCGATGTTCAGCGGGGAGTGGTCGCTCCGTGCCCTCCTGAAGTCAACAACCATCTCTTTTGTACACATTAAGAGACAGGTTGTTGGCTCTGCACCAGTCCGTTAGCTGTTGTGCCTCCTCTCTAAGCTGACTCATCGTTCTTGCTGATGAGACCCACCATGGTGGTGTCATCGGCAAACTTGATGATATGGTTCGAGCTGTGTGTTGCAGCACAAACGTGGGTCAGCAGAGTGAACAGCAGTGGACTCAGCACGCAACCCTGGGGAGCCCCTGTGCTCAGTGTGATGGTGTTGGAGATGCTGCTCCCGATCCGGACTGACTGAGGTCTCCTAGTCAGGAAGTCTAGGATCCAGTTGCAGAGGGAGGTGTTCAGGCCCAGTAGGCTCAGCTTTCCAATCAGTTTCTGAGGGATGATTGTGTTGAATGCTGAACTGAAGTCTATGAACAACATCCGAACATATGTGTCTTTTTTGTCCAGGTGGGTTAGGGCCAGGTGGAGGGTGGTGGCAATGGCGTCGTCTGTTGAGCAGTTGGGACGGTACACAAACTGCAGGGGGTCCAGTGAGGGGGGCAGCAGGGTCTTGATATACCTCATGGTGAGCCTCTCAAAACACTTCATGATGATGGATGTAAGTGCAACGGGACGGTAGTCATTTGGGCAGGACACTGAAGACTTCTTCGGCACGGGGACGATGGTGGTGGCCTTGAAGCATGTTGGAATGGTGGCGCTGCTCAGGGGGATGTTGAAGATGTCAGTGAGAACATCTGCTAGCTGGTCTGCACATCCTCTGAGCACTCTACCAGGGATGTTGTCTGGTCCAGCAGCCTTCCATGGGTTAACCCTGCACAGGGTTCTTCTCACATCGGCCACGGTGAGACACAGCACCTGGTCATTTGTAGGAGGGCTGGACTTCCTCGCCACCACATCATTTTCTGCCTCAAACAGGGCATAGAAATTATTTAGCGCATTTGGGAGGGAGGCATCACCTGCACAGTCAGGTGATGTCCTAGATGCCCTTACACATGCACTGCATGTCGCCGCTGTCCTGGAAGTGACTGTGGATTAGCTGGGCATGTGCACGCTTTGCCCCTCTGATGGCTCGGGACAGTTTGGCCCTCGCTGTTGTTGGAGCTGCCTTGTTGCCTGCTCTGAAGGCGGAGTCACGGGTCCTCAGCAGCGCAAGCTTCTCTGCGGTCATCCATGGCTTCTGGTTGGCATGTATAGTGTTGGTCTTGGACAGAGTAACATCATCAATGCACTTTCTGATGTAGCTGGTCACTGATGCTGTGTACTCCTCTAAATTGGTAGAGTCGCCATCGGTTGCAGCCTCCCTGAACATGTGCCAGTCAGTGTGCTCAAAGCAGTCTTGAAGATCAGAGGTGGCTCCTGCTGGCCAGATTTTCACCTGCTTCTGAACTGGTCTGAAGCGCCTGAAAAGCGGTCTGTATGCTGGGATTACCATAACAGAGATGTGGTCTGAGTAACCAAGGTGGGGGCGGGGCTCTGCCCAGTACGTGTTGGGGATGTTTGTGTAAACCAGGTCCAACGCGTTCTCCCTTCTTGTTGCAAAGCCCATGTACTGATGGAATTTGAGGAGCACTGACTTAAGATTCGCGTGGTTAACAAACCATCAGGGTGTGTGTTCTGCAGTTCACTAATAGCCCCGAACAGTTCACAGAGCGCCTCCTTAGCGTTAGCATTAGCGCTGGGGGAAATGTAGACACCAAATATAAGGACAGAGGTGAATTCTCGCGGCAAATAAAATGGTCTGCATCTAACTGCCACAAACTCCACTAGTGATGAGCAGTGTCTGAAAACCAGCACAGAGTTCTTACACCATTCCGTGTTGATGTAAACACATAAGCCACCACTGCGAGCTTTACCGGAGACAGCTGCATTTCTGTCCGAACGAAACAAAGCTAGCCAGTCTAGCTGGATGGCAGTGTCCGAAATCCCATCAGTGAGCCATGTCTTTGTGAAGCCATACACGGAGCAAACTCTGTACTCCCGCCGAGTATTACGTTGGAGTCAGATGTAGTCCATTTTATTATCCAGGGAGCAGACATTGGAGAGCAGAATGGACGGGAGAGCCAGCCGGCTGGGGTTTGCTTTTAGCCTGGCACGGACCCCTGCCCGTTTGCCTCGCTTCTGCTTCCTTGCACATTGCTTTCGACGTCTCCATCTCTGGTTCCCAGCATCAGGCAAGTCCGAGGAATGTAGGCCCGTTCCCCTCAGCAAGCTGACATCGCATAATTCAGCCAGCAGATCTTTGTAAAGGTTTGTTTTTGGACGATCTCTGTATTGTAGTAGTATCTGGCTATGGTAGATAGCCACTCTGTTATCCATGTGCCCTAATCGGAAATTGTGTATCAAACTTAAAATAGAAAATTAAATTAAAGTAACACCAGGTCTTAAAGGCCACTGCTGCCGTGCCGTTCCGCCTCATGGGATTACCATTTATGGTCCAGTTATGGTTGAAATGACAATAAAAGTGACTTGACTTGACTGCACACAGATGATCTCCATTTATGTAGATAAACCAGTTGACTGCAGCAGTGATTATTTAGCGTGTCATATTAAAAGGGATGAATACTTATGCTATCAATTATTTTGCACTTTATAATTAATTTAGATCACTTTGTACAGATCTGTTTTCACTTTGACACGAGAGTTTTTTTCTGTTGATCAGTGTAAATAAAAAGGCAAATTAGATCCACTGATTCAATGTTGTAAAACAAGCAAGATATGAAAACTTCCAAATCGGTTGCGAGGGGGGGTGTGGTGTGAGTACTTTTTATAGGCACTGTGTAGTAGTGTAGGCCTCTGTTAGTCTTGATAGACCATGGATTTGCACCTTGGAAAGTTTCCAGGGCACAAGCCTGGGCAAGGCTTTTTTTTATGGAAGACTGGCAGTTGCCCAAGCTGCAAGTCTCCTCTCTCCACACCACCAATGTTGTCCAAGGGAAGGGCATTAGGACCCATATAGCTTGGCACCGCTGTCATCACAGAGTTAAGTGGTTAAGTGCCTTGCTCAAGGACACACAGCCTCAGCCAAGGCTCGAATCAGCAACCTTCAGATCACTAGATGAATGCCTTAACCACTTGGCCACGCGCCAACTCATAGGCACTGTGGGGTCAGCAGATTCTTCCATAGGTGGAACAAGTACGTGTGGTGGATGGGTACTTCGTAAACTGAACCTCTGTGTTTCCAATACATGGCCGAAAGGTTCTGAACAACAACCTAGCATTTACCTGGAGTTTGTAAGAATGTTGTATTCCTCTGTAAAGGCTTTGAGCCCACCTTTTCCTCTCTGTACCTGGTAATCCCTTTCTATGGCAGAACTTGAAATAAACACTGCTTTGGAAGTTTGGAGTTGGAAGTTGGAGGATTTTGGAGAGATAACATAAGTGATAGCTTTCTCATGCCTTGCGATGACAGTTGTTAGTGATCTCAGGTCTCAATAGTTTTTGCTGGAGCAAGTTCCCAAGTATTATTCTCCTCTGGACAACCCACCTTTTTTTTGTATGTTCTGAAGCAGACAGAAACAAATCGCAGATTATAGAGCTGAAGTGGATTGTACAGTGTTATACAATGCTGTCCATGCTGACATTTCCATCCTTCTGCATGTCCTACACTTGCCTACATTAAGTACGTATTCTTCTCTGCTTTGTCTTTCTTAAACATAGTGGTTGTAGCTGACTTCACCATCTCCTCTGGCAGTGACTGCCAGATATTAGCTACTTTCTGTATAGATTAAAGAAAAACTCAAATCCCCTTCAAATCTTTTATCTCTCACCTTAAATCTATGCCTTCGTTTGTTGGTACTCCTGCCCTCTCACTATAATCTTTTATCATGCAGAAGTGGGTGATTATAAACACAAACAGCAAAATAAAGATTGTAGCAGGCATAAAATATTAGGGATGATGTTGAAATAGCATTAATGTTTTCAAAACAAGAACTAGTATTTTAGGAAGTATACATCTTTTGAACAATTTAGGCATTATAGTTTTCCTTCACTGAATTTGAATTTATTGAACAGAAATTAAGGGATGGTAAGTTATTGAAAGCTTATTTATGCCACAGGTGACAAAGTTAACATTTTTGCTAATTTATTTTTTTCCTTTTATTTGCATTGAAAATGGTTCTTGAGGCCCAACTTGTTTCCTGGAGATTATGCTGGTGAAGCTTGCTAAATGGTTGTGCAATATATTTAGCCCTGCAGTATTTATGAATTTATAACTTTTGTAAATTGTAATGTAACAAAATGGAACCTGTATAATCCTAGAGTGCTTTGCTAATTTGCTGTTGTAGTTGGATAAGAAGCTTGCCAGAGTATGTGATTTAGAGCAGGGAGTGCTTTGACGTTACATGACCAAAAGCAGAAAAACAGGATGCAGCTGTTGGGTGGGGGGGTGAGAGAGAAGTCTTAAAGACAAACGGGCTCATTCAAGACAAATGCGAGATAAGATAGGAATGCGTTTAAGGAATAGAATGACCTCAAAGGCATGAAGTTGATGAATTACTGGACTCTAAAAACGTATAAAATGACCTGTTTTGAACTGTAAGATTGAAGCTACCTACTAATGATTTAATGTACAGAGGTGGTCTTCCCTTGCAAGTCATAAACACGTTTATAATCTGATCCACTCTGAGTTTGTTATATCTGTTACTGTGTATTTAGAAGATCTAGTTGAGTGGTACACACCACTGTACACCGTGTGGAGGAGCAGCATGGCCCTGAAGTTTGTGTTTAACTGTACAGTGTGATCCACAACAGCTGCTGTTATTTTCATGTTTAATGAAGGTGGCTATTGACTGTTCTGCAGTTTAAAATCTGCACCTGTGTTAACTCAGTTCCCCACATGGAACATGATATGCTGTAACAAGATCCTTGTTATCTTACTATGGTATTTAATCCACTGATCTCCAGGTCACGGATCTTTACTGCAAAGCTGTGTGTTTTTTTTAGTTTAACCTTTAAGACTACCCCAAAATAGCAAAAAAATGAATGAACTCTTCTAAAACACAGTGGGAATGATTATGAATAAATGAGCAACAATAGTTTGAGGAATTAGTAGAAATGTTAATGTTTGACCTTCTTCACTCTGATTCCTGGCTCACGTGTTTCATGAAAATAGTTACCATAGTGATGTTTGTACTTGCAGCTGGCGTGGGATGGAGGTCGCACCTGAATGGGTTACTGCAGCTTTACCCAATTCAAAGCAAGAGGAGAAACCGATGGCCCATGATAAAGTGAACGGCAAAGAAACAGGTAGCACATCCATGTGAGGTGTACTCGTCTTAGTCTTTTCACGCTGTTATAACTATATTGTGCAGTTTAAGGAGTAACAGCAGACTGGGGAATTAAAACAAGGCAGGTCAGTGTATAGCACTTAAGCTTTTGTTTTGCCATCATTACAAATCCTTATGAATGGATTTCAGACAGGGTGGTTTCAGAACCTGGAGGAAAACTTCACTTTAGGAAGTTACATGCTCTGCTTACCTTTATTCCTTTGGATGGCTTAATCATCGTGGAGTCCTACTGTTAATGACACTTAGAAAGGAAGCAGTTTTCCAATGTGAGGCATGCATTTAGTTTTGCACATTAGCTTGAGAACAATTCAGCAACCTTCTAGATGTGGCTAAAGGAAACGTTTGCCTTTCAAGAACTTTTTTTTGTGAAAAGTAACATTGTGGTAATCACTGTACGTTTCATCATAGAGAGTGCAGCACAAGAACAGGCCATCCCAATCCCCATCACCTCATGGTTGCGCTAACCATGGTCCCAGTGTAAACTAATTCCATCTGCACATGGTTGATATCCCTCCATTCCCTGCCAGTTCACATGTCTATCAAGATGCCTTGTAAATGTTAGTTTCATATCTGCTTCCACCACTTCCCCTGTAGCACATTCCAGCCACCTACCACTCTGTGTTAAATAAAAACTTTACACATTTACTTTAAACTTTCCTCACTCACCTTAAAGCTGTGGTACTTGGGGAGGGGGGGGGGGGGGGCGAGACTATCTACCCTGTCAATGCCTCCCATAATTTATATATTCCTAAGGTGTTCCCTCTGGTCCTCCTGAGAAAACAATCCAAGTTTATGCAGCCTCTCCTTGTAGTTAATGCAACACCTAGTGAACCTTCTCTGCACTCTCTCCATAGCCTCCACATCTTCCTGTAGTGTGACCATTCTGCACAAGATACACCAAATGTGGCTTAACCAAGGTTTTATACAGCTGCAACTTGACTTCCTATTTCAGTGCCCTGTCTAGTGAAGACAAGAATGCTATATTCCTTCTTTACTACCTTATCTACTTATCTCTCGCTTTCAGGGAGCCATGAGGTTGCACCCAAAATCCTCTGTCAGTATTCCTTAGGATCCTGTCATTTACAGTGTACTTTCCTCTTGCATTTAACCTCCCACAAAGCATCTGTGCATTATACTACTCCTTTCCCATGGTGTCTGACTGTTGGGAGTGTCACAGGTCGAATGAGTGTACTCATTATACTGTTTATATTGGATGCACTCAGTTCACCTATTTGATAATTTCCTGATTTATTTTTTCTCATTTAACTTGGTCAAAAATAAGAGGAGAAGATGTTGGGAAATCAATAAAGGCCTGCATAGGACTGTGGACATGGAATTGATTTTAAAATAGATATTTTCATAGAACATAGAAATGTACAGCACATTACAGGCCCTTTGGCCCACAATGTTGTGCCAACCATGTAACCTACTCTAGAAGTTGCCTAGAATTTCCCTACACATAACCCTCTATTTTTCTAAGCTCTGTGTACCTATCTAAGAGTTTCTTAAAAGACCCTATTGTATCCGCCTCTACCACCTTCGCTGGCATTCCACACACCCACCACTCTGTGAAAAACTCACCTCTGACATCCCCCTTATATCTACTTCTAAGCACCTTAGAACTATACCCTCTCATGTTAACTATTTTAGCCCTGGGGAAAAACCTCTGGCTATCTACATGATCAATGCCTCTCATCATCTTGTACACCTCTATCAGGTCACCTCTCATCCCCTTTCATGGGCTATTTTTGTTGTATATGGCCATATCAGTGTACATTTTGGCATTCAAATTAAATGAATATTAATTACAACTGCTTTTCAGCTCATTGATATTCT
Source organism: Hypanus sabinus (assembly GCF_030144855.1). Classification (NCBI taxonomy): domain Eukaryota; kingdom Metazoa; phylum Chordata; class Chondrichthyes; order Myliobatiformes; family Dasyatidae; genus Hypanus; species Hypanus sabinus. The sequence goes on along the minus strand of NC_082723.1, from coordinate 60,693,583 downwards.
AATTTGGGTTTGTAAAGACCAGTTCCTCAAAACCTAGAATTATGTTCACAGCGCCAACCATATGTCCAGTAGCTTTGAAATGTTGCGCCATGCACCTTTCTAAATAATCCCACCAAGATTGAGAAGAGCTGAGGTGATCGGAAAGGGTCTTTACACTGTGCTTCCATTTTATCCTCCACCTCCAATACCCCACCCTTAGTTAGAAAAAGTAATGTTTTAGTAGGTGGATCTGTAAGGGAAGAGGCTGTTCCTTCAGACCACATAATCAAATTATTCAATTTTTTTGTTGCTTTATTTTTGTACTTTTATTTCTTATATCAATTTCCCCACAATGAAAAATGCTGACTTAATCCAAATTCTTTATTTTACAAGTTTGAACCTATGCCCAGTTACTCCACACATTATTCCAAATTTTCTACCTGTTTTTTTTGAACCATAGAACATTACAGCACAGAAACAGGCCTTTTGGCCCTTCTTGACTGTGCTGAACCATTTTTCTGCCTAGTCCCGCTGAACTGCACCTGGACCATATCCTTCCGTACACCTCTCATCCATGTACCTGTCCAAGTCTTTCTTAAATGTTAAAAGTGAGCCTGCATTTACCACTTCATCTGGCAGCTCATTCCACACTCCTACCACTCTCTGTGTGAAGAAGCCCCCCCAATATTCCCTTTAAACTTTTCCCCTTTCACCCTTAACCCATGTCCTCTTGTTTTTTTTCTCCGCCAGCCTCAGTGAAAAAAGACCTGCTTGCTGAAAAGCTGTTTACTTCCATTTCAAACATCACCAGTCTGCAGAGAGGAAAAATGTTTCATCATTTCTCCTGAAAATGCACTGCTGTAAAGCAATGACTTGCCTGTTTAAATAATGTACTTAAACCAAAGTTAACCTGATGTCAGAGCCTTCTGTCTGGTTCTGCTCTGAGCCAGACTGCACCTTATTTAACACAGTACATGTTTGTATTGTTTGAACAAGTTGAGTGTTTCAATCCATCAGAAGTCATCAGGTCCTTTAACCATTCAAATTCAGAGTACACAAATTACTTTATTTTTCTAAATGCAAGAAATTCTGCAGACGCTGGAAATCCAGAGCAACACACACAAAGTGCTGGAGGAACTCAGCTGGTCAGGCGACATCCATGTTTTGGGCCGAGACCCTTCATTGTCATTTTTCTTCCCAGTTGGAGTGATTTTCCCTTGATGTTAATAAAGTTGTTTCTCTGACAATTAAATGTTCTGTTCCTCACTCTTTTCTCACGCAAGTAGTAAATGTGAGAGAGAATAAAAGTAATCAGATCTTGTTTTCTGATTTTTTGGTTACTTAGCTGGGAAAAAGTTTGAATGTGGTCATCTGGAAAACATGTTAGAGTGCTCTGACCTTGAACTTGGGGTACTGGAAATTTAACAGCGTAAGTAGAACTCTGGAGCAAGAGGGATTAGGGCAGAAGCTTAGATAGGCATGTCAGGAGGGACAATAAACTACCCATTTTGAAACACAGCTTTTTTAGGAGTTCTTAGTATTTTTATCTTTTTGAAACTTATGTAAAAAATCTGTATGTTAACATTTAAAGTAGCTGTATCAGCCTCATTTTGTTCTGTTCACATGTAGCCTCTATAAATGAACAGCAGAAGGCAGTGATAGAAGCATTCCAGCATGCGTGGAAGGGATACAAACAGTACGCCTGGGGTCACGATGAACTGAAGCCGATTTCTAAGTCTTACAGTGAATGGTTTGGCTTGGGATTGACACTAATTGATGCCCTGGACACAATGTGGATTTTAGGCTTAAAACAAGGTGAGATCTGTGAATCGTGTAACCTAGGTGTCATTTTCCTTTGGTGTAAGATGGAGATTGCAGACAGCAAATCTTTTAGATAGCAGGGTACTTTTGTTTTTTCTAGTTGGAAATGACATTGATACTAATTAATATCAAATGACCTTAAGACATTTGTGATTTTGATGAGAGGATGTGTTTCACATTTAGAGTCAATGAAGACTACAACACAGGAACAGGCCCTTGTGCCCATCTAGTCCATGCTAAACCATTTAAACTGCCTAGTCCCATTGACCTGCACCAGGACCATAGCCCTCCATGCCTCTCCTATCCAAACTTCTCTGAAACATTGAAACCACTTGTGCTGGCAGCTCATTCCACACTTTTACCACCCTCTAAATGAAGAAGCTTCCTTTAAATCATAACCTCCAGGAATAGTCTCACCCAACCTAAGTGGAAAAAGCCTACTTGCATTTACCCTATCTATACCCCTCATAGTTTTGTATATCACTATCAAATATCCTTTCAATCTTCTATATTCTAGGGGATAAAGTCCTAATCTATTCAATCTTTCCTTATAACTCAGGTCCTCCAGACCCAGGAGTATCCTTGTAAATTTTCTGTGTGCTCTTTCAATCTTATTTGCATTTTTCCTGTAGGTAGGTGACCAAAACTGCACACAATTCTCTAAATTAAGTCTCATCGACATCTTATACAACTTCAACTTAACATCCCAACTCCTGCACTCAATATTTTGATTTATGAAGGCCAATGTACCAAAAGCTATCTACTTGTGACACCAATTTCAATGAATTTTGGTCCTGTATTCCCAGATTCCTTTCTTTACCACACTCCTCAGTGACCTACCATTCATTGTTAAAGACCTACCCTGGTGGTCCTCCCAAAGTGCAACATCTCACACTTGTCTACATTAAATTCCTTCTGCTCTTTTTCAGCCTATTTTTCCAGTGGCTCCAGATCCTGCTGCAAGCTCTGATAGTCATCCTTGCTGTCCATTACACCCCTAATCTTGGTGTCATCTGTAAATTTGCTGATCCTGTTAAACACATTATCATCCAGATCATTGATATAGATGATAAACAACATCAGATCCAGCACCAATCCCTGGGGTACTCCTCTAGTCACAGGCCTCCAGTCAGAGAGGCAACCATCTACTACCTCTCTCTGGCTTCTCCCACAAAGCTAATGTCTAATCCAGTTTACTATCTTATCCTGAATGCCAAGTGACTGAACCTTCTTGATCAATCTCCCATGCTGGACCTTGTCAAATGCCTTGCTGAAATCCATGTAGACAACATCCACTGCTTTTCCTTCATCAACTTTCTTGGCCACTTCCTTGGAAAAATTCTTAAGATTGGCTAGCCATGCATAAAGCCATGCTGACTATTTCTAGTTAGTCCCTGTCTATCCAAATACTCATATCTGGTCCTTTAGAATACCTTCCATTAACTTTCCCACTACTGATGTCAGGCTTACCTGCCTATACTTTCCTGCTTGCTTTGCCTCAGGACAGCAAACAGCTCCTCTTCTGTAATCTGTATAGGGTTCACGATCTTGCTGCTGCTTTACTTCACTTCTGCAGATGCAATGTCCATCTCCCAAGTAAAGACAGATGCAAAAAAATCCATTTTACATCTCCCCATCTCCTTTTGGCTCCACACTGAGATTACCATTCTGATCTCCCAGAGGACCAGTTTTGTCTCTTGCAATCCTTTTGCTCTTAATGTATCTGTAGAAGCCTTTAGGATTCTCCTTCACCTTGTCTGCTAGTGCAACCTCATGCCTTTTTGCCCTCCTGATTTCTTTCCTAAGTGTTCTTGATACATTTCTTATACTCCATAAGAACTTCATTTGTTCTACTTGCCTATACCTGTGACACACCCTTCTTTGCTTACTTAACCTAGGCCTCAATATCTCACAAAAGCCAAGGTTCCCTGAACCTGTTATCTTTGCATTTTATTCTGACGGGCACATACAAGCTTTGTACTTGCAAAATGTCACTTTTGGAGGCCTTCCACTTCCACTTACCTCTGCCAGAAAACTGCCTGTCCCAATCCACACTTGCCAGATTCTTTCTGATGCCATCAGAATTGGTCTTTCTCCAATTTAGAATCTCAACCTGAGGACCAGACCTATTCTTTTCCATAATTACCTTGAAACTAATAGCATTGTAATCACTAGATGCAAAGTATTCCTCTACACAAACTTCTGTCACCTGCCCTGTCTCATTCCCTGACAAGAGAACAAGTATTGTCCACTCTCTTGTTAAGACTTCTGTGTCCTGATGAAAGAAACTTTCCTGAACACATTTGACAAACTCTATTCCATCTAGTCCTTTTATAGTATGGGAGTACCAGTTAATACGTGGAAAGTTAAAATCACCTACTGTCACAGCCTTGTTTCTTGCAACAGTTGCAATCTCTCTACGAATTTGTCCCTCTAAATCTCTCAGACTGTTGAGTGGTCTGTAATATAGCCCCATTAACATGGTTATACCTTTCTTATTCCTTAGCTCCACCCATAACACCTTACTAGAGGAGCTCTCCAGTATGGCCTGACTGAGCATTGCCATGTCATTTTTCCTGACTAGTAACATCACACCTCCTCTTTTGCCTGCTCTGTCATGTCTAAAGCAATGGAATCCCGAAATATTGATCTGCCAGTCCTGCCCCTCTTGCAACCAGGTCCCACTAACAACTATAATATCATAATCCATGTGTTGATCCATGCCCTGAGCTCATCTGCCTTTCGGATAATACTTGTTGCATTGAAATATTTGCAGCTCAAGAAATTAGTTGCACTGTGCTCAACCTTTTGATTCCTGACTTTGTCTGGGATCTCCACAACCTCTCCATTATCTTCTAGCACTCTGGTTCCCATCCCTAGCAACTCTAGTTTAAACTCCCCTGTGCAGCCTTAACAAACTTCCACACTAGGATATTTGTCCCTGTCCAGTTCAGGTGGAAACCATCTCTTCTGTACAGGTCCCACCTTCCATGGAAGAGAGCCCAATGATCCAAAATATTTGATGCCCTCCCTCCTACACCAACTGCTTATCCGTGTGCTAAACTGTATGATCTTTCTACTTCTACCCTCACTAGCAGTTCTGAGATCACATCCCTGGAATTCCTACCCTTTTAACTTAGCACCTAAGTCCCTGAACTCACTTTAAAGAACCTTGTCACTCTTCCTACCCATGTCATTGGTGCCTACATGGACCATAACCTCTGGCTGCTCACCCTCCCACTTAAGAATGCTTAGGAGCCAATCCGAAATGTCCTGGAACCTGGCACCTAAGAGGCAACATTTCATCCAGGAATCTTGTTCTTGTCCACAGAATCTCTTTTCTCTTCCCTTAATTAACGAATCCCATATCACCATAGCTTGCCTCTTCTCTCCCCCACCCCACTTTCTTCTGCCTGTCCCTCCCAACAGTATTCAAAGTGGTATACCTGTTGTTGAGGGTGGCCACAAGCGTACTCTACAATGGCTGTGAAATCCCTTTTTCCCTTCTGACTGTCACCCATTTTGCTGTGTTCTGCATCTTGGGTATAATTACCTCTCTATATGTCCTGTCTATCACCCCTTCAGCCTCCCAAATGATCCGGAGTTCATCCAGTTCCAACTCCTTAACACAGAGTGTTAGAAGCTTCAGCTGGATGCACTTCTCACAGGTGATGTCGTCAAGGACACTGGAGATCTTCGTATCATCCCAAATGCTGTGAGAGGACCATTCAGCTGTCCTGCCTGGCATCCCTACTGCTCTAACTGCAATTTATAAAGAAGGAAACATTAAATAAACTGAAGCAAAAATCTACCTAGTTTTTCACCTTTTCTCACTCAAGCCTGTCCTTGCTGAAGCCTGGTAAAACTAAAGACTCAAAACCCCACCCTAACACTGTCTACTCCAACATTAGCCGTTGCCTTGCCCCTGCCTTACTTTTATTTGTCCTTGCTAATGAATCTTGATCTCTTACTAGCTGTTGTTCAAATGCCAAAATTGCCATGAAGCGCTGTTTTTTAATGCACATTTGCCGACCTGTGTGATTCACCTGTACTCTGGCTCCTGACCTCTGGTTGCTGTCCAAACATTTAAAAAAAAGTTAAACAGTACTTGAATTGAAGAAAGTTGCCCTGTACCAAATGGCAAATTGTTTTCAAATTTGATAGTTCTCATCACTTTATTTTCCCTTTTTCAGAATCAGGTCTGTACGTAATTATTTTGTGATTTTTTAGAATTTGAAGAAGCCAGGAATTGGGTGATAACCGAATTGAATCTTGGTAAAAGTGTGGACGTGAATTTGTTTGAGACAACAATTCGTATTCTCGGTGGATTGCTCAGTGTTTACAATCTAACTGGAGATCAGGTTTTCCTGGATAAAGCAGTAAGGATTTTTTCTTCTCTTTAAATCAGCTCATTATCAGGCATTCACTTATGTTTGACATTAAGACAACTAATACAGAATAGTTATTATCTGCTGCTGTACAGTTCATAATTTAGTGAATATGTGTTAAGATTGTGGAAGCAGAAAAATGATCCAGTGCTTTCCTGGCATATATGACGAATAAACTCCAGCCAGGTACAAGTGTCGATTATAACTGATTCGATGACAAACTTTATCATTGAAACGTTGGCTATAATTGATACCTGTACCCGGCTGGAAGCCCGAGAAGAGTTTATTTCTGGAAGCAGTACTCTACATTTCATTGGAGGGTTGGCCCCTGATTTGCATGAGTAAGTTAGTGACTACAGCTGTGGACTGATGCTTGTGCTGTGTAGCTGGAAAAGCTGGTGTGTGACCCACGTCCTTATCCCCACCTTCCAGCATCCTACCGTGCCTGATGTTGGTTGTAATTAGCTACTTGAGGGAGGAAAAGTAGGATCTATCAGTCATGCTGGGAAATGGTTGTAGAGTTGTACATCCCAGGAACCTTTGGTCCACCGTCTTCATGCCTAGTTGTGCTAATCCCATTTGCTTGAAGTTGATCTATATTGCTCTGCTTATTTCCTAAGCAGGTAACTGTCCAATTGTTCTTTAAGTGTTGTAATTATGTCCACTTTACTACCTGTTTGGTGATGTGTTCTAGATAACCAACATTTTCTATGTAAAGAAGTATGTCTCAAATCTCCTTTAAATTTCTCTCCTTTCAATTAAAGTCTGTGCCCTGAAATATTAGACTCTCTTCGAAAAAGATTGTCCCTACCCTACCTATACCCCTTACTTGTATAGATGTCTGTAATGTCTGTATTCCAGTGAGAATAAACGCAGTCAATCCAAACTCTTCATGCAACTCATAAACAAGAGAGGTTCTGCAGATGCTGGAAATCTATTCCAACACACACCAAATGCTTAAGGAACTCAGCAGGTTAGGCAGTATATATAGAAATGAATAAACAGTTGAATTTTCGGGTTGAGACCCTTCTTCCGGACTAGGAAGGAAGGGGGAAGATTCTGGAATAAGAAAGGTGGAGGGATGAGAAGGGGGATAGCTAGAAGATGATGGGTGAAGCCATGTGGTAAAGGGCTGGAGAGGAAGGAATTTGTTAGCAGATGAGAGTGGACCATAGGAGATCAGGGGAAGGTGAGAAAAGGTGAGAGGCTCAGAGTGGGGAATAGAAGAGGAGATGGAGAGGGAATTATTTTATTGATATTTATGCCATCAGGGTAGGGGGTACCTGAATGGAATATAAGATGTTGCTCCTTTACCCTGAGGGTGTTCTCCCCTTGACACAAGAGAAACCCATAGACTGACATCTCAGAACGGGAATGGGAATTGGTATGAAAATGTTTGGCCACTGGGAAGTTGCACTTCTGGTGGTTGGAGCAGAGGCGCTCAGTCCCCCAATTTACGATGAATCTCACCAACGTAAAGGAGGCCATATTGGAAGTATATGTCCTTTTGGTATTTAATATCCCAAAGTGCATTATTTTGCACTTGACTGGGCAAAATTCCATCTACCACCATTCTGCCCATCTCTTCAAATGATTATTGATCCTCTGTAACCTTTCACAACCTTTATCACTATCTACTGCACCAACTATTATGTTATCAGCAAACATATTGATCAGGCCACCTGTATTCTCATCCAACTCGATTTATACCTAACAACAAAGGATCCAGCGTCAGTTTCTACAGTGCATTACATCAGCCAAAGATGCTTCTGCACTGCCTTCTCTCACCAAGGCAACTTTGGATCCAGATAATCAATTAACCTTTGATCCCATGTGTCCTCACCTTGAAGAGTTTAGCATGTGGGACTTTGTCAAAATCTTTGCTAAAGTCCCAGCTTTTTATTGTCCTGCATTCATGAACTTTAATTATTTTGTCAAAATGCAACCATATTTGTGTGATAGGATTTCCTCTGCTCAAACCATGTTGACTCCTCCCAATCAGTCTTTGCCCTTAGAATTTGTTTGCAATAATTTCCTTCATTTTTATATGTGGCTCACTGGCATGTATTTCCCAGGCTTATCACTTCTACACTTCTTGAAGGAAAAAGACATTAACTATCTTTCAGTGTTCTGGAACCTCACCTGTTATAATGAAAATGCAGAAATCTTTGTTGGTGCTCTAGCAGTCTCCTCCCTTACTTCCTATAGTTTTCTGGGATAGATCCTGTCTGGTCCTGGGGATTTATCCACCTTGATATGTAGCAGTATCTTCCTGACCTTCCTGATGCAGACGTGCTCCAGAACATCAGTGTTGCCCTCCCTAACTCTCCATGATGTGTCCCAGTGAGAGATACTCATTCAGGACATGCAGCTTCATACATAATTACTCTTCTGGTCCTTGGGCGACCGGTTCCTTCCATAGGTACCCTGTTTGTACCCTGTCTAACATACTTCACAAAGTTTTGTGATTATTTCATGGCCTTTTTTCTGCCCTTCTAATGTATACAAATTTTCTCCTACATCCCCTGTAATCTCAAAGGATGCTACAAAATGCCTACACCCGATACTTAGTCTTCCTTTCTAACCAAATCCTCAATTTCCTTTCACAAAAAAGAGAAAATCTGCAGATGCTGGACATCCAAGCAACACGCACAAAATGCTGGAGGAACTCAGCAGGCCAGGCAGCATCTGTAGAAAGTACAGTTGACATTTCGGGCTGAAATGTTGACTGCATTTTTCTTCTATTGATGCTGCCTGGCCTGTTGAGTTCCTCCAGCATTTTGTGTGTATTGTCTCAATTTCCTTTGTTAACCAAGGATCCCTAATTTTACCGTATTTGCTTCTTGTTCTTGCAGGTATGTTGATTTTTCATTGAAGAAACATCAGCCATCTGAATTAGTAACTGGGGGTCAGTGGTAGAATTTGGGAAGGTTTCTTTGTTTGAGGTTTGTTGGAGTATGTAATGGTTGATGCAGGAAGGGGGAAATTGACTGGATATTTGAAGCAGACTTTGTTCTTGGACAATGAGTTTACTTTAGAACCCTTACTGATGGTATGCTCTACAGGGAAGGATTCAGTTGAGGAAAAATATCAAGGTTAGCTGGAATGGCTTTTTAATATTTGTTCTGAACTTGGCACTAGGCTAGTAAGTCTACAGATTCTTCAACAGAGTTAGTCTACACATGGGTTGACATTGGAGCAGTGTCAGAAGGAAGAGGTGCCTGGGCTACCTGTAAGTGAGGAGGGGGATAGGGAAAGTTGTAAGGAATCCCATTATTTTAACTCTTATTGTGATAAAAAGAAATCAGACTTTCATTGATAGCTGAGAATTGAGCATGAATAGTATCGCACAGGAACAGGCCCTTTGGCGCACAGTGTTGTGCTGAACTAATTAAACTAGTGATTAAATAAGAGAAGAGACCATACTAGATCTTGTGTTGGCTAATGAGTTCAGATCAAGTGACTGACCTTTCAGTGGAGGAATAGTTAACAACAGCAGGGAACAGTGGCCACAACTCCTTAAGCTTCAAGATGGCTATAGATCTATAGATGAGGGTAAGTAAAGATCATTCAGGAGAATATTAAAATAGAGCAGGACAAATTACCAGAGCATTGGGCAGGAACTAGAGGGAGTTAATTGGGAACAGGTATTTTTGGGTTAAGTCCATATCTGATGTGGAAGCTGTTTAAAGATTTATCTGTGCATAGTATAGGACAGGTGTGTTTCAGTAAGAAGAAAAGACAAGGTTCAGAATTGTTTAATGTCATATCCTATACATAAGTGTAAAGGTGACTGTCAGAAATCAATAAAGTAGTAGTGAAGTTAGTGGGTGGAGGTATTGATCAGCCTTACTGTGGTAAAAGTAATTGATTATGCATCTGGTGGTCCTACATAGCCTCCTCCCTGATGGGAGTGGGACAAATTGTCCATGAGCAGAGTTGGCGGGATCCTTCAATGATGGTACTGGCCCTTTTCCAGCACTTTTTGTATATACGATAAGTCCTTCATGGCGGATAGGGAGTAATTCTGACTACCCTTTGTAGAGTCTTCCTGTCTGCCACAGTGCAGTTTCCACACCAAACTGATGCAGCTTGTCAGGATGCTCTCCACTGCACATCTGTAGAATGACGTGAGTTTGGATGTGCAGAGTCCAACTCCCTTCAACCTCCTCAGAACGCGGAGGTGTGGGTGAGCTTTCTTGATTGTGTAGGATGTGTTTTGGTACCTGAGAGGCTGTGTGCGCTATGCACTCCCAGAGTTTGAGACTGCTCATAGTTTCCATTGTTGCCAGTGATGTAAAGAGGTGTGTGAGTGGTGCGAGTTCTCCTGCAACTGATAACCATCTCCTTTGTCTTGCTGGCATTAAGGAAGAGGCTGTTTGCCCGGCACAAGGCCTCGAGCTCTTCCACCTCCTCCTGTAGGCTGTCTCATCGTTGTGGGTGATGAGCCCTACCATTGTTTTAACATCAGCAAACGTAACGATGTGATTGCTCGCATGTTCGGCTCTGTGGCCATGTGTGAGCAGAGTGAAACACAATGGGTTGAGCACATGGCCTTGGGAAGCACTCATGTTGAGGATGGGGAGGCAGGAGCAGTCGTGAATCCTGACTATCTGAAGTCTGTTAGGAAGTCCAACACCTAGTTACATAGTGGTGTATTTAGACCAAGGAGTTGGAGTTTGTTCACCAGGGTCTGTGAGACAGCAGTGTTGAATGTGGAACTGAAATCCAGAAGCAGCGTTCTGGCGTGTCCTGTTTTCTAGGTGGGTCAGGTCCAGGTGCATGACATGGCAGAATGATCCTTATGTCGATAAGCATATTGATGAGAGACCAATGTGGTAGGAATGGCATATTTGACATGTGCCATTATCAGCCATTCAAAGCACTTCATTATGATTGCTGCCAGTACCACCAGGCAGTAGTCATTTAGTTCTGAAGTTGTAGAGTCCTTTGGTACAGGAATGATGGTGGCTGATATGAAGCATGTGGAGACAGCAGCCTGAATGAATGAAGTGTTGAAGATGGTCTTGAAGATGTCAGAACACTGAAGTCTGTGCAGACTTCACGTATTCAGCCTGGGAGATTGTTTGGCCTGGCCACCTTATGGGGCTGACTCTGCAGAATCCTTCTCATGTTTGCTGCTGTTACAGACAGTGGCAATTCACCTGGACAGTGGTACCTTTCATGACTGGCGTGTTGCATGCCTTGAACTGTACGTAAAAGTTTGTTCAGAGTGTCAGGGAGTGAGACATCACTGGTGTAGTTGACTCTGTTTTTCCTTGTGTAGTTAGTAATGCCAGGGATCATTATTGGACAAGTATTCCTGATTTTTTTTTTTGTGTGGCGGCAACCTTAGCCACCTTGAAACCTAACACAAGGTTTCCCTGGCTTCTCCAAGAGCTGCTCTTTCTCTATAATAAGTACATAAAGACGCAAAGCAAAGAAACCTTGGTATTGAAGAGGTGGTGAATTTAGTCAAGAAGAAAAAAGTAAGTATATGTAAGGCTCAGAAAGCTAAAAGTCCAATGGAGCCCTTGAAGAAGCCCAAAAAGAACTCAAGAAGGGAATTGGAACAGCAGGGGGAGCCATGAAAAATCCTTGGCAAGTAGGATTAAAGAGAATCCCAAGGCATTCTATACACACATTAAGAGCAAGAGGCTAACTAAGCAGAGGGTAAAACCACTCGAGGATAAAGGAGGGAACATGTACTTGGAGGCAGAGGATGTGGATAAGGTCTTAAATAAGTATTGTGCATCAGTATTTACCAAGGAGAAGAACATGGATGATGCAAATCTGCCAGGGCATTTTGAGAGAAATGAGGTAGTGTTGGGTTTCTCAAAGAACATTAACATTGGATACACCCCAGATTATTGAGAGGTACAAGATGAGATATAGTTGGAGCTCTGACCAATATATTTATGTTCTCTCTAGCCACAAGTAAGATCATGGAAGACTACTGAATAGCTAATATTGTTCTATTATTCAAGAAGGAAAAGAAGCTATGAGGCACTTGAATGTGCAGTAAATGGAAAGATATATAGGTATTAAGTAGTTTGGCTACGAATCTAATCAGTTTGGCATAGCATTGTGGGATGAAGGGCCTGATCCTGTGTTTATTGTTTTATGATCTAAATGCCTTACTGTATTGGTTGCTTGTGCTTACACAATGTCCATATCCCACCATTCTCTGTGTATATCATGTGCCTATTTAAGAAAGTCTTAAGCAGCTCTATCAATGGACAGTTATAATCTGGCCTTTAACAGCCTTTTTCCTATCGCACTTCTTTGCCAGTACACTTGCCTCCGTTACAAGCCCCGACAGACCATGCCAGGCATCCACTACTGTGTTTAAAAAGGCAACCTTTGTCTCCTTTGAAATTTCCCCCCTCACTTTAATTATCCTCAATAGATAAGCTTTATTTCTGCTCAATTTCAGTGGTGTCACTTTACCAATGATGTTTGAGACTCAATGCCTATGTTGAGGAGATGGGGAAAATTTTGTGTCCTGTGGATCCAAACACGGGTTATCTCTTAAAAATCCATCTTTGTGATCATTCGAGCCGAGCAACTAATATATAATCAAAACCAGTATTTTTCAATTTTAGTCACTTACTTTTATATTTTAGTCTCAATAGTTGGGGCACATAATTTGACTTGTACCATAAATTTATGAAATTTTTTACATTTTTCAATCTCAGTAAAGGTTTCCCCAAGATAGTTTGTGTTAGTGAAAATGTTTACCTGACTTGTGATTGCACAGTGTAATTATGTCAATGCTTAGTCCATGTTATATAAATGTCACATGTCTGAAGGTTTTCCATTAGATGAGTTTTACAACTGCTCCCATCAACTTAGCCAGTGATGTTCAAGTAACTTGGATTTCTGTACTTTTATTCCCATCTTATTTACTATTTTTCTTTGATTACACTCACTGATTTTCTTTAAATTTATCAACTTTGTTCCTTCTCTCAGCCAGTCGTCAGGGTTCTCCTTCAGTCTATCATGAGGAACATTCTTTAACATGTAGGAAGAACAATGTAATCTAGAAGTACTATGTTGTGGAAGAGTTTCATTGATGGTTGGAATTCCCAAGTATTGCAGTGCCAAAGTTCAAATTCGATGGACATTGAAGATCGGCCTTTACCAGCCCTATTTTCCTGTCACACTTTGTTTACCATTATATTTATACTGGCTATTTTGGTGATTTTTTTTTTGCCCTTACCTATCTGCTGTTACATTATACATTTATCCGTTTTAATTTCCAATCCAAAAAGTTTTAAACTTGATTATACCATTTCTTAAAGTTCAATGAACAATAATCCAAAAATTTAAATATTGATTAAAAATTTGGTAATGACAGCTGTAAACTGTTTTTGATCAGCAATAATGTGGACAAAATGCTATTGCCTCCTGTACTAACAGAGTGAACTTGGAGATCGCCTTATGCCAGCCTTCAATACTCCATCCAATGTTCCATACTCAGATGTGAATATTGGCCGTGGAACTGCCCATCCACCTCGCTGGACCTCTGACAGTACTGTAGCTGAGGTGACCAGCATTCAGCTGGAATTTCGGGAACTCAGCAGGCTCACCAAAAAGGAAAAGTATCGGGTATGGCAGGCTGTTTATTTCACTGAAATGACTTTCAAAGTCTGGTCGTGATTTCTCCACACCCCCCCCCCCCACCCGCCCCAGTCACAGTGATGTAGAACTTCGAATGTTCGAGTGACCTTTAATTTTTTTTGATGCTTTGAATGTTTTTTGGTTTGATGTATTCTGAGATAAATGTATATTTCAATACTCAACCTTTCAGTAATATAGTTTTTTGAAAATTTTCATAGAGGAATTATCAATTCTTAATAATTTGTTGTTTGTTAAATTAGAATTGTGTATGTTAAGTCTTCATTAAAATCCACGTTGTAGTCTTGTAATCTATGTACATAAATAGCTGTAGAATGGCTTCTCGTTATCAGTAAGATAGTGGCAGAATTTTGAACTCACCACAATTTCCCTGCAGTGTCTGGATATTCAAAAATCTATGGATTTATTTTCAATGTGCTGAAAGGCTGAGTGGATCTCTACAGCCTTTATATAGAGGGTTAGTGACATCCACTATCCTCTGCGTGAATGAATCTCTTACCTCAACCAGAAAAGGTCATTTTCTCATTCTTGAGTTTATGACCTCTGGCTCCAGAAACCCCACTTGGGAAGCATTGTCCATACATCTACCAGTCAAACCCTATCATTTTTTTTGCTTCTATGACCTTACACATGCTCAAACGTCTCTTATAAATCTGAATTCAAAATTTGCCTGTATTTCAATAAAACGGAGAGCCAGTATAGTTTTGTGTGGGCAAGTTGTATCTTAATAAATTGATTGAGTTTTTGATGTGCTGACAAGTGTGATTGATGAAGTGGAGCTTGTGCATACTATGTGAATTTTATAAGGCATTTGACTAGGTTTCTCATGAGAGGCTCAACCAGAAAATAAAGATGCATGGGATCCATGGTGAATTGGCCATTTGGATTGGTTTGCCCATTGAAGACAGCGTATAGTTGAAGTAACTTATTCTAGCTGGAGGTCTGAGATTGTGATGTTCTGCTGGGATCTGCACTGGGACCTCTGCTGTCTGTGATGTATATAAATGATCTGGATGAAAGTATGAATGGGTGGATTAGTAAATTTGAGAATGATTCGAAGATTGGTGGTGTGGATAGGATTGAAGACTATCATAGAATACAGCAGTAGTTTAACCCGGCTGAATATGAAGTATTGCATTTTGATAGGTCAAATGTAAAGAGACAGTACACTGTTAAGGGCAAAATTCTTAGAGTTTTGATGAGCAAAGGGATTTGGTGGTCTAAGTTCATATCTCCCTGAAAGTGAAGGGTGGTTAAGAAGTCATATGGCATGTTTGCCTTTATTAGTTGAGGCATTGAGTTCAAAAGTTAGGAAATTATGTTACAGCTTTATAAAACTCAGGCTACATCTGGTCGCCCTGTTATAGGATGTAGAGGCTTTGGAATGGGTGCATTGGAGGTTTAACAGGATACTGACTGAATTGGAGGGCATGTGTTATGATGAGAGGTTGGACAAACCTGGGTTGTTTTCTCTGGAATGGCAGAGGCTGAAGGGAAATCTGATAGAGCTTTATAAGATGAGAGGCATTGATAGAGTAGATAGACTTTTTCCCAGGGTTCAAATGCCTAATACTAGAGTGGATGCATTTAAGGCGAGAGAGAATGTTCAAAGGAGAGTGAGTTGTGAGTTTTTTTTAGAGTGGTAGGAGCCCGATATGTGCTGCCCAGGGTGGTGGTAGAGGCAGGTACATTAGGGATTTTTAAGTAATATTTATGTAGATACATGGATGTAAGGGAAAAGGAAGGAGATGGATGTTATGTATTGTGTAGGGATTAGTTTAGTTAACCATTTGGCCTACCGTAAATTCCGGGCTATAAGCTGCTACTTTTTTCCCACGCTTTGAACACTGCAGCCTATACTACGGTGCGGCAAATGCATGTTTTTTTTTCATGCTGCCAAAAACATTTTGCCTTGTAACAGTAGACTGTTATGAATCCCGTAACTGGAGAACTTACCAGCAAAGATAGAGAGGTCCGTTGAAGTCTGATGTCACTATTTTCAAACGTTTTATTTATAAAGGGACACAAAAGTAGGGTTAATACATACATTCAGATAGTGCACATCGTCAACACTCAATCTAAAGCGCGGGTATAGTAATACTCATCATTAAGAAGTGAGCTCTGCTGTTGCCTAGGGGTTAATAGATTGTCCGTTGGAAATATAAAAGTCACTCAGAAAGTCTGCCGGCCTCAGCCCGTTGGAAATCGCTGGGTTTCACGTGGGGCGACCGAGAGAGTGAGATTGGGGGAGAAGAGAAAGAACTTGCCGAGTCTTGATGAATCTTCCATAAAATCGGGGGAGTGTTGGTTTCCTCTCCCCGATGTTAGTTAAAAGCGGTTTCCTGTGATTCCAGCCACAGATTCCAGTCCCGGAATCTAACGCACGTGGCTTCCTTCAGAATGGCTTCCCGCTGCTGCGGGACCACCCTCTCGTGTCTTCTTAGTGCGTCTGAGGGGCTGTCCCCCTGAGACTGTCCTTTATACTTCCTCACGGGGTCGCAGGTGTCAATCAGGTTGGGATGATGCAGTCTCTCTCTTAACCAGCCAGCCCACCTTGCCCGAGGGCTTTTCACGTGGTCTCCATGAGACAATAGTCGCTGTCGCCTTATTCTGTATCCCGGGTGAAACGTGCAATTTGTATTGTTATGATCCCAGCCCCCTCCTTTGTGAGAATCGCAACAGCACCCGTCGAAAGGTGCGGGGGGGGGGGGGGGGGGGGGGGTCAGTAGACCCAGTTGGAGAGAGAGAGAAACGTGTCAAATTGCAGGTCCCACCAGGGATACAGAATAACAACAGCGACTATTGTCTCTGAATGTTTGTATTAACCCTACTTTTGTGTCCCTTTATCAATAAAAACGTTTGAAAATAGTGACATCAGACTTCAACGGACCTCTCTATCTTTGCTGGTAAGTTCTCCAGTTACGGGATTTGTAACAGCACGTTTCTCTCTCTCTCCGACTGGGTCTACTGACCCCCCCCCCCCCCCTTCGACGGGTGCTCTTGCGATTCTCACAAAGGAGGGGGCTGGGATCATAGCAAGACCAATAAAATTGATGAGTAGTTCACAGAGGTCCAATGAAATTGTACGATAAATCAAGCGCACTTTCACAATTAAATTATTGTAAATCAGTCATTTGTACTCACCCTCATCAACATGGAAAACACTCGAAGAAAAGCATATGATGCAGCTTTTAAGTTAAAGGCGATCAATAACTTTTCCTGGTAGGCTGCAGTATATATATTTTTTTTACCAGTCGTTAGGAGATATTGGAATGTTGTTCGTGCACTGTTCAGTAAAAAAGTATACGCAACGTAATTTGTGTGTTACCGATACGTAGGTATATTTAAAAGTAGCTGTGTTACAGGCACTGTTCGAAAAAAAGCATTTGCAATATGTATTTGGTTATGTTACCATACGGATTTAATTAAAAGTTAAAAAATCCTCACGTGTAATATCTTTCTGTGTAAATATCTCATATTACAACGTGGGACACCTGCGGCTTAAAATCTGGTGCGGCTTGTACAAGTACAAAATTGATTTTCTTTCTAAAATTAGAGCGTGCGGCTTTTAATCAGGTGCGCTCTGTAGTCCGGAATCTACGGTATTTAATTGGTTTGGTACAACAATGTGGGCCAAAGGCTAAGCTCCTGTGCTGTACTGTTCTGTGTTCTAAAACAAAAGCAAAAAGACAACATAAAATTGGGATCATTGCATTGTCTGTGGATTTTGTCCCTCCCACATCCTAAAGATATGCAAGTCAGTGGCACACCACAAGTCACCTACTTCATTCTAAGAAACAACTTACATCCACCACCCTCTGCTTCCTACATCTGAGCCAATTCTCTCCCTGGATTCCATGGAACCTAATCATCCAGACCAGGCTACCATGCAAGACCTTGTTGAGGGGCTTGCTGAAGTCCAAATAGACAATATTCACTGCCCGACTTTCATCTACGTTCCTGGTTACATCTTCAAAAATCTCATCAAAGGTTCATCTGATATACTTTCCACATGCAAAGCCATGCTGACTCCTCTTAATCAGACTTTGTCTACTCAAAAGCTGGTAGTCCTGTCCCTCAGAAATCCCTTTAGTAACTTCCCCATCAGTGATGTTTGACGGACTAACCCTGCTACCATTCTTAACCAAAGGGTTGATGGATTAATTAGCCCCTAGTGGGGTGAAGGGGAGGAGAATCACAATGAATGGGCATTGAGAGAGAATAAGTGGGAGAATGGGATAGCTGAGAGTTACTCTTGATAGATGGGCCAAGTTGCCTTCTGTGGCGTAAGAAAATGGGAGAAAGAAAATACTGAGTTATATTTATCAAGGACAAACCAATATTGTACTTCTGTTTTCAAACTGCAGTCTGTTGTATGCCTTATGCAGTACCCCAAAGATCTTTATTTCTGTTCCTTGATATTAGGTTGATGTAGTATTCTTTATATCAGGACTTTTAAGATGTCCTTTTGAAGGAGTGTCAAATTATTTTTGTCTTAACATTAACAAATTATGATTAACAAATCATTGACTGAGGCATTAATGTAAATTGTTTTCTTTAGCTTTTTTCCATTTTTAACTTTTGCTTTTTATTTGTCCTTTTGATTTGTTATCTTGTACACGCACAGCACCATATTTACATTTCCCGACACTGAGTGTTTTCATTCTGTTGCAAGCTTTCTCTGAACCCCTGGCTTAGCATGTGTTCGTATTAGGTGGATCTCAAAGTATTTAGATTTTTGTGCAAAATAACTTCCAACAGAACATGTTCTTTTATCTGTACATTTATGACAACTCCTCTGTACCCAAATAATCTTTCTCCTCTTAAACAGACAGCAGTAGATGATGTAATGAAGCATATTCACAGACTTGGAGGGAAGAAAGATGGATTGGTGCCAATGTTCATCAATACTAACACTGGACAATTTACCCACCTTGGTGTCTATACACTCGGTGCCAGGGCTGACAGCTATTATGAGTATCTGCTTAAACAGTGGATCCAGGGAGGAAGAAAAGAGGCAGAGTGAGTAATACAGAATGTAAATCAAGCTAAACAAAGCAGCAGGTATTAGTAAAATTTTAAGCCGTTTCATTCTTTATTGAAATCCAAGAAATAAATGAATCAAAAATTAAACCGAATGTTGTGGTTTGGCAATAACAGAAAAACTTGTAGTCCACTATCTGGCTAGTCAAAGTCCTGATGATTAGGCATTTGTTCTCCAGGTAATGTTTGCTGTACCCCACACTTCCCCCCCCCCCCCCCACCTTATTCACCAGGAACCTGGTTTGTCCCTTGCCCGTTCTTAATTTGCTGGGACCCCAGTTCCAGCACCTCCCACCCACCTTCCCGTTCAGCGGCACCCCATTCCTGCTCCTCCCTGCTTCCCATTTGTCAGCACCCTGGTTCTTGCACCCCCATTTCTGCTTAGCTGGTTACTGGAATATTTCTCATTCCAGGTGACATCTGAAAGGACAGAATTAAGAATGTTGAGCTATTATTAGAAATACTATCTAACAGTCTGAAACATCTGCCTGTCTGGCTTCACCAATGTTAGGTTATCATAAATTTTATAATACTTCTCTGCACCTGTTGGAACAGGTTCAAAGCCTGTGAAGTACTTTCTCAGGATGGCTTTGTGGATGCTGGAATGATTTAGTTTGGGCATGCTCTTGAACTTAATCATTTGCATTTAACGATTCTGAAATTAATTTATTCAAGAGCAAACAACAGAATGTAAAATGCAGTTTGATTTTTTCCTTAATTTAAGTAACACTTTTACAATTCCCTACATAATTTTGATAATCTACTTTCAGAATTATTTACAAAAATTTTTAATGCCTGTGAGACTTACAATTTTAAGGACATTCTCAAAACCAATATTTGCCTCCCATTTTCATTCTTCTCAGATGTTTAAATTTCACTGGATGGATGTAGCTTCTAAACCAGCTACAGTATATCAACAATAATGCAGCACCCTGGGATTTTACCAGTGTCGCACCAGCAGATTTTCTAGATTATTGAGTGTTGCCGTCCTTTATATTAAATATACTTTTATTTCATTTTTTTCATATAATTCACTTGTGTCATTTGCTTGTGAACCCAGGAGTGAGGAATAGAAGGTAGTCCAGACCCTGGGTCTGACTGCTGAGCCACCCTCCCCTTTCCTGACCCTAAACCCAGCTCTAGCCACAGATTCAGCTTGTACTCTGGTCTCCGGCTGACATTCTGGTCTAATGAAAGAGCCTACTACAGGACAGTGAGGATTCTCAAACAATTGGAATTTTACTGTTTATTACTAATGAGGAATAATTAACTTCTAATTACATGGGTATAGGTTTCACCAGTATCTATCATTCTGCTGTAAACCATTAACAATTTACATTAACATCTTGAATTGTGTGAGGTGAAATTTGTAATTTACTTTTTTTTTGTTTGTTAGTTTGCTGGAAGACTATGTACAGGCCGTAGAAGGTGTTAAGAAGAACTTGATTCGAAAGTCAGAACCAAACAAACTGACCTTTGTAGGTGAATTGTCCCATAATCAATTTAGTCCAAAGATGGTAAGTAGCTTTCACTAAATTAGACTGGAGCATGATTGGCATAGTTTGATGCCTGTCACTAGATAAATTGTGATGTTTGTGAGTTTTTTTTGTGTGTTTGTGTTGGGATTTTGCTGTTTTTCTTTGAACGGGTTCCATGGCGTATCTTTGTTTCATGGTGTCAGTGGGAAAATGAATCTCAGGGCTGTATACTTTGATAATAAGTGTACATTGAAGCTTTTAAACCAGTGATTGTAGCGCTGTTAAAAGCAGTTAGTTCTTTAAAGGGCTCCTTCTCTGGGGAAGGTTACAGAAGGATTGCTTTAATAGTTACATTTTATTGAGTACATTGCAGTAAAACTCTGATCCACATTCTGGATGTTCAGAAACCCTGAATTTGGCATTGGTTCACCAGCAAATATTTGCCACACTCATTTCAAAATACTGGGGCCCCAGTGCCTACACTAGATTCACCTGGTTCACTGGAAAATGTATTATACAGCAATGCAATATCTAAGAAAAGAAAGTTTAAAATATGCTGAGATATTACTATTAAAAAACATTCCAGAAGTTTGGGCTGTTCCATCATAGTCCTGAGCATGCTGGATTATCAGTTTTACAGCATTGTAACAGAACGGTACAGTACAGGAATGGGCATTGTTTCTAGTTGTTAAGGACAATCAGTGAAGTGATAGCTTAGCCTGCTGGAGCCATTCTGGCCTGTTAAATCATGGAAGATGCTGTTGCAGGATCTGACCATTTGGAATGGATGGCTCATGCAAGCAAATTCACAACAGCAGAATTACAAAAGGAAAATCTGCATTTCACATGAATTCAAATCGGTGTTGATTTGTACAATGAGACAATGGTCCAGTAATTAATTCCAAGAAAACAACACCTTGTTTTAATGACCTTGTCATGTTAATTGCATGTTCTTGTACACAAACCAAATAGATAAGGAAAGCTACCTACTCAAGATCTACTAAGTTTATCTAATTAATTTGCAAGTCTTTCAGTAAACTTGCACTTTATGCTGCTTAACCTAATTCTACTGTACATCAATAAATTTTTCCATGTAGAACTGATTCTGAGAATTTTATACATTTATTGTTGATGTATTTCTTCACTGCTTTTTCAGGGAAGTAGTATAGTTAACTTTGCTTGTATAGTTAATTATAGCTATTTTCAAAATGTGTGGTTTTGATTTGTGTCACCAGGTGACAGAATAAAAAAGACCTGAGCTTTATTCCTGTAAAACTTGAGTGACTTGATGTGTACTAACAAAACTTTGTAACTACAGCTTTATATTATTTGTGGACCTAGGACTGCAGAACAAATATTTTAATGTTGGAAAAGTTGATAAATGACAATCTAAAGTGTTTTTTTGACATGTGGTGGGAATTTAATTTCGTGTTTCCACATGTCAGTGTTGCTACAGTTTCAGGGTTGCTTACCATAAGTCATGGAAGCAGAATTAAGCCATTTGGCCCATTGACTCTGCTCCACCATTTCATCATGGCTGATCCATTTCCCTCCCAACTCCAATCTCCGCCTTTATGCCCTGAGTAATCAAGAATCTATCAAGCTCTACTGTATGACTTGGCCCCCAGAGCCACCTGTGGCAACAAATTCCACAGATACACCATTCTCTGGCTGAAGAAATTCCTCCTCCTCTTCATTCTAAATGGGCATTCCTTTATTCTGGGCTGTGTTCTCTGGTCTCAGACTCCCCACCACGGGAAACATTCTCTCCACATCCACTCTTATCGAAGCCTTTCAACATTTGATAGATGTCAATGAGAACCCCCTCCCCATTCTTTTGAATTCCAGTGAGTGCAGGCCCAGAGCCAACGAACACTCCTCATATCATAAGCCTTTCAGTCCTGGAATCGTTTTTGTGAATCTCCTTTGAACCCTCTCCAATATCAGCATATCCTTTTGTAGATAAGGGGCCCAAAACTGCTCACAGTGCCTTATAAAGCCTCCACATTACATCCTTGCTTTTATATTCTAGTTCTCATGAAATGAATGGTTACATTGCATTTCCTTTGCTCAACACTGACTCAGTCTGTAAATTAACCGTCAGAGAATCCTGCATGAGGACTCCCAAGTCCCTTTGCAACACAGATCTTTAAAATTTTCTCTCTATTAGGAAATACTCTAAGCTTTTATTTTCTCTGCTAAAGAGCATGACCATACACCTCCTAACACTGTATTCCATCTCCCACTTCATTGCCCATTCTCCCAGTCCAACTCCTTCTGTAGCCTCTTTGCATCCTCAACACTACCTGCCCCTCCACTTATTTTCATATCGTCCTTAAACATGGCCACAAAGCCATCAATCCCATCATCCATATAGTGTATGACATATAATGTAAAAGGAAACAGTTCCAACATAAGCCCCTGTGGAATACCACTAGTCAGCAGCAGCCAACCAGAAAAGTCTCCTTTTAATCCCACTCATTTTCTCCTGCCAATCAGCCAATTTTCTATCCATGCTAGTCACTTTCCTGTAATACCATGGGCTTGTAACATATTAAGCCACCTCAAAAAGGCCTTCTGATAATCCACGTACATAGCATCTACTGATTCTCCTTTGTCTAGCCTGCTTGTTATTTCTTCAAAGGAATACAACAGATTTGTCAGGTAAGATTTTCCCTTAAAGAAATCTTGCTGACTTCGGCCTATTATATCATGTGTTTCCAAGTACCCCGAAACCACATCCTTAACAGTTGACTCCAACATCTTCCCAACCACTGCGGTCTGACTAACAGACCTACAATTTCCTTCCTTTTGCCTCTCTTCTTGGAGAGGATTGATGTTTGCAGTTTTACAGTCCTCCAGAACATGCCAAAATCTATTAATTCTTGAAAGCTCATTACTAATGCCTCCAGAATCTCTTCAGCCACCTCTTTCAGAACCCTGAGGTGTAGACTATCTGGTCCAGGAGATGGATTCTACCCAGTCAGTCTATGAGAAATGACAATTTCACATAGATCCATGATTTAAGATTTAAAAAATGCAGTGCTTTGTGGCAGTTTAGAGTTGGACTATGCCCAATCAGTGAGTAGGAGCATGAAAAGAAGTGACAATTTTACATAGGTCTGTGATTGAAGATTAATAAAGCGAGTACTTCATGTCAGCTTTTCAGAGTAGGATTGGGTGCAATCAGTGAGCAGGGGCTCAAGAAGTGGCAATTTCAAATAGGTCCACATTTGAAGATTAAAAATGGCAGTGCTTCGCAGCAGTTATCGGAGTTGGGCTGCACCCAGTTGGTCAACAGGATTCATTAGAAAGGGCAAATAAAAATAAGACGGGCAAGTGAAGCGGCTATAGAGTGAAAGGGCTAATGTTGGAATGGCCTTGGCTCATCAGACTTGGGTGAGGTAGGGATCTGATAATCTTCTTTATTCTTCATTCCTCCTATTAGAGCACAGAGGCAGTGTTTTGTTCTTTGTGTGAGATGTGAGAACTCTGGGAGACCTCCAGCTTCCTAGATAACGACATCTGCACCAGATGCACTGAGCTGCAGCCCGATGACCTTTGGCTCATATGGAAGACTGAGGCTGTAATTAGATAGAAGCTACAAGGAGGTAGTCATCCCTAGGTTGCAGGAAGCAGGTTAACTGGGTGACTGTAAGGAGAAGGAAGGGAAATGGGCAGCCAGTGCGGAGTACCACCATGGCTCACCCCAATTTGGATACTGTTGAGGGGTATAAAATACCGGGGGATGGAATGGAGCTGCAGCAACTGGGCATCTGGCACTGAGGATCAGGAGAAAGGAGAGGTCTAGAGTACTGCAGTTCAATTAGGAGATTCCACAGAGGAGTAGAGACAAGAATCTGTGGATGTGATTGTGATACCCGGATGGTATATTGCCTCCCAGATGCCAGGATCAAGGATATCTCAGGTTGGGTCTACAGCATCTGAAAGGGGAGTGTAAGGAGCCAGAAGTCTTAGTACATACTGACATCAAAAACATTCACTGAGGTGGTCTTGGAGAGATTTTAGGGAGCTGGGTAGGCAGCTGAAAAGCAGTATCTCCAGGGTAGTATTTTCTGGATTGCTGCCTATGCCATGCACCAGTGAGGGTAAGAATAGGATGATTTGGCAGATGTATGTATGGCTGAGGAACTGCTGGAGGGGGCAGGGGTTTAGATTTGTGTAACACAGGCATCTCTTCTGGGGAAGATACAACCTGTACAAAAGGAATAGGTTACACCTGAACCTGAGGGGGGACCAATATCCTTGAGGGCAGGTTTTGCTAGAGATGTTCAGGAGAGTTGAAACTAATTTGACAGGGGGATAGGAACCAGAGTGGGGGTCTCAATCCAAAGTGCTGAATGTTTACTCTTTTCTAAGTCCTGATAAAGGATCTCGGCCCAAAAAGTTGACTGTTTATTCTTTTCCATAGATGCTGCCTGGCTTGTTGAGTTGCTCCAGCATTTTGTGTGTGTTGCTTAGGAACTGGAGTGATAGGGCTGAGGATGGGGTAGTTGGTTTACAAACAGAGGCAGTGTAGTAAGACTGCTAGCAAGGAGAGTCTGATAATAGGGTAAAATTGCAGTCAACCAGATGAGTTGCAATGTAAAAAGGGGACAAAAATCAAAAAAAGTGATGAACACAGGATTGAAGGTGTTATATTTGAATGTATGCACTATACGGAATAAGGTCAATTGTAGCACAGTTACAGACTGACCTGTATGACATTGTTGGCATCACTGAATCGTAGGTTAAGGATGATTATAGTTGGGAGTTTGCATCCAAAGATACATATTGTAGCGAAAGGACAGGCAGAGGGGGTGGGTAGCTCTGTTGGTTAATAAATGAAATCAAATCATTAGAAAGAGGTGACCTAGAATCAGAAAGTACAGAATCGTTGTGGGTAGAGCTAAGAAACTGCGAGGGTAAAAAGACCCTGATGGGAGTTATATACAGACCTCTGAACAGTAGCAAAGATATGGTCAACAAATTAGAATGGTAGACAGAAAATGCATGTCAAAAAAGCAATATTAAGATAGTCATGGGGGATTTCATTTTCCCAATCAAGTTCCCTGATTGGGAAAAATCAGGTTGGTGCAGAATTCCGAGAGAGAGAGAATTTGTAGAATGAACCAGAATTGTTTAGGGGGTTTAAGGTAAGGGAACCCTTAGCGGCCAGTGATCATAATATAGAATTCATCCTGAAATCTGAGCATCTAAAGTCAGATGTACCATTATTACAGTGTACTGTTATTACTGTTTATTACAGTGGAATAAACAGAATTACAGAGGCACTAAAGAGGACCTAGCCAAAATTGATTGAAAATTTGCACTAGCAGGGATGACAGCAGAGCAGCAATGGCTGGAATTTCTGGGAGCAATTTGGAAGGCACAGGATAGATACATCCCAAAGAAGGATTAGTATTCTAAAGGCAAAATGACACAACTGCGGCTGATGAGAAGTTAAACCAACATAAAAGCCAAACAGAGGACATATAATAGAGCAAAAATTAGTGCAAAGTTAAAGGATTGGTAAGCTTTTTAAAAACAGAAGGCAATTAAAAAATTCAAAGGAGGAAAAGATGGAATATGAAGCTAAGCCAGCCAATAATATTAAAGAGAATACCAAAAGTTTCTTCAGGTGTGTAAAGGAGAGGCGAGAATAGATATTGGACTGTTAGAAAATAATGGCGAGATAGTAATTTGGGGTGGGGGCAAGGAAAAAGCAGACAATTGGAATAAGTATTTTGCATCAATCTTCACTGTGGAAGACACTAGCAGTATGTCAGAAGTTCGAGAGTGTTACGGGACAGAAATGAGTGAAGTTGCCACTACTAGGGAAATGGTTCTTGGGAAACTGAAAGGTCTGAAGGTAGATAAGCTTGTGTTAGTATACTTATTCAGCACCTTACTATCAACAGATACCATGAAATACACGTATTGCAAATTAATTTATACAGATGAGAATATTCTCAGATTTCTGATACATTTGGAACATCCACAAGCGGTATTGAATTGTTGCCCTCCTTGAATCTACATTGGGCATGTATTAACGACAAATTTTTTCACATGGTTCGATAAAGGCAGAGTGATGGTTGAGGATCGTTTAGTGATTGTAAGCCTGTAACCAGTGGTATACCATTGAGATCAGTACTGGAACTCCTACTGATGGTGATGTACATTTATCACTTGTTATTGGAGGAGCTAGTATACTTCGTAAGTTTGGGATAGCACAAATATTGGCCATGACGGTAGTGAGTTACTGGCATAGACGTGAGATGATATTTCTAAGTTCAGCAGGGCAATGCAAGATGGAATTTAGTCTTGATAGTGCAAAGAGATGCGTGCTGGGATTTGAAGTAGAAGACTGGCTACGTACAATAAGTGATAAATTACTGAGGAACAGAGGGCACATAGTGTACAGGTTCAAAGTTCTTGAAGGTGGCAGCACATAGGATGGTGAAGAAATCATTTGTGGTGTTAGCCTTCATTTAGCCAGGGAAATTATGTTGGTCCTTCATTCAATATGATGATGGCTGATCCATGCCTCACCACCTCTTCTATGCCCATTTTCCATAACTCTTAATTCTGTGATTTTTCAATAATTATATAGCTCTACCCAGAATGCATCTAATGATATGTTAGCCTCCGCCCTTGGAATAGAATTCTAGCAATTCACTTTGCTCATCTTCCATCTGGGCACAGCACAGACTTCTGAACGATATCAAATTTTCCAGCTTGCTCTCTGTGTAAGAAGTGGCTTTTTCTGCCTGAAGTGCACTTCAGATGTTGGCCTAATTGGTTTCTGTGTCCATTGGTAGATCCTAATCTGCTGGTCATGCCCTAAGACAGATATGACCTTTGTCCTGTTAATTTCTTGAGCTACCTTTTCTGCAACTTAAAATTTACTACCAGCTCTTTTCCCAGTTCGAACAAAAAGGTTCAGACCTCTGATATTTCTCTTTCATAGATGCTGTCTGTCCTGCGTCTTCCCATCATTTTCCCTTTTTTATTTTTCTTTTTGTTTGAACTGGCCACTACTGGTATAAGGTTATGAACTTGTTTTTCTCTCTCCCTCTAGTTTATAACTTCAGATTATTTTGGGAGGATGTTCTAGTCCAGAGGGCATGCTTCACCAGAGTATACTTCCAGTGGTCATTGTTCATTGTAGGGAAGGAGGCATTTTCATAACAGAGAAATGGGAGTAGGGTAGAGGAAAAGGTAATTCTGGTCCAATTGGCTGAAATGAAACAATTTTCCTGTCTCTTCGTTGCTAATTCACAGTGCAGGCTTGGTTGAATTTCAGAAATGCCTAGTGCACTCCCATAGATTGCCGTTCATTCCAAAGGTTTGTAAATGGTAATTATGTTTACTTTTAACATGCAGAGTTCAGCACTTCTTACAGTGAACTGATATATACATGTCATGAATTTCTCTCCGTGATCTCTACCTTCTTGTCAAAATTGAAAGATTACCAATTAATCGTTACCTCCAGGATGTACTTGCTATTCTGTCAGATTCCAAATTAAGAAATACTGTAATAGCTGGAAAACTATACTTAAATTGTAGGTATCATAGTTGCAGTGGTTCTTGGCAGCTATGCTGAAGGCAACTTTATTTACTTTGAGAGTTGCTGGGACAGATTGAATTCCTTGTCAAAATTATGTTTATTGTCAAGATAGCATTTGAAAAATTGTCATAGCCTATCCTTGCTCTAGTTTTGTGAATAAGCAGCATATTTGTCTGCGCGTCTGTAATTTGCGTATAGAAGATGTTTAATAAATTTTGATTTTAGGTTGAATCTGTCCACCTTTATTACTAATGCTGCATTTCCAGTTAATGGTTTTGCATCACAAATGAGAAAAGCTGAAGGTATTGAGGGATACAGATTAAATGGGTTGTGAAGAAAAGGTCTGTGGATGAAATCCTGAAGACTAAATGAGAGAAGGGAAGGTTAGGAAATGCGAATGGAGTCTTAAGGAGGTACTCAATATCAGGTAGAGATTTGGCTTCTATTTTTCTTTTGCTCCTGTTTCTCTCCATTAATGCTGCTCTACATAAATGCTTTCTGCAAGAAGATGAATCTCAAGGATATATATATATATTGAAGACAGAAACGGGTGAATTTATTATGGGGAACAAGGAAATGGCAGATGAGTTGAACAGGTACTTTGGATCTGTCTTCACTAGGGAAGACACAAACAATCTCCCAGATGTAATAGTGGCCAAAGGAACTAGGGTAAAGGATGAACTGAGGGAAATTTATTTTAGGCAAGAAACGGTGTTGGATAGACTGTTGCGTCTGAAGGCTGATAAGTCCCCGGGACCTGATGATCTGCATCCCAGGGTACTTAAAGAGGTGGCTCTAGAAATCGTGGACGCATTGGTAATCATTTTCCAATGTTCTGTAGTTTCAGGAACAGTTCCTACTGATTGGAGGGTGGCTAATGTTGTCCCCCTTTTCAGGAAAGGAGGGAGAGAGAAAACAGGGAATTATAGACCGGTTAGCCTGACGTCAGTGGTGGGAAAGATGCTGGAGTCAATTATAAAAGAGGAAATTACAACACATTTGGATAGCAGTAGAAGGATCAGTCCAAGTCAGCATGGATTTATGAAGGGAAAATCATGCTTGACTGATCTTCTGGAGTTTTTTGAGGATGTAACTATGAAAATGGACAAGGGAGAGCCAGTGGATGTAGTGTACCTGGACTTCCAGAAAGCTTTTGATAAAGGCCCACATAGGAGATTAGTGGGCAAAATTAGGGCACATGGTATTGGGGGCAGAGTACTGACAGGGATTGAAAATTGGCTGGCTGATGGGAAACAAAGAGTAGTGATTAACGGGTCCCTTTCGGAATGGCAGGCTGTGACCAGTGGGGTACCACAAGGTTCGGTGCTGGGACCGCAGCTGTTTACAATATATATTAATGATTTAGATGAAGGGATTAAAAGTAACTTTAGCAAATTTGCTGATGACTCAAAGCTGGGTGGCAGTGTGAAATGTCAGGAGGATGTTATGAGAATGCAGGGTGACTTGGACAGGTTGGGTGAGTGGGCAAATGTATGGCAGATGCAGTTTAATGTGGATAAATGTGAGGTTATCCACTTTGGTGGCAAGAACAGGAAGGCAGATTACTATCTAAATGGAGTCAAGTTAGGAAAAGGAGAAGTACAACGAGATCTAGGTGTTCTTGTACATCAGTCAATGAAAGCAAGCATGCAGGTACAGCAGGCAGTGAAGAAAGCTAATGGCATGCTGGCTTTTATAACAAGAGGAATTGAGTATAGGAGTAAAGAGGTCCTTCTGCAGCTGTACAGGGCCCTGGTGAGACCCCACCTGGAGTATTGTGTGCAGTTTTGGTCTCCAAATTTGAGGAAGGGCATTCTTAATATTGAGGGAGTGCAGCGTAGGTTCACAAGGTTAATTCCTGGAATGGCGGGATTGTCATAAGTTGAAAGATTGGAGTGACTGGGCTTGTATACACTGGAATTTAGAAGGATGAGAGGGGATCTGATTGAAACATATAAGATTATTAAGGGATTGGACACATTGGAGGCAGGAAGCATGTTCCCGCTGATGGGTGAGTCCAGAACTAGAGGCCACAGTTTAAGAATAAGGGGTAGGCCATTTAGAACAGAGATGCGGAAAAATTTTTTCACCCAGAGAGTGGTGGATATGTGGAATGCTCTTTCCCAGAAGGCAGTGGAGGCCAAGTCTCTGGATGCATTCAAGACAGAGTTAGATAGAGCTCTTACAGATAGCAGGGTCAAGGGATATGGGGAGAGGGCAGGAACGGGGTACTGATTGTTTATGATCAGCCATGATCACAGTGAATGGTGGTGCTGGCTAG
Organism: Hypanus sabinus; assembly: GCF_030144855.1. Taxonomy (NCBI): domain Eukaryota; kingdom Metazoa; phylum Chordata; class Chondrichthyes; order Myliobatiformes; family Dasyatidae; genus Hypanus; species Hypanus sabinus. The sequence goes on along the minus strand of NC_082723.1, from coordinate 60,663,382 downwards.
AAGGGCTGAATGACCTACTCCTGCACCTACTGTCTATTGTCTATAATAGTGATGTTTATGTTGTAAGCTGATTTCATTGAGTTTTCATTTTCTTAAAGGATCATTTAGTGTGTTTCCTCCCTGGGACACTCGCTTTAGGAGCTCATTATGGCCTCAGTGCTGATCATATGGAACTGGCCAAGGAACTAATAGGAACCTGTTACCAAATGTACACACAGATTGAAACTGGGTTAAGCCCAGAGATTGTACATTTCAATCTGAGTCCACACAATACAAAGGACATTGAAGTTAAGGTAGGTACAATGAACAGCTAATTGATACAATAATACAGCATAGAAACAGGCTCTTAAACCCCCAAACTCATTCTGACCATCAAGCACCCATTTGCACTAATTCTATTTTATTCTCTCCGCATTTCCATCATCTCTCTCCAGATTTTGCTCCTCATCTACAGTGGCATGCAAAAGTTTGGGCACCTGTGATCAAAAATTCTGTTACTGTGTAGCTAAGCGAGTAAAAGATGACCTGATTTCCAAAAGGCATGAAGTTAAAGATGACATATTTCTTTAATATTTTAAGCAAGATTACTTTTTTTTATTTCTGTCCTTTACAGTTTCAAAATAACAAAAAAGAAAAAGGGCCTAAAACAAAAGTTTGGGCACCCTGAATGGTCAGTACTTAGTAACACCCCCTTTGGCAAATATCACAGTTAGTAAACGATTTTTGTAGTCAGCTAAGAGTCTTTCAATTCTTGTTTGGGCAATTTTTGCCCATTCTTCATTGCCTATTCTTCTAGTTCTGTGAGATTCTTGGGCCGCCTTGCATGGAGGTCTATCCACATATTTTCGATGATGTTTAGGTCGGAGGACTGTGAGGGCCATGGCAAATCCATCAGCTTGCACCTCTTGAGGTAGTCCATTGTGGATTTTGAGGTATGTTTAGAATCATTATCCTGTTGTACAAGCCATCCTCTTTTCATCGTCGGTGTTTTTTTTTACAGACGGTGTGATGTTCGCTTCCAGAATTTGCTGGTATTTAGTTGAGTTCATTCTTCCCTCTACCAGTGAAATGTTCCCCATGCCACTGGCTGCAAAACAAGCCCAAAGCATGATCGATCCACCCTGCACTGAATTGTGGCCAAACTTCAGTGTCTGAAGTTTGCAAAGGAACATCTAAACAAGCCTGATACATGCTGGAAACAAGTCTTGTGGACTGATGAAGTTAAAATAAACTTTTTGACCGCAGTGAGCAAAGGTATGTTTGGAGAAAAAAAGTTGCAGAATTTCATGAAAAGTACACCTCTGCAACTGTTAAGCACAGTGGTGGATCGATCATGCTTTGGGCTTGTTTTGCAGCCAGTGGCCCAGGGAATATTTCACTGGTAGAGGGAAGAAAGAATTCAATTAAGAACCAGTAAATTCTGGACGCAAACATCACACCGTCTGTTCAAAAAAAAGCTGATGATAAAAAGAGGATAGCTTGTACAACAGGATAATGAACCTAAACACACCTCAAAATCCACAATGGACAACCTCAAGAGGCGCAAGCTGAAGGCTTTGCCATGGCCCTCACAGTCCCCCAACCTAAACGTCATCAAAAATCTGTGGATAGACCTCAAAAGAGCAGTGCATGCAAGATGGCCAAAGAATCTCACAGAACTAGAAGCCTTTTGCAAGGAAGAATGGGAGAAAATCCCTCAAGCAAAAATTGAAAGACTGTTAGCTGGCTATAGAAAGTGTTTACAAGCTGTGATACTTGCCAAAGGGGGTGTTACTAAGTACTGACCATGCAGGGTGCCCAAACTTTTGCTTTGGGCCCTTTTCCCTTTTTGTTATTTTGAAACTGTAAGAGATGGAAATAAAAAAGTAATCTTGCTTAAAATATTAAAGAAATGTGTTATCTTTAACTTTATGGCTTTTGCAAATCAGGTCATGTTTTACTCGCTTAGCTATACACAGTAAGAGAAATTTTGACCGGGGTGCCCAAACTTTTGCATGGCACTGTATGTATGTAATTGCATGGGCAATTTACAACGGCCCATTCTGCTTTGGGTTGTGGAAGGGAAATGGAGCACCCAAAGGAAACCCAAGTGATCACAGAACTTGCAAACTCCAGACAGTACAGGAAATCAGGGTTGAGTTTGTAACATTGTAACTACTAATTATGGGTTGGGCTGCTCATGAATTTTATTTGTAGTACAGTGCACAATACTTAGGATCCTTTGGAGATGTATGCATTTCATAAGATAAATTCACATTCAATTCCTTTTGAATTTGGGGCTATCTTTTTTTTAAATCAAATGTCCACAATCAGATTGAATTTTAAAAAGTTCTTGATTTTTTTAAAATTGCACATTACGTAATGACTATAAAATGAGCTGAATATCAAACAGCTCTGGACAGTGAACAGTGAAAATGCTGCTGTGCATTAACTGGGAAGTATTTTGGTGATGATGAACAGTGCCCAGTGATACTGTACAGTACAGTTGACAAATAAAAGGGGTATTAATTAACTGCCAAGTTTATTTGATACTGACTCTTTCTAGAACAGTTTAATATGAGTCAGTTATGCCATGTAATGAAAATTAATGAGCTGCAGCTTTGGAATGTTGGCAGTTTATTTCACTGTCCTCCATGCAAGAATGACTGACATTAAAAGCAAATATGGATTGAATTTTTTTGCAGTCAGTTAGTAAAGCCAACAAGGTCACACACCACTGGGTTAGAATGAACATTTGGGTGTAAATAAAAAAAAAACAAGATGTTGGTTGCAAAACCTGGTCTATGACACAGTATACCTTGATGTAATGTGTGTGCAGTTTTAATGGTTTTTGATTAACTCTGTCTTTCTGGTAGCCTGCAGACAGACATAACCTCTTAAGACCAGAGACGGTAGAAAGCCTTTTCTACATGTATAGATTCACACGAGATAAGAAATACCAGGACTGGGGCTGGGAGATGTTTCAAAACTTTAATAAATATACCCGGGTAAGTATAGTGTGATTTAATTTTAGGATGAAAAATTGCTTTCAGGTCATGTGGCTTTCTATGAGCGGATAAGTCTGTCAGCTAGTATCTTGCTTCCTGGTCAGGCAGCAAGCCCTATAACAATTGTAGATCTTAACCTAAGTGCCTGCAAACCAAGCTAATTATATTCCTAGATAGAAATATATTGTGGAATCCAGGTGTACTGAGGCATGTGTAAACAGTGAAGCATCATGATGTTTACTAAGGTGTAGAATCATAGAAAATGACAGCACAGAACTAGGCACTATCTAATCAGTGCCAAATCATTTAAACTGGCTGGTCCCATTGATTTGCACCAGGACCATACCCCTCCTTATCCCTCCCATCAATGTACCTCTTAAACATTGAAATTAACCCCACATCCACCACGCGCTGGCAGCTTATTCCATACTCTCACTAGCCTGTGGGAAATCACTTCCCTTCATGTTCCCCTTAAGCTTCTCCCCTTTCACCTTTAACCCATGACCTCTAGTTGTGTCACCTAACCTCAGGAAAAAACCTGCTTGCATTTACCCTAACTCTATTCCCTCGAACATAGAAGATTGAGGGGTAAAGTTCTAACCTATTCAATCTTCTAACTGGGGTCTTCTAGTCCTAGCAACATCCTTGGAAAGTTTCTCCATATTCTTTCAATCTTATTTACATCTTTTCTGTAGGTAGGTATATGCCTTATACAACTTCTGTATCTCAACTCCTGTACTCAATACTTCCCTCACTCCCTCATGATTTAATAGCATAATCTAAATGGGTTTAAAGAAATGTTTAAGCTTTTCCCCAGCTTCTAAAATAAATATGCTAACTCTTTTGTAATTACCATGATTAATAAAAATATCACTTTTCTGCATCTTTAAGAAATTGCAATTATGTTGAGTACAAAGTTTAAAGTTCTTTTCAGTGATTAGCTACATAGGTCTTTAACAATGAACAAAATTTCAACTTGCCCTTGCATCAATTTTCTTAAATGGCAGAAAATTCACAGCCTTGTACAATTATAGTAAGGTTTCCCTTGTCCTATCTCACACTCAGTCTTTTTCTATAAAGGGATAGGGGCATGGGCTTTCTAGTTATAGAAACAAAGTGATAGCACTGAGGCTTAATACTGTACACCTCCCAAAGTAATGTTCTAAAAACTTTGATGTTCTTTTTGAGGTTGAAGAGCCACTCTGCTGTCATAAATGTACCATGCCTTTTTTTTAAAATGTAAATCTTGCTGGTGCCAAAACTTTTCGCAGGTAACCAATCTAGAGTTTCTAATGCATGACTTACTTGTCTATTGTTACCTTCTAGCAATTACCTTGTAACCTCCACCTAGGACATTTCACACTTCTGTAGAGTACAATGCATAGCTGCAGTGGTCACTCCCCCCCCCCCCCCCCCATCGCTTGTGCATGTGATTGCCTTTTGTCTTTGTTTACACAGCCATACTTAGTAATTTCATAACTGAAGGGTAGTACTTCCTGATGCCAATAGTCCACATTAATCCTTAAGCCTATGAGGGGTAAAAACTGGGAGTCTAGGACTGACTTCAGAAACCAACTGATGAACTGAGGGTATTCAGTTAAGGCCCCTGTCAACACCACAATTCCAAAAATACCCCATTTTATCCAATCTTTTCATCTGGTTATTTTTTCCCCAGTAGTCACAATATAAACCTAATGGAACCCAAGAGGAGGAGAGAGTCAGTGATGGGAGAAGGGGTCAGTTGGGGAGGGTAAAGGAACTGGATGACTGGACTGAGAAGGGGGTGGGGTGTGTATAGGAGGACTTGACTAGATCAGAAGAGAAAGGGGCAGAGTGCAGGTTATCTGTAACTGTAGAATTCAATGTTCATGAAGAGCACACAGCCTACACCTTCGGCCTCAATTCATCCAGTTGTTTTTCCCCCTTCACCCACTCCATCATCCCTGGGTCCCCTTCCCCACTGTTCCTATATGCCTTCCCCATTATTTGGTTCCATGCTTCACCATTCTTTATCAGACTCTGTCTGATCAGCTACAGCCCTTTGTTACCTCCACCTATCACCTGCGAGCCTCTGTCATAATTTCCACCTTTCCTCCCTATCTGCCTAGCTCCCCTTCTCACCTGAATCTCCCCATCATCCACCAGCTCTAGCGCCACCCCTTCCCATTACCCTTACACTTTACTGTTTTTCAATCCAGATGTAGGGTCTCAATTTGAAATGTTGACTGTTTGTTTCCCACCACAGATGCTGCTTAACCCACTAAATTCCTCCAAGGGCTTGCTTTTTGTCTGATAGGTCTAATATTCTTTATTGAGGTTATGTGACACTGCTTTACTAATAGGCTCACCATTTCCAATAGCCACTTCTGTCTCTGCTGGTTGAATGTGTGGCATTTTTTGTCTGTTAAAGCACTGGCTTGTGTATTAGTGTGGGTCCAGAACTAACACAATAATCACAGTAAGTATTGCTAACATAGCTAACAGAACTATCTAAAATGACATTTTCTTTTTGCGGTCACACAGGTGCGGTTAAATTCGAGAAATCCACTAGTTTGTTAGTGCTGCCAGCTTAGTGAACAGCTTTGAGGTGAAGGAGCCCTATCACGCTGCTTATAGCAACTGGGCTAGGGTTTTATAGCCTTCTGATTAACACATTAAATCAGGTCCATCTCTCCTCTCAGCTGGCTATCAAATATCCATGGCATTGGTATCATTTAGATTTAGATGCAGCATGATAACAGGCTGGTTCGGCCCACAAGCCCACATCACCCAATTATGCCCATGTGACCAATTAACATACTAACTTGTACATCTTTGTAATGCGGGACAAAACTGGAGCATCTAAAGGAACTCCATGCAGTCATGGGGAGAAGGTATAAACTCCTTGCAGATGACAAGTCACTAGTGCCATAGTAGCATATGCAAACTGATTATCCTTGTCTTGTGAATGATTATAATTTACAATGTAGTATTAGTGGAATTGGATGCAAGTCAGGGTTTGCAGGCCATTATTTCCAACAAAGCGAAACCTATCATGAATGGCAGTGATGTCACAATGCTGCCTAAGTTCAACGCCTTTTACACATACTTCGAAAGGCAGAATAAGACTACAGCTGTGAGGATTCCCTGTGATCTGTCTCCAAGACTGATGTCAGGTTGTCTTTCAAGAGGATGAACCCTCACAAGGCGACAGACCCCAATGGAGTATTTGGCAGAGCTCTGAACATCTGTGCCAACCAACTGATGGGGGTATTCAAAGACATTTTTAATCTCTCATTGTGACAGTCAGAAGATACCACCTGTTTCAAAAGGGCAATAATCATGCCGTGCCCAAGAAGAGCACGGTGACATGAACCAGATGCTGGAGGAATTCCGTAAGCGAGACAGCATCTATGGAAAAGGAGTACAATCGATGTTTCAGACTGAGACACTTCAGCAGAACTGGAGGAAAAAAAGTGAGTAGTAGATTTAAAAGGTGGGGGTGGCAAGGGGAGGGAGAAACACAAGATGATAGGTGAAACTGGGAGGGGTGGGGTGAAGAGCTGGGAAGTTGATTGGTGAAAGATACAAGGCCGGAGAAGGGGAACCCAATAGGAGAGGACAGAAGGCCATGGAAGAAGGAAAAGGGAGGAGCACCAGAGGGAGGTAATGGGCAGGCAAGAAGATGAAGTGAGAGGGGGAAAAGGGGATGGGGAATTTCTTGCCTGCCCATCATTTACCTCTGGTACTCCATACCTCTTTTCTTTCTTCCATGGTCTTTTGTCCTCTCCTATTAGATTCCCCTTCTCCGACCCAGTATCTCTTCCACCAATCAACTTCCCAGCTCTTTACTTCCCCCTCCCCCTCCCAGTTTCACCCATCACTGTGTTTCTCTCTCTCCTCTCCTCCACCACCTTTTAAAATTAGTTGAATTTTTTTTTTCTCCAGTTTGCTGTTAGGTCTCGGCTCGACACGTCAACTGCTTTCCATAGATGCTGCCTGGCTTGCTTAGTTCCTCCAGCATTTTGTGGGTGTTGCTTGGATATCCAGCATCCACAGATTTTCTCTTGATTGAGGCAAAAGCAGAGTGAGCTGATTTAACTATTATCAGTAGCACTCATATCTACAGTGATGAAGTGCTTTGAGTAGTTGGTTGTGGCTAGAATTAACTCCCATTTCAGCAAGAACCTTGTCCCACTGCAATTTGCCTATTGCCACAAAAGGTCTAGGGTGGATGTGATCTCATTGGCTCTTCTTCATGCAGCCTAGGATCACCTGGACAATACAAATATCCACGTCAGAATGCCATTTATTGACTCTAGCTCAGTTGTTAACACAATTCATTCCTACAGTTCCTACAAAGAGCTCCAGATCCTGGGCCTCTGTACCTCCCTCCGCAACTGGATCCTCAACTTCCTAACCAAAAGACCACAATCAGTATGGATTGGAAAGAACATATCCACCTCCCTGAAATTCAGCAATGTTTCACTTCAAGGATGTGTGTTTGCCCACTGCTCTGCTCTACTCTCTCTACACCCATGACTGTGTGGCTAGGCAGAGCTCAAATGCCATGCATAAATTTGCTGACGATGCAACTATTGTTGACAGAATTTTAGATGGTAACAAGAGGGCATACAGGAACAAGATATATCAGCTAGTTGAGTGGTGTCGCAGCAACAACATTGCACTCAATGTCAGTAAGGCCAAAGAACTGATTGTGGATGTCAGCAAAGGTAAGACAGGGGAACACACACTAGTCCTCAGAGGGATGAGTGGAAAGAGTGAGCAACTTCAATTTCCTGGGTGTCAACATATATTGGACTCAATATAGCAATGAAGCTACAAAGAAGGCACAACAGGCACCACTATATTTTACTAGGAGTTTGAGGAGATTTGGCATGTCACCAAATTTCTACAGATGTACTGTGGAGAGGATTCTTACTGGCTTCATCACCATCTAATGTGGGGGCGGGGGGCTACTGTACAGAATTGAAATAAGCTGTAGAGTTGTAAACTTAGCTCCATCTTGGGCACTAGCCTCAGTGGTGTCTTGGACATCTTCAAGGAGCATCATTAAGGGCTTCTATCACCTTGTTCTCATTGCTGCCATCAAGAAAGAGGTGTAGAAGCCTAAAAGTGCACACTCAATGATTCAGGAACAGCTTCTTCTCATCTGCCATCTGTTTTCTGAATGGACAGTGAACCCTATGTCACTATCTCTATTTTTTAACTAACTATTTAATATACATGTTAAATTATATACACACTTGATGTAATTTCTCATTTTCCTATTATGTATTGCATTGTCTTTGCAGCAGTAGTACAATTTTTATGACATATGCTAGTGATAGTAAACCTGTTACTGATTCTTAGTCTAGAGTTTAATGGTTTATAATTGCAATAATTTATAGCCTCAACCATCAGGCTCTTGAACCAAAGGGCATAAATTTACTTGCCCCACTGCAATGTTCCAATAATCTATGGACACACTTTCAAGGACTCTTCATCTCAAGTTCTCTATTTATTACCCCTCCCTCTCTCCTGTTGAATGCCCAGTTGGTGGAGCTACGTTGATTCTATTATGGATTTATTGAGTGTGCCTGCAAGAAAATGTATCTCTCAGGCTTGTATATGGTGACATAAGTACCTTTGAGCTGTTGAAGAGCTTTCAAAGGCACCTTTAATTGGGTTGCTTTAACTTTGCACAGGTTGACACAGGAGGTTATACTTCTATCAATAATGTGCGGAATTCTGAAAACCCTGAACCCCGGGATAAAATGGAGAGCTTCTTCCTTGGAGAGACACTGAAATATTTCTTCCTCCTTTTTTCTGATGAGTTTAACTTAATCAGCCTGGACAGATACATATTAAATACTGAAGCACACATTCTTCCAATATGGACAACTTGATCAATGTAGGAATGATTTGAGATTTGTCTTGATTCCCAGTACATCGTGGTTGTGGAATCTACAATACCAGTTGGAGCTAACCACTATGGAGGATTGTACTAATCACTGTGAAAGTTCACAACTACACAGGTTTGTGTATAAAATGTGGTCATGCTGCACAGGTTGTTGAGACAAATGTGAACATAAATGTTATAAACCAGGGAACAATTATATGAGTGTACTTGAATTGACTTTTGTACATTACAAAATATGCTTACCACATGTTGCCTCCTGCCCATTCATTCTTTCCTGCTGAGTTCAGTCCAGTAGAGGAATATTTCATGTAACCTTTTAAAAAATTAAATGGCCTGAATGCGGAAATAGAAGAGATTTTATGGACATACATATATATATATATATATATAGACTGAATTGATAAGGAGAATTCTTATATCATTGACCAAGAAAGCTAATTATATACATATAGAATAATCAAAATTGATTCATTCATGTTATGATTGATATTTATGTAAATATGTTATTGAATTCTATTTTCAATACCAATGTGTGAAATATATTAAGGAAAATGCGGGTCCCAATTATGTATGTGTATATGAATACTGTTGGTTTATTTTGAAAAGTGATTGGTATATGCCATTTGACTAAATTTCCTAGAACAGGTTTTGTTTGGTGATGAAATATCGCTATCCCCATATCGGAAAAGGATGCAGAGACTGGATTTATTTGTTGTAAATATTTAGTATTTTTTTCTCTCTGCTTCAAGCTGCAACTTCATTGCATTGGAGTTCTAAAAATTTGCATTCCTGATTTTATAAAAGCTGGTTCTTGAAAGAGCCTATGAGGATTTATTTAGTCAGCATTCGAATGAATGTTTTAGTGATGCTTTTCCTCTTGCTGCAATATGAATAATTCGGAGCAGTAAGATAAGTTAAATTCAAGCAGCCTTTATTTATTGCTCATTATGGCGGGGGGGGGGGGTTTACATAATGACATGCAATCAGATTTTTTTAAATGAGGAAATGAGCCATAATTTTTGCAATTATTTAAGTTGTCCAATTTGGGCATTAGTTTCAGAGGGTAAAAGTAATCTCCAGCTGTAGTAACTGGAAGCAAATACATGTAATGCAGATTATGATTTTTGTCACTTTTGAATTATTTGTAATGCACTTGGTGTTCCATTTCTTACATGGTAGGTTACAGGTACAATGCCAGTTGGAAATAAAACTATTCTGGGAGATGGTGGGGAGGGGGGGAGGTGGAATTGAGAGTCTTTTTACATTTAACCGCACTATTATAATAAAAGTGCCATATATTTTTTAAAAAGTGACGCTTGATTGAACTGCAGCTAAATTCTTAAAGTTGAGTAATTAATGTGAATAATGGCTCATGAATTATATGTAAATTAAAACACTTTACCTGCATCTCTTATAAGAATAACTTGGAGACAAAGATTAGATGAATTAGCCGAGTTTCAATTCCTGTATCAGTACAGTGATTTCAGGGTAATAGCTTTAATATAGGTTATTCGGCATCAAATTGCCTGATTAGCAATACTCCTGTTCCCATCAGTAAAACATTTCTGTCTATACCTGGTTCTTGTTTATGTACTCAATTGGTTTTAAATTGAGCAGCAGTGAATGTAGCTTCAATTTCTATCATTCCTTTATTTAAGTGTTATATTCAACAACCATTATGTACTCTGCCATTTTCAATAATTAAGTGACCTTGCTCAAGATTTTACCATAAAAAATCTGTGTTCTGTAAATTTTTTACATTGTATAAAAATTTCTCCAGCATCAATGCAAATAAATACAAATTACATCTCTCAGACAATATTAGTTTGTTTCATATATTTCCAAATTCTCAATATCTTTTTCAAACAACACAAATAACAAATGTCCTACTCTTATTTATGTGGATTGGTTCAACGTTATCAGATGTCACATCTAACTTGTCAAACAGAATGACGCTGATACTTTTTCACCCATTCACTGATGATACTTGATTCCCTTTTACGAATTATAGTAACTGATTGTGGATCAGCTGGATTAGATGCTCTGAAAGAGAACAATTACATGTGAACCACTCAGTAATTTAGACCCAAGATTCTGCTCCAACTCTAAGTTATTACATTGTCAAAATCTTGCTGTATTTAAGGGTCAGCCTCTTGTCAATTACACAATGTGTAATTAATACTAAATGCATGTGTCATTAATACTAAAGCTGATAAGATGAAGGAAGTGGTTTCATCATTTTTTATCACTGACCTCAGGTCAAGATGATGTGCTCCTCCCTCTATAATATAAGCAACCACAGAAGGGGTCATATTTCTGAGTATCTGTTTCAAGGAGGAGAAAACAGTTAGTTTCCACCACCTTTGTTCTGCACTGTATTCAGTATAGTCAGATACTTACACCACCATTTGCCCATGGATCCAACTCGCCATTAGAAAATATTATATTGCTTGCGGCTTTAAAATCTGCAATAATAGTATATTTATAGTTAGAAACTATTCCTCCCACTCAAAGTTGTAAGGCTGATTTTAAAAAAAAGTTACCTTCTCCCCAGTACTGGATTTTTAGCCATTCTGTATTGGGATATACACCCCATTTACTGTGACAATAACTCCTCCTCATTCCTTCAGTAAAGGGAAGTACTGGGAACATATCGGTCTCATTGTTGGTTTCATACAGTAGGTTTACCTCTGTGCAAACCTAAAAATAAAATTAGAATAAACCATTGCTGATCAGAATTGCTAAAGAGTAGTGTAATAAAATTAAAGATTAAAATAGGTAGAAACATTTTTATTCTGAAGTTAATTCTGAATATTTTATATCGTTTGTACACAGAGAAGCAGATGGCTCAGTAAAACTTAACTATTTTAAAGCTGCCTTTGTACAATGATCCATCCTGGGCAAAAGATTCATTTCTTCCTTTTATGGAAACATTAAGCTGCCTTATATCTGAGCAAAACAAAAATAGTATTTATATAATGGTACATTTCAGGAATTAATGACGTGGATTTCCAGAGTGCATTCCTAAATCATACTGTACATTGAATAGTACAGACCCTTCAGCTCATGATGCTGTGCTGACTTTTACATGCACTCCAAGATCAATCTAATGATTCCTTCCTGCATAGCCCTCCATATTGTTTTCATTCACGTGCATATCTAACAGAGTTAAATGTCTCCAATGTATCTGCCTCTACCACCACTCCTGGTTGCGCATCCCACACAACTGCCACTCTTTTTAAACCTATCTCTGACACTTGCCCTATACTTTCTGCTGATCACCTTTAAATTATGACCTCTCATATTAGCCATTTCCACTCTAGGAAAAAGGTGCTGGCTGTCCATTCTATCAATGCCTTGTCTTACCACACCTCTTATTACATTAGGACCCGTCCTTCTTTGCTCCAAAAAGTAACGCCTTAGCTGGCTCAACTTGTTTCTCATGACATACTTACTAATCCAAGCAACATCCAGGTAAATTTTCTCTGCACCTCTACAGCTTTCACTTCCTTCCTACCAGAACTGAACACAATACTCCCAAGTGTGATCTAACCAGTTCTATAAAGCTAAGCACTACTTCACAGCTCTTAACTGCAGTCCTTAACTAATGAAGGCCAACACACCATAGGCCTTCTTAACCACCCTTTCAACTTGCATAACAACTTTGAGAGATCTATAGATGTGAACCCCATGTTCCTCCACATTGCTAAGAATCCTGCCATTATTCTCCCTTCAAATTTGACATTCTGGATTGAACTCCATCTGCAACTTATCAGTCCAGCTCTGTATCCTATCAATATCCTGTTCTAACTTACGATGCTCTACACTATCCACAACATCAGCCTTTGTGTCATCTGCAAACTTACTAACCCACCCTTCCAATTCCTTGTCCAAGTCATTTATAAAAATCACAAGAAGCAGGCGTCCCAGAAGAGATTCCTGTGGAAAACCACTGCAATGACATCCAGGCAGAATACACTCCATCTATAATTACCCTCTACATTCTGTGGATAAGCCAGTTTTCAATCCATGCAGCCACGTTTCACTGGATCTCCATGTCTCTTGATTTTCTAAATGAGCCTATCATGGGGAACCTTATTGAATGCCTTACTAAAATCTATGAACATCACATCCACTGCTCTACCTTCAGTTTGTTCTGCCACTACCGCAAAAGGATTCAATCAGGCTCATGAGGCACGATCTGCCCGTCAAAGCCATGCTGACTTTAATTAGGGCACACATCTCAAAATGCTCATAAATTCTGTCTTCAAGAATCCTCTCCAATAGTTTGACCACCACTGACATACATCGGTAAGCTTTATAATTCCCAGGTTTACCTTTTTTAAACAAATGATTAACTTTGCCAACCTCCAATCATCTGGTACTACTCCTGAGGCCAGTGAGGACACAAAAATCAAAGGTGAAGCAGTTTGCCTCACTTTCTGCAATAACTTGCAATATGTCTTGTCCGGTCCCGAGGACATGTCTATCCTGATGTATTCAAGTTACAACACATCCTCTTTCTTAACGTCAATATGTTCCAGCATATTAGCCTGTTCTACACTTTTCTCATTGTTCTAGGTCACCCTCACTGGTGAATACTGAAGCAGCGTATTTGTTATGGATTTCTCCAAACTCCTCTGCCTCCAGATATGTTTCCTCTTTTAGCTCTGATTTGTTCTACCCTCACTCTAGTCATCCTCCTGTTCTTCAGGAGTATAGAATGCCTTGCAATTATCCTTAATCCTTTTGCATTAAGGTAGTGTCAGTCAAAATTAAGGAAGTAGAAGTTCACCATGACAAAATTCATTGTTTGTACCTTTCCAAAATCTTCCTCCCAATCTGTTCTTCGATGTCTCTGTTCTAACGACAGTATACAGAATATTCCCAAGAGTGATTGCTCCCTTATTTTTAGAAACATAGAAGACCTACAGCACAATACAGGCTCTTCGGTCCACAAAGTTGTGTCGAACATGTCCCTACCTTAGAAATTACTAAGCATACCTATAGCCCTCTATTTTTCTAAGCTCCATGTACCTATCCAAAAGCCTCTTAAAAGACCCTATTGTATCCACCTCCACCGCCATTGCTGGGAGCCTATTTCACGCACTCACCACTCTGAGTAAAAAACTTACCCCTGACATCTCCTCTGTACCTACTCCCCAGCACCTTAAACCTGTGTCCTCTTGTGGCAACTATTTCAGCCCTGGAAAAAAGCTCCTGAATATCCACATGATCAATGCCTCTCATCATCTCTATCAGGTCATCTCTCATCCTCTGTCGCTCCAAGGAGAAAAGGCCGAGTTCACTCAACCTATTCTCATAAGGCATGTTCCCCAATCCAGGCAACATCCTTGTAAATCTCCTCTGCATCCTTTCTATGGCTTCCACATCCTTTTTGTAGTGAGGCGACCAGAACTGAGCACAGTACTCCAAGTGGGGTCTGACCAGGGTCCTATATAGCTGCAACATTACCTCAATTCCACGATTGATGAAGGCCAATACACCTTACGCACTCTTAATCACAGAATCAACCTGCACAGCTGCTTTGAGGGTCCTATGGACTCGGACCCCAAGATCCCTCTGATCCTCTACACTGCCAATTAGTACTATATTCTGCCATCATATTTGACCTACTAAAATGAACTACTTCACACTTATCTGGGTTGAACTCCACCTGCCACTTCTCAGCCTAGTTTTGCATCCTCTGTAATCAATGTCCCTCTGTAACTTCTGACAGCCCTCCACATTATCCAAAACACCTCCAACCTTTGTGTCATCACAAACTTACTAACCCATCCCCCCACTTCCTCATCCAGGTCATTTATAAAAATCACAAAGAGTAGGGGTCCCAGAACAGATCCCTGAGGCACTCCACTGGTGACCGACCTCCATGCAGAATATGACCCGTCTACAACCAGACTTTGCCTTCTGTGGGCAAGCCAGTTCTGGATCCACAAAGCAATGTCCCCTTGGATCCCATCCCTCCATACTTTCTCAATAAGCCTTGCATGGGATACCTTATCAATTGGCTTGCTGAAATCTATATACACTACATCTACTACTCTTCCTTCATCAATATGTTTAGCCACATCCTTAAAAAATTCAATCAGGCTGGTAAGGCACGACCTGCCCTTGACAAAGCCATGCTGACTATTCCTAATCATATTATACCTCTCCAAATGTTTGGAAATCCTGCCTCTCAGGATCTTCTCCATCAACTTACCAACTACTGAGGTAAGACTGACTGGCCTATAATTTCCAGGGCTATCTCTTCTCCCTTTCTTGAATAAAGGAACAACATCCACAACCCTCCAATCCTCCGGAACCTTTCCTGACCCCATTGATGATGCAAAGATCATCACCAGAGTCTCAGCAATCTCCTCCCTCACCTCCCACAGTAGCCTGATATATTTATGACTTCCACCCACACTGACTCAGTAGACAATTCCTCTTTCTACAGCTGTGATACTATTCCTGATTAGCAATGCCACTCCCTCACCTCTTTTACCTCCCTCCCTGATCCTTTTGAAACTTCAAAACATCCAGCTGCCAATCTTCCCCTCTGACAGCCAAGTCTGTAATGGCTATAATGTTGTAGTTCAATGTACTGTTCCATTTTCCAAATTCATCACCCTTGTTCCTAATACTTGTTCCATTATAACAGACCCATTTCAACCCATCCAAATGACTGCAATAATGCCCTAACCTCTGCCCATCCTTGTCTGTATGTACATTGCATCTACTTGCATACCAACTGCTTTCCTCTGGCCTACCACTCTGGTTAACCTCCCCAAAACCTCTAGCAAACCTTCCTGCAAGGCTATTGGTACCCTTTGAGTTCAGGTGCAGCCTATCCCTGTTGTCCAGGTCATAACTTCCCCAGAAGAGATGCCGATGATCCACAAATCTCAAACCTAGTCCCCATGCCAATTTTTCAGCCATGCATTTGTCTGCCATATCATGCTGTTCACTGGCACAGGTAGCAATCCAGAAATTACAATCCTTGAGTTTTGCTTCTCAGCTTCCTACATTGATCCTTATATTCACTCTTCAAGGCCTCATCCCTTTTCCTACTTACGTCATTGGTATAGATATTCACCATGAGTTCTGGCTGCTCACCTTTCTCTTTTAGAATGCTGTGAACCTGATCTGAGATGTCCCTAACCCTGGAGGCAACTTACCATCCAAGAGTCATCTCCACATCCACAGAATCGCCTATTTGTTCACCTAACTACTGAGTCTACTAGCACTACTACTCTTCTTCCCCTCCCCTTCTGAGCCATAAAGCCAGACTCAGTGTCAGAGACCCAGTTGCTGCAGCTTTCCCTTGGTAGGTCACCACCACCACCCCCCCCCCCCCAATTGTCCCAACAATACCCAATGCAAAATGGTTTGCAAATTGGTGGTTCCCTATATCCGATGTGCAATTTCTGTCAACTTCTTTGGAAACACAGATTATAAAACATCTCAGCTGTTTTCCTTTTTCCTCAATCAAGAATTCTCTTTAAGCCAATGCCACAATAATAGCAATGTTACACAAGTTGCAAGCCAGCAGCTGTGAAGGAGCATCTACTTAGACAAGCATTCCACAGGATGGTTAAGGACAAGGGCATGTGGTGCAATAAAGGCACTCACTGTACAGCACACATTTGGATTGTTACAATTACATCTGCTATCTCACTAGTACTTTAGTGCAATGTGTGATATCAAATTGATTAACAAAAGCTTTGTGGTAGATTTCATGTGTACATGGAATAGTTCAGTACCTGGAAATCCCATGCTTGACTTGCAGAGCCCAAGCCACAACCTGTCGGATCAGCACAATGTTGATATTCAGTGTAGATATCAAAGCATTTTTTTGTCCCCGTTGAGTTATAAAACATATCTGTTAGAGTGTAATGAAAATACAAATTAACTACTAGTCAAATGAGTTGTTAGCATTGCAAACAAAATTTGTGAGTTTGTTGAGAATAGACTTCTGAGAAAACAAATAAGCTGTTTGGATACATGTACAAATGGCAGGTTAAGTATAACAACAAAGTTGAGTATCACTTTTTGGTAGAAAGAATGAGGCAATATTAACTAAAGGGCTCAGACATGGAGACTTGCAGGTATGCATGATTATTGAAAGTGGCAAAGCAGATTGAGGAAGTAGATAAATTCATCAAACAAGATCCTACCATTTGTATAAACTGAAACATTGCGCAAGAGTAAGCGAGTCATGATGCTTCAGTTTTTGTTTTAGTCCTTTGGAAATTAACCTTTGGAAAAGTTAAAAGACACGTTTTCTACTTCAAGCCCCATGATGATGAAGAAAAGTAAAATCAAAAGCTGGGCAAGCAGCTGGCACAACTTGATTTCTACTGCTTATAAATAGAATTTTAAAATGGAAATAAAATAAATAAGGTAAATCCATAGTATTGACAGAAATCCAAACAACAACATTTGGGGAAAATTTGCATTCAACCTGACAATATTTCAATCAGTAAATTCTACTTACAGCAACTATTAATTTAATATGATCCAAATCTTCATCCATAAGCAAAGCCAAAATATTTTGACAAATAAAATTACCTTTGGAATGTTGAATACATTGTTTTAGTCACACTATGACTTTGGGTATCTAAACACTAATTGCATTTTGTCTGTGAACAAGTTCAGGCAAGTACTGCCAATAATTTAAATACTTCTCAAAGATAAAACACTAAGAGGAGCCAAGCTGCAATAAACCTTTGTGATCTGTATTCTAAACAATTCAGTTTAACTAAATGTTGAATCAATGTAGCAGAGACAAGCCAATGATATTCAATGTTAATAAGCAGGATTTCTGGGAGTTTGTGATTATTGGACATAAAAAAAACAAGTATTTGAATAATGCTATATGTTTACTCATGAAACAACTCCAAGCAGCAGGCAATATCAGCAACAAGTAATCTAATGGTTACAGAGCTTCAAGAGCCAGCAGTTGGACTGTGAATTAGTCAAACATGTGAATTAACATACCAATGCAACAGATAACCTGAACATCAGTATTTATTCCCTGAAGCATCTCAGAAGTATCTGATGAGTTTCGCTTACAACTGACACTATCATGACTATTATCAGAAATTTTTCAGTTACTGAAGTTCATGGTCACTATAAATGTCCCACCTTTAAAATATGGGACTAAATATATTCGTAGATTTAGCATGACTTTTTTCTATTTTTATTTATTGAGATACAGTATGGAATAGGCCCTTTGAGCCACACCACCCAGCACCTCTCAGTCTAAGCCTAGCCTAATCATGGAACAATTTACAATGACCAATTAACCTACTAACCGGTACGCCTTTGGACCATGGGAGGAAACCAGATGAAACCCACGTGGTCACAGGGAGATCATACAAAACTCCTCACTGACAATGGCAAGAATCAAGCAGGAAAGTCAGAGTAAGTAGTAAAAGAACTGTGCAGTAGAAGTATATTCTACCTTAGAAAAAATGTCTAACAGTTTCCTAAATTCATGATTCAAATACCTATCCTTGCAAGTTACTTGAGGGGCTCTTCCATTTGTGGGTAAGGAACATTTTGTGTGACATTACGCTGGAGACTAAAGCAGTCACCTTCCTCGTACACAACTTTATTCTAGCATCTGTGAGTAGATATCGTTAGAAAGTCGACATGACAATACTATCAAGTTAATTTATGTCACTGCAAGAAGGCTGAAATGTGTTAAATTTTATTTACTCAAACAGATTAGATCCTCCTTTAGAAATAATTGAAGATATATTAAAGGCAGCAGAGTGTTTGGTGGTCTGGTATGCAATTAAATTATGTTTCAGGTTTCTTGAGGAACATCTCAATCAGGAAAATTCCTTGGATATTTTCAAAATAAGTCAAAATTTGGACTAATGTTAAAAACAAAATTTTGTTCTTTTTATTTAAAAATTCTGTTTCTAATTCATTTGTTTATTGTGATACAGCGCAGAATAGGCTCTTCTGGCCCTTACCAAAACAATTTTTTTTTAACTCTTATTTTGCTAACTGGGACAAAACCACAAATATATATTAGAAAATCATCAGAACCTTGTGGAGCTGGATAAAACAGCAATGCAAAGTTCTAGAGAATGATGAAATGCAAGAACAGAGTGAAATGGAACTATTCAACTGTGCATCAAAATGCTGGAGAAACTCAGCAAGCCAGGTAGCAGCTATGGAAAAAAAAAGTACAGTCGACATTTTGGGCCGAGACCCTTCAGGACTGTAGAAAAAAATGATGAGGCGTAGATTTAGTAGTGAGCACGGGAGAGAGAAACACAAGGTAATAGGTGAAACGGGGAGGGAGAGGGATGAAGTAAAAGAGCTGGGAAGTTCATTGGTGAAAGAGATACAGGACTAGATAAAGAGAGAACAGAAGGCCATGGAAGAAAGAAAAGGGGGTTGGAACAGAGAGGCACGATGATCAGGTGAGAGAGGGGAAAAAGGGGATGGGGACTGGTGAAGGAGAGAGGACAGTGGTGGGGTGCCATTACCCGAAGTTCGAGGAATCAATGTTTGTGTCATCAGGTTGGATGCCACCCAGACGGAATAAAAGTGTGGCCTCATCGCAACGGTAGAGGAGGTCATGGGCTGACATATCGGAATGGGATTTGGAAATTAAATTAAAATCGGTACCCACTGGGAAATCCCACATCTAGCAGAGTGTAGGTTCTCAGTGAAACAGTCTCCCAGTTTCCTCATCTACCAACCCAGCAGCCTCCACGTCCAGAACATTATTCTCCGCAATTTCCACCATCTACAACAGGATTGCACCACCAAGCACATCTTTCCCTGCCCCAGCCATTTTATGCTTTCCTCAGGGAAAGCTCCCTACACAACTCCCTTGTCCATTTAACCCTCTCCACTGATCTTCCTCCTGGCACTTATCCTTGCAAACAGAACAAGTGCAACACTTGCCCCTACACCTCCTCCATCACTACCATTCAGGGCCCTAAACAGTCCTTCCAGGTGAGGTGACACTTCACCTGTGAGCCTGCTGGGGTCATATACTGTACTTTATCTGGTACTCCCGGTGTGGCCTCCTTTGTCACCAGTGAGACCTGACGTAGACTGGGGGAGCGTTTCACCGAGCACCTATGCTCTGTTTGCAAGAAGCGGGATCTCCCAGTGGCCACTCATTTTAATTCCACTCCACATTCCCCTTCCAATATGTCAATCCATGTCTCCTCTACTGTTGTGATGAGGCCACACTCAAGTTGGAGGAATACCACCTTATGTTCCGTCTGGGTAGCCTCCAACCTGATGGCATGAACATTGAATTCTTTAAGTTACAGTAATGGGCTCCTCCCCCCTCTCCTTCACCATTTTCCATCCCCTTTTCCCTCACTCATCTCGTCTCCTTGCCTGCCCATCACCCCCCTCTGGTGCTCCTCCCCATTCTTCTTTCTTCCATGGCCTTCTGTTCTCTTCTTTCAGACTCCCCCCTTCTCCAGCTCTGTATCTCTTTCACCAATCAATTTCCCAGGTCTGTACTTTCCCCCTCCCAGTTTCACTCATCATCCTGTGTTTCTCTCTCTCCCCCCTCCACTTTTAAAATCTACTCATCCATTTTCCTCCAGACCTGCTGAAGGGTCTCAGCCCAAAACGTTGACTACTTTTTTCCATAGATGCTGCCTGGCTTGCTGAGTTCCACCAGCACTTTTATATGTGGCTTGGGTTTCCAGCATCTGCAGATTTTCCTCATTTGCAACTGTGCATCAAAGTGGCTATGTCACAATAAGAACAGACTGAAATCTGGATGAAATGAAAAGAATTCAATTCTGCCTTGTTTCAGCAGTCAGCTTACAGAAATATGTTCAAGAAGTCTGAGTTAAGAAAACTGATTCCCAATGTTACAAATACCTTCAAGAAGCATTTAGTTAACCATTCTCGATTATAGTATACTTAACCTGTGATGACATTTGAATATTTGCAGATTCAGTCAACTGAAAATATGTAAACTCTCAAAGGCCATACAACATACAATAGTACTTGCAGTAATATCTGGTTGCAGATAAGACTATGAGCTGCTGGAGAAAACTGGGAGAAATGCATATTCCCCTGTACAATCATGGTGCAGTGGTTGTTAATTTGGTATTTGTAATAGGTGGACAAAACAGTTTTGATGTCACTGGAAATCAGCAAATCATTATAATTTAAAGAGCAAACATGAGGAAATCTGCAGATACTGGAAATTCAAACAACACATACAAAATGCTGGTGGAACACAGCAGGCCAGGCAGCATGTTGTGTGTGTAATTGTTATAACTTGCAATGTTACTGAATTCTTGTGCACAAATTTTAGATATTTCAAAAGTTATCCACTAGTTACAATGCTGTGCAACTCATGGGGGTGGGGAGAGCAAATTTAAAAGTATGGATTAGCTTCTGATTATATTGGAGTTGCCTCTGGGTTTGTCACTGTGGCACTAAGCCTATCGTGACTATAAGACCATAAGACATAGGAGTAGAATTGGGCTATTTGGCCCATCAATCTGCTCCACTATTTCATCATGACTGATCCCATTTTCCTCTCAGCCCCAATCTCGTCTCCCCCCGCCCACCCCATATCCCTACTTGACTATACTCAAGTAGACTTGAGAAACAGACTGTTCTTAGATGCTCTTGATGCTCTCCATGACTAGTGAGCAAGCTAGAGGCTGAATGGACTGCGTAATGAAATATTCAGCTTTTGTTTTTATAAAGTCCATACAGAATTTTGGCTTTTTATGAAATTGGTTAAGTGAATACTTATCCACAGCAGGCATGAATGCTGTGCCCATTCATGTTTCCAATCTGTAAATGTCATGTATTAATGCTATATCTCATTTCAGTGGGAACAGCCTTGTTAGGTTAAAATAAAATTAAATAACATGTATTTATTTATTTTACAAACCCATTACCAGTCAGGGAAATGTCATGGTAGTGCTCAATCAGGACAGACTGGAGAACTCATCTAGTGAGGCTTTATGGGTGGAACTGAGGAATAAGAAAGGTATGACCACATTAATGGGGCTACATTATAGCCCACCCAACATTCCACAGAATTTAGAGGAACAAATGCGCAGAGACACAGCAGACTTATGCAAGAAAATAAGATTTTTATAATAGATGACTTTAGCTTTCCACATATTGACAGACTCCCATACTATAAAAGGAGTAGATGGGGTAGTTTCAGGAAAATGTTTCAGGAAAATGTCCTTAATCAGTACACTGAAGTCCTAATGAGGGAGTGTGTAATATTTTATCTCCTATTAGGGAATGAGATTGGGCAAGTGATAGTTTATGTAAGGGAACACTTGGCATCTAGTGATCATAATGCCATTAGTTTCAAAGTAAATATAGAAAGATAGGTCTGGTCCACAGGTTGAGTTTCTAAATTGGAGATCTTCAAAAGTGAAACTTTCAGTACAAATTATATGTGCCCAACACACTAAAAAATAAGACAGTAGATTTTCAAGAGATAGAGGCCTTGGTTAAAAAAAGATAGGTGCATAGGAATAAATCAGCTACTTGAAGTGTGTAAGAAATGCAAGAGAATAACAAAGAAATAAAAGAAATCTTTAAAAAAAGGCACAAGGTTGCCCTAACAGACAAGCTGAAGAAGAATCTCAAGAGATTCTACAGATATGTTAATAGCAAAAGAATTGCAAGGGACAAAATTTCTCCTCTGGTAAATCAGCATGGTAATCTACGCAAGGAGTCAAAAGAGATGGGGGTGGGAGGAAGAGGGAAGAGAGAGATCTTAAATGGATTTTTTTTTGCATCTGTATTTACTCAGGAGACAGGCACAAATTCAAAAGAGGTGAGGCAAAGTAGAAGCAAGTTCATGGACCCTGAGGAGTTGTCTACCGTCTTGAGGCAAATTCGATACATCCCCAGGGCATAACAAGGTGTTCCCTCAGACCCTGTGGGATGCAAGTGCAAAATTGCTGGGGTCCTAGCAGAGATATCTAAATCATCCTTAGTGACAAGTGAGGTACCAGACGATTAGAGGATTACTAATGTTGTTCTACTAGTTAAGAAATGCTCTAAAAATAAAAACAGGAAATTATAGGCTAGTGAGTCAGTCATCAGTAGTGGAAAAGTAATTAGGAAGTATACTAAGGTACCATATATATCTGGGTATTAATTGGACTGATTAGGGATAGTCAGCATGGCTTTGTGTGTGGTAGGTCCTATCTAACAAATGAGTTTTTCCAAGGAAATTATCTGGAAAGTTGATGAAGGCAAGGCATTAGATGTTCCCTACATGGATTTTATCAAGACTTTTGATAACGTCCTGCATGGGAGGTTGATCAAGTAGGTTCAGTCACTTGGCATTCAAGATGAGGTAGTAAATTGGATGAGACATTGGCTTTGTGGGAGAAGCCAGACAGAGGTAGTAGATGGTTGCCTCTCTGACTAGAGGCCAGTGACTAATGGAGTGCTGCAGGGATCAGTGCTGGATCTGTCATCTACATCAATGATCTGGGCGATAATGTAGTTAACTGGATTAGCAAATTTGCAGATAACACCAAGATTGTGGGTGTAGTGGCGAGCATGGACGACCATCAGAGCTGGCAGCAGGATCTGGACCAACTGGGAAAACGGGCTAATAAATGGGAGATGAATTTAATGCAGAGAAGTGCACGGTGTTGCAATTCAGTAGGACCAAACAGGATAGGTTTTACACAGTGAACGTTAGCTCACTGAGGAGTGCAGGAGAACAAAGAAATCTGGGAATACAGCTCTATAATTAATTGAAAGTGGTGTCACAGATAGATAGGGTCGTAAAGAAAGCATTTAGTACCTTAGCCTTCATAGATCAAAATACTGAGTACAAAAGATGGGATGTTACGTTGAAGTTGTACAAGATGCTGGTAGGGCCTAATTTGGAGCATTGTGTACAATTTTGGCCATCTACCCTCAGGAAAGATGTAAACAAGGTTGAAAGAATATAATGAAAATTTATAAAGATGCTGCTGAAACTGGAGGACCAGAGTTATAAGGAAAGATTAAATAGGTTAGGACTTTATCCCTTGGAATGTAGAAGATTGAGGAGAAATTTGAGAGATACACATTATGAGGGCATAGATAGGGTAAATACAAATAGGCTTTTTTCACTAAGGTTGGCTGGGACTACAACTAGAGGGGTCATGAGTTAAGAATGAAAGGTGAAAAGTTTGAGGGGAACATAAGAGAAAAATTCTTCACTCAGAGGGTCTTAAGTGTGTGCATACAAGCTTGATTTCAATGTTTTAAGAGAAGTACGGATGGTAGGGGTATGGAGGGCTATGGTCCACTCGGGAGTAGTCAGCTTAAATGATCTGGTGCGGGCTGGATGAGCCAGAGGGACTGTTTCTGTGCTGCATTTTCCAATGACTCTATAAACCGAGCATCACCTGTGCATCAAAATATGGAAAAATGCATAATTTGCATTAATGATAAACACTACTTGGATAGCCAGCGCCTCTTCCCCAGGGCACCATTGATCAGTACAAGAGGACATGGCTTTAAGGTAAAGGGAGGGAAGTTCAAGGGGGATATTAGAGGAAGGTTTTTTTACTCAGAGAGTGGTTGGTGCGTGGAATGCACTGCCTGGGTCAGTGGTGGAAGTAGATACACTAGTGAAGTTTAAGAGACTACTAGACAGGTATATGGAGGAATTTAAGGTGAGGGGGTTATATGGGAGGCAGGGTTTGAGGGTTGGCACAACATTGTGGGCCGAAGGGCCTGTAACATGCTGTACTATTCTATGTTCTATGTAGTATCCAAGAATGTGCCACCACACATTCTGGCACCAACAACACAACAACAACTGAATACAAGCCCCTTGCCATCTTCCCACCTAATCATTGTTACAAGCCTGCGGTCATTTACTGAGACTGTTTCTTTAAGAGCAACTAAGTGAGGCGCGACTATGACATTTGGAACTCTCCTATGCCCACAAAGGTGGGTTGACCATCGGCACGCAGTGCATAACAGGTAAGTGACTGTCATTTTGTATAATCCATAGGAGTGGATTTTGGGATATCCTGTGGGACCATGTGTGTTAACCCATGCCTGGGTATGTTGTGGGGTAACCATTCAATATTCCTATGACAGGTCGCTTTTGATGCTAATTCATATGTCAATATGGACAGATTCTACAGACAAGATCTACAGCGGCTATTACTTTGTTTACTTGACATGGAACCTGTGGAATACTTCGTACTTACCTTCTCTTTCCATTACAACGTGGACTACAAATATCTCTCTCCCATCATTTATTACATGGATGACTGAACTTTCCTACTTTACGATCTCAACACTCTACGCCTTGTTCCCCCAAGCTTGATAGTTTGGGAGCTATACTTACACATATATACACATAACACCGTTAACTTTTGTTTATCTTGTTTAAGTTATAATATTATAAGCAGTTACTAATAAAGATGGGAGTTTTAACATTAAAACCTGACACGGAGGGAGGCAAAAGAGGTGGGGGGAGGGGTGGCACTGTTGATCAAAGATAGTGTCACGGCTGCAGAAAAGGAGGAAAACATGGAGGCATTGTCTACAAGGTCTCTGCAGGTGTAAATTAGGAACAGGAAGGGGTCAATAACTCTACTGGGTGTTTTTATAGACCACCCAACAGGGATATCGAGGAGCAGATAGGGAGACAGATTCTGGGAAGGTGTAATAATAACAGGGTTGTTGTGGTGGGAGATTTTAATTTCCTAAATATTGATGGGCATTTCCCTAGAGCAAGGAGTTTAAAATGGGGTGGAGTTTGTTAGGTGTGTTCAGGAAGGTTTCTTGACACAATATGTAGATAAGCCTACAAAGGGAGAGAATGTTCTTGATCTGGTATTAGGAAATGAATCTGGTCAGATGTCAGATCTCCCAGCGGGAGAGCATTTTGGAGATAGCGATCACAATGCTATCTCCTTTACCAAAGCATTCAAGAGGGATAGGAACAGACAAGTTAGGAAAGCTTTTAATTGAAGTAAGGGGAAATATGAGGCTATCATGCAGGAACTTGGAAGCATAAATTGGGAACAGATGTTCTTAGGGAAATTCTATGGAAGAAATGTGGCAAATGTTCAGGGATATTTGTGTGGAGTTCTCTGTAGGTAAGTTCCAATGAGACAGGGAAAGAATGGTAGGGTACAGGAACCGTGGTGTACAAAGGCTATGGTAAGTCTAGTCAAGAAGAAAAGAAGAACTTACAAAACTTCCAAAAACTAAGTAATGATAGAGATCTAGAAGATTATAAGGCAAGCAGGAAGGAGCTTAAGAAATTAGGAGAACCAGAAGGGGCCATCAGAAGGCCTTGGCAGACAGGATTTAAAAAAACCCCAAGGCATTCTACAAGTATGTGAAGAGCAAGAGGATAAGACGTGAGACAATAGGACCAATCAAATGTGACAGTGGAAAAGTGTGTATGGAACTGGAGGAAATAGCAAAGGTACTTAATGAGTTGTTTGCTTCAGTATTCACTGCGGAAAAGGATCTTGGTGATTGCAGGGTTGAGTTATAGCGGACTGAAAAGCTCGACCTTGTAGATATTAAGAAAGAGTATGTGCTGGAGCTTTTGGAAAGGATCAAATTGGATACGCTACCAGAACTGTGGGAGATAAGGGAGGAAATTGCTGAGCCTCTGATGATGATTTTTGCATCATCAATGGGGACAGGAGAGGTTCCAGAGGATTGCAGATGTTGTTCCATTATTCAAGGTAGGGAGTAGAGATAGCCCAGGAAATTATAGAACCAGTGAGTCTTACTTCAGTGGTTGGTAAGTTAATGGACAAGATCCTGAGAGGCAGGATTTATGAACATTTGGAAAGGCATAATATGATTGGGAATAGACAGCATGGATTTGTGAAAGGCAGGTCGAGCCTTACAAGCCTGATTGAATTTTTTGTGGATGTGACTAAACACATTGATGAAGCTAGAGCAGTAGATGTAGTGTACTGTATATGGATTTCAGCAAGGCATTTGACAAGATACCCCATGTAAGGCTTATTTGAGAAATCAACAAGGCATGGGATCCAAGGGGATATTTCTTTGCAGAATCAGAACAGGCTTGCCCACAGAAGGCAAAGAGTGGTTGCAGATGGGTCATATTCTGCATGGAGGTCGGTCACCAGTGGTGTGCTTCAGGGATATGTTCTGGGACCCCTGCTCTTCACGATTTTTATAAATGACCTGGATGAAGTGGAGGGATGGGTTAGTAAATTTGCTGATGACACAAAGTTTGGAGTGTTGTGGATAGTGTGGAGGGCTGTCAGAGGTTACAGCGGGACATTGATAGGATTCAAAACTGGGCTGAGAAGTGGCAGATGGAGTTCAACCCTGGTAAGTGTAAGATGGTTCATTTTGGTAGGTTAAATATGATGAATATAGTACTAATGGTAAGACTCTTGGCAGTGTGGAGGATCAGAGGGATATTGGGGTCTGAGTCCATAGGGCACTCAAAACTGCTACGCAGGTTGACTCTGTGGTTAAGAAGTCATACAGTGCATTGGCTTTCATCAATCGTGGGATGAGTTAAGGAGCCGAATGGTAATGTTGCAGCTATATAGGGTCCTCGTCAGACCCCACTTGGAGTACTGTGCTCAGTTCTGGTCGCCTCACTACAGGAAGGATGTGGAAACCATAGAAAGAGTGCAGAGGAGATTTACAAAGGTGTTGTCTGGATTGGGGAGCATGACTTGTGAGAATAGATTGAGTGAACTTGACGCTTTTTCCTTGCAATGACGGGGGATGAGAGGTGACCTGATAGAGTTGTACAAGGTGATGAGAGACATTGTTCATGTGGATAATCAGAGGCTTTTTTCCCAGGGCTGAAATGGATAGCACAAGGGGGCACAATTTTAAGGTGCTTGGAAGTAGGTACACAGGGGATGGCAGGGGTAAGTTAGTTAGTTGTTTTTTTTTTTAAACACAACGCAGAGAGTGGTGAGTGCATGGAATGGGCTGCCGGCGATGGTGGTGGAGGCAGATGCAATAGGGTCTTTTAAGAGGCTCCTGGACAGGTACATGGATTTCACCAAAATGGAGGGCTATGGGTAACCCTTGGTAATTTATAAGGTAAGCTCATGTTCAGCACAGCTTTGTTGGTTGAAGGGCATATATTGTGCTATAGGTTTTCTATGTTTCTAATGGGAATGAGAAGTGGAAATGAAATAGGCAGCCACTGGGCAATCTTGACTTTTGTGGGGAACAGCATCCTATCAGATGCTTGATGTAGCAGTCCCCAATCTACAGCAGGCGTCACTGATGTAGGGTTCATACAGGAACACTGTATACAATAGATGACCCAGACAGACTTGCATATGAAGTGTTGCCTCACCTGAAGGACTGTTAGGGGCCTGTATGGTGATGAGAGAGATGTGGTACACCTGTAGTGCTTGCCATAATTGCATGAATAAGTGCCAAGAGGGAGATGAGTGGGGAGGATTGACTGGACAAGAAAGTCATTTAGAGAGTGATCCCTTTGGAAAGCTATGAGGGAGAAGGGTGGAGAAGGAAAGATGTGCTTTGTGCTAGAATCCTGTTGGAGATGGCAGAAGTTACAGAGAATGACGTGCTGGATACAGAGGGTCTTGGGCTGGTAGGTATGACAAGATGTTCTATAATGGAAAGCCTCATCCTGAAGGGAACAGCATTTTTGCAAGTGACAGGGTAGAAAGAGGTATAGTCAAGATAGTTGTGAGAGTTGATAGTTATGTAAAAGATGTCATAAATAGCCTTGTCTCCAGAGATGAAGATGAAGAGATCAGCAAAGGGGAAAAACATGTTAGAAGTAGACCAAGTAAATTTGGGCAGAGTAAAAGTTGGAGAGAAAGTTGATGAAATTGACGAACTCAACATGGGTGCATAAAACAGCACCAATGCAGTTGTCAATTCCTTCTCCAGCCTTTTACCCCTCTCACCCATCACCTCCCAGTTTCTCACTTAATTTTCCCCCTCCCCCATCTTCTCCCGTGTGGTCTCATCTATCAAGCCTGAAATACTGATTGTTTATTCCACTCCACAGATGCTGCCCGACTTGCTGAGATCCTCTAGCATTTTATGTGTGCTGCTCAAGATTTTCAGCATCTCATGTTTATTCTAAGGTTGTACACCTAGACTGCTTATCAGTTCCCCAAAAAACTCAGTCTAGCCATTTTCTGCATTAGAATTCTCTAAATTGAGTAAATTGTCTTTTTGTTGCATTGACTGACACTGTGCTGGATACCTCACCCTAACTGCAGCCTAACTGACATTTTATGCTGTACTAAAGTTACTGTTTCACTTGGTTATATTCATGTATGGTTGAAAGATAATCAAACAAACTTGATCTTTTTCTACATCTCAGCCAATAAAGGCATCTGTGGGCACGCAAAAGAAATAAGATCTCAATTACTCTATATTTCTGAATATTCTGCTTTGTTTCCTGATAGGAACATACAAACTCAGTATTCTCAAAATTTCCACTTTTGTAAGTCTCCCAAATACCAAGCACAACTTGGCCTAGAAACAACCTGTCCCAACTCACTAACGCCAGACCCTTTCTGATATAATCAAAACTGACCTTTCTCCAATTTAGGATCTCAATCCAAGGACCAAACCTATCTTTTTCAATAATTACAATATCTTGAAATTAGTGGCATTATTTTATTTTATTTAGATATGTCGAAAACAAGCCCTATTGGCTTCACCTGACCAGTTATTTCTGGTGCCTCAAATTTCGTTTTTAACACTGACTGTAAGTCACATGCATACTTCTTAATCATGATTCTAAAGTTCATTAAAAGACCAGGAAAAGCAGGGTCTGTACCAATGGGGCTTTAGAATTCCAATTTCATTTGCTAATAGGTCACCACAGAGTCATTTTTTGAATTCAACGTTATTTTTTTTCTTGTATTCATACTGTTTTCACTTTCTGCTTAGTCTATCACGTGGAACTAACCAATTATTTTAATGTGCTTCCAGATTAATTATTCTGAGTATTTAAGGGTCAAATTTATTACATTTCAAGAAAAGTATATCAGTTAGGTTAATGTATTAGTCACAATAAGATCTTTTCTTTATGCAGGCTTTTTGGCTTGATCTATGAAATAAACTCATCACCGGAAGGACTCACACGGTTTTATGTGGATGCAATTTCTGACCGTATTATTTCTGTGGCAGAGGGCATACTATTAGGGAACCTCACTACTACAGTAGAAGAATACAAATGTGAAGAGAACAAATGGGAGATTGTAACAGTCATAGAACCATAGAACACCACAGCACAGTACAGGCCCTTCAGCCCTCCATGTTGTACCGATCCATATAATCCTTAAAAAAGTACTAAACCCATACTACCCTATAACCCTCCATTTTTTCTTTCATCTATGTCCCTGTCCAAGAGGCTCTAATGTTTTAGCCTCCACCACCATCCCTGGCAAGTCATTCCAGGCACTCACAACCTTCTGTGTAAAAAACTTACGCCTGATGTCTCCCCTAAACTTTCCTCCCTTAATTTTGTACATATGACCTCTGGTGTTTGCTACTGGTGCCCTGGGAAACAGGTACTGACAATCCACCCTATCTATGCTTGTCATAATCTTGTAGACCTCTATCAAGTCCCCTCTCATTCTTCTATGCTCCAAAGAGAAAAGTCCCAGCTCTGCTAACCTTGCTTCATATGACTTGTTCACCAAACCAGGCAACCTCCTGGTAGATCTCCTCTGCACCCTCTCCGTAGTTTCCGCATCCTTCCTATAATGAGGTGACCAGAATTGAACACAATACTCTAAGTGTGGTCTCACCAGAGATTTGTAGAGTCAACAGTCATCCCCTGTTGCAGTAGTGAACTGTAACAGAGCTGTACAGAAAGGAATACTCTATATTACAAGGATGGGAGAAAAATTACATACATTTAGAAGTCAGACTTCAAGATTATTTATTATTAAGTGTAAAGATATGCAGAAAACCTTTAGCTTCACCCTACATCCCACAAATAAAGCAGACTGCAATAACAAAGTATATTTAGGTGTTTTAGAAAGATGAATACCTTTGACAACCTGCTAGCACTATCATCACAAAGGTGATAACAGGTGGCCTGTTACTGCTGTTACTGCAGGGTGTACTGCCTGTGACACTTGAGAGAAGGTGGGGGGTGGGGAGCGGGAGTAATAAAGACAATAGAATATGATCTAAAAGGAAGAGAAAATCTGCAGATGCTGGAAATCCAAGCAACACACAAAATGCTGGAGGAACTCAGCAGGCCAGGCAGCATCCATGGAAAAGAGTAAACAGTTGATGTGTTGAAATGTTCTAACTCCAAAACTAGAAATTTCTCTGCAGTTGATCAATGCGCAATTACAATAACCCTTTAGGTATAATAGTCATGTTTAGAAAGTACACATTATTTTATATATACAAGATCCCAGAATATGTATTCATCAAAACCACTAGGTTATGTTAGATTTCTTTCCTTCTATTCCTTTGAAACCTTGTGTGTCCATAACAGTTTCATATATTCTTGATTTCTTTGCCCTGATATTAATAGCTGAACTTCACCAGTTCTTTGGAACCCCTTCCCTAGACATCTTTGCCTCTCCAGCTTTAAAATTTCCACTTAATATGTCCTAATTGGTTTGTTGCAAATTTAGAACATGGAGCATTACAGTACAGTACAGGCCCTTTCGCCCACAATGTTGTGTCCTTTTACCTGTCAAAATAAGAAGGGGAGGAGCTTAGGACGAGACAATGGTACCTAACAGCAACTCCTTTGCTTGCATCTTTGGAAACTGCTCTATTTCTATCTTTAATATCTCTGTTTTTCCCTTTCAGGATTCTTTTGAAGACCCTGACCTAGAGTTACACGCTGACTTTGGTTTTTAGTGGGAATGGGAACTGCTCTTGGGATTTCACGAGTGGTCGATATTCAACATGCCAAGGGCGTGGCCTAAGAGCTCAGCTCACCTTTGAAGGGCTGAGATCTGGTGGCTCTGGAGTCGGGCAAATCGACGGTTGGTGTCTCGGCTGGAGATCTGTGTGTTGTGGGAGTCAGAAGATCTATGGCTGTGTGCCCAGAGACCTGAGATCTTTGAGCACAGAGCTTGGAAAAAGTGAAGCAACGGACTTTTAACATCGTAAACCAGTGAGTTGTTTGTTAAGTCTCCCTCTCACTGTGAAATGGAGACATCTCTTTCTCCCTTATTAGGGAGAGAGAGAGAGAGCCTGTGGTATGTCGAATACCGGGTGAATGAGTAATCTTCGGAATACTGCAAGTATGTGTCTTTGCTGTTGCTTTGCTGTACGCTTCAGTGCTCGGCTGGTGGGAGGCAATGCATTTTTTTGCTGGTGGGGGAGAGGGGATCGTTGCTTGCTGCCACTTACACATAGGAGAGAGGGGAGCTGGAGGGGACTTCGGGGTTCTAACATTTAACTATCATTCATTCCTTGGGAACACTCCTCTGTTTTCGTGGATGGTTGCAAAGAAAAAGCATTTCAGGATACATATTGTATACATTTCTCTGACATTAAATGTACCTTTGAAACACCTTCTAAATGTTTATGTCCCTATCTCAACCTCTTCCTCTGGCAGATCATTCCATACACTCACCACCATGTCAATGAAAAAGTTACCCCTCGGGTTCTTATTAAATCTTGCCTTTTAACTTAAACCTAGGCCAACCAATTCTTGGTTCCCCAATCCCTAGCGGGGAGGTATACTACCCTTTAATATTACCCCTCATTTTCCTATTCTCCATTAATAAAGTCCTAACCTACTCACCCTCTCTTCAAGTCCAAGCAATATTCTTTTATAATTCCCTCTGTACTCCTAGCTTAATGGCATTTATTTTTCTTATAAAGATGACCACCAACGCTGAACACAATATTCTGAATATGCCCTCAACAACACCTTGTACAACTGCAACATAACACTCCAACTTTTATGCTCAGTTTCCTGACTGAATATTAGTGTGCCAAAAATCTTCTTCAACACCTTGAAAACTGTAACTCTTTCAGGGAAGTACGTACTCCTACGACCCTCTTTTCTACAACACTCCCCTGAGCTTACTATTCACTGTAAATATCCCGTCAATTTGTCTTCTCAAATGCCCTGCACTAACCCAGATTAAGCTTCATTTGCCATTCATCAGCTCATTTGGTGTTCACCCTGTATCACTGAGTTCCAGATCTCATCACAGCCTTGGACCAAACATGGCACAAAATGCTCAATTTGAGACATGAGGTGTAAAGAGCTGCCTTCAGCCATCAGGCTCTTGAACCAGATGGATAACTTTACTCAACTTCACTCACTCCAACTCTGAACTGTTCCCACAACTAATGGACTCGCTTTCAAGGATTTTTCATCCCATGTTCTCGATATTTATTATTTATTTATTTGTTATTATTTTGGCTATTTTCCCTCTTTTTGTATTTGCACATTTTATTGCCTTTTGCCCATTGTCTCTTTGTCTTGTTGTGTGCATTTTTTAATTGATTCTATGGGGTTTCTTTGTAGTTACTGTCACTGTCAGCAAGAAAATGAATCTCAGGGTTGTATATGGTGACATATACGGACTTAGATAATAAATTTACTTTGAATGTTTGACTAAATAAGGTGTTATGGTACCCTGGTAGAAGTTGCCAGAGTTTGGAATCTCTTGTAAAAAGGCAGCTGTATTTGCCACTCTATCCCTGGACATCACTGAAGGAGTTCCTCAGAAAAGTGTCAAAGACTCAATAATTACACCTAAACAATATGAAGGGATGATATGTGGTATGCAAAATCGGCACACAATGACTACCTGCAAACGAGAATGAAACTACCTAACCTTGACATTCAATAACATTATTATTGCTGTGTCTTGAACCAGTAATCTCCCTCCTGGCACTTATCCTTGCAAGCAGAAGTGCCACACCTGCCCCTACACCTCCTCCCTCACTACCATCCAGGGCCCCAAACAGTCCTTTCAGGTGAGGCAACATGAGTCTGTTGGGATCATGTACTGTGTTCAGTGCTCCCAGTATGGTCTCTTATATATCAGTGAGATTTGATGCAGATTTTGGCACACTTTGCTGAGCATCTACACTCCATCTGCTAGAACAAGTGGGATCTCCCAGTGGCCACCCATTTAATTCCACTTCCCATTCCAATATGTTCATCCATGGCCTCCTCCACTGTCAGGATAAGGACACACTTAGGTTGGAGGAACAATACCTTAAATTCTGTTTGGGTAGCCTCCAACCTGATGGCCTGAACATTGATTTCTGAAATTTCCAGTTATCACCCCACTTCACCATTTCCCACCCACTCGTCCCTCCCTCATTTTTATCTTTGCCCACCCATCTCCTCCCTCTGGTGCTCCTCCACCCCCCCACACTTTTTTTCTTTCTTCCATGGCCTTCTGTCTCTTTCACCAATCAACTTTCTAGTTTTTTGCTTCATCCCTCCCTCTCCCCTCCAGGTTTCACCTATCGCCTGGTGTTTCTCTCTTCCCTCCTCCACCTTTCAAATCTACTCAGCTTTTTTTTCCTCCAGTCCTGCTTAAAGGTTTTGGCCCGAAATGTCGAGTGTACTTTTTTCCATAAATGCTGCCTGGCCTGCTGAGTTCCTCCAGCATCTTGTGTATGTTGCTCAGATATCCAGCATCTACAGATTTTCTCGTTTGCGATTTCATTACTGTGCCAGACAGCCATGCTCCTATTCCCCAGCTACAGCACGGGGCCCACAGCAGCCATCCATCCTGGACCCACCCTCAGAATGGAATACAGACAGCATATTTTCAACCTCATTTGCAAGTGAAACTAGCAGCGTGGGGAGACCCATCAAAATGGTTACTCCGACTCTGCTGTTTGGTTCAACCAGCACTACTGATGGATTGTACTGGAATATCGGGTATGCATTAGAATTTTCAGGTCAATGTACAAGAGACCCATATAACAGTTGACATTAATTGAGGAGGAGCTTAGGAGGGATGATGGTGTCTAACAGCAACTCCTTTGCTTGCAACTTCAGAAACGGCTCTATTTAAGGTTACAAGAGGATACAGACAGGCTGCAGAGTTGGGCAGAAAAATGGCAGATGGAGTTCAATCCGGATAAGTGTGATGTGATGCATTTCGGAAGGACAAACCAGAAGACTGAGTACAGGATTAATGGTCAGTTACTTAAGAGTGTGGATGAACAAAGGGACCTTGGGGTTCAAATCCATACATTCCTCAAGGTCGCTGCGCAGGTCGATAGGGTACTTAAGAAGGCCTATGGGATGCTAGGCTTCATTAACGGGGGATTGAGTTCATGAGTAGAGAGGTCATGTTGCAACTCTACAAATCTCTGTTGAGACCATACTTGGAGTGTTGTGTCTAGTTCTGGTCACCTCATTATAGGAAGG
This sequence comes from Hypanus sabinus, assembly GCF_030144855.1. Lineage (NCBI taxonomy): Eukaryota > Metazoa > Chordata > Chondrichthyes > Myliobatiformes > Dasyatidae > Hypanus > Hypanus sabinus. The sequence goes on along the minus strand of NC_082723.1, from coordinate 60,628,128 downwards.
ATGTGGAAGCTATGGAGAGGGTGCAGAGGAGATTTACCAGGATGTTGCCTGGATTGGAAAACAAGTCTTATGAGGCAAGGTTAGCAAAGCTGGAACTTTTCTCTGGAGTGTAGAAGAATGAGAGGGGACTTGATAGAGGTCTACAAGATTATAGAGGCATAGCTAGGGTGGATAGTCAGTACCTGTTTCCCAGGATACCAATAGCAAACACCAGAGAGCATATGTACAAAATTAAGGGAGGGAAATTTAGGGGAGACATCAGGGGTAAGTTGTTTTACACAGAAGGTTGTAAGTGCCTGGAATGACTTGCCAGGGATGGTGGTGGAGGCTAAAACATTAGGGGTATTTAAGAGCTTCTTGGACAGGCACATGGATGAAAGAAAAATAGAAGGTTATGGAGTAGTGTGAGTTTAGTACTTTTTTTTTAAAAAGGATTATATGGGTTGGCATAACATGGAGGGCTGAAGGGCCTGTACTGTGCTGTAATGTTCTGTGGTTCTACCTTTAATACCTTTGTTTTCCCTTTCAGGGTTCTTTTGAAGACCCTGACCTGGAGTTACACGCAGGCTTCAATTCTTTGCGGGAATGGGACCTGTTCACGGGGTTCCACGACTGGCCGCTATTCAACATGCCAAGGGTTTGGCCTGAGAATTTCTATCGTGTTCAGAAGCCTAAGATCTCCTGGCTCAGGAGCCGGGCGGATCGAAGGTTGATGACATGGTAGGAGAGTCGTGTGTCGTCAGGGAGGCTGGAAAATCTTTCAATGTGGGCCCGAAGCCTTGAGATCTTCGGACACAGAGCTTGAAAAAAGTGATGAAATGAACTATTAAGATTGCAAACCAGCAGTTTGTTGTTATGTCTCCCTCTCGCTGTGAAAATGGGTGACACCTCCCTCTCCCTTGCCAGGGAGAGAGAGAGAGAACCTGTGACTTGTTGAATTTTGGATGAAATGCGAAGCTTTTGGGGTAACTTTGGTCTATGTCTTTGCTATTGCTTAGCACACACTTGGGCTCGGTGATGGTACCGATGCTTGCTTTTTTTGCCGGTGGGGGAGGGGCTGTTGCTTGCTGCCCGCTTACGCAAGGGAGGGAGGAGCTGGTGGGGGGACTTTGGGGTTCTCAAGATTAACTGTCATTCATTCTTTGGGGCACTTTTGTTTTTGTGGATGTTTGCAAAGAAAAAGCATTTCAGGATATATATTGTATACATTTCTCTGCCATTAAATTTGACCTTTGAATCTTGATGAAAGGCAGATTTATGAAAACAATACTGTGGCAACTCAGTACCATTTAAAACAGATCACTTCCAATATTAGTCCAGTTAGGATCATGGCAAAAATTAAGATTTAGCTGTCAAACTGGCACTTACCACAGTTCAACACCATTAAGAACAAACTGCTTTGATTAGCACTCTACCATTTACCATGCCTGCAGTATAATCTCTCTATAAAGTGTATCACAGCAATTGCTTAATTCTTCAGCACCATTATTGTTTCTACAGTATGGACTAATAAGGGTAACAGGGCAAAGGAACCTGCAAGTTTCTTAAGTTACATGAAAATACATTACCATAATACATCACACAATATTATCACTAATGGAACATTCTGCAATTTCCTAACTTTTTGCAATGTGTGAAGCACTTCAGTAACAAGGACTGTGGCAATTCAAGGTATAATCTCACCAATATCTTTTCAAGAGCAGTTAGAGATGGGCATTAACTACATTGGCTAGAAACACACTCTCTGAAAAGATTAAAAATAAACATACATAAATGAAAGTGGCAGTCGTGTGTGTTAGGACCTTTGCTGTGACAAAATGGAAACAAACGCAAGATCGCAGATGGATTTAGTTCATTTCCAGTTTTTAAAGTTTACCTGCAATCTCTCAAAACAGAACAATAATGAATGTAAAATGTAGAACCTACGAGCAATAAAGATTCCTATACATTGTTAATATAACAATAGGTCTCCATGTATGACCTTTTTCTAATTTGAAAAGGGATGCAATTTTATATGTCGGCCCTGTGCCTTAAAGAACTCTTCCAATTGAGTCGATGAGAATATCAACCTCCCACTTGATTCCCTGTTCAGAAAATACTTTTCTGCAAAGTTTACAGTATACTTACTTAATATAGATAGTAAGCCTCCAATAAGTTCACTCTTCTGAATAATGTAATGGCATGCAACCTTAAGAAATCAACAGTCGCATTAACATGTGCAGATATATCTGCATGTTTACATAAAAAAATAATCTATAAATCTATAATTCTTCTACATGTTCAGGTTTTAGATATTTAACTTGGGATATGCAGTTGAACTATGTGTGTGCTTATTAATATGCTTATTAAACATACTGAGGATGAACACATATATAATCAGTATTGTAATCTATAGTGTGTAATTGGGACACCATCCTAGCGTAGTGGTTAACATGAATCTATTACAGCTCAGGGTCGAGTTTGGAGTTTAATTCTATCCTCATCTGTAAAGAGGCTATACATCCTCCTTGAAGAATGCATGGGTTTTCCCAAGGCACTCCAGTTTCATCCCACAGTTCAAAGACATACTGGTTAGGTTAACCAGTCATTGTAAATTGTCCCATAATTAGGTTTGGGTTAAATCAGGGTTGTTGGGGGTTGCTGGGGCAGCATGGCTCAAAGGGCTGGAAGGGTCTATTCCAAGCTGTATCACCAAATAACTAGAAAATAAATAATTTAAAAAACCTCATAGTTCAGGAAAGCTACGATACTTACATCCACTGGGTTTGCTGGAAAGTGCAATCCCATTTCAGTCTCATATGGGTAGTTAAACATCGCTAAATACGTAAAAGCATTTCGTGCCCATCCGTATAGATGATCAGCTTCTTTTTTTGATTTCAATGGCTTACACAAAGATAGTTCATTGCCAATTTTGTTCCATGCTATAAAGCAAGTATTTAGAGGACAGAAAATAAATTCAACACCTGATTTTCTCACAGCACATCCTATCAACTACTGGAGTCTTATTATTCATGTTATTACTAGAACAATACTACTCCATGCATAAAATATGAACAGACAAGTGTACAACTCACATTTGCAAGTTGGAGATAGATTGCAAAAGGTCAAAGTTCAAAGTAAATATATGCATCAGCATACATAACTGAGGATTCAGTTATCTCCAAGAGATAGAGTAATAACCATAACAGAATCAATGAAAGACTGCACCTGGGAGTCCAACCAGTGTGCAAAAGGCAACAAACTGTGCAAATTCAAAAAAGAAATAATAATAAATAAGCAAGCAATAAATAAAGAACATGAGATGAAGAGTCCTTAAAAGTGAGTCCGCAGGTTGTGGGAACTTCTCATGGATGGGGCAAATAAAGTTGAATAAAGTTATTCCCTCCAGTTCAGGAGTCTGAAGGTTGAGGGGTAATTGCTGTTCCTGAACTTACTGGTGTGTGTCCTGAGGCTCCTGTACCTTCTCCCTGATGGCAGCAATGAGAAGAGAGCATGTCCTGGATGGTGAGGATCCCCGATGATAGAATCTGCTTTCCTATGACAGCATTTCTTGAAGGTGTGCTCAATGGTAGGAAGAGCTTTACCCATGATGGACTGTGCTGTATCCACTACTTTTTGTAGCATTTTCCATTCAAGAGCATTGGTGTTCCCATATTTGGCTGTGATGCAGCCAGTCAATATACTCTCCACTACACCTCTATAGAGGTTTGTCAATCTTTTGAATGTGATGACAAATCTTTACAAACTCTCAAGCAGAGGTACAGCCATGCTTCCCTTCTAATCACACTTATGTACTGGACCCAGGACCGTCCTTCTGAAATATTAACACTGGAGAATTTAAAGTTGCTGATACTGTCCACCTCTGATCCTCCGATGCAGACTGGCTCAAGGATGCCTGGTGTCCTCCTCCTGATAATAATCAGCTCCTTGGTCCTGTTGACATTGAGTAGTGTTACGAACCCCGTAACTGGGTTACTTAACAGTAAAGATGGAGAGGTCCGTTGAAGTCTGATGATACTATTTTTAACAGTATTTATTAGTAAAAATACACAAAAATAATATCAATGCAAATATACAGATAATATACATCGTCAATACTAAACCTAAAAGAGCGGGTATAATAATAATCAATAAGAAACAAGCTCTATCGTTGTCTAGGGGACAATGAATTGTCCGATGGAAATATACAGTTCGTTTCAGTTCACACAGGCTGCCGTCGTTTGTTTGTTGCTGTGTTGCAATTGTTGGAGAGAGAGAGAGAGATAGAAGAATGGGAACAGTTACCGCTATGTGTTTTGCCAACCTTCCGTTATGATTTCGATCCGTCGGTGTCTCGTTGTTGTGGCCATTCAAGTATGACCTCTCCTTTAGCTAAACCATTCTTCTGTGATGAGTCCGCCACCCAGGCAAGGGAGAACACACACGAGCTCTCACCGGCTTTTGCTATAAAGCGCTGTCACTGGATTTCTAGCGTTTCTCCTGGTGTGTCTGAGGGGTGTTTCCCCAGACCCTCCTTTTATCCTCACTTACGGGGTCTCAGATGTCAATCAGGTTGGGATGATGCAATTCCTCAACCAGACCACTCTGGTTGTCCCCTGAGGGGTTTCAATGAATAGTACAGTACTCAATACACAATTCCTTCTCCAAGAGACAATAGCAGTAATCAGTGGTTCCGTTCCGTGTTTGTTAGGAGACATTCCAAACCTTGTGTATTCTGTGGTGTCTATAACAACTGCCTTTACTGTTCCTGTGTCTCTCACATTACTGACATGCTGTGTCTCTCATTTCCTGGGTCTCATACCCGAAATACTACCGATTTTGTGATTCTCAAAAAGGAGGGGGCAACTTTGCACCCTTTGGCCCCTCAGAGTTGCTCCACATTCGTAACAGTAGGATGTTGCTGTTATGGCCCCACTCAGATTTTCAATCTCCCTCCTATATGCTGATTCATCACTGCCTTTGATTCGGCCTATTATAGTGGTCTCATTAGTGAACTTTAATATGGCATTGGTGTGAAGTGGGTAGAGTAGGGGGCTAAGCACTCAGCCTTGTGGCATACCTGTGCTGATAGAGATCTTGGAGGAGTTGTTGTTGCCAATCCAAAATGACTGAGGCTGGCAAGTGAGGAAATCAAAGATCCAATTGCACAACAAGCTATTTAGGCCAAGGTCTTGGAGCTTATTGAATAGTTTTGAAAGGATAATGGTATTGAATGTTGAGATAAAGTTGATAAAGAGCATCCTGATGTATCTTTGCTGTCCAGATGTTCCAGGGTTGAATGAGGGGCCAATGAGATGGCATCTGCTCTGGAAGCTAAGTCACTTCTCAGGCAGGAGTTGATATGTTTCATCACCAACCTCTCAAAACACTTCATCACTGTGGATGCAAATGCTACTGGGCTATAGTCATTGAGGTAGGTCGCCACGTTCTTCTTAAGCACTGGCATAATTGAAGCCTGCTTGAAACAGGTGGGTACCTCAGACTACTGAAGTGAATCTAAAGTGAACACTCCAGCCAGATGATTACCACAGGTTTTTAGTACTTGATCAGGTACCCCATCTGGGCCAGATGCTTTTTGTGGGTTCACTCTCATGAAGACTGCTTGCATGTCAGCCTCATAGACTAAAATCACTGAATCATCAGGGGCTGTAGGAGCTCATGATGGTCAAAGCAAACATCAAAGTCATTGAGCTCATCTGGAAGCAAAGTACAGCCATCAATCATGTCAATTGATATAACTTTATAAGATGTGATAGTATTCAAGCTCTGCCACTGTCAAGCATCCTTCATTAATTCTAGTTTAGTCCAAAACTGCCACTTTGCCTGTGAGATGGCTTTCTGGAGATCGTACCTAGACCTCTTGTAACTTTCTTGGTCACCAAATTTGAATGGCTCTGATCTGGCCCTCAGCAGATTACAGGTCCCATGGTACTTCCAGCGCTTCTGATTGGGAAAAACTGAATGACTGAGGACACATTCATCTACAACTATTTTAATAATGTCTGTGACCACAATGGTGTATTCGTTCAGATCTCCAGATTAATTTTTGAACAAGGCTCAGTTCACTGATGCGAAGCAATCCCATAGTTGCCCTTGCTGCCTCCTGCAACTACCTCTTTGTTGTCATAATCTTTGAAGCTTTGCTCTAGCCTCTGCTAAGTGATCCAATTTAGCAAAATGCAGTCCTGGCATTCCTTAATGTTACAGTGTTGGGAAATCTGTTGCAGCAGTTTATATTCTGATGGTAATTGGGCAGGGTTTTCTTCAAATAAGCATGGATAAAATCCCTGACTCTGATTTAAAATGCATCAGGATAGACTGTTTCTTGTTTGGAGATGGCATCACACAGTATCTCAAGCACTTGATTATAGTCGGCTGCTGGTAGTTACGTAAATGGTGTCAGGATTATGCAGAAAGCTTATTTTCCCTAATATAGTAAATAGAAAAGACGGCATTTGATCATTAGGTGTTCAAAGTCAGAGGAACACTAATTCAACAAAGCCACTACATTAGAGCACCACCAGGAGTTCATCATGAAACACACACCTTTTGCCTTTTCCAAATCAGCAGTGCGATCCCTCCAGTAAATCAAGAAGTCTTCTGGTTTGATTGCTGTATCTAGTGTCCCCATAGACAGCCCAGTCTTGTTCAGACATAGAATACAACAGTCCCCCACTTCTCTTCCATACAGCAACCTTGCCCTCAGGTCCTGTTTTTTACTCCAGCAACTGCACATTTGCTAAGACGATGCTTGGTAGAGGGGGCCTCATCCCTCTGCATCTCAGCCTGGCCTAATGTGTTCACACACCCCCACCACCACTTCACTCCCAGACATGGTGATGAACTTTTATTTGCTTAAAGGTGCCGTACCTACATGATCTGTCCAGTCCTTCGAAAGATCCTGAAATATGTAGATCATTAAGTTGATTTAAAAATATATGGTTTAAAGAAAAATAACACGCTGCAGATTGCAGTGATATCCCACAGCCTTGCCTGACTCCTGTCTGAGCTTTGAACTCAAGGAGGAGTCAGGCAAGGTTGTGTAATGTTGGCAAAGTTGTTTATCCTGGTGATTGACTGGGTTATGAGGCAAACAACAAAAGACTTGCAGAGAGGCATTTGGTGGACTCTAATCTATATTTAAGACCTTGATTTTACAGTTGACCTTGTATTACTATCACATAAGTACACACCAGCACATGCAAGAGAAAACTCAGTGCCTGTGTACCTTGGTGGACAGGTTGGATTCAGGATCAACCAGAGAAAGACTGAGACCATAAACCTCAAAATAGAGTCTTCTCATTGCTTCAAGATACATGGCCTCTATTTATCTGGCACCGGCAGATTCACCTCCACAGGCAGCATCATTCGGCAGGATGGTAGGATCAAGGACAACATCCAGTGCAGACTCAGCAAAACTAAAATGTCTTCAGATCAATGAGCAACATATGGGGATCAACCAAATACAGCATCCAAGGTAAAGCTGTACCAGAGCTATGTTCTGTCCACACTCATGTATGGGTCAGAATGCTGGCACATTACAGAATGACCTTGCCAAAATGTTACCATTATATGCCACAAGCCTCTGAAAAATCCTCTATATTTTCTGTCCAAGAAAGATCTCAAACCATGCCCAAGTCCTTCAAAGTCACCAAGAGGACATGGCCACAATCATGAGGAAACATTGGAGATGGATTGGGCACGTGATGAGAAGAGAGGCCAACTCCATCATCAAGGCAGCACTTCATTGGATCTCGGAAGGCCAGAGGAAAGCTGGGAAATGAAAGCCATCTGGGCATCATACCACACAGACAGAATGAGGACCATGAACCACACCTAGGGCACAATGGAGAAGATGGCCAAGAACAGGCAGATGGAGGACCTTAACTGCTGCCCTACCAGCCAAAAGCATAAAGGATAGCAAGTAAGATTGCAGCGACAGTACTTCAATAGAGGTATATCTAAATGCATTGTTTGTAGCCCGCAGAATGTTGCTGTGGTTCACCGGCAGCATCGAAAGCAAAAACTACGTAAATATCAATATAGAATTATTTGGGTAAGTATAAAAGTTCTGCAAATATATCATTTTAAGATGGTGCTATGAGTAGTTGGAAAGGCAAGAAATTTGACTAAAACATTAGTAATAACACATCTTCTGAAGAAAATTGTGGGAAACCATCACCATAAACAAAGAAGAAGCAAGCAGAGGTGAAGCTGATTCGAAGGATGGGCCATGCGGGTACATCAAAGCTGAAGCACACCATGCTCAAGATATGGTTGCAGATGGAGATGATATTATTGTCAGAGTTGAAGTGAGCTGTTTGGAGAAAAGTTGATTTCGATGCCTGTCCATGTAACCTGGATGAGAGGTTGGATCGCTCCAAGTGCCGACCCAATTGCTTCAGGCTGAGGGGCCCGAGTGTATCGCTAGGCCAGGGTCTGTGTCCTAGAGTGAGGCATTACCTGGTGCTTGAACAATTTAAATGACAGTCCAGACAGACTGGAAAACCCATGTGTCAGGACCTGAGGTGAGGGTCAGGCTGATTTCGCTCGCTCTCCCACAATGTTCATTCATCTCTTGGCGGGGAACCGCTCCAGCTGCTCCAGGGAGAAGATCTAAGGACTCAATTTGGTTTGGAACACTGTATCTTGCTTCTATTGTTTGTATTATTGTGCTTTTTAATTTCTCTTTCTCTAAGGTGGTTTTGTTTTTTTTAAATATTGGGTTCTTTGGGTTTCTTGCTTTGTGGTTCCCTATGAGCAAACAGATTGCAAGGTGTATAATTTATACATACTTTAATAATAAATGTACTTTGAATCTTTCAGTGTTGCACAATATTTTCATAATGTGGAATACAAAGACAGAGTAACTTTATTTTATCTCATTACCTCACACAAGCTTGAATTTTCCAGATGGAAGTCTATTGAATAATATTAGAGGGCTTTCCCAGATTTGCTGAAAAGTCTGGTTATTGCAGTATTAGTGGAAAAACTTAAAATTATTTTCCGAAGTTTGAATTTAATCATCTGACATCAGAACACACAAGTGCTCATCGCATCCAGCAATATTCTGATATATAGGAAGACCACTCAAAATATTTTACTTAATTTACTGCAAAATTCAATTCTTGTATAATTTCTGTGAATTAAATTAGAATCAGTCTGAATTATTTTATCTTGTGCTTTAGGCACATGGAATTTTTTGACCAACTATTCCAATACCTTGTTGCTGTATATACTTTTCCAGTTCTTTGAAAGCTTCTCGGATTTTTGAAACACAATCAGGCGAAACCCGCTCAAAATCCTGTTGAAAGAATTAAAATACAATGTAAGAATTACAACAAATACAAAAATTGTCAAATATAAAATAAAAAGGCAAAACATCTGAACATTTTCCTAAAACACAAATGCAACCTTAAAGATAGTCATGGTTATTTTATGTGTAAATGTACTAGAAAATATGAACAGCAGGATACTACAACAAAATTGAATCACTGACGAATTGATCAGCCATATGCTAATAGTTATGGATGAATGTTGCTTAATATTCTAGAAAAATTATTTGCTAGTCTACTTATACTAAGGGATATTGAGGCAATTAAGATAATGGTTGATGGTTTCAAATCAAAAGACCCAATCTGGGGCTTGTGCTGAATTCACTGTGGAAAATCAATCTTGCAGATTTCTTACCCATGGGCAGTGGGAATGAGTAAAATGGACAATATGTTAAAAACATGAAATAATCTAGCACAATTTTTCCAATAATTGTGATTTTTTAAAATAAAAGTTGGATTTTTATAGGAAAATGCTATCAGTTGCATGCAATTGCAGCATTACCCATACCACATAGATTCGGATTCCTGCATGAATAAGAGCAAACAAAATTTGCAGAACACCGAGTTACACTTTCAAATGCAAAGTTGTAGTAGTCTGCAGTTCTTCTGTAGGATAAATGTGGCGCCATGGCTTAGTCAATCTACATTCTATTATTTGAAATTATATAGTTGCTTTTGTTATTAAGTGTTTTGAGAGCTTTAACCTTAGAACGATAATCACTCAACAATTCTTCCTTTGTAGGGTAGTGTAATTGGGAGAAATTCAAAATTTCATAATTCAAAACTACCGACGTTGAGTTGGGGTTTCACCTTAAGACGCCAGTCTGACGTGATGATGTTGTTACATAAAGATATTTAGCAAGCTTTTGTGTTCAAGTTTTGGAGTTCAATGAAATATGTTACTGGTTTTATTAAACATGAAACACCTCACTATGTTCTATTTTTGAAAAGCTACAGCATGATTGGGACATTCAGACAAACATTAAGTTCTTTACCATACTAAGCACAAAAGCAGTGGAGTTAAATACATCAAATTCTGTTGTTTCACTGCCACAGATTTATTATGCCTCTTCCACCCCATTTTCACAGTATTTAAGCAAGCAAAGTCTTGTTCTTGTACAGGGCCCCACATTTATGATTGGGTTGGGACTTAGTAGCATTGGACTTTGTCCTGTACTTGCATCTTGAAAGGAGGCAGCTCACTGCTGGAAGGGAATTCTGGATTCTAAAATATAAAAATAAACACCTACTTCCTTTAAATTACATTACAATGTCCCAGAAGACAATGGGGGGGGAATAAAAGAGGGAAAATCCTCTTAGAATGATCTAACATTGATCATCAAGTGCTGCTATTATAATAAATTGGTGGAAAACTGGAGTTATATGATGAAACCCAAAATGGGCTTGCATCATAAAATATTACTTGAATCAAAATGAATAAACATTTAAATACTAAAAGAAAATATACTTCAAATTTGAAGTGATTTTTTTCCCTTTGATCAATCCACTTTGATTCCATTCTCTTATTTCAACAAGTTGCTTTGTCCATAAGACCATAACGCACAGGAGCAGAATTAGGCCATTCACCCCATCAAGTCTGCTCCACAATTTGATCATGGCTGATCCCTTTCCCCGTTCAACCCCATAACCTTTCACCCCCCCAACTTATCAAGAATCTATCAACCTCTGCCTTAAATACACTCAATGACCTGCCATCCACAGCCACCTGCAATGAATTCCACAGAATCACCATCCTCTGGTGAAAGATATTCCTCATCTCCATTCTAAATGGATGTCACTCTATTCTGAGGTTATGCCCTCTGGTCCTAGACTCCCCCACTTTCGGAAACATCTTCTCCACACCACTCTAGGCCTTTCAACATTCAATAGGTTTCAATGAGGACCCCACTCCTCCCTCCTTGTTCTTCTAAATTGCAGTTAGTTGATCCAGTTGCAGAGGGAAGTGTTCAGGCCCAGTAGGCTCAGCTTTCCAATCAGTTTCTGAGGGATGATTGTGTTAAATGCTGAACTGAAGTCTATGAACAGCATTCGAACATACGTGTCTTTTTTGTCCAGGTGGGTTAGGGCCAGGTGGAGGGTAATGGCAATGGTGTCATCTGCTGAGCAGTTGCGATGGTACGCAAACTGCAGGGGGTCCAGTGAGGAGGGCAGCAGGGTCTTGATATGCCTCGTGATGAGCCTCTCAAAACACTTCATGATGATGATGCTAAATAAACTTCAGGGTTTGTCAACCTAACCTTCAGGAAGAATCATGCATGAGGACTCCCAAGCCCCTTTGCACTTCAGATATTTGAATTTTCTCTCTTTAGAAAATTTTCTCTATTTAGAAAATACTCTCCATTTTTATTCCTTCCACCAAAGTGCATATACACTTCCCAACACCGCATTCCATCTGCCACTTCTTTGCCATTCTCCTCATCTGTCTGTCCTTCTGCAGCTTCCCTGCTTCCTCAACACTACCTGCCCTTCCACCTATCTTGTTATCATATACAAACTTGACCATAAAACCATCAATTTTGTCGTCTAAGTCATTGACATATAATGTAAAAAGCAATCCTAACATCAACCCACACTCGTCAACAGCAGCCAATTAGAAAAGGCTCCCTTTATTCCCACTTTCTGCCTCTTGCCAATCAGCCAATGCTCTATCCATGCTTGTATCTTTCCTGTAAGACCATGGGCTCTTACCTTACTAAGCATGTTTCACATGCAGCACATTGTCAAGGGCCTTCTGAAAATACAATTACAGAACATCCACTGATTGTCCTTTATCTATTATCCTTGTTATTTTCTCAAAGGATTTCAACAGATCTTCCCTTAAGGAAACCATGCTGTCTTTGGACTATTTTACCCCGTGCCTCCAAGTACCCCAAAACTTCATCCTTAGCAACTGACTACAATATCTTCCCAACAACTGAGGTCAGGCTAACTGGCCTATAACTTCACTTCTTCTGCCTCCTTCCCTTCTTGAAGAGTGGTGAAACATTTGCAATTTTCCAGTCCTCCAGAATCATGCCAGAATCTAGTGATTCTTGAAAGATCTTTAATAATGGCTCTACATGATCTTCAGCTACCTCTTTCAGAACCATGGGTTGTAGACCATCTGGTCCAGATGATTTATTTACTTTCAGCCATTTCAGCTTCCAAAGCAGATTCTCCCTAGTAATATCAACTGCAATCACTTCTGTCTCCTGACATTCTCAAACCTCCAGCATACTGCTATTGTCTCCCACAAAGAAGACTGAGCAAAATACTTATTCAGTTTGTCCACCACTTCCTTGTCCCCCATTTCTATCTCTACAGCATCATTTTCCAGTGGTCTGACATCTACTCTCGCCTCTTCTACTCTTTATGTATCTGAAAAAAACTTTGATATTATTGGTTAGCTTATCTTCATACTTTTCTTTTCCATCCTTATGACTTTTTAGTTGCTTTTTGTTGGTTTTTATAAGCTTTCCAATCCTCTTACTTCCTACTAATTTTTGCTCTGTTAAGTGCCCTCTTTTTGCTTTTATGTTGGCCTTGACTTCCTCTTTCAGAATGATTGTGTCATACTGCCTTTTGGAATTACCACTAATTCTTTAGGATGTATCTATACTGTGACTTCAGAATTCCTCCCAGAAACTGCAACCATTGTTGCTCCGCCATCATCCCTGCTGGCGTCCCCTTCCAATCAACTTTGGCCAGGTCCTCTCTCACACCTCCAATTCTCTTTACTCCATTGTAATACTGATAGATCTGTCTTTATCTTCTCCCTCTCAAACTGTAGGGTGAATTCTATCATATTATGATCATTGCCCCCTCAGGGTTCCTTTACTTTCAGGTTCCTAATCAAATTCCTTTTCATTATACAACACCCGATCCAGAATAGCCTTTCCCCTAATGGCCTTAACCACAAGCTGTTCTAAAAAGCCATCTTGTAGGCATTCTACAAATTCTCTTGGGATCCAAAATCAGCACCAACCTGATTTTCCCAATCTACCCACATATTGAAATCCCCATGACTATCGTAATATTGCCCTTTTTAAATGCATTTTCTCTCTCATGTTTGCAGCTCACATCCCGGTTACTGTTTGGAGGCCTGTATATAAATCCCATCAGGGTCCCTTTACCTTTGCAGTTCCTTAACTCTACACACAATTTGACATCTTTTGATCCTATGCCACCTCTAAGGAATTGCTTTCATTTTTTTTTACCAAGAGCCATGCCACCCCCTCTGCCTACCTGCCTCTTCTGATACTTTGTAAATACTTGGACATTAAGCTCCCAACCATAATCTTCTTGCTACAACTCAGAAGCGCCCACATCATCATGCCTGCCAGTCTCTAACTGTACAAGATCATTTATTTTTTCTGTATACTGAATGCATTCAAATATAACATCTTCAATCCTGTATTCACACTTTTTGATGTTGTCTCTGTTACACTGCAGCTCATTCCACTGATTGCAATTTTGCAGTATCATCTATCTACCTTTCCTTCCTGACAGTCTCACTACACACTGCTTCTATATCAACTGCCCCATCATTCAGTTTCCTATCTTTCTGCCAAATTAGTTTAAGTTCTCCCATACAGCTCCAGCAAACTAGCCCACAAGGACATTGGTCATCTTCAGGTTCAGATGTACCCCATCACTTTTGAACAGGTTGTACTTTCCCTAGAAGAGATCCCAATGATCCAGAAATCTGAACCCGCGCCCCCCTGAACTAGTTCCTCAGGCAAATCATCCTATTCTTACCCTTACTGGCACGTGGCACAGGCAGCAATCTAGATATTACTACCCTGGAGGTTCTGCTTTATAGTTTCCTACCTAGCTCCCTAAATACACTCTTCAGGACCTCTTCCCTTTTCGTACCTATGTCATTGGTGTCAATATATATCACGGCTTCTGCCTGCTCACCCTCTCTCTTTAGAATGCTGCAGACCCAATCCAAGATGTTGCTTACCCTGGTACCCGAGATGCAACCTAAGTGCCCACAGTGTCTCTATTAGGGTCCACAGAATCTAATAGAATTAGATTCTAATAAATCTAATAGAATTAGGGTCCACAGTATCAAATAGAATTAGATTCTAATAGATCTAATAGAATTAGGGTCCACAGAATCAAGGTTAATCAGCAATGGCTGCCCATTTCTTTTCCCTCTCCTGAGAGGCATCCAGGTATCTGCCTCCTGCAATATCAGAGTGACTACCCTGCTGTCTCTGATACTCAGATATTCCTTCGTGCTGGCTGGTGGTGTAATGGCATTAACACTGGATTTCGAGGCAGATGCTCCTGAGTTCAAACCCAGCTGGTTCCCAACCTGGGTAGCAGCAGTATCTGCACTGAAGGAAGGTCTGGCAATCTACTTCCGTATCTTGCCATGAAAGCCCTATGGACCCTATGATCCATGAGGTCACAAAGAGTCAGACTCGACTAAATGACTAAACAACAAACCTCGCTGTAGTTCCTATCCATCACCTCCTCAGTTTCACATATGAGCTGAAGGTCATCGAGCTGCAGCTCGGTACACCTGGTGTAGACTGGTTATCTGGAAGGCTGGAGGTCTCCCAAATCCCATATCTCACACAAAGAACATAAGATGACCCCGGAGCCATCCTCACTGCTCTATGTACTAACAGGCAAAGAATGAAGAAAGAAACTTACGAGATACATACCTCACCCAGGTCTGTTCTCACTGAAGCCTGATGATTCAAAGATCCCCACTCTAACATTGGTCCATCCACAGGATGGCCACTCCACTTGTTTTTATTTGCCTTACTTATCTTTTCCCTTGCTAATGAATTGTTAATTGATTGGACTGCCGAAAAACACCAAAGGCCCTATCCATTTTACCATCAAACTTCTGGATGCAGAGGATTAGTGAGAAGTTCCCTCATATCCCCATATATGAGGGGATTGTAGGTTACAAATTGGGGCAATCATCTGGATCTATCGTGATTCTGTCCTCAATTTCTCAGCAAGGTTTCACTGTAGTGTTGAATTACTGACTTTACAATATAGAAATGGAAGTTTATATGACTAAATTTAATAATTTAGACTTAATTATATGGGCACAATAAAATATTTGAAGATTCTAAAACAGACCACTGAGAAAGAAACCTTTAGATTCCAGGAAGATATCAAGTCAAAGAGGAAGAATTCAGTATTCTAAAGTCTGATGTAATATGGGAGAATGCATAGCAAATCAGAGAATGTGAAGGGGCATGGTGGAACAGATAAATCTTGAAGTAGGAAGATATATTGGTAATGTGGTTTAAAAAAAAGCACAAACCATGTAATTCTTCATTAGTTGAGGCATTGCATTTGAGTACAGGAGTGTTAGACCTCCTTATAAAACAGTTAGGCCTCAGCATGAATACTGCATTACAGGAGACACTTATTGCATTGGAGAAAGTGCAATTACAATAAAACTGCCAAAGCCGAAAAATACTTAACCATGGGGAGAAAAAAAATAGTGGTCTTGTATTGTTTCTTTAGAACAGAGTTGAGATTTAATTGTGCATAAAATTATGAGTTGTCCAGATCCGTAATTAGGAAGAACCTATTTCCTTTAGCAAAGGCATCAAAAAGTAAGAGCAAATTTAAACTAATGAATGAAGAACTAGACAGATAAAGAATATTTTCATCCAGAAAACAGGTGGAACTCATTGTTTGAATAGGTTGTAGGGGCAGGAACTCTCATTACACCTGGGGAGGTTGGAAATGCACCTGAAGACCTGTAACCTGCACAATTGGGAGTTATAGAGTATAGCATAGACATGAGGGGAGACTGACTTCATTCTGTCATAAATCTTTCGGGATTCTACCAATTTTCCCCCATTCTAATTTTCCCTCATTCTAATTATCCTCTCATTTCTGCTGGAACTAAGCAACTGTCCACCTCTCAGTTTTGCATCAAGCCTCAACTTAATCAGTTCATCTTAATCACTACAGTGTAATACAGTACAGTATCTCATCACTCTGCCTAGAACCTACTATATACACAAATAAGGTCAATATATTTTTTCCGTTAAAATAACATCAAAACATATAAGCAAAACATGTTTGCAAGTGCTGTGAGGACTTTGACAGCATTGCATAAACAAAAGTAAGCTGCCAGTATGGTAGCATCTTGCTCACACTCTATAAATGTTTTGATGCATTACATAGCTAATTCCAAACTTATTCATTTGGACTTGATTTTCCATGTTTGTTAAAATTATGGTAAAATCAAGTAGTATCTCAAAGGTGCATATTCCTTTCTCTAATGCCCTGGTAAAGGATTCAATGCTAACATTGTAGGATATTTCATGTAATGGTCTTTCTGTAAAAGCAGTGTTTGGGTTATAGTTAGAGATAACAGGTGCTTCAGAATGTGACCCATCCAATCAGGGAGTGTGTTTATTTTGTGTGCCTGACACCAATGTGAGCTTTGGTGTTTGTTCAGCTGGAGATGGAAAGAAAAGACGCTGGAGAGAACAGATCCATGATTCAATGGAGCAAGGTGTGGCAGTCTACTGAGGATCGGTGAATATGACTTTTGGAAGAGTTGAGCTCCAACCTGTGCACATTTAACTGTTTAATTATAACGGCCTTTGTTTTCTTCTTTCTTTTCCATACTGATCCTCTAGTTAAGTTAATATTCATAAATATCCTTCCTTAATTATATGCAGTGTGCGGTCTGTTATTTCCTTGTAACAGGGCAACAAATCACACAGCATTTACACAAATCAGGCTTGGGTGGATCTCACGGATTTGGCGGGACTGGAGTATGTATTCCCTAGAAGTATGTGGCCCGAGAACAGTGGGTCTTTTGGTCCATAGTGTTGGGAGACTGCCAGCAAGGGTGAATGAGCCATTCCCAGAGACACTCAAGAAGAAAGGGGGTTCATTTAAACTAGTTAAAATAAGGCTTTATTTTATTTATCCTTCAAACCATTTAGATACAGCTGAACAAGACAGTTTTCCTCTGGGGCCAAGGTACAAAATATTCAAAATAGCAAGTAACATTGCAAGACAGCAAGCAAAGAAGCATATTCACACGAAAATCAATGGTAGTCTCCCAGCAGCATGCAGACGCAAGTAATCCAGCCTGTATTCCAGCACTTGAACACAGGAGGGCAGCACCAATGGGAAAGACCAGGCCCTGACCAAGCACAGACGCTACACTATAACACTTCCATGTCTTCTCACTGGGTCTGCATCAGCAGGCAAGCCTAAGGGTTGAGGCTTAGTCCTCGCTACAACTGGGGCTATGCAGCTCCCACGTTGTCTGTCCCACCACCAGAAAAGGGTGACTGGTCTGCAGCAACTTACATTACCACTGTCCAACAGAGTCTTGCAATCGCAAAGGAAATGCCCAAGACAATCTTCCATGTTTATACTGCATCAACTTCAATGTTTCCAAGTAGCAGGCAGCAACGTGGTCTGCAGCCAGGTCAGCTCCTCCGATGTCCCAGCTGGCCTCTTCTCCGCTGTCCCGACTGGCCCCACAACCCACACAAATCCAGCTACTCAGATCAATGAGCAGCTCACCGATGGAGTAGCCCTACAGTACTTGAAGTTTTTGGAGTAGAATTGTCTTTAGATCATAAAAAACATGTTACAAAGGGAAATGCACCTTTGGTTGGATTGCAAGAAGCCGCTGCATTCGCACACACCTCCACCTTGCCGGATGCAGAGTTTTGATTTATTAACAATTCCCTGCCTCCCCTGCATGCCCCAGATGATATTCAACCCACTGAGTTCCTCTAGCTATTTATGGCTCTTATTATACAATATAACCTGATTTAATACTAAATTATCGACAGGATTGCCATTAGAGGGCTCTGTTTCATTGCAATGTCACTATTTCTTTACCAGCTACGCTCATCATTTGTGAATCAGAAGAAGTGGAAGAAAATAATGCCAAAGCAATCATTTTTAAGTTTGCTGATATAGAGAGCTGTGACAGCTTTGAAAAAATCACATTCTAGATTCTTGCAACAAATTCGACTTTCAAAGCAAAACTGCTCAACACTTACCACAAAACAATAAGAAATTGACACAAATTTGTCTCCACATACTCACTATAGTGACATCATGAAAAAACTGCCGACTATCTCCAATATTTGCAGCAGACACGACAGGCGCACTTGATGCCAGAGCACCTTCCACAATATTAGGATACTTAATTCTAATATATGCACTTAACATTCCTCCATAGCTGAAAGAAAATCAAGAAACAGAACATCAGGGCAGCAAGTTTCTTTTTCATTAACAGAGCATCTTTCACCTCAAAGAGAAAATATAAACTTTTGTTTAGTTTAAACAGATAAAGGATCCAAGTCTTATTTACCATGGGAAAAGATGCTTAAACATAGGTTTTATTTTCCCCTGGAGAAGTGTTTATCTTTCTCCTGCTTTATCTATCTGGAGAGGGTAATGATGCAGATTCAACAGGATTTTCTTTATTTTAAGAGAGTTGTTCAGCACCTGACACTAAGTTTCTCTCTTCCAGTGGTTTTTCTTCATTACTTTATTTAGAAACAAGCTAATAAACTATTTGCCTTGGTGTGATTTATAGCCACTCTCATCCCTTGTATATGGCAGTGTATGGTGCATCCAGGGAGGGTTAGACCTCTGGTGAACGGGCTTGTTGTGTCCATCCCAGGGCAGCTCACTCACCTTTGGTCCTTAATGGACACTCAGCTCTCACCTGTGGCTCCAAGTAGCTGTTTGCATATGACAGGGGCCACACCCCGGTACACCATGATAAGGCGTGTTAAAGCAGGTAGGGTAGCTAACAGCATGATATGCCAGTTAGATTGGAACATGCCTGTCCTAGCATGCAAAGTCAGCTCCAGTGGACTGTGTGGATGAGATCTACAGTGAGATCTATTGGCTAGGAAAGTGGTACCACAACACTTTGTGGAGAGTAAGAGCATGACAAGACACAGAAGGCATCATGGTCAGCCCCTGCAACCAAGGAAGACCTCAGTTTGTGATGTTTGCTAACACCACTAGACCCGGACTTCTGAGGTCAAAAAAAGAGTCAAACTGCCACAGTGTAACAGCTTTTCCACTTTAAAAACTGCCTTGCCCAGGTTTCCTGGTATGGTTGGACATGACAGACCACCGCCAGGTTCCTTGTGAGGCAGGCCTAAAGTTTCAGACAACGTAAGCAGTATTATTCCCTCACATCTGCTGCTAATATCAGTAATTTCCAGTGTCAATCACCTCACAGAAAACAGATGCTTCCATTGACCAGTCTTGCAGATATCAATCAAATGAGATGATAAAAAAATGCATTAAAATCAGTTGGTTCAGTGGATTTATTGTGGAGATCAGTTCCACAATTAAAATAGCTGCAGAGGAGATAAAATAGCATCCTCATTTCTCTGGTAAATCAATTACAACACTGAAGCATAATAGCAAATGTAGTTCTTATAAATGGAGAACTATGTATCCTTAACATTGCACTGAGTTGATTTTAAGCCATTTTGCATTGTATCTATAATAACCCAAAGTCAAGTGGAATTTTGCTTTTCTAACAACAACCAAATTTTTAATTTTAATTATCCATACCTGCCACCAAATGCAATCACAGGACAGTTTTCAGCATCAAGCTCTGATTTCAGTTTTGTAATAAGTAGAATATAATCTGCTATAGCTTGCTCTACTGTCAAAAATTCGATGTTTATTCTCTCATATGATTTCTTGCCAAAAGGAAGGGATTTGCCATAGTATCGCTGTAGAACAAGGACAGAAAGTGCTGCTGATGTTCTTGTACATTTAATTTGTTTTACATCAACTATAGATGGAAAGTAAGCACTGAATCACTAATTTATTGTCCCACATTAACAATTTCAAAACACTAACATGGAAACCAACAAAGCATCACAGACTTCAAAGTATAATCATATTATTGGAAAAAGATGTAGGTAATTATTTCTTACATAAACTTATATTAAGTAGTGAGCTATACACTCAGTGGCAAGTTCACTAGGTAACTAATAAAGTGGCCACTGAGTGAATGTTCATGGATTTCTGCTGTAGCCCATCCACTTCAAGGTTTGGTGTGTTGTGAATTCAGAGATGCTCTTCTGCACACTAATGTTGTAACATGTAGTTATTTGAGTTACTCTGACCTTCCTATCAGCTCGAACCAATCTGGTCATTCTCTCTGACCTATTAGCAAGGCATCTTCACTCACAGAACTGCTGCTCAGCATGGAAATCCCAGGAGATCAGCAGTTTCTGAGATGCTCAAACCACCCTGTTTGGCACCAACAATCATTTCGCATTCAAAGTTACTTAGAGTTGTTGCCTCGTGCTTGCCTGATTAGATATCTGCATTAACAAGCAAGTGTACCTAATAAAGTGGCCTCTGAGTGTAGATACATGCTGTTCATAATAATGTTACGTTACCTCAATTGAAACCATAGATTAATATACACATACTGTCTACTCTAAAATCAAACTCAGTGTTCCACTCAAAATATTTACCAACTACAAAAAGTTTCCACTCAAAAAATTTACCACCAACCACATTCAGAGCAAGCAATAAATGTTCGTCTTGATAATAATCAGCCATACCCTGAGAAATGAAGCACAAAACAATTGCACAGAACTGTGTTTAATTTTAAAATCAGCGTGAAACATTCTATTTTTCAACTTTTATTATTAAGTAATCTGTTCGCAGAACCAGGTAACTTTCCCCTAAGCACCATTTCACATCACATTTAAAGCATCTCATATTTTAGTGCAGCTGATTTTTAAAACTTGATCATGTATTGTGGGCCGAAGGTTTTCTATGTACTTTTCTCTGTGAATTTCCCAGAAGATATTTTTTCCTATCAGAATATGGATTAGATCATAAACCATTGTACAGATTTTAGCGCAAGCACATCTTCCTCTGTTCTGTTTTCTGATGTGACAAAATTACATCTTACAAAATGTGAGTAAGTGCAGCGACAAGCTATTTAACCCCCTGAGTGGCTTTATTGTTCTTAGTTGTTCTTTACTTTTGCTTTAGATTTGCTTTAATGTTCCACACAATTCTCTTCCCACCTTACTTTATCCAATTTTTAAAAATTATAGCATCACAACACAGACCATATAAATACAGATGTTTGTTGCCCATCTACAGAAATTTGATTTATCTGCACTAAACTTACATCATTCTATGTCTTGCTGGCTCAAGTACTTCTCTTAAACATAGTGATTGCATCTGATTGCACTAATTCCTCTTGTCAATATCAATAACTGTGTTTTAAAATTTCTTCCTCAACTTCAAGCTATGCCTTCTTGTTTTGATATCCTTGCGATGGAAACAATGATTTTGACTATTTACCCTATTTTGTTTTATCTACTGCTATCAAATCACCTTGCAGACTCCATCTCTCCACAGAAAACAAACCCAACCTATCCACTCTTCCCCATTACAAAAGTACTCCAAGTCGTACCTTGGGGAGACCCACTGCAGACTGGGAGACTGTTTCGCCGAACACCGGCGCTCAGTTCTCCAGCAATGGCGGGATCTCCCTGTGGCCACACACTTCAATTCCACAGACCACTTCCACTCCGATATGTCTGTCCATGGCCTCCTCTACAGAAAAGATGAGGCCATACGCAGGTTGATGGAGCAATACCTCATCTCCCACCTAGGTAGTTTCCTACCTGCCGGCATGAATATTCAACTCACAGACCTCTGTTGATACCCCTGCCCCCCCTTACCCCATCCCTATCTATAATTTTAGTCTGGTTCTCTTTCTCTCTCTTTCCCCCCTCACTATAATCTCCCCCAGCCTTACCTTTCTTTCTCTTTTATTTCCTATAATTCTCCACCATTCCCCAGCCCATTTCCCTTCAGCCTATCACTTCCCAGCTCTCTACTTCATCCCTCCCCCCACTTCTTATCCCCCCTCGACCATCCCATGTTACTTCACTCCTGATGAAGGGTTTTGGCCCGAAATGTCGTCACTACCTCCTCCCATAGGAGGAGGCTGCTGAGTTCTGCCAGCATTTTGTGTTCTTATTTATTTCCAGCATCTGCAGATTCACTCGTGTTGCCTTGGTGAAACTCCTGGGTACTCTCTCCTGCATAACCACATCTTTCCACGGCGATGGGAACTGTATATATTACACTACATACAGGATAACCACTATTTCATGTTGTTGTAACATGTCACAACTTTTATATTTTAATACCCTGACTGTAAAGACAAGCTTGCCATTTCCTTCCTTCACCATCCTATCTCCCAATGTTGTTGATCTTGTGGAACTATGACCTTGAACTGGAACTGTTTTTCTTCAGGAGCAAAATTTAATTCGAACTTTAACAAGAAATAAATTTGAGTAAGGGCAGTGGGGCTATATGTGGAGTTCAAATAAAAAAATAATTACTGAAAGTCCAATCGATAAGTTATGAAGCCTTATGAAATGCCAAGATTATGAATATGGATCGGTTAGATAGTGACTAAGAATCATTTACACTGTGCATATAGCATGAGCCAAGATGATGATTGAAATAAAAAAAAATGATAATTCCTTCAATATAAGTGTTTAAGAGAGAATGTCTGGGTAGGTGGAGTCTTTGTTTATACTGACTAAATTACCAAGGCAGTGAGAAATGTGGATAGGTGTTTGTTAGGGTAGGCTGCTTTCAATTATGTGCTGAGCAGTGTCTACAAATCTCTGCAGCTTCTTGCAGTTGTCATATCAAGCCATGATGTATCTAGATAGGATGCTTTGTACGAGGAATCAATAAAAAATTTGTGAGGGTCAAAATGGACATACCAAACTTCTTTAATCCTGAGGAAGTAGAGATGCTGGTGAGCTTTCTTGGCCATAACATCAATATGGTTAGGCTAGGTCAAACTGTATGTGATGTTCATTCCTAAGAACTGGAATCACTCTACCCTCTCAACTGCTACATTATTGATGTAAACAGGAGCATGTGAACCACCCAAACGTCCCCTTACAGAAGTCAATGACATGCTCTTTTGCTTTGGTGGCATGAAGAGGAAAACTGTTTTCATTGTACCATGACCTTCAGCTTTCTAACTTCTTCTGTACAACAACTCATCATTATTTGATATGTGACCACTACAGTGGTATCATCTGCAAACTTACAGATAGGTGTTGGATAAGAATCTAGCCACACACTCGTAATTGTGTAGCAAGTAGAATAGGGGCAGAGGATACATCCTTGTGGAGCACCAGTCTTGTGGAAAAGTTGTCGCTAACTATCCTTACTGTTCATTAGAAGTCAAGAATCTATTTACAAAGGCAGAGGTTGAGTTCTAATGAGATCTTGAAGGTTTTTTTGGAGTTTTAGTTATGAAAGGCAAAGTATCAGGATGTAGTCAATAAACAATAGTCTAATCTTGGTATTGACCAGACACTCCAGAGGCGCATGTAGGGCCGAGAAGATGGTGCCTAGTGTAGACTTGTTTCAGCAGCAAGGAAATTACCATAGGTCAAGGTTGCCTAAGGGGCTGCACAATGAATGTGGAATCAGGTACATTGGAGTGGATTTGGGTTCACTTCTGTTCAAACCATGCATAGAATTATTAAGCACATTGGGAAGTGATGCACTGTGTTGCTACCTACTTGCTGGTGATAAAAAGGGAAAGGACAGTGAGAAGAAAAAAGTTACTGAAAACTATTGAATTCATACAGTATGAGGTGAGCATAAATAGCTAACATTCAGTATTTAGTCAATTATTCTTGTTGATCTCACACAGAAAACATGAATATTTTCCAACTTACTTTTAAGACTACGAGGAAACTTACATGTTCAGCAAAAATGACCAAAGCCTGCTGCTCTGCTGCTAGTTCAGAGATGAAACCGCAGTTTTTAGCGAAGTCCCATATATCACCTTCATTTCCAGTATAAAGGAAAATTGGTCCAATGCTTTTTGACCAAAATTGATCTGAAAAATTAAGAATTGGAAAAATCTCACTCATTAAGGAGCATCTTATTTTAAAATAACAAATACACAAAATAGCATGGAGCCAAAACACAAGAAGCAGATGAGTCCAACAACGAAGAGTAAAATAATATGTCCTAGTAATTAATTTCTTAACTTGGCTTTAACACAGCTAGCTCAAAGATAATTGAAAAGAACCAATTTTACTGCAGCTTAATGTACATCATTAGCACATTATGATTGCAAAATGCACTGTCTACAGGAGGCATTGCAACAATATCAAGGCTATCAGTCTGGTTTTCCAAATTCACAAATTATCAACACATTGAATGGGGCAGCAGGTACATGTGATACAACCACGTTTACTCCCTTCCAAATCACTTGTTAATATCTCATGTCTCACACTGCAGAAGATGCAGAACAAAGCCACAAAGAAAGATAATAAAAATCAGTTTAAAAATGGTTAATGAAGCCATATGAAAAAATGTATACTAAAGCCCATTTGAGGGTCTGTAATGTAACTACTGTAATCCATATACTTTAGCAGAATGCAAGTGGAACTGACAGGTATAAAAGTTATTGCATTAGCAATACTCACCTTGTGCACTGATACATCATACTACTGAGGTTGCACCAATAACGCAGACAATTTAAGCTTGGTATCTGCACTGAGTCTGAAACTGCCCTTCACTTTGGCATCAGGCTCAGTCCAAAGTCAGACAGTCAGGCTGCATCTATACCAGAACCACAGAATCCATCAGATAATTGCTTCACAGTAAGACCAAGTAGGAATGCACAACGGTTTCACAAACAAAATTAACAGTTTAATGAAAGTCCTAATGAAAAACAATAGCCTGCATCAGTCTTTACCATAGACACTACAAATACCCCAAGGCTAATTTCAAATAACATGGAAGAACTTGTAAAATTCACAATTGCAAGGGACAACATATCCAGGAGATTCACAAGGTAAGTTGCCAGGACCCAAGGAAGATGTTGTAAAGATAGTGGCACACACAAAATGCTGGAGGAACTCAGCCAGCCAGGCAGCATCTATGAGGAAAAAAGAACCTTTTTCCATAGATGCTGCCTGGTTGGCTGAGTTGCTCCAGCATTTTGCATGTGTTGCTTAGATTCTCAGCATCTGCAGATTTTCTCGTCTGTGTAAAGATAGTGAATTAATTGGTTGAATTTTCAAAACTCATTGAATTTGGGAAGGATACCAGAATGTTGGAAAAGTGCAAATGTTCCTCCCTTGTTAAGAAGGGAAAATGAAATGCTGGGAACTACAGTTAGTTTAACACCATTTTTGACAAGAAACTGGAGACAATAATTAAAGAGGAAATAACTTATTTAAAGCAGCTGAAGTAAAACAAACTTGGTCTAATTTGTTTCTGTTATGGTTCCGGTTGGCTGTTCCCCTTTAACGCTCCTTTCTCTCAGATTATGCTCTAATTTCAGTCAATAGATTTCCAGTTGCTGCTAATTTACTTAATTACAATACCCCTGAGTTTTCATCAAAGACTGTGAAATAAGTACGATGGTGTCACTATCACAGGTTGCCAGTTTGTTGGTCTCTTCCTGTGTGATAACTACGATTCCTGACTGCTTAGAACCGTTTGTTCTAAGTTTTGCTCCAGTTTCTAGGTTTACCTATTAAGTTCTGTGTCAAGGTCCCTCCTGTTTGCAGTTCAACGTTCAAATCTGCGTAAGAATCCTAACTCAATATTTGTGCCTGTGTCCTGCACTTGGGTTTGCTCCAGTCACTCATTGCAACAGAACAAACTGGCCATAATGAACCCAGTGGACACGAATCCCCTGCAACAAGCCCTTGCCAGCCAGGGCTCCCTACTGGGCCTGCACGATCAGCTGCTCCGGGATGTCATGGAGAACCTCTGTTCCCTGTCAGTGAACGTAAAAAAGGTCAGTGAACAGGTCGATCAAGTATTCGCCCATTTTACCCCAAAGACTCCGGGAACTCTGTCTGACAAGCCCAGACAGCCTGTAGTGGCAACGCCTGATGCGTCATCAACACGTCCGCTAAGAGAGCCGCATGTACCTGAACCAGAACCCTACGCCGGAGATCCGGGGAAGTGTCAGGCTTTCCTACTGCAATGCTCCTTGGTATTCGAGCAGCAGCCATCCACGTACGCCATGGACATATCAAAAATAGCTTACGTTATGGGGTTGTTGCGATGAAATGCCTTAGCATGGGTCACCGCGATTTGGGATAATCAGCCAGAGACCTGCTCTTCCTTCCCCACCTTCATCTCAGAAATAAAGAAGATTTTTGACCATCCCGTCTGCGGTAAGGATGCTGCTAAGCATCTACTTACCCTCCGTCAAGGCTCACACAGTGTTGCCAAATACTCCGTGGAGTTCCGGACGCTGGCGGCCAACTTGAGCTGGAATGATGAGGCACTCCAGGGGGTATTCCAGCAAGGCCTCTGTGACAAGATAAAGGATGAGTTGGTGGCTAGAGATGACACTAACAGCCTGGATTCAGTGATCTCCCCAGCCACCAGGCTGGACAACCGACTCCGAGAACGTCAGAGAGAGAGAACCGGTCGTCCTACTCCTTTGGCCACCCCACGGCACGCTTTACCATCTATTCCCAGCCCTAACCTCTCTCCTCCTCCTGTTCCTAGAATTTCACCTAGCCCAGCCATTTCCACCACCCTGGGAAAGGAACCAATGCAGCTGGGACGGAACTGTCTTTCTCCCAGAGTGACTCTGGAGATTCAGAGCTGGGGATTGTTTCTACTGTGGTCAGTCTGATCATTTTCATGCTACCTGTTCCCTTCAGCCAAAAGGGAGGGCTCACCAGTAAAAAGGAGGATCCTGGTGAGTCAGACAACATTCCCTTCTGTCACCCTATCCTGGATGCAGATCCAAGATACTGTAAGCTACAAGCAAAAGTCCCTGTCCTTGTCTACCTTGATAGACTTCGGTGCTGAGGGGAATCTGTTGGATGAAAACGTAGCTTCCCAGGCTGGAATTCCTCAGGAGCCATTGAGTACACCTCTGGAAGCCCAGGCACTGGATGGAAGACTTCTGGCCCGAGTCACTCACTGTACACCACCACTGTCTTTGGT
This sequence comes from Hypanus sabinus, assembly GCF_030144855.1. Lineage (NCBI taxonomy): Eukaryota > Metazoa > Chordata > Chondrichthyes > Myliobatiformes > Dasyatidae > Hypanus > Hypanus sabinus. Next base: position 60,600,781 of record NC_082723.1, on the reverse strand, counting down.
TCTCTCTGGAAATCATTGGGAACAGGTACAATTTAACTTAATTTCCTCTCCTCAAGCTCCAACACTTCTTGGGTACCCCTGGTTGAGCCGCCATAATTCTTACATTGATTGGTTCACTGAGAAGATAGCCAGCTGGAGTCTGTTTTGTCGCCACACTTGTCTACAGTCAGCCCTTTCCCCCGTAAGAACCACCACGACCTCATCTGCCGTTGAACCCCCCAACTTGTCCAGGGTTCCGGCAGAGTACCACGACCTGGGACGAGTGTTTAGTAAACAACGCGTCCTTTCCCTGCCTCCACACCGACCATATGACTGTGCCATCGACCTTCTCCCCGGAGCTCCTCTACCCACCAGTCGGCTGCATAACTTGTCCTGGCCAGACAGGGAAGCAATGGAGGGTTACATCAGTGAATCTCTTGCGGCAGGCATTATCCGACCCTCATCCTCCCTGGTGGGTGCAGGGTTCTTCTTTTTGGGAAAGAAGGATGGTTCTCTCTGTCCCTACATCGACTACCGAGAGTACCATAAAGAACAAATACCCACTGCCTCTTGTAAGATTTGCGTGTGAACCACTTCACGGAGCCACCACCTTCTCAAAGTTGGACCTTCGAAGCGCCTGCCATCTGGTTCGAATAAGGGAGGGGGACAAGTGGAAGATGGCATTCAAACACCTTTAGGCCACTCCGAGTACTTGGTCATGCCTTTTGGCCTCATCAATGCCCCCGAAGTTTTTCAAGCCTTGATTAGCGATGTACTAAGAGACTTTATTAACTGCTTTGTGCTTGTCTATCTGGATGACATCCTAATCTTTTCCAGCAGTCCCCAGTAACACGTTCATCATGTCCTTCAAGTCTTGCAGAGGCTGGGGGAGAATAAATTATTCGTAAAGGCAGAGAAATGCGAATCCCACATCCCTTTGGTCAGCTTCCTGGGTTACGCCTGAATTCCCACCAGGCCTGTTGGGTATTATTTTTTGGTTGGTGCAGGTTCACCCTCACCTATTGTCCGGGGTCCAAGAACGAGAAGCCCGATGCTCTCTCCCATCAATACTTTTCCAAGGAGGACCTTCCCAACCCTGAGACCAACCTTCCACCATCCTGTGTAGTGGCTGCCCTTACCTGGGAGATAAAGTCCAGAGTCAAAAAGGCCCAATGGATTCAACCTGACCCAGGCATAGGACCTCTTAATCGCCTCTTTGTACCCGATTCTGTTCAATCGTAGGTTCTCCAGTGGGGCACACTTCTCGTTTTGCCTGCCATCCCGGAATCAATTGGACTCTGACCCTCCTGAAGAGACATTTCTGGTGGCCCTCCATGGACGCTGACACCAATTCCTATGTCTCTGCATGTTCCATCAGCGCCCGTGGAAAAGCCTCCCATCAGCCACCTGCAGGATTACTTCATCCCCTACCTGTCCCGGGTCCCACATCGCTCTAGATTTTGTCACCGGTCTACCCCCTTCACATGGAAACACTGCTGTACTCACTGTGGTGGATCATTTCTCCAAGTCAGTGCATTTTGTAGCCCTCCCTAAACTATCTTCTGCGCAGGAGACTGCAGACCTTCTCGTCACCCACATTTTCCAACTTCATGGAATCCCTTCGGATATTGTCTCCGACCGGGAACCTCAATTCCTTTCGCAAGTTTGGAGATCTTTTTGTCGAGCCCTTGGTGCCTCAGTTAGCCTGTTGTCTGGGTTTCACCCACAGATGAACGGGCAAACGGAGCGGGTCAGCCAGGAGTTGAAGGCGGCGTTATGTTGTATAACAGCCAACAACCCGGAGCAACCATCTCACATGGGTAGAATATGCCCATAACTCTCTTGTCAGCACTGCTACTGGAAAATCTCCTTTTGAATGCTCCCTTGATTATCAACGCCCATTGTTTCCCATCCAGGAAGAGGAGATTGTGGTGCCATCAGTCCAGGCCTATATACACAGGTGTTGAAAAATCTGGAAAGGCACATGCATAGCCCTGCTTCGCTCAGCCAACCATAACCGAAATATTGCCGACTGCCATCGTACCCCTGCTCCTGAGTATCAACCTGGGCAGATGGTGTGGTTCTCGTCTAGACATTCCTCTCAAGAGTGAGCCCAAGAAGCTCGCGCACCCCCCCCCCCCACCCCCGCTTCCTGAGACCTTTCGAGATTGGGAGCATTATCAATCTCATGGCAATCTGGCTCAAACTACCTAAGTCTATGCAGATCCATCCTACATTTCACATCTCCCAGTTAAAACAACTGAACCCCCTCCATCCCCCCCCCCCCCCCCCGGATCATCAACGACCATCTAGCGTACACCGTCTGGCAGTTATTGGACGCCCGTTGTTGGGGCAGGGGTCTCCAGTACCTGATCAACTGGGAGGGGTACGGCCTGGAAGAGCATTCCTAGATTCCCCTCTCCTTCATCCTGGACCCTTCTCTCATCCGGGATTTCCATCGGGACCATCCAGACAAGCCTGAAGGGTCACCTGGAGGCTCCTGTTGAGGGAGGGGTACTGTCATGGTTCTGGTTGGCTGTTCCCCTTCAATGCTCCTTTCTCCCTGATTATGCCCTAATTTCAGTCATTAGATTTCCAATTGCTACTAGTTTACTTAATTACAGTACACTTGGTTTTCATTAGAGACTGTGAAATAAGTACAATGGTGTCACTATCACAGGTTGCTAGTTTGTTGGTCTTTTCCTGTGTGATAACTATGGTTCCCGACTGCATGGAACAGTGTGTTCTAAGTTTTGCACCAGTTTCTAGGTTTACTTATGAAGTTTTGTGTCAAGATCCCTCCTGTTTGCTATTCAATGTTCAAATCCGTGTAAGAAACCTAACTCAATCTTCGTGCCTGTGTCCTGCACTTGGGTTTGCTCCAGTCGCTCACTTGAACAGTTTCATGAAAGGAAAATCATGTTTAGCAAATCTGTTTGAGGGGAAAGCTGACACAGAGGAACCAGTAAATGCAGTGTATTTGGGTATCTGACAATGTGCTGCATAAGAGGCAGGCATATAAATTAAGAGCTTCTGGTAATGGAGTGAACCTGCCCATTATTCACAAAATAGAGTGTAAATAAACAAGATGAGGATACAGATAGATTGACAAAAACAGCTCAAATGCAGTTCGATGTAAAATAAAATGCAAAGCCATATTCCTGGGTAGGAATAAAGAAAGATTAATATCTAAATGGAGATAGACTACAAATTAATCTAGATGTTCTTCTATTCAATGAATTGCAAAACATTAGCAGACAGGTACAGCAAGTAGTAAGGCTGTAAATGGTATATTGACCTTGATTGCAAAGGAATTAAGTCTTGTTGTAATGGTAAAGAGGTCACAGCAAGGAGTACTTTGCAGATTTTTAAATCTCTCTACTGGCATTAGAGACAGTCCATAAAACATTCTCCAGACTAATTCCTGGGGTAATAGGATTGTCCTGTCAAGGGAGGCTGAATAGGTCAGGTCTATACATCTTGGAGTTTCAAACACTGAGTTGAGACCTTATTGAGCCATCTAGGATCCCAAAGGGGCATATGCCTGTTTGGGTTCACTAGTGGGAGAGTATAAAAATGGGGCATGGTTACAAGGAGCCAATCATTTTAAACAGATGTGTAGAAATTCTGTTTCATAGAAGGTGGCATATCTTTATTAAGTGTTTTTTATGGCCAAATGTTTGCAGCCTATGAATCTCAGTGCCATGTTAAACACATTAACTTAAGTTTAACTACTTTTTGCCAGATAGAAGCACTGTAATTAGTACTGAAACACAACTCAAGTTGAAAATGAAGAAATATAGTTGCTTCAAAGCAACATTTCAAAAAATAAACAAGAGATAAGAACCGTGTTAAATGAGGAATCTACGAACCAACTATTTTACTATAAACATCATATATTATAAACATCTAGATGAGCTAGCCAAATTCCAGACAAAAATATTACTGATGATCATCCAAAGTGTAGAAAAAAAACCCAAGAAATTCAACTACCCAAAATGCACACTAAGAAGTCTTAATACGATGCAGTCATCTTGATCAGGTTTCAAATAATGAACCATTTTGTAGATCATGATAAACTGGTATTCATAGAACAAGATCTTCAGCCCATCATGTCTGCAGCAATCATGATGCCAGTCTACAGTCATCCCATTTGGGGGCACATGGTTTTTATCCTTTGTTCATACAACCGTTTAAATGCCTCTTTACATTGCTACTATCTGCTGCAATAGTGTTGAAGGTCAGGCAGCATCTAAGGAAATAAATGGATTGTCAACATTTCTTATGGATTGGAAAAAGAGGGGAGATTAGGAAGGAAGGGGTGGTGGAAGAGCTGGCAGGCGATAGCTGGATGCAAGTGAGAAGGGTGATAAGCAGATGGGAAAGGGGTAAGAACACGATTGACAGAAGCTGAGAGATGATAGATGTAAGTGACAAAGGGCTGAAGATAGTGAAATTTGATTGGAGAGGAAATTGGACGATAGAATAAAGGGAAGCGGTAGGGGAACCAGTGGAACAAGTTTTCAGGTGATGGGCAGATGGAAAGAGAGGGTGGAATACTTATGGGGGCCATTTGGATCAGTAAAGGAAAAAGGGTTGAAAAGGGACTGAGGGGGAGTGGTTACTGGATGTTGGAGAAAATGATGCTCATGCCAGCAGGTTGGAGATTCCCCAATTGGAATAAGTGATGCTGTTCCTCTAACTTGTGTTTAGTCTTGACCTGGCAGATGAAGAGACTATGAACAGATCTGTTGATGTAGGAATGGATAGTCAAATTAAAATGGCTAACATAGCAGACAATGCAAAAGAACTCGGCAAAACAGTCTCACCGATGTACAGGAGGATGCAATCGAAGTACTGGATAAAATAAAGTACTGAGGGATTCAGAAAGATTGTGGTCCTGGGTGGCAGTGACACAGCAGTGCAGAGGCAGTTATCGCACATCACAGTTACAGGAATGAATGCTTGGGAAGGGAGGCAGATCAGTGAGGAGGATTGAGTATATGAGGGAGTCACAGTGAGAGTGATCCCAGCATAAAATGAAGAGAGGAGATGTGCCTGGTAATGGGGTCCTATTGCAGGTGAGCTCTGAAACAGATGAGACTCCCAAATGTATTTACATTCCTTATCATTGACTTGCATATGAACACAAACACCATGGAGGTGAAAAAGAAGACAAACCTCATTAAGGTCATGACCAGTGTCAAAAAACAAGAAACTATCACCAATGCTTTTCAACATTGTGATGCATTTGCTTATATGCACCCTAGACAAAGAAGGCAAAGGAGTCTGAATAAAGTTAGGTGAAAAGAAGAAATGGTTCGTCAGTGGCCTTCACTGACAAAATCACCAAAGTGACCCTTATACTAAAGGGGTGGACAATGTGAAAATTCTGTAAAAACCATTTGCAGAACTACAGGCCTGAATGGAAGAGTTTGATGGTTGATTCCAGAAACTTGAGGGTTAAGTTGAAGCCCCTGTAACATTTAGAAATGTTTAAAAAACCTATGTGGTACCAAAGATGCACTACAGCCTGATACACAGAAGCCTTGCAAAACTCTCTGAAAGAACTGGGAATCTTGATGAAGACAGTTAAAATTACAGATCCTCCCAAAAGAATTGATGAGATTCTATATGTAAAAGATAGATGGAGGACTCAGCATACCAAAATTAAAGTACAGATACCAGCTGCTATCAAGTCTCAAGTTCTGTGGTGATTGATCAGTACAGTAGGCAAAGACAATGAGCACCAAGTGGACAGACTGAAACAACAAGATGTCTTCAGAGTTGGAGATCTTCCAATATAAAAGAAGACCTGTACAATCAGCCACACCTGGAGTAAAATGGAGACACAAGAAATGGGTGGGTGGAAGGTGCCAAAGACTAGGAAAACATAGAAACCCCTAGTATTTGGAACGGAGGCCCTAGGAATTCCACAGAAATGGGTCAACCTTGCCTGTCAAGACTTGGCATCAATGTATTGCAGTGGAATACATTATCAAACACTTGGCTTCAGTACAAAACAGTGGAAAGCACATTAAGTCATTTATGTCCTTCTAGTTAATCTACAATAATAATGAAACAATAGTATATACATCTGGCAGTTGCATCATTGTGAAAGAGACAGGAACGAGATCACAAATTGTTTGAAAGAAAAGGCTAGCCAATATTGATGGATGCTGTACATCAAGTCATACCTCTGGTTGGGGACAGAGCCCTGTGGAAACCAGACCTCATCTTTGTTAAAAATGGCAAAGTAGCAGCAGTCAATGTGATGACTAGATATGAGTACAACCATACTTATGGTTTTAACATACAGGAAGTGCTGGAGGAATTCAGATCTGGCAGCATCTATGGAAAGAAATAAATCAGTGACTTGAAGGGGCTTGGTCCAAAATGTTGACTTGTTATTTGACTAATCTCTCTTACTACCTAGGCAACGTTCTAGTGAACCTCTTCTGCACCCTCTCCAACACCTTCCAAGAGCAGCAAGCAGAAATACACACAATACTCCAATATGGCCTTAGCAAAATTTTTCACAGGTGCAACTTGACTTTCCATCTTTTATACTCAAATGTCACAATTGGTGAAGACAAGCTTGCCATATGACTTCTCTATCCACTTGTGTTGCAACTTTCAGAGCTATGAACTGGCACACCATGAACCTTGTGGATATCTGAGCTCCCAAGGGTCCTGCCATTTACTGTATACTCTCCCCTTGTATTTGACCTCCCAAAATGCCTTAGTTGTCCAGTTGAAATTCCATATGCCACTCTGTCCAAGTTTCTAATGTATATTCTGTGGTATCCTTCGGTAACCTCCAATATCCTTAACTCCAATTTTCATGCATCTGTAATCATTCTAATCAGAACCACTGACATTTTCATCCAACAGACAAAACTGTTTGATTCCAAACAATTGGTTTATTGATCATTACAGCATGTCTCTCTGGTACTTCCCATTCCCACCCCTCTCCCTTCCATTTTTCCACACCCATGATTTCCTCTCACCCTTCCCACTCTTAGTCCACAGCAGTGACCCATACCAGTATCAGGATTATCATCTAATAAACTATTCATAGGCTTCCAGCCAGGTACAGGTACCAATTATAACCGACGTTTTGATGACAAACTCTCATCTTCTCATGATCTCACCTACAATGCCTTCAACCATATACTCAACTGTACTATCTTCTCAGTTCTCATCTACCTAGCATTTGGCACAGGGAGTAATCTTGAGAGTGCAATCCTAGAGGTAACTTTCAACCAAGTTTATTAATTTCCCTTTGCCGAACCTCATCCTTCTTCCTGCCAGTGTCATTAGTATGCAGAGAGACCAAGAAGGTAAATTAGAATATGAGAATACCTTAGCAACAGAGACAGAAAAATCTTAAAATGTTATGCCAGAAGGGAAAAAAATAGCAAATGTTTATCTGTCAAGCCAGGAGAACTTACTGTATATTGGGGAATAAGGAATGGCAAAACAATATTTTTATCTCTGTCTAACTTCACTCTGATTAGAGTGAGCTCTGGGATGTTGGCCTTAGTGCCTCTTTGTGCAGTTGGTTCCTCGATTTCCTCATTTGCAGCCCCCAGTTGGTTCAGATTAGCAACAGAATCTCCACCACGATCTCCAATAACGTTATCTGCTTAGCCCCCTGCTTTACTCACTTTACACATGGCTGTGTGGTCGGGCACAGCTCCAATGCCATATTCAAGTCTGCAGTTGACACCATTGTTGCAGGCTGAATTAGAGGTGGTGATGAATCAGCATATGGGAGGGAGATTGAACATCCTGCAAAAGTAATGGATACAGCCCAGTCCATCATAGGTAAAACCCCCTTCACTATTGAGCACATCTATATTGTGTGCTGTTGCAAGAAAGCAGCATCCATCATCAGGGATCCCCATCCCTTAGGATGTGCTCGCTTCTCGCTGCTGCAATCAGGAAGACATTACCCCTCAACTATTAGGCTCTTGAACCAAAGGGGATAACTTCATTCAATTTTGCTTGCCATTGAAATGTTTCCACAACCTATGGAATCTCTTTCAAGGACTCTTCATTTCATGTTCTCAATATCTATTGCTTATTTATTTAGTTTTCTCTTTGTATTTACAGTTTGTTGCGTTTTGCATACAAGTTGAATGTCCATGTTGTGCCTCTGGAAAATACTGGCATTCAGAAAGACCTTGGTTTCCTTTAATGTGAATCACTGAAAGTTAATATGTAGATATATTATGCAATTAATGAATCTAACTATATATTGGCCCTTATTGCATAGGTTTGATTTTAAAGCTGAAAAAATCTGTGTGCAATTAAATAGGACCCTGATGTGATTACATCTTAAATATTACATATATTTTTAATCATACTAAACATATAATTGCACTAGAGGGAATGCAGCAATGGTTCACCAGATTGATACCTTGAATGGGGTATAGAGAAATTAATCAGAATGGATCTATATTCAGTGCCATGCAACAATGAAATGGCCCCTCTGACCTGCCACATCTACGTTAACCATTAAGTACCCATCTACAGTCAAGAACTCAGGTAGTGCCATCAATTAAATGTTGTTTAAAAATGTAAACAAAAATATGAAAACTTAAAAAATCAATTAAACTTTAATCACATTTGCAGTGAAAATTCTTCCTCATATCCCATCCAAATTTCATACTCCACACACAAATTGCTGGTGGAACACTGCAGGCCAGGCAGCATCTATAGGAGAAGCACTGTCGACGTTTTGGGACGAGACCCTTTGTCAGGACTAACTGAAAGGAAAGATACTAAGAGATTTGAAAGTAGGAGGGGGAGGGGGAAATGCAAAATGATAGGAGAAGACCGGAGGGGGTGGGATGGTCTTCTCCTATCATTTTCTTTCCTTTCAGTATCTATCAGTATCTTTCCTTTCAGGATCTTAGCCATCCCTGCCATGGGGAAAAGTTTATTATTTGCCCAATAACTCTCATACTATTAAACACCTTCATCAAGCTCCCCTTTCAACTTCCTCTGCTCTAAGAAAACCAGTCCATCCAATCTTTCATTGTAACTGTAACATTCCATCCTCTGTACTCTTTCAAGTGAAATTAAGTCCTTTCCAGTGAAGTATTCTCTCAAGTTTAGATAACTAAGTTGAAACCTCATGGAATGACACCAAACTCTTATGGAGCTAAGCAGGATATACATATGTCAGACTGGTTATAACCAAGGGTCACTGTCTTAAAGTCAGCCATTCAGGATTAAGCAGTAGTCTTCCTTCACATTAAATATGAATGAATCTTTGTATTTTCAACCCGAAGGCTATGGACGCTCAAAATATATTCAAGAGAGATAGTGATAGATTGAGATATTAAAGGCCTTCATTGTTAGTTCTGTTACCCAACTAAGCATCCTATATGAAAACACAAATTTATCTGTGCAATAACTTTTTTCCCTCGATTAACAGCCAGATATTTCTACATTTTGTTGCTGATATCTCCTCCTCTATGACAGCTCAGGGCCTGGAGGAGTTTCTAGGTCCATTTCCTCATCGAACAACTTACAAATGAAGCCAATTGTCTGAAATAATGATGATTATCATAGAAATACAGGAATGGAAGAGATAGAAAGTCAAGGGAAAGGAAATTGAAAGTAAAATTGTTGTTTTGCTCTCATTCTCAGCTGGAATAAAACACTGCATTTCCTTGAAAGGATCAAAGAAGCTAGATTGCATAACCAGGAATGGAGCAAGCCATTCACATCGGATAAAAAGATGAGCATGACTCATGGATACACAAAGCAGATGACTTAGTTTTTTTGGGAATGAGCAGAACTTTAAAAAAATACTTCATTTGAAAAGTAGAGGGGATAGTAATGAATGAAAACAGGGGTTTCCTTCATTGGGTGAACTTGGGATGGAGTAGAAGCCATCTAAAAAGGCCTGAGAATTATGTGGTTAAAGGCTTTGGAGAGTAGATTGCTGAAGGGTCAGATCCGTGTTGGTCTGGGTATAGTTTATGTTTGATAGTGACATCATATTCCAAGGAGAAATGGGAGGTGAACTGCAGCTGGGATTCAGCCAGTATATTAGTGTAAACACAATAACTTCTTTAGTAGGCTTATTGATAAAGTGCAACAACTTCAGAAAGACAAAACAACTTGAGGAGAGTAGAAAAAATGAAGTCATCTCAGGTTGTAGAAAACATTAGAATGGATGGAAAGGGCCAATGTACACAAAGTGGGGTTAGTGTACAATAAGATTGGCGTGGTGAAAGGGGAAGCATCACTGGGCAGAGATGGTGATAAGGGAATACATTTCAAGATCAATGCAGACATATATAAAACAGAATAGTAAGCAAAGGAACAAGCCCTTTAACCCACAGTGCTTGTATTGGCTCAGATGCCAATTTAACCAATTCCATCTGACTAGCATTTTCTATATTCCATGATGAAAATTCCTGAATTCCTGATGAAGTCCAGCTTGACAAACAAGAATACTTGGATTATATCAATTTATCAGGATTTTGAGCCTGTGTTGGACAAATCACACCAAATGATTTGAACATCATTCAGAAAGACACTGATCAATTCAACAAATATTCATTAGCAGATTGAAGAAACCCTCACACCTGTTATAAGATACCGCTGACGAAAAGTCTTTCGGTGGGCGTTGAAACTAAAGTGATCCACCAGTTGCTCAACGTACATTTCCTTGAACTTTGGGTTGGAAGTTATCGTTTTCTCAACTTTTTCCTCAATGCGAATGCTTTTGTCATTGATGTCAATGACTGTTTCATCGCCCTCAGAGTCTATGGAAGCAACGGTAGTGTCCGTAGATTGGGTGATGATGGTTTCGGTGCTGGTGGCTGTATCCGCAGTAAGAATCTGAATCTTCACAGGAATCTCAGTCTCCCTCTGGAATTCCTTAGGGTTCACGTCAACTTCTTTTATTAGGAGGTAAACTTGTGAGGTTTTGGTGATGGAGAGAGGCGGCAAAGTGCCTTCCCCCTCCTCGGCGATGAGGAGAGTTTTCTTCTTGTCAGGGCCGTTGGGTTTGGATTTCCTACTGGAGTTTGCACGTTTAGGTTTCTCAGGCTCGGCTTCCTCCTCGGTGTCGTGCCATTGTTTCACCCGCTTTGTCGGCGATGCCCCGTCGTCATGGAGGGGGCCTTTCTCCAGCTGCTGCTGCCAAGCCTGGCCTAGCACACCAGTGGGCTCCGGTTGGTCGCCCTTGGGAGCAGCCGTGGGTGTGCTGCTCGGCACCTGTTCCTCCACCAGCACCGATGGCGAGAAAGTAGTGCTGCTGGCCGTGCTGGTGCCAAGAGTCTCCTCGGTGGCCGGCGTCAGCCTCACCAACACCTCCTCCACCTCCCTGGCGGGCGGCGGCAATCCGGTCACTGCCGAGCGGTTGGCGTCGGCGCCACCGCTGACCTCGATGATGCGCCGCATGGGCTCGGCCGTCCCCCCGGCCTGCACCGCCACTCTGTCCATGTCAATCACGATCTGGAGCTGTTGCGTGGTCGGGGCATCGGTAACGGTTACCGCCGCCCAGGTAGTGGCAGGCGTGGCGCTGCTCGGGCTTCCCATGCCCACCTCGCTGGCGGTTACGGCGATGGTGACGACGCTCTCGGGAGAGGGCGCCGGCTTCGCCCCGCCAGGCGGGATGAAGAGCTGGGCCGACGGTGCACCGAGCCCAAAGAGCAGGAGCAGACCCAGAGGCCGGCCGCACTTCATGGCGCCGGGTGACCAACACAGCCCGCCCATTGTTGTCACGTGGCCTCACGCAGGCGCGCTCTCCAACGCGGCGTCGCGCGGAACAAAGCGCCCGCGTGCTGACCGCACCCACCCCCCCCACCACCAAGTCCGCGATTGCGGTGACGCAGCCGGGCGGGAGGGGCGCGCGCTCCCGCGGCTGCGCACTTGGGTCTGCGGAGAATGGCGGTCGTTCCGGGAAAGCCGTCTCCGGGACTGACGCCGAACAGAATCAGAACAGCACGGGCGTTGACAAACGTGACAGAGAGAGAATGTGAATCCGCATTGCGGACTTCCCTCAGGGTAGGCTAGCAACAGTTGGGACCTGAGACGGAGTGATGCTGAGAGAGCTCCAGGAACCATCGAATATCAACGACCCCGGCTCTGCCGGTTGCTGCTGTTTTTTAAGTTGGTACGTTTCGCCTTGGTGGCCGTCCTATTACCTGCAGCAGGGGCATCAGGAGCACACCCAGTCGTAATTGATATCGGTATCTCTTCACAGGAAGTGGGTAACATCGACTGCACCATCATCAAGTGACCTTTCTAAACTGTCCTCGCACTGAGGAGCGTCAAATCGATTCATGTGCATGTAAGAACCTTAACAGCATTGGTGTGCATCAGGAAATTTGCTGATTCTAGCTGGGTAAAACCTACTGTATTTCTGTTCTTAAAGGATATTAACAAACCAGGTGGGATTTTGTAACACTGCAAGTTCATAGTTAACTAAAGTCTTTTAAATCCTCCACCACAGTGATGAATTTAAACTTCAAGGCACAAGAGAACTACTTTTGCTGGAAACTGGACCAAACACGAAATGCTAAAGGGACTCAGCGGGTCAGGCAATGTCTGTGGAGGGAAGTGAACAAGCAATATTTTGGGTTGGGACCCTGCAGTAGTCCAAATGAAGGGTCTTGACCCAAAACGTGGACTTTTTGTTTCCCTCCACAGATGCTGCCTAATCTACTGAGTTCCTCCAGCATCTTGTTTTTTTGTTTTGCTATGAACTTATACTTGGTTTTTAAGTCATAGAGCCATACAGTGTGGAAGCAAGCCCTTGTTCAGTCCAATTTATCACTTGAAACCTTTACTGTCTATGGGGTTGTTCAAATTTCTTTTTCATGTTATAATATTAGCCAATTCTACCACTTCCCCTGGTGATTTCTTCCACATACCTTCCGCCTTTGTGAAAATGTTACCTCTCATGTCCCCTTTAAATCTTTCCTAAGAGCAGGCATGAATGAAAGAAAGTGCTCTGAGGGGATTTTAGCTTCTGTAACATCACTGATATTGTGGATATTGAAGGCACAGGACTTTGAAACAGCTCAGTGAAACAGAAAACCTACAGCACAATACAGGCCCTTCGGCCCACTATGCTGTGCCGAACGTGTACTTATTTTAGAAGTTACCTAGGGTTACCCATAGCCCTCTATTTTTCTAAGCTCTATCTACCTATCCAGGAGTCTCTTAAGAGATCTTATCCACCTCCACCACTGTTGCTGGCAGCCCATTCCACACACTCACCACTCTGCATAAAAAAACTTACACCTGACATCTCCTCTGTACCTACTTCCAAGCACCTTAAAACTGTGCCCTCTCGTGATAGCATTCCAGCCCTGGGAAAAAGCCTCTGACTATCCACATGATCAATGCCTCTCATCATCTTATACACCTCTATCAGGTCACCTTTCGTCCTCCGTTGCTCCAAGGAGAGAAGGCCAAGTTCACTCAACCTATTCTCATGCAGACAATCCCAATAGGCAGACCGCGGGCCAGGTCCAGATTGCAAACCAGTTCCGGACCGTAAGAACCAAATGTCTGGACTGCACTGACCCATTGGCACTTATGTGAACACACCTGTCATAACATGTAAATAAAGTGCGCGCTGCTCTAATTTATTTTAACCTCATCCCACACCGTACACTTGACCTACGCCCCCATAGAATGCGCGACCAACTGCGCGCGCTCTACAGTCCTTGACTAGACAGTGGCATGCACCAGCTACCCGCCTGTCATCTAAGCGAATTGTTACCAGCAGTAAGTCACAGATTCTAAACCAAGAACAACATGGCCTGTGCAAAAAAGCGCAAAGTCGACCAGGAAGGGAGCACATCATTGCATATGTCATGGAACCTTGCCAAAGCTAAGAAGCCATTTGCTGATGCCAAGTTGATTAAAACATGTGCAATTGTTATGGTTGGCGAAGTTTTAAGTCATGATGGGAAAACCAAGCAAATGGTTGTGGGACTATTAAAGATGGTGCCATTGTTGGGTAACAGGGCAACAAGAAGAATAGAAGTTTTAGCGGAAGAGTATTTTTCCAATCTACTCACCAATTTGGAGAAAGTAGAAGCAATATCACTAGCCATAGACTCATCCTGTGACCAAACCGATATGCAAGAGCTATCTGTGTTCACAAGATTTTTTGATGGGAAGAGCTACTTTGTTTGCTTCCTCTGCCTGGGGACAGAACTGGAGAAATAATTTTTAACAAATTGACACAGTTCTTTGAGAAGAATGGCTTGGATGTGAGCAAAATTGTGTCCGTTGTCACCGACAGGGCTCCATCAATGGTGAGACAACACAAGGGCTTGGTAAGTAGGTTTGCCACTGTTAACCCAACACTCCTGGCATTTCATTGCATTACTCACAAAATGGTGCTGTGCGCTAAACTGTGTGGGGAAATGAAAGAGGCGATGGATACGGTGACGAAACTGGTAAATTTGGTTCATGAGAGTTCCAGTCTGCAACGTCGCCTTTTCAGAGTATTGCTGGAGGAAATGTCAGTGGAACACAAAGAGCTTTTGCTGCAGAATGATGTTTGCTGGCGGAGCAAAGGCCGTGCGTTGGAGAGGGTGTGCGACCTGCGTGATGAGCTTGTGTCATTTTTATCCCGCCTACAGAGCCAAATAGCCAAAAAACTCAAGGATTTAAGAGGTTTTTAAGTGAAAACAAAGTGATGGCACATGTTCTTTTTTCTGTGTGACATCATGTCTCATCTAAATCAACTTAATCTTCAACTACAAGGCAACAACCACACTGCTGTGGACATATAAGAAGCGATTGAAGTTTTCCGGTCAAAGCTGAACCTTTTGGAGAGAGACATTCACTTTGTCAGTTCCACTTTCCACGTCCGCGGGAGCATTGCGAGAAGAACAAAATGTGGGAGGATCCAGTGATGAAGGATTTCGTGACGAGCCTGGCAGAAAACTTCAGGGAACGATTTGAAAGCTCCCCTAAACTGTCAGGTGACATTCTCCTCTTCCTGAGACAGCCGTTCTCCGTTTTGGCTGATGGCCAGGGGACTGCAGAGGCCAAAAGCCTCGTGCTTTCCATAGATGAGGCAACTCTTCAGATGGAGGTCTTGGAAATGGGAACAACTGATTTGCTCAAAGCACAACACAAGGATGTTGGGGTGAGTGACTTTTGGATCAACGTGGTTCCCCAAGCTCAACTCAAAAACACGAGAACTATTGCAATGCTCCTATTCACGCGGTTCCCCTCCACGTACATATGTGAGTCATCATTTTCTTCAATGAACTCTATCAAGAACTAGGACAGAAACAGACTCTCCAATGCACATCTTGGCCAGTGCCTCAGGATTACCACAACAAAATCAGGCCCAACATCAGAAGGATTGCCTCATCCCTTCGCTGTCACATCTCTCACTGATTGGTGAGTGAATCAATTTATTTTTGTCCATTTGTCAGTCTTACTGTTGTATAATGATATTACAACAACAATAATACTGATAATTTCATTTATAGCTACACTTCATACTTCAAATGCTACATAGCTTAATTAAAAAGAACAAATAGATTAAATGAGAGAACAGAAACAGTGGAACAGTCAGTACTTCTAAAACTCTTTGTGTGGAAGAGAAGTGATGAAGACTACCATTCTTGTAAATTCCCTATGCACCCTTTCTATAGTTTACACACCCTTTCCATAGTGAGATGACCAGAACTGAGCACAGTACTCCAAGTGGGGTCTGACCAGGGTCCTATATAGTTGCAACATTACCTCTTGGCTCTTGAACTCAATCCCATGGTTGATGAAGGCCAATGCACCGTATGCCCTCAGAGTCAACCTGCGCAGCAGCTTTGAGTGTCATATGGACTCGGACCCCAAGATCCCTCTGATCCTCCACACTGCCAAGAGTCTTACCATTAATACTATATTCTGCCATCATATTTGACCTACCAAAATGAACCTCCTCACATTTATCTGGGTTGAATTCCATCTGCCACTTCTCAGCCCAGTTTTGCATCGTATCAATGTCCCGTTGTAATGGCCGGCATCATAACCATATGCCAGAACCAGGATTGAGATCAATTCCCCAATTGTCCTTAGCCCCCTCAGCCATGATGACCCATATGCCCCCAGGACCCAGCCAGATGATGGCAATAAGGGGACAACCCCGATGACCTTATCCCCCGAGTGAAGAAATGGGCCACCCCAGCAAGCGTTGTGCCCGTGGGAGATCAGCCTGCTGTGTATTTTAACCATGGCTGACCAGGACACTGGAAGTCAAGGTGCCCCTGGGGACAGCAGAGATGCCCAGGGCCAAACTGGGGAGTCACTTCATTCTCCATGAACAATCATTTTGCTAACTGACCCTCAAAAATGTTGCCCGTTGTAAGTAGCAACCCACAAGAAGAGTCCAACATAATCCTTCAGGTAGCTGGAATTCAGCTTCCATTTATGATTGATACAGAGGCAATCACTTCCACCCTTGATCATAAGATAGTGCAGAACATGGATTCCAGCTTTCCAGGGCCACCATTGCCCTCTCGGATGTTGAGGGGTCTGAATGAACGTAACAATGTATGTGACCCCTATGGGTGGAGTATCAGGGATGGCAGTATATACCCTGGTAACTGCGGCTTCTAATATTACCCTACATATTACCCTACATGTAAATATGCTCTCTTCCCATTTGGTGGTGGAGCCTTTGACCTCTCGACAGACACAGCATCTAACTCAAGCATGACAAAATGGCTATGAGACAGCCTTACTGAGCAACCTGCTTCTGACATTTTCTCATGGCTCCTTTTAAACCTGGCCATTTCCTAATGTTGCCACTCCAGCTTACAAACAATTCTGAACAGGATTGTGTGCTGCAAATTCAATTCCTCAAAGACCAATCCCTACAGGACCCCACAATAACCTTGTATGTTGATGGCAGTTCTTCCGTGGGCCCTCAAAGCCAGAGATATTCTGGATATGCTATGGTCACAGATGACATGGTGCTCAAGCAGGCAGCCTTTGAACCAGCCGTGTCAGCACAAAAAGCTGAGTTATTTGCCCTCACTCATGCCTGCATCCTCACTGCCAACAAATGTGCAAGCATCTATACTGATTCTCAATGCGCCTTCAGGGTAGCTCATGACATGGAGCACTTTGGGAATGCTTCAGGACATCCTATTAGCAATGCTATGTTTGTATAGAATCTCCTCACTGCCTTGCAACTTCCAAAAACATTGCCCATTATCAAATACTCCACTCATACCTGCTAGACTGATTAAAATCTCCATCGGTAACACCATGGCTGATGAAGCTGTCAAAACCACAGCCCAGACACTCAAAACTATAGCCCTGCCAAAACCCCCTGCACCTCTCAGACAGCACAGGTATGCCAGACGTGCAAGTCGTACATACGTTTCAGGGGAACGCCCCTGAGGAGGAACGCAGACCATGCTCACAGATGGGCTGCAAGGAGGGTCCTGTGATGGCCCTCTGGTACACGTCTGCGGGACAGGTCTGTGTCCCTACCCGATTTCTACCAATCCTCCTTGATTATATACATACATATACTCACCTCAGAAAGGAGGGAAGGGTAAGCAGTTTGCTGCAAACATAATGGCATCCGAAATTGCAACAAGTGGCAACATAGAGGACAAAAGCATGATTTAATATGCTGTAAGAACAATGTGGGAAAGGGGACACCCTGTGTGTCAGGTGCCATTCCTCTACCTGGAGGCCCCTTTTCATGTTTGCAAATTGATTTTATTGAACTGCCTAGAGTGCATTGTTACAAATATTGCTTAGTAATCATAGATGTGTTTAGTAAATGGATCAAGGCAATCCCTGCCTTGACAGCAGCTAAAATATTGTTGCAAGAAGTGATCCCCCCGGTATGGGTTACCAGAAATATTGAGTTCAGATAACGGTCCCCACTTTTAGCAGAGTTAAATGAGGAAATCTGATGCATTATCCATCAAACAACAATTCCATCATTCTCACCATCCCCAGGCTGCAGATATAGTGGAAAGGGCAGATGGTACATTAAAAAAACAAATTGGCATAACTTACGGAGGAAATGGGGCTTAATTGGTTAATGCCCTTAGCATTATTCCATATGAGGGGCACCCTCAGAAAAAAAAACAGGATTGTCACCAGCTGAAATCATCTTTGGAAAGCCCCTAAGGACTCTGTGGGGTTCTGTGTGGCCTCCCACTCTTGATATAAATGGGCTACCTAACTAAGATTCTCTGAGCCTTACATTCACAGGTGCATCAAGCATATGAGGATGAAAATGATATGACAAGAAAAGGCGACTACCCCAATATCAAACGTGGGAACTAGGTACTAATTAAGAGCTGGAGCCATGGCAAACTAGAACAACAGAGGAAAGGACCATTCCAAGTGCTGCTCACCACACTTATGGCAGTCAAGTTGGAAGGACACCCTCGTTGGATACATATTACTGGCTAAAAAATCATGCACTAAAGAGCCTATTACGGACTTCACCATGTATTGGGCCATTGTCTTTTGCCTTCTTTTTGCAGGCTTCCAGTCAACTAGAGTCATACGTAAGGACGAGAGCATTGGCCACCAAAGACGTGGCAGCTCCCCACAGGTTAGAACCATCTTTTCTCCAAGGCCCACACAGGGAGTAGTTCCCCAAGTGCCATGTCCAAAACATCCCCTACTATCTGATTTTGCCCATAATACTTTCCTATCCCTTTGCCACAACTATGCCAAACACTAAGAAGCAGGGGAATGTTGGATATGTGCGCAAGTAGCCTTGCATGAAAAGACTATGGTACAGTTGTCAGTGATTCCCCTCAATTCTAGCGAGGAATTCCCTGCTTAGGGATTCTCTAATAACACCTGGGATAGGGAAGTCCAGAATTGCAAGGGGACCCTGAGCGATTACAAATATCAGTGTTTTGAAGGGTGGTACTCAGGTCTCTGTTGAATATGACCTCCTCCCTGAAGCTTCCAGGCCACACTTAGGTGTGCCCCGCGTTCAGGTGACAAATACCACTTGTTACTGTAATCGCCAAGGGAGACTCTTCCTGGGTAATAGCACTTGTGTCACCTATACCACTGCTGAACCACTGCATCCCTTGAATGGCATCTATTGGGATGTGGGGATAAAGCCTACTTGTGGCTACCCAGGGAAGCAGCCAATAGGTGGGACTTGCAGCCAATAGGTGGGACTTGCAGCCAACCCAGAAGAAATGGGTTCTGACGAAGGGTCTCGGCCCGAAATGTTGACTGCTCCTTTCAACGGATGCTACCCGATGCTGAGTTCATCCAGCTTTTTTGTACATCCAGAAGAAATGGAGTGGGTGCTGTTATCTAGCTTACCTAGTCCCCAACCTAAGGATAGTGCCCAAGCAGCAGTACCACCCCTGCTAGCAGAGACAGAAATGGGGAATTATGGCGGTTCTGGATGATTGCCTTCACATCTTATGGCACAGCTAGGAACTCCCAAGAAATCATTAAGCTGGCAGCTGCCCTGGAGGAATTGGCAAATGAAGCTGCCAGTGCTCTGTTAGGCACCCAGACTCAGCTGGCTGAGGTGAGTACAGAAATGTTAGCCATCTGACAAGCAGTCCTACAGAATTGTATGACTTTAGATTTTATCCTAGCTGAGAAAGGGAGAACCTGTGCTATTATTGACACAGAATGCTGCACCTATATCCCTGATGACTAACATTACATCCCTCTTCGAACACGTTGCCAAGGAGATCAACAACATTAAGAAAGTAGGGCAGGATTTACATGGGTTCAACAAAGGGTCCAAATGGTGGTCGTTTGAAGGCCTGTTTGGTAACATGGGCATGATATTGCATTTTGGCCTAATACTTATACTTATTGTTGTAATTACTGTTGTACGCTATTTTTACCCACTGATAACTCAATGCTATACTTGGTCGCTTTCTCTGTAAAAATTACTGCTTTGTTGATCACGTAATGATCAAAAGGAGGGAATAATAAAGTATGTAAAAGGATTAACACGTTAGTTAAACAATAGCAGACTGTTTTTCTGAAAGAAACCGCTGATGATTAACAGATGTGCTAATTTTGTTATTCAATGCTGAGCAATATTTCTTCTTGAAGGTAGCCAGCTAGGGTTTCAGGATTCTTATCTCCTTGTACAGTCATGTGTAGAGATAGGACAGCTCCAGTCTGTTTGAGTATTATACCTATTATAACCATTATACCTATTCTGTAATTTGTCGCTTGGTACTATCAAGCAATTGTTAAGTTTGACTCCAGCTTGGTATGTGTTAGGGTATCTGAACACTGCATCTCTTCTGTAAGGGGAATTGTTAGTTTGTGGACTGGGCAGGAACAGTCACAGACTGTTCCTGTTTAGGTGACTAACAGAGTAAGTCCTGGGTGCTTTGAATAAAAAGTTTGTATTTATACAGTCTCTCAGTGAATTTATCCGGATTTGATTTCCACAGCACATCCCTCCACTTCCTTATACAGGTCATTTACAACAATCACGAAGAGAAGGGGTCCAAGAACAGATCCCTGAGGCACACCACTGGTCACCGACCTCCACACAGAATATGACCTGTCTACAACCACTCTTTGCCTCCTATGGGCAAGCTGATTCTGGATCCACAAAGCAAGGCCCCTTGGACCCCATGCCTCCTTACTTTCTCAATAAGCCTTGCATGTGGTACCTTATCAAATGCCTTGCTAAAATCCATATTCACTACATCTACTGCTCTACCTTCATCAATGTGCTTAGTCACATCCTCAAAAAATTCAATCAGGCTCGTAAGGCATGACCTGCTTTTGAGAAAGCCATGTTGACTATTCCTAATCATATTATGCCTCTCGAAATGTTCATAAATCTTGCCTCTGAGGATCTTCTCCATCAACTTGCCAGAAGTAAGACTCACTGGTCTATAATTTCCTGGGCTATCTACTCCCTCTCTTGAATAAGGGAACAACATCTGCAGCCCTCCAATCCTCCAGAACCTGTCCCATCCCTATTGATGATGAAAAGATTAGTGCCAGAGGCTCAACAATCTCCTCCCTCGCCTCCCACAGTAGCCTGGGGTATATCTTGTCTGGTCCCAGTGACTTATCCAACTTGATGCTTTCGAAAAGCTCCAGCAGATCTTCTTTCTTAATGTCTATATGCTCAAGCTTTTCAGTCCACTGCAAGTCATCCCTACAATCGCCAAGGTCCTGTTCCATAGTGAATACTGAAGCAAAGTATTCATTAAGTACCTCTGCTATCTCCTCTGGTTCCATACACACTTTTCCACTGTCGCACTTGATTGGTCCTATTCTCTCATGTCTTATCCTCTTGCTCTTCACATATTTGTAGAATGCCTTAGGGTTTTCCTTAATCCTGCTCACCAAGGCTTTCTCATAGCCCCCTCTGGCTCTCATAATTTCATTCCTAAGATCCTTCCTTGCTAGCCTTATGATTTTCTAGATCTTTATCATTACCTATTTTTTTGAATATTTCATAAGCTTTTCTTCTCGACTAGATTTTCAACAGCCTTTTGCACACCATGGTTACTGTACCCTACCATCCTTTCCCTGTCTCATTGGAACATACTTATGCAGAATGTCACACAACTATCCTCTGAACGTTTGCCACATTTCTGCTGTACATTTCCCTGAGAACACCAGTTCCCAACTTATGCTTCCAAGTTCCTGCCTGATAGCTTCATATCTCCCCTTACTCCAATTAAACATTTTCCTAACGTGTCTGTTCTGTTCCTATCCCTCTCCAATGTTATGGTAAAGGAGGTAGAATTATGATCACTATCTCCAAAATGCTCTCCCACTGAGAGACCTGACACCTGACCAAGTTCATTTCCCAATACCAGATCAAATACAGCCTCTCCTCTTGTAGGCTTATATACATATTGTGTCAGGAAACCTTCCTGAACACACCTAACAAACTCCACCCCATCTAAACCCCTTGCTCTAGGGAGATGCCAATCAATATCTGGGAAATTAAGATCTCCGACCACGACAACCCTGTTATTATTACACCTTTCCAGAATCTGTCACTCTAGCTGCTCCTCGATGCCTCTGTTACTATTGGGTGGTCTCTAAAAAAAGCACCCAGTAGAATTATTGACCCCTTCCTGTTCCTAACTTCCACCCACAGAGACTTAGTAGACAATTCCTCCACAACTTCCTCCTTTTCAGCAGCCCTGACACTATCTCTGATCAACAGAGCCATGCCCCCACCTCTTTTGCCTCCCTCCTTGTCCTTTCTGAAACATCTAAAACCTGGCACTTGAAGTAGCCACTCCTGCCCCTGCACTATCCAAGTCTCTGTAATGGCCACAACATCATAGCTCCAAGTGCTGATCCAAGGTCTAAGCTAATCCACTTTGTTCATGATGCTTTTTGAATTAAAATAGACACATCTCAAACCATCAGTCTGAGCGCATCCCATCCCTTCTCTTTTACCTGCCTATCTTCCCTCTCACACTGCCTACAAGCTTTCTCTATTTGTAAGCCAACAGCCCCTTCCTCTGTCTCTTCAGTTCGGTTCCCACCCCCAAGCAATTCTAGTTTAAACTCTTCTTAATAGCCTTAGCAAACCTCCCTACCAGGTTATTGGTCCCCCTCGATTCAAGTGCAACCTGTCCTTTTTGTACAGGTCACGCCTGCCCCAATAGAGGTTCCAGTCATCTAGAAATCTGAATCCCTGCCCCCTGCTCCAATTCCTCTGCCATGCATAACTTAGTTAATTTTATCATTGTTAAGGAAAAGTTCAGATGTATTCTGAATTGGGGTAAGGACAGTCTTGCTATTGGCTGAGATATGATCAAACAATAAATGAGGATCAACTCTGAAGCCAAATCAGTGGAAATGTTCAAAGAGAAAATAACAGGGCTCAGGTCAAATATGTTCAGTGAGCTAGGACTTTTCTCTTGGGAGTGATTTGATGATAAGAGGCAGAGGATGGGGTGGACAATGTACCATTTTCGCAGGGCAGCAGTAGCTTATACAAGAGAATATCCTTTTAAAGTGAGTAGTGGAAAGTGACATACCAGTAGTAGGAGTTTTGTATAGATTTGTTGGTGCCTGTAACAATCTGCTGAAGGTGGTGGTGGCTGATACATTAGTGTCCTTTAAGACTCCTAGATAGGTACATGGATGAAAGGAAAATTGAGGGTTACGGGTTGTGTGAGAGGAAAGTTTAGATTGGTCATGGAGTAAATTAAAACGTGGGCCAAATTTCCTGCACTGTGCAATACTGTTCTATGTTTACCACAGACCTATCTTCACTATTTTTAAATTTCCCTCCACTGGGAAGAAGACTAACCACCCCTCACAAATGTATAAACCACCGACACTCCAGAGTAGATGAACCTAGTCTCTCTTTATAATTCAAGCCCTCCAATTGCTGTTATATCTGTGTGAATCTGCATCCCTTCCAGTTTACTGACATCCTATGAATGGACAACTACACAATTGTATCATCTCACCAACGTAGTTTACACTGTAATATGATGTCCAAAGGTTTGTAACTGAATGCCCTAACTGACAAAGGCAAGGCTGGTTTAATATAATCACAACCACTTTTCCACCACCTCACTTAAACTCCACTTGAATTATTTGATTGAACTATGTTCATTTAACATTTGAATTAACATACTGAAAACCTGAAAAATAATTTGCAACACTCAACCCTTAATATTAAAAAAAATGATTAATTGAAGGACTGTCAGAAGTAAGTGTCTTAAACTTCTGGCAGTGATTTTTTTGCATACTCTTGCATCTTTAATATTTCAAATATATGTTAGGAACAGAAAGTGAGATAAATTAGAATCTATAAATCTAGAATTAATTATTTGCAGGAAGTATTGCTCTGTGTATTGGTAGCAACTGTCCACTCGGCTGATGCTCGTTTGTTCTGTTAACCAGTAACTCAAAAGCGTATAACAAAGTGTTCATCATTAGTGTGTACTGAGTGAGATTTAGCATTGTCTAAAATGAACTGTAAAGTACTGGAGATTTGTTATGTGAGTAGGCAGAACTGCTTTCTTTGATCTTTTTTTCTGATTTGAAGATGAATGCTGCACAGAATATTGTTATTCTGTCCTCAGCAATGTTTTGCTTAGCACACAACTATCAACCAAATGTCTTCCTTCTGCAATTTGTTACTAATTTTATAATTGAAACAAGCAGATAGTTAAAGGCAGGTAAGTTGGCACTTTGCAACTTTCAATCAGTGCAGAAAATTACATCACTGAGATAAAACATGTTAGCATTGGAAAAGCATTATATAAACAATGAATAAAGAAGAGTATGATATGATAGAATGTATGATAAAACATATAAAAGAATCTGTGATATAAATTTAATTACACTGTCATTAAATAATTGTGGTAACTATTTCTCCAAAGCAAATATAAATGCTTATGCAAAAGGACACCTCCTAGCCCTTGTAGAGACAAATGCCTGACTTTACACCAAGGATAATCTTTAATGCCTTTTGTGGCACTACCAATGAACTTATTGGGAGGCACCTCAAAACAGGGCACTATGAGCAATTGTGGGCCATCAGCAGCAGCAGCAGAATAGTATAACACTAATCTGCAATCATGTAGTCTTCCATATTCCTCACTATAACATCATCTCAAACCAGTGGTCAGTCCTGGTTCAATGAGGAGTGTGTATGCTGGGAGCAACACCAAATACAGCTGAAATAAGATCTGAACTTGCCAAAGATACAACACAGATTGACAGATCTGTAAAACATTGAAAGCAACACTGAATATAACTAACTAATCCTATAACCAAATAATCAAATCAGAAATTTAGAGTCCTAGCACTTTAATCCAAAACTGATCCAATCATGGATGAAAAAGCTGAATTCCAGAGGTGAGATGAAAATGAATTCTGTTAACATCAAAACTGCCATTAACTGAACGTGACATGAAAAATCTTTGGTATAACTGAAATTATCGTGTATAAGGGGAAACCATCTGTTTACTGGAGTTGTACCATACTTAACAGAAGAAAATCATGGTTGTTTTGAGAGGTGGAGGGTTGGGGGGGTGTCAGTATCTTAACTCCAGGATAAAGTTGTAAAAGATCTTCAGGCCGGCTGAACCATCTTCATCTACTTCTTTAGTAACCTACCTTCTTTCCTCCATAATGTCAGTCATAAATTGGAATAATCACTGATGTTTGGATACTTTATTAGAAAATGAAGCAGTACTTAATTATCTGCAGCAGGACTTGTACAGCATTCAGGTATAGGCTAATAAATACCAAGTAACATTCATGCTATTCAAGAGTCACATAATGGCAAGGGAAATTGAGTTCGCTGTAGCATTCTGGCAGCCGGGGTGGGGGTAGGGTCACCATTAACCATACATTAGTTAGACCAGGCACATAAATATTGTGTGTGTTATTAAAAGGTCAGCATTTATCCATCAGCCCTAATTGCCTTTAAAGGTAAAGGGGAATGGCCCTAACCCAATTCAGTGAATCAACTCCAACAGTAATACTTCATGGGCAGCTTTATTCTAATGGATGAGTGAGAACATAAAAAAGAGAAATTACTTCTAAAGAAAATGATTTTTGACTTGTGTCAACTTTGCAGATCTAAGTCAAGATTTCTCTTGGTGACAAGGATAAAGCTTTATTTTAGCCAAGCACTTAAACGGCTTGGAAAAAGTCAAAGTAGTCTGTGGGAAACAACATTTCACACACTGATTTAATCTTTACTGTCTCCATTTCAACTATTGGCTACTATTAAAAATTCTCCCATTTGAATTTGTGAAATATGAATTGATTTAGAAATGCAGTTAAATTATAAGTGCGGCAATCTAGAGGTTTAGAACAAAGGTTTAGGGCCTCAAGTTGAAGTGGTGAATTTCAGAATCAGGTTTAATACCATCATATCCCTTGATATTTGTTAACTTTGTGGCAGCAGTACAATGCAATACATGATAAATATAGGAAAAATTAATTACAGTAAATATATTTGTATATTAAATAGTTAAAATAAGTGGTGTAAAAACATAAAGAAGTAGTGAGGTAGTGTTCATGTATTCAATGTCCATTCAGAAATCAGATGGCAGAGGGGAAGAAGCTGTTCCTGAATTGTTGCGTGTGAGTCTTCAGGCTTCTGTACCTCCTTCCTGATGGCAACAATGAGAAGACGGCATGTCCTGGATGACGAGGCTCCTTAATAATGGACACTTTCTTCCTGAGGCACTACTCCTTGAAAATGCCTTTGAGACTATGGAGACTAGTACCCATGATGGAGCTGACTCATTTTACAACTTTCTGCAGCTTACTTTAATTCTGTGCAGTAGCCACCCCCCCCCACCCCCACCCCCATACCAGATGGTGATGCAGCCAGTTGGAATGCTCTCCAAAGTACTTATGTAAAGTTTTTGAGTGTTTTAGGTAACAAACTAGATCTCCTCAAACTCCTAATGAAATATAGCCACTACCTTGGCTCCCTTATAGCTGCAACAATATGTTGGGGCCAGGTTAGGTCCTCAGAGATATTGACACCCAGGACCTTGAAATTGCTTCCTTTCTCCACTTCTGATTCCTCTATGAGGATTCGTTCATGTTACCTCTTCTTACCCTTTCTGAGGTCCTCAACTAACGTTGAGTACAAAGTTGTTGCTATGACACCACTCACCTAGCTGGTATATCTCACTCCTGTGTGCCCCCTCATCAGTTTCTGAGATTCTGCCAACAATGGTTGTATCATCAGATGGCATTTGACCAGTGCCTAGCCACATAGTCATGGGTGTAGAGAGAGTAGAACAGTGGGCTAAGCACAGAACCCTGAGGTACATCAATATTGATTGTCAGCAAAGTGGAGATGTTATTACCAACACATGCATTTTGTGGTCTTTTAATGAGTTCCCTGGTGCAGGGGCAGAATCTAAATAATCTAGGATTTCAATTTTGTTTAACCTACCCATACTCTGCAAAACATTTAACAGCATTGCTCTTGCATTTTATGTGTGCATCCACTAAGACAACACTGCCAGGCATGATGCCAACTACTCCCCACTTCCAAGCCCAGTCTGCTGGCTTCAATATCTGCAACTGCATTCCCCCCCCCACCCCCCCCAACAGGCACACACACCCAAAACTCACCCCCTAGACATTGGCCTGCTACCTCAAGATCACAGTTCTGGGAACTTTATTCCCAAACTTGAATTCAAGCAGGTCTTTCACTTCTCCAAATTGTGCACTAAATGGAAACTGCTTAGCTGAACTAGAACATGTTCCAGAATGTTCTTATAAATAACACTGCAGCCTGGGGAGTAGGTATGTTGAGAGCGTTGATGTGCATTGAGTGGCCAAAACAATGTGACCTAATTTCCAAGCTAACACGTGAAACAAAAAACTGGTCAAAGAGATTAATGTCATCCCACATGCAAGTGGCATGTGGGAAGTGTACTATTGGCACATACTGCAGATCATTTGCAATTGATGACTAGTTAACCAACCAAAAGTGGGCAGATACAAATGTGATGCACAAATGCACACACTTCCTTGCCAATAGAGGTGAAATTTGAAACCATCTGGCCCAAATGCAGCTGCTAAAGCAGCAGGTTAATTCTCTGTAGTCAAAGATTTATGATTGTGGAATATCAAAAGATTAACAGCACCTTTCCCAGTAAGACAGTAGCCCATTCATTATGCTATTCTTCAGAACAATGTCATATACCTCCTGGAAATATCTCCAATGACAACATGTCTAACTTGTGTAAGATGCTAAGATATTTCATCCTAAATTAATCCCATAAACTTGGATCAATCTCATACATTTTAACTGTACAGTACATTAACTACCCAGGTAGTTAATATTATTGTGCCAAGTTTTTGTTTCTAACCTCTGTTATTTACTTCTTATTTAATTCTACCTTTTCATTATCTGCACGTTTGATATTTAATAGCTGCTAAGTATAATTCTAAGGCTGTAATCAATTGTCCTTGAAAGGGTTAATTCATTCTTTCACTTGTTAGTGCACGATTTGATAGGATGATGGTAATGAGAATAGGTAAAGACTCTGAAATATTTGATGTAATATAAACTTAGAAGGAAATTTATTGGTTATTGTCTCCCAAAGATATAATGCCCCTTAGTTGGTAAGGAGTTAAGTGCACTAAGAATTCATCCTTGCCTCTTATTGTAAGAATATGGAACCCAGTGTTCTTACAATTCTTGCATCAATATTTTTAAACAATACCAAAAATCTCCAGATTTTGTCCCATTGTTTATTTTAACTATCAATCTGTACAGTATGTATTTTTCTGTTATTAAATAAACCAATATGTTGCTACGTTTGTGATGCACGATTGAATAGATTTCTATTATTATTTGCACAATCACCAAATCACAATGTAGAATGCAAAGTATATTCCTTTTGCATGTTAAAAAAATCTAAGCATAAAATACTCAGTTCAATATATTCATAGAAGCTGGCATTTGCATTAAATGTTGGCCTTTCCTTCCTCTTCACATCAAACTCATATCCTTGTTGTTCACAGCCTTGTAGTTTCAAACTGCCAAAATCCTCCTTCATTTGTCATTTTTATAACTAATGGATTCAAAGTTCAAAGTAAAGTTATGATCAAAGTATCTGTATATCACCATATACAGCCCTGAGATTCATTTTCATGAGGGTCTGCTCAATAAATCCATAGTAGAATAATAATCATAAAAGAATCAATGAAAGATCGCATCAACTTGAGTGTTCAACTAGTGTGCAAAAGACAACAAACTGTGCAAATAAAAAAAGAAAGACATAGTAATATTAAATGAATATTGAGAAAATGAGATGAAGAGTCCTTAAAAGTGAGTCCATAGGTTGTGGAAAGATTTCAGTGCTGGGGCAAAGTGAAGTTATCCCCGGTGGTTCAAGAGCCTGATGGTTGAGGGGTAATAACTGTTACTGAACCTGGCAGTGTGAGTATAAGGCTCCTGTACTTTCCTCCTGATAGGAGCAATGAGAAGAGAACCTATTCTGGATGGTGGGGGAGCCTGATGATGGATACTACTGTCCTGCGACAATGCTTCATGTGGATGTGCTGAATGAGGAGAGGGTTTTACCTGTGATGGACTGGGCCTTATCCATTACTTTGTGTAGAATTTTCTGTTCAAGGGCATTGGTGTTTCTATACCAGTCCATGATGCAGCCAGTCAATGTACTCTCCACCATACCCCTAAGAGAAGTTTTGTCAACACTTTTGATATCATGCTGATTCTAAAAAAATCATTAGAAGGGAAAAGATGATGTATGAAAGCAAGCTAGCAAACAATACCAAAGTGGATAGTAAAAGCTTTTTCAAGTATGTAAAAATTAAAAGAGAGATAAGAGTGGATATAGGAATGTTAGAAAATGAGACCAGAGAAATAATGGGGGCCAAGGAGATGGTGGATGAGCTAAATGAATATTTTGCATTAGTCTTCACTGTGGAAGACACTCACAGTGTGCCAGATTTTGAAGGGCGTGAAGGAAGAGAAGTGAGTACAGCTACTGTTACAAGGGAGAAAGTGCTCAAAAGCTGAAAGACGGAAGGGTACATAAGTCACCTGGACCTAATGAACTGTATCCTAAGGTTCTGAAGGGGGTAGGGGTAGAGATTGTTGAGGCATTAGTACTGATCTTCCAAAAATCATTGGACTCTGGCATGGTGCCAGAGGACTGGCAAATTGCAAAGGTCACTTCACTCCTTAAGAAAGGAGGAAGGCAGCTGAAAGGTAATTGTAGACCAGTTAGCCTGACCTCAGCGGTTGGGAAAATGTTGAAGTTAATTGTTAAAGATGAGGTTATGGATTACATGGTGACATGGGACTATATAGGACATAGTTTCCTTAAGGGAAAATCTTGCCTGACAAAATTGTTGGAATTCTTTGAGGAGATTTCACATAGGAGAGATAAAGGGGATGTAGTGGATGTTGTATATTTGGACTTTCAGAAGGCCTTTGACAAGGTGCCATGCATGAGGCTACTTACCTAGTTACATGGCATTATAAGAAAGTTACTGGCATGGTTAGAGCTTTGGATAATTGGTAGGAGGCAGCAAGTGGGAATAAAAGGATCCTTTTCTGGTTGGCTGCCAGTGATGTTCCACAGGTGACGGTGTTGGGACCGCTTTTTTTTATAGTATTTATCAATGATATAGATGATGGAATAGATGGCTTTGTGGCCAAGTTTTCAAAATTTCAAAGGTACATTTACAAAGTAATATCAGAAAAATGTATACAATATATATCCTGAAACACTTTTTCTTCGCATCCATCCATGAAAACAGAGGAGTGCCCTAAAGAATGAACGACAGTTAAATGTTAGAACTCCAAAGTACCCCCTGGCTCCCCTCTTTCTGGCACATAAGCAGCAGTAAGCAACAAAACCCCCCCACCCCCTCCAAAAAAAGCATCAGCACCGGTTACAGTGCACTCAAGCATGAGCAAAGCAACAGTAAAGATAGACTTGCAGTTACCCCAAAGACTACATTGTTCACCCTGCATTCGACATAGCACAGCTTTCTCTCTCCCTAATAAGGGAGAAAGAGGTGTCTCCGTTTTCACAGCAAGCAGGGAGACATATCAAATGACTCATTGGTTTACAATAATAAAAGTCCATTACATCGCTTTTTCCAAGCTCTGTGCTCAAAGTTTCAGGGCACACAGCCATAAATATTCCAAATCCCTCAACGACACACAGGTCTCCTGCCATGACATCGACCTTTGATCCGCCCATTTCCAGAGCCCCAACAGGCAGTTATGAAACTCCAAGAGCAGGTCCCATGAGAGTTTGCAGATGATACGAAGATTGGTAGAGGGGCAGGTAGCGTTAAGGAAATGGGTAGGTTGCAGAAGGACTTAGATTAATGAGCACGAGAGTGGCAAATGAAATACAATGTTGTAAGATGCATGGTCATGCATTTTGCTGGAAGAAATAAATGTGCAGACTACTTTCTAAATGGGGAGAAAATACAAAAAATCTGAGATGCAAAGAGACTTGGGAGTCCTTGTGCAGAACACCCTAAAGGTTAACTTGCAGGTAGAGTTGGTGGTGAGGAAGGCAAATGCAACATTAGCATTCATTTCAAGAGCAAGTATGTGATGCTGAGGCTGTATAAGGCACTGTTGAGAACTCTCCTTGAGTATTGTGAACAGTTTTGGGCTCCTCATCTAAGTAAATATGTGCTGGCATTGGAGAGGGTTCAGAGGAAGTTCACGAGGATAATTCCGGGAATGACAGGTTTATCATATGAGGAACATTTGATAGCTCTGCGTCTGTACTCACGGGAATTTAGAAGGATGAGGGGGGATCTCATTGAAACCTTTTGAATGTTGAAAGGTCTAGACAGAGTAGATGTGGAAAGGATGTTTCCCATGGTGGACGAATTTAGGATGAGAGGGCACAGCCTCAGGATAGAGGGGTGCCCTTTCAAAACAGTGATGCAAAGAAATTTCTTTAGACAGAGGGTGGTGTATTTGTGGAATTTATTACCACCGGCAGATGTGAAGGCCAGTTCGTTGGGTGTATTTAAGGCAGAGTTGATAGGTTCTTGATTGGACATGGCATCAAAGGTTACAGGAGAAGGCTGGGGAGTGGGGCTGAAGAGGAGAGAAAAGAATCAATCATGATTGAATTGCGGAGCAGACTTGATGGGCCAAATGGTCTAATTCTGCTCCTTAAGATTGTATCTTCATAAACTCCTAAGGAAGAATTTACACTGCTGTGCTTTCTTCTTTGTTGCACTTATGGGTATATTAATTTAAAAGACAGCTAGATTTTGTATTTACTGCTTACAAATGTAAAGTTACTACACTACAGTGTATACTAAAAGCTCACAGTTTCAGTATATCATTCCCCTTTTTTTTTGCCAGAAAGGCCATTTTTTAAAAACAGATGACCAGAAAGGAAGAGCAAGTAGCCATGTATCAGGTAAAGGATTCAGATCCCTATTTTCTGTCCTATTATTCAATGGCATCTTTTCAGTTTGTTAATATTCAGTCAAGTACCATTTTGAAGTAGAGCTGGATGACTAATTGACCTGAATTTGAATGGTTGATTTTAAAGGTTGGTTTAGCTCTTCAGTGGCTCATTGTGTAGTCTATATGTGATGTGGTATGGTCTAAGCCAGGGGTTCCCATTTTGGGGTCTACAGATCCCGTAATAGTATTGGTCCATGGTACAAAACAGGTTGGGATCACCTGGTCTAAACCAAAATGATTTTGCTCTTTTCTTGTTCTGTAGTAAATCTCAAATAGTCTAACAGAAAGAATTTTTTGATGGATCCGCAGAGACAGATGCATTGGCAGTATTCCCACCTCCACTACTATGGAACACTCATCATCAATCCTGTCCATTAATCTCTTGTTGTTTGGTTGCACCATCATCATATATAGATTCCACCAAGGAAATAAGCAAAAGTTAAGCTATATAAATTTATCTTACAGAGAATGTAATGAACTGGGAGCAAATGTCTTGGAAATAAAGTTGCTGAATGACATAGTGTTGATTTCTTAGAACATGAGTCATATATTCAGGATATTAAAAGATCTTTTTTTTTCTCAAGGCAAATGGTCACAAATAATTGGAAATCTGCAGATGCTGGAAATTCAAACAACAACACACACAAAATGCTGGTGGAACACAGCAGGCCAGGCAGCATCTATAGTAAGAAGCGCTGTCGACATTCGGGAGAGGTCCTGACAAAGGGTCTCGGCCCAAAACATTGACAGCACTTCTCACAAATAATTCCAACTATTTTTCTGAATAGTTTAATTTTTAAAAATTTGGTTGATTTAAATGTTACAAGATAATGATTCCAGTGAACTACCTGATAACAGAAAGATCTTAAGCCCACACTTTAATAATAATACAAACTTTTCCAAGTCACTTCATGAGGTTTGTAGGTCTAAAGGGATCAAGGAGTATGGGGAGAAAGCAGAAACTGGTACTGAACTTGGATATTCTGTTGTGATGATATTGAACCAAAGAGCAGGCTTTGTTTACTCCTGCTCTGATTTTCTGTGTTTGTAAGTTGTTCTACTGGTCATGTGATGTAGAAGGGCAATAGGATATTAAATGCCTGACCTACTATACACCTGACCACAGTCACCTAGCACTTTCCATAGAAGGAGCAATACGTCTCTACACTACATTCCTTACCACCATTCAAGTTTCTAAAAAGCCTTACCATGCGAGAACTTGTGCTCCTCTTTCAACCTAGTCTACTGTATTATGTGCTTGTGATGTAAGCTCCTCTACATCAAGACTAATAGACTAGGTGAACTTCTAGTGAAACCATCTGCACTCCATTCTCAACCATTATCTTGAGCTTCTGGTTGAATGCCATCTTAACTCCCTTTCTTATCCCCATGTTGACTGTCAATTCTCAGCCTTCTCCAGTGTCCTGCTGAGGCCAAACACAAACAAATGCACAGCACTTCATATTCCACTTGGAAAACCCAAGCACTGTGCTGCAGACATTGTATTTTCCAGTTTAAGATAGCCAACACCCTCTGTACTCCTTACCCATTCCCACAAGTCCATTCACATTCTCTCTGCCCTTGTTTACCCTTTTACACCTCCCCGACAACCAGGGTTTCTTATTTCTTGGTTCACCTTTCCTATCTACTTCCCTCACCCAGTTCCATGTGCTGTCACAGTCCCGATCATTAATTCCCTATCTCGCTCCTAATTTCCTTTGCTTGTGCCACCATTCTAACCGTTAATTTCCCAATTGCTTCTAATTCTCTCTGATGATGGCACACCTGGTTTCTATCAAGACTGGCAGCATAAGAACCCCGACGTCACAACCACTAGTCACCAGATCGTTGGTTTTGCCTGTGTGGTGACTAACAGTTCCCGGCTGCTTAAGACCATGTCTTCTAAGTTTTGCTCCAGTTTCAAGGTTTATCTATGAAGCTCCATCTCAAGATCTCTCCTGGTTGCTGTTCAACGTTCACGTCCGCATAAGCATCTCAATCTCCGTGCCTGTGTCCTGCACTTGGGTTCACTTCAGTCACTCATTGCAACATGTGCCTGTTATCTCTCTCTGTTTGTTTCCACCCATCAGTTACCACACTTTGTCTCAACACTGCTCTTTCCTACCCCCTCCCCAATCTGGTCGATTTGAACCAGACTGAGAACCACATTGAACCCACGAATACCACCTCACTATTTTATTATTTTTGCACTACTTTAACTATTTAATATATATTAATACTGTAATTCGTTACAAGTTGACAAATTTCACGACCTTTGCCGGTGATATTTAACCTGGTTCTGATTCTGCCCAGAACCTCTCCCCATTTGGTTCAATCTATTTGGAGCCGCTGGCTCCTCACCTCTTTAAACTGGTTATCTTCGCTCTGCACTCTCAAATCTGGTGTAGGAGCTCAGCCAGAATAATTGGCCATCCCTTTCGCACTACAGATACCACCCGATCTGCTGATTCTTCCTGCGGTTTAATTTTTGTTCCAGATTCCAGCATTTGGAATCCACGTCTTTTAAACTTTACCCCCATACCGCAGGTGTTTTAAGACCAGATAAGCCGATCTGCGGAAGAGTTTTCTCACCGGGGGGGAGGGGGGAGGAACTCGAATAACATTCAAAAAATAGGCGGTGAAATATCATGGAATAGAAAGCTATGGGCCAAGAGTTGGTTAATAGGATTAAGATGGATACTTCTTTGACGGAGTCGCTTGTTTCAGTGCTTGGTTACTCTTACAAACAAATAAACACGCCGATGCGTTGTTGCTGGATTCTCCGGCGAACGGCTGAGAAAATCCAGCACCATTCTCTGTGTGACATGCGCTGGGGGGACGATCCTGTGATCCACCCCTATTCTTGTGAGCGGCCACAGCCCGAGTTTCTAGGACAACCTCTGCGAACAGTTGGGGATGCGCCGCGCTCGCGTTTCAACGAGCACTCTCTGGCAACCAGGCAGAGAGGCGAGCGACGGAGCGGCTACAACTTTGATGGGGTCCAATCGTCCTCTGCAATGCAGCCCGTGCAAAGCAAGCTTGGGAAAGTAGAGTTGAATCGGGAGGTGGCCGGGAAGGGAGTTTTCATCAAAGATATTTGAAACGTGCCTGAGTTTAGCTTGCTGGAGGAAACAGGACCGAATTACCCATCAACCTCTGGTTTCAGTCGGTGGATCTTTTTCATGCCGTGCAATTTATCATCGAGGGTAGGTTCCGATTTTTGCAACTTGTCTCCGTATTTCCCAAACTTCTTGCCATTTCCATGGTGTCCCTCCTTAGTTACTAACCTTGTTTGTAAACGACCCCTGTTGCTAAAGCTGGGTGTGCCGAGATTAAAGTTTCCTATCATCAGATCTGTGTGCAACATATGGATGTAATTTTACGCAGAATTCCTGCAGATATAACAGTAAGAGTGTGCTGTTCATACTAGTAACTGCGAAAGTTGAGACAGCAGTAACGAAAGAGTCATGCCATAAAACGAAATAAAAACGCTCTTTAAATACAGATCTTAATTACTGCCGAGCACAAATCAATTCTGACCTCTACATTGTCTCCTTTGTGCGGCAAAAGAAGAACAGAAATGCGAATTTCTTCCAGAACAATTTTTAGCTACAGGCAACCCACAGAATGTTGGAGGAACTCTGCAGGCCAGGCAGCATCTGTGGGAAGAAGTAGAGTCGACGTTTCGGGCCGAGACCCTTCAGAAGGACTGGTGAAGGGTCTCGGCCCGAAACGTCGACTACTCTTCTCCACAGATGCTGTCCGGCCGGCTGAGTTCCTCCGGCATTTTGTGGGTGTTTGGATTTCTCGCATCTGCAGAGTTTCTCGCGTCTGTGTTTTAGTTTTATGGCTTGATTGGTGATTCTTCTAGTAACCGGGTTTAAAATAGAGCAAAGGAGGTGAAAGAAATTAAGCTGCATTAATATAGCCGGCTATTGCGGACAGGGTGAAGTTGGCACCTCTGTGTCGTACTGTACTTAGTTTTCAGTGGTTTTCCCCGCGATCGTATACATACATAGGTTGTCCAGCAGGTAGAGACATCTATCATATTTTTGATCTCTATCAGGATATTGATTAATCAGGATATTCAATATATCTCCAGGGACAGCTCTTCTTCGGTTAGATCTTTTTGGCTTTATTATCTCCAGACTTGCAAACTCCAACCATTCTTAGCCGGCCTCCATTCCTCCTCATTCATAAACGTCACTCGTCCAAAACACTCATGCCAAATCCAATCAGCCCTGCTCTTCCAACTCGTCGTTTAAACGTCACCAATGTTTCCATTGTGTTCACGTACGTGCCTGAAGTTTCTACCAGCGGTGCAAGTCTCTGGGACGGATCTCAGTGCTCTTCCGGTTTTGATCTATATCGCTGACTTTCAATTCGTCGATCACTTCTGGAGTCGAATTTACCGCTGAGATTTCCTCCCTGAATATCACCCGCCTCTTGCTCACTTTGCATCTTCAAGACAATTCCTTAAACCTCACTTTTCGTCCTCTCTTGTAACTCCCTATAAATTCAGTTAGAAATTTTGTGTGGCAATGCTCTTGTGAAATCCTTGGCATGTTATATTCTGTGAAAGGGCTACATTGGTAGCTGCATATTATGCAAGGGAGGACAGTTTTTATAAAAGATTGGCAATTTTGCAACTATATTTCACTGTCTGGGAACATTCTGAGCACACAGTATCTGTACTAGATTGGTGCTAACACAAAAATATGTGGTATAAACTGTATTCTGAAAACAATTGTGGTGCCTTTGTAACATTTTGATTAGTATGCATCAGGTAAAAGCAGGAAAAACACAAGTCTACATTATCCCTCACATTTTCCTTTCAACCCTTCCATACAAAGTAATCAAAATACTTCTGCTGCTCCATTGAGTCATTCCTGTCACACACCCACACACCTTGTGACATTTTAGTAAATATTGCTGTAGTTCAGCTTCAAATTAATTGTCATGGGGATACATAAAAAGGGCATGAATTCCACAAAAAATGTTCTTTTGTGCTGTAGCAACACAATATATTATAAACATGACCTACATAAATTAACATAAAGTGTACATAATTTACATGACAAAAATAAACACAAGGACATTAGTGCAACTTGAGGGAGAGAAAATTGATGTGTAGTCTGAAGCGGTATTAGAGTTTCACAAGTTGGTTCAAGAATTTGAAAGCACTAAGGAAAAGCTGTTGTTGAACCTTGTGGTGTGGGTCTTCAGGCTCCTGCATCTCCTGCCTGGTGCAGCAATGAGAAAAGGGCATGATGATGGGATCTTTTATGGAGGATGTAGTGCTGATCGTTACAGAATTTGCATCTGTTGTCTTTTGTCTTCTCCACTGTGAAATGAATTTGATTAAATTTGGATCTTTAATGGTTGAAAAGTGGGAACCAAACCTCTGAAAATCTGGACAATAATTCAAATACAAATCATCAGATTGAAATCAAAGATATCTGGCCCAGGAGATAGTCTGTACTGTCAAGAAAATTGTGGATTTCATGGATTTATATTGCACAAAGTTGCTTCAAAATAATTGTTTGCTGTAGCATTAAAAATGCCTTAAAACACTCCTGGTAATGTAAACTTAAGTGTGATCATTTGTTAAAGATTACAGTATGCATAATTCATCTGTAGAGTCTGACCTAAGTTATTGTGTGTTACAGGTGTTCCCCCTTTACAAAGGTAGAGAGTTCCTATGAAACCTTTCTTAAGCCGAAATGGCATGAGGCAAAAAACCATTAATTTATATGGGAAAAATTTTCGTAAAAGCAAATCCTCTTTGTAATGCAAAAACAGGTTATTAATGTAGGTCTTTTGTAAAAGCAAAGTGGCATAAAGTGAACATTCATAAAGTGGGGGACACCTGTATACATGCTATATGTACTACTGTGCTTTACATCCTGGTTCGGAGAAACGTCTCGCATGACAATATGCATGTACATGGTAGTTAAAGGAAAATAAATGACTTGAATTGACTTGAATCCCTAATCATTTTAAACTTTCCCAAAGGCTGTAAATGAGAATAACACCACTGTGTTAGATATGTAAACAGAGTATTCAGTCCACCCATACATTGTGTAAATCTGAGAGATGCATTCAAGTGACAATGACGGCATCTACTTAGGCAAGCATCCAATAGCACTGTTCTGTGTGTATAAACAAACTACAGTTGGTGATTTGTATCATCATTTATGTTACAGTGCTAAGTTTTGTATCATCACTGTAATACAACATTCTGTAACTTTATATTGACTGGTGGAAGACTTGGATGTATCATTACAGCTGGTTACAACCAAGTTCTTATGACTAATATCATAAACAGTTAAAATGATTAGTTTTTAAAAATTATAGTGAATTTAAAGTGCCAATGTTTACTTCCTGTATATATAAGTAATATATCCTTTAAATAGATTTCATTTAGAATAGAAATTCTAATTTCATTGTTAATATAAAATTATAGACGTCAATGTGCCCAGGGTACATAAATACAACAGAAATATTGGCATGCTGTGTCTGAGATGGAGCTGTAGATGGTGCTGAAATTACTTTTTTATAAGGCACATTACTTTTACGGTGCATTTAGTCTCACAAATTAACAACGTGAAACCTGGAACAACAGTGATAATTGAAGTATCTTGTTAATTCAAGGGAAAAAAGGGCATTTAAAATTACATGAAATAATAGTGTCATCATAAACCAGGCAAGTTGAATACTGAAAAAGTTAGGGATAACAAATTCAAATCCTTGAATAATGAATGTGAAGGACTGATATTTATAAAACATTTTACGTAGAACTATTTCAGAACGTGCATCAATATGAAACAATTCCCTCTTGACAGCTAAAGTTGTGGGAGAAAAAATGATAGTGAATGAGATTACATACTCTTAGATATTGCTGGCAGTATAGAATTCTAACTGCAGTACAATGACAACATTGTTTTGAGCAACAGACCCTGCATTCAGCAAAACCAAATGAGATGTGATGGCAAAATGGAGTATAGAAACTGTCAGAGATGATGTCACTGGTGGTATCCATGAACAGATTCGAGACAGAAACCTCTCTCCAACTGATACAAGACGATGATTAAATAGAAACTTAACTAAGGAACCAATGTTTTCACTGTAGGCACACTCTGCCAGCACAAATTTTATTTAATGTTGATATAAATTTTCTACAAAGAGAATTGAAAGTCAATTAATGTCTGCTCCAAGAATAGCACTTTAATTCATTTAATTTTCCATGACATCATAATACCTGCTGTTTGATTCATTTTAATGTTTAATAGATTACTCAGGGTAAGTTCCCTAAAGGAGTTTTGAAGTGACAAAGTGAGCTGCAGATGTCTAGCCTATTTAGTTATTTCCAGTATGAATTTTATTTAGAGCTCTTTTAGAATTTAAAGATATACTATGGAGGTTACATTAGCAGTAATGAAAGTAAAGAAGCTAAACCCACATGGACTAAATTGGTTTCAAAGGTACATTTAATGTCAGAAATGTATTCAATATACATCTTGGAATGCTTTTTCTTTGCACCCATCCATGAAAACAGAGGAGTGCCCCCGAAGATTGAATGACAGTTACATGTTAGAAACCCAAGTTACCCCATTCCCCCAGCTCTCCTCCTTCCCATGCATAAGCAGCAGCAAAGCAACAATACCCCCCACCAGCGAACAAAAGCATTGGCACCCACCACTGAGCACTCAAGTGTGCAGCAAAGTAACAGCAAAGACACAGACTTGCAGTACCCCAAAACTACTCATTCACCCAGTATTCAATATACCACAGGCTCTCTCTCCCTAATAAGGGAGAAAGGGGTGTCTACATTTCACAACAAAAGGGGAGACATAACAAACAACTTGCTGGTTTACGATATTAAAAGTCCGTGGCGTCGCCTTTTCAGAGTTCTGCCCAAAGATGTCGGGTCAGTGGGCACACAGCCAAAGATCTTCCAACTCCCACGACACACTGATCTCCTGCCGGGACACTGACATTTGATCTGCCTGTCTGCAGAGGCATGAGATCCCAAGCCTTCAAAGGTGATCTAAGCTCTTTGTTCACATCCTTGGCATGTCGGTAATGGCCAGTTGTGAAACCCCAAGAGCAATTCCCATTCCTGCAAAGAACCAAAGTCAGTGTGTAACTCCAGGTCAGGGTCTTCAAAGGCTGGCCAACCAAAAAGGGTAAATTTTCATATGGTTCAATAAATAAACAGTCTGCAATGTATTGTGAACCATAAAACATTGGAATCACATCAAAGTCTTAATTTCTGCTGAGTGATGTAATCTCTAAGTCATTCTACAGTAAAATTGCTAAAATTTGACCAGGCTGCAAAGGGAGGAAAAATTTGTCAGGGATCTGTCACTGTTGGAATGAGAGAATGAGCATTCATTACATTTTCATATGAGATTGAGTTTAATATTGAAAAATCTGTCATAATTCATGATATGGGTCATCTTTAAAAATGACTGAGGTAGTGGAAAGTGACATTCCACTTGTACACCTACATTTCTGGAAGTATCCATGACTTTTAAAATGGGGTACACCTTTACATTTTTACATTTTTATTTACAGGATGTCAACATCATTAGCCAGGCCCACCTCTAACTGTGCCTGAGCCTAGTGGCCTGCTGTCCATTTCGGAGACGATGATGTTTGTGGATCTGGAGTTAAATAAAGAGCAGACCAGGTAGGGATGACAAACATCCTGCTCTGAAGGATAGTAACGAATCAAAAAGGTTTCTATAAGAGCACATTATTTTGTGAACTTCATTACTAATCTTTTTTAAATAGCAGAGTGGTAACCAAATTTAAGTTCTATGGCTGCCATGTGTAGGTTGAGCTCAGGTTTCTAAATCGTTAATCCAGGCTTCTGGGTTATCAGACCATTAACTTAACCAATGTGTCAGCACTTTAACTAACTAATGGAACCTAAGTGTCATAAAGTGCATAAAGTTACGATTACTAGAGAGAAGGTTCTTGGGAAACTGAAAGGTCTGAAAGTAGTTAAGTCACCTGGACCAGGTGGACTACATCCCAGGATTATGAAAGAGGTGGCTGAAGAAATTCTGGAAGCATTAGGAATGATCTTTCAAGAATTACTAGATTCTGGGAGTGGTTCTGGAAGACTGGAACATTGCAAATGTCACCCCACTCTTCAAGAAAGGAGAGAGGCAGAAGAACAGAAAATGCAGGCCAGTTTGGAAGATGTTGGTGTTGACTATTAAGGATGAGGTCTCAGGATTCTTGGATGCGCATGATAAAATAAACCATAGTCGGCATGGTTTCCTCAAGGGAAAATCTTCCCCGACAAATCTGTTGGAATTCTTTGAAGAAATAACAAGCAAGATAGACAAAGGAGAATGTTGTGGATTTTCAGAAGGCCTTTGACAAGGTGAAACACATGAGGCTGCTTAACAATCTACAAGCCCATGTGATTATAGAAAAGATTCTACCATGGATAAAGCAGTGGCTGATTGGCAAGAGACAGAGAGTGGGAATAAGATGTTTCCTATGGTGGTTGGCTGCTGGTGACTAGTGGTTTACCACAGGGGTCTGTGTTGGAACCGATTCTTTTCACATTATATGTCAATGATTTGGATGATGCAATTTTTGGCTTTGTTGCAAAGTTTGCTGACTATGTGAAGACAGGTGGAGGGGCAGGTAGTTTTGAGGAAGTAAAGAGGCTACAGAGGGATTAGGAGGATGGGCAAAGAAACAGTAGATGGAATACAATCTTGGGAAGTATATGGTCATGCACTTTGGCAGAAGAACTAAAAGAGTTGACTGTTTTCTGAATGGAGAGGAAATATGAAAAACTGAAGTGCAAAGGGCTTGGGAGTCCTTGTGCAGGATTCCCTAAAGATTAATTTGCAGGTTGAGTGTGTGGTGAGGAAGGTAAATATAATGGTAGCATGCATTTTAAAAGGACTACAATATAAGAGCAACTTTGAAACTTCATAAAACTAGTGAGGCCTCACTTGGAGTATTGTGAGCAGTTTTGGGCCTTGTATCTTAGAAAGGATGTGCTGAAACTGGAGAGGGTTCAAAAGAGGTTAACAAAAATGTTTCCAGGATTGAATGGCTTGTCATATGAAGAGTGTCTGCTGGCTCTGAGCCTGTTTCACTAGAATTCCAAAGAATGAGGGGTGAGCTCTTTGAAACTTATCAAATGGTGAAAAGCCTTGATACAATGGATGTGGAGAGGATGTTTACAATGATTGGCTGCTCGTGACTAGTGGTGTTCAACAGTGGTCTGTGTTGGGACTGATTCTGTTCATGCTATAATCTAAAATCAGAGGACACAGCCTCAGAAACCTGGATTAACAAATAGAAACTTGAGTTCATCCTCCTTTTTGAACAGAGTTGATGAGGAATTTTGTTAGCCAGAGAGAGAGGTGAATCTGTGGAATTCTTTGCCACAGGCAGCTGTGGAGGCCAAGTCTTTAGTATAATTAAAGCAGAGATTAATAGATTTTTGATTGGTCAGGGTATAAAGGTATACAAGGAGAAGGCAAGAGGTTAGGGCTGAGAGGAAAATTGGATCAGCCAAGATGAAACTGTGGAGCTGACTCCATGGGTCAAATGGCCTAATTCCTCTCCTATATTTTATGGTCTTATGTTCTTAATGGTTCTGAGAAAATCTGAAGCTTCAGGTATAAATTTTAGGGCAGTTGTAGGAAGCAGGCAGGTATCTGCTAGGAAAAAAAAAGAAATGACATTCAGTGAGGGAATTATTAGAAGAAAGCGGTCCAATAGGGTGACAATGCAGAAAAATAATTTAAACAACATCAAAAAG
Organism: Hypanus sabinus; assembly: GCF_030144855.1. NCBI lineage: Eukaryota > Metazoa > Chordata > Chondrichthyes > Myliobatiformes > Dasyatidae > Hypanus > Hypanus sabinus. The sequence continues at coordinate 60,558,041 of NC_082723.1, read as the reverse complement.
CAAAAGACTGCAATACCAGAAATTCGAAATAAAAATGGAAAAGGCCGGAAATAGTTAGGTGGCCAGGTAGCATTCATGGGGAGATAAACTGAGTTACATTTTCAGGTTCAAGAGATTTGATTGCTGCAGCAAGCAGATATTAATGTGTTGGTCACATACTGTCTCAGTTCATTTTGTTTTTGTTGTACTGCACTTCTGTCTCTGAAGAATTAGCATTCCTGTATTGTGGACCTTAGTGCATGATACTGTCATTACTGCCCCTGGCCTTTTGAAAATGTGTGCCACAGAAACTCAGTTCCACTAATGCTATGATGACCCTAATGCCAGAACACCACATTGGGAAGGACTGCCCTGATCATCCGTTCTTTCTTCTTGTTTGTCTCTTGCCTCCAGACTTTATGCTGAATGTTATGTTGCAGTTCAGACCATGAGACTAAAGCAAGGGAGCAAAATTAGGCTATTCAGCCCATTGCGTCTGTTCTATTCTGCCAGTTACACAATATGTTGGTGAGACCACACTTGCAGTATTCCCTGTTATAGTAAAGAGATCATTAAACCAGAAAGAGTTCAGAGGTTTTATGAAGACACTGGCCGAACTCAAGCACTTGAGTTACAGGATATTACTTATCAGAGCATAGGAGATTCATAATCTTTATAAGGTGTATTAAATTATGAGGATATAGATATGGTGAATGAACACAGCCATTTCTCCAGGGTGTAGGAAAGAATATTTTGTCTCACACCCTGGGAAGAAAACTATGTATTTTCACTATCTCTGTACCCTCATAGATCTTAGGTTTAAGGTGAGGGAGGAGAGATGGATTAGGAGCTTGAGGGGAAACTTCTGCATGCAGAGGGTAGCATGAATGAAACAAGCTTCCAGAGGAGGTGTTTGATGCAGACAATAATAATATTATAAAAACATTTAGATAAGTACACGGACATGAATGGTTTAGAGGGATTCCGATTCATTTATTGATCACATGTACATTGAAACATACAGTGAAATGCATCTTTGGCATTACCAATCAACACAGCCTGAGGATGTGCTGCATGCAAATGTCGCCATACATTCTGGCATCAACATAGCATGCCCACAATGCTTAGCGGAACAACGCAACACAACAAACAAGCAAAAGAACAACAGTGATGGAAACCCCATTCCTCCCAAGCACAGACTGTCCCCAAACCCCAGGGCAAGCTTTGGAGTCTCCAGGCTTTGACCATAGGGCTTGGACTTCTGAACTTTCAATCAACCTTCAGATTTTGATCATCAGTATCAACCCCAGACTAGTTATTTTGACAGGACCACAAAATCCAGACTCTAAATTTGGAACCAGCAATATCAAAGTAATTGTGTTTAGTGCAGAGATCAGACAGATATCTGAAATGTGCAGCACTCCCTGGACATGTTACAAACTTTAAAAATTCCTCCCATTCAGTTAGAACTGTGGTCCAATGCAACTGTTTTCATAACAGGAGACATTACAGCTATATTATATTCGTAGAGAGTGAGGCGTCATGGTAAGCTACTATTAGAACTTCATACTCATTTTCTGTAATAAACAGCAAAGGCTGTAAGTACAACAGTCACACTACCAGTAATTAGCATAGTTTTTATATTAAAGCTGAAAGCATCATCACTTGGAAGAAACCAAATTCCAATTCTGACTTGTGTTTTGAATTATGGGGTGTAGAAAAATCAAATGAGACCAAAAGACATAGAAGTAGAATTATGCCATTCAGCCCATTGAGTCTGCTCTGCCATTCCATCATGGCTGATCCCTGATCCCAATCAATCCCATACACCAGCTTTCTCGCCATATCCTTTGATGCCCTGACCAATCTGGAAACAATCAGCTTCTGCCCTAATTATACCCACAGACTTGGCCTCCACCACAATCTGTGGCAGAGCATTCCACAGATTCACTACTCTCTGGCTAAAAATATTCCTCCTTACCTCTGTTCTAAAGGGGCACTCCTCAATTTTGAGGCTGTCCCCTCTAGTTCTGGATACCCCTGCCATAGGAAACATCCTCCCTATCTAGTCCGTTCAAAATTCTGTCGGTTTCAATGAGCTCTCCACACATTCTTCTAAATTCCAGTGAGTACAGGCCCAAAGCTGCCAAATGCTCCTCATATAGTAATCCCGTTCATTCCCTGAATCATATGCATGTCTGCAGTTCTTTCTCAGCTTCCTGTTACTTTTTGAGTTGTTGGTCTTTACATTTTCCACTTTGCCATTCAAGGCTTATTCGTCAATTAACTATATGCCATTTTCATTAACCACAGAGTTTAAAACGCTACTCAGTTTTTAAAAAAAAAATTATGCCCAGTATGCCATGTCCAGGTTGAGATCAATATATTGGGGCAGATCTTACAAAATGAAACTTCTGATAGGTATTGTTAATTGCATCTCCCCCTTCATTTGTTGGACATACTGTATAAACAACAGTGCAGGCCCTTTCCTTAATCCTCTGTGAGTACCAGGACACCAGCATCTCCTTAAAAATGGAGAGTGAGTAAGATTTAGGTCCGGTAAAGTGAGAACAACAAAGAGAGGCAGAGAGTTGCTGGAATATGCGAAATGTAAAACGAAGGTGGAACCTTTTCACCGTGTCGGATTCAATGCTAAGACATCTGTGATTATCGCTACTGCCCACTTCCTGCCACAGGCCATTCATAGGCAGTGATCTGGAATTACATACGCCTCCTCAAGGTAAAACCTATTCCTCCAGGTATACCATCTAACTACTCACCAAGTCGAGGCTTAGACAGGAGCAAATATCCTCACCAGCAGCTTAGTATCCAGCCAACCAGTATTAGCAAGCTTTGGAAATCGGCGGCTATCATGGCTGTCATATGTATGCCTGTTCTAATCTTTATGTGAGATAGACTGACTTCATCAAGTTAAGTCCCAAGTGTTGTTTGAGAGCGCTCTGAACACATAAAGGCTTGTTGCTCCTTTTGTTCACTGGCTCAATGGGCACATTGGCTTGGCATTATCTGCAGAGCTGGACTTGCAGCCTTTGTACACAGTGTATTTCTGATGGATGAATTAACCTACTTTGTGATGATTTCTTTTCTCTCTCTCTCTGAAACTGCCAAGAGCTTGCAAGCCATTCAGTAATAGCTTAAGTGTCTTCTGAATGTCAGCCATATAAACAGACGCCCGGATTTGCCTCAAAATGAGTAGTTTATGGCATATTAATAATTGCTTTTATCCACCAGCTCTCATCTAAAACATATATTTCTTCAAGAATGTTTTTATTTGCATTTATGGATATGATGGAAGAATTATGGGGTATTCCTGTTATATAACAATGTAACATTGTTACAGACTTACTGTCTGCTAGCTGTTAAGTTGCAATATGCTAATAAGGGTTCCACTTCCGGATTACTGTCTGCAAAACTAAATTTTCTCTCAGTCAGAAATAATTCTCCCCAAATTGTAATGTGAAATCTTTAGCCTCAATGGCCCTTGAGATTGATTTGTAAAGAGTGGAACTGGGGAAGGTCTTGGCAAATTTGAGCAGATTTTGTAGCATCAAAGCTCATTCAGTGTGATGACTTGCGTGGAATTTCATTTATCGCTTCTACCTGAGCAGAGAGCGGAGGCTATGGGCCGAATATGCATGTATTGTACGACCACTGTATTACACTGAGTTTAGTTATGTTCAGTTGTAGGAGGTAACGTTCTGACTGGCTATACCAGGAGTCTCAACATGAATGAGAGCAAGATCACAAACCAGAAAAAATCTGCAGATGCTGGAGATCCAAGCAGCACCCACAATGCTGGAGGAACCCAGTGTTTTGTGTGTGCAGCTGACATATCAATGTTTTTTAGGCTTACTAAATTCTGGAGATGCCCAACATGCTCTGATATGAGACTGTAAAAATAGCAATACAGTATCCCTGACTGAGACTAAACAAGAAGCAGGCTGCATATTGGCAATAAAAGTAAAAAAATGCTGAGGAAAAATATCAACAGGTCATGCATAAACTATTGAAAGAGAAACAGTTTGTGTTTCAGGTCTGAAACCCTTCATCAGAAACATCGAAAACCTACAGGACAATGCAGGCCCTTCAGCCTACAAAGCTGTACTGAACATGTCCTTACCTTAGAAATTACCTAGGCTTACCCATAGCCCTCTATTTTTCTGAGCTCCATGTACCTGTCCAGGAGTCTCTTAAAAGACCCTATTGTATCCACCTCCACCACTGTTGCTGGCAGCCCATTCCACACACTCACCACTCTCTGTGTAAAAAAACTTACCCCGACATCTCCTCTGTATCTCCTTCCAAGCACCTTAAGACTATGCCCTCTTGTGCTAGCCATTCCAGCCCTGGGGAAAAAGCCTCTGACAATCCACACGATCAATGCCTCTCATCATCTTATACACCTCTATCAGGATACCTCTCATCCTCTGTTGCGCCAAGGAAAAAAGGAAGAGTTCACTCAACCTATTCTCATTAAGCATGCTCCACAATCCAAGCAACATCCTTGTATATCTACTCTGTGCCTTTTCTATGGTTTCCACATCCTTCCTGTACTGAGGCGACCAGAACTGAACACAGTACTCCAAGTGGGGTCTGACCAGGGTCCTGTATAGCTGCAACATTATCTCTTGGCTCTTAAACTCAATCCCCTGATTGATGAATGCCAATACACCATATGCCTTCTTAACCACAGAGTCAACCTATGCAGCTGCTTTGAGTGTCCTATGGACTCGGACCCCAAGTTCTCTCTGATCCTCCACACTGCCAAGAGTGTCACCATGAATGTTATATTTTGCCATCATATTTGACCTACCAAAATGGACCACTTCATACTTATCTGGGTTGAACTTCATTGGCCACTTCTCAGCTCAGTTTTGCATCCTATCAAAGTCCCACTGTAACCTCTGACAGCCCTCCACACTATCCACAACACACCCAACCTTTGGGACATCAGCAAACTTACTAACCCATCCTTCTACTTTCTCATCCAGGTCATTTATAAAAATCATGAAGAGCAGGGGTCCCAGAACAGATCCCTGAGGCATACCACTCCATGCAGAATATGACCCGTCTACAACCATTCTTTGCCTTCTGTGGGCAAGCTAGTTCTGGATCCACAAAGCAATGTCTCCTTGGATCTCATGCCTCCTTACTTTCTCAATAAGCCTTGCATGGGGTACCTTGTCAAATGCCTTGCTGAAACTCATATACACTACATCTACTGCTCTTCCTTCAACAATACTTTGTGTCACAACCTCAAAAAATTCAATCAGGTTCGTAAGGCATGACCTGCCTTTCAGAAACCCATGCTGACTATTCCTATTCATATTATGCCTCTCCAAATGTTCATAAATCCTGCCTCTCGGGAACTTCTCCATCAACTGAGGTAAGACTCACTGGTCTATAATTTCCTGGGCTATCTCCACTCCCTTTCTTGAATAATTGAACAACATCCACAACCCTTCAATCCTCTGGAACCTCGCCCGTCCCCATTGATGATGTAAAGATCATCGCCATTGGCGATTTAACTGTGAAAGGGAGAAAATGTCAGTCTAGGTAGCAGAGAAGTAAGGGGAGGGCAATGGGTGGAACAATGTCTTTGATAGCTTGAAATAATGTTGGCATCAAGGGCTGTTTCTTTGTTTATGGGTGTTGCAAAGTGGCCAGAATATTCAAATTAAAGAACAAAGATATTAAAGATGAGAAAGATGGTAAAACAGCCAGTCCTGACTTTAAAAACAGAAAAGAGCAAGTTGGAAGGATTGAAGCTAGACTGGCAGCATGTGGGATCCCAAATAGAACTGAAGCAATGGTGAGGCAGGATAGTGATAGAAGAAACGACAAAAGCAAATTGAACAGGCAGGACAGGAAGGAGCGTAGCAAAGAGTGAAGAAAGATAGCTGGATTAAATTACATTTACTTCAGTGCCCAAGGTCTGACAAGCAATGCAAGTGAACTCAGGGCATAGATACGAACATGGGATTGGGGTATTATATCTATCATGGAACCATGGCTAAAGGAAAGGCAGAAGTGGCAGCTTAATGTTCCGGAATACAGATGGTTTAAGCAAAATAGAGGTGGAAGGAAGCGAGAGAGGTTTTGCTTTTTTGGTTAATGGGATCATCACTCTGTGGTCGGAGATGATATTGCCGAAGGATCATTTAGCAAGCCTTCATGGGTGGGACTGAGAAATGAAGAGGGGATGATCATCTTGTTGGGATTGTACAGGTCCCCACATAGTCCTCAAGAGCAAGAGGAACACATGTGCAGGGAGTCTGGGGAGAGTTGTAAGAATAATAGGGTTGTCATTGTAGGAGATTTTAACTTCCTGAACATTGTCTGGGATTACCATAGTGTTAAAGGTCTAGATGGGGTTGGAATTTATTCTGGGTGTTCAGAAAAGTTTCCTCAGGCAGTATATAGATGGCCCTGCCAGGGAGGGGACAAAGCCTAATTAACTACTGGGAAATAAGGATAAATGGCTGAAGTCATGCAGCATTCTGGGACCAAAGACTATAATTCTGTTAGTTTTAAAATAGTGATGGAAAGGGAGAGAACTGGTCCACTGATGGAAATTCTGAATTAGGCAAGGTGAATTTTGATGGTATTAGGAGCTTGCAAAGGTTGATTGTGTTAGATTGTTTGTGAAAAGTGAGATAGCAAGAATTCAAGGACAACATGTTCCTACTGAAGTTAAAGGCAAAGCTGCTGGGATTTGGGAACCATGGATGTCAATGGATATTGTAACTGGGTAGAGGCCAGTCCATTACAGGAAAACACAAATGAGAAAATCCGCAGATGCTGGAAATCAAAGTAATGTACATAAAATGCTGGAGGAACTTGGAGGCCAGGCAGCATCTATGGAAAAGAGTAAACAGTCAATGTTTCAGGTCAGTTTCTTTCATCAGGACTGTCCTGATGAAGGATCTTGGCCTGAAATTTCGACTATTTACTTTTTTCCATAGATGCTGGCTGGCCTGCTGAGTTCCTCCAGTATCTTGTTGCATTACCATTACAGGAAAAGTCTTCCCCACTATTGAGCACATCTACAAGGATCGCTGTCAAAGGAAAGCAGCATTCTTCATTAAGGACCCCTCCCTCAGCCAGCAAGGCCTTGCTTTCTGTCTGCTGTCCTCAGAAAGAAGATACAGGAGTCTTAGTTCCTACACCACCAGGTTCAGAAACAGTTATTATCCTTCAGTCATCAAGCTCCTGTACAAGAGTGATTAATTACCTCAACTCTGGTTCCACAACCAATAGGCTCACTTTCAAGGATTCTACATCACATTCTCAATATTATTTATCACTTTTATTACTTATGCATTGTTATTAGTTTTTTTTCTTTTTGTATTTACATAGTTTTTATCTTTTACACATTGGTTATCTAAATATCTTTGTGTGTAGTTCTTCATTGATTCTATTGTGTTTCTGCTGTGAGTACCCACAAGAAAATGAAACTCAGGGTAGTATATGGTGACATGTATGTACTTTGATAATTACTTTGAAATGAGTCCTGTTATGGATTACTTTAATCCAAAACTGTTTAAAATAACTGAAAGAAGCCAGAAGCAGTGTGAAACAACTGATCTGTACATTGTTGGATTAAAGATCTTATCCTTGTACCACAATTTTGTGTTTTTTTTTGTATTGTAACTCATATAATTTCTTATTATGCTCTGATGGATAGACAAAGTTACTGATCATGCAAGACCTGATGTTCAAACTTGCTGTATTGATGTGAGTGACATGCAGCAACGCTAGAGAGCTTTAAACACAGCAGTGAACATACTCAAATGGGTGCAAAGCTACACAATTAAATTTGAAATGTCCTGATAGGAACAGTTCACTCAGTTACTTTCACTATAATGGCCACCTCTCACTCAAACCTTGTCGGATAAAACAGCAATTTATTCGATTGCTGAAAGGATGCTAAATTTCAGGAGTCTGCAGATCCAAGGTTAAGAGAAGCAATAGAAGTAATCTTAGTTGCAAATTGAAATGATATCAGAAAGGAGAACTTCGCAGCTTGAAATAATTTATATTTCATAATTTGAAAGTTAACTCCTACATTAAAGAAATGAAATAGAGATTCTGTGGTCACTTTCAAGAATACTCATCTTCAGTCCACAAGAGTGACTCTGAGCTTTCAGTTGTTTGTCTTTACAATTCTTCATTCCATTCGCACACTGACTTCTCTGTCTCTGGATTCCCACATTGTTCTAATGAAGCTTGATATATAAACTGGAGGAGCAGTGTTTTGTCCTTTGCATAGGTATATAGCAACTTTATATTTAATTCAATAATTTCAGATAACTTGTCTGTCCTGTTTAGTATCAGAACCGTCTAATTCAGCTGTGTCATCAAACATCTATTGTTTTCCCCTCCACAGACACAGCCTGATCTGATGGATTTTTTTTTCTCTTTTTGATTATGTGAGCAGGATTAACATACCAGCATGTCTGTTTTCTCTCTCTCCCTAGTCTCCATCATTGAACAATTAATCAGATGGTTCAGTAGAAAAATCAGAAACAGTTCACTTTTATTAAAATTAATTTTATACCCTGAAAAATCTCCAAATTCATTAAATAATTTTAGCAAGGCAGGGATAGATTCCTCATGATTAGATATATAAACCAGTAAATTGTCAGCATAAAGAGAAATCTTATGAATGGTCTCATTCACAAGAATCCCATGAATATCTTTAGCTTCTCAAAGAGCAATAGCAAGGGGTCTTCTTTGACCTGTGCTAGCCATTCATTGATTCAATTTTAAATTGTACATCATTACTATTTGACGAAGGAGAGATTGTCTAAAATCTTTCCTAATGTTGATAGTTATTGTGATAGGTGTAAAACGGAGACAGCTCCACTGACACACATGTTTTGGTCTTGTTCCATACTGGAACCGTTTTGGAAGTCAGTTTTTTCTACAATTTCTAAAGCACATAAATTAATTTACAACCTAACAAATTAACTGTGCTCTTTGGAATAATACCTCAAAATATCCGCGGTATTTCTTTGTCTGACCAACATGTTATTGCTTTTGTTACATTGATAGCAAGGAGGGCCATTCTGTTGAAGTGGAAGGATACGTCGGCTCCCACTCTGGCACAATGGTTCTCTCAAGTGATGTTATGTCTTAGTTTGGAGAAAATTAGAAGTCTAACCTTCAAACCTAGTTTTTGATTTTGAGAAAAGATGGGGTTCATTTGCTCGTTACTACCATTTGAGTTAATTGATAGATTTCCTCCATGATCTAATTGTAAATTTTGGTATAATTTTTTGCTGGCGGTTTGATGTTTATTTTTAGAAGCTTTTTATATGATGTATGGCTCCGGGGTTGAACACCTAATGGGTTCTTTTTTTTCTCCCATTTTTCCTGCTTTAGTAGGGTTTTTTTCTTTTTTTTGTGTCACCATATTTTTCAATCCTTAACATGTTTTTTTTTCCCTTTGAGACATTGTAAGTGTGACTTACTTTGATGTACTCTTGTTATTTTGGATAATATGTTACGTACTCGTGACACATGACAGTGAAGCCCTTGTCACATGACTGGGGTTGAAGCTGTACTGGACTCGAGGTGATGGTCTTGTGATGGTGGTGACGTCATTTTCCCGCCAGTAGAGATCATGTGACGGGTTTTTTTTACAGGTTATAAAAGGTAGACCCCACCCTGTGAGGAGGGGCAGTTCGTGGCTGGATTTGCCAGGTTGACTTCATGCCACTGCGTGTTTTAAGTGATGATGCAGTTTAGTTGAAGGATGAAGTTTTTATTTAATGCCTAAAGTTTAAAAGGTCATTGCCAGCAGGTTCTTTACGATTCTGCTAGTTCAAAATTAGTGGAGAGTGAAGATTGGAAGTTCGGAAGTTAAAGATCGAGGAGAATCACTTTCTACGGTGAAACGGGGGCGACCTTTGTTTGATCCTTATTTGGAAGGATTTTGTTGACTATCTTCGTGTTAATCCCTGGGTTTACCAGAAAGGATTGAGGATAGTGAGGAAGGAAAGGTCAGTGCCTTTAAGCCGTTCTGTTTCGTAAATTCTTCGTGGGAAGTTCGATGTCAGGGATCGAAGCCAAGCGACGTGAAAGAGAACCTAAATCATCTTATAAAGTCTCTCCTTTTAAATGGACCATGAGCATATCGAACTTTTGGCAATACTACTTTAAAGAACTGTTTTTGCAATACCACTTTAAAGAACTGTATTGGCAATAAGACTTTAAAGAACTGTTTTTGCAATATCACTTTAAGAACTGTTTGGGCTGCCGCTCAGCAGCTGTTTCCGGTTACGGTAGTGTTTGTTTACTTTTGGGGGGTTTGTTTTCTGTGTTTAATAAACGTGTTGTTTGTTATAAGAAACCCTTGCCGAACTCATATATTTATTGTTGCCTGAATACGTAACAAATAATAAAAAGATTTGAACAGAAGAAAAATCGGGATCATCTTTATCTGATCCATCCCTACCCTAGCCTCTCTGTAAATGAAAGTTAACTTCTTCGTGCTCTTTCCTGGTTCTGATCCAGGGACATGAATTGTTAACACTGCTTCCCTTCCCACAGACGCTGCCTGGCCTACTGGGTGTTACTGCAGTTTTCTCATTTATTCCGGATTTCCAGTTTCTTAATTTTCAATGAGGAACTGGGAGTATGCTTAAGCAGCAACTCTAATAAAGAGACAAACCTTTTAAGTAAAGGTGTCGATTAGCAGCATGTAAATTGGCATGCGAACTGATATTACTTGATATCGAGTCAGTTCAGCCAGGAATTGTTGAATAATATCATGACACTGTAAACTATTCAAAGTTGTACTTTGATGCATAGTTACAAATGTCTAAAATTACATTCACACTGTTTGCCTCAGGCTATTTGGAAGGCTGATCTATTTCATTCCAGCACCAGCCTCAAGTGTTCTACAGAGAGGAGAAAACTTTCAGAAGATTAAGTGCTGGTGAAAAAAACATCACATTGAATGAGCACTGTCAACAAATCTATCTAAGAGGCTGTTAAATGTTTTGTCTGTAAGGAGTTGTGTCTTTAAATTGTCAGTTATATCTGAAAAAAAAACAATGCTTTAAGATGTCAAAGCAATGCACCAGTTGATAGATTACACAGTCATTTAAATTAAGTTTTAAATGACAAGCTGTGTCCATTAGCCATGACAAGAATTAGTGAGCTCAAAGCTAGAAAATTAGATCTTTCCCATTGCTGATAAGACAGACATCAGTGCCAGGGTCTGCGATGTTTCTGAACACCTCCACAATATCCTGTAAAAGGAGGGTGGGCAGCCAAAAGTTGTGGTACATACTGGTATCAACGACATAGGTAGAAAAAGGGAGGAGGTCCTGAAGAAAGAATACAGGGAGTTAGGAAGGAAGCTGAGAAACAGACAGACATACTTTATTGATCCCGAGGGAAATTGGGTTTCGTTACAGCTGCGCCAACCAAGAATAGTGTAGAAATATGGTAATATAAAACCATAAATAATTAAATAATAATAAGTTAATCATGCCAAGTGGAAACAAGTCCAGGACCAGCCTATTGGCTCAGGGTGTCTGACACTCCGAGGGAGGAGTTGTAAAGTTTGATGGCCACAGGCAAGAATGACTTCCTATGACACTCAGTGTTACATCTCGGTGGAATGAGTCTCTGGCTGAATGTACTCCTGTGCCTAACCAGTATATTATGGAGTGGATGGGAGCCATTTGTCAAGATGGCATGCAACTTGGACAGCATCCTCTTTTCAGACACCATCGTCAGAGAGTCCAGTTCCACCCCCACAACATCACTGGCCTTATGAATGAGTTTGTTGATTCTGTTACATTACATCAACGTGTTTTGTTACAAAGAATTCAATCAGCTTGTAAGGCATGACCTGCCCTTGACAAAACCATGCTGACTATCCCTAATCAGATTATGTCTCTCCAAATGCTCATAAGTACTGCCTCTCAGGATCTTCTCCAACAACTTGGCCACCACTGAAGTAAGACTCACTGGTCTACAATTTCCTTGGTTATCTCTACTCCCTTTCCTGAACAAGGGAACAACATTTGTAACCCTCCAATTCTCTTGTACTTCTTCCATCCCTGTTGATGATGCAAAGATCATCACCAGAGGCTCAGCAATCTCCTCCCTTGCTTCCCACAATAGCCTGTGGTATAACTCGTCTGGACCCACCAACTTATCTAACCTAATGCTTTTCAAAAATTCCAGCACATCCTCTTTCTTAATGTTTATATGCTCAAGCATTTGAGTTTGCTGTAAGTCATCCCCACAATTGCCGAAGTCCTTTACACTGGTGAATACTGAAGCAAAGTATTCATTAAGTACCTCCTCCGACTCCATGCGCACGTTTCCATTATTGCACCTGATTGGTCTTATTTGCACACGACTCATCCTCTTGCTCGTCACATACTTGTAGAATGCCTTGGAGTTTTCCTTAATCCTGCTCACTAAGGCCTCCTCATGGCCCCTTCTAGCTCTCTTAATTTCATTCTTAAGCTCCTTCCTGGAAATCTTGTAATTTTTTAGAGTTCTAACAGTACCTAGTTCCTTGAACCTTTCGTAAGCTTTTCTTTTCTTCTTAACAAGATTTTGTACATCCTTTGTAAACCATGGTTCTTTTGCCCTACCATCCATTCCCTGCCTCAATGGACATAGCAATGCAGAATGCAATGCAAATATCACCTAAACACTTTCTACATTTCTGCTGTGCTGAGAACATCTGCTCCCAATTTATGCTTCCAAGTTTCTGCCTAATAGTATTTTATTTCCCCCTACCCAAATTAAATGTTTTCCCAAATTGTCTGCTCCTATCCCTCTCCAGCGATATGGTAAAGGAGAGAGTTGTGATCACTACCTCCAAAATGCTATCCCACCGAGAGATCTGACACCTGACCAGGTTCATATCCCAACATCAAATCAAGTGCAGTCTTTCCTCTAGTTGGCCTATCTACATATTTCATCGGGAAACCTTCCTGAACACACCTAACAAACTTTACCCCATCTAAACCCCTTGCTCTATGGAGATGCCAGTCAATATTAGGAAAGTTAAAATCACCCATCACAACAACCTTATTATTATTGCACCATTCCAGAATCTGCCTCCCTATCTGTTTCTTGATGTCTCTGTTACTATTGGGGGCTCTATAAAAACACCCAGTAAAGCTTTTGTCCCTTTCCTGTTTCTGACTTCCACCCACACTGACTCAGTAGACAATCCCTTCGTGAATTCTTCCTTTTCTGCAGCAGCGATACCATCCCTAATTACCAATGCCACACCGCACTTTATTTGCTTCCCTCCCTGTCCTTTTTGAATCATCTAAAGCCCGGCACACACAGCAGTATTCCTGCCCCTGAGACATCCAAGCCTCTGTAATGGCCACAAAACCATAGTTCCACGTACTGATCCATACTCTAAGTTCATCCACCTTGTTTATGATACTCCTTGCATTAACGTAGACTCACCTCAAACCATCTATCTTCTGCCTACCCTTTTTCACAATCTCCCTACGAGTTGTCTCTACTTCCCATCCCATCCTCTGCCTCTTCACTTTGGTTCCCACCCCCATGCAAATCTAGTTTAAACCCTCTTCAATAGCATTAGCAAACCTCCCTCCCAGGATATTGGCTCCCTTCCTGTTCAGGTGCAACCTGTCCCACTTATACAGGACACCCTTTCCCCAGAAAAGGTTCTAATGATCCAAGGACTTGAAACCCTGGCCCCTGCACCATCTCCTCAGCCACTCATTCATCTGCACTATCTTCCTGTTCTAACCTTCGCTAGCTCGTGGCACCCGGAGTAATCTGGAGATTACCACCTTGGAGGTCTTGCTCTCCAGCTTCTTTCCTAGCTCCCTAAACTTACTGCGCAGGACCTCTGCCCCTCTCCTGCCAATGTCATTGGTACCAATATGTACCACGATCTCTGGCTATTCACCCAACCCTTCAGGAATATTCTGCTCAGAGAAATCCTGGACCCTAGCACCCGGGAGACAAAACGCTACCCTGGTGTCACTTTTGCTCCCACAGAATCTCCTACCTGTCCCCCTAACTATTGAGTCCTCTATGACTGTTGCTTCCCCTGACCTCACCCTTCCCTTCTGAGGCTCAGTGCTCAGTTCTGGATGTAACCGCTTGCTCAAAAGTCTTATCGATCAATTCCTGTGCCTCCCGGATGATCCTTAGTTCATCTAACTCCCGCTCCAGCTCCTTAATGCAACCCTTCAGAAGGTGGAGTTGGCTGCACTTTCCGTAGGTGTAGTCATTGGAGAGGCCATCAGGTTCCATGAATTCCCACATCCTACAGCAGGAACATTCCACTGCTATATCTGCCATCCTACCTGCACTGTGCTATGCACATCTGAGACCAAATCAGCAATAATGAAAGGAAAAACCTACCCTTCTTTCCTGCTTCTTTGGCCTCAACCTCTTCTCAGCAAAGCCTCTAAGTTCCCATTCTGATGATGACTGGTCTGCTAAATCCTGTCTCTCTTTTATGGTTTAATAAATAAGAAAACCCCCCACGCAAGGAGAAAGAACTCATCACGTTTGATGGTGCTCCGCTTGCCCTCCACTGCCGCCGTTGCCTCTGACGATTCCCACACCTGCGCACTGGCTACTGTTTTTTAGAAAAAAAAAACCCACGCAGGAGGAAGAATGCACCGTGCTTGGTGACACTCTGCCTGCCTTCCAGTGGCACCGATGCCGCTGAGACTTCCCGCACCTGCGCACTGGCTACTGTTTTTAAAAAGAAAATCCCATACATGGGGAAAAAATGGATATAGAGTGAGGTGACAGATAAATCTGTGGCTGAAGATTTGGAGCAGGGGGCAAGGATTCAGATTTCTGGATAATTGGGACCTTCCCTAAGGCAGGTGTGACCTGTACAAAAGGCTGCATCTGAATCCAAGAGGGACCATTATTCTTGTGGGCAGGTTTACTAGAGGCTGTTGGGAGAGGTTCAAACTAATATGGCAGGGGGATGGATACCAATATGATAGAGCTGAGGATGAGTCATCAGGCTTATAAGTAGGTGATGGATGTAACATGAATGTAAGGAAGGACAAGCCATTGATTGGGTACAAATGCAGATGGAGCAAAGTGTTAAAATTGTCCCACAGAGACAAAATTCAAAAGGATGCAAAATGCAGGACTGAAGGTGCTGTGTTTAAATGTGCATAGCATTTGGAATAAGGTGGACAAACTCATAGCACAATTACAGATTCGTTGGTATGATGTTGTGGGCATTACTGAATGATGGCTCAACAGATATACTTGGTATCGAAAGGACAGGCAAGAGGGTATAAGCGGTGGTTTGGCTCTATTGGTAAGAGATGGAATTACATCTTTAGAAAGAGGTAACAAGGGTCAGAGAATGTTTAATCTTTGTGGGTGGAGTTAAGAAACTGCAAGGGTAAAAAAAAACATTATGGGAATCATATATAGGCCTCCAAATAGTGGCCAAGATGTGGGGTTGTGATTGCAAAGGGAGCTGAAAAGGGCATGTAATAAGAGTAATGACACAATTGTAATGAGGTCTTCAATATGCAAGGGGATTAGGAAAATCAGGTCAGATTGCAAGAGAGGATGTTTGCTGAATGCCTACAAGGTGGGTTTTTGAAGCAGTTTGTGCTTGAGCCTACTCGGGGAAACGTTATTGGGAGTTGTGTGATAACCTAGATCTTATTAGGGAGCTTAATGTTAAGGAACCTTTAGGAGACAGTGATTATAATAGGATTGAAATCATACTGCATTTTCAGAGGGAGAAGCATAAGTCACATATACCAGTATTGCAATGGAATAAGAGGAATTAGAGGCTTGAGAGAGGAGCTTACAGGGGTGGATTGGAGTAGAATGCAGAGCAGAGATGGTTGAAGTTTCTGGAAATAGTTCACAAGGCAGGATAGATATGTCCCACAGAAGAAGTTCTCAAATGGCAGGGCTAGGTAACTGTGGCTGACAAGGGAAGTTAAAGACTGCATAAAAGCCAGGGAAGGGGGTTATAAGGTAGTAAAAGTGAGTGGGAAGTTGGATGATTGGGAAGCTTTTAAAATCCAACAAAAGGCAACTGAAAAAACTATAAAAAGGGAAAAGATGAAATACAAGGGCAAACTAGCCAATAATATAAAGCAGGATACTATAAGTTTTTTCAGTTATATGGAGAGTAAAAGGGAGATGAGAGGTGATGTTGGACCACCGGAAAATGATGCTGGTGAGGTAATAATGATAAAGAAATAGCAGGTAAACTTAATAAATACTTTGCTTCTTTCTTCACTGTGGAAGACACTAGCAGTGTACCTGAGGTCCATGAGTGTCAGGGAGCAGGAGTTAGTGCCATTGCTATTACAAAGGAAAATGTGCTAGACAAACTCAAAGGTCTTAAGGTGGATAAGTCACCTGGGCCAGAAGAACTACATCCCAGAGTCCTGAGAGAAGTTGCTGAAGAGGTAATGGATGCATTGGTCATTATCTTTCCAGAATCACTTGATTCTTGCTTGATCCTGGAGGACTGGAAGATTGCAGATGTCACTCCACTCTTTAAGAAGGGAGGAAGGCAAAGGAAATTATATGCCAGTTAGCCTAACCTCAGTGGTTGGGAAAGTGTTGGAGTCTATTATTAAGGATGAGGTTTTGGGGTACTTGAAGATTAATGATCAAATAAGTCAATGTCAGCATGATTTCTGTAAAGGGAAATCTTGCCTGACAAACCTGATGAGTTCTCTGAGGATGTAACAAGCAGCGTGGACAAAGAAGAGGCAGTGCATGTCATTTACTTGGATTTTTAGAAGGTATTTGATAAGGTGGCACACTTATGCTGCTTAACAAGATGAAATCCTATGGCATTACAGGAAAGACACTGGCATGAATAGAGGAATGGCTGACAGGCAGGAGGCAGCGAGTGGGAATAAAGGGGGCCTTTTCTGGTTGACTGCTGGTGACGAGTGTTGTTCATCGTGTCAGTATTGGGACTGCTACTTTTCACATTGTGTGTTAATGATTTGGAAAATGGAATTGATGGCTTTGTGGCAAAGTTTGCAGATGATAGGAAGATAGGTGGAGGGGTAGGCAGTGCTAAGAAAGCAATGTGATTGCATTGGAACTTAGAGAAATTGGAAGAATAGGCAAAAAAGTGGCAGATAGGAGACAGCATTGGGAAATGTACAATAATGCATTTTGGTAAAAGGAACAATAGAGTAGACTGTCATCTAAATGGGGAAAAGCTTCAAACTTCAGAGGTGCAGAGGGACTTAGGAATCCTCATGCAAGATACCTGGAAGATTAATTTACAGGTTGAATCTGTGGTGAAGAAGGCAAATGCAATGTTGGCATTTATTTCAAGAGGAGTACGATATAAAAGCAAGGAGATAATGCGGAGGCTATATAAGACACTGGACAGACTGCACTTGAAGTATTGTTAACAGTTTTGGGCCCCATATCTCAGAAATGATATGTTGTCATTGGAGAGAGTCCAGAGGACATTCATGAGAATGATTCTGGGAATGAAGGGGTTAACATATGAGGAGTGTTTGGCAGCTTTGGGCCTGTACTCACTGGAATTTAGAAGACTGTGGGGGTGTGGGGGATCTCATTAAAACCTACCGAATGTTGAAATGACTAGATAGGGTGGATGTGGGTGTGGACAGTATGTTTCCTTTGGTGGGGAATATCTAGAACTAGAGGGGTAACCTTTTAGAACAGAGTTAAGGAAGTAGTTTTTTAGCCAGAGAGTAGTGAATCTGTGGAATGCTCTGCCACAGACTGTGGTGGAAGCCAAGTTCATGGGTATATTTAAGACGCAAGTTTATAGTTTCCTGATCAGGGCATTGATTGATATGGTGAGAAGGCAGTTGCATGGAGTTGAATGGGATTAGGAATCAGCCATGATGGAGTGTGGAATTAAGTCAAGTCAGACACCGTATAATTTCAATCAACCGTTTCTGAGTGGGCAAGAATCTCCCTCTTGCTGACCGGACCTCTGTCCTAGGATCGATATTTTGCAGAACTTATAACATTTACAACAGTCTTTGAGTTACTTCCCCTGAAGCAATCAGCACGGCAGAGGGTCCATATTTGTCCATCCTCAAATGTGGATCAAGCTTACTCCGTCTCGACCACAGTTTAATTATAAACCAAGTTAGCTGTAAAGCAGGAACAATCTTAAACAAAAAAGGGAACAATACAGTCTGTCATACTTTGTGTAAGTGACTTAACTAAAAATTGCTATTTTAGCAGAACAGCTAACAACCTTTTAGCCTTAAAAGGGGACAATCATACATCAAAAATCCTTTAACTGTAAAAGGGAATAAGACAGAAAAAAGACAGTATCTTCTTTACATTTTCATTCCCTTTTTTTTATCATTTGATGATAAACTTTAAAACAACACATCCTGCTTACAACAAGCTATGGCGCATCTTGCAAAAACTGCTGCCATTACAATTAAAACTATTATCATTATCACATGTAAAAACATTCCCCAGGAATCTCCAAGAAGGTTAAATGGCCAAAGCCACATTCCCTTTCCATCGGTAAACTCATGCATCTTCCTTCCAATTCGACAATGGCAAGTCCTGTTCACTTTTCCGATAACACGGGTAAGGTGTATGGAAGGCCTCTCAGCCCCAGCTGTGGGCATCTGTAAATTCCAGCCCCAGAAGCAAAAACATCCACACTCCCATAGGATCCTTACATTCTGCCTGCCACTTCTTAGCCTTAGCCATGGCATCACCCCCTGTCACTGTAGCCTGGTCTGGCTTTGTCAGATTAAAATCCTGCATAAACCTGACAGACAACATTTTGCTGCTGTTCAAGGGCATCCCCTCCAGAGGCATTCTGGGTCCTGCATGTTGGGGTGGATGGGCACATACCCAGCAAGCTGACAGCCTTACCCCTCTTGCATAAGTGTGGCATAGGGAAAGAAAAGTATTTGTTTGGGAGTCCTGAGGGAATGTGTACAATAAGCAAAAAGAATATCAGAGCAGGTATTTTTTTCTCTCTTTTTTCTTCAATCATCGTCTTCTGTTCTGGTGGTAGTTTTGCGGTCCGTTCGGTGAATCAACCTTGGTTGTCCTTCCACCTTCACAGCCGTGGGTTTGGTCAGCAACACCTGGTAGGGTCCTTTCCACCGAGTGTCCAATTTCTTTCTGTCCCAGTTCCTTATCAAGACAAAGTCTCCAGGATTAATGGCGGGGTAACTAACCCCTTTAGCTGGATCCTTGTCCTCTTGGTAGGACTGGCAAACCTATGAATGCAGACTTGGAAAATTTTGGTTAGCCTACACAAATAATTTCCCACTTCCTCCCCTAGGGTGTGCATATTTAGTTTATCAGGGAGGGGAAAAGCTAACCCCGGTGTCCATGGGGTACGCACAGGCTTCCCTTAAATGATTTCTGCCAGGGATAGTCCAGTTTTGGTCGAGGGGTTAACTCTCATGGGAAACAATGCCAAAGGTAAAATCTTAAGCCAGTTTAGTCCAGTTTCTTGCATGAGTTTAGTTAGCTTACTTTTTAAGATTCCATTTCCTCATTCCACTATACCAGCTGCCTGCGGATGGTGAGCACAGTGAAATTGCTGCTTTATTGCCAGTTCTTTACAAATGTTCTCATTTATTTTAGCAATAAAATGAGGTCCATTATCGGAGCTCATGGACTCTGGTAGCCCATAACGGGGTATCACCTCTCTCAATAATATTTTTACAACAGTCATGGCAGTATTGTCAGTAGTGGGTATAGCTAACACGAGGAAATCTGCAGATGCTGGAAATTCAAACAACAACACACACAAAATGCTGGTGGAACACAGCAGGCCAGGCAGCATCTATAGGAGAAGCACAGTCGACGTTTCGGGACGAGACCCTTCGTCAGGACTGGGTATAGCTTCTATCCACCTGTTAAATACGTCTACTATTACCAGGCAATATTTATAACAATGCACCCTGGGCAATTCACTAAAATCAAGTTGCAGACAAGAGAAAAGTCCATCTGGCAAGAGGGTCTTCCTGGAGACACAAGATATCCCTTTTCCAGCATTCACCTTCTTACACAGTAGGCATGCCTTTATCCGCTTTTCAGCTGCTGGTTGGAAATCAGGGTGCCACCAGGATTGTAATAATGTAGCCACCATTCCTTCCTTGCCCAGGTGGGTACAATTGTGTACATAATCAATCAAGTCAGGTAGAAAAACATTTGGAACGCAAACCTGTCCCGCAGGGGTCAGCCACAATTGAGGGTCACTGTCATAATGGCATCCCATCTGAACCACAATTGGTGCTCCTCAGCAGGGGTGTCCCCCTGAAACGCATGAGTTTCCCCTGTGTCTGGCATACCCTTTCGCTGTGACTCTTGAACTGTGGCCTGTTTACTTCCCAGGGGTATAATAAGTGGCTGGTGGAGAGCGGCTTGTTTCGCTGCTTCATCAGCTCGAGCGTGTCCCCTGGACACCTCTTCAGCAGCCCGTATATGGGCAGCACATTTAATAACAGCTGCTTGGGAGGCGAGTTGCAGAGTCTTCTATTTCTCCGATCACTGAAACTGGATATTCCTTTCCTACAAGGAGAGTATAGTACAGGTTGCCTTCGATCGAGGTCCCGGTGGCATCATAGGGGGTCAGCTGTTGGGAAGGGAGGCACAGATGCGGATGGGTCCAGGCTGAATCCCCACCACTGGGGAACAGCAGGAGCAGACTCGATGAGCTGGGTGGTCTAATTCTGCTCTTATGTCTTATGGTCTAACACACTTAAAGGGCTCTACTCAAACACAATATTGTTATTCTCCAGGTCAGAATGGATAAAGTCCCACAAGTAATGTACTATTGCTTGAATGTTCAAGATACAGTCGGCCCTCCTTATCTGCGAATCCAACCAACTGCGAATCGAGAAAACCCGGAAGTGCTCTTCCAGCACTTGTTGCTCAAGCATGTACAGACCTTTTTTTCTTGTTAATATTCCCTAAACAATGCGGTATAACAACTATTTACATGGCATTTACACTGTATTAGGTATTATAAGTAATCTAGAGATGATTTAAAGTATACTGGAGGATTTGCCTAGGTCTTCGTGGATCGGGATAAAAAAATCAGAAGTTCTCTTACTAAGTACAGTAAGTCAGAACAGGTACATCTGGTATTATTTAGTGTCAGTTAGTCAAACGTTTGTCTTAGTCTATAGTACATATTTTACCTTCCAATGCATATAAAACACTTAAGAACATATGTTTCAGCCCTGGGCTCAGGAACAGAAGTTCCCAAGTTCGATCCAGTGACAGACCGCTATTGAGTGCGCTTTCCGTGCCGGGTTGATGTGGAGGATCAAAAATTCAAAACCCCAAAACCCAATAATTAAACCACTGCGTTGCTTAGTAATAATTGTAGCTTTCAT
Source organism: Hypanus sabinus (assembly GCF_030144855.1). Taxonomy (NCBI): domain Eukaryota; kingdom Metazoa; phylum Chordata; class Chondrichthyes; order Myliobatiformes; family Dasyatidae; genus Hypanus; species Hypanus sabinus. Next base: position 60,536,673 of record NC_082723.1, on the reverse strand, counting down.
CGCGGCAGGGCCTTTCACACTTTATCATTAAAATTAGTCCGATCATTGTCCAACGTAGCCTAATGCTTTTACAATGATCGATGGCGTTTCACCTCTTTCTGATTGATTTATTATTTCCACTTTATTTTCTATCATGATCGTGATTATTTTCATGAATAGAAACACTGCAGATACAGAGCTCTACTGCTGGGTACTAATGTCCACCACACTGAGACAGGTTAAATAAGGTCTGGGGTTCCGCTGGTTCCTAAGATCCATTGCATTTAGACAGGTTGAATAAGGGACTTGAGCATCGGTGGTTTTTTGGTATCCACGAGGGGTCCCAGAACCAATCCCTCGCCAATTAGGAGGGCCAACTGTAATATGTTCAAAATCTCTGAATTTTTGTGGAAGTATTCAGGAAACTACATGAATATAAAGTTGAAGCAAAACCAGTTTTTTAGGTCTCTTGCTTTGAAACATTATGCTGATTGACTTCGGTGAACACAAAGAAGCACTTTCACCAATGCCCCAGAGCTTGAAAGTGCAACGGAGCCAAGGTTGTCTTCAGAGATGGTACCGTATCATTTCTTCCAGATGCTGCCATGATGTTCATGATATTGTATCACTTGTTGAAAAAGAAACAGCTGGATCTAGAGGAAAGAGAAAGAGTGCAGAGGATGAACACGAGAAGATTAGGAAATAAAGCCCTCCCTGTTCATTCAATAGTGTATGAGCAATGACTGGCATGTGAAGTGTTAAATATTGGAATACCATCTGCACTTCATATGGAACAACATCAGTATTATTAGACTTGAAATTTTTGCTTCTGGTCAATCAGATGTGACAGAGTGTTTCAATTGTCTGAGCACAAGCAGCTGTTGGAGTCTTGAACTTTCTGTTAGAGCACATCAGAGGGAGCTTAAATATTGCATTGAGAATGCTGATCGGGTGGAGTGGCTGAAAACCAATTTTATTATTCAAATATGCTTCTGTTAATTGTGCAGGATGGAAATTGGGTTTAATCAATTAAGTCAATCAGTGACAATCATTTCTTAATGACATAGTTCGAAGGTATTTAATGACTATAGAACTCTCAGGAAGTGTCTTGAGAATAGCGAAGTGCATCCATTTGAAAATATATAATAATTGGTGCTAAATTATATTCCACTAAATTACTGTTATGTGATAAACAAAATTAATATACACATATTTTAGTGGCTTCTACCTGTTTTGTCATGCCACTTCTTTTTGAAGCTAACATACTGTCATAGACTGTACAGCATAGAAGCATGTCATTCGGTACATCTAGTCCATACTGAACGATTATTCTGCTTAGTCCATGGACCTGCACCTGGACCATAGCCCTCTCATCCATGTACTTGTCCAAATTTCTCTTAAATGTTGAAATCGAACTCGCATCTACCCTTTCCACTGGCAGCTCGTTCCACACTCTCTCCACCCTCTGAGTAAAGAAGATCCACCCCCTATGCCCCTGTATGTTATTTCCCCTTTCACCCTTAACTCATGACCTCTAGTTCTAGCCTCACCCAGTCTCAGTGGGAGATAAACCTTCTTGCCCTATCTATACCCCTCAGAATTTTGTATAGCAAATCTTCCCTCATCCTTCTATGCTCCAGGGAATAAAGTCCTAATCTATTCAATCTTTTCCTATAACTCAGGTCCTCAAGTCCTGGTAATATATTTGTAAATTTTCTCTGTACTCTTTCAATGTTATTGATATCTTTCCTGTAGGTGGGTGACCAAAATGGATACAATACTCCAAATTAGGCCTCAATAATATATTATTCAATTTCAACATAACATCCAAACTCTTGTACTCAACATTTTGATTTATGGAGGCCAGTCTTTTTCTGACCCTATCTACCTGCGATACCACTTTCAAGGAATTATGGACTGGTATTCCCAGATCACTCTATTCTACCGCAATTCTCAATGCCCTCCTGTTCACTGCATAAGACCTACCTTGGCTGGTCCTCCCAAACTGCACCACCTCACTTTGTCTGCATTAAATCCCAATTTTCAGACCATGTTTTCAGCAGGTCCAGTTCCTGGTGCATCTTTAACAGTCTTCCTCACTCTCCATTACATCCCCAATCTTGGTTTCATCCATGAATGTGTTGATCTAGTTTATCACATTATCATCCAGATTAGTGATACAATGATGATGATGAACAGATGATGAACAACAATGGACCCAGAACCAATCCCTGCAGAGCTCCACTAATTGCAGGCCTCCAGTCAGAGAGGCAACCATCTACCCCCCACTCTCAGGCTTCTCCCACAAAGCCAGCATCGTGGCGTTTGTGCATAACAGCAATTTATTACCTAATCCTGAATGCCAAGTGACTGAATCTTCTTGACCAACCTCCCATGCAGGACCTTGTCAAATGTAGACAACATCCACTGCCTTGCCTTCATCAACTTTCCTGGTAATTTTCTCAAAAATCTGTATAGGATTGGTTATACACAATTTACCATGCAGAAAACCATGTCGACTATCCCTAATCAGTTCCTGTTTATCCAAATATTTTGAAATCAGTTTCCTTAAAATGCGTTAGAACAATTTAACCACTACTGATGTCAGCCTCACCAGCCTATAATTTCCCAGCTTATTCTTAGAGTATTTCTTAAACAAAAGAACAACTTTAGCTATGTTCCAATCTTCTGGCACCTCAACTGTGGCTAAGGACATTTTAAGTACCTCTGCTAGGGCTCCTGCTATTTCTGAACACTTAGTCAAGCCTGGGGGATTTGTCCACTCTAACATGCTTCAAAACAGCAAGCACCTTCTCTTTAGTAAAGCATATACAGTCCATGACCTCACTACTGTTTTGCCTTAGTTCTGTAGGCTCTGTATCAGTCCCTAGAGTAAACAGAGATACACAAAATCCATTTAAGACCTCCCCATCTCTTTGGCTCCATGCATCGATGACCCTACTGATCTTCGAGAGGACCAATTTTGTCCCTTGCAATCCTTTTTCTCTTAATATTTCTGAGAACCTGTGAAGTTGGATTTTCTTGGCAGTGTTTGATTTATAGGGAGGCTATTCAAAAGAACGTGTCTGCAATTTCCCCTTCATTGGTTTTAGTGACCACTGTATTAACTCACCACCCATGCGCAACCCTCCACAGCACCAAATTACAGAAGGCTTAGGAAAGGTTCCCCCCGCCCCCCAATTACAATCACTGTCCTGTCTTGGTTAGCTAATCTAAGCTGAAGAGGTGCAAGCAGTATTTCTTGGGCTAGCCACTACCATCTAATGACCACTGTGAGCAAATGTAAATGGTAAAGAACGGATCAAAAGCTTGCCAGGATTATTCCTATACACTGTAGGAAGCATCCCTTCTGGATGTATCATGCACTGCTCTGTACATGAGTGCAAGAAACTAGAGTTGTGGACACCACTCAACATATCAGGGGAAACTACCCTTCTCTCCATGGCCTCTCACTGCCTCAGTAAAGCAGCCAACATAATCAAAGTCCCTCACTCACCCCAAACATCCTCCTTTCTCCCCTTTCCCATCAGGCAGAAGAAACGAAAGCTTGAAAGCATGTACCACCACTAGACTCAGAGAGCTTATACCCTAATGTTAGAAAACTATTGAATGGTTCCCTAGTACAATAAGATGGACTCTTGATCTCACAATATACCTCGTTGTGGTCCTGCACCTCGTCTGCCTGCACTGCACTTTCTTTGCTCCCGTGGCACTTGATTCCGCAGTCTGTTAGTGTTTTAGAATATACTACTGCGATGCGCTGTGTAATGAACTGATCTGTATAGATAGTGTGCAAGACGGGCTTTTCACAGTTACTAAGTACATGTGAGAATAATAAACCAATTCCAGTGCTAATTCCAGTCCCCAGCAGTGGATAAGCAGCACACTGAGTGGAGAACGGATAAAGTGACAAGAGGGCGACTGAACCACACTGTGTACTGTCCACAGTAGAAGAGAGAAAATGGGAAGATAGGTGAAAACAAATCCCATTAATTGTTTCTGTGGTACAAACTATAGATTATAAATCATATTTGTTCTTACCTCACCTCCACAGTTATATTGTTGCCATCTGGCTTTTTAAAAATTGACCACACTCATTTCAGTATGTAAGGCGTCAGAAAAAAATGCAATTATTATACACGGCTCTTCTCCACCGTTGCCATGGAGACCACTGAAATTTTATCCCCATTTGAGAAAATAGATTGATAGCAAAACTCAGAAATTGAAGAACAATTAATTCTAATAATGCCATTTTTAACAAATTTGACTATAATCAAAATGGGGAGCTGGGAAATGTGAGTGATTCGATAATAAAAATTTGAATGAATAATACAATGACGATATATTTTCAATGATCTGTGTCAACTCTTACAAAAGTAATCAGGTTCGAAATGAAGGGAATTAGCAAGTCATTTATTTGTTGCAGAAGGCTTAACACAACATTTTATAAAAAATATTTTGAAGATAAGTGGAAACAATATTTAGTTGGTTATCTGTGCAAGTAAAACAGCTTCACACCAAATCTGAGCTATTGAAAATGGCCTCAACTGTCAAAGCCCTGCATTGAAAGCAGCTGTCACCTTAAATCAGTACAGAGAACACAAATTATAATAGAGTCTCTCTGAACTCTTTTCATTGAAGGTGTTGCTTCCAATTTCTGAAAAGGCTTCACGGAGCATTAACAATCTATTCTACAAAAGGCTCAAAGATGCTGCAACAAGTTTGCCATAGTGCCTGTATGGTTACAGAATCAAAGTAAAGAGTCTGTTTGCAGATTTACTGCAATAGTTGTATTTCTGCAGCTTCCTTCCTTCATGGTGATAAAATTCATCCATTGGCTCAAGCACGTTGACCCTGGAGCAGTGGGCAGTTGTGTCACTGTCACCCACCAGCAGAGAATGCAACATGTATATTCTGCATGGACAAAGAACGCCATTTCAAAACAATTGGAATGAGGAAGTTTTATTGATAAGTTTGGAACTTTATTTCGTCAATTATTTTTGTATACCCATCTTTTATTCATCTACTTTAATCACTCCACTACTTTAATCACTGTGGAGGTGAAGGTTTGAATGACCCATCCCTGTGCTTACGATCCATTTTGAACCCTGCGCTTGACAAGCAGGTTCATTCCTGCAATCAAAAGGGGCTGCCACTTTCAAATTCCCAGTTCTGTCTGTCCTTTGCTATAAAGTGGAGCTAATTTTTGAGTGCATCCTGGCTGCTCTGATGCATATTCCAAGTACCTTCAGGGAACTGGGCCGGTCTGTGTAGGGAAGAAAGGAACTATCAGGCCAGTTGTGGAGGATCATGGCCTTGATTTTCTGATATTGAACCCAAACCAAAATCAAAGAGACTGGAAGACATAGGGGCAGAATTAGGCCGTTTGAGCCTGCTCTATCATTACATCACGGCTGATTTATTACCCCTTCCAACCCCAAACTCCTGACTTCACCCTGTAACCTTTGACTCCCTGATTAATTGAGTACTTATCAATCTCCGCCTTAAATATACTCAATAACATGTCTGCACAGCCATCCGTGCCACTGAATTCCATAAATTCGCCACCCTCTGGCTAAAGAAAATTTCCTCATTTTTGTTCCTAATTGATGTCCCTATTCTGAGGCAGTTCCCACTAATCCTAGATTCCCCCACTATAGGAGACACCCTCTCCATTCCACACAATCCAGGCCTTTCAATATTCAATAGGTTTCACTTAGACTCCCCCATCATTCTTCGAAACTCCAGCGAATACAGGGCCTGAGCCATCAAACACTTCTCATGTGTTAACCCCTTCACTCCTGGAATCATTCTTGTGAACCTTCTGTACACCCTCGCCAATGCCAGCACGTCGTTTCTTAAATGAGGGGCCCAAAACTACTCACTGTGCTTCAAGGACAGTCTGACCAACGCCTTGTAAAATCTCAGCATTGCGTCCTTGCTTTTGTATTCTAGTCCGCTTGAAATTAATGCTAAGATTGCAGATGCCTTCCCTACCGCCGACTCAACCTGCGAGTTAACCATAAGAGAATCCTGCACAAAGTCTCACAAGTGTCTGTGCACCTCGGGTTTTGGGATTTTCTCTCCATATAGAAAATATTCTATGTCTTTATTCCTTCTACTGAAGTGCATGGCGATACACTTCCCTACTCTATATTCTATCTTTCACTTTTTTGCCCATTCTCTCAATCTGTCCAAGTCTTTCTGTGACACCCTGCTTCCTCAACGCTACCTGCCCCTCCATCTATCTTCGTACCTTCCAAAAGAGATGCTTATTGTTCTGTGAACCAACAGTGGGGATGTGCAAAATACAGTGTTGTTGCACAAAATGCTGGAGGAACTCAGCAGGCCAGGCAGCATCTATGCAAAAGAGTACAGTCGACGTTTTGGGCCGAGACCCTTCATCAGAAAGGGTGTGCGTTGCTTTGACTTCCAGCATCTGCAGATTTCCTCCATACAATGTTGTCAATCGCACAGGGTGTCTTTCATTTCAGTGCATCGCATCTGCTGACTGGAATATTCACCCCCACTTAACACACACAAAATGCTGGAGGAACTCAGCAAGCCAGGCAGCATCTATGGAAAATAGTAAATGTCGATGTTTCAGGATATCAGCAGGACAGGAGAACAAAAAGCTGAGAAGTAGATTTAAAAGATGGGGGGGAAGGAAGAGAGAAACTAAAGATGGTAGGTGAAACCTGAAGGGGGAGGGTTATGTAAAGAGCTGGGAGGTTGATAGGTGAAAGAGACAGAAGGCCGTGGAAGAAAGAAAAGGGGGGGAGGAGCACCAGAGGGAGCTGATGGATGGCCAAGGAGATAAGGTGAGAGAGGGGAAAGGGGGATGAGAAATGCTGAAGGGGGGGTGGGGGACATTACTGGAAGTTTGAGAAATCGACATTCATGCCATCAGGTTGGAGGATACCCAAACGGAATCTAAGTGTGGCTTTATTATGATAGTGGAGGAAACCATGGATAGACAGATCAGAATGAGAATGGGAAGTTGAATTAAAATGGGTGGCCACTGGGAGATCCTGCTTTTTCTGCTGGATGGAGCATAGGTTCTCAGCAAAGCAGACTCCCAATCTATGTCGGGTCTCACCGATATACAGGAGGCCACACCAGGAGCACCAGACACAGTATGTGACCCCAACAGACTCTCAGGTGAAGTGTCGCCTCACCTGGAAGGACTGTTTAGGGCCCTGAATGGTAGTGAGGGAGGAGGTGTAGGGACAGATGTGGCACTTATTCTGCTTGCAAGGATCCTGTTGGAGATGGCAGAAGTTTCAGAGAATTATGTGCCAGACACAGAGGCTGGTGGGGTGGTAGGTGAAAACAAGAGGAACCCTATCCCTGGTAGGGTGGGGTAGGAGCAGACGTGCGTGAAGTGTAAGAGTTACAGTTGAGGGCATCATTGATGGTGGAAGAAGGGAAGCTCCTTTCTTTGAAAAAGGAGGACATCTCCTTCATTCTAACATGAAAAGCCTCATCCTGAGATGGAGGAATTGAGAGAAGAGATTGGCATTTTTACAAGTAACAGGGTGGGAAGAGGTATAGTCAAGGTAGCTGTGAGAGTCCATGGGTTTATAATAGACATCGGTGGATAAGCTGTCTCCAGAGATAGAGACAGTGAGATTGAGAAAGGGGAGGGAGGTGTCGGGAAATGGACCAGGTAAATTTGAGGGTAGGGTAGAAGTTGGAGGCAAAGTTGATGAGTTCAGCATGGGTGCAGGAAGCAGCACTAATGCAGTCATTGACATAGTGTAGGGAAAGTGCTGGGCAGTCATCTGTGTAGGCTTGGAACATAGACTGTTTCATGTAGTCAACAGACAGGTAGGCATAGATGGGATCCACGAAAAGTACAAAAAAAAAACTTGAGATCCTGTACATGGGTTCATTGTCCATTCAGAAATCTGATGGTGGTGGCAAAGAAGTTGTCACTTAAATCTTGAGTGTGTGCCTTCAGGCTCCTGTACCTCCACCTTGATGGTAGCAATAAGGAGAGGGCATGTCCTGGATCCAGGGGCGGGAGGGTGGGGGTCCGTAATGATGGATGTCGCCTTTTTGAGGGATCGACTTTTGAAGATGACTCAGATGCTGGTGAGGTTGGTGTCCATGATGGAGCTGGCTGATTTTTCAACTTTATGGAGCTTTTTCTGATGCCGCGCAGTGCCCCCTCCATAACAGAATGTACATCTGTAGAAATTTGTGAGTGTCATTGGTGACACACCAAATTTCCTCTAACTTCTTATTATATATAGACTAATAAATTTTCACAACATATTCTGGTGATATTAATCCTGATTCTGATAGCCACTGTCATGCCTTTTTTGTAATTGCATCAAAATGTTGGGCCCAGGATAGATCCTTAGAGATGTTGACACCCAGGAATTTGATTCTGCTCACGCTTTCCACTGCTGATCCCTTGATGAGGACTGGAGTGTGATCCCTCAACTTCCCCTTCCTGAAGTCCACAATCAATACCTTGGTCTTACTGATGCTGAGTTTGAGGTTGTTGTTTCAACACCACTCAACCAACTGATCCATCTCATTGATGTACGCCTCCTCGTAACCCTTTGAGATTCTGCCAACAATGGGCGAGTCATCAGCAGATTTATAGAAGGTGCTTGAGCTGTGCCTCACCACACAGTGTAGGTGCAGAGAAAGTAGATCGGTGGGCTAAGTAGACATTTTTGAAGTGAGCCAGTGTAGATTGTCAGTGAGGAGGAGATGTTATTTCCAGTCTACACTGACTGTGGTCTCCCAATTAGCAAGTCAGGGATCCAGTTGCAGAGGAAGATACAGAGACTCAGGTTTTGGAGTTTTGTGATTAGTCCTGAGGGTATAATGCTGTTGAACACTGAGCTGTAATCAATAAACAGCAACCTGACATAGGTATTGCTGTTGTTCAGGTGATTGGAGGCTGATTCGAGTGTATCCACAGTAAACCTATTGCAGTGTTAGCACATTGCAGCGTGTCCAGGACCTTGCTCAGGCAGAAGCTGATTCTGGCCATGACCAACCTCTCAAAGCACTTCATCGCAGTAAATGTGAGTGCCACTGGGTGATAGTTGTTAGGCTGCTCACCCGGCTCTTTTTGGACACTGATATCTTTATTACCCCTTTGAAACAGGTGGCAACCTCCAACTGCAGGAATGAGAGGTTGAAGATGTCCTTGAACATAACACCAGTTGGTTAGCACTCCCAGGTACACGATCAGGGCCCGATGCCTTGTGAGGGTTCACCCTCATGAAAGAGGTTCTGATCTCAGCCTCCTGGACAGAGATTATTACTGCGGGGATTCACACAGGTGTAGCTTTATTCTCCCTCTCAAAGTGTGCATAAAAGGCATTCAGCTCATTTGGGAGTGAAGCATCACAGCCATTCGTGATGATAGGTTTTGCTTTGAAGGAAGTAATGGCCTGCAAACCGTGCCAGACCTGAAGTGCACTGGATTCTGTCTCTAATTTAAATTGGAATTGCTTTTTGGTCTTAAACTAGCCTTCCACTGGTCTTAGTTGGACTTCTTGTATTGTTCTTGATCACTGATCTTGAATGCCACAGATCCAGCCCTCAGCAGGCTACGAAACTCCTGCTTCATCCACGGCTTTTGTTATTTCCTCATCCACTCAGGTCTAGTGACAGCTGTGACGTATTTATTCAGATCCAAAGATGAATCCCTGAATATTGTCCAGTCCGCCAACTCATAGCAGTTCTGTAAGCAATCGCCCTTGACCATACCATCTTGATCCTCACCACTGGTGCTGTGGTCTTGAGTGGCTGCCTAAATGCCGGGAGTAGAGGTACAGCCAGGTGGTCGGACTTTGGAAAGTGTGGGTGTGGGATAGCACAGTAAGTGTTCTTGATGGTGGTATAACATTGGTCAACTGTGCTGGCTCCTCTGTTCAACAGGTGATATATTGGTGGTAATTCAACATAGAACATAGAAATCTACAACACATTACAGCCCACAATGTTGTGCCAACCACATAACCTCCTCTAGAAACTGCCTAGTATTTCTCTACCGCATAGCCCTCTATTTTTCTAAGCTCCATTAACATTGTCTCTTAAAATTGTTCAGAAACCTCTTAAAGCTGGCCTTGTTGAAATCCCCCACAATAAGGCAGGAAAATGGGGTCGAGAGGGATAAGGTGTCAGGAGCACACAAAAGCCTTGCATAACCTCCTGGTCCTCTGATCCTTTGTGGCCAAATTTACAGACAATACGAAGATACGTGGAGGGATAGGTAGTTTTCAGGAAGCAGGGAGTCTACAGAAGGACTTGTGCATATTAGGAGAAGGGGCATTGAAGTGGCAGATTGAATATAGTTTAGGGAAATGTATGGGCATACACTTTGGTAGAAGGAATAAAAGCAGAGACTACCTTCTAAGCAGGGAGAAAATTCAGAAGACAATTGCAAAGAGCCCTGGAAATCCTCATGCAGGATTCTCTGAAGGTTAACTTCCAGGTTGAGTTGGTAAAGGAATGCAAATGCATTATTAGCATTTTGAAAGGAGTAGAATATGAAAGCAAGGATGTAGTGTTAAGGCTTTATAAGGTATTGGTCAGACCGTGCTTGGAGTATGGGGGCTTTTGCTATTGCTTGCATGGTGGGGGGTGGGGTTGATGCCTCTGCTGGTGCAAGAAGGGGGAAGAGAAGTGTCGATGTTTCTGCTTCTGGTTGTGCATGGGGGCTTTGGGGTTCTGATATTCATTCTTTGGAGTCTTGTCTCGTGGATGTTTCTGCAAAGAGTAAGAATTTCAGGTTGTATACTGTATACATTCTCTGATATTAAATTGAACCACTTGGCCACTTGTGAGCAATTTTGAGCTCAAAATTGAAAGGATGTGCTGGCATTGGAGAGGGTCCAGAGGAAGTTTACGAGAATGATTCTGGGACTGAAAGGGTTACCATCTGAGGAGCATTTGATGGCTCTGGGCCTATACTAACTGGAGTTTAGAAGAATAAAGGGGGATCTCACTGAAACCTATCAAACACTGAAAAGCCTAGAAAGAGTGGAGGTGGAGAGGATGTTTCCTGCATTGCAGGGTTCTAGGACCTGAGTGCCCAGCCTCAGAGTAGAAGAATATCCCTTTACAACAGACAAAAGAAGGAACTTCTTTAGCCAGAGGATGGTGAATCTGTGGAAATCATTACCACAGATTGCTGTGGAGGTCAAGTCATTGGGTATATTTAAAGCAGAGCTTTATAGGTGCTTGATTAGTCAGCATGTCAAAGGTTATGGGGAGAAGGCTGGAAAATGGGGTTGAGAGGGATAAGGTGTCAGCCATGATTGAATAGCTGTGCATACGCGATGGGCTGAATGGCCTAATTGTGCTCCCATAGCTTAATGGTCTTATTGTGGTAAATGGTGGATAGAGCACAGCACTTTACAAACTGATCATTTGCCCATTCAATCTGGCACATTCTTCTTGATTTATGGAAGAGTTTACAAGTTGCACATTCTGCTCAGAACCAGAGTGGAAGCAAGTCAACATGAATGTTGACAAACCTCCCAAGGAGAATGACAGGAGAAATATTAGCTTGGCTATCAGAAGAAACTCTCCTTCCCTACTTTAATATTGTGTCATGGGGGCTTTAACACCTGTCTGATGAGGACATGCAAGACCTTAGTTTAAGATTTTATCTAAAGGACTACATTGTGAACCGTGAAATGCGAAGGCAAACAGAAAAAAATGACTGTGATGTAATATCTTTTAGACAAGATATAGTACATTTGTATGAAGTTCAAATTTGCATGACAACAGATCTCTGCTGAGCAGAATAGGTCAGGTTTTATTTCACTGTGGGTTGCATATTTTTTTAAAGTCAGCAGACGAAGCTACAATTGAGTTATTCTTTCTTCCTGAGATAAAATTGTTGTTGACAGTGGGAACTCACCTGAAGGTGAAACTGGCTGCTTGTAGATAATTGATTAAACAATATTATTAAGTTAAAAAAAATCAAATAGTAAATAAAAACACAGGAAATAATATTAGTTTTCTGAACAGATGATCTATCTTCATATTTCATTACTGTAAGATAATTCCCACTATGATTCTCCTGGGAGACAAACACAACAATTTTAGGCAAATTGCCTGAATATGGCAGTGGCTCAGTGAAGGGGTAGATTCAGCAGTTCATTTGGGAGAACAATGGTTGACCTCAGCATATTCTTTACCATCATTCTTCAAACTGCAATAAACGTGAAAGCTCAATGTTGAGAATTTAGGAAAACAAACGTGTAAACTCAGAAATTTCAGATGTTTCAGGAATTCAGAAAAGAAAAATAGATTAAATTATACCTAGTCTCTGTCGGCGTCTTTGTGATTTGATGTTTTTGTATTCTATGTTTCTCACTTATTTTTTGGCTGTTTGCACGATTCTATTTTTTTGTTTGCATCAAGGGGATTTGATGTTTTTCTTTAAACGGGTTCCATGGTTTTCTTTATTTTGTGGCTGTCTGTAGGAAAGCCAAATATTTGAGCTGTGTATTGCATACATACTTCGATAATAAATGTACATTGAATCTTTGAATCTTTAAATTATGCAATGCTAAAGTTGATTACAATGCAGTCTCTGGGTGGAATCAGAATCATATGTGAAACTTATATAAAAATTAATTTAACTACCTTTACCAGATCAGGTAGTAAATAGCATTTTACAGGGCCTGCAGATGATTCTTACTACTACAATAATTAATGGTCCATATTTGTGGGTCATTGATATTTATTATTTGCAAGCTTCAAGAGTAACACAAGCTCAGAGCTTTAAGGGCCGGAGAGGCAGGTGAGATTCATTCCCACAATGGTTACTCACCTCTGCCAAACAGCATTACAATAATGATTTAGCAACTCTCCACATTTACAAATGCACCGGCTGTTTGTCGAAGTACTTTGACAACACAACCTGAAATCTCACGTAGAAGCACAAGCACACGGATCGCCACCAACATAGTTTTCTACCAAATCACACACCTTCCTGACTTGATATTTCTCCATCAATCATAGCACAGTCCAAACAATGGGATGAAAGAAATGGAGGATGCATGGGATGTGGGATCAGTGCGGGAATTTGAATTGGAATTGCTTTATTATTGACACACACGCTAAGACACGGTGAAAAGCTTTCTTTTGTACATCTTCCAGATAGATCATTCCATACATAGGTAGACTGAGATTGTACAAAGGGCAAAGAATCTTACAGAAAAAGTGCAGTATGAGTGGATAAGTAAGGTGCAAGGGCTATAATAAATAGATTGAGAGATCAAGAGTTCATCGTTATCATACAAGAGGTCTCTTTGTCCAAGAATCTTATAACAGCAAGATAGAAGCACTCATTCAGTCTGCTGGTGAGTATTTTCAAGCTTTTGCATCTTCTGCCCAATGGAAGGAGAGAGAAGAAAGAGTGACTGTTTCCCTGAGGCAGTGGGAAGTGTAGATACAATCAATGGAGGAGAAACTGGTTTCTGTGATAAACTGGACTGTGTTCACAACTCTTACGGTCTTTGCTGGAAAGGAGGAGTAGTTGCAGGGAAGGATGTTCACAGGAAAGGAAGAGTGATGTCATGGGCACTTGATTTTGAGATGAGAACATTTAAGTTACATGCCTGCAGGATTGATGGCCAGTGGAGAGCAGAGGGCACAAAGTTTCAAGGAACGGTTCAGGGTGACGGGCACACTCAAGTTTCCATCAAAAGGCAGGGTGAGGTGGGCTTCTTTGCCTTTGATGTTTCCCAACACTTGGATTTTTCTGTGTTAACTTATCCTGGAGATAAATCGGAGAAAAAATGACAAACTTTTCATGGACGCTATTTAATTATGGGAGATTGTTGCTAGGCAGCTTCTGCAAGACATTATGGTAAGGTGAAAAATCACTTCCATTTGTTAGATTGTACACATTTAAATTTCTAACAATGCAAATACAAATCAAATGCTGTACAAACATCCATTTAATAATCTAGATTATAGATGCAAGAACAATAAAGACAAAGCACTTTAAACGTTTTTGATGCAATGGTAAAGAAAGAAAGGTTTGTGTTTATGTTAACCTCAGGACATTCCGAAGTTTCTTCCAGCCAATGAAATTCTTTTTGAAATGTACTAACTTGTAATGCTGCAGCTTAAGTAAGCACAGGGACATATCTATTAGTATGGAAATAGCAATGTAAGAGTATCAGATTGGAATAAAAATTACTTAGTTAGGATTTCCAGTCTTTGTACTCATAGTTTGTCCAATCCTCTTGATAATTTTCTTGCTATGTAATCCTATTTTACTTCTTCCAAATGTTTTTCTTTGAATGCCTACAATTTGCTTTCTGTCTTACCTTGTGCATTAATCTCATCCTTCCAAAAGATGCTTTACTTGTGACTCAAAACATGGAATGTTGTCTCTCTTTCGCTTTGTGACCTTCAACAGATATGTCATAATAAAATGAACAAAAAAAGGAGGAGCAGGAGTAAGCTGCTCAAACCAACACACATTCAATGTCCGTGTGTGATCTGCTCCCCCCTCAGACCAACACATATTCAATGGCCATGTGTGATCTATTTCTCCCTCAAACCAACACACATTCAATGTCCGTGTGTGATCGGCTCCCCCCTCACACCAACAGACATTCAATGTCCGTGTGTGATCTGTTCTACCCTCAAACCAACACACATTCAATGTCCGTGTGTGATCTGTTCCCCCCTCACACCAGCACCATTCAATGTCCGTGTGTGATCTGTTCCCCCCTCACACCAGCACCATTCAATGTCCGTGTGTGATCTGCTCCCCCCTCACACCAGCACCACATTCAATGTCCGTGTGTGATCTATTCCACCTCAGACCAGCACACATTCAATGTCCGTGTGTGATCTGTTCCACCTCACACCAACACACATTCAATGTCCGTGTGTGATCTGTTCCACCTCAGACCAACACACATTCAATGTCCGTGTGTGATCTGTTCCACTTCAGACCAACACACATTCAATGTCCGTGTGTGATCTGTTCCACTTCAGACCAACACACATTCAATGTCTGTGTGTGATCTGCTCCCCCCTCACACCAACAGACATTCAATGTCCGTGTGTGATCTGTTCCCCCCTCACACCAGCACCACATTCAATGTCCGTGTGTGATCTGTTCCACCTCAGACCAACACACATTCAATGTCCGTGTGTGATCTGTTCCACCTTAGACCAACACATATTCAATGTCCATGTGTGATCTATTTCTCCCTCAAACCAACACACATTCAATGTCCGTGTGTGATCGGCTCCCCCCTCACACCAACAGACATTCAATGTCCGTGTGTGATCTGTTCTACCCTCAAACCAACACACATTCAATGTCCGTGTGTGATCTGTTCCCCCCTCACACCAGCACCATTCAATGTCCGTGTGTGATCTGTTCCCCCCTCACACCAGCACCATTCAATGTCCGTGTGTGATCTGCTCCCCCCTCACACCAACACACATTCAATGTCCATGTGTGATCTGTTCCCCCCTCACACCAGCACCATTCAATGTCCATGTGTGATCTGTTCCCCCCTCACACCAGCACCACATTCAATGTCCGTGTGTGATCTATTCCACCTCAGACCAGCACACATTCAATGTCCGTGTGTGATCTGTTCCACCTCACACCAACACACATTCAATGTCCGTGTGTGATCTGTTCCACCTCAGACCAACACACATTCAATGTCCGTGTGTGATCTGTTCCACCTCAGACCAACACACATTCAATGTCCGTGTGTGATCTGTTCCACCTCAGACCAACACACATTCAATGTCCGTGTGTGATCTGTTCCACCTCAGACCAACACACATTCAATGTCCGTGTGTGATCTGTTCCACTTCAGACCAACACACATTCAATGTCTGTGTGTGATCTGCTCCCCCCTCACACCAACAGACATTCAATGTCCGTGTGTGATCTGTTCCCCCCTCACACCAGCACCACATTCAATGTCCGTGTGTGATCTGTTCCACCTCAGACCAACACACATTCAATGTCCGTGTGTGATCTGTTCCACCTCAGACCAACACACATTCAATGTCCATGTGTGATCTGTTTCCCCCTCAAACCAGCACCACATTCAATATGTCCACATGTGTGTGATCTACCCCACCCCTCAGACCAGCACCACATTCAATATGTCCACGTGTGTGTGATCTGCCCCACCCCTCAGACCAGCACCACATTCAATATGTCCACGTGTGTGTGATCTGCCCCACCCCTCAGACCAGCACCACATTCGATGTCCATGTGTGTGTAATCTGCTTCTCATTTGTGAGTTCCCCATTGCCATAATTTGCTGATCTTTCATCTTCCTCTCCAGCATCTCTTGACTCAATACAGTGTTATGAGCAACTCACACTTTGTCCCACAGTTATTATTTTGACATCTCTGGATGTGAATTTCCGATCACTCCTGCAGTACTAATATTTTCCAGTCTTGTTCCCCTCCTGTTTACTACCTTAAAGTTATCTGTGTTACTTGCAAATATGGAGTCAAGTTGCATATACCTCACCCCAATTTCTCCTTCCAACATTCTCAGTACTATAGTCATGAAGGATGATGGAACATTGTAAGCGTGAACAGTATTTGGTATATGGAGAATTGAAGATCAAATATAAAAGATTTGGGGAAAAATAGGAAAATTCTGCCTGCCCTTAGATTGTGGAATATACCAGTAGATTAAAGACTGAGGATGAGACTACTTGAACATTTAGGGTAAGTTGGAAAGGAGAGTGAAGGAAAGTGAAAGAAGTGTGAAAACAGAGCCAACATTTGCAATTAGGACTACATCTCATGTAGAGGATATATACCGATACAGAAAGGATGTCGGCCAGCTACCGTGCATAAACTCCATGTTTATTTGATGCGCAGTTGAGTCCGCTTAATCTCTTTTCAAGATCTATAAGAATGAGTCATGCCTCCCAGTGTAAGCTTGTATTTTGTTTCCA
The DNA here is from genome assembly GCF_030144855.1 of Hypanus sabinus. Lineage (NCBI taxonomy): Eukaryota > Metazoa > Chordata > Chondrichthyes > Myliobatiformes > Dasyatidae > Hypanus > Hypanus sabinus. The sequence continues at coordinate 60,519,717 of NC_082723.1, read as the reverse complement.
CAGTCTCCTTGCACTTGAAGTACATCTGCATGTGAAACCGGGTCAAAGTAGCATATGCCAGTTGGACTTTAGTGTAATGTAGAGCTGTACAGAACAGAAGCGGGTGCTTTGGCTCACCACACGCATGTCCATATACACTAATCCCATTCACCTGCATTGGGATCCTTTCCTTGCTTGCATCGCCAATTTAAGTGTCTGTCTAAATGCCTTCTAAATACTGTTATTATATCTGATTCCACTACCTCTCAGGCAGCGATTTCGAGATACCAACTAATCTCTGTTTAATGACCTTCCCCTCAGATTCCATTTACAACTCCTATCTTTCACTTTAAACCTATGTCCTCCTTTTTTATATATTTAATAAAGGAAAGACCACATGTTCTAACAGGCTTAGCTTCGGTCTTAATGCAACTGTTAGACATAAAAATAAATTTAAAACTGAGGCCAAGATGGAAATGATAATGGAGTCAAGTGCATGCAATTATATTTAGGGCTTTTTTTAAGCAGCAGTTTTCTTCTTGCTGTTTCTGCAGTGCATTTTGTTACCCTGCCTAGGGGAGAGAAACAGTCTTTAATGTTGCAGTTGATGAAATGAACGTGAGGTGGACTGCATTTGGGATGGGGTAATATATTTCCGTCCATTTACCAGCAAGCAAAGTAGGTTACTCCATTTTAATTAAATTAATTTTTAAATTTTAATTAAAAACAATGACTCAAAGTCAGTGGTTTTCTTTATCGTGGTTACACAGAAATGTGAGAAATTGATTTAGTTTCATAGTGTCTAACTCCCAAATGTTAACTGTTTCTCAATTAAATTGATTGCATCCATTGTTTCTGTGTTCACTGACTGACCACGAGATTACACAAGTTAATACTGAACTAAACTGACTGCATTTTGTGTGTGTGTTGCTTCAGAGGTATACTGTCTAAATGGTCCTGATTTTGTTGAGTATGATTTGCCTTCAAGGAGATCTCTTGAGACTGGGTAACCGGTTATTCCATCCACTACATCCAGGAAAGCTATATCCTGGCAAGTGGATTGGATTCAGCACAATATGATCCATTCATCATTTTATGCAACTGTCAATTTTATACAGTCTACAAATTCAGCTATTTCACACAATTCCATCTTTTACATCAATTAGAATAATGATAAACATCAGCAGTCCTAAACTTGAATCTTGTGGCAAAAGACAGAGGTGCATCTCAGCAGTTTCATTCATTATTACCTCCCAAACAACTTATTTCCAGTTCATTTTAATACACCCAGAAGGTTTAGACCTCTGTGGTAGGTCATTGTGTGCAACAGTTTGAAATCCCTTCCAGAATTTCTAAGATGTCAGCCAGAATACAAACCCAGAGACTTGGGTTTGAATTGCACAGGACAACAGTTCAGGAATTTAAGTTTAATTAATTAAAACAAAAACAACATTTCTAAAAAAACTAATAATGGTAGCTTGAAGATGCTGGAATAAACTCATCTAATTCACTTATCTGCCATTTTCTTCAGCTCTTACTTATATGTGATTACAGATCAACCAACATGGTGACTCTAACCTGCCCCTTGGTAGATGGCCAATTAGGGATAATAACTGCCAGCACCGCTAACGTTATCTGTATCTTATGAACGACTGAAAGGACCCACCTCTTTATGTTGGATTTCTCATCTCAAGTTCAAAGTCAATTTATTATATAAGTATATATATGTATGTCACAATCTACCACCTTAAATCATTTTCTTGCAGGCATTTACAGGAAAATAAAGAATTACAATAGAATGTATGAAAAAGCTATACATGAACAAAGACTGACAAACATTCAACGTGCAAAAGAAGACAAATTACATAAATAATAGATAGATCAAAGTTCAAAATAGATTTACCATCAAACTACACATATGTCAACCCTGAGATACATTTTCTTGCAGGCATTCACAGTAAATGCAAAGAAACAATCAAATCAATGAAAGATTGCACACAAGACAGATGAACAATCTAAGAACAACTAATTGTGCAAATATAAAAAGAAAGAAATACAAAATGATAAAAATAAATAATTAAGCAATAAATTTCAAGAACATGAGATGAAGAGTCTTTGAAAGTGAGTCCGCAGGCTGTGGAAACAGTCCAGTGTTGGTGAGAGTGAAGTTATCCCCTCTGGTTCAAGATCCTGATGGTTGAGGGATAATAACTGTTCCTGAACCTGGTGGTGTGAGTTGTGAGGCTCCTATACTTTCTTCCTGATGGCAGCAGCGAGAAGAGAGCAGGGCCTGATGGATGCTGCTTTCCCGAAACAGAACTCCATGTATATGTGCTCAGTGCTGGGGAGGGCTTTACCTATGATAGACGGGGCCATATCCACTACTTTTGGCAGGCTTCTTTGTTCAAGGCCATTGGTATTTCAATACCAGGAGATGATGCAACCAACCAATATACTCGCCACCACACATCTATAATAGTTTTTCAATGTTTTGGATTGATAGAGAATGCCAAGAACCTGAATTGTAGAGTCCTTGAAAGTGAGTCTGTAGGTTGTGGTATCGGTTCAGAGTTGCGGTGAGTGAGGTTATCCACGTTGGTTCAGGAGTCTGATGGTTGTAACTGTTTCTGAATCTGGTGGTGAGGGACCTAAGGTTTCTCTGTTTCCTGCTTGTTGGCAGTAGCAAGAAAAGAGCATGGCCTGGATGCTGGGTGTCCGGTGTCCGTGATGAATGGATGTAGCACTGCTTCTTGCAAATGTGCTCAGTGTTGAGTAGGACTTCACCTGTGATGGACTGTCTGTTCAAAAAATAATCCCATAAACTTCAGCCTTTATTTCTTGCGTGTTTGGAGCAAGACTCATGTCTCTGTAATTAAAAGATTCATCCCTCTCTTTAAGATGAGGCAAGTTTGTTTTATACTAGTCTTAGATAATACAGGCTTCATTGAGAGCTACAATGTATACTGTTCTAGCTACTCTGCAGTGCTTGTTGCCAAGAGAATCATCTGCTGCCCAGCTGTTTAACATCACTGATAGGCAAAACAATCTGTATGGACAGGTTATTAATCAAAGTTATTAAAATTATTACTGTTAGGTAGGATTGACCAATACTGGTTCTTTTATTTATATGGGTTTTCATGTGTTCTTGGGAATAAATAATTAATATTTACAACTATAAAGTAACTGCTGTTCCCTAGGGTTTGACCTATTTTGTTGCAGGAATGAGCAATTTAAGATTAATAAAGAAAAGCTTGGAGGAGTCCAAATGAAGTCTCGATCTGAAACATCGACTGACCATTCACCCTACCCCCACAGGTGCTGCCTGACCTGCAATTGCTCCTCCAGAAGTTTGTTTTTTGCCTCAGATTCCAGCGTCTGTAGTCTCCTGTGTCTCAATTTGTATTAATATAAAGCCTGTGATAGACTTTTGATAGACTGTACTATTACATGTCCTTATGTAATACTGAATGACCCAGGAGAGAGAACTGTGGCCAAGGTATCTATATAGGGGCAACTCAGCCAGATTTTATAGAATGGGGAAAAGTACAGCAGTGGAATAGCCTCCCCTCCATGGACTGTCTATTTTTCTCACCACCTCAGCATAAGCAAATACCCCACCCAACCCAGGCATTCTCCCTTCCATGGGGCAGAAGATATAAAAGCTTGAAAACACGTACCACCAGGTTCAAGGACAGCTTCTTATAGGCAATTGAACAGTTCCCTAGTACGATAAGATAGACCCTTGACTTCACAATACACCTCGTTATGATCTTGCTCCTCATTGTTTACCTGCACTGCACTTTTCATTGGCTATTACACTTCATTCTACATTCTGTTACTGTTCTACCTCAATGCACTGTGGAGTGATCTGATCTGTATAAATGGACATTTAATTTGTATGACAAGTTTGCCAGACGAGCTTTTCACTGAATCTCAGTACACATGACAGTCATAAACCAATGTTAATTTCAATTCCTTTTGGCCAATAATGTTGTTCCAAACTAATTAAACTAGTATTAAATGCTTAGCCAAGCTAATGTCTTCTGCATATGTAAGGTGCATATTCCTCCATCTCTGCACATTTGTGTACCTCTCCAAGAGCATCTTAAACTCCTTTTTCGTATTTGCCTCCACTACTGCCCCTGGCGGCCCATTCCAGGCATCTAACACTCCCTGTGTAAAAAAAATCCTCTGGACATCTCCTTTGAACTTACTCCCTCTCACCTTCAATGCATACCCTCTAGTATTAGAGACTTCGACACTGGGTAAAAAATGCTGGCCTTCTACTCTACCTATGCCCCAATAATCTTAAGAACCTGTCACATCTCCCCTCAGTATCTGCTGCTCTAGAGAATACAACCCATGTTTGTCCAATCACGTGCCCCCTTCAGTAGCCAGCAGTCTTCAGTTCTGACGAAGGGTCTCGGCCCGAATCGTTGACTGCTCATTTCAACGGATGCTGCCCGACCTGCTGAGTTCATCCAGCTTTTGTGCGTGTTGATTTGATCACAGCATCTGCAGTGTACTTTGTGTTTACTAGTCTGGTAAACCTCTTCTGCACCCTCTTCAAAGCTCCCATATCCTTCCATAATGGGGCAACCAGAATGGAATGTAATACTGTGGTTGTGGCCAGTGCCTTGACAAATAAAGGCAAGCATGCCATATGCCGTCTTTATCACCCTATTAACCTGTGCAACATCTTCAGGGAGCTATGGACTTGGACCCTAAATCCCCCTGTACATCAACACTGCTAAAGGTCTTGTCTTTAACAATGTACTGTCCTTTTACATTTGATCTCCCAAAGTGTACTTGGTCACTTAATTAACCTTTGTCATTTCTCTGCCCCTATCTGCAACTAATCTATACCCTGCCATGTCCCTTGACAATCCTCTACACTATTCACAACAGCACTAATCTTTGTATCACCTGCAAACATACTAACTCACCCATCCACATTTTTATCCAAGGCATTTATAGGTACCACAAATGTCAGAGGCCCCAGTCCAATCAGAATAATTCCCATTAACCTCTCCCTCTCTCTTCTGTGGGCAAGGCAATTCTGAATTCAAACGGCCAAGTTACCATGGATCCCATTCATCTTAATCATCTGGTTGAGCACCCCTTGAAACACCTTGTGAAGCACCTTACTAAAATCGATGCAGACAACATCCGCAGCTCCACCTTCATCAATCACCTTCAGCACTTACTCTAAAAAAAATCCAATTAAGCTTAGGCCGTGTGGCGGTTAGTGTAACACTTTGCAGTGTTAGCAGTGGGAAGACTGGGGTTCAATTCCCTCTGCTGTCTGTAAAGAATTTTTATGGTTTCTTTCCACATTCCAGGGTTAGGGTTAGTCAACTGTGGGCTTGCTGTGTTGTTGCCAGAAACATGGCAACTCCCCTGGGCATCTCCCAGCACATCCTCGGACTGTGTTCGTTGACGCAAACAACATATTTTTCTGTATGTTTTGATGTACGTGTGACAAATAAAGCTTAATCTTTATCTTTAATCTAGTTAGTTAGAAACAACTTGGCCTGCACAAATCTATTCAGGTGTCCGTAATTAGGCGAAAGTTTTCCAAAAATGTTATCCCTAAGAATGCTCTCTAATAATTTCCCCACCACCAACACAATACCCAACATTCTATAGCCTTCAGGATCATTCCTGTTTCTCTTCTTGCACAATGGAACAATATTAACTATTAGCCTGTCCTCCAGGACCTTACCTACGGTTCAAGAAGACATGAAGATCCTGATCAAGGCCCCAACTATCTCATCTCTTGCTTATCTCAATAAACTGAGCTCAAAACCACTTGGACTAAGGAGGTCCCAGTCTATTTTGGGGAAGTTGAAGTCACCTACAACAGCAACCCTGTTGTTCTTACACCTTTCCCTAATCTGCCTGCAGTGTTCCTCAACGTCCTGGTCACTATTAGGGGTGGGGTCCTGCAGCATAATCCCATCAGAGTGACAGCAATTTTCTTATTTGCACTTTCTAATCAACTTTAGTTTCACAGTTTTGGATGATAGCATATTTGAACCAAAAACCTCTGAATTCAGACCTACATCACAATGCTCCAAATGTCCCTGCTCCCAACTGCTGATTATCCAGGGGCCCTGATTCTCCAGGTACATTATTAATTCTCAATCCAATACCCCAATTACTATATCCCCAATTCCACTGAATTTCCCGTTGTTGACACTTAATCCCCAACTACCTCTTCCAATTCTGTATCTCTGGGCACTTGAACTGTACAGGAAAGATGCCAGTCACCAGTGATTTGTAACCAATCTCTTCATCAGGCTCTCACCCTCCCCATTGGCTAAATAGTCCCAAGCCCTAACCAGGGTTCCAAAGCTCAACAGTTTACTACTTCCCATTTCCTACTTAAATCACCAATGAAGTCCTACTTGGGACTCTGTTTGCTTATTGATCTTAACACTCCATCCCATAACCCCTGGATCCAGCCTTGGTCTTGGATATGCGCGCCACTAGATTTGAAGGAAACCAGCAGTAAGATTCTTGAAAGGGTAATTACAACTTGCGCACTTCAGTCAACACAGTGTGGCATTTTCAGGTTTTGTTACAAATCTACCTGAATTTCTTCAGAGTTATCGATTTCTGCGGATGCTGGTGGGGAAAAGCTTTTCAAAAAACATTCTCCTGTATGAGCTGGCACTTGGTGGCAGTAGTCTCTAGATTTATGTGTACCCTCTAGTTGTCAGATTACCGCAATGATCGGTAATGGCTTTCTTACGTCAATTTCAGGGTCAGATTTTCAGTGTCAACAAACCTAGCCAAATAGAATGAGATTAAGTAATTACAAACCTTTTTGCAGGTGATGTTATGAATGATTGAATAATAATAATTAAGCTGTAATTTAATCAGTAATCTTAAATGACATTATGGACAGATCTCCAGTTATTGTGGCATTAAATGTCAAGTGCTCTTTACGTTAAATACTTTATGGATTAAGAACAGAATAAATCTTTATCTCTGAAACAAAAGCAGAAAATGCTTAAAATACTTTGCAGGTGTGAAATGAGAAACAAGAGTTGACTTTTCAGGTCATATACCCTGCCTGAATTGCTGAGCATTCCCAGCATTTTCTGTTTGTCTTTCAAATATCTGGATCTGCAGCTTCTCTTTGATTTTTAAATCTTGACTCCGTTAACTCCTCTGCCTCATGTCTGGAGACACTAATTTAATTCTAATTATTTTTCTCTATTTAACATAGAAAAGTGATAAGTTAAATTGAAATATGCCCGTCGGAAGCTGAATTGCATCTGTCTGCCTTCATTCCAAAGATAGATGGACTTTCTCAACTCATAATTTTGGTCTAAGCTTTGCCTAAGTAATGCATTTCTCAAGTGATATTTTAATTGAATAGGGATTGCATTAATTTTCATCAGAAAACAGAGCACAGAAAATTTTGACCAGTCCTAAACCCCTACTAGCATCTGGGCTAAATCAGTATGAGGTGCCTCTTCACATGAATTGTCTGAGAACCTGCTAAAAATGGATTGTCTCAGTCAGAGCCTTATCGTGCATAGGACACCAAGTAATTTGAGACTAGATTGTGCAGAATAAATTTTGCCCACTGGAAAATGAACCCCTAAAAACCTCTCCATAAAGGGTTTATGTTGCACAGAATTTAGCCTCTTCATTGTTGGTCTCTCCACATCTCTGCTTCCTTACTATCAATCTATATCCCTCAATCCCTAATAGATTTTGAACAGGCAAAATCTATTATGGCAAAGTGTCTGAGATTCCCACTTCCAGTCCAGGAAACAGACAGTCGTTGAACCTTTACATGACCCAGGAATTGTCTATACTTGGAAAAAATAGTTCTCCTGCTCAGAGAAAGATGATCAAGAGGCACTTTCTGTGGTCTGGCACCAGTCATGCCCCTAGTTGCCAGACTAGAGTTTCAATCTGTATTACCTTTAAAAAAATTAACATTAATAAAAACATGAAAATTAACACACACACACTTAAAACAAATAAACATACTTAAATTCATTAAAATTAGACAAAATTAAAAGTACTGCTTATTTTTGTGTTGGCAGCTGATTGCATCTCATTCATTTCAATGGCCCTGCTGAACCTGTGACCTCACTCACTTCATTACTGAACCGATTGCACAACCTATTGACTTGCTTTCCAGGACTCTATACCTCGTGTTCTCTGAATCATCTGAATTGAATTGACTTTATTTCTTACATCCTTCATGTACACGAGAAGCAAAAATCTTTATGTTACGTCTCCATCTGAATGTGCAATTTGTAATAAATTGTATTTATTTATTTATTTGAAATTTGAAATAAGTTTGTGATCCACCAGCATTTTGTGTGTGTTGTTGTTTGAATTTACAGCATCTGCAGACTTCCTCGCATTTATTATTTATTTATTTATTGTTTGCTTGTTTGATTTTTGTATTTGCAGAGTTTGTTTTCTTTTGCACATTTGGTTGTTTAAGTCTTTGCAGTTTTTATTGATTTTATTGTATTTCTTCATTCTTCTGTGTACACATGCACAAAAATGAATCTCATTGTAATATATGGTGACATATATGTACTTTGATAATAAATTTACTTTGAACTTTGAACTTTGAACTTGTCAGGTTAATCTGGCAAGGGTTTGGGGCACAGTATTCCACCCTGAGAGTTTCAGAATCTCTGGGAGTGCTGGTCCACTGGTTTCCATGAGGAGTCCACTGGCATAGCACATAACCCGCTGCCATTGATTGGCTGACTAGATGACTATGCTACAACCTTTGCTTGGAAACTGCTCACTTAGAGGGATATCGATCAGCTGGTAGATATCCATGCAGATCATAGCGTAATAGCGACTCTCTCATGGCTGAATGTGTAGAACCATGGTTTAACCACAGATACCGTCCTTGTCTCAGTATCAAAAATGGTCAATCAAGTGCAGGGGAAGCAGCTACAGGAGACTGACAAGTCTGAAGAGAGATCATAACGATAAAAAAAATACAAGGTGGGTCTCCTTTCTCTGGATAGAGATCTATAAATTATGAGGGAATTGACAAGTTGGATGCAACTAAAGTAGGGTTCAACAATATAAATCACTTCATTTCCTGACTGATTACTTTTTACAAACATAAGATAACATAACATAACATAAGAGATAGGAGCAGGAGTAGGCCAATCGGCCCCTCAAGCCTGTTCCGCCATTCAACAAGATCATGGCTGATCCAATCTTAACTCTAGTTTTCACCGAATCCCACAAGGCAACAGTGCCAACCAACAGGGCACCATGCCGCCCATTTTATTTTATTATTCATCCCGCCCAAACCCATGTGATCACCCGGGGAAAAAAAACGATTTGCCAATTGAGGAGAAAAAATCTGGAAAATTCCTCTCCGACCCATCCAGGCTATCGAAAACTGGTCCAGGAGATCACATGGCTGATCTAAACCTAGCCTCATGTCCACTTACCTGCTCGCTCAGCGTATCCCCTAATGCCATTTTTATCCAGGAAAATGTCTATCTCCGTTTTGAATTTACTGAGTTTATTGAGTTTATAAGAATGTGGAGCTTGTAACGTGTGATCAGTGGAGGATTAAAGAGGAATTGGGGAAGAATAGTTCACCAAGAGAGGGGTTGAGATTGACAACTCACTGTCTGAAAGGTTGGTAAAGGTGGAGTTATTATCACATTTCAAAAATACCTGAACAACTGTGACCTGCAAGGTTACAGATCAAGCACTGAAGGGTGCAATTTGCCCTAGTAGTCATTTTCTGTCTGGCATGGACATGATGGGCTGAATGGCGTCCTGTATCATAAATCCTCGAATTCTATGATTCTTGTTAACACATTGAGTACTTGAGATGCCTTTAAGAGGAATCTAGGTAAGTCAATGACAGAGTGAACAGAAGGATTTGATAACATGGTGAAATGAAGGGGATAGTTTGAAGAAGGCAGGATAGAGAAAGGAAGACAGAAAGAATCAGAGGAAGGTAGTTGAAATTTTACATTAGATTTTATGGATACCTAAAAAAATAACAACAAATGTAACATTTTAACATAAAAGCATCAGAGGTGCATTATAGAAATTGCATAATGTGTGAGAAATGATAGGAGGCACATAATGGTGCATTTGGAATCAATGAAGTTATCTGATATGCACCATAGACTGGACCTGAAGTTTGTATATCTTTGTCGGTAAAGTCTTCTTTTCCCAGCTTTGACCTTTTGAAGGTTAGCTGCTCCTGCAATGAAGTACAGAGCAATGGGATTCTAATCTCTTCTTTTGCTCAGCATATTTGCTCAGCTAATGAAGTTTGACTTTGTGAGCAGTAGCTACCTAGGTTACAGCTTGGATTGTACAGGGTTTCAAAGAGTTCGCAATACATGGAACAAGAACTAGTGGTGACATGCACCACAGCTTTCTGTCACACTACAATGCAAGAATTGTTTGTCTTAAAGGTCAACAGCTGTATGAAAGTTAACACCTTGGTTTCCTGGCAGTTCTCTCACATCTAAGGAGTTAACAGAATCAAAGGTAGCTGCAGATGCCGGAAGTCTGAATTGGAAGCAGATATGTTGGAAACACTCAGCAGGTCAGGCTGCGTCTGTGGGCAGAGAAACAGCGTAAATGCTTCAGGTAAAAGACCCTCATCAGAACTGGGATGGAGTCAAAACAAAGCTTGTTAGACTTTAAGGAGGGTAAACCTGATAACGGGGATAAATCATTAACAGGGTAACCTGGTCATTGAGTGAATGACAGCAGCTAGAGAGTGAGAACATAGATATAAACTTAAAGAATGTCAGAGTTGCAAATGTAGAGTGGGTATAGATGCCCAGTGTGCTTATTATCATTTACTGATCCTTCAGAAGGAAATTGCTTTTGCATTTGTTTGCAGCTCTGTAGTTGAAACCACAACACCAGAAAAATTGATAGGTTAAGTGTACATTATAGACAAGGCTTCGTTGTCGGAAAGTGAGTTGACAGTGAGCCCCTTTATCATCAAGGCCATATCTGACTGTTAGTGGTGTTGAGCATATTCTGGACTTAGGGTGTATAACAAAATATTAACTTTGGCAACCAATCTTTGGAACTGAACACTGACTGTAGATTAAATTTAAAATACAGCACTGGACAATAGGCTCCTAGCGTTGTGAATAGCAGTTAGTTGAAAAACCAAACAATGCAGATTAACGAGCAAACACGAGGAAATCTGCAGGTGCTTGAAATTCAAACAACACACACAAAATCAGCATTTTGTGTGTGTTCAATGCAGATTAACATACATTTTGGCTGCCTGGAGTGTGGTTCTGAAGAAGGAGGTGTGAAAGTTATATAATTCAAAGGAAGCACTGTAGTAACGTTGTAAATATAGAATTGTCCTTTGACCTTTAGCATTTAAAATATCACCTAATATTGGGTCAGACAGGCCCTTTCCTCCGAAAGGGTCTCAACATGATGTGTGCTGTGTCTCGTTTTGTCGAATAAAAGACTACGTTATATCTACCAGCTGCATCTCTCCGGTGACTCTATTCACATCGCAACAAGTGGCATCAAGGAACTCTAATCAAGATGAAGTTAGTGGCTTCACAAGGAAAGTACTCTGTTGGTTGGAGTCACTTGATTGCTCCCCCACCCCCCATCATCAATCTCTGTCTGTAAACATCTGTTCCCTCCAGTACCAACAATACTTTACTAATCTAGAACCTCTACCATGAAGAAGAACAAGCCCACCAGGCACATGGGAACACCACCACCCATGACTTTTATTCCAAGTCACACACCATCCTAACTGGGAAACATATCACAGATTTTTCTTCATTACATGGTCTAAATCCTGGACCTTCCTGCCTAAGAGTATTTTAGGCCTACCTCCACTTGCAGAATTGCAGTAGTTCGAAAGGAAAGCCTGTCCACATCTTTTCAAAGGCAGTTACAGATGGGCGATATAGACAGTCATTGCCAACAGCACCAAATTCAGAAAAAATATTTTAAAAATTATTGGCTGTCATTTATATTCTTTGCTTCATTTTGATGTTTCAATTTATATTTGCTGAGATTTTGTAATCATCACTTTTGATTCACCCTTGTAGCTCAGGTGGAGAAGGGGCACTTTTAGTTTTGGAGTTTACATGTAACATAGAAACATAGAAAACCTACAGCACAATACAGGCCTCTCGGCCCACAAAGCTGTGCCGAATATGTCCTTATCTTAGAACTACCTAGACTTACCCATAGCCCTCTATTTTTCTAAGCTCCATGTAGCTATCCATGAGTCTCTTAAAAGACCCTAGCATTTCCACCATCACTACCGCCACAGGCAGCCCATTCCACGCACTCACCACTCTCTGTGTAAAAAACTTACCCCTGACATCTCCTCTGTACCTACTTTCAAGCACCTTAAAACTGTGCCCTCTTATGCTAGCTATTTCAGCCCTGGGGAAAAGCCTCTGACTATCCACACAATCAATGCCTCTCATTATCTTATACACCTTTATCAGGTCATCTCTCATCCTCTGTCACTCCAAGGAGAATAGGCCGAGTTCACTCAACCTGTTCTCATAAGGCATGCTCCCCAATCCAGGCAATATCTTTGTAAATCTCCTCTGCACCTTTTCGATGGCTTCCACATCCTTCCTGCAGTGTGGCGACCAGAATTGAGCACAGTACTCCAAGTGGGGCCTGACCAGTATCCTATATAGCTGTAACATTATCTCTCGGCTCTTAAACTCAATCCCATGATTAAGGAAGGCCAATGCACCGTATGTGTTCTTAACCACAGAGTCAACCTGCGTAGCAGCTTTCAGTGTCCTATGGACTTGGACCCCAAGATCCCTTTGATCCTCCACACTGCCAAGATTCTTACCATTAATGTTATATTCTCTCATCATATTTAACCTACCAAAATGAACCACCTCACACTTATCTGGGTTGAACTCCATCTGCCACTTCTCAGCTCAGTTTTGCATCCTATCAATGTCCTGGTGTAACCTCTGACAGCCCTCCACACTATCCACAATACCCCCAACCTTTGTGTCATCAGCAAATTTACTAAACCATCCCTCCATTTCCTCATCCAGGTCATTTATAAAAATCACAAAGAGTAGGGGTCCCAGAACAGATCCCTGAGGCACACCACTGGTCACCGGCCTTCATGCAGAATATGACCCACTTACCACTCTTTGCCTTCTGTGGCAAGCCAGTTCTGGGTCCACAAAGCAATGTCCCCTTGGATCCCATGCCTCCTTACTTTCTCAATATGCCTTGCTAAAATCCATATACACTACATGTACTGCTCTACCTTTATCAATGTACTTAGTCACATCCTCAAAAAATTCAATCAGGCTCCTAAGGCACGACCTGCCTTTGACAAAGCCTTGCTGACTATTCCTAATCATATTATGCCTCTCCAAATGTTCATAAATCCTGCCTCTCAGGATGTTCTCCATCAACTTACCAAACATTGAAGTAAGACTCACTGGCCTATAGTTTCCTGGGCTATCCCTACTCCCTTTCTTGAATAATGGAACAACATCTGCAACCCTTCAATCCTTTGGAAGCCCTCCTGTCCTCATTGATGATGCAAAGATTATCGCCAGAGGCTCAGTAATCTCCTTCCTCGCTTCCCACAGTAGCCTAGGGTACATCCCGTCCAGTCTCAGTGACTTATCCAACTTGATGCTTTCCAAAAGCTCCAGCACACCCTCTTCCTTAATTTCTGGATGCTCAAGTTTTTCAGTCCACTGCAAATCATCCCTACAATCACCAAGATCTTTATCCATAGTGAATACTGAAGTTAAGTTATCACGAAATACCTCAGCTATCTCCTCCGGTTCCATACACACTTTTCCATTGCCACACTTGATTGGTACTATTCTCTCAGTCTTATAATCTTGCTCTTCACATACTTGTAGAATGCCTTGGGATTTTCCTTAATCCTGTCCACCAAGACCTTCTCATGGCCCCTTCTGGCTCTCCTAATTTCGTTCTTAAACTCCTTCCTACTAGCCTTATAATCTTCTAGATTCCTATCATTAGTTTTTTGGAACTTTTCGTAAGCTCTTCTTTTCTTCTTGACTAGATTTACAACAGCCTTTGTACACCACCCTTCTTGTACACTACCATCCTTATCATACCTCATTGGAACATACCTACTCAGAACCTCATGCAAATATCCCCTGAATATTTGCCACATTTCTTTCATACGTTTCCCTGAGAACATCTGTTTCCAATTTATGCTTCCATGTTCCTGCCTGATAGCCTCGTATTTCCCCTACTCCAATTAAATGCTTTCCTAACTTGTCTGTTCCTACCCCTCTCCAAAGCTATGGTAAAGGAGATAAAATTTTGATCTCTATCTCCAAAATATTCTCCCACTGAGAGACCTGACACCTAACCAGGTTCATTTCCCAAAACCAGATCTACAAGCCCCTCCTCTTGTAGGCTTATCTACATATTGAGTCAAGAAACCTTCCTGAACACACCTAACAAACTACACCCCATCTAAAGCCCTCACTCTAGGGAGATGCCAATCAATACTTTGGAAATTAAAATCTCCCACCAAAATAACCCTGTTATTATTACTCCTTTCCAGAATCTGTCTTCCTATCTGCTCCTTGATGTCCCTGTTGCTATTGTGTGGTCTGAAAAAAGACACTAACTAGAGTTATTGACCCCTTCCCATTCCAGACTTCCACCCACAGAGACTCAGTAGACAACCCCTCCATGACTTCCTCCTTTTCTGCAGCCGTGACACCATCTCTGATCAGCAGTGCCACACCCCCACCTCTTTTGCCTCCCTTCCTATCCTTTCTGAAACATCTAAAGCCTGGCACTTGAAGTCACCATCCCTGCCCCTGCACCGTCCAAGGCTCTGTAATGGCCACAACATCATAGCTCCAAGTGCTGATCTACGCTCTAAGCTCATCTGCTTTATTCATAATATTTCTCGCATTAAAATAGAAACATTTCAAACCATTGGTCTGAGCACGACCCTTCTCTACCACCTGCCTATCCTCCCTTTCGCACTATCTCCAAGCTTTGTCTATTTGTGAGCCAACCTCCTTTTCCTCCGTCACTTCAGTTCAGTTCCCAACCCCCAGCAAGTCTTGGCCCCCTTGGGATTCATGTGTATAGGTCATGCCTGCCCCAGAAGAGGTCCCAATGATCCCAAAATCTGAATCCCTGCCCCCTGCTCCAATCCCTCAGCCATGCATTTATCCTCCACCTCATTCTATTCCTATACTCACTGTCACGTGGCACAGGCAGTAATCCTAAGATGACTACCTTTGAGGTTCTGCTTCTCAACTTCTTTCCTAACTCCCTGTAGTCTGTTTTCAGAACCTCCTCCCTTTTCCTAACTATGTCATTGGTACCAATATGTACCACAATCCCTGGCTGTTCTCTTTCCTACTTAAAGATATCATGGACGAGATCAGAAACATCCTGGGAGGCAAACTACCGTCCGCGTTTCTTTCCTGTGTCCATTGAATCGCCTGTCTGAACCCCTAACTATAGAGTCCCCTATCACTGCTGCCATTCTCTTCCTTTCCCTACCCTTCTGAGCCACAGGGCCAGATTCTGTGCCAGAGGCATCGCCACTGTTTCTTCCCCCAGGTAGGCCCCCCCCCCCAACAGTACTCAAGCAGGAATACTTATTTTTAAAGGGGACAGCCACTTTCTAGCACCTGCTTCTTGCCCTTCCCTCTCTTGACTGTTACCCTCTTCTCTGTCTCCTGTGGTCTCAGGATGACTACTTGCCTATAGCTCCTCTCTATCACCTCCTCACTCTCCCTGACCAGACAAAGATCATCGAGCTTCAGCTCCAGTTCCCTAACATGGTCCCTAAGAAGCTGCAGCTCGACACACCTGGTGCAGATGTGGTCGTCCAAGAGGCTGGGAGACTCCAGGACCTCCCACATCTGACACCGAGCACAGAAAACCGGCCTCACACACATACTTTCTGTCTTTATTTTAAACTGATAATCTACCTGGCCTTGACCCGTTATCGCTGAAGCTCCATTGAGCCAAAGCCTTCCTACTCTGTTGCCTGCCCCTCCAATGTCCACTCTGTAAATCTATCTTTTTAAACTCTCTCTGCTGTTCTCACTGGTCGACCTCCACGCACTTGCACAGTAACGACCCGTTTAAACCACTGAAGAAATATAGTTTTGGTTAACTTTCCATCTGCTAAATACAAATTTTGGACAACAGTGTATATACTCCAGTGAAAGCTTGAGCATTATGTCCTCATTATATCAATTAATAAATGAACATTAATTGTTTTAATCTCTGTTTTGTTATTTCCCTTGTTTAAGTGTCTGAATTAATTTTGTTGCTGACGAGAACTTGTATTTAGTTTTGTACACTGCAAGCAACTGAAATGAAGACTGCTCAACTTTGTAGCCGTAGCAGAGTTAGTGTTCACATTCATTCTGATATCTGGCTTTGATATTTACTGATAATTTGTTTTAAAGTCAGGTATGTTGGACTGTGGATTAATGACATTCCTATGAAGGAGAAATGCATGAATATGAAAGGTGTTTACTTTTTTTTCATTTTGATAAAACATGAGAAATTTCATTTGCATTGCTGGGGTGGGTGTGGGAATCCCCTGTGGAATTAAAGAGATACTGTACTTACATGGTGACAACATGATTTGCTTGAAATCTTAGCAAACCTGAGAAGTTTACACTGTGGTAGTTTCAATACTGATTAGACCCATTACTCATAAGATTGTCCAAGTTGAGATAAATGTCTGAAGACTGCACTGCAGTGGTTTGTGGGAGGTGGCATTACAATAGACAATAGGTGCAGAAGTAGACCATTCGGCCCCTCGAGTCTGCACCGCCATTCTGAGATCATGGCTGATCATTCACTATCAATACCCAGTCCCTGCCTTGTCCCCATATCCCTTGATTCCCCTATCCATCAGATATCTATCTAGCTCCTTCTTGAAAGCATCCAGAGAATTGGCCTCCACCGTCTTCCGAGGCAGTGCATTCCACACCTCCACAACTCTCTGGGAGAAGAAGCTCTTCCTCAACTCTGTTTTAAATAACTGACCTCTTATTCTCAATCCATGCCCTCTGGTACTGGACTCTCCCAACATCTGGAACATATTTCCTGCCTCAATCCTATCAAATTCTTTAATTATCTTAAACGTTTCAATCAGATCCCCTCTCAATCTCTTCAATTCCAGCGTGTACAAGCCCAATCTCTCCAATCTCTCTGCGTAAGACAGCCCTGCCATCCCAGGAATCAACCTAGTGAATCTACACAGCACTTCCTCAATCACCAGAATGTCCTTCCTTAAACCTGGAGACCAAAACTGTACACAATATTCCAGGTGTGGTCTCACTAGGGCCCTGTACAAATGCAAAAGAACATCCTTGCTCTTGTATTCAATTCCCCTTGTAACAAAGGCCAACATTCCATTTGCCCTCTTCACTGCCTGTTGCACTTGCTCATTCACCTTCATTGACTGGTGAACTAGGACTCCTAGGTCTCTTTGGATTTCTCCCTTACCTAACTCGACACCATTCAGACAATACTCTGCCCTCTTGTTCCTGCTTCCAAAGTGGGTAACTTCACATTTATTCACATTGAATGACATCTGCCAAGTATCTGCCCACTCACTCAGCCTATCCAAGTCTCCCTGTATTCTCCTAACGTCCTCTTCGCATGTCACACTGCCACCCAGTTTAGTATCATCAGCAAACTTGCTGATATAGTTTTCAATGCCCTCATCTAAATCATTGACATAAATCATAAAGAGCTGTGGTCCCAATACAGAGCCCTGTGGTACCCCACTAGTCACCTCCAGCCAGTCTGAGAAACACCCATTCACTGCTACCCTTTGCTTTCTATCTGCCAACCAGTTTTCTATCCATGTTGAAACCCTGCCCCCAATGCCATGAGCTCTGATTTTACTCACCAATCTCCTATGTGGCACCTTATCGAATGCCTTCTGAAAATCTAGGTACACAACATCTACTGGCTTACCCTCATCTAACATCCTTGTTACACCCTCAAAAAACTCCAACAGATTAGTCAAGCATGATTTGCCCTTGGTAAATCCATGCTGGCTCGGCCTAATCCTATTTCTGCCATCTAGATGTGCCACTATTTCGTCCTTAATAATGGACTCAAGCATCTTCCCCATGACTGACGTTAGGCTAACAGGGCAATAGTTCTCCGTTTTCTCCTTCCCTCCCTTCTTGAAAAGTGGGACAACATTAGCCACTCTCCAATCTTCAGGAACTGATCCTGAATCTAAGGAACATTGGAAAATGATTACCAATGCATCTGCAATTTCCTGAGCCACCTCTTTTAGAACCCTCGGATGCAGACCATCTGGACCCGGGGATTTATTAGCCTTCAGTCCTACCAGTCTACTCATCACAGTTTCTTTCCTAATGTCAATCTGTCTCAATTCCTCTGATATCTTATGACCCTGGCCCATCCATACATCTGGGAGATTGCTTGTGTCCTCCCTGGTGAAGACAGATCTAAAGTACGCATTAAATTCTGTTGCCATTTCCCTGTTTCCCATAACAATTTCTCCCAATTCATTCTGCAAGGGGCCAACATTGTTCTTAACTATCTTCTTTCTCTTCACATAGCTAAAAAAGCTTTTGCTATCCCCTTTTATATTCCTGGCTAGACTGAGCTCATACCTGATTTTTTCTCTCCGTATTGCTTTTTTAGTTAAGATTCTCTCCGTATTGCTTTTTTAGTTTGTTGTTACTAATTTCTTTAACATTGTTAGCTGGAAACTTCAAGCTATTCTGTCAGCTTTTAATGAGCCTCAAACAGGGAAAAAAGGAAGGCTTTAGTCAATTAGCTCTAACTTTTAAAATTAATAAAGAGGCTATGATTTTATTAGAAATATAAATTAAAGTTTCTAAGAATGTGATATTATTTTGTGGTGGCTTTCAGTTGAAGGTAATCTTAGAATTGTTGGAGCTTCTGATGAAGGGTCTCAGCCCAAAATGTCAACTATTTATTCTTTCCCATAGACTCTGCCTGGCCTGCTGAGTTTGTGTGTGTGTGTGTCTTGGATTTCCAGTATCTGCAGATATTCCCTTGCTTGTAATAGTCCCCTTAGCTCTGTTTTATGTTGTACATTTAAAATCTGTCCAAAACAATTGGACGTACTGCTGAATGATGCAGAATTTACCCAGTGCAGCTGGACTCCTTGAGATCTGGCAGGTACTAACTCTGCTTTTTGGATAAGCTCAATCGAATGCATTTAGGCTAACAGTTCTCACGGTGACACTGACTCTTTCTCAGTAACAATGGAATCTTTCTATGAGTACCTGTCTGGCAATTTGCAAACACTGAGTTCATTCACTGCAGGAAATGGTGGTTTTGATTAAACTATTCTCTGTGTGCACAGGACACTTTGAGAAATATTTTGTTCCATTGGCATATTTACCAGAATGCAACCTGATCTATGAAGAAATCATGCAGGTTTATTTTTTTGTTAGTATGGGGCAGTGCACTTAAATGAATGGGTGTATCTGGATAGATGGAAACAGTGTTGTTGAGATTTCAACAATCAAACATATTTGTTACATGATTAAAGAAATTCAGACATTTTTAACATAGAATGGTCAAGCACTTTGATCCATGATGTTGTGCCAGTCTTTTGAATAACTGTAAGATTAATCCTTCCCTCCCACATAACTTAATGTTCCTAATGTACACGCCTCCATCACCACTGCAGAAAGTGTGTTCCACAAATTCATCATTCTGTGTGTGTAAAACAAAACTACCTTTGACATTCTCCCTATACTTTTCTCTAATTACCTTACAATTACAGCCGCTTGTATTAGCCATTTCCGCACGGGCGGGGGTCGCTGTTATCCTCTCTGTCTTCGCCTCATAAACACAATATGAACGGAGACACAATAAAAATAGGATAATTGTCAGAAACGTTGAGAGGCTCGGGCTGACGGCTTTGGCCGGGGGGGGGGGGCGTGGCTTTGCCGCCACTCAGGATTTCCCGGGTGGAATCTGTTCTGTCTCGGTCACGTTGCGCGAATACCAGAGGTGTCGCCGCTTGGCCGCTGGATAACCACGGCGGGGGGAGATTACCGATCTGAGCGCGGGGCAGGGCGAGTGCGCAGAGACGGCGTTGCTCGGAGCGAGAGCGGTCGGCCGGCTCCACTCCGCAAATCGACGTCCCTGCTTTGAGGTCTTAAGTCATGATAGGTACTGAACGGTGCACGCTCTGCATTTGTCATGCTACTTTACAGCTGCCTTCTTTACCTTCAATGTCTTCCTGAATTTTTTCTTCTCTCCCCGTTGTAGACCTCACTATCATGTATGAAACTGAGATAATCTCCAGCGAGCCCACCAGCCCAACATCATCGTTCTACGGGGAATCGTCCGACTCGTACTACCGCGTGGACCGGTGGCAGAAACTCCGAACTGCTGTCAGAAAGCTGGAGTTCTGGGAAAACTTCAGCTCCGAATTGGCAGGAAGCGGGTTCTTTTCTAAAGTGTACAAGGTAAGGGAAGCTGTCCGCTATTTCAGAGTGGTGCCTTTCGTGTTTGCTGATCTCTTTCAATCAACCGGCTTAATGCTGTGGAAATGAACAGCGGGAAGGCGTAAGCAGGCAGTGGATTGAATGTCCTTTCAGGTACACGGGGCTTGGATGTGATAATTAGGGTGCCAGCTAGACAAGTGTTGTTCGGGTTTGCTGTGAGCTTTGTTGTGGCCCCACAAGTTTTTGGGTCTCTAGCATGGTATCAGAAAATATTGGTTTATTATTGTCACGTGTACAAGAATACAGTGAAAATACTAGTCATACGGATCAAATCATTAAGCCATTGAGGTAGAACAAGATAAAAAGCTAACAATGCAGAAAATGTAGCAGCTGCAGAGAAAGTGCAGTGCAGGTGAACAATAAGATCATAAGGAAGTACTGTAACTTGTTAGGTCAAGAGTCCAACTTATTGTTCACGGGGGTCCATTTAGGAGTTTAATAACAGCAGGGTAGGTGCTGCCCTAGAGCTTGGTGGTGTGTGCTTCCAGGCCTTTGTACCTTCCTGTGGGAGAGGTGAGACGATGGGATGTCTGGATGGGTGTTGGCTTTGATCACAAACAAGATAAAAATCTGCAGATGCTGAAAATCCAGGCAACGCACAGAATGCTGGAGGAACTCGGCAGGCCAGACTGCGTCTATGGGAAAGAACCAACAGTTGATCTTTCGGGCTGAGACCCTTCATCAGGACTGGAGAAAAAAAAGAGAAGTCGGAGTAAGAAGGTGGGGGCAGGGGAAGAAGAAACACAAGTTGATAGTGTAACCTGGGGAGATGAAGTAAAGCTGGGAAAGTAATTGGTGAAACAGATACAGGGCTGGAAGAAGGGGAAGACAGAAGGTCATGGAAGAAAGAAAAGGGGAAACATAGAAATATAGAAAATAGGTGCAGGTGTAGGCCATTCGGCCCTGCGAGCCTGCACCACCATTCAGTATGATCATGGCTGATCATCCAACTCAGAACCCTGTACCTGCCTTCTCTCCATACCCCCTGATCCCTTTAGCCACAAGGGCCATATCTAACTCCCTCTTAAATATAGCCAATGAACTGTCCTCAACTGTTTCCTGTGGCAGAGAACTCCACAGATTCACCACTCTCTGTGTGAAGAAGTTTTTCCTCATCTCGGTCCTAAAAGGCTTCCCCTTTATGCTTAAACTGTGACCTCTCGTTCTGGACTTCCCCAACATTGGGAACAATCTTCCTGCATCTAACCTGTCCAATCCCTTTAGAATTTCATACGTTTCAATAAGATCCCCCCTCAATCTTCTAAATTCCAGCGAGTATAAGCCTAGTCGATCCAGTCTTTCTTCATATGAAAGTCCTGCCATCCCAGGAATCAATCTGGTGAACTTTCTTTGTACTCCCTCTACGGCAAGAATGTCTTTCCTCAGATTAGGGAACCAAAAGTACACACAATACTCCAGGTGTGGTCTCACCAAGGCCTTGTACAACTGCAGTAGAACCTCCCAGATCTTGTACTTGAATCCTCTTGCTATGAATGCCAACATACC
Organism: Hypanus sabinus; assembly: GCF_030144855.1. NCBI lineage: Eukaryota > Metazoa > Chordata > Chondrichthyes > Myliobatiformes > Dasyatidae > Hypanus > Hypanus sabinus. The sequence continues at coordinate 60,497,686 of NC_082723.1, read as the reverse complement.
ATTCACCTTTTTCACCGCCTGCTGTACCTGCATGCCCACCTTCAATGACTGGTGTACAATGACACCCAGGTCTCGTCACACCTCCCTTTTCCTAATCGGCCACTGTTCAGATAATAATCTGTTTGGAGAACCAGAGGGAGGTGATGGGCAGGTGAGGAGATGAGGTGAGAGAGGGAAATGGGAATGGTGAGGGGAGGGGGTGGCATTACCAGTAGTTTGAGAAATTGATGTTCATGCTGTCAGGTTGGAGACTGCCCAGACCTGCCATCGCGATAGTAGAGTAGGCCATGAACTGACATGTCGGAATTGGAAATGGAATTAAAATGGGTGGCCACTGGGAGGTCGCACTTTTTCTGATAGACGGAGCGTTGGTGCCTGGTGAAGCAGTCTCCCGGTCTATCTCAGGTCTCACTGATGTACAGGACGCCACATCGGAAGCACCGAATCCTGCAGATGATGCCAGCCAGACTCACAGGTAAAGTGTCGCCTCATCAGGAAGGACTGTTTGAGCCTCCTGGGAGGAGGTGTAGGGGCAGGTGTAGTATTTGTTCCGCTTTCAAGGATGAATGCCAGGAGTGAGATCAAGTGGGGATGGACGAACGGACAAGGGAGTTGTTAAGGAGTGTTCCCTGCAGAAAGTGAAGGGGGAGGGAAGATGTGCTTGGTGGTGGGATCCTGTTAGAGATGGTGGAAGTTACGGAGAATTATGTGCCTGATGTGGAGGCTGGTGGGGTGGTAGGTGAGTTCAAGAGGAACCCTATCACTGGTGGGGTGGCAGGAGAATGGGGTAAGGGCAGATGTGTGCAAAATGGAAGAGATGCAGTTGAGGGCAGTGTGGATGGTGGTGGAAGGGAAGCCCCTGTCTTTGAAGAAGGAGGACATCTCCTTTGTTCTGGAATGAAAAGCCTCACCCAGATTGTGCTGGTTTCCACACTGAGGCAATGAGAAATAGAGACAGAGTCCATGGAGGGGAGACTAGTTTCCATAATGTGCTGAGTTGTGGCCACAACATTGCAGTTTCTTGCAGTCATGGGCAGAGAAGTTGTAATGCCAAGCCATTATTCATCCAGATAGGGTGCTTTTTATGACACATTGATAAAAATTTGTAAAGGTCAATGGGGACATACCAAACTTTTTTGGCCTTGTTCTGTAAACTTGGACTATGTAAATATTTAGTATAGATGCACACTCTCCCTGTTATGCATTGGTGGATGTAAAGATGGCAGCCCTCAGGTATTGAAGGGAGGCATTGAAAGAAAAGATGTTTAAACAAAAGAAAAATGTGTCCTTGCTGTTTGGGCATTAACAAGGAAGTAGAGGTATTGATAACTTCTCTTCGTTGTGACGTCAATGTGGTTGGATCAAGGCAGGTTATTACAAGAAGGTCATTCTTAGGAGCTAAAAGCTCTCTGAATCAAAAGTATTCAAAGTCAGTATTGTGTGTGTGTGTGTGTGTGTGTGTGTGTGTGTGTGTGTGTGTGTGTGTGTTTCCAGTGTAATAGATCTTAAGGACTGCATGTCAAGACAGTCTTAATCATGCTAGAAATCTAAACCAGTAATCTCCATGTCCTCTCATCTGGATTTGTCTATTTCCTGCTAGCTTGGTCTCTTCCCTCCTCCCCTACCTTTTTATTTTGGCTTCTGCTCATTTTCTTTCCAGCCTTGATGAAGAGTTTTGGCCTGAAACATTGACTGTTCAATCTCCCCCATGTATGCTGCCTGACCTGTTGAGTTGTTCTGGCATATGTGTGTGTGTCTCTATGTTAAAACCTTGTTTTGATCATATAACAATACAGCATTGCATCCTACACTCTACTTTTTTCACATGCACCATACAGAATACCAATTAAAGGTGTTACATGTAAGTAGTTGAATGGGGCCATAAAGAAAATAACAGGAGTGAGCATTTTGCCTGCTATCCAGTGACAATTTTGTAAACTAGCTTCATACACATGGCTTTGTCAATCATCCCATAATATCTTTGGTTAACGGCAACGGTTGCCTCCCTTGTGAGTTCTCTAACCTCTAATTCAAAAAGACTTTGCCTCCACTGATGCAGGGTCTTGATCTGAAATATAGAGATATGCCTTTTTTAAAAAAAAAGCTCTCTGTACCTCCTCATAGTTAGAGGAATAGAGATGAGATTCTGTGGACGCGATAGAGACACCCGAATGGTATGTATGCCTCCCAGGTGCCAGGGTCTCGAATTGGATCTACAGCATTCTAAACAGAGAGGGTGAGCAGCCAGAAGTCTTGGTACATATTGGCACCAATAACATGGGTAGGAAATGTGAGGAGGTCCTGAAGAGAGATTTTAGGGAACTAGGTAGAAAACTGGAAAACTTTATCAATATCCTTGTGGGCAGCTTTGGTAGAACTGTTTGAGAGGATTTAAACTAATAAAGCAGGGGATGGGAAACTGGATTGATTGTGCTAAGGATGAAGTCATTGGTTTCCAAACAGAGACGGTGTGTAGTGAGACTACCAGCAAGGACAAGCTGATGCTAGGGCAAATTTGTAGTTAACAGGATGAGTTGCAATGTAAAAGGGCTCAAAAGTGCAAAAGGGTGATGAATACAGGACTGAAAGTGTTGTATTTGAATGCATACAGTATATGGAATAAGGTAGATGAACTTATACAGTTTCAGATTGGCATGTATGATGTTGTCGGCATCACTGAATTGTGGCTAAAAGAAGATTATAGCTAGGAGCTTAACATCCAAGGATACATATTGTATCAGAAGGTCAAGTAGATAGGCAGAGGGTATGGGGTGGCTCTGTTGCTAAAAAATGAAATCAAATCCTCAGCAAGGTGATATAAGAACAGAAGGTGTAGAATCATTGTGAGTAGAGACTGCGAGGGTAAAAAGTCCCTGATGAGAGTTGTATACACACCTCTGAACAGTAGCAAAGATGTGGTCCACAAATTACAATGGGAGGTAGAAAATGAATATCAAAAAGACAATGTTACAATAGTCGTAGGGGATTTCAATATGTAGGCAGATTGGGAAAACCAAGTGGGTGCTGAAAACAAAGAGGGGGGATTTTATAGAATGCCTGCAAGATAGTTTTTTAGAGCAGCTCGTGGTTATGTCCACTCAGGATCAGCTATTCTGGATTGGATGTTGTGCAATGAACCGGAATTGTTTAGAGAGCTGAAGGTAAAGGAACCCTTAGGAATGTGGTCATTCACCCTGCAATTTGAGAGGGAGAAGCAAAGTCAGATATATCAGTATTATAGTGGAATAGAGGGAATTACAAGGCGGCCGGTGGTGTTGTGGCGTCAGCATCAGACTTTGATGCAAATGGCCCCAAGTTCGAATCTGGCCAACTCCTTGCATGATTTCCATCCTCTGCTGGGTGTCGAGTTAGCAACGGCCTCGTTTTTAAAAGTCAAATGCTATGCCAGTGGCAGCAATGCCACCTGATGTGCCACAAGGCATGAAAAGCAACAACGTACATATGAAGGGAATTTTAGAGGAATGAGAGTTGAACTGGCCAAAGCTGATTGGAAGAGGACACTTGCAGGGGGGGATGGCCAGCACCGATGGAAATCATGCAAGGAGCCAGACAGATTTGAACTTGGGGCCATTTGCCTCGAAGTCTAATGCTGATGCCACGACATCACCAGTCGGCTTGTAATTCCCTCTATTCCACTATAATACTGATATATCTGACTTTGCTTCTCCCTCTCAAATTGCAGGGTGAATGATCACACTCCTAAGGGTTCCTTTACCTTAAGCTCTCTAACGGCTGGAATTTCTGGGAGCAATTTGGAAGGTTTAGAACAAATACATCCCAAAGAAGTGGAATTCTAAGGCAGGATGATGCAACTATAGCTAACAAGAGTAGTCAAAGCCAAAGAGAGCATATAATAGAACAAAAAACAGTAGGAAGTTAGAGGATCGGGAAGTTTTTAAAAACCAGCAGAAGGCATCTGAAAAAGATGGAATATGAAAGTAAGCCAGCCAATAATATTAAAAAGATACCAGAAGTTTCTTCAGCTATGTAAAGAGTAAAAGATGACAGTAGGTATCGGACCACTGGAAAAATTATGTTGGAGGGGTAGTAATGAGGAACAAAGAAATGGAGGATGAATTGAATAAATATTTTGCAACAGTGTTCACTGTGGAAGACACTAGCAATATGCTGGGATTTTGAGCGTGTCAGGGGGCAGAAGTGAGTGAAGGTACCGTTACTAGGGAGAAGGTACTTGGAGAAACTGAAGGGTCTGAAGGTAGATAAGTCACCTGGAACAGATGGTGTACAGCCTCGGGTTCTGAAGTAGGTGCTGAAGAGATTGTGTAGGCATTAGTAATGATCTTTCAATGATCAGTAGATTCTGGCATGGTTCCAGAGGATTGAAAAGTTGCAAATATCACTTCACTCTTCAAGAAGGGAGAGAGGCAGAAGAAAGGACATCATAGGCCAGTTAGTCTGACCTCAGTGGTTGGGAAGATGTGGAGTTGATTGTCAAGGATGTGGTTTTGGGGTACTTGGAGCCACGTGGTAAAATAGGCCAAAGTCAGCATGGTTTCCTTAAGGGGAAGTCTTGCCTGACAAATTTGTTGAAATTCTTTAAGGAAATAGCAAGGAGGATAGACAAAGGAGAGCCTGTGGATGTAGTGTATGTGGATTTTCAGAAGGCCTTTGACAAGGTGCTGCTCATGACGCTACTTAATAAGTTAAGAGTCCCTGGTACAGGAAAGGTACGAGCATGGATAGATGATTGGCTGACTGGCGGGAGGCAAAGAGTGGGAGTGAAGGGAGGCTTTTCTGATTGGCTGCCAGAGACTAGCAGTGTTCCACAGTTGTCTGGTTTGGGACTGCTTCTTTTTCCCTTGTACGTCAATGGTTTGCATGAAGGAATTGTTGACTTTTTGGTCAGATTTGTAGGCAATACAGAGATAGTTGGAGTGACATGTAGTGTTGAGGAAACAGGGAGGTTGCAGATGGCGAATAGGCTGATCTAATACAGTGTCAGGAAGTGTATAGTTGTGTACTTTGGTAAAGAAGTGAAAGCATTGATGTTTTCTGAATGAGGGAAAATTGGAAAAAATCCAAGATGCAAAGGGACTTGTGACTCCTTATGCAGGATTCCTTGAAGTTAATTTGCAGGTTGAGTCAGTGGTGAGGAAGGCAAATGCAATGTTGGCATTCATTTCAAGAGGTCTAGAATATAAAAGCAAGGAGCTAGAGTTGGGGCTTTATAAAACACTGGTAAGCCCTCATTTGGAGTATTGGGAGCAGGTTTGGGCCCCTTGTCTAAGAAAGAATGTGCTAACGTTGGAAAGGTTTCAGAGGAAGCTCACAAGAATGGTTCTGGGAATGAATGGGTTACTGTTTGAGGATGGAGTGATGGTTCTGGACCATTTCTCACTGGAATTCAGAAGACTTGGGGGGGGGGGTATTCTCATTGAAACTTATCAAATGTTCAAAGAACTGAACAGAATGTATGTGGATAGGATGTTTCCTGTGGTGGTGTGGTTTAGGACCAAAGGGCACAGCCTCATAATAGAGGGGCATTCATTTAGAATGAGAGTGAGGAATTTCTTTAGTTAGGTAGTGGTGAATCTGTCACTGCCACAGGTGGCTGGTAGAGGCCAAATCACTGGTTATCTTTAAGGCAGAGTTTGATGGATTCTTCATTAGTCAGGGCATGAAGGTTGAAGGGGAGAAGGCAGGAGATTGGGGCTGAGAGGGAAATGGATCAGCCATGATGAAATGGCAGAGCAAACTCAGTGTGCCAAATGGCCTAATTCTGCTCCTTTATCTTATGGTCTTGTAAAGTTTTTATCAATTACTCGTAATCTAGGTGTGTGACATTGAGGGGAAAATCGGAGATGATCACATTTGTATGCAGGTGCAACCTTTATCTTTCTCAGTAGTAGGGGTTGTTATTTTGGCAGGTGATGTCAAAGTAGCCCTGGTAAATTACTTTAATTGAATTGTACTGAGGTTATTGATTTTTTTTTGTGTGTGTATGAGCTGTACCCATCCAAGCAAAGAATAATCTGCACCATTCCCAATTTGTGCTTTGTAGATGCCTTGGTAGAATTAGAAGATAAATAATTTATCACTGAATTCTCATTTTCTAACCTGCTTTTGTAGCCAGGATATTGGCTGAGCCAGCTATGTTTCCTGGAAAGCTGATTTAATGGAAGTTTTAACATTGTAAATTACAGGGGAAAAAAACTGTCTTTTGGAAGGCATTCCTTATCATTTAACAAACAAGACAAAATATGCAGATAGTGGAAATCCAAGCAACACCCACAAAATGCTGGAGGAACTCAGCAGGCCAGACAGCATCTATGAGAAAGAGTGCAGTGGACGCTGTGGAAACAGGTCTGTGTGAGCACATCAGGTGAGCCAGTCCTGATGAAGGGTCTCAGCCTGAAATGTATACTGTACTCTTTTGCTATAGATGCCACCTGGCCGTATGATTTCCTCCAGCATTTTGCGTGCGCTCCCTGTAATCTAACATTAAGTACAATTTCAGATTGCATTCTGGTATAGCTCCTGTGAAATATAAATTCTTCCTGAAGTGTGGCCTAACCGTATAGAATGGTTGTATTGTATTTCATTACATTGTAGTCAGCATTTTTTTTAGCCTTTAAATTATTATCTCTATGTGTTCATTACAGTTTAATATAACCATAGGAAATACAGCTCAAACAGGCCCTTCAGCCCATCTATCCATGCCAAACCATTTACACCATTGACCCATTTTTGGACCATAGCCCGCCATACTGCTACCATCCATGTACCTATCCAAACTTCTCTTAAATGTTGAAATCAATCTTGCGTACAGCACTTGTGCTGGCAGCTCGTTCCATACTCTCATGACCCTCTGAGTGAAGAAGTTTCCCCTGATTTTCCCCTTAAACTTTTCAACTTTCACCCTTAACCCATGACTTCTGGTTGTAGCCTCCCCTTGGTGGATAAAGCCTGCATGCCCTATCAAAGTCCCTCATAATTTTGTATACCTCGATCAAATCTCATCTCAATCTTCTATGTTCTAAGGATTAACGTCCTAACCTATTCTATTTTTCCATAGAACTCGGGTCCTCTAGACCTGACAATAGCCTTGTAAATCTTCTCTGTACTCTTTCAATCTTATTTACCTTCTCCTGTAAGTAGGTGACCAAAGCTGCCCACAATACTCCAAATTAGGCCTCACCAATTGTGCAGCTTCAACATAACATCTCATCTCCTGTACTCAATACTTTGAAGGCCAATGTGCCAAAAGCTTTCTGAACAATCCTACCTACCTGTGATGCCACCTTCAATGAATTATAGATCTATATTCCCAGATCCCTTTGTTCTACCACACTCTTCACTGCCCTGCCGTTCACTGTTTAAGATCTACCCTGGTTGGTCCTATCGAAGTGCAACACCTCACACTTGTCTGCATTAATTTCCATCTACCATTTTTCAGCCCATTTTTCCAGCAGGTCCAGATCCTTCCTTGCTCTCCACTATACCTCCAAGCTTAGTGTCATCCACAAATTTGCTGATCTAGTTAACCACATTGTCATCCAGATCATTGATATAGATGAAGAATAACAACAGACTCAGCACTGATCTCTGCAGCACACCACTAGTCACAGACCACCAATCAGAGAGGCAACCATCTGCCTCTCTGCCTTCTCCCATAAAGTCAATGTCTAATCCAATTTACTATCTCATCTTGAATGCTCAGCAACTGCATCTTCTTGACCAACTTCCCATGCAGAACCTTGTCAAAGGCCTTACTAAAGTCCATGTAGACAACATCCACTGCCTTGCTTTCATCCACTTCTCTGGTAACTTCCTTGAAAAGCTCTATAATATTGGTTAGATATGATGTACTACACACAAAGCCATACTGAATATCCTTAATCAGTCATGTCTATCCAAATGCTTATATTTGGATAGACAAGGAAGGTCCCTTAGAATAACTTTCCATTACCTTCCAATAACTTTCCCACTACTTATATCAAGCTTAGACACCTATCATTTCCAGGTTTAATTTTAGAGCCTTTCTTAAACAGCAGAACAACATTGGCTATCTTCTGGTACCTCACCTTGCTCTTGTAAATAAACCCCTAAGTCTCTTTGTACCATTATTGTTTCTAACTTTTCATCCAGGGGAGGACGCATTGTATTCTGTTCCTTTTCCGGTTCAAGTATGCCTAAATAGAAATTATTCACTACAATCTGTCCATTTGTTTAATCTCATAATAATCTCATTGTAATTTTGTTCTTTCTCCACATTGCTTGAAATGCTGCTTATCTTTGTGTCACCAGCAAGTTTTGCTAGGCTGCTTTCTATTTCAACAGCTAAGTGTCTTGAACAGTGGCAAACCCAAAACGTACTAATTGAAGGAATACGGGATTCCTTTCCTGTCAAGTGAGATAGTGAATGCGGTGGTGTACCCAGCTGCACCTGTGGGTATCATTGTGCTCAATCTGTAACAGCACTGGAGAACCATCTTCAGTGGGTCTGGGCCAGTAAGATTGCAAGTGTAAACTCGCATCAACCATTTCAAAGCATCCTCAGCTAACACACACAGCTTGAGATGACACAATCTGAAAGAGCAAGAAGGGATTGCACCTGGAGGCTCAAGCTACTTTTTGACACACCGTAATACTGAAACACCATTTTAAAAAGGTCTGGATAAAATTATCCTAGAAAAAACTAGGCAGCAGCAGCTATGTACTATAGACTGGGCTGCTCTTGTGCTTCACTCACTTCCCAGTCCCCAGGTTTTTTAGATATTCTAACTTCATGTAGTTTAACATTATAAACACCATTGGTATGTCTCTGAACCTTGATTATTTTAGTTAAAATAACATCAGTTTCTTATTCTCAGCTTATGACTAACATATTCCAATTAGTATTTTCCTCATCTGTCCAATCTATGCAATCTCATTCCTTCTCCATGATTTCTCAATGTAAATGTTAAACACCAAAATAGAGGCTAATCAAGTATTCTCAGAGGTTTTAAGTATATTCTATTTATTAAAAGTTCTTGTGCACTGATCAGAAAGCTATGCTTTGGAAAATTCTTCATTAACAAAGTTGAGGACATTAGAGTGAACATTCCCAACCCCCCCCCACCTATGACCTAGCTGCTTCACTGGCTTGTTCATCTAAACTGGCCTGCTTCCAACCCATCATGCTTCCCTTCCTTACAAAGATTATGTCCACCATGAAACCTGCAATCTGCCCTCTTGACATTGTTCCCACTGACCTCTTGAGGGATGTCTTTGACATAGCCGGTCCCAGCACCCTCTCGATTGTCAACAGCTCCCTGACCACTGGTACCGTTCCAACCTGCTTCAAGCACGCCATGGTCCAGCCCCTCCTGGAAAAAAAAAACCCAGCTTAGACCCTGCCTTACCTAGTAACCACAGACCTATTTCTAAACTTTCATTCCTGTCAAAGGTTCTTGAAAAGGTTATTCTCAGTCAATTGCTGCCCTACTTACAGCAAAACAGCATCTTGGAAAGATTTCAGTCAGGTTTCAAGGCTTATCATAGCACAGAGTCTGCCCTCCTGGAAGTGTACAATGACCTGCTCCTCTCTATTGACTCAGTGACTCTGCCATTCTAATTCTTGACCTCAGCTCAGCGTTCGATACTGTGGATCACACCATTTTAATAGACAGTCTGCAATATGGAGTTGGTGTTGATGGCACTGCCTTGAACTGGTTTATATCCTACCTCAAAAATAGAAGCTTCTTCGTCAACATAGGCAATTTTTCTTCTTCCCCAGCTAGTCTCTTCTGTGGCATCCCACAAGGTTCCATACTAGGTCCCATTCTTTTCTCTCTACATGTGCTTCCCCTCAGCCAAATCATTCAAAAATGCGACATTTCTTCCCACTGTTAGGCTGATGACACACAGCTTTATCTCCCCCTGAAACCAAACGACCAGTCAAATCTAGCCAGCCTCATGAACTGCTTTAAGAACATAAAGTGTTGGATGGCACAAAACTTCATACAGCTGAATGAAGGCAAGTCTGAAGTTTTCCTATTTGGCCACCCTCACCCCCTCAAAGTGATTACCAACAGTGTTGGTAACCTGTCCACCCTTGTAAAAACCCCATGTTAAATCCTTTGGTGTGATATTTGATTCCACCTTTAAGTTTGTCAAGCAAGTTAATGCAGTAGTAAAAGCCAGTTTCTTTCCAACTTCAGACTATTGCCAAAATCAGGCAGTTTCTGTCTTTCAAAGATCTCGAGGAAGTCATCCATGCCCTTGTATCCTCCCGTGTGGACTACTCCAACTCCCTGTATACTGGGATTAGTCAGTTGTCCCTGTCCCATCTGCAACTGGTCCAGAACACGGCAGCCAGGCTCCTGACAGGTGCCCGGAAGAGGGACCATGTTACTCCTATTCTGGCCTCCTTCCACTGGCTGCCAGTACGGTTCAGAATTGAGTTTAAGGTTCTCCTCTTTATTTATAAAGCCCTAAATGCGCTGCCCCCCCCTTATATCACAGACCTTCGAACCCCTTATTCTACTTCCAGGTCCCTCAGGTCGGCTGACTTGGGGCTGCTGGCTGTCCTGCGGTGTAAACTTAAGCTCAGACCGCTCCTTTGCTATTGTAGCCCCTAGACTGTGGAACAGCATTCCCCTGCCTATCAGATCTGCCCCCTCCATCGACTCTTTTAAATCCAGGCTCAAAACTTACTTTTATTCACTAGAGTTCGAATCTTCCTGATGTGGCTGATTTTTAGCTTGTGCCTGGGCCCTTGTGTTGTTTCTTTTGTGCCTATAAGTTATTTGCCTTGTTGGTTATGTCCGTGTTTCTTATATTTGTGGTTTAGCTATCTGCTTTGATCTGTACAGCACTTTGGTCAGCGTGGGTTGTTTTTAAATGTGTGCTATATAAATAAATTTGACATAACGACTTCCAAGAAGAAATTTATCGGTGAGTATGAAGACTTAGTGGATATGGAATGTACACATGGTGGCCATTTTATTAGGCATTCCAGGGACAAAGTCACTTAAGATGTTTGATGTGAATAATAGCTGAACCTTTTTAATGGTGACTGCGTGCTCTCGAGCATTGAGTTGCTGCCATATGATTAGCTGATTAGATTTTTTTCATTAGTGAGTAGATGTATAGGTGTACCTAGTAGAATGACTACTGACTGTAAAAAAAAATGTACAAAATTGAAGGAAAATAACTTGGGATATCTTACTTGTTTGAGGTGATCATAAAAGTCATTCCTAGAGAAACAGACTTTAGAATTTATTATAAGAGCATAATTAGGCCATTTGGTCCATTAAGTCTGCTCCGCCATTTCATCATGGCTGATCCAATTTTCCTCTCAGCCCCAATCTTCTGCCTTCTTAAAATATTATTATGAACCTCTTTTGGACACACTCCAATGTCACCACGTGCCTTTTCAGATAAAGGTCCAAAACTGCTCACAGTGCTCCAAGTGTGGTTTGACCAATACCTTATAAAGCCTCAGCATTACATCCTTACCCTTGTATTCTAGTCCTCTCAAAATGAATGTTAACATTGCATTTGCTTTCCTTACCAGTGACACAACCTGCAAGTTAACCTTTAGGGAATCCTGCACGAGGACTTCCAAGTCCCTATACATCTCTGATTTCTGAATTCTCTCCCCATGCCTTTAGCTCTTTTACCAAAGTCCATGACCATACACTCTCCTACACTGTCAGTCCATTATCTTACTCTGTCTAATTCCTTCTGCAGACCCTCTGCTTCCTCAATGCTATCTGTCCCTTCACCTATCTTAAACTTGGTTACTAAGCCATCAATTCCATCATCCAAATCATTGACGTATAACGGGAAAAGAAGCACTCCCAATCCTGACCCCTGCAGAATGCCACTAGTCACCGGCAGCTGACCAGAAAAGCTGACCCCTTTATTCCCACTCTTTGTCTTCTGCCGGTCAGTCATACTGCAGGCTCTTGTCTTGTTCAGCAATATCATGTACAGCCACCTATCCAAGGCCTTCTGAAAATCCAAGTAAACAACATCCACTGTGTCTCCTTTATCTATCCTGCATGTTATTTACTCAAGTAAGGAGACTATGCTGATTTTGGCCTATTTTATCATGTACCCAGAAACCTCATCCCTAATCTTCCCAATCACTATAATATCCTTTCTTCTGCCTCCCTCCCTTCTTGAAGAGTGGAGTGATATTTGCAATTTTCCAGTCCTCTGGAATCATTCTAGAATCTAGTACTACTAATCACTGCTAATGCCTTCACAGTCTCCTCAGCTACCTCTTTCAGAGGTATAGTCCATCTGGTCCAGGTGACTTAACTACCTTCAGACCTTTTAGCTTCCTAAGAACCTTCTGTAATGTGGAAGGTTAGCTTATTTGATTATGGAAAATGGTTCTTAAAGTCACAGCTTCCAGCTTCTGGTCCTGGGTCATGTGTTGCGATACCGATTGGCTTCTGGTCCTCAGGTGTATAAAGGTAAGCTCACATGTGCAAGTCTCTCTTTTTGCTCTGAGCTGCGGGCAGCACTGGAGAAACCATTTAGAAGGTATGTTGCAGTTAATAAGTGGAGGGGTTTGTTATGGATGCACACCTAGTTAAGTAGCTGTTTACTGCTGTGTAACGTGGACAGATTAACAAGTGTAGTGAATACTTAGTGCTGGTTTCAATCGTTTGGGTGATTTGGACAACTGCTTGTTTGACTTGCATGTGAGTGAAGTTTCATTGCTTGCTTGTGAATAAACAGTTGCTGTACCTCTCCTGCAATAGTTTCTCCTGTTGCACTTACTGAACCTGTGAATCTGCTCCTTCATCTTCTCTCTTTAACAACTATAAAAGTTTATTTACATAACAATCACACAAGGTACAGACATCCAGTACTTACAAGACAGTGAGTACACTCAGATTAAAATATGATCACTGCTGTCTGCTGAACAGTCAACACCCTGGGAGCTCCACCACTCCTGGAAGTCCCCCAGTTTACCCATTGTGACTGCATGCTCTCACTCTAAGGCTAGCCGGGCACGGACGTATCCTCAGAAGAGGTGCAGACACTCGGCCGAGGCAGAGCCCTCCACTTTCTGCCACCTAGACCCATGAATGGCCATCTTGGCCAGGCCCAGGAGCAAGCCCACCAGGAGGTGCTCCTTCTGATCCATCCCTTCCGAACTGCCTTCTACTGAGCATGAGCCACAACACGCTCTTCTGTCCCCCGATACTTTTGAATTTCTAGCACATGGATGGTGTATTCCACAGTGAAGACTGCCACAAAGTACTTATTGAGATACTTGTATAAAATACACGAGTTTTTCAGCAGTTTACCAGTCAACCTAATACATCCAAAGTCAATCAATGTTTAATGAAGATGCACCATAAGAAGCGTGCTAATATTAGTATAATATTTCAAAACATGCTTTTAGATATTAAAACACTCAATAAACTTATTATTGCACCTCTAATTAAATTATGAAAGCAATTAATTATATGTTCTTTGAACCGTTGCTGGTGTTTATGGTGAGTTTTTCACGGTGTTATTTAACTTGGCAGTAATCGTGCAGTCATTACTGTAAAACAAAGTCTTTGTGTAAAAGATCAAATGTCACAGCAGGCCTATACTCAAATTTTAAATGTAGTTACTTTCAAAATTTTGCAATACAGATGTCATATGATATTCTGCAATATTGAGTTACTATAATAACTAGTTTTACTCTTAGAAGGAAACTGATTAGAAAGTGATATGTTAATTTTGAAACAGTATATAATTAAGTTGCATGAAAAATGATTTTTAATACATAATCCATGGAAATCCAGAGGATTAAGGTGTGTATTTTCCATTTTTATTTCGTTGCACAAATCTGATAATTATATCCATAACAGTTTGGAACATTTGGTTAATACTGAATGTTGTTAAAGCTGTGACTATTTTTGATGGGTGGAAATGTGTCAAGCAGAAAGTTGAGTCACTTTTTATAGACTGGGCTCTTTTCATTAACTAGTGGAAGATGCTGTACAGCTTTTGATGAAATTGTACGGACTGAGTCTGCTGGAAGATCGACCACACATGCTGGGTGTAGGTGAGGCCAGCACTGCAGATCTGTTTGCTAAATTTTCACAATTGTGCTGGCTTCTCCAGGAATGATTGTAATGCAGGGCACTGCTTGCCTTCATCCTTTCCTTGACTCATCTGCTGAAGAACCCACATCCATACTTTGATTATCTGTAGACTTGACTGTCTTGATCAGGGCTTCCAATCTGTGATGTACAGACCCCTTAGATATTGCCAGGGGTCCACAGCATAAAAGCGGTTGGGAATGCCTGGTCAAGATGCTCTCTGAGTCATTAAATCTCTGTAAACCTAGCTAATCTAACATGCAGGTCGTCTTCTACATTCATTGACCGAGCGTTTACTGACCGGCATAGGAATCCTCTCTGGTAAGGTCTTGAATGTGTTACTCTCTTCCTTGGTTCCAAATCACTCCATCAACTTCACTTCTATTTTTTTTTGTTGCCCACTTTGAATTCAGAAGTTTGACCACATGGATGTCATGGGCTGAGGATCTGTTCCTATGCTGTACAACTCTGTGACCAGCCCCTACACACTATCTGATTGTAATGAAAGGCTACAGAGTTGAAAGTTATTGCATCTGTGTCAAAGTAAGTTTGTTATCAAACTATGTATACGTCCCCATATAGTCATCTTCTTGCGGGCATTTCAGGAAAATAAAGAACCATGGTAGAATTTATGAAAAACTGCACAAACAAAGATTGACAAATAACCAATGAGAAAAAGAAGACAAATTGTGTTTCTCTCTCCATAAAGGCTCTCTGAACTGCTAAATAATTCCAGAATTTTAAAAGTTATACAGAAGTACAGCACAGAAACAAGCCCTTTGGCTCATCTAGTCCATGCTAAACCATTTAAGCTGCCTACTCCCATCAACTTGCAGCAAGACCATTGCCTTCCATACCCCTGCTGTCCATGTACCTATCCGAAATTCAAGTCACCAAATTTTCTGCATTTGTCTCCACTTACTCACTGAACCATTAATTCTGCTGAATCCTCCTGACGAACATTAGTTCATTATGTTGTAGACATTTTCTTCTAGTTGAGAATGTACTGCTTCAGGAATGCCTGAAGGATGTGTGCTTAGTTCACTGCTTCTATTCTTTGCACCCACGACTATGTGCCTAGGCACAGTTCAAGCACCATCTACAGGTTTGCCGATGACACACCTGTTGGCAGAATTCTAGACGGTGATGAGGCGTACAGGAGTGAGATTGATCAGCTGGTTGAGTGGTGTCATAGCAACAACCTCACACTCAACATCAGTAAGACACAGAAATTGATTGTAGACTTCAGAAAGGGGAAATCGGTACACAGACCAGCTCTCATTGAGGGATCGGAAGTAGGAAAGGTGACCAGTTTCAAATTTCTGGGTGGCGGTATCTCTGAAAAGCTGTACTGTGTCAGACATACTGATGCAATTACAAAAACAATCTGATGGAGGCTAAATTTCACTAGGAGTTTGAGGACACCTGGGATGTTATCAACGACTCTCACGAATTTGTATAGATGTACCATGGAGGGCATCCTAACTGGTTGCATCACCATCTGGTATAGAGGGGCCAATGCACAAGATCAGAAAAGGCAAACTCAGCCAGCTCTATCATGGGCACCAGCTTCCCCAGTATTGAGGACACCTTCAAAAGGTAACGCCTCATCATTAAAGACTCCCATCACACAGGGCATACCCTCTTCTCATTGCTACCATGAAGGAGGCGATACAGAAGACTGAAGATATACACTCAATGTATTAGGAACAGATTTCTGAATGGGCAACAAACCCATGCATACGAATTTTTGCTCATTTTGCACTACTAGTTTATACTGTAGTTTATCTAGTTCTTAGAACAAATTATACTTTTTTTTTAGTATTTTTAGAGGTTGGTCATAAAACATATCAGCTCCTGCCTCAGAAGTGACTTGGAAATGCTCCAATTTGCCTAATGGAGCAACAGGTCCCCAGCAAATGCCATCGCACTGGCTCTTCACTCAATTCTGGAACATCTGGACAGTAAAGGTACCTACATCAGGATTCTCTTTATCGACTAGAGGTCAGCACTCAATACCATCATCCCCTCAAAGCTCATCAATAAGCTCCAAGACCTTGGCTTTGATACTTCCTTGTGCAATGGATTCTAGATTTCCACACTTGTTGACCCCAGTCCATTCAGATTGGCAACCACATCTCCTCCACAGTCTCCCATCAGCACAGGTGCACCACAGGGTTATGTGCTTAGCCCCCTGTTCTACTCATTTTACACTTTGGTGTGGCCAAGTACAGCTCCAACACCATATTCAAGTTTGCTGATGACACCACTGTCGTGGGCTGTATCAAAGGTGGTGATGAATCTGCATACAGGAGGGAGTTTGAAAATGGCCGAGTGGTGTTACAACAACAACCTCTCTCTCAATGCCAGCAAGACCAATGATCTGATTGTAGGTTTCAGGAGAGTGAAACCAGAGCCCAATGAGCCAGTCCTCATTAGAGGATCAGAGATGGAAAGGGTCAGCAATATTAAATTCCTTGGTGTTATTTCAGAGGATCTGTCTTGGACTCAATACGTTAATGCAATTGTGAAAAAAAGCATGGCAGCGCCTCTACTTCGTTAGGAGTCTGCAGAGATTTGGCATGTTCATCTAAAACTTTAACAAACTCTTGTGTAGTGGAGGGTGTATAGACTGGCTCCATCGTGGCCTGTTAAAATGCCTTTGAGTGGAAAATCCTATAAAAGGTAGTGGATTTGGCCCAGTACATCATGGGTAAAACTCCCTCAATCGCTGAGCACACCTATGTGAAACGCTGTTGCAGGAAAGCAGCATCCATCATCAGAGATCGCCATCACCCAGGCTGTGTTCTTTTCTCGCTGCTGCCTTCAGGCTGAAGGTACAAAAAGCCTCAGGACTCGCGCAACTAGTTTCAATAATGGCCACTACCCCTCAGCGATCAGGCTCTTGAACAAAACGGGATAACTACGGTCACTTACCCATCCATTGGTAATCCCACTTTAAAGACTCTTTATCCAATTATCTCATGTTCTCATTATTTATTGCTATTCATTTATATTTGCATTTGCACAGTTTGTCTTCTGCACTCTGGTTGATCTTTCACTGATCCTGTTGTAGTTACTCTTCTGTAGGTTTGCTGGGTATGTCTGCAGGAAAGTGAATCTCGGGTTGTGCATGATGACATGTATACACTTGGATAATAACATTTACTTATTTATTGTACCAGTGACATTAAACCTGATTCTGATTTCTTTTGGTAGACTGCCCTTGTTATTTGCACTTGTAAGCCCTGCGACAAAAAGGCCCACAGACATTACAGCCACTGTGAACCCTAACAAGCTATTGCCTACTGTGACTTCATAGGCCCCAGTGTGTCAATCTACCTCTGGATGAGCTTCAAACCTAGCAAGCTCCACTGTTAACCCATTAAAACTTGCCCCAAGCTAATATCTGTTATGTTTGTTCTCACTAAAGACAAAACTACAGTGGCATGCAAAAGTTTGGGCACCCCAGGAGATTTGAGCTCTCAGATAACTTTTACCAAGGTTTCAGACCTTAATTAGCTTGTTAGGGCTAAGGCTTGTTCACAGTCATCATTAGGAAAGGCCAGGTGATGCAAATTTCAAAGCTTTATAAATACTCTGACTCCTCAAACCTTGTCCCAACAATCAACAGCCATGGGCTCCTCTAAGCAGCTGCCGAGCACTCTGAAAATTAAAATAAATGACGCCCCCAAAGCCGGAGAAGGCTATAAGAAAATGGCAAAGTGTTTTCAGGTAGCAGTTTCCTCAGTTTGTAATGAATTAAGAAATGGCAGTTAAAAGGAACAGTGAGGTCAAGTTGGTTTCTTGGAAGACCAAGAAAACTTTCTGAGATAACTGCCCATAGGATTGCTAGAAAGGCAAATCAAAACCCCCATTTGACTGCAAAAGACCTTCAGGAATATTTAGCAGACTCTGGAGTGTTGGTGCACTGCTCTGCTGTGCAGTGACACCTGCACTAATATGACCTTTGGAAGAAAACCTTTCCTGCATTCTCACCACAAAATTCAGCATCAGAAGTTTGCAAAGAAACATCTAAACAAGCCCAGTGCATTTTGGAAACAAGTACTGTGGACTGATGAAGTTAAAATAGAATATTTTGGCCGCAATGAGCAAAGGTATGTTTGGAGAAAAAATGGTGCAGAGTTTCATGGAAAGAACACCTCTCCAACTGTTAAGCACGGGGGTGGATCGATCATGTTTTGGGCTTGTGTTGCAGCCAGTGGCATGAGGAACATTTCACTGGAAGAGGGAAGAATGAATTCACTTAAATACCAGCAAATTCTGGAAGTAAACATCACACCATTTGTAAAAAAAAAAGCTGAAGATGTAAAGAAGATGGCTTGTACAACAGGATAATGATCCTAAACACACCTCAAAATCCACAATGGACAACCTCAAGAGGCGCAAGCTGAAGGCTTTGCCATGGCCCTCACAGTCCCCCAACCTAAACGTCATCAAAAATCTGTGGATAGACCTCAAAAGAGCAGTTCATGCAAGACGGCCCAAGAAGTTCACAGAACTAGAAGCCTTTTGCAAGGAAGAATGGGTGAAAATCCCCCAAACGAGAATTGAAAGACTCTTAGCTGGCTACAGAAAGTGTTTACAAGCTGTGATACTTGCCAAAGGGGATGTTACTAAGTACTGACCATGCAGGGTGCCCAAACTTTTGCTTTGGGCCCTTTTCCCTTTTTGTTATTTTGAAACTATAAAAGATGGAAATGAAAAAATTAATCTTGCTTAAAATATTAAAGAAATGTGTCATCTTTAACTTTATGCCTTCTGGAAATCAGGTCATCTTTTACTCGCTTAGCTATTCACAGTAACGGAAACTTTGACCAGGGCTGCCCAAACTTTTGCACTGTACAGGACACTCTGGTCTTGGCCTTGGTTCCACACAAGTGTGTGCGACCAGCTCACTAACTTCACTTCCGGTTCTGGGATTAACCACCTGCATTGCACACTGGGAAATGCAGTACTTTATTATGTACATATGTAGTAGCACAATGTCCAGTCCACAGTGGGGCAGCAGTCCGTGTTGCTGCCGCACAGCTCCGGCTACATGGAGTTGCTTGTGGCATCTGGCGCTAACTTTGTGGGGTTTTTTCTCCCTCTGAACATGTGGGTTTTTCTGCCACCTGTTTCTTTCCACATTTCTAAAGGTGTACCTGTAAATTAATTAGCTACTGTACATTGTTCCTTGCATTGCATGGTTGCAAGAAAATCAGAGGAGTCCTTGAATTTCAGAGAAATCATAGATTGCAAGGAGCAGGAATGGCGGTTTGGATCTGAGAGTTGGCATGGACTTGAAGAACAAGTGGCATTCTCTATGACATTAGAAAGTATGAAAATGGGAAAATAATGTGAAAAGATTGCAAGGCATTAAGAGTCTGGTTAGTGTGGTCTGATTGGCCAGAACTGTCCCTGATCTCGTGCCGTATCTCCATCATTCTGTGATGAACACTTATCAAAGCAAACAGCATGGTTGAATTAATCTAAATTTGCACCGAAGCCTATTTGTCTTGGCAAGATTGTTATGAGAAACCATGAATAAATAATAGTGTTTTTGGGGTCTGTTTGTGCTACCGTTATTATTGGCAGGAGTTGTATAGTTTGAATTTTAAGATCTTGCCTTCTTCCAAAAGCGTGGAGAAGGTTTAGGCATGTAGTGAGTGGAAATTGCTCCGGAAAAGATTCACCGAGTTCAAGGATGCTGAGGTTGTAAAATCATTAAAAGTGAGTTTGAATGCAACAGCAGTATTTATTTTAGTTTTCAAACTGCATTTGCATTTGAACAGCATTTACTACTGTCCCACCAGCATGATGCTAAAACAATTTAAGCAGAGCTAACAGTCAAGCTGCTTATTACAGCATGGCCAGTTCATAGTTCAATCCCCATTTAATCTCGTGTGGATCACCTTGCAGACTGCAATGCAGGGCAGCTGTATTAGGAACTGTGGAGAGGATATGGATCCCTAAACATGTGCAATAGACCAATGATCTCAAGCCCAGAAGTTTTATTATGCACTCATTAAAATATTGACCATCTATATTTGCAGCTTCTCAGGGGAGCTATTATCATTTGGGGATAGTGGACATGATTTGAGAAACACAAAACTGATACTAAATTAGAGGAGTTTTTTTGGCAATTCCACAGAATATGACCTCAAAGCAAGAGATTATTTGCAGAGGTTGTATATTGCTTTTGTGGGCTATGTGCCTTGTTCTCAAGGTTCTCATTATAAAACATCTCTAAGTGTCTTGAATGGAGTGGCCTGTAGAACCATTTGGAAGTGTTGTTAACTGTTTGGCTGGAATCATTTAGCCAGATTTACTTCTAAAGACAACTCATAATCTTGATGGGATTTTACTTGTAACATTTGGTTAAACTGACATTATGTACATTTCCCAAGGCGGTTTTTAAATTTCTTCTCATCATTTTCCTGGATTGTTACACCAGCAACTAAATTAGTTTCCTTGTCATGGCAGAGCTGATGGAACATGATTTGTGAGCAAGTAGGCTTGGTGATTGAGTATCATGCCGTGGTCTGTGGTTTATTGTGTTCTTATTGAATGTAATTCTATCTACTCAAACAACCTTTTGAAGGGGTGAAGACTCCAAAATAAAAGCAGCAACCTAGTATAGAGATGAGAAACGGATTTAATGTTCAAGCTTAATCAAGCTGAAATATTAATTCTATTCACAGGAGCCAGGAAATGTGGTAGCCTCTTTTTCTAAACCAAAAAAAACCTTGCATCCTTTCACTCATCGTTACTTCCTATTCAGATATACAGATGCAACACGACACCCTCTGTTTTTTTTAAAAAAAGTTCATAAATGTAAAGTTCTTCCAGGAAATTCAATCTGTAATCCTCACCAGGAGGAAAATTTACTCGTTCATATGGAGATATTCATGAATATTGTATTCCATTAGACAGACTAATGTTTTATAATAGAAATCATAAATGCATGGTAAACACAGACAACTCTGCTTGTTCATGTTTAGCTTTTAGTTGATGCTACTTTGCTGTCTGGAGCAACAGGTTGTATGTTCATTGAAAGCTGATTTTATTATAACATTGGAATTAAACATAGAGGTAAATAAGAAATTTCATTGCTGGTACAGAGGATGGCTGACTTTAAAATATCAATAATGTTGCAAAACATTTGCTTGTACCTTGAAAGCGGGAAGAAACAGTGAATTTATCTGTTTCTGCCCTTGTGTTTGTGATCAAATCACCATTAGGTTTAGTTTCTTTTTGAAATATAGGATCATTCAATTATAAGGTTAGCTTTATTTGTCAGAAGAACATTGAAAATTGAAATATAGAGTGAAATGCATTGTTTGTGTCAACAACTAACATAATCCAAGGATGTGGGGAGAGTAGTCTGCAAGTGTTACCATGCTTCTGGAGCCAGTATACCATGCCCACAACTTACTCACCCTAACGCGTACGTCTTTGGAATGTGATAGAAAACCAGAGCATGTGGAGGAAGCCCATGCGGTCACGGGGAGAAGATACAAACTCTTGCAGACAGCAATGAGAATTGAATCCTGATCACTGATGCCATAAAGCAGTGACTGCTACACTACTGTACCAATTTGGAGAAATGTTTCTGTTTGATTACAGATTATAAAGTGTGAGCCAGTGGACTTTAAACAATTGATTCAGTTCCTTGGGTTAGCGGAAAGATGCTCCAATGTTCCATTTCAGTTCCCTGTTTCTGGCTTCTCCCAATACCTCTGATCTGTTCATTATTAAGAAATGAATGAAACTCCTTGGACATGATTGATTGATTACCTGAGTGGCAGACCACAGTACGTGTGCTTGCAACACTGTGTGTCAGACAGAGTGGTCAGCAGCACTGGGGCTCCACAGGGGACTGTCCTGTCTCCCTTTCTCTTCACCATCTACATCTCGGACTTCAACTACTGCACAGAGTCTTGCCATCTTCAGAAGTTTTCTGATGACTCTGCCATAGTTGGATGCATCAGCAAGGGAGATGTGGCGGAGTACAGGGCTACGGTGGGAAACTTTGTCACATGGTGCGAGCAGAATCATCTGCAGCTTAATGTGAAAAAGACTAAGGAGCTGGTGGTGGACCTGAGGAGGGCTAAGGCACCGGTAACCCCTGTTTCCAACCAGGGGGTCAGTGTGGACATGGTGGAGGATTACATATACCTGGGGATACGAATTGAACAATAAACTGGACTGGTCAAAGAACATTGAGGCAGTCTACAAGAAGGGTCAGAACCGTCTCTACTTCCTGAGGAGACTGAGGTCCTTTAACATCTGCCGGACGATGCTGAGGATGTTCTACAACTCTGTGGTGGCCAGTGCTATCATGTTTGCTGTTGTGTGCTGGGGCAGCAGGCTGAGGGTAGCAGACACCAACAGAATCAACAAACTCATTCGTAAGGCCAGTGATGTTGTGGGGGTGGAACTGGACTCTCTGACGGTGGTGTCTGAAAAGAGGATGCTGTCCAAGTTGCATGCCATCTTGGACAATGACTCCCATCCACTCTATAATGTACTGGTTAGGCACAGGAGTACGTTCAGCCAGAGACTCATTCCACCGAGATGCAACACTGAGCGTCATAGGAAGTCATTCCTGCCTGTGGCCATCAAACCTTACAACTCCTCCCTCGGAGTGTCAGACACCCTGAGCCAATAGGCTGGTCCTGGATTTATTTCCACTTGGAATAATTTTACTTATTATTATTTATGGTTTTATCTTGCTATACTTCTACACTATTCTTGGTTGGTGTGACTGTAACCAAACCCAATTTCCCTCAGGATCAATAAAGTATGTCTGTCTGTCTTTAATGCCAGGCTCACTGCCTTTCTGTGAAAGAGAATACCACAGGTTTACCACATCTTGGGTAAAAAAAACTTCTCACAGTTCCTAATGGCACACCCTATTTCCTGAGATTCTGACTGCTGGTTCTGAACTCCCAGCTACCAAGAGTATCCAGCTTGGAACTGGTCTATCTGGTTTGGTGGAACTTTTGAATGTTTCTATGAAACTTCCTGACATTCTTTGAACTCTTATGAACATAGGCCTGACCACCCTAATCTTTCCTTGTTTGCCAGTCCCTGGATGAAGCCCAGTAAACTTTTGTTGCACTCCCTTCAGAGAAAGCACTTCCCACCTTGGATATGGAGAGCAAAAAAACATGCACACAACTCTGAAAGTCCACGTACATCTGCGGTAAGGTGTCATTGCTCCTGCACTCAAATCTTCTGCAACAAAGGTCAGCACATTGTTTCCCTTTTTAAACCACATTCTGCACTCTAAATGTTTGCTTTTAGTGACTGAGGTCATGTTTTCAACTTCCACTTACTCAGTCTATCACCTTTTTGAGTATACAATCTCTTACTCTGTTTTTAAAAACAATGTGTGTAACTTCAGATTGTCCGTGTTAAATTTCATCTGTCCTGCTTTTACCCACTCGACTAACTTGTCAAATGGAAACTGGAGCTTTCTTCTTGCAACCTGTTCACAACTTGTGCTCTCTCCCCCGCTTCTAATTTTTGTGTCATCTACAAGCTCGGAGATGTTAGTTCCCTTATCTTAGTTTTTGATAACGTGCTGAGCAGCAACAGCTCAAACACCAATCCCTACAGCATTTGCACTAGTTGCTGCTTGGAAAAAGATCCATTTATTCCCACTTTTTTTTTGTCTTGTCAACTAATTGTTAATAAGTGCCAGTATATTACCTGGAATTCTAATTAATTTAGCATACATAAACAATGAGTTGAGTTCTTAGAACTGTCTGTTACCAAGGAAACACTCTAATACAGTCTTTGGACCTATCAATTTAAGATTTTGGAGGAGTGAATGTAATTCTGTTGCCATTAACAGAGTCAGAGGATTCTGCTCTTTCAAAACATGTCTGTTCTATATTTACTACTCCTTACGCCTCCAGTACTTTGGGCAGTGACAAAGTTCTTCTGCCCCTCTTTTTCCTCCCTCCCCATCATCCTCCACACGGATGCGTCCCAGAGCTGTATTGCTGAAAGCTCTGCTCACGTGGACATACATCTGAGCCATCACAGCCATTTTCACCGATTGCACGACAGTGGTGGGTCTCTTCACCAGCAATGATCAGACGGCCTACAGAGAGGAGGTGAAAGAGCCTGAGGCCTGGTGCCAGCGAGACAAAGGAGAACTCGCACCACTCACTCCTTGGCAGCGCAACAGTGAAAACTGCAAGCAATTTCAAACCCCTGGGGGTGTACATCACACACTACCACTCACGCATGTCTAACACAGTCAAGATGTTCACCAATGCCTCGTTTTTTTTTCCTCTCTGAGGAGAGCTAGACTTTGCACACGTCATTCTATAGATGCACAATTGGGACCATCCTGACGAGCTGCATTACTGCTTGTTACAGAAACTGCACTGCTGCGGTCCAGAAGGCTCCACAATGGGTGGTCAAAGCCGACACCACCTGACCCACCAAGTGCATGTATACAGAAAGATGTTCGGAAAGGACCAGTTACATCATGAAGGATCCCAACGACCCTGCTCGTGGACTGTTTGTCCCACTCCCATCAGGGAGACTATGTAGCATGCATGCCAGCACCTCCAGACTCAAAAAGAGTTACTTTCCCGAAGCAGCAAGTCTGATCAACACCTCCACCCATTAACTCAACCACTATATTATTTCCTGTCAGTCCCATTATGCACAGCATAGTGTCACTTCATGGACATTCAGGCATCTATGAATATAAGCTATTTTGTGTACTTGTATTTATTGTTTTTATTTATTACTATTGCATTTTTCATCTTTTTGTTTTTATTGCGCTGAATTGGATCTGAAGTAATTATTTCATTCTCCTTGAATTGAATTGACTATTTCTTACATCCCTCACATCTGAGGAGTAAAAATCTTTGTCTCCGTCTAAATGTGCAATTTATAGTAATTTGTAATAAATAATATGTGCAACAGGACAACAAATATAGCATATTTCAATATGGGTTAGCCTGTCTCCATTCCTCCTGTAGTCCATAATCAGCTCCTTTGTTTTTGTACTTATGTATAGGAAATGACATGAAACAGTCTTGATTTTTGCACTCCAACCTTGCTCCAGGCTCTACTGTTTATCTTCCACAGCTCTTTGCCATGTTCCTCTGATGATGGGCTAAATAGCTTAATTATGCACCTGTGTTTTATGGGCTTAAAAGATTCAGAGGAACTTTCTGAGGCATATTTTATGAAACAACAATTTTGTCATATTGCATTATTCACCAGCACTCCACTCAATGGAAACTATTAAGAGTTTGCACCATGATCAATTTTAAATCTGAGTTTAGTGCTGCATTTTGATGGTGAAGCATTGTGAAAGGTTTTGAAATCTATTTCATTATGGTTGATTTTCAGTATGGTTTGCTGTGATTTTTTTTTAAATCTTGTATTGGACATGTTTTTTCTGTGATGCAAAAAGTATTGTATCAGGGTATTCTGGGGGTGAGAGATGCCTTTTTGACTGTTTCTGTGTGCATTACGTTACCCAGTGAATTGAAGAGAATTGCAGGCATGTTTCTGATGCATTGCTAATTTCAATTCGAGGTTCCCATAGAGATCAATCCTGCTTGTCAAGTTGGAGTGGAACCCTTTTGATGTTGATTGTATGTCAAGGGATTCCATGTGCCCATGTGTTGCTCCTTCGGCTACTCCTGTGAATTCTGAAATTCTGGGAAGCGAGTGTAGAGTTGCCAATGCCATTGTAACTAGTGTTCAATTTTGTATTGATTTGCCCTTTCTGAGCTCTGCCTTGCTTTTTCTGAAAATTAACTCTGATGTTTGTTGGGCGCCATAGCTTGCTTGGCATGAGTGAAAATGTAACATAGTCTTTGGATGCTTCTAGGCTATTTTCAGTCTAACCTCACTCGTCCTCTTATCAGATGCTTTTTTCCCCCTTCTTGTGCTGATGTGAACGGAGGGGTCAGGATTTACCTTGAACAGTTCGATATACAAGGCAACCCTGTCAGGAGTTTTCTTGTCTTTTTTTTGTTTGAGGATTTGATGGATTTGTCAATCTTTGCTGGTATGTCTGTGTTAATATCTAGATCTTTATGTACCTCGCCAATGTCTCGTACTATTTCAACATAACATCCAAACACCTATTCTCATTGGCCATGATAAATCAGGGCAATGTGCTGAAAGTTCTCTTTACTACCATGTCTATTAAACTGTGATGCTACTTTCATGAATTATGAATTACTACTCCCTGGTCCCTTTGTTCTACCACGCACCTCAGAGTCCTATCACTCTGTTTTTTTTATTAAGAATTAAATTCTTGTGTTGTGTCTGACATATTTTTGTTCTAGAGTCATAGAGCACTGCATTACAGAAACAGTCCCTAAGACACATCATAACTATGCCAACCTGGTCTTCTACCTATTCCCACATACCCACACCTAGACCATATCTCTCCAAATTCTTCATGTCCATATACCTATCCAGATTTCTCATAAATGCTACATATGAACTCTTATCTTCTGTGGGCAGATATTTCCTTACTTATGCCAATAAAGTTTCCACTCAAAATTCCTGAAAATAGTTCACTGTTTGTTATAAACTTATGACCTCTACTTCGAGTCTCAACCAGTCTCAGGGGAAAAGTCTGCATGCACTCACGCTATTTATACCATATAGGAGCGGAATTAGACCATTTGTCCCATCAAGACTGCTCTGCCATTTCATCCTGGCTGATCCAGTTTTCCTCTCAGCCCCAATCTCCTGTCTTCTCCCCCTATACTTTCATGCCCTGACCAGTCAAGAATCTGTCAGGCTCTGTCTTGAACATACATTAAAAACTTTGGCCTGCTTAGCTGCCTAAAGCAAATAATTCCACAGATTCACCACCCTCTGGCTAAAGAATTTACTCCTCATCTCCATTCTAAAAGGACCCCTCTGTTCTGAGGCTGTGTCTTCTGGTCTTGGGCTCTTCCACCATAGGGAACATCTTTTCCACATCTACTCTATCAAGGCCTTTCACAATTCAATAGGCTTCAAAAAGGTCACCCCTCATTCTTCAGAATTCTAGTGAATACAAGGCCCCGAGTCATCAGACACTCTTCATATCACAGGCCATTCAATCCTGGAATCGTCTTTGTGAACCTCCATTGAGTCCAGTACCAGAGGGCATGGATTGAGAATAAGAGGTCAGTTATTTAAAACAGAGTTGAGGAACAGCTTCTTCTCCCAGAGAGTTGTGGAGGTGTGGAATGCACTGCCTCGGAAGACGGTGGAGGCCAATTCTCTGGATGCTTTCAAGAAGGAGCTAGATAGATATCTGATGGATAGGGGAATCAAGGGATATGGGGACAAGGCAGGGACTGGGTATTAATAGTGAATGATCAGCCATGATCTCAGAATGGCGGTGCAGACTTGAGGGGCCGAATGGTCTACTTCTGCACCTATTGTCTATTGTCTATAACCCTCTCCAGTTTCAGCACATCCTTTCTAAGAAAAAGGGCCCAAGACTGTGCACAATACTCCAAGCGAGGCCTCACCAGTGCTTTATAAAGTTTCAACATTACTTCCTTGTATTCATATTCTACTCCTCTCAAAATGCACACTAACATTGAGTTGGCCTTCCTCCCTACAGACTTAATCTGCAAATTAACTCTGAAGTCTCTTTGCGCCTCAGTTTTTAAAAATGTTCTCATCATTTAGAAAATAGTCAGCCTTTTCATTTCTTCCACCAAAGTGTATGACCATGCATTTCTGGGCACTGTATTCCATCTGTCGCTTCTCTGCCTTTTCTCCTAATCTGTCTAAGTCCTCCTGTAGACTCTCTACTTTCTCAAAACTACCTACCCCTCCACCTATCCTCCTATTGTCTGCAAATTTTGCAACAAAGTCATCAATTCCATAATTCAAGTCACTGACATACAACGCTTAAAAAAAAAGTCCCAAAACAGACCCTTGTGGAATACCACTAGTCACCGACAGTCAGTAGAAAAGGCTCCCTTTATTCCCATTCTTTGCCTCCTGCCAATCAGTCATTGCTTTATCCATACTATAATATTTCCTGTAATACCATGAGCTTGTAGCAGCCTCATGTGCCACCTTGTCAAAGGCCTTCTGAAAATCTAAGAACACAACATCAACCAATTCTCCTCTGTCTTCCCTGCTCATTACTTCAAAGAATTCCAACAGATTTGCCAGGCAAGATTTACCTTTGAGGAAACTACGCTGACTACGGCCCATTTTATTATGTGTCTTCAAGTACCCTGAGACCTCATCCTTAATAATCAACTCCAACAGCTTCCCAACCACTGAGGTAAGATGAACTGGCCTATAATTTAATTTCTTCTACCTCTCTCCCCTCTTGAAGACTGGAGTGACATTCGCAATTTCCCAGTCTTCTGGAACCATTCTAGAGTCTAGTGATTCTTGAAAGATCATTATTAATTCCTCCACAATCTCTTCAGCCACCTCCTTCAGAACCCTGGGATGTACACCATTTATTCCAGATGACTTGTCTACCTTCAGACCTTTCAGTTTCACAAGAACCTTCTCCCTAGTAATGGTAACTGTGCCTCAACTTCCAGCATACTGCTAATGTCTTGCACAGTGAAGACTGATGCAAAATATTTATTCTGTTCATCTGTTATTTCCTTGTCCCGCATTACTACCTCTCCAGCAGTGTAATATCCATTTTTGTCTCTCTTTTATACTTTTATGTATCTGAAGAACCTTTTGGTATCTTTAATATTATTGGTTAGCTTATTTTCATATTCCTCCTTTACCTCCTTTATGACTTTCTTAGTTGATTTCTGTTAGTTTTTGAAAAGTTTCCCAATCCTCTAACTTCCCACTAATCTTTGCTCTATTATATGCCTTCTCTTTGGCTTTTATGTTGATTTTGACTTGTTAGCTATGGTTGTGTTATCTTTCCTAAAGAATAGTTCTTCCTCTTTGTGATGTATATTTTCTGTGCCTTCTGGATTCTATCCATGACTGTTCTGCTGTCATCCCTGCCAGTGTTCTTTTCCAGTCAACTCTGGCCAGACCAACTCCTCTCTCATGCCTCTGTAATTCCCTTGTACTGAGTACTCCTTGTACTCAGTTATACTGATGCATCTGACTTTAGCTTCTCCTTCTCAAGATGCAAGGTGAATTTGGTTACTTTCATCTCAGGGTTCTTTTACCTTAAGCTCTCTAATCAATTCTGGTTCATTGCACAACACTCAGTCCGGAGTAGCTGATCCCCTAGTGGGCTCAACCACGAGCAGCTCTAAAAAGCAATCTCATGGGCTCTCTAGAAATTCTGCCTCTTAGAATCTAGCACCAACCTGATGTTCCCAATCTGCCTGCGTATTGAAATTGAAATCCCCCATGACTATTGTAACATTGCCCTTTTGGCTTCCAATTTCTATCTCCCATTGTAATTTGTATGCAACATCCTTACCACTGTTTGGGGGGGGGGGGGGGAGTTCCGTATACAACTCCCATTGGGCTATTTTAACTCTTGCAGTTCCTTAACTCTATCCATAATGATTCAACCTGACCCTATGTCACCTCTTTCTAATGATTTGATTTGAATCTAACCAACGGAGAAATACTGCCTCTTCTGCCTTCCTGCCTGTCATTTCGATACAGTGTGTATCCTTGAACATCAAGCTCCTGTCTATTATCTTTCAGCCATGATGCCTACAACATCATACCTGCCAAACTATCTCCAACTTGCAACTGTGCTGCAAGTTCATCTGCCTCATAATTTTGTATACCTCTACCTCCTTCTCCTGTGCTCCAGGGAATTAGTAGGCCTCCGTTAGTCTCGCTAGACCATGGATTTGCACCTTGGAAAGTTTCTAGGGCACAAGCCTGGGCAAGGCTTTTTTTTATGGAAGACTGGCAGTTGCCCAAGCTGCAAGTCTCCTCTCTCCACACCACCGATGTTGTCCAAGGGAAGGGCATTCATTGTCCAGGGAATTAATCCATAATCTATTCAACTGTTTGTTCCCTGTAACTCAGGCTCTCAACTCCTGGCAACATTCTTGTAGGATTTTTTTCTGCAGCTCTTCAATCTTACTGAGATATTTCCTGTAGGTAGATGATGAGAACTGCACACACTACTATAAATTCAGCCTCACCAATGTCTTCTAAAACTTCAGCATAACATCCCAACTTCTGTTCTCATTGTCCAATGTGTTTCGAAAACTCTCTTTGCAACTACTGCTACCTGTAAAGTCACTAATGGAATTGTAAAATCTGTGCTGCCAGGTTCCTGTGTTCTACCACACACCTCAGTCCTACCATCTGCAACACGATCCTACCACCAATCAATTCTTTCCCTCCCCCACCCCCCGCCCCAGCTTTCTGCTTTCGGCAGGGATAGCTCCCTATGCAACTTCCTTGTCTGTTCGTCCCACCCCATTGATCTCCCTCCTGACACTTACCCCTGCAAGCGGAATAAGTGCTACACCTGCCCCTACACCATCTTGCTCACTACCATCCAGGGCCCCAAACAGTCCTTCCAGGTGAGGCAACACTTCACCTGTGAGTCTGTTGAGAGATCAGACACTGAATCCGGTTCTTCCACGGTGCCACATGTATGTTGGTGAAACCTGATGTAGATTGGGAGACAACTTCGCTCTGTCTGCCAGAAAAAGTAGGATCTCCCAGTAGCCAACCATTTTAACTCCACTACCCATTCCCATTCTGATATGTCTATCCATGGCCTCCTCCACCATCATGATGAGGCCACACTTAGGTTGGAGGAACAACACCTTGTATTCCATCTGGGTAGCCTCCAACCTGATGGCATTAACATCAACTTCCCAAATTTCCGATAATGCCTCAGCACCCCCCACCCTTCACCATTCCTCCTCTCCTTTTCCTTCTCTTACCTTACCTCTCTGCCTGCCCATTACCTCCCTCTGGTGCTCCTCCCTTCTTTCTTCCATGGCCTTCTGTCCTCTTCTATCAGACTCCCCCCTTCTCCAATCCTATATCTCCTTCACCAATCAACTTCCCGGCTGTTTACTTCATCCCTCCCACTTAAGGTTTCACCCATCAATCACCCTGAGTTTCTCTCTCCCCTCCCCACACCTTTTAAATCTACCCCTCAGCTTTTTTTCTCCTGTCATGCCGAAGAGTTTTGGTCCAGAATGTTGACTGTGCTCTTTTCCCATAGATGCTGCCTGGCCTGTTGAGTTTCTCCAGCATTTTGTATGTGTTGCTTGGATTTCCAGCACCTGCAGATTCTCTTTTGTTTGTGTGCTCTCATTCTGTTCTATTCCTGTTGTCAGTCGGCTTGTCTCTGAGCATCATTATTTATGTTTACCAGCTGCCACTGATAAGCTGTGTTATATTATAGATAATTCCTTGTTCACTGTGCACAGCAATTTGTGTTGGAGTTATCAGTGTTGCTTTCTCTATTCTTACAGAAAGCTTAATCTTCCTGTGTTCCTATTGAACAGCTTGAGGTATCTCACAGAAAGGCAGAAAATACTGGAAAATCTCAGTGTCGGGCAGCATTTGTAGAAAGGAAAACAAAGTGAACATGTCAAGTTGGTGAAGGTCTTTCGTCTTTAACAGTGTTTTAATCAGTTACCCCTAATGACATCAGATGTCCTATGACAAGAGTTGGGTCAGTGCTTGGCTGTTGCTCTCGCTCTGCCTGTTATTGTGATGCTTTGACCTGAATTATCAATTCAGTTCCTCTTTCCAGAGATGGTGTCTGACCTGACAGTTTCCTGTGTTTCTCTTCCAGATTTCCTACATTTGCAATTTCTTTTTAAAGTTCATTTTGCTCCTGCTGTTAAACTCTGGAATTTTTATTGTACCAAATATTTTTCTCAGGGCTCATCTGGCCTTTATGCCCCAGCAAATTATTGGTCTCTTCTACTTGGAGTCTGAACAGGAACCCCCGTTATGTTTTCAGATTGTTGCCAGTTCATCTATTAAGTGGTGATCTCCTCATCTGCATTTTTCTTCATTTAGGTAGAAGGGAATGAAGCCTGTATTTTCTCAGCAGAACCAAGGCGTTCAGTGTTCAGAACATTAGCTTGTTAATACTTTAGCTCGTGGTGCTTGTTTGGTGGATTCTTTTCAGTTTGGCTTGAGACAGGATGTCACATTTGTTGGTGAGCATTACCGTTTTCCACTACTTGCCATATTGTCAGTCCATTTCTTACCTCCACAGTTTGGAGAACACTGTATCACCTTCTGAATTTCCCTGTGATGAAATATTGTTTTGTTGATGACCAAGTGTTCCTACTGCAGAGATCAGCAAGCCTGGCTCCATTTCCACCCATGTTCCCACCTTCCGATTATAATGAATACTGGATAATTGGAGCACATCTTGACCAAATACATTTTTGCCCAAACGAGCAGCTGCCCCAATTAGCTGAAATTTCATGGAGATAGTTAAAAAGGTTTTTTTAAAAACAAACAAAAATGTATATAAATGAAATGTAGGACACTCTCAATACTGCAGTACCATAACTGTATTAGTTCCTAAAAGTTCTTGAGGGAGGAATTCACCCAGTGTACTCTTTTCACTATAAATGAACAAAATCAGCACAAGTACAAGTTTGTGGCATCTCCAACCCTGAATGCTTGAAACTGCAGTGAACAAAACGGTTTTGAATTATCTTGCTGCTTTTTTTTGCCGGCACACGCAGCTGATGCTATTTAAAAGCACCACACGCACACGCACACACAAAAAATGCTGGAGGAATTCAGCAGGCCAGGCAGCATCAATGGGAAAGAGTAAATGGTCAACTCTTCATCTATTTACAAACTGTTTGTTCAAAGCACGGTGTGTCTAACAACCACACAAGTGCATGTGTCTGATATTAGTTAGAAATGGTCTTCTGTGCAAAATAAGCAGCACAGTGCCCCAAGTAGACAAAGATAATTCTGGCTATTTTCTTGTTCTTTTAGAGTTGTCCCAAATAAGTGGTTGCGCTGATGAGCCAATAGTGTTCTGTTTTTGGTCTGAGGTATCCTCTTCAACATTGGCATTCAGCTGTTCAATGGCAAGAGAAATACACTCTCTCTAGCCCTGTGAACGAGAATTTGGTATTTGCTTCTTTGTCACCATCACATGTTAGAGCTCTGCATTGTTTCCACAATCCTGCTAGTGATGGGCTTCATCCCAAGCAGGGCAGTAGCACTTCCTTTAACAAAAGGATGGCCATGCCCTGATTGGGTTGCCCCAGGACACAAGTGCCATCACAAGTAAAGGCACTATTGTGCCTCTACTTGCTTACAAGTGTGCAGAGATGTGGCACGTCACCAAATTTTTAACATACTTCTGTAGTTGCACAGTGGAGAATATCCTGATGAGAAACATCCATGTCCAGGATTGGAAAAGACTGCAGGAAGTGGTGGATGCAGCCCAGTGGAGCACAGGTGAAACACTCCCCACCATAATCTCCTTTACATGGAACGCATCCACAAGAAAGCAGTATCCATCATCAAAGACCCCCACCACCCAGATCACGTACTTTTCTTGCTGCTGTCATTGGATAGGAGATAGAGAAGCCTTGGGTCTCACGTCACCACGTTCAGAATCCTGATCTGGCATGGGTAACTTCACTCACATCACCATCTCCTTTTAAGGTTGTAAAATTAAGCAGGGAGTGCAGCAAGCGGTTAGTAAGGAAAATGGTCCGCTGACCTGTATAGAGGGACTGGGTACCCAAGAAGGGATGTCTTGCCTTGCCTCAGTGCAACCAACCTTCAGTGTGTGCTTATATAATATCTTCAGTGTCCAAAGATACTCTACAACAGAGGTTCCCATCCTGTGGTCCATAGACCCTTGGCTTAATGGTATTGGTCCACAGCATAAAGTAGGTTGGGAACCTCTGCTCTAGAAAAAAAAATTTTAAGCAAGGGGCAAATAGGTTTAGAGATTGTGTCTTAACAGCTAAATGTGTGGCCATACAGTTTAGGCCAGAAAGTTGATGCTTTCAAGGTAAAGGGCTGGACATGATTAGAGCCTCTGTAATTTCTTCACTGGCCTCCCATAGGTTGCAGGGTGTGCATGGTCAGACCCTGGGGATTTACCCACCTTATTGCACCTCAAATCTGCAGTCACCTGCTCCCTTGTGATATGGATATGTTTCAACACCTTACTACTTGTCACCCTCCTTTCTGGAGTATCCATGATTTCCATGTTTTCTCTGAGTAAATAGCCATTCAAAATCCTGACCATTACTGAGACAGAAAATTTCACTTCATGAAGGAATTTGAAAATATTAAGACTTTCAAAACTGAGATGTTTAATCAGAAGTTAATATTGGTTAGGAAATAGATGGATGTCAGTTGAATGATTCTTGGTGTGCAATGGATTTTCAAATGACCTGAAGTTTACTGGCAGCAGGCAAATTGGAAAGTAGTTGTTGAGATAGAGGGAATGTTGTTGAAAAGCATATTGACCAGATTTCCAGTCCCTGCTGCTGAAAAGCATCCTGATAGCATGATGCCACCAGCACTGCACTTTATAGTAGAGATGGTGTTACCTGGCTGATGTGCAACGTTGGAATTTTGCCACTTCGATTGCTTAGTGTTCAGGCCAAAATGTTCTACTTTAGTCTCAGCCAACCAGAAGACCTTCATCCACATGTTTACAGTATCTTCCAAGTGATGCTTTGCAAAAGTCTTTATGGGCAAGGATTTGTTTTTTTTAAAGCCAGAGAATCTTCCTTGCACTCTTTCATAAATAGAGTGGGGAGAACTGAACTTTCTCTCCATTTGCAGCCACTGACCTGCAAATCACTCGAGAGTGACTGTTGGTGCCACAGTAGCCTCACTTACAAGTGCTGTTCTTCTCTGGTGACCAAATTTAGAGGGGCAGCCCGAACTTGGCAATGTGGCTGTGGTTTCATGTTTTTTTCCACTTTTCCTGATGGACTGCACTGAGCTTCGAGATATGTTTAGTGACTTTGGGATGGTCTTGTACCCCTTCCCAGATTTGTGCTTCTCTATTATCATATCCCTGACTTGTCTTTAATGCTGTCTTGTTTTAATTTTGGTTTGGTCTGTTGAAAATCTACCATACTGTTGGACCTCTGAGAGAGAGAAGGGCTAATTATTTAGGTGATCCTCCAATGTTCTACATTAACAAAATTGGTTGTGTTGGTAAAGTAATATGCAGAATTGCACCTGAGGAAAGTTAACATCAGTACAAGCCGGTGAATACTTCTTCAGCCTCAATTTTGGTTTATAATTTTTTGTAAATTGTTGACCTGTTTTGGAATTTTTTTCTTTTGTTTGACATGATGCGCAATGTTTTGTAGATCAGCTCAAAAATCCCATTTCAATTTATTTTAAGTTTAGAAAATGAGCAGTAAAATGTGAACAACACATACAAAATGCTGGTGGAACACAGCGGGCCAGGCGGCATCTATAGGAGAAGCACTGTCAAAGTTTCGGGCCACGACCCTTCATCAGGACTAACTGAAGGGAAAGATACTAAGAGATTTGAAAGTAGTTGGGGGGAGGGGGAAATGCGAAATGGTAGAAGACCGGAGGGGGTGAGATGAAGCTAAGAGCTGGAAAGGTGATTGGTAAAATGTGAAAGTAGTTGTGAGAGTGAATAATTTTTGAAGCCACGATGTCATGAAATGTTTTGCCACAGCACAGTGCAAGCTTTAAAATTGGTATAAGTTACAAAAATTAAATAAGTAGTGAAAAAGACGAATAACTGTGTCGAGTTCATGGACAGTTCAGAATCTGATGGCAGAGGGGCTGTTTCTAAAATTTTGAGCATGGGTCCTTAGGCTCCTGTGCCATCTCCCTAATGCAGCAGGCATGATCCAGATCAGCTGGTGAGGGTCTTTAATGCTGCCTTCCTGAGGTCCCACTTTTGAGCATGTCTTTAGTAGCAAGGGGGGTTGTGACTGTGATGGAACTGGCTGAGTCTAGAATCTTCTACAACCTGTTATGATCCTGCACTTTGGAGGCTCTATACAGCCAATCAAAACGCTCTCCAAGGTACTTCTGCAGAAATTTGCAGAGTTAGTTTGGCTCCAAATGAAGTGGAGCTGCTGGCATACTTTCTTCATGACTGCATCAATGTGTTGGGCTCAGGGTAGATCCTCTGAGATGTTGATGTTTAGGAAGTTGAAGCAATCACTGAGTACGTCCCTGTTCACTGCTGGTTTTAGTCCCTTAAATAATAAAAATGTAATTATTTATTTGAAGAGGTCGTTTCATCGCTAGAGCAGCTGGTCAAAAATGTACAAAATGGGGCCAATTCCGTGGAACTGGCAATGGTCCCTTTATTGGGCAGTTTAAAGGATCCTTAACTCAAATTCCAATTCTGATTGCTTGATGCTAATGAAAATAAAATCTGAGGTAGAGCTGTTTCTGTCAACACCGTTAATCCCTCACTTAATAAATGTTTCAAAAATCTGTGCTGTGTCTTGATCATCAATTCTAATGAAAGTTCATTGACCAAAAATGTTCTTTCTCTCATCATCCTTTATTTAATCTGCTGAGTTTTTCAGACTTTTCTCTTTAGGATCAATAGTAGGAAACAATGATAGAATGAAACAGCTGGTGTTTGCCAAGCAATTAAATAGATTTATTTATATCCAATATTTCAAAGGGAAAGGTAGAGTATTTGGAAGGTTTTTTTGGGTTACCTGTTGAATTATTCCACATGATGTTGTGCTAAAACAATGCTGAGGCTGTTGATGCTTTGCCATAAAACTTTCGGAAACTATAGTTGCACAGTTAAACAGGAATTCTTGTATCTAAGTTGGCCTAAGACCACAGTTTGTAAGAGACTTGGCACTGACAGACATTATACTTGTTTTGTGTGTGTTTATTTATATTTGTATTTATTTTTGTGTGTGCACTTTTAAGCAATGTGCTAAATCTTAATTGCTACAAAGCAATTTGTCTTGTAACAAAATTTGAATTTATACAAGTGCAGAGTTTAATTCTTTCAGATTTTAATTATTAGAAATACTTCAGAATTAAAAGACCTGAATACATTTGTAGCATTTTCCTCTTTTTACCTCCTTGATCCAACCACCTTCCTCTCATTATTTCACTGTCTGTATATTTGTCAGTAGTATTAAACTTGCTCTCCCTGGTTATCACATTGCATGGCAGACAAGTTGTGCATTTGAAGTGATGTACGTTTGCTTCTTCTGTTCCTGCAGCTAGCAGCTGCTGTTATTCCCTGTAGCAGATGTTGACTTTCTAACCACCACAATGATGGTGAATAGCAAGGTCAAAAATAATGCATAGGATTGTGTATATACAGAGAACATACCAATGAATTTCTATCCTTGGAAAAATGTCATTGAAAACATGGGTTAAAAACTGCCTTGTTAACCAACTCTGTTTCTTTCATGGGATTGATTTGATAATATTCTTTTCCTCTTTTAACAGGTAACTCATAACACCACTAGTAAAGTAATGGTGGTAAAAATTTACAAGAAAGATGTTGACCAAGATGTCATTGTACGTGAGATTAGTCTCCTCCAAAAACTCTCTCATCCTAACATTGTCAGGTAAAGTGATTGAAATGATCCCCATGCTTCATTACAAAGCTCCTTAGGATTGCATTAAATGATGGTAATTGCAAAATTCAGTAATACCTCTTTGCCTCAGTGGATACTAAACAGAAAAATCAGATTTATTTTTTTGTTCTTGCACTTCAGGTGATGTTGAAATCTGCTCATTTTTAGTTTCTCTTGCAGACCATCACTTAACCTATAAGCTTGCTAGTCCAGTTGAGGTCAGTGTTTAAGCGAGACTGTTTTTGAGTTATGTGTTGCTTTAAATAAAGTACGTTAGTGATTTATTGCATCTAATTCCACAATGAACTAGTTCAGTTTCAGAGCAACTGTATCACCATACTTGGAATAATTTTATCTACAATAAAACAAAAATGTTGGAAACATTATCCCCTAATTTCCTCATACATTGTATCTGTACAGATGTATGTTTCTTGTGTTAATCCAAGTATCAAAGGCAGAGAGATTTTTTTTAACTCTTCTGATCTTGACTATAAAGCCCCACTTAGTACTTGTCATGTCCATTTATAGAAAATTCTTCTGTGGTTGACGAGTTATTGGACTGTGAATATACAACATAGGTCATCTTTAGGATGCATCTAGCATTGGCCATTTTTTACTGCAGAAGTTATAATCTAAAGAATTTAGATTTGCATTTTACAGCAGTGAAAATATTAGAAGTTGTTCAAGGAAATATGAGCACTGGGTAAAGAGGTGTGATCTCAGGAAAGTTTCTGTAATTAGCTGCTTCACTTTTCAGACTTTCAAGTTATTGTGGGCAGTTTTAACTTCCCTAATACTGACTGCAACTATCATGCTGAGGGCTCGTATAGGGTTGAATTTAAGAGTGTTCTGGAAATTTTTCTTAAGCAATATTTAGCAATATGGACCAATTGGAGGGGGATCAACCCTTGACTTCCTCTTGGGAAACATCGCACAATAGCTGGGGAATGTTTGACATAATATTTCTCATCTGTAAATGTTGCCTGGATTGGAGAGCATGCCTTATGTGAATAGGTTGAGTGAACCCGGCCTTTTCTCCTTGGAGCGATGGAGGATGAGAGGTGACCTGATAGAGGTGTATAAGATGATGAGAGGCATTTATCGTGTGGATAGTCAGAGGCTTTTTCCCAGGGCTGAAATGACTAACACGAAGGGTATAGTTTTAAGGTGCTTGGAAGTAGGTACAGAGAGGATATAAGGGTTAATTTTTTCACACAGTGATGGGTGCATGGAATACGCTGCCAGTAGAGGTGGATATAATAGGGTCTTTAAAGAGACTCTTAGATAGGTACATGGAGCTTAGAAATATAGTGGTAGGGAAATTCTGGGCAGTTTCTAGGGGAGGTTACATGGTAGGCACAACTGTGGGCTGAATGGCCTCAATGTGCTGTAGATTTCTGTGTATGTACCATGCTGCAAGTTGAGAAAGCTAGAAAATTTGGAGACGAGAATACTGATGTTTTGAAACGTAATCACATTACAAAAGATAGTTGCTGGTGATCTTAAGGTTTGGAAAGGTGAATAGGATCTAATTAAGTGTATTCTAGGACATTGTGGGAAGCTTGGGGTTGGGGGCTTGTCTCTTCCCAGTTACCCTTTATTCTTAATATACTTAGAGAACCTTTCGGGATTTTCCTTTACCTTGTCTGCCAAAGATATTACATGTTCTCTTTTTGTCCTCCTGATTTCCTCCTCGCTGTAAATCTGGAATATTGTGTGCAGTTTTAGTCCCCTATGCTCCCTTTCTTTTTTTTTAAAAAAAAGAAGGATGCAGTAGGGAATCCAAAGGATATTCACCAGACTAATTCCTGGGAAGTGAATGTTGTCCTTTTGTGATAGGCCAGACGGTTTGACTTTGTAATCCTTGGAGTTTAAAAGAATGTGGGAAGGTAAAGAAGAATGATAAATATAAGGTACTGAGGTGATTTGACAGGATAGGTGCTGTGATGTTTCCAGAAGTAGAAGATTATGATCAAAAGATTCAGCCACAAAATTATGGACCTGTCATTTAAAATTGAGGGCCATCAATATTTAAATTCTTCCTTTTCAGTTTGACTGTGGCTGAACTCTACAAGCCTTGTGGGCCAGTTTTCCCTGAACGCCTTGATGAAAATGTGTTTGCTAACCTAGCCTCCACCACCATTAGTGTATCTGAGGAAGAACTACTTCACCCAAATAATGGTTGGAGTGTGGACTGCATTGCCGAAGTGTGAGTGGAAACAAAGACTCAACATTTCAAGTAATATCTGGGACCAACACTTGAATCTCTGGAATGCCATCTCATGTGCAAATGACAGTCCCGGGTCAAACTTAAATTACTGTGGGATGTTGGACAGTTGTGGCAGGGCTTGAATGCTGTTACTTATAAAGTGAAGTGAAGTAACATAGCTGAAGCGTCTCCATCCAAGCAAGGCTGCAGGCCCGGATGGGGTCAGCCCCAGGGTGCTCAAAGCCTGTCCCCCACAGCTATGTGGAGTACTTCACCATGTCTTCAACCTGAGCCTGAGTCTCCAGAGGGTTCCTGTGATGTGGAAGATGTCCTGCCTCATTCGTGTACCAAAGACGCCACGCCCCAGTGGCTCCAATGACTACAGACCGGTGGCGTTGACCTCCCACATCATGAAGACCCTGGAGAGACTTGTTCTAGAGCAGCTCCGGCCTATGGTTAGGCCACACCTAGACCCCCTCCAGTTCGCCTACCAGCCCCGACTATGAGTTGAGGATGCCATCGTCTATCTGCTGAACTGTGTCTATGCCCACCTGGACAAACCGGTGAACACTGTGAGGGTCATGTTTTTTGACTTCTCCAGTGCGTTCAACACCATCTGCCCTGCTCTGCTGGGTGAGAAGCTGACAGTGATGCAGTTGGATGCTTCCCTGGTGTCATGGATTATTGATTACCTGAGTGGCAGACCACAGTACGTGCGCTTGCAACACTGTGTGTCAGACAGAGTGGTCAGCAGCACTGGGGCTCCACAGTGGACTGTCCTGTCCCCCTTTCTCTTCACCATCTACACCTCAGATTTCAACTACAACACAGAGTCTTCACATCTTCAGAAGTTTTCTGATGACTCTGCCACAGTTGGATGCATCAGCAAAGGAGATGAGGCTGAATACAGGGCTACGGTGAGAAACTTTGTCACATGGTGCGAGCAGAATCATCTGCAGCTTAATGTGAAAAAGACTAAGGAGCTGGTGGTGGACCTGAGGAGGGCTAAGGCACTGGTGACCCCTGTTTCCATCCAAGGGGTCAGTGTGGACACGGTGGAAGATTACAATTACCTGGGGATATGAATGGACAATAAACTGGACTGGTCAAAGAACACTGAGGCTGTCTACAAGAAGGGTCAGAGCCATCTCTATTTCCTGAGGAGACTGAGGTCCTTTAACATCTGCCGGATGATGCTGAGGATGTTCTACGAGTCTGTGGTAGCCAGTGCTAATCTTGTTTGCTGTTGTGTGCTGGGGCAGCAGGCTGAGGGTAGCAGACACCAACAGAATCAACAAACTCATTCGTAAGGCCAGTGATGTTGTGGGGGTGGAACTGGACTCTCTGATGGTGGTGTCTGAAAAGAGGATGCTGTCCAAGTTGCATGCCATCTTGGACAATGACTCCCATCCACTCCATAACGTACTGGTTAGGCACAGGAGTACGTTCAGCCAGAGACTCATTCCACTGAGATGCAACACTGAGCATCATAGGAAGTCATTCCTGCCTGTGGCCATCAAACTTTACAACTCCTCCCTTGGAGTGTCAGGCACCCTGAGCTGGTCCTGGACTTATTTCCACTTGGCATGATTAAATTATTATTTAATTATTTATGGTTTTATATTGCTGTATTTCTTCACTATTCTTGGTTGGTGCGGCTGTAACGAAACCCAATTTCCCTCAAGATCAATAAAGTCTGTCTGTCTGTCCGACAATAGCACTTCGCTTCCAGATGAGTTCGCCTTGACTGTCAAAACACAGAGGAACCTTCACAAACTCCCACAGCCCCCAGTGACCCTGTGATTTCATTCTTGATGAACACCCTTCAGGAGGATGACCCCATGGAAGGCATACGATCCATAATGGGTATGTGGCCAAGTACCAAAGATTTGTGCTGATCAACTGAGTGTTCACTGATTTCTTTAACCTCTTTCCTCAGCAGTCTGGGGTACCTTCCTACTTCAAGCAGGCTTCAGTTATACCAGTGCCTAAGAAGAATGTGGTAACCTGCCTGAATGATTGTCATCCTGTAGTGCTTACGTGCTCTGTGCTGAAGTATTTTGAGACGTTGGTGATGTAACACATCAACTCCTGCCTGAGAAGCAACTTGGCTCCACTCCAATCTGCCTGCTGGTACAACAGGTCCACAGCAGATGGCATTTCATTGGCTCTTCACTCAATCCTGTAACATCTGGATAGCAAAGATGCATAAATCAGGATGCTCTTTATTGGCTACAGCTTGGCATTTAATACTGTCATACCCTCGAAACTAATCAATAAGCTTCGAGACCTTGGCCTCAATCCCAGCTGTGAAATTGGATCCTCTGTTTCCTCACTTGCAGACCCCAGTCAAGTCAGATTGGCAAAAGCATCTCCTCCACAATCTCCATCAGCACATTTGCACTGAAAGGCTGTGTGCTGAGCCCCTGCTCCATGACTGTGTGAGGCTACGCACGGTTCCAATACCATATTTAAATTTGATGATGAAACTACAGTCATAGGCTGAATCAACGACGGTGAAGAATCAGCATATAGGAAGCAGACTGAAACTCTGGCTGAGTGATGCCACAACAACCTCTCAGCCAGTGTCAACAAGACCAAGGAGCTGATCGTTGACTTCAGAAAGAGGAAGCCACAGGTCCATGAGCCAGTCCTCATTGTAGGATCAGAGGTGGAGTGG
Source organism: Hypanus sabinus (assembly GCF_030144855.1). Classification (NCBI taxonomy): domain Eukaryota; kingdom Metazoa; phylum Chordata; class Chondrichthyes; order Myliobatiformes; family Dasyatidae; genus Hypanus; species Hypanus sabinus. The sequence goes on along the minus strand of NC_082723.1, from coordinate 60,455,200 downwards.
ATCAGCAACTTTAAATTCTTCTGTGCTCTCATTTAAGAGGATCAGTCCTGGGCCCAGCAGGTAATGCAATTCCAAGAAAGCATGGCAGGGCCTCTACATGGAAGTCTGCGAAGGGCTCAGCATGACATCTAAAACTTTGGCGAACTTCTACAGACGTGTGCTGGAGAGTATATTGACTGGCTGTAGCACGGAAACACCATTGCCCTTGAATGGAAAAGCCTACAAAAAGTATTGGATATGGCCCAGTTCAAAACCAGTAAAGCACTCCCAACCATTGAACACATCTGCACGGAGTGTTGTCGCAGGAAATGAGCATCATTACCAAGGACCCCCACCATCCATGCGATGTTCAGTTCTCATTGCTGCCATCAGGAAGAAAGTACAGGAGCCTCAAGATCTGGTTTAGGAACAGTTATTACCCCTCAACCAACCATCAAGCACTTGGATAGAGCAGATAATTCACCCAGCTTCACTTGCCCCATCTCTGAAATGTTCTCAAAGCCTATGGACTCACTTTCAAAGACTTTTCCTCTCATGTTCTTGATATGTATTGCTTATTTATTTGTCATTATTTTAGATTGCATTTGCACCGTTTGTAGTCTTTTGCACATTGGTTGTTTGTCCGTCCTGTTGGGTGTGGTCTTTCATTGATTCTACTGTGTTTCTTGGATGCCCACAAGAAAACCTATCCCAGGGTTGTATATGGTGACATGTACTTTCTTATAAATTTACTTTGAACTTGAACTTCGAATTGCTCAGGCTGAGAAGGCTATGGACCGAATGCTGCTAACGGGACGGATGTTTGATGATCAACATTGATGTGGTGCACTATGGAGCCTGTTTCCAGATGTACAACATTATGACTCAATGTGCACAGCCAACAAACATCTGCAGGCTGCTTTTCAACTGATCCAATTGCCTCTGAAGGAATCCAGTCTAAATATAGCTCTCCAGCCAGTAAACTTGGTTCAGACAAAACTCTGTTAGTCAACTTTGACGTGATGGAAAGTAAAACAATGAAAATCCCTTTTACCAACAAAGTGATGTTTAGAAATGCTGAAACTGACTTGTAGGCTAGATAGATGAACATGAGTCAAAAGGCTGAGGTTTGCTGTTGTTCACTACCAATGGAAAAAGCCAGTTTTTCTTGTGACAGCTTGTAACATTGTTCATGTGTGTATCCTGTATCATTACATGTGAAGTGTAGAAAATATTATTGATGGTAAAATGCATCAAAATCCATGCTCCGTCTTCCAGGAACAGCAGCAACTCCGGATGGCCATCTGTTTCAATTCTACTTCCCATTCCCTTTCTGACATGTCAGTCCATGGCTTCCATTACAGTTGTGATGAGGCCACACTCGGGTTGGAGGAGCAACACCTGTCTGGGTAGCCTCCAGTCCAATGGCATGAACATCTGTTAAAATCTCTCCTCTTTTTCCTCCCCACCCATCACCATTCCTCATTCTCATTTCCTCTCTCACCTTCTCCTTGCCTGCCCGACAACCCCTTTGGTGCTCCTCCCCCTTTCCTTTCTTCCTTGGTCTTCTACCTTCTCCTATCAGATACCTCCTTCTCCAGCCCTTTATCTCTTTCACCAATCAATTCTCTGCTCTTTACTTCATCCATCCCACTCTCCTGGTTTCACCAATCATCTACCACCTTGAACTACTTCCCCCCCCCCTTCCCCCACCTTCTAACTCTGACTTTTCATCTTTTTTCCCCCAGTCCTGATGCAGAGTCTTGACCCGAAAACGTTTGTGATTCTGATGGGTTGCTAATTTACTTTTACAAATTAACAGGTCAGCACCTCAACTACTCACCAAACAGGTAGCTGGGCTTGAGGTAGAATAACTTGGAGATAAGGGCCATCAATCTTGGTGCCAGATCTTTGACTTGTAATTTCTTAGTTTGCGGCACCAAGGATCTATGAATGAATGAGAGAAAAATGGTTAGCTTTTTACATTCAATCAATCTGATCAAATTTCTCTCAGCAGGATTTCAATTGGTTCAACACTATACTTTTCAAATCATTACAAATGTCATCTTGTGACATTATAACGATAGCAAAGTAATAAGATATCTTTCAAATCAGGAAGCTCCAACAGTCAATTAGAAATGAGAACAATACCCTTTACCTGGAACAATTTAAACATCTCACCTTAAGAAGAGCTCCAAGGGGAACAAGATAATTGCCAGATTTAATTGCAAGAAGCAACTTAGTACCTGTAGTGTTAAGTGTCGAGATGAGCTCTCGGGCATATTGTGTGACCCTCTTTGTTAGTAGGTCTCGTCACTTGGGAACATCATTGCAAACCTATTTATTCTGCAGATGGTTTAATCCTAATGATATTCTGAAGTTTAAAAGCACAATTTTATAGTTTGTATGCTTTGGATGTGTTCTTTATTTGCGGAATGGTTCTCTATTCCTAACAGAATAAACAAATGTGTTATTGCTCTCTCGATTTTCTCTGCCTTGGTTACATTCTGTGGCTGGGGTTTTCTTTTTGCAAGGATCTAATCAGGATCAGACTTTCAATTGTCAGTCTGATTCTTTTTCTCTCCTCCCGTTAATCTTTTCAATTGTGCAAGGCTTCAGAACTATGCCAGATTTTGGTGTATAACCACAGACCAACGTGACAAAACATTAGTAAGTTGCATCTGTGTAAATGGCACATGGGAGGATGTAGGATTTTGTGAATAAAACATGTGAGAGTCATTTGTTGTGCTTAACAAAAGTCCAGCCTTTTACTTCCATTTTGAATAAGCCAAAAACAATCGCCTTGCACTGACATCATTATGTCAGACATCATCCGTTAAAGTGAACACCATAACTCAATGGCGGTGTTTGTGAATTATGTAGAGCAGTTTCTATTATGATCAATGTGTGTCACCCATTACATTACCCTATGACGACATTAAGGAGTGGTGATGAACAGGAAGACCTAGGGGTCTGTCTATATTTCCCTGGTTGTGTCAATACAGATCGGTTTGTTGTTTGGTTACGAATTAACCTACCAAGTGGTACGTCCTTGTACCATGCGTTCACAGGGAGAACATACAAATTCCTTACAGGCAGTAGTAGAAATTGATCCTGGGTCACCTGTACTGTAAAGCACTATGCTATGCACCACACTACTGTGCCACCCCTGCTTGTCTCCGAAGGTTGAGGCATAGAATGTAAGAGTTAGGACAGTAAAGTCGTGACTTTACAAAACATTGATTAGGCCATAACTGCAATATTGTGCAGGTCCAATTGCCACACTAGAAAGGATATGATTGCACTGGACAGGGGAAAGAGAAGATTCACAGGGATACTGCCTGGATCAGAGAACTTGGCTGTGGGCTGCAATTGGACAGGCTGTTCTTCTCTCCCTGAAGCCGAGGAGGTTGCGGAATGCCCTGATAGAGACATATAAGATTATGAGGCATAAATAGAATTCATAGTTGGAATCCATTTCTCATGATAGGGGTATCAAAAACTGTAGGGTTTAAGATGCGAGGAATGAGCTTGAAAGAAGATTTGGTGGGAGGAGTGTGATTGCTATCTGCAATGTTTGGCCAGCGGAGGTAATGGCATCAGATACAATCTCTTATTAAAGGTACATTTAGATAGATACTTGAACAGGCAAGGCATAGATGGATAAACTCCTAATGTGGGCAAGTAGTAGATAAATGAGTAAAAAGGTCAGCTTGGATGTGGAAGGCTGAATGGCCTAATTCTGTACAATTGTGATTCACACCAATGTCACCATTTAATGTATCTGTTTCCACCTCAATAATACCCCCAGCCCAGACCCTCCAACATGTCTGCTTTAGAGCACTTCATTCATAATCCCACTTGACTTGAATATTGAAATGTGTACTTGCTCTCATCCCCAATAACTCGAAGACCTCATTCACGTCCTAACTTGTAGCAAATCCCACTCACCCATCGTCCTTCCACTTATCGGCTGACGAACACTCATGGTTCTGCAATCCCTTGATTTCCACAGTCCGTCTTGCCTTTTCCATCCTCTGCAATGCCTGATGCGTCTCCACTACTTAATGAGCTGCTTGCTCATTCTTAAATCATCACCTTCATCACTCGCACCCATGCTGTCAGCTGCCAGCATCTCAAGCTATGAAATTTGAGACAAGTCAGATTGGCAAAAAGAAGATATGGGATGGATCTGGTGAGCAGGATTGAAGAAACTCCCAGGAGGTTTTATAGGTATATGGAGAGTAAAAGGGTGGCTAGGGAGATAATAAAAGTCAAGGTGTAGAACCACAGGGGATGGCAAGGAATTTAGTGAATAGTTCTCTTTGGTTTTTACAGTGGAGAAAATAATGGATGCTAAAGGAATCAGTGTTGAATTGCAGCACATACAAATTACCAGGGAGGGAGCTATGGCAGTCTTAAAGGGTATTAAAGTGGACTTATCCCCAGGGCCTTAAGTGTTTCATTGGGATCTTCTGGGAAGCTAGGGAAGGAATTTATGAAGCCCTCGTGCAGAGATATTTGCTTTATCCTTAGCCATGTGCCTTTGCTTTATCCTTAGCCATGTGCCCTGCATTGTATCATTATTTAAGAAGGGCATTGAAGACCAGTTTGTGATCCACAGGTCAGTGAATCTATCATCAGTGTCAGGTAATTAATGTACAAGGTGCTGAGGGACACGATCTGTCAACATTTCGATAGATACTATCTAAATGGTGTCAGTCAAAATGGCTTTATGCATGCATGTCTGACAGGTCTGTCAGGAGTAACCAACAGAAAAGGTGAGAGTGGAACAGTAGATGTTTTCCATGTGGACATTAACGAGGCCTTTGACAAGGTCCCCATGGTAGGCTAGTGTGGAAGATTAGATTGTGTGGGATCCAGGAAGAAGTGGGCCTTTGGAGTCCTAATTGGTTCAGTGGTAGAAAGCAGAGGGTCATGGGTGTTTGGCATGGTAGTCTTCATCTGTCAGGGCATTTAGCATAGGAATTCACATGTTATATTGCAGTTGTACAAGAAGTTGCTGAGACCTCCTTTCGAGTATTAAGTACAGTCTTAGTTACCCTGTAATAGGAAACATTATTAAACTGGAAAGAGTGTAGAGAAGATTTGAGGATGCTGCCTGAACTCAAGGGCCTGAATTCCAGGGAAGAGTTTGACAGGCCAGGACTTTATTCCTTGGAATGTAGGACATTGAAAGGTGGCCTTCTGTGTTACTCTTCATTGGAAGACCCCAGCGGCATGCCAGAAATTCGAGTGTGTCAGGGTCAGAAGTGAGTGCAATTGTTCTTGCTAAGGAAAAAGAGCATGAGAAGCTGAAATGTCTAAAGATAGAATGGTGACCTGGACCAGATAAAGAGATGGCTGAAAAGATTGTGGAGGCATTAGTAATGATCTTTCAAGAATCACTAGATCCTGGAATGGTTTTGGAGGACTGGAAAATTGGGAATGTTACACACTCTTTAAGACGAGAGGGAGGCGAAAGACAAGGATAGGCCAATTAGCCTGATTTCAGTTTATTATGTTAGAGGCTATCGTTAAGGATGAAATTTCGTGGTACTTGGAGTCACACATGGTTTCCTTAAGGGGAAATCTTGCCTGACAAATCTGTTGGAATGCTTTTGAGGAAATATCAGGTAGGATAGGCAAAGGAGAATCAGTGGATGTTGTTAATTTGTATTTTCAGAAGGCCTTTGACAATGTGTTGCACATTGGGCTGCTAAATAAGATAAAAGCCTATAGTAATATGGGAAAGATACTAGCATGGATATACAATTGGCTGGTACGAGGCAGAGTGGAAATAAAGGGTGCCTTTTTCTGGTTGGCTGCCGGTGATTAGTGTTATTCCATAGGAGTCGGTGTTGGGTCTGCTTCTTTTTGTGCTTTATGTCAGTGATCGAGATAATGGAATTGATGGCTTTGTGGTCAAATTTGTGGTGTATACCATCTGGTCCAGGTCATGTTTCTATCTTTATGCCTTTCAGTCTCCTAGGCACTTTCTCCTTAGTAAGAACAGCTGCATTCACTTCTGACCCTAACACTCTGGAGTTTCTGGCATGCTGCTGGTGTCTTCTAGTGAAGATTAATGCAAAATATGCAGTTTGTGATACAAAGACAGGTGGAGGAGCAGGCAATGCTGAGGATAGGCAGGGAGTCTACAAATGGACTTAACTTAGGAGAATAGGTAAAGAAATGGCAAATTTAATATGATGTAGGGAAGTATATTTCATGTACTTTGGTAAAAGGAATAAAAGCATAGGTTTTTTTAAATGAGGACGAAATTCTGAAATCGGAGGTCCAAAGGGACTTGGGAGTCGTGGTGCAATGTTAGATTCTCTGAAGCTTAACTTGCAGGTTGAGTTGGTGGTAAGACTGGCAAATGCAATGTTAGCTTTCATTTTGAGGGGACTAAAATACAAAAGCAAGGATGTAATGCTGAGGCTTTAGAGGTTAGACCACACTTGGAGTATTATGAGCAGTTTTGGGCCAAATAATGAAAAAAATATGTTGGCATTGGAGAGGATCCCGAGGTGATTTATGAGAATGATTATGAATGAAAGGGTTAACACATGAGCGTTTGATGGCTCTGGGCCTGTACTCACTAGAGTTTAGGTGATGAGGGGGAATCTCATGGAAACCTACCTAATATTGTCAAGACTAGATGGAGTAGGTGTGGAGCGTATATTTCCAATTGTGGAAGAATCTGGGATCAGAGGACAGAGCCTCAGCATTGAAGGAATTCCCTTTAGAACAAAGATGGGGGGATTTCTTTAGCCAGAGATTGGTGAAATTGTGGAATTCATTGCTGTGGAGGTCAAACTATTGGGTTTATTTAAAGCCAATGATTTATTTGATAGATTTGTGATTTGTAATGCTGTCGAAGGTTATGGGGCGAGGGCAGGAGAATGGGGTTGAGAAGGATAATAAATCAACCATAATGGTATGGTGGAGCAGACTCGATGGGCTGAATGGCTTAATTCTGCTCCTACGTTCTGTGGTCATGTAGATGCACATGAAATTGGAGGGTGCATATGAAATATAGATGCATATGAAATTGGAGGGTAGAGTGAATGCACATAATCTTTTTTAAGACAGCAGGTGAAAGGTTTAAAAGGGAGAGGAGGGGAAACTTTTCATACAGAGAGTGGTGCATATATAGAATGGGCTGGAGAGTAAGTGGTTGGAGTAGTTAGAATAATGCCATTCACAAGGCATTTGATAAGTGTGTTGCTGGGAGGAGTTCAGAGGCATATGGGCCAAACACAGGCAAGTGGGATGAGTTTCAACACTGCGGTCAGTGTGGATGAGTTGGGCTGAAGGGCCTGTTTTCAGGCTGGGTTACTGTCTCTATTGTCACCTTGTGTAACCAAATATATATTTGGTCAGTTGTTTGATTATACTGGTCAGGTAAGTGAGGATATTTGTTGCCATGATTGTGTGTCCTAAAATTTAGATGAGGTATTCTTTGCCCCCCCCCCCCCCCCACCGACCAAGTAAGAGTCTATACCTTACCTATAAATTGGGCCTCCCTAGCGTTGGTTCTTCTGTGGATTTGAGTAGTTAGCAGTGACAGGGCCTCAAATGATAGATCCATGAATCCTTTTGACTACCCTCACAGTCCTTTGATAGCTATGTGAATAGCTATTTCAACTTTCTATGTATGTAATATTTTATAGAAAATCTACAGCACAATTCAGGCTCTTCGGCTCACAAAGCTGTGCTGAATGTGTTCTTAACTTAGAACTACCTAGGCTTACCCACAGTCCTCTATTTTTGTAACCTCCATGTACCTATCCAGGAGTCTCTTAAAAGACCCTATTGTCCTTGCCTCCACCACTGCCGCTAGCGGCCCATTTCACGCACTCACCACTCTCTGCGTACTTAAGAAAAAATGTTTGCCCGATTCTCCTCTGTATCTACCGCCAAGCACTTTAAAACTATGTTCTCTCGTGCTAGCCATTTCAGCCCTGGAAAAAAGCCTTTGACTATCCACACGATCAATGCCTGTCATTATCTTGTACATTTCTATCGGGTCACCTCTCATCCTCCATCGCTCCAAGGAGAAAAGGCTGAATTCATTCAACCTATTCTCATAAGGCATACTCCCCAATCCAGGCAACATCCTTGTAAATCTCCTCTGCACCCTCTCTATGGCTTCCACATCCTTCCTGTAGTGAGGCGACCAGAACTGAGCACAGTACTCCAAGTGGGGTCTGACCATGGTCCTATATAGTTGCAACATTACCTCTCAGCTCTTAAACTCAATCCCACAGTTGATGAAGGTCAATGCACCATTTCCACGTCCATTATGTTTAATAATGGATTAAATAATTTAAGTAATATGACCTGCAGCGCACAGGTGCCAAATTCTGGAACGCACTGGTCCACATGATGGTGTTAACCAGTGGTTCTCTGTGGAACGGCTGACCACGGGAGTAGTATGGTGCTGGCTATCACTACTATATTCTTGTGGTAGTGACTTCAACACTCTTGTTACTGTAAGGCTACTGCTTAAGAATTTTCTGCGGCATGTTAGATGTGGAAAAACTTTTAATAGTCTGCTTTCTGACTGTTCAGAAATTCTGATGGTTTAACTCCCAACTCACCAGGAGTTGTTCACTGTGCCACTTCGATTGACCACAAACCCATTTCCCATGCTCCCTTTCCATTCCCCTGTCTCATGCACTCCCTCTAATCCACCTTGACTCACCACAAACCCATTTCCCATGCTCCCTTTCCACTCCCCTGTTCCCTGCACTCCCTCCAAACCACCCAGGCCCAAAATCTATACTGAAAGGCTTTGTGAGTCAGCTGCCTGTTATAGTAATCAATATTTAACTTCAAATTGATATCTTCAAGTTATCAGAACAGGGAGCCACCCCACCAGCTTCACACGTACTATACCTCACCAAAATAATTGCCATCCAGAGTGGTGGAGTTTTCCAGCACAGAATGGTGCTGATGAATATGCTGTCCTGAGCTAGTTCCATTTGCCTGCATTTCCTCAAATGCCTCTAATCCATGAACCTAACCTGATGTCTTTTAAACATGGTAATTCTATCTACTTCTATTACTTTCTCTAACAACTGTGCAGGAAAATCTGTCCCGCAGACCCCTCTTAATCTTTCCCCTCTTGCCATAAATCTATTCCTTCTAATTCTGGACCCCTCTCATCATCATGATTATCAGCAGATGCCATGCCCAGTTTCAGCTTTGACTGCCATGGCCCACACACTCCTGTTTTGGGTAAAGTGGATCAATTCATTGGTATTCGTTTCCAGTTCTCTGGCTGCTGTCTCCATCATCATTTGTCTTTGCCTTCCTCTTGCTTTCTTCCCTTCAATCTTTCCCATAATTACCATGCATTCTAACTCCTCTTTCCTTATCACATGTCCAATGAAGTTACATTGCCTTTTCATGATCTCATACATTATTTTTCTTTTTGTGCTTGCTCTGTTCATGCCATCCTCATTAGATATTTGTTTTGTCGATGATATTCTTTGCATCCTCCTCAAAAACCACATCTCTGCTGCTTCAATTTGTTTCCTCATGTTACTAGATATTGTCCAACATTCTGAGCCATATAACATAACTGGGTAAACGTAACATTTCGGTACACTGAGGCGGGTTGTCATGCTACTTTAGTGTTGGTCAGTATACTCTTCATTCTCGTAAAGGTGTCTTTTGCCATCCCTATTCTTCTCTTGATGTCCATGTCGCACCTGCCATCTGATGTCACCCAGCTTCCTAAGTAGCATAAATTCTGTACTTGTTTTATGTCTTCCCCATTTATTCTCAGCCTCCAGATAGGATACTCCTTTTTGGATATCACCATACATTCTGTCTTCTTGCAATTGATAGATAGACCCATTTTTACACTTTCTTCAACACTATATCAATTAAGCTTTGTCGTTTTTCCTCAGTACTTGCAAGTAACACAGTGTCATCCGCATTGATTCCCAAGATTTCTCTTATTTTTTGTAATATTGTTTCACTGTACACATTAAACAAATCAGGGGAGAAAACACACCCTTGTCTAACGCCTCTCTTGATTTTTGGAAAATGACTCGCTTCTCCATCTATTCTTACAGCGGCAGTTTGTTCCCAGTACAGATTTCTGATTAGATGGAGGTCTTTCAAATCTAGATCTAGAGTTTCCTGTAATTTCAAATAACTGATTGTGCTTCACTTTTATCAAATGCTTTTGTGTAGTTGATAAAACAAACAAACAGATCTTTTTGCACTTGAATAGCTCGTTCTGTTAGTATCCTTCTTTACCTATTTCAGCTTGAATCTTACTTTTAGCTTGTCATCAAAATTCTTAGAAGTATCTTGGTGATATCTCAATAAACTTATGGTCTTATGTAATTCACATTCTATTGCTCCAGGTTTCTTAGGAAGAGTGATAAATACTGATTTTTTTTTCATCTCTTCTGGTATTATTCAAGTCTCATAAATGTCATTGATTAAATCAGTAAGTTTTTCAATTCCACGATCTTCAAGGGTGACTGTTACTAATTCACCAGGACCTGCTACCTTTCCTTCTTTGTCTTATTTATTGCATTACAAACTTCAGATTTTAAAATACTTGGATCTTCAGTGTTCTTCTTAATTTCTGGTTTTTCACTTCAATCACTTCAAACAATTCTTGAATATACTCAGTCCAACTGTTCATAATCTCATCTTTTTCCATGATAATGGTACCATCCTTTGCTTTCAAACATCCACCTGAAGAACAGAGGAGCTTTTTACCAGTGATATTCTTGATTTGTTGATGTAACCTTTTTGGATCAGTAATAGGGATTCTTTCTCGTTGCTCACATTCCTGGTTTAACCATTCTTCTTTGTCTTTTTGACATAAGTGTTTAACTTTTCAAATCTAAGGACTTGCATTCAACTTGCTTTCTTCCATCTTCTTTCTTCCATTAGACTTTTGATTTCATTTGTCATCTATTTATTCTTTGTGCTTTTTTCTTTTTTGGGAATCACTGACTTTGCTGATTCTACCAAGACATCCTTTAGAGAGTTAAACTTCATTTCTACATGATTGCTATCATCTTCAACAGGTTCTATTTCTAGAGTTTGAAATCTATTCCTTACTTCAATTGTAAATATTTGTCTTGAGTTTTCTTCTTTAATTGCGAGTAGTCAAGGGATTGTTCAGGCTTTTGCTTCTTCAGTTTTTTAAGTTTTACTTTGATGTGACATACTACTGGGTTGTGGTCTCTTTTACAGTCTGCACCTGGATATGTTTTGCATTGAGTCACTGAGTTTCTAAATCTCCTCTACCTTCTAAAAAAGACTGATTTTATATTTGACCTTCATGATTTTATAAACTTCTGTAAGGTCATCCTGTGGCCTCCTTCACTCCAGAGAGAAAATTTCCAGCCTGTCAGATTGCTCCTTATAACCTTGACACCAGGCAACATTTTTGTGAAACTTTTCTGCACACTTTCTAGCTTAATTGCATTCCTCCTATAGCATGACCTGTCCTACAGGCAACCAAACCATACACACAAATCTTGGTGTGATCTCGCCAGCATCTCTGCTCATCAAGTACGGGAAATGTTTTGGAGTTACCCCAGTGTTCTGCTTTTAATTCCTTTAAAATTACATTGACTGAGAAAATAATGCCACTGGCTTCGATAGAATCAGTAATTATCCAGATACCATTTTTTCATTGTTAAAAACATGAAGGATATTGTTCAGCATTTCAAGGTCCTGGTAATTTTAATTTCAAATACCGTATCAATAGATTTGCTGACGCCATATGCATTAATGGAACTTGTGATCTGCTGTAATAAAGCATTTTCTTACTGACTTTTTCAGATATCTTGGGGTTTGTGTTAAAGAAGATAAACTCTATCCTATGCTTGAGGTAAATATTATTTTACCACACAAACACAATGCAAATAAGATATAATCAACTTAGTCCATTTGTATTGTTAAGTGTGCGAATGTTCTGGTTTGCAGTATATTAACGGTGGATGCCTGGAAGAACTGCTAGCCAATAAAGAAGTTAACCTGACTTGGAAGGAAAAAGTGGACCTTGCATCAGACATTACAAGAGGAATGGTGTATCTACACTCAAAGAATATATATCATAGAGACTTAAACTCCAAGGTAAGATACAGTCTGCAGTTTAAATTTATCCTCTATATAAGGTGCTAAACACAGGGTAAAGTACAGTGTGTGTGTGTATAAATAAATATATACATACATGCACTAATAGTAGCTGGGACAGTGGTTGATGGGCGCCAGGGCGTGTCCAGTGGTGGGCCTGCACGCCACATCTCTGGGGCCCACTGCTGCTTCGAGATCCCCTGTAGTTTAGCCTGGGACCGTAAGATACCCAGTTTCCACGTGTGGCCCTGAGGAGGCACTGCAAGAGTCCTGGTGGTGGAGAGGCTCTGTACTGGCAGGAGGAGGCTTACACACTTGGCTCCTCTTCTCCCCCTCTGTTGAGAAGGCTAGCCAGCGGTAATAGCTGTAAGCAGAGAGCACTATGCGGCATACAGCATGCAACATGCACTAACTACAAGCACTGCTACACTAGATGCTTCACACAGACCCTGTGAGCAAATACTCCACCCACACCAACCTTCCAGGAGGTTCTATCAGCTGTTCATTCCCTTAAGAACAATAAGTCCCCTGGCACTGATTATATCCCTGCTGAGTTACTGAAGAATGGAGGGTATATGTGTATGTGCACCCTCTACCAGTACATCACCAAGGCCTGGACTGACGAGAACATCCCACAGCAATGGAGAAATGCAAACATTGTTGTCATTTATAAGAACAAGGGTGACAAGGCCATCTGCAGCAATAGTAGGGGCATATCACTCCTTTCTGTTGCTGGAAAGGTCCTGGCTAAGGTGATGCTTCAGAGGCTCATCAGCAACATCACCGAGTCAATGCTGCCGGAATCGCAGTGTGGATTTAGGAAGAACAGGAGCACGATCGACATGATCTTCACAGCCCGGCAGCTTCAGGAAAGGTGCTGGGAGCAACATCAAGGCCAGTCTATGGCCTTTGTCGACCTCTCCAAAGCATTCAACACTGTGCAAAGAGAGCTCTTATGGAATGCCCTCCTCAAGTTTGGCTGTCCTAATAAATTTAACATTCTCCGTCAGTTCCACGATGGGATGACTGCTCGGGTGACCGTAGGAGGACAAGAGTCCGAGCCCTTCCTTGTACGCACAGGGGTGAGGCAGGGTGTGTTCTAGCGCCAGTGCTCTTTAACATCTTCCTCCTGTGTGTTACCAAGCTTCTCCACAACAAGATTAAGGATAGCAGTGGTGTGGCAGTGGACATCAGATTAGATGACAATCTCTTTAACATCAGGAGGCTCCACACAACCACCAAACTCCACAGAGAGCGGGTCCTGGAGCTGCAGTATGCAGACAACTGTGCTCTTGTGGCCCATACTCCGGAGATCTTCAGACTGTCCTTGCTGTGGTGGTGAGAGCGTACAGCAGGTTGGGGCTGACCATCAATACCAAGACAGAAGTGATTTGCCAATGGGGTACCAGTGTCCCACCCACCCTACCTGCCTTCACTGTTGGTGATGAAAAGCTGTCAGTATTGCCATCTTTCAAATATCTGGGGAGCATTCTCTCTGAGGATAGCGGCATTGACAACGACATCCAGAGCCGCATTAAACAGGCATCAGCTGCCTTTGAGAGACTTCGACGTAGAGTCTTTCAGAACAGGAGCCTTCATCCCCCCACGAAGGTCGCCGTATACCAAGCGGTCTGTGTCACCACCCTCCTTTATAGCTGTGGAGCTTGGGTAACCTACAGCCGACACGTCAAGTCCTTGGAGCGCTTCCACATAAGCTGCCTTCAGCGCGTCCTGGGAATTACCTGGCATGAGCGGGTGCCTCACACTGAAATACTTGTAAAGACCAACTGCAGAAGTATTGAGGCCGTGATCACCCAGCCTCAGCTGCAGTGGCTGGGGCACGTGATAAGGATGCCCCCATGTCGGCTACCCTGCAGAGTGTTATAAGGCCAGCTATGTCATGGTCGACGCTCAGCTGGAGGGCCAAAGAAACGCTATAAGGATCAGGTGAAGAATGCTTTAAGGAAGTGCAAAATCAGACCTGAGGACCTGGAGGATGTTGCTGCTGACCATAACACCTGGCAACAGCTGTGTAGGGACGGGGTTCATATTCTGGAGGTGGAAAGAACAACCAGAAGACAGCAGAAAAGAGCCAGGAGAAATGCAGCCATGGTTGTCATCACTACCACCACTACCACATATACATGTCACACCCGCAATAGAGCTTGTGGGTCCAGGATAGGACTGTACAGTCATCAAAGATCTCACCGTTAAAGGAGTGAATGTCGTCATCAGATTCCGATGGACAACTGAAGAGAAAAGAGACACTAATAGTATTAAAAGCTCAGTGATGTAGTTTTCATACCATTAGAAAATATTAACAGTATTTCAAAATATAAAAACATGAGGAAACTGTAGCAATTAAATTTATTTGAATTAACTCAATTTGGATTGTGTGTAGCACACCCAACTCCCTTAGCCATTTCTGTGGACTGAATGGGATTGCTGAAACTGGGGCCAAGTCAAACTGTCCATTAGTACAATAGGCAGCGATCCCTGTAAGTGCCAAGAAAATGCATTGCTGTGTGCGGTCGGGCTGGCCCCAGAACTTAGCTGTGTGGAAGCCTTCAATTTCAAAAATTCAAAGTGCATTTATTGTCAAAGTATACATACAAAGTTGTCTATTTGTGCATGAGCAAAGTTTCAATGGTAAAAGCAGGCATCAGAAGTTCAGTTCTAACAGAAATGTTGGGACTTTTTGTTTTGAATCTTGTTAATCATTAAATAAAAACTTTTTAAAAAACAGTTAGTTGCTTTAAAATGAAGAATTTGATAACGTGGCCCATTGTTGTTTCATTTCTGGAGATGAGGTTTGAATCTCGTATTGGTCTGAAGTGATTGGGTAGTCTCAGACCAATCTGTAGTTCAAACAATGGGGCTATATTTGTTTTACTTCAATGCAAATAACCAGATAATTGGCAGTCTTGTCTAACTTGTATCTCAGGTGCTGCTGAGGGAATCGAAACACTATTCTTGGCACAGCATGAGTGAGAGTTTTTAGGAAAAGTGACAGAATTTTGCATATCAAAAACAAAATAAAAAGGCATTTAAGAGATTGCTAAGTGTCAGTCTGGTAATAAATGCAACTGTTGCAAAACAAATCTTTGAAATTTTATGCATACAGGTACAAAAAGGAAATTAATAACGCAAATTACAGTAACAAACCAAGTTGTCTGGAATCGCCTTTGCTTTAAAATTAATGTAAAAAAAATTGGAAATTATCACAACATTATGCTTCCTCCTTCAAATGCGGGATGAATTCAAAGTTTAAAGTGAGTGCAGTTTCTGAATGGAAATATTGTGGGACGGTTAACAGGTATTTCATTTAAAAGGGAGTCCATATATAGTTAATTGTTACCAATACAGAGAGAATAAAAAGTGAGCATATTGAAATATTAATAAGGTTCCTGTAAAATATTTATAATCATTCTGTTCAGTTTTCATTTGGCTGTAAATGAATAATGTGCTTCATTGAGTCTGATGAAGACTATTTCCTCTTTATTATGTAGTAAACAGCATATTGTGTGGGAGGTAGATAATAAGGATTAACTTTGCAGTTTACCACAGTCAAGCTGCTGTACTCATTCTTCACCGTATTTGAATGGCATTGTGCAGCGAAGCTTGTCAGCATAAAACACCCACTGCACTTCATGTGATGTGACAAATTATTGTTCAGTAATTCTCAAAAAGACCCTCTTCCGAGCCGTACAGTGTGTTCATACTCAAATGAATCGCTTTTAGCCGGGCTACAAACAAGATGTATCATGTAGTATATTTCACATTAGCCTGGTTATAAAGATCACTGAAAACAGAATACGCAAGAAGATCAGCGCATGTGAAGGTACATTCGAAAGGCTCCTGCCGTGCTCACAGACTGACAAATGAATGAAACATCATTCATCATTAACTACAACAGATACGGGAGAGGCTGCCGACAGAAGAAGGAGCTTGGTTGAACCATAATCTAAACAGGATGAATTGGAAGGAAATTTGTGTCGACTCGCGCTCCATAATAAATGAGCATGCGGTATTTTACAGGGAGGAAAATAAAATGGTGAGGTTCAAAGTACGTTTAGTGTCAAAGGTGCATGCAAACATTTACTTCAATGGTTGCAGGAAAGATAAGATAAGATCATTTTAAATTTGTGAAAACTGCTATGATGTTTTATAAAGAACCACCAGCAAATACATCAAAGCAAAAGTGGGATAAAGATCTGTAATGCAGCAATGACCACATAATAGAAGAGTTAGTTCATTAGGCAATGATCTGTAATGAGCGGGGGACTTCAAAGTAAATTTATTATCAAAGTACATATATGTCACTGTAGACAACCCTGAGATTCATTTATTTATTTAGAGTAAATATACGAAACACAATAGAATCAAGGAAATAATAAAAACGAGAAAGTCTGCAAATGCTGGAGATCCAGAGCAACACACACAAAATGCTGGAGGAACTCAGCAGGTCAGGCAGCATCAATGGAAATGAACAAACAGTTGATGCTACATGCCAAAGAACCTTTGGGGTTGAAAAGGAAGGGGGAAGACACCAGAAGCAAGTTGTGCAAAGGAGGACTGGCTGGAAGGTGTTGGGTGAAGCCAGGTGGGTGGGAGTAGTAAGTGGCTAGAGAAGAAGGAATCTGATAAGAGAGGAGAGTAGATCATGGGAGACTGGGAACAAGGGGGAGGTGAAAGGCAAGTGAGGGGATGGGGTAAGAGGCCAGAGTGGGGAATAGAAGAGGGGAGGGAAAAGAACATTTAACTGGAAGGAGATATCAATGTTCATCCTATCAGGTTGGAGGCTACCTATTTAAGTCTAAGTGTCATATTTAATTTTCCTGACACCATCGGGAGATCAAACGTGGAGATGCCAAGCAACTTTAAATTCTTAGGTGTTATTCTTTCACAGGACCTGTCCTGGACCCAGCATGTAAGTGCAATTATGAAGAAAGCACAGCAGAGCCTCTACCACCTTAGGAGTTTGTGAAAAAAAAAACTTGGCATTACATCTAAAACTTTGACAAGCTTCTATAGATGTGTGGTATTGACTGGCTGCATCACAGCCAAGTATGGAAATAGCAATGCTCTTGAACAGAAAATCCTAGGAAAAAGTAGTCCATCATGGGTAAAGTCCACCCCACCTTTGAGAAAATCTACATGGAGTGTTGTCGCAGGAAAGCCACATACATCATCAGTGACCCCAGCATCCATCTCGGGGACTTCCAATATCCAGGTAATGTTCTTTTCTCACTGCTGCCATCGGGAAGCAGGCATAGGAGCCTCAGGACTCTCACCATCAGGTTCAGGAACAGTTATTACCCCTCAACCATCAGGCTCTTAAACCAGAGAGGATAACTTCACTCACCTTTACTTGCCCTGTAGTGTTCTCGCTCGGTGTGTAAGATAACGCGGAACTAAACACCGAGATAAACCTTTGTCAATGGCGACAGGATCACAGTAAGATTAACCGTATACTGTTCACTCTTCCACATTGACGTATGGTGAAAACTGTTGATAAAACAATACAAGATTTGTACAGCAGTTGTTTCCTTCTTAATATTACATTTACATCATAAATACTTGCAAGGTAAAACTACATCAACTACATTACATTAAAGTGCAGCATACAGTCAGAATCTACCTACGCCATTGACTGCTTTAAATACACTTCAACGCAAACTATCCGCAACTCTTTAACTAACGAAAACATAAACATTATCGACCGTCATTACTTTTAACAGGATTTGCGTTAACGTTTTAATTCAACATATCGATGATCTCATCCTTGCTGCTTGCTCGCACTTGTCTCAACCCCCACCTTCCCGTTTCTCCAAACCGGTATTTTCCCACAGGACGCGGCGAAACCGGATGTGACGTCATCGCATGCCGCGATATCTCACAGACAACTTTAAACAATCCTAACTTCTCAACCATCAGGCTCTTAAACCAGAGAGGATAACTTCACTCACCTTTACTTGCCCCATCACTGAACTAACTGTTCCCACAACCTATGGACTTGCTTTCAAGGACTCTTCATCTCATGTTCTCGATTTTTTTTTTGCGTATTTATTTATCATGATTATTCTGATTGTACTTTCATAGTTTCTTGTCTTTTGCGTACTGGTTGTCCATCCTGTTGCTGTGGTCTTTCATTGATTCTATTACGGTTATTGGATTTATGGTGTATGCCTGTGAGAAAATGAGGCTCAGGGTTGTATATGCTGACATATGTGTTCTTTGATAATAAATTTACTTGGAACTTTGATTCTAGATGGAATATGAGGTGTTGCTCCTTTATCCTAAGAGTGGCCTTATTATGGCAAAACCGGAGATCATGGAGCGACATGTCAGAATGGGAGAAGGGATAGGAATTAAAATGGTTTGCCCGGAAACATCAGGTTTTGCCGTATGGAGCAGAGGTACTAAACGAAGGGTCCCCAGTTTACATTGGAGCTCACAAATGTAGAGGAGGTCATATTGGGAGCACCTGATACAGTAGATGACCTCAACAAATATGCAGGTGAAGTGAAAGACCACGTCCAACAGTGCAGATGAACAATCAGTGTGCAAAAGATAACAAACTGTGCAAATACGAAATGTAATAATAACCAATAAGTATAGAGAACATGAGAAAGTCCTTGAAAGTGAGTCCATAGTTTGTGAGCTAATAATTGGTTCTAAACCTGGTGGTGTGGATCCTGAGGCTCTTGTACCAACTTCCTGATGGGAACAGCGAGAAGAAACCATGGCCTGGATGGTGGGGGCCCTTGATGATGGATGTTCCTTTCCTGCAACACCATTCCATGTAGATGCGCTTAATGGTGGGAGGGTTTTACCTGTGATGGATTGGGCTATAACTACTATTTTTTTTTATGATCCAAGGCCTGAGCCTCAGTACCTCCCTCTGCAACTGGATCCTTGACTTCCTCGTTGCGACACCACAGTCAGTGCAGATCAGAAATAATATGTCCTCCTTGCTGGCAGTCAAAACTGGTACACCTCAAGGATGTGTGTTTTGCCCACTGCTCCACTCTCAGTACACCCACGACTGTGTGGCGAGGTGCTGCTCAAACTCCCATCTATAAATTTGCTGATAACGCAACTATTGTTGGCAAAAATTTCAGATGGTGATGAGGTGGTGTACCGGAATGAGAAATGTCAACTGGTTGAGTGGTGTTACAACAGCAACCTTGCTCTCAACATCAGTAAGATCAACGTATTGATTTGTGGACTTCAGGGAAGGGAAGTCGAGGGAACACACACCAGTCCTCGTCAAGGGAGGTGAGCAGTTACAAGTTCCTGAGTGTCAACATCTCTGAGGATCTATCTTGGGCCCAACAATTACAAGGAGGCCATTACAGTCGATATATTGCATTTGGAGTTTGAGAAGACTTGGTATGTCATCGAGGAGTCTTGCATCTTTCTACAGATGTACTGTGGAGAGTGTTCCAAGTGGTTGCATCGCCATATGGTGTGGAGGGCCATTACACATGGTTGGAAGAAGCTCCAGGAAACTGGCAAATTCAGCCAGCTCCATCATGAGCACTAACCTCCTCGGCATCGAGGACATCCTCAAATGACAATGCCTCATAATTGCAGCAACTATCATTAAAGACCACCGTCACCCAGGACACACTCTTTGCATTGCTACCATCGAGGTGGTGGTACAGGAGCCTGAAGACAGACACTCAACACTTCAGAAACAGCTTCTTCCTCTCTGCTATCAGATTTCCGAATGGATAATAAACCCATGCACACTACCTCACTTTTTTAAAACACTAATTTAATTTATATAATTATTTCTTATTGGAATTAATATTTTTATTACAACATACAGTTGTTGCAAAAAAAATTCATGACATATGCCATGAATTATCTTGTCGAACCTGGTTCTGACCACTTGCGTAATTAACAATATGCGATTGTGTTTTGATTTATGTGAAGGCTTGAATAAAGGATGCTCTTCTAGAGTTGGCATTTATTTATCACTGCTCATTACCTAGAATGTTTTCCTTGTTACATCTCTGAACCTTTTCAGCTAGCACAATGAAGGTATTGTACATTGCTTTTGAAGTTTGTTCCACTGAAGCCAGTGGAAAGTACTTGTGGAAAGAACTTCAGAAGCAGATGTATAGTGCAATCCACTGAGATGACTTTCTAAGCCCTCATTTTTTTGCTGAAGTTTCTTGGATGATAACTGTACTGGGCAGAAGTTGCCATTAGCAGTGAATTTCCTACAATCACCACTCACAGTTGAATGGAGTTCAAACTTAGCTGAAGGGATCCATACAGTTAGCAATTCCAATGAAAAGTCAATTTAATTCTTTGCAATGAGACATGTCAAAGTGCCTTTTGTTGCACAATGTTATTGTGGAGAAAGAGCATTGTCAGAATAAGCCTCTCCACAAAAAAGCTGAAGAGGTACTAGTCATGTCCCTGGCTTACTAGGTCTTGACAGATTTCTGAAATGCAAGAAAGTTCAAAACTAAAATCTTTTAATTAATGATGCTCAGAAATATTATAAAATTGCCTGCATTCAGGAGAGATTAGAATGCCCGTTGAACAAGAACAGGTCTCACTTGACACCAGAGATGGTTGGCCCAGCAAGTCCATCATGATTGGCCATCTCTGCTCTGTCACGGTCAGTAATAAAAAGCAGCCAGGCTTTCCTTTCCAGGACATCAGAGGTGCCCTCCTTCAAAGAACAGGGTTCCCTTCCTCCACCATTGATGCTGCCCTCACCCGCATCTCCTCCATTTCTGGTCATTCACACTTACCCCATTGTCCTGCCTCCTTAACAGGGATAGAGTTCCTCTTGTCCTTGCCTACCACCCCTTGACCCTTTCCATCCAGCACATCATTCTCTGCTACTTCTGCCATCTGCAAAGGGATCCTACCACCAAATGTATGTTTACCTCCCCCTCACTCTCTACTTTCCACAAAGGTCATTCCCTCTGTGATCCCCTTGTCCATTCGTCCCTCCCCACTAATCTCCCTCCAGGCACTTATACCTGCAAGCGGACAAAGTGTTACACCTGCCCATTCACCACCTCCCTCACCTCCATTCAGGGCCCCAAATAGTCCTTCCAGATGAAGCAACATTTCACCTGCAAATCTGCTGGGATTGCTTATTGTATCTGGCGCTCGCGATGCAGCCCCCTCTACATTGGTGAGACGCGTCGTAAATCTGCCAAAAGCAGAATTTCCCAGTGGCCAAAAATTTTAATTTGGATTCCCATTCCCTTCCTGACATGTCGGTCCGGGGCCTCTTGTGCCAAGATGAGGCCATCCTCCGGATGGAAGGTCAACACCTTGCATTCTGTCTGGGTACCCTCCATCTGATGGCACGAATATCAATTTTCCCATCTGTCCCCCTCCCCTCTTCAAGTTCCCTACTCTAGCTTCTTATCTCTTGCTGCCTGTGTACCACCTCCCCCTGGCTTCCCTCTTTCCCTTTCTCCTATGGTCCACTCTCCTTTCCTATCAGATTCCTTCCCCTCCATCCCTTTACCTCTCCCAGTCACATGGCTTCACCTATCACCTTCCAGCTATCCTTCTTCCCCCACCTTTTTATTCTGGCATCTTCCCCCTTCCTTTCCGGTCCTGAAGAAGGGTCTCTGCCTGAAACGTCAGCTGTTTATTTATTTCCATGGATGCTACCTGACTTCTGATTTCTTCTAGCATTTTGCGCGTGTTGCTTTGGATTTACAGCATCTGCAGAATTTTTTGTGCTAATAACGGCAGCTTTATTGAGATACAATGCGGAATCAATCCTTTGAGCCGTGCTGCCCAGCCACCCACCGATTTAACCCTTGCCTATTCATGGGGCAATTTACAATGACCAGTTAACCTATCAGTAGTACGTTGTTGGACTGTGGGAGGAAACCGGAGCACTCAGAGGAAACCCGTACTGTCACGGGGAGAACGTAGAAACTCCTTGCAGTCAGTGGTGGGAATTGAACCTGGGTTGCTGGTACTGTAGAGCGTTGTGCGAACCACTGTGCCGCGAACAGTTTATCGTCGTGTGTTGGGCGCCACAATGGTGTAGCAGTTAGCACGACACGATCACGGCGTGGAGCAGCAGAGTTCAGTTCTAACATCATCTGTCAGGAGCTTTAACATTCCTCCCCATGAATCATGAGTTTCTTCTTACGGTCTAAAGACCTACTGGTCGGTAGGTTAATTGGTCGTTGTAAATTGTCCTGTGATTAGAACATAGAAGAGTTCAGCACAGGACAGGCCATTTGACCCACAATATTGTGCTGACCCAGCTAAAAACATCAAAACACTAATCCCTCCTACCTACATTATGTCCATTGTTCCTCAGATTGATGTTGTTCGCTTGTTATAATGGTGCAGAAAGCCACAGACAGGCCAGAGAGGGATTTGGATGGGTATTAAAGTGGCAGACAATGAGAAGCTGAGGGTTATCTCAGCTGGTACTCAACAAAGTGGTTAGCCATTCTGAGTTTGTTTTCTCCATTGCTGAGGAAAGCACACTGTGTACACGGAATATGGTACATTAGGTTTGGAGAAGTGCAAGTGAATTTCTGGTTCACCTGGCATTTTGAGTATTCTGGTTCAGCCAGAACTCCCAAGTATTGTGCCTGGTTCTAAGCAGCACTCAAGAAAGGAACATGTAGAGGCTTTGTAATGGATGATATAATAGAGATTAATTAAGATTATTAAATTAAGGACTTAAGGTTTGATGATCTATTGGAAGAGCTACTAGGTTAGGGTTAAAGAGAGAGATTGCTGGGCGGCGCAGCTGGAAGGGCCCATTCTGCACTGTATCCCGAAGTAAAATTATAATATGCCAACATACAGTGAAAAATCTGCTTTGCCATCCATGCAGATTGTTCTTAAATCTTAATTTACAGTGAGATTTGGAATTGTCCTGCAGCAAATCTGTTTTGACACTGCCTAGGTTTGTTTATTTACCAGGCTCGAACAGTGAATTTGTTTGCCAATTATAAATTCAGTCTTCTCAAGTCACAATTTTACACATGTAGATTCTGCTAATTGGTCCCGAAGGTGCAGTCTTGGGGTTTATCGTTCACATATGATCTCTGATAGATTGAATTGCATTTACATGTGTTTTACCCTTTACAAAGGTAGAGCATTCCTATGAAACCTTTCTTAAGCCGAAATGGGGTAAAGTGAAGAACCATTGATTTATATGGGAAAAATTTTCGTAAAAGCGAAAATCCTCTTTGTAATGTGAAAACAGGTTACTAATGTGGCTCTTTTGTAAAAGCGAAGTGGCAAAAAGCAAACATTCATAAAGTGGGGGACACCTGTAATTGTTTTTATCTGAATGCTTTCATACAGTGCTCTCTGTGTGCAGTTTTTTTTTTTGAATGTGTCTCTAAGAATTACTTCTGGCAAAATTTGCAGTTATTCCTAAGCCTATGATCTCATTCAATGGCTTGAACAGATTTGTGGAACTTCGTTCACCTTGTGATCCTATACTGGCTTTCAATAATTTGCACGTTTTGTTTTTCATCAGAATTGTTTGATTCGGGTAGCGCCACGTGGGAGAGAAGCCGTAGTCACTGACTTCGGGCTGGCACGGGAAGTGGTCGAGCTGCCCACAAAGGACTTGGACCGCAAGTTGTCCTTGGTGGGATCTGCATTTTGGATGGCACCTGAAATGTTACGAGGTGAACCTTACGACAGGAAGGTAACATGCAGCCAATGTTTTTGTAGTTCTTTAGGGCAAGGGCTGGGTCCCTTCACATTTTTCTTACCTTAAGGTGATGTAGTATTATTTTGATGCTGAGATACTTATGGTATGAAGAAAATAATGAACAAAATGAATAGAAGTACATGTATTTAGAATAGAATTTTCAGAGGTAGTGAAATGTACTCCTGCTGTTAAACCACAAGTAAATCCCTTTATCTCTCTCCTTCCTAATGCTTCAATGTTCTGGAACAATTTACTATCTTATAATTCTGTAATTTAATTATTTGGATTTTAATATTTATGCTTTGCAAAGGGCATACTGATTATATCTTAAATCAATAAAAAGTCCAAAATTATGGTAAATGCTATTATCAAAATAATATTGGGTAAGGTATTTAACAATTCTTCTTACAAAAACATCTGCATGATGCTAAGCTAGGGCACATCAGTGATGTTACCTGGGGTTGTCAGGTGTTTCGGGTCCTTCAACATCATACACCCTCACCGTGGTTGATCAGATCCCGGCCTGTGCCCTAGCAGCAACCCACAGATCTGCCCTCTTTATCCAGAGCCATCTTGACGCTTTCTCTGCTGCATCTGTGGTGGTAGAAATGGCTCTCCTTCTCTCTCCCGTGATTCCAAGTGCAGTGTTTACTTTGCAGAGTGACTGGCCTGCAAAGCCACGACACCCGACCTCCACGGGCCAACACTTTGCTCTCCAGCCTCTTCTTTGGCAGTTGTTCTTCAGATCCTCATACTTGGCTCTTTTCTGCTCGTAGGCCTCCTCCATGCATTCTTCCCACGGCACAGTAAACTCAAGCATAAGAACGTGCTTCGATGAGTCGGACCTCAACACAATGTTGGGCCGCAATGTAGTCTCTGTGATGTGGGGAGGAAACTGCAGTTGTTTTCCCAGGTCTGCTTTTAGCTTCCAGTCCTGCGCAGTGAAGAGCAACCCGGTTACTTTCTGGTGTTCTGTTGGTCTTTCCCCCTCTTTGACAAAGCAGATGGTATTCTTGACTGGACTTGTTTTCCGGCAGATATTAAGGGTGCTGCAGATTGTCTCAGCAATTGTCCGGAGGATCTGGTCATGCCGCCACTAATAGCCGCCATCGGCAAGAGCTCTGGGGCAGCAGCTCACAATATGCCCTAGCGTACTGGTCTTCTCACAGAGGGGGCAAGATGGTCGTTCTGCAAGGCCCCAGCAGTGCAGGTTGGATGGGCTAGGAAGGATGTCATAAACAGCCTGGATAAGGAACGATGCGATGTGGATCCGCCTTCCAGAGATCATTCCATGTGATCTTTTGCTCGATCACCTGCTCCCATCTGGTCCAGGCACCTTGCTGTTTCATTGCCACTGCTCTGCTGGTCCTCTCCTCCTCCACAGCTGCCCTTACTTCATTCTGGACCAGTTCTCGTCACTCTTTCCCCTGTACTTTGTCAAAATGGGGGACTTCAGGGCTTCCAAGTCCAACTCTTCCCTTGGCAACTGCCCCCACCAGCACTTTGTGGCGCAGTCGCGCCTCAGCTTCATCCACTGCAGCCTCTGCTCTCCACTTTCTTCCCGTTCTCACCGCCACTCTTGCTCCAGCAACCTCTGGATCTGAAGATTCCCGGTACTGCTCGCAAAACCTTGAACTCTTCCTCGATGGATCTTGGGGAGCCTCAGTTTGTAGTTATTCCTGTACAGAGTGATGCTGCTGATATTCCTTGGTAACCCCAGCCTTCTTCGGCTGACGACCCTCTCTAATTCAGCAACAGTGGAAATTGGAAACTCATAGAGAAGCAGTGGCCAGAGGATTCTTGGTAGTACACCGTGCTGGTAAATCCATGCCTTAAACCGCCCTGGAAGGCCAGTCCTGTCAACCTCTGACAATCATTGTTCAAACTCCTCACAGGTGTTTCTTATTGCCGCCTTATCTCTGAGTGTTGCATCAAACATCTTCCCAAGACTTTTAACAGGGTTCTCTGTGACGGTAGGGATTGGGATGTCCTCAATAGAGAACTGAAATTTCTCCTGTACTCTCCCCTTCTTCAGCACTACAGATCTTGATTTTGCAGGCTTGAAGAACATCCTTGCCCACGTCATCAACCTTTCCAGCCCCTTAAGAATCCATCTCGCACAGGTCTGACTCTGTAGTGATAGTCAGATCATCCATGAAGGCTCGTGTTCGTAGTTGGCGGATCCCAGATCTTGATTTTGGGCCTCGACACTCTGGCTCTGCAGATTTTACCAGCATGTTCATTGCCATTACATTAGGATAAAGTTCCCAAACTTTTTTTATGGCATGGACCAATACCATTAAGCGAGGGGTCGGTGGTTCCATGGTTGGGAACCCCTGCCATAGAGAGGAAAGTAACTGTTGGGTTCCACGAGAAGTCAGATCATTTCCACTTTCTTCAGATCTCACTGACTTTTTAAAATTCTTTCCTGGAGTGAAGGTACTGCAGTTCTGACTCTTGTGTCCACCTTAATTTCTTCAGAACAGAGCAGCTAGTTGTGACTACAAAACAGATGCAGGAAGGAGGCCTCCATGCCCCATGAGAGTGCCTTGCCATTCAGTGTGTTTGTGGCTGATCTGTGCTATCCTGGACTGCTCTTCATTTCCACAGGCCTCAGTTCTTCAACCTTACAAATAGTTGTCTAGTTGTATCCTTTGTGTCTAATGATTTGCCCCCTCACCATCTGTGGCAGAGAATTCCGGAGATTCGCCATGATTATCTCTGGTGATGTTCAGGGCTTCTTTCATTGTGTCAGTCGACTCCTCAGTTTTCACTAATGTCAGTCATGCAAGTCCCAGGTGGACACAGGAATACCATCACACTCAGATTCTTCATTGCTGTTTCCATAACACTTTTATTTTACCAGCCAGGGTTGTTAGCCCTGAGCTGAACCCCTAAACCCAGAGGACCAGTGGACCACTCTTAGTCTATCCTCCACCCTTTGCCCAGTTTGTCATGATTGACCCTACCAAGGGTCAAAGCGTAAAGCTCTGACTCCAACCAACATAGCTCTCTGGGTCATTGGGGCACGCAGGTCTCCAAACCACAAGATTGTGGTCCTCTTGGAGGACCACACTCTGAGAGAAGAAATTTCTATGCAGCTCAGCGTTATACCTCTCATCTTATAATTATGTCACCTTGTTCATAACTTTTTGAAAACTTCTCACCATCTATCCTGTCATTTTCCGTTAGGATCTTATTTGTTTGAATAAGGTTACATGAACACATAGGAACAAAAGCCAAGCTGTATGGCCTCTGATAGGACAATCCCAGGAATTAGCCTGCTGTATATTATTTGAACTGTCACCAGTGCAATTATATTTTCTGTAGGTAAGAGTACCAAAGCTTCACACAGTCAGTTTGAACCAGTGACATTAGAGCATTTAGAATTATATATAGGCTACGTCGATTAAGGGCAGATGGGCTTCTCACTAAGAAATAAATAAAAACAAAATGATGGAAATTATTTGACTATTACACAATTTATGCGGAGAGTATTAGCATTTGAGGCTGAGACAGACAAATGTATATCAAAGGTCATGGAGATCCAGTAGGAAATTATTGAAGCCAATAATCAGATCAAGCCTTGGCCCTATTGAATAGTGGAGCAGCCATAAGCGGCCTTCTAACCACAACCACCTCCAGTTTCAACAGTTAAGGTGCAGCTCAACATGGATTTGCAAAATGTGGTCTTGGGATTGAATGGATTGCTCTTGTTCCAACGGAGAATCAGTGGTTTTGATTCTAAATGCTGGTATGTCACGAAAGTTGTACTTCATGGCAACAGTATCATGTAAAGACATAAAAAAGTTACTTTTATTATTTTGATGCATTCTCCTTATGTCCCACTCGTAAGTGGATTATTTGTCTTGCTGTAGATCACAAAGACTTTTAATAAGTTCTTAAATATTGGGATGTCATTGGCATGGAAGGGTAGAGCATGTAACATTGACTTTCTTCAAGTTGCTTTTTCAGGTCCAGGCAGAGTTGACTCATTATCAATACAAACTAACACTGATCTCTTAGAAGAAGTTTTTGGACATTTTCAATGTTATGTATTCTAACCACGTAGTCCACAACAGGAACAGTAGAGTGTACCATCATAAAGACATAATGGGGAATCTAAGGGGGTTCCATTCCAGCACAAACCCTTGGGTTACATTTCTTGGATGAGGAATTTACAGGGCCTTGTAAAAGTATTCAATCCCCAATCCTTCATTCACATAATTGAGTTTCACAACCAGGGATTTTGATCAATTTAGCTGAGGATTTTAATTTGTGAATCACATGCTTCTTTTTCACAGTGGAGCCCCAAAAACAGGTTAAAATTGTAAAGCATGAAAAACTAAAAAATTTAAAAATCCTGGGATATCAGCAATTCAGAAGTATTCATTGCCCTATTTGCTCAGTAGTTAGATGGACCACTTTTCACAGCTTTATAGTCAGTAGTCTTTTTAGATTTCTGTATTAGCTTTTCTCAAATTTCAGAGTAAGTTTTATTATCAAATACATATATGTCACCATATACAACATGATGGAGCAAGATTTGCCCATTTGGAACCATAGAACATTACAGCACAGAAACAGGCCTTTTGGCCCTTCTTGGCTGTGCTGAACCATTTTTCTGCCTAGTCCCATCTCGCCTTGTAAAATCACTCAAACTGTGCCAGATTAGTTGGGGAGCAGGGCTGGGTGGACAGAAACTTGAGATTTGCCGAAGTTGTTCAATCGGGCTAAGGTCAGGACTCTGACTGGGCCATTCAAGAACATCAAATTTTCTTCATTTGAAGCCATTCCATAGTTGCTGTGGTGGAGTACTTTGGGTCATTATCCTTCTGAAATATTGACTCCCTCCCCTGTTTAAGCTTTCTGGTGGAGGCTAGCAGATTTTTATTCAGGAGCTCTCTATTTAGCAGCATTCATCTTCCCATCAATCCTGACCAGATTTTAAGTCCCTGCTGCTGCAAAGCATCCTCACAGCACAATGCTACCTCCAACATTCTTTACAGTAGGGATGGCGTTACCTGGCTGATGAGCAGTATTGGATTTATAGAGTACACACTGTTTAAAGTGGAACTTATTGGCCTCAATCTTGGTTTCTTCTGACCACAAGACCTACTTCCACTTCTTTACAGTTTCTTCTAAATGATACTTTGCAAAGTCTTTATAGGCAAGGATATGCTTTCTTTTAAGCTAGGGCTTCTTCCTTGCCACTCTTCTATAAATACCCTTTTTGTGCAAGGCCTTGGAGATTGTGGAGCCATGAACTTTAACCTAATTTCTGCATCTCACTCAGAGTGACAGCTGGTGTCACAAGTTGCCTCTCTTATAAGTGCTATTCTTCTCCAGTGACTAAGTTTAGAGGGGCTGTCTAACCTAGATAGTGTGGCTCGGCCTCATATCGTTTCCACTTTTGTTTCCAATTGACTGCACTGAGCTCTGAGGTAAGTTCAATGCCTTTGAGCCTGTCTTGTACCCTTCTCAAGACTGGTCCTTCTCTATTACCATTTCCCTGATTTGTCTTGAATAATGTTTTGTCTTCATTTTGGTTTGGTCTGCTAAAAATTTGCTATACTATTAAATCTTACAGACAGGGGAAGTACTTATTCAGGTGATCCTCTAATTTTCTACATCAACAAATTGGTTAAGTTGACAGGGTAATATACAGTATTGCACCTGAGGAAAGTTAGCGTAGTAATAACAAAGGGGACAAATACTTTTTCTGCCTTACAATTTTGGTTTTGAATCTTTAGTAAATTGTTGACAGGTTTTGGGATTTTTCTTTTGATTTGACATGATCCACAAAGTTTTGTAGATTAGCTCAAAAATCCTACTTCAATATATAAGTTAAGAAAATGAGACAATAAAATGTGAAAATAGTTATGGGAGCTAAATACTTTTTAAAGGCACTGTGTATGTTCAGAATGATTTCACTAAAAGCCTTTGCCTAGGTTTTTTTGTCAGATAATCCTGCATTTGATTGATCTATGATGCATTGCTGAATGCTATAAATGCCATGGTCTGATTTATCTACAAATTTGATTGTAAAAACATGTTAATGCCAGGGATCAAATTGAACATTGTACTGATGATTTTTAACCATTGCACATTTTACAGGTTGACGTTTTTTCCTTTGGTATAGTATTATGTGAGATACTTGGCAGAGTTCCAGCTGATCCTGAAATTCTACCCAGAACACAGGTAGGTGTAACTGAGTTGCTAACGGCAGGGCCAAAGAATCTAAGCAATAATTGAAGTTGGTACAGTATAGCATAGCTGTTTGCCTAACACTATTACAGCCAAACAACCCAGTTTCAGTTTTGCTGCTATCCATAAGGAGTTTGTACGTTCTCTCTGTGACCACATGAGTTTCCTCTGGGTACCTGGTTTCCTGTCACACTCAAAGGCGTGTGGATTAGTAGGTTAATTGCTCACATGGTATAATTGGGTGGCATGGACTTAATTGGGCTGGTAAGGCCTGTTACCGTGCTGTATCTGCAAATAAAATAAGTTGTTCAGTGGGATGGAATTGGTTCCAGAGTATTTGATCATGTATTTGGGATTGGCATCATTGAAACAGTATAGTGATTCAACAGTCTTGTTTTGTATAATGAAAGCCTGATAAAATCGCCTCTTTGAGAGTGGATGAATTGTGAAATTAAAATTGACATCTTATTAATATCTTAATAAATTAATATCTTGTTTCCTTTCTGAGTTTAACAGTGTACTGCAGTTACTTTCACAGGCATCTTCACACCTCGGGTGCTCTGCCACACAGTAGGCATGCAAAGATCTTCCTCTAGATTGAAAGTGAATCCTGTCCCCTTACTGAGGACAGTAAATCTATATTTCTGACGTAGACCAGAGTTTGCAATGTTTCATCAGCACCACAGTGGAATATCTCTTTGTATCAACACGTACAAACATGCTGGAGGAACTCAGCAGGTCGGGCAGCATCTGTAGAAACGAGCAGTCAACGTTTCGGGCCGAGACCCTTCGTCAGGACCGAAGAGGGAGGGGACAGGGGCCCTATAAAGAAGGTGGGGACAGGGGCCCTATAAAGAAGGTGGGGACAGGGTGGGAAGGAGAAGGCTGGTAGGTGCCAGGTGAAAAACCAATCAGAGGAAAGATCAAGGGGTGTGGGAGGGGATAGGCAGTAGAGGTGAAGAAGGGACTGTAAGAGGAAAGCACTATGGGTAGTGGAAGACAGAATCATGAGAGAGGTGATAAGCAGCTGGAAGAGGAGGCAGTGTGAAAGTGGGATGGGGGAAGAGAGAGGGAGACAGTATATGAGGTGTTGCTCCTCCAACCTGAGTTTGGCCTCATCATGGCAGTAGAGGAGGGCATGTATGGACATAACCGAATGCGAATGTGAAGCAGAGTTGAAGTGGGTGACAAGTGGGAGATCCTGTCTGTTGAGGTGCTCAAGCACATTCACGTTCCCATTCGGATACGTCCATACATGGCCTCCTCTACTGCCTTGATGAGGCCAAACTCAGGGTGGAGGAGCAACACCTCATATACCGTCTGGGTAGTCTCCAGCCTCTTGGTATGAACATCGAATTCTCCAACTTCTGGTAATTCCCTCTCTCTCCCTTCCCCCATCCCACTTTCACTCCACCTCCTCTTCCAGCTGCTTATCACCTCTCTCATGATTCTGTCTTCTACTACCCACAGTGCTTTCCCCTTACAGTCCCTTCTTCACCTTTCCGGCCTATCCCCTCCCTGCTTCCCCTCCCCCACTCCTTGATCTTTCCTCTGATTGTTTTTTCACCTGGCACCTTCCACCTTCCCCCCACCTTCTTTATAGGGCCCTGCCCCCTCCTCCTTCAGTCCTGACGAAGGGTCTCGGCCCGAAACGTTGACTGCTCATTTCCACGGATGCTGAGTTCCTCCAGCGTGTTTGTACTTGTTGATTTGACCACAGCATCTGCAGTGTACTTTGTGTTATCTCTTTGTATAGCTTGCACTGCAGCTTCTCAGCCCTCAGCAATCAACCTTTGGTTGAAATCAGCTTCCAGGAGGAAATCCCTTCCTTAAATGACTTTAACAGTCCGAGATATTATATGTTTCAATACTGCGACTTGCTTTAGCTCCCATTGATATAAGTAAGTGAGCTAGTGAGGGTGGCATGAGTGATAAATGCACTTGTTGCAATTTATAGCTGAACTGATGTTGGTTTGAATCTTGCGAGTGAATGCTGTCGAAGAAATGATGGAGTTTGATCCTGATACAGGAAACGTGTCGAGGTGGAATCAGAACAGTGAATTGGAAAATGCTCTGTAAGTAGGCATATGAAGGACTCTTGAATATAATATATATGCATCTATTTAATATGAACAATGAAAAGCAATCAAATTTAATTTCCTGTGGAACAAGTCAGGAGAAATGAAAAGACTTGGGAAAAATAAAAGCAATATTAGCATTTCCTTTCATTACTACTTTAGCCATTGAGTCCAGGCTGAATGGTCTGCCCTCCAGAAGCTACCAGGGTGCTATTGTTGAACTGGTGCGATGACGGTTTTGATTCAGCCCACTCAGCAGTGAAAGCGTCAGTGGCGCAGACAGCAGATTAAGAGAGCCACCGATCTTCCGTGAGATCAACCGGCTCAGCTGAGCTTCAGGATGAGAGGGCTCTCTGGTTCACATGGCCCTGCTGTTCATGTGTAAATTACTGAGCTTCCATTGAAGATCTTGCAAATGCATATTATTGTTTTTCTGTTCTATCCATACACGGTAAATAGTCATGGAAAGATGATGACAACTTGATGCTAAATAAGGGAAGGAATCTCCATGGCAATGCTGTGACTGGCCTAGTGAGGAGCTCCTAATTCTAACTAGTCAATTAGACGCATGTTGATTCCCGTACTTAAACTCCATGCAAGTTCACTAATATTACGGTATTTTCATAATAAGATAAGTTGAGAGAAATACTGTCAACTTCAACATCAATGGGTCTGCAGTTGAGAGGGTGAGTAGTTTTATGTCACATCACCGAAGATTTCACCTGGACTGTGCACACAGTCTGTGTGGCAAAACAAGTGCAACGGCGTTTCTTCTACCGCAGGCGACTGAATAAGTTTGACATGATCCCCCAAATCCTCAGACCTTCTTTATGGGCACCATTGAGAGCATTCTGACTGGCTTTATCACCACCTGGTATGGGAACTGTGCCCTGCGGAGAGTGGTACGGACAGCCCGGCGCATCTGTGGATGTGAACTTGCCTCCATTAAGAACATTTACAGCAGCAGGTGCAGAAAGAAGGCCTGGAAGATCATCAGGGACACCAGTCACCCCAACCATAAACTATTTCAGCTACTTCTGTCTGGCAAATGGTGCTGCAGCGTTAAAGCCAGAACCAACAGGCTATGGGACAGCTTCATTCTACAAGCCGTTAGACTTTTAAATTCTCATGTCTGTACATTGTGATGGAGTCATAACACAAAGATTTTTACTCCCTCATGTTGTGGGATGGATGTAAGATTTAAATAAACTCAAATTCAAATGAGGGTTGTGCATTCTCCCATTGCCAATTGGCTGTGTTAAATTTTTCTTTTTTGAATGTTGCACCTTTTCAACAGGAATACTTTTTGACGTACCATAGCTAAACGTCCCAAGGCATTTCATGAAATTGTCATCAAACATGTAGCATTACCAAAGGCGTGAAGACTGATGATTGATCCAAGTAGTAGTTTAAAAAGAGCATCTTAAATGGGAGAGTGATAGACAAAGGAGTGAATTCCAGGGCCTATGCCATCCAGCCTTGCCTACGAGCAGAAGATGTGCCTAGCAGTAGTGAAGCAATTAAAACTGCAGATGCTCAGGAAATCAGAACTAAAGAGGAATAGGGTTCTTAGCTTCAACTTGCGTGTTCACACCTGTACCAGCCTAAGGGGGCAAAATCATTGAATATTTGAATTTTTCTTAAATCAGTGCATTGATTTTTCAGCTGTATAGGTCAAAGAACTCTGGAGGTGATGGGTGAAAGACCATGATATACAGTGCCTGTAAAAAGTATTCACCCCCCCCCCCCCACCCGAAGTTTTCATGTTTTACTGTTTTACAGTATTGAATCACAGTGGCTTTTTTGACACTGATCAACAGATAAAGACTCTTTTATGTCGAAGTGAAAACAGATTGCTACAAAGTGATATGAATTAGTTTTTGAGGAGGTATCTAAAATTGAAAGCAGGGCAGTTGACATGCTTTCTACAGACATCTGACAATATCACGCTTGGTAGGCTGATCCAGGAGGTTATGGTGCTTGGGATCTTTGAGGAGGTAGCTAAATACAATAGAATCCAAAATTGGCTTGGTGATGAAAAGCAGGTGGTAGTGAAGGAAGAACACTTTTCTGATTGGAAGCGTATAATCAGTAGTGTACTGAAGGGATTGGTGCTGGAACTCAGTGACTTGAATGTAGATCTAGGAAGTGTGATTTAGTTTGCAGGTAACAGAAAAATTGTTGGTGTTGAAGAAAGGAAGAGTGTTTAAGGCCACAGCAAGATATAGATCGGACAGCATTGGGCAAAGTAATGGCAGTTGTAATTCACACCCAACAAGTGCCAAATGATGGATTTTGAGAAGTCATATTGGGGTAGGACCTGTGCAGTGAATGGTGATATACTAAGGAATGCTGATAATCAAAGGGATCCTGGAGTTGTATTCCACAATTCCCTTAAAGTTAGCACTGAGGTCAATAGAGTGGTGAAGGATATATATGGCATGTTTTTCTTTGTTGGGACACGGAATATAAAATGTAGAATGTTATGTGGAGTTGTGTTCACCACATTACAGGAAATATGTGGTTGTGCTAGAGAGAGTGCAGAGAAAATACACCAGAACCTTGCCAGGACTGAAGGACTTTAGATAATGGGGAGAAATTGAATGAACCAGGCATGTTTTCCCTAGAGTGATGGAGACTGAGGGGCATCCTGGTCGAGGTACATAAAATAATAAGGGGTTTGTATAGGAATTGTCAATTTCTTTTCTCATTTTAGGGATATCAAAAACACGAGGGCAAAGTTTTGAGGTGAAAGGAGATCTGAAGCTAACAGCATTTTTTATAGATGATGGTTAATAAT
Organism: Hypanus sabinus; assembly: GCF_030144855.1. Lineage (NCBI taxonomy): Eukaryota > Metazoa > Chordata > Chondrichthyes > Myliobatiformes > Dasyatidae > Hypanus > Hypanus sabinus. Next base: position 60,420,324 of record NC_082723.1, on the reverse strand, counting down.
CTGGAATTTGCCAATGAGCAAATAAAAGCACTATGTTTAAGTGATGTTTAGAAAGGCACTTGAGCAGAAGAGGCGTGGAAGGATACAGACCTAGTGTGGGCAGATGGGATTAGTGCAGATAAGCAAAACGATTAGAATGTATGTATACGGCGACTGAAGGGTTCATTTTCTCTGCTGTCCAGCTCTGTGGCATTCAGAAGGGTAACACCAAGAGGAGTGGTGATGCCTAGAGCATCAGGACTGAGTGGTAGACATTTTGCATTATTACAATGAATAGGGATTACAAAGCGATGTTTCTTTTCCATAACTTGTATCAATGACATTCAGTAGAATTAGGAGTACTGTAAAACACATATTTATACTGAACAACTTGATAAATGTCTGACAAAGCCAATGAAACAGTTTAAAATCATTGTCAGAGACATTTGACCTTTGATACATACTTGTTCAAATGGCTTAAATTGATTATTAATTCCTATGCAATTAAATAATTGTACTTACTATTTTCTAGGATTATGGGTTGAATGCTGAAGCGTTTGAAGAAATGGTGAATGGCTGTCCAAAGCGGGTCCTGGAAGTAACTTTTAACTGTTGTAGGGTGTGTATTATTTCTGATTTCTCAGCATTTCTGAAAACCGGCTGCACTGATCTCAAATGCGTCACCACTACTGCAGAGTAAGTTTCATACTGCTTCCTGACCAAGGCTGACAAAAGTAGGAACCACATCTGAAAAATAGCCCCCTTTTGTAGTAAATAGTGCTTCCCAGAAAAACTCTTAAAACATACTGAAAAATATTCTTGACAGCTTGATTAATGGCCTTGGCAAAAAGAAGATAAACATTGCAATTGGATATATTGACAAACAGACGGACATACTTTATTGATCCCGAGGGAAATTGGGTTTCGTTACAGTCGCACCAACCAAGAATAGTGTGGAAATATAGCAAGATAAAACCATAAATATTCAAATAATAATAAGTAAATTATTCCAAGTGGAAATAAGTCCAGGACCCCCCTATTGGCTCAGGGTGTCTGACACTCCAAGGGAAGAGTTGTAAAGTTTGATGGCCACAGGCAGGAATGACTTCCTATGACGCTCAGTGTTGCATCTCGGTGGAATGAGTCTCTGGCTGAACGTACTCCTGTGCCAAACCAGTACATTATGGAGTGGATGGGAGACATTGTCCAATATGGCATGCAACTTGGACAGCATCCTCTTTTCAGACACCACCGTCAGAGAGTCCAGTTCCACCCCCACAACATCACTGGCCTTACGAATGAGTTTGTTGATTCTGTTGGTGTCTGCTACCCTCAGCCTGCTGCCCCAGCACACAACAGCAAACATGATAGCACTGGCCACCACAGACTCGTAAAACATCCTCAGCATCGTCCAGCAGATGTTAAAGGACCTCAGTGCCCTCAGGAAGTAGAGACAGTTCTGACCCTTCTTGTAGACTGCCTCAGTGTTCTTTGACCAGTCCAGTTTATTGTCAATTCGTATCCCCAGGTATTTGTAATCCTCCACCATGTCCACACTGACCCCTTGGATGGAAACAGGGTCACTGGTGCCTTAGCCCTCCTCAGGTCCACCACAGCTCCTTAGTCTTTTTCACATTGTTGGGGCACCTTCAATAAGTAGGCTTGGGCCTTCTGCAGTCATCTAGTGCGTAACTTCAAGCCAAGTAGGTTCAAATAAGAGGGCTAAAGTTTTTGTCAAAATGTTAAGTAAAGGGCCCTCATTGAAGGTTTTATAGCTGAATATCACAGAAAATTTACAATGACCTGCATTACCTGCAGAGCAACACACAAAACGCTGGAGGAACTCAGCGGGTCAGGCAGCGTCTATGGAAATGAATAGACAGTTGACGTTTCAGACCCTTCTTCAGGATTTTGTGTGTGTTTTGGATTTCCAGCATCTGCAGACTTTCTCATGTTAATGATTTGCTGCGTTATCTCCTGCTTAGTTTATGATAAAATTGGACGCAGTCCTGCTCAATCCAATATGGCAATAGGTAAAACAGTAGATAAGCATGAGTTTTATAAAGATTATCTGGCATATCTCCTGTGTTACTAATCTATTCATTCTTTCAGTGAAACATTTTTCAGACTTAAGAATTGTACATAAATTATAATTCATTAATGGTACACCAGGAGGCCGCACTAGTGCGTGCAGCCTCATTTAGATAGACATTGGGATACCTGGATAGTGTTTGTGGGTCAGTACTCATTTATCACACACACACACACTCAGAGACAGACACACACTCACTCTTCATGCATGCCTTGGATTGCCTTGCAAGCAATGGATTGGAAGTGAGCTGTGCTGGAGGTGATATATCTTTAGAGGAAATGTAAAGATGTGTTGGTTAAATTCAGACCATGCCATTTGTTTCCTCCACTACAGATTGACGCCTTTAAGAGGCCATCATTCACTGAGTTACTGGACCAACTGGAGGATGTAGCTGAAAGTTTGGAAACAAATAAAGACCGTCAGATGCCTGTGTGAAGCTGTCGTTGCTTAACTCTGCCACAGGGACTTGTGTGAGTGATAGCAGTCATTGTTATCATCATACTAGTAAGAGAGGATTTGTGATCTACAGGCATTGGAGAACTGTCAGCAAGGACTGACTTTCAGATTCAAGTGAAAATGCACAACATCAGTTTATTAATACCTATGGGGAGGAATCTGTACTTCGGAGAATTATGTTGCTGACTTAAGCACTTCCTCCCTCTTTGGAAATTAAGTTGAGAGATATAAAATGGTTGCACATTATACGACTGTAGATTTTGTATTATTACCTGAAGTCCAAATTCCAGTATCTTCATGTAATTGCATTTGCAACATGATTCAAACTGGCATTTTTTTTTGGAAACTGCCAATACAAATGTGGATTATGTGTTGCTGTGCAGTTAAGTGTTTACTTACAACACAGCATTCCTTCTGGGCTGTAATGTGCATCTTTTATAATGCTTTGGAAAAGAATACATCTTTTCAGAGCTGACTAATCTTTATGTCAATGAATTTTCTGTGCAGACTTCTCACTATGTACTCTAATCAAATTGCACTTAATATACTCTAGCTGTTTTTGAATAATTTCAAGCCAGAATCAGAATATGTGGCATGATTCAGCATTAATTTTCCATGGACAATATTTTCTGAAAACTTGTTTTTGCTCAAAACAAAGTTTCTACCAGAGTTAAACAGTAATCTTTAGTGCACCAAGGCACATTAAACTTTAAATCCAGTAGTTCTCTAAGAAAGTGCCTCATTTATTGTAGAAAAATTACAGCGGCTTTGAATTCCCAAATGGGTGTATCGCTCTGTTCCTTGGAGATTCAGACTTAAGCTCAGTAAAGCCAATTTTGGGTAAGTCTCCCTGGAATAGCAAATGCTCATGGGTTCAATGTTTGAATCTTGTGTTTAACAATGAATTAACCTTAACAAGTAACTCCTTGTCTTTACTGGTATAAATGTCCTGAAGTGGATAACATGGTGCCTGGAAGGCGAATAAGAAACACAAAATAATCCTGAGACAAACTTCACAGTATTCTTCAAAAGGACATGTCATTGTGATGAAATGTGTCTAGTTTTTAATGAAAGAACAGTTCCTTAGTGTATCATACTGACATTTTACTTTGCTTAGTAACACTACAGTTGGTAGCATAAGAATTAATTATCCCACCGTAATGTGCATATTTTGGAAACTAATTGCATGGAAAAATGAGTTTTTATTTAATTGGCTGACAGTGTTAATTGATGTCAGTATTATTCATGCTGATAAATTATCGCAATTAACATAGACGTCAAGTGATCGATTATTTTCTCGCTGTCTAAGTACACTGTTATGGTTCTGTTGAAAATGACAGTGATCTGCTGAAGTTGAGGACCCACTGCAGTCCCAAAGCCTTTTGTGGCCAATATTTCATTATGTGATGAATGGTAGCCAATGTGTACAACAGAAGGATAATAGCCAAATATTTGTTTTGAAAGTTAATGTTGGTTGAGGTAGAAATATTGGGGGAAAAAAACTAATTATCAGGTACTGCCATGTAATGTCTCCAGGTCTGGGACAAATCATTTTAAATTAATGGTACAAATGTCTTCAGCAACTTTGAGCTCAGAAGGATGAAGAGCAGTGAGATTCCTGCCCTTGGCTTATCGATGCTGACTGTTTGGAACATGTGCACGTGTGAACTGGACAAGGACCAGTATAGGCTTAACTTGGATGCTGTTGTGAAACTGTTGTAATTTCTCACTTTCAGAATGACCCAGACATACCGACACTCAGTCAAGGTACAAAGACTAGTTACCAGTTGTTGTGAATGGGAGCTGGCTTATTTTAGACTCTTGGAGCGAAGCAGATGAAGTACAAGAGAACTTGAGGACAGATAGTGTTTTAAATGTCATTTATTGGACAAGAGCAATTGCAGCGTGAATTACTGAGTGGAAGTCTGGAAGTACTTTCCTTGGCTTTCTTGGGCGCTGTTAAGTTCACATTGCAAGATACCTCAGCAAAGTGATAAATGTTTGTACAGGTTACAGATGGATTTTGAATGCCCTGTTGCCATGTTTGATGCCCCCAAATTTTTGGATCACCTGACAGCATTTCAGTTGGCTTAAAAGCATTGCCATTGTTGCTTTGGGTCAATGTCTCTATTGGGATTAGTGAGGATGTTAATGCATTATTTTTCATCACTGACTACTTACAAATCTAACAGTTGAAAGTAAAGAACAGAAGTTGTAGTCCAGTTTCATTGGCAACTCGGTGATCTAACATTATGTTGAATTATTTCTCTTGTGCTATCTGCCGTAGAACAAGTGCAAGTTAAATGCTTTTAGATATCCCAATGATGATTGTAAAACTAGATCTGAAGTATCTAATATGATTTATAGCATGTTTTGTGACTCTTGTAAGGTACAATATGAACATGGAAACATTTCTTAATTGCAGTATTTTCTCCAAACATTTGATTTTGAGGCTGAATTCCAGGTGAAATAGAACTGTTTCCTTTTGGGTCAGGTTGACTTACCTGATGGTGTTGGGTGAAACCTGGCAGAACATATTTTTAGACCTTGCTGAACTGACAAAACCTAAAAGCAACTGATTTGTTTAAGATATTAGTTGAGACTTTGGCCTGGGGATGTCCGATGTGTTGTTCTGGATGGCAGACCCACATGCATGGGTGCTGCATTTGCTAGTGGTAGTGACTCCACGGTTAGATTGAAAAGTCCTAGGAACTTCATAGAACCTGGCTACTACAACCCCAAAGCTAATGTGGAAATTTGGAAAAGCCTTCTGCAAAGATGCTTTGAGCTGGTGTTCTGCCCTTTTGTCTGCTGGTTTAGCACTGGCTTTGGGAATATCTTGTGTCTGCTCCTTCAAAGAGGAAATCAATACCAGAAAATAAACATCTCTTTTAAGCTTTAATGGATATCTAACTGCAAGCCTAAAATTAACATGGGGAGTTCCTTTGACATGTGGAATCTGTATAGGCCTTAAAAACCACCAGAGACTGGCTTAAAACTCATAAAGCTCCTTAATATCAGAAAACAGCTTAATGTTTCTAAGCATAAAATGCCTTATAACCTAGCAGAAAGACCTGGAGATTGAATCATGAAAGTGGTTGGAGAGAATAAGAACCAATGAGCATTAAAGTGCTATGTTCTTTGTGCTATATAGAGTTCATTGTAAAAGAGTACTTAACTCGTTTGTTCTTTCTGCCAAGAAATCTGTATGTGTTTTTATGTTACTTATTTTAAAGAATTTATTCACACCTGGTTTTGTTTTATTCTCCTTTCTGTGTTACATTTGTTGATATCGAGGATGTTTCTGATACTTTATGAGTGAATGCTGCATTTTTGTACATAATGTACAGTAGAATTATTGACAGATGACATGTATAGATTTGATGGATGCTTACTAATTAAAGTAGGTGGCTTGATCAATACCTGCTGGCTTTGGATGGTGCTAGAATATTGAGAAAACTGTTATGCAGATTTGAACATGTCCAAACAACTTTTTTTAAAAGCTAAAATATGACTCTTGCATTTGAAAACCTGAGCTCTTGATGCTCTTTCTTTGGAAAATGTTGGATAATGTATATTTTGTTAAGACATATATTACTTTGTAGCCTCTGTTACTTTTTAAAAAATCTAGTACAAGCTCCAGGCAAGGGCAACAAGGGGGTCATTCACCCCAACAGTATAAAGATAGTTTAAAAACAATAAAGTTTAAGTGAAAGACATGTTGGATTCCTATTTTTTTTATTTACCACTAAAATGAATGAGTTCAAGTATTTGATACTTTTATATCCAGTTTACATGGAGGGTATATAAGATGAGATTAATGTAAATAACCAGTTGGTGGTCAGCACAAACTTGGTGGGCTGAAGGGCCTGCTTCTCTGCTGCATCCTATGGCTGACATGGAAAATATAGCCATTCCATATTTCACATCTTCATTGAAATGACCTGGGGCAGCAATCATCCTGTCATTCTAATTCTCTGTCTCTCTGCCTCTGCCTCTCCGCCGTCTCGTGCACGCACACACAGATGCGTATGATCACCATAACTTAGCTCCACCATTCAATAAGATTATCCATGATCTCATTATAACCTCACCTCCATATTCCTGCCTCCCCCAGAGATCCTATCCCAACCCTCGCTTTTCTACCTTTTTGCCTTACTACATTCAAACGTTGTACTTCCACTGCACCTTGAAGAGAAAAACGAGAAGTAATTGTGTCTTCCACTACACTGCTTCCTTGAAACAACACATTTCATGACATTTGTTGGTGAAAAGTAAACCCGATTCTGATTCAGACTTGTGACTGAGGAAAATGTCACTGACTGCCTTCATTTGGTAACCCAGTATTTTCTCAAATAGTGACTGCTAGTTCCTAATTCTCCAAGTTGAAGCACTTCCCCTACCCATCAAGACCCCTTAAGATCTTGTATGTTACCATACACACATCAACCTTGCTCTTCTAAACTCCAGCCAATACAATGGAGATTCAAAGAACTACTGACGTTGGGAGATGGAGGAACTAAGCTGCATCTCTGGGAGAAAGGAATTGTCGATGATTCCAGTTGAAACCCTTGAGGGTTAATGCAAGATTTTAACCAGAACCATTGACAGTTGGTCTAGAAATTCTGAACTGCTGCACTATCTTTTTTGTAATAGGCTCTGACATGGATGTGAATTTGAAAGTTGATTACCAAATATGAATGTCGTTTTCTGTGACTGCACAGTATGCAGTGGGAAATTACCAGATTGTCTGCAGCCATGAAGTCTGGCAGTGATATCGTTTAAGAACGTAGGCATTGGCAAAAATCGCAGGGTGCTGTTCAGAAGTGCAGGTCGTGCAATTGGTGGGGTGGAGAGGTCTGCAGGGAAAGTCTCCTGCTGTGCAATCTGAAGCCTTGGAAAATCACATCTGAAGCAGCTATGGAATCTTCACTGCTCAGACATGTGTTGCCCATGTTCCAGATGAGTCCCTTCTTCGTTGTTGTGAGAAAGGGCACACTTTCCTCCTTTTCCAGATGCCCACTTTCTCATTTTTGTTTGGAAATGAAGGATTACATCACTGACAGCCTGATATCCAGAAGAAAATGACATCCTCCACACAGCACGATAGATACACTCTGAAGTAGTTTCTCATGCACTTTCAATCTGCCAAATACAGGGACTTTATGTGGTTTTATTTTGGAGGTAATGAGAATATATACAATAACTGTAAAATCTCAAAAGCTTTCTCATTTCACTTAACATTGAAAGTCTACTCATACCTTATGACAAATTATTATCTTGCAGAACTGAATGCAACTTGTACTTCAGTTAAGCAGAATATTAGTGAGACGATATCTGGAGTAATTGTATGCTATTGGTCTTATTAAGGAAGGATACAAATGCATTGGAAGCAATTTAAAGAATGGTTACTGAGTCAATACTTGACAGGGCAGGTTGTCTTATAAGGCTAGGCTTGTATCTGTTGAAGGTTTAGAAGAGTATTCAATATCCATTTAGGAATCGGATTGCAGAGGAGAAGAAGCTGAATCGTAGACTGTGTGCCTTCAGGCTTCTGTACCACCTTCCTGACAGTAGTAACACTGAGGTGGACTTGTCCTGGGTGGTTGGGATGCTTAACGATGGATGCTGCATTCCTAATGCACCACTCCTTGAAGATTCCTTGGATACCTAGCCACACAGTCATGGGTGTAGAGAGAGTAGAACAGGGCATAAACACATATCTCTGAGATGTGGCAGTGTTGATTGTCAGCAAGGTGAGGATGTTAATTCCAATCCACACGGATTGTGGTCTTCTGGTTAGGAAGCTGAGGATCCAATTGCAGAGCAAGGTACAGAGGCCCAGGTTCTGTAGCTTTTTGTTCATGACTATAGGAACGATAGTGTTAAATGCTGACCTATAGTCAATAAACAGAGTCCTGCTATAGGTATTTGTATTGTCCAAGTGATCCAAGGCTGCATGGAGACCCACTGAAATCGTGTCTGCTCTAGACCCATTGTGGCAATCACACGCCTCATAATGACCATCAATACTTGAAGGTGCAGCTCGTCTTATAAGGCTAGGCTTGTATCAGTCGGAGGTGGAGGAAAGTAAAGAGTCTCGATTGAAATGTAAGATCCTGACATTTGAGTGAATGTGAACACTCTCTTGTGGAAGAATCTAGAATGAGGGGCTACTTTTGAACAACAATGTTACCTATTGAAGACAGACATAAGGTGATATGTTTTGCCTTTCTCAGAGGGTCATGATTCCTGGGAACTGGCAGAAGCAGAGTTTCCAGGATGGAGGTAGATGTGTGCTTGATGAGCAAGTGGTTGACAGGTGGGAATGTGGACTTGAGGTTATCATCCGGTCAGGCATGATCAGATGATATGGGAGTACCAACCAGCTCCAGGGTGAAGTAAGCTCCTGAACCTGCTTGTGTCCTGCTGTTGTGCTCAGGCAAGTGCTTCTTGCAAGTGAAGTTGAAAAGAAACGGGCTCAGTGCTCAAGAATTCCCTTTGTCTTAGTCAATGATCTCGAAAGCCATGAGACAGTCTGCTTTCCTTCCTTTTATTTCCTCTGACCACTGAAGGTTGGGAGTTGGAGGGGCTGCTTATCGCGTTGAACATGTGAGAACCTGGAATCAGAATTGTAACCATTACCTGCTTGTAAAAGAGTAATGGTTGTCTTTAGATCAGCAGATTAGGAAAAGAAATGTGGTGCTACTAATCTTGGTTCATAAGTGGAAGTGAGCTAATATATTTGTTTTTGGATAATTGTTATTGTAAATTCCGATGCTTACTTTTTCTGGGGTGAACAGCATTCCAGGAAGCATTCAATCCAGTGCTTACCTTACTGATCTTGCTCAACAAATTATTGAAAGTGATTCTAAACCACTGGATTGGGAAATATTCCAATATTTAACTGAAAGAGATGACTTTAAATATTTTTCAGCTAATTCAGTGAATCCAACCCACTGAAAATAGTGACAAAGTTGAAACATTATTCTGGGGTCCTGATCACCTTTTTAATTCTACAAAAATCTAAATATTTAAAGAGCGATCAAGTTCTGCTAAGGATCTACTGCTTTTTCAATAAATAAAGCAGATACCTGTAACCTTTGGTTCCATCTCCATGGCAACCTTGGATTTCCAATATTCTTTGTGTGGAAAAATCAATTTGGCAGTGTGGGATATAGTGGTAAATACAATTCCATAAAAACAGACGGAAGGGTGCAGGAACAATTGTAAATGCACAGTGGGTCAGGTAAAATTCAGAGGAACAGGGTTTTGGGTTGGTGACCTTCAGAAATGATTCATTTGGATGATCATCTATGTGAGATATTAACTTTCTATCTTCACAGATTTTACTGCATCTGTTAAGTCTTCCTGGTTTTTCATATCCCAATTTTCATGTACTGTATATCAAAGTAAAAGCTTCCATTTTGTTTAGAAACTTGTGCACGAACTGTAAATAGTGGACCACTCTCTGCATCAGCAGGCCGATGGGAAACATAAAGCCAAAGGTCCTTCAATTGCCAAGGGGCAAAGAGTCATGAGGGTCATTTTTCAAAGTTAGAGGATTTTAGCTCTATCATTGCAGAAAGCTAATTTGCAGCTTTATAAAACACTGGTCAGGCCTCATCTGGATTCAGTTCTGGTCACCCCCATTCCAGGAGGGATGCTGAAGGTTCTGGAGAGGGTGCAGAGGAAGTTTGCCAGGATGCTGCCTGAATTAGAGGGCATGTACTGTCAGGAGAGGATGGACAAGCTGGGGTTCCTTTCTCTGGAGTGGCAGTGACTGAGGGGAAACCTGGCTGAAATTTATAAAATTATGAGAGGCAGAGATTGTGTAGAAAGTCAGTTTCTTTTTCCCAGGGTTGAAATGTCTACTATTAGAGGGAATGCATTTACTGTAAGGGCGCGGAGTGGGGTAAGTTCAAAGGAGAAGTGTGTGTCAGGTCATTTTACACAGAGTGTTGGGTGCCTGGTGTGCACTACCAGAGATGATGGTGAAGGCAGTTATGATAGAGACATTTAAGAGGCCCATGGATAGGCACATGACGGTATAGAAATTGGAGGAGTTTGGACTATGGGTTTGGCAGAAGGGTTTGGGTACCTGTAGATTAATTAATTCAGCAGAGCTGAAGAGCCTGTTCCTCTGCTGAACTGTTCAATGTCCTATTGCTCCCAACTTCCTCAGTTGCTGCATATGACCAAGTGGTTAAGGTGTTGGTCTAGTGATCTGAAGGTCGCTAGTTCAAGCCTCAGCTAAGGCAGCGTGTTGTGTCCTTGAGCAAGATGCTTAACCACACATTGCTCTGCGATGACACCGGTGTCGAGCTGTATCGGCCCTTGCTCTTCCCTTGGACAACATTGGTGGCGTGGAGAGGGGAGACTTGCAACTTGGGCAACTGCCGGTCTCCCATATAACCCTGCCCAGGCCTGCGCCCTGGAAACTTTCCAAGGCACAAATCCGTGGTCTCTTGAGACTAACAGATGCCTATTTTTCAAGTTCATACCATTTGATTGCTTCTGGAATCCACTCTCAAAATAACTCATACACAGTAGCTTAATTCATTGTGGCTAGATTAGCAAGTATCAAATTAACACAACAATGCAAAATATTGTAACCATGGATTTACTTGTTCATTAATATGTTAAAGCAAAGCTCGGTATCACACCAACAAGAGTCTAAGCAAATCACAGGAAATTTCTGCTGAGGTTTGCAAAATGGTTCGGTGCTAAATCCAAATTTGCCTAATGTTTCTGTGAAACATCACACTTGGGATAGGTTTAGGAGTCTTGCTGTATGTGTGTTTATTCTGAACAGAGAGAGCTTGTGCATTATCAGCCCCAAATGAATCAATTCTAGAAGTGCTGATTAGAAACTCGAGCAAGTTTGAAAAAGATTAATGGAGTTAAGTGAAAACACGAGTTTTACCAATTTCTGCTGACAGTGAACCATATTATTTATCAATTTCCACAAACTCGTACTCAGATAGGAAGGTGATTCCACGAAGAGTCTTTGTAAGATTCAAAAGTTTTACCTGGGTCACTTTTCAGCTTATTAATGAATAAGTTCATTCTCCAGATCTGAGCTCAATGGAAGTCTAACATAAGCTCATATGCCATCTATAAATTTGCTGACGATACAGCCACTGTTGGCAGAATCTCAGATGGTGATGAGGGCGCACAGGAGCGAGATGTACCAGATAGTTGAGTGGTGTAGCAGCAACAGCCTTCCAATCAATGTCAGCAAGACCAAAGGCACAAAAATACAACTGGAGATGCTGTGGATCAAAGAATACGTACACAACGCTGGAAGAACTCAGCAGGTCAGGCAGCATCCATGTGAAAAGAGTAGCCAACGTTTCCGGCCGAGACCAAAGAGCTGACTGTGGACTTCAGAAAGGGTAAGATGGGGGAACTCACACTAGTTCTCATAGAGGGATCATAAGTGGAGAGAATGAGCAGTTTCAAGTTCCTGGGTGTCGATATCTCTGAGAACCTAAGCTAGATCCAACATAGCAATGCAAATATAGGGAAGGCAAGACAGTGGCTTAGGAGTTAGGGGAGGTTTGGTTTGTCACCAAAAACACCCTCAGATTTCTACAGGTTACGTTGTTATGTACCCCTTAACTGGGTGTCTGACCAGCAGAGAAAGAAGAATCCGTTGGAGTCTGGTGGTACCAAATTAAAGGTGGTTTATTAGTAAACTACACAATACAATATCAAAAATGTAAATATACATATAAAACAAGTTAGCAGTAATAAACCTAGAAGTGTAGGAATAATAATAATCAATAATAAACAAGCTCTATCGATGTCTAGGGGTAAATAAATTGTCATAGAAAAGTATAGAGTTCAGTTCATAAATGCTGAAGTAGTTAGGGTTGTTGTATTGAAATCGTTGGAGAGAGAGAGAGAGAGCAAGCGAGATGTAACAGCAACAGCTGCGGCAGGCAAACCTTTTTGTGGCTTTCTTAATCTGTCGTATCGTTGTGGCCATTCAGTTATGACCCCTCTGGTGTTCAGCTAGACCGTTCTTCTGTGGTGGACTCGTCACTCTGGCATGAGTGGACACACACACAAGTTCCCACCGGCCCTGCTGTCACACTGTGAGCTTTGTTACCGATCTCCTGATTTGGTCTCCAAAGCCCCCACCTTTCTGTGGGTTCCCAACACTCAGTCAGTGTTCTCTGGTGTGTCTGAAGGGTGTCTCTTCTGACCTGTCTTTTATCCCCACTCACGGGGTCTCAGCTATCCATCAACTCTGAATGACCATGTCCATCAAATCAGGCCACCCCTGCTATCTCCTGAGGAATGTTAATGAACAAAGTAAAGTCCTTGTAGTGGAAGGTAAATAATCCAGGAAGAGTCATAATACAGTAAATCAACAGTCTCTCTCCCCCTCTTATCTGTAGCAGATGTTCTTGCCTGGGCTTTATCTCTCTCTCTCTCTCAATAGCAGCATAGCAACAGCAATAGTTCGTGGTTCTTGGGGGGGGGGGGAATGGTTAACTCTGCACCCCATTGTCCATCAGGTCTGTCCATCACTCATAACACCATGGAGACCATTCTAACTGCCTGCATCACTGTCTGGTATGGGTGGGAGGGCGGCGGCTACTGCACAGGATTGAAGTAAGCTGCAGAGAGAGTTGTAAAGTTAGTCAGCTCCATCATACTATCCAGGACATCTTCAAGGAGCTTTGCCTCAGAAAGGCAGAGTCCATCATTAAGGACCTCCATCACCCAGGACATGCCTTCCTCCCATTGCTACTATCAGGGTGGAGGTACAGGAGCCTGAAGGCACACACTCAGTGATTCAGGAACAGCTTCTTCCCCTCTGCCATCCAATTCCTAAATAGACATTGAACTCATGAATGCTACCTCACTAATTCGTTATTTCCTTTTTTTGCATAACTTATTGAAATTAACTAAAATATATACTTATTGTAATTCTCATTTTTCTTTTTCTCTCTCTACATATTATCACATATTGCATTGTACTGCTGTCACAAAGTTTAAAATTTCATAGCATATGCTGATGATATTAAATCTGATTCTGATTCTAAATGATTATGACAGTAGCTACCAAGGCCCACTGAGAAAGAATAAGTTGTAACAGTCTTAAGAACACAACGATTATTCCCTTCCAGTCACACACACACAGCCTGTTCCGATTTGGAGATAAATGATTGTTCTTTCTTCATGGCTGGGTCTAATTTCACCCAACAGCTCTGCGGGAGTACATTCTGCAGAAGGCCTGCTCTAATTCAAGGCTAAATCCATAAATCATCATATTCTCAAAGGTAATAACTGTTGGTCTATTAGTCATGCCTACATCCAGTAGATTAATAAAGATCATAACATTGATGGTATTGAAAACTGCTGTGGAATTCCAACAGCTGAAGAAGTTGTGTGTCTGCATTGTGGGGTGGAGCAGTAACCCAATGCTGTGCTCCTCCGATTTCAATCCGAACTACCGCACGAGGGTGCAAATCCCTTCCCTATCACTTGGCTGTCATGTCTGGATTAAAGCCCATAAATTCTTCAGAAATCTGGAGAGAATCAATAGGGGCCCGGCACACAGATGCAATCTTAAAACACGATCATAAGAGATAGGAGCAGAATTAATCTGTTCAGCACACTGAGTCCACTCTGCCATTCTGTCATGGCTGATCTATTTTCCCTCTCAACTCAATTTCCCTGCCTCCTCCCCATAAACTATAACACCCTTATTAATTAAGTACTTAGCAACCTCTGCTTCAAATATACCCAATGATTTGGACTCCACAGCTGTCTGTGGCAATGAATTCCACAGATTAACCACCCTCATCTCTGTTTTAAAGACTTGCCCTTTTCTGAGGCTTTCCCCTCTGGTCCTAGGCTCTCCCGCTATTGGAAACATCCTTTCCACATCCACTCTATCTCAGCCTTTCAATATTTGGCAGGCTTCAGTGAGATCACCCTGCAGTTTTCTAAATTCCAGCGAGGACAGGCCAAACCCTCAAATGTTCATCAGATGTTAACCCTTTCACTCTTGGATTCAATCTCGTAATCCTCTTCTGGACCCTCACCAACGCCAGCACATCCTTTCTTCGATATGGGGCCCAAAACTGCTCACAATACTCCAAATGTGACCTGAGAAATGCCTTATAAAGCTTCAGCTTTATATTCTAGTCCTCTTGAAATTAATGCTAACGTTGCATTTGCCTTAGTCACTGCTGAGAACCTGCAAGTGAAATTTTAGGAATTCCTGGATGAGGACTCCCAAGTCCCTTTGCTCATCCGATTTCAGAATTTGCTCCGCGTTCAGAAAATTGTCTGTGGCTTTATTCCTTCTAAAGGCTGAAGAAGGACCGCACACTTCCTTGCATTGCATGTCCTCATCTTAAACAAAGTGTGCCAGGCGCTTTAATTTCTTAGGCAGCTCAGGAGTTTTGACTTGGCACCAAACACTTGAATAAACTTCAACATGTGTATTGTTTTAGAAATGCCCTGACTGATTACACCACGGTTTGAGAAGGCAATTCAAATACACAGGAATGTGGGAAGCTGCAGGGGGTAATGGCCTCTGCTCAACACATCTTGGGCATATTCCGCCCCATCAGAATTCAGAATCAGGTTTATTATCACCGGCATGTGACGTGAGGTTTGTTAACTTAGCAGCAGCAGTTCAATGCAATACATAATCTAGCAGAGAGAGAAGAAAAAAAAATAAAATAAAACATGATAATAAATAAACAAGTAAATCAATTATGTATATTGAATAGATTACTAAAAATGTACAAAAACAGAAATACTGTATATTAAAAAAGTGAGGTAGTGTCCAAAGCTTCAAAGTCCATTTAGGAATCGGATGGCAGAGGGGAAGAAGCTGTTCCTGAATGGCTGAGTGTGTGCCTTCAGGCTTCTGTATCTCCTACCTGATGGTAACAGTGAGAAAAGGGCATGCCTTGGGTGCTGGAGGTCCTTAATAATGGACGCTGCCTTTCTGAGACACCGCTCCCTAAAGATGTCCTGGGTACTTTGTAGGCTAGTGCCCAAGATGGAGCTGACTAGATTTACAACCCTCTTCAGCTTCTTTTGGTCCTCCATACCAGACAGTGATGTAGCCTGTCAGAATGCTCTCCATGGTACAACTATTGAAGTTTTTAAGCGTATTTGTTGACATGCCAAATCGCTTCAACCTCCTAATAAAGTATAGCCACTGTCTTGCCCTCTTTATGACTACATCGATATGTTGGGACCAGTCTAGATCCTCAGAGATCTTGACACCCAGGAACTTGAAGCTGCTCACTCTCTCCACTTCTGATCCCTCTATGAGGATTGGTATGTGCTCCTTCGTTCGTCTTACTCTTTTTGAAGTCCACAATCAGCTCTTTCTTCTTACTGATGTTGAGTGCCAGCTCATTGCTATGGCACCATTTCAGTAGTTGGCATATCTCACTTCTGACTTTTGTACACCCTCTCATCACCACCTGAGATTCTACCAACAATGGTTGTATTGTTAGAAAATTTGTAGATAGTATCTGAGGTATGCCTAGCCACACAGTCATGTGTATATAGAGAGCAGAGCAGTGGGCTAAGCACACATCCATGAGATGCGCCAGTGTTGATCGTCAGCGAGGAGGAGATGTTATCAGCAATCCACACAAATTGTGGTGTTCCAGTTAGGAAGTCGAGGATCCAATTGCAGAGGGAGGTACAGAGGCCCAGGTTCTGTAACTTCTCAATCAGGATTGTGGGAATGATGGTATAAGTGCTGAGCTATAGTCGATGAACAGCATCCTGACATTGGTGTTTGTGTTGTCCAGGTGGTCTAAAGCCGTGTGAAGAGCCATTGAGATTGCGTCTGCCGTTGACTTACTGTGGCAATAGGCAAATTGCAATGGGTCCAGGTCCTTGCTGAGGCAGGAGTTCAGTCTAGACATAACCAACCTCTCAAAGCATTTCATCACTGTCGATGTGAGTACTACCGGGCAATAGTCGTTGAGGCAGCCCACATTATTCTTCTTTGGCATTGCTATAATTGTTGCCTTTTTGAAGTAAGTGGGAACTTCTGCCCGTAGCAGTGAGAGTTTGAAAATGTCCTTGAATACTCCCACTAGTTGGTTCAACAGATTTTCAGAGCCTTACCAGGTACTCCATCAGGACTTCTGCCTTGCAAGGGTTCACTCTCTTTAAAGACAGCCTAACATCGGCCTCTGAGATGGAGATCACAGGGTCATCATGTGCAGCAGGGATCTTCACAGCTGTAGTTGTGTTCTCCCTTTTAAAACAGGCATGGAAGGTGTTGAGTTCATCTGGGAGTGAAGCATCGCTGCCATTCATGCTTTTGGGTTTTGCTTTGTAGGAAGTAATATCTTGCAGTCCCTGCCAGAGTTGCCGTGCATCTGATATCACCTCCAACCTTGTTCAAAATTGTCCCTTCACCCTTGAAATAGCCCTCTGCAAATCATACCTGGTTTTCTGGTACAGGGCTGGGTTGCCATACTTAAATTTATCCACAGGAGGTGCTGTATCAAAAAGCCAATGTCCTTCTTCAAAGATCCCCATTATCTGGGCCATGTCATCTTCTCACAGCTACCATCAGGAAGGAAGTACAGAAGACTGAATTCCCCACCACTGAGTTCAAGAACAGCTGCATCCCTTCAACCACAGATTTCCTTTCACAATTTCAAGGGCTCAACCAAGCAGTAAAACCCTAATCATTACATTGTGACCACCTTACACTAAAACATAATTAATTTTCTTTTAGTTTAAATTCTGTTTTCTTGTAAAAATAGTGTATAACTTATGGTTAATTTGTTCTTTTGTTGTGAATACTGCTGCAAGTAAATTTTTCATTGCACCTGTGGACATGACAATAAACTTGACTTTCACTTTGAGAATCTCAGCAAAATAATTGGCCACCAGTGATATTTGAAAGAACTGTGTTGATGGGGTAAGAGGATCATCCTTTACAACAAGGGTACCCTTCTACCATTGGGTAAGAGATTTTTTGAGTCACTCTGTAGTTTTAAGGGTGGCCTGGTAGCACAGTGATTAGCATAATACTATTGCAGCACCAGTGACCCAGCTTCAGTTCCTCCCACTGTCTGTAAGGAGTGTGTACGTACTCCCTGTGACTGTGTGTCTTTCCTGGGGTGCTCAGTTTCCTCTCAGACCCCAAAGTTGTATGGGTTCATAGGTTAATTGGTACATGGGTGTAACTGGCTGGTGCAAGCTTGTTGGACCAGAAGGCCTGTATATTTGAATCTAAATCTAAAATCTTTATTGAGTCACACAGCATTAGAACTGGCCCTTCTGCCCAACTTGTCCTTACTGAGCAAGATTTCTGTCTCAACTAGTCCCATTTGACCCAAGCTCCTCTAAACCTTTTCTATCCATGTACCTGTCCAAATATCTATTAAACATCATTATTGTACTTGTCTTAACTATGTCCTCTGGCAGCCTGTTCCATATACAGTGTGCACTATCCATTGTGGTTTCTTGTAAATCTCTCTCACCTTAAACCAATGTCCTCTTGTTTTTGATTCTCCAGCACTGGGGAAAAAAACAGACAGTACGCATTCACCCTATCTGTGCTTTCCATCATCTTATAGACCCCTAGCGGTTCACCCCTCCTTCTCTTGCAATCCAAAGAATTAAGCATCGGATCTGGAATTGCTAATAGTTCCAAAACTCCTTTCTATTCCTCATTTCATATGGCTGCTTAGAGAGCACAAACCCATTGTTGAAAGATTTAAAATTCAATGAGTGCCACTCAAACCATTTCATATTTCAAGGGCCCTTCTTGAATTGAATTAACCATAAAATAATTCAGCCAATTGAAAATGACACTGATGGTCTCATTGTCAAGTTGCCTATAGCAACCATGTTCAGTGACCTGTGTCATAAGCTTTTAAAATATGATGGCCAAGATTCAAGCTGCTAGTCCTCACAGTCAATTACGAAGGTTAATTGAACCTTCTTAATACACCAACGTCGTTGAGAATGATTGATGCATGATTGGTATCCCTCATAGAATAGTGTCATAATACACAAATAGTAACATCAGACTGGCAAAACTCCAGTTACAATCTTCACCAGAATATTTCTGTTCTCAGTCTGGTGAATTCTATCCTGTACCCTGCTAGAATTTAGGCTTTGACTGAATTATGTTGCTATGGTTAAAGGTATTGTCCATCTAGAGGTCTTTTTGTTTAAATATTGACTGATGTTGAATGTACACCATCCACCATAAAGGCTTACTAGAGTGCTAATAATTCTTTCTGTCTTGGGCACCTCCATGGACATTGAGGGGTGGGGGGTGATGGGTGTAGAATAGAAGGTGAGACCATGATCTGGAGCCAGGAACGTTGATCTGGAGTGGGTGGCTTGGACAAGAAGATCAATTGGCTGATGGTCAGCGCCTTGTAGATGGGCAGGAGGAGATCGGGTTGATGTCACGTTAGTCATAGGAAATTGGTACCATTGTGGGGGGGGGGAGCGGGGGTAGAGTTTGAGGTTAGGAGAGCAGGAAGAGAGTTTGCCATGATTGTTCTCAAAATGACAACAGTGCTCTTCAAAATGACATAGACTGACATCTCCTGCCGCACAGGAGCCTTGCCCACTGAATGATGTCATTTGATATGTAGCTTATGCGAAAGACACATCAGCTACACAAATGTAAATCATAATTAGTAGCACACAGCTGAATTTTCAGAATGGACTAACACAACTCCAAAATCATGTTGGCTGTGAGAGAAGTTTATTCCAAGTTGTGCATAATTGAACAGTTACCAATCAATTTAATTTCTGTGGCAAAGTCTTCCACAAACTGTTTTATGAACTAGTTTTGAAATACTTAAGAGTCATAAGTTTATGAGATTTTTGAAAATTAGTTTAATCATCAGAACTTATCAGAAAAGGTGCTTGTTTGTTCATTATGCACCATGTCATGTGACAACGGTGATCGTGGTCCTTCTGTTACCATGATTACTCTTGGCAATATTTTCTACAGAAGCGGTTTGCCCTTCTTCAGGGCAGTGTCCTTTCATGATGGGTGACCCTAGCCACGATCAATACTCTTCAGAAATTGTCTGCCTGGCATCAGTGGTTGCATAACCAGGACTCGTGATATGGACCAGCTACTCATATGACCATCCACCATCTGCTCCCACGGCTTCACGTGACCTTGATCGGGGGCAAAGCAGCTGCTACACCTTGCCCAAGGATGACCTGCAGGCTAGCGGAGGGACAGAGTGCCTTACACCTCCTTTGGTAGAGAAGTGTCCCCACCCTGCCTCCCCATGACAGCACACCAGGCCATTTCATAAATTGTGACCTTAAAAAGAAGCGTGCAATCATAATCAGATGAAAAACGGATGTGGGAGCATGGAGGAAAATTTGGAAATCTCCAGGAAGACCTTCTTTGTTGCTGCTGCTGCTGTGAGGTCCGGGTCTTTGCTGGGAAGAACGGGCCCCCAGTCCTCGGGATCGCGTTGTCGATGGCCATTGGTGGGGGTGTCTTTATACACTCGGCAGAGGATGGTGCTCGGAGAAGCTGTGCCGGAGGGGATGGTCATCGGCTCGGAGGTTCGACGGACTCGGAGTCCGCTGCGTTCAGGTTGCTGTCGGTGTGTGCTGTGTCTGCGAGGCTGGGTTCGACGGAGCTTTCATTGTGTGCTGTGTCTGCGAGGCTGAGTCGGGTGGCACCGTGGAAGTCCATAGCGGGGGTATTCCCTTCTGCCGCCTGCATGGGATGACAAGTCTATCGGGACCCTGAGGACTTGTGGGAACTGTGTGGTGGTTTCTTTCAAACTTATAGACTTTTAGCATCTTTGGACTATTTTTATTGTGCCCATGGTCTGCTTTTTATCAATTATGCTATTGTTTGCACTGTTGTAACTATATGTTGTAACTATGTGGTTTTGTGCAGGTCTTGTAGCTTTAGTTCTTGGTCTTGTTTTGTCTGGTGGAATTGGATCTCCTTTCCGGGGAATGTGCTAAGACGGTAGCGCGATATTAATATGCAGTAGCCTCTCCTGACTCTGGATTGGGGATTGCCAAACGTTACGTGGATTTTCTGGTGTAGTCTATTTTGTAATGTGCTTTTGTGATATCATTCTGGAGGAACATTGTCTCATTTTTTAACTGCATTGCATTTGTAGTTTCTAAATGACAATAAACTGAATCAGCATCTGAAAATTATTTTATGGTACATGTACTGGTGTTTGTGTGCAGAGAAGAAAATGAGCATAATCTGGACAGCCTTCCCAAATAAGCAGCTTCTTTCCCTCTGCCAGCAGATTTTTGAAGGGTCCATGAACCCTGGGTCATGACCTTGTCATTCCTCTTTAGTTCCACTTATTTATTTTGAATCCTAATGTAATTTTTTACATCTTGCACTGTACTGCTGCCTCAAAAACAACAAATTTCATGACCTGTTCCAGTGCTAAATCTCATTCTGAGTCGGCCATTGTCCACTCCTGCTTGAGGTCCCCTCAATCTTAGCGGCTCATGCAACCTGTACAGTCAGCTGTCAAAAGAGGGGGAACGGTCTTCCAGCTCTGGGTGAGTTTTGCAACCGGATGACTAGACACAGGAGTGAAACGAAGGGAAGTCCTGAGGAAGGGTCTGGGCCCAAATCTATTGGAGGACCTGCCGTGTCCCTCCAGCATTTTGTGCGTGTTGCAATGAAGGGAGGTGGCTGAGAGACTGCTCCCAAAAGGAGAGTGGGATCTCGACAGGGTAGGGAAGAATCGTACCTGCAGGAGTCCTGCACCTTGTGTCAGTGGGCCGTTCTTCCAGGCAGCTGGCAGGAGCTGTGAAGGAGTGCGTGCAGCCAATCCGAGGAGGGTTGTACATCGCACTCGGAAAGAGAAAGCAGTGCACTTAATTTGTAGAAATGAGCAGCCGTGGCAGTCTCTCCTTGAAGGAAGTCTCAGCTACAGAATTAGCTTAAGGATCAACGACTTGAAACAGGCAGCCTCTGTTTCGAGACTGCAGCACCACAGTGAAGGGCTGGAGCAAAAAGGAAGCGATAAAGCTGGGCATGGATGTTACTCGGTGCACGGGGAACGATCAAGCTCCACAGAGCAGTAAGCTGAACAAGTGGTTCTCCGGGGGGAAATCCAGCTCTCACCGGGCAACGCCACGTGCGCGAAACGGAATGGAAAGAAAGAGAGTCACCGGCACCAAACTCTACATCAACAAGGAGATATTTAAGATGGAAATTACAAGGTTGTTCACTAGTTGTGCTGTTCACACAGTGACAGAATGGGGAGCTTTGTGCTTACAGAGATTAATAAAGTCTTGATCATTGCAAAGTCTGAGTATTTTAGCACATTTATTTGTAATTAATTATACGTGGACATTGCTGAGCACTTTGTAAACGATGGCTGCTTTCTTAATTGCCAAACCCAAGCTTCAGGGAACACTAATTATTATTAAAATACACAGCAAGTCATATAAAGGGAAATGTGAAAACACAGCGCAATTATTCTCATAGTAACATTGATCACAGAACCTTAACTGCACACGTTAACACTGAACAGATATCCTAGTTGGGCCAATAAACGCAATATTAGCAGGTGATGGCGGGTGTTCTGCACAGAAAGGAAATCAGATTCATACTACAAACAAGAGACAATCTGCAGATGCTGGAAATCCGAGCAACACACCACAAAATGCTGGAGGAACTCAGCAGGCCAGGCAGCATCTATGGAAAAGAGTACAGTCGATGTTTCAGGCTGAAACCTCTCAGCAGGACTGGAGGAAGAAAGATGAGGAGTGAGGGTGGGGGGAGTTGAGGAAGAAACACAAGGTGATCGGTGAAACTGGGAGGGGTGAAGTAAAGAGCTGGGAAGGTAATTGGCGAAAGGGATAAAGGGCTGGAGAAGGGGGAGTCTGGTAGGAGAGGACAGAAGGCCACGGAAGAAAGAAAAGGGAGAGGAGCACCAGAGGGAGGTGATAGGTAGGTAAGGAGATAAAGTGAGAGAGGGAAATGGGAATGGGGATTAGAGAAAGGGGGTGGGCTTTACCAGAAGTTCAAGAAATTGATGTTCACACCTTCAGGTTGGAGACTACCCAGCTGGAATATGTGTTGCTCCTCCAACCTGAGTGTGGCCTCATTGTGACAGTAAAGATTCGCACTAGATAGCATGAACAAACAAATATGCAAAACTACTTAATGGTACCAACAACAACCTCCCAGTACTTCTTATTTCTCCACGGAGATTTCTTCACTCGGCTTTATGTAATCTGGAAATATTGTCCAGATCCTATATACTTAAAAAGCATTAGTCTAAGGATTTCATCATAGTATCCCAGATACCCAAATGTATTGCCCACATGATCCAAGTTCAATTGTAATGGTAAATTGATTTATTGTCACATGAACCAGGGTATAATGAAAAGCTATTTTTTGCATCGAGATCATTCCCATTACGACCGTGCATTGAGGCAGTACATGGTAACCAAATGCAAAATGATGTGAAACCGCTACAGAGAAAGTTTAGTGCAGGCAGACAATATGGTACAGGATCATTATGGGATAAATTGTGAAGGCAAGAGGCCGTCTTATCGTACTTGGGGACCGTTCAATAAGGCAGACACAATAAAGTGGATTCAATAGCATTTGCAGGCAACAGATTTCGATTGGGGAAGACAATAGCTTATCAATTCAGCATCCGGATCCCGTGAAGTCAGCAAAGCTGTCGTTCACCACCCATGAATTGTTTGACGTTGCTCTTATAATCACCGCAAGGCTGGAGACAATAGTGCGTTCTGGTCTTCACAAACTGTGGAGCCACCCAATCACATTTTGGAGTTTGACCAACATGCTCCGTTGTCCACATTTAACTTTCTGAACTAGTTCCCCATCTGAGCCCACGTAATACCATTGGAGATCTGCAGTAATGCTGGACACCTGGTTTAAGGTGGGCATTGAGCCATTTGAAGCCAGTCTGTGAATCTGTGAACAGATCGGTTTGCTGCTCTCGTATTATTTAGATGGGGTTCCAGTGCTCACATGAAGTATCACATCAAAACTGGTGGTGAGATGGACAGCGAAGAGGGTCATCTGTGCTTACAGCAGGATCCAGATCAACTAATAAAGCGGGCCAAGAGATGGAAGATGGAACTTAACATGAATGCGGGGGAAGTGACGCAATTTGGAAAGTTTAACTAAGTAGGACTTATATGGTGAGTATCAGGGCTGGGGGGAAAGTTGTAGAATAGAGACCTGGGGATAGAAAGTAGCAATACAGGTGGACAGGGCAGTGACTTCGGCCTTTGGTGCACTTACCTTCATTGTTCAGGGCACTGAGTACAAGTGTTGGGGATGTCATTTTGCAACTATACAAGACATCAGTGCGACAGCACTTGGAGTATGGTGTTGCTTACCCGGTGGTAGGCTGAATGTCGTTAAACTGGAAAAGCGTGCAGGGAAGATTCACGAGGATGTTACTGGGACTAGCTGGCTTGAGTTGTGCGGACAGGTGGACAGGCTAGGATGTTTCCTTTAGGCAGATAGTTTCCTCTAACCATTCCTTTGCCTGCACAGATGCTTGGTTCAGTTCACTGACATCCTCCAGCAGATTCTTTATACACCATTGTCCTGAACTTGTTTGTCCCGTACTTGAGTCTCAATTTGTGACCCGTTGCCTCCACACTTGGGGAAATTACTTGCTGCCTTTGAATACTTCGCTCCCTCAGGCCATCTCAATCCATCCTCCTCGCCTGTGGGCGCCTGCTCTTGAACGCAGAAAGACGCCGTTGTACTGTGTAATATTTTGGAAACACAGAGAAATCTAAAATGGATGTCTTGTTTATCAGAGGTTTAGCTCAGACTGGGCACATATGCACATCGATACACTTGTGATCAAATATGCCCTGCCGTGACGTCCAATTTATTCACAAGCATGCTGTTGGTCGGATGTGTCAGAGAATTGATAACCGGCTAACACTGATGTTAACTGCAGGGAATGGAGGAGAGTTAGAGTGGCAGTCACTCCTCGCCCTCCACCCTCTGAATGACAGTACAGCAGCTGGTGTCGTGCTCTTTCCCACTCTCACTGTCAAGGTTTAGTTTCCAATGTGGATTCTTGCCACGAACGATCTGGGAACACTCGGAAGTAAAATGCCAGAATCTGGTATTATCTGGAGCCTCTGATGCTTTTCAATGTGAATAACTGCGCTTGGCTTACCAGTGACACGTGATGAAGGGTCTATCCGAAACAACATAGATAGAGAAAGGGTGGAGGTCCTGAAAGCAGAGTACAGGGAGTTAGGAAGGAATCTGAGAAGCAGGATCTCAGAGGTAGTAATCTTGGGATTGATGCCTGTGCCACGCTACTGTGAGTATAGGAATAGAGTGAGGTGGAGGATGAATGCATAGCTGAAGGATTGGAGCAGGGGGCAGGGATTAGGATATTTTAATCACTGGGACCTCTTCTGGGGCAGTTGTGACCTGTACAAAAAGGACGGGTTGCACTTGAATCCGAGAGGGACCAACAACCTGGTAGGGAGGTTTGCTAATGCTGTTGGGAAGGGTTTAAACTAGATTTGCAGGGGGTGGGGTGGGTACCGACCTGAAGAGGCAGAGGATGGGGAGTTTGGGACACAAGTAGAGACAACTTGTAGGTAGTGTTTGAGGAAGGATAGGCAGATGTTAGAGCAAAAATTCACTCAGTCTGATCGCTTGAGATGTGTCTATTTTAATGCAAGGAGTATCATAAACAAGGCAGGTTAACTTAAAGTGTGGATCAGTACATGGAACTGTGACATTGTGGTCATTACAGAGACTTGGGTGTCTCAGGAGCAGGAATGGCTGCTGAGAGTGCCTGGCTTTAGATGTTTCAAAAAGAACAGAGAGAGGGGCAAAAGAGGTGGGAGCGTGGCATTGCTAACTAGGGACGGTGTCATGGCTGCAGAAAAGGAGGATGGTCTACTGAGAAAGTGTGGGTGAAAATCAGAAACGGGAAAGGGGCATTCTTTTTTATAGACCCCCCCAATAGTAACAGGGATATCGAGGAGCAGATAGGGAGTTGATTCTGGAAAGGTGCAATAATAATAGGGTTGTTGTGATGGGGGATTTTAACTTTCCTAATATTCGTAATGTAGAAACATAGGAAGCCTACAGCAGAATACAGGCCTTTCGGCCCACAAAGCTGTGCTGAACATGTTCTTACTTTAGAAATTACCTAGCCCTCTATTTTTCTAAGCTCCAAGTACCTACCCAAAGCTCTCTTAAAAGACCCTATTGTATCGCCTTCACCACTGTCACCAGCAGCCCATTCCACGCACTCACCACTCTCTGAGTAAAAAACATACCCCTGACATCTCCTCTGTACCTGCTTCCATGCACCTTAAAACTGTGCCCTCTCATGTTAGCCATTCCAGCCCTGGGAGAAAGCCTCTGACTATCCACACGATCAATGCCTTTCATCATCTTATACACCTCTGTCAGGTCACCTCTCAACCTGCGTCGCTCCAGGGGAAAAAGGCCAATCACTCAACCTATTCTCATAAGGCATGCTCCCAAATCCAGGCAATATCCTTGTAAATCTCCTCTGCACCCTTTCTATAGTTTCCACATCCTTCCTGTAGTGAGGTGACCAGAACTGAGCATAGTACTCCAAGTGGGGTCTGACCAGGTCCTATATAGCTGCAACGTTGCCTCTCAGCTCCTAAACTCAATCCCACAATTGATGAAAGCCAATGTACCATATGCCTTTTCAACCACAGAGTCAACCTGCACCACAACTTTGAGTGTTCAAGGACTTAGACCCCAAAGTCCCTCTGATCCTCCACACTGCCAAGAGTCTTACCATTAATACTATATTCCGCCATATCAGTCCAGTTTTGCATCCTATCAATGTCCTACTGTAACCTCTGACAGCCCTCCACACTATCCACAACACCCCCAAGCTTTGAGTCATCAGCAAATTTACTAACCCATCCTTCCACTTCCTCATCTTGGTCATTTGTAAAAATCATGAATAGTAAGGGTCCCAGAACGAATCCCTGAGGCACACCACTGGTGACTGACCTCCATGCAGAATATCACCCATCTAGAACCACTCTTTGCCTTCTGTGGGCAAGCCAATTCTGGATCCACAAAGCAGTGAGTCCTGGGATCCCAGGTCTCATTACTTTCTCAATATACCTTGCATGGGTTACCATCAAATACAATGCTGAAATCCATATACACTAAATCTACTGCTCTTCCAGCATCAATTTGTTTAGTCACATCCTCAAAAAATTCAACCCGGCTCGTAAGGTACGACCTGCCCTTGACAAAGCCATGCTGACTACTCCTAATCATATTATACCTCTCCAAACGTGCATAAATTGTTTAGCATCTTCTTAGCGCAAGGGGTATGAATAGGGTAGAGTTTGTTAGGTGTGTTCAGGAAGGTTTCCTGACACAATATGTAGATATGCCAACTAGAAGAGAGGCTGTACTTGATCTGGTATTGGGAAATGGGCCTTGTCGGTCATAAGATCTCTCGGTGGGAGAGCATTTTGGAGGTGGTGACCACAACTCTGTCTCCTTCGCCATAGCGTTGGAGAGGGATAGGGAGCAGACCATTTAGGAAAACATTTAATTGTGGTAGGGGGGAATATGATGCTATTAGGCAGGAACTTGGTAGCATAAATTGGGAGCAGATGTTCTCTGGGAAATGCATGGCAGAAATTTGTCAAATGTTCAGGGAACATTTGCATGGAGTTCTGCATAGGTACGTTCCATTGAGGCAGGGAACGGACGGTAGGGTTAAAGAACAATGATGTACGAAGGATGTAGAAAAACTAGTTGAGAAGAAAAGAATAGCTTACAAAAAGTTCAAGAAACTAGGCACAGTTAGAGCTCCTGAAGATTACAAGGTTGCTGGGAAGGAGCTTAAGAATGGAATTAGGAGAGCCAGAGAAGGCATTGGTGAGCAGGATTAAGGCATTCTACAAGTGTGTGGAGAGCAAGATGAGTCATGAGAAAATAGGACCAACCAGATGTGATAGTGGAAATGTGTGCATGGAGTTGGAGGAGGTAGCGGAGATACTTAATGAATACCTTACTTCAGTATTCACCAGCGAAAATGACCTTAACAATTGTGGGGATGACTTACAGTTGACTGAAATGCTTGAGCATATGGATATTAATAAAGAGGATGTGCTGGAACTTTGGAAAAGTATTAGGTTAGGTAATATATATGAAATATATATATATATGTAACCTAATTACTTATGTGAAATATATTCCAAGCTACTGTGGGAAGCAAGTGAGGAGATTGCTGAGCCTCTTGCATTGATCTTTGCGTCATATGTAGGGTGGGAAAAGTACTGGATGATTGGAGGGTTGCAAATGTCGTTTTCCTGTTCAAGAGAGGGAGTAGAGATAACCCAGGAAATTATAGACCAGTGAGTCTGACTTCAGTGGTTGGTAAGTTGTTGGAGAAAATCCTGAGAGGCAAGATTTATGAGCATTTGGAGAGACATCATATGATTAGGAATAGTGAGCATGGCTTTGTCAAGGGCAAGTCGTGTCTTATGGGCCTGATTGAGTTCTTTGAGGATGTAACAAAACACTTTGCTAAGGGCAGAGCAGTGGACGCAGTGCATATGGATTTCAGTAAGGCACTTGATAAGGTTCCCCATGCAAGTAAGGAGGCATGGAATCCAAGGGGACCTTGCTTTGTGGATCTAGAATTGGCTTGCCCACAAAAGGCAAAGGGTGGCTGTAGACGGTTCGTATTCTGCATGGAGGTGGGTGACCAGTGGTGTTCCACAGGGATCTGTGCTGGAACTCCTCCTCTTTGTGATTTTTATAAATTACCTAGATGAAGAAGTAGAAGGGCGGGTTAGTCAGTTTGGTGATGACACAAAGGTTGGGGGTGTTGTGAATTGTTTGGTGGGTTGTCAGAGGTTACAGCAGGACATCAATAGGATGTAGAACTGGACTGAGAAGTGGCAGATGGACTTCAACCCAGATTAATATGCAGTGGTTCATTTTGGTAGGTCAAATTGAAGACGGAATATAACATTAATGGTAAGACTCTTGGCAATGTGGAGGATCAGAGGGATCTTGGGGTCTGAGTCCATAGGACACTCAAAGTAGCTGTGCAGGTTGACAGTGATGTTAAGAAGGTATATGATGCGTTGGCATTCATCAACCATGGGATTGGGTTCAAGAGCTGTGAGGTAATGTTACAGTTATACAAGACGGTCAGACCCCACTTGGAGTACCGAGATCAGCTCTGGTCACCTCTCTACAGGAATGATGTGGCTACTTAGAGGGAATGCAAAAGAGATTTACAAGGATGTTCTCTAGATTAGAGGGCGTAGCTTATGAGAAAAGGTTGAATGAACTTGAATGAACAATTGTAGGGATGACTTACAGCGAACTAAAATGCTTGAGCATGTAGATATTAAGAAAGAGGCTGTGCTGGAGCTTTTGGAAAGCATCAAGTTGGATAAGTCACTGGGACTGGACAAAATGTACCCCAGGCTACTGTGGGAGGTGAGGGAGGAGATTGCTGAGCCTCTGGCGATGATCTTTGCATCATCAATGGGGACAGGAGATGTTCCAGAAGATTGGAGGGTTGTGGATGTTGTTTTCTTGTTCAAGAAAGGGAGTAGAGATAGCCCAGGAACTTATAGACCAGTGAGTCTTTATTCAACGGTTGGTAAGTTGATGGAGAAAATCATGAGAGGCACTATCTATGAACATTTGGGGAGGCATAATCTGATTAGACAGCATGGGTTTGTGAAAGGCAGGTCATGCCTTACAAGCCTGATTGAATTTTTTGAGGGTGTGACTAAATACATTGATGAAGGAAGAGCAGTAGATGGAGTGTATATGGATTTCAGCAAGGCATTACCCCATGCAAGGCTTACTGAGAAAGTAAGCAGGCATGGGATCCAAGGAGACATTGCTTTGTGGATCCAGAACTGGCTTGCCCACAGAAGGCAAAGAGTGGTTGTAGACAGGTCATATTCCATGTGGAGGTTGGTGACCAGTGGTGTGCCTCAGGGATCTGTTCTGGGACCCCTGCTCTTTGTGATTTTTGTAAATGACCTGGATGAAGAAGTGGAGGAATGGGTTAGTAAATTTGTTGATGGACACAAAAGTTGGGAGTGTTGTGGATAGTGTGGAGGGCTGTCAGATGTGACAGTGGGACATAGATAGGATGCAAAACTGGGCTGAGAAGTGGTAGATGGAGTTCAAGTCAGATAAGTGTGAGATAGTTCATTTTGCTAGATCAAATATGGTGGCAGAATATAGTATGAATGGTAAGACTTGGCAATGTGGAGGATCAAAGGGATCTTGAGGTCTGAGTCCATAGGACACTACACGCTGCTGTGCAGGTTGACTCTGTGGTTAAGAAAGCATACAGGTCATTGGCTTTCCTCAATCATGGGATTGAGTTTAGGAGCTGAGAGGTAATGTTGCAGCTATATAGAACCCTGGTGAGACTCCATTTGGAGTACTGTGCTCAGTTCTAGTTGTCTCACTACAGGAAGGATGTGGAAACCATAGAAAGGGTGCAGAGGAGATTTTCAAGGATGTTGTCTGGATTGGGGAGCATGCCTTATGAGAATAGGTTGAGTGAACTTGGCCTATTTTTCTTGGAGCGAAGGAGGATGAGAGGTGACCTGATAGAGGGGTACAAGATGTTGAGAGGCATTGATCGTGGGGATAGTCAGAGGTTTTCTTTCCCAGGGTTGGAATGGCTAGCACGAGAGGGCACAATTTTAAGGTGCTTGGAAGTAGGTACAGAGGAGATGTCAGGGGTAAGTTTTTTATGCAGAGAGTGGTGAGTGCGTGGAATGGCCTGCTGGTGATGGTGGTGGAGGCGGATACGATAGGGTCTTTTAAGAGACTCT
Organism: Hypanus sabinus; assembly: GCF_030144855.1. NCBI lineage: Eukaryota > Metazoa > Chordata > Chondrichthyes > Myliobatiformes > Dasyatidae > Hypanus > Hypanus sabinus. Next base: position 60,389,936 of record NC_082723.1, on the reverse strand, counting down.
TGGACGGGTACATGGAGCTCAGAAAAATAGAGGGCTATGGGTAACCCTGGGTAATTTCTCAGGTAAGGACATGTTCGGCACAGCATTGTGGGCCGAAGGGCCTGTATTGTGCTGTAGGTTTTCTATGTTTCGATGTTTCCTTTAAATGCTTTAAGTCTAGATGTGAAATGTGGGGTCCCTGCTCCTTTCCACTCCACCCTAAACCCCCAAATACCATTTGTCTAAATCACAAGCTTCTGACTGAGGAAACAAGGAGGCCTGAAGTATTAGATGTAGAACAGTGGCTCCCAGCCTTTTTTATGCCATGGACCTGTCATTAAACAAGGGGTCTGTGGACCCCAGGTTGGGATCCCCTGATGTGGAAGAACATGGAGATCTGAAGATTCATGGCCAGCACTTACGCAAATGCTGAAACAAGACTGAACTAACACATTTCATACATTAATGCCCAGGCTATGGAATGAAGGCATTTTCCTGATCACATGTCCTCTTTTAAAATAACAGGAATCAGGTCAATAAATTAATTGTATAGACCACAGAAAAATGCAGCAAAGCACAAATTTTCTATTCAGTTTTCTGAACTTATTAAAGACACACTTGGAAGTTTTGTCAACATAATTGCCAAGATATTATACATAATTTTTGACATGCTCATTAACATTAATTAATTTTAAAATAAATTGTGGCATATTTTACTCAGAGCAGTTTCTCCTAATTAACACTTTGTTGCTTGTACACGTTCTTGTAAATTCCTGCTCCTTAGTGTCAAAAGTTGTGTTAATAAATAATAAAGAACTGTAGTACCTGATGAGCAATGCAGGCAGTTCACTCTGGTACTGGATGTGACGTTGGTGAGCTGGTCGCACACACTCTGTCGAGCGGACACCATTCTGTAAATAAATTTGTGTTAGTTTCACCCACACTAAGTTTGTCTGTTATTAACATGGTGTCAGAAGTTGGCGTGAACTCTAAACTTGGGGTGTAATTGAAAGAGGGACTAGGTTCCAACGGAGAGAAGCTGCAATCCAGAGAGCACATTATGTCCTGAAGCTGCCGTTGTTCACCGAATTCACCAAGGGAGATTCAGGCGAGAGCTTGTAGTGGATAACCTAAGTCCTATGTAGTTTACTGGCAATCTGAACTTTTAAGTGGAAATGTTTCAAACAGCAATTCAATGTATATTTAGCAGCGAGCAGAGCTGGAGCAGCGGATGAAAAATTTAATGTGTCTATCTTTCTACACGTAATTGACAAAAGTGCTTTGGACATCTACAATAGCTTTCAAATTGATGAGAAAGCGTTTACATTGGACACTCTGGCAACAAAATCTGAGGAGTATTTTGTCCCAAGTACTTGTCTCGTGTAATGTGTAGGCCAGCAGAGACCACATAATCACACACCAAGGAGCTGGCAGAGCGGAAACAACAGTGCATGCTGTGAAAACAGAAGGCATTTCCCAAAGCAACAGCAAATGTGGAGATAGGCACACAAAAAGATGTGTCCTACCTGTGGAAAGTCCTGCAATAATTCTGAAGAAGAATCATTTTGCAAAGTGCTGCAAAGCTGGGGCTAGCAAGAGAAAGGTGCTGAGGAAATGGAGGAAATCTTTGTAGATTCTCTACAGATTGTGGGTGCTGGTAAAACATGATGGATCATTTCAGTGATGGTAAATGAGACAGTAATTCCATTCAAGCTTAACACCAGAGCCCAGATGAATCTGTTATCCATGGATGATTACAAGACTCTCAGAGTAAAGAGCAAGATAAAAGTGACAGACTATACTCGAGAGAACATTCCAGTAAAAGGGGGCTGTATAGTAACCTTCCAGCACAGGGGGCAGTACTTAAAGGCACCTCTACTGATTGTTGGAAAGCGAGTACAGCCCGTATCAGGTCTGACTGCATGTGAGAAGCTCAACCTGGTGGAAAATATTTTCGTAGTGGCTTCATGGACCAAAGCTGACCGGTTAGCACTCATTGAAGAGTACACAGAGAAGCACAAGAACTCCACCTTTTCATAGACAGCCATGCCAGCTACACCAGCATGGCAGTCAGCATGCCAGTGCTGAACAGTGTGATCACAATGAAGAAGCCGCCAGTCTTGCTTCCACATCACGTAGCTTTAGTTCAAAATACGTCTCAGTTAAAGACTGGAACTCAAAAATATCTGTATGATCCTCTCCGAAGTTGAAGAGGTAAAATAAAAAGGAAGATGGAGAAACCACACAATCTCCATGATCAGAACAACAACAATAGTTCAACAGGAGCAGTTGCTATCTATGATATGCAGCCTGCAGAAGGAGCTCTGTGAATTGAGACAGAAGCAGTTGGAACTTGTGCAAAGACTTGCTGATCAAATGAATGTAGTCCAGGGCTCCATTATAACACACATGGAGTGAATTACAGTCACCAAGCAAGAAAAGGAACAGAGACAAACAGAGAGGATCTTGGCAGAAGGATGTGAAAGAAATAAATCTGTTGTTCAGAGTTCTCAGAAAGTCACCAATATTAACACAGCAAGTGAAATTAATACATCTATGGAGACAAGCAGCAGATCTAAAAGGATTATTAAAACAATCTCAGAGACTGATTGGGAGTTGCTGAGTGAACACTGAACTGTATTTGTTCATTATGTTACGTACTCGTGACACATGACAGTGGTACCCTTGTCACGTGACTGGGGTTGAAGCTGTACTGGACTTGAGGTAATGGTCTTGTTATAGTGGTGTGATGTCATTTTCCTGCCAGTAGAGATCATGTGACAGGTTTTTTTTCAGGTTATAAAAGGAAGACCCCACCCTGTGAGGAGGGGCAGTTCGTGACTGGATTTGCCAAGTTGACTTCATGCCACTGCGTAATTTAATGTGATGACGCAGCTTAGTTGAAAGATGAAGTTTTATCTAATGCCTAAAGTTTAAAAGGTCATTGCCAGCAGGTTCTTTACAATTCTGCTAGTTTGAGAATCAGTGGAGAGTGAAGATTGGAGTTCGGGAGTTAAAGATCGAGGAGAATCGATTTCTATGGTGAAACAGGTTCAACCTTTGTTTGATCCTTATTCGGAAGGATTTCGTTGACTATTCTTATGTTAATCCCTGGGAATACCAGAAAGGATTGAGGATAGTGTGGAAGGAAAGGTCAGTGCCTTTAAGCCGTTCCGTTTCGTAAAATTCTTCGTGGGAAAAGTTCGACGCCGGGGATCGAAGCCAAGCGACGTGAAAGAGAATTTAAATCATCTTATAAAGTCTCTCCTTTAAAATGGACTGTGAACATATCGAACTTTTGGCAATACCACTTTAAAGAACTGTTTTTGCAATACCACTTTAAGAACTGTTTGAGCTGCCGCACCACAGTTGATTTCCGGTTACGTTAGTGTTTGTTTACTTTTGGGGGGTTTGTTTTCTGTGTTTAATAAACGTGTTGTTTGTTAAAAAAAACCCTTGCTGAACTCATATATTTATTGTTGCCTGAATACGTAACAATTACAATTGAAGTAATTACTGGAAACTTTGTTGGAAAGCATTATTGAATTTTGCAGGTTTATGAGGACATTGTATTGTGTTTGGCTTTTCTTTAAAAGGGGAAGACGTGTTATTATATGTGTACATAATATAGAACTGCATTTTCAGTGTGCCATGTGGGGGTTCATCCTGAAACCAGAAATGACCTTAGTGAGCTAGTCTCATGCGCTCGTGTCGGGCCAAAGCATTTTTTGCAAATAAATATATGTCAGTTTTACCCACAATAAGGTCGTCTTTTATCAAGGACAAACATATCAAAAGTGACAAAAACAGACCACACAACTACAGCTTTTCAGCAAGCTATCCAAAAGAGCTTCACATGAATTATCAGACAAAATTGGATATTTAATCATATGTGGAGAGAATCAACATAGAAAGCTACAATGATGTAACGACCAGCAACTAGGAAGGAAAATATTATCTAGGTTTTTTTTTCTTGCAAAGAATCCAAAGATAAAGAAACTGTGCAGCAATTGTTTAAGGCTTTGGTGAGATTAAACTTGGAAGATTAAACTAAAGAAGGATGGGATGCCTGGGATATTATGCAGTGCTGGTTGAATAGGAGTGAAGATTGCTCACTAAAGAGAGATGGGTAGGCTTGGAAGGTACTTATATGAGTTCAGAGGAATGAAATTTGATCTGATTTAGAAGATTCTAAGGGAGACACAAGTGATTGCAAATGCAGTGATATGGAGCAATAAATAATTTTCTGGTAGCATCTGTGGAGGGAAGTGGACAGTCACTCTTTGGGGCCACCTTTCTTCATCTGGATAAAGGATATAGGGGAGTTAAAGAGGTGAGAGGAGGGGTAGGCAATACCTGGCATGTGAGATGTTCTGAGGAAGATGGGCAGGCAGAAGAATTGTCAGTGAGATGAAACTGAAACAATAAAGCAAATATTCTGAATAAGGGGTCAGGAAGTGGATGAGGCAAGGCCTTGTCGAGTGGTGGAGGAGCTTCATAAGCCTTCCTTTGGACTACACTGGTGAGGCCAAGATGGGGATCTTGATGACTGGGCATCTCAGGATTTCTGTACCTTCTGCCAGGCTTATGATGATGATCATCATCACCCATTGTCTTTCGAGACAGATGGATGCCAACCAATCATACTATTGTCTCAAAACAACTGATTTCATGAAATATGTCAGTGGTAATAAACCTGATTTTGATTCTGATTCTAAAACTTGGTGGTGTTATCCCAGGACTGGTTATAGGGTCGTTTAGGACTGATAGGAAGATAAACTGCCTATGAACATTTAGAATACGTCCAGGGCTGTTCTGCAGAAGGCAATAGTATGGGATCGGATGATAATCCATCTGCTTGAACTATAAGGAGAGACTGGTCTGGCAGTGATTTGTTTCCCTGGAGTACAGCAGGCTGAGAGAGACAATGTAGTGGTTGGTAACATCGAGGGGCATGTAAAATGTGGATAGCTTCTGACTTCTTTCCCAGAATAGGGCAGTCTAAAATGAAAGGGTATAGCTTTATTTCTATTTTGTTTTAGATAAAAATTGAGAGGGGTATAATTTAAAAGGGACCTGAGTGGCAACTTTTTCACACAGAGGGCAGCAAGTATCTGGAAAGAGCTGCCATCAGGAGTGGTTGATGTGGGTTCATTTGAAAGGCAGGAGGATATATACTTGGAGGTGATGGGCTTGGTGGGTAATGTGCCAAATGGGGGCAATGGGACCAGTAGGGAGGTTGCTGTCATCAGCATGGACCAGTTTGGTTGAAGGGCCTGATTCTGTGGATTATATAATCATAGAAGAGTCATAGAACATTACAGCACAGAAACACACCCTTCGGCCCATCTAGCCTATGCCAAGCTAGTATTCTAGTTGCATTGCCCTGCACCTGGACTATTGTCCTCCATACCCCGCCCCACATGTACTTATCCTAATTTCTCTTAAATGTTGAAATCAAATTGGTAAGGAGATCTTTCTCAGTTAGTGTAGTCGGAATTGCATAATCCAGTTAACATTGAGTTGAATAACACTGTAGCATCAGTCAGATGCAAAGTGCAAAGTTTGAGCAGATTCCACCACTTCCTCGTTCCACACTCTCACCACCCTCTGGGTGAAGTACCTCTTAAGCATTTCATCTTTCATTCTTCACCCATGAATTCTAGTTCTAGTCTCACCCAACCTCAGTGAAAATATCTGCTTGCATTTACCTTACCTATACCCCTCATGATCTTGTGTGACTCTATCATTCCTGTTATTCTTATAAAAAGGCAACACAGCCATTTATCAATTCACTAGTAGTCTGCACTCTCTTAAACATTAATCTGCCCAGATTTCAGAAGATATTGAGGCACACATTTACTACAAAGACAAAATTAAAGTTCCCATTTAATCCAAAGGTCTACTTAGGGGTGGTTGACTGGATATTGTGATATAAGGTTTCGACGGCAAATCCTTGCCATAAGTGACAAGCAATAAATACTTCATCTTGCTAATGAGAGTTAAAACTGCTCAGCCTCAGTTACAGTGTAGTTGGCATTACATAATCCAGTTAAGATTGAGTTGAATAACATTGTAGCATCAGTCAGTGTTGGGACAGGTACTGCATGACGGATGCCAAGTGTAAAGATTGAGCAGCAGTCGATGAAACCCAGTCACAGAGGCACCACCGATTCAGTTCTGAAACACCAAACGTCCAGATCCCTCCACAGGCATTCCCGACCCATTGAGTTTCTCCAGTGTCCTGTTTTGTGACAAACTTCTGGTTTTACGAAAACAAGATATAGTGACTGCTGGAAATGCAAAACTAGAAGTGAACTTACAGAAAATACTCCCAGGATCTGGTCAGGGGTCACTTGTGGAAAATATTAACTCTCTTATTCAGCATTTATTTTCTCATGTTTGTGGATTTAGGGTTTTCAACCTTGTCAACATAAAAACCTGGTTGTGCAGCAACTAGTACTGCTGCCCTATCACTGGTGGGAGCCAGGTCTGATCCTGGCCTCGGGAGCTCTCTGTGTGGAATTTCACACATGCACTCAGTTTTCCTTCCCCATCCCGGAGATGAACCAGTAGGTTATTGAGCTGCTGGGATTTACCCTTCAGTATAGGTCAGTGGTCAAAATAATCAAAGGGAAATTGAAAGATTGTGGTAGAAGATGAAAATGAGGAGGCGGGAAATGAGACTGATGGGATTGTTCCCCAGGACCCGATGGGCTGAAGGGCCTCTCTCTGTGCTGCAATTTTCTATGAATCTAGTAAGCAATCATCACTACACATAGGGGCATGACACAGCAGGGAAAATACATCAGTCAGGGGCAAATACTTCAGTGTACTGGATGGGGTCAGCACTTTGGATCAGGAAGGTGGAAGTGGAGTGAAGGAAGGCTGGAAATGACAAAGGGCTGGGTACTCCTTTCCGCAGTCAGCCACACTCTCTGCAACTCAGCTGATGGTTTCCAGTTCATCAGAACAGGCTTACTTGCTAATCAGTTTCATTTACGAAACTGCTTTGGGAATTCTGTGGGTGTGTGGATCTCTGGTGATGCTGAAGGACACTATTGTACAGGGAAATAGCTTGCAAAACATGTTACAACAGTAAACAGTGGATAGTGCAACAATGCCTCTTTGACACTATTGAATACACTGCTCTCTACATATTTCTAAGCTTCATTAAACTTGCATTTTTTATACCAGCACAGAATATACATCAGTCTGCCAAAGTCTCAGTAGAATTTTTTGACTCAGCTAAACGGGATGATCTGGGAATTTAGTCCGAACAAAACAGAGATATAGCGGACAAAGTATCCTTTACATAATGACTGCAGTGCTGGTAGAAAGGATGCAGAAATAATTCATTGATTAGAAGCTCTCTGCACAGAACAAGAACCTTTCGCTTGGTTGTGCCTGTGGCAACTCTGCACAGTGTTGCAAAGTATTCCCTGCTCAAGCACTCGTCTAGTTCTCGTTTGCAGCCTGCGAATCAATCTGCTTCTACTGCCCTTCCAGGAGGGACATTCTGCACCAGAACTCTTCTCTGAGATAAAATAAATCCTCCTCAGCACTTCACTTGTTCTTAGATTAAAGTATACCCACTGGTAATAGAATGTCTTTCAATACCCGTGCAGCAGCGGTCCATTAAGACTCTTCATAATTTTGGTAGATTAGAAATGTTAAACTGGTAAATATTTTTTGATTGTCACATGTACTGAACTATGGTGAAAAACTTGTCTTCCATATTGTTCATACAGACCAGTTCATTACAACAGTCATCGGGGTAGTACAAGGTAAACGATAACAGAATGCAGAATAGAGTGTAACAGTTACAGGGTAAGTACAGCGTGGGTAGGCAATAAGGAGTCATAGCAGAGTAATAGACCACTACTGCACAGAAACAAGCCCTTCAGCCTAGGTAGTCTGCGCCACCCTGTTTCAGTGCCTAGTGCCATCTGCCTGCATCTGGACCAAAGCCCTCCATACCCCTCCCAGTGATGTAGCTAACCCAAATTCTCTTGAACGTTGCAACTGAACATGCTGCCACCTCTTCCACTGAAGGCTCATTCCACACTTGCAATACACTGAGTAGAAGAATTTCCCCTCGGTATCCCTTTAAATATTTCACCTTTCACCCTAAACATTTGATCCCCTCCCACCCCCTCCCCCAAGTTCTGGTCTCACCCGACTTCAGGGGAAAAAGCCTGCATGTATGTGCATGTATTTACCCTACCTATAAACCTCATAATGTTTCATACCTCTATAAGATCTCCCCTTATTCTCCTTCACTCCAAAGAACAAACTCCGAACCAATTCAGTATTTCCCTATAACTCAGGTCCTCAAGACCCAGCAAAGTTCTTGTAAATTTTCTCTGTGCTCTTTCAAGCTTATTGATATCTTATTCAACTTCAGCATAACATACCAGCCTGTTTTCAATGCTTTGATTTACAAAGACCAATGTGTCAAAAGCCCCCTGCCTGTGACACCACTTTCAAGGAATTGTGGATCTGTATTCACAGATCCCTTTGTTCTAACACAAACCTCAGTGCTCTACCGTCCATGGTATAAGTTCTACCCTGATTTTTCAAGACAAAGTGCAGCACCTCACACGTGTCTGCATTAAGTTCCACCTGCCCTCTTTCAGCCCATTTTCCTAGCCAGTCCAGATCCCACTTCAAGCTTTGATAGTCTTCCTCTTTGTCTGCTGCATCCCCAATCTTCCAGATCACACTGCAATTCATGATAGCCTTCCTCGCTGTCTATACGCCCCCTATCTTGGTGTCATCTGCAAATTTGCAGATCCGGTTTACCTCATTATCATCCTACGTTATTAATATAGTTGATCATTATAATTTTAAGTCATTAATATAGTTGACAAAGAACATTGGACCCAGCACCAATCCTTGCGGAACACCAATAGTCACAGGCCCCTCTTCAGAGAGACAGCTATCTGCATCTACTCTCTGCCTTCCTCTGCTAAGCCAATGCTGAATCCGATTTACTACTTCATTCTAAATGTCAAATGACTTAACCATCTGGACCAGCCTCTCATGCTTGACTTTGTCAAAAGCCTTCCCTTCATCATTAGTAATCTGCAAAAACTCTATTGGTTAGATATGAGCTACCACACACATTGATTATCCCTAGAGTAAACACGAGGAAATGTGCAGATGCTGGAAATTCAAACAACAACGCACACAAAGTGCTGGTGGAACGCAGCAGGCCAGGCAGCATCGATAGGGAGAAGCGCTGTCGATGTTTCGGGCCGAGACCCTTCGTCAGGATTATCCCTAGTCAGGCCCTCTCTATCCAAACACATATATATACATTCACTTGGAACAACTTCCAATAGTTTAGCCACAACTGATGTCAGGCTCACTGGCCTGTAATTTCCTGGTTTAATCATAGCCATAGACAACAATGGAGCCCAAGTCATTGCGTATCCTTAATGCAGAGGTTGGTAGACGGGGCATCAAAGGCTATGGGGAGAAGGCAGGAGAGTGGGGGTGGAGAAGGATAATAAATTAGCCATCATGGCTGAGCAGACTCGATGGGGTGAATGGCCTAATTCTGCTCCTATGTCTTATGGTCAATATTTTCATGAACAACAGAAGAACATAATGAAGTAGATTGTGAGGTCATTAGGATGACATTTAATAGTCTCACAATATTTTAAGACTGCAAGTGAAAATATACTTGACATTTTTAACAGATATATAAATCATATTGCCTTTATCAAGGATTGAAATTGCAGGCAGTGTATGCAAAAACATTAGCATCTTCTGGACAGCATTGTCACAGCAGGCACGGTAGGGTGATACATTCTGGGAAATGTTGAATTTCCAGAATGATTCAAAAATAGCCCAGGAGAAGTTGAGTTCATATTGCAAAGCACTGAAAGAAAGAGTGAAGTGATTGCATTCCAACATGACCTCCTTGCTTTAGCTATCTCTCCAAGGGTCCCACTTCAACAGCAGCCTGCTGTCACTTGCGATACTCCTGAGAAAGAAGACAAGCTTATCAGGAGAATAAGTTAGAGCATAGTGATTTTATTTGTAGATTGTTTTTATTCAGTGGCCCAAGTGTGCGTGCGGAGTCACATTGATATTTCTGCTTGACTTTCACTCTCACTTTTCAGTTTCTTCTATGTTCCGGCAGATCTTATAAATAATCAACTTTCTCTTACATTTCAATCTGCTCAATGCCTCTTTTGCCAGAGACTCACCATGTGGTTTTGATCCTCAGCTTCCAAAACACAAAATGAAATTATGCTCCTTCAGCATTTGTGGAGCCATGCTTTGACATCTCTGTTCTTCCAAAGCCCCACTGATGGCAGAGACCCACTGTCACGCAAGCAGCAGACTACTTTCATCCTCATCTAAGGGTAAACGTAATCAGGGAACGGCATTTTGTAAATGATTAGAGCACGACTGTTTATACCTTTTCTTTCTGAAAAACAAATTAATTAGATGGTAAGTCCACTCATTGTTTTGTATAATTGAGCAGTATTTTGGGAAGATCAGCATCACGTATCTAAGACAGAAGTGTGTGTGGTTATTGCCAAAGTGCAGAGGAGAAAATACTGAAATAGATGAACAGTTCACTGACTTCTAGTAAGAACTGTGTAGAATTAAAGGAAATACAATTAACGCTTGACCAATAAGGTCATTAACTAAAGCTCTCAACCTGAAAGCTAACACTGACTTGATGGCTCAGCATCAGAAACTTAATACTAAATAAATGCTACTGTTTTCCAGTGTCAATCTGAACTGTAGTCTGCTTCCCCTGAACAAAGATAAATTAGGCAAGGAGTGTTGACTTTTCTGTGCTTTTGCTGAGGGTTTGACAAGACTGAAATGAGAAAAAGAGAGTTAAATACAATCACAATGGCACACCACTGGGTTGGAACGTGTTTGTGAGAAAGCATGGTTGCTGACTCCATTCCACAACTCACCTGCGGGGGTGGTGCTCAGACTTCTGGGGCAGAGCTCATGGTTGTGACAGAGCCTCCCCACCTCCCTAGACACAGCTCCTGAAGCACCAGAGACCTGTGGCCACTGGAAGTCCCAGCTGAGAGACTTGTTCAGGATGACATGGGTTGGAACGCAAGAACGCTCTTCAGGGCCATATCCAACCCAATCCACACCCTGCCCCGGCAAGGTGCCAGGAGATGCCACACAGAATAGACCAGGGACCCATTCATCAAGCAAGGAGGTAACTGGAGCCACGGAGGAGGAAGTCACCCATTTCAGCTGGGAAACATGGAACACTGGATGTATCTTCATTGATGATGGTAGGTGCAGTCTATATGAGACTCTGTTGATAGTCTTCTCCATTACGAAGGGTACTATGTTAGTGCCTGGCCAACTTGTGGCTCTCAACCTTCAAAGGAATATCTCTAGATGCCAGCCAGACTTTCTTCCCTGGCTTGGCAGAGCCAATCAGCCTGCCAGGCATATTGTCTCTGAGTGCAGAGCAAAGAAGCCCTGGCCCAACTCCAAGTAGTTTAGGACCAACTGTTCAGCAGAAGGAACTCCCTCACCAATCTGCTGGTCAGGGAAGAGCGGCGGCTGGAATCCCGTCTGACATGCCAGTTGATGCACCATCAATAACTCACTCTGAGATGTAAGGCGAGATATCGGCTTTTATTGACTGGAAGAAGGAACAAGCAGTGGCTGACCACCATACTACATCCTGGAGACTGAGAGGCCGGGCTCAGGCCTCGATCGCCTTTATACAGGGGTCTGTGGGAGGAGCCACAGGAGCAGTCAGCAGGGGGCGTGTCCAGACAGGTATATGTAGTTCTCCACATTCACCCCCCCCCCCTTTGTTTTAAAAGAGTCCCCATGTGGCGAAGTTTCTTACAGGTTGTCTATCAGGTGGTCGAATCTGTCGCTGCGATCTAAGTAGCACCGGCTGTGATTGCACAGGTGCCAGTGCCGGTGGTAGTGATTGCACAGGTTGCACTGGTTCCAGCCCACTAGGCGTCAGTGATCCCTCACGCATATGCGAGGCGCCTGGTATATATGCGTACGAGACGCCCAGTATATGAGTGTAGTGAGGAGTCTGTGTAGGGCTTGGTGTGCGTGGTGTCACCTCGGGTACAGGGTTCATAGTTACCGGAGAGTGTTCAGGGTAGTGGTCTGCTGCACCTGCGGGTGCCAGGTCGCGGATGGAGACCGTGTCCTCCCGCCCATCAGGTAAGACCACGTAGGCATACTGGGGGTTCGCATGTAGAAGGTGAACCCTCTCACCAGCGGGGAGTATTTATTACTCCTCACATGTTTCCGGAGCAGCACTGGCCCTGGGGACGTCAACCAAACTGGTAGGGTGGTCCCAGTGACAGACTTCCTGGGAAAAGAGAATAGGCACTCGTGAGGGGTGGCACTGGTGGACATACATAACAGGGAGCAGATAGAGTGGAGTGCCTCGGGGAGGACCTCCTGCCATCGAGAGACCGGCAACCCTTTTGACTTAAGGGCTAAAAGTGTGGCCTTCCACACTGTGGCATTCTCCCGCTCCACCTGGCCATTACCCCGGGGATTATAACTCGTGGTCCGACTAGTAGCAATGCCCCTAGTCAGCAGGTATTGGCACAGCTCGTCACTCATAAAGGAGGACCCTCTATCACTGTGGATATAGCAGGGATATCCGAAAAGAGTGAAGAGCTGGCGCAGGGCTTTTATGACGGACGTGGCAGTGGTGTTGGGGCAGGGAATGGCAAAGGGGAACCGCGAGTACTCGTCGATAATATTGAAAAAATAGACATTGCGGTCGGTGGAGGGAAGGGGGCCCTTAAAGTCAACACTCAGTCGCTCAAAAGGGCGGGTGGCCTTGACAAGTTGCGCCGTGTCAGGACGGTAGAAGTGCGGTTTGCACTCAGCGCAGATTTGGCAGTCCCTGGTCATCGTCCGGATGTCCTCCAGGGAGTACGGCAGGTTCCGGGCTTTCATGAAATGGTAAAATCGGGTGACCCCTGGATGGCAAAGTTGTGCATGAAGGGCGTATAGCTGGTCGAGCTGTGCGCTAGCACACGTTCCCCAGGATAGGGCATCCCTGAGTCTGCCAGGCCAGTACAGAATATCATAGTTGTAGGTGGAGAGTTCTGTTCTCCACCGCAAAATCTTATCATTTTTGATTTTGCCCCGCTGTTGGTTGCTGAAGATGAACGCAACTGAGCGCTGGTCGGTCAGCAAGGTGAACTTTTTGCTGGCGAGATAGTGCCTCCAGTGCCTAACAGCCTCCACTATGGCCTGGGCTTCTTTCTCCACCGCGGAGTGCCGAATTTCAGAGCCTTGAAGGGTACGAGAAAAGAATGCTACAGGCCTGCCTTCCTGATTGAGGGTAGCAGCCAGAGCGAAATTGGAGGCATCACTCTCTACTTGGAAGAGAATGGTCTTGTCCACCGCATACATCGTTGCTTTGGCAATGTCCCCTTTAATGCAGCTGAAGGCCGTGTGGGCCTCAGCAGAGAGGGGAAAAGTGGTAGACTTGACCGGGGGCGGGCCTTGTCTGTGTAATTGGGCGTAATAGGAAAAAAAACCCAGGCACCATCTGAGGGCTTTGAGAGTGGTGGGGAGTTCTAACAGTACGGTCGGGATCAGGGCCAATGACCCAGTTTTCCACAACATACCCAAGGATAGCGAGGCGGGTGGTTCTGAACACACACTTGTCCCTGTTATAAGTAAGGTTCAGAGCTTCGGCCACTTGGAGAAATCGTTGGAGGTTGGCATTGGGATCTGGCCAGTCACGACCACAGATGGTGATGTTATCCAAATAGGGAAATGTGGCCTGCAGTTGGTACTGGTCCACTATCCGGTCCATTTCCCTCTGGAAGACAGAGACACCATTCGTGACACCGAAGGGGATGCACAGGAAGTGATAGAGCCTGCCGCTCGCCTCGAAGGCGGTGTAGGGGCTGTCCTCTGGGTGGATGGGGAGCTGGTGATAAGCGGATTTCAGATCTATTGTCGAGTACACCTTGTACTGAGCTATCTGGTTGACTATATCCGCGATGCGGGGTAGGGGGTATGCGTCAAGCTGCGTGAACCTATTGATGGTCTGGCTATAGTCCACGACCATCCTATTTTTCTGCCCGGTCCGAACAACAACCACCTGGGCCCTCCAAGGGCTTGTGCTTGGCTCAATGATCCCCTCCCTGAGCAGCCGCTGCACCTCTGACTGAATGAAGGCCCTGTCCCCCACGCTGTACCTCCTGCTTTTAGTTGCCACAGGTTTACAGTCGGGGGTCAGGTTGGCGAACAGCGGTGGGGGAGGGATCTTGAGGGTGGAGAGGCTGCAAGTGGTATCGGTAGCACAGCTGTCGGCATGGTGCTGGGCGGGACGTGTGGTTCGGTGTGTTTGTGTGTGTGTGTGTGTGTGGTCAGTAGTGATGAAGTCCCACCAAACTGAGGATTCCTGACAGTGAGTGGTGGGAGGGGCCCGTCATATGCCATAGTCACACTTTTGAGATGGCTCTGGAAGTCCAGCCCCAATAGCACAGGTGCGCACAGTTTAGGCATGACCAGGAGCTCAAAGTTCCTATATTCTGTGCCCTGCACCACCAATGTCACTACACAATCCACCCAGATGTCTGTGGAATGCGACCCAGAAGCCAAAGTCACCCTCTGGCTTACCGGCCGTGTTACGAGTCCGCAGCATTGCACTGTGTCCGGGTCAATAAAACTCTCAGTGCTGCCCATGTCAAACAGGCAGCTAGTCCTGTGCCCCTCCACCAGGATGTCCAACATTGACCTTGCAAGCTGGTGTGGGGGCTTTGGTTGAGGGTTACGGTGGCCAGAGTTGAACTGCCGTCTTGGTACCTGGTAAACACCGGGTCGGGGGCGGAGCATGTTGACGCCGACAATGATGGCCGCGCACATCCGGGCATGCAAGATGGTGGCCCCCACGTCTCACACGGGTCGGGGGTGGGGCATGCTGACGCCGTCAAAGATGGCCGCCCACATCCGGGCATGCAAGATGGTGGCCCCCACGTCTCACACGGGTCGGGGGTGGGGCATGCTGACGCCGTCAAAGATGGCCGCCCACATCCGGGCATGCAAGATGGCGGCCCCCATGTCTCACCCGTAGCGCTGCACTCCGCTCATAGTTTAGACTTACAGACCTTGCCGAAATGGCTCGGCTTTCTGCAGCTGGAGCAGGTCGCTTCTCGCGCCGGGCAGTGTTTTCGGGGATGTTTTCCGACTCCACAGAAATAACACAGCACGGGCTTCTGACGGGCCGCAGCCGTGGTCGGATTCGGGGAGCTCATGGAATCGCGACTGGCAGCGGCATTGGCGAATTCGCTCGCGGGAACCGGCAGCGGCGGAGTCTGAGCTGTCTGCGGAACCGGCGGGGAATCACGCGGCTGGACAACGTCAGCATTGTGCAGCGCAGCCTCCAGCGTGTCGGCCGTCTCGATCGCCGAGCGTAAGGTAAGATCGGCTTTTTCCAGCAACCTCTGACGCACGTACACTGACCTCAGTCCAGTTACAAAGGCGTCTCGCACCAGCAGCTCTGCATGCTGTTCTGCCATGAGCGTCTTGCAGTCACAAGTTTGGACGAGTGTCTGTAGTGCTCAGAGAAACTCGGCGCTCGATTCTCCAGGCCGCTGTCGCCGGGTAGCTAAACGATGTCTTGCGTAGACGGTGTTCACTGGCCGCAGGTACTGTCTTTTGAGGGCGTCCAGTGCCTCTTCGTAGGTCGGCAGGTCCCTGATAAATGAATAAACTTTTGGGGTGACCCTCGAGAGGAGAATTCTGTGCATAACAGCGGGTTCAGTTGCACGAACCTCCTCCAAGTATGATTGGAAGCATGCAAGCCAGAGTTCAAAAGCAAGAGCTGCTTCAGGGTCTTGGGGGTCCAAATCCAATCTTTCCAGACGTAAAACGGTTTCCATGTTTTAAAACTTCCAGTCAATAAAATTGATGCACCATCAATAACTCACACTGAGACGTGAAGTCGAGATATCGGCTTTCATTGACTGGAAGAAGGAACAAACAGTGAGTGACCACCATACTACATCCTGGAGACTGAGAGGCCGGGCTCTGGCCTCAATCGCCTTTTTACAGGGGTCTGTGGGAGGAGCCACAGGAGCAGTCAGCAGGAGGCGTGTCCAGACAGGTATGTGTAGTTCACCACACCAGTGGAGGACGACTGGAAGTTATTGTGGGCAATTGCTGCCCAAACCAACTGGGAGCTCCAGGTCATGGAGTTGGAAGGGACAGCTGGAACAGCAGGTCGGCCTACACTAGCAGTTGCAACAAGAGGGGATACTCTGAGGGGCTTGAGCTGGACCCAGACATGCCAAGCCCCTCTCGAATTGTTGGAAGGACTGGGCTGCAGGGAAACCTTGTTCTTGTAGAGCGTATAACAGGCTGAGCGGGAGTCGATCTCAGAGATCTACCATGTAAGCACATCATCACTGAACTGACCAGGCTGGGTTTGGAAAGCCAGCTCACACTGTGTAATGAAGTTCCTGCAGCTGCCGGGATCACCAGAGTGAAGGAATGCACTGTTCTGATCTGGAAACTGCTGAGGGAATTGGGGCACTAGAGACAGTGGCTGATGACACTGTTACAGAGGAGGATATGGGAGATGCTGGGAGCGGGACTATCTGGGCTGAAGGCTGCTGTTACTGAACAGCGCCAGCGAGAACAGTAATGGCTACCACCAGATTCTGGCTGTCTGTAGCGAGTTGCTGAGCCCTTAGTGTGAGTGCTGACACCCTCTCTTTGTGTTTGAACTGGGCTTGATGCTCCAAAAGTAATTTTTGCACTGTGTGAGCCATTTCTGCCGACCCAGACTCCACTGACTTTAACTTCTCTTCCTTCTGATCCCTAAATTTCTAATGCTGACACAGAAGCAGTAAATTAATACAAAATAAATGCCGGTCCTTTACAAGCTAAATGGTGGTCTTCTTTCCCAGAACAATGATCAAGGTAAGCAGGGAGAGCTGACATTGTGGTGCTTTTGGTGAAGATTCAGCAGTACTGAAATGCAAGGAAGGGAGTTAAGTAAAATCACAATGACAAACTATTTGGCTGGAACACGTAGACTCATGAACACAATTGTTGACCCCCACCTTGCGAGGGCACCCAGACTCTCCAGCTGAGTCCGTGGTTGTGATCATCTAAGAGGTGTAAACTCACATTGGAGCTTCAGCACAGGAGTGAGATACAACCTTTTCAATGGGATCATTTCAATCTCAAGGTCCTCTCAAAATTGAAACATCCCAGAGGATGATCTTGCTAAAACTGATGAAAATTAAAATAAGAGAGTGATTTCTGGTGTCTGGACAAACATAACTTCACTCAAAAGAGATTGTACCAATTTTTGCCAACATTCAGCCACTTAAACTGACCCTTGCCTTGGTATCCATGTGTTATGTGGGAATCTATGACCAGACCCAGTCTTGCTGGAATTCCACCAAATACACTGAGGAACTCATCACATAGTCTTGCTAGAGTTAGGGCCTTTTGAATGCTGGGGTCATAGGGAGTACAGAGGTCGGAGGATCCCTGATTGAGGCAACACAGGTAGACAAGGTGATGAGGAAAACATCATGACAGTTTTCATTCCCTGGGGCACAGATTGCAAGAGTGGGGAGATGAGGTACGACATTGCAAAGCTTTGTTTACACCACAGCTGGAGTACTACGTGCAGTACTGGTCAGCACTGTGGGATTGCACAGGAGTGGGTGCAAAGGTGACTCACCAAGACGTTTCCCAGGATCAAAACAACACAATGCAGAAACACTTCATGCCATTAATCAGCTGTTCTATGGGTAACTTACGTGTGGTTTCAGTATGAGACTTGCTAGAAGCTGCCTCTGCAGAATAGACTCATCGTAGTGAAAGGCTATGATCTGTAAACACTTAACATCAAAGAAAAGCACCGAAACAGCTACTTCGGCCCATCTAGTCCATTCAAACTGCCCACTCCCATTGACTGCACCAGGACCATAGCCCTCCATACCCCTACCATCCATGTACCTATCCGAACCTCTTAAATATTGAAATAGAGCTTTCATGCACCACTTGCACTGGCTGCTCATTCCACATTCTCATTATCCTCTGAGTGAAGAAATTTCCCTTCGTGTTCCCCTTTAACATTTCACCTTTCACCTTTAACCCATGACTTCTGATTGTAGCCTCACCTAACCTCAGTGGAAAAAGCCTGCTTCCATTTGCTCCCATAATCAAATCTCATCTCAGTCTTCTACACCCTAAGGAATAAGATCCTAACCTATTCAATCTTCCCTCATAACTCAGGTCCTCCAGTCCCGGCAACATCCTTGTAAATTTTCTCTGTACTTTTTCAACCTTATTTACATCTTTCCCCTAGGTAGGTGACCAAAACTGCATACACTAATCCAAGTTAGGAGGCCTCACCAAATTTTATTCAACTTGGACATAACATCCCGTCTCCTGTACTCAATACATTGACTTACGAAGGCCAATGTGCCAAAAGCTTTCTTTATGACCCTATCTACTTGTGATGCCACTTTCAGGGAATTATGATCCTGTGTTTCCAGATTCCTTTGTTCTCCTGCACTTCTCAGTGTCCTACCGTTCACTGTGTAAGACCTACCTTGGCTGGTCCTTCCAAAATGCAACACCTCACACTCATCTACATTAAATTCTGTCTGCCATTTTTCAGCCAATTTCACCAGCTGTTCCAGATCCTGTTACAGGCTTTCATCATCTTCCTTGCTGTCCACTATACCCCCAAAGTTGGTGTCATCTGCAAATTTCCAATACACAATACTCCAAATTGGTCCTCACCAACGTCTTATACAACTTCAACATAAAGTTCAGTCTCCTGTATCCTGTACTTTGATTTATGAAGTCCAAGGTGTCAAAAGCATTTTTTGTGACTCTATCTACCTGTGATACCACTTTCAATGAATCATGAACCTATATCCCCAGATCCCTTTGTTCTACCATACCCCTCAGTGCTCTATCATCCTACTGAAGAGCGACACCTCACACTTGTCTGCATTAAATTCCATCTGGCATTTTTCAGTCCATTTTTACTGCTGGTCCAGATTCTGATGGTCTTCATCACTGTCCATTACACACTCATTCTTGGTGCCACCTGCAAGTTTGCTGATCCAGTTAAGCACATTATCATCCAGATCAAACAACGATGGACCCAGCATCTGTCCCTGTGGTACATCACTAGTCACAGGCCTCCAGTCAGAGAGGCAACCATCTACTACCACTCTCTGACTTCTCTTGCAAAGACAATCTCTAATCCAGTTTACCACCTCATCTTGAATGCTGAGCAACTGAACCTTCTTGACTCACCTCCTATACAGGTCCTTGTCAAGTGCCTTGCTAGAGTCCATGTAGTCAATATCCACTGCCTTGCCTTCATCAATGTTCCGGGTGACTTCCTTAAAAAACTGTGTAAGTTTGGTTAAACATGATCTGCCATGCACAAAGCAATGCTGACTACCTCTAACCAGTCCCTGTCTACCCAAATGCTCATATATCTGGTCCCTTAGAATACCTTCCAATTTCTGTGTAATAAAGCACCAACAGACCTTTGTTTGTGGTTTAATAACATCAACCAGAGGAAGTGGTCAAAGCAGATAAAATAACAACACTTAAAAGACATCTGGACGGGGCAGGGTCAGGAATAGGAAAGAGATGGGCCAGATACAGGCAGATTGGATGAGATCAGATGGGGATCTCTGTCAGCATGGAAATGTGAATTGAAGGATGGGTACTGCTCTTTGACTCTAATAGCTGGGTACCAGCCAGTACCGAGAGTGAATCTTGAATCCCGTTACTTGGATCCTGATCAGGGAAACAAATTTTTCTGACATACCTTGACGTTGTTTAATGGATAAATATGGACGTGAGATTCTTTGCTTCAAATGGTACTTCAGGAATGCTCCCCGGGCAATGTGATGCGTTGATTGGAAAAGGGAAGAGTGCTGTGTGTGAGAAGAACATGCCTTGCATTTTAAAATTAATTATATTAGCTTTATTACTTTAATTATTTAATAGAGCTTCATGAAATTGGTTTTTAAGTGGCTGATTGTCTCAATTGATTTTTGTAACTGTCAGAAACACTGAGAAACTTTACAAACCCTTGACAATTGACACAGTTGGTGGTGTGGCATGCTGTCTATCAATGTGTTTCCCATGGTTACGTGGTGTGAGAAGGGGGATTATTCTCTCCCAGATTATGCACAGATCCATGTCATGCACATGTTTTGTTTCTGAAAATTATTCACAGCAGGCTGACCCAAAGGATCTGGGAACTGAAGTCCGCCCTACCGAACTTGTCCATGTGACAGGAATGAGTCAGCCAGGTCAACACTGCCAGCAGATTCTGGTCCATCACCTCAACCTTCATAATGGAGGTTGCCATGGAGATGTGGGTCAGGAGCATTAGGCCCACTAACTCCAAGGATTCCAGTGGCAGGTCTGAGGGAGAGTTATATAGTCAGGAATGCCTCCTTCACGTGAAACTTCACACAATACTGACCACACATTTTCCAGGCAGCTGGGTTGCAGGGTGTTTGCAGTTGCATGCCATGTCCTACCCAATATTCAGCTTCCCATCACTATCACCAAAACAGGATATCTGATCACTCCACTCAGACCACAATGGTGCTTACGCTTCCAGAACAGTTTAATGGCTCTGAAACTGTGAGTGGATCCTGAGATTTAAATGTAACATACGAGGTTGTGTTTTTTGCATCAGTTGAAGAGTGCTGGGAGAAGGTTTATCATGGATCACCTGGGATGAAAGGCCTCTCAGTTGAAGAGTATCAGAAGATGGTTGTAATGGACCATCTGGGATGAAAGACCACTCTGATGAAAAGAGATGGGAGAAGGTTTAATATAGACCATATGGGATGAAAAGCTCTCTCTGCTGAAGAGTGTTAGGAAAAGACTTATAATGGACCATCTGGGATGAAAGACCACTCTGTGGAAGAGTGTTGGAAGAAGGTTATTAATGGACCATCTGAGATGAAAGGCCACTCTGTTGAAGACTGTTAGGAGAAGGTGTATCATGAACCACCTGAGCTGAAAGGCCCACTCTGTTGAACAGTTTTGGGAGAAGGTTAATAATTAACCACCTGGTATAAAATGTCTGCTCTGATGTCCATTGAAAACCGGTGGGGCTGTCCTGGGGAGAAGAGAAGGATGAAATATAAGGCAGCTAAGAAACTCAGTGAGAACAAGCACACATGGCAGCTGAGTAAGTGGGTGAGGTAGAAACAGGAGGGATGTTACCCAGATGGTAGGAGGGAATGAGATGAGGCATAAGATGAGGATGAAACCCAACTAGCTGAACATCCTGGTGCTCCCTGCAGCCATAACACTTCCTTCTGGTTCCCAGCATCTGAGAACTTCTAGGCACAGTGACCATTGGTGCCTTCAGCAGGACAGAAAATAGTCACCTGTGTTAGGCAGAACATATATTATTCCTGATCTAATTGCTTTTCTTTTAGCCTTTTTTTTTAATCAAACAGAGTATAATCACTGGTCATTAACATTCATGAAAATAAAACTTCAAAGATTCACTGTTTTAGTACCCACCAAATTTATAACATATGAATAGACTATAAAAACTGACGGAAGAAAATAATAGAGTTTAAAAGATGTATTTCAATGAATATATTATGTTAATCATAGCCTAATTTATTTATAAAATGCATATGAGCCTTGTTAAACACAGCAGCTAGGTAAGTGATCAAAAGCTCTTTGAGAGCTCTATCCTCTTCAATGATTTTGCTTCTGATTATGAACATAAGATGTTCATGCAAAAGTGCAAATGAAGTGTTCAACACAACTAGATTCAGTGCCAGAGATTCACAAGGCCATTGCCTGGAACTGAGGGACTGAGTTATGGAGAGAGGCTGATCAGGTTGGAACTTCTTTTCATTGTGGTGGCAAAGATTGAGGGGTGAACTTCAAGGTGAATAAAATCATGAGGGGTTTATAAAGCATGAATGCGCACTGCCTTTCCCTGGGTTGGAGAATCAAGAGCTAGAGGGCATAGGTCTAAGGTGAGAAGGGAGAGATTTAACTGGGACCTGAGGGGCAACTTTTGCATCCAGAGGGTGGCCAATTTATGGCATGAGCTGCCAGAAGTGCTTGAGGCAGGTTCAAAAACATTTAGAAGGTACTTGGATGGGTAGAGTGATTGGAAGGGGGGTACAGGATGTGGGGCAAAAGTCATCAAATAAGACTAGCTTAGATGGGAATCTTGGTTAGCATGGACCAGTTGGATCGAATGGCCCAATTTACATGTTATATGACTCTATGAATGTGAAAAAGAGCCCCTCTACACTTGCCTAGATGTGGCATTGTTGAGCATCCAAAAAGAGGATAAAGTAATTCTCTAGGGGGACCTCAAAGCTGGAACGTCAACCACTGGAAGGGTGCCATGGGAAAGTAGGGCATTTTCAACATCTAGTCAATTGGAATACTACTTCTCACTATATGTGCTGAGCAAAATCTTATCATCATGAACACACTCAGCCATTTGAAAACAAGAAAGCCCCTGGACCTATCAAGAAACCAGTAGAGATACTCAAGGAAGATGGACCTGCGACCCGGCACCACATGCACACCCTCCTCCCAAAGGTCTGGGGAAAGAAACAACTACCCTCAGATCTCTAACAGTAATCATATTCAAGAAGGGAGACAAGGCAGATTGTGGCAATTATAGAGGCACCTCCCGCCTGTCAACAACAGGCAAAGGGCTTGCACGTATCCTTGTCAACCACCTCCTTCCGCTACCTGAAGTAGTGCTCCCTAAATCGCAGAGTGGCTTCCGCCCATCTAGAGATACTGCAGGCATGATTGTCACAGCATACCAATTACAAGAAAAATGCCGTGAACAAATGCCGTGAACTTGGCTTTCCTAGGTTTGACAAAGACATTTGATATAGTAGACTGCCAAGTTCTCTGGCATATACTATCAAAGCAAGGCTGCTCTGACAAGTACTTACAAATACTGAGGCTATTGCAGGCCTTATTGGCAGGTCAGTGAGAGTGGTGCTGAATCGGAACCCTTCACTGTGAAGACAGGAGTCAAACAGGTCTGAATCATTGCACCCACCCTATTTGGCAGCTTTATTGCTTACAAAGTTGGATAAATCGCTGGGACTGGACAAAATGTACCCCAGGCTACTGTGGGAGGCAAGGAAGGAGATTGCTGAGCCTCTGGCGATGATCTTTGCGTTATCAATGGGGACGGGAGGGGTTCCGGAGGATTGGAGGGTTGCAGATGATGTTCCACTATTTAAGAAAGGGAGTAGAGGTAGCCCAGGAAATTATAGATCAGTGAGTCTTACCTCATGGTTGGTGAGTTGATGGAGAAGATCCTGAGAAGCAGGATTTATGAACATTTGGAGAGGTGTAATATGATTAGGAGTAGTCAGCATGGCTTTGTCAAAGGCAGGTCATGCCTTATGAGCCTGATTGAATTTTTTGAGGATGTGACTAAATACATTGATGAAGGAAGAGCAGTAGATGGAGTGTATATGGATTTCAGCAAGGCATTACCCCATGCAAGGCTTACTGGGAAAGTAAGCAGGCATGGGATCCAAGGGGACATTGCTTTGTGGATCCAGAACTGGCTTGCCCACAGAAGGCAAAGAGTGGTTGTAGATGGGTCATATTCTGCATGGAGGTTGGTCATCAGTTGAGTGCCTCAGGGATCTGTTCTGGGACCCTTACTCTTCGTGATTTTTATAAATGGCCTGAATGAGGAAGTGGAGGGATGGGTTGGGTAAGTTTGCTGATGACATAAAGGTTGGAGGTGTTGGGGATAGTGTGGAGGGCTGTCAAAGGTTAGAGTGGGACATTGAAAACTGAGCTGAAAACTGGCAGATGGAGTTCAACCCAGATAAGTGTGAAATGGCTCATTTTGGTAGGTCAAATATGATGGCAGAATATAGTATTAATGGTAAGACTCTTGGCAGCGTGGAGGATCAGAGGGATCTTGGGGTCTGAGTCCATAGGACACTCAAAGCAGCTGCGCAGGTTGACTCTGTGGTTAAGAAGGCGTATGGTGTATTGGCCTTCATCAATCGTGGGATTGAATTTAGGAGCTGAGAGGTAATGTTGCAGCTATATAGGACCCTGGTCAGACCCCACTTGGAGTACTGTGCTCAGTTCTGGTCGCCTCACTACAGGAAGGATGCGGAAGCCATAGAAAGGGTGCGGAGGAGATTTACAAGAATGTTGCCTGGATTGGGGAGCATGCCTTATGAGAATAGGTTGAGTGAACTCAGCCTTTTCTCCTTGGAGTGAAGGAGGATGAGAGGTGACCTGATAGAGGTGTACAAGATGATGAGAGGCATTGATTGTGTGGATAGTCAGAGGCTTTTTCCCAGGGCTGAAATGGTTGCCACAAGAGGACACAGATTTAAGGTTCTGGGGAGTAGGTACAGAGGAGATGTCTGGGGTAAGTTTTTTACTCAGAGAGTGGTGAGTGCGTGGAATGGGCTGCCGGCAACTGTGGTGGAGGCAGATACGATAGGATCTTTTATGAGGCTTGTACATGGAGCTTAGTAAAATAGAGGGCTATGGGTAAGCCTAGTAATTTCTAAGGTAGGGACATGTTCGGCACATCATTGTGGGCCGAAGGGCCTGTATTGTGCTGTAGATTTTCTACGTTTCTATGTTTCTATTCTTCACCTTATTGGCCAAGACCTGTCACAGGGAATCCCAATCATGCACAGAATCGACAGCAGGCTTTTGATCCTCAACCAGTTCAAGGCCAAGAACAAGGTCAGCACCACCACTAACATGGAGCTTCAGCTTGTAGATGACAATGCCTTCACAGTGAACTCTGAAGAACTCTGATGTATCCTGAAGGCCTTTGCCAAGGGATGTAGGGCCCTGGATCTTGTTTAAAATGTAAAATAGATACAGATCTTTTCAGCCGCCTTCCAACCACCATTTATCCAGCCCTCCATAAAAGTTGACAATATCGCTCTTAAAAATATCGACCACTATCCCTACCTTTGGAGCATTCTCTCCTGAAAGGCAGACGCTGATTCAGAGCTCAGCCACTGTCTGAGTAGCGTTAGTGGAGCTCAAGCAAGATTAAGGAAAAGAGTCTTTGAAGATAGCAGCCTACAGGATCGAATAAAGCTTTTGGTCTATAGAGCAGTTGTCCCTCCTACATTGCTGTATGGAGCTGAATCATGGACCACCTACTGTAGACACCTGAAAGTCCTGGAGCAATACCAGCAAAGAACCTTACGATAGATTTGGAGGGTCATCCAGAAGGACAGACACAGTCACACCAGCGTACTAGTATGGGCCAATGTGAACAGCACCTCCACCCTGATACCTCAACACCAACTCCGAAGGATAGACCATGTCCTCCGGATGGCTAACTCGCGTCTCCCCAAACAGATCCTTCACTTCCAGTTGGTGGAAGGTCAGTGAGCCCCTGGTGTGCAAAGGGAATGCGTCAAAGTCAGCATCAAAATCGGTCTGAAGGAATTCAAAATTACATCTAAAAACTGGGAAGGCAGTGCACTCAGCAGATACACCCGGAGGAAATCTGTTCAAGAGGGAGCTGTGCTGCATCAGAGCACTCTGCAGGGCCCCAGAGAACAAGCAGGAGCTGCGAAAGGAGAGACCGAACACCCAAAAGACCCAATCACGAAGCACAGCCGCCATTTCCTCGTGCCTACATTGCACCACAATATGTGGTCTCTACGCCCCCTTAGGAGAACATCCTACTTGACTCAAGTGATCCCACTCCTTTTATGATTCAGTGATTCTAATAACAATCAGCAAGATCCCCATCCAAATAAACAATGCACATTAATTTAAAATACACAACCAGTTATTTTATTCATGATAAAGCTGCCAGTGCCAAGCCAAATCACTGCAAATGTGGAGAGCTTCTGTGCCTAGTGATATAATGGTATGGAGCTCCAGAGACCCAGGCTCAATCCTGACCTCCAGAGGTGTCCACGTGGTTTGAAATGTTTGAAATGTATTTCCTTGTTCATGTCTCTCACGAAGAAACTCAACACAGTGGCATCGAAACCCCACTGCCAACTAGTGTTTTGGCACACAGCAACGCGTGCTCACCATGGCGTAGAGCGACACAGAAGTGAAAATCAGGGTTGTGGCATAGCCCGTACGCACAAGTATAAATCAGCCTTTAACCTGGAGCATTTAGAAACCCAATCCTACCTTCAAGGGAAGACAAGCTGGCTCCAGCTAATCGGTCCACAAGAGTCCTGATCCAGTCCAGTCAGGGCTGGAATGAGATCCCCATTTCAGGAGTGAAATCCAGTCCAGTCCAGTCAGGGTTGCCCTGGAATGAGATCCCCAGTTCAGGAGTGAAATCCAGTCCAGTCCAGTCAGGGGTGTGCTGGAACAAGATCCCAGTTCAGGAGCAAACCGAGGAGGTGCCCAAGCAGTATGGAACTCTAGCAGCTAAGCCACGGGGCTCCAGTTGCCAGGTCCCATCTAAGGGTGAGGCTCTTTGGAGGTCCTTGGAACCTATTCCCAGGAGCACAAAGACAGTTTGTCGCACCTTGCTGCCAATATCTGAGGAGACAGACGAGAATTTGGGCTGTGATTCGGCTTCTATTTCCACTAAAGACTCTTGCAAACCTATGGAGGAAACTCTGGGGTCTGCCAAATCACCCCGCTACCTAAGGAGCCTCAGGAGTCATCCTCTGAGGAAGGTTGAGAAGACATTGCAGCACCCAGGCCAGTTGAAATTCCTTCCATTTACAAAGATTTGGAAGACATCTTCAGTAAGGGAAAGGGCTCAACTTATTCATGGCATTGACCCTATGACCATGCAATAGGTCTACTGCCAGATACGTGTCCTCTGTGGGGTCGATTATACACGCTCTCTGGCCCAGAGAGTAGCGCTATGGAGGAGTATATTAAGGAGACTCTTGCCCTGGGATTTATTCAGCCCTCCACCTCTCCAGTCAGCGCTGGTTTCTTCTTTGTACAGAAGAAGGATGGGAGTCTGTGGCCTTGCATTGATTATAGAGGCTGAATCGCATAACAGTCAAGAATTGCTATCTTCTTCCACTCAAGAACACTGCTTTCAAGATTCTCCAAGGGGCAAGAGTATTCTTGAAGCTGGTCTTGCGGAGTGTGTACAGTCTGATTCACATAAAGGAGGGTGATGAGTGGAAAATGGCATTCGAGATACCGACAGGGCACTATGAGTACCTGGTCATGCCCTTTGGCCTTGTGAATGCACCAGCTCTTTTCCAAGCCTTTATAAACGACGTGCTCCCGGATGCTCTCCATAAGTATGCCTCTGTCTACTTGGATGTCATCCGAATTTTCTTGAAGTCCATGGAGTAGCACGTTGCTCATGACGGAGATATCCTAAAGAGGCTTTTTGATCATGGACTTTACGTCAAACTGGAGAAGTCCAAGTTTCGTGTAACCACCACCATTTCATTTTGACCTCCATCATCGCTCGTGGTATTCTCAAGATGGACCCTAGTAAGGTGCAGACAGCAAGAGATTGGCCACCAGCATCCAGTGTGAAGCAGGTCAGATGATTCCTGGGCCATGCACTGGGGAAATTCTAGGCAGTCTGTAGTGTAGGTTACATGGTCAGCACAACATTGTGGGCCGAAGGGCCTGTAATGTGCTGTAAGTTTCTATTTTTCGGAGCGGGTGTAGTGTTGTCTTAACGGACACCTTCAGACAAGGTGACTATCCCCGGCAGAGGTGAATTACGGCATTGGGAATAGAGAACTGTTCACAGTGAAGCTGGGCCTGGAGGAATGGTGTCACTGGCTCGAGGAAGCCAAAAACCATTTTATCATATGGACAGACCACAAGAACCTAACATATATTCAGGAGGCCAAGAGACTGAATTCCAGGCAGGCCAGATCGTCTCTTTTCTTTAACCTTTTTAATTTCACCCTGACCTAGCGACCAGGATCTATGAACCAGAAGGCAGGTGCCTTGTCCTGTCAGTTTGACGAATCCAAACGAGTAAAGCAGCCAACCACCATTTTGCCCCAAGCCAAGGTGATAACGCCAATTCGTATAAGGAATTGACTCACTTGCTCGCAAGGTCCAGGTGTAAGGGGAGATTCCTCAGAATGGCCCTCCGGGCCAGCTGTTTGTCCCGAGTCCTGTCCAGTTCCTTCAATGAGGACGTGCTGAGAATGACCGCTCACCCAGGAATTGCCAGGATCCTGGAGTTCATTGACAGAAGGTATAGGTGGCCTGGAATGGCGAGGGACACCTGTCAATATGTACAGGCATGCAAGCTATGAGCTCAGAACAAGGAGCCCCATGCCGAACCTCAAAGGCTCCTTCAACCTCTGCTTGTTCTGGAAAACCATGGGCTTATATCTCCTTGGATTTTGTCATGGACCCTCCTCCTTCCAAGGGGAAGACAGTTATCATGATAATTGTTGATAGTTTTTCGAAGGCCTGCAAATTCTTCGCGTTGTTCAGGCTTCCACCTGTGGTGGAGACGGCCAAGATTGTCCTGCAGCTGGTCTTCAGGACCCACGGTTTTCCGGTGGGCATTGTGTCCGATCGCGGTCCGCAATTTGCATCACGATTCTGGTGGGTGTTTTGCAAACTGATTGAGGCAACAGAGAGTCTTTCCTCTGGATTTCACCCTCAGTGAAATGGCCAGATGGAGAGACGGAGAGACCCTCGGAGAGACCCTCGGCCAGACGGAGAGGGTGAACCAAGATATGGGATGTACCCTAAGTTGCCTGCCCTCCGAAAGACCGAACAAATGGAGCAACCGTTTGGCGTTGGCAGAGGTCGCCTACTGCACTTTACAGCATTTGGCGCATGTGATATCTCCTTTAGAATGCCAATTTGGGTATTATCTGCCACTCTTCCCTGAGCAGGAGGCAGAAGTTGGGGTTCCTACGGCTGGGAGATGGACAAAGGCAAGGGAGATTTTCATTAGCCTCTACCCGGAAGGTTGGAGTAAAGACTAACTGCAAGAGAAGACAGGGCCCAGTTTTGCAACCTGGGCAACAGGTCTGGCTGTCAAATCAGGACTTACCTCTGTGAGTGGAGCCCTAGGAAGCTAAACCTGGTGGCCTGTATCTTGCAGCTCCCCAAAACCCGCAAGATCAACCCCACTTTGCACGATTCCAAGTTAAAGCCTGTGAACACCAGCCCGTCAGCCCTGCCACCATCAGCCCCACCAGGTTTGTTGATGGGAAGCAGGTTTTCACCATGAGAAGAATTTTGGGCTCACGTACTGTTTGAGGTTTGAAAGGTTTTATAGGTACAATTTAATGTCAGAGAAATGTATACAATATACATCCTGAAATGCTTTTTCTTCACAAACATCCACAAAAACAGAGGAGTGCCCCAAAGAATGAATGATAGTTCAATGTTCGAACCCCAAAGTACCCCCCCCCCCCGGCTCCTGCCACCCATGTGTAAGTGGCAGCAAGCAACAATCCCCCTCCCCCCACCAGCAAGAAAAATGCATCGGCACCCAACACCAAGTGCTCAAGTGTGAGCAAAGCAACAGTAAAGACACAGACTTGCAGTTACCCCAAAGACTATATTGTTCACCCTGCATTCGAAATCTCCCAGGTTCTCTCTCTCCCTGATAAGGGAGAAAGACGATTCTCCGTTTTCACGCCAGCGGGGAGACATGACAACCAACTTTCTGGTTTACGATGTTAAAAGTCCGCCATGTCGTTTCTTTCGAGCTCTGTGCCCGAAGATCTGGGCACACAGCCATAGGTTTTCTGACTCCCCCAACTACACATAGGTCTTCTGTCGTGTTGCTGGCCCTTGATCTGCCCGTCTCCAGAGGCCCGAGATCCTAGGCTTCCAAAGCCAAGCTGAATACACAACTGAACCCCCGGCGTGCCGAACAATGGCCAGTACTGAAACCATGAGAACGGGTGTCATTTCTGCAAAGAACCATAGTCAGTGTGTCACTCCAAGTCAGTGTCTTCAAAAGAACGCTGAAAGGATAAAATAAAGATATTAAAGATGGAAATAGAGCTGTTTCCAAAGATGCAAGCAAAGGCGTTTAGTGCCATCATCACTCCTCTAAATGTTCGGCAATATCTCGTGGACTGGAAGGATTCTGATCGGAAGAGAGATACTGGGTGCTTAAAAGAGACATCTTGCATCCAGCTCTCATCCATGACTACGATTATCATCTCCCTGGGCAGCCATGGCCAGCACAAGAGTCAACCCGTAGGGGAGGGGGTCCCTGTTACGACATGCACTCATCTGTGTCAGCTTCTGAGGTTTAGATACTCTAACCCCGGAGTGTGGATAGATGGTGCAGCCCATTTAAAGATTCAGGACAGTCTTGGACCAAGGATTGAGCATTTCAGGAGCACCTGAACTGAGGTCCAGTGTTCAATCGTCTTGTGCTCTGATTCTTGATCCAATATGAAACCGAGTCTCGATCCTTGCCATTGGTACGCCAGGATTTGGGTCCAAGTCATTCTCATCTAGGACTCTCATCACAGAATGTGCATCATGCTTTCTGAAACTTGTCATTTCAGTTCTTACTTTCCTTTGCAGATTTTCCAGAACAGTTTCAGACCAAGATATTATGTCAAAAGAATACGTTAATATAGGTGTAGCCAAAGTGTTTATTGCCTATGATGTATTTTTTCTGTTGAGCTCTGTTTGATAGACTTTCTTAAGCCTTGAAGTAAATTCTGTCAAAAGTTTTTCCTTTATCACACTATGATCTATTTTCTTTCCTTGTTGATATCCCAGATATTTATATGTTTCATATCATCCATCGGTTTTGTTGTATCCTGCTGCTGTTTTGCATTCTAGTAGCTCTATTGCACCTTTCTATATGTTGAATCTTCTGCACTTATCTAGTCCAAAGTTCATGTTAACATCTTTCAAAAATAGTTCCACTATTTAATTAATTGCTTTAGTTTAATTGATGAAGGAGCATATAATTTCCATGTGTAGAAGGTGTGCTAAGGTATAGCTCATTTCGATGAGTCTGATTGGATACCCAAATTTGATATTATAATATTATTATTATTATTATTATTATTACTTTTTCTTATTTAGTATCTGCACAGTCCATTGTCTGTTGCACATCGGTTGTGTGTCCATCCCGCTGGGGGCGGTCTTCCATTGATTCCGTTGTCTTTCTTGTATTTGCTGTGAATGCCCACAAGAAATTCTATCTCTTATGATGGCACATATGTACTTTGATAGTAACTTCGAACTTTGAACTGATCTGCCTACAACACGTGTAAACCAAAGGAAATACACTGACCATCAAGAAGAGTTAACTGTCGTGGGTGTTTTCAACGTTTTATGATTTTTCTTTTGGATTGCAGGTTCTGTGCATTGTTTTTTTTTTGCTTTTTGACCCTTTTAAGCTGTCAGCATGATATGTCCTGCCAGTCACAATTTCATTTACTTTTTTCAGAAAAAATGTTTGGGTTGAATTGTTCAGTTAACAATCACCATAATGTTGGGGGCAAAAGTTACTGAGATGGTCTCTGTCTACAGATCTAAACTCCTTTCTACGTTGGCATGTCAGGGAGCTTTACTCCCCATCTGCTCAGCTGAAACTCCAAATGAATCTGATGCCAGCGTTCTGAGCTGGAGCCGTAAGTGAATTTTTGCAGAGGGTAACATTTCAAACGGTTCCCTTTGAGATAGGAAGTTGCAACCAGATTCTGAAATATCAGGTACAAAATACTGGAGGAACTCACGGTCAGGCAGCACTTATGCAGCGGAATAAAGAGTCTATGTTTCAGGCTGAGACCTTGATCAGGACTCTCGGCCTGAAGCAAAAACTCTGTCCTCCCCTCCATAAATGCTGCTTGACCTTTTGAGTTCCTCCACACTTTGTGTATGCTTTACAAGATTTCCTGCATCTGTAGAATCTTGTGTTTCTGAAATATCAGGGTGTGTACAATGTGGTTTTTTGTCTTCCTACCTAACTGCATCAAATTCAATGGATCTAGTTGCAACCTATCGCTTCAAGGCGTAGCAATCTGTGTTTTATCTGATGATGCCTTCCTTGCACGGGACACAGTACAAAACTGACCGCAGTTATCTGCCTGATCTGAAAATCCTGATATCGACATGTACGTTCTTGAAAAATGTGACATGACTTTAACGCAATGAAGGACTTGTGTAGCTAAACAAAATAAAAGATCCTAATCAGTTGGAACTGCAACACATTTTCAAAATGTTTCCCATACCCATTCCATGCCCAATGGAAAACAGATCGAGCAGTAAATCACACTTTCTTTTCACTATTCAATATTCAAGTTGCAAGCAAAGTGTAACAGATATTAGTTGTACTTGACCTGTTGAGTAAAAAGGTCAATATCCCAAAGCCAGACCTAGTCTGGGCTCAGCCTTTAGGCTGTGCTGATAAAGTTTGCATACTTCAGAAGAAATACTGCATTTATTGAGACTAGGTCTACTTCTTTAAGTAATGTTCGAGGCAGTAAATAAAGAAATTGTCCAACATTAAATTGGGAGAGTTATACAACATAGAAATAGGACCTTTGGCCCAACTTGCTCATGTCAACCAAAGCGTCCACTTCAGCTAATTGTATTTCGCTCATATCCCTCCAAATCTTTCCTATCCATGAATCTGCCTGAAAGTATTTTAAATATTGTAATTGTGCCTTCCTCTGCAACTTTTTCTGACAATTCATTTCATGTACTCCCCACCACCTATGTAACAACCTGCCCCAGAAGTCTCCTTTAAATCGACCCCCACACCACCCCCCAATGATGCTGTAAAGTCCAGTTGAGGCCGGAGCTGTCCCCTTAATACCTGTGAGGTCCTATTGATCCTGGAGGCCCAATCGAGGCTGCGGGGCCCTATCAAGGTTGGGAGGATGTATTGAGGTTGTTGGGTCTCATTGAGGCTGTGGGGTCCCATCAAGGCCCATGTGCAGAATTTACTGTTGCCTCATTGAGTGCTGGGAAGGATTTTTGGGGGGTGTCAAGTGGCAGAAACACCCAGGCTAACGAGTTGTAAAATCTGGTCAGTCTGACTGATTTGCTGTATCGGGTACTGAAATAATCACATTGAGAGAGCTCAGTGGCCATTTTAACACTTCACGTGGCAGCAACGCAATCTCTTAAAGTATGCAGATACGGACAAGAGTTCAGACCAAACATCAGAATGGGGAAGAAATGTGATCTAAGTGACTTTGACTGTGGGACGACAGTTGGTGCCAGACAGGATGGTTTGAGTATCTTAGGAACTACTGATCTCCTAGGGTTCTCATGCACAACAGTCTCTAGAGTTTTAAGAGAGTGGTGTGAAAAACAAAAAAAAATCTAGTGAGTGGCATTTCTGTTGGGGAAAATGATTTACTAATGAAATATGTAAGTCAGAGGAAAATGACCAGACTGGTTCCAGCTGACAGAAAGAAAACAGTAACTCAAATAACTATGTGTTACAACAGTTCTGTGCAGAAGAGCATCACATCGAACATTGAAGTGGACGGGCTACAGCAGCAGAAGACGACGGGCATACACTCAGTGGCCATCTTATTCGGCACTGGAGACAGCTAATAAAGTGGCCACTGGGTGGAATACGATTATTGGGGAAGTGTACAGTGAAGCCCATGTTTGTGGCTGAATCGCAATCTGACTCCGGTGGTAGAGCCACTGTCCCACAGCCGTAGTGACCTCAGCTTGGTTGCTGTCCTTGTGGAGTCTGCACGTTCTCCTCGTCACCCTGCAGGCTTCGTCTGGGTGCTCCAGTTTCCTCCCACATCCCAGCAATGTGTGGGGTTACTTAACCCCTGTAAAGTGTTCAGGCGAGGGATGGAGACTGGGGCAGGGTGCGGAGAAAAGGTGAGTGGAGGGTGGGATTGCTGTGTGAGATGGCCTCCAATGATGGGCTGAGCTGGCTGAAAGATTGAGCTGAGGGGGGCAGGGATGCCATATCGGGTCGTCCTTATCTGCTGTAGGATATCTTGTGGTGAATAATTGAAGAATTTGGTTTTCGAATCACAGAAATAGTTACAATTAGCTGAGTGACAACCCCCAGCTGTGCTGGACCATGCCTGGAATGCCCAGGCCAAGTTCCTAATGGATGATGACAGCCAGAAATAATTGTCCACTAAATGTCCTCAGTGGAAGGATAATAGGGTGCCTGTTGAGATAGGGATGGAGCCAGCCCAATGCAAATATCTGCGTTACTTGCAAAGGACAAGATACCAAACAGGAATAAAAAGAAATGTCCATTGCTGGGATTCTAACCCAACCAAAAGAAGTCCGGAGATTCCATTAGACCACAATGGGGATCCTAAACCTTCAATGAAGGTTCTGATCAAAAAAACATCAACCTGAAGCATGAATTCTGACGCTCTCCCCACAGACGCTGCCTGACCTGCTGAGTGTTTCCAGCATTTTCTGTTTTTATTTCAGATGTCCAGCATCTTCGGAACATTTTTTTTTTCTCTATTGGGGATCTTTGGTTTGGGCCTCACACTTTCCAGTAGCCTGAATATTTACGGATGGGACAATGGCTGAACAGAATCAGGTTTGCTGCGGGCACCTTTGCATTTTGTTTTTACTTTCATTCTACTGAGGAAAACGTATGAGGATTTATTTAATTCCGTACCTACAGTGTGGCCTGATGTTTATTCTAAAAATATAAATATAATGAGAATAGTTTCTTCAGCTCGGCCAGCAGTAATCTGAACGGTCCGTGAACGCTACCTCGCTATTTGTTTTATTTTGCACAATTATTTATTTTTGTAACTTATTGTCATTTAAATGTCTTGCAGTGAAACAATAAATTTCATGACTTATCAGTGATAATAAATCTGATTCTGGTTCTGACTGAAAAATTTATTTCAAAGAAGGAATACTAAACAACTAAAGCTTCGAACTTAGCTTCTGCTGGGCATTCCCAATGTCACTTTGAACAATCAGACATGGAGTGAACGTTCTTTCTTGCTGCAGTTTATCTCAACTTGTTCACTCTTTGCCCCCTGAATGATGGATGATATGAGCTATAAATATCCAGAGGAAGCAAGCAAATGAGGAAGTCTCAATAACGCCCAGCGAGACCAAAAGTGATCCATCTGCCATTCAAGTTAACAAAAGGCTAAGTCTATAAGTGCTTTTATTAGCTATTTTTGTGTAGGAACTGCCTCATAGACATACAGAAGCTGAACATTTGATTGGCTACTGGTGATAAATCATATTCTTTTTCTGTGCTTGCATATTGAATTGTAGACCTTACCATCAAGTGATATTGAACTTGTTTTCCCAAATAGGAACTGCAGTTCAAATTCCAGGCATTAAGGTTTAAATTTAATGCTATCTTTATACTGACACTAATGAGCTGAGCACAATGGATTACTATCTTTTGATTTTATGTTCGATTAGCAGTGCAAATGAGATATTATCTTACACATATCAGTCTAGACATATTGACCACTAGAGCATCTACTATTTAATCTACCTTTACATTTCCGACGTTGGGGTTTTGGTCAAACAGAACCTTTCTGCCTTCACTTCCTGTATCTCAGGAGTATATTGAGGGACACTTGCAGGATATGCTAGAAATTCTTCCTGCTCTGCATCTCTTTCAGAAGTTACACTTGCTGAGAGCAGCTTTGGATTTCTTTGTGGGTTGACAAAGGTCACAGGCTAAAACCTGTAAAGGTCCTGGACCACTTGAGAAACAGCGGCTGCTCAGCTGTGTGAGAAACAATCCTTAGTCGAGCACGAGATCGAAGAGTGGCTGGAAACTGACCTGTTGCTCGAGCAGAATGAGAAGTCCAAAGGTGTGGTTTTCCAAACTTGGTTATCGTAATGGGTCTTGCCCAAAGCCCCAGTAAAATTCTCTTTACTTCTCAATTCTCCACACCCTTGGGGAGGTCCAGACTGACAGCTGGAGCCAAATGCAGGTTTAGATCCAATGCTCAAGCAAATACCTCAGCCAACCATTTGAGATCCTGTCTCGGAAGACAAATATTGGGTATTTTCTGAAATAAATTGTTGGCCTCACCATCAGGGAGTGTGTTAGGCTGCTGAGATATGTTCCTCTGGCAAGTACACCATAGTTGGAGGGAAGGGTGGAAGGTGTATCTCTGTGTATTGCTTTGTCATAGAAGCCTTTTCCATCACAGACATGTGATTGTGTGCATCATCCAGCCTCCAGGGGGCAGCACCAATGTGATGGAACAACTAAGCAAAGCCAACTCTGTTAAAACTTCATTTTATGCAGATTCCACATAATAGCTCTCTACCATTTTGCGGGATAGCCAATATCTTCTTAACATAGAACATAGAACAGTACAGTGCAGAAACAGGCCCTGTAGTACACAGTATCTGTGCAAACCATGATGCTAATTTAAACTGTACAACTGTCTACACCAGTCTGAATCCCTCCATTCCCAGCCTGCCCATCTCCTTGTGTAAACTGCCTCATAAACAAAGCTAAATTAACTGTTTCCACCACCTCCCTTGGCCGTAATTTCCAGGCACCTATCATTCTGTGTAAAAAAACTGTCATGCAATTTACCTTTGAACTTACCCTCCCTGTCACATTAAAATCCATGTCCTCCAGTAATTGTGTTGGCACATGGCCAAGTGGTTAAGGCGTTTGGGCAGTGATCTGAAGGTCACTAGTTCGAGCCTTGGCTGAGTTAGCGTGTTGTGTCCTTGAGCAAGGCACTGAACCACACATTGCTGTGCGATAACACTGGTGCCAAGTTGTATGGGTCCTAATGCACTTCCCTTGGACAACATTGGTGGCGTGGAGCAGGGAGACTTGCAGCTTGGGCAACTGCCGGTCTTCCATAAGAAAAACCTTGCCCAAGGGGCGAATCCATGGTCTATCGAGACTAACGGAGGCCTACACTACACCTCCAGTAACTGCTTTCCTATCCCAAGAAAAAGACTCCGACCAACTATCCTATCTATAATTCTCGTAATTTCCTAAACTCCTATCAGGTCTCTGGTCGGCCTGTAACACCCCAGACAAAACAATGCCCTTCTTATAACTAATACTCTTCAACATCCCGGTGAACCTCCAAAGCCTCCACATCCATTCTTAACATGAGGAACGGAGACAGGCTAGTCCCTATTGACATCAATGGAACTGTAGTCGTGAAGGTGAGTAGTTTCAAGTTCCTCGGTGTACACTTCACCGAGGATCTCACATATTGGCTGTGTGCACGACAGTACCTCTTTCACCTCAGATGGCTAAGGAAGCTCGGCATGAGTCCCCAGATCCTCAGGACTTTCTACACGGACACCATCGAGAGCATCCCGATTGGTTGTGTCACCGCCTGGTACGGCAACTGCACTACCCTCAATCGCAGGGCACCGTGGAGAGCAGTGTGGACAGCCCAGTGCATCTTTGGAAGTGTACTTTCTTCTATTTAAGACGTTTACAGTAGCAGGTGTGTAAAAAGGGCCCAGAGGATCATCAGGGACTCCAGCCACCCTAACTATAAACTGTTTCAGTTGCTACCATCTGACAAATGGTACTGCAGTGTAAAGGCCTGGACCAACAGGTACCGGGACAGCTTCTTTCACCAGGCTGTCAGACTGATCAACACACATTCATCCGATTGCATATCTTACTGTATATACATGTACACAAAACAATTATACATGCAATCTTAGTGCTTGGGCAATGTCCTCCCACATTTCCTCTCTTTATTGCTTGTACATAGCAACGGAGATGCAACATGAAGATTTTTATACCCTTGAATGTAAGATATAAAATAATCTTATCTGTGATACAACAACTGTACACAATATTCCAAATGTGGCTTGACCACGCTTTTGTACAACTGCAACATGACGTCCCAATTTTTTAATTAACAGCCTGACCAATGAAAGTGAACGTGCTGATTGTCAGTGGATTACAAAGTACTTTTGCTTCTGTAGGTGACTAATACAAGAGAGACTCATTTGTATATCCATTGAGTTTGTGTTGTGTGATAGCAGAAGGAAAGAAATGTCAACTTAACACCCCTTGAATCCTGCTCTCTGTCCACCTGGGTCTCCTCCCATGACAGGATGATTGTGTCAGGAAGCTGTTGTCGAGCATGCTGCTGAAGGAAGATTGCCAAACATGGCTGACCAGGGCCTCCATACTGGGAATGCTGGACCGGGAGAGGACACTGCGGCCGTTTTGCACGCTGTATAGGGGAATTTGGAGGATATGACTGAGGCAGTGGTGGTGGAACTCTTCTGAGACCTGTAGGTATGTCCATGTTTCAGAAAGGTAGAGATTACTGCTGTGCAGAGATCAAGTCTAGGGATACCAAAAGTTCTGCTTGTGGACTGAAGGTAAGGATGAGTTTCATCAGCGATCCTGTCTTCACTGAGTGAGAACTCCTGAGATACTGGAAAGGATCCATGTTTTCCTGGGATTCACCATGAACCGTTACTGCTCAAGGCAGTGTGGTGCAGCCGAGACCTGTCCTACCAATGTGTGTCAGACCATCTTCTTGTATCCTTGGTTTGGAGCTGGGCCTCTGGATGGAGGCCATTGCAAACACTGCTTGCGTTCTGCAGAATGCTGCTGAAATTTGGGTAATTGTAGTTCTGGAGTGTTGTTGTTGTAGGGCGAGTGTCCCCATAACACCTCGCAGTCAACAGATAATGAAATGCATT
Organism: Hypanus sabinus; assembly: GCF_030144855.1. Classification (NCBI taxonomy): domain Eukaryota; kingdom Metazoa; phylum Chordata; class Chondrichthyes; order Myliobatiformes; family Dasyatidae; genus Hypanus; species Hypanus sabinus. Next base: position 60,351,359 of record NC_082723.1, on the reverse strand, counting down.
TGCTTCTGAGGGTAACTGCATATTAATGTTCCCTTAGGGCCTGTGTTACAGGGCAACAGAAGAAAGGGAGTGTACCCTGAACAATTACAACACTCTGCTCCAGCTAGAGGTGCAGATGCTGGTTGTCCATTGATTTCGATGGTGATGATTGTGTTTGTGCAGCTCATCTGATGTGTGTTTGCAGTAACTGTAGAGGCATAGACGTTCACAGTGGGGACAAGGTAGTTATCCTGATTCTGTAGGAATGGCTGTGGCTGCTGCTCCCCTCTTCTTCTGGGTGGTCTCCAGGTCCACATGACATCTATCTTCTAAATTGCTTTGAGCAACTTTAACCGAGGTGCGCCAACTAGTTCTGTCTCATGCCCCGTGTTCCAGATGCCAGGGAGCAAGCCCACTATAAGCAATGCCGACCTTTACACGGTCCTTATTCTTTTTACAAGGTCCACTATGGTTTCTGCTTCCCCGTTCTGGCAGCCCAATCACTGTGGCCGTAGGAGCGCACAGTGAGGAGTCTTCTCGTAGGGTGGTGGCGCTCGTTTAAAAGGAGAGCTTCACCAGCATACGGCGTCATTCCGATGGCCCAATCACTGTGGTCGTAGGAGCGCACAGTGAGGAGTCTTCTCGCAGGTTGGTGGCGCTCATTTAAAAGGAGAGCTTCACCAGCATACGGCGTCATTCCGATGGCCCAATCACTGTGGCCTTAGGAGCGCACAGTGAGGAGGCTTCTCGCAGGTTGGTGGCTTCACCAGCATACGGCGTCATTCCGATGGCCCAATCAGCTGCAAGAGCAGTGCAGAAGGGAATAAATAAAAGTGCAGAAAAGACAAGAGGAGTGGCCATTGTTGGAGAGGGCCGGTGGTGAGACTGGCAGTGTCAGGCTTTGACTCAAAGGAGGCTTTGGCTCATAGGTTCTGGGCAGGTTATCCAGGTAAGTTTCTGTTAAGCTTCCCCTTTTCCTTTCTGTGTCGGGGTACTGAGTGTAGGTTAAATGGCCGTTGTGTGTTCTTCATACCAGATGTTGGAGTCGGGGTCTTCCAGGGAACTTCACCTATGTGAAGTGCAGCTCCTTGAAGATCATGTTAGGGATCTGGAGCAGCAGTTGGATGACCTTTGGCTTGTATGGGAGGGAGAGGAGATCATCGATTGGAGTTACAGGGAACTAGTCACCCCTAAGTTGCAGAGGGAGGGTATCTGGGTGACTGCCAGGAGAAGGAATGGGAAGGTGATAGACAGTTAGCACAGAGCACCCCTGCAGCGATTCCTCTCAATAATAAGTATATGACTTTGGATACTGTTGGGGGGGATGACCTCCCAGGGGAATGCCGCAAAGACTGGGAAAGAGGGAGAAGAGAGGAGCAGTGGTGATAACGAACTCAATAGTCAGGGGAACAAACAGGAGGTTCTGTGGAGGTGAATGGGTCACCCAGACAGTATGTTGCCTCCCAGGTCCCAGGGGTGCTTTGGATCATGACCACAGCATTTTGGAGGGGGAGGGAGAGCAGCCAGATGTCTTGGTACATATTGGTACCAATGACATAGGAAAGAAAAGCAAAGAGGTCCTGAAGAGAGAATTTCGAGACCTAGGCTGAAAGCTGAGAAGCTGGACATCCAAGATAGTAATTTCTGGATTGCTACCTGTGCCATGCACCAGTGAGGGTAGAAACAGGATAATTTGGCAGATAAATGCATGGCTGAGAAGCTGGTGCAGGGGGCAAAGCTTCAGGTTCTTGGATCAATGGGATCTCTTCTGGGGGAGGTATGGCCTGTACAAAAACTGTACTGGATTGGCTGTTATTTAATGCACCAGAGACGGTTAGGGAGCTTAAGGTAAAGGAACCCTTGGGAGTCAGTGATCACAATATGATTGGGTTCAACTTGAAATTCGATAGGGAGAAAGTAAAGTCTGACATAACAGTATTTCAGTAGAGTAATGGAGATTACAGTGGTATGAGAGAGGAAAGGGCCAAAGTAAATTGGAAGGAGATGCTGGCAGAGGTGATAGCAGAGCAGCAATAACTTGAGTTTCTGGGGAAAATGAGGAAGGTGCAGGATAGATATGTTCCAAAAACAAAGATACAGTCAAATGGCAAAATATTACAACTGTGGCTGACAAGGGAAGTCAAAGTTAATGCAAAAGCAGAAGAGAGAGCATACAGCAAAGCAAAAATTAGTGGGAAGATAGACAATTGGGAAGCTTTTAAAAGCTTACAGAAAGCAACTAAAATAATCATTAGGAGGGTAAAATGAAATATGAAATCAAGCTAGCGAACAATATCAAAGTAGATAGATAAAGCTTTTTCAAGTTTATAAAAAAAAGAGAGATGAGAATGGATATAGGAGCACTAGAAAATGAGGTTGGAGAAATAATAACGGGGGCCAAGGAAATGGCTGATGAACTAAATGAGTATTTTGTATTGGTCGTCACTGTGGAAGACACTAGCAGTTTGCCAGGTGTTGAGGGTGTGAGGGAAGAGATGTGAGTGCAGTTACTAATACAAGGAAGAAGGTTCTCAAAAATCTGAAAGACATAAAGATGTATAAGTCACCGGACCAGAGGAACTGCACCCTAGGGTTCTAAAAGGGGTAGTGGTAGAGATTGTAGAGGCATTAGTAATGATCTTTGAAGAATCATTGGACTCTGGCATGGTTCTGGAGGATTGGAAAAGTGGAAATGTCACTGAGAAAGCAGGGAGGCAGCAGAAAGGAAATTATGGACCAGTTAGCCTGAACACAGCGGTTGAGAAGATGTTGGAGTCAATCGTTAAAGGTGAGGTTATGGAGTACTTGGTGACACAGGACAAAATAGAACAGGGTCAGCATGGTTTCCTTAAGGGAAATTCTTGTCTGGCAAACCTGTTGGAATTCTTTGAGGAAATTACAAGTAGGAGGGATAAAGGGGATGCAGTGGATGTTGTATATTTGGATTCTCAGAAGGTCTTTGACAAGGTGCCAAATAGGAGGGTTCTTAGCAAGTTAAGAGCAGATGGTATTACAGGAAAGTTAGAGAACTGGCTGATTGGAAGTTGGCAGTGAGTGGGAATAAAAGAATCCTTTCTGTGGCTGCCAGTGACACAGGAGTCAGTGCTGGGACCGCTTCTTTTTGTGTTGTATATCAATAATTTAGATGATGGAATGGATGGCTTTGTTGCTAAGTTTGCAGATGATATAAATATTGGTGGAGGGGCAGTTAGTGTTGAAGAAACAGGAAGGCTGCAGAAGGACATAGACAAATTAGGAGAATGGGCAAGAGAGTGGCAAATGAAACACAATGTTGGAAAATGTCTGGTCATGCACTTTGGTAAAAGAAATAAAGTCCAGACTATTTTCTAAATGGGGAGAAAAATCCAAAAATCTGAGATGTAGATGAGCTTGGGAGTCATTGTGCAGAACACCCTGAATGTTAACTTGCAGTCTGAAATGGTGGTGAGGAAGGCAAATGCAATGTTAGCATTCATTTCAAGAGGTCTAAAATACGAGAGCAGGGATGTGATGCTGAGGCTTTGTAAGGTACTGGTGAGGCCTCACCTTGAGTATTGTGAACTGTTTTGGGCTCCTTATCTAAGAAAAGATGTGCTGGCATTGGGGAGGGTTCCGAGGAGTTTCACAGGGATAATTCTGGGAATGAAAGGGTTATCATACAAGGAATGTTTGATGGCTCTGGGCCTGTGCTTGCTGGAATTTAGAGAGAAGAGGGGGGATCTCATTGAAACATTTCGAATGTTGAAAGGCCTAGACAGAGTAGATGTGAAGATGGCGGGGGAGTCTAGGACTAGAGAGCACAGCCTCAGAATAGAGGGGCATACATTTAAAACAGAGATGCAGAGAGATTTCTTTATCTAGAGGGTGGTGAATTTGTGCAATTTGTTAGCACAGGCAGCTGTGGAGGCCAGGTTATTGGGTATATTTAAGGTGGAGATTGATTGGCCACAGCATCAAAGGTTATGGGGAGAAGGGTTCCATCCAGGGGTCAGTGCATCATCGAGACTGATTGCAAATTGCTCTCAATGTTTATGGTGCTGCATCCTGTCGGTATCAGGAAATGGTCAGGTTGCTTATGGATTCTTTCGGTGCATTTGGACGATGTACAGACAGAGAATTGATCTAATCAGGTGATGAATAGTCCAGCACTCCTACACAAATAGGTGAAAGTCTGCAAATCCAGACAACACACACAAAATACTCGACAGACCAGGCAGCATCTGTGGGCAAAAGTACAGATCCTTTGGCACTCCCACACAGATTCTTCTGTGCAGCTCGTCGTTAGTCAGCTTACTAAGTCCTGCAGTGATGGCGAGGGGCAAAGCACCAGTCGTAGTTGTAAACGGGCACGTCGGCGACCTGCGGACTCAGGTCAGTTGACTCTGGCCCCAGGACAGCAGAGGAAGTCAGCACGTTGCAGGTGACCGAGCAACCCTATTCGGGATCAGCCGTGCTCATACTCGGAGCTTTGAAGAGCATGAACCTCCATGGCATCTAAGATCTTCTATGTTCTTGGAGTCTGGCCATGCAAAGTAAACATTAGGTCTCTGTCCCATTTCATTCTGAGATTGGCCCGACAAGTTCTCTGTCCGGCGAGGTCTCTGGCAGGAGCTGGCAGTCCGCAAGTCATTGACCCTGAGGTTAGGCATAGAGTCAGTGTGATGAAAGCCAATTCCTTAAAGTCATAAAAGGTCATAGAATCATACCATGTTGAAACAGGCCCATTGTCCTATAATGTCCACTGACAGGACCCACCTGTTCTAACCTATTTGCCAGCACTTGATCCATAGCCTTTCATACTTCGGTAATTCAATGCCCATCAATATAATTGCTAACTGTTCTGAGAGAGCCTGTATCCACCAGCTCATTGGGTAGTGCGTTTCAGCTTCTAACAGGTGAAAAATTCTTCCCCAAGTCCGTTCTAAATCTCCTACTCTCGACTGAAACCTATTTAATCAAGGCAATGACGTATTAGGGAAAGTCAGCATAGCATTATGTCAGCGAGGTCTCACAAGTCTGAGTGAGTTTGTGAGGAGGTGACACAGATGAGTAATGAGGGCCCAGTAGTAGATGTTATCCACGTGGACTTCAGCAAAGCATTTGACAAAGTCCCTCATCATAGGCTAGTCCAGAAGGCTAAGACATATGGGATTCGGTGTGAGCTGTTCAGTTGGGTATAACATTGTCTTGGTCATAGAAGACAAAGTATTGTGGTGGAGGGAAATTTTCCTGACTGGCGGTCTGTGACCAGAGGTGCTCCGCAAGGGTAAGTGCCGTGCTCTTTATGATCTACTGTATAAATGATCTGGATGAAAATGTAGACATTCTCTCTCACTCTCTCATGTTGCCCTTTGCTATTTGTTTACTTATTGAATCTCTTGTGAATTTTTCTCACCATACCTGTCAAAGCTATCTCATGTCCATTTTTGCTGTCCTGATCTCTCTCCTGTGTACTCCGCCATCGCCAGATTCCTCAAGGGATTCCTTTAATCCCATCCGCCTATACCTGACATTTGCCTTCTTCTTTATCCTGACGAGAACCTCAATATTCCATATACAGCCAGTGTTGCCCTTCAGTCTATTTGGAACAGGCTGGTCCTGAACTCTCCCAACCTCACTTTTAAAAACCTTCCATTCGCAACACTCTCTTTTACCTGAAAGAAGCCTCTCCCAACCAGCCTTTGCCTGTTCCCGACTCTAGCCATCAGAACTAGTTCCACTCTAGCTTAGGGCTTTAACTTGTGGATCAGTCCTATCGTTTCCATAACTATTATAAAGGTAATAGAACTATAGTCACGGTCCGAAAGTACTCCCCCACTGACACCTTAGAGACGTGCCCAGCCTCACTTCCCGAAAGATCAGGTATTGCTCCCTCTTTAGTAGGGCCATCTACCTATTGTTTGACAAAATTCTCTTGCTCACACCTAACACTTAGCAAATTCTACCCAATTCAATCCAGTAAAGATTAGAGGAGTTTAAATCATCTACTGTTGCAACCTTATTATTGTTGCACCTACCTGCAGTTTTCCCATATAATTGCTTTTTTTAAAATTTCCTATTCGTATTTCTAATCTACACTCTTATAGCCTCACTGGGCATATCACCAGGAATTTCCTCCCTAAACACTTCTCTGATATTCGCTCTAATCAAAAATGCAGCTCCTCTCCTCCCTTCTCTTGCAACACCTCTTTCACACCTGTACCATTCCTCCCTAAACACTGCTCTGGTATTCACTCTAATCAAAATGCAGCTCCTCACCTCCTCTCTCTCACCACACCTCTTTCATAGCTGCAGATACCGAACTACAGACCTGCCCCTCCTTCAACCATGTTTCAGTATTATCTTAGATCCATATACTTTTCCATGCTCTGAGTTCATCTGCTTTACCTGTCAGGCATCTTGCATTAAAATAATTCGAGTTTAGTTTCTCTGACCTTCCTCACTCCCTGTCCTGCTCCTGATTGTCCTGTCTACTGAACTCTTAGAACACAGAACATAGAACTTTGCAGGCCCTTCAAACCATAAAGTTGTGCTGAATTTTTAACCTACTCCATGATCAATCCTACCCTTCCTTCCACACATAGCCCTCCATTTTTCTTTCATTCCTGTGCCTATCTAAGAGACTTTTAAATGCCCCCAATGTACCTGCCTCCACTACCACCCCAGCAGTATGTTCCATGCACCTCCCACTCTCTGGGTTTAAAAAGTATTCCTCACTGTACCTTCCCTCAATCATCTTATAATTATATCCTTTTATATTATACCCCCCCACCCCAATCCGGGCAGCATCCTGGTAAATCTCCTCTCTAAAACTTCTATGCCCTCCCTAGATAAAGGCAACCGGAACTGAACACAATTCTCCAGGCAAACACGAGGAAATCTGCAGATGCTGGAAATTCAAGCAACAGACACAAAATGCTGGTGGAACACAGCAGGCCAGGCAGCATCTATAAGGAGAAGCACTGTCGACGTTTCGGGCCGAGTCCCTTCGTTAGGACTAACTGAAAGTAGTAAGAGATTTACTACTAGAGTAGTAAGAAAGTAGAAAGATAGTAAGAGATTTGAAAGTAGGAGGGGAAATGCAAACTGATAGGAGAAGACTGGAGGGGGTGGGGTGAAGCTGAGAGTCAGAAAGGTGATTGGCAAAAGGGATACAGAGCTGGAGAAGGGAAAGGATCATGGGTTGGGGGGCATAGGGAGAAAGAAAGGGGGAGGGGAGCACCAGAGGGAGATGGAGAACGGGCAAAGTGATGGGCAGAAAGAGAGAAAAAAAAGAGGGGGAAAAAGAACTAAATATATCAGGTATGGGGTAAGAAGGGGAGGAGGTGAGTTAACGGAAGTTAGAGAAGTCAATGTTCATGCCATCAGGTTGGAGGCTCCAAGTGTGGTTCAATCAGAGTTTTATAGAGCTGCAACATTACCTCATGATTTCTGAATGCAATGCCCCGACTAATGAAGGCCAACCCACCATATGCCTTGCCTTGATGCAATCTCACTGGTTCTCCACTCAGTCTTGGACTACCTGTATAACAGCAATGTCTACATCAGCCTGCTGTTTATTGATTACAGCTTAGCATTCAACCACCCTACCCTCAGTACATAATCAAAAAACTTCAGAACCTAGCCCTCTACATATCTCCTCCTCGCTGACAACCAACACAGATATACATCAAGGATGCATGCCTAGCCCACTGCTCTACTCTCTCTACACCCATGGCTAGGCACAGCTCAAACACGATCAATAAACTTACTGATAACAGAACTGTTGTTGCCAGAACCTCAGATGGTGCTGAGGAAAAGTACAGGAGTGAAATAGATCAGCTCGTTAAGTGGTTTCATAACAACCTTGCACTCAATGTCAGCAAGGCCAAGGAATTGATGGTAGACTTCAGGAAGGGGAAGGTGAAGGAATACACACTTGTCCTCATTGAGGGGTCAGTCGTGGACAGGGTGAGCAGTTTCAAGTTCCTGAGTGTCAACGTGTCTGAAGATCTTTCCTCGGCCCAACGTATTGATGCAATTACCAAGACGGCGCTGCAGCAGCTATATTTCATTAGGAGCTTGAAGCAATATAAGATGTCACCAAAAACTCCAGCAAATTTCGACAGATGATTCAGGGAGATGATTCTAACTAGTTGCATCACCATCTTGGTATGGAGGGATCACGGCACAGGATTGACCAAAGCAGCAGAGGGTTGCAAACTCTGCCAGATCCATCAGGGGCACCAACCTCCCTGGCACCGAGGGCACTTTCAAAAGGGGATGCCTCAAAAAGGTGGCATCCATCATTATAGGCCCCATCACCAAGGAAATACCCTCTTTTCTTTGCCAGCATCTGGAAGGAGGTACAGGAGCTTGAAGACACGCACTCAACATTTTAGGAACAGCTTCTTTTCCTCCACAATCAGATATCTGAATGGGCAATGAACCCCATGAATGCTACCACATTATTTTTCCTCTCTATTGGCACTATTTATATCATTTTTATACATACATATATATATACACACATATACGGCATATATTTCTTGTAATCTATGGTTTGTTTGTTATATATTGCACTGTACTGCTGCCACAGAACATTGAATTTCATGACATGTCAGTGATATTAATCCTGATTCTGAGATGGTGCTGATGACAAAAGAGTACTTGATACATTTGTATGGATTTATTCCTATTTTGCTCTTCGGAAGCATTCAGTAACCATACAAACTTAAGGATTAATGTCTGGTTTAAGTTGTTATTCAATGGAATAGCAAGAGACCATAGTATTTTATGTTAGGTTCCACAGGCTGTATCTATTATTATGATGTGCTTTATACAGGAACAAATACCTGGACACAACCTCCACTCCGTGCACTGTGTTGGCACTTTCTAATCAGATTCTGAAACACAGTGGTATTCAATTCAATGGAACTGATCGTCAGATTCAGATTCACAATTATTTATCAGTTGTACATGGACACATGCAGAGAAATGCATGGTGTGTGTTAATAACCAACACCAAGGGTGCGATGTGAACAGCTCGCGAGTGTTGCTGCACATCCTGCTGCCAACGTAACAAGCTCACAGGGTTCAACACAGCAAGAGCACACACAGCACAGAATGGCACAAGCAGCAACCATAACAGCAACAGAACAGGACAGCAACAAGCCCCTTCCCCACTCCCACTTTCTCCCCCATACCGGTCTCCAACCCTAGTACAGGCCTCCAGTTCTTGGCCGCAGACTCTCAAACTTGCAGACATCAGGTCCCCATTCACCATTCTCTAACTCAGACCTCAGACTTTCAGACATTGACCTTCCAAACTGCATTCTCTAACTCAGACCACCAGACTTTCAGACATTGACCCTCCAAACTCCATTCTCTAACTCAGATCCCCAGACTTTCAGACATTGACCCTCCAAACTCTTATTCTCTAACTCAGACCCCCAGACTTTCAGACATTGACCCTCCAAACTCCATTCTCTAACTCAGATCCCCAGACTTTCAGACATTGACCCTCCAAACTCCATTCTCTAACTCAGACCCCCAGACTTTCAGACATTGACCCTCCAAACTCCATTCTCTAACTCAGACCCCCAGACTTTCAGACATTGACCCTCCAAACTCCATTCTCTAACTCAGACCCCCAGACTTTCAGACATTGACCCTCCAAACTCCATTCTCTAACTCAGACTCCCAGACTTTCAGACATTGACCCTCCAAACTCCATTCTCTAACTCAGACCCCCAGACTTTCAGACATTGACCCTCCAAACTCCATTCTCTAACTCAGACCCCCAGACTTTCAGACATTGACCCTCCAAACTCCATTCTCTAACTCAGACCCCCAGACTTTCACACTTTGGGCCTCCAACTTCTATTCTCTGTCCAGATTCCCAGACTTGCAGACATTGGCCCTTCAACCTCCTGTCTCTGGCCTAGACTTGCCCACTACCTCCATTCTCACCAAGCTCTGGACTTCAACCTTTGGTCCTGCCCTCTGGACTTCACCGATCTCTGAGTATCAACCCCAGAACTCACCAATCACAGGCTTTACCTTTGGCTCTGGACCCAAGGACTCGCCATGGGTTTTAACTTCAGATCTTGACCAAGCTGACCACCGGAATCGTTGACCTACCAGTACAGAGCATCTCGGGCCTTGATATCTGGACTTGCACAGATTTCTGATCCCAGTGGCCTGGGGGCCAGGGAGATGGTCAGCTCAGTGCTGGAAACTCAACTTTCAGCTTAGTTGCATGAAGTGAGATGCAGAAAGTTTAAAGGAGATCTATGAGACACTTTTACACTTTGCATGGAGAATGACAGTGCCTGGAACTAGCTGCCAAGAGTGGTGGTTGAAGCAGTTATGCTAGCAATCTTTATGTGGCACATAGACAGGCACGTGAACAGGCAAGGGATGGTAGGGCATCGGCCATGTGCTGGCAGACGGGTTTGGTTTAGATTTGTATCATGGCTGGCATAGGCATGGTGAGCCAAAAGGCCTGATCCTGTGCTGAACTGTTCCATGTTCCTGTTGGATCCCGCAGCCTTCCCCCAGGCCCCCACGTGAAAGATGGCGAGACCTGGCTACAATCCCCACCACCGATCACCGGCAAAGATTGTCTCTATTTGCTGCGTGTACAGCGAAGCATGCAGTGAAATGCGTCGTTTGTGTCAACGACCAACATCGTGTGCTGGGGGCAGCCCGCAAGCAGCACCGTGCTTCTGGCATCAACATAGCATGCCCACAACTTACTACTCATTGTCAGAATGGGGGAGTGTTATGCTTTGGAATTCCAGAAACTAATTGAAAGAAAGTACATGGGAGTTCAGGATTAAAGTGTGTCTATTTCATTTTACTTTAGTACGGTGCACACCTATGACATGGTGGTGTAATGACGTATGCCGTTCATGTACCACTTACATATAATTAGTAATGAATTAAGTAAACAAGCAAAGAATACTTAATCAAAGAATGTATTTACAATATTACTGAAATGTTAAGTCCACAACTGGGAGGGAACTGGAGCTCCTGAAGGAAACCAAGCAGTCACAGGGAAAATGTTCAAAGTCTTTACAGGCAGTGGTGGCAATTGAAGCCTGAATTGATCGCTGGGGCTGTAAAGTGTTATGTGAAAATGCTATGCTCCTGTTCCACCCTAGATAAACTTATGACTGGTCTTCTACATTGCGTGCCATGGTTTGGTCTGACCTATCCATCTCCGACTTGATTGGACATCCAACACTGGATCCACAGCTTGTCTCATCTGCTCCCTTGTGGAACAAACTTGGACTTAGCTACGACTCCTCTGTCTGAGCTCAGCACGGCACAGCGAGGAAAGGTAGATGTAAAAGGTCTTTGCAGCAGAACTGCCACTGAATTCTGGTGCACCCATAGCAACAGTGCATCGACCTCTCCCGGGGTGACCATCTTGCCCTAAACAATGAATAAGTGGGAATCATTTACATTTTTAAAGTATTTTTTTCCAGTTGCAGAAAAGTCAATACCAGTGTTGAGATTATGAATCTGAAATATCATCCCTTCCTTCATCTCCAATTACAGAAAGGATATTAATAAGGTTGAAAGTTTGCAGAGAAGCTTTACAAGGATGTTGCTGGGACTTGAGAAACTGAGTTGCAGAGAAGGGTCGAATACGTTAGGACTTTATTCCCTGGAGCGTAGAAGAATGAGAGGAGATTTGATAGAGGTGTATAAAATTATGATGGGTACAGATAGAGTGAATGCAAGCAGGCTTTTTCCACTGAGGCTAGGGGAGAAAAAGATAGAGGGCATGGGTTAAGGGTGAAAGGGGAAAAGTTTAAAGGGAACTTTGGGGGGGTGTTTCTTCACACAGAGAGTGGTGGGAGTGTGGAATGAGCTGCCAGATGAAGTGGTAAGTGCAGGCTGACTTTTGACATTTAAGAAAAACTTGGACAGGTACATGGATGAGAGGTGTATGGAGGGATATGGTCCAGGTGGAGGTCAGTGGGACTTGGCAGAAAAATGGTTTGGCACAGCAAAGAAGGGCCGAAGGGCCTGTTTCTGTGCTGTAATGTTCTATGGTTCTATGGTTCCTCCACAGACTTTAGGAAGGCAGAAGAGGCCATGAAATATCCTTGACAGTAAGATTAGACCATAAGACCATAAGACTGTAAGACATAAGAGCAGAATTAGGCCATTCAGCCCATCAAGTCCGCTCTGCCATTCAACCATGGCTGATTTATTTTCCTTCTCGGCCCCATTTGCCTGCTTTATCCCAGTAACCTGATCAAGAACTATGAACTTCCACTTAATATTTACTGCCATTTCTTCCTTACTGTTTTTAAGGTTAATCCCAAAATATTTAATATATATTGGGGCAAGAGAGTGTCTTGAGAATGAGTAGATTCCACTAGGGATCAAAGGGTTAATCTATGTGCACAGGCAAGTGATGTGGATGAGGTTCTATATGATCAGTCCTCATCTGTGCTCACCAAGGAGAAAGACATGGAAGATCAAAGGTTCAAAGTTTCATTTATTATCAAAGCACGTATCCACACACACCTCTGAAATTCGTCTTCTCCAGATAGCCACGAAACAAGAAAAGAACATGAAAGTCATTCAGAGAGAAACATCAAACCCTAACCCGTACCGAAAAGAATGGTATCCTGATCATCAACCCCTCTTTCCACGCACAGCATGGAACAGGAACATTGACCCCCAAAGAGCAACCCCCACCCTGCACAAAAAACTAACAGAACATCAATGCCTCCGCTCTAACAACAAAATGGAAAAGGAACAGGTGATAAAAAGGAACAGAGTATAAAAACCATAAGTCTGAAAAAGTCCACAGTCTATAAACACAATAGTCCAATCTATAAAAGTAGAACTGCAATACCATCCCACGATATCAAAGGTTTCAAAGGTACGTTTAATGTCAGAGAAATGTATACAATATACATCCTGAGATGCAACCATCCATGAAAACAGAGGAGTGCCCCCAAAGAATGAATGACAGCTAAATGTTAGAACCACAAAGTCCCCCCAAACAGCTCCCCCTCCCGCGCATAAGTGGCAGGAAGCAACGATCCTCCCTCCCCCCACCAGCAAAAAAGTGCTCCCCCCACCAACAAGCACTCAAGTGTGCAGCAAAGCAACAGCAAAGACACAGACTTGCAGTACTCCGAAGATTACTCGTTCACCCGGTATTCGACATACCACAGGCTCTCTCTCTCCCAAATAAGGGAGAAAGAGGTGTCTCTGTTTCACAGCGAGAGGGGAGAAATAACAAACAACTCACTGGTTTATGGTGTTAAAAGTCCATTGTGTCGTCTTTTCCGAGCTCTGTGCCCAAAAGATCTCAGGTCTCTGGGCACACAGGCGTGGGTCTTCTGACTCCCATGACACACCGATCTCCGGCCAGGACACCGACCGTCAAATCGCCTGACTCCAGAGCCATGAAATCTCAGACTTCCGAAGGCGAGCAAAGCTTTTAGGCTGCGCCCTTGGCATATTGAATAAAGACCAGTTGTGAAACACTGAGGGTGGTTCCCATTCCGGCTAAGAACCGAAGTCAGTGTGTATCTCCAGGTCAGGGTCTTCAAAAGAATCCTGAAAAGGAAAAATAGAGATATTAAAGATGGAAATAGAGCTGTTTCCAAAGGTGCAAGCAAAGGAGTCGCAGTTAGGAACCGTTGTCTCCTCCTAAGCTCCTCTCCTTAGTTCATCGAAAGAGAGGGGAAGTATATGAGGCACAGAGGCCTACCCACCTGCCACAGTGAGCCACACAGCAATAGGCCGCTCTCAGAATCCTTCTCCAGCAGTCAACAAAAGGAAGGCAGTCAGCCTTCTGCATTCACCTTGATGTCTCAATCTTCCTCGACGCTTTAATCAGTGATTAATGGGCTCTTTAAGAGTCGAAGATTGGCTCGAAGTTCCTTCACATCAAGGCAGTCTGAGTACACACTCGCTCCCCAAAATTTTCTCGGAGCCAGCAAAGCGCTGGATCACTCAAACAATCTCCAATCTGTAAATCGCAGGCTCTAAGAGTCCAGGGACACAAAAATACAACTGCAGATGCTGTGGATCAAAGGATACGTACACAACACTGGAAGAACTCAGCAGGTCAGGCAGCATCCATGAGAAAAGAGTAGCCAACATTTTGGGCCGAGACCCTTCATCAGGAATGGGGGGGGGGGAAGAGAGGGCTGAAGCCCAGTAATAGAGATAGGGGAGGAGGGAGGGCCTAGAAGCGCCAGGTGGAAAACCAATCCGAGGAAAGATAAAGGGGGGAGGGGGAGGGGATAAGCATGAAAGAACTGTAGAGATAAAGAAGCAGAAAATTGAAAGGGTAGAGAGGCAGAGAGGGACCTAGGATAGGGGGAGGGGGAGGGAATTACTGGAAATTGGAGAATTCAATGTTCATACAACCAGTCCAGGGACTTAAGGTGAGAAACAGATGTAAAAGAAGTGAAAAGGCTATTTTTGTGAACTATCTGAAGAAGTTGATTGAGCGAGTTTTGCAGGCTGGTGCCTGATACAGATACCTTTGCCTTGACCAAAGATACAGAGTTAAGCGAAGGAAACATGGATTATCAGTACTAAGAAGAAACGTGTGTTAGATGTCAGGGGATGTGTAAGGGTTGATAAATCCCAGGACCATATGAGATCTGTCCCGAGGAAAGCAAGGAGGAAATAGCTGGAGTTCTGAGGGGGAGTTTTGTATCTTCCTTTGTCACAGGGGAGGTACCAGAAGGCTGAGAGATAGCTGGTGTTATTCCTTTATTTCAGAGGAGATGCAACGATAACTACAGGCCAGTGTGTGTTGTGTTATTAGTAGGGGAATGAGTGAAGAAAATCCTAATCCTTAGGTTTTGGATTTCTGTATATTTGGAAAAGCAGAGACTGATCAGGGGTAATCAGCATGCTTTCATGCAGCGGTAGTCCTGCCTCATTAATTTCCTTGATCTTTTTTTTCACTTGAGGAGACAGCTATAAAGATTGATGAAGGCAGGTTGGTAGAGGTTGTTTACAGACTTGAGTAAGAAAATTGACAAGGTCCCACATGTTAGGCTGACCCAGGAGGTTAAGGCACATGGGATTCAAGGCAAGCTGGCTAATTAGATCCAAAATTGACTTGGTGACAGGAGGCAGAGTGTAATGGATGATGAAAGCCTTTCTGATTAGAAGTCTGTGACCAGTGATGTACCACAGGGACTGGTGCGGGGTCATTTGCTATTTGTTAATGACTTGGATGTGAACGTAAGATAAATTATAGGTTTGCAGATGCATCAGAAACTGCTTGTGTTGTAGAGAGAGAGAGAGGAAGGTCACTTAAGGCTGCAGCAGCGTATCGATCAGATGGAAATTTGGTTGGACATTAATTCCTACAAGTACAAGGTAGTGCATTTTGGAGGCAAATAGTGATAGGGCATTTACAGTAAATGGTAGGTCACTAAGGAATGTGACGAACAGAGAGCCCTTGGACTTTAAGTCTATAGTTCAAAGGTCAAAGACTACATTTATCATCAAAGTATATATACATTATACAACCTTGAGACTTACCTCCTTGCAGGCAGCTATAGAACAAGAAACCTAAAAGAACCCGTGAAAAAAAGGGTGGACGAACACCCAATGATGACCAGAGAGAGAGAGAGAGAGAAATAAAAAACAAAATGTGCAAACAATAACGATAAGCGTTTAGAACGACAGTGAGTCTGTAGACATGAAGCTCGGAGAAGGACACAGCCACACCCTCAGTGCGGGGCAGTGAGCAGAACTGGCCCAACACCTTGCCTTTTCAATCCAGTTGGCCCGGCATTTAAGTCATCCTAACATCAGGTTGTTCCTCGCTCTAGGGCCCAGCCCTGTCACTCTGGGCGTGGACCCCACTGCCATATTTCCACCCGTACCTGGCCTTTCCGAATTGGCCTGGCACTTAGGATGATCAAGCTTTGCTCTTGCTTTAGGTGGACAGGCCACAGAACGTCCTCTCCTCTGCTCCCACTTTGCTCCACTCGCCCTGACTACGCCTCGTACCTGCACGCACCAACCCTCAACTCAGCCTCGCCTTCACTCACTTCTTCATTGTTTGCCGTGATCATTTACCATAATTTTTCACAAAAAAAGTGTTATTACTGAAGCATGTAGTTGTAGTTCTTGTTTTGTTAACCATCAGTAAGCTGTTGCCTTCCTTCAACAGTGCCGCCTTAAACTGGGGAAAAAATATATGCTGTAGTTTCCTAAAAGTTGCAAGGTTGTTGATAAAGAGATGAGGGAGGAATATGGCTGCTGAAGTCGGTCACAATCACTATACCTATGACACTGACAGGGAAGGCAATGGACGATGTAGATCAATGGCATGTGGCCAAGTGGTTAAGGCTTTGGGCTGGTGATCTGAAGGTCGTTAGTTCGAGCCTCAGCCGAGGCAGTGTGTGTGTCCTTGAGCAAGGCACTTAACCACACATTGCTCCTGCACGTTTATAACCCAGTGGTGGCGGCTGGTGCAGTATGGACAAGACAAGACCCTTGGTAAAAAGGATTAGTACACGTTTGAACGGACATGCTGGCCTGTTTCTGAGCTGTACAGCTCTGCAATTCTACTGCATAATCAATGTCAAAACCCTACTGACCCCAGGCATTCTCTCTTCTCCCACCTCCCACTGGGCAGAAGATACAAATGTCTGAAAGCATGCATTGGCAGGACTGATGACAGCTTCTACCACATAAGACAATTGAGTTGTTCCCTAGTATGATAAGATGGATTCTCGACATCACTGTGTACCTCGTTGTGATCTTGAACCTTGTTGTCTGCCTGTACAGTGCTTTCATAGAATCTGCTGCACTTTATTTTGCATCTGTTACTGTTCTACCTCAGTGCACTGTGTAATGATTTGATGCGCATTAACAGTGTGCAGGGCAAGCTTTTCACTGCACCTTGGTACGGCTGACAATAATGAACAGGTTCCAGTTCCAGTATTTGCCATCTATGTCTTGATCACAAAATCAAAGTCGAGTTTGTTGTCATCTGTAAAAGTACATGTATGTGGAGGAGCAATGAAAAACTTCCTGTATATACAGCAGCATCATAGACACATCGCAATGTATAACCAGCATTCACAAGAAAAACATCGGATAAGCATAAATTGTGTCTATGCACTGGGCCCAGGACAGAACATCCAAAATGTCAATGATATGTTAATACTGCAACAGGTCTGTGATCTAATTGGGTCTCCACTCTGCTCTGGAGCACGGAGACAACAGCAAAGTATACATCAGGTTGCTCTTTATCTATTACTGCTTCGCATTCAACACCGTCATTCCCTCAGTAATAATCAGCAAGTTCCAAAAGCTGGACCTCCGTATCCCCCTCTGCCACTAGATCCTTGACTTCCTTGTCCGGAGACCGCACTGAGCATGAATTGAAAATAATAGCTTATCCTCGCTGAGTATCAGCACTAGTGCACCTCAAGACCAACTCTATATCTCTACTCATGACTGCGTGACCAAGCACCCTTCAAACACCATCTATAAATTCACCGATGGCGCCACTGTTGGTAGAATACCAGTTGGCGATGAGGGGGCACACAGGAGTGAAATGCAGCAGATCGGCTGCTGGAGTGGTGCTGCAATAACAACCTTGCCATCAATGTCAGCAAGACCAAGGAACTGATTGTGGACTTCAGGGAGGGGAAGGCAGGAGAACGCAAAGTCCTCATTGGGTGAGGGGTGGTCAGTGACGGAAAGGATGAGCAGCTTTAAGTTTCTGGCTATCAGCATCTCAGAGGATCTATCCTGGGCCCAACACATTGATGCAATCACTAAGAAGGCGTGCCAGCAGCTTTACTTCTGTAGGAGTCTGAGGAGATTGGGTATGTCACTAAATTTTTAGATATGTGGTGCAGAGCCTTCTGACTGGTTGCATCGCAAGTGGGTATGGAGCCCCCAGTGCACAGGAACGCATAAGGCTGCAGAGGGTTGTAGACTGGGCCAACTCCAATGTGGACACAGGCTTCCCTGTCATCAAGGACATCTTCAAGAGGTGGCACCTCAAGAAGGTGGCATCTTTTATTAAGGACCTTCACCATCGGGTCATGCCCTCTTTATGTTACTGCAACTGGGGAGGAAGTACAGGAACCCCACGATCCCATTGTGAATGCTTCAGGAACAGTTCCTTCCCTTCTGTCATCAGATTTCTGAATGGTTCATGGCCCCATGAACAATACCTCATTATTTATTTTCTGCATTTTTAAAATTTTGTCACTTATGTTTTCATCTTGCTCTCAATTGCTGCTGCAAAAGGACAGATTTCATGACATATGTCAGTAATATAAACCTAATTTTGAGTCTGACCCACCACAAGAGATAGTCAGTATGAATTCCGTGTGGGTAACCCACCTCCTAATTCCCCAAGGCCTGTTTGCCACCTGTACAGCTCCAGTCAGGAGTGCGGTGGGGTCCTCTCTGCTTGCCTGGATGGCAAACGCTGCAGCTTCAACAATGTGTAAGAAGCTCAGCGTTATCCTGAACATAGCAACCCACCTTCTAGTCACCCTTCCCACAACCATACACTGACACACAGCAGCAGCAGTTTGTACTGTCTACAGAACGGACGGCAGGATCTCACCAAGCCTCCTCAGACAGCACCTTCCAAACCCACCACATCTCCCAGCTAGAAAGACGAGGAAAAGCATTGAAGACCACCACGTGATGTTGCTCCCCAAGCCGCACACAGTCATACCAGTGCCCAAGAAGAGCAGGGTGAGTTGCCTTAATGACTATCACCCAGTAGCACTCATATGTATGGTGATGAAATGCTTTGAGAAGTTGGTCATGGCTAAAATCAATGTCTGACTCAGCAAGGACCTGGACCCACTGCAGCTCCCCTATCATCACAATAGGTCTACAGCAGATGCGATCTCATTGGCTCTTCATGTGGCCTTGGACCCCTGGAGAATACTAATAGCTATGTCAGGCTGGTGTCTATTGACTACAGCTCAGTGTTTAACACACTCATTCCGACAGGTCTGATCAAAAAGCTTCAGAACCTGGGCCTCTGTACCTCCCTCTGCAACTGGATCCTTGGCTTTCTCACCATAAGACCACAGTCGATGCAGATTGGAAATAACATCTCTGCTTTGCTGGTAATCAACACAGGCACACCTCAAGGACGAGTGCTTAGCCCACTCCTCCACTCTCTCTACACCCACGACTGTGTAGCTAGCGACAGTTCAAATGCTGTTGGCACAACTATTGTTGGTAGAATTTCAGATGGTGATGAGACGGTGTAAAGGACTGAGGTAGACCAGCTGTTTGAGTGGTGTTGCAGTAACAACCTTGCACTCAATGTCAGTAAGACCAAAGAACTAATTGTAGACTTCAGAAATGGTAAAATGAGGGAACACACACCAGTCCTCATAAATAATTCAAAAGTGAAAAGGGTGAACAAAATCCAATTCCTGGTTGTCAATATACTGTATCTGAGGATCAGTCCTGGGCCCAACAGGACCCAGCTACGTTTCATTAGGCGCCTGAGGAGATTTGGTATGTCACCAAAGACACTCACAGATTTCTACAGATGTATTGTGGAGAGCACTCAAAATGGTTGTATCACTGTCTGATATGGTGGGGGGGGGGGGGGGGGCGGGGGAGTCTCCGCACAGGATTGGAATAAGCTGCAGAAAGCTGTGAACTCAGTCAGCTCCACCACCTAGCACTCAGGTCATCTTCAAGGAGCAGCCATCATTAAGAACTCCCATCACCCAGAACCTGCCCTTTTCTCACTGCCACCATCAGGGAGGGGGTACAGGAGCCTGAAGACACACACTCAGCGATTCAGGAACAGCTTCTTCCCCTCTGCCATCAGGGAGGAGGTACAGGAGCCTGAAGACACACACTCAGCGATTCAGGAACAGCTTCTTCCCCTCTGCCATCAGGGAGGAGGTACAGGAGCCTGAAGGCACACACTCAGCGATTCAGGAACAGCTTCTTTCCCTCTGCCATCAGGGAGGAGGTACAGGAGCCTGAAGACACACACTCAGCGATTCAGGAACAGCTTCTTCCCCTCTGCCATCAGATCTGTGAATGGACGTTAAACACATGAACACTACCTCACTACTTTTCTTTATACTACTTATTTGACTATTTTATATATATACTTACTGCAATTCTGTTTTTATTATTATGTATTGCAATGTCCTGCTGCTGCATGACACCAAGTTTCACAACATCTGCCTGGTGATATTAAACCAGATTCTGATTCAGATTCTAGTGTGTAGGTGAGTGGTAGAATGAGAACATTGATTGTAATCAATGAGAATTAAAAATGAGATTAATGTAGGGTTAATCAGTGTGGACTTGAAAGAGGAGATTTACTAGAACGTTACCTGGGTTTCAGCACCTAAGTTACAGAGATAGGTTGAACAAGTTAGGTGTTTATTCTTTGGAGCGTAGAAGGTTGAGGGGGGACTTGATAGAGGAATTTAAAATTATGAGGGGGATAGATAGAGTTGACGTGGATAGGCTTTTTCCATTGAGAGTAGGGGAGATTTAAACAAGAGGACATGAGTTGAGAGTTAAGGGGCAGAAGTTTAGGGGTAACACAAGGGGGGAACTTCTTTACTCAGAGAGTGGTAGCTTTGTGGAATGAGCTTCCAGTAGAAGTGGTAGAGGCAGGTTCAATATTGTCATTTGAAGTAAAGTTGGATAGGTATATGTGAGGCGCCATCAATAACTCTCGGAGAAGTGAGGCTAGATATAGGCTTTTATTAGCTGGAAGAAAGCACTGTCAACAGCAAGAGACCATCACACAACATCCTGGAGGAATGGAGGATTATGGGCTGAGTGCAGTTCGGTGGGATTAGGTGAGAGTAAGCGTTTGGCACAGACTAGAAGGGCCGATTTGGCCTGTTTCCGTGCTGTAATTGTTATATGGTTATATATATATATATGGGTATCCCTTCACTTCTTCCTGCTCTGGTCTCCTTGGAAAAGGCTTTGTGTTCTCTGTCTGGGCAGTTCAACATGATACTCTGATGATATTCCATCTGTCTGCACACTTTTAAGCTACTTTGATAGCTAGAGATATTCAAAGTGTATTCAAATATCTAAGAAAAACAACCAGGAGCAGATTGTGAATTGGTCTGAAAATACAGATGTTCTTCTGTAGATATGTGTTTTTGAAGGCCTCTTACCTTGTGTTATTACAAGAACAGCTCTGTGAGCAGTGATATGCTGTGTCCTACAATTAATTTTGATGTTATCACCTCAGGTAGTCAGCACTTATTTGAAGCTGGTTGAATTGACACCAACTGGAACCAATCCAAGTTATTAATAACCACATGCTGTGCTGAAAGGAAAGATCGGTTCTTGCAGAAGTTAACTACACCTCTCTTAGCTCCCATCAAACCACATCAGCACAGTTTGGTCTTTGCGTCAGTTCCCTGTGGTGATGTTGACATTACTTTATCTAAATCCTCAGAAAAAGCAATCACTGACTTCGCAGGTTCCCAGCCTCACTCTCGCTGAGGGATTTGATGTTTCCTTACTGCTTGTTGAGAATATTGCAAAGTAAGTTTGTCTCTGGCCTGGGCTCTCTCAGGAGTCCAGAGTTAAATTATTATTAGTATGTCTTGATGCAGTATTTGACTTTAAACTTGGCTTTTGACTCAATACTTTACCCCATCAACAAGGTCAGTTCTTCCACCAATATGCATCTGAAAGCCTCACCCATGCCCTGTATCACCAAGTTTCCTGACGGCCTATCACAACCTAGAGGCTGTCTTAATATTGAGTTTATAGTTATATGCACATACTTGTACAACAAGTGTTGTTTTATTTGGAGTGAATACCTGATAGAAGTTTATAAATTATGGGAGGCATTGAAAGTGTTCTACTGTGAATTCCGTAAGCAAATGAATCTTAGGGTGGTATGTGGTGACATATACAGTACATAGTGTAATGTCCTGGATAAGATTTGCACTGCTATGCTCTAGGTATTTCATTTTAACAGTTTCTGCAAAAGCAGTGTGTCCTGCTGGTAGAATGTTTTGGTTTTGGCTGAAGGTAAGAAGCCCTGCTGCTCAGCTTAGGAATGTTGTGTCAGCCAATCAGGATGGTGGAATCAGGAGAGCGTTCTAGAGAGAGCAGGGCGGAGAGAGATTTGTGATGGACAGAGTTGGGCTTGAGGCTTTTGGTGGGAGCTCTGGAGAAGGGAAGATGCCAGTGAAGGCAGTTGGAAGGCAAGTCCCCATTGCATGAAGCGCTTCGTACAAATGAAGGGCTCTAAGGAGGAAGGGTCAATACAACTGAGAGAGAGCCCGTTTGTTCAAGATGGAATCTGAGCAAAGTTCAGAATGTGATGTGCGTCCAGTGTGTGAATAAAGACGATGCCAGGGTAACCTCCAACATTATGTGCACATTGGACTGGTCTAACTGTCATGGGTCCTTTTATTTTATTTCTCTTTTCTCTTTCCTATTAACTGTTTGATAAAGCTGAAATTTGCAAATATGCTTTCTTTATAATTTTGTTTGGTGTACGATTTCTTGCCAAAGGACAACTTATGGGCAGAATTTACACAGCGTTCGTTCAAATTGAGGTTTCTTTAATTGGAGCTTCAGACCAATTTTGTTTGTTGAACCCCAAATCATACTGACCTTAGATATATATTGCTTATGAAAGGTCCCTTCCCACTGCGGAGTCCCATGGCTGGTAGCAGAGCCAGCTAACGGGCCAAGTTTGCATATGAGCCCGGTGAGGGGGTTATGTACTTTGATAACAATTTACTTTGAACTTCAGATAGAGTAAGCAGCCTATATCTTTTTCCAAGGGTTGAATGGTGTATTGCTAGAGGGCATGCTTTTAACGTGAGAGTGTTTAAATTCAGAGGAGGTGTGTGGGGTACAGGTTTTACATAGCGAGTAGTGAGTGCCTCGAATATGTTACTGGGGCAGTAGGAGGAGGCAGATATTATACAGGTGTTTAAGAGCTCTTAGACACATGAATGTGCAGAGAATGGAGGGATAGGGACATTGTGTAGGCAGAAGGGATTATTGAATTGAATTGACTTTATTTCTTACATCCTTGGCATATATGAGGAGTAAAAATCTTTATGTTATGTCTCCGTCTAAGTGTGCAATGTGCAATCTTAGTATTTTATAATAATTTATAATAAATAGAACAGTCGGTGTAATATAGAAATACACACAAATCAATGTGAGTTAATCGGCCTGATGGCCTGATGGAAGAAGCTGTCCCGGAGCCTGTTGGTCCTGGTTTTTATGCTGCGGTACCGTTTCCCAGACGGTAGCCGCTGGAATCGATTGTGGTTGGGGTGACTCGGGTCCCCAAAGATCCTTCGAGCCTCTTTTTCACACACTGTTTTCATAAATGTCCTGAATCATGGAACTTCACAACTACAGATGCGCTGGGCTGTCCGCACCACTCTCTGCTGAGTCCTGCGACTGAGGGAGGTACAGTTCCCATACCGGGCAGTGATGCAGTGAGTCAGGATTCTCTCAACTGTGCCCCTGCAGAAAGTTCTTAGGATTTGGTGGGCGCATAGCAAGCTTCCTCAACCGTCTGAGGTAAAAGAGGCGTTGTAGTGCCTTTTTTACCACACAGCTGGTGTGACAGATCACGTGAGGTCCGCAGTGATGTGAAATGCTGAGGAACTGTTTACCCTGTCAACCCCAGACCAATTGATGTCAATAGGGGTTATTGCTTCTGTAATCCACAACCATCTCCTTTGTTTTTGCGACATTGAGGTAGAGGTTGTTTTCTTGACACCAGTGTGTCAGAGAGATGACTTCTTCCCTGTAGGTCACCTTATTATTGCTTCTGATCAGGCCAATCAATGTAGTGTCGTCAGCAAATTTAAGTCGCAGATTAGAGCTGTGGATGGCAACCCAGTCAAGTGTACTCAGGGAGTAAAGGAGGTCATTATCTGAATTAGTGTAGCACTACATCAAGGGCTGATGGGCCTGTTCCTATGTGGTTCTGTTCAATGTTCTCACACTATAAATGCAGGAATTCATTTCCTCTCTCACTGTAACACTATATTCTGCAAGGCAACATGCACAAAATGCTGGAGGAACTCAGCAGGTCTGCAGCATCTATGGAAAAGTACAAATGTTCTGTGTTTCTGGCCAAGACAAAGGTCAATACTTACCCCATCTCCAAGGTCAGTTCTTCCACCAATATGCATCTGAAAGCCTTGCCTTTATCACCAAGTTCCCAGCCAGCCTACCTCAACCTGAAGGTTGTCTTATTGTTACATGCACATATTTGTGCAACGAGGGTTGCTCTCTCTGGAGACAAGGGTCTTGGCCAGAAATGTCGACAGTTTACTCTCTTTCATAGATGCTGCCTGACCTGCTGAGCTCCTCCAACATTTTGTGTGTTTTGCTCTGGATTTCCAGCATCTGCAGAATTCCTTGTGTTTATGATATTCTGCATTCAGTTATTACTTTTGCCTTATATTTCCACAATGTAACAATGTTGTAAAATAATCTGCATGGATGCCATGCAAAAATAAGTTTTTCACCTCTTCCTGGTACCTGTGACAGTAATAAATTAATTCCGGTGTCAATTTCAAAAGTATCCATCTCAACTACAGCCTACCACTTTGCCAACTGAGTATTTTCAACCCACCATCAGTTCCCTCCATGATCTCGCTCTCTCTACCCCTAATTTTTTACCACTTGTGAACTCCCTGCCTTTCTCGGACGTTGGTGTTTCCCAGTTGCTTTATTATCAAGTGCAATGTCTTCTGCCTCTAGGGTCTCAAGCTTTTGACCCTTCTCTTACTTCTTTCTTAATATTCTCTCTGGGCTCCGTGGAAATTTGTGCTTGAACATTCATATTATTGGAATTTACAGAGTTTCGACCAATAGAAATTGCTAACTTTATTACTCACCCATTGTGAGTGACCATATCAAGACTGAGCTTAATAACCAAGGATACGCAAGGACAGCGTTGTTAGGCAAAGGGGATGTGGTGGCTCTGTTAGTAAAAATGAAATCAAATTCTTTGAAAGAGGTGACATAGAGTTGCAAGATTCCTTGTGGGTAGAGTTAAGAAACTACAAGGGTAAAAAGATCCTGATGTGAGTTGCATACAAGACTCTGAACAGTAGCTGGGATGAGGGCTAAAAATTACAATGGCAGATAGAAAAACCATAGAGAAAGGGGAATGTTGTGGGAATCATGGAGGATTTCAATATGCAGGTAAACTGGGAAAATCAGGCTGGTTCTAGATCTCAAGAGAGGGAATTGGTAGAATGCCTAGGAGATGGCTTTTTAGAGCAGCTTGTGGTTAAGCCCACTAGGGGAACAGCAATTCTGCACTGGGTAGTATGTAATGACCCAGATCTGATTAGGGAGCTTAAGGTAAAGGAACCCATATGATAAAATTCACCCTGCAGTTTGAGAGGGAGAAGCTAAAATCTGATGGAGTAAAGGGAATTACAGAGGGATAATAGAGGAGCTGGGCAAAGTTCATTAGAAAAGGAAACTCTCAGTGCTGACGACAGAACAACAATGGCTGGTGCTTCTGGGGGAAATTTGGAAAGTGTGGGAAAGATACATTCCAAAGATAAAGAAATATGCTAAAGGGAGGATGAGACAACTGTGGCTGACAAGAAACGTTAAAGACAGCATAAAAGCAAAAGAGAGGGTATGTGGTTTAGAAAAACTAGTGGGAAATTAGAGGATTGAGAAGCTTTTAAGAACAAACTGAAGGCAAAAAAAAGCCATAAAGAGAGAAAAGACAAAATATGAAGTTACGTAAAGTGAAAGAGAGATGAGAGTAGATATCGGACCACTGGAAAATGACATCAGAGAGGTGTAATAGGGAACAAAGAACAAACTTAATAAGTATTTTATGTCAGTCTTCACTGTGGGAGACACTAGCAGAATGCCAGAAATGTGAGAGTGTCAGAGGGCAGAAGTGTTATTATTAAGGAAAACATGCTTGGGAAGCTGTAAAGACTAGAGGTAGATAAGTCATCTGGACCAGATAGGCTATACCCCAGGGTTATGAAAGATACAACTTAAGAGATTGTGGCGGCATTAGTAATGACCTTTCAAGAATCAATTGATTATGGAGTGGTTCTGGAGAACTGGAAAATTGCAAATTATCACTCCATTTGTTAAGAAGGAAGGGAGGCAGGATGAAGAAAGGAAATTATAGGCCAGTTATCCTGACTTCAGGGTTGGGAAAATGTTGGAGTTTATTATTAAGGATAACATTTTGGGGTACTTGAAGTCACCTGATAAAATAGGCCAAAGTCAGCATGTTTGCTAATGGAAAGATCTTGCCTGACAAAACTGCTAGAATTTGTTGAGGAAATAACAGGCAGGATAGATAAAGGAGAGTCAGTAGATGTTTATTTGGATTTTCAGAAGGCTTTTGAAAAAGTGGCGCCCATGATGCTGCTAAACAAGATAAAAGCCCACAGTATTAAAGGAAAGGTATTAGCATAGATCAGGGGTGTCAAACTCATTTTAGGTCACGGGCCGGATTGAGTAAAATGCGACTTCACGTGGGCCGGATCAGTTGTTCATGCGCGAATGCACACGCGCGCGCTCCCACAGCTTTCGTTGCCTTCATTTTTTCAACCTGCTCTCATGTGTCTCAGTCTCTGCTATATCTAAAATTGTTTCACTTTACGAATTTCGTTTTTTATGAAGCAGATTGCCTAGCAAGCAATCTTTTTATGATTGGTATTAACTTACAGACGTAGATTACAAGAGAGTAGGCAACGAGAAAGAAATGATGCTATTTCAGCTAAGATTGTTTTGGGAGCCATACCTTTTCCATTAATAAACCGTTTGAAATCAAGCATTAGCAAATACAAATGTAGACGTAAGACAAGCGCGAGCAATGCACTGGCAGTGCATTGTGGGATTTGTAGTATTAGTGGTGCATGCAATATACCGGCGGGCCAGCTCTAATAGAGAAAAAAATTATTCATTAATGATATTCAGGAAATAAACCAGGGAAACCAAATAAACACTAAAAACCCTGAAAACCTGGTACCTGAATAAACTCAGCATTAGCCATATCATACGCCATAGGCGCTTCGATTACTGGGGCCAGCTTTAATAGTAATTAGATATTATCTCGCGGGCCAAAGATAATTCCACTGTGGGCCAGATTTGGCCTGTGGGCCTTGAGTTTGACATATAAGGCATAGATATAAGATTGGCTGACCTGGCAAGAAGCAAAGAGTGGGAATAAAGGAGGCCTTCTGTGGTTGGCTGCCAGTGACTAGTGGCGACCTGCAGGGGTCAGTATTGGGACCGCTTCTTTTCACATTATATGTCAATGATTTGGATGAAGAAATTGATGGCTTTATGGCCAAGTGTGCAGACAACACAAAGATAGATGGAAGGGCAGGTAGTGTCAAGAGAACAGGGTGTCTGTAGAAGGATTGAGACAGATTGAGGGAATGGGCAAAGAAGTGGCAGATAAGACAACAAGTCACAAGAGCAGAATTAAGTCATTCAGATCATTGAGTCTGTCTGCCATTTCATCATGATTGATCCATTTCCCTTTCAACCACTTGGGGTGGCATGATAGTGTAGTTATTATCACAACACTTTACAGTACTGACAGCCCAGGTTCAATTCCCACCGCTGCCTGTGGGGAGTTTGTATGTTCTCCCCATGGCCGCGGGGGTTTCCTCGGGTGTTCTAGTTTCCTCCCACTGTCCAAAGATGTACCGATAGGTAGGTTAATTGGTCATTGTAAATTGTTCCATGATTAGGTTCAGATTAAAATCGGAGATTGCTGGGCGGTATGGCTTGGAAGACCAGAAAGGCCTATTCAATGCTGTATCTCAATTACTAAATAAATAAGCAAATACTGTCTCTGTATTCTTCTGCCTTCTCCCCATAACCTTTCACGTGCTCACTAATCAGGAACTTATCAACTTCTGCCTTAAACATACCCAGTGATAGGCTTTCATAGCCACCAGTGGCAACAAATGTCCAGATTTACCACCCTCTGACTAAAGAAATTCCTCCTCATCCCTGTCCTAAATGAACGCCCCTCTATTTTGAAGGCTCCCCCATCGAAGGAAACATCCTCTTCACATCTACTCTATCTAGGCCTTGTGAGCCTGTTCTGCAACTTCACCAATGTCACCTCATTCTTTCCTAGATATGGGGCCCAAAACTACTCACAATACTCCAAGTGAGGCCTCACCAGTGCCTTATACAGTCTCAGCATCACATTCTTACTTTTATATTGTGGTCCTCTAGAAATGAATGCTAATGTTACATTTGTGTCCTTCACCACCAATTCAACCTGCCAATGAATCTTTATTAATTCCTCAATCACTTTTCACCTAAAATTTTTGAATTTTCTCCCCATTTAGAAAAAAAGGCTTTTGTTCCTTCTACCAAAGCGCATGCCCGTACACTTCCCTTGCCACTCCATTTGCCACTTCTTTGTCCATTCTCCAAGTCTTTCTGTAGCCTCTCTACTTCCTTAACACTACCTGCCCCTTCACCGTTCTTCATAG
Source organism: Hypanus sabinus (assembly GCF_030144855.1). Lineage (NCBI taxonomy): Eukaryota > Metazoa > Chordata > Chondrichthyes > Myliobatiformes > Dasyatidae > Hypanus > Hypanus sabinus. The sequence goes on along the minus strand of NC_082723.1, from coordinate 60,322,890 downwards.
CATTTGCGAACTTGGCCACAAAGCCATCAATTTCATCATCCAAATCATTGACATATAATGTAAAAAGAATCGGTCCCAACACAGGCCCTTGTGGAGCACCACTAGTCACTGGCAACCAATCCAAAAAGGATTCCTTTAATCCCACTCTTTGCCTCCTGCCAATCAGCCAATGCTCTCTCCATGCTAGTATCTTTCTTGTAATACCATGCTGACTTTGGCCCATTTCATCATGTGCCTCCCAGTACCCCGAAATCATATCCTTAACAATCGACTCCAACATCTTCCCAACGCTGAGGTCAGACGAATTGGCTTATAATTTATTTTCTTCTTGCCTCCCTCCCTTCTCAAAGAGTGGAGTGAAATTTGCTATTTTCCAGTCCTCTGGAACTACGCAAGACTGTTGATTCTTGAATGATCATCACTAATGGCTCCACAATCTCTTCAGCCACCTCTTTCAGAACTCTGGGGAGTATTCTATCAGGTCCAGGTGACTTACCCACATTCAGACCTTTCAATTTCTCAAGCACCATCTCCCTAGTAGAAGCAGCTGCACTCATTTCTGCCTTTATTGCTGATCCCCTGGTGGGCTCAACCACAACCTGCACTATAAAGCCAACTCAGAGTCATTCCACAAATTTTCTCACTTGGGATCCAGCATCAACTTGATTTTCCCAATCTTCTTGCATATTGGAATCCCCAAATTTCTTAGCCAGAGGGTAGGGAATCTGTGGAATTCATTGCCACAGACAGCTGTGCATGTTAATTTGGGTATATTTAAGGTGGATTTTGGTAGATTCTTGTTAATCGGGGCATCAAAGGTTATAGGGGACACGAGGAAATCTGCAGATACTGGAAATTCAAGCAACACATACAAAATGCTGGTGGAACGCGGCAGGCCAGGCAGCATCTATAGGAAGAAACACTGTTGACGTCTCGGCCCGAAACGTCAACAGTGCTTCCTCCTATAGATGCTGCATGGCCTGTTGTGTTCCACCAGCATTTTGTATGTGTTGCTCAAAGGTTAAATGGAGTTAGCAGGAGAATGGGGTTGAGAGGGATAATAAATCAACTATGATGGAATGCTGGAGCAGATTTGATGGGCTGATTGGCCTACTTCTGCTCCTATGTGTTATGGTTTCTTGATAAGATCACTGAGTGATGTTCATGTATATCACTGAGGCTAATCCCAAGGTTCTCAGCTCCCTCTGGTGTCAACCACTGGTTTTGTCTTCAGCAACATACATTTGCAGTCTCCTTTATCTGCATAGGTTTGTAGCAGTGTGCTACACGCAGCGCTAAAATAACGACACGGAGTCGGTAAACTGCAGTCAAAGATAACTTTATTCGAACTAAACAGCCTTGCTTTTAAGCCTCCCTCAACCCGCCCCCCCGTGGGCGTGGATGCTCCAAAAGACACGTACTCACAAACCCCCGTAGGCTATCTCCCTTAGCCGGAACGGTGGCTAATTGTGAGCCGGTTCGGATGTGCCAGGAAATGGGTCGCCACATAACACTCCCCCCCCCCAGAACTGGCGATACACCCCCCAATGTCCACAGTTTGGGCCGGACCCTGTTTGGGAGGTCGGCCTCTGCGCCGCGGTGCCGGAAACTCGACTGGTTGCGCCAAGTCCACATGGGCTGGTTTGAGTCGGTCCACCGTGAAAACCTCCTCTCTCCCCCCAACGTCCAGCACGAAAGTGGACCCGTTGTTCCGGAGCACCGTAAACGGCCCCTTGTAAGGCCGTTGCAGCGGTGGCCGATGCCCATCCCTTCGTACAAACACAAACTTACAGTTCTGCAGGTCTTTGGGTACACAGATCAGGTTCTGCCCATGCTGCGAAGTGGGTACGGGGGCCAGGTGGCCGAGCCTCTCGCGTAGTCGGCCCAGGACTGCTGCGGGTTCCTCCTCTTGCCCCTTGGGGCTGGTATGAACTCCCCGGGAACGACCAGGGGTGCGCCGTACACCAACTCGGCTGACGAGGCGTGCAGATCATCTTTGGGCGCCGTGTGGATGCCGAGTAGGACCCAGGGAAGCTCGACCGTCCAGTTAGCTCCTCGCAGGGGGGCCATGAGAGCCGACTTCAGGTGACAGTGGAAACGCTCCACCAGTCCGTTCGACTGTGGGTGGTAGGCAGTGGTGTGGTGCAGCTGAGTCCCCAAAAGGCTGGCCATAGCAGACCACAGGCTGGATGTGAACTGGGCGCCTCTGCCGGTACACCAAAGTGGGATACCCAGGTGGCGATCAGTGCCCAGGCGCAAGATTCGGAGGTGGTGTCGGTGAGCGGGATCGCCTCCGGCCATCTTGTGAACCGGTCCACGATAGTGAGGAGGTGCCGTGCTCCGCGCAACACTGTCAGGGGGCCCACGATATCCACATGAATGTGGTTGAAACGCCAGTGGGTGGGGTGGAACTGCTGCAGCAGAGCTTTGGTGTGCTGCTGCACCTTGGCCGTCTGGCAGTGCATGCACGTTTTGGCCCATTCATTGACCTGCTTGCGGAGACCGTGCCAAATGAACCTGCTGGAGACCATCCAGACAGTTGTCCTGATGGAGGGGTGCGCCAAGTTATGAATGGAGTCGAAAACACGGCGCCGCCAGTTTGCCGGGACAATGGGACGGGGCTGGCCGGTGGCGACGTCACAGAGTAGGGTCCTCTCACCTGGGCCTGCGGGGAGGTCCTGGAGCTGCAAACCGGAGACTGCTGTTCTGTAACTCGGAATCTCCTCATCCGCCTGCTGTGCCTCTGCCAGTGCCTCAAAGTCTACCCCTTGGGAAAGGGCATGAACGGTAGGGCGAGAGAGCGCATCCGCCACGACATTGTCCTTACCCGAGATGTGCCGGACGTCCATCGTGTATTCAGAGATGTAGGACAGATGGCGCTGCTGACGGGATGACCAGGGGTCGGATGCTTTCGTAAACGCAAAGGTAAGCGGTTTGTGGTCCGTGAACGCGGTGAAGGGCCGACCTTCTAGGAAGTACCTGAAATGCCGGATTGCCAGGTAGAGCGCCAACAGTTCCCGGTCGAAAGCACTGTACTTGAGCTCGGGTGGCCGCAGGTGTTTGCTGAAAAACGCCAGGGGTTGCCAGCGACCTGCGATGAGTTGCTCCAGCACCCCACCGACTGCTGTGTTTGATGCGTCCACTGTGAGGGCGGTAGGGGCGTCCATTCTGGGGTGCACTAGCATTGCGGCGTTTGCCAAGGCTTCCTTCGTTTAAACGAAAGCGGCGGCGGACTCCTCATCCCAGGTAATGTCCTTGCCCGGACCGGACAGCAGGGCGAACAGGGGGCGCATGATCCGGGCAGCTGAAGGGAGGAAACGGTGGTAGAAATTGACCATACCTACGAATTCCTGAAGGCCTTTGATCGTGGTGGGTCGGGGGAAATGGCGGACCGCATCTACCTTAGCGGGCAGAGGGGTTGCCCCGTCTTTAGTAATCCTGTGGGCCAGGAAGTCAATGGTGTCGAGCCTGAACTGGCATTTGACCGGGTTGATTGTTAGACCGTAGTCATTCAGCCGGGCATAGAGTTGCCGGAGGTGGGACAGATTCTCCTGACGACTGCTGCTGGCTATGAGGATGTCATCCAAATAGGTGAACGCGAAGTCCAGGTCCCGTCCCACCGCGTCCATTAACCGCTGGAACGTCTGCGCGGCATTCTTTAGGCCAAACGGCATGCGCAGGAACTCGAGAAGGCCAAACGGGGTGATGAGAGCCGTTTTGGGGACGTCGTCCGGATGCATCGGGATTTGATGGTACCCTCGGACGAGGTCTACCTTGGAGAAGATCCGTGCACCGTGCAGATTTGCTGCAAAGTCCTGAATGTGCAGCACAGGGTAGCGGTCCGGTGTGGTAGCCTCGTTCAGCCTGCGGTAGTCGCCGCACGGTCTCCAGCCCCCCATCGCTTTGGGCACCATGTGCAGGGGGGAGGCCCATGGGCTGTCGGACCGCCGGATGATCCCCAATTCCTCCATCCTCTGGAACTCCTCCTTCGCCAGTCGGAGCTTGTCCGGGGGAAGCCGCCGAGCGCGGGCGTGGAGGGGTGGTCCCTGGGTCGGGATATGGTGCTGTACACCGTGTCGGGGCATGGCCGCTGTGAACTGCGGTGCCAGAACTGATGGGAAATCCGCCAGGACCCTGGTGAAGTCGTCATCGGACAGCGTGATGGAGCCTAGGTGTGGGGCCGGCAACTGGGCTTCACCCAGGGAGAACATTTGAAAGGTCTCGGCGTGGACCAGTCTCTTCCTTGGCAGGTCGACCAGTAGGCTGTGAGCCCGCAAAAAATCCGCGCCCAGGAGCGGTTGGGCTACGGCGGCCAGTGTGAAGTCCCACGTGAACTGGCTGGAGCCGAACTGTAGCTGCACCTGACGGGTGCCATAGGTCCTTACGGTGCTGCCATTCACGGCCCTCAGGGTGGGACCCGGTGCTCTGTTGCGGGTATCGTAACTTGTCGGAGGTAAGACGCTGATCTCGGCACCAGTGTCGACCAAAAAGCGGCGTCCCGACCTTCTATCCCACACATACAGGAGGCTATCCCGATGGCCAGCCGCCGTAGCCATCAGCGGCGGCTGGCCCTGGCGTTTCCCGGGGACTTGCAGGGCGGGCGACAATGGCGGGCTTCTGCACCCCACTGCTGGTGGTAGAAACACTATTGTTCGTTGGGCTCCCCACCCCTGCCTCTGGGGTTAGCGGGCTGTGCGGCTGGGCCTGGTCTGGTTTGCTGCCGGGAGCGTGGCTGGGAGATCCGTGCGATGGATGCCCCACTTGCCTTCTTGGCGTTCCACAGCAAGTCCGCCTGAGCTGCCACCTTCCGGGGGTCGCTGAAATCCGCGTTGGACAGCAGCAGGCGTATGTCCTCGGGCAGCTGCTCCAGGAACATTCATTAAAGCCGATGGAGGTCTGTCTCCCAAGCCATCCAGGTGCACCTCGCTCACGCCGTGAGAGTCCGAAAGTCCTGAGGAGCAGGGCTTTGAATTCTGTGTACTTGCCGTCTGCCGGGGGCGACTGTACGAACTCCGCAACCTGGGCCGCCGTGTCCGGGTCGAGGGAGCTCACCATGTAGTAGTAGCGGGTGTCTTCTGAGGTGATCTGGCGAACGTGGAATTGGGCTTCTGCTTGCTGGAACCATAGGTGAGGTTGTGGCGTCCAGAAACCAGGCAGTTTCAATGAAATCGCATGAACAGAGGCGGCATCAGTCACCTCTGGTCCAAAAATCGTTTGGACCGTCGGGGTCACCAATTGTAGCGGTGTGCTACACGCAGCGCTAAAATAATGACACGGAGTCGGTAAACTGCAGTCAAAGATAACTTTATTCGAACTAAACAGCCATGCTTTTAAGCCTCCCTCAACCCGCCCTCCATGGGCGTGGATGGTCCAAAAGACATGTACTCACAAACCCCCGTAGGCTATCTCCATTAGCTGGAACGCTGGCTAATTGTGAGCCGGTTTGGATGTGCCAGGAAATGGGTCGCCACAGGTTCTAGCTTTGCTTGCCCTCAATCGAACAAGTGAACAATTATGTTAAATTTTAGATTTAATAATGATGAAGCTCATAGTGTGTGGCCCCAATTAACTGAATTATTGTGGAAAAAATGTTAACATAAAATGTAAGTATTAAAATTCATGAATTACTCAAGACTTAAGCCTTGGGAGATAGCAGGAATCTTTATTTTATTTAGAGCAGGACCTTCTGGATCACCCAGCAACCCTTCTGTTTAACCTTTGGCTAGCCTATTCACAGGACAATCTACATTGACAAATTATTTCCCAACCGGTAGCACCCAGAGGAAACCCATGCGTTCACAGGGAGAACGTGCAAACTTTTTACAGGTGGCACTAAAATTGAACTCTGAACTCCAATGCCCTGAGCTGCAGTAGGGCCGTGCTAACAGCTACGTTACCATGGCAACCCGATCTTGCTGAAAATAAACATGTGGTGAAGATCCCGCCGCTGCTTAGCGAATAGCTTTGACGATGCAGTTCCATAGAGAGAGATCAATGAAAGAAGTGGACATTTTTATTGATGCACAATAGACGGCAGCCTATTCAAGATGCATCACAGTTAGATGTTGGTAAGGAAGCAAGAACCTGCAGAGAGCCCAGCACATCCCACTCCCCTCCAAGGATTCTCTCTACACTCCTCTTTGCTTTTGCAGTATAATTAAAGACCCCACCCACCCTGGACATTTGATTGCCTCCACTCTCAGAAGACACAAAAGTCTGAAAGCACACATCCCTAGGTTCAAGGACAGCTTCTACCCCACTGTTATAAGACTTCTGAATAGTTCCCTTGTATGATAAGATGGACTAGATCTCGTTGCGATCTTGTACCATACATCTAACTGAAGTGCACTCTCTCTGTACTGTTAAGGTTTTATTCTGCACACTGTTCTTGTTTTCCTTGTACTGTTTCTTAGCTGTACCTCAATACGTGTGACAATAATAAAACTGATTTACCACTTGAATTTACTTGAGCCAAGACTTCTTACTTCTGTATTACTTAGGTCTTGCTTACATGATGAATTGAGGTGTGGTGTCACAGATGGCCTTGGGAGCTAGGCTCTGTCCTGACCTCAGCTGTTGTCTGTGTGGAGTTTCCACATTCTCCCTGTCACCTCATGAGTTTCTACCAGATGCCCTGATTTCCTGCCTCAGCCCACAGACGTTCTGGTTGACCGGTGACTCTTAATTAGCGCTTAGGGCACAAGAATTGATGGGAAGTTGATGGGCACGTGTGTGGGGATAAAACTGCAGGAAATGAGAGGAGAATGTTACTCTTTGGGTTTCTCTACTAAAAGCTAGTATTGGGTTGAATGGCCTCCTTCTGTGTCATAGTAAGCAAGATCACCATGCATGGAAAACTTTTGTATTAAATAAGAATTGTGGACTACTTGTCATGCGCTGTTAAATTTGATATATTGGATAGTTGCAAATGTACTTAAAAACTTCAAGAGGTGTAGATGGTTTAGACAGTAAAGGTCTGCTTCCCAGGTTGATAAACAGAGCGGTATGTGTATGCGTGAGAAACCTGCTGCCAGGTGAGCTGATGGAAGTCAACACAATAGCAACGATTAAAGTCCAAGGTACACGTAGGTCACCATACATCATGATGAGATTCCTTTCTTGTGGGCATTCACAGTAGAACAAAGAAACAGAATAGAATTAATATAAAACTACATACAAAGATGGACAAACAACCAATGTGTAAAGGAAGACAAACTCAGCAAATAATAATCATAACAGTAAATAAATAATACTAAGACCATGATTTGGAGTAAGTCCATAAGTCCACTTTAAGTAAGTCAGTAGTTCAGAGTTGAGGAGAGTGAAGTTATCCTCGCTGGTTCTGAAGCCCAATGGTTGAAAGGTAATAACTGTTCCTGAACCTGCTTTCTTGCGGCGGTGTTCCTTGTAGATGTGCTAAATGTTGGGGAGGAGCTTGCCAGTGACGGACTGGCCTGATTCCATCACTTTTTGTAGCCCTTTCCATTCCTGGGCATTGGTGTTTCCATACCAGGCCATGATGCAACCAGATAGGATTCTCTCCACAGTGCACCTATAGAAGTTTGTCAGGTTTTAGTTGATGTGCTGAATCTGCACGAACTTCGAAGAATGTAGATGCATTGCCATGCCTTCTTTATTATGGTGCTTGCTTGCTGGTCCCAGAACGGATCCTCAGAAATGATAACGCCATGGAATTTAAAGTTACTGACCCTCTCCAGCTCCTATGCCCTGATGAGGACTGGCTCACGGACCTCCAGATTCTTCCTCTTGTAGTCCATAACCAATTCTTCGGTTTTGCTTTCTGAGTGAGAGGCTGTCGCCGTGGCACTATTCAATTTGTCACCGTCTCTGATGCAGCCAACAACGGTGGTGTCATCAGCATGCTTAAGTGTGGCACTGGAGCTGTAATTAGCCAGACAGTCACAGGTATGAAGTGAGCAGGGCAGGGGAGAAGCACACAGCCTTTTAGTGCACGTCTGGTGATGCAGGTTGTGGGGGCTTTCAGATAGCACGTGAACATGCAGGGAATAGAGGGATGCAGGCCATGTGCTGGCAGTTGAGGTCATTTAGAATGGCATCCTGTCTGGCACTACAGTTACAAAGTTTAAAAGATATTTAGACAAGTGAACGGATAAGAAAGGTTCATAGGGGTATAGACCAAATGTGGGCAAAGTGGTGTCTAGCTCAAGTAGGTGCATGGGTGAGTTGGGGCTGAAAGTCCTGTTTGTATTCTGTATAAATCTACAATTCTGTTACTCTATTACTCAACATGTTTATTGATTATCTGATTTACATTGAAACTTCTGGCATAGTTTTTGAAGCAAACTCTAGATAACTCTTTGGATTACAGATTTACAATACTACTTTTCTTGTTCACTCAACTGAATCACTTTTTTTGTCCTCAAATGCTGCCTCCTCTCTGGTTTGCCAGCACCAAACTTCCTGCAAAAATATCATCTCCACCATTTACGGAGTTGTCTAAATGTCACTTAAACAAGAAGTTAGCCAAACCTTGATTCTTTGTGAAGCTGGAGTAATATTGGAACATTTGTGTCTTTGAAGAGTCTTTAAGTATTTGTACAGGTTTCTCTGCTGGCTCATTGGATGCAGAGAAATTAGTAAGCTTGAATCTGTTATAGACTATAAATATATGAATTGGCTGTGAAATAAATTATGGCTGCCCATTATCCAAACTAGCAGTGTTTCATATACGTATAGGGGTTTCCTTGCAGTTCACAAAGATCCATTTCAATTCTATGCTTATTCCACTTTTATGTCTGACTAGGTGCTAAAGATATGCCATAAATCTAGAGGGATCTGTTGAAAGGGTCAAGTTGGCCATTGCATAGTTCTAGTAGAGTCTTAGATGGAATCACTCTTGTCTTGCTGAGAAATTGTGAGCATGGAATCAATTTCTTCTCATTTGTTTTAATGTTTTGGTTAATACACAAATCTCCAGGCAACAGCCTTCACATTGATAATCCCACTGCGTTTGGAAAACAGTCATTTCTTTCCAGGGAGTGGTTGTAGTGATTACTTGTTCTCATTTTAAGCACTCGTGAGAACTTAAACCTGCTATTATAGACTGTCAATTAATCTTCATTCTGAATACTTTGGTTCATTCTGTCAAAGCCCATTCATTGTCGACTACACTTTGTTGCCTCACCCGGGCAAAATCAATGGATGTCACTAGTTTAAAAAATTGCAGTGCAAAGATTAAACTTTCCCTTCAAGATGGGACGTGTAGAACCTGGGCAGAACATGAGCTGAAGTTGTAAACATCTGCTTAGTTCCTAAGGGGGAAACAGGTCCTTCTGCACAACAAGGCTGCAATTACCTTCAACCACCCATTTACACTCGTCCCATTTTATTCTCTGCAGATCTGCATTACTGTTGGAATTGAAATTGATTTATTACTATGGCATGTACAGGGAGAGGATTGATTGCATACCATTCATACAGATCAGATTATTACACAGTGGATTGAGGCAGTACAAGGTAAAATAATAACAATGCAGAGTAAATTACCACAGCTACAGAGAAGGGGCTGGGCAGGTAGACAATAAGGTGTAATGACGTAGGTAGATTGTGAGGTCAGGAGTTCAATTTATCATATTAAGGAACTACTCTAGTCCTACAGCGGGGTAGCAGCTGTCCTTCAGCCTGTTGCTACAAGCTTTCATGCTTTTCCATCTTCTGCCTGATGGAAGGGTGGTGCTGGTGGAGAGCGAATGACCAGGACTCTGTCTGCACTTGGTAAAGGAGACAATGTAATCATAGATCTAAGCCCATTCTCTCTTCTATCCCCTACCACTGGGCAGAAGATAAAAAGGTCTGAAAGCACCAGGCCCAAGGATAGCTTCTGTACCACCATTTTAAGCCAAAATGGACTCTTGACCTCACAATCTACCTTGTTTTGGCCTAAGCACGAGAGGTTCTGCAGATGCTGCAATTCTAGAGTAATGCTCACAAAGTGCTGGGGGAGCTTAGTAGGTCAGGCAGCACCTATGGAGAGGAACGTTTCAGGCCAAGACCCTGGTGTTACCTGAACTGCTGGTTTCCGCCAACATTCTGCATATATTGATTTGACCTCACACTTTACTGTCTACTTGTGGGGCACTTTCTCTGTAATCGCAATATTTTATTCTGCACTCTGTTATTGTTTTACCTTGCACTACCTCAGGGCATTGATGGAAGAAGTGACATGTATGGACAAATTGCAAAATAACCTTTTTCTCTGTGCCTCAGTGCAAGTGACAATAATAAATTATTTTTTTTGCTTTACATTCCGTTTCTCTCCAAAAATAGGAAGATATTCCAAATGCTTTTGCAATCACATTAAAGGCCTGTTCGTCTACTTTCAAAAATTCGTGGGCACTCGTTCCAAAGCCTTGCAGTTTCTTCTCAGATTCTTCCCCTTACATGGTTATTTATCAATGCAGCATCATAATAAACCATGGCACGTAAGTCAGGGATTTGGAAAGCATCAAGCACCATTATATAAGACTTTCTCAAAGCTTCCCCCTGCCTACTGCCCCATATTGCCGCCGGGCGTCAATGATCTCAGTCTGGAGTAAGTCAGCCTCTCCATTTCGAGTCTCCCCTCACTCCATCACTTGTGCGACATGGTCGCAGGGTTTTCCATTTGCAAAATGCACTCTGATAAGTGACCAGCCAAAGCCAGAATGTCTAACTCCTGGAGGTTTGACTGGGAACCAAACCTGCAGGTTCCTCCTCAGATCAGGAACTATCCCAACTGAGACTCAATTGTTGCCAGGCAACCTCCTATCCGAGCAGCACTGTGGTAGTTACTTCACCACATCTCCTGCATCTGGCCAGAAGATAACCTACGATCAGCTTCGCAGAGCCTGTCGAGGATGAGCAGCCAAAGGTTGTCTTGCTTGCTATGTCTATGAAACCAGGTGACCATTGAATATCATTTTTTATTGTTAAAGTGCACTTATGTATTCACCCTGGTAATGCTAAAATAGCTGCCTGTGCCTTTAAGAGAAAACGGTGACAACATTGTGCACGTGCGGAGTCGAAAGAAGAGTGACAAGGTTCTAGAAAGGATGTTGAATGCTACTCCTATGGTGAAAAAAAGTATTTGTTAATAATCATGTAAATTTGTTTATCCTTGTTTGTAAATCTAGAATCGATAATTTGACATGTTTTACACGTGGCTGCTTTAGATTTTTGCAAGTAAGGTATTGGTGCTGGATAGCCAGGTTGTGCCAAGTTCTTTATCGGCCTATTAGGTTAGTCTTTTCAGTAATTTAAACTCCAAGGCAATATATTGTAAAAGTTTATTTCTGTCTTTCTTTATTGTTTCATGGCCTAATGTGAATGTGACAAAGTAATCTGAATGTGTTAATCTCTATGTAGACTGAGCGAGGAGAGCTCGATTCAGGGTCTAGCCTGTATGTGTTTGAAAGTTAAGCATGTGTGTGTCAAAAGTTGAGATGTATTTATTCATATTTTTATGTGATTCTAATATTGTTTCTATTATTTTTTCTAGAATTGCCACTACCTTATTGATTTTATATATTTTGTTTTATTTATTTTCATATTGCATATGTAACAAGGGTGTGGACTGAAATTAAGCTGAGATTGTAACTGCAGGAACTGTATTTTTTAAATTCATTTTTATTTTAATGCCCTCTTTCACCATTAAAACATCTAAAACAGATAAAGGAATTAAAGACGTGAAAAGGTATTTGTTGTCCTACTGGTGTATTTTTCTCCAGGCTACATCTATATCAGAGTCACAGAGTTACAGAGTACGGAAACAGGTCATTCGGCCCAGCATGGTTATACTGACCTTTGTTCCCCCATCAATATATCCCCTGTGCCTGCTTAAGCATGCTGTCCCTTTATGCAAAGGAGCAAACCTTCTCCTAGTGGGAAGCTTCGTCACATTGGTGAGTGCTTTGCTGATGTTGGTGGAGGGTGGTTTCAACACAAGTTGCAGAGGGATGGGGACCAGAGTGCCAGAGCAGATAGTGTAAAGGCTCTGGAGACAGATTTTATTAAGGCTAAGTGCAAAGTCAGGAATCGAAAGGTCGAAAACAGTAGGACTAACATTCTGAGCTGCATATATCTCAATGCCAGGAGCATTGTAGTAAAGGTGGATGAGGTCAGAGCATGGATCAGAATGTGGAATTGTAGCCACGGGTGAGACTTCATTGCAGAAGGGACAGGACTGGCAGCTTAGTGTTCCAGGGTTCCATTGTTTTAGATGTGATAAAGTAGTAGAGATTAAAGGGGGGGGGGTGTGGCATTACTAGTTAAGGAAAATATTATGGGCAGTGCTCAGTCAGGACAGAGAGGAGAGTTTGTCCAGTGAGGCTTTATGAGTAGAACTGAGGAATAAGAAAGGTATGACCTTGTTATTGGGATTATATTACAGACTGGCCAACAGTCCATTGGATTTAAAGGAGCAAAGTTGTAGAGAGATCGCAGACATATAGTAGGTGGTTTTAACTTTCCACATATCGACTGGGACTCTTACACTGTAGAAGAGTTGAATAGGAAAGAGTTTGTCAAATGTGTACAGGAGTGTTTCCTTAATCAGTCCATAGGAGTCCCAATGAGAGAATGTGACACGAAATCTCCTTTTAAGGAATGTGACAGGATAGGTGACAAACATTTGAGTAGGAGAACATTTTGCATCTAGTGACCACAATACATTAGTTTCAATGTAATTATGAAAAAGGATAAATCTGGTCCTTGGGTTGAGGTTCTAAATTGGAGAAAGGCCAATTTTTATTGTATCAGAAAGGATCTGGTAAGTGTGGATTGGGGCAGGCTGTTGGGATGGTCTTGTCCTAATGACTTTGGAACTTATTAAACCATTATTAAATTTAACTTACTAAACCATTATTAATGATACAGTATTCAAATGAATCTTGTGATTTCAGGTCCCCCAATCCATCTGTAAATGACGATAACGTATCTCACTATTGGGATGGACACAGCACTCTGTTTCCCCAGTACATCGTACGCCAGCCTATCTAGGGGTTTCTTGACTCTCTGAGACCATATCTCATCATCAGCTTCTTCAGCCTCAGACTTATCTCGTGACTCTTCTTGTTTACTAGAGGATGCCTCCTCTGTCTGTCACTCGTACCTCCTGGTGGCTCAGGACCCCATGACTAAACTTAGCCTTCTTCAGTATTAGCGGGTGCTGTTGAACATCTTCAAACTCTGCCAGTGCTAACTGGCAAGGCCTCTCCGAAAGATGTGTCCTTTGTACACCAATAGTGTGGCAGGTACTCTTGGAGCCACCTCCATCCACATTCCAACATCTTCTTAGTTAGTCACCTTTTCCATTCCTTGGGTATCAGTGTGTCACCAAAGTTGAATGACTTCAATGTCAACTTCCTCAAACCAGGAGACTGTTTCACTTCTGTTTACTCTGGAAAATTAGACGCTACTGTCACAGGAAAAAGATGGGTAAACAGCTTTCCACGTCTGAGGGTAACATCTCTTCTTGAGGTGTTCCTGATAATCACTACCATCTTGTTTGTGTAGACAGCTGAAGATTTCTGCAGTTCACCAGAACTCCAGCAGGTAAGCATGACTCTTCTTCCTAATCATCAGGAACATCCACCTGGCCAAGGCATTGGGAATTCCAGCAAATTTAGGGGCTCCTGTCACTCTATCTATTCCTCCAGGATGTAACATGACAGGCTTAAACTGGGTGTGCTACACGGTCCCTCGTTTCTGCTTAGGCGGAACCTGTACCTCCTCAAAGGCAGCTCTGAACACAAGCGAATGGACAAAGTTTTCAAAAAGTTCTCTCCACTTCTCTCCTTGCACGCTTTCACAAGTTTTCTCACAATGGAAGTATTCGTTCTCCCTGGGTTCTCCCATTCGTTCTTCTCGACATGTGGCATTTTTTTGCACCCTCAAGAAAAGGAATATTCATATTTCTCTCAGGTTCATCATATGTACTATCGGATTGACTACTTTTTTATAGATAGAAACTTGCTTCCACTGGTACGATCCTGTGATTATAAGGAGATTGCGTTGTCTGATCATGGACCTGTGTTTTTGGCTTTAAGATTACCTGTTTACTCTGTACCGAATAGAAGTTGGTGTTTTAACTTATCATTGTTATCTGATAAAAATTTTCTGAAGTTTTTGGAAAACCATATGTACAATGTCTTGTGTATGTGACTCAAAATGGCTTCTTTGGTTTGTTAAGAGTAGGAATGCTTCTTTGTCTGATAGGTGTTTCTCTCGCAGTTGTTTAGCTTTAGATTTGCTGATATGGGGATTGTATTCATTTGTTAACCAATGGGGAATGTTATTTTGTCTTGTGAGGCTGGGAGCTTGGGGGGTGGGTGGGAGGTTTCGTGGGTTTTCGAGAGAGTCGGGAGGAAGACGCTGAGGAAGGTGGATGTGCGCTGCACTGCTTGGTTGACCACCGGGGCTGGTCCTGGGTTTGAAGACGTGGAGGTCGGAGGCAAGCGACGAGGGGTCGAATGGTTCGATGGTTGAGCTCCAACGATGTGCACTAAACTGACTGAACTTTGATAAGTTGGCACTTTTTGCTTTTTCTTTTCTTTCATATTTATTGTATTGCCTAGCACTCTTTTAGTTTTAGTAAACTCTTTAAAGTGTATTTCATAAAGGTATCTGGTGTGAATTTGATACTGTGTGCGGGCGCGAGGCATAAACTTGATTCTCACAGCACCTGCGTGTACGGGAGGTGGGATTGGTATGTGGCTGGATCTCCTTTTCCCCTAGACATATACCAGTCTGTTGGTTAAGTGTTACACATATTATTTTTTTTCTTTAAAGAAAATTTTAAAGGAGATACTGCTGGTACTATAGTCTGGGATACTTTTAAAGCATATATCCATGGAGAAATTATCTCTTATTCTACCTATATAAAGAAAAAAGCCGACAAAGAAAGGTCTGACCTAGCAGCAATATTAAAAGATCTTGATTGAAAGTATGCCCTATCTCTAGATCCAAGTATATATAATAAGCGGATTGAAATCCAATCCAAGTATAATCTTCTGCTGACTTACCCAATTGAACGACAGTTGTTGAGAGATAAAACTCAATTTTACATTCATGAAGATAGAACAGGTAGTTTATTAGCCAATTGCTTAAAATCATTTACAGTTAATCGTCAAATCACAGAAATATTTAAAGATAATGGTACTAAGATATCCGACCATTCTGAAGTTAACAATGTATTTAAAGACTTTTACCTTATGTTGTATCAGTCTGACTCTTCTTCAGATGATACCTATATGAATGCTTTTTTCAGTAATATCAACATTCCTACATTGTCTGCTGATAGTCTAACACAGTTAGATCAGCCTATTTCCAATGAAGAAGTGGCTGAGGCTGTACGAGCTTTACATTCTGGTAAGACCCCAGGACCTGATGGCTCTCCTGGGGAGTTTTATAAAACTTTCACTACGTTACTTACACCTTATTTATCCTCTATTTTATCAGAGTCCTTTAAATCAGGTAAACTTCCTCAATCTTTTTATGAGGCTTTTATTTCTCTTATTCTTAAAAAAATAAAAATCCAGCTGAATGTTCTTCATACAGACCAATTTTTTAATTAAATGTTGATGCAAAAATTTTATCCAAAATCTTAGCTCGAAGACTTGAAAATATTTTACCATCTATTATATCACATGACCAGACAGGATTTATTAAAAATCATTGCTCGGTCCCACTAAACTTTCAGGAATAGTGTTTTGCACTTTAGTATTTCCCTTGATACACTGACTGGAGCGTATCCTCTCCAAGATGCCAGCCCGTTCCTTTACTGGGTCCCTCTATAGTTTTGGTCTTTTAGACAATAGACAATAGGTGCAGAAGTAGACCATTCAGCCCTTTGAGCCTGCACCGCCATTTTGAGATCATGGCTGATTAATTACTATCAATACCCGGTTCCTGCCTTGTCCCCATATCCCTTGATTCCTCTATCCATAAGATACCTATCTAGCTCCTTCTTGAAAGCATCCAGAGAATTGGCCTCCACTACCTTCTGAGGCAGTGCATTCCAGACCCCACAACTCTCTGGGAGAAGAAGTTTTTCCTTAACTCTGTCCTAAATGACCTACCCCTTATTCTCAAACCATGCTCTCTGGTACTGGACTCTCCCAGCATCTGGAACATATTTCCTGCTTCTATCTTGTCCAATCCCTTAATAATCTTATATGTTTCAATCAGATCCCCTCTCAATCTCCTTAATTCCAGAGTGTACAAGCCCAGTCTCTCTAACCTCTCTGCGTAAGACAGTCCAGACATCCCAGGAATTAACCTCGTGAATCTACGCTGCACTTCCTCTACAGCCAGGATGTCCTTCCTTAACCCTGGAGACCAAAACTGTACACAATACTCCAGGTGTGGTCTCACCAGGGCTCTGTACAAATGCAAGAGGATTTCCTTGCTCTTGTACTCAATTCCCTTTGTAATAAAGGCCAACATTCCATTAGCCTTCTTCACTGCCTGCTGCACTTGCTCATTCACCTTCAGTGACTGATGAACAAGGACTCCGAGATCTCTTTGTATTTCTCCCTTACCCAACTCTACACCATTCAAATAATAATCTGCCTTCCTGTTCTTACTCCCAAAGTGGATAACCTCACACTTATTCACATTAAACGCCATCTGCCAAGTATCTGCCCACTCACCCAGCCTATCCAAGTCACCCTGAATTCTCCTAACATCCTCATCACATATCACACTGCCACCCAGCTTAGTATCATCAGCAAATTTGCTGATGTTATTTTCAATGCCTTCATCCAAATCATTGACATAAATGGTAAACAGCTGTGGTCCCAATACCGACCCCTGTGGCACCCCACCAGCCACCACCTGCCATTCCAAGAAACACACATTCACGGCTACCCTTTGCTTTCTATCTGCCAACCAGTTTTCTATCCAAGTCAATGCCTTCCCCCCGATGCCCTGAGCTTTGATTTTACCCACCAATCTTCTATGTGGGTCCTTATCAAATGCCTTCTGAAACTCGAAGTACACTACATCCACTGGATCTCCCCCGTCTAACTTCCTGGTTACATCCTCGAAAAACTCTAACAGATTAGTCAAGCATGATTTACCCTTGGTAAATCCATGCTGGCTCGGCCCAATCCTATCACTGCTATCTAAATATGCCACTATTTCATCCTTAATAATGGACTCTAGTATCTTTCCCACCACCGATGTCAGGCTGACAGGTCGATAGTTCTCTGTTTTCTCCCTCCCTCCCTCCCTCCTTTTCTTCTGTTTGATTAACTGCTGACTGACTTTTTGAGGATTTTCCTGCCCCTCACAGTCTCACTTGAAATGTCCACCTTCTCCACATTTGTAACAGAAAATACCTGCCACCTCTCTAGTCAAGAGACCCTTTTCAGCAGCATTCCTCTGTGTTGTAAGATCTACAGCTGGGTTGGATTTCCCAACAGACCTATCAAGTTTAGCTGAACCATTAACAGACATCCACAGTTTTTATCTGAATGTTTCTCCACTTTGGAATAAATGTAACTCTGCTGATGCCTCTTTAATTCATAAGTTTTGGTTTTGCCCTAAAATTGAAAAGTTTTGCTGGATGTATTCCATACCTTCTCACAACTTTTTAAGGTCCAATTTGACCCAAATCCCCTTACTGCCTTGTTTGGTATTATTGCAGATGAAGATATAACTTTAAATACTTCTAACCTACAGGTTTTAGTTTTTACCTCTCTTTTAGCAAGGAGAGCAATCTTGCTTAAATGGAAGGAGTCTACCCCTCCTACACATCATCAATGGCTACGTGATATTATGTCCTATTTAAATTTAGAAAAGATCCACTGCCCAGTCTTAAATTAGAAACAATCTTTTTATGATATTTGGGGACCTTTCCTAAATTACTTTTCCAATTTATGAAGTTTAATAGTGAACAGACTTTTATGTATATTTTTATCTTCTTTTCTTAAGCAAATATGTTTTCTTTTCTAATTATCTATTATCATCAGAACTGGAGAGTATGACATCGGTGGCAGAGCGGAGGGCGCTGAGTAGGCTACGGTCAATCATGGAAAACCCTGAACATCCTCTGCACAGCACCATCCAGAGACAGAGAAGCAGCTTCAGTGGCAGGTTGCTGTCAATGCAATGCTCCTCGGACAGGATGAAGAGATCATTACTTCCCAACGCCATTCGGCTCTACAATTCAACCACCAGGGGCAAGACATGTTAAAGTGCCGGGGTTAGGACTGAGCTTAAGTTACCACTCAATGCACTTTAGTAACTATTTAAGAACTTTTTAAAAGCTATTTATTAAAGCTTTTTGGGAGGGTGATTTTAGATGCATATCATATTTATATTGAGTTAAATACTTAAGTAATTAGTTTTGCTGCAATAAGTGTATGGGACACTGGAAAAATGTTGTATTTCCCCTTGGGGATGAATAAAGTATCTATCTATCTATCTATCTATCTATCTATCTATCTATCTATCTATCTATCTATCTATCTATCTATCTATCTATCTATCTATCTATCTATCTATCTATCTATCTATCTATCTATCTATCTATCTATCTCATCCATCAGCTTTTTTCTTTGCTAGGTAGGGGGTTGACTTTTTTATATAATTTTTTTAAGATGTATGACCTATCTTTAAATTTTTGATTACAGAGTGATATACCTTTATGTGATATTCTATAACATTTTGATCAATTTTATCACTATATATGAATGTACACAAGTTATGTTGAGATGTATCTATGTGTTGCACTCTGTAAATCTTTTTTTCTTCTGAATAAAAATATTGTAAAAAGAAACAGACATCCACTGAGTCAGCTCAGGTCGAAGGTTTAGCTCTGCAGTATTCATCTCATCACATTGGTGAGTGAGATTGGGATTATTTTTGTTTAATTACTTTACTAGTGATTGTATTGAAGTGGCTTTAAGGAAAATGTAAGCAGGGCACTTGTACAAGTAGGTAAATGAAGATTTCACAATCACACTCTAACACAATGATAGGAACAGAGTTTGTCTTTGGTTTTGTTTTGTCTCAGACATACCCCCACCCCAAATACTGCCATTGACCTCCCAATGATGTCCACTATATTAAAGGAGAAACTCTTTATTAAAAATAATTAAAGTTAGCCTTCATCAGAAGAAAATTCATGCATCCGGCAAGATTTTGTTTTTCATTATGGATTATTGATTTATATTATTTTATGACAGAGGGAGTTCAACCTGGAGAAGTGTGACAGGATTCACTTTGGAAGGTCAAATTTGAAGGAAGAATACAGGGTTAGTGACATGATTATTAGCAGTGTGGAGGAACAGAGCGATCCCGCAAAAGTGCGGCACAAGTTGATAGAGTGGTTAGTAATGTGTATGGTGTGCTGACCTTCGTTAGTCAGGGGATGAAGTTCAAGAGCCATGAGGTAATGTTGCAGCTTTATAAAAACCTGTTCAGATCACACTTAGGGTACTGTGTTCAGTTCTTGTTGCTTCATTATAGGAAGGACGTGGAAGATTTAGAGAAGGTGCAGAGGAGATTCACCAGGATGCTGTCTGGGTTACAGAGCATGTCTTACAGAGAGAAAGAGAGAGAGAGAGAGAGAGAGAGAGAGAGAGAGAGAGAGAGAGAGAGAGAGAGAGAGAGAGAGAGAGAGAGAGAGAGAGAGAGAGAGAGAGAGAGAGAGAGAGAGAGAGAGATACAACTAGTGCTTTTCTCTTTAGAGTGAAGGAGGCTGAGAGGTGACTTGATAGAGGTGTACAAGATGATAAGGGGCATAGGTAGAGTGGACAGCCAGATTATTTCTCAGGATAGAAATGGTTAGAATGAGAGGGCATAATTTTAAGGTGGTTGGGGGAGAGGATAGGGGTCTGTCAGAGGTAACTAATTTTTTCACAGGAAATGGTGAGTGTTCGGAGCGTCCTGCCAGGGGTGGTTGGTGGTAGAGGCAAATACGGTAAAGACATTTATGAGACTCTTAAATAGGTACATAGATGATACAAAAAGTGGAGGTCTATGTGGAATGAAAGGTTGATTTTAGAGAAGGTTAAGAGGTCAGCACAACATCATGGGCTGAACAGCCTGTACTGAGCTGTAGGATTCCGTCTCGGCTTGAATTGTTGACTGTTTATTCCCCTCCACAGATGCTGCCTGACCAGTTGAATTCCTCCAATATTATATAGTGTTAGTAGGCGGTCTCGCTTGGCTGCTTTTCCATCTCTGGGTGAAGGGAAGGGGTTTGGGGCCTTTTTTCGAAGCTATCTGGGTCTACTATGTGTATGTTGCTGATTTGTCTCGAGAGATGTTTGTTATTACCCTCTTGTATGATTATTTTTATGTTATATGATGGATTTCACTTTTGAAATTCTTAGTTTTAATGTAAAAGGTCTTAATAATCATTTGAAACGTAACAAGATCTTTGCCTATATAAAATACTTAAAGCTCGAATTTTCTTCCTCCAAGAAACTCATCTTCAACATGAAGACACTTTACGCTTCTTTACTAAATGGAAGGAATGCAATTTCATTCCTCATTTCAAGTTAAATCAAGAAGGGTCTCTATTTTTATAGATGATAAGATCCCTTTTGCTGTACATGACGTAATTTCTGATAAAAATGGTTGCTTTGTTATACTCTCAGGAAGTCTAGAGAATAAACCAATTGCATTTGCCAATTTATATGCCCCTAATATAGACGATCCTATTTTTTTCCAATATTTTATCTCCCTTCTGCCTGATTTAAATTGTTATTCCTTAATTATGGTGGGAGATTTAAAATTTTGTTTAGATTCACTATTAGACTGTTCTCACCATAAAAACTTTACTCTTAGTAAATCAGTTTCACTTTTTAATTCTTTTTTGAAAGAGTGTGATATTGTGGACGTTTGGTGTTTTCTTTACCCACAGAGAAAGGAATACTCGTTCTTCTCGCACGTCCATCATACATACTCTAGAATTGATCACTTTTTTGTTGATAGACACATGATGTCTTCAGTTAAATCCTGTGAATATAAAGAGATCACATTGTCTGATCATGGAATTATCTATTCAAGACTTTAGAAATATTTAAATTTGGACCTAATTTTATTCATTGGGTTAAACTATTATATCTCTCACCTACAGCTCAGGTTCTTACTAATTCTCAACTCCCTAAACCATTTAACCTATATCGAGGTACTAGACAAGGCTGTCCCCTTAGTCCTCTGTTGTTTGCTTTGGCTCTAGAACCTCCAGTGTAGCACTTCGTAATTCCAAGGATATTACAGATATCACCCGAGGTAATACTATTCATAAAATTTCTTTATATGCAGATGATATTTTACTTTTTATTTCTAAGCTTCCACTCTTGCTTTATTCTCTCAATTTATTTGATTCTCAGGTTATAAGTTGAATTTATATAAAAGCGAATTACTTCCTTTAAACAACCTGATACCAATAAACACCAATCTTCTGTTTAAAATTATGACTAATTAGTTTACTTATCTTGGAATAACTAATACTAAAAATTTTAAACATTTGTATAAAGCTAATTTTATTCCATTACTGCGTTACCTTAAAAGGCTATTTAGTAAATGGTCTCCTTTTTCTTTATCCTTGTTAGGCGGTATTAATTCTATTAAAATGAATGTGTTACCAAAATTCTTATATCTTTTCCAAGCATTGCCTATTTTTATTCCGCAGAGTTTTTTCGACTCTTTGGACTCAATTCTCTCTTCTTACATATGGAATAATAAACAGCCCCAGCTGAACAAAGTCTTTCTTCAAAGGAAAAATAAAGATGGTGGTCTAGCTTTACCTAATTTCAGATTCTATTTTTCTTTTATTTCTTATTTTCCTTTTTTGGAACTCTCTGCCATGGTGCTGCAGGACACTGAACTGAATTGATAGACAATGAAAGAGAGAGAGAGAGGTCGACTGTAAAGCCCGCCCACAGAGAAAACTGATAGGTCTACTTAGCACGAAGCAAGACCAATCACGATGCTCCCTCTCGCTCTCACTCTCCCTCTCAAAAAATTGATTTCCGTGATATCGTATATAATTTGCGGGCGTCTGGGAGCCGCTATCAATATGCGTGAGACTCCAGGAACTTCGGGGGTAGGTGAGACGTCTGGATCCTGCAACATACCAGCATGATTCATCACTTGAATTTGCTTCACCTTCACTCGCCTCCTCATTGTTTCTGGAGATAATTTACTATAATTTACTTCAGCAAAGGTGCTATTAGTAATGTTTTGAATTCCTTCCTTTTGAACAACCAGTGAGCTATCACATGCATTCAGTAGCGTCATCTTAAACCGGAGGTAAGTTTGTGTGTGTAGTATTTTATATGTGCTTGATGCACCATCAATAACTCTCTGAGACGTGAGGCGAGATAAAGGCTTTTATTGAATGGAAGAAAGAACAAGCAGCAATTGACCACCATGCTACATCCTGGAGACTGAGGGCTGGGATCAGGCCTCAATTGCCTTTATACCGGGGTCTGTGGCAGGAGCCACGGTCAGTGTGAGGAGCCACAGGAGCAGTCAGGGGGGGGGGGGGGGTGCGTGTCCAGACACAGGTATATGTAGTTCACCACAGTGTTACCCAAGATTTCTAGCTTCTACAGAATCTTCTGCTTATGGCCTTCAATTTCTTTGTTTATTTGGGCGTCTTATTGGGTCATCAAAAAATGAAATAAAATTTATAGAGTGAATATGAAAAATTGCATGTTTACAGCAATAGGCCCTCTCATGTCAGCAGTCAAGGGATTTTTCCAGCTTGTGTTTCAGGCGGTCCAGGCATGGATACCATTTCAGAGTCTTTTCCAAGAAGTGTTTCTTTCAACAAATGTTTGTGACACTTGTTTGCAGGAGTGGGTGTGCCTATGAGCATTGAAAGCCTGGATGGTTGAGGCTTCGCTCTTTGGATGCTGAGAAGTTGTCGTCCCACCTGAATGCTTGCTGAGGATTTGCCTCAGCTTGTCTGGTATCTCCAAGAGCTGCTCAGTATATCCTGGAAGCACTCAGCAGGTCCAGTCACCTCTGTGGGGAGAGAACGAGGGCCAATGTTCCAGGTTAACAAACTATCTACTGGAAGAATGGAAGGACTCAGCGAGATGAGGTTTGTGTGTGTGTGTGTGTGTGTGTGTGTGTGTGTGTGTGTGTGTGTGTGTGTGTGAGTGTGTGTGAGTGTGTGTGTGTGTGTGTGTGTGTGTGTGTGTGTGTGTGTGTGTGTGTGTGTGTGTGTGTGTGTGTGATAGAAAATATAAACATTGGGGAGTGTTTGCGACCCAAGATATCGACAATTCCTTCCACAGATGCTGCTTGACCTGCTGAGCTCCTCCAGCAATTAGTTTATTGACTATATTCCTGCATCTGCAGTTACTGAGTCTCGATGTTGCAAGTCTCTGAACCTTTATTAATGAGGAGTATGTTGTTGTTTTGTTTTCTATCTCTATCTGCTGCTTTTAAAATTACCTGTTACCTGGACAACTTTAGTGTGCGCCTTGCCTTGTCTTGCGCCCTTAACTCCTGGTGGAGTCGTCGGGGCACCGTCATGACAAGCTTTGCACCAGTCTGTTCCATCTGTCGCGGTTGTGTGCCAGAGCTTGGGTCACCACAGATGTTTTCCCTGTCCATTCTTTAATGTTGTCATCCATTTTTTCCTCCGTCTGCTTTCCCCCTCCACAGTTCCTTGTAGAACAGTCTTTGCAAGGCCACTGGATCTTGTTATGTGGCCGTACCATCTCAGCTTTCGTTTCTTCACTGTTGTGAGAAAGTCTTCATGAGGGCTAACGTGGTGATGGATGGTCTTGTGGACCTGCTCGTTTGTGATGTGGTCCAAGTATGAGATGCCCAAGATGTTGCAATAGCATCTCATTTCCAATGCCTGTGCCTTCCTCTGTAGCTCTGCCGTGAAGGTCCATGTCTCGCATGCGTACAGGAAGATGGAGAATACCAATGCACGCAGGAGTCTGATCTTGTACTTCATGGTGATGTTGCTGTCCCTCCATATTGTCCTGAGCTTGGATAGTGCAGCCATTGTCTGCATTGGGGACATCAAAGAATGAAATAAGATTTATAGAGCGGTGAAATTTTGCATGTTTACAGCAATAGGCCCTTTCATGTCAGCAGTCAAGGGATTTTTCCAGCTTGTGTTTCAGGCGGTGACTGGTGCTGACAGAATACAGGAAGGTCAACAAGGAAATCAGGAGGGAAATGAAGGAAGCAAAGCAAAGATGGATAGCCGAACAATCGGTGGATGTTGAAGACAGCCTCTTCAACAACAACACAAAGAAGGCATTCCAACTGGTGAAAGATTTTACCAAAGGAAAACAAACCAAAGTAAACACCATCCAAGACAAAGAACGGCAAAAGTCTCACAGAAGAAAAGGAAATAATGGAAAGGTGGTTCGGAACTGTACAACTACCAGAGCAAAGGGGATTCAAGCGTGCCGAATGTACAGGAATCTTCCAATGAGGATGACTATCCAATCAGGCGTGAAGAAGTAGAAACCGCATATGATCACTGAAGTGCAGGAAGTCAGCAGGAGTTGACAACATCCCTGCTGAACTGCTGAAGCATGGAGGAGAGGCCACGATAGACATGCTTACCACCATCCGCAATAAGATCTGGCAGACAGGTGAATAGCTGACACCTTGGACTCAGTCGCTGATCATTGTGCTTCCCGAGAAAGGCAATCTCCAGCTTTGCCGGAATTACCGTACCATCAATCTGATCAGCCCGCTCAGAATCATCTTGAACAGACTGACCTCAGGCAGAAGACATCGTTGCCAAGGAACAAGCAGGTTTCCGTAAGGGTAAAAGCACCATTGAGCAGGTTGAGTGTGTGCCCTATCGCACACTGTGGAAATACCCTTTGCATTGTGGTCTGGTGTGGGAACTCGATTGTACAGTGATGTAAGAAGCTGCAGAAAGCAGTGGACTCTGCCCAATACTTCACAGGCACCCCCAGGAAGACCTGGGTAATCCAGGCAGACAACCCAGTACCCTATAAAAGAGAAATTAAACTTCAATGAGAATAAAATATACCTTGATGATGCAAAAGTAAAGTTTTCTAATAATGCAGTCACATGATAACCGATAAGGTAGTGAGAATAGCACTGCAGATGTAAAATGACTAATTAAACACAAAGATATAATATTAGAGAGCTCCACCTAGTGGAGGGATGAAAACAAGACCTAAAGAATTTCAAAAAAAGAATTGTGAGAATGAGACGTAATGCCAGAGAGGTCATAAAATTTGTCAAAAAACACAGCAGACTATAGAACTAGTAAAAGATATAAACTGTTAAAGATGCAATTAGTAGTTGGTATGCTTGCTCTACTTGCCGGAAATCCTTGGGGTGAAACCCAAGAAGAGAAACTATATTGATAAAAGAGTTATTGAAGCTATGGATTTATCACCAGTTATAATGAAACAGTATTGGCAGAGATGGAAGTCCAAGACCTCTACCGTGTAACCACAA
Source organism: Hypanus sabinus (assembly GCF_030144855.1). NCBI lineage: Eukaryota > Metazoa > Chordata > Chondrichthyes > Myliobatiformes > Dasyatidae > Hypanus > Hypanus sabinus. Next base: position 60,297,432 of record NC_082723.1, on the reverse strand, counting down.
ATCAGTTTCGTTTAATATTACCGAGGGACTTGGTCAGTTCTTTTCGTGTATGCATTATTTGAATTGACTTTCCATAGATGGCCCACCATTTCATTCAACGAACCAAGAAACAAGATGGTGAGTCATCCAAGATGAAAGAACCAGCATGGGAGCCGATGTCTCACACCATGGAGGATTTAACATGCTTGGATGTTTAATTTTATTTCTTATTTGTATTCAAATATCTGGAAGAACTGATTATTTTTGCAAGGACTCTGACAAGTGACTGAACAAGATTTCCTATGTTTAAAAGTGTGATGTTGGAGAACTTGTGGAAGAAGTTAGGCTGTTTTTTTTTGGGTGTGGGTTGTATTTGAACTTGTGGACTTACTTAACTGAGGTTAAGTAAACAGAAACTGATGTTCACCAAAATACTTAAAAATAGGAATTAACCATCATAATTAGACTTACTACTTAGAAGAGAATTCAAGATGGCGGCGTTACGCAGTTTGCAGCGGCCTCTACGGAGTTGATATCTGTTATTAGTTAAGTGGGGTGCTGTGCGCAATCCTAATCTGATGAAAAATGGATGTGAGAGCACGGAGGAACATCTGGAAATCTCCAGGAAGGTCTTCTTCATTGCTGCTGCTGTTGTGAGGTCTGGATCTCTGCTGGGAATAACAGGCCCCATTTCTCGGGGTCGCGTTGCTGGTGGCCGATGGCGGGGGTATCGAGGTGCGCTCAGCAGAGGATGGTGCTTGGAGAGGTTGTGCTGGAGGGAATGGTTGGAGGCTCGGAGGTTTGACGGACTCGGAGTCCGCTGCGGTCAGGGCGATTTCACTGTGCGCTGCGTCTGCGAGGCTGGGTCGGGCAGCGCCGTGGAAATCCATAGCAGGGGTATTCCCTTCTGCCACCTGCATGGGATGATGAGTCTATCGGTACCCTGAGGACTTGTGGAAACTGCGGTGGTTTATTTTGAACTCATAGTCCTTTAACATCTTTGGACTATTTTTACTGTGCCCATGGTCTGTTTTTTTTTATCAATTATGGTATTGTCTGCACTGTTGTAACTATATGTTAACTATAACTATATGTAACTATGTGGTTTTGTGTAGGTCTTGTAGCTTTAGTTTTTGGTTTGTTGGGTGGTAGAGTTGGTCTCCTGACTTGGTGTGTCTGGGTAGTCTTGTTTTGTCTGATGGATTTGGAGCTCCTTTCTGGGGAACGCGCTAAGATGGTAGCGCGATATTAATACACAGCAGCCTCTCCGGACTCTGGATTTGGGGATTACCAAACGTTATGTGGATTCTCTGGTGTAGTCTGTTTTGTCGTGTGCTTTTGTGATATCATTCTGGAGGAACATTGTTTCATTTTTTAACAGCGTTGCAGTTGTAGTTTCTAAATGACAGTAAATCGAAATTCAATTCAATTCAATTTAATTCAATTCAATAAAAAAGAGGAATACAATTAACTTTCTTACTAAATAGGGATGAATTAAAAGGCTAATGTTAAACTATAAAACTTAAAATAGGGAATAAAACTAGATCTAATAAGTTAAAGAAATTAGAATAATAAAAGTAATTCTAATAAATCTCACTGATTCTAACTAAAAAGGAATTTCATTTTGTTTTGATATCTGAAATTTGGAAACATAGCAGAATGTTGAATTTTGAATCGTCCTTACTCATGTAAATGTTCAGTTCATATTTCCACTTTCTCTTGTCCTATAAGCAAAACACCTTGAGAAATGTATGTTTTCTATTCACTGCCTCCTTCTGATACCTAGAGCTTTTGGTGGCCCACTAACACCTAGTGTTGTACTATGTAATTTGATTTTCTCATAAAGAGTGCGACAACCAGTCACACAAGATCAGATCAGCACTACACAGGTGTTAAATCTGCCTGAGGAGGGTAATATTTATAAGATCAAAAGACATCGGAGCAGAATTAGGCCATTTGGCCCTTTGAGTCATCTGCACCACTCCACTATGCCTGATTTATTACCCTGTTCTTTGGCTTTCTCTCCTTAATCTTTGTTGATCTAATTAAGCGGTGTGAACACTAATCCCCATGGCACACCACTAGTCACTCTTTGCCTCTTTCTAGTCAGCCAATTTTCTGTCCATGCTAGTATCTTTCCTGTAATACCATGGGCTCTTATCTTGGTAAGCAGCCTCGTGCGTAGCGTCTTGTCAAAGGCCTGAAATTCCAAATAAGCAACATTCACTGACTCTCCTTTGTCTATTCTACTTGTTTTTTCTTCAAAGAATTCCAACAGATTTGTCAGGGAAGATTCTCCCTTTAGAAATCCATGCTGACTTTGGTCTAACTTATCATGAGCCTCCATGCACCTCAAAACCTCATTCTTCATAACAGACTCCAACATCTTTCCAACTGCTGAAGTCAAACTAATTGGCCTATAATTTCCTTTCTTCTGCCTCCCGCCTATCTTAAAGAGTGGAGTGACATTTGCAATTTTCCAATCCTCAGGAATCACTCTAGGCTCTAGTGATTCTTGAAAGATCATTACTAATGCCTCCACAATCTCTTCAGCCGCCTCTTTCAGAACCCTGGAGTTTAGACCATCTGGTCTAGAGTGGTAAAGAGAGAGTAGTGAATCTGTGGAATGCTCTGCTACAGAGTGCGGTGGAGGCCAAGTCTGTGCGTATATTTAAGGTGGAAATTGATTGTTTCCTGATCAGTCAGGGCATCAAGGAATACAGCGAGAAGGCAGGTGTATGGGGTTGAGTGGGATCCGGGATCAGCTATGATGTCTATGGAGCAGACTTGATGGGCTGAATGGCCTAATTCTGCTCTACTGTCATATGGTCTCACGGTCTTATGTTCCAGGTAACTTAGCTACCTTCAGACCTTTCCATTTCCCAAGTACCTTCTTTGCAATAGCAACTTCCCTCACTTCTGCCTTCTGACATTCTTGCATTTCTGTCATATTGTTAGAGCCTTCCACAATGAAGACTGACACAAAATACTTATTAAGTTCATCCACATTTTTTTGCTCCTCATTACTTCCTCTCCAGCATCATTTTCCAGCAGTCCAATATCCACTCTTATCTCTCCTTTACTCTTTAAATATCTGGAAAAAAAACATTTGGTATATCTTCTTTTATATATTGTCTAGCTTACCTTCATATTTCATCTTTTCTCTCTTCATGGCTTTTTCATTGCCTTCTGTTTGCTTTTAAAAGCTTCCCAATCCTCTCCTTCCCACCAGTTTGTATTTTATTATATGCCCTCTCTTTTGCTTTTATGCTGTCTTTGACTTCTCTTGTCAGCCACAGTTGCCTCATCCTCCTGACAGAATACTTCTTCATCTTTGGGATGTATTTATCCTGCACCTTCCAAATTTCTCCCAGGAACATTAGCCATCATCCCTGCTAGTGTCCCTTCCAATCAAATAATCATCAAAGATCCCCACCATCTGGGCCAAAGCATCTTCTCACTGCTGCCATTGGGCAGGAGCAGAAAGTTTCACCACAACTGATTCACACCAGCTACTCCATTCAACCAGTCAGTTCTTGAAACACTTGGCAAAACCATAACCACTTCAATATTCAACTGACTTGACCACTTAACACTAAAATGGACATTGTCCTTTTTTGTTGTAATTGTGTTTTCTTGTTTAAAAAAAGCATATAGTTTATGTTTAGTTCATGTTTATTTTGTGAAAGCTGCTTTTATGATGCCATGTCCCTGAGAAGCTGCTGTGAATATGTTTGTTGTTGCTCCTGGGCTTAGATGTGTAATGCCCTGGTTAAGATTTTTACCACTATGAATACATAAAGCGGTAATGCAGAAAGTGGAATACCATGTAAATTTCCAAAAGGTGTGGGGACCTTTTCTTGAATATTTTCACAATTCCCATTTAGATTAAGGGTTCATCCCTCCTTTTTTCTTTTGCATTTAAATCCCTTACTTCCAGCTTCTTTCAGTTAAGATTTACTTTTTTTTGATGTGCAAATATATTATAGCTCAGGTAGTAGGTAATATACCTTCTTTTTATAAATGCAGGTCTGTGGTGATAAAAGTTATGATTAACTTTTCTATATTTCATATGATTGGCTTGGAGTTGGGTAGTGGGAGGGAAGGGTGGTAACCATCTTTATACGATTCTACGATGGGCGCTTTTCCTTAATAATTAAGAACTGTACATTTGATACGTTTGGTTTGCACTGTATGATCCTCTTTTCTTACTGTTTTTTTTGTTGCATTGTAGAAATTTATATAAAAAAAGGATTTTTACCGCTATGCTGTAGGTATTTCATTTTAGTAGTTTTGTTAGAGCCGTCTGTGCTGCCTTCAGCCTGTTTGGATTTGAGCTGAGATAAGGGGCTTTGTTGTTCAACTTTAGAATGTGGTGTCAGTCAGGTTGGTGGAACTGGGAGAAGGTTCTAGAGAACGCTGGGCGTAGAGGTTCTCGTGAAGGACACTGGTGTGTGTTGAGGTCTTTTAGGCGGGAGCTGGGAGAAGACAGGAGGGAAAATGGCTGAGAACCCCATCCCTGTTGCACAAGGTGCTTTGAGCAGAAAAATGGCTTCAAGGAGAAAGGACCAATACTCCCGTGGGGGAGCCCGTTTGTTCCAGATGGATTTTGAGCAAAGTTCTTTCACACTGTGTGCTTTCACGCAGACCGTGGGTTTAGTGCATGAATTAAAGACAACTTCAAGATGAGCTCCATCTTGTGTGCATGTTTGATAGTTTAATTATAATGGGCCCTTTTTGTTTTGTCTGTCTTTTCTTTATTAACTCTTTGGTTTAGCTAACATTCATAAATATACTTTCTTTATAACCATATGCAGTGAAGGATCTTTTATTTCTTACCACCAGATGATTTCAGGGGGGCAGTAAATCACACCGCATTCACACAGATGGGGTTTGGGTGGGCAAAACATCCCAACCTCATGGGTTTGGCGGGACCAAAGTTGTGTATGCTCTAGACATACGGAGCCTGAGAAAGGTGGGTTTCTCGCTGTGGAGTCCAGCGAGAGGCTAACGAGCTGCATTTCCAGAGATGCCCAGTACAAAGGGGTTTCATATAACATTGTATGTTTGGCGATAAATTTGGGCTTGTAATATGTTCTCTCCAATCCTCCCACTCCCAGACCTCATCACTGCAATATCTCTGTTTCCTTGCTATTCCAGTACTGATGTAGGATCTTTGAGCCAAGGCATCACCTCTATTTCTCTCCACCCCAGTGTTACATAGAACAGAACAGCACAGTAACAGGCCCTTTGGCCCACAATGCTGTACCAAAGCAATTAAGTTAGTAATCAAATAGCCTTCTAAACTAATCCCCTTTGCCCACACCTTGTCCATATCCTTCCATTTCCCTCACTTTCATGTGTTTATGTAATGTCTCTTAAGGGTCTCCAATGTATCTGCCTCTACCACCACCCCAAGCAGCATGTTCCGGACATCCAACACTCTCTGCGTAAAAAAAAACTTGCCCCTCACACCTCCATTAAAAATACCCCTTCTCACCTTAAACACACGGCCTTTGGTATTAGAGATTTCAACCCTTGGAGAAAGATATTGTCTATCTATGCCCCTCATAACCTTATATGCCTCCATTAGATCTCACCTCAGCCTCCACCGCTCCACAGAAAACAAACCAAGTTTGCCCCGTCTCTCGTTACAGCACCTGCCCCCTAATCCAAGCAACATCCTGGCAAACCTCTTCTTCACCCTCTCCAATGCTTCGACATCCTCCCTATGATGGGGCGACCAGTACTGTATGTAATACTCCAAATGCAGCCTAACAGTTTTATAAAGCTGCAACGTAACTTACTGACTTCTGAACTCAGTGCCTCGACTAATAAAGGCAGGCATGGATTCTTAACCATCCTATCAACTCGTGTAGCCACTTCCAAGGAGCTATGAACTTGGACCCCAAGATACCTCTGCTCCCCAACATGGTTAAGGATTTTGCATTTAACAGTGCACTGTCTCTTTGCATTTGATCTATTAAGGTGCAACACTTCACTTAACATAGAACATAGATCAGTACAGCACATTACAGGCCCTTTGGCCCACAATGTTGTGCTGACCCTCAAACCCAGCCTCCCATATAACCCCCCCATCTTAAATTCCTCCATATACCTGTCTAGTAGTCTCTTAAACTTCACTAGTGTATCTGCCTTCACCACTGACTCAGGCAGTGCATTCCACACACCAACCACTCTCTGAGTGAAAAACCTTCCTCTAATATCCCCCTTGAACTTCCCTCCCCTTACCTTAAAGCCATGTCCTCTTGTACTGAGCAGTGGTGCCCTGGGGAAGAGGCGCTGGCTGTCCACTCTGTCTATTCCTCTTAATATCTTGTACACCTCTATCATGTCTCCTCTCATCATTTGGTCAGGTTAAATTCCATTTGCCATTTCTCCACTCATATCTGCAATTGATCTATATCCAGTTGTATTCTTTGCCAGTCTTCTAAGCTATCCACAACACCGCTAATCTTCGTATCATCTGCAAACATAGTAACTCACCCATCTACATTTACATCCGGGTCTTGGTTGTAATATACATTACAAACTGCAGAGGTCCCAGTGCAGATCCCTACGGAACACCACTAATTACAGACCTCCTGGTAGAAAATGCCCCTTCGATTACCCCCACCCCCCCCCAGTCTTCTGTGGGCAAGCCTGTTCTGAATTCAAACGGCCAATTCATCATGGATCCCATGCATCTTAATTTTCTGGATGAGCCTCTCACGAGGGACCTTGTCAAACACCTCACTAAAATCAATGTAACAACATCCACAGTTCTCACTTCATCAATCACCCTCGTCACCACTTGAACAAACTCAATCAAGTTAGAAGGACACAGCTTGCCCAGCACAAAGTTATGCTGGCTCTCCCTAAGTAGGCCATAGTTTTCCAAATGCTCATAAATCACATTCCTAAGAACCCACCCCAGTGACTTAGCTACCTCTGACATACTTACCATTCTATAGTTTCCAGGATTATCCCTGGTTCCTTTTTCGAATAATGGAACAAATTAGCTACTTACCAGTCCTTTGGACCTCACCTGTGGCTAGAGAGGACGTAAAGATATTGGTCAAGGCCCCAGCAACCTCTTCTTTTGCCTCTCTCAGTAACCTGAGGTATATCCCATCAGGCCCTGGGGACTTATCCATCCCAGTGCTCTTTAAGAGGCCCAGCACTACCTTCTCCTTTACGTTGAAGTGCCCTAGCATATCAATATGCTCAGCACAGACCTCCCAGTTTACTGAGTGGTGTAGTTCACTCCACCCAAAGCATATTTTCATTTATGTAATGCAGAAGTTGGTAGCCTGATGTACTCTACAAATATCAGCCTACCAGCGATGATAAATAGTATCTCAAAAGTGTAATATTAAGGCTATTAGTGTGACCAATTTCAGGTAGATGGAGCTCGTCAGCCCGGGAAGGCAGTCCATCTAAGAGAGGGAAAACTCTGATTTCAAACCTCTGCTGCCTTGCGGCCATACCCACTCATGGGAAAGGCTTTGGGAGTAAACCCTGAGGACAAATCCGGAGCTGGAGTCCCTAAGGCAGTCCGACCTTCAACCTTGCTCTGGCAACTCCTGCGTCGTCACTGGTGCCAAGCTGTATCGGCCCTTGCCCTTCCCTTGGACAACATCAGTGGCATGGAGAGGGGAGACTTGCTACATGGGCAACAGCCAGTCTTCCATACAGCCTTGCCCAGGCCTGCACCCTGGAGAAGACTTTACAAGCACAGTTCCATGGTTTCATGAGACTAACAGATGACATACATACAGTGTGACCAACTGCCTCTTAAAGTACAACCCAACATCCCCATTGTGAGAGGTGGAAATGGGTAAGGCCGGCCAACAGGGCTCTGGTGAAGCCGTGTAGGCCAATCCCCTGTACAGTGGATACAATGGATTACAGAATCATTGATGAACTCCAACCGTACCATCAACTTTGGCAGAGCAGGCGACAAAGGAAATGGGAGGTCGTCGATGGCCTATGGACCACTGGGAGCTAAGGGCCCGACAAGAAGAAGTGTGAAAAGACTCTTGATCAATACCATAGAATCTTGACCTCACAATCTAGATAGTCATGGTCTTATGCCTGCACTGAACTTTTCTTTAACTATGTATAACACTTTATTTTGAATTCTGTTATTGTTTTTCCCTTGTACTACCTCAAAGCACTGATGAAATGAAATGATTTGTATGGAAGGCATGTAGAACAACATTTTTACATTGTACCTTGGTCCATGTGACAATAACAGACTAATTGTCAACTACCAATGTTAGTTGCCGTTTTCACACGGCCAGTCAGTGACTGATTTACCATGGGCAAAATTACACTTCCCACTTCAACAAGAGTTTAAAATTGATCGGTGTAATCATTGGTCTAATTTGTGGTGTCATTCTTCATGTTGCTTGGTGGGGTTGTGAAACATTTCCAGCATTCAAATGGGATCTTCCTGAGGAAACTGTGGACAGAGCTGATTTGGAGGTACATTTTATTCTCCCTAGGTTGCCCTGACTTGGACACATAATATGATAATATTATTTTCCATTGCCTTGCCTTGTAAATAATCCTTGATAGATGGAGAGTATTCATTGATGAATTGGCCTGTGAAGAATCTCCACAGTTAAAATGATGTACTAGCTCTCAGTGATGGAAATCCACATTTCCTTTTAATACAGGAGTCCATTTGGCATATTGCCCATGCTGACTTACTGAATGGATGATGTGCTCCCATATCTCACCTATTTTCTTAGGCCAAGAAGTCGTATTGCGTGTTGCTAATTAACTCGAACACAAAAACATGAGAAACAGCTGCTGAAGTTGGCCAACTATCGGCTTGACATGTTTTTCCAATGAGTAAGATCAGAGCTGGTCTGATCTTAGCAAAGGTAAAAACCCGAAGAATTGAGAATTGAGAATAGTGGCATAATTTCTCTCAGGAAATTGCAAGTGATGACAGTCTATTTGGTATTTGTCGCTCTCTTTCCCTTAAAGGTACTGAAGTACAAGTATCATTCATTAAAACACCATTACTTTATTTTAATTAGGGGTACACAAAAACAGACATTGCAATTATCCCTGTGAAAAACAATTGTTATTTTACAAATGTATACCATGGTCATGTAATGTGTAACTTGGGTTTAGTGATCATGTCTTTCCACAGTTAGGACTGCCTTTAATCAGGAGAAAAGGAAATGCATTGTTTTGGTTGTGAATTCTTGAAAGAGTAAAAATATCACATTTTACATTTGTTTTGAAAATAGAATTCCTGAAAAGTATGTCACTATTTTCTCTTTTCCTTTCAGCACAGTAGCCATGGTATTTAAATAAATGGAAGATGATTAATTAAACAATCCAAATGTAATCTTTGAGGAGATAACTTACAAAAGTTGTGTTTAATTCTTTGTGTGATTCACAGGCAATTTGCTGAGATTTGTTTCTATTCAAAAAGGACAATTTATAAGAGGAAGGGCTCCTAGCTTTCCTTTGTATTTACATGACTGTGTTCTATTCTAAACAGAACCAACATGTGGTTGATTTTTAAAATACAACACCCTGAAATTGCTAATCAATGGCAAAAAAAACAATAAATGCTTTCTCAAATTACACCTCCCTTTCTGTAAAAGGTCACAAACGTCAAGCTCCATGTTCCCAAAGTAAAACTTCCACATTCACATCGAGACATTCAGCTTATACATCTGATAGTTAAACACGAAGCTTCTGTACATTAAACCTTTAAGGACAACTGGTCCGTTCACTGCCATGGCAACACATCCCCAACATGATGAACGGAATATAGACAATACACTCTGATGACTGTGCAGGTGTAATGATGTACATACAAGGCCACCCCTGCCCTCTGAGCAATATATATAAAGCTATGACCCTAAAAGCAATAGCAACCTATGTTAATTATTGTCAAAATTATCTTTGGTGTTTAAACTGAGAGGAGCTAAACCCATGTAAGGTGAGAGAGCTTTTCTAGCGAGGCTCATACAGCCCATTAACTCGAATGCGAGCTAAATTACTGGTGTTTCTGTACACTATGAACCTTTAATGTTTTCGGCTAGTTTGGTTATTTAGTGTTGTTGCTGTGCTCTCTTCTTTCTCTGAAGGCCTCTGAAGGTATGTGGTCTCAGTTTCATTTCAACAAATTCAATCGAGTGCTCGTGTCCCTTCCAGTGGAACCAGTTGATGCCCTGTTGAAAAACGAATATGAAATTTAGAGCCAGAATAACACATCTTTAATATAACAATCAATCCAACATGTAGGCAAAAATTCCACAATTAGGATAGGAAATATTGACGAAGTTAGGTCTAGATTCAATTTTTATAGACTCCTTTTATTATATTGGTGGCCATGAAGAAGGCAAGTGGAATGTTAGCCTTCATTGCTAGAGGGATTGAACTTAAGAACAGGGAGGCTATGCGGCAACTGTACAGGATTCCGGTGAGGCTACACCTGGAGAACTGTGGGCAGTTCTGGTCTCCATACTTGAGGAAGGATATACTGGCTTTGGAGGTGGTGCACAGGAGGTTCACCAGGTTGATTCCAGAGATGGTGGGGGGAGGGGGTTAGACATTGAGGAGAGTTTGAGTCACCTGGAACTGCACTTGCTGGAATTCAGAAGGGTGAGAGGAGATCTTATAGAAACATATAAAATTATGAAAGGGACAGATAAGACACAGGCAGGATAAATAAGATAAGGTAGGTGGGACTAGAACTAGGGGACATAGCCTCAAGATTCGGGGGAGTAGATTTAGGATGGAGATGAGGAGGAAGTGCTTTTCCCAGAGTTTGGTGAATCTGTGGATTTCTCTGCCAATGAGGCAGTGGAGGCTACCTCAGTAAATATATTTAAGACAAGGTTGGATAGATTTTTGCACAGTAGGGGAATTAAGGGTTATGGGGAAAAGGCAGGTAGATGGAGATGAGTCCATCAGGTAAGCCATGATCTTATTGAATAGCAGAGCAGGCTCAACAGGCCAGATGGCCTACTCCTGCTCCTATTGTTTATGTTCTTATGAAGTACTAAAGAAGGGTCTCAGCCCAAAACGTTGACTATCTATTCATCTCTATAGATACAGCCTGACATGCTGAGCTCCTTCAGCTTTGGATTTCCAGTACCTGCAGATGTTGGCATGTTTATTATAAGTAAAATGATAGTTGTGTTGCAGACTGATGACACCAACCAATTAGATTACAATTGGACTTGGCTTGTGAGAGCTTTGGGAACTGCAGCCAAGAAAGTCATCTCCTGTGGTTTTACTTTTCCTCTGAAATCCATTCCATTGAAGTTAGTGCTACCAGAAAACATATGTCTTAGTCACCATCTATAAAGTTTACCTGCTATTCCTCTGTATGCTCTAATATGCAATATTAAGCATCCGATATAGAGAATCTGTCATAGATTGCATAAGCAGTGTCCCCTCGATCGTGGAGACCTACACGGAGTGTTACCAATGGGTAGTGGTGGTGGTGGTGCCTCACTCATGCAGAGTAGGAGGGCGAGTGGATGCCTCCAGGCTGAAGTGCAACAGGAAGCTCCTGATTCAATTCAGCAGCAGGAGGCAGGTCCTTAAAATCATATTCAGGTTGATTTTTGGAAGGTCTATATACAAAAAAAAACTGATGGAAAACATTTCTTTCTGCATTAGCAAATTTTTAGGCTTTGGTGTCAAAAAGTGGAAGAGAGGTGTCCAAACAGTTCAGTGTTCTAGCTTTGCTCTGTATTTCACATCTACTTTGACTTTGACCTGGTAGGGAGCTGAATCAAATTGTTGTTACCCTTGATTTCACAGTTAGCAGTGCCCCGTTACTAGGTTCCATAATAACTCTGGGAATGACAGCATCAGGCCATGCACACCCATTTGCCCCTAATTAACTCATATGTACCTGGCTGTGGCTTGTAGCTCCATATTTCCCATTCAGGTTTACCCTGTGGCAGTTCTTGTACCACCAGGCTCCTTTGTATGACAGAGCACAGTTGGTCACTGCTACATCATTGTCTCTGTCCCTCGTAGAGAATGGCCGACCTTGATGGTAGGTCAGAGAGTCACCTGAGCAGCAAAATAGAGAAACAGTCATTGAATAGTTATGGATTACTTGTTCTTGACCAAAATGAGCACTGATACTCATTTAGTTCAATATCTATCTTTCTTGCCACCTTTAAAGTTTACCTGCTGTTCCTCTGTATTCTCCAATATGCAATTTGTATCGACTTCTAGCGTCTGATATAGAGAATTTGTCATAGATTGCATAAGCAGTGTCCCCTTGATCCCGGAGATCTACCCGGAGCTCATAATTTCCTTCTGATGTAATCTTGTGAAGGTTCTCAAGGCCTAGGGAACAGAAATTACATTTATTATATATTTAACCAAGATAACTTCCATCTCTCTGTCCACCAAGAGCTAATGGGATGTGTGTCAATGAATTTCTCTGGGGAGTCAGCTGGAGACGCTCATGGAGTGAGTACCGTTTTGGATTCGCTCCATAACTTTTACTTTTTTTAACCTTTGATCACCCTTATTCAGCTTATTTTTACCTATACCGAAAGTTTCTTTATTCTTTTTTTTTGGATTTACTGCCAAGCGTTTGTTGTGAACTTTTGATGATATGCAAACAGAAATGTCTCTCAGGTCTAAGGGACGGGATCCCGGACGTAATCCGAACGGTAACAGAAAAAAGCAGGCTCCGACACAACAAATACCATTAACTTTTGAATTGTTTATGGAGGTTTTGAATCAAAAATTTGCTGAACTACAACAATTTTTTAAAGAAGATATAAAGGCTTTTCAAGAGTACATGGTTAAGACGGATTTAGTAATTAAACAGCAACAAGCTCTTATTACGTCTCTGCAAGAAGAAGCTCGGAAGCGAGATTTGACTATTGGAAAACTGCAACAGGATTTAATTTCGACCATTAAGCTGATGGAAGCCCTTAAAGCCAAGAGTGACGATTTTGAGAATCGCTCCAGAAGACAGAACGTACGTATACTTGGTCTTCCAGACGGCATAGAAAAAGATGACCCTTCGAAATATTTTGCTCAACTTTTAAAAGAAGCGTTTCCGACAATTTTCCCGAATAACCCCCCTTTATTGGATTGGGCACATAGAATTCGGCGTCGATCACTGAGTGTTACAGACAAACCTTCGGTGATAATTGTCCGGTTCCATTATGTACATGACAAAGAACAAGTTATAAGAGCAGCTCGTCGACTAGGAATGATTAAAATCAAAGATTTTTCCTTCCGCCTGATCGAAGATTTTAGTTCAGATCTTTTAAAAAGAAGGCTTCTTTTTAAACCGTTGATGGCTGAATGTTATGAGAAAAATCTGAAACCTGCGCTTCTATACCCTGCGAAGCTTCGAATTTCTCCGTCGAATGCTCCACGACAAGTTTTCCTTTCAACTTCAGAAGTGAGAATATATCTGGAGGAGAACTTCCCTACTGCTACAGACACCAGTCTTTAATAAATGAATGATTCTGATCGTATAAGATGGTTCTCGATCTCTTAAACCAGAATTATAATCTGGTTATTGGTGTAGGTTCATCCTACACTTTATACTCAAGTTAAAGTGTGTTTGCGTCATGTTAATTGTTTTGCCTTATACACTTTAATCATTTAACTACATACTTGTCTATTAACTTTGTTCCTTTGAAGGTATATTTTTAATTCTTTGAAGGTAAATTTTTCCTTGATTAAGATGGTGGTTTTTTGGAAAAGATTTTTGGTTTTGCTTAAGATGGCATTATGTTTATATTTTTCGTGTTTCTCCCAGACAAGGCATCACTTATCTCAGCTTAAATATTTTTTGTTTTGTCTGGGCCAGAGCCCGAGTTATAATTGTTTTTAGTGATTATATCTTTATTCTTTTTACAACTAACTATACTTAGAAATATGGTTTTTATTATAGCGATTTTATTTTTAAAGTCGGGGTGATTCTTTTATATATATCCTTTTTATATGGAGTGTTCTTCAGCTGACATGGGGGTAGGATTAGTCTTACTTTTTCTCTTTTTAAGTCATATTTTGGCTTTTTCTCTTTTTCTCGGGGGGTGGGGGAATGGTCTGTTTTCTAATTCTATTTTTTTTGTACCAGTTTGTGTTAGTTTTTTTATTCGGGCTGTTTTTGAACTTCAAATATGTCTGTGTTGTCGTCACTTCCGGGTCTTCTCACTACTTTTGTTCCTCTTCCGGGTGCATGAGTTTATAAGTTGGTTAACCCTTTCTATACCAAAGGGTTGATTATAGAATTATGGCTCAGACCATTAATTTTGTGTCTTGGAATACTAATGGTTTAAATCACCCAATTAAACGAAAGAAGATTTTCAAAGTATTCCAAAGACTTAATGCTCATATCATTTTTGTACAAGAAACTCATGTGAGGAGGGAGGACAAATTTTGTTTTTTTAGATTTTGGCGGGGTCAACAGTATCATGCAAATTCGAATGCTAAAGTAAAAGGAGTTTCAATTTTTATTGACTCCTCTATTTCATTTGTTCAACATGATATTTTTTTCGGATCTGAATGGCAGATTTTTGTTAATTACGGGTTTACTTTGTAATAAAAAGGTTGCTTTGGTTAATGTTTATGCTCCAAATGTGGATTGTCCTGACTTTTTTAAGTCTTTATTTACTTCTTTACCCAATCTAAACGAATATGTTAATAATGGGTGGTGACTTTAATTGTTGTTTAAATCCTCTGATGGATAAATCTTTATCTATTCAGACTTTACCTAATAAGTCGGCCACTTGTATTAACTCCTTTTTGACTGACAATGGAGTTTTTGATGTTTGGAGATTTCGGCATTCTAATGACAAAGAGTTTTCTTTTTTCTCACATGTTCATCACTCTTATTCAAGAATTGATTATTTTTTTGTAGACTCTTGTTTTATTCCATTGGTAATCGGTTGTAACTATGATATTATAGCTATCTCTGATCATGCTCCGTTATTACTTTCTATGAAATTTACGGATACAGCTTTTAATGCTAGACAATGGAGATTTGACTCTACCTTGTTGCAAGACTATGACTTTATTAAATTTATGGAGGAGCAGATCGACTTCTTCTTCTCAACTAATTCTACAGATGATATTTCCTATGGAACACTTTGGGACACTTTTAAAGCTTATATACGTGGACAGATTATTTCTTATTCTGTTGGTTTGAGGAAATGTATCAAGATGGAAACTCTTTTATTGGTTGATAAAATTAAAGAGATTGATAAGAAATATTCGATTGCTCCTAGTAAGGAGCTTTACAAACAAAGGGTTGAACTTCAAATGGAACATAGTTTATTACTTACATACTCGATTGAAAATCAATTAATGAAAACTAAATCTGATTTTTATATACATAGTGATAAATCTGGTAAACTGTTAGCTAGTCAATTGAAGAATGCTCTGGTTAAACGTCAAATCACTAAGATTGGTCAGCAGAATGGGAATCTGACAGTTAATCATGATGAGATAAATAAGGCATTTCAAGATTTCTATACCTCCCTGTATCAATCTGAATTTCCTCAAGATTATAATACCATGTCTGATTTTCTGGGGAAATTAAATTTTCCAAGGTTATCATCTGATGATCTTTTGATATTGGATACTCCTATTACGGATGTAGAAATTAAAGGGGCTATTTCCTCAATGAATTCTGGGAAAGCACCGGGTCCAGATGGTTATACAGTTGAATTTTTTAAAAATTTTTCCGCTACTCTTTCCCCTTGGTTAGGTAAGGTTTTTGAGGAGGCCATTAGATTAGGGAATTTGCCACAATCTTTTTATAGAGCTTCCATTTCTCTAATATTGAAGAAAGATAAAGACCCTACTAATTGTGCTTCTTATAGACCTATATCTTTATTGAATGTAGACTCCAAGATTTTTTCTAAGTTACTGGCATCTAGATTGGAGAAGGCATTACCCAAAATTATTTCAGATGATCAAACTGGCTTTATTAAAAATCGTTATTCTTTTTTTAACATTAGGAGATTGTTGAATATTGTTTATACTCCCTCACATGATACTTCAGAATGCGTGATTTCATTAGATGCGGAGAAAGCATTTGACAGAGTTGAATGGCCTTACTTATTTAATGTGTTGGAGAAGTTTAATTTTAGTCCGATATTTATATCATGGATTAAATTGATTTATCATACTCCAGTAGCCTCAGTGGTTACCAATAATCAAAGATCTCCCTTTTTTCGCCTATTTCGGGGCACTAGACAGGGATGTCCTCTTAGTCCATTACTATTTAACATTGCCTTAGAACCTTTGGCAATTGCCATCAGACAATCACAGGATATTTTGGGTATTAATCGTGGGACAGATATTCATAAGTTATCTTTGTATGCAGATGATTTATTACTATTCATTTCTAACCCGGAGAAATCCATTCCAGCAGTTTTATCATTATTGGCTCAATTTAGTGAGTTTTCTGGGTATAAGTTAAATCTTAATAAAAGTGAATTGTTTCCATTAAATAAACGGGTCCCAATTTATGGAAATTTACCCTTTAAATTAGTTACTGACTCTTTTACTTATTTAGGGATCAAAATCACAAAGAACCATAAAGATTTGTTTGGATTTAATTTTTTACCCTTAATTGATCAGATTAAAGGTTTGTTTACTAAGTGGTCACCTTTGTCTCTATCTCTAATAGGCAGGATTAATGCTATTAAGATGGTTATTTTACCTAAGTTTTTATATATTTTTCAAGCGATACCAATTTTTATCCCGAAATCTTTTTTTACTAATGTTGACTCTAAAATTTCTTCATATATATGGCAGTATAAAAATCCCAGGTTAGGTAAAACATATTTACAGAAGACAAAAAAGGAAGGCGGGTTAGCATTACCTAATTTCAGATTTTACTATTGGGCAGCTAATATTAGATATTTGTTATGCTGGTTGAAAGATGGGGGTGGATCTTTTGGCCCTTGTTGGGTGAGTTTAGAAACTAAATCGGTATCAGCTTATGCTTTGGGTTCTATTTTAGGGACTTCTCTCCCTTTTGCTCTTTCTAAATTGCCGAAACGAATTGACAACCTGATAGTTAAACATACATTGCGTATATGGTTTCAATTTCGGAGATTTTTTGGGTTGACTCAATTCGTTTTAAATAGTCCTATTGTATCTAATTGTTTTTTTCACCCTTCCATTATAGATCAAGCTTATTCAGCTTGGAAAACTAAGGGATTACTAAGATTTTCTGATTTATTTTTAGATAATTGTTTCATGTCTTTTGAACAATTATCCAACAGATATAACTTGCCGAGATTTCATTTTTTTAGATATTTACAGATTAGACATTTTTTAAGTTCTGTACTCTCTACGTTTCCAAATTTTGTGCCTTCAGATGCTTTGGAGAGTTTATTTGAATTAGACCCTTTTCAAAAAGGGCTTATTTCAAAACTTTATAATATAATTATGAAGATACGTTCAGAGCCCCTTTATAAGACTAAACAGGATTGGGAAAGAGAGCTTAGTTTTAGTATTTCTAGTGAGAATTGGGATAGAATTCTTCAATTAGTTAATACATCATCGTTATGTGCCAAACATTCACTAATACAATTTAAGGTTGTACATAGGGCCCATATGTCCAAGGATAAATTAGCTCATTTTTACTCTCATATAAGTCCTATTTGTGATAGATGTCATTCTGAAGTTGTGTCTTTAACTCACATGTTTTGGTCATGTTCATTTTTGGAGAAATATTGGAAAGATATTTTTGATATTATTTCTGCGGTTTTGAATATTGATTTACAACCTCATCCTATTACCGCAATTTTTGGTTTACCAATGTTAGATTCACAGCATTTATCTTCTTCAGCCCGTCGAATGATTGCATTTCTAACGCTGATGGCTAGAAGATCTATATTGTTGAATTGGAAAGAAATTGATCCTCCCACTGTATTTAATTGGTTCTCTCAAATTATGTTATGTTTAAATTTAGAAAAAATTAGAAGTGGTACTTTTGAGACTTCTATTAAATTTGAAAAGTTATGGAGACCATTTATTCAACATTTTCATATGATGTAATATGACCCTGTGCCAAGTACATTTGATTTCCTAGCTTTTAGCTTATGTATTTTGAGAGGACCGGAAGTGACGGCATTGATGAATACTTATTTTTGTGAGATATTATAAACAGCCCACTTTTTTTTTCTCCTTCTCTTTTGTTTGTTTTTCTTTCTTTTATATTACTTATTAGTTATAGTTATTAGATTAGATTAGTTAGTTTTGCATTATATAAATTTTTTTTTGTTTTTTTTTCTTTCTTTTTTCTGTTTTTTTATATTATACATTATGAAATATTTAGATTTACTATGTCCATACATATATCTTATGGCTTATGTCTTGGTAAACTCATTTATATTGTAACTATTATGTATGTTTTTTTTTCATATGTAATGGAATGTGTATGTTGGTAATTTCTTTATCAATATATCATTTGTATTCTGTCCATATTACTAATATTAATAAAAAGATTTAGAAAGAAAGAAAGAAATGAATTTCTCTAATTTATCAGAACTATAACACCTGATAATTGTCTGCTTTACTTCCCTTGTCATGACCCACTGTTTGATCACAGGAGTCATGTGTGGGATGTTCTCTGTTTTGTGGCCAGATGTGAACGATGCATTGGTTAGAATTCAAACCATTTACAAAAGGGTTTAATATTCAGAAGGAGGCTATTCAGCCCACTAAGTCTGTTCCAGCTCTCAGAAAAAACCCACTAATCCTATTAATCACAGTATTTTGTTACATCCTCTTTTTTCATACAATGTACCTACTCAGACCCTGCCTTCCATGCACTGGGCTCAATTTATATTGGCCAGTTAATCTACCATCCTCAATATCTTTGGGAAGTGGGAGCAATCCAGATGGACCGGAGGATGTCCATACTGTCGCAGGGGAGAAGATACAAATTCCATGCAACACAGGATCCAAGGTCAAAAGGGACCTGGGCTACTGGTGCTGTGATTGGCAACACATGCATCTGTGCAAGCATGCTGCCCAGGAGGTGGGTCTAACCTCTGGAGGTAAAGCGTGTGAACAGTCTGACATCCATCACAACAGAAACACTGGCGGCTGGGAAGAAAGAGAGAACCCAAATGCCCAAAAGGATAGCTGCCGGTCATTTTTCTGACAGATCGCGGGGTTGGTTACGGAGTGGTTTTCCATTTAGTAAGATCATGACTATTCTGATGTTTGTCTAGGATTATTTCCTAGATTTATTCCCTTGGAGTTCAAAACTGTTCCATCTCATGCTTGAACATATTAATGACTTAATCTCTCAACCTCTTACGACAGAGAGTACAAATGGCTCCCGATCCCCTGGAGAAAAAAAGTTCTTCCTCATTGGCCTCTTATTTAAGTGATATGTTATTCTGAAAGTAAGTCCCCTAACTCTAGACTTGCCAATCAGGAGAAACCTTCCTATGGCATCTGCCTTGTGAACCCCCTCAGAATCACTGAATCATGGAGTTATACAGCAATGAAACAGGCCCTTCTGCCCAGCTTCCCATGCCATCCAAGGAGCCTATCTATGCTAATGCATACATTTGGCCCATATCCCTCCTTTATGCTTTAAGAAGGTTTCTTATTCTTCTCTACATAAACCTCCATAAATGCCAGTAGATGCATTTTTATCATGTTGTTCTATTTCATGTCATCCTGTCCTTTCCTGGTTATTTATTTTTTGTTATCTGCCAACAAGAGAATAATCAGACACATTGAGGAGGAGTCTTTGGTTGCTGTTAGCCTATGCTAATATGGAACCAAATTACCATATGCGAATATGGAATATATTACCATATGCTAATACGGAACCCAGTGGTCGGAGGCTGTACATAACAGCAGTCAGTTGGTTCTCTCCCACTTGGCATCAACAAGCAAGTACAGAATTCTCCTCCAGTAACCTTTAGTGGTACCCATATCCCATCAACAGTCTGAACAGTATGAGCTGGAAGTCTAAGTTGTTCAGTGATCTGCACATGGTATTAACTTTTTCCCAAAGGGGAATACAATAGCAATGATTCCCACGTTGAATGAAGCCATCCAGGAAATTCGGCAGAGCATGCTTATTGTGCATATAAAGACATCACAGATGGGGAATTCCATCCAGGTGGCTGCAAAGTCCCCTTCAGAACACACGGCTTTTCTGTTTTCTCAGAAGCTATGCACGCAAAAGAGGGTATCCTACAGCAGATTCCAGATAGTACCATCTCGAAGCACACCTCTGTTAGGTCTCCTGCATCTAATTTACTTCTCCTGGTCTTTTCAACGCCAGCCTCACTGATAACTTCACTTCTGGAAGGTCACAATAATCAGGCAAAAGGCCTCCCAGCATCAGCCCCACTATGCCCCAATACAGCCCTTTCTTACCCTTCCCTTTCTCTTCCCAGACCTGATCCAGTCCTTAGGCATCTCCTGCTGATAACAGACAAGATCTGTACTGGACGTGCAGTTTTCATTTGGTGCGTGGAGCAATAGTTCAGAGGGTGGGGCGGCAATGGGTTTTACCCATGTGGAAAGCCCAATCAGATGCTCCCAAATCCTTTAACCTCTGGTCTCACTGAATTTCCCAGCAGCCCCCCATTCACCATTCACCATCCCCCCGTTCATGCTAGTGAATTTATCCAGGCATGTTTTGCCAAGGGGTTTGGAGACTGCAGAAGGTTTCCCCACATATTCCTGTTATTACTTTATTAAAGAAAACATGTGATCCGGTGCTCTGTTTGATGAACTTTTGGTTCCCTGCCCAGCAGCTGGTTTAAAAACAACACAAACTTTGGGACTGGGTTATCATCAGCTGGCTCACAACATTGGAATCATTTAACTTTTAGGGGATTAATGGGTTGACAACAGGCTTTCCTATTTGTATGAAGTGACCTCGCAGTCTCACTGAAGTCAGGCTGGCCACTCACCTCCCGAGTTTTCAGAACAATGAAGAGTGTGATGTATTGACGTGAAGATGTATGACGGGTTATTTAATGGGAAATAGATTGGTTTAATGTTATCACATGTACTGAGGTACCTTCAGGTACCTACATGTACCTGAGGTATGTTTTCCATACCTCCTATGCAGATAATTTCATCACATCATTGCTTTGATTGTACAAGGGAAAACAATAAAAGAATGCAGAAGGAAGTGTGACAGTTACAGAGAAAATGCAGGACAAGAAGGCAAAAAGGTACAAGGTCATAATGAGGTCATGAGGTCATGAGTGGGAGGTCATGAGTTCATCTCATCATACTAGAGGTCAGAGTCCATCAGCTATGGGAATACAGATCCATATTTCTTTTAAAGTGGTATCATAGGGTTGTAAGCAAACCTTTGGCCTTCATGAGTCGAAGTACTGAGTACAGGAGTACTGTGTGCAGCTTTGGTCACCTTCTGAAGGGAAGGATGTCAATAAGATTGAAAGAGTGCAGAGCAAATTTACTAGGACGCTGCCAGGACCTGATGACTTGAGTAATAGGGAAAGGTTGAAGAGGTTAAGACTATTTTCTGTAGAATGTAGAAGGTAGTACAGAGAGGGTGAATGCAGGCAGGCTTTTTCCACTGAGGTTGGGTGAGATTGGATCTGGAGGTCATGGGTTAAGGGTTTAAGGGGAACATGAGGGGGAACTTCTGCACTTGGAGTGTGATAAGAGTGTGGAACGAGCTGCCTGTGCAAATGGTGGATGCAGGTTCTATTTCAAGATTTAAGAGAAAGTCGGATAGGTACATGAATGAGAGGGGTATGGAGGGCTGTGGTCCAGGTGCAGGTTGATGGGACGAGGCAGATCAATAGTTTGGTGAGGATTGGAAGGGCAGAAGGGCCTGTTTCCCTGCTGTAGTGTCCTTTGGCTCTGATCATTCAAATGCCTCATAACGGTGGATAGAAACTGCCCTTCTAAAAATCAGTGAGGGAACGTGCTATATTTCTTCCTCCTTCTGAGGAAGTAGAAGCACTGGTGAGCTTTCATGGGCATCGTTGGACCAGGACAGGCTTTTGGTGATGTTCTCTCCAAGAAACTTGAAACTCTGAGCCCTGTTGACCTCAGCACTGTGAGTGTGTGTGCACTGCACCCTCTCTGATTTTAAAGGCCAGTGCTTTTGTTTTGTTGATCTTGAGGAAAAGGTTGTTGTTATGACACCGTGTCACTAGGCCTTCTGTCTCCTTCCTAAGAAAGCAGGCTTATTCTGTAGTTTTGACATAAAATATACTACCTTCTGCCGTTGGTGAAGAAAGTAGCATCAGTAACTTGTCCCCTTTAAAACAATCTGATAATTTATGCACACTTACCCAACCAGAACTCGCCTGAAGGATTACCAAATCCAGCAGCATATTCCTTCCACTTCCTGAAGAAATCCACCTCACCATTCTCACGCCTCTGAAACACCTGGAATTAATTTATTACTCAGTCAGTCTCAGTTTTTGATCAATTAATAATTATTACTTTGAAAGCTGTAAAACAGAGATGCGCTGTGTTGGTAATGTTACAGAAAGGCTGTCGGTATATGCAATACATGTTCATTGTTTGTAAGTCAGAACTGAATCAGAATCAGGTTTATTATCTCCATCACATATGATGTGAAATTTGTTGAGGCATCAGTGGAAAGACATAAAATAATTACAATATACAAAATAAATAGGTAGTACAGAAAAGAAGGGAATAATGGGATAGTTTTCATGAGTTCATAAATCTGATGGCTGAAGGGAAGAAGCTGTTCTGCTCTTGTACCTCCTCCCCGATGGTAATAACGAGAAGAGAGCATATGAAAGTGTAGATAGTGAGGGTCTTTAGCAATGGATGTCACTTTCTTAAGAAATCACGTCCTGAAGATGTCCTCAGTGGTGGGGAGGGTTATGTTAACCCTTCCAAATTCCAGGTCAAAGTGCGAGGTTTGGAACATTTGGGATGCTAATGTCATATGACTTCACTATCAGAATGCATGTTGTCCATTCCACTGGGGCACATCTCTGCGACCTGCATCACCCTCATGCTCTCTGTGCTCTCCCCTCCTGCACCAGTCCTCCATCCCTTCCACCCATATTCCAGAATCATCATCTGCTGCCTATCCTGCTCATCCTCCACGCCCATCCTACCCGCTTGTCTTGGTGCAGGCGGGCAGACCCATTTTGTGGCCTGAGCAGTGACAGTACCTGAGATCCAAATGCCGCGCAGGAGGAGGCTTTGAGACAAGTTTAATGGCTGCATAGGCTGTAGTGAGCTTCAATCACTTTCACAACCAACGATCTCACTTTAAGGACTCTTCATCTCACTATCTCATGTGCTTGTTATTTATTGCTATTTATTTATATTTGCCTTTACACAGTTTGTTGTCTTCTGCACTCTGGTTGATCTTTCATTGATCCTGTTATAGCGACTACTCTATAAATTTGCTGTGATGACCCACAAGAAAATGGATCTCAGGATTGTACATGGTGACATATATATGCTTTGATAGTAAAATTTACTTTGAATTACTTTGACACATTTATACCTAAAGGGTAGGTTAATTGGCCTCTGTAAATTGTCCCTAGTGCGTAGGGGAGTAGTGGAGGGTGCAGTAGTTGCAGACTCATTGAGGAATACAGAATGGAAACAGGCCCTTCAGCCCAACTGGTCTGTGTTGACAACGGCATCTGCACGCCGAGTCCCAGTTTCCTACATCTGGTCCATAGCCTTTAAAGCCCCTCCCCTCCTCAACTTCTTAAATGTTGCAACTGTGCCCGTCCCAGCCACTTCCTCTGGCAGCCCAGGCCAAGTACTCACTACCCCCTGTGTAAAGGCGCTGTCGGGAGTATAGACTGGCTGGTCTACACGGTCTGTGCAGACTCAGTGGCCTGCAGGGTCTGTTTCTGCGGAAGGAGAGACAGCTGCTCTTTCAGATCCAATAAAGAGAGTTGAGCAGATTAGTCTCGACAGTGGGGGAGGACTCTGGTGGAACAAGGATGATCTCTCCGGCTGACGTTTTGCTTCCAGGGTCTTCTGAGGCAGTACTCACCATCCAGCCGCCTCCATCTGTGGTCATGTCGCAGAACACCTGAAGCGGCTGAGAGCGGTTGCCGTTCATGAAAATGGTCTGGAGCCCTGAGCTGGTCTCTTCGTTCAGCAAGGTCTGAGAACAATCCTTGGGGAATGGGTACAGTAAGCCAACTACAAAAAGAAGGGGGAGGCAGAGGGTAGTGTCAGTAATCCCGGAGTACTACTAAATAGGAAATAGAAGTCATACAACAAGGTCAGGATATAGTTACAGCATATAGGTATTTCAATTAATTATTGTGCATCTGTAGCTGTGTGTGTTTGAGTACACGTTGTTGTTAAAGTTCAATGGTATGATTTAATGTCAGAGAAAGTATATAGTATACATCCTGAAATCCTTACTCTCCACAGACATCCACGAAACAGAGAGAAAAAACCCCACTGGATGAACGGCAGAAAAACGTTAGAACCCCAAAGATCCCCTCCCCTCCCACTCACAAGAAGCATTAACCCTTCGCCCTCCTCCTCCCCCAACTTGTTCCCCCAAAATCATCAGCGCCCCCCCCCCCGCCATCAAGCCCCCAAAGACCATGATATGTAGACATTTTATTGTGAAATAGATCGGAGAGTTTGAACTAAAATGAGAAAGGTCATTTGCCTCTACCTCCTATGGTAAATATCCAGTCATTAACTGGAGTGCTTGATCATGTCCTCCTCCTCTTACCGGTTGTGAAGCTCGTCTCTATGATGCTGCTCCTTTCTGAGCTTTTGTAGGCTTGTAGCTTCACACTGTATCTTGTCGATGGCTCCAGTTGAATCAGGCTGTATGACCTTTGTGTAGCTCCAAAATACTCCACTTTCTGTTGAAGTAAAAAGCTTAGTGAAAGCAAGGAATTCTTGTAAGTGCAGAGGAGAATTGTGTGACATTTATAACTTAGGTGAGGTGTAACAATAATGGATCCAACAAACCCTCACATTTGCCATCAGTTCTAAAGGGAGGATAGCTGGAACCTCTGAAGGCCCAGTCTGTTAAACCAAAGCCTCACAGGCCCTCAGTTTCCTGGTGATCACAGACTGAAATCATGTCCACTCTTTCGCTCTGGTAGTTGTCCCACTAGACTGCATGGGACCACCTTCCACGGCTGAATCCTCAATCAGCTGTAAGGACACAAATGCCTCCACTGGCAGACCCTCTCCAAGTCACTCAAGCAACCTCCTTTGGAAATACAATGTCAGTTCCTCATCATCACTGGGTTGAGATCCTGGAACACCATCATCAGAATAACTACAAGCAGTCCCTTCTCAAAGACATTAGGGATGGGCCATTAACACTGGCTGAACCAGTAACGAGCAATTCCCAGAAACTAATGACTAAATAAACAAAATTGGCACAAGAACAAAATCATGTAAAGGAAAACTTGGAAGGACCATTTATGTTAGTATAAAGACGATTCAAAGTGATGAAGGTCAGCATTAATTTTATTGCTGTGAAGTCAAATTTAACAGTTAAGAACTAGAATGACAGAAAAGGAATAACTGGGGTAATTTGGATCAAGACTCAGCCCATGTGAAGTGTTAACATAGCCAGGGTGGGAAGGTGGTTTATTTCAGAATTTTTATTTTTTTAATTTTATATTGGAGACTAAGATCCTGATGATGAGAATTCTGCTTAATAGCTTCACTGGTCCAACTGAAATGTTGTGCATTTTGACAGCTTGTGAAAGGTTGAGTGAGCTAGGACTTTTCTTTGGAGCAATGGAGCATGACAAGAGACTTTTGTTTTATTGAGAAACAAAGCGGAAATGGAAGGAAATGGACCCTACCAGCTCTTTGAGCCATGCTGCCCAGAAATCCCCTGATCACTGGGCAATTTACAATGAGCAAGTAACGTACCAACCAGTATATCTTTGGACTGTGAGAGGAAACCAGAACACTCAGAGGAAAATCATGCTGAAAGGTCTGAAGGTAGGTAAGTTAGCTGGACCAAATTGATTACAGCCCAGGGTTCTGAAAGAAGTGGCTGAAGAGATTGTGGAGGCATTAGCAATGATCATTTACTAGATTCTGGACTGGTTCCAGAGGACTGGAAATTTGCAAATGTCACTCCACTCTTTAAGAAGGGAGGGAGGCAGAAGAAAGGAGATTGTAAGCCAGTAAGCCTGACTCCAGCGGTTGGGAAGATGATGGAATCCAATACTAAGGATGAGGTTTCAGTGTACTTGGAGATGCATGATAAAGTAGGCTGCCGGTGACTAGTGATGGCCTGCAGGGGTCAGTATTGGGACCACTTCGTTACACGTTATAAGTCAAAATTTGGATGATGGAGTTAATACTTTGTGGGTAAGTTTGCAGATGATTCAATGATGGATGGAGGGACATGTAGTGTTGGGGAAGTAAGGGGTCTGCTGAAGGTCTTAGATAGATTACGAGACTGCGTGAACAACTGGCAGATGGAATACAGTGTAAGGAAGTGTGCGCTCATGCACTTTGGTAAAAGAAATAAAAGCATAGACTATTTTCTAAATGTGGAAAAATGCAGAAATCTGAGATGCAAAGGGACTTGGGAGCCCTTGTGCAGATTCCCTAAAGGTTACCTTGCGAGTTGCGTTGCTAAGGCCCTGGTAAGGCCTCACCCAGAGTTTTGTGAGGAGATTTGAGCCCCTTATCTGAGAAAAGATGTGCTGGCATTCAAGAGGAGGTTCAGGAGAATGATAGCAGGAATGTATGAGGAGCATTTGATGGTCTGGGACTGTACTTGCTGGAGTCGAGAAGGTAACTCCCTCAATCTTATGAATTCCTGTGAGTAAATGCACAGAGCCATCAATCATTCTCAGAATCATTCCTATGAACCTCCTCCAAAACCTTTCCAATGTCAGCACACCCTTTCTTAGATAAGGGAGCTCAAAACTGCTCACAATACTCCAAGTGAGGCCTTACTAGTGCTTCATAAAGCCTCAGCATTGAATCCTTGCTTTTATATTTTAGTCCTCTCAAAATGAATGATAACATTGCATTTGCCTGCCTCACCATTGACTCAACCTGCAAATTAACCTTTTAGAGGAATTCTGCACAAATATTCCCAAGTCCCATTGCACCTTGGAGTTTTGAATTTTTTTCTCCATTTCGGAAATAGTCTACAGTTTTATTTCTTCTACCAAAGTGCATGACCATACACTTCCTGACACTGTATTCCATCTGCTAATACTTTTCCCATTCTCCTAACTCATAGCCTCCTTGCTTCCTCAAAACTACTTGCACCTCCAACGATCTTCATATCATCTGCAAACTTGGCCACAAAGTAATCAATTCCAACATCCAAATCATTGACATAACATAAAAAGAAGTGGTCCCAACAAAGAACCCTATGGAACACCATGAGTCTGCACCAGCAGCCTACCAGAAAAGGCTTCCTTTATTCCCATTCTTTTCCTCCAGCTGATCAGACAATGCTCTATCCAAGCTGGTATCTTTCCTGTAATGCCATGGGCTCTTAACTTGTTAAGCAGATCTTGTCAAAGATCTTCTGAGGAGTTTCAAGATGGCGACGTAAACACCTGCCTTTTAGGCGCTCTTCATTTTTTAAACTATAATCACCCTTTAATCAAATCTTTTCATCTTTATTACATGGGTTGATACTTACGATTTATTTCTTTTCTAAAATAATACTTGATTTAATCTTTCCAAACTTAAAATGTCTGCACCTAAGAAATCGTCTAAAGAGCCTCTATCTATTGAGGCAATTTCTAATCTTCTGGATACTAAACTGGATACTAAACTTGCAAGTTTGGAAAGTAAAATGACAAGTCGGGAAAATAAGCTTACTGCGAAAAAGTCTGGGCTCAAAGAAGCCGTTAGATCGTTTGATACCAAGTTACAATCGCAGGCAGCAGATATTGAACAACATGAAGAAAAGTTCGCAGCTCTTGATAAGTTAACTTGTGAAAAAATACGTACAATCGAAACACTGGAGAAGAAGGTACTGTCGACTGCTAAAACAGTAGAGCATTATAAGTTTAAAATCACCGATCTTGAAAACCGATCTCGCAGACAGAATTTGCGAATCATCCGGCTTCCCGAAAATGTTGAATCTGGTAACTTAACTGAATTTTTCTCTAACCTATTATGGGAAGTTTTTGGCGCTGATGTTTTGAAAGCTAAACCTACTATTGATCGTGCCCACAGAGTTTCGAGATTTTCGATCTCGAGAGACAAGCCACGAGCTGTGATTGTTCGCCTCCATTATCCTCGGGAGAAAGAACTTTTAATCCGACTAGCTCGTCAGAAAGGTATGATTTCTTACAGAAGCAACACGTTTCGTATTGTTGAAGATTATTCATTTGAAGTAATGAAAGCAAGAATCGCTTTTAAACCAGTGATGGCAGGGATTCATTCGATTGGATTTAAACAAGCTTTAAGAAACCCAGCGAATCTCAGAGTTACGTTGAGTGACGACACTCAGCGCTTTTTTATTACTCTGGAAGATGCGAAGAAATTTGTCGAAGAACATCGATCTTCCAGCATAAGCTGAACTATGTGTTATGTTGAAGAATTTTTGGAGAGAAGATGCCATTTTGTTTTGGGCCTTAACTTATGAAGCTGTGTTATAGCTTTTTACTTTGGTCTGTAGACCCGGTTTTTTTTTATTATCATGGTTTATAGATGCTCTTTTAATTTTACTATAATGTCTTTTTTCTTAATTAAGTTTTTTCTGAATTGGATATACATGTTTATATTTTGTAATAATGATTTCTTTTTTTAAGATGTCGTTTCTTCTTCCCATAAGACTTTGCTTTCCGTAAGCATTCATTTGTTTTCTTGTATTTGAGAATGGGACGAATGTTTTGGATTTTTGGACCCTTTTTTTATATTGTAGTGATTATTGAATCCTTTTTTAATTCTATTTTGATAACCTTTTTTTTAAACTTTTTTTAATAGATTGGTGAATTTACATTTATATTTTGTAATATGGCTTTTTCAAAATGTCGTTTCTTTTTCCCATAAGTCTTTGCTTTTGAAACGTCAGTTTTTTGTATTTGAATATGGATTTTTTTAAAGGCATATTACACTGTTTCAAACTTTAATGTTTATCCTTTTTTAATTAATGATCTTTTACTTTATTATATTACTTTTTTTTTCATTTTGATTGATATATATTCTTTTTCTTTGCAACCCTGTACTTAAATCTGGGTGGTTTATAATCTCTTTTTATCTTTTCATGGAGTTGCCATCTTGAAATGGGGGTAATATTAGTATTAGTTTGTGCGCCTGCCGCTTGGCTTTTTTTTTAGGGGTTGGGGGAGGGGGTAGGGATCTTTTTTCACGATTTTGCTTTTTATTTTTTTGCTTTTAGTTTATGGGCCAACTTTAAATTATTAATATTGTTGAGGTGTCATGTTCTCCGGTTGCTCCTGAATCATTTTTTCTTCTTCCTGAATTATGGGTTATGTGTCTTTTTAACCTTTTATGATATACACAATCAATATTGGCATGATGGATAAGTCTATTAATTTTATCTCTTGGAATACTAATGGTTTAAATCATCCGATTAAACGTAAAAAAATATTTAAAGTATTCCATAGACTGAATGCTAATATTATCTTTGCACAGGAGACCCATATTAGGAGGGAGGATAATTAATGCTTTTTTAGGTTCTGGAAGGCTCAACAATTTCACTCGAATTGTACCGCCAAAATTAGGGGTGTGTCTATTTTTATAGACCCCTCAATTTCGTTTACACATCATGAAATTATTTCTGACCCACAGGGCAGATTTTTGTTGATTACTGGTTCACTTTTTAATTGAAAAGTGGTTCTAGTTAATATTTATGCTCCAAACTTTGACTGCCCTGAATTTTTTAAACGTTTATTTACTTCCCTTCCTAATCTAAATGAATATATGTTGATAATGGGTGGAGATTTTAATTGTTGTTTGAATCCTTTGATGGATAGATCTAAACCTATTCGAACTCTTCCGAATAGATCAGCCTTACTTATTAATTCTTTTATGGTTGATTCGGGAATTACTGAAATATGGCGGTTTTTGAACCCTAAAGATAAAGAATTTTCATTTTTTTCACATGTATATCATAGTTATTCTAGAATTGATTATTTCCTTATTGATCATCATTTATTAACAGATGTTACTGATTGTAAATATGATTCTATTGCCATTTCGGATCATGCACCTTTGAAGTTATCTATCAAGATTTCAGACTCTTCCATTAATACTAGATCTTGGAGACTCAACACTACTTTGCTTCAAGATCCAGAATTTATTACCTTCATAAAACAACAAATTGACTTATTTTTTTCAACAAACTATACCGAAGAGATTGACAGAGGAATACTTTGGGACTCCTTCAAGGCCTTTATCCGTGGACACATTATCTCATACTCCGTTGGTAAAAGAAAACAAAGATATTTAGATATAGCTTTATTGGTGGATAAAATTAAAGAAATTGATAAGATTTATTCTGTTACTCCTACCAAAGAACTTTATAAGAAGAGAGCTGAGCTTCAAATGGAACATAGCTTATTATTATCAATTGAGAATCAATTAATTAAGACCAGGGCTCAATTTTATATTCATAGTGATCGAACTGGTAAATTGTTAGCTAACCAATTAAAAGCTGTTTCGACTAGGCGACAAATTATTAAAATTCATAAACAAGATGGTAATCTGACTACTGATCATAAAGAAATTAATAATACTTTTCAAGATTTTTATAAATCTTTATATCAATCAGAATTTGATGGTGATCTGTCCATGATGGATAATTTTTTTAACAATTTAAATATTCCCAAACTGACAGATGAAGATCAAAGTGTGTTTGATGCTCCTATTTCTATGGCCAAAGTAGGAGAGGCTATCTCATCAATGAATTCAGGGAAAGCTCCTGGTCCTGATGGTTATATTATAGAATTTTTAAAAACTTTTTCTTCTTTGCTTTCCCCTTGGTTATGTGAAATCTTTAATGATGCATTTACTAAGAAGAGATTACCCCAGTCTTTTTATGAAGCTACTATCTCTCTAATTCTTAAAAAAGATAAAGATCCTACTTTATGTGCATCTTATCACCCTATATCGCTATTAAATGTAGACTCTAAGATTCTTACAAAAATTTTAGCTATTAGGTTAGAAAAAGTATTATCACAGATTATTTCAGAAGACCAAACCGGTTTTATTAGGAATTGGTATTCCTTTTTTAATGTTAGAAAATTGATTAATATAATTTATACTTCTTCACCCACAACCTCAGAATGTGTTATCTCATTAGATGCTGAAAAAGCTTTTGATAGAGTTGAATGGACATACTTACTTAATGCCTTGAAAAATTTTAATTTTAGTTCTAATTTTATATCATGGATTAAATTAATATATTATAAACCTGTTGCTTCTGTTCTTACAAATAATTATAGATCCTCTTTTTTTCAATTAACTCGTGGTATGAGACAAGGTTGTCCCTTAAGTCCTTTATTACTTAATATCGCATTAGAACCTTTAGCCATTGCTATTCGTGAATCTCCTAATATTTTTGGTATTACCCGTAATGAGAAGTTATACAAGTTATCACTTTATGCTGATGACTTGTTGTTATATATTTCTGATCCTGATAGGTCTATTCCTGCTATTCTATCCTTGTTGGTTCAATTTGGTAGTTTATCTGGTTATAAACTAAATTTGGATAAGAGTGAAATATTTCCTTTAAATGCGCAAACTTTATTGAATGACAGGATATCATTTAAAGTTGTTACTGATAACTTTATTTACTTAGGTATAAAAATTACTAAGAAGTATAAAGATTTATTCAGATTGAATTTTTTACCCATGCTTCATCAAATTCAACAACTTACTAGTAGATGGTCTCCTTTATCTTTATCATTAGTTGGTTGGATTAATGTTATTAAAATGATGATTTTACTGAAATTTTTATATTTATTTCAAGCCTTACCAACTTTTATTCCTAAATCTTTCTTCGATAACATTGATTCAAAAATTTCCTCATTTGTGTGGCAAAATAAAAATCCCAGGTTAAGTAAAAGACAGTTACAGAAATCTAAAAAAGATGGTGGTTTAGCTTTACCTAACTTTAGATTTTATTATTGGGCGAATAATATTCAAAACTTAATATATTGGAAACTAGATTTGGATTCACCATTGTGCCCACAGTGGGTAAATTTAGAATGTAATGTTGCACAAGGATATTCTTTATTCTCTGTTTTTGGTTCTTCTCTTCCTGTTGATTTAGTTAAGCTCAATAAACAGATATCCAATCCTATTGTCAAACATACAATACGAACTTGGTTTCAGTTTCGTAAGTTTTTTACTCTGAAAAACTTTGTTCATTAGCCCTATCTTACTTAACTTCTTTTTTAAACCTTCTTTAACAGATCAAGCTTTTAGCATATGGAAAAGGAAAGGTATAATATGTTTTTGTGATCTCTTTTTTGAAGGTAGTTTGATGTCTTTTGACCAACTGTCCAACAAATTTAATTTACCTAAATCTAATTTTTTCAGATATTTACAAATTAGAAATTTTTTATATAAAGTTTTACCATCCTTTCCCAATTCAACTTTGACAGATTTTTCAGACATGATTTTTACCCTGAATCCTTGTCAGAAAGGATTAGTGGTTCTTATTTTTAATAGGGTTATGAAGATACAACCAGAAATATCAGGTAGAATGAAACAAGAGTGGGAAAAAGAACTTCAATATTATATATCAACAGAAAAATGGGAAAAAATTTTACAAATGGTTAATTCTTCTTCTATATGTGCTAAACATGCTTTAATACAATTTAAGGTCGTACATAGAGCTCATCTGTCTAAAGATAAACTTGCTCGATTTTATTCTCATATTAACCCTCAATGTGACAGGTGTCATTCAGATGTGGCCTCATTGACCCGCATGTTTTGGTCATGTCCCACTTTACATAACTATTGGAAGGACATATTTGCTACCATTTCCTCAATTTGGAATATTGATTTAGAACCTCATTTTATTACTGCAATTTTTGGTATACCAAATGAGGATGGTAGTCGACTTTCCCCTTCAATTAGACGAATGATCGCCTTTGTAACATTAATGGCCAGAAGGTCTATATTACAAAAATGGAAAGAAGTAAACCCTCCTACCACATTTCAGTGGTTTTCTCAAACTATCTCTTTGAGTTTAGAAAAAAATAGAATTACTATTTTCGATTCATCAATTAAATTTGAAGAAACTTGGGGACCGTTCATTCGACACTTTCATATGAATTAATTTGGCCTCTTCCGGACCTTTTCTCTTTTTATTCTTGTTCTGGTATGGAGTTCCGGAGTTTTTGACACTATCATACTCATATAAACTGGTATTATTGCCCATGTTAGTTTAGGTTTATTTTTTTTTAATTTACATTTTTTCGTGCATTTTTACATTTTTTTTTCTTTTGATGACTATTTTTATTCCTTTTCATGTTCAATCAAAATAGGTTTGATTGTTTATTGTAAGTTTTTTTTGGCTGATATTTAATAAGATATTGTTATCCTATTATAAATTTACCTTCAAATCTAGTGCACTTATAACCTATTTATATTATGTTATGTTTCTCTTTATATATGAAATTCAATAAAAAGATTGGAAAAGAAAGAAAGGATTTCGAATAAGGTTTTTCCTTCAACTGCAAAAAAAAATCTTCTGAAAAGCCAAGTACACAGCATCCACCGATTCTCCTTTGTCTATCCTGTTTGTTATTTCTTGAAAGAATTCCAACAGATTTGTCAGGCAAGATTTTCCTTAAGAAAACCATGCAGACTATGACCATGTGCCTCCAATTTCCCCGAAATCACATCCATAATAAATCAACTCCAACACCTTCCCAGCCACTGAGGTTAGACTAGCTGGCCTATAACTTCCTTTCTTCTGCTTCTCTCCCTTCTTGAAAAGTGGAATGGTGTTTGCAATTTTCCAGCCTTCTAGGACCCTCCCTGATTCTAGTGATTCTTGAAAGATCATTACTAATGCCTCCACAATCTCTTCAGCCATCCCTTTCAGAACCCTGGGCTGTAGGCCATCTGGTCCATGCGATTTACTGCATCTATGCACCTTCAGATCTTTCAGTTTCCTAAGCACTTTCTCTCTGGTAATGGCAACTTCAGTCACATCTGTTCCCCGACACTCTCGAACTTCTGGCACACTGCTAGTGACTTCCACAGTGATGCAAAATACTTATTCAGTTCATCTGCCATTTCCCTGTCCTCCCCTCCTCCATTACTACCTCTCCAGCATCATTTACCAGTGGTCTGATATCCACTCTCACCTCATTTACTCTTTAAATATCTGAATAAACTTTTGTTATTATCTAATGTTATTTGATAGCTTACCTTTGAATTCCATCTTTTCCTTCATATTACTTTCTTAGTTGCCTTCTGTTGGTTTTTAAAAGCTTCCCAATTCTCTAACTTCCCACTAATTAATGTTTTATTATGTGCCCTCTCTCTGGCCTTTACGCTGGCTTTGACTTCCCTTGTCAGCCATGATTGCATCATCCTGCCTTTAGAATACATCTTTTGGATGTATCTATCCTGCACCTTCCGAATTGCTTCCAGAAATTCCAATCATTGCTGTTCTGTCATCAATCCTGATACTGTCGCTTTCCAATCCCCTTTGGCCAGCTCCTCTTTCATGTCTCTGTAATTCCCTTTACTCCACTGTAATACTGATACAGCTGACTTTCTCCCTCTCAAATTGCAAGTATCATATCATGATCACTGTTCCCTAAAGGTTCCTATACCTTCAGCTCTCTAATCAATTCTGGTTCTTTTCACAACACATAATCCAGAATAGCTGATCTCCTGGTGGGCTCAACCATGAGCTGCTCTGTAAAACCAACTTGTAGGCATTCTACAAGTTCCCTCTCTTGGAATCTAGCATCAACCTGATTTTCCCCTCTCTACCTGCATATTGAATTCCCCATGACTATCATAACATGCTCTTCTGGCATGCCTTTTCTATCTGCTGTTGTAATTTGCACCCCACATCCTGGCTACACTTTGGAGGCCTGAATACAACTCCCATTGGGGTTGTTTTACCCACGCAGTTTCTTACCTCTACCCACAAATACTCAACACCTTCTGACCCTATGTCACCTCTTTCTAATGATTTGATTTCATTTTTTACCAACAGAGTCATCCCACCCCTTCTGCCTTCCTGCCTGTCATTTTGATACAATCTATATCTTAGGACGTTAAACTCCCAGCTATAAACTTCTATCAGCTAGGACTTAGTGATGCCCACAACATCATCCCTGGCAATCATTAATTGTGCTACAAGTTACTCTGTGTACTGAGTGCATTCAACTGTAACACCTTCAGTCCTTCACCAACCTTTTCTATTTTGTCCCCCTTTTACATTGCAACTCATCCCATTGACTGCAATTTGCTCTATCATCAGCCTGTCCTTGCTAGCCGTCTCACTACTCCTAGCCTCCATCTGTAAACTAACTACTCCATCCTCAGTCCTTTAAGTTCCTCCACGTACATTTAGGATGATGTCAGGAATTATAGAAAAGATGTCAACAAAATAGACAAAGTACAGAGGAGATTTACTAGAATGTTACCTGGGTTTCAGCACCTAAGTTACAGAGAAAGGTTGAACAAGTTAGGTCTTTATTCTTTGGAGCGTAGAAGGTTGAGGGGGGACTTGATAGAGGTATTTAAAATTATGAGGGGGATAGATAGAGCTGACGTGGATAGGCTTTTTCCATTGAGAGTAGGGGAGATTCAAACAAGAAGACATGAGTTGAGAGTTAAGGGGCAGAAGTTTAGGGGTAACACGAGGGGGAACTTCTTTACTCAGAGACTGGTAGCTGTGTGGAATGAGCTTCCGGTAGAAGTGGTAGAGGCAGGTTCGATATTGTCATTTAAGGTAAAATTGGATAAGGTATATGGACAGGAAAGGAATGGAGGGTTATGGGCTGAGTGCGGGCCAGTGGGACTAGGTGAGAGTAAGCGCTCGGCACGGACTAGAAGGCCTGTTTCCGTGCTGTAATTGTTATATGGTTACATGTCACCGAGGATCTCATGTGGTCTATATATACCAGCTATGTGGTGAAAAGAGCACAACATTGCTTCTTTCACCTCAGATGGTTGCAGATGTTTGGCATGAGACCCCAAACCCTAAGAACTTTCTACAGGGGCACAATTGAGAGCATCCTGACTGGCTGCATCACTGCCTGATATGGAAACTGTACTTCCCTCAATCGCAGGACTCTGCAGAGAATGGTGCGGACAGCCCAGCGCATCTGTAGATGTTAACTTCCCAACATTCAAGATATTTACACAGACAGGTGGATAAAGAGAGTCTGAAGGATCACTGGAGACCCGAGTCATCCCAACCACAAACTATTCCAGCTGTTACCATCCAGGAAACGGTACCGCAGCATAAAAGTCAGGACCAACAGGCTCCGGGACAGCTTCTTCCACCAGACTATCAGCTTAATTAGTTCTTGCTGACACAATTGTATTTCTATGGTATATTGACTATCCTGTTGTACATACTATTTATTACAGATTACCATAAATTTCACATCGCACATTTAGATGGTGATGTAACATAAAGATTTTTACTATTGAGCAGGGTGTAGGAAACAAAGTCAATTCAATTCAAATCCGGTTCCCATCCCCTGTCATATTAGTTTAAACCCTTTCAAACAGCTCTGGAAAACCTGCCTTAAGGAGTTCGGTCCTCCTTGAGTTGGCGTGTAACCCATCCCTTTTGTACAGGTTGTACCTTCCCCAGAAGGGATCCCGGTATCCAGAAATCCCAACCCCTGCCCCCCTGCACCAGTTCCTGAGCCTCACCATTATCTGTCAAATGCTCTTGCACTTACCCCCACTGGCATGTGGCACAGGCAACAATCCAGAGATAATTACCCCAGTGATTCTGCTTTTCAACTTTCTACCTAGCTCCCTAAAGCTCCCTTTAGCATCTCCTTGCCTCTCCGACCTATGTCATTGGTACCAATATTTATCAAGACCTCTCTGGCTGCTCACCCTCCCCCTTAAAAATGTAGTCCCCTTAAAAATGGATGTCCCTAACCTTGGCGGCCAAGAAGCAAAATACCACCCGGGTGTTTGCGTCACGTCCGCAGAATCTCATCTCAATTTCTTTAACTATGGAATCATCTATCACTCTGCAGTACCCTTCACCTCTCTTTTCTTCTGACCCACAGCGCCAGAGACCCAGTCACTGCACCTCCTGTCTATCATTTCCTCAATCTCCTGTACAAGCTGAAGGTCATCGAGCTGCAGCTCCAGTTCTTTAACGCTCTTGGAGAAGCTGCAGCTCTGTGCACTGTGCTGGTATGGTTACCTGGGAGGGTGTACAGTAAGTCTTACAGAGTTCCCACATCTTACACAAAAAACTTAACTGCCCCAGGAGTTATTCTCTCTGCTCTCACTACACTCAAACAGATGAGGAATGAAAAAGAAACATCAGATACTTAGCTTGCCCAAGAAAGTCAAAGTCAAAGTCTCCCCCACTCTAACACTGGCCCACTCACTCAATAGCTGCTCTGCTTGTCCTGTCTTATTTTTATTCACCCTTGCTAATGAATCATTCACTGATTGGCCACAGTTCAATCTCCAAAAACTGCTGCAAAGCATTGCTTTTTTAAATCTGTGTGATGTCACCTCTTCTCAGGCTCCTGTTCACTGATAGGCCGTAGATGAAACTCAGGAAAATGCCCTGAAATTCTGATTTTTTAAAAATCTTCAATTGGCAAAAGGGGTGGGGGGGGATCTCATTGAAATATATCAAATTTTGAAAGGTCTAGGCAAAGTGGATTTGGAGAGAGTGTTTCTTGTGGTGGGAAAGTCTAGGACCAAAGGGTACAGCTTCAGAATAGAGGAGCGTCGAATAAAACAGAGATGAGAAGGAATTTTTTTAGCCAGAGGGTGAGGAGTCTGTGGAATTCATTGCTATGGATGGCTATGGAGACGAAGTCATTATATTTAACTCAGAGGTTGATAGGTTCTTGATTAGTCAGAGCATCAAAGGTTATGGGGAGAAGGCAGGAGAATGTGGTTGAGGAATAATAAAATAGCAGACTTGATGGGCTGAGTGGCCTAATTATTAAGCTGATTATTGACTTCGGGAGCAGGTATCTGGAGACTCGTGAGCCAGTCCTCACTGCGGGATTAGAGGTGGAGAGGGTCAGTGACTTTAAATTCCACAATATTATCATTTTCAGAGGATCTGTCCTGGGCCCAGCACGTAAATGTCATTGCAAAGAAAGTACAACAGCACCTGTACTTTTATAGAAGCTTGTGGAGATTCAGCACGTCATCTAAAGCTTTGACAAACTTCTAGAGATACGTGGTGGAAAGTATATTGACTGGTTGCATCACAGCCTGGTGCAGAAACACCGATGCCTTTGAATGGAAAAGCCTACAAAAAGTAGTAGATATGGCCCAGTCTATCACGAGAAAAGAGCACCCCACAATTGAACACATCCACATGCCGCATGCTGACAGAAGGGAGCATTCGTTATCAAGTGCTCTCTCCACCCAGGCAGGCTCGCTTCTCACAACTACCATCAGGAAGAAGGTACTGGAGCCTCAGGACCTACGCCACCATGTTCAGGAACAGTTATTACCCCTCAACCATCAGGCCCTTGAACCAAAGGGGATAACTTCACTCACACAATGACAGACCATTTCCCACATCCTATGGACTCACTTTCAAGGACACTTCATCTTGTGTTCTCGATATTTATTGCTTATTAATTTATTATTATTATTTTCTTTCTTGTTATACTCATACAGTTTGTTGTCTTTGCATATTGGTTGTTCATGCATCCTATTGGGTGTTGCCTTCATTGAGTCTATTATGTTTCTTGTATTTTACTGTGAATTCCCACTGGAAAATGAATCTCAAGATTGCATATAGTGACATATATATTTTTTGATAAATTTACTTTGAACCCTGGACTTTGAGGTTGTCAAAAAATGCAGCAGGGAATACAACATTTAGAAATAAAGGGGATAGAT
The DNA here is from genome assembly GCF_030144855.1 of Hypanus sabinus. NCBI lineage: Eukaryota > Metazoa > Chordata > Chondrichthyes > Myliobatiformes > Dasyatidae > Hypanus > Hypanus sabinus. Next base: position 60,258,435 of record NC_082723.1, on the reverse strand, counting down.
TTTAACACAGACAAGCGTGTAGTTAAGCATTTTGTGGGAAGTTAAGTTATCAAAGGAAAGTTTACAGTAAATACACACAAAATGCTGTTGGAACGCAGCAGGCCAGGCAGCATCTGCAGGGAGAAGCGCTGTCGACGTTTCGGGCCGAGACCCTTCCACAGTAAATGGCAGGATCTTTAGTAGCATTGATGTATAGAGGGATCTTGGAGTGCAAATCCATAGCTCCCTTACAGTGGCCACAGAAGTAGATAGGATGGTATGGAAAGCATATGGCCTGCCCGCTTTCATCAGTTGGGACACTGAATATTGGGATGTCACGTGGCAGCTCTATTAAACTTTGTTTTGGCCACATTTGCAGTATTGAGTACAGTTTTAGTTGCCCCGTTATAGAAAGGATGTGGAGGCTTTGGAGAGAGTGCAGAAGAGGTTAACCAAGATGTTGCCTACACTGGAGAGAGTTAGCTACAAGGAGAGGTTGGACAAATGAGAATAGTTTTCTCTGGAGTATCAGGGGCTGAGGGGAAATCTGAGAGAATGAGAGTCAAAGCCTTTATCCTCGGGTAGAAATGTCAAATACTAGAGGGCATAGGTTTAATGAGAAAGGGAGAGTTTAAAAGAGATTTATTTAAAAGATTTATACATGTGATTGGTAGGTACCTGGAATGTGCTGCTAAGAGAGGTGGTAGCAACATTGAACAGGGATTTATACAAACACATGAACAAGCAGGGAATAGAGGCTATGTAGGCAAATGGGATCAGTTAGATTGGCAACATAGTCAGTGCAGATATGATGGGTCAGAGTGCCTGTTCCTGAGCTGTGTTGTTCCATGTTCAAAAGCCAGCCCTTTTCCTATCAGAGTTCAGTTAGGCTCAGTTCATATCTGCACGCAATCAAGAGTTCTGAAGGATGGGAATGTCACTGCTAGTATTCCACTTGGTTGTTTCTCGCTACAAGGGACTTACCTGTGTTTTGCCATCTTCGTCTTCGATCGTCAGAATGTAGCCACTGATATGAGCTCCGGGAGGCTTCCATGAAATGAGGGCATCATTCATTGTAATGTCATTCACTCTTAAATCGCTGGGTGAATCAATGGCTTCAGGGAAAGAATGAAAACAGATGACCATTAATGAGAACAGTTGATTGCATTTAAATCCTTTTTAACGGAAAACGATCCTTTTAAAATAACAATGAAATAATGTCTAAGAAATTGAAATCTTTTATATCCAAGAAAGCTTTTAGTACACTGTTTAACATTGTTTAAACTACTGACATCAAAGTTTCCCTAAGTAGTCATCCATGTCTTTGGTGTGTTTCCTCCAGTAAGATTTATTAGGAATCTTATTTGTCATAACTTTCTGGTGTTCTTGGATGTAATTTCATTTTGAGTCTCCTGCACACACTCCAGACAACTTTTCTGTTTGTTGAGAAATGCTCTGCAGAGTACTGTGTAAGGACTGAATTTCATAACAGTGAATGAAAAAAATGGTGAAGGAAGCTGGTGCCAACTATGGATAGGGGAATCAAGGGATATGGGGACAAGGCAGGAACCGGGTATTGATAGTAGATGATCAGCCATGATCTCAGAATGGCGGTGCAGGCTCAAAGGGCCGAATGGTCTACTTCTGCACCTACTGTTTATTGTCTATTGTCAACTATCTGATGAGCAAGGCGAATGGAAGTATCTGTGGCAGAACAAGGTCAATGAGAGATGTACTCTACAGCCCAGCCAGTTCACTGAAGTCCTTCAGGGAATGGAAGTTTCTCCTGCTCCTGGTCTGGCTGGCACCTGATTTTTGTACTTAATTATATTCTGACTCTCAATGAGTGCATTCAGGAGAACTTGAGTTGGACCCCAAATGCAAATTTGCCGGTGCTCACCAAACACAGACCACCCCGTGCTTCGATTTGTCATGGTCCCTTCTGGCAATCACCCACCAGGCTATTTACCTCAGGAATTGGGCCTCAATCCCTTCGTTTGGTTCCAATCATTCCCAGGTTCCGCTAGCTACAAACGCCTGCTTTCCAACAGCAAATGCAAGATAAAGACCCTAGGATCACGACAAGGAGCTGCCAGTTTGATGGTCGACTCTGGTGTGAGCACCTCATTTCAAGGTTCTTAGGATTACCGGTTCTAAGTCTAGGTTCGCTTCTGGATACCGACTCCATGCTCGCTACGTTAATAACGCCTCCCAACTGCCTCCACACCCTTGTTCTGCACTTGGGTTTGTCCACCGCCATGCTCGTGTAACACTCTCACCAAATGCAAACCTCCCAGTCTCTCCCTCACTAAACAGAAACGTCCCAGTCTTCCCCCCCCCCCACCAAATACAGACTGCCCTGTGTCTCCCTTACCAAATACAGACCACTTTAAGACTCTTCCCCGCCAAATCCAGACCACTCTATTATTCCCCCACCAAATGTAAACTTTCCGGAACTCCCTACACCAAATAAAGACCTCACAGTGCACTCTTCACCAGTTAAAGCACACCCCTCCCCATGCCTCCCAGAGACAGCCCAGAGCTTCTCTCAACAAAGGGGCAAATGGAAAGAAGGGATGACACGCAGCAGACTGGTAACTTTTCCTCGTGCAGCAGTGAGGATGCTCGGTCATTCCAGCTGTGAGTGGTTCTCTGTGTCGCCGTTGGCCAGTTCACGTATAGTTACATGGGCACCACGTGAAGATGTTGGCTTTGGAGAGACGGTGACGGACCTACCGGTGGTGAAGGAGGTTTCAGAGGTAGAACTTCTGAGAGAGTCTTTCACGGCATAGATCAACACCCTGTAGTGGGTCCCCGGCAACAGATAGCTGAGCTCTGACTGGATGAAATTTCCTGAAACCTTCTTCGTTATTGTTGACCCTGATGAGAAAGGATGAAAATGCTGCTTCAGGTGCGATTGATTCAAAGCAGAATCCATGGCCAATTTCTAAACAAATTGTTTAATCAATTCTTTATATTTGTGTAATAATAATTAAATTTAATGCACATGCCGCATATTAATTTGCTTTGTCTCACCCTGCTACAAGCTGGAATAAGATATTAATGAAGATTTGTCAGGATAAGGAATGCCACATTTTCATTGGTTGCACTGTCTAAATGGGAATTTGCAGAAGGTTGCCCTGGTTTGATCCCTCCATCAGACCGAACAGCAATAGCAAATAACCTGATCGCTCCACCATTCTTACAAACTTCTTGCTGCGTTGATTGTCACTGAACACTCCACAAACTTTTACAGATGTACCGTTGGAAGTGGCGTGGCTGGTTGCAAGGCAGTTTAGTTTAGCAGTTCAAATGTACAGGAATGTAAGAAGCTTTGGCGAGCTGCGGACTCATTCCTGTACCTCGTGCTACATCACCCCCCTCCCTCCTCACCTAATGTGGTGAACTACATACACCTGTCTGGACACGCCCCCCCCCCCCCCCCCGCTGACTGCTCCTGTGGCTCCTCCCACTGACCCCGGTATAAAGGCGATTGGAGACACAGCCCCGGACTCAGTCTCCAGGATGCAGTGTGGTGGTCAATTGCTGCTTGTTCTTTCTTCCAGTCAATAAAAGCCTTTATCTCGCCTCACATCTCCGAGAGTTATTGACGGTGCATCACCTACATGAGGCACTGTCTCAAGAAGCTAACGTCCAACATCTCAGATCCCCGTCAGCCAGGTCATACCATGTCAGCGATACTATCACAGAAGCTTGAAGTCCCACGTCAGCCGGTTCAAAACAGTTACTTCCCTTTAAACATTTTGTTTATGTATTATTTTTGTTTATGAAGATACAGCATGGAACAGGCCTTACGGGCCCTTCAAGCCAACCCTAACTCTAACCTAATCACAAGACTATTTAGGACACCCAATTAACCTTCCAACAGGTACATGATCACATCCGAACCACCCGGAGGAATCCCACACAGTCACAGGGAGAACGTACAAACTCCTTACAGGCAGCGGTGGGAATTGAACCCAGGTCACCGGTATGTAAAACCTTGTGCTGACCACTATGCCGTGCTGCCCTTGAACCAACCTGCACAACCCCAATCATTCTGCTCTAGAATATGCTTCGCTTTGTCTCATTCTAATTGTGCTCTTTCTTTTTTAATTTTGTATCATTTATGTTTAATTTATAATTTCCTTGTGAACCTGATTTTACATGTCTGTAATGGGGCTGCAAGTGACTTTTTCCTTGCCTCACTGCACACACGTACAAATGCAAATGACAATAAATTCAGCTTTGATCTTGATATTGACTTTGACTCGATCGTGTCTACATCTTTTAACCCTCCCTTCACCACCTCACCGATCACTATATTAAAAAACAGCTGTTTTATGGAGAAATACAGACCATGGGACGTGTTAATTGTCTCCCACAATTCTTCATCATTCTTTTTTAGTCTTTTTCCATCCTTGCTAAATTAAAACTTTGGCCAGGAGTACAGCTTCTACCTTTTATCCTTATGAGCGCTGACTGACCTTATGCATTTTTCTACTTTTTACTTCTGCTTCAAAACTTTTAAACAATATTCATGCCAGGTATTCTACAAAGCTGGAACGGTTTGCAAACGTTCATGATGAAAGTACTTAGTAGGCTGTGAAACGCTATCAGGTGGCTTGAGGCTAAGATAGGTGCTACATAAATACAAGTCCTTCAGTCCATTTTCAATGAGGGAGCCAGGAAATCAGATTAAAGAGCAAACTCCATTGAGAGAATGCACGCCACTGTTGGGTGATTCCTGCAGAAGGTAGCCACCGGTTGGCATATCCAGCAGCATGGTAGCATAGTGGTTAGCATAACGCTTTACAGTACCAATGACTTGAGTTCAATTCCTGTCGCTGCTTTAAGGACATTCTCTGCGTGACTGCATGTGTTTCCTTTGGGTGCTCCAGTCTCCTCCCACAGTCCAAAGACACACCGGCTGGTAGGTTAACCAGTCATTGTAAATTCTCCCGTGTTTAAGCTAGGGTTAAATTGGGGTTGCTGGAAGGGCCTACTCCATACTGTATCTTAATAAACAAACACCCCTTGAAATCATGGATAATTTGTTGGAGAAATCTTCAGGAAGGCAACTTGGATAATACCACAGACTATTTTAGGGGATTCATTCCATGAACCATTGTCAGGAATATCTGCATTTTTCCTTGTAAGTTATCACTCCATCAGCCTCCATGCCAGGAGCACCAGAGGCAGAAAGTGCAGGTCAGGCAGCATCTGTGGAACGAAAACCAGAATGAATACTTCAGGTCAAAGACTGTTCACCATCAACCTGAAGCAATAATTTGGTTTCTCTATCAACCGATGCTTGACTTGCTCTGTCTTTCCAGTGTGCTCTGCTTCTGTTCCAGATTTCCAGTATCAATTTCACACACCAATTTGTAAAAACCCATCCTAAAGATAACATACAGATAAACATGAACTAATATTACTTCTTAATTACCTGTTCTATGATTTGATTGATGTTTAATCACATTGTTCCTCTACAACAAGCGAGAGATTTGCACTTACCATCTTCAGCATTGTAGGTGATGACATATTCATCAACTGCTACAATACTGGGCTTCCACGCCAGCAGGGCTCCAGACTCTGTTGCATTCAGAACTCTCAAGTCAGATGGACTGTCCAAGGCTGTTAGGGGAAAATCATGACCAATATCACAAGATATTACTTTCAAACCCATCTTATCTACAGTTCTGAAAGCAAACCTGGCTCTCACTCCTGCCTTTAAGATCTGTTTTAACTTTAATCATAATCTTTGTAAACACCTGCAACCCAAATTTGCTGCATGCCCTACCAACTTTTCTCAAGTCTTTTAAATAATATTTCATCACCTTATACCCCGATTTCAAACCTCTACTGCCTTACGGCTATACCCGCTTACGGGAAAGGGTTTGGGGGTAAACCCCAAGGAAAAATCTGGAGTCGGAGTCCCGAGGGAGGCTGACTGCTGTACCCAGCATGAGCACGCCAACTCCTCCAATGCTACCTGCACCATCGATACGGAAGTATCAACTTCCGTCATTCCTTTGGACCTGTCATCAGCATGGAGAGGGGGGTCCCACTGCATGGGCAACAGACGGATCTCCATATCAACTCTGACCTGGCTTGCGCCCTGGAGAAGCCATTCCCAGTGACTACCAGAGGCGCAGTACCCACCGTCAACCACAACTGACAGAGGCTACACTTTATACTCCAGAACTAAAAAAAAATGTTTATATTGCATTCTTTTCCAGATGATCAGGATTTTTTCACCCAAAAATATTTAGGTAGAGCATGATGATGGATTCTTATTCTATAGTGGAAAGTCAGTCTCACCAGTTGTCGCACACCCACTCTTCACCGCTGGGCTGTCATCCATCAATTTACGATTTTAAAGGTACAAGCCAGGACACTTGACCTCATGTCAATTCAGAGAACCTCAGCTCACTGTCTCCACTCCGGTTGAGAACCTCAATTACCAGCATATTTTGAATCCAGGATGTTATTATGGCAACAAGGATGCCATTGTTTGATCGTTTCTAAATTTTGATGAACAAGGATACCTTCTTTCACGGCTCTCACTTTGATATTCAACAGGGAGCTAGTCTTCACTGCCTGCTCCTTTGAAGATCGTTGAGGGAAATAAACCAGCCTGATTTTTTTCCACATTCAGGCATCAAAACTGTCTCCCCGTACCTACCAAGGGCCAACAGCTTCATGAGCCTATGATAGTATGTTCTACAACTAGTAGTACAGCCAATAGTAATAGAAAGTAATTTCAATTCCCAGTATTGTTGTGGTATAAAAAGTATTTTGAAGATCATTGACACAACACAACCAGAAAGTACAGGGGACTCATTGGATTCTGGACTTAAAATACACTGTCACAGATTCTCTGTCTGGTGGGCCACAGGTTTCTTGTCACTTTTTTCAGATGGGTATAAAACTAAGGAAACTGCTTTTTTTTGGTCAAGCGTTCAGATACCTCCACTTGTTTTACGCACATCAATCTATAAAGCTGTCGAGCAGAAAACACTATACAAGCACAAGACACAGTATGAGAGACTCTTTCTAATCCATAAATATTGTGAAAACATACTGTCTGTTTGACAGTGCTGCATTGTCTGGTTTACCTGTCTTCACTCTGCCTGAAGTTGGTTCGCTCTCCTCAAACCCCTTCACAGAGACGACTCTGATGTTATACTGAGTGGCCGGAGTCAGGTTGCGCAGTACAGTTTGAGACCTGCTGCCTTCAACAGTCACAGTGGTGCTTTCACCTGTGAAAATCAGCCCGGAAGGCGAAAATTACTCAGCGTGGAGCTAACATTAAAGGAGGTAACATTGCAAAATGATTGGACGTGCGCACGCTGCTCTTGACGGAAAGTGAGAAAGAGGCCCAGTTGTCAGCTTACCTCCATCAGTCGGCTCATAAATGACCTTGAAATTGTCGACGTGTGCGCTGTGGAGGTCCCACCTGACTAGCACCGTGGTGTCAGTGATGTCTAAAAACTCTAGTTGTTTAGGAGATCTCAACCCTGTGTGAGCAAGTTGGAAAAGGCAGACATGTTTTAATTCCATTCTTTAGGGATGGATCAGCAAGTGTAGGGGAACGGCCGCCACACTCTCAGTACGTGTTGAAGAGAGACACTAAGAGAGTGTGCATGAGGTTCAAATTCAAGGCAATAATCCTGTGATACAACCTTTTATCAGAATGATGACTGGCTGATACACTAAATTCCTTCACAGCTGCTGTCTGGGCCTTTTGAGTAAATCAACCGTTTTCTGTTTTTTTAAGATGTCAGGAATGCACTGTCTGCAGCATTTTACTTTCATGTCAATTCAGAAAACTGATTTTCAGCTGTAACATTGGATGAGTTAAAAAAAACAGATATGGAGTCGATACGTGGGCAACAAAATTCTTCGAACAGTTCCTGAAAATAAATCATGCACACCAGTTGAGGTAGACTGACAACAGACAGACAATAATGTCAGTTGAGGTAGACTGACAACAGACAGACAGTAATGTCAGTTGAGGTAGACTGACAACAGACAGACAGTAATGTCAGTTGAGGTAGACTGACAACAGACAGACAATAATGTCAGTTGAGGTAGACTGACAACAGACAGACAGTAATGTCAGTTGAGGTAGACTGACAACAGACAGACAATAATGTCAGTTGAGGTAGACTGACAACAGACAGAGATAATTGTCAATTGAGGTAGGCTGACAACATACAGACGGCATTGTCAATTGAGATAGACTGATGACAGACAGACAACATTGTCAATTGAGGTAGAATGACAACAGACAGACATCATTGTCAATTGCTTTAGCCTTGCTTCAGAACCATTTTGTTTTATTCTTAAAATCATCTCTTCGCTTATATGGAAATGCTGGCTAACATTTTTTGTCCGAACATGAAACGTTAAAATGCAATTCTGTTTGTTAGCACTGTGAGAATATGATGTGTATCACTCAGCTGTCCACTACTGCGCAGATCAAAAATGTTTACCAGCAGTCAGCTTGCAAGTGATTATCTTGAAGTAACTTTGCTGGAAAGTTGCTGCTGTAGATATGCTATATAGTCATATTTACTTAAGAGTGCAGTGCACTGATGCTTTGAGTACTTGCCCTGGAATGAATTTCTATTTCCATTATTTTTAGTTTGTCTTTGCTGCTCAGCTTCGTTGTTGCTCAGAGATGCACAATCTCATTCTTGGATGCCATGTGTATGTTTAATTTCCCAATGTTTCACTATACAAAGATATCACTGATAGAGGCTCGGTGCAGAGCTGAAGTATATGACAATGCTTTTCTAAATGAAACAAGATGGGAGATGTTTTCTGATTAAAGGCCATTGATCAGAAACATTAACTGTTTCCCACTACCTGGATGCTGCCTGGCCTTCTGATCATTTGCAGCACTTTCTGCTTTAATTGGCAAAACGTTCTAAAACTAGAAAAAAAATATGGAGCCACTTGTCAAATTGGACTCTACCTGGCAGCCTTACCATTGGTCCTCCTACACTTACGGACACCACTGCAGTTCCTCTGAAAACTCAGACAAGTCATAGCACCAAGGGATGAAATGAGAATGGCATGTCAACAAGACCATCCCCTTCGTAAATCCATCCAGCAGAGTCTGCTTAAACGCCATACTAAACAAGACTAACAAACCAGCAATCTCCTACTTAGTAGAGGGCAGGGGTAATTATCAGAACGTTTGTAGTCAGTTGCCAAAAACTAACGACAGTAAATGAGGGAATTGCAGAGGATTTTGACTGAAAGCCAGCAGGTCAGATATTGTGAAGTCCATTCTAAATTTGGTGCTGTACTGAGGACCCGAGGAGAGCCGCCACGATTCTTGGAGCTTGAGACTAGACAGAACATTCCAGCGTGTTTGTCTGACCTGTACTTGCACTCAAGCAGAGCTTGCTATTCCCTTACCACGTCATCGCTTCTATCTTCAGTTTCTCCCAACCAACAAATGAATGTCGGTTTCAAACTGCCAATCCTACATTCCAATGATTACCCGTCTTTAATTAAAGAGAAAGGGTAGAAATTCATTAGGTGTTCTTTGTTTGATACAGTTCACTTCAGTGGATCTGAACATCTAAAGCAAAGTTTAATACTGACATTGCTACTTCAAGAATTGGCTTCATACCACAGAGCCCAAAGAGTTGAAATGCTAACTGAGGAGCTTTGCAACATAATTTGTTTCTTCTAGTCCTAGACACACTACAACATAAATACACTCATGTTTGTGGCTGTTCCAGAGGCAGCAGGGTGAGGAAAGTCTAAGCTGATCATTGGTTAACATCAACAGCTCCGATCCAAATCCCCTTCACCATAGAATTACTGGATAGCATTCAATATCCTTCCTCTCATTATCTGCATTTCCTGCTGCAGACAGAGTCTGTGTGTATGTCCACCATAACTGCTCACCCCTCTGCCATGCACAGCAGAAACATCCCTGCCACAAGGTGCTTCTGTTTCAGAGAGACACTGCTTCATCTGCTTTCTCCCAGGTTGAGAGCGAAACCGATCCGAAAGGGTTGAGAACAGAAGTGGGAATGTTCGTATGCAAAGTTTTGAAAATAGTTAACAGGAGGCAGGATGTGGTCTGCGTTAATTTATTGCCTTCAGAAAGAAATTTGTCTCATCCTGGGGGAAGAAAAATCATTGGTGAATCAGGTGCAAAAGAGAAAATAAAGGCAGAGATTCTCAAGAAAACAGCAATACCTGTAATTGCAATGATATTTATTGGCTGTGATCGTCGTCCATCTGTAACACCAACTAAGGAAATATCATATTCAGTACCATCTTGCAGTCCTTGGATGTTAGTGCTTCGTAGATCACCTGATACTCTGTGGTCCAGAGAATAAGATTCATTTTTGGAATCCCTGACTCTAATATTAAAGTAATCAAAGGGATTGTCATCTGTTGTCCAAGAAAGTTTGAAGCCATTTGAGGTAACTTCAGAAACAATTAGGTGATCCACTTCAGGTTCGGCCTCTGAGAGAGAAATAAATTTTGTAAGTTCTTGTCCTTTATTTTAGGTCTAAATAATAATTCTTGTTAATGGTTCATTGCTAAAGAAGTCAAGGTTGCTTTAGTAAAAGAGAATAAGGCTAATTGGACATCTAAGGATGAAGTTTTCCAATGTGAATAACAAAGAGAAGTATTAGGTTAGTTTCTATGAATAAATGGGAATATCTGGTGACTTGGTAAACAATTTGAAATAAAGGAAAACAGCCATAAACCTAAAAGGGAAATCAGTTAGCAATTGTTCATGCAGCAGAAGGGTGTCTCTATGACCTCAAGAAATTTAGAAAATATGAACTCCCTATTCCATTTCCTCACTGAGAATGGACCTGCATTGATTTGGCTTTGTTCTGGCTCCACACAAACCATCTCAGATCACTTCCCTGTGGAGGGTTTAAGTAGTTACGTGTAGAAAACGAATCAATCCAAACGACAGGGCAGAGCAATGAGAAATAGACAAAACAATTAGGAATGACAAAAGGCACGGATATTAATCTGATCTTGTAAAAACACAGTTCGAACACCATTGCAGGTTTGGTAAATGCAGCCAACATCAAGCCCGAAGGAAGATTCAAGTTGTACTTCAGACACACAAAAGCAATGTTTTGATTGTTAACAACAAAAGGAATTGTAAAGGGATATCAGAGTGTAATCATGAACAGTTACAATACAAACATGAAGATCAGAAGTCATAACAATTAGCATATCAATGATTAGATCAGGTTTCATTGACTAAAAAATTGAAACACAGCACATTAAACACAAACAGCAGTTAACACTTTCAGTGTGAGTTCTGTGTTATGGGGATCTACGATCAATACATTCTGAGAAGACTGGTGAACAGGTTAGACATAATCTGACAACAGTTAAAATCATCGTTCTTACTTAACACAGTTTTTCAGGAGAACACTGAAGCTAGTGTCAAGAAATTCACAACAGCCATGCACAGATACAACAGGACACTGCATTTTTGACAGGAATTCAATCTGGTTCTTTGACAAGTTCCCTCATCCAGATACCAAGCTATCCCTGAATGTAACTTTTGTCTATTACAGGAGATCTTATTGGCAAGTAGTTTTTCTTATCAAGCAAAGTACCCCTGGGAATTAAGCATTTTTATATCATTGTCCTTATTAGCTTCAAACATGCTCAGACAGATAAAATTCTGAAAGGCTGAGTACTACTCCAATTGTGCTCCGAGCCACTCTTATTTGCAGAATGTAAATGTGTTACTTCTACGTTGCTATCCTAAAGCCACACATATGCATGCTTAGGGATGGTCAATATAACAATTGGATTGATAATCCCAACTTTCACATGTCAATTGTACTTTACGTATGGAATTGTGCTCCTGCCCCAGTGGAATGAACAAAGTGATGTTTAAGTAGAATTTGATTGAAGCAATATGAATTGAAATCTACCTCAAATACAGTTTGAAGAACAAAGATTTTATAAAGCCAACTTCTAAAATATTTTACATCATGCTTTTAAATTAAATTCCAATGTCATTTTACTTGTTAATTGACATAATCCAAAACGACTTTCATCCATGGGCCCCTTTCCTTAAGATTAATTTAAATTCTTTATTTCTGGAAAAAACACAGCACAATCATTAATGTGAAGACATTGCTTGTCGTTCTCAACCTGATTAAAGTTTTCAGAGTGTTACTGTGTTATATAATGAAGGATACAAAAACCTTGAGAACAGAGGCATACATAAACAAGTGACAGAGCCCTGAGTGATATATAAAAAAATACCTGTTGCAGTCCTAGTAAAGAGAGGCTTAGATTGCTGCCCCTTGGCTACACCATATATATTAATATCATAACCAATTCCGGTGATCAGGCCAGTGATGGTAATGGAATGTTGATTGCCTGACACTTTGTGTTCCATTGGCTCCAATAACCTGCCAGAATCTCTAACCACTATTATAAAACTTTCATAGGCCCCGTCCGTGGCATTCCAAGAGACTTTGAATCCATAAGAGTTTATGTTTGAAACCACTAGGTTTTCCATTTTTGGTTTTTCCTCTGGAGAAACAGGGAATTATTTTAGGAAGAGCATTAATTTTAAATGTCACAATCATAGTTTTCTTTTTTAATCAAAACATCGTTTCACAACTATTGCCGTCATTCGCCATTTGCAAATTAAAAATTCAAATCTGTGTCTATGTACTAAACAGGAAGTAATTAAGCGCGAAGTCTGGAATCTAAAGTTGTATTAGCAGGGAGAACATTTTTGCAGCAAATTTTTAAGAAAGGATCGAGTTAGTTGCATGAACTGTGAACATTTGGAGCAAAACTGAGGCGTACAGATTCCTGAGGCCATGAGAAGGCTGAATTCAGCCAGGCCAACCAGTGAATAATACAACTGATCTCAATCTTCAGAAAGCAGGAGAAAAATCAAAATAAACATCTGGAGCTTTCAGTTTATATCCAAAGCATGTGAACTTGTGTGAATTTCAGGAAACGTCAAACATGTGTGTTGGCTTCCATGGCTAACGAGCCAGCAGCACTTGGGTGCATGCCTGAGGAATGGCCATGTTCAAAGACCCAAGGGACCACATGCCAACACACGTCACTTAATTTAGGAGAGGTGAGGTTGAGAAGCATAAATAAAGGTAAAAGCTCTTGACCGTGCAAGAGATGGCATCCAAATGTCTAGGAAACAAGCCCACTGAAAGTACCAGATGTATGATGGCTTACTGATAGACGCAGCCCGAGAGTTGTACAAAGCTGGTGACAATCTCATGATGCCGGCATGCCGTTGTGACAAGTTAAACCCGAATTTAGAAAAAGCAAACTGTTGAAAACTGGCGGTACGGTCTGACGGACGAGCATACAATTCCGTACACCAATTAACCTCAAGATATCAACAGGAGGATTAGCTTGAACATGAACACAAAGCAAATCCACTTGATTATCACTGCCAATAGAAGGCCATCATTGAACAATCCATGCAAGACGTAGTTACAATGTTATTGAAGACACACATAAGGTGGGAGGCATAAAACAGCTTGTGTAACTTCATCAGCATGCAAAATCGCATCAGAACAGTAAGTATTGCATGCTTTTTGTTTCCTCTGTTACAGGTATCTAAGGAGATGTCTAAAAGAAGTTCAGCATGTCTTTTATCCCCCTTCCCTATATGGCTTCTTACAGGTCTTTGCAATGCAAAGTCTAATTAGGCTGCCGTTGCTGTAAGATTAGATAACAGATAACTTATTTGTCCATGACTGCACTTGGGAACATCAATAAATTTGAACTTATTATGCATAATGAACTTATTGGCCAAAAGAGCGAAGGCAGCTTAAATCAGTACATGTCATTTCACCGTTCAGAGTCAGCTTCCATCAGTATATGTAGCATATTTAAAGTATCCAAATCTATTTAGAAATAAGTTTTTAAAGTCCATAATTTATTTTCCTTCTGTGCAGACAAATGGTGGAGCAGACTTGGTGGGCCAAATATTTCAATTCTGCTCCTGTACCTTATGGTCTTATAAGACCGAGGAGCAGAATTAGTCAATTCGGCACCTCATGTCTGAACAGCAAAAAATAAATTAAATGGTCTGTCCTGTGACAAGCAAAACATTTTGTTTAGTCTGCAGGGATAACTGAGAAAGAAATCTGGAGTGCTCAGTAATATTCATTTATGAACAAAACCTGTTGCAATAAATCACCTTTCATGCTCAAGTTCAAATATAATTGATTGAATTTAGCAGAATGGAAGTACGAGTATGGAAGGCCACAAGAGCAGAGTTTTGAATTTTGTATCATTCAAGGATCACTACTAGAGTCTGGAGGACTGGAAAATCCAAATGTCATTCCACTCTGTCAGAAGGGATGGAGACAAAATACAGGGAATTATCAGCCAGTTAGCCTGATGTCAGTGGTTGGGAAGATGTTCGAGTCCATTATCAAGGATGATTTTTCAGGATATTTGGAGACATATAATGAAATAGGTTGTAGTTAGCATGGTCTCCTTAAGGGGAAATCTTGCCTAACAATTCTGTTGGAAATCTTTGAGGAAGTAACAGGCAGGACAGACAAAGGAGAGTTAATGAATGTTGCTTCCTTGGATTTTCAGATGGTCTTCGACAAGGTGCCACTAACAAGGCTACTAAACAAGATAAGAGACCATGGTATTACAGGAGAGGTATGAGCATGGATAAGATTGGCGGGAGGCAAAGTGTGGGTATAAAGGTAGCCATTTCTGGTTGGCTGCCGGTGACTAGTGATGTTCCTCAGGGATTGGTGTTGGGACCACGACTCTCATGTTATATGTCAACGATCTGGATGACAGGATTGATGGCTTTGTGGCCAGTCTGCAGTTGAATGACTGATAGGTGGAGGGGAAACATGGAGTCAGCAGAAGGACTTGGATGGGTAAAGAGAATGGGCAAAAACGTTGCCGATGGAATTCAGGAGAAATGAAAGAACCGACTATTTCCTAAATGGGGAGCAAATTCAGAAACTGGAGTTAAAAAGGAAGTTTGGAGTCCGGGTGCAGGATTCCCTAAAGGCTAACTTGCAAGTTGAGTTGAGGCAAATGCAATGTTAGCGTTCATTTCAGGTGGACTAGAAAGAGAAAGCAGGGATGTATTGCTGAGACTTTATAAGGCATTGGACAGACTACATCTGAAGTACTGTGAGCAGTTTTGAGCCCTAAATCCGAGAAAGCATGTGCCACTGTTGACAGGAGGTTCACAACAGTGATCACAGGAACGAAAGGGTTAATATATGAGATGCATTTGATGACTCTGGGAATGTACTTGCTGGTGTTTCAAAGAATGAGAGTGGATCCCATTGGAACCTACTGTAAGGTCTAGATAGAGTGAATATGTAGAAAATGTTTCCTATAGCAGGGAGTCTAAGGCCAGAGGGCACATCCATAGAATACAATAATATCCTCTAGAACAGAGATGAGGAGGAATTTGGTGGTGCCTTCAAAAATAGCAATAGCTGATCCACTGGGAGGAAAGTCACCATCTTTTGCCGATATAATCAGTGAGAACTTTGCTTTAATCCGGGCATAAACACCTGGACAGAGTTTGCCTTAATACTGACAGTAATAAACCTATTATATTATTAATGCAGTAGGTGGGAAGATCTTCTGACCTTCATTCGAAAATGCTTGTACACATATATAAATACAAATTGGCATTACTTCTACCAATCTGAAACCTGCTTCCGAGAATATATTTCACCCTGACATATTTGGCTTATCTGAATATGTTTATTGTCTCTGTATGTTACATGCTCCTTGTGTCCCATAATTGTATTAAGCGCAATCTATCCCATCTTTGAGCTGAAGATGGTTTCAGTATGTTAGTCAGAACACCTGAGGATGGGGGGAAACACGAATAGAAATAAGGAAGGCATGCAAAGGTAGGCGTGTGAGATTTTTCCAGGTGTATTTGGAGCTGTTAGTGCAGTAATGCAACAAGCAACAGTTACGTTTCAAAAAGGGAGAATTATTCTTACAGCGAGTCTAAATAAACCACGAAACTGGGAGGCTGCGATGCACCTGATGATGTACCTGTAGCAGTGACCGCAGTAAGTGGTTGCGTGTGCCAGCCTTTAGTTACACCAGTAATATTAATCTGGTATCCAGTGCCTTCTACTAGGCCTGAGATGTCAGTAGTTTGTGTTTTCCCTGATAAAACATGCTGTATTGGGTCAAGCGAGCTTTCAGAATCTTTAACATCTATGATAAAATATTCAAATGCCCCGTCTTCTGCTGTCCAAGAGAGCGTGAATCCTTCTGAGGTAATATCTGAAACAACTAGGCTGTCAAGTTCAGGTTCTTCTTCTGAGGAAAGGAAGATTTATGGAAATATTTATTTTAGCCACACTCTTTGATGCAAAATACCATTTGAGAGCAAACGTTCCTGAATTCTAATTTCAAAATGAAGACTGTGATAGCTTAGCACAAAACTCATACACACAAACCAACAAGAGATAGTAACAGCCGTGTGGAAAAAAAAACCAGGACTTAAGCTTGCCCCTCCCACAAAACATCTGCAACTCTCACCGGTCAGGGAACATGAATAAAATAAAACTTTAAGACACAATATTTGTAAACCATTTGTTCTGGCCTATATAGATGCTAAACTGAATGACAGTAACAAAGACAAGTTCTCTCTTTGCTGTTTAGAAATTTGGCCTTGGTTAGCAGCACTCAACACAGAATATAATGGTGGATGCATGCTCTGGTCTGCTTCTCAAACTTTTGGAACCATACTTTGGGAGTAGGGAAGAACTGCCAGCCAGCTCTACATAATGAGTGCTGAACTGCCGACTCTGGGTTAATTTCTAGACACATGATTTTAGCCACAAGCAGAAGGAAATGAAAATTGCAAGTGCAAGTTTGAAAAGAATGAGTGAGCTTGTCCATGAGTCATGTTCTGTAACAACGATGCTTGGCTTGCGAAGGCAATAATATTGAATTAGTTGTTTGGCAGAAGGTGGGAAACTCTCATTAGATGACAGATCTGTCATTTTTACCAGACACAGTTAACTTGCTTCCATGTTTCACAACTAACGGAAAGATGGCTTAATATTTCACGACTGTAAATTCTCCACGGTGGTTTAAAAATAAATCCTGGAACAAGATTTTGACTCTTAATTCCCAATTATTTTCTATTTCAGTCACATCAACGTCAGTTCTGAAATCCAGTTCAAAAGGTCAATGTTTTTATTTGTATTTCTAATTATTGAGATACAGAGTGGAATAGGCCCTTTTGGCTCTTCGATCCTTGCTGCCTGGCATCCCCCGATTTAATCCTGACCTAATCATGAGTCGATTTACAATGACCAATTAACCTACCAACCGGAATGTTTTTGGAAACTGGAGTACCCGCAGGAAACTCACAGGGTCACGGGGAAAATGTATGAACCCCTTACAGGCCGCAGTCACCTGCTTTGTAAGGTGTTGAGCTGACCCATGTTACTGGGGAAGAATAATTCTTCAAATTGCATACTGAAATAAATATATCTTAGGTTCTAATATAAACTCTACTGTGTCCAAAAGAATACAAAATGCAGCTTCAATAAACTTTGCCATAATTGGAAGTTTAAGTACATAGGCTAGATTTCTGCAGCTTGGTTTTAAGTACATTTGTATCTCAAGCATGAACCAGTTCTGCTTCATTTACTAATGAGGTGTAAATGGGCTCATACAGTCAGAATTGTAAATTATCCTTCTCTCATCTGGGCACAACTGATTGGAAAATGCTGCCGTTGGTTCAGGGTCATTAGCACGTTTATTACAGCGCAATAGACAGTGATTCAGCCTTCCCTGCAGCAGAGTAGTCCCATCAGTATCATTCC
The DNA here is from genome assembly GCF_030144855.1 of Hypanus sabinus. NCBI lineage: Eukaryota > Metazoa > Chordata > Chondrichthyes > Myliobatiformes > Dasyatidae > Hypanus > Hypanus sabinus. The sequence continues at coordinate 60,240,589 of NC_082723.1, read as the reverse complement.
CCTTGTTTTAGCTCCTTGATTCATTCTCACCGTCTTCTCCTTCTCCTTACCTGGACTAACCGGCAATCTACAGTGGGCAGGTAACCTTAGAGATGCGGAAGGAAACCCGGATGCCTCAGGGTGGCTCAAGCAGTGCGGAAATGGCACTACCTGCTGCAACCTCGTGCCTCGCCTGACACAGCGGCAGAGTCTGGTGGAGAATGAGGCTTGAAACATTAAGCCAGCTTTCGCTGTCAGGTGCCGGCCCACTTGTCTGGTTTGCATCTATTTGTTCTCCCGATTTCTGCTGTTTGTTGTTTTGCTTTTCATTTTCCTAAGAGTTGAATTTGCTTCATTCAGATCGACAAAGGGCCAGAAGGTTTAATTAAAAATAGATTTTGGCAACGAGCCGTGACAGTAGTTGTTACAAAGCTAATTACAATGTGTTACCCTCAGCATATGCATCACATTTAGATAAAGCATAGTGTGCAGTAAAACACAGACATTTCTGCCAGTAGAATCATGTTGGAAGCAACATCCCAACTCTCCTTCAAGATGCATGACATTCTAAATCTCTGCCCATGAATCACAGCTGCTCATCGCTGTGTGGAAGCAACATTCACAGATTCTGTGCTGCCAGATGGAATTGGCATCCTTTTGTTGGATGAGTCTTCATTTGGATCGCATGCATGCTTTGAGCAAATTCGATTTTCTACCTGTTTAATGCCAACACTATTAAATCATTCAGCTTCAGAAACTGCCGCAAATTTGGTGACAATTGGAATCTAAAGTAACTGTAATCTGGAAGCAATGAGGTTCTGAGAAATTGCTGCTTAATTTGATTTCCCAATGTCTACTTGCTTATAGGATTTATTAAGAAGCAGTTTCTCTGTTAGTTTTAGCCCATGTTGCTTGGGATTTGTTTTCACTTCTGTGTAACTTCCATCATCACTTTGAGCTGGAGAGTTGCTGTGAGACAATAGTGTTGGCCAGTCAGAGTCAGTCACTCACAGGGAGTGCCTTGTCAGCCTGTGAAGTACCTGAACACTCTATAACTGATACATGCTCCATTTAAGAGAAAGGGCCTCTAATCTGAGTTTCAAATGTTCTGCAAAACGTGCACTGCCTCAAAGGTAAAACAGGACTCCAGCGACAAAACCCCGATAGGTGTTGTGGCAAGGCTGAAGATAATGGACCAGAATTTGCTGGGAGGATTGTAGTGACTTAAATACTTTTGCTGATGGTAGACCATAAGTTATTCAACAAATTGTGCTGGGGAAGTTGTACCCCCACAAGGAGTGAAGGACTACAAATTGTTAGGCTCAAGGGCGTCAAGGGATAGTGCTGCCCCTCTATCAATACTGATTGGTACTGATGGAAGAAGGGAGAAGAGAGAATGTCTGGGATAGGTGCAGTTTTGATTATGCTGGCTGCTTCATCTTCCCCTCTAAGGACTCTGTCTACACGATATTTATTTATTTAGATACGCAGCTTGGAATAGGCCTTTCCAGCCCAACAATCCACACTGCCTAGCAACCCACCAGTTTAACCCTAGTCCAATTTACAATGACCAATTTACCTCATAACCGGGGACTGTCGGGAGGGATCTGGAGCCCTAGGAAAAAACCCACACGGTTCACGGGGCGAACAATACAAACTCCTTACAGATGGCTCTGGAATTGAGCTCTCGACTCCGCCGTGCCCCAGGCTGTGCTAACCGCTGCCCTACCACGTTACCCATTCTCGCTGTATCACACAAAGACCTGAAAGCATGTAGCGCCAGGGTCAAAGACAGACTCTAACCTGTTGCTAGGACTATTAATTAGGTCCCTAGCATTACGAGCTGGACTTCTGATCTCACAATCTACATTATTATGATCTTGCATCTTACTGTTGACTTGCTCTACATTTTCTTGGTAGCTATTAGATTTTATTCTGCATTGATTTGACTTTATCTTTCCGACCTCAATACACAGTGTAATGATTTGATCTTTATGAACAGTTTGCCAGACAAGCTTTTCACTATTATCTCGGTGCGTAAGAACATAAACCATAAGACATAGGAGCAGAATTAGGCCATTCAGCCCATTGAGTCTGTTCCACCTTTCCAAAATGGCCAATCCCGGATCCCACTCAACCTCGTACACCTGCCTACTCGCCATATCCTTTGATGCCCTGACCGATCAGGAAACGATCAACTTCCACCTTAACTATACCCACAGACTTGGCCTCCACCATAGTTCTAAAAGTTCACAAGCTGCTCTAAAAAGCCATCTTGTAGGCATTCAACAAATTCCCTCTCTTGCGATCTTACACCAACCTGATTTTCCAAATCCCCTTGCATTTTGAAGTCCTCCATTTCTAGGGTGACATTACACTTATTACATGCCCTTTCCAACTTCTTTTGCAATCTGAACCCCACATCTTGGCTACTATTTGGAGACCTATATATGAGTCTCATAATGGTTTTTTTCACTCTTGCAGTTTCTTAACTCTACCCAGAAAGATTCAACATTCTCTGACCCTATGTCACCTCTTTCTACAGATGTAATTACACCTCTTACCAACAGAGCCACACCACTACCTGTGCCCTCCTGCCTGTCCTTTTGAGACTAAGTATATCCTTTGATGTTAAGCTCCCAACTATGACCTTCTTTCACTCACGACTCAGTGATGCCCACTACGTCATACCGACCAATCTTTAACTGAGCCAAGAGTACGTCCACCTTATATTCCAAACGCTACACGCATTTAAATACAGCACCTTCAGTCCTGCATTCTTTGCCCTTTTGAAATTACCCTCTGTGGTACAGATTAATGCGACAATAGTAAACCAACCCCAATAATAAATCAATTTGCTGACACCAGGACTACATGACGTGTAATTATTTCATTCATCTTTTCCTTGGGCCTGCCTTATGTTCTCTTGATCAATTCAATCTTCCCTTCCATTTATTTCCTATTCTCTTCCCTAATTCTTTCTATTTTCTACTCTGATGATCACATTTGTCCGTCGGTCTTTGGTTAAGCCGATATTCCCCTGGTCGCCGCAATGCATGGATTAATTAACTTGGGGAACAACATAATTATCAGAAATTTGCAGGAGAATTATTTTTCAATTGAAGGGTGGTGGTAATTGGGGGTAGTAGTGAGGATGAGGGAAGAGCCTACGAAATGGAGCACCCAGCACGTTCTGAGCCATTATATCAAGACACAAATCACCAGAAAAAGAATCTAAAATGTTAAGCTGTTACTGACGTCGAGCACAAACACGTTAAGAGACTGCCTTTGTTAGAGTCAAAAAGAGCGCTGCAGTAGAAGGAAAGAAATCCCATACAATAAAGGGGGCCAGGTTCTGTGGAAACACTTGCTTGATGATATTTAGTGAAAACAGAGGGAGAGAGAGAGAGAGAGAGAGAGAGAGAGAGAGAGAGAGAGAGTAAAAATGAATTTGTGATGAAGTATTGATACCTGTCAATGCAACAGCGGTCACAGGGTTTATGCGTCGGCCATTGGCAATGCCATATAAATAAACCACATAATTAGTACCAGCAATGAGATTGGAGAGCTCAGTGTTTCTCACGCTTCCTGGCACCGTGTACTCCAGTGGATCTGAGAATCGGTCAGAATCTATAAGTTCTATAACAAAGCTTTCAAATGCCTCATCCTTTCCCGTCCAAGAGAGGCTGAAGCTGTTTGTAGCAATGTCTGAAACCACTAGGTTGCTCACTTCAGGTTCTGCTTCTATAGGGATTGTTTTGGAAATAAAACTTCAGCACTTTTAAAGCAATATAACAAAAGAATACAGATTAGCTTAATATCAAATAACACAGTCTAACATTCAAGTTGATGCTTAATACAATTACGAACAGATAATTCTAGATTATTCTGCTATTGTCTGGTGAGACGCTAGAACCTGTGATCTTTGTGGAATTTCAGTTTAGCCGCTATTATTGATCAGGATGTTCAAATTAACCAACATTTTTGTAGAGTTGCACCTGATTAATTTTATGATCCTGAAATGCCTTTAATGCATTACTTTAATGTATCAAGATTCCCCTTGTTGCATTATTTCTGTAAGTTGTAATATTAAGCAAAGTATTAGCTGTGATTTCTTGTTTACAAATTTAGGGCTACACTGATTTGATATGGTGCATGCAAAACCCATTTCAGCACCTTTGTTGCTGCTGATTGGACCTGTAGAGGAAGAGAGGGATCTTGAAGTCCACGTACATCCCTCAAAGTAGTGTAATGCCCTGGTTCGTATTTTTTTACTGTTATGCTGTTCTGCATTTGATTTTTGTGTCGTTCTCTGTAAGCCGCTTGTTTGGGTTACTGTTGAAGATAGGAGATAGGAGAATTGTGTGCCATCCAATTAGGATGGCCCGATTAAGGGGAGGCTTTTGTTAAGGAGGTGAAGAGAGAAGAGGGCGTAGGATTCGAACTGGAACCGGGCAGTGATTCGACAAAGCCCGGGGTGAGATTGAAGGAGGATCGCCGAAGGGGAAACTGTGAGCTCCAACTTGTGCACGTTTGACTGTTCCATTAAAATGGGTCCTTTTCTTTCTTTTGCCTTTTCTTTACTAACCCTTTAGTCAAATTAAGAATTATAAAGCTATTTTGTTTGATTGTACGGGGAGTACTGGCTGTTATTTTGTGGTACTGACTTGTGACGGTAACGAGTCACACAAACAGGGGGTTTTGGGGTGGGCTCATGCCTCAATCTCACACGTTTGGTGGGGCTGGAGACTGTCTTCCCTAAACTTACGCAGCCGACAGAACTGGAGTCTTTCAGTTGTCATGCAGGTTGATAGATGTTTAAGAAGGTGCATGGCGTGTTGGCCTTCATTAATCTGCGGATTGTCTTCAAGAGCCACAAGGTAATGTTGCAACTCTAATCAGACCACACTCTGAGTACCATTATAAGAAGGATGTGGAAGCTTTGGAGAGGATGCTGCATGGGCTACTGACCATCTCTTGTGTGGAAAGGTTGAATGAGCTCGAGCTTTTTGCTTTGGAGCGAAGGAGGATGAGAGGCAGCTTGACAGGGTGGCAATTGCTAATACCAGGGGACATCCTTTCAAGGAGAGTGCAGGAAGGTTTAGAGGAGATGCCAGGGACAGGATATTTACATGGAAAGTGGTTATTGTCTGCAAGGCAGTGCTGGGCCTGGTGGTTGAGGCTGATACACTGAGGGCATTCAAAAGACTCCTAGATAGGCGGATGAGTGAAACAAAAATGGAGGGTTAAGGGCTGTGTAGGAGAGAGGGGTTGGTTTGATCATGGAGTATGTTTATATTGGTCAGCACAACATTGTGGGCTGAACGGCTCACACTGAGCTGTACTATTGTATAGTCTATGTTCTATTTGTTATGGAGCTATGATGTGGTGGCCATTACAGAGACTTGGATGGCTCAGGGGCAGGAATGGTTACTTCGAATGCCGGGCTTTAGATGTTTCAGAAAGGACCAGAAGGGAGGCAAAAGAGGTGGGGGGCATGGCACTGTTGATCAGAGATAGTGTCAGGGCTGCAGAAAAGGAGGAAGACATGGAGGGATTGTCTATGGAGTCTCTGTGGGTGGAAGTTAAAAACAGGAATAGGTCAATAACTCAACTGGGTGTTTTTTATAGACCATCCAATAGTAACAGGGACATCGAGGAGCAGATAAGGAGACAGATTCTGGAAAGGTGTAATAATAACAGGGTTGTTGTGGTGGGAGATTTTACTTTCCCAAATATTGATTGGCATGTCCCTTGTGCGAGGGGTTTAGAATGGGGTGGAGTTCGTTAGGTGTGTTCAAGAAGGTTTATATTTATATAAGCCTACAAGAGGAGAGGCTGTATTTGATCTGGTATTGGTAAATGAACCTGGTCAGGTGTCAGATCTCTCAGTGGGAGAGCAGTTTGGAGATTGTGATCACAATTCTATCTCTTTTACATTGAGAGAGGGATAGGAACAGACAAGTTAGGGAAGCACTTAATTGGAGTAAGGCTATCAGGCAGGAATTTGCAAGCATAAATTGGGAACGGATGTTTTCAGGGAAACGTAAGGCAGAAATATGGCAAATGTTCAGGGGATACTTGTATGGAGTTCTGTCCAGGTACATTCCAGTGAGACAGGGAATGGATGGTAGGGTACAGGAACCGTGGCGTACAAAGACTGGTGTAAATCTAGTCAAGAAGAAAAGAAAAGCTTAAGAAAGGTTCAAAAAATTTGGTAATGATAGAGATCTAGAGGATTACAAGGCTAACAGGAAGGAGCTTAATAATGAAATTAGGACAGCCAGTAAGGGCCATGAGAAGGCCTTGGCGAGTGGGACAAAGGAAAACCCTAAGGCATTCTACAAGTCTGTGAAGAGCAAGAGGATAAAATGTGTGAGAATAGGAGCAATCAGGTGTGACAGTGGAAAAGTGTGTATGGAAACAAAGGAGATAGCAGAGGTACTTAATGAGTACTTTGCTTCAGTATTCACTACGAGAAAGGATCTTGGCAATTGTAGGAATGACTTACAGCAGACTGAAAAGCTTGAGCATGTAGATACTAAGAAAGAGGATGTGCTGGAGCTTTTGGAAAGCATCAAGTTGGATAAGTCACCAGGATCGGAAAAGATGTACCCCAGGCTACTGTGGGAAGCGAGGGAGGAGATTGCTGAGCCTCTGGTGATGATCTTTGCATCATCAATGGGGACAGGAGAGGTTCCGGAGGATTGGAGGGTTGCAGATGTTGTTCCTTTATTCAAGTAAGGGAGTAGAGATAGCCCAGGAAATTATAGACCAGTGAATCTTATTCCAGTGATTGGTAAGTTGATGGAGAAGATTCTGAGAGACAGACAGACATACTTTATTGATCCTGAAGGAAATTGGGTTTTCTTACAGCTGCACCAACCAAGAATAGTGAAGAAATATAGCAATATAAAACCATAAATAATTAAATAATAGTGTTAATCATGCCAAGTGGAAATAAGTCCAGGACCAGCCTATTGGCTCAGGGTGTCTGACACTCCGAGGGAGGAGTTGTAAAGTTTGATGGCCACAGGTAGGAATGACTTCCTATGACGCTCAGTGTTGCATCTTGGTGGAATGAGTCTCTGGCTGAATGTACTCCTGTGCCTAACCAGTACATTATGGAGTGGATGGGAGTCATTGTCCAAGATGGCATGCAACTTGGACAGCATCCTCTTTTCAGACACCACCGTCAGAGAGTCCAGTTCCACCCCCACAACATCACTGGCCTTACGAATGAGGCAGGATTTATGAACATTTGGACAGGCATAATATGATTAGGAATAGTCAGCATGGCTTTGTGAAAGGCAGGTCGTGCCTTATGAGCCTAACTGAATTTTTTGAGGATGTGACTAAACACATTGATGGAGGTAGTGCCGTAGATGTAGTGTATATGGATTTTAGTTTTAAGGTGCTTGGAGGTAGGTACAGAGGAGATGTCAGAGGTAAGTTTTTTACACAGAGAGTGGTGAGTGCATGGAATGGGCTGCCAGCAACGTTGGTGGGGATGGATATGATAGGGTCTTTTAAGAGACTCCTGGACAGGTACACGGAGCTTAGAAAAATAGAGGGCTATGGGTAACCCTGGTAATTTCTAAGGTAAGGACATGTTCTGCACAGCTTTGTGGGACAAAGGGCTTGTATTGTGCTGTAGGTTTTCTATGTTTCTAAGAAAGTGTGATTGAGTCTAATTGAAAAGGGCAACAGGATTTGTAAATAACATGTTTGTTGAAAATGTACATATGAACCTTTAACAAACACTGAATATATGATACACGTTCACCTAACAGCTACAATCTGGAGTAAATGTATGCATAAATTATTTATAGCACACTGTTCTCTTAGTTTGTTAAATTGGAACACCAAAGCCTTTGAGTAATTCTTCCAAAATGGAAGGTTGAGTGTAAAACATTGAGAAGTCACCCATGATATTTAGAACACAAGGAAGAACAACTGACGACCTTGAATCACTGCTGAGGTTAATAGGAATAAGTCCAGGTTACAGCTTAAATACTTACTAACTTCAATATGGTTAAATAAGCATATATGCTATTAAAAATTGGCTACTTGAAGAAAATTAGCAATGTAGAACGAAATGACAGCCAGAAATCTCCAGCGGCAACATAAATACCTGTTGTGGCAACTGCACTAAACGTGTGCATGTGCTGTCCTTGATAAAGGCCAGTGAGGTAAATGACATAGTCAGTGCCGGCTGAGAGCTTTGTGATGTCAATAGAGCGCAGGTTCCCTGAAACATTATGCTCCGAGGTCTCAAAGATCCTGTTAGGATCCGTGACGTCAACTACAAAGCTTTCAAAGGCGCCATTTGCTGTCCAAGAGACAGTGAAACCATCTGAGGTAAGATTGGTAATCATTAAGCTGCTAATTTCGGGTTTACTTGCTGAGGAAAGGAAATAATTGATTGGAAAAAAAATTAATCAGTACACAAGCAAATAATAACTCTTCCCAACATGCAAGACTGTGTAACTAACTTCTTCATCTGAGGCTAAATCACCAAATAATCAAGATCTGTAAAATCTGAACTAAAATTAACCCTCATTGTTAAATACAAGCAGAATAGAAATGAGTTCATTGAAAGTGGTTCCATTGTGTTGATGAGTATATGATTTTTGCAACATTTGATATATTTATACATATCAGTTCATTATCACCTTCTCAAGGGCAACTAGTGATGGGCAATAAATGCTGGCTTAGCTGGAAATGCCCACATCCCGTAAATGAAAAAATAAACAATTTAATATATATATATATAAAAGCTTATGTTCTTCTTTCTGCATTTTAAAAGGTGAATCATATATAAAAAGAAGATTAATTCAGAAAGGATTTTGTTATTTATAAAGTCAAAATAATTGTGGCCTTTTAAAAAAGATTTATGCTGCAAGCATAACCGGTATAATATGTTCTGAACTTCAGCATTTGATCATGTGGGTAGCCGGAGGCTTTTTCCCAGGGCTGAAATGGCTAACATGAGGGGGCACAGTTTTAAGGTGCTTGGAAGCAGGTACAGGGGGGGGGATGTCAGGGGTAAGTTTTTCACACAGAGAGTGGTGGGTGTGTGGGATGGGCTGCTGGGGAAGGTGGTGGGATACAATAGGCTCTTTTAAGAGACTCTTAGATAGGTACATGGAACTTAGCAAAATAGAGGGAAATTCTAGGCAGTTTCTAGAGTAGGTTTCATGGTCAGCACAACACTATGGCTGAAGAGCCTGTAGTGTGCTGTAGATTTCTATGTTCTATCTGATACACTGCGGTTATGTCTAAACTACATGTATGACTCACTCCTGGTCCTACGTGTTGTTAGGTCTGCGTGGGTTCTGTCGGCTCTGGCAGTGAGCAGCTCAGTCATGGAGATCAAGGAGCATCTGGGGTTTGGTCCTGATCACTGATTTGGGTTGAGTTGATTTCACCGGGAGTCAAGCAAAGAGCACCCCGCAGCTTGAGTCTTGGAGCACACTGGATTATGATTCCCATTCTCCCTTGCTGAGCCAGTGACCCACCCTGGAACAGCAGCAGCAGGGCAGCTTCACGTGCTTGGCTGTGACGTCTCAGTGACACAACAGCCTATAGACATCTTCAGAGTGTCACGATGAGGAACTACAGGGTGGCTGAAATCTGTGAAACTATAACTTAGTGGACAATGGCAGAAGAACTTTAAACCTGCTAAGTGTCAGGTAACACATTTGGGGGGGTGTGATAGGGGTAGGACATAACCATGAGTGTAGGGTCCCTAGGGAGGATTGAAGAATAAACAGGCTTGTCCAAAGGGCTTTGAAGGTTGTGGCAGACAGTGACAAAGGCAAATAAGATGCTTACTTTCATTATCATGTTCCCTCATGTACCAAGTTCCAGAGGGCCCTGGCACAACATTATAGTACATTAGTTAGGCCACAGACGAAGCACTGTGTTCAGTTTTGGCTATCACACTATAGGAAAGGTATGTTATTGTGTTTGTTACATTGATAGCGAGGAGGGCCATTCTGTTGAAGTGGAAGGATATGTCAGCTCCCACTCTGTCACAATGGTTCTCTCAAGTGATGCTATGTCTTAGTTTAGAGAAAACCTTCAAACCTATGTTTGATTTTGAGAAAAGATGGGGTTCATTTGCTCGTTACTACCATTTGAGCTAATTGATAGGTTTTCTCCACGATCTAATTGTAAATTTTGGTATAATTTTTTTTTTTTGCTGGCAGTTTGATGTTTATCTTTAGAAGCTTTTTGTATGACACAAGGCTCCGGGGTTGAGCACCTAATGGGTTCTTTCTTTTCTCACTTTTTTCTTGCTTTAGTAGGGTATTATCCTTTTCTTCTTTTTTTTGTGTCACCGTATTTTTCAATATTATTTTTTTCTCTTTTGAGACATTGTAAGTGTTACTTACTTCAATGTATTCTTGTAGTTTGGATAATAGTAACAATAAAAAAAGATTTGAATAGAAAGGAAAGGTACGAGTACTGAAGAGATTCACCAGATTGGTTCCTGGTTTGGAATGTGTTAGTTATGACCAAATAACTGGTTGGTCTGTGCATTATCTCCTTGAATTAGTTAGGTAGAAAGTGGAGACTTTATGCCCTGGAAGAAGGCCGGATGACATAGGTTTAAAGTGAGGAGTAAGACATTTAGAGAGGACCTCAGGTAATGTTTTCTTGTGGAGGGTGGTTGGAATCTGGAATCCAGTGCCTGAGGGGGTAACTCTGGTAGACACTCCATGTCTAAGTGGTATCTGAACAAACACTTAAATTGCGAAGGTAAGGTGAGCGATGGGGTTGAATGCTGGTACACGGCAGCAGCATAGATTGATATGTGATACTAGCATAGACATGATGGGTCAAAGGGTCAGCTTCAATTCTGTATGACTCTGTGATGTCAGTACTACACTAAAAGTGGCAGGGAGAAGAAAACTCCGAAGCAGAACCTATCAGCTGGTAGTTTGAAATGGCTACTGATATAGTCATTAAGGGTTTCAAATGGGTAATGCCAGCACAATTAAGTGTTTTAGATGAGGAATCAAACAAATCTGAAACCTAACATTGTGCTTTTTTTGTCACTGCAGTCAATATTATTCAGTCAAATTACTTTTTTTTTATATAAAAGCCGTTTTACCTAACATTGTGCCAACATAACGTTTGTGAAGTATCATTTATAAATGTAACTACTTTGTTTAATCCTTGTTTGAAACACAAAACTGTTAACATATTTAGGTGATACTCACTTGATGAGGATTGAATGCAATTATATCGGAGCATAAGACACTTTTGATGTTAATTGATAACGCACACACATTAAAGCAGATATTACAACACATGACTCCATTGCAGCAATGGTTCCGCATATCCCATGCAACCATGCAGCTTTGCAGTTTGCTTCACAGGCTTGCAAACTGACTCACTTCTTATTTCTGTACATATATTTTGTTTCCATAATATAGGAAATTATAAATAAGAGAATTAGTGTTTTGGACAATGCCAAAAGCTCTTGTTCCACAATGAACAGTTAGTAGGTATCCAAGGAACTGAGAGTCACAACCACAATACTAACATTGATATGCTAATCATTAGAAGAACATTGATGGTTAAGTAGTTATTATGATCTTCATCACCAGTAGGTTTGCCACCGTTCTAGTTTATTGACTGAGCTTCTCCAAAACCTTGACTGCGTAATAGCAGGACGAGCGTGTGAATTTGAAAATAAGTCCACTTTTGCACTTTGTAAATCAATTGGATTTTCAGTGTTTTTCTGACGAAGGAATAGCAGGAAGCAGAGTCAAATTCCACTCAGCAAAAAGTGGCAGTCCTACAACTGACAGAGGTTGTGAGTGCCCACGGGACGGAAGGGGAAAACAGTGGCAAACTAGTCATGTCCTAGAAATAAAACAGTTTTGCCACTTTAATACAGGCAGAGGGGCACACTAAAAAATCTGTCTAGGTGCCAAACCTTTAGGGGGAGAAAAGTCAACGTTGTTAGTATGGCACGGTGTTGCCACCGATGCAGAGTTTCTGATGCAGCTCCTGTTGTACAGAAATAGAAGGGCAAAACAACACTTAAAATCATGCAGTTTTAGGATGGTTGAGATGCATTCCAACACTTGAGCAGCCACTCAGCACAGACTAGTTTCTAAAAATCCTTATGAAATTAGGGAATGATTTGAAGGGAGGCGAGCGACATTCAGAACCTGCAATGAAAATAAACCCAGAAAGGCTGAAATGAAACGGAAAGTTAACAGAACCACTGCTTCACTTTTGTGTAAAGAATAAGAATTCAGGAATAAATATCAAAGTACCTGTGTGAGCTTCAGTGTAAAGTGGCTTTGTTGGCTGACCATGGATTGTAGCACGAACAGAAATCTCATAGTCAGTAGCAGCAGACAGATCTGGGATATCCAGGGAATGCTGATCACCTGGCAGCGTGTATTCTTGAGGTTGGAGCAACCCATCAGAGTCTTTAATTTCTACAACAAAGTTATCATAAGGGCCATCAGCTGTCCAGGAGAGTCTGAAGCTGCCAGAGGTAACATCTGACACTGTTAAGTTGTCAAGTTCAGAGTCTGGCAAAGTAATGAATTATATAAAATATTATTATTATATTAAAAGAAAAAAATACCAAGTGAAGCAAGATTCCAATCATTAACATATCCCTGGGGAATAATGAGAGATGGATGGAATGTCAGTGTCAGTGAAGGAAAAAATAAGACAGTAACTTATAATTGAAGTTACATATTTATAAATCATAAGAAGCAGACAATAGAATTAATCTGAAAATTGTCCAAATAATGAGGTAGATCTGTAACAGTGGGTTAGTATAACATAGAACGATGTGTGAGAAGGCAGCAGATTCCATTCAGTATCACTGTGATCAGAAATAGAAAATTAGAATTCATCTGTAAATTAATAAATATTAATAAGTTTCTGTACATTTGATATTATTACACACTCATACTAACTATGCCCTTCTCCACAAAGTAGTAGTACTACTGTCATTAGAAATATCCAAAATCAGCATGCAACAAGGAAGTGATTTGTTATTCTGTGTTTGCAACGGACTCCATCTATTTGAGACAATTTGTTGATGTTGTACCTTTATTCTAAACCATAACTTTATATCGCATTTCTCAAATGTTCCCAGACTAAATTGACCCAGAGTGTATGAATATTAATGTAAAGGAGAGCTTCATAGAAAAGCAGATGGGGACAAGGTTCTGGTGGGTCAGCTTCTGGAGTAGAAATGAATTGAAGTGATTGCGTGAGTGTCCCTGGGAGATCAGAATGCACTGACGTACTAGCGAGGACTAGAGTGGAAAGAAACTCTGCTGCTCAGCTTCCTTCATACACAGGGTGTGTTCGCTACTGACCACTCGTGGACTTGTCTCTGATTGTGTCTTCTTCTTTGCGCTGTCTTGTTTTCACGGTCTTTCCTTTTTGTCTCTCTTCTGGATCTTGTATAAATTATGTATAAATTATATTCTGAGTGTGTCTGTACCTGCGCTACTGTTTTGTCTACACCTTACCACTGATTGTACACACAACAATGAACTGACTGAACTTGACTCAGAAGTGACCATGATATCAGCTTTGCAGAGAATTCGACCTCAGCTCTCCTAGGATGGGCAAAGAGGGATAATTATCCAAGTAATTGACTTGGATGGAATGCTATCGAACTGCCTGGTGACATGACCTTGAATTTGGAAGCATGCACGCAAGTTTCTGGCAGAGCAGATTCCCCCACTGGAGGTCAGTGTTACCACTGCAATCAGACCAGTTTCTGCTTTCAGAATGGGAGGGAGCAGGAGGGAAAACTCACTTTGCACAGTGAGTGACACAACGGTCGTCTCTTAGCTTTATCGTGTAAAGCATTAAGACCATTTTCCATGGGATGAAGACAGGACGGGTGCTTTTAGTGAAGCCCTCTCCCATGCCTTGTTAAACTTTTTAAAAGCTATTTATTAATGCTTTTGGGAGGGTGATTTTAGATGCATATCATATTTATACTGAGTTAAATACTGTATGTAATTTAGTTTTGCTACAATAAGTGTATGGGACACTGGAAAAATGTTGAATTTCCCCTTGGGGATGAATAAAGTATCTATCTATCTATCTATCTAGTCACAGACCAGCTCTCCTTGGTCTGCTAGTGTTTCCAGTTTCATGAAGGGATATGGTAAAAGTGCAGTTTTTCATATTTATCTTGTCAGCAATCAAATAATACTGGGAGGTTTTTCGTTATGTCTAAATGAACAAAGTTTAGACAACTGCACAAATTTCCATTGAACCGCTGTGGTTAACTTCACTCACCTCAACACCGAGCTATTCTACAACCATGGACTCGACTTTCAAGGACTCTGCAACTCATGTTCTCAGTATTATTTATTTATTGTTTTGTAGTAATTGCACAGTTTGTTGTCTTGTGCACATAGGTTGTCTGTCCGTCTCAGTTTGTGTGCAGCTTTTCATTGGTTCTATTGTATTTCTTTATTCTGTGAATGCTCACAAGAAACTCAATCTCAGGATAGTGACATTCAGGACACTTGTTACGATAATAAATTTCCTTCGAACCTTGAACTCAAGTTTGATCCTAGAACTACATTCTAAATAATGTTGCTATTGGAACTAACACTACATTGGGTATTCTATGGATGTCTCTTGTGAAGAGATCAAACATCATACCCTGCTTGAAACAAAGGAATCTATGCTATTCATTCAGACGACATGCATCAACCAATGACTGATACATTGGGATGGTTGGAAATGTGTCCTTGTTACTTGCAGTTTCTTTTCTTCAATGACAGGACATGATACTGCTCCGTGTTAGGGAATGACTAATCTAATACGTGATTGTTAAGTTTGCTGAAGGCAGTCATGGGCAAGGTGGGGCACACAGGGGGCAATTCTTCATTTGTGTCACAAGGCAGCATGGAAAACATTGAAGAGTTGTGAGGAATACCTGTTCTTGCAATCTCAGTCAGTGGGTGTGACAGATGACCTTGAACAACTCCATATAGATCAATCTTGTAATAGGTACCAGGTACCAGCCCTTGGATATCAGCTGTATTTTGACCAGGTAGTTGGGAAATCCTCAAGGGCCTGCCCGATCCTTTAATATCCTCTACTGTCAATAGAAAACTATCAAAGGCTCCAGCATGGGCGGTCCAGGATAGCTGGAAGCTGGAGGACGTCACATTTGTGACCACAAGGTTTTCTGGTTTGGCGATGTCTGTGCTTGGAGAATGTGCAGTGCTGTTGTTGAAGGGTTCTGTAATAGATGTCTTTGGATTAGAATCAAGTAGTTAATTGGGCAGGATAACTTCCTCCACAAGATGACTTCAGGATGTCAGTACATCGTCCACCCAGGGTTATCATGTGCTGGTACATGCATGGGGAATTACTTCTTTTGAACTGCTTCTGACCACACATCCTCACCAACAACCTCACACAACAAAGTCACATTCAGGTTGCAATATTGTTTTACTGATTTTTTAATCTTATGTTTTTGGAGCCTAGGGACATATTTTGGATTAAATAACCCTCTACAAAATTAACTAATGTGTTGACTTTTCTGAAGGAATATATCTTTTCACTTAATGTGTTAATCTCATCCACTTCTGCCTCTGAAAATTATAATATTGTATTTCCATCTTATGTCTTTGGAATCTAGGAACACATTTTTTTCTAAAATCACTCTCTAAATCATGGGTTCCCAATCTTTTTTATGTCATGGACCTCCACCGTTAACTGAGGGGTCTGTGAACCCTAGGTTGGGAACTCCTGGTCAACAGCATTCATTAATACGTTGACTTTTCTGAGGGAACATATCTTTATACTTAATACCCAGATTTAATACAAACTCACTAAGAAAGCACAGTAGGACTGTGGTTATGTTTCTGAGTGATTACTTCAATACCTGGACTAGAGATCTGGAGATTTGAGTTCAAATCCCACCAGAGCAGCTAAAGTAATGGAATACAGCTGTGAAGCGCTGCTTTCATTGTTTAAATTTTGTCTGGGACACTAATATCCTTCAAGGAAAGAAATCCACCAAATTCTTTGTTACTCCATGCCATTGTAACAATGATGATCAGCACTCTGGCAGACCCTATTAGGCCCTCAGTTCTGGGTTGGTCTTGGATGGCCCTGCTGATTCCACTCTCCTGCACAAGGATTTCTTAATTCTTTTAAGGCCACTCCCCTCCACCGCCTCCCAACTCTCCAGCCACCCCTGAATACACCTCCACAAAGAAATCTCTGTTGTTTACTTTTCTGTGTGTCAGACTGCGGCCAAGTCCTGCTGGCCTGCAGTCTGACCACAGAAGCACGTCACTACTTGAAGTGATGCGACCCAGTCAATCTTTCTGCTGGACTTCACTGGAGAACAATTAAACGTGGGAAGCCTTGCTGGCGTCCTGTCCCCCTCAATATCACACCACTGTAGCCAGTTACAGCATTTGCCTGTCACCCAGATTGTGATGTAACCAGATACAAACTGAACTGGCTTTCTCTGGGTAGTAAACCTTGGGCTTAACCAAGACATTGTATGGTCATAAACAACCAGTACATTGAAACTGCTGGCCGATAATTAACGTGTTCATCAACTGAAAAGACAGAGTACAAATTAACCATAGAACTCTACAGGAGAGGAACAGGCCCTTCTGCCCACGATATCTGTGCTGGCCACGGTGCTAATTCTAATGAATCCCACCTGGCTGCATAGATTCTATAATGCAACATCAAATCCCTCAGTCCTATTGTATTAATTAACTTATTGCTTGTTCTCCTGATACTTTTGTTTAACAACTATTCAATTAAGGTCAAAAATTTCAATCCATCTTCAGCTGCCTTGCCGTTCAGCTCTCACTTGTTCACTCTCTGAACTTCCCTGTCTCCTTGTCTCCTTAAAAGCCTTGATCACCTGGTCTGCCTTTGTGGTAGCCTAGGTGTTAAAAGCTTGTTCATTCGCACTCCCAGCAAAGGTGCCAAATAGTACACAATGCCGTTGTTAAAGGAGATGTTAACTGACTTCTGCGATAGATTGATATTGTCGCACTTTTAGACCAAAGTTTTATGATAATACTGACAATGCAGCTCTTCTTACCAGATGAAATATTTTCTCTTTACCCAAAGAGCTCCAAGCCATTGATAAGATCACCCTTCGGTCAGTGAAATAAAAGCTGACTTTATGCATCTTTTCACCATTTAAACCCTGACATCATTCTGGCACAGCAGCATTGAATCTCCTCCAAAGCCTGAGCTTGCCTGAGCTTCAGTGAGCATAGTACTCCAGATGGCAAGTGGCCAAGGCTTTGTACAGTTGCAACACTACCTCTTCCTGGCTTATTCTAACCCCTTGAGATCAAGACCAGCACTTCATTAGACTTCTAAATCAGTGCGCGTAGTTATGCATACGTGTTAAGGAGCAGTGTGTGTGCAGAGATTTGTCCATACAAGAATATAAAAAAGTAGGAAAAGGCTGGGACACTCAGCCTCTCAAGCTTGCTGCACCAGTCTATCTGATCATGGCCCCAACTCCTCCTCTGTGACAGTCCCTCTTTGCCCTCAGTTCTCCAGTCATTTCAAAATTTATCAACACCACCCCCCTGTGATCTATCTCTGCAATCCTCCATGAGTGGGAACTCCAAAGATACACCACCCTCTTGAGTAGTAGTTCCTACACTCCTCAGTTGTCAATAACAACTCCCTAATCTTGTAACTGTCCCTTGCTTGAGATTCTCCCACTGGTGAAAATATCTCAACGCTTACCCTGTAACGTCCCTTCAGAATACACCCAAAATGCTGGAGGAACTTTGCAGGCAGGCATCTATGAAGGGGGACGAACTGCTGACGTTTCAGAAAGGTCTCTGCTTAGAACTTTGACAGCTCATTTCCCTCCATAGATACTGCCTGACCTGTTGAGTTCCTCCAGTATTTTTTATTTGTGCCCAGCACCTGAAGAATATCTTGTGTACCCTCAGAATCATTTATGTTTCAATAAGGATAAGGTCGCCTCTCATTCTTCTAATCTCCAAAGAATATAGCCTGAGCTTCTGTAGATGTTGGGACAACCTTTTAAATCCAGGAATTAGCCAAGCGTCTTTCTGACCACTTCTAGTGTCACCATTTCCTTTCTTAAATAGTGGGACCAAAGATGTGCTCCAGCTGTGGCCTCACTAACAGCCCGCAGAACTGGAACAAAACTTTCTCATTTCTAAACTCCAGCCCTCTTGCAATGAAGGTCAATGTACCGTTTCCTTTCCTAAGCATTTGGTGCACAACAACACTTGTGTCCCTCTGTCCCTCACCATCTTTCCCCATTCTGATAACGGTTTGCCTTTAGCTTCCTCTTCTCTAAGTGCATGGCCTGATACTTTCTGCCTTGAAAGGCTAATGTTCACATTACAGTAGCAGAGTAACATGGATTAAATAGACTGCAAACGATGAAAGGACCAGGTTATCATAAAAATTCTGCTTGTTCTCTGAATCTCTTTAAAGGAACATAATCCCCTGTCCTAACCCAGTCTTGCTATCTGTGACTACAATCCACAGCATTGTGAATGAACTTTCAGTGTCCTTAAGTCAAGGGCAAGGTAGTACAGCTTTGCCCTCTTTTCACTAAATGAAGTACTTTTGCCTCTCTTAGATCTGACGCATATAATCTCACGTTCATCCTGGCATTAGCTATTGGGCTGAATCAGGATGGACCAGACCCATTTCTGTCCACAGCCCCTCCCTACCCCTGCTCTTGCTGGCTCGTTGCCCATTGCTGGCTCCAGTCCTGCATCCACCCAGTGACGTGGAGTGATCAGTGAGCCAGGACTGGCGACCAAAACGCAGGCCCTGATTGGTGAGGTGACTGTACTCAAAAGCTCCTCCTTAACTATCACTGACCATCAGAGGCATTTAGGGCTAGTCAAACACAACATCTAACAATTAAAGAAATATTGATTGCAAATTTAAAGGTTAAAAAAATCTGTTTGAAAGAGGTTTATATTAATGAATCAACATATTAACATTGAGGCAAAACAGAACAAACACTAATCTCTTGAGTGAGGTGGAAAAAGATCTAGTGCTTTCCTGGTGTATATGATGAATTAACTCTTCTGGGGTATTGATTATAACCGACGTTTCGATGCATCATCCCTGTTGAAGGTGACAGAGTCTGGCATCAAAATGTTGATTATAATTGATAACTGTACCCAGCTGGAAGCCCCCCCACCCCACCCCGAGTGATGGTTTTCAGCTTTATGAAGCTGAGGGGCGAGATATGAAGAATATCCATCCCTTTAGCTCATTCCGTTACAGATAATTATTATCCAGCATTATCACCATCTGGGACATGTTGTCTTTGCATTATCACCGTCAGGGAGGAGGTACAGGAGCATCACTCCCCACACTCAATGTCTGACCAGCTTCTTCTGCTCCATCAACAGATTTCTGAATGGTCCAAGAACCCATGAACACCACCTCACGGTTACTCTTTTGCAATATTTATTTACTTCTGTAACTTATGGCAATGTTTTTTTTTTATGCCTTGCATTTACTGCTGCTGCGAAACAACAAATTTAACAACACAGGTCAGGTGATTGTGACCCAAATTCTGATTGGCCCAGACACAGCACCGCGTCCATGGGTGGAGATGGTGCGGACACAGGGGCACCCATTACAGTGTCACCAGCTGCTGCTTTTCCAAGCTGTCAGCTAGACACCAACACGCACTAACTCAATAAATCCAACTGTATCCCTTTGGAATCTTCTTTACCCTACAATGCAGCTAGCTGCATTTACCAACTTGTCGTCTATAAATCTGGATAAATAAAACTCTCCTCCCAGAAATGCAGAGTAAAAATCTGAGACCCTAACAGAGCTCCACAGGGGGTCACTACTTGTCATATTCTGCCACTTAAACGTTGTCCAATCATTTCTTCCCTACTTCCCAAACCATTTCATAGATACACAGACTTTCTTTGTTGCTAATAACTTCTTGTGTGGGATTTGGCCAAAAGTAATGCATTTTAAACTATTGAGAGCCACAACTTGAAATATAACATTAAAAGTAATATATTTGGTACTGATCATCTGAAGACTAGGAATGATTACTGTCAAAACTCATTGCCTTATAGCTATTATGTGCAATGAATGCCAGGTGATGGATTTTATTTTAATGTATTTTTATTAGTATGGACTGTCATTTTCCCTTCATAGTTAAAGTCTCCACTTTTGAATTCATAGCAATAAGAAGGCAATTTGTAAAAGTATGAAGCTTTAATCCTTGAATAAAAGGAAGTAATATTAAATGTTTTAACATTTAATGATTAACATTCCAATTAGCACTAAGAACCAGTTCAGCGCCTTTACCCTCCAATGACTGTTGTGTAGCACTTTATATATATATGCCTCATATATGAATTCTGCAGCAATGTCATTTCAAACAACATTTTGAAGTCCATCAAGTAGTTTTCGTGAATTTGCTTTTTTACTAACATCAACCTCAATATATACTAAGTGTTGCTTTGGATGCTGACTGCTTAAGCAGCATGACAAGAATGCAATCCTGCAAATATGCTGTGCAACATTCCGTAACTTGGTTGAGAATCTCCTACACAAAGAGCCTCTGCCATCTACAAGAACTCTCTCCATTCAGAAACTGACTGACATTCACATTTGCCAAAGTTCACTGCCAGTTCCTCCTTTTACTGGAGCTATGGTAAAGTACTTAAATAGATAATGAGAGCAGAAATAATTGTGACTTTATAATGGAATTGCCAAAGTGGAAGGTAGAATTGCACCGTAAAATTTTGTGTTGTGCTTCAGCAACAAAAACTTTATTGAATGACTGAGGTACTGGGTTGGAAGTATATTGCATGCAGTAAGAATGATATCAATGGATTAAATTAAGTCATCGTTTCTCCCTGGAGTTTTGGAATATTGGTTCATTGGCAACCAACCAAACTTTATCCACAAAGAAATAAAATGTTTTGGAAGAGTCTCTTAGCTTAACTTGCCTTCCTTAAAAAACCTGTTACTAATTCAGTTTGGTCCAGTCAACATTTCTTAGTTATTGATCTTCCTCCCTTAAGCAGGATCATCTAACGGAAAGTGTGTGGATTTCTTTCCAAATGGCTATTTGTGGGACATGAACTGGCTATCATATTTCCCCTGCAGAACACCATCACAATACAATAAAAAGTAATTTGCATGAACTGCCTCAAGATGTTTTGATGAATAAATGTCTGCAAATAAATACTGCTTGCCAAAACATTTGGGCGCCTTCGTAAAATGTTAAAGGAATGGCACATTTTTGAGTGAAAGCTAAACTTTGTTTTTTAGATTTAGAAGTTGCAGGGTAAAGTTGCATGCCCAGATGTTAAATCTGTAAGTACAGTAGCTGGTCTTTCCCAAATGCACTGGGGAGCACTTTGGTAAATTACTAAACTATGCCAATTAGAAAGCTTTGGGCTGATCTCCTCTGTGTCATGAATGCTTGCATGAATTCAGCACACACGCCCAGTGGCCACTTTGTGAGGTGCCTCCTGTACCTAAAAAAGTGGACAATGAGAATATGTTCATGGTCTTCTGCCGCTGTAGCCCATCCAATTCAAGGTTCAACGTGTTGTGAATTCAGAGATGCCCTTTTGCAATGTGTGGTTATCTGAGTTACTGTCGCCTTCCTGTCAGCTTGAGCCAGTCTGGCTATTCTCCTCTGATCTCTCATTAACAAACTGTTTCACCGCTGCTCACTGGATCTTTTTGCTTCTCACACCATTCTCTATTAGCTCTATAGACTGCAGTGTGTGAAAGTCCCAGGAGATCAGCAGTTTCTGAGATACCCAAACCACCTCGTCTGGCACCAACAATCATTCCATGGTCAAAGTCTATTAGGTCACATTTTATCTCCATTCTGATGTATGGTCTGAACATCAACTGAACCCCTTGACCATGCCTGCACTCCCTCACTTCTGCAGTCAGAAGTTCCCACCTGCTTCATAAAGGCAACATTTATACCAGTGCCCAAGAAGAACAGCGTGAGCTGCTTTAAAGACTATCAACCAGTAGTGCTCACATCTATGGTGATGAAATGCTTTGAGAGATTGGTCATGGTAGAATGAACTCCTGTCTCAGCAAAGACCCTGGACCCACAGTAATTTGCCTATCGCCACAATAGGTCTACAGCAGACACAATCTCAGTGGCTCTTCATGTGGTGTTAGATCACCTGGACAATACAATATCAGGGTGCTATTCGTTGGCTAAACCTCAGTGTTTTAACACCATCATTCCTACAGTGCTGATCGATAAGCTGCAGAACCTGGGCCTCTTTGCCTCCCTCTGCAATTGGATGGTCAGCTTCCTAACTAGAAGACCACAATCTGTGCGGATTGGTGATGACATATCTCCTCCTGCCTGACAATCAACACTGGAGCACCTCAGGGGAGTGTGCTTAGCCCACTGCTCTACTCTCTCTACACCCATGAATGTCTGGCTAGTTATAGCTCAAGTGTCATCTATAAATCTGCTGCGGATACAACCATTGTTGGTAGAATCTCAGATGGAGATGAGAGGGTGTACAGGAGTGAGGTATACTAGCTAGCTGAGTGGTGTCATAGCAACAACCTTGCACTCAATGTCAATAAGATGAAATAACTGATTATGGACTTCAGGAAGAGTAAGATGAGGGAACACAAACCCATCCTTAAAGAGGGATCAGAAGTAGAGAGAGTGAGCAATTTCAAGTTCCTGGGTGTCAAGATCTCTGAGGACCTAACCTGGTCCCAGCATATCAATGCAGCTTTAAAGAAGGCAAGACAGTGGCTATATTTCATTAAGAGTTTGAAGAGATTTGGTTTGTCACCTAAAACATTTGAAAACTTCTATAGTTGTACCATGGACAGCATTCGGACAGGCTGCATTACTGTCAGATATTGGGGAGGAGCCGGGGGGGGGGGGGTGGGGGGGGGCTACTGCACAGGACTGAAAGAAGCTTCATAAAGTTGTAAGATTAGTCAGCTCCATCTTGAGTACTAGCCTCAAGACATCTTCAAGGAGTGGTGCCTCAGAAAGATGGGGTCCATTATTAAGGATCCCCACCAACCACCACATGCCCTCTTCTCATTGTTACCATCAGGAAGGAGGTACAGAAGCCTGAAGGCACACACTCAGCAATTCAGGACCAACTTTCCCTCTGCCATCTGATTCCTAAATAGACATTGAACCTATGTAAACTAACTCACCTTTTTATATTTATATTATTTCTGTTTTGTACAATTTTTAATCTAACTATTTAATACACACACACACACACACACATATACACTGTAATTGATTTACATTTCTACTTTTTTCTTTCTATGTTATTATGTACTGCATTCAACTGCTGCCGCTAAGTTAACAAATTTCACTAGGAATGCCGGTGATAATAAACCTGATTCTGATACTTTGAGCTATTAGGAACTTGGCCAGTGCACTCCAGACACAGCAACCAATGGAGCAAGGCCTGGAAGTCAAAGGTGAGACCTTCCCAATTGTCAGACTCAACTAGTTGCTGGAATCTGGCCGGATAACTGAAAATATCCAGGGATGCCAAAAATGCCACTTCAATATTCATGTTGATTTGAATCTATCTTTAGCCTGAGTATTGGAATAAGATCAATCTCCAGTGGAGATGTAATTTCTCTACATTTCTATTTGGTATGTCATGTAACATATTTCCTGGCCATTGGTCCTTAAAGTCAGTATCAATGATTACACTTTGTGAGGCTGTTGCGGTTCCAGGTGCTGGGGTACTAATGTTTGCCCGTGACTTCGTGCCTTCCCAGATTACCTTCACAAGAGTTGGCTTCACCCACGTACAAAGCAGGGGATTCACACTTCAGAAGCAGTTCCGTACATATAGCCGCTATACCACACAATACCGGGGAGGAATTTCTACCCCCTCTGCTCTCCCTCTTTACTCGCAAACCTCCGGTCTAAAATTACGATTCAGTTTACCATCGATAAGTAAGGGCATGCTTTGGGTAACGGCGTTGTTAAAAAAGGGAGTTTCATACACATTCAGAATGAGAGGAAGAAGGAAAAAAAAAGAGGGAAGTATTGCGAATAAAACCAATACCTGTTGTGGCTTCTGCATTCAAAGGATCTGAACGCCAATTTCCCACAAATCCGTATAAATATACTTTATACTGTGTACTATCCAAGAGACCAGTTACCTCGGTGCTACGTACATCACCATAAAGGGACATTTCCAGTGGTCCGTGCAACCCAGTGTAATCTGTGGCCACTATCAAAAAGGCATCAAAAGATCCATTTTGCAAAGTCCACGAAAGCTTAATACTTTCGGAGGTAGTGTTTATCACAGTAAGGCTTCCCAGTCTACTGTGCAACAGCCCTTTCACTGAACCAACAGAGGGCTCAGGGTTTAGGCCTCCGTCTTTGTGTAGCCGAGAAGTGTGGACTGTTGTCTGATTTATTTGGCCATCAACTGTGTTGATTAAGTCAGCTAAAAACAATTTGGAAGGAATAATGTTTCAAAATACAGTGCCAGGACGAGAGCAACAACAATCGACATGCTTCCAGTTACACGCACCAATGTCAGTGCTCGCCAGCGGCTTATTTGGTAATTTATCGTTAGGTTAAAAGATATAATTTACCTGACCAGTTCACTTTAGCAACTGTGTTTGATGTATGTAAATGAATGGTCACTAATGTTGCAAATAAGCCACGATCAGTTCATTGTAACTGGAAACAATCTGCTTTAAGATAAAGCTGTAACTACAACACGCAACCGTCAAGCACAGCAGCTCATGACTCCAGGAACAGGCACCTGTTATAAATGTCAGCACACAGCTCACTATTAAGACAAATGATACTGGGAGAAATTAGAATCGGAAGAGATGATTAATCAATCAGGTTCAAAATCTTCACTGTTTAGGACCAGACCAAATTTACAAAACCAACACAATATTAATAACATGGTTACGTCTCAAAACAGCATGCATTTGTCTGCTTCCAACCTCAAATAATTCTTCTAAGTCAAAAGACCAGACGGCAGTCAGGGCTCCTACAAGTAAGCACAAGCAGGACAAAGGAATATCATCCCTTCAATTGCATGCGGTTTTTAGTCCATTAACTTACATTGTACACTCTGCGGACGAAACCCGAAACATTTTTGACCATTCAGTGCACTAAATAGGGCTGCAACATGGGGCAAAAACTGCCCACAGGACAGGTCTCACGACAATTAACAAGCCATGCAGGCTCGGAACTTCTATCCACATGGAGCATGCTTTTTCAAACCTCAAGCTGGAGCCAGGTCGCAGGGAGAACCTCCCGGCGGAACTGGCGAGCACGTTACTGCTCAGTCATGCGGGCAAGAGCGCAACGATAGCCGGGATTCTCTACACACCACGAGCTTTGGTAGAGCTTTAGCAACACAGCAAAACGCAAGCCAGGCTGGAGGCAGAAAAAAAAATCAAAAGTCTAAATACCTGTGGTGGCTAAAATATTCAGCGGCTCTGAGCGTTGACCACCGGCAATCCCGTAAAGAGTTATTTTATAAGGAGTGGAAGGCATTAGGCCTTTTAGTTCGAAAGTTAGCACATCACCAGGAGTGGAGATCTCTGTCACATCACTGGCTCCAAATGCACTCCTATACTTTATGATAAAATTGTCATAGGATCCTGTTTCTGTCATCCAGGAAAGGTGGATACCATCCGAGGTCACTTTAGAAACGGTTAGGTTACTGATTTGACCGTCATCAGTCCCAGAAAAGTCGGGCTCAGAGGCTTCAAATATCACAGAGACTGGGACTGTGCTGCTTCCATACGGAGAAGGAGTGAGAGCCTCCTCTGACATCACTACAAAAAGGCAGTTCAAACATTTATTTAGTATAACTCTGTGCAGAGCACTGCTGGAGGAAAGACTGCTAAAGCTGTGAATGAATGATTCAAAATAGTCTGTGAGCGGCCGGATCTAAAATCTGTTATATCGCAGTTCTTAAAAGAATTGAATTGCCTGAAAAAGATGCCATTGAATGAATTAGCTTTCATGCTGTTTCCTGCAAGTGACCTGATTAGATAGAAATAAGAGAGAGAAAATAATGTTAGAAACAATCGCTTTTCTTTCCTTTTGTAACAGTCTGGAAATGCACTCTAAAGGTGAACGTGTCTGGGAGGTTGATGGGCATGCAGTGAATGTGACTCTGATGGAACCATCTTAAACAGAGGGGTGAGATGACCATCTTTTGACTCATTAATCAACCCTGAGGTCCAGCCCACGCTGTCTCAAACATGAGCCCCTAACGAGCTCAGGACCCCGAACTGATGGTGGTGGCTCAGAAAGTCAGATTTCCTTTAAAGTTTGAAGATTAATTGTAAAATCTAGATGGGCAGGATTAAAATGGAGGTTTCTTGCTGAAGCTCAAGTGTTTGGAGGTTCAGTGTGCAGTTGAAAACCTGCTCTGCCTTTTCTATCAAGGCTAGACCCTTGCAAAGGAGGGGGTAATTCTATCTGGCTCCCCCAACCCACATCAATATTTAAAAGGTCAAATTCATCTCAAGTGCAAAGCACTGGATGAGAGGAGGTAGGTGAGGTAAACCGTCCTATGTTTTATTGGGAATGTTGTTGACCACAGGTTGCAATCTCCTGAGTTAGTGACATTAGGTACGATAATCGTACTGGTTATCTTGCCTCAAAGATTTTCTTGAAAATCGATTTCCCTTTTGAGCAGTTGCTCTTAATTATTAAGATTAATTTTTATGATTAATTATTTTTTATGATTCATTGACAGCAACCATTAAACATGGGTATATTGCTTGGAATGAATTTGGAAGAACAAAGTATTGTCAGACAACATGGGGATTAGTGTAAAATCATGGGAAGATTGTTACCTGTAATAAAACTATTTTGGAACTTCCTTCCAATATTTTTCATTCTTGACTCACTTATTTTTTAATGGGCATGGGGAAGATGAATGTTAAATATTGCATCTTTTAGGAGAATTACTCTGCTGACGTTTAATATCAAAGGTATCCAACAAATATATTTCTTATTTCTAATATAGTTACATAAAAGTGGGTGGTCATTAAAAATGGAGCATCTCACAGGGGGTGGCAAATCTCTGGAATTCTCTGGCCTGGAGGACCTTGGAAGTTATTTAAAGAGGAATAAGAGGAAGATTGGAGAATTCAGAAAGACGGGGAGCTTGCACAGAAGAGGAAACCCTGGGGTAGATCAGTCATATTGGATACTGGGGCAGGTTCAAAGGGCAGAGCGACGCCCTCCTGCTCCAGTGCTCTTACATGTTTTGTTACCATACCAACCTGAAATGAAGTCAGTTTCTGTGAGTCACGTGAAGTTTTTACCCGAAAGCTTTGTGTGTCAGGTTTGCAAAATCACAGACTTGTGAAAATTTCAGTATCATTCAGAATTCGCTTTGCTGGCAATAAATACATTATTAAATAAAATTCCATAAACACTTTACAATCCACAGTTTGTTTCGCTGCTACGTACGTGCATGGACGCAGAAACAGTTATCGATACACAGCATTAGTTAGTTAGTAGAGATGGGTAACGTGCTGATATAAAATAATGCTAGCAGAACTTTCCATGATGGTAGGACTTTAATGTTCCTACAAGGCCAATATTTATGCTGGATAAAGCAACAATCTTTTTGCACATGACATCATATGCTAAACAGCGTTTGGAATTCAAGTGTTTAAAGAGGTATATCTGGAGTGCAAGCAGCAGCATCCAAGACCTGTAAACAGATTAAGAGCAATGATCACTCACTGTTGCACTTCTGTTTGGTGAGTGAGGTTCCAGCTGAAATATTTTCGGGTGTTAACCATGAACAACCGGGATGAGTGAGGAACGTTAGTATTCTAACAGCTATACCCAGCAGGAGCAGATGGAAGGAGCTAACTGCAGGAAAGCTCACATATTTTAGTGAATCCCAGGTCTCTCAAGGATTCCTGAAATATGCTGTAGCACACGACCTGCCTTTCCATGACTGACAGCAGCAAGCAGATGACTGGACTATCAGTGAAGAATGGTAAGATGTAGCTACGGTATCTGGCGAGTACCTGTCGTGACAGATCCCACCAAGGGCTCCGTTCTCGCCGAGCCTCGAAGAGCCATGAGCGTCACCACATACTCAGTGCCGGGCTTCAGATCAGCGAGCGTGACTGCATTCTGATCTCCCCTCACAATGACCTGCTGCGTTTCTCCGTGCGTTTTAGGATTATAATTCACAACAAACATGTCAACAGGAGCTAAGGGAGCTTCCCAAGTCACCGAGGCACTTCTGGGAGTTACCTCAGAAAATTTAAGACCTCGCAGTGGTTCAAGGCCTGTGGAATTCATTTTTCAAAAGAATTGCATGTGAATCCATCCATTTTATAACACTTCCATGTTATATACTTTTCAGACAGAGGAGCATAAACTAAAAATATACACCATAAAGGTAGTTTCTTAATTCACCCCGCATTATCTTGATAAACAGTTAACCTTTATTTTCCATTCCCTGTGAGGTACACCTGTGAGCAGTTTAACATACTTTAGAAACACATTATCTCAAAGTGGGCTTCGTTTCAGATTCACTGATGGTCACCGTCGATGTAATTCTCAAAATCAAATCAACAGTGATCAGCAATGAGTCAGAAACTCCAGAGGAAACTTGAGGAGGAGATTATTTTGCCTCTCAACTTGCAGGGAGCCCCCATGAAATGTTATTGTAAAACATCTTTCGCAGATTTTAGAACATCAATTATGTTATAGGAAAATAAAAAAGAACTTTTAAGGTAATTAGTTTGTGTTTAGGATTTTAAAATCGTGCCAAGTGGTTGTGGTCTAAAATAAGACAATATTTATTTTCAAATTCTTACATAATTCTTTGGTGTGATTCTATCTTGGATTGAATGTTTTTTTTCTATAAAGATACTTCATAGGACCTTGCCTAAAAGTGACTGCGTAGTTAACACTGAAGAAGCATTTCCATTTGGTTTATAACTGAAGGCATCTTTCTAGGAATTTGGATGGGGTCTGGCTTCACAAGTAAAATAGATGTTTCTCCAAGTAGGAGTTCACTATATTGGTAAACAGAAAAAATGTAGATTTACAGTTTCAGAGAAAATCTTTCCGTGTTATTTTATTTCCTAAAGAGGCTGCCATCTGAACATCAATTCAACTTAGGTCTTTCCATATACGACAGGAATCATTGTGTTTCTGACATTTTATTGCATGCCAGCTCTATGTGGGATCACATCTACCCTCAATTTTACCAACATTGGAGAAACATATTTATTTATGATATTTATCTTTTACTGCCTCACCCTGAAGATCATATTTGGGTGTATAACTTAACCTGTGGTGAATTTCTGTTGGGACGATGGTCTATCGAGTTATGACCATAGCATTCAGTAGGCCTGGTGATGTTGATAACAAAGCTTCAGTTAAATACCTGGAACGCTCAGAGCATTGGGTGTGTTCAGCATAGCTAGGGACGGTGACTGGTGTCCAGAAGAAAAGGAAGGAGAAATTTCAGTCTAGAGGAGGAGTGCTGGAGACTTCACAACATCACATAGAGTCAACTTAGGGGACAATTTAGAGGGCGCAGAATAGATACATCCTAAAAATGAAGCAGTATTCTAAAGGGAGGATGAAGCCACTGTGGATGGCAGGGGGAGTCAAAGAAAGCATAATAACAAAAGAGAAGGCATGTAGTGTAGTAAAAACTAGTGGGAAGTTAGAAGACTGGGAAGATTTTAAAAACCAACAGAAGGCAACTAAAAGAGAGGAGAGATGAAATAGGAATGTAAGCTAGCCAATAATATAAAAGAGGTCACCAAAAGACTTTTTTTCAGATGTATAAAGATGTAAAAAAGAGGTGGGAATTGATATTGGATGACATTGAGGAGGTAGTAATGGGGTCAAAGAAATAATGGACAAACTTAATAAGTATTTTCTGTCAGTCTTCACTGTGAAAGACACCAGCAGCATGCCAGAAATTCAAGAGTGTCTCGGGGCAGGAGTGGCTGCAATTGCTAATACTAAGGAGAAGGTGCTTGGGAAACGGAGAGGTCTGAAGATGGATAGCTTGGACCAGATGGGTTGCACCCAAGGGTTGCGAAAGTTGTAGCTAAAGCAATTGTGGACTCATTAGTAATCTTTCAAGATTCTGGAATGTTTCTAGTGAACTGGAAAATTGCAAATATCACTCCATTCTTCAAGAAGACACAGAGGCCGAAGACAGGAAATTATACGCCAGTTAGCCTGACTTGAGTGGTTGGGAATTTGTTAGACTCAATTATTAAGAGTGAGCTTTGGGGTGCTTGGAGGCACATGATAAAGTAGGCCAAAGTGAGTGTGGTTTCCTTAAGGTAAAATCTTGCCTGACAAATCCGTTGGAATTCTTTGAGAAAAATAACAGGGAGGATAAATAAAGTAGAATTGGTGGATGTTGTGTACTTGAATTTTCAGGAGGCCTTTGATAAGTTGCCACATGAGACTGCTTAACAAGAGCCCATGGTATTACAGGAAAGAAACTAGCATGGATAGAAGATCGGCAAGATGCAAAGAGTGGGAATAAAGGGAGCCTTTTCTGGTAGGCTGCTGGTGATTAGTGGCGTTCCATAGGGGTTGCTGTTGGGACCGCTTTTTTCACATTATATGTCAATGACTTGGATGACTGCTTTGTGGCCAAGTTTGTAAACTTTACAAAAATAGGTGGTGGGGCAAGTAGTGTGGAGGAAGTAGGGTGTCTGCAGAAGGACTTAGGGAGATCGGGAAAATGAGCAAAGAAGGGTAAAGAAGTGGCAGAAGGAATACAGAGTAGGGAAATGTACAGTCATGCATTTTGATAGAAGGAATAAACTATTGTCTATGAAATTCATAAGTCAGACTTGCAAAGGGACTTGAGAATCCCTACTATTTAACTTGCAGGTTGAGTCTGTGGTAAGGAAGGCAAATGCAATGTTAGCATTCATTTAAAGAGGACTAAAATATAATAGCAAGACTGTTATGCTGAGGCTTGTTAAGGCATTGATCAGAATGCACTTGCAGTATTATGAGCAGTTTTGGGCTACCTATCTAAGAGAGGTTGTGCTGACATTGGAGACGATCCAGAGGAGGTTCATGAGAAAGGCTCTGGGAATGAAGGGGTTAATGTAGGAGGAGCATTTGATGGCTCTGGGCCTGTACCCACTGGAGTTCAGAATAATGAGGGGGGGAACTCATTGGAAACTTATCAAATACTGAAAGGCCTCGATTGTGCGGATGTGGAGAGGATGTTTCCTATAGCGGGTGAGTCTAGGCCCAGAGGGTACAGTCTCAAAATAGAGGGATGTCCATTTAGAACAGAGATGAGAAGGAATCTCATCAGCAAGATGGTGGTGGCTCTGTGGACTTGATTGCCATGGACAGCTGCGGAGGTGAAGTCGTTGAGTACGTTTAAGCTGGAGTTTGATAGGTTCTTGATTAGTCATGGCATCAAAGGTTACAGAGAGAAGGTAGGAGAAGGAGTAGAGAAGGATAAGAAATCAGTCATGATGGGACAGTGGGGCAGACTTGAAAGGCCAAATGGCCTAATTCTGCACCTATGCCTTATGTGGAAGGATGGAAGACAATGTTCAGAAAACAAAGTCCCATCCACTTTCACACATATCAGAAATCCCTTCATGCTCCAATCCCCTCCAACAGCAGCTACCCCATTCTACTCCATTCGCCAGATCTTTCAATAATGTGTAATGAATGAACTCAAAGGTCACGAAAGCATTGCTTCCAATGAGAGAGCTGATGCTGTTTAAACTCTGTCAGTGGAAGCTTTCTGTGAACTTTCTCTAAAGGGAAACAGTTGCAGACCAAACGTCTGGCACTCCAAAGTTTTCCAGCTAGGAATAATAATCTCTTAATATTTTAAATAATTTCCATCTTCCACTTTCTGCCATATTCAACAACCTTAAAAGTTCGAGATGAGTGGAATAAGGGAGCTGCTCTTATCCTTAAGTAAACATTGAATTTGCTCCCTGCCACACAGACATGAACAAATACACAAGTCTGGCTATTTTGCTTGGCATGTCAGCTGAGGCTCACACATCATGTGGTAGATTTGGCACATGTAACAAATAAATCTTCGGCTTTCTGCTAATTTATAGAGCGCCAATAACACAGTGTAGTGGCTATTCTAGTTTATTTCTGCTCCTCTCATTTAACAATAGAGCCGACCGTCCATGAATCATTTTTGACCACAATCTTAGCTAAACATTAAAATAAAACTTGAGTGTGGATACCTAGAATGTCCATATCTACATGATGAAGAGTTGCTGAATGTTGTACGAACTGTTTGTGCTTGATGGCATTGCAAGCTAACCTATCATTTGGTTCCAATATCAAACCCAATGGTGCCTCCTATGCATTATCAGATATTAGATTTAGCACTGCCTAAATTTCAGGATTCAAAGTGAAAATGAGTAAGTCTGTATCCAATATATTTCCAAATACTTAGTGAGTTAATTGTACAAAGGCAAGCTATTGGCAGGATTACTTGCAGTGGCAAGTCTGCAATTATCTGAAGCGCACTCTCTCCTGACAAGAGTTTAGTCAGCTGAATGACTTGCTGCCAGTTTTCAAGGACTGGCCTTGTAAACCATGGATACCCATCACATTGTAGGAGAACTAATCGTGACCTACTCCACCCAGAAAAGATAAGCTAATGTGAGTTAAACTTGAACTCTTTCAGAGTAAATAGTTGGAGCATCATTGGACAGCTCGTCAGGAAGGAGATGACCTGTTTGAAGATAAGATCCCGCCTAGTATTAGTCTCCATTGCTTTCAATGGTCAGTAGCTCCCACCCTAATTTCTCAGTCTAGGAGTGAACAGTCTTGGTGACGGAGGCTCTGTAGAGATAACACATTGATGAAGTATTTGGCTCAGGAGCAGGTGACAGAAATTAGGCAGTTAATATGGTAATGACACTGGGCAATTAACAAACAAACCTAACCACTGCCGGAGTGTGTTTTCTTACCGGTGGAGGCGCTGGTGGTGGAGGCACTGCTCTTCAGTTTACCCCTCTGTGCGATCAGTATAATGGTGTACTCAGCGGCCGGCTGGAGCCCAGACAGGATGTAGGACACAGCATTGGCAGGCACCATTTCTTCTTTCCTCTCGCCAGACGATGAGATATAGATGATGTAGTAGTGGTCGATTACTGCCAGTGGCCGTCTCCATTCCACAGTAATGGTGGTCTCTGTCGTCTTGGTCACTCTCAGGTCTTTTGGACTATCTATGTCTGCAGTGACAGGAGTTAAGAACTATGTGAGTGCCCTCCTTTCCTTAATCCTGGGGGGCGGGATTTACCACCCAATATGGAAGTGGGCCACATGGGCCAGAAGTTCACACCAGCTCCATGTTTCTGTGTGGGAATAGTGGATCCTGCTGAAGGACCATGGTAACACCGCAAAATGCAAATTCTGTTCTAGCTGATGCCGTCCTGGCCAGGAAATACGCCCCAGCTCTGCTGGGCCAAATCTGGGAGCACTTGACCCAAGGGCAACGCTACACTGTCCTGGTCGGGAAATACACTGTGACCCTGCTGGGTCAACGACTGCCGAAAGGAAACGCTACACCGTCCTGGTCGGGAAATACACTGTGACCCTGCTGGGTCAACGACTGCCGAAAGGAAACGCTACACCGTCCTGGTCGGGACATACACTGTGACCCTGCTGGGTCAACGACTGCCGAAAGGAAACGCTACACCGTCCTGGTCGGGAAATACACTGTGACCCTGCTGGGTCAACGACTGCCGAAGGGAAACGCTACACCGTCCTGGTCGGGAAATACACTGTGACCCTGCTGGGTCAACGACTGCCGAAAGGAAACGCTACACCGTCCTGGTCGGGACATACACTGTGACCCTGCTGGGTCAACGACTGCCGAAGGGAAACGCTACACCGTCCTGGTCGGGACATACACTGTGACCCTGCTGGGTCAACGACTGCCGAAGGGAAACGCTACACTGTCTTGTAAACTGCAGCAACTCAGGACGGAAGCTTTCCCCCAGTTTCTCCACTGCAGTTCGGACTGGGGCAAAAAGGATCATATCAGTGAATGGAAAGAAACTTGGAGTTGGCTATGGTAACTCTGAATAATAAAGAGAGATATACAAGATTGGTGCTTGTCCTTGGAAGGCTTAAGACTCACTAACCTGTAACACTCCCCTGAAGTCCTATGAATGAGACGAGACTCCTGTGAACTAACTAGCATTAATGACCCTTAAACAAACAAAACCACAAGGCAATGAGATATAGGAGCAGAATAAGGCAATTTGGCCCATCAAATCTGACTTTTTCCCACTTTCTCCCCTTACCAACCAACTGCTACAAAACTTTTGAATAACTGGCTTCTCATACTAAAATAACCTCTCGGCATTGCAGGGTTTCATTCTGAAATCAGTCACAAAATTATTTTGACGTTATACAATGAAAATAGATTTTCTTTAAACTTTCTGGAATAAAATGTAGCGATTTACACGTTATTTTGCATCAGTTCAGAAAGCTGAACTGTGGTTTCAGGCATGTATGACCTTGTGTCCTTCTGAGCCAAAAGCCCTTGTGAATGAGCATCCCAAGACAACTTCCTGTTGTGTAAAAACCCTTTGTGGCCTTTCAGGCTATTCCAACTCCACCCTCCTGTACCTGCTGATGCATTCCTTCAGTTCTCAGATCCTCTTCTGACTCCTCCTTTTTGGATCTGTTAGGAGCCATACATGACTCCATTCATTTACCCCATTCACCTGCCACCATGCCAACTCCCCGTCACTTATTTAATTGCTGGTCCTAAATGCAGTGTGATTTTGGGCCAACCACCTCTTCCCCCCACCCTTAGTAAACCCCCTGTCCCCTAACTCAAGACTGGGTCCCTCATTTTCTTCACTATCACCCCACCCACTTCCCTATGATCTCTGCCCCACACTGCTTCAGTTCAAGCTGCTGATCCCAACCCTTTCTCGCCTCTCCCACCTCTGACAAAGCTTGTGATCCCAGATCCTGGTCTGAACTGACCAATTTCCTCCCCACAACATCCCGACCTAAAGCGATAGGCTTGCAGCTGCCCTCCGTCCGGCCACTGCAACCTGGCCTAGAACTGGGGTGGTAAGAAGACGGATAATTGCTGTGCATCAATGCTCAGCTGTAATACCACTTTGTGAAAGCGAATAGATCCAATTGAACTTCCAGGCTGGGAATTCCTTTATGGTATTTAATACACTGAACATAGTTCACTGCAAAAGGGAAATGTACCCATTCCTCCCTCAGACACAATAAATCTCAAGTGACAAGAGTAGAAACCTTGATAGGGATCTTCCTCCCAAGTGGAATTAGATTCTTTCCAAAGTTGCTTTGCAATGCCTTATACTCATAAAAGTGTTAAACATCTGTTTCCTCTTTTGAAACTATTCAACCCATTTTTTTTTGCTCTTTAAGTCAGTAGAAAATAGAGGTTCCATTTGGTAGTTTCCATTGACATCAAAGAATAGCATAGGATCAGGCCCATCATCCCATCACGTTTGTGCTGACCGTTGTGCTAAACTCACTAATCCCAGCTGCCTGCATGTTTTCCATGTCCCCTTGTTCCCTGTCTGTTCATGTACCTGTGTAAATGCCTTTGTTATTGTATCTGCTTCCACCACCTCACCTGCCTGCATGTTAGTGGGCAACAGACTCTGAGTATCTGCCCTCCCTATGCCTCTCACAAGTTTATAGACTTTTACGTTCCTCCCTGGGAGCAATTCTGAAAGCTCAGACAGAAAGAAGAACCTTGAAAAGTTACAGCACGGTACGGGTCCTTCAGCCGATAATGTTGTGCCAATCTTTCCGATCTAACCCTTCTCTCCTACACAGCCCTCCACTTTTCTGTTATCCATTTGTCTATCTAAGAGTTTGCTAAATATTCCCAATGTATCTGCCTCTACTTCCAACCCTTACAGTAAGTTCCACACACTCAGCATTCTCTGTGTAAAAGGTTTTCTTCTGAAATCCCCCCTATACCTTCCTCCAATCACCTCAAAATTATGCCTCCTTGTATTAGCCATTTCTGCCCTGAGAAAAAGTCTCTCGATGTCCACTCAATCTATACCTCTTATTATCTTGTAAACCTCTATCAGGTCACCTCTCATCCTCCTTTGCTCCAAAGAGGAAAGCCCTACTTCACTCAACCTATCTTCATAAGGCACGATCATCAATCCAGGCACCACACTGGTAAATATCTTCTGCAACCTTGGGGGGCTAGAAATAAACACAATATTCCAGGAGTGGTTTAACCAAAGCTTAATCGAGCTGCAGCATTACCTCACAGCTTTTGAACTCAATCCCCCAACTGGTAAAGGACAATACACCATGCACCTTCTTAATAACACTATCAAGTTGCATGACAACTTTGAGGGATTTATGGATGTGGATCCCACACTGCTAAGAATCCTACCATTAACCTTGTATTCTGCCTTCAGATTTGACCTTCCAAAGTGAATCAGTTCCCACTTTTCCACATTGAACCCCATTATTTAAGTCATGTCTATCAACAGTTTGCAGCAGCTAGCGCCCGGAGGAGATGGTCTCATGACCCTTGGTTCTGATCCTGCTTTGTGCAGTGATTTATGTCTGTTGTAGCCAGATTCCCTTGAGGAAGATGAGGATAAGATTTGGTAATGACTATGAAGGATGTCATAACCACCAGAAGGTACAAAAGTGATTTGGGAGCCTTGAGGATCTACATTGAGAAAGGAAATTAAAGAGATTGGGATCATTTATTTAAAAGTTTTAATAGAAGCAGTAAGTAATATAACCTATTTGAAGGGGATTAATAAAGATACGAGGGAGCTTACTGTCATATTTAAAAGTCTGCACTTTGCAGGACATTGAGATTGATAAAAAGAAATGATTTTACCTGCCTTTCTGTCTATTGTTTTCTGTTTGAACTGTGCTGTGCTTACATTTCAGCTACAAAGTTTAGCAAGCGGAAAGCTAACACACAATCTGTCTGCTCAGAGCCTCTAATGATAAATGTGCAGGGCTAACGTCTGTTGAAGTTCCCTCCTTACAAGGTTTGATCCTGATGAGCGCCTCTTGTATTGAGATGATGTCAGCAACCTGAAATGAGTTTCAGGAACCCTAATGCGTGGGACAAGTTTATAAAACTTGCCAGTGTCAGTGTTTGCCCAGATTACCCACTCCAACCACATAATCTGTGTTACTGTTCAGTCAGCTCAGTTTACTGTATTGGAGACCAAAGTCTTACCGGTTGCCACATTGATAGTAGCAGGGGCACTCTCTCTGTTGTTCTTAATGGCACTAACTCCGAAGCCGTATTCTGTACCCGGCAGAAGATCTGAATGATAAAATGGTTTGCATTTAATCAGTCATTATGCATAACAATAACATTGGAGAAGACTGCTCTTGTTCAAGTTCTGATGATGAAATACAACAGAATTCAAATGGCGAGGAGTCCTGGGATGCTCAAACCGGAATGAATGTTTCAGCACTTTTTGTATTTCTATTCTTGTTTTAGTTTCTGCTAAACTTTATTTTAATTTTGATAGGTTCAGGATAAAATCATCAATACAACAGTGGTTAAGGGCATGCGGCATGTTCCTCTGCTTTACGTTTTTCATTATCACATTGGAAGAAGTCTATTCGGTCTGCCATTTCCCAGAGCAATCCAGTTCTCATGACTTCTTTCTAACTTGTTCTCTCTCCCATGCCCAATAAATTGCGCCCGACTCCACTGACACCAGAGGCAACTTTCAGAAACCAAAGAGCCTACCAACCTGCGTGTCTTAGCGACATGGGAGGAGACCAGAGGACTTGGAGAAAGCTAATTTGTCGCAGGGAGAACATGCATCCTCCACGCAGGCAGCGGGATTGAACCCAGGTTACTGGGGATGAGAGGCAGCAGCTCCTCCCGCTGAATTTAAGATAAAGCTTGGGAACACTGCTCCGCTTAGGCTCCTCTGTAAGTCACATGTCCTTCTGCGTTGCTGCGTGGCCTGTTTTCCTGAGTGCGAGAGGCACATGCTGAGCTTGCAGAAACATCCGGGAAGCCCTCAAGCGGCTGATGCAAACCGATTCAGTTGATTAAATTTTAAGAACATCCACGCACCAGTGAGGGCAAGAATGGGTTGATCTGTCAGAAGAATTCATGGCTGAGGAACTACTACGGGGGAAAGGTTTCAGATTCGTGGAAGACATAAAAGCGTACATCATTTTCTAACTGGAGAGAAAATTCTAAACTCTGAAGTGGTAGTCCTCATACAGGGTTTCATAAAGGTTACTCGCAAGTTGAGTTGGTGTTGAGCAAAGTAACGGTGATGTTAGCATTCATTTTGAGAGGACAAGAATATAAAAGTAAGGATGTGATGTTGAGGCTTTATAAGCCACTGGTAAGGCCTCACGGAGTATTGTGAGCAGTTTTGGGCCCCTAATCTAAGAAATGATATGCTAACATTGGAGAAGGTTCAAAGGAGTTCACAAGAATGATTCCAGGATTGAAAGGCCTATCATACGAGAAACATTTGATGGCTCTGGGCCTGGTCTCACTGAAATTCAGAAGAAAGAAGGGTGACCATATTGAAACCTATCAAACGTCGAAAGGCCTGGATGTGGAGAGGATGTTTCCTATGTTGGGGGGAGTTTAAGAACAGAGGACACAGCCTCAGAATAGAGGGACTTCCTTTTAGAACGGAGATGAGAGGAATTTTCCTAGCCGGAGAATGGTGAACCTGTGGAATTCATTTCCACAGGTGGCTGTGGAGGCCAAGTCTTTGAGTATATTTAAGGTAGAGGTTGATAGATCCTTGATTATCCAGGATCTGAAGGAATATGGGGAGAAGGCAGAGGAATGGGGCTGAGAGGGAAAATGGGTCAGCCGTAATGAAGTGGCAAGCCACACTGGATAGGCTCAACAGCCTAATTCTTCTCCTATATCTTATGGTCTGACAAAGAATTAGTAGGAGGAACTTGCCCAACAGAATGGAAATAAAAATCAGTTTCAAAGTAGATCTGCCTTCAGTTCACATTGTGATACAGGGAAAAGCTTATTTTATCCCAAAGTATTCTAGAAACAACTTATTCCAAACCACCGGCCCTGTAAAGATGGAAGACAAATACCAAACAAGCAATACAATTGTTTTTCTGAAAGAAAAGGTTAAATGAAGGCTGGATTGTGAGTTTATTTCCCTGGTGCAACTGAATGGATTTTACCTCTGGGAAGGCTAACCATGGTGTTTCTGTTTAATGCAAGCTAGCAAATATTAAAGTGCTGAATTTTATATAGTGCGAAGAATATTATTACCGGAAATCTTAATGGTGGTGGCTTGTTGAGTACTTCTCTGGACAGTAGTTTCCATATGTTCTCCTCCTGCCAGTGGAGAATACTTCACTTTGTACTCTGTGGCTCCCGCTCTGCTATTCTTCCACTGCAAGGTGATGCTGTCCTCTGTCTGAGACACGTTTCGGAGGTTCCTTGGAGGGTCGAGGTCTAGATGTAAAAAGGACGGGGAAGGAAGAAGATTTGAAGGCGTTCTTAAGGAAGCTAAGATACACTTAATGTCTTTACTCATGTGCTCTTCTCCAGCGATCTAGTCATAGTTGGTTGAACTAAGCACTGTGGGAATTAGTGGCAACACATTCGACTCTGCTGCTACCGTTCAACTGCACTGTCCCTAATAGAACCAGATTTTGGATGTGGAGTATCATACACTGCCATGACATCTCAGCGTGGGTGTGCTACCCATGGGGTGTATCATAAGGACAGGCAGGAAGGAATGGGGGGGCAGCATTGCTCTCTTGGTAAAAAATTAAATCAAATCATTATAAAGAGGTGACATAAGGTCGGGAGGTGTTGAATTGTTGTGGATAGAGCTAAGAAACTGCAAAGGTAAAAAGACTTTGATGGGAGTTGTATATAGATTCCCCCCCCCCCCCACCAAACAGTAGTAAGGATGTGCTCTACAAATTACAACAGGATAATGCATGCTAAAAGGGCAATATTACAATAGTCATGGAAGATTTCAATATGCAGGCAGAATAGAAATAATAGATTGGTACTGGATTCCAAGGGTAGATTTTCTAGAATGGCTACAAGATGGTTTTTTGGAGCAGATCATGGTTGAGCCCACTAGAGGATCAGTTATTCTGGATTGGGTGTTCAGTAACAAACCCAGAATTGATTAGAGAGCTTAAGGTAAAAGAACCCTTAGGGGAAAGTAATCATAATCTGATCAAATTCACCCAGAAATTTGAGGAGAAGCTAAAGTCAGATGTATCAGTATTACAGTGGAGTAAAGGGAATTACAGAGGCAAGAGAGAGGAGTTGGCCAGGATTGATTGGAAAAGAACACTGGCAGGGATGACGGCAGAGCAGGCTGGAATTTCTGGAAGCAATTCGGAAGGCACAGGATGTATACATCCCAAAGAGGAAAAAGTATTCTAAATGCAAGATGACACAACTGTGGCTAACAAGGGAAGTCAAAGACAACATAAAAGCCATAGAGCAAAAATTACTGGGAACTTAGAAGACTGGGAAGCTTTGAAAATCAAACAGAAGGCAACTACAATGTAATTAAGAAGGTAAAGATAGAATATGAAAGTAAGCTAGTCAATAATAAAGAGGACACCAAAAGTTTCTTCAGATACATGAAGTGTAAAAGAGAGGTAAGAATGGATATCAGGCTGTTGGAAAACAATGCTGGAGAGGTAGTAGTGTGGGACAAGGAAATGGCAGATGAACTGAGTAAGTATTTTGCATCAGTATTTATTGTGACAGACACTAGCAGTATGGTGGAACTTCCAGGTGTCAGGGGACATGGAGTGTGTGAAGTTACCATTATTAGAGAGAAAGTTCTTATGAAACTAAAAAGTCTGATGGTAGATAGGTCACCTGGACCAGATGGTGTACACCCCAGGGTTCTCAAAGAGATGGCTGCGGAGACTGTGGAGGCATTAGGAATGATCTTCCAGGAATCACTAGATTCTGGAATGGTTCTGGAAGACTGGAAAATTGCAAATGTTACTCCACTTTTTAAGAAGGGAGAGAGGCAGAAGAAAGGAAACTATAGGCTAGTGGTTGCGAAGATGTTGGAGTTGATTGTTAAGGATGTGGTTTCAGGGTACTTAGAGGCACTTGATAAAATAGGCTGTAGATAACCTGGTTCCCACAAGGGAAAATCTTGCCTGACAAATCTGTTGGAATTCTTTGAAGAAGTAACAAGCAGGATAGACAAAGGAGAATTGGTTGATGTTGTGTACTTGGACTTTCAGAAGGCCACTGACAAGGTGCTACACATGAGGCTCAAATCTTAACAAGATTTGAGCCCATGGTATTACAGGAAAGATTCCAGCATGGCTAAAGCAGTGGCTGATTGGCAGGAGGCAAAGAGTGGAAATAAAGTGAGCCTTTTCTGGGTGGTTGCCAGTGACTGTGTTGGAAGTGATTGTTTTGCACATTGTATGTCAATGATTTGATTGATGGAACTGATGGCTTTGTTGCAAAGTTTGCAGATGATATGAAGATAGGTTAAGGGGCAGGTAGCTTTGAGGAAGAGAAAGGCTACAAAAGGACAGACATATTAGGAGAATGGGTAAAGAAATGGTAGCTCAAATACAGTGTCCGAAAGTGTATAGTCATGCATTTTGGTAGAAGAAATAAAAGGGTTGACTATTTTCTAAATGGAGAGAAAATTCAAAAAACTGAGGTGCAAAGGGATTTGGGACTTTTTGTGCAGGATTCCCTAATTTGCAGGTTGAGTCTGTGGTGAGGAAGACAAATGTAATGTTAGCATTTATTTCAAGAGGACTAGAATATAAAAGCAAGGAGGTAATGTTGAGTCTTTATAAAGCACTGGTGAGTCCTCACCTGGAGTATTGTGAGCAGTTTTGGGCTGCTTATCATAGAAAAGATGGGCTGAAACTGGAGAGGGTTCAGAGGAGTTTCACAAAATGATTCCTGGCTTGTCATATGAAGAGTGAGGGGTTACCTCACTGAAATCTATCAAATGGTGAAAGGTCTTGATAGAGCAGATGTGGAAGGATGTTTCCTCTGGTGTGAGAGTCTAAGACCAGAGGACCTTAGCCTCAGAATAGAGTGGCATCCTTTTTAGAACAGAGATGAGGAGGAATTTCTTTGGCCAGTGAGTGGTGAATCTGGAATTTTTGGTCACAGGCAGCTGTGGAGGCTGTCTCTATGTGTATTTAAAGCAGAGCTTGATAGATTCTTGATTGGTCAGGGCATGAAGGGATATGGGGAGAAGGCAGCAGTTTGGGGCTGAGAGGGAAATTGGATCAGCCATGAAGGAAGGGCAGAGCAGATTCACTGGGCCAAATGGCCGAATTCTGCTCCTATATCTTATGGTCTTACTTGTCAATGTGGAGCAGAGAGTGAGTTTGTAAATTTGATGGGAGCAAAGGATGTTGGGAAAGGTGAGGGTGGTAGAGAAGGAGTGCCGGGGGTGGGGGCAGACACACCCAGCCCTGAGACACCAAGAAAGGTCATTTGATTCAAAACAATTGGCTTATTGATTATTATAGAACGTCTCTCTGGTGCCCTCCACTGCCTCCCCTCTCCCATCATGAAATTTGTTTTTTTATTGCAGCAGCGGTACAGTGCAATACATACATGCTGTGCGAGTAAAATGTCTGTGCCTAAGGTTTGGTCACGGTTCTGCAAATGTTAGAGACATTCGGCCTCACCTGGATTCACCCGTCACCTTTGAGCTTGTACACTTCTCTCCCCCCTCCCCCCACCTTCTTATTCTGGCTTTGTCCCCCTTCCTTTCTGGTCCTGGTGAAGGGTCTCAGGCCAAAACGTCCACTCTTTGTCCCTTTCCATGGATGCTGCTTGGCCTGCTGAGATCCTCCTGCGATTGTGTGTGCGTGTGTTAAATGTTAAATTTATTGAACTCCCAACAACGTT
The DNA here is from genome assembly GCF_030144855.1 of Hypanus sabinus. Lineage (NCBI taxonomy): Eukaryota > Metazoa > Chordata > Chondrichthyes > Myliobatiformes > Dasyatidae > Hypanus > Hypanus sabinus. The sequence goes on along the minus strand of NC_082723.1, from coordinate 60,197,660 downwards.
GTCAGCAGCATGCTAGTTAAGACTGCCCTGCAGATGAGTTAAGCTGTTTCTGAGGACAAAACTCAACAGATGGCGCCTGATGGAAATGGAATTTAGCTTGACCTCCTGCATGAGGGAGTCTCATCCCATTTAAATGAGTTACAGCATGCCGGCAAGCACTGAAGGAGGGATTGGGAATTGAATCGGAATTACACCAGTGTGTCAGCTCTCAGATCTCCAAGTGTATAGGTACGGACATCTGTAAACCATTCCAGAACACATGTCCACAATTCAAATGACCAGGTGATCTTGCTTCCTTTACCTTGGGATTAACAAAGAAATGCACAGACGCTTTCTCAGGTGAAAAAAATGCCCTAGACCGCATGCAAAATAAAATCAGGAGGTACGTGGAAAATAACCCTGAATTTAAGGGTGTATGTCAGACTCAAAGAGACATACAGTGCAGCAGCAGGCCTTTCGGCCCACTATCAGCATACTATCAGCAGACCTCTCTACCTATCAACACCAATTCCATTTGCCTGAATGAAGACCTTCTACACCTTGCCTTTCACTGCCTGTCTAAATGCCCGTGATGTATTTGATGCCAACATCTCCTTTGGCAGCACATTACAGATATCAACCCCTCTCTGGGCAGCAAACAATCCCTTTTAAAACTCCTCACTCTTACCTTAAACCTATACCTTCTAGTTGTTGACGTCCTTATCATGGGAATGAGATTCTGATATCTGCCCTATCTATGGCTCATATAAATGTTATATACCTCTACCCAGTCACCCCTCAACCTCATTCACTCCAGGAAGAACAAGCCTAGCCTATCCACAACTGAAGTCCTCCAATCTAGGCAACATCTTACTCGGCACAATGACCATAAAGTTGTATCTAATCCAATCCTGGTGATGCTGCTCTGCAGCCCTTCTGGCATAATCGGATCCTTCCTCTAATGTGGTGATCAGCAGTACTCCCAATACTACACCCAAAAGGCTCGTTGACCAATGTTTTTTAAAGTTGCACCAGAAACGTCACAACATTTATATTCTCTGCCATGGCCAATGAAGGCAAGCATGCCATATGCCGCCTTCACCTCGGTCACCTGGGGGCACCAGAATCTTCTAGGCTCTGATGCTTCTTGTCCCCGATTATTAGTTGGTGATTTACTCCAATGTCTTGTTTTAGTTATTGGTGCGGCTGTGCCGAGTTTTGTTTGTCTACTTAAGTTCCCGCTGTTCTGTTCATCTTCACTCAGCCTTGAGCCTACCTACTCTGTGTACAGTGATTCTTGAGGCCTAGCCTGTATTCTCTACTAACCAATCCACTAGTAAAAGATTCCATCCCCGTCCCTGGTCTCCTTTGCACTTGGGTCCACCAGGTCCAAGTCTCTCCTGGTAATCCACTGGTTAAAGGTACTTAACGTTACCATGACAATCCCATTTCAGACCCAGCCTGGTAACTACTGTCATGAGGCTCACCGGCTGTAGTTAACTAGTTTACCCTGGTCCCTGCTTAAACAAAAGAATGATGTTCAGTATCCTCCAGCCTCAATGGATAACAAAAGTGCATATTTTCCTTTAGGGTCTCAGTAATCTCCTCATTTGCTTCCCATAGTACCCTGGGATAGATCTCATCCAGTCCTAAGATTTATTTACTCTGCGTTCCAAAATATCTAACATCTTTACCCTCTTCATATTGACGTGATGCACCTCTCTTTGAACTCATAATCTTCCACATCCTTTTCTTTGGTGAATACAGTATTCATTATGTCCTCACCCACACTCCCTGGCTTTGCATGCAGATTACTCCTTTGGGCCCTAAGGCAACTCTTTCCCTGGCAGCCTTATTCTGCCTGATATACTTAGAGAATGCCTTAATCTGACTTGCTATGGCTCCTTCTTGACTTCCTAATCTCTTTCTTAAGTTCTCTCCTTTCCCCTCTATATTCCCACTGCCTGTACATGTCATATTTTTTCTCTCTTTTTTTGATCAAACATTCAATAATATTTGTCATCTAAGGCTGCCTCATCTTGCCATCTTTGCTTTTCACCCTGACTGGGAAATACTACCCATTTACTTTTGTTGCACCATCAATAACTCTCTCTGAGACGTAAAGGCGAGATATCGGCTTTTATTGACTGGTAGAAGGAACAAGCAGTGGTTGACCACCATACTACATCCTGGAGACTGAGAGGCCGGGCTCAGGCCTCAATCGCCTTTATACAGGGGTCTGTGGGAGGAGCCACAGGAGCAGTCAGCAGGGGGCATGTCCAGACAGGTCTATGTAGTTCACCACAACTTACAACTTTCTTTTAAAAGAGAAAGTTTTGTCAGATGTTGATTTTACCATGTACATCTTCTCCCAATCTACTTCCACCAGGTCCTCTCTCATGCTTTTGAACTTAGCCTTCCCAGAATTTAGGACTTCAGAGCCTACTTTATTCCTTTCTATTTTAACTTTGAAACTTCCAGAATTATGACTACTTTCTAGAAAAAATGCTATGAACAATTCCAACAAATAACCTCATTATTTTGAAAATATGGTCTTGCCTGTTGTGAATGTGTTGGTGGCTGGAACACTCCTCATATCCCCACGTTTGGAAACCAGTGACACTTCGTATTTAGTATCTGGTTGAAGCTTGGCAATGGAATAGGTTGTCTCCACGTCAGGAAGGTTGACCTCTGCCTTCTCGCCGCCTATGGTCCCGTAGAACAGGCTGATTCCCTCAATGTGTGCCGCTGGGTTGCGCCAGGTGATGTGAGCAGTGGAGTCTGTGACCTTGTTCACTTCCACTTGGCTTGGTGCATCAATCACTGTGGAGTTAACGTGTAAAACGGATCACTTACCATGTTAGGCACGGAGCATCATCACCAGGCTTTTCACAAACCAGTGTCTCTTGCTTCACATTAGGGTCCAAATGCAATAATATTGGACCCATTTTAGAGGCAAAAACCAATGTAATCGCAATAACATTTCACTTATTACTTAATTTAAACATAGAACCAGATTATCATCAAGAGGGCTATTGCCTTAACTTGTATTGATTTGTTGGAAATAGTGAAAACAAAAGTTCTACACTCCTTTCACACTTGAGTCCTGGTTTTATTGGCTTGCTTGGATTATGGAATACCATGATCCTTTCAGATGTTGAACTTCATAATCAGGACTCCTTAAAACAGCTAATAGATACTGTTCAAAAAAGCATTGAATTGAATTGAATTGATTTTATTACATCCTTCATATACATGAGGAGTAAAATCTTTACATTATGTCTCTGTCTAAATGTGCAATGTGCAATTTATAGTAATTTACAATAAATAGTATGTATAACAGGACAGTCAATATAACCTAGAAATACAGTTGTGTTAGTATGAATTAAGCAGTCTGATGGCCTGGTGGAAGAAGCTGTCCAGGAGACTGTTGGTCCTGGCTTTTTTGCTGCAGTACAGTTTCCCGGATGGTAGTAGCTGGAACAATTTGTGGTTGGGGTGACTTGAACCCCCGATGATCCTTTGGGCCCTTTTTACACACCTGTCTTTGTAATTGTCCTGAATATTGGGAAGTTCACATCTACAGATGTGCTGGGCTGTCCGCACCACTCTCTGTCGAGTCCTGCGATTGATTGAGGGAATTACAGTTCCCATACCAGGCAGTGATGCAGCCAGTCAGGAGGCTCTGGCTGTTTTCTAACAGGCACCACATTAGTATGCTCTAGAGCTTGAGGGATCTACCCATGATTTTAGTGCCACAAGCCTGCCTTTGCCTCCAAACTAAATCTACCCTCTGCTGATGACTCCAGCCTCCAGGATTGATTGCCTGGGTCAGGCTGCAGAAAAGCACTACCAATGGGCAGTGTCAGGGTACAGTACCTTATTGGTCTGTCTCCCCAGCCTGATTCACTCAGTTCAGATCCTTCTGCCTCTACACCCCTCCACCCAATAGCATTGAGCTGAATTTGGAGCAGAGGTACTGAGGAGCCTGGGACCTTGGACACCAATAAATGGGGGAGGAACTGAGGAAGAAGGTGAGTTAGTGTGCATTAATTCAGTGCCAAGGTTTTCAAAATTCAACAATTGTTCTTTTTTAAAGATTCTCCAACAGCATTTCTCCAAGTATAAATTCCATAATCTAGGGAAAATTCCCAGTTATTATCAATGAGCACATTGTTAAGAGGGCACTTGCAACCAATAGTTACAGGACTTCAGTTTTTGTTGCAAGTTTGATGACCATCTTACGTGCAAGTTCTTCAAAGTGTACAATAGAGTGACAAATATTTGTGAAGGTTAGACTCATGGCATCTCATTTAATGTCCTGAACTTGACATTTAGCTTGTAATTCAGTCCCACGTTGTAAAATTACAGCTCATTGTGTTCCTCTGCTGACTTACTCATTGTCTTTTCATAAATTGTGTACTTTCTGTGTGTACGTGAATGCCATGCGTTGCATTTATACATATGTAAATTACCGGTGTTTGCTACATTTTAACCCCTTTAGAATTGGGGTAAGGTTTACTTCTACAATGATCACAGGGCAATTTTAAATCATCCCCCAAAGAGTTTAAAATTGACAACAACCTGAATGGTAGATTCAAAATAAAATATTTGTCCCTCATTCCCCTGTCATTCATATTTCTTATATTCTGTACATTTTCTTCCACCTTAAAATTCAGCTTTGAATGAGTATCTTATGTACTCAGATAGAATTCAGTGAGCAGTTTCAAATTGCAAACCAGAAGACTTTCCTGGAATATAATCATTTCTATGGCAATATTCAGAAGTCCTAATTTTGGGGAATTATTACCTTATTAGTGGAAAATGAATAATAAAGTTACTGGACTAGTAACCCTGAGATTTCTCCTCCGGCGGGCAGCCACGAAACAAAGAGAAACCATGGAACCCATTTAAAGAAAACACCCAGTGCCCAACATGCGAAAAAGGCACAAATCGCGCAATCAGCAGAACATGAGGAAATAACACACAGAATATTAAACATCAAACCGTAGAGTTCCCATAACGGGCCAGGAGTCACAGCCACGGAGTTAGTTCAGTATAGCGCTGTGTTGATGGCTGCATTCCACAGCTGCAGGGACAGTCCTGCACCGGAGCACCTTGATCAAGTCGCGCAAATGGTAAAAAAAAATTAAACCCAAACGCGTGGAGCATGAGCCACATCTGCTGAGTGCGTTCGGCATTGAGGAAGTTAAACATCAAACTGCAGAGTTCCTCAGGCACGAGTCATGCTGCCGATGCGATCAAAGCTTACAGCATGGGAGCCAAGACCCCTTCACCTTCCTCCGGCAGCAGTGCGAGGCAGTATGGTCAAGTCCGGCAGACGGTGCTGAACACCCGCTCATCTTCTGCTCTCGGCCTTGTCAATTTCAATGCTCTCTTTTTGCTGCTGCCATCAGGAAGGAGGTGCAGGAGACTTAGATCTTACCACCCTTCAACCATCAAGCTCTGAACCAGTGTGGATAACTTCACTCACCTCAACACTGAACTAATTCCACAACCTATAGTCTCATTTTCAAAAAGTCTACAACTCACGTCCTCAAAATGGTTGAGTGATCTATTTATTAACCCATTTATTTATTGATTAATTTATTAATCTATATTTATATTTGCTCTGTTTGCCTTCTTTATGCAAGTCGGTTGCTTGTCAGTCTTTGTAGTTTTTCATTGATTCTATTGAATTTCTTTGTACTACTGTGAATGCTTTCAAGAAAGTTAGTCTCAGGGTAGTATGTGGTGACGTGCATATTTTTATAAAAAATTTAATTTGAACTTTGAACTGTAGTGTGTGTGTGCACATTTAAGGCCCAGAGCCATCACATCTGCACTTCAGTGTTACTTGATTTCATAAAAGGTACGTATGTTTGAAATATGCTTTTGCTATTTTCTGCCGTAGAAAACAGTTTAAATATTCATGAGGACTTCCTTCGTTTAATTACCACCTGGCAAGCATACTGATCCAGGAAAGATGCTTCACAAGCTAAAGTTGCTATGTTAATAATCGTGAATGAGTGAATCTATAGGTTAATTTTCACTGACAGACACACGTTGCCTGTTTCTTTTCAATTTTATTTGCAAAGGCAGAAGATAATCACAGGGTGGACGGCCATTCGGTCATCAGAGTGAGGCATCGTAAGGACCAGTTACTTGGATCATTTTAGAGCTTTGTAATTTCTTCTGCTGGGTGATCCCTCTTTGCTTGAAGGACTCACAGTGTGAGTACCAAATGTACTTTTTACCCTTACCCCTTGCTATATGCTACAAATGTAACCAAGAGTGAACTTTAACTATCCTTACCATAAACATTGGACATTAGAAATATTAGCAGAAAGGACCCAACCAGCCCCTGTGTAATTGCTCTGCTGTGCAATAAGACTCTTTAAACAAAGCATCACTTTCTCAAATCCCCTACCACCCCCAATATCTAAAAAAACTGTTATTCTCAGTCTTGAATACATTTAGTGAATGAGCCTGCACAATCCTCTGCAGTCAAGAATTCTAAAGATTCAGAGGTTGGCTCTCATCCTTCTCAGATTGAGAGAGCAGAGGCCTGCTCGACTTCATCCCTGGTCATACAACAAACTCACAATCCTAGCCATCAGTCTGGTGAAACGTTGTGATGATCTCTCTATCGCACTCTATACCCAGCTACCTAATATTTCTCTCTCTCTCACGCACACGCACACGCACACACACACGCACACACACACACACACACACACACACACACACACACACACACACACACACACACACACACACACACACACACACACACACACACACACACACACACACACACCCCTACCTACCTACCTCAGTAGGTTAGGCTGCAACTATGGACATTTGATGCTTTGGGGGTTTCCAGCATCTGCAAAATCTCTTCTATACCTAATATTTCAGGAAGGGTCTTACAAGTGATCTAAATATATGGAGCACGATATCTCAACTCATCCTGCAATACAGTTTGCATTTCTAATTGAATGTTGAAGCTATTCCCAGAAATTCCCAGCCTTTTTTTATGTCATGGACCAATACCATTAGGCAAAGTGTCCACAGACCCCAGATTGGGAACCCCTGCTGTATAGTAAAAATTAGTTATTTGTACACAAGGAAACTCAGGTTTTTTTCCCCAATGGCAAAGGTGTTTTATTTTCCTCAATGGGAACAAATTTTGCACATTTTCCATTTAAAAATTATTCTTTTTCTCTACCAAGGTGGACCATATAAGTTTTTCCACATAAATGGTAATTTTTTTTGGGGGGGTAATTTCATCCACATTTTGCCTATCCACAGCCATCTGAAGTCTCTCACAGAGCTCACTGTCATGAGAAACAACCCAGGGTGAAACATACTGCACTTTGTCCACTCCTCTAAACCAGCGAAAGAAACCAGCGAAAGAGATTGTCAATAGCTACCACCTTGACACAAACCCCTATACCACTCTACTTGTCCCAACTCCCACGTGGTTTATTTCTACTCTCTGTGTTCTTTCCATTAATAAGCATCATGCCAGCATTTCAACACCAGTTGTTATCTAATTGAAGGTATGGGGAATGGGAATAAGAGAGGAACTGAGGCCAGCATAGATCAGCCATGGTCACAGTGAACACCTGGGCAGGCTTAGAGCGCCTGGTGGTCTACATGAGCTCCTAGTTTCTTTTGTTCTCATCCTGAAAGTCCAAATATTCCACAATCGATTTATCCTTGTTTACTCCAACAATTTCACGTTTCAGTGAATTGCCGAACATGATTTTTCTTTCATAGATCCAGGCTGACTGCTCAATTCTGTAATTATTTTCCATGTTTTTTGTTCCTACTTCCTCAACTATAGATTCCAACATTTCCACAACAGTTGTGCCAGGTTAACTGGTTTATTATTTTTAGTCATAAACACAAGAGATTCTGCAGATGCAGGAGAGAAAAAGCACATGCAGTGTTGGAGGAACTTTGACATTTCGGGCTGAGAGCCTCATATCAGGTAGACGGAAGAAGCTGGAATAAGAAGGGATGAATTGCGAAGCTGGGAGGCAGGTTTTCCTGGTGGCCACCCATTTTAATTCTACTTCCCATTCCCATTCCGACATATCAGTCCATGGCCTCCTCTTCAGCCCTGATGAGACCACTCTCTAGTTGGAGGAGCAACACCTCATTTTTCATCTGGGTCACCTCAAACATGAACATCAATTTCTCTAACTTCTAGTAATTTCTCCTCACTTCTCTCTTTTTTCATTCCCCATTCTGGCTCCCCCTCTTACCCCTTATTTTCTCCTTATCTTCCCTTCACCTCTGTCTGGTGCCCCACCCCTCCCCCTCACCTGGTTTCACCTGTCACCTGCTAACCTGCGCTCCTTCCCCTCACCCCTACCTTCTGGCTTCTTTCTCCATCCTTTGCACCCTCATGAAGGGTCTTGACTCAAAAAGTCGACTGTTTATTCATTTGCATTGATGCTATCTGACCTGCTGAGTTCCTCCAGCATTTTGTGCAGGTTGTTAATATTCCCAGTTTTTTCTTTTCTCTCTCTCGCTTATGTCACTTTTTACTCTGAGGAAACCAGGCTTAAATCAACGAACCTTTGAAAGGTGACAGCCAGAGTGTCCATTGTCACTGTGGCCACTGCCTTCAAACCCCAAGGATACAGGTTTCATAGAACATAGAACAGTACAGTCCAGTACAGGCCCTTTGGCATAGGATGTTGTGCTCACCTTTTAACCTATTCTAAGATCAACTTAACCCTTCTCTCTTATAAACCATTTTTCTTTCATCCATGTGCCTATCTAAGAGTCTCTTCAATGTCCCCAATGCCCCTACAAGCATTCCATGCATTTATATTCTAAAGGGAGGACGAGGTAACTGCAGCTATCTAGAGCCATCAAAGACAGCAGAAAAGCAAAAGAGACATCATACAATATAGCACAAATTAGTGAGAAGCTGGAGAATTGAGATGTTTTTGAAACCAACAGAAGACAAATAAAAAACAATAAGGAGAAAAAATAAAGATGAAATATGAAGGTAAGCTAGTCAATAGTATAAAAGAGATTGGCAAAAGATTTTTCAGATATACTAAGAGTAAAAGAGAAGTGAGAATGGATATTGGACCGCCGGAAGATGGTACTGGAGAGGTAGTAATGGGGGACAAAGAAATGGTGGATGAACTCAATAAATATTTTGCATCAGTCTTCACTGTGGAAAACAACAACAGCATGCCAGAAATTCGGGTGAGTGTAGTCTAAGAAGAAGATGCTTGGAAAGCTGAAAGGTTTGAAGGCAGGTAAGTCACTTGGACTAGATGGACTACGCCCCAGGGTTCTGAAAGAGATTGTGGAGGCACTATTCATGATCTTTCAAGAATCACTAGATTCTGGAATGGTTCTGGAGTACTTGAAAATTACAAATGTCACTCCACTCTTTAAGAAGGGAGGGAGGAAAAAGACAGAAAGTTACAGGCCGGTTACCCTGACTTTAGTGGTTGGGATGCTGTTAAAGTTCATCATTAAGAATGAGGTTTTGGGGTACTTATAGGCACATGATAAAATAGGCTGTGGTCAGCATGGCTTCTTAAGGGAAACTCTTGTCTGACAAATCTGTTAGAATTCTTTGAGAAAATAACAGGCAGGAAAGACAAAGGAGAGTCAGTGGATGCTGTGGATCCTCTTGGATTTTCAGAAGACCCTTGACAAGGTGCCGCACATGAGCCTGCTAAACAAAATAAAAGCCCAGGGACAGATTCTGGCATGGATAGGAGATAGCTTCTTTTCACGTTAACTGGCAGTGGGGTGGATTACAGAACCGATGGCTTTGTGGCCAAGTTTGCAAAGATAGGTGGAGGAGCAGTTAGTGATGAGGAAGCAGGAAGTCTGCAGATGGACTTGGGCAGATTTGGAGAATGAGTTTAGAAGTGGCAGTTGGAATACAGTGTAGAGAAGTGTATGGTGATGCACTTTGGAAGAAAGAATAAAGGCATAGACTATTTTTTAAACGGGGAGATTTTCTTGAAACATAGAACAGCTTCAGAATAAAAGGGCATTCCTTTAGAACAGAGATGAGGAGGAATTTCTTTAGCCAGTGAGTGGTGAATCTGTAGAATTTATTGCCCCAGGTAGCTGTGGAGGCCAAGTCTTTGTGTATATTTAAAGCAGAGTTTGACAGCTTCTTGATTAGTAAGGGTGTCAAAGGTTACAGGAAGAAGGCAGAAGAATGCAGTTGAGAAGGAAAGTAAATCAGCTATGATTACAGAGCACACTCAGTGGGCCAAATGGCCTAATTCTGCTCCTATCTCTTTTGGCCTTATGGTCTTACCACTCTCTGCATCTAATACCTACCTCTAACATTTCCACCACCCTATACTTTCCTTCAATCACCTTAAAATTATGGGCTTTCATGTTAGTCATTAACGACCTGGGAGAAAAAGGTGCCGGCTGTCCTCTCTATTTATGCCCCTTATGATATTTACACCTCCATCAAGTTGCCTCTCATCTTCCTTTGCTCCCAAGAGAAAAACCCTAGCTCTCACAACTTTTCCTCATAAGCCATGTTCTTTAATCCAGGCAGCAGCCTGGTAAGTTTCCTCTGCCCCTTCACTAAAGCTTTCACATTCTTCCTATAACGAGGTGACCAGAACTGAACACAATACTCCAAATGTGGTCTACCCAGTGTTTTATAGAGCTGCAATGATAGCTCATGGCTCTTGAACGGACTCCCCTGACCAATGAAGACCAACACACCAAATGCCTTCTAATTACCTGCTCAGCTTGTGCATCACCTTTGAGGGATCAATAGACATGGATCCCAAATCCATCTGTTCCTGCACTTTGTACTCTACATCCAAATTTGACCCCATAAAGTGTATCACTTCACACTTTCCTGGATTGAATTCCATCTGCCATTTTCAGTGCAGCTCTGCAGCCTGTCTATGTTCCATTGTAATCTACAGCAACCTTCTACACTGTTCACAACAGTCATCATCCTTCATGCTATCTTCAAATTTACTAATCCTCCTTTCACTAAGTCATTTATAAATATCACAAAGAGCAGGGGTTCCCAGAACAGATCCCTGCAAAACACTACTAGTCAGAGACCTCCAGGTAGAATATATTCCATCTCCTACCACCATCTGTCTTCTGTGGGCAAGCAAATTCCAAATGCAGCCTAATCTCCCTTGTTTCCAGGCCTCCTGACTTGCTACCATGCCTACCATGAGGAACCTAGTCAATTCCCTTTCTAAAATCCATATACACCACATCCACCACACTACCTTCATCAATTTGTTTTGTCACTTTCTTCAAGAAGTGAATCAGGGTCATAAGGCTTGTCCAGCCCCTCTCAAATCTATGCCCACTATTCTTAATCAGGTTATAATGTTCAGAAGTCCTGCCTCTAAGTATCCTCCCCTATAGTCTGCTTGTCACTGATGTAAGAGTCACTGGCTTCTAATTCCCAGGGTTTTCCCATTACCTTTCTTGAACAAAAGAATAACATTTGCCATCCTCCAATTTTCTGGCACTACTCCTGTGGCAAAGTTGCAGCAATCACTTCCCTCACTTCCCATAGTAGCTGGGGTATATTCCATCTGTCACCAGGGACTTTTATATCCTAAAGTTTATCAAAAGTTTCAGTACATCCTCTTTATCAGTGTTGATATGTTCCAGCACATCAGCCTGTTCTACGCTGATCTCACATTTGTCAAAGTCCCTCTGACTGTCAAATACTGAAGTAAAATATTCATTAAGGACCTCCCCTTCCTCCTCCAGCTCCAGGCACATTTCCTCTTCCACCCCGATCGCTCCTGCCCTCGCTCTAGTTATACTCCCGTTCTTCACATGTGTGTAGAACACTTTGGGGTCCCACTGGGCAAGGCCTTCTCATGACCCCTTCAACTTTCTTCAATCCCTTCTTAACCTTCTTCCCGGCAAACTTGTAACTTTCTAAAGCTTTGTCTGATCTTTGCTTCCTAAACCTGAAATCTGGATATCTCTGCTTGACTAAATATTCCACTAGTCTTGTCAAACATGGTCCTTCACCTTACCATCCTTTCCTTGCCGTAACGGGACCAGCCTTTCCAGAACTTCATGCAAATGCTCTCTAAACAACTTCCACAGTTTCATTGTACATACCCCTGAGAACATCTGTTCCCAATCTAAGCTCCCAATGTCCTGCTCAGTGACATCATCATTAGCCCTCCCCCTATTAAATATTGTCCCATACCGTCAAGGCTATGCTAAACGTTAGGGAGTTGTGGTCACCGTCTCTGATGTTTATCAGTTCAAAAGGGATTTACCTTTCAGTCCTAATAGTTGCTCCAATGCTGTCTCTACCAGTCCCGTTTCCTCCATATATGTTCCTCCCTAATTCATAGGAGTCTTTCTGTCCCCTTCTCCAGAACAGCCCACCATCCATGACTCGTTTATTTCCCAGATCTCCTTGTCTTTTCACCACGAAAGCAGACCGAGCAGCAACAAAACAAGACATCTGTGTTAAACATGTCACATGCACCTTACACTACATTTTAAACTACAGGCTCCATTGATGTCAGTGGACACTATTTTGGACAAGGAGTTGAGCGCATGTTGTATACAAGTTCAATTTACATCAACAATCTCAGCTCCCAATTAATCTCTCCAGTTGTGGCTCACTGACTTCTCATCCTCATGAAACAACTAGCATCAGTCTGACAGTCAGAAAAGGAGAAACAATATTTACATGATTTCGTTTTTCATAATTCTAAACTGGTTCTAAACTGGAAAAAGGCCAAATTTGAAGAAATGAGAAAGGATCTAAAAAGCATGGATTGCGACAGGTTGTTCTCTGGCAAGGATGTCGTTGGTAAGTGGGAGGCCTTCAAAGGAGAAATTTTGAGAGTGCAGAGTTTGTATGTTCCTGTCAGGATTAAATGCAAAGTGAATAAGAATAAGGAACCTTGGTTCTCTAGGGATATTGGAACTCTGATCAAGAAGAAGAGAGAGATGTATGACATGTATAGGAAACAGGGAGCAAATAAGATGCTTGAGGAGTATAAAAAGTGCAAAAAAAACCTTAAGAATGAAATCAGGAAGGCTTAAAGAAGACATGAGGTTGCTTTGGTAGTCAGGGTGAAGGATAATCCTAAGAGCTTCTACAAGTATAGTAAGAGCAAAAGGATAGTAAGTGATAAAATTGGTCCTCTTGAAGACCAGAGTGGTCAGCTATGCATGGACCATAAGAAATGGGAGGAGATCCTAAATGGGTTTTTTTTTGCATCTGTATTGAATAAGAAAACGGGCATGGAGGCAATGGAAATAAGGCAAACAAGTAGTGAGGTAATGGAACCTGTACAGATTGAAGTGGAGGGGGTGCTTGCTATCTTGAGGCAAATCAGAGTAGATAAATCCCCAGGACATGACAGAGTATTCCCTCGGACCTTGAAGGAAACTAGTGTTGAAATTGCAGGGACCCTGGCAGATATATTTAAAATGTCGGTATCTATGGGTGAGGTGCCAGAGGATTGGACAATAGCTTATGTTGTTCCGTTGTTTAAAAAAGGCTCTAAAAGTAATCCGGGAAATTATAGGCTGCTAAATTTGACGTCAGCGGTAGGTAAATTATTGGAAGGAGTTCAATAGAGTTCAAAGAGATAGGATCTACAAGTATTTAGACAGACAGGGACTTATTAGGGAGAGTCAACACAGCTTTGTGTGTGGTAGGTCATGTTTAACAAATCTATTAGAGTTTTTCGAAGAGGTTATAAGGAAAATGGATAAAGAGAAGGCAGTGGATGTTGTCCACATGGACTTCAGTAAGGCCTTTAACAAGGTCCCGCATGGGAGGTTAGTTAGGAAGATTCAGTCACTAGGTATACGTGGTGAGGTAGTAAATTGGATTAGACATTGGCTCAAAGGGAGAAGTCAGAGAGTGGTAGTGGAGGATTGCTTCTCTGAGTGGAGGCCTGTGACTAGTGGTGTGCCACAGGGATCAATGGAGTTTAATACAGACAAGTGTGAGGTATTGCACTTTGGAAGGACAAACCAAGGTGGAACATACAAGATAAATGGTTGAGCACTGAGGAGTGCAGTAGAACAAAGGGATCTGGGAGTACAGATACAAAATTCCCGAAAAGTAGTGTTACAGATAGGGTAGTAAAGAGAGCTTTTGGTACATTGGCCTTTATAAATCAAAGTATTGAATCTAAGAGTTGGAATGTATAAGGCATTGGTGAGGCTGAATTTGGAGTATTGTGTGCAGTTTTGGTCACCTAATTACAGGAAGGATATTAATAAGGTTGAAAGAGTGCAGAGAAGGTTTACAAGGATGTTGCCGGGACTTGAGAAACTGAGTTACAGAGAAAGGTCGAATACATTAGGACTTTATTCCCTGGAGCGTAGAAGAATGAGGGAAGATTTGATAGAGGCGTATAAAATTATGATGGGTATAGATGGAGTGAATGCAAGCAGTCTTTTTCCACTGAGGCTAGGGGAGTAAAAAACAGAGGGCATAGTTTAAGGGTGAAGGGGGAAAAGTTTAAAGGGAACATGGGGGGGGGTGTTTCTTCACACAGAGAGTGGTGGGAGTGTGGAATGAGCTGCCAGATGAAGTGGTGAATGCAGGCTCACTTTTAACATTGAAGAAAAACTTGGACAGGTACATGGATGAGAGGGATATGGAGGGATACGGTCCAGGTGCAGGTCAGTGGAACTAGGCAGAAAAATGGTTCGGCACAGCCAAGAAGGTCAAAAGGCCTGTTTCTGTGCTGTAAGTTTTATGGTTCTAAGGTAATGATATACATTTATAAGAAAGGGCCGGTGTTAATTTTTGTGAAGATTTGTTTTAGTTTTTTTAGATTGATTATTTGCTGTTGAATTCTGTTTCTGTATCCTAAATGTTAGTATAAAATTGATATAAATATTTTAAATTTGTCTCTACTTGATGGAAATAATAAGATTATTGAGGGTAACTGTGATTATACAGCACCCTGGGACCTTGTTGACGCCAAGCTGGTACATTTCCAGACTGTCGGATGCTACTTCCACTAACCTGCCAACACACTTTAACTTCACTTTAACATGTAAATAAAAGTTAGACCAAGTAAATAAATCGTGTGACCAGTTTCCCAGTGAACATTTTGGGTTTAAAGGGAACGGGAATAAAACCCAGTGAAGTTTAGCTTGCCTCGGCATTCTAGACCAAGTTCCTGGCATCTTCCCAGTCACACTCCGGAACTCCGTCTCACACTCCAGACAAACACCATCTGAACCGTCGGAATTGCAAGCAGACCGACGCGGAATTATCAGGGCTTTATTGTATTCGTGACGCCATGCATACGATCATAGATAGTCATGGCGAGAAAGGGAAGAGTTGGAAAGCGATCGAATACGTAGATCAGTAAGTGTAGGGGTGAGGGGTGAACTGGGCTGTTTGTGGGTCAGGCAGCGGTGCCAGAACTTCGGATTAATTATGGAAGGTAGAGTCGGCTGGAAGACGGTTTCTGTGCTCAATAACTGACCGAGGGAAAGGTTCAGACAGTGCTCTAGAGAGAAGGAGAGAGTCTTCATAATGTGACACATCAGAATCAGACCTTGAACATAGGTTCAAAAGCACAAGAGAGACTGCAGTTACTGTAAAGCTGCAGCAACACACACAAAATGTTGGAGGAACTCAGCAGGTCAGGCAGCATCTACGGAGGCAAACGGACAGCTGATATTCTGATTTGAGACCCTATACCTGGACTGGGAAGTAAGAGGGCAGAGTTCAGAATAAACACTAGGGGGAGGGGAGGAGCAAGAGTGGGCAAGTTACAGGCAAGTCCAGGTGAGAGGTTTGGAAAGGAGGTGGTCAGATAGTCTAGGCATGTGAAATGGGCTCATGTAGAAGTGTCACTGTGCTTATGGCTGAAGTGCAATGTGCTGGTAAGAAATAAGAGAGAGCTAAATGTGGATCTTTGTGAGAATAGGACACATTAGCTACAGCATTAGAATCTGGTATGCTCTTGAAGTGGTTTTGCAGTCTGAAGCCTTAATACTTTAAGTTGTTCCAATCCAAATATTGAGTTGAAACACTAGGCTTGGCAGATACGATAGAGACCACTTGAACCTTCACCCATTATCACCAGTTTATTGATGGTCAATCACTCACTCTTTCTCAGTTAGATCTAATATTCTGCACCATTTCTACACAGCACAGGGAGGATGCACTTGGTGTGGTTTAGCCTGTGCTTGAGATTTATTGTTCTGAAACGGATCGCATTTCAGCGATCCTGTGAATGTAGTCACGTTGAGAGAGTCCTAGTTCAGGCAAAATACGGAGTTCAGTGTTGGGACATCCCAGAAGGGAATTAAATATCCATCCCTGGACATTTCCCAGATCCAATCTTGTCAGCTATGCCTGGTGTTTAGTTTCTGCTGCAAATATATTAAACATATTAGAAATTTACCTGAATCATCAAGATCCACTATTTCTGCAGCCAGGACTTTATGAGGTATGAAATTATAGATTTGCTCATCTGAAATGGCTCCAGGCTAATACACTGGCTGATCATAACTGCATTAATTGGACTTTCATTTATGGCTCGATGCAAAACTAAATTTATTATCCTCAGCCAGTTGCTTGCAAGATTTTCAATAATATTTCTGTCAGCAGTAGAGTTTTAAACCAGATAATGCTGATCATAGGCTTTCTTAGGGGTGACTTATTATTTGTGAACATCCCACCACCCCCACCTGGACTCTGGCTCATTAGCATGTTTTGGGGGTCAAACCTTGGCACCTGACTTCTTCAATGTGAATCCTCTGTGCTCATGGGTGAAGCTGTATCCTCACTGGGAGCACAGGAAAAGTTTCTAGATTAACATTTTGTTAAAGCCATCAGCCTCCTGTGACACATTCTCCACCAACTGCACTCGGATTGGGGACCTGACTCTGTGCCGTATAAACTGGTCCGCAAGTTAAAGTGCTCATAGATTGATAGAGTAATGCAGCAGAGAAACAAGCCATTTGACCCAACTCCATGCTGACAAGGTGCCTTCCTAAGCTAGTGAATTTCCCTACAATTAGCCCAGATCCCTCTAAACCCTTCCAGTTCATATACCTGCCCAAATGTCTCAAATTTTACCTGGCTTTACCAATTTCTCTGGTTAGTCATTCCATGTACTCACTGCTTTCTCAGATCACCTGAAAAGCTTTTTTCCTTTACCAATGTCCTCTAGTTGCAGACTCCTCTACCCTGGGTTTAAAATGAGAGGGGAAAGATTTGAGAGACAGTCTTTTCTTTAAATGCAGCAGCTAGAGGATATTTGGAATGAGCTGTGAAAGAAAATGGTAGAGCCAGGTATAATGTTTAAAAGACATTTGGACAGGTACTTGGACAGGAAAGGTTCAGAGGGAAATGGGCCTAAGGCGGGCAAACGCGATTAGGGTAGGAAGGCATCTTGGATAGCATTGGCATGTTGGGCTGAAGGGTCTGCTCTCAGCTGCCTAACTCCATGAATCTATGAACGTGGCCTGATTTAATGCTTCCTCGCCTGTAGGGTCTCTTTCCAAGATACTTAGTGGCGCTTGGATCTAGGTTGCTTGCTCGGTTGCAGACTTTGCCCATTCAACTGAGCGTGCTTTGTCAGTCGATAGTGCAGTTGTTCCAGTTTGCATTTCCCCAGTGCTGACAGCCCCAGAACTCATTGTAGCCGGCCAGAGCATGGGAATGCTTCATTGACACTGCAATCAAAAATACTATTCACAAAGTGGATACACTGAATGTACCTGAATACACTGAGTAACTTGCATTAGTGAAGGTAACGTTGAGGAGCGGGAACAGAACAGGAATATCCAACAAAGCCATGATTTAAATTCACCGTGACAGACAGCGGGAAGTAGGAGAACTTGAGGAAGGAGACATTGATTGATGTCTACAGAGTGATGAACTAGTTAGGGAGTTTCAGTGCAACATTTCAATGAAAGGCAATGTTAAAGCTGTAGAGCAGCATGTGATCTTTGACCCTCAACTGAGGCAGACAATTCTCTCTTTATCTCTCAGGCTGTTAAGGATTATTGCACTAGAATTGTGAAAATCAAGATCTTTTATCAACAGTTTTAAGAAGCTTCTTCTCAATCAATAATAAGTATTCACTAGACATGGTTGAAGGAAAGCTGAAGTGCAATTTAGATCTAAGAGTTCAGGCACTTAACAGAGTGCTGAGTTTAAAACATCCACACTAAAGCAAAAACTGAAATCTCATAACATTTCTAAAAAATACAGAGCTAACAGTTTTTAAGCTATTTCTTCTGCTCAGAGAAACACAATCCATGAATGGAAAGGTAATGGTTTCGGGACTGGAGGTTCTGCTCACCAGGAATTAAAGCTCAGCCTACCATTAAAAGATAACACTTTCAGAGATTTCCTGGAGAAATCTGCAGTACAGCACACCTTACAACACTGATGGGCTTGTTTCCATAACAACAGGAGAGACGTGCTCCGAGGTTTCTAATGGTGCACTGTGATAAACTATGGGAAAGGTCTTTTGAACTATAATTCAGAGTCATCCCACTTTAATCACCTCTGGGAATAGAAGGTACTTTATTCTTACACTGATCCAGACAGACAGCTGAGCAGGTGTGAGGGTAATCAGGTGGAGGGCGAAGCTTTACTCACTTGTGGTCAGTTTCCGTTTAGCTGCTGGCCCACGGGTATTATTTTTCACTACATGAAGGCTGACTTCGTACTCCTGCCCTGGAGCCAGGCCAGTTTGCAGAAATGAGACTTCTGACCGCTTCAGACTGTTCAGAATCTCACCGTTATCTTCCTTCTGTAACCAAGAGAACATTTATTGAATCTGAAAAGTGCCAACAAGGTGTCAGAAGCAGTCGTTGAGAAACGCTTAGCTGAGCTCTTTCATTGTAGCGGGATTTGGCAATTGTGATCGTGGGCTTCTATAAAGCAGGTGAGTTTGATGTTGCAACAAGACGCCTGCAAAATGTTGATAGCGAAGTTATGTCTCTTTCAATAGGGCTGACAGTTAATTAGATCCGAGAATTTTACAGTGCAAAAGCAAAGCTGAGTATTCTGATTTATGTCTTTTAAACACCATTCATGTTTTAATATAATCTATGATAAATGAGGCCATTCAGTCCATCGTGTATGCTGGCTCTCTCCCATACTTTCTGTCTTTTCCTTTAACCTCTTCTCTATCTCAGGCCTGCCTTCCTCCCCTCTGACTCTCCCGCCACCCACTACACTTGGGGTGACAGCCCACCTACTTTCCCTCTGACTCTCCTGCCACCCACTACACTGGGTGACAGCCCACCTACTTTCCCTCTGACTCTCCTGCCACCCACTACACTGGGTGACAGCCCACCTACTTTCCCTCTGACTCTCCTGCCACCCACTACACGGGGTGACAGCCCACCTACTTTCCCTCGACTCCCCTGCCGCCACCTACTACACTCAGGGTGACTCACAGCAGCCAGTTATCCTATCAGCATGTGGTTGGTGTGTGTGGGGGGTGGGGTGCAACTAAAATATCCAGGGAAAGCCAACGGCAGAGAGAATGTGCAAGTTCCGTGCAAACTGCACCGGAGGTTAAGGTCGAACCTGGAGCTGTGCACCAGCAGTCTTAAATGCTGCAACACTGCACAATCCATTTCTCCGTATTGTCCTCGGGTTGGACCAGAAGGGTCTGTAGAGGGCTATAGACTCAGCCAGCTCCACCTTGGGCACAACACTCCCCACCATCACGTCATCTTCAAAGGCGATGTCTCAAGAAGGCAGCATCTGTCATTAAGGACCCTCACCCTCTGGGGCATGCCCAATTATCATTACTACGATTGGGGAGGAGGTGCAGAAACTTGAAAACCTATAATCAACGATCCATTTCTTCTTCAGGTTTCTCAGCAGTCCATGAACCCTACCTCGCCATGCCTCTTTTGTACCATTTATTTAATTATTGTCATTTATAGAAGCTTTTATGTCTTTGCACTGTGTTACTGCCACAAAACTAATGTTATGACATAAGCCATGTGATCATAAATCTGATTCTGATTCCAGCAATTTTTTTCCTCTTCAAATGTTTACCCTTCAAAACATTTTCATTTTTTTTACAAGAATAAACTTTATTCCTTGTATAAAAGATACAAAGGAAGAAACAGTGTAAAACTTTCTACATCCATGGTCATTATTTTCAGTAATGTTAGCTTACTTTTTAAACTATCTCACCATTGCCACTCTTGTGTCACTCAGACCCTCCCCTGGGGTGATGCACCATTTCAGTGCTTGAGGGATTTCCCCAGCAGCCCCACCCCCACATGCAGCAGCTGAAGGGCCTTGCCCTGTGGTCCTTCCCCACAGAGCCTTTGCATTTGCCCCACCGGGCTGCAGCCTGGGGTGGGCCAGATGACAGCACTCCCTGCACTGGAAACCAACAAGTGTCCGGCAAACCAAAGCCCTCCTTCCACTAAGTTGCTGCCCTTCCAGCAATGCTTGGCGTGCGCCCCTGGGAGCAGACCGTCACTCAGAAAGTCCTCTGTCTGCCTATTTGGGTAGTGCCCAACCATTTGTTATGCTGGCTCCAGCTCTACATGTCATCTCCAGTCGACATGCCAACCACTTTACACTGGGGCCTCCAGCATGACGTTTCAGCTGGTTTCTCTTATTGCACCTGAATATCACGTTCTATTTTCGGGCAAGTTATCGAGTTAGCCGAGGCTCATTGGACTGGTGCCATTCATTTGTTGCAATATGTAACACTAGGAAATGAGATTTTCGGTCATGCATTCTTTGGTACAAATATCTTACAGCTGCCTGTGTTCCATCTGACTAAATACATATGATAGGGTCTTGCGGGAGTTTTGTGAAAGAAAATGATATCGTGTTACGTGTTCTTAAGGGAGGCTGGGTGGCCGGGGAGGGAAGATGTTTGCGTTGACTCACTGCTTAGGGTACGTGCTGGGAAGTCTGACTGCCGACGGAGACTTAGTAGGCTAAATGAGCTCCTGTTTAGTCGCAGGGAAAATGAGACATCTTCTCTGGGGCATCGGAGGCCAAGGGGCAGCATTGTAGAAGTCCAGGAAGTTGTAAGAGGCATAGATAGGGGAGGCAGTGAGCATCTCTTACCCAGGGTGTAAATGCAGATTAGTAGAGGGTGTAGCTTTGAGCTGAGGGGGAAAATTTGAAGGGTCTGTACAAGGCAAGTTTTATTACATCTGGGTGGTCTGTAATGTGCTGCCAAAGGGGATGGTGAAAGCTGAATATGGCAGCAACCTTTAAGGGGCATTTAAACGCAGATGGGATTAGTTAGATTGACAGCATGGTCAGCACAGACATGGCAGGCTGCAAGGCCTGTTCCTGTGCTGCACTGCTCTCCATTCTAAGAGAAAATGCACCATTATATAAAGCTTTAGCAGACGCAGCTGTGTGCTGGTCCGTGTCATTAAAGAGTGGGGAGCAGTTCAGGAGTAAGCGCGGGATCTACAAACACAACACTATACATTAAAGCTATTGATGAATAACATGTACCTCATAATATCCTTTGCTTTTGAAGTCAATATTACAAGGAAACTAACTTTTTTGATTCCTCTTCTTTACTGAGGGAGCAATATGTGGTTTACAACTCCTGACAATTTATCTTCGGGCACTGCGCTAAATGTGGAGTAGACTGGGATTTCATTATACTCCACTTCTGAAGCTCTGACAATGCACAGCATAGTATGCATAGTATTATACATATTTACTGCTTATAGTAAGGATGACTTTTCTCATGTGGAATAAATAAAAGATTTGGAATTCAAAAACATAGTTATCAGCAGGTGATCAGAACATGACAATAAAATAACTCGATATATTTTGTGAGCATGGTATTTTAACATTTGACTTACAGGGGCCTTGAAAAGGATCTCCCAGCCATCAAACCCAATTTCTATAGGGTCCCACTCCACCTCGACAGAGGTCTCGCGAATGGACTTGAACTTCAATCCATCTGGTGTGGGTAGATCTGCAGGCAGGAAATATAGAAATTTTACATAAAACACTGTCCGTTAGAAAAATTATACATTGAGAGAGTTAACAGCAACAAATGTGAAGTTGCCACACAAGTTATGAAGAGGTGCTGAAGTTTTCTTGATGCATTCCGTGAAGTCAGTGATGTGGCTTCTCCAAGGAAATTAATGCAGATGATGATCAACTCATTCATCAGTAATTAAACTGATACAAATTGCAGCAGTATATGCAGAATATTTTATGAATTCCTTCAAATATAAACCTTGTTAAGGAATCCAGTTAGAGATAAGTACAGCTAATATTAAACCACAGATGTAAATACATGAAGAAACAAATACAGAAAATGTCAGAAGCACCAAGTACCTCCGACAACGTTGCAGAGAGAGAATTACAGTCAATAATTTCCTCTCCATGGACGCGGTTTGACCTGTTGAGCACTTTCTGGCGCTATTTGGTTTTGCTTTGATTTGCAGTGACCGATTTTTTTTGCATCAAATATTTGAAGAAGTATGAGAATGGCGGTATTTAAACAACTGGAGCTTAAAAATCATACCTCACTTGAAATATTTACTGCAAATTGTTGACTTGTTGCAATTGTGTTTGACTTGGATCACTCAGCAATTATGTCAATTATTTTCAAAAGTAATGTTTCTATATTACAGCTTAGGTTACTTTTACTGCCTGAAATCACAGTAGAGTTTATTTAGAAAAGAACTCAAGGCAAAGCATTTCATGTGATTTATAAACAGGCTGTAGTAAGGGAGATCAGTAGAAAAAAATCAACCAAGGCTCGTATATTGGCTTCAAATGTTTTCAATGAAAAATTTAAAGTCATTATAATTCTCTTCAGTCACGATGCACCTTTGGTAGAGTTGTTGATCAGATTTCTTATTGTAAAACTCAGATATACTTAAACTAATTTAATAAAAAAGATAGGAATTTTTTTGTGCTGTGTCCTTTGTGGCATGTCAAGGTGTTTGATTGACTGATGGAACAGAACTAGTTAGAGAATATGAGAGGAGGGGATGATGAGTTTTACATCAGAGACACTTCTACTAACCTATTACCTGTGAGGTTGGTATCTGAGACCATCCATATAGCTCCGACAGAGTTGAACTCATTCTCATTTAATAGCATATAAAGTAAGAACAAAATTGAAAATTAAAAAGATTATGCTGGTGCCACCGTAATATATTGGTGTGAACTACAAGTGAAAAACAAGAAAACGATGTTGTCTCCAAGAAGTGGGCTGATCACGAAGTAAGCTGCCCACTTTTCTCACAAATGCCAACTTTCTGTAAAATCACTCCTACACGCAGGAATATTTTGAGACGTACTTTCCCCCTGAATTTCCACAGAAACTAATCTCCATATCTTTGGATGCAAAACCTGACATGAGCCAATGCAATCAGCAGTGCTTTAAGAAAAATTGTTTTTAAGAGAGTTCTGCTGTAATAAATCCTTCAAACATCTGAAAATAATTTGATCAAGACAGAAAAAATATTGATATACAACAAACTATAATCTTCTCCATTTATAGTGGCATCTTTCACCATAAGAAATCTGATCTTAAGTAAATTAAATTCCCTTTTTAAAAATGTTTAACATAATTTTTAATTAACCTGATGTATACTATCCATTTCTTTGCAAACTAAAACCAACTTTACATTTAGAATATATTTTGTGTTCTCACACTCAAAGGAACCAGCTCAGTTTTTGACATCTCCTGATAAGAGAACGGTTAGAAGAAATTCTCAATGGTGATAATTCACACTAGGATCAAGAGCAATGAGAGATCAGGGCCTGTGTAAATGTGTGATATAAAACGGGGTTTCCGAGTGTTTCCAGAATTTTCTGTTTTTATTTTAGATTTCTGTCATCTGCAGTTTTTGTTTTTGATTTCCGTCTGCATCTATTGTGACATTTACATCATTAGATCATGGAAACTCAGGCTGTGTTGAAAAACTGATTATGCACAGAATTCCACAATGGTTTACATTAAACTGCAAACCAAAACAAAATGGCATTCTTGAGTAGAAACTCGAGGATAATTTGTATGAACCTGAGTCTTAGGATTTTTTTTTTACATTACTCTCCCTCCTTTCCAATGCACTTACATGATAATTTGTGCCCATTTTTAGGTCATACTTTTTTATATTCAGATACAAGTCTTCAGTATTGCCAATTGATGATAAACATAATTCAAAATCTTCAAAAAAATAATCTGTCAGTGTAATAAATAACTTAATAATTTGGCAGCAGAAGGCTATTCTGGGTTGTTTTCAGATTCTCAGCAAACATCAGTTTTTGAAGCTGTCCTGCCTGTCACCTCTCTGATTAAAAGAGTCATTAGAGCATAATTTTTCTGATCACCATATTATGTTATTTAGGTAAGTGCACAACATGGCAGAAATGCTTTGCACTTTACTCTTCTGTAACAAATCTTCTATATTTGTGATCAGATTGAATCAGTCTGCACATTCCATGTCTAATGCATTGTTTTGCTTTGTATTTCGTCAGTGGTATACCATCTGTTGATATTAATTGACAATTTTAAATGGCTTAAAGTCTATAATTAATCAATATGTTAAATTATTGCATTAAATAAAATAAGCTCAACTGGAAATGTTAAAGCCTAGAGGTAAGTGTCAGGAATGAGTAGCATTTGATACACTAAAAATAATTACAGAGATGCAAATCATCTCCTTGCTGAAACTGAGCTTTGGTAATGTTCATCAGAAGTAAGCTAAAGCTTTTTTAAAGTTGCGGAGTCAAGAATTTAATGCATACCTAACTGCTTGCATCGTAACATTGCCACTAATAGCTTTTAGTATTAATTTTTCCAATTAGTAGCATTAGGCTACTTGAGGCAATAAGCCCTAGTAACATTTTCCTGTCTATACTTAAATTGTCCATAATTTTGCAGTCAAAGCAGTTTGTCAGCTAAACTTGGATTAACTTTTAAAACTATTATTATGGCTAAAAATAACAATCTGGTCCTAATTTTTGCATATCTCCAATTTCAACCCATGTCCTCTCTGCACTCCACTGCTGTCAGGAGGTTATAATATTTCAACTGGAAAAATATTGTCTTCCGATCTGTAGCTCCCAGTCAGAGCAATTACTTTAAATAGACATCTGTCCAAGGAAGTAAATTTGCTTCTCTCAATGAACAACTTGACATGGTCATTGTTCTCATGTTAAATGAGGCTTATAGAACTTCTCTTTTGTACCGAGGCTGTTAGCAAGTCAGAGCTTGAAAATTCATAGTCCAGATAAGTGGTGGCACTCACATGTTGCGACCCTGGCGCTGACGGGAATGCTTCTCTCATTATTAAGGATAGCATAAACGTTGATTAGGTATTCAATTCCCGGCTCTAATTCCCGTATGGTGGATGACTGCTGGTCACCAGGCACTCGGAGTTCCAGCTGCAGACCCCCAGGGGATGTGGGGATATAGGTGATGAGGTACTCGTTGACTCTAACCTCATTCTGCCACTCCACATCCACTGTCTGGGAAGTCACATCAGTTACCTTCAGGTTTTTGGGGGGCGAAACTGCGGAAAGAAAGAAAATGCATGGTAATATTATCAATGCAACAAGTTCTGATGTGAAAATCTGACATAACTTTATGTATGCTTTCTAAACTTAGAGATTCACACAAAAGACCAGCACGTTATCTAATGTTGTTGCTGAACAGGGTGGGTAAGACATGATGGAAATGATGATTATACGTTAGGCAGAGTAAGGAGAAAACCATGAATTATGGAATGATCTGTGCAACCTAACTCAGTAATATCAACAGCTAAGCACGCATCCTTGAGGTGCGTCAGCGTTGATTGTCAGTGAGGAGGAGATGGTATTTCCGAATGTGGTCTCTGGCCCAGGTTTTTGCAGCTTTTTGATTAGTGCTGAGGGGTTGATTGTGTTGAATGCTAAGCTATAGTCAATAAACAGCAGCCTGATGTAAGTATTACTATTGTCCAGGTGACTCAAGGCCGAGTGGGAGAGCCAGTGAGATTGAATGCGCTGTAGACTTATGATGATAAGCAAATTGCAGCTGGCCCAGGTCCTTGCAGAGACAGGAGTTAATTCTGGCCATGCTCAGCCTCTCAAAGCACTTCATCACAGTAGATGTGAGCGCCACTGAGCAGTCGCCATTGAGGCAGCTCACCCTGCTCTTCTTGGGAACTGGTATGATTGCTGCCATTTTGAAGCAGGTAGGAATCTCCAACTGCAGCAGTGAGAGATTGAAAACTTCCGGCTGATTGGCTCTGGCCTTCTGAGCCCCACCAGGTACACTTGTCAGGGCCTGGCGCCTTCCAAAGGTTCACCCACTTGCAACGTGTTCTGATATTGGCCTCCGAGACGGAGATCACAGGGTCACCCGATGCTGCAGGAAGTTTTATTCCCCCTTTCAAAGTGTGTATAAAAAGCGTTGAGCTCATCTGGGAGTGAAGCATCACGGCCATTTGTGATGTTCTGTTTCGCTTTGTAGGAAGTAATGGTCTGCAAACCCTGCCAAGGCTAACGTGCATCTGATTCTATCTCTTGCCTCAATCAGAATTTTTTTTTCCACTTTTAATTAGATTATGCTCAGTCAATGATGGATTGATGGGACAGTTCTCCTTATGTTTAAAGGATTTCCCAGAAGTGCAAAACTTTATACATGATAAGTCATGTGTTTTCTAGTTACTTTTCTCAGGTGATATTACTAAGCAGTAAGAAACACAGATGATGCCATTCATGGTTTTAAAATTCTGCAGTGAACTATTTAAGTAAAGCTTAGATATCCCAGACAGAAGCTGGATCTGGAAACGACAGGACAATACAAGATGAGGTCAGTTATATCTTTTTGTAAAGACAAGAACAGTTACAAATATGAGGCAGTGCACTGAAATCCCTGCCATGGATTGCTAGTAATTCTTCTATTATCATCTTTATTGTGGTAACTTCTTCCTTACTTCAGATCGTCCGCAACCAGATTTATTTATAGATAAATAAAACTTCACTTGTGATTTTCTTCAAACTTTGAGCACTTAGGGAGCAGGTTTGACTGTTAAGTACATTGTCGTATTTCAGTTGCTGTTACAGAATGAATAAAATGGATACAAAAGTAAATGTGGGTTTCAAATTTGTTTAATACTTCATTTAAAGATTTGTTACCCAGGTTGTCTTGAAGCAGCATTCTCCATTGTAGTTTAACTAGCCTGGTTTCCTAAAGGAGCCTCTGATGAAATGTGTACAATAAATTAACACCTCATATCGGTTATCAGTAAGGCTGTAATCACAAAGTCACAGCTCAGGTGACTCCTTGGCCTATCATACCCCTTCCAGCACTCTGAAGGAGCAATTCTGGCTCCCTGCTCTCCTGTTCTTTCAAGTGCTAATCCAACTCCCTGTCTGTGGCAAGATGAAACAGGATTAGCTATTTCCCTGTCGCAATAGCTATCGATTGGTTGAGCTTGTTGACTAGATGTCAAACTTAAGTTTTGTTTTATCCTCGGGTAGGCCTGTCTAAAGGGATTTACTGGAAATCACGTGGCAGTCTCTAATGAATCGCACATGAGGGGTCTTATGTTATATGGAGTTGTTAATCACTGGTAGGGGAGATAAGGCAGACCCTAAGCAGGTGCAGTAGTAAGGTTTTTACAAGTGATTTCTAGAGCTCCTCCATGGCTGGGTCATGACCTGTCCCTGGTGACCTCGAAACCTCTTCGTGTCGCTTCAGAATTTTGGGGTTAGTGCGGAACACACAAGCAGAGCTGCTTATTGTTAATTGCTAATACACATTACAATGAATTGCACGCAACGTTGAGCTTGGTTTATTACTGGAGAATCAAATCGAGAAATCCCGAGGTTTGCTCTTTTTGTGGAATTAGACTAGATTTGTAGCTGTAGTTAAAAATTGAATTAGATCTGTAGTTAAAGAGTTAAACAAATTATTCATATTACTAATTTCTTTGTTATTTTAGTTAAGACTCAAATAAAGTTACTATTTATCAAACTATTTGTGGAGCTGTGTGCTTCATTGTCGATTTGGTCGCTTTAGGCTAAGCAAAATAAAGCTGAGCTCTGTTTTAAGAAACATCCACTGTTGAAGTTGCTTCCACTGTTCGACCAGCCAATGCTTTACAAACCAAAGTGACTTAATCTATGTAGCTAAAACGTACTGGTGGAAATGTAAATGAAGAGCCTCTTATAACGGACAAAGAGCCTCTCATAATGAAGAGGCTCTTTGACCTCAGACGATGTGAATTAACAGATTAGGCAGTCTTAATGAAGCACTTGAGTGCTTCTCATACCAGAGGCCCTCTTTCCTCTGCACAAATAATTTAAGGTAGAAGAAACAATCCAGATGTGGATAGAAAGGTATAAACTTTACGGAACAGAAGAATGTGAGAAATAGAAGCAGTAATAGATGATCTGCAGCAGAGGGGAGGGGAGATCACAGAGTGTGTTGGAATCAGTCTTTGTGGACTTTACGCGCCAGGTTTATAAAAACAACTGGGGCCTGTCAGGAATTGTCTGTGGAGCAGAAAGTGCTTGCATTATTGGGTTATTGCTTGACCAATATAAAGAAGTGAGCTGTGAGTGGAGCAGCCACTGCGGGACTGGCCATTGTTGGAGCGGACCAGTGTTAGAGTGGTCAGGCTTTGGCTCAACAGGCTTGGACGAGAACAGGCACAAGCTCCAACAAGGTTAGATGTTAGAAGCATAACAAGGGTGGGCAGGCTGGGAGTTCAGTCAGGGGGATGCTCTTGTGAGAGGAGGGATTTTAGGGTATCTGGCAGTCTTGCTGATGACTACCGCTGCAGGAAATGTATCCAAAAGCAGCTCCTGACTGAAAAGGTCAAGGAACTGGAGCTAGAGCTGGATGTACACAGGATAACCCAGAGGCTGAAAACCTCAGAAATGAGGCTTTTACTGTGATGGTCACACCCAGAGTGCAGGCTTCAGATGGTAGAGGACTGATCACCAGGGAACGTAAGGGGAGTAGGAAGCCAATGCAGAGATCCCCTGTGGCCGTTCCCCTCAAAAACACGAATACCCCTTTGGATTCTGCTGAGGGATAACCTATGCGGCCAGGGTCAGTGGCGTTGTGACCACCTCTGAGTCTCAACAGGGCAGGGTACAGTCAGGTAGAGAGATAATGATTGGAGACTCAATAGTTAGGGGGATGGACAGCAGATTCTGTGGCCACGAAGGAGAAATCAGGATGGTGTGTTGCCTCCCAGGAGCTAGGGTCCAGGACACCTCAGAGCAGCTGCAGAAGATTCTGTAGAGGGAGGGTAAGTAGCTAGAGGTCACGGTGCACATTGACACAAATTACATAGGTAGAAAGGGGAAGAGGCCCTATGCAGTGAGTATAGTGAGATAGGGAAGAGACTGAAGAACAAGACCTCCAAGATTATAATTTTAAAATGACTCCCAGTGCTGGTCAGGGCAGGAATAGGTTGACAGTATAGATGACTGTGTGGTTGAGGAACTGGTGCAGGGGGCGGAGTTTCAGATTTCTGGATCATTGGGATCTCTTCTGGGGAAGGTACGACCTGTACAAAAAGGATGGGTTACACCTGAACCTGAGGGGGGTGGGGTGCAATATACATGTGGACAGGTTTGCTAGAGCTGTTGGGGAGGTTTTAAGCTCATTTGGAAGGGGGGTGGGAACTGGTGATAGTGCTGAGTAAGGGGCAGTGGGTCTGCAAGTTGATGCAGTGAGTGAGACTGTGAGGAAGGACAGGCAGACGACAGGGCAAAATTACAGTCAGTAGGATGAGTTGCAGTGTATCAATAGGGCAAAGTTGAAAAGGGTGAAGAATACAGGACTAAAGGTGTTATGTCTGTCTGCACACAGTATAGGAATAAAGCAGATGACCTTGTCGTCAGTTAGAGATCAGCAGGTATGATGTTATGGGCATCACTGAGTGGTGGATTACAGCTGGGAGCTTATCATCCAAGGATGAACATTGTATTGAAAGGAAGGCAGCTCGGCAGAGGGGTTGGGGTGGCTTTGTTGGTAAAAAAATTATAATCAAATCAAATTAAACTTTTAGAAATAGGATTGGAAGATGCAGAATCATTGTGGATAGAGGTAAGAAACTGCAAGGGTAAAAAGACCATGATGGGAGCTACATGAAGACATCCGAACAGTAGTCAGGTTGTGGGATATAAATTACAACAGGAGATAGAAAAGGCATGTAATAAAGGCATTGTTACAATAGTCATGGGGGGCGGTTTCAATATGCAGGTAGATAGGGAAAATCACCCTTGCAGTTTGAGAGGGAGAGGATATAGTCAAATGTACCAACATTACAGTGAAGTAAAGCAAATTACAGAGGCTTGAGAGAGGAGCTGGCTAAAGTTGATTGGAAGGTGAGACTGTCAAGGATGATGGAAGAACAGCAATGGCTTGAGTTTCTGGAGGCAGTTTGCAAGGCACAGGATAGATTGTGTTGGCGCGTGGCCAAGTGGATAAGCCATCGGTCCAGTGATCTGAAGGTCACTGGTCCGAGCCTCAGCTGAGGCAACGTGTTGTGTCCTTGAGTAAGGCACAATAACACGTTGCTCTGCGACAACACCTGTGCCAAGCTGCTTGGGTCCTAGTGCCCTTCCCTTGGACAACATCGGTGGCGTGGAGAGGGGAAGGCTTGCAGCTTGGGCAACTGCCGGTCTCCCATACAACTCTGTCCTGACCTGCACCCCAGAAACCTTCCAAGGTGCAAATCCATGGTCTCACGAGACTAATGGATGCTTATATATGGATAGATACATCCCAAAGATGATGAAATATTCTTAAGGATGGATAAGGCAACAATGGTGACATGAAAGACAAAAGCAGACTAAAAGCAAAAGAGAGAGCATACAATATAGCAAAAAATAGTGGGAAGTTAGAGGATTTTTCAGATATATCAGAAGTAAAAGAGAGGCAAGAGTGGATATCGAACCACTGGAACATGACGCCGGAAAGGGGGACAGAGAAATGGTGGATGAACTTAAGAAGTATTTTGTGTCAATCTTCACTATGGAAGACACTAGCAGTATGCCAGAAACTTGAGAGTGTTAGGGGGCAGAGTGAGTGTCATTGCTATTACTAAGAAGAAGGTGCTTGGGAAGCTGAAAGGGCTGAAGGCAGGAATGTCACCTGGGCCAGATGGAATACACCCCATTTTCTGAAATAGCTGAAGAGATTGTGGAGGCATTAGTAATGATCTTTCAAGAATCACTAAATTCTAGAATGGTTCCGAAGAACTGGAAAATTACAGATGTCACTCTACTCTTTAAGAAGGGAGGGAGGCAGAAGAAAGGAAATTAAAGGCTAGTTATGCTGACCCCAGTGGTCGGGAAGATGTTGGAGTCCATTATTAAGAATGAGGTTTTGAGGTACTTGGAGGCACATGGTAAAGTAGGCCAAAGCCAGAATGGCTTACTTCATGGGAAGTCTATCTCAACAAATCTGTTGGAATTCTTTAAGGAAGTAACAGGCTGGATGGACAGAAGAGAGCCAGTGGATGAAATTTACTTGGATTTTCAGAGAACCTTTGACAAGGTACCACACATGAGTCTGTCTATAAGAGTCCATTTATAACAGGGGGTTGCATTGAAACCTATTGAATATTGAAAGGCCTGAATAGAGTAGGTGTAGAGAGGATGTTTCCTACAGTGTGTGGGTCTAGAACCAGAGGGCACACCTCAGAATAGGACATTCCTTTAGAACTGAGATGAAGAAGAAGTTGCTTTAGCCAGAGTGGGGCAAATCTGTGGAGTTCTTTGCCACGGACTACTGTGAAGGTCAAGTCATTGAGCATATTTAATGTGGAGGTTGATGAGTTCGTGTTTATTCGGGGCATCAAAGGTTACAGGGCGAAGGAGGGAGCATAGAATTGAGAGGGATAATAAAACTCTGCCATGGTGGAATGGTGGAGTAGACTAAATGGCCTAATTCTACCACTAGCCTTATGGTCTCATACTCTAATATGTCATACTAAATATGATCATGCACATTACCGGTAGATTCCTGTTTTCCACAATTATTTAATATCCGAAGGCCTGTGGTCATCAGCCTTGAATTCACTCAATGACTGACCGTCCACAGTCCTCTTGGACAGAAAGTTTCAGATTCACAAAGCTCTGTAAAAGACATTTTGTCACACCCCAGATATCAGAGGTCAGCCAGTGGTCATGAATCCATGCTCTCAATATCTAGACCGTCCAGTAAAGTCCGTACCCAGGCAATGCCTTTTGTTTGTGGGTATCCTTCTTAAATTGGAATGCAAATATATAGCTGAGAGTGGGAGGGACTGGGAAGGGAAGAGCGTATAGGGAAGGTTTTGCAAAGATAGAGAAAATAATTTGAATAGACATCAGGAAAGTTAATTTTCCCACCATGATAAATGTGTGCAACAGATTCAGAGTAAGATCCACATCAACTAATTTGTTCCAAACAAACCTAATAGGAGTTTGGTTAAGGCAAGGATTACAGCACCCAGGATACAAACTATGATCAAGTCTTCAGGAAGGAAACACAAAATCATCATGTTTTGCTTATTTTAAATCCAGAACCACAGGAGATGCAGAAACAAAGAGGCAGAATAGAACAAAGAGTACCACCATTTTGTCATTGTTGGCTATTTTGGAAAATTATTGGAAGATAGCAAAGCAGGATTGGCCTTGAGTTTCATTCAATTGTGTATAAGTTGTATTTATGAAGTGCAGAGATTTTGGCATGGTCGTCTATACAGAAGGAAAAGCTTCTTGGATGTACATGAAAGTTTTTTTCCTGCACATTTCTAAAACAGACAGTGACCAATCCAATGGCTCCCCTAAATATTTTTTTCTCTTTTGTTTAAATATATGTACTTCCTGCATTTTGAGCACTGAAAAGTCTTAGTTCAAATGGAATGAGATGTATAAGACCAAGGCAGCAAGGGTGTTTCAGATGTTAAGAAGCAAATTATAGACAACCCACAGCAGTTTTACCCTACAACCACAGTGTAACATATACTGTAGTTACATAGTAGAAGGCACTATGTCGCTCTCCAACAAATCTCTTATTTGTGCAAGGCAATTAAAGGTAATAAGGAAAATTGATCTTGAAGGAAATAGGTATTTGTCCAAAGAGTCCATCTTGTGGAACCAAATCTTTCTGGATGCATGTTGGCTAGGTATGGCAACTGCTCTGGCTGTGAATGCAAGAAACTATGGAGAGTTGTGCACACAGCTCAGTACATCACAGAAACCTCCCTCCACTTCATGACCTCTGTCTAAACTTCTTGCCGTCTTAGTAAAACAGCCGGCATAATCAAAATCTCTATCACCCCTCTCCCATCAGCCAGGACATACAAAAGCTTGAAACCATAAAGAACCATAGAAGCATCACAGCTCAGAAACAGGCCTTTTGGCCCTTCTTGGCTGTGCCGAACCATTTTTCTGCCTAGTCCCACTGACCTGCACCTGGACCATATCCCTCTCATCCACGTACCTGTCCAAGATTTTCTTAAATGTTAAAAGTGAGCCTGCATTTACCACTTCATCTGGCAGCTCATTCCACACTCCCACTACTCTCTATGTGAAGAAGTTTCCCCATAATGTTCCCTTTAAACTTTTCCCTTTTCACCCTTAACCCCTGTCCTCTGGTTTTTTTTCTCTGGAAAAAGACTGCTTGCATTCACTCTATCTATACCCATCATAATTTTATACACCTCTATCAAATCTCCCCTCATTCTTCTACGCTCCAGGGAATAAAGTCCTAACCTATTCAACCTTTCTCTGTAACTCAGTTTTTCAAGTCCTGGTAACATTCTTGTCAACCTTCTCTGCACTCTTTCAACCTTATTAATATTCTTCCTGTAATTAGGTGACCAAAACTGCACACAATATTCCAAATTCAGCCTCACCAATGCCTTATACATTCCAACTCTTATACTCAGTACTTTGACTAATAAAGGCCAATGTACCAAAAGCTCTCTTTACTACCCTATCTGTAACACCACTTTTCGGGAATTTTGTATCTGTACTCCCAGATCCCTTTGTTCTACTGCACTCCTCAGTGCTCAACCATTTATCTTGTATGCTCCACCTTGGTTTGTCCTTCCAAAGTGCAATACCTCACACTTGTCTGTATTAAACTCTACTGATCCCTGTGGCACACCACTATTCACAGGCCTCCACTCAGAGTAGCAATCCTCCACTACCACTCTCTGACTTCTCCCTTTGAGCCAAAGTCTAATCCAATTTACTACCTCACCACATATACCTAGTGACTGAATCTTCCTAACTAACCTCCCATGCGGGACCTTGTTAAAGGCCTTACTGAAGTCCATGTAGACAACATCCACTGCCTTCTTTTCATCCATTTTCCTTGTAACCTCTTCGAAAAACTCTAATAGATTTGTTAAACATGGCCTACCACACACAAAGCCATGTTGACTCTCCCTAATAAGTCCCTGTCTATCTAAATATTTGTAGATCCTATCTCTTTGAACTCTATTGAACTCCTTCCAATAATTTACCTACCGGCGACGTCAAATTTAGCAGCCTATAATTTCCCGGATTACTTTTAGAGCCTTTTTTAAATAACGGAACAACATAAGCTATTGTCCAATCCTTTGGCACCTCACCCATAGATACCGACATTTTAAATATATCTGCCAGGGTCCCTGCAATTTCAACACTAGTTTCCTTCAAGGTCCGAGGGAATACTCTGTCATGTCCTGGGGATTTATCTACTCTGATTTGCCTCAAGATAGCAAGCACCTCCTCCTCTTTAATCTGTATAGGTTCCATGACCACACTGCTTGTTTGCCTTATTTCCATTGACTCCATGCCAGCTTCTTTAGTAAATACAGATGCAAAAAAACCATTTTAAGATTCCTCCATTACTTTTGGTTCCATACATAGCCACTTGATCTTCAAGAGGACCAATTTTATCCCTTACTATCCTTTTGCTCTTAACATACCTGTAGAAGCTCTTAGGATTATCCTTCACCCTGACTGCCAAAGCAACCTCATGTCTTCTTTTAGCCCTCCTGATTTCTTTCTTAAGTATTTTCTTGCACTTTTTATACTCCTCAAGCACCTTATTTGCTCCTTGTTGCCTATACCTGTCATACATCTCACTCTTCTTCTATATCAGATTTCCAATATCCCTCGAAAACCAAGGTTCCTTATTCACTTTGTGTTTAATCCTGACAGGAACATACAAACTCAGCACTCTCAAAATTTCTCCTTTAGAGGCCTCCCAATTACCAACGACATCCTTGCCAGAGGACATGGGACATCTGTCTCATTCGACGCTTTTTAGATCCTTTCTCATTTCTTCAAATTTAGCCTTTTTCCAGTTTAGTGCCTCAACCCGAGGACCAGATCTATCTTTATGCATGACCAAGTTGATGGTGTTATGATCACTAGACCCAAAGTGTTCCCCTATACACATTTCCGTCACTTGTCCTAACTCATTTCCTAATAGATCTAATGTACATCAGGCTCAAGGATAGACTCTTGAATGGACCTCTCGTACAATGAGGTATACTCTTGATTTCACAGTCTACCTTGTTACTATAAAATGGACTCTTCACAATCTACCTCATTGTGATCTTGCACCATATTGTCTACCTGCACTGCACTTTCTCTGTAGCTGTCACACTTTATTCTGCTTTATCTTGTTCTGGCCCAGTGCACTGTGTGATGATTTGTTCTGAATGAACAGTATGCAAGACCATCTTTTTACTGTATCTTGGTACATGTGTCAATAATTCACCAATACCAATCCTTACCAGCAGAGCAATCTTCACTGGTGTAACCTTCGTTACAGATGCATTGACCATCAACACAGCGACCTCTTTCATTGCAGTTATTGGGACACGCCAGTTCTCCGCAGTCTATTCCTCTGTAATCAGAATCGCAGACACACTGCCCATTGACACAACGGCCGCGATTGTTGCAGTTGTTAGGACAGGACAGTTCGCTACAGTCCTCACCGGTGAAGTCCTGATCACAGACACACTGCCCATTGATGCAACGGCCATGGTCACTACAGTCATTTGGACAGGACAGTTGCCCACAGTCTTCGCCGGCGAAACCTTCGTCACAGATGCAGCGGCCGTTGACACATCGCCCGCGATCGTAGCAGTCATTGGGACAAGTCAGCTCAGTACAGTCTTCTCCTTTATAGCCCTCCTCGCAGATACACTGGCCACTGACACAGCGGCCACGGTTGTTGCAGTTGTTAGGACAGGACAGTTCGCCACAGTCCTCACCGGTGAAGCCGTGATCACAGACACACTGACCATTGAAGCAGATGCCACGGTCACTACAGTCATTTGGACAGGACAGTTGCCCACAGTCTTCGCCGGCGAAACCTTCGTCACAGATGCAGCGGCCGTTGACACATCGGCCGCGGTCGTGGCAACTGTTTGGACAAGCCAGTTCCCCGCAGTCTTCACCGGTGAAGCCTTCGTGGCAGATGCACTCTCCGTCAACACAGATGCCGTGATCGTTACAGTTGTTCAGACAGGCCAGCTGGCTGCAGTCCTCTCCCGTGTAGCCCTCGAGGCACACACATTGACCGTTGACACAAAGGCCACTGTCGCTACAGTTGTTCAGGCAGGCAACTTCTCCACAATCTTCACCCGTAAATCCCTCATCACAGTAACATACACCTTCGATGCATCGTCCGCGGTCGTAACAGTCTTTGGGGCAAATAATTTCTGAGCAGTCTGCATCAGCAAAGCCTTCATCGCAGATGCACTCACCGTCCACGCAGCGGCCGCGGTTATAGCAGTTATTGAGACAGGCCAGATCCTTGCAGTCTTCTCCTGTTAAACCTTCATCACAAACACACCTCCCATCAATGCACATTCCTTGACCGCTGCAGTTGTTCAGGCACAACTCCTGGCTACAGTCTTCTCCAGCATAACCTTCAAAGCAGGAACACACTCCGTTTATGCATCGTCCTTGATCACTGCAGTCGTTAGGGCAAGAACCGTCAATGCCACAGTCGTCCCCGGTGAAGCCGGCATCACACACACACTTGCCATCAATGCACGTGCCTCTGTCATTGCAGTTTTCTGGGCACTCAGGTTCACTGCAGTTCTCTCCCTTCCAGCCTGGGTTACATAAACAGCCACAGCTGTGTGTACTGTAGTTCCCGTGTGCCCCACAGAAAGGCTTTACATCGACACGGCCTAAACGAAGAAAAGAGCATGGTGTGACATGATTTTCATCAAGTTTGAAGTTGCAATTAAAGAACTTTTACCATTTAATTAATGATCTGAGCTACTTAATGAATAAAATATACAATTAATAACAAATTAGTAGAGGCTGAAATTAAATATCTACGTTTCAGCACATACACAGTTGCATATGTATTTTAGCATTTGTGAAATTTAATATACATGAGTAGTTCTTAGCACATATGCATTTTAGTATTTGTGAAATTAAATATACTATAGTAGTTTTTTATGAGTTTTTACAATGCAACAAAACAAAAAAAAACAATAAAAAAGTTTATACAGTGCAAAACAAACATATCAAAGTACAAATCATAACAATTAAGGAAAGTACCCATAGTAGAATCACGTAAAGTTAGTTACCACCCCGCCCTCCCACTACCCAACTCCAAGCCAGCCTTACAATAGATAAAAAAGTTAATCAGAACTACATCGCCACTGAGCTGTATTTATAAAAAGCTACATTGCCTACTATCTAAACTATAATATGTTTACAACTCTAGTAGTTTTAAGCATTGTTCGCAGATATATATGCATTGTAATTATTCAATGGTAACACTTGCCATTCTCTTACCCTTTCCTTGCTGTGCGCCATTCTCACAGCAACCTCCATTCACACATTGTTGCCGCAGTGACGACACATGACCTTCCAATGCCTCCAGCCTATTGAGCAGGTCGCGGATATCCGGCCCTGCTGCACAGCCACAGGCCTGCCGTGGGATGTTGATCCGGTGAGTGAAGACGATCTGGTTTTCGCCATCAGCCGTGTGCTCTATGTGTTGTTCGCTGGAGTCGGCTTTGGGCCTGGCAATGCCATCCGGGGACTCCAGGTCCACTGAACAAAGAGAGCCGAGGGGGACGTTGATGTTGTAGACGTGGTTGAAGTTAATGGGCTGTGTTCCAAATGGTAATGAGGCATTCTCTTCTTTTGGTGGTGGAATGTCTCTCTTCTGCCTAATTATTTTCTTAATAAGTCCACCATGGGTTTGTTCCAGCAAAATAGTTGTTATGACGCAAACTAAAGCATGCCACCGAAGCCCCATTTTGGTGGTTAGGAGTTTTCTTTTTGTGCACAGTCTGTTTGTTCTCCAATATTAAACACAGCGATAAAATATGTAAGCTTCAGTTCCTGCCTGATGCAATTTGCCTGCAAAAACATCAGATAGACAAGAGTGAAAGGACGTTCCAGCCAAATGCAACTTTTCCTTGACACATCTGAGAAAGTTTTTAATACATGATTATATTTTCAACCTTTCCGAGGCATTGAAATGAAGCAAAGAAATCCTTTCAATAAAGGTCAAACAAGTCTCCATTTAAATGATGCTAACTGGGAGGGAAATTGATCTCAAGTATTGATGAAGCTACAGCAATGACAGTCCCAATCTCCCCGTGACTAAAACTTTCTATGACCTCAATGTTATGGATTTCCAGTCTCAAATTAATTGCAAATACAGAAACCACAGGTGTGACAGAGATGCATTAATGTGTCACAGCAAAGCAGAGCGAAAATAAATAATGTGACAAGCATTGAGAAATCACTCTCTCCTCTCAGCCCTTAATCTGGTTGGCATGATGAATGGGTTACAAATTGAAAGAGCATCTGATATGGTTTTATTAGTAACCAAACAATGTAATTTGCCAACTTGGAGGTCTGAGGAAGATTTATCTTAAATTGCCAGTAAGTTAGTGCTGTATTGTTTTATATGTTGTTACATAAATTAACACTTGAGGACATAATCACAGGAGAAGTGGTTAGTCATTTGGGACTAAGTTAAGAATAACTTGTTCTGGGGATTGTGAATGCAAGAAGTTGTCTCCCCCAGACCCCGAGTCAGCTGAGGACACTCAGAGCTCAGTCACTGATGATGACAAAGGTGCAGATTGATGCAATTTTGATCAAAGGACAGGGAAGTTGAAATTGGAGATCAATTGTGATCTTCACCGAATGGCAGAGGAGGTTTCAGCAACTGAATAACTCTCCCCTGCTCCCGGCCAGTGTGTTTTTAAGATAGGGCTTCGATGTTTATTGCGCATTTAATAAATCGTAACAACATGCAGAAGTTAACTTTGATCTCCATTAGAACCTAGAGGCGCATTGAGATAAAGGAACTGGTGTGAGATTCCCCCCCGCCATCCCACGCTGCTGTGGCTTCACATGTTCTGAAGTACAGATGCAACCCATAGCGTCACCGTGAACCTTTTCATCCTCTTGCTTGGATCCGTAGGCATTAGTGACGTGTTATCAGCTCATCCAGAGTCATGCAATGATAGGGCATGAAGCAGACTCGTCAGCACAGACCATCAACCACCTATTTATACTAATTCCGTATTAATCCCACTTCTGTTCCCCCTACACTCCCATCCGCTCCCCCACATTCTACCACTCACCAGACACTAGGGGTAAGCGCGAGTGTTTAAGGCAGATGAAGATCAGTATTGTGAGGCTGAATCACTGAAGGCTCTGAGAAATAGGTACAGAAGAGAAGTCAGGGCCAGTATAGACCAGCTGTGGAGTCAGCCAGAGTCACTCTGGTTCCTACTTCCTCATGTCCGTGTGCAGTCTTGGAGGGTGCTACTGAGGTAGAAACACCTCGAAGCCAATTTCCACTCAGCCAGCTCCCCACAAGTGGCAAAGTGATCCTGTTTGGATGGAAAGCACAGCCAGAGCAAGGGGTGCGGGAGACCAGTGGTGTCGATGTGCCTGGTCCTCAGCTACACAGGCTGATGAAGCTCTCACACTGAACGTGTCTCTGAGAACGTTCTTTAGAACCAATACACACCTGTGCACACTGTAATAAAAACGGAAATGACCTTTATCCAACAAAAACACATGCATATTAAAGAACGATTTGAAGCAATTTGAGTGTGTCCCAGTGTCACTACACCTGGATAGGGTGTGTCCCAGTGTCACTACACCTGGACAGTGTGTATCCCAGTGTCACTACACCTGGACAGTGTGTGTCCCAGTGTCACTACACCTAGACAGTATGTGCCCCAGTGTCACTACACCTGGACAATGTGTATCCCAGTGTCACTACACCTAGACAGTGTGTGTCCCAGTGTCACTACACCTGGACATTGTGTATCCCAGTGTCACTACACCTGGACATTGTGTATTCCAGTGTCACTACACCTGGACAATGTGTGCCCCAGTATCACTACACCTGGACATTGTGTATCCCAGTGTCATTACACCTAGACAGTGTGTATCCCAGTGTCACTACACCTGGACATTGTGTATTCCAGTGTCACTACACCTAGACATTATGTGCCCCAGTGTCACTACACCTGGACAGTGTGTATCCCAGTGTCACTACACCTGGACAGTGTGTACCCCAGTGTCACTACATCTGGGCAGTGTGTGCCCCAGTGTCACTACACCTGGACTGTGTGTGTCCCAGTGTCACTACACCTGGACATTGTGTATTCCAGTGTCACTACACCTGGACAGTGTCTATCCCAGTGTCACTACACCTGGACAGGGTGTGTCCCAGTAACACTCCACCTGGAGTGTTTATCTCCATATCACTATATCTGGACCGGTTGTATCCTAGTAACTCTACACCTGGACCGGGTGTGTCCCAGTGTCACTACACCTGGACATTGTGTGTCCCAAAGATTCAAGGATTCAAAGTTTAAGGTACTTTTATTGTCAAAGTATGTATGCAGTATACAGTCCTCAGATTTGTCTTCCCACAGACGGTCATGAAACAAAGAAAACCATGGAACCTGTTCAAAGAAAAACATCTCACCCAACGTGCAAAAAAAGAACAAATTGGGCAAAGAACAAAAAATGAGTTAATAATACACAGAATTTTAAGCATCGAACTGTAGAGTCCTTGAAACAGCTGAGGAACGTCCAGTTTAATTCAATATAGCACTGTGTCATTTGTTGACTGCAGGCCGCAGAGCAGTCCTCCTTGTTCAAATCACATAAGCAGTAACCCAGAAACACAAACTGTGCCAATCAAACATTGATTACGAATGAAGACTCCTGCACCTTCCTCAGACCACAGTCAACAAGAGGGGTAGGGAGACCAGTCTACCGCAGGCAGACAGCACTGAACGCTTACTTGCCTTCTGATCTCGGCCTTGTTGATTTCAATCTTCCTTGATGTATTAATCTGCACGTTGGTGGAGAATTGGAGCTGAATGTGATCTAGCACGACATGCACTTCATTCCCAACCTTGCTCTCAACCGCACTGAATGCTCTTGGAGACGGCAAAACCACCAGTGGGCCCAAAGACATGTGATCAAAATGTAAATTACAGGCTCCAATCGCATGCAGATTAGTAGTCGGAGTATTACTGAAAAGAAGAAGCGGTTTCGTGGACTGTCTTCAGGGCGTCGCCGTTAGTCACATCGATTGTTGGCGCCATCTTACTCAAAGTCACTATCACTAAACGCAGTATCACTAAACCTCAATAGATCACTACACCCACAACCAGACAGTTATACTGAGCATGATTACACCTAGACAGTGTGTACACTTACCTCCGAAATGGCCTCAACTGCTGACAGATCTAGGCAGATCCTAGAGGAAGGTTATCCCCAAACTGTATTAGTGGTGTTGACTGAGGGAGCTACATGTACACTGGAATATCTCACCTGTACCTTGAGCCCATCTCTTGGAATCTTCTTCATTAGATACTCAGAAAGTGGAGTCCATAGTCTGAGTATTTCATCCAAAAGGCTGCAGCCCTGTGCAGAACCTCAGTTCCACCCTCGATTAAAATCAAATATAATTTCTATGGTCACTTGGCTTGACCGGAAAATATTACTGAGGAATATAGACATAAGCCAGTTGTAGAACTGGTGAGGACTTCTGGAGAATGATCAAGGGCCGTTGCTTAAGAATAAAGGATCACATGATAAAGACAAAGATGAGGTGAAATGATTCCTTTCAGATGACTTGAGCCTTGTAAGTCTTTTCCTCAAAATGTTTTATGAATATATTTAAAGGTATATAACATGGCATCTATCTATCTGGAGGTTCAAAGTAAACTTATTTGCTATATACTACCTTGAGATTTATTTTCTTGCGGGCATTCACAGGAGAACAGAGAAATACAACAGAATCAATGAAAAACTGTCGCAAAGACTGTCAAAAACCAATGTGGAACAGAAGACAAACAAACAAATAAATAAATAATACAGAAAGCATGAGTTGTTGAGTCCTTGATAGTGAGTCTTTAGGTTGTAGAATCAGTTCAGAGTTGAGGTGAGTGAAGCTATTCACGTTTGCCCAGGAGCCTGTTGGTTAAAGGGTAATAACTGTTCCTGAACCTGGTAGTGTGGGACCTGAGGCTCCTGTTCTTCCTTTCAATGGCTGAAGAGAGCACGGCCTGGATGGTTGGGGTGTGGGTGCTATTTTCTTGTGGCAACCGGTGATGCGTCCATGACTTTTTGCAGAACTTTCCGTTCTTGGGCACCGGTGTTTCCATACCAGGTTGTGATGCAACCAGTCACTGTGCTGTCCATCTATAGAAGTTCGTCAAAGCTTTAGGTGACATGCTGCAGCTGCGCTGATTTCTATGAAGGCAGAGGCCCTTTGTACTCACATACTTGCTGACCCCTGGACACATCCTCTAATATGATGAACACCAAGGAATTTAATGTTACTGACCCTTTCCATCTCCTGTCGCCTAATGAGGACTGTTCCATGAAGCTCCTCTTTACTTCTCCTGTAGTCAGTAATCAGCTGCTTGGTTTTGCTGACAATGAGTGAAAGGTTGTTGCTAAGGTACCACTCAACTCGATTTTCAATCACCCTCCAACGTGCCAATTTGCTACTACTTTTGATTCAGCCAACAACAGTGGTATTATCAGCAAATTGAAATTTGATATTGGAGCTGTACTTAGCTACACAGTCATAAGTAACTTTAAAACAAGCAGAGCAAGGGCTAAGCACACAGCCATGTGATGCTCCTGTGCTGAGGGTGAACGTGGAGGAGATTGATTGGGGTCTGCAAGTGGGAAAATTGAGGATCCAGTTGCACAAGGAGGTAACAAGGCCTAGGTTGTGTGGAGTTCTTTGATTAGTTTTGAGGGGATGATAGTGTTGAATGCTGAGCTGTAGTCAATAAAGAGTGTCCAGATCATGGTCCAGATGACCCAGAGCTGAGTCAAGAGCCAATGAAATAGCATCTGCTGTTGACCTGTTGTGAAGGCAGGCAAATTGAAGAGGATCCAAGTCACTCCCCAGGCAGGAGAAGATATGCTTCATGACCAGCCTCTCAAAAGCCTTCACCGCAATGGATGTGAGTGCTACCGGACAATAGTCATTGAGGCAGGTTGCCACAGAGTTGGAATGATCCTTGGCTAGCAAGGGGTCAGAGGTTACCAGGGTTAGTTATAAATATAGCGTGGAGCTTACAGTCAGCTGTGATCTTATGGTGGTATGGTTTCGAGATAGCTCCTCCTACTCTGAGTTTGTATGTTTCTCTGAATGGTCTTATTCCAAAAAAAGTGGTATAATCCCATAGAATAGAGAGCCCTTTAAAATAACAACCCATTAAAGTACTATATACAATAAAGAATGGTCATTACATTTAACTGAACAATTTAAATACATTGCTTGCCAATTAATAATTTTCCGATTGCATTGAATTGGTTATAACACACTGCTGCTTTCTCACCTGCAAACTTTCATGCAGATTTTGATTCAATGAACCATTGCATAGACTTTCAGCCCTGTTTCCAAGACACACTTAACAGGCACATAAACTGGCAGCAATCTTAAAATGGGTGCATCAATGGCCATTCCTGAA
Source organism: Hypanus sabinus (assembly GCF_030144855.1). Lineage (NCBI taxonomy): Eukaryota > Metazoa > Chordata > Chondrichthyes > Myliobatiformes > Dasyatidae > Hypanus > Hypanus sabinus. The sequence continues at coordinate 60,153,710 of NC_082723.1, read as the reverse complement.
ATAACCTTGACAAAATTTATGAGGGAATTTTATGGGAAAATTCCAAATGCAAATACTAAGATTAAATCTTCCTAAAACACGAAACGTCAGTAAACTTGTCATAAAAGTCTGAACAGTTGGACCTTGAAGTTCCTTCTTCCACAATGTCACCTTTTCACAGTGGTTTAATTATTAATGTGCAGTAAACGATTCTGGGTATGTACTTCTGTCTGCAAATTTGGCAGCAGATGGCTGAATTTTACACATGTGCAAAAGACAGAAGAATTTTAATTGGAAACAGAATTACTCATTGCCCAAGCTAATATTGTACTTGAAGTGATGCAAGAGTGAAGTGAAATTCATTCCTTTAAGCATAGTTTTGCACAGTGAACAAGGTTTGAATTGTAAAGAAATAGTGTGAACTTGTCTGCTGTTTTATGGTGACATAGAGTATATGTCCACATTATCTATTTTAACCCTACAACCACAACACAGTAAGTTCCCCAGACATAAGTGTTGCTGTGGAGTCTGACACAAGTGATAGTGTAGAGTCAGACACAATCTCTGGTGGTGAAGAACCTGCTTAGAACCAGGCACAAGGAGTGGTGAGGAATGAGGCACAAACTCAATTTTATTAAGCGAAAGCTATCAGTCATTTGCATATGGACATTAAAAATTGTCTGTGCAAATGAAAATATGTACATCTTTCCTCAATCTGCAGTAGTCCCTAACCCAAGGTAAAGACTTAATCCCCTTACTTTTTTAAATTTAGCTTATTTGTTGGTTTCTGTTATTTTTAAAAAGGTTGGTGATTTTTTTCAGGAGACAAGATGGCTGGACTTCCTGCCAGCTTTGTCCTTTTATTTAAATACAAGCAAGAAAATCAAATACCAAAAGGCTGCATTGGAGTCGTCATCCAATTACAGATCCAGATCTTTACAGTGCTACAATATACAGTAATACATTTCTGTCATTGATGCACCATCAATAACTCTCGGAGATGGGAGACGAACGATAGGTTTTTATTAGCAGCAAAATGGAGCACAGCATCTTGGAGACTGAGGGGGGAAGCAGTGCCTCCAATCGCCTTTATACAGGGGTCTGTGGGAGGAGCCACAGGAGCAGTCAGCAGAGGGGCGTGTCCAGACAGGTATACATAGTTTACCACAGTCATACCATTGTTGGTCTTTGTTTTAACTACTGTTCCCATCCCCATCACACCCCACACTTTGCTCTGTTTTCACTGGTTGAGTTATGCAGCATTTCGTTGGATTTAGAACACCTACAGTTACATGTTCTGATTATCTTTTCTTAGCCCAGACTCCTTCCGAATTCATTTGGATGAATTTCATCTTTCACTCAAACGTATAGAGACACGAGCACATTTTCCAGGTTAAGACTGTACGACAAGGCGTTGCTCGAGTGCTGTGTTATTGAAGGTTGCATCTTATTGGTGAGGTGTTAAGGTGAAATTATACCGACTTTATAGAGGAAACAATCTCAAACAGCAGAGAAGTTTTCATGATACCTCTGTCAATAGTAATCTGTCAACAATCCAGTCATTAATTCCTGGATATCTGTAGGTCATTGCTATGCATAGTTTCTTTCTAATTGGGTCTCTTGTTCATTTCCTCCATTGATGCTGCCTGGCATGCTAAATTCCAAAAGCATTACATATTTGTTGCTCAAGACCTCTACCATCTATAGAATCCCTGGTGTTTTACATTTTCTAAAACGTTGGCACACTTTAAGCACCACGGTTAGCACAATGCTATTACAGCTTGGGTTGTTAGAGTTTGAAGTTCAATCCCAGCATTCTCCTGAAGGTTTTTTTATGTCCTCCCTGTGGATTTTCTCCAGGAGTTCCAGTTTCCTCCCACAGTCCAAAACCCTACTGGATAGGAGGTGGATTCGTCATTGTAAATTTTCCTCTGATTAGGCTAGGGTTAAATCAGGGCTTGCCGGCTGGTGCTGTTATAAGGGCATGTTCTGCATTAACCCTAAACAAAATAACCTGCTGCAAAGCCCCATGCGAGGCCCTCCTGTCGTGAAAGCCACCAGCTAAAAGACTTTTCTGTTTCGGGAGTGCTGGCTCAAGCCATTTAACTGCCTTTCTCTGATAATAGGCAATCTGAAGTTTGCCGTGGCCAGTTTACGTACTGGGTCAATGGAGCATATGTCTTAAAGAGAATGAATCTGATGTTTTCTGGCTCCTCACCTGCATCAAAGAGTGAGGTGCTGAAGTTATATAATGCTCAAAAAACAGTGAGTTCTTCATACAGATCTGATAGTTTGCCACAACTGAATAAAGTCTAGCTGACTAGATCATTTGTTCTTTCTCTAAGCACTTAACTACCATAACTGGCTAGATAACTAAGATAACATTTTAGGATGATAACAATTCTTCAATACTCATTGAGCTGAAACAATAACTCTATTTCCCTTTCCATGTGTGCTGTCTAACCTACTGTGTGTTACCAGCATTTCCAGTTTTTATTTCAGATTTCAAGCATCTGCAAGGTTTTCTGCTAGTTTCGCACCTGATCTGCACATAAGTGTCATAATTCCAGGGTTTCCATCACATGGTTTGGATACTGCATTGTGGGAACGCTGTATCTGTATTGAGTGGATCATGATTTTACTCAGGAGTAAACATCCACTTGTCTGCTCGGTTGGAACTGATTATCACTCTCAGCTAGTAGATTGTTACATAAGAACAGCTAAAGCGGAAATTGATTGAACATGTTCAAAATCTAGAGCTCTGAGCTGACTTCTGCTCAACGAGCTGAGGATTTTTGTTCATATCAAGCTTATAACTCCTTATTCACTTTTATTTGATTAAGTCAGAATCAGATTTATTACCACGGGCATATGTTGTGAAATTTGTTGTTTTCTGGCACAAGTTCCAGACATTAAATTTACAAAATAAATAAGTTACAAATTAAATAAATAGTGCAAGGGATGAATAATGAGGTAGTGTTCATGGGTTCGTAGACTGTTCAGAAATCTGATGGTGGAGAGGCAAAGGTTGTTGCTGAAACATTAAGTGTAGTCTTCAGGCTCCTGTACCTTCTCCCCAATTGTAGTAATGAGATCCTTAGTGATGGACATCACCTTCTTGAGGCACCACTTCTTGAAGATGTTCTCAATGGCAGGGAGGGTTGCATCCATGATGAAACTGGCTGAACCTACAGCCTTTTGCAGCCTATTGCTTATATTAATATTTAGAATTAAATTAGGATGGACTTGATCTGTTTTGAAAATAATGCAGTATTGATTGGAACTGCTCTTCTTCCAATTTTTCGATGTGGTGGGACCTATGCAGCCTCTGTGCCAACAATACAACTTACGGAGAGGCATAGAGTCATAGAACACTACAGCACAGAAACAAGCCATCCGGCCCATTTAGTCTGTGTTGAACCATTAATCTGCCTAGTCCCATCAACCAGCACCCAGAACGTGGGCCTCCATACCCTTTCCATCCATGTACCTATCCAAATGTTGAAATCAACCCCACATTCACCAGCTTGTTCCACACTCTGACTGAAGAAGTTCCGGCTCATGTTCCCCTTAACATTTCACTGTTCACCCTTAACACACGACCTCCTGTTGTAGTTTCACCCAACCCCAGTGGAACAAGCCTGAACACCTTTACCCTATCTAAACACCTCTTAATTTTGTATACCTCTATCAAATCTCCCCTACACCTTCTGCATTCCAGGGAATAAAGTCTGAACCTATTCAACCTTTCCCCTATAACTCACGTCCTCAAATGCTGAAGTTTAAAACATGCTAGTTGCATCTCACAAAGTTACGTTTTAGGCATGGACTCTTCAGATTGTTCACCACCCTCTGGACAAAGAAATTCCTCCTCATTGATGAAATGTTGAAATGCACTAATACTTATACACAGCTAATAAATAGCAAAAGTGTATACTTGAAGTAAAGTACGGGAGATTGAAAATAAGAGATGTTACTGATCAGAAAATGTCAGAACAGTCAAAGGGCAGTGACAATTTCATTATGGATACATGACAACAATAACTGTAATATAATACATTCTTTCTTCAAAGAATGAATTATATTTGAATGGCATATCTTTTCCTGGCTGCATTGCCACCTCTATCATTATAGTTGTCCCAGTTTCCTTTTGAACTGTTGTAGAAAATTGAATGAGAACATAGAGAAGAGAAATACCATTTACATAGCTTTCAATTTGTTGACCCATCAGAGTGATATCAAATTAACTCTTTAAACAAACAATATTGCTATTCAGAATGATTAGCAGAAAGTATATAAATGTTTTATTTTTCAGTTATGAGGACTGAATAATGAATAATGGGATGTTATAAGATTTATTAAAGATATGAGCTTGGATTTATGGTCAAGGGCAAAAGAAGCTTGGGTCCCTGAACATTAGTGCATTAGTTATGTGAGTAAAATTACAGAGGAGAAGAGGAAAATGATGAATTGTAACTCCCTTTAATTATAAATAGAAGCTCAAAGTCAGAAATTGTAAAAGCCACCTTTGAAGCCTACTAATTAATGTCAATGGGTCCTCGGGCAAAGCCAACAGTGACTTACTTCAAAGACGTTGACAATTGCCTTTGCTGTTTTGAATTAAGCAGATCAAGGAGTAATTTAGCAATTAGACAGTTTATTCAGGACAGATAAAACATTACATCAACCAGGCAGTTGATATATGAAAGTTTTTTCACTTGGAGCATTCTCATTTCAACTTGTCCTAACACATGCAGGTGTTAGAGCCTATGGCCAGATATCTCCTGTTGCCAGAGCTGATTTACTGCCCTTCTCTTGCTTGTCAGTCTGTTCCCCATTTCTTCATGGAAGTCATGCAAAGTTCTCATCTCACCCCACCTGCTCTCCCCATGACTTCAGTTTGAGCTTAGAAGAGAGCTTCTTTTCCATGGCTAGTTACAGCACGGTTGCTGGGTGAATGTCCTACAGTTCGAAAGGAAACTGGGACAACTACAATGATAGAGGTGGCAATGCAGCCAAGAGAAGATATGCCATTCAAATATAATTCATTCTTTGAAGAAAGAATGTATTATATTACAGTTATTGTTGTCATGTAGCCATAATGAAATTGTCACTGCTCATTGACTGTTCTGACATTTTCTGATTAGTAACATCTCTTATTTTCAATCTCCCGTACTTTACTTCAAGTATTCACTTTTGCTATTTATTAGCTGTGTATGAGTAACATTTCATCAATGAGGAAGAATTTCTTTATCCAGAGAGTGGTGAATCTGTGGAATCCATTGCCACAGGCAGCGGTGGAGGCCAAGTCATTGGATATACTTAAAGCAGAGTTTGACAGTTTCTTGATTAGTAAGGGTATCAAAGGGTATGGGGAGAAGGCAGGAGAATGTAGTTGAGAGGGAAAGCAAATCAGCCATGATTGAATTGTAGAGCAGACTCAATGAGCCAAATGGCCTAATTCTACTCCCATGTCCTATGGTCTTATGGTCTTACCATTCTCTGCATCCAATACCTATCTCTGACATTTCCACCGCCCTATACTTTCCTTCAATCACCTTAAAGTTATGGGCTTGCATATTAGTCATGAACAACCTGGGAAAAAAAGGTGCTGGCTGTCCTCTCTATCTATGTCCCTTATGATCTTATACACATCCATCAAGTTGCCTCTCATCCTCCTTTGAGAAGAGAGGAGAATGTAGGGGTTGAAAGGCTCTTGATTAATCAGGGCTTCAAATGTTATGCGGAGAATGCAGAAGAATGGATTGAGAGGAATAATAAATCAGCCATGATTGAATGGCACAACAGACTTGATAGGCTGAATGGCCTAATTCTGCTCCTATGTCTTATGGTCTTAAGCAACTGCTGACTTAGACACTAAAGTGGCTTCCTCCATTCTGATTTCCTTACAACATGCCAGTTCTCACAGAATGTGCTCCAGCAGAGAAAGCATATGGTAACTGCAGGGAATGATCAGTGTGTCTCTATTCAAAATTCTGTAGCCATTTACTGTAATGTGATTGCAAACACGTCTTTGCCAATATCCACTTTATTATTAACTAGGCTTTTTTCACTCCATAAAATTCTCCTCCATTTATTATTAAGCTATTGGGAACATGACCATGAGGAGCTCATTGCCAACCGGGTATCTTTCATTTGTGATATTCCCATTCATATATAATTAATCTATTGAGGAAAGCTTAGAGTTTCATGGGATTAAATTGCACGCTAACTTTATAAGCATTTAGAACATCAGTGAAATTCAAATCACATTAATGAAATGCCCTATTCTGACATGTTAGAAAAGAGGAGCTAAGTCTTTGTTAAAATGTTGACCAATGGATCCAAATCTGAATGAGTCCTTATCACACAAAGATTGGGGTTTATTTTGTAGCAAAGCAACCGTTCAGCTTCCCAGAAGACATTTGAGGGAGTGAGGAGATTTTCCAAGTCTCCATGAAGTAATACCAATATTTGGAAGTAAAATTATCATGTGAAATATTACCGGGCAGGAAGTTATTTAAAGTTTAAAGTACATTTATTATCAAAATACATTTATGTTACCATATACTGCTTTGAGATTCATTTTCTCACAGGCATTTACTGGAAAAGAGATACAATAGAATTTAATAAAAACTATATATATATATATATATATATATATAAATGAAGACTAACAACCAATGTGTAAAAGAAAACAAACTGTGCAAATAAAACAAAATACTGAGAACATGAGTTGTAAAGAGTCTACTTAGTCCTCTATGAGTATTTATTGAAAGAGCTATCCAATTATTCCCATTCAAGACTTACTTACTTACCCCTGTTATGCTGCTAGTGTTTAGGACAACTATGCAGGTCCTCCACCTCTATCTGTCCATGGTCTTGGTCTTGGTGGTGCTTAGAGCTTCCTTCATTGTGCCAGAAGCTCCCTCAAAGTTTTTACTGCTGTCGGCTGTACAAGTCCAGGGTGGAGACTCAGGAATACCATTGCATGCAGTAGTAGACAGATACTTCTGTAACCCTCTCACCGAGGTTTGTAAAAAACTTGGCTTGTCAGCTAACTCTGGTTACGTGACTCAGCATTGAATGGGTTACAGGGAGAAGGCCACCTTCAATAAGCAACATGTGTCTAGGATCGGTATAATTTGGATTCAACCAAACAGGAAAGTTAGAATATTCCGATGATGGAATGAGAGTCATGGTAAATGCAAATTTATCATTCACCAGGAAATAACAGACCTTATACCAGCATAAAATTTAAGTGGGAGTATATTTACAAATACTTCAACTTTAACAAACAGTTCATAGAAAAAGAAAAGGAAAGGGGCCTATTACAGTTAAACAATTGTAAATGTGCACCTGCTTTACTCACGGTGCTGAACCCATGTCACCAGTTTGAACTTCCCTTGAAGAATGTTACAAACAAACTGGCTAACTCGGAACTACTGGCATGTCCTCCTTAGACTCATTCATCTGCACAAAGCACTCCTTGCAATAGTGCCCCCCCCCCCCTTTCAGGTGGGATCCTCCAAGCATCTTCCATTGGGCGTTTCTCCACACCTCCATCTCTTTCACTCCCCCCCAACCAAAGAGATAAACCCAGAGCACTGCCCCTCAGAAACCTGATCCCGCCCATCTCTCTCGAATGTTGCATGACATCCCGTTGGACAGAACGTTACCAAAACAAACCCAATTGGCTGACATACATTCCCAAGTTGAGCAAATGGCTCCTTATCTTAGCTGAAGTCAAGACACTAGTCTATGAAGCTTAACTAACAGAACACATAGTGTTTTCAGAAAAACACTGCTAAAATAAAATAGCTAACAGCATAGCAGCAGAAATACAATAAAACATGTCTTTACCCAGGGCAATACTGTTGCTGTTTCTGTAACAGTTTTGTTTGACCAGTCAGTGTTGTTAGCCCTGAGATGAACTCCATAACCTGGAGTCTGGCCTCTACCCTTTGACCTGTTTGGCATGGGTGACCCTAGCATAGCTCTCCGGGTCATTGAGGCACTCAGGCCTCCAAACCACAACAAGGTTGTGGTCCTCTTGGAGGTTCCATTCTAGAGCTTAATGTTAAAACAAGCCCTCATTTTTGCCACAATTTAAAATCACAGAGAAAGTTAGAAAATCAACATGGTCAAAGTTCTTTAAAAGAAAATGCTATGGGTTGCATTATGATTCTGGAGCTGTGGTCATCCAAAGTAGATTTGTTCATTTCCCTTCTAAGGCTACTTTTACTCTTAAATAAATGTGGTACTTTGTACATGCAAGTCCCCATAGTTTGCTGATTAATCCCACTTTCTTTATGTTCAGGGTTATGACTATATGGGGTCCAAAATTTTGAACCTGGCTACGAAGGGCCAACAGGTCATCTAAACCTGCAGTACATCAGCAGAATGGAATCAGTTAAACCAATGAAAGAGCTAGCGAGGACTAGGCCCCAAGCTGCAGTGTTGCCTGTTTACAGCCACACAGGAGGAGGACGTTGGAGTCACTCCACTGGAGTACCAGGGTAGTGGAGCATTGCAACCAAACTGGGGATTGTGCTGCCCCCCAGTGTTCACTCAGCAAAAAAAAAACAAGATTGCAGATGCTGCAATATTCACACTTGCTGAATGAGATTTGACTGATTTTACTTGAGTACTGAGGTATAACTACTGCTGAACAATATCCCTGCTCTTAAGAAATCATTTTATATATGTGTTGCCATTTTATCAGATTAAGATTTTGACAGTTTAAAACTAATGAAAACAATTCTCTATAGAGCATTTATGTACTATTATTCATAACCATATACATAGCTGTTTCTTAATCGTGCTTTTACAATTTTGAAAAAAGTTAAAGCAATTAAATTCTGCTTGTTTTCTAATTTGATGTACATTTGACTTCTTCAATGTGGACTGTAGACTTCGGGAGGAGGAAATCAGACGTCCATGAGTCAGTCCTCATCAGAGGAGTAGAGGCCGAGAGGGTCAGTACTTCAAATTCCTGCGTTTCACTATCTCAGAGGACTTGACCGAGACCATCATATAAATGTAATTGCAAAGAAAGCACAACTACACCTCTACTTCCTTAGGCGTCTGCGGAGATTCCGCATGTCATCAAAAACCTTGCAAAGCGTTTTGACTGTCTACACAGTGGAAAATCCTACAAAATGTAGTAGAATCTGCCCCAGTACATCATGGGTAAATCCCTCCCAACCATTGAGCAAATCTACATGAAATGTTGTCATGGAAAAGCAGAATACATCATCAAACCCTCTCAGCACCCAGGCTGTACTCTTTTCTTGAAGCTGCCATCAGGTAGAAAGTACAGGTGCCTTAGGACTTTCACCACCAGGTTCAAGAACAGTTACTAACCCTCAACCCACCCACCCCCACCCCCCCCCCCCCGAACCCCAAGGCAAGTGCCTCATGGCTTGGAATATCACAAATGGAAAAAACTACACTATGCCGGTTTTCTTTGAAATCAGTGACATCTGCCATCCCTGGTAGTGCTGACTGAAAATGTATCTTGCTATAGAAATATTTAAATACTGTACCAGACCTTTATCATGTTGACAGATAAAGTTTAGACTGGGATGTTGAGTACTGGTTGCTTGTTAAAGCAATTTAGAATATAAACAAGTCATCGGTGTTGCACTGGTGTCTGTGTACATGGACAATGGGCAGTTTTTCATTTTGTTCCAACTTACTTTGTAAACTCCACGTTAACTGTGCAAAAAGCTTCCCTCTTACAGAGACCAGACATTCCTCCTTCCATTATTACATTATTAAATTTGTAAGAGGAAAGAAATGCCTGAAGTGATAAATGTTTGGCAGAGCAATAAGTCGAGATGGTTGAAATGTCCCACTCATCAGCTTATCCCTCTGGGGTGACACAGAGACGTGCATATGTGGTGCATCAACTGCACTTCAAATCCACTACATCAGGCTTTATTAAAGCATTGTTTCCTCATCTGAAGCAAGAAAACCAAATCTAATAAACACAGTTTATGGAGCAGGAGGAAAAGGTGTCTATTTCAAACAATTAAAAATAAAAGTTTAACAGTTCAATGAAAACTCTCCAGCAGTGTCATTTGCTGTCTATGAATAAAATTGTTGGTAAAACCTACAGTTTGTCGTGCATTTGTTTCCAAGGATAACCCTAATGTGGTTTCATGCAGTGCTAAATTTACTTAATATTATATTTTCCACTACTCTTCCCCGCCCCCCAGCATTTAGTGCATCAACTTTCCATGAGCGTGATCTGCAGATCACTCAAGGACAGCTCTTCTTTCCCACTGCACTACGGCCAGACTGCTTACTGATATGTGAGGATACACTGCTGGGAACTCACCTTGCACCTTTGGAGAAGCTTTTCTTTGCTGCTCCATTACGCCTTCTGCTGAAGATTTCTTTGACACAGAAGTGAGCAAAACAAGACAGGCTTGCCCCTCTGAGGCTCCAGCCACACCTTGGATAGAATGAATCACAATTGTAAACGCCCCAGTGTGGGGAGTAGCCCAGTGCAGAAGGACAGAGTAGAAGGGCCTAGCCTGAGGAAGTTGGGGAATGAATAATCACACAGATTTCCATTGAATCATTCCCTGGAAACTATCGGAGGTTGGAAATGATATTTGTCACACCCGTTAACCTGCTAATGTGACACAGTATTTTCCTTTGGGATCAAGGAAGTATCTATCGCACTTTTCACATTCCCTGTGGTACTGCCATGTTCTCGAACCCTAATCTTTTCTCTCCTTTATCGTCATTACAGCATTTCCTTCTGAACTACTTAATTTTCACTGTTACCATATGCACCATTCTGTTACTTTTGCACTCAGCACTGCGTTTGCTCTTGTATTTTAAATTGCATGTATGTTAATTTTTTTTTACTCCAACACTAATCAAAAGAAAAACATGGAGCTGGGGATAATGTGTCTAACTTCATTTTTACTTTAATGAGGCTACCTCGAAGGATACAGTGGTATAATGACGTATGTCATTCATGTACTTTTACATATAACCTGTTATGAATTATGTAAAGAACAAAGAGATCTTAATCAAACATTTACAATATTACTCAAGTATTACTGGCATATTAAATACATAAGACTTAGCCACATACACAGTATACTATACAACTGCAATGTAGACATCCATAGCATAGTAAATTTTAAATTGTTCCATTCACGCCTAAAGACTTAATCACTGTGGAGGATTTCTTCCTCTTGTGGAATAACATCTTTCATGACAAGCTGGGGGGAGGGTCACTCTGTTGTCAGGTGAGTCTTGTGGTTGTGAAACATTCTCAGGTTCCAGGGGTCTCCTCCTTAGTGGTTGTAGAAGTTGACTCCAGGAGTGAAACATCGAACTTCCTTTTTTGAGGAACCTTCGATATGTCTCAGCTGTTTGTCCTGCTTATTACTTCTGAGACTGGGTTGGAAGAGATCCAAGCATGAAAGTAAAGGATGATCCTGGAACAGCATTGTTGGTGAGTTGTTGGGCTCCACTCAACCTTGGAAAGAATTCCTTCAGCCTCTGTGTAATCCAGCTCACTGGCTACTTTATCATGGATAGCATAAGGAACCAGATGAGCTTTGAAAAACTTGGGTTTCATTTAACATTATTTTACCCATGATATGTTTAAATTTTCTAATGCCATCCTTGAACACTGCTGTGGCATCATCCAGTACCTTTCTTAATTTGCTTTCAGTTGACTCTGTCACAGGGAATGTGGCGTACAAATGGTGGATGGATCTCCAATCAAGGTGTACTCATCTCAGCCAATCACTTCTTCACAATGCTGGCCCTCCTATTTTTAACCACATATTTCACTGTCATGAATGTAATTTCCACAGGAGTTATCTTTTCTCCAATATAAGTTCTTAGTTGGATATCTGTGGGCTTCATTTTAATATCTTTGAAATACCACTCAAACTCATTTTGTGCAATGAGCAAAACAGCCACGCCAGTGTCCAATTCCACTTTAATTAATTTGCTTTTTCACTCCTAGCGTAAGCCATATTGCTTATCTATTGTTAGTTTTCACATAGTAAATCTCAAGGCTACGCAGTCCTGTGCCACTCTCATCATTATCATATTTTTCATCAACAGCCTGAAGATCAGTGCTGTTTTGGAAACTGAAACTTGACCTTAATTTTTTTTCCCTTCCCTATGCAGTCCATTTATTTTTGTGTGCCTGGCGTGCTCTTTGTACTGGTCCTAATTTGTTGCATTTTCCACAAGTTTCGCCTTTAAACCTACATTGGCCTGGTATATGTGAGACCCTGCCACAACAGTAACACAATTTCTTTGGCCAGACAGCTCTCTGTTTAGACATTGCAATTCTGCTTATGCCTACTTTCATTTCTGACTGCAGCTTAATTGTGTCTCTGTCTGCCTTCTCTTTTAAATGTGAGCTGTGCTTCAGTTAGGAGCCATTTTTAATGCTTTCTTGTAAGACTGTACAAACTAAATGATCTCTTGGTGAATCACCAAGCTCATCACTGAAGTGACAATGCTCAGACAACTTCTTCACTTCAGCCATGTAGAATGAAATGGACTTCATTTTGATTCCGCAATCTAAAGTGTTTTACAGTCAACAGTGGTTTTGGTTCTAAATGTTTTTGCCTTATCCTTGTGATATCAGCAAAGCTCATTTCAACTGGTTTGATTGGAGCAGGCAGACTTCTAAGCAAACTGTACGCTTTTCTACCCAATGCATTCAGCAAAACTGGCACTCATTTCTCATTGGCCATCTCACTAGCTTCAAAATACTGCTCAGTTCACTCAATATACCTTAGCCAGTTATCTTTTGTCTATCTTTCTGACGTAGGCATCCATTTTTGCTTTTTTTAAATTATTATTATTATCATCATCCAGTACTTACTGTTTATGAATTATGAATTCTGTCTATTTTCTGCTTTTTATTTTGAAAAAATTGATCATCTCCCTCCTTTTGCAAAGAGCATGTGCTGTGCTTTTCTTTTAAAACTCAAACATCTTGCTGCACCTCACCAGATATGTATGTCTTGTATTTGTTTTAAAACTTACCCATTACCGCTGTTATGTTTTTGTAACTTCAAAACTAATCAAAAGGAAAATACAGAGCTGAGGTTTACATATCTATCATCATTTTTATGTTAAGTGAGGCATGCACATGACTAAGTGGTATAATGATGTATGCCATTTACATACATTTATATATAACCCCTAATGAAATATATAAACAACAAAGAATGCTCAATAAAGCAATATAGTTACAATATTTCTTAAATATTACTGATGCATTAAATAAACAACAATGTACATTGTTTACCCTGTGAGCTTCACATGAGCAAAGAATTTGATCACACCCTGGTGTACGTGACAATGGACTAATCTAAACCTGATCCAATGAACAGTACATAGGAAGGATATTGAGGTAGATGCTATGCAGGTGGCTACAGGGAGATTCCGAATCAGAATCAGAACTAGATTTAATATCAGTGACATCTAGTGCAACTGTTTTTTGTTTTGTTGCAGCAATACAGAGCAAAATTACAATAAGTTACAAAAATAAGTAAATAGTGCAAAAGATGCATAAAGAAGTAAAGTTTGTGGGAAGTGCATCAAATAGAAAGTTAAGCTAATGAAAAGTTTCTAAACAATACCCTCTCCAAACAGATAGATGTCTGAAAGTATTGCAAACTCTGCTGACTACATCTTTACATTGGAGATCAGACGCAATCACAACATTTCCAAGAAAGCTTTCACCCTGCGGCAATATTTAAGCAAGCAGTCCGAAACTCAGAGATTGCTATGTCCATTTACTGCTCACATTAATATTTCATCATGGTCAGCAGACATTTTATTAACCATAATAAACAGCAGGTAGTCTCCAGAATGTTTGTTCTGTTTTAAGTTGCATCATATTTTTGGTTTATGGATCAACCATCAACCCAAACAAATGGTTGGCAATTGCTTCCTAGACAATGGCAATCTGTGCCTGGTTGTACAGTATGGAGATGAAAGAAGCACAGTCGATGATAACAAATTCTTTAAACTTCAGTCTTTGCCCAAAGCCACAGAGATGTGAACCAGAAGATCCAGCCAGATTTTTATGCATCATAGTTGCTCGTTAGATAGGGCCAGCCCGAACATGGAAGAGTACAGCACAAGACCAGGTCCATTGACCCACACTGTTCTGCTGACCTAATTGAACTGGTACTTAAACACCCAACTAAACTAATTCCTTCTGCCAAAAAAAATGTCCTTATCCCTCCAATCTCTGCAACTTCGCGTGGCTGTTTAAGAACCTCCTAAATGGCTCTGTTGCATTTGCCTTCACTTCCTCCCCTGACAGCTCATTCCATGCACACACTGCTGTCTGGTGTGAAGATTCCCAACTATTGCTGCTAACTAACTTGCCAGCTAACAATTGTGAGTGGTAATAATTTAAAGGAGGGGAAACACTAAAAAAAAGAATTCGAGCTATTCTCAGTCTTTATCATTTTCTCAATAATTTCATACAATTTGATTTCACTAGGATCTCAGTGAAGCCCTTCTGTTTGAATGTTAGAGCCTTTACTTCTTGCAGCAGATGTATGAAAAGAATCCCAAGATGTTGCTCAGTCCCCAACATTCTTAAAGTTGGATGTAGGGAGGACATTTTCCCCTAAGGAATCTAAACCAAAGGAGGCATTGTCTGTGAGTAAGGAGGTGGCCATCTAGGACTGGTGCAAAGAGGAAGACATTCAGTTAAAGTCTTAGAATCGAAGAGTCACACAGCATGGAGACAGCTATCCTGTCCATTCTGACCAAGCTGTCTCTTTGTTCTATTCCTATTTGCTCACATTTGGCCCCATATCTCTCTAAACCTTTCCTATCCACATGCCTGCCCAGCTCTCTTTTAAATTTTGTTATTGCACCTGCCTCAACCACTTCATTCCATACAATCACCACCTTTTGCAGGACCAAAAGGTCACCCCTCAATCTTCTACACTCCAATAGAAAAAGTCCAGCCTCTTCCTAGAACACAGGCCCCTGCGTCCTGGCAATGTTCTCATAACTTTCAGACATGAAGGCTTGAAAGTTTTAGATAGAGTGGACATGCACAGGGTGTTTCCAACAGTAGAGGGTCAGGGCCTGAGGACACAGAATAGAAGGATATCTCTTTAGAACAGAGATGAGGAGGATTATTCTTAACCTGAGGGTGGTGAATCTGTGGAGTTCCTTGCCACAGATGGTCGTGTCATTGAGTATATTTAAAGAGGAGGTTGATACGTATTTAATTAGTAATGATAGAACCATAGAACACTACAGCACAGTACAGGCCCTTCAGCCCTCCATGTTGTGCCGACCCATATAATCCTTAAAAAAAAGTACTAAACCACACTACCCCATAACCCTCCATTTTTCTTTCATCCTTGTGCCTGTCCCAGAGGCTCTTAAATACCCCTAATGTTTTAGCCTCCACCACCATCCCTGGCAAGTCATTCCAGGCACTCAGAACCCTCTATGTAAAAAACTTACCCCTGATGTCTCCCCTAAACTTCCCTCCCTTAATTTTGTACATATGCCCTCTGGTGTTTGCTATTGGTGCCCTGGAAAACAGGTACTGACTATCCACCCTATCTATGCCTCTCATAATCTTGTAGACCTCTATCAAGGCCCCTCTCATTCTTCTATGCTCCAAAGAGAAAAGTCCCAGCTCTGCTAACCATTTTTTTATTTTTATTTTTTTTTACAAATCATATGAAGCAGGGTTAGCAGATGTCAAAGATTATGGTGGAAAGGCAGGAGAATGAGGTTTAAATGGAAAATAAATCAGCCATGATCTAATGTTGGAGCAGACTTGATGGGCTGAATAGCCAGATTCCATTCTTTTGTTTTGTGTTCTTAATTCATTTCTCTTCCTACAAATGATCAATCTAGGGTTTCTCAAGAGCTGCTGGTGTAGTGATTGACTCCCTGGCAACGTTCATTGGTTTTCTGAACACTCTTAAAACCCTTTGACCTTAAATTTTATTTCTTCATTCTTATTTGGTCTTTGTGACAGTTTGTAACCAACCCAATGGTTCAACAAAGCTAGACAGGATTAGAGTTCTGTTTGCAAGCCCAGTTTCAGGAATTTGCCCAATACAAGTCAGGACACTAAGCAGATCCTTCTCACAATTTATTCAACTTTCCATGCAGAGACCTTAGAGGGAAACGTGTGCCCATGATTTCCATGCAGGAGTTTCACCAGGCAAGGCTCCAATTCAACATGATCCAGCCAGGCAAGAGCAACATATTGAAAGCACTGATGTATGCAAAACCTAACATTATCAGCTTTGAAGTATGCCAATGTACTTCACAGGAGAATTATCACTCAGCTACCACATAGAGAGAAGTTGGAGCAGATCATGAAGTCACAGAGACAAACTACGTGTCAATGCTGATCATCAAGTCCCATCTATTCCCATTTACCGGAACGTCGTCCATAGCCTACTATATCTTGGCAATTCAATTAATTATCCAGGTGAGGCTCGCTTCCTCCACCCCCCACTTGGGCAGTGTGTTCCAGATTATATTTCTTCCTCAGATCCCCTGTGAACCCTTTAACCCTCATCTTAATCCAAAACTTTCTGTTCTTGGATACCTCTGCCATGGGGAAAAGTTCTTAGTATGTATTCTATCTATGTTGCTCCTAAGTCTGTACACCTTCATCCCCCCCTCAGTCCCTCTGCTCCAAGGAAAACAAACCCCATTTTACTGAAATACAGCATGGAATAGGCCACTGCAGCCCTTTGAGCTGCACTGCCTGGCAGTCCCGCAATATAATCTGAGCCTGATCACAGGACAATTTACAATGACCAACTAACCTACCGACCAGAGGAAACCCGCGCAGTCGGGAGAACGTACAAACTCCTTACAGGCAGCAGCAGGAATTGAAGCCTGGTCACTGGTACTGTAAAGTGTTGTGCTAACCACTACGCTTTTGTACTACCCCAGCTCTCAAGTAGAAGTGTTATGAAACTAATTAAAGATCATTTGTAACTTACCATAAATTGTGTCTCTGTTTCTTAACCATAAAAACTGTTAGATAAGTGAGGCCAGAGATTTATAATCAGCTTTAATTTACTGAAGTACCTGCCATTGTGTCCTACAGGTGATCGGAGAAGCCAATCTAGTGTAGAGAGCAAAAGGTGTTTATCCTCAGGTGAAACTAGTTACACTGAACTCAAGATGCAGATTTGAAGTTTACACAGTTACTTAGTTAACCCAATCCTTTCTGATGATGTTTAAGGAACTTCCCTCTTGCTGCCTTACATGGGTCTTAACCTTGTTATGTAATGTATCTCTATCACACGCAATAGCCTCCCACCATTTTGTTGGAATGGGCATTGTTTCTATATCATGTACAACACACTGGAGGAACTCAGCAGGTCGGGCATCAGTGTACTTTGTGTCTCTATATCATGCTTGCTATAAAATTCAATTAATATTTACTTATACAAATTACCTCATCTTAAAAAAGATTTTATTTATTTCTTGACTTGATTTTACCATTAAACTAATCAATAAAAATTCCAGAAAGTCTTTGCAGGCTGGTACTTTGCATTACTTAGGAAATCACATATGAAGTCTTTGACTTTTCCATCCTACCTCACAAGCACAAAATTGTCAGCTCAGTACATATACAAATTGTTATCTCAGTGTGAGCTATCAAGGCAGAGAGCTGCTACTACTCAGAGTGCTTCGATTAGTTGTAGATCACTTTCTAATCAATTCCTGTAAAATATACACTGAGATATCAATTATGTCAACTCCAAAGGGTTTCTCCAACATTGTTAATTTCAATATGTATCCAGAAACTTAAATCTGCTCAATTTTACCTTTTCTGGGTAAGGATATGTGACAATACAGAAATGGAATTATTAAGCCAATTATCTTCATAACTGGATTTCAGGCACATGTTCGTTCAATCATAAACTATTCATTTTAAAATGGTACCAGTCCTTTCAGAGAGGATTCTAAAGTCATGTGAAAATAGCAAATATTAATTCAAACAAGAACCAGTCTTCAGTTCTGAATGTGGATTGTAAATTGCAAGGAGCAAATTGAAGTTAAATGCACATGTTTGCACTTTCTATGGAGCACAGTGTGTCCACAGACTAAAACTTAGTGGTGGGGGTCCATGACATTAAAAGAAGTTTGGGAACTCCTGGACTAAGAGATATAGTTTGCAAAATATTAACTAGGAGACGTTCACATATCCATCAGCCAAACTTTAAGACAACGGGGTTGTGTTAATTGGCTTACATCAAACCAGACAACACGGATAAGCTATTTGCACTATTGTGACTTGAGTTCAAGCTAGCAGATTGATTGAAGTTATCACTTAGCATATTAAACATGGTCACTGGTATAGCTGCAATCAATATCTGATCTAGTATGTACTCAAAGAGTTACCTTGCATAGACAATACTCTTGGACATCTAGCTCTTTGTCTTGAAATATTTTTAGAATACCTGTGTCAGTTAGTTTGCCCCAACAGGGGTGTCAATCCAAAATATTGAAGCAAACGATGTCATTGTAACTATTGAAGTTGTATTGAATCAGCTGCTGTTACCTTTGATCTTAAAAGTATAAAATGTGATGTATCGTTGAGTTTGTGAGACTCTGCTGAGAGTACCTCCATAAGAACAAGTGCTTGTTGTGATGAATAAAGACTTCTATATCACCAGTTTCAATGTCACTTCATTGACTTTGATTACAGTCACAACATTTTAGACTGGTTCTTCTTTGAATTAATATCTGCTATATTCACTTAATACAGAATACTCCCTAAAACACCCCATCAGCAACACTTTTGTACAAGATGAACACTTCTGATGATATATCAGCAACAGCAAGAAAACTCTGCCCTGTATTGCAGGGTAACTATCAAAACAAAATGTATCAAGGTCTCTGAATAATGCTCTGATCCTAGTTAGAATTTGCAAAAACCTTCGAAGTATTGTGCAGAGAGATTCTTTCACATGTTAGAGATATAATTAAAGATAATTGCAGTGTGTAAAACGTTACCTTTGCTTCAAGCAAATAGCTCAGTTCAGTCACTGACTCATGGGGGCTCATAAAATAATCCAAAACAGATGTCCACCTCTTCATTTGTAGACAACTAATGAAAACCAAACAAAATCTTCGACAAGGTGTCAGCATGACTATTAACCTACATACAAAAAATTACACATCAAAAGACATAGCTTATTGTCTGCCAAATGTTAATTGGTGGAAAAGGGGTTACTCTCAATTTATAGGCTTAAAATTTTAATTTATTAATAACCAACAGGGCTGGAACAAATATGGAAAGATGTTAACGGTCACTTCTTTTACCTCCTGTCAATATTTCCACTGAAAGATTAGAACCGCATGTGTTCTTAAGCAACTGGAATTGTATACAGTATTGGTATTGATTTATACAGTCAATGGAGGGGAGGCTGGCTTGCCCGATGGACTTGGCCGCGCTCAGCTCTCTGGTCTTGGCTAGAGCAGATGCTACATACCGAGCTAGGATGCATCTGGAAAGGGGGCTTTCTATTGTGGAACTTTGCATCAAGGTTTGAGAGCAACATTACTTTCAGCTCTTAATGTGTATTTATTCCCCCAAGTCAGTGGTTCCTCAATTAATGTGTCTTCTCAACTCGTGGGCCCTATTTTTACAGCTGGGACAGATGTAAAACTCTTTCTTACATTATTTAGTAAAGAATAGAAGAGTTCTCCTTATTGTTATTAATATTAATTAAGTGGTAAATATCTTGATACGTCCTGAATATTTCAGTAGGGTCAGTTTGATATAAGCCTTTATTTAAAATTAAGCACAGCGGTATTTATTGTGACGTGACATTAATTGCTAACGTGGCATTATATATTGAGAATCGTGTTGCTAATGCTACTTGAGACCTAAAACGAGACTATTGAATCAAGCCATCAAACTGTTATTTCTATAAAGAAACATCATTTAGCACAACACTGTTTATGAATTAATACTCTATCTAACCAGAATACAATGCACATTCCTGCTTTAACTACAGACATATTGGCTTCCTGTTTTAAATTCAGTCTGACGGTGCTTCCACTGATTTCTCTGAAGCTAACTTTAATTGACTTTATTTCTTGCCAACTGCCCTCTTTCATCTGGTGCTAAAAAGTCAGTGTAATGTTGTAGTTGCCAATTATTAAGCCAAATCTTTAGAAGGTAAAAGCTGCCCTGGGGTGCTGCTTGAAGGTGATGTGAGGTGCACCTGCTTCCTTTGCACTGTCAGTCTTCTTTCTGGTTTCTTCATTTCTCTAAAGCTGCCTTATCAAATATCAGCTAAAACAGAGGAGTATTACAGCACAGATTCAGGTCATCCATCCTGACAAGTCTGTGCAGGAATTAATCCTTCAGATGAGCCTTCTCCCGCCTCTCTTCAACAAAGCACAATGGGACAGAACCTGCTGGGAATCACCGACAGTTCTGTGCTGGGTTGCCAGCATTTAACCCCACACTAAGAGACAGGGATTCCTGAACAATTGCCAAAGTTTAAAACTTGCCAGTTGTACACAGCAATATTCAGCTGTGTTCCAGCAATGCATTCTCCAGATCTACTGCAGCTCCCCACTAATCCACTGTTTTTATGTTGAGGAATGTGCCTGTTAAACCACTGCAGGGACGTTCTCTTTAACTGGAAGTGATTGGCTGCAATTGAGAAGAGAAATATATAGTAATCTACAGTTACTTTGTATTAAACTGAGTTTGCTTTTGTTTTCAATTGCTTACAGGTACATTAAACAACTTTAAAAATATTTAATAATATTTAACTCTTGGACTTATAGACTCAGAATCATACAGCATAGAAACAGGTCCTTTGGGTCCATTGGTCCATGCCAATCAACACTCCCATCTGCTGGACCAATTTGCCCACATTTGGCCAACATTCCTCTAACCCAGGGATTCCCAGCCTTTTTTATGCTATAGACCAATACCATTAAGCAAGAGGTCCATGGACCCAGGCTGGGGACTCTTGCTTTAAACCTTCCCTATCCATGTACCTATCCAAGGGTCTATTAAATATTGTTAATCTACCTGCCTTTAACTACTTCTTCTTATATTTTATTCCACATACTTACCACCCCCAAGTGAAAGGGCTGCCCCTCAGGCTGCCATTAAATCTCTCTGCTCTCACCCTGAACCTGTACCTTTTGCTTCTTGATTCCCCAACAATGGGGAAAAGACTGTGTGCATTCACCCAATGTCAATCTCAGTATCCTACATTCAAAGTCCCAGTCTGTTGAGCCTCTCTCCTAGTTTAATTATTTTTTAATACTTAGTGTATGTTGCTGGATGGCAAGCCAATGTTGGCAGAGGTGTAAATGGCAAATCAATAGTTTGGGTGTGTGCCGGACGTGATCCTAGTCAGTTCACACTGGCGACAAGCTCTGGCCTGGAAATCTATACTTCTCTTACTTCTTGTTTCATCAGCTTGATTAGATTCCTTTTTCAGCATCTAAACCTTTTCTCAGTTACCCTGTGTTTGTAAACTCCTCATTCTAGCCATCTCCTGGATGAAGTGGTTTCTCCTAAATCCCCTGACATACTCACTAATGATCATTGTATGTGTAAGACTCCAGGTCTGACCTCACTTGAGCACACCATCAAACATTTTTTGGTCATCCCTCAGACCCTTCTAGAGGTTCCTTTCATATCTGTAAAACTTCTTTGCCTTTTCATTGGAAAGCTCAGAACACAGTTTTGAGCATGTGAGGTAAAGAGTGGTCTAACCAGGGTCTTGTAAAGTTTAGGTTAACATCGCTGTTCTGTAGTGATGTCTTTAAGGAAACAAGCTCACATGCTTTGCTTGTTATGCTTATGTGCACATCTGCCTTTATTACATCAGGGAAAGTGTATTATAACCTGATATTATCAACATTATCCCCCAAGTAAAATGATACCATTTTTCCCAGCAGTACTTTTGGTGGTGATCTTGTGATTTCCCACCCTGTCACCTATGTCCTCTGCCCCATCTGGAGTAAGTGACCTTATTCTTCCTATTAAAGTCAAAGAGCTGTAGAGTACTACAGTACAGAAACAGGCCCTTCGGCCTATCCAGTCCACATTGACCTGATCTTCTGCCTAGTCCCATTTACTTGCACCTGGACCATATACCTCCTATTCATGTACTGCTCAAAACTTTTCTTAAATGTTACCACACTCACACCACTCTCTGAGTGAAGTTTCCCCTTAAATACTTAACCTTGCACCCTAGACCTATGGCCTCTAGTGTTGGCGTGTGGCCAGGTGGTTAAGGCGTTCATCTAGTGATCTGAAGGTCGCTAGTTTTGAGCCTCGGCTGAGGCTTGCGTGTGTGTCCTTGAGCAAGGCACTTAACCACACATTGCTCTGCGACGACACCGGTGCCAAGCTGTATGGGTCCTAATGCCCTTCCCTTGGACAACATCGGTGGTGTGGAGAGGGGAGACTTGCAGCTTGGGCAACTGTTGGTCTTCCATACAACCTTGCCCAGGCTTGCGCCCTGGAAACTTTCTAAGACGCAAATCCATGGTCTATCGAGACTAACGGAGGCCTACACTACACATGGCCTCTAGTTCTAGTCTGCACACATTCACCATATCTGTACCCCTCTTAATCTGTATGCCTCTATAAAATTTCACTTAATTCTCCTGTATTCCAGGAAATAAAGGGCTGTTCAGCCTTTCCCCATAACCCATGACCTCAAGTCCTTGTAAATTTTCTCTGCACACTTTCAATTATGTTGATATCTTTCCTGTAGGTAGGTGACCAGAACTGCACTCCATAATCCAAATTAGTCCTTACCAATGTCTTACACAACTTCAAAATAGCATTCCAACTCCTCTACTCAGTACTTTGATTTGTGAAGGCCAATGTGCCAATGCCGTCTTTATGATCCTATCTACCTGTGACACCACTTTCAAGGAATTATGGATCTGTATTCCCAGATTGCTCTGTTCTAGCACACTCCTCATCGCCCTATTGTTCACTGTGGAAGCCCCACCCTGGTTTGTTCTCCCAAACTGTAACAACTCACACCAACTTTGTGATTTATTTCTTTGCCTTCATCCATATTGAACTTCACTTTTCATCTCTTGCCCATTCCAAAGTTCTTGTTGCCATCTGCTTTTTTTTTTTGCTTGTGAACGAAATCCACACATTCAGGGTCAGCGGCAAATTGTATGATTTTGCTTCATCAGAAGCAGAGACAAAGGAGCGACACTGGGAGCTGCAAGGTTTTGTGGCTCAGCTGTTTATTGGTTAAATCTGCTGAACGACCCGAGAACCCATGACTTTGTTCTGTTAGAAATCTGACCGAAGTGGGAAAAGAACAGCAGCTAAGTGCACAACCACGTCAGCCGCTGTTTAGTTGGACGTTGCAGGTATTAAATACAAGCAGATGGCAAAAAGGACTTTCTCCTATGGCTACATTTTAAATATTTAATGGGAATCCAGGATTAAATTTCCTTTCATACAGATCTTGGAATAAATTCTTCGTTGCTACAATAGCTGCACTGATTCTTCAGTGGGAGTTCAATGGGTTTGAAGAGGCTGAAACTAAAAGTAATGTATGACAGAACTGAACCGTTTTTTTCCATCACCAGAGATGGTTTATTCAGTGATTTACAGTGTTGCAGGAAAAGAGTATTCCATAAAACACACTGTTTATGGTTTCAAATGATGACATGATCACCTCTCTCCAGAATGCATTCAAGCCATGGTCACAGAAATCCCTCACTGTAATCATGGATATCATGTGCTCCTTCTCCAGGGACACATGGGCATGGGCGTAACTCCAGAAGAGAGTCTGGCAACTGGCTTGAGCAGAACTCTTGACTGCCCGCTGCCTGGATCGATGAATGGGCACCTTGGTCAGGCCCAGGAACAAGCCAGACCGGAGATTCACCGCTGCCCCCTCACAATTGATGAGCAAGGTTTAGGAACTTGCGGAAATGCAGCCAGAACTGGGGAGCCTTCGGATACACGGATAAAGGCTGCAACCTCTGACACTCCATCTAAACAGGGTACACCGTCTCCTCCCAGCTACACAAACAATAGACGGTTGGGAAGTCCATTAACTGATTGAATAATCTGTTGCACCATAGTGCTTTCCATCCCAGGTCCCAAATATAAAGGAGGGAGGGAACAGAACTGTACTGCACACTCCTTACAAAAGTCACATAAATCAGAGTTACTATTCTAATCTGTTGACTGCCAAGGATCAGGTGCAAGTAACAATGGCATCAAAGTCCGGCATCTGTTTGGCTGCAATAAAGGTGCCAGCTCAATGGTCCTTGATGGACTTCCTCCTCTTAATGTGAGCCTGACCTCTAATATCCGATCGGTATTGTTTAATCTTTCTGCTTTGTTCTTAACAATTACTTGCGTGATATATCAAAAAAATAATCAATTCTTTCTTACAGTTTCTAAAATAGTCTAGGATTTGTTTGGCATAAGATAAGCTGCACCCTGTTTCATACTTCCACACAAAAGCAGTAAATGGACTAAAGCTTCATATTTCCATTTGCTTTGCAATTAATCGGTTGATTCCGTCGTAGTGGGTGGTATAAATGACACAAATATACAGACGTGGCTGTGAAGGGATCACTGCTCACTCATCGGGGAGGGAGTCCACCCTTCATTAGACCACTATCTATTACAGAACCTTACTAGGTCAAAGGTGATGGGTAGGACACGCAGTTTGCCGTCGAGAGAGTAATTAGAAACCAGATTTCTTTTGCAGACAGACTCACAGAACAGATTTTATTCCAAATCAGAAATTCCACAAAGTCTTTGGTACGAGTCTGAGCTATTCACTAGATCTTGAAAACAGCTGAATCTGCATTCAATTTACTGGACCATAAGGAAAATATGGGATCGTTGTACCTGTCTTGTGTGTGGCGGGGGGGGGGGGGGGACAAGGGGCTGAGAGGCAAATTACTTTTAGTGTGAGCTGTTGAAAGCCTGATTCCACTGATTAGCCTCTCCTTGTGCTATCATTATCACAGAACAACTCTTGGGGTCAGTGTGAAAGTTCATTTCACTCACTGATACAGAAAGTCAGCAAAAAAATCTAATATTGGAAAACAGGAATTCCCCTGGTTGATCCAGCTCTTTGCTTCCATTAATGTGATTTCTTCTGCTGCTTTTCTTCCCATTTTAATTTAATTTCTGTATAACCTAACTTTTGTCAGAAAAAAAATCTGTGCTTGTGGCCCACTGAGTACTGTTTTAATTCAGCAACATTTCCTCTTAGCAATTGAAGGAAACAAAATGTGAGCAAGGACCAAAATGCTGGAGATGAAATACCTGGTTATTTGACCACCATGTTCCCCCTATTCTTCAAAGATTCCAGAACATCAGAAGGTTTATTGTGGGAAGTCCACTTCTTAGGTGAGAAATAAGGTTGATGCTCATTCCATGCCACTGCGTTGATGAGAGACCACCGTTGACGGAGGCTTTTGGGTGGTGGCCAAGAAAAACTGTTGTTTTCCTTCTCTGTCTTCACCTGAGTGGACCACATTGGAGAGTTGGACTGGTAACAGTCATGAATTTCTATTTTCTCAGTTACACAGAATCGTTAGTGGTAGGTGCAAACAACGGTAAGTAGGAAGATTAAGTGTCTTCCTTGCCAAAGGAACAGGTGTACAGGTATAGAAAAGAGTCAGGAAGCATATGCTAGGAAATATGAATGCAGTGTAGCTTCAGAAAGAGCACTCAACTTATCTAGCATAAGTGGTTGATCTCTTGTATGTTCTGCTCTCACAAGGTAGCTCTATTTAATTGATTTGGTCTAATGCTAAGACAGGCTGCTTCATTCAAAGCTTTTCATGTATTATCATGTCCTTTCCATTCTCAAACTAGTCCTCCCATGAACACTTCATCCTAAGATTCCAGCCTTTTGTAATACAGACTTTGAAACGCGTCTGAATCAGATGGGATCACAAAGTGTGAGAGGGCATGCATCAGCCTTTTAAAAACCCTGCAAAGGAAAAGGTGAGTTTCCTTTCAGGTGACAAACCCTCACAATGCATACTTGCAGACATCGAAATAGGAATAAAGTGCTCCAAGAATGAAATTGATATATTAATATTTCACCATTTCCTGGCTGTGGACAGTAGACTTCCAGACAAATGGAAATAAAAATGGAATTCTGACCAATTTGGAACAGGGGATTAAAGGCATGCATCAGATCTTGAATTAAATCAGGCTCCCAGTCAAAGCTGCCAAGTAAGATTTACTCAGAGTTCTGGCTTGGACTCATACTTTCCTACAACTGTGGAACAAGCAATCTCTCTGTCCTTGGTACTGTATGCAATGAATGCAGCCAGTTCTTTTATAATGCTTTACTTAAAATGGCCCCTCTTTTATTGTTGCAATTAAGTCCTTTGGTTTTTCATGTTCCCTCTGATTATTACACATTAATGTTAATTTATGACAATTGCAAGTTTACATCTCCCATCAATTATTTGTTTCCTGATGAGCTCACGCTACATTAATCGAACAAGTTCTAAAGCTAATACAGCTGGCAGCATAGATATAACATTCATCAGGACTGGTGTTATGAATCGCATTCATGAATCCTAATGCTGATCTTGCTGACAGTCTGTGGAGGAAAGCATCTGGAAAAACACTCCCTCTTCTACCCAGACAAATGATGACCAGGAAGTCCACATCTTGCATGGTCCCCTAGATCTGGCAAACTGTCCAGATCTGGAAATGCCTCACCAGTTCTTCATCATAACTGGGTCTAAACCTTGGAACATCTGACAAAATTACTGTGGGTGTACCTTCACAAAAAAGGACTTGTTCAGTGTGCAGACCCTTCTCAAAACCACCTTCTCTGGGACAGACAGAAACTTCAATACTTTTGTCAGATCCTGAAAAGTAATTACTAACTGGATACAGTAGATACCAAAAGTTTGACATCTGTGTTGAGATAACTCTATACAGCATTTGCCTCCATTTTCACTTACTGCCCCTTATGTTTGGTATCCTTTATGGCTTGACTCAATAATCCTGCAATGCTCATGCCAAGACCACATTTCCTCTGTTTCCTAAGCCAATGGTTCTCACCAGCAGTAAACTAGAAGGATGAGGGGTGTGACCAAATACTGCCATTGAGTCTTTGGTTGTGATCATTGCTTTTATCAGCTGATATGCTGTTAGATTTAATTTCTTCCTGGTTACTGCCCCTTCCCATCTCTGTAACCCGCTTCTGCTATACAACTGTGCAAGAACTTAATGCTCCTCCAGCTTTGGCACCCCTCAGAACCTCTGCCATTGACGGTACTTTCATCTGCCAAGACCTGAGGATCTGGAACTTTTGCCCTAAGTCTCACAAGTCTTTTTCTTTCTTAATGGAGATCTATTTGAAAAGTTTCTCAGAATCAGAATCCAGTTTATCATCACTGATATAACAAAGACATGAAATTTGTTGCTTTGCGGAAGCAAAACTGTGCAAAGACATAAAATGAGCATTGAGTACAAAATGGTAATGGTGAGACAGTGCTCACAGGTGGAATTGGAACAACTCATTACATTAAATGCAAGTTGGTTTGGTTGAAGTAAATCCATTTTCCCAGCAGTTGCCACACCAGGCTCATTTCTCCCTCCTTCACCACAGGGGTCATGTGAAAACCCTTGCACGCCGATAACGGGATGGAATATCGTGAATGAGGGCGCACAGACCACCGCCCTCTCCCGCCACATCACTTCTGCAACTATTCATGTGAATAACTAGAAGCTGTGAAACAATGGAGATTCTCAGCAGGTCAGGTAGCTGCTGTGCGTAGAAACAGAGACAACACAAAGAACTGCAGATACTGAATCTCCAGCGACAAGCATTTAGAGGGAGGAGTACTGTGGGTCATATCAGTCCTGATGCAGGGCTTGGACTTCAAACACTGCCAGTTCCTTGCCCCTCCACAGATGCTTTTCAGGTCACTGAGTTGCTCCAGCACACCGTTTGTTGAAACAGAGATAATATTTAATGTCTATTTACCCCAAGGATCCTCTTCCCTCCCTTAGCTGGCAGTGAGCATTGCTCAGCATCACAGACAAAATGCTGGAGATACTCAGCAGGCCAAGTCCCATCTATGGAAAAGAGTACAGTCGGCATTTCGGGGCTGAGACCCTTCACCAGGACAGACACACAAAATGCCGACCGATGAAGGTTCTCAGCCTGAAACGTCAACTTCACTCTTTTCCATAGATGCTGCTTGGCCTGCTGAGTTCCTCCGGCATTTTGTGTGTGTGCTGCTTCGAGTTCGAGCATCTGCAGCTCTTCTCTTGTCAGTCAGTGAGAGTTGGTCAGCTGGTCACTATTGGTCTCCACTCTCTCACAGGCATTCCCTCTGTTCTGTTCACCCCTCCTACCTGCAAAGAAAGCGTCCCTCCTTCCTGTTCTGAGGGGTGATGACCCTGAAATATTCATGCTGTTACCCCCTCAGACACTGCCTGCTCCGCTGAGTATTCCCAGTACTTTCAATTTTTATTTCAGGTTTCCAGCATCTGCAGCTTTTTATGTGGGGGACGAAGCCTGTATTTAATTCTACTCAGAATGAGCTCACTCCTTCTGGAAACGGGGATGGGGGGGGGGGGCGGTGCTGGTGGAGGAAATTTTTACTAATATTCAACCACGGTGAGGAAGGTTAGAATGGGTGAACAAATGCAAGCGGACTGGCCAGAGATGAACAGGTCGCTGGAGGCTGCAGGCATAGCGGCAGGCACCGATTCTAAATTGCCCACCGCACATCCAATACACGTGCCTGCCATGCTGATAGAGGATGCAGACAAGGCGCCGCGTTGCCAAGCTATAATCCGAACACCAGTCACACAGCAAGTGGTTCATTTCCACTCCAACTATACAATCGAATGGACCGGACAAGGGGAGATTAGAGCAATCCAGTCTACCCAGTCGCGTTGGCACCCAGGTGGAAATCAGGAATGTCGTATGTCAGGGCAGCATCTGCTCTTCAGCGCTCCTCTCGCGGGATAATTTATCTGGGAAACATTATCAGTCAATTTGAAAAAGTTGTGCTATGATAAACCTTCGGTTTTTCAGGGTGTTTTTTTTTAAATCAAGATCACCCAAAGTATCGGGCTTTAAAATGAGATCACACCAGGGAGCAAGCGGTTCATTCTCCCACCGGCGTGCTAACACCAGAAACAGCGCAAGAGGATGCAAATCAAACAAAGCCTGGCGGGGAACAGTTGCGGGGTATCTGCGCGGAGGGCTGGATTCTGACATCTGTTACCCTCTCAATAGGTCCTTTAAAATCTGGTTGCGAGGCAGGCTCCTCACACTACTAATTCTAAAAGAAGGCTCGCTTCTAATGCGAAAGTTCACGATTTAAGTAAAGATCCGCGCAATTTAATGCGCCGGGAAGGATGTACGTTAAAAGCAGCAGACTCTGTAGAAGGCTTACGCACACTGAATGCTGGAGGAGCTCCGGCAGGTCAGGCTATGGAAATAAATAAAGAGTCGACGTTTCGGACAGAGAATATTGGTGTAGTCTTTTTTTTACCCTTTCTCGGCTGGGTTCATCACCTCTATGGCATTGAAACAGACAGGTGAGCAGTGTTGCCTGACGAATGGGGGTGTCAGCCGCCCCCTCCCTGCCTCTTGTATTGCGGCTTTCTCGCCGGTGCCACTGGACTGACACTGCCACGGGTTCTCTGCAAAGCCGGGGGTTCCGCGGACACCTTGCTCAATGGCATCGGTCCCCGGCACTAAAAAAAAGATTGGAAACCCTAGCAAAAGCGAAAGGGCTCGGCAGGGATCCGATGGCTCCGGGGCGTGAGACAGAAAGCGAGAGCGCAAACCTGTCCCGCAGCGGGGCAGGAATCACTGCGGAGGGACGGGCGCAGGCAGGAGAATGAGACAAATCAAATTAAAGTAAAATAAAGCGATGAAATGATATCTGGTGGCTCGGTGGTTTGGTCTCTCCCGGCTAAACGCACGCGGGTCAGTCTCATCGGGCAAAGAGGCAGACACTGTAAGAGAGCGACTGTTTGTGTGTGAGAATGAGAGGGGTGTGAATGTGCGAGTGAGACTGTACCTGTGAGAGTGCGAATGATTGTGTGTGTGTGTGTGTGTGTGTGTGTGTGTCTTTATCGGAGTGTAACTGGTGATGTGTGTGTGTGTGTGTGTGTGTGTGTGTGTGTGTGAGTGTGTGTGTGTGTGTGTCTTTATCGGAGTGTAACTGGTGATGTGTGTTGAGTGTGTGTGTGTGTGTGTGTGTCTTTATCGGAGTGTAACTGGTGATGTGTGTTGTGAGTGAGTGTGTCTGTGAGAGTGTGTGTGTGTGTGTGAGTGTGTGTCTGTGAGTGTGTGTGTGTGTGTGAGTGTGTCTGTGAGTGTGTGTGTGTGTGTGTGTGTGTGTGTGAGTGTGTGTCTGTGAGTGTGTGTGTGTGTGTGTGTGAGTGTGTGTGTGTGTGTGTGTGTGTCTTTATCGGAGTGTAACTGGTGATGTGTGTTGTGAGTGAGTGTGTCTGTGAGTGAGTGTGTCTGTGAGTGTGTGTGTGTGTGTGTGTGTGAGAGAGAGAGAGAGAGAGAGACAGAGAGAGAGAGAGGATTAGAGCCAATGGGTTCCTGCCGCTTCGGCCCACGTCGGCCTCAGGAAAGAGCACGGGAACGAGATCTGAAGAGACAGTATTGATCCCCAGTCCCGGGGTGTGCCCTCCGGCAGAGAGAAGGTCGGGGAGGAGGTCATGAAACTAGTGAACTGTCAGCCTGAGCGCTTCAGGCTTCAGTGAGAAGAGCCGGAACAGAGTTCAGTGCCGGACTCCCCACAGAGCGCAGCCAGGTTGGCGTTTCTGCCTCAGCATCCCCGGCCAGTGATCCGGTGCTGTGGCTGTTTCCACAGCAGTGGTCCGAAAGCCGGGTCCCTCCTCACGCGGGCTCGCTGCCGTATCATAAATCTGTCCGCCAGCCGGAAAGCCAAGCAGGCGAGAGAAGCAATCCACTCCAGCACGGTGAGTCGCCCGGGAGCCGCAACTGTCTTAGCACAGTAGCTCCCTGAACTGTCAGATCAAGTCACTCGTTTGAGAAAGCTCGGCTGCAGCCACCAAGTCTTCCTGTGCTGAAGGCTATACCGAGCGAAATACGCAGGTGCCTTGCATAAACTCTCCCCGTTCTGTACTGATGGAAAGATCCCTCACAAATTCTGCGTACTCCACCCTCCATCTCCACAATGACCACACCAGAGGGGAGACTTACAATTCAATACGAGGGGAGAGAAAAGACAAAAAAAAATTCTCCTCTTCGGCAATTCCTGCACCGTCAGCGTTACTCCCGTTCTCCCACCGGGGACTGACTGCACACGCTGAAAGCAAGGTGCCGCGCCGATTAAAATCAGAGATTTCAAATCACAATTAAATAGGCAGCACAGATACTGAAGTTCGGAGCAGTTTAGGAGAAATTCTTTCTTACCTTAAGTTGTGCCGGGTGCAAGTCATTCAGCCTCTACAGTGAGCAGACTTAAGTAATTCAATCCCTTTGCCTCTGAAAAAACTTGTCCTTCTGGCTCTGAGCTGCGGGATTGTTCTTGCATTGAAGATAGAACTTGCACCATCAGGTCGTGTGTAGGTGCTGAACAACAAAGCTGAAGCCCCCACCTTTTTAATATAGAAACTGCAGAGTGTGGATAGTCAGCCAAGCCAGCACCCTCTCCGTTTATATAGTATCTCTGAAAGCAATGAACTTTGGCATCTTCTCAGTAATAAGATGCCTTTAGGCTGACTGTAGAAGTGATGAATTAAAGCTGCAGCCACACTGTTTTTTTGGAAGATTGTTTTAACATACCATTTATGGTGAACCACAAAGGTTCCTACTGCTACATCCCTCCCCTCTTCCCAGCCTCCTCCCCACCGCCCCCTTCCCGGGCACACCGCCGACCCACCAGTGACTCAGCTCATAGGAAGAATCCTCGTTCCACGTAAAAGTTCCAAGAGCAATCGATTCGCCGGTGGTCTGCTATCTGATCACAGAAGGGACTCTCGGCTCAGGAACGGTTTTAATAGGAGCCGGCTCCTGCGGCACATGGCTAACTCCACGTTTCTTGTGTCCGGGCTGTATTGGCTATATCGTCAGCAAGGTGTTCAGACAGGAGACAAGAGGGAAAGTGTGCCCGCGAATGACTACTCAAAGGCTTTAACACCTTGGTGACCACTGATGGGGCTTTCTGCGCTCTCACACTGCACATCTTGCGTGCAAAGGTGACGGGGCTGCAAACATTCAGAACTACATTCGATAATCAGTTCAAACAGTATTTTTTAACAGCCAGTTATTGCCATGGGGAGCTAGACCGCGTGGAAACTGGTTCCTCGGCCCATTGAATACCTGGGTGAATGGGTTTAAACCGCACGCACCAAGTTACAGCGACAGCGTTTGTTTGGGGTACCATCCAGACGCGGCTTTTCGTTAGAACAGTGCGCAGACACAGTAGAAGGGAAAACAGTGACAGAATGCAGAAGAATGTGACGCTTACAGAGAAAGCGGCAGACGGCAAGGCGCAAGGTCACCACGAAGTAGATTATGAGGTTAAGTGTCCTTCTTATTGCACTAAGCGGTCATTCAATAGCACAGAATGGGTTATTGGAAATGGTTGCTCCTCGGGAGGCTAAAGAAATCCAGCGCGCCCCTTTCGACCATCGATAGTTTTTTTTTTAATCGATGCACCGTAGAAAGGATCCCATCGGTGTACATCACGGCTTGTTACGGCAATTGCTCTCTGCCTGTGACTGCAAGAAACTGTGGAGTTGCGGACAGCGCTCCGCACATCAGGGAAAACAGCCTCCCTTCAATAGATTCTGGCTATGGTTGTCACTGTCTCAGTAAAGCGGTGAACATGATCAAAAATAACACCCACCCTTGTCCCCCGTGCCATGAGAGAGAAGATAAAACCGCCTGAGAGCGCATACCACCACCTCTGTGCTCTCCCCCCACCCCCTCATGCTCTCCTCGATTCTCTCACTCACCTACACACTGGGGGTTTTGCAATGACCACCTAAAGTGCCGATTGCAAGCCTTTGTGATATGGGAGGAAGCCGGGACAGGTGCAAACAGCACCTGAGGTCAGGGCTAAAATCCAGCGCTGCGAGGCAGCAGCCTCACACACTATGCTAATGCGCTGAGCACGCGGTTAGTCAGCAGCTGGGGAGCACCATTCTTTGTATTGCATAGGTTAGGAGAGCTTAAGGCAGATCTCTAATGCAAATAAAAATGAAACTAATGCTCAGTTTTTTTGACACTGTGGAAACTTTCTTCAGAACAAGCTAACATCCCGGCGGTGATTCCCACAGATTCCAATGCACTGAGGCCTTTATCTACTCAAACATCTTTACAATGACGACTAAGCGAAGCTCGTGCAATACTCCCCTTCAAAAATGTTTTGCTTGTTGACGATTTGGGGGAGTTTATTTAAGCAACTGCAACCGTTGCTATGTGAAAAAACAGTCAAACATTCCAGATGTTTCTGCGCGAGCCGGTGACTACAGTCATGATCGCGATAGTGAGACTGAACTGAGAAGTTGAGCATT
This sequence comes from Hypanus sabinus, assembly GCF_030144855.1. Taxonomy (NCBI): domain Eukaryota; kingdom Metazoa; phylum Chordata; class Chondrichthyes; order Myliobatiformes; family Dasyatidae; genus Hypanus; species Hypanus sabinus. The sequence continues at coordinate 60,120,160 of NC_082723.1, read as the reverse complement.
TTTGGTGAGATATTGGTGCGCGTGTGTTATCAGCTTCATTCATGCATTCCCTTGGTCAGTACACACAACTGGCAACAGTATCCCGGGGAATTTCCTAATGATGTCAATGGCAGGCACATCAATGTCATCAGTCTAGAAGGGGGATTTCCTCCGGGAAGTTTGCACCGTGAATAAAGATATATGAGTAGATAATTTCTTTGGATATTGAAAACCTTTTGATATTCTTTTGTGCTTTCTGTTTTTAAAAAAGTTCAACGTTCACAGTATGTTTCCTATTGAGGTAGTAAACCATATACAGCCTTGAGATTTGTCTTCTTGCAGGCAGCCTCAAAACAAAGAAAGAAAACACACAGCAAAGAGCACCAAACACCTAATGTGTTTAAAAAAAAAGAACAAATTCTGCAAAAAAAAAGGTAAACGCATAACAGCCAGAAGCTGATCTGTAATGTACCATCTGGGTGTCTCTTTCATGGCCACAGAATCTCATGCCTACTCCTTTAACAATGGAATCCCTTGTCACTACTGCAATCCTCTTCTCCTCCCTTCCTTCTGAGCCAGAGATACAGACTCAGTGCCAGAGACCAGGTCGCTGTGGCTCCACCCCCCCACCCCAATACATCATCCCCCCTCAATAGTATCCATATAACTATTATTGAGGGGAATGGCCACAGAGGTACTCTGCACTAGCTGCCCATTTTCTTTTTTTCTCCTGTCACCCAGGCACCTGCCCTGCAACTTAGGCATGACTACTTCCCTACAGCTCCTATCTATCACCTCCTCAATTTCCCATATGAGCCGAAGGTTATTGATCTGCTGGCCCACTTCCTTAACGTAGAAGGTTGAGGGGGGACTTGTTAGAGGTTTTTAAAATTATGAGGGGGATAGATAGAGCTGACGTGGATAGGCTTTTTCCATTGAGAGTAGGGGAGATTCAGACAAGAGGACATGAGTTGAGAGTTAAAGGGCAAAAGTTTAGGGGTAACACGAGGGGGAATTTCTTTACTCAGAGAGTGGTAGCTGTGTGGAACGAGCTTCCGGTAGAAGTGGTAGAGGCAGGTTCCATTTTGTCATTTAAAAAAAATTGGATAGGTACATGGACAGGAAAGGAATGGAGGGTTATGGGCTGAGTGCAGGTAGGTAGGACTAGGTGAGAGTAAGCGTTCGGCATGGACTAGAAGGGCCGAGATGGCCTGTTTTCGTGCTGTAATTGGCATATGGTTATATGGTTAACACATTCTCTGAGGGACTACAGCTTAGTGCACCTGGGGCAGATGTGGTCATCCAGGATTCCAGGGGTCTTCCAGAATTGCCACATCTTTCACAGAGAACACAACGCGGTCCCTGGAGCCATTCTCACTGCACTCAGTAACGAAGAATGCAGAAAGGGAAATTTACCTCACCCAAGCCTGATGAGCCAAAGCCTCCTCACTCTAACACTGCTCGCTCCAGCAATGGCCACTCTGGTCATCCCAACCTTATTTTTATATTCCCTTGCGAATGACTTGTGATTCATCAAATTTGCTGATGATACTAAGCTGGGTGGCAGTGTGACATGTGATGAGGATGTTAGGAGAATTCAGGGTGACTTGGATAAGCTGAGTGAGTGGGCAGATACTTGGCAGATGACGTTTAATGTGAATAAGTGTGAGGTTATCCACTTTGGGAGTAAGAACAGGAAGGCAGATTATTATCTGAACAGTGTAGAGTTAGGTAAGGGAGAAATACAAAGAGATCTCGGAGTCCTTGTTCATCAGTCACTGAAGGTGAATGAGCAAGTGCAGCAGGCAGTGAAGAAGGCTAATGGAATGTTGGCCTTTATTACAAAGGGAATTGAGTACAAGAGCAAGGAAATCCTCTTGCATTTGTACAGGGCCCTGGTGAGACCACACCTGGAGTATTGTGTACAGTTTTGGTCTCCAGGGTTAAGGAAGGACATCCTGGCTGTAGAGGAAGTGCAGTGTAGATTCACAAGGTTAATTCTTGCGATGTCTGGTCTGTCTTATGCAGAGAGGTTAGAGAGATCGGGCTTGTACATGCTGGAATTAAGGAGATTGAGAGGGGATCTGATTGAAACATATAAGATTATTAAGGGATTGGACAAGATAGAGGCAGGAAATATGTTCCAGATGCTGGGAGTGTCCAGTATCAGAGGGCATGGTTTGAGAATAAGGGGTAGGTCATTTAGCACAGAGTTAAGGAAAAACTTCTTCTTCCAGAGAGTTATGGGGGTCTGGAATGCACTACCTCGGAAGGCAGTGGAGGCCAATTCTCTGGATGCTTTCAAGAAGGAGCTAGATATGTATCTTATGGATAGAGGAATCAAGGGATATGGGGACAAGGCAGGAACTGGGTATTGATAGTAGTTGATCAGCCATGATCTCAAAATGGCAGTGCAGACTCGAAGGGCCGAATGGTCTACTTCTGCACCTATTGTCTATTGTCTGTTGTCTATTGATTCAATTGGGCTGTCAGAAATCACTGAAAGCCTGCGAACACTTCTTTTTAAATCACTCACCCTGACCTATCTGCAGCTTCCTCTTACGAATTTAATAGATTAACAGGACAGATTGTTGACAGTACTGATGTAAAGAGGGATCTTATCCATGTCTATAGCTCACCAAAAGTGATCATATTCATAGACAGGACATTAAAGAAAGCCAATGGCATGCTTGCCTTTATACATCAGGACATTAATCATAAGAGAAAGGAAGTCACATTGCAGCTGTATAAAACTTCAGTTAATCCACACTTGATGTATTGGTTACTTTATTTATTTAGTTATACAGAATGGAGTAGGACCTTCCAGCCCTTTGAGCTGATATCTGCAATCCCAATTTATCCCTAACCTAATCATGGGACAATTTACAACGACTAATTCACCTATCCGGTAAGTTTTTGGACTGTGGGAAGAAACCAGAATGCCTGAGGAAAACACACACATTCTATGGGGAGGACTATACCGTCTCCTTATTGATGATGCCCGAATTGAACTCGGAATTCAAACTGAGCTGTAATGTGTCACATCAATAGCTGTGCTAACTGTGGTGATTGCGTGTAATTTTGGTCGCCCCATTACAGGAAGAACATGGAGGCTTTGGCGAGCGTGCAGAACCGATTACCAGGATGCTCCCCTCTTTGTCGATTCCCCACTCTCTTCCTCTTTTTACACCTTCTCCTCACCTGCCTATCACTTCCCTGGTGCCCTGCCTCCTTCCCTTTCTCACGTGATCCACTCTCCTCTCCTATTGGATTCCTTCTTCTCCAGCTCTTTACCTTTTCCACCAATCACCTCACAGCTTGTTACTTCGTCCCCACTCCCCCACCCACCTGGCTTCACCTATCACCTGCTCGCTCGTACTCATTCTCCTCTCCCCCTGCCTTCCTATTCTGACATCCTCCCCTTTCCTTTGCAGTCCTGATGAAAGGTCCTGGCCTTTATTTATTTCCATGGATGCTACCTCGCCTGCTGAGTTTGTGTGTGTTGTTCTGGATGTCCATTATCTGCCGAATCTCCCCTGTGCTGTCTGAAATAGTAAGCATGAGCTATAAAGGGAGATTGGACAAACGTGAGCTGTTTTATCTGGAGTACTGGAGGCGAAGTGTAGATCTGCGGAAGTTAGATTATGAAAGGTATAGACAGGGAAGACAGGAAGAATCTATTTTTCAGGGCAAAATATCAAATACTAGAGGATTTTTTTTTAAATGAAAGGTGATGTGTGGGGTAAGTTTGTTACACAGCACATGTTAGGTGCCCAGAATGGGCTTCCAGGAGATGTGATGGAAATGGATGTGATAGTGGTGTTTAAGAGGCTGTTAGCTAGACACAAGAGTGTGCGGGCAAAGGAGGGTGATGGATCATATATGAGCAGAAGAGAATTAGTTTGATTTAGCCTCATGTTCGGTACCGGCAGCGTGGGCTGAATGGCCTGTCCCTGTTCCGTGTTAACGGAGCAATTTTAAAGGTCTTTGACAGTGGCGGACTATCAAGCTTCCCTGTAGTTGGGGCGACCTGCTTGAGGGAGAGGCCTGCTCTATCTAGAGGGCTTCCTCATTGAAGGACCAGTTCAATCAACCCTCCACATCCAGGAAGGTGGGGACAGTGGACAGAGAACCCTCCCCATGAAACGCATTCTGTGTGATCTAGATCATTATGAAATAAATATCAATTCTCTAATTCTTTACCATCTCTTTCAATCTCTTTAGGGGCTACATGGCCGCATGGTGGTTAGCACAAAGCTTTACAGTACTATGGACTAAGGTTCAATTCCCGCTACTGTCCGTAAGGAGTTTGTACGATCTCCCCATAACTGCGTGGGTTCCCTCCCCACAGTCCAAAGATGTACCAGTTAGTAGGTTAATTGTCCCATAAGTTAAATTCAATGCTCGCTGGGTGGCTTGGCTCAGAGGACTGGAGGGGCCTATTTCGTTCTGTATCTCAACAAATAAATCAACAATCATTTTTCTTTTGCTTTCTACTTGCTGGCTTATATATATATGTCTCAGCTGAGAATTAATTCACACATCCTGCTCCAGACAGTGTGTGCCTCAATGAAGATTTTTCAGCAGTTCCTTGCCCTGTTTACATGGGTGTGCCAAATCCCGTGTGTAGGGTACCTAGCTGAGATGGCGTTCAACAAGCAGAGAGTCTGTGGGCAAGTGTAAAAGTGAAGTTGTAACTGTTTGTTCGCCGATGAGACCATATATTCCACTTTCACGTGTCAAGAGTTTCAACAAGACTGCGTGGTAACCAGCCTCAGTACTATCACAGTAGAAACACACAGAACAAGACTGTTCTACTCACCCAGCCTGCTCCAGTTCTCTGAGTGACAAGCCTCAAATCCCTGTCCTTTCTCCAGAGCCTGCAAACCTGTCCTTAATCAATTCTCCACTGAAGTTATTGCTATTTTGAGGTTCTGATGGACTGGTCAGAGCACCTTCAAGTGGGCACATTTATCCAGACTGAGTAGCTGTGGTTGCTACAGCAAAATCAGATTCAGGTTTAAGATCACTGATATACACTTATGCCATGAAATTTGTGACTGCAGTACAGTGCAAGATTAAATAACAACTCTAAGTTCCAATAAATAAATAAATAAATAAATAAATAGTGTCAAAGAGAGTATTCATGGATTCATGGGCTGCTCAGAAATCAGAGGGGAGACGACAAACTGTAGGAGTCTGGGGCGATGATTTCACATCTGTGAAGTATACCTTATGTCCAATAAGAAGTGAAGTTATCGACTGCAGTTAACGGCATTTTAGTGTTTCGGAAATGTACGAATTCTAAGTGATTCAGAGATTCAGTCATGCATCAAGAAGTAATAATTGTTTAAAACTTACTTTAAAACAAAGCATATGTTTTGGTCAAAATAAAAGTTTGGCAAATAAGCTCTCTCTTGATGCAAAACCCATCAGGTGAAACACATAAGTTGGTGCAAGGTACATAATTGACGCTGCAGGCAACAGGTATAAACATGAATTTTATCTTTGTTACTACATTACTCTCCCATAAATATATTTTGAAATCAGTGGAACTATTCATCCTTTACCAGTCCCTAATTTGCATTGCTCTGACTAGGTTAATTAGAGCATGTGGGTTGAGTTGGCAAAGGCTTTGAACAAGGCATTGGAAGTTAACGAAACTTGGAGTTGAATACATTCATCCTCATCTTGTTAGTTGTTTCCTGTAATTACATGTAGAACTTGTATTTTTAATTAGTTGTTTCATATAAACTCTCAAAGTTCAGAGCACTCCATGTAAAATGAATTGCTTTTGCAACACTGGTTTGGAAATTTCTTGGTCCTTGTTTGTTTTATAAGGGCAAAATAGGTATCTAATTATCCATCATGAACGTTGTTACATTTAACAATCATTATGGCCTTGACTTTTAATAGCCTTCCCTCTCACTAATAACCAGGACATAATCTTCTCGAATGGAGAAGGTGCAAAGGTCACAATGGCAGATGGTGGCTGATCTTCTGCAGTGAAGAGTGACAGTGACCTACTTCTGAGGGCATAGAGTCAGAGATGGTATTGATGTTGGTGTAGCAATTGGTACTGGAATTGCGATTAGTTTATTACATGTACCAAGATACAGTGAAAAGGTGGTCTTGCCTACCGTTCATTCATATAGATCAAAACACGACAAAATGCATTGAGCTGGACTAAGTTAAAACAACAACAATGTTAAAAAGTATCGGAGAAGTGCAGAGCAGGTAGTGAAAGATCGTAACAAGATCAGTTGACCCCTCATCCTTCTTTGCTTCCTAGGACTAGAGTCCTCCAATCCAGGCAGCATCCTAATGAAGCACCTCTGGACTCTCTCCCAATACACTCACACCCTTCAAATGTTGTGCTGACCAGAGATGCTCACAAAACTTCAAGTGTGGCTTAATAACTTACCGTCGCAACTCATATTCTGTGCTCTGACTTGCAAAGGCACAAAGCTTTCTTCATCACTCTAGACTTAGGGTACCACATTCAAGAAACTATGGGCTTCAACCCCAAGCCTCTAAATGCCTGACCATTTACTGAATATGTCCCACCCCTATTTGACATTCCAAAATATGTCAGTTTATCTGCCTTTGCTCTGCCCAGTTTTCCATCTGATTCGTATCTCTTGCTGTAGACTTAAATAACCTTCCTCATTTTCATAACACCATCGAATTTTGTGTCATTTAGAGAAGAGGTATAACATGATCAACAAGTCTGCAAACAGCAACTAGGATATGAGGAGAAAAGCAGTTGTTGTGGTGAGATCTGTTAGTGGCATAGTACCATAGCTTCTGAAGGTGACGGCAGGGAACTGCATGGCCTCGATTATAGCAAGGACTAGGCCTCAAACCGCAGGTGTTGCCTGTTTTCAGCCACCTGAGGCATTGGAATTGCTCCACCAGAGTTCCAGAGGTGATGTGGCGTGGCATCCATGCTGGAGTTGGTGCTGCTCTCCAGTGTTCGCTCGGCAGAAGACAAGCTGTATTGTGATCAACTGCAGAATGTTGCAATATTCATGGGCACAGGGACTTGGACTATTTTTTTATGTGACTGTATTTTACTGCAGTCTTTTTTTTCCTTCTATCTAATATGTGCTTTATGATTGTTGGTGCTATGTTTTGCACCTTGGCTCCAGAGTAATGGTGTTGCGCTTGGCTGTATTCATATGCATGGTTGAATGACAATTAACTTGAACTTGAACAGTTTGGTCCAGAAACCTAGGTTCAGACCTGAGCTTGGGTGCTCTCCCTGTGGAATTTGCAAGTTCGCCTTTTAAATGTGACTGTTTCCCCCATGCGCAGCAGTCTCCATTAACATTGATAGGTTAATTGACCACCGTGAATTGCCGCTAGAGTTTAGGTGAATGGCAGAGTGTACTGGGGACATAATGAGAATGTGGGACGAACAATTGGGCTTTGTGTAAATGGGTGGTCAATGGTCAGCCCAGAGTTGATGGGCCAAAAGGGCTTTTTAGGTGTGTCTTTCTGTGACCATGACTAGCACAATGAGATGGAGGTGGGATGAAGAACAGAGTAATGATGGGAGCAGTGTAGTAGAAGCAGTGGAGGTAATTATTGTGATGAGTAATGCAGGTGATGGTGGGTATTGTGGCTGGCATGGACTGGTTGGGCTGAAAGGCCTTAATCTGTAACATATTGCTCTGTGACTCAATGACAGAAATATATGCAAGTGAACAAAGAATACTGTTCTTTCCTTGACAGGCTTGGCAAGGTCACTGCAGATATGCCCAAGGCAAGATGCACAGCTAAGTCTCCCCACTGGCAACAACACTATTGCCTAGAGTGATTTCCACACCTATTCCCTCCAGACCAAGATTTTTAATTGTTTTTTTAGAGAACATCTTCCAGGCACCTCCTCAGCTCAGAAAGGTCTCTGGCATGTGTATGCTCCCACCCCCTGCAAGGTGGACTTTGGGAGGAATGATAAAGCAGCTAAAGAGAAATTCTGTGGTTGTCTAAAATATTGCAGTTTTCAGGAGAAAAGGAGAGCAAGACATATCAATGTTCTGTCACTGCTGACTGCTGAACAGGACATAGGTAGAGCACTGAGCTCTTCTTTGCTAACAACACCTCAGATTATTAATATCTATTAATCCATATAACCATATAACAATTACAGCATGGAAACAGGCCATCTTGGCCCTTCTATTCTGTGCCAAACCCTTACTCTCACCTAGACTCACTGGCCCGCACTCAGCCCATAACCCTCCATTCCTTTCCTGTCCATATACCTATCCAATTTTACTTTAAGTGACAATACCGAACCTGCTTCTACCACTTCTACTTGAAGCTCGTTCCACATAGCTACCGCTCTCTGAGTAAAGAAATTCCTTCTCATGTTACCCTTAAACTTTTGCCCCCTCTCAACTCATGTCCTCTTATTTGAATCTCCCCTACTCTCAATGGAAAAAGCCTATCCACATCAGCTCTATCTATCCCCCTCATAATTTTAAATACCTCTATCAAATCCCCCCTCAACCTCCTACGCTCCAAAGAATAAAGACCTAACTTGTTCAACCTTTCTCTGGAGCTTAGGTGCTGAAACCCAGGTAACATTCTAGTAAATCTCCCCTGTACTCTCTCTATTTTGTTGATATCTTTCCTATAATTTGGTGACCAGAACTGTACATAATACTCCAAATTCGGCCTTACCAACTGAACAGAATCCTGGTTTAAGATTGCATCTGAAAAATGGTATGCGAATAACGAAGCAAGCTTTCAGTTCTGCACTGGAGCATCAGCTGCAGTCGTGTGTTCAAATCCTGGTGCAGAACCTCCCTAACACAAAATTTCATCTGACTACAAAGGTGAAATGCTAATGTGTTGTAAAACAAAATGTATTCTTCCACAGTATTGCTGAAGAATTCTGTACTGTATGGTCTTTAGTGTTCAGAATTTGCATATATCTTTGATATTTTTTCCTCTCCTATTCTCAATTTTGCTGGTGCACCGTACATAGGCTTCCTGTAATAAAGCTATCACAGTCATGAATATATTGGGCAGTCAAATCATGTAACTTGTTGGTATTTTTTTTTTGTGAAGGTAATTGATTGAAGCTGAACCATCTGAACAAATAAATGTCAATTCTTCTGAGAGTGAGTGAGGAGTTGCTGCCCGCAGCTGATTTGTAGGTGTCTGAGGAAAGCAGATTTGCTGCAAATGACTAATTCTGTATTCATCAAATTAGTATAGTAGTAAGTTTCTGAAACGTGAGGCTCGGTCTTTGTTTGTACGGGTGGAAGGGGTCCGCATTCATCTCAGCTACTTGTCTTGGCATATCAGAGATAAATCATGTGAGTTTATTAGTCTACTACAGAGAGGGAAAACAATGAATTTGTTACTGAATGAAATTAAATGTCAGACTTGCATTCATATTACACATTTCATGCTTTCATGATGTCCCAGAATGTACTTTTAAATCAAGTGACGGAAGAAAATACTACAGTTGCTTCCTACAAAGAAGTTCTCTTGAGTAACTGTCTGTTAATGACCAGGTAATCAAACAGAATAAACTAAAATTGAAACAGGTATTGCAACAAACAATAATACCCCAGTACTGTAAAATAGGAAAATGATTTGGCGACTGATTTTTTTTTCCTGCCTTGTAGGGTAGATATAACATCATTTCATTTTATTATTTGAGCTTGAGCTCCCTTTATATTTTTACCTTGTCTGTGCATTATGCAGAAGTGCTTAGAAATCTAATAAGGTACTGAGAGAAACCCCTTGACCCCTGGAGACTTCTGAGATTTCTTTCAGCTTGCTTAAGGCTCCAGGGAACATAACATGAAATCCTAAGCTATAATACATAGAGTAGTGATTGAATAAAAGCTGACTCTTTCGTCTTGTTATGGAGAGGCACCAAATGGCTCACAGACAAATTCTTACAAGTGGAGTCTGAGGGGTCCTCATTATATTCTGTAATCACTGGAGTTTTCTATGAAGCAATGAAGGTAATGCTGGAGACTGTAAGGAAAACAGATACTGACATATATATTTTAACTGCAAAGATTTGATTGCAGAGATATAAGCTTGACCGTCCAGTAAAGAACCAAGAAAATCTGTACTGTCAAATTTCTTGACTTTCAGATGAAATGTGAAGCCGGACTCTCCTTGCCTGATAAATATCTCAGATTACACCTCCAGAGTCCAACTGATCAATATTGTCTCTGGTTTTTGTGGGTTCTGAGGTTTTGTGGTGGGTAATGAGGCCAGTATGGGAACTGCAGACTTTCCCGTAGATGGAGGGCAGTGAAAGGTATTATCTGATGGGGTGGATGGTCTCTGATGGGACAGGCGGTACTGACCTGAGAGGGCAGGTGGCACCTGATGGGGCAGATGTAATCAGATGGCATGAGTGGTTTCTGATGGAACAGGTGGTATCTGTTAGAATGGATGGGATCTGAAGGGGACAGGCGGAATCTGATGGAGCAGATGGTGTCTGTTGAAGTGAGTAATGGGTTGGAAGGTATCTGAACGGAAAGATGGTACCTGGTAAAGTTACGTGGTGCCTAATGAGGGCCGGTAGTATCTGATGGGGTGAGGGAAGGTGACTGGGGGACAGGTGTTCTACTGTCAGTGGTTTCCTTTGGCTGCCTACCCAGGGCTTCTGTCTGCTCCTGATGCAACTTCCCGACATTTTTCCCAGTGCTTCTCCAGAGTGAAAGCATTCCAAGAGTTAGTGTGGGCCGCACATTTCCTCAGGGACACTTTGTAGACATCCTTCACTATTTCCTCTCTCCCCATGACACAGCCTGTAATAGATAACTGTTTTGAGAGACCAGTGCCAAGCTTATTACTTGATGTGGTCTGCCTAATGCAATTAACTGTGTGTATCCAAGGCTTCAATGCTGGGAACGTTGGACTGGGAGAAGATACTGTTACTGCTTCTCTTGTCTTCCCAGTAGAATTCCATAAGGCATAGGAGCAGAATTAGGCCATTTGGCTCATTGAGTCTGCTCTGCCATTCCCTCATGGCTGATTTATTATCCCTCTCAATCCCTATTATCCCCATAACCTTTGATGACATAACTAATCAATAGCCTAACAACTTCACCTTTAAATATGTCCAATGACTTGGCCTCCACAGCCTATGGCAACAAATTTCACTGACCACCATACTCTGGCTAAATGAACTTCTTATCTCTGTTCTAAAGGGAAGTCCTTGTATCTGACTCCCTCACTATAGGAAACATCCTCTCCTTATCCACTCTATCTGGGCCTTTCAGTATTCGTCAGATTTCAATGAGATCCCCCTCATTCTTCAAACCCCACCGGGTACAAGCCCAGAACCATCAAATGCTCCTCATGTATTAACCCTGTCATTGCTGGGATCATTCTTGTAAACCTCTTCTGGACCCCATTCAATGCCAGCACATCTTTTCTTAGATAATGAACCCAGAACTGCTCACAGTACTCCAAGTGTAGTCTGACCACTGCCTTATAAAGCCTCGGGGACTCTATAAGTTATCGGTTAGACTGCACTTGGAGAGGACTTGCGAGGGCACACTGTGGTATTTTCCAGTGTTGTTTGTGGGACCTTGTTGTGGGCAAGCTGGCTGTCTGATCTGTTACATGGCATTAATCGACCTTAAACTTCAGAACTAGAGAGATGTCCATAGCTCTCAATAAATTACGCGTTTAACACAAGTGACGATGTATTAATTGCTGCCCCAGTACATACAATACCCCTGACCTAGTTTATGTGTTTAAACCTGTTAACTGGCCCTCCATTTCAGTACACCATGAACTGAAATTGGTAGATGGTTTACTATTGACACACATTACTTGCGACATTTTTTGTCACAAGATAACAGCATCCATCAACAAAAACCCTTACCTTGTTGTCTTCTCATTGCTGTCATTGGGTAGGAGGTACAGAAGCTTTAGGTTCAACACCACCTGCTTCAGGATCAGTTTATTACCCATCAACCATCGGGCTCCTGAACCAGAGTGGATAACTTCACTCACCTCACCACCAAACGTGGAATAGGCCCTTCTGCCCTTTGAGTTCCAATGCCCAGTAACTCCCAACTTAACCTTAGCCTAATCACAGGACAATTTACAATGATCAATTAACCTACCAACTTTTGGACAGTAGGAGGAAACTGGAGCACCTGGAGGAAACCCACGGGGTCACAGGGAGCACGTAAAATCTGCTTCTAGGCAGTGGCAGGAATTGAACCTGGGTCGTAGGTACTGTAAAGCATTGTGCTAACCACTACACTACCATGCCATTCCTCCTCTGGACTCACTTTCAGAGACTGTCCTCATCTTTTTTTTGTTAGTTAATTATTCAGTTACCTATCTGACTATTTATCTTTCTATTTATCTTTTTTTTCTGGCATTTGCACAGTTTCCCTTCTTTTGCATACAGGTTGCTTATCTATCTTTGTGTAGTGTTTCATTGATTCTATTGTATTCCTTTGATCTACTGTGAATGCCCACAAGAAGAAGAATCTCGGGAGAGTACACGGTGACATATAGGTACTTTGATAATGAATTTACTTTGAACTTTGATGTACAGAGACACAGCAAAATGATTTTGTTTGCAAGCTACCGAGACAGATCATGTCACCCATAGTTACACAGAGGTAGAAAAAGGAAAACAGAATGCAGAATCCAGAGCAACACACACAAAATGCTGGAGGAACTCAGCAGGCCAGGCAGCGTCTGTGGAAACGATAAACAGCCAATGCTTCAGGCCGAGACCCTTCAACAGGACTTGAAAAGAAGGGAAATGATGCCAAAATAAGAAGGTGGAGGGATGAGGAGGATGAGCTAGAAGGTCCTGAGGAAGGGTCTCGGCCCAAAACATTGACTGTTCATTCATTTCCATTGATGCTGCCTGACCCGCTGGGTTCCTCCAGTATTTTGTGTGTGTTGCAAGCTAGAAGGTGAAAGGTGAAGCGGGGGGGACATAGTAAGAAGCTGAGAGGTGATAGGTGGAAAAGGCAAAGGGCTGGAGGAGAAGGAATCTGAGGGGGGAGGAGAACGGGGCATGGGAGGAAGAGGAGGAGGAGGGAAGCCAGGATGAAGACAGAAAGTGCAAAAGTCACAGCAAGGTAGACTGTGAGATCAAGAGATCGGGAGCGACGTCTGAGCCAAATCTAAATTTTCACAGAGTTTACAGACCTTTCCTGCTTTTAATTTACTCATAAGGTTCGCATGTAATGTATACTTTTCAAAGCTGTATTTTGCATGGCTGGGGCAGCATTCATGTGATGACTTCACCACGGAGCATTTCCCAAGTGAATTCATTGTAGAAGCCTTCAATTAGTTGTTTAATTTTTGCACAGAAATCCTCCCGCAGGGTCTTGAGGGTCAAAGGACAAACCCACAATCCTCAAACAGAAACTTTGACCAGTTGTGGATGTAAGTATACAGTGCTGAGCAAGAGTAGCCATACAATAAAACAAACTTGCAGGGCCATTTTTAACTGCAGTAGCATTGATGTACAGAACATGAGGTAGCTGGGATGTGTTGGCATTTCTTTGGAATGAATACAAAAACAGTAGCTTTTTTACTGATGCCTAAAAGTGAAATACATTCTGTTCTCAATTTTAAAAAGAAAACCCTCGATGTGGACACCCTCCCTAAAAAAAAAGACACATTTTAGAAGTCCTACTTAAAAAGACTGTGCTCGTTTTCCTGGGCAGATTTAAAAGAGATGCCGGAAATGACTTGTATTTGTGGTGCCACTTCTGCCAACTCTCAGAGACTGTGGAAATGGAAATTGCAGCTTTTGAGTGCTTTCACTACAATTGAATAGGTATAAGTGGGAAACAAGAAATCAGATTAACTATGGTGCTCTTTCCTCCTATATGTGATTCCGAAATGAATAGACCACAATCTGTTTCTGACTCTCTCCTCAGCCTCAGTTTCTACTAATACACTATTAATCGGCATTAAGAAAGTTACAGGTTGGCGCTTTCCCAAACATGAATAGTAAATCAATAATCTGGATTAAAAGAGGTCAGCGCAAAACCACAAATCAATACAGGCTTTTGCATCAATAGCACAATGTTATATTGACAACAAAATGCCGCAAAGATCCCTGAAGACAGACTAAATACTTTAACTATATGGCTACATTACGCAGTGATTGATGAGACAGACCACACACAATGATTGAAAGGATTGAACAGATAGCATATGAAAAAGTCGGTCCTTGTCCTACCTCAACAATAGAAGCATTTATCCATTACTCTTGCAGGACCTGCTTGGAAAGCACAGGCCATGTGTTAAATAGATTGGCACACTTTGTAAAAAACAGAGAGGAAAAAAAGAAAATGCAGCAAATATATTCATAGCTGTAAATAATAGGCTTGCAAATCTAATTCATAACTGTGCCAGATTAGAGACTGTGACCCAAGAACAAAGCCACTGATTCAGTCGCTTTATGGATTTAAGAGATGGTGGGGAAAATTTAACTCCCAGAATACCAGAGCAATAAAAATATCTCTTTACTCAATTGGGATTTGGAGGGGACATTTACAGATTCTGCTGACTACTGACCTCCCACTGGTGGGTTTATCCAATTTGTCATCTGGCCCAGAAGTCAGATGAATGGCAAGTCCACCAGTCAGAATAAACCTCCCCTGCCTATCATTTCTCATGCATGGGCAATTAATACAAACCAGCTGTTGACCAAAGAGTAGCTGCTTGGGGTGAAGGTATCACATTATAAATATATTTTGGAATAATACACTCTGTCAGAAACTACATGGAAAGTTTGAATGAGGGCCCTTGCAAAACTGACATTGCTGAGACTCAAATCAAAAGTTTGGGTTGTGATCGGATCATTTAGGATTGGAAAATACATTGGCTATTTACTGATATTGGACTACCTCCCGCTAACTTTGAGCTAATTCTCAGAAGCCTCATAGTACCTAGGTCCAGAGCAGCACCCGTGGATAAGTTTGGGGAGAGTGCTTCATTTTTCCTTCGCGTTTTGTCTGGGGAAAAGCCTGAAGTGAGATTGTGGAATGGGAAAGCAAAAGAAAGAGAAGAAAAAAGGTTTTAATTATTTTCCAAAGTTTAATTTGAACCCCATAAATCTAAGCAGTAAACACTTTTCTTTCCCTAAGGGCCTGGTAAGAGCAAATTTGGTTCAGTAATATCTTTGACAGTGTCATAAGGGACTGAACTTTGCTGTGATTTGTGTTGTAGGGCCAAAGCAAATAATATACAGACTTGAGCACTTTTGGGTGAGGGAGGTGTACAGAGAATAACACCAAGGTGTCTCAAAGCAAAATAGGAGGGAATGATCTCTTACAAAGCTCCCAATGTGAAATCTAAACTCCTGTCACTCCTCATTTTAGCCCAAGATTGTGAGAACATGTAGCGAAGGCAAGCAGTTATTCTGTCATGACAGGGATGGCTGTTGCTCATCAAATAACTTTAGAGACTAGCGGGCCTTGTGGCTTGTTGCTTATAGGAGTTGTAGGAGTTCCTAGATAGGAATTACGCTATGTGATTAGGAATTTGGCAAGCTTCATTGGGCCAAATGGCCTGTCATTGTCAAAAACCTTTTACTGTTCTAATGTACTGCAAGTGATTTGGATAATAATTCGCCTGCACAGTTGCACTCAAAAGAAAACAAAATGATTGGAGGAACTTAAAATGCAATTGGCCTTTAGTGATAGTATCTCTACTGCCTGTTATGCTGCTGGCATTTAGGAAAGCAATGAAGGTCCTCCACTTCTGGCTGCAGTCAGGGCTTCCTTCATTGTGTCAGCAGCTCAGTTTTCACTACTGTTAGTCATATAAGTTCTGGGTGGAGACTCAGGAGTACTGTCACACACGTGTAGAAGGATTCTTCACTGCTGTTTCTGTAACACTTTTATTTTCTCAGTAAGGGTTGTTAGCCTGAGTTGAAACCCCGAAGCTGGAGGACCAGTGGACCACTCTTAGTCTGATCTCTGCCCTTCGACTTGTTTGGCGTGGTTGACTCCACTAAGAGCCAAAACATAAAGCCCTAACTCCAGCCAACATATCTCTCTGGGTCATTGAAGCATGCAAGCCTCCAAACCACAACAAAGTTGTGGTCCTCTTGGTTTTGAGTTCTCTGGAATTTATTTTGCTTGTATGTTCATAGAAATGCTTCTAGAGGTCAGCTCTACAGACGGCATGGGGGAAGGAAGTGTTAGGCCACCTCAAGGTCAAAGGCAAGGCAAAACTTACATCAAAATACGTATGTGTTACCCTTTACTACTTTGAGATTCATTTTCTTCTCGCAGGCTTTTACAGAAAAATAAAGAAATACAAGAGAATTTATGAAAATCTATACATAAACAAAAGACTGACAAGCAACCAATCTACAAAACAAAACACTGTGCTGGTAAAAGAAATACAAAGAACTCGAGTTGTCAAGTCCTTGAAAGTGAGTCTGGAGGTTGTAGAATCAACACAGAGTTGCGGTGGCTGAAGTTATTCATGCCAATTCAGGAGCCTGTTGGTTGGAAGTTAGTAACACTTTCTGAACCTGGTGGTGTAGTGCTTAATACTCCTGTACCTCCTTCCCCATCGTAGTAGTGAGGAGAAAGGAGAAGCAAAATTGCCTTGGGTCCTTGATGATGGATGCTGCTTTCTTGTGGCATTACCCATATATGTACTGGGATGGTCTTTCTTGTGATGGACTGAGCTGTAATGGCACTTTCTGTAGACGGCATTTTGTGTATTGGTGTTTCCATACCAGGTCATCATACAACAAGCTAGGATATTCTCCACTGCGCATCTATAGAAGTTTGGCAATGTCTTTAAGATCAATGTTATAAGATATACAAAAAGAAATGGAAACAGATTTGGCCACTCAGCCCAGAGAAATGGGAGAACCCATGTTACCAATACATTTTGAAAGGGAGAATAAAATTATACCTCTGTAAATACCTGCAGTATTTGGTGACCCTGGGGTGTCTGCATCAAAGGTCTATGTTGGAACATCATTCAAGAGGCTGAACCCTCACCAGGCATCAGGCAATGATGGTGTTCCTGGCAGGCACTGAAAACCTGTGCCAACTTACTGCCTGGAGTGTTCAATGACATTTTTAATCGACCACTACCACAGCTGGAGGTTTCTATCTGCTTCAAAAGGGCATCAATCATATATTTTCCAAGAAGAGCACGCTGAGCTTCCTCAATGACTATTGCTAGGCAGTGCTCACATCTGGGCCTAGGTGCGGGTTGATGGAACTAGGCAAATTTTGCTTGGCATGGACTAGATGGGCTGGAAGGCCTGTTTCTGTGTTGTAGTGTTCTGTGACTCTATGACTGTATCTACTGTGATGAAGTGTTTTAAGGGCAGCTGCAGCCTGAGCCTGATCTGGATCCACCTCAATCTGCCTAATACCATGACAAGTCTACCACAGATGCAATCTCATTGGCTCTCCACTGGACAACAGCAATACCTACGTTAGGCTGCTGTTGCACAACACTGCTTTCAACTCCATCATCCATTCAGTACTAATCAAATGGCTTCAAAATCTAGGCCTCTGAATCTCCCTCTGCAACTGGATCCTTGACTTCTTCGTCAGGACACCGCCATCAGTGTAGACTGGAAATAATATCTTCTCCTAGCTGATAATCAACACGAATAGACCTCAAGGATGCGTGTTTAGTCCATCACTCTACTCAGAAGACACTCATGACTGTGTTGCATGGCACAGCTCAAATGCCACACACTGTTGTTGGCAGAATCTCAAATGGTGTGGAGAAAGTGTAAAAGAGTGAGATAGATCAACCGGCTGAGCAATGTCGCAACAGCAACCTTGTACTCAATGTCAGCAAGGCCAATGAATTGATTGTGGACTTCAGGAAGGGGAAGTCAAGGGAACACATACCAGTCATCATTGAGAGGTCTGCAGTGGTCTCAACATCTCTAAAGATCTATCAAGGCCCATCATATTGATGCAATTATGAAGAAAGCGCATCAGCAGCTATATTTCATTAGGAGCTTAGAAAGATTTAGTGTCTCACCAAGACTGATAAATTTCTACAGTGGAAAGCAGTCTGACTGGCTGCATCACTGTCTGGTATGGAGGTGCAAAAAGATGCAAAGGGTTGCAAACTCAGCCAGCTCCATCATGGGCACTATCCTCCCCACCATGAAGAACATCTTCAAAAGCTGATGTCTTAAAAAGGTGACATCCATCAATAAGCACCCTCATCAACTAGGACATACCCTCTTCTCATTACTATCATCAGTGAAGAGTAAATGGAGCCTAAAAACCCATACTCAACATTTTAGGAACAGCTCCTTTACCTCTACTATCAGATTTTTCAAAGGTCCATGAACCTATATATATTTTTTCTATAGCATATAAGCAGTATAATTCTATATTATGTATAATACATACAGTATATTATAATTGTAATTTATAGTCATTTTTATGTATTGCACTGTGCTGCTTCCGTAAAACAATATACGTCAGAGATAATAATCCTGATTCTGATCACAACCACACAGATTCCAAGACGAGCAGCCTCCTGAACTCTCAACGTGAACCCAAGAAATACGTGTTTTTGTTTGGATTTACAGTATTGGGGATAAACCTTAACTGAGACTGAACACTGAATAACGCTAATGTTGCATTGAATGATGACATTGAAAAACATTGCTGAATCTTTCTATCTACAGCTGAGGTGACTTCAACTCTATTGAACACAACACTTCTGTGCTTAACCAGGCATGACCTACACAGAAACAGGGACGTATGTCCTTAGTAGTGACACCAGAAGGAAGAATTGCAGTGGGTCTTCAGGGTACCAGCTTTTTTTAACAAGTGAGGTTTTGGAGTAGTCAGTGGAAAAATAAGCCTCTGGCAATTGCAAATTATTTGTGTTGAGAATGTAATTGTTGTTCAACTCATCTGCCTTTGGTTATCCTATTTATATCAGGTGATTATTTATTATTATATATTGGACCTAATATTTTGCACAAAGTTCAGCAGACATTGTTTCTTTGAATTGTACCATTTCCCTTTTGCAAGCTCTTTATGATGCCTTATAATAAATACCTGTGGACACATTGGCAAAGAAATGTAAAGAAAACACTGATTCTTAATTGCTTGCAAGGGCAGTTGTTTTACTTCCATCTTTCCCATCCGCAACCTCATAGTAAGATCCTTCTATCTTAATTGTTGTACATAAATGTGATTCCACTGAAACTAAGTCGCTTATCAGAAAACGTAAGTCTCAATTATTCACTCTTATGAAATGGTGTACAGAAAGTAGCCAAAAAGAGTCACACCTTTGTTGTATAGATGCTTGTGCCAGTGATCACTGGCATCCAGCGAAAAGAAATGTTTATCACAGCTTTTAGTGAAATCTTCATATGGAAAATTTGGAGCTATAATTATGCATTGTTATGAAATAATTCTAAGGATTCACTTTTTTTCTGAGGCTGGCTCAAGCATCTGTGAAGTATACTTATAAAAATGCACTGGTCTAATTGTCTTCTGCCAGTAACCTTTTTTGTTGATTGATCCCAGGAGCATCAGACCAACCCAGCCATTGCATATTGAACTGGAAAAAGTTACTCAACATCTATGGCAAAGTATGCAGTGATTGGCCAGAAATGTGGTTTTGAGGAGATCATCAAGAGACAGAGCCTAATGATGAAAACAGACGGATTAAAAGAAAGGACAGGATTGCATTGACTTCCATGGAAAAGAGAAAGGAAATGAGGCCAACGTAAATGAAACTGAAGGAAGTTTTGGACATTTACTGACAGCTTTCTAGTGTAATGTTTTTTGTATTTTACACCAGCAGTTTTGGAAGGTGCTCCTGAGAGGTAGAGGAACAAAGAGCCATTTCTGGATGAGAACTTAGTTGGCCAAAGAACCATTTGTTGAAGGTTGGATTCCTGCTGGAACAGAATTAAAGTTTCTGTCCTAACAGACAATGGGAAGTTAAATCCTGGCTGTGATGGGCTGGACTGTTTAGGAAGGGTGGTGAGTGGAGAGTTGGATGGTGAACTGGCTGCTGGCTTGGGAAGAAGGAGAAAGGGATTAGGGTAATTGTGACCCTCCTTTATTTCTGTTTGTAGAATATTGATCACAGTTCCATTATTTTCTTAAAATCGCAAATAGTGTCATTTAAGAACAGTCACTTGTTCCACCATTCAATGGCTGATCTTTTGTCTACCTGCCCTTTGTCTCCCTTTGCCCCATACCCTTTATAGTTTTGGCCTGCACCATTCAATCTCTGGTTCACAACCCATCACTGATGAAGCCATTATTACCATTTTCAGAGAGGTCCACATCCTATCAACATCTGCGTTTGAGATGTGTCCTAGTTGCAGTCCTGATGGATATTACTCTAATTTCCCTCTAGTGTTCCTGATTCTAGTTTTCAGGACAGTAGATTTAGGATTTTTTTTATTAACTGCTTCAAAGTTCAAAGTAAATTTATGTTAAAGTACATGTTGTCACAATATACATTTTCTTCCCAGTATACTCAATAAATCCAATAACCATAGAGTTATGGAGAAATACAGCACAAAAACAGGTCATTCAGCCCATCTATCCCATGCCAAAACCATTTAATTTACCTACTCACATTGACCTGCACCGGGACTATAGGCCTCCATATCTCTATTATTCATGTACCTATCCAAACTTCTCTTAATTAAGCTCCCATGCGTCATTTGTGCTGGCAGCTCATTCCACACTGTAATGACCCTCTGAGTGAAGACAATTCCCCTCATATTCCCCTTAAAACTTTTCACCTTTCAACCTTAACTTATGACTTCTAGTTGTAGTCCCACCCAACCTCAGTGTAAAATACTAGCTTGCATTTACCCTATCTATACCCCTCATAATTTTGTATACCTCTATCAAATCTCCTCTGAGTCTGCTACGTTGCAACGAATAATGTCCTAAAATATTCAACTCAGGTCCTCCAGACATGGCAACATCCTTGTAAATTTTCTCAGCGCTCTTTCAACCTTAGTTGCATCTTTTCTGTAAGTGGGTGACCAAAACTGCACACAGTACTCCAAATTATGCCTCACCAATGTCTTATACAACTTCAACATAACATCCCATTTCTTGTACTCATTACTTGAATTTATGAAGGCCAATGTTCAAAAAGTTCTCTTTACAACCCTATCTACCTGTGACATCACTTTCAATGGATTATGGACTTGTATTCCCAGGTGCCTTTGTTCTACTATACTCCTCAGTGCCCTACCTACTGTTCACTGTGTGAGACCTACACTAGTTTGTACTAACAAAGTGCATCTCCTCACACAAGTCAGCACTAAGTTATATCTGCCATTTTTCAGATCATTTTTCCAGCAGGTCTAAATCCCATTCTTGGTGCCATCTGCAAATCTGCTGATCCAGTTAACCACATTATCATCAAGATCGTTGATATAGATGACAAACAACAATGGACCCAGCACTGATCCCTGCAGCACTTCACCAGTCACCAGTCAGAGAGGCAATCATCTACTACCATTCTCTGCCTTCTACAAAATTAACTACTTCATGTTGAATGCTGAGCGACTGAAACTTCTTGACCAACCTCCCATGTGGGCCTTTATCAAATACCTTACAAAATCCATGTGGACATCATCCACTGATTTGCTTTCATCAACTTTCCTGGTAACTTCCTTGAAAATCTCCATATAGTTGGTTAGACATGACTTATTGAGCATGAAGCCATGCTGACAGTCCTCAATCTGTCCATGTCTATCCAAATACTCACATACACAGTCCCTCAGAATACCTTCCAATATCTTTCCCATTGCTGATGTCAGACTCATTGGCCTATAAATTTCCCGGTTTATTTTTAAGCCTTTCTTGAACAGTGGAACAACATTGGCTATCCTTCAATCCTCTGGTACCTCACCTGTCACTAAGGATGAGTTAAATGTCTAGGGCCCCTGCAATTTCTGCACTTGCCTCCCACAAGGTCTGAGGGAACATCTTTTTTGGCCCTGGGGATTTATCCATCTTAATTTGCCTCAGGACAGCAAACACCTCCTCCTCTGTAATTTGTATAGTGTCCATGAAGTTGATGCCGCTTCTATAGACTCTGCGTCCAACTACTGAGTAAATACGGGTGCAAAAAAATTGTATTTAAATCTCCCCATCTCTATTGGCTCCGCTCATGGATTACCATTCTGATCTTCAGAGGACCAATTTTTTCCCTTGTAATCTTTTGCTCTTAAAATATCTGTACAATCCCTTAGCATTCTCTATTACCTTGTCCACTTGAACAGCTTCATGCTTTCTTTTAGCCCTCCAGGCTTCTTTCTGAAGTGTTCTCTTGCATTTCTTATACCCCTTAAGCACCACATTTGTTCCTACCCAATTCCTGCTATGCACCCCCTTTTTTTTTCTTAAACAGGGCCTCAATATCTCTTGAAAGCCAAGGTATCCTACGCCTGTTAGTTTTACCTTTAATTCCCGCAGGCACATACAAGCTCTGTATTATCAAAATTTCACTTTTGAAGGCCTCCCACTTACCAAGTACACTTTTGCCAGAAAAAAAGCCACACTTGCCAGATCCTTTCTGATACCGTCAAGATTGGCCTTTCTCCAATTTAGAATCTCAACCTATAGGCCAGACCTGTATTTTTGCATATTTACTTTGAAACTAATGGCTTTGTGATCATCGAACGCAAAGTGTTTCCCTACTCAAACTTCTGAAACCTGCTCTGTCTCATTCCTTAATAGCAAATCAAGCACTGCACACTCTCTTGTGGGATTTCTATGTACTGATTAAGGAAACTTTCCTGAACACATTTGACAAACTCTATCCCATCTACTCATATTACAGTATAGAAGTCCTAGACAAAATGTGGGACGTTAAAATCACCTACAATAACAACCTTATGTTCCTTGCAACAGTCTGCAATCTCTGCAAATTTGTTCCTTAAATCCTGCAGACTGCTCGATGGTCTATAATATAACCCCATTAACGTGGTCATATCTTTCTTATTTCTCACTTCCACCCATAACATCTCACTAGATGAGTTCTCCAGTCTGTCCCGACGGAGCACTGCCATGACATTTTCCCTGACTAGTAACACCACCCCTCCTACTCTGTCACGTCTAAAACAATAGTGCCCTGGAATATTGAGTACCCTCCTGCAACCAAGACTCACTCATGGCTACACTATCATAATTCCAAGTTTGATCCATGCCCTGAGCTCATCTGCCTTTCTTACGATACTGCAAACATTGAAATATATGCAGCTCAGGAAATTAATCGCCCCATGCTCAACCTTTTGTTTCCTGACTTTGTCAGAGGTCTTGACAACATCTGTCTCCACAATCTTTCCAATAACTATTCTGGCACTCTGGTTCCCATTTCCCTGCAACTCCAGTTTAAACCCTACAGGGTAGCATTAACAAAACTGCCCGCTAGGATATTAGTCCCTCCAGTTCAGGTGCAAACCGTCCTTCTGTATGGGTTCCACCTTCCCTAGAAGAGAGCCTAATGATACAGAAAACTAATGCCCTCCTTCCTACACCAACTCCTTAGACACATGTTAAACTGTATAATTGTCCTAGTTCTAGCCTCACTAGCATGTGGCACAAGCAGCAATCACAAGATCACAACCCTAGAAGTCTTGCCCTTTAATTTAGCACCTAGTTCCCTGAATTCCCTATGCAGAACCTTGTCACTCTTTGAGAGACTATGGTCCATGTAGGTACCAATGATTGTACCATGGATCAATCTTTGGGTATTCACTCTCCCAATTAAGAATGCTGAGGACTCGATCCAAGATGTCCAGGAACCTGGCACCTGGGAGGCAACATACAATCCAGAAATTTTGCTTTCATCCACAGAACCTCCTTTCTGTTCCCCTAACTAACAAATCCCCTATCACCACAGCTTGCCTCATCTCCCCACTTCCCTTCTGAGTTACTGACTCAGGTGGACTCAGTGCCACAGACTCAACTACTATGACTTTCATCTGCTAAGTCACCCACACCCAACCCCCCAGTAGTATCCAAAGTGGTAAACCTGTTGTTGAGGGGGATGGCCACAAGGGTACTCTGCACTGGTTGCTTAACCCCTTTCTCCTTCTTGACTGTCACCCAGTTTCCTGTGTCCTGAACTGTGGGTGTAAATACCTCTCTACATGTCCTAACTATCACCTTCGCAGCCTTTTGAATAATAATTCATCTAGTTCCAGCTCCAACTCCTTAACACAGAGTGTTGGAAGCTGCAGGTGATGCACTTCCTGAAGGTGTAGTCGTCAGGGATACTGGTGGTCTCCCTGCCTTCCCACATCCCACAAGAGGAGCATTCTGCTATCCAGCCTGGCAGCTTTCCTGTTCTAACTGAGCAAATTTTAAGAAGGAAGAACAATAAACTTTACCTACAACTATTTTGCCTTCTCTAACTGAAGCCTCTCCTCGCTGAAGTCTTGAAGAGCTAAAGCCTCAAAGACCCCACTCTAACTCTGTCCTCTCTAAGAACAGCCACTCTGTTTGCCCCTACCTTATTTTAATTTGTTCTTGCCATCAATCCCGAATGCTGATTGGCTGCTGCTCAAAAACTCCAATCTACTTCGAGTTGCTGCCTTTTCTACTCAATCATTGAACCTGAATGAACTACATCTTCTTCAGACTTCTGATCACCCCAATTGTGTGCTGATCAAAGACCCAGACTGCTTTGAGTCATTGCCTTTTCTACTCAATCATTGGACCTGAAGGAACTACATCTTCTTCAGGCTTCTGATCTCTCCGAATGAGCGCAGCTCAAAGTTGAGTGCTTATCCCCTCTGGTTCAGGAGCCTGATTGTTGAGGCATAATATCTGTTCCTGAACTTGGTGGTGAGAGTCCTAAGGTTCCTGTACCTTCTTCTTGAGGTCAGCAACTAGAGGGAAGCATGACATGGATGGTGGGGGTCCCTGATGATGGATGCTGCTTTCTTGTGACAACACTCCATGTAGATGTGCTCAATGATGGGGAGGGCTTTACCAATCCTTTACTGGGCTGTATCCGACACTTCTTGTAGGATTTTCCATCCAAGGACATTGGTATTTCTACGCCAGGCTGTGATGCATCCATTCAATATACTTTTCACTACACATCCATAGAAGTTTGAGATGTCATGGTGAATCTCCACAAACTCCTCAGGAAGTAGAGGCGCTGTTGTGTGTTTTTCATAATTGTGCTACGTGCTACGTGTCCTCTTCAGAAGAGGACAAGTCTTCTGAAGTTATAACACCTAGGAATATAAAATTGCTGACCCTCTGTACCTCTGATGCTCTGATGGAGACGGACTCATGGACCTCTGATTTCCTTCCCCTGAAGTCTATAATCAGCTCCTTGGTCTTGTCGACATTGAGTGAGAGGTTGTTGTTATGACACCACTCATTCAGATTTTCAATCTCCTTCCTATATGTGGATTCATCATCACTCTTGATTCGGCCTGCAACAGTGGTATCATCAACAAACTTAAATATGGCATTGGATCTGTGCTTAGCACATTTATAGGTGTAAATCAAGTGGGGGGGGGGGCTATGCACACAGCCTTGTGGATGCACCTGTGCTGACGGAGCTTGTGGAGGAAATGTTGTTGCTAATCTGAACTGACTGGGGTCTGTAAGTGAGGAAATCCAGGAGCCAATTGCACAAGGAGCTATTGAGGCCAAGGTCTTGGAGCTTATTGATTAGTTTTGAAGGGATGATGGTATTGAATGCTGAAGCTGAGATGATATTGATCAAGAACATCGTGATGCATGCACCTTAGCTGTTCAGGTGTTATAGGGTTCAGTGTAGAGCCAATGAGATGGCATCTGCTGTGGGCATGTTGCTCCAGTAGGCAAATTGGAGCAGATCCAAGCTGCTTCTTAGGCAGGAGTTCGATATATTTCATCATCAACCTCTCAAAACACTTCATCACTGTGGATGTATGTGCTACTGGGCAATATTCAATCAGGCAGATTAGCACTCTCTTCTTGAGCACCGGTATAATTAAAGCCTGCTTGAAGCAGGTGGGTACCACATACTGCTGAAGTGAGAGGTTAAAGATCTCAGCAAACATTCTAGCCAGTTGATCAACACATGTCTTTAGTATGTGGCCAGGTACCCCATCTAGGCTGGATGCTTTTTGTAGGTTCACCCGCCGAAGGCTGCTCGCACGCCGGCTTCAGAGATTGAAAGCATAGGATCATTGGGAGATGTCGGTGTTCGGGTGGCCGAAGGGGGAATAGAAGGAATTGAGCTCATCTGGAAGCGAAGCCCTGCTGTGGCACAGGATGCTTGGCATGAAGTGGTAAGTGCTTCACAATTATTTTAGCACCAACACCTCCTTGTTTACACTGGCAGCCCACATTTACTGGTTCATTTTAACATTGTCCTATTTCACTCTAAGCATTTACGGTAGATAGAAGATTCAATAAAAGAACGGGACAAAGAAACTGAGTGAGCGTTCTTATTCATGCTGCTGTACTTCCAACTTGGCTCAGACACAAGAAGAACTTTTTATCTCCCTGAAGAATTTGGCTGAAGCTTTTAAGTTTGAGGAAATTCATGCGGGAGCTTGCTGATGGCAGAAGTTGGAGAGCCAAGCCAGATCAATGCCCAAGAGATGTGTGTAAAACCCAAAGAGCTAATCCTGGGCAACAGTGAGCATTCTGCACAAAGGGATGTCAACACATGGATGTCATGGGACAAGTTATCAGAGTACTGGCTCCTCCAGGGTCGCCGTCTTTCTTCAATTGCTTCTATTCTTAGCGGGAGCAAGACACCAGCTTTTGCCTTGTTCTCGGGATGCCCCCAAACACACTGAAATGCAGACAAAGCTAGAATGGGGCAGGACAGCCAATTTTAGAAAAGTCCCCGGAAACGCCGATAGGTCATGAGTGAATGATTGATTTTAACGAGCATAAATCATTGGCCAGACCATACAGTTCTTTGCAAAAACATATTCTTGGGGTCAGTGAGAGACAAGAAAAGGTAGGTGCTCAGTTCTCTGATACCAGACTTGAAACTACTTCCTTCTGAAACAGGCCTGTGAGTACCGCTGGCTGATCCACAGCTGGGGGGAAGAAATAACCGTAGTCAGGAGACAGGGAAAGGAACACTATCTCCCGAAACAGCCGGCTAGGATCAGCAGGGAAATATCACCCAATTTGAAATTACCGAGGGATGAGATTTGAAAGATTTTGAATATCTTTGTAAAAAAAAACTGCTGCCACAGATTAAGTAACTGTGACCAAAGTGTTAATTGATTCTACTTGCAGAAGGGAGGCATTATCACAACCTCCAGATTGTCTGATACCTTGACTGAATTTGGGATAAAATCTTAAAAGCAGATAGGGTTAACACATCAACCAGTTCAAAATTGTCATGAAATATCCACTGACAGTTGTGAGGTAAAATGGTCGGATTAAGACAAAAGCAAGTGATGACTGCACCTGGGATCAAAGCCTGGCATCAGACAAGGAGACCCCCAGAAAACTGCAGAGTCACAGAAACCTCTTAAACAAAATGAGAACAAAGGATAAAGGCAAAGTGCTGCAGATGCTGGAAAACTGAAATAAAAGCAGACAATACAGCAATGTCGAGCAAGCCAGGGGAGAGAGAAGCAGACAGGTAGCATGGCTGTTGACCTGAATCACTGATTGTCTCCCCCACGGTGAATGTTGTTGGTTCTGCCATTGCACGGAATGATAGGACAATCACTGGATGATGATTCTTTACCCTTCCTGCTGCTTTGGGAAGGCTGCAAACATAATGAAAGTGTCACGGCCCTGACCGTTAATTCCCCATATTCCCCTAATTCCCTTTGACTGCGGCACACCTGATTCTCACCTAGACCTGCAGCATAAATACCCCACCTTTGCATCCAGTCATCGCCAGATTGTTGATTTAGCCAGTGTGGTAATTCAAGTTCCCGGCCGCTTAGGATCGTGTATTCTAAATTTTAATGTCAATACCGAGGTTTACCTGTGTAACTCTGACTCTCCGTGTCAAGGTAAGTATCGCCTGCCGGTTGCCTTTCCGTTTGCCGTTTAGCTCCAGCAACGCGCCGTGTCAAGGTAAGTGTTGCCTGCTGCCTGTCTCCCGTTTGCCGTTCAGCTCCAGCCACGCTCACGCCCTCGTCTGCATCGTAACTCTACCTCCGTGCCAGTGTCCTGCGTTTGGGTTCGCCCGTTCCTTGCAACAGAATGATCTGGCCACCATGGACCCAGCGGACAAAAACACCCTTCAACAAGCCCTCGCCAGCCAGGGTACCCTACCGGGACAGCACGGCCAACTCCTCCGGGAGGTCATGGAGAACCTCCGTTCCCTGTCTGCTCACGTCACACAGATCGGTGACCAGGAGGACCGGGTCTCCACTTATATCATCCAACCCATTCTTGGAACCCAGCTTAGCCAGCCCAGACAGCCTGTAGCGGCAACAAACACCCCTGCCCAGAGAGTCTCACGTATCTCAGCCAGAGCACTACGCTGGAGACCTGGGGAAGTGCCAGGTCTTCCTCCTTCAGCGCTCCCCGGTGTTTGAACAGCAGTCGTTAACTTGTTCCACAGATAAGTCAAGGATTGCTTATATCGCGGGGTTGCTGCAGGGAAATGCATTTGTGTGGGCCGCAGCAGTTTGGGACAACCAACCGGATATCTGCTCTTCTTTCGCCACTTTTATCGCGAGAAAGATCTTTGACCACCCCATCTGTGGTAAAGATGCTGCCAAACATCTACTCATTCTCCAGCAGGGCTCCCTGTGGCACACGCTCACCGACCCACACATCCCACCCAGCACCATGCCGACAGCTGCGCTACTGACACCACTTGCAGCCTCTCCACCCTCAAGACCCCTCCCCCATCGCTGTTCGCCAACCTGACCCCCAACTGTAAACCTGTGGCAACTAAAAGCAGGAGGTACAGTGCGGGGGACAGGGCCTTCATTCAGTCGGAGGTGCAGCGGCTGCTCAAGGAGGGGATCATTGAGCCAAGCACAAGCCCTTGGAGGGCCCAGGTGGTTGTTGTTCGGACCGGGCAGAAAAACAGGATGGTCGTGGACTACAGCCAGACCATCAATAGGTTCACGCAGCTTGACGCGCACCCCCTACCCTGCATCGCGGATATGGTCAACCAGATAGCTCAGTACAAGGTGTACTCGACAATAGATTTGAAATCCGCTTATCACCAGCTCCCCATCCACCTGGAGGACCGCCCCTACACCGCCTTCGAGGCGGGCGGCAGGCTCTATCACTTCCTGCGCGTCCCCTTCGGTGTCACAGATGGTGTCTCTGTCTTCCAGAGGGAAATGGACCGGATGGTGGACCAGTGCCAACTGAAGGCCATGTTTCCCTAACTGGATAATATCATCATCTGTGGTCACGACTGGCCGGATCACAACACCAACCTCCAAAGATTTTTCAAAGTGGCCAAAGCCCTGAACCTTACTTATAACAGGGACAAGTGTGTGTTCAGAACCAACCGACTCGCTATCCTTGGGTATGTTGTGGAGAATGGGGTCATTGGCCCTGATCCCGACCGTATGTGCCCCCCCGTTAGAACTCCCTCTTCCCACCTTCCTCAGAGCCCTCAGACGGTGCCTGGGCTTCTTTTCCTATTACACCCAATGTGTCCCCTATTACACAGACAAGGCCCGCCCCCTGGTCAAGTCTACCACATTTCCCCTTTCAGCCGAGGCCCGCGCGGCCTTCAGCCGCATTAAAGGGGGCATTGCCAAAGCAACGATGCATGCGGTGGACGAGACCATTCCCTTCCAAGTAGAGAGTGACGCCTCTGATTTCACGCTGGCTGCTACCCTCAATCAGGCAGGCAGGCCAGTAGCATTCTTCTCTCGTACCCTTCAAGGCTCTGAAATTCGGCACTCCGCGGTGGAGAAAGAAGCCCAGGCCATAGTGGAAGCTATTAGGCACTGGAGGCACTATCTCGCCGGCAAAAGGTTCACCTTGCTGACCGACCAGCACTCAGTTGCGTTCATGTTCAGCAACCAACAGCAGGGCAAAATCAAAAATGATACAATTTTGCGGTGGTGAATAGAACACTCCACCTACAACTATGATATCCTGTACCGGCCTGGCAGACTCAATGAGCCCCCTGTTGCCCTATCCCAGGGAGCGTGTGCCAGCGCACAGCTCGACCAGCTATACGCCCTCCATGTACAACTTTGCCACCCGGAGGTCACCCGATTTTACCATTTCGTGAAAGCCCGGAACCTGCCGTACTCCCTTGAGGACATCAGGATGATGACCAGGGACTGCCAAGTCTGCGCTGAGTGCAAACCGCACTTCTACCATCCTGAAAAAGCGCAACTTATCAAGGCCACCCGTCTTTTGAGCGACTGAGTGTTGACTTTAAGGGCCCCCTTCCCTCCACTGATCGCAATGTCTATTTCCTTAACATTATCGACGAGTACTCGCTGTTCCCCTTTGCCATCCCCTGCCCCGACACCACTGCCACGTCTGTCATAAAAGCCCTGCGCCAGCTCTTCACTCTGTTCAGATATCCCTGCTGTATCCACAGTGATAGAGGGTCCTCCTTTATGAGTGAGGAGCTGCGCCGGTACCTGCTGGCTAGGGGCATTGCTACTAGTCAGACCATGAGTTATAATCCCCGGGGAAATGGACAGGTGGAGAGGGAGAATGCCACAGTGTGGAAGGCCACACTTTTAGCCCTTAAGTCAAAAGGGTTGCCGGTCTCTCGATGGCAGGAGGTCCTCCCCGAGGCACTCCACTCTATCTGCTCTCTGTTATGTATGTCCACCAATGCCACCCCTCACGAGCGCCTATTCTCTTTTCCCACCTTCTACATGCGAACCCCCAGTATGCCTACGTGGTCTTACCTGATGGGCGGGAGGACACGGTCTCCGTCTGCGACCTGGCGCCCGCAGGGGCGGCAGACCACTAACCTGAACACTCCACGGTAACTATGAACCCTGTACCTGAGGTGACACTGCGCACACCAAGCCCTACACAGACTCCACACGACACTCCTACACTGGGTGTCTCGCACGCGCATAAACCAGGCGCCTCGCACACGCATGAGGGATCACTGACGTCTAGTGGGCTGACACCTCCAGTTAGGCCAGAACCTGCACAACCACCGTCTCCGCTGCAATCACCACCGGCACCTGTGCAATCACAACCGGTGCTACGTAGATCGCAGCGACAGATTCAACCGCCTGATAGACTTAACCTGTAAATATACTTGTAAGAAACTTCGCCCCATGGGGATTCTCTTTTAAAACAAAGGGGAGGTGAATGTGGTGAACTATATATACCTGTCTGGACACGCCCCCCCCCCCGCCCCCGCTGACTGCTCCTGTGGCTCCTCCCACTGACCCCGGTATAAAGGTGATTGGAGCCTGAGCCCTGCCCTCAGTCTCCAGGATGTAGTATGGTGGTCAATTGCTGCTTGTTCTTTCTTCCAGCCAATAAAAGCCGATATCTCGCCTCACGTCTCGGAAAGTTATTGATGGTGCATCACTCCCGCAGTGTTGCTGAATATTCAGTGGAGTTCCAGACATTAGCGGCCGACTCAGGGTGGAACGATGAGTCACTCCGGGGGGGGGGGGCTGTTTCGGAATGGACTCAGCGACCTGTTGAAGGAGGAGTTGGCGGCAAGAGACGACACCAACAGCCTGGGTTCCCTGATCTCCCTAGTCACCAGGTTGGACAATCGTCTCCGAGAACGCCATCGAGAATGAACTGGTCGTCCACCACCTTTGGCCACTTCTTGGCAGTCATTACTGCCTCCTGCCAGAACAAGCCCCTCTCCTCATTCCGTGCCCCACTTCCACCGCCCCGGGGACGGAACCGCCTTTCTCCCGCTGTACGACTCTGGAGAATGAGAGCGGGTGAGTGTCTATATTGCAGCCAGTCCAGCCACTTCCTTGTCACCTGCACCCTTTGGCCAAAAAAGGGGAGGGCTCACCAGTAGCTGTGGGGATCCTGGAGAGCCAGACAACCTTCCCTTTCGTCCTCCAACCCCAGATGCAGCTCCAAGCCTCTCTGTGTCACAAGCAACAATCCTTGCCTCTGTTAGCACTAGTGGACTCTGGTGCAGAGGGAAACTTCCTGGATGAAAACTCTGCCTTCCAAGCTGGAATTCCTCGTGAGCCTTTGTGTACCCCCTGGACACCCGGGCACTGGACGGTAGACTCCTGGCCCGAGTCACACACTGCACGGAACCATCGGGAACAGGTACGATTCAATTTAATTTCCCCTCCTAAGCCCCTTTAGTTCTCGGCCACCCTTGGCTAAGCCTTCGTGACCCCCACATCGACTGTCCCACCAGGAGGATAGTCATCTGGAGCTCGTTCCGCCATTCCTCTTGCCTGCAGTCAGCCCTTCCCCCAGTGGAGGTCACTGTGACCTTGTCCACCTCTGAGCACTCTGACCTGTCCACGGTTCCCGTAGAATATCACAATCTGGGAGAAGTGTTTAGCAAACAACGGGCCCTTTCTCTGCCTCCACGTTGCCCTTACGATTGTGCAATTGAACTCCCCGGAGCCTCGTTACCCACCAGACGGCTGTACAACCTGTCCCACCCAGAAAGAGAAGCTATGGAGACGTAGGTAAATGACTCCCTCGCGGCTGGCATTATCCAACCCTCACCTTGCCCTGTAGGCGCTGGTTTCTTTTTTGTGAGGAAGAAAGACGGCTCACTACGTCCGTGCATCGACTATCGTGGCCTGAACAACATTACCATAAAGAATAAGTATCCCCTGCCCCTGATCAACTCAGCATTCAAGCCCCTTCACGGAGCCACAGTTTTCTCTAAATTGGACTTGCGGAATGACTATCACCTGGTCAAGGTAAAGAAGGGAGATGAATGGAAGACAGCTTTTAACAAACCCCTCGGTCATTTTGAATACCTGGTAATGCCTTTCGGCCTGACCAATGCTCCTGCGGTGTTCCAGGCTCTGGTCAATGATATCCTTAGCGACTTTATTAGCCATTTTGTTTTTGTTTATCTGGACGACATCCTAATCTTCTCCCGTAATCTCCAGCAGCACACCCACCATGTCCGCCAGGTTCTTCAGAGGCTTTTGGAGAACAAGCTGTTTGTTAAGGCAGAGAAGTGTGAGTTCCATGCCCGCTCGGTCAGTTTCCTGGGGTACATCACTGAGAGTGGGCAAGTGAGGACGGATCCCGAAACGATCCGGGCAGAGTGGCCCAAACCCACGACGCTTAAACAGCTTCAGCGATTTCTGGGATTCGCCAATTTCTACCGTCGCTTCATCAGGGACTCCAGCCCCTCACCCAGCTCACCTCTCTTGCGACCCCCTTCCACCGGACCCTCGAGGCGGACTCAGCCTTCTCGGAACTGAAGAGGCGTTTCACCTCCGCTCCCATCCTGGTCAAGCCTGACCCATCACGCCAGTTCATTGTGGAAGTCGACACCTCTGACTCTGGGGTGGGGGCAGTCCTCTCTCAACGCTCCGTCCCAGACCAAAATCTCCATCCCTGCACCTTCTCTCGCCGTCTATCCCCCACCGAATGGAACTTCGACGTTGGGAACTGTGAGTTGCTGGCTGTCAAACTCGCTTTGGAGGAGTGGAGGCACTGGCTGGAGGAAGCAAAACACCCATTCATCGTCTGGACAGACCATAAGAACCTGGCATACATCCAGACAGCTAAACGCCTTAACTCCGCCAAGCCCGTTGGACACTGTTTTTTTGGCCGCTTCAATTTCACCCTCACCTTCCATTCTGGTTCCAAGAACGTGAAGCCAGATGCTCTCTGCCGTCAATACGTCTCCAAGGAGGACCTTTCCAATCCTGATACCATCCTGCCGCCATCCTGTGTCATGGCTGCCCTCACCTGGGAGATTGAGTCCGTAATTAAAGAGGCCCAATGGACTCAGTCTGACCCAGGCGATGGAACCCCCCAATCACCCCTTTGTGCCTGACTCTGTCCGTTCTCAGGTTCTCCAGTTGAGGCCTACTTCCGGGTTCGCCTGCCATCCTGGAATCGGTCGAACTCTGTCCCTTTTGAAGCAACATTTCTGGTGGCCCACCATGGATGCTGACTCTTGCTCCTTCGTCTCTGCCTGTACTGTGTGTGTCCTTAGAAAAGCCTCCCATCAGTCACCTGCTGGGTGCTTCATCCCCCTACCTGTGCCTGGCCGCCCTTGGTCCCACATTGCTCTGGATTTTGTCACTGGACTACCCCCTTCACATGGGAACACAGCTGTACTCACCGTGGTGGACCGTTTATCCAAAGCCGTGCTCTTCATAGCCCTTCCCAAACTCCCTACAGTCTGTGAGAAAACCAACCTCCTTGTCCAACACGTCTTCGGCCTTCATGGAATTCCCTCTGACATTGTTTCTGACCGGGGCCTCCAATTCATCTCCCAAGTCTGGAAATCCTCTGTCAAACCCTCAGAGCTTCAGTGAGTCTTGTCTTCCGGTATCCATCCACAGAGTAACGGTCAGACGGAGCGAGCCAATCAGGATTTGGAAGCAGCACTGCGCTGCATTTCCGCCCGTAACCCGTCATCCTGGAGCACCCATCTCACTTGGGTTGAGTGTGCCCACAACTCCCGGGTCAGCACCACCACCGGAATGTCGCCTTTCAAAAGCTCCCTGGGATATCAACCCCTCCGTTTTCTGCCCACAAAGATGACATTGCTGTGCCTTCAGTTCAGGCCCAACCTCCGCCAGTGCCACAGGGTCTGGAGGGATGCACATTCGGCCCTGCTCCGCTCCGCCAACCGCAACCGGAGTATCACCGATCACCACGGGATTCCAGCTCCCAACTATCAGCCTGGTTTGGCTCTCTTCAAGAGACATCCCCCTCAAAACCGAGTCCAAGAAACTCACCCCTCATTACATCGGACCATTCGAAATCGAGAGCATCGTCAACCCTTCGGTGGTCAAACTCAAACTACCCAGAGCCATCCCACGTTCCATGACTCCCTAATGAAACCTGTGTCTGTCAGCCCCTTGTGCCCTCCTGCTGAACCTCCTCCACCCGCCTGGGTCATCGACGATTACCCAGCTTACACCGTCTGGCAAATGCTGCATGTGCACCACCAAGGTAGGGGTCTGCAGTACCTGGTTGATTGGGAGGGATACGGTCCTGAGGAGTGCACCTGGATCCCCCCACTCCTTCATCTGAGACCCTTCCCTCATCCGAGATTTCCACTGCGACAATCCGGGTAAGCCTGGTGGTTCACCTGGAGACTCCCGTAGCTGGGGGTTATTGTCACGGTCCTGACCGTTAATTCCCCATATTCCCCTAATTCCCTTTGACTGCGGCACACCTGATTCTCACCTAGACCTGCAGCTTAAATATCCCGGCTTTGCATCCAGTCATCGCCAGATTGTTGATTTAGCCAGTGTGGTAATTCAAGTTCCCGGCCGCTTAGGATCGTGTATTCTAAATTTTACTTCAGTATCGAGGTTTACCTGTGTAACTCTGTCTCTCCGTGCCAAGATAAATATCGCCTGCCGGTTGCCTTTCCTGCTTGTCGTTTAGCTCCAGCAACGCCCTGTGTCAGGATAAGTGTTGCCTGCTGCCTGTCTCCCGTTTGCCGTTCAGCTCCAGCCACGCTCACGCCCTGGTCTGCATCGTAACTCTATCTCTGTGCCAGTGTCCTGCGTTTGGGTTCGCCCGTTCCTTGCAATAAAAAGTCTCTTTCCACCCTGGGCATTCCCCCCCCACCGCCTCCACTGGACAGAATATAACAGTGTGAAAGCACACTCCACCAGGTTGAAGGACAGCTTCTCTCTCTCTCTTTCTCTCTCTCTCTCTCAGAAGACATTTGAACAAACCTCTTGAATGATAAAGATCAACCCAATCTTTCAGTTTACCTTGCCATGGCCTTGCATCTTATTGTCCACCTGCACTGTACTTTCTCTATAAATATCACAATATATTCTGCATTTTGTGTTTTTTCCCCTATTGTGTGTCCTCGAAACACTTATGATTGGAATGATCTGTCCGGATGGCATGCTAATCTAAGTTTGTCCACTGCATCTTGGACCATATAACAATAATAAAACAAATTACCAATTCCAAAAGGAATGTGAAACAGACAGAATTTTTTTTTGTAAGTTCCCTATTTTCTTAAATGAGGAAGGCCATTTAGCCTGTCAAATTTATTCTAGCTCTCACCCAACTGTCTCGCTCTCTCTCTCTCTCTCTCCATCACTCTTTCATTATCCACAGATGTTGCATGACCTAATGTGACCTAAACTGCAAAGGTAAAAGGACCCTGATGGCAGTTATATACTGGCCTGTAAACAGTAGCTGGGATGTGGACTACAGATTACAGCAGGAAGTTGAAAAGGCATGTCAAAAGGGGAATGTTATGATAGTCATTGGAGATTTTAACAAGCAGGTAGATTGGGAAAATCGGGTTGGTAATGGATCTCAAGAGAGTGAATTTGTTGAATGTCAATGAGATGGCTTTTTTGAGCAGTTTGTCATTGACCCTTCTAGGGGATCAGCTGTATTGGATTGGGAGTTACGTAATGAACCAGAGGTGATTAGGGAGCTTAAGATAAAGGAACCCTGGGGAGCCGGTGATCACAGTACGATTGACTTTAACCTGAAATTTGATAAGTAGGAAGTAAAATAGCAGTATTTCAGTGGAGTAAAGGAAATTACAGTGGTATGAGAAAGGAGCTGGCCAAAGTAAATTGGAAGGAGGTGCTGCACAGATGACAGCAGAGCAGTACTGGCATGAGTTTCTGGGGAAAATGAGGAAGTTGCAGGATAGAAGTATTCCAAAAACGAAGGAATACTTGAATGGCAAAATAGTACAACTGTGCCTGACAAGCGAAGTCAAAGCTAATCTAAAAGCAAAAGAGAGGGCATATAACAAAGCAAAAATTGGCAGGAAGATAAAGGATTCAGAAGCTTTTGAAAACCTACAGAAAGCAACTAAAAGAATCATTAGGAGGGAAGAGATGAAATATGAAAGCAAGCTAGAAAACAATGTCAAGGTGGATTGAAAAAGTTTTTCAAGGGTATTAAAAAATAAAAAAAGCGTTGAGACTGGATATAGGATTGCTAAAAAATGAAGCCGAGGAAATAATAATGGGAGACAAGGAAATGGCAGATGAACTAAATGAGTATTTTGTATCAGTCTTCACTGTGGAAGATACTAGTAGGATGCCAGGTGTTGAGAGGTATGAGGGAAGAGAAGTGGGCGCAGTTACTATTGAAGGGAGAGCTGAAAGACCTAAAGGTGCTTAAGTCATCTAGGCCAGATGAACTGCACCCTAGGGTTCTGAAAGAGGTAGCAGTAGAGATCTTGGAGGTATTAGTAATGATCTTTCAAGAATCATTGGACCCTGGCATGGTTCCAAAGAACTGGAAAATTGCCAATGTCACTTCACACCTTAAGAAAGGAGGGCAGCAGCAGAAAGGAAATTATAGACCAGTTAGCCTGACCTCAGTGGTTGAGAAGACGTTGGAGTCAATTGTTAAGGATAAAGTACTTGGTGACACAGGACAAGATCGGACAAAGTCAGTATGGTTTCCTTAAGGGAAAATCTTGCCTGATGAACCTGCTGGAATTCTTCGAGGAGATTACAAGTAGGGATAGATAAAGGAGATGTAGTGTATATTGTATATTTGGATTTTCAGAAGGCCCTTGACAAGGTTCCACACATGAGGCTGCTTAACAAGTTAAGAGCCATGGTATTACAGGAAACTTACTAGCATGGTTAGAGAATTGGCCAATTGGTAGGAGACAGTGAGTGGGAATAAAAGGATCCTTTTCTGGTTGACTTCCAGTGACTAGTGGTGTTCCACAAGGGTCGGTGATGGAGCCACTCCTTTTTATGCTGTATATCAATGATTTAGATGTTGGAATAGATGGCTTTGTTGCCAGTTGTAGATGATACAAAGATTGGTGGATGGGGCAGGTAGTGTTGAGGAAGCATGAAGGTTGCAGAAGGACTTAGACAGATTAGGAGAATGATCAAGAAAGTGGCAAATGAAATACGATGTTGGAAAATACATGGTCATGCACTTTGGTAGTAGAAATAAATCTGCAGACTATTTTCTAAATGGGGAGAAAATCCAAAAATCTGAGTTGCAAAAGGACTTGGGAGTCCTTGTGCAGAACACCCTAAAGGTTAAGTTGCAGGATGAGTCAGTGGCGAGGAAGGCAAATGCAATGTTAGCATTCATTTCAAGGGTTCTAGAATATAAGAGCAGGGATGTGATGCCGAGGCTTTCTAAGGCACTGGTGAGGCCTCATCTTGAGTATTGTGAACAGTTTTGGGCTCTTTATTTAAGATGTGTTGGGATTGGAGAGGGTTCAGAGAAGATTCACTAGAATGATTCCAGGAATGAGAGGGTTAACATATGAGGAACGTTTGACCGCTCTTGGACTGTACTCCTTGGAGTTTAGAAGAATGAGGGGGGACCTCATAGAAATATTTTGAATGTTGAAAGGCATGGACAGAGTGGATGTGGCAAAGTTGTTTTCCGTGGTGGGGGAGTCTAGTACGAGAGGGCACGACTTAAGGTTTGAAGGGCAGCAATTCAGAACAGAGATGTGAAGAAAATTTTTTAGCCAGAAGATGGTGAATCTGTGGAATTTGTTGCCACGGGAGGCAGTGAAGGCCAAGTCATTTATTGGGTGTATTTAAGGCAGAGATTGATAGATATCTGAGTAGCCAGGGCATCAAAGGTTATGGTGAGAAGCCGGGGGAGTG
The DNA here is from genome assembly GCF_030144855.1 of Hypanus sabinus. Lineage (NCBI taxonomy): Eukaryota > Metazoa > Chordata > Chondrichthyes > Myliobatiformes > Dasyatidae > Hypanus > Hypanus sabinus. Next base: position 60,081,516 of record NC_082723.1, on the reverse strand, counting down.
GGACTAAATGGGAGAATGGATCAGCTCATGATAAGATGGCGGAGCAGACTCGATGGGCCAAATGGCCGACTTCTACTCCTTTGTCTTTTGGTCTTTTGGTTCAAAGGAGGTTCAGAAGGATGATTTCGGGAATGAAAAGGTTATCATATGAGGAATGTTTGATGGCTCTGGGCCTGTGCTCACTGGAATTTAGAAGGATGAGTTGGGGAATCTCATTGAAACCTTTCGAATGTTGAAAGGCCTAGACAGAGTAGATATGGCAAGTATGCTTCCTATAGTGGGGAGTCTAAGACAAGAGGGCACAACCTCATGACAGAGGGCTGTCTATTTAAAACAGAGATACTGAGAAAATTCTTTAGCCAGAGGGTGGTGAATTGTGGAATTTGTTACCACAACCAGCTGTGGAGGCCTGGTTGCTGGGTATTTAAGGCGGAGATTGATAAGTTCTTGATTGGCCAAGGAAAAGAAGGTTACAGGGAGAAGGCCAGGGCATGCGACTGAGGAGGGGACAAAAGGATCAGCCATGATTGAATGGCGGAGCAGATTCGATGGGCCAAATGACTTAATTCTGCTACTATATCTTATGGTCTTATGATATCTCCAGCATTCTTCCAGTTTTATGGCTTAGATGAGTCCCCATCCCAGCAAAGGATGAGAAATAGGTTTGACGGTCTCAGGTTTCCTGCCAAAGTTTGGGATATAATTTTGCATAAAATGAGGAATTTCTTAAGTATGTAGAAATATGATTGTTTTCTATAATAGTGATCAGGACAGTGGATGCTTTTGGTCACACTTTAGTAAGTTTACAAAGTTTGGACTAAAATGTCTGGATACAACTTCAGTTCAATTTAAGCTTGCATTATTTTTACAGTAGATAACTATATTATCCAATAATGGAAAATTCAGTATTAGAGTTTCTCAGCTGATTGGAAGCATTATGTGTGTAAGTTGAACATAGATACAAGCAAATATTCTGAATATTTTGTAGATCTATCTGAAATGTGTTATTGACACGGTCATGGATCAAGTAAGTGTAGTGTACAAAACAGTGAAAATACTTCTCTGGATTTAGAAATGAAATGGATCTTGGCAGAGGTATTGATGAAGGAGATCGGTGGGGTGTTATTGAATACAAATTTAACAACTAATTCACTTTCCAGTATAATAATTTCCTACTCTAATGGGCAAATTGATATAGGAGAGGAAAGCAAGTAACTGTTTACCATTTCGGCTACTAAATGTAACAACACAAAACCTTTGGCAATGCCATTCTGAGATGGAGTAAAAGGCTAGTTTGCTAAATGGTAAAGATTGGCTTACTAAATACTCAACCTTTCAGCTGAACAATCTATATTGAAATGGCATTTCCTAACATTTCACAGTCGCAGCCTTTCATGGGTTCCTTCCTCCTCTTTTATATGACTCTTCCTTTCAGATTCTATCCTGTTTGAAAGAGACAGAGGTCTCTTCAGAGCAGGAAGTGTCTTGGTCATTGTACAATCAAATACTGGGCATGTTACCAGACACATTAATAGTATACATTTGAAACCACAGTGGTTTCTCAGAAGTCATGATGTATGCGTAGCAAATGATATCACACAGTGAGTTCATTGTTAGATTTATTTTAATAAGGGAATCAACCACAATTAACTTCAAAATGTTTGCACATCCCCTTGTTACCCTGGAGACGCTATAGTTGGCCCAGAGCTAAAGAACCAATCAGCTTTTATGCAATGCAGTAGGGGTGATTTCAGCTGCCAATCATCGTATGTTGCAAGAGGTCCAGGAACTGACGATGGCAAGGAAGGACAGGTCTGTGTCTGCCTCATGTGATCTTCAGATCACTCAATCCGTGGGTGTAATGCATGATAAATATGAATTAGGGGCCATATCCCAGCGCTGGGGACAACATCGAGTGCAAATGGGGCAGGTATGATCTGGGAACCTGTACCAGCTGGCTCATAATTGTTGCCTCTAAACGGAGGCAGCCTTCATCTCAGGATCGGTCTACAACAAAGCTGTTGGTTGGATGGCAGGGTGCTGCGTTTTGGGAATGTTTCGGCTCTCAATTTGTCAGGGTGCCTCACAACTCCCACCAGGCGCTGGGAGATTGCCAGTTACTTTCTAAATCACCCAGAGCTGACAACAATCCTGGGCTCCCACTGAGGGCATGCGTTCTGAATGTTCAAGCCAAAAGTTGGGATTTGACAACCTACCCATCTTCTAGGGTCATAGGGTCATATAGCACAGATAGATGCCCTTCAGCCCAAGTGTTCTTGTCTGATCAAGATGTTCATCTAATCTAGTCTATTTTCTGGTTTTGGGCCACGTCTTTCTGAACCTTTGTTACCCAAATATCTTTTAAAAGTTGCTATTGTACTCACCTTAACCAGTTCCTCTGGCAGCTCACTCTGTACACCCACTACCTTCTGTGTGAAAAAATTGTCCCTTTAGCTTGCTATGAAATCTTCCCCATGATTTTATACACCTCTATAAGATCACCCCTCATTCTCTGGCCATCCAAGCAATAAAAGTTTAGCCTACCCAACCTATTAATGTGCTGCTTAAAAAAAAAATCACTATTTCAGTGACAGAATCGACTATTTCTTTTGATGGAAATGTGTATTCATTATAAATACGTGCAGAGTGATTGTTGAGCTTGACTATGAGGCAATATGTTATTGGCTCTGCTCCCAGGAATAGCAAGCTGCAAGTAATATCTTGTAGGGACTTGAGAAGTAGTTACATGCCCCAAGCTGTTTCACAGGGACAGCTTATGGCACCAACTTCAATCAGGTACTATTGACGAAACCATAAATCTGACCAAATGGATTAGCTTTGAAAAAGAGATGGAATGCAGAGGAGAAGGAGGTGGAAGACAAGGTCAAAGAAGGTGATTCAGCAGATGAAAAGAGGACTCTCTCGATGTGCTGTTGGTGGGTAACCTATTGCTAAGACTCAGATGAAGACTTTGTCTCTCTGGCTGTGGACATACGCAGAGAAGGAGTTTATACTTGAACGCAGGAATATTTTGCCACCATTTACTGCCTCTGCCTGCCATATACACAGCAACGAGGGGCTTTACAACTTATTTCCCAATGACATTGGACCATTGAGAATAGGTTCACTAGGATTGTGCGGGAAGAGCAAACAACAAGGACTTAGCAGGTCAGTCAGCTTCTGTGATGGCAAAAGGATGGTCAGCAACTCAGGCTGAGACTCTGCATTAGGACCAATGCAAGGGCATGACCCAAATTGTCAACAATCATTTTGCTTCCACAGATGCTGCTCAACTCATTGAGCTCTTCCCACAGTTTATTTGATGCTGCAGGTTCCAGCATCTGCGGTCTCTTGTGGCTTGGCTAGATACGGCAACCTCTCTGCACGTGGCCCCAAGACACCGCAGAGAGCGATGGGCACAGCTCAGCATATCGCTTCACGGAAAACAGCCTCCCCTCTAGCGACTCGGTCTACACTTCCTGCTGCCTCAGTAAAGCGGCCAGCATAACCAAAGATCCCATCATCTCTGCCATTCTTTCTTCTCCCCTCTCCCGTTGGGCAGATGACACAGAAGTCTGAAAGCACGTACCACCAGGCTCAAGGGCAGCTTCTGTTACCTGACTCATGCAACAGCATTGACTCCTGGCTTCACAATCTAGCTCATTATGATGTTACACTTTATCATTCACAAGTTAAGACAAACTTTCCACTGAACCTTGGTACATATGACAATAATAAACCAATAGCAATACCAATATAAAGTTCCAACTAAATTTATTATCAAAGTATATCTATGTCATGATTTGCAACCCTGAGATTCATTTTCTTGCGAGCGCACTCAATAAATCCATAGAAGAATAATAACCATAATAGAATCAATGAAAGACCACACCAACTTGTGTAAAAGATAACAAACTGTGAAAATACAAAAACAAGGATGGAATAATAATAATAAATAAATAGGCAATAAATATTGGGAACATGAGATGAAGAATCATTCTAAAGGTTCAAAACCACGATGGTTGAGGAGTAATAACTGTTCCTGAACCTGGTGCTGTGGGTTCTGAGGCTTCAGTACCTCCTTCCTGATGGCAGCAGTGAGAAGAGAGTTTGACCTAAGTAGCAGGGGGTCCCTGATGATGAACGCTGCTTTCCTGCAGCAACACTTTTGTGTAGATGTGCTCAATAATGGGGAGGGCTTCCTATAGAGATTATATTATATATAGGTTTTTCCTATATAATGTCAGTGCCTACAGTCACTTGGCCCAGGATGAATCTCTAGGTAATAGAGATTTCAGTACAGAAGTAGGCCATTTAGCCTAAGTGATCCATATGGGACAGGATCTTTTCATCCGAGGATATCTTTCTGCTCCTTCCTCCCCTCGTGTACTAACATCAACATGGAGCAGTTGCTCCACACACTCACCACTCTCAGAGTGCTGCAGTTACCTACTCTGTACAGTTTCTCATTGGTTTCATCACATTATTCACTTCCCCATCCCACCCCGCCATTACCTCTCCGGTATTAGAAAATGAAATGTGAAAACGGGCAACGCACCGAGCTTTCAGAAAACCTCAACAGCGTTTTGTTTCACGTCTCTTGCAGCCATGGCTTGGAATTCTCTTCTGCTAGGCAGAGTTTGCAGGGGCTGAGGCAGGTTTGTGGGCGGCCAGTTCTGCCTTGGTTTCGATTCGGAAGCCAGCAGTTGCCGCACCAGGCTATCTTCTCCGTCCTTCACCACAGGGTTCGTGTCCCTGCAATCAAGCTTCCAGCAGAAAATAACCCTTGCACGCCGATAACGGGGTGGAATATCGTGAATGAGGGCGCACAGGCCACCGCCCTCTCCCGCCACATCACTTCTGCAACTATTCATGTGAATAGCTAGAAGCTGTGATGTAATGGAGATACTCAGCAGGTCAGGTAGCTACTGTGCATAGAAACAGAGATACCACAAGAGACTGAATCTGCAGCAACGAACAGTGGGTCAAGGAACACCAGCCCTGATACAAGGTTTGGACTCGAAACGTCGATAGTTTCTTTCCCCTCCACAGATACTGTCGACACATTGAGTTCCCCCAGCAGACTGTTTGTTGAACCAGAGATAATGTTAGACACTTAACATCTAGTGCTCTCAAAGCATTCCCTTCCCTCCCATGGTTGGCACTGAGTGTGGGTCAACTGGTCATCCTAGGCTTCCACCCTCTCCCGGACATTCGCTCTGTTATGTTTACCCGGCCACCTCTCTGCAACTTAAAGCAAACCTCTCGCTTTCTTATTATTTTCTCTTCTGGTTCTGAGGAGAGGTTGACGGACCTGAGATAGTCACACTCCTCCCCACCCCCAGCAGTAACATCCAGGTTGATCAGATGGAACAAAAGCCCAATCTGCTGGAGGCAAGATGTAAACAAGACAGATGGTAAGTTGTGAGCAATTAGCAAAGCACAAAATAGCAACTGGAAAAATAATTAAATCAGTTTTACCTTTGTGGCAACTGATCTCAACTTGATGGAATTTTGCCCTCTGGAAGGTAGTCCAAATCCCCTTGGAGTTTATCTATGTGAGAATGATAAAAGGCGTGATATTTAAATTGCCAGTTCTTATACCTCTTTGTGAATCCCATCACTTCTTCTGCTCTAATTAAGGGTGCAGTCCTCAACCCCTCGGGGTCTTTGCACTCATCTAACTCTGGCTTCCTACTCTTTAATCACTTCAATATTGGCAGCCTGAGCTTCAACTATCAAGGCAACACATTCTGAGATCTTCACCAGAATCCATGCTCCCTCTCCCATCATTATCTCCACTTTTAGCATGCTTGTTAAAATCTATTGCTTTAGAACACAGAGCATAGGACAGGACAGGCCCTTCAGCCCTCTATGTGATGCAAACTAATGAAACCACCGACTCCGAATTAATTTAATCCCTTTTCCCTGCACATTCACCATAATCCCTTCCTTCTCTTCGTAGTCATATATCTAAACACTCCTATGTTATCTGCTTACACCATCCCTCACACCCTACACTCTATGAACAAAGTCTTACCTTTGTAAGATTTTGTATTTTGTACTCCTTTCTATTTTCCCCCTTTACACCTAACATACATCTCCTTGAGTACTAACCCTGTCATGGTTCTGGTTGACTGTTCCCCTTTAACGCTCTAATTTATGCCCTAATTTCAGTCATTAGATCTCCAATTGCTGCTAGTTTACTCAATTACAGTACACCTGGTTTCCATCAGAGACTGTGGAATAAATATGATAGCGTCACTATCACAGGTTGCCAGCTTGTTGGTCTATTTCCATGTGATAACTTGGTTTCTTGACTGCTTAGAACCGTTGGTTCCAAGTTCAGCTCCAGTCTCAAGATATTCCATGAAAACTCCATCTTCGTGTCAAGGCTCCATATTAGAGCTCCGTGTCAAGATTCCTCTGGTTTGCTGTTCAACGTTCACATCTGCACCAGCATCCCCAACTCAATCTTCGTGCCAGTGTCCTGCACTTGGGTTCTCCTCGTTCGCTCCGTGCAACAAACCCTTCAATCCCGGGATAAAGATACTGGCTGTCTACCTCTGCGTGCTTGCAGTATTTTAAAAATTTCTATCAGATATCCCTTCAGCCTCTATCACTCTATGGAAAACAGGGCCAGCTTATCAAAGCTCTCCCGATAGACTTGGCAGCATTTCGTTAAACTCCTCTGCACTCTCTCCATAGCCATCATATCCTTCCTATAACAAGGCAAACTGAATTGAATGCAATAAACACAAAATGCTGGAGGAGCTCAGCAGATCAGGCAGCATCGACAGAGAAGAATAAATAGTTGATGTTTTGGGACAAGTCCCTCCATCAGCACCTGAAAGAAAGAGGGAAGAAGCCAGAATAAAAAGTGGTGGTGGTGGTAGGGTTGGGGGGGTGGTGTGGGTGGAGGAGTGCAAGATGGCAGATGATAGGTGAAACTGGGTAAGAGGGGAGGTGGGTGGGTGATGAGGAAGAAGCTGGGAGGTGACAGTTGGAAGAGGTGAAGGGGTAAAGAAGAAGGAATCTGAGAAGAGAGAGCAGTGGATCATGGGAGAAAAAGAAGGAGGAGGAGCACCAGAAGGAGATGATAAGCAGGTAAGGAGAGGAGTAGAGGCCAGAGCGGGCAATGGAAAAAGAGAGAAGTGGGAGAGGACAGAAGTTACTCGAAGTTAGAAAAATCAATGTCTCTGTGATCAGACTGGAGGCCATCCAGACAGAATATGAGGCGTTGCTCCTCCAACCCGAGAGTGGCTTCAATCGAGACAGAAGAGGTGGCCATGGATGGACATGCTGGAATGGGATTGGGAACGAGAATTGAAATGGGTGGCACCGAGTAACCCAGCCTCTTTTGGTGGACAGAGTGAAAGTGCTCAACAAAGCAGATCCCTCAATTTACAGCTGGCATCACCAAAGAGCACTGGATACAGTAGATAACCCTGACAGACTCACAGGCTAAGTGTCACCTCACGTGGAAGGACTGAATGAAGCCCTAAGTGATGGCACGGGAGGGGTAGGGGCAGGTGTGGCCTTTGTCCTGCCTGTAGGATAGTTGTCAGGAGTGAAATCAGTGGAGACAAGGGAGTCATGTAGGGAGTGATCCCTATGGAAAGCAGGAAGTGGTGGGGGGGATGTGGGAGTGACAGAAAGATGTGCTTAGAGGTAGGACTCTGGTGAAGATGGAAAAATTATGAATAATGCACCAGATATAGAAGCTTTTGGGCTTGTAGATAAGAACAAGGGGAACTCTGACCCTGTTTTGGTGGCAGGAAGATGGGGTGAGAGCAGATATGCAGGAAATAAAGAATATGTAGGTGTAGGTATGGATGGTAGTGGAAGAGAAATAACATTATTTGAAGAAGATGCTGACGACACACAGTTATGTTATACAGATAGATAGATATACATCTATCTTCTGAACTGTTGCTGCTGTAATTGCTGCCCGTAATGTCACTTTAAATACACTTTTGAATCATCAAAGTGCACTAACGATCTCACGATTTCCTGGTGAGGCTGAAGCGCTCGGTGAACTCAACTCTTAGGAATGCAGGCACACCACCTGGAAGTGGCAGATGCCCCAACAGAAAGCGAAAGTGAGGGTGACACAGGAGAATTCAGGCCAGATTGGAACGACAGGAAAGAAGACAACTGCTCCCTCCACAATCACCATCAGCACAGGTGCACCACAGGGCGGGGTGCTACGCCCCCGCTCTACTCCCTTTACACTTATGACTGAGTGGTTCAGTACAGTTAGTTCCAATGCCATATTTAAGGTTGCTGACAACACAAGCGTTGTTGGCCAAGACGAAGGTGACAACGATTCGTCATATAGGAGGGAGATGGAAATCTGGTTGAATGTTGCAAAGCCAAAGAGCTGGTTATTGACTACAGGAGGAAACTGGGGGTCTATGAGCCAGTCCTCTTTAGTGGTTGGAAGTGGAGAGGGTCAGTAACTTTAAGTTCCTTGGCAGTATCGTTTCAAAGAGTCTGCCCTGAGGCCAGCACGTAAGTAACATCACACAGCACATCACCTCCACTTTCTCAGAAGTTTGCATAGATTCAGCATGTCACCTAAAACTTTACCTTTGCAATCATCATTCCAAACAATACAGCCACTTTTTCATACATATTGGCTGAAGATAGGGAGCTTGTTGCTCCAAGGATGGCAATGAGTGGGTCCGGTTCCCACCACTTCCCATAAGCCTCAGAGAAACAGTGAAAAATACTTTTCCAGTAGGCATAAAGCTTACAAGATGGCCAGAATGAACGTGACAAGTTACTGTTCTCAGGTTCTCAGTTCTCAGTTACAAACTGGTGAAACATCAGGGTAGAAGCTGTGCAACTTTTCTTTAGAATAATGGAGTCTATGTAATGTTTTATACTGTATGAGTCCGTGTCTAACGTTGACAGAACAATCATGTATACTCTTTAAACACTCATCCCAGACCTCCTCTGTCAGTTCTATACCCAATTCATCCACCCATGCCTGTTTAAGACCTGCAGTATTCACCCGAGCTCCATTATGTAGGATCTAATAAAAATAGGATATTGCACTATGAGTAACTGGATCAAATTTATTTATTGCCTCCAGGGACTCATGTTTGTCTAAAACCTCGAAGTTAAGTATATATTTCCCAACATAATCTTGAATTTGTAAATATCTAAAAAAACTAGATGCAGGGATATTGCAAACTGTTTGTAACTGCACAGATGAGGCAAAGTTTCCATTAATATATAGATCACCTATACCACAGATGCCTCTTTGTTTCCAGGTGGAAAAAACTGTATCATTCAGGCCAGGCACAAAGGAATGATTGCCACAGATCGGAGTGTCAGTATAAGTATTTGGAGCCTTAATGTGTAGTTGAATCTGCTTCCAAATTCTTATATTGCTGCCGACCACGAAGCTGTTACTAAAATGTGACTTATTAACTGCCGTGGGGCTATTAAGAAGAGCCGGCAAGGACGTCTTCTTACAAAGCACTCGCTCTATGAGTAACCATGCTGGGCACGACTCTGAGGTAGAGGGTGGGCCTTCTTTCCACCATGCAAGAGTGGATAGGTGGGCAGCCCAGTAATACATTTTAACGTCTGGTGGAGCAAGACCACCTGCTTCGTTAGGCTTTGACAGGTGTTCTTTAGCAATTCTAATGGCTTTATAATTCCAAATGAAGGGTATAACAATTGCATCCAATTGCTTACAATATAACTGCAGAATAAAACATGGAATTGACTGGAAAAGATGAAGAAATGGTGGCAGTACAATCATCTTGATTGCGTTAATCCTTCCCACCGAAGAAATAGGAAGGGTTTTCCAAAAGTCAATATTGTGTTTAACTTGCTCAACTTTGTTTTGCCAGTTCACTTGCAAAATATCACCTGGGTATTTTATAATAGTCACACCAAGATGGGAAAAATTATCATAAGTTACTTTAAAGGGAATGGACTGTACATACGCTGTATTAACCACGGCAGTGACCGGCATTAGTTCACTCTTATCCCAATTAATAGAGAAACCTGAGAAACTACCAAAATTATTAATTAAAGTCAGAAAGATGGGTATTGATATTTGTGGGCTGGAGATATATAAAAGGACGTCGTCAGAATATAACAAAAGGTGATGTTTATGTCCATGCATATCAATGGGAGATATCAAAGGCTCCTGTCTGATGCTTACAGCCAACGGTTCACTGAAAACTGCAAACAAAAACAGAGAAAGGGGGCGGCCTTGACGAGTTCCATGTTGAATTGCAAAAGGGGAGGAAATATTCTGATTAGTGATAATTGAAGCAGATGGGTGTGAATAAATTATCTCAATCCATTTAATAAAGGATGGTCCAAATCCAAATTTCTCAAGTGCAAACATCATATATGGTCATTCCACTTGGTCAATCGCACGTTGCGCACTTAATGAGATGACTACAGCCTCTTCTGTATACTTTTTATATAAAATATTGAAGAGACGGCACAGATTTAAGTACATACAGTGTATGTCTACCTGGCATAAAGCCAGTTTGGTCTGGATGAATGATAGAACAAATGTTTTCTTTTAACCTATTGGCCAGGACTTTCCCAAGAATTCTGGTTTCAATGGGCAGCAGCGAAAGGGGGCGATATGATGAAACCGCCTCGGGATCACGGCCTGGTTTTGGAATCAGGGAGACCCACTAGATTAGCTTCCAGATTGCCATCCACTTTATGAAGCAGAGGAAATTGTGGAGCATTACCAATGTATGCTTGGAACATGGACTGTTCCACGAGCTAGCAAAAAGGCAGCCATACTGGGTCCATGCATTGCCCATGGCTACTGCTTGGGTCTGGAGAAAGTTGGAATGAGCTGAAAGAGAAGATATTGAAGGTGAGAGCCAGTTCTGTCAGATGGAGGAGAGTGGTTGTAGAGGAAAACTAGTTAGATCTGTTAGGTTCACTGTCCTCTCCTATCAGCTTCCTCCTTCTTCAGCCATTTCTCCAGCACATTCTCCTGCTGTTGTTTGGAGAAGGATGGATTGTCATGATCAGCCCCAAGCAGCTGTGTATTGGAGGATTCTCTGACTCCAGGGACATACACCAAAACGGACGTCAAATACTGCTGGAAGATCATCCGCTCTCCGACTTGTCTGAAACGCGCTGGTTTTCCAGCACAGTGAGAGGATCATACTACTGACCGGCACATTCCAGCCTGTGGGAGCACATGCTGAGGGATGAACTGAAGCTCCATGTAAAGGCCAACAAAAGGGACCACAGTCTTGGGTCCTTTAGCCACGAACCACTGAGGGATAAGTGTCTCAAACACTCAAAGTCTGTAGCATCCAGGAGGCCACGAGAGAGGCAAACGTGGTCTGCACACAAAATATTTGAACACTGTCGCCCTGCTCGCTGAACGATACTGCACCGACAGGGGAGCCCTGCACTGTACTTTCTGTACTTGCATATATTTTTAATGAGTCAAGCTTATTTTTGAACATTTCTTTTTCCCTGCGTCTGCAGATTCAGAGGCGTCCCAGTTCCCTCCAGCGTTTTATAAAAGTGTCGACAGGCAGGTGCAATTGCTCCAGGGGTGGGTGGTGGGTGGAAAATCAGGGAATCACAGCTGATCTGCAAAATCTGTCAAGGTCACGGCTCAGAGTTTTTTGATTTTTGGGTTCATAGGGATAGTTTTGGAGATGATGCTGTGAGTTATGTCTCTGACAGGGAAAATCCAAAAAGACATGGCGATAAATTGCAAATAAGGTAATCTGGTCAATGGGTGAATGGGAGCAAATAGACTGAGAATATAGAGAACAGAACATGGATGAAGGAATGTAGGATTTGCAAAAGAAATTTAAGCTGTTAACTAGCAAACACGAGGAAATCTGCAGATGCTGGAAATTCAAACAACACACACAACATGCTGGTGGAACACAGCAGGCCAGGCAGCATCTATAAGGAGAAGCACTGTCGACGTTTCGGGCTGAGACCCTTCGTCAGGACTAACTGAAAGCGAAGACAGTAAGAGATTTGAAAGTAGTGGGGGGAGGGGGAAATGCAAAATGATAGGAGAAGACCGGAGGGGGTGGGATGAAGCTAAGAGCTGGAAAGGTGATTGGCGAAAGTGATACAGAGCTGGAGATGGGAAAGGATCATGGGATGGGAGACGGTGCTTCTCCTTATAGATGCTGCCTGGCCTGCTGTGTTCCACCAGCATTTTGTGTGTGTTGTTTAAGCTGTTAGCTGTTAGCTAAAAAGATATAATGTGACTGTCAAGTGAGCAAAGTGCGGTATAGTTTCAAACACTCTCATTATTTCTTTGTCTGTTCTTACGAAATAGCTTGGTGGTGCAGCCAGCAGAGCTGGTGCCGCACAGCGCCACCGAACCAGGTTCAATCCTGACCTTGGATGCTTTCCGTGAGGAGCCTGTACGCTTAGCTTTTTTCCCCGGGTGCTCTGGTTTCCTCCTACATCTCAAGGACATGCAGGTTAATTGGCAGCTGTCAACTGCACTGACTGGATTGGTGAGTGAAAGGATGTGATGCTGGTGTCGGTGCTGGAGTTTGATGGAATTTAGTGAGAATAAAATGGGTTAGGGGTAGAAACAGTAGTTGATGGTTAACATGGAGTCAATAGACTGAAGGGCCTATTGCTCAATCTCTTTGCAACACTATAAGGCACAAATGTGAGTCATAGACCCTTAGGAGGGAGACAGACAAACACAGAAGTCTTTGTGAGCTAATAAAATAGAGACAATTCCATTACAGAGTTCATACAAAAGCATAAAAATAAATAGAATAAAGTTGATGTGCTATCTGGTTTGTTTTAGAGCTGTCAATAGCCCCAGGACCTCCCGAGAGTGTCCCAGCACTCTAAAGATGTAGTCCATTATGTTCACGAGGCGTGGGTGAGGGAATCAGATTTTACCAATGTGACCATGTGGGAGTTTCATTCAGAACATTCTGAAAAAGTGACTGCCGAGCATGTGCTGACATGGGAAGAACTTGCCTTGCTGAATGATGAACGCAGAGGCAGGGACAAAAATCCACAGAAGCTGGTTATTGGATTGCCATCCACATTTCCCAGGGGAAGAGCTGCTAAAAGGTAGACAGAGGTAGTGCAACAGAGGTTCACCTCAGACTTGTTCCAGGAGAAAATAAGCAGGCTTGATCTCTGTTCTTTAGAGTTAGGAAGGCGAGAAGAGATTTGATTAAAGTACACAGAATTCTCAGAAGGCTTGAATGTGTAGATACAGGGAAAGTGTTTTCACTAGCTGAGGAGTTTAAAACCAGGAGGAGCAGGAGAAATTTCTCACTCACACAAAGGTGAATCTTTGAAACTCCTCTCTTGTAGGATTTTAGAGGATCTGTTGTAGTTTACATTAGAAATGGAGCTCAGTAGATTTCTTGACAGGGCAAGAAAATGGAATTGATACAAAAGATCAGCCAACTGTGGAGCAACTTCGATGGGCTGAATGGCTGACTGATCCATTTTGCTTTTGTATCTTATTATAACATCGCCAAACTTCTAAGGATGCATAGTGGAGAGTACCCTAACTGGTTGCATCACAGTCTGGTATGAAAACACCAACGGCCAGGGATGGAAACGTCTACAGAAAGTAGTGGATACAATCTGGTTCATGACAGGAAAGACCCTCCCCACCAACGACTACATCAACATGGAGTGCTGCCACATGAAAGCAGCAAACATCATCACGGACTCTCACTATCCATGCCATGCCCTCTTCTCGCTGCTGCAATGGGGCAGGAAATATAGAAGCCTCAGGACCCAGACCGGCAGGTTCAGGAACAATTATTGTCCTACAACCATCAAGCTCCTGAAACGGCATGAATAACTCATTCAGCACTACACTGAACCCACTTTAATGGATTCTTTACAATTCATGTTCTCAGTACTATTTTTATTTTCACAGTTTGTCTTCTTTTGCACATTGGCTGTCAGTCTTTGTGTATAATTTTTTTGTATTTGTATAATTTAATGTAAAATTCTATTGTTTTTGCCCATAAATGCCTGCAAGAATGTGAATCTCAGGGTAGTATATAGTGACATATACATATTCTGATAGTAAGTTTATTTTGAACTTTGAACATGAATTTTGAGCTTTGAAGTCTGGTTGAAATAAACATAAGGACATCTATGCTGTCCATAACTACTGATCAATATTTAACCAATAGTAGATTTCCAGCCTAGCCTCTACATCAACATATTCCAGATGAATTATGGTAGAGACTGAGGACCGCAAAGCAGTGGTGAGGACTGTGAAGGTAAGGTTAAGGAAGACGGAGGTACACAGCTACTTCAGGGATCCATTTTCAGATCTGACTGAATTTGCCAAGGCCCTCATTGACTTCATCGAGAACTTTGTGGATGAGAATGCGCCTCCAAGACCATACTGAGTTTTCCCAGACCAAAAGCCCTGGTTAGGCCAGATGATTCACAGTCTGCTGAGGACTAGACCTGTGGTGTTCAAGAAAGGCAATAAGGAACCCTACAGAAAGTCCAGGTATGATCGACAGAAGGCCATACTGAGAGCAAAAGGCAGTTTTGAGTAAAGCTAGAGACACAATTGGATGCATCGCAGCTGTGGCAGGGTTTGCATGCCACTACTTCCTATAAAGTGAAACCCAACGGCATAACCAGCAGTGACGGTTCAGTCCCCGCCAAGTTCAACGCTCTTTATGCACACCTTGAGAGGGAGAGTAAAACGACACCTGTGAAGATCCCCACAGCACCTGGTGACACCTGTCTCAGAGGCCGATGGCAAAACCTCCTTCAAGAGTGTGAACCCATGTAAGGTGTCAGGCCCCACTGGTGTGCCCGGCAGGATACTGAATGCCTATGCTGACCAACTGGCTGGAGTGCTCATGTGTATCGTCAATTATCTATGCTGCAGTGAAAAGTTCCCACCTGATCCAAAAGGTCATTGGTCACACCGGTGCCCAAGAAGAGCTGGGTGAGTTGCCTCAATGACAATTGCACAGTAGCTCTCACATCAGTGCTTTGAAAGGTTGGTCATGACTAGTATTAACTCCTGCCTGACTAAAGACCTGTACCTGCTGTAGCTACTGCAACACCTCTACGACGGGTACACTCTCACTGACTCTCCACTCAGCTTTGGAGCACCTAGACAACAGCAAACCACCTGTCAGTCCGCCCTTTATCAATTACAGCTCAACGTTTAACACTATTCTCCTCTCAGGGCTAATCAGCAAACTTAAAACCTTGGTCTCTGTACCTCCCTCTGCAACTGGATCCTCTTCTTCCCTAGTAGGAGACCACTGCTCGTGCAGGTCCTCACCGACAATCTGCAGCCCACCTGCTGCTCTCAACACCGTGTGGCCAAGCACTGCTCCAACACCAGTGTCACTGCTGTGGTTAGTAGATGGTGACATCCAGGAGCAAAATAGATCAGCTCGTTGACTGTTGTTGTACTAGCCTCACAGTGTATGACTGTAGACTTCAGGAAGAGGAGAACACACTTATTCAACGGTTAGTGGTGGAAATGCCAGCAGCTTCAAGTTCTGGGGCATCAACATCTCAAAGAATCTATCCTGGGCTCAACACAATGATGTCATCTCAACGAAGGCCTGCAGCTCTACCTCATTTGGAATTTTAGGAAATTAGGCATGTCACCGAGGACTCTGTAGATGTACAATAGAGAGTATTCTGATCGGTTACATTATGGCCCAGTGTGGAATCTCCAAAGGACAGGCTTAGCCAGCTCCGTCACGGGCACAAGCCTCCCGGCCTTTGAGGACATCTTCAAGAGGTGATGCCCCAAGTAGGAGCATCCATCACCTCACCATCCGAGACGTGTTCATTTCTATCATCTAGGACAGGGGTCGGCAACGTTTACCACTAAAAGAGCCAATATGGACCCATTTCCCACAGAAAAGAAAACACTGGGAGCCACAAAATGAAATAACACTGCATACAACGGGTTTTTTTTGCCTTTATGCTATGTATAAACAAACTATAATGTGTTGCATTTTTGAAATTGATGAACTCCTGCAGAGAAAACGAAATTACATTTCTGCATGCAACAAAAACATTTTGAACTCCGAAAAAAAGACGTTGGGTTGAAGGTTACTACATAGGTAGCCTACCTTGGATCGAAGAATTAAAAGAAAGCGCGCACTGGCGGGTGTCAGGCATTGGCAGTGGTGATGTATATTAATAGCGATAAAAAACACGTTGTAGCGGTGTAGCGCTACACGCAGCGCTAAAATAAAGACTGCAGTCAAAGGTATCTTTATTCGAACTAAACAGCCTTGCTTTTAAGCCTCCCTCAACCCAGCCCCCATGGACGCAGATGCTGCAAAAGACGCGTACTCACAAACCCCCGTAGGCTATCTCCCTTAGCCGGAATGCTGGCTAATTGTGAGGAAATGTGTCGCCACACTTAGATCGTACAAGATCACCATAATCTTCAAATTTAGAATTACATTTCAAAAGCTAACAAACTAACATAAAATACATTTTAATTAAATACTGACCAATTATTTCCCAAAGCCACAGGGAGCCGCAGCACAGAGGTGAAAGAGCCACAAATGGCTCGGGAGCCGCAGGTTGCCGACCCCCGATCTAGGAGGAGATACAGCAGCCGAAAGACCTGCATTCAACAATTCAGCAACATCTTCTTCCTCTCGGCTAATTTCATTACCCTATTACCTTATTATCCGTTTTTGTTTGCACTGTTTATTTATTTTGTAGTAATTTCATGTCCTTTCACTGTACTGCTGCTATAAAACAATCCAATTCCTGTCATCTAAGTCAGTGGCTATAGATCTTATTCTGATATTAACCTCTTGTTCCTCTACTTTCCTTGTGATTAATATTTACATTGTTCTGTTTCCTGAAGTTAACAAAAATTAAATTCTATCCAAGTCAGTTACTTTTTCTTTGTATTCTGTAGTCTCAATAATTATTAATTTTTCCAGAATTTCAGTATGCACTTACACTCACATAATTCCTGACACCATATTTCCACCTCGACTCTGTTTTCAATCTCTGGTCTTTTTATCCTGAAATAGAACAAAATCCTTAGAGAATTTTATAACTGGATGAAGCCAAAAGCTTACATCAGATCCTCAGAGATTCTGGCAGCCTGAAAGTCATAGGAACTACTGTGAAATTTTCTACACAGGATTACTGTCCTTAATTCTCCATCTTTATGGTCTCTCTCTCGCTTCTTCCATGGCCCTCTGCTTCAGTACTTGTTTCTCACCCCTGCTTCAACACCCTCTCTCTGCAACACTTGGCCATTATGTGCATCTGCTGAAACAAAGTTCTAGTCTTACCACTTTGATTATCCTGTGCCTTTCTAAACTTAGACTGATTCCCACTGCTCTATTTAATCATTTTGGAAAAATGCTGTTCCATTTTATTCAGATAAAGAATATGATTTTGAAAGAATGTTCTCACAATCCACTTGAATGTTCCAAGATTCATTCTTCATGTCAAGCTTGCTGCAGTGTGGAGATCTTTCCAGTGGTCCACCGTCACCCCTCTCAGGACATTCTCAGAGAGTAACCCAGTGATTATCCCTATTTCTAACCGTTTGATTGCGTATCTGTTTCTCCCTACATATGGAGATTAAGAGGAACATGGCACCAATTTTAAAAGAAGCAACAGCTTTAGTTTTATCAGAAATTCCATGGGAATGAAATCAACTAAAATGTTTAAAAACGTGATAGATGACAAAAATCTAAAATAAAAACTGAAAATGCTGGGAGTTCTTAGCAGGGCAGGCAGCATCTGTGGAGAGGGAAACAGAGTTACATTTTGCATTGTAGACCCTTCATCACAAATTGAAAGGAGACAAAAGAAGTGGCAAGAAGGGTGGGGGGTGGATGTCTCTGAGAAGCTAAAACTGGGTTGGACATGTGCAGGAACTGTAAATAAAGTTACCTGGTCAATGAGTGAATGGGAGCACATGGACAGAGAACTGGAGGAATTGCAAAATGCAGAGCAGGGGAGAAACCCGACAGGTCAGCCTTGGCATGCTGTCCACTCCCAGAGGGAAGAAAAGCAAAGAGGAAATTAAAGGGAACTGGGCAGTCAGTTTTATGTTGCCAAGCTCCCTTCCGACATCATTTATTTATACTCACCTAAATCAACTGAATTGAAAGTTGATTTTTGAGTATGAGGTTATCAGAAGCAACACAATTTAGCCCAGTGACCTGCCCTAACTGCTGGTTTGAACTCTGGAACATTGATCTCTCCTTTTCCTTGTAAATCTTCAATAACTAAATAAAGTAGTGGCAGAGAATGTTGCACAAAAGGAACAACAAAGTACCTACAATATACTCTAAATCTAGAAAATACTCCATATTGTATGATGTCGGAGACCATTTAGCCCACTGAGTACACATAAGCTCTCAGAGCGCACCAACAATCCAATTCAATTAGTGAGTAAATAGGACATAATTTCCCCTGATGTCACAATATACAACAGTTTTAATCATAATCATGTTCTCAGTGCTTCCCATATTTTTGTTGGCAAACTTGGCATTTGCACATCTGTTTCCAACTTGCAGGCAATTGTTAGAGTTCCAACAACAGCCTCTCAGGGTAAGTTCAGGAGAGTGGGGCTTTTAAGCTTCTTTCCGAAACAAAAGCTTCAGTGTGAGAAAGGACATCGGCAATGGAGGCGCAGGAGATGGAAGGTCAGTGAAGGCACCGGGAAGAGCAAAGTAACCGAAGTACGCCCTTGAAGAAACGAAGCGGCATTCTCAGTGAAGCTCTGTAATGCATGGTGGAGAAGAGATTAAGATTTGTAGTACATTAGCATGTCTGCAACACTGAGGAGTCATTCGAAACTGATGGAGAGGGAGATCAGGCACAGCAGTGCAGATTGGATCTGATGATGATGATCACGAGGATGACCTGCTGATATCCATGGAAGGCATTTTCTGAGAACTTCATTTGTCTTCAACTCACTTAGCTACTTGAGTATATAGTGGCCAATGAACCAAAATGCTGAAATATCAAATTCTGCATCCTTTCGTGACTGTGAGATTATTGGCAGCCTTTTCAAATTGCCGTATAGCAGATTAAATTTATATTTATGTGATAATGGTTAAAGTACATCATTTATTATTCTAAGTTAACTGATCTCATATTAGGTCAGTTTATCCTTGAAACGTTCCCAATTCTTTCTCTCAAAAATAATCCTCAAAATGATTCCCCTGCCTGTGAAATCATTGAAGTAGAATTAGATCATAAAATCTCATTTTGTTGTCAAAGGTCTTCACCTGGTCTAAGAATAGCCCACTAAGAAACAAGCTTGCAGTTCTTAAATCAATCTCTGCACCTGGACTTCTGGGGAAATCTTGAGGTTATAGAGCTGTAAAGGACTGTAGATGTTGGAATCAGGGCAACACGCAAGATGCTGGAGATCAGAAGGTCAGGCAGCATCGGTGGAGGGCAAATGGACAGTCAATCTTTTCGGTCTAGAGTCAGGGGTGGCCAACCTTTTACATTCCATGCGTCAATTTTTTCACGCACGAGTTCAGATGTGCCATACAACTCCTGCACCCCCCCATTCAATTCTTGTAAAAATATGTTAATATAGACATATTTAGCATTTTTACATGATATACTGATTTAATATAAAAGCAAGATAATTATTACTTACGTTAATGAGACTTATGAGTCTGTTTTGATTTCACCAAGCTTTTAATGTTTGGGGTTAAATTAGTTACTGAGAGCAGCAGAGAATTCTTCAAAATTGAGTCAGTTAATCGCGACCTCATTTTGTTTTTAATAAATTTTATGGCTGAAAATGCTTGTTCACATCTGTACGTCATTCTGAAAAGACAGATATAACTCCGGGCAAATTTTCTTAGTTCTGGAAAATATTCACAGGGTAATGATCACCAGAAATTAATCATGTCAGAAGCATTTGGGACTGAGGGAAGCTCATCAAATTTCATGTTCAATAATGAATTTGTTTTCAAGTCAATAAGTTCCATTTGTATGTTACTAGGCATCTTCATGACTTTTTGTTCACTAAGTGAAAATGGGTTTATAAATGCAAGTATGCAGTCTTCTCTAGCAAAATCTTGAAAATGCCTTTCAAATGACTCTTGCAATAATTTGATTTTTTGAATATATTTTGTAAAGCTGCTATTCAGCACATTCACTCTGCTCTTTTAAGTGCGGAAACTGGCTCAAATCCTCACTTTCTAACTGAGAGGTGAACAGTTTTAACTTCATCTTGAATACATTGATATCAATAGACAATAGACAATAGACAATAGGTGCAGAAGTAGACCATTCGGCCCCTCGAGTCTGCACCGCCATTCTGAGATCATGGCTGATCATTCACTATCAATACCCAGTCCCTGCCTTGTCCCCATATCCCTTGATTCCCCTATCCATCAGATATCTATCCAGCTCCTTCTTGAAAGCATCCAGAGAATTGGCCTCCACCGTCTTCCGAGGCAGTGCATTCCACACCTCCACAACTCTCTGGGAGCAGAAGCTCTTCCTCAACTCTGTTTTAAATAACTGACCTCTTATTCTCAATCCATGCCCTCTGGTACTGGACTCTCCCAACATCTGGAACATATTTCCTGCCTCAATCCTATCAAATCCTTTAATTATCTTAAACATTTCAATCAGATCCCCTCTCAATCTCCTCAATTCCAGCGTGTACAAGCCCAATCTCTCCAATCTCTCTGCGTAAGACAGCCCTGCCATCCCAGGAATCAACCTAGTGAATCTACGCTGCACTTCCTCAATTGCCAGAATGTCCTTCCTTAAACCTGGAGACCAAAACTGTACACAATATTCCAGGTGTGGTCTCACCAGGGCCCTGTACAAATGCAAAAGAACATCCTTGCTCTTGTATTCAATTCCCCTTGTAACAAAGGCCAACATTCCACTTGCCCTCTTCACTGCCTGTTGCACTTGCTCATTCACCTTCATTGACTGGTGAACTAGGACTCCTAGGTCTCTTTGCATTTCTCCCTTACCTAACTCGACACCGTTCAGACAATACTCTGCCCTCTTGTTCCAGCTTCCAAAGTGGATAACTTCACATTTATTCACATTGAATGACATCTGCCAAGTATCTGCCCACTCACTCAGCCTATCCAAGTCTCCCTGTATTCTCCTAACGTCCTCTTCGCATGTCACACTGCCACCCAGTTTAGTATCGTCAGCAAACTTGCTGATATAGTTTTCAATGCCCTCATCTAAATCATTGACATAAATCGTAAAGAGCTGTGGTCCCAATACAGAGCCCTGTGGAACCCCACTAGTCACCTCCAGCCAGTCTGAGAAACACCCATTCACTGCTACCCTTTGCTTTCTATCTGCCAACCAGTTTTCTATCCATGTTGAAACCCTGCCCCCAATGCCATGAGCTCTGATTTTACTCACCAATCTCCTATGTGGCACCTTATCGAATGCCTTCTGAAAATTTAGGTACACAACATCTACTGGCTTATCCTCGTCTAACATCCTTGTTACACCCTCAAAAAATATCATTTACTAATCTAGGAAACAATTTGTTCTTGTCCTGGAGTTTCAAAATTAGATCATTGAGATGGTTGGTAACATCAACTAAAAATGCCAAATGAAATAGCGAATTGTTATTACTTAAAGGGGCTCTTTCCTCAGGCAGCTCATTTTTCTCTTCTAGAAAATTATGAACTGTAATGCTGAGTTTTCAAAATCTACTCAGAACCCACCCTCTGGAAAGCCAGCACACCTCACAATGAAGGATGAGATCGCCATATTCCAAATTTAACATTTCACAATGTTCTCTGAATTCTTGTCTGTTTAATCCTCTTGCTCTAGTTTTATTCACGCATTTCACAACCAGTAACATAACATGCTGCAAATTTTAAGTTTTCCCACACAGTGGCTCTTGGTGTATAATGCAGTGATATTTTAATAGAGGACAACCTAAAAAGTTTTCAAGCAAAGTTGTAGTCCCAGCGGCTTTACCTATCATTGACGGCACTCCGTCAGTACAAACTCCGATGTGTTTACTAGAATCTAGTTGTAGATCTTCTAGGCATGATTTTACTTTGTCAAATATGTCTGATCCTCTTGTTTTTCCGTGAAGCGACTCAAAACCGATAAGTTCTTCAAAGACGCTAAAATTATCATCAATTCCTCTTACAAAAATGCTTAACTCGGCTACATCACGTATGTCAGCAGATTCGTCCAAAGCTAAAGAAAAGGAAGTACAAGCATGGACAAGGTCTTTCAGTTGCTCAGTTACATCATGACAGAGTTCTTCGGTGTGTCTTGTGACTGTTTCCTTTTCGTCTACTTTTCTTTTGATATTTTTATCACCAAGACATCTTGCAAATACTTGGAGACAAGGCTTAACAACTTCTTCTCCATCAGAGAAAGACTTCAGTTTTTTGGCCAATGCTAAAGCAATTTCGTAGGACGCTTCTGTCATTGCCAAACTTTCACAGCTTCTTTTAACAAATATATTTTGTTTTCTTTTGACTTCTTTTTTCTTAATCACATATTCTTTCCATAATTCAAAACCAAGCACTAGCTTCAGTTTTCCTTCTATTTCAGTCTGATGTTGTGTTTTATAGTGTCTATTAAGATTATGTCTTCTATTATGTGAGTAAGTGTTTTCACAAACAATACACAACGGTTTTCCAGATGGACCCGCTATAAATAAGAACTAATTTTCCCACTGAATTCATGCTTACTATTACTTTCTGCTTTTCTTTTGCTCATTTTCTTTTGCACTGTGATGGGTAACTGAATGTAAAAACAAGGCTTAATTTTCGAAAAAGTACCAAACTGCAAATGTTCACAAGGGACGAACAAAGCACAACTCGGTGCATGAGTGTCAGTTGTAAACTGACTGGCAAAAACCTGTGATGCACTGCTGGTGCAGACGCCTGATGCCTCAGGATCAAACAAGTATCAAACGTGTATTGAACAGTTATGGAACGACTGCAGAACAAAAGTCCTTCTTTCCTAGTTTGACTCATTGAATATTTTTTTAATTGAGAACAGATTAACGTAAAAGAAGATAATATTCACCAAAATATTTGCACGAAAGAATAAAATTGCTAAAAATAATTGATAAGTTTTAGATTTATTCTCAGTAAAACCCATTTGTAGCTCTAAGCTACTTGAATTCCTGTTATAGATCTTTTTTCTACAATTTGGTTTTTGGTTAATACTTTTTGCATGAGCAGGCTTACATTTTTATTATTATCACTGGGGTGCAATGCGCCTCTTCTAATCATCCGATGCGCCACTTTTGGCGTACACGTCATAGGTTGGCCGTCCCTGGTCTGGACCTTTCAACTATACTGGAAGATGAATGAAGGATCTTGACCAAAAATGTCAAACGTCCACTTCCCTCAACAGATTTTAATTAATCTTCTAAATTCCTCTAACATCTTGTGTGTTGCTTGTGAGGTAACGTTCATTTGATTTTTTTTAATGATAAATTGCTTAAAGTTACTTTTCACATCTATTGGTTGGTCAATATTGCATGTTTTATTGTGTTTGTGATTATTTATCCACTTGATATTCTTTATTGTGCTGTTCACTTAGACCTTAAGACCATAAAATATCACAGCAGAATTAGGCCATTTGCCCCATCCACCATTCAATCATGGCTGATTTTATTTTCCACACCATTCTCCCACCTTCTTCCTGTAACCCTTAACCTACTTCCCAATCAAGAACCTGTTTACCTCCGCCTTTAATACATCCAATGATTTGGCCTCTTTGGCAACGAATTCCACAGATTTACCACCCTCTGACTGAAGAACTCCCTCCACATCTCTGCTCTAAAGGGGAGTCTTTTTATTTGGAGGTCATTCCCTCAGATGCTAGACTTTCCTATTGATGGAAACATCCTCTTTACATTCACTCTATTCAGGCTTTTCAGTATCCCCTAGGTTTCAAGGAGATTCTCCTCATGCTTCTGAACTCCATTGAGTACAGGCCCAAAGAAAATAAATACTCCTTAACACAAGATATTCTGCAGATGCTGGAATTCCAGAGTAACACACACAAGATGCTGGAGGAACTCAGCAAGTCAGGCAGCATCTACGGAAATAAAGAAAAAGCTGATGTTTTGGCTAAAACAATTCATCAGGATCCTTCATGAGTCCTGATGAAGGATTTTGGCCTGAAACATTGACCGTTTATTCCTTTCCATAGTTGCTGCCTGACTCACTGAGTTCCTCATACATTAAGACATTTATGCCTCTTCTCTTTGATAGAGGGTGCGAGATTGCTCACACTTTCCAAATGCAGTCTGACCAATGCCTTAAAAAACCTCAGCACTGCATCCTTGCCTTTATGTTCAAGTTGATTCTGATGTGTCCGGACTTGTCTCATTCTCATTCAAGGTGTCAAGGGTTATGGGGAGAAGACAGTGGGGTGGGATTGAGAGGGATAATAAATCAGCTATGGTAGAATGGTGGAGCAGGGTTGATGGGCGAAGTGGTCTTACGTCTTATGGTTTTATGGTCTTACATGCATATTTCAGGCAAAGTTCAGAACGGTAATTTGAAGCATGCTAAAACAACGCGGGAAAAAAGAAATTAATATTGATTCAGAGTTTCTTCTTCTACTCAAAGTTCAAAGTAAATCTATTATCAAAGTACATGTATGTCAGCATATATAACCCTGAGGTTCATTTTCTTGCAAGCATATTTAATAAATTCATAATAAGATAATAGAAACAAAACATGGAAACATAGAAAGCCTACAGCACAATACAGGCCCTTTGGCCTACAAAGTTGTGCCGAACATGTCCCTACCTTAGAAATTACTAGGGTTACCTATAGCCCTCTATTTTTCTAAGCTCCATGTACCTATCTAAAAGTCTCTTAAAAGACCCTATCGTATCCGCCTCCACCACCATTGCCGGCAGCCCATTCCACGCACTCACCACTCTCTGCATAAAAACTTACCCCTGATATCTCCTCTGTACCCGCTCCCAAGCACCTTAAACCTGTGTCCTCTTTTGGCAGCCATTTTAGACCTGGGAAAAAGCCTTTGATTATCCACATGATCAATGCCTCTCATCATTTTATACACCTCTGTCAGGTCACCTCTCATCCTCCTTCACGCCAAGGAGAAAAGGCCAAGTTCACTCAACCTATTCTCATAAGGCATGCTCCCCAATCCAGGCAACATCCTTGTAAATCTCCTCTGCACCCTTTTTATGGTTTCCACATCCTTCCTGTAGTGAGGCGATCAGAAATGAACACAGTACTCCAAGTGGGGTCTAACCAGGGTCCTATATAGCTGCAACATTACCTCTTGGCTCTTAAATTCAATTCCATGATTGATGAAGGCCAAAACACCGTACGCCTTCTTCACCACAGAGTCAACCTGCGCAGCTGCTTTGAGTGTCCTATGGACTTGGACCCCAAGATCTCCCTGATCCTCCGCACTGCCAAGAGTCTTACCATTAATACTATATTTTGCCATCATATTTGACTTACCAAAATGAACAACCTCACACTTTTCTGGGTTGAACACCATCTGCCACTTCTCAGCCCAGTTTTGCATGCTATCAATGTTCCGCTGTGACCTCTGACAGCCCTCCACACTATCCACAACACCTTCAACCTTTGTGTTATCAGAAAGTTTACTAACCCATCCCTTCACATTCTCATCCAGGTCATTTATAAAAATCACGAAGAGTAAGGGTCCCAGAACAGATCCTGAGGCACTCCACTGGTCACTGACCTCCATGCAGAATATGACTTGTCTACAACCACTCTTTGCCTTCTGTGGGCAAGCCAATTCTAGATCCAAAAACAATGTCCCTGTGGATCCCATGCCTCCTTACTTTCTCAATAAACCTTGCATGGGATACCTTATCAAATGCCTTGCTGAAATCCATATACACTACATCTACTGCTCTTCCATCATCAATTTGTTTAGTCACATCCTCAAAAAATTCAATCAGGCGCATAAGGCACAACATGCCCTTGACAAAGCCATGCTGACTACTCCTAATCATATTATACCTCCAAATGTTCATAAATCCTGCCTCTTGGGATCTTCTCCACCAACTTACCAACCACTGAGGTAAGACTCACTGGTCTATAATTTCCTGGGCTATCTCTACTCCCTTTCTTGAATAAGAGAACAACATCCGCAACCCTCCAATCTTCCGGAACCTCTCCTGTCCCCATTAAAGATGCAAAGATCATCGCCAGAGGCTCGGTAATCTCCTCACTTGTCTCCCACAGTAGCCTGGGGTACATCTATTTCGGTCCTGGCGACTTATCTAACTTGATGCTTTCCAAAAGCTCCAGCACATCCTCGTTCTTTATATCTATGTGCTCCAGCTTTTCAGTCCACTGCAGATCACCACTACAATCACCAAGATCCTTTTCCGTAGTGAATACTGAAGCGAAGTATTCATCAAGTACCTCTGCTATTTCTTACTGTTCCATACACATTTTCCCACTGTCACACTTGATTGGTCCTATTCTTTCACGTCTTATCCTCTTGCTCTTCACATACTTGTAGAATGCCTTGGGGATTTCCTTAATCCTGCCCACCAAGGTCTTCTCAGGGCGCCTTCTGGCTCTGCTAATTTCCTTCTTTAGCTCCTTCCTATTAGCCCTATAATCTTCTAGATCTCTAACTTTACCTAGCTTTCTGAACTTGTTGTAAGCTTTTTTTTACTTCTTGATTAGATTTAATACAGCCTTTGTACACCATGGTTCCTGTACTCTACATAACTTCCCTGTCTCATTGGAACGTACCTATACAGAACTCCACACAAATATCCCCTAAATATTTGCCACATTTCTTCCGTATGTTTCCCTGAGAACCTCTGTTCCCAATTTAAGTTTCCAAGTTCCTGCCTGAGAGCCTCATAGATCCCCTTACTGCAATTAAACACTTCTCTAACTTGTCTGTTCCTATCTCTCTCCAATGCTATTGTAAAGAAGATAGAATTATGATCACTATCTCCAAAATGCTCTCCCATTGAGAGATCTGACACCTGACCAGGTTCATTTCCTAATACCAAATCAAGCACAGTCTCTCCTCTTGTGAGCTTATCTACATACTGTGTCAAGAAACCTTCCTGAACACACCTAATAATAACCATAATCGAATCAATGAAAGATGGCACCAACTTGGGCATTCAACCAGCGTGCAAAAGATAACAAACTGTGCAAATACAAAAAGAAAGAAACAATAATAATAAATAAATAAGCAATAAATATCGAGAACATGAGATGGAGTCATTGAAATTGAGTCCATAGGTTGTGGGAACATTTCAGTGATAGGGCAAGTGAAGTTGAGTGAAACTATCCTGTCTGGTTCAAGAGCCTGTTGGTTGAGGGGCAATAACTGTTCCTGAACCTGGTGGTGTGAGACTTGAGGCTCCTGTACCTCTCTACTGATGGCAGCAGTAAGAAGAGAGCAGGGCTGGGTGGTGGAGGTCCCCGATGGATGCTGCTTTTCTTTGATAACGCACCATGTAGATGTGCTCCATGATGGGGAGAGCTTTACTTGTGATTCACTGGGCTGTATCCACTACATTTTGTAGGATTTTACGTTCAAGGGATTTGGTGTTCCCATACCAGGCTGTGATGCAACCAATCAGTATAGTCTCCACCAAACATCTATAGAAGTTTTGTCAACAAAATTTTAGATGCCATGCTGAATCTTCACAATCTCCTAAGGAACTTCCAGGCTTTCTTCATAATTGCACTGAGTTCAGGACAGCTCCTCCAAAATGACAACACCGAGGAGTTTAAAGGTGCTGACCCTCTCCACTTCTGATCCTCCAATGAGGACTGGCTCATGGACCTCTAGTTTCCTCCTCCTGAAGTCAATAATCAGCTGCTTGTTCTTGTTGAAATTGAGGAAGTGGTTGTTATGGTACCACTCAGCCAGATTTTCAGATTCCCTTCTATATGCTGATTCATCACCACCTTTGAGTTGGACTACTCCAATTAACTATGATGAATGGATCCACTGAAGAAATAAAATCACATTTGAATGCTGGTATATAGGAAAAAGGCAGATTATGCGGTCACATGGAGACTGTTGCTAGGAATATAATTTACATTCTGTTAATGCAGCTATCTCATCCCAGACCCGAGGCATACAAAGTCAGGAAGAACCAGAAAGGGCAATTCTGTTCAGCATCTGGTGACATTTAACATCAGATGGAGCAATCTACTTCAAAATGGCAATTTAAGAAAAAAAACATTTAGAATGGATACATCACTGTGCCAAATTGGGTCATTTTAACTATGATTACATTCATATTTTCTCTCAGAAAAAATTGCATTTATGTGCAACCTGATAACTGTTTTGTACTAAGACATCATGACATAACATAATTATTCTTTACAGGGGCAGTAATCAGTAGACATTTGACTCATGGCACAATATTCTACAATTTGCTGATAAAGGGTATGATCTTACCATGCTAAAAAAAGCACCAATAATTTAAAGTTATAACCATTACATATATTACAAGCATGATTAATAGTAAGAGAGTCATAGAGTTATACAGAAGTACTACACAGAAATAAGCCATTCGACTTGTCTATTCCAAAAGCATTTAAGCTGCCTACTCCCACTGACCTGCATTGGACCAGAGCCCTCCATACCTCTATTATTCATGTACCCATCCAAACTTTGCTTAAACATTAAAATCCAGCTCCCAAGCACCACTTGTGCTGGCAGCTCGTTCTACACTCTCACGATCCTCTGAGTGAAGAAGTTTCCCCTCATGTTCCCCTTAAATCTCTCACCTTTCACCCTTAACCCATGACCTCTAGTTGTAGCCCCACCCACAGTGGAAAAAGCCTACTTACATTTACTCTATCAATACTCCTCTTCCACTTTGTATACCTCCAGCAAATTTTTCAATCTTTCTACATTCCAAGGAGTATAGTCCTAACCTATTCAATCTTTCCTTATAACTCAGGTCCATATTGAAGCCATTCCAAATGGTCTTGTTGGTTTTTCTGATCCTTAACAAATAAAAACAATGGAAATTATATCTTACATTTTCGAGTTACTTCTCAGCGATGTTCCACACAAGATTTAAGCAAATTCTTATACCTTGGAATTCATGCTGTGGTCTGGAATTATTGCTCATTTTTCTACTTTTTGCACAATGAAATTCATCTGAAATCAACTTAACCAAGTAGAGGATTACTAAGTGCTTAGCACAAATAACGTTCTATGAAATTTTACGAGTTGAAATGAAACAGCTGGTCAGAAATATTCATCATGCTGTGCAGTTCATATCCTGCAATTAGTAAATTTAGCAGGAAGATGCTGGTTTGGTTGCTAGGTATTTCAACATTTTCTTTTGTTTTATTTCAAATTTCAGCTGCATTCAGTATATTGTATCTTCAAAAATTAACCTTTTGGGTGGACAGGACAATTTTAAAGCTATGATTTTTTTAAAAATCTATATTTTATACTTTTCAATGTTATACTATGGGTGAGGGAAATGTGATTATAAGGTCAATGTGCAATACACCATAGAAACAGGCCCTTTGGCCCAACTGATCCAAAATTCTCCATCCAAGCAAGCCCTATCTAACAGGTTATTTGTAAGGTACACTTCTAATCCTTTCCTATCCGTGTACCCGTCTAAGTTCCTTTTAAATGTTATTAGTAGTAATGGTACTGCAATCACTCGAATTGAGTATCTTGCTTTCCTAAAGGGTTGCCTATTGGTGGGTCATCAAGTGGCAGCAGAGGCCGATGCAGGATCCACATATTCTGCTGCCACCCCATGACTAGGGGCTTCTACACCTCACAGTCCTGCTCCCTTCGCCATTCGCTGATTGCCACGGGATTTAATCCAGGATGCTATAGGGTGAAATCCCTTAAATTTTGAAGTTCATCGTAAATTTATTGTCACCGTATACAGCCCTGAGATTCATCTTATTGCAGGCATACTGAATAAGTCCGTAATAACTGAATAAGTCCGTAATAGAGTAATAAGCACAATAAAACCAATGAAAGACCACACCAACTTGGGCGTTCAACCAACGTGCAAAAGGCAACAAATTGTAAAAATATGAAAAGAAATATGTTGTAAAAAAGATCACTCCCTACTTGTACATACTTTTGCTTGTTTTTTCTTTCCACTCTTTTCTATAAGTGTATACCTCAAATAAATACTATGTGAAGATTTGTGGCTTATATGACTATATGATATATATGTACAATGTCTGAAATACATCTTATGGAGATGTTTGTTTGATGATGAACTTCAAAAAAAATTACAAAACATATGAAAAGAAAGAAAGAAAGAAAATAATAATAATAATAATAATAATAATAATAAATATTGAGAATGTGAGATGAAGAGTCCTTGAAAGCTGTAGGAATGTTTCAATCATGGAAATGGAAATTGTCCCCTTTGCTTCAAAAGCCTGATAGGTGAGGGGTGATAACTGGTGGTGTGAGTCCTGAGGTTCCTCTAACTTCTTCCTGATGGCAGCAGCAAGTTGAGAGCACCTGTGCTTGTCTTTGTTGAACGTGGGAAGCCTTTGTTTAGGAAGGTGTGGGCTGGCTACTCCTCATTGTGGAGTTTGGAGCACCAAGACTCTGGGAGTGCACATAATGGACAATCTCACCTGGTCCCTCAACACCACTGCTTTAATCAAGAAAGCACAGCAGCGTTTCCACTTCCTGAGGAGACTGAGGAGAACAAAGCTCTCTCTCCACCATTCTGACCAATTTTTTACAGAACACCATTGAGAGCGTCTCGACTAGCTGCATCACCTTATGGTACGCGAATCTGACCTCAAGATGGACTGTGAGGACATTCAGGATTTCTCTTCTGTCTATCTGAGATATTTATTAAGAGCACTGTGCATGCTGAGCCCTTAGCATTATCAAGGATCTCTCCCATCCGCTCACAGTCTCTTTGACCCTCTAACCATCAGGCAGGAGGTACCATAGCATTTGGGAAAGGACTCTAAGGAGGGGAAACAACTCTTCCCCCTGGTCATGTGACCACTCAGGTATCTCATCACTTATGAAGTGCCAATAATGTTATATTGTTTACTTTTAACTTGTTTTGTAAATGCATTTTATGTTAAATATTAATCTTCCAGAATATATTTATTTGTTAATTTATTTGTGGTAATATTACTTCACATGTTGTGTGTAAGTGTGCTGTGCACCTTGGTCTGGGGGATGCTGTTTTGTTTGGTGGTAAACTTGCATATGGTTGTACGATAATAAACTTGAACTTGAGAGGTTGGACAAACTTGAGAAGTTTTCTCCGACGCAGTGGAGGCGGTTGTGCTTCCTTGAATGAAGAAATGGTGTTGTGGAATGAGATGAGATCATCTGTTATGCACACTCCCAGAAACTTGGTGCTCCTAACTCTCTCCACGAAGGAGCCTGCACCTTCCTAAAGTCTGCAATCATCTCTTTAGTCTTGTCCATGTTCAGACTCAATTTGATAAAGGCAAGAGCCAACAGTCTTGGGAATGGTCTCCAATGAGGAAGGAGAGCTGGAGAAGTATTTAGTGTGTCCACAATGAGGGGAAAGTCTCAGACATGGGTTGTGGAAGCCTGAGAAGAGATAAGTAGAATTGGTGGTTTGTACAATTCTATCTCCGGGGCTGCTCCTTAAGGTACCCATCTCTCTATCAAGCCTGAAGTTCCCACCTGCATTACATCAATACTAAAATCAGTTCTGAAATAAGACTTCAACACTAACTTCAGACCCAAAGTCAATACATTGACTGAGAGTCCTGCCTCTCTCTATCCACTACTGTTAGAAAGGTATGTGGAGGCTTCCTGGGGTCACATTTGCTGTATTTAATTTGCTAATCTTCCTCCTGCGTTTATGCTGACTTGGGGAATCAACATTATCCATCAAGGGTACGGATGGGATGACAATTACCCTCAATGAGCAGCAGTGAACCATCCGTCTGGCCTCTCAGAGTTCTCTTTGGGAACTAGTTGACTTGATCAGCATTTCTAATCTGGCTATTGTTCACGATTGCACTTAATTTAAAAAATTGTCCAAAAACGCTTTTCTTCATTCTGAAGGCCTTCAAGGCTTTGTCTAAATCTGCTTGTTACAGAAGCCATAGTTCAAAGTGGTAGGTATTATGAAGGCACTTTTAGTCAATGTTAAAATTAAAAATTCCTATTTACACAGACCAGTGTATGACATGCAATGTTGATCACAAGAGTATCACAGGAGGAAATGAGAGCGGGAGAAGGCCAATCGCCCTCTCAAACCTGCCCCACCAATCAATGGAATCATGGCTGATCTGCCCCAGGTCTCACTTTCTTTTCTGTGCCAGTCCCCTAGTCCTTATTGCCCCCAGTGTTTCAAAAATGTGTCTACTGTCCTCCCTATTCACGTATTTCCAATGGCCCGGCCTCCACAGTCACCTGTGGCAAGGGAGTCCAGAGGTTCAACACTTGCAGCAAGAAGAAATTCTCTTACTTCTCAGATATTGTAATTTACTTATTGCGATACAGTGTGGATTGGGTCCTTCTGGCTCTTCAAGCTGGGCTGTCCAGCAATCCCCCGATTTAATCCGAGCCTAATCATGGGACAATTTACAATGAACATTTAACCTACCAACAGTTATGCCTTTGGATTGTGGGAGGAAACTGGAGCACCTGGAGGAAACCCATGCCTCCAGGCAAATTCCTTCCAGTCAGTGGCAGGAATTGAGCCCGTGTTGCCTGTACTGTAAAGCGTTGTGCTAACTAATATGCTACCATACCACACCTTTATCTTGTTACCACATTCCATACTCTATCACTCATGGAAACCTGGCATTGCAACACCAGGATCTGTAAAGAAGCTCACCCCTCATCCTTCTAAAAGCCAACACATACAGACCAAATTTTGGGGAAACAGATGACAGTTTCACTTTTGGAATTAGCCCAGTGTCTTTGCTCTAGACTGCCTCCAGTGTAGGTTTATTCTGACAGGCTGCATCACTGTCTAGTATGGAAGGGGTCTGGTATGCACAGGACTGAAAGAAGCTGCAGAGGGTTTGTAAATTTAGTTGGCTCCATATTGGGCACTAGTCTACAAAGTACCCAGGATATCTTTAGGGAGCGGAGTCTCAGAAAGGCAGTGTCCATGATTAAGGACCTCCAGCACCCAGGGCATGTCCCTTTCTCACTGTTATCATTAGGTAGGAGATACAGAAGAAGCCTGAAGGAACACATTCAGCGATTCAGGAACAGCTTCTTCCCCTCTGCCATCCGATTCCTAAATGGACATTGAACCTGTGAACACTACCTCACTTTTTAAATATGTATTATTTCTGTTTTTGCATGATTTTTAATCTATTCAACATATATACTGCAATTTGTTTATTTATTATTATTTTTTCTTTATCTATATTATGTATTGCATTGAACTGCTGCTGCTAAGTTAACAAATTTCATGACACATGCCGGTGATAATAAACCTGATTCCGATTCTGAGGAATGAGGCTTGTTTTGTTCTGCGATCTTCTGCTAAGCACTGGGGACATGCTATGTTGTTGCCAGAATGGGGGTTGATACTTGGATGCTGCCCCCTTCCCCTCACCCCACACACATCTTCAGAAGCATTGGTCGTTAGTACAAATGGCGCAGTTAACATAATGTTTCAATATACGTATAATAAATAAACTTGAATCTTGAGTCTTGAATTTCACTTGACTGAACTAGCTGAAAATAAGTTTTTCTCCCTGCAAAACCATAGCTGATTAATAAGGAACGGGTGCTCAAGTAATTTTACATGCCACAGAGAAATAGATGTAAGGATGTACTAAAAAATACTCAACATATCACAGAATCACATGCCAGCGGCAGGGGATGCCAGATTAATATCATGGGCATGTGATTCTATTTGCTGCTTCCTCATCTATCCAATGTGTCAATCCATAAATCAGTACACAGGTGCAATGAAAAACTGCTTTATTGTCAAAGTTTAAAGTTCAGAGTAAATTTATTATCAAAGTACATATATGTTGCCATATAATACATTTTCCTGCAGGCATTTACAGGGGAGAAAAGAAATACAATAGAATTATATTGATAAACAGATAAAGACTGACAGTAGCAAAAGAAGATGAACTGTAAAAACCTGAAAACAAGAGTTGTATAGAGTCATTGAAAGTGCATGCACTAGTCTAGCAACAAAGCCGCCTAAAATGCCATGAAATCAATTAGGCGCTCAACACTTGGCTGTTACCACATTACGAGCATTCGAGCAAAGCATCTGATTTGGTGATGAAGCAAACTGTAAAACATCTCACTTGACCAAACAGTGAGGTGAACAATAAATGGAAGACCATTGTGTGCGCTGTTTCTACATTAAGTCATGAAAACCATAATTGCATGCCACTATTTAATGGAAAATAATTCATGGCAAACGTCACATTCTTTTCACATCACTGCTACTGAACAGCTCAATAGATTTAAACAGGACTTTGCTCAAGTTTTCCTTGGCGATTGCGGGAAGGAGGGAGCAAAATTATAAGGTGAATAATAGGAGTTCTTGAGGGGGTCTGAGGGGGAGTTTTTACACAGAGGGTGGCCGGATTCTGCGACGTGCTGCCTGGGGGTTGGCGGAGGAGGTGCAGTAGGTGGTCTCATAACATTGAAGAGCCATCGAGACAAGCACTGTGGAAGAGGCTCCCCTGAATCAGAAACACAGGGCGATAACTACTCTCTTTGCTCTCCGAGGAGATACTCTGCAAACAATGGGGGATCTGACTAGGCAACTTCAGAATTGACTGTAAGCCAGTGAATTGCCTCCCGAAGTTTACAGAGAGTATTAACAGTGATGAGTGAATGTTTTCTTTCATACACATGAGATTCTGTAGATGCTGGAAATCTTGTGCAACTCATAAAACAAAACTAGAGAACTCAAAAGTTCATTTAGCATCCACGGAGAGGGATAAACAATTGACAGTTTGGGCCAAGGCCCTTCTTCAAGACTGGAAAGGACGTGGTCAGAACCCAGAATGAGAAGGTAGATGGAGGAGCCAGCAGCTGATAGGTGAGACCAGGTGAAGGAGTAGGTGAGTGGATGGGGGAGGCAGATGATCAAAGAAGGCATAAAGGGCTGAAGAAGAAGGAACCTCTTAGGACAAGGGACCATGGACGAAAGGCAAAGTGGAAGAGAACCGGAGGGAGGTGACGGGAGAAGAGAGGAATGAGAGGACAATCAGAATGGGGAATGGAAAGTGGGGGAGGGGAGAAATTACTGGAACTTGGAGAAATTCCAAGTATTAAACATCCACCTGTTTCCCTCCATTTACTGCACCAATTATATCCTCAAAGAACTCCAGTAAGTCCATCAAATGGGACCTGCCTTTTGTGAATCCTTGCTGTGTCTGTCTGATGGAACCACTTCTATCCAGATGACTTGGTATTTCTTCTTTAATGATAATTTAAAACATTTTCCCGACTACAGGCATTAAGCTAGTTGACCTATAGTTACCTGCCTTATGCCTACATCCTTTTTTGAACAATAGTGTTCTACTCGTTGTATTTCGATTTTGATAAATTATCACAAGAGCTTCCACTGTAACTTGTGCCATTTCTTTCATTACCTTGAGATGCATCCCATCAGTCCCAGGAGACTTGTCTACCTTTAGCCTTGCTCATCACTACCCCTTTGTTGACAGCAATTGTACTGAGGCCTTCACCTCCTATTGCATCCATAACAACTCTCTTTGGCTTGTTAGATGTGCCCTCCACTGTGAAGACTGACACAAAATCATTGTTCAAAGCTGCAACCTTATCCATATTATCTAATATTAATTCCCCCTTCTCATCTTCAAAGGGATGATGTTTCACTTTAGACATGCTCCTTTACTTTATATAATTAGAAAACCTTTATATTATGTGATAAATTATTCTAATCTCTGTCTTCCCTTTCCTTATTGCTTGCTTGGTTTCTCTGAAGCTCTCTCAGAAGTCCTCCGCCTAGTCCACAAATATTCAAGGCTGGCAAGGATTTCTTCATCAGTCCCTGCTGATGCTCTGCTCTGTGGAAGCCATTACGTCTGTTGCTGCTGTCTGGACACCAGGGTAGTGTGACTTCAAGAATTAACATCCTAACCATTGGTAGCCAAAGGTTATCAGTTGTACTGAACTCAGTGAGGTCACATTTCAAAGCCTATTTTGCAGCCTTTTGCCACAAAACATTCACCCATTGAGGCCATTGGTTAAAATTAGCTAAACTCCCAATGATATGATGGAATATGGTGACATAATTAAGGAGGACTTTTTATCTAGCTGATATCCCTCTCAGCTGCACAAACGTGACACCTAAAATAGAACAAGTCTTCTTGTGGTAAACTTAATGGCCCACTTGTTGAGTGAGAAGCAACTAAATTGACCTGATTTGGTTATAAAACAGCCTGGATGTGCCTGATCTAGTCTGATTTATTTAATGTAGGTCAGAATGGTGATGAAGGGAAGTGGGGTAGGAAGGGGTACAGTACATGAGACCGGATGGAGTGGGGTTGGAGGGTGTATTTTGTTATCAGACCAAGCCAAGAGAAGTGGCAAAGGTGGACCATTAGTGGGCTGGAATTCACATAAAGTGGATTGGCATGATTCAGAAATACAACCCAGTGGAGTTTGCAAGACTCGGCCTTGCACAATGCTTGTTAGGCTCAAGGCCCATTCTGTCCAGTGGTGGAGTGTGGTGTTGATGAGAGAATCCTTGCTGGGTTGGGATATTTGTAGGCTTGGAGAAGGAACCTTGATTCTCTCTGGCTCTGTAGACTGGAAACAGACCTTGCTTTCCCATCCACAAAGAAGGTTTCCAATCAATTCTGTCCGAGAGCCTCCCTATCAATTCGGTACAGCTTGGAAGCTGGAGCCAGGACAGAAGGCAGGCATGCTAATTGGCGACGAGACTGTCTACTGGCCATACACTTAGATGTTATCTGCTGGCCTCAGTATTTTTTTGGAATGACTAATGCCCTTTATTCACAATTGTCCAGGACATTCCAGCTCTCACCCTGCCATTCTAAGATGTAACCGCTGTTCTAAGATGTATTCACTGTTAACACAACCAGGAAAATAGCATAAAGCCTTGTAATAGGAGGACAAATTTTCCGACTAGAATATATTTTGCTGCCAAGTGTTGACAATAACGGGAAGGCATTCAGCATGTTTACAGAGTACATATGGTTGCTGTCAACACTAAGGAAGTCCTTACTGTGAATTTGGAAATATGGTCCCCATATGTTTTGTTATTCCATTTAGTACCAGCTTCTTCTCATTAACCTTGCATCGTGCTCTCCCGATTTACCACAGAGAAATGCATGCATTAGGAGGGGATTCAGTTACAGGGCTTCCATTGAATAAGGTCATGGTTCTTCTGAATGTAACCCCAGTCTTCTGTCATAAAAATATCTAAAATAACTGAATCCACTAAAAAAAGAAAGATTAAACAACTGAGAGAAAGAAATTCATTTCACCTCTGTCTTAAATGGGTGTCCTGATTAAACAGAGATTCTTAGTTCACTAGTCTCACACAAGAGGACATATAGTTTCCATGAACACTGTATGAACATACTCAATGTGCTCTATTTTTCAAACAAATCACTCCTACCTCCTCTGATCTCCTATAGGTAACAGCCTGGCTGTCCACGGTTCCTTACATCCTTCCTTAAATAGGGAGACCAATTCCATATGCAGTATTACAGACGCAGTCTTGCCACAGCCTTATCTAACAGAAATCTCCATTCTTTTGTCTTCAATTCCCCTTGCAGCAAACAAAACCATTCTTTCAGCTTTCGTAATTGCTCTCTGTACCTGCTCACCTTGTGAATCGGAACTAGGCATCAGGACCATTCTGCACTGCCTCTATACTGGTTCTTGAAAGCTTTCTTGACAAACCTTATTCAAGGAACAGGCACCCAAAGTACAGTTGTATATTCTTATGTTGGGCTTAATCATTGTTTTTATGGAACCTACCTCATCATTAAACCACTAATGCCTTATGATGAAACTCCCTAGAGCATATCAGAGTCAGGTTTATTATCACCGGCATGTGATGTGAAATTTTTTAACTTAGAAGCAGCAGTTCAATGCAATAATAATATAAAATAATAATAATAATAATAATAATAAATGAATAAGTAAAGCAATTACAGTATACGTATATTGAATAGATTAAAAATCGTGCAAAAAACAGAAATACTGTATATTAAAAAAATTGAGGTAGTGTCCAAGGGTTCAATGTCCATTTAGGAATCAGAGGGGAAGAAGCTGTTCCTGAATCACTGAGTGTGTGCCTTCAGGCTTCTGTACCTCCTACCTGATGGTAACAGTAAGAAAAGGGCATGCCTTGTGTGCTGGAGGTCTTTAATAATGGACACTGCCTTTCTGAGACACCGCTCCCTGAAGATGTCCTGGGTACTTTGTAGCCTAGTACCCAAGATAGAGCTGACTAGATTTATAATGTCAGAATGCCCTCCACAGTATATTTATAGAAGTTTTTGAGTGTATTTGTTGACATACCAAATCTCTTCAAAGTCCTAATGAAGTATAGCTGCTGTCTTCCCTTCTTTATAACTGCATTGATATATTGGGACCAGATTAGATCCTCAGAGATCTTGACACCCAGGAACTTGAAACTGCTCACTCTCTCCACTTCTGATCCCTCTATGAGAATTGGTATGTCTTTGTCTTACTCTTCCTGAAGTGCACAGTCAGCTCTTTCATCTGACTAACGTTGTGTGCCAGGTTGTTGCTGCGACACCACTCCACTAGTTGGCATATCTCACTCCCGTACGCCCTCTCGTCACCACCTGGGATTCTATCAACAATGGTTGTATCAGCAAATTTATAAATGGTATTTGAGCTATGCTTAGCCACACCGTCATATGTATATAGAGAGTGGAGCAGATTATCTTTATGCCCGGGATATTAATAAGACAACAAGGCACATAAAATTAATAATTTAGTGATGATAATATGAATAAACTAACCAGTGAGAGTGGGAAGTTTTGGTGATGTATTTTGTGG
The DNA here is from genome assembly GCF_030144855.1 of Hypanus sabinus. Lineage (NCBI taxonomy): Eukaryota > Metazoa > Chordata > Chondrichthyes > Myliobatiformes > Dasyatidae > Hypanus > Hypanus sabinus. Next base: position 60,042,522 of record NC_082723.1, on the reverse strand, counting down.
GTACCACACTACCGTGGTGGCTAGCATGCTGCTGTTTTGGAGTTTGGAGCTTAATTCTTGTGCCATTCTGTAAGGAGTCTCTCCCCTTGTAAGTATGTCCTCCCCTTGGAATGTGTTGGTTTTCTCTGGGTCCTCCGGTTCCTTCCCACAGTCCAAAGGCGTAACCGGTAGGTTAGTTGGACACGATAAATTGTCCTGTGATTAGGTTAGGGTTAATTGGGGTTGTGGGATTATTGAAGCAGTGTGGCTCGAAGGGGCGGAAGAACCTACTCAGCGTTATATCACGAAGTAAACAACATAATGAATGGCAGTGTTAGACTGTCTGTTTACAATTTCAAACCCACAGTATCTTCAGGAATGCTAAAAACAGAGGCTGTTTTCCTACCTATCCTGCCTTGTATCCGCAACTCATGGGAGGTATGGGTTCTGTCTGAGTCAGCGGAATGCTGTGGGAAGGATGACTAAAAAACAGAAAATGCCGGAATCACTCAGCAGGTCAGACAGCATCTGCTGAAAGAGAAAGAAAATTAATATCAAGTCAGGCACCTCTCATCGGACCTGGAAAAGCAAGAAAGTAAGTGGGAGACACATGAAATATCTTTCACAGCTTCATCCAGTCAGAGATATTACCTCTGAGGTCTGCATCCATCCCTCAACCACTCTACAAATTAAGCTAACTTCTTTTATCTCTTTCCCGTTTCTGATGAGGAGTCTTTGGCCAGCCTGAAAATATAACCCTGTGGTGTCCCACTTCCCAGCGCACTCGAACCGGCTCACGAAGTGGCACGCGCCAGCATTGAGGCAGGTCCCAAAGAGGGCGCCAAGCCTGCTTCACCAGCAAGGGGAAAAGCCCGCGCGCGGGACGGGACTGTGAATACAGCATTCCCGCCTGGGGAGGGCAGAATCAGGAAGGCTTTAAAGCGGGGCCGTGAAGTTTGAAAAACCTCTTTTGTAACTGCAGCTCACCGACTCCGTGTTGTTATTGCAGCGCTGCGTGCAGTGCACCGCTACAACCCTGTTTCTCTTTCCACAAGATGCTTCCTGACTTTGTGGAGTGGTTTCAGTATTTACAGGTTTTTATTTCAGATTTACGGCATCTGCAGGTTTTTGGTAGTCACGGAATGGAAATCTCCATCTTTCCCAATGTTATACCTCGAGGGGAAGGAAAAAAATTGGATCTTGATATCTGCACTGTATCTGACATCCAATGTTTGTTCAACTTAACAGCATAGTTCCGGCCATACATACGGGTCCTGGTAATAAAATATACTAAATTTAATTATTTTTTAAATGTGGAAAGACTTATATTTTTAAGCACTTATGTTTCCCAAGTTCCAAATAACATGAAGAACTTAAGTGGACACATACTGGGAATTAAATACATAATCCATGAATGTGTTGCGAAGATTGCACGTTCACAACTATGTTACAGTGAAAGTAGATTCCCACAGATGTCATTTGTTTAATCTATTTCCATTTCAGCTCTCTGGTAAATCCAAGATGATGTTGAACAGGTCACCATTAAGCCACAAAGTGCAAACATTGACTATTATGGTACAAAAAATATGCAAATGGATTGTTGAGTTCAGACCCAGATAATGTATTGGATGAATAAAGTGTTAGTCAAAACCATCTGCGAACAGCAAATAATTGAAGATTTGTGTTACAGGCTTCTACTGTTTTACCATGGAACCAAAACTGGTAAAACCAAGAGAGATAGGAAGAAAATCTGCATAACTATAATGACCAGAACAGAGACTGATTATATCAAGCCTGTATTTGTCTTCAGACATCATGAATTCTGGAGGCTATCGAATGTATGTCAGCTCTGGCAGGGTTTTCCAGGCTATTACATTCTCCAAAGTGAAACCTAACATCACGAATGGCTGTGATGTGTCACCTCGAGATGAGATCAATGCCTTTTAATCACACTTAGAAAGGGAGAATAAAGCTACTCCTGATCAAATCCATGTGGCATCTGGTAATCATGTGACCCCTGGAGGCCGATATCAGAACATCTTTCAAGACGGTGAACCCTTGAAAGGAGTCAGGGCCTGTTGGTGTACCTGGTAAGGCTCTGTAAACCTGTGCCAGCCACCTGGCTGGAGTGTTTAAGGACACCTTTAATCTCGCACTGCTGCTGTCAGAGGTTCCCACCTACTTCAAAAGGGTGACAATCATACCTGTGCCCAAGAAGAGCAGCCTGAACTGCCTCAATAATTATCTCCGAGTTGTACTCACATATACTGTTGATGAATTATTTTGAGAGGTTGGTCATTACTAAAATCAACTCCTGCCTAAGCAAGGACCTGGACCTACTGCAATTTGCCTATTGCCACAATAGATCTACCGGGAATGCAATCTCACTAGCTCTCCACTCTGCCTTGGATCTCCTGGACAACAGCAATACCTACGTCAGGTTGCTGTTTACTGAGTACAGCTCAGTGTTCAACACAATCAGATCCTCAGTTCTAATCAATAAGTTCCGAAACCCGTGTCTCTGTACCTCCCTGTGCAAGTGGATCCCTGAATTCCTCACCGGAAGACCACAGTCTGTGCGGATGGGAAATAAAACCTCCTCATCGCTGATAATCAGCAATGGCACACCTCAAGGATGCATCCTTAGCTCGCTTCTCTACTCTGTCTATACCCACGATTATGTGGCTAGGCGCAACTCAAACACCATCTATAAATTTGCCGATGACACGTCTATTGTTGACAGAATTTCATGCAGTGACAAAGAGGTGCTCAGGAGTGAGATAGATCAGCTGGTTGAGTGGTGTCACAACAACAACCTCACACTCAACATCAGTAAGGCCCAGGAATTGATTGTGGACTTCAGGAAGGGGAAGTCAAAGGAACACACTCCAGTCCTCATTGAGGGATCAGCAGTGGAAGGGGTGAGCAGTATCAAGTTATTGGGTGCCAGCATTTCTGAGGAACTATCCTGTGCCCACTATGTTGATTCAATTCAAAGGAGTCAGCTATATTTCATGAGGAATTTGAGGAGACTTGGTATGCCATGGGAGTCTCTAGCAAATTTCTACAGATATACCATGGAGAGCATTCTAACTGGTTGCATCACCGTCTGCGATGGAGGGCCCATTGCACGGGATTGGAAGAAGCTGCAGAACGTTAAGAACTCAGTCAGCACCATCATGAGCACAAGCCTGCCCAGCATCCAGGACAACTTCAAAAGGCGGTGTCTCAAAAATGCAGCATTCATCGTTAAGGAAGCCCCCCACTCAGGTAGCACCGATTGATGCTACCATCAAGGAAGGGGTACAGGAGCCAGAAGGCAAACGTTTCAGGAACAGTTTTTTTTTCCCTTTCTGCCTTCAGATTTCTGAATGGACAATGAACCCAGGAACACTTTACAGTACAAGAGACCCAAGCTCCATTCTCACCACTGCCTGTAAGGAGCGTGTTCTCCCCACGAATGCGTGCGTTTCTTCCAGATGTTCCAGTTTCATCCCACGTTCCAAAGACATTCCGGTTGGTAGGGTAATTGGTCATTGTAAATTGTCCTGTGATTGGATGGATTAAATCGGGTGATTACTGGGCGGTGCATCTCAAAGGGCGTACTCTAAACTCTATGTCAATAAATAGATAAATCTTGAAATTTATAGTTTTATTATTCTGCATTGCATTGCACTGTTCCTGTAAACAACAAATTTCATGATATCCCAGTGATATTAAAACCAGTTCTGATTCATTTGTCTACAGACTTCTGGTCACAGCCACAATGACTTGTTTCTTTAGACTGGAAAAAATTTATGACTTACCAAAGGAGGCACAGAAGGGTTTTGTTTCTAATTATCGTTTATTTGTTCCCATCAACAATCAGAAAACATGAGGAAAGTTTTAAAATGCCAATCCCAGATATAAAATATATATGGGATACATGAGAGAATCAGTTTCTAGTTTATTTGGATAAAATAAAAATGCACTAATAATTGTTCTATTGATTTAGGAAATGTATGATGTTCCAGAAATCCCATGGTGTGTCCAAATCAACCTGATTTAAAAGATCCAAAGTTGTTGCTTAAGGATCATGATTACCTATTACCTGAAGGGAAAGCCAGTGTTGGCTTGAAGGAACTAGCAAACTTTGTTTGCATTTCTGCTGATGACTAAATCATCTTCCTAAATTTGGTGAGACTCTAACTTGAGGCTCTCTACGAGGCGGTTCAAAGAAATCCCTGTAGCAGTTACAAATTTGCAGATGTTTTAGCAATGCAACTAAAAAGAAGTATTTTAATTGAGTCACTTGTGGTTATTTGCATGGCCTTCTCGATCGATCAAGTGGGATATTCCATAAGAGTATTTCGTTTGGATTAAGGACGATTTCTTTCCTGCCTGGTTTTGTGGGTTTTGAGGTGGCCGATGTGGTTGATGAGGGAACTACAGAATCTTCCACAGACAGGTCTGGTGGTATCTGGTGGGTTGAATGAGTGGCTAATTGCGAGTTGGCGTGCTTCCTCCTTGCTCCTGAGGCATCGATTTGAGGTTCTAGGTTTCATCCCTAATGCTTTTTCTCCACTTTGAGTTGTCATGGCTCAGGGATTGTAAATAGTCAATGGAAATGTTGAACTTTTGAAGGCAACTTTATGAAGCATATCCTTGATTCATTTCCACATTCACCTGGCAATCTATTCTCACGGCAGAGCTTGGAAAGAGTCTGTTTCCAAATCTGGTGTTGCAAAATGAAATGGCGTGTTCTGCCCAGTAGAGGCAACTGAGTATAATTGGGCAGGATGGGGGATGCAGATTAACAATAATACTGACCTTGCTCATGAATCAGAGAGGATAACATCAACCTTTACTCACCCCATCTCTGAACTGTTCCCACAACTTAGAGCCTCACTTTCAAGAACTCTTCATCTCATGCTCACAATGTTTATTGCTTCTTCATTTATTACTATTATTTCTTTCTTTTTCTCTTTTTGTATTCGGAGTTTACTGCCTTTTGCACATCGGCTGCCTGTCCATTATGTTGGAAGCAGCCTTTCATCGAATCTATTGTTTTTCTAGTATTTAATGTATATGCCCACAAAAATATGAATCTCAGGGTTGTGCTGTATATGGTGACATAAACGTACTTAGATAATAAATTTACTTTGAACCTCGAACAGTGGAGGCATCTCAGTGAAGTCTCAAACAACACTGCATTATTGCACCAATAATATCTGTGTTGTCTTTATGACAGTTATTTAGTTTATAATATTTTCGCTTAGTAATTCATTTGTTAGTATTTTCTAGTTAGAATTAGAAGTGTTTAAAGTATATTCATTGCCTGTAAAATATATCGGCATGCGATGACGTCACATCCGGTTTCGCCGCGTCTTGTGGGAAAATACCGGTTTGAGATCAACTTGAGGGTGGGGGCTCACCACGAGGCACACCCAAGCAGAAGTTGTTTTGCAAGCATTAGAAATCACAGTGAGAGCAACGCTTTTTCACCATATGTTAATGTGAAGAGTGAACAGTAAATGGTTCATCTTACTGCGACCTGGATTTCATTGACTGTGGTTTATCTCGGCGTTTCCATTACACCCGAACGAGAGCGCTACAGTGAAAAAGCAGCATTATCAGGTGTTTCAAGTGCTGCAATGTCATCTCGATCCAGCATCAAGTCGATGTCGCCCAGCGACAAGGGCAGTAGAGCGACATCAAGTAAGTCCACCCATGCAAGGGCCAAGGCAGAAGCCGCCAGGGTGCGACTGCGCTACGCCAGACAAGAAGCAGATTTGAAAATGGAACAGGCTGCCAGAGAAGCCAGAATCCAGAAGGAAAAGGCTGCCAGAGAAATGGAAGCGGCCACCAGAGAAGCCGAAATCCAGAAGGAAAAGGCAAGGATGTCGACAAAGTTGTAAGTGCTGCAGCTAGAAAGAGAAGAAGAAGCTGCCAAGGCGGAAGCAGAGTACATAGAAGAAGCTGAAGGAATGCATGATCTGGCCAAAGTAAGATCTACTTCAGAAAGGACCAGATTGGAACGCACAATCGACTATGTCCGATCTCAAATAGACAGGCAGGCTCGTCCTTCCTCTCCATACGTATTCGATAACATCCCATGTCACGAGGAACCTCAGGGAGGCACGATTGCATCACATCCATACGAGGAAGACAATTTACCCTCGCAACTCTGTGATGAAGTCGAGAATGAAAGAACCGACAACGCTCCTTCACCCCACAACAGGATGGCGGGGAGGGAGAGGCTCACTCCGGGACAACAGTTGTCAGCACGAACTGTACAGAAGTTTGCGGTCAAGCTCAGTCAAGCCGTTCTTGTTCCAAGATCTACCTCACTAAGGTGTACCCTAAAGGAGCCAAAGACAAGGCCATCAAAGCCTATGTGATTCTGGATGTTCAGAGCAATTGCTCACTAGTCAGTCCAGAGTTCTTTAAATTGTTCAACATTGAGAGTGAGCAGTTCCCATACTACCTCAGAACTTGCTCAGGCAACATGGAAACCCAAGGAAGGAAGGCAGAAGGCGTCCAGATCGAGTCCCTGGATGGTAAAGTCGTCATCTGCCTCCCTCCGCTCTTAGAGTGCAATGAAATCATGAATAACCGCACTGAGATCCCGACGCCAAATGCGGTGTTACACCAGCCACATCTCCACCACATCGCAAAACACATCCCAGAACTGGACCCAAAAGCGGAAATACTCCTGCTATTAGGAAGAGACGTTCTCCGGCAGCAGGTCAATGGACCACACGACGCCCCCTTTGCGCAACGCCTGGATCTAGGCTGGGTGGTGATAGGAGGGGTGTGCCCTGGCAATGTACACAAACCGACGGTTAACACACTCAAGACCAATGTGCTAGAGAGTGGCCGCCATTCAATTTTTCAACCCTGCACAAGTGTCCCGTGCATTAAGGAAGCACAACAAGACGTTAACAAGCGTAAAGTAACTGACGAGACGCTGGGTCAGTCAGTTTTCGCTCAAACTGAGCATGGTAATAAACTTGCTCAATCAGCTCAAGATGCCATTTCCTTAAAAACAAAGGACACCAAGGTCTTCAGAGATGAAGCAAAGAATGGGGTCGCCCCATTGCCTTTCAGAGAACCACGCCAGCGCTCACCAAATAACAAAGAGCAGCAGTCAAGCGGTTCACGTCTTTACAAAAAACCCGGAAAAGGAAACCTGAGATGCAGCAACGCACCCGATTGACCCAAGAGGTACTGTGCACCCTAATGGCAGAGGTCACAGCCATTATAAATGCACGACCACTCCTACCTGTGTCTTCTGACCCAGAAAACCCCTTCATACTTTCGCCATCAATGCTCCTTACGCAGAAGGCAGGAGCTCCCCCTCCACCAGGAGACTTCTCAGACAAGGATTTGTACACAAAGCAATGGAGACAAGTCCAAGCTCTGGCAAATCGGTTCTGGTCTCGCTGGAGACTGCTCAGGGACAAGCAAATCGCCCGTAACAGCTGGCCAATGGCCAAAATCACTGCTACATTCCCTAGTGGGGATGGACATGTCAGGAAGATCGAGTTGAAGACTACCGACCAAGGCGATGTGAAAATTTACCAAAGGCCAGTTACAGAAGTTATTCTACTTCTACCTAATGACTGATTAAGAGACTAAGTTTTGTACTCTGTTCATTGTGACCTTACGAAGGTCAGGCGGGGAGTGTGTTGTCTTTATGACAGTTATTTAGTTTATAATATTTTCGCTTAGTAATTCATTTGTTAGTATTTTCTAGTTAGAATTAGAAGTGTTTAAAGTATATTCATTGCCTGTAAAATATATCGGCATGCGATGATGTCACATCCGGTTTTGCCGCGTCTTGTGGGAAAATACCGGTTTGAGATTGACGCGAGGGTGGGGGCTCACCATGAGGCAGACCCGAGCAGAAGTTGTTTTGCAAGCATTAGAAATCACAGTGAGAGCAACGCTTTTTCACCATATGTTAATGTGAAGAGTGAACAGTAAATGGTTCATCTTACTGCGACCTGGTTTTCATTGACTGTGGTTTATCTCGGCGTTTAATTCGGCGTTTCCATTACACCCGAACGAGAGCGCTACAATATCCCTCGGTCTTTGTGGTGTAACGTTTCATATTATCTCCAACAAAGTTGAGGAGAAGCTAATCTTCAGAGTTAGTTGGAAGTAATGGTGACCACATTCCAGAATTAAGGCCACCCTGGGCTCAGCAGGTGAGGAGTAGCATGCAGACACTGCTTGAGTTTGCACATGTCCTTTGGCAGAACTCCCAAGTTATTGTTGACTTGTTCACTGAATCATGCCAGTGGCTTGACTCTCTATGTACACAAACCAGGCTCTACCAGCCCCCTGTTCCCTCAGGGAACACTACAATCTGCCAATAAAGATTGACACCAAGATCTTGGAAAACCAGGATCATTTCCCAATACTTGGAGCCGTTTCTTGGAGACAGGTACGATGATAGAATTCAGAATCACCTTCAATGCACCAGGACAGACTTTGGATGACTGAGCAAAAATGTTTGAAGATGAAAACCTCAGATCTGGTAGAAAATGTACAATCCACTGAGAAACAGTAACCCACCCCTTAAGTATTTCTAGGATCAACATTTTTAACCCAGGCAACCTATTCATATTCTATACCTTCACAGTATGGTCTGGGTCAATTTTGACCGGGCCCAAGAATCCCCTCATAACAAGTGTCTATACCAAATTTAGAATGTATAAATAGCCTATCTGACATTAACAAATGGGCGATTAATCCTTGATTAATGTTTCAGAGATCTAGAATCCATTTCCATAGATACAGGTCAAATTTGACCCTGAACAGCTTCAATGTACAAAAAATTGTAGCACCTGTACAAAAGTATAAAATGTTTAAATATTTTCATTTTGAGTCACTTTAGGAAAAGTCATCAAATTTTGGCTCAAAAAAATGGCATTTAGGGTGTTTTTACTGCTGTCAAATGTCAAAACAGGTCAAATTTGACCTGAACAGTATGTAAGGATTAAAATGATGTATAATTCTATTTATTTTGGGGGTCATCATCATGAAGGCCAGCATTTATTGCCTGTCTTTAATTGCCTTTGATAAAGTGTCAGTGAAGCACTTTCCTTGAACAACTGCAGTCTATTAGGTGATGGTACTCCCACTGTGCTTTCAGGGAGAAGGGAATGCTAGGATTTAGCCCCAACGACAAAGAAGAACTAGTGATAAGTTTCCGAGGCAGAATAATGTGAGACATGGAGGGGAACACTTCCAAATTGAGCCTTGTGGGTGGAGGAAAACCTTTGGATTGTCAAGAAGTGAGTCACTAGCTTTGGACACACAGTCTCTGACCCACTCTTGCAGCCATAATATTTATGTGGCTGTTCCACTTCAGTTTCTGGTCAAAGGTAAACCTTGGGATAATATTAGTGTGGGACTTAGTAACAGCAGTGTTATTAAATACCAAAGTGGTTAAACTCTTTATTATGCCCACTAGTTGGCTCTTTTGTAGCAAGTCAGCTCTTGCCTAATTACTTAGCAGGTATGGGCTGCAAAATTTTCTGAAGTGTTAGAATGGAGTTGAATGTTGAAAATTTTTTTAAAAATGCAGATGTTTGAAATCTGAAATAAAATTAGAAAATATTGGAAAACAGTCAGGTCAGGCAACATCTGTGGAATGATAACTAGTGTTCCTGGTCCACAATTCTCACAGTATGGTCTAGTCTGCACCAGGTCACTTTGGGGATCACCTTTTGTGTTTGGCGCTCAGGAATGATCCTGAGTTTATGGCTGCCTGGCATTGCATTTCCCTCTGACCTCTCCACTCTGCCCTCCTGCACTGCTAAAACAAAGCCTGAGGGTCAACACCTCATTTTCTTTTGGAGTCGGCAAGACTTGATATCAAATTCTCCAGTCTTCGGCAACTCACCGTTTCTTTCTTCTTGTTTGAACTGGGCATTTTTACTCTCCATCCCACAGAACCATTCTTCTTTCATTTGCATACTCTAGTTTGCTGAGCGTGTCCCTAGCAGTCTTATTTGACAATATTACCCCAATATTCCTGTTTTCGTTGGTCTTATAAGGTTCAAAAATCATCTAGTGCTTTCCCGGCTTACATGGCGAATAAACTGTTCTCAGGCTTCCAGACAGGTGAAGGTGTCAACTTTAACCGACGATTCAAAGCCAAACTCTGCCACCTTCATTCCCAAAAACCGATACCTGTACCCAGTTGGAAACCCGAGAAAAGTTTATGCACTGTTACGTTCAGTAATATGGACGTTTTAAAGAGGGTGCAGAAGAAAAAGGCTGAGCAAGCTAAAGCTTTTCTCTTTGGAGTGAAGGACAATGAGAGGTGACCCGATGAAGGTGTAAAGATGAAAGGGGCATAGGTAGAGTTGATGGCCAGCACCTTTTTCCCAGGGCAGCAGTGGACAATATGAGAGGTCATAATTTTAAGACAATTGTAGAAAAATAGAAGGAGGATGTGGTGGGTGTGCGAAATGTGTTTCCAGAGGTGTTGAAAGAAACAGATGCATTTGGAAATTTAAGAGGATTTTAGATAGGCATGTGCATGAAAGAAAATGGAAAGCCTTGTGGGAAGGAAGCATTAGATTGATCTTAGAGTAGGTAGGAAGATTGGCACAACATCCTGGGCCCCATACTGTACTGGTCTATGTTCGAGAGTCACAATATTAACAACACGTTACCTGGAGATGCTAGATGAACTATCTATTGAATAGCAACATTATTTAGTTTTATTAAAGCAATTTCCTTTGTTCCACCTATTTGCCACCCCCCCCCCCCCAATCTCTACTGCCTAGGCTAACTTGTTTTTTCTCTTTCTCAGTTCTGATGAAGGGCTCTGGACATGAACAACTAACTCTGTTTCTCTCTCCACAGATGCTACCTGACCTGGTGAGTTTCTCCAGGATTTTCTGTTTCCATTAATGTTTTTTTTTATTTCAGATGACTTTTATCAACTCAGAGTTTCTCCAAACTAGTAAATATTTAGAAAACAAGGAGAAATTAATCTTCAAGCTTATTAACATAAATCTTACAAAGCTCTTGAACTCTGGAATGTGTTTTCAATCAGCCTTGAGCCTGCAATGAATCTGCACTCTTTTTTTGGATTTAGATTGTGCCTGGACAGCAGAATGGCAAAAATCCTCCCAGATTCCAAAATCATGCTAGAAATATTTTCCCACAAATTCATTTCAAGAGATTAAAAAAAAACAGAAGAAGAATATTATTTATTTTTGGACATCACAGGCAAAGCTAGTATTTATTACCCTTATTTGTTTATCACTTGGTATTCAAAGGGATCAGATACTGTATATGAGTATTTGAAAAGACATGGACTGATTAAGGAAAGTCAGCATGGCTTTGTACGTGTTAGGTCATGTCTAACCAATCTTATAAAGTTTTTTGAGGAAGTTACCAGGAAAATGGATGAAGGGAAGGCAGTGGATGTTGTCTACATGGACTTTAGGAAGGCACTTGACAAGGTCCCACATGGGAGGTAGGTCAAAAAGGTTTAGTCACTCTGCATTCAGGATGAGGTAGTAAATTGGATTGGACATTGGTTTGTGGGAGAAGCCAGTGAGTGGTAGTAGAGGGTTGCCTCTCTGAATGGAGGCATGAAACTAGAGTGTGCCACAGGGATTGGTGCTGAGTCCTTTGTTATGTGCCATCTATATCAATGATCTGGGTGATAATGTGGTCAACTGGATCAAGAAATATGTGGAAGAGATCAAGATTGGGGGTGTAGTGGACAGTAAGGGAGGCTATCATGGCTTGCAGAGAGATCTGCATAAGTTGGAAAAATGGGCTGAAAAATGACAGAGAGAATTTAATGCAGACTAGTGTGAGGTTTTGCACTTTTCTAGGACCAACCAGGGTAGATCTTACACAGTGAATGGTAGGTCACTGAGGAGTGTGGTAGAACAAAGGGATCTGGGAATACAGGTCCATCATTTGTTGACTGTGGCATCACAAGTAGGTAGGGTCATAAAGAAAGGTTTTGGTGCATTGGCCTTTATAAATCAATGTATTGAGTACAGAAGATGGGACGTTATGTTGAAGTTGTATAAGACATTGGTGAGGCCTAATTTGGAATACTGCATGCAGTTTTGGTCACCTATCTACAGGAAAGATGTAAACAAGTTTGAAAAAGTACAGAGAAAATTTACAAAGATGTTGTCGGGTCTGGAGGACCTGAGTTATAAGGAAATATGTTTGCACTGTATTCTTTTGAATGTAGAAGATTGAGAGGAGAGTTGATAGAAGTATACAAAATTATGAAGGGTATAGATAGGGTAAATGAAAGCAAGCTTTTTCCACTGAGGTTGGGTGGGATTAAGTGTGAAAGGTGAAAAGTTTAAGGGTAACATGAGGGAAAACTTCTTTACGCTGAAGGTCACGAGAGTGTTGAATGAGCAGTCAGCACAAGTGGTCCATGCACACTCAACATTTAAGAGAAACTTGGATAGGTTCATGGATAGTAGGGATATGGAGGGCCATGGTACTGGAGCAGGTTGATTGGAGTAAGCAGTTTATATGGTTTTGGTATGGACTAGAGGGGCTGAAGGGCCTATGTCTGTTCTGTACTTATCTATGAATCTATGAAACATGCTAAATATTTCAGGTAGATATTCCATCCAATACTGTTGGGCAGGAGTTCCAAGTACTTAGACCTAACCACTAAGAAGGAAGACATGAAAGAGTCTTTTTCTGTTGATCAGTGTCAAAAAGGTAAATTAAATCCACTGCGATTCAATGCTGTAAAACAATAAACAGGAAAACTTCCGGGGGGTGGGGGGGTTGATTACTTTTTATTGGCACTGCATTTCTAAATCAGGGTATTGTATGACTTGGAGGTGGCAGCAGTGTTCCTCTGCACCTGAAGCCCAGTGGAAGAGATCGCAGGAAGAAGAGATGTTGACAAAATCATTGTCACAGTGATGCACATCACATCCCCTGTGCGACTGTTCGGGTGTATTTTGGGCTTGGGACATCGAGCAAACACTGACTTCAGTGACCAGCCTTCAGATCTGAACATGGGTTGCAGCTTAAATTTAAATCACAGCTCAGGACAGACCTGGAAACAGGCACTGAACTGATGTCATTTGCATATTGGATGCAATCGACACCCCGATGCATGAATAAGACGCAGACGATAGCATGTAGAATAAATTGTAGATAGAAGAGACATTTGACTGAGATGTCTGCACATGCATGAAAGCAATCAACAGCCCCTGCATGAATACAACAGTCATTAACACTTATTTTGGGTGTGTTGGTGGGAAGATCCAAGCATTTGAAAACTACATGTAACTCAGAAGAAGCATTATGAGGGCATTGCAACTAGAAATTGTCTTGTATTTTTGTTCTTTAACATATAAAAATGTGCTGTAATGGTGGATTGGGGGAAGCTCTCTCGAGTAACTCCTAAAGGCTCTCAGCTTATTAATGTGAGCATGTCGAAAAAAAAGACTATTTTTGTACTGACCAGCTGCGTCTCTCTTGTGACTTTGTTCACATTATAACATGACCGTGTGTGTGTGTCTGACTGGATACCAATCAATCAGCCTGCCCTGTCCTACATGATGCTGAGCTCCTTGACTGTGGTGGGTCTGATCTCATTTAGGCAGGTGGCAACTGCTCCATCACACTCCTGAGTCACGTCTTATAAATGACGGTAGGAGCTGACTCACTCACCACAGTACACCTGGCCTCTCACAGGAAGCCGGAGCAGTTACGTGTCTCACAGATGAGATCTTGCTCAATAGCGAACCATCACTTGATGACGGGGGCGTGGGTGACATTGATTTTAAAGCCACTGAGTCTTCAACCAGGCCGTTACTTTTGCTGGAGAGGGTCATTTTGTCGTCCAGAAGTTGCTTACTAGTTTATTCCTAAACATTGTCACAGTCTTGCTGCATGCCGACATAAACTATTTTGTTTAGTGAAGAACTGCAAATGGAATTGAGCATTGTGCTCTCATTATCAACATGCTCAGGTTGGGCATCAACCATTTTGCTTTGTGCAAGTTATGGATGCACCCATTGGAGTGTTCTTGAAGCCCCTTGACGTTGACGTTGTTTCTATTATAGTTCCTTGATGCAACACTTGATTAAATCTGATGTCAAAGGGATCATTTTTTCTCAGCACTCAAATCCTGCTCTATGGTCCAGATTGTAGGAGTGTTGACAAAAATCGACACCAGTATAATTACTTCCAACATACACTTTATTTGCCCCACAAACAAATGGCGATGTCGTATATACATATATATCAAGAAAATAACCCGCCCCAAAATGCAATAACGTACATCGTAACACGTAACGAACATGGCTAACTTAACCCTAACAGTCTGGGTGAATTCTGCCTAATGAAATTAAGGAGTCCCTACAATACGAGTATAAGAATTATGGGCGGCTCTCTGGTATTCAATACGTTCATGGCTAACGTAACTATAACTTCAATTCTACAATCCCATCTACCCACAGTCATCCTATCAGGTAGAGATATGAGACAGTAAATACTGGCATCTGGAGTAATAAGCAATCTGTTGGATGAGCTCATTGGGCTGAGCAGCATCTGATGGGGGAAAGAAGCTGTCGATATTTTGTGATGAAATCTTGCATCAGGACCTGGGCCTTGAGGTACTTGACTCAAAACGTTGGTCGTCCCTCTCCCCTACAGATTCTGCACAAGCTGCTGAATCTTATCAGATATTGTCGAGCTTGTCCATAAGTGAGCCCAGATCATGATAAGATTTAGGGCAGAGTGGTCCTAATGAAACCCAACCTGGGCATCAGTGACCAACTTACAGGTGAGTAATGCCTCCTGATAACACTGTGTACACCTCTCATCAGTTGCTGATGATGGAGAACAGGCGGGTTGGAGGTAATTTCATATAGAAGACAAAGAGGAAGGCAGCATCCATCATTAAGGAGCCTCACCATCTAGAACATGTCCTCTCCTCATTACTACCATTGGGGAGGAGATACAGGAGCCTTAAGACACATTCACAAAGACCCAGAAACATCTTCCTCCTCTCAGCCTTCAGATTTCTGAACTGTCCATGAACCCATAGACAGCCTTCTCATTATTGCTTTTCTTTACACTATTTATTTTACTAAGTTATAGTGTTTTTATGTTTTTTCACTGCACTGGGGCCACAAAGCAACATATTTTTCATCATATAACACTGATAATAATTCTGATTCGAATGGGTTAGTCATGTTTATTGCCTGTAGGTTATGTCTGCGAATGCATCCCTCTGCTGCTTGTCTAGCCTGTGGCAGCACACTCCAAGTTCAGGCACGAGTTGGAGGTGCAAAGGGACTTGGGAGTCCTCGTACAGAATTCCTTAGAGTGAAATTTACAGGTTAAGTCAGTAGTAAGGAAAACAAATGCAATGTTGGCATTCATTTTGAGAGGAACGTAATGCAAAGGTTTTATAAAGCGCTGGTCAGGCCGCATTTGGAGTCCTGTGAGTAGATTTGGGCCCCTCATCTAAGAAAAGATGGGCTGGCATTGGAGATGGTCTAGAGGAGGTTTACAGGAATGATCCTGGGAATGAAAGGGTTAGTGTATGAGCATCATTTGAAGACCCTAAGCCCATCCTCACTGAAATTTAGAAGAATGAGGAGGATCTTATCGAAACTTATCAAATATTGAAAGGTCTGCATAAAGTGATGGTGGAGAGGGTGTTTCCAATAGCCGGCGAATCTAAGGTCAGTCAGCAGAGCTTCCGAATAGAAAGAATTCCCTGTAGAACAGAGATGTGGATAAATTTCTTTTGCCAGAGAACGGTAAATCTGCAGAATTCATTGCTACAGAGAGCTATGGATATCAAATTATTGTATATAGATAAAGCAAAGGTTAATAGGTTCTTGATTAGTATTGGCATCAAAGGTTATGGAGAAAAGACAGAAGAAGGATGTTGAGAGGGAAAGTAAATCGGTCATGAGCAGATTCAATGGGCTGAATGGCTTAATTCTGTTCTTATGGTTTTTGGTCTAAGTCTTCAGATGATTACAAGGAAACTTAGCAAAGTTGACTGGGTTAATCCACGATCTGTTTGAATGCAATATTTATGATATAACCACAAAGTTTGCAAGGCTGTTTCAGAGAGCAGTGAAGAGTCAACCTCTGAATGTGGCTCTGGAATGACATTTCGGATGGAGCATTTAAGGATGTAAGACAGGTTTCCTTCTTTTTAGGGGATTCATTAGCCATATATTTTATATTGACAGCTGTGTTGTCATTACAGACAGTGTACTTTTTGCTTAATTCTCAATTATAAACGGAATTTAAATGTTACACCGGCCGTGGTGGGGTTTGAACCTGTACATCTGGATTGCTAGTCCAGACTGCTGGGTTACTTTTGCTTCTGCACCATCACAGTTCCTAAAACAAAGGTAATCAGCCTAAAATATTAACTTGGTTCAGCCTGGTCTAGCTTGACTGCCTGAGCTTTTCATAGCAATCGTCTTCATTGCATGTTTCCAGCAAGTGCAGTACTTTAGTATCAGTTCAGGAGAGATACTGGAACGAGTATTTGTTGGAGTTACAAAATCAATTAAGGATGCAATTCAAAGCCTGGTTCATAGTTTCTTCAGTTTCATGGGAATAAAAGAGTTCAATGCTAAATTGGGTTATCTGCTTCTTAACTGCAGACTCAATTCCCTTTGCAGATCTCAGGGTTAACCTTGACCTTTCCCACCATGGCTGTAAAGTCAGCCTCATGTCTTCTCTCTGACTGCATCACAACTGGCCATTTTTGCCTGCCATTTCTCTCTACCCTTCTATTTCTTTCATTTGTACATTCTGGCTTGCTGGACATGTCCCTTTAGGGCAGACGATATAACATCAGCAACACTTCAAACAGACCAAGGGGCTAAAATGTCCATTTAATGTTGATATATTTTCACCCAATCACAGACAATCCCTTTGTTCCACCCATTGACTCCTATCACCTTCTCTGTCACTTTCCCTCTTTCTCACTTCTGAGGAGACGGGTATTACCTAAAATGTTAACTCTTCCTTCTTTTTGCAGTTACTCTGTCATCTGTTGAGTGTTTCCAGCATTTTTTTTTTATTTCAATTTCTTGCTGCATTTTTATAATTTTCCTGTAGGATCCATGGTTCGATTGGAATCACTGAAGTCCCATTCTCAGATCACCAAGTGGTACAGAGTGGAGAAGGGGGTGGGGCAGGCAGGGATATGCACGGACTGCACAGCCAACTTCACTTCCCTCAAGCGAGTTGCTTCAATCCCAACATGTCATTGTCCCTGTCGCATCTTCCCAAACCCAGGCAATGCTAAAGGGTTTATGCTGAGGTTGGATAGAGCCTTCACTGTCATCTTTATGTCTCAATGGGTGTCCTGCCAGAATGCATCATCGTGGAATTAGCAGAAGTATTTCTAGATATAGATAATGGGCTGCAAGCACAAGGGCGATATTTATCTACAACTGGTTTTGTTTATTGAGATACAATGCGGAATAGGCCTCAGGCTGCCCAGCAATCCCCCAGTTTAATCCTAGCCTAATCATGGGACAACTTACAATGACCATTAACCTATTAACTAGTTCATCTTTAGACTGTGGGAAGAAACTGGAGCACCTTGAGGAAACCTACGCAGTTACAGAGAGAACATACAAACTCCTTAAAGGTAGTGGCTGAAATAGAAGCTGGGACACCTGCACTGTAAAGCTTTGTGCTAACCACTACTGTGCCACCCTGTTCTGGAGAGGAAGAATACAAAATACTAATCATTTTAGAATCTAATATGTCTCATTCTTTCTCGTTGCCCAGGAGACCAGGGACTGCATCAAATGCAGAATTGAGTCTGTGATTCCAACGACAAGTAGGAGGTACACTTTTACTCTGGAAAAATGGAGAGTCGGGGAAAAGATTTGTTACAGTCTTACATTACTGTAATAAAAAATCCATATAAATAGATTTACTTTGTGCTTAACTGGCAGCAATTCAAGGGCACTAAATGTCAAATTTTGCAGCTTAAGAAGAATTAGTCATGCAAGAACAATTCCGTTGTCAGACTTTTGCCCACTCCATACCTTTCAAGTGATTTAACTTTGAATACTAAATGTCCTCTTGCAGGAGATTGGGACAAATATAGTTCTGAACACAGCAAAGACTGATTCCAACAAGTTAAGCCATCTGTAATCCCCACTCATATTCTCCAACACTCTTGAGGACTACATTGGGATTTGGAAATGAAATTCAATAGGGGGTTATCCTCTATGAGTTGGATTACTTGACACTGCAGAGACTTAATTTTATGGAAGTGTAAAATGACAAAACTCATAAAATGAAGGCTGGTTAACAAATCCTGATGATCTCTCATGGGGAAGGGAAAGGGTTCTGTAAGAAATCCCACTCACTTTCAATGTCTACCACAACACTGATTATCAAACAAGGCAAACAGAACCATCCTTGTACAGAACAGTGAAGAGGCTAAGAGGGAAGTGTGGAATGATACTACCATCGGGAGTGAGCATTGAACGCCTCAGCGAATTGCACAGCCTGCAGGGTTCTCCCTGCTACATAACATCAACGGTTCCATATTTGACCTCATTGGGGTATCACCACTGTGGGCACTCGGTGCACAAATGGCACTTTGGGATTGTGCAGAATGTGACTGATCAAAATTCTGCAGAGGTACTGCAGAGAGTGTTCTGACCGGTTGCATCACAGCCTGGTATGGAATCTCTAATCTCTAATCAAAAGAGACTGTGGTGGTTGTAAACTCTACCTGCTCCATAATGGGCACCATCTTCAAAAGGTGGTGCCTCAAGAAGGCAGTGTCCATCATTAAGGGCCCTCACTATCTGGGACAAGCCCTCATTGCAACTACCGGGGAGAAGGTACAGAAATCTGAAGACTGACTCTCAGTCTTTTAGGAACAGATTCTTCCTCTCTGCCATTAGATTTCTGAGTCAGTCTGTGAATCCAGAAGCACTATCTTGCAACTAAATCCTCTTTTGCACTACTTATTTTGTTTAATTAGAAACTCAATTTTTTTTTATGTCTTGCACTGTATTGCTGCCACAAAGCAATAAATTTCATGACATAGAAAACGCTGGAGGAACTCAACAGGTCAGGCAGCATCTATGGAAACGATTAGATAGTTGGCGTTTCAGGCAAGGGTCTCGGCCCAAAACGCCGAGTATCTGTTCATTTCCAGAGGTGCTGCCTGACCTGTTGTATTCCTCCAGCATTTTGTGTGTGTTGCTTTGGAACTTCAGCTTCTGCAGACTTTCTCATGTTTAAAATTTTATGACAAACTATATGTGAGCAATAATAAACCTGATTCTGATCCCATAACAACCCCAGCTTGCTTCCCTTGCACAAGAATACGGGATTTTTAGTGGTTGTTACTCCATGTTAATCTCTGACAGGTAGGAGAGGTAGCCCACCTAATAATGTCTGCAGAGTCCTCCTACTTGAGACAAAATATCTAATATGTATTTTCAAGCCATTCTTCATCTCTTGAGATGAATTGTTCCTTCTGCATACATGGGTGAGCATCAAATTCTCTTAAATTTCCTTGATATTTTTCCTGTTCTAAGATTCTAATCATACAGAAATGGGACAGCAGATTATTCCCTTGATTATTCCATGATTCCCTTGATTATTCCCCTTGTTCGTTCATCCCTCCTCACTAATCTCCCTCTCAGCACTTATCCCTGCAAGTGTTCAAACTGTTACACTGGACATTCACCTCCTTCATAACCTCCAGTTATGGCTATAAACAGGCCTTCCAGGTGAGGCAGCACTTCACCTGCGAATCTGCTGGGGCCATCTATTGTATCTAGTGATCCCGGTAAATTGGGAGACCACTCCTTCGAGCATATCCATGCCATCTTCCAAAAGTGTAACTTCCTGGTTGTCGGACATTTTAATTCTGAATCCCATTCTCTGGTGGTCTATAGACTCCTCTGGTGCCACAATGAGGCCACCTTCAGGGTGGAGGAACAACATCTTATATTACATCTGGGTAGCCTCTAACCTGATGGCAAAAATATCAATTTCTCCATCCAATAAAAAAGACCTCTCCCTCCCCCCTCTTTTTCTATTTCCCATTCTGGCCTCTTACCTCTTCTGACCTGTCCATCACATCCCCTTGGGTCCCCTCCTCCTTCCCTTTCTCCTATAATCCACCCCTCTCCTATTAGATTCCTTCCTCTCCTTTCCCTTTCTGACTCACCTGGCTTCATCTGTCATCTACACGATGTCCTTTCTCTCCCCTATGCTGGCATCTTCCCCCTACCTTTCCAGAACTGAAGAAGGGTCTCGTTCCAAAACATCGACTGTTTATTTATTTCCATAGATGCTACCTGAGCGACTGAGTTCCTCCAGCATTTTGTGTGTGTTGCTTGGGATTTCCAGCATCTGCAGAATCTCTTGTGTTTAAGATTATACACCACTAATTCACTAATGCTCCTTTTACACAGTTGCCTTATCTCTAAATTATCCACCAGTAGTGAGTAATGTCGCAGGGGAAGAATTCATTAACCGTTCAGCTGAACAGACTGTTGAAAGAGGACAATCATCTTCCAGCTTCTCACATAATTCCTACTTCCCCCCTAAACTTACAACCTTCCCCTCTCAGCTCACTTCTCCTGGAGTTGGTTAGTCAGCCGTTAGAAAATGACTTTGATACTGTTTGAAACAGAACCATTAGACTATTGCAAGACACAACTACAATGCAGCTTTCACAGTTTGCTTCTGACTTCTCCAATCCGTGCATACTGCTGTGTGTACGAAAATACACCAGCACCTGCCATTCTCCTTTGCACATCTTTGTGTGTATCCTGCAAAAGGCACCAGCTCCCACCTCCAGAAAAATGACATTGCCAGCAACATTCCAGATGCTTTTTTTCAGATTAGGATAATTTCTGCCTCCTTTAATAAAGCTAGATATCAAAACCTTCAATGTAAATTTTGTGCTTTTCATATAGCCAATAATTGTTAACTTTGTTCTGGAAATGGGGGATACCATGTTTTCAGCTGTTGAAGTAGATTGTGGAAAGTCAGTAATCAGAACCATTCTGGTGTCTATTAATAACACAATCTCCAAATGTTGGAGTCATGTGAAAATAGTTATTGTATCTTGTTTTTGAAACAGTAGCGTTGCTATTTGTTACAGAGAGAGGCAGAGCTTGTTGATGGATAATGCAACTTCCTTGGTACTTTTCCATGACATTCAATGTTAAAAGGTCAGGGTATTTTTTTCCTCTTTGAGGGGTGGGGAATATTATTTCCATCAGAAATTTAAGCACCTGTTGTTTACAATATCTTGCCCATTAAGAAGAATGGACAGGAAACCTCATGCAGGGTCCAGACTGTCAGGTTAATTTTCTTCGTCGGTAAAGCGTCCGGAAATCTTCTGCTGAATTTCTTCATTGGTTAACTTGATTTGAAGTGACAAGTGGGAGTATATCACTGAGTCCTGCTTCACAGAAATTGAACAAGTTATTTCAGCTGACCGCCAAAGGTTGCTCCTGTCCTGTGCAAAGCTTTACCAGAGCAACCGAGAAGTCACACATCCACCTGGCCGTGTTGCAAAGAAGACCTGTCTTCCCCTTTGCCCTTCATTTCATCCGTCAGTTTTCTTTCACACGAAGGTCCGTGCGCAAGGGCAACATTCTGATTGCGGTGAGAAGGGGTGAAGCACTGGGTTCATCTGCTGTATCCATATTCCAAGTCAGGTGAATGACTGATAGATATCAGCTGTCACAGGGAAGAAAGTAGCTCCCGGTTTAAATGTACCATTCAGGGAACTAATGTAAGATGGCAAAGAGGATAGGCAGGAAGATTATATTAGGTTTTTGTGATCTTGTATTCACACAGCAATAGTCATACAAATGCCTCACTGATTATTCGGCAGACTTTAGAAAGAGATGGGTCAAAGACCCAGGAAACAAATGCCTCCCTTTTTACTGTCCAGTACATCAAATCACATCAAAAGATTGGCAGCAGGAACCTTTGCTACAGATGGTGTCAATGAGATGAAAAAATAAATGAAAGAAAGCAGAACACTTTGTAGAACCGTCCATAGAGTTTCAACACAAGCACAGGACTGTCTCAGGATGTGCAGCTCCCTTGTTGATGTTTTTGTGGCCCGCTTGAATAACATAAGATTTGCCAAAGTTGAAACAACTTTGCTTGTAAATGAAAACCTTGAAAATCATCTGTAAAAGTGAAAGCAGATTTCTCTTTATAATGTTGGGCAGATGGACAGTGAGGCTCAAAATCCTTCCCCGTTTTCAGTATCTAGACAAATTGTAGCGCTTTTATTTCTGCCCTCCTTGTAAAATAAGGTGCCAGTCCAGTTCCTGGTGCTTCTCCTGTGACCTGTGTTGTGCACGTGTGTTACTCTGGGGCAAAGTTGCTGCAGGGATATTAGATGGACATGCATGAGTTACCAGGATCATGTAGCTAAGTGAGAGACTTCAGAGAACAAATAATCCAGAAAAAGGAAGCATTGATTTCAGTAACAAGGAATTAGTTAGAGTACAGTTTTGTTAGATTTTGGTCTGCAGATATCTGCATTTATTTCTGACACTCACTCCCACCTTCGCGGCCCCATTGCAGGAGAGCTAACTGTATCGTAAAGGACGGCCATTCTTTTTTCTCTCTTCTACTTTCCGAGTGAAGATACAGGAGCTTGAAAGGTGAGATAACCAGAGTCAAGAATAGCTTCTTCTCCTCTGGTATCGGATCTCTGAGCCCGTCACTTGCTTTACACCACCTTCACCGGTACTGCCGCCGTGTTCTTGAACATCTGCATCTTCGCACTGTCGTTGTTATTGTCACTTCTGCATTTCTTTCTGCACTGTCTCAGTCTGCACTTCAATACTTTGCGTGGTTCTCTTGTTTCTAATGTTGTATTTATTATTAACAGGTGCCCTGTCGGGCTCTGTGAGCCTCATGCGAGCAAGGAATTTCATTTGCATTCTGATGTCTATGACAGTGAACCATCTTGGAATCAGTTCCAAACATAATTGGGGCAGGCTGATATCCCATTTAGGCATAACATTGTAAACTATTATCAGGGAGGAAGGGGTGTACAAATCTGATGTAAGGAGGGCTTGAAATCATGTCAAAAGATTTTTGAGGGTTTATTTACACAACTACACCTTCAGATGAAGTATGTTAGAAAAGTGGTACAAAGGGAACTCTGAAACTTGCTAGTCTGACTTCAGACCATATTGACCCATAACACCATAAGGCCATAATATATAGGACCAGAATTAGGACATTTGGCCCATTGGGTCTTTCTGGTGTTCTTTCATGGCTGATTTATTACTCCTCTTAATCCCATTCTCCTACCTTCTCCCATAACCTTTGATGCCCTGACTAATCAAGAACGGATCAACCTCCACTTTAAAAATACCCAATGACTTGGCCTCCACAGCTACCTGTGGCAATGAATTCCACAGATTCACAACCTTCTGGCTAAAGAAATTCCTCCTCATCTCTGTTCCAAATGCACATCTCTCTGTTCTGAGGCTGTGCCCTCTGGTCTTAGACTCATCCACTACAGGAAACATCGTCTCCACATCCACTCTATCTAGGCTTTTCAATATTTGACAGGTTTCAATGAGATACCCCCTCATTCTTCTAAATTCCAGTGGGTCTAGCCAGCAAACACTCCTCAGATGTTGACAGTTTCATTGCTGGGATTGTTCACATAAATCTCCTCTGAACCATCTCCAATGCCGGCACATCTTTTCATCGATAAGGGGCATAATACTGCAAGTATGATCTGACTAATGCCTTATAAAGCCTTTGCATTACATATTTGCTTTTATATTCTAGCCCTTTTGAAATGATTGCTACCATTGTATTTCCATTCTTAGTACAAACTCAACCTGCAAGTTAACCTCTAGGGAATTCTGCACCAGGACTTCCAAGCCCTTGTACCTTTGATTTCTGAATTTTCTCCCCATGTAAAGTTAACCTACAGCTTTATTTCTTCTACCAAAGTACATTACCATATACTTCCCTACACTGAATTCCATCCACTACTTCTTTGCCTGTTCTAATCTGTCTAACCTTTTCTGCAGGCTCCCTACTTCTTCCACACTGCCTGTCCCTCCACCTATCTATGTATCTTCAACAAAGCCATCAATTCCAACATCCAAGTTATTGACATACAATGTGAAAGGAAGCAGTCCCAACACCGATTTCTGGAGAACACCATGACTCAACCCACATGTCCTGCTCTTGGTAACAATGTGGATAACTAGTTTGCTCAACTTGTGACCTGGCAGGGTACTGAAAGCATGTGCCATCCAACTGGTTGGAGTGTTCAATGACATCTTCAACCTCTCACTGCTGCAGTCTGAGGTTCCCATTTGCTTCAAAAGGGCATCAATGATACTGGTGCCCAAGAAGAGCAGGTGAGCAGCCTATTTCCTTGTAGTATTTCTAGTCCTGACGAAGGGTCTCGGCCCGAAACGTCGACAGTGCTTCTCCCTATAGACGCTGCCTGGCCTGCTGTGTTCCACCAGCATTTTGTGTGTGTTCCTGCTATGATGAAGTGGTTTGTGAAGATGCTCATGGCTAGAATTAACTCCTACCTGAGCAAGGACTTGAACCTCTGTGATTTTTTACTGCCTCAACAGATCTACAGTGGACAGAATTGCACTGGCTGCCCACTCACCCCTGAATCACTTGGACAACATCAGCCATGCCGCTGCTTATCAATTGCACTCAGCGTTCAACACCAGCAGCCCCTCAGTACTAATGATAAGCTTCAAATTGTGGGCCTCTGTACTTCCATCTGCAACTTGGTCCTTGACTTCCTCACCAGGAGACGATTGTCAGTGCAGATTGGAAATAACATCTCCTCCCTCCTCATGGACAACCAACTCAGGTGCACCTCATGATCATGTGCTTAGACCAGAGTCAGTGTGGATTGGTAATAACATCTTCTCACTGACAATCAACACAGTCACACCTCAAGGATGTGTGCTTAGCCCACCGCTCTACTCTCTCTACACCATCTATAAAGTTACAGATGACACAACTGTTGTGGGCAGAATCTCATATGGTGATAAGGAGGCATACATGAGTGAGAAAAATCAGCTTAGTTGAGTGGTGCTGTGACAACAACCTTCATCAGTAAGACCAAAGAACTGATTGTGAACTTCAGGAAGGGGACACACACGAGGGATTAGTAGTGGAAAGAGTAAGTGGTTACAACTGTACTTCCTCAGAAGGCTGGCGTCATTCAATGTTTGTAGTGAGATGCTGAAGATGTTCTATCGGTCAGTTGTGGAGAGCGCCCTCTTCTTTGTGGTGGCGTGCTGGGGAGGCAGCATTAAGAGGAGGGACGCCTCACGTCTCAATAAGCTGGTAAGGAAGGCGGGCTCTGTCATGGGCACAGAACTGGAGAGTATGACATCGGTGGCAGAGAGGAGGGCGCTGAGTAGGCTACGGTCAATCATGGAAAACCCTGAACATCCTCTGCACAGCACCATCCAGAGACAGAGAAGCAGCTTCAGCGGCAGGTTGCTGTCAATGCAATGCTCCTCAGACAGGATGTAGAGATCATTACTCCCCAACGCCATTCGGCTCTACAATTCAACCACCAGGGGCAAGACATGTTAAAGTGCAGGGGTTAGAATTGAGCTTAAGTTACCACTCAATGCACTTTAGTAAACTATTTAAGAACTTTTTAAACGCTATTTATTAATGCTTTTTGGGAGGGTGATTTTAGATGCATATCATATTTATACTGAGTTAAATATTGTATGTAACTAGTTTTGCTACAATAAGTGTATGGGACACTGGAAAAATGTTGAATTTCCCCTTGGGGATGAATAAAGTATCTATCTATCTATCTTCCTGGGCATCAACTCCTCTGAAGAACTACTCCAGCCTCAACAATCTTCTTCACCTATTCAAAGTAAATTTATTATCAAAGAACATATATGTCACCATATACAATACTGAGATTATTTTCTTGCGGGCATACTCAATAAATCCAACAAGCATAACAGAATCAATGAAAGACCGCACCAGCGGATCGGACAATCAGTGTGCAAAAGGCAACAAACTATTCAAATTCAGAATGAAAGTAAAAAGGAAATAATAGCAATGATAATAATAATAAATAAATAAGCAATAAATATCAACAACATGAGATGAAGAGTCCTTGAAAGTGAGTCCATATGTTCAGTGATGGGGCAAGTGAAGTTGAGTGAAGTTTTCCCCTCTGGGTAATAACTGTTCCTGAACCTGCTGGTGTAAGTCCTGAGGTTCCTGTACCTTCTTCTTGATGGCAGCAGCAAGTAGAGAGCATGACTTGTGTGGTGGGGGTTCCTGACGATGGATGCTGCTTTCCTGCAACAACCTCTATGTAGCTCAGTAGGGTGGGGAGGGCTTTACTAGTGAAGGACTGGGCCATATCCACTACTTTTGCCTATTATTCCACTTTCAGGGAGCCATGTACTTGTCTCTCTGTCCTACAACATTCCAGAGCCTTACTGTTCACTGTGAGAGCCCTGCCTTGATTTGACTTTAGAAACAATAACATCTTGTGGTGAACTACATATACCTGTCTGGACCCCCCCCCCCCAACCCCGTTGACTGCTCCTATGGCTCCTCCCACAGACCCCGGTATAAAGGCGATTGGGGACACCGCCCCGGCCTCAGTCTCCAGGATGTCGTGTGGTGGTCACTTGCTGCTTGTTCTTTCTTCCAGCCAATAAAAGCCTGTATCTCGCCTCACATCTCTGACAGTTATTGATGGTGCATCACATCTCACACCTATCTGTTCTCGTTACATGCACGAGCAGTTCAACTCTTTGAGTGATTATGCAGAAAGTTTGAAGTTAATAATTCAGCTCCTTCTACCTTAGGCCACAAACTTATCACTCACCCCCTGCTGCGGACCACCTCAGGAGGTCCAAGATGCCGACTTCTACAAAGAAGGATCTGTATGCTCCACAACCGCTGGACTAAGGAGGGGACTATGTTGAAAAAATAAATGTGCTAGGTTTTCTAAAATTGACTCCTTCTACTGTAGGCCACAGACTTATCAATCACCCCTCATCCCTTAAATGACAAACACCAATTGAACCAGCACTGACCCCCAAGGCACACCACTAGCCATGGGCTCTTGTTCAAGGAACAACTTTCCTCTATCGTACTCCACTCCTTATCAGTTGTGCAGCCAATTAGCCGCCTCTCCTGGATTCCAGGCAACCCATCCTTCCAGAGCAGCCTACCACGTGGAACTTCATCAAAAACCTATTGTAATGGAATGGCTCCCTGTCTGGACTGTGCAAAACAAGCTCATTTTATTTGCAAAATGAAGCTCTCAATAAAGTTTGGACGTTTCATGAACAAATTATGTTAAAGACCCACAGGAAATACAAGGGAGCAAATGCATTTTGCTTCAACATGTTGCATAATGAGTGCCCCATCATATGAAGCTAAATAGGAAGATAGAAGGTGTGAGAGAGTTTGAAAACCTCAGCCAAATATGCTAATTGCTATCTTTAATTGTTAGTTACAGGTTCATTGCTGGCAGGGATTCAAATCTCTACACAATAACTGGAGAATTGAAATTATTAATTAAATAAATCTAGATTTAAAAATCTGATATTGTTAATAGTGTTTGAAACAGTCAGTGTGACTAAAAAATAAAACACCTGGTTTTTGATTGTCTTTCTGGAAAGGGAACCTTAATTTTCGTCTATTGTCCCTAGATGTGACTCTGAATTTTCAGCAATATGATTGGCTCTAGGCTGGCCTGGTAAGCTCTCCAATGAACCAAAACTCAGAGGTTACAGTATTAAATAAAAACCCAAAATGCTGGCAGAACTCAGCAGGCCAGACAGCATCTATGGGAGGAGGTAGTGATGACATTTTGGGCCGAAACCCTTCATCAAGAGTGGATTACAGTCTTCATCAATCCCTTCAAAACAAGGACAACTCATTTCCACCCTGGTTCTGTGGGCACTGAGGTGCCCAATGAGGCCAATGCAGAGAACGCAGTCTCCTCCACAAGTGGGACAAAAATACCCTGTTGGATGGGTGGATGAGTAATTCGAAAGGTTGTGTTCTTTCACCTTAATGCAAAGCTTCAGTGTACTCTTGATGCCAGCATACATTGTCCTCAGAGCCATCTAGAATGTTCCTTCTCTGCTCTGAGTGGTCATGTGTGCAGATGGAGACAATGGAGACATTTCTAGGAGACTTTAACAACATCCTTAAATCTTCCCATCTGTCTCTCTTGATAATTTCCTCTTACGACAGGTTTGGGTAGGCTTAAAATGAGGCTCCCCTGGCCTGAGGGAGAAGACTGACACTATCCTTCCTGTGAACTGCGGGGACCTTGCTGTAGGTAAATCAACCAATGGGTCTACAGCCAAGGAAATAAAAATAAATTTTGGGAACAATCAAATGTCAGGCAGCCTTCGTGGGAAAAATACTGATAACGTTCCAGCATTTTCTGTTTTCATTTCAGATCTGTAGAATTTTAATTTTATCTACATAGTCAAAATTGAGTTTATTGTCACCTGGACAAGTACATGAATGTGCAGGTACAACAAGAAACACCTACAGCATCATAGGCACATTGCATCAGATAAGTTGCACTCACAAGAAAATATAAACATGCATATTACACAATGTTTACTAGAAGGAAGGGAATAAGAACAAAAAGAAACAATATGAATGCACAGTGATCAAAGTGGTCATAATGTTGCTATAATGATGAGGGTTATGCCAGTTGGTCTGAGAACTGAATGGTTGAAGGGAAGTTGCTGCTCTTGAACCTGGTGGTGTGAGACTTCAGGAGTCTGTATCTCCTGCTCGATGCTAACTGTGAGAAGATGCCCTGATCTAGATGGTGGGGATTTCCAATGATACATGTTGACCTCCTGCACCACCCAGCATCTTGTAAGCAAATGTGTAATCGCCGGAGAACAAAATTGTGGACCTCAGAGCAAGGGTGCTGTATCATCAGGAAATGAGGAATTGTTGTTTTCTATGTTTTAATGAGACATGGCTTACTCAGAGTATATCAGATCCGAAGACTTCTCAATACACAGCATGGACTGAAGTGCAGATTCGGAAAAGGCAAAAGGTGGAGGTGTGTTTTTTATGATAAACTCTCTATGTTGATCCGGTGTGGTGGTTTTGTCGTTCTTGTCTACCCTAATCCTGAGCACCTAACGATCAAATGCCAGCCATTCTATTTACCCAGAGAGTTCTCCTCTGTGATTCTGACCACATTCACATACCGCCAACAGCTGACTATAATCAAGCACTTGAGTTACCACATGATGCCTTCACCAAACAAGAAATAGTCCACCCCAACACATTTCATATCATAGTCAGGGGTTTCAATCAGGCTTGTTTGAAGAAATCCCTACCCGATTAGCATTGTAAGTTTTTGTAAATAAAACGGCAGAGGTGTTTTAAGTTTAAGGGAAACCGTAAAAACTCCTTTATTGTTAACCAAACACAGAACAAAAAGTGTGGCAAAATAATTCATGTCATCAGATCAGCCTCCTACAGTGAACCCCAACTCAATGATGGTGGTTTTGAATTATGCATGTACTTCCACCCATTACATTACCCTACACCATCAGCATGTCACCTGTTGCAGCAGATGTCCCAACACACTAGGTTGCCGTGGACTTTATAGAAATAGCTACGGACCCGTGTGTTCCCGTGACATCACACAGAGTCTTTCCCAACTAGAAGTCCTAGATGGACCATGGGATCCACAGTCTGTCGAGGGCCACATCAGAGGCATTCAAGTCTGGCCATCAAGGCAGGCAATGTTGTTCTGCTATTTAAGAGTTATTGAAAGGCATTTTAAGGGAACGGATATATGAGTACTTGGATAGACATGCACTGACTAACGATAGGCAGCATGACTTCACACAACTTCACTTGTCCAATCACTGAACTGTTCCCACAACCTATGGACTCACTTTCACAGCTTTTCATCTCATGTTTTTGATATTATTATTATTATTATTATTATTATTACTTCTTTCTTTTTCTTTCTTTTTGTATCTGCATTTTGTTTTCATTTGTGCACTGTTTCCATGGTCTTTCATTGATCCTACTATCGTTATTGGATTTATTGAGTCTGCCCACAAGCAAATGAGTCACTGGATTGTTTATGGTGACATATATGTACTTTGATAATAAATCTGCTTTGAACTTTGAAGTAAGGATGTATCATCGTCCCAATATTTATCCCAATCCTTTTCACCACAATGCTGCAACTCACTTCTGCAGAAGTGGAGATGATCTTCAGAACTGCTGGGAAAACCTTCAACCCAGACCAACAGAAAATTCTGGGTGGGAAAACTGTTCTTTGAACGGAAATTGAGAACGATTTCAAATGAAAGAAAGTCGAACAGATACTATGTTGTAATGACAGAAAGGGATTTCTCACCTATCAAAAATATAATACACTCACTTTTGAAAATTACCTTGAATCCTGCCATTCCCAGCTATTCTGGTGAGAAATACAAAGCATAACTCTTAATAGACAATAGGTGCAGAAGTAGACCATTCGGCCCTTCGAGTCTGCACCGCCATTTTGAGATCATGGCTGATCAACTACTATCAATACCCGGTTCCTGCCTTGTCCCCATATCCCTTGATTCCCCTATCCATAAGATACCTATCTAGCTCCTTCCTGAAAGCATCCAGAGAATTGGCCTCAACTACCTTCCGAGGCAGTGCATTCCAGACCCCCACAACTCTCTGGGAGAAGAAGTTTTTCCTTAACTCTGTCCTAGATGACCTACCCCTTATTCTCAAACCACGCCCTCTGGTACTGGACTCTCCCAGCATCTGGAACATATTTCCTGCCTCTATCTTGTCCAATCCCTTAATAATCTTATATGTTTCAATCAGATCCCCTCTCAATCTCCTTAATTCTAACGTGTACAAGCCCAGTCTCTCTAACCCCTCTGCGTAAGACAGTCCAGACATCCCAGGAATTAACCTCGTGAATCTACACTGCACTTCCTCTACAGCCAGGATGTCCTTCCTTAACCCTGGAGACCAAAACTGTACACAATACTCCAGGTGTGGTCTCACCAGGGCTCTGTACAAATGCGTGAAGATTTCCTTGCTCTTGTACTCAATTCCCTTTGTAATAAAGGCCAACATTCCATTAGCCTTCTTCACTGCCTGCTGCACTTGCTCATTCACATTCAGTGACTGATGAACAAGGACTCCGAGATGAATGGGAAGAAAAAACTGATACAGGAAATAAAAGGGATCACAAATAGTGTACAGATCTATCTAACTTCAAGGCACCTTACTAGAAACTGAGAGGACTTAGCACTAAGTCATCTGGTCAGTTGTTACAGACAGACAAATAAGTTAGCTACTCAAAGACTATTACACAGTGTTGAAAATTTCAAAGGATTCCATTTACTGTCATTTATAAAAAGGCATACATCACAATATCAGCATGCACATTGCTACAATGTCACGCATATTAACTCAGACAATATTTGTCACTGACTCACAAGGGCTCCTAATGATGGAAACATGCATTACGGTTCAATTCCTGACATCTGGTTTAAGAGTGAATGACACTAAGATTTGACATAATGCAGAACTCTAAAATGTAACTTAAATGCAGGCACTTACGGGTCATCAATTGGATAAGATCCAAGGATTCAATTTATCCTGGATTTTGACCAAGGAATATGCTTGTCATGATTACAGATCCTCGACTACAAAGCAGCGTACTGCGTTAGAAGAAGAGCAGAGGCAGTAAACTTCACTCATTTTGTTCAATAATACTTAAGCACCAAGTCCCAGTTTATTGACTTAGATAAAAGGAATCTTTGGCAAATAGAACACGTATTTTTGTTTAAAGTGGAAGGAAAAGTTGCTTTAGAAAATATAATGAAATTATTGCATGTCTCTTCAATAACAAAGAAACCCTTCTGGAAAACTTCCTCAATGCAAGTCTCTTTTTTAACTTTGAAGCGTGTCTCAATTCTGACTCTCTGAGGAATATAATTACTACATGGAAACTTTTATGTAAGTGTTATGATTCTGCAAGTGGGAACCTGTATTATACATATTTCACTTAATCTTATGGTTTGTCTTTTAGTTTATTTATATAAAGATATTTTGTGCTTCTGAATTTAAAGAAGAATTAACTGGAAAAAAATTCAAAGGTTAAAATTCTTCAGAAAAGAAAATATTGATATGAAACCATTTGTTCTGGATCTATGCTTTTGTTGGCACAGGTGACAGCAGATGAAACTTTCAGTTCATTAACAAAACTCACAAGCACACATTACTCCAAGTGTATCTTATAAAGCAGAGTGGAAATCCTTTGATCAAAGTCATAGTTGAGCTTATTACCATATGCACAAGTGCATGTGTACAAGCATTTTCCTCTTGACTGGGGTTCCTGAAGTTCTTTTTTGATTTTGTGCTACCATTTCATTCTGACGACTGTGTGACTATACACTGTAAATTCAGAGCAGGGAATGTTTGCTTAGCCTTTGACTGAGCAGCACTCTTCAATAAGTTGATTGGTCTGATCTGATTGTAACCTCAGCTTTCCAAGCCTGTCCATCTCTGATAACCTTTCAACCCTGCTGCTTATTAAAAATCTACCCATCAGTGCCTTAAAAATTTGCAAAGATTCTGTTTGATTTTGAGAGGCTCCACACACCTCTGGGGAAAAAAAATATTTGCCTCCTTTCCATTCTAAATAAGCACTCCCATGCTTTACACATTGACCCCTGAAAATGAATACAGTGCAGATCTAACCTGTAGATGACTCATTAATAGAGATTTGTGCTCATTGGTAATGTCTAGAGTGAGTTTTCCCTGGATTCTTGGGTTTGCTGATTTGTGGTTTGGTATGAATTGGTATAATGGAATGTAGGCATGACATAATAAGTGCAATTACAAAGAAAACATGGCAACAATGCAATTCCTTCAAGTTTGTGGAGATTTGGCATGACAACTCAAACACTGAAAAACTTCTATAGATGTGTAGTGGAGAGTATATTGACTGGTTGCATCACAGTCTAGTATAGAAACTCCAATGCCCTTGAATGGAAAATCCTACATAAAGTAGTGGATACGGCTCAGCCTATCATGGGTAAAGCCCTCCCCACCACTGAGTACATCTACATGAAGTCTGGTCACAGGAAAGCATCATCCATCATCTGGGATCCTCACCACCCAGGACGAACTTTCTTCTCACTGTTACCATCAGGAAGGATGTACAGGAGCCTCAGGACTCTCACCACCAAGATCAGAAACAGTTATTACCCCTCAGCCATCAGATTCTTGAATCAGTAGAGATAACTTCACCCAACTGCACTGAAATGTTCTATGGACTTGCGCTCAAGCACATTTCATTTCATGTTTTTGATGATTATTGATTATTTATTTCATATTATTTTTTTCATTTTGTATTTGCACACTTTGTTGTCTTTTGCACACTGGTTAAATGCCCAAATTGGGGCCATCTTTCATTGATTCTATTACGGTTATTATTCTATTATGGATTCATTGAGAAAGCCCAGACTTAAATGAATCTCAGGGTTGTAAGTGGTGATGTATATTTACTTTGAACTTTGAATTGCTGAAAGTTTCTGCGTATGCCTTAAAAAATTATTCTGTCTATACAGTTCATAGCAGCAAAGAGGAGTAAGAAGAAGGTTACAGTTCAGAATATTTCCAGGTAGAGTGAGCAAGTGGTTATGTGCTGGACAACTGCATGCTGGACACAACACTCCAGCCTCAGGGCTTCACCATCCATGGACCAGACAGCAGCAAAGGCAGGGCATGACATTTGATTCATGATTAACTCCTCATGGTGCACAGGTCCTGTCTCAGTGATGCTCCTCCAACCTGGAATATCTTGTGGTCAAGGATCACCTGCTCTATCTGCCTAGGAAGTTCTCCAGTGACAACCTGGTAGTGATGTACATTCCACCCCTGGCAAACGCCAACATGGCACTGTAAGAGCTGAATACCTTGATCAACAGTCACAAGACAGTGCCCCCTGATGCCTTCCCAATCACTGCAGGGGACTTCAGCCAGGCCTACTTGAAGAGTCTCTGTCAAACTACCTCAAGCATATCACCTGTGGAACTAGAGGAGCCAACACACTTGATCACTGATACACCACTATCAAGAACACTTATTGTGCTATCCCATGCCTGCACTTTTTCAAGACCAATTATTTGGTACTTCTACACCCGGCATACAGACAGAATCTGAGGATTACAGTACCAGTGGTGAGGAACACAATGCTATGGTCAAGGGAGGTGAAGGGACATTTAAACTATTGCACTGGGTCAATGGACTGCACCATGATCAGGGATACGTCCTCAGATCTGAATGACTCTGCCATGGTGGTCACAACCTTCATCAAAACCTGCATGGATTAGTTTGAGAACATACTGAATTTTCCGAAACCAGAAGCCCTGGATGAGCCAGGAGATTCACAATCTGCTGAGAGCTAGGTCTGCGGTGTTCAAGACCAGCGATCCAGAGCCCCACATGCAGTCCACCAGGAGGGAGAACAAGCAATTTCACGTGAAGTTAAAGACACAGCTGGATATACAACAGCATTCTATGGTTAGCATTCTATGACTTCCTATAAGGCAAAACCTAATCACGTAAATTGCAGAGATGCTTCGCTCCTTGATGATCTCAATACCTTATTGGCAAGTTTTAAAAGAGGGAATAAAGTTACACAAGTGTAAAGCCTCTGATTATATGGTGATCATGTCTCAAATGCCTGGCATCCTTCAAGAGGGTGAATTCAAGCCCCAATTGTGTACTTGTCTGGGTACTGAACCCTGAACCGACCAACCGGCTGGAGTATTGAAGTACATTTTCAACCTTTCACTGTTGCAGTCAGAAGTTCCCACCTGCTTCGCAAGGACAACAATCGTACCAATTCCCAACCAGAGCAGAGTTTTGCTGCCTCAACAATTAGCACCTGGTAGCACTCACATCTGCTGCATGAAAGTGTTTTGAGAGGCTGGTTACGGCTAGAATTAACTTCTGCCTGAGCAAGGAACTGGGCCAGCTGCAGCTTACTGTCTGCCACAACAGGTCTGCTGGCCCTCTACTCAGCCTCGGACCACTTGGACAACAAACAAGACCTATGTCAGGCTGTTGTTTACTAATTGCAGGTCAGTATTCTACACCATCAGTACTAATCATAAGCTTCAGAACCTGGGTTTCTGTATCCTTCCCTGCAACTGGATCCTTGACTCCTTCAACAGGAGTCCAGAGTCCATGTGGATCAGTAATAACATCTACTCCTCTCTGACAATCAACACAGGCACATCTCAGAGATGTGCGCTTAACCCATCGATCTACCTGTCTCTACACTCATGATCTAATGGCTAGGCGGAGCTCAAAATCAATAGATTTTCTAATGACAGCATGTTGTTAGTAGAATCTCAGACTGCATCAAGGAGATATACAGGAGCGAGATACATCAGCTCGTTGAGTGGTGTCACAACAACGATCTTACACTCAATGTGAGCAAGACCAAGAAATTGATTGTGTACTTCAGGAAGAGAAAATTGGGACAATGCACAACTGTCCTCTTTGAGAGGTCAGTGCTGGAAAGTGTGAACAGCTTTAAGTTCCTGGGCATCAACATCTCAAAGGATCTATCCTGAGTTCAATACACCGATGTAGTCGTGAAGAATGCTCTACTTCATTAGGACCTGACTTGGAAATTTCTGCAGATGTATTGTATGGTGGAGAGCTTTCTGATTGGTCGAATCACTGCCTGGTGGGGGTCACAGGAGGCTGCAGAGGGTTGTAGATTCATCTGGCTCCATTGTGGGTGGAAACCTTCACACCATCGAGGACATCTTGTAAAGACTGTGGTGGGTGGCATTCATCATTCAGGATCCTCAGCACCTGGGATATGCCCTTTTTTCATCACCACCATCAGGAAGGAGGTACAGGAGCCAGAAGACCCACACAACAGCTTTTTCACCTCCACTATCAGATGTCTCAATGGTCCATGAACCCATGGAAACTACCTTGCTACTCCTCTTTTGCAATTTGATTTATTTACATTTATTGTAACTTGTAGAAACTTTTGTGTCTTGCACTGTACTGCTGCCACAAAATAACAAATTTCATGACATATGGTGATAATAGCAGTGACAATAAACCTCATTCTGATTCTGAAGTGCAGACATTGTCCTTGAAAGATGTTGGACATGCATCATTCTGCTCCATCAGCATGAGAGTTCAGATGCATTTACACCACCTGTTCACTCATCACAGCAAGGACTTGGTACAGCCAGAAATCATGAACATTTCCATGAAAAGCAATGGCAAGCAAATGCTAATAACTGGCACTTATTCACCAACAAGCCAGCACTTTTAACTCTCCTTTGCAACAAAATCGCAGTACATTTGTCTGTAAGTGTGGTGAACTACATATACCTGTCTGGACACGCCCGTCTGCTGACTGCTCCTGTGGCTCCTCCCACAGACCCCGGTATAAAGGCGGTTGGAGGCACTGCTCCCCCCTCAGTCTCCAGGATGTTGTGTGGTGGTCTCTTGCAGCTAATAAAAGTCTATCGTTCGCCTCCCGTCTCCGAGAGTTATTGATGGTGCATCAGTAAGCAGCAGCTTCTCAAAAATCTGTGGCATATCCTCATATGGAGTGTTCACCTGCTCTGCAGGCATTAGCACACTGGAATCCAGAACATGAGACAGTCTGCAGATGCTGGAAGTCCAAAGCAACACACACAAGATGCTTGAGAATCTCAGCAGGCCAGGCAAAGAGCAAACAGTTGTTTCAGGCCGAGATCCTTCATCAGGACTTGATGAAGGATCTCCTCCCAACCATCTACTGTTGGGTCTTTTCCATAGATGCTGCCTGGCCTGCTGAGTTCCTGGAGCATTTTGCGTTTGTTTCACTGGAATCTGGTGTGAATTGCGGTTTCCAGTCTAAGGTAGTCACTCTCGTGGATCTGACTGCTGCATTGGTGCTGCATTGTGCTAAGATGGGATGCATCTATGTTTTCAGACTTGTTACATCTCGGTCTGATAAAACACTGCCAGTAAACAGTAATGCAAGAGGCTGCAGAGAGTGGAGAGCATAATCCTACATCATGGGCATAGCCCACGCCACCATCAACAGTATCTTCAGGAAGCACTGCCACAACAGCATGGCATCTATCATCAAGGATCCTACCATCTGAGTAATCCCCTCTTTTCACTGCTACCATCAGTCAGGAGATACAGAAGCCTGACATCCTATAACTCAAGGTTCAGGAACAGTTTCTGCTCTGCAACCATCAGGTTCTTGAACCACCTGGCACAGCCCATACCCTACCTTAGCAATGGAAGCTATTGACCTTCTCCTGCACTACCATCTGGTAAAGTGTTTTCTTCACCAATGACTTGCTTTGCACTTCATTTCTCCTCTCTGATTCTCATAAGTGATGTCTTGTATGCTGTCTGAACCTACGAGTCCGTGGTACAGTTGCAAGCAAGTTTTTCATTGTACCCACACCTCCCTTTGCTTGTGGACATTACAAAAATATCAAGTTGACTTGATTTGACTTGATTCAGGGCTTGGTGGAACAGCAGGATTAAGCTCAAGCCTCACAGAAAGCAATGCATATCGGAGAAATGCGTTTCCTCCTTACACCATGCCTGTCGCAAATTGGATGGAAGATGAGTCAGGCGCCCTCGAGCAATGAAGGCAAAAGCCAGTGGCCATGATGGCCAATGCAGTCACATGATCTTTCCACATTGCTTGAGGAACCAATCAGCTTTCCCAATGGGGTCCTCAGGTGGTAATAAGAAAGTGTGTATGGTTGTGAGATAGACAACAACATAGAAGAGCAGAGCAAGGGAATAAGCTCTTCCTCCTATGGTTGCTGTACCAAATAAGATACTAAATTAAACTAAATCCCTACAGCCTGCTCAGGATTCATATCCTTTCATTCTCTGCAGGGGCATGGGTCTATCTAACAGCCTGCTTAATGCCTTCACCGCTATCTCAGGTGCACAGTCCAGGTACCTGCCACTCTCTGTGTAGAACAATTTTGCCTACACATCCACTTTAAATATTCCCTCTCCCACCCTAAAAGCATGTCCTTGATGGTGCATCAATCAGAGGTACAGCGGGCTCAGTCGTACTAACCTCCTCCAAGTATGATTGGAAGCATGCAAGCCAGAGTTCAAAGGCAAGAGCTGCTTCAAGGGCTTGGGGGTCCAAGTCCAATTTTTCCGGAGGTAAAATACTTTCCATGTTTTAAAACTTCCAGTCAATAAAATTGATGAATCATCAATAACTCTCCGAGACGTGAGGCGAGATATCGGCTTTTATTGACTGGAAGAAAGAACAAGCAGCAATTGACCACCATGCTACATCCTGGAGACTGAGGGCAGGGCTCAGGCCTCAAACGCCTTTATACCGGGGTCTGTGGGAGGAGCCACGGTCAGTGTGAGGAGCCACAGAGCAGTCAGCGGGGGGGCGTGTCCAGACAGGTATATGTAGTTCACCACAGTCCTCTAGTAATTAACATGGAAAAAAGATTCTGACTGTCTATGATTCTCATGATTTTATAAACTTCAACCTGGGCTCGCCTCTGCCTCCACTGCTCCGGACAAAGAAACCCAAGGTTGACCCATCTCTCCTTATAGCACCTACCCTCTATTCCAGATAGTATCCTGGTAAAAAACACAAAAGGCCATAGAGGAACCCGGAAGGTCAGATAGCATCTAGGGAGGGAAATGACACTCTGAGTTCCTCCAGTGCCTTTTATGTTTCTCCAGATTCTAGATTGCCCAGTCTCTCATGTCCGGTATCCTAGTAAATCTTTTCTTCACCGTCTTCAAAGTTTTTCATATCCTTCCTGAGAAAGTGCATCATTTGGCACAGAGTGGGCTGGAAGAAGATTGTGAATTATTGGCTCAAAATGGAATGCAGTGAGAAAGTATAGGGCTTGCAGTTATTGGACACTGGCGTATCTACTCTAGTAATGGACAGTGGTACACGCAGAAGGGAGTTGGCATGTTGCAGTGAGGTAGGACAGGTTTCAGATTGAGTGTTTCATAGCAGGTTGAAGAGAAGTGAACTGGCTGTGGGATCGAGGCAGGCCAAGCTCAGTCTGGGAACAGAATTCTGAGAGATTATCTCCTCTGATGACCCTTGCAGAGTCAGCAAGCTCTCATCTAAATGTACGTCACCGGCATGGCCTGATGCACGATGCTCAGGATTCCCCAGTGCTGCCACCTCCTCCTCAGTCATTAAATCTTGAAATAAAAGTTGTATTGATAGCAGCATAAATGCTTCATTGTGTAATTTGTACTGACTGGCGAATGCGCCTCTTCCCACTAAGTCGGCCCATCTCAGCCTCGGACCATAGCTGAAGCAATCGACAAGCATTCCACCAGGTTTTGAATCGATCCAGTATTTTTGTGAAAAGTTTGTGGCAGACTACAACACTACCACAAGGAACAACAGTCTGCTGGAGGAACTCAGCGGACCGAGCAGCCGGCACCCATAGGGGAAAGGAATTGTTCGCATTTGCATCAGGACCAAGAATGGGGAGGCAAGATGATGAGCATAGAGAAGAGAAGAGGAGAGTGAGAAAGGATGCTAAGATGATTGAAGGACTGAGGAGGGGAGTGAGGTGGCAGGTAGGGGATGGGAGAAGGTGTGGAGTTGGAAGACAGTGGCCAGCAAATGATGGAATAATGGATGGAAGCAAAAAGAGGGAGGTAAAAGAGGCAAAAACTCTTTTGCTCCTTTTAGTACTACTCCACTACCAATAAGAAAGCCCAGTTATACTTACATTTCTGAAGGATGATCACATCTTGATTATTTCCTTTTTAAGCTGCACACTTGTAAATTTTAACACAAAGCCCACCTGTCTCCTATACATCTTTGCTGACACATTACTGTCTCACCACAGCCAATTTCTCCTTTTACTGATTGTTGGGGTTGGGTGGGAGGGGGAGCAGAAGATATGGCAATGGATACAGGTACATGGGGAGGAACCTAAATAAGCTAACAGATAGAAATTTACTGCTCGTCAATGAACCAAACTTGTAAAATTGTGTTAACCTGGAACTGGCTTTCAGAACTGGTGTTCACAATTATTACACCCTATTTTAGCACAGGGGACAACTTTCTAGTTCTACACCTGGTTTGGACTTGGTCTCACAGGAGAGATTTCTGTGAGGTTGGTCATCAGGAAAATAGCACAGCCCTTAACAGCGAGGGGGTGTCCACAATAATACAATTGAAAAACTGAAATCTAAAATAAAAAAGGGAAAATACAAGGGACACTCTAAAGGTCAGTCTTCACCTGTGGGAAGAGAAATAGGTTTGACAGTTCAAGTTGAAGACCCTTCATCAGATCTGAGACCAGTTTTGCTCAGCAGTGAAGATTGAAAATCTGGGCTGATCTGAGCAAAGACAGATGTCAGTCCTGAATCGATTGTGAAATAGTGCACTGGGTTTTTCTGGGGTGCTCCAGTTTCCTCCCGCAAACCAAAGATAGGTTAGTTAGTCATTGTAAATCGTCCTGTGAATAGGTCAGGATTAATCGGGGTTGTGAAGTTGCTGGGAGATGGCGTGGCTTGGAGTGATGCTAGAGCCTACTCTGCGCTGTGTAGCTAAATAAAATATGTATCTGGCTAGATGTTCAAAACCTATTCTTCATTCTTTGGAGTGTAGAAGGTTGAGGGGGGACTAAATAGAGGTACTTAAAATTATGAGGGGGATAGATAGAGTTGACATGGATAGGCTTTTTCCATTGAGAGTAGGGCAGATTCAAACAAGAGGACATGAGTTGAGAGTTAGGGGGACTAGGGGTTAGGAGACGGTGGGACTAGGTGAGATTAAGCATTCAGCACAGACTAGAAGGGCAGAGATGGCTTGTTTCCGTGCTGTAATTGTTATATGGTTATATGGCTATTGTGGGGAGACCCATTAAAATAACCCACCCATAAAAGATCTGGAATCTGTTGCAAAATTGCTCCCAAAATATGAGTCACATTGGCTGTGCCATGTTG
The DNA here is from genome assembly GCF_030144855.1 of Hypanus sabinus. Lineage (NCBI taxonomy): Eukaryota > Metazoa > Chordata > Chondrichthyes > Myliobatiformes > Dasyatidae > Hypanus > Hypanus sabinus. The sequence goes on along the minus strand of NC_082723.1, from coordinate 60,001,479 downwards.
GCCTCAATTAGATATTTTATTTAAGCCATTTCAAGCCTTGAAGGATCTTGGTTGGGTAACCTTGTGTCTCAAGCAACAGGTTACCAAAGAACCAGAGTTACACTTACAGGAGTTCACATATCAATTGAGGATTGAGTTCAAATCCGTATCTTTTTGCCTTGGTCATGCACTTGAGCATAAAGATTGTTTGCAGTCAGGAAATACAGGAGAGAGTATTGTTGAAACAAAAAGTATACTGTATCTTGATCATGATTTCAATGAACCTCTGGCAATGATTACTTCTCATGAATGTTTTAAAGACAAGACTAACTCAATTAATAATTAAAAATGGAAACTTCAAAAATGGAAATGAACCTTCAGCTGGCAGCTGCATAGCTCAGAAAACATTTCATGCATTCAAGGATGTATCAACAAGGTATAGCCAATAAAGATAGTCACTAATAGGTCCGATGAAGGAGGAAATTGTTTTCGTTGAAAATTGTAATGAGAATATGTAACCTCTCTGCCATATAATGGGGTTGACATTAATAGCAAAGGTACTTTACAGTAATAGTAAACTACTAAGTAACTGAAGAAGGAAAGAATTGACGGATATATGGTTCGGGTCAGATGAAGTAAATAATAGTAGGGCAAGGATTTAGTGGATCATAAGGAAGTAGTGACATGGTATTAGTAACCAGAGGCCTGGACTGGTGGCGTAAGTGTAAATCCCACTAATGCAGCTGTTGAATTTGCATTCAAGAAACTAAGTAAATAGCAAGAGTCAATAATGTGAATATGGAACTGTCAAAGTGTCAAAAACATTGAGTTATTTGTGCCATTTGTGGAGAGCTATTAGCCAACCTTACCCAGTGTGACTTGTATGTGACTCCAAGTTCATCGCTATGGCTAATCCCATGATGAAACTAAAACAAACTGGCTTCAAATCAGGTGACGCTGACCTTTTCAACAAATTGAGATACAGCCTAAAGCTATCAGGGATGCCAAGAGAGAACGCCAGCCTAATATTGAGCCCCAGACCAACTGCCAGTTGTGGCAGGGCTTACATGCTGTAATAGGTTTCGCAATGCAGTCCAACAGCGTATCCCTTCCCGATGAGCTTAACATATTCGACGTAGATTTTGAATTGAAACGCACTTCCACCTTGACGGTCTCCACTGCACACTGCACTGTTGCAGACATATGATCAGTCTTCTGGAGAATGAAGCCATGGTGGGCATCTGGCCCGGATGGTATCCACAGCTGTGTCCTTAGACCATGTGCAGATCAACTGATGGGGGCAGCTGCAGATGTTTTAACCTCTTCCTGCTTCAATCCAAGGTTCCTACTTGCTTAAAGTAGACTGCAATCATCCTGGTACCAAAGAAAAGCAAGGTAATATGCCTTAACAACTACCACTCAGTGGCTTTGATGTCCACCATTATGAAGTGCTTCAAGAGGCTGGTAATGGCATGTATTGATTCTAACCTTCCAGACAACCTCGACCCAATGTAACTTGCCTAACACCAAAGCAGGTCCATGACTGATGCCATCTTCCTGACCCCACACTCATCCCTGGAGCAACTAGACTGTAAAGACACTGATGGTAGACTATCGCTCAGCCTTCAACCTTCCAAGCAAACTCATCTCCAAACTCCTAGGTGTATCCTTTGTAACTGGATCCATGACCTCCTGACCAACAGACCACATTCAGTAAGGATAGGCACCAACACCTCCACCACCGATTATTCTAAACACAAGTGCTCCACAGCAACATATTCCACTCCCTAAACACTTACGACTGCGTGGCCAGATACTGCTCTAATTCCATCTACAAATTTACAGATAATTGCACAGCAATGGGATGTATATCAAATAACAATGAGATGAAGCACTGGAAGGAGTTAGAGAGCCTAGTGACATGGCATTATGCCAGCAAGACAGAAGACAAAAACTGATCACGGACTTCAAGAAAAGGGGGTGGTACATATGCTCCCACTTGCATCAGTGGTGCTAAGCTCAAGTGTGCATTGAAAGCTTCAAGATCCTAGAAGTAAACATCACCAATAGCATTGACTTGGTCCAACCACATTGATACCACTGCCAAGAAAGTTCACCTGAGCCTCTACTTTCTCAGGAGGCTAAAGAAATTGTGCATGCCTTCTTTGATTCCCACCAGTTTTAACTAAAGCATCTAATCAGGGGCTTCTGCTTCAGTACTCTGTATTAGTACGGCAACTGCTCTGCCCATGACCACAAGAAACTGTAAAGAGTTATGAACACAGCTCAGCACATCATGGAATACAAACTCCACTTCATGGACTCTTGTCTACTCTCTTCGCTGGCTTGGTAAAGCAACTAACATAAACAAATTTCCCACCCACCTTTGATATGCTTTCTTTTTCTCCCTCCCAGCAGATAGAAGATACAAAAGCCTGAAAGCACATACCTCCAGGCTCAAGGACAGCTTCTATCCTGCTGTTACAAGAATACTAAATGATTACCTGTTATGATAAAATGTCCTCTTAACCTCACAATCTACCTCCTTATGACCTTACATTTTATTGTCTACCTGCACTGCACTTTCTCTGTAACTTGCCTTGCCTTGCGCCCTTAACTCCTGGTGGAGTCGTCGGGGCACCGTCATGACAAGCTTTGCACCAGTCTGTTCCATCTGTCACGGTTGTGTGCCAGAGCCTGGGTCACTGCAGATGTTTTCCCTGTCCGTTCTTTAATGTTGTCCATCCATCTTTTCCTCTGTCTGCCTCTCCTTATTTTCTCCTCCACAGTTCCTTGTAGAATGGTCTTTGCAAGGCCTCTGGATCTTGTTACGTGGCCGTACCATCTCAGCTTTTTTTTCTTCATTGTTGTGAGAAAGTCTTCAAGAGGGCCAATGTGGTGCTGGATGGCCTTGCGGACTTGCTCGCTTGTGATGTGGTCCAATTTATTAGGTGCAAAAGATGTTGTGATAGCATCTCATTTCCAATGCCTGTATCTTCCTCTGTAGCTGTGATGTGACGGTCCATGTCTCGCATGCGTACAGGAAGATGGAGAATACCAATGCACGCAGGAGTCTGATCTTGTACTTCATGGTGATGTTGCTGTCCCTCCATATTGTCTTGAGTTTAGATAGTGCAGCCATTGTGCAGTTCTTGCCAAGACTTCTGGTCTTGATCCTTCATCACTGATGATTGCCCCCAGGTATTTGAACTGCTGCACTGACTCAAGTTTCTGACCATGCACTGATATGTCTGTTGTGATGGCACCGTTGGCATTTGCCATGAGCTTGGTTTTCTCGGCACTTATTTGCATTCCAAACTTTGTGGAGGCTCTGTCAAGATGGTTGATCAGGTTGGCCAGTTCGTCCTTTTTCCTGCAAGTCCATCAACGTCGTTGGCAAATCTTGGGTTTGTGGTGTTCCTCCCTCCGATGCTGACTGTGCCCACATGGTCTTCAAGGGCATCACTCATAATCCGGTCCAGGCAAGGCAAGGCATTGATTTGCCTTATACTGCTGCAGTACATTGATGTGATGAAATGATCTGTATGGATGGCATGAAAAACAAAGCTTTTCTCTGTACCTCAGTACGTGACAATAATAATCCAATTTACCAATTTAGATCGATCAAAATGAATAGATTGTTTCTGTGCCAAAGTTCAACACCCAGCCTGTGGATTCATAAAGTTATCCTTATTGTAATTATGTGAAAAGGTATTGCTAGGCAGTCATGCAAAGAGGTACTGTTTGATTAATATACATAAGTCTGGATTTATAGAATCACTTCCTGTGCTCCATCAATACTTTGACTTTAAACTGAAGTAGCTTTTGTAATTTTATAATTGTGGGGGGAACCTAGGTGTTGTTAGACAGGCATTTATTGCCCACCCCTACTTGCCCCTAAGAAGGTGGCTGTCTTGAATTGCCACAGTTCTTCTGGTGAACATAAGCCCATATTGCTCTTGGTTCCAGCATTTAGACCCAGTGATAATGAAGGACCTGTGATGGGTTTCCAATTCAAGATGCTACACAGCTTGGAGTGGTACCTGTGTTGTCCCAATGCTCCTGATGCCCTTGTTCTTCTTGATGGTTGAGCTTATGGATATGGGAGGGGGGGGTGGTCCTATGCCTTACAGAGATGGCACATGACTACCAGTGAAGAATGGACTGAATACCTAGGATGGTTGTGAGGTAGCAGTCAAGTAGGCTGCTTTGAAGTAGATACTACAGAAATTCTTGAGAACTGAGAATACATTTAGTTAGAGAAGTACATAGAGTGTGTTCTACCATGCTCCTGATGTGTACCTTGCAGTTGGTGAAAAGGCTTTTGTGTGTCAGAAGACAAATCAGAAACCACGGCTTACGCAGCCTCAGATGTGTTCCTGTAGCCTTGGTGCTTAAGTGGTCGTCCAGTTGAGATTTTTGTCGACGGTGATGCTCAGGATGTTGACAGTGGGGAACTTGGTCATTGAATGTCAGAGGCAAATTCTATTTTGTTACAGATGGTGACTTTTGTGGCATGGGTATTACTTGTCACTTCTCAGCCAATGCTTGAATATTGTCAAGACCTTGCCCCATACAAGGACAGGCTACTTCATTTGTTGAGAATTTAAGCATTGAGTTGAGCATTCAAGAATCATTAGTGAACATGCCCACTTCTCAGGGTACAATGGAGGAAAGGTCAATGATAACCCTTATTCGGGGAATGAAGGGTTATGGTCCAGGTGCGTGTCGATGGGGTCAAGCAGAGTAACAGTTCAGCATGGACAAGATGGGCCAAAGGGCCTGTTTCTGTGTTCTAGTGCTATATGACTCTATGATAAAACAGTTAAAGATAGTTGGGTCCTGAACACTGCCCTGTTCATCTCCTACCAGGATATCCTGAGGGTTTCAATCTCTTTTAATCATTGGTGACACAATAATTTAGCCTTTTTCTAACACTTATTAATCAGCAGCTAAAGTGAAAAAGCAGTTTCTCTGAGGGATGTGCAATGCACAGCTAACTAGAGTTAGGCAGGTATACATCTTCATTATGTTAAGATACACTCAAGGAATGTTAATAAGTCCCCAAAACCCCAGACTGAAACCAATACACGGTGCATCGACTCCTTAAAGCACATGAACTGCAAATGATCCTCACCACAGATATAACAAATAAAATGCACTTAACGTAAGGCATATGTTTTAATCAGAAAAACTCTGTCAGGCAATATTGTTAACATTTGTGCGATGGGATGAACGGGATAGAAGTTCCGGAGACCAGCTGCACCTGGAGAAGCAGAAGTCCAACAGGAGTGGAGATCAAGAGGAGTTCAAAAAGGCCGAGTACAAGCTGGAGACAGCAATCAGGGCTGCCAAATACCAATATTCAGTCAAACTGGAAAAGCAAGTTTCTACAAATGACAGTTCCTCAGTCTGGAAAGGACTTCAGATCATTAATAAATACAAATAAAAGGCACCTCCCCGCCCCAGTGACCCCCTGCTCCCAAACTGGTTAAATGGGCTGTACTGCAGATTTGACTCAGAGATCACACTTCAAACATCCCCCCCACCCTCGAGTGCCCATTCAGCCAGACCATCACCAATTGTTGTCAAGGAAGAGGAGATGGGAAAGGTGGTCAAGAAACAAAATATCGAGAACGCTGCTGGCCCTGTCAAAATTTAAAAATTACTGGATTCAATGACTACAGCCCAGGTGGACTCACATCAGTCATAATAAAGACTTTGAAAGCTGATCATATCATTTCTCAAATGCATAATTCAAAATTTTCCTAGATCTGCTACAGATCACGTAAACAGCCAACAAAACAGACTGCAATTAACATTGGTCTGGACTTCATACTAAAGCACTTCATTTCCCCTAGTACATATTAGGATTCTCTTTGTACATTTCAGTTCAGCCTTCAGTATCGATATCCCCAAGCTTCTGCAAGAGAAATGCTCCCAACTCTGACTGAAAGCAGTAAGTGAGGATGTAAACACTTTAAACCACTTTTTATAATGATGTTTAAATTATAAATGTATGCATGTATGTATTTTTACACATTTATTCTATATCTGTGCTTCAAACTTCAGTTTTATATTTATTCTTTATAATTGTTGAATGATGCTGCTTTTTCACACCATTGCACCACAGAAAACTCCTAATATGTGTAAATAAATATGGCAAATAAAATAGATCCTTGATCTTTAATTCTTGGTCCCTCATAGTGGATTATCCCTCATTGCTGTCAATGTTGATAACTGTTGACTAATTCCAACAGTCTAGCCATTGCTGGGTCTCTGATTTACAATTCTCTGAAACAAGTTGCACTATATTATTAAAAAAATATACTGTTGTTGGATGAATTGAACTTAATTAAATATGTCAAAACAAATTACCTACTATAATTATTTCATGCATTCCTTGTAAAGATGGATTCGGACTTCTTTGACTTATTCTCTTTAATCTGGCAATAGAGCCTAGAAGGCTTGTGCATCTCAATGTGTTTGCCAGCCCCTTAACTTTACAGCAACTGTACATTCCCAGCACTGTTTCAATAATATTTATATCAGGGATTTGATGGGCATTTGGGAATCCATCATATTGTTTCAAAAATAAAGTTCTTTGCCAGCATGTTTGAGGTCATTGTTACAACAGGATAGGAATGTAAGACCTATATTATTCATTGCATCAGAATCTGCTCGTATCCTCCAGCTGTCAGTAAACGTTTCCATTCTTCAACTTCATGGTATTTTCTCAGACTAGATCAGAGGAACAATCATACAATATATCAACATCGCCTGTAAAGATTTAATTCCTCTTTTCAACAGCCGTAGTGAGGATCTGGAGATGTCCTTCAAAAGCATTTCCATACAGCTGCCTTAGTCCAATACTCTTGAATATTGCTTTTTATCCTAATCTGAAATAAAGAGGGAAAATGTTGGAATTACCCAGCATGTCAGGCAGCATCTATGGAAAGGAACAATCATCCTTCTGGTCTAGAACTCTTCATCAGTATTATTTCCCTTTCCACAGGTGCTATTGTGCCTGCTGGGTGTTTCGATAATTTTTGATTTTTATTTCAAATTTGCAGCATCTGTTCCTTTTGTTTCCATTTACTGCTCCTTCTAATTTGTTAAGTGAGAATCTCTGGAACTTCCTTCACTGCTGGCTCTTTCTCTCATTGCTTCCTCTTTTAACTGTCTGCTTTGTTCCCAAGATTTCTATGTACCTGGATCTTCTTTGGATCATCTGTTAGTGGATGTTTATTTGAAATGTTGGATTTTGGATTTGAAAGCAAACGAGAAGTCAGAAAACAAAGCTGAACTTCCAAGCACAGGCAACAGATGGCCAAGCTAAATATAAATTGCAGGTGAGTGAAAAAAAAGATAAATCACATTCAAATGAGTCATGTTTGAGCCACCCAGGAGGCAGCAAGATTAGAGTTTGCAAGAATTGCTTTAATTTCTTTCTTCCATCATCTGTGTAACATGTTGTTATTCTCATCTCAAAATTGGAACAGAGATAATGAAAGGAGTTTCCAAAGTGCAAATAAAACCAAATCCTCTGAACACTGTATTTATTTGAAATCACATTGTTTTATAGAATTATAAAATGTGTATTTTGTTCAGAAAGGGTTTTTGTATTGAGCTGAATTGTAGTACTGAAGCCAATATTTTTGTCCTTCCCTTTTACAGTAATTCCTTTATACTTGCTGCAGTGTCTTTCTTTGTGACAAATCGTTTTGCTTTTATTTCAGTAAGAAATGATTATTGATTTTGCTTACCCCCTGTTCTCTCTCAACGTTTCAATACCAATCTTTTTATTTGTCTTGCATCCCATTTCCTTTGTATTCACACCAAGTTAGCACCTGAAGACAAATTCACTTTGGACTTATCCCATTTTACAGCAAACTTTTCTTCAGTAGGAGAGTGCTAGGCTTATCCCCATTACCAGGATTCGAGATCATCATTTTGATTAACACTTGATGCTGTGTTGGAGCTTGCCCTTTGTGTGAGACATGAAAGAAAAGCATTATGCGCCTATCCACATGAAGATTAAAGTTCCCACTGCACCATTTGAGAAGCAAAATGCTCCCAGTATCCTGGCCAACATTCCTTTCCCAGCACGTACCATCACAGGACAGATAAACCATCATCCAGCCAATGTGGTTTGGGGGTTTGGTGAGGCACAACAGCTGCACCATCTGCTAATTCAAACTGCTCTTCAGATGTGAGTCTATCTTTGATGTGTGTTCAGATATTTTAAATGTTTGGGGCAGATACAAAATAATGATTACTTTTCACCTTCTGGCTGATTATTATTTGCTCACTAGAAGGTAAGTGTCACAGTCTAGGTAACCATTTACTGAGCTGAATGGTCCCTGAATTGCCCCTGGCTTGTTAGGCCATCTCAATGGGCTGTGCTTTGATATGATGCTCAGACCACATATGACTACATCAACCCTGGAGAACTCCCATCCACTGCCACTAACACTCACTGCTTATTTCTTCCTCCTATCCAAGATCCATAAACTAGACTGTCTGATTAGGCCCATTGTCTTTGCCTGCTTCTGCCCCACTAGAATCGTGTCCTCATAACTCGACTCCATTCTATTCCCCTTAGTCCAGTCCCTTCCCACCTACATTCACAACTGTCCAGTGGTACCCGAAAATGAGGAGGCCAGCGACTACGGTACAAGGATGTTCTGCACAGGAGCCTCGAGGAAGCTGACATTGCCCCATCAACATGGGAGGATCTGGCTCAAGATTGCTCACCGTGGAGGGATGCCACCAGAAAAGGTGTGTACGCTGCTGAGAACAAGCTCATGGGGCAACAGAAGAAAGGCACAGGAAGTGCCACAACAGAGCTTCTGCCCCTGCTGCCCCTTCAGGCCTTACCTGCCAAGTATGTGGCCTGTACAGCCACTCCAGGACACACAGATCAAACCCCACTAACTGACTGAAAGGAGAAGGCCTCAAATCTCTTGGCTTCTTTCTTGACAAAATAACCAGCCAGCTCCCCTCCACTGCCACCACCCTCTGACTGGCAGAGTTGATTCTCACCCTCAACAACTTTTTCTTCAGCTCCTCCCACTTTCTGCAAACTCGAGAGGTTGCCATGGGCACCTGCATAGGCCCCAGCTATGCCTGCCTCAATGTTGGCTACATTGAACAGTCCATGTTCCAAGCCTTTCCCGGTAATACTCCCCAACTCTTCCTCCACTACGTTGACGAATGCATTGGTGCTGCCTCATGCTCCCATGCTCTCATCAATTTCATCAACTTTGCCTCCAACTTCAACCCTACCCTTAAATTCACCTGGTCCATTTCTGACACCTCCCTTCCCTTTCTCGATCCAACTCCATCTCTGGAGACAAACTGTCAGCTGACATATTTTATAAACTTACCAACTCCAACGATTATACCCTTTCCCACCGTCTCCTGTAAAAATGCCATTCCCTTTTCTCAGTCCCTTCACCTCTGCTACATCTCTATTTCAGGACCTCAGGGATGTCTTCCATCTTCAAAGACTGGGGTTTCCTTCCTCTACTATTGATGCAGCCCTCACCCAGATCTCCTCTAATTCCCAAACATCCACGCTCACCCCATCTTCCTGCCGACTTATAGGTGATAGAATTCCTCTTGTTCTACCAATCGCAACATGACCCTCCTCATTCCACACATCATTCTCCACCATGTCCAAAGGGTTCCTACCACTAAACATATCTTTACCTCCACTCCCTCGCTCTGCTTTCCACAGGGATTGCTCCCGCTGTGATTCTCTTGTCCATTCATCCCTCCTCTCTAATCTCCCTCCAGGCACTTATCCCTGTAAGCAGCCTTTGTGCTACACCTGCCCCTACACCTCCCCCCTTCATCTTCATCCAGGGTCCCAAGCAGTCCTTCCAGGTGGGGCAAAACTTCCTCTGTGAATTTGCTGTGATTATCCATTATGTCCAGCCCTCTCGATGCGGCGTCTTCTACATTGGCGATACCCGTCATGAGGGTGCTTCTTTGAGCACCTCTACTCCATCCACCAAAAGCAGAACTTCTCAGTGGCCCACCATTTTAATTACAATTCCCATTCCCATTGTGACATGTTGGTCCATGGCCTCCTCTTGTGCCAAGATGAGGCCGCCCATCAGGGTGGAGGAGTAACGTGTTATATTCTGTCTGGGTAGCTTTCAACCTGATAGCGTGAATATCGATTTCTCCTTTCAGTAAAAAAAGATTTCCTTCCCCTCCCCTCTTCCTCTATTCCTCACTCTGGACTTTTATCTCTCCTCACCTGCCTATTACTTCTTCCTGGGTTCCCTCCTCTTTCCCTTTCTCCTATGATCCACTCTCTACTCCTATCAGTTTCCTTCTTCTCCAGCCCCTGACCTATCCCACCCACTGACCTATCACCTTCCAGCTAGCCTCCTTCACCTCCACCCACCTTCTTATTCTGGCGTGTTTCTCCTTCCTTTCCAGTCTTGATGAAGGGTCTCAGCCTGAAGCATTAATTGTTGCTATAGATGCTGTTTGGCCTGCTGAAGTCCTCCAGCATTTTGTGTGCATTGCTCTGAAATGGAGACCTCTTCTCTCATCTCGGGATCACCTCTCAGAAAAGTGATACAATCCACCATAGCCTTCAATGCACCAACCCACTCGCAGATCAGTTGATCATTTTGAAGATCAGGACATCAGACGGGATACAAAGTTCATTCCAGGCAGCAGTGATCCCTGCCTGATAACCTTCAAAAACCTAAACTGTCCAAAGGGGGATCTCAAGCCATCAGAAAAATACTACCAATGTTGGCCTTGCAAAATCTACCAATTTTACTGGAAGAACAAGCAAACCAATATTAGTGTCCTCTTCTGGTTATACATGGCCATCTTCACCGGGCAGTCCATCTGTTTTGAGTGTCTGACACCAGTTTTTCCTTTCCTATCACATTCCATCATCTTTAGGTTTGTGTTTGTGTTGCTTTCACCTACTACCTACCTGCATCATGTGATATTTCTCCTCTCCCGTCCTCTATCTGTCTCTCAACCCCTCACACCTATCATCACCAGCTCCTTTTCCACCCCTTCCTGCCAACTCTTTGTTACCAGCTATCTCCTCTCTAACTCTCTAAGAGTCCCAAAACATTGAAACTTGAAACATAAACTGCTCATTTCTCTTCACAATGCTGCCTGACCTGTTTCATTGAGTTCTTCCAGCATTTTGTGTTGCTCCAGATTCCAGCATGCAGTCAGTTGAGTTCTTGAAATGGACTTCCTATTCCAAGCTTTGTCATAGGAAGAGATGACCAGGTGGGCAGAAGGAAAAGATTCAATCATATGCTCAAAACCTCCTTGAAGAGCTGCAGCATTCCCATTGACTTCTGAGAATCTTCTGGTCCTGGAATGCTCAGAGAGGAGAAGGATAATATTGGGAACCCTAAAGCACAAGTCTTGCAGAGGTGATCAAAGGAGTGGCAGACCTCCTAAAAAAAGGCTCCACTTCTGAACCCACAACATTGGAGTGGCCAGAACTCATCTCTGATCCAAAGGGACGCTCAACAAACAAGAAGATGGTCACTATTTCAATGTTAACTGATGTCAGGCAACACAGCAGATGGGAAGTCAAATCTGACGCATAGCTGTAGGGCCCTTTGTCTTAATTCACATGGGTGCTGCAAGATTGATTGACTAAACCTTGTCAGCCTGTGAAGTTACTGCAGGAGAGGGCTCTGCAATGTGGAAAGGCTGGCCAGTGATTGTGATGATGACCCAGGTCAGCCACGTTGATTCTCCTCTACAGGCTGGTTCTCACTGAATAACCACCTGGGGTGGATCTTGTTGACTGAGGGAAGGGCTGCCTGCTACCTTGGTACAACAAAGCTGTTCAGTAAACAACAACACACACAAAATGCTGGTGGAACACAGTGTTCCACCAGCATTTTGTGTGTGTTGTTGTTTGAATTTCCAGCATCTGCAGATTTCCTCATGTTTGTTCAGTAAACTTTGCTTTTCTTGTCCTTTATACAACTTGTTCAAAACTTTTCTAACATCAAAAAAACTGCATGGAACAATTTTTAACCCATTGCCTATTCTTAAAGTTTATGCAGAGGAAATTCTGTATCACTAATTTGGTTGAGTTTTTTGAAGAGCTAAAGCGATTGATGAAAGCAGGGTGATAGGTGTTGTCAACAGGAGCATAATTAAAGGGTTTGGTAAGATCCTATGTGATCAGCTGGTGCAGAAGTTTAAGGCAAATTGGATCTAAAGTGAGCTGGATAAGTGATTCCAAAAGTGGCTTGGTGATAGGAGGCAGAGGTGATAGTGGCTGGAAAGCTGTGACCAGTGGAGTACCGCAGTGCTGGGACTATTGCTTATGATCTATATTAGAGACTTGGATATAAATATTGAAGGAATGATTAGTAAATTTGTAGATAGCACAAAAGTTGGTTGGTAGCAAAGAAAATTGTCCAAGGCTACAACTGGAGATAGATCATATGGAAAATTGACTGGAGCTTTAGCAGATGGAATTTAATCCCAATTACTGCAAATTGATGCATTTTAGGGAAGTCAAGTACTGGTAGGACATTTACAGTCAATGGGAGGGTGCTAAGGAATATGACAATGCTCAAAATTCAATGTAAATTTATCATCCAAGTACATATATGTCACCATGAACAATTCTGAGATATGTTTGATTGTGGGCATACTCAAAAATAAATCCACAATAGTAGAATCAATGAAGGACCACACCAAGTTGAAAGTTCAACCAGAGTCCAAATGACAGCAAACTGCAAATAAAAAAAGAAATAATGACAAATAACTAAATAAATAGTAAATATTGAGAACATGAGATGAAGAGTCCTTGCAAGTGATTCTATAGATTGTGGGAATATTTCAATGATGGGGTAAGTGAAGTTGAGTGAAATTATCCCTTTTGGTTCAAGAGCCTGATGGTTGAAGTTAATAACTGTTCCTGAACCTGGTGGTGTGAGTCCCGAGGCCCCGGTACCTTCTTCCTGGTGGCAGCAGCAAGAAGAGAACATGCCCTGGGTGGTGGGGGCTCCTGATGATGGATGCTGCTTTCCTGCAACAACGGCTCATGTAGATGTGCTCAAAGGTGGGGAGGGCTTTACCCATGATGGACTGGGCCATATGCACTACTTTGTGTATGATTTTCCATTCAAGGACATTAGTGTTTCTATGCTAGGCTGATATTCAGCTTGTCAATATACTCTCCACCACACACCTATAGAAGTTTGTCGACGTTTTAAATGTCATGCCAAATCTTCGAAACTCCTAAGTCAATGGAGGTACTGCCTTGCTTTCTTTGTAATTGCAGTTATGCGCTGGACCCAGGACAGGTCCTCCAAAATGATAACACTGAGGAATTTAAAGTTGCTGACCTTCCCCACCTCTGATCCTCCGATGAGGATTGGCTCATGGACCTCTGGTTTCCTCCTCCTGAAGTTAATAATCAGCTCCTTGGTGTTGATGGCATTGAGTGAGAGGTTGTTGTTGTGGCACCACTCAGTCAGATTTTCAATCTCCCTCCTACATGCTGAGTCAACACCACCCTTGATTTGGCCAATGACAGTGGTGTCATCAGCAACCTTGAATGAGGCACTGGAGCTGTGCCTAGCCACACAATCCTAAGAGTAAAACAAGTAGAACGGGGGGTGGGGTAAGCACATACCCTTGTGGTGCACCTGGGCTGATGGAGATTGTTGAGGAGATGCTGTTTCCAATCTAAACTGACTGGGGTCTGCAAGTGAGGAAGATTCAATATCCAATATCCAATAGCACAAGGAGGTATTGAGATTAAGGTCTTGAAGCACATTGATTAGTTTTTTTGGGAATGATAGTTTTGAATGTTGAGCTGTAGTCAATACAGAGAGACTTAGGTGTCCAAATCTAGAGTTCCCTGAAAGTGGAACACAGATGGATAGGGAGGTGAAGTAGGTATATGACACACTTACCTTCATTGAACAGGGAACAGAATATAGGTCTGTGACCTTATTTTATTTAGAGATCCAGCATGGTAACAGGTCTTCTGGGCCACCAAGGCTGCACAGCCCAATTACACCCATGTCAGCGATTAACCTCTGTACCCATATGGTTTGGATGTTGGAGGATATCCACGTGGTCACGGGGAGAAAGTGCAAACTCCTTACAGACAACAGTGCAACTGAACCCAAGTCTCAGGTGCTGTGTTAGTGTTAGGGACTTTGGTTAGACTGCACTTAGACAAGCCTGTGTACGAGCTAAAGGATGGAGAGAGCACAGCTGTGATTTGTCAGGACATTTCCTGAATTGGAGGACTTTAGTTATGGGGAGATTGGATGTGCTGAGAATGTTTTCCCCTGGGACAAATTAAGTTGAGGAATAACATGATAAACATATATGAAGTTGTGAGAAACTTAGGTAGGGTAGACAGTCGGAATCATACAGGGGTGTCAAAAAAGATCTAAGTTTAAGGGATCCAGGGAGAAAGTTCATAACACAGAGAGGGCTTGATATCTGCCAGCAGGTTAATGGAATCAGATACAATCACTACATTTAAGGGGCTTAAATAGGTAAAGCTTGGAGGGGTATAGTTTTAATGCAGGCAAATGGGATTAATATCTTTGTACAAAAAGGTCAAGGTTGACACGGTGGACTAGAGAACCTGTTTCTGTGCTGCGGTACTCTTTGAGTCTAAAGCTGTAGTCTGAAATGTCAGTACGGTATAGCCTGCAGTGAGAATGAATTATTTTCAGAGGCTTATGATTGATGGATGATCTGTTGAAGCAAGATCTGTCATCCATGATGTTGTGACGACTGTGAAGAAATACAGCTACATTCTTGGAGTTATAGGTTAGAACTTCATTTGCTGGCGTGCAGGGGAATGAGTAGTACAGACAGGGTGAATGCATGGAGGCTTTTCCCCTCAGGTTGGGTGAGCCTCAAACTAGAGGCCATTGATTTAGGGTGAAAGGTGATATTTTCAAGGAGAACTGGGCGGAAACTTCACTCAGAGGGCAAGTGTGGAACAAACTGCTTGCAGAAGTGGTAGATGTGAGTCTAATAGCATTTAAAAGAAGTTTGGATAGATACCTAGATGAGAGGAGTTTGTAGGGATATGGTCCAGGTACAGGTAGATGGGACAAGGTGGAAGATTGGGTTGACATGAACCTGATGGGTCAAAGGACCTCTTTCCTGGTTTATGTCTATATTTTGTTCTTGGTGAATTCAGATGAAATGTAAATTTTAGGGTTTCCAGTGAAGTTTCTGAGCTGTATTTGTTTTGTTCTTACCTGGAGAACGCCCCCTCATTTGATCTCTAGTCTTCTTTATGCTCATAACCTTCTCATATATACAACAAAGTGCAATTATATTCCATAACTGTACCATACTGCTAGCAGGATTCTCTCTCACACACACTCTCTCTCTCTCTCTCTCTCACACACACGCTCACTCTCACTCTCTTTCTCTCTCACACACACACTCTCTCTCTCTTACACACACACTCTCTCTCTCACTCGCTCTCTCTCACACACTCACTCGCTCTCTCTCTCACACACACACACTCTCTCACACACACACTCACTGTCTCACTCTCTCTCCTCTTGCACTCTCTCCCCCGCTCTCTTCCTTTCCCCCTCTCTCTCTCACTTTGTCTCTCTCTTTCCCATCCTCTCCCTCTCCCACCCTTTCCCTCTGTGTCCTTCTCTCTCTCCCTCCCTCTCCCTCTCCCTGGGTATCAAGGCAGAAAAAAAACTCACAACAGAAGGAAGAATATGTAATGAAAAAGATATTCTTCCCTACTGTGCACTAGAATGTATTGTTAAGGCAACTGGGCACAATTTCACAAATCAGCCTTGGTTGTGAGAGACTCATAAAGCAGCAGACTGAATTGTCACCTTTGTTGTCAAAGTATAATAGAGGGAATATTTGAAACCCTGAGCACCGTGACATGGAATTGATTACTGCACTGGAGCGGGTCTCACGGGGATTACAACCAACTACCTCCGAGGAACTAAAGGAATTTGAAATTTGTAAATCCTTTGCAACACTCCTCAGGTTTTATTCTAAGGAATTCTAATTTCAAAATATATTTCTATATTTTAATTGTGTTCACATTATTGACATGAAGATTGTCAGATTGGAACCTATTTTTCCTGTTGTTTGATTCCAACCCCCCACCCCCACCGCCAACCACACACCCCATCTTCTTACTCCCTGTTGTTTGTGTGAAGTGCTTCATAAATTTTCAAAGGTCTGCAGTCTTTACTTCTTTTTGTCAGTCACTTATGTTGGCTTTCACATTGGGAGAGTGCTAACTTCACCCCATCCGCAAAGGGTCTGAGCATATGAACCTTGTAATCAGATTTCTGATCAGAACAAGAACACTTTAACACCACCTCGTTGTCCCTTTTTATTTTGCACTCTACATCTACTTTGTAATTAACAGCAATGTTTCAACCTCTGCACTGTACTGCTGCCCCAAGTCAACACATTTTACGTTTGGCAAGACAGTGACAATACAAACCCGACTTTGATTCTGATCAAGAGCTCCATTTCCCATCATTTCAGACCTTCCTGTTAATGGTCTGCTTTGTATTAAGTGGATAAGGCATCGGTCTAGTGATCTGAAGGTCACTAGTTCGAGCCTCAGCAGAGGCTTGCGTGTGTGTCCTTGAGCGAGGCACTTAACCACACATTGCTCTGCGACAACACCAGTGCTAAGCTGCTTGAGTCCTAGTGCCCTTCCCTTGGACAACATCGGTGGCGTGGAGAGGGGAGACTTGCAGCACGGGCAACTTCGAAGGCGCAAATCCATGGTCTCACGAGACTAATGGATCCCTATGTATTAACTGATGCAAGTCAAGGCCCTTTACTGCAGGACCAAGCAGAAGTTCTCTTGCCAGGTGCAGGCAAATAGCAAGGTTCGAAAAGATAAAGTTAAAGATTAGATAAATGTGTTCCTCTAAGAAAAGTCACAGACTCCCAACTCCTGGGAACATAAAAAGCTGAGAGGAGTTTTAAATGGAGGTATTCAATATCATGAAGGATTTTTTACAGTACAGGTGCCCCCTGCTTTACAAATGCTCACTTTGCACCACTTCACTTTTACAAAAGACCTACATTAGTAACCTGTTTTCGCATTACAAAGAGGATTTTCACTTTTACAGAAGTTTTTCCCATATAAATTAATGGTTCTTCGATTTACGCCATTTCTGCTTAAGAAAGGTTTCATAAGAACGCTCTACCTTTGTAAATGGGGGTCACCTGTATAATGAAAAACGTAAGTAGTTCAAGGTCGGGAGACCCAGATTTCAGGATGTATATTGTGAACATTTCTCTGACATTAAATATACCTATTGAAGTGTTGGGGAGATGGGAGAGTAATAGCATCTGTCTGCCTGTAAGACTAGTGCAACAGAATCCATCAGGGTTTTGGAAAAGAGAAGTAATTTGCAATGCTAGAGGTAAAGGACAGTGGAATGAAAGGACAACTTGCTCTGGAGAGAGCTAGCATGCTTTCAATGGACTGAAAGGCCTCCTTCTGTCTCTAGTAATATTAAGTCTTTCCTAAACCCTCTGCTCATGGCATCTTCTTGAAAGCAGACCTTCCTCAAATTTCCGACGACTTTTGGCCCCAGGGTCCTGTTCTGGTGCTATAGCCAGCTGCTGCTTTGCATGTGGATACAGCAGCAATGATTTGCAGATGAAGGTATGAGAGTAAAGCTTCCCAAGACCCACCTGAGCATTTGGTTTCCACCTTGTTTTTCACTGGACTGAAACCCACTGGAAGTTGAAACTTATCCCATATTTTGCTGCAGATGGCTTTTTGTTTATCATTTAGTAAACTGATCACTGAGTTGAAAATTAATGCACAGTCAATAATTATCGAGGGCAGAATGATCGTGTTTTCAGAGTAGAATTGCGAGTTTTGTGCCACATCCACAAACTGCAAAGCTGGCAGAAATGACCAGAAATCCTCACATTCTCCGATTCTGCATATTTGCAGTTGACAACATAATCAATGCTTTCATTGGTTGGGTTTTTTTAGAGAACTTAGGAGCTTATAGGTCTTACTTTTCACTGCAGAAGATCTCGAGGAGTACTGACCATGGAGGGATGAGACTACAGAAGGAAGGACAAAGGGGAGTACAAGAGGAAATACTGGCAGGGAAGAGGATAACAGAGGAAGGAGTAAGACCAGTAGGGGGCCTTACAAAATAACCTGTAGAAGGTAATGGAAGATGTGGGTTTGGTTCTAAGTAAATCTTTTGTATTGTTCTTCAATAAAATGGAGAGTAATATAGACACTGCAGTTAAGGAAGAAGAGAGTGAAAATTAGCTATGATAAGGGTAGGAAATAATAGGGGATTTTGGTGCCTTTAAAGATGTAGAAGTTGTTCAGCTTGGAAAAAAATGTATTGTGGACTCCTCAGAGAAGTGAGGAAATGAAATAGAATAAAAAGATTGCAGATGCTGAAAATCTGAAATAAAACAGAAATGCTGTTCAGATAGAGTGGGTTAGGCAGCATCTGTGGAAAGAGCAGTAGGGCTCACATTGCAGGCCAATAACTTTCGATGAATAAAGGTTATCTTTGTTTCTCTAAAGCAGCAGGTGTTAGACCCAGTGAGTGTCTCCGTCACTTTCTGTCTTTATTTCAGAAATAAGCAGAGCTCTGCCCAATCCTCTTTAGTTTCAGGAATGGTAATCTGCCAAGGAAGGAAGAACTGCACTAATTATATGCCTGCTAGTTGCCATTAGTAGAGATCAAATTATTGGAAAATTGTCTGGGGAACTGTGTAAATGGACATTTTGAAAGTCACAAACAAAGGCATGGAACATGGATTGCTTAAAGGAATGTCACATCTGACAATGTTGAGTCAATAGCAAAGAAGGTGAATGAAGCACCATCATTTGATGGTGTCCACCTGGGTCTGACAGGATCCCAGACTGGAGAGTGAACAGAAAAAGCAAAGCCCACGTGACCATGCAGGAGTGACAAGTCAAGAGTCTAAAACTGTCTCAGTGGCGGAAAGCAAAGCATTATGTTGTTTGGTGTTAAAGTAACTGGAAGGCTGCTTGTGGTGGCATTTCACGAGGCATGTCAATCATTTGAAATTGCACGCAGGAAATGTCAGCAAAAGGTTTGCAGATGATACACAAATTTACCGTGTGGTTGCCAGTCAGGAGGAAGGCAGGCAGGCATTGATAGAGGGATTACGTGGGCGGAAAATTTACTGAGTGGTTGTCAGTCAGGAGGAAGGCAGGAAGGTGCTGATGGAGGAGTTATGTGGGCAGAAAACTGGCAAATAGAATAGAGGACATAGAAGAGGACATTACGGTAACAGGCCATTCGGCCCACAATGTTGTGCTGAACCAGCTAAAAAGCAAATCCAAAACATTTGAACACTAATCCCTCCGACCTAAACCATGTCCATATCTCTCCATCTTCCTTACATCTATGTTCCTATCCAAACACCTCTAATGTATTTTCCTCTACCACCATATCAGGCAGTGCATTCCAGGCATCCACCACTCTCTGAGTAATAAACTTACCCCTCACATCCCCCTTGAACCTACCCCCTCTCACCTTCAATACATGCGCTCTGGTATTAGACATTTCAACCCTGGGAAACAGATACTCTCTGCCTCTCATAATCTTATAAATCTCTGTCAGTTCTCCCCAGAGTCTCCACCGCTCCACAGAAAATGACCGAAGTTTATCCAGCCTCTCATGATAGCCCTCTAAACCAGGCAGCATCCTGGTAAACCTCTTCTGCACCCTCTCCAAAGCCTCAACTTCCTTCCCTGAGCGGGGCAATCAGAACTGTACGCAATATTCCAGATGTGGCCGAACCAGAGTTTTATAAAGTTGCAACATAACCTCCTGAATTTTGAACTCAGTACCTCGACTAATAAAAGCAAACATTCCGTAAGCTTTTTTAACCACCTTATTGACCTGTGTAGTCACTTTCAAGGAGCGAAGAAGTTTGATTCCAAGATCTCTCTGCTCAGCAGCACTGCTAAGGACCTGACCCTTAACCTACCGACGGTCAAATGGAATTCAGTCATGAGAGATTTTGAGGGGGGAATATTCGCTTGGATGTGGACGATGTGGGTGAATTCTTTGTTGAGTCCTCAACATTAGTATTTACCAAGGAGAAGGATGTGCAGGATAGGGAGTTCTGTACTGAGACTATTAATCTGCTTTAAAAAAAATATTCAATTACGGGATGTGGGTGTCACCAGCTAAGCCAGCATTTATTGCTGATGTAATGGAATACATTACCACTCTGGTGGTGATGAGCTGTCTTCTTGAACCGCAGCAGTCCCTGAGGTGTAGGTACACCCACTGTGCTGTTAGGGAGGGAATTCCATGATTCTGACCCAGTGACAATGAAGGAATGGCAATATATTTCCAAGTCAGGATGGTGGGTGACTTGGAGGGGGATTTCCAAGTGGTGGTGTTCCAAGGTATCTGCTGTTCTCGTCCTTCTAGATGCTAATAATCGTGGGTCTGGAAGGTATTACCTTAGGAACATTGGTGTGTTGCTGCAGTGCATCTTGTAGATAGTACACTCTGCTGCAACTGTTTGTTGGTGGTGGGGGGATTGGATGCCTGTGGAAGGGGGTACCATTCAAGTGGGCTGCCTCGTACTGGATGGTGTCGAGCTTCTCGAGTGTCAATGGAGCTGCACACATCCAGGCGAGTGGCGAGTATTCCATTACACTCCTGACCTGAGCCTTGTAGATGATGGACAGGCTTTGGGGAATCAGGAAGTGAGTTGCATGCCACAGGATTCTTAGCCTTTGACCTGCTCTAGTCGCCACAATGTTTATATGGCTAAACCAGTTCAGTTTCCTGTCAATGGGAACCCCAGGATGTTGATCTGGGGCAATGTTGGGCCATTTTGGAGTAAAAGAGGAGATAGTATTGAGCATCTTAAAGAGCATTAAGGTAGATCAGTCCCCAGGGCCTGATGGGATATATGTCAGATTGTTGAGAGAAGTAAGTGAAGGGACTGCTGGGCCTTTGACCCATTTCTTTGAGTCCTCTCTAGTCACAACTGAGGTCCAAATGACTGGTGAGCAGCTAATGTTGGTCCAATATTTAAGAGAGGAACTAGTGCTAATCCTGATAACTATACACCAGTGAGTCACACATCAGTGGTAGGGAAGTTAAGGAGAGGACATGAGCAGATAGAAAACCATGACCTAATTAGGGAGCAACACACACAAAATGCTGGAGGAACTCAGTAGGCCAGGCAGCATCAATGGAAAAGAGTACAGTCAACATTTCGGGCTAAAAACAAAACATCAACTGTACTTTTTTCCGCAGATGTTGCCTGGCCTACTGAGTTCCTCTAGCATTTTGTGTGTGTTGCTCGGATTTCCAGCATCTGCAGATTTTCTCTTGCTTGTGACCTAATTAGGGAGAGTCAGCATTGCTTTGCGTGGGATAAATCGTATCTTACTAACTTGATTGAGTTTTTTGATGTGGTGATGAGGGTGACTGATGAACGTAGAACTGTGGATATTATTTACATACATTTTAGTAAGGAATTTGACAAAGGCCCTCTTGAGAAGTTCATTCAGAAGATTAAGATGCATCGGAAACTTGGTGAATTGGCTGTTTGGATTCAGAGACAACTTACTCATAGAAAACAGAGGGTTGTAGTTAAAGGGACAATCTAGTTGGAATTCTTGTCAAGGATATTCACTGTCCAGGGTCTGGGAGGCTTTTTCTCCCAAGCTTAACTTTCTAACACAGCTTCTAACTCTTCCAGGGTTCAAAGAATTGTTTCTGAGTAAGTTAAACTCCCAACTAATATTCCTTGCTCAGCCTTCAGTTCTTAATGTAAATTGCAAGCAATAATCGGACGGAAGTTAAAAGACCAGCTTTGCAAACAAGCAGCACTGTCTACAGAGCACAGACTGCTGGCTCACAGCATCAAGAGATGCAGTGTAAGACAATACGCTGATGTTAATTGGGCCTACATAACAGCAGACAACACGGGCAAAGTTATTTAGTTCAAGGAAGCTTGCAGACCAGACTGATGCACTATGTTACTTGGAGCATCAAATAGCTGATCCATCTATAATTGAGAGATTTGTGTACTCAGAGAGTCAGCGTTCACACCACTAATTTTAGGTGTCTGGGATCTCTGTTTCCAGAGCATTTAGATCATTAGTATGATCTGACTGACTTTTCAGCCACCAGCAAAGATATCTAAAAAATATCACATGCATGTGAAGTCACCAAGTAGTGAAAAAGTAATATAAATGTTTGAGAGCAATCAGGCTTGTTAGGAATGGTCAAGCAATGATAAGAAGAATGACAGAAAGTCAAGGTAACTAGAATCCATGCCTCTGCCTTCAGTTTTTGCAACAGACAGTTTGTTTGTCTACAACTTGTTGACATGCCTTGTTAGTTTATAGGAATTGTAACTATGTTTTGGAAATCCTTTGTGTTTTAGAAATCATTTGCAATTTGAAAATCTTTTTTAAGATATAAATCCTCTGAGAGTGTTAAATGTGTTTTAAGAAATTTCACTAAATTTAAATATAAATATCACTAAAAATAAATGTACTGTGTTTAATCTACTTTGCTAGCTGGAAGTATCTCCTCCTGTAGGGAGTGGGGACCTACCACTCAATTAGTGGGCATTGGGAGGTAATCTCGCTGTGGAGGATAAACAGACAACTGATCTAACCTTAGAAGAGTAGATGACTAGAGTATAACCTCCCTTCAGTGAGGGTGCCTGTAGCTATCCATATCAGATAGGCTTAAGATCTTCGTCTGAGTACAGAACTTCGTGGACAGTAACTCCAATGCCATTACGTCACCTTAGTGTGCTTCTGCAGGGATCTGCACTGGGACCTCCGCTGCTTGTGGTGTACATAAATGACCTGGATGAAAATGTAGATGAATGGGTTTGTAAGTTTGCAGATGATAAGAAGTGGTGGTGTTATGGATAGTGTAGAAGACTGGGAGAGAATACAGCAGAATGTAAATCGTTTGCAGATATGGGAGGAGAAATGGCAGATGGAATTTAACCCATACAAAATGCAGCGTATTGCTTTGGAATCCCAGCATCTGCAGATTTTCTTGTGTTTGGAATTCCATTCAGCTACATTGCATCTTGTCAAGGGAAAGACCCTAAACAGTGTGATGAGCAGAAGATCCCTGAAAGTAGCTACATAGGTTGATAGGCTCATTAAGAAGGCAGATGGCATGCTCCTCTGTGTTAATCGAGGCATTGAGTTCAAAGTCAGGAAGTTATGCTGCAACTTTATCAAACTCTAATTAGACCACATCCAGAATATTGCATACAGATCTGGTAGCCTCATAATGTGAAGGATGTTGAGGCTTTGGAGAGGGTGCAGAAGATGTTTACCAGGATGCTGCCTGGTTTCGAGAGCATGTGCTATCATGAGAGGCTGGACAAGCTTTGGTTGTTTTCTCTACAGCAGCGGAGGCTGAAGGGAGATCTGATAGAGGTTTATGAGATTATGAGAGGCCTAGATATATTAGGCAGACAATATCTTTTTCCCAGGTTTAAAATGCCTAGTACCAGAGAGCATGAATTTAAAGTGAGAGGGGGTCATTTCAAAGGAGATTGGTGGGAGTCTGGCATGCATGGAGTGGTGGTAGAGACTTTGAAGAGATGTTTAGATGGGTACATGAATGTGAGAAACATGGAAACATATGGACATTGTGTAAGCAGATGGGATTATTTTAGTTGGCCATTTGCTTACTAAGTTAATTGGCTCGGTATAACATTGTGGGTTGAAGGACTTTTTCCTGTGTTGTACCGTTCGAAGTTTGACGTTCTACTACATTTGGAGAGGTAAACAAAGGAAGGGATACACAATAAATGATAGATAACTAAAAATATATACAGAGGAATGAAAAGACCATTAGTTAGTAAAGTGATCAATAAAATACTATTTCATTCATTGTGGACTATCCGTGCCTCTCTTTGTAACCGGTCTGGACCCAAGGGGCCAACTAGACTGATTCATTTATTGAGGTAAGGAATGTGTGGCTATGCTTTTACAATACAAAGCCAGGTATCAGCTTGCCACAATACAAGAATTATATGATAACACTGGAGAGTTCAGCAGGGAATTCTGAGGATGTGGAATAATATTTAGTCATCAAGGGAGGATTAACCAGACTGAGTTCTCTTTTAGTTCTAAAACAGGGAAAAGGATTTAATCGGGCCAAATTCCAGAGTTCTGGATAGACTGATTAGGAAGAACCAATTTCCCTTAAGGATAGGTCCATATATTTAAGATTACATGTAAAAAAAAAGAAGGCAGTGGTTTCATTTGATTTTATTTTTGTTGTATTTAGAGGTACAGTTTGGAGTAGGCCCTTCTGGCCCTTTGAGTCATACTACCCCAGCAAACCCCACAGCACTGACTAACAGCCTAATCTTGGGACAAATTTACAATGACCAGTTAACCCACCCAGTACATCTTTGGGCTGTAGGAGGAAACCAGAGCACCAGGGGGAAACTCACATATTCCACGGGGAGGACATAGTTGAGTATAAACACTTCACTGAAGGTGGGGGCGGGGGGTGAGGGATCTAAGTCAGTCTGAAAAAGATCCCCGACAACCGCTTGTTTTTTTACAGTCCAATGGGAAGAACATGAGGGTTGGAGGTTAGGGCTGATTAAGCCCGCTCTGGCTGATGGGCCTACAATGGGGCAAAGGCGCACATCTATGAATTTTGAATTCATTCTGTAATACTTCCACCATATCTGCTGAAGAATGAGAACTCACAGACCTGCTGCCAGGAAGCATCCAGAACATTAACCCATTTTGCGAGTGATTTCCTCCATTTTTAATATATTTTTGGATCTCCTAGTCGGATTCCAGGGCTATATGCAGCACTTATTTTGCATACCAGATTGGGGTGAAATCTAGCTTATTTTACAGTCATAGAGCCATACCGCATGGAAGCAGGCCATTCTGCCCAAATAGTCTATGCCGACTAAAATGCACTATCCATGCTAGTCCCATTTGGCCCCTAACCTTCTAAACATTTCCTATCCATATACCTGTCCAACAATCTTTTAAATGCAGGTCTTTCTGCCTTAACCTCTTCTCTGGCAGCTCATTCCACACACAAACCACCCTTTACATAAAAATTTTGTCCCTCAGTTTTTTTAAATCTCTGGCCTCTCAACTTAAACCTTGGTGTTCACCTGGCGGAGAATCTCATCTGGTCCCTCAACACCAGCTCCATGGCAAAGAAAGCCCAGCAGCGTCTCTACTTTCTGCGAAGGCTGAGGAAAGTCCATTTTCCACCCTCCATCCTCATCACATTCTACAGGGGTTGTATTGAGAGCATCCTGAGCAGCTGCATCACTGCCTGGTTCGGAAATTGTACCATCTTGGATTGCAAGACCCTGCAGGGGATAGTGAGGTCAGCTGAGAAGATCATCGGGGTCTCTCTCTTCCTGTCATTACGGACATTTACACTACACGCTGCATCTGCAAAGCAAACAGCATTATGAAGGACCCCACGCACCCCTCATACAAACTCTTCTCCCTCCTGCCATCTGGGAAAAGGCACTGAAGCATTTGAGCTCTCACGACCAGACTATGTAACAATGTAACTATGATTCCCCCAAGCTATCAGACTCCTCAATACCCAGAGCCCGGACTGACACCTTACTGCCCTATTGTCCTGTTTATTATTTATTGTAATGTCTGCACTGTTTTGTGCACTTTATGCAGTCCTGGGTAGGTCTGTAGTCTAGTCCTGTTTTTTTTTCTGTGTTGTTTTTTATGTAGTTCAGTCTAATTTTTGTATTGTGTCATATAACACCATGGTCCTGAGAAAACGTTGTCTCATTTTTACTTTGTACTGTACCAGCAGTTACGGTCGAAATGACAATAAAAGGTGACTTGACTTGACTTGACCATGTTCTTTGGTTCTTGATTCACCAACGCTGGGAAGTGACTGAGACATTCACCGTACCTGTACCCTCAATATATCCGATACCCTTCTATAAGATCACCTCTTGGTCTCCAACATGCTGAGGAATAAAGTAAGGGCTCATCAAACCTCTCTGTATAATTCAGTTTAGTTCCTCAAGTCCTGGCAACATCCTTGTAAATCTTTTTTTTTTAATATTCTTTCTAGTCTAATAACACCTTTATTACAATAGGGTGACCAAAACTGAACTTAATATGCCAAGGGTAGTGCCACTAGTATTTTGTACAACCACACTTTAAACCATCAACTTTGATACTCAGTGCCCTGACCGATTAAGATCAGCGTACCAAAAGCTTTCTTCCCTATAACTCCACTTTAGATAAGGATATTATTACACTTTTATGGCATATTGTACCTTCAAATTCTAAGCGCATTTCCTGCAGGACAACAGTGGCTACACTCAGTTGTTAAGTACTCTTTGGTATATTGAAGTGAAATAACCGCGGGATTCTTCTTTTATTTAGTAAATGAATAAGACTGGATTGTGATACCCTAATTATCACAGGCTTTGAGGGCAGGTGTTTCAGATTTGCACATCTTTGATTGTTCTTACCTCTACTCCTTCAAACTTACTACAGTAATCCCAGTTTCCTGGGTGTTTCCTTACCAAAAGTCAATTGAACTGTGAAGCTAAAATGAGTATACTGTACGGTAGGTACCAATTTTCCACTTTAGGATACCAAGGCCAATTAAAACATTCCTAAGTGTGTTCAGTGTTTGAATCTGAGAGTTGCTGCATTTTAGTGGTCAGAATTTTGGGAATCTCTCTTTCAGTCACTTCTAGCAAAATGGGAATCTGGAATACTTTCATTCAGAGGCAGTGTGCATGGGTATCATTCCTATCAGCCTGATTCAATGAAAAGGCCCAATGTATAGGTTGAACAAATCAACTAATTGAAAACAAGAAACAGGAGTGAAAACAGGTTGAGTTAATGGACCCAAACCTTCCAATAGCAACCTGTGAAAACAATAATGAAAGCTGTGAAGGCACATATCAGTGCCAACAACAACCATTTTTATTTAAGAAACCCTAAGCCCAACTACATTTGAGCCATAATTCATTACCTAGTGCTTTCCTTTTTGTTCATAACTTCTAGCTCAATTTCCAGTCACAGTTCCAATATGAGCCAGCCAGATCAGAGTCTTCTTTCACATTTGAAATACTTGCTGCTTGCTTCGAGCATCCTCCCATTCCTTAAATTTACAAAACTATACCTTTACTATAATTTTCATAAAAACATATTCATGCCATTTGCTCGAAAAGTGCGAGGGCAAATAAATTAAGCTAAGTGGAGCTCGAAGGAATATAACGCAAAAAAGATTCACTCCTTGTTCATTCCTTTCTGCATTTATATTAAAAAGCAGACAGCTGGAGGAAATCAGTAGCATAAAACCAGTTGGAGAGTCTTCAACCAAAACGTTGCCTCTCCATTTCCTTCCACTGATGCTGCCCAGCCTGTAGAGTTCTTCCAGGAGTTTGTTATTTGCTCTAGCTTCCAGAACCAGCTGTCTCTTGTGTCTTGGCTTGCATTTACATTAAATTTCTTCTCAATTAAGTGAAGAGTCATGATCTCTGAAGCTTGCCATGGAGTGTTGAGCTTCCACGGTTTGTGAGCATCTAGATTTACTAATCGTTTTCTTAAGGTAATCCCCTGGTTCATATTTTTTACTGTTATGCTGTATGTATTTCATTACAGCAGTTCTGTACGAACTGCTTGTTTTCTGCTTGTTTGGGTTACTGTTGAAGACAAGAGAGAGGAGAAATATCTGCCATTCAATTCGGATGGTCAATTAAGGAGAGGTTTCTCCGGTAAAGGACACTAAGGTTGGGCTTGGAGCTTTTGTTCGGTGGGAGATGAAGAGAGGAGATGCTGAGGAGAACCAGTTGTAGCGTACGATGTGGTGGGAGACCTGTTTGTTCTGGATGGATTGCGAGTGGTGTTTGGAAGGTACTGCGTGCTTTCACGATGACCGAGGGCCCAGTGCGTGAGTGACAGAGAAGTTCAAGATGAGCTCCAACATGTGCACGTTTGACTGTTTGATTAGAATGGGCCCTTTTCTTTTTGTTATTCCTTTGTTAAGATTCATAAATATAATTCTGTTAATTGTATGCAGTGTACTGGCTGTTATTTTGTGGTACTGTCTTGTGACAGGGTAACAAGTCATGCAGCATCCACACAAACAGGGGGCTTGGGGTGGGCTTGTGCCTCAATCTCACAAGTTTGGCAGGACTGGAGATTGTCTTCCCTAGACTCACGCAGCCGAAGAAACCAGGGTGTTTCATTAACTAGAGTCGTTAAACCCTTGTGCTTAGTTCTGTCAAGTTAATTGTGACCGGCACATGTTCCTCGCATTCGATGATTATTTGAAGAGGACTCTCGTTCAGAGCCTTAGCGGATTTAGTCATTGTGCTGGAGTGCCTCATGGTGCCACTTTCAATCCTCCAACGCTAGAGTCTAACCTCCTCTGTCTAACCTCTTCTTTCCCTCTCCTCCTGGGTTGAGTCATGAGCCTGCTGTCCATAGCTTCCAGGTGCCAGTGTCCTCCATGACAGACAAAGCCTGCCATTCCTGCAGGAGAACACCGAGGCATTCTTCAGTGTGAACTCTTAAGATGCGACCCTTCCTCAGTGAGATTAGTGGTGACTGTATCCAGCTCTGTTTTGTCACATTAGCCTGCCGCTCCAGAGCTTGGAAAATGCCAGCCTGTATTACGTGCCTGCTTGCATTCTCACCACAGATGCCACCCAGCCTGTTCAATGTGCATTTTATGTTTTAATTCCTATGTGCAGCATTCATGACGTTTTGCTTTTGGAACATTAATGCTCACGGCTGGGGACTAGGCAAGTCCATGGTGTATGACGACCCCAGAGGTGAGTAGTTTAGCTTCTCCCCCTCAGTGTGATGGGGCTGTTGTAAGTCGGCTCCGTTCAGTCACATCCACTCGATCTTCAGACATGTGGTTGGTGGGGGAGGGGGAAGGATGCCGTTCCAATGTTGGAGGGTGGGCGGGGCAGTCAGGGGAATGCTCTCATCAAAATGCCCCTGGACCCAGCTGGGGTGCCTCTTCACAGGCCAGAGATGTGTACCCTCAAAGAACAGAAAGTCTACAGATGCTGGAAATCTGAGGAACACACACAAAATGCTGGAGGAACGCAGCAGGCCAGGCGGCATCTGTGGAAAAGAGTACAGCTGAGGTTTCAGCACTATTTTCCGTAAGTGCTGTCTGGCCTGCTGTGTTCCTCCAGTATTTTGTGTATGTTGCTGAGCTGGGGACCCTCTCCGATGCTGCCTTGTGTTTGCAGTGCGTACCCCTGCAGAAAGTGTGTGAGATACCCCAGCTCGTCCTTAACCAGAGGGCACTGCAGTAGCAGGAAGGCAGCATTGACATAGTAAACGGGAAGTTCAAATTCTTACTTTTCCATCTATTTATTTTTCCTATCTCTCTGTCCCTCCCCAGTCTCTGTCCCCAATTCTCTTCTTCCCCTATCTGGTCCGGTCTGTCCATCAGCTCTCCCTCTACCTATCACCTACCAGCCCCTGCTTCACACCTCCCTCTCATTGCATTATATTGACTATCCTCCCTCCAAACCCTCAATCTCAACGAATGGTCTCGACCTGAAACGTCGTCCATTCCTTTCCCTGCTACAGATTCTGCCTGACATACCGTGTTCCTCCAACAGGTTCCTTTTTAAACCGCAGTGCCAATGATTCCAATATTTGCGGATCTTAGTGGCAACTCTCCGTTGAACACACATTCCTGAGCTACTGAGTTTTTCAGGATGAAAAGCAACCACATTGTTTCAGACATTCAATGAAATGCTGACGGACTCTCTCACACACTTGTCATTTGTAATCAATGCACAGTTGAATCTTTTTAATGTAAGATTGCTGCTTTTGTTTATATATTTTCTATTAAAACAAATAAAAATAATTCCCATCAGCATTCAGCTTCTGTTTGATAAGGCACACTAAAATAAAGAACTGTGTAAAAACTCAGCCAATATTACAGCACAGAGAGGGCTGAAAAGCAGAATATGCATCCAAAATGTTTATTCAAACGAAGGAAGGTTCAGAAATGGGTTGTGGTTTTCTAAATGGGATTTAAGTACAGTTTTGTTTCCACAAAACATGAAATTGTTGTCAACATATCATAAATGAGGTTTAGCGACCAAGGGCAGTGAGGGTTGATTAAACGGAGTGAAACCTTGAACAGAGTTGTGTCCAGTTTTCAGCAGAGGACACTTCCTGGGCTGAATTGAGTTAACTGGTGGTCTAGCTTCATCTTCCATCAATCACATCCCACACAAACCACCCTTAACATGAGGAACAAAGAAAGCAGTGAATGATTCTTAAAGCTGCTAATTTCACTGAGAGAACAAATATAATTGTAAAATATAACGACAAACAGATGGAAATGGAATGCCGTGTGAATGCTTCCTTAGTTTGGGAAGAAAGCTTTCGCAAAGAGCTTTTTGAAACAACTGATTGTTGCCAGTTGTCAGAATTGTAAAAATATTGATCTGATAAAAGAATATCCCTACCCTTGACCCATTCTGATCGAGATGTCCCAAAGTTAAATATTGCCACAAGTAAAAGTTTCTACCTATATTACCCATCATCTGAATCTGCTGATAACCTGGTTGTCCAGGAAGGAACACTGCAATTGGGCAATGTCATGTTCTTTTAAGACATTGTTTATGTAGGGTTGAGATTTAAAATGGGGGAAAATTTTAAAAAAACTAAAGTCTTGATATTGATTACTGGTAATTACAATGAACACATGGGTTTTATTTTTCTGTACAATCTGAAATGATTAATTGTACAACAACCAGAAGCAAAAGTAATAGGACTGAGCAGAATGAACCTGCATTTATGACATAATTATCATACTTCTGTAATCGATTTGAGGACACGATTAAGGACAGATAAGTGGGAAGCAGTGGATGTGATGCATTCAGATTTTTGCAAGGGCTTTGATAAAGCCTCACATAGAAGGTTAGATTTAGATGGAATACATGGATAGAGTTTTGATTATGAGACAGAAAGAAGGGTGGGAATAAATAGATCTTTAACAGGTCGACAGGTTGCAGCTGGTGGAGTACAGCAGGGGTCAGTGCTTGGGCCCCGGTCTTCATGATTTCTGAGAACAATTCATCTGAAAGGACCTAGTGTTACATTTCCAAGACAGTGGATGATACAAAACTGGGTGGAATTCTGAGTACAAAGGGAGATTTAAGGTGGCTTCAGGGAACTAAAGACAAGGTGAATGAGCAGGAGAATGACAGATCACAATCTAATGCGGAAAAGTTGAATTTATCTGTGTTTGTGCACAAAACAGGAAAGCTCTGGGGTTTGTAAGTTGTTTTGGAGAAATTTGTCGTGTAATGACAACCTTTCCCTTGAAGTCTGCAAAACAAGTGCTGATCGTTGACCGCAGGAGGGCGACAGTCAACTTGCTTCTTCCTATATCAACGGTACTGAGGTTGAGAAAGTTGAGAGCTTCAAGGTCCCAAGAGGGAACTTCACCAATAGTCTACCCATGGTGATGTCACGGCCAAGAAAGCGAATTACTGAGGAGGCTGAAGAAGTTTGGCATGTTCCATCGCCCCTTACCAATCTTTAATGATGCACCATGGAAGCCATGCTATTTGAATGCAGAAAGGCTTCATCTGGCAACTACTCTGCACACGATCACGGGAAACTGCAGAGAGCTGTTGATACAGTTCAGCACATCAGAGAAACCAATCTTCCCTCTGTGCACTATGTCTATACTTCTCACTAAAGTAGCCAGCTTTATCAGAAGCTTCATGCTACCTCATGTAGTCTCTCTTCTCCCCTTTATCTGGCAGAAGGTACTATCCTGCTTTTATCAGATTCTTGAATGGACCTCTTGTACAACAAGATAGACTCTTGACCTCACAATCAACCTTGTTATGAACTTGGCCTCATTTATTCCCTGCAGTGCAATTTCTCTGTAGTTTTTACACTTTTTTCTGCACTGTACTGTTTGCTCTGCATCAATACACCATGCAATAACGTGATCTGTACGAACAGCATCGAGACAAGCTGTCCGCAGAGTCTCGGCACATGTGAAAATAATAATCAACCAGTCCGTGTTTAATTTCAAAGGGTCTTTCGAAACCAGCCTGCAGGCACAGCAACAACGAGGAAAACAAAAGGAGTTTCAATTCATTACGAGAGGGGTTGAGAACAGGATGAAGGATAACTTATTGCAATTATAAAGGGCCTTGGTGAGGTGGCACCTGGAGCACTGTGTGCAGTTTTTGACTTCTTTCTTATAAAGTTCTTAAGATTGGTTCCTTAAGGCTGTCATAGCCGGGGGAGGTAGTGGGGATTAACTCCCACTACCTTTTAAGTTCTCCCAATGGCCTGCATCTCAAATAGCCTTTGATAACCAAGTCCCTCTCCGGGCCTTCACATGTGGCTTAGCTGCTAAGCCGAGCGGAACCGTTCTAACCAATGCAGGGCCTCACTTTTAAAGTATATATGTATATATGTCAGAGAGGGAGAGCACACTGAAGGTTCCTTGACTGGTTCCAGCAAAAGTGAGTTCACTGTGATCGAGTAGGGTGAATGGGCCTGCATCCTAATGAGTGTGGGGGGAGAAAAGTGAGAGGAGATCTCATTGAAGGCTGAGGGATCTTCTTGGGGCTCAGCAGGTTGCTTCACCTGACTGAGGAACCCAGAACCTTCACAGAATGTGCGGTAGCCCATCTGGGAAGGAAGTGAAGAGAAATTGTTTGCCGCAGGGGGTGGTGAATGTTTGATGTTCTTAACTGGCAGTGCTGTGGAGTTTCTAATTTAGAACAGAAACTGGCAGACCTTCAGATATTAGGTGAATCGAGGAACGTGGGATAGGTGGTTCCGAGGGGGAGGGTGAGCCATGATGGGGAAGCAGGATCCAAGTGATTCTTGCTCCGATTTCGTATCTGATCTACAAAATGTCTTGCACTTTCAAATGGCCTCTGTGTGAGATAACAGGACAACAAAGCTATACCCAAAGCATTATGGAAGGTAAAGCAGATCCTTAACAATAAGAGCAGAAAAGCACTTAACGGGCTAGTTAGCATCTGTGGAGGAAAATGGACTTCCGAGGTTTTGGGTCAAGACACTTTATCTAGACTGAAAGAATACAGGTGAGATGATCAGTTTGCAGAGGGAAGGGGAGGAATGGGGCAAGAGATGGTCCAGGAGAGGAAAGATTGATCGGTAGACAGCGCCAAGTTTGGTCCAGAGAAACCGCATCTCCTGTTCCACCTCAACAGTGAACAACTGCATGACATGAACATTGGATTCTGCAATTTCAGGTAATCTACTCCTGCTCTTTGCCTTTTCAATTTCCTTCTGATTTTCTTAGGCCATCTTACTCTCGTCTTTCTTCACAAACTCTTCCTCCAGTTCCCTGTCTCCTAGTTTCTTTCTTCCCCCTCCCCATCCACATCATCTGCCCACCAGCCGCACATTCCTCCCACTTGGTTCCCCTCCCCACCTCCACAGCTCCACTGCTCCTATCTGCCCTCCCTACCTCCGTTATTTGGCTCTATGTTTCAACTTCTTATCCTTTTAGATTCCACCGTCTGCAGCATTTTGTTCCCCCCCCCCCTCCACCTATCACTTCCCACTTCTCAGCCTCTGCTGGTAACTCTGCCCTCCCCACCACATGACTCCATCTGCCAATCACCCCTTCTCAGCAAGATCCACCTACCACATGCCACCTGGATGATTGTCTTTGCGCAGAGGGAGGGTTTTGCTGTAGACAGCCACAGCTGAGGGGATGTGAAGGGTCAGGAGAGAAACTGCAGGATTTGGGACAGAGTGGTGTAGGTGAGGAAGTGGACAGGGAATGGGGGATGATGAAGGTGTGGAAGGACTGGACTGCTGAAGGTGGTTAGGGTTGTTGGGGTGAAAGGGGCTGTACGCCAGTGGGATGATCATTGAGCGAGTTTGGTGAGATAAACAGGAGGAGGACAGGACAAGGCACAGATTAGTGGTATGACGGCTGCGAGTGGGGTCAAGGGCATTGATAAAGAGTGAGGTCCAGAGTGATCAAAGGAAAAGGATACTTAGAGATGTAGAAAGATACTTCAGACTCCTTTGTAGTGGCCCAGGTAGATTCCAGACCCCTTCAAACATCGCACGTGATTTGGCTAAGCCCTGCTGCAGTGTTCAAGGTCTGTGCTGTTCTCAGAACAGTTTAGCACAGCTGACAGGAAAGCGAACTTCATGAGCAGCTCGATGTCACTGTGGGTGCTCAATGTGGAGCCATACGAAGGAGCCACGCCAAAACTCTGCTTCAGACACTTAAAGCATGGACAGGAAAAATTCAGAGGAATCTGGGTCGATCACAGGCCGATGGGGCTAGCATCTTAGCATGAACGAGTTGGGCCAAAGGGCCTGATTCTTAGCCGCATTGCTCTATGACTATCCATACCATCCATATCCATACCATACTGAATAGCCAACTGCACCATGGCAACTGGGCTCATGCCAGGAAATAAACAAACTCATTACTTCACTACAACACAATTTTATGGCCTGTCATTTCACTCTCTAATAAATACCTACAAGTATTGAAGAATGAGCAATACTGTGTAATTTTTCCTTTTACACTCTTTTTACACAACACATTTATTTTACTAGCTTATCGCAACTACTTAAATCTACAGGGATATGTCATAAGAATGTGACAAGTATTCATTTGCTAATATCACCACCAGTAGTCCACTTCTGCGCTACATAATCTTGTTGTCACATAGTGGGTATGGCAATGCAAAACACCCGCTGATTAATCCTACAAAGGGCTATATTTACCTTCTTCTGTCACTTAATCTTCCCTGGTTAGTTTCTGAGATCAGCAAAGACAGGATTATCAGAAGCAAAATCCCTCCCAGTGCAAGTCCCCACTTGTAAACACCCCATAAATTATGGGTTAGAAAAATGTTGTTGTCTGCTAGCTTTCGTGACATCTGCCTGTTTCACTCATAATGTGACATGAAAATGGAGCACCTAGGGAGAAGCTTCACACTCCACACAGGTAGCGCTGGAGTTCAAGATGGAATCTAGGTCAGTGGGGCTGTGTGGTGGTGGCTCTACTCTCTGCACCATTGTACTGACTGACTGAGAGCCAAGTTCAAAGGGAAAGCAGAATATCACACGGGAAAAAAAAACGATGTTCCTGAAATAGAATGAACCATAACCATGCTCAGTTACTGAAGCCTGAGCCTTTGAAACTTACTATCAGCTTTCCAGTATTCTGATATTGTCACTTCAATTCACAATTCATTATGTAAGGTGGCGAGCTTTGTATATATTGAACAATCTCCCATGTCAAAAGCTGTGTTGTTATCGTCAACAAAGTACTGATGGCAGTAATGTATTTGATCAGTGCCAACTCCCAGGAGCAGCAAAGTGAAGTTGCCCAGATAATCTGACTTTCTTGATGTGTCTTGTTCATTAGTCAGATGACCAGAACCTCAGGCATCCATAACTATTGACTGAAAATGTGAATGGTGCCTGGAAAGCAACTTTCAGTGGGTGAAAGCAGTAGGCGGACAAACAGGACTTAAAGCAAATTTCAGTGGGTGATAGCTCGTTCTGATGCATGGTCGTGACCCGAAGCAGTGACCACCTCCTTACCTCCGCCGATGCAGCTGAGATGAATTTTGTTTGAACCGGCCCACAGCTGCTAAACTCCTAGGCAGACAGACCTCTCGAAAGACTGACTGACTTTTATGTGATCAGAGTTCATGGGAAGCATTCATTCAATTGGAGATGCCCATGTCTAGGGGATAAGGGTTGTCCAAAGTGTGTGGAGATTGTGGAGGACAAGGGTCAGCCTGGACAATGACATGGTCAGGACTGGAGTCCAGTTTCCTTCTCTTTAAGTGGCCCCTTAGGATGGAGGCTGGCTGATGCACCATCAATAACTCACACTGAGACGTAAGGCGAGATATCGGCTTTTATTGACTGGAAAAGGAACCAGGAGTGAATGTCTATCATACAATGTCTTGGATACTGAGGCCGAGCGTCAGGCCTCAGATCTCCTTTATACAGGGGCCTGTGGGAGGAGCCACAGGAGCAGTCAGCAGGGGGCGTGTCCCGACAGGCACATAGTTCACCACATTCCCATGGGCCTGCTTTAACTCCAGTCTAGTGGGTTCCAAACTGATCCATGGAAGTCACATATTTTACTAAGGCAAAGGACAAGATGTTTCTAAGATGCTGCATTCTGATCACAGCTTACATTAGGCTTTAATGCACCTCTGCTTCATGTACTCCGGATTCCGAGTGTTAACCCAAAATTTCCTGTCCTCAGTTTGAGTTATCATAGGTCATGGATTTCCAGAAGTCAGTGGGGTAATTCTCCAACACCTTTCTACGTAAATGGTGTTAAGCTTGAGAGGGTTGAGAGCTTCAGGTTCTGAGGGGTGAACATCACCAATACTCTTTCCTGGTCTAACCATGTAGACGCCGAGCCCAAGAAAGCTCACCAACATCTCTACTTCCTCAGGAGGCTAAAGAAATTTGGCGTGTCTCCGTCAACCCTGGTCAGTTTTTATCAATACCTTTGAAAATATCCTGTACCTGAATGCATGATGGCTTGGCATGGAAACAGCTCCATATGCGACAGCAAGAAACTGCAGAGGCTTGTGAACACAGATCAGCACAGCACAGCAACGAACATCCCCTCCATAGACCTTGTCTATACTCTTTGCTGCCATAGCAAAGCAGTCAGCATAATCGAAGAACCCCACCCACCCCAGACATTCTCTTTTCTCCCCTGTCCCATCAGTCAGAAGATGCAAAACCCTGAAAACATGTACCACCAGGCTCAAGGTCAGACTATTAAATGGTTCCTTTGAGTAATAGATGGACTCATGACCTCACAGTATAGCTTGTTATTATCTTGCATCTTACCACTTAGCTGCACTGCACTTTCTCAGTAACTGTTACACTTCATACTGCATCCTGTTATTGTTTTTACCTTGTTCTACCTCAATACTATGTGTAGTGGTTTGATCTGCATGACAACATACAAGACAACCTTGGCAACATGTGACAATATAAACCAATTCCAATTTCAATTCTAATTTTACTGCATTCTTATCAACGACGCTCCACCAATATACTGCACTTTCCTCTGTGCATCTTGTACTCCCTTCCTGTGGAGCAGCTCACATTGGGGTATCTCCTTAGAGTGTGCGTATGCTCATGATGTGGTGTGACCAACAGAAGCCATTGACTAACCAGAGCAATACACACAAAGTGCTGGGGGAACTCAGCAGGCCAGGCAGCATTTATGGAAAGGAGTAGTGTTGGCGTTTCGGGTGGAGACTTCTGATGAATTGTCTTGACACCAAAAACAATAGAACACTACAGCACAGTACAGGCCCTTCAGCCCTCCATGTTGTGCCGACCAATATATTTCTTAAAATAAAGTACTAAACCCACACTACCCCATAACCCTCCATTTTTCTTTCATCCATGTGCCTGTCCAAGAGGTTCTTAAATACCCCTAATGTTTTAGCCTCCACCACCATACCTGGCAAGTCAATCCAGGCACTCACAACCCTCTGTGTAAAAAAACTTACCCCTGATGTCTCCTCTAAACATCCCTCCTTTAATTTTGTACATATGCCCTCTGGTGTTTGCTGTTGGTGCCCTGGGAAACAGGTACTGACTATCCACCCTATCTATGCCTCTCATAATCTTGTAGACCTCTATCAAGTCCCCTCTCATTCTTCTATTCTCCAAGAGAAAAGTCCCAGCTCTGCTAACCTTGCTTCATTTGACTTGTTCTCCAAACCAGGCAACATCCTGGTAAATCTCCTCTGCACCCTCTCTATAACTTCCACATCCTTCCTATAATGAGGTGCCAGAATTGAACACAATACTGAAACAACGACTGTATACACTTTTCCAAAGATACTGCCCGGCTTGCTGAATTCCAACAGCATTTTGTGTGTAACCCTTTGATTTCCAGCATCTGCAGATTTTCTCCTATTTGTGAACTAACCAGCCTTAGTATAGGGGATGATGGCTAGCAAGAAGACACTGACGTTGGTTCATTAACCTTGAGAATGAAACTGAGGCAGCATTGGTGGGATCCCTCCATTTTACCAATAAGGCAATGTAATTCTTATAAGCTACCTAAGTCTAGGAACCACATAGATGGGAGGGGTCACTGCAGCTGAGGAGACCAGCAACTCTGGAGTCATGATATTCAGCCACCCTTCTCCTAACATGGCCT
The DNA here is from genome assembly GCF_030144855.1 of Hypanus sabinus. Taxonomy (NCBI): domain Eukaryota; kingdom Metazoa; phylum Chordata; class Chondrichthyes; order Myliobatiformes; family Dasyatidae; genus Hypanus; species Hypanus sabinus. The sequence continues at coordinate 59,963,239 of NC_082723.1, read as the reverse complement.
TCAGTGTTGCCTGCACACTGACAGTGAAAGGGAATTTTATTATTAGCATCCTCTTTCACAATGGGATACCCCACAGCCCTAGGATATGATTCATGTTTTCCAGGATCCTGTCATGGAGTTTTACGATCAGAATCAGTAGAGACCCGTTTATAGAGGACCTTGCTTTGTGCATGTCGGTTCAAGAGCCTAGGCTCTCATGCTTCAGTGACAGCATTCAGTAATAGCTTTGAACTCCAAATGTACACACGTTCCAGCTTGACTACTGAGATGGAGTGAACTTTGTTCAAGAGGAGAAGCAACGCAGGCTGAACAAATGTCCATTTGACCTGTAGGGTTAGTCCCACTCCAATGGGATGCCCCTTGGACTATCCTGACTTGGGAATAGATCACTATTCCTTCACTGTCATAATCCTGGAACTCCCCGACAGCATTGCGGGTACACTCACTTCTCAAGAACCGCAGCAGTTCAAAAAGGGAGCACACCGCCAACTTCTCAAGGGCAACCAGCTTGTGCAACTAAGGAGGAAAGTCCCTCAAAATCCACATTCCTTGAATGAATGAAGAAACATGTGTGGCGCAGCACTGTGGTGTGAAATATTGAATGAGGTTTTGGGGCAATGATACAGCCATGGCCATTTGCCAGTCTTCACTGAGATCAATTCTGTTCCGACTCCATTGGTTGGGATCACGGCTGCAGGCCATCATGAAACAAATGCAAGATGGAGATGAATTTATACAAGCAGCTATATTTGAAGAAGATGATTTTGATTGAAAGTCATCATCAGAAATCCTCACCACCCAGGCTCTGCTCTTTTCTCGCAAACTACACTCATTTAGAACTCTTTTATCTTGTAATTTCATACTCATTATTTATTGCTATTCATTTATTATGCACACTTGCAGAGTTTGTTTACAGTTTACATTTCCTGATGTATACAGTTTACTGATTTAGTTTACAGTTATTCTTCTATAGATTTGCCAAGTAGAAAAACAATCTCAGGGTTGTATGTGGTGACATATATCTTCAAATGTCCGTTGACCAGTCAAGCACTTCATTAGTGCGCTTGTAAACACACTATACAGGGAGCATAAGTTCAGTAGCTTGTGGAATAAGCGGTGATAGAAATTTATCATACCTCCAAGCTCCTATAGTTTTTTAGTGGTGTGGGGTGGTGGGAAATCTATAATAGCTTTTACCTTTGCTGGGAGGGGTTTCACACCTTCTGCAGAGATCCGATGGCCAAAAAGGTCAATGGTTGGCAACCCAGTCTCACATTTACCAGGGCTAATAATCAACCCATGTTGGTTTAAGCACTCGAAAAGTTTGTGGAGATGGGATACATATTCGGGTTTGGATGCACTGTTGATGAGTATGTCATCCAAGTAAACAAAAAGAAAATCCAGGTCTTCTAATACAGAGTCCATCAGCTGTTGGAAAGTCTATGCTGCATTTTTCAGCCCAAATTGCATTTGCAGAAACTCCAAAAGGTCAAATGGGACTATCACAGCTGTTTTGGGAATCTCCTCTGAGCATACAGGCACCTGATGGTAGCCTCTAACTGGACTGACTTTGGAAAAAAATGACTTCCCAGTTAAACGTGCTGAAAAGTCTTGGATGTGTGGGACTGGATAATGATTGGGTTGGTGACCTCATTAAGGCATCAGTACTCACCACATGGGTGCCAACCACCATTGGACTTAGGGATGATATGGAGGGGAGACGCCCGGAGCTATTGACCAGGCGTACAATGCTGAGTCTTTCCATGTTGGCAAACTCAGCCTTCAAGATTGCCAGCTTTTCTGGGTTCAGTCTAGGCGCACGGACATAGACTGGTGGCCCAGTTGTGGAAATGTGGTGCTTGACTCCATGTTTTACGGCTTTTGTGGAGACTGTGGGCTTGGAGAGGTTTGGGAATTCACCCAGCAGTTGAGTAAACTCGCGTGCAGTGGTGCATGTGATTAACAGAGTTGTTGTGGGGAATTTACCAGGCGAGCAAGGTAATGACCCAAAGTCCTTGACATCTACAAACCAGCAGTTTGTAAGCGACTAACCATTCTTGGGCACACAGGAAATCCGTACCAAGCAAAGGTCGAGCATTTTAGCCAGGACAAAGTCCCATGTGTAATGTTGTCCATTGAAGCAGAGCATCACCTGTCATGTCCCATAACTCTGGGTGCTACTGCCATGGGTGGGCTCCAGCAAAGTTTCATCTTTGCCTTCTGATCAACAGGTGATGCTGGCAGCACACTCACTTGAGCACCGGTGTCACACAGGAAGCGTCGCCCTGAAAAGGTGTCCGATATGGACAGTAGATGATCCTGGCAGCTGGAACCCATGGTGTTCACAGACCTCTGATGTCCCAATGCACTGGCACTGTCAAAGTTGCAAGGCAACCAGCGCTTCCTAGCGCTCCTAGCAAAGTAAGTGTGGCAAAAGCAGAGGCCTGGCATTAGCTGTTTCACAGCTGCAGGCATCCTAATGTTGGAGACCTTGCTGACCAGGCTTATTGAGATAGAGAAAGGAGGACAAATGATGTGTCGCTACCCAGATGCATTAGCAAAATCCCTATAGACTATCACCAGTGCATTAGCGAGGGCTATGTGAACTTGATCAGACATTCTCTGCATGAACAGTTCTTTAAAAATAGAACAAGGATGGTGATTTCCTAGGAGAGACAGCATGTGGTCCATTAGTTCTGAAGGGTTGCCATCGCTGAGGCCAGGCAAGGAGAGCAACTGTTTGCAAGCTCAGACTCCAATAGTTCAAAAGTCTGCAAAAGGTGAGGTTTCAGTGATCGGTATTTACTGTGTTCAGGCATGCTTTCTAGTTGACTCACCACTCTCATGGCCGTGGAGTTTTCGGCGGAGATTCTTCAACGAGTGAATTGGGCCTTGGCTTGTAAAAACCAGCCAATGTTATTTTGCTCACAAAACTCCAGCAGTTTCAAAGCAACTGCACTGGCTGATATGTTCAATAACTCTGGAATCGTTCTAAAGCATTGGGATCACCAATGTAGAATTCTGCGAATAAAATAGCAGAGGTTTTTAATGTTTCAGAAAAGTTGCAGCAACTCACTCATTGAACACCAATAAACTGAACAAAGCATGCTTAAAACTCTTTACATAATAACATCATCACATCAGCCCAGCCTCTTAAAGCGAAACCCCAACTCAATGTTGGTGGTGGTGGTTGTACATTTCTCCCAATTATTTTAACCTACAGCCTGACCTGTGGGTCACAAGCCTGATATCACTTCTATGACCTTGGTGTTTGAACGTCCCTCAGGAACGATGCAAGTCACTCAAAATGTGCACATTTTTTCAGTGGTATAGCATCTACTTCAGCATGAGCTAGAGATTTGTCTGAATATTGAGTCCAGTGCTGAGATTCATCTTGGTTAAATTTTCCTTCTGCATAATACATAAACATCATAGTTATAACCCTTGCAAATCCCACCCAACTCTACCTCTCCTGGTCATCAACATCTCTACTGATCTCCACCAGATCCAGGAGGATGCTGACCATGACTTGTATGTGGCAGAACTCTGCCTGAATTAGGGTGGGGATCCATTCCATCCCAAGACCAGTGGACATGGTCTTCACCAATTGGAATCAGAACCAAAATTAAGTTTATTATTACTGAGAAATGTCATGAGAATTGTTATTTTGTGGCAGCACTACAATGCAAGACAAAAAATCACTATCAGTTACAAAAATAAATGAATAGTGTAAAAGAGGGTGAGCAAGGTGGTGTTCATGGATTCATGGACTATTCAGAACTCTGGTGGCACAGGGAAAGAAGCAGTTTCTAAAACACTGAGTGTGGTTCTTCTAGCTCCTCTGCCTCCTGTCCAATGGTAGCAATGTGAAGAGGTCATGTCCCTGATGGATGCTGGATGGATCCTTTCTGATGGATGTCATTGAGTGGTTTTGCAATAACAACCTTGCATTCAGAGTCAGCAAGACAAAGAAACTGATTGTGGACTTCAGGAAGGAGAAGTTGGAAGAACACACATCAGTCCTCACTGAGATGTCAGCGGTGGAAAGGCTGAGCAGCTTCAAGTTCCTAGACAACAATATCCCTGAGGATCTTCAGTTTGTCATCCCATCTGATACTTCCTCTGAATGCAGTCCCAAATTCATTTCAGACCTCTGGGCTGTGATGGCCCGGAACCTCAGCGTTAGGCTACATCACACCATGGTGTATCACCCGCAGTCCAATGGCCTCTGCGAGCTGTTTCACCTTCCTTAAAGGCTGCTCTGAGGGCTTCCCTGACCGATGGGTGTTGGCATGATCATCTCACTTAGGTCCTGGTGGGACTCGGAGTGGCTCCAAAAGAGGACCTGCAGTTGTCTGTGACAGAATTGGTACAAGAGCCAGGTGATATCATTCCTGATGCCACAACTGCCTGGTCGGCCTCTCAACTGCGTTCCACCCTCCTCAGTAAGTTCAATTCCTTTTCACCTCTTCCTACATAATGTACAGCACTCTAGGGTATCCTGTTGACCTCGTTTGTTCCCGTCTGCCATGATGCACACCAACATCCCCTTAGGCTCCCTTATGTTGTCCCGCTCCGCTTTTTGGAAAGTGGAGAAAAAACTTTTAGCATAGGTAAGAGTGTTAAACCTGTATGTATTTCAGTATATGTGCCGAATAGAAGGATATCACTTTAGAACAAATAGAAGAGGAATTTCATTATCTAGAGGGTGATGAGTCTATAGAACTTATTGCTCCAGATGGCTGTGGAGGCCAAGTCATTGGGTATATTTAAAATATAGCTTGATAGGTTCTTGATTAGTAAGGGCAGCAAGTTACAAGAAGAAGGCAGGGCAATGGGGTTGAGAAGAATAGTAAACGGGGTTGAGCAGATTTTGATGGGCTGAATGGCCTAATTCTACTCCTATGTAATATGGTCTTATGTTTCAGTGATAATGAACTGATTCTGATTCTTATATTCCCAAGCTGGAGAATCTCAAACTAGGAGAATCCATTTGAGCTATGTAAATGTGTGAGGGGGTAGAGTCTCCTCACATTCCCTTCGCTTGTCTTCTCTTTTGGGACCCTTGACCACATTGGCTCTTCTTCTGAAGCCTGTCCAGTATCTCCAGCTCCCAGACAAGGCCACCACAATGACAGGCAGGTATCAGTGGAGAAATGGCAGCTGTGCCCAGAGTAATCCCGGAGCAGACTGAAGTAGAAATAAGGAGGATGAGCAGCTGTTGTGAATGGTGCACAAAGAAACCAATGTGTTCTGTGAGTGGCGAATGATTTGTTTTCTAAACATTAACTCAATTTGACTTCATAATTTGTTGTGTGTCAGCATGTACCACAAAACCGTTCGGATTTCATGGTGCAAGAACCAAACGAGTGCCTGCGTTTTCATGAGTTATGCTGGCAAACATGGACTTGCATTTCAATGCACCGAAGCAAGGCCTTCACAAGGCTGGATCTACTGCAGTCGATGGTTTTAATCTACTGTATGCGGTTGTATAGATTGTTGGTACTGTCCAAAAGTGAGTTTAGGAACAGAGAGATCAGAGTGCATCCGTGTCTGAATCCTTGAAAGTGGAAAGAGGAGTAACGTGCATGGGATTCATTAGTAGAGGCCAAGGAAGGTACAAGACCAAGGAAGTCATGTTAAACCTGAAGACAACATGGATTAGGCCGCATGTGAAGCACTGTGGTGCATTCCAGCAACCTAACTTTGGAACAACCTGAGTTCCTTGTGAGGGAGCCAAAAGGATTCAGTGAAATAGTTCCACGCAAGAGGAGCCTGAACAAAAGGTTAGCATGTAGAAGGCAGGGTTGTTCTCCTTTCAGCATAGAAGTTTGAAAGGAACGTGATTGCTAACTACGGGATGTTGGGTTGTACAGAGATTGGAACCCATATGAAGGATGTGGACCAGAAACCTCAACTCTCCATTTCTGTCCACAGATGCTGCTCGACTCACTGAATTCCTTCAGCATTTTGACCCTTGTTCCACGTTCCAACATCTGCAAACTCGTGTGTCTTCAGTCAACAGAGGGGAGCTGTCACATTATCAGATAGATGCAGCTATATCATTTCAAACAAAAAACACAAAAGTGATGTATAGGGAAATTTTTTACTGCCTTTGGGAACTTGAAAGAAAAATACATGGGAAATGGGCTCAGCACTGAATTGATGGGATGCTCTACAAGGAGTTGGCAACTAATTTGATGAGGGTGGCGTGCTTGTGTAGCATTTAGCGCAGTTGCATCACAGGGCCATCTGTAAGACCGGGGTTCGATTGCTCCTGCTGTCTGTGAGGATATCATACGTTCTCCCAGTGACAGCATGGGTTTCCACTGGGTGCTCTGGTTTCCTCCCACAGTCCAAGGATGTACAATCAGGGTTCATGAGTTTTGGGCATGTTCTGTCGGCGCAGGAATCATGGTGACACATGGCGACCCAGCACAACCCCTGTTGATTTGACTAAATGCAAACAACACATTTTGCTGTGTGTTTCGATGTTCGTGTGACATATATAAAGATAATCTTTATCTTTAATCTACGCTGCAATATTTCTATGATTTGCTCTCAGAGTTTTCTCTGAATCCAGTAAACATCTGAATTTGTTTGTTTAAGCTTCCAAATTTTAAAGATCCAGTGAATGTTTGCATTTTAACAGAACTTCATGCTTGTAACTATAGCTGGTGAAGTGAAAGCATTTAATCCAATTACAGCTCCCACCTTCTTAAAGCAAGCTAACGTTGTACATGAAATGGGTGTCTGTCAATGGATGATCTTTCCAATTGCTTCTGTAAAGAGATTTGAATAATTAATGCCCTTGCTCGATATACTCTACCTTTGCTGGGCATCACAATATGTTTACCTGTACACTTCAATCTTTTCAAATCTTTTGCTGAAGATTATTGAGTTTTTGGCTGATGTAATCAAACTATCATGTTTTATTATGTCTTTGGGTGCACACAGAAGTAATGATTCCTTTAGTGAGCTATAGGTAACAGAACCACAGAGCTTAAGGTATTTGGCTAAAAAGCACAGATGTTGGGTTGATTCCAAAACCCTTCACATCATGCAGGCAGATGGCTTTGAAGCACCTTTCCAGGATCCCTGACTTTGCTGCCCACCTGCTGAATGCCCATCTCAGAGACACGTTTCCACTCTGCAGAAATGATGAAGCCAGCCTAGGTGCCACTTCTTGCTGAGCTGTCCGCCTGGCTTGTGTGACTCCGTCCGGCTGCTCGATGCCAAAGGTGTGTTGTTGGCAGTGTGGAAAAGCACCCAAATCACTGGCCCTTCTAGGAAAATCATAAAGGCTTTTAAAAAGCCGTCCCTGGCTCGGTCATGTTTACCATTCCCAACAATTGTGACCAAAACTATTGACGTTCAGCCATTGAAATAGCTTCTGAGCAAGTTCAATGAAACTGGGTCTTACCAACAAACTTAGAGAACTGAATCTGCCGGCTCTCTCCATTATAGTATTCCAGTGAAATCCTGCCAGAAGGCGCATCCTCACTGGTATTGGGTACCCCATTCTGCATGGCTTAGGATTAGACTCCCTGTCCATACCAGGATGTTGGTATTGGAGCTGATGAGGAAAGTAAGTGGAGCAACACACACACACACACACACACACACACACACACACACACACACACACACACACACACACACACATACACACACACACACATACACACACACACACCTGGACGGAACTCAGCAGGACAGGCAGCAACTGTAAGGAAAATAAAAGTCAACGTTTCAGGCCAAGACTCTTCATCATGACTGGAAAGGAAGGGGTCAGGATTATTTATCACCACAGACGCTGTCTGACCTGCTGAGTTCTTCCGGCAATTTGTGCATGTTGCTCAAAATGTCCAACATCCACAGAATCTCTTGTGTTGGGGAAAGTAAGAATATTTAAAAATGATTGTATCCTAACTTCACATTTTTAATTGTTCATAGGCTTTTAGTTAATTATTTTTCCTAGTGTTTGCTATTGAGGTCTGCCTTAATAATGTAAATATCTGTACATATCAAAGAGACACAAATCACTGAAATTATTTAGCTCGTTGACATGTGCTAGTTGTAGGGAGTTTGTCAGAGGGGTGGCCCCTACGCTGCACTGCCCGTGACTCAGGTGCTGCCTGAACCATACAGCTAGACTCCTACATCTAGAAAGTCAGTGAGCTATTCTTAAAATACAATAAAAGTCAATATAGAAGTGTTTTTCTTTGTGAATTATCATACATGATTATCAAGAATTATAGAGGAATCTAGATTTTCATCTTAATAAGCTGAGGAATAACAAATGGAGTGGAGTTCAGTTTGGATAAATGCAAGGTGAAGTTTACTGGAGTAGGGCCTGCGCAATAAATGGAGGGGTCCTGGGGAGTGTTGTAGGTCAGAGAGGCCAAGGAGTGCAGATACATGATTTCCTGAGTGTGGTGTCATAGGTAGACAGGGTTCAGGAAACTTTTAGCATGCTGGCCTTCCTGAGTCAGGACAATGAGTATACAAGTTGGGAAGCTAAGTTGCAGTTATGCTACATAATTGCCATACCACCAAGTTCATATCACCGTGTTCAGGAACAGTTACCATCAGGCTCTTGAACTGGTGTGGATAACTTCACTCACCTCAACACTAAACAGACTCTCTTTCAAGGACTCTACAACTCATGGTCTCAGTATTATTTATTTCCTTTTTTATTATTTGCATGATTTGTCTTTTTTTGCACATTGGCCAATTATCTGTCCTTATGTACAGTTTTTCATAAATTCTATTGTATATATTTTTTATTTTCCTGTAAATGCCTGCAAGGACATGAATTTCAAGATACTACATGTGACAAATACCTTGATAATCAATTTACTTTGAACTTTGAATTTTGAGTTCTACAAGACCTTGGTAAGGGTGCATTTGGAATATTGTGTACAGTTTTGGTCACCCTGCTACAGGAAGCATGCCGTTAAGCTTAAAGAATGCAGAAATGATTTGCGAGCATGCTGCCAAGACTTAACGGACTGAGTTACAGGAAGACATTGAACTATTTAGGGCTTCCTTCATTGGAGCACAATAGAACAGGGGTGATTGTATAAAGGTATATAAAATCACGAGGGTCACAGAGGGGAAGAATGAGTACAGCCCCCTTCCCATGGTTGGAGAATAAAGAACTGGAGGCTGTTGGTTTAAGATGAGAGGGACAAGATTCAATAGGAAACTGAGGGACAACTTTTTCACATAGAGCATTGGTCAGTATATGCAATGAGCTGTCAGAGGAAATGATTGAGGCAAGTACATTCATAGCATTTGAACTTCACTTGGATAGGTACATGGATAGGGAAGATTAGAGGCATAATGGGCCAAACATGGGCAAATGGGTGTTTGATTAGTGTCTATATGGTCATTTTTCTTTTATTTTATCTTTCCTTATACTTGCTAATATGTTTGTATAATCATATGATTGTTTATAAATGTTCAGTAGATTTTCAGAAATTCAGAAGGTTCTGTATTTATGTACTGTAGTTTATTTGTCTGTAAGGCTGAAAGGTCATGGCAGTGTGAATCAAGGCTGTCTTTGTGACTCACAAACTGTTCTTAGCAGAGAGATTTCCTTATCTGTCCAGCTTCAGCCAGTTTTCAGGAAAAAGAAAGACCATGAGGTAGACTCCTTGTTAGAGTTAGGTACCTACTGCTGTTTTACTTGCTCACACACTGCTTTGCTGATATTTCATTGCTATGAATATCTAATAAAGTGGCTGTAAACTCAAGATTCACACCTCATTCTTGACTTCTGAAGAACCTTCTGAACAATATCATCTCCAGGTCCAACATGGGACTAGCTTAGGTTGGCATGGATGAGTTGGGCCAACAGCCCTATGCTGTGTGACATTATGACTCTATAATCAGAGGAAATATACAACACATATAAAATCCATTTGCTTTTCTATGATTGTATCAGTCCAGAAAGAGTCACCTAGCCTCTTACCACCTTTTCAAGTCACATTCTGGTAATTCTTTCTCAGGAAGAGAGCCCCACCACCCTGTGGTGAATATTTTCTCTCCTCGTTTCCCTTTGAGTAATTCCACCAATGACTTCTCATCCAACTCCCCTGATATTTGAACCCTAATAGAATTAGTTCTTTCCTATTTAGTATGACTGGTTCCTTCGTAATTTTATGCAGATTAATTAATTCTCCCCACAGCCGGTTGCATTCCAAAGAAAACAACTGCAGCGGTGTTGGAAGGCTGATGCGGAAACCCACATGAAAAGCTTGTACTCTCTCAAACGAAGTGGGAAAAGAACATGTCCAGTAAGATCCCATGGAAAGAAGTTCTCAATTTCAGTCTATGAGGTGAAAGCTGCCAAATTTAATTTTACCTTAATTACTATTTTCCAAGATCCATTTAACCTACAACTCAAGTTGAAGAGGTTTTAACACTTTTTAAACTTTGTAATTTGAATGTGGTAATACACACATGCATCCATTCCCTCTTGCTAAAGACCTACTTCATCAAGGGATTTAGTTGCTGCTGTGGATACAGGGAGGCTTTTGGTCTCCTCTTGTGCTGAAAATTCCTACATTTCCATAAGATGACAATTCTACCTGCACATTCCATACGCGTCCAAGCATCTTAGATACAGGCAGCTATGCACTGGACTGAGCAGATTCGTGCTTCCTCTAGCGCTTTAAACCATGAGTTTCTGACACACACTTGAAACATTTTAACTCTCACGCAAAATTCTGGAGAAGCTCGGCAGGTCAGGTAGTATCTTCGGAAAGAATAAACATTTGACATTTCGGGCTGAGACCTTTAGCCTTGATAAATCTCTTCAGTTTAGATTTTAACTCTCATCCTTGTTTATGAAAGGTCTTCTCTCAAAGCCTCGCCACCCTCTATCCCTGTCACCACCACAACCCTCTGAGATTTCTATACTCAGCCCTTTCACGTCCCTTGTTTATAGTGTTTCTTCTAAGACTCCCTCCCTAAACCTCTTCAGCTCGTCACCTTCCCTTTTGCTTTGAGAAATACATTAAAACCTGCGTGACATTCTCTAGCCTAACAAAGCCTCATGGGACTTGGTGATAATGCTCCTGTGAAGCCTTGGCATTCAAAGTTGTGTTGTCATCATCATAAAGACTGACGATCCCTCCACTTCAGCTCAGCCAGAAACTCTGACATACGAAGGACCATAAATTTACAAGATGGTTTTTTGCATAATCCTCTCACTGGCACCTACTCAGTGGGCTGAATACACCGGAATGTTCTCTGATGCAAGTTGTTTCTATTATTCTCCCAGATCAGGGATACTGAGAACCCAACTAAAGCAATTTAAGTTCTACCTTGGCTGAGATCAGTTGCACAGAGCCCACACTCCTCTGATGCTATCAGGTAATGTGCGGCACCATTCCAGGTTTGCACTAGGACCTCAACGTGGTAACAAGATGGAGGTTGCAAGACTAAAACCAGAAAGACCAGAAATGCTCAGCGTGTAAGAAAACAGAGCTAATGTTTCACATTTTGTCACTATTGGTGTTCCACTCTGGTAGTCTCCAACCTGACAGCATGAACATTGATTTCTCTAACTTCTGGTAAGTGCTCCCCTTCTGAACCCTTATCCCACTGGCTGCAACACTCCATCTCCTTCCCCTACCCCGCCCTCTCGATCTGCCCATCACCCATTTATTTATCTGGTTCCCGTCCTCACCTCCTTCCCTTTATTCCATGGTCTGCCATCCACTCCTGTCAGATTCTATCTGCCCCTCATCTTTTTATATTTCTTATATCCCCTCTTCCTTCCCAGTCCTGCTGGAGTATCTTGGCATGAAATGTTGACTGTCCATCTCCCTCCACAGGTGTTCACTGGCTGATCGGTGAGTCTTGCTCCAGGTCTCCAGCATCAGCAATTTCTCGTGTCTCTGGCTGTTTTGGGCCATTGAACTTCTATCAGAGCTCAGGGAACTGACAAGAAATTGTCATTCTGAAATATAGACTCTCTCTTATACCAATGCCGTGGGATGTGCTGAGTTCCTGAAAACTTCCTGTTTTTAGTTCTGATTTCCCACATCCTCAGGCTTATCTGCTTTTCAGCAAACGCTGAAAGAAGTTATTTTCACCAAGACCAAGTGATATATGTGTTAGCAAGAAACAAGATGCTGGAGGAACTCAGGGGGTCAGGAAGAATATGTGGAGGGAGATGAACAGTCGACATTGGGGGCTTGAGACTTTTCATCTGGACCTAATACATACACACGGCAAATGTGATTAAACTGTGCCAGTGCAGAGTTCCATGAAGGGAGCAAGTCATTGCCTCTCCATGTGTTTCCAGAATCCGTGGCAACATCAATTTTAGACAGCTTTCATTCTTTATTCAGTCACTGAGAGGCTCACACAAAACAAGATCACCAGCTGGATTACTTTTCCAGGAAGATCGATTACCACCCAGAGACTGGATTCATTTACAACTCGAGAGAGACTGCAGTCGCCATGATCTGGAGCAACGCACAAAACAACAGAGGAACTTAGTGGGCCAGGCAGCCTCTGCGGAGGGAAATAACAATCAATGTTTCTGGCAACACACACAAACTGCTGGAGAAACTGTGCAGGCCAAGCAGCATGTAAGGAAAGAGTACAGTTGTCATTTCAGGCCAAGACCCTTCTTCAGGACTGGAAAGAAAAAGGGACAAAAGGATATGGAAGGGGAAAGAGCACACATTGGTAGGTGGGATGGGGGTGTGAGCTAGGACTGATGTGAGAAGCTGGGACGTTATAGGTAGAAGAAAGGCAGAGCTGAAGAAGGTACAAGCTGATAGGAGAGGACAGTGGACCATGGAATAAAGGGAAGGAGTAGGGAATAAGGAGTAGAGAAGAAGTGGGTGACGGATAGGTCTTGAGGGCAGCAGAGGTGAAAAAGAAGGGGTAAAAAGATTGATAAAGGCAAACAAAAGAGCAGGAAAACAATGTAATTATATTTAATTCAAGAAACAGATTCCTAGGAATGTGGTTGGGTTGGTATGTGGACGTTTGGAGGGCTAATTTTGTCAAACAAATTATGACAGAGAAAGTACATCTTTTCGTTAGAAATTAGGCAAATGACGAGGATATTCTAATGGAATATTGTGCGAGAAGTAAGAGTTCCTGAGAGTTCATTCAACATTTTTCTTTGTTCGTCTGTGAATGAAACATTCTCAGGTCAAACTTAAAAGGGCAAAATGGACGATGGGTTCTCTCAATGACCCTTGACCCTACTCTGGGAAGGACAACTGTAGTATTCACTGTGATCAGCACGCATCGAGTCATAGGCTCAGACAGCATGCAGTTATGTTCCTGGACCCAACTCATCCATGCTGACTACGATGCCAACATAAACTAATTCCATCTGCCCATATCTCTCTAAACACTTCCTATCCAGGAACCTGTCGTTTACACGTATCTGCCTCAGCTACTCCTTCTGCCAACTTGTACATGTATGCCTCACCCTCTGCATGAAGAATTAGTCCCTTTAAAATCTCTCTTATTCTACCTTAAACCTACACCCTTGAGTTCTTAATGCTTCAACCCTGGCAGAAAGTCTATGCGCATTCACCCAATAAAAGCATCTCATGATTTTATATAGCTCCATAAGGCCACCCTGCAATCTCCTACACTCCAAAGAATAAAGACCTAACCTGTCCAAACTCTCCCTATAACTCAGGCTCTGTCTTCTTCCTTTCTGCCAAGACATTCCCTGAGCTCTAATGGGAACTGAGGGTGGAAGAGGAGCATTTGTCAATATTCCTGTAATCTTCCTACTCACTTATTGGGATATGCCAATTCTTCATTAACCTCTGCCTTAATTTCTGCTGGACTCTATCAGAAAGCTGCAAATAGTTAACCCACATGGATAGCTGTAACTCGTAGCATTCAATAGATAACAAAACCTGTCATCAGCCCTGTCGAGCACTGCGCTTCTCAAGTACCTGTATTTACTAATAGTTGTCTTAACCAGGATCGTTAAGTCCTTGGGCTTTCTGTTTAATCTCGTCAATTTAATTGTGACTGACACAGGTTTTCCGCTTTCTGTGGTTATTTAGTGTGGACTCTCGATTAGCACTGATCACGGGGTCCTTGAGAGGAGAATGAATTGTCTCTTGGTGTCGCTCCGTTGTGCCTCCGATGATCTGTTGGTATTCCTATGTATAACTCTTGTTTCCATCTCTTCATGGGGGTCTGCTGTTCCTCTGCACCTGGGTCCAGTTGTTGTTAATGCTCTCTTTGACAGTCTTCCGTTCCTCTGCACCTGGGTCCAGTCACTGCCAACACTCACCATGACAGAGTCTGCCGTTCTTCCACACCTGGGTCCAGTCGTTGCTGGTACTCTCTGTGACAGAGTCTGTCATTCCTCCACACCTGGGTCCAGTCGTTGCTAGCGTGCGCTGTGACAAAACCTTACAAAAATACCATTTTATTTTCACTCTTCCATGATTAAAAAATACCCAGAAGTGCAGAGCCTTACAGCTCCAGTGCCTAGGGTTCAAACCTGACCCTGTGTGCTGTTCAAATATTCTCTCCATCTCCATGGTCATTGCTTTCTCCTCCCTCACTCTAGAGCTATGTAGGCTCATAGGTACATTGCCTCAGGTGTGTAGGAGAGAAAGATATTCGCTCTGGAAGGGGAAATCAATGGGAACGTGGGGAGAATCAGCTAGAATTAGAGTAAGCAGTCAGTGAGCCGAATGGCCTGTTTCTACGAGAATTGAGCAGAATTCAAGTTAGCTCCGGGGAAAACTTACTCAGTTCCCTTGGTGTGTGGCTGGGCCCACCTGCTCTCTTTCAGGCTGACCCTCCTCTCAGGCAGAACATGACCTGACCTGACCTGACCTAAACCTGCCTTTAGCCAATCAGCATATCCAGCACCAGACCTCAGGCAGGAGGAGCAAGTCCTGCAGGCAGGTAGGGTATCAAGACTTCCATTGAGCTAAGATCCTGTTGGGCATGAAGGCACTGAATCTACAGAGAGCAGTTTGAACAGCGCAATGGGAGGACAGTTGGATGTTGGGATCTCCTGTAAATAAATCTGGTTCAATGAGGTCCTCAGAGAACGACAGATTGCAGTACCACTTACACTGAGAAAAAAATATTAAAATATACAAATGTGTCCTGGTCAGTGTTCATTCTAAGGTGTGTGCGTGTGCATGAGCACACATCTTTTGTTATCAGCACACAAAGGAACAAACTGCACACAAAAGTTTGTCACCCTCGATCTCGTTGGTATGTTAAGTATATTTCATGTTTGTACACAATCATATTTGCTTTTCCAGTTTCTGATGTGCACAGAGTTGACAACATGGAGTTTGTGACAATTTGTCTGCAGATTTTAGAACTTATTTATACTGTTTTTATTGAAGAGATGACTGATTCCCTATGTTGACAAATAAATGCTTCTTGGGCTTCCAGCAGGGCATGTCTAGTCTGATGGTATTTATACTCTTGTAGTCTGTCCCTCCTAATTGGCCAGACCTGAACCAATCAGGAGGGATGGATAACAGGGAAATAAATACCACTGGACTAGAACTGTCCAGGCATCATCTCTGATGAAAATGGCAGAGTTCGTCATCGAAACGTAGGTTAAAATCGATATGTATACCCAGCTGGAGGCCCAAGGAGAGTTCATTCGTCACATATCCTAGGAAAGCATCCTTTTTCACTATGTCAAATTCCAAGGAAGCAAAGGCCATGAAGTACAAAAGAACTACTAGTTCATTTAAAGTGGAATGACCTATTGGTAGAAGCTGCTACACCGAAACCTCACGAGGTCAGGAACATGCAGCTATGAGGCATATTTATCTACAATAAAGAAACTGGTGTTTTCCTGCAGCTATTGTCATGATACAAAAGTTGCTGGAGAATTTGCAAGTGGGAAGAAGTGGAGTGATATTTGGAAACTTGACTCATTAAAGCGTCATTTCACAAGCAAATCACATATGGGCGGTGTGCAAAAGCTTCGACGAGAAAATCCCGCTACAGGGGGGCTACGTATGTTTTGTGAGAGTGCAGATGAACGAGATCAAAAGTATTCAAAGCCAGAGGAGATGAAAGTTCTTATTGACAGGTTTTACTAGCTGTTAAAATGATACATATAAAATTCAGTGCGCACATGTTGCTGTCACTGGGCAAAAAATTGCATAGCCAGGATTTTTGCGCACACTGGTCATTACAAATTAAAGGAAACATTGGCCCTGGCTTTAACTTGAAAGAAGTTCTGGGTCTTTTGTTGGCAGAAATATGACTGCCATGAAAAGCAGTGTATGCAGCAGCAGCACAGTATATTTCAAACATGACAAACACAAGTTAGCTTGAACTTAATATAAATTATACATAACTTCTGTGATAAAAGACAATGCGTGTAAAAAAACAGCAAGATAAACATAATTGTGCAAGAGTAAAAGATGCAAATTATGCATTCAAATGACTCGCACATGTGTGACGCAGAGGCTGGTAGATTCTTAATTAGCATACATGAGGAAATCTGCAAATGCTGGAAATTCAAACAGCGCACACAAAATGCTGGTGGAACGCAGCAGGCCAGGCAGCATCTATAAGGAGAAGCACTGTCGACGTTTTGGGCTGAGACCCTTCGTCAGGACTAATTGAAGGGAAAGATACTAAGAGATTTGAAAGTAGTGGGGGGAGGGGGAAATGCAAAATGATAGGAGAAGACCGGAGGGGGTGGGATGAAGCTAAGAGCTGGAAAGGTGATTGGCAAAAGTGATACAGAGCTGGAGAAGGGAAAGGATCATGGGATGGGAGGCCTAGGGAGAAAGAAAGGGGGAGGGGAGCACCAGAGAGAGATGGAGAACAGGCAGAGTGATGGGTAGAGAGAGAGAAAAAAATGAACAACTAAATACGTCAGGGATGGGGTAAGAAGGGGAGGAGGGGCATTAACGGAAGTTAGAGAAGTCAATGTTCATGCCATCAGGTTGGAGGCTACCCAGCCGGTACATAAGGTGTTGTTCCTCCAACCTGAGTGTGGCTTCATCTTGACAGTAGAGGAGGCCATGGACCGACATATCAGAATGGGAATGGGACGTGGAATTAAAATGTGTGGCCACTGGGAGATCCTGTTTTCTCTAGTGGACGGAGCGTAGGTGTTCAGTGAAATGGTCTCCCAGTCTGTGTCAGGTCTCACCAATATATAAAAGGCCACACCAGGAGCACCAGATGCAGTATACCACACCAGCCAACTCACAGGTGAAGTGTCGCCTCACCTGGATGGACTGTCTGGGGCCCTGAATGGTGGTGAGGGAGGAAGTGTAAGGGCAGGTGTAGCACGTTCCATATACAAGGATAAGTGCCAGGAGGGAGATCGGTGGGAAGGGAAGGGGTTGACGAGTGGATTAGGGAGTCGCGTAGGAAGTGATCCCTGTGGAAAGCAGAAAGAGGGGGTGAGGGAAAGATGTGCTTGGTAGTGGGATCCCGTTTGAGGTGGCGGAAGTTACGGAGAATTATACGTTGGACCTGGAGGATGGTGGGGTGGTAGGTGAGGACAAGGGGAACCCTATCCCGAGTGGGGTGGCGGGCGGATGGGGTGAGGGCAGATGTGCGGGAAATGGGAGAGATGTGACCTGGAGGCTGGTGGGGTGGTAGGTGAGGACTGATTCTTAATTAGTCAGGGCATGAAAGGATATGGGGAGAAGGCAGGAGGTTGGGGGTGAAAAGCAAATTGGATCAGCCATGATGAAGTGGTGAAGCAGACTTGATGGGCCAAATGGCCTAATTCTGCTCCTATATCTTATGGTCTTATGGCCTTAGAGACATATTTGGATATTTGAACATCCTATATACACACACAGACGCATAGATGTGAAACCTATGCCACTATTTTTAAGCTGTTAGAGTAGCATTTTTTTCTACAATTCACTAATGTAAAACACAGAGGTGAGGGGATAACTCTGCACTTATCAAACTTATTCCCATTATTCTCTTTAAAATTCTTTGACAGCTCATAAAGTTCGCCTTGTCTAATATCGGACCTACATTCCAGGATGAATGGTACCTTTCACAAATCCCACTGAACAAAGGCAACAATGTAATTACAGTAATTTAAGAATTCCTTGGGAATTTTATCTGGAAAATCAACAAGGCAGCCGGCAAGGAAGTGCAGCCAGTCCAGAGGGCTGCAGCTCAGCCCGAGCGCCCCGCTACAAGTTATTGCTTAAGCGGTTCCGAAGACAGGGTCTGGCTAATGTCTGGTATATTGTGCTGGATTGGGACCAGTACAAATGACCCCAAACATCCTCAAGTCTGAAGTCAGAATTAGAATTTTTGAAAACTTTCGTGAAAGAGTGTTGAATAGTTAGAGCGTTTGTTAATGGAGTGTTATTCAGAGCATTTCTTGTGTCAACTGCAGAGGTTCCTGTTTGTTCAGCTGGATGGGACAGCTACCCAGCAGAGTGGCTGTGATCCCTAGCCACTGTATTTTACCAGCCTCTGTAGATGACGGCATCAGATTGCATTTCAGACAAACTTATATCACGGCCTTTCTTATAATGATAACCAGGGATCCTCCACTCTCATTACCAAAATAGATCAGCTTAATAAATTAGGTTTTCCTTCTTTGCCCCAGTTTTCCCTTGGAACTCGATGATAAACAAAACCGAGATTACAGAGGTTTACAGACGTAAAGATATAACTTGAACAGTTTCACACCAGCACTCTCCTTTTAAACGGTAAAGGAGACAAGGAGGATTAGTGTCTGAAACTGGAAATCCCTGCCAGGCTGGCTATATACGGTATATCAGTGGTGGGTAATTGTTAATGTAGGAACTCAGTGGCTGGAACTGTGATAACATCTGAGGCCCACTCACCCAAAAAGAGCAAACTGAACCTCACACAAAGTGCTACAGGAACTCAGCAGGTCAGGCAATATCTATGCAGGGAACCAGGCACTTGGTATTTTGGGTCGAGAAGCTTCATCTGGTCTGGAAAGAAAGGGAGGATATAGCCAGTATAGAAATAGGCATCCATTGGTCTCATGAGACCATGGATTTGCACCTTGGACGGTTTCCAGGGTGCAGGCCTGGGCAGGGTTGTATGGGAGACCGGCAGCTGCCCATGCTGTAAGCCTTCCCCTCTCCATGCCACCGATGTTGTCCAAGGGAAGAGCACTAGGACCCAAGCAGCTTGGCACCGGTGTCGTCGCAGGGCAATGTGTTGTTCAGTGCCTCGCTCAAGGACA
Organism: Hypanus sabinus; assembly: GCF_030144855.1. Classification (NCBI taxonomy): domain Eukaryota; kingdom Metazoa; phylum Chordata; class Chondrichthyes; order Myliobatiformes; family Dasyatidae; genus Hypanus; species Hypanus sabinus. The sequence continues at coordinate 59,944,029 of NC_082723.1, read as the reverse complement.
CAACACGCTGCCTCAGCTGAGGCTCGAACCAGTGACCTTCAGGTCACTAGAACGATGCCTTATCCACTAGGCCACACGCCAACAGCCAGTTTAGAAAGGTAGAAGGAATGGGTGGAGCAAGGTGGATCCAGCTTAGAGGGATGATAGGGAGATGAGGGTGGGGACTAGATGAAGGATCTTGACTCAAAACGTCAACCATGCATTCGCCTGTGCGGCTGCTGCCTGACTGGTTGGATTCCTCCAGCCATCTCCCTCGCACTGGAAAGTAGCAAAAACAGTCCTTCTATTTAAGAAAGAAGGAAAGAAAAATATGGAGTATCACAGATGGCGTGCCTGGCTGTGACAGCAGGTGATGGGATAAGCAGGTCTTCCTCAGGTTGTGATTGAACTGTGCATGGATCTCAGTAAAGGAGCCCCGCCACACAGGGACTGAGTCCTCGCCGGCCGCTGTATCTGGGAATTCTCTCTTCTCCTCTTTCCCATCAAGCAGAAGATGCAAGTGTTTGAACACACTTGCTGCCAATCTCAAGGGCAGCTTCTATCCAGCTGGTATCAGACTCTTGTATGATAAAATGGATTCCTAACTGTCCAATCTACCTTCTTAGGGTCTTGCACTTTATTGTTTAACTCTGCAACCCAACCACACTTGTTTTCTTACCCCGTTTCAATCCCTTTTGTATTAGTATTGGTTTATTATAGTCATATGTACCGAGATGCAGTGAAAAACCTTTGTTTGCATACCATCCAGGTGGACCGTTCCATAGACAAGAACGTATTTGGAGGAAGTAAAAAGAAAAGCAGAATGCAGAGTACAGTGTTACAGTTACAGAGATTTGCAGTGCAGGTGAACAAACTAAAAGCCATTGACCTAAATCATTAACTCTGTTCCCCACTCCATAAAATGCTGCCTGACTTACTGAGTTGCCAACACTTTCTTTTTCACTTGACGTGCTGCTACTTTAACTAAAATCACGTTGGATTTAGCATGAATTCGTGATGATATGTTCACCCAATTGCTCTGGTTAATACTGTGTACAATGGTTTTCAGACAACGTATCTCTTTAATTGTCACCAATGTTATTGAATTCAATAGGCTCAGTTTCAGATCACTTTGAAGTATTTCTGTGCAAAGTACCTTACAATAAGTTATTATATCAGAGAACTAAAAGTTTTTTTTCCCTGTAAAGCATGGGCTGTGGAATACCTTAAAAATAATCCATATAGTTTCAAACAATCTTTCACAATTCCTGCTTATCTGGTACTCTCTGCATGTTTTCTGTTTCTTTACATGATTTTGTTTAAATATATTCAGTGCTTGGGATGGGGGCATCCTGACAAGGCCAGAAGTTATTGCCCGTCCCTCACTGTGGCTGAGAAGGTGGTGGTGAACTGGCTACTTGAACTCTTCTCATCCTTTTGCTGAACCTGCTATCCCACTGGCCACCCTCCCCACCTCCTTTCCTTCATTCCATGCTCCACTGCCCTCTGCCAAGAGATTGCGTCTTCTTTCGCTTATCTTCTCCCAACTTCTCACATCATTCTCACTCTCCCCAACCCCCGCCACCTACCAGCGTTCCCTGACCTGGGTCCACCCACCATCATGTACCCCGATCAGCCTTTTAACGCTAGCATTAAATCTCCTTACTTCCATTCCAGTCCTGATGAAGGGTCTGGACCTGAACCGTTGGCTTCAACAGCTGAGCTCCTCCAGCATTTTGTGCATTGCCCTCATTGTTCTGTTGCCTAAAGTTCCAGGATCTACATTCTGATGATGGTGACGTGCATCCAAGTCCGGAGTTCTGAAGCTTGTGGCAGAACTGGTGTTCCCATGCACTTAAACTCTTGCTTCATCCTGTCGTGAAAGGTGGTGAGACTGGGTTGGTTCACATATTCTTAAGTGACAAATTAGTATCATCTGGATTCCTTCGGTGAAGCAACGTGGGAATCAAGTGAACAGGCTGCAGCTGAAACGTTCAATGAGCAAGCGTTTCCTTTTTAGCTGGTGCTGAATTTGCAGATTACAGGTAAGAGTGAAAGTTGGGGGAAGAATGGTGGAGGGGTGCAGTGGTAGAGAGTGGGAAGATGGGGGTGGGGTTTGACATCCTCAAACTGTGAAGAAAAATGACAGTCAGAGCTCTCCTGTTACTTTTTTTTGAGGGTGACAGAATTACATGCACACTACGATTCAATGATGGAATTCATTTTGTATATGCGATGTTGATAAGAGATGGATAATGTTTCATTTTCCTGAAACGTTTATATATTTGAGTTCCACTGATGCAGTCCTTTGTGCTGCAAACTGTCCAGGCCTGGATTCCCACTTGTTTCAGTGAATGCACATTCCAGCCAGGATGGATGGAGGAGGGACAGGGTCACCTAGCTTGAAGCAATGCTGTACCTGTTAAGAAAGAGGGCCTGGAAGGTCTTTCATTGCACTTGTTCCAGCATGGGTTTTAATGCTTTCCCTGAGACCCAGGCCATGTTACTCAGGGAATGCCTTGCACAATGCCAGAGACTAAACGAATGACGTCTCTCTCTGGGGAGTAACTACTTTTGATAGCAGCATTATTGTCTTTGATTATCTTATGGTGCACTCACTTCAAGAAAAGTTTATAGAGAGAAAGGAAAAGCCAAGATAAATAAATGAACCCAAAAATACAATTTTCTTGGTATGAATTCAAACCGTTTGGCAGACAGTAGAGTGAAAATGACTGATGAAAAACTCTTTGCATGAATGATGACAAAAATAACATGAGATTAAACTTTCAGAACATTACAGCACAGGAACAGGCCTGTCAACCCACAACACTGTGCCAAACTCATTAAGATGAGGATGTCTAATTCCTTCTGCCCGCACAGCATTCACATCTCTCCATCCTCTGTATGTCCATGTCCTGATCTAAGAAACTTTATTAAACACCTCTATCTGCCTCCACCATTGCCCCGGATGTGTGTTCCAGGCACCCACCATTTTCTGTGTAAATAAACTTGCCTTGCACATCTTCTTTGAACTTGACCCCCTTACCTTAAATGTATGCCCTCAAGTATTAGATATTTCAGGAGCAACCAGACAAAAGGCTACACTTAGGTTGGAGGAACAACACCTTATATTTTGTTTGGGTAGCCTCTAACCCGATGGCATGAATATTGATTTCTTTAACTTCCAGTAATGCCCCCCCTTTCCCCTCTCTCACCTTATCTCCTTGATCATCTATCACCTCCCTCTGACGCTCCTTTCTCTTTTGCTTTCTTCCATGGCCTTCTGTCGCTTTCACCACTCAACTTCCCAGCTCTTAACTTCATCCTTCCCCCTCCAGGTTTCACCTATCACCTCGTGTTCCTCTCTCCCCTCCCCCCACCTTCAAAATCTTTTTTCACTAGTCCTGCGAAAGTGTTCCAGCCCAAAACATCGATTGTACTTTTTTCCATAGATACTGCCTGGCCTACTAAGTTCCTCCAGCAACTCAGTGTGTGTTGCTTGAATTTCCAGCATCTGCAGATTTTCTCTTGTCTATTTATATCTGATAGATGTTAGAAACATTTATCGGGTTTGCCGTAAGCCTCTGGCACTCCAGAGAAAACAAGTTGTTCAACCTCTTCTTATTGTGCATATCTTCTAGTCCAGGCAGCACCCTAATAAACCTCTTCTGCACCTTCTTCCAAATCCTCGGCATCCTTCCTGTAACCGGGTGACCAGAACTGTGCACAATACTTCAAGGGTGGATAAACCAGAGTTCTATAAAGCCCAAACATGAGAAAATCTGCAGATGCTGGAATCCAAGCAACACAGGCAAAATGCTGGAGGGACTCAGCAGGCCAGGCAGCATCTTGGGAAAAGAGTACTGCAGACGTTTCAGGCCAAATCCTTTCAACAGGATTTTGTGTGTGTTCTTTTATAAAGCCACATCATAACCTCCTGATTCTTGAATATTGGTAAGTATGCCATAGCTTTACTACACGATCAACCTGTGCAGCCATTTTCAAGGAGCTATTGCGAAGGGTCCTGTTGTCAGCAGTCCTGTTGTGTGCTGTTCCTTTACCTTTGACCTCCCAAAGTGGAACTCCTCACACTTGGCTAGATTAAAGTCCATCTGCAATTTCTCTGCCCATAACTGCAGCTGATCTATATCCCACTGTACTCTTTGGCAATCTTCTTGTTGTCTTTCCTTTGCCTATATTTACTGATGAGACCCGAAGCCAGGAGGTAGAACAAAGCTGGAACTCAAAATAAACCTTTATTCAGTAAAACCATACAACTCCATTAATCTCCAAGTTCAAGAGTAGGTCCCAAAGCACATCTATTTAAGTGGTTTACCCAAGAACGTATGAGACGACGACCAGGGAGTGAAAGTCAGATGACCAATTGGCGTTGGTTGTTTTGGCTCGCTGTAACTCCTCCCTCTTGAGGGTGATTACCTGTAGGATTTGAGCTAAAGGTTGAATCTGATTGGATCACCGGCTTACTTATTAGTGGCTGCAGGCTGTCACTTTCTTGTCACAAAGTTGCCTGTGGCTGTGATAGAGCTTGAGGTTGACTTGGTCAGGGTAAGTTGAATCCTTTTCAGGGGGATATGAAAGTACACCTGTGCGTCTGCTGATGTGATCAATAAACTTGCTGTGCATTCAGGAGCGAGCACACGATGTGGTGACACCAACGATATCTGCCTGTGATACTTTGTAGAGAACTTCCCCCATTCATAGGCGTCCTGACCTGGTACCCAGGGGTCTTGCCCATTGCGATATTGTCTGGTCCACACTGCAGCTCTGCATTTGAAAGACTTCACCGATTGAACAAGGTCTGTGTGGCTGTCTTTGTGCACCTGACCATCTGCTGTTACAGATGTTGGATGTTGTGGCAGCATTGCATCCAACACGGTGAACAGTTTTCTTCCCAAAAACACTTCAGCTGGGGGCTTCCCCTTGAGGCCTGGATGTGGCATAATTTGATGACAGCATAAATGTGTTGAGAGCCTCAGCTGACACTCCTTAATCCCCTTGATTTCAGAAATGATTGTTTAAAGTTGTCCACAAAACTCTCTGTTTGGCCATTGGACTGTGGATGATACAGGAGCGAGTGGATGTGGATAACTCCATGTTCTGGAAGAACACAGCAAACTCCTTTGAACTGAATTGGGTGCCGTTATCAGAAGCAAGTGTTTCTGGCATCCCAAAGCAGCTGAAGATCTGCAGTGGCTGTTGAATGGTGGCCTCTGACATTGTTGACTTCATAGATAATAATTCTGGCCACCTGGAATAGACATCAACCAGGACAAGATGGGAACACATGTCAATTGGGCCAGCGAATTCAATTTGTACGCGGCTCCAAGGTTTGATAGCCCGAGGCCATGGTTGCAGATTGGCTCTACCTGCATTCTTTGTTGCCGTAGAGCACTATATATCTACATTTATGCCAGGCCTGTGCACAAGGCTTCTTGACAGGGTTTTCATTCAATTGAGGTAAAGCTGACCACAGTGGATAAAAACACAAAATGCTGGCAGAACTCAGCAGGCCAGACAGCATCTATGGGAGGAGGTAGTGACGACGTTTCGGGCCAAAACCCGTTTCGCACTCCTGATGAAGGGTTTCGGCCCGAAATGTCGTCACTACCTCCTCCCATAGATGCTGTCTGGCCTGCTGAGTTCTGCCTGCATTTTGCGTTTTTATTTATTTCCAGCATCTGCAGATTCACTCGTGTTGACCACAGTGGAACTTGGTTAAAATATTCACTTTTCTGGTGTTACAAGGTGGTACGAACCCAAGTGCTGAACATGGGCGCGGAATTGGTGCCAAGAGAGTCTTCACCCGGAGTCTTGGTCTAGTAGAGAATTCAGGAACAATGCTAGACTTAGAACTGATAGTCCTAAGAACTATGGAATGAGGTTACTCGTACATGAGTCGACTGGTGAACGGGCACCTCCTTGTTGTGGTCACAGGATCTTGATACTGCATTTTCTGATGGAAAGCAGGTGTTTGTAGTTAGTGGAACCTGGGAATGATTGGGAACTAAACGAGGTGACTGAGGCCCAATTCCTGAGGAAGATGGCCAGGTACCAGAAGGGACCATGACATCTGGCTCCAAACATTAAGCAGGAGTCCACATTTGAGAGCAATTCATGACATAGGTAGACATCTTGCTCAGCCTGATTGGTGACCTGTCACCAAGGTATCTGGAGATACACTGAAGAAGAGAATCTGCAGTCAGGTCTGCTCTGCTCTTATTGACAGTGACCTGAAGACCTTCCGCAGCACGTGACACAACGCAGTGGACTATGCAGTCAACTGAAATTGCAGCCACAACTGCATCTTCATTAACCTGCTGATCAGTAAGTCTGGAGAGAGCAAACGCCTGGGTTCATATGTACTTGATTTCAAAATCATAGGCTAATAACGTCATCGCCCACCTTTGTAGACAGTTAGCTATATACACCAGGATGCCTTTCTTGCAACCAAAGATGGACAATGGTGGCTTGTAAGGAGTATGAAGAGTCTGCCACTAAGGATCTTGTGGAATTTCTTCACAGCAAAGATGATGGACAGGTAAGTGTATGGGTGAGATGTGTGGGTATGAAAAATGGATACGGCAAGGAAACGGTTAACAGTTAGAAATTTGTGGGTCTGTCCTGTTTTGAAGGTCTGTCTGCATTTTGGGCAAATTGACCCTTGATACTAGATAAGGGGAGAAACATTGTGACTCTGGTCTACCTGATTAAATGGCCTGAAAGCAAAACAAAAGTACTGATTTGAGTAAAAGTAATTAATCACCTTGTCTCTAAAGAATGTTTTTTTTACATTGTTTGGTTGTAAGATTAATAGAATGCATTGTCCCTGAGGAGGCAGAGGCCAATTGCTGAAGGTCACCCGACCAAGAGGTTAGGGTCGTGTAAACGTCGGACTGGATGCCTTGCCCCTTCCAGCTGGACTGGGAGGTGGCAATAGGGCTATAAAGGTGGGCAAGTTCTTTCTTGGGCAGACCACTCGCCTGGGTCCCACCTTCGGGCCGAGCAGCTGAACCGGTCTCAAGGAGCTCCACCCGAGCCAGTCCATGGTCGATCGCCTGCCTCAGGGACCTCGCAGACATTGCTAAGTATTCCTAGCGGTGTAGACTACTAGGGGTTGCTTATGTTAGCCCTACCTATTAGTGGTGTAGGTAGTGTATAATGGAAAGCATTTCTCGCAACTCTCTATTTTTCTTTTCTGTATTAAAAATAAAGTGAGTCTCGGAGGAACTACCGAGTCTGGGTCCATTTGTTCGAGCAAAACCAAATAGTTGCAGCATCCACTTGTTACGATTATACTTATCTGGGTATCAGTTTTTGTGGGACAGATGATCCCCAAGTCTTCCTTCTCAATTTGTCGCTAGTTCATTTCTACTACAATCAGTGTACCTGGCATGGCATCAGGGAAGATATGAGATATGACAACTCCCACCCACTAGCCGGACTCATCTGTTGTGACAGTGATTGGGAACTATGGGCTGAAATGCATCACGGGAAGGTCGGGTGACAGCACCTGATCAGAAGCCTCTTGCCATTGTTTGGATCGTTTCCATGTTATTGAGCAGGGCGTTGAGTGGCTCCCTCAACCAGAGTGTTGCTGGGAGGAATGCTGAATACTGACTGATTACTCCCAATAATGAGTGTGCATTTGATGCTGGAGTCGCATATGAAGATGGTGGACATCTTGAGGCCCCAGCGGCAGGAAATCGCAGACAGCTATTTTGAAATTGTGGGGGATCAAGTCTGCAAAGAAGCTACTGCTCTCGTTTGAACATCTACTCATCGACCTTCCTCATGGACATGCAGCCATGGAGGATGACGGCCAAAGTCAGGCAGCAGCTGTGCGGGGCTCGCAAGCTGCTATCCTGTTCTCGGTGTCAAACATCTACTGGGTCAGCTAAGCACTGTCGGGGTGCAGGTCTGCTGGCTGTCCCAGTCAGTGAGGGAGGGCAAATCCCAACATGGAGAAATGGAAATGGGAGAAGGAGACCAATTTGACCACCAGCTTGCACAGGTCAGCTTTGAGCGAGCTGGGGAAATAGAGGCAGGTGGTGACGCTGCTCGTGACTGTCAAGATCAGGTGGTTGAGGTCCCTATGGAAAGCGCTGGGGAGCTTGAGAGTGCAGAAGCAGATGTTGCAGAGGGCCTTGTTGTCAAAGCAGATGACTTTGTCCATGCTCTCCAACAGCTGGTGGACAGACCGTATGGAGTAGTAGGGTTCCATCCCTGTTTCTGGGACTTTGGGGTGAAGGCAGCACGCTGAAGGTGTTCATGATATGATCGGGGCATTCCTTGCAGATCTTGCTGATGAGGAGAGGGTGACCAAGCCCATGCCCCTGCCCAGGGACTGGGTGAGCTGAAATCCCTGGAGGCAGCTGCAACTCTCCAGCTCCTTCTGTACCACATCCATGATGGAGTCCACCAGCTCAGCACTCTCCGCATAGTGGCCTTTGGCCCAGTTGTTGCCCACCTCACTCTGGACCAAAACAAAGTTGCCAGGATGGAAGAGATGCAGGGTCCCGACTGGACAGTGTCCATTGTGCCTGGCTCCAGATTGACCAGCGTGGCCAATACATCTGAAGAATGTACGGCCTCCTGTAGTCTGCTTGTTACTCTCCAAATTTCTTTTCTTCTGAACCTTTCCGAGTTCCCTCAAGCTAGAGGTCAGGGATCTCTCTTACACCAGTTGGTGGTGCATGAGTATTTGGCACTTGCAGCTTATTTTACCCCTCTTCCTTTATCTGGTCATCCCCAATGGCTGCTTTGCTGTACAGAGCTCAGAGCTCCTGGGACATGACTTTCTAGAAACCGAGTCTAGGGTCAGGGTCTGCTCTTCTGGCAATTTTAGGCGTGGCATTCCTCTTTCTCCTTGTTTTCAAACTAGTGTCCACCTTAATTTTAGTTACCACCTTTGGTGCAGGTCCCAGAACAACTTGTACGAGTTTTCAGCCTTCACACCATGAGGCTGTGCTGATGACATGGCCACTTGTTAGATATCAGGGACTATTGAAGTTATTTTCTCCACTTTACACACAAGCTTAGTATGAAAGTGAAGTGCATAATATTAGCGAAGATCTCTACAGGGCTTCACACTCCAGTTGGCAGAGAATAGTAGGGTGAAGGAATGTGCATATGAAAAAGCCGGAACTCAAAGTAAACTGCTATTCAATAAAACCACTCAACCACAAAAATCTCAAAACTCAAAGCACAATTATTTAAATTTTTTACCCAAGAATATTCGAGACTTTGATCAGAACAGTGACCAATCAGTGAAACTCAGCCTGGGATTGGTCGTCAGCTGACCAATAGACATTCGTTGTTTTGGCTATCTACAATGTCAGCCTACTAACCCACTCATCCATATACTCGTCCAAGTCATTTACCACAAACAGAAAATACCCCTTTCTTAAGGGACAAAAAAACCCTATTGTGCCCAACAGGGTTCATAATTGAAATCCTCCACCCAACTGTCTTCTTACTGCATCAATAAACTCATTTTCTTTTCAGAAACTCCTTTGATTCTGGCTCCAATCCAGTAATACACCTGGCATCCCAGCCCTTCTCTGGCAATTTCTCTCCCAGGGCATATATTCTCATAGGTGAAATAATGCTTCGGATATCATTTGGTACGTAGGACAGATTGAAAGGCTGAATGGAACTGAAAGGCAGAAAGTTTCTGTTTGAATATATTTGTAATTTGTTTTGACTAAGTTAATCAACTGCAGAAGTCTCCAAGTTTTAATGGGATAGGTTTTTATAGTCTTTGTCTCTTCCAGTCATCTTGCAACTCCATGTGGCTTTCATCTCAAGTAACTGAGAGACATTAAGAATATAATGAAGAAATTAAACAATATGAAAGCTAGAAACGGCATCTAAATAAACAAACCATTTTTAAAACATATCAGCTTTGATACTGACATATAAAAGGCTTTTTGAAGGAGACGTTTATTGAAATAGCAAGGGCAAGATGAAATTACCTCACTCTAAATATCTTTCACAGAAAATCATTTGTGGGAGGTTTATACAAATGGTTTTTATTTGATTGAAATCAAATACCCTTTATTAAATCAGTATTTATTAATACAAGATCTTACATTGCAATTATATGAGAAAATCTATTCTAAGTAAAATGGCAATAACTTTTGGTTATTTTGTAGGCTATACTATTTATAAAATAATTTAATCTTCCCTAAGATTCTGCTACTTATTTTTAAATTGCTTCCAATCGCATCCTTTCAGCACCGGAGCCTGTCAGGGACTTTTCAATGTAACGAGGCTGATAATTTAATGTCAAGTTCTCTCTTGAGTCCTTACACAAACTATTACAGAATTAGACAGTACTTAACTGTAGTCTTCATCTTTAGAAGTGTATTATTTAATTACACTCAGCCGCAGCTATAAAGGGCAACACTGGTCTTTTGAACAACAATGCATAGCGTGGGCAGTTCTGCACACGTGGCGATTCCAAATAGAGTCATATAGTCATAGAACGCTACAGCACAAAAGCAGGCCCTTTGGCCCATCTAGTTCATTGTTGTTGTTGCTCTCCGCACTTTGTGGTGGATCCAACAGCAGCCTTGCTGCTTCTTTGGCCTTGGACTGCTTTTTTATGAGACAAGAGTTTCTAGCTCAACGCTCAACAGAGCATGGATGGAAAGCATGCAAGGACCCGGCTGGAATCGAACCTAGGACCACTTAGTCTAGTGCAGATGTCACTACAGCACCAGCTGGCTATGTCCATGCCGAACTATTATTCTGCTTAGTCCCATCAACCTGCATCTGGACAATGGACCTATATATCCCTTCCATCCATGTACTTCCCAAACTTCTCATAAACGTTGAAATTAAACCTACATCCACCAATTCTGCTGGCAGCTTGTTCCACACTCTCATCACCCTCTCAGTGGAGATGTTCCCCCTCATCCCTTAAACATTTCACCTTTCACTCTTAATCCATAACCTTTAGTTGTAGTCTCACCCAACCACAGTGAAAAAAAACTCGCTTGCATTTACCCTATTTATATCCTTCATAATTCTGTAAGCCTCTATCAAATCATCCTTTATTCTCCTACGCTCCAGGGAACAAAGTCCTAATCTATTCACTCTTTCCATATCACTCAGGCCCTTGAGTCCTGGCAACATCCCTGTAAATTTAATCTGCACTCTTTCAGCCTCATCGATATCTTTCCTGTAGGTGACCAGGACTGCACACCATACTCCAAATGAGATCTCACCAATGTATTATACAACTTCAACATAAGACCCCAACTCCTGTACTCAATACTTTGATTGATAAAGGCCAATGTGCCAAAAGCTGTCTTTACAACCCTATGAACCTACTTTGTTACTAACGTCTCTGCATGCTCCCTTGTTAATGAGAATGATGAATAAAGGTTCAAGAATGCAAGAACCTGATGAAAATGGTAAGAAATGAAGGTGCACTGGCTAGGTGTATGGAGAGCATTGCTTCTGTCGTTTGAGTGAAACTTTGCCTTGGCAAAGTTGCTCCTCTCACATTCACTGTCATCTCGTGTTTCCTTCAATGTTGTCCTTTCAGTTGATGTAGCACAGCACCTTAACCCCCTAAATTTCTGTATCTCCTGAACTAAAGCACTATTCCAGCATTTCACCTGTGCTGATGCAGTCTGGATGTGGATTTGGGTTGTAGTTCCTCATAAGAGTTTAACCTTGTGCATCTTCATTGACTGAAACCAAACCCACCCAGTAAATTTAGCCAAGCTGCTGACATGCCGTGTTTTGACCAATAGCAGGCCACGAGCCACAACTCAACTTGGTCGACATGAAGGCAGACACAAGAGATTCTTCAGATACTGGAAGTCTTGAGGAACAGACACAGAACACTGGAGGAACTCAGCAGGTCAGGCAGCGTCTATGGAGGACTCAACGTTTTGGGCAGAGATCCCTATTGGGACTGGAAAGGATGGGGGCAGTGGCCAGAATAAGAAGTGGGAAGAAGGGGAGGCGTATGAGATGGTAGGTGATACATGAGTCCTATCTTTGAAGTTAGAACTTAGACCAGAATCTGAGCAACCCAAACTGTCTCTTCATATTTGACCCACCAAGGTGCAGCTCTTCATATTTGACAGGTTTAAACTCCATCTGCTATTTATCTGCCCTCATCTGCAACTGATCTTCTGTATATCTCATTGTATTCCTTGTTAGTCATCTGTGCCATGCACAACACCACCGATCTTTACATCATCCCCAAATCTACTAACCCACCCATCTACATCTCCATCCTGGTCATTTATATACATCACAAGTATCATATAGGAGGCCAATCCGCCCATTGGACTCATGCTCGCTCCCAGCAGAGCAGGTGTACCAATCCCATCCTCCTGCTCTGATCTTCTGTAACCCTGGAACTTATTCCCTCTTGCACACTCGTCTGTTCCATTTTCGTTGCCCTTGCCCCTCACCTACATTGCTCTCCCCACATTGAAGAGTCCCTCACCTTCACCGTAGGATCAATTTGCAGCCAATGATTTGCCCAGCAACCCACACACTGTGGGATGAGGGAGGATACGTAAGCACCCCAGTGGAGACCCTGGGTGTCAGAGGAAGAACATGCAAAGTCCATCCACATGGTCAGCAGCCAAGTCAGGATTGAACCTAGGTCGCTAGAGCTGTGAAACAGCAGCACTACCTGCTGTGTCACTGTGCTGTTCCACTAGTGAACTGCTTGGGGTTGACAGATCAAATGTAGATCAAGAACAAATACATTATTAACTGAAATGTTGCAGCAGACTGGTGTGGCTTTGCATGAGCTGACCTAGAGTCAGATGGTTCATTGATACGTGCTCCTGACTCAGCCTGAAGGTAACCCACCAGCAGGAGACACAGGGTCATTCTCCATTAGTCTTCACCATGGTCTTGGGGAGAAGGCAATCTGAGAGGTGGTGGGTGGGTTAGGAAGCATGCCCCAGGCCTCTCGCCTTTGACTGTTGTGCTAGTGGGGCTACAACAAGAATGGACTGGCCAGAGCTATTCTTATGGAGTGACTCAGAACTCTGGGGTAGTGATACAGAACATCCATAGCCTGACCTAGTGGAAGTGGGAACTTCTGGGTTCAGTTGCCTTCAACTCCAGACCTTACATGTCACCCACTGGCGCACGTACACACGCACGCACACACACACACACACACACACACACGCATGCACACAGAGTAAATGCACATATACATAAACATAATGCAGACACAAACACACACATACGTACATTCATACACAGATGCATACAAAGACACCTGCACAAGCCCACATTCAAGACACACAGACGCATTCACATTTACGGGCAGAAACACACAAACACATAGTGAATCCGGTTGAAGATACCACTGCTGAGGGCAAATGACAACTTACTGGTGGTGAACAAAATAAGAAATACAACTAAATTATTCATTAAAAACCACTTTTCTGTGGTAAGCGATCACAGCAAAGAACAAAGGGTCAATGCATAGGGGTGCAAAGTGAGACATGTTCAAGATGAAGTGGGAGTGAGGTTGAGGCATATTCGAGGCAGTCAGAGCGAGCAGAGCAGAACCAAGTCGGAGAAAAGGAGGAGAGGCAGATTCAGGGCTTAAACTGAGAGTGAGCTTTGATTGAGTTAAGCACTGGGCTGATTTGGAAAGGTGGGGCAAAAGATGTAATGTGGCGCGATGGTCCAGGCCATAGCGCTAGGAGTGACACGATAATTGGATGATTTAAAAGCTGGAGCAGGTAGATTGAAAAGAGGGGGTGTCAGGACCGGTTCTGCTCACTGCTCCTCGATGTTTACCCCGCTCTTCGCTGCACCGAGGCTCGAGCGGTGTCCTGCTCCAGCTGCTCCTGGCTTCATATCTGATGACTCACTTTCATCCTAAATGCTACTTGCTTACTTTTATTGTTTGCATGATTTGTTTTTTTCCCTCCCTCTATGCACATGAGGTGCCTGTTGGTCTTTTTTTAATATTTTTTTCGGGTGGGGGTGTTTCTTGTTTTATGGCTGCCTGTAAGGAGACAAATCTCAAGGATGTATAATGTGTACGTACTTTGATAATAAATGTCCTCGGAACTTTGAGGTATACCAGCACCAGCACCTTCTTCCCAAGGTGGCAATAGCTAGTTGGAGAACTGAGTGGAGGGGGGATGTTAGAGGTCGCATTTTTACATAGAGAGCGGTACAATACATGGAACACACTGCCCAGGCTGTATTAGAGGTAGATACATTAGGGACAATTATGAAATTGACACATGGATGAGAGAAAAATGGAGGTCTTTGGAGGAGGAAGGGGATTGATCTTGGAGTAGCTTAAACTTTGTGTGTCAGCACAACTTTGTGGGCCGAAAGGTCTGTGATGTGGTGTACTGTTCTATGTTTCATCTTCTATTTCCTATATAGAGAGAAACAAGCAAACATATAGGCAGAAACAGAAATGTTCAGAGGCACACACTGTAACCATGTCCCCAGGACGGGTGAGAGGTGAACCAGGACAGAGATGATCAGAGGTGATGAGAATAAAAAGTGGGATGAGTGTAGGGTGTTTATAAATGAAAGTTTGATGTTTGATATGGACACAGAAGGATGAACGGCCTGTTTCTGTGTTGTATCTTTAGAATTCTATGAACCTACATATCAATATTAACTTACAAAAAATATTCTTCACTTTCTCATCCTTTGATAGAACACAACTTCCTTTCAGTCTCATTGGCCATTTTACAACAGTTTTTACATTAACCCTTCAGTAACGCTGCTGACTCCAATCCGATGTGACAAGCTGACGTCAAATTTTTGATGTTCCATGAAACACAGCTTGTAAATCAATAGCACAATATTTACTTCACTTTTCAGAATAAACCAGGACTCCTTTGACACAACAGATTGATTGTATTTTCAGAAAAATCAAACTCTGTACATCTTATTATGCCTATTGTTTGAAGAACTGCAGATACATGAAAGTGGATCATACTTGTATTAAAAATTGCCACGTATTCAACTTGTCTAAGCAATTTAAGGTTTCTTAAGGTTGTATTACCATGGGGAAAATAGTGAGGTTAAGGTCCCACTATCTTTTAAATACCCCCAATGGCATGTGTTAGGGAGTAGTGTGAAGTGGTTCATTTTGGTAGGTCAAATTTGAAGATAGAATATAGTATTAATGTGTGGAGGATCATAGAGATCTTGGGAACTGTGTTCACAGGACACTCAAAGCTGCTGCGCAGGTTGACAGTGTTGTTAAGAAGACGTATGGTGTCTTGGCATTCATCAACCATGGGATTGAGATCCAGAGACTTGAGGTAATGTTACAGCTATATAAGACCTTGGTCAGACCCCAGTTGGAGTACCAAGTTCAGTTTTGGTCACCTCACTACTGGAAGGATGTGGATACTATAGAAAGAGTGCAGAGGAGATTTACAAGGGTGTTGCCTGGTTTGGAGAGCAATAGGTTGAGTGAACTTGACTTTTTCTCCTTGGAGCGATGGAGAATGAGAGGTGACCTGATAGAGGTATATAAGATGATGAGAGGCATTGATTGTGTGGATAGCCAGAGGCTTTTTCCCAGGGCTGAAATGGCCAACATGAGGAGGCACAGTTTTAAGGTGCTTGGAAGTAGGTACAGAGGGAATGTCAGGGTTAAGTTTTTCACACAGAGAGTAGTGGCTGCATAAAATGCACTGCTGCAATGGTGGTGGAAGTGGATACAATAGGATCTTTTAAAAGACTCTTAAATATGTATGTGGAGCTTAGAAAAATAGAGGGCAATGCGCTAGGATAATTCTAGGCAGTTTCTAGAGTAGGTTACATGGTCAGCACAACATTGTGGGCCGAAGGGCCTGTAATGTGCTGTAGATTTCTATATTCTATGTATTCTGTAGTTCTGTGAATATAACAGATTATAGTTCAAACAAGAATCAGCCTTCAGGAAGTACAGGAAGCTGGCAATGAGCTTTTAGTTCTTATCGTAAATTGCAAGCAATAAATTTAAGTGAAACTAGCCCACAGATGGATATGGTTTGCAAAATGGTGAGCATGAGATGCTTGCATATACACCTTCCGTAATTAAGGCAATGGAGTTGTGTTCATAGCCCTACATCAAATACGGGTTTAAGGAATTTGCACCATTGTGTAAGCTTAGGGAAATTTCCCAGCATTTGAGCATTCAGAGCTGTATCTCATTGAATGTATACAATTCACAGGGAGCATTATCAACCTAAAGTATTGAAGTAAACAATGTCATTGGAACTGTTGAAACAGTATTGACTCACCTACTGTTAACATTAATCTTAAGGGAATGAAAAATGTGATGTTCATTGAGCTTATGAGTCTCCAGAATGACGCCTGCTTGTTGTGAAAAATAAAGACTTCCATACCACCATCTTCAGTGTTTCTCCAGAGATTTTGTTCACAGCCACAATATTTGGGGGCTCACCCGGGATACATTTGCGATTCACTGTGTGGTGTGTAATTGCAGCAGTTGAAGTTGATGCTATTTTCAAGAGTACCCATCAAGCATCCATGCTTAGATCTATTCATGTCAACAACCACAAGATCATAAACAACATGGCAGAGAGCTAAACTGGTAGATGTAAAAGTGTGTGTAAAAGTCTAGACATTTTTGGGTATTTTGGTTAGACAAGGCCACCAGTTGTGAAAGGAGGTTACTGATTATTCTGGACACCAGAGGGGTATGTGTATATTCATTTGGGGGAACTGTAGAGCAGCATATTTGTTTTTGAGAGTGCTTGTGTGTTTTAAGAATAAGATTGAAACTTTGGGATAACAGACTTTCACATGGAAAGGAATACATGAGGCATCATGAGTTCAGTGGTACAGAACTGGAAGACTGTGCATCATATACTCTGTAGTTTTAAGTATGTACTTTTTCATTTTTATCCATCCCTATCTTTTGCTTAAAATGGGAAATATTTTGGGAGAGGTTATACACAGGTAGATCTAATGGGATTGCACCTATTGAGATCAGCCAGGTTGAGAACCCTGACAACCCGAGCCAGCCCTTGACTCTGGATATCACTATCCATTAGCCCTTCATCCCGAGGGAGAAGCAGAGCATTTTGTCTGAGCTGTCCTCACTTAAGGCTGCTTGTGAGCATTCAGAATGTTGGAGCAAGTTCAAGGGAATGGTTGAGATTCACCAGATGTACCCAAAAGACATAAACACATTGGTAAAAGCGAATTCCTCAAGGAGGCAGGAGGGATGAAGGCACCTAATGGCTACTCCTTTGATTGCATCTTCAGAAACAACTCTATTTCTACCTTTAATATCTTTTTTTCAGGGTTCTTTTGATGACTTTGACCTGGAGTTACATGCAGGCTTTGCTTCTTTTCTGGAGTGGGACCCATTCTCAGGTTACTACAACTGGCCGCTATTCAACATGCCAAGGGTTTGGCCTGAGAGTCTTGATCATGTTCAGAAGCCTAAGATCTTGGGGCTCTGGAGACGGGCGGATCAAGGGTCGGTGTCACGGCAGGAGAGTCGTGTGTCGTCGGGGAGGCTGGCAATTTTTCACTGTGGGCCCGAAGATCTGAGGTCTTTGTGATCTTCGGACACAGAGCTTGGAAAAAGTGACAACATGGACTTTTAACATTGTAAACCAATGGGTTGATGGCATGTCTCCCACTTGCTGTGAAAATGGGGGACACCTCCTTCTCCTTTGCCAGGGAGACAGAGAACCTGTGGTTTGTCGAATTTTGGATGAACTGCGAAGCCTTTGGGGTAACTTTGGTCTGTGTCTTTGCTATTGCTTAGCACACGCTTGGGCTTGGTGATGGTACCAATTTGTGTTTTTTTTTACTGGAGGGGTGAGGGAGATTGTTGCTTGCTACTGCTTATGCGCGGGAGAGGACGCTTAGGGGATCTTTGGGGTTCTCACATTTAACTGTCGTTTATTCTTTGGGGCATGTCTCCATTTTTGTGGATGCTTGCAAAGAAAAAGCATTTCAGGATGTATATTGTATACATTTCTCTGACATTAAATTTGACCTTTGAACCTTTGAATATGTGGGATCGTATTCCCTGGGGGGGGGGAGTGGGATGGTACATGGGCAGCTACCGGGAGTGTCAGTAATGAGGGGAAATATTGCTTCTTTAAGGGGGAATGACGGGAGAATGATAATGTTGTTGATTCAGAGAATTGATGAGCCTGCCATGGATTATGCGGAATGTAAATATCAAGCATCTGAGAGATGGGTAATCCAGGGAGGGATGATTCTCGTCTTTCTGAAAATGCTGAAGGACGGCCTGAGCCTCAGTCCACCTGGAAGTTTGGATTTGAGGATCGACCTACCTCGCTATAGTATCATGGGTTGGTGAGATAGACCAGAGGAGGAGGAAGGTAAGTCATACAGTGCTTGTTGTGGATGTAGCTGCTGTGCAGACACAGAAGACTTGCTTTGTGTACCAGCAGCCAGGGCACCAAGCATCGAACTGTCTGAATATCTGTAGGAAGGAGATGATCTGTCACAGTTATGGCCTCTCAGGTCATGTTTGGAGTCAGTGTTCTACAAAGTGGGGAAGGTGTGAGAATCACTCACCAGAGCAGGCAGAATCCACAGCAGTTCCCTCTCTGTCTGATTTCGCTGCTGACCAGGTTATAGAGATGGTGAATTCAGACAGATGGCCAGCAGCAGCCTCTGTTGCCAGTGGGGTCACCCACAGATGTATCGAACAGGTTTATTAGGGGGATCAGCAATGTGAAATGTTAGTGGATACAGGGTCGTTAGTATCTACTCTTGCCCACAACCGGAAAGGTGATTTACGTTACCAGTGCAGGAGGTGAAACTATGAAACAGAGAAAAGTCAGCCCCAGGTACTTGAGATTGAAGGATTGCAGATTCCTGTGGATTTCTGGAGTGTCCCCATACAAGGAGGTAACTGTTCTGGGGATAGACACACCAAGGAAGGCAGGTGCTGTCAGTTTCAGGGGAAGGAGAAATAAGATGGACAAGACAGGGACTGCGAACGTGTGTGATTTCCAAAGCAGACAATATGGCCCACAGAGAGACGGCAAGCCAAGCAGAGACAGAAGACATTACAACGTGTGGGAATCATATCAGGAGATCCAAAGGTTAGGGGCCAAACACAGTGAAGAACTGTTAGAAGTAATGCAGCTGCCTGCAGAGGGAGCAGAAAGTAAAGGCACACTGGAAAGGGGAGAGTAAGGAACAGGAAGAGAATGAGTGTGCAGACCACAGGACAAAGAGAGCCACAGAAAATGTGACATGACAGAAAGTGGAAGAAATGACTGGAGCCAATTTAGTAAGATTATATGTGAGTGTGAAGTACCATTATAACCAGGTTAATACGATGAGAGACAGTGCAAAACTGCACCAACATATTGCTGATTGGAGAGAGAGAAGGTAGTCCTCACACCGCTGGGTGAGCAAGTCCTGGTAAGGGAGCTGCTTGCAAAGGCTGGGTTCACTCCCGGGGGATAGGAGCAAAGCTAGTGCTGCTGACAAATGGCGAGGCAGCCAGTGTAAACACTGGACTCAGGTTAGGTTGTATGATCCTCCTCCTTGTTGCCCTCACAGACAGAACAAGGGACCAATTCCACCCATTAGCAATGTCATTGCCCAAATGAACCCCAGGCTGCTGCCTCTCATCTGACCACATCTGATGTCAGTAGACCCACAGACGGACAGAGAGAGAGAGAGAGACAAAGATGGAGACAGGGGCAGAGAGAGAGGTAGAGAAAGAGAGAGAGAGGAAAGGGAGGAAGAGGGAGAGAGAGGGGAGAGAGAGGGGAAAGATGGGGGAGAGGGGGGCAGAGTGGGGGAGAGGGGTGGGAGAGGGAGAGAGAATTACAAACAGCACTGGAACGTGGCTATCCCAGATAAATGGGAGCAAGCGCAAGTAGTTGGCCCAATGATCGAAAGGACAGTCCAGGACGTGGGCTCCATGCAGCTGTTCAAATAGAGACCATTTTAAACCCTCTGTAGATTGATCAAAAGGACTAGCTGTCAAGATCATACTGATAATCTTCTGTCACAGCATGGAATGTGAACTGTTGCCTGTGAACCTGCAACCAAGTTACCTTGCTGTGGCCCCATCTATAGAGCATCTACTGACAGCCATTACTGATAGTTTTAGCTATCAGACATTGAAGGGGCGGAGAGGATGTGATCAAATTTCTGGAATGTTTTATTGCCGACTCTACTCAGTCTTGTAGACAGTTGATTAGGGATGTTACATAGCGCAGGGCCATGATAGGTTAGTAATTTGGGAAGGATCCAAAGTGAAGTGCATTTATGTTGCCCTGTTTAATCAGATTGAGGGTCTCTAATAGCCTCTGGCAACCAGATCCAGCCGCTGCCTTGCGTGGTGCTTAGCTACTAAGCAAGTGGATCTGTTTCCACAGACAGGAGAAGGGGCAAAGGTGGGTTACTGGTGGTTTAACACCAGTCGCTTCGGGCAATAGGACTTGTCAGCCTTGTGGCTATACCCACTCTCATGGGGGAGTAAACCCTGGGGGAAAAGCTGGAACTGGAGTCCGTAAGACAGCCCTACACTGAGTTCAATGCTAACCAGCAACTCTTGCGATACCATTGGTGCCAAACTGCATCCGTTTCTGCTGCGCCTGTGCAGAGAGGAGGAGCCTGCTACGTGGGCAACAGCTTGCTCTCCGTATCGTACAACCCTGGCTTGCTTATTGACTAATCGTAGACAGCTAGGACATAACATCTTTGTTCAACCCCAGCCTATGACCTCAAGTATCATAAGTGTCAACAGCTTGGTGAGTGGAGCTATATTATGTTTGGACCAGTTAAGGTTTGGCTTAACATACAGAGGCAATTGAAAGATACGACATGAGAGATAAACTTCTCCTCAGTGTTATTATACAGACTGGAGCTTTAAGAATGTGGAAGAATTTCTGGCTTAAGAGACAGACTGAGACCATATAAATGTCCAAAA
The DNA here is from genome assembly GCF_030144855.1 of Hypanus sabinus. Lineage (NCBI taxonomy): Eukaryota > Metazoa > Chordata > Chondrichthyes > Myliobatiformes > Dasyatidae > Hypanus > Hypanus sabinus. The sequence goes on along the minus strand of NC_082723.1, from coordinate 59,923,097 downwards.
TGTAAGTTGTTTTGCTCACTTATTGACAGTTCTTTAAAACAAACCATAATTACTTTACTATTTGTTTACACGCGATCAGAACTTTAATTCAGAATTGTTGTATGTACTGTAATTGTCCCAGTTGTAAGCATGATGATACTGTTATACTTGAGATGATTCTCACATGGCCTGACACTGACTGGGAGCAGCAAGATTTAAACTTAATGTAAACAACTTTGTTCACTGCAGGTTTCTTCTCTTTGTACACTGAACTAACACAATGCTGATTTTCATCTCAGATTAACACCCATGTCAGGACTCAAACCCTTATTTGGTAACATGTTAATCTTGGTCTCTGTGTGGATGCAGCTCTGAGTCATACATTATATATCAAATTATAAGCTGAACTCTCTCATTCCCTTGTTTCAGAAATAGATATCTCCCCTCAGTTAGTGTCCTGCTCCAAATGGACGTGTCTCACTTTCAAAATCAGAGACATTAGAAAAATCAAAGCATCAAACGAATCAACTGGCTTGAACAGGGAATGGAAGCCCTCTCTCCTGCTTTGACATTGCCTACATTTGTTGATCTTATTTCAACCTCCCATTAGTTTTCCTTTCTGCTTGTGTGTCTTTAATAGAGCAAGTATTTCCAATTCGGGTTGAATCAACCTTGTTTGATATTTCCACCATGGATTTCCTTAGCAGTTAAGCAGTTCACATGTTCATTTTTAATGAACCCCTTGTTTTATTGCTGTGAAAGTCACCCTGATTGGATATTGCAACTCCTGACTTGGGATGGGATGGAACCGCCGATGCAGGTTGATGTGGGTTCTAATTTTGCACTTCTCAAGGAAAGCTAGCAGAGGATGAGATAGTCACTGCTCTAGTCCAGTGGACCTCCTGATGGGAAGGAGTTATCACGGCCATGCTCCCTCAGAGTGGATCAGCAGGCTTATGGGTGGAGCAGACGGACAAAAGGATCTCCTGACCCTGAGCCCCAACAATGAGACTTGACCCATGTGCATGGGGAAGAATGGGGAACATGTCATTGGGGCTGCTCTGCTGATGGGAGCCATCTTGGACCAGGGGAGTGACTGAGGAAATTGCAAGGCCTTTGTTTTGTGATCCTGTCAAACGTAGAAAATATCCAACTTTGGTAGAGTTGTCAGTCTAGTATCCAGAAGCCTGGATATTGATCCTGTGTCAAGAGTCACAGGTAGATTCATGGAAAGTCAAGGCATGGAAACAGCTCCTTCAGCCTCACCAAGTGCACGCTGATTTTCTTCCACTAGTTCAATACTAAACATTGTTATCCTCCCCACATTCCAATCAACTCTCCCCATCAGGGAAAATTTACAATGGTCAATTAACCTTGTCAATCTGCAGATTTTCTGGTTCTGGATTGGAAACTGTATATCTCGGGGTAAGAGACACAGACATCTTCCTGAGGTCAAGATTGAACTCGCGTAGCAGCAGTGCTGTGAGACAGCAGCACTAGTAACTATGCCACTGTGCTGCTGTGTCCAAGTTCCCCCATGGGAGTTGGGAATTTATGTAATCTGTTAAACTGTGGAACATAAATACTGGATTATTATGGGGAAAAAAACCATCTCTCAGGATCTGAAGTGGGAGCAGAACATCAGCTCCATCCTGAAGAAGGCCCAGCAGCGGATGTACTTCCTGCGGCTCTTGAGGAAATATGGTCTGCCTCAGGAATTGCTGCTGCAGTTCTACACTGCAGTCATTGAGTCTGTCCTGTGCACCTCCATCACTGTGTGGTTTGGAACCGCCACCAAGCAGGATAGAACCAGACTACAGCGCACAGTGAGGACTGCCGAGCGCATCATTGGAGCCTCCCTGCCCTCTATTGTGGACCTGTACTCTTCCAGGTTGAAGAAGAGGGCGGGGAACATCACAAAGGACTCCTTCCATCCTGCGCACGGACTGTTTGAACTGCTTCCGTCTGGTAGGCGCTTCAGATCCCTCCAGACTAAGACTAATAGGCACTGGAGAAGTTTTTTCCCTACTGCGGTCACTTTGCTGAACAGTTAACTGCCGGTTAACTGTCGGCTAACTATTACTTGGATTGCACTACTTGTATGTATAATCTATATTTTCATTTATATTTATCATTATTATTGTTATGAGCAGAGAGACAACATCTGCCGGAAGTAAATTCCTTGTATGTGCACAGGTACTTGGCGATTAAAGTCTGATTCTGATCTGTATCACTAATGGTCTTTAAAAAAGGGAATCAGGCATTCTTAACCAGTTAACCCATCTATCAACGATCAACTTTTGAGCCTCTCTCGGAGTAGTCAAGCAAAACCAGCAGAGAAATAGACTCTATAGTCCATTACTTCCATGGTGATCTTCTGTCCAACTTCAGTAACCCCGTGTGGACTGAATCCTTCGATGGTTTGCCTTGTCAAGTGCTTGTGTGGATGTCACGTATACCGAACCACAGTGTCTGATTCTGCCACTCCCTCAGAAAGTTAGTTCCAGGTATCAGCCACTTCATGTATTAAAGATTTTCTTTGCAGACCCCCCGTTAAAACTCCTTCTTCCCACATTGAATCTGTGCCCTCTAGTATATATATATCTCACTGCTGTGGGTGAAAGTGACTTTAGACCATAAGAAGTAAGAGCAGAATCAGGCCATTTGGCCAATCGAATCTGCTCTACCATTTCATCATAGCTGATCCATTTTTCCTCTCAGCACCAATCTCCTGCCTTCTCCTCATATCCCTTCATGCCCTGAAGAATCAAGAATTTATCTACCTCAGTCTTAAATATATGTGAAGATTTTGCATCCACAATTGCCTGTGATGATTCATCACTCACTGGCTAAAAAAGAAAATCTTCCTCATCTCCATTCTAAAAGGATGCCCCCCTATTATGAGGCTGTGTCCTCTGATCCTAGACTCTCCTACCAAAGGAAATATTCTTTCCACATCCACTCTATTAAGGCCTCTCAGCATTCGATAGGTTTCAATTAGTTCACCCTCATTCTTCTGAATTCAAGTGAATTCAGGTCCAGATCTATCAAGCACTCTTCAGGTGACAAGCCATTCAATGCTGGAATCATTTTGAGAACCTGCTTTGAACCCTCTTCGGTGTCAGCATTCATTTCTAAGACAAAGTGCACAAAAATGCTCACAGTACTCTAAGTGAGGCCTCTCCAGGGCTTTGTAACCTCAGCATTACATCCTTGCTTTTATATTCTAGTCCTCTCAAAATGAATGCTAACATTGTATTTACCTTGCGCACCACAGACTCAATCTGCAAATTAACCTTTAGGGAGTCCTGCTCAAGGATTCCCAAGTCCCTTTCTACCTCAGATTTTAGAATTTTCCCTCCATTTAAAAAAGTCTACCCTTTTTTTTCTTCTACCAAAGTGAATGACTGTACACTTCCTAACACTGTATCCCATCTGCCACTTCTTTTCCCATTCTCTTCATCTGTCTAAATCCTTCTGTAGCCTCTCTACTTCCTCAAAGTTACCTGCCCCTCCACCTATCTTTGCATCAACTGCAAACTTTGCAACAAAGCCATCCAATTCAGTGACCTATAATGTAAAAAGAAGTGGTCCCAACACGGACCCTTATGGAACACCACCAGTTATTGGCAGCCAGCCAGAAAAAGATCCCTTTATTCCTACTCTTTGTTCCCTGCCTAGCAGACACTATATCCATGCTAGTATTTTTCCAGTAATACCATGGGCTCTTAACTTTTTAAGTAGCCTCATGTGTGGCACCTTGTCAAAGGCCTTCTGAAAATCCAAGTACACAAATCAATTGATTCTCCGTTGTCTATCCTGCTTGTTATTTCTTCAAAGAACTTCACCAGGTTTGTCAGGTAAGAGTTTCACTTGAGGAAACCATGCCGACTACAGCCTATTTTATCATGTGCCCCTTAGTACCTCAAAACCACATCCTTTACAATCAACTCCATCATCTTCCCAACCACGGAGGTCAGGCTAACTGGCCTATAATTTCCTTTCTTCTGTCTTTCTCCCTTCTTGAAGAGAGGAGTGACATTTGCAATTTTCCAGTCCTGTGGAGCCATTCCAGAATTTAGCAATTCTTGAAAGATTATTGCTAATGCCTGCACAATCTTGTCACCCACCTCTTTCAAAACCCTAGAGTGTACGCCATCTGGTCCAGGTGACTTATCTACCTTCAGACCTTTCAGTTTCCCATGAACCTTATGTCTAGTAACGGCAACTTCACACACTTTTGATCCCTGACATCTGGAACTTCCACCATACCACTAGTGTCTTCCACAGTGAAGAATGATACAGAAATACTTATTACATTCTACACACAAAATGCTGGAGTAACTCAGCAGTCCAGGCAGCACCTATGGAAAAGAATAAACAGTTGCTGTTTCGAGCCTAGACCCTTCATCAGGAAGGTTCTTGGCTTGAAACATCGACTGTTTACTATTTTCCATAGATGATGCCCGGCCTGCTGAGTTCCTCCGGCATTTTATGTGTGTTACTTTGATTTCCAGCATCTGCAGATTTTCCCTTACTTATTAACTTTGTCCGCTATTTCTATGTCCCCCAACACTACCTTTCCAGCATGGTTTTCCAGTGATATCTACTTTCATCTCCTTTTACACCTTATGTATCGGAAGAAACTTTCGACATCCCCTTTAATATTATTGGATCACTTACCTTGATATTTTATCTTTTCCTCTAACTTCCCACTAATTTTTGTTCTATTATATGCGCTCTCCTTAGCTTTCATGTTGGCTTTGACTCCTCTTGTTAGTCACTGTCGTGTCATCTTGCATTTAGAATACATCTTCCTCTTTGGGATTTATATATCCTGCTCCTTCCGAATTGCTTCCAGAAATTCCAGCCATTGCTGCTCTGCCGTCATCCCTGCCAGTGTTCTTTTCCAATCAATTCTGGCCAACTCCTCTCTCATGCCTCTGTAATTCCCTTTACTCCACTGTAATACTGATACACCTGACCTTAGCTTCCCCTTCTCAAATTCCTGGGTGTCTACTATCTGCTCCAAGTACTCATATCTCAAAATCTTGTATACATCTATCAGTTGACTCCCTCAGCCTGCCTTTGCTCTATTGGAAAACAGGCCTAGCCTATCCAACTTAATCCCATAACTAAAGTCCACCAATTCTCATGTGATAGGTAAAGAATAAACAAAAGGTGACGAGAGAACTTGGAGGTATCACACTCTAAATATAGGCTTTTTCTTTACTATACAAGGATTCAGTGGTTTCCTTTATGATTTGGGAAGGACGAGGTGGTGATGTGAAGAAGGGTAGCTTTCATGCATATTCAGTTCCCATCAATATTGCACTCCTCCCATTGGTGTGGTAGCAGAAAGAAAGGTGAAAATTCAAAAAAAATGGATAATATTTAAGATGACACAGACTGCACACAGGATAAATGTAAAACCTGTTCTCTGGATGTTAAGTAGGATATCAAGCACAGTAGTCAGTTCATTCATCCTGAGTTTATTTACGCTTTCTCGAATTCTCAAAGTTGTGGGGAAGCCTGCTCTTAATGGGTCATAGATACAGAGAGAGGTAAAGCACAGAAACAGGCCCTTCAGCCCACTGAATATGCTGGCCATCGGCCAAACTTTGTCACTAAACCTAACCTACTTTATTCTCACTCAGCTCCTCATTGATCATCACTCACCGGCACACTGCAAGAAACCTCCAGTCTCCAATTAATTTACCAGCCCACAGATCTTCTGGATTTGGGAGGGAACCGGAGCCAGGGGAGGAAATGCATGTGATCACGGGGACAAAGTGAACTCATGAACAGCACCAGAGGCCAGGACTGAATCTGGCACTCTGGAGCTGGGAGGCGACTCTGCTTAGCTGCGCCTCTCTGTATGATGAACTATCTCATTTCTTTCAAAGAGTAAATAAACAACCTCCAGAATGTCTCATCCTATTCATACAGTTTCTTTCATAAAGTAATTTTAACAACCAAGTGATCACCACAAAACCATTTTCTCATTATACAATATAAACAAAACCTAAGGAAGTTAACTTAAGCTCATAAGAGCCATGACTTAATCTAACTTCACCACTAAAACCAATCTGTTATGTCTCTATATGGGCAATTAACAGTGGAATGAAAGAAGAAAGGCAAAATAGAAATGAGTCTCTAATTACCGTCATTCACTAGAAATAGAAGAATTGAGCTATATTCTGTTAAGTGCTCAGCATGTCTGTCAGGGGAACAAAGGCAACAGATTTGTTCAAAGCCTTGCCTTAAGTTGTAACTGAAAACCTCAATAATATCACAGGTGCTCTCACAAAAGCCCTGAGCTAGATTCCTCTGTCTGCTAGATTTTTACAGCTCGTTTTAATGGGGTAATTCTTCTGGAGGTTTTGTCTGTGACATGATTTCATCCATACCATTTGTAGAATATTCTGGTTGGGAAAGAACCTGGATGCTATTACAGAAAAGCTTTAGTCTTGAGGATATTGAGACTATTTGTTTGACGACATTATTGTAAAGACCTCAGTTATCCACACTAGTAGTATGAAACAAGAAGCCAAGACTACATTGACAACACCTGCAGCCTCAGAATTTCTGAACTGCATTCATACAAACGGAAGCATTGGCTCTCTCCTTACAAATAAATTGCAAAGTCCATTAAAACAAAACTTGGCTTCAACTCCTGCTGAATTTCTACCGCAGATGCTAAGTGTGATCAGTGCTGGCCACAGCCTCACACCTCAGTTCCAACTGGTTCTCAGGCTAGTCCGCACCTGAATCCGCTCTACACTGTTTTACAGTAATGCACTCTGCTTCCAAAGGTCTGAATCCAATGGAAATGGCTCGTTCATATCAGGAAGTGATGCAATAGGATATTAACAACGTGGTTCCAATTGTGAATGGACTGATTAGATTGCAGGCACTGGAGCAAAAGCCCATGGCATGCTTGCAAGGGATTTAATCGAAGTATAGGCCACATAATGTCTCAGATGCCATTTAATAGTAACTTCCCACCACCCAAAGTGGGGTACTTCACCACATGTTCTCACTCTAAAGTCCCCCAGATCAATACACACTATTGCTCTCAAAATAACTTCACTCTTTGGCCATACTTGATACCTTGCAGCAATCACACAGTCATTGAGTGCCCCACCTGTGTTAAAAAGCACATGTTAATTCATGACCATAAGACATAGGAGCAGAATAACGCCATTCAGCGCATTGACTCTGCTCATGCCTGACTATATTACCTCTCTCAACTCCATTCTCTTGCTGTCTCCCCATTACTTCTAATGCCGTTACTCATCAAGAACCTATCAATCTTCGCTTTAATATACCCTATGAGTTAGCTTGCACAGCTGCCTTTGGCAATGAATTCCATCCTCTGGCTAAGCAAATTGATCCTCATCTCTGTTCTAAGGAGGCACCCTTGTAGTCTGTGGCTGTGCTCTCTGGTGCTGGACTCTCCCACTGTTGGAAACATGCTCTCCACGTCCACTCTGTCTCAGCCTTTCAATTTTTGATAGATTTCAATAAGATCCCATCTCATTCTTCTAAACTCTAGTGAGAACCTGGCACAGAGCCATCAAATGCTCCTCGTACATAAACCCTTTTGTTCCTGGGATCATTCTTATAAAACTCCTCTGGACCCTCTCCAATCCTAGTACATTTTTTCTCAGATAAGGATTCCAAAACTGCTGGCTCAATCTACAAATGCAGTTTGAGCCTCAGCATTGTATCCTTGCTTTTATATTCTCGTCCTCTTGAAATGAATGTTAAATTTGCATTTGCCGTCCTTACTACTGAATCAACCTACGAGATTACTTTTAGGGGATCCTGCACTAGGACTACCAAATCGCTTTACATCTCCAATTTCTGAATTTACTCCCCATTTAGAAAATAGACTATGCATTTATTCCTTCTACCTTCTAGGTTCTTGCTGGAAACCACCTAAGGGATGGAGTTTAGGAGACGATGGCACCTAACGGCGACTCCTTTGCTTGCATCTTTAGAAACAGCTCTATTTCCATCTTTAATATCTCTATTTTCCCTTCAGGATTCTTTTGAAGACCCTGACCTGGAATTACACACTGACTTCAGTTCTCTGGGGGAATGGGACTCACTCTCAGGGTCTCCCGACCGGCCACTGTTTGATATACCACGGACGCAGCCTAGAAGACTAGTGCGCCTTCCGGGCTTTGTGATTTTGTGGCTCTGGAGGCGGGCAGACTCGAGGTCAGTGCTGTCGTCTGGTGTGTCATGGGAGCGCACGGAAGATCGAAAGAAGCAAGCTGGCTGCTGGTTGTGTGCCCAGAGACCCGAGTTCTTTGGGGACAGAGCTTGGAAAAAGCAACATCGTAAACCAGCAAGTGGTTTGTTATGTCTCCCCTCTCACTGTGAAACGGAAACATCTCTTTTTCTCTTATCAGTGAGAGAGAGAGAGCCTGTGGTATGTCGAATACCGGGTGAACGAGTCGTCTTTGGGGTACTTCAAGTCTGTCTTTGATGTTGCTTTACTGCATGCTTGAGTGCTCGGTGGGGGAGTGCAGATGCTTTTTTTTTGCTGGTGGGGGAGGGAGGAATTGTTGCTTGCTACTGCTTCCGCATGGGAGGGGGAAGCTGGGGGGGCTTTGGGCTTTGAGGTAGAAAAAGACTTTCTTCCCCCAGAATAGAAATGTCAAACACCGAAGTGAAATGGGGACACCACTTTCTCCCTTATCAGGGAGAGAGGGAGCCTGTGGTATGTCGAATACCGGGTGAACGAGTAGTCTTTGGGGTACTGCAAGTCTGTCTTTGCTGTTACTTTGCTCACATTTGAGTGCTCGGTGGGGGAGTGCAGATGCTTTTTTTTGCTGGTGGGGGAGGGAGGAATTGTTACTTGCTACTGCTTATGCGTGGGAGGGGGAGCTGGGGGTGTCTTTGGGGTTCTAACTTTTAACTGTCGTTCCTTCTTTGGGGCACTCCTCTGTTTTTAGTGGATGTTTGTGAAGAAAAAGCATTTCAGGATGTTTATTGCATACATTGACATGAAATATACCTTTGAAATCTTCGAACAGCAGAATATCTGAGGGTTACTGAACGAGGAGGCTTTCCTACAACATGGCAGTCATTTTGAACAGAGCAATGTGGACACTGCAGGCAGGGAGGGCCAAACCTCTGGGAGTGGGAGACCATGGGGTTTCCTGCCCATCTTTTCTTCACATTCTCTTTCCTTCCCTTTACACAATTGGCCTCTCCTATCAGGTCCCATCTAGTTCAACTCTCTGCCCCATCCACATAATCCCTTTCCCCATCCACCCACCTTCTCCCTCATCTGGTCTTACCCGTCATCTGCCAGTTTGTACTCCCCTCATCCCCCTCCCTCTCATTCTGGCTTTGTCCCCTTCCTTTCCAGTCCTGATGAACTGAATAAACATTGACTGTTTATTTCCCTCCATAGATGCTGCCTGACTTGCTGAGTTTTCCAGCATTTTGAGTGGGTTGCCCAAGATTTCCGACATCTGCAGAACCTCTTGCGTCTCAGCTCAGACCTCTGCCTCACGACCAGTGCGGTAGACCAGAGGCCACATGGAAGTGCTGGCGAATCTATCTATCCCTTACCCCTTGCCAGTCTGGCTAGCGCTGGTCCCTGTTCCCTCCACAAGCAATGCAGCTCCACTATGAAAAGATGCAGACACATCTTTGCCTGGGGATTCGCTTTCTGCACATTAACAGAAAGAGAACACAAAATTAAAGGGTTTCCATAGGGAAGGTGTCCAAGTGAATCTAGGGACTCACTTTTCTGAGAATAATGTGAGATTCAAAATGCTAATTAAAGACCAGGCCGCCGCTGCTCTGTTGGGAACAGGGCCTGCAGGGTTCTGAGCCACAGCCCAACCTTCTGCTGTCAACTCTTTGAGTATCATCCAGCAGAGGTTCCTCCTGAGGAGCCAACGGGATTCTGGAGCCACAATCCAATGGCACTCGGCCAACTGGAGTGCAACCTTCTTAATCCAGTGTCAGGAAACCAGTTCAGGGCAGGTGGCCACCGGCACCCGTCTGCACACGCCTGCTCCTAGACACAACTCATCACAAGCAACTGGAGAGTGGGCGACTGAACGACAGCAATGCTCTGCTTCCCAGCACCCTTCCACTGCTGAGGACTCAGGAGTTATGGAATTATCAAAGCCCAGCAGGCCTGACCCAAAAATGAGTCAGTCTTCAGTTCTAATGTAAATTGCAAACAGTAGTCCATTAAAAGGACAGCTTTATAGACAGATGCTGCCCTAAACACCAGTGGTTAATAGGTATTTGATTCATTGATGATTGTAGACAAACAGGCCACAGACTACTGCACCACAGCAGGAAACTACTCATAGATGTGGTTTGTAAATTGCCATGACTATGAGACACACAGCTGTCTGCATCACCCAAGTGTAAGACAGTGTGGGCACATTAAGTGTCTTCCATCAAACCCCGTGTCAGAAACCTTCAACTGCATTATTTTGAGATCAAGGAAGTGACCAGACCAGTGCAACAAACATGTTAGTTAAAGTTAAAGAAACATGTTAGTTAAAGTTAAAGTCTGTTCCGGGCCCTGTCCCGAGCCTTATAGGCTCATTAGGACGGTGCTTATGCCAGTTTTCATGGCGTGAAGCAAGTGAGAGTACGAGACTCCCCCAGATAGGATGCCAGTCTATTGCGAGGTTAATCCCCAGCATTTTGCCAGTGTGTGGTTGCTTGCTCAATGACACAACACACTGCCTCGGCTGGGGCTCAAACGCATGACGCTTCAGATCACTAGTCCAATGCCCTAACCACTTGGCCACGCACCACAAGCAACAAACATGATCCGAAGCAAACTTGCTCCTTCTATGAATAATTGGATTATTGGAGTTCCAGAGGGATTGGCCCTCACAACATTAGTTCTGGTGTTGGCACCCTCAGAAACTGTCAGACCATCTACCTGAATTACATTGGCCCAGCAAAGACATCTGACCATTCAGAGGTGTCTTGTCAGTTAAAGTGTGCTCCCACTAGAGATATAGACTTCAAACCATTTCTCAGACTCTGAATTATTGTCACGATAGTTATTGAACTTACAATGAATCTTGTAATTGAACTTAAGCTGCTAAGCATTGCTCCAATGCCATGCACAAAATCATAGACACATCACTGATGCTGATGCTAATCTACAACTTACTGGAGTGAGATAGGACACCTGGAGAGTGGTGTCACAACAGCATCCTCTCGTTCAGCATAGATAAGACTTAAGAGCTGATCGTTGACTTCAGGAAGGGGAAGGAGGGTGAACTGCGCTAGTCTTCATTGGCAGATCGGCAGAAGAGAGAATCAGCAACTTTAAATTCCTGGTGATAACATAGCGCATGACTTGTTCTGGGCCCAGCACATGGATACAATCACAAGGAAGGCTTGCCAGTATCTATACCTTCTTAGAAAGTTCAGAAGGTTCATTTTATCAATGAATACTCAAACAAACTTTTATCCATGTACAGTTGAAAGTATCCTGACTGGTATGGCAAATCAAATGCTCAGGAACATAACAGAGAAGTGGACTCAACCCAATACATCATGGATGCATCCCTCTACACCGTCAAATGTACCTACAGGAGGTGCATCAACCACAGAACCCGGCAGTCACCATACCAAGTCTCAAACTCCAGTCTCACTCTATGACAGGACCCCAGACACTAGGTCTCAAACTCTGGTCTCTCTGATTCACAAACCCAGAGGGTCAACACACCTCACTTTTTCTCCCACACAGAGCTCCTACTGTAGAAAATTAATGGAAAGTCAAAGGATATGGAAGCTTTTAAAAATACAACTGAATGCAGCTAGAGAAGTCATTAAGTAGGTTAAGATAAAACACGCAAGTAAGCTAGACAATAATATTAAAGAGGATATGAAAAGTTTCTTCCAATACATAAAGGGTAAAAGAGAGGCAGGAGTGGATGTCAAACTGGTGGAAAACAATGCTGGAGGGATAGTAATGGGGGACAATGAAATGGCAGAGAAACTGAATAAGTATTTTGCATCAGTCTTCACTGTGGAAGACACTAGCAGTGTGGTGGAGGTTCCAGGTGACAGGACTCATAAAGTGTGTGAAGTTACCATAACTCGAGAGAAGGTTCTTGGGAAACTGAGAAGTCTGAAGGTAGATACGTCAACTGAACCAGATGGTGTAAACCTGGAGTTCTGAAAGAGGCAGCTGAACAGATTATGCAGGCATTAGTAATGATCTTTCAAAAATCACAGATTTTGTAATGGTTCTTGAAGACTGGAAAATTGCCAATGTCACTCCACTCTTCGAGAAGGGAGAGAGGCAGCAGAAAGGAATAGGCCAGTTTGCCTGTAATCTTGCCTTACAAATCTATTGGAATTCTTTAAAGAAATTACAAGCAGGGTAGACAAAGGAGAATCAGTTGATGTTGTGTACTTGGATTTTCAGAAGGCCTTTGACAAGGTGCCACACATGAGGCTGCTTAATAAGCTACAAGCCAATGGTATTACAGAAAAGATTCTAGGATGGATAAAGCAGTGGCTGATTAGCAGGAGGCAAAGTCCGGGAATAAAGGGAGCCTTTTCTGGTTGGCTGCCAATGACCAGTGCTGTTCCAGAGAGGTCTGTGTTGGAGCTGATTCTCTTTATGTTAAACTGAGGAGCAAAGGAACTTGTGTGTCTTTGTCAGGGTTTCCTAAAGGTTAATTTTCAGATTGAGTCCATGGTGAGGAAGGCAAAGCAATGTTAGAATTCATTTCAAGAGGACTAGAGTATGAAAGCAAGGATGTAATGTTGATATTGTAGGATGGTATCGTGGTTCTGCGTTCATGGATTGGACTATAGTGTTTATGGACTGTGGACTTTTTCAGACTTACAGTTTTTATACTCTGTGTATTTATGTATCACCCATTCCTTTTCTGTTTTTTTGTGAGAGGGGAGGGTGCTTTAGGGTTGATAGTCTGTTAGGATTCTGTTAGTCTTTTGCGTGGGGAAGGGGTTTTTTGGAGGTCAATATTCCTGTTCCCTTTTGTGCAGGGGAGAGGGGGGATTTGGGGGGATTGATGATCGGAATACTGTACTTTTTTGTACGGGGGGTGTTGATGTTTCTCTCTGAATGACTTTCAAGTTCCTTCTTTGTTTCGTGGCTATCTGGAGAAGACAAATTTCAGAGTTAGATATGGATACGTGCTTTAATAATAAATGGGAACCTAACCTATGAACGTATGTCGGTGAGTTGAATGATGGAATTGATGGCTTTGTTGCAAAGTTTGCAGACCATATGAAGGTAGGTGGAGGGGCAGATAGTTTCGAGGAAGTAGAGAGGCTACAGATGGACTTAGATTAGAATGGGCAAAGAAATGGTAGATGGAATACAGTGTCAGGAAGTGAATGGCCATGCACTTTGGTAGAAGAAATAAAAGAGCCGACTATTTTCTAAATGGAGAGAAAATACAAAAAATTGAGGTGCAAAGAGACTTGGAAGTCCACGTGCAGGATTCCCTAAAGGTTAGTTTGCATGTTGAGTCTGTGGTGATGAAGGCAAATGCAATGTTAGCATTCATTTCAAGAGGACTAGAATGTAACAGGATGTAGTGTTGAGACTTATAAAGCATGGTGAGACCTCATGGAGTACTGTAAGCAATTTTGGTCCCCATCTTAGAAAGGATGTGCTGGAGAGGGTTCAAACAATGTTTATGAAAATGATTACAGGATTGAATGGCTTTTCATATGAAGAGTGTTTGATTCTGGACCAATATTCATTCAAATTCAGAAGAATGAGTGGTGACCTCATTGAACCCTACTGAATATTGAAAGGCCTTGATTGAGTGGATGTGGAGAGGATGTTTCCAGTAGTGGGAGAGTCTAAGACCAGAGGAACAGCCTCAGAATAGAGAGCTGTCCTTTTAGAACAGAGGTGAGGAGGAATTTCTTCAGCCAGAGAGTGGTGAATCTGTGGAAGCTGAGAGGAAAAATGGATGAGCCATGATGAATTGGTGTAGCAGACTTGATGGGCCAAATGGCCTAATTCTGCTCCTAGATCTTATGGTCGCATGGAATGCTCTGACAACATGCTAACCATGGGGGTTGGGGAGGGCCACCAGCCTCTGTCCACAGAAGTCCCACATCCAACATGATGTGGAGACTCTAGCCTGTCCTCTAATTCTCCGCACATCCCTGTCTCGAAAACCTTAACCTGACCCCTAATCCCCTTCTCTGTCCCCAAAACCATTGCCTCAAACTCAAAAAACCCCCCACTAAAAACAACAAAAACTGAACCTTCTCAGTGGAGGTCGCCATCTTGAACCAACTATTCAGCTCATGAAGTAATCAGCACACCCTTATCACTATCTCAGTAGGGCAACGTTCTGACCTCTTTAACCAGTTTGTGCTGCAATGTTTTTTTCTTTCTAATTGGGACTTGTCCTGCAATATCCTAATTAGTTTTTGTTTATAGGTTCTTGTGATGATGCAGTGTCCTTGTGATACAGCTGCAAGTAAATTTTTCATAGAGCCTGTGCACACATGTACTTGATCATAGGCCAATAAACTCAAGTTTGAATCACCTACTGTTATCTTTGTTCTTAACGGTATAAAAATATGATGTATTTCACTTTGAGTTCAGAAAAACTCTGTAGCGAGGGTCTCCAAGAATATTGCCTGCTTGCTGTGACAAATAAGGGTATTTTATACCAACCAGCTTCCCAGTCACCACATCCTCCAGCAACTGGGGAACATCTCACTGGAGCCTAAGAGTAGGGAAGAAGTTATTGAAAGCAGGTTCTCTAGTGTTAACGAGAGAATGGACACCAGTAAGCCAGTAACAGGATAGATCTGCAGCAGTGGCTGGGAATTCTACACTGTCCCTAGGCAGGGAGATGGATACCTGGAACAGATGAGGGAATGTTTGCTGTGTATTCTTCCGTCAGCAGATGCCAAAGAGATCTGGCCGCACACATGTTGGTGTTGGAGCTTTCCACATCTGGCAGCGGTGATGTTAATACATTGGGAGCAGATTAGAGAAAGTTTACGTGACAGGGACCTGGAATGGAGCTGCGGCCTTGGAAGGAAAAGTTGGACAGTCTGTGTTTGTCACGGCTGGTTGGAAGGAGGAGAAATAACATGCAGAATCCTGAAAGGTTCGACTTCAAGTTCAATTTATTGTCATTCAATTGCACTCATGTATACCACACCTATACACACACAGCACTTAAAGTAATATTGCCACAAATAAATAAACAAGGAGTTTGCCAGGTTGGATGTAGGAAGGATGCTTCCTCTTGTGGCAGAATGCAGAATCAGGGACCTTGTTTAAAAGAAGATATTGCTCTACTTAAGACAGAGGTACACTTCTTTTTCTTCTCAAAGTATTGTGACTCTTTGGAACGCTTTTTCAAAGGATGAGCTGGATACTCGACAGCAAGAGGGTGAAAGGTTTACAGGGTAGATGGCAGTGCAGAGCTGAGTAACGATCAATCAGCTATGATCCCTGTACTTTGTAGGCTTCCCCTGCCACCTCTTGCCTATCCAGCGTTGGCTTCTTACATGTTCCAACCAGAAAGCAAAGTCATCCAACAATGCCAAGTGCTAACATGTGCCTCATTCCTTCTGGTTCATCAAAGAACCAGCTGCCTGATCTGCCCTGGCTGCCAAGTGAAGTCACTAATGCTCAGGGTCTGGATCAACGCTCACTCAAATTGGTGGAGAAACTCAGCGGGTCAGACAGCATCTAAAGAGAGAAGTGAACTTAAGAAATAGGAGGAGCAGTCAGCCGTCTGGCCCATTGAGCCTGCTCTGCCATTCAATAAGATCATGGTTAATCTGGCCATGGGCTCATCTCCACCTACCTGCCTTGTCTCCATAACCCTTAAAACCCCTACTATGCTAAAATCTATCCAACCTTGTCTTAAATATATTTACTTAGGTAGCCTCCATTGCTTCTCCACTCTCTGGGAAAAACAGGTCCTCCTCATCTCTGTCTTAAATCTACTCCCCTGAATCTTGAGATTATGTCCCTTAGTTCCAGTCTCACCTACCAGTGGAAACAAATTTCCTGTCTCTATCTTATCTACCCATTTCATAACTATACATGCTTCTTTAAGATCTCTCATTCTTCTGAATTCCAGTGAGTTAAGTTGCAGGCAACTCAATCTCTCCTCATAGTCTAACCCCCTCATCTCTGGAATGAACCTGGTGAACCTCTTTGCACTGCCTCCAAAGCCAGTATATCCTTCCTCAAGTATGGTGACCAGAACTGCCCACAGTTCTCCAGGTGCGGCCTCACCAGTACCCTGTATAGTTGCAGCATGACCTCCCTGCTCTTGAATTCAATCCCTCTAGCAATGAAGGCCAACATTCCGTTTGCCTTCTTAATAACCTGTTGTACCTGCAAGCCAACTTCTTGCGATTCATGAACAAGCACTCCCAAGTCCCTCTGCACAACAGCATGCTGCAGTCTTTCACCATTTAAATAACAATCTGCTCTTCTATTATTCCTTCCAAAGAGGATGATCTTGCATTTACCAACGTTATATTCCATCTGCCAGAACTTGGCCCACTCACTTAACCTATCTATATCTCTCTGCAGACTCTCCATATCTTCTGCACAATTTCCTTTTCCACTCACTTCCGTATCATTAGCAAACTTACACTGCACTCTGTCCCCTCTTCCAGATTGTTAATGTATATTGTGAACAATTGCAGGCCCAGCACCGACCCCTGCAGCACATTGCTCACCACTGACTGACAACCAGAGAAACACCCGTGTATCCCAACTCTTGGCCTTTTATTAGTTAACCAATCCTCTATCCATGCTAATACATCACACTCAACTCTATGCATCCTTATCTTATGGGTAAGTGTTTTATGTGGCACCTTATCGAATGCCTTCTGAAAATCCAAGTAAATAACATCCATCTGCTCCCCTCTATACACTGCGCTCATTATCCTCAAAGAACTGCAGTAAGTTTGTCAAACAGGACCTGTCTTTGCTGCATCCATGTCATGTCTGCCTGATGGTCCACTTCTTTCCAGATGTCTCGCTACTTCTTCTTTAAAGATAGCTTCAAGCGTTTTCCCAGCTACAGATGTAAAACTAACTGGCCTATAGTTAACACAAAGTGGTCAAATCAAGACGTTCAAAAAAGCTGGATGAACTCAGCAGGTTGGGCAGCATCCATTGACTAGCCTATAGTTACCTGCCTTTCACCTACATGCTTTTTTGAACAGTGGCATGACATTCACCATCTTCCAATCCGCTGGGACCTGACCAAAGGCCAGAGAATTTTGATAAATTATCACCAAAACCTCTGCTATAATTTCTGCTATTTCTTTCAGTATCCTGGGATGCATTCTATCAGGACCATGGGAATTGTCTATCTTCAGGGCCACAAGTTTGCACAACCCTACCTCTTCAGTCAACAGATACAACACACTGGAGGAACTCAGCAGGTCGGGCAGCATCCGTGGAAATGATAAGGTCCCACATAGGAGATTGGTGGGTAAAATCAAAGCTCAGGGCATTGGGGGGAAGACATTGACATGGATAGAAAACTGGTTGGCAGATAGAAAGCAAAGGGTAGCGGTGAATGGGTGTTTCTCAGAATGGCAGGTGGTGACTAGTGGGGTGCCACAGGGCATGGTATTGGGACCACAGCTGTTTACCATTTACATCAACTATTTGGATGAAGGCATTGAAAATAACATCAGCAAGTTTGCTGATGATACTAAGCTGGGTGGTAGTGTGACATGTGATGAGGATGTTAGGAGAATTCAGGGTGACTTGGATAGGCTGGGTGAGTGGGCAGATACTTGGCAGATGGCGTTTAATGTGAATAAGTGTGAGGTTATCCACTTTGGGAGTAAGAACAGGAATGCAGATTATTATCTGAATGGTGTAGAGTTAGGTAAGGGAGAAATACAAAGAGATCTAGGGGTCCTTGTTCATCAGTCACTGAATGTGAATGAGCAAGTGCAGCAGGCAGTGAAGAAGGCTAATGGAATGTTGGCCTTTATTACAAAGGGAATTGAGTACAAGAGCAAGGAAATCCTCTTGCATTTGTACAGAGCCCTGGTGAGACCACACCTGGAGTATTGTGTACAGTTTTGGTCTCCAGGGTTAAGGAAGGACATCCTGGCTGTAGAGGAAGTGCAGCGTAGATTCACGAGGTTAATTTCTGGGATGTCTGGACTGTCTTACGCAGAGAGGTTAGAGAGACTGGGCTTGTACACGCTAGAATTAAGGAGATTGAGAGGGGATCTGATTGAAACATATATTAAGGGATTGGACAAGATAGAGGCAGGAAATATGTTCCAGATGCTGGGAGAGTCCAGTACCAGAGGGCATGGTTTGAGAATAAGGAGTAGGTTATTTAGGACAGAGTTAAGGAAAAACCTCTTCTCCCAGAGAGTTGTGGGTGTCTGGAATGCACTTGCTCGGAAGGTAGTGGAGGCCAATTCTCTGGATGCTTTCAAGAAGGAGCTAGATAGGTATCTTATGGATAGGGGAATCAAGGGATATGGGGACAAGGCAGGAACCGGGTATTGATAGTAGTTGATCAGCCATGATCTCAAAATGGCGGTGCAGGCTCGAAGGGCCGAATGGTCGACTTCTGCACCTATTGTCTATTGAAATGAACAATCAACATTTCGGGCCAAGACCCTTTGTCAAGACTGAAGAAGGGTCTCGGCCCAGAACGCTGACTGCTCGTTTCCACGGATGCTGCCCGACCTGCTGAATTCCTCCAGCATGTTGTACGTGTTGATTTGACCACAGCATCTGCAGTGTACTTTGTGTTTACTATCCCTTAGTGATAGCTATTGTATTGATATCCTCACCTCCCATCACATCTATAGCATTTCTCTTTGGCATGTTAGACCTGTCCTCCACCGTGAAGACCAACACAAATCGTCATTCAAAGCCCCTGCCGTTTCCTCATTACTCAATATCAACTCCCCCTTCTTATTCTCCAAGGGACCTATGCTTACTTTAGTCACCCTTTTCTGCTTTATATAATTATTAAAAAATGTTACTATCCTTTTTTTATATTTAATGCTAGTTTATTTTCATAATCTAGCTTCCCTTTCTTTACTGCTCACACATTGGTACTTAGTTGCTTTTTAAAGTTTTCCCATTCTTCCAGTTTCCCACTACTCTTGGCAGCTTTGTATGCACAAGCTTTTAGTTTGATGCCCTCTTATCTTCTTAGCTATCCAAAGCTGTCACTCCCCACCCTTACTGTCCTTGCTTTTGACTGGAATATACTTTTGTTGAACACCGTGAAAATCTTTTTCGAAGTCTTCCATTATTCCTCAATCGTCCCACTATATAGTTTTTGTTCCCAGTCTACACCAGCCAAATCCTCCCTCATCCCATTGTTGTCTCCATTGTTTAGGCTTTATACATTGGATTTAGATTGAACTATTGCATCCTCTATTTGTATGAGAAACTCACTCACACTATGATCACTCTTTCCGAGTGGATCCCTAACTGCAAGATCATTAATCTTACCTGTCTCATTGCACAGGACCAGTTCTAAAATACCACGTTCCCTTGTAGGTTCAGTAACATACTGTTCAAGAAAACCATCATGGATGCATTCTATGAAGTCCTCCTCAGGACTGCCTCAACCAACCGGATTCACCCGATCTATGTGCAAGTTAAAGCCCCCACGATTACTGCTGTCCCATTTTTACATGCCTCAGATGACAATGTTTTGGGCCGAGACCATTCATCAGGACTGGAAAGGAAGGGGTCAGAAGCCAGAATAAAAAGATGGGGAGCAGGGAGGAGCAGGAGCTGGTGGGTGATAGGTGAGTCAGGGTGAGGGGAGGGTGATGGGAGGGGGAGAAAAGTAAAATAATGTGAGAAGGTGGACAGGTAGGGAAGGAAAAGTGTTGAAGAAGAAGGGGTTTGATAGAAGAGGTCATTAGACTATGGAATCAGAGGGAGAAAGGAGAAGGTGATTGGCAGGTCATGAGGGTCATGAGGGGGAGGAGGAAAAAGAGGGAACAATGGGAATACATAGATAAGGGATAACAGTGGAGGGAGGGAAACAATGAGGAATAGTTACCAGAAATTACACAAGTAGCTACTTTATTAGATATATCTGTATGCCTACTCGTTAATGCCAAATATCTAATCACTCCATCATGTGGCAGCAACTCAATGCCTAAAAGCATGCAGACATTGTCAAGAGGTTCAGTTGTTCAGACCAAACATCAGAATGGGGAAGAAATGTGATCTACGTGACTTTGACTGTGGAATGATTGTTGGTGCCAGATGGGGTGGTTTGAGTATCTCAGAAACTGCTGATCTCCTGGGTTTTCACATACAACAGTCTCTAAAGTTTACAGAGAATGGTGTGAAAAACAAAACAAAACATATTCAGTTCTATGGGCGAAAATGCCTGTTAATGAGGGAGGACAGAGGAGAATGGCCAGACTGGTTCAAGATGAGAGGAAGGTGACAGTAACTCAGATAACCACATGTTACAGCAGTGATGTGCAGAACAGCATCTCTAAATGCACAGCACATCGAAAATTGAAGTGGATGGATGGGTTACAGCAGCAGAAGTCTACAAGCAAACACGCAGTTGTCTCTTTTTAATGTACCTCAGTACAGGTGGTACCTAATAAAGTGGCCACTGAGTGCGGATGTATCAATGGTTATTCCATCAAGCTGGGTGCTACAAGTCAGGATATGAGGTGTTAATTCCAGAACAGATCCCTGCTGGACACCAATGGTCATGACCTGCAAGCCGAATGCACTCCATCTATCATCCTCTGCCTCCTGTGGCCAGGCCAGTTCTGAATCCACACAGCCAGGTCTCCCTGGATTCTATGCCAGTGTTGTCCTTCGATCGGAATCTGGCTTTGATGTGGCAGTAGGGGGGGCCATGAACAGACTTGTCAGTGTGGGAACAGAAAGTACAATTAAGTGCTTGGCCTCTGGGAGGTATTGGCTCTATTAGTTGGCATTTGATTATGATTAACTGATGTTACACAGTTCAGGATTATAGTGGCTGTAACTGAACAATTAGTGTTATATCCATGGGAGAAGGGGAAGCAGTGCTCCAAGATAAGACTGCATTCCTCTGGCATGGCTTTCAGCAAGCTGTAGGCATTTTGTCATGGGCAAATGTATTTTATTCACTGGGCAGTTACTTCAACAGACTGCAGAGAAAGGGGGAGAGGAGGGGTGGGTTGGAGATTGTAGTGAAAGTGAGAATATAACTTTAACTAGTATAGCTTATTGTATAATATAGAGAGTACAGTATAGCTGAATATATAGTGTAGAGAGTACTGCATAGCTGAAGCATTGTCTATAGATATGTATAAACTGGCACAAGAACAACAGTTTGTGGACAATCCAACACAGAAGCCGTGAAAGTACTAACACAGTGAAAATGGCAATGAAGTCATTGGGTTGGTTGAATATTCAACTAGGTTTGAATGTTTGCTGGCTAATTTGAGCCATTACAACACAAATGAGGTTACAGTTGGTACATTCAAGGAAATCTGCTGGGACTGTGGGAGTGATAAGACCATAAGACAACGGAATAGAATTAGGCCATTCAGTATCTCAAGACTGCTTTGGCTGATTTAGTTTCCTTTTCATCCCCACTCATCTGTCTTCTCTTCGTAACATTTGAGACCCTTACTAATCAAGAACCCTTCAACCTCCGCTTTAAATATACCCTGCGACTTTGCCTCCACATCCATTTGTTGCAATCAATTCTACCGATTCACCACCTACTGGATAAATAAATTCCCTCTTTCGAAATGTATGTCCTTCTATTCTGAGACTATTCCTAGACTCTTCCGTTATTGAAAATGTCCTCTCCAATCCCTGCAGAAACACATAGAATCCACAGTGCCTGGTCCCGGTTTAGAATTCTGGCATATCAGACACAAACGTGTCAATCAGTTGGCTTTGGGTATCACCACAGGGCCCAGCTTCATGGGTGTGCAGCACCAGCACCAGACAGATGGTGTTGATCAAGACCCCCTTGTGCTTCTGAAAGGGCAAATGCAGGTTTTGACAAGCTTCTGGAAATTATTAAGTCATTCAGTTATATCGAAAAACTGACCTCGAGCCAAAATTACACCTCACGTTGAAGGTTACATAAACAGACTACTTGGGAAGGGAGAATGCATTTTTGTAATATTATCATCAAATTTGCAAGAGTGTTGTAAGTCATCCATAGATTTTCTAGGGTCATATTCTACAAAAAAATCCAGAAATCTCTGTTCCAAGGTTTAACTCTAGAAATCTATTCTTTCAGACAAATATTGGCCCATTGAAAACTGAACACTTTTTAACCTCCTAATCCAGTCAGCAGCAGTGTATGAGAAATAATGAGGCTCAGGAAATGAGAAAATTTGAAAATCAGTATGACACGTTAGAAGGCGGTACATGTTCCCCCATACATGTATTCTCTGCCAGAATTAGAATTAGAATCTGAATGAGGTTTAATATCACTGACATTCTGCATGTCATGAAATTTGCCTTTATGCAGCGGTACAGGGCAAGACATAATACCTATGAGTTACAAAGAGTGCAAAAGAAGATTTATGATGCTGAAGATATCTATTCTTTTACTTAAGTCATCGCAAATGATTGAAACAAAATGGTCCACTTAGGATGACTTCTTTAGGATATTTTCAGCGCAGTGAACAGTTTCCATTTAATAAAGCAATAAGTGTCAGTGATTGCAACATTCACCAGGAGGCCAGCCTACAGCACTGCTTGGCAGTTGGCCGAGGTAAAGCTGAATTGCCCCTCATCTGAGCTCCACAGAGAAAGGCAAGAAAGGATATTGATATGAAAGGAGGATTTGCTTTCAATTACAGGAGTAAGCCTGAAAGAGGGCAGACTGAGATGACGAAGGCACTCAGTATGCAGGGGCACTGGCAGGGCTTTCTAACAATCATAATGCTGCTACATTAATCAAATTATTTTGAATTATATCCATAACATTGAAGAATGTTATATTAAATTTAGTGAGAAATTAGAAACTGCAGCTTATATTGGAGCAGATTCAAATCATAAAGTTGTCGTGGAGAATAATTTTGTGCACTGTAGCTTCATCATAATGTACCTCGGAGGAAAATGCAGAGAACGTTTCAGCTGCTGTGGTGATAACCCAGTGCAAGGGTAGTGGACATCTTGTTTAAGTGCTATAAATATGTATTAAGCAACCATATAGCTAACAATTCTCCAAATCAAAATGTGCCCTTGGGTTCCTGTCCAACAGTGACAGTGATGAGCTCAGTTACCGAATTACTAACCTGAGAGGCACGTTGTGTTTGAGGAGTGTAACCCATGAGGTCCTCTCGCACAGCACTTTCATCTCAGTCAGTGATTCAAAAGGACTTTAAACCCGGCAGAGCTGGGCAGACAGGGGCATGTGGGGTTTCAGACACAGCCGTAAAACCTGACTGTTGTTCAGATTTCCCTAGTTTTTGCATAAGCCTTTGTGAGGCTGATTTCTACAGCACAGGCCGTATCTGTTAATTGGAAAATAAATTCAGTTCTTCCTTATTTCAGGTCTGAAAATCACTGTAGTGCTCATTAATACTGAGAGGTGTGATCACTTACTGAGGCAGCGCATGTACACTTTAAGCCTGGCTTGAAGGTAAATGGAGCTTCTAACAACCACTGTAGCTGCTGTCACACAAGCAGTGTGAGATCTTTGTTTAAATATTATAAATTTTGCCTACCGACAAGGTTGAGATGGGGGTCTAAAAAACAAAGGAAAGGGTAGTCGGCTGGAAGAGTTGCTGCTTCTCCAGTCCTGCAGCCTTGGTTTTAGCTTTGTGCCCAAGCCCCGGCTGTGGGATCAGTCAGCTGTGGTTCTCCAAGCTCGGAGGGGGCTTGGGGTGAAGCGGATCCGTCTTTGTGTGTAGGTAGATGTTATATGTGGACGTATGGATATGGGGTGAGTGGTCGGAAGGGAAATGTGTTCAGCGTTGGTTACTGTCTGTGTGCGGAGTTTGAATGCTCTCCCTAAAATCATTGGGGTTTCTCCTGGACGCTCCGGTTTCCTCCACATCCCACAGGAATGACGACTGGTCAGTTAATGCCAGTGGTGCAAGCGAAGGCTAGAGTCTGGGGAATGGATGTGGCTGTGGAGGGAAGATGTTGGAGGGACAAAATAGTGGGGAATATGATTGCTCTGTGAGCTGGCAGAGACTCAATGGGCCAAATAGCCTCCTTCTGTGCTGTAATAGACATAGAAAAGTGCTGTGAATCTAAAATAAACCAGAAGCTGCTGGAAGTAATTAGCAAGTTAAGTGACATTTGTGGAAAGAGAAGATAAATATGAAATTTTAATTGTTTCTCTCTGCATGACATACTGAGTATTTACAGTACTGTTTTATTTAAGATGCAGTAGCCTTCACAGATCAGAATATCATGGGAACCAGCCTTGTCTGTATGGACTCTGTCTATATGTCTTACTACCTCAGTAAATGGCCAACATAGTCAAAGACTGCACCCACCCAGGACTTTCTCTCTTCTTTCACTTCCATAGGCTAGAAGATACAAAAGCCTGTAAGCACGTACCACCAGGCTCAAGGTCAGCTTCTACCCTGCTGTTATAAGATTATGAAATTGTTCCCTACTATGATAAGTGTTATATTATCAAACTTCTTGTATGAAAGGTTGGACTCTTCATTTCACAACCTACCTTGTTATGATCTTGCACTTTTTAGCCGACCTGCACTACACTTTCTCTATAGCTGTTACACCTGGTTGAAAACCTGAAGATATTTTTGTTTGCATGAGGAGAAATGGGCCTAAACATGATGCATTCTGCAGTTGACTAAGATATATTCTCGCAGTGATGTGTGCACACTTGATGACTGTTCTCCAAGTCAGCAGGATCAGAATACTGCTGGGGGCTCATCCTGTATCATTGGCAGGTGCCATTTGGTAGCTATATGTTTGCAGACATGTGCACTCAACAAGCTTGAAGTAAATAAATTAACTTCTTGCAGGACAAACTTCATGCCCACCTTATTTGCACCTTGAGATGTAATAGTACACTGGATCCCTGTTGGAAAAGTGCCCACTTTGATCAGATATCAGAGGCTTCTGGCATCAGATAGCATCCTCAGGAAGAAAGGGAACATAGATGGGGGCGTATCACTGCATCTGCAGAAATAGGAAGGCAGGGTACGTCAAGTCTGAAAGCACTTGGTCAATCAAACTTACACTCCTAGTTCCTAAGGGGTTGCAATACAGTGTCTTGATGTGGAACAAAGATGACACTTGGAAGTCCCATAGTTGGTGCGGGTGAGTTTGGGTTTAATCGGAACACTTTGTTCTTCAGGCCCGCGTCTGCTAAAATACCATCTCGATGAAGAGTCTCAGCCCAAAACTCAGCTCAAACACCACAGTGGAAACCCGCACCAAGGAGCACCAGCAGCGTATCCCGGTGAAATCGGCAGTAGCAGAACATTGCATTCACAATGGCTATAGGATAGACTTTGAAAGCACAAAACTACAGTGCCGCACCAGTGGCTTTTGGGACCGCCTGATGAACAAAGCCACTGAAATGAAACTAGGAGAAAAGAATTCTAACAAAGTCGAAAGTCTCGCTCTAAAGAAGAGCTGAAATTCGATTGTAAGCAAGGTGGGATAGTGGAAACCTGATTGGATGAGGACTAACCAATCAGGAAGGTTGGAAGACAAGGGTATAAATACCATGGGACTAGACATGCCCGGGCATCATCCCTAATGAATCTGACAGAGTTTGTCATTGAAGCGATGGTTAAAATCGATACCTCTACCTGGCAGAAGCCCGAGTCGAGTTTATTCATCAGCTCTTTATTCCTCTCCATAGATGCTGCCTGTCCTGCTGAGCCCCTCCAGCATTTTGAGAGACTACCTCAGACATCTGACACTTTGAAGCATCCTCATGGAGTACATTTGTGTAGTGCAAAGTAAGTTATTTAAATAATAGAACTGTTAGAGTACAGGAAGGGGCCATACCGCTCCTAGTTCAGCAACCCAGTCAGTTCCACTTCCCTTGCTTTCTCTCCCCAGCCCTCTATGTTACTCTTCTCAAGGGTCTGTCAATTCTCTTTGCAAGTCACAGATTGCTAGTACTCCACATCCCTACAAGCAATGATCTGCTGACCATGGCGACTCTTTGAGTAAGTAACGTTTATCCTGATTACCAAGTATCTTTTTCTAGAGCTCTGTTGGTGAAAAAAAATCAAGATATATATAGAAATACTTGATCACTTTTGTTTTTATGTTAGCAATACCGAGTGGAGTAGGTCTTTCCAGCCCTTCAAGCCAGGCCTCCCAAGCAATCATAACAAACCCGATTAACCCTAAGTTAATCATGCGACGATTTACTCTGACCAATTAAACTATCCAGTATGTCTTAGGGCTGTGGGAGGAAGGCAGAGTGCTTGGGGGAAACCCATGCATTCCATGGGAAGGACGTACAGAGGCACCTTTCAGAATGGCACCAGAATTAAACTCTGACCTCCAAGACACCCTGAGCTGTGATAGCGTCACGCCAACTGCTACATTACCGTGCCCCAATAATTACTAATTTCATTTGGTACAGGGACTTAAACCTCTAGATTTGTGGATTCATGATTTGTTATTGAATGCAGTCATCCAGTACCCCTATTAAATTTTCCTTTTGCTGATTTACATGAAAAGGTTTAAATATCTAGAGCACAGAGCTTAGACAAGGCATGTTTGTAAATACTTGGCATTTTATTCCCTTTCAAATCTAGAACCCCATGCAGCAAATTCTCTGCAGCTAACAGCGACTGAGCATGACATTGGAAGTGTGTGCGGCAAAGCTGGAAGATATTTGCGGCATTGCTGTTCCTATGGTAACCCCAAAGCCTGTATCAATTGCCAGGGAGCAGACTGTCTACCGTTTTCACGGTGACCTTAATACCGACACCATTTACCAGTGAAATAAAAACCAGATTCAGATCAGATGAATCCAAGTGGGTAAGTGAAAACAAATGTAAACACCTCCAGCAAATGAAATCACATGTGTTTAGACTGCATTTCGATAGCTGATAATTGTGTATCATAAAAACTTGCTTGGTTTCCAAGCTCTTAAATTCCAGTTGAATTAAATCATAAGAATGTGCGCAGATCTTGAAGATATGTTTCCCTGAGAGCACACAGATTTGGTGCAAGCTAGTCATTAATGGGGTGGTAGCTTTGTTCCTTTTGCTTGGGTAACTGTGGCTGCATCATTGCTTAGAACCTGGTTAATTTATAGCCTATCCACCACCCTCAACGTTTACCCCAGTCCCGTCGACATGGTGTAGTGGCTGTGTACACCAGCTAGGAAATGCTTCCCTTTGGCTAGTCAAACATCATCTCCCAATCCAGTGATCTCTGCCACCAAGAATGAACAAGGAGCAGCAGGATCACTGGAACATGACCAATTGCACGCTGCCCCCTCCGTCCCCATTCACACACCTCCCCAATGTGGAAAATATCACTGCCCCTTCATCACCACGGGGCCTAAATCCAGGAGCTCCCTCTGCAAAAGAACTGTGGGAATATATTCACTGGACAATAAAGAGCTTGAAGAAAGCAGCTGATGACCACATTTGCTTCTTTCTTCCTCCAGTCCTACCGAAGGGTCTCGGCCCGAAACATCGACTGTACATTTTCCATGGATGCTGCCTGGCCTGCTGAGTTCCTCCAGCATTTTGTGTGCGTTGCTCGGATCTCCAGCAGCTGCAGATCTTCTCTTGTTTATGATAAGATCACCTTTGCTGGGACAGTTAGGGACAACCGAAGCCTAGATCCCGTAAATTGAATAACTAAGTGTGTTACCATGGACACAGAAATTGCTCACCTGTTTTTTTTTAGCATGCTTTGGATTTAATCCCAATATTAAGTTCTCAGAGATAGAAATTTATTGAAAACAATTTGAGCAACATCCAGCAAACATTCTAGGAGATTGTGGGTTAGTACACTGGTGGTAGAAGTGCACAGCTACGTTGTTTTTTTGTGTTACCACAATAGATGTCACAAAGTAGGTGGAGAATTTATACTGAAGGCACTAAATCTGGAAGACAATAGCAGTATGAAACTAATAGGTTGTGGAGAAAACACACTTCACCGTCATCCATCAGGCTGGGGAAAGTGCGAGCCTCACTCATTCTGGCCGAGAGTTGACTCCACACTCTCTGGTCTGGTTCAGAAGAATGAATAATTTATACAGCATTTCGAACAATATCCACATCTCATGAATTAATCGATCCATTCCCCCTTTTTATCACCATGTTTGCTTCCCACAGCTAACAGTCTTCTCCAATTTCTTCCTCCCAGTGCCGAGTCACTTTTACACACCTCCCCTCAATGAACGGGACAATTCACCTCTGTGAAGTTCCAACCTGCAGTCAGCATGTCTCAAAGAATTAGCATATTGGAAGCAGAGTAACTCGTCCGCTTACCTGGCCTCACTCTAGCTATACTGAAATAAAGGCCAAACTATCCTTTTTTTTGGAAAAGAGTAAATCAATGGATAAAAGTGACCGGACACTGAAAACAATCTCCCTCTTCTTTCTTTGATAATTGCTGAATGGCCTTCCTGTTCCCTTGAGAGGTCAGATGGAGTAACCCATTAGCAGAGAGCCTGGACTTAGTGGTTAAATCTTCAGGCTTGAATAGCGTCCAAAAGCATGTTTGTCCTGCACTGGCACCACCCTCAGTCACCAACTTCGTCCGCTCAGTGATTTTCATATGCTAAATACATGAAGACAAAGGACCATTGACGTTTTCTTGCCCATAAACAGTTTTAGTACAGACAAGCTAATTGTTATTTGCTTTCTCTGCCTTGGCTGTTTCTTGTCCTCATTTGACTTGGATTACAAGGCTGAAAGTGGTGCCTGTGGTACAGAAACATCCCCGTTATGACAATCAGCTCACTGCCA
Source organism: Hypanus sabinus (assembly GCF_030144855.1). NCBI lineage: Eukaryota > Metazoa > Chordata > Chondrichthyes > Myliobatiformes > Dasyatidae > Hypanus > Hypanus sabinus. Next base: position 59,894,189 of record NC_082723.1, on the reverse strand, counting down.
ACCAGTGAACAAGCCAGGGACATGATGGCACATCCTTGTGTGGTTCAGTTCCATCCTAGATGGATTCATTACATCTGTGCTTGAGCAAAGCCGACACCTCGTTGAAATTATGCAAAGCAAGACTGTGACGGCATGCAGCGATATCGTAATGGGCTTAGACAACTCATTTGAGCTTCTTTTTATTCAGTATGCATTAATGATGCCTGATAATACAACGGCAGCCACATTGCAGACGTGCGCGTCAAAAAATTATTCTATCTCCACCAATGGCAGCTCAGAATCTTTCCCAACAACTTTCCAATAGGCAGCATTTTAAGTTGTTCAAAGCTTACCTGCTGATTGGACCCTGGAGGGACTGAAGGTAGCCACTGTGCACACAGGTTTGCCTAAACGCATATGGTGAAAGCCCATTGTTAGGCTCACAGTTCACTGAGCTGAGATTCAAGGCTAAATCAAATGTGTAGCAGCCTGAATTGATCAGTTAATAATTCTGTCCACCAGCTCCAATTAGAAAGCTGCACTGCTGATGCAATTTGAAAGAGTTGCTATGCTTTCACTAGCCAGAAATAAAACCTATCACATTATATTACAACATAAGAAATGACTGTGAGATTAACCATGCGGCTGTTGATTAGATCAGCCTAAATTCTAATTGGCTGCTCGAATCAATAAAGTTAATTTTAATTTTGGAACACGCTTTGCTACTTACAGAAATTTCTCGTGTGGTTAGCTCTGAAGTTGGTGTTCAAATTCCATTGTTGTTTGCTAGTTCTATTAAAGGGAAAGGTTATACTTCTGCCCCGATTGTAATGTTAAAATGTTGAGAGAAAGCTTTCTCCCACTGTGCTGTGTTACTCAAACATTTTGCAGTATCAGGGCACATTCAAAAATACAAAAGTCTGCAGCTGTTGGAAATCCAAAGCAACACACACACAAAACACCGGAGGAGCCCAGCCGGTCAGTCAGCATTTGTGGAAATGAATAAACAGTCGATGTTTCGGGCCGAGACCCTGGTTCAGGACTGGAGAAGAAGGGGAGAAGCCACAGTAGGAATGTGGGGGGGGGGGGGCGGTGGCGGGGAGGAAGAATTGCAAGGTGGCAGGTGATAGGTGAAACCGGAAGAGGGGAGAGGGTGAGGGAATCAGGAATGGTGAAGGACAGGAATTCAAGAAGTTGATGTTCGTGCCATCAAGTTGGAGGCTACCCAGATGGAAGATAAGATGTTGCTTCTCCAACCTGAGTGTGTTTCATCGTGGCCGTAGGGGAGGCTGAGGACTGGGAAGTAGAATTGAAATGGTTGGCAACCGGGAGTTACTGCTTTTTATGGCTGACGGAGAAAGGTACTTGGTGAAGCGGTCACCCAGTCACCTGCAAGTCTGTTGGGGTCATCTACTGTATCCGGTGCCACTATCTATCTGTGAGACCTGACGTAGATTGGGTGACCGGTAACGGCCCCCCCCCCCACCATTCCCTATTACTATTTCCCTCTTTCACCTTACCTCCTTTCCCGCCCATCACTTCCCTCTGGTGCTTCTCTCCCTTTTCTTTTTCCCAATGGTCTGCTGTCCTCTCCTATAGATTTCCCCTTCTCCAGCCCTTTGCCTGTTTCGCCAATCAACTTCTGAGAACAACACCCCCTCTCCCTATCATGGTTTCACCTATCACCTGCCACCTTGTACTTCTACCTCCTCCCCTCACCTTTTTACTCTGGCTTAGCTCCTTCCATTCCATCCCTGATGAAGGGTCTCGGGCCAAAATGTCAACTGTTTTCTCAATTCCATAGATGCTGCCTGGCCTGCTGAGTTCCTCCAGCATTTTGTGGGTGTTGCTCAGGGTGTATACAGGCCACGTCTCTTTGTTTCCGCCCCAACACACACACACACTCTGAATACTAATAAGTTTTGTAGCATTCCCGTCAACTGGTGTACCTCATCTCTTCTGTCCTTGGTCATACACACACAGTGGCCTTGGTCATACACACAGGTACTTGCTGTACCTTATTATGTGGCCACTGTGTGCACGTTCATGGTCTTCTGTTGCTGTAGCCCACCCAGTTCAAGGTTTGAAGTGTTGTGCATTCAAAAATGTTCTTCTGCACACCACTGTTCTAACACATGGTTATTTGAGTTACTGTCACCTTCCTATCAGCTCAAACCAGTCCAGCCACTCTTCTCTGGCCTCTCTCATTACAAGGTATTTTCGCTCATAGAGTTGCTCTTCACTGAATGTGCTTTGTTTATTGCACCATTCTCTGTAAACTTTAAAAACTGTTCGGTATGAAAATTCCAGGTGATCAGCAGTTTTGGAAATACTCAAACCACCCGGTCTGGCACCAATGATCATTCCACGGTCAAAATCACTTATGTCACATTTCTTCGATGTTCTGATATTTGGTCCCATCAACAACTGAACCTCTTGATCATCCTTGCATGCTTTTGTGCATTGAGTTGCTGCCACATGATTGGCTAATTAGATATTAGTGTTAACGAGCAGGTATACAGGTGTACCAATACAGTGACCACTGAGCATACAATGACATTGATCTGACTTCCTGAGGAAAATTAAACCAAAGCAGATTTTTAAAAAACCTCAGTTTTAAACTTCCTCAGAAAAGTGGGGCAATTATGGAACTGCAAAATCCAATTCGTGGAATTATATCACAGAAGCAAGAAATTTGGTCCATGATACTTTTTTCTGCACTAGTCCCATTCCTTCCTCTTTTTTTTTATTCACTTGAGCACACATCCAATTCAGTTTTCATCAAATTCCATACAAAAAAAAAATCAATGGATGGAGAGAGATCAAAGACTACAGTAACCTGTTATAAGCCATAGATTCTCACAGCAATTAATCTTACCGCATGCTGGAGTGAGGAGAGTTACCAATGACTACTTCTGTAACTGCAAGGTCCAATATGTCACAGACTGGCCAGTTTTGTTGCCACCTGGGAGCCGTATGGAAGGCACAAGACACAACTTGAAAATTATAGTTCAATATGGTCAATATCAGGTTGAGAATAGGTTGCAGAAGAAATTGTTGGAGATTAATTGGACAAGGGATGGGTATTAAGTAATCCCAACACAGTATTTGGATACAGAGATCCCATCTCACCAGTAGTACCACATTTTTTGGAAATGTTGTGATATTGATTGTGACTCATGCTAATGAGGATGCAAACAGGAGCGAGGGGTAGATTAGCTGGTTGAGTGGTATCACAACAGCAACCGCACAAGACTAATGAATTGATTATGGACTTCAGGAAGTTGGGAGAGCACACACCAGTCCTCTTTGGATCTCTGCCTGTTATGGAAACTATGCTTCCCTCGACCACAGGACTCTGCAGAGAGTGGTATGGGCAGCGCAGCGCATCTGTAGATGTGAACTTCCCACTGTTCAGGTCATGTACAGTGACAGGTGTGTAAAAAGGGCCCGAAGGATCACTGGGGACCCGAGTCACACCAGCCACAAACTGTTCCAGCTGCTACCATCTGGGAAACGGTACCATGTAGCGGTGTGCTACATGCAGCGCTAAAATTACGACACAGAGTCGGTAACTGCAGTCGAAGGAAAAAACTTTATTCGAAGTCCTCAGCCTCACTTTTAAGCCTCCCTCAACCTGCCCCCCCCCCCCCCCGTGACGCAGAGGCTCCAAAGCTCTGTGCTCGCAAACCCTCGTAGGCTATCTCCCTTAACCGGAAAGCTGGCTAATTGTGAGCCGGTTCGGATGTGCCAGGAAATGGGTCGCTGCAACCACAGCATTAAAGCCAGGACCAACAGTCTCCGGGGCAGCTTCTTCCACCAGGCCATCAGACTGATAAATTCAACCTGACACAATTGTATTTCCAAGCTATATTGATTTCTCTGTTGTATATCTTACTGTGCATACTATTTATTACAAATTACTATAAGTTGCACATTGCACATTCAGGCGGAGACATAACGTGAGGATTTTTTACTCCTCATGTATGCGAAGAATGTAAGAAATAAAGTCAATTCATTTCAATGCAGAGGTTGAAAGGGTGAGCAGCTTCACGTTCCTGAGTGTCAGCATCTCAGAAGATTTATCCTGAGCCCAACACGTTAAGGCAATCACGAAGAAGACACACCAGCAGCTACACTTCATTCAGATCTGAGGAGATTTGGTATGTCACCAAAGACTCTTGCAAGTTTCTATAGATGTACAGTGTGGAACATTCATACTGATTGCAGCACAGCCTGGTATGGAACCTCCACTGCACTGGAATGCAAAAGACTGCAGAGACTTGTAGATTTAGCCAGCCCTATTTCTGGCAAAAAGCGATGATGCCTTAAAAAGCTGACATCCATTATTAAGGATTATCACCACCTGAGATATGCCCTCTCATTGCTACTATCGCAGAGGAGGTGCAGGAGCCTGAAGACCCTCACTCAATGATTCAGGTACAGTTACTTCCCTTCCATCTTCTGATTTCTGAATGGTCCATGAACCCATGAACATTATCATATTTTTTGCATTATTTATTTATTTTGTAATTTATAATAATTTTTTTGAGCAGCAGCTAAGCAGAGATCGGAAGTGTGAGAGGACTAAGCTTATTCAGGGTCACCAGTTGAGTACAAAAGGCATTGAATCACACCAGGATGGTGTTTTGAGCGATGGCCCATCAGCAATTGGGATTGATTGGCAAGAACAAATTAAAATAAGGTAGGGGCAAGTGGAGTAGCTTTTGTTGGAGTGGACAGTGCTAGAGTGGGGAATTTGAGGCTTTAGCTCGTTGAGGCTTCAGCAAGACTAGGCTTGAGTGAGAGAAAGCAAAAAAACTGTAGGTAGATTTTTCCCCATGTTTATTTATTGCTTTTCCTTCTGTTTATTTGTTCAGTTAGGACAGTAGAGATGCAGGCAGGATTATAAAATGTTCCTCTTGCAGGATATAGGAAAACAGGGAGACATCCAGTGTCACTTATGACTGTTACAGTACAAACCCAGCCATGCCAGCTTCTAGAATTTAGACTGGCATAACATCTTTAAAGATTCTAGCCCGCTTTGTTAATTAGTGGCCATGTTTTGATGCCAGGATTTGGATATTTAAAGAGTACCTGGACTCACGTCTGGTGCTCAATCGTCAGCTCAACATTAGTTTAGTCTGCGATTGCATTTTGGACTTCTGTCTCCTTTGGATTCTCATCTGGCATCTAGTCAAGAACCCTGTACTTGTCTCAATCTCAAAATCATGTCTTGAGTCCGGTCTTGGATACTGCAGCACTTGACTCCTTACCATCCTCGCCTAGGCCTCTCATCACAGTACGATCGAGCCAAACATGGATCCAGCAGTGCACTGGAGCCTCTAGTCAGCTATGGCCAGCTGCAGCTAGAGAATTTCAAGACAGAGCCTGGAGATGCATGCCCTCCGGGTCGCCACCTGCTAACTGTTGCACGGAGGAAGCCAGAATCTCTTGGGTGAGGCAGTCAGTCCAAATTCCGACCCCAGCAAGATGCTGCAATGATCCTTGATCTTGCCGCGACTTTCTCGCACAATGCTTGTGGTGTTCGAACTCCAGCCTTCCTGGCCTCCTACAGAGCGTGGCAAGGTGACCTTTCTCCCAACCAGGAGAGCTCTGGCCTGGGGCACCATGCATTGGGAGCAGAGGTCAGAGATTTACACTGATTTTGAAGAATTCATGAATGCGTGAAGAGGGTGTTCTGCCATCCCGCCGGAGCTAACAGATCCTCGGACCATCTGATGAAGGAGCGGCCAGCAACAGACTATGCAACTGAGTTTGGGCTTTGGCAAGGAGTGTGACCAGAATGGGTAGGCCTCGGCTACTCCGTACCTCCACAGACTCCGAAACAAATTAAAGGATGCCATTGCTTTGGGATCCATCCCTCTTGATAATCGTCTGGCAGACTATCTCAGTATGTCAAAGAGAGCCAGTTCATTGCATCGTAGTTTCACTTCCTGACCTCAGATAATGACCAGCCCGTCTCCTGAATAAGATTCTATCAAGCCAATGCAAATCAGCTGTACACGACTCCCAGCCGATGAGAGGTCCCTGTGTGGGAGTCGAGGTTGTTGCTGCTACTACAGGGAAGCAGGTCACCTGTGGGCCGAATGTCGGAAGCTGCAGGTATTGGGAAACTGCTCAGACCGTCCAGTGTCTAGAGGTCTGAGATGGTAGCAGCCATTACTCCCAACCCTACAGATTCCGGTGTCATGCTGAAGGCAGAGATCTACTGCAGAATAAACCGGTGAAAGGTGAATGCCTTTGTGGACTCTGGGCAGCAGGTAATGTCCTGGACGGAGGCAGCCCGTCAGCTCAGCATATCCCTGCAGGAGCTGAGCCAGCACCTAACCTTAACTGCCCTGGACTGACATCCTCCGGGCAGATCCTGCAGCAAACTTTGGTTTTGCAAATGAAGATAGGAGAACATGTGGATGACATTTGTTTTCATATCATAGATTCTCCTCACATACCACTGATTCTTAGCCACCCTAGATTTTCAAGCATAATCCTTTTGTGAACTTGGAGGATGGGAGAATCATTGCGTGGTTGTCTTTGCAAGAAGGAATGTTTTTGATTTGGTGGTCTGACCCCCAGACTCTCCCGAGACCATTGACTGACATGGAGGTGGACTTCCGCTCCCGAAGCCTTTGGGAGACCTACTCCTGCCTCCAAGGGTAGTCATGACAAATTCAATCAACAGGACTGTGCAAGTCCCAACCCTGCCTAGTTGTGGGGTGGGGGGGGGGTGGTGCTGGAAAGGGAGAGAATGGGTCTCTAGTTCAGGAACAAGCCAAGAAGCCTGCTAAGGAAGTGAACAAGAATTCTGGAACCCTAGCAGCCAAGCATAAGAGAACCAGTCACCAGATCTTGTCTAAGGGAACAGTTCCTAAACATAGATCCTTGGAGCCTTGTCCCAGGAGGACAAAGAGAATTGCTGTCGTCTGAGTAAACAGATGAAGATTTGGATTCTGATGTGGTCAGGTCTCTGGAGTTGGATAAGGACTCTGATTTGGACTCTGTTTCAACAAAGGACTCTTGTGAACCTATGGAGGAGAGTCAGAGGTCTGCAGAATTACCCCCGCTACCCAAGGAGCCTCGGGAGCCATACTCAGAGGGATATTCAGGAGTAGTTACAATATTCAAGCTGTTTGAAATCCCCTCCTTGAAATCCCTCCTAGGGATTTGGAAGATGTCTTCAGTAAGGGAAAGGCCTCGATGTTTCCGCTGCACCAGACTTACAACTGCAATAAACGTACTCCCTAGTACTTGTCCTCCATGGGTTGATTGAACTCCAGGCTTTCTGGCCTGGAGAGATCCACGATGAAGGAGTACATGGAAGAGGCACTTGCTATGGGATTCGTTTGGCCCTCCACCTCAGAGCCAGTGCAGGCTTCTTTGTACAGAAAAAGGATGGAAGCCTGCAGCTATGCATTGATTATAGAGGGCTGAATTGCATATTGGCCAAGAATCATTACCCCCTTCTGCTCATGAACACTTCCTTTGGGATTCTCCAAGGGCAAGAGTATTCTTGAAGTTAGACTTGGCCAGTGTGTACAATCTAGTCTGCATGAAGGAGAGAGATGAACGAAAGACAGCATTCAACACACTGACGGGGCACTATGAGTAACTGGTCATGGGCTTTGGTCTTGCTAAATGAGCCAGCAGTTTCTCAGATTTTCATAAACAACGTGCTCCAAGATGCTCTCCATTAGTACACCTTATCTATTTGGACAACATCCTAATTTGTTTCAAAGTCCATATAGGAGCACATCACTCACATCAGAGATATCTTAAAGAGACTTCTAGATCAGGGACTTTGTGTCAAGCTTAAAAAATCTGAATTTCATGTGACCACAGTTTCATTTTGGGGTTTTATCATCTCTAATGGTAATCTCAAGATGGACCCTACTAAGACACAGGCTGTCAGAGATTGGCCACAACCATCCAGTGTGAAACAAGCCCAAGGATTTCTGGAATTTGCCTACTTTTACACAAAGTTCATCAGAAAGTTTAGCTCAAAGGTAGCTCTACTGACAGTACTAACTAAAAGACCCATAGGCCCTTATGTTTGTACTACCGAAGCAGAGGCTACTTTTGCAAAGCTCAAACAGCGGTTCACAACAGCTCCCATTTTGGTCTCACCTAACCTGGACCTTTCCTTCATCATGGAAATGGATGCCTTGGACATCTGAGTGCATGCAGTTTTATCTCAATAGATAACCTCGGACAGTAAGTGTTCTTCTCCAGGCGTCTAACCCCGGCGGAGGTGAACTATGATATCGGTAATAGAGAAACGCTCGTGATCAAATCGACATTGGAGGAATGGCATCAGTAGCTTGAGGGACTGAACCCTTTTATTGTGTGGTTAGACCACAAAAGCCTGGCTTTTAATCACAAGGTCAAATGACTGAATTCCAGGCAGGCCAGGTAGTCTCTTTACTTTAGCCGGCTCAATTTTGTTCTGACCTATTGACCAGGGTGAAAGAATCAAGAAATGGATGCCTTGTCTCATCGAGTTAGATGAACCTGAGAAAGAGGAGCAGCTTAGCCCCCAAACCAAGGCCTCAAGCCAAGGTGATATTGCCAATTCATTGGGAAGTTGATGCACTTGTTCACAAGGCCCAGGCGTAAGGGGAAATTCCTCCAAGTCTCTATTCATTCCAAGTTCTGACAGGTCTAAGGTTCTTCAATGGGGTCTTGCTCCTCAAATGACCATTCACCCAGGGGTTTGCCAGAACCATCCAGGTCATTAAGAGGAGATACTGGTGACTTGAAATGGCTAAAGAAGTTTAACTATATATGCAAGCACGCAAGGTGTGTGCCCAGAGCAAGGAGACCCGCACCCAAACTCAGGGCTCCTTAAAACTTCAGCGCAGACCATGGGTACACATCTCCATGGACTTTGTTACAGGTTGCCTGGAAAAGAGTCATCATGGTGATTGTGGATAGCTTCTACAAAGTCTGTAAATTCATAGCGTTGGACAAACTACAGTCAATGACAGAGACAGCTGAGATCGTCCTTCTTCAGGTCTTCAGGGTCCATGGATTTCTGGTGGACATTGTATCGAATTGTGGGCCGCAATTCCATTTGTGCTTTTGGAAAGCATTCTGAACACTCATCCGAGCAACAGTGAGACTTGCCTCTGATCAGACGGAGTGAGTGAACCAGGATATGGAGTGAACCCTGAGATCCCTAGCCTCAGAAAAACCAGATGAGTGCTGTGACCATTTGATGTGGACAGAGGATGCCCACAACATGCTACAGGAATGTCCCCACCTGAGTGCCAATTTGGGTATTCTCCAACGCTCCTCCCTGAATGGGAGGCCAAGGTTAAGGTTCCTATTGCCAAAGATCTCGTCCGACACTGCAAGGAGAAATGGACTAGAGTGAGGGAGATTTTGTTGGCCATAAGCTTGAACAGAAAGCCAACCGTAAGAGAAGTCAGGGACTAGCTTTGCAGCCTGGGCAAGAAGTCTGGTAATCTACTCAAGGCTTGCCTTTCCAGGTGGAGTCAATGAAACTGGTGTCCAAGTTCATTGGACCCTTCAAGGTTCTTCAGAACGTGAACACAATAGCTTCAACTTTGCAGCTCCCCAAGACCCTTAAGATCAATCTCACCTTCTATATATACAAATTGAAACCTGTGAATACTAGACCTTTAGCCCCACCATCATCAGTTCCACCACCGCCCAGATTTGTTGATGGGGAACAGGTTTTCACTGTAAAGAAACTTCTGAATTCACAAACTGTTTGGAGTTTTCAGCAGTTCCCCGTTAACTGGGAACGGTTTGGACTCGAGGGACAGCGCTTGGTTCCAGAAAGGGACGTGCGAGACCCTGCTCTGCTCCACGATTACTGTCAACATCACCTCAAGCAGGCAGACTGTCAGGAGTCGGCCGTAGGGGATGGAGTCCTGTTATGGTACGTACCCAACCATGCCAGCTTCCAGGGTTGAGACGCTTCAATTCTTCGGAGTACAGATAGCTGGCATCATCCCTTTAAAGATTCTAGACCACTCCGCTAATTATTGGGCCATGTTTTGGCACCAAGATTTGGATATTTAAAGAGCACCTGAACTCAGATTTGGTGCTTTAGATTTGGGGTTATTCGTGGAATGATAGTAACGGTTTGATTGTAGAAGAATTCTTTGATATTTCCCATTTTGTGGGTCTTAATAATGGGAGGTGTATGAGATTTAATGCTCATAATAGTTCAGAATCTGTTCTAGATTTGAGTCCTGATGAAGGGTCTCGGCCCCAAAAGTCAACTGTTTACTCATTTCCATAGATGCTGCCTTGCCTGCTGAATCCCTCCAACCTTTTGTGTTTGGAAATGCCTAGATTTCCAGCATCTGCAAATTTTTTCTTGTTTGCTAAAAGTTTAACCTTAGCTTCGAACATTCTGGCTGAAGCAAGTGTGTGGAATATTATGGGACATGAAACATGGGGGAGTGATCATTTTCCTATATTTATAAGCTTGGATTTGGATTTGTATAGGGGACAGGGGACCACTTTAAGGAGGTGGAATTTTAGTAAAGCAAATTGGGAGAAGTTTATGGTCCTATGTGATGAACGTCTGTCAGGGCTGAATGCTGAGGATGATGTGGATTTCTGCAATGAAAAGTTATGTCACATTATCCATCAAACTGCAGTGGAAGTGATTCCTATTAGAAAGGGCATTAATGGGAGAAAGGCTGTACCATGGTGGACTGAGGCGTGTGCAGAGGCAATTAGGGAGAGAAATTAGGCATTTAGGAAAGTTAAGAAGTATCACTCTTTGAGCGACCTTGTTAAGGGGCACAGGCTGCGGTGAGGAAAGTGGTGAATGTTGAGAAAAAGGTTTACTGGAGGTCATACTGTGATAGTGTTGGAAGGAATATTAAATTTGGAGATGTTTGAGGACTGAGTAAGAAAATGTGAGGGGGTGGATACATAGGGCTGATAACATTCCAGCATTGATTAAAGATGGTAAACTGATTGTCACTGAAAAAGAGAAGGCTGAGTTACTGGCTTGGTCATTTATTGCAACTCAAAATAATTAAACTGAAGAGGCTAAACAATGCAGGGATGAAGTTTTAAGTGAATACCCTGATGTGTTGGAAACCAGCTGTAGCCATGATAGTATTAGTGATGAAGGGTTTTCTTTGTATGGATTTAAGACAGACTGGAGAACTCATCTAGTGAGGTGTTATGGTGGAAGTGAGAAATAAGAAAGGTATGACCACATTAATGGAGCTATGTTACAGACCACCCAGCATTTAGAGGAACAAATTTGTAGAGAGATTCCAGATTGTTGCAAGAAACTTAAGGTTGTTATAGTAGGTGATTTTAACTTTCTGCATATTGACTGGGACTCCCATACTGTAAAAGGACGAGATAGGATAGAGTTTGTCACATGTGTACAGGAAAGATTTCTTAATCAGTAAATAGAAGTCCTAACATGAGAGAGTGCAATATTGATCTGCTATTAAGGAATACGACAGGGCAGGTTACAGAAGTTTGTGCAGGTGAACACCTGGCGTCTAATGATCACAATGTCATTAGGTTCGAAGTAAATAGGCAAAAAGATAGGTCTGGTCCACGGGTAGAGATTCTAAACTGGAGAAAGACCAATTTTGATGGTATCAGAAAGGATCTGGCAAGTGTGGATTGGGACAGGCAGTTTTCTGGCAGAGGTGTACTTGGTTAGTGGAAAGCCTTCAAAAGTGAAATTTTGCAAGTACAAAGCTAGTATATGATTGTCAGAATAAGAGGTAAAAAACCTTGGTTTTCAAGATATATATTGAGGCCCTGGTTAAGAAAATAAGAAAGTGCAGAGCCGGTATAGGTCGGCCGTTGGTGTAGTGGTATCAGCACCAGACTTCAAGGTGAATGGTCCCGGGTTCAAATCCAGTTGGCCCCTTGCATGCTCTTCACCCGTGCTGAGTTGAGCGTTGAGCTAGCAACTCAGCCTTGTAAAAAACAGACAAATGCTAAGGAAACAGCAAAAAATGCTGCCCAATGCGCCACAAGGCGTGGAAAGGAACAACAACAACAAAGGCAGGTATAGGCAGGTAGGAACAAATGAGGTGGTTGTCGAGTATAAGAAACGCAAGACTATAGAAAGAAATCAGGAGGACTAAAAGAAGGGATGGGGCATGCCCAAGCAGACAAGGTGAAGTAGAATTGTAAGGGATTCTACAGATACGTTGTGAGCAAAGGTCTACAAGGGTTAAATTTGGTCCTTTGAGAGATCAGAATGGTAATCCACGTGTGGAGTAAAAATAAATCTGTATTTACTCAGGAAGCAGATACAGGAGAGGCAAAGCAGCATAAGCAGCATGGACTCCATCCAGCTTACAGAGGAGAGGTGCTTGCTGTCTTGATAAATCCCCAGGATCTGATAAGGTGTTCCCTTGGACCCTGTGGGAGGCAAAAGTAGTACTGCAGGGGCCCTAGCAGAGATATTTAAATCATCCTTACTGACAGATGAGATATTGGAGGATTGGCGGTAGCTAATGTTGTTCCACTGTTTAAGTAAGGCTCTAAAAGTAAACCAGGAAGTTATAGGCCAGTGATCCCGACATCAGTAGTGGGAAAGTTATTGGAAGGTATTCTAAGGACGGGATATATGAGTATGTGGATAGACAGGGACTGATTAGGGGTAGACAGCATGGCTTTGTGCTGGGTAGACTGTGTCCAAACAAACCTAAAGAGTTTTTCCAGGAGGTTACCAGGAAAGTTGATGAAGGCAAGGCAGTGGATGTTGTCTACATGGTCTTGAGCGAGGCCTTCGACAAAGTTCTGCATGGGAGGTTGGTCAAGAAGGTTCAGTTGTTCAACATTCAAGATGAGATAGTAAATTGGATTAGACGTTGGCCTTGTGGGAGAAGCCAGAGAATGGTGGTAGATGCTGCACTGGGTCCTTTGTTTGTCATCTACATCAATGATATGGATGATAATGTGGGTTACTGAATCAACAAATTTGCAAATGGCACCAAGAATGGGGGTGTGATGGAGAATGAGGAAAGCTATCTGAGCTTGCAGTGGGATCTGGACCAGCTTAAAAAATGGGCTGAAAAATGGCAGAGGGAATTTAATGCAGACAAGTGTGAGGTGTTGCACTTTGGTAGAGCCAACCAGGGTAGGTAGGCCTTACACAGTGAACAGCAGGGCACTGAGGAGTGTGGTAGAACAAAGGGATCCGGGAATACAGGTCCATAGTTCATTGAAAGCGATGTCATAGGTAGATAGGGTTCTACAGAAATCTTTCGGCACAATGGCCTTAATAAATCCATGCACTGAGTGTAGAAGATGGGCTGTTATGTTAAAGTTGTATAAAATGTCTTTGAGGCCTAATTTGGAGTACTCTGTGCAGTTTTGGTCAGCTAACTACAGGAAAAATGTAAATAATGTTGAAAGACTATAGGGAAAATTTGCAAGGATGTTTTCAGGACTGGAGGAAAAAATGGAAGAGGTTTGGACTTTATTCCTTGGAATGAAGAAGATTGAGGTATACAGAATTATGAGGGTTTATAGCTAGGGTAAATGCATGAGGGTTTTTTCCACTGAGCTTGGGTGGGACTGCAACTATAGGTCATGGGTTATGGGTGAAAGGTGAATAGTTTAAGGGGAACATGATGGGAAAACATCTTCACTCAGAGTTACATGAGCATGTAGAATGAGCTGCCAGTGCAACTAACTGGTGCAAGCGAGATAAATTTCAACATTTAAGAGAAGTTTGGATAGGTACATGGATGGTAGGGGTGTGGAGTGCTGTGGTTCTGGTGCAGGTCGGTGGGAGTTTAAATGGTTCAGCACAGAATAGATGAGCTGAAGGGCCTGCTTCTGTGCTCTACTTTTTGATGACTTCATGATTCTATGTCTTGGCATTGTATTGATGCCACAGAACAACACATTTGTCATCATATAAGATAGGGATAATAAATCGGATTCTCATGCTGATTGACTGACCACAGAAGCCTGGTAAATACAACACTGCTGAAATTTCTAAAAAAAAAGTCTTCAATATATGGCCACACAAAACAACGTTAAATGAAGATCTGAAGAACAGTCGTTTGATTTTATATCAATGCCAATAACAGTGTTATTCAGCATAACAGTATTGATTAGTTATTATTAATACACCAAGACCACAATTCTTAACATCTACATCAATCACTTGGTTGAAGATAGAAGAAATCAGGAAATAGTAATTTCCTCAGAGTTACTGCATTCTTAGTCACATCTCTGAAGAGTGCAGGTAGGTTTACACGCAGGGATGACAATTCGACTACATGAAGTGCAAAATGACTAACATTATGAAAATTAGTGGAGGTGTTAAATGTGGTTCTCTAGACGCCGCAGGAATGGGATCTGCTGCAAAGTTGGGCTGAGTAGTGGCGGATGGTATATAGTCCAAATCAGTGTGAGGTAATGCACTGTTGGAGATTAAAATCTGCTAGGACATATAAGGTAAATGGTAGGGAGCACAGATGTACAAGGCCATAGCTCCCTGAAAATGGTCACACAAGTGGTTAGGGTAGTGAAGAAGGGATTACGTATGCTCTCCCTCATAGGCTGAGGCAGTCAGAGTTGGGACATCATGTTGCTGTTGTACATGTATTGTTTAGATTGCACATAGACTATTGTACACAGTTCTGGCCAACATTGGATGGATATCAAAGCAATGGGAAAAAAGTGGAGATATTCATCAGGATGTTGCCTGGAATGGAGAGCTGTTTTTAGAAAGAGAGATTGGATAGACTGGATTTGTTGTCACTAGAACATAAGAGGCTGAGGGGTGAACTGACAATTTTTTATAAAATGGGGAAGGACATGCATAGGACAGAGTCTTTTTTCACAGGGCAGTGCTGTCTAGGAACGGTGGGCACAGGTTTATGATGAGAGTGGGAGAAATTCAGTCGGAGGGGTAAATTTTTCTCACAAAGGATGGTGTATATCTGGATTGAGCTCCCAGAGTAGGTGGTAGGGACAGAGACAGTTACAATGTTTGAGAGACATTGGGAGAGATGCTTGGAATGAAAGGGTGCACAGTGGCATGGGTCCAATGAAGGCAAGCGAAATTAGTATGATAGGCACTGTGGTTGGCTTGTGCAAGGTGGGCTGAAAGGGCTGTTTCTATCACCCTGTGTTACATCCCCTATCTGATTGCCTTTATGGTCAAATAACAGGTTTCCCAAGTTTATTCCAGAATTGGTGAGTGGATTTTTGTCTTTTTATTGACGTTTTCTAGACAATTCTGGAATGTGCAGTCTGGGGGCTGGGTTGAATGGGCCAGCTCTCTATTTATGTCCCTTTAGCACTCTTTAGTTCTCTTCAGATCTCCTTGGAAAGACATTTAATAGAATAAATCCTCTTCTTAACCTTCTCTCTCATAGGTTATTGCTTAAGCATTCAGAAAGTCTAACTGAATGGGAATTGATCTTAGCCTTTGAAATTATTTATCGGCTGCGGAGTTCCTGATTTAGTCTACAAGTAACAGCAAGATTTTGACCCAACAAGAGCATAAATAACATCATACTGTAGAGTTAGCCATCAATACTCCTTCGGAACAATTTACTCTCATAGCATCTCTGTGCTCTCGATTTTTTTTTTGTTAACTTTCACATTGCCTGATGTCATTGATGCTCGCAGGTTCTCTGGAGTTCCACCTATCCCTTTCTCAAACAACAGCAAATTACATTATCTGATTACGCTTTTCTTTTGTTGCTCAGACCTTAGGCCATTTATTTAAGTACATTTTCACTTCCAACAGTTGCCAAAATTCCTTCTAGAATATTAATACTTTCTTCCCCCTCATAAATGTAGAACTTTCTGAATTGTCAGAGACTTTATATTCACGTTTCCTTCTCCTCTTAGCTCCCTCCCTTATCTCTAGATGTCACTGATGTTGCTGGACCAGGCACACTTCTAAATTTTGCCATCATTCAACCTTTGAGGTCACGTGAATAGCATCCAATGCCAAGTTTTCTCTCATTCTGGTGAAGTTATTCAAAACTGGACAGCATTTTAGCTCAGTCTTTCCATCTGCTCTTAACTCCAAAGTGACATGGCATTACCTAATCATCTTTTGGTATGCCTCAAACTTTCCTTCACCATATGCATCCCCAGTGGTAGGCAACTTTACCAGCGGTAAAGTCTTCACGTTTGGTCTTCGTTGGGTGATGAAGCTGAAATGGTTTACCCAATCCAGTCATGACAGGCTTAATATTCAGTGTGGATTGAACCATAATGACATATGGAAATACCAGAATAGTGTACTTTTTCAAAATCAGAGCAAGCTGCCCTTGTGTTCCTTAAAGAATTAATTGATTATTAAGCACAGAAGCATACTCTCATAGCAGGCAATGCATTTAACCACATTTCCTACACTTTCCTTGGAAGTGCTCCAATATCCATTAAATCCCTTTTGAATTGTCTTATTGAATTTGTTCTCACTACGTTTATATGTTGCAATTGATGACTGTTCTCACAAGTAGACAGTGGCTCATTAACTATGTTAATTAAAAAAAGGTAAATGCTGTATGACTAATTACTTAATGTGCTCAAACAGTATCAGCTAGAGGAATTTTCCAGTTGAGAAGTATCATCTTTGGACTCATCACATCGTTGAATTTGATTGTGCCTCGCAGAGGGCAGCTTTGCACCAACTGATCAGTTTGTTAGCACATCTTTGTAATGAAAAATGAGAGACACTTGCTTAGAAAATTAGCACTTCATATTCAAGGTTGGACAGACAAGAAATGAATTTACAGCGTAATGTTTTTAGTTAGTCCTGCAGATGTTAGTGGGTGATTACTAAGCTTAATATCATGTCACTGTCCTAGATTATTCAGTTCCTTTGAAAGTAATAGGATGGTGGATGTTATCTGACCACACTGAATGATCTTCAATGTGTATTGCCAGTGTTTGACATCTGTGGGGTGATCCACGGCGCAGATGGGAACAGTTCAGCTGCCTGTTGGACAACCTACTCACTCCTGGTTTCTGTGCATTTCTCCACGAATGAAATATATCAGAAACGGCTCTTTTGTATCCAGCTGAGCAATTTCCAGCCATTCAAACAAAATGTCAGGCAGACCTGAAAGTCCCCAGGCACCACGACTGATTGATTTTCTAAATGTTTCTTGGCGTCGAAGGACAGGAGGCCCTTCCAAGTAGTTGTGAAGGAGGCTTTTGCAAGAAGAATTGAGCTTGGAACACAGATCTAGGTTCATATATCAGAAGATTGAAAAGTGGCAACAATGAGGCAC
Organism: Hypanus sabinus; assembly: GCF_030144855.1. Taxonomy (NCBI): domain Eukaryota; kingdom Metazoa; phylum Chordata; class Chondrichthyes; order Myliobatiformes; family Dasyatidae; genus Hypanus; species Hypanus sabinus. The sequence goes on along the minus strand of NC_082723.1, from coordinate 59,876,952 downwards.
TTTAGTCTCCAATGAATGACGTTATGTGTTTCTATCTTCCCAGAGATGGCACATTTAGGATCAAAAAGCTGGACAACTGATGGATATGACCCATCTTGCTGAAGGTTGGAACATTCACAGATGGTATAAACATTATCTGGAATCTACCGTTGTTTCTTATTGTTCTTTTTCTAGTAGAGTTTGTGAGGGAAAGATTGTAAAACTGAGCTCTCATTGTTTATCTTTTAAGTAGAAGTTTCTCAAACTTTATTTTTCTAGCTAAGCATCTGAGGTCATCAGATGGTCAATAAGACACAACAGTTTATGCATCTGACCTGACGTTTACTGCTTTTCACTGGGTGCATGCCAAAGATTATTGATAACCTCCTGGCTCCACAGACATCGGAGAACTACAACATTTTTAGCTAATGAATTTGCAGGAACTTGTCCAGGTCAGACATAGCTACAAGAAACAACACAATTAGAAGGAAAAAAAATGAAGTCCATTTTAGTGCTAAGTGTTTAACGTGGTCCTAGTGTTGCTAAACTGCAATAATTTACTGATCTTCTGCTTGGTACAAGAATGATTGAAGGGAAGTAACTATTTTTACCCCTGATGAGGTGGGATTTCAGGCTTCTGTATCTCGTGTCTGATGGTGGCTGCAGGCAGATGCCAGGGCCTGGATGGTGGTGATCTTGGATGATAGGTGATGCCTTCTTAAGGCAGCTTTTCCTGAGATATTACTGATGGTGGGATGGATGTGACCAAGATCCATTGGGCAGAGTCCATTACTCTCTGAACCTTCCTATTTTCCTGTACACTTAGACTGCTGTACCAGACCATGATGCAATCAGTCAGGATACTTTCAACAATACACCCCTAGAAATTTATTTGAGTGTTCAGTGATAACAAAACCTCCTAAGAAAGTAAAAACGCTAGCATGCCTGTCTTTGACTGTATCTATATTATATTGCGGTATGGAAGATGACAATTCAACCCATTAAGTTCATTTACATTCGATGTATATCAGTTCAATTGTAAGGACATAAGAAACAGGAACACGAGTGGGCCAGTCAGCCTCTCAGGAAGATCATTGACATATAGCAGCATAAACAATAGGAACAAGAATGGGCCATTGGGCTCTTCAAGTCAGATTTTTCACTCAGTAAGACGACTGCTCAAACTCTCACTCTCTCCCCAAATCCCTTGTGCCTTTTGTATCTGAAAATGCATCTGCCACCTTCTTGAGGACATTTAATGTAATGCACACAAAATGCTGGAAGAGCTCAGCAGGCCAGGCAGCATCAATGAAAGAGAGTAAGTAGTCGATTTTTCAGGCTACAATCCTTCATCAGGACTGGAAAAGGTGTGTTATGTTGATTTCCAGCATCTTCAGGTTTTCTCCTGACCTCTATAGCCTCCTATAAAATGGATGGTAGGACTGAGAGAAAGAACAAGGGGGACATCGTTGGTTAATGTTGAAACAGTGAAAGGAGAGTTCAAACTCACCATTAATCTGCCCATCTATCTCCTGGGACACCTCCCACCCATCTGTGAAAGAGTTAGCATCACCCACGTTGATCTCACCAGCTCCACATAACTCACAGAATCAAAGTGAAAGAAGGTCTACCCTCAAGCCCAAACGACTGCCAAAGAAATTCCACTGTACAAAGTCACCTTTTCTTCTCTGTTCAACGTACAGCTTGCCTTCCAAACTGGCTTCAATATCTTTATGCTGCCTTTCAGTAACCTATGTACAAGGGCATCCCATCCCATCCCATCCCTTATATATATCGATATATCCCAGTCTCTCAGCACTTCAATTTTGCTGCCAACATAACTTCACATTGTACCCCATCTGCTATGCTTTTAGCCACTTAATCAGTTGTCCATATCCTCTTGTTACTATTCACACTCCCAATCGTTTTGTGCTGTTCAATTTCATGTTTCTAGTTTAAGTTTATTGTCATAGGATTAAATGCAAAGAAACTGAGCTTTCTGCGGCAGCAGCGCAGTATGCTACAACATGATAAAATGTGTGCATAGAAACTGAAATTATTATACATGACCTGTACGACAAAATAAACTAACATAAACAGAGCAACATTACTGCAAGCTGAGAGAAAATAGTCCCAGGTGGAATTAGGGGTTTTCTGATCAGTTCAGGAGCCTGATGGCACTGGGGAAGAAGCGGTTGTAGCTTGAAGTGTGTGTCTCCGGGCTCCTGTACCTCCTGCTTGATGGCAGCTGTGAGAAGTGGGCATAACCCGGATGTTTGGAGTTCCTGCTGATGAATCTCACCTTCCTGAGACGTTGCCTGTTGTAAATGGCTGTGTCCCTCACTCTCTGCAGTTCCTGTGGACTGGATTTTCCATACTAAGCTGTGATGCAGCCAGCCAGAATGCCTTCCAGCATACTTCTGTAGAAGTCTGTCAGTCTTCAATGGCATGCTGGATCTCCATAAATGTTAAAGAAAATAGAGGCATTGGCATGCCTTCCTTGTGCCTGTCAGCAAACTTGGAAATGTTTCATTTGATCCTTTCAGTCAGATTGTTAAAATGTCAAGCACATAATCTGTCACTCCTCCACTTGTCACATCTTGTTACCCTGAGAAGGACCCATTTATTCCCATTCTTTGCTTTCTGTCTGTTAACTGGCTCCACCTGTTTTAGCATATTGCTCCCGACTCCATGTGCTTTAACGTTGTTCACAAGCCTCTTGTGTAGATGCGATTGGAAAGCTACTGAAAATCCAAATACAGTACACCCACTGGCTGTATCCCGTCCGCTTCACTGGACACACCTTCAGTTTTTTCCAGTAATTAATCTAACATGATTTCCTTGATGTCACATTCCTCAGTATCGACTCCAGCAATTCTTCTACTTCCAATATCAAACCGGACAGTTGTGTTAATTGTTTACTCTAACTCCTGTCTTATAGATAGTATTCTAGAATCTATAGAGTCTTAGAAAATAATAATCAGAAAATCCAATTCTTTCAAAAGTCTAACATACAGGTTATGGAGGCCATGACACCCATCAGAACTGATTCTCATCAATGTCTGCAGTAATATATTACAAATATGTACAGTATTTTCTCATATGCACTGGACCCCCAACTCCTCCTCTATCCATGTGATGTGACCCTGCTAGCTTATTTTCCTCAAGTACCCTGTGCTTGTCTAACTTCCTCTTGAATTCAGTAGTCGTTCCTGATTCTGCCACTCCCATAGGTAGTGATCTCCAGGTTACCACAGCCTCACATCCTGTCTGTTCCTCTTGTTTGTTCAGTCCCTAAGTCTATGTGCCTGAGTTTTTGTACTGTTTATCCTTCCTAAACCTGGCATGATTTTCTACACTCCTGTCAATCCCCCCCACAGAGTCCTTTGCTTCAAGAAGAAAAATCTCAGCTTCTTCAGCATGATCTTGTAGCCATGAATTCCCACCGCTGGAGTCAATTGTCTAAATCTCTATGCCTCCCAAGACTTTCAGACGTGTGCTAATCGAATGTTTATGAAGCTATATCTAGGCCATAATACTGCACTTGTGGTCTAGCCATTGCTTTACAAACATACAGCATTTTAAACATTTCTGTTTTTGTACACAGTACTTCTATTTATAAACTCCAAGACTCCATCTCCTTTGCTGACTCCATTTTCGATATGTCTTGCCACGTTCAATGATCCATACACACGCACAAGTCCCTAAGTTTCTCCGTTCCTTCACACTCTTTAAACCTGTGCCATTAACTTTAACTCCTTTCTCCACTTACTGCCAAAACACTTCACTTCACACTTCTCTGTATTAAATTCCATCTGCCACCTTTCTTGGACAGGGAAGATAAAGAGAACTGAAACTGTTGAATTTATGACTTTCTTAATTTATTTGAAATGACTCACTTGAAGAAATGTTGGCCCAAGTTTACAATGACACAGACAGTGTGAGTGACAGCTCTCTTGGTCCATGAGAATGGCAGAGTGTGGCATAGTACGGGGGTGGGGGTGAGTATTAATATTGTTATTCCAGAAAAACTCTGCATTCATCCCCACACTGTCGGCATGCAACATTCAGTAATTTTTAAATCATGTTACTGAGAATTTGCCTTTATAAAATAAGTTCTTTCAATGAGTTCTGCTGGTGAAGTATGGATTTGTTTCTCACGTGAATGTGAGAAGGTGTAGAGTCCATTCGAATGCTTTCTGGTGCTGATCCTGTTCCACGGCTTTCTCTTACGCCAGTGCTCAGAATCACTCTCAGGACGATCCACCGCTTCTGTGCTGCTCATGGATGGCATGGACACAGGCACGTGGATGGGACAGTTATAGGAGGATATGGGCCAGCCGGGTAGATGGAACTAGCAAGGAGATAGGCACCTTGGTCGCAAGGGATGTGTTGGACTGAAGGGTGCTATGTAACAGTATGCACTCAACCGTGCCAGCCTCTGGGGTTTAGACACACCGACACTCCAGCGTGTGGATGGCTGGTACAGTCCCTTTATCGATTCTGGCCCACTCCACTAATTGGCGGCCATGTTTTGGCACCAAGATTTGGGTATTGAACTCAGGTTCACAGCTCAGTTGTCAGCCCAACTTCGGTTCAGTTTGCAACTGTGTTTAGGACTTCTGTCTCATTTGGATTCTCGTCCAGTCTCATCAGGTTCTTGTCAAGAACCCTGTTCTCATCTCGGTCTTGAACTCGTGTCATGGTTCTGGCCTCGGATAGTCCAGCACTTGGGTTCTTACCATCCTCGCTTGGGCCTCTCGTCACATGGTATTTCCCTGTGACAGCTGTATCTGCCCAGGTTTGCAGTGTTCACCATGAACAACACATAACGTTTAATATTGAGCCTTGTCTCATTTCTTCCTGGCACAGAAAATAACTTGAATGGGCAAGATCCAGAAGGACATAGTCTTAATGTGGGCAGGTGAAATTAGTGTAGATGATTAAAAAGGTCAGCATAAACGTGGTACAGCAAAGGGCCTGTTCCTGTGTGGTACAAGCTCATGACTATCAATGATTCTGAACTAATTACATGAAAGGTTTGAAATTATATCAATGGTTAGACTTGTTGGAATTATTTTCAAGTCATAGTAGGTTTGAGAGAATCAGAATTAGGTTATCATTGACATGTCATGAAATTTGTTGACTGGAAAGGGTGAGTAGATATTGGCTGAGTTAAAATGAATTGGATGATTTGCATTCCCTCAGTGTCCTTCTCTTCCTTGACTACCTCCCAGCTCCCTCCCTTCAACCTTAACCCCCACTGTCCTGTCTCTTGGCACATTACTCCCTTCCTTGTCCCATCCCTCAACCTCCTTATTTCTCTGTTTTCACTAGCCCTCTCCTTGCATTGCTTCACTATCTGCTCCCATGAAAGTCCTCTCCAGCCCTGAGCCTTGCTCCTGAGTGCCTTTCCTTCAGCAATGGCTGGACTGGGATGCCAAAATTTTAATGTTAGAAGATAGATTATGGTGCTCCTGGAATATCCTTGCCCAAATACTTGGCCACAGACCCATCCCCACTCCCAAATGCAATTCTCCTCTAGCTCCATTTTTGTCCCTTATTCCACTCTTGCCTCTCCTCCCAGCAGCAACCCAATAAAATGCATCAATACAGAGACTAGGGGAAGGAATGATTCAAGAGAAGGGGGAAGCAAAAGTGGGGCAGTGGGCTCACCCAGATTTTACTTGATGTGAGTGTGAGTGAGAGAGAAAGTCAGAAATTTGGTACGTGGTTTTGTCAAACTCATGTTCCCCTGATCTTGAACATCTAATGGTCAAATGCCATCCATTCTATTTACCTGGGGAGTTCTCCTGCATAATCCTAACTGCAGTTTACAAACCAGCAGCGACCAACTACAATCAAGTGCTTGAGATCCTACGTGATGTCGCCTCCAAGTAAGAAACATCTATCCTGAGACATTTCCGATCATTGTCAGGGATTTCAACCAGACTTGATTGAACAAAATCCTACCCAATTACCATCAGTATATACAGTGTCCAGAAAAAGTATTCACCCTCCCCTTTGAAGTTTTCATGTTTTATTGCTTTACAACAATGAATCAATAAGAGACCATACCCAGCAGGATGGACGTACAACCAATGTGCAAATATAAAAGAAAAAAATAAACAAGCAATGAGTATCAAGAACATGAAATGAAAAGTCCTTGAGAGTGAGTCCATAGGTTGTGAGAATAGTTCAGTGATGGGGCAAGTGAAGTTGAATGAAGTTATCCCCACTGGTTCAAGAGCCTGGTAGTTGGTGTTTCCGTGCCAGTCATAAACGCTCCAGCCTACACCTATAGAAGTTTGTCGAAGTTGGAGATGTCATGCTGAATCTTTGTGTGTCATTATCCCTTCTGGCACTTGGCTATCTTCCTCAGGAATTGGGCCTTAACCACCCCACTTAGTTCCCAATCATTCCCCGGTTCCAACAACTATGAACACCTGCATCCCATCAACTAAGGCAGTATAAGGATCCTGTGACCACAACTAGAAGGTGCCAGCTCGTTGGTTGACTTGTGTATGAGTAACCTCATTCCATGGGACTTAGGACTATCAGTTCTAAGTCTAACCTCATTCCTGAATTATCTACGAGAACCAAGACTCCGGGCATAGACTCCCTTGGAACCCTTCCCATGCTCGCTACAATGGCAACGCCTCCTGCCTTGACCTCCGTGCCCACGTTCAGCACTTGGGTTTGTTCCACCGCCATGTCCTTGCAACATTGTGAACTTCCAAGGAGGTCCAGGTGCTGCCACGCTTTCTTTGTAATTAAACATTTTATAAAAGATATAAAAAATCATAGTGAGGCTGAGATGAGTCATGATTTAATTGAATGATGTAAAAAGGGCTGGTGATATTAGCTGGATACATCCTTCAGTTATTGCTTAAAGGCTGAATTTTTCTAAGTTAACCAAAGATTCAATTTTTTTTTATTACCCATTGGATTCATGGTGCTTTAAGAAACATGTAGCCCTGGGGCTGTGATATTCTTTACATCAACACTTCCAGGTGTTTTGCCTTCCAGAGTTATGCCCTACCAGATGTGCACTAAACATAAAACCTTAATCACATAGGGAAATAGTAGAGGGGAGACCTAGCAACCAAAAAACTGCTTTTAAGTTGTTCCTTTTGGAGAGCTCTCACAGGATTAACATCACAGTAATAAACTTCTAACGTCTTGGCTCAATGGAAGATATAGTGTTCCTTTAAATGTCATTTTGTGTAACCTTCTAAACACGGGGCTGCTTACAAACATGAAAATATCTCATAGCTTTCAAAAACTTAAAAGTAGAATCCCAGGTGGTGATGAGTGAGATAAGAGCCCTGGGTGAGTGGTGCTGCGATAAAAACCTCTCACTCAACATCAGTAATATTAAAGAGCTGATTGTTGACTTCAGGAGGTGGAATGGGGGGGGGGGGGTGATCATGTGCCAGACTACAATGCACAGGAACATAAAGAGCTGCAGAGAGAAGATACATCATTTCTCCCCACCTTGAAAGATGTTGCCATCTTGAGTTAGCTTATCCTTTAGATAGTATCATCCATCATCCAGGCCATGCCATTTTCCTCGCACCTACCATCAGTCAGAAGATAAAGAAACTCGAAGTCCCACACCGCCAGGTTCATAGGCAGCTACCTACCTTCCAGCATTCGGCCTGGAAGCCGTCGTGGTCTGACTTGTGTTGCATGCCTTGGAGCATGCATAAAGATTGTTTAGAGCATTGGGGAAGGAGGTGCCACTGGTACGATGGGTGCTGTTTTTTTTCCTTGCATAATCAGTAATCTCCTTGATGCCCAGCCATGTATGAAAGGGAACATTAACAGATCAGTGTTCCTGAAATTCTTCTGTGTCGGCAGTCTTTGAGCTCCTGATGTCTAAGAAGAGTTTCCTCCTGCTTACATGTGCATACAGGTCCTTGTTCATATGAGAATAAACTTGACCTGCGTTTTTTAAAATAGGTAAAGTTTTTACTTATGTTATGGGGTGAGGTCATTTGTTTTAAGCTGAGCTGAAACATAACTCTAGGTTATGATATTCAGCTGATATGAAGCATAATCTACACAAGCTACAGAGATTATATTTGCTTATTATTTATTCAGTGATACAGCTCTGAGTGGGCCCTTCCCTCTCCTTGAACCATGCTGCCCCGGCAACCGCATAGTGCCTGATCACTGGACCATTTCCAATGAACGACAACCTACCTGGTACCTCTTCGGACTGTGGGCGGAAACCGGATCACCCTGGGGAAAGGCATGCGTTCCACGGGGAGGACATACAGAGACTCCTCACAGAACAGGGTTGGAATTGAACTCCGGACTCCAGAATGCCCTGAGCCCTGATAGCATCACACTGACTGCTATGTTACCGTGGCACCCAAACTGAAGGCCTAACTAAAGTTCAAAACAGATTATTGAGTGAAGCATGGCGATTACAGGCAGCTGCTTAGTACCCTGAGAGACAAAGTCATGTTGTGATTGCATTAGGGTAACTGATGAGTGTAGTCACTGCTCTGGGGTTGAACTCCATGACATCACAGTTTATATACTTACACTCATCACCACCCTAAATGCTTCCACAAGATCTATTTATAATACTTCCATCTAAAAATGGCATTCAAAAATCCGATTAGTATTGAGTGTATATAAAATATGAATGAAGTTTACAGATTATTTTTCCTCTCACTTCTTTACATTTGGTAGAGCCATTTAAAAATAATCTTGTCTTTTGACAAACATTGCTACCACTTATATGTTCTGTCTCCACTTGCACTTTAATTTGATGCTCTGTTTCCTGTTACAAATTACAACTTACTTCCTTTCCCTCCTCTGTCTAGCAATATCATTGGGGTTCCTCCAGCTTTGGTACTGCAATCACTGTTCAGAGCAAGATCTCGGCAGATATCCTCGGCCGCCATTCAGCAAGGCAATGGAGACGCAGAGTCTAACAGTGAGGAGGCTTGACCTTTCCTCAGAGGACAGGAGTGGTCATCTCTCTCCGGACAAACCGTACGTAGCCTCTGATTACCTGCAATCAGTTTATTGTTTCACTTTACAGTCACTCCTTTTAATTACTCTTCTGCCTCCCTCCATTCCTCAACCACTCCACCATCGGAAGTGCGATGGAACCTCAGAGGAGGCAAATGAGTAACACTTTTCACATCTCAGGCGTGTCAGGGTTCCAGGGAGTATTGACAACATAACAGTCTTTTAATTGAACATAGTGTTGTATTTCCTTCTTCTGGTCTTGATGTTAAATCATATTTTTGCTCTGACATATCACAGCCCTTCCTTACTAAATGGCATGAGGCATCTGCACAAGTGTCAATCACTGCAATGTTATCCCTGACTAAGCACGCAGGAACCAGTACCCAGGGAGAGATGTAAATGCTGGACGTTCCTCAAGCCCTTTTGGGTTGGACAGACTATACTGATCAGCCTATGCCAGTAGGGTCCTTGTGGATGAGCTCAAAACTCATGCCGCATTGTTGATGTGTGCAGATTGACCCTGGTGATCTTCATGAGCTCCACATTGAAAGTGTGAAGAAAGCAGCTTTTGATGGTTGAAAATTCTGTAACTGCTGGCATGAGGTTCTGTATCACTTAAAGCAAGGATTGGGAAATTGGCAGAACTACGCTTGACACGCCATCCATAAAGATCATTCATTCATCGATGTATCGAGTTAATACAAGGTAACTCACCAACCTTGCACTTTATTGTTTACCTGCACTACACTCTCTCTGTAGCTGCTATACTTCATTCTGCATCATTTTTCTCTACCTTGTCCTACCTCGAGGCACAGCATAATGATCAGATCTGTATAAATAGTGTGCAGGACAAGCTTACCACTGTATCTAGGCACATCTGACAATAATAAACTAATTCCTAAATGCACAATAATGTGTTATAATTTCTGGGAAAGCACAGTACGGGCAGACAAAAGGTGAAAATTTCATTGTGAGGACAAGACTCCATCTTATCGCACTCTAGGGCAGACAGTTTACTAATCTAATAACAGTGGGATAGAAGCTGTCCTGCTGCCTGGTGGTTCATGCTTTCAGAGTTTTGTATCTTCTGCCCAGTGGGATGGTGGAACAGAGTGAATGACAGGGGTCTTTGATTATGTTAGCTGCTTTACTAAGGCAGTGTGAAGTGTAGACAGGGCCTATGTAGCAAAGACTGGTTCCCTGACACACCGAGCTGTGTCTACAACCCCCCCACCCCCCTTCAGCCTCTTATGTTCCAGTGGGAGCAAATCCAGCCTACCTGGTAACTCTTTATGACTACAGCCCTCCATTCCAGGTAACAGTCTAGTGAGTCTCATCTGCACTCTCTCTATCACTACCACATCCTCCCCATAATATATTACCTACAGATCGGTACACAGCACTCCAAGTGCAGCCTGATCAGAGGTTTGCACAGCAGCAACATGATGTTCCAGCTCTGGTAGTGAATGCCTCAGACTGTAAAGGCCTTGCATACCAAATGACTTTGCCACTACTCTATCCACCTATGTCTCCATTTTACATCAGCTATGAACTTGCATACCAAGCTCTCTCTGCACATCAACATATCTAAATTCCCATACCTGTCATTTACATATTTATTTATTATTATTAACATTTATCATTATTATTTTATTATTTTCTTCTAAATTGTGTATTGCATTGAACTGCTGCTGCTAAGTTAAGAAATTTCACGTCACATGCCGGTGACAATAAACCTGATTCTGATTATCCGTACAGCCCTGGCAGAACTTGACTTCCCAAAGTGTATCACCCCACATTCACCAGGATTAAAATTCTATCTGTCACCACTCTGCCCAACTTTCCATCTGATTCACATCCTGCTGTATCTTTGGATAACCTTCTTTGCTCTCTACATCTCCAGTAGTTTTCATGTCATCAGTAAATTTACTAAATAAACTTCCTATATTTTCATCCAAGGCATTTAGATGGCTGAACCTACTGAATATGCCAAAAACTTGCAGGCTAAATAAGTTCTGCAGTGGTTTGTGCAGTTCTGCAATGGGTTACGGCAGCTGCTGTCGCATAAGAACACAGAGTGGTAAATTGATTTATTATTATCAACAATAAATATCCCAGCACCAACCCCAGTGGTACACTGTGTGTTACAGGCCCCCAGTCAGAAACATATCCATCCATCACTACCCTCTGCTTCCTATCACCCAGAAAAATCACCAGTGTGCCTTAATCTTACAGACCAACCTACCATGCAAGATTTTGGCAAAGCTTTACTAAATCATGTAAACCACGTCTACTGCCTTGCCTTCATTAATTTTCTTCATTACCCCTGCTTGAAAATTGCTATCTGCATTCTGCGATTGCTCAAGAGGCTCCCAATGAACTGAGCTGAGAATAAAATCATCAATCCAAGCCAAAGGCCAAAGCATCAATAGAGAGAAATGAAAAACATGCAAGTAGAGCAGGAGCTAAATCCCAAGAATGAGCTGAAGTCCATGCAAAGTAATTTTTCTTTTTCTGGAACTGCTATGGTGCCAAAATGTTAAAAGAGTATTGGGACATTTTATGCAAATCCAAAAAGAAAGCGTACAAAACATTACTAATTCTTCTGGAACATCCTTCCCTTTTTGAGTCTAATTACAGTTTTGTGCAAACAACACAAACAAGCCTTCCTTCTGTGCCCACACAGAAGACATTCATTTTATGAACTCGGAAGGTCTTTTATAAAGAGCACTTGTTCAGGGATGCTGAAGAAATGAAAATGTATTATTTTCATAAATGTATTATGCAGAGTCTGACAAAAGGAAACCCATTTACAAACCAGCCAGTGCTTTTTATTTGCCCTGAAACACTAAGGCTTGTGACACCATCATCATTTATTTTAGGGACAGATGAAGAACTTTCTGAATGATATCAAGACTATTGTTAAAAATCACATAATAAGCATGTGCTGATTGCCTGATTGGTTTTACTTCAGGAGATGGTCTCCAATAAGAGTCAGGAAACAACTCACGTCAGGAGGAAGCGATGTGCAAATGTATCTCCTTATCCAAGGGAAATCAAGGGACAGAAGAATATTCTTGTCACTGTACAACAGCATCTAGTGTTAGAGAGCATTGCACGTAGTTAAAGACACACACTCCATGATTTAGGAACAACCTTTTCCCTTCCACCAAAGCAGATTTCTGACGGTACATTAACTCATGAACGCTACCTCGTTATTTTTCCCTATTTATTTCTGTAATTTATAGGTTTTTAATGTCTTTGCTTTGTACTTCTGCTGCAAGTTTCACAACACAAGTCCAGTTCAGAGTCCAATGACTCTGAAACATCCCAGAAAGCATGATTCTATTCAGGAACAGGGTACTGATTGTGTATGATCAGCCATGATCACAGTGAATGGTGGTGCTGGCTAAAAGGGCCGAATGGCCTACTCCTGCACCTACTGTCTATTGTCTATTCCTTAGTCAGTCAGTGTGTCTTCAAACTATGAAATGAGAGAGCTCTCCATTGTAAACCCATTTCATGTTCATTTTATTTCATTTTATATCAAGTACCACCTCAGCTGCAATCTCCTTTTCATTGCCCCAGGTATTGCAGAGGGTGTAAGGTGAAGCACAACTCTGATTTCTGGGAAGTCTAGCCTCCTCATGTTTGGATGATAAGGGGTTAATGAGGGACTGATTGCTACCAAGTGGTACCACAACTAATAGAGCTGCGGCCTCTCGGAGGCAAAGACCTGGGCTCCATCTTGACCTCCGGTGCTGACTGGGCGGAGTTTGCCCATTCTCCTTATCTTTCCTCCTGCGTCCCAAAGGTGTGCAAGTTGGTAGGTTAAATGGCCGGTGTAAAATGCCCCTCGTGTGCAGGTGAGTGGTGATGATAATGTGAGGAGAATAAAATGTAGGATTTAGAAGCATAAATGAGTGGTTGGTGGTCAGCACAGTGGGTAGAAGAACCTGTTTCTTGTGCTTTATCCATCTAGGATGCTAAGTCCAGATCCTAACATAAAGATTAGACATTTGAGTTAGCAGAGGATAGCCAGACTCTGTGGAACAGTACCAGAGCGTGTTGCAATTAAAATCCAGTTCATATCACTAGTAAAAATGATATTTTAATAAAGTATGAGCTACACCTAAAAGACTCTTGTCAAACATAGCAGATACTAGAGATTAACCCTGACAAAATGAGGAACAACTCATTGGCTGTTCCTTGAGCAAGGGTCTTCACAGTACAAGAGTTCTGCTCCTCGCCTTCAAGTGGAGCTGAAAGTATAGAAGGAGCTTTCATTTCACGGTGCCTTTTAAACACCAAAATATCAGGATCAACTTTATTCACCATTTATATTTACATGTATTAAGAATTTGCTGTGGTGTGTTGGTCAGGGCTCGATATGCAACAAAAATAGTACATTTAACAACTCTAAGGCCAAATAATTATTCAAAGATTAACAAATTATGTATAAATTAAAAAACTAATGAACAATATTAGTTGTTGCACTGTTACCTTGCACAGTCTATCACCCATAACTGAACTGATTGAGCTCTAACTCTGAATCAAGCTCCACTCACAGACGGGTGTTCAGTGAGTTAAGGGAGTTGGATAGCAACAATGTTAACTCAAGTACAACCTGTTGTCTCATGTGAACTTCAAAGATTCAATGCCACTATTATGAAGATGAGGGGAGATAGCCCTAGTGTCTTGGCCAATAATTACCATTCACTTAACCTTACCAAAATGAACTATTTGGTCAAAATTGCTTGCTGTGTGAGTTTGCCTTTTGTCGATTGGCTGGGGTAACCTACATTATTGCAATGACCACATTATTGTTATGACAGAACGATGTTGTGAAAGCGATAAGGTGCTTCTAAATGTACCTTATTATCCCTAAGCCTAGATCTTCAGTAATATGGATAAGCACGCTACCTAATTTGTGGACAGCAGCATCCCACGATGAGATAGACATGAGAAGAGTTTCACTGTGCAGTTTTACAGATCTGGTAAGGATAAATTGCCCTTATTTATGACTGAGTGGATTATATTTTACATCCAATAATGAGGACCTCATTTAAGCACCACATTTTAAAGGTGGCACAAGCAAAAGTGTTACGCTCCTTCAGGAAGGTAACGCTGTCAAGTCTTCTGAATAGCACCTTAATGTAATGAAAAAAACATATAAGGTAATTGGGCTTTGGTATTTCCTTCTTACCCCCCAGGGATGTGCCTGGACTTTGCTGGGTATGGTAAAAGGTCAAACCAGAACAGGACAGAACAGGATAGAGTGGAAGTGGATATTTGCATCATCTCACTGCAGTGTTAGTTCCTGAAAAAGTGGCTTTTTTCTCTCTTAAATGGCGTGCCGCAATTTTAACATGCTAATTTTAGAAAGCTAGGTTATTTAGGTGTGAGCTGGCCAATATTTATGGTAAATGACTAATAACAATTGAAATGGAAAACAGATTTGTTTGACAAATCTTCATGATAGGTTACCATAAAACCATAATGGACAAACCACTGTGGTTTGTCCATTGGGGGAACTTTAAGATATTTTTGCAGAAAAAAGAATGAAAGTACTTGACAAAGGATGGGAAATAAAGCCATAAGACATAGGAGCAGAACTAGGCCATGGAGAAGGAAGAGCGAAAGCAATAATTAAAGAAGAACAAGTAGGAGCAATGCTCTCCTGGATGCGCTCATTATCACCCAATCTTACCTCTTTCTCACCCAATCCCCACCGCTTTCAGTCCTCTCTCCAGACAAAAGTCTATCACCTTCAGTCTTGGATATACATACTCATCAACAACACATTTTAAGGGGAGCAGACATCTGTGAATAGAGCAGTTACTTGATTGCACTCGGCTGCCATAAAGATGCATCACCTCACTGGGCACAGTGATACACATATAGTGACTGTCACAGCACTTTGATTTCCAAGAAGAAGGTGACAGCTGGTCACAAGTGTCATGCTAAGTCAGGCAGGTTACACAACAAACCAAGTTTATACATACTGGAACTAAGGGATCACAGAGGGTCATGTTACACCTACAACCAGTATCCAAGTGAAAGTATATGGAACAACTTTAGAATAAAAATATTAACACAAGAGACAGTTAATTCTGGAATCTTGAGCAACAAATAAAATGTTGGAGAAATTAGTGGAACTCAGGCAGTCCAGATGAATGGCCTTGACCAAAACGTGGACTGTCCATTTACCTCCATAGATGCTACTTGGCCTGCTGAGTTCCTCCAGCATTTTGACAGGCAGACAGACATACTTTATTGATCCCGAGGGTTAATCCAAGTTTGTTCATTGAACTTGGAATAAAATCACTTTTTGCACTGTAATAAAGCTAATAATTCTCCATGTCTAAACATCAATTAGTTTTAATCTTATAATTCTTCTGTTCAAATCCCTTCACTGTGCTGGCCATCACAATCACTAAAATCTCTTCCAGCACAACAACACCCAAAGATCTCTATGCCCATAACGTTCTGGCCTCTTGCCAATCTAAGACTGGTGTTGATTCATAAGCTTTGGAAATCAACCTCTCTCCCCTATCCCCACAACCTCTACTTTGCAGTCCTTCAAATAATGAATTAAAACCTTTCACTTTGACTAAAATTTAGTTCTTCTAATTTTGGTTTGACTATACTTCTGTTTCCAAAGCAATGCATAAATGAAAAATAACCTCATCATTATTCCTGAGTAGTAATTGTGTTTCTACGGTGAAAAGAGCAGTCTTTTTTTTGTGAGTTTTATTAGTCAGAGTTGAACCATGGAATATTCCTATGCTAAAATTAATCATAAACATTTTTCAATAATTCACCATGCTGGAGAGTTCCTTTGTCATTTTTCCTTCATTGGAAGAAAACATTGAGCAAATTAGGATTGAGAATTATGAACTAGAGTTCCTTTCAATATTTCTGTGTGCCAAGTGCTACAACTTTACTTAGAACATATTAAAACAGTACAGAATGCGAACAGGCCTAGAGCCTACAATGTTGCGTTGAGCTAAACTAGCAATTAAATGCCTAACTAAATTTGTCCATTCTGCCTCCAAAATGTCCATATCCCTCCATTCTCTCCATATCCTTTTGTCTTCACCACCACACCTGGCAGTACATTCCAGGCACCCACTGTGCCCTGTATGAAAATCCTGTCGCACACATCTCCTTTGGACTTACCCCCCTCTCACCTTAAATACATGTCCTCTAGTATTAGACATTTTAACCCTATGGAAAATGATACCAGCTATCTACTCCGTCTATCTTGTAAAATTCTATTGGCTCTCCCCTCAGCCCCCACCACTTCAGAAAAAACAACCCAAGATTGTCTGTCATCTCTCATATCTGGATTGACTTGTGATCATTTCTCAAAAATGTAGTCACAGAGTAGAAAGGAAAATTTGCAGATCAGATGAACGTGCTTCTTATTTGGGATGTTCTTAAAGTTATCAAAATAAGATAACTCAAGATTAGACAAATATACACAACAAACTGTAGTGTTGGAGCAATTTCTGAACAACATAAATCTTCCCTGAAACAACAACACACACAAAATGCTGGTGGAGCACAGCAGGCCAGGCAGCATCTATAGGGAGAAGCGCTGTCTTCTATAGGGAGAAGACCTTCGTCAGGAAGGATCTCGGCCCGAAAGGTCCACAGCGCTTCTCCCTATAGATGCTGCCTGGCCTGCTGTGTTCCACCAGCAATTTTTGTGTGTGTTGTTTGAATTTCCAGCATCTGCAGATTTCCTCGTGTTTGCTCTTTAAAATCTTCCCTGAATACAACTTTGCGAAGTTTCTTAATGGTATATTGAAAAAAAAAAGTCTTGCTATACACATCTATGCTCTTTTAATTGCTGTAATTTGATTTTTAAGTTGCGTCTATTGGAATCTGTTCGTTACCCTTAGTCGCTATTTGCTATAAAGCCGTGTGACCATTTCAGTAGCTGTTCACAATTAAAGTGCTGAAACATTATCTCTCATGAAATTTTGTGTCTGCTGAGACATCATATTTGATATCACACACCAGTAGTTGAGTCGTTATTTTGTAGCTAGCTGAATTTTTATGTCAGTGTTTTATGCAAATCGGTTCTCCCTAATCATAGTTTCAATTGCATTTGACAGGGAAAATGAACTGATAATATTTATGAAGAAACATTTTCAAGTTTTGGTTAGCAGTCATGAGATCAAATAGATATACTTCAGAAATTAAACTTGTCACATAATTGATACATAAATCACCAACAAATGTTCATAGCCTGTATTTAATTTCTTTATTGGTCCTGCAAAACATTTTAATGTCATTATCTATACGCCACTAGTGAGCAACCAATACACTTAAATGAGTGAGAGCCTCTTAATTATAATAAATTCTAGAACTCAATTTCAAGGGAAACAAGATACATTTCTGGAATTTTTGCTTTCTATTTTGCATTTAGTTCATTCACTTCTCAGATTCCATTGCTTTCAGTATCATGGTACCATAGTTAACATGGTTTATGCAAAATATTGCATATTTAACATAACTCTGGACCAAATATTATGATTTTTCAGTTTTGGAACTCAAATTACCTGACCTCCTCCTATGTGGGGCATTGAAGCTCAATGATGACACTTGCAAATGATAATTAAAAGCCGGACGTGAATGTGGAGTTTAGTTAATACATCACATTCTCCTGCCTTTGCTTCTAGTTCACTGCATCATGGAAAATTTGCAGTAAATACTGGACTTATGCTCACCTCTGCCTTCCACTGCAGGGGAAACCATTCCCTGCCAGTATGATCGATGCTGCTGCCAGTTTTTATGTTCTCAAGAACTACATGCATCAGATCACTCTTGTCAACAATTCCAGTAGCAAACCATCCAAAGACCTGGGCACTCACATGGGTCCCAGCTATGCCTGCCTTTCAGTCAGCTACATGGAACAGTCGAACTGTCTCTCTGCTATATTGATGACTGCCTTCATGCACCCAGACCAAACTAATCAGTTTCATCAACTTCACCTCAAACTTTCACCTTGCTCTCAAATTTCCTTGGTCCGTCTTTGAGATCACTCTACATTTTCTGAATCTCTTTCTTTATCTCTGGAGACACACTGTTGACTGACGTTGTTTATAAACCTACTGACTCTCACCAAACCTTGACTATGCTCTCTCCACCCCATCACTTATAAAAATGCTACTCCTTCCCTCAGTTCCTCCATCATCACCAACCCTGTTCTCAGGAAGAGGTTTTCTGTTCCAGAACATCTGAGATGCCCTAGTTTTGCAAAGAACAGTGTTTCCCTTCCAGCACCATCAATGCTGCCCTTACCCATATCTCCTCCATATCAAGCACATCTGACATCACCCTATGTGATTGTCATAACAGGGATAGAGCTCTGCTTGCCCTTAACAGCTCATGAGCCTCTGTATCCAACTCAGCATTCTCCAAAACATCTACCATCTACAACAGGAGTTTACCAGTAAACACACAATTCCCTTAACCACTTTCTCTTCTTTCCTTAGGGATCATTGTCTCCATGACTCCCTTGTCCATTCACCCCTCCCTACTGATCTCTCTCCTGACCATTATCCCTGCAAAAATGACAAGTGCTATACCTGCCCCTAGGCTTCCTCCTTCACCACAATTCAGGGCCCCGAACAGTCCTTCCAGATGAGGGAACAATTGAGCTAGGTGTCTGCCAAGGTCATCTGCTGTATCCATTGTGGTCTCCTCTACATCAGTGAGACCCGATGCAAGTTAGGGGACAGTTTCATTGAGCATCTTTGCTCTGTCCATTGCAAAAAAGCCGGATCTCCCAGTGGCTACCCAATTTCATTAGACTTCCCTATCCCATTCGGACAAGGAAGTCCATACCCTCCTCTATTGTCACGATGGGACCAAGCTCAGGTTGGAGGACCACAAGATGTAGGAGCAGAATTAGACCATTCAGCCCATCACGACTGTTCTGCCATTCCATCTTGGCTGATTTATTATCCCTCTCAACCACATTCTCCTGCCTTTTCTCGAAACGTTTGATGCCATGACTAATCCAGAACATCAATCTCCACCTTAAATATACCCAATCACTTGGCTCCGCTGCCATCTGTGGCAATGATCTCCAGAGACCTACTAACCTCTGTCTAAAGAAATTCATCCATATCTTTGTTCTAAATGGACATCCCTTTACTCTGAAGCTCCCCCCCCATTCTTCTAAACTCCTGTGAGTACAGGCCCAGAGCTATCAGATGGTCCTCATACATTGACCCTTTCATTCCAGCAATCATTCTTGTGAATCTCCACCGGAGCCAGCACATCTTTTTTTTCAATAGGGGGACCAAAACTGCTCACAATGCTCCAAGTGTGGTCTGACCAATGCCTTATAAAGCCTCAGCAATATATCCTTGCTCTTATATTCTCATCCTTTTGAAATGAATGCTAATGTTGCATTTGCCTTTCTTACCATTTACCTTGACTTAACCTGTAAGTGAACCTTTAGAGAATCCTGCACCAGGACTGTCAAATCCCTATGCACCTCTGATTTTTTAATTTTCTTCCCCTTTTAAAAATAACTCATGCCTTTATTCCTTCTACCAAAATATATGACAGACTCTTCCCTACACTAGAGACCATCTTCTGTTGCTTTGCTCATTCTCCCAATCCGTCTAAGTCCTCCTACAGACTCCTTGCTTCCTCAACACTGCTTGGCCGTCCATCTATCTTCATATCATTCATAAACTTGACCACAAAGCCATCAATTTCATCATCCAGATCATTGACATATAGCATAAAAAGAAGCAGGCTCAACACTTCTAGTCACTAGCAGCAACCAGGGAAGGATCCCTTTATTTCCACTCTTTGCTTTTGACCAGTCAGTTAATCTTCTATTCATTCTAGTATCTTTCCTGTAATACCATAGGCTCTTATCTTGTTAAGTAGCTCCTTCTGAGGCACCTCGTTAAATGCCTTCAGAAAATCCATGTAGACAACCTCCACTGACTCTCCTTTGTCTATCTTCTTTGTTATTTCATCAAAGAATTGTGAGGAGAAATTTCTCATTAAAAAAACCATTTATGATTTGGCCTATGTGATTTGGCCAATGTGTCTCCAGCTATCCCAAAACCCTAGTCCTTATAATAGACTCCAACATCTTCCCAACAACTGAAGTCAGGCTAACTGGCCTATAATTTTCTTTCTACTCCTTCCTCCCTTCTTGAAGAGTGGAGTGACATTTGTAATTTCCCGTCCTCTGGAACCATTCTAGAATCTAGTGATTCTAGATAGTAATCTAGTGATTCTAGAATGCCTCCACAATCTCTTCAGTGATCTCTTTTAGAACCCTGAGGTATAGACTGGTCCAAATGATGTACCTAGCTTCCTAAGCACCTTCTCTATTGTAATAGCAACTACATTCACTTCTTCACCCTGACACTCTTAAATTTCTGCCCGACTGCCAATGTCTCCCACATTGAAGACTGATGCAAATACTTATTAACTTCATCCACCATTTCTTTGTCCTCCATTGCCATCCCTCCAGCATCATTTTCCAATGGTTTGATATCCACTCTCACCTCTTTTGTACTCTTTATATATCTGAAAAACTTTTGGTGTCCTCTTCGATATTATTGGCTAGCCTATCTTCATATTTCATCTTTTCTCTCTAATGGCTTTTTGGATTTGCCTTCTGTTGCTTTTTAGAAGCTTCCCAATTCTCCAACTTCTTACTAAGTTTTGCTATATTATATGCCCTCTCCCTTGTCTTTATGCTGTCTTTGACTTGCCTTGTTGCCTCGGTTGGCTCATCCTCTCTAGAATATTTCACCTTTGAAATGCCTCTATCCTGCACCTCTGGATTGCTCCCAGAGCTCCAGCCATTGCATTTCTGCTGTTATCCCTGCTGGTGTCCCTTCCAATCAACTTTAGCTAGCTCCTTTCTCATGCCTCTATAACTCCCTTTACGGTAATACTGATACTTCTGACCTTAGCTTCTCCCTCTCAAACTGCATTGTGAATTCTATCATATTATGATCACTACAAACTAAGGAATCCTTTACCTTAAGTTCCCTAATCAAAGCTGGTTAATTACACAACAGAGTTACCATTTCCCTAGTGGGCTCAACTAAAAGCTGCTCTAAAAAACTATCTCACAGGCATTCTACAATTTCCATCTCTTGGGATCCAACACCAACCTGATTTTCCCAATTTACTTTCATATTGAAATCCCCCATGACGATCATAACATCTCATATTACGTATGGATAGCTTCCAACCTAGTGGCACAAAATTGATTTCTTTAACTTTCAATAATTACTAACACCTCCCCCTTTCCCTTTTTCCCATTAGTCATTCTGGAAACCATCTCACTCCCTCCCTTTATTTCATGGTTGGGTGTCCTCTCCTATTAGTTTTTTTTTATCAGTGAACCCCTGTTTTATCCCCTCATGCATAGATGGGGCCTTTGATGCATGGAGAGAATTAGGAGTACACAGCGTTGGACACATACATACAAGGGATTTTTGCGTCATTTTGGCAGATCCAAGACAAATTTGGATTGCAAAAGAGTCATTTTTTTTCAGGTAACTTCAGCGAAGTGTGTGTAGGCCTCTGTTAGTCCCGATAGACCATGGATTTGCACTTTGGAAGGTCTCCAGGGCACAAACCTGGGCAAAGTTTTTTTTTATGGAAGACTGGCAGTTGCCCAAGCTGCAAGTCTCCCCTCTCCACGCCACTGATGTTGTCCAAGGGAAGGGCATTAGGACCCATACAGCTTGGCACTGGTGTTGTCACATAGCAATGTGTGGTTAAGTGCCTTGCTCAAGGACACAAACTAGACAAATGCCTTAACCACTTGGTCACGTGCCAACACACAGCTAAGACACTATATAAGATCACATCTTTCTGGTTTTGAGAAGGCAAAACTTGATAAATTAAATAGTCATTTAAGATCATGTTTAGGGACAGAACACATCATCACCTACTTGTATGATGCCATACAAAACAATTGCCATATAACAATGGATAATATCAAAAAAAGAGTGGGAAAAGGAGTTAGGTACAGAGATAGAGGAGGTTATATGGAATGAGGCTTTAGAGTATGTTAACTCCTGTTCCGCAATGCCAGGCATTGTTTAATACAATTTAAAATCCTACATAGACTACATTACTCTAAAGTAAGGATTCATAAAATACTCCCAATGTGTGAGAAATGTAAGTCTTCAGAGGTAAATTTATTACATAGTTATGCTTTATGTTCTAGGATACAAGAGTATTGGAAGCAAATATTTGAGGTCCTATCTAAGGTACTAAAGGTTCAGATAATGCCAGACACCATTTTAATAATATTTGGAATTTCTGCGAGGTCAAATAAATTCCAGGCTACCCAGCAACAACCCCTGACCTATGGCATACTTAATGGAAAGAAACTCATCCTGATGTTCTGGAAAAAGGAGGAAACTCCATCATTCAGACAGTGGCTGGCTGCATTAATGGTTACTCCGCATTTAGAGAGGATAAGATACGTTAGCAAGGACAGACTCAAGGGATTTGAAAAATCGTGGCAAACATCACTGTTGTATTTAGAAGAGACCGACAGCTGAACCAAGTGTGGGGGTTGGTAGGACCTAACCAGCACGTACAAGAGGGGTGAGGCAAGGGAATGGTGGAGGAAGGGGAAAGGAGACGGGGTGGTAGGGTTTCTCTTGTATTTGTTTATTTACTATCGTCAAGTCACTTTTTTTTGTAATTTATTTTTTTATTGTTCATCAAACAAACATTTCCATAAGATGTGTTTCAGACATTGTACATATATATCATATAATCATATATTTATGTGAGGTACACACTTATAGAAAAGAGTGGAAAGAAAAACAAGCGAAAGGAAAGAACTATGTACAAGTAGGGAGTGATCTTTTTTTTTACAACAGATCCATTGATTTGTGAGAATAAAATCGGGCCTATGAGGCATTATGTATTGTCATTTCGACTGTAACTGCTGGTACAGTACATAGTAAAAATGAGACAACATTTTTTCAGGACCATGGTGTTACATGACACAGTACAAAAACTAGACTGAACTACGTAAAAAAACAACACAGAAAAAAACTACACTAGACTATAGACCTACCCAGGACTGCATGAAGTGCACAAAACAGTGCAGGCATTACAATAAATAATAAACAAGACAATAGGGCAGTAAGGTGTCAGACCAGGCTCTGGGTATTGAGGAGTCTGATAGCTTGGGGGAAGAAACTGTTACACAGTCTGGTCATGAGAGCCTGAATGCTTCAGTGCCTTTTCCCAGACGGCAGGAGGGAGAAAAGTTTGTATGAGGGGTGCGTGGGGTCCTTCATAATGCTGTTTGCTTTGTGGATGCAGCGTGTAGTGTAAATGTCTGTGATGGTGGGAAGAGAGACCCCGATGATCTTCTCAGCTGACCTCACTATCCGCTGCAGGGTCTTGTGATCCAAGGTGGTGCAATATATACATTCGACCATAACTGCTGGTACAGTACATAGTAAAACTGAGACAACATTTTTCAGGACCATGGTGTTACATGACACAGTACAAAAACTAGACTGAACTACGTAAAAAAAACAACACAGAAAAAAACTGCACTAGACTACAGACCTACCCAGGCCTATATATACATATATACTGAATATATGTTCATTTGATTTTCATTATGTTGTAAGTAAGAAAAGATAAAAGAAGCATTGTACTTTAGGATATTGTCTGTTGTGATTAAGATGATGTTGCTTCACAATAAAAACACTTGAAACAAAAAACATTTGAAAAACCTCATTTTTTCTGCCCTTTATCTCTTCCACCTATCGTCTCCCAGCTTCATAGTTCATCCGTCTTCTGTCATCCACCTTCACCTATCACCCGTCAGCTTTCCCTCCCCTACCTTCTTTTTCTAGCTTCCTCCCTCTTCCTTTCCAGCCCTGGTGAAGTATGTTAGCCTGAACCATCAACAGTTTATTCCCCTCCATAGATGCTGCCTAGTTTGCTGAGTTCCTCCAGCGCTTCTTGTGTGTGTAGCTAGAGACGTTTGATTTGAAATGTCAATCAATATAAAGCAATGAATGAAAATTCTCATCACATTTTTCTGCATTCTCTGTGTTTAAAAAAAAAGCACCAGCATAATATTTTGAACGCAAAACACAACGGGCTATTCTTTTCTCACGGGTGCTGCCTGGCCTGCTGAGGTCTTCCAGCATTGTGTACGTAATATTTTGAAACTGTTTATTCTTTTCCATAGATGCTGCCTGACTCATTGAGTTCCTCCAGCATTTTGTGTGTGTTGCTCTGCATTTACAACATCTGTAGAATCTCTTGTGTTTATGTTTTGCTGCTCCACCACAAAGTCCCTTCGCGAGATGCTTACCATGAAGAAATTTAAAACTTCTCCCCGACGGGACTTCTTTTCCATAGGCGCTCCCTGAACTGTTGAGTGCCCCCAGCATTTTGTGTGTGTTGCTTAATATTTCATTCCCACCAGTTTTATTCATTGAATCTAATATTTCAAGAGACATTTTTGTAATAAAATTGTAGTATCATTTTTGCTGTTCTGAAGATTTGCATATTGGTGAATTCTAGCAGTGCAGGAAGATAGTTACCTATCATTTTAGACACACACAAATGTTAGTGGGAAGCTGAGCCCTTCAATCACTCTGCCATCCTCAGTGACATGGTACAATGCAGCTGAAATTAACTTGCACTGTACATTCTTCTCCCATTCGTATAACAACATGTAGATTGAATGAATAGCTTATTCTTCTGCGTTGTCAAGTGAATTAGGCCAGTATATTTCTCCTGTAGCCTCGAGTATTTCCCTTGCTTCTAATGAGAGGAAACAACAATTCCTGTGTGTGTCCAGATCGATGTGAATTGACTATTTTTTCTGTGCTACAAAAAGACTTGGCTGAAATGAAGTGGGCAATTGTGACAGAATTGTATTACTGCATGGGGTTGTGAGCTCATGACATAAATGTGGAGATATAAGGGTGTAATATTTCTCAGGGAGCAGGTTTGCACTTCATTGTCAATCGTTACTTTAAATAGATGATCAATGCATGAAATGCTGTACAGTAAGTCAAATCGTACATCAATTCCAATTTATTTGCAGCAAATTCCAAAAATTGAGAGCCTACTGTTGAACACCTGCGTGAATTAGTCAGTATCAAAGTTTTTTGGAAGCCGATTCTATATTTTCTAAAGGGAATTTTTAAAGGGAATCAGGTATGCATTTTAAGAACACAGTTATTGCAATGGAATGGGGAAAGAGATCATTGGTAATCTTATAGAAGGCATTGTTGTAAGTACAAGCAATTCTGCAGATGCTGGAAATCCAGAGTAACACACACAAAATGGTAAGGAACTCAGCAGGCCAGGCAGCATCTATGGAAAAGAATAAAGAACTAACATCGACTCAATTCTTTTCCGTAAATACTGCCAGACCTGCTGAGTTCCTCAGCTATTATTGCATCTGGCTGTCTCTGTGTCCCATGACTCAGGAATACTTCTGCGAATATAAGAGCCCTGCTTTTCAAAAGCTGAAAAACACACAGTCACATTACTTCCTCATTTGACCAATTGATGTCACATTGCAGGTAGTGTGCCCTTAATAAAAGCTAAAGACAGGAACCAGGTGGGAGGTTGGAAGGGAAACCTGAACAGTTCGGGCTCATGTTATAAAAAGTTCCTTCCTCACTCTGTATCATTTCTGCATAAAATCAAGCCTACACTTACATTTATGATGCAGATATATCATTTATATCAACATCACTAGACAACAAAAGAATTTTTAACATACCTCAGCACTCAAATGAATGTATTTCATAGATAATCCTTTCAGCAGCATCCTTGATATCAGCTCATCAATGTCAGACTTAAATTTAGCAACAAGAAAAGACAATGGATCAATATTCCGAGTTCAATTGGTTCTTTGCCCATTCAGTGAAATGTGTATCGATATTCCACATCACTGATTGGTTCATCAGCACAATACTGACATTCTAAGAACTTGATATCGTCTGAATGCTCCTGATTGGGACTTTTTACTATGATAGACCGTGTCCTGATTGCTTGCATAAGCCCCATTCATCCAAGTATTTCAAACTGATGTAGTCATCATCTGCTCCATCTCATTTGGCTTGTTTGAACTTGGAGGAGATGGTATAGATACTGGATGCTTGAAATGAATTTGTGCAATAATTGCACAAATGCTTCATGTGCTTGGAATTAATTTTTCTATTATTTTATGGGGGGAAAACTCATTTAAAATAACAATGTTTGATGTTTGTCATATCAATAATATTGACTTTAAGGCTGAGGTAGATTTCAAACTGGGTTAATAATGTGCCCTGAAAGTAAAAATAATTCCAAAGGCACTTCATTTGTCATAAGAAAAATGATGAAAATGTGCCAGAGAAGGAGATACAAATAGCCTTAAGAGTTAGCTGTAAAAGGAGGAGAGAGGAGAGAGAGGAGTGGTGTGCAGAGGGCAAGAGAAAAATGCTTTGGTGGATATTGGACGCCTGAGTTATCAGGGAGTTATATGACTGGAAAAGTTTAATGTGAAAAGGAGAGGTTGATTCTTTGAATGCATGACTGAATATATTAAATTGGTGAAAATCAGGGGACATACTGAAGCAGTGAATGAACTGGATATTTTTTAACAATTCTCCTTCACATTCACTTCTGGAGGGATCAGATTTGTAAAATGTTCTCAAACATCAGCCAATATAAATATACTGTAGCTTTGCATGTTATTGATTGCCATGCACGTGTGATTATTTTGATAAAAGAAGCCAAGTAATTTAGTACACTAGAAAGGCATAATGTATCCTGAACAAAAAAGGAAAAGAAATAAGATGTATAGAAGTTGTATTTATTTTCAGAATAATACAATTAACAAACGTATCAAGTAAAACCTTCTCAATCATTCTTGGATTTGCTTTTAACGAGACATATTGTTTAGGTTATTCAAAACAAAATGAGCATTAATGACAGGAAATAAAACCAAAGATGCTGGAAGCACCATGTTAAGATTTTGGATTGAGGAGAAATCAGTTTTGTCTCAGATGCTGCAGGCAATTTCCATAAATTTCTGTATTTTTTTATTTCAGATTCCTAGGATGCTACGTATGTATGTACCATATGTAACGTAGGTATGTTTATAGCTATGGATGAAGCTATAAAATTGATTGTAATCTCAGACGGAATCGTTTTGTTTCTTCATCAGAGTGATCTTTCACCAGGAATCCACAGACAGCAAAGTTAGTCCCTCTTGCCCATCAGGGAGGCAACTTTTGTTTGAACACAAGGGTGCTGTTGCTGAGAGGCGATTTCGGAAGGGGCACACACCTGTTTCTAACATTTTGGAGCAAGCGTACGTGAACCTGCCTGTAACATCTCACTGATTACAGAAGGGAACCGTGAGCATAATTGCCTCCTTTATGACTATTGCTTAAGCGCAACGTAAGCATCTGGTAAGACTCCGAACAAGATTTTGACCTGCTTTCCTCCAGCAGATTTTCTGGAGTCCTGAACCCACCAAGCTGG
The DNA here is from genome assembly GCF_030144855.1 of Hypanus sabinus. Classification (NCBI taxonomy): domain Eukaryota; kingdom Metazoa; phylum Chordata; class Chondrichthyes; order Myliobatiformes; family Dasyatidae; genus Hypanus; species Hypanus sabinus. The sequence continues at coordinate 59,849,433 of NC_082723.1, read as the reverse complement.
TGATCCTTGCGTGAACTTTATCCCTGAATAGCCAGAACCAGATCCCAGCAGGACAAACCTAAACTGGGAGCTAAAATTCCCCCAACAAGTATCCTAACTCTGAGGATTTTAATCAATTCTCCCAGTGGGAATAAAGTAGGCTTGGTGTGTGTACCTGATTTCCACTGAATAAAATCATCAGCCTATAAAATAAGCGACTAAAATGTTTCCATTGCTGTTGGCATGACAATGAAACAAATGCCCGACCTCACTAATAGCTCCATTATTGACACGCACTGAAAACTCATTATTTTCCTGCACCGCAGGGGTTCTAATTTTCAAGTTAGAATCAATGTGCAGTCAAACTGTGAACTGACATTTGGCTGGATTCCTTCAAAGTGGACTTATTGATGATTTTTCTTATATTAGTGGTCCCTGGCTCTGCTCTTTCCCAGACATCAGAACACTCTCTGAACGTTTCATCATTTAAGGATTCCCATTACGCCGCACCACAGTCTTCCTTTACTGAGAGAGTAGAGACCTGTGCTCGATGCCACTTTATTCGGTATCTCCTTACTTGACAAAGGGACCACTAAGTGTATGTTCGTGGTCTTCTGCCACTGTAGCCCATCTACTTCGAGGTTCAATGTGTTGTGCATTCAGAGATGCTCTTTTGCACACCACTGTTGTAATGTGTGGTTATTTGAGGTACTGTCACCTTCTTTGCTGCTCATAGAAATGCTGCTTACTGGATGCTGTTTTTTTTTTTGCTTTTTGCACCATTCCCTCTAAACTCTAGACACTGCTTTGTGTGAAAATCCCAGGAGATCAACTGTTTCTGAGATACTCAAACCACCCCATCTGACACCAACAACCATACCACAATCAAAGTCACTTAGATCACATTTCTTCCCCATTCTGATGTTTGGTCTGAACAATACTGAACCTCTTGACCATGTCTACATGCTTTTGTGCATTGAGTTGCTGTCACATCATTGACTGATTAGATATTTGCATTAACAAGCCAATCTACAGGTGTACCTAATAAAGTGGCCACTGAGTGTAGAACTATTGGTCTCAGAACAAACATTGATCATATCCTTTAGTAAAGTGTATGGGCTCACACTTCTAGTCTATGTTTGTTTATCTTCTCTGGTGCAATAAAGTTCTTTTTATAAAGTGATGATTTGAAAGATCTTAAGATTGTGTGATGATATGTCATCAATAATTTACTGATATGACTTCTGTAAAACATACACACTGTTTTCAATATCCTCAGTGGTGTGATCCTAGTATACATAATTACGTTTGTCAAAGGCAGTTCATCCTCCATGACACAAGGAGAAGCACTTGGAACTTATTCAGGTAAAACAATGGCAAAAGAGAATCCCTCTGCTTCTTTATGTCATTCCGGTGAATGTCGCTGGATGATTTGGCTGGCTCTCAGTTTGCTCAGTGAAGATGTATGGAGATGGTTCAATTTCTATTTCAAATCAAATTTGATAGAAAGATCATTGTGTGCACATTATTGCAATGACCTATCTACTGACCCCTTTGTCCAAAATTCAGAGCAAATTATTGTTTAACTATGGCTATGACAGACTTCTATGTGTGCCAACACACACTGCAGGGGCAGGCTCAGATCTTCTGCATCTTTACCTTCCTCCTCCATAGTGTTTCTTGGAACAAAATGTCAGCAACTTCACCTGACAGAGGTCACTTATCTTTCTACATTACCTCCTTTTCAGGGGGATATTGTTGGGTTTTCCTCTAGCTGTGAACTACACCACTCAGTCCTGCTTAATATTATTAGTATGACTATCAAACTCATTGCAGAAGGTTTGTGATTTATCAGGCACTTGCCAAAGGCCTATAAAAAGAAATTAGGTTTAAGGAGAGCAGACATTATGTGAGTGGATGGAGTTACGAAAGAGGGTTTGAGGCTTTAGCTCAAGAACCTTCGTCAAGAAAAGGCAGGGGCTAAGGTAGCCCCCATTGTCCATTAATGCCTAGCTAGAGTGGTGGCAATAGGTCCAGGGTCAGTTGTGTATTCTTCATGTCAGATGTGGGAGTTCTGGCAGTCCTCCAGTCTCCCTGATAGCTACATCTGTATGAGGTGCATCCAGCTGCTGCTCCTCACAGACTGTGTCAGGGAACAAGATCTGCAGCCCGATTACCTTCGGCTTGAATGGGAGAAAAGGAAAGTGCTAGATAGGAGTTACAGGTAGGTAGTTAAGTTGCAGGAGATGGGTAGCTGAGTGACTATTAAGAGAGGGAACGGAAACAGACAGTGCAGAGTACACTTAAAATCATTCCCCTCAAGCCTCTCCTCGCTGAAGCCTTGAAGAGATAGAGCCTCTAAATCTCCACTCTAACACTGCCCACTCCAACAAAGGCCACCCCACTTGTCCCTGTCTTATTTTAGTGTGTACTCTGATTGGCCACTGCTTAAACACCAAACCCTCCTGAAATGATGCCTTTTCATGCATTCTTCCTGACTGAGTTATTCACTCCTTCTCTCCCTCCTGATCTCTGATTGGCAGCTGTTCAGACGCCAGAAGCTGGAAGGGAGCATGAGACGGCCTTGGTGAGTAAGGTTAAGGAAAACCCCAAGCCATTCTACACATACGTGTAGAACAGGGGGACGGTTAGAGTGAGGGTAGGACTAATCAGGGATAGAAGCAGAGGCGCCTTGATTTGGAGTAGGTAGGGGATGTCCTTCATGAATACTTTGCTTCCATATTCACAAGAGAAAAGATCCTTGACATTTGTCAGGACATTGTAAAACAACTTGATACGCTGGAACATGTCAACTTTAGAAAAGATGATATACTGGAACTTTTAAAAACCATTAGGATAGGTAAGTCCCTGGAGCTGGACTGGATACCTCCCACGTTTCTATGGGAAGTGAGGGACGAGACCGCTGTGCCTCCAGTGATTATCTTTGTGTCCTCACCAGCCACAGTGGTAGTACCAGATGCTTGGAGGGTGCAAAATGAAATTCCTGTGTTCAGAAAGGGAGTAGGGATTACCCTGGGAATTATAGGCCTGTGAGTCTTGTCCATGTCCAAAGATCCCTCAAAGTTGCCATGCAAGTTGATATCATTGATAAGAAGGCAAATAGTGTGTTGGCCTTCATTAGTCAGGGGATTGCATTCAAGAGCCACAAGGTAATGCTGCAGGTCCATAAAACTTGCTTAGATTAGAGTAGAGGAAGTAGAGTCTGTGTGGATTGAGCTGAGGAACAGTAAGGGTAAAAAGACCCAAATGGGTGTTGTGTACAGGCCCCCAAACAGTAGCGTGGATATTGGGTACGTTGATTAGGGAGTTAACATTGGCATGTGCTAAAGGTAATGCAGTCGTTATGGGAGATTTCAACATGCAGGTGAACTGGGAGAATCAGGTAGGTGCTGGACCCCAGGATAGGGAGTTTGTGGAGTGTCTAAGGGATGTATTTTTGGAACAGCTTGTGCTTGAGCCAACCAGGAACGAGGCTATTTTGGACTTGGTGATGTGTAATGAACAGGAATTGATAAGTGATCTTGAAGTAAAGCAGCCATTAGGAAGTAGTGATCATAACATGATAAGTTTTTATCTACAATTTGAGAGGGATAAGGGCAGATCAGAGGTGTCAGTGTTGCAATTAAATAAAGGAGACTACGGAGCCATGAGGGAAGAGCTGGCCAAAGTTAAATGGGCAGATGCCCTGGCAGGAAAGACAGTGGATCAGCAGTGGCAGATATTCTTGGGCATAATACAAAAGATGCAAAAGCAGTTCATTCCAATGAGAAGGAAGGATTCAAAGAGGGGGAAGGGGCCACAGTGGTTGACAAAGGAAGTCAGAGATTGTATAGCATTAAAGAAAAAGAAGTATGACAGGGCTAAGATGAGTGGGAATACAGATAATTGGGAAAGTTTTAAGGAACAGCAGATTTAACTAAAAAAGCAATACGGAGAGAAAAAAATCAGGTATGAGCTCAGTCTAGCCAGGAATATAAAAGGGGATAGCAAAAGCTTTTTTAGCTATGTGAAGAGAAAGACGATAGTTAAGAACAATGTTGGCCCCTTGAAGAATGAATTGGGAGAAATTGTTATGGGAAACAGGGAAATGGCAACAGAATTTAATGCGTACTTTAGATCTGTCTTCACCAGGGAGGACACAAGCAATCTCCCAGATGTATGGATGGGCCAGGGTCATAAGATATCAGAGGAATTGAGACAGATTGACATTAGGAAAGAAACTGTGATGAGTAGACTGGTAGGACTGAAGGCTAATAAATCCCCGGGTCCAGATGGTCTGCATCCGAGGGTTCTAAAAGAGGTGGCTCAGGAAATTGCGGATGCATTGGTAATCATTTTCCAATGTTCCTTAGATTCAGGTTCAGTTCCTGAAGATTGGAGAGTGGCTAATGTTGTCCCACTTTTCAAGAAGGGAGGGAAGGAGAAAATGGAGAACTATCGCCCTGTTAGCCTAACATCAGTCGTGGGGAAGATGCTTGAGTCCATTATTAAGGACGAAATAGTGGCACATCTTGATGGCAGAAATAGGATTAGGCCGAGCCAGCATGGATTTACCAAGGGCAAATCATGCTTGACTAATCTGTTGGAGTTTTTTGAGGGTGTAACAAGGATGTTAGACGAGGGTAAGCCAGTGGATATTGTGTACCTAGATTTTCAGAAGGCATTCGATAAGGTGCCACATAGGAGATTGGTGAGTAAAATCAGAGCTCATGGCATTGGGGGCAGGGTTTCAACATGGATAGAAAACTGGTTAGCAGATAGAAAGCAAAAGGTAGCAGTGAATGGGTGTTTCTCGGACTGGCTGGAGGTGACTAGTGGGGTACCTCAGGGCTCTGTATTGGGACCACAGCTCTTTACGATTTATGTCAATGATTTAGATGAGGGCATTGAAAACTATATCAGCAAGTTTGCTGACGATACTAAACTGGGTGGCAGTGTGACAAGCGAAGAGGACGTTAGGAGAATACAGGGAGACTTGGATAGGCTGGGTGAGTGGGCAGATACTTGGCAGATATCATTCAATGTGAATAAATGTGAAGTTATCCACTTTGGAAGCAGGAACAAGAGGGCAGAGTATTGTCTGAACGGTGTAGAGTTAGGTAAGGGAGAAATGCAAAGAGACCTAGGAGTCCTAGTTCACCAGTCAATGAAGGTGAATGAGCAAATGCAACAGGCAGTGAAGAGGGCAAATGGAATGTTGGCCTTTGTTACAAGGGGAATTGAGTACAAGAGCAAGGATGTCCTTTTGCATTTGTACAGGGCCCTGGTGAAACCACACCTGGAATATTGTGCACATTTTTTGTCTCCAGGTTTAAGGAAGGACATTCTGGCAATTGAGGAAGTGCAGCGTAGATTCACTAGGTTGATTCCTGGGATGGCAGGGCTGTCTTACGCAGAGAGGTTAGAGAGACTGGGCTTGTACACGCTGGAATTGAGGAGATTGAGAGGGGATCTGATTGAAGCGTTTAAGATAATTAAAGGATTTGATAGGATTGAGGCAGGAAATATGTTCCAGATGTTGGGAGAGTCCAGTACCAGAGGGCATGGATTGAGAATAAGAGGTCAGTTATTTAAAACAGAGTTGAGGAAGAGCTTCTTCTCCCAGAGAGTTGTGGAGGTGTGGAATGCACTGCCTCAGAAGACGGTGGAGGCCAATTCTCTGGATGTTTTCAAGAAGGAGCTAGATAGATATCTGATGGATAGGGGAATCAAGGGATATGGGGACAAGGCAGGGACTGGGTATTGATAGTGAATGATCAGCCATGATCTCAGAATGGCAGTGCAGACTCGAGAGGCCGAATGATCTACTTCTGCACCTATTGTCTATTGTCTATTCCTCTTGAATATTGTGTTCACTTCTGGTTGCTCCGTTATAGGAAGGGTGAAACTTTAGAGAGAGTGCAGAAGAGATTTACCAAGATGCCACCTGGACAAGAGGGTAGGTTTTATGAAAATAAGTTGAGCGAGGTTGAGTATGGTTTTTCTCTTTCGAATGAATGAGGGTGAGAAGTGACTTGATAGAAGTATACAAGATATTAAGAGGCATAGATTGAGAAGGTAGACAGGAGCTTTTTCCCAAGGTGGAAATGGATGATACCAGGGGGAGTAATTTTATGGTGATTAGGAAAGCACAGGGAGATATCAGGGAGATGCTTTTTTTCATACGAAGTATGGAACATACTGCCAGAAATGGACGTGGAGACAGATGCATTAGGGGAATTTAAGAAACTCTCAGATAGGCATAAGGATAATAGAAAAATGGAGGGCTTGGGAGATGGGACGGGTTAGATTGCTTATAGATTAGGTTAAAAGGTTTGCGTAACATCATGGTGAAGGGCCCGTACTGCTTTAATGTTCTATGTTCTGGACCACTGGTGCAGAGACGTGGGTTTAATTCCGACTGTGGCAGCTGCTGCATATAAAATATTCTGGAGTATAAAACAAGAATCTAATTCCAGTAACAGTAACCATGGAGCAACTGAGTTGTGTTAAAAGCCAGCCTATTCACTAGTGTCTGTCAGGGCAGGAAATCTGCCATTCGCAATCAGTCTGGCCTCTATGTGACGCTGTATCCACCAATGTGGCTGTTGCTTCAGTTCAGGGCAAGTAAAGACAGAAGGCATTTCCGGTGATGATCACATCCCATGAACAAACAACTCAAACAAAATCTCAGGCGTTGCTTAAACATAACAGGAAAGAAACAAGCTCAAGGTAAGCATTGTAAAGACTCAGATGCAGCAAGTTATTGTCAGAATAAAAACTGAGGTTTGATACTTTTGAAGATGTATTGCTGCTTTGTACACATTATCCTCTCACCATGTGTTCTTCCAAAATTTATGACCTTAATCTTAATGGAAATGATTGATCTGATATTTTTCAAGCTCACGTCACTGATCTTTTAGTAAATATTTTCTTCTCCTGCAAACTCTATTTATTCTGCTTGAGAAACAGCTGTCCTTGCATCAGCCAGCACTAGTGTCGGAAAACTGGCCGTACTTGTACGTGGTGTCAGCAAGAGATGAGTGACGAAATGCACAAGGCCACTTACCAGTTTCAGGCTTGTACACAACTGTCGTCTACAAAATTTATTTAATAGCATTTTTTAATTAATTTTTTATGCATTTCTACAAGCCAACTACAAACGAAAAAACCCAACAACAAAGTGAAGATGAATACAATGCAAAATAAATATATCAATTATATAATTCATAACAATAAGGAAACAGCACCCAGATTCGATAACATTTTTGTGCAATTCTTTGCCTGAAAGCATTCCGCAGGAACAGCCAACTTTAAAGGAAATATAGCACAGTATAATAGAGAAAGAACAAGTTTTGAACTCGTTGAATGGCTATTTCAAAGAATTAATGAAGACAGAATGGGCCTTCTTCCAGGCTGCTCTGCACTATAAATTCTCTCTTACACTTTCTGAGGAAATTTTAAACATTTCACATTATATAGCTTTCTGTATAGAAATCATTGTCAGTCCCAAGAATCCTTCAACTTTTTTTATCTCAGAATGAATTAACAAAACTAAATGGCATTCAAAATAAAACAGGTATCCCTGGGAAGTTGCTTTTATTGCATATAAATTTACACAGAGCACCTTGGAGCTTTTTTAGCAGGATGGACTTCATTTCAGTTGAGCTAAGAACAAACATTCAGCAAAGATTGAACGTGGCTCTCAGAGAACAGGTGAAAACAAATAAAAATCCAACCATGCATCCATTCTTTCCACCAAGTAGGCAGAGGACAATGCCTCCATTACTTGTTGTCCAACACTTTTGGCAAGGTTGGGAAGGGAGTGTAAGATAAGTGACACTCAAGTAAAGTCAAATCTTGATAAACGGTTAAGGTAATGTCCTTCTGGAGCCAAACAAAATAACTTGCCCAGCAGTAGAATGTGCCACATTTGTAGATGGGAGAAATGATTGCAAAATAAACTCGGTCACTTTAAAAGCAATCAACTTAAAGACCCGTGGAAATAATGCAACTATTTAGGCTGTGTAATATTCAGTGAAAAGGAAATAGACCACAAATGCACTGATAAAACACCATGTTCAAAAGACTTACTCATTTGATGGAAGAACACACACCTTTTGAAGACCAGATGCCAGTGGAAAGTGAAAATGTTTCCATCTGCAGTTGAACAGTACTCCTGTGCTTCTGAGGAAGTGGGTGAGTGAAGGTGGATTTTCGTTGAACTCCTCCTTTATGTAGCGCTGGGCTTGTGCTCAAGTTTCATACATTCCAAAAACAGTAAGCCTTTCCCAAATATCAAAGAATATCCATCCTATCCATTGAAAAGCACAAAGGAGGAAAAGGGGTGACTGGGAAGGGGAGAATTTTAAATAGCTATTGGTCAAAGTACCAGTATTTAGGAGCTTTGAAGACAGAAGAAATTCATGACAGATTGTTTTAACTCTTTCTATTGGGATGAGGTCAAAGATCCATTAAAACAATGAAGTAGAAAAGTGAATCCCTCTTTCAGTTTCTTTTAGAAAAAACATGGCAAAGAATTTGATATTTTATGAACTGCTGATGAACACAACACTGCAAAGTAGTGAAGAGAGATTGCTTAAGCTGGTTATCAAGCGTATTATTAACATGAGTAAAGAATGCAGTCTTGATTATTCAAAATAAGATTGCAATTAGACTACTGTTCTTTCATGGGATGTCACAGTTTAACTGTTGTAAACTATAGCAACTGATCAACATTGCAGTAGAAACAAGGTCAGACATTTTATGAACAGTTGATCCAAAATCCTCATTATGAACAAAATTTGTTATGAATCGGTGTAAAAAGTATGCTTAATATTTTATTTGTTCCTTGTGAAAATTTGATGTTGATACCCAGCTAATTGAGGGGAGTGAAAACCTTTTCCCTTTCTCCCTCTCATCCTCTTCCATGTATTTAACTGCAAGACCACAAGCTCTTTCTCCAAAAGTACTGCAAGGGTTATGAGCACATAAATGCAGACTGCCGTAAGTTCCTCATAGACATTCTCTCCTATTGAATATTAATTCAATTAATATTAATGGGCTGTTAACATTGCTAAAATAATGGTCAGAGGAATTACAGCACCTAGAGACAAATATTCCATTGCATTCTCTCAAGTATTATTTATTGACTTAATTAAAAAAGTGGCATTATATCTGTTGGTAAGTATTCCCATACACTTTGTGCTTGTGGAAGTTGCATAGTTCCAACTTACAAGGGGTGATGACCTACTTCTGTCTTACTGCTGTAATTATCATTAAAGTACATCGAGATCCATTTGAAGCTGGCCTGTCACGTCTATTGATGTCTGTCTTATTGATGAAAGCAGATGCCATTTAAATATAACTTCCTTACAATTCAGTTCTCTTGCACTCTTTATCAAGGGGAAATTAGCTTCATTAGAGGCAGCTGATTAATGCTCAGAAAAAACAGTAATGACTAAATATGGATTCAACATTTTTAAATTTAAAACATCATTAAAGCAGTCAATTGGAATTATTTTGTACATTAAGACTGCATAATCTTTTATGCCAAAATCTTTGGACTGTTTTCAAAGGTTAATATTAATAATTAAATTATTCTGCTTTGTTTTATAGGATTGGTTCAAATACTGAATTCATTCAGAATCAGTTACCATGGAAAAGCTCCGTCCAACTACCACTCCGTAATGTTTTAAAAGTTTGCAAATGAGTGCAGACAGTCTGATCATTTCTCTGAGCTGGCCTTTTACTGAGGAAATCCAACATGAATTATTCTGCTTTATTGCCTATTACGTCTTCATCTCCTCTTCTTCGCTGGTTCCCTACATTGCAAAATTCTTGGATAAATAGGGATTTATCCCCAGTTCTGTGTGTCTTGTGAGGGATAAAACAGCGTGTATGCATTTACTCCATTCTCAAGCTCACTTGTCAGCTTCTACTCGTTCAACAAATAGTCTGCTAATTCTCTCATTGTCTCAAGAACCTACGGTCGAACCAGTGACACTGGACTCTTACATTGGGGAGGAATGGAATTGAAGCAAGTGCCCAAAAAGTCTGCTCTGCCATTCCATCATGGCCGGTCCCAGACCCCACTCAATCCCATACACCTGCCTTGTAGTCATATCCTTTGATGCCCTGACCAATCAGGAAACTATCAACTTCAGCCGTAAATATAACCACAGACTTGGCCTCCACCACAGAGTGTGGCAGAGCATTCCACAGATTCACTACTCTCTGGCTAAAAAAATTACTCCTTATTTCTGTTCTAAACAGTAGCCTCTCAATTTTGAGGCTGTGCCCTCTTGTTCTGGATACCTCCAGAAGAAACTGGTGCTGGTGGATGGAAACTAGGATGACTGACATAACTACCTTCACCACAAGCTCAGAGAAAAAAAATTACTGCACCATCTTTTGATTACATGATTAAAAGTGCATCACAACATTACCAGTGTTCCATAACCGACAGCGATCTACCTTTAGATAGTATTAAACTGTGCCTTTTAAAAATGTGGGGGTTTCCCACCTGCACTGCCCACACTGTGTCAGATCTGGCTGAAAATGTCCGTCAGGCTGGCAGTGCTGACAAAGGCTGACATTTAACCAGCCCATAGGAAAACAACAGAGCTGCATCGGTCAGCAGTCCCCTCAGCAGTCCCTCCGCCGGCAGCAGTCCCCTCAAGAAATAGTGGTTGAGCATTTTCCATTGACTGCTCACTGTGCGGACACTCACCCATGTCCAGCATTCAGCACTAACTGGCATCAGTATAGCCATGTCTCACTTGGAATAAAAGCTGCTGATAGAGGAGTGGAAATTTTACATCCGGGAATGTCTCAACTGAGCAGGGAGCAAGATCACAATGTTGAAATTTCTTGCATTTAAATATTGCCTTTCTTTATTTCTGGATCTTCCAAGGTACTTCTCCCCCGATTTGAAGTGTAGTTATTGGTAATGTTAGCTTCTGCAGAGCACATAACTGCTCTTTGGCTGCAATCAGACTGCAACAGTGATTTGGGGTGAACCTCAAATGTTTTATACGCAGCATCTCAGATGCAAATCTGTCATTATTAAAGTGCAGCCTGAAGCTCTGCTCCCACACAGCTTCAGTGATTCAGGTTTTGTACTGTCCTCAGATGCTGTCTGTGTGGAGTTTGCATGTTCCTCCTGTGACTACTTATATTTCTCCCGCATCCCAAAGACACTTACGTCAGGAGGTTAACTGCCTGGTGTAAACTCCTTCTGGTGTAGGTGAAAGGTAGAAGGGCCAGGGTGGATTTACTCTGAGGATTAACAGAAACACAAGAGATTCTCCAAAGCAAACACAGAAAATGCTGGAGGAACTCAGCCTGTTGGGCAACATCTATGGAGAGGAATAAACAGTCAATGCTTCAAGCTGAGACCTTTCATTAGGACAGATAAAGCATACTGATGAAGGGTGTTGGCCTGAAACATTGACAGTTCATTTCTCTCCATAGATGCTGGCTGATCTGCTGAGTTCCTCCAGCATTTTGTATGTGAGACATAATAGAGACTTGATAGGCTGAATGGTCTCTCTGCATACTGTAAAAAGCATTGTCAATGCCGTACTTTGTTAAATCGGAAAACCTGAGGTTGAAAGCAGTGCTAAATCATAATTAAAACCAAATGACCTCAATACACCAAACAAATTTAACTTCATGGTTGTGATTGTCCTTCTTTTGGAATAATATTTCCAAAATCAATAGTTTTAAACCATATGACTTTAAGTTTGTAATGCTTCAGTTTGTTCTTTAATTCTATGTGAGTCCACGAACTTCATTCTCCTTTCTGTAAAATGCTTAAGTGTTGGCTCATGGCCTAGTGGATAAGGCATCGGTTTAGTGATCCAAAGGTCACTGGTTCAAGCCTCAGCTGAGGCAGAGTGTTGTGTCCTTGAGCAAGGCATTTAACAACACATTGCTCTGCGATGACACTGGTGCCAAGCTGCTTGGGTCCTAGTGCCCTTCCCTTGGACAACATCAGTGGCGTGGAGAGGGGAAGGCTTGCAGCTTGGGCAAATGCTGGTCTCCCATACAACCCTGCCCAGGCCTGCGCCCGGGAAACCTTCCAAGGAGCAAATCCATGGTCTCACGAGACTAATGGGTGCCTATTAAAATGCTTATAAAAGACTAACAGAAATTTGAGCTTTGTAATTCATGATTTGTCCAATAGACATCTCACGCTGCCTAAGTATGAATCGGTAGGAGCAGGGGACAGTCACATTACAGAATCCATTGTCATCTTCATGGCCAAGCATCCCGGACTGTGCATGAAAGTCCTTCCATGATTGAAACCATGGTTGAACCAGGAGACCTACTCTCTTCTGAAGTCTAGGTCTGCAGCGTTCATATCAAGTGACCATAGCCTTTATAAGAAATGAGTATGAGATCTCTACAAAGCTATCGGTCATGCCAAGAGACAGCGCCAGTCCAAAATCAAGTCTCAGTCCAACCATCAGGCATGGAAGGGCTAATATAACAGAATAAGCTGCACAATTAAGTATCTCTTATCCAATGAGCTGAATCCTTCATTGCTCCATCCCTCAGAAAAGCAAGCACATCCCTTCCCAATTGGCTTCACCCAGTCTATGCATGTTTTAACTAGAAGGGAATGGGTATGTCTCCACCTACCCTGCCAGTCTCCTGTGATTCTGAATCTGCTATCACCATTGCTGAAGTAAGAAAGCACCGGCCCAGATGGTGATCTTGGTTGTGCCCTTGCCTTCTCTGTAGGTTAGCTTCCAGGGGTATTTCAGACTGGTTTAACCTTTCCCTGCTTCAGGCTGTGCTTTCTTCCCGCTTTAAGACCACTATCATCCTGGTACCAAAGAAAAAAAAGAAGCATCTTAATGACGGCTGCCCAGCAGCTCTAACACTTTTGTATTCATTTACGGGATGTAGGCGTTGTCAGTGAAGCCAGCATTTATTGCCCATCCCTAGTTGCCCTTGAGAAGTGGTGATGAGCTGCCTTTTTGAACTGCTGCAGTCCCTGAGGTGTAAGTACACCCACGGTGCCATCATGAATTACCATCGTGAAGTGCTTCAAGAGACTGGTCATGTCACACATCAGCTCCAGCCTTCCAGACAACTTTGACGCACTGCAATTTGTCTACTGCCAAAGGTTGCCATCTCTTTGGTCCTACATTCATCTCTGAACCTACTAAAGGTACCTACTATTGTTTATTGACAATAGGCTGTTGTTTACTGACTACAGTTCTGCCTTCAATACTATTCTTCCAAGCAAACTTATCGCCAAACTCCAGACCCTGGGAGTCAACACTTCGCTCTGCAACTGGATCCTTGACTTTCTGACCCAGAGATCCCAATCAGTAAGAATAAGCAGCAATGCCTCCTCCCTCTGCAACTGGATCCACAACTTCTTAACTAGAAGATCACAATCTGTGTGGATTAGTGTTAATATCTCTTCTTCGTTGATGACCAACACTGGCGCGCCTCAGGGTTATATGCTTAGCCCACTATTCTACTCCCTCTATACTCCCTCTAGACTATGTGGCTTGGTATAGATCAAATACCATTTATAAATTTGCTGATGATCCAACCAATGTTGGTAGAATCTCAGATGGAGACGAAAGGGTGTACAGGAGTGAGATATACCAACTGGTTGAGTGGTGTCGCAGCAACAACCTTGCACCCAACATCAGTAAGAGATGATTGTGAACTATAGGAAGGTTAAGACGAGGGAACATGAACCAATCCCCATGGAGGGATCAGAAGTGGAGAGAGTGAGTAATTTCAAGTTCCTGTGTATCAAGATCTCTAAGGATCTAATCTGGTCCCAACATATCAATGCATATTTAAAGAAGGGAAGATAGACGCTATATTTCATTAGGCATTTAAAGAAATTCAGTTTTATCATATTCTACCCCAAAGCACTGCTTAAAGATTTGGTCTGTGTTAACACTTTTCAAGTTGAGCTTTTCACTATATCGTGGTATGTGTGATAATGATAAACCAATACTAATACCAATCCATGGGAACAATGAGGTAATTATCTTAGCAATAATTTTAAGATGCTCTTATCAAATCTCTCTTCTCACTATTTTACTGGGATTTATTCCAAAGGAAACACCAATTAACTGAAAGCTGGCTTCAGGTCAAAGAATTACAATTATGAAAAAGGCTGCAGATGCTGGAAATCCAGAGATACATAAAACGATGAAGGAATTAAGCAACATCGATGGAAATGAATATACAGTCAATGTTCTGGCCTGAGACTCTTCATTAGGACTGGAAAAGAAGGGGGAAGATGCCAGAATAAAAAAGTGGGAAGAGGACAGCTAGAAGGTGATAAGTGAACCCAGGTGGGAGAGAAAGTTCAAGGACTGGAGAAGAAGGTATCTGATAGGAAAGGAGAGTGGACCATGAGAGAAAGGGAAGGAGGAGGGGACCCAGAGTGAGGTGATAGACAGGTGAGAAGAGGTAGAGGCCAGAGTGGGAAATAGAAGAGTGGAAGGGGAGGGATTTTTTTTCATTGGAAGGAGAAATCAATATTCATTCCATTAATTGGAAGCTATTAGAATATAAGGTTTTGCCCTTCAATCTTGAGGGTGACCTCATCTTGCACAAATGGGACATGTCAAATCAGGAATGGGAATTGGAATTAAAAATGCTTGGCCACTGGGAAGTTCTGCTTTTGGTGGATGGAGAGGAAGTGCTCAATGAAGCGGTACTCCAATTTACAACCTAACTCACCAACGTAGAGGAGGCTGCATCGGGAGAACCAGATACAGTCGATGACTATAGCAAGTTCGCAGGTGAAGTGCTGCCTCACCTGGAAGGACTGCTTGGGGCCCTGAATGTTGGGGAGCGAGGAGGTGAATGGGCAGGTGTAGATCTTGGACAAACTCGTACAAACATGCTGGAGGAACAGCAGGTCGTGCAGCATCCGTGGAAATGAGCAGTCAATGTTTCGGGCCGAGACCCTTCGTCAGGACTGAAGAAGGAGGGCCCCTGCCCTCTCCTTCCTCAGTCCTGATGGAGGGTCTTGCCCCGAAACGTTGACTGCTCGTTTCCACGGATGCTGAGTTCCTCCAGCGTGTTTGTACGTGTTGATTTGACCACAGCATCTGAAGTGTACTGTGTGTGTAGATCTTTGACAGTTTGCTGGGATAAGTGCCAGGGGGGAGATTCGTGGAGAGTGATGAATGGACAAGGAGAGAGCTATCCCCATGGAAAACGGGAGGGAAGGGGAAGGTAAAGGTTGTAGTAGGATCTCTTTGAAGATGGCAGAGGCAAAGTTTGAGGAGATTAATGTGTTGGATGTAGAGGCTCAAGGGGTGGTAGGAACTCAATCACTGTTGAGACAGTGGGAAGATGGATGTCCAGGAAATGGAGGAGATGTAGGTGAGGGCAGCATCAATGGTGGAGGAAGGGAAACTCTATTCTTTGAAGAAGGAGGACATCTCCGGAAAGGAAAGTGTCTTCCAGGGAACAGATGTGGTGGAGACAAACAAACTGAGAAATGGGATCAGCATTTTTACAGGATTCTGGGTGGGAACAGGTATAGTCAACATAGCTGTGGAAATCAGTAGGCTTATAAAAGATGTTGGTCAACAGTTAGTCTCCAGAGATGGAGACAGAGAGATCGGCAATGGGGAAGGAGGTGTCAGAAGTAGACCAAATGATTTTAAGGGCAGAGTGGAAGTTGGAGACAAAGTTGATGAGATTGATGAGATCAGCATGGGTGTGTGAAACAACACCAATGCAGTTTCAATATAGTAGAGGAAGAGCTGGGGAGCCTTAAAGGGGAAGGCTTGGAAAGTGGACTGTTGTACCTACCCAACAAAAAAGTAGGCATAGCTGGGTCCATAAAGGTGCCCATGACTACTCCTTGAGTCTGTAAGGAGCAGAAGGAAATGTTCACATTTACTCATGGGTTTGCACCCATATTTTAGTCTCCATATCTTAAGTTATGCTTCTAGATACATAATGCACCAAATTGATAGGATATTCATTTATCTAAAATATTTGAAAAACAGAGCAAGTATATTAGTCCTAGCAGTTGTTTATTGGATTATATTTGCTGGGTGCAATTAAGTTTGCATGCATATTGATTAAAATAGTCATTTTACATACAGCAAATAAAAATGCCTTCCTTATATCTTTCTATATTTTGTATTTGGTTTTAGCTTGAGGGTCATGTGGGCCAAATGCAAAAATACATTCAGTATGGAATGAACCTAATAAAGTGGACACAGCAGTGGAACCCAGTGTGATCTTCTGGTGCTGTGGCCCATCCACTTTAAGGTTCAATGTGTTGTGCATTTAGAGACACTCTTGCACACCATTGTTGTGAAGCATGGCTACTTGAGATACTGTTGCCTTCCTGTCAGTTCGAACTAGTCTGACCGCTCTTCTTTGAACTTTTTCACTAACAAGGCGTTTTCACCCACAGAACGCCAATCACTGGATGTTTTTCTATTTTCACACCATTCTCTGTAAACTCTAGACACTATCCTGCATGAAAATCCCAGGACATCAGCAGATTCTGAGATACAAAAAACCACCAGCAATCATTCCACAGTCAAAATCATTTGGGTCACATTTCTTCCCCATAAAAGGTGCTTGGTCTGAATAGCACAGGGTATCGATTCACAGCAATTTGTTGTTTTGAGCAGCAACCAATCAGCTATCGGGATTGATTGCCAAACCGAATAAAAACAAGGCAGGATCAAGCAGAGCAGCCCTTGCACAGTGGCCATTGTTGGAGTGGACAGTGTTAGAGAGGTTATTTGAGGCTTCAGCAAAAAGAGGCTGGAGTGATAGAAGGTCGAACATTGTAGGCAGATCTTCCCCCCCCCCCCAATTTACTTAGTGTTTTCCTCCTTTATACTTGCTCAGTTAGAACAGTAGAGATGCCAGGCAAGATAGTGGCGTGCTCCTCTTGGGGGAGGTAGGGAAACCTCCAATCTCCCCGATGACTTCATGTGTGAGGAGAGCATCCAGCTGCAGCTTCTAACGTTCTGTGTTAAGGAGCTGGTGCTGGAACTGGATGAACCCTGGATGATACCAGAGGCTGAGAGGGTGAGTGGTAGAGTGGTAGTTACACCCAAAGTAAAGGACACAGGAAACTGAGTGACAGTCAGAAAGGGGTAAACAGTTAAACAGCCAGTGCAGAGTACCCCTGAGACCATCCCCCTCAACAACAGGTACAACACTTTGGATAGAGGAAGGTCACAGCAGTCAGATCTCTGGCACTGAGTCTGGCTCTGTGACCTGGAAAGAAAAGGAGAAAAGCTGAGTTGTGGTGATAGGGGATTTATTAGTTAGGGGAGTAGATAGTCAACTCTGTGGATGCGAATGAGATTACTAGATGTTAGGTTGCCTTCTGGGTGCCAAGATCAAGTCCTCAGTATTCTTAAGTGGGAGGATGAGCAGCCAGAGGTTGCCGTCCATGTAGGTAGGAATGACATAGGAAGGAAAAGTGACGCAAAGAGATCTGCAAAGTGAGTTTAGGGAGTTAGGCGCCAAGTTAAAGAGCAGGACCTCCAGGATTGTGATCTCAGGATTGTGCCACATGCTGGTGAGACCAGAAATAGTACGATCATATAGTTTAACGTGTGGCTAAGGAATGGTGTAGGAGTGAAGAGGGCATCAAAATTTTGGATCATTGGGCTCCCTTCTAGGAAATGTAAGACCTGTACAGAAGAGATGGTTTGCATCTAAACTGCAGGTGGACTAATATCTTAGTGGGAGAATTTGCTAGTACTGCACATTGTGAGGGGAGGGGAGCTTTAAAATAGAATTGCAGGTGGATGGGAACCAAATTGCCAGATTGCAGAGACAGATGTAGTTAAGACCTCAGACAAAGTCAGGAATCAAAAGGTTAAACATGGTGCGACTAGTTCTGAGCTGTGTATACTTCAGTGCAAGAAGCATTATGGGAAAGGCAGATGAACTCAGGGCAAGGATCAACGCGGGCCCCTCCTACAACCAAGTCTCATTAGTAGTTACAATATCATAAGAGACAGAGCAGGTGACAAGGGGAACACTTTGAATCTAGTAATCATTGTTGTGTGAATTAAGTCATTGGGGAAAATTACTGGTAGATACAAAGCAGCTTCTTTATTCGACAAACAAGGTACAACAGGCATTTTATGGTCAGAAGGCCTTGCTGGCCCAACATGGGGCTCGATATATTATGTGCCAAGCATCAAAGGACAACACCATATTTACAATGTATGGACAATGCTTTCTTTGAAACTACATACAACTTTCACACCTCCTGATTTGCATCCACAACACAGACAACCAAATGAATTTTAATCAGCATTGCTTGATCTGGGATTTACTGCTTTTAGGAATCTATTGTTCAGAGCTGCACTCCAAATTAAATCCACAATACAAATTCAGATGTGAAGACTGGTAGCCAAAGTCAATTGCTAAATGTATATTCCTAAAACCCAAACATCACTCTAACAATCATAATGCCTTTAGTTTCAAAGTAACTATGGGAAAAAAAAGACTGGTCCGCAGTTCACACATAAAGATGACATAAATCAGCGAAGGTTGAATATGGCTATTTATGGTATAGAGCAGACTGTTATAAAATACGCTCTCAGTGGCCACTTTGTTAGGTCCACCCGTACACCTGCTTGTTAATGCAAATATTTAATCAGCCAATCATGTGGCAGCAACTCGATGCATAAAAGCATGCAGACATGGTCAGGTTCAGTTATTATAGGGCCATAATCACAGCACAGAAACAGATCCTTTGGCCCATCTAATCCATGCTAAACCATGAAAACTGCCAACTTCCATCAGCCTGCACCTGGACCATAGCCATCCACCTACCTATCCAAACTTCTCTTAAACGTTGAAAACAAGCTCACGTGCACCATTTGTGCTGGCCGCTTGTTCCACACTCTCATGACTCTCCTTAAGAAGGTTCCCCTATTGCTCTTCTTAAACATTTTACCTTTCACCTCATGACAGCTATTTGCAATCCCACCCAACCTCAGTGGGGAAACCCTGTTTTCATTTACCCTATCTATACCTCTCATAATTTAGTACACCTCTATCAAATCTCCTCTCCATTTTCTACATTCCAAGCAATAAAGTCCAAACCTATTCAATCTTTTCTCATAAACGTAGGTGCTCAGTGCCCAATGTAAGACCTGGTTTGTCCTTCTGAAGTGCAACACCTTGCATTTGTCTGCATTAAATTCCATCTGCCATTTTTCAGCCCATTTTCTGAGCTGGTCCAGATCCCTCTGCAAGCTCTGATAGTTTTCCTAGTTGTCTACTATGCCCCAAATTTTGGTGTCATCCGCAGATTTGCTGATCTTGTTAACCACATTATCATCCAGATCATTGCTATAGATGACGGACAAAAACAGACCCAGCACCTATCCCTGGGGCACTCCACAGGTTACAGGCCTCCAGTCAGCGAGGCAACCATTTGCTACCACTTCCCGCCTTCTCCGGCAAAACCATTGTCTAATCTAGTTTACACACACAAAGTGCTGGAAGAACTCAGCAGGCCAGGCAGCATTGACAGAAAAAGTACAGGTGACGTTTCAGGCTGAGACCCTTCATCAGTCCTGGTAACTTCCTTGAAAAACTCTGTAACATTGATTAGATATGACCTACAACGCATAAAGTCATGCTAACTATCCCTAATCAGTCCATCGCAACTTCCACCATCTCCAATGAGTTCTCACCACTAAACACATCTTTCCCTCCACCACTCCCCCCCACCATTTTCTGCTCTCCACAGGATCGCACCCTACATGATTATCTTGTCTCTTCATCCCTCCCCACTGATCTCCCTGCTGATACTTATCCTTGCAAGTGGAACAAATGCCATCCAGGCCCCTATACCTCCTCCCTCATACCATTCAGAGCCTCAAAGCATCAAGTTATGCATCGAGTTGCTGCCACATGATTGGCTGATTAAATATTTGCATTAACAAGCAGGTGTACGGGTGGACCTAACAAAGTGGCCACTGAGAGCGTATTTTATAACAGTCTGCTCTATACCATAAATAGCCATATTCAACCTTCGCTGATTTATGTCATCTTTATGTGTGAAGGTACAAATTAGTGCCTATTAATTAGTAACGATCTTGCATTGAGTAATTATATTATGAAAAGTCGCCTTGGGATTCCCTCCCCATTTGTTAGTTAGCATAAGATCAAAGCTCAAACCTTCACTTTATTTATCAGTAATAAAACTAAACTGGTATCACAACTCTAAAAAAAATTAGAAAGATGTAAGACCAAAAGACTTCTATTGGACTATATTCTCCTCCTCACAACTTCCCAATCATTTTCAAGGCAGTTTATGATTCTTTTTACAGACTGTCCCTTTAACAAAGGGGTTCTGTTTATACAGAATTTCATTAACTGATTTGGTCCATAAGTCAGAAAAAACACACAGACCTCCACCCTGTCCACTATTAAGTTTGCACCACTGTTTTAAGTTCAGAATGGCATCAGTGCCGGACTCCGGAGCGAAGGTTCCTGAGCTCGAACCCAAGTCAGGCCACCCCCACCCCCCGCACGCTTTTCATCCGTGCCAGGTTCGTAAAAAAAAGAGTCAAGTCAGGATCGTTCATATCGTGACCCGCTTAATCCAAAAGGAGACCAATCCTGACACCACGCGCCAGGCAAGAATGGCTGACTGGTGCAACACGCTAAACAAAAACTGGTGAGGGAACACTTTACCTACGGGTCCACTGGGGTCATCTACTGCATCAGGTGATCCTTTTGCAGCCTTCTCTACATTGGCAATACCCAACTTAGACTGAGGGATGCTTTGACAAGCACCTTCACCCCCATTGTTATTCCAACATGTCAGTCCATGGCCTTCTCTGTGTTAATGATGAGGCTGTTCTCACAGTTTAGGAATAACAGCTCATTCTCATCTGGGTAGCCTCCAACCTGATGACTTGAGAACTTCAATTTATCTGACTGTAATTTCTCCCCCTTTTCTTTTCCATACTGTCTCCACTCTTACCCCTTCTCCTTCCCTCACCTGCCTATTACCTCCCGCTGATGCCCCTCTCTTTCCTTTGCTCCCATGGTCCACTCTCCTGTCCTATCAGATTATTTCATCTTCAGTCCTTTACCTTTTTCACTCATCTTCTCCCAGGCTTCTCATTTTACCTCCTCCCCACTTATCAACCTTCCCCCTCAGCTGCGTTCATCTGTCACCTGCCAGCTTGCCTCCTTCGCCCCCGCCCATCCCACATTCTTATTCTGCTTCCTGCCCTTCCCTTCTGGTCCTGATGAAAGGCCTTGGCCCAAAATGTCAACGGTTTATTTCTCTCCATAGATGCCGCCTGGCCTGCATTTTGTGCGCATTGCTCTGCACCTGCTCAGTCTTGTATCCACGTCGTAATGAATGCCACCGAAAGCACAAGACTGGTAAGAGAATGCAATTACTGAGAGTGGAGAGAGAGAGAGCTAGTTCTGCCATCCATAGGATCAAATGTATATAGTTACTTTGGGCTTTTGACTTTAACAATATTACGGAAGGTCATTCATATATAGGAGTGTCTACAATTCAAGTGTTTGTAACTGGGATATGGCCTGTAATGGGATCAAGGGGCTATAGCAACTTCATCACAATAAACATCTCCCCAAAAACCCAAAGTAATTAGCACCATAATAATTTGGTGTCAGAGGTCCCAGCCTATCACTCAGAGATGGCTACGTCTCGCTGAAAGCTATTTCAGTCAGGTATTCTATAAAATACCCCTGCTGCTGTCTGAATTTATGCTGCAACGTTTACTCAGCACTGTAGCAGTCCTCAGACGGCCCGGAGAATACTTTTAGAATGTAATGATGTCTGCCTTGTCTACTTCCCTGCAGGTGACTACACGGGTTTCTGGCAGGGCTGGCTGCTGTCAGCTTTCAGGCATACACCCTTATACTGACGTCAACCGGAAGATGCATTTGACAAGCTCGGTGTCTGTCCAGGCACTTTATCACCCAGTGACCGGCTCCATCAATATAGCTGGAGTAAAAATTCATCTTCTGTTTATTGCAGCAGGAGCACGTTGGACTCTGCTCCTGGACATTGTTCCTGCGAAAGTATTTTAAATCATGAAAATGTCAGTTCTACTATTTCATTCGTTACATTGTGACCAAAAACTGAATCGTGCAGCTGGGAAGGGCGAGGCTGGAACAGAATGAAGCAGTAATTTGATGTCTGGCCCATACAGGTCAGAGGGAGGGAAGCAGAGTTAATGCTTCAGATCTGCTCACAAGCTACATCAACTCTTTGACTGAGGCAAATGTAATATGTCCGAGTCTGCTGATGGCATGTTGACAGGTGGGAATGTCACCACATCAGAATCATTGACTTCAATGTGAAAAGAGGCCCTTTGGTTCACTGACCCATGTTGACCATTAACCATTTACACTGCTACTGACCCATATCAACCATTAACCATTTACACTGCTACTGACCCATGTCGACCATTAACTAATTATACTACCACTGACCCATGTTGACCATCAACTACTTACATTATTACTGCCCCATGTCGACCATTAACCATTCATATTATTACTGACCCATATCAACCATTAACCATTTACACTGCCACTGACCCATGTCGACTATTAACCATTTACACTACCACTGACCCGTGTTGATCATTAACCATTTACATTAATCCCACATTCATATCCTATTTTTATTCTGCCCACATCCCCAACAACTCCACATCATTTGACCCCTCACCCACACACTGGGGACAATATACGGTAACCCGCATGTCTTTGAGATGTGGAGGTAAACCAAGTACCGTATCCGGAGGAAACTCATGGAGTCACAGAGAAGCGTGCAAACAACACCGGAGGGCAGGAATGAGTCGGAGTCCCTGGACTGTGAGGTACCGACTCCACCAGCTACAATACCAATACAAGAGGACTGTGATAAGCTAGGCCTCTTCTCTCTGGATGAAAAGAATGAGAGGTGACCTCACTAAAAGATACAAAACTCTTATAGGCTTGTTACTTACCAGAGCTACTTGGAGTGGTTTAAACAAATATGGTGGGGGGGATGGGAACCAATATGATAGAGCTGTAAATGAGCCAGCAAGTTTACAAGTAGATGATGTACATATGTAGACTAGGATAACAAATGCAGCCTGGTCTGGTGAGGAGGAGCAGAGTAGTGTCCTAAAAAGCTTCGGCATTATCTCCTTACTTTATTCGCCTTGAAATAAATGCCAACACTGCATTTGCCTTCTTTACCATGGACTCAGCCTGTAAGTTATCCTCTGGCAGACTAAGTCCTTTTGCACCTCTGATGTTTCAGCCTTCTCCCTATTTAGATAACAGTCTGCCCTATTGTTCCTTTTACTAAAGTGCGTTATCCTACATTTCCCAACACTGAATTCCATCTGGCACTTTTTTTGCCCATTTTCCCCAGTTTGTCTAAGTCTTTCTGCAATTGCATTGCTTCCTCAGCACTGTGGTGAACTACATATACTTGTCTGGACACGCCCCCCCGCTGACTGCTCCTGTGGCTCCTCCCACAGACCCCGGTATAAAGGCGATTGAGGCCTGAGCCCTGCCCTCAGTCTCCAGGATGTAGCATGGTGGTCACTCACTGCTTGTTCTTTCTTCCAGCCAATAAAAGCCTGTATCTCACCTCACGTCTCGGAGAGTTATTGATGGTGCATCAAGCACTACCTACCCCATCCACCTGTTTTCGCATCATCCGCAAATTTTGGTACAAGCCATGAATTCTATTATCTAAATCATTGACAAACAATGTGAAAAGTAGCAATCCCAATACTGACACCTGAGAAACACCACTAGTCACTGGCAGCCAACCAGAAAAGGCCCCCTTTATTCCCAAATGCTGCCTCATGTTTGTCAGCCATTCCTCTGTCCATGCCAGTACCTTTCCTGTAATTATAGGATTTTATCTTGTTAAGCAGCCTCATGTGTGGCACCTTATCAAATGTCTTCAGAAAATCCAAGTTAATGACATCCACTGCCTCTGCTTTTTTCCACCCTTCTTGTTACTTCCTTGAAGAACTCGTAACAGATTTGTCAGGCATGAATTCCCTTCACAGGAACCATGGGAAGCTTGTCCCCATTACCATCCCTGGCTGTAACAACCTTAAGTAACCACTGGAACTTGTTATATCTTTCAAGCCTGTGCAAATCTGCTTCAGCCACGCAGGACACCTAGAGACGGCAGCTCTTCAACTCAAAGCAATCTACACTTCTGCTGAAAGGACGTGGTTAAAGCTGTCACCGTCCTCAGAGGACTGAAGTGCTCCCATGTGGCTTTGAAAACGAGAACACAGTAGCATTCATGAAGTTTAAGCAGAGCCAAAGGAAAGCAGTCAAGAGTCGTACCTCACTGGTACTTGGCCATCAGGGTCTCATAATCCACTGGCCAACTATTTACTGAAGGGACTGTTGATTCATTTAAGCAGCCCAGTCCCTGAATGGAGGCAAATCAGACATGCAACAATATGGAGAAGTGAAGGAACAAAGGATTTCTTTCCTGAGTAAGTATTTGCATGCTATCACTGTACCCTATCACACACATCAAAACAATAAAACCACTACATTCAGGACAAAAGGAACTACATGGGAATACTCTTTTGAATGAAAGCAGATTTCAACATTCTTTCTAAAATGAAGAGAAGCAATTTCCATGACAGAATGTTTATGGCAGAAATTGGCTTTCAACACAAGATTTGGAGAGATAACATTGTGCTCGGGATTTAGCACTGACACTGTCCCATTCAAATCTGAATGCCATTTCTTTCCTATCTTTCTACAGAATATTCATGGAAACAGGCAGAATGGAAAGTGCCACTTTAACAGCAAAAAGGAACAATCCCTTGACTGTGAATTTTATTGAAATGCCTGCTTTATTTGGTCAATTTTCCCTCTCTCTGGATGATAATGTTTGCATTGTAAATGCACTGCCGACCAAAAAAAAGGAAAGCCCCAGAGCTGTTGTTTCGGGAGCACCTTTGGCTCCACGATGCATATCAATGGCAGCCTGGCCGTACAAATCACATAGAACATTTACCGTGAGCTGCAAGAATCCCATGCTGAATAGCTTTACAGAGCTGGGAAGGTGGCAGCATTTTAAAAATTGACATTTGTCTATGTAGTGCCCAGAACTGGATTTATCGACGTATCCACAGTGAATGAAACCATTCAAAACCAAATCAAACTGCAGTTGTAGTGTCTGAAAGTGCCGAAATGGAGGACGAATGTCAATTAAAAATCACATGTTGATGCTCAATTCACTCAATAACAGAAAGTCCCCCATCCAAGAAAGTGCTATAAAGTCAGACTATAGACGCACACGTTGCTGTTTGAATTTGAAACTGGTCTTCAGAGTACTCTATGTTGGTCTGAAGAAATCCATACTGGCAACTTGTGATTATTAACCAGCTGAGTGGATAACTAGATTGCAGAAGGTTACAGAGCCCATGGTACCAATTGAAACATGTTTGATTGCCCTAAATATGTCTCAGCTGGAGACTGATTTTATAAATTCCTGAGCAACCTAGTTTCACAAAATTAATGAGGGCACATTCATGGATGCTGTGCTTGCCAAAAGAGCACTACTCATCAATAATGCAGATCAATGGTTTTGAATACATCAGTTCTGCGCTGCTCACCATCAGCCCCTCAGTACTAATCAACAAGCTTTAAAACCTGGGTCTCTGTACCTCCCGCCGCAAGGAAACTTGACCTTCTCATCAAGACACCACAGCTAGTATGGGTTGGAAATAACATCTCCTGGCTGACGTTCAACACCTGCGCAATTCAGGCATGTGTGCTTAGCCCACTGCTCTACTCTCTCTCCACTCATGACTGTGTGCCAGACACATCTATAAATTCACTGATGCACAGCCGTTTTTGGCAGAATCGCAGATGGTGTTGAGGAGCGAGCTAGATCAGCTGGTTGGCTGCTTGTTTGAGGGCCATGATTCATTTGTGACACAAAACCAGACACCACGGTAAGTGAGCAATAGTAAACCGATAAATATCTTATCTATTGCAGTACAAATGCAAAGATATGATGATATTGAGCCTATGGGGTGGAGCTAAGGAACTAAAGGCACCAAACGGTGACTCCTTTGCTTGCATCTTCAGAAACAGCGCTATTTCTATTTTTAATATCTCTATTTTCCCCTTTCAGGGTTCCTTTGAAGACCCTGACCTGGAGTTACACGCTGACTTTGGTTCTTTGGGGGAATGGGACCCGCTCTTGGGGTCTCATGAATGGCCATTGTTCGAGATACCAAGGACGCGGCTTAGAAGATAGGCTCACCTTCGCAGTTCATGGCTCTGGAGGGGGGGCGGACTCTGCAGGGAATTGGTGTGTCGTGGGAGACGGAAGATTGAAAGCAGCATGCTGGGTGCTGGCTGTGTGCCCAGAGACCCGAGCTCAGACAAAGCAACACAACAGACTTTTAACATCATAAAGCAGTGAGTTGTTTTTTATGTCTCCCCTCTCGCTGTGAGATGGAGACACCTCTTTTTCCCTTATTAGAGAGAAAGAGAGAGCCTGTGGTATGTCGAATACCAGGTGAATGAGTAGTCTTTGGGGCTGTGTCTTTATTGATGCTTTGCAAGCTTGAGTGCTTGATGGGCACATGGGGCACCAATGCCATTTTGCTGATGGGGAGGGAATCATTTCCCCCTGCTGCTTATGCATGGGAAGGGGAGCTGGGGGGTCTTTGGGGTTCTAACATTTAACTGCCATTCATTCTTTGGGGCACTCCTCTGTTTTTGTGGATGGTTGTGAAGAAAAAGTATTTCAGGGTGTATATTGTGTACATTTCTCTGACATGAAATGTACCTTTGAACCTCTGAATATTGGGTTTACTGACTGCAAAGCTCTAAACTTAAACAAAGATCTGATATATATAGCTACAGATACCCTCACTAAAGGGAGGTTATACTACAGCAACCTACTCTTCAAAGACTCATTCACTTCCTGAATGATCCATCACTGCGAGTTTAGCTGCCAATTCAGCAGTGGGTCCCTGACCTCTACCAAAGTGAAGATATGTACAGCTAACAAAGTAGTTTAAACAATGTTTATTTTTTATTTAGTGACACACATTTAAATCCAGACAAAATCCCTAAAACATATTTAAAGCTCACTGAGGTTTACAACCTTAAAAAACATTTCCAAATTACAAACAAGCTCTAAAACAGAGAGGATTTCTAAACCCATAAAATTCCTATAAGTTAAAAAGACATTCCAATGAGTTGCAGATGAATGGATCATCCATCACAGAAATTGAAGACAGAGGAATGCATTCTATTTCACCCTCTCTTTCTGTCATTCTTCGTGATGTTCCTGGACCATTCCTAATACAGCTAACTATTCTCTACTGTTTTTCTGCCACTTGGGTGAATTCACACATATATGATTTTTTTCAGACGCCTTTTTACACTAATGCTTCTGGAGACAGCCCACATTTCCACAATTAATGCCATGAATCTGACACTTTGAGAATACAAACTTTCCAACTATTAACAGATATTGATGTGCATAGTGATAATCAAAGGTTTCAAAGGTACACTTAATGTCAGAGAAATGTATACAATATACATCCTGAAATGCTTTTTCTTTGCAAACATCCACAAACACAGAGGAGTGCCCCAAACAATGAATGACAGTTAAATGTTAGAATCCCAAAGCTCCCCCCCCCCAGCTCCCCTCACTCCCATGTGTAAGTGGCAGCAAGCAATGATTTCCCCCTTCCCCCATCAGCAAAAGAAAGCATTGGCACCTGCCACCGAGCACTCAAGCATGCAGCAAAGACACAGGCTTGCAGTACCCCAAAGACTACTTGTTAACCTGGTATTCAACAAGCCACAGGCTCTCTCTCTCTCTCCCTAATAAGGGAGAAAAAGGAGTCTCCATTTCACAGCGAGAGGAGTGACATAACAAACAACTCATTGGTTTACAATGTTAAAAGTCCTTTGCGTCGCTTCTTCCGAGCTCTGTGCCCAAAGACCTCAGGTCTCTGGGCACACAGCCATAGATCTTCCAACTCCCACGACAAACCAATATCCTGCCAGGACACCAAACTTTGATCCGGTCTCTTAGGCCGCGTCCTTGGCATGTTGAATAACGGCTAGTTATGAAATCCCCAGAGCAAGTCCTGTTTCCACAAAGAACCGAAGTTAGCGTGGAACTCCAGGTCAGGGTCTTCAAAGGAACCCTGAAAGGGAAAAATATAAGATATTAAAGATGGAAAATAGAGCCGTTTCTGAAGATGCAAGCAAAGGAGTCACCGTTTAGTGCCATCATGACTAAGCTCCACCTTCCAGAAGGATGTAATATCAATCTAGTCTGCAAGCTTCTCTGAACTAAATAACCTAGCCATCTTATCTGGTTTGAAACAAGCCAACTAAATACCTCTATTGTTTTACACTGCAGTTTTTGGGAAACTAGGCCAGGTGCTGTGAATCAACATACTGTGTGCTATTGACAGTGTGGTTATTTGC
The DNA here is from genome assembly GCF_030144855.1 of Hypanus sabinus. Classification (NCBI taxonomy): domain Eukaryota; kingdom Metazoa; phylum Chordata; class Chondrichthyes; order Myliobatiformes; family Dasyatidae; genus Hypanus; species Hypanus sabinus. The sequence continues at coordinate 59,820,948 of NC_082723.1, read as the reverse complement.
AAAACTGTCCTTTAAACTTCAGACTGATTACACTAGACAACAAATGTTTTCAGAAGTGTTTCTTCTTCAGAATTCTTTTGTTTATGATAGACTGTTTTATGCTGACCACAAATATAATTTCAAACTACTTGTATCACAAAGGAACTTCGCGAAACAAGAAATTAACTTTCATTAATTATAATGCATTTAATTGCATAACGACACTGATGCTTTGCAATGAAGCTAAAAATGTTTTGTTGATGACTTTCATTTGTTCTCCATGTCCAAGGCTTCTTGCTTAAGTGTCCAACAATAATCAGCCAGCATCAGCAGCCAGTTTCCCTGATACTGTTTCTCCTTGACTATAATGTCCTGGTGAAACCTTTCAATATGGGCATAGCTGATGGCACCAAGATTTGCAGGGAAGAAGTCTAAGTGGGAATGAATATTTAGTGACATGTTGGACTTTGTGGTTTTGTATGTTTGAATCATGTTGTCAACCAGATGCACTTAGTACAGTGCTCTGCAGTTGCCATGAAAATATTCAAAACATCCTTGAATGTGATCTTCTCTTGTGCCACTAGAAGTTCTTCGAATTACCCTTCATTGATGACCCTGTCTGACTTTTGGACTGATAAAAATGCCTTCCTTCATCTTGGCATCAATTATTCTAAGAAACACCTGCCTCAATTATCAAAATCCTTCATGGAAATTTATACTCCTTCCTTGCAACATCTACCCTTCCATGATGAGCAGACCAAAATCCATCAGTTCCATCAGAGATCAAAATCTTTGTTGTCCAGTGTTATTGCTTGCAATTTACATTTTTTAAAAAAATTAAGACTGGCTCCTGTTTACAACAAAAAGCAGAACAAAAAGTATTGTTTGGAAGTTTATCTTACTCAAAACCAACCCTTTGACCTCTAGAAGTTTCAGTTGCTTTGTTAGAAAGCTGAGCTTGGCAAAAATCAAGAGGCCTCCTGTCCCTGGATAGTGAATGCCCATCACAAAGTCAGGAAACAAGACAGGTCACATATCAGTGCTTCTGGACAAAGTCAATGAGTAAAACCCAATTACAACAAAGGTGAGGACTGGGCTGCTCCCAATTCCTTTAGGTTAATGCCCGCACACAGCTCACCCGCAGCCATTCTTTTGCTATGGGATTTCAGAGATGACTGTTAATTTGTATGGGGGCAAAAACTGATCAGAATCAGGTTCTGACATAAATGATGCAAAAAGTTATTGTTATGCAGCAGCAGAATGCAAAGACATAAAATCACAAAGATAAATAACTAACTAGTGCAAAAGGGAAGGAATAATGAGTTCATGAGCCAGCCGCGCTTGGTCTGGTCAGACGCAAGGTTTTCCTTGGCTGGTCATCACCCCATGCTGCCGATTTGTAACGTACAGCGTTACAAAGCAGAAGTTCATGCCTGTCTGCCAAACTTTATGACCAAAGCCTGACCCCTGGTGAGGGCCTGTGTTTCCCAACCAAGGTCTCAGCTGTCAAGAAAATATTTCCAAGTAAAATGCTTGGTGGGACACAATTAGAAAATATTAACATCTGGTTGAAACTCTCCACATTCTTGGGTTTACACGTCTAGTGCCACTCTAGTCAAGAAGGTGGCTATAAATCATTTGGCACAATTAAAATTAAGTCTCTGTAATTTGAAAGTATGTCTCTGTTTAATATGTTCTGTTCTGTCAAGGGTTTGCTGTCATAAAAGATTTGAGAGAACATTTATGTTAAACCCTTTATTAGAAAAAAGCTCACAGTGTGGTTCCTGTTCAGTTTAAGGAGCTAAAATATTTTCTTCAATACTTTAAACTCTCTGATCCTAGTTACTAGCTAAGAGAGGCAGTTATATTGGTTGCAATCAACCTGAAATTATTAATTACTAATGTGCTTGCATGATGAAGCTGGAAATTCAGTCTGAGCTTCCTTAATCCCAGTTTGGAGGTCTGACCCAGTTGTTTTCCATTACCTGTATTGTAGCAATGATTTTCAGTGTGCACAATGCCAGCACGTACATCTGCTTATGCGGTTTACCCTGAAAGGTGATGTAATGACCAGGTAACTCCTGACCATTCTGAAACAAGACAGGGCAACTGTCCCTGTAATAACTGTAAAGGGAAATGTGATGAGTGAAGATCTTCACACTATCAATCTGCCAATGGAGCACTGGGCTCCACTTTAACACTGAGCAATTCCTTAGGTGTCCATTCATTTAATGTAAGGAGTGTCATGTTCAGGAAAAGTGTAAGTGTCACCCGATGGTCAGATTGGTGGGACAAGGTATCAGCTCATCAAGCAACCATAAAGCAGGATTTATCCTTCAGTGTTTTTAAAATTTTACTTATTTTTTGAGATACTGCCCAGAATTGGCTCTTCTGGCCATTTGAGCCATACCGCCCCAGCATCCCCCAGTGGAATCCTAGCCTCGTAAAGGGACAGTTTGCTGTGACGAATTAACCTACCAATCAATACATTTCTGGACTGTGTGAGGAAACCGGAGCACCTGGAGGAACCCCACATGATCATGGGAACAGTGCAGAAGCTTCTTACAGGCAGCAGCAGGATCGCTCGTACTGTAAAACGTCACGCTAGCCACCGTTACCGTGCCGCACCATGGGTTGCTGCATTCTGAGCTGATTCTATTCACGCACATCAGTCGTGCCAACAGGATAGTTGCATTCTACTATATTTTAAAGGCCCTGTCCACAAACCTAATCCCTCAGAAGAGCATAAACGAAAGCTTTCAAACCATCCACCCCCTGGAAAGTGACAAATGCTCGGATAGGAATTCAATACACCAGGCCACTCTAAAATGTCTGTAACAACATTTAGCATTGGGAGAGTAAAGACCCTCCAAAAGCAGACAGACAGCTGTTGACAGTTATTGCTTTTTATTTTTACTGTATTTAACCTTTAGCGGATCTACCGAACTGCAATGGCCAAAAATGAATTAAGAAGCCCAACTTATGAAATTCTGTGTTCTGGGAGTTGTACTGACAGCTGAAAGTTTAAGTGGAGTTTCCAGCCACCTGCGCTGAACGGGGGGGGGGGGGGGGGGGGGCGGGGGGGTGCTGCAGTGATTTGAAATCAGTCCAGATCCTGTCTTCCCAGGGCTTTGGTGGGTTTTACTTGAAGAAATAATTACATTACTGATCTTCACATACCGTATTTTATTGAACCTGAAGAAAACCAGGTGGTTATTTTTCTTTTAACTCTGTAGGCAAAGTAATTTAGCAGACAGGTGGCTGTTCTAGGGCACCACCAAGTAAGTTGGTCAATCTCTTTTCATTTTGAAATGTACAGACTGATCCTTCCACGCATCAGTGTATTGAGGGTGTAAAAAGTTAAAATAATGGAATGCAAAAGACAGTGTTACAGCTACAGAGAATTTGTAGTGCAGGCAGACAAATGAAATGCAATTGCTGTGATGAGGTAGACTGAGAGATCAAAAGTTCATCTTTGTTGTGTCGGATCAGATGGAAGCTGCCCATAAGCTTGGTGCTACGAGATTTCAGACTTTTGTTTCACCCGCCCAATGAGAAGGGGAAGGCGAGAAAACGTCTGGGTTGGGGGAAAGTGTCCAGGCAGCAGGAAGTGTGGAAACAGTTAATGGCGGGGAGGCTGGTTTTAGTGAAAGACCGGGCTCTGCCCACGCTGTCTGCAGCTTCTTGCAGTCTTGGCCAGAGCAGTAGCTGTAGCAAAACACGTTGTTCAGTGATTTTCTTTTCAGTAATAAAGAGAAGGCAACAAAACATTCTGCAGCTCCCTGTTCACTGGGCACAGAGGACTGCCTGAATGTGGATTAGGTTTTAAATCCCTGTTCCCAGCCACAAAGGGTGACAATGTGATCAAGTAATTCTGCTCTGTGTTGCACTCTGGGAGTGACTGTAAGCCTGCAGTGTGCCTAACAGTCGCGGTGTGCTCAGCTACTGCGGCTGAGCTCCAAATACTTCACTTCTTGCTCTGCCACTTCAATAAGGAACTGACTTCAAAGTGATGTGTAAGCTTGAGTGAGCTGATATCAGCATCGTGCAGTGTACCATGGCACCGCAAGTTCAATCATGAAAGGAACGTCATTACAACAGTAACTACTTCCAGCAGTTAGTGCAATATCATAAGTTAATCTCAGTTCCTTGTTGGAAAAGTAATTCGTTTTTGTTCTGTTGTGCCGAATGGTCAGCGTGTGACTACTATATCTGCAAAATATTGAATTTTCATCCCAGATGTGATATATCTGCAGCTCGGTTAAGTTCTTGGATCAGATCTCAAGTGGCCAGTGGTTTCTGACATCTTTTAGGGGTTTTTTTTCCACTTGTGAGGACTGAAAGATAGAGGGACAGGAACGCCAAGTTGCTGGTAGGAGGAAGGAAGCTTTGGGCAAGGCTCCCGGACAGGAAAATTCTATGCTGCACCATTCCCTGGAGATCAAACAGGGTAGGAGAGAACTTTGTGCACAGGGAGGTCTTTCCAATGTTTGCTCAGCACAGCAGGTCAGTGGCAGAACGTCCAGATATGGCCCAAGTGCGGAGAGAGAGAGACATTAAAGTGGGCCGACAGTTCACTGACTTTAATGGGAACTGCTGCAGAATTTAAAGGAAAAGGAATAAATGCTAGGCCAACAGGTCCATTAACTAAAATTCAAACTGAAAGCTGACACCAATATGACAGCTGGAAGCATTAACCAAATACGGAATGAAATCCTCTCCTTCACAGCGCCAGTTGTAATGGTAGTCCGCTTTCCCCAACAAGGATGAGGGTAGGCAGGAGTGCAAATATTGTTGGGGCTTCAGTCATTTCGACACAACTAGATCGAAAAGAAGGGAGTTAAATGCCACCATAATGGAACAGTAATTAGCAGGAATGTGCATATTCATGAGTGCAGTTACCGAACCTGCTCCTGGCTGTACATGGTTGTGACACTCAGTGGGGTTGGAGGGCGAGGGAACGGCTGGTTGGGTGTGGAGGTGGAGGCATTCTGTGATCAGTGATCACCTGGCGGAGTCGCCTGTCGGTAGACCAGACCAGGATCACCCGTACAGGGATGGGAGGCTCCTCATTGAAGGGGTGACTGGAGTAGGTAAGGGAGGGAGGATGTGGGAGTGGGGACTGACAGGAAAGGCAGAGGTGGCAACATGTGGGAATAGCTGACAATGACAGTGTGAGGGAGACCAGGGGGTTCTGTAAAACTTTGGTCACTGGAACAAGCTCTAAGTTATCACTTAAAGGAGACCTGACTGAAGCCAATGGACTTTTCAGACTCCTTGGCAGTGTGTGGAATAAGGCACCAGCCTGAAGCTGGCATTAACGCTCCAGTTAATGCCTCCTTCAGTCCAAGGAACGCTGAGCTCCAAGGCTATATTGCGGCTGGCTTGTGCTGAGGTTACTACAGAGCCATCAAATGTGCATGGCACACTACCTGAAGTCACTACTATACGTGCCCGTCACCTGAGTGTGAGTGTTTGTGTAGTGAGCAGGTAAAACCAGGAAGTGGATGAAGGGAGTTGGGCGTATCAGGGAAAGGAAACAAAAATGAGAGGACGGGAGGAAGATTGGAAGGGGTAAAGGTGAGGGGAAATAATGAGAAAACACTGGAGGGGAATGTTATCTAAAATCAGAAGACAATAATCACACCATTGAGTTGTAATGGGCAATTGGATTTCTGAAATTTCTGGCTCCCGGAGTGCACAAAACCATCATGTTTCTTGATGGAATTTCTAAACCATAGATTACGGTTCAAACCAGTGATTGTCATGGAGCCAATTAAACAGTGATGTTGCTACTGCATGTTGCCATCCTAACCTCGAACAGAACAATCTGAAATATATTAATAGTAAAATCGACTGGGCTGTCAAGGAAGGTGCAGTCTTAACGAATAAAAATTATAAAGTTAAGGCTTTAAAATTCTGATTCTAGTGTTGAAACATTGCACTCATTCATTTGAAATTTGTTCTGCCACTACGTGACTGAGGGGAAGTCAGGTTTAAAAATAAATCTGCTAATAACAGAGGAAGGAATTTTTGCACAAGTGCTTTAGTGTCTGTTAGTAGCCCACAGCACGTTGAAAGGCTATCCAGGAATACATTAATCTACAGTATATAAACTGCTACTTTAACCTTCTGGTTCTTTCATCTTCATCTGTGTAATTACTAATGCTATTCTTGTTGGCAGAGCTTTGGGTCTAATTTTCTCCATTTGACAGGTAAGCTGGCGTAAGAAAGCTGGCAGTTAGAAACGCTCGAAGAATGTTGCGTATCACACCTGGGTGTTGAAAATAGTTTGAAGCCCCCTCAGCCAAATATATCCCTTTCATTAACTTTGTACATCCAAACTGCAGGTGCTCAAGAGAAATCATCATCAATTTCTGTCTTCCTGCACAGATGTTCGCACGTTATTTTTGCAAGCGCTTCTGTATAACGTCACTCTGATCACATTCACGTTCTGATCTTTCAGTTGATAATTAACTCTTTTCCTTTCCTCCAGTGATGACCCCACTGGCCCACTTTTCATATCTCAGAAGCCAGTTCTTAGTGAAGGTGGGCACAATTCTAGGAATGTACCATTGTCTTCACTACATCAGCATGGTCAGTAGCGTTCCGAGGCAAAATGAGTGTAGGTCAAGATTTCAAAGTTTCATTTATTATCAAACTATACAACTCTGAAATTCTTCAATTCTCTAGGTAGCCATGAGACCAAGAAAGTCAGCACGGTCATGAATTCCCACCTTTCCGGGAAAAAAAAACAAACAAAAACGGAACAGGGACATCAACCTCCTGCACAAAAACCAGACAAAACAGATCAGGCACATCAACCCCCAGGACCCTCCTCCCACACAAAACAATGTACAAAGTTATTGGTCCACCAGGTAATGGTGCTGTCTGCCTTAATGTGTGCTTCAAAATCCTGGAGTACCTCTGGAGAGGTCACAGCTGTGTTGTCCCCTCCGTACCCTCCAAATCCACAGTCAGGATGATCACACTAACATCAGCATTTTCTCTTCCAGCTCAACATTCTGAGGGTCTAGTCGCCCTCCGTTGGCTCCAATGGGCAGGTCTTGATTTTCATGTGCCCAACATCGGACCTCCTGTAGCAAACATTCTCTTCCCAGGAACATCCTGACCTCTTGGCAGGAGGGCAAGGAAACAATTCAAGGACGTTTGTAAAGCCTCCTTGCAAGTGTGACCTCATCACTGAGCTGCGGGGATCCCTGGGCTATAGGTGAACAAAGTGGAGAATGCACACCCAGAACAGCATCGAAAAATACTTCTTTTCAATAGCACAGTTTGTCTCCCTTTGCACTTCAGCTGTTTGTCAGTCTATGCTTATGTATAGTTTTTTTGTAAATTCTATTGTATTTATTTATTATTTTGTGAATGCCTGCGAGAAAATGGATCTCAAGGTAACATATACATATTTCATAATAAATGAATTTATTTTGACATAAGGAACGAACAGAATCCAAACAGAAATGGAAGAAAAAGCACCATCTCTCCCACTGCATACGTGTCTACCCACCTGCACTTCATGCCCCACTTACCGGCCACCTCAGAACCTCCAAACCTTGCTGTGGAAGTAAGTCAGCTTTCATCTCCACCCCACAAAGGAATGCCTAAGAGGAGAAGCGTGAGTGAGTCACCTCTTTCTTCCCGCCTCAGCGGGGAGCGGCCACTCAGACTGAGTTCAAGGTTGAACATAACAAGGCCTGTCCAGCCTCTGCTGTTTCAGAATTGAAGTGATGATCACAGTAAGGTTAAATCTATTGGCAGGATTACTGCAAGTGGGATCATCGTGATCATGGAGAGTACATGCCTGACTCGTAACATCAAAATGATAAGGCTGGAACACTCGCATAGAGGAAACATTTATTGTGATTGGGCTCCATTGATCATTCACTGATCACACAGATCTGAACACATGCTGAGACTATGTGATATACTGTATATAGTGGAGCCCCTCTTGGTGCAAAAGTGCAACTGTATATAATTGTAACCCTCAGGTTCGGCCAGCCACATTAATCTAGGGAGAGGTGGCATCCGGCCCGGCTAAACTTGAGAAATCTTGTTCAGGTGGATGCTGCGTGATGTATTCCCCTGTACCCCGAAATAACAAATAGTACACAATGTGCATTTAAACGTCTGAGCTTTATAATTCTTAATTTGACTACAGGTTTAGTAAAGAAAAAAGGGCCCATTTTAATGAGGCAGTCTAATGCGCATGTTGGAGCTCATGGTTTTCCCATCTGCCCGTTCCCCATCGATCTCGCCTGGCCATCATCAACTCCCATGTCCACTCTGTCCTGCAGTCTACGACTTCCCCATTCTGGCATCCTCTGTTTCCATCTCCCGAACCAAAGCCCACAAAACCCCTTCTCTCAGGCACATAAGAAAGAAAAACGCCTCCCCTCATTGGCCAGCGCACATTCCAAATTCCCTGTTATCTCTAGTCATAGCCCAACCACTGCAGCTACATTACATTAGCAGTGAACCCTTTCCCAGGGCTTTACATAATTGATTCAACTCAATTCATATTTAATTGTCATTCAACCATACATGAATTCTTATGAACACAGCCCAAACGAGACAACGTTACACTGGGGCCAAGCTGCAAAACACAGTACTGACAAACACACACGATGCATAAAAGACTGAAAGTTACAGCCATTCAATAAAAGAGTCCAAACTCAAGCCATCCAAACACAGTCGAAATATGCAGATGACCACAATCGAGCTTGTCTTCTGCCGAGCAAACACTGAGGGTGAGCACTGATTCCACCTGGATGCCTCACACACTGCGTCCAGTGGGAGCATATTTACGTATATACTATAAATAATACGTAATTATTGTATTTTATATAATTTATAAAATGTATAAATATATAAATAACTTCCTTAATGTCAACAAGACAAAGGAGATCGTAATCAACTTCAGGAGAACTCTTACCATTCACACTGCCTTTTACATTGGTGACACTCCTGGGAGTACACATTACACACAATGTGTCATGGTCCCTGAACACATCCTACACAGTCAAGGAAGTTCACTAACGCCTCTGTTTTCTGAGAAGGCTGAAGAGAGCTGGACTCTGCACATCCAAACTCGCGTCATTCTACAGCTGTGCAGTAGAGAGCATCCTGACAAGCTGAATCACCGTTTGGGACAGAAACTGCACTGCGGCAGACAGGAAGGCTTTACAATAGGTAGCCGAAACTGCCCATTGCATCAATAGCACCAGCTTACCCGTCATCAAGGACATATATTCAGAAAGGCGTCAGAAAAGGGCCAGCAACATCATGAAGGATCCCACCTGCCCTGTTCATGGACTGTGTGTCCCACTCTCATCAGGGAGGAGGCGGCGTAGCATCTACACCAGGACCACCAGACTCAAAAACAGTTACTTTCCCCAAGCAGGAAGGCTGATCAACACCTCCACCCAGTAATTTCCCATCAGTCACCTTACGTACTGCCCAGTGTCACTTTATGGACATCCAGGCAATCTATGTATGCAAACTATCTCATGTATTTATTGAGTTTTTTTGTTATTATTGTGTTCTTTATCTTATGTGGGGTTTTATTGTGCTGCATCAGTTCTGGAGTAAATATTATTTCATTCTCCTTTACACTTGTGCACAGGAAGTGACATGGAACAATCTTAAATCTTGAGCTTCTGCTGAGGTGCTGAGATAATTACAGCTTCTTCTTTCCACTTACTCAAGGACCAATGCGAAAGAACACAGCCTGTGGAAGCTCCAGATGGAACAGTAAGTACACTGTGCAAGCCCGCAGACAAAAACAAGACTGGTCTTTTGTTTCCCTGGCCTGACTGCCTGAATGTGGCGGGCTGCATTAACTTGCTCTCCTCATTGTGTGGAGCTCCAGAGCAAATGTGCCAAGTGGCGTGCTCGGAATTGCTAGTGGGGCGTCCGTGATGAAGCCTTGAATACCACGGCTCCATCACAATGCTCACCCCAGCACCACAGTCTGTGAAGCTCTTTCTCTGTGCTCTTGGCTGGAGTTAAGATCCCTCTGTGCACCCAAAGCTTCCATCTTCAGTTTGAAACCAACAAAACAGCCGCTCCTATATCGCAACGTGGGAGAATGAATGCACAATAAATACTGGCAAGTAATTTAAGGAGCCCGAACAGCATAAACAAAATCATGGGGAAAATGTGTTATTTAGCTCTGTGGAGCATGCCAAATGCTGCCTTAAGTTAATCTCCACACACTTTACTGAACTGAATGCAAAATTCCATAATAAACACATAGATATGCTTGAAGCTCAACAAAAACACTGTAATATACTGTGAACATTCTTCTGTATAATTACAAAGGTTATCAGAGTCAGAATCAGGTTTATCAGAAGCAGGAAATATTTGACTGTTTATTTCCCTCCATAGATTTTGCCTGACATGCTGATTTCCTCCAGTATTTATTTCAATGGGTACATTTAATGTCAAAGAAATGTATACAATATACATCCTGACATTCTTTCCATTGTTCAAGATTTGCAGCATCTGCATTTTCTCTTGTGTATCACTGACATGTCATGGAATTTGTTGTTTTGTGGCAGCAATACAGGGCAAGACATTAAAAATGATGGTAAGTTACAACAGGTTACTGAATTTTTCCAGAAGTTTGATTTGATATCAGCCTTGCAGCAAACACTATCCTGTTGAGTCCATTAAGTACGTATTAATGTTTCAGTAGGTTTCAAAAGGTACATTTAATGTCAGAGAAATGTATACAATATACATCCTGAGATTCTTTTTCTTCGCAAACATCCGTGAAAACAGAGGAGTGCCCCAAGGAATGAACGACAGTTAAATGTTAGAACCCGAGCTCCTCGGGTCTCTGGGCACACAACCAGCAGCCAGCTTGCTGCTTTCGATCTTCCGTGTTCTTCCTGGACACACCAGACGACAGTGCCGACCTCGAGTCCGCCTGCCTACGGAGCCAAGGAAATCCGGCACCCTGGAGGCCCACTAGTCTTCCAGGTCGTGTCCTTGGCAACCGAAAAGCGGCCAGTTGTCAGGCCCTGAGAGCGGGCCCCATTTCCGCAAAGTTTACTTCGAGGTCCAGCACAGGTCCTTCCGGCTCAATAAGCTCACTCATGTGACTAACCCGTGCATCTTTGGAAAGTGGAAGGAAACTGAAACACTCAGAGGAAACCCACATCGACTTGGAGAGAATGTAGAAACTCCTTCCAGACAACCTTGGGCCTCTCTCTCCTCTGCTTGTCACGGACCTCTCTGACAGCTTATCCTCTGCCAGATCCACTTACCGACCCCCTTTTCTTCACCTTCCTCATGTCCAGCAAGGATCAGAAGACTGCTTATCTCCATTGACGAATGAGGGATTACCCAAGTGTACTGAGAAAATTCAAGCAATGGTTGATGCCCCGAAGCCAAAGGATATGTCACAGTTGTGGTCTCTTTAAAGACTTGTCAATTACTATGACAGATCCCTGCTAAACCTGACTATTGTGCCCCCCCCGGAACTCGTTACTATAGGTAATGGACAAAGCAGTTTGAGGTGGTTTTCCGAATAGCCAAGGAAATGGTGATGTCAGACATTGTACTCACACAATATGATCTACATCATCCAGTGAAGCTTGGCTGTAACGCCTCGCCTTATGGTGTAGGTGCAGTCATGTCACATGTTATGAGCGATGGAAGAGAACATCCCCTAGCTTTGCATCATGTCCTCTTCCCACAGTACAGAAAAATTACACACAGAAGGACAGAGAGGCCTTGAGTCTGGTTTGGGGTGTAAAACATTCCAACCAGTACTTGAATGGGAGAGAATTTACCCACACGACTGATCATCAACCACTGGTGTCCATTTTCAATCCACAGAAGGGTGCTCCACTGACAGCAGCTGCACGAGTGCAAAGACAGGCTCTGTTTCTTGGAAGACACAATGACAAGATCAAATTCAAGCCGACAACTAATCATGGAAATGCTGACGGATTGTCCTTTTACCCTTGAAGACACTCTCTTGATGCATTCTCGCTAATGCAAATAGGAAGTCTACCTATTATGGCAGAGATGATCTAAAAGAAAACCAGAAAGACCCCACATTCTTTAAGGTCTACGTGGCAATGGAAAGTTGCTGGAATGAGCAGCAGAAATTCTCGTTTCCCCATTTCTACCAGAATTGGGATGGGCTTGCCCGTAGAGTCATACAGTCATAGAGAAATGCAGTGCAGAAACAGGCCCCTCAGCCCATCTTGACCACGCCAAAGCAATTTAAACTGCCTACTCCTATCAACCTCCACTCGGACCATAGCCCTCCATATCCCTACTATCCATGTACCTATCCAAACTTTTCTTAAGTTTTCTAATCGAGCTTGCATGCACCACTTGTGCTGGGAGCTCATTCCACATTCTCACAACCCTCTGAGTGAAGAAGTTTCCCTTCATGTTCCCCTTAAACATCTCACCTTTCACCCTTAACCCATGACCTCTAGTTGTAGCCCCACCCAACCTCAGTGGAAAGAGCCTGCTTGCATTTACCCAATCTGTAGCCATCATAATTTTGTATATTTCACTACCTAATGAGGTTTTTTTTTCCTTTCTTTCTTTTCCAAACAGCTTCGGCTTCAGTAGTGGGTATAGATTGTTTTATTATCTCAACATATCTCAACATATATCTCAACATATGAATTAATCTAATCTACATGAATATAGGGTAAGGAATTCATTAATGTGATTCAAATATAATGTATTTGGTATTATATATTTCTTTTGTTTTATAATATGTATTTTCTTGAACTCAGTATTCTTCTATGTAGAAATTAATAAAAATATTGAAAAGATCTCTCAATTTTCTACATTCTAAAGAATGCTGTCTGAACCTATTCAATCTTTCCTTATAACTCAAGTCTTTCTGACCCAGCAACACCCTTGTGAATTTTCTCTGCATTCTTCCAACCTTGTTTACATGTTTCCTGTAGGTTGGTGACCAAAACTGCACACAAAACCCCAAATTAGGCCTCACCAACGTCTTATACAACTTCAACATGACATCTTTTCTCCTGGTCTTAATAGATGGGTTTATAAAGGCCAATGTGACAAAAACTTTCTTTATGACCCTATCTACCTGTGATGCAACTTTCACTGAATTATGGACCTGTATTTCCAGATCCCTTTGTTCTGCCACACTTCTCAGTGCCCTAAAATTCACTGTGTAAGACCTTTCCTGGTTGGTCCTACCAAAGTGCAATACCTCACACTTGTCTGCATTAAATTCCATCTGCCATTTTCCAACCCATTTTTCCAGCTGGTCCTGATCCCAATGCAAGCCATGATAGCTTCCCCTGTTGTCCATTACACCCCTAATCTTGGTGTCATCCACAAATTTGCTGATCCAGTTCACCACATTATCATCTAGATCATTGATCTAGATGACAAACAACAAAGGACCCAGCACAGATTCCTGTGGCACCCCACTAGTCACAGGCCTCCACTCAGAGAGGCATTCCTCTGCTACCACCCTCTGGCTTCTCCCGCAAAGCCAATGACTAATCCAATTTACAACCTCGTCCTGAATGCCAAGCTGTTGAACCTTCTTGACCTGCCTCCCAAACAGGACCTTACCAATTGCTTTACTAAAGTCCATGTAGACAACATCCACTGTCTTGCTTTCATCCACTTCCCTGGTAATTCCATGAAAAAATCTGTAAGATTGGCACATGACCTACTATGTACAAAGCCATGCAGACTATCCTTAATCAGTCCATGTCTTTCCAAATACTTATATGTCCGGTCCCTTAGAATACCCTCCAATAGCTTTCCTACAACTGATATCAGACACACTGGCCTATAATTTCCTGGCTTTTGTAAAATAGCAGAACAACATTGGGTAAATTCCAATCCTTTCATACCTCTCCCATTGCTAAGGATGATTTAAGTATCTCTGCTAGGGCCCCACCAATTTCTGCATTTGCCTCCTGTAGGGTCTGAGGGAACACCTTGTTAGGTCCTGGGGATTTTTGCCTGAGGGTAACAAACACCTCCTCTGCTGTAATCTGTACAGGGTCCATGAAATTGATGCCACTTTGCCTCACTTCTACAGACTCTGTGTCCATCTCCGGAGTAAATACAGATGCAAAGAAGTCAGTTAAGATCTCCCCCATCTCCTTTGGTTCCACACATGGATTACCATTCTGGTCTTCCAGAGAACCAAATTTGACCTTTGCAATACTTTTGCTCTTAACATGTCTGTAGAATCCCTCAGGATTCTGCTTCACCTTCCTAAGTAAAAACCTGCCTTCTTTCCTGTTTTCCTTCTTAAATGATTGTGTGGATAACCAGAGGCTGTTTTCCAGGGCTGATAATGGCTAACATAAGGAGGCATAATTTTAAGGTGCTTGGAGATAGGTGCTGAGAGGATGTCAGGGGTAAGCACAGAGAGTGGTGGGTGTGTGGAATGCAGTGCCAGTGGCGGTGGTGGAAGCAGATACAATAGGGTCTTTTAAGAGCCTCTTAGATAGGTACATGGAGCTTAGAAAAATAGAGGGCTATGTGGTAGGGAAATTCTAGGCAGTTTCTAGAGTAGGTAACATGGTTGGCACAACATTGTGGGCTGAAGGGCCTGTAATGTGCTGTACATTATGATGTTCTATGTAAGTGTTCTCTTGCATTTCTTATACTCCATGATCAGCTCATTTGTTCCTGCTTGCCTATACCTGCTATGCACTTCCTTTTTCTCTCTTAACCAGGGCCTCAATATTTCTTGAAAACCAAGGTTCCCTCCACTTGTTATGTTTATCTTTTATTCTGACAGATACATATACAAGCTTTGTACTCATAAAATTTCACTTTTGAAAGTCTTCCACTTACCAAGTACATCTTTGCCAGAAAACAGCCTGTCCCAATCCACACTTGTCAGCTCATTTCTGATGCCAACAAAATTGGCCTTTCTGCAATTTAGAATCTCAACCTGCGGTCTAGACCTACCTATTTGCATATTTGCTTTGAAACTAATGGCATTGTGATCATTGGATGCAAAGTGTTCCCCTACACTCTAGTTTAATCCCCGCTGTACAGCTGTTACAAACCTTCCCGCTAGGATATTAGTCCCTCTCCAGTTCAGGTGCAAGCCATTCCTTCTGTACAGGTCCCACCTTCCCCGGAAGAGAGACCAAGGATTCAAAATTCTTGCTCCCTCCCTCCTACACCAACTCCTTAGCCATGTGTTAAACTGTACAATCTTCCTAGTATAACCTCCATGGGGGTTTCCTTATGTGGGGACTGAGTTGGTGTACCAATCATGCACTAGGACTTCCTGTCCAGCCTCAGTTCTCCTTGTTGATTCTCTTGGTTAAACTGCTTATTCTGCACTTCCCTCCGTAGATCTGGTTTCAGGAGGTCTATGCAAGATCTCAGATTCCGGCTCATGAACAGCATTGCAGGTGTTTGACTTGTCATCACATGAACAGAGTTCCGATACACAAAAAGGAAGTTGTCCACCTTATGCTGTAGAGAAATGTCCTCCTTGTCCATAGCTTCAATGGACTTATTGAATGTTTGGATAAATCTTTAAGCTAACCCATTCGTTGCTAGGTGGTGAGGAGCTGACTTGAAATGTCCGATGTCATTATTCTTCATGAACAGTCAGAATATTTCTGACATGCATGTGGTCCAGTGTCACTCACATTTTATTCTGGTTAGCTATTTCTCATAGATAGTCCTCAGAGTGGAGACAGTCTTTGCTGAGGTGGTTGAACTCATTAGTATAACCTCTGGCCACTTCAAATGATCACTCACAGCAATCAAGTGACCCAGCAAAGTTAATATGGACTCTTTGCCATGGTGACGACAGCCACTCCCGTGGAATAACAGTGCCTGTGGGGGTGAACTTGTGTTGTGAACTTTTAGGTATCCCGAACAGCTTTCGACCGAGTTTTCTATCTGTTTATCTACTCCCAGACATCACACGTAGCTCCAGGTGAAACTCTTCATCTTGACTGTATGAGGTGTCCTTCATGCAGATTTTTTAACATTCTAGTGCACAGTTTAGAGGGAACCACAACAAGAGATCCACGCACTAGCGTCCTGTGAAAGCTGGTCTCATTTCACCGAGAGTTCTGGGAACATAGGGTTACCATGAGCTGGCCATCCTTACATGGTGATTTCACAGACTTTTGACAATGTCGAGTCATTCCTTGTTTCTCTTTGTATCTCAGAATTTGTTACCGGCAACTAGTCCACCAATGCAGTGTGGAACACCTCTGCTAGGTCACAGTATAAAGACTTCTCTTCTTCAGTTGCCAATAGCGGAAAACATGACAAGCCATCAGCATTGCTGTGTTGTTTGGTACCGTTGAACTCTGTGTCATAAGAGTGGATTCCTATGAACAGTGCCCAATGTTGTAACCAGGTAGCAGTCATCACTGGAATTCCATTCCTGGGATTGAAAATGGACAAAAGGGGTTGGTGATCTGTCACTGGCGTAAACTTTTGTCTGTCATGGTAGTGAAGGAACTTCTTTATTCCCTATACTAGACTAAAGGCCTCTCAGTCGATTTGTGTGTAGTTGTGTCCTGCACTCATCAGTGATCTTGAAGCAAACACAATTGGATGTTCCGAACCATCTTTCACAGTGTGTGACAAAATGGCTCCAGTGCCATAAGGACAAGTATCAAACACCAGTCTGATGCGCAGAGGTGGTTCATAATGGGTGAGCAGTTCATCTGATGTTATTAGTCTCTTCGTTTCATTGAATGCTCTTTCACATCTTTCTGACCATTCCCACTTTGCTCCTGTCTGTAACAGTGTGTTAAATGGATGCAGCACTGTAGCAATGATTGGGAGAAATTGGTGGCTGTAGTTTACAAAGCCCAAGTGTGACCTCAGTTGTGACACATTTTCTGGTTTGGATGCCTGCAGCACTGCTTCATTCGTCTCTTGTGATTTATGTAAGCCATGCTTGTCAATGACTTGTCTACATATGAGAATTCATTCTTGAAAAACTCACATTTCTCTTTCTTTGCACGCAGACTATGCTCACTCAGCCTGGTAAGCACTTTACCCAATATCTGGAAATGCTTTTCATCATTTTTGTCAGTCATGATGATGTCATCAAGGTAACATGGTGTTCCCGGGATATCTTGGAGCACTTGGTCCGTTGCTCTCCGCCAAATCGCTGGAGCTGATGCGACGCCAAAGACGAGACGATTATTGTAGAACAGACTCTTGTGAGAAACTTCCTGCTTGACTCCCCAATCTCCATTTGCAGATAGGCTTATGACAAGTCGGTCTTTGAAAGTTTCTCCCCGCCTGCCAAAGATACAAAAATGTCTCTACTTGTGGCAGGAGATATTGGAACTACACAGCCCCAGGTTGATACTCACTTTGAAAACCCCACATTTGTGAATGGCTCCAGCCTTGTCTTTTTTGATCACCAGGACAATGTGTAGCCCAATCTCTCCACTCAGTCTTGGAGAGAGTTCCAGAAACTCTGAAATTAGGATGTGTGTGTAAGGCATTGGATACCCTTTATGGAATCTTGGTGTTCCTGCTTCATTCAATTCAATTCTGGCCTTGGTGCCTTTGAGATTACCATTTACCTTCCCAAGCACCTTCTCATTAGCGTTAAGCAGATGCACGCCAGTCCCTGGTTAGTGCTACCAAATGGGTTGCAGTTGCCTGTTGAAAGCTTTGATTGTGTGCCAGTCTAGATGGATTTTTCTCACCCATTCTGGGCCTCCACTTTTCAACACATAAAGCTCTAACTGCTGTGTTTGGCCTCTGTACATCATATTCACTTTCAGTTTGCTTTTGGGAGACACTTTTTCACCCATATAGTTCTTTAGCATCACTGAGGTCTTCTCTAATGGTATCTTAGAAAACAGTCTGTTGTAGTCAGCCTCTGAAATTATAGACAAAGCTGACCCTGCATCCAGCTCCATTTTCAGTTTTACGCCAGACACATCCATTGTGATCCATGTGATGTTGTGATCTGCTTCAGTAATACCATGCAGTTCTCGGCATGACAGCTCACCTTTGTCAGGCTCTGGTGTCTGATTCTGTTGCACATTGAGTCACTGTATGCATTTGCCTAGTTTTGTGTTTGAAACTTTTCACTTGGTGAGGTTTTTCTCTTTGGTTGTGCTTCTTTGTCTGCCTTGCGCACTCTCCCTATGTGACCCTGTCTGCAAACTTTTTCTTTGAACCAATGGTAATTTGGATCTTGGGAGAATTTGCCATGTTAATAAATTTTTTGGCTTTTTGTACCATTCAGGGATATTTTGTGCATTTCACATTCTAACCTCTTTTTCTGTAGTTCTGCTGCATCCTTTACTGCAGTCTCTAATGATAATGCAATGGTCAATACCCATTCTAAGGTTAGAGCTCTTTCTGACAGTAGCCTATTTTGAATGCTTTGCCTATGTATGCCATATACTAGCTTGTCCTTAATGCATCAGAAAGTCCATCTCTGAAGTCACAGTATTGGGAAAGTTTGCGCAGTTCTGAAAAGTATTCTGAAATGTTTTCATCCTTTGACTGGTTCCTTTTGTAAAATCTGAATCTCTCAGCCATTACCAGTGGTTTAGGGCTCAAATGATTTTGTAAACTTGTAACAATTTCAGCAAATGTCTTGCTTGCTGGCTTTTCAGAGGTCATTAAGTTGTGTAAAAAACTGTATGTCCTAGCACCCATTAAGCTAAGAAGTGTCAGGGCTTTACTTTCCTCATCCACAGTTCAACCTTCTCGATATATGACTCACAGTCTTCATTAGTGCTATCTAATTGGTCAACTTTCCTGACTGAGGTCATCTCTACATTATTTTCACTTTAAATTTGCTAGTTGTGCATCTTTCACTGTGTACTATGCAGTTACTCACATATTCCTTTGTTAGAATCTGTGATGGCTTTCTACGTACTGTTTAACTCTTTCCTCCCACTGCCTCGTCCCATAACTGTTGGTGCCATCGCTGATATTATCTGATATTCAGGTTCGTACTCGTTGATAATTTGCTGTGTCTATGCACACGACTACTTATCAATTAAATAAAAAGCAAGCATGCGAGAGGTGGCTTTAACTGGTGTATTCACATTGCAGTGAGGGAGAGAGAGTAGATCAATGTGCATGTGTAGACAACAGAGCATGCATAGACAACAGGTCAATATGCATGGGTAGACAACAGTCCATACATCATGTTAAAGGGTGTCATTGCTCTAAAAGAAATAGATGTGTACATTACAAGTGGTAGTAGTGGGTTGCCTCTCTGACTGAAGGCCTGTGACTAGTGGTACGCCAGAGGTATTAGTGCTGGGTCCTTCGTCGTTTGTCATCTATATCTGGATGATAATGTGTTTAAGTGGATTAGAGAGTTTGAGTTTGACACCAAGGTTGGGGGTGTAGTGGACAGTGAGGAATTCTATCATTGCTCACAGAGGGATCTGTATCAGCTGGGAAAATTGGCTGAAAAATGGCAAATGGAATTTAATGCAAACAAAGACGAGGTTTATGCACTTTGGTAGAACCAACCAGAGTAGGTCTTAAATAGTGAACAGTTGGGCATAAAGGATTGTAGTGGAACAAAGGGATCTGGAAGATCCGAAATTCATTGAAAGCGGCGCCACAGGTAGATTGGGTCGTAACAAAAGCTTTTGGCACATTGGACTTCATAAATCAAAGTATTGAGTACAGGAGATGGAATGTTATGTTGAAGTTTTATATGACACTGGTGAGGACTAATTTGGAGTATTGTGTGCAGTTTTGATCACCTACCTACAGGAAAGATGTAAACAAAGTTGAAAGGGTACAGAGAAAATCTACATGATGTTGCTGGGTCAGGAGGATCTGAGTTACAAGGAATGATTGAATAGGTTCAGAGTTTATTCTTTAGAACATAGAAGACTGAGAGCAGAATTGATTGAGGTATATAAAATTATGAAGGCTATAGACAGGGTAAATGGAAACAGGCTTTTTTGTAGTGAGGTTGTATGGGGCTACAACCAGAGATCATGTGTTAAGGGTGAAAGCTGAGAAGTTCAAGGGGAACATGAGGGTAAACTTCTTCACTCTTTGGGTCATGAAAGTGTGGAGTGAGCTGCCAGCACAAGTGGTGCATGTGAGCTCGATTTCAATGTTTAAGAGAAGTTTGGATAGGTACATGGATAGTAGGGATATAGAGGGCTAAGGTCCTGATGCAGGTCGATGGGAGCAGGCAGTTAAATGGTTTTGGCATGGACTAGATGGGCCAAAGGGCCTGCCTCTCTGCGGTACTTCTCTATGAATATATAATACAGTAAAAACAACATTTTGTCCTGGAGTTTGAGCCTGTGTTACTCTGAAAACAACAACACATTCTGGATGTAACAGATACAAAATGCTGGAGGAACTCAGCAGGTCAGCCAGCATCTATGGAAACTAATAAATCATCAACATTTCAGGCCAAACCCTTCTTCAGGAGTGAAAATCAATGAGAAAGCCACCAGAATAAAAAAAGGTAGGAGGAGGGGAAAGAGGCCAGGTGAAAGGTGAAGCCAGCTAGGTGGGAAAGATAAAGGGCTGGAGTAGAGGAATCTGATGAGAGAGGACAATGGTCTATAGGAGAAAAGGAAGAAGGAGGAATCCAGGGAGGAGGTGATAGGCAGGTAAGAAGAGGTAAGAGACTGAGGGGGGGGGGGAATAGAAGAAGGGAGATGAAGAGGATAAGTTTTTTTTACTGCAAGGAGAAAGCGATATTCATCCCATCAGGTTAAAGGCTACCCACACAAAATATAAGGCATGCTCTTGCATTCTGAAGGTGGCCTTACCTTGGCACAAGAGGAGGCCATGAACCGACCTGTTTCAACAGGAATGGGAATTGGAATTAAAATGTTTGGCCTCTGGAAAGTTCTGCTTTTGTCAGATCGAGCAGAGATGCTCGACGAAGTGGTTCCCAATTTAAGACAGGTCTCACCAATTTAGAGGAGGCCACATTGGCTGCATCTGGGTGTATTATTCTTGGGCAATGTCTCTATATGAAATCTTCCTCAAAGGAACAGGATTTTTTGTTGCAATTTTGATCAAAACTTGTATTTTATCTCTTCAATCCATCTCACCCCCACCACCACTGTTGGGATGTAGGGGATCCATGGTGGACCTATTTATTGGTCCTAACTAATATGAAGGTTCCATTCATTCTGGGCAAATAAATCATGGTGGGGCGAGTTTGATGTTCTTAATGAAAACAGTTTTATTTCCCCTCCAAGTCTCGACTACCACATCATTGATAACCTGGGTATTGAAATAAGGAGGTTTCAATCCAGGATGGAAACAAGGGTTGGAAGTTTTTCTGAGGAATTTCTTGTCTTGGACCCAGTCCCCTTTTTGGTCTCCAGAATGCCTTGTCAGGTTGTTTTGTTTCCTCTTGAATTTCCATAAGCTCTCCCAATTCCTTGAGGAGAGTTGTATCGGGTGTAGGTGATGGTCTGGCCAGAGTTAGAAATTGGGAGTGCATTTAGGTTGATGTAAGAAATCAGGTGTAATATTCTTGTGTGCAACTATTTTCACAATTGGTAGTTTGTTTACTAATACAGTAGTTGCACTTCAGGGACAAGTGTAGCCTACTTTGCCTCTAGAGGAGACCGGTTTTGCCAGCCTCACTCAGTCCCTCTGCTTCACCATGGTCACACAATTGCAGCTGGAATGGAGTGCTGTACTCCTCATGTATGCCCGTCTGTTCACCCATTGCTTGAAAGGAAGACCCTTATTTGGCATGCAGGCATATGGGAATATGGAGTTTTGGAGTGCTTTGACAGTTGCAGTTCCACCACAAGAAGTCATAGGGACTAACCCAAGCTTTTTAATCCGGCCCGCAGAACTTGATGAAATTATATTAATAAACCTTGTTAACGTTTTTTCCCCGCAATTTTGGCGTTTTCCCAATAGATGACGCATTCTATATACATTGACCTTTGTTGAGGTGCAGCGTATTACTCCACATTTGCGCTTTACTCTTTGTTCGGCTCGACCTATTTGTGTGAACAGGCGTTCAGCGTCATGAGCATCAACAAAGCCAGCCACAGATCCAAGTTAACTGACCAACACCTCAGATCCATCCTGAGAATCGCCACAACAAAACTAAATCCAGACTTTGATGCACTGGCTAAAAAGGGAGACCAACAACACTGTTCCCACTGAAATTAAAAATAAGTTTCTTTGTTGTGTTATGTAAAAAATGCCTTTGAAAATATTGTTTTCAATAAGCCTTACATATTACATGTCATTTCTGTTAAGTGATGGACATGAGTAGTGCGCAGGTGCACGTACGTTCTCTAAATAAAAAATGCGCTCCAGATCAAATAACGCACTCCGCATACTGGCACGCTGTCACTGTTCTGTCCTTGTGCTGGTCGTTGTTGAGTTTTGGCACAGGGGACAATTGAATAAGAAGGAGCAGGACAAGTAGACCTGCATCTCCTACCGTTTTTGAAATAAAGACAGTCAGGAGGAGAGTGATGATGATAATATCTTGAAGGATAACAGAATTTTCAGTGCATTAAAATAATAACTGTTACTATTAAAAAAAAGCTGTATTTTATTCATTTAATTTTCAGTGTTTTAAAAGACATTTCAATAAATAGTTAAATACCATGGGACTTCAAAGACAGATATTTTGTTGTAATGCATTTGTTCATTTTCAATTGAAATTAAAGCACATGTTTTCTACATATCCCATGATATTTTATTTTCTCTTATGAGGTGTATTACCAAAACACTCCATCCATCTGCTCCTGGTCCGGCCCCCCTGTCAAATTTTAGAACCTTTTGTGGCCCCCAAGTCAAAAAGTTTACCCACCCCTGGACTAACCACATATCTCCTGTACAAAGATCAATTATCACAAGAATATACTTACCAGTTTTCCAATAAAGTGGTTGCTTTAGGATGCCAGATATAGGCCTGCATAATCAATTTCAAAACCTGCATAGGTGCAGCTGCTTTTGTTTGTCTTGTAGGAGGTGGTTTGTGACAGCTCCTTTATTATAGGCCAGACATTCATTACTATTTGCAATGATTCGCTTACCATCACTCAACGATATTACATGGCTAATTTCATTTGAGTGGCTTGTTCCCCACAATGATTGTGACCAAATCCTCAACGGAATTGTTGAATCAGTGCTTCTCATTTGTGGACAGGAGCTATCGACTTCTTATCTTAATTAGGGTGTCTTATTCAAACACCTTCACCATCAGCTACATATTTCCATCATATTCGAAATCCTTTGGAACTTGGTTTAGCAGTATCTAAGAGAAATCTTGAGACGTCATTCTGGTTATCTTCTCATTTGTTACTATCAAAACCCTGGCCTCCCTAACTGTGGTAAGGTCCATCCTGACAGTTTACTTGACGCATTTGTTACTTGTTTAACGGCTAGTTTATTACCAGAGCTGCGTAAGTGGCCTGCAGTATGTTCCTGCATGTGTACGACCTGTACTAAATGATACAGTCAATAATAATTCTTAAATGTTCTTCCATGCGGACAAATGTGGAAGCAGTTTATCTTGGTGTGTTCTCCATCTGATAATTGACCAGATGGGAAGAACTCTTTCTACTGCATTCCTAAAAGAATTAATGTCAGTACATACCAAGATTGTCTAGACATAATGCTAGAGATTTAACCTCAGTAAACTGAGCTGTCTGATTCCCTAAACTTGCAACTCAAGTGGTTCAAATGCAGTTTCTGATAATTTTCCTTGTATAATCAAGAGCAAGGATTATGATTGAGTGTATCCATCTTTCTGAATTTTTATCACTGACTCATCACTGTACCTTATTTGAGAATAGTGCTCTAAAGGATGTCATGATATATTAGGTTGTGGAGAAGATGGTTCTGCATCTTCCATCTCAAGTAGAGGTTGTAAGTCATAGCTCTCAGAGATGTATTCCTACTTTAAGGTGGCATCTTGCAAAATTATTTACCATTCTCCATATCTAGTTATGGTAGCACTCCATTCACTTGTTGGTAACTTGCAATCATTAATTTTATGCTGCAGTCTCTGTTAGTGGAGTGATTAGTTTGTCCCCTTGCAGTGGTCTTACTGCACTAAGTATATAGATTACCACAGTAAGACGTTGTTCTAAGGCAGTACGTTTCTATTCTGTTGGGGTGAAATTATTTGAGGCATAGTCTATCGGGCTTGTGTTTCTTCTCCCTCATTATAGCAGATAGCTACAGCAGTTTTTGGAGAGACGCAAATTTGTAGAACAAAAGGTTTTGTTAGGTTCCTTGTCCAAAGGCCTACTGCTCACTGATCCGCATTCATCAATTTCTCGAACGTCTCATAATGTTCTGGGGTAAAAACAAAAGGCTTTGCATTTCTCTGATTTACATCTGTCTTATAATGGTTTTTGACAATTGAGGATAGTCAGGTGTGAAAGCTCCAGCATAATTCAAAAGGAAGGGAGTGGACTTTTGAGATGGACCTTACCCCTTTGAAAGTGAAAGATGAGGCAGGCCTCGTGGCGTGCGCTCAGTTGCATAGTATTCTCCATAATATCAACATCGGAGCTCCTACAGCAGCAAATGGAAGCATGCACATACGGCCTACAAACTCTGAATAGTCAACGGTCTGAAATCTTGATGGGAGGTTTGTACTGGGGAAGTTGTAGCAGCTCCCAGAATGGGAATCTGTCCTTGTATGCTTCTTTTACTGGCTCTAGTCAAACATTTTAATTACTCCAGTGCATGTTTCTAAGCATCTGTTCTCCAGGCCTCATTAGTATCTCTATGGTTCACTGGCGGTGTGGGTGCTGCCTTCAAGGCAAGTCAAGTTTATTGTCATTTAACTATATACATGCATACAGCCAAATGAGACAACGCTTCTCTGGGCCAGGCTGTTAAGCACAGTTGTACACAGATAAAACACAATCATTTCAGAAAGTATGAATTCATTCTACAAATAAATTATAAATAATTAAACAAAGTTAGGTGCACAAACTAAATATTGCAGGGTACAGTACAAATTATCTGGCGACACTTTGAATATGATGCAGCAGCAAGTTCCAAAGACTAATAGGCTAAGGGAAGAAGCTGTTTCCCATCCTGACCACTCTTGTCTTTATGCATCAGAGTCTCCTGCCTGATGGTAGAATGTCAAAGGGGATGTTGGATGGATCAGTAGGATCCTTGATAATACTAATGGCCCATGTGGAATAATGCTAATTGCCTTTAAGGAATACACAATATACCCATGCATTGGAATTAAAACATGGAAATTGAACCCAATTCCTATAAATGAAAAAGGCCAAAGATGCAGAGAAACAAATTGTCTGTTACAGAAATCAAAGCTGGCGGAATGAATTCTAGTTCTTCCAGGTACTTTGATGTTCTTTACCCTTTTCCTAATAAGTATGAACTTCTCTCTACAATTTTAGCCCTTTTCTCCCACTTCAGTGTCTTAACAAGCACATGATATTTCCTCAAATTTCCTTTTAACACAAATGGTCTAAAAGCATTTCTTGAAGACATAGATCATAGCTAACTTCTGAGTATGTAAAACTCTTCCAACTATAAACACATCAGTTATTAATATGCTAAATTATGTTATCCATCTAGTTCCTCAAGCTGCCTTGAACTATGCAG
The DNA here is from genome assembly GCF_030144855.1 of Hypanus sabinus. Classification (NCBI taxonomy): domain Eukaryota; kingdom Metazoa; phylum Chordata; class Chondrichthyes; order Myliobatiformes; family Dasyatidae; genus Hypanus; species Hypanus sabinus. The sequence continues at coordinate 59,795,376 of NC_082723.1, read as the reverse complement.
CTTAAGAGTCAGCTTGCCTGTTTGAAACAACCCAAATTAAACAGCCCATTGTGTTAAACTCTAGTCTTGAACAAATCAAGCAGATGCAGTGACTCTTTATAAACAGAATGCCTTCAAAGTAAGGAGCCTATTCATAAAGCTGTTCTGTAAAGAGTGCTTTCGTAACTTCAAGCTGCTTTTCATTTCCATTTTAAGAACTGAAGAATGACTTCCATTTACAACCAGAAGTTAAACAAAGCAATATCCATGGGAAAGGTTACTTACAACTGTTTGTTACCCTTCAAATGGCTGTTGCTATAAAGAAAGTAAGTTTAACAAACATGAAATAAAAGCAAATATTTTGGACAAGGGTACTAGAGTAACTCAGTGGGTCAAGTAGCATCAACAGAAGGAAATGAACCATTGATATTTAGATGCTTCCTGAACCACTGAACTTCTCTAGAGTGTTGTATTTCCCACTGGATTCTAGCATCTGCAGCCTCTTGTGTCTTTGGGGCACAAGTGTAGTTCTTCCTTAAATCCATAAAGGAGGAATCAAGTACAAAATGTACAAAACTTAATGCCGACAAAATAACAATGAGACATCTGTATTTTTAATGAATCAGTACTGAATCCGTCAATGCCAAGTAACATTTTTTAAACATGAGACTATCAATTTATCTTAAAAAACACCTTTACTTTGAATTTGTAACAATTTGCATGAATCTTTTAAATGTTATCATCAAAAACGACCAGCATTTAAAATTTCCTTTTCAGGATTTGGACATTGCCGACAAGGCCATGGTTTATTGACCATCTCTGTTTGCTCTTGAGAAGGTGATAGTGAGTAGATTTCATTTTCAAGCATCCAACAGTAAGTTCTATTTGCTCCATGGTTTTAGTCCCAAGGGCTGCCAAAAGTGAGTTTTTATTTTGACAGTAGTTATTCTGAACTAGCTGAAGATCCTTAATAGTCTGAGATGCAATGCCAGAGAAATTCAACTACCCCACTTGACTTTAAAGTCACAGACTAAGTGCACAAAACATGAATAGAACTATTCACACTCTACAAAATCCCAAGATACACGTTTTTTCAAAGTCAAAAACATCAATTATTTTTGAGTTTCTTGGCAGGAAAATGATACTAGCTTAAAAGGGGTAGTTCACAAACCTAATCTGATTAAGGGGAGAATTCATTTGCTTTTATCCTTCTGACAGTAATTTTAAATTCTAATCATTCTGTGCAAAGGAACAATCATATTCACTTAAGGAGAAAGGAAAACCATCTGGTGTGAAATCTGGACCAGATGATCTTAAATAAATTAAAAAATCACCGTACTTGGAGAATTACTTCATTAAATAAAGTAATGGGGACTAGACATTATCCTTAATCGTTTATAGATGATTCATCAAGTCACTAATGACATAAAGAAGAAATTCTGTGGAATGCTGAATGTGTCAGAGTTACATTACAATAAAAGAATTCCCTAATGTGTTTGAAAGGATTACATGTACATCCGGAGTAACACATTGTCATGTTTAAACACTTGCAAATGCAAGCTAGCTCACAAGGAAGCCCAAATGTATCTCATTAATTTTAATGTGAATCAGATAACACAGGCTGAGTACCCCTTACCCAAAATTCCAAAACCCGCAAAGTTCTGAAATCCAAAAATTCTTTGAGTACTGACAAGACATCACAAATAGAAAATTCCACAAAGCACTGGGAAGGTTTGCAGGCAATGTGGGCCTGCGCACCACAAATAGTTTTGAGAAGTGATTTCACATACATAATGAACAGAAGTCAATGAAAAATAGGAAAAACACTGCATAAAGTGAAAAATGGAGATCCTTGATTGGGCATTGAAGAAGTGGATTCATTGGCACTGGAGTGAATAAATTATGCTTAACCATCAGCGCCGGACTCCGGAGCGAAGGCTCCCGAGTTCGAATCCAAGTTGGGTCACCCACAAGCGCACTTTCCATCTGTGTTGGGTTGCCCATTGAGCTAGCCACTCGGCCTCGTGAAAAAAAAGTGTCGAGTCAGGAATGTTCATATCGTGACCCGGTCAATCCGAAAGGAGACCAATCCTGACATCACGCACCAGACAAGAATGGCTGACTGTCTGGTGCGACACACTAAAAAAGACAAATGTTGATCATGAAACAAGTGAAATATATCCTGACAAACTGAAAATTGAAGTTCATTGTGAATATTCGGTAGGCTTGTTGCACAACATTACATTTTTAAACATTTGTGGTGATAATGTGTCTGATGATCACAAAGTAGCAGAAAAATTCATTGCTGAGTTTGTCAAGATCGTCACTGATGAAAATCTCACACATTGAATTGTTGCATCAGTACATATATATATATGATGAACAAATGTAAGACAAAGGCTGCTTACTGGTAGCATATAAATTCTGAGGCAGAAACGCTGGCAGTCTCAAGTTATCTCATCACATGCCCCAAAATCTGAAACATTTCTAGCCCCAACCATTTTGGATACGGGATAATCAACCTGTAGTTAATAGCTTTCCAAGATAAAACAGTGGTGATTTCATGTAACAAACTTTGTTTTTAAAATGCTTACTCCCTTTTTGCTGCTTTCTTGTTATTAAAGCAGTTCTAGAGGTAACATTTGCCACACTGAGACCTATATTGCTGCATCATCTTTAACTGACTTTGTCCACACCTCCCACTCTCTCGGTAAAGCAACCAACATAATCAAAACACTCATCTAGCTCGGATGTTCTGACTTCTCCATTCTCCTATCGGCCAGAAGGTACAAAAGCCTGAAGGCACATACCACCAGGCTCAAGGACAGCTTCTGTTGCACTCTAGTACCACCATTGAACCGTTCCCTAGTATGATAAAATGGATCCTTGGGCTACAGTACAATCTACCTAGATATGACCTTGCACCTTATTGTTATCTATGGTACACTTTCTCTGTAACTGTAACACTTTATTCTGCATTCTTTTATTGTCTTCCCTTGCACTATCGCAATGCTTAAATGATCTGTATGGATGGGATGAAAAACAAAGTTTTCATTCTACCTTGGCACGTGACAATAATAAACCAGTTCACTAATTGACAATGGGTATTGGTAAGCTATTGCTGACGTGTAATGAAGATGAACCAAACCAGCTCTCAGCCAGACTCTGCAAGTACTGACTTTTGGCATTTATCTACAGTAGGAATAGTGGTTAATTTTCTCTTGTAGAACCTTTCATAATACACTACCAATGTATGGATCAATGTGAGCTAATTTGGGTGAAAATATGTGTTTCTGAATCTGCCACCACCCTGAACAAAAAACGTACTGAATAATGAAATTTCTGTGTTTTTGAACAAGATTCTTTAGGACAGCAATTTAAACCAGTGAAGATCCTGGAGTAATTTAGTGGACAAGTTCTAGTCGGGTGCCATGCTGAGGTGCACAAAACAGGAAAATCCCATGGTCTTCACCAAGTAGCTTCTCTGAGCCCCTTGAAGTTAAGATGGGTCACTCTGCAATCTCCTGTACTCATTTAAGGACATCTTAGAATGTTCCTTCTTATCTGCTTTGCTTTCAACAGCACAGACTTTATGTGGAAATAAGAACAGAAAATGGGGGAATATCTCAGTAGTTTTGTGGATCCAAGTTTATATCGCCTGCCACTGTAATTCCCAATCGAAGTTCAATTCTTTCCTCTCTATGGCTTACAAAGAAGCACCGCACAAAATGTAACAACAGCTCCTCATCTTCCTTCTGGGTCCATTGCAGCCTCTCAGACACTAAATCAATTTCTCTGACCAGATAAATCTCTGTTTCTGTTAGTGTCAGGACTGGTCCTTTCTTGTCTGCCATCCAGCTCTTCCTTTTTCCTTCATTTCAGGCTTCTGCTCTGCTGGACTTGTCCCATTAGGTAAGATTATGCAACATACCAGACCACAACATCAGCAACTCATTACACTGACAAAGGAGTTACGTCCCTAACAACCACGTCATTATACCTTCTCACAAAAATTCCCATTGTCTTCCTCTACCATCTCTTCTACCTAACTAATTCCCCCCCTTCCTGGTTCTGATGAAAAGTTGCAGATCTAGACTATAAGACTATTTAGCCTACTGGATCTGCTCCGCCATTTGATCATGGCTAATTTTCTTTCCTGCCTAACCCCATCTCTTGCCCTCTCCCAAAAACCTTTGATACCCTTACTAATCATGAACCAATCAATCCCTGCTTTAAATGTACCCATTGACTTGGCCTCCACGGCCTTCTGTGGCAATGAATTCCATAGATTCAACATCTCTTGCCAAAGAAATTCCTCTTCATCTTCATTCTAAAGGGATATTTTTTCTATTTTGATGCAAGCTATCTGGTTCCAGCCTTTCCCACTATTGGAAATCTCCTTTCCTCGTCCATTCATATAGGCCTTTCAATATTTGATAGGCTTCAATAAGATTCCCCCACATTCTTCTTAACTCTAGCAAGTACAAACTCAGAGCGATTCAACACCCCTCACACATTTCATTAACTTTTTCATTCCCAAGAGCATTCTCGCAAACATCCTCTGAAATCTCTCCAACACCCTCTGAAATCTCTCCAACACCCACACATTCTTTCTTAGATATGGGATCCAAAACTGCTCACAATGCCACAAATGTGCTCTGACAAATGCCTTATAAAGTCTCAGCATTACAATCTTGCTTTTCATAGTCCAGTCCTCTTGAAATAAATTCTAACATTACATTTGCCTTCCTTAATATCGACTCATCCTGCAAGTTAACCTTTAGGGATTCCTGCTCGAGGACTCCAAGTTCCTTTGCACCTCCAATTTCTGAATTTGCCCCTCCATTTAGAAAATAGTCTACACCTTTATCCCTTCTACCCAAGTGCTTGACCATATATCTGCTGACACTGTAGTCCATCTGTCACTTCTTTGCCCCCTCTCTTCATCTGTCTAACTCCTCCAGGAAGGCCTTCTTTGTTGCTGCTGCTATTGTGAGGTCCGGGTCTCTGCTGAGAAGAACAGGCCCCCCCAGTCCTCGGGGTCGCGTTGCCGGCGGCTGTTGGCTTGGATGCTCTTGGCAGAGGATGGTGCTCAGAGAGGCTGTGCCGGAGGGGATGGTCGGAGGCTCGGAGGTTCGACGGACTCGGAGTCCGCTGCAGTTGGGGTGCTTTCACTGTGAGCTGCGTCTGCAAGGCTGGGTTCAGCGGTGCCTTGGAAGTCCATAGCGGGGGGTATTCCCTTCTGTCGCTGCGTGGGATGACAAGTCTATCGGGACCCTGAGGACTTGTGGAAACTGTGTGGTGGTTTCTTTCGAACTTATAGTCTTTTACCATCTTTGGACTATTTTTTACTTGCCCATGGTCTGTTTTTTTAATCAATTATGGTATTGTCTGCACTGTTGTAACTATATGTTAACTATAACTATATGTAACTATGTGGTTTTGTGTAGGTCTTGTAGCTTTAGTTTTTGGTTTGTTGGTCTCCTGACTTGGTGTGTCTGGGTAGTCTTGTTTTGTCTGGTGGGTTTGGAGCTCCTTTCAGGGAAACGCGCTAAGATGGTAGCGCGATATTAATATGCAGCAGCCTCTCCGGACTCTGGATTGGGGATTGCCAAACGTTATGTGGATTTTCTGGTGTAGTCTGTTCTGTCATGAGCTTTTGTGATGCCATTCTGGAGGAACGTTGTGTCATTTTTTAACTGCATTGCACTTGTGGTTTCTAAATGACAATAAACTGAAATTCAATTCAATTCAATTCAAATCCTTCTGCAAACACACTGCTTCCACAGCACTTACTGCTTTTCTTTGTATTATCCACAAACATGACCACAAACGCATCAATAAAATGTGAAACTTTAACTAGAAACAACTATATGAAAAACTTTCAAAAATACATGCTGTGAACTACTGAGATTTCCAGTCTTTAGCATTTTTATTTCCAATTTCCAGCATGTGAGAATTTGTCCTTCATGTTCCTTTGTCTCCAGTAATGGAGAATGATGGGTGACCTGACTGAGGGCTTTAACACAATGAAAGGCACGGCCGTATTTCCATTTGCGGGGAACAACGTGGGCCGAAACCACCAATAAACAGGATGTCCAGTGAGGAATTCACAGAAAAGGTCACAAACAGGAGAAAATTTGCAGATGCTGGAAATCCAAGCAACGCACACAAAATGCTGGAGGATCTCAGCAGGCCGGGCAGCTTCTATAGAAAAGAGTAAGCAGTTGATCTTTTGGGTCAAGACCTTTCTCACTTTGCCCGAAATGTCAACTGTTTCCTCTTTTTCCAAAGTTGCTGCCTGGCCTGGTGAGTTCCTCCCGCGTTTCTTGTGTGTTGCTAGGAGTTCACAAGAAACGTGTTTACCAACTGAATGCTGAGAGAATGGACATGTTTCCACAACTTGTGGTTGAAGAAGAGTTTATAGAACCACTTAAGAAGAGGTTGGACAAGCAGAAAGTAGAGATGGGAATCAAAGATAATGGTGACAGATTTAACAGGGAAAACATGGAGAAGCTGGTTTGGCCTGTTCCTGTGCTTTATGTCTTATACAATCACACGCAAGTTTTCCTGGTCCAACGTTTAAATTCTCTTTCTCAAAACCTTTCAATTCAGGTTCCTCTTCAAGTCTATTCCAAGGCCTTTCTCTCCAGCAAATCGACGAACCTTGGTTTTTCTTTCTATCTCCTTGTTTGCACTGGAGACACCACAATGAACAAAATAGTGAATAGGTGCAAAGATCTGCTGCTAATGAACACAACCTCAGAAAGCCTGTCTTCCAGCTCCCAGCGACCTCAGACTTACACAGTCAGATGAGAACAAAGATTGGGCAGTCATCCGTTCTCTCTCTATGGCTGAATAACTGAGATAAAGTGGAGTGGGAGGTGCTAAATGTGGCACCAAAGTTTTTTGTGGAGCTATGCAACTTCTTCCAGTTCATCTGTGAAACAGTTTAATTCTCCTCCTCTCATGTTTCTTCTTTCCTTATCAAGGTGCCTGGGGTCCTGTTGGAGTCCACGAACTATGGCTCCGCCCAGGCTACGGTTTTTCACGGATGGTGGATGCCACTCTCGGAACTCGCCAAGCGACTGGCGTATCAATGTCTTCAGGTGGGGCCTGGAAGAAGTGCACCTTCAGGGTGCAGCCCTGCGGACAACCTGATTCCTAGCCAGTGTCACCGTCTGAAGCATCGCGGGAGATCGAAACGTTGAGACGGCAGGTGGCGCGCACAGCTGTCGGAGGCCCCTGAACTCGAGCGATCCCTCCCTCTCTCTCTCTCTCGATGCTGAGCGAGAGTCTGTTCGTCAAGTCAGGGGGCTCATAGAAGCGACGCTGCTGAATATAATATCAAAACTGCGAGCTGTCGGTCTCCCCTCTTGCTGTGGCAGGAGCGATATCTGTCTCTTCCTCGCCAGCGAGATGTCTGAGATGTCGAAGTGTTGGGACGGATAGAAGTTTTTACTGGTCTCTGGGGGCTTTGCTGATGCTTGCATAGTGGTTAGTGGGAGGTTAATGCTCTTGCTGGAGCAAGTGGGAGGGGGAGGATTGACGCATCTGCTGCTGCTTGTGCGTGGGAGGCGGAGCGGGGGGCTTTGGAGTTCTAATGTTTTTCTGTCATTTGTTCTTTGGGGTATATTTTCCTCTCTGTTTTGTGGATGTTTGTGAAGAGTAAGAATTTCAGGTTGAATACATTTTCTGATATTAAATGGAACCACTGATCCACAGAATTTTGCACGTTGGTAGCCAGTCCAGCAAGGTACTGAGGAATTATTTGTTCCCCAGAATGGAAACCTGACTGACATAAGAGGAGAAACCTAAACGGACTTCATTACATCCATCACAATATTGGTTTATCAATAGTTGGGAATGGTGTTTATCCAATAATGGTTAGTAAATATTGCTGCACATTGCTATAACTTCAATAAACATGCATGTATTTGCAAGAAATAATGAACATAGACTCTAGAAACCCACTTATCAATTCTTAACAAAGTGCTTTTGTTTTCTGGCGTCAGAGGAAAAGTTCACAATCATCAATCTTCTACTGGAACGTAATGGGAGGGCCTCATCAACGTCCAGATTTGTACCCACTCATGGGCCTTAACTTAAATAAATGTACAAACACTTTTAGAGATATGCAATCTCAAATAAAATCTCAAACTACTGAGAATATGTTGAGGTTAATCAAAATGCTGATCAAAGGAGCAGATTTTATCGGAGACGCCTGGAGAGACTGAAGTATTTGGCAATGAAGTAACAGAACTTAGGCACTGGCCAAAGAGCAAATAATGTTCAGATCTGACTACCAGGCTTCCATTAGCTTCATATATTTAATTAGACCAAAAGACATAGGAGCAGCATTAGACCACTTGGGCAGACAAGTCTACTCCATCATGGCTGATTTATTGTCTCTCTCAAACTCACTCTCCTGCCTTATCCCTATAATCTTTGAAGCCCTGACCAATCAAGAACCTATCAACCTCCTCACTAAGTATACTTAATGCCTTGGTGTCCACAGGTTCACCACCATCTGGCTAATGAAATTCCTCCTCAACTCTGTTCTAAATGAATGTCCTTCTATTGTGAGGCTATGTCCTTTAGTCCTAGACTCACCCACTATAGGGAACATCCTCTTCACATCCACTCAATCCAGGCCTTTCAATATTCAATAGGTTTCAAAGTGATCCCCCAACATTCTTCTAAACTCCAAGTGATTCTCCTCATATGTTAACTCTATCATTCCTGGAATCATTCTCAGAAACCTCCTCTGGACCCAAATCCAATGCCGGCATATCTTTTCTTAGATAAGGCGCCCAAAACTGCTCACAAAACTCCAACTGGCCATCTGACAAATACCTTATAAAGCCTCAGCATCCCATCCATGCTTTTATATTCTAGTCCCCTCAAGATGAATGCCAACATTGCATTTGTCTTGCGCATTACCATCTCAACTGTAAATCAACCTTCAGGGAATCCTGCACAAGGACTACCAGGTTCTTTTGCACCTCTGAAGTTTGAATTTTCTACACATTTATAAAATAGTTTATACCCTTATTACATCTGCCCTGTGGCACCCAACTACAAATGGCTTGCTGGAAAGGTTTGTCCAGAGACGAAAGAACACAACTGTGAGTAATGTCAGCAGAACACACTGAATCAGGGGCTCACCAAATTCCCCCTTGCACATCACAATGCAGCAATTCCACAACCAACAACTCACCAGCTATGTTGTATGGGGGTTGTCCCTTGCGCTCACGTTTGGACCTCCACAAACACACTTAGTAGGTGTATGTATGCAGGACAACCAGCTGAGACACACTGAGGGCTCCTCAAACAAGGAAGTTCGATGTTTCAATCCTGGACAAGCAAGGGACTTGCGGAGGGGATCAAAGTGGGTCCTTGGAAAGATGAAGGATAGAACTGGACCACTCTCTACATGGTGGAGATTGCGTCTGATGTTGCCTGCAGATGGCACATCGATCAGTTGAAGAGAACAGAATCGACTGTGAGAGAAGAAAGGTGGCCAAAACTGTCAGAACCACTTCCTGCTGTCACAGTGTTAACTCCGACAGCCACCGCAGAGGAGGGCCCAGAAACTGAGATTGTTTCACAGCCGCAAGTCTCACCAGCCAAGCAGAGTGACCCCCTACCCACATCAGTAAAGACGTTATCCCATAAGAGGGAGAAATCATCCACAGTGATTAAATCTTTAGGCCTGAATGGGACATTTTAATTTACTATGCTGTGGATGTCTATATAGCAATTGCTTTATTTATTATTATATATATACACACATGCATACATACACACACAGATTAAGTATATATGCTGAGATGCATTATATATTGAGTTGGAATTTATTGCAGAGTAGGGAGGAGAATTCTGTATTTAATATTTCAGTAATATTTGAGCAATATTGCAAATAGTAGAAGGCAGCTGTTGATCCCAGAGGGTCATAGACTTATGCGTCTGGTGGACTGTGTCCTCTTGGGCAGGAAGATTTGAAGAACCTGCTGTTGCCCATGCAGTGGGCTCCCCCTCTCCACGTCACTGATGTAATGCAAGGGAAGGGCAAGCGCTGATACAGCTTGGCAGCAGTATCGTCGCAGAAGTTGCCAGAGTGAAGAGTTTTCCTTCTCCTAGGCGGGCTGCCGTCCAAGGCTGACGAGCCCCACCTACCCGAAGCAACTGGTTTTGAGGCACCAGTGGTCCACCTTTGCCTCTTCTCTTGTCAGCAGTAACAGTTCCACCGGGCCTAGTAGCTAAGCTACACGTGAAGGCCAAGAGTTGGACTTGTGTTGTCAGAGGCTGTTAGAGATGCATGCCATTTGGAGCATTTTATAGGTAGTGGCAGCTTAACCCCACTGCCACTCCTGGCTATGACAACCTTAGGAACCATGCTGTAAGTATATATTATTTGATTAAGCATTATTTGTTGTTTACATAATGCATTGCGAGTTACACGTAAAACTATGTGAATAGCATATGCCTTTAGGAAGCGTGTCATATGTGCGCGCCTCACTAAAGTACAACAAAACGTGCACCAGGTACTCTTGGCTTCTATGCTTTTCTTTCAAATAGTTTAATGTTTTGACATTACAAAGCACCACAGTTCCACCCTCTTGTAGTAGTCCATCTTAGAGATATAGAGCTGTCCAGCACAGAAACCGGTCCTTCAGGCCACCATCTCCATGCTGACTTACCCAGATGCTGTAACTCCATTTGCTCTTATTAGGTCAATATGCCTTACCTATTCCTTACCTATAGAAGTACCCGTCTAAATGTTTCTGAAATGTAATGATTGTACCTGATTCCACTACCTCTTCTGGCTGCATTTTCAAGATATTAACCAGTTAGTTTGAGCCTAAACAAGATATCACGAACTGTCTGTTAGAGCCATCTTTATTTCCTGAGGAGACTGGGGTCCTTTAACATCTGCCGGACGATGCTGAGGATGTTCTACGAGGCTGTGGTGGCCAGTGCTATCATGTTTGCTGTTGTGTGCTGGGGCAGCAGGCTGAGGGTAGCAGACACCAACAGAATCAACAAACTCATTCGTAAGGCCAGTGATGTTGTGGGGGTGGAACTGGACTCTCTGACGGTGGTGTCTGAAAAGAGGATGCTGTCCAAGTTGCATGCCATCTTGGACAATGACTCCCATCCACTCCATAACGTACTGGTTAGGCACAGGAGTACATTCAGCCAGAGACTCATTCCACCGAGATGTAACACTGAGCGTCATAGGAAGTCATTCCTGCCTGTGGCCATCAAACTTTACAACTCCTCCCTCGGAGTGTCAGACACCCTGAGCCAATAGGCTGGTCCTGAACTTATTTCCACTTGGCATGATTAACTTATTATTATTCAATTATTTATGGTTTTATATTGCTATATTTCTTCACTATTCTTGGTTGGTGCGGCAGTAATGAAACCAGATTTCCCCTCGGAATCAATAAAGTATGTCTGTCTGTCTGTCTAACCAGGATATCTCTGGGTGAAAAAGTTTACCCCACAGATCCCCATCAAAGTCCTTCTTCCCACCTTAATCCCCTCAGAAATGTCCACAGTAGGTGTTGTAAGAGAACAATATGCAAGGGTTTAGGGCCAGTTACAGTGAAGGAACTGTGATAGGTTTTCACTTTGGAGTGGTCTGTGACTGGGAGGGGAAGCTGCGGGTGGTGGTGATATCCTGCTCCTGCGATGTCATGCTGAAGTTAGATAAGGTGCTACTGAGTATGCGTTTGGAGTATTGTGTGCAGTTCTGGTCACCTACCTACATGAAAGATAGAAAACACGAGAGATTCTGCAGATGCTGGAAGTTCAGAGTGACAGACACAAAAAGTGCTGGAGGAACTCAAAGGGTCAGGCAGTATCTATGAAAAGAATTAAACAGTCAGCGTTTCAGGCTGAGACCCTTCCTCAGGACTGGAAAGAAAGGTGGACGAAGGTGGGAGAAGGGGAAAGAGTATGTAACACGCTGTAATGTTTCACTGCTAAGATAATGGTCTCTCTGTAGCAGCAATGTTTGTGTTATGACTGGAGATAATGGGGTTTGGAATGTGGGGCTAGTCAATGAGAGGGATGTTGTTCCTTCTTGTGAGTCTGGAAGAGATTTTTGCGATCTTTTGTTGGCGAGAGAAGAAGGAAGACACTCGGAGAGAGCTGGTAGATGACCAGACAGAGTGGACCGGGAGCGAGGGTCCGAAGGTCAGCGATGCTCGGAGGAGGTCGATGGTTGATGAATGGCCACATCAGTAAGCTCCAATGTGCACTTTTGACTTTTGCCTTAAAATGGGCCCTTTTTATTTCTTTACTAACCCTATATTCAGATTAAGATTCATAAAGTTCAGTCATTTAATTGCTTATGGTTTACTGCCTGATATTTTGCGGTTCGGATTTGTTACCCGACAACACATCACGCAGCATCCGCACAAACGAGATTTCTCAGTTTGGCCGGGGCCAGAAGTTGTCTTCCCCTCGATGAACACGTGCTGGCCAAGCCCGAGGGTCACAAATAAAAGCTGGAAGATGACAAGTGAAGCCATCAATAATGATTGCAGGAGAAACACACCAGAATAACATGGCAATTAAACCTTGCATAATGAAATGGTCTGCTTCAAAATGGCTCTGCGCTTCAGGGGAAAATGTTGCTTGCTGTTCGATCAAAATCGAGACAAGTTAAATGATACGCACAATAGTACACCCCTTCTCAGTAAGGTATGACAGGGTAAGCGCATTGCTCAACAAAATGGAACATATTGCTTGGACGAATGGAGAATGCAATTTTTTTTATTGAGTAACCTAACAGTCTGATATTTTACCAATCTAGCTACCGGTTTGTTGTTTCACCATGTTGTGACTCCAGTTATTCATTATTTATGTCAACGGTTTGAATGTAAATGGAAAAGTCTACTGATGAAAATTAATTAAAGGGTCATATTGATGCAGGTTACTGTTGCAAAGCCATCTTGATCAGTTAGGGAGATAGGCAGGGCAGCAGAAAATGGATTTCAGCTTAGCTAAATGTAATGTGATGCCTTTTGGATGTTCAACCCAGAGTAGGATTCATACAGAGAAAGGCAAGGCAATGCCAAATGTTATGGGACAGAGGGAACAAGTGCACAATTCACACAAGTAGGGTGATGAAGAAGATCAGTCAGGACATCGAATTAGGAGTAGGAATATCACGTTGCAGTTATGCTGCAGCCTTCTATATATTGGTGAGACCCGACACAGACTGGGAGACCGTTTCGCTGAACACCTACGCTCTGTCCGCCAGATAAAGCAGGATCTCCCAGTGGCCACACATTTTAATTCCATGTCCCATTCCCATTCTGATATGTCTATCCATGGTCTCCTCTACTGTCAGAATGAAGCCACACTCAGGTTGGAGGAACAACACCTTATATACCAGCTGGGTAGCCTTCAACCTGATGACATGAACATTGATTTCTCTAACTTCCATTAATGCCCCTCCTCCCTTTCTTACCCCATCCCTTATTTATTTATTTATTTATCCCCCCCCCCCTTTTTTTCTCTCTCTCTGCCCCTATCACAATCATTTGCCTGTTCTCCATCTCCCTCTGGTGCTCCCCTCCCCCTTTCTTTCTCCCGAGGCCTCCTGTCCCATGATCCTTTCCCTTTTCCAGCTCTGTATCCCTTTTGCCAATCAGCTTTCCAGCTCTTAGCTTCACCCCTCCCCCTCCTGTCTTCTCCTATCATTTCGGATTTTTCCCTCCCTATCCTACTTTCAAATCTCTTACTATCTTTTCTTTCAGTTGGTCCTGACGAAGGGTCGGCCTGAAACGTTGACTGTGCTTCTTCCTATAGATGCTGCCTGGCCTGCTGCATTTCACCAGCATTTTGTGTGTGTTGCAGTTATGTAAGTTGCTAGAGAGATCATACTTGGAGTACTAGGTACAGTTTTGTTCAATTGTTAAAGGAACAACATTAACAAGCCAGAGAGGGTGTGAGGAAGAGATTTACGTGAATGCTCCTTGGAGTAGAGCGTCTGGGTAGTAGGGAGTGGGTGGCTGCACTTGATCTTTATTCCCTGGAGTGGAGGAAGATGAGGGGTGACCTCATAGAAGTTTATAAAATTATAAAGAGTGTGGATAAGGTGGACGATCATACTTGTTTTCTAGTTGGGAAGTCCAAAACTAAAGGATACAAGATAAGAGGGGAGAGATTTAAAGGAGACCTAACAGGCAAATTCGTTACACAGAGGGAAAAGAATACCTCGAGAGAAGTGAGTAGCTGCAATTTGAGATGGATACAACTGCAAAATTTAAAAGGCATTTGAAGAGGTGCATGAAGGGAAAGGGCTTGGAGGGTTATTAGCCAAACATGGGCAATTGGGAATAGCAGGAAGAACCATAAGATCAAATATCATAAAACATAGGTGCAGAAATAGGCCATTCAGCCCATTGATTCTGCTCCACCATTCGACTATGGCTGAACACCATTCTCCTGCCTTCTCCCCATAACCTTTGACATCCTGACAAATCAAGAACCCATCATACTCTACTTTAAATATACCCAATGACTTGGTCTTTGTAGCTGTCTGTGGCAATGTTGTTGTCCGCATGGGCCAGTTGTGGGGAGGGGCCTGTTTCCATCCTGTGTTACACAATGAGTCTGTTAATGGCTTCAGCATGCCCCTCAAATGGACTCTGCATGCCTGATGCCAGAACCTGGCAGCTCTAGGTAAAGGCTTCACATTTCCTTTCATTCGCTACATGCAAAACACATTTCATTCACAACCTGAAAAATTACAGTTTGCCCCTATGTTGATATGCAAATCAAAACATTTCAGGAGATGGTCCAATGGAATCCAAAATGCATTAAAGATATTTAATGATGCCAAAAATGTGTGAGTCACTTGGCAATCTTCTCTGATAAGCATCTAAGTTTACTTTTACATCTATTCCAGCACAGTATAAGGTGAGTTCTGTCCAAGAACATTGTCACTAGACTGCTATCTATGTCAATTCACACCTGACAAGTTACATTAAAGGAAAATCAAATGGCAGATTCTCAGATGAAAACTTTGATTCAGTAGCAAGTTTCATCAAGTTTGTAATTATCATTTCCTGATTGTATTCTAAAAAGTAAACGTGATTAAACCATTAACGTGCATCACCACACTAAAGCGCACCGACAAAAAATATGAATGAAAGAACGTTTTAAGATTCCCCAGTTAATCAATGTAGCAATGCGTAGCCAGATGCTGGCTGGTAAGCTGTCACCAGCAGATGGTGCGTTACCAGGCAGGCTGCCAACGTGATGGAGCTGGGAAAAGTTTTGTATCTTGAAGCTAATTTAGGCAACATTTACAAAGGCTCCGAGAAATGCGTGAGAGAAAGAAATTTTGCAATTGTGAAACTCATGCTTCAGTAAGTGGGGGCTGGGAAAGCATTCATTGGAATGTCACGACCAGAGTAGCTGTTCTGTTAACCGGTTCACATCCCCTTTTTAAGGTAACTGATGGAGCAGTGACCTTTCTTGTCAACTCGTGCAAGTAGATCTTTATTTTCCAGCACTACTCAATGGAGAATTGAACTTTCTGAAGTGAAATGTGATGATGGCCATGTCTGGACCATTTCCCTTTATGCCAAGAAATCCTGCCATTGTTCACCTCATGAGGCTTCTGTGACAAGAGACACATCTATGGATGAACTCCCTGGGCAGCTCTCCCTAGAAGCTTTGTGGGAAATCCTGAAGGAGGCTGTGTTTGAGATGATCATCACTGAGTTCTCATGGAAGCTCATAGTCACAAGACGTCAGCAGCTGACAAGAAAAGGCTCACTTTATTCTCATTCTTTGCCTTCTGCCAGTCAGCTAATGCTCTATCCATGTTAGTATCTAGTAAGAGACACTTGTTGAGCAGCCTCAGGTGTGGCACCTTGTCAAAGGCCTTCTGAAGATCCAAGTACACAACATCCACCGATTCTCCTTTGTCTATCCGGCTTGTTATTTACTCAAAGAATTCCAACAGATTTGTCAGGCAAGATTTTCCCTTGAGGAAACCACGCCAACTACAGCCTGCTGTGTCAAGTACGTCTAAGCACCGTGAAACCATGTCATTAACAATCAACTCCAACATCTTCAGATGAACTGGCCTATAGTTTCCTTTCTTCTGCCTCTCTTGCTTCTTGAAGAGTGGATTCTTCCAGTCTTCCAGAACCATTCCAGAATCTAGTGATTACTAATGCCTCCACAATCTGTTCAGCCACCACAATCAAGAACCCTGAGGTATTCACCTTCTGGTCCAAGTGATTTATTTACCCTGGACTTTTCAGTTTCCCAAGAACCTTCTCCCTAGTAATGGCAACTTCAGACTCTTCTACCCCCAAGACTCTTGAGCTTCTAGTGTACTGCTAGTCTTCCACAGTGAAGACTGCTACAAAATACTTCCTCAGTTCATCCACCATTTCCTTGTCCCCCATTATTACCTCTCCAATATCATATTCCAGTGGTTCAATTTGCACTCTCGCCCCTCTTTTCCACTTGAATTATCTAAATAAATTTCCGGTATCCTTTTTAATATTATTGGCTAGCTCAGCTTCATATTCCATCTTTTCCTTCTTTACGACTTCTTTAGTTGCCATCTGTTGTTTTTTAAAAAGCTAGAAGTCTCACTGCACATTGTCTCTGTTTGTAATCCATCTACCCCATTGTCAGCCCTATCACTTTGGTTCCCACCCCCCGCTAAATTGGTTTTTACCCTAGCAAACCTGCCCTCAACAATATTACTCCCCCTTGGTTCAGGTGTAATCTGTCCCTTTTGTACAAGTCGTGCCTTCCCTAGAAGAGATCACAATGATCCATTAATCTGAAACCCTCCCCCCTGCACCTGTTCCTCCGCCACATATTCATCTACCAAGTCACCCTATTTTTACCCTCAGTGGCTTATGGCACAGGCAGCAATCCAGAGATTATTACCCTGGAGGTCCTGTTTTTCAGCTCTCTACCTAGGTTCCTAAAATCTCTTTTCAGGACCTCCTCACCTTTTCTTCCTATGTCATTGGTTCCAATATGTACCAAGATATCTGGCTGCTCACCATCCCCCTTTTATAGTTACGTGGACCTGATCCAAGACATCCCTGACCCTGGCACCTGGGAGGCAACATTCCCTCTGTGTGTCTCTATCATGTCCACTGAATATTATCTCTATTCCTCTCTCTATGGAACCTCCAGTCCGCACAAGAGACTCATAAACAAGATACGGATGCATGGAGTTGGAGGAAGTGTATTGGCATGGATAGTGGATTGGTTAACCAACAGAAGGCAGAGAGTTGGTATAAATGGGAGTTTCTCCCGTTGGCAGTCTGTGGTGAGTGGGGTGCCACAGGGGTCAGTGCTGGGCCCGCAGCTGTTTACCATTTACATTGATGATTTGGAAGAGGGGACTGAGTGTAGCATAGCAAAATTTGCTAATGACACTAAACTAAGTGGAAAAGCAAATTGTACAGAGGATGTGGAGAGTCGACAGATGGATATAGATAGGTTAGGTGAGTGGGCCAAGGTCTGGCAGATGGAATACAACGTTGGTAAATGTGAGATCTTCCACTTTGGAAGGAATAATAGAAGAAAAGATTATTATTTAAATGATGAAAGATTGCAGCATGCTATTGTGCAGGAGGGACTTGGGAGTGCTTCTTCATGAATTGTAAAAAGTTGGCTTGCAGGTACAACAGGTTATTAAGAAGGCACATGGAATGTTGGCCTTCATTGCGAGAGGGATTGAATTCAAGAGCAGGGAGGTCATGCTGCAACTATACAGGGTATCGGTGAGGCCGCACCTGGAGAACTGTGGGCAGTTCTGGTCTCCATACTGAGGAAAGATATACTGGCTTTGGAGGCAGTGCAGAGGAGGTTCACCAGGTTGATTCCAGAGATGAAGGGGTTAACCTGTTAGAGGAGAGGTTAAGTCACCTGGGACTGCACTTGGTGGAATTCAGAAGAATGAGAGGGGATCTTATAGAAACATACAAAATTTTGAAAGTAGGAATAAGATAGAAGTAGGAAAGTTGTTTCCATTGGTAGGTGAGACTAGAACTAGAGGACATTGCCTCAAGATTCAGGGGAGAAGATTTAGGACAGAGATGAGGAGAAACTGTTATTCCCAGAGAGCGGTGAATCTGTGGAATTCTCTGCCCAGGGAAGCAGTTGAGGCTTCCTCACCAAATATATTTAAGAAACAGTTAGATAGGTTTTTACGTAGTAGGGGAATTAAGGTTTATGGGGAAAAGGCAGGTAGATGGAGCTGAGTTTATGGACAGTTCAGCCATGATCTTATTGAATGGCGGGGCAGGCTCGATGGGCCGGATGGCCTACTCCTGCTCCTATTTCTTATGTTCTTATGTTCTTCTGAGACTCTGTTCCCTTCTGAGACATAGCACCCTGCTCAGTGCCAGAGACCTGGTGGCTCTGGTCCCCCCCACCCCACCCCCAGTAGGTTGTCCCCATCAATAGTATCCAAAGTGGTATATTTATTATTGAGGGGAACAGTCACAGGTGTACTCTGCGCTGACTGCCTAGTTCCCTTCCTTCTCCTGACAGTCACCCAGTTTCCTGCCTCCTGGAACCTAGGGGTGACCACCTACTTGTAGCTTCTATCTGTCACTACCTCCGTCTCCCGTATGAGCCAAAGGTCATCGAGCTGCAGCTCCAGTTCCTTAACACATTCTCTGTGGAGTTTCATTTCGGTGCGCCTGGTGCGGATGTGGTCATCCGAGAGGCTGGAGGTCTCCCAGAATCGCCTCATTTCACACACAGGACAAGACACTGCCCCGGAGCTATTCCCACTGCACTAACTGGGCCCTAAAAGACAAGGAATAAAAAAAATCAAGAGGAAGAAGGAACTTACCAGATACTTACCTCACCCAAGCCTGATGAGCCAAAGCTATTCCAACACTGGCCCGTTTACACAATGACCGCTCCACTGGCCCCTGCCTTATTTTTATTCACCCCTTCTAATGAATCCCATTCACTGATTATTTATGGGACTGAGTTCGAAAGCCTCAAGGTAAAGTTGCTGCTCTATGAAGCTCTGATTAGACCACAATTAGAGTATTGTGTTCCATTCTGGTCACCTCATTTTAGGAGGGATGTGGAAGCTTTAAAGAGGGTGTGGAGGAGATTTACCAAGATGCTGCCTGGATTAGAGAGCAAGTCTTATGAGGAAAGGTTGAGCAAGCTAGTGCTTTGTTCTTTGGCGAAAAGAGGTGTACAAGATTATAAGAGGCATAGATAGAGTGGGCAATCAATGCCTTTTTCAAGGGTGGAAGTGACTAATACGTGGGGACTTAATTTGAAGGTGATTGGATATAAGCTGATGACAGAGGTAAAGGTTTTTTTAACACAGAGAATGGTGGGTGTAGGGAACATGCTGGCAGAGGTGGTGGTAGAGACAGATACATTGAAGACATTTAGGAGACTCTTAGATGGTTACATGGATGAAAAGAAAATGAAGAATGGAGGAAAAGGTTAGAATGATCTTGGAGTAGGTTAAAAGGTAAATAGGCCTGTATTGTGCTGTACTGCTCCACTGTATGTTCTATGTTCGGTCTACTCCCATAAACCTTCACCTCTTTACTTATCAGGAAAACATAAAGCTTTGCAAGTAGTGGAGCAGTTGCAAGGAACTGATTGACCTCATTCTTGTCTTTATTTCTTAATGTGAAGTTGGGAAAAGAATCAGATTTTTGGCATTAAGTAATGTGTTGCCAGAAGTAATTATAGAGTGTTTTATATTGTGCACTCTCAGGACATTGCTAAATCCCCTTTAACTACTGAGGAATGTTTCAATGGCAGTGGCTGACATACTGTTGGAAATGAAGCAGCCAGTCTGAAGAAGTGAGCTCCCATAGAGGTCCAGTGTTAATATCAGAGCAGTCAAATTTAAGAGGTGGGAGCAGGAAAAGGCCTCTTGACTGTTCCACCGTTCAGTTCAGTCACATCTGATCCTTCACCTTATTCCTGCCCTATCTGTGAATCCCTTCACATCCAGAAACCTATTGCTGTCTACTCGAAAGGTGGCCAAAGACTGCAGCTTTCCAGCCCTCTTAGTCATGTATTCTAAAGATTTACTACTTTCTGTGCAAGTGGACGATCATTTAGTATTAGCATCTCCTGTTTGCCCTAATCTCAAACAATAATGAGGTGGCCTACAGAGAAGAAATCAACACCCTGGCACAGTGGTGTCAAGAAAACAACCTCTCCTTCAATGTCACAAAAACAAAGGAGCTGATAGTGGACTACAGGAGGAATGAAGACAGGCTAACCTCTATTTTAATCAATGGATCTGGAGTTGAGAGGCTAAACTGCTTTAAGTTCCTTAACATGAATATCACCAAGGATCTCCTGTGGGCTGTGTGGTGAAAAAGGCACAACAGCATCTCTTTCACCTCAGACAGTTGAAGAAGTTTGGTGTGGACTCCCAAATCCCAAGAGCTTTCTGTAGAGGCACAATTGAGAGTATCCTGACTGGCTGCATGACTGCCTGGTATGGGAACTGTATCTCCCTCAATCAGAGGACTCCGCAGAGAGGGTGTGGATAGCCCAGAGTATCTGTAGATGTGAATTTACCACGATTCAGGATGTTTACAAAGACAGGTTAGTAAAAAAGGCCCAAGGGATAATTTGGGACCCAAGTCACCCCGACCACAAACTGTTCCAGCTGCTACCATCCGAGAAACGGTACCGTAGCATAAAAGCCAGGAACAACAGGCTCTGGGGCAGCTTCTTCCACCAGGGAATCAGACTGCTTAATTCATGCTGACATAACTGTATTTCTAAGTTATATTGACTGTCCTTTTGTACATACTATTTATCACAAATTACTATAAATTGCACATTGCGCATTTAGATGGAGACGTGACTTAAAGATTTGTACTCCTCATGTACATGCAGGATGCAAGTAATAAATTCAATTCAAGTTCGATTCCTGTCTCGCCTGTAAGAATCCTGTAAAATCCCTTGAAATCACCACCTATTCTCTCCTCAGTGTCAAATTTACTATGCCAGGAACCGATCTGGTGAACTTATACAGCACTCCTCCCAATGCAAATCAAAATTTCCTTTGATAGGGAGTCTAGATGTGTATACAGTTTTCGTATGTGGTCTCATTGGGCTTTTTCATCATTGGAGTAAGATACTTTAACTCTTATACAGTGGTTCATCCTAACTGCTTGCCAAACTTGCATGTTTATTGACAGTACAAGGAAATCGGAACATCTCTCACCATTGAAAAATACTTTCCACCTTGATTGCTGATCCGGGCTGTGTAGTGCTACATGTTTCAGTGATGTTGCTTGGTGGTTAGATATTGGAAATGACAGTAGCTTCATTGCTGGAAATAATTCAGAAGAAATATAGCTCTGGTTGAGTTGAGTCTTTCTCTGATCTTGGCAATTTACTTGCAAACGTTTCGGCACCATGCAAGGAGACATCACCAGGGCGCTGGTGATTGTGGTGTGCCCTCTGAGTACTTGGCCTTTATTTACTTACCAATCAGCTGATTGGACGTCATTCTGGAAACTCAGTTGTGATGTGGGGAGGAGATCTCATCACTTACCGACTGTGTGGCATGTGTCATGGTCTGGAATTTTGCCCCCCCCCCATGAATAAGATTGAGGGCTATGTGTTTGTTTACTATTGTTTATTAAATTAAAAATTGTGTATCTTTGCAGGAGTGGTGTAATAATTCCTCCAAAAGATAGCAGACAGGTCACATGGGTCTTGAAGACACAACTTTCTGCCAGACGGGAGATAACTTTCCACTGAGAACTACCTAACTCATAATAAGTTTCACAGGAATACTGATGTCCTCTCTTTCCTTCCTTCATTGCTAGAACTGGTAAAATGGGTACCTGCCCTCCCATTGTCTCCTTGTTTTTCATGTTACAGTTGTAATCCGGTGTAGTTTGGAAAATCTCTTTTCCTGTTTATTTCCTATTTGAGAATATCAGCTGTATTGTTTGAATCGAGCAAGGCACTCAATTGGGGCCAAGTTTACTCATCACTGCCCCAAAGTTTCTGGCGAAAGCTGTGGAAATGTGTCAAGCTCGTTTGCTGCTGGAGTCAACAACGTGTCTGTGGATCAATGGATTAGTGAAGAATGTGTTGTGGAAGTTGAAGAGGACACTTGCCCAATGCAAAGCAACAGAACAGCTATTGCAGCGGGATTGCCAGGACATGAGATTTCAGAATCCAATTTATTGCTTTACATTGTAACAGACTTTTATGAGATGTTGGAAGCTGAGAAAGTCAAAAATGCACAATCACGTTAATTTGCTAAATCTCCTGCGATGCTGCTCATGACAAGTTAGAGGATGCCATATTGTAAGAAGTGGCTAACTAAACTGAGCCACACAGAAGTTGTAACTGGGAAATATAGAAGTCTTTATTCACACAGAAAACCTTCAGGAGAGAGTCTAAGAGTGACAAAGAGAATCTTACTCCCCTAACACAGTGCTTTATGCTTTTTTTAAGAGAAGGATAACAATAATTGATTGATTACAGTCTCAATAGTCATATTCACCCACCTAACTTTAACATAGACAATAGACAATAGGTGCAGGAATAGGCCATTCGGCCCTTTGAGCCAACACCGCCATTCAATGTGATCATGGCTGATCATCCACAATCAGTACCCCGATCCTGCCCTCTCCCCATGTCCCTTGACTCCACTATCTTTAAGAGCTCTATCTAACTCTTTCTTGAAAGCATCCAGAGAATTGGCCTCCACTGCCTTCTGAGGCAGCGCATTCCATAGATCCACAATTCTCTGGGTGAAAAAGCTTTTCCTCAACTCCGTTCTAAATGGCCTAATCATTATTCTAAAACTGTGGCCTCTGGTTCTGGACTCCCCCTACATCGGGAACATTTTTCCTGCCTCGAGTGTGTCGAATCCCTTAAATCTTGAATATAAGTAACTTTGCAGAATTACACATTTATAATGGTAGAACATCCCATCTAGCAGAATCCCTTTGTATATTCAATATTGGTGTCTGTTCCAAAAGCTTGTGAGCACAAACTACAGGTACCTCTTTTGTTACTGTATTGAGGAATGGCCTCATGAGTTTGCAACTAGCCAGAATGGTAAGTAATGAAGTAGATCTTTCATCATCTGTGTAAGGATACAGCTTTAATTATGTGCTAATGCAGAAGTTGGTCATTTAATACCGTACCTAATCTCTTTCTGAAGCTTTCCATGACCATCAAATTAACATGAATCATCATCATCATATGTGCCATGTCGTATGAAAGGTGTGATCATGGTGAACATGAATACTCTTGGTAAATTTTCCTTCAGAAGCGGTTCGCCACTGTCTTCTTCTGAGCAGAGTCTTTTCAAGATGGGTGACCCCAGCCATTATCAATACTGTTCAGAGATTGTCCGCCTGGCGTCGGTGGTCGCATAACCAGGACTTGTGATGTGCACCAGCTGCTCATACGACCAATTCACCATCTGCTCCTATGGATTCTCATGACTGATTGGCAGGAGAGCAGGTGCTACACCTTGCCCAAGGGTGATCTACAGGCTAGCACCACACACCTGCTTTGGTAGAGATGTAAGGTGCTCCCAGTAACCTGAATACAAAGCAACAAAACAACCTGAAACCTCAGTGTGGTTTGGGTAGCATGGTTCATTTTGAAGCCAATACTTCTGAAATGACAAATTACTATTGTCAATATCAGCGAATGTTTAATAAGCAAACACAAAAGATTGTGCAGATGCCGGAAATCCGGAGCAATGCACTCAAAATATGTTCTGATGTCGACTGTTTATTTCTCTCCGTAGATGCTACCCGGCCTGCTGAGTTCCTCCAGCGTTTTGTGGGTGTTGCTTTAGGGGTACTATCTTAAGGAAGCTTAATCCTTTAACTACAAACAGGGTCACTCCTGTTTTAAAGAGCTTACTTCAGAAAATCTTCAGTACATGGTCACTAACATTAACAAAAGTAACGATGTTTTTATCAAGTTATATGCTGTTGTGTATTTAATATTTCAGTAACTTCTGGTATGGGTGGGGGGGGGGCTACTGCACAGGACTGAAAGAAGCTGCAGAGGGTTGTAAATTTAGTCAGCTCCATCTTGGGCACTAGCCTACAAAGTAGCCAGGACATCTTTAGGGAGCGGTGTCTCAGAAAGGCAGTGTCCGTTATTAAGGACCTCCAGCACTCAGGGCATGACCTTTTCTCGCTTTTGCCCTTGGGTGGGAGATACAAAAGTCTGAAAGCACGCACTCAGCGATTCAGGAACAGCTTCTTCCCCTCTGCCATCCGATTCCTAAATGGCCATTGAGCCCTTGGACACTACCTCACTTTTTTAATATATAGTATTTTTGTTTTTTTGCACAATTTTTAATCTATTCAATTATTTTTCTTTTCTGTATTATGTATTGCATTTAACTGCTGCTGCGAAGCTAACAAATTTCACGACACATGCTGGTGATAATAAACCTGATTCTGACATTTGAGTAATAATCTAAGTATATTGTTTGAGTAAGCATTCTTTATTTGTTTAGATAATTGTTATGGGTTGTCTGTAAAGATATATGAATTGGACACACCGTGGCACTATCATGTGATAAGTGCGTGAACCTTGCTTTATTCTTCTTCTCCTTCGGCTCTCCATCGATTTCGATGTTGACTGCGCTGGGAGTTTAGTCTCTGCGGGCACGTTTATGGGCCACAAGACCAGCACTGGATTGGCACTGTCTCCCACATCGGTTGCATCCAGAAAGTCTACTCCGACACGCCTTACACAGTAATAAGACAGACGGTGTTGTGCCCCCACTATACAGTCTTGCTGGCCTTCCAGATCTGATGCTAAGTGGTACACAGGAGTGTAACAGACTTAGCGGATAAGGAAGCTGCCCCACAGTGACAACTAACCAGTCTAGTGATGCCATCCGTTGACCAGCACTCCGGTTCCTCCGCATGCCGCCAAGGTGGCTGTACCATCGACCCTTTTGGATTCATCAGCCACAGACACTATCAGGCACCCTGCTGCCAGCATCAGCCTTTGCCTGAAGAGGCATAACCAACAAAGCAACAAAGGCACGCTTACCTCCTTGACTTAGACAGCCACGATCCTGCTACTAGATCTGGTCTAGTAGTATACCGATGGAACATCACCTTCACGGCTAGATTAGACCTGCCAGAGGACGGATCGCCACCGTACTTCGCTGATGTTTGGCCAGTGTCACTCCTACAAAAAGTCCTACTTTAAAGTGAAAATGAACTTAGACTCGCATTCCCGGCTCCCTTGTTTTCCTTTCAATTAGTTTCTTTATGCTTTGGAGTTTCAAAACATAACAGATGGTTCTTAACAAGAAATGCTCTGATAAAGCTTATGTCTCCTTTTCTATCAATGTTAATGTGAGACATTGTACAGAGCAGCAAGAGAAATATAGACAATGACAGCAAATTTTACTTTAACAAGTGGCTTAACATAACGCCGGTGGAATTCACTGGATGTAATGCAATTACATTGAAACACCTCTTCACTGTTCATTATTGAAGTTAGCACTGTCAGATGAGCTGAGGTAACAACCTTTGACATTTCAGATAACACACAATAAGACTGAAATGCACTCTGGGTGAAAAAATATCTTCCTCATAGCAAACCTTTTTACTTCTCATCCCATGCCTCCACCTTGCAGAGTTGGATGCCTCTGTAATGGGAGGAAGCTCATCAATAACCATTCAATCTCTGCCGATCAGTGTTGACCTCAGAAATCTTACATAATGCATAATTTGCATTCTCTCTCCCCTTTACTCAGTTCTATCTTTCCCACATTTGCTTCTTTCTAATTTCATTGAAGAATTAATTGCAAGCCTAACTTATTGTAGACTATATAGCATAGTTATAGTCCTGATGCAGGGATCCGAGCCAAAATATCAAGAGTTCATTTGCTCCCGCAGATGCTAATTGACTTACTGAGTCCCTCCAGCAAATCGTTAGTGCCTCTAGCACTAATGTTGTTCTCTAATCATGTTCCACTTGTTTATCTTCACCTCTGAACACCAATTTTCAGTTTCCATTCTGGAGCAAAGGTGGAAATTGAAAAGCATCCTGAAGGTGAGTTTTCAGAGGGAAGAAACTTGCAAAGGTTGCATTTTAACTTTTTGTTGTTATTGATACATCCAGATCAATGGTGAAAATGTTTCTGTGGCTGAAAAGCATGTTAGGGTTTTCCGAGTTTGTCTCTATGAGGGATTGGGTGAAGGTATTTGTCTTTGGTTGGATGTACAACATACACAGTCTGGTAGTATGTACATGTTGGCATTTAGTTGCAAAATGTCATTTTGTAAGTTCAATGGAACTGAAGGTTTCCCTGACCCCTCATTCGTTAATCACTCAATCGCTTCACAAACACCAATTGCTCTCCTCTTTCTCTGATCAGGCCAGCAAGTGTTCTCAGTGGAAGAAACATTCTTAACGCCACTAAAACTAGCTCCACAACTGGTCATAATCTCTAACTTTAACCCTGGACCTTGATTGGTCCAATTTCAGCTGGCTCTCTCCCCCTCATCACCCAGCCACTCCACATCCCATCCCAGTTCCAGCCTTCATCCTGACAGACAGATATTGTCCACGAGGAAGTCCGCCCCTCCTACAAATGACCAGGTGCTGTGTCTCACTGTGGCCGATGTGAAAAGAACCCTGTGTGGGGTCAACCCACGGAAGGCTGCTGGACCAGACAACATCCCTGGTAGAGTGCTCAGAGGATGTGCAGACCAGCTAGCAGATGTTGTCACTGACATCTTCAACATCTCCCTGAGCAGCGCCACCATTCCAACGTGCTTCAAGGCCACCACCATCATCCCCGAGCTGAAGAAGTCTTCAGTGTCCTGCCCAAATGACTACCGTCCCGTTGCACTTACATCCATCATCATGAAGTGTTTCGAGAGGCTCGTCATGAGGTATATGAAGACCCTGCTGCCCCCTTCACTGGACCCCCTGCAGTTTGCGTACCGTCCCAACTGCTCAACAGATGACACCATTGCCACCACCCTCCACTTGGCCCTAACCCACCTGGACGAAAAAGACACATACGTTCGAATGTTGTTCATAGACTTCAGTTCAGCATTCAACACAATCATCCCTCAGAAACTGATTGGAAACCTGAGCCTACTGGGCCTGAACACCTCCCTCTGCAACTGGATCCTAGATTTCCTGACGGGGAGACCTCAGTCAGTCCGGATCGGGAGCAGCATCTCCAACATCAGCACACAGGGGCTCCCCAGGGCTGTGTGCTCAGTCCACTGCTGTTCACTCTGCTGACCCACGACTGTGCTGCAACACTCAGCTCAAACCACATAATCAAGTGGTGGGTCTCATCAGCAAGAACGACGAGTCAGCTTACAGAGAGGAGGTGCAGCGGCTAATGGACTGGTGCAGAGCCGACAACCTGTCTCTGAATGTGAACAAATGTTGACTTCAGGAGGGCACGGAGTGACCACTCCCCACTGAACATCGACGGCTCCTTGGTAGAGATTGTTAAGAGCAAGAAATTTCTTGGTGTTCACCTGGTGGAGAATCTCACCTGGTCCCTCATTTCTTTGCTCCATAGCAAAGAAAGCCCAGCAGCGTCTCTACTTACTGCAAAGGCTGAGGAAAGTCCATCTCCCACCTCCCCCCCCCCCCATCCTCATCACATTCTACAGGGGTTGTACAGAGAGCATCCTGAGCAGCTGCATCACTGCCTGGTTCGGAAATTGCATCATCTCGGATCGCAAGACCCTGCAGTGGATAGTGAGGTCAGCTAGATCATCGGGGTCTCTCTTCCCACCATCACGGACATTTACACTACATGCTGCATCCGCAAAGCATTATGAAGGACCCCACGCACCCCTCATATAAACTCCTCTCCCTCCTGCCATCTGGGAAAAGGCACCAAAGCACTACTCTCACTACCAGACTGTGTAACAGTTTCTTCCCCCAAGCTATCAGACTCCTCAATACCCAGAGCCTGGACTGACACCTTGCCCTATTGTCCTGTTTATTATTTATTGAAATGCCTGCACTGTTTTGTGCACTTTATGCAGTCCTGGGTAGATCTGTAGTCTAGTGTAGTTTTTTTTTTCCCCTGTGTTGTTTTTTTACATAGTTCAGTCTAGTTTTTGTACTGTCTCATGTAACACCATGGTCCTGAGAAGACGTTGTCTCATTTTTACTGCGTACTGTACCAGCAGTTAATGGTCGAAATGACAATAAAAGTGACTTAATTTGACTTGACTCGAATGCACATAATGCCCATTCATTCAGCACAAGACTTGAGTTCTTCTGAAATCTGTAGCGATGACCTACAGCTGAAATGTTTGTAGGTGTGGTTCCCATTGCTTTCCATTGCATCCTTTCTGGTGCTTAGAAAGAAAATCAAAATATCCTTCTGAATATTACGGCATTACCACTTTAAAAGAAAGATGGCAAATAACTGAGGCCTTCCATTGTGCATCTTATACAGTATACCTACAGGAACCAACCCTGAAAATGCGTCTAAAATCAGTGAAAATACTAACATGGTTAAACTGTGTTTGCAAAACTGATCTGAGGGATTCAATCTGAAGGATCTGAATATTCAAGCTGCAAAATATTTCAACTATTTTCTTTCATATGATTAAAGTTATATCTTTGCCTTCCAAGTTAAAATAGAATTTGACATTTCCATTCCTTAAACACTGAATATTCCACTTGATGTATTCGGAGTATTTTATATGTAAACATATCGTGAGTGGAGAAAATCAAAACCAAAAGGTGCTGGAAATCTGAAGTAACGAAGAAATGTAAATGCCAGAAACTCCCAGCAGGCGAAACAGCATCTGTGGAGCGAGAAATAGTTTACACTTTGTCTAAAACCTGTCACAAAGGGTCTCAAACCCACAACATTAACACTCTCTCACCTGCCATGTGCTTCCAGCATTTTTAGTTTTTTTAGTTGTGAGTGATATCCTTTAATGGAGATTTAATCTCAGCAAAGTAGATTACGAATTTGAGGATGTACATAACATTTGCTGTACATCTTTCACAAAGGTTATTCCCTCCTACAGAGAGGTTAATTTGATAGATTTTTTTTAGATCAATTTGAAAATAAGAAAAAGTGGAACAGGATTAGGTTGTTCACTTCAACTTCTGGGACAAATATATTTGTCTCTTAATTTACAAGAGGTAAAGCCCTACCATCTCTCCAATTTACTAATCTTGGGGCTTTGGCTCTTCAGGGTCCAGGATCACATCCTGAAGGTCCACTGATTGCAAGCAGCTTCTGAGAAACAATTTTAACAGTGAACAGAAGAAAGGTGATACTAGACTCAAGAACACCGTGTTTCAACACTTTAGTGATTACTTTTAAAACTGGCTTTTGAAGCCTGGAATTGAAAAACAGGCAACAGCAGCCAAATAGCAAGGAAGTATAGTGTTCTGAAGCACATATTGTCGAATGTTGACCAAAATTGTGAACAATATTTTTCTGTTTTTTTATTATAATTTATTTGCAGTTCAATCAAATTCTTCAATGGAAATGATAACTCACATTTAAAGCTATCAGTGATATATTTAGGCATTGTTTAAGAGAAATACCTCATTCAGGACACATCCTGTCCTTTGAAAAACAAAACTATTAAAACCTCAACTGACTTCACTGAGTCTTCTTGGAACATTTTATAACATGATTGATGATTTCACACTAAAGCCATAAACCTTTAAGAAAACAATATTGTTTTAAGTGTGACCCAAGTCTTTTACATCAGGAAACTTTAATACTTTGAATTGGCTATTGGCTTCATCAAAGACTTTGGTCAAAAAATGTATTAATAAATACTTCTATTGTGATTCAGATTATCTTTCCAGATTAATTCAACTCATTATTAAATATTTCTGTGTCCTCATAGCAATGAACTCCTTATGAAAGAGGGGTTTATTGCCAATGCAAACATTTTAATTGCTGAAAACCTTTATCTTTAATAAATGAAGTTGCAAAGTCCTTTAACGAATGCTACTGCAAACCCTCTGCCAAAATCCATGCCACTGGTAGGATGAGCTCATTTTGGAAATAGTTATTTCTTTAATCTTTTTGACACTAATCCAATTTCATGTTTATTAACGTGCAAATCTTAGAGTTCCAGGCTTTTGTTCCTGCCAGCAGTGCTGCATTTCCAGGGACAACAAACAGTCTGCATGGGGATCTCAGCAGGTCAAGCATTATCTGTGGCAGGACATGAATTGTCTAAGGTTTAGTTTGAAATTCTTCATCAGGACTATGTACTGAAACCCTGATGCAGGGTTTTGACCCAAAACATCATCATTTCTATTCCTCCCACTGATATTTGCTAGATCCACTGAGATCCCCAGTAGATGGCTTGGTGCTCTGGAAATGCAGCACGTCAT
This sequence comes from Hypanus sabinus, assembly GCF_030144855.1. Classification (NCBI taxonomy): domain Eukaryota; kingdom Metazoa; phylum Chordata; class Chondrichthyes; order Myliobatiformes; family Dasyatidae; genus Hypanus; species Hypanus sabinus. The sequence continues at coordinate 59,764,995 of NC_082723.1, read as the reverse complement.
TGAGTCTGTCCTGTGCACCTCCATCACTGTGTGCTTTGGAGCCGCCACCAAGCAGGATAGAACCAGACTACAGCGCACAGTGAGGACTGCCGAGCGCATCATTGGAGCCTCCCTGTCCTCTATTGTGGACCTGTACTCTTCCAGGTTGAAGAAGAGGGCGGGGAACATCATAAAGGACTCCTTCCATCCTGCGCACGGACTGTTTGAACTGCTTCCGTCTGGTAGACGCTTCAGATCCCTCCAGACTAAGACTAATAGGCACTGGAGAAGTTTTTTCCCTACTGCAGTCACTTTGCTGAACAGTTAACTGCCGGTTAACTGTCGGCTAACTATTACTTGGATTGCACTACTTGTATGTATAATCCATATTTTCATTTATATTTATCATTATTATTGTTATGAGCAGAGAGACAACATCTGCCGGAAGTAAATTCCTTGTATGTGCACAGGTACTTGGCGATTAAAGTCTGATTCTGATTCTGATTCTGATTCCAGCATTTGCATGCTCCAGACTATCGACATTTCTCTCCCTGAACTCATCATTCTCCATGTCCTTCTCCTAGGTGAATACAGAGAAGAATATCTACGTTCCTTGTCTCCACAATCCCTTACCCACACTTTCCCTAACCATCTTCTTTCTACTTGCCAAAACGACTTAGTATTCGTCTTATCTTTCCTGTTCAGAACATTACACCAAGTCCCTTTTCGCTCTTAATTTAATTCCTAAATATTCTCCTTAATCCTTTATATTCCTCAAGGGAATCTTTTGATGGAAGTTGCCTGTTCTTGTAAAATGCTTCCTTGGTTTTTTCCTGATCAAACCTTCAATAATCTTAGTCATCCAAGGCTCCTAATCTTGACCCTAACCATGAACTCTTGCTAACACTCATTTATGTCTGTCCATCTTCCAAAAGAAGCATGAAACAGTCGGTGGAATTTTGTGCTCCAGGTGGTGTTTATCTGTAACAACAGCCTTGAGCTTCAAGTCCCCTTCAAGCAGAAGTCTGAAGGGAAATTATCCCTGCCTTTTATCTGCAGAGGACAACTTCCTCTGTTTAGAATTACACTTAAGACATTAAGTAGAGATTCAGTCGGAGATTTCTGAACTGCTATTTTAATTACTTGTTTTCACTCACTGGTCATTTGGAAGTTTTGTTTTCCATTGATGTTTGGATCGTTCCTCTGCAGAATGATTTGAAACAGAGTGATATGTTACTCTCTGAGAAGGAACCTCAGTGTCCCAAACTTTAAGTGCTAGCTTTCACCTGGCATTAATTTTCTTAAAAGATTATTTTCCCAAATAAAATTGAAACATTCACAGTAAGATGAAACAGATGTTTAATAAAAAGTAAAGTCTTGATGGTGGGTTTACTTAATTCACTGCAAACATAATTAAATTGTTTGTTCAATATGTATTAAGTGACACATTGGTTTACATTTTGATGCCATCTGTGATTTGAATGCATTCCATACAGTCTTCTGGACTGAGATGGCAACTGCTTTTCTCACACACCAGGGCAGTTACTGGATGAAAATGGAAAGTCCCTGTGCAGCAGACAACTCCCATCTATAACACTTAACAGAAGTGGAGATAGGGCTGCCCTACCTGTCGTGTTCCCAGCTAAGGTGACTGTCAGATCTCTTTACTGCACATATCTGAGATTCAAAAGCAATAATTATTAAGATTAATTAATCCATTGATATTATAAAATAGGTGTTGGTTGGCATCCGTCTGTCATGAAGGACAATGAGTGATGATGATCATCACAAGCTTGGGCGGAAGGTTCGGAGATCCTGAGGTGCCCAGTCATCACGATCCCCCTCTCGGCCTCATCAGTGCAGTCCAAAGGAAAGCTTACAAAGCAATACATTTGACAGTAGCTTGGCTACAGGAGCTGCCGGAAGGGGCTCCACTCTGGATTTGCTGTCTGGGTTTACTCCCGTAGCCTTTGTCTCTCCAAAGACCATCCACAAGGCAGTGGGGTTATGAACCCATTGATGAGGATCTAATTCATGAGCACCAGGGCGTGTCCACACACCGGTGGGTCTGCATGCTACGTGTGCAGGGGCCAGACCTCCTTCCTGTCCTCTGCAGTTCAGCCTGAGTCTGAAAGCAGTTCAGTCTCCGAGATGCAACCATCTACTAACACTCTCTGCCTTCTCTCACGAATCCAGTTTACTACCTCATCCTGAGTGCCAAGTGAATGAAACTTCTTGCCCAACCTCACATGTAGAACCTTACTAAAGTCCATGTAGACATCACCCATTGCCTTTCCTTCATCAACTTGCCTGGCAATTTCTTTGAAAACCTCTATAAGGTTGGTTAGGCAAGAACTACCATGCACAAGGTCACATTGTCTATCCTTAATTAGGCCCTGTCTAGCCAAATAGTTATATATCTGGTCCCTTAGAATATCTGGTCCCTTCCAATATTTTGCCCACTACAGATGTCAGGCTCACCAGCCTATAATTGCCCAGCTTATTCTTAGAGCCTTTTTTAAACAAAGGAACAACTTTAGCTGTCCTCCAATCCCCCGGTGCCTCATCTGTGGCATTTTAAATGACTCTGCTAGGGCCTCTGCATTTTCTGCATATTATTCCCACAAGGTCTGAGGGAACATCATGTCAGGCCCTGGGGATTTATCCACTCTAATTTACCTCAAGACAGTAAGCACCTCCTCCACTGTACTCCATGATCTCACTGCTGTTTCGCCTCAGTTCTATAGACTCCATGTCATCTCATGGTTAAATACAAAAACCCATTTAAGATCTCCCCCTCCTCTTTCCGCCATGCATAGATGACCGCATTGATCATCAAAAGGACCAATTTCATCCCTTGCTATGCATTTGCTCTTTATATATCTGTAAAAGCTCTTGGGATTCCCCTTCACCTTGCCTGCTGGAACAATCCTTGCTTTATTTATGCCTCTTGATTACCGCTCTTCAGTGCTCTTTTGCATTTCTAATGCTCCTCGTACCTCATCTGTTCCTTGGTTCCTCTAACATCTCCTTCTTCTTCTTAGCAGGGTCTCAATACCTCTCAAAAACTAAAGTTCTCTAAACCTGTTACCCTCTCCTTTTATTCTGACAGGAACAAACAAACTCAGTACTCTCATAATTTCACTTTTGACAGCCTCCCCTTACCGCGCACACCTTTGCCACAAAACAACCTACCCCAATCCACACCTGCCAGATCCTTCCTGATTGCATCAAAACTGCCCTCCAGGTTAGAATCGCAGCCCATGGACCAGACCTAACCTCCATTATTATCTTGAAACTAATGGGATTATGATCCAAAGCATCCCCCTACACACACTTCTGGCACCTACTCTGTCTTGATCCCTAATAGGAGATCCAGTATTGCACTCTCTAGTTGGGACCTCTGTATATTGATGAGGGAAAGTTGACAGACCCTATCCCACATAGCTCTTTTACTGTATGGGAGTCTCAATCAATATGTGGAAAGTGTGATATTTTTCCTGACTAGTAATGCCATCCCTCCTCCTTTAATCTCTTCCGTTCTATCATGTCTAAAACGGAATCCTGGAGCATTGAGCTGCTAATCCTGTTCCCCTGCAATCAAGTCTCACTAATATCCACAATGTCATAATTTCACGTGCCGATCTAAGCTCATCTGCCTTACCTATAATACTCTTTGTATTGACACAATTCAGAACAGTATTCCCACTGTGCTCGATCTTTCAATACTTGTCTTTGTACGTAACAACATCTTTCCTCACAATCAATCCCCCTATATATTCCTGACCTCTGGTTCCCATCCCCGGCAACTCTAGTTTAGACCACCACCCAGAGCAACATCGGCAAATCTTCCTGCAAGGAGATATTAGTTCCCCTCCAGTCCAGCTATATCTACCATTAGCATACTGGTCCCTGAACAGGGTTATGCTGCCATTGAGAGTAGCCTGCCTGACCTGGTAACATGCTGGCTGAGCTTCACCTTGAAGAACACAGTAGCCAAACCCCAAGAAAGTCCTTTGACGCTTCAGAAAGACATTAAAGATTCTGCAGATACTTGAGCAGCACTCAGAAAGTGCTGGAGGAACTCAGCTGACAGGCAGCATACATGGAGGGAAATACTTCTGTTGCTTAATTTCCAGTCACGAAGAAGGGTCTCAACATGAAACATCAGCTGTTTGTTTCCCTCCAAAGCCGCTGCCTGTCCTGCTGAGTTCCTCCAGCATTTTGTATGTTTTACCTAAAGCTTCACAATTGTCTCTGATGTTCATAAAGGCCTTGAAGTATTTTATAACTACTGAAAATTAATCATGCTCTCATTGTAAAAAAAATTAAAATCATTACAAAAATGAATAATCCACCAAAAGTGTAAAGTTTTCAATTAATTCGGTCAGGTCGAAGCATATAAATTCCATCTAACTTACCTCTCACACCTCCTTCCCTCTCCTTTGAAATTAAGGAATTTGTGGAAGCTGTACCAGGTTCTGTCAATTGCAGGCTAAGCTAACAGTTCATGGCGCAAAGAAAAAGACAGCAACAAGTATGTCTCCCCCAAACGTACTGATGTTGTGCTGGGAAGAGCTTGTAGTTGCGACACAGAATTGGAATTTCTCAGAAAATCCTTATTCAATAAGTCCAATGCTTTTTATCTGGTTTTCAAACACACATCAGAGTCAAAGATAATTGGTGGTATGTAATTACTATATCCCCATCAGCAATTATACTCCAGGCTTGTGAATTATCCTCAATTAATCAATTTCACATAATTCAAGTTATAAAATATTTAGGTGGAAGTCATAGAACATAGAACATAGAACAGTACAATGCAGAACAACGTTGTTCCGAACCAGCTGAAAAGCAAATCAAAAAACCCAAACACTAATCCCTCCCACCTACACCATGTCCATATGCCTCCATCTTCTTTACATCCATGTGCCTGTCCGAATGTCTCTTAAAAGCCTCTAATGTACTTGTCTCCACCACCATGTCAGGCAGCACATTCCGGGCATCCACCACTCTCTGAGTAAAAAACTTACACCTTACATCCCCCACCTCCTGTCACTTTCAATACATGCCTTCTGGTATTAGGCCAGTGGTTCCCAAACTTTTTTTGGCCATGCCACACCTAATCACCTCTAAAATCCTGATGCCCCCTGTGGTGATATATAATTCTTATTATTCAAAAAGTGAACTCCTGTTCACCTGGAGGAAGCCTAAAAGACCATTAACTTGGTTTTAACAAGCTTCCAAAGAACATGGCATTCATGAAGGAGAAAAATAAAAGAACCAAAGGACTGTTAACGTTCTGAGGAAGAAATTACTAAGAAATTGTAAAAAAAAAGAACATTAAGTGATATTAAAATAATAATAATAAATAAAACAATGCCGATTCGTTTCTACAGCATACAAAGACAGATACACCGTTTAAAAGAGATGACGCAATGTACACACCTTCACACCACCAAGAAACGAAAGCTACTGCAAAAAGCAGCATTGGCGCCACCTCGTACGAGTTTCTTACGCGTTTGGACTTGTTCATTCGTTCCTTCCTACATCAGTCAATTCATTAATTTAATTATGAAAGCCATTTGATGGTTGTAATGATGGTGATACACTATATATACAGCACATACACAATTACACATGTACATACACACAAGTATTTTTATGTATACATACTGTATATACACATATGTATTAACTCGCACACACACATACTCACACAGACTTACTAGAAAAAATTCATTGTTGATAACTCATTCTCGAATTGCCCCCCTTAAAAATCAAATTACCCCCCTGTGGGGCATACGTCCCACGTTGGGAACCATTGTATTAGGCACTTCGACCCTGGGAAACAGATACTCCCTCTCTACTCTATCTATGCCTCCCATAATCTTGTAAACCTCTATCAGATCTCCCCTCAGCCTCCGGTGCTCCAGAGAAAGCAACCCAAGTTTGTCCAACCTCTCATGGTAGCACGCGCCCTCTAAACCAGGCAGCATCCCACTAAACCTCTTCTGCACCCTTTCCAAAGTCTCAATATCATTCGTACAGTGGGGCGGCCAGAACTGTATGCAATACTCCAGATGTGGCCTAACCAGAGTTTCATAAAGTCGCAACATAACCTCCTGACTTTTGAACTCAGTGCTTTAACTAATAAAAGCAAACATTCCATAAGCATTCCATTAACCACCTTATTGACCTGTGTAGCCACTTTTAAGGAGCTATGTACGTCGATCCTAAGATCTCTCTGCTCAGCAACACTGTTAAGGACCTTGTCTCCTTGCATTTTCCCTACTGAGGGGCAACACCTCACATTTATCTGGATTAAACTACATCTGCCATTTCTCAGCCTATATCTGCAACTGATCTGTATTGAGCTGAATCCTTTGCCAGTCTTCTACACTATCCACAATTCTATCAATCTTGGGATCATCCACAAACTTTCTAACCTATCCATTTACATTTTCATCCAGGTCATTTATATACTTCACAAACAGCAGAGGACCCAACACAGATCCCTGAGGAACGCCACTAATTACAGACCTCCAGCTCAAATAAGTCCCTTCAACCACAACCCTCTGGCTTCTATGCGCAAGCCAGTTTTGAATCCAAACAGCCAATTTGCTGTGGACCCCATGCATCTTAATCTTCAGGATTCGCCTCCGATAAGGGACTTTGTTAAATGTCTTACTAAAATCCATGTAGACAACATCCATTGCCCTACTCTCATCTATCTCTGTCATCATATTGTCAAGTTGATAAAGCATGACCTGCCACGCACAAAGCCTTGCTAATTAGACCATGGGTTTCCAAATGCTCGTATATCCTATGCCTAAGAATTTTCTCCAGTAACCTTCCTACAATGGACATGAGGCTCACCAGTCTATATTTCCCAAGATATTCCCTTGTTCTCTTCTTACATAGAAGCCGCTCGCTAGTCCTCCGGGACCTCACCTGTGAATAGAGAGGATATGAAGATACTGGTCCAGAGCCTGGCAATCATGTCTCTAGCATCTTTCAATTACCTGGGATAAATCCCATCAGGCCTTGAGGACTTACCCACCTTAATACTCATTAGGAGGCCCACACATCTCCAACTCTTGAAGTATGTATAGAATGCCTTGGGATTTGCCTTAATTCTTCTTGCCAAGTACTTTCCATGGCTCCTTCTGGCTTCCTAATTCGCTTCTTTCATTTTTTAATCTGACTTCTTTATTTTCCCCATGTGCTTCTTTGTTCCTGACTTCCAAAGGTTTACAGACTTTTCCTTTTCGTTCTTGACTAAATTCATCATCTCTCTGGAAATCCAAGCTTCTCTTATCTTTCCATCCCTGTCCTTCCTTCTAACAGGAACAAACCTTCCCTGTACTTCTTTATAAATGTTAAAATAATTAATTTGAACAACAGAAGGACAAGTCCTGATGAAGGCTGCACGTTACAGCTGCTTGCAATAGAAGTGAACTTGGTTTTACCAAGGACCTTTAAGATAAAGTTGATGAGCCACACTGTACTCATCTTTCTAAAAGTGATAAATGAGTCATTGCATTTTACAAGGATTATGGAATAGACTCTCATCAAACCTCATCCCAAGTATCATAGAGGTTATGAGAAGCATTACTTTTCAGTTACGTTGAAATAGCAGAGACAGCTGTACACAGGGAAATATTTAGTTTACAGGGCCGTTGATAAAGGTTTTAGATAATGCATGAACACTGGTTAAACTCCAACCTACTGTTGTCGGAATCTAGTTATGTAAAGATTCATAAGCTTTGAATTACTCCGTTGCTTAATTTAAACAAGAAGTCTCAGTTGGAGATCGGAGATAGACAGATTCCAAACAAATCCAGAAAACCAAAACCAAAAGAATTTGAAATAGTAGACAACGCAATTCAGTATCCTTCTTTGTGGGAAAATGATCACTTTCCTCTTCATCTGCTTGCCTGGCAGCACAACACTCAGTCACGGTTTGTATCATTCTGGCTAATTAGCCTGCCATTCCATCCTGCCTTGGGTCAATCATGAAAAGGATGCTTTTATCCCGTATGATGCAATTGGGTGTAGCTATTCCCTCAGAAGCACCTGAAATTCCTGAGAGGACCTTGCCACTGTCTTTCCGACTGTATTCCAATGCTGGTCTTCCAACAACGTCCAACGGTGAAGCATCAACCACTTGCTAGTTGCTAACAGTTACCCTGCCAATATCAGGTGTTGCACCTACACTTCTTTAGGCTAGGCACAATCAGCGATGTCACTCATTTCACTTCCCACTATTCAGGACACTTACAGAGACAGGTGTGTAAAAAGGGCCTGAAGGATCACTGGGGACCTGAGTCACCCCAACCACAAACTGTTCCAGCTGCTACCATCGGGGAAACGGTACTGAGCATTAAAGCCAGGACCAACAGGCTTCTTCCACCAGGCTATCAGACTGATCAATTCACACTGATACAATTTTATTTCTACGCTATATTGACTGCCCTGTTGTACATAACATTTATTATAAGTTACCATAAATTGCACATACAGTATAGACGAAGACATAGCAAAATGGTTTTCATATATATGAAGGATGTAAGTAATATAGTCAATCCAAGTCAATTCAATTCAATTCCTTTTAATGAAGAAGACTGAATTCCTGGAGATGCCTTAGGATTGGTAATTTATAGCTTTTCAATTAAATTTTTAAATTTAATTTGTGAAGTTGATTTTTTAATGGTTTTAATATGTGTATTAATTATTTCTTTATTTTTTCCCCCTAGTGTGATTCATTTTTAATAGTTTGTCAACGTTGGTCATAGCTTGCATATTCACAGTTTTGGGCGCTGGGCCTGTGCTGGATATTCACTGTCAAGGGCCAGGAGACCTTTTCATCAAGCTCAGCCTTCTGAGATAGCAGCTGTCACTTCTAGAGATCAAAGAGCTGTTTTGAGTAAATAAAACTTCCAACCAATAATATTTGTTCAGCCTCTTGTCATAAATCCTGATTTGATGGGGACGGACGTGTGAAGCACAGAGGAACATCTGGTGAAACTTTTGAAATGCCTGTTTCGCTGCCGCTGCTACTGTGCAATCGGAAAAATCTCCGGGAGGAAGTCCCCAAATCCTTGGCGGCCGGTGCCAGGGTCGAAACGCTCGGCAGTGATGGTGCTCAGTGCTCAGTGTCGGAGGGCTGGTTGGAGGCTCGAAGTTTTCGGACGGACTCGGAGTTGGCAGTGGTCGGAACTCCCAAAGTGCTGTATCGGCAAGCTGCGGCGCTGGAGGTTCATGGCAGGAAGAGTTTCTCTTCCTTCTACCGTCTGCGTGAGATGATGGGCTGTCAGGACATTGAGACTTTCTTTTAAACCGTGCCACGGACTGCTCTTTATCAGATTACGGTATTGCTTTGCACTGTTGAAACTTTGTGTTATAATTATGTGGTCTTTGTCAGTTAGTCTTTTATTAATTATGGTATTGTCTGCACTGTTGAAACTATATGTTAACTATAACTATATGTAACTGTGTGGTTTTGTGTAGGTCTTGTAGCTTTAGTTTTGTCTGACAGGTTTGTAGTTCCTTTCCGGGGAACGTGCTAAGACGGTAGCGCGATATTGATATGCAGCAGCCTCTCCGGACTCTGGATTGGGGAGTACCAAACGTAATATGGTTTTTCTTGTGTGATCTGTTTTGTGCTTTTTCGTGATATCATTCCAGAGAACATTGTCTCATTTTAAACTGCATTGTATTTGTGGTTATAAATGACAATAACCTGAATCTGAATCTGAAATGGGAGCCATCCTTCAGTTCTTAATAGAAGTGGCAATTTATAATTGGTCTCAAGTTAAAAGGACAATGTTGCAAACAAACAGCTCTGTCTATAGAGTATAGACTGCTGGCCCACAGCACAGGGCTGACTGCCAGAGAGATGCGGCATGAGACAATTGGCTTGTATCTATCCAGGCATCACTAAGTAAGTTATTGGTTCAAAGAGGTTTGCAGACCAGCATAATACTATCATTTAGCACATCAAATAGTTTATCGATCAATAGTTGTAAGGTTTGTGTACTCAGAGAGTCAGACTTAACAGCATTAATTTTGGATATTTGGGATCTCTGTCCCCAAAAGCTTTTAGACCATTAGTGTGAAAAAAAATCACATGCATGTGAAGTCACCAAGTGGTAAAAAAAAACAGCATAAATATTAGAGAGCAGTCATTTAGGAATAGTCAAGGAATAGCAAGAAGAATGACAGAAAGATGGGGGGACTAGAAACCATTTCACTGTTTCTGATTTCAGCAATGGCAACTTGTTCGTCTGCTACTTGTTGGTGGGAACTTTTTAACTTACAGGAATTGTACCCATGTTTTGAAAATCCTTTGTACTTTAGAAATTGTTTGTAATAGGGAAATCTTTAATAAGATAGAAAACCTCTGTGAGTTTTAAATGTGCTTTAAGAATTTTGTCTGTATTTAAATGTGCATCAGTAAAAATAAATAAAATGTTTTCAAAATTCTTTGTTATCTGGCATTATCTCATCCTTGGTATTGGGGGGGGGGGTGGAGTGGGGGATCCACTGCTCAAATTGTGGGTATTGGCAGCTAAACTCCCAATGGGGTATAAACAGGAAAGTGGTCTAGCCTTTGAAGAGTACATGGATACAGTATACCCTCCCTTAAGATAGGGCTTAAGATCTTTGATTGAGTTTGGAACTTCACGGACAGCAAACCCAATACCATCACAGGCTGCAAAGCCCTTCAAAGCATTTTGGAGGATTTTGGGTTGGGAAGGGAGGAGTGCGAGGTTAATGGCCTTTCAGATCGAGAACTGTAATCTAGCAGCAAGAACAGATAGGTAAGCTTCTGGTAAGACGGCAGTGCATTCGATCACAGTGGGGGTCAGTCAAAGTACTGCAGGCCTACTCCATCAGTGAGTTGCTTGTTGGTGGAGAAACTGAGGGAGCTGGATGTGGCGCGGGCCGTGGTGCTGCCTGCATCAAGGGTGTCAGTGTGTGAAAGCGGTGTGCAGTCTAACAGCGAGTGATCGCCTTAATTACTTTTCTTGTGATCACAAGACCCTGTTGAACTTTGCTAATGTGGAATGCAACAAGTTCGATTCTCTGAGTGAAGGGAAAGGGTGGACATCAGGGAAATCGCATGGGAGAGGACCAGGCCTCAAGCTGCAGTGTTCCTTGTTTACAGCCGCCCAGGAGAGAGGCACTGGAGTCATTACACTCCACGGGAGGCAGTGGCCAAGCTGGAGTCAGTGCTGCCCTCCAGTGTTCGCTTGGCAGAAGACAATCCATACTGTTTTCGACTGCAGATTTCTGCATCATTCATGTCTCAAGAGTTATGGACTATGATTTTTTTCTGTGCATGTAATTTACTGATATCTTAGACTGTATGTGCTTGCTACCTCATATGAGCTAAAAAATGCTTACGGATAAAGAGGTGCAAACTGGGAACCAACGGTGCTGGGATACAAGCCAAGGCCCAGTCAAGCCTGGCTGGGTTGCCTGGGCAAGGCTGGCTAATGTTGAAAGACCCAAAATGCCTGATGACCCCAGGTTACATCATTGATGACGTGTCCCAGCAGTACTAAAATGTATGTGCCTGCTGTCTTCTAAGTGCTTTGTCCTGTGTATGCCTGTCGGTACTGTGTTTTGCACCTTGGCCCCAGAGTAGCATTATTTTCTTTGGCTGAGTTCATGGGGATTCATGTCTGGTTGAATGACAATTAAACTTGAACGAAGGGAGTCATGTGTGTGGTGAGTATGAATGGCCGAGTGAAAAGGGCTGGACAAGACAGTTCCTTGGACTGTGTATCGTGGCAGAAGTTCATCATCAATGTACAATAATGAACTCTATCCTTTGGACTAAAGCAGACTTGAAATTTAGCATTCTTCATGTCACTGGGACTGACATTAATGGCAACCCAGTTGACTGCTGGATTGGGTATCTAAAGGGTCATTGAAAGTCCATATTTTCTTCTTCACTGAGTTCGAAAAGAAAGTACAAACGCTTAATGTGCTTGAAAGGAATGTGCTACTCACAAAATAGCATACATTTCCATTTTTTTAAATCCTCTTCCAGACAGCGAGCATCTGGCTCTCTTAGTTTGTCATTCAAAGGCACTCTCACCACTGCACATTCTACTACTGTATGTCATTAGACCAAAAGCTTAACTGGAAGATCCACTTAAATATCATGGCTACAAGAGGATTTCGGGGATTGATCACCATATCCTGCTCCCCTTCCCCTTAAACCCCAATACCTTTTCCCAGTCACAGAGTACAAGTCGGGAATGTGGTGGGACTTAATCAGCTTCCTGGATGAGTACAGCTCCTCCTCCAATAATGCAAAGCTCTGCAGCGTCCAGAAGGAAGGAGTCTAGATGGAAGATACACCTCCCATCTCCTCCATCCAAATGTCTGTACTGCGTATCATTTACACAATGCACCGCAACAACATTCCATGAGTTATCAACAACATCTCCCAAACTTGCAACCTTTACAGCTCCGGAGTTCAAAAGCAGAAATATGAGCCCATCACTGCCGGCTGGTTCACCGCCAGGCCACGATGTAGCCCTGATTTGGTAACTGATCACTTTGTCTTCTTCATCCTTCGATCTAACTCTTGTATCACACTTTCCAAGAGCACCGTGACAGCTCCTTACACACATCCTGAAGGGCATTTGGAGACTGGCAAGAGACATTAGCCTTGCCAGCAGCATCATTACCCAAGTATTGATAAACAGTAGTATTTCCTTGTAGCTGAGTTAGACTGGGAAAAGCGACAGCAGTGCTAGTCAAACAATACTAACCTGAATATCAACAAATTCAACATTAGCAAAAACAAAATGAGGAGCAGCATTTATAAACTGGGAACATTTTGTTTCTAATTCTTCTATAAATGGGCATGTTAATGATTATTAATAACAGCCAGATATTACTATATAAATTACCTAACAATGTAAACATGACTGTATTTTTGGTATATGGTTTGAAATGAGGATGGCAGTCATATGCAGTAAATATGTTGGTTTTCTTGCAAGATTAATATAGTTGAACCTGGCAATTGGATCCACTTTCGGTTGCTTGCCCAGAGACCCATCAAGAGTTGTATTTGAGGAATCCAAATGCTTCCGAAACACTTCTGGATTTTTATCTCCAATTCTCCCATCTGGAATTCCATCCCATGCATTCATCATTCCTCGTGGATGAATGTCCAGTCACGTTAATTATTACTGTCATCTAAAAACACACCTTTGACTCATATTACATACATATATGTGTGTGTGTGTGTGTGTGTGTGTGTGTGTGTGTATATATATTTGGTTTCAGGTAGTTTAGTAACTCCACTCTTCTGATCTTCATGATGTTCCTGCAACAATCTGAGATATCCGTCTTTTATTTAGGCTGCAGGTTGTTACGTTTTGTAACTCCAAAGCATAAAATTAATTGAAAGAAATATGCAGAGCCAGGAGATTCAGGTCTACTTCACTTTTTACTTTAAGCGAGATGCCAGCATATGACGCGGATGTGTAATGTCATATGCCATTCACATACTTCTCACATATAATTCACAGGGTATTATGTAAACAGCAAAGAATTCTTATATTTAAAATATTTTTCAAATATTACTGAAATATTAAACACACAGCATTGTTTACAAGATTGTCGACTTTATATATGATGTGAAATGCAGCTGTTCCCAATCAACGCAAATTTAAATAATGGGAGTAGTTATTCTTTGCTACTTGTTTAAGTTCATTTAATGATTTGAATAGCTTTTTGAGGACTTGACAAAGACATTGGCAAAATAGTTACCCCAATCAGACTCACTGCTTAGACAGTCAATGGGAGACGGAGCCTCACTCGCTCTGAGTGCAGTGACAACTGGCTCTAAAGCACCCTCCATTCTGATCGCAGCCATGAGGAACATTCAAAATCTGGAGGAACTCAGAAGGTCCGGATGAAGGGTCTCAGCCTGAAACAATGACTCTTTATCCATCCCCAGGGATTCTGCCTGACCTATTGTGTTCCTCCAGAGTATTGCGTGCATTGCTCCACATTTCCAGCATCCGCAGAATCCCTCGTGTTCTCAACCATGCAGCGTCATTATGACCAGGATCTCTGCAGGTAAACACAGGAGCTTGCCACTTCAGGACACAGACACTTATAACTCTCACCTGCAGACTTATTTTTGGTTCAATAAATAAAAAATGTCAAAATTGAGTTTATTGTTAAGAATGTGTAGTTCATGTTCAAGTTTAATTGTCATTCACCCATTTACATGAATACAATGAAATGAAACAGTGTTCCTCTGGGGCCAAGGTACAAAATTCAGAACCATAGTCACACACAGCACACAGCACGGGTAGCCCAGACTGTATAATTATGCTAGCAGAAGAGCAAAAAAAAATTTAAAAATAATATTATATCCAAGTCCCTGAGAGTCAAGGTCTGTAGGTTGATGATACATAGCTGTTGCCCTGGATCTACTTTTCTGCAAGAAGCTGTTCCTCAAATCACTCAGTGCAGCCACAGTCAAACGCAATTCAGCTTGCCTCCCAGCAAGTGAACACTAGAGGGCAGCACTGACTGGAGTGTGCACAGGTGCAATGAAAAACTTATTCGCAGCAGCCCCCTTCTCAACTCCCAGTACACTCATGCCTGCATGGACAGACTCTACTCGAACTCTCTCAGCCACGATAGTTTAGCGGTTAACGCAACCCTATTACAGCCTGGGGTATCTGAGTTTGGAGTTCACATCTGACATCACCTATAAGGAGTCTGTACGTCCTCCCCTTGGAATGTATGGGTTTTCTCCAGGTGCTCGGGATTCCTCCCACTGTCTGATCAGTAGGTTAATTGGTCATTATAAATTGTCCTGTGATTAGGCTAGGGTTAAATTGGGTGATGCTGGGTGGCTCAGCTCGAAGGGCCAGTAGGATCTATTCCACGCTGTATCTCAATAAATAAATAGGTTTACAGTTGATACCACTGTAAGTGGGCTGTATCTAAAAATAACGATGAGTCTTAGTACAAGGAGCTTATTTAGAGTGATTAGCATAATAGTGTCATAAAACAACATCAATGTCAAAAGAGCTGGTCATTCAGAAGGGGGAGGGGGCTCCTGTCTACAGAAACAACCTTGAGGCCAACAAGTTTGAGAGTTTCAAGTCCCTACATGTGAACCTGAATAAATAGTCTTCCCTAGACCAGCCATTTTGACATCACGGCTAAGAGGACTCGCCAAAGGCTCAATTTCCTCAGCAGGCCATAGAAATTTGGCATGTCCTGTCAACCTTTACCAGTTTTTATCAATGCACCAAGGAAAGATTCTATCTGTACACATAATGACATTGAGTGGCAGCCACCCTGCATGTGAAGGCAAGAAAATTCAAAGATCAAAGTAAATTTATTATACCTATATGCATTTATGTATGCATTATACAACCTTGTGATTCATTTCCCTACAGGCAGCCACAAAACAAGGAAACCCAATAGAACCCATTAAAAAAAGACCATTAAACACCCAAAGAATAAAAGTAAGCATATTTTAGCATTCAGAACTGAAGTTCACAAGAATGAGTCCGCAGCCATGAAGTCAGACATCACTGCAGCCAATTCAGGAGCCTATTAGTTGCAGGCCACAGCCTCAGTTCAGCACAGAGATGAGTAACCTTGCAGAGGAACTAGCTGAACAAGCTCATTTGATGCCTCCGGTATGAACACCCTGACCTTTTCAATCTGGCCTGGCGCTTAAATCATTCAAACTTTATGTTGATACTCGCTCTCAGACCTAGCCCCTGCCACTTTGATTCACTCTCAGGCCTGGAACCACGCCATCTTGGTTCAGCCTATAACCTACCTTATATGGAGTAACTTAAGCCAAGAGATTTTGCAAATGCAGGAAATCCACAGCAACATATACAAAATTCTGGAGGAACTCAGCAGGTCAGGTAGGATCCATGGAAATGAATAAGCAGACGATGTTTCAGGCTGATATCCTTCAACAGGACTGGAAAGGGAGAGAGAAAAAGCCAGAATAAGGTGAAGAGAGAGGAATGAGTACAAGCTGGAAGGGGATAGGTGGAAAAGATAAAGTGTTGAAGAAGAAAGAATCTGATAGGAGAGAAGAGTAGACCATGGGACAAAGGGAAGGAGGAAGGGTCACATGGGGAGGTGATAGGCAAGTGAGAAGAGCAGAGGTAAGAGGGAACCTGAGTGGAGAATGAAAAAAGAGGGAAAGAGGAGGGAGTAAAATTACCAAAAGTTTTAGAAATTGATGTTCATGCCATCAGGTTGGAGGCAATCCAGATGGACTATAAGCTGTTTCTTCCCCAACCTGAGCGTGGTCCCATTGTGGCAGTAGAGGAGGCCATGGAACAACTTGTCAGAAAGGAAATGGAGTTTGGAATTACAACAGTTGGCCACTGGCAAATGCTGGGAATGGGGACTGGAATTACAACGGTTAGCCACTGGGATATCCTGCTTGTTGCAGGTGGAGCAAATGTACTTATCAAAGGTGTTCCCAATGTAGACGAGGCTGCATCAGGGGCACTGGATACAGTAGATGATCCCAAGAGATTTGCAGGTGACATGTTGCCTTACCTTGAAGGACTGTTTAGGGAGGTGAATGGAGGTGAATGGGCAGGTGTGGCACTTCTTCTGCCTGTAGGGGTAAATGCCAGGAGGGAGATCAGTGGGGAGGGATGAATGATCAAGGGAATCCTTTGAAGGTGGCAGAAGTTGCAGAGGAATGGTGTGCTGTTTGTGTTCATGGGGTGGCATGTAAGGACAAGAGGAACTCAGTCCCTGTTAAGGCAGCAGAAAGCCGGGGTGAGGGCAGGTGTCTGGCAAATGGAGGAATTCATACAAAACACACACTAGTCCGGGGTGCTCTAGGGTTCGAACCTGAGCTCTCAATTTTGTTCTGAATGTTGTCATTTGCTTCAATTGTTTACATGATTTATGTTTTTTTTCCATTTTCTTGCACTTGGCTGTTGTTCTTATATTTACATTTTTAGTTTTTCTTTAATTGGGTTCTTTCAGGTTTCTTGCTTTGTGGCTGTACCTGTAAGCAAACAAAATCTCAAGGTTGTATAATTTATACATTTTTTGATAATAAATGTATTTTGAGCCCTGAATCCTTGAGTATTTAAAATGCTCGAGGAACTCTGTAGGTCAGGCAGCACCTATGGAGGTAAATAAACAGTCAAAATTTGAACTGAGAACCTTCATCAGGACTGGCAAGAAAAGAGGCAGAAGACAGGTGTGCAGACACATGTTTTGAAGTTCTTGGGTTCTGGGAAATATTTACAAATTGTACTTGAAAGTTCAACAAGAGAAGAACATAGACTCCTTCCCAGCACGCTGCAACCAGCAATAAGGATAGTCAAAACAATCAACTACAGAACATAGGGCGGTTTGAAAGTATTCTCAGTTAAGCAGATGGTGTTTCAATAGGTTTGGCAGCTTGATACTGAACTTTATTGTCAGGAAAGGAGATGGAGGCAAACACTTGGTGATTGGTGAGGAAACTGCTGTCAGTGTAAATCACAATAGTTCTCGTGGAACTGTGTCACTAGTTCTGGGAAAAGACAAACAAGTAAGGTGATTTCCAGGTGTTTTGTCTCGTTCAGTGCCAGGATCCCTGTCCAACTTTCAATATTGAGAGTTCACTTTGTTTAACATGGCTTTAAAAAAATTAACGGCTTCATTGACATTTCAACACATACACATGCCCTATGTCAGAATCAAAATCAGAATTAGGCTTATTATCACCAGCATGTGTCGTGAAATTAACTTAGCAGCAGCAGTTCAATGCGATACATAATATAAAAGAAGAAGAAAAAACAAGAATAAGAATAAATAAGTAAATCAATTACAGTACACGTATATTGAATAGATTAAGAATCATGCAAAAACCAGAAATAATACACATTTAAAAAATGAGGTAGTGCTCATGGGTTCAATGCTCATTTAGGAATCGGAGGGCAGAGGGAAAGAAGCTGTTCCTGAATCGCTGAGTGTGTGCCTTCAGGCTTCTGTATCTCCTACCTGATGGTAACAGTGAGAAAAGGGCATGCCCTGGGTGCTGGAGGTCCTTAATAATGGAAGCTGCCTTTCTGAGACACCGCTCCTTGAAGATGTCCTGGGTACTTGGTAGGCTGGTGCCCAAGATGGAGGTAAGTTTACAACCCTTTCCAGCTTATTTCGGCCCTGTGCAGTAGTTCCCCCCCCCCCCCCACCATACCAGACAGTGATGCAGCCTGCAGCCTGTCAGAATGCTCTCTATGGTACATATATAACCATATAACAATTACAGCATGGAAACAGGCCATCTCTGCCCTTCTAGCCCGTGCCAAATGCTTACTCTCACCTAGTCCCGCTGTCCCACACTCAGCCCATAACCCTCCATTCCTTTCCTGTCCATATACCGATCTAATTTTACTTTAAACGACAATACCGAACCTGCCTCTACCACTTCTACTGGAAGCTCGTTCCACACAGCTACTACTCTCTGAGTAAAGAAATTCCCCCTCGTGTTACCCTTAAACTTTTGTCCCCTAACTCTAAACTCATGTCTTCTTGTTTGAATCTCCCCTACTCTCAATGGAAAAAGCCTACCCTATATAGAAGTTTTTGAGTGTATTTGTTGACATACTAAATCTGTTCAAACTCCTAATGAAGTGTAGTTGCTGTCTTGCCTTCTTTATAGCTGCATCAATATGTTGGGACCAGGTTAGGTCCTCAGAGATCTTGACACCCAGGAGCCTGAAGCTGCTATATCTGGTGTCCATGGACATGTGGTTATCTTAAATTGGTCATTCAGACATAAATTTTTTACACCTTTGTCCTATGTGCCCAGATGGATTTCTAACCAATGTAGACATTTCCTACAGCTACACAACCAAAGTTTTACTGCATCTTGCAGTCCTCATTAGGGGATCAGAGGTGGAGAGGGCCAGTAGCTTTAAGTTCCTCATTGTTATCTTACCTGGGAGTCTGTGCTGGGACCACCATGCAAGTGCCATCACGTGGAGGAATTTAAGGTGGAGGGTTTAAGGGTCGGCACAACATTGTGGGCCGAATGGCCTGTACTGTGCTGTGTTGTTCTCTGTTCAAAGAAGGCACCACAGTGTCTTTATTTTCTTAGAGGTTTATGTAGATACACAATGTCATCTAAAGCTTTGACAAACTTCTATAGAAGCACTGTCGGAGTGCATCCCAACCGGTTGCATCATGGCCTGGTAATGGAAACGACTAGAGAAAGCGGTGGATACAGCTCGGTTCATCACAGGCAAAGCCCTCTCCACCACTGAGCACATTCACATGGGGCACCGTCACAAAACAGCAGCATCTATCATCAAAGACCCAACACCGAGGCCATGTCGACTTCCTGGTGCTGCTGTTGGGTAGGAGGTACAGAAGCCTTAGGTCTCACACCACCAGAATCAGGACCTGCCACGGACAACATGACTCAGCACAACTCTGAACTGATTCTACGACCTACAGACTCACTTCCAAAGATCCATCTTCTCAATATTATATTTTTGTATTTGCACGATCTGTCTTCTTAGTTTGTCAGCGTTTGTTAATGTATAGTCTTTTTTTGTAAATTCTATTTTCCTGTAAATGCCTACAAGAGATTGAATCCCAAGGTGGCATATGGTAAAATATATGTACTTAGGTAATAAATTTACTTTGAACTTGGCCTTATCCATAGGTGATTAGGCTCTCGACGCAGAGCAAGGTTCTGTTATTTATAAGAAGAGATTACAGAGATTGGCTTTATTTGTCTAACACTTAACCAACAGGCTGGTATACATCTAGGGGAAAAGGAGATCCAGCCACACACCAATCCCACCTCCCGTACACGCAGGTGCTGTGAGAATCGAGTTAATGCCTCGCGCCCGCCCACAGTATCAAACACACAACAAATACCGTTATGAAATACACTTTAAAGAGTTTACTAAAATTAAAAGAGTATTAGGCAATACAATATATATGCAAGGGAAAAAAACAAAAAGGCGCCAACTTATCAAAGTTCAGTCAGTTTAGTGCACATCATTGGAGCTCAAACATCGAACCATTCGACCCCTCGTCGCTTGCCTCCGACCTCCACGTCTTCGCACCTGGGACCACCCCCGGTGGTCAACCAAGCAGTGCAGCGCACGTCCACCTTCCTCGGCGTCTTCCTCCCGGCTCCCTACCAAAAGACCGCAAAAAACCCCTCCCCCAAGTTCCCAGCCTCACAAGACAAAATAACATTCCCCATTGGTTAACAAATGAACACAATTACCATATCAGCAAGTATAAAGCAAAACGACTGCAAGAGAAACACTTAGCAGACAAAGAAGCATTCCTACTCTTAACAAACCAAAAAACCCATTTTGAGTCACATACACAGGACATTGTACATTTGTTACACATATATCAAAACATACAGTGAAATGTGTCCTTTGCATCAGCGACCAACACAGTTCGAGGATGTGCTGGAGGCAGCCTGCAAGTACTTTCATGCCTCTAGTGCCAACAGAGCATGCCCACAACTTACTAACACACTCACTGTACTTTCAGAATGTGGGAGGAAAGCAGGGCACCCAGAGGAAGCCCATGTGGTCATGGGGAGAACGTACAAACTCCTTATAGACAGCAGTGCAATTTGAAGCTCGATCACTGGCACTGTGATACATTATGCTAACTGCCACATATGCTGTTCATAAGAAAGATATCAAATACCGAATAAATTTCTGTGGTGCAATTGAGTAGAATGTCTTATTGACCCACTAAAGGTAATATGAGGAAAATCGACAGATTAAAAAACAAATAGAAAGCCCACAATACAAGAGGTTGCATAACTCTTTTTGGAAGCAACGATTTTTTGCTTCTACTTCTTGAAACATTATAAAACATATATTCTCCGTTCTTTTCCCAGTCTCCAAATTTGTGTCTAGAGTATATTACAAGATGTAAGATCAGGAAAGTGTCTCAGTATTGAGAAAAGGATTACTTCAGCCTAATGAGCTTTTCATATGCTGTCTGCTCTACACTTTGAAATAATTAAAATAAAAATGAACTATTTTAAGGTTGCTTCAAGGACATACTTTTATTAGAAGTTGCTAAGTATTGCGACCTTGCATATTAAATGGAATACATCTGGTTTGCATTATCGCTCCTGGCTGCAGAATTCTGAGGGTGTACCACAGAGCAGCCTATTTAGAATGTCTTTTCTTTCAGTAGTTACTGGTCCCGGAAAGTTTAGTGAATCAACAGGATTGTAAAAACCTACAGAAAATAGTAATGCAGTTTGTCATATATTAAAATCAAGTTTTAGTGTTGTTACCTACACATAATAGGCTTAAACATCTGTGTGGCAGGCAGGTCCATTTTGTGAATACTTGTTTGCGGTACAAAATAGCCCATTGCTGGGAAATAATTTCACTTTACAGTACAAACCACGAGCAGTGATCTTGAATGACCAAACTTACTTCTTTCAAACCTGGAGAATGCATTTACCCTGAACATCTAGGACGAGAGGGGCTGGAGAATAAATAAATGTGTGCAAATGTACCAGCACTTTCCAACCTTTATGTGAGACTGCAAAAGAACCCCCCCCCCGCCCACAGAATGCTGGAGGAACTCAGCAGGTCAGGCAGCATCAATGGAAATGAATAAACAATTGGTGGAGGAGCTTATAGGCTCAGGCAGTAACTGTCTGCACCCCCATCCATCCTTTTTCTCTTTTGCCTTCGCTTTTGATCCACCTGGCCCCCATCACCCATTCTCTTTCCTTCCCCACTCTCTCCATCTGCCCATTGCCTGCACACTACTCCCATTATTTCCTATTCACCGCCACTCCCCTCTGCACACACCCCCCCCCCACAGCTCCCTCCCTTTATTCTGTGCTCCACCTTCCTCTCCTCAGATTCCATCATCTTCAGCCCTTTGTCTTCCATTTCCCAGCTTTTGCCACTATTCTCAACACTACCACTCAGCCTTCCTCAATCCACCTATCACATCCTTCCCCAATCCACCTATCACCTCCTTCCCCAATCCACCTATCACCTCCTTCCTCAATCCACCTATCACCTCCTTCACCAATCCACCTATCACCTCCTTCCTCAATCCACCTATCACCACCTTCCCCAATCCGCCTATCACCACCTTCACCAATCCACCTATCACCTCCTTCCCCAATCCACCTATCACCACCTTCCCCAATCCACCTATCACCTCCTTCACCATCCACCTTTCACCTCCTTCACCATCCACCTATCACCACCTTCCCCAATCCACCTATCACCTCCTTCACCAATCCACCTATCACCACCTTCCTCAATCCACCTATCACCTCCTTTACCAATCCACCTATCACCTCCTTCACCAATCCACCTATCACCTCCTTCACCAATCCACCTATCACCTCCTTCACCAATCCACCTATCACCTCCTTCACCAATCCACCTATCACCTCCTTCCCCAATCCAACTATCACCTCATTCACCAATCCACCTATCACCTCCTTCACCAATCCACCTATCACCATCTTCCCCAATCCACCTATCACTTCCTTCACCAATCCACCTATCACCACCTTCACCAATCCACCTATCACCTCCTTCCCCAATCCACCTATCACCTCCTTCACCAATCCACCTATCACCTCCTTCACCAATCCACCTATCACCTCCTTCCCCAATCCACCTATCACCACCTTCCCCAATCCACCTATCACCTCCTTCACCAATCCACCTATCACCTCCTTCACCAATCCACCTATCACCTCCTTCCTCAATCCACCTATCACCTCCTTCCTCAATCCACCTATCACCTCCTTCACCAATCCACCTATCACCTCCTTCCCCAATCCAACTATCACCTCCTTCACCAATCCACCTATCACCTCCTTCCCCAATCCACCTATCACCACCTTCCCCAATCCACCTATCACCTCCTTCACCAATCCACCTATCACCTCCTTCACCAATCCACCTATCACCTCCTTCCTCAATCCACCTATCACCTCCTTCACCAATCCACCTATCACCTCCTTCCCCAATCCACCTATCACCACCTTCCCCACTCCACCTATCACCTCCTTCACCAATCCACCTATCACCTCCTTCACCAATCCACCTATCACCTCCTTCCTCAATCCACCTATCACCTCCTTCCTCAATCCACCTATCACCTCCTTCACCAATCCACCTATCACCTCCTTCCCCAATCCAACTATCACCTCCTTCACCAATCCACCTATCACCTCCTTCCCCAATCCACCTATCACCTCCTTCACCAATCCACCTATCACCTCCTTCCCCAATCCAACTATCACCTCCTTCACCAATCCACCTATCACCACCTTCCTCAATCCACCTATCACCACCTTCACCAATCCACCTATCACCTCCTTCCCCAATCCACCTATCACCTCCTTCCCCAATCCACATATCACCACCTTCCTCAATCCACCTATCACCTCCTTCACCAATCCACCTATCACCTCCTTCCTCAATCCACCTATCACCACCTTCCCCAATCTGCCTATCACCACCTTCACCAATCCACCTTTCACCTCCTTCACCAATCCACCTATCACCACCTTCCCCAATCCACCTATCACCTCCTTCACCATCCACCTTTCACCTCCTTCACCAATCCACCTATCACCACCTTCCCCAGTCCACATATCACCTCCTTCCTCAATCCACCTATCACCACCTTCACCAATCCACCTTTCACCTCCTTCACCTGGATCCACCTATCACCACATAGCTCTCACTCCACCCCTTTCCCCACCTTTTTGTAGTAGCTATCTCCTCTCTGTCTTTCAACCCAGATGAAGAGTTTTAACCAGACATGTCAACTGTTCATTTCTCTTCATGGATGCTGCCTAACCTGCTAAGTTCCTCTACTGTTTTTTTTGTGTTGCTTTATCCATTAATAATTTGTTCTGGTATAAAATGAGGAAGGCAGCTGATGTTGTGGTTAGTCTGTAGACCGAGGATTTGCTACAACGGTCATTCAGTCTAACCTCTCGTGATGATGTAACTGATCCTCCGTTTTAAAGACTTCCTCCCCTGAGACCGTGATCCGCTGAGCTGGGAGACTGGAGCTCCCACAGCACTGTAACAGAGATCCATCAAGATGGTGTCAATGGGCTGTCTGCGAGGTGGGTGTTGGATGGATTGGGAGGCCCATTGTGGCAAGACCTCTGTTAGGGACCAGCAGCAGCTGCTCTGTCAACACTGGGACTTCCTAAGGATGCATGCTTAGCTCACTGCTCCACTCTCTCTACACCCATGATGGTGTGGCTAGGCACAGCTCAAACACAATCTATAAATCCGTCAGGGGCTCAGCTCTCACTGGTGTGATATCAGATAGCAATGTGGAAGCATACAGGAGTGAGATAGATCAGCTGGCTGAGTGATGTTCGAACAACAGCCTCGCACTAAACAGCAGCAGCACCAAGGAACTGACAGTGGACTTCAGGAAGAGGACGTTAGGAGAACACACACCAGTCTTCACTGAGGGGTCAGCAGTGAAAATGGTGGACAGCTTCAAGTTCCTGTAACTCCACTGTACAGCTGCCTCAGATTTCATGACAACCTGCTGAGTTCCTCCAGCATTTTGTGTGTGTTGCTCAAGACTTCCAGCATCTGCAGAGTCACTTGTCCTCCATGTTTCCTGACATGCGTCAATGATGAAAAACCTGGCTCTGATTCTGTTTCCGGTGTGCTGACTCCAGAAGTGATTGCTGGTCACTGAAGGGTCTTGGTGTGGGGGACAACTGTGAAGTCAAGCAAGGAAAGGGGGAGATGCCACCTTAAATCCCGTCCAACTGGTTTTAGAGTAGATGTTCTGTCAGTCGGAACATAGAAATTAGAAGAGTACAGCACAGGAACTGTCCCTTCAGTCCACAACATTGTGACAAACTTAATTAAACTAGTAATTAAGTGTCTAACTACACTAATCTACACATGGTCCATATCTCTCCATTATCTGCACATTCGTATGCCTATCGAAGAGCCTCTTGAGTACCCCTGTTATATTTTCTTCCCCTGGCAGTGCATTCTTAGCACACACCACTGCTGAGACTGGACTGCCAACACAGATGCCCTGTGCAGGAAAGCACAGAGTCGACTGTACTTCCTCAGAAGGCTGGCGTCATTCAATGTTTGTAGTGTTAGATGCTGAAGATGTTCTATCGGTCAGTTGTGGAGAGCGCCCTCTTTTATGTGGTGGCGTGCTGGGGAGGCAGCATTAAGAGGAGGGACGCCTCACGTCTTAATAAGCTGGTAAGGAAGGCGGGCTCTGTCATGGGCACAGAACTGGAGAGTATGACATCGGTGGCAGAGCGGAGGGCGCTGAGTAGGCTTGGAAAACCCTGAACATCCTCTGCACAGCACCATCCAGAGACAGAGAAGCAGCTTCAGCGGCAGGTTGCTGTCAATGCAATGCTCCTCAGACAGGATGAAGAGAACATTACTCCCCAACGCCATTCGGCTCTACAATTCAACCACCAGGGGCAAGACATGTTAAAGTGCCGGGGTTAGGACTGAGTTTAAGTTACCACTCAATGCACTTTAGTAAACTATTTAAGAACTTTTTAAAAGCTATTTATTAATGCTTTTTGGGAGGGTGATTTTAGAAACATATCATCCTTATACTGAGTTAAATACTGTATGTAATTAATTTTGCTACAATAAGTGTATGGGACACTGGAAAAATGTTGAATTTCTCCTTGGGGTTGAATAAAGTATCTATCTATCTAATGCTCAGCCACACATTGCCCATGTCATGGTGGCTAGCGGTCTTAACAATGCTCAGCCGGTACCAGCTATTGGATGCTATCTCAGTAAGTCAGTCCATCTCAAGCCACGAAACAATGAGTTCACTTTCCCCATTTCGCTGGTATGAGAACCCCACTGGAGAACTGGGCATTCAACTGGCCCAACGGCCTGCTCTGTAAATGAAGCGCTACTGTAACGTCTTCTGCCGTCAACTCCACCAACGTTCTCATTCCTGAGAGTGCGTGCTCGGTGAGAGGTGAGGTACTTGCATTCATGTTTAGTGCTTACAACTGAAGAGGCATTTCTCCCTCAAATCAGTTCATCAGGCAATCAATCAGAGGTTAATAACCATCTAGGGTTAAGGCTTGAATTTCATCCTTGGCTGAGAGTGGCAAATGCATTGAACTCCACGTGAAATACTCTCTCCCTGCCTACAAAGCTCATTCCATTGAAGAGTGCAGAGGTCAGTGCTGTAATTTCTGTGTCTGTTGCAGGCTAACGTTCAGCCGCAGCCTTATCCAACTTCAGCTTTTTTTGTCAATAATGTCATTTAAAATCACATGACTTGTTCAGACGAATGTGCAAAGCCATATCGATATACTTTAATAATTCTTCATTTTAGTACAAGTTAACTTGGTCGGCTGTAGTTCTCTTAGTTGAAGCACCACGTCAAGGTGACCTAAAAGTTTTGGCTGACTTTGACCCAGCAGTTCTTTCAGCAGTGCAGTGCAATTAGCCTGGAATCTTGTTCTAAATGCCACATCACAGTCTTGCCTGATGAGCTGTGCACCAACAGTAGAGCTGCTTGCTCACAGAACCAGAGAACCTGGTTCAATCCTAATGTGTGGAGCTTGCACACGCTCCCTGCGACAATTTTCCCCTAGGTGCTTCTGTTTCCTCCCACATCCCAAAGGCATGCAGGTTGGAAGGATAATTGTCCCCAAAGGGTATCCGTAAGTGGTAAAAAATCTAGAAGTTAAAGAGAATGTGGAAGAATAAGAAGTAGGATTATTGTAGGAATGATGTAAAATAGGTAGCTGATGGTCAGTATGGACATGATGGGCTGAATGGCCTGTGTCTGTGCTACATCTTTATGACACCTGCCTAAGTGAACAACAGTATAAAACTGGCAACCTAATAAACAGCACTGAAGAAGCTCACTGGTGTGTAATCAGAGAAAAAGAATGTAAGCAAGTTAAAAGGGGCAAATGTGAAGGTGCTGGTCAAAGGGGCATATTTTAAGAAGAACTCCAAATGAGGACAAACAGATGGAATGGTTTAGCTATAGTGATCAGGAGTTTGGGAGTGAGACAGCTGAAAGCACAAATATCTCTGTTGAGAAAAATGAAATGGAGGAGACAAATACTAAAGGAAATAAAAAGTACTTCAGGATGGAAGAGGGATCACAGGAGGAGAGGGATGAAGAATCGAAATGTAAGTTTGAGAATAGAAATGAAGTTAGATCAGGGGAACAGGAGCCTCGACTTCCTCATGAGGCTGAAGAAATTCAGCACGCACCCTTGCAATTTTTGTCAATATATCCTATCTGAATCCATAACAGGTTGGCGTGGCAACTGTCGTGCATATGAACACACAGGAAACTGTAGAGAGTTGGGACACAGCTCATCACATCAGGGAAACCAGCCTCAAACCATGGACTCTGTTCACGTTTCTTACTACCTCAGTAAAACAGCCAGCATAATCAAAGCTTCATCCCTCCCCCTCCTGTCTTCTCCTATCATTTCGGATCTCCCCCTTCCCCTACCACTTTCAAATCTCTTACTATCTCTTCTTTCAGACGAAGGGTCTCGGCCCAAAACGTCGACTGTGCTTCTTCCTATAGTTGCTACCTGGCCTGCTGAGTTCCACTAGCATTTTGTGTGTGTTTGCTTGAATCTCCAGCATCTGCAGATTTCCTCGTGTTTGCGACCCCACCCACCCAGATCTTCTCTCTCCTCTCTCCCATTGGGCAGAAGATACGAAAGCCAGGGTCAAGGACAGCATCTACCCTGTTGTAATAAGACTACTAAATGATTCTCTAGTACAATAAGATGGACTCTTCGCTATCTTACATTTTATTGCTCGCCTGCACTGCATTTTCTCTGTAGCTGTTACACTTTCTTCTCCATTGTTGCTTTTTTAGCTTGTTCTAGCTCAATACACTGTGTAATAATCAGATCTATATGAACCGCGTGCAAGACAAGCTCGTTACTGTATTTTGGAGGATGTGACAAAAATAACCAATTCCAATCATTGACCTGCTTTGTACACAAGGTAGGAAAAAGACAGAAGAGTTTTTATGTAGATTCCCTCTATGGAAGACGGGAAGTGGGGAAAGGAATGGTTGTGAAGAGCTGCTTCAGAAAGAACATCTCTCTTCAACAAGACTACCTCAGTGAACGTGAGAGAATGACCTGACAATCTTAAAGTTACAAGAGGTTTTGGAGCTTCATATCTGAGGAATAATAGTTTATGTATATTTGGTCTACCTGCTTATGTTATTTAGCAAAGTTTTACTACTTTTTTAGCTGAGATTTTTCCGGAAATTCCTGATGACTATGTGGCTGCTTTGTGATCCAGTTGGAAAACAAAGCAGTTATATCATAGTTGGATAGATTTCACTTTGTGATGGATGATGTGACTCTCACCCGTGGTCAGGATAATGTATTTCATAACAGGACAGAGGCGTAGGAGGAAGGGCTTCTTCCATGGTCAGGCAGGAAGCGAATCAACATGACCTAACTGCAAAGAATTAGAACATTTAGCTGAGAAACATGTTAATCTGGTGTCTTAATTGTGTGGCATTTTTTTGGTTGAAAGTTGTCCCGTTAATCAGGAGTGAGAGAAAATTGTATTTTTAGTTCGCAGGAGGTTTATCTAAAGTTCATCTGTAATATGGGTACATGCACTTTTACTCAAGAATTTGGTATGACATGCAATGCCTTTTTACATTAATACCTTCTCTGAGCTGTGCAGTTCATTCTGCTTATTACCCTGGCCACACAGTTAGGTACATAAAGATCTCCACATGTTGGAGATCTGCCTACTCCAAGGTTTAGGGATATATGCCTAAAAATTACTGCTTGATCAGTAGTGCTAAGTGTAACATTCAGCATAATTTTCTGTCTACAAAATCCATTTTTAAGTTCAATAGAAAGAGACTACGATTACTGCTAAACTCTATGCTCTTGATTCATGTGGGCGGCGTTCTTACCTTAAAAAGTAGCTGCCTTTGGTTGTTTACACGAGCTTTGTGCAAGAGTTCTGAGTCTGGCAACACACTGAAAGGTGGTCTCTGTCCAAAATGCCGACTGTCCGCTTCCCTCCAAAGATGGTACCTGACCTGGTGAGTTCCTCCAGCACTCCAGATTCCAGCACCTTGTGTCTCACTACTGTATGGTCCCATTGAAATCAATGGAACTGAATGTGTAGAGATGGGTTAAGTGCCTTCTTGTGACTGAGTAAACTGAGCCTCACGGAAGCTGTAACTGGGGAATACAAAATTCTTTATTTGCACAACAAACCTCCAGGAGAGAGAGTCCAAGAAAAATTTCACTTTCCCAACACAATGTTCTAGACTCTTTAAACTGAAAGATATAAATAATTAACAGCAGTTTCAATGGTTATAATCACTGACTTTAACATCTTGAAAATAGTCAAGTAATTTTGCAGAATTTCATATTTACAACAGGAGCATATCCTATCTAACACAACCCCTTTGTATATTCAGTACCAATGTCTATTCCAAAAGAGTCTGAGCACAAACTCCAAATGGTCAGGGATGGCTCCATGAAGATACAACTAGCTGGAATATTAAGTGGTAAAACAATCCTGACCAATGACAGGGATACACTTTTAACAATGTGCTGACACTGAAGATGACCACTTGATCTCATTCTGAAAATGTATCTATTTTAATGCTAGGAGCATTGTAAGAAAGGTGGATGAGCTTAAAGCATGGATTGATACCTGGAGTTATGATGTTGTAGCTATTAGTGAAACATGGTTGCAGGAAGGGTGTGTTTGGCAACTAAATATTCCTGGATCTAGTTGCTTCAGGTGTGATAGAGTAGGAGGGGCCAGAGGAGGAGGTGTTGCATTGCTTGTCCGAGAAAATCTTATGGCGGTGCTTTGGAAGGATAGATTAGAGAGCTCCTCTAGGGAGGCCATTTGGGTGGAATTGAAGAATGGGAAAGGTGCAGTAACACTGATAGGAGTGTATTATAGGCCACCTAATGGGGCGCGTGAGTTGGAAGAGCAAATGTGTAAGGAGATAGCAGATATTTGTAGTAAACACAAGGTGGTGATTGTGGGAGATTTTAATTTTCCACACATAGACTGGGAAGCTCATTCTGTAAAAGGGCTGGATGGTTTAGAGTTTGTGAAATGTGTGCAGGATAGTTTTTTGCAACAATACATAGAAGTACCGACTAGAGATGGGGCAGTGTTGGATCTCCTGTTAGGGAATGCGATAGGTCAGCTGACAGATGTATGTGTTGGGGAGCACTTCGGGTCCAGTGATCACAATAGCATTAGCTTCAATATAATTATGGAGAAGGACAGGACTGGACCTAGAGTTGAGATTTTTGATTGGAGAAAGGCTAACTTTGAGGGGATGTGAAGGGATTTAGAGAGAGTGGATTGGGTCAAGTTGTTTTATGGGAAGGATGTAATAGAGAAATGGAGGTCATTTAAGGGTGGAATTATGAGGGTACAGAATCTTTATGTTCCTGTTAGGGTGAAAGGAAAGGTTAAAGGTTTGAGAGCACCATGGTTTTCAAGGGATATTAGAAATTTGGTTCAGAAAAAGAGGGATGTCTACAATAGATATAGGCAGCATGGAGTAAAGGAATTGCTCGAGGAATATAAAGAATGTAAAAGGAATCTTAAGAAAGAGATTAGAAAAGCTAAAAGAAGATACGAGGTTGGTTTGGCAAATAAGGTGAAAGTAAATCTGAAAGGTTTCTACAGTTATATTAAAAGCAAGAGGATAGTGAGGGATAAAATTGGCCCCTTAGAGAATCAGAGTGGTCAGCTATGTGTGGAACCGAAGGAGATGGGAGAGATTTTGAATGATTTCTTCTCTTCAGTATTCACTAAGGAGAAGGATATTGAATTGTCTAAGGTGTGGGAAACAAGTAAGGAAGTTATGGAACCTATGACAATTAAAGAGGTGGAGATACTGGCGCTTTTATGAAATTTAAAAGTGGATAAATCTCCAGATCCTGACAGGATATTCCCCAGGACCTTGAGAGAAGTTTGTGTAGAAACAGCAGGAGCTCTGACGGAGATCTTTAACATGTCATTAGAAACAGGGATTGTGCCGGAGGATTGGCGTATTGCTCATGTGGTTTCATTGTTTAAAAAGGGTTCTAGAAGGAAGCCTAGCAATTATAGACCTGTCAGTTTGACATCAGTGGTAGGTAAATTAATGGAAAGTATTCTTAGAAATAGTATTTATAATTATCTGGATAGACGGGATCTGATTAGAAGTAGCCAGCATGGATTTGTGCGTGGAAGGTCATGTTTGACAAACCTTATTGAATTTTTTGAAGAAGTTACGAGGAATGTTGACGAGGGTAAGGCAGTGGATGCAGTCTATATGGACTTCAGCAAAGCCTTTGAGAAAGTTCCACATGGAAGGTTGGTTAAGAAGGTTCAGTCGTTAGGTATTAATGCTGGAGTAATAAAATCGATTCAACAGTGGCTAGATGGGAGATGCCAGAGAGTAGTGGTGGATAATTGTTTATCGGGATGGAGGCCGGTGACTAGCGGGGTGCCTCAGGGATCTGTTTTGGGCCCAATGTTGTTTGTAATATACATAAATGATCTGGATGATGGGGTGGTAAATTGGATTAGTAAGTATGCCGATGATACTAAGGTAGGAGGTGTTGTGGATAATGAGGTGGATTTTCAAAGCTTGCAGGGAGATTTATGCCGGTTAGAAGAATGGGCTGAAAGTTGGCAGATGGAGTTTAATGCTGAGAAGTGTGAGGTTCTACATTTTGGCAGGAATAATCCAAATAGAACATACAGAGTAAATGGTAGGGCATTGAGGAATGCAGAGGAACAGAGAGATCTAGGAATAACTGTGCATAGTTCCCTGAAAGTGGAGTCTCATGTAGATAGGGTGGTGAAGAGGGCTTTTGGAACACTGGCCTTCATAAATCAAAGCATTGAGTACAGAAGTTGGGATGTAATGCTAAAGTTGTACAAGGCATTGGTAAGGCCAAATTTGGAATATTGTGTGCAGTTCTGGTCACCGAATTATAGGAATAAGTTAGAGAGAGTGCAGAGACGATTTACTAGGATGTTACCTGGGTTTCAGCAATTAAGTTACAGAGAAAGGTTGAACAAGTTAGGTCTCTATTCATTGGAGCGTAGAAGGTTGAGGGGGGATTTGATCGAGGTATTTAAAATTTTGAGAGGGAAAGATAGAGTTGACGTGAACAGGCTGTTTCCATTGAGAGTAGGGGAGATTCAAACTAGAGGACATGATTTGAGAGTTAGGGGGCAGAAGTTTAAGGGAAACACGAGGGGGTATTTCTTTACTCAAAGAGTGATAGCTGTGTGGAATGAGCTTCCTGTAGAAGTAGTAGAGGCCAGTTCAGTTGTGTCATTTAAGGTAAAATTGGATAGGTATATGGACAGGAAAGGAGTGGAGGGTTATGGGCTGAGTGCGGGTAGGTGGGACTAGGTGAGATTAAGGGTTCGGCACGGACTAGGAGGGCCGAGATGGCCTGTTTCCATGCTGTGATTGTTATATGGTTATATGAAGATTTCCATGAGCACCAATTAACATGAACATTCACTGATTTGTCTTTCCTCTGTGGAGTTTCGATTGGATAGAGTGCAAATGTCCCACAACTAATGATTGGTTTCACTAGACACGAAGTATTACTGGAAGTTAACTTATGAACAGATTTTACTTCCTGAAGACTGGTTCTGATTTGAATTAATCCATTATTGAGCTATCTATATTGTCATATTTCCAAAATACTCCCTAACATGCCCAATAATACTTCTGCACCATTTTAACTTAGGTAAGTAAAGATATTTCCTTCCCTTGAACATCAAAAGTACAAAAACCATTTGTTTTCCACCATTAGATCCTTTAACCAGCTGTAAGTGCATAAGTCCTCAAAATATAAGTTTGCTGATGACACCACAATTGTAGGCCATATCTTCGGTAATAATGAGTCGGAGTACAGAGAGGAAATTAAGAACCTGGTGGCATGGTGCGAAGACAATAACCTATCCCTCAATATCAGCAAGACGAAGGAATTGGTTGTTGACTTCAGAAGGAGTAGCGGACCGCACAACCCCATCCACATCGGTGGTGCACAGGTGAAAGCTTTAAGTTCCTCAGTGTGAATATCACAAATGACCTGACTTGGTCTAACCAAGCAGAGTCCACTGCCAAGAAGGCCCAAAGGCGCCTTTACTTCCTGAGAAAGCTGAAGAAATTTGGCCTGTCCCCTGGAACACTCACTAATTTTTATAGGTGCACCGTAGAAAGCATTCTTCTAGGGTGCATCACTGCCTGGTATGGAAGTTGTCCTGTCCAAGACCAGAAGAAGCTGCAGAAGATCATGAACATAGCCCAGCACATCACACAAACCAATCTTCCTTCCTTGGACTCACTTTAGACCGCACACTGTCGGAGCAGTGCTGCCAGGATAATCATGACCCACCCAGCCAACACACTTTTGTCCCTCTTTCCTCGGGAGAAGGTTCAGGAGCTTGAAGATTTGTATGGCCAGATTTGGGAACAGCTTTATTCCAACTGTGATAAGACTGCTGAACGGATCCTGACCTAGATCTGGGCCGTACCTTCCAAATATCCGGACCTGACTTGCACTACCTTACTTTCCCTTTTCTATTTTCTAATTATGATTTATAATTTAAGTTTGTATTATATTTACTTTGATTTGTACTCCAGGGAGCATGAAGCGCAGAATCAAATATCGCTGTGATGATTGTACGTTCTAGTATCAATTGTTTGGTAACAATAAAGTAAAGTAAAGACAAGACGTTGGAGAAGATTTAGGCCACTTGGACCATCGACTCTCCTACACCATTCCATCATGGCTGATATATTATCTCTCTCAATCTCATTCCCTGCCTTCTTCCCATAACCTTTGACACTCTAAGTAATCAAGAACCGATGAAGCTCCGCTTTAAGTATACTTAATCACTTGGCCTCCACAGCCGTCCGTGGCAATGAATTCCACAGATTCTCAGCCCACTGGCTAAAGAAGTTCCTTCTCATCTCTGTTCCAAATGGACGTCCAAATGGAGGCAGTGCCCTCTGGTCCTAGACACACCCACTATAGGAAACATCCTCTCTACCTTCACTCTTTATCTACGGCTTTCAATATTCAAAAGATTTCAATGCAATCCCCCCCAACCATTTTTCTAAACTCCAGCAGGTACAGGCTCAGAGCTATGAAACACTTTCATTGCTGGAGTCATTCTCATGAATTTTCTCTGGATCCTCACCAATGCCAACACATCTTTTCTTAGAAAAGGAGCCCAGAACTTCTCACTGAACTTCGTGCTGTCTGACCAGTGCCTTATAAAGCCTCAACATCATATCTTTGCTCTTGTATGCTAGTCCCTTCAAAATGAATGCTATCATTGTATTTGCCTTCCTTGGCACTGTCTGAACCTCCAGGTTAACCTTCAGCGGATCCTGCACAAGGACTCCCTCTGCACCTCTGATTTTTGAACATTCTCCGCTTTCTATGCCTTCATTCTTTCTACCAAAGTTCATGACAATATACTTCTCTAAGCTATATTACACTTCTTTGTACATTCTCTCAATCTGTCCAAGTCTTTCTCTAGATTCCCTGCTTCCTCAATTCCTTTGGGATTGAGTTCAAGAGCCGAGAGATAATGCTATAGCTATATAGGATCTTGGTCAGACCCCACTTGGAGTAGTGTGCTCAGTTCTGGTCACCTCACTACAGGAAGGGTGCAAAGGAGATTTACAAGGATGTTACCTAAATTGGGGAGCATGTCTTATGAGAATAGGTTGAGTGAACTTCGCCTTTTCTTCATGGAGCGATGAAGAATGAGAGGTGACCTGACAGAGGTGTATAAGATGATGAGAGGCATTGATCATGTGGATAGTCAGAGGCTTTTTCCCAGGGTTGAAATGGCTATCACGAGAGGGTACAGTTTTAAGGTGCTTGGAAGTAGGTACAGAGGAGATGTCAGGTGTAAGATCTTTACACAGAGAGTGGTGAGTGCATGGAATGGGCTGCTGACAATGGTGGTGGAGGTAGATACAACAGGATCTTTTAAGAGACTCCTGGATAGGTACATGGAGCTTAGAAAAATAGAGGGCTATGGGTAAGCCTAGGTAATTTCTAAAGTAATTACATGTTCAGCACAGCATTGTGGACTGGAGGGCTTGCATTGTGCTGTATGCTTTCTATGTTTCTATATTTCAATACATCCTACCACTCCACCTATCGATGTGCCATCTGGAAACTTGGCCACAAAGCCATCAATTCCTTCTTCCAAAGATAACGTGAAAAGAAGTGGTCTCAATACCGGCCCCAGTGGAACACCACTAGCCTCTGGCAGCCAACCTGAAAAGGCACCCTTGATTCCCATTCTTTACCTCCTGCCAGTGAGTGAATCTTTTGTCCATGCTGTTGTAACACCCTGGGAATGCTTTCACTGCTAACGTAGTGGTCTGTCTGCAGAAGCAGTGTTTGGGTTATGGTTAGAGATAATGGTCGCTTTGGAATGTGAGCTGTCCAATGAAAGGGAGTGTGTTTTTCCGTGTTGTGTGCCTGACACCGGGGGGAGCTGGGTTTTTTGTCAGCGGGAGAGGAAGGAAGAAGATGCTGGAGAGAAAAGTTTGTAGGACTCGACCCAGAGCGGGGCCATGATTCAACAAAGCCCAGGGAGATTGAAGGGGAACCGTGAGCTCCAAATTGTGTACATTGGACAGTTCCATTAAAATGGGCCCTTTTCATTTTTTATGCCTTTTCTTTCCTAACCCTTAAGTCAAATTAAGAATTATAAAGCTAAATCATTTAATTGTATGCGGTGTACAGTCTGTTATTTCGTGGCAGTTATTTGTAACAGGGTAATGAATCACGCAGCAACCACACAAACAGGGGGATTCAAGGTGGGTTCGTGCCTCAATCTCACATGTTTGGCCGGCCGGAGATTGTCTTCCCTACGCTTACGCAGCTGACAGAGCCAGAGTGTTTCACTGGTATGTTTCCTGTAATACCACAGGCTCCTATCTTGTTATGCGGCCTCGTGTATGACACCTTGTCGAAGGCCTTCTGAAAATTCAAGTCTATAACATCCATGGACTCGTCTTTGTCCATCCTACTCACAATGCATAGGTGAAGCTTTGGGCAGTAAGTCACCTCCAGTGGCATCTCAGATTCAGATTCAGATTCAGTTTATTTGTCATTTAGAAACCACAAATGCAATGCAGTTAAAAAATGAGACAACGTTCCTCCAGAATGATATCATAAAAGCATATGACTAAACAGACTACACCAGAAAATCCACATAACATTTGGCAATCCCCAATCCAGAGTCCGGAGAGGCTGCTGGGTATTAATATCACGCTACCGTCTTAGCACATTCCCCGGAAAGGAGCTCCAAATCCACCAGACAAAACAAGACCAAGAACTAAAGCTACAAGACCTGCACAAAACCACATAGTTACAACAATAGCATAGTGCAAACAATAGCATAATTGGTAAAAAACAGACCATGGACGCAGTAAAAATAGTCCAAAGATGTTAAAAGACTACCCCACAGTTTCCACAAATCCCCAGGGTTCCGACAGACTCGCCATCCCACGCCGGTGGCAGAAGGGAATACCCCCGCTATGGACTTCCACGGTGCCACCCGACAGCCTCGCAGACGCAGCACACAATGAAAGCTCTGTCAAAACCAGCCTCGCAGACACAGCGCACATTGAAAGCGACCTGACTGCAGCGGACTCCGAGTCCGTCGAACCTCCAAGCCGACGACCATCCCCTCCGGCACAGCTTCTCCGAGCACCATCCTCTGCTGAGCGTATTAAGACAGCCCCGCCAACGGCCATCGGCAACACGACCCCGAGGACTGGGGGCCTGTTCTTCCCAGCAGAGACCCGGACCTCACAGCAGCAGCAACGAAGAAGGTCTTCCTGGAGATTTCCTGATGTTCCTCCGTGCTCCCACATCTGTTTTCAATCATTATGATTGCGCACAGCACCCCACTTCATAAATAACAGATATTCATCTCCGGAGTGGCCGCTGCAAGCTGCGTTGCGCTGCCATCTTGGAATTTATATCTGAAGGAATCCTTAGCGCATCGAGAAAGCTTAGGCAGGTATTTTGATTCTGTTTTCGCTGACCTCTTACAACTGATTCAATGTAGCTTGCAATTCCTACAGAACATTTTGAATGCTTCAGGAACATGCGCCAATAACCTTCTCATACCAGGAAGCTTGACAGTGAATTCCATTCTGGCAAACGGCTTAAGGAGAGCAGGGGGAGGAGAACGGAATGCAGAAATGCATCTGCAGGGATTACAAAATGATAAAAGGATGTTTGCTGGATCCAAGTTATAAGCTGTTTTAATTCACAGTGAATGAGCTAATCATGCAGCAATTACAAAAATTCAACTTAGCATAAATTGGCACATTTTACTTTTGTGAGATAACAGGAATTAATCAAAGCCCCATCATCAGTGAATTGTTCTGTTTTCTTCATTTTGCTGCTGCTAATTGACCACAGCTCAGTGTTTAACATAATCATTCTGATTCAAAATCTCCAGAACCCGGGCCTCCGTACCTTCCTCTACAATGGGATCCTCGACTTTCCAACCAGAAGACCACAATCTGTGCAGATCGGAATTAACACCTCCACCTCACTGATGGTCAACATGGCAGGGATGTGAGCTTAGCCCATCGCTCTGCTCTCCCTGCACCCACGATGGTGTGGCTGGGCAGAGCTCAAATGCCATCCATAAATTTGTTGACCATTCAACTATCGTTGACAGAATTTCAGTTGGTGATGAGAGGGCATACACGAGCAAGATATATCAG
Organism: Hypanus sabinus; assembly: GCF_030144855.1. NCBI lineage: Eukaryota > Metazoa > Chordata > Chondrichthyes > Myliobatiformes > Dasyatidae > Hypanus > Hypanus sabinus. Next base: position 59,727,162 of record NC_082723.1, on the reverse strand, counting down.
ATAGTTGAGTGGTGTCACAGCAACAACCTTGCACTCAACATCAGTAAGACCAAAGAACTGATTGTGGGCTTCATAGAGGGATCAGAAGTGGAAAGAATGAGCAATTCAAAGCTCCTGAGTATTAATTTCCCTGAGGATCTATCTCGAAATCAACATACTGATGCAGCTACAAAGAAGGCACGACAACAGCTATATCTCATTAGGAGTTTGAAAGGATTTAGTATGTCACCAAAGCCACTTGCAAATTTCTACAGATGCACCATGGAGAGCACTCTGACGGTCTGATATGAGGCGGGGAGGGGGTCTAATGCACAGGATCGAAATAATCTGCGCAGAGTTGTAAACCTAGTCATCTCCAGCATGAACATGAGCCTCCTTAGTCTCCAGGACATCTTCAAGGAGCAGGCCTCAAAATGTGGTATTCATCATTATGGGCCCCCATCGCCCAAGCAATGCCCTCTTCTCATTGCTACCACCAGGAAGGAGGTACAGAAGCTCAAAGACACACACTCAATGATTCAGGAGCAGCTTCTTCCCCTCTGCTATCGGATTTCTGAATGGACATTGAAACCATGAACTCTGCCTCTATTGCTATTTTTGCACGTCTTATTTAATTTAACTATTTATATGTGTGTATATATATACACTGCGATTCACATTTTTTTCTATTATTACGTATTGCATTTTACTGCCACAAAGACGATAGATTTTATGACATGCTCTGGTGATATTAAAGCTGATTCTGATCAAGAACCTTGCTCGTCTTCCCGTGCAGCTCCATCTGATTCGGCAGTCATCAGTCTGAGATCAGAGCCTAGTTGACATTGTGGGTTGTGAATGGTTCTGTTCAACATCAAAGCAGCCTAGAAAATATTTGATCTTTAGGAAATTGACAGCCAGCTTTTCCATTTGACTAGATCCGGCTGGCCTGATCTGGGACTGTCATTGAATGACAGGTATGTCCACGCTTGTCTGGGTGTAGGGAGCCTCCCTTGTCTGCCATTGGCTTCCCAAGAGTCGAGTATCATGTTCAGTCGAGCTTGGAGTCTCACCCTCTCCTAAGATAAGACTGGGGCCAGAAGGTTGTTGGCTGTTAAAGCTGTATTTAATTTTCAATGGTGTTATGGTTCTGTCATTCAGACGCATTGTGGTTCATCTGTGCTCACTTTGGTTGTCACTCACTCTTCCCCCACCCCGAATGCATTCACCGTGGAGAACACCTCTCTGTCACAGATGTCACGTAGAACAGTGTCGTTCACCAGCACTGCAGCAGATTCTGGGAAATATATCCTGAGATCACACTGATGGCCTTTTGTCAGTACACTGCATTTACCCAAGTCTTGGCTGGAAATGTTTCGACACTACTTGTTGATGAATTTATGAATGAAAACCCATTGCATGGATTATACTTGTAAATATTGTTTATTATGAAAAAGGTTATTTTGGGTAAAACAAAATTGAACTCTATCTCTGGACCCAACCCTAAGACCAACAATGGGGGGCAGGTCAGAAACTAACTAACCAGAGGAGATCACCTCTCTCAAGATCCAGTAACATCAACATCTTAAGATACTAAACACTTGATAATTAGACAAAATAGATGTACCGATATTAGAAGTATTTTGGGACAAAAACATTTTAAATAGTAAATAACTTTCTCCTTTGTATCCTAGTCCTTTGCCTAGGAATCTTCATTTGGCTGCAGGTCTAACCTGGGACAAGATCCAAGAGGCAATTAACAGTGCAGTCCAAAGGCAAGCATCAGACACCTATATACTTGGAGGTCTGGATATAGTACCACTAAATTCATGAACTCTGCTCTCAGTGCCACAACTATATACACTGAGATTTCTACAGCCTCAGTACTAGAACTGGCTGTAAGGGATAGTAAGAAATAGCACAATCATCTTTAGTCAAGATACATCTCAACCCAGAATTTGAGTGAAATCACTTGACTTAACAATGGCTCTATTTCTCAATTACTTCTGAATGTAAGTGGTCAAACAATCCAAGGCTGCACATAAATTTCATAATTACCTGCTTGCCCCTAAGGTTTCTTACTCTGTTTTCTAAATGCAGAAATATTCTTTGGTATTTTATTCCGAAAATGCCCTTTGAAATGATAGCCTAACTTCCCTTCATACAGATGCTGAATGGTTGGTTGAGTATTTCCCTGCTTTTTTATATTTTCTCATGTGTAAATTTGCTTCCTTCCTGCCGATGAAGGGAATGCAGAGCTGTGGTGATTGTGCTGGAAAACACCCATGGGCAATGATCCATGATCTTAGTGAAAGGTAAACAGAATGACAGGATATTCTTATTGCAGGCACAGATCCCAACATTCACAAACCTGCATGTTATATTATATCGAAGACACCTCACAAATAACATCTTACTTGGAAATTATCTCTAGTTCAGCAGGTTACCTGAAGCATCCTTGTGTCTATTTTAAAACACAGAAAGCCAAGCAACTTCATCTCACAAAATGGATGATGTAAAACAGTTCCACAAAATGGCAGCCTCCATCTCCAAAGCACATGTCAGGAACAAAAACAATTGATCTGTCTGCTTCCACTGTCCTTGACCCGTTCAATTTCGGGATTTTCTTTCATATTTTAAATTTGCCATGGCCAATAATGCAAGGTTTGTGAACATTGTATTTGTGACTCTCAGTGTTTTTTTATTGTTTTTCGGGATAAGTAACTTATGACTGATAAATGACCTCACAATATTGATGTGTAAGGGCATCTCTCCATTTTGTATTGGTTTTCATGGTGGAGGACATGTTTAATATGTCAAAGAGAGATGATATGGTGAAGACCTGAATACAATAGCAGACATCCCACCTCTCCTGGAAGCTCCAGGAGTCTCCTGCATATTGATAGCAGCTCCCTGATGCCCCCAAATTATATACAATATCCCAGAAATCGATTTTTTTGAGAGGAAGAAGGAGAGGAAGAGGAAGAGTGAGAGCGAGAGCGAGAGGGAGAAACCTGATTGGTCTCTCTTCGTGCTAAGTAGACCTATCAGTTTTCTCTGTGGGCGGGCTTTACAGTCGACCTCAAAAATAATGACAGTGCTGCTTGCTGCACTGTTTGCAACAGTGACTTTTCTATTGCCCATGGCGGGCTAAAATGTTGAGGTGAGTTTAACAGGTGTCATTCATTCATTAGCATAGCTAACGTTATTTAAACTAGCTGTCTAGCTTCTAAGGAACTACTCTATTGATGTCCTACATGATGAGGCCAAACTCCCTGTAGACCTGCTTAAAGATGTAATAAAATAAAAAACAACTCCATGATATTATAATATAAGTACATACTTTAATGTCACATTTTCTGCATATACCCAAATTGGTTTACAGATTAGACAAAATCACTAAACAAAGTATTACATACACACTTGGAGGTCAACCTGGGTGGGTGATGGAATAAGGGGTTGCGGGGGGGTGGGGGGTGCTACCTCCCTGAAATGAGTTTTTGCAGGGTGAGATGTCTGTAATAGCAATCACTAAAGAGGTAATGCTGGGCAAACTTATGGGCCTGAAGATAGACAGATTCCCTGATCCTGATGAAATGCATCCCAAGGTACTGAAAGAAATGACAGAGGTTATAGCTGAGGCTTTGGTGATAATTTGCCAAAATTCTCTGGACTCTGGGCCTGTCCTGGGGCACTGGAAGATGATGGATGTCATGTCACTGTCAAAAAAGGATGTAGACAAAAACAGATAACTATAGGCAGTTAGTTTAACGTCTCTAGTTGGGAAAATGCTTAAAGCTATCATTAAAGAAGAAATAGTGAGGCATCTGGAAAGAAATGGATCCACCAGGCAGATGCAACATGGATTCAGCAAAGGCAGGTCCTGGATGACAAACTTACTGGAGTTCTTTGAGGATATAACGAACGCAGTGGATAGAGGGGAACAGATGGATGTTATTTACTTGGATTTCCAGAAAGTGTTCGATAAGGTGACACATAAAAGACCTATCCACAAGATAAGGATGCATAGAGTTGGGGGTGATGTATTAGCACGGATAGAGAATACGTACACAACACTGGAAGAACTCAGCGGGCCAGGCAGCATCCGTGAGAAAAGAGTAGCCAACGTATTGGGCCGAGACTCTTCATCAGAAAGTAGGTGAGATTAGAACTAGGGGACAAAGCCTCAAGATTCTGGGGAGTACACTTAGGACAGAGATGAGGAGGAACTGCTTTTCCCAGAGGATAACGAATCTGTGGAATTCTCTGCCCAATGAAGCAGTGGAGGCTACCTCCGTGAATATATTTAAGACAAGGTTGGATAGATTTTAGCATAGTAGGGGAATTAAGGGTTATGGGAAAAGGCAAATAAGTGGAGATGAGTCCATAGTCAGATCAGCCATGATCTTATTGAATGGCAGAGAAGGCTCAATGGGTCAGATTGCCAAATCCTGCTCCTATTTCTTATGTTCTTATGTTCCATCTTTGCATCCAGAATGTCTCTGATCCTTTATAAAACCAGAAAATGCTGGAGGCACTCAACATCTGCATCAGATTGATGACCCTTCTGATGAAGAGTCTTTGAAATGGAACATTAACCTCTGATTCTTTCTCACCACAGATGCTGCCTGACCTGCTGATTGTTTCCAACAATTCCAGGTTTTATTTCAAATTTTCAGCGTTTTTAAGAAGTTTTTAAGGAAGGAAAGTGAGTATAAATTATATGTTTTAATTTATTTATTTGGTTCATTTGAATGCTTTTATATTAAAGAGCTTTACATGTTTTAGATTAGTTTAATTTTTATAAAATATTTGAAATATATTTAATAGTTTATAAAATATTTAATATATTCTGATAGTTTCAAATTTAATGATTTTGAAAAGGCTTTGAAATGAACACAGCAGGCCAGGCAGCATCTATAGGAAGAAGCACAGTCGACGTTTTGGCCCAAAACCCTTCGTCAGGACTAACTGAAAGAAAAGCTAGTAAGAGATTTGAAAGTGGGAGGGGGAGGGGGGAAATCAGAAATGATAGGAGAAGACTGGAGGGGGTGGGGTAAGCTAAGAGCTGGAAAGGTGATTGGCAAAAGGGATACAGAGCTAGAGAAGGGAAAGGATCATGGGACGGGAGGCCTAGGGAGAAAGAAAGGAGGAGGGGAGCACCAGAGCACCTCAGGTTAGCTTTCACTCATGAAGCCTGCTCCAGACACATTGTCACTTCCGCATGTTAGAGGTGTTTCTAGACATTACCTGGGAAAGCCATGCCTGTAGTTTCTGGATGACTTCTGGTTTGACATTGCCCAACCAAGGGAAATAGTTTCTTTCTGTGTAACCTAAGCTAGGCTGAGTTGTCCATTATATTTTGAACCAACTATAATGAATTTCTACAGCATTCAACACAGGTCTGAAATATTCGAACATAAAGAATCACCTGCCTTGGCGGTCACAGATGGAACTTTACTGGTTCCAGTGTGGTCCGGGATATACTGCTTTTAACTCAACATTCCCTTCTGATCTAAATCAATCTAATTCAGTTTACTCAGCAAGCAATACGTTTGCTTAAAAATACCTTGGATAAAAGCTTAGGCAAACTTACTCTGTTTTCAACACATAAACTTTGATGAATTTAAGAACAGAAGAAATAGAGGCCACAGTGGGATACCTGGCCTCTCAAGCTCACTCCACCATGCAATGTCGTTAATGTGGATCTCCTAGCTCAGCACCATTTCTCAGCACAAACCCACATGCTCCTTCACCCCTTTAATATAGGGAAGTGCATTGATCTCTGAATTGTTTTACTTCAACTCATCAAATGAACAGCACTGCATTCAGAAGTTTTTTTCTTATTCTCTCCCAGGAATTGAACTTTGCCGTTGTCCACCCTGAACTGTCCTGACCTGAGAGGCAGTCTAGAGACAACAACGTTAGTATATTTGGTGCCACATTCAGGCCTAACTGAGCACGAATTGCCAATGTCCTTTGCTGAAAGACATTCTGAAGCAATTTGTTTTTTTTTTACAATCCAATAGCTTCATGGTCAGCGATATTTAAACTGCATATTTAAATACCCTAAATGCCATGGTGTGATGAAAACTCAGGTGTCTAGATTATCTAGTCCACACTAGAATCCATTCCAGTGACTTACCGCCTCACTGTAGGAGAGGAATCCAGGATGTACCGTGACAGGAGAATTTAGGATTCAAAGGCATGGTCTCAGAATGAAGGGATGCCCCTTTAGAGCTGAGATCAGAAAGAATTTCTTCAGATGGAAGGTGGTCAGTCTCTGGAATTGGTTGCCATGGGGAGCTTTGGAGACCAAGTCTGGGAGTATTTAAGGTGGAGGGGATGCTAAGCTATGACCACCATTGAATGACAGCTCATAGTTAGTTGCTTTTAATTGTACTTTAGATTTCTAAGGATAGTTTGGGGGAGAAAGAGGGAAGTTAGGAGACAGGTTAGGGTTTAGAGACAGGGAAGTGAGCAAATTAGAGGCCAGGCTGCATTTGAAGGCCAGTGGAACAGATATGGGACATCCGTGGTTGGATGTTGGATGCTAGGCCGACAGAATGTGGACGAGGGCCCCCCAGGTCAGTGTGTTGTCAGCGGGTTTCGGAGTCGAGTTCTGTACAGGCAAGAGGAACGAGTTCTGATGACCCCCTGGGTTCACATATCAGTGAGATTGGAGTTTGAGTCCCATCAATGGCAAGTCCGGACTTTGAGGCCTCGTGTTTCAGTGATAGGTGTGTTCTGAGATCAATGCTGAGGATCGAACCAGAGCAGTCTCCAGTGAATAAAATCGATGATCTCAGAGCCGGGGTGCTGAATCAAAGGGGCATTAGGACCATGTGTGTTTCACGGAATCCTGGTTAACCCCTTCTGTACTGGATGTAGCAATCCAGATCAATGGATTTACTACACACCGTCAGGATATATCTATAGAGTCTCTCAAAAGCAGAGGTTAAGGAATGTGCCTCAAGATCAACTCTTCTGGTGCACAAATATATCAGTGCTCTCTCAATTCTGCTCACCAGACCTGGAATAGTTAGCAGTAAAGTCCCATCCTTTTTACCTACCATGGGAGATCTCCGGGGTCATTCTGGTAGCAGCTTACATTCCAGCTCAAGCAGGCTTTAGGTGATCTGAGTAATAAGATCAACATGCATGAAACAGCACACTCTAATGCCTTCATCACTGTTTTGGGAGATTTTAACCAGGCCAGTCTGAAAAAATCACTGAGTAATTCCCAGAAACAGGTTATTTGCAATATCAGAGGAAACAACACACTGGACCATTGCTAAATCACCACCAAGAATGCCTACCGTGCAGTTCCACACCCTCACTTTGTGAAGTCTGATCACCTGGCTGTACTTCTACTCCCTGAATATAGGCAGAGACTGAAGTCTGCAGCACCAGTAGTGAGGACCAAGAAGGTTTGGACAAGGGAAGCACTGAAGTGCCCACAGGACTGCTTTGATTCGATGGACTGGACTGTATTCAGGGATCCATCTTCGAACCTGGATGAGTATGCTGTAGTTGTTACCTACTTCATTAAAACATGAGTGTGTGCCCACAAAAACTTATTCTACATTCCCAAACCAAAAACCCTGGATGAACCAAGAGGTACGTCATCTGCTGAAGGCTAGATCTGTAGCATTCAAGTCTGGCAACCCAGGTCTGTACCAGAAAACCAGGTATAATTTGCAGAGGGCTATTTCAATGGGCAAACAAGGTTGGAAGTGACACTGGATGCACGGCAACTCTGGCAGAGTCTGCAATACATTACTTCCTACAAAGCGAAACCCAATAGCATGAATGGCAGTGATGCTTCACTACCAGATGAACTCAATGCCTTCTATGCACGCTTTGAAAGGGAGAACACAACTACAGCTGTGAAGATCCCTGCTGCACCTGAGGACCCTGTGATCTCCATCTCAGAGGCCGATGTGAGACTGTCCTTAAAGAGAGTGAACCCTCGCAAGGCAGAAAGCCCTGATCGAGTACCTCGGAAAACCTGTGCCAACCAACTAGCGGGAGTATTCAAGGATATTTTCAACCTCTCACTGCTACGGGTGGAAGTTCCCACTTGCTTCAAAAAGGTGACAATTATACCAGTGCCTAAGAAGAATAATGTGGGCTGCCTTAATGATTATCACCCGTTACCACGCACACTGACAATGATGAAATGCTTTGAGAGGTTGGTTATGTTTAGACTGAACTCCTGCCTCAGCAAGGACCGGGACCCACTGCAATTTGCCTATCGCCACAATAGGTCAATGGCAGACACAATCTCAACGGCTCTCCACACGGCTTTAGACCACCTGGACAACACAAACACCTACGTCAGGATGCTGTCCATCGACTATAGCTCAGCGTTTAATACCATCATTCCCACAATCCTGATTGAGAAGTGGCAGAACCTGGGACTCTGTACCTCTCTCTGTAATTGGATCCTCGACTTCCTAACCGGAAGACCACAATCTGTGCAGATTGGTGATAACATCTCCTCGCTGACGATCAACACTGGTGCACCTCATGGGTGTGTGCTTAGCCCACTGCTCTACTCTCTATATACACATGACTGTGTGGCCTGGTATAGCTCAAATACCATCTATAAATTTGCTGATGATATAATCATTGTTGGTGGAATCCCAGGTGGTGACGGGAGAGTGTACTGGAGTGAGATATGCCAACTAGTGGAGTGGTGCTGCAGCAACAACCTGGCACTCAACATCAGTAAGACGAAAGAGCTGATTGTGGACTTCAGGAAGGGTAAGACGAAGGAACACATACCAATCCTCATAAAGGGATCAGAAGTGGAGAGATTGAGCAGCTTCAAGTTCCTGGGTGTCAAGGTCTCTGAGAATCTAACCTGCTTCCAACATATCAGTGTAGTTATAACAAAGGCAAGAAGGCAGCTATACTTCATTAGGAGTTTGAAGAGATTTGGTATGTCAACAAGGCCACTCAAAAACTTCTATAGTTGTACTGTGGAGAGTATTTTGACAGGCTCCATCACTGGCGGGGCTACTGCACAGGACTGAAAGAAGCTGCAGAAGATTGTAAATCTAGTTAACTCCATCTTGGGCACTAGCCTACAAAGTATCCAGAACATCTTCAGGGAGTGGTGTCTCAGAAAGGCAGCGTCCATTATTAAGGACCTCCAGCACCCAGGGCATGACCTTTCCTCACTGTTACCATCAGGTAGGAGATACAGAAGCCTGAAGGCACACACTCAGCGATTCAGGAACAGCTTCTTCCCCTCTGCCATCCGATTCCTAAATGGACATTGAACCTGTGAACACTACCTCACCTTTATTTAATATACAGTATTTCTGTTTTTGCAAGTTTTTTAAAATCTACTCAATATATGTAATTGATTTACTTGTTTATTTATTATTACTATTATTTTATTTAATTTTTTTTCTCTGCTAGATTATGTATTGCATTGAACTGCTGCTGCTAATTTAACAAATTTCAAGTCACATGCTGGTGATAATAAACCTGATTCTGATTCTGAATCGGAAGTGAAGACGCTGAGGCTCGTTAGTGGGAGCTGAGCCTGCAAATCTTTGCTAGTCCGCTGGGAAAGACAAAGCCCAATATAGGCAGGCCCAAGTCTGAATCTGCGTCTGCTGGAAGCTGGAGACATAAGAAGGCAGCCTGTCCTGGAGTTAAAGGACTGTGTATATGTGTGTCGGGGGGGAGGTAGGATTGGGCCTTCCTTTACTATTGTTGATCTGTTGCATGTTGTGTTCTGCTGGGCATTGTCGGCATTCTAAGTTGACGCAGGAGTGTGTGGCAGGCTGCCCACAGCACTCCCTTGATCGGAGCCAGAAACCCGCTTCATCTGTAATGCTCTTACTATGTTCAAGTGCCTTCAGTGACAGTGAGACAAAATCCTCATGTTCAAGTAAATAGTAGTCACCTTGCCTGGCGAAAACTGAGCTGTTGAAGTGTTATTCCTTTCAAATGTACTTGAAAGCAGCAAGGGTGTGATTAGAGTTGTTAACATCGGATATTGGATATGGTTAACCTGGACTGGATTATTGGTCTTTGTTAGTGGAGTGGAATGGCATATGAATCCTCAGAAAGCAAACGGGGGTCAAAGCAATGCACCTTCCTCAGTAGCATGAACTGGGACACAGAAAGCAAGGGAACAAATGCCCGCTGAGGACAAAGGCTTAATTCTGTTATGGTTACTCAGTAATAAGGCAACACATGTCTCCTCGTGCTGATTCACAAATCCTTCAGTCAAGACAGATTTAAATTTCAAACACAAGAGGCTTTTTGGATTCCTATTAAGAAACAAATCATCTTGCATCTTGTTTTCCAGGGCTGATTATTCTTTTCCAGACAATATAGGGTTCTCTCAAACAATTGACATTTAGCCTTACAACAGAGCTTTGGAATTTCTGGTTAGCCGAATGGACATCCAAAGTTTAGTTGACAAATGAATAATAATTTTAGACCAATACATCTCTCTGTAGGAAACCCTTGCACAGTAATGTAATCACATAGGAATGGTATGTGTGGTTAAGGGGTCACACATATTGTAAATAATATCACTTACATACAAACATTTACATAGGAAACAGAATGATTTATAGAAGAAATAAATCCATGTTTAAGTCAGAGTTGTGAAGACTAATACTGCATAAACCCTGAATCAACTTCTTGGCTTACTGATCTAATTTGAAAACATATCTGCTTAGCCAGTAGATTAAATTTAAATACCATTTAAAGTCATATTCAAAACAGTGATCATTGAGAAAATTTCCAGCTATAGATTCAGTGAGTTTATATTGAAAAAATAATGTTTTATTTTTCCCATAAATTTTTCCTAATAAGCCAAATTAGTTTAGGCATTACATCATTTTATATGTTTTAACAGAGAAGAATGAATCCTCAGATAAACAGGGATGTCACTGAATGGGAGACAAAGGTTACGTTCGTCTGTTAAATATCATACTTCAACCACATGTGGTATATACAAGTGATGCCCTGAAACGGAAAGGAAGGAACTACTGGTGTACCACAAGGATTTTGCCAATAGTCATTCATGAATGATTTGGATAACACAGTTGACAATGTTCATGATGCATAGTAAACTCACAAGTGGCTTAGACAGAGAATATAGCGGGTGAAGTATAGCTGATGGGTTTTAATTGTAAAATGGCCAGTCTAAGAACAGGTATTAAGTCAAACTGGAAACCTTTGAGTTGTAGATGGTGCTTGATGGTCAGATCAGACCCAATGGACCATAGGAACTGTTTCCTGTAGACTCTATAAAATGCACTATTGTTTGAAAATCAGAATCAGAATCATTGACGTATGTCATGAAATCTGTTGTTTTGTGGCAACAGTACAGAGCAATGCATAAAATTAATATAAGTTACAAAGAGAGGAATGGTGAGAGAGTGTTCATGGGTTCAAGGTCCATTTGGAAATCTGATGGCAGGGGCACAACTGTTCCTAAATCAGTGAATGTGTGTCTTCAACCTGCTGTACTTCCTCCCCAATGACACTAACAAGAGGAGGGCATGTACAGGATAGTAAAGGTCTTTAATTATGTATCCTGCTTCCTTGAGGCAGCTGGATGATGACCTGGAAGGTCAGGAAGGTGATGTCAGGACCTTGATGATGTTTGCTGAGTCTACAACCACCTGCAGCCTCTTTTGTTCCAGTGCATTGCAGCCTCCACACCAGGCTGGGATGCAACCGCTCAAAATGCTCTCCACCGTACCTCTGTAGAAATTGGTAAGAACCTTCGATGACATACCAAATCTCTTAATGAGATAGAGCCCCTGGTCTGCCCTGTTCATGATTGCTTCAAGATAAATCCTCCAAGATGATGATGACCAGGAACTTAAAGCTTTCCACTGCTGACCACTCAACGATGACTGGTGTGTGTTTTCCTCCCACCACCTTCCTCAAGTCCACAGTCAATTCTGTAGTCTTGCTAATGTTGAGTGAGAAGTTGCTGTTGCAACACAACCCAACCAACCAGTCTATCTCATTTGTCATCTCATTTGGCTCCTCATTGTCATCTGAAAATTTGCCAGCAACTTCGATGAATTTATAGATGGTGCTTAAACGATGCCAAGGCAGATGGTCGTTTGTGTAGAGAGAACAGAGGAGTGTGATAAGCACACGTCTTTGAGGTGTTCTGTGTTGATTGTCAGTAAGGAAGAGTGAGTAATGTCTATAATTTCCTGGGTTATCTCTACTCACTTTTTTGAACAAGAGAACAATAGCTGTCTCCATTTGAACCACTGGTACTTCTCCTGTTCCTACTGATGATGCAAAGAGTCAGTAAGGATTCCTACCAATCCACATTGACTGTTGTCTTTCTATAAGGAAGTTGAGGATTCAGTTGCAGAGGAAGATACAGATGCCCATATTTTGAAGCTTGTTGATTAATACTGAGGGGATGATGGTGTTGCACACTGAGCTGTAATGATAAACAACACAAAATGTTTGTTTTGCTGTTGTCCAGGTGCTCCAAAGCCCAATGGGGAGCCAGTCAGATTGTGTCCACTGTAGACCTAGTGCAGTGGTGGGTAAATTGCAGCATCTCCATGTCTATGCTTAGGCCATGACCAACATCTGAAAGCACTTCATCAAATTTGATGTGAGTGCTACTGGCCGATAGTTAATAAGGCAGTTTATACTGCTCTTCTTGGGGATTGGTAAGGTTGTTGCCCTCTTGAAGCAGGAGGTTTCAGTATGATCTCATCTGGATCCAGAATGACCTCTTTTGGTGAAAATGGGTTTTGTGACACTTCAACCAAAACACTTAGCATTGGACAAACCAGTAACAGTCTATGTCAATTTTATATCAACCAATCCAATATTCCTCCACTACATCCACTGCTCTACATTCATCAATTTGTTTTGTTATATCCTCAAAGAATTCAATCAGGCTTGTGAGGCATGACCTGCCCTTGACAAAGCTATGCTAACTATCCCTAATCAGATTATGTCTCTCCAAATGCACATAAATCCTGCCTCTTGGGATCTTCTGCAACAATTTGCCTACTACTGAAGTAAGACTCACTGGTCTATAATTTCCTGGGTTATCTCTACTCACTTTTTTGAACAAGAGAACAATAGCTGCATCCATTTGAACCGCTGGTACTTCTCCTGTTCCTACTGATGATGCAAAGATCATCGCCAAAGACTCAGCAGTCTCCTCCCTTGCTTCTCACAGTAGCCTGGGGTATATCTCGTCTAGACCCGACAACTTATCCAACTTAATGCTTTTCAAAAGCTCCAGCACATGCTCTTTTTTAATGTCTATATGCTCAATCATTTCAGTCTGATGTAAGTCATCCCCACAATTGCCAAGGTCCATTTCCCTGGTGAATACTGAAGCAAAGTATTCATTAAGTACCTCTGCTACCTCCTCTGGCTCCATGTACACATTTCCACTATCGCACCTGATTTGCCCTATTCTCACACAACTCATCCTCTTGCTCTTCACATACTTGTAGAATGCCCTGGGGTATTCTGTTCACTAACGCCTTCTCATGGCCCCTTCTAGCTCTCCTAATTTCATTCTAAACTCCTTCCTGGCAACCTTGTAGTTTTCTACAGCTTTAACAGAACCTAGTTTCTTGCACCTTGTGTAAGCTTTTCTTGTCTTCTTAACTAGATTTTCTACATCCTTTGTGCACCATAGTTCTTTTACCCTCACATCTTTTCTCTGCCTCATACCTATGCAGAACGCCATGCAAATGTTCGCTGAACACTTGCCACCTTTCTGCCATGCATTTGCATGAGAACATCTGCTCCCAAGTGTCTGCCTAATAGCATCATATTTCCCCCGACCCAATTAAATGTTTTCCCAAATTGTCTGCTCCTATCCCTCTCCAGCATTATGGTAACATGACTGGATTTAACACCTAGCATTGCAAAACATTTTTGTGAAATGCAGCTTGAAAATTGTAGGCTGTGAGAATTTCCCTAGGATCACCATCATTAGAGACATGGACATTAAACTGATTCAAGTTTAGTAACTGCTGTCAATGACTAATAGAGAAGAGGACAGCTAGAATTGTATCAGCTTGTTAAACTCTGTGGAAGAGACTTTTAACATTAGATAATTGCAGGAAGTGATACTCACAATTATTCCCTGGGTACGTGGAACTGACAAGATAACTTTTAAGGAGCTAACAGCACATTTGGTTTCCTGTTTTACGGCACAATAATTAGTCCACTGTGTCTGGACGGTGACCTGCGCATTAAAGGATGCCTTTGGTGTTAGAATATGACAATTCTATAAAAGTGTTAATCCTGTCCTTTATTCTTTGCTCCTTCTTGTGTTCCCTCTGCATTGAATTTCCTGTCCATGGCAGCCAAACATTCTAATTCCTTTGGTCCCATCTTGGATGTCACTTTTGATGAAGGTTATGGAATTGAAGTCTAAAATGTTTGATGGTAAGTCTATAGCAGGGAGGAAAATACATTAAATATTGAAGTGTTGTATTATCACATAGCGATTCTGCTAAAAGCTCCATAGATGATCAGAAATTTGGGATGCCAAGTGTCCATAGTCTTCTCATAATTCCATGTAACAGAGAAAGAGGCCTATCAGTTCAACAAGTCTCAGAACGTTCCTATTAGTCAATGCATCCATTTATTTATTGTAGCCTATTCATTCAATGCCCATCACACCAACTCCGATTGTCCCACCTACCAGCCACTAACACCAGAGTGAATTTACTCTGGTCAAATAGCTTACCAGCCAACAAATGTTTGGGTATGAGGCAAAACAGGAATACCTGGAGGAAACTAACAATGGTCACAAGGAGAGTGAGCTAACTCCACACAGACAGCACCTGAGATTGGTATCAAACTCGAGATACTGTAAACAAACAAGAGAAAATCTGCAGATGCTGGAAATCCAAGCAATGCACACAAAATGCTGGTGGAACTCAGCGGGCCAGGCAGTATCTATGGAAAACAGCACAGTCGGTGTTTCAGGCTGAAACCCTTTGGCAGGACTGGAGAAAAGAAAGATGAGGAGTAGATTTGGAAGGTGGGGAGAGGGGAGAGAGAAACTGCAGACAATAGGTGAAACCTGGACGGTGAAGGATGAAGCAAAGAGCTAGGAAGTTGTTTGGTGAAAGAGTCAGATGGAAGAAAGAAGAAAAAGGGAGGGGGTGGGGAGGAGCACCAGAGGGAGGCAATGGGTGGTCAAGAAGATAACATGAGAGAAGGACAAGGAGATGGGAAATGGTGAAGGGGAGAAGGAAGAGTGGAGGCATTACTGGAAGTTGGAGAAATCAACATTCATGCCATCAGGTTGGAGGCTACCCAAACAGAATATAAGATGTTGTTCCTCCAACCTAAGTGTGACCTTATCCCAACAGTGGAGGAGGCCATGGATGGACATATCAGAATGGGAATGGGAAGTGGAATTAAAGTGGGTGGCCACTGGGTGATCCCACTTGTCCTGGTGGCCTGAGTGTAGATGCTTGGCGAAGTGGTCTCCCAGTCAACATCAGGTCTCACAAGAGGCCACACTGGGAGTACCAGACACAGTATATGACCCTAACAGACTTGCAGGTGAAGTGTCGTCTCACCTGGTAGGACTGTATGGGGCCCTGAATGGTAGTGAGGGAGCAAGTGTAGGGGTAGGTGAAGTACATGTTCTGCTTACAAGGATAAGTGCCAGGAGGGAGATCAGTGGGAAGGACGAATGGACAAAGGAGTTGCGTAGGAAAGCAGAAAGTGAGGGGCAGGGGGGAGGAAAGATGTGTTTGGCTTGGGATCCAGTTGGAGGTGGTGGAAGCTTTGGAGAATTATGTGCTGGACACGGAGGTTGATGGGGTGGTAGGTGAGGACAAGAGGCACCTTATCCCTGGTAGGGTGCAGGTGGATGGGGTAAGAGCTGACATGCATGAAATGGAAGAGGTACGGTTGAGGGCAGTATTGATGGTGGAGGAAGGGAAGACCCTTCTTTGAAAAAGGACATTTCCTTTGTTCTAGAATGAAAAGTCTCATCCTGAGAGCAGATGCAGCAGAGATGCGGAATTGAGAGGAGGGGATGGCTTTCTTACAAGTAGCAAGGTGGGATGAGGTATAGTTCAGGTAGCTGTGAGAGTCAGTTTGTTTACAATAGACATCGGTGGATAAACTGTCTCCAGAGATAGAAACGGCAAGATCGAGAAAGGGAAGGGAAATGTTGGAAATGAACCAGGTGAATTTGAGGGCAGGGTGGAAGTTGGAGGCAAAGTGGATGAAATTGACGAGTTCAGCATGGGTGCAGGAAGCAGCACCAATGCAGTCATTGATACAACATAGGAAAAGCATGGGACGGTCACCAGTGTAGCCATAAAGCCAACAAAGGGGGAAGGGGGTTGGTGGTGTGTGAGGAGAAGGGAGGTTTAGAATATTCAGGGATGGATTGGGTGAGAGGAAGATGGAGTCTCCAAGGACCCAGGAGTTGGCAGTGCGAGAGACGGGATTGCGGAATGGTAGTGGGGTAAGGGGAGACGGGCATTCCAGTAGCAGCATGTGAAGACCTAACCTGGGGGTCAAGGCCAGAGTCTGAGATGGAGGTTGCACAATCGGCACTTTGGTGATGTCCAAGGTCATTGGAACCAGCATTGATGGTGGTGGAGTCTGAGTTATGGGTCTGATCTGGATTACTAGAGCCGTTGAGATCAATAGTAGGGAATGCAGTCTGGAGGCAGCCTGCCAGCATTGGAGTCAGCAGGTTCTATGACAGGTGAATTGAAATATCACCTGTGTACAGACCACAGAAACCTATTGACTCCAACGCCGACTTTGAAGCTCTCAGCCCTCTTGACCTCTGCACCATTAATGTAAATGGGAGAGTGTACACAGCGCCCCTGCATGAAGTCATTGACCGTCTCCTTTGCTGGCGTTGATGGAAAAGTTGTTGTCCTGACACCACACAACTAGGACCCTGTCTCCTTCCTGTTTGAGATCTGGCCTACTGTAATGGGGTCACCTGAAGACACAGCATTGGAGTAGAATCAGGCCACACAGCTGAGTGCATAGGGTGTGATCAAAGTTCAAAGTACACTTACTTTCAAAGTATGTATACATTATACAGCCTTGAAATTTGTCTCCTTGCAGGCAGCCACAAAACAAAGAAATCCATAAAAAAAGATCATCAATCCCCTGATGTGCTGAGAGAAATAAAATAAATCGTGCAAACAATAAAAATAAGCAATTAGCTTCAGAAATGTAGTTTTATGAAAGGCACTGCAGCTCAGCATAGAGCTGAGTAGACATCATGGAGCAGCACGCAGAACTGGCTTCAAAGTCCTTGGTGTAAACATCAGCAATCTGTCCTGGTCCAGTCATGCGGATGCTAAGAGGAAAGCACACCAGAGCTTCTTCTTCCTCAGAAGGTGAGGAAAATTTGCAGGATCTCATGGATCGTCACCAGCTTTTGGAGCTGCACCATAGAAAGCTTCCCACCTGCGTGCTTCTCAGCTTGGTATAGCAACTGCCCTGTCCCAGACCACAAGAAGCTGCAAAGTTGTGAATTCAGCCCAGTCCATCATGCGCACCAGGGGCCCCTCTATTGTCTCTGTCTTGCTGCCTTGGGAAGCAGCCAGCATAACCAAGGGCCCCCAACATTCTCCTTTTCTTTCCCATCAGGCAGAAGATAGAAATGTTAAGATCACACGCCACCAAATTCAAGGTCCTTTGTCCTGCATTCTTCAACAATCTCTCAAGAGCTAAAAAATGAACTCTTGAGCTCTTCACCTCTCAGTCTTCCTTGTTATGTGACTTCAATTTATCTTCCTGCCTTTACTGAATTTCTGCTATAAAGCAACACTATATTCTGCATTATGTTTTCGTTTCACTACCTTGATGTATTTCTGTAAGGCATATCTAACTGAATAGCACGCAGAGCAAAAGCTTTTCACTGTATCTCAGTACATATGACAATTATAAAGCAATAATCTTGCAATTATGATTTTAACTTTGCTCCCTCATCATGGTCCGTAAGCCTAACACCATATCAGTTTTACCACTGATGAAATTCAGTGCACAGTTACCTCTTGGAAAAAAAATCATCAAATGCCCTGTTAGTTTAAAATAGGGGAGAGGACACAAGAAGTTACTTAGTGTGATAGAGAAAGCCGACAAGAGTTCAAAGGAAAAAAATTGCAATGGAAAAGGCAACTTGCGAAATGAGAACAGGAGCTGTTTTGAGTTGTCCAGAATGTTTGGCACAGAAACTACTGAGGGAACCCAAGGAGCCAAGGAGTCTACTGTTGGACAACACGATGGAAGTCAAGTATATAAGCACACCGCAATAAACAGAAAAAAAAGCAATAAAAATTGTGCACTGAGAAACTTAGTAAAACTAAAGGAGGAAAAATTAAATTAACGAAATGGTTGGGGGGAGGTGGTGCTAAGCCAGATAGCATCAGCAAGCAGACGTGCTTATTTTAAAAACTCCGATATCTTGGCTCTTTCACTTCAGACAAATTCATTCATCATGTTGCTTAATCAGTGTATTATCAAGAGACCAGTAAAAATAAAAGGATTATTTCAAGCTCTGAAAAGATGAAGAATTCTCAGGAAGCTAGAAAACTGAGGACAGATGCCATTTTGAAATATTGACTGTTCCTAAGCAACAAAACATGGCAAAGTCAAACTTAACAAGAAAAGTATTTTCCACACTGCCATTAAATGTGGCAGGAACAGATAATCTAGAGATCAAAAACTTCTTCAAGAATCCAATTAAAACTAGTAATTGTATCAGGCACATATTAATAGCACTGACAAATTATATTTGCAGGCACTCCTTTAAAACATCAGACTGGAGACATTTCCTGATGATTGCATTGTGTACAATTCCATCAAAGCTCCTTTGAAAAAGAAGCAGCAGCACCTGGGCTGGTCAGCTTCGAGTAGCAAATGCTCCCTCATTGTTACTAAAGCTAAATATAACCATTTCCTACCTTGCTTTGGTTTCTGACGTGTGCTGCTGAAGTACGAGAGTCAAGAGACGGGGATTGGGTGGGCAAAGGGAAAACCCCAGGAGAGGCCGGGGCACAGAGGTCAGAGACCCTGAACTGAAGCAGGAGGTGATCAGACCACCCAGACCATTTGCGGCAGAGCTGTAATAGTTCTACCATATTGTTATTTCGGAGCATACATCACTCAGTAAGGTGAACATCAAATCTAAAACGCAATAGGCAGAGTGATTGAAAGCTTCATTGAGAAACTGAATTTTCAAGATTGCTTTAAAGGAGGGGACGGTATTGGAAGTACTAAGAGCAGACCTAAGAGAGTGCAAAGGTTGAAAGATGAAGACAGGAGGCAGAGGAGGATGGAGATCAGGCTCACGGAGCAGAGTCATTGATTTATAGAGCACTACAGCACAGAAACAGGCCCTTGGGCTCGTCCAGTCCATCCCGACCTTGACTTCTGCCCGCACCCGGACCATAGACCTCCACAGATCTCTCATCTCTGTACCTTTCTAAACTTCTCTTCAAAGTTACAACTGAACCTGAATCGACAACTTCCACTGGCAGTTCATTCCATCCTCTGAGTGTAGAAGATACCCCTCATGTTCCCCTTAAATATTTAACCTTTCACCCTAAACCTATGACCTCTAGTTCTAGTCTCAACCAACCTGAGGGGAAAGAGCCTGCATGCATTCCCCTATCCATACCCCTCTTAATTTTTGAACCTCGACAAGCCCTCCCCTCATTTTCCTGTGCTGCAGGGAATACAGCACTAACTTACTTGTCCTTTCCCTGTAACTCGGTTCATAGAGTTGAAGACTGATGAAATTTATAAAAATGGGATGAAGAATTGAAACTGAAGGATAAAAATCTTAAATCGGATATGGCAGCCAACTAAGCTCATAAGAATCTGAGTTTGGAGCTGGAATGGTATCGAAAACAAGAAGCAGATTTTTCAATGACTTTGGATGAAGTTCACAGTGCAGGAGGATGCATGGGAAGCCAGAAGAATACTGTAATAGTTGAAGTATGGAGGTCACAAAGACAGCGATGATTTCAGCAACAGATGGCTCAAATGGAGAATAGCCGACATGGGTCTTCATGAGGGAAAATGGGGAGGTGGGGAGCAGCATAAAACCGTAGATCTTTCTAAGATGTTCAGGACATTCAGCCCATTGTGTCAGTGCCAGCTGAAAAAGAGTTGTACAACTTACTCCAACCTTCCAGCACGGGTTAGAACCAGATCCGAGGCACTCAGGTCTGGAGATCAAGAATGCTACAAGGGGTGCAGGTACGATCTCCAGAAAGCCATCTCCTGGGCAAAGTGGAGTTTCTGGACTGGACTGGAATCAACGAGGAATGCCCGACAACTGTGGCAGGGTTTGAATGCCATAACCTCCTACAAAGCTAAATCTTGCAACATAAGGGGCAACAGTGCTTCACTGCCAGATGGCCTCAATGACCCCTATGGTCACTTTGACCACCAAAAGAGGGAGGAAAAATCGAGCGCACCCCGATGTCTTCCAATGATCCTTTGGTCTCAGTATCTGAAGATGACATGGGGGCTGCCATCGAGAGGGTGAATCCAAGGAAAGCATCCAGTCTGGACAGAGTACCTGGCCGAGTACTGAAGACCCAGGCTGACCAACTGGCTGGTGTGTTCACTAAAACCTGCAACTTCTCACTCCGGAAGTGTGTGGTGTCCACCTGGTTCAAGCAGTCTTCAATCGTACTGGTACCCAAGAAGAGTGTAGTAACCTGTCTAAATGACTATTGCCCAACAGTGTTTTGAGAGGTTGGTGTTGAAGCATATCAGCTCCAGTCTGAATGGTGACTTGGAGCTGCTCCATTTCACCTACCGAAGCAACAGGTCTACAGCAGAAGCCATCTCATTGGCTCTTCACACAACCCTGGAACATCTGGACAGCAAAGGTGAATACATCAGGATGCTCTTTATCAATTACAGCTTAGTATTTTTCTCCATCATCCTCTTAAAAACTAATCATGAAGCTCCAAGACTTGGGCCTCAATACACCCTTGTAGAATTGGATCCTGGATTTCTTCACTCATAGACTTCAGTAAGTTTGGATTGGCAAAAATGCCTCCTCCACAATCTCCACAGGAGCACAGCAGGGATGTGTACTTAGTCCCCGGCTCTACTCACTTTACACCTATGACTGTGTGGTAAGTTGAGCTCCAACACCATATGCAAGTTTGCTGGCGACGCCACTGCTGTAGACTGTACCAAAGGGATAAAGATTCAACGTACAGCAAGGAGACTGAAAACTCAGCTGAGTGGTGTAATAACAAGAATCCACACAAAATAATGGACAAACTCAGCAGGCCAGGCAGCATCCATGGAGAAAAGTACAGTCGATATTTCGGGCCGAAACCCTTCGGCAGGTACTGCATTTCAGCATTTTGTGTGTGTGGCTCAGATTCCAGCATCTACAGTTTATTTCTTGTTTGTTTTGTACTAACAACAGCCTTGCACTCAAAGTCAGTAAGGCCAAGGAACTGACTGTTGACTTCAGGAGAGAGAAACCAGAGGTCCATGAGCCAGAAATCATCAGAGGATCAGAGGTAAAGAGGTCCAGTAACTTTAAATTCCTGGGTGTCACTATTTTAGAGGAACAGTCCTGGACCCATCATATAAATATAATTGCAAAGAAAGTACGACATTGCCTCTACTTCCTCAGGAGTCGGCAGAGGTTCGGCATGACATCAAAAACCTTGGCAAACTTTTATAAATATGTGGTGGAAAGAGTGCTGATTGGCTGAATTATGACCAGGTATGGGAACTTTCTACAAAAGGCAGTGGATTCGGCCCAGTACATCACGGATAAATTCTTCCCAACCGTTGGGAACATCTACATGAGACATTGCAGTAGGAAAGCAGCATCCATCATCAAAGATTGTCACCACCCAGGCCATGCTCTTTACTCAATGCTGCCATCAGGTAGAAGGTACAGGTGCCTCAGGACTCACACCACCAGGTTCAAGAACAGTTGCTACCCTCAACTATCAGGCTCATGAACAAAAGGGGATAACTGCACTCATTTAAGGACTCTATTATATTGTTATTTCATGCCTTTTATTTATTGCTAATTATTTATATCTGCATTTGCATGGTCTGTTTACAGTTATCTGTTCTAGATGTTTACAGTTTACAGTTACTGTTCGATATATTTGCCCGCAGAAAAAGAATCTCGGGGCTGTATGTGGTTATGTGTATGTACTCTGATAATAAATTTTACTTAGAACTTTGAACTTTGATTCTATTGCCCTTCAGATAACATCACCAGCTGTTTCAATGTGATCCGAGTCTCCAGCTCCGCCTCTTGTTTCAACAGCAGATGCCATGTGCCTTTTGAGCCATTTTATTGAACTTCAGAGATACGTGAAGGAATATTCCATGGACTCCTTGTTTCTCAACCACACTCAAAACCTACCATTTATTGCATGTTCCCTTGCTCTTTGCACCTTCCACCCCTCCTCCCTCCACACATACATAATCACATAACTTGGGTTAAATTCCATTCGCCAATCATTGACATCCTTCGGGAGTCTTAAATATTCTATCTCACTGGGAGCCACTTTTTATATTATCTTGAAACCTCTTTACCATCATATTAGTAGAAGAAAGGAGTTTTCTTCGGTTGTTACATTTATGGCTATTTTATTAGGTACACCTGTACACCTGTTCATTAATGCAAATATCTAATCAGCCAATCATGTAGCTGCGACCCCATGCATAAAAGCAATCAGCCGTTGCCAGGAGGTTCAGTTTTATTCAAACCAAACATCAGAACGGGGGAAGAAATGTGAACTAAGTGACTCCGGCCGTGGAATGATTTTGTTGGTGCCACACATGGTGGTTTGAGTACCTTAGAAACGGCTGATCTCCTGGGATCTTCATGCATAACAGTCTCCAGAGCTTACAGAGAATAGTGAGGGAAAAAAAGCCAAGCAAAAAATCCAGTGATCAGCAGTTTTGTGGGTGAAATGCCTTGTTAATGAGAGAGGTCAGACTGGTTCGAGCTGGCAGGAAGGTAACAGTAACTGAAATAACGAGGCATTTCACCAGTGGTGTGCAGAAGAGCATCTTTGAGAGCACCATACATCGAAACTTGAAGTGGAGGGGCTACAGCAGAAGAAGACCAGTCTGCATTGCACTCCTGTACCTAGTAAAGTGGCTGCTGAGTATATATTTGATTGAACCCTGCAAAAATCCAATGCTGATAGCTTTCCAGTGAAAGAAACATCTATTACCAATCACCACTTGCTTCCTGTTACTGGGTATAATTTGCTCTTTCCTGGGGATTCCTTTCACTTCTCCTTTTCTGTCCAGCTTGCTGTGTTTTTCTGACCTCTCCTGCCCAGCATGTCAAAAGCCTGGGATAATATTGGATGATCCTTGTAAGTTAGTGCTGAAAGGAACGTCAAATATTACAAATGCTCCATGGATTAAGTTCTCGGGGAAGACCAAGGCTGGCAAAATATATGCACAGGCAATCTCACCAGAGCTGAAAATCTACATGGTGGGTGCATAATAATGGGAGGAATCACTATAGAAAAACAATGAAAAGTGTGGAAGAAGATGAAAAATAAAGATAAGGCAAAATTAGGCCCATGGCATCAGGAAAACACACAGAAGCAATCTTCATTTGGAAAGTCAGAGATGGGTTCTCCACCCAAATCATCGAGTGTTTATTCCTCTCCACAGATGCAGCCTGAACTGCTGAGTTCCTCCATCACTTTGTGTGTATTGCTTAATAGAAGCACACCGCACTCTATACTTCTTGTATTAATGTACAGAAACAGTAACTTTAAACAAATTTGATTGAACCTTGTGTAAGGGCATCTCAGACTTTTAATTTTAATGCAACCAAAAACTCATATGCAGTAAACAAGCTGATCTGATTAAACTTACTTTGTTCCATTTTCAATTGGCTGGACCTCAATAGCACTTCAACATTTCCACCACCTTTCTCGGTGAAGAATGATACAATAATTTATTAGCTTACTTGCAAATCTGATACTGCAACCTGAATTCTCAATTCCCACACTGAGCAAATCCCCCTGCAGCTTCTCCCCAGTTATCCAAAATTGAGTAGCGAAATGTTTAGAGTACTGGATTGCTGTCAGTGTGCACAATACAGTGCAGCAAACCTAAAGTTGTTCTGAACTTGGACGCCAAACTTCTTTTGGAGTTGATAATTCTGATTAATAATTTTCTATAAGTCGCCACATTAACGGTGTTTATCAAACTGATATGTGATACAAGGTTGTCAAGCCGAGGAGTGGTAGTGGGAACAAGCTCCCACTACCTAGAAGTTTTCCTCACACGTGCGCCTCAAATAGCCACCAACAACCAAGTCCAACTCCTGGCCTTCTCGTGTGGCTGAGCCTCTAAGCCTGGCCAAACTGTTTCTACTGACAGGGGAAGGGGTGAAAGCGGTTCTTGGCGCCTTAAAACCAGTGCTTCGGGTAGATGGAGCTCATCAACCTGGGAAGGCAGTCCATCTAAGTGAGGGAAAACTCTGATTTCAAACCTCCGCTGCCTTGCTGCCATACCCACTAATGGGAAAGGCTTCGGGAGTAAACCCTGAGGGCAAATCCGGAGCTGGTGTCCCTAAGGCAGTCCGACATTGTCTTCAACTTTGCTCTGGCAACTCCTGCGTCGTCACTGGTGCCAAATTGTATCGGCCCTTGCCCTTCCCTTGGACAACATCGGTGGCATGGAGAGGGAGATTTGCTGCTTGGGCAACTGCTGGCCTTCCATACAACCCTGCCCAGGCCTGCGCCCTGGAGAGGGCACTCCAGCATCGCCTCACCAACAGACTGAAGTAAGACTTTCCAGGCACAGATCCATGGTCTCGTGAGACTAACAGATGCCATCATCATGTGATACTAGCAAATAGACTGAAAGTAAATTCTGAACCAAATGTTGAGTTTCTGTTTATGCACTTTTAAATAGGCCACATGCCACACTGTCACCTGCTCTAGACAGTCAGGAAAGGAGAGGTGGAGGTGGTATGGTGCAGCGTCCATGCTAGACTGGGAGCTGATGCCTCCCGTCAGTGCTGCCTCTAGTGGTCGCTCGGTGGAAGACAAGCTTGGTTGCTTTTGACTGCAGACCTGCTGTGGGCCTGCTCTTGCTGACAGCATCCATGACACAGGGACTTGGGCTATATTACATACATTTTGTTTGTACAACAGTATGTTTACTGCTATTTTATATGTGCCTTGTGCTGTGTGTGACTATCGGTATTGTATTTTGCACCTTGGCCCCAGAGGAACGCTGTTTGGTTAGGCTCTATTCATGAGTACTCATGTATGGTTAAACGATAATTAAAGTTGAAGTTGAATTTGCTCGCCAAAATGTATTGAGAGCTAAACTAAGGAATATGATGGGGTGATTGATAAGTTCATGGCCTAAGGTAGAAGGAGTCAATTTTAGAAAACCTAGCACATTTATTTTCCAACACAGTCCCCTCCTACATTTACACTCTTAGTCCAGCGGCCGTGGAGCATACGGATCTTGGACCTCCCGAAAGTGTCCACAGCAGGGGTAATTGATAAGTTTGTGGCCCAAGGTAGAAGGAGATGAATTATACAGCTCTCGTTACATGCACATTCAGTTCAACTCTTTGAGTCATTATGCAGAAAACTTAAAGTTAGTAACTCATCAGGGGTGGTTGATAAGTTTGTGGCCTAAGCTAGAAGGAGTTGAGTTATGAGATAAATGAAATACAATGTTGGAAAATGCATGGTCATGCACTTTGGTAGAAGAAATAAATGTGCAGACTATTTTCTAAATGGGGAGAAAATTCAAAAATCTGAGATGAAAGGGACTGGTGAATCCTTGTCAGAACACGCTAAAGGTTAAATTGCAGGTTGAGTCAGGGTGAGGAAGGCAAATGCAATGTTCGCATTCATTTCAAAAGGCCTAGAATATAAGAGCAGGGATGTGATGCTGAGGCTTTATAAGACACTG
This sequence comes from Hypanus sabinus, assembly GCF_030144855.1. Taxonomy (NCBI): domain Eukaryota; kingdom Metazoa; phylum Chordata; class Chondrichthyes; order Myliobatiformes; family Dasyatidae; genus Hypanus; species Hypanus sabinus. The sequence goes on along the minus strand of NC_082723.1, from coordinate 59,701,218 downwards.
GTGAGGCCTCACCGTGAGTATTGTAAATCATTTTGGACTCCTTATCTAAGAAAAGATGTGTTGGCATTGGAGAGGGGTGAGAGGAGATTCAGAATGATGATTCCAAGAATGAAATGGTTATCATATGAGGAATGTTTGATGGCTCTGGGCCTGTGCTCACTGGAATTTAGAAAGATGGGGGGGAGGATCTCATTGAAACCTTTCAAGTGTAGAAAGGCCTATGTAAAATAGATGTGGAAAGGATGGTTCCCATGATGGGAGAGTCTAGGACAAGAGGGCACAGCATCAGGACAAAGGGGTGTCCATTTAAAACAGAGTTGCAGAATAATTTCTTTAGCCAGAGGGTGGTGAATCTGTGGAATTTGTTACCCACAGGCAGCTGTAGAGGCCAGGTTGTTGGGTATACTTAAGGCAGAACTTGATAGGTTCTTGATTGGATATGGCATCAATGGTTAAAGGGAGAAGGCTGAGGAAAAAAGGGATCAGCCATGATTGAATGGCAAAGCAGATTCGATGGGCCAAATGGACTAATTCTGCTCCTATGTCTTACGGTCTTTTGGTTTTTTGCTAATAGGAAAAACCGTTTCCATAAGCAGTTCTGCCGCAGTGTAATTAAAGCAGTTGATAAAATCTTGATGCTTATACCCTGATTAGAATCAAACCCATGCCCAGGAAGTACATCTTTAAATATCTGTCATTTCTTTTACATCACAATTTCTGAGTCTGAAAAAGATTATTTTGAGTGCAGAGTTATTAACTATAATATCCTCCAGGAAATTTTGAGTCCTTAATTGAGATCAGATAAAATCTAATGGTGGATCTTTAGATTATGAACTGGAAGATAGCTATTTAGGGTGGTAATGGATGACGAAACTGAGTTGTGGAAATATTAAGCCTTTGACCATTTCTAATGCTGCTCTTTTTAAATCTGTACATAAATCCGCCTCTAATCATTGTAGGAATTAATCTCTGCTTATGACACTGGATTTATCACTCATTTCAGTAACTTCTTCATCGTTGAGGAGTTTCTGCTATCCAGAGCTGATTGTGAGGTGATCTGCTTTCTGGCTGAAGAATGCTTTAGATGCCATTTTGGATTTAACCCCTTCTGCTGTGCCCGGCCATTCAGCTTGTCGCTTAATTAACGACACAGGCACCATTCAGTGTTACAGAACAGGATGTTATGATTCACAGATGATAAAAAGAAACTGAAGAATATATAACAATGCGTAAAGCAGGCAAAAGAAGAATACAAGGTTGAAAGTAACATTGCTATAGCATTAGAAACAAGTAATTGTAACTCTTTAACTGTATTTAAAATAGTGAAGGGTGTTGTTAGACGAACAAAGTCACTGGAGAGAAGTTCTGGAGGCTATGAAGTAGACTACTCGACAAACAGACACAGCAGGCACCATAATTGAAACCTGTTTTGGAGAAAGAGGGCTGCTCAACCCACATTACATGCTAAAGATCAAAGGACAATTCCAAATTTACAATCCATCCCCTCAATGCTTCCTTTGAGCTGCACACAAACTTCACACCTCCTGCTTTGCAGCCTCACCACAGACACCCAAATAATGAATTTAAATCAGCATTGTCTGCTCTCCCAACTAGCTGTGATATCTTCCAATTTACTTGGTTCACGGTTATTAGGAATCCATTATTCAGAGCTGAATTTTAGATTTAATTCATAAGTCATATTCAAATCTGAAGTCAGTTGCTAAAATTATTTGCTATATGCGCTAGCCCCAAAAAGCACTCTAACAAAGGGCATTAATACACAGTTTCCTTTATCCGGCAGTAATATCTGTCCCCTTTCATTTCCATCTGCATTCAGTGGATAAGGCATAATGAGAGACGGCTTCTAAACCCAAGGTGCATTTGAAGTATATTGCTGGTAAAATGTACTGTCCTTAACCAAACCAGAATCATTGCTCCCAGAAATCTTACACCGCCTTACTAAAGCTCTTTATGATATCATCAACCGAGTTTTTCCGGCAGAGCTGAATGAACAGAGTGAAGGTAAATAAAAGATTGCTGAGACTGGAAATCAAAACATAAAATGCTGGGAATTCTCAGCGAGTCAGGCTGCACCTGTGGGATGAGAAACAAAGTTAATGTTTCAGTTTGAAGACCCTTTTTCAGAACTGGGAAGGGGGCAAAGGAGGCTTGTTAGACTGCAGGAAGGGTGAGTAAGGCACATCTCCGACAGGATAAAACTGGGGTGACCCTGGGGATAAACTGTAAACAAGGTTATCTAGTCAATGACTGAATGGGAGCAATTAGAAGTGAGAACACAGGCAAAAGAAAATGGGAGTGGTAAAATGCAGAGTACCAGGACAGTATACACAATGCTGGAGGAACTCAGCAGGCCAGGCAGCATCTGTGGAAAAAAGTACAGTTGGTGTTTCGGGCCAAAACCCTTCAGCAGAACTGGAGGTAAAGAGCTGAGGAGCAGATTTGAAAGGTGGGAGGAGTGGACAGAGAAATGCCAGGCGATAGGCAAAACTTGGAGGGAGAGAGATGAAGCGAGGAGCTAGGAAGTTGATTAGTGAAGGAGACAGAAGGCTATGGAAGAAAGAAGAAAAGTGTGGTGGGGGGAGGAACACCAGAGGGAGGTGATAGCGGGCAAGAAGATAACATGAGAGAGGGAAAGAGGATGGGACATGTTGAAGGGATTGTTGAAGGTGGTGGAGGCATTACTGGAAGTTTGAGAAATGGATGTTCATGACATCAGGTTGGATACAAACCAAAAGGAATATAAGATGCTGCCTGTCCTGCTGCGTTTTTCCAGCATTTCTGTTCATGTTTCAGATTTCTAGTGTTTGCAGTTTCTTTGACTTTCAGAGAAATCAAGTTGCCTAAAATTGTAGAGTTCAGTACTGAGTTCAGAGGCTGCAAAGTCCTCAGACAGAAGATGAGGTCTTGTTTCTTGAGCCTGTGGTGGCCTCACTGTAACAGTGTAAGAAGCTAAAGTCAGAGGTATCAGTACTACAGTGGAGTAAAGGGAATTACAGAGACATGAGTGAGGAGTTGATCAGAATTGACTGGAAAAGAACACTGGCAGGGATGATGGCAGAGTAGCAATGGCTGGAATTTCTGGAAGTAATCCAGAAGGCACAGGATGTATATATATGCCCCAAAGAGGAAGAAGTATTCTAAAGGAAAGATGACACAACTATAGCTAACAAGAGAAGTCAAAACCAACATAAAAGCCAAAGAGAGGGCATATAATAGTGCAAAAAATAGTTTGAGGATTGGGAAGAGAAGGCAACTAAAATGTTATGAAGAATGTAAAGATTGAATATGAAAGTAAGCTAGCCAATAATATTAAAGAAGATACTGGGAGTTGCTTCAGATACATAAAGTATAAAAGAGAGGCAAGAAAATGATGTTGGAGAGATAGTAAAAGCTCCAAAAGTAATCCAGGAAATTATAGGCCAGTAAGTTTGACATCGGTAGTAGGTAAATTATTAGAAGGAGTACTAAGAGATAGGTTCTACAAGTATTTAGATAGACAGCAACTTATTAGGGAGAGTCAACATGGCTTCATGCTTGGTAGGTCATGTTTAACAAACCTATTAGAGTTTCTCGAGGAGGTTACAAGGAAAGTGGATGAAGGGAAGGCAGTGGATGTTGTCTACATGGACTTCAGTAAGGCCTTTAACAAGGTCCCGCATGGGAGGTTAGTTAGGAAGATTCAGTCACTAGGTATACATGGTGAGGTAATAAATTGGATTAGACATTGGCTCAATGGGAAAAATCAGAGTGGTGGTGGAGGATTGCTACTCTGAGTGGAGGCCTGTGACTAGTGGTGTGCCACAGAGATCAGTGCTGGGTCCATTGTTATTTGTCATCTATATCAATGATCTGGATGATAATGTGGCAAATTGGATCAGCAATTTTGCTGATGATACAAAGATTGGAGGTGTAGTGGACAGTGAGGAAGGTTTTCAAAGCTTGCAGAGGGATCTGGACCAGCTGGGAAAATGGGCTGAAAAATGGCAGATGGAGTTTAATACAGACAAGTGTGAGGTATTGCACTTTGGATGGAAAAACCAAGGTAGAACATACAAGGTAAATGGTAGGGCACTGAGGAGTGCAGTAGAACAGAGGGATCTGGAAATACAGATACAAAATTCCCTAAAAGTGGCATCACAGGTAGATAGGGTAGTAAAGAGAGCTTTACATTGGCCTTTATAAATCAAAGTATTGAGTATAAGAGTTGTAATGTTATGATGCGGTTGTATAAGGCATTGGTGAGGCCAAATGTGGAGTATTGTGTGCAGTTTTGGTCACCGAATTACAGGAAGGATATTAATAAGTTTGAAAGAGTGCAGAGAAGGTTTACAAGGATGTTGCCGGGACTTGACTTGAGAAACTGAGTTACAGAGACAGGCTGAATAGGTTAGGACTTTATTCCCTGGAGGGTAGAAGAATGAGGGGAGATTTGATAGAGGTATATAAAATTATGATGAGTATAGATAGAATGAATGCAAGCAGGCTTTTTCCACTGAGGCCAGGGGAGAAAAAGACCAGAGGTCATGGGTTAGGGGTGAAGGGGGAAAAGTTTAAAGGGAACATTGAGGGGTGCTTCTTCACACAGAGATTGGTGGGAGTGTGGAATGAGCTGCCAGTTGAAATGGTGAATGCAGGCTCACTTTTAACATTTAAGAAAGACTTGGACAGGTACATGGATGAGAGGTGTATGGAGGGATATGGGCCGGGTGCAGGTCAGTGGGACTAGGCAGAAAATTGGTTCGGCACAGCCAAGAAGGGCCAAAAGGCCTGTTTCTGTGAATCACTGGATTCTGGACTGGTTCTGAAATACTGGAAAATTGCAAATGTCACTCCACTCTTCAAGAAGGAAATGTGGCAGAAGAAAGGAAACTATAGGCCAGTTAGTCTGACCTCAATGGTTGGGAAGATATTGGAGTTCATTACTAAGGATGAGGTCTTGAGGTACTTGGAGGCACATAATAAAATAGGCTGTAGTCAGCATGATTTCCTCAAGGGAAAATCTTGTCAAACAAATCTGTTGGAATTCTTTGAAATAACAAGCAGGATAGACAAAGGAGAATCAGTTGATGTTGTGTACTTGGATTTTCCAAAGCTCTTTGACAAGGTGCCACACATGAGGCTGCTTAGCAAGCTACGAGCCCATGGTATTACAGGAAAGATTCTGTCATGGATAAATCAGCGGCTGATTGGCAGGAGGCAAAGAGTGAGAACAAAGGGAGCCTTTTTGGCTGGCTGCCAGTGATTAGTGATATTCCACAGGGGCCGAAGTGTTAGGACGATTCTTTTTTATGTTACATATCAATGAGTTGGATGATGGAATTGATAGCTCTGTTGCAAAGTTTACAGATGATATGAAGATAGATGGAAGAGCAGGTAGTCTTGAGGAAGTAGAGAGGCTACAGAATATTTAGACAGATTAGGAAAATGGACAAGGAAGTGGCCGATGGAATAGATAGTGCCTGGAAGTGTGTGGTCATGCACTTCAGTAGAAGAAATTAATAAGATGACTGTTTTCTAAGTGGAGAGAAAATATTTTAAAAAACTGCGGTGTGAAAGAACTTTGGGGTCATTGTGTAGAATTCCCTAAAACTTACTTTGCAGTTTGAGTCTGTGGAGAGGAAGGCAAATGCAATGTTAGTAGCTGTATTTATGTCAGGAAGACTCGCATATAAAAGCAAGGACGTGGTTCTGAGACTTTTTAAAGCACTGGTGAAGCCTCACTTACAGCATTATGCACAGTTTTGACCCCTTTATCTTAGAAGGGATGTGCTGAAATCGGAGAGTTTGATTTCAGGATTGAATGGCTTGTCATATGAAGAGCACTTGATGACTGTATTCACTGGAATTCAGAAGAATAAGGGATGACATTGGAACCTATTAAATGGTGAAAGTCCTTGATATACTGGATGTGGAGAGGGTGTTTCTCGTGGTGACACAGCCTCAGAACAGAGGGGTGTCCTCTTTGAATGGAGATGAGAAGAATTTCTTTAGCCAGAGAGTGGTGAATTTGTGGAAAATTTTGTCATAGGCAACTGTGGAGACCAAGTTTTTATGTATAAGGCAGAGGTTGATAGATTCTTGATTGGTCAGGACTTGAAGGGATATGGGGAAAAGGCAGGAGATTAGGTCCTAGAGGAAAATTGGATCAGCCATAATGAAACAGCAGAGCAGACTCAATGGGTCAAATGGCATAATTACGCTCCTGTATCTTATGGTCTTATGGTAAGAGGCCATAGACTGATTGATCAGATGAGGAATGAGATGGAGAATTATCGTGACAAGGAATGAGATGATCAGGATCTCACAGTGGACTGAGCACTGATGTTCAGCAAAGCGAGTACCCAGTCAAATTTTGTTTCACCAGCGTAGAGGAGACAACCTTGTTAACACCGACTCCAGGACACTTGGTCAGAAGTGCAGGTGAGTCTCTGCTTCAGCTTCAGCTGAAAGGATCGTTTGGGTCCCTGAGTGGTGGAAGGGAAGTGGAAGGACAGGTGTTGCATCTCAAGTGGTTCCAGGGAAAGTGGGAGGACGTGTGGGCGGTTGGAGTTTCGAAAATGCTGAAAGGGCAGAAGAGAGGAAAACATTCTCCACAAGTTCTGTCACCGTCAAGATCTTCCACCACCAGACACATCTTCCCCTTTCCTCCCCTCTCAACATTCCATTGTAACGCTTTCACGGTAAGTTTTCATGTAAATGTCAGTGTTCATGGTGTTGATATTAATTTGACTGATTATCCCCACCTATCTGTCATATGATAAGTGGGACTCCCAATTCCAGAAAAAGATATATCTGTTTTCAATCTTTTGCATGCAGCTCTTTGAATAATTTCAATGGGCATTATTTAATATACTAGTGTAAGAATCCCATAATATATTATTTCTGAATCTTTGTATGCCTGAATATCTCTGAAGTTTAATCCAGCCTAATTTGAAATCAAAGTGAGTGGATAATTTGCTAAGCTAAGCATATTTTCTTCATTAAAAAGTTGAGGAAATTTTGACTCTTTCTTTATGCATTCCCCTACACCAGATGGTACATCATTCAGATGGACATTTTTATAAGCTGTTGTAATGTCTGAAGTTCACTGCACTTTGGGGGATGGAAAATGGGCAAAGAACAGATGAAAATGTTGTTTTCATGTCATAGCTTCTGACAAATTATTAACTGTTTGGGATAATGACTAAAAATAATTCTAAATAACTTTGATCTATTGACAGCCATCAAACAGATTCCTGGAAATCTTTTATCCTGTTTCACTTTTGAGGTGTACATCGAATACTATAGTCCAATTTCTAAATGATAACAACTTGAAAAACACATTTCTCTAACTTGGAAGCAGTACACATCTTGAAAGCGTTGTAAGTTCATGAATGCAAATAGCCATGTGTTCAGACCATCGGCAGTAACACTGTGAATTGAAGATCCACACGCTTTATTCAGAAAGACATGAAACACGTATTTCAAGAGGAGATGGACAGGTCGCACAGCAGGCAGCTGAAGGAGATGTGCCAAGTGAAGGCAAGCTAGTTCATTATGATGAATAAAGGGAATCCATTGGAAGGCAGGCCACCAACTGACAAATTTCACACCCTGGAAGCAGAAAGTTCAGGTAGTAGAATCAGACAGGATTAAATAGCTTCACACACAAAATGCTGGTGGAACGCAGCATGCCAGTCAGCATCTGTAGGAAGAAGTACAGTCGATGTTTCGGGCCAAGACACTTCCTCAGGCATTATTTAATTCCATTCTATTTTAATCAGAGATTTAAACCCCCCCCCCTTTAAATGATGACCACATTATCTACCCATCAGCTGGAGACTTCCTAAGGTGAAGCTCTGTCATTAAGCAATCGGCTCAGATGGCAAACAGTAAAACATAGAGCTGATGAATTAAGACATTGATTCCTTCTTTAAACAGAAATATTTGACCTTAATTTTTGACTTCAGACTTTGTAAGTTAGAGGGCATCGTGATCCTCAATTACCATTTGGAATCTGGTTTATTACTGCTGAGAAATCTGCTGTTTTGTGACAGCAGTAGAATACAAAGATATAAATTAAAAAATTAATAAATCAATGAATGAATGAATAAATAAATAATCAAGCAAGCAATAATAAGTGTAGGCCTTCAGGCTCCTGTATCTCCCCCTGACAGTAGTAACAAGAAGGGGACGTATACCAGATGATTAGGGTCCTTAATGAAAGATGTCATCTTCTTAAGGCAACACAAACAAAATGTTGGTGAAACACAGCAGGCCAGGCAGCATCTATAAGGAGAAGCACTGTCGACGTTTTGGGCCGAGGCCCTTTGTCCTGGCCTCGTCCTGTCGTCCTGACGTCAACAGTGCTTCTCCTTATAGATGCTGCCTGGCCTGCTGTGTTCCACCAGCATTTTGTGTGTGTTGCCTGAATTTCCAGCATCTGCAGATTTCCTCGTGTTTGATCTTCTTAAGGCCTTGGCTTTTAAAGAGTTCCTCAATGGAGGGGAGGGTTGTGCTTATGATGACGCTGGTTGAGTCCATAGCCCTCCACAGTCTCTTTCAATCCAATGCATTGAAGGCTTCACGCCAGGCTATGATGCACCCTCCCAGAATGGTCTCCTCTGTATATCTGTTAAAACCTGCAAGAGTCTTTGGTGACATACCATATCTCCTCAAACTTCCAACAAAGCAGATCCACTGGTGTGCCTTCTTCGTGATTCCATCAGGACGTTGGGCTCCAGATAGATCCTTTGAAATGTTGACGCCCAGGAATTTGAATCAGTTCACACTTCCCACTGCTGGCCGCTCAGTGAGGTCTGGTGCATTGTTTCGTTTGACTTCCCTTTTCTGAAGTCCGAAATCATTCATTGGTCTTGCTGATGTTGAGTGCAAGGTTGTTGTTGCAAAACCACTCAACCGGACAATTTACCTCATTGTGTGCCTTCCTCATCGCTGTCTGAGATCCTGCCAACAACAGTGGTGTCATCGGAGAATTTATAGATGATGTTTGAACTGTACCTAGCCACACAGTCATAAGTGTAGACAGAGTTGAGCAATGGGCTGAGCACACATTTTTGAGGTGCTCTGTATAAATTGTCAGTGAGGAGGAAATGTTATTTTTGATCTGCATTTCTCCCGGTGAGAAAGTCAAGGATGCATTGCAGAGGGAAGGACAGATGCCCAGGTTTTGATGCCTGTTGATTAATACTGAGGGGATGATGCTGTTGAACGCCACTCTAATCAAAAAACAGCAGCCTCGGGGTTGTTTGGCTATTGTCTTGGTGCTGCAAAGCCAAGTAAAGAGCCAGTGAGATTTCAGCTATTGTAGACAAATTTCATTGGGTCCAGGTCATCGCTCAGGCAGAAGTTAATTCTATCCATAACCACAACCTCCTGATGCACTCCATTATGATAGATGTGAGCATCAATAGTCAATAGTATCTGAGGCAGCTGACCCAACCTCTCCTGGGCAGTGGTATGATTGCAGCTTCTTTGAAGCAGATGGGAACCTCAGCTCTCAGCAGTGAGAGTTTTAAGATGGTCTTGAGCACTCCAGTCAGTTTATTGGGGCAGGTTTTCAGTACCTGGCCAGGAAAACTATTGAGAAGGTTCACCCTCTTGAAAGATGTTCTGACATTAGCCTCTGAGGCCGAAATCACAGGATTAACAGACACTGCGGTGATTTTCACAGGTGTAGTGTTACTCTCCCTTTCAAAGTGTGCATTAAATAACCATATAACCATATATATAACCATATAACAATCACAGCACGGAAACAGGCCATCTCGGCCCTCCTAGTCCGTGCCGAACCCTTAATCTCACCTAGTCCCACCTACCCGCACTCAGCCCATAACCCTCCACTCCTTTCCTGTCCATATACCTATCCAATTTTACCTTAAATGACACAACTGAACTGGCCTCTACTACTTCTACAGGAAGCTCATTCCACACAGCTATCACTCTTTGAGTAAAGAAATACCCCCTCGTGTTTCCCTTAAACTTCTGCCCCCTAACTCTCAAATCATGTCCTCTAGTTTGAATCTCCCCTACTCTCAATGGAAACAGCCTGTTCACGTCAACTCTATCTATCCCTCTCAAAATTTTAAATACCTCGATCAAATCCCCCCTCAACCTTCTACGCTCCAATGAATAGAGACCTAACTTGTTCAACCTTTCTCTGTAACTTAATTGCTGAAACCCAGGTAACATCCTAGTAAATCGTCTCTGCACTCTCTCTAACTTATTGATATCTTTCCTATAATTCGGTGACCAGAACTGCACACAATATTCCAAATGTGGCCTTACCAATGCCTTGTACAACTTTAGCATTACATCCCAACTTCTGTACTCAATGCTTTGATTTATAAAGGCCAGCATTCCAAAAGCCCTCTTCACCACCCTATCTACATGAGACTCCACTTTCAGGGAACTATGCACAGTTATTCCTAGATCAATGTGTTGAGTTCATCAGGGAGGGACATGTCACTACCATTTACGCTGTTAGATATACCTTATAGGAAGTAATGACACGTAACCCTTGCCACGGCTGTCATGCATCTGATTGTAACTCTAACATCACACAAGATCACCTGTTCTATCTATGACCTTCTGTAGGTTGTAGCTGGACTTCTTGTAGGTTCTGGATCATCATTCTGGAATGTTACAGATCTATCCCTCAGCAGATTGCCAATCTCCTGGCTCATCCAAGGCTTCTAGTGTAGGAAAATTCATTACGTTCTTGAAGGCACACGGATCTCGAAGTCAATGATGGCCATGGCATACTTATTTGGATCCGAATATCCATCACTGAGTATCTGTATCCAGATCTGGGTGAGGCAAAGCAGTCTGCAAACATTCTCCACCTTCCTTGACCATACATTTACAGTCCTCACCACTGGTGCTGAGGTTCCTAGTCTCTGCCTATATGCCTGGAGTAGAAGTAGTCAGTGTAACATACCCCGTGGGTATCTTGTGACTGTCTCATGACCATGATGTAATGGAGTATCTGGTGAGCATGATGTAATAGTCTTGTGATGGTGGGCTGATGTAATTTCCCGCCAGTGTGAGGTCACATGATCTAATTTCCCCACCAGTGGGAGGCCATTTGATGGCCTGTTTCAACACATATAAAACAGGAAAGCCTTGCTATGATGCAGGTCAGTTCATTGTTTAATTCGTCAGTTACTCCGTTATGCTGCGGATTCATCTCATGACGCAGTTTTGTTTTTAAAGTGGAGTTCTAATTTCTACTGTAACGTACATAATCATCGTGTCAACAGTTTTTAAAACCACTGCCATTTAAGTTTGATGTATCTTTGATTTAATTTTAAAGTCTAAGTATTGGACAGTGAAGATTTACCGAAGTACGGGAACCCAAAGGATCGAGTAAATTTGGTGTCGTCGGTGGTAATACAGGATTGACCTTATTGGTTCTTCGTTCAGGAAATAGTAACCTGCATCTGAAATAATCCCTGCTTTGTAAGAGCAGAAAGGGTTGGGGCAGTGTTATTCGCCAAGGAAAAGGTCAGTTCCTTTAAGTCATTTTTATTCCTTCATCGTGAGTTTTTCGGGCAAGGCATATTTCGGCTGGGATCAGCAGTAACATCACATCGTCAAGGAATTTGTTACTTCAGGGATGTCTCTCCTAATTGACTGTATAAATCATTTGGACTTCTGCATTTACCTCTTTAAGAATTGTGTTCGCATTTACCGCTTTAAGAAATGTTCGAGTTGTTGTATAGCAGTTAACTTCCGGTTAAGTCAGTCGTTTGTTTACTTTTCATTTTTGTTGAATAGAGTTAAATAAATGTTTTATTTGTTTATAAAAAAAATCTGTCTCAATTCTATATTCATTGTTGCCGGAACGTACCGTAACATCAGAAGATTAGATATACCAAAGTGCAGGTGTAGGATGAAAAGATAACAGATCTTCAAGTTGATCTGGTTGAAATCCCATGTGATGATAGGGAGGAAATCAGGGTGCACTGTCTCGTAACATCACAAAATAGCTGACTTGAGGCCAGGGAGCAAGAAGGGCAAGGATTCCTGTCACAATCGCCCTTGGAGAACAGAGAAAGGAAGAAAGTTTGTTCTTCAACCTGAAGATAAAGGTAAGTATTGATCACCTGGAGATATGCTTCTACAGTCGAGGGGGCAAATGGGATCAGATGAGCAGCACAAGTTAATGACAAGTATTTCTTCATTCATCCTTGAGAGTGAGTGCGTGCTGTGCTGGCATGTACACGGAGTCTGCTTTTGGAAAGACAGATATTTCTTTTGGCTCCATGTGGTGAGCCAGCTCAGAAGAAATGACAGAGATGACTGAGATGTCAGCAGTCCAGCAGAAGCTGGAAATGAAGAATGTTTATGTTTGTATTTAAATGGAACATGACTGCCGCTTGAAACATCTATGATATTTATTTTCAGGAATGTGAAAGAGCAATCAGAGAGACCATAAAATATTGTCATGAATTAATGTGTCTTATCTTTAGAAATTTTATATCTTAAAGCCTTCAAAGAGTGGTAAACTTATTATTGTCCAAGATAGTCTTTCAAGTACATGCATCTTAAATCAATAGTAATGAATGATTCTATTTATGCCGAGACATTAAAAATCTTCTTATATTTAGACCTGATCTTCCCTGACTTTTCCAGTATGAATTAGGATTAGCTTTGAAGGTTTTAGCTCTCCCTCAAAGGTTATCAGGAAGTCAGCATCCTTCATTAAGGACCATCACCATTTGGAACATGCCCTCTTTTCATTATTACCGTCAGAGAGGAGGTACAAGAGACTGAAGACCGATACTCTATGTTTTAGGAACAGCTTCTTCCCCTCAACCGTTAGGTTTCTGAACAGTCCATGAATCCATAAACATTACCTTTTTTGCACATTTGTTTCCCCAAGAGAGTCTGAAGATCACTGATAATTCAACTTATTGAAGAGGCCTGGTGCCCCCTAGAACAATGGCCCAATAATACTCCAGGGAAATTTATTGCCAAGAAAAAATTGCTTTTCAGAATTTTTAAGTAAATCACATCAGTCTTATTGTCCAAAACTAAAAACAAAATCAGAAAAATGCAGGAAATACTCAGCAAACCAGTTGATCTCTGCAGGGAAAGAAAAAAGAAATCAGCTCATTTCTAATGAAATGCACACAAAATGCTGGAGGATTCAGCAGGTCAGGCAGCATCTATGGAGAAGAGTTGATGTTTTGTGCCGAGACCCTTCTTCAGTTCTAATGAAAGGTCATTGACCTGAAATAGTAATTACGTTTTTCTCTCCACTGATGCCACCTGCTGGGTATTTTCTGTCACATATTGTTTTTGAAATCAGATCCCAGGTCTAATATGCAGGATAGGGTTGAATTCTGTATAAGACTTATCACAGCTGGAAGGTTATAGCAAGTTGCATAGTTAAAAATTCGAGTTAGCTTCCCTGATACCTTTGAGGGAGAGCTCAAATCTTCAAAGCTAATCCTAATTGAGTCCTGGAATATGGACTGCTGAAGGAACTCTGCATTTGAAGGTTTGTCTAAGATGCAAATATGGAGCGGTAACATTGGCACTGTCATCTTCATCAAGGCTGAGTCATGCGGACACCTGCTGAAGGCCAATGTGATGGACTCATGACCTCACAATCTACCTCATTATGATCTTGCACGTTGTCGTTTACCTGCACAGCACCTCCTCTGTGACTTCATTGTTTGTGCTTTACTTTGTACAACTTCAGTGTATGGTGTAATGAATTGATCCATTTGAACAGTATGCAAGAATTCCACTGTATGTTGGGATTACTGACAATAAACAAACTCCAATTCTGATGGGGCACGTCACACCAAAAGGTGCAGGTTCTCAAATGGAGGCGGGCAGGAAAAGAAGTCTGTGGAGTGGTCCCACTGGGGTACCAAAGAATAAAGTGTGGAATATGATGGTGTTTATAATGGAACTGAAGAGAGTGGGAAAGGCGAGATATTTGAGGCCATCATATTGACTATGGAAGCAATAAAGAACATATACATGGACACCATAATTATTCCTGCTTGTTGGCCCAAGACTTGGCCACTATCTCCTACCTTGGACCATGCCGATCGTAACAAGGACCAGGCCCCAAGCCGTGGTGTCACCTGTCTATAGCTATCTAAGAGAGAGGCATCAGAGTCAGTGCGCTCCACCAAAGATGGTATGTGCACCATCCAAGTTGGGGTCAGTGCTGCCCCCTAGGTTTTGCTCAGCAGAAGACAAGTTGTATTATGTTCAACTGAACTCAATTCAATTTAATCACACTTTTTCTGGTAATCGATCACTGAAATCAATAGGCCGTAGCTTCCTCTTTGGGGCTGTGCTGTTGAGCCTCCTGTATGTCCTGACATCTTTGTGGTGTGAACTGAAGTCTCGAAAATGCAGCACAGTTGCAAAGTGACGTGTATGAGCTGATTTGAGGCAGCGAGGCCTGAGCCAGAGAACAAGAAAGGCAAGGATTTCTGTTGCACTCACCGTAATAATGAACAAATGCTTTGAGAGGCTGGTCAAGGGCTATGTCTGCAGTCCACACTGGACCCAACTAATGACGTTCACCTACCGACGCAACTAATTGACAGACGACGCAATAGCCACAGCGCTAAACACTGTCCTCACATATCTGGAGAAGAGGGAGGCTTATGTGAGAAGGCTGTTCTTGGACTATAGTTCAGCATTCAATACCATAATTCCCTCCAGGCTCGACAAGAAGCTCAGTGACCTCGACCTGGATCCTGGACCTCCTGTCAGATCGCCAGCAGGTGGTAAGAGTGGGCTCCCTCACCTCTGTCCCTCTGACCCTCAACACAAGTGCCCCTCAGCCTCCTTTACTCTCTGTACACCCATAATGGTATCACCACCCACAGCTCCAATCTGCTAATTACATTTGCTGATGACACTACACTGATTGGCCTAATCTGAAATAATAATGAGGCATCCTACAGGGAGGAAGTCGTTATCCTGACACAGTGGTGTCAAGAAAACAATCTTCCCCTCAACGTTGCAAAAACAAAGGAGCTGGTTGTGGACTACAGGAGGAATGGAGACAGTCTAGCCCCTTTTGACATCAATGGAGCTGGGGTTGAGAGAGTGAACAGCTTTAACTTCCACGGCATAAACACCACCAAGGATCTCACGTGGTCCGTACAGGCCGGCTGTGTGGTGAAAAAGACACAACAGCATCTCTTTCACCTCAGACAGTTGAAGAAGTTTGGTTTGGGCCCCCAAATTCTGAGAACTTTCGATAGGGACATGATTGAGAGCATCCTGACTGGCTGCATCACTGCCTGGTATGGGAAATGTACTTCCCTCAGTGTCAGGACTCTGCAGAGAGTGGTGCAGACAGCCCAGCGCATCTGTAGATGTGAACTTCCCACTATTCAGGACACTTACAAAGACAGGTGCGTAACAAGAGCCCAAAGGATCATTGGAGACCTGGGTCACCCCATCCAGGAAATGGTAACACAGCATAAAAGCCAAGGACAACAGGCTCCAGAACAGCTTTTTTCCACCAGGCCATCAGACTGCTTAATTTAGTGGTCGCCAACCTGTCAATCGCCATCGACTAGTCGATCTTAGAGACTTCCCCAGTAGCTCCCGAAAAAAAAGAGAAATAAATACACAAATACTGTTGAGAGATTGTTTCCGGGTTGCAGGGATTTAGTTCTGTTCCTTCTGCCCAGTGCGCATGCGTGTAACTCCCCCGCCATGTACCTTAGTGTCCCCAACCACCAGGCCACGCGGAAATGATACGAGTCAGCTGCACCTTTCCTCATTCCCTGTCACACTCTCCCACCCACTGTTAAACTTGAATACATGCGAGGTCATTACCCAAGCGCGTCAGGGATCACAGGTTGGCCTCGGGTAACCGGCCGCTTTGTGCGGCCAGTGAGAAGTGCTGTTGCTGCTGGCCTGGAGCATGGACAGATGGGCGCCACCCCTAAACCTGTTTAGCGCACCGAATGTTTGTGGGGAACCCAGTGCTAAACTATTTGCAGACGACCTAATTCGGGCTCAGGGTTTCATAAGTAGCAGAGTAGCTACCTTGCTGAGACAAACTTTTGTCAGCCAATAGATCCTACAAGGGAGGCGGACGTGAGCCTTGTCGCACTCCTCGCTCGGTCGGTCCCTCTCTCCGGACTGCGACCGCCGCGGCCCCGGCACGGGAACAGCCGCACCTGGCCAAGGCGTCTGGCGGCGGGTGGGTGGAGGCTGGAGTTCGGGCCCGGCGGCTGTCTAATGAGACAATGAAGCCCTCAAAACTGCTTCAGTACCCTGAGTCCAAGCACCCTGCACTTAAAGTCAAACCCGTTGAGATTTTTTCCAGCGAATTAAACGTGAGCAAGCGGGACAGCAGGTGAGAGCCACGTAAACTAAATTGCAGAATAGACTGGACATAAGGAACCTGCTTTGAGTATCGTTGTATTCCAGTCGTGTTAAACACCCACCCCCCCCCCCCCCCCCCACCTGTCGGCCGGTCCACAAGAATATTGTCAATATTAAACTGGTCCACGATGCAAGAAAAGGGGTGGGTACCCCCCCGGCGTTCAAACATTATTTATACCTCCGGGTTGTGGGGTTTTACTTCCGGTCTTTTCTGCCCCGGTGCGCATGCGTGTAACTAATCGACTTGGAGTCGATCTCACCTTTTACCAAGGTCGAGGTAGGGGAACTGAGGCTTAAAAAGGTTGGGGACCACTAGCTTAATTCACGCTGATGCAACTGTATTTCTATGTTATATTGATGACCCTGTTGTACATAATATTTATTATACATTACTATAATTGAACATTGAGACAGAGACGTAACATAAAGATTTTTATTTCTCATATATATGAAGGATGTAAGTAATAAAGTTAATTCAATTCAATTCCATTCAATTCTGGTGCAATATTCATGGACTCAGGGTTTTGGACTATATTTTTTTGTGTGAATGCATGTTACTGATATCTTATATGTAGCTCGTATCCTATATGTGCTTTATGGGCCTTGTGCTGTGTGCGAATATTGGTTCTGTGTTTTTGCACCTTGTTCCCAGATTAACGTCGTTTTGTTTGGCTGTATTCGTAGGCGTTCATGTATGGTTGAATGACAATTAAACAAGCTTGAATTTCCCTGTTACACACACAGAATGTTGGAGGAACTCAGCAGGTGAGACAGAGGGAAGCAAACAGTCTTTCCCTGCCGAGTTCCTGCAGAATTTTGTGTGTGTGTTGCTCAAGATTTTAAGCATCTGCAGAATCTCCTCTGTTGCTGCGTCATCTGCCTCACTACTTCCGCCCAGTACAGGGGAGACTGCGCCCGATGAGGGAGGCTGTAGGTGTTGGAGGAAGGTGATCGTGAGCAGGTCCGGGCCTTTGATCCTTTGCTTTTGATCGGTGTTGTGTTGGTTGCCAAGCAACAGTGAGGGTGTTGAAGCAGTGTTGGGCATAGATCAGAAATATTGTCACCCTGAGACATGTTGCACAAACCCGTAGGTGCCAGTGCAACCAGGCGGGAAACTCTGTAAACACTGTTGGAGTATCTGACCCTATCAGTCAGCCACTTGAATTGGGAAGACATAGAATTATACAGTCGCAATGTGGTCAAGTGGACTTTGTGTAGACACGTCAGCATGGATATTGCGGGTATTAGGGTACATTTCTGTAATATATGGCTACAACTTGTTAAACACTAGTGTCGGGCCATAATGTCAACAGTCTAAGTTAGCTGGTGTTGGAAATTGCACTGCTGAGACATCCGTGAGTAGGGTGTCTTGGTCGTTGATGGAGATGGCCAAGTCTGCTGGGCTCATATAAGGATCCCAGGCATGGTGTAAAGTTGCAGCTAGGTTCCACCACAGTCCTGGATCTCACCCGCCCACCTTCGGTCAGACTGGACAACCCTAAGCATCTTCACAACTGGGCAGCCTTCACCCATCAGCACAGCCGGCAGAGTCTGAGAGCTAGACTGGGCGGGTAACGCTGGCACAAAATCACCACTGGCACGCTGGGTTGCTGATTCTGCTTCTGCCCAGCGACTCGCCGCATGCCAACGTCCTACCCATTGTCACAGTCAAGCTTACCGTCATCTGCATCAGTACACACGTACTCAGGTGCAACCGGGATGCAGCAAAATCACAGGCACGTTGCATCTCATAAGCAATATTCACAAGAAAATCATAAATTATACAGATGTTATACACAATTTTTACAAGAAACTGAATTAGAACAGAAAACAATTAAGTCTGTCTAGTGCAAAATGATCACTAGCGTTGATGGACCGAGATGATTTGAATTGTACGGGTTGGTCCAAGATGGAAAGTAACCGTACTTGAACCCAGTGATGTAGGACTTCAGGCTTCTGTACCTCCTTCATTAAAACTGAACGGCCCCGTGTTAGTGACATGTGGAGACTCGATCCTGTGCACGGATTCAGCTACAGGGCTCTCTTGTGCCAGGTGATCCTGAGTCTGGGCTGATGGGGTTGCAAGGGTCCTGGAATGAGAGAGACGCAGGTCTTGTTATATTGGCAAGGGAGAGGTAGGTGAGAGAGGATGCTCCAAGTCTGAGCAAAAGGGCATGGATCACAAGGGAGGAGTAGGGTATGGGAAAGAAGGTCCTAATACATTAAAAATTATTGAAGCCTTCAATAACTTTTACTGCTCTTCTGAATTAAAAACAGAAAATTTTAGAAACTCACAGGCGATCAGGCAAAGAACTGAGGAGAGAGAAACAGAATTTCTGGTCAATGAGCTCCAGTCTGAGGGCATAACCTTCTCCCACACATCTTCCACCCGGTGACCCGCAGCAATACGCAGCAGCCAAGTGGCACTTCCCCACCCTAATCCTGAGACAAGGAGAGGAGTGTGGCTAAATTTGCCTGTTTGGTGCCAGTTAACGTGGGGTGGAAGGATATTTTAGTGCAAGGTGGGAGTAGTGTTAGCAACAGATTGTTTTTGGTTGAGTGACAGGTATCTGTTAGAATGGGGCAGTGTGTGATTTGTTAACCTTGGAACCTGGTCCACCAAAGCCAATCTTGCCCCTGAACTTGATGTATGGAATTGTCTGCTGCCTTCCAGCAGAGGTGGCAGTGTTGGCACCGACACCACCCCCCCCCCCCCCCCCATCCCCAGACACCTCCACTTACTGCTTCCATTTGAGGATTCAGTGGGCTCCTGAGTGTAGAAGCCTTTGTTGAGAATGTGCTGGTCAGCACCAGGGTAGTGGTGTATCTGAGCTTGGCTGTGGCACCCCTGCCTCCTGGAAGAATGGTGGTACCCAATCCACGCCTCTCCCATGGGCAAGATCGCGATGAAATGGGTCCTATTAATTTCAGCTGTCAAGTCGCGTTGCTGAAGTTATTTACAATTAGTTCACGACTTACACAGTGAACGGTAGGGCACTGAGGTGTGTGGTAGAACAAAGGGACCTGGGAATACAGATCCATAATTCTTTGAAAGCAGCATCACAGGTAGACAGGGTCGGACAGAGAGCGTTTGGCTCATTGGCCTTAATAAATCAGGGCACTGAGTACAGGAGTTAGGATGCTATGTTGAAGTTGGTGAGGCTGAATTTGGAGCATTGTGCACAGTTCTGTTCATCTCCCTACAGGAAAAATATTAATACACTTGAAAGAATACAGAGGAAGTTTACAAGAAAGTTGCTGGGACTTGAGGACCAGAATTACAAGGAAAGATGGAATAGGTTAGGATTTCTTTCCCTGGAGTGTAGGAGAATGAGGGGAGATTTGATAGAGGTGTACAAAATTATAAAGAGGTATAGATAGAATGAGTACTTGCAGGCATTATCCTTAGGTTGCATGAGACGAGAACTGGGGGTCATAGGTTTAGGGTGAGGAAATATATTTTTTAAGGGGAATCTGAGGTAGAACTTCATCAGAGGGTTGTGTGAGTGTGGAACAAGCTTCTAGTGGAAGTCGTAGATGCAGATTCACTGTAACATTTAGATAGGTGCGTGGATGAGAGAAATATCGAGAGCAATAGTCGGGGTGCAGGTCGATGGGACTACGTAGAAGGTGGGGTTGGCATGGAAAAATGGGCTGAACAGCCTGTTTCTCCGCTGTACTGCTCTATGCCTCTGTGGCAAGTTTCCACTAATGGCAAAAGCACTCAGATGGGAAGCTCTTAATTAGTTGATTTGTTGGATGAGATCCGGAGCCAAGACCTTGTGTAAACTTGAGTAGGGTAAACCTCGACAAACACCATACTTGCATGCAGAATTGAATTTTTTGGGTAATTACTCAATACAGTGTGTCAAAATGCCAAATTATAAGTTGATCTAAATTGTTTAAACTGGCACATTTATTCAAGCTAACCGTTAAATAGCTGTTGGTTTTACGCTGAAATCATTTGCACTGGCAGCATCTCACAGGAGAGTTGAGGAGGTCTGGCCAGCTGATGAGAGATGCTGAAAGAAGCTTGGAGCTGAATGACTGGGGTTTGAAATAGTGCTGAAGGTTCAGAACATTTTACAGCACTGAATAATGTCTTCGCTATGGTTGTTAATAGCTGCAGATTTTTCATAGGAAAGCCGCCACCCATAGCCTTGGCAGATTCCGAGTATTTGAAGAAGATATTTCAAGTCTCAGTTCTTTGTTCTTCTTTTTCCAGAAGCTCATTTGATGAGTGCCCAGTCTGCTCTTGCAGGCACTTCCCAGTCTCAAGCCAGCTAAAAGGATTCAGCTGCCACTCGTTCCAGACCCATCACCTGCAGCCTATTTAACCCCGGTTCTCACCCACAGTCCTTGCTTACTCATTGAACCAGCCACCTGCTCTGAGCATTTGCACTCCCCACTTAAAGGTGAGCATGTTGCCCGTGCTTAGTTTCTATTTTCGCTTGTTTTGTGGTTCCCCCATGGCTTGTTATTTTGTTGTCCATCATTAAGATTATCATTTACTGCTAAATTATCCTTACTGATCTGCTTCTGAATAAGCCTTCTTTACTTTTGCTGATAGGATGAGTGAACCCTTGAGTGACCCAGCAGAGTATGCTCAAGTTATCTGCTGACACGTACACGACCCAGAAGGAGCAGGAACCCATTAACTATCTGCCTGCCACTCTCATCCAGATCTTCACCTCCGTGCAGCAACTCCACAGAAGTCAACTTTCTCCCAGACTCCCACGCCCGAGTGCTTCAATGGTTCTGAAGCCCAATGCCACAACTTCCTGTCCCGGTTTGTCTTACACTTTGAGCTCTAGCTGCCTCTGCATTCTACAGAGTGCTTTCCTTATTTTCTCCAAACTGCGTGCGCTCTGACCTGGGACAATAAAGCCATCATTCGCTGCTGAGATGTGTCAGGTGCTCGACCATCGGGGAAGTGGAAGGGAAGCAGCAGGTCAGACACTTCACCTCACCGAGGCTTGCTCTTTACACGGCGGAATTCAGGACCCTTGAGGCAGAGTGCAGCTGCAATGTGGGAGTGTTGCCGGCCCATCATGAGCTGACTACCCAGGGAATGCCCACTGAAGTCGAAAGCCTGGCTCTCCGTATTGACAAGTGTCTTACGGAGCGACCCTCCAGATCATCAGACAGAACCCACCCCCCCCACCCCCGCCAGTTCCATTCCGAGAAACATTTCAGCTGCCGAACTCTGACCATCAATGCCTCCAGAACCCATGTGGTTAGGGAAAGCCTCCTTAACTCCCTTCAATCGGTGCAACAGTGCACCCACTGTACAACAACCATCCACCAACGCAACAAGTACCTAATAATCGGCATCCATTAGTCTCGTGAGACCATGGATTTGCGCCTTGGAAGGTTTCCAGGGCGCAGGCCTGGGCAGGGTTGTATGGGAGACCGGCAGTTGCCCAAGCTGCAAGCCTTCCCCTCTCCACGCCACTGATGTTGTCCAAGGGAAGGGCACTAGGACCCAAGCAGCTTGGCACAGGTGTCGTCGCAGAGCAATGTGTTGTTAAGTGCCTTGCTCAAGGACACAATGCTCTTGCCTCAGCTGAGGCTCGAACCAGTGACCTTCAGATCACTAGACCGATGCCTTATCCACTAGGCCATGCGCCAATACCTACTGTGTCCAGAAACGGCGCCTCCAGTGGCTTTCTATCCACCCAGCTCTCCTGGCCCTTTGCTCCAGCACCACACCCTACCTCACTCACTCTGTCCTCCTCTGCACTCTGGCCCTACATGCACAGGAAATGCTGGTGGATTGGGGGTGGAATTAACTGCTTAATTGGTCTATTTGCATACAAAAGCAGCTCACCTGGAGATCCACATGAATGATCCCAGTCCAAAGCACTGTCTGTTCATGTCATTGTACAGATGCTGACTGGCTCACCGACTTCCTCCAGCAGCTCTTTTTTTTGTTCCAGGTTCCAGCATCTACAATGTCTTGTATATCCAGTCTGTTTGGTTACATGTTTCAAACACTATTCCAACAAGGCTCTGGTGCTTTCCTGATGTACACAAAGATTAAACTCTTCTCAGGCTTCCAGCCGGGTACAGTCATCGATTATAATCGATGTTTCAATGACCAGCTCTGACATCGTCATCAGGGATGATGCCTAGGCATGTCTAGTCCGGTGGTGTTTATACCCCCATAGTTCATCCCTCTTGATTGGTTAGTCCTCATCCAAACAGGTTTCTGTTCTCCCACCTTGTTTAGAAACATAGAAAACCTACAGCACAATACAGGCCCTGCAGCCCACAAAGCGGTGCCAAACATGTCCCTACCTTAGAACTACCTAGACTTTACCCACAGCCCTCTATTTTTCTAAGATCCATGTAGCCTTCCAGGAATCCCTTAGACCCTGTTGTTTCTGCCTCCACCACCGCTGCCAGCAGCCCATTCCATGCACTCACCACTCTCTGTGTAAAACTTCTACCCCTGACATCCCCTCTTTACCTACTTCCAAGCACCTTAAAACTGTGCCCTCTCTTGCCAGCCATTTCAGCCCTGGAAAAAAGCCTCTGACTATCCACATGATGTTTGCAACTGAATTCCAGTTCTTACTGAGAATTGGTACACATAGTACACCAGTAGCTTTTGGGATGGGCTGGTAAAGGAAACCATTTAAATAAAACCAGAGGAAAAGAATTTTAACAAAGATAAAGTTCTTGCTCCAAGTAAGAACTGGAATTTGATTCTAAGCAAGATGGGAGAGTGGAAACCTGATTGGTCAGTCCTCATCCAATCAGGAGGGATGGATGATGGGGGTATAAATACCACCAGGCTAGACATACCCCAGGCATTATCCCTGATGACGATGGCAGAGATGGTCATTGAAACATCAGTTATAATCAATGTCTGTATCTGGCTGGAAGCCCGAGAAGTTTATTCAACTATTCCAGCAGATTTTAACAACTAAATTAACTAAATTTTAACAACTAAATTTCTAATTTTAGAAACTGAAATATTTGCCTTGTAAGAGCTGTCTATGAACATAAACTATAGAAACTTGTATTTAGATTATAAAAATCTTGAAAGTATCAGTCAAAAATATTGAATTGAATATGGTGAAGGATCTAGTGCTCTCCCGATGTATATGATACATAACCTCTTCTCGGGCTTCCAGCCGCATCTAAGCGTCGATTTTAACCAATGTTTTGATGACAAACTCCACCATCTCCATCAGGGATGATGCCTAGGCATATGTCATCTGGTGGTATACCTTATATACTCAACTCCTGTCATCCATCCCTCCTGGTTGCTTAGTCCTCAACCAATCAGATTTCTGCTGTCCCACCTTGACTAAAATCGTATTTTAGTTCTTAATTAGAGTGCGACCTGCATCTTTGTTGAAATTCTTATTCTCTAGTCTTATTTCAAAGGCTTCCTTCACCAGGAGGTGATGTATTTTATGTAAACTACTTTAACACAAGGGAAGGTCACAGAATTTCTTTCAGGAATTTCCAGCTGTCAAGTCACTTGAATGAGGTTCAAAACCTCAATGGACAAAACTGCAAGAATGTCTGTCAAAAGTCAAACTGCTTTCACGGTCAATTGGGTCCTGCTGAAGAGAAGACAATTGCAATCCCAGCCACCTTTAAAGTTGTCAATTAGAATATGAAAAGTGACTTGCACATTTCACAACCCAAAGTAGCTGGTGGCAATGGGCATCGTTTTAAAAAAGTTAACTTACTCTCATCAGCTGTGGTAGCTGTGGAGGTGTTCATGATAAAGTTAAGGCCAATGTTTCACTGCCATGTTAAAATAATTCACATTTTTCAACATTGTTTTCAGTGGCTCCAATGCGAGAAGGAAAGGCAGGGGCATTTTTCCTTTCCCACAATTCCTGAATGGATGGGAGTATGATGCTGAAGAAATTAGATCTCTGACTTCTTCCCTCCCATTTAACTTGCCACATCACTTTTGCTCAGGGTGTCCTCTCCTACTTTATACAGGAAGAGAGTCAAGTCATGCAAATAACATACAGGTATGTAAATGTGGGATCACACTGATCCCACCCCCAAAGGGATGAAATCTGAATAAGCACGAGAGATTCTGCAACCACTGGAAATGCAGAGCTATTCACAAATCTCAGCTAGTTATAGAGCAATGAGTGAGACTTGGTTGCAGGATTGGCAACTCAATATTCCGGAGTTCTGTTGATTTAGGCATGACAGAGTGGGTTTAAAAGTGGAGGGGTGGCGTTACTAGTCAGGGAGAATGTCATGCCAGTGCTCAGTTAGGACAGACTGGAGAATTCATCTCATGAGGCTTTATGGGTGGAATGAGAAATAAGAAAGATACGACTATGTTAATGGGACTATATTATAGACCACCCAACAAGCCATGGGATTTAGAACCATAGAACCATAGAACATGACAGCACAGAAACAGGTCTTTTGACCCTTCTTGGCTGTGCCAAACTATTTTTCAGTCCCACTGACCTGCACCTGGGCCATATCCCTCCATACCCCTCTCATCCATATATCTGTCTAAGTTTTTCTTAAATGTCAAAAGTGAGCCTGCATTCACCACTTCATCTGGTAGCTCATTCCACACTCCCACCACTCTCTGCGTGAAAAAGCCCCCTCCCCCATGTTCCCTTTAAACTTTCCCCCCTTCACCATGTCCTCTGGTTTTTTTCTCCCCTAGCCTCAGTGGAAAAAGCCTGCTTGCATTCACTCTATCTATACCCATCATAATTTTATACGCCTCTATCAAATCACTCCTCATTCTCCTACGCTCCTGGGAATAAAGTCCTAAACTATTCAACCTTTCTCTGTAACTCAATTTCTCAAGTGCCAACAACATCCTTGTAAACCTTCTCTGCACTCTTTCAACCTTATTAATATCCTTTCTGTAATTAGGAGACCAAAACTGCACACAATACTCCAAATTCGGTCTCACCAATATCTTATACAACCTCACCATTACATTCCAACTCTTATACTCAATATTTTGATTTATAAAGGCCAATGTACCAAAAGCTCTCTTTATAACCCTATCTACTTGTGATGCCACTTTTAGGGAATTATGTATCTGTGCTCCCAGATCCCTCTGTTCTACTGCACTCCTCAGTGTCCTACCATTTACCTTTTATGTTCTACCTTGGTTTGACCTTCCGAAGTGCAATACCTCACACTTGTCCGCATTAAACTCCATCTGCCATTTTTCAGCCCATTCCTCCAACTGGTCCAAATCTCTCTGCAAGCTTTGAAAACCTTCCTCACTGTCCACTACACCTCCAATCTTTGTATCATCAGCAAATTTGCTGATCCAATTTGCCACATTATCATCCAGATCATTGATATAGATGATAAATAACAATGGACCCAGCGTTGATCCCTGTGGCACACCACTAGTCACAGGCCTCCACTCAGAGTAGCAATCCTCCACTACCACTCTCTGGTTTCTCCCATTGAGCCAATGTCTAATCCAATTTACTACCTCACCGTGTATACCTAGTAACTGAATCTTCCTAACTAACCTCCCATGCGGGACCTTGTCAAAGGCTTTACTGAAATCCATGTATACAACATCCACTGCCTTTCCTTCAACCACTTTCCTGGTAACTTCCTCAAGAAACTCTAATAGATTGGTTAAACATAACCTACCACGCACAAAGCCATGCTGACTTTTTCTAGTAAGTCCCTGTCTATCCAAATACTTGTAGATCCTATCTCTTAGTACTCCTTCCAATAATTTATCTACTACCGATGTCAAACTTACCGGCCTATAATTTGCCGGCCTACTTTTTGAGCCTTTTCTAAACAACAGAACTACGTGAGCTATCCTCCAATCCTCCGGCACCTGACCCGGGGGTCAACATTTTAAATATTTCTGCCAGGGCCCCTGCAATTTTAACACTAGTCTCCTTCAAGGTCCGAGGGAATAACCTGTCAGAGGAACAAATTTGTAGACAGTTTGCAGACTGTTGTAAGAAACATAAGGCTCTTACAGGAGGTGAATTTAACTTTCATCTGCGACTCCCATACCATAAAAGGGCAGGATAGGAAAGAGATTGTTAAACGTATTTGGGAAAGTTTCCTTCACCAGTTGTTACACAGGGGCGACGGAGGAGAACCTAAGTGCAGGACACTGGCACGTTGACTCAGTTGGGGAAGCCGGCATAGACCTGAACGTAGAGCAGGAAACCAGACGGGATTCACAGGGACTCTCTAGAAACTAGAGCAGAACTTAGAACTAACAGTTCTAACCAGAACAGGGAACAAAGTATCACATGAGAATTGACCAACAAACTGGCAACCTGTGATAGAGTCATCCCCGTATTTATTTCCCAGTCTCTGATGAAAGCCGGGTGTACGATTATTGGGTGATTAGCAGCAATTGATTGAAATTGGGGCATGATCAGGAGAAAGAAGTGTTAAAGGGGAACGGCCAAACGGAACCATGACATCAGTACATAGAGGTCCCGATGAGAGGGAATGCAATATGAGATGAAATTTCTTCTCCCGGAGAGTTGTGGGGGTCTGGAATGCACTGCCTCGGAAGGCAGTGGAGGCCAATTCTCTGGATGCTTTTAAAAAGGAGCTAGATAGGTATCTTATGGATAGGGGAATCAAGGGATATGGGGACAAGGCAGGAACCGGGTATTGATAGCAGATGATCAGCCATGATCTCAGAATGGTGGTGCAGGCTCAAAGGGCTGAATGGTCTACTTCTGCACCTATTGTCTATTGTCTATTATCTCCTGTTGGGGAATGAAAGAGGGCAGGTGACAGAAGTTTGTGTAGGGGAACATGTTGCATTTTGTTATCATAATGACATTGGTTTAAAGGTAATTATGGGGAAGGATTGATCTGGTCCTGGGGTTCAGATTCTAAATTGGAGAAAGGCCACTTTTGATGATGTAAGAAAGGTGGAACAAAGGGAACTGGGAATACAGGTCCATAATTCATTGAAAGTACAAGTGTGGATTGTGACAGGCTGGGGCAAAGGTGTACTTGGAAAGTGGGAGGCCTTCAAAAGTGAAATTTTGAGTTTACAAAGCTTGTATGTGCATGTCAGAATAAAAAGTAAAAATATCAGGTTTGGGGAACCTTGGTTTCGAGAGATACTGAGTCTCTGATTAAGAACAATGAGGTGCTTACCAGGTATAGGCAGGGAGCAAAAATTAAGTATTTATGGAGGACAAGAAGTGCAAGGGAACACTTAAAGAAATCAGGAGGGCTAAAAGAAGGCATGAGGTGTCCCTAGCAGATGAGGTGAAGGAGAATCCCAAGGAATTGTAGATATGTTAAGAGCAAAAGAATTATGAAGGACAAAATTGATCCTTTGGAAGATCAGAATGGTAATCCATGCATGAGGCCAAAAAGAATGGGAGAGACGCTAAATGGATTTTTGAGGGAAAGCAGCGAGGTTGTGGACCCTATACAGATTACAGAGGAGGAGGTCTTTGCTGTCTTGAGGCAAATAAGGGCAGATAAATCCCAAAGGCTTGACAAGGTGTTCCCTCAGATCCTATGGGTGCAGAAGCTGCAGGGACATTAGCAGAGATATTTAAATCATCCTTAATGACAGGTAAGGCACTGGAGGATTGGAAGATAGCTGTTGTTCCAGTGTTTAATAAAGGCTCTAAAAATAAACCAGGAAATTCTAGGTCAGTGAGCCGAACGTCAGTAGTGGGAAAGTTATTGGAAGGTATTCTGATGGTCCTGATATGAGTATTTAGATAGACGTGGACTGGTTAGGGATAGTACAGCATGGCTTTATGCATGATAGGTTGTGTCTATCCAATCTTAGAGTTTATTGGGGATGTTACCAGGAAAGATGATGAAAGAAAGGCAGTGGATGTTGCCTCCATGGAGTTTGGCAAGGTCCCACATTGGAGGTTGGTCAAGAAGGTTCAATCACTCGGCATTCAAGATGAGGTGGTCAATTGGATTGGACATTGGCTTTGTGGGAGAAGCCAGACAGTGGTAGTAGAGGATCGCCTCTCCGACTGGAGGCCGATGACTGGTGGTGTGCCGCAGGGATCGGAGCTGGGTACTTTGTTCTTTGTCATATAAACCAAGGATCTTGATGATCATGTGGTTAACTGGATCATGACATTTGCAGATGACACCCAGATTTGGAGGTGTGATGGACAGCTAGGAAGACCATCATGGCTTGCAGTGGGAACTGGACCAGCTGGGGGGGAAATGGCAAATGAAATTTAACACAGACAGGTGTGAGGCATTGCACTTCAGTAGCACCAGCCAGGGTAGGATATGCACAGTGAGCGGTAGGGCAGTGAGGAGTGCAGTTGAACAAAGGAATCTGGGAATACAGGTACGTAATTCATTGAAAGTAGCGTCACAGGTAGAAAAGGTCATAAAGATAATCCAGTAGGGTCATTAGCTGTCATAAATCAATGTGTTGAGTACAGGAGATGGAATGTTATGTTGAAGTTGCATGAGATGTTGATGAGGCCTAATTTAGAGTATTTTGTGCAGTTTTTGTCACTGATTTGCAGTAAAAATGTAAATAAGTTTGAAAGAGTACAGAGCAGATTTACAAAGATGTTGCCGAGACTGGAAGAGATGTGTTACAAGGAAAGTTTGAATAGGTTAGGACTTATTCCGTGGAACATAGAAGGTTGAGGAGAGATTTGAGAGGTATACAAAAGACATAGGTAGGGTAAATACAAGCTGGCTTTTTCCTCTGAGGTTGGGTGGGACTACAACTAGAGGTCATGGGTTAAAGGTGAAAGTTGAAAAGTTTAAGGGGAATATGAGGGAAAACTTCTTCACTCAGGGTTGTGAGGGTGGAATGAGCTGCCAGTGCAAATGGTGCCTGCAAGATCAATTTCAATATTTAAGAGGTTTAGATAGGTACATGGATGACAGGGTTATGGAGAGCTATAGTGTGGGTGCAGGTTAATGGGAGTGAGCAGTTTAAATTGTTCAGCAGGGACTAGATGGACTGAAGGGACTGTTTCTATGAATGGAGTAACAGAGAGATAAAGCATGGGCACAGGCCCAATGGCCCATTAACTCCATGCCGACCATCAATCTCCCATTGTTACACTGACCCTGCACTATTCCGAATACATTCCCTTTGCCCCTCCCCAGATTCTCCCCACCTACACATAAGGGGCAGTTTACTGAGGCCAATTAACCTACCAAGCACACGCGGGAGGGAACCGGAGCATCTGGAGAAAACCCGCCCATTCACTGGAAGGTGCACGCTCTACTCAGAGAGGGCGGAAGGCCGGGTTTGAATCCGCGTCTCTGGAACCGCGAGATGTCATCTCTACTGGCTGCAACACTGTGCTACCCCTGAGGCCAGATGTCTCTATACCATCTGCTTTAAGGTTTTGTTGGAACCCTTTTTTTCTATTAACATTTTGAACAGAAAATACAGTAGCTGTTTCAGCATTTATTGCAAAATTGTGCTTTTCTTGTTTCATTGCTCCCATCAGGGATGAGCTACTGGAGCCTCCCCAAGGCTTCTGCCCACCCTCCTTCAGAATTCAGAATGATCCATGAGCACTGCTTCAGCATTTTGGTTTATTACTTTTATATATTTCATTGTAATTTATAGTAATTTTGTTGCACTGTACTGCTGCAGCAAAACATCAAATTTCACAAAGTGTATCAGTGATAATAAACCTGATTCTGCAACTATCAGAGTGTCCATGTTCATGGCTATGTTAAGCTCCTTTAACAATATATCCAATCTGTTGAGAGTCAGGTGATCAAATTAAACCAATACAGAGCGACTCATCTTTGTTCACAAGATATTTGATGCACGTGCCTATCATATTTCTGTATTCCCCTTAAGATCTGATCCCATAGCTTGATCTTTCTCCTATACTTAGTGAGAGAAGTTCAGCTTAGTCCAATCACAGCCTTTTCATCACTGTTCTCTCCTCTTTAAAGCCTTTCTCAAAATCCAGGTGGTCAATCCCACATAAATTCATCCTTACAACTCCCAGAGAATTCCTTTCATCCTTTTTTTTATATTGTGAGTCCTCGTTACCCACATCCACATGACTTTCTGTGAGTACCTTTGATGTGCATGTTGAAAGACCTAGCAACAAATCATAGGTTTATGTATTGTTTTGAGTGTTAAAAGCAAGCAATTTTGCGTTGCTGTAAATCTTGAGCAATACACACAATATGCTGGAGTAACTCAGCAAGTCAGGCAGCTTCTGTAGAGGCCAATAAGCAGTTGATGCTTTGGGGTGAGGCCCTTCATCTGGAGTGTTTGAATATGTTAGGAACTGTAAGGCACAGAAAGTCTGACGGGAATTGAAGGATAAGTATAGCAGCCAGTAAATACAAATGGGAATCACTCTTCAAAAATATCCTGTTAATTTTGTTACCTCCAGTGGTACATTCAGCATACTGAAACTAGCTACTGGGTGTGAGACATTCTGATTCTGCACAATTGCAACCATGTAGAGGCAGACAAAATGAATATTTATATTAATCAACCTCATTAGGTCTCCCAGCATAAAATCAGGAAAGGTATTAAGTGAGGAAAAAAAAGCCATGCAACAGTAAGAACTCGGGACTAATGCATGGTCTTGTCCCGAAATGCCGACTCTGATCTTTCCTCCACAGATGCTGCCTGATCCTTGGGTACTTCTTGTTAGCTCCTGATTCCAGCATCTGAGATCCTGTGCCTTCAAGGTATGAAGTGGCCATCTACTTATCAACAAATAGTTAAGGACTTACTGCTGCCGTTTGTTTTGTCAATTAATATCCTGGCTGTTTGTATACTTGGACAGCTGTCCCTCAACACGGTGATAAAATAAAGTCTGGAATCGGTGGGGCTTAGCTAATCCACTTTGCTGAAGTGTTTTCCTCCAAAAAGATTTGCAAGGGTATTCTCTAACCTGGGCAGAGGGTATTGGTGAACTCTCAGTACAGGATTGATGGTGACCTCAAAGTCACCACAGATCTTGAGAGACCCATTCTTCAGGCTACTGGGATCACTAGAGTTACCCATGGGCTCCACTCAACCTTGAAAAGAGTTCCTTCAGCCTCCATGTAATGGATAGTACAAAAAACCGGAGAGATTTTTTAAAAACTTAGGTGTGGTATTTTCAGTTAACACTTTTTTACCCTTGATTTATTTGAGTTTTCCAATGTCATCCTTGAACACTGCTGTGGCATCATCCAGTAACTTTCTTAATTTGCTTTCAGCTGGCTTCAGTGCATGGGATGTGGCATGCAAATGGTGGATGGATCTCTAATCAAGTTAGTTGTCTCAGCCAATCATGTCCCCACAGTGCTGGGCCTCCTGCTTTTAACACATACAAGCTCAATGTGCTTGTTGATTGCTGTATTTCACTGTTATGAATGCCATTACCAGTGGAGTTATCTTTTCTCCCATATAAATTCTTAGTTGGATATCAGCAGGCTTCAGTTCAGAATCTTTGAAATGCCTTTCTAACCCATTTTTTTGGAATGACACAAAGAGCTGAGCCAGTGTCTAGTTCCATTTTAATTAATTTGCCTTTCACTTCAGGTGTAAGCCATACTGCTTGTCTATGGTTAATTTTCGCACTGCGAATCTCAAGGCAATGTCTTAAGTCCTGTATCATCTCATCATTAGCAGATTTCTTATCAACAGCATGCAGATTAGTACTCTTTTCAGCTTGACTTTTTATTTTTTTCTCTTCCCTGTGCAGTCCTTTATTTCCATCTGTCTGACTTGCTCTTTGTATGTGCCCTATTTTGTTGCATTTTTTACGAGTTTCACCTTTAAACCTGCATTGGTTTGGTGTATGTGAGCCCCTGCCACAACAGTAACATAATTTGTTCGGCCAGGCCAGTTTCTGTTTAGTCATTAAAATTTTGTTCATGCTCATTTTCATTCCTTACTGCAACTCAATTGTGTCTGTCTGTTGTTTCCGTTGATACATCTTTTTCAACTGCTCTTTTCAATGTCAAATGTTTTAAATTTTTAAGCCATTTTGGATGTTTTCTTGTCAGATTCCAGAAACTAAACAATCTATCAGTGTATCATTAAGCCCATCACTCTACTGACAACGTCATGATCCCGATTGTTAATTCTCTATCTTTCTCCTAATTTCCTTTGATTGTGCCATAGTTCCAACTGCTAATTTCCCATTTCCTTCCAATTCTCTTTGATGATGGCACACCTAGTTTCCATCGAGACAGGCAGCATAAGAACACCAGCATCACAACCACTAGTTGCAAGATCGTTGGTTTTGCCTGAGTGGTGATTAACATTTCCCGACCGCTTAGGACTGTGTCTTCTAAGTTTTGCTCTAGTTTCCTATGAAACTCTGTCTCTCTGTGTCAAGGCTCCGTGTCCAGATCCCTCCTGTTTGCTGTTCAAAGTTCACGTCCACATAAGCATCCTAACTCAATGTCCATGCCTGTGTCCTGCACTTGGGTTCGCTTCATTCACTCATTGCAACAGACAATGCTTAGACAATCATTTCAATTCAGCCACATACACTGAAATGGACTCCCCTTGCTTATGATTCCACTTTGAAACTTAAAGCGTTCTACTCATTTCACCTGGTTTGGTTGGAACAGTTAAACTTCTCTTTGGCTACTTTATTTGTTTCAAAACACTGCTCAATTTTCTCAGTATACAATATCCAGTTATCTGCAGCACGTGCTGAACTTTTTATTTTTCTTCTATCTGTTCACTTTGCTTTTTTATAACTTGAAGATCTCGCTGTGCTTCAACAGGTAGATAGTCATCTCAGGTTCATTTAAAACTTCCTCATCACTTCTGTTATGTTTTGTAACTCCAAGACACAAAACTAATTGCAAGAAAAGGACAGGAGTCTAGGAAAATGGATCTTAGTTTCATTTTCACTTTAAGCTAGGTGCTCGCTTATAACGTGCTAGCGTGACAACATACGTTAGTGATCAACAACCTTTTTAAGCCCAAGGTCCACTACCTCGGCCTCAGTAAAAGGCAAGATCGACTCCAAATTGATTAGTGACACACATGCGCACTGGGGCAGAAAAGACCAGAAGTAAAACCCTGCCGCCCGGAAGTAGAAATAATGCATAACCACCAGGGAGACCCTCCCTTTTGTGCACCGTGGACCGGTTTAATATTGACAATATTCTTGTGGACCGGCCGACGGGGGCAGGGGGGGTGTGTTAAACACGACCTTCGTGGCTCTTGGCATTTAGCTGCTGTCCTGCCCTGCTCACGTTTTTTCCACTGAAAAAACTCAACGGGTTCGTCTTTAAGTGCAGGGTGCTTGGACTCAAGGTACTGAAGCAGTTTTGAGGGCTTCATTGCCGCATTAGACAGCCTCCAGGCCCGAACTCCAGCCTCTGCCTGCCTGCGACGCCCTGGCCAGGTGCGGCTGGTCGTGGGTGGGGTGAGAGGACAAGGTCAGGGCCGGAGGTCCCCGTGCCAGGGCCGCGGTGGTCGCAGTCCGGACAGAGCGGCCAACCGAGCGAGGACAGCGAGAGGCCCGTGCCCTTGTAGGAGCTATCGACCGACAAAAGTTTGTTTCAGTTGATTGCAGTGAGGTAGCTGCTCTGATACTTACGAAACCTTGAGCCCAAATTAGATCGTCTGCAAATATTTTAGCACCGGATTCCCAACGATTATTCAGTGTGCTAAACAGGTTCAGAGGCTGCGCCCATCTGTCCGTGCTCCAGGCCAGTAGCATCGGCACTTCCCGCTGGCCGCGCTCTGGGCCAGTAGCATCGGCACTTCCCGCTGGCCGCGCGTTTAGGCGACTGATGACCTCGCATGGGTTCAAGGTGAACAGTGGGCGTGACAGGGAATGAGGAAAGGTGCAGCTGACTCATATCATTTCCTTGCGGCCCGGTGTTTGGGGACCAGTGATGTACACTGTGTAGTGCGGGGGAGCTACACGCATGTGCACTGGGCAGAAAGAATGGAACAAAAACCCCGCAACCCGGAAACAATCTCTCAACAGTATTTGTGTATTTATTTTTCATCTTTTTTCGGGGTCTACTGGGAAAGTCTCAAAGATCGACCAATCGATCGAGATCGACGGGTTGGCGACCACTAACATATGTCATTCATGTACTTTGTACATATAACCATAATGAGTTATTTAAACAAAGAATGCTTAATCAAACAATATTTATCAAATATTACTGAAATATTAAATACACAACAGGAGTCAGCACTGACCCCTGCAGCACACCACAAATCACAGGTCTCCAGTCAGAGAGGCAACTATCTACTACCACTCTCTAACCTCTTCCACAAAGCCAATGTCTAGTCCAATATGCTACTTCATCTTCAATGCTGAGTAATTAAACTTTGTTGCCCAACCTCCCATGCTGACCTTGCTAAAGTCAATGTAGACAACATCCACTGCGGCCTTGCCTTCATCAACTTCCCTGGTAACTTCCTCAAAACACTTTAAGATTAGTTAGACACGATTTACCACACACACAAAGTCGTACTGATTATCCCTAATCACTCCCTGTCTATTCAAATACTTGTACATCTGGTCCCTTAGAATATCTTCCAATAACTTTCCCACTGCAGGCTCACTGGCCTATAATTTCCTGGTTTACTTTTAGAACCTTTCTTAAACAACGGTACATTTGCTTTCCTTCAATCCTGCAGAGCCTCACCCATGGCTATGTATGTTTTAAATATCTCTGCAATTTCTGCACTTGCCTCCCTCAGGGTCCAAGTAAGCATGTTGTCAGGCCCTGCGGATTTATCCACTCTAATTTGCCTCAAGACAGCAACCACCACCTCCATCTCTGTAATCTGTACAGGGTCCATGGCCTGTACTCGTGATTAAATACAGATGCAAAAAATCTTCTTACCATCTCTCCCATCTCTTCTCATTCCACACATAGATTACCACTCTGATCTTCCAAAGGAACAATTTTGTCCCTTGCTATACATTTGATTTTAATATATCTGTAGAAGCCCTTGGGATTCCCCTTCCCCTTGTCTGCTAAAACAACTGCATACCTTCTTTAATCCCTCCTGATTTCATTCATGTCTGCTCTTATATGCAGCAAATACCTTTTATGTTTCTGCCTGCCTATGCACCTCCTTCTTTACCTTAACCAGGGCATCAATATCTCTCGAAATGTATTATCCTTGCCTTTTATTCCAACTGGAACATACAAACTTTGTACTCTTATAAATTTCACTTTTGAAAGCCTCCAACTTACCAAGCACACCTTTGGCAGAAATCAGCCTGCTCAATTCGTGTTTGACAGATCCTTTCTGATACCATCAAATCTCTTCCCAAATGAGAATCTGAACCCAAGAACCGGGCCTATCCCTTTCTATAATTACCTTGAAACTGTTGACATTGTGATCACTGGATGCAAAGTGGTAACCCTACTCAAACTTTTGTCACCTGCACTGTCTCATTCTCTAATAGGTAATCTAGTATCGCAATCTCCCAAGTTGGAACTTCAACATTCAAAGTAAATTTATTGTCAGAGAATATACTGGTCATGTTAACTTGTATATGAATCAGAATCAGGTTTCTTATCACCGG
This sequence comes from Hypanus sabinus, assembly GCF_030144855.1. Taxonomy (NCBI): domain Eukaryota; kingdom Metazoa; phylum Chordata; class Chondrichthyes; order Myliobatiformes; family Dasyatidae; genus Hypanus; species Hypanus sabinus. Next base: position 59,665,333 of record NC_082723.1, on the reverse strand, counting down.
CACGAGTCATGAAGTGCGTTAACTTAGCAGCAGCAGTTCAATGCAGTACATGATAGTATAGAAAGAAAAATAATAAATCAATTGATTACATTAAGTATATATGTATACTAAATAATTAGATTTAAAATAGTGCAAAAACAGAATGTATATTTTAAATAAGTGAGGTAGTGTACATGGGTTCAATGTCCATTTAGGAATCAGATGGCAGAGGGGAAGAAGCTGTTCCTGAATCGCTGAATGTGTGTCTTCAGGCTTTTGTATCTCCTTCCTGATGGTAACAATGAGAAAAGGGCATGCCCTGGGTGATGGGGTCCTTAATAATGGACGCTGCCTTTCTGAGGCACTCTCCTGAAGATGTCCTGGAAAACCATGGAGGCTAGTACCCAAGATGGAGCTGACTAATTTCACAACTTTCTGCAGCTTCTTTCGGTCCCGTGCAGTAGCCCCCATACCAGACAGTGATGCAGCCTGTCAGAATGCTCTCCATTCTGTAGAACTTCTTGAGTGTTTTAGTTGACAAACCAAATCTCTTCAAACTCCTAATGAAATATAGCTATTGTCTTGCCTTCTTTATAGCTGCATCAACCAGGTTACATTCAGGTTAGCTACAACCCTGACATTCATGTTTTTGCGGGTAAACAAAATAAAGCTATAATAGAATATTATGCACTAATTACCAATAAAGAAAACTTCCTTGAACACATTTGACAAACTCTTTCACATTTCAGTATGAAAGTCCCAGTCAATATGCAGAAATTTAAAATCACCTATTATCACAATGTTAAGTTTCCTGCAACAGTCTATGATCTCTCTACAGATTTGCTCCTCTAAATCCTGTGGACTATAGGGTGGTCTATAATATAATCCCCTCAATGTGGTCATATATTTTTTATTCCTCAGTTCCACCCATAATGCTTCACTAGGTGAGTTCTTCAGTCTGCCCTGGCCGAACATTGTCATGGTATTTTCCCTGAATAGTAATGTCAGCCCTCCCTCTTTAATCCCTCCTGCTCTATCATATATAAAACAACAGAACACCAGAGCATTGAGCTATCAGTCCTGCCCTTCTTGCAACCAAGTCTCATTAATGGCTACAATGTCATAATTCCACGTGCTGATCCATGCTCTGAGCTCATCCACCTTTCATACAATACTCCTTGCATTGAAGTATACACAGCTCAGAACATTAGTCCCACCATGCTCAATCTTTAGATTCTCAACATTGTATGTAGGCTTAACAACATCTTTCTCCACAACCTCTCCACTATCTGTTCTGATCTCTTGTTCCCATCTGCCTGCAACTCCAGTTTATATCCCACCGGAAAACCTTCCCATTAGGGCACTAGTCCCCTTCAGTTAAGGTGCAAACCATCCCTCCCGTACAGGTCCTACCTTCCCTGGAAGAAGCCCAATAATCGTAAAATCTGAAGCCCTCCTGCCTTCACCATCTCCTTAGCCACATGCTAAACTGTATTATCTTCCTGTAGCTGGCCTCACTAGCACATGGCATGGGTAGCAACCCTGAGGTCACAACCCTCGAATTTCTTCCCTTTAATTTGGCATCTAACTCCCTGAACTCACTTTGCAGGAACTGGTTACCACACCTACCCAAGTCATTGAAAGCAATGAGGGCCTCCATATCTGGCTGTCCACTTTCTCACTTTAGAATGCTGTGAACTTAAACTGAGATGTCCCTGACCCTGGCACCCGGGAGGCATCATACCATCCGGGAATCTTGTTCTCATCCATAGAATCTCCTGTCTGTTCTGCTAACTAATGAATCCTCTATCACCACAACTCGCCTCTTCTCCCCTTTGTTCCTGAATCGCGGAATCAGATTAGTGCCAGAGACTTGACTGCTGTGAGTTTTCTATGCCAGGTAAACTCCCAGCAATGTCCAAAATTGTACAGCTGTTGTTGAAGGAGATTGCAACAGGGGTACTCTGCACTTGCTACCTATCCTCTATTCCTCTCCTGACGGTCACCCAGTTACCTTCGTCCTGCACATTGGGTGTAACTGCCATCCTGTATGTCCTGTCGTTCAACCCCTCAACCTCCAGAATGATCCGGAGTTCATCCAGTTGCCACTTGAACTCCTTAATGTGTACTCTTAGAATCTGCAGTTGGATGCACTTCCTGCAGGTGAAGTTGCTAGGGACACTGGAGGTCTCCCTAACTTCCCACATCCCACAAGAGGTCCTTTCCACTATCCTGCCTATCATCACCACTGCTCTAAGTGTACAAAAAGAAAGAACAAATAACAGGAAAAAATCTTCCTAGGCACTCGCCTCTCCTCACTCAAGCGTCCTACTCCCCACTCCAACACTGACGCACTCATACAGTGGCTCCTCCCACAATATCCACTCCACTTAAACCTAATCTTTTTATTGGAGCAACACACCCAAAGTGCTGAATGAACTCAGCAGGCCAGACAGCATCTATGGAAAAGAGTACAGTTGACATTTCACCCCAAGACCGAATAGTTAATTATGCACAATTCAATAACTTCTCAGGACTATGGCACCCAAAATGTCCTGTGTAACCCCACTCACTTCTTTTAAATTCTCTCTGCAACCAAGTAATCCAGTGTCTCCTCGGGACTGTGGTGTGCAAAATGAGCCAACTACCCCCACTCACTTCTTTTAAACACTCTCTCCACCCAAACTAACCTGGTGTCTCCTCGGGACTGTGGCACGCAAGATGCGTCAACTGCCCCTGCTCGCTTCTATTAAACTAGGATCAAGTCAGAACACAGTCGCAAAAGAATGAAAGAGGTTCATGATTTTACGAAACACATCATTAACAATGACTTGTAGCATTAACAATAATGCTAGACTTCGAGCATGGCAAATCCTTAACCTTGCATTCCATCCTGATTGCTTAATCCCTTAATATCCAGATTGTTTCCTTATTTCTTCTCCTTTTAGTGATTTCACTTTTGACTTATTTTACAAAACAGACTTCCCTTCCATCAACTACACACAAAAACTGCATTTCCTTGGTTGAGGTCCTCCAGTATGACATTCTTCTCTGATACTTCTACCTCTGTCCTCCTCCGGGCTGTCTCGTCACTGCTGAGACCCTTGATTCTTCTGCCGTCAAACGCTTCGATGGAACTTTTTAGTTTGAGAAGAACTGTCTGAACATATACAGTCAGCCCTCCTTATCCGCGAGTTCCGCATGCGCGAATTCAACCAACCGCGAATCGAGAAAACCCGGAAGTGCTCTTCCAGCACTCATCGTTCGAGCATGTACAGACTTTTTTTCTTGTCATTATTCCCTAAACAATGCAGTATAACAACTATTTACATAGCACTTACATTGTATTACGTATTATGAATAATGTAGAGATGATTTAAAGTGTACAGGAGGATGTGCGTAGGTTATCGTGGATCAGGATTTAAAAAAACGGAAGTTCTCTTACTAAGTAAGTCAGAACAGTTACATCCAGTATTATATAGCATCAGTTAGTCAAAAGTTTGTCTTAGAAAATAATATATATTTTATCTTTCTATGCATATAAAACACTTAAGAAACAAATGTATTTCAATAATTAAACCACTGTGTTGCTTAGCGATAATTGTAGCTTTCATCAGGGCAGGGCCTTTCTCACTTTATTCTTTAAAATTGGTCTGATCATTGACCAATGTAGCCTAACACTTTTCCAGTGACTGATGGGGTTTCACTTATTTCCAATCGCTTTATTATTTCCACTTTATTTTCAATTGTGATCGTGATTATTTTCGTGAATAGAAACACTGTGGATTCAGAGCTCTGCCGGGTCCTAAAGACCACCGCTCTCAGACAAGTTAAATAAGGTCAGGAGTTCCGCTGGGTCCTAAAGTTCAACGCACTGAAACAGATTAAATAAGGGACTTGAGCATCCGTGTTTTTTGGTATCCGTGAGGGGTCCTGGAACTAATCCCTCGCGAATTAGGGGGGCTGACTGTATTCATGCTGGAGTGAGAGCTGACAGAAAGAGGAATGATACTCAGTACTTCTAAATTTTTACCTCACCCAGGCCTGTTCCACTGATATATTACATTGTTCAAAAATACCTATCAATGCCTACCGGCCACTTGAAATTCGGCACCAAAAATGTATTTCAAAGGGAATACTCTATCTTCATGACTCTCCACATAATAATTATTCATGCATGATTTAATAATCTTCCATTGCTTGCTTTAGTATCTATTTTATTTCTTGCTCGTCTCACTCAGTTCAAGTGTGCAGCTACATGCCAGCTCTACCAGCTTGACTACAGTTCTTCTCTCCAGCTTTCTACATCATTCATCCTGCAAGGGGTTTATTCTGCATTAACAGGTCATAGCCTTCTGCAGATGAGCTGTTAAAAATATCCTGATTGGTTGTATCATGCTTGGTGTGGCAAGTTGAATGCACAATGTTCCCGGGGACGCACACCAAGACCAACATCCAGTGCGGCTGGCAGATCATCAAGATGCTCTTTGGTCGGCCCAAAACTTGATGGTCTACCAGCACACAGAGACGTCCGTGGGGGAATGCTGCCGACTGGCACATCCTTGGCTGCAGGAGAATGTGCTGAGGGACGCACTCAAACTCGGTGCCTGGTGGAGAAGGACCACAGCCTAGGGTTCTTCTCCCGCAGGAGTTGAGGGGTAGGGGGGCGGGGTGTATACCCCTAAACAAGTGTATGTAAATATAGAATGTGGGTGGCGAAAAGTGTATAAATGTAAAGACAGCAATGGAAACTGTTTTAAAGGATTGAAAGTCATTGAATGGTTTATTGTATATAATTTTATTTTTGAATGAAGTACATTTTGTTTAATAAAAAAAACTTTGAATGCACAATAAGGCAAAAGGCTGTAGAAAGTAGTGGGCTCTGCCAAATACACGCCAGGCACATCCCTCCCTGCCATTGGTTGTATCTGTTAGAGCAATTTTTGGGTTTAACATGTTTAGCAAATAACTTCGGCCACCAATCTTCAAATCTGAATATAGATTACAGATATATTTTTTAAATGCAGCTCTGAACAATAGGTTTCCTAAAAGCCTTGGATCACAGACCAGCCAGAGCAGGATAGTTTACTGTATATATGCATAAATCCAGTCAACACTCATTGCCTGGAAATGACAGTAATTAACACTTATTTTGGGTGTGAAGGTGAGAAACTCCAGACATTTTAAACTGTTTCAAGAGGGCATTGTAAATATGGATTTGTTTAAATTGTCCGGAATTTTCTTTGATATTTAGCAATCTGAAGTGTGTGTACTGTTGGGTACAGGCAGACCTTTCCACCCAAAGGATCTCTAATTGATGCCTGCTGTAGTGTATCTTGTTTTGCCGAATTAGGAGGCTGCTTAATAACTACTAGCACTTTTCTCCAGTGACATAATTCAGGCAACATTTGGTGTCAGGATTGGGACATCTTCTGCAACCCACCGTGGCCAGCAATCTTCGCAGACTAAGTGGGTGAGCATTTTTTAAATTAGCACTCACACTTGGATCTATTCAGGTCAGGGGAACACGAGGTATCATGAACATGGAGAGCTGAACTGGTAGTGTGTACATGTGTGTTTAGGCAAGAGATGAAACTTCATGCATTAATTTGGTCAGACGGAGCCACTAGTTGTGAAGGGTGGTTATTGAATGTTCGGGACACCAGTGGGGGCATTTCAAAAGCAGCAGGCATCAAGTGTTTAGACGCACATAAGTGGCAGGTTGCGGAGTACATACTCCATGGTTCTGTTTATCTTGTATCCGTCTTTCATGTTTTGCGTTGTGTGGAAATTAGTGTGGAGAGGTTTCATCCAGATGTATCTGTCAGGATAGCACCTATTGAGGTCAGACAACGTCAGGCTGAGAACCGAGCCAGCACCTTGACTTTGATTACAACCATTCGTAAGCCCTTCATCCCCAAGGGAGAAACAGAGCATTTTGTCAAAGTTGCCCTCATTTAAAGACTCAAGTGGGAATTTAGAAAACTGGCACAAGCTCAAGGAAATGGTTGAATTTCACCAGATTTTCACCAAAATCATGGATTCACCAAAGATATCCATGTGTTGGTAAAAGTGCCCAAGGAATACGTGGGACAGAATGGCCCAGGGGGTGCAGGATGATACATGGGCAACTACTGCCAGCAAAAAAGAACGATATCACTCTTTCAAAGGGGAAATGAGGCAGCGACTGCGGGGAAGTGAGAGTAACTGGGGGACGATAACAACAGTGATTCAAAGAGCTGATGAGACAGCCGTAGATTTTGCAGAATGTAAATATTAGTGTATGAGGAGTTGGATAATCCAGGGAGGGACGACCCACTCGCCTGAGCCCAGCCGACCGGGAAGTTTTAGATTTAGGGATAGTGGTGGGGTCGACCTACTACTCTGTGATTGCTTCATGAGCCAGTGAGATAGACAAAAACTGTGCAAGAAAAACACTTAAGTAGCTATATTGGATGCTGCTGCTGTGACGTCAAAGATGGCTTGCTTTGTATGTCGGCAGCCAGGGCACCTGGCAAAGGACTGCCCGACAAGGCAAAAAACAGTAAAGGAGTTGATATGCTACAGCTGTGGCCCATCGGGACATGGTTGGAGGCAGTGTTCAAAAAAAAGGGAAGGAAAAACAGGTGAACGTCACAGCAGACATGCAATATCACCCCATCAACACCCAGTCTAACCAAACTGATTGCTTATCAGATCATAGAGCTGGTGAAGGCTCCTTCTAGGTCAGAAAAAAAAGTGGTGGCAACCTCCACTGCTAGCGCTGGTGACCCACAAATGTACACAGCAAAATTGTCTGTGGGTTGACAATGCAATGTTAGTTGACACAGGGGCATCGGTATCAATAACTGATCTACCCTTGCTAACAACCGGACTGGCTATTTATATTACGTGTGTAGAAGGTGTGTAGATGGTGGAAGCCAAAAGAAGCGAGTTGCAGACTCTAAATCTGAGGGGTATTTCTTGGTCTGACCAAATGAGGGTACAGTCCTTGGAATAGACATCCTAAGGGAAGTAGGAGCCATTATAGATTCAGGAAAGGGAGAAATAATACGGACAAGCCAGTGGCAGCAAACATGTACAACTGAGAGAGTACAGAGTGCTAGTGTAGCAGCAGCTGGTTTGATCATCACAGACAGCAGACAGGATGGTGTCTACGGGTTATTTTGTCAGCAGTTCCCAGCAGAGTGGGCTAGACACAATCAGACTGTGGTCGAGTAAAGATAAACCTAGTTAACATAGAGGAAGGCCTCCATAAACACCATGAGCATTATTCCATTAAAAACAGACACACTGACAGCTGTGCACGAGACAGTAACAATTTAGTGACACTGGAATGAATCCTGTGAGCACTATCCTAACGGAGGGGGAGGCACATGAGTGCCAAATGGAAACAGGAAGAAGATATCAGTGTGAAGGGAAAACCTCTGGAAGGGGCAACAGAAGAAATTGTTTCAGATGGGTCTAGGAAGAACATAGACAGGAAGCCACGGTCTGGGTGGGCCGTGCAGGTGACGAATCAGCTTCAGGAGCACCACCGCCAGAGAGTTACTCAGCTCAGGTGGTGGAACTGGTGGTCCTGATAGAAGCACTGCACTACAGTAAAGGCAGACCAAATATACAAAGCCTGTAAAAAGTATTCACTCTCTTAGAAGTTTTCATGTTTTATTGTTTTACAACATTGAATCACAGTGGATTTAATTTGTTTTATTTTTGACACTGATCAATAGGAAAGGTTCTTCCATGTCAATGTGTAAACAAATTTCTACAGATTAGTCTAAATTTATTACAACTATTAAACACAATAATTGATTGCATAATTACTCACCCCCTTCAAGTCAGTATTTAACACCTTTGGCAGGAATTACAGCCTTGAGTCTGTGTGGATACGTCTCTATCAGCTTTGCTTTTCAGGACACTGGAATTTTTCCCCTTTCTTCTTTACAAAACTGCTCAAACTCTGTCAGATTGCATGGGGATCACAAGTGAACAGCCGTTTTCAAGTCCAGCCACAGATTCTCAATTGGATTGAGGTCTGGACTCTGAATTGGCCACTCCAGGACATTAACTTTGTTGTTGTTAAGCCATTCCTGTGTAGTTTTGGCTTTATGCTTGGGGTCATTGTCTTGCTGGAAAACAGATCTTCTCCCAAGATGTAGTTCTCTTGCAGATTGCATCAAGTTTTCCTCCAGGATTTCCCTGTATCTTGCTGCATTTTCACTTTATTCTCTATCTTCATAATCCTTCCAGGGCCTGCTGCAGTGAAGCATCCCCACAGCATGATGCAGCCACCATGGTTTATGGTAGGGATGGTGTGTTTTTGATGATGTGCAGTGTTTGGCTTACGGCCAAAAAACCCAAAGTTTGGCTCATCAGACCATAGAACCTTCTTCCAGCTGAGTTCAGAGTCTCCCACACGCCTTCTGGCAAACTCTAGCCCAGAGTAAGGACTTCAAGTTGCAACTGGCAAACCAGCCACAACTGAGGTGGCCCTGGGAAAACATCCAGATGGACTTCATGGGACCCCTGCCAAAAGCAAGGGGAAATCTACTATCTAGTAATTATGGATCACTTCACCCGGTGGCTAGAGGCGTTCCCAACAAGGGACTGCACCGCCAGCACCGCTGCATGGATTCGAATTCAGGAAGTCCTCACAAGGTGGCAAACCCAAGTCCAAGTAGACTCAGATGAGGGAGCCCATTCCACAGGGAAAATGATGAAGGAAATGTTCCAACTGTTAGGAATTCAACAATGGTTTCACATTCCCTACCACCCTCCGAGTTCAAGAATGGTAGGAAGGATGAATCGAACGATGAAGAGTGCCTTTGACAGAGCTGCATCTGAGATGGGAAAGACCTGGGTTGATGCATTACCAGGAATCCTGATGAGATTGCGAGCAACCCCAAATCACACGCTGGGCCTCAGCCCTTATGAATTACTGATGGGGCAAGTAATGTGACTCCCTTATGAGGTAATTACAGGTTGCAGCAAGCCTAGAACTTACAGAAATAGAATGACACAGAATGTAAAAGACCTTTGTAACCAACTTAACGTGTTGAAGGACTAAGCAAAACAACAGCAGCACATCGCTGATCAAAGAGAGCCAGAGGGAAAGGTGATAGTCCCCCAACAACTGGGCGACCGCGTCTTGGTGAGGGTGCTGCCTGAACGGGCAGGGTTTGCTCCCAGGTGGATAGGACCACAGACGGTACCTTTAATAAGTGACACGTGTCTGTGTGCAGACTTGGCGAGGCAGCCAGTGGGAACACTGGACTCAGCAATGACTCCATAGACAGGGTGGGGGATCAAGTGTACCCAATAACCATGTAATTACAGAGAACCTAAGAGATGAACACCAGCCAGCCACAGCAGACTTGAGCACAGTTGATGGAAACATATCCACAGCAAGCACAAAGGCAGAAGACACCAAGACCGTGACAGAAAACACAAAATACACTGCAGATGCTGTGGTCAAATCAACACGTACAAGCAAGCTAAGATCATGACAGAAACCTGTGAATAGTATGTTAAACTGTGAAGGTAAAGGCACTCTGTAACGAAGGCTGGTTGCTGAAGGTAGGTAATTAGTTGAACAGCAGAGAACAGAAAAGATATTGGGGAAAATAGATGGGGAGGGATTTTAGTTAAAGCAGAGACAGCAAGTTCCACAGCTTTGATAGCATGGCAGAGTGAGACAGGTTGCACACAGCATCTGAAAGCAGTCACCCCAGCCTGAACGGGAATGAATAGAATCGTGCTGGGCCCTTTCAGTAGTTGGTGCAATGATTGGCTGGACAGTTAGGGAGGAGAGAATTCTTTAAAGTCATTCAAATGGAGAGCACTCCAACCCTTCCCTGTACATTAGTGAGAGGTCCGGTGTGCCTGATGCGCTTACCTTGCTGGTGCCCCTGGAAGGAGAGAGTTCTGGCGACCAGAGAATGAAGGGGTGAAGACAAGGAATGTGACTAAGCTGCAATTGGCCAGCGGGGGAAGAGAAGACAAGAATACCAACAAAGCTGCATTTCTGGAACAATCTCTCTGCTTAGCATTTAGTAGGTAGCGATTAGGTCTGATAGGATGGGTGTAGATGCACATAAAGTAATCGGCGGTGGGGGGGGGGGGGGGGGATATCCTGAGGCAAGACGTTTCTGCTGCCCTTTTAGAACAGATCCTCTTTAAGATTGGCTTTTCCTGGTACAAGCTTATTTTTGTCCAGGAGGGCCTGTTAGAGCAATTTTTGGGTTTAGCACATTTACAAAATAACTTTGGCCGCCAATCTTCAAATCTGAATGTATATTGTTGGTTTAATTTGAAATGCAGCTCTGAACAATAGTTTCCTAAAAGCCTTGAATAATGGACCAGACCAACCAGGAAACAGACATTTAACTGATTATCTAGATTTGCATAAATCCAATCAATACCCCATTGCATAGATATGACAGTAATTAACACTTATGTTGGGTGTGATGGTGAGAAGATCCAGGCATTTTAAGCTGTTACATGTGTAGTTCAAGAGGGCATTTTAAATATGGAAGCACAAAATGCTGGCAGAACTCAGCAGGCCAGACAGCATCTATGGGAGGAGGTAGTGACGACGTTTCGGGCTGAAACCCTTCATCGGGATCAGGATCAGCATTTTGTGTTTTTATTTATTTCTTGCATCTGCAGATTCGCTCGGGTTGCATTTTAAATATGGATTTGTTTGAATAGTCCTGAATTTTCTTTGATCTGTAGCATATAAAGTGTGTGTAGTGTTGGACACAGGCAGACCTTTCCACTCAGAGGGTCTCCATATGATGCCTGCTGTTTCTTGTTTTGTTGAATAAAGAGGATGATTAATAACTACTAGTTCTTTTCGTTGGTGACTTCATTCACACAATATCAGCATCTGCAGGAAGTGCTGCCCCAGGAAGGCAAAATCCATCATCAAAGCCCCCCCACTATCCAGTCCATGCCACCTTCTCGCAGCTAACAGCAGCAGGAAGTCCAGAAACCTGAAATCCCAAACAACCAGATTCAAGAACAGCCTCTTCCTTTCAACTATTCAGTTCTTGAACCAACTGGCAAAGCACTAATCCCTAAAGTTTAGCAACCCAAATGGCTCCTTTGATCATTTCACACTAAAATGGACGAATCTAATTATATTCTGTCTTGTAAAAATGATGTATAATTTATGTTTTTCTCGTGAATGCTGCTTGTATGGTGCTATTTGTCTGTTAAGCTGCTGTAAGTTTTTCATTGCACCTGTGCATACGAACATGTGTGCATATGATAATAAACTTGGCTTTGACTTTGTGAAGAATTCTGTAGTGAGCGATATTGAAGTTAATAGTACTGAGTGGTTTGAAACATTCCAACAAGGGTGTAAAATGAAACAGACTTAACTGCAAAATCCCTTTTCCAGTAGACATGGCATTTCTGGGATTCATTCCATACATCTCTGTGACTAATTCTCATTCATTAGCCTTACATTAAAAATGATAGACTTACTCTTGGATATATTTGGTGTTAAAATGCATGCAAGCTGCCGCTGCCAGATAATGGGTTGCAGATGTTTTGTATTGAATGGTGAGCATGTGTAAATCATGAGAGTAGAAGCAGTCGAGTCCTGTGTCAGTGGCAAAGATAGAATCAGCAGGTGTGACTTTCTTGTTTCAGCTGAGATGTAGCTTATTAGTTCCTTGTTCAGTCCAGCTGAAATGTAAATCCTGGTAAAGGAGTTTCCCTATCTTCATTCCCCATGGACTTGATTAAATCAAGTTAATCTTTCCAGCAAAGAGTTGTTTCTAGCTAATAGAATAATAACTACATTAGGAATCAGTACCATATTCTAACTTACAACTGAGTTCCATCACTGTTGTGTATTTAATATTTAGTAAGAGTTGAGTAATATTGTAAATATATAATTTCATTAAGTATTCTTTACATAACATTATAGCTTATATGTAAGAAGTACGTGAATGGCATACGTCATTATGTCACCACGTCAGATACAAGTGCCTCACTAAAGCAAAGCTAAGCGTACACATGGATCCAGGTCCCATGTTTCCCTTCCATTTAGTTTGTGGAGTTATGCAACATGACAGTGGTGATGAGTGTAACCCTCTCAACGGGTTCATATGCAAACTTGGCTCGATAGCTGGCTCAGCTAACAGTCACTTGACTCAGCGGTGAGAAGGCTTCTTTCCGTAAGCAATGCACGTCTAGGGTAGGTATGATTTGGGGTTCAACCAAGCAGGAAAGTTAGGATGTTCTGTTTAATGGAACCCCAATTTGAATGAAAGCTGGGTAAATACTGCCCACACACAATTATCAGTCGGCAAGATAAAGCAAGTATATTTACTAATTTCAGTTTTATCAAACAGTTATTAAGAGAAAGAAAATTAAAAACAAAAGGGCCTGTTACAGTTAAACCAATCTATCGTGCACATGACCATTGGAGCTTGGTTCCAAAAGCTGTGTATAATTGTGACGGTGCTGAATTCCCATCACCAGTCACTGGTACGGCTTCCCATCTTGGACTCCTTCACGTCGCGAAGCACTCCTTGCAATTGCAACTTCCTATTGGATCGAATCCTACGGGTGTCTCTCTTGATCTTCTGTTCGCATCTCCTGCCAAGAGACTATGAAGCCCACCAGAGTCTGTCACAAACCTCTCTCCACCCAGCTCTCTCTTAAACCTGCTCCCAATTCCACCATCCTGATTGGCTGACACACATCGCTAAATTGAACAACGTGCCTCCTTAACTTCAGCTGAAACTAAAACGTTCTACCAGCAGGACACACTGCTTGTGCAGAAAACTACTAAAATGAAATACCTTCCAGCACAGCGGTGGAGATCTTAACCAGGGAATTACACGAGGAAGTTTTAAAATGAAGCCGAGGTGGCTATCTACCTGTTGAAGTGCAGCATGTTTTACTTCAGAAAGGGGACAGAGATGTTTAAAAAAAAAGGCAGAAAATTGGAGATAATAATCATAATTCTTTTAAAAAGCATAAATTGCTGGATACATTGAAAAGATAGACATGTTTGATGCACAACAGATAGCTGGTTGCTGTATACTGAACAAAACTGAGCAGTATTTTGAAGCAAATGAATTAGCCAATGAAAAGTGAAAGCCAGTGTTACTGGTGGGAACAGGTGGGAAAGCATGCACTTTGCTTAGAGTTTAACTGCTCCAATCAAATCTACCGATATGAGCTTTGCTGATATCATGATCATAATGCAGGAATGTTTAGAACCAAAACCATTGGTGATTGCAGGACTTTTTAAGTTTTCTAAGTGGAATCAAAAGGAAGGAGAGTCCGTTAAAGTCCATTGTCAGTTCAGTGATGGGCTTAATGATGCCCTGAGAGATTGTTTAGTTTGGAGGATCTTACAAGAAAGTTTTCAAAACCGGCTCCTAACTGAAGAGCAACTCGCAATTAAAGGAGCAGTTGAAATCACTGTATCAGTGAAAAACACAACTAATTTGTAGTCAGGAACGAAAGTGAGTGTGAACAAAATTGCGATGTCTAAACAGAAACTAGGCTGGCTGAACAAATTATGTTACCATTGTGGCAGACCAGTGCAAGGTTTAAAGGCAAAGCCTTCAGAAAACGTGACAAAGAAGGACACACTCAAAGAGAAAGCTGGGCAGACAAGAAAATAAATTTACTGCGCAGGCAAGTGAAAAAGATGAAAAGGCAAGTTGCGGCTTCAAATAGAGCACTAATCTATTTGCTGTTGATGAAAAATCTGATAATGAAGAGAGTAACACATAGCCTTGAGATTTACAATGTGAAAACTAACAAGGGTCAAGCAATATGACTCACACCAGAAAATAATGAAAATGGAATTGGATGCTGGCTCAGCTGTTTCAGTCAGTCCACAAAATGAGTTTCAATGGCATTTCAAAGATTCTGAACTGAAGCCTGCAGACTTCCAACTAAGAACCTGTACTGGAGAAAAGCTAACTCCAGGCACTCAAAAAAAAATAAGAAGACTGTGATCTCAGAGCACAATGCAACAAGTGTGAACTCTTTAAACCAAGCATCATTTACTGCGGTCACACCATTGACACACAAGTTTTACACAAGTGTGCCGAGAAAATTCAAGCAATGGTGGGTGTCCCAGGGCAAAGGACGTGTCACTTCTGAGGTCCTTTTTAGGAGTTGCAATTACAGTAACTGGTTCCTGCCAAACTACTGTGGCTACTGTGCTCCACCCTTTGAACTCATTACTACAGATCAGGAAGAAATGGTAACGGACAAAGCAGTGTGAGGCGGCTTTCCAAAAGGTGAAGGAAATGGTGACATCAGACACTGTACTCACACATTATGATCTACATCGTCTAGTAAAGCTTGCCTCTGACATCTCACCTTAAGTGCGGTCTTTGTCATGGGGCATTGCACCGCAGAGAAAAATTATGCACAGATGGACTTAGAGGTCTTGAGTTTGGTTTGGGGTGTGAAACGTTCCAGCCAGTACTTCTACGGAAGAGAATATACCTTCTTTACTGATCTTTAGTGTCCATTTTCAATCTGAGGAAGAGTGTTCCATTAACAGCAGCAGCAGGACTGCAAAGGTGGGCTATGTTTCTTGGAGGACAGAATACAAGATCTATCTCGAAAGGACAACTAATCATGGAAATGTTGATGGATTGTCCTGTTTACCCTTGGAAAAGGAAGTAGCATGAAAATTTACAAAAGAAGACATTCTATTCTCACTAATGCAAATCGACTATCTCCTTATCATGGCAGAGATAATCAACAGGGAAACCAGAAAAAGACCTCACACTGTCTCAGGTTGACATGGCAATATAAAATGGCTGGAATGAGCCGCAGAAATTCCAGCTCCCCCCTTTTCTTCACCAGTGTCAGAATGAATTTGTCCTTGATGGGGGTTGCCTTATGCGGGGATTGAGAGCTGATGTAACATCCAAGCTGAGAGCTGAAGTGTTGGAGGAGCCACGTGGTTGTCATTAAGGTCAAAATGAAAGCATTGGCTCAAAGTTTTGTCTGTTTGGGATGCCAGTGCATCCAGAAGACGCCAGGAGCAGCACCTCTCCATCCCTGGGAATGCATTGCATTTCCTTGGCAGAGGATTCAAGTGAATTTTGCCGGACCATTCACAGGCACAAATTTCTTGGTAGCAGTGGACGCAGCTACAAAGTGGCCAGAAGTATTCACGAGACCATGCACAACAGCCTCACACACAGCTGATGTGTTGTCCCAAACACTTAGTTAATGACAGTGGACCACAGTTTGTTGCAGGTCAGTTTTGTCATTCCTGAAAATGAATGGAGTAAGACATATTACATTTTTGCTGTACCATCCAGCTACAAATACCTTGGCAGAAAGGTTTGACCATATGTTTGCAAACAATATTTGCAGAACACCCTACACTGACATTGAATCAGTGCCTATATGTACGTGTGTGTATATATATATATATACTGTACATACATATGTTTGTATGTATATATAAAATGACTAGAGAGCAATACATTACATACTTCAGCGGAGATGAGTTCTATACAGAGGTGGAGTTCATAGCTAAGCAAGGAGAAGTGTTTTTGTATTAATATATCAGTAAAAGTTGAGTAATATTGTAAATATATTGACTGAGTAAGCATTCTTGCTCCTGGGCTTCTGTGTTTTTCTTTCCACTAGTTTCTGGAGTTACAGAATATAACAATAACTGTGGTTTGTTTTCATTAGGAAGGATTTCTGGCAAATTGGATCGGATTTTGAGACAGAACTTTTTCCAGTGATTCTGTTCAACATTCCCATTCTCTGATTCTCGCAGGCCGGTTCTGTTTTGATTTTGCAAATGGAAATGTTGTAAGTCATTTGAGAGCATCCCTGAGTTCAGGTGAGCTTGATTTAATTATTCATTTTGGTGACCACAATTCTGAGCACTCTCAATGATGTTTAACCAACAGCAAAACCATGCACAAAATTCAATCTATTATGTTACTGCCTCAGACTACAGTGAACATAACAAAACATGGGAAGCAGGTTCCTTGTCCCTGCTACATTTCGCTATGGGATTCTCCCTTCCTGCACGAAATCCGAGCATCCTAATATAGGACTTTGTGAATGGAAGCCAGACTGCAGGAAGTTTCCCCATATTAGAGTTAGATAAAACTAAAGGACACAGGTTTAGGGTAAGGTTAAGAGAAGGGATCTGAGGGGGACCTGAGAGTGGACAGGGTGGTGGCAGCATTTACAGAGTGTTCCCATGAGTACTTCAGTCACATGGAAGGGTCCAAGTCAAGTGTTAGCAGATACAATTACTACAGAAGGGTCAACGTGGAAGTAGTGGGCATGATTTGGCCTATTTCCATGCTATATATCTCTCTAACTCAATAAATTCTTGTTCATTGAATTCTTTAACAAAAAAATGTATCAGACTCTGACTTGCAGATTCTCAGTGACTGTCTCCACAGCCCTCTGAGGGAGTCAATTTTGAAAAGTTAAAGAAGTTTCTTCTTATTCAGAGACCTTGTCCACTGTTTTTAGACATCCCAGCCAAAGGAAGCACCAATTGCACCTCCATACTTAGCCATCCTGAAGAATTTGACATGCTTCAACAAGATCACCTCTTATCCTTCTAATCTGAAATCAAATAAAAATACTAATCAAGCTTAAGGATTAATGAGAGTAGGTAGCTTTAAATGGCTCAGCATGGACTAGATAGGCTGAGTGGCCTGTTTCTGTGCTGTACTTTTCTTTGACTCTAGACGCTAATAAAAGTTCTTCCCTGAATGTCTTCCTAAGCTGCATTTTGCAACTCTTATATTCTTTGGTCAACATTCCTTTGTCCATGTTCTCCCTATCTAACTGCTTCCATTCACTCATTGACCAGATTACTATACATACAGTCATACTGGTTTTATCTTATTGGAAACATCATCCTTCCCCTGGCTTCCTGTAACTTATTTTTAAACAATTCATAAATACGTTGATGAATGACTGATAATTGATATGCCATGGACTGAGAATCGAGTGTACCTCCCTACTTTTATACATGTAACCCTCTCCATGGCCAGATCAGTCATGATCTTATTGAATGGTGGAGCAGGCTCAATGGGCCCAATGGCCTACTCCTGCTCCTATTTCTTATGTTCACGGGGTTTGTACATCAACTTGACTCACTGGCTGACTCTGCTAACATATGCAATACACATCTAGGTCGATATGATTTGGGGTTCGACCAAACAAGAAGGTTGGGATGTCCCAGTTAAGGAACACTGATTGTAGTGAATGCTGTGTAAATGCTGCCCCATACACAGTTATCGGTCGCCAAGAAATAATAGCCCAGAAATGACAGGTCATACATCAACGTAAAATTATAAAGAAAGTATATTTACCAAATTTTCAACTTTAACAGTTACAGAAAAAGGAAAAGAAAAATAAAAGAGCTCATTATAGTTAAACCAGTGCACATAAACGTTGGAGCTTGTTTCTGGAGTAGTCAGGGGTAAATTGCTTTACTCGCGCACTAGACCCATGGTCTGCGTGAAAGCAGCTGCCACATTCCGAACTTCCCTCAAAGACCATCTCAAATGAACTGGCTGTCTCAGGAGTATTGCTCCTTCCTCCTTGCAGCCATTCCTCTGCACAAAGCACTTCTAGCAACGGCATCTCCCCTCATGCCCCACCCTGCAGCCCCCCGCCAAAGGACTGTCCTTCAGAAATCTGATCTTGCCCAGCTCTCCCAAATCATCCACTGGGGAGAAAGTTATAATTAGCTGACACAGCATTCCTAAGTTGGACAACGTGGCTCCTTATCTTTAGCCAAAGCCAAAGCACTCTTACCAGCAGGACACACTGCTTTTGCTGAAAACTGTAAACAAAAAGTACCTCAAAGCATATCAGTAGAAATCTTAACCAGTGCATTACACACAATTCATTTTATGCTCTTTTGTCGGGAATAAAAATGTCAATGAGATTTACATGAAGGTATTTCCTGCTTGACATTGCTGCCTGACGCCTCTTCAACAGTGCCCTTAAGTCAGCAGCAGGGTCATAAGCCAGAGACCACCATTCATTGATGCTTTATTCCCTTAGTCCTGGTACATCGAGTGGTGGTGCAGAGGTAGGGACTAATCACATGGAAAGCTATAGGGTGTGGCAGGGACATTCCCTGCTACCCTCTGCAACTTCCACTGGGGTTGTTTGGTTGGTCCCCCAATTTCTGTCCTTCCTCCTCAGCCACAGGAAAAAGCTGCCCTTTCCTGCCTCTTCAGCTAACTCTCTGGTGGCCCTCCTAAGCCTCGCTCCAGTCACTGCCATATCACAGAGTAATCTTGCCGTCAATGCACTGAAGAAGTCCTTCTAGTTTTAGACTTAGACTCAGCTGCCAGGTCTGAGTACATCAGCCTCTTCTGCTCATGGGCAGCCTCCACTCCTTTCTCCCGTGGGATGGTTAACTCAATGAGGAGTATTGTCTTGGCAGCCATGCACCACAGAAATAAAGTCAATATACTGCTCATCACCGTGGAGTCCTGGTGTCTGGTTGGTGAACTGTTGAGGCCAAGGCGACCAGTGATGGGTGTAGGGAGTTCCATCCACTTGTGCTCATGTAGCTTCATCTGTTTTTTAGTTGCAATGAGAAACTTTATCTCTTGTTCGCATCAAAATAAGGTCAAGGTAGGGATGTTGCCTCTCACCAGCAGAAGGCTAACCTGTAAAGGTAGAGAAAGATAAATCAGGCTGGGCCTGTACTTCAAAGTGAAAACAGTAAATACTGGAAATATGTAGGTTTAAGGCGTAAGGGAAATGATTTGGAGGAAACCTGGGGAGTGGGGCTGGTATTTTCACCAAAGGATGGAGGTATATGGAGCAAGCTCCCAAAGGAAATGGCTGACTTGGGTACAATTATAGCCTTCTTCCCAGTTCTGCTGAAGGCTCCTCGACCCAAAACATTGACCCCGTGGGTTGCTTTTTGGATGCACCCTTCAGATCCTCATCTCCATGTACAGCCTGTTCAGACCAAGACATTGCATTTGCCAGAACACCCTGCACGTGATGGTTACTGTCCGTCACCTCCCTGTGCAAAGAGGCTGGGATGTAAGCAGTGCCTTAGATCTTTCCCTCAGTAACTCATTATGATACTGGTGGTTGGCTGGTGATCTAAACCAGCAAACATAAGGAAATTATTTATATTGGGGAAAAAAGCAACTTGCATTGTACCAAGCAGCAACCCCTACAGCTGGTTCTCGTGAAGAAGCAACAGTTTTCAGAAGCCTCTGCACTGTAACGTTTACAGCAACAGAGGGCAGTTTTTCATCAATGCCATTCTTTTCCTCCCTCCTTCCCATTCGCCTGCCACAATTCTTAAAGGAGCACTCACCCCGGGCCACAAGTCATGTCAGACAAAACTGGGAAATTCTTTGAGCCACATAGCAGGCGGAGCGGTCAACTAACTCACTCTTGTCTCTATTTTCCATTGTTCTGATGGATGGAAGACATGCAGAACAAAAACTCAAGAGACTCAGTAAGTACAGCAAATGGGCAAATTTATTCAAACGCTGAGTTTACAGCAGAGCCAATATTACTCTCCACTGTTCAACAATCCCCCAACAAGAAAGCAAGGGTGATCAGATAATTTATTTCCTTAATGCAGCTACATGAGAAATAACTAGTACCTGACGCACTGGGCTCTTCCCTGACAACTTCGAAGTGCCATTTAGAGAGCAGAGAGGGGTCCCAGTTTAGCAGCTCCAACTTTTATAGCAGTGGATTTGCACAGAGATTTGAGCTGCTGGCTCACAGTTCCAGGGACCGTGTTCAGTCCTGAACTTGCAGGGAGTTTGAATGTCCTCCCAGGGAATCCATAAGCTTTCTTCCAGAAGCTTGTATGTTTGGCTGCTGCTTATTACCCCTCACGCAGGTGGGTGATCGGAGCACTGGGGGAAGAGGGGAGGCAGTTGATGGGGATGAGGGAGGAAAAGAATAGGATAGACGATGACAGGTACATGGTGACCAGTACTAGCATGATGGGTTGAAGGGCCTGATTCAATGTTGTCTGAATGTATGCCATTTTCTCTATGAATCGCAATTACATGTAGCCCTTTCTATTTATGCAACCTTTGAGAAGCCAAAAGATCTTATATCAGGGAATAAAACCAAATGACTGGTTTGTAACATAAGACTCTTCTCAGCACTGACAGAAAGAGCAAATTGCAATGGTTTGCCTGCGTCATTGGGAGCAACAATTTTTTGAAGACAATATTTTAGATAGCTATCAACAAGAAATGTCAGCAAGTCACAAGAAGACCCAACTAGAAAACATGAAGGAGCAGATGGGAAGCAGGCTGAGTGAACTGCTTCAGATAATTGGCTATGTTGGCAGTTCTTAACAGCATGTTCTTACCAGAGAATGGAGACTAGATATAACATTTTGAGGTAATTTGTTGTCAGGCGATGCTGTTTGCGAAAGACAGGAGTACCAATTGTGCTCCAAACCTCCAGATTCAAAGGAAAAACTTCTACTTTTCTAAGAAATGAAAAATAAACTTGCCCTGACCTCAGACTTCAGCTTTCCAGAGTAACATTCAATAATCTCTCCTTTTGTTTATTTGGAAACCTTTTATTGGAAACCTGCAGCTTCCAGCCACAATTCGATCAAATGCTTCTCCTTTCTTTTAAGACCATATGACCATAAGACTTAGGAGCAGAATTTGACCATTCAGCCCATTGAGACTGCTCTGCCATTCCATCATGGCTGATATATTATCCCTCTCAACCCCATTCTCTTGCCTTCTCCCCATAAACTTTTGATTAATGAAGAACCTATCAAACTCAGCCTTAAATATGCCCGATGACTCGGCTTCCACAGCCTTCCATGGCAATTAATTACAGAGGTTTACCATCCTCTGGTCAATAAAATTCCTCCTCAATTCTCTTCTAAATGAATATCCCTCTATTCTGCCTTCTCCCTGTAACCTTTGATGTCTTGACTAATCAAGAGCCTATTAACCTCTGCTTTAAATATATCTAATGACTTGGCCTCAAGAACTGTCGATGGGCAATGAATTACAGAAATTCACCATCCTCTAGCTAATAAAATTCCTCCTCATCTCTGTTTTAAATGAGTATCTCTTTATTCTGAGACTGAGGCTACGTCCACACTAGATCGGATAATTTTGAAAACGTCGGTTTCACATAAAATCGATAGGCGTCCACACTATGCGTTTTTGAAAATATCTCTATCCACATTGAAACAGAGATTTTGGTGAATCTCCTCCTCCTGTGCATGCACAGGACACATCTACCGAAAACAAGCAACATGTTTGGTGTCGTATCTCACAGTAAAAGTGCACGTCTGTGTAGTTACAGACTAGAAAAACTTAAAACGACGGACAGCTGTTGGGTCTTGCGCAGAAGAACTTAAAACTAAAAAAAAATACTAGACCATACGGCGGCAACCGACGGGGAGTTAATGGGCAGATTGACCCGGCTGATGATGAACATTGAAAAACTGACCAGCTCTGTTGCATTAATAAAGCATCTTGTTAAATGTATGAAACATGTATGCATCAGTGTTTTCTTGTATTTTCATACAATGTTGCATTAAGCTGTTACACATCTATTGTCCGAGAAGTACTTGCATAAATAGGTAAACCACCTTCATACGAGCACGGACAGAAAAGGGCAAAGTGAGTACAGTATACTTATTTATTCAGTAGGTTATGGGTCAAAGTATTTGGTGAGTACATTTCTAACTCCTCTGGCTTCCGTCTTGTTGCCGTCTGTTCTAAAATTGTTTGGTTGCGTTCAAGAAAACAATGAAATAGCGCACTGCCGTCTGATAGCGTTTTCAAAAGTTACTCCATCCATACTGATCTGCCCGAGCAGTGCTTTCAAAAATACCCACCCTGGAAAGCGTTTCTGAAAAGCTCTGGTTTCGGGGGACGAAAATGTCGTTTTAGTCCGGCGGAGGGTAATAACGAAGAGAAAAAGCTTCGGTTACGGATTTATCCGGCGTAGTGTGGATGTAGCCTGAGGTTTCTGGTACTGGGCTAACACACTATAGGAAACATCCTCTCCACATCCACTATATCTAGGCCAGAGGTCGGCAACCTGCGGCTCCAGAGCCACATGCGGCTCTTTCATCTCTGTGATGCGGCTCCCCGTGGTTTGTTAGCTTTTGAAATGTAATTCGAAATTTGAAGATTATGGTGATCTTGTACAATCTGAAAACTTTGTGGAGACACCATTTCCTGGCACATCCGAACCGGCTCACAATTAGCCACCGTTCCGGCTAAGGGAGATAGCCTACGGGGGTTTGTGAGTACATGTCTTTTGGAGCACCCGCGCCCACGGGGACGGGTTGAGGGAGGCTTTAAATCAAGGCTGTTTAGTTCGAATAAAGTTACCTTTGACTGCAGTCTTTATTTTAGCGCTGCGTGTAGCGCTACACCGCTACAACGTGTTTTTTATCACTATTAATATACATCACAACTGCCAATGGCTGACACCTGCCAGTGCGCGATTTCTTTTAATTCTTCGATCCAAGGTAGGCTAACTATGGAGTAACCTTCAACCCAACGTCTTTTTTTCGGAGTTCAAAATGTTTTTGTTGCATGCAGAAATGTAATTTCGTTTTCTCTGCAGGAGTTCATCAATTTCATAAATGCAACACATTATAGTTTGTTTATACATAGCATAAAGGCAAAAAAAACCCCGTTGTATGCAGTGTTATTTCATTTTGTGGCTCCCAGTGTTTTCTTTTCTGTGGGAAATGGGTCCATATTGGCTCTTTCAGTGGTAAACATTGCCGATCCCTGATCTAGGCCTTTCAATATTCAATAGGTTTCAGCAAGATCACCCCTCCTCCTTCTAAACTCCAGCAAGTACAGGCATTGAACCATCTCATGCATTAACCCTTTCGTTTCTGGAATCCTTCTTGTGATCCTGCTCTAGACCCACTCCAATGCCAGCACATCTTTTCTTAGGTAAGGGGCTCAAACCTGCTCACAATTCTCCAAGGACGGTCTGACCAATGCCTTCCAAAGACTTAGCATTACATACTTGCTTTTGTATTCCAGTCCTCTCAAACTGAATGCTGAAGTTACATTTGTCATCCTTATCACTGACTGAACAGGCAAACTAACTTTTAGGCCCTAACCTGTGGTTCACGGACTCCGTGCTTAATGCAAGGCATAAATAATATTGTGAATGCTGCATGAGGACTTCTGCCCCTTTACACCTCTGATGTCTGAATTTTCCCGTTTTGAAAACATTCTAGCTTTTATTTCTTCTACCGAAGCGCATGACCATGCACTTCCCTACGCTATATTCTATCTGCCACTTCTACAAATTTAAGTCTATATGTACACACCCTACTTCCTCGACACTATCTGCTCCTCCATTTATATTGTCCACAAACATGACCACAAATCCACCAAAAAAAACTCTCTATTCCCACTCTTTGCCTCCTGCCAGTCAGTCAATCTTCTACCCACACTAGTATTTTTCCGGCAATATCATGGGCTCTTATATTGTTTAGCAACCTCATGTGTGGCACCTTGTCAAAGGACTTCTGAAAATCCAAGTAAACAACATCCACTGGCTCTCATTTGTCTATCCTGCCTGTCATTTCCTCAAAGAATTCCAGCAGATTTGTCCGGCAGATTTTGTGTTAAGGAAACCATGCTGAATTTGGTCTAATTTATCATGTGTCTTCAATTACCCCAAAACCTCAACCTTAAATAATGGATTCCAACATCTTTCCAAATGCTGAAGTAAGGTTAACTGCTCTATAGTTTTCTTTCTTCTGTCTTCTTCCCTTCTTAAACAATGGAATGACATTTGCCATTTTCCAGTCCTACAGAGCCATGCCAGAATCTAGTGATTCATGAAAGATCATTACTAATGCCTCCACAATTTCTTCAGTTACCTCTTTCAGAACCCTGGTGTATAGTCCATTTGGTCCAGGTGACATATCTACCTTCAGCCCTTTCAGCTTCCCAAGCACCTTCTCCTTTATAGAAGGCATTACACTGATTTCTGCCTCCTGACACTCTAACTTTGGCATACTGCAAGTATCTTCCAGAGTGAAAAATGACGCAAAATACTTATTCATGTTGTCCATCATTATTTTGTCCCCTGTTACTACTTCTCCAGAGCCATTTTCAAGCGGTCCAATATCCACTCTCACCTCTCTTTTATTCTTTATGTATCTGAAAAAAATTGTTATCTTCTTTTATACTATTGGTTAGTTTACCTTCGTATTTATTCTTTTGCCTCCTTATGGCTTGCTTAGTTGCCTTCTGTTGGTTTTTAAAAGCTTCCCAATCATCTAGCTTCCCACTCATTTTTGCTACCTTATATCCCCTCTCTATTCCTTTTATGCTGTCTTTGACTTTCCTCATCAGCCACGGTTGCCTCATCCTACCTTTAGCATACTTCTTCATCTTTGGGATGTATCTGTTCTGTGCCTTCCAATTTCCTTCCCAAAACTCCAACCAATGCTGCTCTTCCATCATCCCTGTTTGTGTCCCCTTCCTAGCTCCTCTATAATTCCCTTGATTCTACTGATACATCTGATATTAGCTTCTCTCTCTCAAACCGCAGATCGTAATCTGAATTCTATTGTATTATGATCACTGCATCCTAAGAGCTCTGTAATCAAATCTGTTTCACTATATAACACCCAATCCAGAATTGCCCTTCCCCTCAACCACAAGCTGCTGTACAAATTCCCTCTCTTGGGATCCAGCACCAACCCGATTTTGCCAACCTTCCTGCATATTGAACTCCCCCATGACTATCGTAACAGTGCTCTTTTTCCGTGCCTTTTCCATCTCACATCCTGTCTATGGTTCAGAGGCCTGTATGTAACTTCCATTAGGGTCCTGTTACCCTATCACTTTCTTAACTCTATCCACAATGAATCTACATCTTCTGATCCTGTGTCACCTCTTTCTAAGGATATGATTTCATTTTTACCAGCCGAGCCATCCCACCTCCTCTGCCTACCTGCCTGTGCATTTGTTACAATGTGTATCCTTGGATGTTAATTTCCCAACTATGATCTTCTTTCAGCCACGACTCAGTGACGCCCACAGCATCATGCCTGCCAATCTCTAACTGCGATATCAGATCATCTATCTTATTCCAGATACTGCGTGCATTCAAATACAACACCTTCAGTCCTGTATTCGTCACCCTTTTCAATTTTGCCCCATGTTACACTTCGACTCATACCACTGACTGCAGTTTTGCCCTGTCATCTACCTGTCCTTCCTCATAGCCTCACTACACACTGCATCTACTATTATACCAGCTGCCCCATCCTCAGCCCTATCACTCCAATTCCTATTGTCCCTGTAAAATTAGTTTAAATCCTCCTGAACAGCTCAAGAAAACCTGTCTGCAAAGATGTTAGTCCCCTCAGGTTCGGAGGTAACCTGTCCTGCCCTCTGCACCAATTCCTCAGCCACACATTCACCTGACAAATCATCCTATTCTTAACCTCACCACAAGAGAAGCCCTGCTTTTCAGCTTTTTCCCTAATCCTTAAATTCTCTCTTCTGAACCTATTCCCTTTTCATACCTATATCATTGGTACCAATATGTCCCATGACTTCTGGCTGCTCACCCTTCCATTTAGAGTGCCGTAGACCCAATCTGAGACATCCCTGACCCTGGTACCTGGGAGGCAACGTAACATCGGGGTCTCTCTTTCACGTCCACAGAATCTCGTGTCTACTCCTCTAACTGTGGAATCCCCTATCACTACTGCATTCCTCTTCTCCTTCCTTCCTTTCTAGGTTACAGAGCCAGACCCAGTCGCTGCACCTTCCCCCCGGTAGATCATCCCCCCCCCCCCGCCCCCCAACAACAGTATCCAAACCAGTATACATATTATTGAGAGAAGGGCCATGGGGGTACTCTGCACTCGCAACCTATTTCCTTTCCTTCTCCTGACAGTCACCCGGGCACTTACCTCCTGAAACTTCAGGCTGACTACCTGCATGTAGCACCTAGCTATCACCTCCTCATTCTCCCATATGAGCCAAAGGTCATCGAGCTGCAAATCCAGTTCCTTAGCACAGTCTCTAAGGAGCTGCAGCTTGATGCACTTTGTGCAGATGTAGTTATCAGGAGATTGGAGGTCTCCCAGAATTCCCATATTTCACAGAAATACCACTAACCTTCGACTTTTCCCACTGCACTAGCGATGTGTTAATAAACAAAAAGAAGGACCAAAAAAACTTTCTAGAAACTTATTCAGTGCCTTCACTTGATTTCACCTAAACCTGTTCTTGACCAAACTTGTCAAGCCAAAACCTGACCAATCTAACATTGTTCATTCCCACAATGCCACTCCTAAAATGGCCACTCTGCTTACACCCTAATACTGTAGATCATCATGATTGCAGCCTGCTGAAAAGTCCCAAAATGCCCCAAGCTCTTTTTAAATCTTGTGCCCTCGGCCAATAAGCAAGTGCTCGTGATGTCACTCTGCGTGCTGGTGATATCAGGATCTAAACGTGGAGGAAAGATATGCACCAATGAAGAGATGGTAACTAGGGTTTATTCATAAAAATTCCAACAGAAGACCAGCTGCTCGGCCGAGTGACACTGCAAGAAGTAATATCAAAACTAGGACCCTGTGATTAGTGCTAATCAGGCATCTGCTTATCGTAACATGGAATCACTGAGCCTTTCAAAATAAACAACACAAGATTAAACAGAAAAAAACAGGAAACCGCATTACAAACAGCAAGTTGGTCAAGAAATACATAAGGAACTCTAAATGATTAAAGACTCTCATTAAACAACAATTAACCAATTCAAGGGCTCTAAAAACCCCAGAGACCTATGCTCTCTGGTGCCCCACACAGGCCAAAGAGCTCATTACACATAATGATTGCAGCCCTTTTTCTAATAGCTTTTGATTGCCTTTAAAATTTCACTCTGTAATAACACTCCTTAAAATGAAGAGGAGAATTTTTATCGAATTATAGAACGCGGCCTGGAAGACTAGCATGCCTTCAGGATACCAGATTTTCATGGCTCTGGAAATGTGCTGATTCTAGGCCGGTGCCCCAGACTAAAGTGTCGCGGGAGAACCCAGAATACGTGGAGCAGCGGGTTAGTTGCCGTGGGCTGTGTGGCTGGAGAGTTACGCCTTTCTGGGATCGACTCTCGGGGTGCAGAGCTTGTAAAATGTGACGCAACAGCCTGAAAATGGTTTGTGTGAAGTGTTGCAGTTTGGAAAATCAAACCAAAGTAGTACCAGAAATCAGCGAGTTATTTGTTATGTCTCCCCTCTCGCTGTGAAACAGAGACACCTCTTTTTCCCTTATTAGGGAGAGAGAGAGAGCCTGCGGTATGTTGAATACCGGGTGAATGAGTAGTCTTTGGGGTACTGCTAGTCTTTATTGATGCTTTGCTGCACACTCGAGTGCTCAGTGGAGGGCGCTGATGCTTTTTAGCTGGTGGGGGGATCGTTACCTTGCTGCTACCTGTGTGTGGGGGGGAGCTGGGGGGGGGGCTTTGGGGTTCTAACATTGAACTGTCATTCATTCTTTAGGGCTCCGCTCTGCTTTCATGGATGTTTGCGAAGAAAAAGAATCTCAGGGTGTGTATTTATATTTTGCTCTGACATTAAATGTACCTATTGAAACCTTTTGAATTCTAGACCCATACAATCCAGAGTCAGGCTGTTCTGAGGGATTCTGTTCCCTCCGGATAGCCAGATGAAGCCTGCATGCAGAAGGGGTGGAGAAGCATTTTCAGCGGAGTCAGCAGCTAGAACATGGATCCATGCATGCGATGCTAATGCCAAAAATCATTGAGCAGGGAGGCGAGGATAGGGACATAGAAACATAGGAACATAGAAAAATTACGGCACAATACAGACCCTTCGGCCCACAAAGCTGTACCGAAAATGTACTTACTTTAGAAATTACGCAGGGTTACCCATAGCCCTCTGTTTTTCTAAGCTCCGTGTACCTACCCAGGAGTCTCTTAAAAGGCCTTATCGTATCCGTCTCCACCACTGTCACCGGCAGCCCATTCCAGGCACTCACCACTCTCTGCATAAAAAAACTTACTCCTTGACATCTCCTCTGTACCTTCTTCGAAGCACCTTAAAACTGTGCCCTCTTGTGTTAGCTATTTCAGCCTGGGAAAGAAAGCTTCTGACTATCCACACAATCAATATTTCTCATCATCTTATAAACCTCTATCAGGTCATCTCTAATCCTCCATCGCTCTAAGGAGAAAAGGCTGAGTTCACTCAACCTATTCTCATAAGGCATGCTCCCCAATCCAGGCCACATCCTTGTAGATCTCCTCTGCACCCTTTGTATAGTTTCTACATCCTTCCTATAGTGAGGCGATCAGAACTGAGCACAGTACTCCAAGTGGGGTCTGACCAGGATCCTATATAACTGTAACATTACCTCTCAGTTCGTAAACTCAATCTCACGATTGATGAAGGCCAATGTACTGTATGCCTTTTTAACCACAGAGTCAACCTGTGCAGCAGCTTTGAGTGTCCTATGGACTTGGACCCCAAGATCCCTCTGATCCTCCACACTGCCAAGAGTCTTACCATTAATACTATATTCTGTCATCATATTTGACCTACCAAAATGAACCACTTCACACTTCTCTGGGTTGAACTCCATCTGCCACTTCTCAGCCCAGTTTTGCATCCTATCACTGTCCCACTGTAACCTCTGACAGCCCTCCACACAATCCACAACACCCCCAACCTTTGTGTCATCAGCAGATTTACTAACCCATCCCTCCACTTCCTCATCTGGGTCATTTATAAAAATCACAAAGAGAAGGGGTCCCAGAACAGATCCCTGAGGCACACCACCGGTCACCGAACTCCATGCAGAATATGGCCCATCTACAACCACTCTTTCCCTTCTGTGGGCAAGCCAGTTCTGGATCCTCAAAGCAAGGTCCCCATGGATCCCATTGCTCCCTTAATAAGCCTTGCATGGGGTCCCTTATCAAATGCCTTGCTGAAATTGATATACATTACATCTACTGCTCTACTTTCATCAACATGTTTAGTCACATCCTCAAAAAGTTCAATCAGGCTCGTAAGGCACGACCTGCCTTTGACAAAGCCACGCTGACTATTCCTAATCATATTATACCTCTCAAGATCTTTTCCATCAACTCACCAACCACTGAAGTAAGAAGGGTGAATGAGAAGGTTTCTTCCTGTTTGCTATTATGTCAGTTGTTACTGGCTCTTGAAGATAGCCAACAAATTACTAATTAATTAATAACAGAAGCATTTTTCTTTAATGAGAATAACTAACAGAAGGTACCACAGGTAAATACTTAAAATTTTTTAGTGAAAAGGCTGGCAAGTTGTGTTTAAGAAAATGCTTCCATAAATAGTTAATGTTATAACAGCACATTTCTGACAGGGAAGCTTGTGTGCTTGTGGATTAATGAATCATTTGAACTTTCTAAAGATGCCATTGTTTAGTCTGAACCCATTCCGAACCTTATGTGTTCTTATTCACAGCTAAAGGCAGCTTCTGTAAATGGGCTCTATCTTTAAGAACCAAAATGCAATTCAGCATTGGAGTATATGTGTCCCTGGGCTAACACATACCTTTTCCCTGTGACACTGTGCCAGGAATAATACAATGTCCTGGCATTGTAGACTACATAAACACCATTCATTGGTTTTCTTTTTGACAAGCCTTTCTTTGTTAGATTACGTTGATTCACAAATACAGGCTTCCAGGTGCTGGCTTCCACTGCACTGCAATGGCCCAGACAGGTAAGCTCTACGAAAATGGAAAGAAGCAGGTGCACAAATACGCCAGGCCCCAGCAACTTGCTCACATGGCAGAATGTTCCTCATTAAGGAACTGTAGTTCCTGACCCAGGCACTTTCCCAACAGGAGCTGAAATGAATGTAGATGCATGGAACTGGGTGAACAAAATTCTAGACATTTGACATTTGGCCATTGTCTGTCCCAAGACCTCGAATCTCATTAGAGCTGATGCAGAATAACAGATTAGTGAAGATCTACTGCTTCAATTTTGAAACTACTGATAAGTTCAATGAACTTGGCAACATACACAAGGTAATACACTGCACACCTACTCTTTTCTCTCTTCACCACAAAGACTCTTCTCATCTGAAAAAGACTCTTTGACAAATAATAATTCACAGCTGAAGGCACAAAAATATCTAACTTGAGGTACTCCACTGTTAGCTAGAAGATGACAGAAATTTTTTGCAATGTCTTTTACCAGGTCCTTCATAAAAGGCTAATCTGGAAGTTTAGATTGCATGGGGTCCAGGGAGAGATGGCTGTGGATAAATAATTGGCTTGATGCTAGGAAGTTGAGGGTAAAGGTGCAAGGTTGTTTTTTAGACCGGAGGCCCATGACTAGTGGAGTGTCACAGGGATTGGTGCTGGGCTCCTTGTTGGTCATCATTTATATAAATAATCTGGATCAAAGTGTGCAAGGTATCATTAGTAAGTTTGCAGTTAACACCAAAATAAATGGTGGTATAGACAGTGAAGAAGGTCGTCGAAAACTACAGAGGTGTCTTCATCTGTTGAGTAAGTGGGCAAAGGTCTGGAAAATGGTTTGTGTGAAGTGTTGCATTTTGGAAAATCAAACCAAAGTAGTACTTCTGCAGAGAATGATAGGATGCTAGGGAATGTTGTCAAACAGAGGGACCAACATATGCAACCATACCATTTGTTTTGTTTTCTTTTTAGAGATACAACATGGAACAGGCCAGTCTGGTCTTTTGAACCACACCACCCAGCAACCCCCAACAGTCCTGAACTAACCCTAACCTGATCCATGGAAAACTTACAATGACCAATTAACATATCCAGTATGTCTTTGGGTGTGGAGGACACTGGAGGGCCAAGGGAAAACCCATGCATTCCATAGGGAGGCCATACAGAGACTCCTTACAGGGGACGCTGGGATTGAACTCCTGAACTCCAACATCCCGAGCTGTAATAGCATCGTGCTAACTGCTACGTTCCCTGGAAGTGTATCATAGGTGAAGATGCCATTGGAAATCCAGAGCTTGGGCTCTAAACAGTTAAAGAGGCATCGGCCGGTGACGGGGAGAAGAGTTATAATCAGAGCAACTAAAAATCAAGCAATGGAAGATCTTAGGAAAAACTTTGCAAAAGGTAACAATTAATAAGTTTAAAGTTCAAAGTAAATTTTATTATCAAAGTAGATACATGTCACCATATACAACCCTGAGATTCATTTTCCTGCAGGCATACTCAGCAAATCTATAAGATATTAACTGTAATAGGGTCAAAGAAAGATCAACCAGAGTACAGAAGACTGTGCAAATGCAAATATAAACAAATAGCAATACATAATGAGAACAAGTGATAACGAGATAAAGAGTCCTTAAAGTAAGATCATTGGTTGTGGGAACATCTCAATTAATACAAAACTAAAATAATATTTAAGCTTGTCTCTGAATATGAGGATGAAATTTCTACTTTTTAATGTAATGTTCCAAAATTGCAAAGTAAGACAAGAATAGAGGCAGCATATTTGGCATAAGCCGTTTATTGGTGACGACCCACCTTTAAACCATGGTTTCAGTTCCCCTGCACCTTGCTCTTTCCCATGAGTGACCGTCATTTCAGTGAAATATACACAATGGTATTTTAGCCTTATATTGAAGTAAATTAATAAATTACATGATTTATATCACTAAATAAAAGGCACACTGGAACAAAGCACACACAGATCTTGCACTCAAATCACAAACAAGAGCAGGATTGAGACAAAACCACCATGTCTGTGCACATTGATGAGTTAATTATAAAGCATATGCCACCTCGTCCACTCTTAGAAAACTCAGAAGCTGTTCCGTCTTTTCGGTGGACGGTGAAGCCCTCAGGCATTTCAGATGGTGGTGAGCCATGTTTCCGTGAAGCAAATTACACAAGGTGATTCAAGCACTCATGTAAATCCTTGTTCAATGCTGTGATAGTCCCTCCACAGGGAGAGAGAGCCAGGCTTCAACCACCTTCAGGGAGATAAAATTTCTTCCTCAAGTCTGCCCTAACGTTCTGACAGGTCAGGCACTGACAGTCACACACAGTAAGCAAGAGAGGTAGAGTTAAGGGAGCAGAATGTGTCAACACCACTGGAAAGGGGTGATTGGTGCAGACGTCTGATAGCAGTGGGAAAGCCTGTCCTCCGAGAGCTGACTCATCAATGTGCATACCATTGCTCTGTTACCTCGTTACTCTGATACAAGTGGCTGGGGACTATTTTGTTTGAGGCAACGGTGGAGAATAGTGCCACCCTAAGAAAACTTTCATTTTCAGCGTGCATGGAAACAGGACCTTCAACCCAAATTATCCATGCTGAGCAAGATGTCCGTCTATGCTAGTTGAACCTAATCCTTCTAATCTTTCCTATCCATGTCAAAAGTTGTTAACGTATCTAACTCGGCCACTTCCTCTAGCAGCACAGTTCATATACAGAACGCCCTCAAAGAAAAAAAAATTGCCCTTGTGTTCCAATGAAATCATTCCCCCTCACCTTAAAGCAAAACCCTTTAGGTCTCCTCGGTAGAGATAGTTAAGAGCACCAGATTTCTTGGTGTTCCCCTGACGGAGAATCTCACCTGGTCCCTCAACACCAGCTCCATAACAAAGAAAGCCCAGCAGCGTCTCTACTTTCTGCGAAGGCTGAGGAAAGTCCATCTCCCACCCCCCATCCTCATCACATTCTACAGGGGTTGTATTGACAGCATCCTGAGCAGCTGCATCACTGCCTGGTTCGGAAATTGCACCATCTCGGATCACAAGACCCTGCAGTGGATAGTGAGGTCAGCTAGATCATCGGGGTCTCTCTTCCCACCATCACGGACATTTACACTACACGTTGCATCCGTAAAGCAAACAGCATTATGAAGGACCTCATACAAACTCTTCTCCCTCCTGCCGTCTGCGAAAAGGCACCGAAGCATTCAGGCTCTCACGACCAGACTATGTAACAGTTTCTTCCCCCAAGCTATCAAACTCCTCAATACCCACAGCCTGGACCGATACCTTACTGCCCCATTGTCTTGTTTATTATTTATTGTAATGCCTGCACTGTTTTGTGCACTTTATGCAGTCCTGGGTAAGTCTGCGGTCTAATGTAACTGTTGTGTGTTTTTTTTTCTGTGTTTTTTTTTACGTAGTTCAGTCTAGTTTCCGTAATGTGTCATGTAACACCATGGTCCTGAAAAACGTTATCTCGTTTTTACTGTGTACTGTACCAGCAGTTACGGTCGAAATGACAATAAAAGTGACTTGACTTGACTTGACTTGATTCCCCAGCCCTGGGAAAAACAGTAAATTCACCCATTTAATTTTTATAACCATATAACCATACAATTACAGCACAGAAACAGGCCATCTTGGCCCTTCTAGCCTTTGCTGAACGCTTACTCTCACCTAATCCGACTGACCTGCACTCGGCCCATAACCCTTCATTCCTTTCCTGTCCATATACCTATCCAATTTTACTTTAAATGACAATATCGAACCTGCCTCTACCCCTTCTACTGGAAGCTCATTCCACAAAGCTACCACTCTCTGAGTAAAGAAGTTCCCCCTCGTGTTACCCCTGAACTTTTGCCCCTTAACTCTCAACTCATGTCCTCTTGTTTGAATCTCCTCTATTCTCAATGGAAAAAGCCTATCCACGTCAACTCTATCTATCCCCCTCATAATTCTAAATACCTCTATCAAGACCCCCCTCAACCTTCTACACTCCAAAGAATAATGACCTTACTTGTTCAACCTTTCCCTGTAACTTAGGTGCTGAAACCCAAATAACATTTTAGTAAATCTCTTCTGTACTGCCTCTGTTTTGTTGACATCTTTCCTATAATTCGGTGACCAGAACTGTACACAATACTCCAAATTTTTGCTAAGTTTAAGTGTTCTTTAAAACCAGAGAAACAATTGGTTAAAGTAAAGCACAAAGAGTTAACAGTCTGTCCCCATCAGCCAAGATTATCGCCAACCTGAAGCATGAACTCGGACCTGACACCGAACTCATCATTTGGATGTAAACCAGCCAATCAGTGCAATCACTGGATTCAGTCACCCCGCCCTGGTCCAATCAGTTTCAGGTGTCACTGGTCTGTGTGTACTATAGGGTGTCATTGGGGCGCTGAGCTCTCATTGAGTTGCAGTATATGCTGTAATGGGGAGTGTGGTAAAGGGCTTTCTCCCTCTGTTGATCTAGGTTACAGCTGTTTGCTGGCAGCAGTTTGAAGCAGGGATTTCCCATGGAGTATTGGAGTATAGGACTGTGTACTGAGTCCCCTCTTTTACTTCCATGAGTTTGAGTATCACTGGCCCCATCCTGGGCCTTCCTGTGGCTCTGTTTTCTGTGTGTCTGAGAGGCAATGTGTCACCCCACTGCAGACTGCGACCGTACAGTGAGGGGAGAACAACCTACGGCTCAGAGTCCACAGGGGTTTATTTGGAACTGGACACCTGAATGACCGGCGTCCTATTGCACTCGCCTCAATAATAAGCAAATGCTTTGAGAGGTTGGTCAAGTATTACATCTGCAGCTTTCTACCACCCTACTGGACCCACTACAATTCACCAACCGACACAACTGATCGACATGAAACAGCCACAGCTCTACATACCGTCCTTACACATCTGGAGAAGAAGGATGCGTGCGTGAGAATGCTGTTCTTGGACTACAGTTCAGCATTCAACACCATAATTCCATCCAGGCTCGACAAGACGCTCAGAGACCTCGGCCTTCACCCTGCCTTGTGCAGCTGGATCCTGGACTTCCTGTCATATCACCAGCAGGTTGAAAGAGTGGGCTCCCTCACTTCCACCCCTCTGACTCTCAATACAGGAGCCCCTCAGGGCTGTGTACTATGTCCCCTCCTTTACTCCCTGTACACCCATGACTGTATCACCACCCACGGCTCCAATCTGCTAATTAAATTTGCCGACAACACTATATTGTTTGGCCTTATCTCAAACAATAATGAGGTGGCCTACAGGAAAGAAGTCATCTCTCTGACACAGTGGTGTCAAGAAAACAACCTCTCCCTCAATGTCGCCAAAACAATTGGACTGGTTGTGGATTACAGGAGGAATGGAGATGGGCTAACCTTTATTGACATCAATGAATCGGGGGTTGAGAGGGTGAACAACTTTAAGTTCCTCGACATCCACATCACCGAGGACCTCACGTGGTCTGTACGCACCAGCTGTGTGGTGAGAAAGGCACTACAATGCCTCTTTCATCTCAGACGGTTGACGAAGTTTGGTATGGGCCCCCAAATCCTAAGAACTTTCTGCAGGAGCACAATTGAGAGCATCCTGACTGTCTGCATCACTGCCTGGTATGGGAACGGTACCTCCCTTAATCGCAGGACTCTGCCAAGAGCGATGAGGACAGCCCAGCGCATCTGTAGATGTGAATTTCCCATGATTCCAAACACTTACAAGAACAGGTGCGTTAAAAGGGCCCAAAGGATCATTGGGGACCCGAGTCACCCCAACCACACACTGTTCCAGCTGCTACAATCCAGGAAACGGTACCGCAGCATGAAACCCAACAGTCTCTGGGACAGCTTCTTCCACCAGGCCATCAGGCCGATTAGCTCACGCTGTTTTGAGTGTACTCTATATTATAGTGACTGTGCTATTTATTATAATTTATTATAAATTACTATGATTGCACATTGCACATTTAGATAGTGACGTAACGTAAAGATTTTTACTCCTCATGTATGTAAAGAATGTAAGAAATAAAGTCAATTCAAATAATACTGCTGACATGATCCTGGGCACTGCAGGTTGTCAGCCCACCAGGATCCTCTCCCAGAACCACACAGTACTCTTTGACTAATTGCCCCCAGAGTGTGGCAGCAGACTGCAGGCGAGGGCACTCTCCAACTCTTGCCCTGAGCTGGGTTTCCGGATTGGTCTCCCACTGAAATCCTGAACATAAGGTGATCAGTCCTGTCCCTGGGCTCAGGAATTGTATCTTGCTCTTGCTCCAGTGGTCATTTGAAGTTGACACCTTCCCCCTGACCTTGTAATTCTTTCTGGTCTTGGTTTCTTTCGGCCTCCGGCTGTGCCTCTTGTTGGCAGCAATCAGAATCCGGCATGTCCTGGGTGTTGGGGGCTGTTGCTGATGGATGCTGCCTTTTTGAGGCGTTGCTTTCCGAAGGAAAGCTGGGGAGGCTAGTGCCCATGATGGAGCTGGCTGGGTTTACAACCTCCTGC
Organism: Hypanus sabinus; assembly: GCF_030144855.1. Lineage (NCBI taxonomy): Eukaryota > Metazoa > Chordata > Chondrichthyes > Myliobatiformes > Dasyatidae > Hypanus > Hypanus sabinus. The sequence continues at coordinate 59,629,091 of NC_082723.1, read as the reverse complement.
AGTTTTCTTCCAATCCTGTGCAGACAATGATGCAACCAGTTAGAATGCTCCCTGCGGTCCACCTGCTGTCACCTGTCTGATCAATCATTTGTCATCTGCCCTAACATTTCCTTCTATAAGGTCTTCCTCTGAAGCAGCTGGGGACAGCTTACTGACCCCACCCACCCCTGACATTCTCCCTGCTCCTGTCTGCCTTTGGGCGTAAGATACAAAAGCCTGAAAGCACGTTCCTCCAGAGTCTGTGGTCCCATGCTTAAAGGTATTGGTCCATGAAATAAAAAAGACTAGGAGCCCCTGCTGTAGGCTCAAGGACAGCTTCTACTCCACTGATGTAAGATTATTGAATGGCTCCTGCCTATGATAAGAAGGCTCTTGACCTTACAATCTACCTTGTTCTGACCTTGCACCTTTTTGTCTGCCTGCATTGTACGTTCTCTGCAGCTGGGTGCACTTTAATTTGCATTCTGTTATTGTTTGACCTTGTTCTGCCTCAATGCACAGTGTAATGAATTGATCTGTGTGAACTGTATACAATGAAAGCTTTCCAGCGCATCTCCTGATACATGTGACAACCATGGACTAAATCCAATTCCAATTAAGTGTCAGGATATTTAAATTGCAGAGGAAGCATATTAAAATTGTCTTTAAGCAACACACACAAAATGCTGGTGGAACGCAGCAGGTCAGGCAGCATCTATAGGAAGAAGTACAGTCGACATTTGTCTTGATGTTGACAATATCTTGTCTATTGACTCCGTAATGAAGGAGCAGTTGGCATGGTTCTTGGTAAAATACTAATGTACACAAAATATGCAGAGGAGCTAGAAACCTAAAGAGTTTCTTGGTAATAAGATGCAAATCATTACAAGTAATTGGACACTAGTAACAGTTGTGACTCTGACAGTTGTTTTACACTACAACAGTGACCTTCCTGAACCATGGCTACCATTTTCAACAAAGTGCTTGGTACATATTATCCATTTCTTGTTCCTCTCCTCCAGGATAGAACAAGGAGAGAGTTCCCCTGATTCTGCCCCACCATCCTCTGCATTCAAACTCATAATTCCTGCCACCTTTGCAGTTGGAATTGGCTTATTACTGTTACATGTACTGAGGTACAATGAAAAGCTTGTCTTGCCTTTTGTTTGAACAGATTAACTCATTACACGATGCACTGAGGTAGTGCAAGGTAAAACAATAACAGAATGCCGAAGAAAGTGTAAAAATCTACAGAGAGTGTAGAATGGATAGACAATAAGGTGTGAGGTGACAACAAGGATCGTTTAAGGTCAAGGGTTCATCTTATCCTTAACCAACCAGACACACCTTCTCCAGTTCCTCATTCAGCTTTTGATTGGGGCCATTCCCTTTGCAGCTTCTGGGCCCACTCTTCCTCTTGCACCAACCAACCCCAAGCCCTCACCTCTTATGGCAATTTCCCTTGAACCTGTAGCATCTGCCCTTCTCCTCTTCTCTTTCCTCCGTCCAGGGATGCAAACAGCAATTCACTTGCACTTCTTCCAATCTAGTGTCCTATATTTAGTGGACTCCTTTGCTCTGAAGGTTATAGAACATTACAGCATAACACACGGACTTTGGCCCACGATGCTGTGCTGACCTTTTTTACTTACTCTAGAATCAATCTCGCCCTTCCTTCTATTTTTCTATCATCCATGTGTCTATCTAAGAGATTCTGAAATGCCTGTAATGTATCTGCCTCCACCACCAACTCTGCCAAATAAGCGGCACTCTCTATGTAAAAATAAAGCTTATCGCTATAGGTTTTCTATCTCCCATATAAATTTCCCCAATGACCTTCAAATTATGCCCCCTCATATTAGTATTTTCATTCATTCTTGGAAAATATCACCAAACAGAGGGGGGGGGGGATCACTTTTCCGATTGTTCAGTCTACAGGGGTAATGCTGAGATTTCTGTTGCCTGCCATTTCAATTTTCCATTCCATTCCCACTCTGACCTATCGTTCTATGGCACCACTCAGCCAGACTTTCAACCTCTCTCATATATGCTGATTCATCACCACCTATGATTCAGCCTATGACAGTGGTGTTATCAGTAAACTTGAATGTGGTATTGAAGCTGTGCTGAGCCACACAGTCATTAGAGTAAAATGAGTAGAGCAGAAGCTAAGCACACGGCCTTGTGGTGCACCTGCACTGATTGAGATTGTGGAGATGTTTTCACCAATCCAAAACGACTAGGGTCTGCAAGTGAGGAAACCAAAGATCCAACTGCACAAGGAGGTATTGAGGCCAAGGTCTTGGAGCTTATTGAGTAGTTTTGAGGGGATTGAATTCCATGCTGTAGTCAAAGAGGACATCTTGATATCATTACTTGTAGTTTATCCCCGTTTTACCCTATCAGACACATTGTTAATCCTTGCAGATTAACAATGTTCTTCCCAGTTCTGAGGAAGGGTCCGACCTAAAATGTTAGCTCTGAATCTCTGTCTACAGATGCTGCCTGGCTAGCTGCCTGTTTTCACCATTTTCTCTTTTTATTTTAAACTTCCAGCATCTGTAATTTTTGATTATCTTTTTTTAAAAAGAATTATTTTCACTATCTAGTGTACCAGATCAACCAGAGCTCAATCCATTCCAATAATACATAAATAATGAGTGAAATTATCTCATCAATTTGTTAAGATGTTAGTTCCTTTGATGTAATTTCAAATAAACAGTTACTTTATGACGATAATAAACCATTCAAAATTTTTGCTTTAAAGCAGTCTCTAATGAAATGCTTGACGATTAATGTTGTACATATTGTGCAAGTTTCTTCAGTGCTTAAGTAATAGATTCAATACCAAGTCATACTGAAAGAACTCAGATTACTGAGAAAAATCTCTTAAACATTTCGAGGCAATTTGTTATTATTCAATGCTCTTCATTTCAGCTATTGAATTGAGATCATTTATACAGTAACTAATATTTAGGTAACCTATGTCAAAAAATCAATAAGCACTTTGTAATAAATTGCTTGTTTAGCTTGCTAAGTAAACCGTGTATTCATTGTTTTGTGAAATTGCTGGACTCTTCAGTTTAATCATTTGGATTTACTGACAGGCCTTTCCATTCCAGTCACTGTAAGAACTGAGTCAGTAATGCCAACCTTTCTACTTCCTGCCACCAAACTATTGGAATGACAACAGTCAGTTAGCAGTCAGTATTTACCTTTTGTACTTAGTTCCAATTAGTTTAGCTTCCATTTTCTGGTAAGTCAAATGATAAGAGATGCCAGATTGTTGTGGTCAATAGCAAATTTATGGCTTCAGTCTCTACTCCAGTCATTACAAGGTATGCTGGTCAGCCTGTCGTTGTATTTAAGACACAATTGTATGAGAAACTGAACACTGCAAAAAAAACCCGATAGATTTATCCCTCTTAATATCAAAAGTGCAGCAGGAGATGGCAATCCAGCACCAAGGCACAGATTGAAATGTGAAAGCATCTCGCACCTATTCATCAATGCTTTGTGGAAGGAAATGAAAATGGCGGACAGCCAGGTAGAGACCGAGAAGCGCATGGCCAGATGAGCTGTACTTCCTTTTGGGGGTATGTAGCTGCCGGCTGAAGAAGGCCAGTGGCTGCCACACACCTCCGGCCAACTGTTCGTGCGCAGCACCCACAGCGTAGTCTGAAGTGTCGGTCATAACGGCTATGGGTGTGTTGGGGAGCGGGTGCACCAGTAGGCTCAGATAGAGCTCATTTGGTATCATCAAATGCCCTGGTCATGTCCACTAACCAGTCAAGCACTTGATTAGGGACACTGCCTTCAAGGCAGGAGGGGGCGTAAGTTCAGTAGCACACAGAATGAAGTGGTGATGGAAAATTATCATACCTAAAATCTCCTGTCGTTTTTTAGTAGTGCAGGTCAGTGGGAAAACCATAATAGTAGCTACTTTTAATGATAGGGGTTTCACATCTACGGAGATGCAATGGCTGAGAAAGTCAAAGGTTGACATCCCAACTGACATTTAACAGGCATAATTGTCATTTAGCACAGCCTCAAAATTAAGGGGCAACTTTTTAGAACAGAGGTAAGGAGGAATATTTTTAGCCAGAGAGTAGTAAATCTGTGGAATGCTCTGCCACAGATTGCGGTGGAGGCCAAGTCTGTGGGTATATTTAATGCAGAAGTTGATCGTTTCCTAATTGGTCAGGGCATCAAAGGATATAGTGAAGGAGCAGGTGTATGGAGTTGAGTGGGATCCGAGATCAGCCATGAAGGAATAGCGGAGCAGACTCAATGGGCTGAATGGCCTAATTCTGCTCCTGAGTCTGTTAGTTTAATAATCAACCCAAGCTGGTTTCAGTGCTCGAAAAGTGTGCAGAGATGAGATACGTGTTTGGGTTTGGACGCACTGGATCACAAGTATGTCTTCCAGGTAAGCAAAAAGAAAATCTGCAGTAGGTATTCTAATACAGAGTCCATCAGCTGTTGGAAAGTCTGTGCTGCAATTTTCAGTCCAAAAGGCATGTGTAGAAACTCAAAGAAACCAAACGGGGTTATCACAGCTGTTTTGGAAATGACGTCCAAGCACACAGGTGCCTGATCATAGCCCCTAACTAGATTGACTTTGGAAAAAATAAACTTCCTGGCTAAACATGCCAAAAAGTCTTGAATGTGTGAGACTGGGTAGCGATTGGGGATGGTAGCCTCTTTAAGGTGTCAGTAATCACTACATGGGTGGCAACCACCACTGGGCGGGGCCCGTGTGGAGGGGCAGAGCTCAGGAGCTACTCAACCTGTGTACAATGCCAAAGTGTTTCGCATTGGCAGACTCAACCTTCACGGTTGCCAACTTTTCTGGGTCCAGTCTATGCGTGTGGGCATGGACCGGCGGGCCAGTTGTAGAAGTGATTTGCTTGACCTCATGTTTGCAACTGTAGTGTAGAGTGTGGGCTTGGTGAGGTCTGGGAATTCACCCAGCAGTCGAGTAAACTCACGTGCAGTGGTGCATGTGCTTGACAGAGTCGTCCTGGGGAACTTACTGGAGGAGCAGGGTAACGACCCAAAGCCCTTGACATTGACAAAAGACTGACTAACAGTCCTGGGCACACAGGGGATCTACACCGAGCAGAGAGGTCTAGCCACCTTAGCCAGGATGAAGTCCCGTGTGTAACATCACCCACTAACGCAGAGCGTCACCCATCGTATCCCGTAAGTCTGGATGCTGCTACCGTTGGCGGCCTCCAGCGACGATTCGTCGCTCTTTGCCTTCTGATCAATAGGCGATTCTGGTGGCACTCTCACTTGAGCACCCGCGTCACACAAGAGCCATTGCCCTGAAAGCCTGTCCGTAATGAACAGCAGATGACGCTGGCAGCTGGAACCCTCGGTGTTCACAGACCTCTGAAGTCCTGACGCATTGGCACTGTCGAAGCTGTGAGGCAGTCGGCACGTCCCGGCATTCGTACCAAAGCATAGTCTGTTTCGTAGCTGGGGACACCCTTATGTTGACGGCCTTGCTGACCGGGCTTATTGAGTTAGAGAAAGGAGGAGGAATGATGCCCCACTGCCTGGATGAGTGTAGACTATCAGCCATTTAACCAAGCTCCCTATAGTCCAGCGTGGGTGGTCTATGCAAACTTTATCAGGCATTTTCTGCATGAAGCGTTCTTTAAAAATAATGCAAGGATAGCGATTTCCCAGGAGAGACAGCACCTAGCCCATTCGCTCTGAAGGCTTATCATTTCCGAGACCTGGAAAGGAGAGTAACTGTGTGGCGCGGTCAGAATCAGATGGCTCAAAAGTCTGTAGAAGGTGAGTTTTCAGTGATCGGTAGTTATCATGATCAGCAGATGTTCAAGCAGACTCGCCACTCTCGTAGCCGTGGAATTGCTGAGCCACGCTACCACGTAGTAGGACGCGGTGTCGTCAGTGATGATTTCTTTCAGAGTGAACTCGGCCTCAGCTTGTGCAAACCAAGAGGCTTCATTTTGTTCCCAGAACTCCAGCAGTTTCACAGCGACTGCATTGGCCAACATGTTCAATGACTCTGGGATCATCCTAGAGCATCAGGGTCACCAATGTAGGTTTTTGCAAATAAAACTATGAGGCATTTTATGCTTAATAAAACCCATAACACATTTCATTGAACTCCAAAACCTAAACACAAAAGCATCCTAAAAATCCTTATGTAACGACATCATCATGTCAGACCAACCTCTTAAAGTGAAACCCCAACTCAATGTTAGTGATTTTGAATTATGTACATTTCTCCCAATTATGTTACCCTACATTGCCCTTGAATGGAAAATCCAACAAAAAGTAATGGACATGGCCCTGTCCATCACAGGTGAAGCCTGCCCCGTCATTGAGCACATCTACACGGAACGTTGTCATAGGAAAACGCACTCATCATCAGGAATCCTCACCACCCAGGTCATGCTCTCTTCTCACTGATGCAATCAGCTAAAAGGTACAAGAGCCTCAGGGTTCACACCACCAGGTTCAAGAACAATTGTTATCCCTCAACAATCAGGCTCTTGAACCTCAACTTCACTTGCCCTATCATTGTATTCTTCCTGCAGCCTGTGAACTCACTTCCAAGGACGCTTCATCTCATGTTCTTGATATTTATTGCTTATATATTATTATTATTGCTATTATTCTTCTTCTTGTTTTTGCAGTTGGTTGTCTTTTGCACACTTGTTGTCCACCCTTTGGTTTAGTCTTTCATTGACTCTATTATTGTTACTGGATGTATCGAGTATGCCCGCAAGAAAATGAATCTCTGGGTTGCATATGGTGACATCCATGTACTTTGATAATGAACTTACTTTGAACTTTGAGAACATGCTCACGTTTTGATGAGGTTTGTTTGGACAATTGATAGTGCAGATGCCACAACAGAGACAGACTTTACTGTCAATCTGCTGGGACGGAACCAATGAAATCTAATACAGCAAACTGGTATACTTGGGCAGGAAGATCAAGGATAAAGTGTACAATTCAAAAACGATGCTGTATGGGAGATTCTACCCCCCCCCCCCATATTTGCATACAGATCTTTGAAGGCACCAGGACTAGTTGAGAAACTTATTTAAAAACGGATGCTGTATCTATCCTGTGCTTCAGAAATGCCTTTGAATATTGGATGGTGCAGTTCACATGTGTACCTGCACAATCCAACTCGAACCTTTTCAGTGTGTATTGACTTTTATCACCAATAAGCACTGATCCTGATCTCTCCACAGCATGAAACTATTTATGGAGTGCTGACTGGGTAGCAATAAGATAAATTTGAAGGAACCGCTTTCTGGAAAATGTAGAAGATTTCTCACAGATCTCGTCATGTGTTTCTCTATCCCTGGAGACCATGCTGTCCGGGCTCACTTTGTGCACAGTTGCCACTCAGCAGCAACACAGCTGACCCTGGTTGTCCATGTAGCCATCAGTTTTGTGTTCGCAGGGGGTAGTAATGGAATTAACATGAAGGGTAAACCTATTAGACTTTGTCTTCACTAATCTACCAATTACAAATTCATCTGCCCATGGCTCTCTTTGTAGAAGTGACCACCGCATAGTCAAAGGTTTAGAAATGTTTAATCAATGGTTTCTGATTTGTTCTGGTCTCCTTGTTGTTTTACAGAGCTCTGTAAAGCCTAGAGTTATTCGATGATAATGGTATAATTCCGGATAATGGCACAGCTCAGTCCAGCAGGGTTGTGACTGACATCTCAGAGGCCAGTTCAGAAGAAAGCATACAGAATGCCTAACGTTGTCACCACTGACCCAGCCACTTGCAGATGGAAGTGCTAATGCCCCTTGAAGTGCAGGGAGCAGGCTTCCAAGCTCAGGAAGACCAGTGATTCTATCACCAACAGACGACAGGTCAGAGCTGAAAGAACCACAGATGGCATCGGGGCAACATGCCACACACGTACAATGCTCATTTGGTCGACATCTTTCACCTAGCAAACAAAAACAGCTCTTTGACTTCTTTTACATCTGTTTTTCACCTTAAATGTGTTTCTGGGACTGTGATTTACAGCTTGGAGATCGTTTGAGTGATCCAATGCTTTGCTGGCTCTGAGAGGATTTCGGAAAGTGAGCACGTACTGGGATGGACTCGATGCAAAGAAACTTAGAGACAGAGTGCGAGCCGATGTTTGACTCCATTTCATGGTTTAAAGCGTGAGGAAGTTTGAGATAGCGAGGCAAATGCAGAAGGCAAGTGAGAGTTTCAGTGCCGGAGAAGGACTCTGTGAGTGGCCGATCGTTGTGTAGCTCGCTGTGGCTGGTGGGTAGGCCCCTCTGCCTCGCGTGGTGTCCCCCTCGATGAATGTCACTGATATCGTAAGATGGTATTTTGGTTCTGCGGTTATGGACTGGACTATTGCATTTATGGTCTATCGACATTTTCAGACTTATGGTTTTTATATTCTATGTTTCTTTATCACCCGTTCCTTTTCCACTTTGTTGTGAGAGGGGAGGATGTTTGGGGGTTGATATTCTGTCAGGGTTCTGTTAGTTTTTTCTGTGAGGGAGGTTGATGTTCCTGTTCCGTTTTGTACAGGGGAGGGGGGGTTTTAGGGGGTGGCGATTTAGTTTTGGGATACCATACTTTTTTGTACGGGGAGGGTTGATGTTTCTCTCTGAATGACTATCATGTTCTTTCTTTGTTTCATGGCTATCTGGATAATATAAATTTCAGAGTTGGATATGGATACATGCTTTAATAATAACAATTTATTATTATTATTATTATTAATAAATTAGCCCTTGAACTTTTGAACCCGCCAGTTCTGCTGTGGATTATTCATTTGTAATCAATTACCTCTTTCCATTAACATTGTCTTGACTCACATTTCACATTATACATATTCCCCTGTTTGTTTTCTCCCTCTCATTAAAACATTGAGCAGATGAGTTTGTCAATAGATTGTCACCATTTGGAGATTGATTATCCTGTTCATCACTTCCCCACTTTCTCAGTAACTTTAAATAAACTAACTTTCCCAGTTTTGACCCGAATCTCTCCCACAGATGTGGTTTGAACTGTTAAATGTTACCAATATTTTTGTTGTAAAGATTGCACTGCTTGTTGTTTTCATTGTTGAGGGAGGGTGCAGAGCACACCAGAATGCCAACATACAGGGTACTCAACGAAACTTTACTGGCAACCCTGCTTGTACAGGATGTGAGCTCCTCCCACATGGGATAGCTGACTGACAAAGGAGTAACACTACCAGCTACCATTATATTTCCCCTTCTTGAAAAAAGAAAAACTAGGTCTGTACTTCCTGTCCATAGAACTGCATTGAAATTATAGTCACTAAAATTAAAAGATTCAGTTCACTTTATCTATTGCCATACTAAATAAATATCAAAAGGAATTGCAAACATTATAACTGTCTTTCTCTTTGTTTTAACAGACTTTCTTTCTTTCTTTTCTTTTTTTCCCCCCAGTTCCTTTTATTTTAAGAACAGTCTCATTTTGTGAAATGTTTTCAACACTGGGACTTGTTTCAAGAAAAACACTAAATCTGATGGAGGTCAGGGCAGACTACCCGAACACTCTAGCAAGGCGAGGATTATTCCGCCTCTTTAGTCATCTGCCCTAAGCTATTAGCCATGGAGTTTATCTCTGTGCTGGAACAGATAATTGACCCAATCTGGTTTCAGTTCCAGGAAATGTTGGAGCAGATGGAGATTCTTAAAAAGGTGCATCCACCTCAGGTAGGTGGCCCATGTCATAAGGGTGAGACCACTCTACTTCTTTCTCTGCCTTCCGTGGACTTTCAAGGTGAACAAGTGCACATCTGTTCCGCCTGATTTCACCTCACGAAGATCTGATCACAAATGATTGTGGTGCATGCTGCCGGACTATCGTTCCTTTGCTGAATTCTGTAAACAGTTTCAGGGCGGCGACAAAGATTTTGCTCTGTGTTTGAGATCACACAGGCTCTCCATTTTCTTGCATTGTGTGCTCTCTAAGGTTCTCATTTCGTCTAAGTCTGGTAGGTGAGATTGGAGAAGGGGAGGAAGAATGGCCAGGCTTGTTCTCAGTCTCCGGCCCATTGACAGCTCTGAATGACGGTAGCCGTTTGAAAGGGGTGTGAAGCAATAAGCTAGCAGTGCTTTGCCTGCAGTAGGATACTCTTAACTGTTTACACTGCTCTTTCCACTTCTCTATTTGCCTGCGGGTACCGTGGGCTGCCTATCTGGTGATTGAACTCTCAGTCTCTACCAAATGCTTTGAACTCTGAGCAGCTGAATTGTGGACCATTGTTTGACACAAGTTTCTCTGGTATTCCATGGTGAGCGAATACAGCTTTCTGGTGCTGCGTAACTGCTGCTGAGGATGTAGAGGTCAGTCTGGACACCACAACGCTCCATGAATAGTGATCCACAGTGAGCAGATATTTGTCTCTTTTCCGTTCAGAATGTCTGTGCCTGCAGTTTGCCATGGAAAACCTGGGAACTCTGGGATAGAGAGTTTCTGCATGGTTTTTGTGCAGTGTTCTGCATGTTTCACATTGCTTTACACAATCTCCCAGCTGCGTGCTCAGACCAGACTTCCACACCGATTGCTTTGCTCTTTGGTGATACTTTTCAATGCCTTGCTGGATTTGACTGATGATTTTGCCGTGCACAGAAGCAGGAATGATGAGTTGGGAGCCCTTTAGCAGCAAGCAATCAAGAATGGTGAGTGTGTCTCTCTCAAGCTAGTAAGGTCAGAGTTTGTGAGCTCCTTTTGGAACAGCTGGCTATCCATGCTCACAGTATTGCATGATCTGGCTGCAGATTTGGTCTTTTTTCAACTTGGTGTGAATTCTGTCCAGTTTTCTCTGTGATGCAGAAAGGTTTTCATGTACCTGAGCTAAGTAGATATTGTTATCTTACATGAGGGCGGAGTCAGCTTCCATCCACTCACTTTTGCATGGCATCCTCAATAGAGTGTCTGGTGTTGTAAAAGGTTTGCTGGGAGCATGTTCAATGTCATAACAGTATCACATCATCCTCATTCTCAATCTTTGCAGACGTGGAAGTAAGTCATCCAAGTGTTTCAGGCTGAGGAGGCTGACAAATGGCTTGTGGTCTCTTTCAAATAGACAATAGGTGCAGGAGTAGGCCATTCTGCCCTTCGAGACAGCACTGCCATTCAATGTGATCATGGCTGATCATCCACAATCAGTACCCCGTTCCTGCCTTCTCCCCACATCCCTTGACTCCGCTATCTTTAAGAGCTCTATCTAACTCTTTCTTGAAAGCATCCAGAGAATTGGCCTCCACTGTCTTCTGAGGCACAGCATTCCATAGATCCACCACTCTCTGGGTAAAAAAGTTTTTCCTCAACTCTGTTCTAAATGGCCTACAACTTATTCTTAAACTGTGGCCTCTGGTTCTGGACTCCCCCAACATTGGGAACATGTTTCCTGCCTCTAGTGTGTCCAATCCCTTAATAATCTTATATGTTTCAATCAGATCCCCTCTCATCCTTCTAAGTTCCAGTGTATACAAGCCCAGTTGCTCCAATCTTTCAACATACGACAGTCCCACCATCACGGGAATTAACCTCGTGAACCTACGCTGCACTCCCTCAATAGCAAGAAAGTTCTTCCTCAGATTTGGAGACCAAAACTGAACACAATACTCCAGGTGTGGTCTCACCTGGGCCCTGTACAGCTGCAGAAGGACCTCTTTGCTCCTACACTCAATTCCCCATGTTATGAAGGCCAACATGCCATTAGCTTTCTTCACTGCCTGCTGTACCTGCACACTTACTTTCAGTGACTGATGAACAAGGACACCTAGATCTCGTTGTACTTCTCCTTTTCCTAAATTGACACCATTCAGATAGTAATCTGCCTTCCAAAATAGGAACTTAGTACCTATCAAGCAGCAGCAGAACTGTTCACAAGCCCACATGAGAGCCAGCATTTGCTTTTCGATTTGGACATAATACTGTTCAACGGGAGTCCATGCTCTCGATGCAGATGCCTCCTGTTTCCATACACCATTGCAGTGTTGCATGAGTAGTCCCCCCCCCCCCCAACCCTGGCCAAAAGGAAGAGGCGTCTGCTGAGATCTTGGTTGCTTAGTTCTGATTGATGTTGGTGGAGAGGTAAGCTCTGTTTTAAATGATGAGAATAATTTCTCCTGTGGTACATCCCAGGTCCAAACATTTCTCTGTGAGAGGAGGTCATGTAGTAGCTTTGTTTCCTCTGCCATATCTGGAGTGAACTTGCCCTGCTGGTTTGCCACACCAAAGAAACTGCGGATCTCCAGTAGGTTGTTCCATGTTCCAAACTCCTGCCAGTTTGTCTGAATCTGTTTGCACTCCCTCAAAGGACAAGTGGTAGTCTAAGAAATTCACCTCCAACTTTGCAAATGTGCATTTCTTTTTCTTCTTAAGAGTGATTCCAGCCCGTTTCAGTTTCTCCAAGGCAGCTTCCACTCTTTTGTAATGTTGCTCACTTGAGCTTCTGAAGGTGAGTACAGTTCAGTATTTAACAGCATAGTTCCATCCAGGCTTGACAAGAAGCTCAGAGAGCTTGGCCTTGACCCTGCCTTGTGCAGCTGGACTTCCTGTCAGATCACCAGCAGGTGGTAAGAGTGGGCTCCCTCACCTCTGCCCCTCTGAATCTCAACACAGGAACTTTCTACAAGAGCACAATTGAGAGCATCCTGACTGGCTGCATCACTGCCTGGTATGGGAACTGTACCTCCTTAATTGCATAGGGCAGAATAAACTTCTCCCACCTCACTGCATTATTCAATTTTGTTAGATCACCACAGATCCTTACAGTGCCATTTGTCTTGGAAACAGGAACAATGCCCAAGCACTAGTCAGTAGATCCATTCACTCTAATTATGATATCAATCACCTCTATTCTCTCCAGTTCCTCTTTGATCAATAGGTTCGTTATATACTTCACTGCTGGCAAAGAGTAAGGCATCACCCCTAACCTCAGGTAGATAAGGTACTCTTCTCTCAGTATCCTCAGGCCTATGGACAACTCCGGAAACTTCTCCCGCCACCGAGCATGGTTTAGAACATCAAACCTTGCATTGAGGTATAGTATCTCGATGGCGTGGTGTTTCAGCAGTGGTGAGAGGAGATTCTGAACAACATAGAAATCCTCTTTTCACTGTTTCTTATTTTTACGATGGAAGTGTTAAACATTCCTTTCGCACTGAACTGACATGTCCCTGGGCCCATGAGCAGCTTCTTTGTTGGGTTTAGTGTAATGCCTGTTTTCTTCACCAGTTTTGTGAACAGACATTCAGGGCTGGCGTTCACATCAGTCCCAGTGTCCACTTTGAACATCACTGCCTCGTTTTGCAATTGAACCGTAGTACACCAGCCTTGTCTGTCTGAATCTAGAACCCCAAGGAATCATCCTCTTCTTTGATCTCCCGAAGAACTGTGTTTGAGTGACTCCGGCTTTTATAATGGCCAACTCTATTAGCTGCATTTCACTTCTACTGCTGGAGAGAGCTCTTTGACATGGAAGGGAGTTCTACCACATCCCCTTCAGATGTGCAGTTTATTTGCTCTTTGCTTCACTTGTCTGGTTCGTTTGAGCTGAGTTCTACTGTCTCCTCTTTCTGCGGCCTTTCTGGCCGCACCTTGTTTGCATCCTTCTTTTTGTATAGCTTCTAGCTTTACCTCAGCATTGTTTTCGTGCCTGTTCTGCCTGTTGCTGACAAACTTTTGTTTGGCCAAAGTAATAGCTTTCTCTTGTGTGAGATTTGCCTGCAGCTGAAGTTTCTCTGACAATTTGGTGTCTAGTAGCCTAACAACATTCCTGTTTCTAATGAGCTCATCTCTCACATTTCCACATGTATAGTTGGCTGACAGGGAACTTGGCGAATTTCATCTGGCTCTTGTTTTCTGGAGTTGAACTTTGACCTCTCACATACCACATTTCACTTTCCTGCGAAATATTCTTTCAAATTAGTCTGCACTGTTTTTAACTCATTTTTCTGAGCATTGGTCAGTCCTAATCCACCCATGATGTCATCTGCTTTGTCACCGATGCAGTCTATCAGTGTGCTTACTTGATGCTCTTCTGAAGTCTGAGTGAGATTTCTTGCAACCCTAAATCTCTTAAAGCAGCTGAGCCATCACTCAAAGTCGCTCAGTTTAGAAAAGAAAGTATCAGGGGTCTTTATTAGGTAAGTAGATGTAGGTGCTGCAGGTATCTGCTCCTTTCCCCTGTTTGTTTGTTTGTTTATTATTTTAATTTGGACTACAAAAATCTCTCTTCCTGAGAGTTTGACTGACTTCTCTAACTTCTCTGCTGTGTCTGTGTCTCTGTACACTTTCCCAGGCTAGTGGCCCACAGATTATTACAATGTATCCACTTTTGGGTGTAGCTTGAAGTCATTGCTTAGCAACCTTGGCCCTTTCTCAGCTCATGCCTCACAGTACATACACTTAGCAAACTGCCGTAGGCAGCTTAAGTTGTTAAGTCTCTGGATATTACTCATAGACAAAAGCAAACTAGAAAAACCTTAGTATAAATTCTTTCTCGCTGAAGATCTCACATGGACAGTAGCACCAATTCATTGATGATCAACCACTTCTGACACCATGTTGTGTTCATTATTGAGGGGCAGTGCAGAGCCCACCAGGATACCAGCATGCAGGATACTCAACTCAACTTCATTGAAAGCCCTGCTTGTACTGTGTGTGAACTCACTCGTGTCAGAGTGGCCAACTGAGTGGAGGTCAATTAACTGTTAACTACCACAGTATTCCTGAAGACCTGTACTCCAGAACTAGTTGCATCAAAGCTGTTTCATTAAGGATACAGCACTAGTGTTTACTGAGAGTGCAGAAAATTAGCTTCTGTCCACAAAAAAGCAGACCAACCCAGTCCAGCTTATTAATGAACATTCTGGATACTCTCAATCATCATCAGATGATGAAAGATGGCACTTGCCCGCCTGTGAGCTTCACTGGCACCACTCAACTCCAGGCACATCACAGACTTCATCTAAAACAGGTGAGTTCCAGAAGGGCGGTGGAAGTGGCTGCCTTGATAACAAAGCAGGATTTGACTGTGTATAGCATCAAGGAGTCCAAGGAACGTGTAGCATTCCCCAGTGGAAACCACTCTTAGTAATTGGGGCAGTACCTTGAATAAAAGAAGAAGAGTGTTGTTGAAGGTCAATCTTTTCAGCCCCAGGACGTCTCTACAGGAGTTCCATAGGACCATGCTCCAGTTCCAGCTATCTTCAGCTGCTTCATCAAAGATTTCCCTACTATCATAGCATCAGCATGGGAATCTCCTCTGATTTTTCTGCACTGCTGAATTCCTGTCAATTCTGATCGCCTGGGGGCACCAGTGACTTCCATACTCTGTTGCTTCTCCTCCCCGATGATGAGTTAATTATTTTCACCTGTGTCTTGTTTTAGTTATCAGTGCCCCTGTGCCTTGTTTTATTTGTCTATTTAAGTTCCCACTGTTCTGTTTGTCTCTGCTCAGTCTTGAGCCTACCTACCCTGTGTTCAATGATTTTCAAGGCCTACCGTGTATTCTTGACTAACCAATCCAGGGGTTCCAGCTCTGTCTCTGGTCTCCTCTGCACTCAGGTCCGCCCGGTTTGAATCTCACCTGGTATTCCACAGGTTAAAGATACGGAACTTCGCCATAACATGCCCAGTTCAAATCCAGCCTAGCAACCACCCCTGTTACAATCCCATTCACCATCCTTCAATGCATAAAACAATTCCTACTTGTATACGACAAGACCTGGACCACATTCAGACATGAACTGATAATTGAAAAGAAATTCCAACAACAACAAGTGCCAACAATCGATGTCTCCAAAAGAGAGAGTCCAGGCATTTACCTTTGATGTTCAATGGCATTGCCATCACTGAGTTCCACCATCAAATCCTGAGAGCATTATTAATGACAAAGTAAAAATACTTTGCACCTGTGGAAAGAGAAACAGGCTTATTGTAATATTTCAAATTAGAGATCTTACATCAGAAATCAAATGAACCAGCCTTATAAATATAGCGACAATAAGAACAGGCAGTGAATGTCTCATTGCTTGACACCCTAAAGACTTTCCACCATCTACAGGACTCAAGTCAAGAGTGCCGTGAAATGCTGTAGTCAAGCACACCCTCACTAACACACAATGGCTTAACATAATGCTGAACAAAACCACCCAACTGACTGGTTCCCTGAGCAACACCCAGCTGATTGGTACTCTGAGCAACACCCAGCTGATTGATACTCTGAGCAACACCCAGCTGATTGGTACTCTGAGCAACACCCAGCTGATTGGTACTCTGAGCAACACCCAACTGATTGATACTCTGAGCAACACCCAGCTGACTGGTTCTCTGAGCAACACCCAGCTGATTGATACTCTGAGCAACACCCAGCTGATTTGTACTCTGAACAACACCCAGCAGATTGGTACTGTGAGCAACACCCAGCTGATTGATACTCTGAGCAACACCCAGCTGATTAGTACTCTGAGCAACACCCAGCTGATTGGTACTACGACCAACACCCAGCTGATTGGTATTCTGAGCAACACCCAGCTGATTGGTACTCTGAGCAACACCCAACTGATTGGTTCTCTGAGCAACACCTAGCTGATTGATACTCTGAGCAACACCCAGCTGATTGGTACTGTGAGCAACACCCAGCTGATTGGTACTCTGAGCAACACCCAGCTGATTGGTTCTCTGAGCAACACACAGCTGATTGGTTCTCTGAGCAACACACAGCTGATTGGTACTACGACCAACACCCAGCTGATTGATACTCTGAGCAACACCCAGCTGATTGGTTCTTTGAGTAACACCCACTGATTGGTACTCTGAGCAACACCCAGCTGATTGGTACTGTGAGCAACACCCAGCTGACTGGTTCTCTGAGTAACACCCAGCTGATTGGTTCTCTGAGCAACACCCAGCTGATTAGTACTCTGAGCAACACCCAGCTGATTGGTTCTCTGAGCAACACCCAGCTGTTTGGTACTCTGAGCAACACCCAGCTGATTGGTTCTCTGAGCAACACCCAGCTGTTTGGTTCTCTGAGCAACACCCAGCTGATTGGTTCTCTGAGCAACACCCAGCTGATTGGTTCTCTGAGTAACACCCAGCTGATTGATACTCTGAGCAACACCCAGCTGATTGGTTCTTTGAGTAACACCCAGCTGATTGGTACTCTGAGCAACACCCAGCTGAATGGTACTCTGAGCAACACCCAGCTGATTGGTTCTTTGAGTAACACCCAGCTGATTGGTTCTTTGAGCAACACCCAGCTGATTAGTACTCTGAGCAACACCCAGCTGATTGGTTCTCTGAGTAACACCCAGCTGATTGGTTCTCTGAGCAACACCCAGCTGATTAGTACTCCGAGCAACACCCAGCTGATTGGTTCTCTGAGTAACACCCAGCTGATTGGTTCTCTGAGCAACACCCAGCTGATTAGTACTCTGAGCAACACCCAGCTGATTGGTTCTCTGAGCAACACCCAGCTGATTGGTACTCTGAGCAACACACAACTGATTGGTTCTCTGAGCAACACCCACTGATTGGTACTCTGAGCAACACCCAGCTGATTGGTTCTCTGAGCAACACCCAGCTGATTGATACTCTGAGCAACACCCAGCTGATTGGTTCTTTGAGTAACACCCACTGATTGGTACTCTGAGCAACACCCAGCTGATTGGTACTGTGAGCAACACCCAGCTGACTGGTTCTCTGAGTAACACCCAGCTGATTGGTTCTCTGAGCAACACCCAGCTGATTAGTACTCTGAGCAACACCCAGCTGACTGGTTCTCTGAGTAACACCCAGCTGATTGGTTCTCTGAGCAACACCCAGCTGATTAGTACTCTGAGCAACACCCAGCTGTTTGGTACTCTGAGCAACACCCAGCTGATTGGTTCTCTGAGCAGCACCCAGCTGTTTGGTTCTCTGAGCAACACCCAGCTGATTGGTTCTCTGAGCAGCACCCAGCTGTTTGGTTCTCTGAGCAACACCCAGCTGATTGGTTCTCTGAGCAACACCCAGCTGATTGGTTCTCTGAGCAACACCCAGCTGATTGGTACTCTGAGCAACACCCAGCTGATTGGTTCTTTGAGTAACACCCAGCTGATTGGTACTCTGAGCAACACCCAGCTGATTGGTACTCTGAGCAACACCCAGCTGATTGGTTCTTTGAGTAACACCCAGCTGACTGGTTCTTTGAGCAACACCCAGTTGATTGGTACTGTGAGCAACACCCAGCTGACTGGTTCTCTGAGTAACACCCAGCTGATTGGTTCTCTGAGCAACACCCAGCTGATTAGTACTCTGAGCAACACCCAGCTGATTGGTTCTCTGAGCAACACCCAGCTGATTAGTACTCTGAGCAACACCCAGCTGATTGGTTCTCTGAGTAACACCCAGCTGATTGGTTCTCTGAACAACACCCAGCTGATTGGTTCTCTGAGCAACACCCAGCTGATTGATACTCTGAGCAACACCCAGCTGACTGGTTCTCTGAGTAACACCCAGCTGATTGGTTCTCTGAGCAACACCCAGCTGATTAGTACTCTGAGCAACACCCAGCTGTTTGGTACTCTGAGCAACACCCAGCTGATTGGTTCTCTGAGCAGCACCCAGCTGTTTGGTTCTCTGAGCAACACCCAGCTGATTGGTTCTCTGAGCAACACCCAGCTGATTGGTTCTCTGAGTAACACCCAGCTGATTGATACACTGAGCAACACCCAGCTGATTGGTTCTTTGAGTAACACCCAGCTGATTGGTACTCTGAGCAACACCCAGCTGATTGGTACTCTGAGCAACACCCAGCTGATTGGTTCTTTGAGTAACACCCAGCTGACTGGTTCTTTGAGCAACATCCAGCTGATTGGTTCTCTGAGCAACACACAACTGATTGGTACTCTGTGCACAACCCTCCACTTACTGCTTAGTACAAATGGCACAGCATTTATTTGCCCGAATTACTCTGACTGAATCTGCCACCACCTGCAGCCAGACGGATAAAGGGAGCAGATTCTTTACAGTTCTGTCTAAGAACCATTCCATTGCCAGCTCCTATCCTGGAACACCATACAGCGAGCCCTGTTGGTCCAACCATCTGCAGAGAGATTAAAGGAGCACTGTTCGTCACCTCCCTCCCAAGGCTGGCTGGCCTGTGGTAACGCCACCATAGACAGTCCCAATCCTGGCTACGAAAGAAATAGGGTTGGGAATGGCTCTAGCAGCTCCTTCCTGTAAAATCCTACAGCTACAGACATGTCAACGTAAGCTCCGAAGACCTCAGCTCTGGGAGAGGAAGGATCTTCGAAGATGGACAACTTAATAGATCGGCCCAGGACAGAGTACTCTGGTCAGCTCCTGTCAGTGTCCTATGCCCCAGTGGGGACGATGAGCTTAAGTAATTAAGCCTGTGGTACTGTTGACCTATAATAGAAATAATTGTAACGTAGATACATAAATCTTAAAAATTCCTCTGTGGGACAGTCCGACTGCATAACGCTTAAATTAACACTGTATAGTGCCAGCTTCAGGAATAGGGTTCAATTCTCAATGCCGTCTGTCAAGAGGTCACATGTTCTGCGTGTTGACTGCGTGGATTTCTTCTGGGTGCTCTAATTTAATCCCACTTTCCAAAGGCAACAGAGTGAGGATTAGTAAATTGTGGGCATGCTATGTTAGTGCCAGTAGCTTGGCAATATTTAAGGGCTCTCCACAGTGCATCCTCAATGGAAATATTGTTTCAATATTTTGATGTACGTATGACAAATAAAGCTAATCTTTAACCGTAAAAAAATGAATGAATTCTGTTCTCGTAATGGAAAGGTCTTGCAATAATGTTGGCTGTGAAAGTCTGGCCAATTGTCTGACATTACTGGCCCAGACTCAAGACTACCGATCTGGGTCTGCCCACGTGTAAATGATTCATGGACATGGATTCCCAGACAAATTACATCCCCCTAGTAACCATTGTTCAGTTCAAAAATTCCGATTCATCTGCCAGTGCTTCCAAAATGTGCTTCAGAAGTAAAACAAGGTAATGAGGGTGAAAATAGTTTCTGCTATAAAATCTGTACAGGTATCATCTGGACTCATAATGAAGCAAGATGACATTAAAATCAAAGTTTCCCAAATAATTAGCTATTAAGTTTAGTGGTACATTTTAATAATTCATTTTGACATAAAATAAATAATTCATTGGCATATCAGTTCTCATTTTTATAGAGGTAAAATTCATAGAATGCCAGCACTTTCCCATCACCTAACAGACTATACTGTATGTACAGAAGCCTTTATAACATGACCAAATATGTTTCACCACTATGTGCACCACAGTAACAAGAAATTCACTGGTTTTGCTTCAAATGGGGACTCTGAAGACAGAACTCAAAATAAAGAAGCTATTAAGATCTCAGAGAAACTGACAGAATCTGAATAAAAAATGTTGTAATTACTTGAAGACTATTTCGAAATTGTCCTAAAATCTGTGGATGTTAGTCAGCATCAAGCAACGTGCCAAGAGTTTATTCCCCGTGAGTTCATTTCCTCCCAGCTCACTTCCTCGGCTACTCTGTGACCACCCCAGATCAGCTGGCTTCATCCCGCACAGGTATCATTGCCAGCATTCGAAACCACATCCGGACACCGTTGCATTAACTGGAGAAGACTTATCAACTTGGGTTATGAAGCTGCAGCTGACAATTCCAGCTGCAATGTTTCCAAGCCTCTGAGGACCCTCTGCCCAAACAAAAAAACCCACACATCAGTTATGTCATATCGTTCTTTCTGCAGAACATGAGACATAACTTGAATTAAGTGATGTTCCACTTTTTAAAATGACGAAATATCAAATCACACAACCACCTAAGGTGGAACATTTTTGCCACTGTCAAGTAAATGCTTTTCATCTTTGATAGACAGAACCTTACACAACCTCAGGATTTACACAAAATACTGGGCAAACACCTGCGAAAGCTTGGTGATTAAAATAAAGTTCGGCGATTCATCAGAGAGTAAATCTAAAGAAGTGCTGATGTCCACCTCTCTATGCCATCTTGTTAATCTTCATCAGTTACCTAGCAGTTGGCCTAGCAAATTACCAAACCCAGTCATAGGATTTCTATTTAATTTTCTAGTTCATTTTAATTACTCACATACACTTAACAGATGAATTGTTGAAATGATTATGACCATAAGACCATAGACCTATAACATATAGGGAAAGAATTAGACCATTCAGCCCATCATGTCTACTGCACCATTCTATCAGGGCTGCTTTATTTTAACTCTCAACCATTGACACCCTTACTAATCCAGAACCTCTCAACTATTGACATACTTATTAATCAAGAATCTCTCAACCACTGACACCTTTACTAATCAAGAACCTCTCAACCATTGACATCTTTACCATCAAAAACCTATCAACCATTGACACCTTTACTAATAAAGAACTTATCAACCTTAGATATCCTTGCTAATTAAGAACCTATCAAACTCCGCTTTAAATATATCCAATGACTTATCCTCCACAGACATCCATGGCAACAAAATCCTCAGTTACACCACTATCTGACTAAAGAAGTTCCTCTTCATCTCTGTTCTCAAGGGACATCCTTGAATTCTGAGGCATTGCCCTCCGGTTCTAGACTCCCCCTCTGTAGGAAACATCTTCTACCTGTCCACTCTGTCTAGCCCTTTCAATATTCAATAGGCTTGAATGAGATCTCTCCTCACTCTTCTAAACTCCAGCGAGTACAGGCCCAGAGTCATCAAACACTAAGAGAGAGTGGAAAACATAGAGTTCCATTCTGTAGCTTTTCAGATAATCACATGATATGTTATTTTTCTTAAGCAAGCTTTGCCAAAGTTATTTTCTGTCTTGTCAGGACCTCCAAACATGAACCTTCAGATGGTTCAGAAGTAACTCACAGGGAAGTATATCCACCAGATTGTTAACGTTCTTGCCATACATGATACAAACTTAAACACTCAAACTGTTCGCTGCTGGTCATCAGCATTGTACTGTCCTCCTTTCATTCAGATGGATGTTAGAAATTCTGGAGCAGAGGACAACATATTTTACACTAAGCTACAGAAGCTGCAGAGAGTAATGGAATCAGCCCAATACATTGCAGCCACTTCCCTCCCCACCGTCAGTAGTACTGTGTCTACATGAGGCAACATCCATCACAAATGTTTCCCAGCAGCTAGCCAGTGACATCTACTTGTAGGTCGCATGCAACAGGAGGTACAGAAACCTGAAGTTCCACACTGCCAGGTTCAAGAGCAGTTATTTCCCTTCAACCATTTGATTCTTGAACCAACTAGTACAATCCTAACCACTACTTCAGAAAAGGAACACCATGGCCACTTTATACTACAACAAACTTTTCTTTTACAAAGTTCAAAGAAAATGTATTATTCAAGTGCAAATATGATATAGGCTATCATATACTACCATGAGATTAATTTTCTTGCAGGCGTTTACAGGACAAAGTTAGTATAATGGAATTCTTGTGAAAAAAACTACACTATGACAAGCAAGCAATGCGGAAACGAAGATGAACTGTACATGTAAAAATAATATTGAACAGATGAGTAGTAAGGAGTCCTTGAACGTGAGTCTGTAGGTTGCAGAATCAGTTGAGAGTAGTGGTGAATGAAGTTATCCAGGTCAGTTTAGAGCCTAATTGTTGTCAGGGTAATAACTGTTCCTGAACCTGTTTGCTTGGGGTGCCATGGTAGCATAGCAGTTAGCACAACGCTATTACCGCTTGGGGTGTTCCAGAGTTCGGAGTTTAATTCCGGCACCGTTCTGTAAGGAGTCTCGGTACATCCTCCCCGTGGAATGTTCAGGTTTTCCCCAGTTGCTCCGGTTTGCTCCCAAAGTCCAAAAGCACACCAAGAGGGTTAATCGCTCATTGTAAATTATCCCGTGATTATGTCAGAGTTGTGGGGTTGTGAGGTTGCTGGGCAGCATGGTTCGAAGCAGTGAAAGGGCCAACTCCGCACATAATATGCCCCAGTAAATCCGATCTCAGTACCCTGTGGACCTAAACTAGGGTTTTTCTCTTTGGAGTCACAGAAGATGAGAGACAACCTGATAGAATTGTTTAAGATTATGACAGATCTGGAGAGGGTGGACAACCAGTAACTTTCTCCCAGCGCAGCAATGACCAATACCATCTGTTTGCAGTCAGTGGAAGGAATTTTGGGGGAGAGACCAGAGATAGGTGTTTTATACAGAGAACAGTAGGTGCCTGGAATATACTGCCTAGGGTGGTGGTAGAGGCTGATATATTAGGGGAATTTAAGAGATTCTCAGATAGAGACATAAATGTAAGAAAAATGGAGGGTTCTGGGCTGTGTAGGAGGAAGGGGGTAGATATGTCATAGAGTAGATTTATATAGATTGCCTCAACAGTATTGACTGAAGCCATACTGTACTGCCCAGAAGACACTGAACCTGCACACTGATGCCAATTAGCCAGCAACTCACAAATTGATATCAGACACACATTTCTTTTACGGCTCCTATGTAAATGTCAACGCCTGTTCCCTGGTTGTCCATTTCTGTGTCAAGTTCCTGTTTCAGAGCCATAGAGAAACAAAAACGGGGCAGGAATGGAGAATGGCAGAGCCCCTCTCCAGGTTCCTACATGAAAAAACTGAGGCATCATCAAATTAATATTTCAGCAGTTACCTGCCTGGACCAATCTCCCACTATCAACAGACAGTTAACATCTCCGAGGATCTGGCCTGCGCCCAACTCATTGATGCAATCATGACAAGGGCATGCCAGCAGCTACACTTCATTAGGAGTTTGAGCAGATTCCGCAAGTCAGAAAATAATCTAGCGAACTTCTATTGAAGTATGGTGGACAGTACAGCCACCTGTATGGCAGCTCCAGTGTGCAGGACACCTCCTCTTTGTGATTTTTATAAATCACTTGGATGAAGAAGTGGAATGGTGGGTTAATAAGTTTTGCTGATGTCACAAAGGTTGGGGGTGTTGTGGATAGTCTGGAGGGTCATCAGAGATTACAGTGGGACATCAATAGGATGCAGAACAGGGCTGAGAAGTGGCAGATGAAATTCAACTCAGGTAAGTGTGAAGTGGTTTATTTTGGTAGGTCAAGTTTGAAGACAGAATATAGTTTTAATGGTAAGACATTTGGCAGTATGGAGGATCTGAGAGATCTTGGGGTCTGCAACCACAGGACACTCAAAGCTGCTGTGCAGGTTGACAGTGTTGTTAAGAAGGCGTATGGTGTGTTTTCATTCATTGACCATGGAATTGAGTTCAAGAGCTGTAAAGTAATGTTAAACTATACAAGACCTTGGTCAGACCCCACTTGGAGTACTGTGTTCAGTTCTGGTCATCTCACTACTGGAAGGATGTGGATACTATAGAAAGAGTGAAGAGGAGATTTACAAGCATGTTGCCTGGATTGGAGAGCATGCCTTAGGAGAATCGGCTGGGTGAACTTGGCCTTTTCTCCTTGGAGCAACGGAGGATGAGAGGCAACCTGATAGAGGTGTATAAGATGATGAGAGGGATTGATTGTCTGGATAGCCAGAAGCTTTTTCCCAGGGCTGAAATGGCTGACATAAGGGGCATAGTTTTAAGGTGCTTGGAATTAAGTACAGAGAGGATGTCAAGGATAAGTTTTACACACAGAGAGTGGTGGATGCATAGAATGCACTGCCAGCGAAGGCGGTAGAGGCAGGAACAACAGGGTTTCTTAAGAGACTCTTAGATGGGTACATGGAGCTTGGAAAAATAGAGGGCTCTACGGTAGGGAAATCCTAGGCAGTTTCTAGAGTACGTTACATGGTCAACACAACATTGTGGGCCAAATGTGTGTGGATTACTATGCTCGATGATTGAAAGAGGCTGTAGAGATTTGTAGACTCAGATACTCTATCATTGGCACAACTCTCTCCACCAGCAAGGACACTTTCAAGAAGTGGTGCCTCAAGAAGCCAGCGTCCATCTTCAAGGGCCTTCAACATCTGCAACATGTCCCCCTCTCATTACTACCAACTGGAAGAAGATGCAGGCAACTAAGACCCGCACTCAACGATTCAGGAACAGCTTCTGCCCCTCTACCATCACACTTCGGAACCGATAAACACTACCTCACAATTCCGCTTTTGCACTTCTGTTTACTTATTCATGAATTTATGTATTTCTACTCTACAGAAACTCTTAAGTCTGAGAAACTTTAACTGGTTCTTTCTTCTGGAGATGAGTGTTCCCATCATTTTATGCTTTTATTTCAGATTTCCAGCATATGGAGTTTCTTGCTTTTCAAAACAAAAGGATATATTCATCGGGTGAGCCAAATGGCCTCTTGCTAACTGCCAATTGCTATGCAATGTACTGCAATGTGCATTGACCTTTCTGTAGCAAGACTTCCCTGTTATATCATTTTGAAGCAAGGAATTGCAAAGCAAACAGATTTTCTGGCTGAGCTCTTCCAGAACAAATGGTGATGAGGGAAAGTGCTCCAGCCCATAAATAAAGGCAGATTTAACTTCAAAGCTGTGTGCTAGAGCTTCCCGTAGGTTACCGGCCATTTTCAAGTATGCTCACTGGCTGCCAGAACACCACAGCAGTGTTGAAATGGAAAGACTTGCTGAAGCATTAATGTTAGCTCGGAATGCAGCTCTCACCCCAGTGCTGGCAGAGGTCATTCCAAGTCATCACACCTGCAATCAATTTTTGTTGACGGATTTTGAGAATAAGATTAAATGCAAAGAAAGCAGAATAAATATGTGAAGCAACAGGCAGAAAATGCTGGAGAAACTCAACAGGTCAGACAGCATTTATGGAAATGAATAAACAGTTGACGTTTTGAGCTAAGGTTTCTTCCTCAGGACAGGAAGGCAAGGGGAAGATGCCGGAATGAAAAGGAGGGTGGAGTGGAAGGAAGACAAGCTAGAAAGTGATAATTGAAGCCAGGTGGGTGGGAAAAGTAAATGGTTGGAGAGGAAGGAATCTGATAGGAGATGAGTGGATCATGGAAGAAAGGGAAGAAGGAGGAGACCCAGGGGGAGGTGATAGGCAGATGGGAAGAGGAAAGAAGCCAGAGAGCAGAAGAGGAAATTGTGGAAGGGAGGGAAAAATTACCGGAAGGAGAATTCAATATTCATGCCATTATATTAGAGGCTACCCAGACGGAACATGAGGTGTTACTTTTCAACCCTGAGAGTAAACTCATCATGGCACAAGAGGAGATCATGTACTGACTTTTCGGGATGGGAATGGGAATAGAAATTAGGATGTTTGGCTCCTGGGAAATGCTGTGTTTAGTGAATGGAGTGGAGTTGCTCGACAATGCTGTTCCACAATTTGCAATGGGTCTCACCAATGAAGAGGAGGACATCATGAACACTTGATACATAGTCTACCCCAACAGATTCGCAGGTGAAATGTTGCCTTACCGAGGGAGTGTTTTGGGACCCTGAATGGAGATGATGGAGGAGGTGAATGGGCAAGAGTAGTACTTGGGGGCTGCTTGCAGGGATGTGCTGGGGGCAGAATAGTGGGGAGGGACAAATGGACAAGGGAATCACAGAGGGAGCGACCCCTGTGGAAAGCGGAGAGTGGGGAGAGGTAAAGATGTGTTTGGTGGTATAACCCCTTTGGAGATGGTGGAAGTTACATAGAATAATGCATTGGATGTGGAGCTTCACAGGGTGGTAGTTAGGACAAGAGGAGCTCTAACCCTGTTGAGGTGGCCACGAAGGCTCTTTATCCCTGTTAAGAAAGATGAGGCGAACGCAGATGTCTGAGAAATGAAGGAGAAGCAGATAAGGGCAGTATCAATCGTGGAGGAAGAAAAACCTCGTTCTTTGATGTCCTGGAAAGGAAAACATCATCCTGGGAACAGATGCAGCAGACGCGAAGAAACTAAGAAAAAGGGGGCAGCACTTATACAGGAGACAGAGTAGGAAGAGGTAAAGATAGCCATGAGAATCGGTAGGTTTATAGAACATGTCAGTAGACAGTTTGTCTCCAGAGATGAAGACAGAGAGATTGAGAAAGGGGAGAGAAGTGTCAGAAATACACCGTGAATTTAACGGTAAAACCATTAAATTACAAGTAAAATGGCTACATAGAACTGCTCATGTCTCAAGCCTACCCCAGTAAAAGGCTACATAGAACAATGCATGCTCCAAGCCTTACCTTGTAAAATGCAGAATTCCCAGCATCTACAGAATTTCTTGTGCTTAGAACAAATATGTGATAAGGTAGAAATGCAGCCACCAATGCATCAACAAAGTAATGAAATATTTCTACACTATATCCATGTTTATAGCTTAGCAAGGCACATGGTTAATTTAAGTTTCTGTATAATTTATGTTAATGTTTATTTTGTGTTAAGTTAATTTATATTAAATTATGTTTATGCAATGTTCGCCATGCTTGTAATCTCCTGTGTTGCTACTGCAAAAAAAGCTAAGTTTCATGGCATTTGCATATTATGCATGTCATTGACAATAAGCCTGACCTTGAGCCTAAGTCCAGAGGTTCATTTGGCTCTTACAGGCCCCCACAGTGAAAGAAATGACTGCGAACAAAATTCTAAGTGCAAGGCATTCCTATTTTTCATTTTATTGGGTTTATTTAAATGCATTTTAACTGTTTCCTAATATCCTTAGGTATTTTGTTTACTGGCAATTTCAAGTATCTTTTAAAAAGTGAATTATATTTTTAGCCAGTAGTAATGAGTGTTATTGAATACCAGACCTCTACAAGTTTTGGCAGTGGTGAATCTGGAACTGTGTTTTAGCCCTCTCTCAAAGCAACTCAAAGGACAAGATGGAGCTTGTCCTTTCCACTATGAAAGGCCCCGTGTTACACAATTCTTCACCCATCAGCTGGCAGCTGGCGTTTTGGGGAAAGTCTGTACCTAGAAGCCTGTTGTGGTCGCAGGAGGTGAGAAGACACAATGACCAGTGGAAATCAGATCAAGTCAAGTCAAATTTATTGCAATTTAACTATATACATGTATGCTGTCAAATGAGATGTTTCTCCGAACCAGGGTGTAAAGCACTGTAGTATACATAGAGCATAATAACTTATGAAAGTAAGGATGAAATCTACAGATGGATTACACATAAATAAACAAAAAAATGCATAAATTAAATATTGTAAGGTACAGAACAGATTAACAGTGACACTTTAAATGTGATGTGGCAAAGAGTTCAGAAAGCTTAATGGGATGAGGGAAGAAGCTGTTTCCCATCCTGACCATTCTCGTTTCCATGCATCGGAGTCTCCTGCCTGATGGCAGAAAGTCAAAGCGGATGCTGGATGGATGGGTGGGATCTTTGATGATGCTAAGGGCCCTGCGTATGCAGCACTTCTGATAGATGTTGCCGATGGATGGCAGGGAGACCCCTATGATCCTCTCAGTCATTCTCACAGTCCCTTGTAGGGACCTCCAGTGCGATGCTCTACTGCTCCCATACCAGGCTGAGATGCAACTTGTTGGATTCCTCTTAATGGTGCTCCTATGAAATGCAGTTAAAAAGAGGAGAGGTAGCCTCACTTTCCTCAATCTCCTTAGGAAGTGGAGACGCTGCTGTGCCTTCTTGTTCAGGAAGGTGATTACAGTATTCACTGTTTGAGGAAACTGCATACATGCACCCTAAGCTTGGTTTTGGTGCCTTTTAATGAGTAAGATTTCCCAGGAACCCACCCGGCAGTGTGCTGTGTGTGCGATTATTTCATGAGTATGCAGTTGCTTGATGTAATAGCTGAGTAACGATTAATGATCGAAGGAGGCCAGTCCAGCTCATTATCTCAGATCATGGGCTGCGTGGCTCCTGCCATGTAACTGACTTCCAGCGGATCTGCAAGATGGAGTGACAGACTGTAATCGATGTTGTCAGAGGGCCAGAGTTTTTCAGCATGACAATAACACTGCAGTTAATGAGCTTTCTCATTCCGTAGCTAGGGAAACATACTTGAGGACCTGTCACACAGATTGCCAGAGTGTGGAAGCGATTGATGTTTGAAACTAGGTCAAGGGTGTGTGTAATGGAGGCAGTCAGAAGCTGTGTGGGTCGGGGAGAGACCCCATTCCCCAGATCTTTATTTAGCTGTGCCCTTTCCATCTCCATTACAGTAGTGATGTGTGCAGAAGCTGATAGTTGCAGCTACATTAAATAAGCAGTCGTGTCTGACTCATTTTATTTAAATTTCTCCAGGGAGCTGGAGCTACTGGTAAAATTTGCAAAGAAGAAAGAAGCATCTCCCTGAAATTGGTTGTTAATAATGAAGAAATCTTCAACCACAGCATGATGTTATAACCAAAACTATTTTATTTATTTACTTATTTATTTGTTTAGACATACAGCACGGAACAGGCCCATCCGGCGCAAGGAACTGAACCACCCAACAATTCACCTAATCCCCGGACAATTAACCTACTAGCCAATATATCCTCGGAATGTGGGAGGAAGCCAGACCAATGGGAGAAAACCCACACACTCACAGGAAGGACATACAAACCTTCTAACAGAGGATGCCAAAGCTGAATTCTGAACTCCGATACTCCAAGCTGTAATAACGTCATGGGAACCGCAATGCAAATGTGACATCCCTACATGCTTGACCATTTTAATTATACAGCTGGCATTCTCACAGATCCCACTCAGCTGCAATCATAGCCCTTTATAAATTATTGAACTAATCATATCAAAATTAATTTGGACAACCTTTGATCTATTCTACTCATTTATCCAACTTCATTTCAAATTGATGACATTTAGAGGTATCTAGTATTTTATGTGAAGAAAAATTATAACATTCAATGTCACATTCTATTTCAATCCTGACACAGGGATTTGTTGGCCAGAAAGAACGACAATGTGAACAGGAATGGAGGCAGGCATTTTGTGAGGCCATCCATGCAGTCCCCATTTTGCGAACTGTTTGAACTGATTTCTTTCTCTGGGATAATTTTATCAGAGCAATGGAATGTGAATACAATGAGTTTTCTGCTAATGACCTGCCAAACTTGAGACCATTCTCAGGCAAGTAGCTATTTATTCTGTTTCCAGAAGGCGCAGGAGGAGACTCAGTGTTTGGGTCATCTGGTTTGACTGGTTTGAACCAGTCAGAGTTGAAAGGAACTAAAGGCAGGAGGCCGACTGCAGAGACCATAGAACAATGCTGGCTGTTACCCTGGACCAGAGCCAATAAGAAGGTGACACAGGTAGGTGAGGTGACCTCAAGCCAATGGGATGGAATGCAACATTTGATATGATACAAAGTGTAAGGAGCTTCGAATGCAAGGGAGCGACAACTTTCCAGAGCTCAACATTCCTGGACGCGGAGCACCCGGCAGACACATGGAGATTAGATCAGGACCAAGCGGGAAAACCAGACTCCTTTCCTGAGTAGTACCTTTTCTGTTCCTTGACTGTTCGTGGAGGATCAGAGAAACTTATCAGGAGTGCGCACAGAAGCTCAGTTGGGCAAATTCACACGCTCTTCAGTTGAGACAATAAAGGTAATTGTCGGTAACTACAGATTCTCTCTGTGCCTCTCTACTCATTATTACTGAGGGCAAGTCTTCGCAACAGATTGGCGTCCCTCTTGGGGCTCAAGTATAAATCTCTTTGTTGAGTCAATGGGAGACTTAAGTCAGACCACGCTGGTGAGGTACAGAGAGATCTCCGGCCAGGTAGTTTGCGGATTCTGAGCCAGGATGAAGAGTTCCGGGAAGTCTGGATTTGACACACGTATAACAGTTTCAGTTAAAGTGTGAAAAGCTAGTTAATGAAAATATTAAACAAGAAACGAAAAAAGAGCCCAAGTAGCTAAGAGCGAAGTGGGAGTAGGGGATTGCAATGGTTTAAAGGCTGCTATGAAAGTGATACAGAAATCAGTATGCGAAAAGAGAAGTAACGCTGGAGATCACACTAAGTGCTTAAAGCAGATTGAAAAGCTACAGATCCAACTTGCTGCACAGAGAAGAATAATATATGCATTTGGATCTGAAAGCCATGAGGAGGATGAATATGGAGATATGGTTTGGAGTGATTTAGCAAGAAGGTGACCAGATAAGGTTATGATGAGAAGCCCCCTTCTGAAGATCCCCAGCCAACAACACCCAAAAAGTGCCTGTGTTACATAGAACATACAATAGTACAGCACATAACAGGCCCTTCGGCCCACAATGTTGTGCTGATCCTCAAACCCTGCCTCACATATAACCCCCCACCTTAAATTCCTCCATATACTTGTCTAGTAGTCTCTTAAACTTCACTAGTGTATCTGCCTCCACCACTGACTCAGGCAGTGCATTCCACGCACCAACCACTCTCTAAGTGAAAAACCTTCCTCTAATATCCCCCTTGAACTTCCCTCCCCTTAACTTAAAGCCATGTCCTCTTGTACTGAGCAGTGGTGCCCTGGGGAAGAGGCGCTAGCTGTCCACTCTGTCTATTCCTCTTAATATCATGTCTCCTCTCATCCTCCTTCTCTCCAAAGAGTAAAGCCCTAGCTCCCTTAATCTCTGATCATAATCCATACTCTCTAAACCAGGCAGCATCCTGGCAAATCTCCTCTGTACCCTTTCCATGTCCTTCCTATACTGAGGCGACCAGAACTGGGCACAGTACTCCAAGTGTGACCTAACTGGAGCTTTATAGAGCTGCATCATTACATTGCGTCTCTTAAACGCTATCCCTCAACTTATGAAAGCTAGCACCCCATAAGCTTTCTTAACTAAGAGTAGTTACCTGTGAGGCAACTTTCAGGGATCTGTGGATATGTACCCCCACATCCCTCTGCTCCTCCACACTACCAAGTATCCTGCCATTTACTTTGTACTCTACCTTGGAGTTTGTCCTTCCAAAATGTACCACCTCACACTTCTCTGGGTTGAACTCCATCTCCTTACTCTCAGCACAATGGCCCTCACCCTGAGTAACTATCAGAAGGAGGAGCCAGGTCAGGTAATCACATCCAAAACATAACATACACTACACCGTTTGGGGTACATCAGGTGAGGAATGTGGTGGAGGCTATCAGGACATATTTGCCTGAGGATGATCCCAGGGAGCTGTTCCAAAAAATTATTTCCCAGAGAGCAATACAGGGTCCAGATGATGCCGAAGAAAGGAGATTGATTATAATGTGCTTGCATCCAAACATGCACTCCACTTTGCAGAATCACAGTGACGTGCTGGGGGAACAAAAGTGGAGTTAAAGAATGTGATACTGACTATGATGGGAAATAACACTGAGAATCTAATAGGTAAGTTACATACACGTTAGCAGAGGAAAGAAGAACACTCCACCGCATTTGGACCCCATTTGCAGATAGTTTTCCAAGGAGTATATGGATTAACGTTAGACAGAGCTCATTTAGAACCAGAACACACAAATAGATAGTTAAGAATATTAGCGTCCCATTGCACCGATAACTCCAGAAAGACATTGGAACTTTTTGGTCCCACTGACCTGACTCATACTGAGACATGGGTACTTTGGAAAATGGATAGATATGGGAGAAAGAAGTGCAGGAATTAGATTTTAACGTCAGCAATGCTTGAGTACTTCAGAGGCAACCGAAGCGTTTTTCCTTTAAGAAAATACGAGAGGTATCGTGTGAGAAAATGCAGGCCAGGATGGAAGCCAGCAGAGAGGCTGCAGAAAAGAAATATACACAGCACTGTAATACACCTTCTCCGATTCGGGGAAACTGTTGTCAGGGGCAAGCATCCACATACAGTGCTCAAATCTGTTTCAGCTGTGGTAATGTGGGTCATTACGCCTGGAACAGTACAGTGAACAGTTCATTTAATCTGAATCCTATCATAGATCAGAGATTGGAGTTACAGGAAGGTCCAAATATGTTAGAATTTTGTTTAATGTAAACTTGTTGAATGTTGTTTAGCTGTGCATGATGAATATCATACAGCATTTCTTCATTTCAAAGTCTTACAGTAACACATTTTCTCAGTTTTGTTGGATTGTAACTGAATATTTTGGTCATGGTTGAACCTTGAAGTTTAAGATGGCACTAGTGAATCTCAGCGACTTCTGGATGGTGTCTAATGAAACAAGGTAAACAACTAAATACTTTGCTAACCAAACTTTTTCTGGTGAACGATCATTGCAAGTAATAGTCTGTGATTTCCCTTTAGACTTAGAGACAATTCGACGTGGTAGGACTGAGGCAAGGTGATGCACCATCAATAGCTCTCGGAGACGGGAGGCAAACGATAGGTTTTTATTAGCAGCAAAAGTGACCACAACATCTCGGAGACTGAGGGAGGAGCAGTGCCTCCAATCGCCTTTATACAGGGGTCTGTGGGAGGAGCCACATGAGCAGTCAGCAGGGGGGCGTGTCCAGACAGGTATATGTAGTTCACCACATTCACCCCTCCTTTGTTTTAAAAGAGAGTCCCCACGGGGCGAAGTTTCTTACAAGTATATTTACAGGTTAAGTCTATCAGGTGGTCAAATCTGTCGCTGCGATCTACGTAGCACTGGTGGTGATTGCACCTGTGACGGTGGTTGTGCTGGCTCCGGCCTGACTTGAGGTGTCAGCCCGTTAGGCGTCAGTGATCCCTCATGCGTGTGAGTGGCGCCCAGTATGGGAGTGTCGTGAGGAGTCTGTGTAGGGCTTGGCGTGCACGGTGTCCCATGGGTACGGGGTTCATAGTCACCGTGGAGTGTTCGGGGTAGGGGTCTGGTGCTCCTGCGGGCGCCAGGTCGCGGACGGAGACTGTGTCCTCCCGCCCATCAGGTAAGACCACGTAGGCATACTGGGGGTTCGCATGAAGTAGGTGAACCCTCTCGACCATCGGGGTGTATTTATTGCTCCTCGCATGTTTCCGGAGCAGCACTGGCCCTGGGGTCGTCAGCCAAGCCAGTAGGGTGGTCCCAGTGGCAGACTTACTGGGAAAAGAAAAGAGTCGTTCATGAGGGCTGGCATTGGTGGACGTGCATAACAGGGAGCGGATGGAGTGGAGCGTCTCGGGGAGGACCTCCTGTCAGCAAGAGACTGGCAATCCCTTTGACCTAAGGGCTAAGAGTGTGACCTTCCACACAGTGGCATTCTCCCTCTCCACCTGTCCATTTCCCCGAGGATTATAGCTCGTGGTCCTACTAGTAGCAATACCCCTATCCAGCAGGTACTGCCGCAGCTCGTCACTCATAAACGAGGACCCTCTGTCACTGTGGATATAGCAGGGGTATCCAAACAGAGTGAAGAGCTGGTGCAGGGCTTTTTTGATGGATGTGGCTGTGGTATCGGGGCAGGGGATGGCAAAGGGGAACCGCGAGTACTTGTCAATTATGTTGAGAAAGTAGACATTGCGGTCGGTGGAGGGAAGGGGCCCCTTAAAGTCGACACTCAGTCGCTCAAAGGGGCGGGTAGCCTTGATAAGTTGTGCCTGTTCAGGATGGTAGAAGTGCGGTTTGCACTCAGCACAGACTTGGCAGTCCCAGGTCATCGTCCTGATGTCCTCAAGGGAGTACGGCAGGTTCCGGGTTTTCACGAAATGGTAAAGTCGAGTGACCCCTGGGTGCCAAACATCTGCATGGAGTGCGTATAGCCGGTTGAGCTGCGCGCTGGCACACATTCCCCGTGATAGGGCATCAGGGGGCTCATGGAGCCTTTGGTACAGGATATCATAGTTGTAGGTGGAGAGTTCTATTCTCCACCGCAAAATTTTATCATTTTTGATTTTGCCCCACTGTTGGTTGCTGAACATGAACGCAACTGAGTGCTGGTCAGTCAGCAAGGTGAACCTTTTGCCGGTGAGATAGTGCCTCCAGTGCCTAATAGCTTCCACTATGGCCTGGGCTTCTTTCTCCACCGCGGAGTGCCGAATTTCAGAGCCTTGAAGGGTACAAGAGAAGGCCTTCCTGCCTGATTGAGGGTAGCAGCCAGTGCAAAGTCAGAGGTGTCACTCTCTACTTGGAAGTGAATGGTCTCGTCCACCACATGCATCGTTGCTTTGGCAATGTCTCCTTTAACGCAGCTGAAGGCCACGCGGGCCTCAGCTGAGAGGGGCAATGCGGTGGACTTGACCGGGGGCGGGCCTTGTCTGCGTAGTGAGGGACCCATTGGGCGTAATAGGAAAAGAAGTCCAGGCACCGTTTGAGGGCTCTGAGGGTGGTGGGAAGAGGGAGTTCAGTCGGGGTCAGGGCCAATGACTCCATTCTCCATGACATACCCAAGGATAGCAAGTCGGGTGGTTTCAAACACACACTTGTCCCTATTATAGGTGAGGTTAGGAGCTTTGGCCGCTTGGAAAAATCGTTGGAGGTTGGTGTCGTGATCCTGCCAGTCGTGACCACAGATGGTGATGTTATCCAGATATGGGAACGTGGCCTTCAGTTGGCACTGGTCCACCATCAGGTCCATTTTCCTCTGGAAGACAGAGACACCATTCGTGACACCGAAGGGGTCATGCAGGAAGTGATAGAGCCGGCCGCCTGCCTCGAAGGCAGTGTAGGGGCGGTCCTCCAGGCGGATGGGGAGCTGATGGTAAGCGGATTTCAGGTCTATGGTCGAGTACACCTGGTACTAAGCTATCTGATTGACCATATCCGCGATGCGGGGTAGGGGGTACGCGTCAAGCTGCGTGAACCTATTGATGGTCTGGCTATAGCCCACGACCATCCTATTTTTCTGCCCGGTCCGAACAACAACCACCTGGGCACTCCAAGGACTTGTGCTTGGCTCAATGATTCCCTCCCTGAGCAACCGCTGCACCTCTGACTGAATGAAGGCCCTGTCCCCCGCGCTGTATCTCCTGCTTTTAGTTGCCACAGGTTTACAGTCGGGGGTCAGGTTGGCGAAAAGCGGTGGGGAAGGGATCTTGAGGGTGGAGAGGCTGCAAGTGGTGTCGGTAGCGCAGCTGTCGGCCTGGTGCTGGATGGGATGTGCGGGTCGGTGTGTGTGTGTGGTCAGTAGTGGGGCATATGACGAAGCCCCACAAAACTGAGGATTTCTGACAATGATTGGTGGGAGGGGCCCGTCATACTCCATTGTCACACTTTTCAGGTGGCTCTGGAAGTCGAGCCCCAATAGCACATGACCAGTAACGCAAAATTCCAATATTCTGTGCCCTGCACCACCAATGTCGCTGCACAACTCCTCTGGATGTCTGTGGAATGTGATCCAGAAGCCCTGGTGATCCTCTGACTTACCGGCCATGTCACGAGTTCACAGCGTTGCACTGTGTCCGGGTGAATAAAACTCTCAGTGCTGCCCGTGTCAAACAGGCAGTTAATCCTGTACCCCTCCACCAGGATGTCCGTCGTTGACCTTGCAAGCTGGTGTGAAGTGCTTTGGTCAAGGGTCACGGAGGCCAGAGTTGCATCGCCGTCTAGGTGCCCCGGTAAGCACCCGTGGGTCGGGGCCAGGGCAAGGTGGCCGCCCCCATGCCTCGCACGAGGCGCTGCTCAACCCCGCTCGTGGTTTGGACTTACAGGCCTTGGCGAAGTGGCCCTTCTTTCCACAGCTGGAGCAGGTAGCTTCTTGGGCCAGGCAGCGTTTTCGGGGGTGCTTTTCAAGTCCACAGAAATAACACTGCATGGACTTGCGATTGGCTGCAGCCGTGGTCGATACGCCAGCGGGTTGCGGGGACTTCACGGACTTGCGACTGGCAGCAGCCGAGGTCGATTCGCCGGCGGGTTGCAGGGACTTCACGGACATACGACTGGCAGCAGCCGAGGTCGATTCACCGGCGGGTTGCGGGGTCTTCAGCATCCATGGGGCCGGCGGGAGATCGCGCGTCTGGACAGCGTCAGCGTTGTGCAGAGCGGCCTCCAGCGTGTTGGCCAGCTCAATTGCCGAAAGTAAGGTAAGATCGGCGTGTTCCAGCAGCTGCTGGTGCACGTACACTGACCTGATCCCCGTAACGAAGGCATCTCGTACTAGCAGCTCCGCATGCTGTTCCGCCGTCAGTCCCCTGCAGTCACAGGCCGTACAAGTGTCTGTAGGGCCCAGAAAAACTCAGCACCCGACCCTCTGGTACGCTGCCGCCATGTCGCTAAGCGATGTCTTGCGTAGACGGTGTTCACCGGCCGCAAGTACTGTCTTTTGAGGGCGTCCAGTGCCCCTTGGTAGGTCGGCAGGTCCCTGATCAGGGAGCAGACCCGCGGACTGACCCTGGAGAGGAGAATTTTGTGCATCGTTTCAGGCTCGGTCACACGAATCTCCTCCAGGTACGATTGGAAGCATGCAAGCCAGAGTTCAAAAGCGATGCTGGCTTCCGAAGTTTGAGGGTCAATAAACAATCTGTCGGTTCATAAAATGCTCTCCATGGTTTAAAATTGCAGCTAATAAAATTGATGCACCATCAATAACTCTCGGAGACGGGAGGCAAACGATAGGTTTTTATTAGCAGCAAAAGTGACCACAACATCCTGGAGACTGAGGGAGGAGCAGTGCCTCCAGTCGCCTTTATACAGGGGTCTGTGGGAGGAGCTACAGGAGAAGTCAGCAGAGGGGCGTGTCCAGACAGGTATACGCATAGTTTACCACACAAGGCGAAGCAGTGGGTCAGTTGCCAAAGGCGATAAGGACCTGATTCAAAGGCCAAATGGAGGTGCAAGCCCTAGAGTGTACCAATTTCACTGAACCCATTGTTTAGACAAAGACTTAAGTGCCCTGCGGAATTGAGGCAGGCATCAGGCCATACCGATTTGACTGAAGTCGATATTTAAACCAAGACATGATCAGGCTGAATCAGAAAGTTCGGGCACAGGCCGAATCGAGTTGATGGAGTCCAGGCCCCAGAGTGTATCAAAGTGACTGAACTTGATGTTTGGACGTCAATTTGAGTGCTGGGCAAGATTGAAAAGGTCAGGGTGTTCGTACCCGAGGTGTGATAAAGGCTGGTTCAGATCGTTGCTCCACGAGGCTTGCTTGGCTCTGTGTGATGAGTTATGCTGAACTGTGGGAGTCTCCTACGGAGTCCAGTTCAGAAGGTTATTTGCTTGCATTTGTTTTTCTTTCTATTTGTACATTGGCTGGCTGTTCTTTTTTTGTATGGGTTCTCCTATCTTTTCTCTCTCTCTGCACATCGGGTGTTTGACTCCTTCTTTTCTTTATATGGGTGCTGTTGGGGTGCTTTGTTTTATACCAGTCTGTTAGCAGAGAAATCACTAATTTGTGCAACGTATACATACTTTGAACTTTGAACTTCGGAACAAGAGATTTTCTGAAATGGTTTACTGGGTGAATGGTTTGGATGTTGCAAATGTTTTGTGAAGTACGGCTACATGTGATTTCACTTAAGGAAGAGAGAGAGAGAAATTGTTTGTATGCGAAAGAGAGTGAAAGAGCAAAACCTGTTCTATGTTTGCTCAGTCGATATTCAAATGAAAGAGGTGATCAAGTGAAATATTTTTTACTCTGAAGTAAATTTGCTCTGTCCTTAAGAATTTGTCTCTTTACAAGATTGTGTAAACGTGTTAATGTATCAGAGACCTCCACCCAGCTGTTTTTTCTCTCTTTGAAAAATGTGTGAAAGCTTTTCATGGTGAGAATTAACTGTTTATTCTCAGTTTTACAGTTACTTGTTAAGGTTCTGAAGGAAGTAAAATACAGGCATGAAATTTTGTTTATTCTTGTTGTGGATTTTCTTTGTGTTTCTTTGTTTGTTCCATGCAATTGATTTTAGAGAGACCCGTTTTCCACACTGGCCATGTGCAATCCAGGTTAATGAGATGAAAATCTGTGCATCTTTATTCCAAACATGAGATGCCCACATTTCAGATGGAAAAGGGAATTTTGAGGAAAATGCTGGTTGGTAGAATTGGGAATTGGGAATCTGAAATTAACATTTTGGAAGATTTGTCTGGGGAGCCACCCTAACTGCAGCTTTTACAAACAAGAATGTTTTCTTTATGCAGAACATAAAGGATGCTGACCAAGAGTTTTGGTATGTTGATTTTGAGGTTAAGATTCCTTGGAAAATAGTTCTGATGCAAACAATGTTTTGTCATGTAAATTACAAATGGAAGTTCAATTAAAATATTGGAGTGGTCGAAACGGCATTTCAGCATTATTTCCCTCACGATCTTAAAGCATAGATTTATCTAGCTGCTGCTGGATATTCAAATTAAAATGTCTTGGTAAGTCAGCCGTGCACAGCCGGGTTCAGATATAGTTGTAAAGGGTATTAAAGTTTCTGATAATCTTCATTGTCCTGGAAAACCGCATGGGTGTAAGATATGATAGCAACTAATCCCAAGGCAGCATTTTTATCAAAATAGTAAGGGGGGAGGTGGAAGGAAATCATAGAACAAAGCCAAGAACAAAGAGACAAAGGAAGGAAAAATGATTTAAAGTTTTCATGTAGATAGTTCCTCAACAGTACAGGATGGTGAGAGGAGATCCAATTGTGGCGTGGCATGTGTGTGAGAGTTTAAAAGAATACAATCATAAAGGTGAAAACTCACACCAGAGGAAAGAATAGTCAGTTTTTAGGCCCAGTAACTGAGCAGCTCCCAGGTGATAATGGCAATGCTAAGATGACAGATCGGTGTGAGCACACCTGTGTGAACATGAGTGGGCCAGTGATTCCCTCAAGAAATGTACAAATATTTACAACCAAGTTTGTTCCAAAGGATGCTTTGATAATTAACTGTATGTTGGAGGATATTGTATGGGGGTGGAGTGTAAAGGTTGACAATGTGAGTAAAGATCGTGAGAATACTTAGATGTCAGTACATAACCCACCAACACATGCTATCATTATGAATGATACCTGGAAAGGGATAGATTTATCGAGATCTCATCAAGAGGGAGACCACTGGCCTTGCCCAGAAGAAATGACAAGGCAGAAACCTACAAATTGTGGTTTTGGTACATACGACAATTGTTTGTTGTCTATTTTGCCTGTGAATAATCCATTTTTCGTACAATATGCATTGGTGGGACAAACCTATTTGTATAGGAACAGCAGCCACAAGTTCTACCAAGGGATGGGAACAAAGCACATTGGAAAGTCACAATATCATCACTGGAGTGTGACTTTAGATCTGGCTGTTGGAGGATGAACATTGTCTCATCCAGCAGTAAAGACGGTAATGAAGGAGACTCTCACAACCCAGCAAACTAATAGGGAATGATATTTATGGAATTACGTTGTTACAGATTCCTCACTTGACTGCAGATGGGACACAAGGAGGAAGCAAGAGAAATAATCCATCAATGGGCAAAACTCACCAATGTAATTAAATCACATGCTCGTTACACAGATGAAATATTGAGTAACCCAGATTTTTGGAGTAAGTTTGGGAATTGGGGATCATATATTCAATTGCATTCATGGTGCTGTTGTAATACTAATTTTAGGTACCCTACAATTGTATTGCTTAATGTGTATCCTTAGCAAGGAAGGCTGAAATAATGGAAAAAGTAGAGGATTGTAGCGGTGTGCTACACACAGCGCTGAAATAACGACACGTAGTCAGTGAGCTGCAGTTGCAAAAGAGGTTTATTCAAACTTCGCAGCCTCGCTTTGAAACCATCCGGGCGGGAATACTGTAGGGGGCGCGTATTCACAGTCCCGTCCCACGCACGGGCTTTTCCCCTTGCCTGTGAGCAGGTTTGTGCCCTCTTTGGGACCGGCCTCAATGCCGGTGCGCGCCACTTTGTGAGCCGGATCAAGTGCGCTGGGAAGTGGGTCGCCACATAACCCCTCCCCCCCAAAACCGGCGATACACCCCCCAATGTCCTCAGTCTGGCCCTGACTCTGTCTGGGAGGTCTGCCTCTGCGCTGCGGTGCCTGAACCTCGACCGGCTGCGCCAAGTCCACATGGGCCAGTTTGAGTCGGTCCACCGTGAAAACCTCCTCTTTCCCCCCAAAGTCCAGCACAAAAGTGGACCCATTGTTTCTGATCACCGTGAGCGGCCCCTCGTAGGGCCATTGTAGCGGTGTCCGGTGTCTGCCCCGTTGTACAAAAACAAACTTACAGTTTTGCAGGTCTATGGGTACGCAGGTCGGGCTCTGTCCATGCTGTGAAGTGGGTATGGGGACCGGGTTGCCGAGCCTCTCGCGTAGTCTACCCAGGACTGCTGCAGGTTCTTCCTCTTGCCCCCTTGGGGCTGGTATGAACTCTCCTGGGACAGCCAGGGGTGCGCCGTACACCAACTTGGTCAATGAGGTGTGCAGATCATCTTTGGGTGCCATGCGGGTTCCGAGCTGGACCCAGGGAAGCTCGTCCACCCAGTTAGGTCCTCTCAGGCGGGCCATGAGAGCCGACTTCAGGTGACGGTGGAAACGCTCCACCAGGCCGTTCGACTGTGGGTGGTAGGCAGATTGCTGGGGGATTGCTGGTAGATTGCTGGAGGTGAACTGGGCGCCTCTGTCGGAGGTAATGTGGGCCGGTACACCAAAGCGAGATACCCAGGTTGCGATCAGTGCTCAGGCACAAGATTCGCAGGTGGTGTCGGTGAGCGGGACCGCCTCTGGCCATCTTGTGAACCGATCCACGATAGTCAGGAGGTGCCGCGCTCCCCGCGACACTGGCAGGGGGCCCACGATATCCACATGAATGTGGTCGAAACGCCGGTGGGTGGGGTGGAACTGCTGCAAAAGGGCTTTGGTGTGCCGCTGCACCTTGGCCATCTGGCAGTGCATGTACGTTTTGGCCCACTCACTAACCTGCTTGCAGAGTCCGTGCCAAATGAACCTGTTGGCTACCATCCGGACGGTTGTCCTGATGGAGGGGTGAGCTAAGTTGTGAATGGAGATGAAAACGTGCTGCCGCCAGGCTGCCGGAACGACAGGGCGAGGTTGGCCGGTGGTGACGTCACAGAGTAGGGTCCTCTCACCTGGGCCTACGGGGAGGTCCTGGAGCTGCAAACCGGAGACTGCGGTTCTGTAACTAGGGATCTCCTCGTCTGCCTGCTGTGCCTCCACCAGCGCCTCATAGTCTACCCCCTGGGACAGGGCTTGGATGTTAGGGCGGGAGAGAGCATCCGCCACGACATTGTTCTTTCGTGAGACATGCCAGACATCCGTCGTGTATTTGGAGATGTAGGACAGATGTCGCTGCTGACGAGACGACTTCGGGTC
This sequence comes from Hypanus sabinus, assembly GCF_030144855.1. Classification (NCBI taxonomy): domain Eukaryota; kingdom Metazoa; phylum Chordata; class Chondrichthyes; order Myliobatiformes; family Dasyatidae; genus Hypanus; species Hypanus sabinus. Next base: position 59,587,009 of record NC_082723.1, on the reverse strand, counting down.
AGATGCTTTCGTGAAAGCAAAGGTAAGCAGATTGTGGTCCGTGAACACGGTGAAGGGCCTACCTTCCAAGAAGTACCTGAAATGCCAGATTGCCAAGTATAGCGCCAACAGTTCCCTGTCAAAAGCATTGTATTTGAGCTCGGGTGGCCGCAGGTGTTTGCTGAAAAATGCCAGGGGTTGCCAGCGACCTGCGATGAGTTGCTCCAGCACCCCACCAACTGCCGTGTTAGATGCGTCCACTGTGAGGGCAGTAGGGACGTCCATTCTGGGGTGCACCAGCATCGCGGCGTTTGCCAAGGCTTCTTTGGTTTTAATGAAAGCGGCGGCGGAATCCTCATCCCAGGTAACGTCCTTGCCCTTACCCGACATCAGGGCGAACAGGAGGCGCATGATTCGGGCCACTGAAGGGAGGAAGCGATGGTAGAAATTCACCATACCCACGAATTCCTGAAGGCCTTTGATTGTGTTGGGTTGAGGAAAATGGCGGACCGCGTCTAACTTGGCGGACAGAGGGGTTGCCCCTTCTTTAGTAATCCTGTGGCCCAGGAAGTTGGGCCTGAACTGGCATTTGGCTGGGTTGATTGTTAAGCCGTATTCACTCAGTCGGGCGCAGAGTTGACGGAGGTGGGACAGATGCTCCTGACGACTACTGTTGGCTATGAGGATGTTGTCCAAATAGATAAAAGCGAAGTCCAGGTCGCGTCCCAACGCGTCCATTAACTGCTGAAACATCTGTGCGGCATTCTTCAGGCCGAACGGCATGCGGAGGAACTCGAAGAGGCCGAACAGGTTGATGAGTGCCGTTTTGGGGACGTCGTCTGGATGCATCGGGATTTGATGGTATCCCCGGACGAGGTCTACCTTGAAGAAGATCCGTGCACCGTGCAGGTTTGCTGCAAAGTCCTGAATGTGCGGCACAGGGTAGCGTCCGGTGTTGTAGCTTCGTTCAGCCTGCAGTAGTCGCCGCACGGTCTCCAACCCTGTTGCTTTGGGCACCATGTGCAGGGGGAGGCCCATGAGCTGTCGGACCGCCGGATGATCCCCAATTCCTCCATCCTCTTGAACTCCTCCTTCGCCAGTCGGAGCTTGTCTGGGGGAAGCCTTCGAGCACGGGCGTGGAGGGGTGGTCCCTGTGTCAGGATGTAGTGCTGTATGCCGTGTCTGGGCATGGCCACCATGAACTGCGGCGTCAGAACCGATGGGAAATCCGCCAGGACTCTGGTGAAGTCATTGTCGGACAGTATGATGGAGTCTAGGTGTGGGGCCGGCAACTGGGCTTCACCCAGGGAGAACGTTTGAAAGGTCTCGGCGTGAACCAGTCTCTTCCCTTGCAGGCCGACCAGTAAGCTGTGAGCTTGCAAAAAATCCGTGCCCAGGAGCAGTTGGGCTACGGCGGCCAGTGTGAAGTCCCATGTGAACCGGCTGGAGCCGAACTGTAGCTGAACCGTACGGGTGCCGTAGGTCCTTACTGTGCTGCCGTTCGCGGCCCTCAGGGTTGGACCCGGTGCCCTGTTGCGGGTGTCGTAACTTGTCGGAGGTAAGACGCTGATCTCGGCTCCGGTGTCGACCAAAAAACAGCGCCCTGACTGCTTGTCCCAGACATACAGGAGGCTATCCCGATGGCCAGCCGCCTTAGCCATCAGCTGCCTCTGGGGTTAGTGGGCTCTGCGGCCGGGCCTGGTCTGGTCTGCTGCTGGGAGTGTGGCCTGGTGATCTGTGCGACGGACACCCCACTCTCTTTCTTGGCTTTCCACAGCAAGTCCGCCTGGGCTGCCACCTTCCGGGGGTCACTGAAATCCACGTTGGACAGCAGCAGGTGGATGTCCTCGGGCAGCTTCTCCAGGAATGCCTGCTCAAACATGAGGCAGGGCTTGTGTCCTCCGGACAGAGACAACATCTCATTCATTAAAGCCGATGGCGGTCTGTCTCTCAAACCATCCAGGTGCAGTAAGTGGGCAGCTCGCTCGCGCCGTGAGAGTCCGAAAGTCCTTATGAGCAGGGCTTTGAATTCTGTGTATTTGCCATCCTCCAGGGGTGACTGTATGAACTCCTCAACCTGGGCGGCTGTCTCCTGGTCGAGGGAGCTCACCACGTAGTAGTAACGTGTGGCATCTGAGGTTATCTGCCAAATGTGGAATTGGGCTTCTGCTTGCTGGAACCATAGGTGAGGTCGCAGCATCCAGAAGCTTGGCAGTTTCAATGAAACTGCATGAACAGATGTAGCGTCATTCATCTTCGGTCCAAATATCGTTTGGGCCGTCAGGGTCACCAATTGTAGCCGTGTGCTACACACAGCGCTGAAATAACGACATGTAGTCGGTGAGCTGCAGTTGCAAAAGAGATTTATTCAAACTTTGCGGCCTCGCTTTAAAGCCTTCCTGTTCCCGCCCACCCCGGGCGGGAATACTGTAGGGGGCGCATATACACAGTCTCGTCCTGCGCAAGGGCTTTTCCCGTTGCTGGTGAAGCAGGCTTGGCGCCTTCTTTGGGACCGGCCTCAATGCCGGCGCACGCCGCTTTGTGAGCCGGTTCGAGTGCGCTGGGAAGTGGGTCGCCACAGGATGATGCTTTTATAAACTAGCAGAGATGATTGTCAGTATAAAGTGTGAATTTGGTAAGTAAATGTTAGTATTATTTATATAAAGTAAGTGTTAGACATGTAATAGGTGTCCATGGCATTTATATGAGGAATCAAGAGAATGAGAGGAGGATAATGCTCCTAAGAATCAAGAGGAGGAAGATGTTCACCAAAAAGAATGACAATGTGAATAGGAATGGACACTGCCATTCGTGCAACTATCTACGCAGCCCCTATTTTGCAAACTCTTTGAACTCATTTCTTGCTCTGGAATAATTTAATCAGAACAATGGACTATCTGTGCAGGAGGGTTTCTGCTAATGACCTGTTAAACTCAAGACAACTCTCAGACAAGTAGCTATTTATTCTGTAAAATGGCCGGTTTGCGAAATTTGCAGGAGGAGGCTCAGGCTACGTCCACACTGGACCGGATAATTTTGAAAACACCAGTTTCACGTAAAAACGATAGGCGTCCACACCAGGCGTTTTTGAAAATAGCTCCGTCCACATTAAAACAGGTATTTGGACAAATCTCCTCCTACTGGGCATGCGCAGGACACATCTACAGAAAACAAGCGACATGTTTGGGGTTGAATCTCGCTGTGAATGTACACGATTGTGCAGTTACAGACTAGAAAAACTTAAAAGGAAATTGCCAAATGATGGACAGCTGTTGGCTCTCACGCAGGAGGACTGAAAACTAAAAAAAACAAATACTGGAGCGTATGGGGGCAACCGACAGGGAGTTCACGGACAGTATGACCCAGCTGATGACAAACATTGAAAAACTGACTAACTCTGTTGCATTAATAAAGCACCTTGTTAAATGTATAAAACATGTATGCATCAGTGTTATCTAGTATTTCCATACAATGTTACATTAGGCTGTTACATATCTATTGTCAGAGAAGTACTTGAATAAGTAGGTAAACCACCCTCATGCGAGCAAGGACAGAAAACAGGGCAAAGTGAGCATACTTATTTATTCAGTAAGTTATGGGTCAAAGTATTTGGTGAGTACATTTCTAACTATTCTGGCTTCAGTCTCGTTGCCGTCTGTTCTGAAATTGTTAGGTTGTGTGGGGGTTGCATTCAAGAAAACTATGGAATGCCACCATCTGTTCCGGCACGTCATGACAGCGTTTTTAAAACTATCTGGTTACCCCGTCCACACTACTCTGCCCAATTTGGCATTTTCAAGTTTACACACTCTGGAAGGCGTTTTGGAAAAGCTCCATTTTCGAGGGAGGAAAACGCCGTTTCAGTGTGGACAGAGGGTCAAAACAAAGAGAAAAAGCTTCGGTTATGGATTTATCCGGTGTAGCCTCAGTGTCTGGGTTACCAGGTTTGACTGGTTTGAACCAGTCAGAGTTGAAAGGAACAAAAGGCAGGAGGCTAAGTGCAGAAACAATTGTAACCCTGGACCAGAGCCAATAAGTAAGTGACCCAGGTAGGTGAGGTGACCTCGAGCCAATGGGATGAAAAAGCAACATTTGAACTGATATAAAGTGATATAAAAGTCAGGAGGTCTACATCCTTGGATATGGAGCACCAGGCAGACTTGTGGAGATTAGGTTGGAACCTCAAAAAACACCAGGTCATCGTAGACTCCTTTCCCGGGTAATACCGTTTCTATTCTTTGACTGTTCATGGAGGGTCAAGGAAACTTAGAAGGTGTGCACATAGGTATTAGGTTGTGCAAATTCACATGCTCTTCATTTGAGACAATAAAGGTGCTTGTCTGTAAATTCCGATTCTAATTGTGCCTCTTTGATCATTACTACTAAGGGTTGTAACAGATTGGCATCCCTTTTGGGGGGGTTCGAGGATAAACCTCTTTGTTGAGCCTGTGGAAGACTTCAGTCAGACCACGTTGATGAGGTACAAAGAGATCTGGGTCTGGGTAGTTAGTGGTTACCTACCCAGGATAAAAAAAAATCAGGGAAGTCTGCAAGTCTGGAGGATATGGATAGTTAATATTTGAGGGATCACCGCCACAAATAGAAATAGCCACAATTTGGGGAGAATGCTGGTCACACCGGTGGCGGTGAAGGGGAAACCACTGGCGAAGCTCTTCGGAAGATTGCTCAGGGGAAACTGTCAGACAGGAATGTAAATGATTACAGGAGCCAATGGCAAGCACCTCTCTAATTGGGAATTGTTTGGAAATCTAGGCAGAAAGCTAAAGCAGAGCAAGAAAGCCCAGAAGAGGAAAACTTAGAATATTGGCAGAAAGGTCAAATAGAGCATGAGAGATCAGAGGAGGAACACACTGAAAGTTATAGCAGAGTGAAACAGTAGAAACGGAAAGTATAGAATATCGGGGAAATCGTAGATGAGCGAGACAAAGTAGAAATGGAAGATATGGAATTTTAGCGAGGAGCTAAAGCAGAGCGGGAGAGATTAGAAGGGGAAAACAAAAGGCCCCAAAAGGAGGTAGAAAACGTTAAAGAGAAGCTTACTGATTTGCTGGGGCAGGGGAGTCTGGATCTGACACGTGTGTACCAGTTTCAGTTAAAACGAGAAAAGCTGGTTAAAGAAAAGATTAAACAAGAAAAAGCAGCCCAAGAAGGTAAGAATGAAGTGTGTGTGGGGGGGGGGGGGGTGGGGGGGGAGGGAGAGAGTTAAAAAACAATGCAGTGGTTTATTTAAAGACTGTTGTAAATGTGCTACAGGAATCAGTTCATGAAAACGAAAGTAACACTGGAGATCAGACACAAAAGCTACAGAGCCAGTTTGCTGCACAGGGAGGAATAATATGTGCTTTTAGATCTGAAGGCTGTGAGTAGGAAGAATGTGGATTGGAGTGATCTAGCAGATAAGATGAGCAGATATGGTTATGACGAGGAGCGTCCTTTTTTCAGCCAACAAACACCCAAAAATAGCCTGTTTAATCCCAGTGACCCTACACATACTGAGGCATGGGAATTTTGGAAAATAATTTGGGAGGAGTACGAGAGAAGGAAGTGCAGGTGTTAGTCCCTGGAGAGCAGTGCAGGGTTTAGATGATGCTGAGAAGGGAGATTGATTATAATGTGCTTGCATCCGAACATACACTCTGCAGAATCACAGTGTCGAGCTGGGGGAACAAACGAGGCGTTAAAGAGTGTGATACTGACTGTCATGGGAAATAACGCTGAGAATCTAATAGACATGCTGTCAGAGGAAAGGAGAACACTGCTCTGCATTCGCACCTCGTTTGTGAATGGTATTCAAGATATGTATGGATTAACATAAGATCGAGATCATTAAGAACTGGAATCTACAAATAGATAGTTAAGAATACTAGGGTCCCATATCACCTATAACCAGAAAGACGTTGGAACTGTTTGGTCCCAGTGACCTGACTCATACTGAGACATGGGTACTTTGGAAAATGGGTAGATATGGGAGAAAGAAGTGCAGGAATTAGATTTTAACGTCAACAATGCTTAAGTAATTCAGAGGCAACCAAAGTGTTTTTCCTTTAAGAAAATACAAAAGGTATCGTATGGGGAAATGCAGGCCAGGATGGAAGCCAGCAGAGAGGCTGCAGAAGAGAAATATACACAGCATTGTAATACACCTTCCCCGATTCGGGGAAACTGTTGTCAGGGGCAAGCATCCACATACAGTGCTCAAATCTGTTTCAGCTGTGGTAATGTGGGTCATTACGCCTGGAACTGAACAGTGAACAGTTCATTTAATCTGAATCCTATCATAGATCAGAGATTGGAGTTACAGGAAGGTCCAAATATGTTAGAATTTTGTTTAATGTGGGAACATCATGCTGTAAACTTGTTGAATGTTGTTTAGCTGTGCAAGATGAATATTTCTACAGCATTTCTCTGTTTCAATGCCTTGGAGTAACACGTTTTCTCAAGTTTGTCGGATTGTAACTGAATATTTTGGTAAAGGTTTAACCCTTAGATTTAAGGTGGCACTGGTGAATCTCAGCAATTGCTGGAAGATCTCTAATAAAACAAGGAAAACAACTAAATACTTTATTAATCACACTTTTTTCTGGCAAATGATCATTCCAAGTAATTGTCTGTAACTTCCCTTTGGAAGTAGAGGCAATTCAATGTTACAAAACTGAAGAAAGGCAAGGCGGTGGACACATAGCTGAGAACGAGGAGGGCATTATTTAAGCATTGTATCAAAGGCCAAATTAAGGTCCAGGACCCAGTGTGTACCAATTTGACTGAACCCAATGTTTGGACAGAGATCTTTGTGCCGTGCTGAATTGAGGCAGCAAAGTCAGGCACCAAGAGCGTACTAATTCAACTGAAATTGATACTTGGGCAGAGATTTAATTGCAGAGATGAATTGGAAAGTTCAGGCACAGTCTGAATTGAGGGGCTGGGCTCCAGGCCCCAGAGCATATCAAAGTGGGTTTTAGCTGTTTCAGAAAGGACAGGGAGGGAGGCAAAAGAGATGGGGGTGTGGCACTGTTGATCACGGCTGCAGTAAAGGTGGATGCCATGGAGGTATTGTCTACGGAGTCTCTGTGGGTGGAGGTTAGGAACAGGAAGGGGACAATAACTTTACTGGGTGATTTTTAAGGGCCGCCCAATAGTAACAGGGATATCAAGGAGCAGATAAGGAAAGAGATCCTGGAAAGGTGTAATAATAACAGAGTTGTCGTGATGGAAGATTTTAATTTCCCAAATATCGATTGGCATCTCCTTAGAGCAAGGGGTTTAGATGGGGTGGAGTTTGTTAGGTGTGTTCAGGAAGGTTTCTTGTCACAGTATGTAGATAAGCCGACAAGAGGAGAGGCTATACCTGATTTGCTATTGGGAAATGAACCCGATCAGGTGTCAGATCTTCCAGTGGGAGAGCATTTTGGAGATAGTGATCATAATTTTATCTCCTTTACAATAGCATTGGAGAGAGATAGGAACAGACAAGTTAGAAAAGTGTTTAATTGGAGTAAGGGGAATTATGAGGCTATCAGGCAGGAAATTGGAGGCTTAAATTGGAAACACATTCTCAGGGAAATGTATGTAAGAAATGTGGCAAATATTCAGGGGATATTTGTGTAGCATTCTGTATAGGTACGTTCCAATGAGACAGGGAAGTTATGGCAGGGTACAGGAACTGTGGTGTACAAAGGCTGTAATAAATCTAGTCAAGAAGAAAAGAAAAGCTTACAAAAGGTTCAGAAAGTTAGGTAATGTTAGAGATCTAGAAGATTATAAGGCTACTAGGAAGGAATTTAGGAAGGAAATTATGAGAGCCAGAAGGGGCCATGAGAACGCCTTGGCAGGCAGAATTAAGGAAAATCCCAAGGCATTCTACAAGTATGTGAAGAGCAAGAGAGTAAAATGTAAACAAATAGGGCTTATCAAGTGTGACAGTGGGAAAGTGCGATTGGAACTGAAGGAAATAGCAGAGGTACTTAATGAATGCTTTACTTCTGTATTCACTATGGAATACTTAGTCATTACTACAATCTTAGTGATTGTAGTAATGACTTGCAGCAGACTGAAAAGCTTGAGCATGTAGATATTAATAAAGAGGGTGTGCTGGAGCTTTTGGAAAGCATCAAGTTGGATAAGTTGCTGGGACCGGAAGAAATGTACCCCAGGCTACTGTGGGAGGCAAGGGAGGAGATTGCTGAGCCTCTGGCGATGATCTTTGCAACATTAATGGGGACGGGAGAGGTACTGGAGGATTGCAGGGTTGCAGATGTTATTCCTTTATTCAAGAAAGGGAGTAGATAAATTTGGATTTAATCTATTTATTTTTTGTGGTGTAATATATAATTGATGTAAAAATTATATTGTCCTAATCTAAATTGGACATTTATTGTATCTGTCATACTATCAAGACATAGTCTTGACCAATTTGTTTCATCAATTTTAATATTCAAATCAGTTTCCCATTTTTGTCTTGACTTATGGATTCCTGGTTTAATTGTCTGTTTTTGAATCAAATTATATGTACAAGACGTAAATTTTTTAATTTTTCTTTTTTGAATTAAAGTCTCTATTTCATTAGGTTTTGGCATTAACATTGTATGACCCAGTTTGTCTCTTAAATAGCTCTTTAATTGAAAATAACAGAAAAGGGTGTTATTTGATATTTTATATTTATTCTTTAATTGATCAAATGACATCAATATAATTTTTACATCAATTATATATTACACCACAAAAAATAAATAGATTAAATCCAAATTTATCTGATCGATGTTTTCGATGTAATCAAGATATTGGTACTTTTTTACATTCTACTTGGTCCTGTGCCAAAATTCAACCTTGTTGGATAAATTTAAGAGTTTTATTGGAACAAATTATCGGAATACAACTTCCACATAACCCAATATTATTTTTATTAGGTGATATTGAAGAGATAAAACCAAAACTCAATTTGAACAAATATCAGAAAGAATTTATAAAAATTGCTTTGGCAGTAGCCAGAAAGACTTTTGCAGTTACTTGGAATTCAGATTCATACTTAACTATGGACCGTTGGAATAATGAAATTATTAGCTGCATTCCACTTGAAAAAATTACTTATAATTTAAGAAATAAATACAACATATTTCTGAAAATTTGGCGCCCTTACTTACAAAAGATAGGATTAAATATATAGGTGCTCTGAAGATAAAGTTATTAGTCACCTGATAAAAAATAAATATATATATTAAAATTATTTTGAATTCCATGGAGCATGTGGGGATCTTCCGATATCCAGGCACTCTTTCTTTCTTTCTTTTTTTTTCTCTTTTTAGATAGGGATGTTAAAGGGGGGAGGGTTAAGGGGAGGGGGAGTGCTGGTGTATATATATATCACTATTCTACTATTCTATTTCATGTAATTATCTTAAAAAATCAAATAATAAGTTTATTAAAAAAAAGAAAGGGAGTAGAGATAGCCCAGGAAATTATAGACCAGTGAGTCTTACATCACTGATTGGTAAGTTGATGGAGAAGATCCTGAGAGGCAGGTGTTATGTACATTTGGAGAGGTATAATATGATTAGGAGTAGTCAGAATGGCTTTGTCAAAGGCAGGTCATGCCTTAAGAGCCAAATTGAATTTTTTTAAGGATGTGATTGATTGATTGATTAATTGATGATTGATGACACATTGATGAAGGAAGATCAGTAGATGTGGTGTATATGGATTTTAGCAAGGCATTTGATAAGGTACTCCATGCAAGGATTATTGAGAAAGCAAGGAGGCATGAGATACAAGGGGACATTGCTTTGAGGATCCAGAACTGGCTTGCCCACAGAAGGGAAAGAGTGGTTATAGACGAGTCATATTCTGTATGGGGGTTGGTGACCAGTGGGGTGCCTCAGGATCTGTTCTGGGACCCTTACTCTTCGTGATTTTTATAAATGACCTGGATGAGGAAGCGAAGGGGTGGGTTAGTAAATTTGCTGATGACACAAAGGTTGGAGGTTGTGGATAGTGTGGAGGGCTGTCAGAGGCTACAGCAGGGACCTTGATAGGATGCAAAACTGGGCTGAGAAGTGGCAGATGGAGTTCAACCCAGAGAAGTGTGAGGTGGTTCATTTTGGTAGGTCAAATATGATGGCAGAATATAGTATTAATGGTAAGACTCTTGGCAGTGTGGACGATCAGAGTGAACTTGGGGTCTGAGTCCATTGGACAGTCAAAGCACTACGCAGGTTCACTCTGTGGTCAGGAAGGCATGCGGTGTATTGGCCTTCATCAATCATGGAATTGAATTTAGGAGCTGAGAGATAATGTTCCAGCTATATAGGACCCTGGTCAGGTCCCACTTGGAGTACTGTGCTTAGTTCTGGTCACCTCACTACAGGAAGGAAGTAGAAGCCATAGAATGGGTGCAGAGGAAATTTAGGAGGATGTTGCCTGGATTGGGGAGCATTGCTTATGAGAATAGGTTGAGTGAACTCGGCCTTTTCTCCTTGGAGCGAAGGAGGATGAGAGGTGACCTGTAGAGGTGTACAAGATGATGAGAGGCATTGATCATGTGGATAGTCAGAGGCTTTTTCCCAGGGCTGAAATAGTTGCCACAACGGGACACAGGTTTAAGGTACTGGGGAGTAGGTACAGAAGAGATGTCAGGGGTAAGTTTTTTACTCAGAAAGTGGTGAGTGCATGGAATGGGCTGCCAGCAATGGTGGTGGAGGCGGATATAATAGGGTCTTTTAAGAGACTTTTAGATAGGTATATGGAGCTTAGAAAAATAGAGGGTTACAGGTAAGCCTAGTAATTTCTAAGGTAGGGACATGTTCGGCACAACTTTATGGGCCGAAGGGCCTGTATTGTGCTGTAGGCTTTCTATATTTCAATGTTTCTATGACTGAACCTGATGTTTGGACATTGAATTGGATGCCGGGCAAGATCGTAAGGGTCACGGTGTCTGTGTCCGAGGCGTGAGAAAGGCCGGTTCAGATTGCTGCTCACGAGGTTTGCTCGGCTCTGTGTGCTGAGTTGTGCTGAACTGTGGGAGACTCCTTCGGAGTCCAGTTCAGAAAGTTATTTGCTTGCTTTTTTTTTCTCCCTGCATATTTGGTGCTCTTTTTAAAAATGGGTTCTTTTATTTTTTTATGAGTTCTTTTTTAATGGACATGATTTTTTTTTCTTGCTGCACGTTGGGTGTTTGACGGTGTTTGTTTTTATGGGTTCATCCAGGTCACTTCATGGCAGTCTGTTAGCAGGTGAGTCTCAGAGCGGTAATGCATACATCCTTTGAATTGTGAACTTGAGAGCAAAAGATATTCTGAAGTGGTTTAATTTGTGAATGGTTTGATGTTTCAAATGTTTTGTGAGTGAAATATGGCCACATGATTTCACTTGCAGGAGACAGAGAGAGAGAGAACACAGCCTGTCCTGTTTACTGAATTGATATTGAGAGGAAGTTTGAATTAAGTTTGAAAATGGTGTTCACGTGAAATATTTAGACTGAAGTAAATTCACTCATATCTTTTAAGAGGCTGTGTCTTTAACAGATTTTATCAATGTGTTAATGTATCAGGACCCCCCCACCCAGCAGTTATTTTTCTCTTCCTCAGTTATTTTCATGTTGAGAATTAACTGTTTATTCTAAGTTTTGCAGTTACTTGTGAAGTTCTGAAAGGGAATAATATAGGCATGGATTTTGGTTTTGTTTTGTTTGTGCATTTGGTTTGTTTCATGTTTAGAGAGACCCAGATTCCACACTGGCCATGTGCAATCTAAGTTAAAGAGATAGAAATCTGTACATCTTTATTTCGATTATGAGATGCCCACATTTCAGAAGGAAATAAGAATTTAGGGAAACTGATTATTGGTAGGCAGTTAAATTGGGAATTTGAAATGAACAATTTGGATGGAGAACCACCCTAAATGTTGATTTTACTAACAAGACTGTTCTCCTTATACAGAACATAAAATATTTTGCTAAAGACTTCTAACATGTTGATTTTGATTTGAGATTCCTTAGAAAATAGTTTTCATGCCATCAGAGTTTTGACATGTAAATTACAAATGGAAGTTCAATTTAAATTTTGGACTGGATGAAACAGCTTTTCAGCATAATTCCCTCACCATCTTAAAACACACATTTATCTAGCAGCTGGTGGATGTTCCAATTAAAACGTCTTGGTCAGTCAGTCTTTGCACTGCAGGGTTGGTATGTAGTTGTAAAGGGTAGCAAAGTGTCCACCTCTCTTACGGATAATCTTCATTGTACTGGAGTACCACTTGGGTGTTAGGACATGATAGCGAATGATCCCAAAGCACCATCAAAATGATAAGGGGAGAGGTGGAAGGAGATCGGAAAGCAAAACCAAAAACAAAGTGACAAACAAAGGAAAAATTGTTTAATTTTTTCATGAAGATGGTTCCTTCTCAGTACAGGATGGTGAGAGGATAAACAACCGTGGGATGTATGTGAGAGCATAAAAGAAGACAATCACAAGGGTGAAAGCTCAAAGGGAATAACAGTCAGTTTTTAGGTCCAATCACTGAGCAGCCATTAGGTACTGATGGCAATGCCAAGATGACAGATCTGTGGGATCACACCTGTGTGAATATGAGAAGGGTAGTGATTCACTCAAGATATATACAAGTACTTTCAGGCAAAGTATGCTTTTGTGGTGACCCACTTCCCAGCGCACTCGAACCGGCTCACAAATAGCCAGCGCGCCGGCATAAAGGCCAGTCCCAAAAGGGCGCCAGGTCTGCTTCACCAGCAAGGGGAAAAGCCCGCGCGCGGGACAGGACTGTGAGTACATGCCCCCTACAGCATCCCCGCCCGGGGAGGGCGGGATCAGGAAGGCTTTAAAGCGAGGCCGCGAAGTTCAAATAAAATCTCTTTTGGAACTGCAGCTCACTGACTCCGTGTCATTATTTCAGCGCTGCGTGTAGCACACCGCTACAATTGGTGACCCCGACGGCCCAATTGATATTTGGGCCAAAGATGAACGGCGCCGCATCTGTTCATGCGGTTTCGTTGAAACTGCCAAGTTTGTGGACGCTGCGACCTCACCTATAGTTCCAGCAAGCAGAAGCCCAATTCCACATTCGGCAAATAACCTCGGAGGCCACACATTACTACTACGTGGTGAGCTCCCTCAACCAGGACACAGTGGCCCAGGTTGCGGAGTTCATACAGTCTCCCCCAGCGGACGGCAAGTACACGGAATTCAAAGCCCTGCTCATAAGGACTTTCGGACTCTCACGGCGCGAGCGGGCTGCCCGCTTACTGGATGGTTTGGGAGACAGACCTTCATCGGCTTTAGTGAATGAGATGCTGTCCCTGGCCAGAGGACACAAGCCCTGCCTCATGTTTGAGCAGGCATTCCTGGAGCAGCTGCCCGAGGACATACGCCTGCTGCTGTCCGACGCGGATTTCAGCGACCCCCGGAAGGTGGCGGCCCGGGCGGACTTGCTGTGGAAAGCCAAGAAGGAGAGTGGGGCGTCCATTGCACAGATCACCAGGCCACGCTCCCAGCAGCAGACCAGACCAGGCCCGGCCGCAGAGCCCGCTAACACCAGAGACAGGGGTGAGGAGACCAATGAACAATAGTGCTTCTACCACCAGCGGTGGGGCGCAGAAGCCCGCCACTGTAGCCCACCCTGCAAGTTCCCGGGAAACGCCAGGGCCAGCCGCCGCTGATGGCTACGGCAGCTGGCCATCGGGATAGCCTCCTGTATGTCTGGGACAAGCAGTCGGGACGCAGTTTTTTGGTCGACACCGGAGCCGAGATCAGCGTCTTACCTCCAACGAGTTACGACACCCGCAACAGGGCACCGGGTCCCCCCCTGAAGGCCGCGAACGGCAGCACAGTAAGGACCTATGGCACCCGTCAGGTGCAGCTACAGTTCGGCTCCAGCCAGTTCACGTGGGACTTCACACTGGCCGCCGTAGCCCAACCGCTTCTGAGTGCGGATTTTTTGCGGTCTCACAGCCTACTGGTCGACCTGCTGAGGCAGAGACTGGTCCACGCCGAGACCTTTCAAACATTCTCCCTGGGTGAAGCCCAGTTGCCGGCCCCTCACCTCGGCTCCATCACGCTGTCTGACAACGACTTCACCAGGGTCCTGGCGGAGTTCCCATCGGTTCTGGCACCGCAGGTCACAGCAGCCATGCCCAGGCATGGCGTACAGCACCACATCCCGACCCAGGGACCACCCCTCCATGCCCGTGCTCGGCGGCTTCCCCCGGACAAGCTCCGACTGGCGAAGGAGGAGTTCCAGAGGATGGAGGAATTGGGGATCATCCGGCGGTCCGACAGCCCATGGGCCTCCCCCCTGCACATGGTGCCCAAAGCAACAGGGGGCTGGAGACCGTGCAGCGACTACCGCAGGCTGAACGAGGCTACCACACCGGACCGCTACCCTGTGCCGCACATTCAGGACTTTGCAGCAAACCTGCACGGCGCACGGATCTTCTCCAAGGTAGACCTCATCCGAGGGTACCATCAAATCCCGATGCATCCTGACGACGTCCCCAAAACGGCTCTCATCACCCCATTCGGCCTTTTCGAGTTCCTCCGCATGCCGTTCGGCCTGAAGAATGCCGCACAGATGTTTCAGCGGCTAATGGACGCGGTGGGACGGGACCTGGACTTCGCATTCATCTATTTGGATGACATCCTCATAGCCAGCAGCAGTCGTCAGGAGCATCTGTCCCACCTCCGTCAACTCTGCGCCCGACTGAGTGAGTACGGTCTTACAATCAACCCCGCCAAATGCCAGTTCCGACTCGATACCATTGACTTCCTGGGCCACAGGATTACTAAAGACGAGGCAACCCCTCTGCCCGCTAAGGTAGATGCGGTCCGCCACTTCCCCCAACCCACCACGATCAAAGGCCTTCAGGAATTCGTAGGTATGGTCAATTTTGACCGCCGCTTCCTCCCTTCAGCTGCCCGAATCATGCGCCCCCTGTTCGCCCTGATGTCGGGTCCAGGCAAAGGCGTTACCTGGGATGAGGATTCCGCCGCCGCCTTCATTAAAACAAAAGAAGCCTTGGCAAACACCGCGATGCTAGTGCACCCCAGAATGGACGTCCCTACCGCCCTCACAGTGGACGCATCTAACACGGCAGTTGGCGGGGTGCTGGAGCAACTCATAAATGCCATCATGGATATGGATGGCAACATTCTGGTGTAATGTCTATTCTCTATTTGTAGTGCAGTAATTGTGTTTGCCACTGTTTTGTAGATATTGTATAGCACCGATATTTGTA
Source organism: Hypanus sabinus (assembly GCF_030144855.1). Taxonomy (NCBI): domain Eukaryota; kingdom Metazoa; phylum Chordata; class Chondrichthyes; order Myliobatiformes; family Dasyatidae; genus Hypanus; species Hypanus sabinus. The sequence continues at coordinate 59,571,771 of NC_082723.1, read as the reverse complement.
ATAAAGGATTTTGTAATAATAAAAAAAATCGCGGGCCGCTGGCAACCTCTGGCGATTTTCAGCAAACACCTGCGGCCACCCGAGCTCAAGTACAATGCTTTCGACCGGGAACTGTTGGCGCTCTACCTGGCAATCCGGCATTTCAGGTACTTCCTAGAAGGTCGGCCCTTCACCGCGTTCACGGACCACAAACCGCTTACCTTTGCGTTTACGAAAGCGTCCGACCCCTGGTCGTCCCGCCAGCAACGCCACCTGTCCTACATCTCTGAATACACGACGGATGTCCGGCACGTCTCGGGTAAGGACAATGTCGTGGCGGATGCGCTCTCTCGCCCTAACATTCATGCCCTTACCCAAGGGGTAGACTTTGAGGCGCTGGCGGAGGTGCAGCAGGCAGACGAGGAGATCCCTATTTACAGAACCGCAGTCTCCGATTTGAAGCTCCTGGACCTCCCCGTAGGCCCGGGTGAGAGGACCCTACTCTGTGACGTCGCCACCGGCCAGCCCCGTCCCGTCGTCCCGACAGCCTGGCGGCGCCGTGTTTTCAACTCCATTCATAACTTGGCGCATCCCTCCATCCGGACAACCGTCTGGATGGTTTCTAGCAGGTTCGTTTGGCACGGACTCCACAAACAGGTCAGTGAGTGGGCCAAAACATGCATGCACTGCCAGACGGCCAAGGTGCAGCGGCACACCAAAGCCCCACCGCAGCAGTTCCACCCCAACCACCGGCGTTTCGACCACATTCATGTGGATATCGTGGGCCCCCTGCCAGTGTCGCGGGGAGCGCGGCACCTCCTGACTATCGTGGATCGGTTCACAAGACGGCCAGAGGCAGTCCCGCTCACCGACACCACCTCCGAATCTTGCGCCCGGGCACTGATCGCCACCTGGGTATCCCGCTTTGGTGTACCGGCCCACATTACCTCCGACAGAGGCGCCCAGTTCACATCCAGCCTGTGGTCTGCTATGGCCAGCCTTTTGGGAACTCAGCTGCACCACACCACTGCCTACTACCCACAGTCGAAAGGACCAGTGGAACGTTTCCACTGTCACCTGAAATCAGCCCTCATGGCTCACCTGAGAGGACCTAACTGGGTGGACGAGCTTCCCTGGGCCAGCTCGGAATCCGCACAGCGCCCAAAGACAATCTGCACACATCGTCGGCCAAGTTGGTGTACGGCGCACCCCTGGTCGTCCCAGGGGAGTTCCTACCAGCCCCAAGGGGGTAAGAGGAAGAACCCGCAGCAGTCCTGGGCAGACTACGTGAGAGGCTCAGCAACCTGGTCCCCATACCCACTTCACAGCATGGACAGAGCCCGACCTGCGTACCCATAGACCTGCAGAACTGTAAGTTTGTGTTTGTACGAAGGGGCGGACATCGGGCACCGCTACAGCGGCCCTACAAGGGGCCATTTATGGTGATCAGAAACAACAAGTCCACATTCGTGCTGGACGTTGGGGGGGAGAGAGGAGGTTTTCACGGTGGACCGACTCAAACCAGCCCATGTGGACGTGGCGCAACTGGTCGAGTTTCCGGCACCGCGGCGCAGAGGCCGACCTCCCAAACAGGGTCCGGCCCAGACTGTGGACATTGGGGGGCCTATCGCTGGTTCTGGGGGGGGGGAGTTATGTGGTGACCCACTTCCTAGTGCACTCGAACCAGCTCACAAATAGCCAGTGCGCCGGCATAAAGGCCAGTCCCAAAAGGACGCCAGGTCTGCTTCACCAGCAAGGGGAAAAGCCCGCGCGCGGGACAGGACTGTGAATACGCACCCCCTACAGCATCCGCACCCGGGGAGGGCGGGATCAGGAAGGCTTTAAAGCGAGGCCACGAAGTTCGAATAAATTCTCTTTTGTAACTGCAGTTCATCGACTACATGTCGTTGTTTCAGCGCTGCTGTGTAGCACACGGCTACACTTTGATCATTAACTGTACACAGGAGGACATTGTACAGGGAGGAAGTAGAGTGTAAAGGTTCACAATGTGGGAAAATATTGTGCGAATACCTGGATATCCTTAAGTGACCCTCCAACACATGCTATTCTTATGAATGGTACTGGGAAAGGAATAGATTTGTCAAGCTGCCATCAAGATGGAGACCACTGGACTTGCCCGAAAGAAATGGCAAAGGAGAAACCTACAAATTATGGTTTTGATACTTAGGACAATTGTTTGTTGTCTATTTTGCCTGTGAATGATTCATTTTAGTTACAGAATGCATTGGTGGGACAAACATGTATAGGAACAGCAGCCACAAGTTCTACCAAGGGATGGGAACAATGCACATTGGAAAGTCACAATGTCATCACTGGGAGCATGACTTTAGATCTGGCTGTTGGAGGACAAACATTGTTTCAGCCAGCAGTAAATACAATAATAAAGGGGAATCTCACATCCCAACAGACTGATGCAGACCGATACTTTATGTTGTTACTAATTCCTCACTTGAGGGCAGATGGGACACGTGCTGTGGAGGAGTCATGAGAAATTATCCATCAATAGGCAAAACATACACGGGTGATGAAAACATATGCTCATAAGGCAAATGAGATATTGAGTGACCCAGATATTTGGAGTAACTTTTGGAACTGGGGAACAAACGTTCAGTTACATCCGTGGATGTGGCTGCTCTAATATTAGTTTATGTACCCTGATAATTGTATTGTTCAATGTATATCAACTTAGAAAAAGGAAGGCTGAAATAATGAAACATTTGAGGAAGATGGTTTTAGAAAAAAGCAGAGATAATTGTCAGTATAAAGTGTGTGAATCAGTACGTAACTGTTGGCATTATTTCTATAATGTTGGTATTGCACGTACTAGTTGTCCATGACATTCCTATGGGCAGTCAACAGAATGAAAGGAGGATAATGATCCTAGGACAAATATCCTTGAATGAAGAGGGGGGAAGATGTTGGCCAGAAAGAACAACAATGTGAATAGGAATAGAGGCAGCCATTTTGTGGGACAATCCTTGCAGCCCCCATTTTGTGAACTGTTTGAACTGATTTCTTGCTTGTGAAAAATTTAATCAGAACAATGGAATGTGGATGCAAGGAGTTTTCTACTAATGACCTGCCAAACTTGAGACCATTCTCAGACCATTTCTGTAAAATGGTCATCTGAGAAGGAACAAGAGGAGGCTCGGTTTTTGGGTCACTTGGTTTGACTGATTTGAACCAGTCAGAGCTGAAAGGAACAAAAGGCACGAGGCTGAGAGCAAAAGCCTCAGAACAATTCTGGTTGTCGTCCTGGACCAGAAGATGACCCAGGCAGGTCTGGTGTCCTCATCGACTGTCAAGAGAAATAGAAATGTGAACTAGCAGTTAGTGCAGAGCGCTAATTTCCCCTCAATAATAAGTATGCTGTTTTGGATACTTTTGTGGGGGATGACCTCCCGGGAAATGCCACAGAGACCACGTTACTGCCAATGAGCATGGGTCCATGGTGCAGAAGGAGAAGATGGAGAAGAGGAGAGTGGTAGTGATCGGGGACTCAATAGTCAGAGAAACAGACATGAGATTCTGTGGATGTGAACGGGACACACGGAAGGTATATTGTCTCCCAGGTGCCAGGGTCAGCAACGTCTTGGATCGCATCCACAATAATTTGAAGGGGGAGGGAGTGCAGCCAAATGTTTTGGTACATATTGGTACCAATGACGTAAGAAGGAAAAGCAAAGAGGTCTAGAAAAGAAAATTTAGAGAACTAGGCAGAAAACTGAGAAGCAGGACCTCCAGGGTAGTAATTTCTGGATTGCTGCCTGTGCCACGCACCAGTGAGGATAGCAACAGGATGATCTGGCAGATAAATGCATGGTTGAGAAGCTGGTGTAGGGGGCAGGGCTTCAGGTTCTTGGATCATTAGGATCTCTTCCCGGGGAGGCATGAACTGTACAAAAGTTTCACCTGAACCCAAGAATGAGCAATATTCTTGTGGGCAAGTTTGTTAGAGCTGTTGGGAGGGTTTAAACTAATTAGGCAGTGGAATGGGGACCGGAGTGAAGGGAGTCAGAATAGAACAGATGGTAAACAAGCACAGATAGCATGCAGTCAGCCTGTTAGGAAGGGCAGGCAGATGATAGGACAAAATTGCGGCCAGTAGGGTGAGTATCGGTACATTAGAGATGCAAAATCAAAAAGGGTAGCAAATACAATGTTATATCTGAATGCACGGAGTGTAAGAAATGAGGTGGATGACCCTGTTGCACTATTCCAGATTGTCAAGTATGATGTTGTGGCTATCAGAGAATCATGGCCGAAAGATGGTTGTCATTGGGAGCTGGAAGTCCAAGGTTACTCATTGTATCGGAGGGACAGGAAGGTAGGCAGAGGGAGTGGAGCGGCTCTGCTGGTAAAGAATGATGTAACATAGGATCAGAAAATGTTGAATCTTTGTGGGTTGTTAAGAAACTGCAAGGGTAAAAGGACCCTGATGACAGTTATATACAGGTCTCCCAACAGTTGCTGGGATGTGGACCACACACTAAAACAAGAAATAGAAAAGGTGTGTCAAAAGGGCAATGTTATGATAGTGATAGGAGATTTCAACATGCAGGTTGATTGGAAATATCAGGTTGGTAAAGGATCACAAGTGAATGAGTCTGTTGAATGCCTATGAGATGGCTTTTTAGAGAAGTTTGTTGTTTAACCTACTAGGGGATCAGCTGCATGGGATGGGTGTTATGTAGTAAACCAGAGGTGATTAGGGAGCTTAAGATTAAAGAACTCCTAGTAGTCAGTGATCACAATATGATTGAGTTCAACTTGAAATTTGATAGGGAGAAAGTAAAGTCTGACATAGCAGTTTTTCAGTGGAGTAAAGGAAATTACAGTGGTATGAGAGATGAGTTGGCCAAAGTAAATTGGAAGGAGATGCTGGCAGGAATGGTAGCAGAGTAGCAACGACATGAGTTTCCGGGAAAAACGAGGAAGGTGAAGGATTTCAAAAACAAAGAAATGCTTAAATAGCAAAATAGTACAACCGTGGCTGACAATGGATGTAAAAGTAAAAGAGGGGGCAAACAATGAAACAAAAATTAGGGGGAAGATAGAGGGTTGGGAAGATTTTAAAAATCTACAGAAAACAACTGAAAGAATCATTAGGAGAGAAAAGATGAAATAGCTTGAAAAATCTTCAAGCTAGCAAACAATATCAGAGTGGATAATAAAAGCTTTTTCAAATATGTAAAAAATAAAAGAGAGATGAGAGTGGATATAGGACAACTAGAAAATGAGGCAGGAGAGATAATAATAGGGGACAAGGAGATGGCAGATGAACTAAATGAGTATTTTGCATGAATCTTCACAGTGGAAGACACTAGCATTTGCCAGATGTTGAAGGATGTGAGGGAAGAGAAGTGAGTGCAATTACTATTACAAGAGAGAAGGTGCTCAAAAAGCTGGAAGACCTAAGGGTACATAAGTCACCTGGACCAAATGAACTGCACCCTAGGGTTCTGAAAGATCTAACGGTAGAGATTGTGGCGGCATTAGTAATGATCTTTCAAAAATCATTGGACTCTGGCATGGTGCCAGAGGCCTGGAAAAATGCAAATGTCACTTCACTCTTTAAGGAAAGAGGAAAGCAGCAGAAAGGAAATTATAGATCAGTTAGTCTGACCTCAATGATTGGGAAGATGTTGGAATTAATTGTTAATGAAGTTATGGAGTACTTGGTGACACAGGACAAGTTAGGACAAGGTCAGCATGGTTTCCTTAAGGGAAAATCTTGCCTGATGAAACTGTTGGAATTCTTTGAGAAGATTACAAGTAGGATAGATAAAAGGGATGCAGTGGATGTTGTATATTTTGGACTTTCAGAAGGCCTTTGACAAGGTGCCACACGTGAAGATGCTTACCAAGTTAAGAACCCATAGTATTATAGGAAAGTTACTGGCATGGTTAGAGCATTGGATGAATGCAAGATGCACCAAGTGGAAATAAAAGGATCCTTTTCTGGTTCGACTCCACAGGAGTCAGTGTTGGGGCCACTTCTTTTCATGCTGTATATCAATGATTTAGATAATGGAATAGATGGCTTTGTTGCAAAGTTTGCAGATGATATGAAGATTTGAGGAGGGGCAGGTAATGTTGAGAAAATAGGTAACATGCAGAAGGACTTAGACAGATTAGGAGAATGGGCAAGAAAGTGACAAATGAAATACAATTTGGAAAATGCACGGTCATGCACTATGGTAGTAGAAATAAATGTGCAGTCTGTTTTCTAAATGAGGAGAAAATCCAAAAATCTGAGATGCAAAGGGAAACAGGAGCCCTTGTGCAGTACATTTGAAGGTTAACTTGCACGTTGAGTCAGTGGTGAGGAAGGCAAATGCCATGTCAGCATTCATTTCAAGATGTCTAGAATACAAGAGCAGGGTTGTGATGCTGAGGCTTTAAAAGGCACTAGTGAGGCCTCACCTTGAGTATTACGAACAGTTTTGGCTCCTCATCTAAGAAAAGCTGTACTGGCTTTGGAAAGGTTCAGAGGAGATTCACAAGGATGATTCCAGGAATGAAATGATTATCATTCGAGAATCGTTTGATGGAATTTAACATCTGTATTCGCTGGAATTTAGAAGGATGGTGGTGGGGCGAGGGTGGGGGGAAGGGGGGAATCTCATTAAAACCTTTCAAATGTTGAAAGGATGTTTCCCATGACCAGGGAGTCTAGAACAAAAGGGTACTGTTTTAGTATAGAGCGGCATCCATTTATAAAAAAAGATGCAGAGAAATTTCTTTAGCCAAAGCGTGGTGAATTTGTGGAATTTGCTACCACCAGCAGCCATGGAGGCCAAGTCATTGGGTGTATTTAAGGCAGAGATTGATAGGTTCTTGATTGGATATAGTTTGAAAGGTTACGGGGAGAAGGTGGGGCAGTGGGACTGAGCAGGGAAAAAATGGATCGGCCATGATTAAGTGGCAGAGCAGACTTCATGGACCAAATGGCCTAATTCTGCTCCTACGTCTTATGGAGTCAACAAGATGTAAATGCGACATTTGAATTGATACGAAGTGATTAAAGTAAGGAGCTTTGAATGCAAAGCAGCGACAATTCTCCAGAGAACAAACCTTTGTGAATGTGGAGGACCCCACGAACATGTTGAGATTGGACCAGGACCACGAGGAGCAATTGGCCAGCATAGGCTCCTTCCCCAGGTAATCACTTTTCCCTTCATTGACTGTTCCTGGAGGGTCAGGGAATCCTAGTGATGTGCACACAGCAAGTTAGATTGTGAACCCACTTGCTTACTTGTTGGTAAATACAGATTCTCTCTGTGGCTCTCTGGACATTATTACCAAAGGGTAAATCCTTGTAACAGGTTCAACTCAAAATATTGACAATTCCTCTCCCCCTCCCCAACAGATGCTGTTTGCCCTGCTGACCCAGGGTCCTCATTCATCATCTGTGAATCCTGGGTTGACAGCGAATGTCAAAGCCCAAAGGGTGATCAGAGTTTCAGATCAAACCTCAAAGGTCAATCGGAGGTCTAGAAGTCAAGTCCCAATGTTAGGAGCTCAAGTCTGTGGTTCTCTCTGAGTTGCGGCCCAATGCACACAAAGTCACGAGGTTACTGGAGGCCATGGAGTATAACCTGTCCTGTGCATCTGTGCGGTGGTTGGATGGGAAAAAACAAGGACTGTGATTTGTTTTGCTGGTGTTGCCTTGTTGCTTGGTGTCTTCTGTTTTGGTGTACTCTCTGTTATTCTGCCACTGTGCTGTGTTGGCATAGGAAAATATGGTAACACTTGCAGGCTGCCTCCAGCACACCCTTGGGCATGTTGTTTGCTATTGCTGGTGTGCTTGGCACGTTGGGTTTTACAAAGCTCTCATCATAATTATCATCAAAGGGACATGACTAGATTGACTTTTGCCTGCATGGCTAATGAAAGAACACAAGAAATGGGAGCGGGAGTAGGCTGTTCCAACCATGATTCTTGATGCTGGCCATTCTTTTACCCCAGAATCCCTTTCCTGCATTAGACCCATTTGAGATCTAAAGATCCATTGAATACACTCAATGACTGAGTTTTCATGGATCTTTGGAACAGAATATTCCAAATCTTCATTCCCTTCTCCGTGAAGAAATTTCTTAGCTTTTCTGTGGATAGTCAGTCCCAATTTAAAGAAAGTGACTGTGGAAACACCAGCTCACACATTGCCAAATATATTGGAGTTGAATATGGAATTCAGATTAATCTGTCATTAATCATTACCTGTTAATTCTCTATACTTCTGACTGTCTCAGTAAAGCTGCCATATAATCAAAGACCTCAACCACACCTAACATTTTCTCTTCTCCCCTCTCCCATCGGGCAGTAGATACAAAACCCAGAAAGCACGGTCACCAGGTTCAAAGTCACTGTTAGAAGACTATTAAATATTTCCCTAGTATGATAAGATAGACTTGATCTCACAGTCAAACTTTTTATATTTTTTACCTTATTGTACAACTGCACTGCACTTTCTAGCTGTTACATTTTATTTTCTGTTATTGTCTTGCCTTGTTAACCATATAACAATTACAGCACGGAAACAGGCCATCTCAGCCCTTTTGATCCGAGCTGAACGCTTACTCTCACCTAGTCCCACCTACCTGCACTCAGCCCATAACCCTCCATTCCTTTCCTGTCCATATACCTATCCAATTTTTTTTAAATGACAAAATTGAACACTTCTGCTGGAAGCTCAATCCACACAGCTACCACTCTCTGAGTAAAGAAGTTCCCCCTCGTGTTACCCTTAAACTTTTGCTCTTCAACTCCCAACTCATGTCCTCTTCTTTGAATCTCCCCTACTCTCAATGGAAAAAGCCTATCCACATCAACTCTATCTATCCCCCTCATAATTTTAAATACCTCTATCAAGTCCCCACTCAATCTTCTACGCTCCAAAGAATAAAGACCTAACTTGTTCAACCTTTCTCTGTAACTTAGGTGCTGAAAATCAGGTAATGTTCTAATAAATCTCCTCTGTACTCTCTCTACTTTGTTGATATCTTTCCTATAATTCAGTGACCAGAACTGTACACAATACTCCAAATTTGGCCTCACCACTGCCTTGTACAATTTTAACATTACATCCCAACTCCTATACTCAATGCTCTGATTTATAAAGGCCAGCATACCAAAAGCTTTCTTCACCACCCTATCCACAGGAGATTCCACCTTCAGCGAACTATGCCCCATTATTCCTAGATCACCCCGTTCTACTGCATTCTTCAATGCCCTAACACTTACCATGTATGTCCTATTTTGATTAGTCCTACCAAAATGTAGCACCTCATATTTCTCAGCATTAAACTACATCTGCCATCTTTCAGCCCTTATACAATATTGTTCTTATTCTTATTGTTCTTATATACACTTTGTAATATGTAATGATTTTGTCTGTTTGAACAGTACACAAGTTTTGCACTGTTTATCTCAGTACCTATGACAATAATATTCCAATTCCAATTCAAAGCTCCAAATGTCAAAGTTTTGAACCTTCTCTTTGACAAGCCCATCCAAACATATTTCACTCTTAAATGATCTTACCCACAGCACAATATCAGTTATGCAACATGGTACTGTTGCCAAAGCAAATCAAATGATAATGAACTATTGAAAATTTGAAACCCAACTTTGGCAGCAAATGTTTTTCCAACTGTTTTAGAACTTCCATTTAGAATTAATTAACAAAATTATTTATTCTGCGTTCAGTAAAATTGGCAGGGGTCCATTAGGGTTTTGATCTGTCCTTTGATGCAAAGCTTTGGCTTTTTCAAAAGCCTCCATCTGTTTCCCTCCACCCACATTTTGTGGGACTTTAGCCCATTCCCGTTTTCATTTGGGAACTCAGTATCTTTGGAATTTGCTTTGGAGAGGTTTTCAAAGACACGACATGATCGTGCTTTAAAGGAAATAAGAGAAAAACAAAATGTTCGGGGATTTAACAGGAAGAATTGCAACTACTTTAATAATTTTAATATTTAAATAAAACATGGTTTGTTTAAATTGTGTCCATTGATTTCCTAGATGTGAAGACTGTGATTTTGGTTGTTTCTGCAATATTAATTGCTCTCTCGTAATATTGCGACATTCTTATTCTGTACAAGTATTGAATCACAGAAAATCTGTGGCACAGAAAGACATCATTTAATCTGGTACAGCACAGGAGCAGGCCCTTCAGTCCACAATATCTCTGTCAACATGATACCAAATTAATCTGCGTTGGCTGAGGAGAGCAACCCAGTCTAAAGCCCACTGCTCAGCACTCGGTCCATAACTGAAGTTCCTTAAGTGCACATTCAAGTACATTTAAATGTGATGATGGTTTACACCCCATCCAACCTTTGCAATAATGGAAAAATATCCAATCCCCAATCCCATCTGTGAAACATTTTCTTCTTCTCCCCTCTAACCCTTTCACCAACAGCTTTAACCCAGGCAACCTGTTCATATTCTATTCCTTCACCGTATGGTCCAGGTCAATTTTGATCCGGCCCAAGAATCTCTTCATACAAAGTGTCTATACCAAATTTTGAACCACAGATCTACTTAGAATGTATAAATAGCCTATCTGACATTAATAAATGGCTGTTTCAGAGATCTAAAATCCATTTCAATAGATACAGGTCAAATTTGACCCAGAACAGCCTCAATGTACAAAAAATTGTAGCACCTGTACAAAAGTATACATTTTTTTAATATTTTCATTTCTGTGTATTTTGGGTCACTTTAGGAAAAGTCATCAAATTTCGGTTAAAAATGGCATTTAGGATGATTTTTCTGCTGTCAAATGTCAAAACAGGTCAAATTTGACCCAAACAGTATGTTAGGGTTAAACCCAAGATCCCTGATTTTTTACCCTTCTGCAAGGAAGGGTGGGTCCTTTCTCTCTCATGTCTCTTGGACCCAGTTGACTTTGGGATAACCACATCTACACCAGGTGCACCGGGCTGCAGCTCCTCAGAGAATGTGTTAAGGAACTGCAACTGCAGCTTGTTAAACTTCAGCTTATACAGGAAACTCAGGAGTGATATATAGGAGCTTTGTATAACTAGTATTAAGAACACAAGTTGTAGAGATTGGGAAAGTGAGTCAAGTAAGTCACGGAATCAGTTCAGAGTTGAGGTGAATGAAGTCACCCATGCTGGTTCAGGAGCCTGATGGTAATAACTGTTCCTGAACCTGGTGGTGTGGGACCTGAGGCTCCTGTGCCTCCTGCCTGATGGCAGTAGCGAGGGAAGACCTAAATGGCAGGGGTCCGTGATGATGGATGTTTCTTTCTTGTGGCAGTAATCATTGTAAATGTGCTCAATGATAGGGATTGATTTGCATGTGATGCACTGGGCTGCACCACTTGTCCATTCCTGGGCCTTGGTATTTCAAGTCAAGTCACTTTTGTTGTCATTTCGACCATAACTGCTGGTACAGTGCATAGTAAAACTGAGACAATGTTTTTCAGGACCATGGTGTTACATGACACAGTACAAAAATTAGACTGAACTACGTAATAAAAAAGCAACACAGAGAAAGCTACACTAGACTACAGACCTACACTGGACTGCATAAAGTGCACAAAAACAGTGCAGGCATTTACAATAAATAATAAACAGGACAGTAGGGCAAGGTGTCAGTCCAGGCTTCGGGTATTGAGAAGTCTGATAGCTTGGGGGAAGAAACTGTTACATAGTCTGGTCGTGAGAACCCGAATGCTTCGGAGCCTTTTCCCAGACGGCAGGAGGGAGAAGAGATTTATGAGGGGTGCATGGGGTCCTTCATAATGCTGTTTCCTTTGCAGATGCAGCATGTAGTGTAAATGTCCGTGATGGTGGGATGAGAGACCCTGATGATCTTCTCAGCTGAGAGATTGCCTTCATGGCACCGTCCAACCAGGCGTGCAGGAGCTTCTTTAACCGACAGAATAGGAAGCAGGCAAGTGTCTTAGCAACTTCCTGCTGAACAGACAGAGTGCAGCTTTACCAGTTTCACAGCCATGAGCCCAGTGGAAGGAGTACTGAGAGACAGGTGCAAATCTGAGATCCAAGCATGAGTCAAGTTTGAGTTGAGGAAAAACTTTTCCACCCAGAGAGTTGTGGATCTGTGGAATGCTGTGCCTCAGAAAGCAGTGGAGGTCAATTCTCTGGATGCTTTCAAGAAAGAGTTAGATAGAGCTCTTAAAGATAGCAGAGTCAAGCGATATGGGGAGAGGGCTGGAATGGCCTACTCCTGCACCTATTGTCTATTGTCTGTAGGTTACAGGTGTATAAAACTTTGTTAAGACCGCACATGAAGTATTGTGTGCAGTTCTGGTTACTACATTACAGGAAGGAAATGGAGGCTTTGGAGAGGGTGAGAAGAGGTTCACCAGGGTTTTCAGGTTATCAGTCCTGAAACAGGGTCTCAACCTGAAACATCCACAATTCCTTTCCTTCTGTTGATGCACCTCGACCCTCTGAGCTCCTCCAACAGATTATTTATTGCTCCAGATTCCAGCATCTTCAGTCTCACGCATCTAGCATGCTGCCTGGATTAAAGGGTATACCTTATAAGGAGCAGCTGGGCAAATGGGATTTGCTTTCTCTGAAGTGTCAGGGGCGAAACAAGATCTGACAGGAGTTTAAAAAATTATGGGGCATAGACAGGATAGGCTATCAGGGTCCTTCTCCCAGGGTAGAAATGTCAAAAATTAGAGGGTATATTTAAGGTGAGAGGGGAAAATGTTAAAGGAGATGCACAGGGTAACATTTTACACAGAGAGTGTTGAAGCCTGGAATAATTTGCCAGGGGTTACAGTGGAAACTGATAAATAAGAGACTTTACGAAAGAAACAAGAATATACTAAGGAATGGAGGGATAGGGATCATGTGCAGACAGATGGGATTAACTTAATTTAACATCGCGTTTGGCACAGTTATCATGGGTCAACGAACCTGTTCCTGTGTAATGCTGTGTTCTGTATTCAACACCGTAGTAAAAGTACAACACAATGTGTACTGCTGTTATTGGTGATGTGATACTTCAAACCTATGCGCTTACGAATATCACTCATTTCAGAAAAATGTCGACTCAGAGGGAGCCTTGGGATTAATTTTCCTGTTAGAAATGTATCTCAGCTATTTGCTGCCTTCTGCTGCTATGAGAATTATATCTGAGTTCCTGGCAGCTGGTCAAGTTACTAAATATAATTAGTTTAGAAATAATTGGTCACGACAATCCATCAATTTAAAGGAAATATGCTGTAATCATCTGATCACTTAAAGTAACAGTTTATACTATATGTAAAAAAAGAAAATAAAGTTCTTCCTGTTGCCATAGATAGTTGTTTAGACCCAGTCATCACAGATATTTAATTAATATTTATACTGTGAACTGGGTTTAATTTCCTGGATATACTTCAATACTTTGTTATTTCAGCAGTCAGCAGAGCAAGAGAAAAAGAAAGGTAGAATTATTGGAACTGAGCTGAACTGAACTCATTGGATGAAAAATTCATCAGCTGGATGCCAGTATAATTGATCTTCCAGAAATCCTGTTTCTCTGCTCTTCCTACAAAGGTCCAAATGTGATCCGATGCATTGTTGGTATTCCGCTGTTTTCCTGGGACAGTTGCCTCATCGTACAGCCGCTGACCTCACACAGTGCCGGATCTGAAATGTCTGTACTAGTTACCACCTAAGAGGTAAAAATGTTAAATAACGGTCATGAAGTAACGGGTGAATTTCTTTCAATGTTTCAACACTCCAGATTTAAACTTACCAAAATCTGACTCCTGCAATCTTCTGTTTGATTGCATTAAAACTGTAGTTCTTACAGAGCTTTCATTTTACTATAAGTATTATTTTTAGAAATAAGTCCCACTCTGATAATATTAAGATACTTGTATCAATTCATATCTCAGACTTGCTAATTTTTTTCCAATATATGTGCTCAGATACAAACATATTTGTATTCATATACCACCTCCTGAAGTAACATGAATTACCATCAAAGAAAGAAAGTTATCCTTGTAAAGTTCAGAGACAATATATCCAGAATATTGCATTGTAAATGAAATTCCTTAATGCTTTGCACATGCACACATGTGCATGTTATGCATTGCACTCATGTCATTTTTGTTTAAAGTAGTTTGAACAATATTGTGGAGGATTACTTTGGATGTTATTACCAGGAATGGCATCACTTGGGATGTATTTTCCAAGAGCACACTGAGAACCAGATGTATCCTGTCTGCAATCCTCCAATATGTGTTTTAAGAGACACAGTGGCAGTTCGAAAATGAAAGGGCATTCAGAATTTCACAGCTCTTCGGTCATCCCGCAGGTGAACAATTGCCAAGACAGCACAGAATTAAATGATCTCAGAATTCTGCCAGACAGTGCCTGGCTTTTTGATGCCGCGTGACCAAAACCCAGCTCCTTCACCTTATCGAGGCTGGGCACACAGGTAACACAGGTTGACCTCATTCATGGTATGGGTGATGAGAGGAAGCACAAAAGACAACCCAGGGCCACCAACACAGTGCAGGAGCACGGTGTGTTACACGATGCATCCAAGCCCTCCAGCTTCCGGGGTTTGGATGCTCTAACTCTCCGGCGTATGGATCGCTAGGGCGGCCTCTTTAAAGATTCAGGACCATGCTGCTAATAGGCAATCATGTTTTCGATGCCAAGAATTAAGCATTTAAAGAGGACCTGAACAGAGCCTCTGTGCTCAACCGTAGCATTTAGTTTGTGCTCAGCTCCCGTTACAGTTTTATACCGTGTGTCGATCCTTACCTCGGATACTTCAACATTTGGGCCCTAACCATCCTCGTCAAGGTCTCTCGTGACAGTACAATTCAGCCAATGTGGATCCAGCGGGGTATCAGGATCTTTCGCCCACTGTGGCCAGCCACAGCAAGAGGATTTCCAGATTTCCAGATTCCACCTGTGGAGAGATTTGACGGTGAATCAGGTTCTTACTGTTACCTCCTCACCCAATGTTCATTAGCGTCCAATCTCCAGCCATCCCGGTTCCCTTCGAAGCACGGAAAGATGACTTTCCTCACCTCTTCTGATTGGAAGAGCCCTGGCCTGGTCCACCGTGCAACTCAGAGATTTGCTCTGATTTGGAGGAATTCATGGGCGCCACGAGGAAGGTGTTTCATCCGAAGCCAGATGAGCCTGGGACCACCTGGTGGGAATTCGACAGGGTGGTCAGTCAGTGGCTGACTATGTTATCGAATTTCGGACCTTGGCAGAAAAGCAGAGGCCTTGGCAATTCTATGCCGCCACAGGCTCTGAGATGAACTGAAGGATGCCCTCACCTTGGGAGGGCCGGCAGAAGACTCAGAGGTTCTGGTTGACCAATCCATTCTTCACGATGGTCATCCGGCAGATTGAAAGTGAGAGTACTTCAGAGGTCAAAGAGAGCTGGTCTGAGCCTGGCCCCAACACATCGCAGTTCCACTCTCCGACCTCAGACCATGACCAACCTGTCTCCTGCTCGAGACCCAGGCTGGCTGCACTGGACTCTCTGCCAATGAGCGGCCAGGCGTCGGAATCAAAGTTGTTGCTTCTAAAGCACATCTGAGGGTGCAACTGATGAGAAACCACTAAGACAATCCAGTGTTGGGAGGGCTGTTACGGTAGCAGCCTTTACGTCCAATCTCACGGATTCTCGTTTTGTGCTGAAGGCCGAGATCACCTGGGGTAAGAACCAATTGCAGGACTCTGGGGCAGCAGATAATTTTCTGGCCTTAGGAATTGCCCGTGTTGAGCCAGTCCTTGCCCGCAGCTGTCTTGGACAGCCACCCGCTAGGGTCCAGGCAGATCCAGCAACAGACTGTGGTTTTGCAGATATGGATAGGGGATCGTGTGGAAGACTTTAGTTTCTATATTATTGACTCACCACTCATACCCCTGATCTTTGGGTACCTTCGGCTGTCCCAGCATAACCCATTTGCGGACTTGAGGGAGGGCAGAATAGTTGCTTGGTTCAGTCATTGTAAGACGGTATGTTTGCAGCATGTTGTTTCAGAAGATCCTCCCGGAGACCACTGACTTACAAGGGGGCGGCCTTCGGAGTGAGGTAACCTGAAGTGTCCCGGAGACCCAAACCTGCCGGTCCCGGCCAACAGGACTGTGCGTATCCCGACCCTGTCTGGTTAGAACAGTGCGGGAACTGGAGAGAGGGAATGTCTAGTTCAGGAGATGGGCAAGGAGGTACCCGAGCAGTCTGGAATTCTTGTAGCTAAGCCTAAGGAATCCAGCCACCAGGACCCAAGGAAAGGAAGGACTGGTATACGCAGACCATTGGAACATAGTCGTGGGGGCACAAAGGCTATTTGTAACAACTGGCTGTCATTTCCTGAGGATATATACAAGGATTTGGACTCTGATTTGGCTACTGTTTCTACAAATGAGTTTTGTGAACATAGAGAGGGGACTCAGAGGTCTGTCGAATCACCCCTGCTGCCTAAGAAGTCTCGAGAGTATCTTTAAAGAAAGGTGCAGAGGAGATTGCAACACTCAAACTGGTCAAAATCTCTTCCATCTAAAAGGACTTGGAGGAAGTCTTCAGCAAGTGAAAGGCCTTGACTCTTCCTCCGCATTGATCCTACGACTGTGCTGTAGACCTGCTGCCTGGTACTTGTCCTCTGCAGGGTTAATTTTTCACACTCTCAGGCCCCAGAGAAAAGCTCAACAGAAGAGCCATGGGCTTCGTTCGGCCCTCCACCTCACCAGTTGCTGTAGGCTTCTTCTTCATATGAAAGAAAGATGGAAGCCGATGACTATGCATGGATTACATACTCTCTATAAGTACACCTTATCCTGATCTTCTCGAAGTCCATAGAGGAGCTTATCGCTCACATCAGGGACATTTTAAAGAACCTCCTAGGCCATGGACTTTATGTCAAGCTGGAGAAGTCAGAAGTTCACGTGACAACAATTTCATTTTTGGGTTTCACTATCTCCATTGGCAATCTCAAACTGGACCCTACCAAGACCCAGGCAGTCAGAGACTGGCCACCATCATCCAGTGTCACACACAAACAAGCTGGATGAACTCAGCAGGTCGGGCAGCATCCATTGAAATGAGCAGTCAACGTTTCGGGCCGAGACCCTTCGTCAGGACTGAAGAAGGAGGGGGCAGGGGCCCTATAAAGAAGGTGGGGAGAGGATGGAAAACCAATCAGAGGAACAATTAAGGGATAAGAGAGGGGAAGCAGGGAGGGGATAGGCAGGAGAGGTGAAGAAGGAATCTAAGGGGAAAGCAATATGGGTAGTAGAAGAAGGCAGAATCATGAGAGAGGTGATAGGCAGCTAGAAGACGAGACAGAGTGAGACTGGGATAGGGGAAGAGAGAGGGAGGGAATTACCGGAAGTTGGAGAATTTGATGTTCATACCAAGGGGCTGGAGACTACCCAGACATTATATGTGATTTGTATGTGTTGATTTGACCACAGCATCTGCAGTATACTTTGTGTTTATCATCCAGTGTCAAACAAGTCCAGTGATTCCTGGGGTTTGCAGTCTTCTACCAGAAGTTTGTCAGAAAATTCAGCTCTGCTGATGGCGCTAACTAAGAAATCCATGGGCCCTTTTGTCTGGACTACCAAAGCAGAGGCTGCTTCTGCAGAGCTCAAACAACAGTTCACATCAGCTCCCATCTTGGTTTCACTAACCTGGACCTTCCCTTCATCATGGAGGTGGACACCTCAGACACTGGAGAGGGTGCAATGTTGTCTCAACAGTCATCTTTGGACAGTAAACTGCAGCTATGTGCGTTCTTCTCCAGGTAGCTAGAAATTAGCTCTATTAACACACAGAAGCTTGGTTTCAATTGCTGTCAGTATCAGAATTAGCAAATAAACAAGTACAATGGACAATTCTATAAGAACCCAAACTGTCCCCACTTGTATAGGTTTTGAGATTATTATTTCCATTTACACAACACAGGGCTCTCAAAATTCACAAGTTACAATTATAAAGCACATTCAGTGCAAATTGCTTTCAAAGCTCAATACCATATTGCTGACATTTTTCATAGGTACTGAATATGCAAATGTTCACATCAGGCCACTATAAATTACATTGATGCGTAGGAAGGTGGAGATCCTTTGAATGGCAATTCTGGTGCTTTCTTTGCATCCTCCTCGTATAATGGCATCTTCATGACATCTGTATTTGCTGGTAGCTGGCTTATTGATTTTTCAGTTTACCTCCCTGCAAAGATGCCTCCCGGGAACGAAGATCAAGTAGAGTGTCCACCGGGCTGCTCTGTTGTTCCAAATCCTTAATAAACTTGAAGCATCAGCATACAGCATTGATTAAATACCACTTCAAAAGCATCTCTGTTAAGAACATAAGTGAATACATAACCATTGCTTTGCTGGAGCCTGGGCCAGAAATAACATCTCTTTCTGGGAAATTAAACACATTTTGAACATAATGCGTGATATGTACATATTCTGATAGCTCAACAAAGATGCCAAGTTCTTCTATGCAATAGATGAACTATTGATAGTCCACAACCAGGTAAATTATGAATGGAATCAGAAAATGTGTATAGTACTTAATAATCCCATAAACTCCTAAGCCACTGACAGCAGTCAGGGAAATATCAAGAATAAACGATGCACAACTGTCCGTTCTGTGAAAAGCACATTGGAATCAGGAGCTTCTTGTGGTTCTTGTGGCTTTGGAGGAATGGCATTACTGGTTTGAGGGGGCCAATACCCTTTTATCATTTGGATAGACCACAAGAACTTGGTTTATATTTAGAAAGCCAAGATACTGATTTCCAGGCAGCCCAGGTGGCCTCTGTTCTTTAACTGTTTTAATTTCATCCTGACCAGTTGACCAGGGTCAAAGAACCAGAAACTAGATGCTTTTTTTGACAAACCCAAATAAGAGAGGCAGCCTTCTACCATTTTGCCCCAGGCCAAGGTGGTAGTGCCAATTCATTGCAAGGGGAGATTCCTAATAACAGTCCTCCGGGTCAGCTGTTTGTCCCAAGATCCACCCCCCCCACCCCAGTCCCAGATACTCCAATGGGGGCATTCATCGAGAATGACCATTCACTCAGGGAATGCCAGGGCTCTCAAGTCTATCAAGAGTAGGTACAGTATCGGTGCCCCGGAATGGCAGAAGAGGTTTTGCTGTATGTGCAGGCATGCGAGGAGCAAAGTGCCCTGTACCTGACTACAAAGGCTCCTCCACCTCCTTTCTGTTCTGGAAAGACTATGGGCGCACATCTCCATGGACTTTGTCATGGGTTTTCCACCACCCAGGTGGAAAAGCGTCATCATGGTAATTATCGATTAGTTTTCGAAGACCTGCAAGTTCACGGCCTTGGATAAGCTACCATCTGTGATAGAGATGGCTGAAATTGCCCTGGACCAGGTCTTCAGGATCCATGGATTCCTGGTGGACATCGTCTTGGATCTTGGTCCACAATTCACATCATATTTCTGGAAGGCATTCTGTAAGCTGATTGAAGTCACAGCAAGACTTTCCTCTGGGTTTCAGCCACAGTCCAATGGCCAGGCAGGGCAGACCAACCAATATTTTGAATGAAC
This sequence comes from Hypanus sabinus, assembly GCF_030144855.1. Lineage (NCBI taxonomy): Eukaryota > Metazoa > Chordata > Chondrichthyes > Myliobatiformes > Dasyatidae > Hypanus > Hypanus sabinus. Next base: position 59,552,212 of record NC_082723.1, on the reverse strand, counting down.
CATAGCCTCAGAAAGCCCTGACGAGTGGTGCAATCATTTGATGTGGGCAGAGTCTGCCCACAACATTCGAGTGCCAGATTGGTTTTCCTCCACCACTCTTCCTGCAACAGGAGGACAAGGTCGGGCTTCCTGCAGCCAAAGATCTCGTTCAATGCCGCAAGCTGAAATGGCAAGAGAGATTTTGCTGGCCTCTACCCAGCCAGCTAATCGCAGGAGAAGATGGGGACCCATTTTGCGGCCTGGGCAACAGGTCTGACAGTCCACTCAAGATATGCCTGCCTGGGAGGAGTCTAGAAAGTTGGTGCCAAAGTTCAAAGTCCTGAGGAAGGTAAACTCGGTGACTTACACCTTGCAACTCCCCAAGACCCTAAAGATCAATCTCATCTTCCACATCTCTAAATTAAAACCTGTTGGCACCAGCCCCTTAGCCCCACAACCATCAGCCCCACCACCACCTTGGATTATTGATGGGGAACAGTTCTTCACAGTGAGCAGACTTTGGGACTCACAAACTGTTCTTCGGGGTGTTCGGCAATACCTCATTGACTGGGAAGGATTTGGACCTGAGAAAAGGAGCTGGGTGCCTGGAAAAGACATTGTGGTCCGGTTTTCATCCATGACTACCATCACTGTCACTCTGAGCAGCCAGGGCCATCAGAAGTTGGCCATAAGGGAGGGGGACCTGTTACCAGGCCAGCTTCTGGGGTTGAGATGCTCTAATTCCTCAGAGGATGGCTAGCTGGAGCAGCCCCTTTAAGTGTTCAGGACCATCCCTCTAATTGGCAATCCTGTTCTGGGCACTAAGAATTAAGTATTTAAAGAGCACTCAGCGCAGAGTGTCAGTGCTCAATCATAAGCCCAGATGGAGATATTGTCTAGCATTTTGTTTGTGCTCAGTTCCCCCCCCCCCACCCCCCACCAGCTTCATACCGTGTCTTGATCTTTGCCTCAGATACTCCAGGATTTGTGTCCTAACTGTCCTTGTCAAGGTCTCTTGTCACACACTGCAGGAACACTGTGCTGGAGCACAACGGCACCGACATAGTGCCAGAGTACTGTGTCACCAACACAATGCCAGACCACTGTGCCGCCAAGACAGTGCTGGACACAGTGTGGTCAACAAAGTGCCACGAACACAGTGCCAGAACACGGAACACAGTTGGGGCCAAGTGTGAGACATGGACGAGGATCAGACGTGAGACTGGGACCAGTGCTGTCGATATCACTGACAGCAGACCAGGTCACAGAGTCATGGAGTCATACAGCATGGGAACAGGTTCTTCGGCTATCCTAGTAACATTTGGTCTATATCCTTCTCAATCTTTCCTCTCGCTGTACCTATCCAAGTATCTTTTAAATGTTAATGTACCTGCCTTAAATACTTCATCTGGCAGCTCATCCCATATACTGACTGCACTCTGGGTGAAAAAGTTACCCCTCAGGTTCCAATAAAACCTCTCCCTTTTCACCATAAATCTGTGCCTCCTAGTTCTTGATTGCCAAAGAGAAAAACTGTGCTCATCCATCTTATTCAAGCCCCTCATCATTTTAAACACCCTGGTAGTAAATGGCTTCTGGACTCCCTGCCCTGCAGACTTCGGTCAGTTAGCAATGATCACAACATGTCACCATGGCGCGGCAGTGTAGTGGTTAGGGTAACTCTGTTATAGCACCGGAGATAACAATTCGGGGTTCAATTCCTGCCGCTTTCTGTGAGGAGTTTGTACGTTCTCCCTGTGATCGCGTGGGCTTTCTCCGAGTGCTCTGGTCTCCTCCCACATACGGATTAGGATTAGGATTTGGTTTACTTCTTGAATGGGATACTGGAACTGTTGGAGACTGATTTGCTGTTTGAAGATCGTTTGGGTGTTTCAGCACTCCACAGTCTCCGAGAGGATTCCAGGAAGCAGAGACAGCTGTGTGAACCTTGTGGGGAGAAGGCTGCGGGACAGGGTGCGAGCCCATGTTTGACTCTATTTTGCTGATTAAACTGACGAGGGAGATTGAAAAATCAAGTCAAATGCAGAAGGTACGTGGCAACTGCTGCCTTTTGATCACAATTGGGATCACTCTGCTATCAGAGAGGGGAGACTGCCTTTTGATCACTGGTGGGATCACTCTGCTATCAGAGAGGGGAGACTGCCTTTTGATGACTGGTGGGATCACTCTGCTATTGAAGAGGGGAGACTGCCTTTTGATCACTAGTGGGATCACTCTGCTATTGAAGAGGGGAGACTGCCTTCTGATCACAATTGGGATCACTCCGCTATCAGAGAGGGGAGACTGTCTTTTGATCACTGGTGGGATCGCTCTGTACTGGAGAGGGGAGACTGCCTTTTGATCACTGGTGGGATCACTCTGTCATGGAGAGGGGAGACTGCCTTTTGATCACAATTGGGATCACTCTGTTACTGGAGAGGGGAGACTGCCTTTTGATCACTGGTGGGATCACTCTGCTATTGAAGAGGGGAGACTGCCTTTTGATCACAATTGGGATCACTCTGTTATGGAGAGGGGAGACTGCCTTTTGATCACTGGTGGGATCACTCTGCTATTGAAGAGGGGAGACTGCCTTTTGATCACAATTGGGATCACTCTGTTATGGAGAGGGGAGACTGCCTTTTGATCACAATTGGGATCACTCTGTTATGGAGAGGGGAGACTGCCTTTTGATCACTGGTGGGATCACTCTGTCATGGAGAGGGGAGACTGCCTTTTGATCACAATTGGGATCACTCTGTTACTGGAGAGGGGAGACTGCCTTTTGATCACTGGTGGGATAACTCTGCTATTGAAGAGGGGAGACTGCCTTTTGATCACTGGTGGGATCACTCTGCTATTGAAGAGGGGAGACTGCCTTTTGATCACTGGTGGGATCACTCTGCTATTGAAGAGGGGAGACTGCCTTTTGATCACAATTGGGATCATTCTGTTACTGGAGAGGGGAGACTGCCTTTTGATCACTGGTGGGATCACTCTGCTATTGAAGAGGGGAGACTGCCTTTTGATCACAATTGGGATCACTCTGCTATTGAAGAGGGGAGACTGCCTTTTGATCACTGGTGGGATCACTCTGCTAATGAAGAGGGGAGACTGTCTTTTGATCACAATTGGGATCATTCTGTTACTGGAGAGGGGAGACTGCCTTTTGATCACTGGTGGGATCACTCTGCTAATGAAGAGGGGAGACTGTCTTTTGATCACAATTGGGATCATTCTGTTACTGGAGAGGGGAGACTGCCTTTTGATCACTGGTGGGATCACTCTGCTATTGAAGAGGGGAGACTGCCTTTTGATCACAATTGGGATCACTCCGCTATCAGAGGGGAGACTGCCTTTTGATCACTGGTGGGATCGCTCTGTACTGGAGAGGGGAGACTGCCTTTTGATCACTGGTGGGATCACTCCGCTATCAGAGAGGGGAGACTGCCTTTTGATCACTGGTGGGATCGCTCTGTTACTGGAGAGGGGAGACTGCCTTTTGATCACAATTGGGATCACTCTGCTACTGGAGAGGGGAGACTGCCTTTTGATCACTGGTGGGATCACTCTGTCATGGAGAGGGGAGACTGCCTTTTGATCACAATTGGGATCACTCTGTTACTGGAGAGGGGAGACTGCCTTTTGATCACTGGTGGGATCACTCTGCTATTGAAGAGGGGAGACTGCCTTTTGATCACTGGTGGGATCACTCTGTTACTGGAGAGGGGAGACTGCCTTTTGATCACTGGTGGGATCACTCTGTCATGGAGAGGGGAGACTGCCTTTTGATCACAATTGGGATCACTCTGCTATCAGAGAGGGGAGACTGCCTTTTGATCACTGGTGGGATCACTCTGCTATTGAAGAGGGGAGACTGCCTTTTGATCACAATTGGGATCACTCTGCTATAGAGAGGGGAGACCGCCTTTTGATCACTGGTGGGATCACTCTGCTATCAGAGAGGGGAGACTGCCTTTTGATCACTGGTGGGATCACTCTGCTATTGAAGAGGGGAGACTGCCTTTTGATCACAATTGGGATCACTCTGCTATCAGAGATGGGAGACTGCCTTTTGATCACTGGTGGGATCACACTGTCATGGAGAGGGGAGATCGCCTTTTGATCACTGGTGGGATCACTCCGCTATCAGAGAGGGGAGACTGCCTTTTGATCACTGGTGGGATCGCTCTGTTACTGGAGAGGGGAGACTGCCTTTTGATCACAATTGGGATCACTCTGCTACTGGAGAGGGGAGACTGCCTTTTGATCACTGGTGGGATCACTCTGTCATGGAGAGGGGAGACTGCCTTTTGATCACAATTGGGATCACTCTGTTACTGGAGAGGGGAGACTGCCTTTTGATCACTGGTGGGATCACTCTGCTATTGAAGAGGGGAGACTGCCTTTTGATCACTGGTGGGATCACTCTGTTACTGGAGAGGGGAGACTGCCTTTTGATCACTGGTGGGATCACTCTGTCATGGAGAGGGGAGACTGCCTTTTGATCACAATTGGGATCACTCTGCTATCAGAGAGGGGAGACTGCCTTTTGATCACTGGTGGGATCACTCTGCTATTGAAGAGGGGAGACTGCCTTTTGATCACAATTGGGATCACTCTGCTATAGAGAGGGGAGACCGCCTTTTGATCACTGGTGGGATCACTCTGCTATCAGAGAGGGGAGACTGCCTTTTGATCACTGGTGGGATCACTCTGCTATTGAAGAGGGGAGACTGCCTTTTGATCACTGGTGGGATCACTCTGCTATCAGAGAGGGGAGACTGCCTTTTGATCACTGGTGGGATCACTCTGCTATTGAAGAGGGGAGACTGCCTTTTGATCACAATTGGGATCACTCTGCTATAGAGAGGGGAGACCGCCTTTTGATCACTGGTGGGATCATTCTGCTATCAGAGAGGGGAGACTGCCTTTTGATCACAATTGGGATCACTCTGCTATCAGAGATGGGAGACTGCCTTTTGATCACTGTGGGATCACTCTGTCACGGAGAGGGGAGACCGCCTTTTGATCACTGGTGGGATCAATCCGCTATCAGAGAGGGGAGACTGCCTTTTGATCACTGGTGGGATCGCTCTGTTACTGGAGAGGGGAGACTGGCTTTTGATCACAATTGGGATCACTCTGCTACTGGAGAGGGGAGACTGCCTTTTGATCACAATTGGGATCACTCCGCTATCAGAGAGGGGAGACTGCCTTTTGATCACTGGTGGGATCGCTCTGTTACTGGAGAGGGGAGACTGGCTTTTGATCACTGGTGGGATCACTCTGCTATTGAAGAGGGGAGACTGCCTTTTGATCACAATTGGGATCACTCTGCTATCAGAGAGGGGAGACTGCCTTTTGATCACTGGTGGGATCACTCTGCTATTGAAGAGGGGAGACTGCCTTTTGATCACAATTGGGATCACTCTGCTATCAGAGAGGGGAGACTGCCTTTTGATCACTGGTGGGATCACTCTGTCACGGAGAGGGGAGACCGCCTTTTGATCACTGGTGGGATCACTCCGCTATCAGAGAGGGGAGACTGCCTTTTGATCACTGGTGGGATCGCTCTGTTACTGGAGAGGGGAGACTGCCTTTTGATCACAATTGGGATCACTCTGCTACTGGAGAGGGGAGACTGCCTTTTGATCACTGGTGGGATCACTCTGTCATGGAGAGGGGAGACTGCCTTTTGATCACAATTGGGATCACTCTGTTACTGGAGAGGGGAGACTGCCTTTTGATCACTGGTGGGATCACTCTGCTATTGAAGAGGGGAGACTGCCTTTTGATCACTGGTGGGATCACTGTTACTGGAGAGGGGAGACTGCCTTTTGATCACTGGTGGGATCACTCTGTCATGGAGAGGGGAGACTGCCTTTTGATCACAATTGGGATCACTCTGCTATCAGAGAGGGGAGACTGCCTTTTGATCACTGGTGGGATCACTCTGCTATTGAAGAGGGGAGACTGCCTTTTGATCACAATTGGGATCACTCTGCTATAGAGAGGGGAGACCGCCTTTTGATCACTGGTGGGATCACTCTGCTATTGAAGAGGGGAGACTGCCTTTTGATCACAATTGGGATCACTCTGCTATTGAAGAGGGGAGACTGCCTTTTGATCACTGGTGGGATCACTCTGCTATTGAAGAGGGGAGACTGCCTTTTGATCACTGGTGGGATCACTCTGCTATCAGAGAGGGGAGACCGCCTTTTGATCACTGGTGGGATCACTCTGCTATTGAAGAGGGGAGACTGCCTTTTGATCACTGGTGGGATCACTCTGCTATTGAAGAGGGGAGACTGCCTTTTGATCACTGGTGGGATCACTCTGCTATTGAAGAGGGGAGACTGCCTTTTGATCACTGGTGGGATCACTCTGCTATTGAAGAGGGGAGACTGCCTTTTGATCACTGGTGGGATCACTCTGCTATTGAAGAGGGGAGACTGCCTTTTGATCACTGGTGGGATCACTCTGCTAATGAAGAGGGGAGACTGCCTTTTGATCACAATTGGGATCATTCTGTTACTGGAGAGGGGAGACTGGCTTTTGATCATAATTGGGATCACTCTACTACTGGAGAGGGGAGACTGCCTTTTGATCACTGGTGGGATCACTCTGCTACTGGAGAGGGGAGACTGCCTTTTGATCACTGGTGGGATCACTCTGCTATTGAAGAGGGGAGACTGCCTTTTAATCACAATTGGGATCATTCTGTTACTGGAGAGGGGAGACTGGCGTATGATCACAATTGGGATCACTCTGCTATCAGAGAGGGGAGACTGCCTTTTGATCACTGGTGGGATCACTCCACTATCAGAGAGGGGAGACTGCCTTTTGATCACTGGTGGGATCGCTCTGCTACTGGAGAGGGGAGACTGCCTTTTGATCACAATTGGGATCATTCTGTTACTGGAGAGGGGAGACTGGCATTTGATCACAATTGGGATCACTGCTACTGGAGAGGGGAGACTGCCTTTTGATCACTGGTGGGATCGCTCTGTTACTGGAGAGGGGAGACTGGCTTTTGATCACAATTGGGATCACTCTGCTACTGGAGAGGGGAGACTGCCTTTTGATCACTGGTGGGATCACTCTGCTATTGAAGAGGGGAGACTGCCTTTTGATCACAATTGGGATCATTCTGTTACTGGAGAGGGGAGACTGGCGTTTGATCACAATTGGGATCACTGCTACTGGAGAGGGGAGACTGCCTTTTGATCACTGGTGGGATCACTCCGCTATCAGAGAGGGGAGACTGCCTTTTGATCACTGGTGGGATCGCTCTGTTACTGGAGAGGGGAGACTGGCTTTTGATCACAATTGGGATCACTCCGCTATCAGAGAGGGGAGACTGTCTTTTGATCACTGGTGGGATCACTCCGCTATCAGAGAGGGGAGACTGCCTTTTGATCACTGGTGGGATCACTCCGCTATCAGAGAGGGGAGACTGCCTTTTGATCACTGGTGGGATCGCTCTGCTACTGGAGAGGGGAGACTGCCTTTTGATCACAATTGGGATCATTCTGTTACTGGAGAGGGGAGACTGGCATTTGATCACAATTGGGATCACTGCTACTGGAGAGGGGAGACTGCCTTTTGATCACTGGTGGGATCGCTCTGTTACTGGAGAGGGGAGACTGGCTTTTGATCACAATTGGGATCACTCTGCTACTGGAGAGGGGAGACTGCCTTTTGATCAGAATTGGGATCACTCCGCTATCAGAGAGGGGAGACTGCCTTTTGATCACTGGTGGGATCACTCCGCTATCAGAGAGGGGAGACTGCCTTTTGATCACTGGTGGGATCACTCCGCTATCAGAGAGGGGAGACTGCCTTTTGATCACTGGTGGGATCGCTCTGTTACTGGAGAGGGGAGACTGCCTTTTGATCACAATTGGGATCACTCTGTTGGACTTGGACTGTGGACTTTACTTCAATCTATAGTTTTGTTATATTCTGTATATTTCGGGCAATCTTTCTTATTTTTTTGTATGTATGAGGGAGGGGGATTTAGGAGTTGACCTGCCTTTTCCATTCTTGTTCATTTTTTTATGCGGGGAACGGGGAATTGGGCATTTATGATAGTGATGCCATTTCTTTCTTTCTTCATTTCATGGCTATCTGAAGAAGAGGAATTTCAGAGCTGAATACTTTGATAATAAACAAACCTTTGAACCTTTAAACTGCTCTGCTCTGGATCAATGGAACCTGCAGAAAGTGGTAAAAACTGTCCAGTCCGTCACAGGGTCATCATTTCCTTTGATCCAGTCTATCTTCAGGAAGGCTAATAGCATCTGCAAGGCAGACTGCCACATTAACAATCCCCTTTCTCTCTCTTCTACTTCAAGTCAAGTCAAATCAAGTTTATTGTCACTTAACTACATGCATGTATACTGTCAAACAAAACAATGCTTTTCCATGCACCGTGGTGCACATAACACATATATTCCCCACACGATAACTTATGAAAGTAAGGATAGCCAGCACCATTCTGATCATAACAAAAACATACAGGACATAGAAGAACGATTACAACTGGAGACAGAGTGGGCACTGCATCTGAGTGCACTGCAATCTTTTGCTGTATATATCCAGGAGCTTGGAAACATGGGCAACCTGATTCAAGAACAGCTTCTTCTCCACATGTGAACCAATCACCTCTTTGACATCCGCTTCCCAGTGGAGCTACCACATCCTTAAGTCCCTCATGCTACATTTTCCATTACATTCATACAAGCATTTCTTTCTGCCTTACTTCAGAATACAGACAATCTTTGCACCACTCTGTTGTTTTGTGCTGGTCACTACATGTATTGCATTATGGCCATGCACTCTGTTTACTGTGCGAGCTTCACACAAGCAGGGAACTTTGTGGCATTCTGCTGTATATGAAAAAAACTAACCTGAATCTATGAAACTGAGACTGAAATCACGTTTGTGCCTGGAATTGCAGTCACGTGCAATTTAGGAATGGGGGTGAATGTGCACAAGTTAGCAGGGTTAGTTGTTTCACTGAGAATTAACTCAAATGTGCACCAGGACTGGAAGCAAGTGTAGGACTCAGAATAGAATCATATCTGGGACAGGAAATGGGATCAGGTGCATGAGTGGGATTGGGATTGGGTGCGAGACAGGGAATGGGATCGGGTGTATGACTGGGATTGGGATTGGGTGCGTGACAGGAAATTGGATCGGGTGTGTGACTGGGATTGGGATTGGGTGAGTGACTGGGATTGGGATTGGGTGAGTGACTGGGAATGGGATCGGGTGTGTGACAGGGAATGGGATCGGGTGTGTGACAGGGAATGGGATCGGGTGTGTGGCAGGCAATGGGATCGGGTGTGTGACAGGCAATGGGATCGGGTGTGTGACAGGCAATGGGATCGGGTGTGTGACAGGCAATGGGATCGAGTGCGTGACAGGCAATGGGATCGGGTGTGTGACTGGGAATGGGATCGGGTGTGTGACTGGGAGCGGGATCAGGTGTGTGACAGGGAATGGGGATCGGGTGCGTGACAGGGAATGGGATCGGGTGCGTGACCGGGAATGGGATCGGGTGCGTGACTGGGAATGGGATCGGGTGCGTGACAGGGAATGGGATCGGGTGCGTGACCGGGAATGGGATCGGGTGCGTGACAGGGAATGAGATCGGGTGCGTGACAGGGAATGGGATCGGGTGCGTGACGGGGAATGGGATCGGGTGTGTGACAGGGAATGGGATCGAGTGCGTGACAGGGAATGGGATCGGGTGCGTGACGGGGAATGGGATCGGGTGTGTGACAGGGAATGGGATCGGGTGTGTGACTGGGAATGGGATCGGGTGTGTGACAGGGAATGGGATCGGGTGTGTGACGGGGAATGGGATTGAGTGCGTGACTGGGAACGGGATCAGATGTGTGTCTGGGAATGGGATCCGGTGGGTGACTGGGAACGGGATCGGATGCGTGACAGGGAATGGGATTGGGTGTGTGACTGGGAATGGGATCAGGTGTAAGACAGGGAATGGGATCAGGTGTGTGACAGGGAATGGGATCAGGTGTGTGCCTGGGATTAGGATTGGGTGAGTGACTGGGAATGGGATCAGGTGTGTGACTGGGAGTGGGATCAGGTGTGTGACAGGGAATGGGATCGGGTGCATGACTGGGAATGGGATCGGGTGTGTGACTGGGAATGGGATCGGGTGCGTGACAGGGAATGGGATCGGGTGCGTGACCGGGAATGGGATCGGGTGCGTGACAGGGAATGAGATTGGGTGCGTGACAGGGAATGGGATCGGGTGCGTGACGGGGAATGGGATCGGGTGTGTGACAGGGAATGGGATCGAGTGCGTGACTGGGAACGGGATCGGATGCGTGACAGGGAATGGGATCAGGTGTGTGACAGGGAATGGGATCGGGTGTGTGACAGGGAATGGGATTGGGTGTGTGACAGGGAATGGGATTGAGTGCGTGACTGGGAACGGGATTGGATGCGTGACTGGGAATGGGATCAGGTGAGTGACTGGGAACGGGATCGGATGTGTGACAGGGAATGGGATTGGATATGTGACTGGGAATGGGATCGGGTGCGTGACAGGGAATGGGATCGGGTGTGTGACTGGGATTGGGATTGGGTGCTTGACAGAGAATGGGATCGGGTGTGTGACAGGGAATGGGACTGAGTGCGTGACTGGGAACGGGATCGGATGCGTGAATGGGAATGGGATCAGGTGTATGACTGGGATTGGGTGCATGACAGGCAATGGGATCAGTTGTGTAACTGGGAGTGGAATCAGGTGTGTGACTGGGAACGGGATCGGGTGTGTGACAGGGAATGGGATCGGGTGTGTGACAGGGAATGGGATTGGGTGTGTGACAGGGAATGGGATTGAGTGCGTGACTGGGAACGGGATTGGATGCGACACTGGGAATGGGATCAGGTGAGTGACTGGGAACGGGATCGGATGTGTGACAGGGAATGGGATTGGATATGTGACTGGGAATGGGATCGGATGCGTGACAGGGAATGGGATCAGTTGTGTAACTGGGAGTGGAATCAGGTGTGTGACTGGGAACGGGATCGGGTGTGTGACAGGGAATGGGATCAGGTGTGTGACAGGGAATGGGATCGGGTGTGTGACAGGGAATGGGATCAGGTGTGTGACAGGGAATGGGATCAGGTGTGTGACAGGGAATGGGATCGGGTGTGTGACAGGCAATGGGATTGAGTGCGTGACAGGGAATGGGATCGGGTGTGTGACAGGGAATGGGATTGAGTGCGTTACAAGGAATGGGATTGGGTGTGTGACAGGGAAAGGGATCGGGTGTGTGACTGGGAATGGGATCAGGTGCATGACTGCGAGTGGGATCAGGTGTGTGACTGGGAATGCGATCGGATGCGTGACTGGGAATGGGATCGGGTGTGTGACTGGGAATGGGATCAGGTGTGTGACTGGGAATGGGATCAGGTGCATGACTGGGAGTGGGATCAGGTGTGTGACTGGGAATGCGATCGGATGCGTGACTGGGAATGGGATCAGGTGTGTGACAGGGAATGGGATTGAGTGCGTGACTGGGAACGGGATTGAGTGTGTGACTGGGAATGGGATCGGGTGTGTGACAGAGAACGGGATGAGGTGTGTGACAGGGAACGGGATCAGGTGTGTGACAGGTAATGGAATCGGGTGTGTGACTGGGAATGGGATCGAGTGTGTGACTGGGAACGGGATCGGATGCGTGACTGGGAATTAGATCGGGTGTGTGACTGGGAATGGGATCGGGTGTGTGACTGGGAATGGGATCAGGTGAGTTACTGGGAATGGGTTCGGGTGTGTGACAGGGAATGGGATCAGGTGTGTGACTGGGAATGGGATTGGATGCGTAACTGGGAATGGGATCAGGTTTGTGACTGGAAATGGGATCGGATGCATGACTGGGAATGGGATCGGGTGTGTGACCTGGAATGGGATTGGATGCGTGACTGGGAATGGGATCAGGTGTGTGACTGGAAACGGGATCGGATGCGTGACTGGGAATGGGATCAGGTGTGTGACTGGGAATGGGATCGGGTGTGTGACAGGGAATGGGATCAGGTGGGTGACAGGGAATGGGATCGAGTGTTGGACAGGGAATGGGATTGAGTGCATGACTGGGAACAGGATCGGATACGTTACTGGGAATGGGATCAGGTGCGTGACTGGGAACGGGATCAGGTGTGTGACAGGGAATGGGATTTGGTGCGTGACAGAGAATGGGATCGAGTGTGTGACAGGGAATGGGACTGAGTGCTTGACTGAGAACGGGATCAGATGCGTGACTGGGAATGGGATCAGGTGTCTGACTGGGAATGGGATCGGACGCGTGACTGGGAATGGCATTGGGTGTGTGACTGGGAGTGGGATTGGGTGTGTGACTGGGAAAGGGATTTGATGCTTGACTGGGAATGGGATCAGGTGTGTGACTGGGAATGGGATCAGATGCGTGACAGGGAATGGGATCGGGTGTGTGACAGGGAATGGGATCGGCTGTGTGACAGGGAATGGGATCGGGTGTGTGACTGGGAATGGGATCAGGTGTGTGACTGTGAGTGATATCAGCTGTGGACTGGTAATGGGATTGGATGCGTGACTGGGAATGGGATCAGGTGTGTGACTGGAAACGGGATCGGATGCGTGACTGGGAATGGGATCAGGTGTGTGACTGGGAATGGGATTGGATGCGTGACTGGGAATGGGATCAGGTGTGTGACTGGAAACGGGATCGGATGCGTGACTGAGAATGGGATCAGGTGTGTGACTGGGAATGGGATCGGGTGTGTGACAGGGAATGGGATCAGGCGGGTGACAGGGAATGGGATCGAGTGTTGGACAGGGAATGGGATTTGGTGCGTGACAGAGAATGGGACTGAGTGCTTGACTGGGAACAGGATCGGATACATGACTGGGAATGGGATCAGGTGCGTGACTGTGAACGGGATCAGGTGTGTGACAGGGAATGGGATTTGGTGCGTGACAGAGAATGGGACTGAGTGCTTGACTGGGAACGGGATCAGATTCGTGACTGGGAATGGGATCAGGTGTGTGACCGGGAATGGGATCGGACGCGTGACTGGGAATGGGATTGGGTGTGTGACTGGGAGTGGGATCAGGTGTGTGACTGGGAATTAGATCGGGTGTGTGACTGGGAACTGGATCGGGTGTGTGACTGGGAACTGGATCGGGTGTGTGACTGGGAATGGGATCGGGTGTGTGACTGGGAATGGGATCAGGTGTGTGACTGGGAACTGGATCGGGTGTGTGACAGGGAATGGGATCGGGTGTGTGACTGGGAATGGGATCAGGTGTATGACAGGAAATGGGATCAGGTGTGTGACTGGGAATGGGATCAGGTGTGTGACTGGGAACTGGATCGGGTGTGTGACAGGGAATGGGATCGGGTGTGTGACTGGGAATGGGATCAGGTGTATGACAGGAAATGGGATCAGGTGTGTGACTGGGAATGGGATCAGGTGTGTGACTGGGAATGGGATCGGGTGTGTGACTGGGAATGGGATCAGGTGTGTGACTGGGAATGGGATTGGGTGTGTGACTGGGAATTAGATCGGGTGTGTGACTGGGAATGGGATCAGGTGTGTGACTGGGAATGGGATCAGGTGTGTGACTGGGAATGGGATCAGGTGTGTGACTGGGAATGGGATCAGGTGTGTGACTGGGAATGGGATTGGGTGTGTGACTGGGAGTGGGATCAGGTGTGTGACTGGGAATTAGATCGGGTGTGTGACTGGGAACTGGATCGGGTGTGTGACAGGGAACTGGATCGGGTGTGTGACTGGGAATGGGATCAGGTGTGTGACTGGGATTGGGATCAGGTGTGTGACTGGGAATGGGATCGGGTGTGTGACTGGGAATGGGATCGGGTGCGTGACTGGGAATGGGATCACGTGTGTGACTTGGAATGGGATCGGGTGTGTGACTGGGAATGGGATCGGGTGTGTGACTGGGAATTAGATCGGGTGTGTGACTGGGAACTGGATCAGGTGTGTAACAGGGAATGGGATCGGGTGTGTGACTGGGAATGGGATCAGGTGTGTGACAGGGAATGGGATCAGGTGTGTGACTGGGAATGGGATCAGGTGTGTGACTGGGATTGGGAACAGGTGTGTGACTGGGATTGGGATCCGGTGTGTGACTGGGAATGGGATCGGGTGTGTGACTGGGAATGGGATCGGGTGCGTGACTGGGAATGATCGGGTGTGTGACTGGGAATGGGATCGGGTGTGTGACAGGGAATGGGATCGGGTGTGTGACTGGGAATGGGATCAGGTGTGTGACTGGGAATGCGATCGGGTGTGTGACTGGGAATAGGATCGGGTGGGTGACAGGGAATGGGATCAGGTGTGTGACTGGGAATGGGATCCGGTGTGTGACTGGGATTGGGATCAGGTGTGTGACTGGGAACGGGATCGGATGCGTGACTGGGAATGGGATTGGGTGCGTGACAGGGAATGGGATCTGGTGTGTGACAGGGAATGGGATCGGGTGCGTGACAGGGAATGGGATCGGGTGCATGACAGGGAATGGGATCGGGTGTGTGACAGGGAATGGGATCGGGTGTGTGACAGAGAATGGGACTGGGTGTGTGACAGGGAATGGGATTGAGTGCGTGACTGGGAACGGGATTGGATGTGTGACTTGGAATGGGATCAGGTGTGTGACTGGGAATGGGATCGGATGCGTGACTGGGAATGGGATCGGGTGTGTGACTGTGAACGGGATCAACTGCGTGACTGGGAGCGGGATCAGGTGTGTGACAGGGAATGGGATCGGGTGCATGACTGGGAATGGGATCGGGTGCGTGACAGGGAATGGGATGGGGTGCGTGACAGGGAATGGGATCGGGTGTGTGACTGGGAATGGGATCAGGTGTGTGACTGTGAGTGGTATCAGCTGTGGACTGGTAATGGGATTGGATGCGTGACTGGGAATGGGATCAGGTGTGTGACTGGAAACGGGATCGGATGCGTGACTGGGAATGGGATCAGGTGTGTGACTGGGAATGGGATTGGATGCGTGACTGGGAATGGGATCAGGTGTGTGACTGGAAACGGGATCGGATGCGTGACTGAGAATGGGATCAGGTGTGTGACTGGGAATGGGATCGGGTGTGTGACTGGGAACAGGATCGGATACATGACTGGGAATGGGATCAGGTGCGTGACTGTGAACGGGATCAGGTGTGTGACAGGGAATGGGATTTGGTGCGTGACAGAGAATGGGACTGAGTGCTTGACTGGGAACGGGATCAGATTCGTGACTGGGAATGGGATCAGGTGTGTGACCGGGAATGGGATCGGACGCGTGACTGGGAATGGGATTGGGTGTGTGACTGGGAGTGGGATCAGGTGTGTGACTGGGAATTAGATCGGGTGTGTGACTGGGAACTGGATCGGGTGTGTGACTGGGAACTGGATCGGGTGTGTGACTGGGAATGGGATCGGGTGTGTGACTGGGAATGGGATCAGGTGTGTGACTGGGAACTGGATCGGGTGTGTGACAGGGAATGGGATCGGGTGTGTGACTGGGAATGGGATCAGGTGTATGACAGGAAATGGGATCAGGTGTGTGACTGGGAATGGGATCAGGTGTGTGACTGGGAACTGGATCGGGTGTGTGACAGGGAATGGGATCGGGTGTGTGACTGGGAATGGGATCAGGTGTATGACAGGAAATGGGATCAGGTGTGTGACTGGGAATGGGATCAGGTGTGTGACTGGGAATGGGATCGGGTGTGTGACTGGGAATGGGATCAGGTGTGTGACTGGGAATGGGATTGGGTGTGTGACTGGGAATGGGATTGGGTGTGTGACTGGGAGTGGGATCAGGTGTGTGACTGGGAATTAGATCGGGTGTGTGACTGGGAATGGGATCAGGTGTGTGACTGGGAATGGGATCAGGTGTGTGACTGGGAATGGGATCAGGTGTGTGACTGGGAATGGGATCAGGTGTGTGACTGGGAATGGGATTGGGTGTGTGACTGGGAGTGGGATCAGGTGTGTGACTGGGAATTAGATCGGGTGTGTGACTGGGAACTGGATCGGGTGTGTGACAGGGAACTGGATCGGGTGTGTGACTGGGAATGGGATCCGGTGTGTGACTGGGATTGGGATCAGGTGTGTGACTGGGAATGGGATCGGGTGTGTGACTGGGAATGGGATCGGGTGCGTGACTGGGAATGGGATCACGTGTGTGACTTGGAATGGGATCGGGTGTGTGACTGGGAATGGGATCGGGTGTGTGACTGGGAGTGGGATCAGGTGTGTGACTGGGAATTAGATCGGGTGTGTGACTGGGAACTGGATCAGGTGTGTGACAGGGAATGGGATCGGGTGTGTGACTGGGAATGGGATCAGGTGTGTGACAGGGAATGGGATCAGGTGTGTGACTGGGAATGGGATCAGGTGTGTGACTGGGATTGGGAACAGGTGTGTGACTGGGATTGGGATCGGGTGTGTGACTGGGAATGGGATCGGGTGTGTGACTGGGAATGGGATCGGGTGCGTGACTGGGAATGGGATCGGGTGTGTGACTGGGAATGGGATCGGGTGTGTGACAGGGAATGGGATCGGGTGTGTGACTGGGAATGGGATCAGGTGTGTGACTGGGAATGCGATCGGGTGTGTGACTGGGAATAGGATCGGGTGGGTGACAGGGAATGGGATCAGGTGTGTGACTGGGAATGGGATCCGGTGTGTGACTGGGATTGGGATCAGGTGTGTGACTGGGAGCGGGATCGGATGCGTGACTGGGAATGGGATTGGGTGCGTGACAGGGAATGGGATCTGGTGTGTGACAGGGAATGGGATCGGGTGCGTGACAGGGAATGGGATCGGGTGCATGACAGGGAATGGGATCGGGTGTGTGACAGGGAATGGGATCGGGTGTGTGACAGAGAATGGGACTGGGTGTGTGACAGGGAATGGGATTGAGTGCGTGACTGGGAACGGGATTGGATGCGTGACTTGGAATGGGATCAGATGTGTGACTGGGAATGGGATCGGATGCGTGACTGGGAATGGGATCGGGTGTGTGACTGTGAACGGGATCAATTGCGTGACTGGGAGCGGGATCAGGTGTGTGACAGGGAATGGGATCGGGTGCATGACTGGGAATGGGATCGGGTGCGTGACAGGGAATGGGATGGGGTGCGTGACAGGGAATGGGATGGTGTGCGTGACAGGGAATGGGATCGGGTGCGTGACTGGGAATGGGATCGGGTGCGTGACAGGGAATGAGATCGGGTGCGTGACAGGGAATGGGATCGGGTGCGTGACGGGGAATGGGATCGGGTGTGTGACAGGGAATGGGATCGAGTGCGTGACTGGGAACGGGATCGGATGCGTGACAGGGAATGGGATTGGGTGTGTGACAGGGAATGGGATCGGGTGTGTGACGGAATGGGATTGGGTGTGTGACAGGGAATGGGATTGAGTGCGTGACTAGGAACGGGATTGGATGCGTGACTGGGAATGGGATCAGGTGTGTGACTGGAAACGGGATCGGATGCGTGACTGAGAATGGGATCAGGTGTGTGACTGGGAATGGGATCGGGTGTGTGACAGGGAATGGGATCAGGCGGGTGACAGGGAATGGGATCGAGTGTTGGACAGGGAATGGGATTGAGTGCATGACTGGGAACAGGATCGGATACATGACTGGGAATGGGATCAGGTGCGTGACTGTGAACGGGATCAGGTGTGTGACAGGGAATGGGATTTGGTGCGTGACAGAGAATGGGACTGAGTGCTTGACTGGGAACGGGATCAGATTCGTGACTGGGAATGGGATCAGGTGTGTGACCGGGAATGGGATCGGACGCGTGACTGGGAATGGGATTGGGTGTGTGACTGGGAGTGGGATCGGGTGTGTGACGGAGTGGGATCAGGTGTGTGACTGGGAATTAGATCGGGTGTGTGACTGGGAACTGGATCGGGTGTGTGACAGGGAATGGGATCGGGTGTGTGACTGGGAATGGAATCGGGTGTGTGACTGGGAATTAGATCGGGTGTGTGACTGGGAACTGGATCGGGTGTGTGACAGGGAACTGGATCGGGTGTGTGACTGGGAATGGGATCAGGTGTGTGACTGGGATTGGGATCAGGTGTGTGACTGGGAATGGGATCGGGTGTGTGACTGGGAATGGGATCGGGTGCGTGACTGGGAATGGGATCACGTGTGTGACTTGGAATGGGATCGGGTGTGTGACTGGGAATGGGATCGGGTGTGTGACTGGGAATTAGATCGGGTGTGTGACTGGGAACTGGATCAGGTGTGTAACAGGGAATGGGATCGGGTGTGTGACTGGGAATGGGATCAGGTGTGTGACAGGGAATGGGATCAGGTGTGTGACTGGGAATGGGATCAGGTGTGTGACTGGGATTGGGAACAGGTGTGTGACTGGGATTGGGATCCGGTGTGTGACTGGGAATGGGATCGGGTGTGTGACTGGGAATGGGATCGGGTGCGTGACTGGGAATGATCGGGTGTGTGACTGGGAATGGGATCGGGTGTGTGACAGGGAATGGGATCGGGTGTGTGACTGGGAATGGGATCAGGTGTGTGACTGGGAATGCGATCGGGTGTGTGACTGGGAATAGGATCGGGTGGGTGACAGGGAATGGGATCAGGTGTGTGACTGGGAATGGGATCCGGTGTGTGACTGGGATTGGGATCAGGTGTGTGACTGGGAACGGGATCGGATGCGTGACTGGGAATGGGATTGGGTGCGTGACAGGGAATGGGATCTGGTGTGTGACAGGGAATGGGATCGGGTGCGTGACAGGGAATGGGATCGGGTGCATGACAGGGAATGGGATCGGGTGTGTGACAGGGAATGGGATCGGGTGTGTGACAGAGAATGGGACTGGGTGTGTGACAGGGAATGGGATTGAGTGCGTGACTGGGAACGGGATTGGATGTGTGACTTGGAATGGGATCAGGTGTGTGACTGGGAATGGGATCGGATGCGTGACTGGGAATGGGATCGGGTGTGTGACTGTGAACGGGATCAACTGCGTGACTGGGAGCGGGATCAGGTGTGTGACAGGGAATGGGATCGGGTGCATGACTGGGAATGGGATCGGGTGCGTGACAGGGAATGGGATGGGGTGCGTGACAGGGAATGGGATCGGGTGTGTGACTGGGAATGGGATCAGGTGTGTGACTGTGAGTGGTATCAGCTGTGGACTGGTAATGGGATTGGATGCGTGACTGGGAATGGGATCAGGTGTGTGACTGGAAACGGGATCGGATGCGTGACTGGGAATGGGATCAGGTGTGTGACTGGGAATGGGATTGGATGCGTGACTGGGAATGGGATCAGGTGTGTGACTGGAAACGGGATCGGATGCGTGACTGAGAATGGGATCAGGTGTGTGACTGGGAATGGGATCGGGTGTGTGACTGGGAACAGGATCGGATACATGACTGGGAATGGGATCAGGTGCGTGACTGTGAACGGGATCAGGTGTGTGACAGGGAATGGGATTTGGTGCGTGACAGAGAATGGGACTGAGTGCTTGACTGGGAACGGGATCAGATTCGTGACTGGGAATGGGATCAGGTGTGTGACCGGGAATGGGATCGGACGCGTGACTGGGAATGGGATTGGGTGTGTGACTGGGAGTGGGATCAGGTGTGTGACTGGGAATTAGATCGGGTGTGTGACTGGGAACTGGATCGGGTGTGTGACTGGGAACTGGATCGGGTGTGTGACTGGGAATGGGATCGGGTGTGTGACTGGGAATGGGATCAGGTGTGTGACTGGGAACTGGATCGGGTGTGTGACAGGGAATGGGATCGGGTGTGTGACTGGGAATGGGATCAGGTGTATGACAGGAAATGGGATCAGGTGTGTGACTGGGAATGGGATCAGGTGTGTGACTGGGAACTGGATCGGGTGTGTGACAGGGAATGGGATCGGGTGTGTGACTGGGAATGGGATCAGGTGTATGACAGGAAATGGGATCAGGTGTGTGACTGGGAATGGGATCAGGTGTGTGACTGGGAATGGGATCGGGTGTGTGACTGGGAATGGGATCAGGTGTGTGACTGGGAATGGGATTGGGTGTGTGACTGGGAATGGGATTGGGTGTGTGACTGGGAGTGGGATCAGGTGTGTGACTGGGAATTAGATCGGGTGTGTGACTGGGAATGGGATCAGGTGTGTGACTGGGAATGGGATCAGGTGTGTGACTGGGAATGGGATCAGGTGTGTGACTGGGAATGGGATCAGGTGTGTGACTGGGAATGGGATTGGGTGTGTGACTGGGAGTGGGATCAGGTGTGTGACTGGGAATTAGATCGGGTGTGTGACTGGGAACTGGATCGGGTGTGTGACAGGGAACTGGATCGGGTGTGTGACTGGGAATGGGATCCGGTGTGTGACTGGGATTGGGATCAGGTGTGTGACTGGGAATGGGATCGGGTGTGTGACTGGGAATGGGATCGGGTGCGTGACTGGGAATGGGATCACGTGTGTGACTTGGAATGGGATCGGGTGTGTGACTGGGAATGGGATCGGGTGTGTGACTGGGAGTGGGATCAGGTGTGTGACTGGGAATTAGATCGGGTGTGTGACTGGGAACTGGATCAGGTGTGTGACAGGGAATGGGATCGGGTGTGTGACTGGGAATGGGATCAGGTGTGTGACAGGGAATGGGATCAGGTGTGTGACTGGGAATGGGATCAGGTGTGTGACTGGGATTGGGAACAGGTGTGTGACTGGGATTGGGATCGGGTGTGTGACTGGGAATGGGATCGGGTGTGTGACTGGGAATGGGATCGGGTGCGTGACTGGGAATGGGATCGGGTGTGTGACTGGGAATGGGATCGGGTGTGTGACAGGGAATGGGATCGGGTGTGTGACTGGGAATGGGATCAGGTGTGTGACTGGGAATGCGATCGGGTGTGTGACTGGGAATAGGATCGGGTGGGTGACAGGGAATGGGATCAGGTGTGTGACTGGGAATGGGATCCGGTGTGTGACTGGGATTGGGATCAGGTGTGTGACTGGGAGCGGGATCGGATGCGTGACTGGGAATGGGATTGGGTGCGTGACAGGGAATGGGATCTGGTGTGTGACAGGGAATGGGATCGGGTGCGTGACAGGGAATGGGATCGGGTGCATGACAGGGAATGGGATCGGGTGTGTGACAGGGAATGGGATCGGGTGTGTGACAGAGAATGGGACTGGGTGTGTGACAGGGAATGGGATTGAGTGCGTGACTGGGAACGGGATTGGATGCGTGACTTGGAATGGGATCAGATGTGTGACTGGGAATGGGATCGGATGCGTGACTGGGAATGGGATCGGGTGTGTGACTGTGAACGGGATCAATTGCGTGACTGGGAGCGGGATCAGGTGTGTGACAGGGAATGGGATCGGGTGCATGACTGGGAATGGGATCGGGTGCGTGACAGGGAATGGGATGGGGTGCGTGACAGGGAATGGGATGGTGTGCGTGACAGGGAATGGGATCGGGTGCGTGACTGGGAATGGGATCGGGTGCGTGACAGGGAATGAGATCGGGTGCGTGACAGGGAATGGGATCGGGTGCGTGACGGGGAATGGGATCGGGTGTGTGACAGGGAATGGGATCGAGTGCGTGACTGGGAACGGGATCGGATGCGTGACAGGGAATGGGATCAGGTGTGTGACAGGGAATGGGATCGGGTGTGTGACGGAATGGGATTGGGTGTGTGACAGGGAATGGGATTGAGTGCGTGACTAGGAACGGGATTGGATGCGTGACTGGGAATGGGATCAGGTGTGTGACTGGAAACGGGATCGGATGCGTGACTGAGAATGGGATCAGGTGTGTGACTGGGAATGGGATCGGGTGTGTGACAGGGAATGGGATCAGGCGGGTGACAGGGAATGGGATCGAGTGTTGGACAGGGAATGGGATTGAGTGCATGACTGGGAACAGGATCGGATACATGACTGGGAATGGGATCAGGTGCGTGACTGTGAACGGGATCAGGTGTGTGACAGGGAATGGGATTTGGTGCGTGACAGAGAATGGGACTGAGTGCTTGACTGGGAACGGGATCAGATTCGTGACTGGGAATGGGATCAGGTGTGTGACCGGGAATGGGATCGGACGCGTGACTGGGAATGGGATTGGGTGTGTGACTGGGAGTGGGATCGGGTGTGTGACGGAGTGGGATCAGGTGTGTGACTGGGAATTAGATCGGGTGTGTGACTGGGAACTGGATCGGGTGTGTGACAGGGAATGGGATCGGGTGTGTGACTGGGAATGGGATCAGGTGTATGACAGGAAATGGGATCAGGTGTGTGACTGGGAATGGGATCAGGTGTGTGACTGGGAATGGGATCAGGTGTGTGACTGGGATTGGGAGCAGGTGTGTGACTGGGAATGGGATCGGGTGTGTGACTGGGAATGGGATCGGGTGTGTGACTGGGAATGGGATCGGGTGCGTGACTGGGAATGGGATCACGTGTGTGACTTGGAATGGGATCGGGTGTGTGACTGGGAATGGGATCGGGTGTGTGACTGGGAATGGGATCGGGTGTGTGACTGGGATTGGGATCAGGTGTGACTGGGAATGGGATCGAGTGTGTGACTGGGAGTGGGATCAGGTGTGTGACTGGGAATGGGATCAGGTGTGTGACTGGGAATGGGATCGGGTGTGTGACTGGGAATGGGATCAGGTGTGTGACTGGGATTGGGATCAGGTGTGACTGGGAATGGGATCGAGTGTGTGACTGGGAGTGGGATCAGGTGTGTGACTGGGAATGGGATCAGGTGTGTGACTGGGAATGGGATCGGGTGTGTGACTGGGAATGGGATCGGGTGTGTGACTGGGAATGGGATCGGGTGTGTGACTGGGAATGGGATCGGGTGTGTGACAGGGAATGGGATCAGGTGTGTGACTGGGAATGGGATCAGGTGTGTGACTGGGATTGGGAACAGGTGTGTGACTGGGATTGGGATCGGGTGAGTGACTGGGAATGGGATCGGGTGTGTGACTGGGAATGGGATCGGGTGCGTGACTGGGAATGGGTTCGGGTGTGTGACTGGGAATGGGATCGGGTGTGTGACAGGGAATGGGATCGGGTGTGTGACTGGGAATGGGATCAGGTGTGTGACTGGGAATGCGATCGGGTGTGTGACTGGGAATAGGATCGGGTGGGTGACAGGGAATGGGATCAGGTGTGTGACTGGGAATGGAATCCGGTGTGTGACTGGGATTGGGATCAGGTGTGTGGCTGGGAACGGGATCGGATGCGTGACTGGGAATGGGATTGGGTGCGTGACAGGGAATGGGATCTGGTGTGTGACAGGGAATGGGATCGGGTGCGTGACAGGGAATGGGATCGGGTGCATGACAGGGAATGGGATCGGGTGTGTGACAGGGAATGGGATCGGGTGTGTGACAGAGAATGGGACTGGGTGTGTGACAGGGAATGGGATTGAGTGCGTGACTGGGAACGGGATTGGATGCGTGACTTGGAATGGGATCAGGTGTGTGACTGGGAATGGGATCGGATGCGTGACTGGGAATGGGATCGGGTGTGTGACTGAACGGGATCAACTGCGTGACTGGGAGCGGGATCAGGTGTGTGACAGGGAATGGGATCGGGTGTATGACTGGGAATGGGATCGGGTGCGTGACAGGGAATGGGATGGGGTGTGTGACTGGGAATGGGATCCGGTGTGTGACTGGGATTGGGATCAGGTGTGTGACTGGGAACGGGATCGGATGCGTGACTGGGAATGGGATTGGGTGCGTGACAGGGAATGGGATCTGGTGTGTGACAGGGAATGGGATCGGGTGCGTGACAGGGAATGGGATCGGGTGCATGACAGGGAATGGGATCGGGTGTGTGACAGGGAATGGGATCGGGTGTGTGACAGAGAATGGGACTGGGTGTGTGACAGGGAATGGGATTGAGTGCGTGACTGGGAACGGGATTGGATGCGTGACTTGGAATGGGATCAGGTGTGTGACTGGGAATGGGATCGGATGCGTGACTGGGAATGGGATCGGGTGTGTGACTGTGAACGGGATCAACTGCGTGACTGGGAGCAGGATCAGGTGTGTGACAGGGAATGGGATCGGGTGCATGACTGGGAATGGGATCGGGTGCGTGACAGGGAATGGGATGGGGTGCGTGACAGGGAATGGGATGGTGTGCGTGACAGGGAATGGGATCGGGTGCGTGACTGGGAATGGGATCGGGTGCGTGACAGGGAATGAGATCGGGTGCGTGACAGGGAATGGGATCGGGTGCGTGACGGGGAATGGGATCGGGTGTGTGACAGGGAATGGGATCGAGTGCGTGACTGGGAACGGGATCGGATGCGTGACAGGGAATGGGATCAGGTGTGTGACAGGGAATGGGATCGGGTGTGTGACGGAATGGGATTGGGTGTGTGACAGGGAATGGGATTGAGTGCGTGACTAGGAACGGGATTGGATGCGTGACTGGGAATGGGATCAGGTGTGTGACTGGAAACGGGATCGGATGCGTGACTGAGAATGGGATCAGGTGTGTGACTGGGAATGGGATCGGGTGTGTGACAGGGAATGGGATCAGGCGGGTGACAGGGAATGGGATCGAGTGTTGGACAGGGAATGGGATTGAGTGCATGACTGGGAACAGGATCGGATACATGACTGGGAATGGGATCAGGTGCGTGACTGTGAACGGGATCAGGTGTGTGACAGGGAATGGGATTTGGTGCGTGACAGAGAATGGGACTGAGTGCTTGACTGGGAACGGGATCAGATTCGTGACTGGGAATGGGATCAGGTGTGTGACCGGGAATGGGATCGGACGCGTGACTGGGAATGGGATTGGGTGTGTGACTGGGAGTGGGATCAGGTGTGTGACTGGGAATTAGATCGGGTGTGTGACTGGGAACTGGATCGGGTGTGTGACTGGGAACTGGATCGGGTGTGTGACTGGGAATGGGATCGGGTGTGTGACTGGGAATGGGATCAGGTGTGTGACTGGGAACTGGATCGGGTGTGTGACAGGGAATGGGATCAGGCGGGTGACAGGGAATGGGATCGAGTGTTGGACAGGGAATGGGATTGAGTGCATGACTGGGAACAGGATCGGATACATGACTGGGAATGGGATCAGGTGCGTGACTGTGAACGGGATCAGGTGTGTGACAGGGAATGGGATTTGGTGCGTGACAGAGAATGGGACTGAGTGCTTGACTGGGAACGGGATCAGATTCGTGACTGGGAATGGGATCAGGTGTGTGACCGGGAATGGGATCGGACGCGTGACTGGGAACTGGATCGGGTGTGTGACAGGGAATGGGATCGGGTGTGTGACTGGGAATGGGATCAGGTGTATGACAGGAAATGGGATCAGGTGTGTGACTGCGAATGGGATCAGGTGTGTGACTGGGAATGGGATCAGGTGTGTGACTGGGAATGGGATCAGGTGTGTGACTGGGATTGGGAGCAGGTGTGTGACTGGGAATGGGATCGGGTGTGTGACTGGGAATGGGATCGGGTGTGTGACTGGGAATGGGATCGGGTGCGTGACTGGGAATGGGATCACGTGTGTGACTTGGAATGGGATCGGGGGTGTGACTGGGAATGGGATTGGGTGTGTGACTGGGATTGGGATCAGGTGTGACTGGGAATGGGATCGAGTGTGTGACTGGGAGTGGGATCAGGTGTGTGACTGGGAATTAGATCGGGTGTGTGACTGGGAATGGGATCGGGTGTGTGACTGGGAATGGGATCGGGTGTGTGACAGGGAATGGGATCAGGTGTGTGACTGGGAATGGGATCAGGTGTGTGACTGGGATTGGGAACAGGTGTGTGACTGGGATTGGGATCGGGTGTGTGACTGGGAATGGGATCGGGTGTGTGACTGGGAATGGGATCGGGTGCGTGACTGGGAATGGGTTCGGGTGTGTGACTGGGAATGGGATCGGGTGTGTGACAGGGAATGGGATCGGGTGTGTGACTGGGAATGGGATCAGGTGTGTGACTGGGAATGCGATCGGGTGTGTGACTGGGAATAGGATCGGGTGGGTGACAGGGAATGGGATCAGGTGTGTGACTGGGAATGGAATCCGCTGTGTGACTGGGATTGGGATCAGGTGTGTGGCTGGGAACGGGATCGGATGCGTGACTGGGAATGGGATTGGGTGCGTGACAGGGAATGGGATCTGGTGTGTGACAGGGAATGGGATCGGGTGCGTGACAGGGAATGGGATCGGGTGCATGACAGGGAATGGGATCGGGTGTGTGACAGGGAATGGGATCGGGTGTGTGACAGAGAATGGGACTGGGTGTGTGACAGGGAATGGGATTGAGTGCGTGACTGGGAACGGGATTGGATGCGTGACTTGGAATGGGATCAGGTGTGTGACTGGGAATGGGATCGGATGCGTGACTGGGAATGGGATCGGGTGTGTGACTGTGAACGGGATCAACTGCGTGACTGGGAGCGGGATCAGGTGTGTGACAGGGAATGGGATCGGGTGCATGACTGGGAATGGGATCGGGTGCGTGACAGGGAATGGGATGGGGTGCGTGACAGGGAATGGGATGATGTGCGTGACAGGGAATGGGATCGGGTGCGTGACAGGGAATGGGATCGGGTGCGTGACAGGGAATGAGATCGGGTGCGTGACAGGGAATGGGATCGGGTGCGTGACGGGGAATGGGATCGTGTGTGTGACAGGGAATGGGATCGAGTGCGAGACTGGGAACGGGATCGGATGTGTGACAGGGAATGGGATCAGGTGTGTGACAGGGAATGGGATCGGGTGTGTGACGGAATGGGATTGGGTGTGTAACAGGGAATGGGATTGAGTGCGTGACTGAGTACGGGATTGAGTGTGTGACTGGGAATGGGATCGGGTGTGTGACCGGGAATGGGATCGGACGCGTGACTGGGAACTGGATCGGGTGTGTGACAGGGAATGGGATCGGGTGTGTGACTGGGAATGGGATCAGGTGTATGACAGGAAATGGGATCAGGTGTGTGACTGCGAATGGGATCAGGTGTGTGACTGGGAATGGGATCGGGTGCGTGACGGGGAATGGGATCGTGTGTGTGACAGGGAATGGGATCGAGTGCGTGACTGGGAACGGGATCGGATGTGTGACAGGGAATGGGATCAGGTGTGTGACAGGGAATGGGATCGGGTGTGTGACGGAATGGGATTGGGTGTGTAACAGGGAATGGGATTGAGTGCGTGACTGAGTACGGGATTGAGTGTGTGACTGGGAATGGGATCAGGTGTGTGACCGGGAATGGGATCGGACGCGTGACTGGGAACTGGATCGGGTGTGTGACAGGGAATGGGATCGGGTGTGTGACTGGGAATGGGATCAGGTGTATGACAGGAAATGGGATCAGGTGTGTGACTGCGAATGGGATCAGGTGTGTGACTGGGAATGGGATCAGGTGTGTGACTGGGAATGGGATCAGGTGTGTGACTGGGATTGGGAGCAGGTGTGTGACTGGGAATGGGATCGGGTGTGTGACTGGGAATGGGATCGGGTGTGTGACTGGGAATGGGATCGGGTGCGTGACTGGGAATGGGATCACGTGTGTGACTTGGAATGGGATCGGGGGTGTGACTGGGAATGGGATTGGGTGTGTGACGGAATGGGATTGGGTGTGTGACAGGGAATGGGATTGAGTGCGTGACTAGGAACGGGATTGGATGCGTGACTGGGAATGGGATCAGGTGTGTGACTGGAAACGGGATCGGATGCGTGACTGAGAATGGGATCAGGTGTGTGACTGGGAATGGGATCGGGTGTGTGACAGGGAATGGGATCAGGCGGGTGACAGGGAATGGGATCGAGTGTTGGACAGGGAATGGGATTGAGTGCATGACTGGGAACAGGATCGGATACATGACTGGGAATGGGATCAGGTGCGTGACTGTGAACGGGATCAGGTGTGTGACAGGGAATGGGATTTGGTGCGTGACAGAGAATGGGACTGAGTGCTTGACTGGGAACGGGATCAGATTCGTGACTGGGAATGGGATCAGGTGTGTGACCGGGAATGGGATCGGACGCGTGACTGGGAATGGGATTGGGTGTGTGACTGGGAGTGGGATCAGGTGTGTGACTGGGAATTAGATCGGGTGTGTGACTGGGAACTGGATCGGGTGTGTGACTGGGAACTGGATCGGGTGTGTGACTGGGAATGGGATCGGGTGTGTGACTGGGAATGGGATCAGGTGTGTGACTGGGAACTGGATCGGGTGTGTGACAGGGAATGGGATCAGGCGGGTGACAGGGAATGGGATCGAGTGTTGGACAAGGAATGGGATTGAGTGCATGACTGGGAACAGGATCGGATACATGACTGGGAATGGGATCAGGTGCGTGACTGTGAACGGGATCAGGTGTGTGACAGGGAATGGGATTTGGTGCGTGACAGAGAATGGGACTGAGTGCTTGACTGGGAACGGGATCAGATTCGTGACTGGGAATGGGATCAGGTGTGTGACCGGGAATGGGATCGGACGCGTGACTGGGAATGGGATTGGGTGTGTGACTGGGAGTGGGATCAGGTGTGTGACTGGGAATTAGATCGGGTGTGTGACTGGGAACTGGATCGGGTGTGTTACAGGGAATGGGATCGGGTGCGTGACTGGGAATGGGATCAGGTGTATGACAGGAAATGGGATCAGGTGTGTGACTGCGAATGGGATCAGGTGTGTGACTGGGAATGGGATCAGGTGTGTGACTGGGAATGGGATCAGGTGTGTGACTGGGATTGGGAGCAGGTGTGTGACTGGGAATGGGATCGGGTGTGTGACTGGGAATGGGATCGGGTGTGTGACTGGGAATGGGATCGGGTGCGTGACTGGGAATGGGATCACGTGTGTGACTTGGAATGGGATCGGGGGTGTGACTGGGAATGGGATTGGGTGTGTGACTGGGATTGGGATCAGGTGTGACTGGGAATGGGATCGAGTGTGTGACTGGGAGTGGGATCAGGTGTGTGACTGGGAATTAGATCGGGTGTGTGACTGGGAATGGGATCGGGTGTGTGACTGGGAATGGGATCGGGTGTGTGACAGGGAATGGGATCAGGTGTGTGACTGGGAATGGGATCAGGTGTGTGACTGGGATTGGGAACAGGTGTGTGACTGGGATTGGGATCGGGTGTGTGACTGGGAATGGGATCGGGTGTGTGACTGGGAATGGGATCGGGTGCGTGACTGGGAATGGGTTCGGGTGTGTGACTGGGAATGGGATCGGGTGTGTGACAGGGAATGGGATCGGGTGTGTGACTGGGAATGGGATCAGGTGTGTGACTGGGAATGCGATCGGGTGTGTGACTGGGAATAGGATCGGGTGGGTGACAGGGAATGGGATCAGGTGTGTGACTGGGAATGGAATCCGCTGTGTGACTGGGATTGGGATCAGGTGTGTGGCTGGGAACGGGATCGGATGCGTGACTGGGAATGGGATTGGGTGCGTGACAGGGAATGGGATCTGGTGTGTGACAGGGAATGGGATCGGGTGCGTGACAGGGAATGGGATCGGGTGCATGACAGGGAATGGGATCGGGTGTGTGACAGGGAATGGGATCGGGTGTGTGACAGAGAATGGGACTGGGTGTGTGACAGGGAATGGGATTGAGTGCGTGACTGGGAACGGGATTGGATGCGTGACTTGGAATGGGATCAGGTGTGTGACTGGGAATGGGATCGGATGCGTGACTGGGAATGGGATCGGGTGTGTGACTGTGAACGGGATCAACTGCGTGACTGGGAGCGGGATCAGGTGTGTGACAGGGAATGGGATCGGGTGCATGACTGGGAATGGGATCGGGTGCGTGACAGGGAATGGGATGGGGTGCGTGACAGGGAATGGGATGATGTGCGTGACAGGGAATGGGATCGGGTGCGTGACAGGGAATGGGATCGGGTGCGTGACAGGGAATGAGATCGGGTGCGTGACAGGGAATGGGATCGGGTGCGTGACGGGGAATGGGATCGTGTGTGTGACAGGGAATGGGATCGAGTGCGAGACTGGGAACGGGATCGGATGTGTGACAGGGAATGGGATCAGGTGTGTGACAGGGAATGGGATCGGGTGTGTGACGGAATGGGATTGGGTGTGTAACAGGGAATGGGATTGAGTGCGTGACTGAGTACGGGATTGAGTGTGTGACTGGGAATGGGATCGGGTGTGTGACCGGGAATGGGATCGGACGCGTGACTGGGAACTGGATCGGGTGTGTGACAGGGAATGGGATCGGGTGTGTGACTGGGAATGGGATCAGGTGTATGACAGGAAATGGGATCAGGTGTGTGACTGCGAATGGGATCAGGTGTGTGACTGGGAATGGGATCGGGTGCGTGACGGGGAATGGGATCGTGTGTGTGACAGGGAATGGGATCGAGTGCGTGACTGGGAACGGGATCGGATGTGTGACAGGGAATGGGATCAGGTGTGTGACAGGGAATGGGATCGGGTGTGTGACGGAATGGGATTGGGTGTGTAACAGGGAATGGGATTGAGTGCGTGACTGAGTACGGGATTGAGTGTGTGACTGGGAATGGGATCAGGTGTGTGACCGGGAATGGGATCGGACGCGTGACTGGGAACTGGATCGGGTGTGTGACAGGGAATGGGATCGGGTGTGTGACTGGGAATGGGATCAGGTGTATGACAGGAAATGGGATCAGGTGTGTGACTGCGAATGGGATCAGGTGTGTGACTGGGAATGGGATCAGGTGTGTGACTGGGAATGGGATCAGGTGTGTGACTGGGATTGGGAGCAGGTGTGTGACTGGGAATGGGATCGGGTGTGTGACTGGGAATGGGATCGGGTGTGTGACTGGGAATGGGATCGGGTGCGTGACTGGGAATGGGATCACGTGTGTGACTTGGAATGGGATCGGGGGTGTGACTGGGAATGGGATTGGGTGTGTGACTGGGATTGGGATCAGGTGTGACTGGGAATGGGATCGAGTGTGTGACGGAATGGGATTGGGTGTGTGACAGGGAATGGGATTGAGTGCGTGACTAGGAACGGGATTGGATGCGTGACTGGGAATGGGATCAGGTGTGTGACTGGAAACGGGATCGGATGCGTGACTGAGAATGGGATCAGGTGTGTGACTGGGAATGGGATCGGGTGTGTGACAGGGAATGGGATCAGGCGGGTGACAGGGAATGGGATCGAGTGTTGGACAGGGAATGGGATTGAGTGCATGACTGGGAACAGGATCGGATACATGACTGGGAATGGGATCAGGTGCGTGACTGTGAACGGGATCAGGTGTGTGACAGGGAATGGGATTTGGTGCGTGACAGAGAATGGGACTGAGTGCTTGACTGGGAACGGGATCAGATTCGTGACTGGGAATGGGATCAGGTGTGTGACCGGGAATGGGATCGGACGCGTGACTGGGAATGGGATTGGGTGTGTGACTGGGAGTGGGATCAGGTGTGTGACTGGGAATTAGATCGGGTGTGTGACTGGGAACTGGATCGGGTGTGTGACTGGGAACTGGATCGGGTGTGTGACTGAGAATGGGATCGGGTGTGTGACTGGGAATGGGATCAGGTGTGTGACTGGGAACTGGATCGGGTGTGTGACAGGGAATGGGATCAGGCGGGTGACAGGGAATGGGATCGAGTGTTGGACAAGGAATGGGATTGAGTGCATGACTGGGAACAGGATCGGATACATGACTGGGAATGGGATCAGGTGCGTGACTGTGAACGGGATCAGGTGTGTGACAGGGAATGGGATTTGGTGCGTGACAGAGAATGGGACTGAGTGCTTGACTGGGAACGGGATCAGATTCGTGACTGGGAATGGGATCAGGTGTGTGACCGGGAATGGGATCGGACGCGTGACTGGGAATGGGATTGGGTGTGTGACTGGGAGTGGGATCAGGTGTGTGACTGGGAATTAGATCGGGTGTGTGACTGGGAACTGGATCGGGTGTGTTACAGGGAATGGGATCGGGTGCGTGACTGGGAATGGGATCAGGTGTATGACAGGAAATGGGATCAGGTGTGTGACTGCGAATGGGATCAGGTGTGTGACTGGGAATGGGATCAGGTGTGTGACTGGGAATGGGATCAGGTGTGTGACTGGGATTGGGAGCAGGTGTGTGACTGGGAATGGGATCGGGTGTGTGACTGGGAATGGGATCGGGTGTGTGACTGGGAATGGGATCGGGTGCGTGACTGGGAATGGGATCACGTGTGTGACTTGGAATGGGATCGGGGGTGTGACTGGGAATGGGATTGGGTGTGTGACTGGGATTGGGATCAGGTGTGACTGGGAATGGGATCGAGTGTGTGACTGGGAGTGGGATCAGGTGTGTGACTGGGAATTAGATCGGGTGTGTGACTGGGAATGGGATCGGGTGTGTGACTGGGAATGGGATCGGGTGTGTGACAGGGAATGGGATCAGGTGTGTGACTGGGAATGGGATCAGGTGTGTGACTGGGATTGGGAACAGGTGTGTGACTGGGATTGGGATCGGGTGTGTGACTGGGAATGGGATCGGGTGTGTGACTGGGAATGGGATAGGGTGCGTGACTGGGAATGGGTTCGGGTGTGTGACTGGGAATGGGATCGGGTGTGTGACAGGGAATGGGATCGGGTGTGTGACTGGGAATGGGATCAGGTGTGTGACTGGGAATGCGATCGGGTGTGTGACTGGGAATAGGATCGGGTGGGTGACAGGGAATGGGATCAGGTGTGTGACTGGGAATGGAATCCGCTGTGTGACTGGGATTGGGATCAGGTGTGTGGCTGGGAACGGGATCGGATGCGTGACTGGGAATGGGATTGGGTGCGTGACAGGGAATGGGATCTGGTGTGTGACAGGGAATGGGATCGGGTGCGTGACAGGGAATGGGATCGGGTGCATGACAGGGAATGGGATCGGGTGTGTGACAGGGAATGGGATCGGGTGTGTGACAGAGAATGGGACTGGGTGTGTGACAGGGAATGGGATTGAGTGCGTGACTGGGAACGGGATTGGATGCGTGACTTGGAATGGGATCAGGTGTGTGACTGGGAATGGGATCGGATGCGTGACTGGGAATGGGATCGGGTGTGTGACTGTGAACGGGATCAACTGCGTGACTGGGAGCGGGATCAGGTGTGTGACAGGGAATGGGATCGGGTGCATGACTGGGAATGGGATCGGGTGCGTGACAGGGAATGGGATGGGGTGCGTGACAGGGAATGGGATGATGTGCGTGACAGGGAATGGGATCGGGTGCGTGACAGGGAATGGGATCGGGTGCGTGACAGGGAATGAGATCGGGTGCGTGACAGGGAATGGGATCGGGTGCGTGACGGGGAATGGGATCGTGTGTGTGACAGGGAATGGGATCGAGTGCGTGACTGGGAACGGGATCGGATGTGTGACAGGGAATGGGATCAGGTGTGTGACAGGGAATGGGATCGGGTGTGTGACGGAATGGGATTGGGTGTGTAACAGGGAATGGGATTGAGTGCGTGACTGAGTACGGGATTGAGTGTGTGACTGGGAATGGGATCGGGTGTGTGACAGAGAATGGGATCGGGTGTGTGACAGGGAATGGGATCAGGTGTGTGACAGGGAATGGGATCGGGTGCGTGACAGGGAATCGGATCGGGTGTGTGACAGGGAATGGGATCGGGTGCGTGACAGGGAATAGGATCAGGTGTGTGACAGGGAATGGGATCAGGTGTGTGACTGGGAATGGGATCAGGTGTGTGACTGGGATTGGGAACAGGTGTGTGACTGGGATTGGGATCGGGTGTGTGACTGGGAATGGGATCGGGTGTGTGACTGGGAATGGGATCGGGTGCGTGACTGGGAATGGGTTCGGGTGTGTGACTGGGAATGGGATCGGGTGTGTGACAGGGAATGGGATCGGGTGTGTGACTGGGAATGGGATCAGGTGTGTGACTGGGAATGCGATCGGGTGTGTGACTGGGATTAGGATCGGGTGGGTGACAGGGAATGGGATCAGGTGTGTGACTGGGAATGGAATCCGCTGTGTGACTGGGATTGGGATCAGGTGTGTGGCTGGGAACGGGATCGGATGCGTGACTGGGAATGGGATTGGGTGCGTGACAGGGAATGGGATCTGGTGTGTGACAGGGAATGGGATCGGGTGCGTGAAAGGGAATGGGATCGGGTGCATGACAGGGAATGGGATCGGGTGTGTGACAGGGAATGGGATCGGGTGTGTGACAGAGAATGGGACTGGGTGTGTGACAGGGAATGGGATTGAGTGCGTGACTGGGAACGGGATT
The DNA here is from genome assembly GCF_030144855.1 of Hypanus sabinus. Lineage (NCBI taxonomy): Eukaryota > Metazoa > Chordata > Chondrichthyes > Myliobatiformes > Dasyatidae > Hypanus > Hypanus sabinus. The sequence continues at coordinate 59,517,926 of NC_082723.1, read as the reverse complement.
GGATGCGTGACTTGGAATGGGATCAGGTGTGTGACTGGGAATGGGATCGGATGCGTGACTGGGAATGGGATCGGGTGTGTGACTGTGAACGGGATCAACTGCGTGACTGGGAGCGGGATCAGGTGTGTGACAGGGAATGGGATCGGGTGCATGACTGGGAATGGGATCGGGTGCGTGACAGGGAATGGGATGGGGTGCGTGACAGGGAATGGGATGATGTGCGTGACAGGGAATGGGATCGGGTGCGTGACAGGGAATGGGATCGGGTGCGTGACAGGGAATGAGATCGGGTGCGTGACAGGGAATGGGATCGGGTGCGTGACGGGGAATGGGATCGTGTGTGTGACAGGGAATGGGATCGAGTGCGTGACTGGGAACGGGATCGGATGTGTGACAGGGAATGGGATCAGGTGTGTGACAGGGAATGGGATCGGGTGTGTGACGGAATGGGATTGGGTGTGTAACAGGGAATGGGATTGAGTGCGTGACTGAGTACGGGATTGAGTGTGTGACTGGGAATGGGATCGGGTGTGTGACAGAGAATGGGATCGGGTGTGTGACAGGGAATGGGATCAGGTGTGTGACAGGGAATGGGATCGGGTGCGTGACAGGGAATCGGATCGGGTGTGTGACAGGGAATGGGATCGGGTGCGTGACAGGGAATAGGATCAGGTGTGTGACAGGGAATGGGATCGGGTGCGTGACAGGGAATGGGATCGGGTGTGTGACAGGGAATGGGATCGGGTGCGTGACTGGGATTGGGATTGGGTGCGTGACAGAGAATGGGACCGGATGTGTGACAGGGAATGGGACTGAGTGCGTGACTGGGAATGGGATGGGATGCGTGACTGGGAATGGGATCAGGTGCATGACTGGGAGTGGGATCAGGTGTGTGACTGGCAATGCGATCGGATGCGTGACTTGGAATGGGATCGGGTGTGTGACAGGGAATGGGATCGGGTGTGTGACAGGGAATGGGATCAGGTGTGTGACAGGGAATGGGATTGAGTGCGTGACTGGGAACGGGATTGAGTGTGTGTTTGGGAATGGGATCGGGTGTGTGACAGAGAACGGGATCAGGTGTGTGACAGGGAACAGGATCGGGTGTGTGACTGGGATTGGGATCGGGTGTGTGACTGCGAATGCGATCGGGTGTGTGACTGGGAATGGATTCGGGTGTGTGACTGGGAATGGGATCGAGTGTGTGACTGGGAACTGGATCGGATGCGTGACTGGGAATTAGATCGGGTGTGTGACTGGGAATGGGATCGGGTGTGTGACTGGGAATGGGATCGGATGTGTGACTGGGAATGGGATCAGGTGTGTGACTGGGAATGGGATCGGGTGTGTGACAGGGAATGGGATCAGGTGTGTTACTGGGAATGGGATCGGGTGTGTGACAGGGAACGGGATCGGGTGTGTGACAGGGAATGGGATCAGGTGTGTGACAGGGAATGGGACTGAGTGCTTGACTGGGAACGGGATCAGATGCGTGACTGGGAATGGGATCAGGTGTGTGACTGGAAACGGGATCGGATGCGTGACTGGGAATGGGATCGGGTGTGTGACTGGGAATGGGATTGGATATGTGACTGGGAATAGGATTGGATGCATGACAGGGAATGGGATTGGGTGTGTGACAGGGAATCGGATCCGGTGCGTGACTGGGAACGGGATCAGGTGTGTGACTGGGAGTGGAATCAGGTGTGTGACAGGGAATGGGATCAGGTGTGTGACTGGGAATGGGATCAGGTGCATGACTGTGATTGGGATCAGGTGTGTGACTGGGAATGCGATCGGATGCGTGACTGGGAATGGGATCGGGTGTGTGACAGGGAATGGGATCGGGTGTGTGACAGGGAATGGGATCAGGTGTGTGACAGGGAATGGGATTGAGTGCGTGACTGGGAACGGGATTGAGTGTGTGATTGGGAATGGGATCGGCTGTGTGACAGAGAACGGGATCAGGTGTGTGACAGGGAATGGGATCAGGTGTGTGACAGAGAATGGGATCAGGTGCATGACTGGGATTGGGATCAGGTGTGTGACTGGGAATGCGATCGGATGCATGACTGGGAATGGGATTGGGTGTGTGACAGGGAATGGGATCGGGTGTGTGACAGGGAATGGGATCAGGTGTGTGACAGGGAATGGGATTGAGTGCGTGACTGGGAACGGGATTGAGTGTGTGACTGGGAATGCGATCGGGTGTGTGACTGGGAATAGGATCGGGTGTGTGACAGGGAATGCGATCAGGTGTGTGACTGGGAATGGGATCCGGTGTGTGACTGGGATTGGGATCAGGTGTGTGACTGGGAATGGAATCGGATGCGTGACTGGGAATGGGATTGGGTGCGTGACAGGGAATGGGATCTGGTGTGTGACAGGGAATGGGATCGGGTGCGTGACAGGGAATGGGATCGGGTGCGTGACAGGGAATGGGATCGGGTGCGTGACAGGGAATGGGATCGGGTGTGTGACAGGGAATGGGATTGAGTGCGTGACTGGGAACGGGATCGGATGCGTGACAGGGAATGGGATCAGGTGTGTGACAGGGAATGGGATCGGGTGTGTGACAGAGAATGGGACTGGGTGTGTGACAGGGAATGGGATTGAGTGCGTGACTGGGAACGGGATTGGATGCGTGACTGGGAATGGGATCAGGTGTGTGACTGGGAATGGGATCGGATGCGTGACTGGGAACGGGATCGGGTGTGTGACTGTGAACGGGATCAAGTGCGTGACTGGGAGCGGGATCAGGTGTGTGACAGGGAATGGGATCGGGTGCATGACTGGGAATGGGATCGGGTGCGTGACAGGGAATGGGATGGGGTGCGTGACAGGGAATGGGATCGGGTGCGTGACAGGGAATGAGATCGGGTGCGTGACAGGGAATGGGATCGGGTGCGTGACGCGGAATGGGTCGGTTGTGTGACAGGGAATGGGATCGAGTGCGTGACTGGGAACGGGATCGGATGCGTGACAGGGAATGGGATCAGGTGTGTGACAGGGAATGGGATCGGGTGTGTGACGGAATGGGATTGGGTGTGTGACAGGGAATGGGATTGAGTGCGTGACTGGGAATGGGATTGGATGCGTCACTGGGAATGGGATCAGGTGTGTGACAGGGAACGGGATCGGATGTGTGACAGGGAATGGGATCGGGTGTGTGACTGGGAATGGGATCGGGTGTGTGACTGGGAACGGGATTTGATGCTTGACTGGGAATGGGATCAGGTGTGTGACTGGGAATGGGATCAAGTGCATGACAGGGAATGGGATCAGGTGTGTGACTGTGAGTGGGATCAGGTGTGTGACTGGGAATGGGATTGGATGCTTGACTGGGAATGGGATTTGGTGCGTGACAGAGAATGGGATCGAGTGTGTGACTGGGAATGGTTGTGAGTGCTTGACTGGGAACGGGATCAGATGTGTGACTGGGAATGGGATCAGGTGTGTGACTGGGAATGGGATCAGGTGTGTGACTGGGAATGGGATTGGATGCGTGACTGGGAATGGGATCAGGTGTGTGACTGGACACGGGATCGGATGCGTGACTGGGAATGGGATCAGGTGTGTGACTGGAAACGGGATCGGATGCGTGACTGGGAATGGGATCAGGTGTGTGACTGGAAACGGGATCGGATGCGTGACTGGGAATGGGATCAGGTGTGTGACTGGGAATGGGATCGGGTGTGTGACAGGGAATGGGATCAGGCGGGTGACAGGGAATGGGATCGAGTGTTGGACAGGGAATGGGATTGAGTGCATGACTGGGAACAGGATCAGATACGTGACTGGGAATGGGATCAGGTGCATGACTGGGAACGGGATCAGGTGTGTGACAGGGAATGGGATTTGGTGCATGACAGAGAATGGGATCGAGTGTGTGACAGGGAATGGGACTGAGTGCTTGACTGGGAACGGGATCAGATGCATGACTGGGAATGGGATCAGGTGTGTGACTGGGAATGGGATCGGACGCGTGACTGGGAATGGGATTGGGTGTGTGACTGGGAGTGGGATCGGGTGTGTGACTGGGAATGGGATTTGATGCTTGACTGGGAATGGGATCAGGTGTGTGACTGGGAATGGGATCAGATGCGTGACAGGGAATGGGATCGGGTGTGTGACAGGGAATGGGATCGGCTGCGTGACAGGCAATGGGATCAGGTGTGTGACTGGGAATGGGATCAAGTGCATGACTGTGAGTGGGATCGGACGCGTGACTGGGAATGGGATCAGGTGTGTGACTGGGAATGGGATCGGACGCGTGACTGGGAATGGGATCGGGTGTGTGACTGGGAACGGGATTTGATGCTTGACTGGGAATGGGATCAGGTGTGTGACTGGGAATGGGATCAGATGCGTGACAGGGAATGGGATCGGGTGTGTGACAGGGAATGGGATCGGGTGTGTGACTGGGAATGGGATCGGGTGTGTGACTGGGAATGGGATCGGGTGTGTGACTGGGAACGGGATTTGATGCTTGACTGGGAATGGGATCAGGTGTGTGACTGGGAATGGGATTGGATGCGTGACTGGGAATGGGATCAGGTGTGTGACTGGACACGGGATCGGATGCGTGACTGGGAATGGGATCAGGTGTGTGACTGGAAACGGGATCGGATGCGTGACTGGGAATGGGATCAGGTGTGTGACTGGAAACGGGATCGGATGCGTGACTGGGAATGGGATCAGGTGTGTGACTGGGAATGGGATCGGGTGTGTGACAGGGAATGGGATCAGGCGGGTGACAGGGAATGGGATCGAGTGTTGGACAGGGAATGGGATCGAGTGTTGGACAGGGAATGGGATCGGGTGTGTGACACGGAATGGTATCAGGTGTGTGACAGGGAATGGGATTGAGTGCTTGACTGGGAACAGGATCGGATACGTGACTGGGAATGGGATCAGGTGCGTGACTGGGAACGGGATCAGGTGTGTGACAGGGAATGGGATTGAGTGCATGACTGGGAACAGGATCGGATACGTGACTGGGAATGGGATCAGGTGCGTGACTGGGAACGGGATCAGGTGTGTGACAGGGAATGGGATTTGGTGCGTGACAGAGAATGGGATCGAGAGTGTGACAGGGAATGGGACTGAGTGCTTGACTGGGAACGGGATCAGATGCGTGACTGGGAATGGGATCAGATGTGTGACTGGGAATGCGATCGGACGTGTGACTGGGAGTGGGATCGGGTGTGTGACTGGGAACGGGATTTGATGCTTGACTGTGAATGGGATCAGGTGTGTGACTGGGAATGGGATCAGATGCGTGACAGGGAATGGGATCGGGTGTGTGACAGGGAATGGGATCGGGTGCGTGACAGGCAATGGGATCAGGTGTGTGACTGGGAATGGGATCAAGTGCATGACTGGGAGTGGGATCGGACGCGTGACTGGGAATGGGATCAGGTGTGTGACTTGGAATGTGATCGGACGCGTGACTGGGAATGGGATCGGGTGTGTGACTGGGAACGGGATTTGATGCTTGACTGGGAATGGGATCAGGTGTGTGACTGGGAATGGGATCAGATGCGTGACAGGGAATGGATCGGGTGTGTGACAGGGAATGGGATCGGGTGTGTGACAGGGAATGGGATCGGGTATGTGACTGGGAATGGGATCGGGTGTGTGACTGGGAATGGTTTCAGGTGTGTGACTGGGAGTGGGATCAGGTGTGTGACTGGGAGTGGGATCAGGTGTGTGACTGGGAACGGGATCGGGTGTGTGACTGGGAATGGGATCAGGTGTGTGACTGGGAACGGGATCGGATGCGTGACTGGGAATTGGATCAGGTGTGTGACTGGGAATGCGATCGGACGCGTGACTGGGAATGGGATCAGGTGTGTGACTGGAAACGGGATCGGATGCGTGACTGGGAATGGGATCAGGTGTGTGACTGGGAATGCGATCGGACGCGTGACTGGGAATGGGATCGGGTGTGTGACAGGGAATGGGATTGAGTGCGTGACTGGGAACGGGATCGGATGCGTGACAGGGAATGGGATCAGGTGTGTGACAGGGAATGGGATCGGGTGTGTGACAGAGAATGGGACTGGGTGTGTGACAGGGAATGGGATTGAGTGCGTGACTGGGAACGGGATTGGATGCGTGACTGGGAATGGGATCAGGTGTGTGACTGGGAATGGGATCGGATGCGTGACTGGGAATGGGATCGGGTGTGTGACTGTGAATGGGATCAACTGCGTGACTGGGAGCGGGATCAGGTGTGTGACAGGGAATGGGATCGGGTGCATGACTGGGAATGGGATCGGGTGCGTGACAGGGAATGGGATGGGGTGCGTGACAGGGAATGGGATCGGGTGCGTGACAGGGAATGAGATCGGGTGCGTGACAGGGAATGGGATCGGGTGCGTGACGGGGAATGGGATCGGGTGTGTGACAGAGAATGGGATCGAGTGCGTGACTGGGAACGGGATCGGATGCGTGACAGGGAATGGGATCAGGTGTGTGACAGGGAATGGGATCGGGTGTGTGACGGAATGGGATTGGGTGTGTGACAGGGAATGGGATTGAGTGCGTGACTGGGAATGGGATTGGATGCGTCACTGGGAATGGGATCAGGTGTGTGACAGGGAACGGGATCGGATGTGTGACAGGGAATGGGATCGGGTGTGTGACTGGGAATGGGATCGGGTGTGTGACTGGGAACGGGATTTGATGCTTGACTGGGAATGGGATCAGGTGTGTGACTGGGAATGGGATCAAGTGCATGACAGGGAATGGGATCTGATGCGTGACTGGGAATGGGATCAGGTGTGTGACTGGGAACGGGATCTGATGCGTGACTGGGAATGGAATCAGGTGTGTGACTGGGAATGGGATCAAATGCGTGACAGGGAACGGGTTCGGGTGTGTGACAGGGAATGGGATCGGGTGTGTGACAGGGAATGGGATCGGGTGCGTGACAGGGAATGGGATCAGGTATGTGACTGGGAACGTGATTGGATGCGTGACTGGGAATGGAATCGGTTGTTTGGCTGGGAACGGGATCCAGTGCGTGACTGGGAATGGGATCAGGTGTGTGACCTGGAATGGGATCAGATGCGTGACAGGGAATGGGATCAGGTGTGTGACAGGGAATGGGATCGGGTGTGTGACAGGGAGTGGGATCAGGTATGTGACTGGGTACGGGATTGGATGCATGACTGGGAATGGAATCGGTTGTTTGACTGGGAACGGGATCCAGTGCGTGACTGGGAATGGGATCAGGGGTGTGACAGGGAACAGAAGTTGGTGTGTGTCTAGGATCTCAGCCAGGTGTATGACTTGGAGTAGGGCTGTGTGTGTGCGGTTGTATCCGATGTTGTGGTTTGGCTGGTTCTGTGTGTGTATGACTGGTGTTCAGAGCAAGGGGATGAGTCTGTAAAACAGTTTCGATTAGTTTAATGTTGTATTTTCATTCCTGCTACAGCTGCCTAGATCATCATCTCTTGTTACTGGAAGAGAAAACAGAAGCCCCTTCTACTAAATCTGGCAGAAATATTGTTTTTCACTTTCAATATTAAATTTTGCTCTTTGCCATCAATTCTTCTCCCTGACTATGAAGTGAGCAGACTCTCTAAAGAGTTTGCCTACAAGATACAAACAGCTGTAGTTTCCACTCACGTGAACTTCTGCCAATGTTCTGATCCGGGGTAGGACATTGCATTCATTGTTGCTTGTCATCCACCTAAAGCAATGGTTCATGAACGTAAATCTTGCTCAATCACTCATTTAAAACTCTGGGAATTTTACTTTTAGCTTCTGGATAAACAGAATGAATGTAAAATCTATGTGAAAATTTGCAAAGAAGTGAAACTCCTGAATCCGTTCAGTTTTGCAGGTTTCTGTCCTATAGTGAGAAGGAAGTGAAGGTTATATTTGAAAACTCACCTCCTGAGCTTGCTGCCACAGTTTAACTTCCTGACTATAGCGTTCCACCGTACAGTCTGACTTGTTATTATTTTAGAGTCAGATTTAAAGTGCTACAATATAGAAACAGCTTGTAGTCCATCAAGCCTTTGCTGAACAACTATTCTGCTTTCCCCATTGACACCTGGACCATAGCTCTTTATTCCACTCCCATTCATGTACAGATCCAACTTCTCTTGAATGTTGTGATCGAACCCCCCACCCCGCCACCACACTTGCACCACCGTCTGAGTGAAGCAGTTTCTCCCTCAGGTTGCCTTCAAATATTTCACCTTTCACCCTTAATCTATAGCCTCTAGTTCTCGTCACACCCAATCTGAACAGAGAAAGCCTACTTACATTTAACCTATCTATACCCCTCAAAATATTGTACACCTTTGTCAAATCCTCCCTCAATCTCCTATTTTCTAGGGAATAAATTCCTAGCCTATTGATTCTACCTTTCCCTACAACTAAGATTCTCCAGTCCTTTTTGACAATCCTGATAAATTCGAAGTGAGATCAAGGAGCATGATTTCTCCTGAAATAGCAGGGTGAGAGAGTCCAAATCAGAATGGTCTAGGGCTTTAATCTGCTCAATGAAGCAAGTGTTGCTAAAAGTGACAAGATCAGAAGGATAGTCGGACACCAGTACAGCAAAGTGTCCTCCTCTCACTCAGAGACTCTGACGAGGAGCCACTAGAGTCTGACGATCCACACCTCAAGGTTCAACGACGACTTCTTCCCACTGCCATCAGGACTTTGAACCGGCCTGAAAATTCCTACTTCTATCTTGGACTATTGTGTTTTGTCTGCTAATCTTTCACTAGTTCTACTTACTCTGTTTTTTTAAAATTTTGCACAAATGTAAGTTATATATGATATATGTTAATGCAAGTTTATGTATATTTATATTTGTCCCTCATCCTGCAAGGTACTATTCTGTAATGCAGTGAGCTAATCTTCATGTTATTTATACCCTGGGTATATAAATGCTGATTTCAATAAACTTGAAACTTATACAGGCTCTTCGACCCACAATGTCTTTGCTGACGATGGCACCAAATGCAACTGATGGTGTGGGGGGAGCTAAGGAACAAATGGTGCCTAACGGCGACTCCTTTGCTTGCATCTTCAGAAACAGCTCTACTTCTATCTTCAATTTTTTCCCTTTTAGGGTTCCTTTGAAGACCCTGACCTGGAGTTACACGCTGACTTCTGTTCTTTGCAGGAATGGGACCCGCTCTCGGGGTCTCATGAATGGCTGGTATTTGGGATAGCAAGAAGCCTAGAGGATTAGCGCACCTTTGGAGTCCCGGGATTTTGTGACTCTGGCGGTCGGCACCTCTGCAGGGAATTGGGGTGTCGTGGGAGACGGAAGATCGAAAGCGGAAAGCTGGCTGCTGGCTGTGTGCCCGGAGGCTCGAGTTGTTGGGCACAGAGCTCAAAAGAAGCAACGCGACGGATTTTTAACATCGTAAGTCAGTGAGTTGTTTGTTATGTCTCCCCTCTCACTGTGAAATAGGGACACTTCTTTTTCCCTTATTAGAGAAAGAGAGAGAGAGTTACCGGGTGAATGAGTAGTCTGTGTTTTGATTGATGCTTTCTGCACGCATGATTGCTCAGTGGAGGGTGCTGATGCTTTTTTTGCTGGTGGGGGGGATCGTTGCTTTGCTGATGCTTACGTGTGGGAGGGGGGGAGCTGGGGGAGCTTTGGGGTTCTAACATTTAACTGTCGTACATTCTTTGGGGCACTCCTCTGTTTTTTGTGGATGGTTGTGAAGAAAAAGCATTTCAGGATGTATATTGTATACATTTCTCTGACATTTAATATAACTTTGAAACCTTTGAAGCCATCAGCCCACAAATGATCCACATCCCTTCATTCCCTTAATTGCCATGTGTCTGTCCAAATGCTTCTTAACTGACACGATAATTTTATCTTCTACCACTACCCCTGGCAGTGCATTGCGCTCATTAAAAATCCCGCCCCACATATTTCCCTTAAGCATTCCCTCTTTACTTTAAAGTTATGCCCTCTGATGTTTGACATTTCTACCTTAGGAAAAAGACTCTAACTAGGGTAGAAAGGTCAAATACTAGGAGACACAGCTAAATATGATAAATGTAATCGATATTCACTTTCGAGACCCCAAAAAAGGTTTGTTGGCCAATAAGTTGAAATTATAATTAGTGTTCTTTGCTCACCTTCTTGACTTGAAGAGTAATGAGATCCATGTTGGCCTAGTTAAACTATGACCTTGTAAGAGTGTTCACATTGGCCTACTTAAACACGCCACTTGGCCTGATGATGCAGTTGAGAGACGTTACATAACAACGATAAAATTAATAGAAAACAGTATCAATGTTAAAAAATAGTTGGGGCTGGTAGGAATGACTGAAAGAAGACATAGAATTCATTCCTTGGCCTTGGTATCCGTGGCAGACAACTTGCTTGTCTGCAACTCTATGGTGTGGTTTTTCTACTTGGTAAGAATTGTTCTGATTTTCCATCCATTGTAATTTATAAATCTGTGAATAATTATGCCTCAGAAATGAAAATATGCTGTAGAATAAATATGCTGATCTGTTTTGTTAGTTGAAAGTATCTCCTCCTCGATGGGAAGGGAGAGCCGCCATTCAAAATCATGATTATTGACAGGTAGGCCCTTCCAGAAAGAGACTGGAGCAGTGATGTAAACTGGACCTTGGGGTGTAGGTTGATACAGTATAATCTCCCTAAAGTGAGGATTCGTGTAGATATGTATACCAGGTGGATAGTTAAGCTTTGCGTTTTCAAACATGTATGTTCAATATTACAATATACCGTATGACAAAAGAAATTCCTGTACAGTTATATTAAATATTGTAGGGCCAGGTATTAAATGGAACACTCAATCAAATGTTATACTGAATTCATAAGCAAATAGAAAAGGCTAGAATACTTCTGACAGGTCATGGTTACCTTTTTTATTTACAGCTTCTCTTTATTATTTACATAAATACTCTTTTGTCCAGTCTAAGAGAAGAGGTTTAGTTGTCGGTGTACTGGAACATGAGACTTTAGGGCATCTTGAATCAATCAGAATCTGAAGATGGCCGTGGGCCTGCCATGCATCGCTTCGTATGTGGCACTTAGTAATGGGTTTCCAATACTGACCAAACAGGAGGCATGCTATGTATCCGCTCAACGGGGCTAAAATCAACTAATTCACAGTAAGGTAGAGTTTTTTTTTCCGTTAAAACACAGGATATTGCAAAGGTACAGTGAAAAAGCATTATTAACCTTCATAAAGACTCATTCTCACTCCCTTTCAAAACTTTACTACTTTACAATAAGTTGATGTCGAGTTGTATTTCCCATCAATTGCAATATTAATTTCCACAAGTGAGATTCAGTAAATGCCAGGTGATGGTAAATTCTAGAGCTGACCTCAGGAATGGCAATAAATGTTTTAGTCTTCAACTCACATCCTTATTCTGTTTTTCGTGGTCTCTTGACATTGTTGAGAAAGGTATTAACAGCCCTCAGTTCTTTTCATTAACTCCTCTACTGAAACTTTAACTTGATTGTCAGGTCACACTACAAGGGTGGGGTGGAAGCAGAATATTGGACTGGAAAATCAGTAGCTGACTGTGATATTTCCACTCTGACTATCCTCTCCTTGATCCAGAAGGTTCAGGCACAAGGGATATGATGCATGTGGGTGAACTGGATGCAAAGCTGGCTTGGTGTTAAAGGGAGTGAATATCTGTAACCAGTGGTGTTCCACAGTGGTTGTTGCTGAGATCTCGGTTGCTTGTCATATGTATTAATGACATGGATGAAAATATAGACATTTGTGCAACAAACACAAAATGCTGGAGAAACTCAGGCAGCCTCTATAGAAGGAAATGAAGTCTCCAGAGATCCTTCAGCATTTTGTGTGTATTGCTCAAGATTTACAGGAACTGCACTCTCTCTTGTTCTCTGTTAATTCTGTGTCATCTTTGAGAACTTGACCTTCAAACATCCCTTTCCTCAATCCATCAGAATCTCTACTGGTGCATTAAGGGCATCCATCAGTGGCATCTGGTCAGCCAAGAGATGGGTCTTAAAATATAGGAAGTGATCCACATTGTCCAAGGTCTTGGTGTGGACCTTTATTGTTAGAGGGCAGTGTAGTGCATCAGGGGTAGGTTGATGAAAGTTCTCTGTCTTGTGCATGTTAATGTACTGCAACTCATCAGTGCAGTAATCTGGAGTAGCGTTGCCATGTATAGAACATAGAAGAGTGCAGCACAGGAGCAGGTTCTTTGGCCCACACTTTCAGATGAACTCATTAAACTTGTAATTAAAAGCCAACTAAATGAATACAGCAGCAGGAGGTTTGATGGGGCTGAGGTGCAACATTGTGTAGATAATGATCGTGATGCTGTAGCCTTGGTTAATTCCAATTTTCATAAAGATTAGCTGTCATGTAGATCTATTGTGTGAGAGTCCAAGATTGCATTTCTCTACAAGCAAACTTATGGACTGACTTCGATCCAGTATTACCTTATAAATTGCCTCCTTCTGAGACTGTGAGACATTATTAAATGTTTTGACTCCCATTGTGAGACAAACAATGCCTCCATCAAATGCTACCTTTGGAAGGAACAAGGGGGTCCATCCAATAATCTCTGTGAGCAGTACATTGACGGATATTACCACTACATGTGTCATCAGCAAGACATTACCCTGGTGAGGGCACACCAGACACATCGGGATTTTCATCCAGCAACTGCCAACAGTGAACCCTCAATAGCAGAGCTGAGACCTATAAAGCAATGAACAGCTGATAGGATTAGATGAAGAGAAGGGTCAATGTTGGTCACTGGTGTCTCGGTCCATCTTGGACTCATAGGACACTACCACACAGAAACAGGCACTTTGGCGAATTTCATCCATGCCAAATTATTAATCTGTCTACTCCTATCAACCTCCACTCAGATCACAGACCTCCATGCTCCTCCCATCCATGTACTATCCAAATTTCTCTTCAGTTTGAAATCGAACCTGTATCCATCACTTCTGCTGGCAGTTTATTCCACATTCTCGCCACCATAAAAAGGTGGGGGCACTGAGAAGGGGGACTAGATAGTAGGTGGTAGGAAAAGTGAAACAAACTGGGTTGAACACCTCTGTTTCATCCTCCAAAAGTGAAAAATCTTGGTGGCCAACCATTTTTAATTCCTATCCCTATTTTCTTTCCGACATGTTAATCCATGGCCTCCTCATTTGCCTCAGGGTGGAGGAACAACACCTCATATTCTATCTAAGAAGCCTCCAAACTGATGTCATGATTTCTCCTTCTGGTAATATTTTCCCTCCTCTTTCCCTCTTCTTCGATTCCCCAATCTGGCTTCTTACCCCTTCTCACATGCCTATCACCTCATTCTGGTCCCTTTTCTTCTTCCCTTTTGCCCATGGTCCACTGTCCACTCCTATCAGATTTGTTCTTCCCCTATCACCTTCTAGCTAGCCCTCCTTCCGCTCCAACCACCTCCTTTTTTCTGGTTTCTTCCCCGTTCCGTTCCAGTCCTGAAGAAGGACTCAGCCGGAGACATCAATTGGTTATCCACTTCCACAGATGCTGCCTCACCTGCTGAGTTTCTCCTGCATTTTGTGTGTGTTGCTCTGGATTTGCAGCATCTGCATCATCTCTTGTGTTTGTGAAATACATGGCAGTGCTATTAGTGTATCACCATGGATAAAGAGTGGCTTATTATTTGTTATCATAAAAAATAACTTCATAAGATGAAAACATACTGCAAAGAGTCAATGTGACTCTATAGAATTGTAGTGAATGCTTGCTTACAAACCAAGGAACACCTGCAAGTTATCTGCAGGGAAATAGTTGTATACGAATAAAAGATAAATAAATCACAGGACAAACACCTTTTTTCAAAAGTGTTGCTTCCTCAGAATCTTTTTTTGTTTATGATTGACCACTTGAAGTTGAATATGAATATAATTTCAGACTAATTGTATCACATAAGAATATGGAGAAATGAGAACTAACTGAATATAGTTAATTGCATAACAGTGCTGACACTTCGCAAGAGTTCAACTAAGTTAAAAATGTTTTGTTGATGGTTTTCATTTGTACTGAGTGTCTGAGGCTTCTCACTTAAGTGTCCAACGATAATCCGTCAACATTGATGGATTCCAGTTGCCCTGACACTGTCTTTCCATGACCGCAATGTCCTGGTGAAGCTTTGCAACGTGCTTGTCACTAACAGCACCAAGACTTGCGGGTAAGAAGTCCAAATGAGAATGCAGAAAATGAATCTTTAGTGACATGTTGCACTTCATGGTTTTGTATGCTTGAAGCATGTTGTCAACCAGCTGCACGTAGTTTAGTGCTTTGTAGTTGCCAAGAAAATTTTCAACATCTTTGAATGTCTTCCAAGCAACACAAACAAAATGCTGGAAGAACTCAGCAGGGCATTCAGTATGTAGAGAAAAAAGTACAGTCAACGTTTCAGGCCAAAGCCATTCAGCAGACTGGAGAAAAAAAGCTGAGGAATAGATTTAAAAGGTGGGAGGAGAAATGCCTTTTCTCTGGTCCCACTAGAAGTTCTTCAAATTGTCTGTCATCAATGACCTGTTTGATTTGTGGACCAACAAAAATACTTTCCTTAATCTTGGCATCAGTTATTCTGACGAGAATTATGAATTGTTATAATATAAAAAAAAGATGATTTCAAAAAATGATGCATGATAGGGGAATTTCATGGTGATTTTCATCATTAGCAGCCCAAAATCCATTAGATACACCCAAAAGTATTTAGGAAGCAAAATCTTTGTTGTCCGATGTACTTTATGAGGGGAAAGTTTTTTTTGTGAGAATGGATGGAAGAAGCTCTGTTCCAGTTGCTGTACTTAAATAGGGTGTAAATGCTGTTATTGCCCAGACATTTGCATGCAATACATGATCAGACAGTAAAACCCTGAAACATAGGAGCAGAATTAGGCCATTCAGCCCATTGAGTCTGTTCCATCATTTGGTCCTGGCTAATTTACTTTCCCTTTCAACCTCATTCCCCTGCCCTTGACACCCTTACCAATCAAGAATCAATCAACCACCACTTAAAATATACCCAAGGACGTGGCCTCCACAGAATTCAAATCAGGTTTACTATCACTGACACATGTCATGAAATTTGCAGTAGCAGTACAGTGCAATAAATAAAAAAAGCAATAAATAACAATTTATAAAAGAGCACAATAGCGAGCCAAAATAGTGAGGTAGTGTTCATGGGTTGGTTCACTGTCCATTCAGAAATCTGTTGGTGGAGGAGAAGGAGCTGTTTCTAGAACATTAAATGCATGTCCTCAGGCTCTTGTACCTCCTGTCTGAAAATTGCAATAAAAAGAGAACATGTCTTGAATGATGACTCAGCTGACTGTGGTAATTCATTTCACACCTTGAGCTAGAGAACTTTCTCTTCCTCTCTGTTCTAAAAGAATGCTTTTCTGTCAAGAACTTCAATATTCAGTAGGTTACAATGAGATCCCACCCCTGTCCCCCACCAGTTCTCCATTCCTCAAATGGAGGCCCAAAACTATGAAATACCCCTCATACATTAACCTATTCATTCCTAGGATAATTTTTGTAAACCTCCTCTGGACCCTCTCCAATGCCAGTACATCCTGTCTTAGATATGGGGCCCAGAACTGCTCTAGTCCTCTCAAAATGAATGCTAACAAAGCATTTGTCTTCCTTACCACCAACTCAACCTGCAAGTTAACCTTTAGAGGATCCTGCAGAGGGACTCCCAATTCCTTTTGCACCTTGGATTTCTGAATTCATTCCACATTTAGACAATAGTCTATGTCTTTATTCCTTCTAAAACAAAGCATGACCATTCACTTTCCTATACTGTATTCCATCTGCCAATTCTTTGTCCATTTTCCTAATCTGTCATCACCTTCTGTAGTCTTTCTGTTTCCTTAACAATACCTGCCCTCCACTTATCTTTGTATCATCTGCAAACTTGGCCACAAAGTTATCAATTCTATCATCACATGTAGGGGAGCAGAACCAACTGAGACCCCTGTGGAACACTACTAATCACCGGCAGCTAATCAGAAAAGGTCCGCTTTATTCCCATTCTTTGCCTTCTTCAGTTAGCCAATTTTCTTTCCATGCTAGTATTTTTCGTGTAATGCCATAGTCTCATATATTGTTTAGCAGCCTCATGTGTAGCACCTTGTCAAAGACCTTCTGAAAATCCAAGTAGACAACACCCACCTTTGTCTATCCTGCCTGTTATTTCTTCAAAGAATTCCAACGGATTTGTCAGGCGAGATTTCCCCTTAAGGAAACCATTCTGCTGAATTTATCATGTGCTTTCAAGTACCCTAAAACCTCATCCTTAAATATGGATTCCAATATCTTGCCAACCACTGAAGTCAGGCTAACTGGCCTATAATTTCTTGTCTTTTGCCTTCCTCCCTTTTTAAAGAGTAGCAGTATTTACAGTTTTCCAATACTCCAAGATCACTACTAATGCTTCCACAGTCTCCTCAGCTTCCTTGTTTGGAACTCTGGACTGTATACTTTTCTACCATCAGAGCTTTCCTATTCCTAAGCACCTTCTTATAGTAATAGTGATTACATTCACATCTGCCTCCTAACACTCTCAAACTTCTGGCATGCTGCTAGTGTCTGCCACAGTGACAACTGGCACAAAATACTTGTTCAGTTCATCCACTATTTGCTGGTTCCCCATTACTACCTCTCCTGCATCTTTTTCCACTGGACTGATTTCTATTCTTGCCTTTTTTTTACTTTTTATATATTTGAAAAATCTTTTGGTATTCTCTTTTAGATAATTGGCACGCATACCTTTGGATTTCATCTTTTCTCTCTTATTGCCTTTGATTGTGGTTGTCGTGTATAATTCTCCTTCTTCATGACAGAGATCATGATGCTTTTGAGGGTTTAGCTGACTGACTCATGGAGTCAGAGAGCCATACAGCATTAATACAGGCTGTTCAATCCACCATATCATATCTTAGGACAGTATTTAGATACTTCCACTTTGATTACTCTTGGTAATGTCTACCCAGCATGTGAACAAAATAAGTAAACTTTCTAAAGGGAAAAATAATCAGTTCCCACCTCATTTTTGACTGTTAATATAAATAACTGGAAAACGGACCATTTAAGTAAGTTACTGGAAGATAACTAACTAATTGAAACCATTAAGAGTGAGGAAATGTCCAAGGGGGATTTAACAAAATATATTTAAAATATTAACAACGTTATCAGTGGCAATCTCTGCTTACATCAGAGCTGTTCTCAATTAGGAATAAAAATAGTCAATTTTTTGACCTTCATTCCAAGGTTTTTGAAAGTTCCAAACAGTGACTTAGAAACAGATTAAAAGCCAATCTAAACACTGCTCCTCTTTTGCAATGAAGTGATCATACTCTGTGCTCTCTAGGTGATAATAAACAGTCTGCTGAGCATTAAAAGGAAGTAAGAAAAGAAACTGAAAGATAACAAGCTTTGAGTAGTATTTAGTATTTCAACATTATGCTCGGATTTACAAAGTAAGCGACTGGTACGATGGATCATTCTCTATTGGCTTCAGAGGACACAGCACCATTGCCTTTTCTTTAACTGCCCGTAAGGTCTAAACTAAGCAGTCTCTCACCTGAGCAGTTCAAACTCCAAACATCATCTCAAGCACCTATTTATATCGAAACTTTGTCAAGTTGGATAAAGTTGCAAATATTAGTAAATGAAAATCTAACATTATTGACATGATTTAGCCTATTGGACTTATCTCATTGCTCATTGTTGGGATTGTCTCTCCATTAAACCATGTGTTCTTGATTAGCAATGGCTCCAGTACACATATTGTAAATGAAAAACAATGCTAGAGTTTTTCTTTTTACTTTGCATAGACAGAGCTTGGAAACAGGTGTTATTAACACATTGGCTCTCACCCTATCAGGGCATCCTTCCTCTTTCCTTCTCACCTTTTGAAAAATAATGTATGTTGTTTTCTTGCTTTCCCAACTCTAATGAAGGGTCTTGGGCCTGAAATATTGAAATTTTCTCTTTCACGGATGCTGCCTGACCCGCTTAGTGTTTTCTCCATTTTCTGTTTTCATTAAAGAGGTTAGGGTTTCCTTTCAAGTGTTCTTTGTAGTGATTGTTGTAGGTTGCTATTGGACCTGACCCAACACTGCCCAGAAGAACAGCAAGAACTAGTTAAGAAATAGTTTGCCAAGAGATGGTTATCTAACCACCATCGCACCATCCCCCCACCCCCAGCTCTGTGCAGATTTTTGGTACATACCAAAGACTCTTGCAAATTTCTACAGAAGTACAGTGGAGAGTATTATGACTGGTTGCATCACAGCCTGGTATGGAGACTCCAAAGCACAGGATTACAAGAGACTGAAGATGGTTGTAGACTCAACCAGCTCCATCACAGGCACAATCTTCCCCACCATCGAGGACATCTTCAAGAGGCTGTTCTTCAGGAAGGCAGCATCATTATGATTAGGGACATGTCCTCTTTGCACTGCTACCATCATGGAGGAACTTCTGAAGACCAATACTTAATGATTCAAAAACGGTTTCTTTCCCTCCATCATCAGGTTTCTAAACAGTCCATGAATCACTACCTTGTTATTTGTCTTGTACTACTTGTAACATTTTAATAATATATCTTGCACTGCATTCCAGCTGCAAAATAATATACAGTCAGCCCTCCTTATCCGCGGGGGATTCGTTCCAGGACCCCTGCGGATACCAAAATTCACAGATGCTCAAGTCCCTTATTTAACATGTATCAGTGTGGTGGTCTTTAGGTCCCTGCGGAACCCCGGACTTTATTTAACGTGTCTCCGTGCGGTGGACATTAGGACCTGGCAGTACAGCTCTGGATCTGCAGTGTTTCTGTTCACGAAAATAATCACGTTCACGATTGAAAATAAAGTGGAAGTAATAAAGCGATCAGAAGGAGGTGAAACACCATCAGTCACTGATTGGGAAAGCGTTAGGCTACAATTTGTCAATGATTGGAACAATTTTAATGAAGCATGTGAAAGGCCCTGCCCCGATGAAAGCTACAATTATTACTAAGCAACACAGTGGTTTAATTATTGAAATACATATGTTTCTTAAGTGTTTTATATGCATAGAAAGGTGAAATATGTACTATATACGAAGAAAAACGTTTGACTAACTGACGCTAAATAATACCGGATGTACCCGTTCCGACTTCAAATCCAACTTAAAGACAGACTCGGGAATGGAACTCATTCATAACCCAGGGACTGCCTGTACTTTTAAATCATTTCTAAATTACTTATAATACCTAATACAATGTAAATGCTATGTAAATAGCTGTTATACTGTATTGTTTAGGGAATAATAACAAGAAAAAATAGTCTGTACATGCTCAAGCAACGAGTGCTAGAGAGAGAACTTCTAGCACTTCCTGATCCACGGTTGGTTGAATCTGCGCATCCGGAATCCGCGGATAAGGAGGGCCGACTGTATTTCACAACATATGCTGGTGATAATAAACTGAATCTGATTCTAATCTTAGGTTCAACAAAGGATGAGGGGTTTTGTTTCTCCAAAGCAGAGGAGGCCGCATTCTGAACCTAAATACAGTAGACGAGGTTGGACGATTCACTGAATCTTGGTCCAAGTGAAGGGTATCATCCAGAGATACTGATTATCTATTTATTTCCCTCAATAGATGTTGAACAACTCCAGCACTTTATCTGTTATTGTTGATTCTAGCATCTGCAATTTCTCTTGACTCCTGGGAGTTTTATGGTTGGCAAGATATAACAAGTGATGTGCATTGGCCTTCATTAATCATGGAATTGAATTCAGGAGCCGAGAGGTAATGTTGCAGCTATATAGGACCCTGGTCAGACCCCACTTGGAGTACTGTGCACAGTTCTGGTCGCCTCACTACAGGAAGGATGTGGAGACCATAGAAAGGATGCAGAGGAGATTTACAAGGATGTTACCTGGACTGGGGAGCATCCTTTATGAAGGTGGCTTGAGTGAACTCAGCCTTTTCTTTTTGGAGCGACGGACAATGAGAGGTGACCTGATAGAGATGCATAAGATGATGAGAGGCTTTGATCGTGTAGATAATCAGAGGCTTTTTCCCAGGGCTGAAATGGTTGCCACTAGTGGACACAGGTTTAAGGTGCAGAGGAGATGTCAGGGGTAAGTTTTTTACTCAGAGAGTGGTGAGTACGTGGAATGGGCTGCCGGCAACAGTGGTGGAGGTAGATATAATAGGGTCTTTTAAGAGACTTTTAGATGGGTACATGGAGGTTAGTAAAATAGAGGGCTACAGGTAAGCCGAGTAATTTCTAAGGTAGAGACATGTTTGGCACAACTTTGTGGGCTGAATGCCGTTATTATGCTGTAGGTTTTCTATGTTTTTCCATGTTTTATTCTATATAATGACTTGGATGAGGGCACTGAAGACACTTGCAGGAAAAAAAACAAAATCAAAACTGCTGTGCATTTAATATTTCTGTAATACTTCAGTAATATTGTAAATATATATTCTTTGATTAAGCATTCTTTGCTGCTTACATGATGTATTGTGGTTATGTGTAAATGTACATAAATGGCATACATCATTACATCACCATGTCTACATGCGTGCCTCACTTAAAGTAAAAACTAAGGGAGACTCACATTCCCCACTCCATGGTTACAAAACATGACAGGGAGACAAGGAACTTTTAAATGAACCCGAGATGACTGTCAACCTGTTGAAGTGCAGCAAGACATTTTAGTAAATAAAATGCAGCACTAATGATTGAGTTAAACAAAAGCCAGCACAGCCCTTGTCTTTTCAGAAGAGAGGAAAATGGTAAAGTATTTTTTTAGAAAAAAAGGCAGAAAATGGACAAATTCACTGGTTCATAAACAACGAGTACCGGATGATAATAATAATAAATTTAAAATATTAGCAGAAATGGCTGGCTACATTGCAAATATTGATGCATTTGATTACTCAGCAAATGACTGGGTGACGTATACTGAACAAGTTGAGCAGTATTTGGAAACAAATGAAATAGCCAATGAGAAACAAGTACCAGTTTTGTTGAGTACCTTGGATGCAAAAGCATAGAGTTTTCTTAGATGTTTGACTGCTCCAACCAAACTAGCTGCAATGAGCTTTCCTGATATCATGAAAGTTTTGCAGAAACATTTAGAAACCAAATTATTGTTGATTGCAGAATGCTTTAGGTTTCATAAGTGGAATCAAAAGGAGTGGGAGTCCATTTCAGCATGCATGGCTGAATTGAAGAGATTGTCTGCACACTGTTAGTTCATTTAGTTTGTGGAATCTTACAAAAAATCATTTGAAACCTGCTCCTAACTGAAGCACAACTTATATTTAAATGAACAGTTGAAATACCTGTATCAATGGAAACAGCAGACAGAGAAGCAACTTGAGTTGAATGAAAGTGAATGTGAACAAAATTGCAATGTTTAAACAGAAACCTCCCTGACCGAACAAATAGTGTTTCTGTTGTGACAGGCCAGACCAATGCAGGTTTAAAGGTGAAACTTACGGGAAATGCAACAAAGTAGGGCACATACAAAGAGCATGTCAGGCAGACAAAAATAAATGGATTGCACAGGAAAGAGAAAAACTAAAGCATCAAGCTGCACTTTCAAAAAGAAAACAAATCTGCGTGTTTTTGATGAGAAATCTGATAATGATGAGAGAGACACAGGTCTGCGTAGCTTTGAGACTTGTAGTGTTAAAATTAACAATAGACAAGCAATATGGCTTACATTGGAAGTGAACAGCAAATTAATTAAAGTGGAATTGGATACTGGCTCGGCTGTTTCAGTCATTCCACAAAATAAGTTTGAAATGCATTTCAAAGATATTAGACTGAAACCCTGCAGATATTCAACTAAGAATCTATACTAGAAAAAAGCTAACTCATGCGGGAATGACATTTGTAACAGTAAAATACAGCAAACAACAAGCCTCATTGAACTTGGATGTGGCAAAAACAGCAAGGCCAGCTTTGCGTGCTCATGATTGGCAGAACGGACGTAGTGGAGATGGACGAATTGAGATAAGGGGATGGCATTTTTACAAGAATCAGTGTGCTTATAAAAGATATCAATGGATAGACTTTCCTCCATTCACCCTAAACAAATGTTCTCTGGTATTAGTCATAGCTGCCATGGGGAAAAGAATGCTGGCTGACAACTCTATCTATGCCTCTCATAATCTTTACACTAATATAAAGTTGTCTCTCATCCTCCGTTATTCCAGGGAAAAGTCCCAGCTCAGTCCATGTGCATTCTGCAAAAAATTGTAACAGAACTTGGGCTTGAACTTGAAAAGTTCAGCAGATAGGCCAAGGGAATGCTCTATGCTGCCAGGGATCAATGGAGAAACTAGAACTTGGCCTCATCTGTCTCTAATCTGTAAGTAAACCAGTTAAAATTTAACCAAAACCAGGGCCTGAGCAGCAACCTGGGACAGATACAATTGCTACAGAGGCCTTTGGGTGTTGCAGTTAATGTTCCTGCCTCCTAGTTCCATTGACCCAGTTTCAGTGCTGGTGCTGTCTGTGTGGAGTTTCCCATGCCCTTTTTTGTAACTGTTTGAGTTCCTCCAGGTGCTTTGGCTTCAGAAACTTAAAGATATGAATTGCCTCCTGTCGATGACTCACTGGTTCCAGTTAATATTGAAAAAGAATCAAAAAGGGTTTGATGGGCAAACGGGAGAGAGAATTAGTTGTAGGATCATGGGGAATTCACATGAGGGGTGATGGGACTGATGGGATCATTTCCCTAAGGATTGGTGTGAATCTGTTCAGCTCCTCCAGCATTTAGTATGTGATGAACCTTCTGTTTTTTGAGGGTGGGGGGCAATTCTGGGAGGAGTGCAGTGCAGGCATGTTAGACAACAGTTCTCCTGTGAAGTCAGGAGGAACATATTGTAAACTTTATGTCATCTGTTTCCACTGGACCCTTTAATCACTAGTTAAAGCTTTTCAGGCCAGGAAAAGGGTCTCAATGAAGGTCTCAGCATGAAACTTCGACTCTTAATTGCCCTCCTTAGATATTGCCTGACTTGCTGAGTTCCTCCAGAGTTTTTTTGTGTCTTACTCAAGCCAGTAAGTTGTAGTCCTTGGTTAGTCAGGGCATCTAAGGTTACGGGAAGAAGGCAGAAGAATGGGGTTGAGAGGAATAGGCTCATAAACTAAATAAACTCATCAAAAAGGTTGGATCCGTCCTTGGCTACAAACCAGATTCTTTTGAGCTAGTGGTGGACAGAAGGTCACTAAACAAACTGTTATCCATTATGGACAATTAGGCACATCCTCTCCATGACCTACTGACTAAGCAGCGGAACACCCTTTCGAACAGACTCATTCAGCTCTGCTGTCACAGGGATCATTACAGAAAATCTTTCCTACCAAATGCAATAAACATATCCAACAATTAATCTCTATGCGACAGGAGAACACACATCGTAGTACAATAGACTCTGCTTTATTATTATTGTGCATTATTACAAATTGGTAAATTATGTATGTTATCTTGTACTTTATTATTAGTTACTATTATTATTATATATTATTATTGCTAAGCGACTCTTAGATAGATACATGGAGCTTAGAAAAATAGAGGGCTATGCAGTAGGGAAATTCTAGGCCGCTTCTACAGTAGGTTACATGGTTGGCACAACATCATGGGCCGAAGGGCTTGTAATGTGCTGTAGATTTTCTCTTGTTCTAAGTGTGTTTTAAATTTTGCTGCTGTAATGAAATAATTTCCCACTTGTGATCAAGAAAGTACTTATTATGATGATGATGATGATGATGATTATTATTATAATAAATCAGCCACAATGGAATGATGGAGCACATTCAATGGTCTGAATGGCCTAATTGCAAGGACCTGGACCCATTGCAGTTTGCCTATCGCCACAATAGGTCAATGGCAGATGCAAACTCAATGGCTCTCCACACGGCTTTAGACCACCTGGACAATGCAAACACCTACGTCAGGGTGCTGTTCACCGACTGTAGTTCAGCATTTAATGCCATCATTCCCACAATCCTGATTGAGAAGTTGCAGAACCTAAGTCTCTGTGCCTCCCTCTGCAATTGGATCCTCTACGTCCTAACTGGAAGACCACAATCTGAGCAGATTGGTGATAACATCCTCCTCGCTGACAATCAACACTGGCACACCTCAGGGGTGTGTGCTTAGCCCACTGCAATACTCTCTGTATACACAACTGTTGGTTAGCAATAGCTCAAATACCATCTACAAATTTGCTGATGATACAACCATTGTTGGTAGAATCTCAGGTGGTGATGAGAGGGCGTACAGGAATGAGATATGCCAACTAGTGGAATGGTGCCGCAACAAAAACCTGGCATGCAACAACAGTAAGACTAAAGAGCTGATTGTGGACTTCAGGAAGGGTAAGGCAAAGGAACACATACCAGTCCTCATAGAGGGATCAGAAGTGGAGAGAGTGAGCAGCTTCAAGTTCCTGGGTGTCAAGATCTCTGAGGATCTAACCTGGTCCCAACATATTGATGTAGTTATAAAGAAGGCAAGACAGTGGCTATACTGTACTTTATTAGGAGCTTGAAGAGATTTGGCATGTCAACAAGTGCATTCAAACACTTGTATAGTTGTACCATGGAGAGCATTCTGACAGGCTGCATCACTGTCTGGTATGGAGGTGTTGGGGAGGTGGCTTCTGCACAGGACTGAAAGAAGCTGCAGAGGGTTGTAAATCTAGTCAGCTTACAAAGTACCCAGGACATCTTCAGGGAGCAGTGTCTCAGAAAGGCAGCATCCACTATTAAGGACCTCCAGCACCCAGGGCATGTCCTTTTCTCATTGTTACCATCAGGTAGGAGGTACAGAAGCCTGAAGGATCACACTCAGTGATTCAGGAACAGCTTTTCCCCCTCTGCCATCCAATTCCTGAATGGACATTGAACCTTGGACACTACCTCACTTTTTTAATATACAGTATTCCTGATTTTTGCATTTTTTAAAAATCTACCAATATGCATATACTGTAAGTTACTCGTTTATTGTTTTTTCTCCTATTGCATTGAACTGCTGCTGCTAAGTTAACAAATTTCACGTCCCATGCCAGTGATAATAAACCTGATTCTGATTTCTATGTTCTATGGTCTAGTTGTGGTTGATAGGTACAAGCTGTGCTTCACTCTGTCCTTTTCATGATAATCTTACATTGGGGTAAAGTCCCAGATTTCAAAACTCATCGATCTGCTGCCTGTTTCAGATGAGTGTCCTTTAACTCAGCCAAAGACAGCGCCTTCCCTCAGCAGCCACCACAGACTGGGCTGTGACTGAATTTTTGGTCTTTTCCACATGTTTCACTTCCAACATATGCTGCATTTCAATAACTGACCCTCTGCGCCTGGGCAACCATGCAAGGACAAATATTCAACAAGGATAAGCAATTCTGTGCAATGAAAAACCAAAAAAAATTAACTGCAGATAACGAAATCAGCAAAAACACTCAGCAGGTCGGGTCACTGGAGAACGGGGACAGGGCCTTGCCTGGTTTTAATCAGTAATCAACAAAGGCTGACCAGAGCTAAGATATTAATAGACAGAAAAAGAGTTTAATAGTTCAGGTCAAAGACACTGAACCAGAACTGAGAAGTATGTTTTAAACTGTAGTTGGGCTAAAGGATGATGCAGGAAAGTGAAGATGACAAAGGTTTAAAGCTTTTTACAACCCATCTTGCTGGCCCTGTCCATTTGTCTTTGGTCCAACATTACTTTAATCATCATTGAGGAAGTAAAATCCACTTACAGGATCCTCTCTTATTTTGTTGAAATCAGTAAAAATCTGCTTCCATTGCTTGAAACTCCAGCAATTGTGGTTTGCTCCCTTCTGTAGGGAAGGTGAAATCAAGATTGTTTAATGTAATTTCCTGTACACAAAAAAATAATTGTTACCCTGGGTCTGATGCAGCATGAAAAACACAAAAAGATAAAGAACAAATAATTATAATAATAAAAACATGCAATATATATATAAATACATAAGATAGCTTATATACATAGATTGATTTATGTCCATTAAGTGACACTGGGCTGTACGTAAGGTGACTGACAGGGAATAATGGAGTAGTGGTGGAGTTAGTGGGTGGAGGTGTTGATCAGTCTTACTGTTTGGGGAAAGTAACTGTTTTTCAGTCTGGTGGTCCGGGTGTGAACACTATAGGTGTGAGACAAACAACCCATCAGCAGGGTGGGTGGAATCCTTCATGACGTTACTGACACTTTTCTGTATATATTTCCTCGATGATGGGTAGCTGGTGCTGCTCGTGCACTGAGTACCATGGTAAAGCCTTCCTGGTTCCACAGAACAGTTTCCGACCTAATCAGCTTGTCGGGATGCTCTCTACTGCACGTGACGTGAGTATGGATACGCAATGTCCAGCTCCCTTCATCCTCCTCAGAAAGTAGAGGTGTTGACAAGCTTTCTTAACTCTGTAGAATATGTTCTGGGACCTCGGAGGGGGGAGGTGTGATGAGCAGTCCCAGGAATTTGAAAGTGCTTGCAATTTCCACTGCTAAGCCACAGTGCCACAACACACTCTAATGTAGAGTGAGTTCTCCAGAGATCCGAGGGATGTGAAACTATCAGCTTAAGTTAATCATCTCCGTCTATCCAGCACTGCACAGTTTACTGTATAGCCACATTTACCAAAGTGACCTGATTCCTCACCATAATGCTTGTATGGTGGGGTGGGGGGGGGGAGTGGTTCTGATGCTTCCTGGTGAGACAAGTGGGTGAAGGGGGAGGGTCGATGCTTTTCTGTTGCTCGTACATGGGATGGGGGAGGAGGGGCTTTGGGGTTCTAACATCTTCCTGTCGTTCATTCTTTGAGGGTTTCCTTCTGTTTTGTGGATGTCTACAAAGAGTTTCAGGTTGTATGCTGTATGCATACTCTGATACTACACAGAACCAGTGAACCATTGAAGTGTGACATCACCGAAGAAAACAATGATATATGTAAGACAAGGGGAAATCTGTAGATGCTGGAAATCCAAGCAACACACACAAAATTCTGGAGGAATTAGCAGACCAGGCAGCATCTATGGAAAAGAGTAAACCGTCGACGTTTTGGGCCAGAGCTGATGAATGATCTCAGCCCGAAACGTCAAATGATATATGTAGTATACTTCATATCATCATGGTCCCACATCACATCCTTTTGGGTACTTCTGCATTGTAATTTAGAAAAATCAGCTGCTAATTGGTCTGTGACTGTGGTGTGGCCATGTACTTGGGCACGTGACAGTAAACTTGATTAACTTTGGAACTTATCTCCATCTAGGAGAAAGATAATGCCTAGTCTTACAAACCTTGATCACAGATGGCTCCTCCAAGAAGGCAGCGCTCCCTCAGTACTGCACTGTTTTGTTGGCACACATCTTGTACTCAGTCCTTGGACTGGAATTCACAACAATAGTTTCAAATTCAAGAGCATCGGTGGTGACATTGAAACCAACAAATCTGTTAAAATGTCTCTTTCTTGAAATGTGGTGAGCCATCTTTCATCAAATAAACTTAGCCAAGCCAAATGAAGTGGAAAAAAACCCAACAAATAACATTTGAGATCTGCTGCAACACACACGAAATGCTGGAGGAACTCAGCGGGCCGGGCAGCAAACAGCCGACGTTTGGGCCGAGACCCTTTATCAGGACTGGTACTCTTTCCCACAGACACTGCCTGGCCTGCGGAGATCCCCCAGCATTTTGTGCGTTGCTCAGATTTCCAGCGTCTGCAGATTTTCTCTTGTCTGTGATCTACTCCCTTTTTCATTCCACACAGGCTCAGTCTCTGACCCTACTAGCATCTATGATCTACAGCCCTTTCATTTTGATCCCAGCAGCTGAGGTCATAATCTTTGAAAGTTCACTTGTAGAAGTAAAATATGGCTAATCTTTGAAAAGGTTTGTAATTAGATTGCTATCAACATCTGCTGAGTTCTGACACTTACACTGTCTGGGGCACTGCAATCCGTCTGTCTGATTCTGTGCAAACTAAGTTGAAGATCAACGCGCAATTCCCTCAGTCATTACAGATCCAAGAGCTGGTTTTCCTTCCCTCTGTAGTTTTGGTTGCCAGTGTATAAATGAATCTCTGTACTGCCTGAAAAAGGGTCTGGACAGCCAACCTCAGGGGAACCCTAGGGTTTCCAAAGCCTATTCTCTGTGGCCTGGTCACAAGTACTCAGACCACCAGATAGGAAATTTATGTGAGAGAACTCACAGCATGTAACTGAACTGTAGAAGTAACCTAGTGATGTAATATACGAGGTATTTAGTAGCAGACTGCTGATTTAGACAGAGACTTTAGTAGCCTTTGTTTAATGGTGTTCAAAAACATTAGGTTTGGTTTAAACCTCCTTCTGTGCTGGCACAGTCCATACCCAGTGGCAAGACTGTACTTTGTGTTGTCCATTGTCACCATGGATACAGTGAAAGGGATTCCCATACATCAAGTGGCTTTTGTTAATGATGGATGTTGTTCCCGTCATTGGTGTACCAAGACTGTTGATTTTGGTTTCTTTTCCGGCCGAGGGGTAGATATGACATCCTGTAATAATGAGGCATAATGGCCAATCAGGATTTCAGATTCAATCCCAGTTCATTGTCAGGGACCAATCACAAGCAAGAGAGAATCTGCTGATGCTGGAAATCCAAAGCAACCCACACAAAATGCTGGAGGAGCTCAGCAGGTCAGGCAGCATCTATGGAAGAGAGTAAACAGTTGATATTTCAGGCCGAGACCCTTCACTGGGATTGGAAAGGAAGGGGAGAGATCAATAAGAAGGTGGGAGAGGGGAGGAAGAAGTACAAGGTGGTAGGTGAGAGGTGAAACTGGGAGAGGGGGATGTGTGAAGTAAAGAACTTGGAAGGGGGAATCTGACAGGAAAGAGTAGAAGACCATGGAAAAAAGGGAAGGGGGAGGAGCACCAGAGGGAGGTGGTGGGCAGGTCAGGAGATAAAAGTGAGAGAAGGGAACAGGAATGGGGAATGGTGAAGGAGAAGGATGGCAATTACCGGATGTTGGAGAAATCGATGCTCATGCCATCAGGTTGGAAGCTATGCTGGTGGAAAGTAAGGTGGTACTTTCCAACCTGAGTGTGGCCTCATCGCAGCAGAAGAGGAGGCCATGGGCTGACATATTGGCATGGGAATGGGAGGTAGAATTGAAATGGGTGGCCACCGGGAGATCACACTTTTTGTGGCAGACTGATTGAAGGTGCTTGACGAAGTGGTCTCCCAACCTATGTCAGGTCTCACCGATATACAAGAGGCCACACTGGGAGCACCACCAGAAACAGTATAGATAACTCCAACAGACTCACAGGTGAAGTGTCGCCTCACCTGGAAGGACTGTTCTAGACCCTGAATGGTAGTGAGGGAGGAGGTGTAGGGGCAGGTGTGGCAAGGTTAAGTACCAGGAGGGAGGTCAGTGGGGAGGGACAAGTGGACAAGGGAGATGTGTAGGGAGCGATCGCTGCAGAAAGTGGAAAGTGGGGGAAGGACCACGTGATGGACGTGGAGACTAGTTGATTAACTGTCGGGATCCGGTCCGGTCCGGAGCCCGCACTTCAGGTCTTGATCCGGTCCGCGGACTTCAGGCTCCGGGTCCTGCAGTTGTCCCTCCCGTCACCCGTGAACTAGTTAGGACCCTCCTGGCTCAAGGAGGCACACCTGTGACTCACTGAGCTGCAGGTGCTTATAAGGGGCCTTGGGACTGGGACCAGGCGGATGGTCATTTTGTTCTGCATCCTGTCTGCTCCGAAGCCGATTTATACCCGGTTCGTTTCCTCCGAATCCTGCTCCGTATCCTGCCCTTTGCCTGTTCTGCAACCTGTTTTACCCAGTTAGTCACGCTTTTCCTGCTCCGCTCGGGTGCGCTGGTCCCACTGTTCCGTCTTATTTGTCTTGCCCGTGCTTTCGGCTGCCTTTACCAATGTACCTGGTGGATCACGGTAGTTCTGCTTCTCACCCTGCACCCAGCTTGCTCCTGATAAGTTGCCTCCATCGGGCAGGTCTGGCTGGACTGCCTCTGCCCGGCGGGGGTTCTGCCCCCCCTACCTGTTGCCTCCATTGGGCAGGTCCAGCCGGACTGCCTCTGCCCGACGGGGGTTCTGCCCCCTCCTACCCGTTGCCTCCATCAGGCAGGTCCAGCTGGACTGCCTCTGCCCGGCGGGGGTTCTGCCCCCTCCTACCCGTTGCCTCCATCAGGCAGGTCCAGCTGGACTGCCTCTGCCCGGCGGGGGTTCTGCCCCCTCCTACCCGTTGCCTCCATCAGGCAGGTCTGGCTGGACTGCCTCTGCCCGGCGGGGGTTCTGCCCCCCCTACCCGTTGCCTCCATCAGGCAGGTCCGGCTGGACTGCCGCTGCCTGGCTAGGGTTCTACCTTTTCCACCTATTACTCCCTAAGGGTTTTGCCCTGCACCTGCCCAGGTGTCCGCAACTGGCCCAGGCCTCTGTGTTCCCGCCTGGGAGGCGGCCCTGCCCGGGATCCCTGCGGCCCGCCAAGAGGAATCTGCCTGCCTGCCTGCCTCGTCTGAACTCTGGGATCCTCCTGCCTGCCTCGTCTGAACTCTGGGATCCTCTGGCCTGCCTGCATTAACCCTTAAATGCCATGGCATCCCCATTCTGTCCTCCCCCAGTACTTCAGTGTCTGCGTCCTGCGTTTGTGTCCATCCGGCCCCCGTTCCTGACAATAACCCACCGCCAAGCACATCTTCCCCTCCATTCAATATTGAAAGTTCAAAAGTTCAAAGTAAATTTAGTATAAAAGTATGTACTGTATTTGTCACAATATACAATCCTGAGGTTCATTATCTTGCGGGTATACGTAATAAATTCATAATGGAACACCACGTACTATATACTGATACAAGAGACTTTCCTGTACACGCTTACCAAACTCTTCCCCATCCAACCCTTCTACAGTATGGGAGTCCCAGACAATACGTAGAAAGTTAAAATCACAACATTATGTTTCTTACTACAGTCTGCAATCTTTCTGGTTTCCATCCCCCTGTCACTCTAGTTTAAGTAACAACCCCCCCCCCCCCACCGCTGTGTAGTACCATAGTAAACCTTCCCACAAGGATATTAGACCCCCTCCAGTTCAGATATAAACCACTCCTTCTGTACAGGCTGCAACTTCCCTGGAAGAGACTCCAATGATCCAAAAAGCCCTCACACCTGCACCACTTCCTTAGCCACAAGTGTTAAACTGTATGACCTTCTTATTTCTGGCCTCAATAGCACCTGGCATGGGTAGCAATCCTAAGATCACAGACCCGGAGGTCCTGGATTTTAACTCACTTTGAACTCTGAACTCACCTTGTAGGACCTCGTCACCTTTCCTACCCATGTCTTCGGTACTGACTTGGATCATGAATTCTGGCTGCTCACTTCCCCGACTGAGAAAGCTGTGGACTCGATCCGAGATGTCTGTGACCCTGGCACCTGGAAGGCAACATACCATCCATGAATCTCATATTTATCCACAGAACATCCTGTCTGGTCCCCTAACCAATGAACCCCTATCACTACAGCTCGCCCCTTCTCTCCCTGCTCTCCTGAGCCACAGAGACAGAGTCCTGACCACTGTGGCCATCACCTGCTAGGTCACACCTCCTCCCTCACATCAGGGACACTGGGGGTCTCCCTGCCTTCCCACATCCTGCAGCAGGAACATTCCACTATTCTGTCTGGTATCCCCACTGCTTTGACTGTGCAATGAGAAAAATAGTCTACCTATGGCCTTTGCTTCACTTTGCCAAAGCTTCAGCTCCCCACTGTAACATGTGATTAATGAATCAATTCCAATTCACCTTATCAAGGTGTGGTGCCCAGAACCTCACATAGTAATCTGGATGAGGCCCAATTAAAGTTTTATAAAATTAGAGCATAACTTCCCTGCTTTTTTATTCAATGCTCCAACTAATGAAGGCCAATATCCCATATTCCTTCGGAATCACTTTATCTACCTGTGCTGCCACTTCAGTGATCTCTGGACTTATATTCCAAACCAGCCAAAAAGTAAATCAATAAACCCCAAAAGCCTAATCCCTCCTAGCCTTGTCCATATCCCTCCATCTTCCTCATATCCATGTGCCTTTCTAAATGTCTCCTAAAAGCCTCTAATGTATTTGCCACCCCACCAAACCAGGCAGCACATTCCAGGCATTCACAACTTTCTGAGTAAAAAACTTACCCCTCACATTCCCCCCTGAACCCAACCCCTCTCACCTTCAATGTATTCCTTCTGGTATCAGACAATCCAACTCTGGGAAACAGGTACTCTCTGTCCACTCCATCTGTGCTTCTCATAATCTTACAGACCTCTATCAGTTCTCCCCCTCAGGGTCTGCCACTCCAAGTAAAATAATCCAAGTTTATCCAGCCTCTCATGATAGCAGATGCCCTCTAAGCCAGACAGCATCCGGGTGAACCTCTTCTGAACCCTCTTGAAATCCTCAGCATCCTTCCTATAGTGAGGCAACCAGAACTGTAGGCAGTACTCCAGACATGGCCTAACAAGAGTTGTATAAAGATGCAACATAACCTCTTGGCTTTTGAACTCAATGCCTTGACTAATAAAAGCAAACATTCCATAAGCCTCCCTAACCATGTTATCAGCTATTAAGGGTCTTGCCCTTAACAGTGTATGGTCTCCTTTCATTTGCCCTACCAGTGTGAAACATCTCACATTTATTTGGGTTAAACTCCATCTGCCATTTCTCTGGCCATATTTGCAGCTGAAATATATCATGCTGTATCCTCTGCCAGTCTTCAACACTTTTGGTATAATTCACAAAACTTACTAATCCACCCATCTACATTATCATCCATGTCATTTATATACATCACAAAGACCAGAAGTCCCAGCACAGATCCATGCAGAACAGTAATTACAAATCAGCTCAAGTGAGTCTCTTCAACCACTACCATCTGTCTTCTATACGGAAGCCATTTCTGAATCCAAACATCCAATTTGATGTGGGCCCTATACATCCTAATCATCTGGATTAGCCTCCCATGAGGGACTTTGTCAAATGCCTTCCTAAAATCCATGTAGACAGCATCCACGGCTCTACCTTCATCAATCTCTCTAATCACTTTATCAAAAAATTCAATCAAGTGGGTAAGACATGGCCTGCCATGTACAAAATCATGTTGGCTCTCCCTAATTAGGCCATGTGTTTCCAAATATTCACCTACCCTATCCCTAAGACTTTTCTCCAGCAACTTCCCTACAATTGACGTGAGAATCACCAGCCTATAGTTCCCAGCATTTTCCCTTGTTCACTTCTTAAAAAGAGGTACAACATTAGCCACTCACCAGTCCTCTGGGATCTCACCTGTGCCTAGAGAGGACATAAAGATACTGGTCAAGGCCCAAGCAATCTCGTCTCTTGCCTCTCTCAATAATCTGGGCTAGAAACCATTAGACTCTGGGGAATTATCCATCTTAATACTCATTAAGAGGCCCTACACTTCCTCTTCCCTGACCTCTAAGCACTCTAACACTCAGCACTGATCTCCTGGGCCTCCAGGTACTTTTCCTTGGTAAATACTGAAGTAAAATACTCATTAAGGACCTCACTCACATTCTCCACATCCAAGCAAACGTTCCCCTCTTTATCCTTGAGTGGTCCCACCCTTTCCCTAGTTATCCTCTTGCTCTTGATGTATGTATAGTACACCTTGCCTTTCACCTCAATCCTACTTGCCAAGGACTTTTCATGGCCCCTCCTCACTTTCCCAATTCCCTTCTTCAGTTCTTTTCTGGCTTCTTTATATTCCTCATGTGCTTTGTTTGATCCTGACTTCTGAAGTTTTACATACTTTTCCTTTTTCTCCTTGATCAAATTTATCACCTCTCGGGACATCCAAGGTTCTCTTAACTTTCCATCCCCGTCCTTCCTTCCAACAGGAACATACCTTTCCTGTACTCTGTGCAATTGACCTATAAACACTCTCTACATGTCTGATGTGGACTTGCTAGAAAAAAATTGTTCCCAATTAATTCTCTTTAGTTCCTGCTTAATGCCCTTGTAATTTACCCTTCTCCAACGTAAGACTCTCCTGCAAGGACCATCCCCATCCTTATCTAAAGTTATCCTGAAAGTTAAGCAGCTGTGGTCACTGTTCCCTAACTGTTCACCTACTGAAAGGTCAGTCACCTGGCCAGGCCCATTACCCAATACCAGGTCCAGTACGGCCTCTCCTCTCATTGGACCAACCATATATTTATTTAATAAACCCTTCTGGATACACTAGCAAATTCTGCCCCATCTAAACCCCTTGCACTAAAAAGGTTCCAGTTTGCTGTATATTAGGGAAGTTGAAATCCCCCATAACAACAACCCTATTATCAGATTTGTCCTGCCAAAGGGTCCCGGCCCGAAATGTCGACTGTACTTCTTCCTATAGATGCTGCCTGGCCTGCTGCATTCCACCAGCATTTTGTGTGTGTTGCTCCTATTATTTTTAATGTTTACTTAATCTGATCACATATCTGTTCCTCAATGTCCCATGACTACTGGGGGAGGGGGATCTATAGTACAATCCCATAGATTTTTGTAAATAAAATGGCTGAGGCATTTTAAGTTTACGAGAAACCCTAGCAGCTTCTTTATTGTCAACCAAACACAGAACAGAAAGGTCGGTAAAAAACTAAACATCATTATATCATCACGTCAGACCAGCCTCTTAAAGCGAACTGCAGGTCAACATTAATGGTTGTGAATTGTACATATGTTTCCACCCATTACATTACCCGACACAGCACACCACCACCACCTCCACCCAAGAATTCACCATACCAGCTCTGTGAACCTGTCCAAAACTCAGACAAGCCGCTTGGTTTGGGTCCTATGTCCCAGGAGTGGAGTAACAGAAGATGCCTTTGGCTTGTCCAGAGGTATATTGGCACATTTTTGGTCATGCCGTGATGCAGGGGCATTGTAGCGAAATTCTACAAATCTTGATGGGTTAGTTTAAAGCGACCTACAGAAATACTTACAGGTTTACCCTCCCCCTATCTGTGATAAAAACCTTTTCTCTCCAACGCACCAAACGGGCCATTGAAAGGGGGCCTAAGGGGATGCTAGTGAGCATCATGGTGGATGTAAATGAATGAGGTGGGATTTAAGTCAACAGGAATCCAAAAGAGCCATGATGGGAGTTAGGAGTAGGTGCAAAGGAATTGAATATATTGTGGAGGTCGGAATGCTGTTGAGAGACCAACCAAGTGCTCATAACATCAGGAATAAAATCATCTGGTGCCCATGATGGCTGCCTGCATACAAACTCAGCCACGGATGGCTGCAGGTCCTCTTTTGGAGCCGTTCTGAGCCCCAGCAGGACCTAAGTGAGATGATCATGCCAACACTCATCCGTCAGGGAAGCCCTCAGAGCAGCCTTTAAGGGGCGGTGAAACAGCTCGCAGAGGCCATTGGACTGTGGGTGATACACCATGGTGTGATGTAGCCTAACGCTGAGGTTTTGGGTCATTAAAGCCCTGAGGTCTCATATGGCTTGAGGACCATGGTCAGAGGAAATGTCAGATGGGGTGCCAAACCGAGT
Source organism: Hypanus sabinus (assembly GCF_030144855.1). Taxonomy (NCBI): domain Eukaryota; kingdom Metazoa; phylum Chordata; class Chondrichthyes; order Myliobatiformes; family Dasyatidae; genus Hypanus; species Hypanus sabinus. The sequence continues at coordinate 59,482,287 of NC_082723.1, read as the reverse complement.
AACCCAGGTGCCAATGAATGCCCGAGCCACGTCTGTGGCCGTCATCGATGCTTGACGGATGACCTCTGGCCACCTGGTGGTACGGTCCACATGGTAAGGAGGTGCATGATACCAGAGGGGCGACAGGGGTGCAGAATAGAACCAGCAAGGTCTGCAATGACACGATCAAACATTTGCTCAGGGATCTCAAAAGGTGACAATGGTACCCAAACATGACGGCCAATCTTTGCCCATTGGCAATCAACACAGGCTGCACTCTAATCATGCGCGTCCTTTCTAAGGACGTGCCACACAAACCCGTTTCTGTGAAGCCTTCCAGCCCAGGTGCAAGAATGGAGTTAATAACAGTACCCCTCTAGTTTGCGGGCGCTATGGGACAAGGAGACATCGCATAGGAGAGAAAGCCCAGCTTCCCCGAACATAATGTCAGCCAACTGCGGACCTGTGATTGCTCTTCCGTAAATAGCTCTGGGTAAGAAGCTTGGTTGGCTGCCATGCCAGCATAGACAACCTCCTGTGTATGGCCTCAATGTCTGGCCACGAGAGGCAATCAGCCACAGTATTATTTTTCCCCTTAATCTGTTGTATGTCTGTTTGTAAACTCTGATATGTAGGCCAGTTGATGTTGCTGCTGTGCAGACCCAAGGGTCTGATATTTTGGTCATCACAGGCACAAGGGATTTGTGGTCAACGAACACTGTGAACTGGCGACCCTCTAGAAGAAAACAAAAATGGTGGATAGCCAGATAAAGACCAAGAAGTTCATGATGAAACGAGCTATACTTCCTTCCAGGAGGATGGAGCTGCCGGCTGAAGTAGGCGAACGCTGCCACACTCTTCCAACCAACTGTTCATGTACAGAACCTACTGTATAGTCTGAATAATGGCTATGGGTGTGTTGGGGAGCGGGTGCACCAATAGGGCTGTGTTTTATAAAGCTGTTTGTGGTCATCAAATGCTCTGGTCAGATCTGCTGACCATTCAAGCATGCAATTAGAGACATTGCCTTTAAGGGGACTATACAGGGAGCGCAGAAGTTCTGTGGCTTACAGAATGAAGCAGTGATAGAAATTCACCACACCTTAAAATTCTTTTAGTATTTTAGTGGTGCAGGGTGGCGGGAAATCCATAATAACAGAGACTTCAGTCTGGAGGGGTTTCACACCTTCTGTGGAGATTCAATGGCTGACAACCTAAACTGGCATTGAGCAGGGTTAATAATCAACCCGTGTTGGCTTAAGCGCTCAAAATGTGTGCGGAGATGAGACTCGTGTTCAGATGTGGATGCTCTGGTGACGCGTATTTCATCCAGGTAAACAAAAAGAAAACCGAAGTCTTCTCAAACAGACCCCATCAGCCGTCGGAAAGCCTGTTCCCTATTTTTCTACACAAGTGGCACGCACAGAAACTCAGAGGCCAAACGGGGTTACCGCAAACTTTTCTGGAATGTCCTCTGAGCACAGAGACATAGCCCCTAACTAAGTCAACTATAGAAAAGATAAAATTTCCAGTTAAACTTGAATGTAGCGATTGGGGATGGTGGCCTGGTTAAGGCGTTGGTAATCACCACATGTGCGGCAACCACCACCAGATTTAAGGACCATGCGGAGGGATGAAACCCAGGGGCTATTCAACCTACATGCAATGCCAAGCCTTTCCCTGATGGCAGACGGTCGCAACTTATTTATTGTCGGCCAAACACAGAAGAGCAAGTGTGGTAAAAAAAACTTAACATCATTATGTCATCATGTCAGACCCAGCCTCTTAGAATGAACCACAGCTCAGTGTTGGTGCTTGTAAATTATGCCTATGTTTCCACCCATAGTTCCATCAGTGTGATTGGACCTTTCCGATTCTCGAGTTCTGCCAATGGACCCAGTATCTGACTCCTTCATTACATCTCCCCTGAGTGTGGCTATGATGATGTCCCTGATTAGCAGTGCAACTCCACCCCCTCTTTTGTCTCTTTCTCTATCTTTTGTAAAACTTCTAAAAGCTGGTACATGTGGTGAACTACATATACTTGTCTGGACACATTCCCCCCCCCCCCCCCCTGCTGACTGCTCCTGTGGCTCCTCCCACTGACCCCGGTATAAAGATGATTGGAGCCTGAGCCCGGCCTCAGTCTCCAGGATGTAGTGTGGTGGTCAATTGCTGCTTGTTCCTTCTTCCAGTCAATAAAAGCCTTTATCTCGCCTCATGTCTCGGAGAGTAATTGATGGTGCATCAGTACATTAATCACCCCTTCTTGCCCCTCTCCCAACAAGTTTCAGTAATGGCCACACATTGTAGTTCCATGTACTAATTCATCTCTAAGTTCATTACCCTTATCCATAATACTCCTAGCATTAAAACATACACAATTCAAACTATCTGTCCCATCATACCTGTAATTTCAACTTTACTTTTGAATACTTTCCCTGATAACTACCTTCTGGTCCAATCCTTCCCTTACTGAGCTGGGGCTCCTGTTCCCAGCCCCTTGCAAAACCTGTTTAAAACCTTTCAAGCAGCATTAGCAAACCTCCCGGCCAGGACAGTTCTGAAACCTCCAATCTGGGTGTAACCCATCCCTCTTGTACAGGTCACCCCTTCCCCAGAAGAGGTTCCAATGGTCCAAGCACTTGGAACCCTGCCAGTTTTCACCATCTCCTCAGCCACTCATTCATCTCTGCTGTCGCGCCATTCCTATCTGCACCGGCCTACGGCACTAGGAGTAACCTGGAGGTGACCAGCTTGGAGGTCAGCCTCATTCCTAAATCCCTATATTCACTGAATAGGACTCCTTCCCTTTTTCTGCCCATGTCATTGGTGCCAATATGCACCAGCACCTCTGGTTGCTCACCCTTCCCTTGAGAAGATCCTGCAGCCGCTCTGATGTATCCTGGATCCTCGCACCCAGGAGGCAACGCACCATCCTGGTGTCCCTTTTGTGGTCACAGAATCTCCTGTCTGTTCCCCTGGATATTAAGTCTCCTATCACTACCTCTCTGCCTGACTTTATCCTTCTCTCGAGCCTCAAAGCCAGCCACAGTGCTACCAGCCTGGCAGCGAATGGGTCACCCCCCCCCCCCACCCCCAGCAGTATCCAGAGAGATATACTTATTGCTGAGGGGATTGGCCACAGGGGAACCCTGCACTGACTGCTTAATCCCCTTAACTCTCCTGGTGGTCACCCATCTACTGTCAGAAGGCTGCACACTGGGCGTGACCACTTCATCAAGAGTCTCGTCCATAATGTCTTCACCCTCCCAGATGATCCTGAGCACATCCAACTCCAGCTTTAGCTCCTTGACCCGGTCAGTCAGGAGCTGAAGTTGGGTGTACTTCCTGCAGATGCATTCATCGGAGAAACCGTCAGGTTTCCTGAAATCCCACATCTGATAGGAGGAGCATTTTGCCCTGACTACCCTGTACTGAAGAAATAGATCCATTGGCTTTTGGTAACCCTCTCAAATAAATTCAGAAATGTAGCAGCTTTGATATGTCCTCGTCATAAAATCATAGTCATAAGGCACAGAACCAGGTCCTACAACTCTGCACATCCATGTTGATTGTGTTGCCCAGAGGGCACGTCCCATCTGCCTGTGCTTGGCACACAGCACTCTAAACCTTCCCTCTTCATGTGCTTATCAAAAAGGATTTTAAATGTTGCTAATGTGCCCACCTCAACCACTATTTCTGGCAGCTCTTTCTAAATTTGCACCACCTTTTGCATGAAAAACTGACCCTGATGTCCCTTTTAAATTTCTTTTTTCTTTTCTTAAACCTATGCCCCTGTGATTTTAGCAACCCTTTCCTGGGAAAAAAGACCATGTGCTTGGACCCTGTCTAGGTTCCTAGTGATCTTAAACAACTCAAGCAATACACCCCTCAATCTCCTGCATCTCAGGGAATAAAGTTCCACTTTATGAAACTTCTCTTTGTAACCCAACTCCCCAACTCCAGGCAACACCCTATCATTTCTGCACTCTTTCTAGTTTAATGATACCTTTCCTGTAACAGGATAACCAAAACTGTACAGAATACTCCAAACATGGCCTCAACAATGTCTTATAAGACCTCTAAAAAATTTCCCAACTCCTGTACTCAGTGCCAAGGGGAGTTTGCTCAGCTGCTTCCAAGAGAAATTCAGAGTAAACCCCACTGACGTTGGTCAAAATTCACATGTAGATCAAATCAAGCTAATTAAGGACACTAGACCTCTTTGGAAAATATTAGTACTGTATTAGTTATCTAATGATAGAGTGGTGATTATGAGTCACCATCAGAAAAGCAGTTCTGAAGAATTGTTTTTTTTAAAATGTTCTGTTTATAGGAGTAGGTAACTACATTTCAATTCCCTTATTACTGTGCTAGGCTTTGAACATATTTCCCTGATTATTAGCCACAGCCTATAAATTACTAGATTAGTAATTTAACCGCAATGCACCAATATAGATGGCATGGTGGTTATACACAGGAGGATGGGAACCAATGCACCAAAACAAACAAATGGTTGTGGAGAAACATGTTGTTAAGCTTACTTTAGATCAATCAGCATGAAAGCAAAGGAAAGGGCATATAATACAGCAAAAATTAATGGGAAGCACTTAAAAACCAACAGAAGGCAACTAAAAAAGCAATAAGAGAAAAGATGAAATATGAACGTAAGATAGCCAACAATATAAAAGAGGATACCAAAAATTTTGTTCAGATATATAAAGAGTAAAGAGAGGTGAGAGTGGATATTGGACCATTGGAAAATGACTGTGGATTGGTAGCAATGGGAGACAAAGAGATGCTGGGCACACTTAATAGGTGTCTTGTGTTGGTCTTCACTGTGGAAGACACCAAGAAGAATGCTAGAAATTCACGGGCGTCAGGGGGCAGAAGTGAGTGTAGTTGCTATTACAAAGGAGAAAGTGCTTTGAAAGATGAAAGGTCTGAAGGTAGATAAGTCACCTGGACCAGATGGACTACACCCCAGGGTTCTGAAAGAGGCAGCTGAATAGGTGGTGGAGTTTGTAGAGGTGATCTTTTAAGAAGCACTACATTCTGGAGTGGTTCCATAGGACTGGAAAATTGCAAATGTCACTCCACTCTTTACAAATGGAGGGAGGCAAATGAAAGGAAATTATAGGCCAATTAGCCTAACTTCAGTTGTTGGCAAGATGTTGGAGTCCGTTATTAAGGATGACATTTCAGGGTACTTAGAGGCACATGACAAATTAGGCTGAAGACAGCATAGTTTCCTTAAGGGGAAATCTTGACAAATCTGTTAGAATTCTTTGAGGAAATACCAAGCAGGATAGACAAAGGAGAGTCAATGGATGATGTGTACTTGGATTTTCAGAAGGCTTTTGACGTGGTGCCCTACATGAGGCTGTTAAATAAAATTTGATCCCACAGAATTACAGGAAGGATACTAGCATGGATAAAAGACTGGCTGTCTGGCAGAAGGAAAAGAGTAGGAATAAAGCATACTTTTTCTGGTTGGGCTACTCATGACTTGTGGTGTTCCAAAAGGGTCAATGTTGGGACCAGTTCTTTTCATATTATATGCCGATAATTTGGATGATAGAATTGATTGTTTTGTGGCCAAGTTGATGGACAAAATAAAGATAGGTGGAGGGGCAGGTAGTGCTGAGGATGCAAGGAATCTGCAGAAGTATTTAGACGTATGTGGTCAAGTACCTGGGTAGAAGGTATAGGGGCATAGAATATTTTCTAAATGGGGAGAAAATTCAGAAATCAGAAGTGAAAAGGGACTTGGGAGTCCTCATGCAGAGGTTAACTTGCATGTTGAATCGGTGGTAAAGAAGTCAAATGCAATGTTAGCATTCCTTTCAAGAAGACTAGAATATAAATGCTGAGACTTTATAAGCCATTGGTTTACCACGGTCGGAGTACTGTGAGCAGATTTGGGCCCCTTTCCTAAAAAATAATATGCTGGAGTTGGAGAAGGTCTAGAGGAGTTTCCAGGAATGGCAAGGTTAATATATGAGGAGTGTTTGATGGCTCCAGGCCTCTATTGGAATTATGAAGGAGGATGGATCTCATTGAAACCTATTGAGTACTGAAAGGCCTAGATATAGTGGGATGATTCTTATATTGAGAGAGCTTGTAACCAGAGGGCATAGCTAAAATAAAAGGACATCCCTTTAGAACAGAGATGAGAAGTAATTTCTTTAGCTAGAGGGTGGCAGATCGGTGGAATTCATTGCCACAGAAGGCTATAGAGACTAAGTCACTGGGTATATTTAAAATGGAGGTTGATATGCTCCAAATGAAATACAATGTTGGAAAATGCATGGTCGTGCACTTTAGTAGTAGAAATAAATGTACAGACTATTTTCTAAATGGGGAGAAAATCCAATAATCTGAGATGCAAAGGGACTTGGGAGTCCTTGTGCAGAACCTGAAGGTTAACTTGCAGGTTGAGTTGGTGGTGAGGAAGGCAAGTGCCATGTTAGCATTCATTTCAAAAGGTCTAGAATACGAGAGCAAGGATGTGATGCTAAGGCTTTATCAGGCACTGATGAGGCCTCACCTTGAATATTGTCAACAGTTTTGGGCCCCTCATCTTAGAAAAGATGTGCTGGCATTGGAGAGGGTCCAGAGGAGGTTCACAAGGATGATGCCAGGAACAAAGGGTTATCATATGAGGAATGTTTGATGGCTCTGGGTCCGTACTCACTGGAATTCAGAAGGATGCGGGGGATCGCACTGAAACCTTTCAAACGTTGAAAGGCCTAGACAGAGTAGATGTGGAAAGGATGTTTCCCATGGTGGGAGAGTCTAGGACAAGAGGGCACAGCCTCAGGATACAGGGACACCCTTTCAAAACAGAAATGCAGAGAAATTTCTTTAGCCAAAGGGTGTTGAATTTGTGGAATGTGTTGCCACAGGCAGCTGTGAAGGCCAGGTCGTCGGGTGTATTTAAGGCAGAGATTGATAGGTTCTTGATTGGACGTGGCATCAGAGGTTACGGGGAGAAGGCTGGGTATTGGGCTTGAGGAGGAGATAGAAAAAAAGGATCAGCTATGATTGAATGGCTGAGCAGACCCGATGGGTCAAATGGCCTAATTCTGCTTCTGGTCTGATGGTCTAATTAGTCAGGATGTCAAAGATTACATGGAAAAAGCAGAAGAATGGGGTTGAGAGGGATCATAAACCCAAATAGCGAAGCAGATTTGATGGGCTGAATGGCCGAATTCTGTTTCTATGTCTATTGGCTTTATGGTCTTATGATATAAAATTCTGAGGTATATAGATTGGGCAAACTGCATGCAACCCTTCCCTTTGTCAAAGACAGAGAAAATAAGAGAAAATAATGGGCTCCGATTCTTTGGCCATCTGAGCAGAACCTTTTATCTACCAGGGAGAAGTGAGTAGCTGGACTGCATTGCTCAACAGGGCGGTGGAAGTGGAGTCACTGACAACATTTAGGTACTGTCTAGTTAAGTACATGAATGGCTTAGACATGGGAGGGTCGGTGCCAAGTGCAGGGTGATAGGATTAGTCTGGGTGACTGCACACTAGTCAGTATGGGTGTGGTAGGCCCAGTGGTTGAAGTGGGTCACTGTGACTTTATTTGTTTCAGGTCTGACTGACAAACAGTCACTGAAAGCTACCGGCAACGATTAGGCCTTGGAAAGCACATTTTAATTAGGTTTATGGCGATCAGTCACGTATGATATCAACACAAATCGTTGTGTATGTCTCCTTCTTTCAAATGGTATACCTCTGGACTGAGAGTATCAGTAAGCTTTTGATCTAGTAATAGAGCACTGGTGTTCGTCTGTACCACTGATCCAGCAAACTCAGAAAAGGCATTACTGTGGGGATTTGGTGCCATTCTCAATCAACATTGGTGGAATGCTTTTAGTTAATTACAGTTTCCAACAAACTGACCGCGGAATTTTCTTTTAAAATCTTTTAATATGGTAGGAAATTGTTCTTTAACCTCCTGGCACCAAGTGAGCTCGTTTCCTCCCTTCTTTCCAGTCGTGGCTTTCCCAGCGTGAAGGTGCCATGAGAAGCGATCACAATTAACTGAATCGGACATTCTAAACCTGCAGTCAATCCCAGTCAATATAATTGCAAAGAATTGTCTTCTGCAGCAGTGATCCATCTGGTCAATGCAATTATGTTGAATCAACACACACAAAATGCTGGTGGAACGCAGCAGGCCAGGCAGCATCTATAGGAAGAAGTACAGTTGACGTTTCGGGCCAAGATCCTTCATCAGGACTAACTGAAAAAAGAGATAGTAAAAGATTTGAAAGTGAGAGGGGAATGGGGAGATCCAAAATGATAGGAGAAGGCAGGGGTCTCCTATCATTTCGGGTATCCTCCTCCCCCTCTCAAATCTCTTACTATCTCCTTTTTCAGTTAGTCCTGGCAAAGGGTCTCAGCCTGAAACGTCAACTGCACTTCTTCCCAAAGATGCTGCCTGGCCTGCTGCATTCCACCAGCATTTTGCGTGTGTTGCTTGAATTTCCAGCATCTGCAGATTTTCTTATGTTTGCAATTACGTTGAATGTTTCTTTCCAGCTCGTGTTTTGTCAAAATTTTCTTTATAGAAATTTAAATGTCCAAATACAACTTCAATAAAATCAAGCCGATAAAGTAGATGTGAAATTTGATCATGAGTAGTTCCATACTTTAATACCAAAGTAGCAAATAATACTGAAGCATTAATAAAAAGTTCTGAGCAAATAACTATAAATATTAGATTGTCATCTCTCTAGATTTTACTAAACGGCTTTTACATTTCAGATTTGAAATACTAAACGTGACATGTTCCTCAAATGCAATGGAGTTTCTACAGGTCTATCTCGGCGTCCCTTCTATCTTAAATTAAGTTACTTAATTTAAGCAGGGCTTACCCCTCCTTAAAGATTGAGAGACGAACCTCAAGTGCTGCTGGCAGATTATCAGCTTGGTGAAAGCTGCCCTTTGGTTGACCAGCGTATCGAGATGTCCGTGTTGGAATGCTGTTGACTGGCACACTCCAGACTGCAGGAGTGCGTGCTGAGGGACGCACTGAAACATGGTCCAGCCGCCACAAGGGCTCAGTGGGGAAGGACCACGGAACAGGGACCTTCTGCTACTGGACAGGGAGAGGCCACCCCCGGGGATCACATGAATGGCAGTGTTATTGGTGTAACTGGCAATGTAAAGCACTGACTATGAGAATAAAGATTGAAATCGCATTACACAGTTTATTCTTGTAATATTTTTATTACAAATAAATCTTATTTAGAAACATAAACAATTTTAAGCAGGTCTTTATTTTATTGGAGTACGTTTCCCACGCTATCAAGCGGTCAGATCCAATCTGCACTCTTGCCTCAAAGATGATTGAGATCACTATTCCCATTTTTAATGGCTTTCTCCCAGCACACCACTTACTGCGATGAGACCCAAAGGCTTCTCGATTCACAAAACGGACAAAGTCGTTGATTTGGAAAAGGTAAAAGGTGGAAGTGTGTGTTTCACGATAAACTCTCAGTGGTGGCCCGACGTGACGGTTTTGTTGAACTCATGTTCTCCCCGACCTTGAACACCTAATGGTTAAATGCTGTCTATCCTATTTACCTATGGAGTTCTCCTTAATCCTGACCACATTTACATACCACCAGTGGCCATCTATAATCAGTGCTTGAGATACTGCACGATGCTGTCTCCAAACAAGGAACAGTCCATCCCAATGCATTTTGAATCATAGGAATCATAGTTGGAGACTTCAACTATGATTTATTACTATCAGCCCAACCTGTAGCACTAGAGGTGCCAACAAACTAGACCACTGTTATACTACGATAAGGAATGCCTACTGTTCCAGTTCCCAGATCACATATTGGTCAATTGAATCACTTGGCTGTCCTTCTCCTACCTGCATACAGGCAGAGGCTAAAGTGCAAAGCCCCAGAGATTAGAACAGCAAAGAGATGGTCACAGGAATCAAAGGAGTGGCTTTGGGATTGTTTCGAGACAGTGGACTGGGCCGTGTTTAAGTCCCCATAAAATCATTCAGAGTCATCTCCAGCCAGAAGCCCTGGATGAACCACAAGATCCGCAAACTGCTGAAGCCCAGGTCAGAAGTTTACAAGTCTGGTGACCAAGAAAGTTACAAGGGGTCCAGGTGCAATCTCCAGAAGGCCATCTCACAGGCAAAGTGACCATTCTGGGCTAAAATTAAATCAATGAAGGACGGTCGACAGTTGTGGCAGGGCTTGAATACCAGTGGCACGGGCAACAATATGGTTTTGCTTTCATGTGAGCTCATGCTCTCGTTGACCATCAAAGCATGAAGGAATTGTGAACTGCCATAGCTCCTGATCATCCTGTGATCTCTGTCTCTGGGAGCAGCCTTCAGGAGGGGGAGCCCATGAAAAGCATCCCGTTCAGACAGGGTACCTGGCTAAGTATTAGAAACCCTTTGCTGGCCAACAGGCTGAAGTGTTCACTGAGATCTTTAACCTCTTGCTTCTGCAGTCTGAGATACCCACCTGATTTAAGCAGGCTTCAGTTATACCCGCGCCCAAAAAGGATGTGGTGACCTGCCACAATCACGACCATCCCGTAGCACTGCACATCCACAGTGATGAAGCATTTTGAGGGGTTGATAATGTAATGCACCATCAATAACTCACTCTGAGACGTAAGGCGAGATATCGGCTTTTATTGACTGGAAGAAGGAACCAGAAGTGAGTGACCATCATACTACGTCCTGGAGACTGAGGCCGAGCATCAGGCCTCAGATCACCTTTATACCGGGGCCTGTGGGAGGAGCCACAGGAGCAGTCAGCAGGGGGCATGTCCAGACAGGCACACGTAGTTCACCACATAATGAAAAATATCAGCTCCTGCCTGATGAGCAACTTGGATCTGCTCCGATTTTCCTACCAGAGCAACAGATCCACAGCAGATACTAGCTCATTGGCTCTTCTCTCAGCAAAGTGGACAGCAAAGGTGCATACATAGGATGCTCTTTAGAAACTACAACTCGGCATTTAATATCTCCATCCCCTCAATACTAATCAATAAGCTTCAAGACCTTGGCCTCAATACCTCCTTGTGTAATTGAGTTCTCAATTTCTTCACTTTCAGACCCCAGTCTGTCTGGACCAGAAACAACATCTCCTCCATGATCTCTGCCAGCACAGGTGCACCACAAGGCTGTGTGCTTTGCCTCCTGCTCTACTCACTTTACACTTATGACAGGGAGGTTCCAATGCTATATTCAAGTTTGCTAAAATCATTTCTGTCATAGGGTGAATCAAAGGTGGTGTCAAATCACCATATAGGAGCGGATTGACAATCTGGCTGAGTGGTGCCATAACGACAACCTCTTGCTCAATGTCAGCAAGTCCAAGGGGATGATAATTGAATTTGGAAGGAGGAAATCAGAGGTCATGAGCCTGTCCTTGGAGGATCAGAGGTGGAGAGGATCAGCAACTTTAAGTTTCTCAGTGTTATGATCTTGGGGAACGCTTCCTGTGTCTATTACATAAGCACAATTACAAAGAAAGCATTGCAGAGCCCCTCCTTCCTTAGGAGTTTGCGAAGATTCAGCCTGGCGTCTAAAACTTTGACCAACTTCTATAGATGTGCAAAGGAGGCTATTTTGATTGGCTGTATCGCAGCCTGGTATGGTAACACCAATGCCCTTGAATGGAAAATCCTACAAAATTTGTGGATCATGAATAAAGCTATCGCCACAATTGAGCACATCTACATGAAGCGTTGTCGCAGAAAAACAGCATCAATCATCAGAACCCCCATCACCGAGGGCACGCTCTCTTCTTGCTGTTGCCATCAGGAAGGTGGTATAGGAGACTCAGGACTCACACCAACAGGTTCAGGAACAGCTATTACCCCTCACCCATTAGGCTCCTGAACCAAAGTGGATAACTTCACTCAGCTTCATTTGCCCCATCGTTGAAATGTTCCCACAAACTATGGACTCACTTTCAAGAACTCTTCCTCTCATGTTCTCAATATTTACTACCTAATTAATTTTTTATTAGTTTGTTCTCTTTTGCAGACTGGTTGAACACCTAAGATGGTGCAGTCTATCATTGATTCTATTATGGTTATTATTCTATTATGGGCTTATTGAGTGTTCTCGCAAGTGAATGAATCTCGGGGTTGTATATGGAGACACATATGCACTTTGATAATAAATTTACTTTGAAATTTGAACTTTTGAACTTCTCTCCTAAATATTCTCCCCTTCCTGATGATCAAAAGATCTTGAGATCAATTCTGCCATATTTGATCTCTAAATTATCTGGAATATACATGGATTAGAATTTGGTATGGAACTCTATAGGTAAGAATTTGCAGTCAGCACTTTTGAAGATTCCATTCCTAGTTTAAAAAGTAAAATGAGACAGGACTATTAAGACTAATAGAAGATAACAGGATTATGATAAGACCATATGATATAGAGCAAAATTAGGCCATTTGGCGCATTGATTCTGCTTTGCCATTACAACATGGCTAATCAATTTTTCCTTGCAACCCCAATCTCCTACCTTAACCCCTGTATCTGTTCATGCCCTGACAAATCAGAAATCTATCAATCTCAGCCTTAAATATACATAAAGGCTTGGATTCCACAGCTGCCTGTGACAACGAATTCCATAGATTCACCGTTCTCAGGTTAAAGAAATTCCTCCTCACTTCCATTCTAAAAGGACACCCCACTATTCTGACGCTGTTTCCTCTAGACTTCAGACTCTTCCATCACAGGACACATCCTCTCTACATCTACTCTAGCAAGGACTTTCACAATTCAATAGATTTAGACAATAGACAATAGGTGCAGAAGTAGACCATTCGGCCCCTCGAGTCTGCACCGCCATTCTGAGATCATGGCTGATCATTCACTATCAATACCCAGTCCCTGCCTTGTCCCCATATCCCTTGATTCCCCTATCCATCAGATATCTATCTAGCTCCTTCTTGAAAGCATCCAGAGAATTGGCCTCCACCGTCTTCCGAGGCAGTGCATTCCACACCTCCACAACTCTCTGGGAGAAGAAGCTCTTCCTCAACTCTGTTTTAAATAACTGACCTCTTATTCTCAATCCATGCCCTCTGGTACTGGACTCTCCCAACATCTGGAACATATTTCCTGCCTCAATCCTATCAAATCCTTTAATTATCTTAAACGTTTCAATCAGATCCCCTCTCAATCTCCTCAATTCCAGCGTGTACAAGCCCAATCTCTCCAATCTCTCTGCGTAAGACAGCCCTGCCATCCCAGGAATCAACCTAGTGAATCTACGCTGCGCTTCCTCAATTGCCAGAATGTCCTTCCTTAAACCTGAAGACCAAAACTGTACACAATATTCCAGGTGTGGTCTCACCAGGGCCCTGTACAAATGCAAAAGGACATCCTTGCTCTTGTAATGAGGTCACCCCTCATTATTCTGAATTCTCATGAACACAGGCCCAGAGCCGTCAAACACTCTTCAGACGACAAGCCATTCAATTCTCCAGTCATTTCAGGAACCTCCTTTGAACCGTCTCCGGTTTCAGTACATTCTTTCTAAGATAAAGGGCCTAAAACTGCTCACAATACTCCAATTGAGGCCTCACCAGTACTATATAAAGTCTCAACATTACATACTCGATTTTATATTCCAGCTCCCTCAAGATGAATGCTAACATCATATTTGCCTTCCTCACCACAGACCCAAACTGCAAATTAACCTTTAGAGAATCCTGCACAAGGACTCTCAAGACCCTTTGTGTCTCAGATTTTCTTTCCATTTATAAAATAGTCAAACTTTTCATTACTTCTAGCAAAGTACATAACCATACACCCCCGAACTCTGTATTCCATATACCACTTCTTTGCCCATTCTCCTAATCTGTCATTCTGTAGCTTGTCTACTTCTTCAAAACTACCTGCCCCTCCACCTATCTTCATATCATCTGCAAACTTTGCAACAAAGTCATCAATTCCATCATGTAAATCATTGACATATAATGTAAAAAGAATTGGTCCCAACACAGACCCCTGTGGAACACAACTAGTCACCAGCAGGCAACCAGAAATGGCACCCTCTATTCCTGCTCTTTGCCTCCTGCCAATCAGCCACTGCTAGAATCCATGCTAGAATCTTTCCTGTAATACCATGGGCTTATAGCTTGTTAAGCAGCCTCATGTGGCACCTTGTAAAAGGCCTTTTGAAAATCCAAATAAACAACATAAACTGCTTCTCCTTTGTCTATCCTGCTTGTTATTTCATCAAAGCATTCCAACAGATTTTGACAGGCAAGATTTTCCCTTGAGGAAACCATGCTGACTATGACCTGTTTTATCATAGAAACATAGAAACATAGACAATAGGTGCAGGAGTAGGCCATTCGGCCCTTCGATCATTCAGTATGATCATGGTTGATCATCCAACTCAGAACCCTGTATCTGCTTTCTCTCTATACCCCCTGATCCCTTTAGCCACAAGGGCCATATCTAACTTCCTCTTAAATATAGCCAATGAACTGGCCTCAACTGTTTCCTGTGGCAGAGAATTCCACAGATTCACCACTCTTTGTGTGAAGAAGTTTTTCCTCATCTCGGTCCTAAAAGGCTTCCCCTTTACCCTTAAACTGTGACCCCTCATTCTGGACTTCCCCAACATCGGAAACAATCTTCCTGCATCTAGCCTGTCCAATCTCTTTAGAATTTTACATGTTTCAATAAGATCCCCCCTCAATCTTCTAAATTCCAGTGAGTATAAACCTAGTTGATCCAGTCTTTCTTCATATGAAAGTCCTGCCATTCCAGGAATCAATCTGGTGAACCTTCTCTGTACTCCCTCTATGGCAAGAATGTCTTTCCTCAGATTAGGGGACCAAAACTGCACACAATATTCTAGGTGCAATCTCACCAAGGCCTTGTACAACTGCAGTAGAACCTCCCTGCTCCTGTATCAAATCCTTTTACTATGAATGCTAACATACCATTTGCCTTTTTCACCGCCTGCTGTACCTGCATGCCCACCTTCAATGACTAGTGTACAATGACACCCAGGTCTCGTTGCACCTCCCCTTTTCCTAATCGGCCACCATTCAGATAATAATCTGTTTTCCTGTTCTTGCAACCAAAGTGGATAACCTCACATGTATCCACATTAAATTGCATCTGCCATGAATTTGCCCACTCACCTAACCTATCCAAGTCACCCTGCATCCTCCTCACAGCTAACACCGCCGCCCAGCTTCGTGTCATCTGCAAACTTGGAGATGTTGCATTTAATTCCCTCATCTAAATCATTAATATATGCTGTAAACAACTGGGGTCCCAGCACTGAGCCTTGCGGTACCCCACTAGTCACTGCCTGCCATTCTGAAAAGGTCCCGTTTACTCTCACTCTTTGCTTCCTGTCTTCCAACCAATTCTCTATCCACATCAATACCGTACCCCAATACTGTGTGCTTTAAGTTTGCACACTAATCTCCTGTGTGGGACCTTGTCAAAATCCTTTTGAAAATCTAAATATACCACATCTATCATGTACCTTCAAGTACCCTGAAACCACATCCTTAACAATCAGCTCTAACATCTTCCCAACCACTGAGGTCAGACTAACTGGTCTATAATTTAGTTTCTTCTGCCTTTCTCTCTTCTTGAAGAGTGGAGTGACACTTGCAATTTTCCAATATTCTGGAACTAGTGATTCTTGAAAGATCATTATAAATGCCTCCAAGATCTCTTCAGTTACCCTTTTCAGAACCCTGGGATGTTCACCATCTGGTCCAGGTGACTTATCTACCTTGGGAAATCTCTCAGTTTCCCAAGAACCTTCTCCCTAGTAATGGTAACTTCACACACTGCACACCCTGACACCTGGAACCTCCACCATACTGCCAGTCCCTTCCATAGTGAACACTGATGCAAACTCCTTATTCAGTTCATCTGCTATTCCCTTGGTCCCCATTACTATCTTCCCAGCATCATTTTCCAGTGGTCTGATATTGACTTTCACCTCTCTTTTACACCTTATGTATCTGAAGAAACTTTTGGTATCATCTTTAATATTATTGGCTAGCTTACTTTTGTATTCCATCTTTACCTCCTTAATTACTTTTTTAGTTGCTTTCTGTTGGTTTTTAAAAGCTTCCCACTAATCTTTGCTCTATTACATACCTTCTCTTTGGCTTTTATGTTGGCTTTGACTTCTCTTGTTGTGTCACCTTGCTTTTAGAATACTTCTTCCTCTTTGGGAGAATTGCTTCCAGAAATTCCAACCATTGCTGCTCTGCCGTCATCCCTGCCAGTGTTCTTTTTTGGCCAACTCCCCTCTCATGCCTCTGTAATCCTCTTTACTCCACTGTAATACTGATACATCTGACTTTAGCTTCTCCCCCTCAAATTTCAGATTGAATTCGATCATATCATGATCAACTCACCCTCAGGGTTCTTTTACCTTAAGCTCTCTAATCAATTCTGATTCATTACACAACACCCAATAGAGAACTGCTAGTTGGCTCAACTACAAGCTGCTCTAAAAAGTAATCCCATAAAGCATGTAAAAGTAATCTTGGAATCTAACACCAACCTGATTTTCCCAATCTACCTGTATATTGAAATCCCCCATGAATATTGTAACATTGCCTTTTTGGCATACATTTTCTATCTCCTGTTGTAACTTGTGACCACATCCTTGATACTGTTTGTGGGTTTGTATATAACTCATATCAGGGTTTTATTTTACTCTTGCAGTTCCTTAGCTCTATCCACAATGATTCAACACCTTCCACCCCCATGTCACCTCTTTCTATTGAAATGATTTAATTTTTTACCAGCAGAGCAATGCCACCCCCTCTGCCTTCCTGCCTGTCCTTTCGATACAATGTGTATCCTTGGACATTGAGCTCCCAGCTATAATCTTCTTTCAGCCATGATTCAGTGATGCCAACAACACACTTGCCAATCAATAACTGTGCTGCAAGTTCATCTACCTTATTCCATGCACTATGTGCATTCAAATGCAATGCCTTCAGTCCTGTTTTTACCCTTAAAATACAATAGAGGGAAGTAGGAAAGGTTGTCCAAGGCCACATGAGGATGAGGATCAGTTGGAAAGTCAGGCAGATGGATGGTAATGCTGACAAGCATGCTGGGCATTTTGGGAAGTCAGATAGGGATAGGTTATATACAGTAACTACTAAAACACAAAGAAATATTGATGAACAGAGGGCCCTGGGGATCCAAGTCCATATTTCCCTGAAACTGGCAACACGGTGTAAAAAGGGGGTGAATAAAACATTTGGACATGCTTTCCTTCATAGTTTGGAGTACAGAATACAAGAGTTGGGATGTTATGGTGCAACTTCACGAAATACTATGTAAGCCACTCTTGAGGTATTGTGTGCAGTTCTGGTCACCACTCTACGGGACAGATGTGACTGTGCTGGAGAGGGTACAGATTAGATTCACCAAGATATTTCCTGGATTAGTAATGGGGAGAAACTGGATAGGCAGGGTTTCTTTTCCTGGTGCAAAGGAGACTGAGGGGTGATGATAGAAGTATGTAAGATTATGAGAAACATTGATAGAGCAGATAGTCAAAATCTTCCTTCCATAGTAGGGGTATCAAAAATAAGTGAGCATAGTTTTAGAGCAAGAAGGAGTTTACATGAGATCTGAAGGGTAAGGTTTTTACACAGAAAGTGGTTGATGTCTGAAATGATCTGTCAGAGAAGATGATGGAGTCAGAAATGTTTGACATTTTAGAGGCAGTTAGACACATATTTTAGACAAGGCACAGGAGAGAGTGCTAATGCAGGCAAATGCTTCTATATTTTGGATTTATTCTATTATGGATTTATTGAGCATGCCCACAAAAGATGAATCTCAGTATAGTACATAGTGACATACAACGCCTATAAAAAGTATTCACCCCCCTTAGAAGTTTTCATGCTTTATTGTTTTACAACATTGAATCATAGTGAACTTAATTTGGAAGAAAAAGACTCTTTCATGTCAAAATGAAAAACAGATCTCCACAAAATGATCTAAATTTATTACAACTATAAAACACAAAATAATTGATTGCATAAGTATTCAATCCCCTTTAATATGACATCACTAGTGCAGCCAGTGGTTTTCGAAGTCACATAATTTGTTTAATGGAGATCACCTGTGTGCAGTCAAGGAGTTTCAATTGATTGTAGTAAAAATACTCCTGTGTTTGGAAGGTCCAAATGTTGGTGAGTCAGTATCCTGACAAAACTACACCAAGACAAAAGAACACTCAAAGGAATTCTGCAAAAAGGTTATTGAAAAGCACAAGTCAGGAGATGGATGCAAGAAAATTTCCAAGTCACTGAATATCCCTTTGAGTATATTGTTAACTCAATCATCAAAAAATTTTTTAAAAAAATGGCACAGCTGTAAATCTGTCTAGAGCAGGCCGTCCTCAAAAACTGAGTAACCTAACAAGTAAGGGACTAGTGAGGGAGGCCACCAACAGACTTACGATAACTTTGGAGGAGTTACAAGCTTCGGTGGCTGAGATGGGGAGACTGCACATGCAACTGTTCCCCAGGTGCTTCACCAGTCCAGCTTTATGGGAGAGTGGCAAAGAGAAAGCCACTATTGAAAAAAAATTGCATGAAATCTCAGATAGAATTTGCCAGAAAGCATGTGGTAGACTCTGAACTCAGCTGAAAGAGTCAAAACCAAAATTTGAGCTTTTTGTCCATCAGACTAAATGATATTTTTGGTGTAAGCCAAACACTATATATCATCAAAAACACATCAACCCTAATATGAAGCATGGTGGTGGCTGTATCATGCTGTGGGGATGTTTCACTGCAGCTGACCCTGGAAGGCCTTGGGTAAAATGAATACGGCAAAATACAGGGAAATCCTGGAAGAAAACCTGATGCAGTTGATAAGCGAACTGTGACTTAGGAGAAGATTTGTTTTCCAGCAAGACAATGACCCCAAACATAAAGTCAAAGCTACACAGGAATGGCTTAAAAACAACAAAGTTAATGTCCTGGAGTGGCCAAATCAGAGTCCAGACCTCAATCCAATTAAGAATTTGTGGCTGAAGTTGAAAAGGGCTGTTCACTCACGATCCCCATGCAATCTGACAGAACTTGAGCAATTTTGTAAAGAAGAATGGGGAAAAAAATTGCTCCATTCAGATATGCAAAGCTGATAGAGACCTATCCATACAGACTTAAGTCTGTAATTGCTGCCAAAGGAGCATTTACTAAATACTAACCTGAAGGGGGTGAATACTTAAGAAATCAATTATTTTGTGTTTTATATTTGTAATGAATTACTTTGTAAAGATCTGTTTTCACTTCGACACAAAAGAGTCTTTTTCTGGTGATCAGTGTCAAAAAAGCCACCGTGATTCAATGTTGTTAAACAATAAAATATGAAAACTTCCAAGGGAGTGTGAATACTTTTTATAGGCACTGTATGTGCACCTTGATAATAAACTTATTTTGAACTTTGAAATGGAGTTAGTGTGGATGGGCAAAAAGTGGGGGAGCAAAGTGCCCACTTCTGTGCTAACTATCTCAATGACTCCATGACTTTTTCTAAGCCCAAACTCTGTTCTGTCTGATGGGTTATCACCCTTCACAGACTTTTGTAAAGGTATCTGCTGATCGCTTTGAGAAGTTGGTACTGAATCTATCGTCATTATCATTCCAAGCTGAGTGTCCAAGATAATAACCGCTCATTGTGCAACCAGCACCTCCTCTTTGGAAGCATAACAGTGCAGGTTTAGCAAAGGAACTTTCAACTCTCAATATTAAAATTGGAACTGGTTCCACAAGCTAGAACTGCATTCCCTGGAAGCAAAAAAGATCTTTCTGTGATTTGATAAGGTCATGGAATAAATAACGATAAATATTTCTCCTGTGTAACAAACTCTACTGAGAAGTTATGTTCTGAAAGTCAGAGACAAGTCTCACAGAGAATAGGAATAAAGCGCTTATCACCAAGTGCCAGTAACATTACAACACTTGCTCCTTTGTTCCTGCCGGAGCTGACAGTTATCTGGAGTAATTTCAAGGCAATTAATTTCCATTTCCCACAGGCCATCTTCAGAAATAAGCCAGTATCTTATCCAATACAAAGTGATTGAGTCATACATATGAACAATGCTGAATTAGATTTTGACAGTGTAAATATTTCCAAGTTCATAATTTACAAGGCCTTTTTTATAGCTTCAACATTATTACTGGCACATGGAAAAATTCTCTTCCCTTTTGCTATTGAAATTATAATAAGAAATTGACAAAACATTATTTTCAAGGGAATATTTCTCTTGGATCAGGGCTCATTTGCAATGCCACACATATATACCGTAGTTGTTAAAAAGCATTCAGTTAGAAATATGCCTATTCAACTGTGATAGGTGAATGCACACAGCAGGCGTTATGATATAGAGTGTAACTTTAATTTTCTTGTACTGTTCTAAAATATTCGGACCTATAGCAATGTAGTGCGAGAACAGGCCCTGCGGCCCACCACATCAATGCTGAGCTTTTTGTCCATCTATGTGCAGTTAGACTGGAAAGAGTACATAGAAGATTCACCAGGATGTTGCTTGGATTGAAGGAACATAGATATTGGATAGGCTTTGCTTGTTTACCCTGCAGTAGGGGAGACTGAGGGGTGACCCAATAGAATTGTATAATATCATGCAAGGTACCAACTGGGAAGGTAATTTGAAACTTACCCATGATAGGGATATCAAAAACCAGACAGCATAGGTTGAATGTAAGAGGAAGGAGCTTTAAAAGGGATCTGGGAGGAGTAATTGATACCTGGAACTAACTGCCAAAGGAGGTGATGGAATCAGATACAGCTGGCGACATTTAAGCAGACTATTAAATAGGTAAGGTACGGTCCTGTTGCAGGCAAGTGGGATAGATGTTGGAAGGCCCATTTATGTACCGTACTTCTGTGTCACTCTAACAAGACAGCTCAGCCATCTCTTCAGAAATCCCCTTGGTTTGACCATTAGACCATAAAACCATAAGACATAGGAGCAGAATTAGGCCATTCAGCCCATCAAGTCTGTTCTGCCATTCCATCATGACTGATTTATTATTCCACTCAACCCCATTCTCCTTCCTTCTCCCGTAACTTTTGACACCCCGACTGATCATGAACCAATCAACCTCCACTTTAAATATACCTAATGTCTTGACCATCACAGGTGCCTCTGACAATGAATTCCACGGATTCACTACCCACTAGCTAAAGAAATTCCTCCTAACCTCTGTTCTAAATGGCTATTGTTTGATTCTGAGGCGGAGCTTTCTGTCTAGACTTTGAGGCAAAGTGCAGCTCCAACGTCATACTTAAGTTTGCTGACAATATCACTTTCGTGGGGAACCAAAGGACAGCATATAGGAGGGAGACTGAAAATCTCACTGAATGGTGTCATATCAACAACCTCTTACTCAATGTCAGCGAGACCAAGGAGAGGATTATTGACTTCAGAAGGAGGAAACCGGAGGTTCATGAGCCAGTCATCATCAGGGGATCAGAAAGGAGGAGGATCAGCAACTTGATGTTACCATTTCACAGGAACTGTCCTGGGCCCAGCATGTAAGTACAATTATAAAGAAAGCACAGCAGCACCTCTACTTCCTTAGCAATTAGCATGACATCGATAGCTTTGACTAAATTCTATAGATATGTGGTGGAGAGCACATTGACAGGCTGCATCACAGCCTGGTATGAAAACACCAATACCATTGAAAGGAAAATCTCACAAAAGATAGTGGATAAGGCCCTGTCCATCATGGGTAAAGTCCTCCCCACCAGTGAGCACATCTACATGGAGCGCTGTCGCAGGAAAGCAGCATCAATCGTCAGGGACCCCACCACCCAGGCCATGCTCTCTTCTTGCTGCTGCCATCAGGAAGGAGGTACAGAAGCCTGAAGACTCACACCACCAGGTTCAGGGATAGTTATTACCCCTCAACCATCAGGCTCCAGAACTAGAGTGGATAACTTCATTCAACTTCACTTGCCCCATCGGTGAACCATTCCCGCAACCTATGGACTTACTTTCAAAGACGCTTCATTACATGTTCTCGATATTTATTGTTTATTTATTATTACGTATTATTGTTTCTTTTTGAATATCTGCACAGTTTGTTGTCTTTTGCACACTGGTTGTCTGCCCTGTTGGAGCAGTCTGTCATTGATTCTATTAAGGTTACTTTAAACATTGAACTTTTGTCTTGGACTCCCCCACTGTAGGAAACATCCTCGCCACATTCACTCTATCTAGGCCTTTCAATATTCGGTAGGTTTCAATGAGATCTCTTCTTATTCCTCTAAACTCCATAGAGTAAACACCCAGTGCCATCAAACTCTGCTCATACATTAACTTTTTCATTCCCAGAATCATTCTCATGAACTTCCTCTGGACTTTCTTCAATGGCTTTCTTTAGATAAAGGGCCTAAGCCCACACTACTTCAAGTACAGTCTGACCCAACCATTATAAAGCCACTTCCTTGCTTTTATATCCTAGACCTCTCAAAGCAAATGCTAATATTGCATTTGACTTCCTTACCACCCGCTCAACCTGCAAGTTAACCTCTAGGCAATCCTGAACAAGAACTCCCAAGTGCCTTTGCATCTCTAGATTTTGAATTTTCTCTCCATTTAGAAAACAGTCAATGCTTTTATTCCTTCTACAAAGTGCATACCATATACTTCCCGACACTGTATCCCATCTGCAACTTCATTGCCCATTGCCCTAATATGTCTAAGTCTTTCTGCAGCCTCTCTGCTTCCTCAGCACTACCTGCTCCTCCACTTACCTCTGCATCGTCCACAAACTTGGCCACAAAGCCGTTAATTCTGTCCTCCAGATCATTGACATGAAAAGAAGCAGTCCCAACGCCGACCCTTGCAGAACATTACTAGTCACCAGCAGCCAACCAGAAAAGGCCTCTTTTATTCCCAGTCTTTGCTTCCTGTCAGACAACCAATCTTCTATGCATGAAACTATCTGTCCTGTAATACCATAGGTCCTTACCTTGTTAAGCAGCCTCATGTATTGTACCTTGTCAAAGGTCTTCTGAAGATCCGAGTAAACAACATCCACTGACTCTCCTTTGTTGATCCTGCTTGCTATTTCCTCAAAAATCCAACGGATTTGTCAGGCAAGACTTCCCCTTAATAAACCATGCTGACTGGGGCTTGTGTTATCATGTACCCCAAAACCACATCCTTAATAATGGACTCCAACATCTTCCCAATCACTGAAGTCACGCTAACTTGCCTATAATTTCCTTTCTTCTGTCTCCTTCCTTTCTTAAACAGTAGAGTGACATTTACAATTTTTTAGTCCTTTGGAGTCATTCCAGAATCTAGTGATTCTTGAAAGATCATTACCAATGCCTCCACAATCTCTTCAGCCGCCTACTTTAGAATCCAGGGATGTAATAAATCTGGTCCAGGTGACCTATCTACCTTCAGACATTTCAGCTTCAACTCCCCTCATCACTCTACCTGTCCACTACCCTCACCACATCTGCTCTCCTCATCATCCACTCCCCTCACCCCAATCACTCACCTCACCCTCTCACCTCATCCACTCCCCTTCCCTACCACCCTATCCACGCCCCTCACCCCCTCCACTCCTCTTATTCCTCTTCCCATCCACTCCCCTACCCTCTCAGCCCATCCACTCCCCTCATCCCCTTTCCTCACTCACCCATTCTCCTTACCCATTCCAGTTATGCTCATTGTCCTTGTCCGCTCCTTCACACATTCACCTGTACCCCCTCCCCTCACCCATTCTTTCCTACTCCCTTCACTCCTTTCGCCAACTCCCCTCACCCACTTGCATTTCACACCTCCGAGGGAACATTAATCTTAGCCTCTTCGTCACACCCACAGATAAGCATGATACTACCTTGCAGAGGCCAGACAACAGCTCTTGGACACCTCTTGCCTAGCCATTGTCCTGGTCCTCACCAACATTAGGGCACAGTCTCCCATACCATCTGAAGCAGAGTCCAGATGAAGGTCTCAACTAGGAACATTCAACTGTCCATTTTCTCGGCAGGTGCTGTTGACCCATTGAGTTCCTCCAGCTGTTTCTGTGCTGCTCCAGATCCCAGCATCTGCATGAGTACAATCAGTTCTGACTTTGATGAGCTTATGAGGGGTGATTGATAAGTTTGTGGCCTAAGGTAGAAGGAGATGAATTACACATTTCTCATTACATGCACATTCAGTTCAACTCTTTGAGTGATTATGCAGAAAGTTTGAAGTTAATAACTCATCTTTCTAACAGGCCACAAACTTATCAATCACCCCTTGCACATACCAGGCTTGCATAAATTATATTCTTCAGCAACCAAGATTAAAAATAAGCTCTACTGCAATAACTGATGCAATTTACCATTTCAGTTGCATTTGCACTATTTAGTTAAAATATCCACCTTTCTGGATGAACTATAATCCAAAAGCCACATTGTAGATCAGACAGATAAGATTCGGTGAGCATATTTCTCAACAATACCCTCATTCAACTCTCCATAACTTGTCTGTCATCCCCCCTGTCATCTGCCTTCAAAGAGTATTTAAAATAGGGAAATGATCCTAATCCATTAATTGTTTCAGGAACCTGACACTCCCAGGATTTCCCCCACATTTCTATCATTTCCCCTGGGTTCACTCCCTGGAGCCCCATAAACATCAGGTGTAGAACTGTTAAATCTGTACGGTTACCAGAGAGAGCTCCAGCATCACAAAAGAGCTGAAGAAGGGATTTACTGTATCGTGAGCATAATTTATTGTATGCCTCTAGAGCAATAGCTCTGATTAAAAGTAGGATTAGTTACAAACATGAAACATTAAAGATGTGGAAAGGAAGGAGGTAATGCTCTGGGACCGTTTGATGTCTGACTGAAGAATAGTCCCTGAGTAATAGTCAACAATGGACTTAGCTCAGTGCTTCATGGAAACGGGACTGTGCTCATGCTGCACTGCGCAGCCTGCCTGCCCTCCCCTATGAAGATGTGAACATGAAAACTCTTGGAGCAGAAGCCACGGTAAGCCTACTCTGGGTAATTCCGCTCAGCCACAGTAAGTCTCCTTTGTCTTCCAGTGAGCTTATGCCTCCAGTTAATTTTCCAGCCCTACCCTCATGTCTCCTGATTTGAATGGTGGCCATAAATCCATTAGCCTTGTCCTCTGGTCTAATGACTGACCGAAGTCACACGGTTTGACTACAGTCTGACAAAAAAATCTTACAAGTTTTTTTCCTTTTCAAGGTTCTTCTGAAGACCTTGACCCGGAGTTACACTCTGACTTCAGTTCTTTACGGGAATGGGACTCGCTCTCAGGGCCTCACGACCGGGCACAGCCTGGAAGACTAGCGCACCTTCAGGGTGCCGGATTTTCATGGAGGCAGGCTGATTCAAAGCCCGTGCCCCTGATTGAGGCATCGCGGGAGAACGCGGAACATCAGCAGTAGCAGGTTAGCTGCCGGGGGCTGTGTGTCCAGAGACCCGAGCCTTCCTGGGCACAGAGCTCAAAAAAAAAGCAACACCATAGACTTTTAACACCATAAATCAGAGAGTTATTTGTTATGTCTCCCCTCTTGCTGTGAAACGGGGACACTTCTTTTTCTTTATTAGTGAGAGAGAGAGCCTGTGTTATGTCGAATACCGGGTGAACGAGCAGTCTTTGGGGTACTGCAAGTCTGTGTCTCTTTGCTGCACGCTTGAGTGCTCATTGGGGGGGTGCCGATTTTTTTGCTGATGGGGAGGGGAGGGAGGGGGTTGTTGCCTTGCTGCAGCTTGTGCATGGGAGGGAGGAGTTGGGGCATCTTTGTGGTATTAACATTTAACTGTCATTCATTCTTTGGGGCACTCCTCTGTTTTCATGGATGATTGCGATGAAAAAGAATTTCAGGATGTATATTGTATACATTTCTCTGACATTAAATGTACCTACTGAAACCTATTGGAGACAAAATGTCAACCAACTTCTTTTATGAACCTACTGATTCCCACGGTTATTTCAACGAGACCTCTTCCCATCCTATCTCTTGTAAAAATGCTATTCCCTTTTCTCAGTTTCTCTGCCTCCACTGCATCTGTTCCCAGGACGTGGCTTTCTGTTCCAGGGCATCAGAGATGTCCTCTGCCTTCAAAGAATGGAGTTGCCTTCTCTCCACTATTGTTGCTGACCTCACCTGCATCTCCTCCCTTTTCCGTACACCTGCGCTCACCCCATCTTCCCCTGCCTTACCTATGAAAGAGCTCCTCTTGTCCTTACCCACCACCATATCAGCCTCCACGTCCAACATATCATCCTGCTCCATTTCTGTCATCTCCAAAGTGACCATACCACTAAACATACCTTTACCTTCCTTACCCCCTGCCCGCCCACTTTCCGCATGGATCTCACCCTCTGTGATTCCCTAGTCCATTTGCCCATCCCCTCTAATCTCCCTCCAGGCACTCATCCCTGAAAGCAGCCCAAGTGCCCATTCACCTCCTCCCTCACCTCAATCTCCATTTCAGGGCACCAGGCAGGCCTTCACCTGCAAATCTGCTGGGGTCGGGTCATCTATTGAATCCAGTTCTCTCCGTGTGGACTTCTCTACATTGGTGAGACCAGTTGTAAATTGTGGGACCTCTTCGTCGAGCACCTCCTCTCCATCTGCCTCAAGAGTGACTTCCCAGTGATCAAATATTTTAAATCCCGTTGCGTCAAGTCCGTTCATGGTCTTCTTTTGTGCCAAGATGAGGCCACCCTCAGGGTGGAGGAACAGCACCTTGCATGCCATCTGGTCTGCCTCCAACCTTCTCCTTCCGGTAAACAAATTCCTCCATTCCCCACTCTGACCTTTGCTTCTTTCACCTGCCTATTTCTTCTCCCTGGATCCCCTCCTCCTTCCCTTTCTCCTATGGTTCATTCTTTTCTCCTATCAGATTCCTTCTTCTCCAGCCCTGGACCTTTCCCACCCACCTGGCTTCACCTTTCACCTTCCAGATAGCTGGTTTCCTGTCCCCCACCTTTTTATTCTGGCATCTTCCCCCTTCCTTTTCAGTCTTGAAGAAGGGTCTCGGTCCAAAACGTTGACTGTTCTTTCCCATAGATGCTGCCTGACCTGCTGAGCTCCTCCAACATTCTATCCGTGTTGTTTTAGCCACTTAATTGTTCCTATGGGTGAAATAGGGCTGTGTTAGTTTGTTGGGCTGGGAAGACCTGTTACCATGCTAAATAAAAAAGGAAGGGAGTTAGGAGATCCAGAGAGGCCCATTAAAGGCCTTGGCAAGCAAGAATAAAGAGCATTCTATACATATATCAAGAACAAGAGGATAACTAGGGAGAGGGTAGGACCACTCAAGGATAAAGGAGGGAACATACTCTTGAGGGCGGAGGACATGGGTGAGGTTCCAATTGAGTACTTTGTATTAGTATACAGCAAGGAGACAGATACGAAGAATAGGGATATCAGTATGGAACTGGGGCATTTTGAGATAAAGACAGAGACAGTCTGGGGTCTCTTTAAGAGAATTAATGTGGATAAGATGCCAGGTTATTGAGAGGCCAGAGATGAGAGTGCTGGGGCTTTATCTCAATAACACCATAGTCAAGGACTCAGAGGACTGGACAGCAGTAAAGGTTGTTCCAATATTCAAAAAGGGGTACAGGGATGATACTGAAAATCATAAACAGCTGAGTCAGAGGTAAGAAACCAAAGCACTTTGATGACCATGAGCAAAGAAGAAGATGGCGCCAGCAGACAACGCTATCAAGGGGCAACATGGTTAACGAAGCTATCCCCTTCACCTCTTTTATATCTTTTTTTATTTCAAATGTTGCTCTGCTGTGGTTGGAGCCTGTGATCAATATTCTGGAGGCATGATTTCAGGCCAATTGAGCGATCTGGCACTTTGCAAGAGGGTTCCACAAGGCTGCAAGTGAAACGCACTGCATGGAGGCCAGGAAGCCTGAGACAGGGGCACAAACCCATCATCAACTCAATTTCTCACCGATCTCATCGATTAAAGCTCCGAGGAAGGTCGAAATCATCAAGGCAGGTGCAGAGCGAGAATGAATGTTCGGCACTGTCTATCAGCCTCTCGCTCACTGCTGTCGGAGGATGGTGTCTACGTGTGATGGTCGCTCTCTCGCTCTCACTCACTGCTCCTGAGGGAAAGTCATTGCATTTCAATGATCTCTCTCTTGCTCGATGCTGTCGGAGGATGGTGCTGGAGCAAGGTTTAAGCGATGTGTTTGGTGGATCGAACTCTAATTCACAAATGATGTATTTCTAGTTTTTCTGGTTGCTTCTTCTCTTGTTGCTATTTCTGAGCGATTTTCAATTGCTGCAAGTCAAGTCAAGTCAAGTCACTTTTATTGTCATTTCGACCATAACTGCTGGTACAGTACACAGTAAAAACGAGACAACGTTTTTCAGGACCATGGTGTTACATGACACATTACAGAAACTAGGCTGAAACTAGGCAGCCTGCAGACAATGAACACTAAGCTGAACTGAAATATGCCTTTCAATTTTGCTTTTATATTCTCTGTTTCTCACTCGTTTTTTGTTGGCATTTGGGTGATTTGTTTCTTTTTGCATGTGGTTGGGGGGGGGGGGTTGACATTTTTCTTTGAATGGGTTCCATGGTTTTCTTTGTTTCATGTCTGGTAGTGGGGAAGACGAATCTTTTTACACTGCGTACACACTTTGATATTGAATGTACTTTGAATCCTTGGGATTAAGGACAGTCAGCATGGCTGTGTGTAAGGCAAGTCATGTCTTAGTAACTTGGTTATTTCTGAAGAGGCATGAAAGGTATTTGATGAATGTAGAGCTGTGAATGTCAGCTACATGGATTTTAGAAAGGTATTTGACCAGGTCCATCATGGGAAGTTCATCCAGAAAATTATTACCCATGAGATCCATGGTGAATTGGCTATTTGGGTTCAGAATTGTCCTGCACATAGAAGACAGGTTAGTAGTAACTAGATCTTATACTGATTGGAGGACCATCACTAATGGTGTTCCACAGGGATCTGTACTGGGAGCCCTGACATTTGTGATATATACAAATGACTTGGATGATACTGTAGATATGTGGCTTGGTATGCTCACAGATGATGCAAAGGTTTATGGTGCCGTGGACAGCACTGAAGATTGGCAAAGGATAGAGTCCGATGTGGTTCAGTTGCAGATATGGATGGTTCTGTGTCTGTGCAATTACAAATCAATTAAATAAAAGCACGCACGCAGGAGATGGCTTCAACTGGTGTATTCACATTCCAGTGACAGAGAGAGAGAGAGAGAGAGAGAGAGAGAAAAGAGGTCAATGCACATGTGTAAACAACAGCATAGGTATATTATTAGTCCAAATGTAGTGCTAAGGGAAGTCATTGCTCCAAAAGAAATAGATCCACGCAAGATGACATGGCTTTAAGGTGAGGGGGTGGAAAGTTCAAGGGGGATATTAGAGGAAGGTTTTTTACTCAGAGTGGTTGGTGCGTGGAATGTACTGCCTGAGTCAGTGGTGGAGGCAGATACACTAGTGAAATTTAAGAGACTACTAGACAGGTATATGGAGGAATTTAAGGTGGAGGGTTAAATGGGAGTGATGCACCATCAATAACTCTCTCTGAGATGTCAAGGCGAGATATCGGCTTTTATTGACTGGAAGAAGGAACAAGCAGTGAGTGACCACCATACTACATCCTGGAGACTGAGAGGCCGGGCTCAGGCCTCAATCGCCTTTATACAGGGGTCTGTGGGAGGAGCCACAGGAGCAGTCAGCAGGGGGCATGTCCAGACAGGTATATGTAGTTCACCACAGGGAAGCAGCGTTTAAGGGTCAGCACAGCATTGCGGGCTGAAGAGCCTGTACTGTGTTGTATTATTCTATGTTCTATTACACTTCTTCTCCCTTTAGATTGCTGTAACATAAAACTGAAGATGTACAAAAAAATACAATCTCCCTATTAAAAGCCACATTCAAATAAACAGGCCTTCAAGATAACTATATTAAAGATTCAGTCTTTTGGGTGGTGCTCTGTTTCTTTCTGGACAGCGCCCCTGGACCTGTGGAGTGGCATCAGGTTTGGCAGGTTCTTGTCAAAGACAATGTTCTCGTTTGCCGACGTAACATTGCTGTCAGTGACATGGTCATCACTGAGGGGTAAGTCTGGTGACTCTAAAGCGTCTGTTTCGTTGGATGCAATCGACTCAGGTGTGTGCTTTGGCTGAGCATCCAGTATCTGGTCCACATGACGTCTCCATGTAGGACCTCCAACATCCACTGTGTACACCGGTGGTCCATTTCTAGTAGCTATCTTACTAGGTGTCCACTCGCCAACAGCGGAAGATGGGACAAGTTGTTAGCATTGCTGTGTTGTTTGGCATCCTCGGACTCTATGTCATAAGAGTGGGCTCCTAGGAATATTGCCCAACGTTGTAACTGGGTAGTAGTCATCACTGGAATTCCCTTCCTGGAACTGAAAATGGACACAACGGGCTGGTGATCTACCACTAACATTAACATTTGTCTGTAGAGGTAGTGGTGGAACTTCTTTAGTTCACATACTAGATTAAGGACCTCTCGGTTGATCTGTGCATAGTGGCGTTCTGCGCTCATCAGTGATCTTGAAGCAAACACAATCGGACCTTCAGATCTAACTTTCATAGTGTGTGACAAAACGGCACCGATGCCTTAAGGGGACACATGGCGTGCCAGACTGATGGGCAGGGATGGGTCATAATGGGTGAGCAGTTCATCAGATGTTATTAGTCTCTTTGTTTCCTTGAATGCTCTCTCACATCTTTCTGACCATTCTCAGTGGGTGCAGCAC
Source organism: Hypanus sabinus (assembly GCF_030144855.1). Taxonomy (NCBI): domain Eukaryota; kingdom Metazoa; phylum Chordata; class Chondrichthyes; order Myliobatiformes; family Dasyatidae; genus Hypanus; species Hypanus sabinus. Next base: position 59,451,427 of record NC_082723.1, on the reverse strand, counting down.
TGTAGCAATGTTTGGGAGAAACTGGTGGTTGTAGTTTACAAGGCCAAAGAGTGACCTGAGTTGTGACACACTTTCTGGTTTGGGTGCCTGTGGCACTGCTTCAATCTTCTCTTGTGACTTATGTAAGCCATACTTGTCAATGACATGTCCGTAATATGAGATTTTATTCTTGAAAAAGAACATTTCTCTCTCTTTGCACACAGACTATACTCACTCAGCTTGGTAAGCACTTTACGAGGTTCTAGAGGTGCTTTTCATCACTCTTGTCAGTCACGATGATGTCATCAAGATAACATTGTGTTCCTGGGACATCTTGGAGCACTTAGGCCATTGCTGTTTGCCAAATCGCTGGAGCTGATGCAACGCCAAAGATGAGACGATTACACTGGAACAGTCCCTCGTGAGTGTTGATTGTGAGGAACCTTCTGCTTGACTCCCCAATCTCCATTTACAGGTATGCTTGTGACAAGTCAATCTTTGAAAACCTCTCTCTCCCTGCCTGCCAAAGATGCAAATATGTCTTCTATTCGTATCTCTTTGTAACAATTTCGTCAAACATCGTGCTTGCTGGTTTTTCAGGAGTTACTAAGTTGTTTAAGAGACTGTATTGTTTAGCATCCATTAAGCTAAGAACTGTGGAAACTTTCTTTTCTTCATCCATGTTGGTCACGTTACAATACAGATCAACCCACTTGATATACAATCCCCACCCTTCATTAACACTATCAAGTTCATCAACGTTCCAGACTAAAGCTATTGCCATGTTATTTTCACTTTAAATTTGCTAGTTGTGTGTCTTTCACTGTGTACTATGCAGTTACTTACGCGTTGCTTTGTTTGCGTTTGTGATGGGATGGCCTTCTCCGTACTGTTTATCTCTATCCTCTTGCTGTTTCATCTCATAATCATCCTGTAACTGCCAATGTAGTTGGTGATATTCTCTGATGTTCAGGTATGTACTTGATGCCAATTTGTTGTGTCTGTGCAACGACAAATCAACATTAAAAGCACGCAAGCGAGAAATGGTTTTAGCTGGTGTATTCACATTACAGCAAGAGAGCGAGAGAGAGCAGGTCAAAGCACCTGCGTAGACAACAGATCAGTGCGTTTAGGTAAGTTATCAGTCCATGCGTATTGCTAAGGAGAGTCATTCCTCTAAAAGAAATAGATCCATACATTACAAATGGAGATATAGGAGATGGAGCTAAGCATCACTAAAGGTGAAGTGTTGCACCTTGGGAGATTAAACATAAAGTGAGAGTACACAATTAATAACAAGACCATTAACAGTGTTAATGAGCAGTAGGATCTTGGGGTCCACGTCCATTGCTCCCTGAAAGTGGCCACACAGATTAATAGGGTGGTAAAGAAGACTTATGGCATGCTTGTCTGTATTAGTTGAGGAACTGAGTTTAAGAGTTAGGAGGTTAAGTTTATAAAACTCTAATCAGGTTGTATCTGCGGTACTGCATTCAGTTCTGGTCGCCCCACTACAGGAAAGATGTTGAGGCTTTGGAGAGGGTGCAGAAGAAGCTCACCAGAAGGCTTCCTGGATCTGCTAAACTTGGGCTGTTTCCTCAGGTGAGGTGGAGACCGAGGGGAGATATAAGATTATGAGAGGCATAGAAATGGAAACAACCAGTATCTTTTTCCCAGGGTTGAAATGCCCAACACAAAGGGCATGCATCTAAGGTTAGAAGAGGTAGGTGTAAAGGAGATGTGCAGGACAAGTTTTTTTACACAGAGGGTTGTAGGTGCCTAGCATTCATTACCCAAAGTGGTGGTGAAGGCAAATATGATAGGGGTATCCAAGATGCTCTTAGATGTGAATACACAGGAAATGGACGTTGTGTAGACAGAAGAGATAAGATAAATTGGGCACTTGATTACTGATATAATTAGTTCAGTACAACGTTGTGGGCTGAAGGGCCTGTTCCTATACTGTACCATTCAATGTTCTAAAATGCTACACACTGCTCAACCCAGGAATTAATTGCACAGCGTTGGTCCCAGTCATTGGAGACAAATTATGTAAGCATTTCCTTTGTGAATTTTATTGATGTTATTCACTGGTGCATAGTTTTAACCAAGCTGTTTAGAAAGCTCCCTCCAGTACGGCTCTCCCACCGCTACCATGCACTGATGTCACCAGGAAAACACTGCAGAAGCAGCAGAACTCAAATGAGTGGCTGTACCCAGCTCCGACCACAAGCTCATGAAATGGCTCCTGTACTAATTGAAGTGAAAACCAAACCTCAAAGTGGGCAGTGAGTGAAATTATTGACATTTGTCCATACCTCAGCTTAATTAGACCTGCAATTTGCTCTTTTGTGCGCCTTTAAATGAGACCTCAACTGGTCGTTCTTTAAATTAAACTTGATAAGATCAATAATGGTTTTACTAACAAAGTGTTAGTAAGAGTGAAACAGATCATAGTGTAGATAGTAAAATTACAACTCCGTTATCAAAGAAAAACATTAGTCAGAACTTCTGGTGAGAATCTGAGTTTCTGTTGATACTGGATAGAGTCACGCTGCCGTGTCAGTAGTTCTGATGGAGTCCATCAGTGTTCAGACACACCATGACAACAAGTCTCACCTAATGCAGGCTGCCGTTGGCTGGGACTAGATACCAGCTCCCCCAGTGCTGGAAAAATGACACAGCCGACAACCGTGATGTCAGGGATGACCACCTTTACTGTCTTCTAACTTCTTTGATACACTGAGTTGCTGTCCTTTCTCCACACAGTCCTTCTGTAAATGAAGCAACAACTCAGAGAGTTACTGCTATCCCATAGTACTCGTGTCCTGGTGATATTAGCGCTGACTCAGTGGCATGCATTCTATCCCCTGAATCTGGATTGGAATTGCCTTTCTAAAACAGAATAAACCAACACACAGAGGTAGTTCATTTATAAACCCACTTACACTCTGCTAACCTAACCTAACCTGGACCCAGCATATTGATGCAGAACACAAGATGGGGACTAAACTTCATTAGAAGTTTTAAGGAGATTTGGCTTGTCACCAAAAACACTCACAAATTTCTACAGATGTACCTTGAAGAGCGTTCTAACTGGTTGCAATACTGTCTGGTATGGGGGTGGGGGAGGGGAATGGGGAGCTACCGCACAGGATCAAAGTAAGTTGCAAAGAGTTGTAAAATTAGTCAGTTCCATCATGGGTACTACCCTCTCATCACCCAGGACATGCCCTCTTCTCATGGCTACCATCAGGTAGGAGGTACAGCAGCCTGAAGACTCACAGTCAACAATTCAGGAACAGCTCCTTCCCCTCTGCCATCAGGTTTCTGAATGGACATTGAACCCATGAACACTACCTCAATACTTTTTATTTTGTAATTTATTTTTTATTGAAGTTCATCAAACAAACATTTCCATAAGATGTATTTCAGACATTGTACATATATATCATATAATCAAAAATATCACAAATCTCCACGAAGTATTTATCTGAGGTACACACTTATAGAAAAGAGTGGAAAGAGAAAACAAGCAAAAGGAAAGAACTATGTACAAGTAGGGAGTGATCTTTTCTTTAAACAGATTCATTGATTTGTGAGAATAAAATCAGGCTTATGAGGCACCTCTACTTTTTTTATTTATATTCTTTGCACTACCTATTTAAACATTTACTCTATATATATATATATATATATATATATATACTTAGAGTAATTCACATTTTTTTCCTCAACTATTACATATTGCATTGTGCTGCTGCTGCAAAGTTAACAAATTTCACCTCATAAGCAGGTGATGTTAAACCTGATTTTGATTCCTACAATGAAACCAAAACTGCAGAAAATGCTCGGCTGGCCATGCAGTTTCCGTGAAAAACAAACCAGAGTTACCATTCCAATCTACAGGTTCTCTCGTCAAGTCATTTTGACCATAACTGCTGGTACAGTACATAGCAAAAATGAGACAACGTTTTTCAGGACCATGGTGTTACATGACACAGTACAAAAACTAGACTGAACTACATGAAAAACAACACGAGACTACAGACCTACACAGGACTGCATAAAGTGCACAAAACAGTGTAGGCATTACAATAAATAATAAACAGGACAGTAGGGCAAGGTGTCAGTCCAGGCTCTGGGTATTGAGGAGTCTGATAGCTTGGGGGAAGAAACTGTTACATAGTCTGGCCGTAAGGTATCAGAATTTGTTGCAATGGCTTTGTCTACAAACCAACAGTTTCACAACACTCTACACCAAGACATTTGTAGCAGCAAACCAACACCATTTGGTCACTTGTGGGAATTTTTAAGAGGCACAGAGCCATTATTCCGTAATATAAATAGGTGACAGTGGTCCTTTAGTAAAGAACAAAAGAACTATCTGTGGTTTGCAAATCAATATTCATCACTCAATCAAAATTCTTAAGAAGTATGCGGCTCATTATTAGCTCTACTGGCTGATAGCTAGCTGTGTTGCCGCATTAGTTACCTCAGTGACTGTAAAGCACTTGGAATTGCCAAGTTGATGTGAAAGGCACTACATAAATGCACAGCTTAGCCAACCAGCTAGGTGACAATCCCTTGTCAGACCAAATGCATTTATCAATGTTACTCCATAATGGACGTGCCTAGCTGGACATGGATAAAACTCAGAGACACAAGATATCAAGGAGTTAGTCACTTGTGAAGAATGAGATGTCCTGGACTGTCTAGTAAGAGTTACTCCCAAGACAATGGTCCAAGTTCTCCCACTATGCTCCGACAGGATTATTGCACATTGAACAGAAATAGTTCTGAATATCTGGGGAAAAAAATCAGCATTTCATGATGTAATGTTTAGGAAAGCACCATTGTGCAATTGGTGAGATTGTGCAATAGAGATTTATTGTTGCCTTAGTGCATAAGTTCCATGTCTTTTAAAATGGTGTGGTCACAATGATGCCTTTTTAGCAACTCATACATAATCCCAGGTAGCCCACAGATTGTTTCATTGAAACATTAGATCAAATCAGAATACCAATCCAAAACTGACACATGCATCTTGGCTAATGCTCTGCCCAATTCTCTGGGGCCAGTTGACAGACTTCCAGCTTGTGCACATTGCCTACAGTGCACAGCCATAAAGTCCGACATAAGCCCCCACCCACACTTAACTTGGCCTGCGGCCAGACCACTCTCATCACTTCTTATTACAGGAGGCTTAGTCAAGCTGTTGGTTTGGCTGTCCACACTTTTCGTTGCCTCAGTAAAGCAGACAGTGTAACTAGTGACCTTGTTTAAACCATTTGAACGTCCCTGGACACTTACTCTGCTCTCTTCAACCACACAAGAACCTGAAAACACATCCCACCAGGCTCAAGGACAGCTTCTAGTCAACTGTTATAAGACAACTGAGTGGTCAACTAGAACGAAAAGGTTGACTCTCAAACTCACAATTTACCTCATTATGATCTTTCACCTTATCATTTACCTGCACAGCACCTTCTCTGTAACTGTAACACTTTATTTTGCATTGTTATTATTTTACCTTCTCAATGCACTGTGTAAAGATATGATTCATATAAACAACATGGAAGGTAGGCTTTTCACTGTACCTAAGATGTTTGACAATAATAAACCAATTCCAAGTCCAATTCTCGGTTTATAGGTTTCACCATCTCTCAATGAGTCGCCTTCAACTTTGTGAGACCTGTGCTTGCCCATCTCATCTTCTCTGACCTGATTTTAATTGCCCCCTCCTGAGTAAAAGCAAACAAGAGGTGACATGGGCAAGAAGTGGAGAGGTGGCGGTGAAAACAATACCCGATCTGGTCCTTCAGTTCAATTCCATACCAGCATTACCTATTTTTAACCAAGACACCCACATCGAGGACAGGAGACCTTCCATGGAAAAGGGAAGTATCATAGGACCCAGAAGTTTAGCCAATCTGCAGGCCATCAGAGCAGTTCTGCATCAACTCGCTGGACAGGAATAATCCATGGAAACCTGAATTCTAGGCAAGAAAATACAATCTATCATTCATTTTTCAATTCTAATGAGAAATCCTGGGCCTAAGAAGTCTGAAAAAGGGGAGTTATAATAAGGATAGAACACACACAATGCGTCATAGGACCTTAAGGAGTATTGGAGAACAGAGAAACCTTGGCATGCTTCACCAAGTACCTTAGCAAACTTCTAAGAAAGCAGAGCCTTCTTTGTAATGGCATTTCTGTGCTGGTCCCAGGACAAATCCTCTGAAATGATAACGCCAAGGAATTTAAATCCTCTGATCTCCTAATGACGACTGGCTGATGAATCTCTGATTTCTTCCTCCTGCAGTCAATAATTAGCTCTTTGCTGACGTGGGAGAGGTTGCTGTTGTGGCCCCATTCAGCCCGATTTTCAGTCTCCCTCCTATATTCTGATTCATCACCAACCTTTTTATTTGGCCAATGGCAGTGGTGTTGTCAGCAAACAAATATGGCATTGGAGCTGTACTTGGCCACACAATCATAGGGTATAGAGCAGTTAGTGCAGAGGACTAAGCACAAAGCCTTGTGGTGCTCCTGTGCTGATGGAGATTGTGGAGCAGATGTTGTTGCCAATCTGAACTGACTCAGGTCTGCACGCGAGGAGATCAAGCATCCAAGTTACACAAGGAGGTATTGAAGCCAAGGTCTTGGGACCTTGTTGATTAGCTTTGAGGGGATGATAGTGTTGAAAGCAGAGCTATAATCAATGAAGAACGTCCTGATGTACGCACCTTCGCTGTTGAGATATTCTGGGGCTGAGTGAGGAGCCAGCTGTTGTGATGGTAGGCAAGTCGGTTTCAAGCCACTCCTCAGCTAGGAGTTGATATGTTTCGTAACCAATCTCTCAGAGCGCTTCATCACATTTAATGGATTTAAGTGCCACTGGACGCTAGGCATTGAAGCAGATTAGAATGTTCTACATGGGCGCTGGTATGATTGAAGCCCGCTTGAAGCAGGTGGGTATCTCAGATTGCCGAAGCGAGAGGTTAAAGATGTCAGTAAACATACCAGCCACTTGATTAGCCCAGGTCTTCAGTACTTAGCCAGGTACACCATCTGGGTCAGATGCTCTTTGTGGGTTTACCCTACAGAAAAATGCTCACCAGTCAGCCTCGAAGACTGAAATCACTGAGACTGCTAAAAGTGACTTCCTGAGTTCAAATATGAATTCTAATCCTCTTAAAAATAGCTCAAGCTATCACAAGTTTGTGTAAGAGATGTGCAGAATATTATGTCCAATGAATTCCTTCTGGGTATGTTAAATTTGGTTTGGAAAATTAAAAACACAATAAAAAATCTGCGGATGCTGGAAATCCAAAGCAACACACATAAAATGCGGGCGGAACTCAGCAGGACTTTTATGAGGATTTTCTTTCAGCGTATGTATAATTGCTACTGGTTACAAAAACGTTTGATGGTATGTTCCTGCTCCAAGCACTACTTGTCCTTTGTAGCAACTTGTTTTTCGATTTCAAATCCCATATGAATTCTATTTTTAACAACTTTCTCATGGGAAATCAGTGATGAGTAATGCTACACTAATTGGACATCCTTGGTTAATGGTGTGGTCTCGTGTTAATGCAGAGAGGATGCAAAGGGATGCAGTGAAGGACTGGTAATTAATCTGCAAGTCAGTGAAGTGGGTAATCTAGAGGCGACACTATTCCCTGGGCATTTCTGTCCTTGTTCTTGATACTAGAGCTCATTAGTACTGAGCTGATGAGGCATCAGTGAATCCTGCAATGGGTACTTCCTGTAGACACTGCAGAAGGGCATTAAATACATTAACGGGCGTGCAGGTCAAGCACTTTGAGTTTTATGTTCTCAAACTGAGTGGGGTTTCCGATCACACTCCTCACCTGGGCCTTGTAAGAGCAGATGAGGCCCATGCTTTCTCACGTTTGCAAGAATGAGAGGCACACAATATTCTTATATGGCCTGACAGATAGATGAATGTTAATGATGCCCCTAGCAAGGGTGTCTAGAACCAGGAGTCATTGTCCCCTAATACAGAAATGACAAAAGCATCAGACATAGGAGCAAAATTAGGACACTTGGCCAATCGAGTCTGCCCCACTATTTGATCATGACTCATTGACTTCCCTCTCAACCCCATTTTCCTGCCTTCTCCTCATACCTTTCATGCCCTGAATTATCAAGAATCACTCAGCCTTTGCCTTAAGTATACCCTGTGCAGCCATTTCCACAGATTCAGCACTCTCCACCTAAAGAAATTCCTCCTCATCTCCATTCTAAATGGGCATCCCTCTATTCTGAGGTTCGCCCCCTTGTCCTCAACTCCCCCAATGGAGGAAACATTCTCTCCACACTCTATTCAGGCTTTTCAACATTTGATAGGTTTCATGAGATCCCCCCTCACTCTTCTTAGTTCCAGCAAGTACAGGACCAGAGCCATCAAACACTCCTCATCATCACAGCTATCCCTCGTGGTCTAGGATGATGGTCTTCATTCCGTTGATCTATCACAGAGCGAAGACCCCTGTGTGTGTATTTGTTTAACATGTACTTGATGTTGCACTCCAAGAAGCACACGATACTTCACAAATCAACCAACTGATTCCAATGGCGTGGAAACCACGACGATTGGAGCTGATGGATTTGTTGCAGCCTTCACCCGCCTTCACAGCTATTAAGTTCGAAGTAACTTCGTCTGCCTGTTCCACCGTTGAGGTCTTGGTTGGATTGTTCTTTGTCAGGGACCTCACCATCGACCTTACCGCCATGGGTGACCCTACCAGGAGCATAGCTCCAGACAGCATCGCTCTTGGGATCTCAGGACCACACAAGCTTCTCCACCACGACAAGGTAACAATCCACAGAAAAGACTCCTCATATGATAAGCCATTCATTCCTGGAATCATTTTCATGAACTTCCTTTGAATCGTCTCCAATGTCAGTACATCCTTTCTTAGATAAGGGGGCTCACAACTGTTCACAATACTCCGAGTGATGCCTCACCAGTGCCTTATAAGACCTCAGCATTACATTCTCGTTTTTATATTTTAGTCCTCTCAAAATGAATTCTAACATTGCACTTGCCTTCCTCATCACTGATTCAGCCTGCAATTTAACCTTTAGGGAATCCTGCACATGAACTCCCAAGTCCCTTTGCATCTCTGATGCTTGAGTTTTCTCACCATTTAAGAAAATAGTCTACATTTTTAATCCTTCTACCAAAGTGCATGACATATACTTCCTGACTCTGTATTTTATCTGCCACTTCAGTGTCCAATCTCCTAATCTATCCAAGTCCTTCTGTAGCCTCCCTGCTTCATCAACTCTCCCTGCCCTTCCACCTACCTTTGTATCATCTGCAAACTTGGCCACAAAGCCATCAATTCTGTCATCCAAATCATTGGCAGACAACATAGAATGAAGCGGTCCCAACACTGACCCCTGTAGAACACTACTACTCACTGACAGTCACTCAGAAAAGGCTCCCTTTATTCCCACTCTTTGCCTCCTGCCAATCCACCATTGTTTTATCCATGCTGGTATCTTTCCTGTAATACCATGGGCTGTTATCTTGCTAAGCAGCCTCGTGCTGCACCTTGTCAAAAGCTTTCTGAAAATCCAAGTACACAACATGTACTACTTCCCCTTTGTCTATCCTGCTTGTTATTTCCTCAATGAATTCCAGCAGATTTGTCGGGCAAGATTTTCATTTTGAAGACCATGCTGACTTCAGCCTACTTTATCATGTGCCTCCAAGTACCCTGAAACCCCATCCTTAGTAATCAACTCCAACATCTTCCTAACTACTGAGGTCAGGCTAACTGGCCCGGTTTATACTTGGACTGTGTGCAGCCCTGGTCACCTCATTACAGCCTTTACAGGAAGTGCTGTATGTCGTACTTTTGGAAAGGGCGGAGGAGGCTCACCAGTGCAGCCGAGATTGGAGGACATGAGCTATAAGGAGAGGTTGGACAAGCATGTTTCCTCTGGAGTGCCGGAGGCTGTGTGAGGACCTGATAGAGTTTTACACATTTATGAGAGCCAGTGTTGGGATGGACAGATTCTTTCTCTCAAGCTGACATATCAGACACTGGAGGACCTGAACTTACGGTGAGAGGACAAAGTTTAGAGGAAACGTACGGGGCAAGTAGTTTTATAGAGAATGGTAGGTACCTGGAATGGACTGCTGGGTAGCCTGATAGAAACACATATGACAGCACCATTTATGAGGCTGTCAGATAGACACATGAATATGCAGGAAATAGACACTGACGGACAGAAAAACGTAGAACCAAGAGCATGGAAGAGTACAACACGGGAACAGGCCATCTGACCAACAAGGTTGTGTTGAACCAACTAAAAATCAAAGCAAAAATCATCCAAAAACTAATCCCTCCTGCCTACTCCATATCCATATCCCACCATCAGCCTTATATCCAGCCATGTGCCTACAAACGCCTCTTAAAAATCTCTAATGTATTTGCGTCCATCACCGTACCAGACAGTGCTTTCCAGGCATCCACGACTCTCTGAGTTAAAAACTTACCCCTCACAACCCCTTGAACCTATCCCCTCTCTCCTTCAATTCATGCTCTCTGGTATTAGTCATTTCAACCCTAGGAAAGGGATACTCTCTGTCCACTCTATCTGTGCCTCTCATAACCTTATAAACTTCTGTCAGATCACCCATCAACCACTGGCGCTCCAGAAATAACAAGCCAAGTTCATCCAAATTCTTGTGATAGGACCTGCCCTCCAAACCAGAAAGCATCCTGGTGAACCTCTTCTGCACCCTCTCCAAAGTTTTACATCCTTCTTATAGTGGGGTGACCAGAACTGTACACCATACTCCAGATGTGGCCAAACCAGAGTTTTATAAAGTTGCAGTATAACCTCTTGACATTTGAACTCAATGCCTCGACTAATAAAGGCAAGTGTTCCATCAGCCTTTTTAAACACCTTATCGACCTGCGTATCCACTTTCAAGGGGCTATGAACTTGGATCCCAAGTTCGTATCCACTTTCAAGGGGCTATGAACTGAATTGAACTAAATCTCTTGGTTGCGTGAACTTGGGATCCCAAGTTCACACAACTAAGAGATTCAGTTCCATTCAGCCCTTTGTTTGGCATGGGCATCGGGGTCTAAAGTGTCTGTTTCTGTGCTGTACTGTCCTAAATAAAACTGTGTTTAAAAAAAAGAATATTGTACAATCTGCTAGTTGAGCATTGCCATCAGGATGTGGCAATGATTCATTAATGACAGGAATCTTCATGCACATAATGAATTGTTTTGGAATGTCAGCCGTGGTTTCTAGACATCAGTTGACAGACTACCATAGTCTGCAATAATCACGGATCAACAACACCCTTGTAAAACAACGCCAATAGAGAGAAAAAAACCATTGGGGACTTGACCACTTACATTCATTAGTTGCAGCAACAGTTAAACCATGTTCCTCTGGCTCTCTGTATGAGTCTCTGATGGATTTTGCTTTGGGTTTTAGTGATACCTCAAAAGTACCCCTTAGAAATGATTCACAGCCAAATGACAAACTGCAGATGTCAGAAAACAACATTTGTTAAAGTCCTCAAGCCTCCTTGAGTCAACACTTGGATGCATTATTTCACATAACTTCTCAGAGTTTGAAATTTATGAACCAGTTCTTTACAGAAGTCTGAAAAACCAAAATTACTGATTTGGATCCAAGCAAATCCCTAACAATTTCCTTTCACCTTAAAATGTTGCAACTAATTTTCCTCGACAATTGTCAATGTGAAAAATAAGCCCACAATCCATCACACTTAAGAAAAGCTTCTTATAGAGCCAATAAGCATTAGGTTCTCCCTGAGGTGATTTTCTATTACAGTTTTTATGTGGTAAGTAAGCTCTTAACCAGTGAACATATAATATAAGATGCCAGTCAACACCTAGACTGGGGTCTAGTGATACATTTAGACCATATCCAGCTCCAACAAACGATAGGCCTAGACGGTGTAGTTAGATTTTTGCATATGAATTTCATAGTTCAAATCAGTAGATTTTCATAATTTTCTTCCTTTCTACTCAGTTACAAGGATAGCTTATGGGATCCTCCTCTACATTCCTTCTATCCAGTACCTATATGCGAAAGATTAAACCTGACAGGCATGAGGAAATCTTTGAAATCTCTGCCTGCTGTTGAATACCTTGTACCAGGATGCATGAAACATCAAAACCCCAAAGATAAATTGTACAATGAACAATACTTTTACTTTTACTTTAAACCCTCAGAAGTTTGGACGAAATGGCGCGTTTGGTGTTAATTTGAATTCATGAAGCAACGGGAGCAAGCAAGTAGCTGAAAAGTAAAAGACACAAAAAACTGCAGATCCTGGAACCTGAAGCAAAAGAGAAACTGTTGGAGGACGTCAATGAGTCAAAGAGCATCAGTGGAGGCAAAGGGATGCAGGTCTCAGCACGAAATTTTGACTACGTCCCTGCTTGCACTGATGCTCCCTAATCTACTGAGTTCTTCCCACCAGTTTGTCATTTGCATCTGAAAGCTATTGTGGCCAAACACATTACAGAGTATGTCGTTGAATATGTTCATGATCATCTTGATAGGATGCCGTAGATTGTGTTGATGGTCATCCTGATTTTCTGTGGGACTTCTGATGTAGAATGGGTGGACATGCACCATCCAAGACTGAGTCTGCTCTGGGGGCTTGGGACAGTGAGCCAGCTGCATTAAGGGTTGGTGCGAGGGAAGCAGATTTAATGGATGGGAAATGAGCTTGAGGATTAAGCAGATAACCAGCTCTAGTGTAAGGAAAGGGGTGGGATTTCAAGGCTCGGACCAGCAATCTGGATCATCAAGAGAGGCCTGGAGATAGGGTGGGGGGGGGGGGGGGGAGGTCCATCCAGGAGAGATGGAGTCTGGGCCATCTGGGAAATCGACTGGGGGTTGTCCTGTACCATGGTGAAGATCTGAAATGTTACCTAAATGTGGGATTTAGCTAAGTGCGGTGCAAGTGTACTACTGCACCGTCAGGGCCTGGGTAGCAAACACCCATCTTGTCCTTGCTCCAACAATGTGTAGAAACAATCCTGACAGTTCGCACTGTGGCCTGGTGATGCACCATCAATAACTTTTGGAGATGGGAAGTGAACGATAGGCTTTTATTAGCAGCAAAAAAGGAGCACGGCATCTCGGAGACTGAGGGGGGGAGCAGTGCCTCCAATCACCTTTATGCAGGGGTCTGTGGGAGGAGCCACAGGAGCAGTCAGCAGAGGGGCGTGTCCAGACAGGTATACATAGTTTACCACACCTAGCATTGCAATTCCAAAGAAAGGGAAGAGGCTACAGAGCAGGTTGTGCCTTACAAGTCTGATAGAGTTTTATGGAAATTTGCAAAAATCTCAGGTGACTTACCGAATCTGCTCTAACTCCCGACAAAGCAGAGCTGCTAACATGCCTTCCTCGTGGTAGTACTGATGTGTGGGCTCTGATAGATACTCCAAGATGTTGACACTCACACTTCCCACAGCTGACCCCTCAATGAGGACAGATGTGTGTTCTCCTCCCTTCCCCCTCCTGAAGTGCACAATCAATTCATTGATCTTGCTGACATTGGATGCAAGATTGTTGTCGTCTTAAATCTTCTGGGACCAACCTATCATGAAGGACATTGTCAAATCCTGCACTAGAGTCCATGTAGACAATATCAACTGCCTTACATTCATCAATCATCTTTGTTACCTTTTCAAAAATTTCAGCTTTTTAAGGTATGACCTGCACTGTACAAAGCTATGCTAACTATCCCTAATATGCCCATACCTTTCGAGATAGATTATTCTTGACCCTAAGAACCTTGCACAGTAGTTTTCCTACCACTAATTTAAGGCTTACTGGCCTATAGATTCCTGGATGATCCCTGTTGCCTTTCTTAAACAAAGGAAGAATGTTAGCCGGTGCTGAAAGAGGAGATAAAATCTCTGTCAAGGCCCAAGTAATCTCTTCCCTTTCCTCCCACAGTGTTCTGAGATAGATTCCATGAGCCCTGGGGATTTATCCAACTTAGGTAAGACCGCCCATCTCCGGACCGTGGATCCCACTAACTCCAACTCTGGCACTGATGGTCCTGGACACCTCTGGACCATGGTCCCTGCTGCCTCCTGTTCGGACTTCGATTCGATCAGGCACCTTCAGACCGTGGATCCCGCCGCCACTAACTCTGGTTCCGATGACCCCGACACTTCCGGACCATGAATTACGTGGCCTCTAGATCCAGCTCCAGCCCAGACATGGGCCGCCACCACTTCCAAATTGAGAGGTTTCTCACTGCCACCGAGCCTTCAGCCTCCTCCTCCCCCACAAGCACCGCTCTCCAAACCCGGGTCTCTCAGGTTCCCCCATCACCTTTGGGTCCTTACAATCTCCATCTTCCTCCCATCCTACCATCCCTGAACACCTCCGCCATCACCCCCCCCCTCCTCTGACACCACCAACTCTCCACCGCCCACCCCACCCCCATTCCCAGCTCTAATCCTTGCTGTGTGTCTTCACTATTCCTTCCAGCATTCCCCTCTCTGAAGCAGTATGTTCTGTCCTCAGCAAGGGCTTTACCTTTGTCCCCTTGACCCCCTTCTCCCATCCTCCTCCTCTTCATGGACTCCCCATTCTGGTTCTGCATCTTTTCATCTATAATTGCCCATAAGACATCAACCAGCTCGACTCCAGCACTCCTCCCTCCTCCTCAAAACATGCCCCTCTGAATGCACTGCCCTCCACTCTCTCTGCACCAATCCCAATCTTACCACCAAACCCGCAGACAAAGGGGGTACTGTTGTACCAGAAAGACCAGGCAGCAACTCTCCAATACCTCTTCATATTTACCCCTCGAAAAGAACCGCTCTCTGAACCATCAGAATATTGGCTCCAACACCATCACTAACCTCATCAACTGGAGAACTTCCATCCACTGCCACCAATTCCTACCAACCCCCCCACCCCACACTGATTATTTCTAGCTCCTAAAAAGGATCCACAAATCTGACTGTCATTGTACCTGTCTGCTCTTGCCCCACTGAACTTTTGCCTGCAAACCTTGACTCCTTTCCATCGCCCTTGGTTCAGTCCCTTCCCACCTTCATCCACAATACTTCACGCACCCTCTATCTCCTCGGAAATGTTCAATTCCCTGACCCTGACCACCTTATTTTCACCATGGATGGCAAGTCCCTATATATGAAGGGTGATTGATAAGTTTGCGGCCTAAGGTAGAAGGAGTCAATCTTAGAAAACCTCGCACATTTGTTTTTCAACATAGTCCCCTCCTACATTTACACACTTAGTCCAGCGGTCGCAGAGCATACAGATCTTGGACCTCCAGAAAGTGTCCACAGATGGGTGATTGATAAGTTTGTGGCCCATAGTAGAAGGAAATGAGTAATACAGCTCTCGTTAACATGAACGTGCTGGTCAACTCTTTGAGTCATTATGCAGAAAGTTTGAAATTAATAACTCATCTCCTACCTTAGGCCATGAACTTATCAGTCACCCCAATGAGTTATCAACTTCAAGCATTCTGCATAATCACTCAAAGAGTTGAACTGCATGTGCATGTAATGAGAGAATAGGATCAATCAAGTGTGACAACGGAAAAGTGTGTATGGAACTGGAGGAAATAGCGGAGGTACTTAATGAATAGTTTGCTTCAGTATTCACTACGGAAAAGGAACTTGGCAATTGTCGGGATGATTTGCAGTGGACCGAAAACCTTGAGAATGTAAACATTAAGAAAGAGGATGTGCTGGAGCTTTTGGAAAGCATCAAGTTGGCTAAGTCACCAGGATCGGACAGGCTGTACCCAAGGCTACTGTGGAAAGCTAGGGAGGAGATTGCTGAGCCTCTGGTGATGATCTTTGCATCATGAATGAGGACAGGGGAGGTTCCGGAGGATTGGAGATGTTGTTCCCTTATTCAAGAAAGCGAGTAGAGACAGCCCAGGAAATTATAGACCAGTGATTCTTACTTCAATGGTTGGTAAGCTGATGGAGAAGATCCTGAGAGGCAGGATTTATGAACATTTGGAGAGGCATAATATGATTAGGAATAGTCAGCATGGCTTTGTCAAAGGCAGGTCATGCCTTATGAGACTGATTGAATATTTTGAGGATGAGACTAAGCACATTGATGAAGGTAGAGCAGTAGATGTAGTGAATATGGATTTTAGCAAGGCATTTGATAAGGTACCCCATGCAAGGCTTATTGAGAAAGTAAGGAGGCATGGGATTCAAGGGGACGTTGCTTTGTGGATCTAGAACCAACTTGCCCACAGAAGGCAAAGAGTGGTTGTAGACGGGTCATATTCTGCATGGAGGTCAGTGACCAGTGGTGTACCTTAGGAATCTGTTCTGGGACCCCTACTCTTTGTGATTTTTATAAGTGACCTGAATGAGGAATTGGAGGAATGGGCTAGTAAATTTGTTGATGACACAAAGGTTGGGGGTATTGTGGATAGTGTGGAGGGCTGTCAGGTGGTTACAATGGGACACCGATAGGATGCAAAATTGGGCTGAGAAGTGGCAGATGGAGTTCAACCCAGATAAGTTGAGGTGATTCATTTTGATTGGTCAAATATGATGGCAGAATATAGCATTAAGAGTAAGACTCTTGGCAGTGTGGAGAATCAGAGGGATTTTGAGGTTTGAGTCCATAGGACACTCAAAGCTGCTACACAGGTTGACTCTGTGGTTAAGAAAGCATACAGTGCATTGGCCTTCATCAATTGTGGGATTGAGTTTAAGAGCCAAGAGGTAATGTTGCTGCCACATAGGACCCTGGAAGAGACCCCACTTGGAGTACTGTGCTCAATTCTGGTCGCCTCACTACAGGAAGGATGTGGAAACCATAGAAAGGGTGCAGAGGAGATTTACAAGGATGTTGCCTGGATTGGGGAGCATGCCTTATGAGAATAGGTTGAGTGAACTCGGCCTTTTCTCCTTGGAGTGATGGAGTATGAGAGGTGTACAAGCTAATGAGAGGCATTGATGGTGTGGATAGTCAGAGGCTTTTCCCCAGGGCTGAAATGGCTAGCATGAGAGGGCATAGTTTTAAGGTGTTTGGAAGCAGGTACAGAGGAGGTGTCAGGGGTAAGTTTTTTACGCAGAGAGTGGTGCGTGCGTGGAATGGGCGCTGACGGTGGTGGTGGAGGCAGAAACGATAGGGTCTTTTAAGAGATTCCTGGATGGGTACATGGAGCTTAGAAAAATAGAGGGCTATGGGTAAAGCCCAGGTAGTTCTAAGGTGAGGGTCAAATTCAGCACAGCTTTATGGGCCGAAGGGCCTGTATTGTGCAGTATGTTTTCTATGTTTGATGTTCTATGTTCTATGACTGAGCAAATCTTGCTCTATCACATTGTTCAAAACTAATAGAGGCTTATCCAAAAGATTACTGGCTGTAATAACTGCAAGAGGTAGTTCAACGAAATACTGAGCAAAGGGGATGAATACTTTTGTACTGCTGACATTTCAGTTTTTAAATTTTTAGTTTTTCATGCTTTACTGTTTTCCCTATTTTGGAGGGCTCTTCTGTGAAAAAAGGAATGTGTGATTCACAAATAAGAATTCTCAGTTAAGTTTATCAAAATCCCTGGTTATAATACTTATTTATGTGATCAGAGTTGGGGCTGAATACTCTTCCAAGGCACTGTTTCTGTAGAATAGTAGATTATTATATGCCTGTTCATGTCCTATGGCTCTATCACTGTTTCTCTTCTTATATCACACCTGAGGCCCAGTAATGAGACTTACAGAGCTGCTGCCTGACATCCTAGTGTTGTTTGATCCTAACCTCTAGTGCTGTCTGTGTGGAGTTTACATGTTCTCCCTGTGACCACTTGAGCTCCTCCCAAGTCCTCAGGTCCGACTCCATCTCCCAAGACGTGCAGGTTGGTCAAGTAATTGCCTCTAGCGTGTGGGTGAGTGGTGGGCTGTGGAAGGAGTAGGGGAGAGTGTAATGAGTTAGCTGTGAGCTTGTTGATCAGCACAGGTTTGATTGGCTGAAGGAATTGAATCTGTGCTGTTTGACTCTATCACTCTATGACTAAAAGTGCTCATCCTGCACCTTTGTAAGGACTATGAATTCTCTGCAATCACTTAATCTCCTTGTAGGAGTCCACAGGATTGCTCAGCTTTTAATGAATTGCCCTGGAATTTCCTGTGACAGTCCTTCAAGCGGTGATCCTTTACAGTGTCCTGGTTCCCCAGTGTCCCAGACGGTTGTGGTTGGCCAGGGCCCAAGACACCGCTGCTTCCATCTCCAGGTACATTCCAGGGAAATTCTGCATCGTTTGCTCCAGAGCGCGCAGCACTTTGACACCACCCCACCTGGCGAGGCTGGCCAATTGCACCGTTTCCCCTCTGCAATGGCACAAAGAAGGCAGACTGACAGTCCAGAGTAACACTGGCTTCCTTCATTCAGAAGCGGATACAGACTGCACACATGTAGCCGTGAAGGCACCAGGGATCCTCTTTTGCCAGCACCAAGCATTCCTACTCCGTCGTCGTCCAGCTGCCCCATCATAATCCTGAAAAGATTCACTCAGACTCACAGGTAGCTGTCTCCAGGCCTTATTGTGCATCAGCCAACCATCCTTCCAGTCCACCCTCCCAACCACCCCACCCGTTCACCCTGCAACATTACGTGAAGACCTTGAGAGATTACTATAAAGAGATTCAGGGAAAGTTTTTCCACCTGGTCAATGAACTGGCCATTGGGAGGTTTATATAATGTACAATGTCCACTGTATGTTACTCAAAATGGCTTTTTTGGTTTGTTACAAGTAGGAATGCTTCTTTGTCAGATAAGTGTTTCTCTCGCCGTTGTTTCGCTTTAGAATGGCTGATATGGTAATTGTATTCATTTGTTAATCAATGGGGAATGTTATTGTGTCTTGTGATGCTGGTAACTTGGGGGAGGGGTTTTCGCGGGTTTTTGGTGTGAGGGAGAGGCCGAGGAAGACGCCGAGGAAGGTGGACGTGTGCTAGACTGTTCATAAGACCACCGGGGTGGTCCCAGGTGCGACGGCCGGATGGGTCGATTGGTTCGTTGATTGAGCTCCAACAAGTGCACTAAACAGACTGAACTTTGATAAGTTGGCGCCTTTTGTTTTTTTCCTTATATATATATATATTGTATTGCCTACTACTCTTTTAATTTTAGTAAACTCTTTAAAGTGTATTTCATAACGGTATTTGTTGTGGGGTTGATACTGTTGGCGGGCGCGAGGCATAAACTCGATTCTCACAGCACCTGTGTGTACGGGAGGTGGGTTGGTGAGTTGCTGGAACTCCGTTTCACCTAGACATATACCAGCCTTTTAGGTAAGTGCTAGATAAGGTCACCAAGAACGAAGAGCTGACGATGTGAATGTCCTACTAGAGAGAGTGGTCCACAGTAACTCTTAAAGGAAGAACAAATAAGTGTATGAAAGTGCCTTCTAATTATAAGAAAATGACATGAGGAAAATACAATGAGGCAAATGTCTAACTTGTGTGCAGTAAGTTTGATGATAAAGGAAGTATATTGGAAAGTTCAGATACGATAAGCACTGAATTAAACACTTATGTTTTCATAATTTAAAAAAACGTAATTATTTCTTTGGTCCAAGTAATCTGACAGACATGCCAATCACATTCTAAGTATTGGGAGAGGAATAATATTCAGAGTCAGTTTGTGACTGTTATAATGTCCACACAAATGTACCCATTGTTAAGTAAATGCTGCCAATTTGAAGCTTGCCAAGATGTTATTGTCTGCAGATTTCAGAGACCACTTATACCCTCAGGGAATCCCACAGAGCATGGCAGCCAATGCAGTTTTCTTGGCAACTTACTCGAAATTGTACTGTGGTGCTTTCCTTCAAGCACGCAACTTCAGGAGTTTTAGAACATAGGACATTACAGCACAGTATAGACCCTTTTGCCCATGATGTTGAGTTGAACTTTTCAAAGGCCGAAGTAAATTTATTATCAAATTGCACATTGGTTACTATGTGCTACACTGAGATTCTTGGGGACCCTTTGATGAGGTTCCACATGGGAGGCTGGTCAAGAAGGTTCAGTCACTTCAGTTAGACACTGGCTTCATTGGAGAAGCCAGAGAGGGGTAGTAGATGGTTGCCTCTCTGACAGGAGGCCTGTGACTAGTGGGGTGCTGCAGGGATTGGTGCTGGGTCCAGTGTTGTTTGTCATCTACAGACAGACATACTTTATTGATCCTGAGGGAAATTTGGTTTTGTTACAGCTGCACCAACCAAGAATAGTGAAGAAATACAGCAATATAAAACCATAAATAATTAAATAAATAATAATAAGTTAATCATGCCAAGTGGAAATAAGTCCAGGACCAGCCTATTGGCTCAGGGTGTCTGACACTCCGAGGAAGGAGTTGTAAAGTTTGATGGCCACAGGTAGGAATGACTTCCTATGACGCTCAGTGTTGCATCTCAGTGGAATGAGTCTCTGGCTGAATGTACTCCTGTGCCTAACCAGTACATTATGGAGTGGATGGGAGTCATTGTCCAAGATGGCATGCAACCTGGACAGCATCCTCTTTTCAGACACCACCGCCAGAGAGTCCAGTTCCACCCCCACAACATCACTGGCCTTACGAAAGAGTTTGTTGATTCTCTTGGTGTCTGCTACACACAACAGCAAACATAATAGCACTGGCCACCACAGCCTCGTAGAACATCCTCAGCATCATCTGGGAGATGTTAAAGGACCTCAGTCTCCTCAGGAAATAGAGACGGCTCTGACCCTTCTTGTAGACAGCCTCAGTGTTCTTTGACCAGTCCAGTTTATTGTCCATTTGTATCCCCAGGTATCTATATTAACGATCTGGATGATAATGCGGGTAACTGGATCAACAAATTTGCAGATGACAGCAAGAAGACTATCAGAGCTTGCAGTGGGATCTGGACCGGCTAGAAAAATGGCAGGTGGAATTTAATGCAGACTAGTGCAAGTTGTTGCACTTCAGCAGGGCCAGCTAGGGTAGGTCTTCCACAGTGAATGATAGGACACTGAGGAGTATGTTAGAACAAAGGGATCTGTGAGCACAGGTCCATAATTAATGGAAAGTAGCAGCATAGGTAGATAGGGTCATAGAGAAAGCTTTTGGCCCATTGTCCTTCCTAAATTAAAATACTGAGTACAGGAGATGGGAGACTATATTGAAGTTGGTGAGGCCTAATTTGGAGTATTGTTGTAATCTTGGTCACCTACCTACAGGAAGAATGTAAATAAGTTTGAAAGAGTACAGAGAAAATTTACAAGGATGTTCCTGGGACAGGAAGACCAGAGTTAGAAGGAGAGAGTGAATAGGTTAATGCTTTATTAGTTGGAACGTACATGGATGGGAAGGGTATGGAGGGCTGTGGTGCAGGTGCAGGTCGATGGGGCTAGGCAGCTTAAATGTATCATCACAGACTAGATGGACTGAATGGCCTATTTCTGTGCTGTATTTTTCTATGATTCTATGACTCTCTCCAATGAGCTGCTTTCTTATCGTCCTTTCAAGCTGAGAGTACAGAAAAAGACCACCGCACCCAGACTGAACCTGTGATGGACTACATATACCTGTCTGGACACGCCCCCCTGCTGTGGCTCCTCCCACTGACCGTGGCTCCTCCCACAGACCCCGGTATAAAGGCGATTGAGGCCTGAGCCCTGCCCTCAGTCTCCAGGATGTAGTATGGTGGTCAATTGCTGCTTGTTCTTTCTTCCAATAAATAAAAGCCTATATCTCGCCTCACGTCTCAGAGAGTTATTGATGGTGCATCAGAACCTCTTGCCCATCCACACTAATCCCATTTGCCTGCATTAAGGCCATATCCTATCATGACCTTCCATCTGAAATGTCTGTCTAAATGTCTCACAAACATAATGATTGCATCTGATTTCACCACCTCCTGTGGCAGTGAGTTACAATTCTTAAAAATCCCATGAAACTCCCCAGACGCCCTCCCTCGAGTCACTGGCTTTCTCTCCCTCCCTTCAGGGTATGACACTCTCGTCATATCTCATCATGGAACTTAATCCACAAACTCCCTACATCCCTGAAAATCTTAATTGTCTCTACTCCCTCACAACCCACTGAAGTTCTAACCTTGCTTCTCCACTGCTCCTCTGAAGAAATCTCTCTCCTCCCCTCAGGAGGGTACACATCTCTCCATTGCTCCCTAAGAACTGTCACTCCCACTGAACTTCCCCTCAGTGCCAGCTTCCTCCCACTGCTCTCCAACTTAATGTTCTTTCCTCGAACGGTTCTTTCCTTCCACTAAATATGCTGCTGTTTTTATATTCTTAAGATTGTTGACTCTCTGTCCCTGTCCCCAAGGACTGACTTGATTTTCCCTTTCCTTCTTGAAGCTGACTTTCTTCTTTTCCACTCTCAGTCATTTGGCCTTCCATTCCTCCCATTATCCCCTCACTCATGCTCTCAAACCTTCCCCTGAAGTGCTAATTTTATATTCCTCCCTTGAAGGGCTGTCCCTTCTTCCTCTGATGTTGATCTGCTTCTATTAATCCACTTTCCTTAAGCTACAGACACACTCCCATTTCCCTCAGCTCCCTTTCCCTCAAGGACTGGAGCTAATTCTTCCCTGTAGTTGCTCACCCTCTTCCACACCAAGAGCTGGTGCTCAGCTTCTCCCATCGTACTGTGGGAGGCATTGGCAATATCCCTCATCCCCTCGAGCCCCATGATAAACTCACTCTGGTGTTTAAGATGCTGACGTTCATCCCCCCACCCACCTCCCAACACTCCCACTGATGCTGATTCTCTTTGCCGTCCCTTAAAGATGCTGAATGTATCCCCCTTTTTATTGTCATTAGGTAAACCAAGAGATAATGAGAACAATCAAAAGCAACAGTCAAAGTGAGGCTGTAAATGCCAGGTGGTTACACAGGACTGAAAGATGTTCATTTTTGACACCTTGAAGGATTTGGAGGAGCACAGAGGAGCCTTAGTACCCTAGGACAAAGTAAGGGTTTCCACTCAGGGTTGAGAAAACCTTCAGTTGTTTTCCTTAGAGCAGAGAAGCTGAAAGGGGATCTAAGAAAGATGTTTAAGTTCGGATGCAGAAGTCCAAGGTACAGATTTCAAATTGGTTTACAGATGAACGCCTCAGGATGTTGGAGGACCTGAGTTATAGGGAAGGGTGAAATAGGTTAGGACTTTATTCCTAAAATGTAGAAGATTGGAGGAGACCCGGATGCAGTGGAGAGGGAAGATAGTTAGTATATAGAAGTGAGAGGGAGGGGCGAGACTGGGGCTAGTAGGTGATATGTGGATCCAACTGAGATAGAGACAGAGTGTGGAAGGGTACATGGATGGGAGGGGTACGGAGGCCTATGGTACAAGGGCAGGTCGATGGGACTAGGATTGGAAAAAGCTGCAGATTTATTTAAACTTGGCTAACTCTATCACTCTCCACCACTGACGATATTTCAGAAGGCGATGCCTCAGGAATGTGACATCATCCTGAAGGACCTTCACCATCCAGAGCATGCCCTCTTCTCATTACTGCCATCGGGGGGGGGGGGTGGAGGTACAGGAACCTAAAGACACATCCTCAGCATTTTAGGAACAGCTTCTTCCCCTCTGCCATCAGATTTCTGAGCAGTCCATGAACTCACAGAAATCACCTCATTTTTATTTATTTTTATATATATTTCTTAATGTAACTTATAATTTTAAGCACTGTACTGCCCCACTGCCACTAAACAGCAAACTTCACAACGTATAGCATTGATCATAAAGCTGATTCTGATACCCAAGCTCCATCCACCAGAAGAAACAGGACCTCTCAGAGGCCACTACAACTTGGGGGTGGCTACCTCGCTGTAGGTCTTATGTATCTCCTCATTCTCCAGTACGAGCCCTTGGTTATCCAGCTGCAACAACGTGGTCTGTAGGGAGCTGCAGTCTGATGCACCGCGTGCCAATACGCGGGAAGGGTGATTTTGGTAGCAGAAGAGAGGACCTAACAAAAGTAGCAAACAACTAGCATCTGCGCAGGCAGAGGGATGGAAATCATTTCAGGAGGAGACCCTGATGCAGTGGAGAGGGAAGATAGTATATAGAAGTGAGAGGAAAATCACAGGAAAATTTACAATGACCAATGAACCTACCACCTGGTTTGTTTTTGGAATATGGGAGGAAACCGGAGCACCCAGAAGAAACGCACGCAGTCACAAGGAGAACATACAAACTCCTTACAGGCAGCAGTGGGAATTGAACCTGGGTCACCTGTACTGTAAAGCGTTGTGCTAACCACTATGCTACCGTGCCACCACGTGGTACTGTTGCCTTTGTGTTTCACGAGTATAAAACATCTCATCAAGCAAGCATTCTCTTAGAGATTCCCCCAATGGAATCGCCCCAAACGTAAAGTACACCATGTTTTTATACCTCAACAACCAAGGTAGCAGCCGATAGCTACCAATGTCTTGCTTACTTCAGTATTGTGTGTCTGATAAATAGTTCCGCTGAGTTCCATCTTTTACAATGGTTGCACACTGTAACAGACAACACACCTTCAAATGCTCAAACCATTTGCAAGAAAAAAGTAATTCACATGAGTTGTTTAAAATAGGGATTCCCAACCTTTTTTATGCCATGGACCCCTCCCGTTAATCTATTTAGACTCTAAAAGTTTCTGAAGACAGAACCCAGTCTGCACAGCACCCCCCCCCCACCAACACTAGTTACAATGATCCCAATTTGTGATATTGCTTCATTGTCACCAAACAATTGATCATAAATAGAAAATAGAAAAGGGAAAGTAAGGAAGTGCAAAAAAAACTGAGAGACAGTTCCAGATATTTGGAAGGTACGGTCCAGATCCGGGTCAGGACCTGTTCAGATAGTTAGAGAGAACATGCTCTTGACTGTATCTGATGTGCTAAATGACAAAGTGAATCTGGTCTGGAAACTTTCTTGATCCCTAGCACATAACTTAGCTGAAGACATCTGATGCCTGGTTTGATGGAAGCCTGTTCTCATACCTGCACTGTCTGATGCAGATGAGAGGGTCTCACAGTCATGTCAGGAGCCTCCGGGTGTGGGCCAGTATCTGTGATCAGTATCCAGTGCAAATTGTTTCAAAGCTGCACTTTAATAACAAAACTGATTACATTTGAACAGGTCCTTTGAAGACCGGTTCTCATTTGAACTAACTAGCTGCTACTCCTGTAACTCTGCGTCATTTCCCTCACACCATACCCACTCTTCCTTTATTCATCCTTGCCAGTCCCACCTATCCATTAGCCATCCACCTGGTTTTCTTCTCCCCGGACCTATCCTTCCTCTTCTGGTTCCTTCGGCTCACCTGGTTCCACCTGTCACCTTTCAGCCCGGCCTCCCTCCTCCCCCTCATCTCGTTATACTGGTCTTCTTCTCCACAACATCCTCAGTTGTGATCAGAATCAGAATCAGGTTTATTATTACTGAAACACGTCATGACATTTGTTTTCTTGCAGCAGTACAGTGCAAGACATAAAGATTGCTATAAATTACAATCGAAATAAATTAATATAGTTACGATAAATAAGTAATGCAAATGAGAGATACTGAGGTAGTTCATGGGTTCATGGATCGTTCAGAAACCTGGTAGAAATGAGGAAGAAGCCGTTCCTAAAATGTTGGGGTTTCAGGCTCCTGTACCTCCTCACTGATGCTAGTAATGAGGAGAGGACATTCCCCAGGTGATGAGGATCCTTAATGATGGATGACACCCTCTTGAAGCAGCACTGTTTGAAGAAGTCCTCGATGGAAGGGAGGGTTACGCCCGTGATGGAGCTGGCTACGCCTACACCGCTCTGAAGTCTCTCTCGGCCCTAAACATTGCAGCCTCCATATCAGGCGATGATGCAATCTGCCACAAAGCTCCCTACTCTCTAGATATTTTCTAGAGTCTTTGAAGACATGCTAAATCTTCTCAAGCTCATTAATCAAATAGAGCCGCAGGCTTTCGACCTGAGATTCTGCCAGGCATTTCTCTCCACAGATGCCGCCCGGCGTGCCGAGCTCTTCCAGCAGTTTGCTTTTTGCCCCAGATTTCAGCGTCGGCAGTGACTTGTCTCTCCTGGCAAGTGTAGAACAGGGCCAGATGCTTGTGGTTAAAATGACATCTGCTAAGTGGGAGTCTTTCAAAAGGGAGTTAGCAAGAGTTCAGGGCCAACATGTTCCATTCAGAATGAACGGAAAGATGGCAAGGTTAGGGAATCTTGGATTACACTGAAGGTTTGACCAGGGAAACAAGGGCATGTAGGCAAACAGAATCAAGGGACGCTCTTCAGGGATGTGATGTGAGTAGGAGAGAACTAAAGGCAAAGAGAGATCATGAAATATCCTCCGTAAGTTAGACATTCCATAAGCATATCAAGAACAAGAGAACAGCCAGGGGAAGTGTGGGTCCTATTAGGAAACAAATGAGTAATCTGTGTGTGGGCCCAAAAGTTGTGAGAGAGATTCTAAATGAACGCTTCTCACCTAATTTCATCCGGGAGAAGGGTGTGAAAGACAGTAAGTTCAGACAAAGGTCATGAGGAAATGAACAGATCCCTGGTTACCACAGGGCACCTTTCCACCAAACTGTTTGTGACCCATACGCGGGTAAGTCAGAAATGAGCACAGACAGTATATGGGCGAGGTCATGGGAGAGTGACCAGGCCCGGGGAGAGTGGCTGCCAGCTGTGTCCACTGATCCAGCAAGCGAGTGAGTCCAATCAGCAATCCCACCTCCACACAGCCCCTAAACATTGTGGCTGTTAAGGATCTGGCCTGAACACTGGGTCAAAGGGGCTCTGGACCATGACGGCCCTTAAATTCTACCTTCTTTCACCTGGCCATGTGGGCTTTGAACCAGCCCCTTCCCTCATCGGACTCTCACCAATTATCCATTTATCTCCTCAATAGCACCCACCTGTTTCTGTTCTCGCTCATTACCCGGTCCACTTAAACCCTGCCTCGACTCACACTCTCTGCCTGTTCATCCCAGTCTGCTATAGTGACTACTGCCAACGGAAATTGTTGAATTCTGTGTTTCTGGATTCTGCCTGTTTGAAACCTGATTCTTGCCTGAAGCACCCGTAATCGTCTGCCCTCGCCGGACAGCCTTTCCCGGGTAAGACCTCTGCCTGCCATTCTGGCTTTGTGCCTGCCTCCTGGTGTTGAAAGACTGTTGCCCCTGCGGCTGCTAATAAAATCCTGGCAAAAGAATATTCATTGGTCTGCACTTGAGTCCGACCGCAAGCAGCCCCCGCTGACAGTGGCTCGGGTGAGGCATGGGAAAGAGAAGGCATGAGGACATTCCTCCACCTCTAGCCCACCAGGAAATGCCTGTGGAACCTGCAAATCCATCCCTGTACTTCCTGCCAGTCCCTTAAACACCCGTTCTTGTGTATGGTGTGTTCATAAGTCAGATGATCGTAATCTGGGAAGGAGCTGTAACCTGGAACAGGTCAGAGTTAGGAAGGGAGAGGTGTCAGATGTGATGGAAGACAAGGTCTGATACACCTGCAGGGCCAGATGAGATACATCCCAGGTTGTTAGGGCGAAATACTGAGGTCCAATGGAGATTTTGCATCTTCATTAACAATAGGGGAGGTACCAGAAGATTGGAGGATATCTAATGTTGTTCTATTATTTCAGTCATAGGGAAATTAGTAGGGAAAATCCTCAGGGATAAGATTGATGTGCACTTAGAAAGAAAGGGGCTGATCATGGATAGCTTTGTTTGGGGGAAATCCTGCCCCACTAATTTGATTGAGCTTTATGAGGAGGTAACTAAGGAGACTGATGAATGTAGGGTGGTGGATCTTGCCTACATGGACTTGGTAAGGTTTTGACAAGGTCCCACAGGATAAGCTATTCCGGACACATGGGATTCAAGGCAAGCTAGCATTTGGATCCAAAACTAGCTTGGTGATGGGTAGAAGAGAGTGGTTTTAGGAAGAAGTTTTCAAGTTCAAGATAGTTCAAGTTTAATTGTCATTCAACCATACACATTTATACAGCTAAGTGAAATAATGTTCTTCCAAGCCCACGGTGCAAAACATTACATTGCATCTATAATTACGATTGCACATATAGTCTTAAAAAAAGTAATATTAGCACAAGTCCCTGAGTGGCATTGTCTGAAGACCGATGCCACATAGGATGTTGTCCTGAAGCCATGTTTCTGCAAGAACAAGCACACAAGAGTTCCTCATCTCTCATCATCATTAAGCAGATGAACGCAAAAAACTTGTCCCACACTGGGTCAGCTGCAGGCAAAATCCAGTTTGTCTTCCATGGAGCGAACACTAGATAGCAGCCCGATAAAAGAGTTCAGCCTCCAACCCAGCACACTTACATTCTCTCCCACACAGTCTCTGGCACCTCTTCCTCAGGATGGCTGTAACAGGCGACACCGTGACATGCGGGCGTGGTCGGCACAATTACCAAGGCCATGCAGCTCCTCACCATCTGAACCAATGAACTGGACTTGCACTGTTTTATATCATCAATGTCCGACAGGGTCCAGCAATCACCAGAAAAATGATTGGAAGTGTGACCGGGGATTAGTGCTGGGACTTCTGTTGTTTGTTATGTATATCAACAACTTGGATACAAATATAGGAACTATGATTAAAAAATTTGGAGATTTCTGGCAAAATATTAGTGCGTTTGAACCTGTAGGTACCAATTAAGAAGGTCTGTTGAACAACAGGGGCAAAAATAACGCTCCTTGTTATAAACAATTCTCCCAGCAATATCCCCCTAAAATTCTAACACTCATTAATATTTATATAAATTCATAATTGGCTTTGTTTCCTTGGAATATCCTAAGATGGCTAGGAGGGCTACTTTTCTACTTCACTGGGAGCAATTCCATAATGTGAGATGAAGAACATGAAAATATGATTTGAATAACTCTTCAAAAGAATTCCTGTGTTCTTCGACTTCAGAATGTTGTTTCATTCATAAAACTGAATTGACTTTATCAAAATAATTTTCTAACATGTGCTCACAGAGGCAAAATGTAAAACTCCCTCAACCTCACTGGGAATTGGTTCATTTGAAGGAACAGATGATGGCATAGAGCATAGGGATGAAGTGAATTATTTGTCAATTAAACTCTGAAATAAGATAGCTGTCTTATTTTCACATACTATGATTGTTGTATACTCATGTGGTTTAAAGTGACGTATTTGATGTCCGCTCATTCATTGACAGAGGCATATTTTCCAACAGAGAATTCCATACAGACTGTTCATCTTAATTTGCCGCAGGTTGCTGATGTTAGTCTAATAAAATGCGATAGTTTTTAGTAAACATTTAACGCTAGTGACAGTAGAGGTCAGATTCATGATTACAAATATACTAACTTAAGGATACCAGTCTTTCCAAAGCTTTGCCCCTGAGTTAAGACGTGCTGAGAGGGAGAAACCTGGAACAAGTCCTGATCCTTGCCAAGGAAGATGGTGGTAGGAAAAATCAAGGGTGAGTCATGGATGTGAGTGCTTATAGATAGATGAAGGAGACATTGAAAGGCGAATGTGTTCTCCCTTGACACTTGTGATGACTGAATCGACGGACAGTGACATGGAAAAACAAATGTCGGACTTACCCAATGCCTACTCAAAGTAAATTAATAATGCTTTGAGAGACTGACGTTTGTGGAAGGAATTGCTCAGTTTATGAGGGCAACAATCTCAGAAACTCACATGAGCTCAGCAATGAAATAATGTCTGATCTTGTCAGTGATCAGGCCCACTCCACCTGTGTAAGATGGTGTCAGATACTGTCAGCCTGCAACTTTTAATGAAAGGACCCAATTATTTCCTCCTGCTTCACTGGATATATTGATGCTGCCTCACAGTGATATCACCACAAAATACATCGGGCTCCTTCTGGACACTGACAACACCCAGTTCTACCTCACCGCCACTTCTCTCAACCTCTCCTCTGTGTCTAGCTTGTCATACAGTTTGTCCAGTAAGTTTGACAAACAGCTTGCCCTTCTCACAATTCCTCTGTCTCAGCTGCATCTGCTCTCAGGATGAGGCTTTTCATTCCAGAACGAAAGAGGTGTCCTCCTCCTTCAAAGACACGGGCTTCCCTTCCTCCACCATTGCCCTCAACCACCTCTCTTCCATTTTGTGCATGTCTGCCCTCACCCCATCCTCCCACCACCCCACCAGGGATAGGGTTCCTCTTGTCCTCACACACCAGCCCACCAGCCTCCACGTCCAGCCCATTGTTCTCAGCTGCTCAAAGAAGTGAAAAATAAGTGATTTTCACTACCCTTCTGCACAAGGACCTTCAATGAGTCTGTTTGACCCGTCTCTTAGCGTTGTTTGATGCAAGTGTGGGTGTATGGTTTGTGGGCTTCCCAACTATGTGGACTTAGATGGGAAGGACCCCTTCTAAACATGAAGATTGGTGCGCATCCTTGGGAACAGAGAAAACGTAAAAGGTAGAACAATACAGCACAGTAAGAGCAATCTATGGTGTAGTGCAACCTTTTAACCTACTCCAGGATCAATCTAATGCTTCTCTCCCAAATACTCTCCATTTTTCTTTCATCCCTGTGCCTATCTAAGAGTCTTTTAACCGTCCATAATGGTCTACCACCACCTCTGGCAGCGTGCAGCAAGCATTCGCCAAACTCTGTGGGAACAGCCAACCTCTAACAATCCAACTATACTTCCCTCCAATCACACTTCTCCAGATTGAACTCCATCTTCCAGTCCTCAGCTCAGCTCTGCATCCAATCAGTTTCCCACTGAACCCCACAGCAACCTTCCACATTATCCACGACACCACAACCTCAGTATCATCTGCAAACATACTAACCCACCCTTCCAATTCTTCATCCAAATCATTCATAAAAATCACAGAGAGCAGGGTTCTCTGCGGATCACTGACCTCCAGACAGAATACACTCCATCAACTGCCATCTTCTACTTTCTATGGGCAAACCAATACTGAATTCACACAGCCAAGTTTCCCTGGGTCCAGTGCCTCCCGATGTTCTGAAGGAGCCCAGCATGGGAAAGCTTGTCAAAGGCCTTACTAAAAATCCTTATACACCTCACCCGCTGATCCACCTTCATCAAATTGCTTTGTCACTTCCTCAATCAATTCAGTTTGGCTCATGACGTATCACCTGGCCTTCATAAAGCCATGCTGACTATCCCGAATCAGACTATGGTTCTCTAAATGCAAAAATATCCTGTCTCTTACAATCCTCTCCAATAGTTTGATGTAAGATTCATTGGTATATAATTCCCAATGGTATCCCTATTACTTTCTTAAATAAACGAATAACATTTACCACCCTACAATCTTCTGGTATTGCCTGTGTGGCCAGTGAGGATGTAAAGATCATTGCCAAAAGGACAGCAATGTCATCTCTCTCTTCCCATAGTACCTGGGGTACATCCCATCCAGCTCCAGAGACTTAACTATCCTAATGACTTTCAAAAGTTCCAGCACTACCTCTTTCTTAATGCTGACAAGTTCCAACACATTGGCCTGTCCACACATTTGTCACAAACCCTCTGATTGGTGAGTACTGAGCAAAGTATTCTTCAAGGACCTCCCATACCTCCTTTGAGCCCCAGGCATATATTTCCTCTTTTATCCTCCTGTTCTTCATGTATGTGTAGAATGCCTTGGGATTTTCCTTAATTCTACATACTAAAGCTTTCTCATGCCCCTTCTAACTCTCCCAAGTCTCTTTCTCAGCTCCTTCCTGGCTACCGTATAATTCTCAGAAACCTATCTGATCCTTGTTTCCTAAAACTTAATATGCTTCCTTCTTCCTCTTGACTAGACGTTCTACATCTCAACCATGGTTCCTTCATCCTACCATCTATTCCCTGCCTCAATGGGACAAATCTATCAAGAACCCCATGCAAATGCTCCTTGAACAATATCCACATTTCTAATGTCCATTCCCAATTTATGCTCCCTGTCCAGGTTCATTGCCTACTACTAGATCCAATATGGCTTGACCACATATTGTGTCAGGAATCCTTCCTGGACACGCCTAACACACTCTGCCCTGTGTAAATCTTTTGCACTAAGAGGTGCACTAAGCGAACGCAGCTGTTTGTTATCCTGGTGATGCACGATCAATAACTCTAGGAGACTAGAAATGAACGATAGGCTTTTATTAACAGCGAAAAAGGGAGCACGACCATGTCGAGACTGAGGGAGGAGCAGTGACCCCAATCGCTTTTATACAGGGGTCTGTGTGAGGAGCCACAGGAGCAGTCAGCGGGGGGTGGGGGCGTGTCCAGACAGGTATACATAGTTTACCACACCTGGCAATGGGCAAGATTCTTCCTTGTTCAATAATCATCTATACCACTTGTGTTCGACCTGGTTTGGGATACAAAGCCTGTCTATTGACTGATGAAGTATCCACACACTGTGGTCTGGAACTCATCCACTCAAGCAGCACAAAGGAAACCAACAGAAACTGACATTGCTGGAACTAACATGTGAGGTCTAACTCACCACATTTGCCGTTCGACTTCCAAATTTTTATTTCAGATTTCCATTTTGGTTTTGGTTTTCCTTTACAAGAAGAGCAAGATTGCTAGAAAGAACTTTATATACCACACTTGTGTGTCCAAACCAAATCTACCTCCGTCAGTAAGATTGCTAGAAGGATCCTTATACACTGCGCCTGTGTGTCCAAAGCAAATCTATCTCCATCAGTGCTGGAGGTGTACTGCAAAACTGATTAAGTACTACATTTAGTAATAATATGTCCATATCACTGGTATATTGGTACTTGGAATAGATAGTCAAGAGGCAGAGGAAGATAATAGTGAGGAGATGAGGGTTGAGGAGGAGGGATAACAGAAGAGTGCAGAAGAAAATAAGGGAAGGGATGGAACTCAGTGCTTTAAGCTAGACTCTGAGTAACTGCTGAATGTTTCCAGCATTTTGTTGTATTATTTGCTATTAAAAATGTTTTACTTTACTTAATTTTACAGAAAAATAGTAAATAATTTGTACAATAGTTATTGCTGGAGTCTCTTCACAGAAGCCGTGCCAATTATCTGCAAGAGTCAGATATAATGAAACCGTATTCTTCTCATCTGACCCAAAGTTTCCCTCAGTCTGAAGTCTTCAGTCTTTCTGTGTCACTGGTTCTATTTTTAATCTCCTGTGTCGATGTAGAAAATGAAAGGTCTCCCAATTTGACTCAGAAAAGTACCCAAAGTCAGAGATTTCCCAATGTCCTGATAGAAATATGTGCAGCTTACGTGGAAAAGCCATACAGTTTCTGACTGCTTACAATTTTTCAGCATTCCATTCAACTTAAGTGTTGCTTATCAAATCTCAAGACGCATCTTGTTTTTAAAAAAACTCTTCTTACCAGCAATTATATCTTCCCATTCAGTGGAAAAGGTTCTGTATTGTGAATTCTGGGGAATAACAGCAGCAGGGGATAGTTTAAAAATGAGAGTCATTGGAGAATAGGGAGGTTGAAACACAAAGAAACAGATAAGGTAAAGCACTAGTCTATCTCTAGTCACAGTTTCGGATTTATACAGTTGATTTAGATGTGCAGGTCGTCAGTTTCAGAGACAGCTTGGACATGTGAAAGTATCTTAAAGCTGCTGTTGTGTTCTAACATGACCTTAAGCTCAAGTTCATTGCCATTTCAACTGTAGATACGTATACTGCCAAATGGAACAATGTTCCTCCAGATCAAGTTGCACAATGCAGTACTAATAACTCACT
Organism: Hypanus sabinus; assembly: GCF_030144855.1. Lineage (NCBI taxonomy): Eukaryota > Metazoa > Chordata > Chondrichthyes > Myliobatiformes > Dasyatidae > Hypanus > Hypanus sabinus. The sequence continues at coordinate 59,417,649 of NC_082723.1, read as the reverse complement.
TGAACACCCATGAAGTAATATTACCACACAAATTAACAAATAATAAGGCACGTTTATGTCACAAGTTAAAAGGTAAACAGTGTAACGCTACTGGCATTTCATACGTGATGGGGTCTGAGTAGTGACGAGGAGTTCAATAGTCTCATGGACAGGGGGTTGAAGCTGCTTCCCACTCTAACAGGCCTTGTCCTAATGCGACAGTAGCTCCTGCCTGATGGTCAGGGGTCAAAGAGACTGTTGGACGGATGGGAGAGATCACTGACAATGCTAGGGACCCTGCGTACATATCACGGATGGGTGGAAGAGAGACCCCAATGACCCTCTCGGTAGACCCTCACAATTGTTTGTGGGGTCTTTTGGTCGGAAGCCTTGCAATTAACATACCAGATGGTGATGCAGCTGGCCAGGACACTCCTGATGGTGCTCCTGTAAAAATTGGTTAGAATAGGGGGCAGGGCAGCCTAACTTACCTCAGTTTCTTCAGGAAGCGGAGACACTGTTGTTCTTCCTTGATTGAAGAAGTGGTGTTGAGGAACTAGGTTACAAACTTGAGATAATCCACTATGTGCACTGCCAGAAACTTGGTGCTCCTAGCTCTCTCCATGGAGGAGCCGTTTATGTGCACTGAGGCCTGCATCTTTCTAAGCTCCACGATGATCTCTTTACTCTTGTCCACATTGAGACTCGAGCTGATATGGTCACACCAGTCTACAGGCTGCTCTGCCTCCTGTGTGTACGCCGTCTCGTCGTCATTGCAAGTGAGGCCAGCCACAGTTGTGTCATCCACAAACCTGATGATTCAATTGGAGCTGGATCTAGCAGTACCGTCACGCGTCAGCAGCGTGAACAGTGTGGAGGGGGAAGCGCAGTGCTCACCGTGATGGAGCAGAGGTGTTGCTGCCTACGTGGGCTGACTTTGGGCTCTCTGTCAAGAAGTCCAAGATCCAATGACAGAGAGAGGTATTGAGGCCCAACGAGGACAGTTTACCCACCGGCTTCTGATGGATGATCATATTAAACCCTGAGCCAGTAAACAGCATCCTGGCGTATGAGACACCACATCCCAAGTGGGACAGGGCACATTGCAGCGCAGTGGCTTTGGCATCATCGGTGCACCGATTTGAGGAATAAACTGGAAAGGGTTACTTTGTTCAATTTCAGTGATGTACGTAATTTCAGTGAGGGCTTTATCTGTAATTTGTGTCAGGACTATTAGCTTTGCTTCAATTTTTAAAGGGATGGTTTGCAAGTTCTAAACTTATGAGTGATTTTAAAATGGCAGCCCACATTATCAAAATATTTGACATTGAATAACTGAGTTTTAGTTTGTTAGAACAGTACAGCACAGGAACAGACCGCTTTCCCATGGTGTGGTGCTAAATAGTAATCAAATGGCCAACTAAACTAATCCCTTCTGCCTACACAATGTCCATACCCATCCATTTCCTGCAGATTTACTGTATGAGCTTATCTGAGAGCCCCTTGAACGTCCCTATCATATCTGCCTCCACCTCCACCCCAGGCAGTGCATTCTAGGGTCTCAACACTTTCTGTTAAAAGCCTTCCCCGCACACCTCCTTTGAACTTCTCCCCCTCATCTATAACCTCTGATATTAGTCACATCACGCCTGGGGAAAAGATACTCAATCTATGCCTCTAATAACTTCCATCAAGCTTCCTGTCAGCCTCCGCCACTCGAGAGAAAGCAACCCAAGATTGCCCAATCTCTCCTTATAGCATATGCCTCATATCCAGGCAGCTTCCTGCTAAACCTCTTCTGCACCTTCTCTAAAGCCTCCGTATCCATTTCTATAAAAGGACAATAAGAATTAAACATAGTTGTTCTCTTTACCTCTGAGCACATGAACATTTATAGTCACACAGGGATGTTTGTCTCCAGACAGTGCATGCTAATTTGCAACGTAGAGCATTGAAGCGTTTGTTCACAAATAGAATATTTATCAAAGAGGGCATTTTGTTTTTTAATTAGTCCCAGCTGCATTGCCAATATGTGGAGCTTCCTGTACTCTGTTAGAAGATCAGAGCTTGAGTTGAGCAACTGATACAGACAGAAAGTACTCTCTCTTTCTGCCACATAACACAAACTCATTTCCTAAACAGATTCCATTGAACCTAGGCTGGGAAGGGGAGGTGACTGCTGCCAGTGTGGAATTGTCCCCTGGCAATGTCTTACACAATGCTGGAGATTTCCTGAGTTCTTTTGGGAAGCATGGGAAATGAATTTCTCACTATCACGGTGGGTGGTTGAGGCTCCTTGCCAGCAGTGGATGCTCCTAGAGTATACAGTAATTCCTATTTTCCAGAGGGTATGCGTGCCGCTATCAATTATGAAAGCAATGTTTTCCTCAGCAGTTTATTCACGGTGCAAAAGCACGACCGACACCAGCCGGTGACCACGGATCCAGTGCACCTGGTGACGAAGTTATCAATGGGGTGAAGAGAGGAATGTGCAGAGGATGAGCTAAAGCTAGGTCAAAAACCCCTGCGTAACGTCTGATAATTGCGTTCATCGGCACTATGGTAACTATGGTCACACTTATAGACGCTACACGGATGAGAACAGACCTTGTCAGAAGGTAGGAACACTCTGAGAACGCAAATCTTCAGATAATCTGTGACAGCCGGGATCTTTTCTTGGGCAATTGTATGCTGAGAAGTTTGCTGAAACCTGCAGCCGGTGCGCACACAATCGTATGATATACACACAGGCCAAAGTATACATGTGCCCATTCATATGGACACGTGTGCACTCGTGTATACATGTAACTCACACACAAGTTCAAAACCATCTGCTTCCCTTCAGTTCCTGAACCAACTGGCACAACACTAATCACAACAGTTCAGCAGAACAATGACCACTTTGCACTAAAATAGACTTCCTTTGTGCTCTTTCCTGTAAAGATTGTGTGTGATTTACGTTTAGTTTGTGTCTTTCTTGTGAATGCTGCTAATATTATGTTGTGTGCCTAGGATGACGCTGCAAGTGCGTTTTCTTTACACCTGTGCATACCATCTTTAACTTTGACACAATCCCTGTAACTTTCTGCGTGATATGAATTTTAAACCACTGCTTTGCATTGAAGTAAAAAGAGAACCGATCTAGTCTCAATAGCCACAAATAAGAAACATTTAAGTTAAGAAATATCTACCAGCTTTATAAATATTTTACATACAGTAGTTCATTAGCAATTGCTTATTTGTAAAACATAATAGAATACACAAATAACATTTAAACATAACATTGGGACCATGTGCATAAACACATTCTGTATCCATACTCCAAATCCTACAAAGTTCAGATTTAGAGATTTCTGTTGTAACAGCATCCCAGCTGTTATAATTCACTTTAACTGCAAGGAACGGGGAGTAACATCTTTATTCTGTTCCACCAAGTCATGTTAAAAAAAATAATTGAACAAGATCATCATTATTGTTAACTGCAATCTTGTTATTTATTTTGAGGGAGGTTCTTGATGCTGGGGATGGTAGATGGTTGGTGGCACAGACTGATGGCCCAAGATCCCCCTGGAAGTGATGGTGTGATGGCCTTCATCAACTGTGGGATTGAGCTCAGGACCCGTGAGGTAATGTTACACTATAGGTGACCCTGGTCAGACCCCACTTGGAGATCTGTGTTCAGTTCTGGTCACCTCACTACAGGAAGGATGTGGATACGATAGAAAGTACACAAAGGAGATTTACAAGGATTCTCTCTAGATTGGAGAGCGTGCCTTATGAGAATAGGTTGAGGGAACTTGGAGTGATGGAGGATGAGAGGTGACCTGATGGAGGTGGTAGCCGGAGGCTTTTTCTCAGGGTTGAAATGGCTAACATGAGGGGGCACAGTTTTAAGGTGCTTGGTAGCAGATCGGGGTAAGTTTTTCACACAGAGAGTGGCGGGTGCATGGACCACACTACCAATGAAGGTGGTAGAGACGGATACAATAGACACTCTTAGATAGGTACATGGAGCTTAGAAAAGTAGAGGGCTATGCGGTAGGGTGATTCTAAGCAGTTTCTAGAGGAGATTACGTGGTCAACTCAACATTGTGGGCTGAAGGGCCTGTAATGTGCTGTAGATTTCTGTGTTCTATGTTCTATTCATTTTTTTCCTTTGGATTGTGAATTACCACATACTTCTGGGAAATTGAGTTGCCTTGAAGCTTTGATTAGGCCTTATCTGGACACTGCATTCAGTTCAGGTCACGCTATTATAGGAAGGATGCAGAGGCTTTGTTACCAGGATGCTGCCTAGATTTATATTTTTTTGTGTGTGACTGTATTTTACTGATATCTTACAAGTGCTTGCTACCTTATGTGTGTTACACAATGCTTGCGCTGTGTGTGACTGTCGGTACTGTCTTTTGCACCTTGGCCCCAGAGTAACGCTGTTTCAACTGGTTGAATTCATGGGTATTCACGTTTGGCAAATTGAACTTGAACTTTGAGGGAATGTGGCATAGAGAGAGGCTGGGCAAACTTGGGTTGTTTTCACTGGAACAGCAGAGGCTGAGGGGGCAACCTGAGTGAAGTTTATAAGATTATAAGAGGCGTAGATAATGAAGACGGCCAGCGTCTTTTTCCCAGGGTGGAAATGACAAAGACTAAAGGCCACACATTTATGGTGAGAGGTGGAAAATTAAAAGGAGATGTGTGGAGGGCAAATTTTTTTACACAGAGTAATGGGTGCCTGGAATGCACTACAGGTGTCTCCCCCCCACCTTACAAAGGTAGAGCATTCCTATGAAAGCTCTCTTAAGCCAAAATGGCGTAAAGCGAAGAACAATTAATTTATATGGAAAAAGTTTTCATAAAAGCAAAAATCCTCTTTGTAATGCAAAAACAGGTTACTAATGTGGGTCTTTCGTTAAAGCGAAGTGGCATAAGCAGAACACTCGTAAAGCAGGGAACACCTGCACCAGGTGGAGCAGTAGAGACAGATACAGTAGAAGTATTCAAATTAAATATGCACATGAATATCCGGAGGATGGATGAATGTGGACCGAATCACTGATTTATTGGACATACGGCGGAGAAGCAGCGTGGCCCCAGTCACAGCGAGGACTGCGTGGAGTCCGTGCTGGAGTTGGTGCTGCCCCCCCCCCCCAGCGTTTGCTTGGCAGAAGACAAGCTGTATTGTGGTCGACGGCAGATTTCTGTACATGCTCCACGCGCCTTACGCTGCGTGTGACTGTGTTTTTCACCTCGGGCCCATAGGAAAACTGTTTCGTTTGGCTGTATGCTTGTATATTCATGTGTGGTTGAATGACAACTAAACAAACATGTGCAGGCAGAAGGGATTAGTTTAATTAGGTCTCCTTAGCTCGCACTGCCAGTGTGAGTCTGAAATGCCGGTGTGGATAATGTGACCCTAAAGGCTGATTTATACTTCTGCATCAAATAAACACCGTAGGTACGGCGTATGCCATAGACTGACGCGCACCTCTCCAAAAATGTAACTGCCCGTCGCAGCGATGCATACCGCAACAACTGTGATTGGTTTGCTTGGTAGCATCGCATTTCCTCCTGTCTATAGGCATACCGTGCGTACACTGATGCAAAATAAATGGTTGGAGACGGTGAGCCAAACCGTCAAATCTACCTGCCGACATCCGAAAATATTTGAAATGCACTTCCTCGTCCGTGTCTCTCAGCGACCGGACAAGCACAGAAAATTCACCCTCCTTCTGCCTCAATCAGTTCAATGGTCGTACACACCATCTCCTCCGACGTTTTCTCTCTTTTCTGCGTTGCAGTAATTTCAATAAAAGTAACCCTTGTTCAACATGTATTAGCTCCAACTCCAACATGATGCGCTCAGTCGCCATTAGAAACCCCACCGTCAATTAGCGTTTTGGCAGTGAGTTGCAGAGCGACGCAGACACACCAATGCAGAGGTATAAATGCTCACAGCAGCGCAGGCCACTTACGAAGGCTGCGGCGTCGGCTACTACGCAGATGCATAAATCAGCCTTAAGCTGTGTGACACATATACGCATATTCACACTGCCAACATGCAGCAGGAACATCAATCTTCATGTCACATGCAGTTGACTTCACTGGTGCAACACTGCAGCGGGAACTTCTCCCTCTGAACAGCAAGAGCTTTGGCCAGGAAACCCTCCCAGAGCAACTCAAAGGGGCAGAGCATTCTCATTCCTCGTGGAAGCTCACCGTGGATGCAGCTATGGACCAGGTCTCCAATAACCAGCAGTTCGCCGATAAGACACGTATTGGTCATTCTCCTTGGTCAAACGGCAGATAAAACACGTGTGCTGTGTGATTTCCCACGTGCTGTGAGCCCAGCTAGAATTACTTCCAGTTGGCATTAACATCAGGTTATTAAAATACTGAAAACATCATAAAGGTTCCTTCAATTTGTATTGATTATAGAAAGGTAAAGACAATCTCGGTTCCTTAAGGTTGTCATAGCCGAGGTGGGTAGTGGGGATAAGCTCCCACTACTTATTAAATGCTCCCCGTGGTGTGTGTCTCAAATAGCCCCTGACAACCAAGTCCAGCTCCGGGCCTTCAGGTGTGCCTGAAGCCTGGTGGAACCACTTCTGTTGACCAGGTTACTGCTGCCCTAAAACCAGTTACTTTGGGCAGATGAGGCTTGTCAGCTCATCTAGGAGAAGGAAAACTCTCATCTCAAACCCTTGCTCCCTTGTGGCTATACACAGACATGGGGAAGACTTCAGGATTACACCCAAAGAACAAATCCAGAGCAGAGGTCCCTAAGGCAGTCCCGCACTGAGTTCAACGCTGACTGGAAATTCCTGCGATGCCACTGGTGCCAAACTTCAAGGATCTCTACCTGTCCATTGGACTCATCAGCTGCGTGGGCAGAGGGAGCCTGCTGCATGGGCAACAGATTGCTCTGCTCGTGGCACTGCCCTGGTTTGTGCGCCAGCCCACAGATAGCTAGGATGCAATATCCATGGTCAGCCCTGACCAAAAGAGGGCCAGTCAAAGACAATTTCTCTATTCTGAGGTTAGTGTTCTGTTGTATAGAAAGTTGAAAGCATGTAAAATTATAATGGATTAGCATCTTGTGCTGGATTATCTGAAATCTGTTGTTTTAGAACTTCCCACATTAATTGTAAGACTTGCTTAGACAGCGAAGACAGCTCCATACTAAATTAATGCCTATTAACTTTCAAGGCCAATATTCCCTTAAATTTTATGTGCATAATAATGAGCAACAAATGGCAATCTAATATAATCCTGGGAAATGTTTCCTTTTTTTGTGAGCTTCTTTTAAAAAGCTGCTTTGAAATGGGGATAAATTATTCAATTTTGATGTCCAGAGGTTCTGTCGGTTGAAGATTCAAGAGTTGTGCATAAAACACAGAAATAAAAGTACAATAAACTGAAATGTAAATGTCCTGTTGCCTTTTATTGTATGAGATCAAGAAGTATTGCTAAAATTATATCACACCTGGAGGATTTCAGTATCTTTGGTCTCCATACAAAGGAGTGATATTCTTGCCTTGAAAAGGACATAACAGTGCATTGAGAGGCTGTTTCTTGTGTTGAGAAGTTGTCCTGTGGGTAGAGACTGAGTGGGATTTCCAATATTCAATGTAAAGTGTAACTTCTACATTGCTGCTGAACAAGTTGGAATAGAAATGTACAACTGAAGGTATTACCTTCCGCGTACACTTAATTCAAATGAAAATACATTGAAAATAATTGCAAAGCTGACAATAAAAATAAAGAGGCATAAATTATAGTGTAGAGCTCCCTGACTGTGATTAATTGCCCGTGCTTGGCCTCATCTCATATCAAAGTTTAGATGACCTTTTGCAAATTTATTTAATTTATTTCCTGACTGAAACACAAAGTACACTGCAGATGCTGTGGTCAAATCAACACGTACAAGCAAGCTAGAGGAGCTCAGCAGGTTGGGTAGCATCCGTGGAAATGAGCAGACAACGTTTCGAGCCGAGACCCTTTGTCAGGACTGCTCGTTTCCACGGATGCTACCCAACCTGCTGAGTTCCTCTATCTTTTAAGAGACTCTTAGATAGGTATACAAAGCTTATAAAAATAGAGGGTTATGCAGCAAAGAAAATCTAAACAGCTTCTAGAGTACGTTACATGGTCAGCACATTACGGGCCAAAGAGCCTCTAATGTGCTGTAGCTTTTCTATGCTCTATGTTCTATCCTTTCTAAAATGGTGTCAAAAAATAACAAACTACTGGAAATACTCAACAGGTCATGCAGTATCTCTGGAGGTGAGAGGATAGTCAACATTTAAACATATAAGATTATTAAGGGATTGGACACACTGGAGGCAGGAAGCATGTTCCTGCTGATGGGTGAGTCCAGAACTAGAGGCCACAGTTTAAGAATAAGGGGTAGGCCATTTAGAACAGAGATGCGGAAAAACTTTTTCACCCAGAGAGTGGTGGATCTGTGGAATGCTCTGCCCCAGAAGGCAGTGGAGGCCAAGTCTCTGGATGCATTCAAGAGAGAGTTAGATAGAGCTCTTACAGATAGCAGGGTCAAGGGATATGGGGAGAGGGCAGGAACGGGGTACTGATTGTTTATGATCAGCCACGATCACAGTGAATGGCGGTGCTGGCTAGAAGTGCTGAATGGCCTACTCCTGCACCTACTGTCTATTGTCTATTTCAGGCCAAGACCCTGCACTAGAGCTCTGTGTGCTGAGGGCATATAACCAGTATAAAATGGTCATAAGGAGGACTGAGATACAGGCTGATAGGTGATAGGTGGAACCAGGTAAAGGACAAATGTTGGGCAGATGGAGTCAGATGGGGAAAGTGATGAGTCTTGGTAACCAGGAAGGCAGGGAGAACCTCGGAGCACTGGTGAGAGTGGAAATGAACACAGGGGTTGTGGGTTACCTGAACTGGAAAAATTCACTGTTCATACCATTTGGGTGTAGGGATATAAAATACTGTTCTTCTAGTTTCTAATTCTTACCAGCCTCCTCTTTAAATGACAAAGACACTAAACACATCTTATCATGTTCATCACTGTCTTAGTCGACTGTCAAACCTAGTAAAAACTATGAATGTCTTCATCAATTATAAACGTTGAAAAACATTTTAAATTATTAAAGATCTATCAAATAATAGGACACAGGAGAGTAATAAAATCGATCCTGATCTCTGGTGCTGTCTGAGTTGAATCTTCTCAGTTTCCTCTGGGTTCTCCAGTTTCCTGCCAAATCACAAAGGTGTGTGCATGGACAAGTTAATTGATCGTTGTATTTTGCATCCACTGTGTAAATGTGTAGAATTTGGGGGAAGTGGATGGGATCTGCTGCATCCAGCAGTCCAGTAATTGAGTGGCAATCTGTATAGACAGAAGTGGTGTGTTAATTGTGGGGAATGGAATACAGGGAAAATGCCCCAAAGATTGGGATGTACGGTGACCTGGCATAGATGCAGAGTTACACAGAGTGTGGCTGAAATTTGGAATGCACTACCGGAGGAGGTGGTGGAACCAAATACTATCATACATTACAGAGGCATTTTTGACAGGCTCTTGAACAGGCAAGGCCAGAAAGGATGTAGGCAAAGGGGATTCATGCAGACGGGTAGAAAGGTCAGCGTGGGTGTACTGTTCTGAGGCTGTCGTTTCTCTGCTGTTCATCTCTATGGCTCTATGAACTGATGAACAGAACCGACCTCCATGAAAATCCACAAACTGCAGATAATAGAAATCTCAAGTTAAAACAGATAACAGGTCAGGCAGCATCCTTGGAAAGAGGAATAATTGAGGCTTCAGGTTCCATATCCCAACCATTAACTTTCTCTTTCCATAGAGCCTACCTGACCTATGTGTTTTCAAACTTCTCTGTTTTTAATAGAACATCGAACATTACAGCACAGTACAGGCCCGTCAGCCCAAAATGTTTTAACCTGCTCTAAAATCAATCTAACCCTTCCCTCCTACATAGCCCTCTAGTTTTTTCTTTCATCCAGGTGCTTGTCTAAGACTTTCTTAAATGCTCATAGTGCATCTGCCTCTGCCATTACTCCGGCAGGGCATTCTATACACTCACCACTCTGCCTAAAGATTATCTACCCCCTATACCTTCCTCCAATCACCTTATAATTATTCCCCCGGTATTAGTTATTTCCACCCTGGGAAGAAGTCTGACTATCTACTCTATTTATGCCTCTTACCATCTTGTATACCTCTATCAAATAACCTCTTGTCTTCCTTTGCTCCAAATTCTGGACTTTTTTCTATATTACAAGGAAGTAATAGAAATATTTTTTTTAAATAAAATTCAGAAAGACCTAAAACATCTAAAAATGATTAAGAACATCATCTCAGAATCATTAAGAACATCTTACCTTTCTCCTTTGCAGCCATTCCTCTCCAATCAAATAAGTGTCAAATCTGTTTAAGCACCTACTTTGGCCTTGTGCATTGCAAGTGGATTCTAAGTACGGCAAAACTAGAGTAACTGAACACCTTGCCACTAATCTTCACAAGGAGTCCATCGTCAAAATACTGTATCAGCCTAAGGGAGAGTAACCGCCAAACTTTGAATATCCGCTCACTCATAGGAATCACAACCTTAGTGCTTTTGTTTGGAAAAATGATGCAATTGGTCATGGAATTGCTGATATTTGCCTACGAAATCCAGGCTCAAAGAGCAATTATTGATAAAAAATGTTGAAGTCCACCTGAAAGGACCATATTGCTTGAAAAAGACCAGCCTTATGGGAAGGATTGCAAGATGCCCGTGATACACAGATTTGAACGGCCTTAAATTCCTACTTGTCTCAATTCTGGAGAAAGATACACTAGTTCAAGCTTATTCAGCTTAACTTCAAGCCAGCCTTCCTAAATAAATATTAGAAAGGTATTCTCTTTGTAGGAGAATGCGCACATTTCCCATACCCTCTTTGTCCAGTTAAAGTTATTTATAAAGTTTGCGACTATCCAGTAGAACAAAGAGAACAGAAGATGGGCATATTTAGGAACTTTCACTGCATGTTAGTCAAAATAGTTTTATTTTTTCCAGCATTATGCATTTTCTAATTCTGCAATTAGTTTTGGAAATACCGTTAGCAATTGAATGAAAGAAGATGCAGGGATTTTATACTTTATGATGAATTCTGCCCACAAGAACGTAAGCAGAAGTTCAGAAGTCAAGCATTACCCAAAATTACATATTGAAACAAATATGTTTAAGCAATCTTGAACTATATTTTGAAATGTTCCCCTGTGTTCTATCATATTCCACAAAATAATTTTGCTTCCTGTTCATCTACTTCTTTTGTACACTGGAACATAAAATGAAGGATGGGGTTAGTGGCTGAGTATAATTAAGATTTTTTTCTTTAAGTGTATAAGTGAAAGATAAGACCCTCACCTTTTCAGCTGCATTGGCGACATTAAGTTTCCATTCAACTGTTTGTTAGCAACAATTAATCTTTACTTCCCTCTGTACAGCTCTCCACTCATTTACTGGACTGCTGGATGCAGCAGGAGTAGAGAACAGAAATGTTTCCTCAGGGATGTCTTGTACTTCCTTGCACCACGCTGAAAAATATTTCCGATTATGGCAGTGATGTATAGACTCAAGAAATGAAAAAAAAAATTCAGAACTGTTTAAACATATGCCCATAAATCTCTAGCAGCAACAACAGTTCAAATGTAGGCATGAATTAAAAGGAAAGGACAATACTCTTTGGTCACACACTAAATAATATCAAATTTCTTTTTATGAATCGTGATTAGATAATTCAAAATCAGGATGCTGGTCAAAGACCTGAACCTGATGAGTTACGATATTCGAGCCATCATCCGCCACATAAATTTGCAATAAAAATCTGGTACAGACGCAAGTGGGACTAAAAAGAGTCATAAAGGTGTAGAACGCAGAAACAAGCCCTTTGGTCCATTTAGTCCATGCTGGCCTTTTTGCCCATCTTCACTAACACCAGTTGCCCATATTAAGATTATGTCCTCTATTCTTTGTCTATTTATGTCGCTGTCTAAATACCTCCTTAATATAGTAATTGCATTTGATCTCTCTATCACTTCTGGCAGGAACTTCCACTCTCTATGTAAAAAATCTTACCTTCAGATTCCCTTTAAAACTCCTTGCTCTCTCCTTAAGATGACATCCTCCTATTTGTTGATACCCTTACCACAGGAAACAAATTCTATCTACTTAAAGTAGAACACCCACTATATCCTTACATATTTATATCAGGTCACCCCTCAGCTGTTCCAAAGAAAACAGACCCAGTCTATTCTATATGTCCCTGCAACATTCTGGTGAATCCGGCCAACATCCTGGTGAATCTCCTCTTCACCCCTTCAAACACAACCATATTTTCCTCCAAGTGCGATCCAACCAGTCTTTTGTAAAGTTGCAACGTAGCATCCCAACTTTTATATTCACTACCACAACTTATGATGGAACATATGCCATATGCTGACTGAGGCCTCCATCGGTCAGAGTTGATCATGGATATTGCATCCTAGCTGTCCAGATACACAAGCCTGGGCAGTATGACATAGTGAACAAGCTGTTGCCCATGTAGCAGGCTCCCCCTCCCCATGAACCCAAAGGAATGGCAGAGACTGACGTAGTTTAGCACCAGCAGCATCGCAGGAGTTGCCAGTCAGTGTTGAACTCAATGTAAGGACTGCCTTAGGGTCTCCAGCTCTGTATTCTCCCTCGAGGTTTACAGTAGATGTGCTCAATGGTTGGGAGCCCACCTATGTGAAATGTTGTTGTAAGACAATTTTCTGGAGCCCACAGAGAGTTGCCAGTGATCACCAGCACCATCTTGCTGACTTTAACACCTCCTTTAATATTGTTACTCATCTGCTCCAAACTATCAACATACCACTCTGTGAACTCACGACCTTTTTCATCTTTCTGCCTGGTGAATGCAGAGGAGAGGTGTTCATTCAGATCCTCACACAGATTATCCCTTTGTTTCCACTCTTCTCCTGACTACTTTCTCCTGATATACCTGGAGAACGTTTAGGATTCTGTTTAATTTTACTTGCCAACAGTATTCCATGGCCACATTCTGTCCTCCCATTTTCTATCTAAGTTCTCTCCCACACACTCTACATTCCCCAAGAAACTCTCTTGATTCCAGTTGCCTATACCTGTCATATGCATAAATTTTGCTGATCAAAACATGTCCTTTGTTATCTAAGTTTTGCTAATAATACTATCTTTACTCTTCATTCTTATTGGAACATACTGGCCTCAAACTTTTACTAACTCTATTTTAAAAGATTTCTACTTGGTAGGTGTTATTTTACACACAAGCATCTGCTCCCCATCTACTTTTGACAGGTCTGTCTACTGCTAATGAAATCAGCTTTTCCTCATTCAGGACCTTACCTTGAGGACCAAACTTATCCCTTTCTATAACTGCCTCGAGACTTATAAAGTTATGGTTGCAAAGTGTTCCCTCAACCAGACTTCCACCATCTGCCCAAATTCATTTCCTGTGATCCTAAAATTTCCCCAGTATTGACTGGGTCAGCCAGGGAGTTAAGTGCCTGGGAAGGATGGAATGTGTGAAATGTTCCAGGATACTTGCCTGAGTCAATATGTAAAGAGCCCTACTCAGAAGGATGCAATACTGGAGTCCTCTTAGGGAATGAGGAGGGCAAGTAGCTGAGATGACCATAACTTAAGTAGCTTTATGATAGTGATGGAAAAGGAAGACAGGTCCTCAGTTTAGAGATGTAAATTGCACAAGGGCTAATTTTGATGGAATTAGATAGGATCTGGCAGAGGATCACGTACAAAATGATGAAGAATCCTGCTTTTTGTGGTGGATGGAGCTTAGTGAAGCAGTCTCCCAGTCTATGTCAGGCCTCGTTGATATGCAGGAGGCCACACTGGGAGTACCGATTACAGTAGATGACCCCAACAGTAGATGGCTGGTGGAAGATGTTGAGGATCTGTACCAAGAAAAAGAAGTAAGCATGCATTGAGGCTAGGAGATCAGAGCTACATGAATCACTTGATGGCTACAAAAGATATAGAAACCCAAACAGTGGTAAGAACATGGTCTATGAATTGCAACAGGAGATAAAGGATGAATGCTAAAAGGGCGATGATACAATAGTCATAGAGAATTTCAATATGCAGGTAGATTGGGAAAATCAAGCTGATGCTGGATTTCAAGAGGCAGTATTTCTAGAAAGCCTGTGAGATGGCTTTTTAGAGCAGCTCGTGGTGGTTGAGCCTGCAGAACATCAGCTATTATAGATTGGGTGTTGTGCTATAAACCAGAATTGATTAGAGAGCTTAAGGTAAAAGAACCCTGAGTGGCCAGTGATCATAATCTGATTGAATTCATCCTGATATTTGAGGAGAAGCTGAAGTTAGATGTATCAGCATTACTGTGGAGTAAGGGGAATTACGGAGGCATGAGAGAGGAGTTGGCCAGAATTGATTGGAAAAGAACACAGGCAGGGATGACGGCAGAGCAGCAATGGCTGGAATTTCTGGAAGCAAACCAGAAGGCACAGGAAAGATATCACCCAAAGAGGAAAAAGTATTCTAAAGACAAAATGACACAACCGTGACTAACAAGAGAAGTCAATGCAAATATAAAAGCCAAAGAGAGGGCATATAATAGAACAAAAATTAGTGGTAAGTTGACAGATTGGAAGCTTTTAAAAACCAACAGAATGCAACTACAAAAAATTATTAATAAGGTAAAAATAGAAAATGAAAGTACGCTAGCCAATAATAATTAAAGAAAATACCAAATATTTCTTCAGATACATGAAGTGTAAAAGAGAGGTGAGAGTGGATATTGGACCATTGGTAAACAATGCTGGAGAGGTAGTAATAGGGGACAATTAAATGACAGATGATCTGAATAAGTATTTTGCATCAGTCTTCCCTGTGGAAGACACTAGCAGAATGGTGGAAATTCCAGGTGACTGGAGTCAAGAAGTGAGTGAAGTTACCATAACTAGGGAGAAGGTTCTTGGGAAACTGAAAGGTCTGAAGGTAGATAAATCACCTGGACCCAATGGTGTACACCCCAGAGTTTTGAAAGTGGTGGCTGAAGAGATTGTGGAGGCATTAGTAATGATCTTTCAAGAATCACTAGATTCTGGAAAGGTTCTAGAAGACTGGAAAATTGCAAATGTCACTCCACTCGTCAAGAAAGGAGAGAGGCAGAAGACAGGAAATTATAGGCCAGTTAGTCTGACCTCAATGGCTGGGAAGATGTTGGAGACTATTATTGAGGATAAGGTCTCAGGGTACTTGGAGGCACATGATAAAATAAGCTGTAGTCAGCATGGTTTCCTCAAGGGAATATCTTGCCTGACAAATCTGTTTCTTTGAAGAAATAACAAGCAGGATAGACAAAAGATAATCAGTTGATGTTGTGTACTTGGATTTTTAGAAGGCCTTTGACAAGGTGCCACACATGAGGCTGCTTAACAAGCTACAAGCCCATGGTATTACAGGAAAGATTCGAGCTTGGATAAAGCAGTGGCTGAATGGCAGGAGGTAAAAAGTGAGAATAAAGGGAGCTTTTTCTGGATGGCTGCCAGAGGCTAGTATTGTTCCAATAGGATCTGTGTTGGGATTGATTCTTTTTATGCTATATGTCAATGATTTGGATGATGGAATTGATGGCTTTATTGCAAAGTTTGCAGACAATATGAAGACAGGTGGAGGGGCAGGTAGTTTTGAGGAGGTAGTGGGGCTACAGAAGGACTTAGAGTAGGAGAATGGGCAAAGAAGAGGCAGATAGAATTCAGTCGGCAACTGTATGGTCATGTCCTTTGTTAGAAGAAATGAGAGTTGACTGTTTTCTAAATGTAGAGAAAGTACAAAAACACTGAATGCAAAGTAACTTGGGAGTTCTTGGGCAGGGTTATCTAAAGGTTAATTTGCAGGTTGAGTCTGTGGTGAGGAAGGCAGATGCGATGTGAGGACTAGAATATAGAACATAGAACAGAATAGTACAGCACATTACAGGCCCTTCGGCCCACAATATTGTGCCAACCCTCAAACCCTGCCTCCCATATAACCCCCCCACCTTAAATTCCTCCATCTACCCGTTTAGTAGTCTCTTAAACTTCACTAGTGTATCTGCCTCCACCACTGCCTCAGGCAGTGCATTCCACTCACCAACCACTCTCTGAGTAAAAGACCTTCCTCTGATATCCCCTTTGAACTTCCCTCCCCTTACCTTAAAGACATGTTCTCTTGTACTGAGCAGTGGTGCCCTGGGGAAGAGGCGCTGGCTATCCACTCTATCCATTCCTCTTAATATCTTGTACACCTCTAACATGTCTTCTCTCATCCTCCTTCTCTCCAAAGAGTAAAGCCCTAGCTCCTTTAATCTCTGATCATAATCCATACTCTCTAAACCAGGCAGCATCCTGGTAAATCTCCTCTGTACCCTTTCCAATGCTTCCACATCCTTCCTATAGTGAGGCGACCAGGACTGGACGCAGTACTCCAAGTGTGGCCTAACCAGAGTTTTATAGAGCTGCATCATTACATCGCGACTCTTAAACTCTATCCCTCGACTTATGAAAGCTAACACCCCATAAACTTTCTTAACTACCCTGTCTACCTGTGAGGCAACTTTCAGGGATCTGTGGACATGTACCCCCACATCCCTCTGCTCCTCCACACTATCAAGCATCCTGCCATTTATTTTGTACTCTGCTTTGGAGTTTGTCCTTCCAAAGTGTACCACCTCACACTTCTCCGGGTTGAACTCCATCTGCCACTTCTCAGTCCACTTCTGCATCCTATCAATGTCT
The DNA here is from genome assembly GCF_030144855.1 of Hypanus sabinus. NCBI lineage: Eukaryota > Metazoa > Chordata > Chondrichthyes > Myliobatiformes > Dasyatidae > Hypanus > Hypanus sabinus. Next base: position 59,400,848 of record NC_082723.1, on the reverse strand, counting down.
CTCTGCAATCTTCGACAATCCTCTACACTATCTACAACACTACCAAACTTTGTGTCATCTGCAAACTTGCCAACCCACCCTTCTACCCCCACATCCAGGTCGTTAACAAAAATCACGAAAAGTAGAGGTCCCAGAACAGATCCTTGTGGGACAGCACTAGTCACAACCCTCCAATCTGAATGTACTCCCTCCACCACGACCCTCCGCCTTCTGCAGGCAAGCCAATTCTGAATCCACCTGGCCAAACTTCCCTGGATCCCATGCCTTCTGACTTTCTGAATAAGCCTACTGTGTGGAACCTTGTCAAATGCCTTACTAAAATCCATGTAGATCACATCCACTGCACCACTCTTTGAGCCAAAAAATATGAAAGCAAGGATGTAATGTTGAGACTTTATAAGGCACTGGTGTGGCCTCACTTGATTTATTGTGAGCAGCTTTGGGCACCTTTCCTTAGAAAGGATGTGCTGAAACTGGAGAGGGTTCAAAGGAGGTTCATGAAAATGATCCCAAGATTGAATGGTTGTCATATGAAGAGTATTTAATGGCTCTGGGCCTGTATTTACTCAAATTCAGAAGAATGAGGGGTGACCTAATTGAAACTTACTGAATGGGGAAAGGCCTTGATAAAGTGGATGTGGAGAGCATGTATCTTGAGGTGGGAGAGTCCAAGACTAGAGGACACAGCCTCAGAATAGCGGGGTGTCCTTTTGGAACAGAGATGCAGTGGTATTTCTTTAGCCAGAGAGTGGTGCATCTGTGGGATTCTTTGCCACAGATAGCAGTGGAGGTCAAGTCTTTATGTATATTTAAGGCAGAGGTTAATATACACTTCATTGGTCAGGGCATAAAGTGATATAAGGGAAGGCGGGAGATGGAGGCTGAGAGGAAAAGTGGATCAGCCATGACAAAATGGTGGAGCAGGCTCGATGGGCCAAATGGCATAATTCTGCTTCTATATCCAATAGACTTATGGTCTAATGGTCTCTGGCTGTGGAAGGAGTGACATCTCTCTCCCTTGCTTCTGTGAGAGAGAGAGAACCTGTGGGTTGTTGAAATGATGGAGTGAACAGTTAGTTTTTGATGGACTATAGATCATGGTCTCCTTCTTGGGGCTTTGCTGTTGCTTTCATGGTGGGTGGTGAGAATGCTAATGCTTTATTCTTGAATAAATTGGAGGAGGGGAGGGGAGCAGAGGGCTTTGGGACTATCATTCATTCTTTGGGGTTTTTCTTCTGCTTTTAAGGATGTCTGTAGAGAGTAAGAGTTTTAGGTTGTATACTGAGAAGCTTCTCTGAAATTGAATGGAACCATTGAACCACTGAACCATCAAACTTCTGGAGATCCGCAGGGCCATCTATATCTCAAGCAACAGGAGATGGGTGGGATTTTTAACAAGCACTTGTCCTTGGTGTTTACTGAGGAGGAATTTATAGTTGCTCAGGAGATGAGGAACTAAGTGGAGATGTTGTGGAGAATACTCATATTACCACAGAGGTGGTATTTGCATCTTTATAGCACAGCAAGGTGGATAAATCCCAGGGCCTGACCAAGTGCTTCCTTAGACTTGTGAGAGGCTATAGAAGAAATTGTGGTGGACTTTGCAAGTGATACTTGTTTCATTGTTAGCCACTGGTGATGTTCTGAAAGGGTGGAAGGTGGTTAGCATTATTCTGTTGTTTACAATGAATAGGAAGGACAAGCCAGAGAACTAGTCATCTTGACATCAGTAGTTGGGAAGTTACAAGAGGGCATTCTGAGAGATAGGATCTACCAGCCTATGGATAGGGGGAGTCAGATTAGGAGCAATCAGCTTGGGTTTGAAGAGGGAACCAAACATAGTAAGGCAGTGGATGTTGTCTATTTGGACTTGAACAAGGCTTTGATAAGGTCCTGCATGGTAGGGTGGTCTGGAAGGTTAGGACCCAGGGAACCAAGGGAGAGTTATCTAAGTGGATTCAAAATTGGCTCAGAGTTTAGGAAGTAGTGGGTGTTCTTTCTCAGAATGGGACTGTGCTGCAGAAGTTGTTGTAAAGACTCTTGTTATTTGTTATTTATATAAAGGACTTGGATGTGATCACACAGGCTTGTTCAGTAAGTTTGCAGATGGAGGTGCTATTGAAGTTGTCGGATATTTCAAGGGGAGACTGATCAGTTAGGGAAGTGTGCCAAGGAGTGGCAAATGGATTTCAACACCGGTGAGAGGAGATGCATTTTGGAAAGTCACACTGAGGTAGGACTTACATTACGAATGGCAGGGCACTAGAGAGTGCAATGGAACAGAGGGACATCGAAGTACAAATGCATAGTTCTTTGAAAGCAGCATCACAGGCAGACAGGGCTTTGAAGAAAGCATTTAGTACACTGGCCTTCATCAGTCAGGGCACTGAGTATGCATATTATGACATTACGTATGTTATTGGTGAGGCCACACTTCAAGGTTCAAAGTACATTTATTATCAAAGTATATATACTATATTCAACCTTGAGAATTGTCTCCCTACAGGCAGCCACAAAATAAAGAAGCCCAAGGAACCCGTTAAAAAAGACCGTCAAATACCCAAAGTGCAAAAATGACAACAAATTGTGCAAGCATTAAAATGTAAGCAAATAACATTTTGAACTAAAGCTCACAAAAGTGAGTTCACCGCTACGAAGCCAGTTGTGATTACAGCCAGGGCAGGAGCCCGCTAGTTGCAGCCACAGTCTCAGTTCAGCACAGCGATTAGTAAACGTTGCCAAGCAACAAGATGGACACCAGCACATTCCTCACCTCCGACCCCAAAGTCTGACCTTTTCAACCTAGCCCGGATGCTTAAATCAGCCAAACCTTGGCTCACTCTTCACTCTCAGACCTGGGCCATGCCATTTCAATGCACTCTCGATCCTGAGATTCAACCCATACCCTCCCTTTAAGATGCTGCTGGTAAAATACAGCAACCACTGACTGGCAGCAAACAGAACTAATAACATTTGGAGTATTGTGTACGATCACTGCGACAGGAAATAATGTATGGTTAAATTCAAACGAACTCAGAAAAGATTTATAGGGGTTTTGCCAGGACTAGAGAACCTGAGTTATGGGGAGAGATCGGCCAGGGCAGGTCTTGGTTCCTTGAGATGCAAGAGAATGATTGGCAACTTTATCCAAACGTTTAAAATTATGAAAGGCATAGATAAGTTGGGTGGTAAGAGCCCTTTTCCCTGGGTAGGGAGATCCAAACTAGGGTGCATGAGTTTAGGGGAAAGATTTAAAAGGTACCTGAGGGGGAACTTTTCCACACAGAAGATGGTGCGCATATGGTACAAGCTGCCAGAGGAAGAGGCTGAAGTAGATGCAACAGTATCATGCTGGAAACACTTTGAAAGGCAGATGGAGGAGTGGGACCTGTATGGATATGGGCAGGGCACGGGAAGTTCAGCCCATTGGGCAGGCATGATGTTGGGCATGGACGAGTGGGCTGAAGGGCCTGTATCTGCACTGTATTACTCTTTGAGTCTATGACATATTGTCCCATATCTCATATAATTGTCCACATACTGTATGGTCTCAAAAAACTTCCTTTGACAAATTAAACCAATTCTATTCTATTTTACTAAAGTACTCCCAATCAGTATAAGGAAATCTAGAATCTTCCCCCATTTCAACAACCCTATTGCTCTTTCTGTGATTCACTTACATATATTTTCGTCTGTAGTTCCTATTGACCTTTGGAGGTTTATGGTATCAGCCCAGCAATGTGAACACCACCTATGCTCTATCTACAGAGTATCATTGGATGATCCGTCCAAGATACCTGCTACAAGTCCTGCCGTGCCGTTCACCCTTTCCCAACAAATCCCAGCACCCATCCTCTTTTGTATCCCCCTCTGTCCTGCCCAAAACCCCTACACTCCAGAACCCTCAACCAATTTCTAAACTTCTAAACTTCTACTCCATAAGAGTCACTCAACTAAGATTACCTTCAACAATAGAAATTGAACATCATTTATTATGCACCTATGTTGATGAAACAGAATTGAGTCTATTATCACTGGCATATGTCATAGAACATAAAGTATAGCACAGGAACAGGCCAATCAGCCTGCAATGTTATACCGAACCAATTAAATTAATAATCAAATGGCTAACTAAACTAATCCCCTCTGCCTACATAATTTCCATGTCCTTTCATTTTCCTCACATTCATGTGCCTATCTAAAAGTCTCTCAAAAATCTGTAATGTTTCTGCCTCTATCACCATCCCAGGCAGTGCATTCCTGGCATTCATCACTCTCTGTGTAAAAAAACTCACCCCTCACATCTCCTTTGAAATTACCCTCTCTGACTTTAAATACATGTCCTCTGTATTAGACATTTCAACTCTTGGAAAAAGATCTTGTCAGCCTGGTCTATCTATACCTCTCGTAATCTTATAAATCTCTTTCATATCTCCCTCTGTCTCCAGCACTCCCGAGAAAACAACCCAAGTTTATCCAACCTCTTGTTATAGCACAAGCCCTCTAATCTAGGCAATGTCCTGGTAAACCTCTTCTACACTCTCTCCAAATCTTCAATATCCTTCCGATAATGGGGCGACCAGAATTGTACGCAATACTCCAGATGAGGCCTAACTAGAGTTTAAGAAAGCTCCAATGTAAGTTCTTAACTTTTGAACTCAGTACCTTGACTAATGACGACAAGCATGCCAAATGCCTTCTTAACCACCCTATCAACCTATGTAGCTACTTCCTGAGAACGATGAACTTGGATTCCAAGATCTCCCTGCTCATCAGCACTGTTAAGGATCTTGCCTTTAAAAGTGAGTTGCCTCTTTGAATTTGACCTACCAAGGTACAACACCTCACATTTGTCCATGTTGAACTCCATCTGCCATTTCTCCACCCATATATGCAACTGATCTACCTTTTGTTGAATTCTTTGCCAGTCTTCTACGCATGCAATTAAATTTGCTGTTGGTGACAGTGGTACAGAGCAAGACAGGAAGAGTGCTAAATGTTATTAGAGGTTACTAGAGGTTCTGCACTGTATCTCTAAATAAAATAAATAAAATATATTTATAATAAACAAATAGTGCTAAAGAGGAATAGGGAGGCAGTTCAGGAATCTGAATGCAGAGGGAAAGAAGCTATTCCTAAAACAATGAAATTGGTTCTTCACCCTTCAATTGACCTGTAGTTGAACAGGAGCAGGAGAAAGAAGGCAGAGCTCGACAGGTTCTTGATTGGAGATGGCCTCAAAAGTTATGGGGAGAAGAGTGGGGAATTGGGTTGAGGGGGGAGGAAGGATCAGTCATGATTAAATGACGGAGCAGATTCAAAGGACCAAATGGCCTAATTCTGCTCCTCTACCTTATGGTCTCACAGTCTAAAATATGACTAGTCCAATTACAACCTGGTTACCTGAAACATCCCAGAAACTAGCATCCTGGAAGCTTCAGGGTATACAAGCAGCCTAGGTGTTCAACAGAAACAGGCAAACACATTATCAACTGCTTAAGATCAAGGTCATATGGTATGTATAGGATTGATACAACATTCCATGTGTGCCCTCCACTCATTATTGCCTGCAATTGCAAACATAGAAAGGATTTAGGATGGTGGTGAATATCGGTAGCTCAGGTTGAGGCAAGCTAATTGCAAAGCTCAGCGGACACCATAACGTCAATAGAAAGGGTTCTAAAAAGGCACTGCTGAATGCCATTCAAGAACAAGTCATTTTGGAGGTTTTAAATTAATTCTTGTCACTCAATGAGTGTTTCTTCTGGGCCTACACCAATCCTCCCACCCACACTTGGGCTCTCCACGCCCTCTGCTCAGGATTTCCTTCCATCAACCTCACGCCTCACTGAAGATGTCAGCACTTCAAGGATGTCATTTCTAAACTATGCTCGTGCGTTTAAAACCTTCCATTGGCAGGGAGCTCTGTGAAGCTGTAAAGCTTCTTTCTTACTTCTCCCGTGACACAAGAAAGACATACAGATTTTACTACACCTACATATTATTTTAAGTCCAGTAGGAAAAAGTAAATCAACATTCTTTTGCTAAAACTTACTATTGATTTTATAATACACAAAAGGTTCCTTAAATGCAAGTTTAACAATCTCAGAGCAAGTAGAATGTTTTTTTTGTTCAAAATTAAAAATAAGAATATCATGGAGGGTCATAGAGGGTAGAAATACAGGATGATGCAAGTCCTTCAGCTCAATGAGTCTAGGCTGACCATACTGTCTAGCCAATTTCCCATGCTCGGCTCATAATTCTCGAATGCCCATCTGTCCAAGTGCTCCTCCTGGCATAGCCACTGGTGCTCCAATCTCCAACACCATCTTCAGTCCTCTCCTGCAAAGATATGAATGTGGGGACAATCACTTGGGTTTTCCCTGAGCGCTCCAGCTACCCCCCCCCCCAAATCCCAAAGATGCACGAGTTGGTAAAGTGATTGGCTGCTGTTAAATTGCCCCCCCAGTGGATGATCGAATTTGCAAGGAAGAATAAAATGGAATTAGTACAGGCTCAGTGTCAATGGGTGGTTGATAATTGTCACAGATTTTATGGCCCAACTTGGTTTACAATGAGAAGGTTTTGTTTGTATGCCATCCCTATGCATCATTCCAAACATAAATACATCGAGCCAGTACCAAAGGAAAACAATAACAGCATTCAGAAGTGCAGTGCAGGCGGACAGTAACGTGCAAACACTGTGAGAGATCAGGAGTTCTCTGATCATACCATGACGCCTTAAGCCTTAGGAGCAGAATTAGGCCATTCAGCCCATTGAATCTTCGCTGTCATTCCATCATATCTGATCTATTATCCCTCTCAACCCCATTTTCCTGCCTTCTCCCTGTATCCTTTGACATCCTGACTAACTAAGAACCTATCAACCTCCACTTTAAATATTCTCAGTGACTTGGACTCCACCGTGGTCCAAAGTAATGAATTCCACAGGTTCACCACATTTTCTAATCCTAAGAAATTCCTCCTAATCTCCATTCTACAGTAAATGGCCGTCCCTCTAATCTGAGGCTGTGCCCTCTGGTCCTTGACTCACACACTATTGGAAATATCCTCTCCACATCTACTCTAGGCTTTTCAATATTTGATAGGTTTCAATGAGATTTCCACTCATTCTTCTAAACTCCAGCGAGTAGAGGCCCTGAGCCATCAAACACTCCTCATATGTCAACTTTTTCATTCCTGGAATCATTCTCATCAATCTCCTCTGGGCCGTCTCCAATGCCAGCAGATCCTTTCTTAGATAAGGAGCCCAAAACTGCTCACAATACTCCAGGTGCAATCTGACCAATGCCTCGTAAAGCCTCAGCATTGCATTCTTGCTCTTACAGTATATTCTAGTCCTCTCAAAATGAATGCTAACATTGTATTTGCCTTCTTTACCACCAACTCAGCCTGCAAGTTAACCTGTAGGGAATCCAGATCAAGGACTCTTATCAACTCCCTTTTCATCGCTGATTTTTTAGTAATTTTTCCCCTTTTAGAAAATACTCTATGCATTCCTTCTACCGAAATATATGGCCATACACTTCCTGACACCATACTCCAGCTGCCACTTCTTTGCCCATTCTTCCAACTCCCCGCTTCCTCATCAAGACCTGCCCCTCCACCTATCTACGTATCATCTCCAAAGCTATCAACTCCATCATCCAAATCATTGACATATAATGAGAAGCGGTCCCAATACTGAATACTGCAGAACACCACTTGTCACCAGCAGCCAACTTCCTGAAGACATGTTGAATCTTCGCAGACACCCAAGGAAGTAGAGGCACTGTCGTACTTTCTTTGCAATTATATTTCTATGATGGGTCCAGGACAGGTCCTCTAAGATAGTGACACCCAAGAATTTAAAGTTACTGAGCCTCTCCACCTCTGATCGTTTGATGATTACTAGATCATGGACCTCTGGTTTCCCTCTCCTGAAGTCTACAATCAGTTCATTGGTCTTATTGACACTGAGTGAGAAGTTGTCTCGATCTCCTTCCTGTATGCTGATTCATCACTGCCCTTGATACGGTTTGCAACAGTGGTGTCACCAGAAAACTTGTATATGGTATTGGAGCTGTACTTAGCCACACAGTCATAGGAGTAAAGCGAGTAGAGCAGGGGCTAGGTACACATCCCTGTGATGCACCTGTGCTGATGGAAGATCCAATTGCACAAGGGGGTATTGAGGCCCAGGTCTTGGAGTTTACTGCTTAGTTTTGAGGGAATAATGGTATTAAACGCTGAGCTGTAGTCGATAAAGAGCATCCTAATGTATGCAGCTTTGCTGTCCAGATGTTCCAAGGTTGTGTGAAGAGCCAATGAGATGGCAGCTGCTGTAGACCTGTTGCTTCAGTAGGCAAATTGGAGTGGATCCAAGTGGCTATTCAGACAGGAGCTGATATGCTTCAACACCAGCCCCTTCCCATCAACTTTGCCCAGCTCCCCTCTCATGCCTCTGTAATTCCCTTTACTCCACTGTAATACTGAAACACCTGACTTTATCTTCTCCGTCTCAAACTGCAGAGTGAATCCTATCCTATTATGATCAATGCTTCCTAAGGGTTCCTTTACCTTATGCTTCCTAATCAAATCTGGGTCATTACACAATGCCCAATCCAGAATAGCCTTTCTCCTAGTGGGCTGAAGCACGAGCTGCTCTAAAAAGTCATCTCACAGGCATTTCATAAATTCCTTCTCCTACGATCCAATATCAACCTGATTTTCCTGATCTACCTGCATACTGAAATCCCCCATGACTATCATAACATGGCCCTTTTTACTTGCCTTTTCTATCTCCCATTGTAATTTATATCCCACATCCTGGCTACCGTTCAGAGGTCTCTTATGATTGTCATCAGGGTCTTTTTATCTTTGTAATTTCTTAACTATACTCACAAGAATTCTACATCTTCTGATCCTATGTCACTTCTTTCTGGCCTCACAGTACCACTGGTCTGGCTGCAGCTTTTGTACCCTGATATGTCATTCCCCCCAGCAGTATTCAAAGGGGTATACTCGTTGTTGAGGAAAGTAACCATAGGCTTCCCTCCACTAACTGCTTACTCGCCTGGTGGTCAGCCAACACTCTGGGTGTTACCACCTCAGTAAAAGTTTCACCTAAAAGATTTTCAGCCTCCCAGATGGTCCTGAGTGCAACCAGCTCCAGCTCCAGTTCCTTGACCTTGGCAGTCAGGAGCTGAAGTTTGCACTTCCTACAGATGTGGTCATCAAGGAGACCATTAGTTACCCTGCAATCCCACATCTTATAGGAGAAACATTCTACTGGTATAACTACCATCCTGCCTAAATTTGTTGTACCTTTGGCCCTAACTTCTTAAGCTTAAGTTCTACAATCAACTAAAGATCTCCAAAGGGCTCAGCACCTTTAGCCTCTGCCTATTTATGCTGAAGTCTGTTGAGCCAAAGCCTGACCATTCTAATACTGTCCCGCTCTAACATTAGCCGCTCCCATGATTACACCTCTTTCTTTTTATTTGCTCAAAAAAGATTCACTCCTGATGAGACTTACTGATTTCAAATGGCCGCTACCCTGCAAGATGTTGCTCTTTCACTCATTACGTCAAACTATAACTCACTCTAACTAGACTTACCATTTCAAAACAGCTCCCATCCTGTAAGATGTCACTGTCTCACTCACTGCTTCAAACAATGACTCACTCCCGATCAGACTTGCTGCTTTCAAATGTCTCCCACCCCGCAAGATTTCACTCTCTCATTCGCTACTTCAGTCACTCACTCCCAATGAGACCTGCTGTTTTCAAACGGCTCCTGCTTTTCAAGATGTCACGCTCTCCCTTGTTACTTCAAACAAGAGGTCTGTGCAAGAGTGTTATCACAGCAAGATAGAGCTGTACTTTAGCCTATCCATGCAGCATGTCTCTGTGACTCTTCATACAGCAAATGTAAAATGTCTTAGCCTCCAAGTTATCATTCTTCAACAGAAGAATAGTCCTACAATCATTTATTTTTTCAGACTTGCAGCTTGTATCCTTCCCTGCCAAACATCTTATCCATTTTACTATGAATGCATCAATATAAGAAGCACCACTGTTAACCTCCACCAAAAAATAATCTCTGCTTCAGCTCCTTAAGCTCGTGCAGTGGGGATTCCTGCTTGTGACCCACTCTGTGGGGCCTGCTTCATACCCTAGCTTGGAAATGGTTGTAACGCTAAATCACCTTGCCAAGTCACAGAAAATTTACCCCAGACTTCCATGTATAGTGTGACCACTTTTCAACCAAACTGAACTGGAATAGGTTTATTATTGTCATATACAGTGAAAACTTGTCTTGGATACTCTTCATACAGTATACGGTGCATTGAGGTAGAACAAGATAAAGCACTAACAGAATGCAGAATAAAGTGTAACAGCTACAGAGAAAGAACAGTGGCAGCAAACAATAAAATACAACATCGTAGCAAGGTAGATAATGAGGTTAATAGTCTACCCTACCATATTATTCAGTCGTCATATAACAGGAGGGAGAAGCTGCCCTTGAGCCTGGTGGTACATGCCTTCAGGCTTTTGTATCTTCCGCCCGACGGAAGAAAGGAGATGAGATCATGTCCAGGGTGGGTAGGGTCTTTGATCATGCTGGAGATATGAATCTGGATTTAAATCTGGAAATATGAAAAATACTGCGTAGGAAAATTTATTCACATGATGGTGTGGATTATTCTTAATTTCTTTCCTGAATTGTAACACAGGGCAACATATGGCTCTCTTATTGGTTCTGCTCATGTGGTTTTGGACTGTGTTACAGGATGTTGTAAACACAACATGAAACTATTTAACTAAACTGCTCTAGCATGTTGTCCAATATTAATGAAGGGATGCAGAGGTAGATGCCATTTTCTGATCCAAATTAGATCAAGTTTTCCCTTTCAATAATCCTAGTGCCTAACATACATCCGTGGAAATAGTTGAGAAGGAAAGGTGAAGGGAGGGGAAGGCTGTGTGAGTATAGGTTTATGCAGAAAACTTACATGGTAAACATTCTCTTGATCTGATGACCAAAGCCCATGAGGGGCATAAATAAGGTGAATAGCAAGTCTTTTCCCCAGTGTAGGAGAGTTCAAAGCAGCAGTAACTGCCCTGCCTGGTGATTTACTACACAGTGTTTCTAGTGATGGGTACTGCATTCACAAGTTAATTTGCAACATTGGCAGACTTTGCAGTTCTTCAAACAACATTTCTGTATGTCAAGTTGCTCTTTATTGTCACTTCAACCATAACTGCTAGTACAATGCACAGTAAAAACGAAACAATGTTCCTCCAGGACCATGCCAGCACTAATTAATCAACAATTTGCTTTCCTTATAACATATTGTACGTAAGCTCAAATGGAGACCTGAAAAGCTCTTGTAGTTTGGTTATCACGAGGAAATCTGCAGATGCTGGAAATTCAAGCAACACACACAAAATGCTGGTGGAACACAGCAGGCCAGGCAGAATCTATAAGGAGAAGCACTGTCGATGTTTCGGGCCGAGACCCAATCCTGATTAAGGGTCTTGGCCCGAAACGTCAACAGTGCTTCTCCCTATAGATGCTGTCTGGCCTGCTGCATTCCACCAGCATTTTGTGTGTGTAGTTTGCTTATAATCATTTATGTTAACAGACTGAGATAGAACATGGAATACGAAAAACAGAGCAGACAGGAACTATCTGTTCCCCAGGATTGAAATGTCCAACATGAGGGGTTATGCATTGAGGGTTGGAGGGGATAGGTTCAGGGGGGTTGCGAGGGGTAAGTTTTTTACTCAGAGTGGTGAATGCCTGGAATGCACTTGCCTGGCATGGTGGTACAGGCAAATATATTAAAGGCTTTTAAAATATATTTAGATAGGCACATGAATATGAAGAAGATGGAGGGAGATGGACATTGTGTAGGTCGGAGGGATTAGTGTTTGGGTGTTTTTGATTTGCTTTTTAGCTGGTTCAGCACAACACTGTGGGCCGAATGGCCTGTTCCTGTGCTGTACTCTTCTATGTTCTGTTCTGTGTTAACAGTACAGGCCTCCTGGCCCATGATACTTGCCAATCTTTTAAACTACTCCAGGATCAATCTAACTCTTCCTTTCATTTTGCTTTCACTCATGTGCCTGCCTAAGAGTCTTTTAAATGTCCCGAATGCATCGGCCTCTACTATCACCCTTGGCGGTGCATTCCACACACCTGTCACTATCTGTGTAAAAAAACCTACCTCTGACATTCCCCTTGTACTTTCGTCCAATCTCCTCAAAATCACACCCTCTTGTATTATGTATTTCCACCCTGGGGAAAAGACGCCAGCTGTCCACTATATCAATGTCTCTAATCATCTCATACACCTCTGTCAAGTTATCTGTCATTCTCCTCCAACCCAAAGAGAAAAGCCCCTAGCTCATGCAGCCTTTCCATATAAGGCATGCTTTTTCAATCAGATGGCATCTTCATGCCCAGATTCACATTTTGTGTGGCTTCTTTTCTTTGCTTCTTTCTTGTTTTCCTTTTGTTACATACAGGTAAACCCTGATCCTTGCTGTTCTGTATGCACTCCAGGCATGTGGTGCCCTCTGGTCTCGGAAGAGTTCCAATAAGCCAGCAGAGACAGATGATCCCACTTCAGGGACTCCAAGGTCCTGTTGGGTGAGGATCTAAACTGAAATCTTTTCTTGTAGTTTAACTCCCCTCACATTTCCTTATACTATCAGTGGGCACTTTATTAGGTACACCTGTACGCCAGCTTGTTAATGTCAATATCTATTCAGCCAATCATGTGGTAGCAACTCAATGCATAAAAGCATGCAGACATGGCCAAACGGTTCAGTTGTTGTTCATAGCAAACATCAGATTGGGGAAGAAATGGGATCTAAGTAACTTTGAATGTGGAATGATTGGCAGTGCCAGATGGGGTGGTTTGAGGATCTCGGAAGTGCACGCCCAACAGGCTCTGTAGCTTACACAGAATGGTGTGAAAAACAAGAAAGCCTCCAGTGACTGCCCATTCTGTGAGCGAAAACACCTTGTTAATGTGAGAGGTCAGAGGAGAGGCCTGATTGGTTCAAGCTGACAGGAAGGTAACAGTAACACAAATAACCACGTGTTATAACAGCAGTGCGCAGGAGAGCATCTCTGAGTGTACAGTACAACACGTATACCAAGAAGTAGACTTGCTACAGCAGCAGAAGACTGTGAACATGCACTCAGTGGCCACTATATTAGGTACAGGTAATTTCCAGTGGATTTTCAGTAACTTGTACGGTTTGTAGTACAGCCGATTCTGTACTCTTTGTAGTTTCTTTGTCTGTAAGCCTGTGTCACAGAAACATAAACCACAGACTGTCCTTGTTGCCTCATAGGCTACTCTTGGCCTCGGAAGAAGGCTGTTTCTTTTGGCAATGTTCATGTATGTTTCAATGATAATTAACATTGAACTTGAACTTGCACAAACTTGGGTTGTTTTTTTCTGGAGCAGTGGAGGCCGACAGAGGTTTAGAAGTTTATGAGGAGGCTAGACAGACAGCATCTTTTTTTCCCCAGGGACGAAATATTGAATACCAGAAGGCATGCATCTAAGGTGAGAAGGGGTTATTTCAAAGGAGATGTAAGGGGCAAGTTTTTCTTTACATAGAGAGTGGTGGATGCCAAGAATGTGCTGGCCTAGGGTGATGGTAGAGGTGGAAACATTAGGAACTTTTAAGAGGGATTTAGATAGGAAATAGGGAGGATATGGATAATGTGCAGGCTGAAGGGTCAGTTTAGTAGGTCATTTGATTACTAATTTATTTGGGTTAGGTCAACATTGTGGGCTGAAGAGTCTGCTCCTGTGCTGTATTCTTCTATGTTCTATCTCTGCATGCTTTCATGCACTGAGTTGCTGACACACGATCGGCTGATAAGCAGGTGTACCTAATAAAGTGGCATTTATCCTGCACTGCAAACATCAGTATCATTTTCACAAGAGGGTAGAGTGGTGGCTCAGGGGTGTCACTGATATTTCCTCCTTCTAAGCCCCCCAGTTCCTGCTACCTTCACCCCCAGTTGCCATCAGAATCTGAATCACCCAACCTCCTCTGACTTTAGGGAAGTGCTATTAGCTTTCCATAATATTGATGACCTACAGAGGTTTCCAAAATCATGATGGATTTTAATAAGTCAAAGTCTTTTGCCCAGGTAGTGGAGTCCAAAACTGGAGGGTGTATTTCTAAGGTGAAAGGGGAAAGATTTAAAGGGGATCTGAGGGATGTTCACAAACAAGAGAGCATCTGCAGATGCTGGAAATCCAAGCAACACACACAAAATGTTGAATATACTCTTGCTGTGGCTGCTTTGCCAGCACCTCCCAGTCCCACAAGCTTGACCACCATTTGCAGAACCCCCTCCACATCTTGTCATCTCCTCACTTGGAGAAGAATCTCTTTTCCTTCCTCGGTTACAGCTCTCCACTCTTGTACTGTGTTCAAGCAAATTCATATCAATGCTCCTCGTAACTTTTTCAAAACCAATTTCAAGTTGTAGTGTCGAGTATAGCTTGGAAACAGACCCTTTGGTCCAACTTGGCCATGCTGGTCAGATTGTCTACTGAACAAATCCCATTTGCCTGCGTTTAGCCCATAGCCCTATAAAAATTTCCTATCCACATACCTGCCCAAATGTTGTAACTGTGCCCGCCTCTGCTACTTCCTCTGGCAGGTTGCACTATAAACTCACCTCTCCTCTGTGCAAAAACAAGATAATGTCCTTCAGACAGCACACACAAAATACTGGAGGAGCTCAGCAGGCCAGGTAGCCTCTATGGAAAAGAGTACAGTCGGCGTTTCAGGCCGAGACCCTTCAGAGCAGGTGTATTTTTGACATGGTCCTCCTTACAGGCAGAGTGTGTGGTGGTGTGGGTAAGAGGGTGGATAAAGAACCAGTCAGAAAGGTCCTCTGTCCTGGGTAGTGTCAGTGTTATTGGAACTGAACTTCAGTCCACTAAGGAGAGAGCTGCAAGTGAAAGTTGAAGGTGATGGAAAGACTCACAGGATCAGCCTCTGACTACACTGGATTTTATTCTGCACTTTCGGCAAGCTTTGCACGTGAATCCACTTTTGTACCCTCCCAGTGAAGGTCATCTCATTAAATGTGAAGGGAGGGAGGTAAACATTCTCTTGACTGAGAAGGGCATTGTCTGGCACTTGCGTGTCACAGATCCAACCTGTCACTTGCTGGAGCGTTACCCATGCAGGCATAGAATATTTTGTCATCTGAAAATCAATGGATCTTTGTGCAATCATCAGTGAACTTCCCGCCCCTACTGTTATGATGGGGGAGTGGGGGAATATCACGAGCAAGTATGGGCCTTGGCCTTGCCTTGAAGAACCCATGCATTTCTGTCACTTAACATACATAAATAAAAAGCAGCAGAAAGAAATCATTGAAAGCTAAACCGCTCTTCCCACTGAAATGGTTTCTATGATACGCCGAGCCTTGTCCACAATTTCCTGTGGTTTTGAGCAGAGCAGATGACATGCATCTGGAGTACATGCTTTATTTGATACAATGATAAAACAATGGTGAGCTTCAAGGGCCATATGCCAAGTTTCTTGAGTCTTCTGAGGAAACAGAGGTGGTGAAACATTTTCTTAACTGTGGTATCTGCATGGTTGGATTAGATCAGACCATGATTGGTGATGGTCAATCCTCGGAATTTGAAATTCTCAAACCTCTTCGACTCAACATTACTGAAATGCTATAAACAGGAGCATGTACACTGTACCGACCCCCCCCCCCCCACCCCACCCCTCTCCTGAAGTCAATAACCAGTTCTTTTGTTTTACTGACATTGAGGCAAGTAATCTCGTCTGACTAGTACAGTGTGAGTCATAGAGTTAGAGAATTATACATCATGAAAACAGGCCTTTGACCCTATTCACCATGCCAGCTACCCTGTCTACTTGAGCTAGGCCTCATTTGCCAGTGTAAGGCACATATCCCTCCAAACCATTCCTTTTCTTCTAAGTCCAAATACTTCTTAAACACTGTAATTGTACCTACCTCGGCCATTTCCTCTGGCAGTTCATTCCACATAACCACCACTCTCTGTGTGAAGAAGTTACCCCTCAGGTTCCCTTTAAAATCTTCCACCTCTCAACATAAACTTGTGTTCTCTAATCCTAGACTTACCTACTCTAGGAAAAAGACAGTGGACATTCACCTTATCTATGCCTCTCGTGATTGTAAATACCTCTATGAGGTCACCGCTCAGGCTCCTATGCTCCAGTGTAAACAGTCCCAGCCTGTCCAGTCTCCTTATAGTATAACCCCTCCAGTTCTAACAGCTTCCTTGAGAATCCTTTCTGCACGCTTTCCATTTTAATGACATCCTTTCATTAGCTGGGTGACCAGAACTGCACACTGTACTCCAAGTGCAGTCTCACCAGTGTCTCATACAGCCACAACATGACACCATAGCACCTGTGCCCAGTGAAGGCACTTCACCACCCGTGTCACCACTCTCAGAGAACTATGGGCTTTTATATTCTCTTGGAGGCCTGCCATTTAAAGGAAGTCTTCCTCTGGTTTAACTTCCCATAATCCAACACTTCACAGTTGTCATAGCTGTCCCTCTTTCTCAGTTGACCTGGATCTTATTTGACATTTTTCACAGTCCAGTATGCCACCATACAGAATAAGTGTAACCCAAGACTCCCCATGCCTCCTCAGAAAAAAATGCCCCACAGAATTTTCGATACTCGGAAAGCAAAGAGGAGTTTAATGTAACCCCTGAAAGGGACACTTCCGCACACATCCTTTCTGCTGCTGTGCCATTGTGAGTCCCCTAAGGGTTCTGGCAAGACAGCTGCGTTGTGAGTGACAATGAAACCCAATGGATCCCTCACCCAACTGTATAACACCTCATACCATGCCCACGTCATCCTAAGCCACCACACGAGACATAAAGCCACAGAGCACAACAGCACATAGAAAAGTTCATCTGGCCCACTTAGCCCATGCCAGCCAGGATTTCTGCCTCATCCCACCTATTTGTACCTGAGCCATTTCCCTCCATACCTCTCTCATCAATACACCTATCCAAGCTTCTCCTAAATCTTATAATTGGACCCGCATCTATCACTTCCGTGTCCCTCACTCGGACCACCCTCTGAGTGAAATAGCCCCCCTCGGGTTCCTGTCAAATACTTCACCTTTCACACTAAGTTCTAGTCTCATCAAACTTGAGGGGAGAAGTCTGCATGCATTCACCCTATCCGTGCCCCTGATAGTTGTGTATAAGATTTCCTCTCGTTCTCCCGCACTCCTACAATAAAGTTCCAACCTATTCAGCCTAATCCTGTGGCTCAGGCCTTCAACTCTTTGCAGCATCTGTGTGGATTTTCTCCACACTCTTTCAAGCATATTGATATCTTTCCTGTAGGCAGGTGACCAGATCTCTTAAGGGATGCTATGAGTATCTCTCAGCTTATCATAAGCAGAAAGTGAATTGGTTAAAATTTGTAGTCAAACTAGCCTATAGGTCTTGGATTTAACAAAACTGTCTCTTTTCTCCCAGTGGCAACACCCACAACATCTCCCCTCCTCCCACAACTCCTCACCCCACCTACCTGCTCAATGCCTGCAGCATCTGGCTTTTCCTTACAAACATTGGCAATTCCGCTTTGATTTAAAAAGCAAAACCTTGAGCACAATCAAGTCTTAAAATCTTTCCCTTGAAGATGAAAGTCATCAGATTCTGAGATTTCATTGATCTCCGCTGTTCCAACTTTAGAAAAACAAGTTTTTCTCCATAACTGTAATCCCTGCAATGGTCCTCCTCCCACACTGCCCACGAGGCACCTTGATCCCACTCCATCCCCTGCCCTTCCCAACAAATTACATTTGACCCTTTTGTTTTGAAAGACGAAGATAATCCCAGGAAATGTTTTTTTAAAAAGATGTCCTTGGACTGTAGTTGAAGAAAAACATTTGAACAGAAGAGATCAGGTTTAAGGAACATCAAAGACCTATGAAGTGTAGTGGAACTTGAGAGGAAACTAGCAGCCACATCAATAATTCTTCATTGAGAACTACATCAGGAAGGATTCTCAGAACAAATGCAGTTTTCTCCAGGGCTCAGAGTTTAATTATGCACAAATAAACACAAACTGCTGAAAACTGACCCAGGGCATTAATCAGCAGCTTTATTGGCTTTGGATCTGTGCAAGAAGTTTACAATTTTTTGACCCCATTGGCTTTGGCAAAACAAAAGCATAACCCAATCAAAAGGTGCCCCTTTCCTGGAAGCCAATGAGTAGTTACTAAATCCAGCTAACAAAGCTGTCCCTGCCCGGCAATACACAATAACGTTTCAAACAGATAAAATGTAAAAAGGCCAAAATAAATAGAAAACAAGAACAAAGCGTATAAATCATTGATTTGCAAACAAAGTTCTGCTTTATTCGTCCATGAAGCCAACTAGCCTGGAGAGAAGATGGAAAATATGAATCATGGAGGTTTTGCTAAGTAACTTTTAGCTTTTGCGGTTAGTGTGAATATCTAACGTGCCATCATTAAATCTACTCCTAGCAGGGAATTTAATACAATCAGCAATCAGTGAGAGTCACCCAGGCACCCTTCAATCCTGAAGTACATCTGCCCACACAGTAAGGCTCATGCTTGCCAGGCAACTTGGGGTGAAACATTTTGATGTTCAAACACACGAGAGATTCTGCAGAGGCTGGAGATCCAAAGCAATGCACTCAAAATGCTGGTGGAACTCAGCAGGCCAGGCAGCACCTATGAAAATTAATAGACAGTCGGTGTTTTGGTCCAAGACCATTCATCAGGACTTTGTTGTTCCTGACCTGGCATTTCTGTAGTATTTCCTCACTGACTCCAGTGGAATAAATTTCAGAGTCAGTGTACTGATATAATTATATAGGACATACAACTGGACCTCTCACTTTGGCTAGCAGCTTAATATAGGGGGTGATAGCCCCTGGCCTAGCCAAACTTAAGAAATCTCGTTTGGATGGATGCTGCACGATGTGTCCCCTGTTACAAGTCAGTACCCCAAAGTAACAAATAGTACACAATATGCGATTAAATTATTGAGCTTTATAATTCTCACTTTGTCTATAGGGTTGGTAAAGGAACAAAAAAAAAGAAAAAGGGCGCATTCTCATGAGACAGTCTTTTGCGCAATGTTGGAGCTCGCAATAAGCCGGTCTTCCACCATCAACCTCCTTCGAGCATCGCCGACCTTCGGACCCTCGCTCCAAGTCCACTCCGTCCGGCGGTCTACCGACTCTCCCCCTTCGCGTCTTCTCTCCTCATCTCTCCCCGGCAAAAGACTGCGAAAGTCTCTCTTCCAGACTCACAAGAAAGAACGACATTTCTCTCATTGCAAAGCCCCAGCATTCCAAACCCCGTTATCTCTAGTCATAACCCAAACATCGCTGCCACAGAGAAACCATTACGTCAGCAGTGAAACTTTACAACATGTTACACATTACTGAGAAGCAAAGAATGTGGAGGCACAAGTATAAATTGCTACTAATCCCCTCATTGAGAATTGAGCGGGGAATCTCAGTCCTTCAAATTTTAACTGTGTTAGGTACTTCAAAAATGCTGATTCTTTTTTAATGCCTCAATTATACCTATAGCTTTACCCACAAATGACCTCATCTTTCTCTTCCCATTGCTCTGGCAAGTCTGGTGAAGAAATTTAAAAAGCAGGAAGATTTTTCAGCGAGAGTCATTGATTGGAGTGCTGTGCAGACCAAGGAGAACTGTTCCTGCACAAGCCTGGTGAAAGAGAACTGAAGAGGATGACAGCAGCGACAGGGGATTCTATAGTCAGTGGACAGATAAGCAACTCAGTGGACACAAACTAGAAACTCGGATGGTAGCTTGCCTCCCAGGTGCCAGGGTCTGTGATGTTTCTGAACACATCAATAATAGCATCAATAATAACATCAATAAAAGGGAGGGTGAGCAGCCAGAAATCATGGTACATATTGGTACCAATGACAGAGTTAGAAAAGGGGAGGAGGTCCAGAAAACAAAATGCCTGGAGTTGGGAAGGAAGCTGAGAAGCAGGACTTCAATGGTAGTACAGTAACCTCGGGATTGCTGCTCGTAGCACACAACAGTGAGGATAGAAATAAAATGAGGTGCCAGATAACTGGGTGACTGAAGAATTGCGCAAGAGGCAGGGATTCAGATTTTGGATAATTGGGACAGGTGTGACTTGCACGAAAGGGACAGGTTGCACTTGAATCTGAGGGGGACCAATATTCTTGAGGGCAGGTTTGCTAGAGCTGTTGGGAGTGGTTTAAACTAATATGGTGGGGCATGGGAACCAGTATGATAAAGCTGAGGATGAGCCAGCAGGTTTACAAGTAGATGATGTATGTAACATGAATGTAGAGAACAAGTCAATGATTGGGTACAAATGCAGACAGAGCAAAGAGTTAAATTGTACCACAGTGGCAAAATTCAAAAGGGCGAAGAAAGTAGACCTGAAAGTGCTGTATTTAAATGTGCATAACATTTGGAATAGGTGGATGAACTCGTGGTGCAAATAGAGGTTGGTTGGTATGCCATTGTGGGCATCACTGAGTCATGGCTGAATGGAAGGAGCTTGTTGGGAGTTTAACATCAAAGGATATACTTTGTATGGAAAGGACAGACAGGAAGGCGTAGGCGGTGGTGTGGCTCTGCTGGTAAGAGATGGAATTACATCTTTAGAAAGAGGAGATATCGGGTCAGAGAATGCTGAATCTTTGTGGGTGGAGTTAAGAAAATGCAAGGGCAAAAAAAAATTATGGGATTCATATATAGGCCTCCAAATAGTGGCCAAGTGTGGGGTTGAAATTGCAAAGGGAACTGTAAAAGGCATGTAATAAGGGTAATGTCTCAATTACTGTACAATGGGGGACTTCAATATGCAAGGGGATTTGGAAAATCAGGTTGGTGTCAAATTGCAAGAGAGGGAATTTGTTGAATGCCTATGAGATGGCTTTTTAGAGCAGTTTGTGTTTGAGGTTACTCAGGGAAAGGCTATCTTAGATTGGGTGTTGTATAATAACCCAGATCTTATTAGGGAGCTTAACGTAAAGGAACCCCTAGAAGGCAGTGATCATAATATAATTGAATTCATACTGAAATTTGAGAGGGAGAAGCATAAGTTAAATATATCAATATCACAGTGGAATAAAGGGAATTACAGAGGCATGAGAGAGGAGCTTGCCCAGGTGGATTGGAGGAGGATACTGGCAGGAATGACAGCAGAGCAGAGGTGGCTGAATTTCTGGGAATAGTTCACAAAGCAGAATAAATACAATATGTCCTAAGCTGGATGATTAGGAAGCTTTTAAAATCCAAAAAAAAGGCAACTAAAAAAGCTTTAAGAAGGGCAAAGATGAAACATGAGGACAAATTAGATAATATACAGCAGGATACTAAAGGTTTTTCAGTTATATAAAGTGTAAAAGGGAGGTGAGAGTAGATATTGAGCCACTGGTAAACGATGCAGGTGAGGTAGTAATGGGGGACAAAGAAATAGCAGATGAACTTTACATCAGTCTTCACTGTGGGAGACACTAGTTGTGTGCCAGAGGTCCGTGAGTGGCAGGGAACAGAAGTGAATGCCATTGCTATTACAAAGGAGAAAGTGCTAAGCAAACTCTAAGGTCTTAAGGTGGATAAGTCACTTGGACCAGATGGACTACATCCCAGATTCCTATAAGAGGTTGTTGAAGAAATAATGGAGGCATTGATCATGATCTTTCAAAAATCATTTGATTCTGGCATGGTCCTGGAAGACTGGAAGATTGCAAATATCACTCCTCTTCAGGAAGGGAGAAAAGCAAAAGAAAGGAAATTATAGACCAGTTAGCCTAACCTCGGTGGCTGGGAGAGTGTTGAAGTCCATAATTAAGGATGAGGTTTTGGGGTACTAGGAAACCAATGATAAAATAAGTCAAAGTCATCATGGTTTCTGTAAAGACATATTTTGCCTGACAAATCTGTTCGTGTTCTTTGAGGAAGTAACAAGCAGTGTGGACAAAGGAGAGGCAGTGGATGTCATTTACTTGGATTTTCAGAAGGCATTTGATAAGATGTCACACATGATGTAGGAACAAACTACAGTAAAATCCTGTGGTGTTACAGGAAAGATATTGCCATGGATAGAGGAATGGCTGACAAACAGGAGGCAGCAAGTGGGAATAAAGGGGACCTTTTCTGGTTGGCTGCCAGTGACTGGTGGTGTTCCTCAGGGGTCAGTATTGGGACCGCTACTTTTTGCTTTGTTTGTCAATGATTTGGATTATGGAATTGATGGCTTTGTGGCAATGTTTGTGAACGATACGAAGATAGGTGGAGGGGTAGGTAGTGCTGAAGAAGAAATGCGATTGTAGCAGGACTTAGACAAGTTAGAATAATGGGCAAAAATGTGGCAGATGGAATATAGTGTTGGGAAAAGTATGATAATGCATTTTGGTAAAAGGAACAACAGTGCAGACTGTTATCCAATTGGGGAGAAGGTTCAAACATCTGAGGTGCAGAGGGATTTAGGAGTCCTCGTGCAAGACTCCCAGAGAGTTAATTTACTGGTTGAGTCTGTTGTAAACAGGGCAAATGGAATGTTGACATTTATTTCAAAGGGAATAGAATATAGAAGCAAGGAGATAATGCTAAGGCTTTATAAGTCAGTCCAGATTTGGAGTATTGTCAACAGAGCTGGGTCCTATATCTCAGAAAGGGTGAGTTATCATTGGAGAGAGTCCAAAGCATGTTCATGAGGATGATTCCCAGAATGAAGGGATTAACAAATGAGGAGCATTTCACAGCTTTGAGCTTGTGCTCACTGGAATTTAGAAGAATGCAGTGGGATCTCATTGAAACCTGCCACATATTGAAAGGACTAGATAGGGTAGATGTGAAGAGGATGTTTCCTATGGTGTTGGTATCCAGAACTAAAGGGCACAGCCTTCAAAATTGTGGGGCAACCTTTTAGAACAGAGGTAAGGATGAACTTTTTTAGCCAGGAAGTAGTAAATTTGTGGAATGCTCTGCCACAGACAGTGGTGGAGGCCAAGCCCATGGGTATACTTAAGGAAAAAGTTGATAGTTTCCTGATCGGTCAGGACATCAAAGGGTTTGATGAGAAGGCAGGTGTTTGGGGTTGAGTGGAACCCAGGATCAGACATGATGGAATGGTAAAGCAGGCTCAATGGGTTGAATGGCCTAATTCTGCTCCTATATCTTATTGTCTAACCACTCTGATTTATATTCAAGTCTTTGCTCTGTTAATTTTGCGATCCTTCAGTCGGGAAGTCCAGGAATTATCCTGTTCACTCTGTTCCCAGGTTCCTGATTTCTCGTTATCAGCTCACAATTCCATGCATCTAACCAGACAGAAAATGAATATCTCTAAACAAACAATAGCAAACCTGATAAATGACAGATGCTCACAAGATGCTGGAGGAACTCAGCAGGTCAATCCTGATGAAGATCCTTGGCCCGAAATGTGGACTGTTTATTTCTCTCCATAGATGCTGCCTGATCTTATGAGTTCCTCCAGCATTTTCTGTGAGTTGCTCTGTCTGGACTTCCAGCATCTGCAGAATCTCTTGTGTTTATAAGTGGCAGATGCTGCTAGATTCACTCTTCACTAATGTATGGCTCAATGGTTTGATTAAGCTCGGATATTCCAATAAGGATGAACAAAGATGTTCAAAAGTAATGTTAACGTAAGTTCAAAAGATGCTGAAGAAGCTGCTCACTATTTACAGCTGCTCAGTTTCAGTGTTTGAAAATGTTACGTTTATTACCTCTGACATATGTCATTAAATTTGTTGTTTTGTGGCAGCAGTAAAGTGTAAGAGAAAAAAATTAGCAGAAGTGACAATAAGTAAATCAATAAATAGTAGATAAGAGGAGTGGTGAGGTAGTGTTCATGGGTTTATGAACCATGCAGAAATCAGATGGTGGAGGGGAAGAAGCTGTTCCTGAAATATTGAGGTGGAGTGGGGGGAGGGGCTGAATTTTCAAGCTCCTGTGTATAGAGTTTATGTGCTATTCGATTATCTTCCCACACCAACTCCAACAATCTGTTTTAAACTTTCATGACATATTTACAAGCAATGAAGTGCTGTGGAGGTTGAATGAAGTACTCTTGTTGTAAGATAGCAAGCATAGCAGACAATTTTTGTACATTAAACTCCCACAGACAGGAGTGCTACCAGGACAGAGAATTTCATTTCCAGAAAAGCTGAATGCGGGATAAATATTGGCCAGGACATTGGAAATAGCTCTCCTGTTCTTCAAATGAGTGCCACGGAACAACATGACAGCTTTGACAGGCATCACTACCTCAGTGCTGAACCTAATATTCAGAGTGAGTCTTGAACCAGGGTTCTTTACACTGAGACTCTTAACTAGGTCCAAACTCTGCACCAGGACTAGAAGTGCAAGTACATAATTCACTTAAAGTGGCATCAGAGGAGGACAGGGTGGTAAAGAAGGCATTTAGCACTGACCCCTGTCAATCAGGGCAGTGAGGAGAGAAGTTGGTAGTTTATCTTTGAAGTTGTACAAGACACTGGTGAGACTGCACCTGGACTATTGGTACAGTTTTGATAGCTCTGTTACAGGAAAGATATTACTAAATGGAAAGAAGTTTTGGGCCTCAGATCTTCTGATGGTATTGGGTTACTGTCCGTGACGTTCTAAACTCGAACAAAGATCTTAAGCTTTATCAGATATAGGTAGCTATGAGTATCTCATTAAGGGGAGGTTATACTGTACCTATCTACTCTTAGAGGCTAGATCACTTCCCTGTTGATCCTCCACAGTGAGTTTAGCTACTATTTGAGTGGTGGATCCCCCTCCCTACCAAGGAGGAGACACTTTCAGATAACAAAGTAGTTTAAACACAATCCATTTATTTTTACTGACACTTGTTTAAATTTAGATAAAATTCTTAAAACCTATTTAAAACTCTCATAAGATTTCTATCTTACAAAATATTTACAAGTTACAAATGATTTCTAAAACACCAAGGCTTTCCACTCCACAAGTATAATTCTCACCAGCTAAAAAGACATACAAGCGAGTTGCAGACACATGAGTCATCTGTTCTAGAAATTGAAGGCAGAGGAATGGATTCTAGTCACCCCCATCTTTCTGTTATTCTTCGCTTTCTTCCTTGACAATTCCCAACAAGCCTGACTGCTCTCTTATACCTTTGTATGTGCCTTTTTAGCCACATGGGTGACTTCAAGCGCATGTGATATTTTTTAGACACCTTTTCACGCAGATGGTCTGAAAGTTCTGGGGACAGGGTTCCAGACACCCACAATTAATGTTGTGAATGCTGACTTCTTCAGAACACAAATTGTCCACCTATTGATAGATCAACTATTTGATGTTCTAAGTGGTATTATCAAATTGGTTTGCAAGCTTCCTTGAACTAAGTAGTTTAGTGTGTTGTCTGGTTTGATAGAAGCACAATTAATGTAATTGCATGTTTTATACAATTAACATAATCTCATGTTTTACACTGCAGCCAGTCCTGTGCTGTTGGCAAGCAGTCTGTGCTCTATAGACAGTACTGTTTGTTTGCAAAACCACCCTTTTAACTTCAGACTAATTATTGCTCTCTATTTACATTAAGAACTGAAGACTGGCTCCCGTTTATGACATGAAGCTGAACTAAGAACATTGGTTGGAAGTTTAATTTACTGAAAAACAACTCTTTAATTTTTAGACTAAAGCGTCAGCTGATATGTTAGAAATCTGATCCTGACAAAAATAACCCCCACCCCCCAGCCCTGGACAGTGAATATCCATCACAATCTAAGAATGCATTGGAGAGGGTCCAGGGAAGGCTTATGAGAAAAATTCCAGGAAAGGGAAGATTAATGTACTGTATGATGGCTGTCAGCCTGTAGTTTGGAAGAATTAAGAGGTGTCTCATTGAAACCTACCAAATATTGAAAGGCCGAGAGAGAATGGACGCAGAGAGGATGTTTCTGTCAGTGGGAGAGTCTGTGATCAGAGGATGCAGCCTCAGAATATAAGGATGACCCTTTAGAACAGAGTTGAGGAGGAACTTCTTTAGCCAGAGTGTGGGGAATATGTGGAATTCGTGGCCACAAACAGCTGTGGGGTCAAGTCATTGGGTATGTTTAAAGTGAAGATTGATAATTTCTTGATTAGTAAGGGTGTCAAAAATTACTTGGAGAAGGCAGGAGAATGAGATTGAGAGGGAAAGTAAATCTGCCATGATCAAATAAAAGAGCAGACTCAATCGGCCAGATTAGAGGTCGCCAACCAGTCGATCACAATCGGCTGGTCATCTTTGAGACTTTCCCGGTAGATGCTGAAAAAAATGAAAAATGCACACCAGGCAGAAAAGACCAGAAGTAAAACCCCGCAACCAGAAACAGCCTCTCCCCACAGACAGCTCTCCGCAGCGGGAGCACCGCTACATCACCATTATCCTAATCGGCATCAACCTATCTTTATAATGCTCACATTACCACACTTCTCCCCCTTTAAATTCCAACATCCTCCAACTGTAAAAGAACTGGGAAAAAACAGTGGTGTCATTAGCTTGCATACCTCTGAAATCTCTACTAGTGTTTCAGTAACAGTTTACCAATACAAAACACCTGAAAAACGTGGTAGATTCAACATGCAGTCTAACAAAGGAAACTGCCCATTCAAATATTCAGTCTGTCAGGAGGTTTGCGAGGGGGCTGTGCTGCAAAAGATGAGAATTATTAAATCTAAGTACAGGAGCTGTCTTACTGACAGACACCTCACAGACTGTCTCAGACTGGCTG
Source organism: Hypanus sabinus (assembly GCF_030144855.1). Taxonomy (NCBI): domain Eukaryota; kingdom Metazoa; phylum Chordata; class Chondrichthyes; order Myliobatiformes; family Dasyatidae; genus Hypanus; species Hypanus sabinus. The sequence goes on along the minus strand of NC_082723.1, from coordinate 59,373,996 downwards.
TCTGTAGTTATGAGCCAAATTTCAGGGAACTAGCAGAAAGTATTCAGTCCCAGTCATCACACTGAGTGCAGCAGTCAATTTTTATGCATTTATTTTTCGAGTTGAAATAAAATTAAATATTGAAACATAGAATTAAAGGTGTTGTAATGTGAGCATTATAAAAATAAGTAATACCAATTAAGATAATGGTAACATAGCAACACTCCCGCTATGGAAAGCTGCCTATAAAGAGAGACTGTTTCCGGGGCTGCAGGGCTCCACTTCCGGTCCCTTCTGCCTGGTGCGTGTGTCTGAACGATTTAGTAGGTCGATCTTGCCTTTCACTAAGGCCGAGGTAGAGCTTAAAAAGGTTGCCGACCGCTAGGCTAGATGGCCTAATTCTGTTTCTATGTCTTATGGCTTTATCGTCTTTTGTAAAGTATGCAGCGAAGACTCACGAGAATGTTGCAGGACTCAAGTGCCTGAGTTACAGAGAGAGGTTGGGCAGGCTAGATCTGTAGGAGACTGGGGGATAACTTTATAGAGGTGTATAAAATCATAATGGTCTTCAACAGGGTGAATGCCCAGGAAAGGAGAACTAAAAACTAGAGAGCAAACATCTAAACTGAAAGGGAGAAAACTTTCTAGGGACCCGAAGAGAAACTTCTTCTCCTAGAGGGTGGTAAGTATTTGGAATGAGCTGCCCGAGGAAATGATTCAGGCAGGTGCAATAACAAATTCCAAAAGACATTTGGATAAGTACTTAGATAAGAAAGGTTTAGAAACACAAAGACAAAACTCCATAAAGCATAAAACGCCGCCGCCGTTTTTATTTGTGAAAACCTACATTGGTGACCCTGATGCTCTAGGATGATTCCAGAGTTATTAAACGTGTTGGCCAATGCAATCGCTTTAAAACTGCCAGGGTTTTGGGAACAAAATGCTGTCGCTTGCTTTGTACAACCCGAGGCCCAGTTGGGGCCACAATAAATCTCCACTGAAAACCCCAACTATTTCGATGTGGTAGCATCACTGAGCTGCCCCGTGGCTGTGAGCGTGGTGAGCCTGCTTGAACACCTGCCTGTACATGATATAAACTGATCACTGAAAACTCACCTTTCACAGACCTTTGGACTATCGGAGTCTGAATATGCCTCACAGTCGTCCTCCTTTCTCAGCTGTGCTGGGCCATCAGAGCTAATGGACCATATACTATCATTCCTGGGAAATCACCAAACTTGTTTTATTTTTAAAGAAATCTTCATGCAGCAAATGCCTGATCAAGTTTGCATAGCCCTCGTTAATGCTCCTGTGAAGGACAAAAGGGAGCTTGCTAAGACGGCTGATAGTCTACACTCAGCTAGGCAGCAGTTCATCAGTCCTCCTCCTTTCTCTGCCTCAATAAGCCTTGTCAGCAAAGCCCCCAACGTAAGGATGCCCCCAGCTGCAAAACAGACGATACTAGGCCAGTGTTTTTACCGTGCTCACTCTGCTATGAGCACTAGAAGAGCTGACCGCCTTGCAGTTTAAATAGTGCCAGCGAATTGGGACATCAGAGGTCAGTGAACACCGTGGGTTCCAGCTGCCAGGACTGTTCATCACAGACACCCTTTCAAGGCTTCGTTTCCTGGGTGACACGGGTGCTCAAGTGAGTGTGTTGCCAGCAATGCCTGTTGATCAAAAGGCAAAGAGCGACGAAACCTCGCTGGAAGCTGCCAACAGCAGCGGGATCCTGGCTTACGGGACACGACAGGCGAAGCTCTGCTTCAGTGGGCATTGTTATACATGAAACTTTGTCCTAGCTGAAGTGGCCAGGCCTCTGCTTGGTGCAGATTTCAAGTGCGCCCAACGTCTGTTAGTCAATCTTAAGAACTGCCGGCTTGTGGATGTCAAGGACTTTTGGTCTTTACCCTCCTCACTCAGTAAGTTCCCCGGAGTGACACTGTCAAACACATTTGCCAGCACATGTCAGTTTACTCGACTGCTGGGCAGATTCCCAGACCTCAGCAAGCCTGCATTCCCCACTACGGTCGCAAAACATGAGGGCAAGCAAACCCGGATGGCATACTTGTCACCAGCGTGCCCAAATCCGAAAACGTGCCTCACCTCCGCACACTTCCCGAGCACTTAACCCAACGCGGGTTGACTCTGGACTGGAACTTCCCACCATATTCCCACAAAGGCATCTTAACACAAGAGCAATAAACGGTGTTGGCCAACCCTGCTAAGTGCCAGTCCAGGTTGTCAGCCAGTGACTTTCTCAGCCATCGCATCTCCGCAGAAGGTGTGAAACCCCTCCCGTCAAAAGTAGCAGCTATTACAAGAAAACTACAAAAAAAACTAAAAGAGTTTTGAGGTGTGGTAAATTTATATTACCTCTTCATCCCTATGCTTCCCCTGTATTGATCTCTCAAAGACAATACCACTAATCATGCTCTTGACTGGTCAGCGGATGTGACCAGGGCATCTGAAGATACTAAACAAGCTCTTTCCTTGTGACCGTGGTGACTGGTGCACCCACTCCCAAGCACCGATAGCCATTACTACACAAACAGGAGGAAATCTGCAGATGCTGGAAATTCAAGCAACACACACAAAATGCTGGTGGAACGCAGCAGGTGCTTCAGACCATGTTGTGGGTGCTGTGCATGAACAGCTGGTCAGGGGCGTGTGGCAGCCAAGTTTGACCGTGAGCTTCTTGGCCTCTACCAGGTTCTCTGCCTTTTTCATTTTCTTCCGGAGGGTTGCCATTTCACAGAATTCATTGACCGCATACCCCTCATGCACGAGATGGTCCAAATATCAGAGTCTTGGTCTGCACAGCAGCAACGCCACCTGGCCTGCATATCCGAGTTCACAATGGATATACAGCACATCAAGGGGGAAAATAATGCCGTGGCGAGCATTTTGTCCATAATGACAGTCGAGGAAGCGCGTTAACTCAACAACTATTTTATTGTGATAATCACAAAACTGACCAGAAGGTGAATGCAACCAGTCTTATACAGACAGGGGAGGTGACCATGACACAGCCCGGTTACGGTTAGGGTGACCCACAAATACACAAGTGAATAACAGTATAACCCAAGCTAAAACGTAACAACAAATGAACTGGAACTTCTCACAGTAATCCCACAAAAGCACTTCAGCACAAGAACCATAAACAGTGCTGGTCATTAGAAATGCAGGGGTGGGCTACCAGTGGCTTCCCAGCCTGGGGGATAGTCCCTTCTTTCCGGTGGCAGTAGACCCATATTGGGCCCTTACCGTGTACTGCTGTACTGGCACCCTAAGCTATCGGCCTGGCCCAGTGGTGCACAAACAGCTCCACGTCCTGCCTGTACCCAGGCCAGTAGAAGCGTTCACACAGCCTGCCCAACGTCTTTGCAACTCTGAAATGGTCGGCCCCACCAGCCCGTCCACCGACTGCAGCACGATGGCGCAAAGGCCCCCGGGGGAAAACTAGCTGCAAGAGACGCTCATCACCGTCGGACAACTGCCACAGCCGAAGCAGCGACCTGTCACGCACATCCGGCGTTCCCCACTGAGAGTATGGGGCTTCGGTCTCTGGGTCCAGGGTGGAGACCTCTGCCCACTCTGTCCGTGGTCCCACACTCAGCCATTCCCTCACTCACCTGCTCGCTGTGCAGCTTCTGGTCCATGGTGGGGAGGTCACTGCTGGCTGTGACCTGAAGCGCCGTCACCGTCGCTTGCCCGTGGTCCGGCCGTTGCCGGGTGTGCTGCACTGCCGCGGGCCGCTGGGAAACCCGCGGTGGTTGCTGCTCCCGCTGGGACCTCTTCCTGGAGTTGCCCTGTGGAGAGCCACGAAGTAGAGTGTTGCACCCGAAGCATCTACACGGGCCCTCTAGTGAGACAGCAGGTCCAGGCCAAGGCTGCAGGACTCTCGGATGTCGACAAGGCACGCCTTCTGCTCCACTGTGTTTCTCCCAATGCGATGAGCAACCTCCTCTTCCCTCACATCACCGCGGTCACTGGTGACTGCAGCCAGCTGGACCATCATCGTTACCACCCAGGTGGGGATGGTTGGCCCATGTTGGGAGAACACCGGGACGGATGATAGTGGTGGTTGATTCTGTGACCACTAACACACGGCATCTGATGCCCTCCACAAGATAGTCCATGTATGAGCCTCCAAATGGCCCAGCCGGAGGGGTGGCAATGGAGGGATTCCGCTGGAGGACTCAGGCAGTGTTGTCCGCTCGGTGTTTCCCGACGGCTCCTGAGCTGTAGCGTGTTGCCGATGTGTCACAGAGCATCACAATAATGTGGATGATTGCCTCTCACGGCCAGCCATTGGGACCATACACATAGGGGCTGACTATGCCGGCCAAGCCATGAAGCTATTGACCAAGAGCTCCAGGCTTACCGGACAACAGTCACGGGCCTGCAGTTGGCTGACATTAAGTTCAGGGAAGCTGGGATTTCCCTCCGGTGCGATCTCTCAACCGGTTGCCCTTGCCCCATAGTGTCTGCAAACTGGAAGCAGATTGTTTTTGACTGAATACATGGCCTCTCGCATCTGGGCCAGAAAGCCTCACAGAAACTAGATACACTAAGGTTTGTGTGGCATGGCCTTAAAAAGGATGTGTGTGATTAGACTGTTGCCCGGGTGGATTGCCAACGGGCAAAAATTTACCATTATATTCAGGCGCCATTGGCACTTTTTGAGGTCCCTGAACGATGGTTTCACTATGTCAATGAGGACCTTGTTGGTCCTCTTCCCCCCTCCCGCGGTTTCACGCACCTCCTTACCACGGGTGGACAGTACCACCAGGTAGCCAGGGAATGTCCATCCAGCATCGACGATGGCCACAGAAGTGGCTCAGTGGCTGAGGCATTTGTCAGCACCTGGGCTCTTCGGTTTGGCACCCCATCTGACACTTACTCCGGCAGCAATCCCCAAATCATCTCAGACCTCTGGGCTGCGAAGGCCCAGAACCTTGGCATTCGGCTGCATCGTGCCACGGTGTATCGCCCGACTGCTCCTTAAAGGCTGCTCTGAGGGCTTCCCTGATGGATGAGTCCTGCTGAGGCTCAGAACAGCTCCAAAAGAGGGCCTGCAGTTGCCCACAGCCAAATTGGTATACGGGCAGCCATTACAAGTGCCGGGTGAATTTATTCCTAACGCCACGACCGCCTGCTCAGCCTCTCAACAGTGTTCTACCCTCCTCAGTAAATTCAATTTCTTTACATCTATTCCAACATCCATCAGCAGTCTTGGGTTCCTCGTTTGTTTTTGTCTGCCATGACGCTCACCAACATCCCTTTAGGGCCCCTTACGACAGCCAGTTCCACAAGAAAAGACTACTATCATAGATAAAATGGATAAACCTAAATGTATTTTGCCTCAAGCTGGCCCGCCAAGATTTGAAGGATTCCACTATCATGCCCCTGCCATCACAACATGGCCATAAATGTGTCAACACACCCCTGGATGATCTCAAGGCCTCTGCTGTTCCTCCACCCATGGCACGTAGGACCTGAGCTGGGCAGCTTGTCCAAGCTTCGGACCGGGCTCACAACGCAGGTGTTAGTAAATTCCTTGGGGGGGGGCGGTGAAGGGGTCACATGTCATCGGCGGAACTATACGTAATTCACAGTCACCAACGCTGAGCTGGGATTCACTTTATGATGATGTTATTACGTAAAGTACCTTTACCGCACTTTGTGTTCGGTGTTTGGGATACAATAACTGAGTTGGTGTGGTTTTCTTAAACATAAAATGCTCCACTGTTTTTATTTGCAAAAACCTACATCGGTGACCCCGGTACTCCAGGATCTTTCTCAAGCTATTGAACATGTTGGCCAACGTAATCACTTTGATCTGGCCCATGCAGCCCTCTATGACAACAAATTCCACAGGTTCTCCACCTCCTAGCTGAAGAAATTCCTCCTCAACTCAGTTTTCAGAAACCACAATGCCAGAGGCAAAGACCAAGAAAGTCTGGACAAGGGAGAAGGAGGACCACTTACATGATTGCTTTGAGTTAGTGCACAGGACAATATTCAGGGATTCATCTTCGAACCTGAATGAATACGACTTCATCAAGACGGGTGGATGAGTGGGTGCCTTGAGAACATATTGGACATTCCCAAAGCAGTGGATGAACCAGGAGATTCATAGTCCACGGAGGGGTAGGTCTGTGGCATTGAAGATCGGTGATCCACAGCCATACAAGAGCTCCAGGTACAACCTACAGGAAAGTATTTTAAGAGCGTAAAAACAATTCTGGTTGAAGTTAGAGATGGAATCAGATGCACGCCAGCTCTGGCAGGGTTTGCAGGCCATCACTTTCTACAAAGTGAAACCCACCATCGTGAATGGCTGGGACGTTTCAGTTCCAGATGAGCTTGGTGCCTCATTTGCACGCTTTGAAATCACCTGTGCTCATTGCTGCAGCATCTGGAGACCCTGTGATCTCTGTCTCAGAGGCCGGCGCCAACCCTTGCAAGGCCTTGGGCTCTGATGGTGGACCTGGTAGAGCTTTGAAAACCTGTGCCAACCTACTAGTGGGAGTGTTCAACGACATCTTCAATCTCTCATGGCTGCAGTTGGAGCTTCCCACCTGCTTCAAAACGACGACAATCCGACGACAGTGCCCAAGAAGAGCAGGGTGAGATGATTCAATGACTATCACTCATCTACTCATTCTCATCTACTGTGATGAAGTGCTTCGAGAGGTTGGTTGTGGCTAGAATCAACTCCTGTCTCAGCAAGGACCTGGACACACTGCACTTTTCCCATTGCCACAAGAGGTCTGCAGTGGATTCATTCTCACTGGCTCTCCACTTGGTCTTGGAGAACCTGGACAATAGCAGTAGCTGTGTCAGCGTGCTGTTTACTGACTACAGCTCAGCTTTCAGCACAATCATATCCTCAGTTCTAATTGGTAAGTTCCAAAAGCTGGGCTTCTCTACCTCTTTGCAACTGGATTCTCGAGTTCACAGTCTGTGCAGATCAGAAATGACATCTCCTCCTCACTGACAATAAACACTGGTGCCCCTCAACGGCATACGCTTAGCCCACTGCTCTACTCTCTGACTGTGTGGCTGGGCACAGCTCAACTACCGTCTATAAATTTGCGGTGATGCAACTGTAGTTAGCGGAATTTCAGATGGTGATGAGGAGGTCTACAAGACTAAGGTAGATCAGCTGGTTGAGTGGCTCTGCAACAGCAACATTGCACTGAATGTCAATAAGATCAGGGAACTGTGGACTTCAAGAAGTGAAAGGAACACACACAAGTCCTCATCAGCAGTGGATAGGGTGAGCAGTTTCAAGTTCCTGGACGTCAACATTTCTAAAGATCTATCCTGTTCCCAACATTTTGATGCAATTACAAGGAAGGTATGACAGCAGCTATATTTTATCAGGAGTTTGAGGAGTCTCTTGGTATGCCACCCCTACAGATGTACTATCGAGAGCATTCTAACTGGTTGCACCACTGTCTGGTATGGAGGCAGCACTGCAGAGAGTTGTAAACCCAGCCAGCTCCATCGTGGGCACTGGCCTCCTCAGCACCGAGGAAACCTTCAAAAGGCCATGTCTCAGAAAGGTGGCATCCACCATTAAGGACCCCCCCCCCCCTCACCCAGGACATGCCCTCTTCTCATTATTACCATCAAGAAGGAAGTACAGGAGTCTGAAGGCACAGACTCAACATTTCAGGAACAGCTACACATATATATATATGTATATAACAGGCTGTCTATATACTGTAAATTATATTTTTATTATTATGTATTGCAATATACTGCAGCAGCAAAACAATACATTTCACAACATGTATCAGTAATATTAAGTCTAATTCTGATTCTGACTTTAAAAGTATGCCTCTTTATCTGAGGTCATGTCCCCTGGTCCTAGAATCCCCTAATGGAAATACCTTCTCTGCATCCACTCTATCCAGGCCTTTCAGTCCTTACTGTTTCTTTTTAAAAAGCTGAGTGAAATGGACCAAAGCTTCACCAAAGACGCCAGCAAATTTCTACAGATGTTTCATGGAGGGTATTATGACTGGCATCACTGCCTCATATGGAGGCGACAATGTGCAAGTTTGAAAGAGGCTGCAGAGGCTGTAGACTCAACCAGCTCCATCACGAGCACAACACTCCCCGACATCCGACATCAAGGGCATCCACAAGTATCCATCATGACGGAGCCTCAGCATCCTGGGCAGGCCCCTCTTCTCACTATGGGATGAGGTACAGGAGCCTGAAGACACTTACCCAGCATTTAGAAACAGCTTCTTCCCCTCCATCATCAGATTTCTGAGCAGTCCATGAACTCATGAACACTACCTCACAATTCCACTTCTATATTACTTATTTGTTTGAATTTCTTTCACATAGTTTTTTTTATGTCTTGCGCTGTACTGCTGCCACAAAACAGCAAATTATTTGACATAAGTCAGCGATAATGAACCTGATTATTTCCTGAATCTCTGTAATGCACTGGCCTCACCACGGACATTATTTGCAAAAAGATTACAAGAGGCCAAACTAATGAGTGAGAATTTTGTGCCTGTTACTGTCTGAATTCATGGTTTGCAGCTGACATCCATACATTTCTTGGTACTGTGAGGTCAGCATAGAGCCACGGAAATGATAGTCTGGTAATAATTATAAGTTACTCACCAAAGAGTCCTGGGATTTCCGTAAGTCTACCAGTGATTGTTATCATTATTTCATAAGTAGTCTGGCAGGGTGACCTCGGAAAACAGAACACAAGTCTGGAAGACTGCTGACATTGCATGGGATGATAAACTGACTAATCAGTTTATATTAAGATTGCAAGGCTGTTGCCAGAACTTGAGAACTTGAGTCCGAGGGAAAGGTGGAATAAGTTGGGACATAATTTCCTGGAACGCAGAAGAATGAGGGGAGATCTTACAGAGATAACCAAAAATACATGGGGCATAGAGAGCCTGAGAGCATGCAAGCTCTTTCTCCTCGGGTTTGCTGAGACTAGAGCAAGAAGTCATAGGTTTAGGATGAAAGGTGAAATGCTTCAGTAGAATCTCAGGGGAAATTTCTTCACTCAGAGTGTGATGTGAGTGTGGAATGAGCAGCCATCAGATGTGGTGAATGTAACGTTTGAGGTAAGTTTGGATAGGTGCATGAACGAGTGAGGTTTGGAGGGATATATTCTGGGACCAGGTACATGAGACTAGGTAGAAGGTGGGTGAACATTGACTGGAAAGGCCACATGGTCCTTTTCTGCGCTGCAGTACTCCATTGATACTGCGGTGTTGGGCAAATTATTGGAATCAAGTTGAGGTGGGCAACATCAACCTTCATCTGAAAAACCACAATTTTAACAGAAGCATTTCCCAAGAATTTGTTCATGAATATTGTATCCAACTAATCCAGTTTAATTCCTTGAGATGACAAAAAGGTTTGATGAGACCATTCAGCTTGACGCAGTCTCGGTGGCTTCTATCAGGATCCTATGCATGAGGCTTGTTGATGAAGTGGAAGTCTGAAGGTAGATACTTACTGTAAGCCACTTGGATCAGATGGATTATACTCAGGGTTTTGAAAGAAGTAGCTGAAAAGACTGTGGAGGCAGTAGTAGCGATCTTTCAAGAATCACCATATTCTGGAATGGTTCCGGAGGACTGGAAAATTGCAAATGTCATTCCACTCTTTAAGAAGAGATAGTGGCAAAAGACAGAACGTTATAGGCCCCTTAGTCTGATCAGTGGTTGGAAAAATGTTGGAGTCCATTATTAAGGATGAGATTTCAAGGTACTTGGAGATACATGTTAAAATAGGCCAAAGTCAGTATGATTTCCCAAAGGGGAAATTTTACCTGACAAATCTGTTGGAATTCTTTGAGGAAGTAACAGGCAGGATAGACAAAGGAGAGGCAGTGGATATTGCTTACCTGGATTTTCTGAAGACCTAGCTTGAATAGAAGATTCATTGACTGGCAGGAGGCAAAGACTGGGAATACTGGTTATTAATGTTATACTGCAGAGGTCAGTGTTGAGACCACTTCTTTTATCTTTATATGTCAATGAATTGGATGACAGAATTGATGACTTTATGGCCAGGTTTGTGGACAATGATAGGTGGAGGGGCAGGTAGTGTTGAGGAAGCAGGAAATCTGAAGAAGGACTTAGACAGATTAGGAGAATGGGCAGAGAAGTGGAAGATGGAATACAGTGTAGAGAAGAATATGGTAGAAAGGAAAAAGGGGTAGACTATTTTCTAAAGCGAGAGAAAATTCAGTTATCATAGGTACAAAGGGACTTGGGAGTCCTCGTTTAGGATTCCCTAAAGGCTATCTTGCAAGCTGAGTGGGAGGTAAGGAATACAAATACAGTGTTAGCATTCACTTAGAGAGGACTGGAATATAAAAGTAAGGATGTCATGCTGAGGCTTTATAAGGCATTGGTCAAACCACACTTGGAGTATTGTGAGCAGTCATTAGCCCCTTTTCTAAGAAAATACGTGCTGGCATTGGAGAGGGTCTAGAGGAGATCCACAAGAATAATCCCAGGAATGAAAAGCTAACATGTGAGGAGTGTTTGATAGCTCTATATTCACTGCAGTTTAGAAGAATGGGAAGGGTGGAGAATGGGTGGAGATCTCATTGAAACCTATTGAATATTGAAAGACCTAGATAGAGTGAATGTAGGGAGGACGTTTCTGCGGTGCATGAGTCTAGGACCAGAGGGCACAGTCTCAAAATAGAAGGACGTCCCTTTAGAACAGAGATGAGGAGAAATTTCTTCAGACAGAGGATGGAGAATCTGTGGAATTAATTACAGGCGGCTGTGGAGGCCAAGCACTGGGTATATTTAAAGGAGTGGTTGATAGATTCTGACTTAGTCAGGGCATTAGAAGTTAGGGGAGAAGGTAGGAGAATGGTGTCGAGAGGCGTAATAAATCAGCCATGATGGAATGGCGGAGTGAACCCGATGGCCAAATGGCCTAATTCTGCTCCTTTTTCTTACGGCTTTACGGCCACAAAAGTTCATGGGATCTGAGTAAGAGTGGTGATTGGCTCCAAAACTCAATCAGAGACAGAAAAACAGAGAAAGAGAGTGTGGAACGAGCTGCCAGTGGAGCTGGTGGGTGAAGGTTTGACTTGTATATCTAGAAGATACTGAGATAGGGAGGAGGTTGGGAGGGGATCAGAGGGCTGCAGTCCAGGTGCAGGTCAATGGTACTCTGCAAATTAATAGTTCAGCATGAACTAGATGGGCCAAAGGGCCTGTTTATGTGCTGTAGTGTCTTTGACTCTATAATGGAGATATGAAAGTTGCAAGAAAGTTTAACACTGGGCTGCACATCTCCCAGTATCCGGTCCTTCAATGTTATGTGCATGTTAATAAAATGGTACTAACTTGGATTGTGTGGTTGATAGTGAAGAGGAGAACTTATAAATGGTCTGGTCCATTGGGTAGAAACATATCAAGTGGCATTTATTTCTGAGAAAAGATAGGTAAAGAACTGGGGGAGGTGGGAAGAAGAAAGGGAAGGTAAAGAGGGAAGGTACAGAAGGAATAGAGGGATATTGAACTACAGTCAATAAACTCTTGCATATCAGGCCAGGTCAATGACATGACTTGAGAGTTAGGGGGCAGAAGTTTAAGGGAAACACGAGGGGGTATTTTTTTACTCAGAGAGTGATAGCTGTGTGGAATGAGCTTCCTGTAGAAGTGGTAGAGGCCAGTTCAGTTGTGTCATTTAAGGTAAAATTGGATAGGTATATGGACAGGAAAGGAATGGAGGGTAATGGGCTGAGTGCGGGTAGGTGGGACTAGGTGAGATTAAGAGTTCGGCACAGACTAGGAGGGCCAAGATGGCCTGTTTCCGTGCTGTGTTTGTTATATGGTTATATGTTTAAAAAGGCATGGCACACGGGTACAAAGAAGAAGGGAGTTGAAGCAATGGCAGAACTGTGCTGGAATTGCACGTCACACTGGCAGGAGCACCTCGTGAATGCTGAGCAGTGATCAGGACCCCACATTACAGGAATGAACTGACGGTAGAGGAAATCACGCTCGTGATTTTGGGCTGGAAATACTGGACAGGTCGGCATTGCTTTCTGTGGGGACGGTGAAGGCTGAGAGGAGACGTCACTGAGGCGTGCGAGGAGACCAGAGAGAATAAATGGGAGAAACTAATTTCCATTAAGTGGGGTCAGAAACCAGTCGTGATAGATTCAGTTAGTTAGTAGAAGGATCAGAGGGGAGATGAGGACTTGGTCTGTAGTGGAGGTCTGAAAGGTTGGTAATGGCAGAACTCCATACCATAATCAAAAATGACTACTTACTGTTGTTGGGCTGCAGAATGGGTCCTGGGATGGGGTGGGGGTGGGCTAATATTTTTCTTTTGACTGGCATAAATAAAATGGGCCGAGCGGCCTGTTGTGTTATAAACTTTCTATGATTTTCTAAGCTTCTATGCAAAGGATTGTACAAACCGCCTCCTGTCTGCACTCTCATAATGGTCGCTTGCACTGTCCGTTGTGTACCAAGGTACGAAGGCTAGCTCTTCATCCAATGGTTTGACTCACTGGGATAAGGGTGGTCAGAGGGAAGAGGTCTGTGGGAAAGAGGGAGAAGGGGAAGCTGGAATGGGCATATTGAAAAAAGCTCCCTTTCAAATTTAAGGTTATCAACCTCAAATATTAAACCTGTTTCTCTCTCCACAGATGCTCCCCGGCCTGCTGCACTTCCTGTTTTTTTTAAATTTTCTTTCCAATATCGTCATCCTTTCTTCAAAGCCAATTACAGATGGGTGAGGTGCTCACTGGTGCCTTAGCAAAGGTCTTCAAGAGCCCTCAAAATTGACTGACTAGCTTCACAAGCCTTCAGCACAGCATGAACGTACAGTGACAGAGAGATACAATATGGAAACAGTCCCTTCATCCCATTGAGTCCAACCACCATCAACTGCCCATTGACACGAATCCCACAGTAATCCTATGCCTTGATCATTAACCCCTCCCCCCCCCAAGTCCAATGTTCAACCCACTCAGCTACACACTGGGAACAATTTTCAGCCATCAGTTAACATACACACTTCTTTGGGCTGCGAGAGGACACCAGTGCGAAACAACACAGTCACTGGGAGGAATAAATAAATCCTGCGCAGACAGCACCCAAGGCCAGACTTGAACCTGGGACGCAGAGGCAGCCCACCTGCTCCCTATTTTCCTTCTGGGCTCAGTGCCGCCAGGTTGTTGTGGAGGCCCCAGGATTCCTGGTTGAAAGGTAAGTAGAGCTCTCTGTGCCGGTTGGTAAAACTTAACGTCTGTTTTAAGAAAAAGCCTTGGCTGGAATTCCCAGGTAGGTTGGCTCCGGGTTGGAAGTACTTTCAAATTTCATGAGCCCACCACCATCGGTTTGAAGGTACAGAAGGAAATAACATCTTGGACCCAATGTTTTGAGTCCTATCTGGACGGTCCCGCAGCAAGGTTAATTTGATATAGTCGGTAACAATGTAGAATGTGAAGCACAGACAGAAAAACAAGCTTACCTTTCTCTCTGTCAGAGCACAAAACTGCCGAAGTGCTTTCACGGTAGGGTCGGGTTTGTTCTGCAGTGAAAGGGGGACAAATGGTCCCTCCACCAGTTCAGAACTTCTGCCAATCAGCTGGGATTTCTTGTGGTAGAAGTTGGCCCCAAGAATGCAAACAATACTGAGGGCTTTGACCTGACCTCCTCTTCTGGAATCTCACTTCAGGGCTGCAGTGGAGCTGACTTACGGAAACAAGAGCGCGAAGTGTGCTCACTACCAGGTCACACATTTAGCGATGACAAATGAAGGATGAGTTTCTAGCTCAAGCTAATCACCACTGTTTGATGCTCGTATTTATATCTTTGCAAATCGTTCCTGGTGCTTAATCACAGATTATTTCTGCGGAGGAGCTCCTTATTTCAAGCTTGCTCTGCCAAAATATCCTAGTCACGATCAATGCACTGTTACTTAATAAAATTATCATTAAGATTGTTGCACTCCCTGTAGAAGCAAAATATTGATTAATGAAACAAAGAAAATGGAAGTATTTCAGCCCACAGAAAATCGATACAGATCAAAAGAGAGCTAATGCCTCATTTATATTGAAATAGAAACAGAGACGGTCAAACAGCACCTGTAGACAAAAGAGTCTGCACCACAAAGGGAGGATCTCCCAGTGGCCACCCATTTCAATTCAACCTCCAAATCCCATTCTGGCATGTCTGTCCATTGCCTCCTCTGCTGCCATAAGGCCAAACTCATCTCTGAGGAATAACTCCTCATATTCCGTATGGGTAGCCTCCCGCTTGATGGCATGAACATCCCAGTCATTTATCCCCATTCCTCCTTTTCTCTTTTTCCTCTCCCCATCTCTATTCTCCTCACCTGCCCATCACCTCACTCCTTTCCCACTTTCTCCCATGGTCCACCCTCCTCTCCAATTAGATTCTCTCTTCTTCAGTCCTACATTTCTTTTACTATCTCTGCATTCTTTTTTTACTACCTCCTCCCAGCTTCTCACTTCACCCCTCTCCCTCACCCATCCACCTTCCCCCTCACCTAGTCTCACCTAAACTTGTCAGATTGTACTCCTACCTTTGCCCCACTTTATTCTGGAATCTGCCCCCTTCCTTTCCAGTCCTGATGAAGGGCCTTGGTCTGATATTTTGATTGCTCATTCCCCTTCATAGATGCTGCCTGACTTGCTGAGTTCCTCTAACTTTGTGTGTGTGTTGCTCTAGCCAGTTTCAGTAGTCTAGTGTCAGTGGCCTATCATCATTATTCTCTGTTTCTGACAACTTAATCCTTGCTAATCAGTGCACATTCAGTCACAAACAAGGGAAAATCTGCAGATGCTGGAAATCCAAACAACACACACAAAATGCTGGAGGAACTCAGCAATCTGAAAAGCATCTCCAGAAAAAAGTACAGGCGACATTCATCAAGGATCGGAAGAAGTAGAAATCTTGCGGATAGAGTTAAGAAGCTACAAGGGCAAAAAGACCCTGATAGACTGAACAGTAGCCAGGATGTGTGCTACAAACTGCAACAGGAGATAGAAATGGCATGTAATAAGGGCAATGTTATTACATGCCCTTATGTAAAGGCACGTCGTGGGGGTTTTAAATTGCAGGTAGACTGGGAAAAATCAGGTTGTGCTGGATCCCAAGAGAGGGAATTTGTAGAATGCCTGCGAGATGGCTTTTTAGAGCAGTTCGTGATTGAGCCCACCAGGGGAAAGGCAATCCTGGATTGGGTGTTTTATTATGAACCAACATCGTATTGATTAGGTACCTTAAGATAAAGGAACCCTTAGGAGACAGTGATGATAATACGATAAAATTCACCCTGCAGTTTGAGAAGGAAAAGAAAGCCAGATGGATTACAGTGGAGTAAAGGGAGTTGCAGAGGAGCTGGCCGAAGTTAATTGGAAGGGAACACTAGCAGGGACGAGAGCAGAACAGCGATGACTGGAGCTTCTGAGGAAAATTCCGGAGGTACCAGTAGACACATCCCAAAGATGAAGAAGTATTCTAAAGGGAGGATGAGACAGCTGTGACTGACAAGGGGAGTCAAAGACAGCATAAAATCAAAAGGGAGGGTGTATAGTGTAGAAAAATTTGTGAGAAATGAGAGGACTGGGATGCTTTTAAAAACCAAAAGAAGGCAACAGAACAGAAACTATAAGGTTAGAAAAGTTGAAATCTGCAGGTAAGCTAGCCAATAAGAGAGGACACCAAAAGTTCTTTTCCAGATATATAAAGATTTTAATAAAGATCTCTCTTTTGAGAGAGGTGAGAGTGGATATTGGACTGCTGAAAATGATGCTAGAGAGGTAGAAATGGGTGCAAAGAAATGGCGGACAAATTACTAAGTATTTGGTGTCAGACTTTACTGTGGAAGACACCAACAGCATGCCACAAATTTGAGA
Organism: Hypanus sabinus; assembly: GCF_030144855.1. NCBI lineage: Eukaryota > Metazoa > Chordata > Chondrichthyes > Myliobatiformes > Dasyatidae > Hypanus > Hypanus sabinus. The sequence continues at coordinate 59,358,086 of NC_082723.1, read as the reverse complement.
GTGTCGGGGGAAGAAGTGAGTTAGTTGCTGCTACTAAGGAGAAGGTGCTCGGGAAGCTGAAGTTTCTGAGGTAAATACGTCACCTACATCAGATGGAGCGCACCCCAGAGTTATGAAAGAGGCAGCTAAAGAGATAGTGAAGGCATCAGTAATGATCTTTCAGGAATCACTAGGTTCTAGAGGACTAGAAAATTGCAAATATCACTCCACTCTCCAGGAAGGAAGGAAGGGAGGAGGAAGAAGGGAAATTATAGGCCAGTTAGCCTGATTTCAGTGGTTGGGAAGATGTTGGAGGACATGGAGGCACAGTAAAATAAGCTGAAGTCAGCCAAGATGCAATGGTGGAGCAGACTTGATGGGCTAAGTAGCCTAATTCTGCTTCTAGGTCTTATGGTGCCGCAGTTTCCTCCTATGTACCAAAGACACGGTGGTGAGTGAGTGGCAAATAATCTGGTGGTGTGTTTCCTAAAGAGGAAACCTTGGCTGACAAATCTGCTGGAATTTTTCAAGAGAGAAACGGGCAGGGTAGACAATGGAGAGTCAGTGGATTTTAGATTAGTGAACTTAGATTTTCAAAAGACCCTTGCCCCATATGAAGCTGCTTAACAAGATAAGAGCCGATGGTATTACAGGAAAGGTACTAACACAGATGGAAGACTGGTGACAGGGGGCCTATTCTGGTTGGTTGCCAGTGACTAGTGGTGTTCCGCAGGGGTTGGTATTGGGGTCACATAGCCTGGAGTGGCTGGTCACTCTGGAGGCAATTCAAACCTACTAAGTAATCAAACCAACTAAACAGTTTTGATTAATTCAGTTTCTGGGTAAAGTCAGCCTTTCAGGATGAATCTTGTAGGGTTAGCGGTAGGCTCATTAACAGAATGGAGGAGTGTAGGGTTGTTGAGGCCCATATTTATAGATCCCACAATGCTGCTGTGCAAGCTGCTTAAGACATATGGCTGGTTGGCCGCCATTAGTCGGCAGATCGATTTCGTGAGCTGAGGGGTAACGTTGCAGCTCTATAAAACCTGGTCAGACCACACTTGGAATATTGTGCTCAGTGCTGGTCACCTCATTATGGGAAGAATGCAGAAGCTTTAGAGAGAATGTCGGGGAGGTTTACCAGGATGCTGCCGGGACCCTTACGAGGATAGGTTGAACGAGCTAAGGCTTTTCCCACTGGAGTGAAGGAGGATGAGAGGAGACAAGGTGATAGAGGTGCACACGGTGATAAGAGGCATAGATCAAGCGGGCATCTGGAGATTTTTTTCCCAGGGCAGAATTTTAAGGTGATCGGAGAAATATATTTTTTACACAGAGACTAGCGGGTGCGTGGAACTCCTGGCCAGAGTTGGTGGTAGATATAGATATATTCAGAGCATTTAAGAAACTCTGAGATAGGCACACAGATAATAGAAAAGTGGAGGGCTATGTAGGAGGGAAGGATTAGATTGATCATTGATCATAGATTGAACGTATTATGTTAAAACGTCAACAGCCCGTAGGCCATGTATTGCACTGTTCTGTTATATATTATAATGAGATCCAGCACATCCTCAGAGAGAGAGAGTCTGTTTCCAGGCAGTAGCAGATTTCCAGTGAAGACAGCAGGGGCAAACATTCTGAATTATACTTCAGAAACTCTCCAGTATCGAGCCGCATTAGAATATTTGTCCAGATTAAAGTGAAAAGGAAATTAAATGAAAATAAATAATTCCAAATGACCTGTCATTTGGAGATCACCACATGAATGGTAATGCAGTACAGTTCCTGTAAAGCTGCAGCAATTAATCATCTGGTTCTGGTTTCTAAATACATCACGATTAAAAATGACCAGATGTGCAATTTACCCTTTTAAAAAAACAGCTTTATAAGTCTGCCATCTTGTGGAGATTCCTTGTATGGCAGCTACATAAGGACATTCAACTTCTCAGCCATACAGTTTGTGCCTACCACATTGCCTTTGTCTGCCATTGCATATACTCATTCCTGATCATTAGCTCTTTGTGAACTAGTGGAGGTGGGAGTGTCACGGGGGCTTATCATGGTATCTCTACTTGATCGTTGAGGGAGCAACTTCAAGTTGCTGAGTGTCAAGATCTCTGAGGATCCAACCTGATCCCAACATATTGACGCAGCTATGAAGAAGGCAAGACAGCGACTGTATTTCATTAGGAGTCTGAAGAGATTTGGCTTCTCAATAAAAGACTCGAAAACTTCTGTAGATGTACCATGGAGAGCATTCTGACAAGGCTGCATCGCTGTCTGGATTTGGGTGGGGGGGGGTGCGTGGGGGGCTTCTGCACAGGACTGAAAGAAGCTACAGAAGGTTGTAAAATTAGTCAGCTCCCTCCTGGGTGTTTGTCTCCATAGTATCCAAGACATCTTCAAGCAGCGGTGCCTCAGAAAGGCAGCATCCATTATTAAGGACCCCACCACCCAGGACATTCACTCTTCTCACTGTTACCCTCAGGAAGGAGGTACAGAAGCCTGAAGGCACATACTCAGCAATTCAGGAACAGCTTCTTCCCCTCTGCCATCCGATTCCTAAATGGACATTGAACCGATGAACACTACCTCATTTACTTAATATATATTATTTCTGTTTTTGCACTGTTTTAAAACTATTTAATATACATATGTACACCTACAGTAATTGATTTGCTTATTTACCTTTTTTCTTTTTATATTATCACAAATTGCATTGAACTGCTGCTGCTAGGTTAACAAATTTCACAACACATGCTGTTGATAATAAACCTGATTCTCCTTGTCGAGAATTTCTCTGATCGGTTGGTCATGAGCAGGATTGCACGGAATAGTTGAAGTTCAGCCTCTCACTTCATCTGCAAGACAAATCATTGTGACAGAGACTGTAAGTTAGCTTGAACTGAACATTGTGAGGCAAAAGCCAGAACCCTTCATTGGATGCCTTGGTTATTAGTAGAATGGAACACAAGGGTGTTTCCAAGGCTGCAGGAGAACCCACAGAATTGTACCTCCATCAGCATCTTCAGGAGAAGGGAAGAGAAAATTAGCAAGAATGATCCACGAGGACATTTCTGGTAGAACTTTGATTCTAGGGTCGTCCAGGAACACACCTTGGACAGACTTTTTGCAAGCAGAAGCACTGATTTAGTGACATAAATAATACTTCACCTTATAAAGGCTTTGGCACAACAACGTTGCAAGTTATAAGGTGTTGGATGAGAAAATTATCAAACGCAAGACGCCTAATTTCATTTTATTTGCAAAAGCCCACATTGGTGACCCCGATGCTCTAGGAGGATTCCAGAGTTTTTGAACATGTCAGCCAACCCAGTGGCTTTGAAAGTGCTGGAGTTTTGGGAGAAAAACATCGTCGCTTGGCTTGTACAAGCTGAGGCCCAGTTCATTCCAAGAGAAGTCACCGCCGATGATATTCTGCTATGCGGTCGTGTCGCTCAGCAGTTCCACAGCTGCAAGAGGGGCGAGTCTGCTCGAACACCCGCATGAACGCGATGAATACCGATCACCGAAAACTCACCTTCTACAGACCTTTGCACCGATTCTGTGCGCCAAACAGTTGTTTCCCTCTCCCGGTCTCTTCAGAACTAATGGACTACATGCTGTCTCTTCTGGGAAATCACCACCCTTTTTTTATTTTTAAAGAACTCGTCATGCAGAAGCTGCTTGATCAAGTTCGCATAGACCTAGCTAACGCACTCTAGGGAGCTTCTAAAATAGCTGATAGTCCACACTTCGCCAAGTTATTCCTCCTTGACTCACCGCCTCAATAAGCTCAGTCAGCAAGGCCCCCAGTGTAAGGATGCTAGCGTCTGCGAAACGCGTGGCACCAGGTCTGTGCTTTTACCGCATGCTCGCTTTGGTGCCAGTGCGAGGAAGAGCTGACCGCCTCGCGGCTTCGACAATGCCAGTGCGTCGGGACATCGGAGGTCTGTGAACAACATGGGTTCCAGCAGCCTGAGTTCACTACAGACACTTTTTCAGGGTGATACTTCCCATGTAACATGGGTGCTCAAGTGAGTTCCCTACCAGCATCACCTAGTGGAACAAAAGCTCTCCAGAGATCAGCCATGGCAGCAGGATCCAGACCTACGGGACACGAGGGGTGACGCTGAGCATCAGTGGGCGACGTTACATATGGTAAACATGGCTAGACTTCTGCTCAGTACAGATTTCCTGTGTGTCCAAGGACCTTTAGTCGACCTTAAGAGCTGCCAGATTGTGGATGTCAAGCGCGTTGGGCCGTTACCCTGCTTCCTCAGTAAGTTCCCCCACAACATGCACCACCACATGTGTGCTTACTCGACTGCTGGGCAAATTCCCAGACCTCGCCAAGCCCGCATTCTTCACTACAGTCGCAAGATATGAGGTGGCGCACCATATTCTCACAACTGGCCCACCAGTCTATGCCCGCGCACATTGACTGGACCCAGGAAAGCCGGCAAACGTGAAGGCTGAGTCTGCCAACATGAAAAGACTCGGCATTGCACGCCGGTCGAAAGCCCCTGGGCTTCACCCCTCCACGTGGTGGCTAAGTCCGATAGTAGGTGCCGCCCATGTGGTGATTTCTGACGCCTTAAAAGAGACCACTACCCCCTATTCCGGCACATCCAGGACTTCTTGGCAAGCTTAGCCAGAAAACTAATTTCCAAAGTCAGTCTAGTTAGGGGCTACCATCATGGGCCTATATGCTTGGAGGACATGCCCAGAATGGCTGTGACAGCTCCATTTGATCTTTTTGAGTTTCCGCGCGAGCCATTTGGACTGAAAAATGCAGCGCAGACTTCCCAACAGCAGATGGGCTCTGTATTAAAAGACTTAGCTTTTCTTTTTGTTCGCCTGGATGACATACTGGTCACCAGCGTGTCCAAATCCAAACACGTGCCTCACCTCCTCACACTTTCGAGCACTTAACCCAACAGAGGTTGATTAATAACCCTGCTAAATGCCGGTTTGGATTGTCAACCGCTGGCTTTCTCGGCCATTGCATCTCCACAGAGGGTACGCAACCCCTCCCAGCAAAAGTAGACAATGTTATGTATTTCCCACTGCCCTGCATTATGAAAAGGAATTACAGGAGATTTTAGATACGTACTTCTATCAGTATTTTGTTCTGTTAAGTGGGGAAATTCTGCTCCCCTGTGTAGTACTCTCAAAGGCAGTATCCCTAATCACATGCTTGACTGGCCAGTGGGCATGGCCTGGGCAGTTGAAGATACCAAACCGGCTCTTCCTAATGTGACCCTACTGGCGCTTCCACTCCCAATGCACTTACAGCCATTACTGCCGACACCTCAGACTCCGCCTTGGGCGCTGTGCACGAGCAGCTGCCCGTCTTCTTCAGCCGGCAGCTCCCTGAAAGAAGGTACAGCAGGTTTGACAGTGAGCGTCTCTATCTGGCTGCCCACTATCTTCCTTTTCTTCTGGAGGGTCACGATTTCATGGCGTTCACTGACCACAAACCCCTCGTGCATGCAAAGGCCAAAATACCAGACCTTTGGGTCTGCACAGCAGCAACGCCAGCTGGCCTACGTATCAGAGAACACAACAGGTATACAACATAACAAGGGAAAAATAATGCCGTGGCTGATTGCCTCTCATGGACAGCCGTTGAGGCCCATCCACATTAGGGTTCACTATGCCGGCATGGCAGCCAACCAAGCCACTAACTCAGAGATCCAGGTTTACTGAACGGCTGTCACGAGCCTGTGGTTGGCTGACATTAAGTTCATGGAAGCTGGGGCTTCTCTCCTGTGTGATGTTTCCACCAGCTGCTCTCACCCCATCGTTCCCACAAACTGGAGACGGACTGTTTTTGCCTCTATACATGCCCTCTCGCAACCTGGCCGGAAAACCTCACAGAAACCGGTTGTAATAAAGGTTGTCTGGCACGGCCTCTGAAAGGACTGCAGCTTGTGTGGACTGCCAACAGCCAAAACTAACCGTCATGTTCAGGCTCCATTGTCACCTCTTGAAGTCCTGAGTGACAATTTGGCCAAGTCAATGTGGACTTTGCTAGTCCTCTTCCCCGGTCACACAACTTCTTTCAATGGTGACTGCACCACCAGGTGGCCAGTGATCTTCCCCCCCCCCCCCCACATCAACAATGGCTGCAAACGTGGCTCCTGGATTGATCAGTTTGTCACCCCTCTGATACCTTCTCTGACTGCTGTCCCCATTCATTTCAGGCTGCGACGGCCCAGAACCTTGGCATTAAGTTACATCACGCCACAGCGTATCACCCGCAGTCCAATGGCCTACGTGAACCTTTCCTTAAAGGCTGCTCTGAGGACTTCCCTGAATGATGATTGTCTTCAATGCGCTGGGGCTCCCAACTGCTCCAAGAGGGGGCGTGCAGTCATCCATTTTTCACTACAATGTATTGCAAAGTACTGCTGCTGCATAACAACAAATTTCGTGACATGTGCTGATGATATTAAACCTGATTCTGATTAACACTACAATGAATGGAATACAAACAAAATATGCCGGAATCTGGAACAACACACAAACTGCTGGCAGAATTCCATGAATCCACGGAGGGAAATGTCAATATTTTGGGTTGAGACTCTTCAGCTGATCCATTAAGTTCCTCCAAGAGCTCAGTGTGTTGCTTAGAATATATATTGGATCACTTCATTATGGAATCTCCTGAAGCATTCTATTATTCTTATTATCATCTTGAAAAATGCTTTTTAAAGTATCTGGAAATTTAAATGCAGTTCGATTGCCATAAGTCAGGTCATCCGTAACCTGGGAGATCCTGTATTTTATAACAACTTTCCCTCTTTTTGCTGTTTTATTGATTTACAACACTGAATCACAGGGGATTTAATTTGGCTTTTTTTGACACTGATCAATAGAAAAGATTCTTTCCTGTCATAGTGAAAATAAATTTCGACAAAGTAGTCGAAATTTATTAGTTATTAAACACAAAATAGTTGATTGTATGATTACTCACCTTCAAGTCAGTATTTAGTAGATGTACCTTTGGCAGCAATTACAGCCTTGAGTCTGTATGGATAGGTCTCTATCAGCTTTGCACATCTGGACACTGCAATTTCCCCCCATCCTTCTTTACAAAACTGCTCAAGTGCTGTCAGATTGCATGGGGATCATGAGTGAACAGCCCTTTTCAATTCCAACCACAAATTCTGAATTAAATTGAAGTCTTGACTCCAACTTGGCCACTCCAGGATATTATCTTTGCTGTTTTTAAGCCATTCCTGTGTAACTTTGGCTTGGTTGGGGTCATTGTCTGGCTGGAAAACAAATCTTCTCCAAACTCACAGTTCTCTTGTAGACTGCATCAGGTTTTCCTCCAAGATTCTCCTGTATTTTGCCTGATTCATTTAACCCTCTACCTTCACAAACCTCCCAAGTTCTACTGGAGTGAAATATCCCCACAGCCCGATGCAGCCGTCACCGTGCTTCATGGTAGGGGTGATGTGTTTTTGATCATATGCAGTGTTTGGTTTGCACCAAATATAATGTTTAGACTGCTGGCCAAAAAGCTTTGTTTTGGTTTCATCAGACCATAGGACCTTCTCCCAGCTGACTCCAGAGTCTCCCACATGCCTTCTGGCAAACTCTAGCTGAGATCTCATGTGAGCTTCTAATCAACAGTGGCTTTCTCTTTGCCACTCTCCCATAAAGCTGCGACTGGTGAAGCACACAAGCAACAGTTGTTATATGCGCAGTCTCTCCCACTGAAGCTTGTAACTCTTCCAGAGTTGACATAGGTCTCTTGGTGGCCTCCCTCACTAGTTCCCTTCTTGCATGGTCACTCAGTTTTGAGGATGGCCTGCTCTGGGCAGATTTACAACTGTGCCATATCCTTTCAATTTCTTGATGATTGACCTAACTGTACTCCAAGGGATATTCAGAGACTTGGAAATTTTCTTGTAGCCATCTCCTGACTTGAGCTTTTCAATAACCTTTTCACGGAGCTGCTTGGAGTGTTCTTTTGTTTTCATGGTGTAGTTTTTGTCAGGATACTGACTCACCAGCAAATGGGCCCTCCAGATGCAGGTGTATTTTTACTACAATCCATTGAAACACCTTGACTGCAACAGATCTCCAAAAACAGATCTCTATTTAACTAATTATGTGACTTCTGAAACCAATTGGCTGCACCAGTGATGATTTGGTCATATTTAAGGGGATGCATACTTACACAGTTAATTATTTTGTGTTTTATGTTCATAATTAAATAAGATCACTTTGTAGAGACCTGGTTTCATTTTGACACTAATGAGTCTTTACCTGTTGATCAGAGTCAAAAAGCCAAATTGAATCCACTATGATTCAATATTGTAAAGCAATAAAACATGAAAACTTCCCGGGGGGGGGCGGGGGTTGAATAATTTTGATAGGCACTGTACATCAGGACCTGAAGTGAGGATTGAACCGAACCCCAAGCAGATGCATCGTTTCAATGTCCAGAGAGGACATGTACCAGCTAATGAGTGTTGGGACTGGAATTCCAAGAGTGTTATAATGAATCAGTAGCCTGCAGGAGAATATGAAGTGGCTTACCAGTGTAACACTTATATTCACAATAAATTCCAAAACATTTCTAAGAAATAACATAGCTAGAATTGAAGATGATATAGGCCAATTTGTGGACGGTTTGATAGGAATTCCAAGAATCACAGACAAAATGCTGGAGAAACTCAGCAGGTCAGGCAGCATCAATGGAGGGGAATAAGTAGTCAGCATTTTGAACCGAGACCCTTCACCAGGACTCATCTGGACCTGAAACATCAGCTATTCATTTCCCTCCACTGGTGCTGCCTGATCGGCTGAGTTCCTCCAGCATTTTGTGGGCACAATCTCTAATGTCTCCGCAAACCTCATCAGTGGGGTTCAGCTAGACCATACTCAGCAATGGTCCTTCTCCCATCCTCACTGCTGGGACTTGCAGCTGCCCCGTATTAACCTTCCGTATATTCTTATTGATCGGAAAGCTATTGAACCGGGGCAGTGAGACCCCAGGTAGTGCTAGGAACTCACAGCACTAGGTCAGAACTAGCCCTCCCCACAAATGGGAAAACTCATGGCAGTTGGCAGAATCTCAGCTTTGCCTTCTGTCAAAACTATTAGGGTTTTGGGATGTTACAGTCAGGATCACCCTGAAACTATTAAAAGTTCAGTTTCATTTCAAATAAAAACAATGGAAACATTTTCAGTCAAAGTAAATTTATTGTCAAAGTACAACTGTCACATTCACTACATTGAGATTCATGTTCTTGCAAATATTTACAGGAAAGTAAAGAAATACTATAGAATTGATGAAAAACTATACATAAATAAAGTCTGCCAAACAACCAATGTGCACAAGAAGACAAACTGTGCAAATAAACAATAAATAATACTGTGAACGTGAGCTGTACGGTTCTTGAAAGTGAGTCTGTAGTTGCGGAATCACTTCAGAGTTGTGGTCTGTGAAGTTATCCACACCAGAAGTTAAAAGCAAAATATCAGACACATAATTAGAAAAATCCATCTTCTCTTGTTGCAGTTCTCTTCGTCCTAGTCATGTACTCCTCATAGACTGGTAGGATTCTGCCCTAGGTTTCCCAGCCACAGTTTATGTGCATAGAATACCCACCGGAATTCCAACAACCCTCTATTCTGATGCCAGACTCCATGCAAGCGAAGGCAGATTCAGAACATACTGAAGGCACAAATGAGTGAGGTTTACGTGGGTAAGTGCCGGCCAGAGAGATGTCAGCCCCAACACCTTAAGCAAGTCTGTGATGATGAACATGGGGATAAAGGTTTAACTTGGAGACAGGTTAGTTTTTGAGGCTTCAGTGAGCGTCGGATGTTCTGACTGGCAGGCTCGGAATGGAAGAGTTAATGTGAGCTGAGTGGTATTCCTCTTTGAGGGGCAGAAAGCAGCACAGATATTAAAGTTGAAGCAAAGAAGTTCTGTGCCCTCATTAGGATTCTACGAGCATGCTGGGGCCCTCAGACAGTGAATGTACAAAACAAATCCTATTTGTTCCCCTTTAGACCAGAAATAGTCACCACCTCCTTTGGCTCATTGTAGGACCGTGTGTGTGTGTTTTTAAGAGCTTGTACTTTCTTTCTGATCACTTTTCCAACGTTAAACCCAAATCTGCATTTAAGCTGGTCGGGGGTCTCAGCATTTTATTGAAAAGCTTGGCTGACCATCTTTTTGCCCTGTCCTACGTCCTCCAGAGTTAAGGAGACAATGAAAGGTTTTGCTGTTGGTTGGCACTCTCAGTAACTTAAGAACAAGTTTATCTGAGAAAATGGGTGCCCCTCTTGCTCTCGTCTGGTTACAGACTCAAGCCTGACATCATCTTGTTCTGGCAGTAAATGCAGCCAAACTGGCCAAGGGCCCTGGTACAATATGTACAATACAATCATTCTGAATCAGTTTAGGATCAGGCTGAAGGCAGAAGGCTGAAACGTTCAACCAATGTGCATAGTCGGAGTTTACCGTGATTTTAAAACTCCTTAAGGAAACTCAAACCTCCATCATTTCCATGCAGAAGGAATTATCAGAAGCTCTGCCCTTTGGTAAATACACAGCCCCATTGTATTCCTAACACATCCAAAACTTAAGTAGGATGATAGCATTATCTTGTATCACTTGATTTTCAATATATCAATTTTGTTTTATTGCAGCTGCAGAATTCCTCCCCTGGTGATGAAATTTCAGAAGCACATCATCTCTCCGTCTTGATTTCAATAATTAAATAGCTAAGTCAAACAGTTCCAAAATATCCCAAGGCACTGTGTTGGTGATGACTGAGCCAATAAACTAATCCACCATTGTAAATCTGGAAGGATAACAGCATAGCAGCTGAAGTGCTTTCTACCTGGCTCTATATTATCTTGCAAATGAATGCTCAATTGACTTGGGAGGTCCAGGCCAATCCACAGGCAAGCACCAGAGGATGGTCCCATGGAGAGTGCCAAATCCATTTTGCTTCAAAGCAGTTTCTACTTAAGTGCAAAGTCTGCAGGCACTGAAACCATCTGATGGGTGTATCAGTCCTTCCGCTGAAAACCATGGATTCCTTGATCTTCAGTTTAATTTCTCCGAGTGGCAACTGACGTCAGTGCGTTCACTCACTTGTAGGAGAATGAGTGTTTCAAAAAGCTGTCAGCTATAAAAAATACTGGCAGCATTGGAGAGGAAGTATTTGGTAAAACCCCATAAAAATAATTATGATGACTGTTTTTACAGTATGAAAGAGTGGCAGCTGTTCTTAGGAAAATTGTTCTCGCTTATTTCTCCACAACATGAGCAGGAAGCGTTCCAAGAACAGAGTTCCATGGGGCTCGTGAACTGTTGCAACAGAAGGTATTTTCTCAGAGGGAACAAATATCTGTAACGTGATTATTGTGCTGTCCAAGAGCACTGAAATCTGGTGTAAAAGTGGAGCAAAGCTCTCCCGAGTACGTTCGGGGGAATGGTTCAAAGTGACAGCATTTTTATTGAATCGAGTCATAGAGCACTACAACACTGAAACAGGCCATTCAGCCCTTCTAGTCTGTGCCAACCTGGTCTTCTGCCTAATCCTATCTACCTGTACCTGGACCATAGCCCTGCATACCTCTCTCATCCATGTGCCTATCCAATCCTCCCTTAAACCTTACAACTGCATCTGCCACTTCTGCTGTCAGCCCTTTCCACAGTCGACCCACCTTCTGAGTGTTCTCTGCTTCATCTTAAATATTTCACCTTTCACCCTGAGTCTATGACCTCTAGTTCTGGTCTCAACCAACATGAGGGGGAAAAGCCTGCAAGAATTCATCCGATCTATACCCCTTACAATTCAATATACCTCATTCTCCTGTGCTCCAGGGAATAAAGGCCTAAACTATTCAACCTTCCACCATAGCTCAGCCCCCTCAAGTCTCACAACATCCTGTTACCCAAGTGTTTATTTGATCTCTCAGCATGATTTAGAAAGGTGACGAGCAACGCGTTGGCCAAATGTGCTCAGGGGTCTGTTATCCGAGACGGCAAAGAGAAGGCCAGGACCGGAAGCTCAATGTTTCAAGATACAGATGCTACAGGTGTGACAGAGGTTGAGGTAAGTGAGGAGAGGGTGTAGTCTTGGTGATAAGGGGGCATGTAACAGCAGTATTTGGGGGATTGTCCAGAGAGGCCATACACTATAGGTAGACTTCAGAAACAAGAAGAAGAAAGTCTCTCCAGTAGCTCTAGTGGGCTGTATTATAGACCGCCCACCCCTCATAGTCAGCAGGAACTTGAGGAGCAGGTGTCAGAATAATACAGTGGGAGATTTAATTTCCCCAGTGTTGACTGGTCCACTCAGAGGGCTGTTTCCCCCTCCCAAGTAGCAAGTCATCGGTATTCCATGCCACCAGGAGGAATGAGGGCCAGTGACCCCCCTCCCCACCCACCAGGCACACCAGTTGTCATGAGTAGAGTTTGAAGCCTAGCATTTTTGGGGTCCTCTCTCATCAGAGACCCTTCTTCAATCCTGACTTTGGCTTCTGCCTGTGTGGACTTTGCTCACTCTCTCTGTTACCATGTGGGTTTCCACCGGTTGCTTTGCTTTCCTCCCAGATCCCAAAGGTAGTTGGAATGGCCACTCGAATTGCCATTAGTGTGTAAAAGTGATTGGTAGAACCTGGAGATGTTCTATGAGTGGAGAATGAGGGTGTCAGTGGAAACTTGATGGTTGGCATGGCCACACTGGATCGAAGAACCTGTTTCCTCACAATGCCTTTGTGATTAAACCAGCACGTTGGTCTCTGCTTCAATCTCGACATCCTAGCAACTTAGGAATTGGTACAAAATGGATGAGCAAATCTGTTGGAATAATACAGTTAGGACCACAAAACTAACAATGGAAATTCAAATGTGAAAATTGACTCAAGCTTTTGACATAAATGTGTAGAGAATAGAAAACCAGTTCTGAGCCTAATCACTAGACAATTTACAATGACCAATTAACCTATCAACTAGTATGTCTTTGGACTGTGGGAGGAAACCCATACATTTACAAGAAGAACGTACAAACTCCACACAGGCAGCAACGGGAATTGAACCTGGGTCGCCTATACTGTAAAGTGCTGTGCTAACCACTACACTACCGTGTGCCCTGCGCTACCATTACTACGCTAATCTGTAGATCTTATTTCAAGAGATCTACATATAAACGTGAAGCACCCTGGTTTCCTCAGCTGTGTAAGTCTAGGGAAAACTATCTCTGGCCCCACCAAACTTGTGAGATTGAGGTGCTCTCCCACCCCGAACCCCCGGTTTGTGTGGATGCTGTGTCATGTGATATCCTGTTACAAATTAATGCCACGAAATAACAGGCAGTACATTGCATACGATTAAAGGAATTATATTTATGAATCTTAACTTAAGGGTTTGTAAAAAATAACAAAAAGAAAAAGGCCCATTCTAATTAAACAGTCACAAGTTGCTCAACTTGAACTTCTCCGTCACTCACACACTGGGTCCTTTGGCATCACGAAAGCATGTGGCTCGCAAGCCATCTCAAACGGATCTCCCACAAAATCGTGTGGTACGACCAGTTCTCCCCAGCGTCTTCTCTCTTCATCTCCTCTTGAACAAAAGCTCCAAGCCCAACCTTAGCGCCCCTCACCAGAGAAGCCTCCCCTTAATCCGGCCATCCCAAATGGATGGCACACATTTCTTCCCCCTCTCTCTTGTCTTCAACAGTAACCCAAACAAGCTGGAGACAAAGCAGCTCGCACAGTACAACACAAAATAAAATACATATAGCGTGACAGCAAAAATATGAACCAGGACATTACACTCTCCCCCGATCAAAATAGCCATGTCCTCATGACCTTGGAATAATTTGTCATCCTGTCATTAAAAACACCATTTTCAAAGGAATCTCGTGACGTTAGAACCTCCAATCCATTTGTAAATGGTAGTGCCATATCTCACTAGGGTGTTAATCACAACCCCTTTGTTCCCTCGGTGCTACATAGGCCAGCCTATCTGGGGCCTCCTGATTCTTTGAGACCTCCGCATCCCATCATCTATGTCTTTAGTTTCAGACATTCCTTAGGATACTTCTGGTCTACATGGTGAGGCCTTCCCCGGTCTATTACTCGTGTCTTCCGGCCACACGTGTCCCTCTCCCACTTGGCTGAGCTCAGGTTCAGTCCCAGTTACTTTAGAGCCCAGCCCCCCCCCCCCCTTCGGGGTCCAGCTGCAAACCTGCCTGTCCACAGATATTCCCCCCATTGGGAATCTCTTCCTCAATTAGTGGGGAATTAGCAAAAGGCAGCATATACCACTCTCCCTTTTTCCTCATCCTCCGAATCCGTATCCCATTCGGGCCGGGGGCCAGTCTAATCTTGTCCCAGACGTAGAAGGTGGTTCTGATGGAGAATCTTGACAGGCCCATTCCCATCCATTGGTTTCACCCAGAAATCTGGTACGTTTGGCATCTGACTCTCCACCACATAGGGAGCAGCTGCCCAGCAGTCAGCCAATTTATGATTCCCAGGTAGCCCCAAGTTCCTTATGAGGACTGGCATGAATAGGGGGAACCTAACTTTTTGATCATACCTCCTCTTATTTCCTTGATCCTGTTTGGCAGCCGCGACTCCAGCTAATTCATAAGTCTTCTTCAGCTCACTTCTCATATCAGACACATATTTCAGCTAAGTCTTCTCCTTATCAGCCCCACTCACGGAGATCTGTTAATACCCACTCCTCAAGTCCAGCACACTGAACCACGTCACACCTTTCAGCAGGCCAGCGCGTCCTTGATCGTATACTGGTTGTATCCCCGTTCAGAGTCCCATTGTCCACGCACATCCGTACCTTCCTGGCCACTACTACTGGAGACTACTACTGGCGTCTGGACTCAGTGATGATCCCAGCTTCCTTCAAATTCTGAAGATGCTGCCAAATTTTCTCTGCCTCTGAAGGTGCCAGCCGTCGCAACCTTTCTCTGAACGGGGTGCCCTCTGTCACCCAGATGGTGTGGCGAGTGCTCTTGGAACAAACAACATCAAACTCATCAGTTAAAAAGACATCTTCCAGCTTCAACACTTTCTCTGTCAGCCTCTTCTTCCAACCTCCAGGTACCGGGGAGTCCCCAAAGCTAAATGACTCGGCAGTCAACTTCCCTCTTTTCAGGAAGAGGTTCTCACCAGCTCGTCTCACAGGGTCAGTAGACATTACTGTCACCAGGAAGAGGTTCTCACCAGCTCGTCTCACGGGGTCAGTAGACATTACTGTCACCAGGAAGAGGTTCTCACCAGCTCGTCTCACGGGGTCAGTAGACATTACTGTCACCAGGAAGAGGTGCAGCATTGGCATTCCCCCTCCCCCCCCCCCCCAGGGCGATCTTCCGCTCCGAAGTGTTCCTGACACCCACTGTCACCCTGTTCACCTGTACAACCGAGGGCTTTTGAAGTTCAGGCCTCACCATTATCCCAGCAGGTAAGCCTGACTCCTCTTCATGGTTTTCCAGAGCGTTCAGCAAGAGGGCCTCGGCCTCTGGCATTCCGGCAAATTTGGGGTTTCCCATCACTCTCGCTGCTTCCCCAGGCTGATTTGGACTGGGTGAGTCACACAGTCCCTCGTTTATCCTCATCGTCCAGACCAGTGCGGCCACACACTTCCTCAAACGCACAGGGTGAAAGGACAATGTTTTCAGAAAGCTCTCTCCACCTCTCCTTGCAGGATCCCACTAGCCTCCTCACAATAGGAGTACTCATCCTCCTCGACCGGGTCTGGACAAACCAGCACTAACGTTTCAAGGACCTCAGTTATTCCCACGTCCGCCTCCGAAAACTCCAGCTTCATTGATAAGTAACCATTGTGCAGAGAGTCGTCCATACTAAGACCCCAGATCTCTGGCGCACTGAGTGGCGTCAATGGTAAATACATCAAATACCGGTTGTAAAATGAACGGTACAGCAGAGTAACCTGAGAGCCGGTGTCAAGCATAAATACCCTCAATCCGTAGTGATACACTGGAGCTTGTCCCCACTAAGCCTTCAGAAATAAGTTTTTTTGCTTTAGGGTGTTTCTGGATATATTTCTGGGAACGTGTTGCCCCCGAGATGCCAGGCCGTTCCCTCACCACCCGTTTAGGTACCCGTCGTTCACACTCCTGCCTGAAATATTCCTGTTCACCACAGCTATAACAGACAATACCGGCCGCTCCCTTTCTCGTGGGACTCCCGCCCCTAGCAGCCCTCTGTGTAGTCCATCGTCCATCCCTTTGGGGGTCATATGGGGGAGGGGTGCACACCCACTGATAACCACCAAGACATCTCACCGCTCCTTCACCGCTCCCGGGGTGGGTTATTAGTGGTCACCTCAGCCAAGGGCACCACAACCGAGGACTGTACCCTGCGGACAGAGGCGTCCTGCGCCTCCATCGCATTCTCCTGCTCCCTTACTTCTCTGATCAACTCAACAAATGAGGGAGGGGTGCGCCTTACGAGACATTTGGAGACCCCAAGTGATCGGGTCCGGCGAATGGACACCTTTCGCCACTTGATCCATTCTTAACTGATATACCTCAGCCATTTGAATGGCCCTCTACGCTTCAAGCAATTTAGCTGCCTCTCTAGCCGAAAACTGTAGGCAGAAAGCTTCTCCCCTTCCCCTGAAACCCCTTCATGAGCTCCAAAGGGCTTCCAGTCATGCCAAACACCTTTTCTAGCGCTTGCATGTAGGCACAGAGGGAGAAAGGGCTTCTGTATCTTTACGGGTCTCACTATGTCAACAGCCGGCCCCTTCAAACTTTCAACCAATCTCTGTCTTTTTTCATCATTAGAGCACTACCCCTCATCCAGCAACAGAGAGGTCTGCTCTGCCCAAGTGTCATACTCCTCTTCCCCTTTAGAGGTGGGCTTCGTTCCTGAGAACAGTCTGAGCCTACGATAGCTGGGACTTTGAACCTGGGTATTTTGCTGTTTATTCGCCAGGGAGGTAATGGCTGATACCAACTCAGAATGCTCAGCCCTTGCTGGAGGACTCATTAGACCTGCTACATCAGCCCACTCCTTCCCCTCGCTCCGCAGAAACAACAGCAACTTGTCTTTAAAGTCTCCGCCCTCAGCTACTGGAAACGTGGCTTCTGATTTGGCAGTCTTGCCTTCACTCCCCTCCTCCCAGAAAGTATGGACAACCCATGGCCCCACCCTCTCCCGGGGCCCCAGTAGTACCAGACAATTCCACTGCCGTTAAGTCAGCGCTAGTCTGAACTACAGCCAAGTCTTTGCCCGCTATTTTATCAAAACACGGCTCCACCCCTGCAGCATCCACAACCACATGTCATAATCACTTTGCAGAACAATAGTTTAACACAGACTTAAACACACAACCCACTGGATCAATGCTCAGGGCAATCACACAGCATCCAATGAAATTGATCCTGGACGAGCCCCCACAATGAATCACCCTGATTTCCTCAGCTGCGTGAGTCTAGGAAAGGCAATCTTCAGCCCCGCCTAGCTTGTGAGATTAAGGCATGAACCCTCCCCACCAACCCGTTGTTTATGTGGATGCTGTGTCGTTTGCTATCCTGTTATAAATTAATGCCATAAAATAACAGACTGTGCACTGCATACAATTAAAGGAATTATATTTATGAATTTTAACTGAAGGGTTAGTAAAGGATAACAAAAAGGGGCCATTCTAATAAGTAATTAAATGTGCACAAGTTGGAGCTCATCTTGAACTTCTCTGTCACTCTCACACTGGGCCCTTGGTCACTGTGAAAGCAATCACCACTTACTAAGCGTCACTCGCAATCCATCTCGAACAAACAGGTCTCTCACCGGATCGTATGCTAAGACCAGTTCTCCCCAGTGTCTTCTCTCTTCATCTCCCGCTGAACAAAAGCTCCAAGCCCAACTTTAGTGTCCGTCACCAGAGAGACCTCCTCTTAATCTGACCACCCCAGTTGGTTTGCACACATTTCTCTCCTCTCTCTTGTCTTCAACAGTAACTCAAACAAGTTGAAAACAAGCAGCTTGCACAGAACAGCACAAAATGAAATACATACAGCATAATATTTAAAAAATATGAACTGGGGTATTACAAACTTTAATGTAGATCTCTTACAATAAAAATATCTAGATGTATGCATAATACAATTTAAAATGTATCAGCTTGGAAATGTTTCTCCCATTGTAAGGATTAACTCTGTTTCATTAATATTTATTTCACTGACTTCTATGACATGGAATTTACTGCAGCAAAACAAGAAATTTCACGATCTGTAACTGAGACCAATTCTGAATCTGTATTCGCCAAAGGGGTCTAACCTTGTGTGCAGCACCATCTACTGGGGGTATTTGCAATATCAGCCGAATGCACTTGTTCTGTGTAAAGTGGGGAAGCTTTCTTTAAGTGGAGGAATAATAAAGCATTAGAAAATGTTTCTCAGTATATGAACTAACTCTGTTCGGCTAATAGCCATTCTGCTGTAAATTAGTCTATACTGTCCAAATGCACTTAACAAGGCTTATTCACATTGAATTTGGAATTTTCCTCAGCTAAATCTATTTGTTATACAACAGACAGTAAACTTCTCAACCACACATAAAATGTAATTTTAGAGTATTTTGAAATGTTTAGATCATTATAAGACTTAGTACTATTTCAGTATTAGCCTTTGTATTGCAAAGTATTCAATACTATCCAAAGCATCTAACATTGCAAAAAAAAGTTATATGCACATGTACACGTAGGCACAAGTGTAATGAAAAACATGTCTGCAGCAACATCACAAGCACTTTACATCAAATATACAAAACTTCCAAGAAAAACATAAGCTAACTACATAAGTTATACAAAATTATGTAAGGAGCACAATCAGAACAAAGGGAAGTCCATTATAATGCAGATTGGTCAAAGTTGTCTTAAAGTTGCTATTCTGAGTTAACGATCAGGGTTGTGCAGGCTGGTCCAAGGAAAACAGCTGTTTTTGAACCTTATGGTGTGGGACTTGAAGCTTTTGTGCCCCCTGCCCGATGGCAGCTGTGAGAAAATGGTATGGCCCAAGTGGTGGGGATCTCTGACACCAGACGTTGACTTCTTGAGAAGGTCTCACGTCGATACTGCCGAAGATGAGGAGTGATGTGTCTGTGATGTATTGGGCCAAGTCCACTCCACTACTCTCTGTGGTCTCTTATATTTCTGCACATTGGAATTGCTGTACCGGACCATGATGCAATCAGTCAGGATGCTTTCAACCATACATCTTTAGAAGTTTGTTAGAATGTTCAGTGACAAGCCAAATATCATTAACCTAAAGAAGCTGTCATGCCTTCTATGTGACTGCATCTATGTACTGGCCCAGTGAAAGTCATCTGACACATTAATGCCGAGGAATTTCAAGCGACTGATCCTTTCCACCACTTATCCCCAATGTACACTGGAACATGTTCATCCTTCTTTTTCTTTCTGAAGTCAATAATCAGTTCTTTAGTTTTGCTGACGTTGAACAAGAGGTTGTTATTGCACATCACTCACCGGAAGTTCTATCTCACTCTAGTGTATCTATACATCTGTACATTGTACTTGTAATGCTACAGTGACACTGTCATTTCCTTTGGGATCAATAAAGTATCTATCCATCTATCTACCTAAGCTGTCTCATCATCAACTGTGATTGTCCAACAACAGTGGTGTCTTCGGAGAGTTTATGTTATGGTGTTGTAACTGTGTTTAGCCCCACAATCATGTGATTCAGCAACAATAAATATATAAGTGAGGCAGGGTTTCTTATAACAAATAAAACATTTATTAAACACTGAAAAACAAACCCCCCAAAAGTAAACAAACAACTAACGTAACCGGAAATCAGCTGCAGTGCGGCAGCTTAAACAGTTCTTAAAGGAATAGAGCAAAAACTGTTCTTAAAGCGATAAAGCTTAAACAGTTCTTCAAAGTAGTACTGCAAAAGTTCAAAATGCTTACAGTCCATTAAAGGAGAGACTTTTTAGATGATTTAAATTCTCTTTCACGTCGTGTTGTTGCGGTTCCCAGTCGAACTATACTTTTCCCAGAGAATTTACGAAGATGAAAATGAAATGGCTTAAAGGCACCGACCTTTCCTTTACAAAACTGTACCCAACCCTTTCTGCTATTATTTGCAGAGGTTACCGCGGGGACAGCCAACAAATTCCTTCCGAATGAGGATCAAACAAGGTCAAACCTGTTTCACCGTCGAAATCGAATTTCCTCAATCTATTAACTCCCGAACTCCGATCTTCACTTTCCACTGACTTTTAACTGGCAGTATTATAAAGAAACTGCCGGCAATGACCTTTTAAACTTTAGGCATTAATTAAAATTCCATCTTTCAACAAAACTGCATCATAACATTGGACCACGCAGCAGCATGGAGTCAAAATGGCAAATCCGGCCACGAACTGCCCCTCCTCACAGGGAGGGGTCCTCCTTTTATACCCTGTAAAAAAAACCTGTCACATGACCTCTACTGGCAGGAAAATGACATCACTCCACCATCACAAGGCCACTACCTTAAGTCCAGTATAGCTTCAACACCACTGTCACGTGACAAGTACAAGATACCCACAGGTACGTAACAATATATAGAGTAGAGCAGGGGACTAAGCATGCAGCCTAGAGGTGATGATGGTCAGCTAGAAGGAGATGTTGCTACTGATCCATTCTGAATGAGGTGTGCCAATGAGGAAGATGAGGATCCATTTGCAGAGACTCAGATTCTCAGGGGCTTGGGTCCTGAAACGGGACGATAAGCTTGTGGGACGACTGCATTGAGCAGCAGCCTGGTGTGTGAGTTCCTGGTGTCCAAGCAGAATGAGGAGCCAGAGAAATTGCACCCGCTTTTGATCTGTTGTAACAGTTGGTAAACTGAATGCAGATCCAGCTAATCTCTGAGGCAGGAGATTTATGCCAAAATCAGCCTCCTGAGCCATTTCATTATGGCTGTTGTGCTACCCAGTAGTAGTCACTGAGTCACCACACTCTTTATAGACACCAGTACAATAGATGCCTTCTTGAAGCTGGTGGGAACCTCAGAGTGCGAAAATGAGAGGTTGAATATGTCTGTAAATGCTCCACACACTTGGTCCACACAGATCCTTAGTACGTTATCTAGAACAGCCATCTTTTATGATTCACCCAGATATCAAGCTCAGAGACTGCGACCACAGGGACATCTGGAGATGTGGAGGCAAACAATCAATGTGCAAAAGATAACAAAGGGTGCAAATACAACAAACAAATAAATAAATATTGAGAACATGAGAGGGTGAGTCCTTCAGAGTGAGTCCATAGGTTGTGGAACAGTTCAGTGATGGAGCAAGTGAAGTTGAGTGAAGTTATTCCACCTGGTTCAAGAGCCTGATGTGTGAGGGTTAATAACTGTCCCTGAACCTGGTGCTACAGGCCCTGAGGCTCCTGTACCTTCTTCCTGATGGCAGTAGCGAGAAGAGAGCATGGCCTAGGTGCTGAGGGTCCTAGATGATGGATGTTGCTTTCCTTGGTGGGGAGGACTTTACCTGTGATGGTCTAGGCTGTATCCACTAACCTTTGTAGTATTTTCAGTTCAAGGGCATTGGTGTCTCCGTATCAGGCTGTGATGCTGCCCCTCTCCACCTCTGATTCCCAGATGAGAACTGGCTCATGGACCATTAAAAAAAATGTGTGGCAGCTCCTTAGAAGTTTGTGAAGATTCAATATGTCATGTAAAACTTTGACAAGCTTCTGTAGATGCACAGTGGAGACTATCCTGACTGGCTGTGTCACAGCCTGGTATGGAAATACTAGTGCCCAAGAATGGAAAATCCTGCAAAAAGTGGCGGATACAGCCCTTGCCATTATTGAGGACATCTACGAGGAGCATTGTCACAAGAAGACAGTGTCCATCATCCAGGCCATGCTCTTTTCTCATTGCTACCTTCAGGAAGGTGGTGCAGGATCCTTATTTCTTACAACACCATGTCAGGAACAGTTATTACCCTTCAGCCAGGCTCCTGAACCAGCATTGATAACTTCTATCGTCTCAACAACAAACTGATCACTGAACACAACCTATGAACTCACTTTCAAGGGCTCTACAGCTTGTTCACAGAAGCACTTATTTATAATTTTTTTATATTTGCCCAGTTTGTCATCACAATGGTTGCCATTGATTCTTCTGTGTTTTATTGTTCTCTGAAAGCCTGCAAGGAAATGAATCTTAGGGTTGTACATGGTGATATTGTTGTTTCTCATCCCTCATGGCTGGTGTGTGTGAGTGTATTTTTCCCTCAATCTTGGTCCTATACCAGAGGTCTGGGAGCTTGAGGATTCAGCGTAGTATCCTTGCTGTTCCTGGTAGAGTGCTCTTCTAGACTAAGATCTCAGATGTTGCTCCCAGGATTTGTTGGAGTCACTTTCCTAGTCCAGGTATCACAAACCCAAGTGCTCCTATCACCACCAGGATTAACACTGGCTTTAACCTTCCACATCCTTTCTATCTCCTCTTTCAGGCCCTGGGACTTCTCCAGCTTCTCCTGATGTTCATCCTGATGTTACTGTCATTTGGGATTGCCACATCCATTACTACTGCTTTCTTCTGCTCCTTGTCCAGTATTACTATGCCTGGTGGATTCGTCAGTACCTGCTCATCAGTCTGTATTTGGAAGTCCCACAGGATCTTAACTCTGTCATTCTCCACTACCTTCTCAGGTGTTTCCCTTTTGGACTTGGGAGTGACCAATCCACACTCAGCTCAGATGTTCCTGTACACAATTCGTGCAGCTTGGCTGTGCCGTTCAGTGTGTGCTGTCTCTGCCCACATCTTGCACCCTGCTACGATGTGCTGGATGGTTTTGGGGGATTCCTTGCACAGTCTGCATCGTGGGTCTTGTCTGGTGTGACAGACCCCTGTTTCGATTGCTCTGGTGCTCAGCTCCTGTTCTTGTGCAGCCATGATCACCACCTCTGTGCCGTCCCTCAGCCCTGACTTATCCATCCACTGGTAGGACTTTCTGATGTCAGCTACCTCTGATATCTGGCAATGATGCATCCCTTGCAGTGGCTTTTCCTGGCATGGCCTCTGGTCCTCTGGCTCTGCTTCACGCATTTTCATGTCCTCTGCCTACTGCCTGAGGTGTTCTCCGAGCAGGTCATATCTTCCTGACATACTCATGGACATTTCACATTTCCTCCAGGACTGTGGCCTTGACACTTCCAAGTATATATAAACACACAGTATACTTTAATAATAAATTTACTTTGAACTTTCAACTTTGAACTCACTCTCCATCTCCAGCCAAGACGAGACAGGTATCAGTTTACACCGCTTCATTCTTGTTGATCACAGATACACACTTAGTCCCTCAAGGGGCAGCTCAATGTCTGGTACAGTGAGATGCAGACTGCAGTCAGGAGAATGTGGAGAACTCTCTTGACAGGTAAAACAGTCACAATGAGCCACTATCCAGTATCTATGAATTAACTTCCATGAACTACTGTATGACAGATTGTAAAGCATTTGCGTTAATGTGAAGAGCTTTTCTCGAGTAATTGAAATTGTCTGTTCAATTGTAATTCACAATAGTGTTAATTGATAGCCTTTGCATTACAAAATATTCTATATGATCTAAAGGGACCTAACTGTTACTGATGGACTCAGCAGGTCGAGCAGTATTTGGGAAGAGAGAAATTGTCAATGTTTCAGGTTAAGACCCTTTATCAGGACTGAAAGAAGAGAGGTAAGATGGCCAGTATAAAGAGAAGATGGGGAGATGTGAGAAATACGTCAAAAGTGATTGGTGAACTGGGGAAGGATTTACGATTGAAGGCAGGTAGGGAAAATGAGCAGGGCTGGAGCTGGGAGGCTGTGGTAGGTAGTGAATGATAGGCAGAGACAGACAGAGTAAAGCTAAAACAAATAGAGCAAGGCAAGGGGTGGAGAATGCAAAGATAGAAGATAGCTGCTGGAGGTAGGCAAGCAAGAACACAAAGGGCTGGCAAAGCTAGATATAGTTTAGTAAAGGAGATGAGAGTGAGAGCCTTTAGAGGAGAAAGGAGAGAGGAATGACTGTTGGAACCACCAGATGGGGGGTGGGGGAGCAACCTGTGTGTAAAGTGGGAGGACGGAACCCACTAAATGGAGGGGGACAAAGTTGGGTGCAAGGGGCTGGAGGAGGAGAAAAATGGGAATACTGAGGATGTAAAGGAGAGGGGGAGGATAAGGGGCAAAGTGAGAGTGGGAGGTAAGAAAGAGAAAAGTGGTAGGGGAGGTATTGAAAATCAGAAGGCTCAGTATTGATACTATTGGGTTGTAGACTACCCAGGCAGAATATATGGTCAATGCACTCAATGTAGGTCCTGCAACATGCTGTGTCCAACACACCAAACCCTGAAGTAGTTGGGCTACAGCCGCAGAAGATCACTAAGGTACAGTCAGTTGTTACTTTATTAGGTATGGGAGCTACCTCATCAGGGTGGGAAGGAAAACAAAAATGGGAGGACTGAGGATCTAAAGGAATGGGTGGGTGGAATAAGGGACAAGGTGAAAGTGGGAGGAGAAGTAAAAAAGAGATAAGTGGCAAGGGTTGGGTATCAAAATTTGAAAGCTCGGTATTCATGTCATTGGTTCTATACTACTGAGGCTGAAGATCTAAAGGGGTGGGTGGAATGACCACTGGTGTAATGCATGGTTATTTGAGTTACTGTTGCCCTTCTGTCAACTTGAACCAGACTGGCCATTCTCCTCTGACCTCTCTCATTGACAAGGCGTTATTGCCCACAGAACTGCTACTCAATGGATGGTATAGAGTCACAGAAAAGTACCGCATAGAAACTGGCCATTTGGCTCATCTAATCCATGCTAAGCCATTTAAACTGCCTACTCCCATCGACCTGCACTGGGACCATAGCCCTCCATACCCATATCATCCATGTACCTGTCCAAACTTCTCTGAAGCATTGAAATCAAGCTTGCATGATCCACTTGTGCTAGCAGCTTGTTCCACACTCTCACAACCTTCTGAGTGAAGCCGTTTCCCCTCGTTTCCCTTAAACTTTTCACCTTTCACCCTTCAACCCATAACCTGTAGTTGTAGTCCCACCCAACCTCAGTGGAAAAAGCCTGCTTGCATTTTCTCTATCTATACCCTTCATAATTTTGTATATTTCTGTCAAACCTCCCCTCAGTCTTCTATGTTCCAAGGAATAAAGCCCTAACCTATTCAATCTTTCCTCATAACTCAAGTCATCCAGACCCAACAACATCCTTGTAAATTTTCTCTGTACTCTTTCAACCTTGTTTACATCTTTCCTGTAGGTAAGTAACTAAATCAGCCCATCTCCTGTACTCAATACTTTGATTAGTGAAGGCCATTGTGCCAAAAGCTTTTGTTACGACCCTATCTTTCTGTGACATCACTTTCAATGAATTTTGGACCTGTATTCCCAGATCCCTTTCTTTTTAAACCACAGTCCTTAGTGTCCTACCGTTCACAGTGGAAGACCTACCTTGGTTGGTCCTACTGAAATGCAACACCTCTCACTTGTCTGCATTAAAATACATCTTCCATTTTTCAGTCCATTTTTCCTGCTGGTCCAGATCCCTCTGCAAGCCATGATGACCTTCCTCGCTGTCCACTACATCTCCAATCTTGATATCATCCACAAATTTGCTGATCCAGTTCACCACATTATCATCCATCTCATTGATATAGATGACAAACAACAATGGACCCAGCACTGATCCCTGTGGCACACTACTCATCACAGGCATCCAGTCAGAGAGGCAACCCTCTACTGCCACTCTCTGGCTTCACCCACAAAACCAATGTCTAATCCAATTTATTATCTCATCTTGAATGCTGAGTGACCGAACCTTCTTGACCTGCCTCCCATGCAGGACCTTGTCAAATTCCTTGTTAATGTTCATGTAGACAACATCCACTGACTTGCCTTCATCCACTTTCCTGGTAGCTCCCTGGAAAAAAACACTATAAGATTGGTTAGACACGACTTGCTTCACACAATGTCCTGCTTGTTATCCTTCATCAGTCCATGTCTTTCCAAATACTCATAAATCCATTTCCTTAGAGTACCTTCCATTAACTTTCCCATTACCGATGTCAGGCTCATTGGCCTATATTTCCTGGTGTGCTTTTAGAGCTTTTCTTAAACAACCTCATGCCTTCTTTTAGCACTCTTGATTTCTTTCTTAAGTGTTGTCTTGCATTTCCTATACTCCATAAGCACCTCATTTGTTCCTACCTCCCTATACCTGCAATGCATCTCCTTTGTTTTCTCAACCAGCGCCGCAGTACCTCTTGAAAACTAAGGTTCCCTACACCTGTTATCTTTACCTTTTATTCTGACAGGTACATACAATCTTTGTACTCTCAAAATTTCCGTTTTGAAGGCCTCCCACTTACCAGGAACACCTTTGCCAAGTTTTTAAAAATATTTTTGCGCCATTCTCTGTAAGTTCAGGAGACAGTCGTGCATGAAACTCCCAGAATATCACCAGAATTTCTGAAATACTCACACCACCCCTCTGACACCAACAATCATTCCATAGTCAAAGTCACTAGATGACATTTCTTCCCCATTCTGATGTTTGGTCTGAACAACAGCTGAAACTCTTGACCTCGATGGCATGCTTTTATTCACTGATTACTGCCACGTGATTGGCTGATTAGACATTTGCATTTCACAGGTGTACCTAATAAAATGGCCACTGACTGTATTTTATGGCACTGTTTGCAAATCTTTTTTCATAATGCATGTATAAACTTTCATCAATTGGATTTGGATATTGTAAACCAGATTTTAAACAACTTCTCTTTATATAAACTATAATTCTGGACTACTTAGAATCGCTTTTCTCATTGTCAAGACTTAACTCTTTTTGGTTAATAACCCTTGCATTATAAACTATGCTGTATTATCCAACACCATTCAGAAATATATTCTTTTAACATCATCAGCATCGTGGGCACTAGCCTCTCCAGCATTGAGAACCTCCAGAAGATGATATTGCACACTTCATTAATGACTCCAATCAGCCAGAACATACCCTCTTCTCATTGTTACCATCAAGGAGGAGGTACAGGAACCCAAAGACACACACTCAATGCTTTATGAACAGCTTCTTCCCCTCCACCATCAGATATCTGAATGGACAGTGAATTCATGTAAACTACCTCTCTTTTTTTGCTCTACTTATTAAATTTAATTTATTATTGTAATTTATAGATTTTTTATTTTCATGTATTTCAATGTACTGTTGTCACAAAACAACAAATTTCACAACATATGCTAGTGATATCAAACCTGATTCTGTTTCTGAAAAGTAAATTTTATACATAATAAAATAAATACACAGTATGAAGCCTGTTACGTTTTTAGTATCTTCTAGTCAACATTCAGTAGTGCTAATGTATTTTCCTTAAACTGCAGCACCATTGCAGCTCGGGGGTTTCAATGTTTGAGGGGCTTCCCCAGCTGCCTCAGCTTCCCACCCCACCCCCCATGTGTGATAGTGGAAAGATCTCACACTATGCATTGGCTGCACCAAGGTTCTGTGCATCTTTGGTAAGTACCCCTGCAACCTGATACCAGCATTCTCTTACAGACACCTTTCTGTGTGGGAAAACCAGCAAGGGTCAGCCAGACCAAAGCTGATGATCTTCCAGAAGCACCTGATTGGGACTCTTCTGTCTCTATTGGGGCTGTGGGGGTGGTGCAGAGGAGGTTCACCAGAAGATTAGACCATGAGGAGGGATTGAGTCACCTGGGACTGTAGTCACTGGAATTCAGAAGGATGCGAGCAGATCTTACAGAAACACATGTAACCCTCAGGTTGGGCTGGCAGCGTTAGTCTAGGGGAAGACAATCTCTGGCCCAGCCAGACTTGTGAAATCACATTTGTGTGGATGTTGCGTGATGTGTTTCCTTGTTACAAACTGGTACCACAAAATATCAGACAGTTCACCATATGCAATTAAATGACTGAGCTTCATTCTGACTGTAGGGTTAGTAAAGGAAACAAAAAGAAAAAGGGCCTATTTTAATGAAATAGTCTAATGTGCACGTTGGAGCACACGATTTTCCGTCCATTTGTTCCCCATCGACCTCCTCTGAGTGTTATCGACTCATGGACCCTTGCGCTAAATCCATTCTGTCCTGCAGTCTACCAACTCTCTCCACTTGCGTCTTTTCTCTTCATCTCTAGCCGACAAAAGACCATGAATGTCTCTTCTCAAACAAACAAGAAAGAAACAATTCTCCCCTCATTGGATGGCGCACATTCCAAAGACCCTGTTATCTTTAATCATAACCCAAACATTGCTGCTACAGAGAGACCATTACATTAGCATTGAAACCTTTCCCAGGGTGTTACACATATAAAATCATGAAAGGGATAGATAAGATAGAGGCAGGAAAGTTGGTTGCACTGGCGGGTGAGACTACAACCGGGGGCATAGGCTCAAGATTGGGTGAAGCAGATTTAGGAAAGAGATGAGGAGGAACTGCTTTTCCCAGAGGGTGGTGAATCTGTGGAATTCTCTGCCCAATGAAGCAGTGGAGGCTACCTCAGTAAATATAGTTAAGACAAGGTTAGATAGATTTTTGCTTAGTTGGGGTTATGGGGAAAAGGTGTCATGGTCCGGATCGGTTCCCCTTTAAATTTAGTTAGGTTGCAATCTGGACCATTGACTCCTTGTTCCCTTCTAATTTCGTTTCACTGTCCCTTGAGCTTGGCAATCAAGGTAATCGACTCTCGACCCGCACCAGCAATTTATAAGCCCCTGGCTTTAGCCATTCAGGGTGAGAGTGTTAGGAACCATTAGCAAGTCACTGTCGCTACCACAAGCCAGAGTTATCCAGCCCACATTGGAGTAACAGCAATTCGCCTTCCTTCGCCAGAGTGGGTCCGGGCAAGGTCAAGCTGCCAGGGGTGAGTTGGGCGGTGTCCTGGCTCGATGTTCATGCCCATTGTCTGTGTCTACCCCTCGAAGAAGAGTCCCGGCTCGATGCCTGATCTGGAGGAGGAGTCCTGGCTCATTGTTCCTGTGCTGTGCTTGGTGTCCATGTTTCTGGCTGTGGCGATCCATGGTGTCCGCGTTCTGGCTGCGGTGAATCAAGGTCCTAGTTTCCTAGTCCAAGGTCTGCGGTGGTCTCAGTCCCCAGCGTCCCAGTCATGGCCGCGACGATCCATGTTCCCACAGTCCAAGTCCAAGGTCCGCAGCTGTCCATGTTTTCACTGTCCAAGACATGGCCGTGGTGATCCCAGTTCTCTGTTTCCAGGTCCCAGGTCTGCGGCGATCCAAGTCCCTAGGCCCCTCGTCCGAGGTTCGCGTTCCTCTTTGTCCTCCTTGATTTCCCGATTTTCTGTATAGCGAGTAATAAACGCAATTTTATTGGAAGATGTGTTTGTGTCCTGCTTGTGGGTCCTCTCCCAGCACCCTTGTCCCCACCTCGTGACAAAAGGTGGAGATGAGTCCATGGCCAGATCAGCCATAATCTTATTGAATGGCAGAGCAGGCTCGATGGGTCAGATGGCCGACTCCTGCTCCTGTCTCTAATGTTCTTATGGCATAAAATGTTAACAATTCCACCCCTGTCGGGCTGGCATTGGAGCTGAGCACTGAAGTCAATAGCTATGAGACAGCATACCCTATTGCCTGACCAATCATCACAGTGAACATCAACAAGCCCAGCTTGGAGAAGTCTCTGACATGTTACCTGCAGAACCAGAGGAGCCAACACGCTTGATTGCTGCTATACCACCATCAAGAATGCTTATCTTGCCGTCCAACGCCTGCATTTTGGCAAATCCAATCACCTGGTTGTACTTTTACTCCCAGTATATCAGCAGAGACTGAGGCCCATGGCAGCAGTGGTGAGGACCATGAAGGTATGGTCTAGGGAGCTGGAGGACTACTTACAGGACTGCTTTGAATCAGTGGACTGAACCATGTTCAGGGATGCATCCTCAAATCGGAATGAGTATGCCACAGCCATCACCAACTTTATCAAGACTTCCCTGGATGAGTGTGAGCCTTGAAGAACACAGCAAGCTTTCCCAAACCAGGAGCCCCTGGATGAAAGAGGAGATTTATAACCCGTTGAGGACTAGATCTGTGGTGGTCAAGACCGGCGATCCAAAACGCCACAAGAAACCCAGGTATGATCTACAAAAGACCATTGTGAGAGTGAAAAGGCAATTCCATGTGAGGTGCGAGACACAATCAGATGAACGACTTCTGTGACAGGATTTGCTTCCTGACAGCATTAACAGCAGTGGCACTTTGCTCCCTGATGAGTTCAACACTATTTATGCACATTTTGAAATGAAGAATAAAACTGCACCCATGTGAATCCTGTGAGCTCTGGCTCAGAGGTTGTCAGAATATCCTTCGAGCGGGTGAACCCTCAGAAGGCATCGGACTCCAACAGTGTACCTGCCTGCGTACGGCGTACTGAAAACCTGTGCCAGCCAACTGGCTGGAGTGCTTGGGGAACCTTCAACCTGTCACTATTGCATTCAAGGTTCCCACATGCTTCAGACAGGCAACAATCATATAGTGGCCAAGAAGAGCGGAGTGAATTGCCTCAGTGATTATCACCTGGTACAGGGTCCACAATCCCTTATCCGAAATCCTTGGGGTCAATTGCATTTCGGAATTCAGAATTTTTCGGATTTCAGAATCCCCTTTATTGGTTCCGGGATCCCCCGCGGATACCAAAAAAACACATATGCTCAAGTCCCTTATTTACCCTGTCTCAGTGTGGGTGGACTTCAGGACCCGACGGAGCTCCAGACAGACCTATGCACATCCTCCCATATACTTTAAATAATCTCTAGATTACTTATAATACTGAATACAATGTAAATGCTATGTAAATAGTTGTTATACTGAATTGTTTAGGGAATAATGACAAGAAAAATATTTTATTTCCAACAAAAACGTTCAATAAAACATTAAAATGTACAGCTTCAAACGAGCCAAATCAAACACATCGTAAATGATTTATTGGAATAAATGTAGAATGTCACTGTCACTATAAAACTTCAGTAACTTGTCTTTCTGTTTCTTTAAATCATATACAGTGTAGTTCCAACACCATATTCTTCAGTAAGACACCGCACAGACACACCACGATCAAGCTTCTACAATAACTCCACTTTCTGTGTTGTTGATAATGATAGTTGCTTCCTTCTCTTTTTCTCATTGTTACCCACAGGGGTATCTGCAGCCCTTTTTGAAATTAAACACAAAGTCAACAGTGAACAGCAAATGCACGTGTAACCAGTACGAGTGCTGAGCCACAACTGACGTCTGGCAGCCTCTGCTGGTGCTGCCACATCACACCTGAGGCGAAAAAAAACTTCGGCTTTCGGAGCTTTTTGGATTTCAGAATTTCGGACAAGGGATTGTGGACCTGTAGCGCTCACATTGCCAAAGTGAGCACTGGCAACGACTGAACCCAGGTGCGGAGGAACAGCGGAGTGAGCGCTGACAATAACTCATCCAAGGTGCAGAGGAACGGGAGAATCCGACAATGAGACAGAAGCCAAAGGTTATACATAGGAATACCAACAGAGCATCGGCAGCACGACCGAGCAACATCGTGAGACAAATCATTCGCAACACTGGGACCCTACAATCTGCGTTAATCAAGAGTCCATAGAGAAAGTGGAAAACCCGTGCCAGTCACAACTAACTCGACCAGATTAAACAGAAAGCACAAGGACTTAACAGCTTTGGTTAACTGATAAATACAGGTGCTGGAGAAACCTAGAAGCCCAACACTCTACGGCATGCCACAGAGGCCTGTAGGGCTCATGATAGCACCTCTCTTGCTAAGCCCAGCACCTAACAGCCCAGGGGGACCTGAGAAGCTTGGGACAGAGCTGGTAAAACCTAAGACAGGCCTGTTGCTCTCGAGACCGGGCTGAAAAATTCAAAACAGTCCTGATGTGTCACAGTGAGCACTGGCAGTGACTCTGTTCTGGCGCGGAAGAAAAGTGGACTACCTTATGGAAATGGAAATGAGGTTATATATAGGAATACCAACAGAACATTCGCTGGCACAACAGAGCGACACAGAGAGACAATTCATTCTCAACACAATTACTCCACGATCTGCACTAATTGAGAAACCGAATTAAATAATCACAGAATACGGAAAACCCACGTCAGACAATTAGCTTGACACAGTTAAACAGAAAGTACAAGGGCTTAATGACTCTGGTTAAGAGAACAATTAGTAAACACAGGTGCTTGAGAATTCTGGAAGCACGTTTGCTGTGATGAAGTGTTTTGAGAGGTTGGTGATTGCTAGAATTAACTCCTGCCTTAGCAAGGACCAGGATTCATTGCAATTTGCATACGGCCACCACAAATCCACAGTGGACACAATCTCATTGGCTCTCCATTCTGCTTTGGAGCACCTAGACAACTGCAAAGCAATAAGTCTAGCTCTTGTTTATCAATTACAGCTTGACGTTCAATACTATCATCACCTCAGTATTAATCAACAAGCTTCAAAACCCAGGCCTCCGTACCGCCTTCTACAACTGGATCTTTGACTTCTAACAGTGCAGATCAGTAGTAACATTTCCTCACTGACAATCACCTCAAGGATGCATGCTTGGCCCAGTGCTCTACTCTTTCTGTACTCATGACTCCTTGGCTAAGCACAGTTCAAGCACCTCGGTTATTGGTAGAATCTCAGACGGTGATGAGGAGCCGTACAGGAGTGAGATAGATTGGTTGGTTGAGTGGGGTTGCAATATCGTCAGAAAGACCAAGGAACTGATGGTTGTCTTCTGGAAGGAGAAGTCAGAACTTAAACCATTCCTCATTGAGGGGTCGGTAGAGAAAAGGTTGAGCATCTCGGAGGATCTATCCTGCGTCCAGTAAGTTAATGCAATTGCGAAGAAGGCACACCTGTGGCTCTACTTCATGAAGAGTTTGAGGAGATTTGCTCTGTCGCTAAAGACTGTTGCAAATTTTAAGAGGTGCGCAGCGGAGAGCATTCTGAGTGACTACATTACTCGCTGGAATGGAGGCTCCAGTGGCCAGTATCCAAAGAGGCTGCAGGGGATTATGAACTCAGCCAGCTCTGTCACAGACGCAGCCCTCCCCACCACTGAGGACGTCTTCTCGAGGTGATACCTCTTGATACAACACTAACGACCCTTGCCATCCAGGACAGGCCCTCTTCTCAGTACTACCATCAGGGAGAGATGGGTACAGAACCACACTCAACAGCTTAGAAACAGTTATTTCCTCCTCTACCCTCCGCTACCATCAGATCTCTGAATAGTTCATGACCACTTGTTCATTATTCCTTATATTTGCACTTTTTATTTATTTTGTAAATTATAGTAATTTTTATGTCCTGCACTATACTGCTGCAGAACAACCAAGTCCACGACATGATAATAAAGCTAATTCTGAATGCCTTTCCTCCCACAGATACTGCTTGAGTTCTTCCAGCAAGTTGTTTATTGCTCTTGATGTCTGTCTCAGTGAGTGATCCTGGGAACAGCCCATAGATCAGCCACAGGGGCTGAGCCAAGGCAAGGACCCTTGCATCTGTCTCCATGACCCCTTAACAAAGGCACTGCGTGCAAAGAGGTGTGTGATCATCTCCTCCCAACCCAGCTGTCCCAGGGGTGCTTTGGAGACGCTATTTCAACTGCACAGGAAAGAGCTACAACTCTCAAGTGGAAAACAAAGCTAACACTACGGCTGAAAGGAATGATTAAATATAAAGCGAATACCGCTAGTCTGCAGAGTCAGTTGACTCGATAGCCCAATTTTCTCAGGCAAGGCTGAATGCAAATAGGCAGCAAAACATTGCTGTGCTTTGTTCAAGTCTTGTCAAAGAAAGGAATGGAGTTAAATACCTTCACAATGAGATAATAATTAGCTGACTTGTGCATACTCACGAGCGTGATTGCCGTATCCATTACGCTGCTGAATCTGTGGTTGTGACACTGCAGGCCACTCCGTGCTGACCACCGCCTACTGGATTTGTGGCCAAATGTGTTTGCTTGGAAGAACCCTTCCACTAAGTACAGGCAGTGCAGCAGTGTCTTCACAACATCAGGAACAGGCAGGACCTGAGCGCGGAGTGAAACTCGGCGCGCAGGAGTATGTGTGCAATCATCCGCAAAGTTTATCTGCACTGTATGAATGAACTGGCATCAACGACTGCACGGCACACTGTAAACCAGCTCTCTTTTGGTGAAGAGTAGCCCTGGAGTACTTGGAAATGTTTACCTACTCTAAGATGTGACTCAGTTTAATTAATAGCTTTTTTGGTAGAAAGTACTCTGTATCACGAAACATCATCTGCAAAACTCATTCACAATGTATCAATAAACATCCATCAACCATGGTACAACAGATTATAAACTACTTCTCTTTATATGACAAATGACTCCAGAGCACTTGGATATGTTTATCTCGTAAAACTGAACTATTCTGCTTGTAGCCTTTGTATTATAAAGTATTCCATATAACCCAATATTGAACATATGTATAGTGTCATCTCTAAACTTCACTCACTCAGTATGAATTAACTTGCATGACAGATTGTAAACTACTCCTTACATGAAGAGCGGTTCCACACCAGTTGGAAATGTTCGTCTCCTGGTTAGCTTTAACCGTTTAGTTAACAGCCTTGCTGGTATGAAGCAATCTGCATCATCTAAGGGCTTCGAACAGTGTTGGCAGCACAAGCTGCAAAGCTCATTTGCAATGCACCAGCTGAATCTGTGTGCTGCCTGGCCGACTGTAAAGCTCTTCCTTCTGTGGAGAGTTTGTACTGGAGTGGTTTCCCTTTCCACTAATGCTGCCGAGCCTGCTTAGATCTTCCGGCATTCTTTCTGACCTTTTGCAGGTATAGTTTAAATTGTTCATCTCATTGTAGAACTTCACTGATAGTCACTGAACCATGAAGCACTCCATGTTATTTAAAGACTCGTCCTACACACTGACCACTCTCTGAGTGAAAAGGTTGCCCCCCCCCCCCCAGTTTCTCAGGTTCCTATTAAATCTTCTCCCCTTTTACCTTAAATTGAAGACCCTGACCTGGAGTTACACGCTGACTACGGTTCTTTGCAGGAATGGGACCCGCCCTTGGGGTTCCACGATCAGCCGCTATTTGGCATGCCAAAGTCTCGGCCTAAGATTTCAGCACGGACTCAGAAGCCTGGGATCTTGAGTAACTGGAGACAAGGGGATCAAGGGTCGGTGTCCCCACAGGAGATCCGTGTGTCATTGGGAGAGTCGGAACATCTGCTGTGTGCCTGGGGACCCGGAATCCTTGCGATCTTCAGGCACTGAGCTCGAAAAAAGGGACATAACGGACTTTTAACATCATGAGCCAGTGAGTTGTTTGTTGTCTCTCCCGCTCGTTGGAAATGCAGTCACCTCTTTCTCCCTTCTTAGGAGAGAGATAGAGCCTGCAGCATGATGAATTATCAGGTGAACAATGTAGTCTTTGGGGTAACTGCAAGTCTGTGTCTTTGCTATTGCTTTGCTCACGCTTGAGTGCTGGTAGCGGGTGCACTTTATTTTTGCCGGTGGGGGGCAAGTGGGATTGTTGCTTGCTGCTGCTTACGTGTGGGAGGGAGGGGAGCTGTGGGAGGGGGGACTTTGGGGTTCTAACATTTAACTGTCGTTCATTCTTTGGGGCACTCCTCTGTCTTCGTGGATGGCTGTGAAGAAAATGCATTTCTGGATGTATATTGTATACATTTCTCTGACATTTAGTTGCACCAGAAATCTGATATTGAAGGGGAAAAAGCTGTTGACTGTGGGTCCTGATGGTAGTACTGAGAAGATTGCATGTCCCGGGTGGTGGGGTTCCTCCTGACAGGTATCAATTTTCTGAGGCATTGCCTGAAATCATTCATAAATAAATGAATAAATTAATTAATTTGTGATGAATGAATTATTTATTTCATTGTAAAATTTCACTGTTTTGACCATAGCCACTGAAGCAAGAAGCACTCTTACTTTCAACCGAGAGTACAGAATAAACTGCAAAGTTCATTCACAATGTCACCGTTTCTCAGCCACCTGATTCTACTTGTTGTATGACAGATTGTAAACTACTTCTCTTCGTAGGAAGAGCTCGTGTAAGTGATTCTAAATGAGATAGCGTGTAACTTGGCTCACCTGACCACTGCGATTTTAACTTTTGGCAACTCTCTGGACCCTTCCCACTTTAAAATGGCCCCGTACATGTTCAAATACCACTCCCACTCCCTTTCCTCTCCAACCTGCGTACTTGCTGCCCATCTTCCTGCTATCACCTTATCTTCTAATGACCATTCATCCCTTTGAAGCCCTGCCAGCTCACAGGGGAGCAATCAGAGTGTTCATCATGACCCAGTGTAAAACTCTGGCTGACACTTACTTAAACCCCTTCTGAACGGAAAGCGGACCCCAGCCTTCCACTGCAGATAAACACACCGCTCGAGCAACTCAGTGGGTCAGACAGCATCTGTGGAGGCAAAGGGATGGTTAATGCTTAGTGTTGCAACCCTGCATCAGGATAGGGGCAATGGGGTGAAGGAGAAAGGTGACCAATATGCAGTAGTGTGGAAGAGAGGTGACTGATGGAACCAGATTGGTGGGGTTGGGGAACAGTGGAAGTGATGGACAGATGGAAGCAGGCAGGGAAGAGGAAGGGATATGTCTTCTTATGCACCTTACACCCCCACCACAAACAGATGCAGAGTCGCCTTAGTCCTCACCTTTCATCCCACCAGCTTCCACAACCAGTACAGCACCCTTTGCCAATTCCAAGTGCAAGAGGATGCCACCAATTATATCTTCCCTACTCTCCTCTTTCTGCTTTCCACCCACCTCTCCCCATTCCCAGACACTTTCCCCTGCAACCACTGGCAGAGGAAACACGTCCCCCTGCATTTCCTTCCTCACCATCATCCAGGGACCTAAACAGACCTCCTAGGCGAGGCAAAGATGCACCTTAAACTCTCCCAACCTAGTCTATTGCACTCAATGCTCACAATGTGTTCTTCTCTACATCAACAAGACCTAGTGCAGACTAGGCAACTTTTTCCAGAGAACCATTATTTTCTGCAACAGCCATCTTGGCTTCCAGATGCATGTCACTTCAACTTGCCATTCCATTCGCACAGTGACCTGTCTTTCCACCTTTTCCATGGCCACAGTAAGGCAAACAAAAACTAGAGGAACAGCACCTCATATTCCCTCAACTCAAAAGAATGAGCATTAAACCTTACAATTTCAGAATCAAAATCACAACGTATTGTGAAATTAGTTAACTTTACAGCAACAGTACAATGAAATACATGCTAAATAAATAGAGAAAAGAACAAATTACGTTAAGTATATTTATGCCTGTTAAATATTTAAGATAAAATAAGTAAAATAATAATAAAATAATCAACCAAAATAGCTCACTATCAGCTGAAATAGCTCAGTTGGGAGAGCGTTAGACTGAAGATCTAAAGGTCCCTGGTTCAATCCCGGGTTTCAGCACTGCTACATATTTATCTCGGTGACTAGTGGAGTGCCGCAGTGACCTGTCCTGGGACCGCTGCTATTTGTGATTTTTATAAATGACCTGGATATAGAGGCAGAAGGATGGGTGAATAAGTTTGCAGATGACACAAAGATTGGAGGAGTTGTGGATGGAGCTGTAGGTTGTCGAAGGTTACAAGAGGATATAGACAGGCTGCAGAGTTGGGCAGAAAAGTGGCAGATGGAGTTCAATCTGGACAAGTGTGAGGTGATGCATTTTGGAAGGACAAACCAGAAGACTGAGTACAGGATTAATGGTCAGTTACTTAAAAGTGTGGGTGAAAAGGGACCTTGAGGTTCAAATCCATACATCCCTCAAGATCACTGCACAGGTTGATAGGGCATTTAAGAAGGCCTATGGGATGCTAGGCTTCATTAACAAGGGGATTGAGTTCAAGAGTAGAGAGGTCATGTTGCAACTCTACAAATCTCTGGTGAGACCACACTTAGAGTATTGTATTTAATCCTGGTCACCTCATTATAGGAAGGATGTGGAAGCTATGGAGAGGATGCAGAGGAGATTTACCAGGATGTTGCCAGGTTTGGAGAACAAGTCATATGAAGCAAGGTTAGCAGAGTTGGGGACTTTTCTCTTTGGAGTGTAGAAGAATGAGAGGGGACTTGATAGAGGTCTACAAGATTATGAGAGGCAATGATAAGGTGGATAGTCAGTACCTGTTTCCCAGGGCACCAATAGCAAACACCAGAGGGCATATGTACAAAATTAAGGGAAGGAAGTTTAGGGGAGACATCAGGGGTAAGTTTTTTACACAGAGGGTTGTGAGTGCCTGGAATGACTTGCCAGGGATGGTGGTGGAGGCTAAAACATTAGGGGTATTTAAAAGCCTCTTAGACAGGCACATGGATGAAAGAAAAATGGAAGGTTATGGGGTAGAGTGGGTTCAGTACTTTTATTTTAAGGATTATATGGGTCGGCATAAGATGGAGGGCTGAAGGGCCTGTACTGTGCTGTAGTGTTCTATGGCTCTGTGGTTCTAAGTAGTGCAAAAAACCAGAAATAAAAAAAGTAGAGAGGTAGTGTTCATGAGTTCAATGTCCACTTAGAAATTGGGTGGTAGAGGAGAAGAAGGTGTTCCTGATTTGCTGAGTGTGTATCTTCAGGCTTCTGTACCTCCTTCCACTGTGTGAAGAGGGCACATCCTGGGTGGTGGGGATCCTTAATGATGGATGCCATTCTTCCTGAGGTATGATTTCTTGAAGATGTCTTGGATTCTTCGGAGGCTAGTACCCATGATGGGGATAACTAATTTTACAAGTTCCACAGCATTCCATAGATCCACAACTCTTTGGGTGAAAAAGTTTTTCCTCAACCCTGTTCTAAATGGCCTACCCCTTATTCTGTGGCCTCTGGTTCTGGACTCCCCCAAGATCGGGAACATCTTTCCTGCCTCTAGCATGTCCAGTCCCTTAATAATCTTATATGTTTCAATCAGATACCCTGGCATCCTTCTAAATTCCAGTGTATACAAGCCCAATTGCTCCAATCTTTCAACATATGACAGTCCCGCCATCCCGGGAATTAACCTTGTGAACCTACGCTGCATTCCCTATATTGCCATTGTCTTGCCTTCTTTATAGCTGCTGCAATACATTGCATCCAGGTTAGGATCTCAGAGAGGTAACCCTTTGCCCATGTTTTCCTCCCTCACTCTCACCAGCCCTCCCATGAGCTCTCTCTCTCTTTCCCCCCCCCCAATCCTTCCACTTTTTCTGTCCCCTTCCTCCTTCCCACCTGTCTCCATCCACCCATCAATTTCACCTCCTGCCCCCTCTGGTTCCACTTATTGCCTACCAGCTTCTGTAGCCCCTCTCCCTTAGCACTTCTATATTCTGGGCACCTTTCTTCCCCCCCCCCGCCCCCCCCACCCACCCAAGACCTGATGCAGGATGTTAAACCATCATCAACCATCCCTCTGCCTCCACAGACACTGCCTGGCCCACTGAGTTCCTCCAGCAGTTTGTTTAGAACTCCAGACTCCAGCATCTACAGTGTCTTGTGTCTCTGGATTAACTTCTCAGTCAGTCATTGAGACGGTGTAGGAGCAAGAGACAGGGAGATAAATGACTGACTGACACAGTCGCACAGCTCCAGGGATATAGGTTCAATCCTGACCTTGGGTGCTGTCTGTGTGGAGTTTGCATGCCCCAACATATTGACGCAGCTATAAAGAAGGCAAGACAGTGACTATACTTCAGTAGGAGTTTGAAGAGATTTGGTATGTCATCAAAAACGCTCAAAAACTTCTAAAGATGTACCATAGAGAGCATTCTGACAGTCTGGTATGGGGGGGGGTGTAGTTGGGGGCTACTGCACAGGACTGAAAGTAGCTGCTGAGAGTTGTAAATTTAGTCGGCTCCATCTTGAGTACTCGCCTACAAAGTACCCAGGACATCTTCAAGGAGCAGTGTCTCAGAAAGGGGGTGTCTATTATTAAGGACCTCCAGCACCCAGGGCATGCCCTTTTCTCATTGTTACCATCAGGTAAGAGGTACAGAAGCCTAAAGGCACACACGCAGTGATTCAGGAACAGCTTCTTCTCTGCCATCCAATTCCTAAGTATCTTAGGAGGTGCAGATTCTTAAGTATCTGCGACATGTGACAAATCTGATTCTGCAGTTTGCTCCCTTCGACCCTGCTGTTATTGGCCTCCGCGCGACATTGTGTTTTTTAAATGGAGTCAGCTTGAGCAGAAATAGCAAGAGTGGGAGTACAGAAACTAACTGTAATAGGAGGCCATTCAGCCCAGCAGGCCCAGAATAGCTCTCTGTCACAACAATCTAGGCTGCTCCAGTCTCATAGCCCTGCAAGTTCATTCCTGGCTCCTGTTGAATGCTGCAATTGATTTTGCTGCCTTTGCCACAGTGTTCCTCACAACAGCTGCTCAAAATGTTTTAAAAACATCCTCTGGTGAGATTTGGCTCTTTTATCTATCCCTGATTCTTGATCCCTTTGCCTCTGGCAACTGTTTATCTCCAGCTGTTCTCTCCTTGCCCTTCATGACTTTATCTCCATCAGGCCACCTGACGTCCTTTTGCATCCCAGCTTCTCCAGTCTGCCCAGGTAACTGAAGCCCCCTTCACCAGAATCGTTTCAGCGGATCTCCGGCACCCTATCCAAAGTCTTGGCATTTTTCCAAAAGTGAGGCTCCCAAAAAGGGACACAATATTCCTGTAGGAATGGAATACTGTTTACAAAGTGACTTCTTTGTTTGTGTTCACTGTGTTCTCTTTACAAAACAGGTCAGTATTTTAACCATATGTTCAGCCTGCCACTTGTAAAATCTACAAAGTGCACGCAAGTCCCAAATCACTTTATTCTTGTATCTCTTCTTGCACTGTGGCCTTTAGTTTACTTTCCCTCTCCTTATTCTTCCTCCCAAAAGATAATGCCTTTCATATCTATGTATTAGATTTCATCTGCTAGCTATTCCACCGGCTCACCGGTGTCTTGTTGAAATCTACACTATTATCACCCAACTTGCTGATTGTCAGTGCCTGCAACATTCTGTAAATGTGCAGAGAGCATAACAAATGGCTTTGATAAAATAGTGGAGGAGAAACTGTTTATAATAACAGGCTTCTGGGTAATTAGTCATAATTCACCAAAGGTACAGTGGGAAGATGAAGGGAAGTTACTCAGTAGGAAGGGAGCTAGGATCTTTGGAAAAAGAAATTAGATGGTACCTGTTACATTTATTGTCATGTGCACACAATTACAGTGAGGGACAGATACAATGACAGTCTTGCTGGCAGCAGTATCACAGGCACATAGATTCAGACAACAAACAGAACATTAATGATGCATAAATTATTTAGGCGTCTGTTAGTCTCGTGAGACCATGGATTTGCACCTTGGAAGGTTTCCGGGGTGCAGGCCTGGGCAGGGTTGTATGAGGGAAGGGCACTAGGGCCCAAGCAGCTTGGCACAGGTGTCGTCGCAGAGCAATGTGTTGTTAAGTGCCTTGCTCAAGGACACAACACGCTGCCTCAGCTGAGGCTCGAACCAGTGACCTTCAAGATCACTAGACCTGATGCCTTATCCACTAGGCCACGCGCCAACACAACGTAAATTATACAAAAGAGTGAATGAAATAAAGACACAAGACAGTGCATAAAAACATCAATCAGAAATAACCCTATGGTAGTGCAAGTAGTGTTCTATTGTGGAGGTAGGGTGAAAGTTGTGTAAGTCTTTTCGCGAGCTTGATAGTTACAGAAACTAACTGTTCCTCAGCCTGGTGGTGTGGAACTTCAGCCTTCTGAATGTCCTGCTCAATTGGAGCAGTGAAAAGACCGGGATTGAAAAAGAAATATCTCGATGTGAATGGGAAATGAGTAGGGAGTGAGAGCTACTGAACAGATCCTGACACCCACAATCCTGCGTGAGCCAAATGAGCAAGTGGATATTTGACCATGGGGGTGGGAATGAGTAGATGTGGGGGCGGGGTGGGCTGCTGGCCCATCTTCCCCTCAGTAATGCTGACCGGATGTTGAACCTAACACACTGTTTGACCAGGGCAGTGGCGATGAATGATGAGAGGAAGTAGGGTGCTGGGGGAGGTGTGGGGAGGCTGGAGCAGAAGGGGGAATGAGGGAAGAAAGTAGTGGATGCGATGGGGGGGGAAGGGGTGCAGAAGCAATTGGAATGGTGGGAAGAGTGGGAGTAATTGGCAGAGGGGAGGGGAGGACTGGGATGAGGGGGGATTGGAGGGGATAAAGGGAAATGTGGTGGAGGAGAGGGAGAGTAGGGAATTGGATATGGTTGAGGAACAGGGTGACTAGGGAGCAAAAAATGGGAAATAGAAGGTGGAGATGAGTGGAATTGCATTGGAGAAGGTGAAGCAGACAATACAGAGAAAGGGAAGTGGGGACAGAGGTGGAAAGAAGAATGAGGGTGAGGTGAAACCAGGGATTGAAGGGGGAGAGGGGATTTGGGGAGATGAAGGAAGCAGGAAAATGTCAATGGAGATGATAGAGAATAGGGTGACGGGGAGTGGGGATGAAAGAGAGGGGAGGGTGGAGGGGAGAAGAGGTGAGGCAGTGGAGGGGAGGGTAAGATGGAGGGGAGAAGAGTTGTGGCAGTGAAGGGGAGGGAACAAGGGGGCTGGAGAGGAGAGAGGGTAAATGTGGTAGATGAAGGTGAGTGGTGCGTTGGAGTGGGGAAGAGAGAGGGGAACAGATTTTGCGCTTGCTATCTTAGCAGGAGATACCTCCAGTTTGGCCTGATTGAGGTGCAGCTCAAGGCTAAGTGTCTCATAGATCATTCGTTTTACAGAGCCCTCATCCCAAGTGCAGGGAAGAAATGGATGCTCACCATGCAGAGGAAGAGGGGCAGGTAGAAGACCAAGGAGATTTTGAAGTGTGCCTCACTCCAAAACCATTTCAACAGTGGTAGGAGTGACTGCGTAGAGGCATATTCATAGAGCTGCACAGGTCATTTGGCCCATCATCCATGCTAGCTGAGACGCTCACCTACTCCCACTCCTACATTCATGAGCTCATTTCCCTCTAATCCTTCCCTATCCACGTACCTGCCCAAATGCTTTTTAAATGTGATTCTATCTACTTCTACCACCCTCTTTGGAGGCTTGTTCCATACCCATACCACCCACAGTGTGGAAAGGCTTACCCCTCAGAGCACCTTTCAATATTTCCGCTCTCACCCGAAAACAAGGTGCTTGGGTTTATGTCTCCTCTGCCCTTAGAAAAAGACTGTTATTCACTATCCTGACTATACTTACCAACCTCCAGTGAGAACAATGCCAACCTATCCAAACTCTCCTTGTAACTAAATCCTTTTGTTCCTGGTAACATCCAGCGAATCTCTTCTAAATTTTTCTAGCATTATCACATCTTTTCTACAAAATACTCCAAGTTCAGCCTAACCGATGTCTGGTATCAGAATAAGGTTTACTATCATTGACCTAAGTCATGAAACTCATTGTTT
Source organism: Hypanus sabinus (assembly GCF_030144855.1). Classification (NCBI taxonomy): domain Eukaryota; kingdom Metazoa; phylum Chordata; class Chondrichthyes; order Myliobatiformes; family Dasyatidae; genus Hypanus; species Hypanus sabinus. The sequence continues at coordinate 59,314,537 of NC_082723.1, read as the reverse complement.
GCACCATCTGTACAATAGAATACATGAACAATGACTATGGTACAATAAAAAATAAGTAAGTAGTGCAAAAAGAGAGGAAAATTGCTCTCACAGCTACCTGGACTATACATCTTTCCACCTTGTAACATAAAAATGCCATCCTCCTTCTGTCAGTTCCTCCGCATCTGCTCTCAGGATGAGGCTTTCAGTCCAGAACAAAGGAGATGTTCTTGAAAGGAGCTTCCCTTCCTTCACCATCAACGCTGCCCTCAACCACATCTTTTCCATTTCACGCACGTCAGCTCTCACCCCATCCTCCCACCACCCTACCAGGGATAGGGCTCCTCTTGTCCTCACCCACCAACCCACCAGCCTCCACGTCCAGCACATAATTCTCCAGAACTTCCGCCACTTCCAACTGGATCCCACCACCAAGCACATCTTTCCCTTCCCCACCCCCCACTTTCTGCTTTCCACAGGGATTACTCCCTACACAACTCCCTTGTCCATTTGTCCATCCCCACTGATCTCCCTCCTGGCACTTATCCTTGGAAGAGGAACAAGTGCTACACCTGCCCCTACACCTCCTCCCTCACTACCATTCAGGGCCCCAAATAGTCCTTCCAGCTGTGGCAACACTTCACCTTTGATTCTGTTGGGGTCATATACTGTGTCTGGTGCTCCCGGTGTGGCCTCCAGTACATTGGTGAGACCCGAGGTAGATTGGGAGACCAATCACCTAAACACCATCTGCCAGAAGAAGTGGGATCTCCCGGTGGCCATCCATTTTAATTCCGCTTCCCATTCCGATTCTGATATGTCCATCCATGGCCGCCTCCACTGTTGGGATAAGGCCACACTTAGGATGGAGGAACAACACCTTATATTCTGTCTGAGTAGCCTCCAACCTGATGACGGGAACACCAATTTCTCGAATGTCTGGTAATCCCCCCCCCCTCACCATTCCCCAACCCCCTTTCCCTCTCTCACCTTAACTCCTTGCCTGCCCAACCTCCCTCTGGTGCTCCTCCCCCCATTTCTTTCTTCCATGGCCTTCTGCTGTCTCCTATTAGATTCTCCCTTCTCCAGCCCTGTACCTCTTTCACCAATCAACTTCCCAGCACTTTACTACACTCCTCCCCATCCTGGTTTCACCTATCGCCTTGTGTTACTCGCTCCCCTCCCCACCTTTTAAATCTACTCCTCATCTTTTTTCTCTCCAGTCCTGCCGAAGCGTCTCAGCCTGAAACACCGACTGTACTCTTTTCCATAGATGCTGCCTGGCCTCCTGGTTCCTCCAGCATTTTGTGTGTGTTGCTTGGATTTCCAGCATCTGCAGATCTTCTCATTAGCAAAATAGTGAGCTACTGTTTATCATTCATGGACCATTCAGAAATCTGAAGGCAGCGAGGAAGATGCTGTTGTTAAAATGTTCAGTGCACATCTTCAGGCTCCTGTACCTCCTCCTTGATGTTACTAATGAGAAGAGGGTATGTCCTGGATGGCAAGTGTCTTTATGTTGGATGCCGCCTACTTGAAGATGGTAGGGAGGCTAGTGCTTATGCTGGAGCAGCAACATGATGTCCCAACAGTTAACCTCAACACTCCTGCCACAAAGGCAAGCTTAGCTTCTTCCCCACCACCAAAGATTTCTGATTGCCAATGAATCCATGAACACCGCCTCACTTTTTTTCCCATCTTTTAGCACTATTTGTTTTTTAGATACACTTATTTCAATTTATATTTTTAAATAAATATATTATATAGTAAGTAAATATTTATAAATATTTAATTTATATTTTATTGTATGTATTGCAAAGTACTTCTGCCACAAAATAACAAAGTTCATGACATAAGCCAGCAACATTAAACCTGATCCTGATTCTGATTCTGAAGTTGCATCTATTTTAAAGCAAAGAGTCTGAATGGTAAGGTAGACATAATCTGAGCATTAATTAGCATGTGGGAACATTGCAATCACTGAGGCATTATTGAGAAATGGACAGGCTGTGCAACTCAACGTTTCAAGGCATGACAGGAGAAGATACAAAAGAGGAAGGGAAATTGCAGAATTAATGAAGAACTCCATTACTACAGTAATGAAGGAAGATAATCTAGAAGGCTCCTCCTCGACTGAGGAGGCAGAATTTATAATCAAAAGTGGGGAGCGATCACTCTCTTCGATGTAGAGCAGATGACATAAAACAGTGGTGACATTGATAGAAGGATCATTCAAGGACAAAGGATGATATTGATCAGTTGGTAAGATGGGCAGAGGAACTTAATCGTGTTCGGTATAGGGTAATTCTTTCTGGTAGGACTAAACATGATAGGCCATACAGAGTGAATGGGGAGCATGGGAAGACTGAGGGTCTCGATCTGAAATGGTGACTGTTTATTTTCCTCCGTAGATGATGCCTGCCTGCGTGAGTTGCTCCAATCTTATGGTCTTTGGTGGTCATACCTAAGGAACCCTCAAGGTGGCAGCACAGATATGAAAGGTGGTGAAGAAGACATGGGATATTTGTCTTCATCATTGACAGGACTAACATTTTATATGAGAGCAGGGAGGTGGTGGTACAACTACATAGTTAGGCTGAAACTAAAGTACTATATATGATTCTAGTTGGCAAAGACATGATCAGTTAGGAGAGGATGCAGAGGATATCCACCTGGTATGAAAATCCTGGGTCTGTTTCCAATAGAATGAAAAATATGGATGAGAAATATACTGTACAACATTTCTCACATACTTTGCACAGTTTAAAGCAGAGTGCATTGTAGTAAGGTAGGGAATAAGAAGGTTAGAGGGGATTGGAAGATTATTTTTCATTCAGACGGTGGGTGCAATCAGACTTAAACATTCTCCTAAAGGAGCTATTGGAACCAACTACTCACAACATGTAAAAAGAGTCTGGTTGATCACTTATAGTATCAAGACATAAAACACAACTCATCAAGTTCTTGCATGTGGTTAGTATACTTGGGCAGCTGGTCATTGTGGGCTGAATGGCCTGTTTCTATGCTCAAATTGGGTTAAGTTTCTACTCAGCAGTATAAACTAACTGCTGACTGTACCGGGTTGGATACCATTAGGAAAGGGGGAATGGCCTCTCAGGCAGGGGCAGATTGAGTGGGGGTGGAGTATAAAGTAAAAAATAAATTTATTATCAAATTAGATATGTGTCACCATATATAATCCTGAGATTCGTTTTCTTGAGGGTATGTTTAGTAAATCCAAGAAACAGACTAGAATCAATGTAAGGCAGCACCCAACAGGATCAACAGATGGCCAATGTACAAAAGACAAAAAAAAAGCTGTGCAAATACAAAAGAATAAAATAGAAATAATAATAAATAAGTAAGTAATAACTATCAAGAACATGAGATGAAGAGTCCTTGAAAATGAGTCCATAGGTTAAGGGAACAGTTCTGAGATGAGCCGAGTGAAGATACCCTCACTAGTTCAGGAGGGAGAGGGGAGAGCCATAGGGGAAGGGAAGAAGGTGTTAGGGAGAGGGGACTTAAGTGTGGGTGGGAGACAGAGAGGGTCTGGAGTAGAGATAGTGAATGAGGGAACTGGATGGTTGGAGGGAAGAGGGAGACCGACAAGATGGAAAAGGAGGCAGTGTGTTTGCCAGTGGGGAGAGTCAGCTGGTCAGGTAGGAAAATTTAGGGTTGAATTTAAATGGAAGGTATGCAGGAAATGGTAAAGGGGAGAGGGGGAATGGCTACGAGTGGGTGGGGAGGAAGAGAGAGGAATTGGAGGAGAGGTATAGCTTATTGGATGGGCAAAGGGAAGTTGGAGGTGGAAGGTGTTTTTGGTGCCCGAAGTGGAGAAGGGCAGTAATATGTAGAGGGGTGAAGGAGTGGGCAGCAAAGAGGGCAGGTCAGGAGGGTGGGAGGCTGGAGAGGTCATTGAGGAAGACAGGGGTTTCTAGAAGACATGAGTGGATAGTGGTAAGGAGTAAGGGGGTTAAACAAGAGAGGAAGTGATGGAGGTAGACCACTGGTGAATGAAAGGGAAAGTGAGGAGTTGGAAGAATGACAGGGTGTCGGGGGGAAGAGAGAATGTTATATGGATGGGGAAAGAGGTGATGGTAAGGAGTTGTATGGTGGACTGAAGGAGGGGAATCCAGGTGGTGAGAAAAGTCAAAGGTGGAGCGGAGAGAGGAAATAAGGGTAAGGTGAAGGAGATGGGAGGAGAAAGGGAATGGGAATGGAGATGAAGAGGAGGAGGAATGAGATTGACAGGGTATGGGGATTAGAAGGGATTGAAGGTGGACGATGAGAGTTGAGGGGCAAAAAGGGAAGTGAGAAGGATGTGGTGCAGTGAAGAGGGCTGGGGGAGGTGAGGAAGGTTTCTGTGTTTTGAATGTGGACTTGAACTGTTAACTTTATTGAGTCTCATGATTTTTATATTCTGTTTTTTTCACCCGATCTTTGTCAGTTGTTTTGTGTGTGTATGTGGGTGATTTGAGAGTTGACTTGCCTTTTAATTTTTGTTTTTTTTTTGTGTGGGGAGGAGGGATTTGCGGGTTGATGATTGTATTGCCATTCTTTTCTCTCTTGGGTTTCATGGCTATCTGGAGAAGGATTTCGGAGTTGTGTACTTTGAAAATAAATGAAGCTTTGAACTTTTTTTTTGAATGTTTGAGGCATGAGAAAAGAGATGAGGAAAATTTATTTTACCAGAGGGTTGTGAATAAGGAATTCATTGCCATGGACTCAAATATACATTGGGTATATTTAAGGTGGTGGTTGATGGGTTCTCCATTAATATGGGTGTCAAAGATTATGGGGAAACACAAGAATGGAGCTGAGAGGGATAATAAATCAGCCATAATGCAAAGGCAGAGCAGACTCAATGGGTCAAATGGCCTAATTAAGCTTCTATGTCTCATAGAATCCAACATGAGGTTGGATGAGAGTGAATGAATTTAGAAGTTGGGAAGTTGAATGGGTATGGCTGATGAGGGAGGAATGTTGGAGAATGTGGTAGAGGTGATGGGGGAAGTGAAGGGTGGGTGGGGATGGGGGATATGGGGAGAGCTGGGGAAGTGAGGAGGGATGTGAGTGGATGGGATGGGGGAGTGAGGAGGGGTGTGTATGGGGTGGGATGGAGGGATGTGGGTGGGGTGAGGGAATTGAGGAGGCATGAGGAATAGGAGTATGAGGAGAATGGGGATGTGGTTGTGAAGCGAGATGGGAAAGATGAAGGGGATGTGTGTGGTAGGGATGATGTGGCGGTATCGGATGGGAAATAATGGGAATAAGGAGGGTGTGAGGATAAGGAAGCGAGGGAAGGATGAGGAGGGTGAGTGATGGAGAAGGGGTGAGGATAAGAGGGCAGGCGGATGAGATTAGAGTGTGGGGGTAATTGAGGAGGGGTGAGGGGTGAACGTAGAGGGTGGAGGTACTGATAAGTGCTGAGGGAATGGGAAGTGCGGGAAAAGATGGAGATGGAGTCGGAGTGAAGGGGAGGCCGACCTGGAGCGGGGCCGAGGGGGTGGGTCTAGCGCTGGACCGCTGTCCGCCCGCCCGCCGGCAGGAGAAGCAGAGCTGCGGCTCGGAGCGGCAGAGGAGAGCGGCGGATCAGGTACTGCGGAAACAACACTAGGGATCGGGCCGGTCAGCGGGCGGGACTCGGCTTGCGCCGCCACTCCAGCGCCCGGCGCTAGGCCCATGCGTCAGCGGCTTTCCGGCCGGCCGGGTGGACGGCTGGGCTCGGGCTCGAATTGGAGCCCCTGCGTCGGAGCGGCGGCCTGCGCGGGCTGGCGATGTGGCTGGTGCCTGGAGCGGAGAAAGGAGCCGGATTCGGGAAGCAGCGGGGTTGTGGGCAGAGAGGAGGGGAGTCGGGGTTGTGGGCAGAGAGGAGGGGAACGGGGTTGTGGGCAGAGAGGAGGGGAGTCGGGGTTGTGGGCAGAGAGGAGGGGAACGGGGTTGTGGGCAGAGAGGAGGGGAGTCGGGGTTGTGGGCAGAGAGGAGGGGAGTCGGGGTTGTGGGCAGAGAGGAGGGGAGTCGGGGTTGTGGGCAGAGAGGAGGGGAGTCGGGGTTGTGGACAGGGGAGGGGGAACGGGGTTGTGGGCAGAGAGGAGCGGAGTCGGGGTTGTGGGCAGAGAGGAGGGGAACGGGGTTGTGGGCAGAGAGGAGGGGAGTCGGGGTTGTGGGCAGAGAGGAGGGGGAACGGGGTTGTGGGCAGAGAGGAGGGGAGTCGGGGTTGTGGGCAGAGAGGAGGGGAGTCAGGGTTGTGGGCAGAGAGGAGGGGAGTCGGGGTTGTGGGCAGAGAGGAGGGGAGTCGGGGTTGTGGGCAGAGAGGAGGGGAGTCAGGGTTGTGGGCAGAGAGGAGGGGAGTCAGGGTTGTGGGCAGAGAGGAGGGGAGTCGGGGTTGTGGGCAGAGAGGAGGGGGAACGGGGTTGTGGGCAGAGAGGAGGGGGAACGGGGTTGTGGGCAGAGAGGAGGGGGAACGGGGTTGTGGGCAGAGAGGAGGCGAGTCGGGATTGTGGGCAGAGGAGGCGAGTCGGGGTTGTGGACAGAGAGGAGGGGGAACGGGGTTGTGGGCAGAGAGGAGGGGGAACGGGGTTGTGGGCAGAGAGGAGGGGGAACGGGGTTGTGGGCAGAGAGGAGGGGAGTCGGGATTGTGGGCAGAGGAGGCGAGTCGGGGTGGACAGAGAGGAGGGGGAACGGGGTTGTGGGCAGAGAGGAGGGGGAACGGGGTTGTGGGCAGAGAGGAGGGGAGTCGGGGTTGTGGGCAGAGAGGAGGGGGAACGGGGTTGTGGGCAGAGAGGAGGGGAGTCGGGGTTGTGGGCAGAGAGGAGGGGAGTCAGGGTTGTGGGCAGAGAGGAGGGGAGTCGGGGTTGTGGGCAGAGAGGAGGGGGAACGGGGTTGTGGGCAGAGAGGAGGGGAGTCGGGATTGTGGGCAGAGGAGGCGAGTCGGGGTTGTGGACAGAGAGGAGGGGAGTCGGGGTTGTGGGCAGAGAGGAGGGGGAACGGGGTTGTGGGCAGAGAGGAGGCGAGTCGGGGTTGTGGGCAGAGAGGAGGCGAGTCGGGGTTGTGGGCAGAGAGGAGGGGGAACGGGGTTGTGGGCAGAGAGGAGCGGAGTCGGGGTTGTGGGCAGAGAGGAGGGGAGTCGGGGTTGTGGGCAGAGAGGAGGGGAGTCGGGGTTGTGGGCAGAGAGGAGGGGGAACGGGGTTGTGGGCAGAGAGGAGGGGAGTCGGGGTTGTGGGCAGAGAGGAGGGGGAACGGGGTTGTGGGCAGAGAGGAGGGGGAACGGGGTTGTGGGCAGAGAGGAGGGGAGTCGGGGTTGTGGGCAGAGAGGAGGGGAGTCAGGGTTGTGGGCAGAGAGGAGGGGAGTCGGGGTTGTGGGCAGAGAGGAGGGGAGTCGGGGTTGTGGGCAGAGAGGAGGGGAGTCGGGGTTGTGGGCAGAGAGGAGGGGAGTCGGGGTTGTGGGCAGAGAGGAGGGGAGTCGGGGTTGTGGGCAGAGAGGAGGGGGAACGGGGTTGTGGGCAGAGAGGAGGTGAGTCGGGATTGTGGGCAGAGGAGGCGAGTCGGGGTTGTGGACAGAGAGGAGGGGAGTCGGGGTTGTGGGCAGAGAGGAGGGGGAACGGGGTTGTGGGCAGAGAGGAGGCGAGTCGGGGTTGTGGGCAGAGAGGAGGCGAGTCGGGGTTGTGGGCAGAGAGGAGGGGGAATGGGGTTGTGGGCAGAGAGGAGCGGAGTCGGGGTTGTGGGCAGAGAGGAGGGGAGTCGGGGTTGTGGGCAGAGAGGAGGGGAGTCGGGGTTGTGGGCAGAGAGGAGGGGGAACGGGGTTGTGGGCAGAGAGGAGGGGAGTCGGGGTTGTGGGCAGAGAGGAGGGGGAACGGGGTTGTGGGCAGAGAGGAGGGGAGTCGGGGTTGTGGGCAGAGAGGAGGGGAACGGGGTTGTGGGCAGAGAGGAGGGGAGTCGGGGTTGTGGGCAGAGAGGAGGGGGAACGGGGTTGTGGGCAGAGAGGAGGGGAGTCGGGGTTGTGGGCAGAGAGGAGGGGAGTCGGGGTTGTGGGCAGAGAGGAGGGGAGTCGGGGTTGTGGGCAGAGAGGAGGGGAGTCGGGGTTGTGGGCAGAGAGGAGGGGAGTCGGGTTTGTGGACAGGGGAGGGGGAACGGGGTTGTGGGCAGAGAGGAGGGGAGTCCGGGTTGTGGGCAGAGAGGAGGGGAGTCGGGGTTGTGGGCAGAGAGGAGGGGGAACGGGGTTGTGGGCAGAGAGGAAGGGAACGGGGTTGTGGGCAGAGAGGAAGGGAACGGGGTTGTGGGCAGAGAGGGGAGTCGGGGTTGTGGGCAGAGAGGAAGGGGAACGGGGTTGTGGGCAGAGGGGGAACGGGGTTGTGGGCAGAGAGGAGGAGAGTCGGGGTTGTGGGCAGAGAGGAGGGGGAACGGGGTTGTGGGCAGAGAGGAGGGGGAACGGGGTTGTGGGCAGAGAGGAAGGGAACGGGGTTGTGGGCAGAGAGGAAGGGAACGGGGTTGTGGGCAGAGAGGGGAGTCGGGGTTGTGGGCAGAGAGGAAGGGGAACGGGGTTGTGGGCAGAGGGGGGAGTCGGGGTTGTGGGCAGAGAGGAAGGGGAACGGGGTTGTGGGCAGAGAGGGGAGTCGGGGTTGTGGGCAGAGAGGAGGGGGAACGGGGTTGTGGGCAGAGAGGAGGGGAGTCGTGGTTGTGGGCAGAGAGGAGGGGAGTCGTGGTTGTGGGCAGAGAGGAGGGGAGTCGGGGTTGTGGGCAGAGAGGAGGGGGAACGGGGTTGTGGGCAGAGGGGGAATGGGGTTGTGGGCAGAGAGGGGAGTCGGGGCTGTGGGCAGAGAGGAAGGGGAACGGGGTTGTCGGCAGAGGGGGAACGGGGTTGTGGGCAGAGAGGAGGGGAGTCGGGTTTGTGGACGGGGAGGGGGAACGGGGTTGTGGGCAGAGAGGAGGGGGAACGGGGTTGTGGGCAGAGAGGAGGGGAGTCGGGGTTGAGGGCAGAGAGGAGGGGAGTCGGGGTTGTGGGCAGAGAGGAGGGGGAACGGGGTTGTGGGCAGAGAGGAGGGGAGTCGGGGTTGTGGGCAGAGAGGAGGGGAGTCGGGGTTGTGGGCAGAGAGGAGGGGGAACGGGGTTGTGGGCAGAGAGGAGGGGAGTCGGGGTTGTGGGCAGAGGAGGCGAGTCGGGGTTGTGGACAGAGAGGAGGGGAGTCGAGGTTGTGGGCAGAGAGGAGGGGGAACGGGGTTGTGGGCAGAGAGGAGGGGAGTCGGGGTTGTGGGCAGAGAGGAGGCGAGTCGGGGTTGTGGGCAGAGAGGAGGGGGAACGGGGTTGTGGGCAGAGAGGAGCGGAGTCGGGGTTGTGGGCAGAGAGGAGGGGAGTCGGGGTTGTGGGCAGAGAGGAGGGGAGTCGGGGTTGTGGGCAGAGAGGAGGGGGAACGGGGTTGTGGGCAGAGAGGAGGGGAGTCGGGGTTGTGGGCAGAGAGGAGGGGGAACGGGGTTGTGGGCAGAGAGGAGGGGAGTCGGGGTTGTGGGCAGAGAGGAGGGGAACGGGGTTGTGGGCAGAGAGGAGGGGAGTCGGGGTTGTGGGCAGAGAGGAGGGGGAACGGGGTTGTGGGCAGAGAGGAGGGGAGTCGGGGTTGTGGGCAGAGAGGAGGGGAGTCGGGGTTGTGGGCAGAGAGGAGGGGAGTCCGGGTTGTGGGCAGAGAGGAGGGGAGTCGGGGTTGTGGGCAGAGAGGAGGGGGAACGGGGTTGTGGGCAGAGAGGAGGGGGAACGGGGTTGTGGGCAGAGAGGAAGGGAACGGGGTTGTGGGCAGAGAGGAAGGGGAACGGGGTTGTGGGCAGAGAGGAGGGGAGTCGGGGTTGTGGGCAGAGAGGAGTGGAACGGGGTTGTGGGCAGAGAGGAGGGGAGTCGGGGTTGTGGGCAGAGAGGAGGGGGAACGGGGTTGTGGGCAGAGAGGAGGGGAGTCGGGGTTGTGGGCAGAGAGGAGGGGAGTCGGGTTTGTGGACAGGGGAGGGGGAACGGGGTTGTGGGCAGAGAGGAGGGGAGTCCGGGTTGTGGGCAGAGAGGAGGGGAGTCGGGGTTGTGGGCAGAGAGGAGGGGGAACGGGGTTGTGGGCAGAGAGGAAGGGAACGGGGTTGTGGGCAGAGAGGAAGGGAACGGGGTTGTGGGCAGAGAGGGGAGTCGGGGTTGTGGGCAGAGAGGAAGGGGAACGGGGTTGTGGGCAGAGGGGGAACGGGGTTGTGGGCAGAGAGGAGGAGAGTCGGGGTTGTGGGCAGAGAGGAGGGGGAACGGGGTTGTGGGCAGAGAGGAGGGGGAACGGGGTTGTGGGCAGAGAGGAAGGGAACGGGGTTGTGGGCAGAGAGGAAGGGAACGGGGTTGTGGGCAGAGAGGGGAGTCGGGGCTGTGGGCAGAGAGGAAGGGGAATGGGGTTGTCGGCAGAGGGGGAACGGGGTTGTGGGCAGAGAGGAGGGGAGTCGGGTTTGTGGACGGGGAGGGGGAACGGGGTTGTGGGCAGAGAGGAGGGGAGTCGGGGTTGTGGGCAGAGAGGAGGGGAGTCGGGGTTATGGGCAGAGAGGAAGGGAACGGGGTTGTGGGCAGAGAGGAGGGGGAACGGGGTTGTGGGCAGAGAGGGGAGTCGGGGTTGTGGGCAGAGAGGAAGGGGAACAGGGTTGTCGGCAGAGGGGGAACAGGGTTGTGGGTAGAGAGGAGGGGAGTCGGGTTTGTGGACAGGGGAGGGGGAACGGGGTTGTGGGCAGAGAGGAGGGGAGTCGGGGTTGTGGGCAGAGAGGAGGGGAACGGGGTTGTGGGCAGAGAGGAGGGGAGTCGGGGCTGTGGGCAGAGAGGAGGGGGAACGGGGTTGTGGGCAGAGAGGAGGGGAGTCGGGGTTGTGGGCAGAGAGGAGGGGAGTCGGGGTTGTGGGCAGAGAGGGGGGGAGTCGGGGTTGTGGGCAGAGAGGAGGGGAGTCGGGGTTGTGGGCAGAGAGGAAGGGGAACAGGGTTGTGGGCAGAGGGGGAACGGGGTTGTGGGCAGAGAGGAGGAGAGTCGGGGTTGTGGGCAGAGAGGAAGGGGAACGGGGTTGTGGGCAGAGGGGGGAGTCGGGGTTGTGGGCAGAGAGGAAGGGGAACGGGGTTGTGGGCAGAGAGGAGGGGGAACGGGGTTGTGGGCAGAGAGGAGGGGAGTCGTGGTTGTGGGCAGAGAGGAGGGGAGTCGTGGTTGTGGGCAGAGAGGAGGGGAGTCGGGGTTGTGGGCAGAGAGGAGGGGGAACGGGGTTGTGGGCAGAGAGGAGGGGAGTCGGGGTTGTGGGCAGAGAGGAGGGGAGTCGGGGTTGTGGGCAGAGAGGAGGGGAGTAGGGGTTGTGGACAGGGGAGGGGGAACGGGGTTGTGGGCAGAGAGGAGGGGAGTCGGGGTTGTGGGCAGAGAGGAGGGGGAATGGGGTTGTGGGCAGAGAGGAGGGGGAACGGGGTTGTGGGCAGAGAAGAGGGGGCAGGTGGAGACTGTTGTGGGGAGGAAGAAGGGGGCAGGGGAGATGGGGTTGTGGGCAGAGAGGAGGGGGCAGGGGAGACAGTTTTGTGGACAGAGAAGGGGGGCTGAGCTGACAGTGTGGGCAGAGAGGAGGTGTTTCAGGAGGAGACTTTTGTGGGCAGAGAGGATGGTGGAGTCAGTGTTGTGGGCAGAGGAGGGGACGAGGAGATGTGGCAGAGAGGGGGTGTTTCAGGGGGAGAATTGTAGGCAGAGGAGGGGTTTCAGGGGTGACCGTGTTGTGGGCAGAGAGGAGGGAGCAGGGGGAGATGGTGTTGTGGGCAGAGGAAACATTGTGTGGAGGGGTAGTGGGGAGACATTGTGGCCAGAGGGGAGGTATCTCGGGTAGAGAAACTGTTGTGGGCAAAGAGGGGGAAGGGGGAAGTGATGTGTGCAGAGAGGAGGGAGCAGTGGTGCCAGTGTTGGCGTGCTGACAGGAGCAGACAGAAGAGCCAGTGTTGTCAGCAGATTGGGGGGTGGGCAGCAAGATGGTGTTGTAGGGAGGCAGAAGGGGCAGGGAGGAAGGGGCGTGCGGCACTGTAGGAAAGAAGGAGGATGTGAGGGTTGTGTCGTGGACAGAGAGAAGGCAATTGGAAGAGGTGTTGTTGACAGAGAGGTGTGGGCAAGGTGGGTGCTGGTGTTGTGGGCAGGGGCATGTTCTTGTACTACAGGGAACCCATCGGTTCACTGCCAGCCCAGGTCCATCACTGCGAGCTGTGTGAGGGATGGGGGAGGTTGGTAGTTGGCAGGGCGTTGATGGTTGTGGGACTGAGAACAGATAAATGGGATGCATGAAAAGAAAATCAGGTTTAATGGATCTTTGAAGAGTAGAATGGATAAGGGAGAACCAGTGGTGTATTGGCATGTGGTTGTCCTTAAAGCTCCTGTGCAGGAGTTTGGTCTATAATTTTAGAGCACACTAAACTGGGGTAAAAATAGTCAGAGAAATTGGCCTTTCAGCTCACCGCATCCATGCCAACTCTTTTTTCCCATTTACTTACCCTATTTGCACTTGCTAGAATGCTCTCAGTATCAACTGCCCTTCTCCTTCTGTGGATGCTGTCTGAACTGCTGAGTTCCTCCAGTGTTTTGTTTGTTCCAGATTCCAGCATCCACACGTTTGCTTCTGTGCCGTGTTTATCTGTATCTGCCTAATAATTTAAGTATAGTGGCTGCATCTGAATCTGTAAGCTCCGGACATCTACTATCTGTTTGTAAACACAAAAACTTGACCCTCCAATCTCCTTTAAAACTTCTCCTTCTTACAAATTTATGCCCTCTTGTTTGAGATACTGAAATGGATTGATAATTGATTATCAGATGGAAAGCAGTGTGGGGATAGGTCTCTGGTTTACTGACTAAGTGGTGAAGGTACAGGTGCTCCGACCAACCTGTCCACAATCTCTTATCAGTAACTGGACGAGGGGGACCAAATGTCATATTTGTTGATGATATAAAATTGGGTGGGATTGTCAGAAGATGTAAAGAAGTGTCGGGGAATACAGAGACATTGAGAAAGTGGCAAGGACACAGTGGATGCACTGCACTTACAATGTTGAAAAATTTTAAGTTATCCAAATTGGTGCACAAGCCAGAAAGCAGTTATTTTTTAAATGGTAAGTTATTAGGTAATATTGATGTTGAAAGGGACCGTGGTAGTCTTGTTTGCAAGTTACTGAATGGCAAGGTACAGATGCAGCAGCAATTGGGAGGGCATATAGTATAAGACCATAAGACATAGGAACAGAATTAGGCCATTCAGCCCATCTGCTCTGCTGTATCTTCTCCACCATCCCAGATCCCACTCAACCCCATGCACCTGCCTTCTTGCCATATCCTCTGATGTCCTGACCAATCAGGATATTTATCAACTTCCGCCTTAAGTATACCCACGGACTTGACCTCCACCGCAGTCTGTGGCAGAGCATTCCACAGATTCACTACTCTCTGGCTAAAAAAATTACTCCTTACCTCAGTTCTGAAAGGTTGCCTCTCAGTTTTGAGGTTGTGCCCTATAGTTATGGATACCTCCACCCGAGGAAACATCCTCTCCACATCCTCCCTATATAGTTCTTTCAACATTCAGTAGGTTTCAATGAGATCCCTCTGCATTCTTCTAAATTCCAGTGAGTACAGGCCAAAAGCTGCCAAATGTTCCTCCTATTGTTAACCCCTTTGTTCCCAGAATCATCCTCGTAAACCTTCTCTGGAGTTTCTCCAATGACAGCATACCCTTTCTGAGATATGGGACCCAAATCTGTTGACAATACTCTTAAGTGTGGCTAGAAGGGTGTCTTATAAAGCCTCAGCATTATAGTCTATTGTAAGAAGATTTGTTTTCAGGAGTAAACTTGCCATCTCACACCTGATATACTGGTTTGATTTCTTTATGTTAAAAATTGGACAAATTAGCATGAAAAGGAGTTTTTTTTTGGTGTTATGCAAGGAATGTGGGCTTCGCAGGCTGAGCCAACCTGGTGCCCTCATGAAGGTTGTGATGAGTTGCCTTCTTGAACCACTGCAGCCCTTGATGTGGGCAATGCTGTTCGGGGGGGAGTTCCCGGATCTTGATCCAGTGATGCTGAAGGAACGGTGATGTCTTTCTAGGTCAGGATGGTGTGTCGCTTGAAAGCAGTTTCCAGATGGTGGTGGTCCTGCTTTCACTGCCCTTGTTCTTGTTGGGGTTTTGGGTTTGGACTCCTGCTATCTCAGGACCTGATTTGCTGCAGTGCATTGTACAAAATGCTGCTACTGTGCATGGGTGGTAGAACAAGCGAATGGCTGTGCATGGGTGGTAGAACGAGTGAATGGCTGTGCATGGGGTGCCTTTGGTGGGCCACTTTGTATGGTATCGAACTTCTTGAGTGTTATTGAAGTTGCACTCATCTGTAAGTGGAGAGCTTTCCATCATACTTCTGACTTGTAGATGCTGGATAGGTTTTGGGGAGCTAACTGAGGGGATTCCTAACCCCTCCCCTGCTCTTGTAGCCACTTTGTGTGCAGAGCTCCAGCAGTTCAGCTTCTGGTGAATGGTAACCCCAGGACATTGATAAAGGGAGATTCAGTGATGGTAATGCCATTGAATGCCAGGGGATGATTGCAGGATTTTCTCATATTGGCTCGCATCATTGTCCTGCACGTGTGGTAAGATTGTTACGTGCCAACTTTCAGCCCGGGCCTGGGCATGTCAGCTCCTGCTGCATTTGGTTGTGGATTGCTTCATTATCGGAGGAGTTGCAATTCTTAACCATCAGTGATTATCTCTACTTCTGACCTTACATTGGTGAAGGAGTAGGGTATCATCATGAGGAACTCCTTCAGAGATGTCTCGTCACTGCAATGACTGGCTTCCAACCACTGCAGCTATCTTGCTTTGTGGAGCTCAGCAGGTCAGGCAGTATCTCTCCCTGACCTACTAAGTTCCACCAGTATTTTGTGTGTGTTAATTCAGATTTCCAGCAACTTTAGCAACTTCCTTTGGGCCGGGCATGATTCCAGCCAGTGCTACAAAGATTCATTAGACAGAGTCGGGATGGTTGTTAGCCTTATCTTTACCCCAGAGGTTAAGTTGACTAGGCTTATAGACGAAAGCTTAGGAGACTTGACAGGCCAGATGTGGGGAGTGTATTTCCGCAGCTGAAGGTCCTGTGAGTAGTGGTCACAGTCTCAGAATGAGGATTAGGTCATTTAGGACTGGGGTGAAGAGAGATTTCTTCACTCTGAGGGAGATGGATCTTTGAAATTCTTTCCCTAGAGGACTGCAGAGTATTATTGTTGAGTTCATTCATTTCATTGTTCAATAGATTACTGGATATTAAGGGAATCAAGGCATAAAATTGTAGTTCCTGTATATTAGAACATGTCCAATTGCTCCTGTTTCAGCTCTCTAATAGGGCAACCCATGATTCCTCCTCCACAGTATTGCAGTTCTTTTCTCCATAATGTGGTTATCTACTTCCCTCTTGACAGGTACAGTGAAACCTGCCTCTATCTATGCAAGCAATACATCCATGTGTTTCCTAATATCACAATTAACCTGTTCCTCCTTTATTGTACGTGTGACCCTGGTCCTCAATCCCTCCATCCAAGGGAACAACATCCCAGTATCCATTCTGTCCAGACATTTCATTATTTTACTGTTTCTGTCATATCTCCCTTCAACATTCTGTTCAAAGACAACAGTCTCACTCTCTCTAAGTCCTCAGTACCAGCCCTCATCCTTGAATCTCTCTCCCTCAGTACGAACAACCAAACTCTAAAACATGGGTCTCTGCAGCTAGATCCTTGACTTCCTTATTAGAAGACTAAAATCAGTATGTATCAGTAATAATAATTTCCTCATTGACAATCGGCATAGGAGCGCCTCAAGGATGTGTGCTTAAGTGCTTAGCCCACTGTTCTACTCTTTGTGCGCTCATGACTTTATGGCTAAGCACAGCTGAAATGCCATCATAAATTTACTGAAGACACTGCTGATATTGACAGAATCTCAGATTGCAATGAGGAGGTGTACAAGAGAGAAGTAGATCAGCTGGTTGAGTGGTGTCGCAGCAACAACAGCAGCACACTCAACATCAGCCAAACCAAAGAACAGATTGTGATTTTTAGGAAGGGGAGGTTAGGAGAACACACATCAGTCGTCATTGAGGAGTCAGCAGTGGAAAACATGAGCAGCTTCAAGTGCCTGGGCCCTATCCTGTGCCCAGCATATTCATGCAATCACAAAGAAAGCACGCCAATGGCTGTGTTTCATTAGGACTGAAGAGATTTGCTATGTCACCAGAGACTCTAGCAAATTTCTACAGTTGTACTCTGGAGAACACTTTGACAGGTTGTGTCTTTGACTGGTGTGGAGCCCCCAATGCACAAGATTGTAAGAGGCTGCAGAAGTTTATAGACTCAGCCAGATCTATCATGGGCACAACCATCCCCACCACTGATGATGCCTTAAGAAGGTGGCATCCACCATTAAAGTCCCTCGCCATCTGGGACATGCCCTCTTCTCATTACTACAATCAGGGAGGAGGTACTGGAGCCCGAAGACCCACCCTCAACATTTTAGGAGTAGCATCTTTCCTTCCTCCATCAGATTTCTGAACAGTCTATGAACCCATGAACAATTCCTTGTTATCCCTTTCTTTTTGCGCTGTTTATCTATTTTAGTAATTTATAGATCTTTGTGTCTTTGCGCAGTAGTGCTGTCACAGATCAATAAGTTTTACACTATATGTCAGTGATGATAGATCTGATTCTAATTCTGAAACTAATTCCTCATCCCAGGAACCATTCTTGTAAATCACTCCATCTCATTTATGTTCTCAGTCTTTCCTCTAATGTGGCAACCAAAATTGAACACAGTGCTCTGTTGGAGACCAGACAGGTTCACCATCACTTCCTGACATTTGTACTCCAGGCCCCTACCAATAAAAGCCCACAGTGCTGCCTTAACTGCTTTCACCACCTATCCTGTCCTATTGGGATAGAGCAGGAAAATGGCACTGAGGGGCAGGTCGGCCATGATCTTACTTATTTAGAGATGTTGTTCAGTAACAGGTCCTCCTGGCCCAACAAGCCCACACCACCTCCTTATACCCATGTGACCAATCAGTCAGTCATACATCTTTGGAATATGGGAGGGAACCGGAGCGTCTGGAGGAAACCCATTCAGTCACAGGAAGAACATACAAACTCCTTACAAACAGTGGCAGGAATTGAACCTGGGTCACTTACACTGTAATAGCATTGCGCAAGCCACTATGCTACGGTGCCGCCCCCGGTGGGAAGGTGGGTAGGTGGAGGAGGCACAGCTAGATATGTTCTTATTTCTTAAAAGTATTCAGGAAACAGACCATCAGCATCTTTGGAGGGAAAATCTTGTGTTCATGTTTTAGATCAACACTAATACAATAAGGAATAAAAGTTCAGTTGGAAAAGGCGTGTATGTGACATTGTGCAACTCTGGGATTCAGGATATGACATTGCACCAGGAGAAAGATCAGATCAGGTTACTGACCCTCAGCGGAACTGTTGCGATCCTGTGAAAGCAGTGGTCGTAGCAGGAGTGAGATGGAGAATTAAAGTGTCAGCTTCCCAAACCTCCAGATTGTTTGTTGCACACTTAATGGAGTCTGTAGAGGTTCCTCATTGCAAAGAAGACCAAAGTATGAAGATTGAATAAAATATTCCAAATTGAGAAAAGTACTGTTTGTAGCCCATGTTGATAGAAAGGTGAGAGGCAGATGGAAGATAGTACACAGTTACATGGTGAGTGCTGAAAGGAGTTCCAAGATGGGAGTGATGGAGAAGGAGGGAAGAATGTGACTATGCTTTGGAAGAGGTGGTTATTTGAAGAAACATTCTAATGGGGAAGCACCTATAAGAAATTTGGCACACTAAGCATTCAGCTAGTTGCAGATCCTGGCAATGCAGTACCTTAAGCTTGTTCTACAATTTGACTGGAATATGTGTCACCCTGTGGTTTGGATACTTTACCACTCTATCACCAAGTTCCCTGTTTGTAACTGTAGTCTCAGGAACTGTTCTCACACATCTTTTCTGGACTCCCTCCAGTGCCTTCACTTTGTTGTGAAATGCGGTGATCAGGAATTGAATCAAATGTTTCAGTTGTGATCAGACTGGTATTCCACAAGACTCCCTGCTGTTGCATTCTGTGTCTCAGTTGTATTCTGAATGTCCTATGAACTGTTTTCTCAATCTGCCCCTCAATGATTTGTACTCACACACCCCCAGGTCCCTCTGCTCCTTCAGAGCAGTTTATGTTGTGTTGCCTCTCCTTGTTCTTCTTACAAAATGTATCACCTCACATATTCCTGCATTACACTTCGCCTTCATCTCCCACTCCACCAGCCGGTGTATATCTTGTAGCGACCCAACCCTAATCTCCCCAGGTTTTGTATCATCTGCTTTGTCTAGGCTGTTAATATAGACAAAAAGCAGCACAGATTCCTGGATAATGCCATTACTCACCTTCCTCCAGTCAGAACCAGCCACTCACCAGGAATCACCCTTGTCTTTTATTTAGTCATATTTGTATTCCTGGTATTAATGTCCCTTTAATGCCATATGCTTCAAGTTTGATGAAAAGTTTATGTGGCATATTATAAAAAGCCATGCACTGCACACCAATGACATTATCTTCATCAAATCTATTTGTTACTTTATGATAGAATTCTGTCATTGCATAACTACAATGTGACCTTACCCACTCCAAACCTGCTTTCCCCAGTACTAATCCATTTTCCTCCAGAATCCTATCCGATAAAGCTTGCCCACCACCCGGGTTAAACTGACCTGCCAGTCTTTGCTGGCTTTATACTTACTTCCTTTCTGAACAAGGGAGTAACATTTGCTACTCTCCAGTTCTCTGTCACCAGCCCAATATTCAATAAGTATTGGAGCATAATAATCAGTGCCCCAGAGATTTCCTCCTGTAATTACCTACTTAACTTAAGGCACCTTTTCTAATATCTCTATGGAGATGTAAAATATCCAAAGTCTCCTTCTCTGCTATTACATCACCTCCTTACCTGGTGAAGCCTGCTCTAAATTTACCACCTAAACCTCCCCTCAGCATCCACATGCGGGTCCCATCTTTGCTCTTCACTCCTCTGTGGAACTGTAGGTTCCATTTGTGTTGTAGACAATCTTTTCTTTATTCCAGTTACCTCCCTTATTTCAATTTTCACTTTATGTCTGATTCTTGTGTAATAGCCATGTTCTCACAGGTATTTACAACCTGACAATAGTCCTAAACAGCCACGTTTTTGCTTTATTGTCCTTGCAGAGATCTGCAGAGCTCTGGATGCTTAGTTCTTCTCTTGCTCTTCATGGGAATTGTCCATCCTCATCCCTTTGAAATTAGCCTTGCTTAAATTAAATCTTTATATACTACTAAATTATTATCTAATTTCCTACTTTACATTGGAGTATATGCCCCCGTAACTGTTAACTGTCAACTGTGCTCCTCTCGGAGCGAATATAAAAGTCTGTATTTTTATTTTTATATACCTGGATGATCCCTTGAATTAGTATTTCTAATTAAACTATTCTTATCACATGAGATTAATTTTGTGAAAAGGAAAAACTTTTGGAGGGGATCTGAACCACTGCAGTTCTTCTATTGAATATACTCCCACAGTATAGTATGGGAATGTAGAGTCTATGGACTGATATATTCCAGGTCAGGGGAGAGAGTGTGTGACTCGGAGCAGAATCTGCGGGTGATGGGGTTCACATGATCTGCCTCCATTTTCTTCCCTAGTTTTGGAAGTGCTGTCGGAATAGCCGAAACAAGTAACTGGAATGCATTTTGTAGGCGGTACCACACAGGGATTTAATGTTCAGGGTGTTCATTAAGTAAGCTGGTTTTATCCTGGGCAACGTTGAGTTATTTGAGTATTGGAGCTCCACTTACTTACTTAAGCAGTCCGATAGGATCAAGAATGACTTGGTTCCACTCCAGTTTTGAAGTGACGGGTGAGACTAGTGTGGGAACCAGATGTGGAGCTTGGAGGTGCCTGATGAAGCTGGCAACTGCTAATTTGTGACGTGATCATTTATGGGTTGCTCCTCCCCTTCTCCTATATACACAGCACTTCTTTGTGCTCCTAGTGCATGTTTATGATCTCAATCGCATCCTGTGTGCTCCTCCTCTATTTTGAGGAGTGGGGGCCAAGTGTCCCCAAGAGTCAGTAGAGCGATTACATTCTTTTCAAGACGCTTGGAGTCCATCCTTGGATACTGTCACCTGTCTGCCTGGTAATCTCTTTCTGTGATAGAGCTTGGAGTAAAGTATCGGTTGAGGGACTCCAGTGTAATCATGGCCCGCCTAATAGAGTTAAGCGTAGTGTATTGGGTGAAGAATTATAAAGCTTTGACTAATTCCACAGGAGACTGATTGAGACTCCTGGTCAGCTTGATGGTGAAGCTCATTCTGTGATGACAATCATTTTTAAGACTACCCCCAAACTATGAAAATCATGTACCCATTCCTTTCTTCTTTGATCAGACCACTTCTGGTCAATCATGTCTTACTTAGGGTGACAGTGATCAAGTCAAAGCTTCTGAGCTCCCAAGCTATGACAGCAGAGAGACTTTGAGATCTGTTGGGATTATCCATCAGGGTTCTGACATTCCAGGTCCTGAACTTCATATTGTGGAGCAGAATTTGTCTGTGGCTTCTGCTATGTGGGGTGTCTATGGCACACTGTATACCGCAGGCTTCACTGGGTGTGCTGTGAGACCAAGATAGCTGGAGATCAAATTCTGCTGCATGGATGTTAACGCTCACATGTTAGAGGATACGTGCCTAGCTGCCACCCCACATATACCGTGTGCATATGCTGCTCTGTGTGTATGCAGGAACACAAGTAATTATGTTCACATATTCCCTAATTCCTCTTCCCAACTGTGGCTACACACCTTGCCCATTGTGCTGTCCCTGCCTCATTCCTGGCCTGCTTCTAGCCGTACACCCGGTCCCATTCCCAACGCCCAGTTCCTGTTCCAGACCTGGTTCATTGCTGACTCGTGATTCCAGCTGTGCACTTGACCACATCCCTTACCCTCAGCTCTTCCTGCGTACGTTCGTGACTCTGGTTCCAGTCATGCACCTGCTGCCACTCCCAGTCTGAGCAGCGTAACAAGTGAACTTGGAACAAAAACCATTTAACAAGATCATAATGGATCTGACTGTAACCTCCATTGTACGCTTTGGTCTTCCTACAATAACTTCTCACCTCTTTGCTTGTCAAGTATGTGTTTACCTCTGCCTTAGAAATGCTTAAGTTTTTTTTAAGATAAGATGAGCTTTATTTGTCACCCGTACATGGAAACATACAGTGAAATGTGTGTCAATGACCAACACAGTCTGAGGATATGCTGGGCCAAGCCCACAATTGCCGCCATACTTCGGGAATCGACGTAGTACAACTTGCTGTAACCCTAACCTACCTTTGGAATGCGCTAGGAAGCTGAAACATCCAGAGGAAACCCACGTGGTCACTGGGAGAACATGCAACCTCCTTACAGACAGCGATGGGAAGTGAACCCTGGTCACTGATTGCTGGCGCTGTAAAGTGTTGTGCTAACTACTCCGCTACCGTGCTGCTCACCCACTATCAATGCCACTTGGATGGAGAGTGTTCCAAAAGCTCACAATGACTTCCAAGGAAAAGAAAAATTCTGTCTTGAGCTGGTGATTTTTAAGCAGTGGCCCTCAGTTTTAGTGTCTCCCAGATTTGTATCCCCTCCATCAGGATGCTATAGGATTCAGTATTGTGGAAGGTATTCCATCATACACCTGACTTATGCCTTGGGTCAGTGATGGAAAAGCTTTGTAATGTCAGGAGATGAGTCACTTGCTGAAGGATACCCCTCCTCTGACGTTATTTATATCCCTGGTCTACTTAAGTTTCTAGTCAGCAATTACCCTCCCTCCCCCCCACCCCCCAGAAAGTTGATAGTGGGAAATTTAATACAATTACATTGCAAAGTTGGTGAGTCGACTCTCTCTGATGGGAATGCTTATTGTCTGGCACTCTTGTGTCGCAAGTGTTACTTCTCATTCATCTATCCAAGTTGTCTAGGTATTACTGCATGTTTGTTGGTGGGAAATATTGAGCAAGCAGCAATGATTTTCCCTGTGTCAGGCCCATGATGGAAGTAAGATGTTGGGGAAGCCCCTGATAATAATATTAACCCATTCCCATTACATAAAATTCATGTTTTTTTTTTGCTTGGTTATTGAAATTGGTTTCTGTGACGACTGAACCAAGGAAACTGAACTTTTGCAGTTATCTCCCAGCCCAGTCTGGGATGAATGCCCCTCAGTATTTCCCTTAGTGTGAGGCCACGGGAATGTTCTCACACTGATACCATATACTTCAGTTTTACTGGCGCTGTTTGAGGATGCATTGAAACAAACACTGCCTTGACATCAAGGACTATTGCTCCTACCTCACCTCTAGCATTCAGTTGCTTGGACAGAAGCAAATGATATATGGACAAAAAGTTAACTTCGGCTGCCAAGTGCTCCTGGAGAAAGTCAAACTGGACACCAATGAGCAGATTATTGGTGCAGCACGGTCGCCATAATCTCCGTCACTTTGTTGATGTCTGAGGTAGACTGATTGGACAATAAATAGCCAGTCTAGATTTGTCCTTTTTATGGACAGAACATAGCTGGGCAATTTTCCACATTGTTGGGTACATGGCAGTACAATGAATATATCGGACAGCTTGGCCAAAATTGTGAGTAATACTGGAATGCACACCTTCAGTACTACAACTAAGGTGTCATCTTTTGATGTATCCATTACTCTCAGCCATTTCTCTGTATCTCATGAAGTGAATCCAGTTGTCTGGAGACGGGCTTCGGTGGTGGCAGAGATCTCAAGGGGATGTAGGGTGGGATTATCCACTTGGCACTTCGAGATAAACATGGTTCTGTTGCTTCAGCTTTGTTGGGGCCCCTGCCATTGTTGAAGCTGGGCTTCCTCATCCAATAAGCCTTGAGTCAGCACTGACCACAGCAGTGATATCAAATTCCCCACTTATCATTGCTCATGAACCATCCAGATGTTAGATTCAACACTAACCATTACGGGAAAATGTCTAAACGTAATGAAGTAATAACTTACTAGCACTTCTCACAGTCTAATGTACTGCATTCAGTGTAGTCTCCTCTACACTGGAGAAACCAAATGGAAGATTGTATTGCAGAGCTCCTATACACTCAGAGCACAGGAGTGAGCCTGGGCTATCCATTGCCTGTCACTAATACCCATCCCAATGCCACTCTAACCTGACTATGGCCTCCTGTCAAGTTTAAATGAGGCTCAGTGCAAGCTTGAGGCAGCCCCTCAACTTCTGCCTGTAGGAATCAATTCTGGATAATCTAACTTAAGATAATTTTCTGTCTATTTCTGTTTGTATCAGAATTGACCATCTTTGCCTTCCATCTCTTTTTTCCTCCTCCTTTCATTTATATATTCAGGTGCTTTTGCAAATCCCAGTAAGACACACAATGAACTATTACACAGACTCAGCACATTATACAGACAAAGCATTTTAGCTGACCTTTAACTACATTAATTGATCCTATCACCACATTTCTTCCTTTGTCCCCTTCTTTGTTACTTAGACTAAAGTTTCCCTTTTAAACCAAAAGACATCAAAGTACAATCAGACCATTTGGCCCATCGAGTCTGCCATTCAATCATGGCTGATATATTATCCCTCTCAACCCCATTCTCCTGCCTTCTCCCCATAAACTTTGACACCATTACTAATCACTAACATATCGACCTCTGCTTTAAATATACCAAAATCAGTACATAATTCCTCTCAATTATAGGTTCCTAGTTATTGAACTATAACAGTTTAGCTCATCTGTTCTCTTGAGGAGAGTGCACTCCACTTTGGTTCTGATGAAGGGTCCCAGGACTGCAACATCAAATGCTTCTCTTTCCACAGATTCTGCCCGACCTGCTGAGTTTTCCCAGCATTTTCTGTTTTTATTTAAGATAAAATATATATTTAATTTCTCTGCCAATTCCTTAATTTCCCACATTAACTCTTTCTTTTCGTATGTTGATGGAAAGTTTGCAGCCCCTTTTTTTTTGTTTCTCACCTATTATTTTGCATTTTCATTGCTGCAGTTCTTCCTCACAAAGCTTTATACTTCTCTAATTTACTGATTTTATTTTGGCAACATTTTCCACTAATAATATCTCAATTTGTTTTCAATAACCTCAGCTGTTCCAGCTTACCTGTTTGGGTTTTGCTGTTAGGTGCTTGAAGGAAGGAGCAATCTTCTGGGACTAATGAAGGGTCTCAGCTTGCACCGTTGACTGTTTATTCCCCTTCATTGATGCTGGCTAACTTGCTGAGTTCCGCCAGCATTTTGTTGGTGAAGCTGTCTTCTGAGGTTGGGGGAGCACTGAGATTGTGAAGAAAATAATGAAAAGTCTGAACATTCTGTAATGAATTTGAATGTTGGCCACTAAATCTCCTTAGCTTTGTCCATCACACTGATGATCAAGGTTTGCTGTTTGATGGAGTGACTTTGAGGCTTTGAGAGAGGGAATGTTTCAGAGGGTGAACTCATTAAAGATCTCCATCCAGATTAGAAGTGACTATACTTAAGGCTGATCAGACCAGGACGGATTGAAGTTACTTCATAATTGTCAGATATACAGAGGTACATTGGAAAGCTTCCCTTGCACATTGTTCATTGAGATCAGTTCATTACGTGGTGCAAGGTAAAATGATAACAGGAAGCAGAACAAACTGTAACAGCTACATAGAAGGTGCAGTACAAATAGACACTAAGGTGCAAGACCATAATGATCCTTCTCATTGTTACCACCAGAAAGGAGGTACAGAAGCCTGAAGGCACACACTCAGTGACTCAGGAACAGTTCCTTCCCCTCTGCCATCTGATTTCTAAATGAACATTGAACACTATCTCACTTTTTTTTTGCATTACTTATTTTAACAACTATTTAATAGGCATAGAAACTTATTGTGATTCAGTTTTTTCTCTATATTTACTTATCATGTATTTCATTGTGTATATGCTGGTGATATTAATTCTGATTCTGATAATGAGGTAGATTGTGAGGTGAAAAGTCCATATTACTGTACTCGTGAACCATTCAATAGTCTAATAACAGCTGCCCTTGAACCTAGTGGTACGTGCTTTCAGGCTTTTAGATCTTTGTCCAGTGGAAGAGGTAAGAAGAGAGATTCTCTGGAGTGGATGGGGTCTATGATTATGTTGCTACTTTACTGGAGCAGTGAGAAATATCGACAGAGTCCACGGAGAGAAGGGAAGGGTGATGTGCTCAGCCTTGTCCACAATTCTCTGCAGTTTTTCATGGTCACAGGCGGAGCAGTTACCATGCTAAGCTGTCGTGCATCCACATAGGAGGCTCTCTATGGTGCGTCGATTAAAAAAATTGGTAAGGATCAGAAGAGACGTGCCAAATTTCTTAGCATCCTGAGGAACTGGAGGCCTTGGTGAATTTTCTTGGCTGTAGCACCTACATGGTTGGATCAGGACAGGCTGTTGGTGATGCTCATTCCTAGGAACTTTGAGCTCTTAACCATCTCAACCTCAATGCCATTGATGTAGACGGGAATGCACATGCTCCCTTTCTGAAATCAATGACCAGCTTTTTTTGTTTGCTGATACTGAGCGAAGGGTTGTTTTAATGACACAGTGTTACTAACCTCTCTATCTTCTTCCTGTAAACCTGAAATCCACTGCAAACTTGTACAGGCTGAGTACCCTTTATCCGAAATTCCGAAGTCCGAAAACCTCAAATTTTTTTGAGCACTGACATGACGTTGCAAATGGAAAATTCCGCAAGGTGTTGGGAAGGTACTCAGGCAATGCACAGGTCTCTGCGCACCACAGACAGTTCTGAGAAGCGACATCACATATGTAGTCAAGTCAAGAAACGTACTTTTTATAGTCATTTTGACCATAACTGCTGGTACAGAACACAGTAAAATCGAGACAACATTTTTCAGGACCATGGTGCTACATGAAACAGTACAAAAACTACACTCAACTATGTAAAAACAACACAGGGAAAAAAGAACTACACTAGACTACAGACCTACACCGGACTGCATAAAGTGCACAAAACAGTGCAGGCATTACAATAAATAATAAACAAGACAATAGGCACAGTAAAGGGCAGTAAGTTGGTGTCAGTCCAGGCTCTGGGTATTGAGGAGTCTGATGGCTTGGGGGAAGAAACATAGTCTGGTCGTGAGAGCCCGAATGCTTTGGTGCCTTTTTCCAGATGGCAGGTAGGAGATGAGTTTGTATGAGGGGTGTGTGGCATCCTTCATAATGCTGTTTGCTTTGCGGATGCAGCATGTAGTGTAAATGTCTGTAATGGTGGAAAGAGAGACCCCAATGATCTTCTCAGCTGACCTCACTATCCACTGCAGGGTCTTGCGATCCGAGATGGTGCAATTTCCGAACCAGGCAGTGATGCAGCTGCTCAGGATGCTGTCAATACAACCCCTGCAGAATGTGATGAGGATGGGGGGTGGGAGATGGACTTTCCTCAGCCTTCGCAGAAAGTAGAGATGCTGCTGGGCTTTCTTTGCTATGGAGCTGGTGTTGAAGGACCACCAGCTGTTCTGCAATAACAGAAGTTAAAAATAGAAAAAGTGCATAAAGTGAAAAATGAAGATCTAGGTCATGTATTGAAAGAGTGGATTCATTAGTATCAGAGTGAATATGTGCCGTGTAACAGTATGCTAATCATGAAACAAACAAATATCTGTCTTGACAAACTGAAAAATGATGGTAATTGTGAATTTCAGCAGGCTTATTACAGAAATTTAAGAAAAGGCACAGCATTAAAGATTTGTGTTGATAAAGCATCTGCTGATCATTAAGCAGAGAAATTCATTGATGAGTTTACCAAGATTGCCACTGATGAAAATCTCATACACTGAGCCGCTGTATCAGTACATGTGTATGATGAACAAATGAAAGACAAAGACTGCTTACCAGTAGCACATAAATTCAGAGATGGAAGTGATGGCGATCCCAAGCTTTCTCATTATATATTCCAAAATCTGGAAAAAATCTGAACTCTGAAACACTTCCAGCCCCAAGCTTTTTGGATAAGGGGTACTCGACCTGTAGATGGGAGTTGGAGCAGGCTCTGGTCACATAGTCAGGAGCGTAGAGGGAGCAGAGTAGGGGACTGAGGACGAAGCTGTGCGGAGCACCCAGGTTGAAAATAATCATGGTGGACATGTTGCTGCCTTTCCTTACTGATTGCATTCTGTTGGTGAAGAAGTCGAGGATCCATTTGCAGAGGGAGGAATGGAATCCTAGGTTTCAGAGTCTGGTGTTAAGTTTGCTTGGAATTATAGCATTGAAGACTGATTTGTAGTCAATAAGCAATAGTCTGATGTATCTGTACTGTGAAGGTACTCCAGCGGTGAACGTTGGGCCAGGGAGATGGTGTCCACTGTTATAGACCTGTTTTGGTGGTAGACAAATTATGGGGGTCAAGGTTGTCTCTTCCCTCTCAAAGAGAAGGTTCGGTATAGTGTCATGTAATAGATATCTTAAGTTCCTGAAGGGCCTTAGTTGAACTGATATAGAGAAGGTGTTTTCTCTTGCAAGTGAATATGTGGAGCAGGAGTAGGACCTTGAGCAGGCTTCATCGTAAATCAAGTTCCGAGCTAATTCAGCCTTGGCCTTCACACCACTTCCATGCCCTCTCCCTGCACCTCAACTCACATAATTTAAGTATCTTTCAGTCCATTGACTCCCTGCTGGAGAAAGCAATCTACTTCCTCTCCACATGAAATGGGTAGCTCGTGATCCTGAAATATATCCTAGGCTAGTAAAAGAAAAAGGAAGGAAACTGCAATTGCTTTGGGTGTCATTTATCAATCCTCCGTGACTACAGGAGTGCTGCCTGGGGATTGAGACCTGCTGAGTATTGTATGGTTGTTTTAAAGGATAAACCAAATTACTATAGGCCGTATGGGTCAAATTATTAGAATTCATACCAAGAGCCAGTATGAACCTTAATTAGAGAAGGCACCAGTTAATCCAAGACAGCATGAATTTGTTTGTGTCTGATTAATGATTGAATATTTGGAGGAGGTAACACTCAGGGTTGATGAGGGCAGTGGATTTGTTATACATGGATTTTAGAAAGATTTTTGACAAATCAGTAAAGTGGTAGGAGTGGTAAATTGGATTCATAATTTACTCTGGTAGAAAGCAAAGGGTAATGCTTGAAAGATCATAAGAGTTGTACAGAAAAGAAATATGCCCTTTAGGCAAACTGTCAAGACACCAGAACACATCTGTACACATCCCATTTTTTAGCACTTGGCCTGTTTGCCTTGTCTCCCTTGTGATTCAGATATCCTCTACATACTTGTTCAACTTTGTGAGAGCACCTGCCTCCACCATATCTCAGACAGTGTGCTCCAGATTCCAATCACTCTCTGGAGAAAAAATAACCTTCCTCAGGTCCCCCTTAACTGTATACACTCTGGTTTTAAATGCCTCTACTCTGGATAAAAATTTCTTACTGCCTCCTATGCATATTGCCAGTAGTTAATTTTGTACATGAAGACTTGCGCAGAACTCAGCTCCCTGCTCTTTGTAGCATATTTAGACTCATCAAGGCAGACTAGGTCTTCTTTTGCCTTGGAATGTGCGACTGAGGTGTACAATATTCAAGACTGGCATGAATAGGGTGAATGAACACTGTCTTTTTTCCCAGGGTGAAGGAATCAAAGACTGGGTTTGGAATGAAAGAGGAAAGATTTAAGGAGGATCGGAGAGGCAGTTTCTTCACACGCCGGGTGGTGGGTATATTGATCAAGCTACCAAAGAAGCTGTTTGAGGCAGGTGCAATTACAAAAGTTAAAAGTAATTTGGATGGGTACATGGAGAGGAAAGGTTTGGAAGTATTTGTGATATATGCAGTCAAATAGCTCTAGCTCAGATAGCCTCCTTGATCAGCATGGACAATGGTCAAAAGACTCCTTTCTGTGCTCTAATTCTCCATGACTAAATGTACAGGCACGATAGTGCAGTTTGCAAATGATACTATATTAGTATAGTTCACCTTGGCAGAAGCTTTATACTTGTAGGAAACTCCTGTTGGCCTATCTGGCAGAAAAGCATCAAATGGAGTTCAGTCCAGGGGATTATGAAGTAATGCAATTGTGGAGAGGCAAACAGGGCAAGCAAATTATACAGTAAGTCTGATGGTACTGAGTGGTATAGATTAATGGAGGTACCTTAGTGAATATGTCCACAAATGCTTTCAGGTTGCAGGACTGGCCACTGACATGATTAAAAAGGCACATGGGAGGTCCTTTTCTTTATTAATGGAGGTATAGAATACAAGAGCAGGGAGGCTATACTATGACTGTGCAATATTAGTCAGTACGTTGCTGAGTTCCATGTCCCTGTCAACCCTATTACAAGAAAGTGATTACATCTGAGAGAGGTTATGGAGATACCATTGCAGATGTTGGAATTACTCAGCAGATTTGACAGCATCTTCATGGAGAGAAACAAAATGATATTTCCTGTTGATGACCTTTTATCAATTGTGGCTCTGAGAAAAAATGGATTGGGTAGGGTTTGCTTTCTTGGAAACAAAGGTGTTGGAGCAAAAAGTGAAAAACACTCAGCCGTTATACTCAGACAGCGTCTGAGGAGTGAGAAACAGAGTTAACGTTTCAGTCAACACTCCTTCATTGGACTTGAGGACACTTAATCAAGGTGTATGTAATTATATGGAGCTTAGATAAGACCAGTTTCCCTCAGTAGAGGGATTGCAGTCAGGAAAATAGAGCTAATGAAGGATTAATAATGAGACTAGGAAATACTTGTACTCCCAGAAGGTAGGTGAATCTGGCTGGAATTCTCTGCCTGCAAGGATTGTAGAAACAGGAACCCTCGTCTTATTTTCAAAGTACTAGATATATTCTTAAGGAATGGTGATCTGAAAGGTTATGGTTCTGTTAGTGGAATGTAGGATTAGCCTGGGGCCATCTTCAGCTGGCACTGATGGGGCCTTATTCTGCATCATAAGTTTTCAGTGATTGTATAAATTACAGAAAGTGTTTGAAATGTTTTAACATCATTTGCTGGCTATTGTTAAGAATATTATTTGTCCTACCTCAGATGTGGCCCAACGTTGTTCAGCAGGGACTGGAGACTGAGCTGCGATTGGTAGACAAGGCCAAATAGATTATACCTGAAGCCTAATACTGAGCTAGCTGCAATTTCAGCAGAATTGCAACTTGGGCCTTTCTTCCAGCCCTCGTGTGTTGAATGCAATGATCCCTCAGTCGTAGAGTAATAGAACAGTACAGCATGGATAATGGCCCTTTGGCCCAACGAGTTCATACCAACCATGGTACACCCAGATTGTCTCAATTTCCTACCTGTGACCCACATTTCTCTCAGTCCTGTCAGTCCTTGTACATGCCCAGGTGCATCTTAAATTATATTCTTGATTCTGCCTCAACCACTTCCTCTGGCAGCTCATTCCATATACTCATCACCCTCTGGATGAAAAGGTTGCCCCTCAGGTACCTTTTTAATTTTTCCCTCTCACCCTAAATCTATTGCCCTTTGTTTTTGACTCTCTACCCTGGGGGAAAGACTGTTTCTGTTAACCTTATCTATTCCCCTCATTACTTTACACATTTTTGTAAGGTCGCCCCTCATTCCTCCTACGTTCCAAGGAATGAAATGTAGGTCTAGCCTGGCCAGCCTTTCCAAGTAACTCAGGCCCTCTAGTCCTTGTGAATCTTCCCGGCACTCTTTTCCCAGAGAGAAGGAATCAAAGACTGGAGGGTGTAGTGTTTAGAATGAGAGAGGAAAGATTTAAGGAGGATCCGCGAGGCAGTGTTTCCTATAACATGCTGACCAAAACTGTACACAGTACTCCATGTGACCTCACCAATTATTTATACAATTGCAACATAGATGTTCCAGCTCCTACACTCAGTGCCTTGACTGAGGAAGTCCAGCATGCTAAATGCCTTCTTCACTATCTTGTCTATCAGTGATGCTACTTTCAACAAACAGTTTGTCTAAGTCGCTCTGTTCCATTACACTCCCTAGTGCCCTAGCATTCATAGTACAAGTTCTATACTGGTTTGACTTGCCAAAATGCCTCACCTATAAAATTTCCTTAGCCTGGGAGGAACAAGTGAAGCCGTGGCATCACAGCGGTAATGAAGGTGATCAGATATGGAAGGTTTTTTCTTGTTTCTATTTCGTATAATGTTGATCGTGTCTTTTTCTTTGAACGGGTTCCATGGTTTTCTTTGTTTCATGGTTGTCTGTGGGGAAGACGAATCTCGGTGGTATACTGCACACATACTTCGATGGTAAATGTACTTTGGATCTTTTTTTAACGTACAGACATGTGAATGCTGTTGGTGCTGAGGTCACCCAGCGAGGTTCCATTGTGCAGACAATTATCTAGCACAGGAAGCAGCACTGGTTTATCTGGTTGCCGTTTCAAAGGTATCATAGGACGGGCAACGGGTAGGAAGGATGGCGTAAAGGAACAAATCCACGAAGAGAATCAGCATCAAACTTTGGTTGCGCCACCAGGAACAGGATGGAAAATGAAAATTGGACTCAGCCGCTGCGAAAGCTTGGATAGTGGGGGTCTGTAAAACTAAATTCTTCTTGTGGAATTCAAGATGGTGTAGAATTTGGAACAAAAGTGAATAAATCATGCTGAGCTAGAGATTTGCCCTGATTTGTTGAATGGGTTCCTCTTGCATGTAGAATTGATAAAAATTCAAGGAATGGTGGGGGGTTGTCTGTGCTGTGTGTGAGATGCCTTCAGCTTCTCCCACCCCTTCTGCAGCAATAAGTGCCTGTTCCCCCGTCTGCGAGATTGTACAGATGCTGCTGGGATTTGGGAGGTGGGGGGGGATGGGCAGGAGGCTGACAATACAATTTGTGATGAACTTGGAGCAGTGAGAACGAGTTCCATGACCTAAACCATCTGTTCCGCCTTCTCGGGCTATATTTTTTCTCTTCTCTGAGCAAATCATGCCTGAACTCGAGCCAGCCTGCCTTCAGCGTCTCAGCTGCAGTCAATTAGTCCACATGTGTCCTCCCCCACCCGCTCCCTGCAAGCGCAACCGTTAACACTTTGATGCCCAAAACAACCCCAGCTGGTTTGTTGCCACAGCCAGCTTGGACGCTCTCCAAATGGGACCAAGGATGAAGGATTCGGGTTACAAGAGAAACAGGAATGGTTCTTGGAGTGAAAACGGTTATTTCCTACAGAGACAAAAGCACGGGTGGTTTTAATGGAGAAAATGAGGAAAATGCTGTTGGAATGGTTAGCAGCCAGAGAATTTTAACTTTGTAACAATCAGCACCAAAGGGGGAGGTGGAAGCAAACTTGGATGTGCTACCTGAAAGGATGGTGGAAACGGACTCGGAATTAACTTTCAGGATCAGATCAGGTTTATTATCAGACCATCATAGAGTGTTACATAACAGAACCAGGCCCTTTGATCCATCTAGTTTGTTTTGCCTAGTCCAATCAACCGACACCTGGACTCAGTACCCCTCCAATCCATGTATTTATTTAAGTGCTTGGACAATGACTCCCATCCACTCCATAACGTACTGGTTAGGCACAGGAGTACATTCAGCCAGAGACTCATTCCCCAAGATGCAACACTGAGTGTCATAGGAAGTCATTCCTACCTGTGGCCATCAAACTTTACAACTCCTCCCTCGGAGTGTCAGACACCCTGAGCCAATAGGCTGGTCCTGGACTTATTTCCACTGGGCATGATTAACTTATTATTATTTAATTATTTATGGTTTTATATTGCTATACTTCTTCACTATTCTTGGTTGGTGTGACTGTAACGAAACCCAATTTCCCTCGGGATCAATAAAGTATGTCTGTCTGTCTGTTTCTTAAATGTTACAATAGAACCCACTTCCCTGGCAGTTCATTCCTAACTCAGAGCACCCTCTAAGTGAAGAAGTTCACCTTACATATTTCACCTTTCACCCTTAACCTATGACCTTTAGTTCTCATCTCACCTAACCTCAGTTTATAAAGCTTGCTTGCATTTACCCTATCTATACCCCTCATAATTTTGTATACTTCTATCGTCTTCCCTCATTTTCCTACGCTCTAGTGAATAACATCCTAACCTATTCAACATTGCCCTATGACTCGGATCCTCAAATCCCTTCGACATCTACGTAAACTTTTTCTGTACGTTTTCAATCTTATATCTTTTCTGTGGATGAATGACCAGAAATGCACACGATACTCCTAATTTTGTCTTCCCAACGTCTTATAAAACTTAAAAATAGCATCCTAACTCCTGTACTCAATACTTTGATTTATAAAGGTTCTCTTTACAACACTGTGCACCTGTGACACCACTTTCAAGGAATTACAATCTGTCTTCCCAAATCCCTGTCTTCTACTTCACTCCTCAATGTAGTGTCCTTCACTGTAAATCTTACCCCTGCTTTGTACTCCCAAAGTGTAGCACCTCACACGTGTCTGCGTTAAATTCCATCTGCCTTTTTTCTAGCCCGTTTTTTGAGATCTCACTGCAAGTCTTGATAGCTTTCCTCTCTGTCCACTACACTCACGATCTTGGTGTCATCCGCAAATTTGCTGATCCAGTTTACCACGTTATCATCGAAATCATTAATATGAATGACAAACAAGCAACAGGCCCAGCACCAATCCCTGCAGCACTCCACTAGTCACTAGCCTCCAGTCAGAGAGGAAACCATCTACTAATACTGTCTGGCTTCTCCCACGAGGTGCATTGTGTTGAATCCAATTTACTACGTCACCCTGAATGCCAAGCAACTGAACCTTCTGGACCAGCCTCCCATGCTTGTCAAAGGCCTTGCTAAAGCCCATGTAGGCAGCATCCACTGCCTATCCTTCATCAACTTTCTTGGTTGAAAAACTATAAGATTGGTTAAACGACCTGCCACGCTGAAAGCCATTTTGACAATCCCTAATCAGGTCATGTCTATCAAAGAAGTTATATATCATGACCCTTAGAAAACCTTACAATAATTAAAGTACTGATGACAGGCTCACTGGCATATAACCTCCTGGCTTTTCTTAGAGGTTTCCTTGAACAATGGAACAATACTGTATTAGTTATCCTACAGTTCTTCATTACCTCACCCGTAGTTAAGGACGTTTTAAATACGTATGTCAGGGCTTCTGCACTAGACTCACTTAAGGTCTGAGGGGACACCTTGTCAGGGCTCTTGGACTTATCCACACTAATTTACCTCAAGGCAGCAAGTACCTCCTCTTCTGTCATCTGGAAACAGTCTGAGACCTCACTACTGTTTTGCCTTATTTCTATAGACTCTGTATCTTTCTCTCAAATAATTTTTTCTTTTTGCATCTGTATTTAAGATGTCCTCCATCTCTTTTGACTCCATACACAGCTGATTGCGATGACCTTCAAGTGGACGAATTTTGTCTCTTGCTATCCTTTTGCTCTTAATAGCTCTATAGAAGCCTTCGGGATTCTCCTAAGGACTTATATAGATATATGAAGGATTCTGAATTTTCTCTTGTGTTCTCTTGCATTTCTTGTACTCATTTGCTCCTTGCTGCCTAAAGCTGTTGTGCACCTTTTTCTTTTTAGCCAATGCCTCAGTATCTTTCGAAAACCAAGGTTTCCCAGACTTGTTATCCTTGCCTCTTATTCTAACATGAACATACAAGCTCTGTACTCTTTTGAAGTCCTCCTACTTACCAAGCATCCCTTTGCCAGAAAACAACCTGTCCCAACCCACTCTTACCAGATCTTTTCTGATGTCATCAAAATTAGCCTTTCTCCAACATAGAACCTCAATACAAGAACCAGGCCTTTCCTCCATAGCTATCTTGAAACAAATGAAGTTTTGAATACAGATCCAAAGCTTTTCCCTATACACTCTTCTGTCACCTGCCCTATGGCATGATATTTGTTGTTATGTGGTACCACTACAGTGCAAGACACAAACCATTGCTATAAATTACAATAAAAATATTAAATAATGCAAACGTGGAATAGCAAAGTTTTGTTCATGGATTCATGGACCATTCCGAAATCTGATGGCAGAGGAGAAGGAGAGTTCCTAAAACGTTGAGTGTGGGACTTCACGCTCCGGTACCTTTTCCCGATAGCAGTCATGAGAAGAGGGTAATTTCCAAAGGAGAGTGATAAATGGTTAAAAATTGAAAAAGGATAACCAGCACAGGCACAAATGGCAGCATCCTATTCACACCCTTCTTTAGAGACAGCCTTCCATTGACACCGAAATGCAACAAAGCTGTGTGTCTCATCCACCCCTCCAGGCTCTATTAGTTTTGTCAGTCATCAATCCAAAATTGCTTCAGGGTGCAGTTATATGCCATGGTCTAAATGTTACAGGTCATTAATGCAGTACTCAGAACCCTGGTTCCATCAGAGTGGCAGGGTAGTAGCAGGGTCACACAGAATAGGAACAGGTCATTTGGCCCAGTCTGTCCACACCAAGCAGTGGGGCCTATCTATATTAATCCCATCTTCCAGCACTTGACCCAAAGCTTTCTTTGCCTAATTAATTCAAGTGCCTACCTAGACAACTAAATACTGTCAGTGACCGTTTCCATCAACATTGTAGTCAAGTTCAGTCCTGATGAAGGGTCTCAAAATGTTAACTCGTTACTCTTTTCCACAGACACTACTTGACTGCCTGAGTTCCTCCAGCCATTTTGTGGGTGTTGCTTTGGATTTCTAGCATCTGCAGATTTTCTTGTGATTTGCAAAGTTGAGTTTATTGTCATATTGGCAGGTACAGGTATGAACAGGTGCAAGGAAAACTTGTTTTCAGCAGCATCACCAGCAGATTAGCAGTGCTCTCAAGAAAGACAAACATAATTATTCACAATTCTTATAAGAAAGAACACAATTGGAACAAAAAAGACTTGATTTTAGTGCAAAGTGGTACATAGTAAAGTGTCTATTGTGTTTCTAAACTAATGATTAGCATTTTGCCAGTGAGTTCAAGAACCAAATGGCGGAAGGGAAGTTTGTGGTGTGGGACTGCGGACTTCTGTGCTTCCTGCCCAGTGGTAGCTGCAGCGTATTCCAGGTACTCACCACTCTGGGTAAAAAAAAGGACTCCCTCAGATATCCTCTAAATCTTACACTAAATGTGTCCTCTAATGTTACCTACCTCTGACAGGAGGAAAGTTTTCCTGCAGTCTACCTTATCCATACACACCCATAATTTTATTTCCATCAGTCCTGTCCACTCTTAACCTCCTCCACTCCAGGGAAAACAGAACTAGCCTCTCCATTCTCTCCTCAAACCTAAATACTTCATCCCTGGCAACATCCTAGTGAATCTCTTTTGTACGCTGTGCAGTGCCAGTAGTGTGGTGACCAGAACTACAGGCAAAACTCAAACAGAGGACTGACCAGCATTTTATAAAGTTGAAGCTTATGCTCTCTGTTCTTGCACTCAATGCCCCAACAATGAATGCCATATCCCATATGCCTCCTTATCTACCTATGCTACCACGTTCAAGGAAAGGGAGGTGGAAGAGGAATAGGGTTACAGAGACTGGATGGTCAGGGTTTAAAGAGATATGGGCCGAATGTGGGAAAATGAGAACAGGTTAGATGAAAAGCCCTGCCAAAGGGTCTCAGCCCGAAACATCGACTATACTCTTTACTTAGATGCTGCCTGGCCTGCTGAGTTCCTCCAGCGTTTTGCGTGGGTTGGTTAGATGGGAATTTAGGCTAGCATAGACCAGTTGGGCCAAATGGTTTGTTTCTATGCTATTTGATTCTGTGGTCAGGGAATTTCAATTACCCCAATAGTAAGTGGGATTATCTTAATCTGGAAGGATTAGGATGGGTGGCATTTATAATATGCATTTAGGAGAACTTGTAGTGGTCCATTTAGGTATGTGATCCTACTCAGGATAGGGCAGAAATGGAAAGAAGCAAGTGGATGAAGTGTCAGTGTTGAGGCACACTCGAGATAGTGACCATAACTCTGCTAGTCTCCAAGCAGTTATGGAAAGGAAAAAGGATGATCCAGAAATCAAATGTCCAAATCAGGGGAAAATCAATTTCAGAGTCATTTGGGACTTCACAAGCTTGAACTGGGACCTGATACTTGCAGGTAAATCTACACTTGAGAAATTAAACCTCTTAAAAGTGAAATAGTGAGAGTTCAGGACCAGCACGTTCCCATAATGGTGAAAGGAAAGGGTGGCAAGCCCAGGGAACCCAGAATGTCAAAGGCTATTGAGGGGTTAATAAAGAGAAGAAGAAAACATAATAATGGATATAGAGCTGTGAAAGCGGGGTAACCTCAGGTGTTGACTGTGTGGAGTTTTCACGTTTTCCCTGTGTTGCATGGATTTCTTCTGGGTGCTGATTTCCCTCCCACATCCCAAAAACATGCTGGTTGGAAGTGGAATTGGTTCATTATTGTCACATGTATTGAGATACTGAAAAGTTCGTCTTGCAAACTGTTCATGCAGGGAAATCTTTACACAGAGCATTTTGGTAGGACTGGGTAAGACAATAAGAATGCACAATAAAGTGTAACAGCTACAGAGAAAGTACAGTGCAGTAAACAATATTGAGGTAGATTGTGAGGCCAAGAGTCTAATTTATTGTAAGTAGACTTAACGGGGGGTTCTCCTTGAGGCTGGTGTTTTTGTATGGTCTGCCTGATGGACGAGGGGAGAAGAGAGAATGTCCAGGGTGGGTGGGGTCTTTGATTATTGTAGCTTCTCTACTGATACAGCGAGATTGGTATGTTAAATGGCCAGTGTAAATTGGTGGTAGAATATGGGTGGAGCTGAAGGGAATGTGGGGACAATTTTGTAGGACTAGTAGAAGATCTGTGCAGACTTGGTGAGCTGTTCTGGGCTGCACGACTCTGTGAGTCTAAGACTATGATAAAGGATAAATCTTACCCTGTAAGTATTGACCCTGGTGTGTTAGTGAGCGGTCATATCTGGAGGGGAGCTGGCAGAACGTGGGGAGAATAAAATATGATCAGTGTAGGATTATTGGTCAGCGCCGACTTGGCTGTATGACTCTTTGATTGTTTGAAATCTAGAATTTGCTGCCTGAAGCAGTGGTGAAGGTAAAAAAAAAATCAGAGTATTTAAAATAAATTTAGATGAGCAATTAAACCACCAAGGCTTATACTACTTAGGGCACATTGTGGAAAATGTATGGCCAACATTGACACAGTGAGCCAAGGACCGTCTTCCATTCCCAATGTATATCCAGCAGCAAGCTTTTTGCTCAAGATTCCAACATCTTCAGTCTCTTGTGTGACCATTTTCCATGCTATGGAACTTAATGAATTGAATACTTTGTAAAGTGGAAGATAAAGAGAAGCAGACATTGAAGTTAATATTTCATCATTTTTGTCAGAAAATAAATCCTTTTGGGAATTAGGACTCTGCAACAAGGGAAGCTGTCTGTGGCTAACTAAGGAAGTTGAGGCTGATTTCAAAATCAAGGCAAGCCATTGATGGGAAGATTAGTGATAAGCAAGAGGATTGGGAAATATTGAGACATCAGTGAAGGATGACTAATATAAAATAAAGAAAATAGGGATTATCAGATGAATTTAACAACTAGAAGCCACATTCTTGTATCCAGCAGCAGCAGCAGGGAAACAGCATGGAATTATAGTTCCATCTTGGGTAGGAAAGTTATTAAGGAAATAATCGAGGAATGGGATGAATCCAGACTTGGGGTTGGATGAAGGATGGTTTAAAAAAAAGCATGTTTGACTAATGTGTTGGAGTTTTTCAAAGAAATAACAATTTATTAATGATGTTACTTTACATGGACCAAGTAAGGCTTCTGAGAGAGTTCCACGTGAAAAGCTGGTTGAAGAGGTTGGAGTCCACCAAATTTACGGCAAATTGGATCAAATGTTGGCTTGATAACTGAAGGCAGAGTGTGATGCTGGGGAACTGCTTTGTGATCAGAAGCCTGAGATCAGTGGTATTCCACAAGGTTCATTGCTGCTACCCTTGCAATCGTTGCTTTGTTATAAACGTAGGTGCTGGGATTAGCAAATGTCAAAAGACCATCAGGGGTGCTGATATGTGAAGCCGTAGGAGATAGGTGATATTTCTAAAATCTGTTTCTCCTTGGCGTGTACTCAGGAGAAAATCATGAGTGCCAAAGTAAAGAGGGTAATGGCAGGTAAAGAAGGTACTTGCAGCCTTTCAGTGTATTAAGTTGGGCAAATTCCTATAACCTGTCCACGTGCATCCCTCAGTCAGGGAAGAAATCGCAGAGGCACCTGTAGAAATACTTGCTTCATTGTTAGCCACTGGCAAAGTTCCAGGAGATTGGAAGGCAGCTGCTAATGTTTCACTATTCAAGAAGGGTAGCAAGACCATGGTTTCTCTTTGGGTGCATTGCTGTTGCTTGTAGGATGTGGATGCTGGCACTTATTTGTTGAAATGGATGGGGGGGAAGGGGGAGGTTGATGTGTTGAAGCTTGCTGCTGCTTGCACTGGGGAGGGGGAAAGGGGGCTTTGGGGGTTTTTTTTTTTGTGGATGTCTGTGAAGACTTGGTATTTCAGGTTGTGTACTGTAAGCATTCTCTGATAATAAACAGAACCATATGAACCCCATTTGAAGGACATTGTAGGGAGGTTACTGAAGGGAATTCTGAGGTACAAGGTCTACCATCACTTGGATAGTCAAGGCCTGATCAGGATTAATCAATATCATTGTAAGCCTGGGAGGATGTGTCTGACATATCTTTTGAAATTTTTCAAAGAGCTAACTAAAGGGGTAGATGAAGATGTTGTCTACGTGGATTTAGTAAAACCTTTGATAAGTTCCACATGGCAGACTGATCTGGAAACTGGGGTGCCATAAGATTCAGAATTGAATCACTGAAGGGAAGCAGAGGGTGATGGTTGTAAGTCTGACTGAACGGAGTGCCCCAGGAGTCAGTGTTGGGACCTCTTTTATTCATGACTTGTGTAAATGATTTGCATGTGAGTGTACATGCAAGAGTAGAAAGTTTGCTGATGATATAGGGGGTCTTGTATGTTAACATGACTTGCAATAAAATCTTGATCGGTTGGGGAGAGAGGCTGAGGAATGGCAACTGGTCAGGGGAGGTGAACCTTTGGCACGTGTAAGCATTTTGATGGCATGCATATACATCCCTCAATTAAAACTCCACCCGTAATAAAAACATACATAACTATTATCTTTACTACCAAATGAAGCAGTGAATGATTTTTTTTAAACCTGACGATGATAAGATGTGATGTTTTCACAGGAAACATCACATGCCAACTAGATAGTTGTGAGACCATGTAACTTTGCATGATACAATTCGAAATCCTTGCATATCTGGTGTATACACCAGTATTTAATCATAAGCAGTTACAATAA
Source organism: Hypanus sabinus (assembly GCF_030144855.1). Classification (NCBI taxonomy): domain Eukaryota; kingdom Metazoa; phylum Chordata; class Chondrichthyes; order Myliobatiformes; family Dasyatidae; genus Hypanus; species Hypanus sabinus. Next base: position 59,274,040 of record NC_082723.1, on the reverse strand, counting down.
TAGTACTATTCAGAAATTGTTATTTTTAATTGTCTTTTAAAAGATTAATCTTAATACTTTTAGAACATTTTCTAAAATGCTTCATTTCTTTCAGTCTGTCTCTGTTATACTTTTATTGAAGGTCAAACAATGAATATGTGTAAATAAGCAACAGAACTCATCCTTTTTCCTTAAAAAATGTTCATAATTATGATTACTAATTCATGAATCGGTGATAATCTCTGTTCAAAATTACTATATCATGTGGGAGAAGCCTTTAGAAGATTATTGCCAATTTGGATGCATGCTCTCAAAAAGATTTGCAAACCCTGGCAAATGGATTTCAACTTAGATGAATGTGAGGTGATGCATTTGTACATTCAAACCAGAACAAGACCTATACAGTGAATGGAAGGGCAATGACAAGTGTTGTGGAGCAGAGTGATGTAGGAGTTCAAGTGTACATGGTTGAAAACAGCCACAGAAGTAGACAGGGTGATGAAGAAGGTTTTTAGCGTACTGGCCGTCATCAGTCAGTTTTAACCCTAACCCTGAGGCCTCCGTCGGTCTAGGTCGTTGCGTCCTAGCTGTCTAGATTCACAAGCCTGGGCAGTATGATGTGCAGAGCAAGTTGTTGCCCATGTAGCAAGCTTCCCCTCTCCACGCATCTGATGAGCCCAAAGGAAAGGCAGAGACTGATACAGTTTGGTACCAGCAGCGTCACAGGAGTTGCCAGTCAACATTGAACTCAACATAGGACTGTCTTAGGGACTCCAGCAGATTTTCCTCTCTGGGTTAACTCCTGAAGTCTTTCCCATAAGCACGACAATGTAGGTTTGAAATCAGTGTTTTAGATGAGTTGCCAACCACGGCTGACGAGCACCATCTGCCCTAACCTAATCACGGAAAGATTTACAATAACCATTTAACCTACCCAGTACGTCTTTTTGGATGGTGGGAGGAAACGGGAAGATCCTGAGATCCACAACTTCCAGGGAGGATGTACAGAGACTCCTTACAGAGAATGCCAAGATCGAACTCCAGACTCCAACACCCCGAGCTGTAATAGCATCGTGCTAACCACTGCGCCATCGTGGCACCCCAAAATTGTATACTGTTCTGGTCACCCTGTTAGAGGAAAGACGCTGTCAAGCTGGAGAAGGTGCAGAAGAGATTTACGTGGATGCTACCTGGAATAAGAGTCTGAGTTATGGAGAGAGATTGGCCAGTCTGGATCTTTATCCCTTGGAGTGAAGAATGAGAGAAGAGCTAAAAGAAGTTAATAAAATCATGAAGAGTGTGGATAAGGTGGGCAATCGCAGTCACTTTCCTAGGACTGGAGATTCTAAAACTAGAGGACACAGATACAATGGGAGAGATTTAAAAGACACCTGAGAGATAACTTTTTTTACACTAAAGGTAGTGAACACTGAATGAGGAAATGGTTTAGGTGGGTAGAATTACAGCGTGTAAGAGGCTTTTCCATAGGTACATGGAGGCAAAGGGCTTGGAGGGTTCATGGCAGAACACAAGCAACTGGGGCTAGCAGGGAGGATGCTGTGGTCAGCATGGACCAGTTTGTCTGAAGGGCCTGTTTCCACACCCTATTACTCTATAACTAAGCAAATGCTAGACACTGAATAAACATGTCAGCTTTAGAAAAAACATTGAACATTGCAATAATAATGGGAAGTCAAGGGGCAAAACGCAGCAGGAATTTAAAACATCCAGTAAGAGAAAGAAGAAGTATGAAGCATAATGACGGTGCCAAAGGGCAACACATCCCCTGGAAAATGGTCAGGAGAAATAAATCATATTAAAGAGACCAAGCACATTATGCTGGGAATTTCTCAAGTTTCTGCAAAGTGATGAGGATATATTAAAATTTAATTGGCAACAGATTGATAGATGAAGTATAATTTGGGAACGCGTGTAGGCATCCACTCTGGCAGAAACAATAGAATGTAGGAATGTTATTGAGCAGGGAGAGACAATAGTACTCTAAAGTCCAGTGAGATCTCGGAGACCTAGTCTATGAAACACAAAGTTGGCAAGCATGTACATTGGTGTGGCCATAGCTGGAATATTGTGTTCAGCTCTGATCATCACAGAATACAATAGTCAAGATTGAGTAGGAGAAAGTGCAGAAGAGATTCACCAGGATACTGCCTGAGTTGAACCTGGGAAGATTAATGGAACATTGGATTTTTTTCTTAGGTATTAGGAATGGAGTTTCAAGGTAAGGAATTGTTTCTACAACCATCCAAGTTAATTACAGCAAACAGTTTGACCTTTTTTCTTAAAGGTGGAAAATGCTTGTATTGGGATCGGGTGGAAAGAAGGCTCTCAGGGTTATTACAAGAAATGTGAAATACAAACCAAACTTATTGAGAAAGCTAACTTGTCAGATCAGGGAGCAGCGGTGGAAAACAAAAACACCTCAAGTGATTTTACATACCAGATTTTAAAAGTGCCTGAGGCCTGTCAGGACTTGTCTGCCCAGCAGGAGATCGCAGAGTGAGTTGAAGACAATTCCTTGTGGGCTTTACTCACCAAGTTTAAAAAGAGCCCAAGGCCTTTTGGAGCTTCTCAGTGGGCTGCAATTGTAAAGATTGTTTAGGTACTCAACAGGGGCCAATAAAAAGAAGGGTTTGTAAGCAAAGTGGCCATTGTTGGTGTGGCTATTGTTGCAGTAGACAGTGTTAGATTGGTCAGGCTTTGGCTCAACAGGCTAAAGCAAGATCAGGCAGAGACTAGAAGTTAGAGGTACAAAATGCGTAGGCCGGATGGTATTGCAACACTGCTCCTGTGAGATGTGGGATTTCAGGGTAGTTTAGAGTCTCCCTGATGACTACCTCTGCAGGAAGTGGATCCAACTTGCTGACTATTGAGTCCAAGGAGCAGGGTCTGGAGCCTGATGCCCTCAGGGCCAGCTGCAGCCTGAAAACCTCATAGAGGTGGTTGCAGCCTGACCACCAGGAAAAGGGGAAGAGAGTAAGCAGTCAGTGTAGGGTACTTCTGTGGCCATTCCCCTCGGTAAAGAGTATATTCTTTTGGATGCTGTGGGGAGGAATGACCTTTGAAGGTACAGCAGCCGCAGCCAGGTTAGTGGCATTGTGGCTGTCTCTAAGCCTGAGAGGGAAGGGTAAAGTCAGGCAGAGCGATAGTGGTAGGAGACTGGACAGTTAGGGGATGAGCAGGAGATTCGTGAATGTAGTCCATCAGGTCCAGGTGACTTTTCCACCTTCAGACCATTCAGTTTCCTAAGCACCATCTCCCTAGTAATAGCAATTGCACTCACTTCTGCCCCTTGACACTCCTGAACTTCCTGCATGCTACTAGTGTGTTCCACAATGAAGACTGATGCAAAATACTTACTCAGTTTGCCTGCTATTTCCTTGTCCCCATTACTATCTTTCCAGCAGTCCAATATCTACTCTCGCCTCTCTTTTACTCTTTATATATCTGAAAAAATCTGGTGTCATTTTTGATATTATTGGCTAGCTTACCTTCCCATTTCATGTTTTCCTCCCTCATGGTTTTTTTTTTAGTTACCTTCTGATAGTTTTTAAAATCTCCCAATCCTTTAACTTCTCACTAACTTTTGCTCTATTTTACACCCTCCCTTTTGCTTTAATGTTGGCTGTGACTTCCCCGGTCAGCTGCGGTTGCATCATCCTGCCTTTACAATATTTCACAAACAAGAGAAAATGTGCAGATGCTGGAAATCCAAGCAACACATGCAAAATGCTGACGGACCTCACAGACCAGGCAGCGTCTGTGAAAAGAGTATATTTGACGCTTCGGACCGAGCCCCTTCATCAGGACTGGAGAGAAAGATGCTTGTGAGTACATAAAGAAACTGCAAGGGTAAGAAGACCCTGATGGGAGCTATTTACAGCACCTTTTTTCTCCAGTTCTGATGAAGAGTCTCAGCCTGAAACATTGAATATGCTCTTTTCCATTGATGTTGTCTGGCCTGCTGAGTTCTTCTGACATTTTGTATATATTGTTAGAATACTTCCTCTTCTTTGGGAGGTATCTGTGCAGCACCTTCCAAATTGCTCTCAGAAATTCCAACCTTTGCTGTTCTGCTGTCATCCCTGCTAGTGTCCTTTTCCAATCAACTTTGGCCAGCTCCTCTCTCGTGCCTCTATAATTCCCTTTAGTACTGCTACATCTGACTTTAGCTTCTCCTTCTCAAATAGCAGGGTGAATTCTATCATATTATAATCACTGATTCTTAAGGGCTCCTTTATCTTCAGCTCTCTATTCATATCTGGTTCATTAGACCACACCTAATCCAGAATAGCTGATCTCCTAGCGGGCTCAACCACAAGCTGCTCCAAAAAGCCATCTCAGAGGCATTCCACAGATTTTCTCACCTGGGATCCAGCTTCAACTTCATTTTCCCAATCTATCTCCATATTGAAAAAGCCATTGCCTTTTTGATGTGTTTTTTCTATCACTCTCTGTAACTTGTAGACCACGCCCTGGCCAATGTTCGGAGGCCTGTAAATAACTCCCAATAGAGTCTTCTTGCCCTTCCAGTTTCTTAACTTTACCCATATGGATCCTACATCTTCCGATTCTATGTCCCCTCTTTCTAAAGGTTGGATTTCATTTTTGTGCAGCGGAGCCACTCCTTCTTCTCTGCCTTCCTGACTGTCTTTTCGATAGATTATGTATCCTTGGACGTTAAGCTCTCAACTACAATTATCTTTCAGCCATGACTTTGTGATACCCACAATGTCATACCTTCCAGTTTCTAACTGCACTACAGGATCATCTACCTTATTTCCTATACCGTGTGCATTCAAGTATAACACCGTGGATCCTGTTTTTATTGCCCTTTTCAATTTTGACATTGAGATGGGTTATACTGCAACCCATCCTACTGACTGCAATTTTGCCCTATCATCTGCCTGTCCTTTCTGACAAACACATACACTACCTCTGCTTGTAAACCAACATCCCTGTCTTCAGCCCTAACGTTCTGAATCCCATACCCCTGCCAAATTAGTTTAAACCCTCCCCAGCAGCTCTAGCAAGCCTGCCTGCAAGGATATTGGTCCCTCTTGGGTTCAAGTGTAGCCCATCCCTTTTGTACCTTTCCCAGAAGAGATCTCAACGATATAGATATCTGAAATCCTGTCACCTGCATCAGTTCCTCCGCCACACTTCATCTGCCATCTCCTCCTATTCTTGCCCTCATTATTGCATGGCATGGGTACCAATCCAGAGATTGTTAACTTCTACCTAGCTCTCTAAATTCTCTCTTTAGGACCTCCTCTCATTTCTTTGCTATATCATTGGTACCAATATGTACCAAGATGTCTGGCTGCTCACCCTACCCCTTTAAAATGTCGTGGACTTGATCCAAGACATCCCTGACCCTGGAAGTTGGGAGACAACATACCATCTTGGTCTCAATCACGTCCAAAGACTCTCCTATGTACTTCTCTGACTATGGAATCTCCTATCACCATTGCATTCCTCCTCTGGCCCTTTCCCTCAGTGCCAGAGTGTCGGTTGCTGTGGCTCCCATTGGGATTGTCATTCCCCCAGCAGTAGCCAAGGTGGTGTACTTATTATTGAAGGGAATGGCCACAGAGATACTCTGTACCTGCTGCCTATTTCCCTTCCATCTGTCTCCTGCAATCTAGGGGTGACTACCTCCCTGAGCAAAGTGAGCTTGCATTGGAGATGGTCCAGAGGAAGATCGTAAGAATGATTCTGGGAATGAAAGTGTTAGCATTTGATGGCCCTGTGCCTGTACTCATTGGATTTTAGAAGAATGTTGGGGGGGATCTCATTGAAACATATCTAGTACCGAAAAGCTGAGATAGAGAGGATGTGAAGAAGATGTTTCGCTGAAATGCTGAGAGAAGAGAGAATCTGTGTATAGTGGTGGGATCTTGTTGGAGCAGAAATTGCAATGGATGGTCCACTGATTGCAATACCTGGTGGAATACAAGGGGGTGGGACTTGTTCTGGCTCTTGTCAGGAGCAGAAGGTGTCAGAGCAGAAGCGCAGGAAATAGATGAGATGGAGTCTAGGGATCTCTATTCTACTATGGAGAGAAGCCATGGTCAAGGAGGAAGTGAGGTGAGGAATGTGTCATCGTCAGAGCAAATGTGACAGAAACTTGCAGAATGGAATGGAGTCCTTACAGGAGGCAAGTTGGGAAGTAATATCCAAGAGGGTACCAATGGGAGCCTGTGGGCTTTTAAAGGATGTGCTAGCTACCCTGTCCTCCCAAATGGAGAAAGAGAAATCCAGAAAGGGAAGGATCAGAGATGTGTCAAGTGAAGGTGAGTGCAGAGTGCAAATTAGTCGCAGTAATTTGCTGCTGGGGGACCTCAATGGTTTGAGCAGCAACGGTGGGTGGAGAGGACTTGTTGACAAAACCCTGCATCAGGAGCTTGATGTAATTTTTAAGATCTGCATGAGTGTAGGAAACATTACCGATGCAGGTGTCGATGTACTAGGAAAAGAATTGAGGAGTGGGCTCTGATAGGACAAAATTAATCCCTCAAAAAGACGAGTGTAGCTCAGCCCATATGAATGCCCATTGTTACACCTTTGATCTCAAAGTTCAAAGTAAAATTTATTATCAGAGCACACACGTCACTACATACAACCCTGAGATTTAGAGACAAGTTCTACCAAGTGAATGTGTATGTTGGTAGAGGAAAAGTGTTTCAAGAAGAAGCGGAGGGCCTTCAGACTCTCCTGGTGTGGGATGGAAGTGTATGTCATGGTGAGCAGGGAAATGGAAGCTGTCAAATTTTCAGAGGTGTCGGAAGTGTCATCAAGGGGAAAAAGAATCAAATGGAAAATCAGAATCAGGTTATCACTGTTCTAAATGACTTGAAATTTGTTGTTTTGTTGCAGCAGTACAATGCAAAAACAACTACTGTAAATTATGTAATGAAATAATGAAGAAAAAGAGATTAATAATAATGGATTGTTCAAAAATCTGATGGCGGAAGGGAAAAAGGTGTTCCTAAATTGTCGACTGTGGATCTTTAGGCTCTGTGCCTCTTTCCCAATGGTGGAATGTCCTGGGATGGTGAAGGTCCTCTGAGATGGATGTTGCCCCTTTGAGGCACCACTTTTTGAAAGTGTTCTCGATGGCAAGGAAAGAAATCCCTGCGATGGAGCTGGCTGATTCTATAAACCTTCTGCAGCCTCTTGCAACCCTGTGCATTGGAGGTTCAATGCCAGGCTGTGATACATCTGGTCAGAATGCTTTCCTCCGTACATCTGTAGACATTTGTAAGGGTTAGTGTAGGATAGAAAGAAACAAGTTTAGTGAGGCAGGAACAGGGTGAAACAGTTGGTTTGCTCACACAGTCCTTGTGGATCTTGAGCAGAAGGTAAAAGATGTCTCTGCGTGGCAGGGAGACTAAAATGTTGGAAGCTGTGGAAGGAAGAATTCCTGAACAAGTAAGTTCTTCGATTGTGTGGCAGGCAATATTCTCATGTTCATTGGTGGAGTTCTGGTCCAGAGGAAGATATGAGGAGGTGATATTTGGTGTCTGTGAGGCAGTGGTCAGTTTGGCAGACTACAACAGCACACCATTATCAGCAAGTTTGATAATGTCTATTTCATCTACTTTGCCTCCAACTTTCCCCCGCCTTTAAATTCACTTGGTCCATTTCTGACACCTCTCTCCCGTTTCTCGATCTCTCTGTCTCCATCCCTCAAGTTAGAAAGTTATCTTTGATTGATATCTACTGATACCTTTTATAAACCTACTGACTCCCACAATTATCTTGACTATTTCTTCCCATCCTGTCACTTGTAAAAATGCCATTCTCAAATTCAGAATCAGGTTTAATATCACTGGCATATGGTCTGAAATTTGTTAGCTTTACGGTAGCAGCACAATGAAATACGTGATAAATAAATATAGAGAAAAAAAACTGAATTGTAGTAAGTATATACATGTCTATTAAATAGTCAATTAAGTAGTGCAAAATAACAAATAAAAAGTAGTTAGGTGGTGTTCAGGGGTTCAGTGTCCATTTAGAAATCAGATGGCAGAGGGGAAAAAGTTGTTCCTGAATCACTGAGTATGTGCCTTCAGGCTTCTGTACCTCTTTCCTGATGGGAACAATGAGAAGAGGGCATGTCCTGCATGGCGGTGGTCCTTAATGATGGATGCCCCTTTCTAAGGCAGCGCACCTTGAAGATGTATTGGACATTACAGAGGCAAAGATGACAGAGCTGACTGATTTTATAAGACTCTGCAACTCACTTCAATCTTGAGCAGTAGCACCCCCCCCCCCACCCAAACCAGGTGCTGATGCAGCCATTCAGAATGCTCTCCACAGTACAGTAGCAGTTTGTAGAAGAAATCCACTTTCTCAGTTCCTTCATCTCTTCGCATCTGTTTCCAGGATGAGGTGTCCCTTTCCAGAACATCAGAAGTGTCCTCCACCTTTAAAGAACAGCCTTTCTCTTTATTTACCATTGACGCTGCCCTCACCTGCATCTCTTCCATTTCCCGGACATCTGCCCTTAGCCGATCTTCCCACTGCCTTAATGGAGTTAGAACTCATTACCATGAGCCTCCGCATCCAGCACATCATGTCCCTCAACTTCCGCCAGCTTCAACGGGATCTTACCACCAAACGCATCTTTATCCCTCCTCACTCTTCACTTTCCTCGGGGATCATTCTCTCCATAGTTTCCTTGTCCACCTCCCCACTGATCTACCTCCTGGCACTTATCCCTGCAAGCAGAAATGCTATACATGCTCATTTCCCTCCTCTCTCACCACCATTCAGGGCCCCACACAGTTCTTCCAGGTGAGGCAACACTATACTTGCGAAGTGTTTCAGGGTTATCTCCTTTATCCAGTACTCCTGGTGTAGCCTTCTCTACATCAGTGAGACCTGATGTAGATTGGACGATTGCTTTGTCGACAGCCTTCGCTCCATCCATTTTAATTCCACTGCCCATTCCCATCCTGACATGTCAGTCCATGGCCACCTCTACTGCTACGATGAGCCACTCACAGCCTGGAGGAGCAACACCATCTGGGTAGCCTCCAACCTGACAGTATGAACATAAATTTCCCTAACTTACATTAATTTCTCTTCCCCTCTCTCCCTCCTCTCCTTTTCCATTCCCCTTTCTGGCTCCCCTCTTACCCCTTCTCTTCTCTTCACCTGCTTATCATCTCTCCTAGTTCCCCTTCGTCCTTCCCTTTCTCCAATGGTCCATTCTCTTCTCCTATCACATTCCTCCTTCCTCAGCCCTTTACCTTTTCCACCTATCACCTCTCAGCTTTTCATTTCATCCCCCCTCCCCCATTAGCCTGGCTTCACCTATTACCTTCTAGCTTGTCCTCCATCTTTTCCCCCACCTTCTTATTCTAGCTTCTTCCCTCTTCCTTTCCAGTCCTGATAAAGGGTTTCAGTCCAAAGCATCAACTGTTTATCGTTTCCATAGATGCTGCCTGACCTGCTGAGTTTCTTTAGCATTTTGTGTCTCGTGCATGTGCAGAGCTGGGCTGAGGAGTGGCAGATGAAGTTCTGTCTGGGAAAGTATAAGGTGATATACTTTTGGAGGCAGAATTCAAGGTTCATGGCAGGATTGCATCTTCCTTTTATTTCAACCGTGGTTCTGTAACTGTTGGAGTCTGCGATCTGCATTCTTGCAGTGTGTTTTCGGTCCGATTGAGCGATCTGGCGCTTTGCTGTCTTTGAGAGAGTTCCACGAGGCCGCAAGCAAAGCCAAGAATCCTGGAGATGGCGCGGGGCCACGATCAAATCCATTTCTCACGATTCTCGCCAATGGAAGCACCGAGGAAAATTTCAATCATCATACCCGGCAAGGTTTCAGTGCCATACAGCAGCCTCTCACTTGCTGCTGCTGGAGAAAGGTGGCTGCCTGTGGCGGTCTCTCTCTTGCCCGCTGCTCCCAGTTGGAATGTTCTTGCGTTCAAATGATCTCCCTCTCCCCCTCATCCCTCTCCTCCCCCTCATCCCCCTCTCTCTCACTCTCCTGCAACACTGTCAGAGGATTGCCGGAACAAGGTTAACCCGACCACTTTATGGAAGGTGGACTGAAACACATTTTTTATATGTTTCTAGTTTTTATGGTCTATATGGTTTGATTATGTGTTATATTCTGTGTTTTTTCACTTTTTTTGTTGCCATTTGCATGTTTTTTTTACACATGGGGGAGAGTTTTTTGAACAGGTTCCATGGTTCTTGTTTCGTGGCTGTCTGTGGGGAAAATGAACCTCAGGGTTGTATGTTGCATAAATACTTTGAACATAAGTGTACTTTCAATTCTTTGATTCTTAGCAGTGTGGAGGAACAGAGAGATGTTGGGGTCCAAGTCTGTAGATTTCTCAAAGTTTCTACACAAGTTGGTAGGGTGGTTAAGAAGGTAAATTGTGTGTTGAACTTCATTAGTTGAGTTCAAGAACAGTGAGGTAATGTGCGGTTCTATAAACTCTGGTTAGACCACACTTACATCATTTTATTCAGTTCTGGTCACCTCATTATAGGAAAGACGTGGAAGCTTCAGAGAGGGTGCAAAGGAGATTTGCCAGGAGGCTGCCTGGATTAGAAAACTTATCTTGTAAGGAAAGCTGAGCAAGCTGGAGATTTCCTCGTTGAGCAGAGAAGGAGGAGCGATAACGTGATAGAGGTGTGTAAGCTAACAAGCAGCATAGCTAGAGTGTTCAGCCAGAGTCTTTTTTCTAAGGTAGTATGAGAGATCCTACTTTTAAGGTGATTGGAGGAAAGTGTGGAGGGATGTCCGAGGTAGTTTTCTTTTGCACAGAGAGTGGTCAGTGCATGGAACAGACTGGCAGGGGTGGCGACAGAGGCAGATACATTAGGAACATTTAAGAAGCTCTTAGGTAGGCAAGTGCAGGAAAGAAAAATGGAGGCCTTTGTCAGAGGGAAGGTTAGATTGATCTTGGAGAAGGTTAAAAGGTCAGCACAAGACAATGGGCCAAAGAGCCTGTACCATGCTGTACTGTTCTGTGTTCTCTAAATGAGAGAGATGGTTAGTGTTCCCTGTCTGGGACCATTCATTGGAACTGAGGAAAGGAACAGGCCAGTCTAGGTAGCAGAGATGGTGGGGAAGAGCAGCGGGAACACCAGAAGAGATTTCTCTGGAACAGTGAAACAGTGTGGCAGTTCAGTGGCAGGTAAAATCCAATTAAGCACACTGGGCTTTCTCTGTGAAATGAAGAAATGTTGACATTGGAGGTGATCTAATTTAAACCTACATGATCCTGCAGAAATTTGGGCAGGATGGATCCTTCTAGGAACTGGTAGAGGTCATATATTCAGAATAAGAGGTAACCCACTTTAGGTACTGGAGGAGGAATCGTATCTGTGAACAGGAATCTTCCAGTTTTTTTTACATCCCATTGAAGTTTTGGAGGGTGAATAATTGAATCTGTTAAGGCCAAAATAACAAATGACAGTTGTGGGGACTAGGCAGGGAGAGCAACTGAGGCCAAGATCTGATCACCAGAAGTTACTAAATGGCTGAGCAGGCTTAATGGGCCAAATAGCCCACTCCTCCTTTGATTCTTTCTATTCTTGCATTCATTTAGCATGCATTGTTGACTTCCACACAATCCTTCACCAAATGACCATTCATGGCCATTAAATAAAGTACTGCTGCACAGCTATTAAGAGTGGTGAAGACTGAGGTCCCTGTGTTGAAACATAATGAGATGGATGGCAGACTTTGTTCAACTTCTGCATTGTGTTTACATTCCATTAAATCTGAGAAGGTCTAATTGTCTTGTGACTTTGTGACTCAACAGCTGAAATGCCTAAAACAGTCTGTGCATTTATGTGGAAGGAGACATTGGGGTTAACAGATTATTTAACTGAAAACTGAAGTATTGCCTGCTGACTTCATCCCAATGTATAAGCCAAGGTCTAGTCATTCTCCTTCGTAGTTGTTCAGGATTCATTGTGTAAAGTGCAGTTTAGCCCCGTCTATCTGTTCTGATTTCTGCTCTTCAGCGCAGATGGGACGAGTTGTGTTTTCATACATGAGCTGACCAATACCATCAAATTGGTCACGACCTTTTAGTTTGCGAGTGTTTTGGCCGAGAGAGAACGTGAAAGAGATGTTGAGGAATTTGTGGAGTGCTGCCAAGTCCATGCATGCACAGTGTTGACCAGAGTTATTACATCCATTGGTGAGTCAGGGGAGACTCGGGGCCTGGGCAACATAAACATCAACAGGATAAAAACAGAGCTTGTTATTGTATAGCTCCCTGGACGCAGACTCAAAGGCACCCTCGGGCTTCTTGCTCTTGGTTGATTTTCCTGGCAATTATTCCTTTCATTCCTTGCTATCTTATCCTGATTGTTCCCCTTCTGATGCTTCAACAGATAGTTCCCAATTTTCTTTTTATTTTCTCACTAATGCCTCAAAACACTCTTTTTGTCTTTCTGGCGTTACTAGTGACATTCCTAATTCATGATTAATCTCCGCAATCTGTTCCTGCGGATTAATCCATTGTTCATGTAGCCGGTGAAGATTGCATGGTTTATGTTGTCAGTGATTCCAATGTTTATTTTATTTCTTTTTCTTTTTCAGAGATGTAAACCTCCTTTGTAAGAACCTCCTTTGCTTGCAAAGCCATCTTCCCGAGCAGTGCCTTACTAACAAGAATGCTTTGGTGCTTCCTGTTGATACTTCATTACCTTGGGAATTCCAAAGCTCAAGTCAATCCTGGTAAGAAATTGTTGGGTCCATAATTATCATTCAGTTGATTTGAGGGATTTATTTAGCAAAGAGGTTTGCTGGTAACCTTGCGAGTGACTTTACTGGGCAGGAAGAGAATGTCCTCTCCCTAGTCAGTGCCTGATGGTGGCTGGGTGGTCCTAAAGTCGTGCTTAATCCATAAGACACAGGAGCATAATTAGGGCACTCAGACAATCAAGTCTGTTGTGCCATTCAATCACTCAAACCCATTCCCCTGCCTTCTCCCCATAACATTTTACTATCTTACTAATCAAGACCCCATCAAACTAAATATACCCAATGACTTGGCCTCCACAGCCATCTGTGGCATTGAATTCCACAGATTTACCACTCACTGACTAAATAAATTCCTCGTCATCTCTGTTCTAAAAGGAGATACTGTTACTCTGAAGTTGTTCCTTCTGGTCCTAGACTCTCCCACTACTGGAAACATTCATTCCCAATGTAACCCAGTTACTGACCCATAAACACTGATTAGCCTGTTGGGAATCTTTCTCCTGTTGTATTTCTTGCTAGCAATTGTGGTCTCTGGTAACATAAAGTCAGAATTAGATTTATTATTACTGACATATGATGTGAAATGTGTTGTTTTGCAGCAGCATATAGTGCAAAAACACAAAAAATTATAAATTGTAAAAATAATTAGTGCAAAAAAAGAGTAACAAGATACTCCGACAACAAGGGTCCGAGGAACGTGCAGAAATCAAATAGCAGATGGGAAAAAGCTGAATATTAAATTATTGAGTGCATGTCTTCAGACTCCTGTACCCCAATGGTTGTAACTAGAAGAAGGCGAGTCAGAGCAGCAGAGAAGGGAGAGAAGAGTTGCAAGACTTGTAGAAGCAATTGCAGCCTTTTGAAATTAATTTAGGGAATGTAGGCTGTTATGTATTGGTCAGCTGTAGAAGCTCAGAGAAAATGGTGAGCTCTGTGAGCCACAACTGAAAGAATCGCTGGGCAATATCAGTGAACAGTCAACAAATTTTTGAGGGATTACAGTCACAGCTGTAAAATCACAAAGTAATTTACAGCTTGGGCAAAGGCCCATGGCATAGATGCCACCTAAGGAAACTATTTTGGTAAATCACATTTCCCTGCTTTTGTTGGTTAGTGCACTTCATATGCTTAACGAGATGTTTTTTTAATTGTAACATGGGTTTCTGCTACACAATTCAGACAGTGAATTTCAGACTTCCACTGTTCTGAGTGAAAAGATTGTTTATCATCTCGCTTCTGTCATCCTCCCAATTACCCTGAATCCTTGTCAACCGAGGGACTGAACTGATGTGAAAGGGGGCTCTTTCTCTGAAGAATGCTAATGAATCTGTTAGATATTTGTCCAGTGATACCTAGGTTTTGGGTAGACTTTTCCAAAATTGTCCAGAAGGTTGAGAAAGTTACATCAGCACATATTGAGTTGCTATGATCTACTACGGTCATTTTAAGATAATTGCAATGGCCAAAGGACCAGCACTCGAACAGGGAACAGACCACATTAATTAATCGCCATGATAACTATTCACTGATTGAGGTCCTTCAGGAATGTTCTTGGTGCATAGCTGTTGTCAAATATACTCCCAAACATATTTTTACAAATAACACTTCAAGCCACATCTAGCTGAGATTGAATTCCTTCTCTAAAATGGATGTTTACAAGAACGCTATGGTTTCATGGTTGTCATCATTAACACTGAGTGATTTACTTAATGGAATTCTGCAGTTGCCGTGGTGGGATTTTGAACCCATGTCTCTAGGTCATTTGTCCAAACCTCTGGATTATTTCTGAATAATTATGCTTACAGAACTCTTACGCACTAAAATTGAGTTATACAAAGTGAGTGGACCAGGTAATTGTGTTAAAGAATATTAATTTTTTTGAAATAAAATTATTTTCAGCTGTATCAGTAAACTGCACTAAATTGCTTCCCTAAAATAAATTGATAGAATTTATATGTGGATTGACGCTAGCTTCCAGTGTGAAACCGAATGTATAATATTTTTTCATTTGAGTCTATCAGAGAAAGGAGGACATTTGGTCCTCCACATTTGTTCTGCTGTTTAAAATGTGTTTGTGTCTGATCTATGAACTAATCGTACATAATCTGTCCATGTCTCATATCACCTTGTATCTTTGGTTAACAAAAATCTATCAATCAGATTTAAAATTAACATTGAACCCGAACAAAAATGTCAAGTATGGAAGGTTCCAAGTTCCTCCTCCCTTTCTCTGTAGGTATTGCTGTTGAACGGTAAGGGAATGGTTAGAATCTTTATTCAGTGGTTCATTGCATGGGGGTTGTGTGGTGTGAATTTTACATTTCAGGCCTTGGGAGACTATTAACCAGTTTTGCTTCTGCTTCATTACCTGAGGAATTGTGAATGGAATCACAATCATCAGCAAAATTCCACACTTTTCATCAGTTGATCAAAGGGAGGTCTTTCATTGATGAAGCAGCTGAAGATGGTTGGACTTCGAACACTGCCCTGTGATGTCGTGGAACTGGAGTGATGTCCTTCAATAACTACAAGCTACTTCCTTGTGCAAGGTGTAACTTAAGCCTAAGAATTCTATCTTAGAAACATAGAAACATAGAAAATAGGTGCAAGAGTAGGCCAGTCGGCCCTTCGATCATTCAGTATGATCATGGCTGATCATCCAACGCAGAACCCTGTACCTGCTTTCTCTCCATACCCCCTGATCCCTTTAGCCACAAGGGCCATATCTAACTTCCTCTTAAATATAGCCAATGAACTGGCCTCAACTGTTTCCTGTGGCAGAGAATTCCACAGATTCACCACTCTCTGTGTGAAGATTTTCCTCATCTCGGTCCTAAAAGGCTTCCCCTTTATCCTTAAACTGTGACCCCTCGTTCTGGACTTCCCCAACGTCGGAAACAATCTTCCTGCATCTAGCCTGTCCAATCCCTTTAGAATTTTATATGTTTCAATAAGATCCCCCCTCAATCTTCTAAATTCCAGTGAGTATAAGCCTAGTCGATCCAGTCTTTCTTCATATGAAAGTCCTGCCATCCCAGGAATCAATCTGGTGAACCTTCTCTGTACTCCCTCTATGGCAAGAATGTCTTTCCTCAGATTAGGGGACCAAAACTGCACACAATACTCTAGGTGCGGTCTCACCAAGGCCTTGCACAACTGCAGTAGAACCTCCCTGCTCCTACACTCAAATCCTTTCGCTATGAATGCCAACATACCATTTGCCTTTTTCACTGCCTGCTGTACCTGCATGCCCACCTTCAATGACTGGTGTACAATGTCACCCAGGTCTCGTTGCATCTCCCCTTTTCCTAATCGGCCACCGTTCAGATAATAATCTGTTTTCCTGTTCTTGCAACCAAAGTGGATAACCTCACATTTATCCACATTAAATTGCATCTGCCATGAATTTGCCCACTCACCTAACCTATCCAAGTCACCCTGCATCCTCTTGGCATCCTCCTCATAGCTAACACTGCCGTCCAGCTTCGTGTCATCAGCAAACTTGGAGATGCTGCATTTAATTCCCTCGTCTAAATCATTAATATATATTGTAAACAACTGGGGTCCCAGCACTGAGCCTTGCGGTACCCCACTAGTCACTGCCTGCCATTCTGAAAAGATCCCGTTTACTCCCACTCTTTGTTTCCTGTCTGCCAACCAATTCTCTATCCACATCAATACCATACCCCCAATACCGTGTGCTTTAAATTTGCACACTAATCTCCTGTGTGGGACCTTGTCAAAAGCCTTTTGAAAATCTAAATATACCACATCTACTGGCTCTCCCCTATCCACTCTACTAGTTACATCTTCAAAAAATTTTATAAGATTCGTCAGACATGATTTTCCTTTCACAAATCCATGCTGACTTTGTCCGATGATTTCACCTCTTTCCAAATGTGCTGTTATCACATCTTTGATAACCAACTCTAGCATTTTCCCCACCACCGATGTCAGACTAACCAGTCTAAAATTCCCCGGTTTCTCTCTCCCTCCTTTTTTATAAAAAGTGGGGTTACATTAGCCACCCTCCAATCCTCAGGAACTAATCCAGAATTTAAGGAGTTTTGAAAAATTATCACTAATGCATCCACTATTTCTTGGGCTACTTCCTTAAGCACTCTGGGATGCAGACCATCTGGCCCTGGGGATTTATCTGCCTTTAATCCCTTCAATCTACCTAACACCACTTCCCTACTAACATGTATTTCCCTCAGTTCCTCCATCTCACTAGACCCTCGGTCCCTTACTATTTCCAGAAGATTATTTATGTCCTCCTCAGTGAAGACAGAACCAAAGTAGTTATTCAATTGGTCTGCCATGTCTTTGTTCCCTATGATCAATTCACCTGCTTCTGACTGTAAAGGACCTACCTTTGTCTTGACCAATCTTTTTCTTTTCACATATCTATAAAAGCTTTTACAGTGAGTTTTTATGTTCCCTGCCAGCTTTCTCTCATAATCTTTTTTCTCTTTCCTAATTAAGCCCTTTGTCCTCCTCTGCTGGTCTCTGAATTTCTCCCAGTCCTCAGGTGTGCCGCTTTTTTTTTGCTAATTTATATGTTTCTTCTTTGGACTTGATACTATCCCTAATTTCCCTTGTCAGCCACAGGTGCACTACCTTCCCTGGTTTATTCTTTTGCCAAACTGGGATGAACAATTGTTGTAGTTCATCCATGTGATCTTTAAATGCTTGCCATTGCATATCCACCGTCAACCCTTTAAGTATCATTAAGTATCTTAGCTAATTCACGTCTCATACCTTCAAAGTTACCCTTCTTTAAGTTCAGAACCTTTGTTTCTGAATTAACTAAGCCACTCTCCATCTTAATGAAGAATTCCACCATGTTATGGTCACTGTTACCCAAAGGGCCTCGCACGACAAGATTGCTAACTAACTCTTCCTCAATGCTCAATACCCAATCTAGAATGGCCTGCTCTCTAGTTGGTCCCTCGACATGTTGGTTCAGAAAACCATCCCGCATACATTCCAAGAAATCCTCTTCCTCAGCACCCTTACCAATTTGGTTCACCCAATCTATATGTAGATTGAGGTCACCCATTATAAATACTGTTCCTTTATTGCACGCTTTTCTAATTTCCTCTTTAATGCCATCCCCAACCTCACTACTACTGTTAGGTGGCCTGTACACAACTCCCACCAGCGTTTTCTGCCCCTTAGTGTTATGCAGCTCTACCCATATCGATTCCACATCCTCCAGGCTAATGTCCTTCCTTTCTATTGCGTTAATCTCCTCTCTAACCAGCAACGCTACCCCACCTCCTTTTCTTTCCTGTCTATCCCTCCTGAATATTGAATATCCCTGGATGTTGAGCTCCCATCCTTGGTCACCCTGGAGCCATGTCTCTGTGATCCCAACTATATCATATTCATTAATAACTATTTGCACATTCAATTCATCCACCTTGTTACAAATGCTCCTCGCATTGACACACAAAGCCTTCAGGCTTGTTTTTACAACACTCTTAGCCCTTATACAATTATGTTGAAAAGTGGCTGTTTTTGCTTTTTGCCCTGGATTCGCCTGCCTGCCACTTTTACTTTTCACCTTACTACTTTTTGCTTCTACCCTCATTTTACACCCCTCTGTCTCTCTGCACTTGTTCCCATCCCCCTGCCACATTAGTTTAAAGCCTCCTGAACAGCAGTAGCAAACGCTCCCCCTAGGACATTGGTTCCAGTGCAGCCCAGGTGCAGACCAGATCTTGTCTCTAACCTCTTTGCTTCCAAAGACAATCTGGTCTTTGGAACTTGGTACTTTGCTTGGACCATGTTTGGGCCAAGAATGTTAAGCTGAGTGGGTCAGGGCAAAACTCAAATTCATTGTCATGAATTGTAAAGAGTTGAGGCTCTACATGGATCTATGTGGCACACCAACCATTACATCTCATTAACTTGAAAAACCCATTCATGCCTGCTCTGTTAACTAGCCAGTGTTTTGTATGCAGCAGCACGTTACCTCTTGCACTATGTCCTTTGATTTGACAGATTATTGTTAGGTGTATGCTGTTGAATTGAATTGGTGAAAGGTGAAATGTTTAAGGGGGAACATGAGGGGGAACTTCTTCAGTCAGACGGCGGTGAGTGTGGAACGAGCTCCCATCAACATTTAACAGAAATATGGGTGGATACGTGGATAGGAGAGCTAAAGAATGGGTGCAGGTTGATGGGACTAGGCAGGTTAATATTCAGCACATCTAGATGGGCTGAAGGGCTTCTGTGCTGTAGTGTTCTATTTTCTTTATTGCTCTCTGCCTTGAAAGTTTCATTGCTTTGTAATAGTTTGATGGGGTGGTAATTGGCCATATTGGATTTGGCCAGATGTATCCAAGCTGTTTTCCTCATTACTGGCAAATTGCCAGTGATGTGACTCTTCTAAAAGTGCTTAGACACAAGCCAGCTGGTTCCAGAGCACAAACTTTCAGCACTTACAGCTGAATGCCTCAGATACATCTCATGTTTTCAGCTATGTCGCATCACTTGGGATAAATCAGACTGGTTCCAGAGCACAAACTTTCAGCACTTACAGCTGAATGCCTCAGATACATCTCATGTTTTCAGCTATGTCGCATCACTTGGGATAAATCAGACTGGTTACAGAGCACAAACTTTCAGCACTTACAGCTGAATGCCTCAGATACATCTCATGTTTTCAGCTATGTCGCATCACTTGGGATAAATCAGACTGGTTACAGATTGACTTCTGCCAGGGTGAGCTCAGGAGAATGCTGAGCACTTCTGAATGGACATACTTGCATATATTCTGGCCTCATCATTTGTAGATCGGTGTTTAGCTTGACCATTATTGAAGCTGGGATACTCAACAAGTCCCTGAGAGGTATTGGATACAGCAGACTGGCGGAGTTTTGATCAAATCTGTTGATTGTGGAATTGCTTAACTTTGTTGATTTCTTGTTGAATTCTCCATTGAGGTTATATATTGCAGCTTCAAGAATTGGCACTTCATTTTCAGGTGCATCTAGTGCAGCTCCCAGTGTTCAAGTTCAGGTTAGTCATTCAACCATATGCAGGAATACAGTGAAACAAAACAACTTTCTTGTGGGGCCAAGGTGCAATACCAGCAGACATATACAGCACCTGGCATGTACAATTATAATAGCAGAAAAACACTGTTAAAAAGTATATAAAATAATAATATTAAAGCTCAAATCACTGAGTGTCATGGCCTGTAGATTGTTGGTGCATGGATGTTGTCCCTGAGCAAGAACACACCCATCACAAGTGCAACCTTAGACGAGCGCAGTCCATCTTGTCTTCCTGGGAGCGAGTACTGGAGAGCAGCAACCATGGGACGGGCCAGCCCCAACCTAGTAAAGAATCCAGCAGCACACAGCCAGCTCTGGTGTCTCCTTCATCGGTGACCGCAACAGGCGACACCAAGGCATGAGGTCACACCCACGCAACAACCAAAGCAATGCGGCTCCCCCGCCATCAATCTTTCCAATGTGCCAGCGAGTCGGACTCGCAGTATTCTACATTACCAATTCCCCACAGGGCTTTGCAATCACAAGACAAATGTCCAAGCCTATCATTTCCACTGCTTCTTGGATCTTGCACCTGCTGTGTGGCTGCAACCCAGTGCACAAAAAGTCCAGCTTCATTGCTATCCAGCAACTCACTAGTGGGGTAACCCCGCCATATTTAATGCTCTGAACATCAAGCAATATCCTGCAATCGTAAAAAAGACATAAAGAATGAACAATCGCGCCCTTGTTTGGGCCCAGAGAGGCCACTGCATCTAAATGCGCTACCATCTTACCAATTACTTAGTCGTAGAGTACTGCAGCACCAAAACAGGCTTTTTGGCCCATCTAGTCTGTGCTGAGTTGTTAATCTGCCTAATCCCATCAACCTGCACCTGGACGATAGCCCTCCAAATCACTCCCATCCTTGTATATATCTAAACTTCTCTTAAATGTTGAAATTGAACCCATATCCACCAGCTCGCTCCACATGCTCATCACCTTCTGAATGAAGAAGCTCCCCCTCTTGTTCCTCATAAATATTTCACCTTTTGTACTTAGCCCATGGCCTCTAGTTCTAGTCTCACACAACCTCAGTGGAAAAAGTCTGCTTGCATTTACCCTTCACTTGTTTTGTTCAACCAGGGTTTCTTCTTACCTTGACAGTGATAAGATTATAGCCATAGATTTTGGCTGCTGGTAATGTCCCACAGCAGCTCTTGAATGCAGCACTTACCTGCACCCACTTCAGTGTTGTGGACACGCTTACCAGTGCAGTCATAGCCAGATCTCTCAGCAATAAGGAAACTGGTAAGCATCAGTTCTTATTAGCTTACCTCTCCTCAAGCAGGCCCAGTCTGGCGGCTGCTTCCTTCAGGACCTTCACTCTCCTGGCACCATCAAACTATGCTTGGTGATGGGCTTGAAGGTACTCACCTACCCTTGGAGTATATTCTGTGCCCTCGCTGCTGCCATGTGTGAATTAGGCGATGGTGTAAACTGCTAAGGCTCTGGAACCTGCTTCACCTTTCAATAAAGTCATGGCTGATCCAATTGCAAACTCAACTCTATATCACTGTCTAACTATCCACCTTCAGGAACCTTTCACCTCGCCCATCCCCACTTACTTATCAGGCACCTATCTACCTCTGCCTTAAATATGGTCAAATATTCAAAAACCATGCCTTCATCTGTCTTTGGGACGAGCATTCCAAAGGTACCCGACTCCGAAAGAGAACATTTACCTCATCTCAACCTTGTTTTTAAACAGTGACCTTGACTCCAAGGAGAAACATTCTCTCCGCTCCCTCTCTGACAAGACCTCTTTAAACCCACTCTCACTGTTCTGAACGCCTGCGGTTCCTAGAGCAGAAAGATAACTTCCTTACCTTTATTTTCAGTTAGCCCTTGCAATAAATGTAAATGTTCCCAGTTTGGGTCCCTCTTCACCTCATAGTGTTACTATCTACAGAAAGTATTTATTGATATTTTCCCTGCCAATATACAGACTTCATATTTCCCCAAGCTGAGCTCCATGTGAATCAGAATTGGGTTTATTATCACTTGCATATGTCGATAAATTTATTATGTGGTAGCAGTACATTGCAATACATAATAATAACTGTAAATTATGATAAGAAGTATAAATTAAGTAGTGCAAAAAAAGTGGTGAGGTATTCCTCATGAGTTCAATATCCATTAAGAAATCTGATGACAGAGGGGAAGAATAGGTTCCTGAATCATTAGACTGTGTGCCTTCAGGCTTCTGTCCCTCCTCCCTGATAGTAGCAATAAGAAGAGGGCATGTCCTGGGTGATGGGGGTGCCTAATGATGGATGCTGCCTTTTTGAATCATTGCTCCTTGAAGTTGCCCTGGATGCTGGGGAGGCTGGTGCCCGTGATGGAGCTGACTGAGCTTACAACTTTCTACAGCCTATTTTGATCCTGTGCAGTGCTCGCGCCCCCTTCACCCCAATACCAGATGGTCATGCAACCAGATAGAACGCTCTCCACGGTACTTCTGTAGAAATTTGCAAATGTCTTTGGTGACGTGCCAAATCTCCTCAATTGCCTAATGAAATACAGCCGCGGTCTTGCCTTCTTTGTAACTGCATCAATATGCTGGGCCCAGGATAGATCCTCAGAGATGTTGACACCCAGGAAATTGAGATTGTTCACTTGAAAATGCAAGCTCTTCATCCACACACTCATTTTATCTATAGCCCTTTGTAGTCTCCTTCTGTCCTATCACAAACTCTCCCACTTGCCTATGCATTTCAGCATATTTGGCAATTATAGCTTCAGTACCTTCATCCAAGTCATTAACATTAACAACAAGGAGTTGAGGTTCTGACACTGATCCCTGTGGCACATCACCTACTGCAGTTTACGAACTTGGAAAACCCATTCATGCCTACACTCTGTTAACCAGCCAATCTTCTGTATACAGCAATATGTTACCTCTTCCACCGTCAGCTTTTACTTTGCATAATAGCAGCACCGTACTAAATGCCTTCTGGAAAGCTAAGTATAATACATCAGGTAAAATGCCAAGTCTGCTTTTTGTAGCAGCACCACCATATATTTAGGGATGTGGACAAACATAATTGACAGATGCACAAAATAAAATAATAACACTAGTTCAAAAATTAGCTAGAGAAAGAGAAAATAAGTCCCAAGTTTGATTAGCACTCCATACACCATTTGAAACACTGGCTGCCGCCACAGTTTGTGTACTACAGCTCTGTCCTAAACCAGGTAAACCAAATGCTGCAGCACCCATCTAGACTCCTTCAACAGCATCTTCTGAGTCCATGCCCTTTCCTACCAAGAGGAACAGAGATCGGAGGGATAGGGAACACTGCCTCTTTCCTGCGTGGAATTGTGATAAAGGGTATGAGAGCTCTAGGGAATTCCAGGAATACATGACGTGAGCCCTACTGCCAACCGTGCACACCACCACCATATCTGCACCAACCATTACATTCATCAGACACCTTTACCATCCATCATCTACCACAAGCAACATGTGCACCTGATCCCAAGGCTTTCTGGCTGCAAGCTCCGGTTCACATGTTTAGCTGACGGCAAAGTGCTCCTTAGAGTTTACTTGAGATCTGGAAAAGGGCCTTGACGTGGAAATCTGTTGCTGTTCTTTCGCTGCCTTGTCAAAAGCATGCTATCTGACAGGTCTAGGAAAGTAGCTGAGGCTACCTGAGGCTGCAGCTGTCAAGCCAGGACCTCCTTGGGAGTAACTAAGGCTGGACATTAAATGCTGGCTTTATTATTAGAGAGCAAAGGGACAGCTTCTTTCTACAAGCCGTTAAGCCTTATAAATTCACATGTCTGCACATTGCGGCAGCGTCATAACGCAAAGATTTTTTACTCCCTCGCGCATAGGATGGATGTGAGATTTAAATAATTCCAATGCAAATTCAGATTGATATCCACTCAAGTAATGAAGAAAATTATAGTTTCATATAATTTCCTGACAACAGATGCGTGGCTGACTGGTTCCCTCTCCTATCCTGAAAATAGAGCTCAGGATTATCAGTCAAACTCGGTTGAAACTATTGAAATGATGCGGATTGCGCTCCCTGTTAATGTCCACTTGGATGTGTCTTCCCATCTTGAAAGTGGCATTGTCAAGATGTACCAAATGACCCCTGCTGTGCTAAAAGTTTCAGTGATTATCTAAATAACCCTGGAGTAAATGGCACATTGTGCATTTTTGACTCATTGGGGTTTATTCTATGTGGAGTTTTTCAGTTGTCCTATTGCCAATTTGCCCATTACTCAGCTGTACTTTATTGTTATAACCTACAGGCCTATGCCGCTATGCATTGGGAATGCAGGATGGCACGATCCCAGATGAAGACATCACCGCCTCCAACGAATGGTACAAATCAACCGCGGCTCAGTTTGGCAGGTACAGTTCCGCAGCTGGTTATCAGTGGTTGCCCTGGTTTGCATACAGATTGTGTCAGTCTTTCCCCCCCCCACCCCTCACCTTACCTACTCCTATTCCCATTCCTACTATAACCACCCCCTTCACAAGCCACATCATTTGGTTGTAACCATTTCAACTATGGGATCTAATCTCACTAATTGTTCCTCATTGCAACAAATGCGATATGATTTAATTGCGCTAATGTTCATTGCATGTCCAGCCACATCTGTGGGTTCCTGCTTCATAATCATTGCCGAGCACATCCAGGCAGACAAGTTAGGAGGAGCAGCTCAGTCAAGTGCTTGTGCCTGCTCCTCCATTCTATCAGTTCATGCCTGATTTGATTGTTAGCTCTGCATCTATGTGTGTAGTCGTGGCAACCATTCACTCTACTGCTTATCACACATCTGCCTATTTCTGCCTTAATCCTCAAGGACTAGAGTTCCCAGGTACTCATGGTCTTTCAGAGAACAAATTTAGCAAAACTCTGCCTTAACGTAATATTTCAAGAAAATCTGCAGATGCTGGCAATCCAAAGAAACATTGCCAAAATGCTGAAGGATTTCAGCAGGCCAGGCAGCATCTATGGAAAAGGGTAAACAGTCGACGTTTCAGGGTGAGACCCTTCATCAGCACTGGAAAGGAAGGGGAGAAGTCAGAGCAGGAAGGTGAGGGGGGGGGGCAGAAGAAGTACAAGCTGGCAGATGATAGGTGAAATTGGGAGAGGAGGAAGAGGTTAAGTAGAGAGCTGGGAAATTGATTCCCCTTTCTCCAGCCCTTTGTCTCTTTACCAATTAACTTCCCAGCCCTTTACTTCACACCTTCCCCCTCTCTCTGTTTCACTTATCACCTTGTACTTCTTCTGCCTCTCTCCCCACCTTCTTACTCTGACTTCTCCTCTCCCTTTCCAATCTTGAGGAAGGGTCTCAGCCCAAAAGGTTGACTGTTTACTCTTCTCCACAGATGCTGCCTGGTCTGTTGAGTGCCTCCAGCATTTTGTGTGGGTTAATGTAATATTTGTCCTTTAGAAAGGACAAGAGGTAAGGAAAAGTCATAGGGTAGCACTTGAGCAAGAAATGAAAGAAGTACAATTGTAAAAGATGATATAGAATCAGAGATGTTGAGAGGAGGTAAATAAATAATATGGGAAAGAAGACAATGGCTGGAATACCATGATCTCCAAAAAGCAGCCACATGGTAGGAAAGTATATAAATAAATATTGGCAGGGGAATGATGCAATAAACATGGTTTGCTGTAATCTTCATGTAATTATGTGAGTTTAAAAGGATCATAATGATAAATTTATAGAGAACATTTGAGATAGTTTCCTGCAGCAAGAGATTATGGAGTTGGTGAGGAGAAAGTTGTCTTGGAAGTGGTAAATACTAATGAGGCAGGTTTGATAAATAACTTCAAACTTGAAGAAAACCTGAGTCAGAAGCAGCTATGTTTAATGTAACTAGATGGAATGAGGACACCATTGGCTAAAGTGGACTGAGTGGAGCAGAATTAGGCCATTCCCCATTCAAACATGACTGATTTATTTTCCTTCACAACCCCATTATCCTGCTTTAACTCCTTAACCTTTGGCCTTACTAATTAAGAACCTATCAACTTCTGCTTTAAATATACCAAATGATTTGGCCTCTATAGTCATCTGTGGCAATGAATTGTACAGATTCACCATTTCTGGCAAAAGAAATTCCTCCTGTTCTAATGGGGCATCTTTCTAATAATCTAAGGTTGTGCCTAGACACTCCCACTAATGGAAACACCTCCTCCATGTGCACTCTGTCCAGCCCCTTCAATATTCAGTACGCTTCAGTCAGATTCCACCCCACCACCCCAATTCCAGCAAGTTCACCCACAGCAATCAAACTCTCCTCGTATATTAACCCTTTCATTCTGGGGATCATTTTTGTAAACCTCCTCAGGACCCTCTCCAATGTCAGCTGATGCTCACTTAGATAAGGCACCGAAAACTCTGCACTTTACTCCAAATGTAGTGCCATCCTGCCCACCTCAGGAAAGTTAACACATCACAGTTTTTCTCCTGTTAAAGGCTTAAGTCTAACCATTGTCTATTGTCAAGGAAACAAGACAATAACAAGATACAGATGACAGAAACAGGCCCTTTGGCTAGTAATATTTGATTTGTAACCTTCAAGTTCTTGGCAGTGTGTGTGCTGTTCTAGATATAAAACACTTATTAGTATTTGCCTCACCACACCCTCAGGCATTGCATTCCTGATTCCAACTGTCGTCTGAGTAAAGAAAACTCTCCAACTCCTCTGCACCTCATACCCCCTTCCTCCAAACCTATGCTTTTAATATTCAACCAGCTTCTGGATCAAAGTCCTTCATGAATTTGCATAGCTCTCTCAGGATTCCCTCAGCCTCCTGCACTCCAGGCAAAGCACACCAGCCTTCCTAGTCTCTCCTCCTAACTGAAATGCTCCATCCCATACACTACATTCAGTGTGGTGACTGGAAGTTATTATCATCACTGTCAATGACACCACCAACTTTCACAGCATCTGCAAACTTACTAAACGTACGTCCTAATCTCAGTTGTACATCATCATAACTTAAGATCACACAAGTCAATCTTTCATCATCACCCTGTGTCTCCTGTTATCAAGCTAGTTCTGCATCCAATTTGTCAACTTGTTTGGCCCTTCCTTTGGGCTCTAACCTTTTAGACTTGTTTCCCATATGGCACCTCATCAAAGGTCTTAGTGAAATCCAAGTCTATCCATCAATCACTTTGTCCTTGTATGTTGTTGCCTCTGAAAAATTCAATCTGATGAGAAGGTATCTCCACTCACAAAACCATACTGACTACTTGTGATAAATTCCAAGAGCAATCTTGTTCCTCAGAATTTTCTCCAATAATTTCATTACCACTGCCCTAACTCTCACTGGCCTGTAAATACCCCACCAACCTTCTCAAATATTTGCTGCTCTTCTGACACCAGACACCTTGCCTGTGTCCCAGCAGCAATTTAGAGCCTAGTTAAGACTATGATGAGAATATTGTGCACAATTTTGGTTTCTTTGCCTAAACAAAAGTGAGAGGTATTACACTTTGGAAGGACAAACCAAGGCAGAACATACAAGGTAAATGGTAGGACACTGAAGAGTGTAGTAGAACAGAGCGATCTAGGACTACAGATACATAATTCCCTAAAAATGGTGTCACAGGTAGATAAGGTCGTAAAGAGAGCTTTTGGTACATGGGCCTTTATAAATAAAAGTATTGAGTAAAAGAGTTGGAATGTTATGGTGAGGTTGTATAAGACATTGGTGAGGCTGAATTTGAAGAATTGTGAGCAGTTTTGGTCACCTAATTACAGGAAGGATATTAATAAGGTTGAAAGAGTGGAGAAAAGGTTTACAAGAATGTTGCCGGGACTTGAGAAACTGAGTTGCAGAGAAAGGTTGAATAGTTTAGGACTTTATTCCCTGGAGTGTAGAAGACTGAGGGGAGATTTGATAGAGGTATATAAAATTATGATGGGTATAGATAGAGTGAATGCAAGCAGGCTTTTTCCACTGAGACTAGGGAAGAAGAAAACCAGAGGACATGGGTTAGGGGTGAAGGGGGAGAAGTTTAAAGGGAACATTAGAGGGGGGGCTTCTTCACACAGAGAGTGGTGGGAGTGTGGAATGAGCTGCCAAATGAAGTGGTGAATGCAGGCTCATTTTTAACATTTAAGAAAAACTTGGACAGGTACATGGATGAGAGGGGTATGGAGGGACATGGTCCTGGAGCAGGTCAGTGGGACTAGGCAGAAAAATGGTTCGGCACAGCCAAGAAGGGCCGAAGGGCCTGTTTCTGTGCTGTAATGTTCTATGGTTCTAAAAGGTGCACTTGCTACAGAGGAGTGCTATAAAAGTGTTATATAGCTTTGTAGGTGGCAAATTTTCTGCGTGAGGAGTATTGAGTAGGTGAGAATGCATTCTTTAGAGTTCTGAAGAATGAGAAGAATCCTCATTGAAGTTACAAAATTCTCATGTATCTGACATGCTGGAGAAACGACAGCTTTGGAAAAAGGGGTTGTCCTTCTAGGAAAGACATTAGTTTACTCAGAGTGATGAATGACTGTAATTTTCTACCCCAGAGGGCTATGGAGGTTTGGTCACTGAGTTCACTCAAAGCGTGATTGACACCGTAAGGAAATCGAGGGATGTGGGAGTTGTGCTGGTGGTTAAAACATCAGCCGTAATCTTGATAGATGTTGCAGCAGGCTTGAAGGGTCAAATGGCTTAACCTGCTCCAATTTCATGTTGTCTCATACGGTGCCTATGGCTTCCTGCAGCTGGGTTCAGATAGCGAAAGCTGTACTTTCCCACCTCCTGCATGCGGGATATTGCAGTACCCTCCTCACTGCTAACTCAGTTCATGCTAAGCATTACTGGCTCCTATAACCATATAACAATTACTGCATGGAAACAGGGCATCTTGGCCATGCCGAACCGTGTTGAGTTAACCCGGTCCCAGCTGCCTCTCGCAGATGGCTCGCTTACACCATAGACAAGAGTGCCCCTCATTGGTTTTCAGGCTGGAAAAGGATGAAGGGGATGGAGCCTGGTGTCCAGTCGACCTTCTGCATCCAGACAGTACAGAGTATCTTCAGATTGACCTCCACGTCCTCACTTTCATCACGCTGCTGGGCACACAGGGGCGGCACGCCTTCGGAAGTGGGAACGAATTTGCTCGCGCTTACAAACTGGAGTACAGCCGGGATGGGACACGCTGGATCTCCTGGAAGGATCGGTGGGGTCAGCAGGTGAGGAGCCTGCTTCCTATAGTCCAGTTGCCTGCTTTTGTATTGCCTTGTATTTCTGTGGAGCTATTTCAGATGACAGCAAGGTGATGAAATAATTTCACAATGCAGACACTGACACTGAAGGTGCTCAGATAATTTCTTGCAGTAATGCTAATTTTTAATAGTGTGTTTTAAATTCGTTCTGTCATCCTCTTCAAAAACCTGCCCATGTCTACCCATTCAAATTCTGTTTCCTAAACTCATTAGATCAAAATTTAGTGGGAAGTTAGAGGATTGGGAAGCTATTAAAAACCTACAGAAGGCAATTAAAAAAACTTATAAGGAGAGCAAAGATGAAATATGAAGGTAAGCTAGCCAATAATATTAAAGAGGATAGAAAAGTTTTTCAGATATACTACATAGAGTGGAAAAGAGGCGTGGGAGTGGATATTGGAATGCTGGAAAATGATGCTGGAGAACGGGGGACAAAGAAATGGTGAATGAACTTAAGAATATTTTGCATCCATCTTCACTATGAAAGTTATTAGCAGTATGCCAGGAACTTGAGAGTGTCCAGGGGCAGGAGTGAGTCTTGTTGCAATTACAAAGCAGATGGTGTTTGGGTTTAAAAGTAGATAAGTCATCTGGACCAGATAGACTACACCCCAGGGGTTTGAAAGAAGTAGCTGAAGAAATTATGAACGCATCATTAATTTTTTTTTAAGTGGGTTCTTCCGGATTTCTTGCTCTGCTTTGTGAGCAAGCAAATCTCAAGGTTGTGTAATTTATATATTCTTTGATAATAAATGTACTTGAATTAGGAATGATCTTTCAAGAATCAGTAGGACCGGAAAATTGCAAATGTCACTCCACTCTTTAAGAAGGGAGGGAGGCAAAAGAAAGGAAATTATAGGCCAGTTAGCCTGACTTCAGTGATTGGGAAGATGTTGGGGTCCATTACTAAGGATGAGGTTTGGAGGTATTTGGAGGCACATGATAAAATAGGCTGAAATCAGCATGATTTCCTTAAAGGGAAATTTTGCCTAACAAGTCCGTTAGAATTCTTTGAGGAAATAACAGTTCAATGTAAAGGAGCTGTGGTGTATTGTTTATGGTCATTAGGAAACATTTCTGCTCAAAGCAGGATGGACAAAGGAAAGTCAATGAATGTAGTGTACTTGGATTTTCAGGAGGCCTTTGACATGAGGCTACTTAACGAGATAAAAGCCCAAGATAAGGTTAGAGAAAAAATACTAGCATGGCAGGAGGCAAAGATTGGGAATGCAGGAGGCTCATTCTGGTTGGCCTCTGGTGACAAATGGTGTTCCACATGGGTTGGTGTTGGGACGACTTCTTTTCATGTTATATGTCAATGATTTGGATGAAGAAATTGATGACTTTGGCCAAGTTTGTGAACAATATGAAGATACGTGGAGGGGCAGGTAGTGTTGAGGAAGTCCGAGGAAGGGCTTGGATAGATTAGGAAATTGGGCAAAAATTTGGGAGTTAGAATACAGTGTAGGGAAGTGCATGGTCACGCATTTTGGTTGAAGGAATAAAGATGAAGACTAATATTTAATCGGGGAGAAAAATCATAAATCCAAAGGTGCAAACGGACTTCGGAGTCCTCATGCAGGATTCCCTAGGATTTAATAATGAAGGCAGATGCAATGTTAAAAGGATTAAAATATAAAAAGCAAGGTTTTAATGATGAGGCTTCATTGGCATTTGGTCAGACCACATGGAGTATTGTGAGCAGATTTGGTTCCCTTATCCAAAAAAAGATGTGCTGGTGTTGGAGAAGGCCCAGAATAGTTTACGAGAATTCTTTTTCAGTATTGAAAGGGTTAACATGTGAGGTGTGTTTGATAGCTTTGGGCCTGCACTCACTGGAGTTTAGAATGAGGGAGGATCTCATTGAAACCTATTAAATACTGTAAGGCCTTGATAGAGTGGATGTGAAGAGGATGTTTCTTATAGAAGGGAGGGCACAGCCTCAGAATAAGGGGATGTCCCTTTAGAACTGAGATGAGGATGAATTTCTTTAGCCAGAGGGCAGTGAATCTGAGGAATTCATTGCCATAGACTGCTGTGGAGGCCACGTCATTGAGTATAGTTAAAGCGGAGTTTGATAGGTTCTTGATAAGCCAGGGCATCAAAGGTTATAGGGAGAAGGCGGGAGAATGGAGTTGAGTGTTGATTATTCGGCTGTGATGGAGGAAACTTAATGGGCTGCTCCTGCAGTGTGTCATATGGTCTTATTATTTCTGAATGTGCTTTTAGACAACGCATGCCAGATTACCATTTGCTCAGTGGCACAGGAATTACTCAAGGGAAGCATATTAAGTAGTGAGTCATCAGGGAGGAGGCTACATAGCGTCCACGCCAGGACCACCAGACTCAGAAACAGTTACTTTTCCCAAGCATTAAGGCCAATTAACAACCCCACCCAATAAACCTCCTCTCCACACCCTCAACTACCACGGTTTTCTTACGTACAGACACTTGTATGCCTAGCGTTACTTTATGGACATACGCTCAATCTATGTATATAAGTGATCTAGACTCTCTCATTGCTCCCCCTCTGTGATCTCTGATGCCCTCTAACTCTTCGACTAGGTACTTACCCGGACTCATTACCACAGCCACGTATCCTTCCTGGGAACTTGTCTTCACCGCCATCTTGTTCCACATGGCTTCCAGCTCCATTTTCAGATCTCTTGGTTTGGACCCAGATACTTAAGCTAGATTGACTGATTCTCCCATGGTTTCTCCCTCTGAATCCTATGATCTACCCTTACCGCTGTGCAGAGATATCTGGTGACCCTGTCTAAGTTTCTGCCACAGTTCTGGGCCTCTCTCTCCTCTGCCTGTCACAGACTTCTCCAACATTTCATCCTACACCAGTCCACACCTTCAACCTCCAGTTCATTGCCTTCCTCATGTCCAGAAAGGATTGGAAGATCGCCCGTTTCCAACTCTGTTTCCGACAGTCCTGATGCCCCCAGACCATGGTTCCTGCTGCCTCCCACCCAGACCCCAGATCTCAATGGCTCCAACGGCCCTGGATGCCTCCGGACCAGTAACACAGTTGTCACCAACCCAAGTTGCAATAACCCTGAGTGGATCGAGATCTCAGATTCCACCACCACCAATGCCTTCAGATCATAACTGTGCAGCCTCTAGCTCTGGCTACAGCCTGGACATTGGCTGAGACTTTCCTCGCTGCTGCTGGGCCCCCCCCCCACCCCAGGTTCACCCTCCCCATCACCCTGCCCTGGTCTCTCAGGCTCCGCCGCTACCTCATGAGTCCACAGAGCCTCCATCTTGTTCCCACCCCACCTGCTTGAACATTCTTTCCCTCCTCTCTCCTCTGGCATCACCAACTTTCTTCCCCCTCTATTCTTTGCCATGTCTTCACCATTTCCTCAAGCTTCCCCTCCCTGAAGCAGAACGTTATGTCCTCAACGAGAACCTTACCTTCGTCCCCCTTCACCCACACTTCAGTGAGTTCCACACCCACCATGATGCCAAGCTCTTCTTCTGTCACCTCCGTCTCCAAACCCACTTCTCTGGCAAGGATTCCACACCCCGTACTTATGACACCTTCCGCCATCTCTAACTCTCTTCTTCTTCTTGGACACCCCGTTCTGGTTCTCTGTCTGCACATCTCAGATTGCCAATGAGACACCAACCAGCTCAGCTTCTGCACTCCTCTCTCCTCCTCGAGCCGTACCCCTTCAGAACGCACTTTCCTCCACTCTCTCCGCACCATTGCCAACCTCGCAGACAAAGGGGATGCTTTTGTCTCGACCTTGCTGAAGCCAAGACATCTCCTTGTAGCTGCACCTCAAAGAGGATCACACTCAGGACTATCAGAAAACTGACCCCGACATGATCACAGATCTCATCAACTCCCATCCATTCCTCGCACTGCTCACTTCTACCTCTCACCCAAGATCCACAAACATGACTGTCTGGGTCGGCCCATTGTCTTTGCCTGATGGTTCTGTCCACTGAACTCATGTCCTCATACCTCGGCTCCATTCTATCCTCTTTGGTTCAGTCCCTTCCCACATACAACCATGACACTTCTCATGTTCCCAATCAATTGTCTGGCCCTGACCCTGACTACCTCACTATATTTGCTCTCTTTTTGCATATTTATATTGCATTGCATTAAAATGTATTGCACTGTACTGTTGCAGCAAAACAACAAATTTCACAACAGATGTCAGTGATATTAAACCTGATTCTGGTACATACAAAGCTCACATTTGACTCTCTTCAGTGTGGGCGCCTACCTTGTCCACAGTCGATGATCAATATAATCTCTGGAACTTCTTTCCACCTGCAGGTCATCACAGGAAACGTCAATACTTATGACATCGTTCTCAAGGACCTGCGGCCTCCTATCATAGCCCGATATGTGCGGGTGATCCCAGTGACTGATCAGCTTGTCAGCGTGTGCATGAGGGTTGAGCTCTATGGCTGTGCCTGGACCGGTAGGTCCCGGGGTTTGCCTGATGTTCCCTTGGTGTGCGTTGTACTGGGAAGATTAGGAAACAGGAGGGGGTTTTTCACCAACACCAGTTCTCAACCTGTTACCAGGGGTGTGTGGTTCCGTGCAACAGTTCACGGCTATTTGTTTTACATGGAATTTACACGTCTTCGTATTTCACACAATTGCTATAACTCAATCCCTGCTCTTCTTCCCTCTCCTGTTGCATCTCCAGGAAGACTGGTTGGATTCACTGTTATTTTCCCACTCCTTTTGAAGGTAATTGTGACGAGACTATTTGGCTGCACAGGGCTTCACAACTGTGCCGGCATTCGTCATTTTCACTGGAGCCCTGGGCAAGATTAAATGCACATCTGTTCGTTCTTTGCACTCCCTCCCATGCCTGGTTGTGAAACTTCCCATCAAAGGAATTTCACATTCTGGTCATTGCTAGTCAGTCGTAACTAACTGGGGACCGTGACTGTGAGAGAGAGTTGTTATGTCTATAGATGAGGGATTGGAAGTGGAGTGATAGTGTAGAGTCATAGAGTGCAGAACTAGGTTCTCAGCCCATGTCTTTACCATCAAGTATCCATGTACATTCATCCTGTTTAACAGTACATTGCTTGCTCAGCTTTGACAATTCAAGTACTGATGCAGATACTTAAGTAATATTGTGAGAGTCTCTACCTCCATCTCCTCTTCAGACTTCCTCAGATCCCCTCTACACCTCTTTAAATGTATCCCTTATGATCTTGGATTCCTCTTCCATGGGAAACAGTTTTTCACAATCCCTTTATCTGTTCCCCTCATCATTTTGTACATCTCTATCAGCCTCCTCTGTTCTAAGGAAAACAAACCCAGACTATCCAGTCCTCCCTCATAACTACAAGGGTCTCAGCACTGATTCCCACAGTACATCTCTGGTCATGTTTCCAATCACAAAACATCCCACCACTATCATCCACTGTGTCCCATTTCCAAGCCAATTTTGCATCCAATTTCCCATGCTGCTGAGGGTTTCTGGTATTTTTGACTCTATGGTTTTTTGGTTTTCATGTTCGTTGACGATCCCTGCAGATAGCAAGACCTCAATGACATTCAGGAATGAATTGATAAGGGGCAAGTAACATTGTGCCAGGCAGTGACCATTTCCAACAAGAGAGTGTCATCACCAGATCTTGACTTAAATTGTATTTGTATTTCTGACGCCCCAAAAATACGGGGCAGGGGGTTTGACATCACTGAGCACAAACTCAATTGGAAGAGCATCATAAACACTGTGGCTTCAGCAAGTCGGAGTCTGGATATCCTGTGCCAAGTAACTCACCTACCCAAACCCCAAAGTCTTTCTGTCATCAATTAAGTACATCTCAGGAGTATGATATAATAATTTCCACCTGGACATACATTGAACAGAACAGCACAGAAACAGGTCCTCCAGCCTACAATGTCAGCACCTTGCACGATGCCGCAAGCTTCCAGCCACTCGGTGAAGTGCAATACATCCAACTCTCCACAGGTTCAATGTCATCCAGGACAGAGCAGCTGCTTGACGGGCACCCAGTCAATCTCTCTAAACATTCATTCACCTTTCTGCAGTGAGCAGCGTTTACGAAATATACTGGACTCTCTGACTGCACCTCCCAAACCTGTAGTCTCTATCACCGAGAATGACTACAAATTCCACAACGTACAGTATGTCAGTGATAATAAACCTGATTCGGCTATCACCACCTGCAGCTTTCCCTCAAGGTTATTCACCGTCCTCATTTTCAAATATAGCACTGGTCTTTCATTAACGCTGTAAATTCTGCAAATCCCTCCCCATCAGCACTGCACCTTCATTCGAAGTACTGCAGCAGTTCAGGAAGACAGCTCACTGCTGTTTTCTCAAGGGTGGCACAGCTCACTACCACCTTGGATGATACAGCCTACAAGAGGTAATTCAATGAAAAAGGTGGCTGGACAGCAAGTAGTCTTTGTCCCTGCATCTGTGCGAGAAATATGGTAGCATAAGCCCAGGATTTATGTAACTGTTTCTATGGACCTCATGATCATTGTTATCTGTGCCTAGATGGTCTCTATTCGTATCGTGGTCCTGTGGGACAAACCATTGGAAAACCAGGGTCAGCCATCGTCTATCTCAATGACTCTACATATGATGGTTTCCAGGACTCCAAGTAAGCTCATGTTTCTGTTTCACAGTATTAAGCAAACAGTGCTTCTACCTGTTTTTGCTGACTTTTTACAGGCATGATTAGTATTAATGCTGGTCCTTCTGCACACTGCAGAGATATTGAAAGGCCCGCTGCATCCTGAGTTGTTCCTTGTGATTATCCGTGTTGAACACGAGACGATTTAGAAAGGCCATGCCCACGCTCACGCTGATCAGAGTGATCATTGCCCCTCCAATACAGCAGGTCTTGGACGGACAGTGTGTCCATTCTGCACACGTGTCAGATGTAGACAGACGTCTCTTTAATTTGCTTTTTCCGTCAGAAATAAGGTCTTCACAAGGGCTGAAATGGTTGCCACAAGAGGGCACAGGTTTAAGGTGCTGGGGAGTAGGTACAGAGGAGATGTCAGGGATAAGTTTTTTTACTCAGAGAGTGGTGAGTGCATGGAATGGGCTGCCGGCAACAGTGGTGGAGGCGGATACGATAGGGTCTTTTAAGAGACTCCTGGATAGGTACGTGAAGCTTAGAAAAATAGAGGGCTGTAGGTAAGCCTAGAAATTTCTGAGGTAGGGACATGGTCAGCACAACTTTGTGGGCTGAAGGGCCAGAATTGTGCTGTAGGTTTTCTAAATTTCTGTCAAGTGTTTGTGGATGAGGACATAGAGAAACATGAAGTATGGAGACAGAGGGGCAGGTAGTTAGGGGTAGTGGAACATTGTGGGTCTGAACAGAGATGTCTAAAACCAGAAAGCATAGGTTTAATGTCAGGGTTAAAACATTTAGAGTGGATGTGCAGAGGAATTTTTACCCCACCAAAGGGTGATTGGAGCATGGAACACACTGCCTGATTTGGTGCTGGAGACAGATAGAAGCAAATGCACCAAATGCTGGAGGGATTCAGAAAGTCAGGCAGCATCTATGGAGGGATATAAACAGTCGATGTTTCAGGCCAAGGCTCATCAGCAGGTTATTTTCTTAGCATTTACAAAGTGTCAAGCACTTAAATCAACAAGACAAAAAGGCAGTGGAGCAAATGCTGGTAAATGGGATTAATGTGGATCACTGCTTGATAGTAAACATGGACAGGATGGGCTGAAGGGCCTGTTTCTGCCATGTAGGGCTCTGGGGTAGTGGGAGGAAGATATGAGTGGAGGACAGTGGTGGGATTAAGGAGGTGGTATGATTTACAGTTGGATGATGAAGGTGAGTATGGGAAATGGGGGTGGCGGTGGATTTGTAGGAGAGGGAAGAGTTGAAGGTAGCAGAAACTGAGAGTGAAGCAGAGAGACGAGAAGGAGGGCGAGACAGAGAATGTTTGGGTTGAGGTGTGGATCGTGGTGGTTGCAGTAGCAGGCATTGGGATCTTGCTGGAGATGTAGGTTTCAGGAGGATAAGCCTGAGGATAAGAAGGGGAATATTTCTTGGATGCACCCTGCCTGTGTCTTGACTCCATTGCTGGGACCTAACTCTGAGTAGTATTGGCAGTCATCACTGGCCTTCGGCCTGCCAACTACCTCCACTCCACTGTTCTGTAACTTCCCATTCCACTGATGCAGCAATGATCTGTAGGTAGGTGAGGGGTGTCTTGAGTGCCTCCCTGGTCCCCAGGCCCTGGACCTGTCCCATTGTGGGTGCTGATGTTGAAGGAACTGAGGCAAATGTCGGAGACCAGCTTCTCCTGTAATCTGCCTGTCTCAGCGGTGGGTGGCTGGGGAGTTGGTTTGCTTCCACCTGGAATGGAACCAGGTTGAAGCCTCACTGACGGTGTTTCTTTGCGTAGGCTCAGCTACAGCGGCCTGGGTCAGCTGACGGATGGAATGCTGGGGCTGGACGATTTCACTCAGAGCCACGAGTACCGAGTGTGGCCGGGATATGACTACGTGGGATGGAGCAAGGACAACCTCCACAGCCGATATGTGGAGCTGGAGTTTGAGTTTGACCGGCGAAGGAACTTCTCAGCCATGAAGGTCAGCCATCTAAGAGTTGTGCCCAAACAGTTGTTTGCCCTTCTGTTCCAGGCTGTCACCCACTCCACTCAGAACGTGGTCTCCATCCAAATACTTGGCTGCCACATAAACATGGCCAAGCACTGATAGCCATTGACCCTCGTGTTGTCTCTTCCTCAGACCAATGCGTTGACCAGTTTATCTCCATCCACTTGTCACTGAGGACTATTGGTTTCTTAAAGATGCTCCATTATCATTCACCATAACAACTCCAAGCACTTTATCCTACCCATTGGGTTTTACCTGTGACCTATTTCAGGGGCTAACCAAGCCCCGACAGCTGGATTAAGGTGTTGGATATATTCTCTGAGTTAAACTTTACTAATTCTTCATTACTAAGAAATCACACCTATCATGTTAAGTGTAGACTGGTACAGCATGACTAACTATGGATAAATTTTGCATTATTATAACCTGTGTATTGACATGTTCATGTCTCCTTGTGATCTGAAGCTCCAATTAGATAAACTGATAAGTAAATAGCCTTTGGTCTCACAGTTAATTGGGTAACCACAAGAGCTGGTTAATTAAAGTGAGATGACTCAGGTCATCAGACACCCAAAGACTGGGAATGTACTTCTGTGGTCCCACCTCAAAGTACAAACTGAACGTAGCACCACGTCCTGACTATGGGAACTACAGGGAGAAAATGTTGTTGTATCGTGACGAGGTTTAAGCAATGGTGACAGAATTAAATAAAGTGATTAAATTACATGCGTGCATAAAGAACAGGCGTACCAGACCAACAATGAGTGCAGCTATGGTATGTGTCACCGTGACTCACGGTGACCAAACCTATAGGAAACATCTTCAGCCCACAG
Source organism: Hypanus sabinus (assembly GCF_030144855.1). Classification (NCBI taxonomy): domain Eukaryota; kingdom Metazoa; phylum Chordata; class Chondrichthyes; order Myliobatiformes; family Dasyatidae; genus Hypanus; species Hypanus sabinus. Next base: position 59,235,560 of record NC_082723.1, on the reverse strand, counting down.
AGCTTCAGCTCAGACTTGCTGAGCTGGAGTTCAAGAATGGGAGATTGCAGTGCATCGGGGAAGGGGCATGCTACTTGGATACTTTGTTCTAGGAGAAAATACGACAAAATGGAATGGATATAGCAATCTTAACACATCTAAACACACTTTCCTGGGCATCAGGTGGCAGTTCTGGTTCACCCGAGCACTAGCAGGGCATCTGAACTAATGGTGCACATAGAAGTAAATGGGTTAAATCTGAACCATTACACTGACATAGTTATAAATCTTCTAGTATACTTCTTGAAAACGTTGGCAATATAGAAAACCAAAAAGTAAAGGCAGTTGAGATAAGGATCTTGCCTCAGAAATTCAGGAGTAAAATTAACTTGGTGTGGAGTTAAGAAACAGTTTAGGAGTGTAGACTCAGAATGGCCCCTTGAAGTGAAGCTAACTGGCTCCATGGCACCACCAGGGTAAAGGGCTGTGCTTCACCTCCCCTCACATCCCTTCCCTACCCTGAGAATCAGGATCTGGTTTATTATCACTGACATGTGAAATTTGTTATTTTGCAACATCAGCACAGTACAAGACATAAAAATGATTTATAAGTTACTACCAACCCCATTTCCAGAAAAGTTGGGATATTTTCCAAAATGCAATAAAAACAAAATTCTGTGATATGTTAATTCACGTGAACCCTTATTTAACTGACAAAAGTACAAAGAAAAGATTTTCAATAGTTTTACTGGCCAACTTAATTGTATTTTGTAAGTATACACAAATTTAGAATTGATGGCTGCAACACACTCAACAAAAGTTGGGACGGAGTTAAAATAAGATTGAAAAGTGCACAGAATATTCAAGTAACACTGGTTTGGAAGACTCCACATTAAGCAGGCTAATTGGTAGCAGGTGAGGTATCATGACTGGATATAAAAGTAGCATCCATCAAAGGCTCAGTCTTTGCAAGCAAGGATGGGTCGTGGCTCACCTCTTTGTGCCAAAATTCATGAGAGAATTGTTAGTAGGTTCAAAAGGAACATTTCCCAATGCAAGGTTGCAGAGAATTTAGGTCTTTCAACATCTGCAGTACATAATATTGTGAAAAGATTCAGAGAATTCAGAGACATCTCAGTGCGTAAAGGGCAAGGTCGGAAACCACTGTTGAATGCACACGATCTTCAAGCCCTCAGGCAGTACTGCCTAAGAAGCCGTCATGCTACTGTGACAATTATAGCCACCTGGGCTCGGGAGTACTTCGGAAAACCATTGTCACTTAACACAGTCCGTCGCTGCATCCAGAAATGCAACTTGAAACTGTATTACGCAAGGAGGAAGCCATACATCAACTCTATGCAGGCACGCCGGCGAGTTCTCTGGGCCCGAGCTCATCTCAGATAGACCGAAAGACTGTGGAACCGTGAGCTGTGGTCAAATGAGTCCACATTTCAGCTAGTTTTTGGAAAAAATGGGCGTCAAGTTCTCCGTGCCAAAGATGAAAACGACCATCCTGATTGTTATCAGCGAAAGGTGCAGAAGCCAGCATCTGTGATGGTATGGGGGTGCATCAGTGCCCACAGCATGGGTGAGTTGCATGTATGTGAAAGTACCATTGACTCTGAGGCGTATATTAGGATTTTAGAGAGACATATGTTGCCATCAAGGCGACGTCTCTTCCCGGGACGTCCATGCTTATTTCAACAGGACAATGCCAGACCACGTTCTGCACAGGCTACAACATCGTGGCTTTGTAGACACAGAGTGCGTGTGCTTGACTGGCCTGCTGCCAGTCCAGATCCATCTCCTATTGAAAATGTATGGCGCATCATGAAGAGGAGAATCAGACAACGGAGAACACGGACTGTTGAGCAGCTGAAGTTTTATATCAAGCAAGAATGGACAACATTTCCAATTGCAAGTCTACTACAATTAGTATCCTCAGTTCCAAAACGATTAAAAAGTGTTATTAAAAGGAAAGGTGATGTAACACAATGGTAAACATGCCTCTGTCCCAACTTTTGTTGAATGTGTTGCAGCCATCAAATTCTAAATTTGTGTATATTTACAAAATACAATTAAGTTGGTCAGTAAAACTATTGAAAATCTTTTCTTTGTACTTTTGTCAGTTAAATAAAGGTTCATGTGAATTAACATATCACAGATTTTTGTTTTTATTGCATTTTGGAAAATATCCCGACTTTTCTGGAAATGGGGTTTGTAGAATAAATCGTACAAATGGTGAATAATGAGGTAGGGTTCATGCATTCATGGACTGCTCAGAAATCTGATGGCAGAGAAGATGAAGCTGATTCTAAAACATTGAATTTGGGTCTTCAGCCTCCACTCAATCCTCTTGTCCCTCCCATTCCATACCCTCCTTTGTGGCCCCTGCTGGGTTTTCATTCCTCTCCTGCCTCACCCCTTGCTTCCCATGACTCTCCCTTCCCGTCTCCTTGGACCGCAGCCGTCCTGCCACATAAATAAAAAGTCAGAAGTAAATGTATTATCAAAGTACATGAATGTTACCAAATACTACTTAGAAATTCATTTTCTTGCAGGCATTTAAAGGGAAAAAAGAAATAACAATAGAATTTACCAAAAAAGCTACAAAGACTGACAAACAACCAATGTGCAAAAGAAGACAAACTGTGCAAATTGAGAACATGAGTTGTAAGGAGTCCTTGGAAATAGTTTGTAGGTTGTAGAATCAATTCAGAATTGTAGTGAATGAAGTTATCGACACCAGCTCAGGAGCCTGATGGGTGCTGTATAACCTGGTAATAACTTTCTGAACCTGGCGCTGTAGGACCTAGGGCCTCTGTACCTCATGCTTCATGATAGTAGCGAGAAGAGGGCATCGCCTAGAAGGTGGGGTCTTTGATTTTGGTTGCTAGGTTCTTGTGATAGCACTCCATGTAAATGCGCTCGATGGTAGAGAGGGTTTTATCTGTGATTAACTGTTTTGTGTCCGCCTCCTTCTGTAGCCTTTTCCATTCCTGGGCATTGGTGTTTCCATATCAGTCCGTGATGCATCCAATTAGGTCCTCTCCACTCTGCATCTGTAGAAGGTTGACAAAATGTTTGCTGACATGCCAAATCTACGCACCCCTCCCTTCCTGTTCCATCCCTCATACCCCTGCCTTCCTATCCTCTCTCCCATCTCTGTGCCTTCCCTCTGCATGCCCCTCATATCTCTCTCTTTCTCTTCACCCCTTCCTTTCTACCTTCCCCTTCATTCCCTTCCCTCCAGTTTTCCATTATCCCTTTCCCATTCCCCTCTCTTGTGCCACATCTTATAGTCTGTCCGCCTTCAGTTCTCTTCCCCCCTCTCTTACTTCCCAACTTCCCCTGCCCACTGTCACATTCCTTCCCATTACCTCCCTCCCTCTCCCTCCCTTTCCTTCCCTCTGATCTCACACCCTCCCTGCGTTTCTTCCAGATCTGCACTCCTTCCTCTCTTGCTCTTCACTGCTCCCACATCCCCTCGCATTCTCCCCCACGTAACCTCTCCTTCCTGCTCCCTCTGATGAGCTTTTCCCTGTTCTCCAGGTGCACTGTAACAACCTGTACACCAAGTCGGTGAAGATTTTCCAGCGGGTGGAGTGCTTCTTCAAGCAACGGTTGGTAGCGAACTGGGAGCACGACTCTGTGGGTGTCACCACGGTGATGGACGACAAGAACCCAAGTGCTCGGTTTGTTATTGTGCCCCTGGGCCGGCGCCTGGCCAAGGCCATTCGCTGCCGCTTCCACTTCGCCGATCGCTGGATGCTCTTCAGTGAGATTTCCTTCCAGTCATCCATTGCAGGTGGGAATATGCCAGCTGGTGCTCAGGAATGATGGAAGGGTGGGAGTTGATGTTATGTCCAAGCTAATGGCATTGATTGGCATGGGATGTTGGAAAACCGCAGTGTATCAGCCTGCACCTTGGGAAGAGAAATGGCTGGTTTCAGTCTGGAAACGCTTCATCAGAACTGAGAAAGAGAAAGAGATGGTGGGGAAGAGCAATGGGCAGAACAATTGAATTTTAAAGAAGCTCTTATGGGGAAGTTAAGTCTTTTCTCTGCAACACACATAAAATGCTGGAGGAACTCAGCAGGTCTGGCAATGTCTGTGGAAGGGAAAAAAAAGTTTTGGGCTGGGACTTTATCAGGACTGAAACGTCGACTGTTTAATTTCAGCTGCCTGATCTGCTGAGTTCTTCCAGCATTTTGTGTGTGTGTTACTCAGGATTATCAGCATCTGCAGAATCTTGTGTGTCTCCTTTGTGTAATAGCTTCCTAATATTGTAAAGTCTGGGTAACGTACAATTGTATGTTGTTAATAACAACCTGCTGGTGGTTTGAGCAGTACCTGTGGGAAGAAGGGAATTGTCAAAACTTTGGGTCCCCCAGCAAATTGTTTGTTGCTCCAGATTCCAGCATTGGCAGTTTCTTGTGTCCCCTCTCTGTATATTACTTAATTTTATACTGTTAATCTAAAACAATACTGTTTCTCTTCCCCTAGGTTCTGCCCCACTTGCTGACTTTTTCCAATGTTTTCTATTTTAGTCTGAGGAAAGTACAAACTGTATGGTGAGAGGGGTGGGAGGGCAGAGCAGGGCAACACAGGATAGATTATGCTTCCCTCTTCTGTGAGACAGTGTATTTTATGGCATCAAATGCTAACAGGAACAGAAACCCTGGGAGTGCTGATACACAGAGGGACTTCAGGATGATTCCACTGGAATGTAAGAATGGAGACCTGGCAGAAGTTTATAAAATTATGAAAAAAATATATAAGGTCTTTTCATTGGGGTGGTAGAGTCTAGGACCAGAGGGCTCAGAGATAAGAGAGGAGAGATTTGATGGAAATCCAAGGTGTTTGACATTGAGTGCGATGAGTATATGGAACAAAAGGAGATAGTAGAGACAGGTATGATTGCTCTGTTTAGAAGGGCACGGAATTGGATAGGAAATGAGCAGAGAGGTGCAGACAGTATGCTGGCAAGTTGGAATTGGTTTATTATTGTCACATTTATCTGAGATGCAGTGTAAAGCTGGTCTTGCATACTTTTCATCCAGATCAGGTCATTACAACAGTGCATTGAGGTAAAGCAAAGTAAAACAATAACAGAATGTAGAACAAACTGTCTCAGCTTCAGAGGAAGTTGAATGTAGGTGGGCAGTGAGGTGCAAGGTCATAACAAGGTAGATTGTGAGGTCAAGAGGCCATCTCATCATCATGGGGATCCATTCAATAACCTTGCAACAGCCAGACAGAGGCTGTCCTTAAGCCTGGTGGTATGTACTTTAAGGCTTTTGTATCTTCTGTTTGATGGGCGAGGGGAGAAGAGAGGATGAGATTAGTGTTGAAAGGCATCACAGTCGGCACAGACGAATTAGAGTGGAGGACCTATCCAACTCAGCACCTCAAAGTGTGTAACGTAAACTCACCAGAGTTGTTCCTGGGAATAAGGGGTTCCAGAGTAAGAGGGAATGGGAAAGACTAAAGAAGATACTCACTGCAGAAATGATCACACTGTGACAGAAAGAGCAATGGATCTCAGCATTGACTCTTTCCTGTGTGTTACTCTCTTTTCCCTTCTCTCTGTTCCTAGGCCATGAAAGTTTCCATCTCCCTCTCTCCTTGCCATATGCTTATTTTGTTGGAAACTGTTGACAGAGTTTCAGTTTGTTTTCCATCTCTGTTTGACAGATGTTGGAGAATCGAATCCTCTGGTGGACAACTCTCAGCCTCCCATGAGGGAAGACTGTTCCCAAATTTCAGCAGGTTCCAGAAGTCCCAGGCTGGATGTAGATCAAGGCCAGAGGATAGAGCTGAAAACCACCTCTCTCCCAACACAGACTGTGAAAGGATCTCTGGGTCCTGCTCTGACCAGCACTCCCAGTGGGCTGATCACCCTGAATCTTGGTAAAGACTTCTTAATGTTTGTAGTACTTCTTCACTTGAGCCTGTCTCTCCACTGTCTCCACTCATCTTACTCATTGACAGATCCCCCACACCACGAGGGGGTACAGGAGCCTGAAGACGCACACTCAACATTTTAGGAACAGCTTCTTCCCCTCCAATGTCACTTCTGAATGAAGCACGAACCCGTGAACACTACTCCATTATTTTGCTCTCTTTTTGCACTGCTTATTTGTACTTAGTATATTATTATTGTAACATATAGTAATTTTTATTTATCGCACTGTCCTGCAACCGCAAAAGAACAAAGTTCACAACATGTCAGTGATAATAAACCTGATTCTGCTCTGACTCTGCCTTCTCACTCTCCCTGCATTTCCTCTGTCCCTGCTTCACTTACTGTCTGCAGTCTCCCAGCCAGCTGCACTCGGTACCTCTCCTTCTGCGCACTACCTGCAGTTATGTTAGTGTGGTGGGGAGCGGCTGTTCTTGTAGACAGTCCTGGAGGTGGTATGTGGTGCCGTGACCTGCACTGTTCACTCAGATATATTTTTTCCCTCTGCAGACAGTCCGCCTTCTCCCACTGTCATGAAGCCCATGAACCACACCGAGGACAGCAAGACCTCCATTTTGATTGGTTGCTTGGTGGCCATCATCCTCCTCCTCCTCCTCATCATCATTATCATTCTGTGGAGACAACACTGGAAGCGGATCCTGGAGAAAGTGCGTTCCTCCCCTTCCTCCACTGTCTCACCGTGGCTTCTTCGCACCTCCCCAGCCGCATTCTGCCTGCACACCCCCCTTCTCCTCCTCCCACTGACCCTCAACCCCCTGCTTGCCATCCTGCACCTCCTCTGAATGCCCCCCAACTTTACACTCTCATATTTGCCTTCCCAGTTCTTCATTTTATTTGCCCTTTCTCTTGGCCTCCCACCCCCCCCCCCCCCCACCCAGCCCCAACCTTTACTATCCCACCTACCCTCGCTTCAGTCGGTATATTTCAATCAGTTATGTACTTGCCATCTCACTGAGTGATACTGCAGTCCTGTCACCCAGTGGCTGTGGAGGGTCTTTACTGTTCTGTGCCCTTCACCGCTCATGTGCAATCGTGATGTTATTATCATTTAGTCATTTGAAAGTGACTCTTTATAATACCAAACCCTGCTGAGGCAGCACCCAATAATCTCAGAGTGGGCTGTTATAGCTTGTGCTCTGCAGATAAATGGTTATGTCACGGAGGGATACCGTTCAGCCTATGAGCTCTACGGGTCAAGGGATGAACAATTTAGCTCCCTTTTGAACACACTAACTGAATCTGCTTAAGCATTTGATTTGGCCACTATTCCAGCCCTTGACCACCCACTGCATTATCTTATTCCCTTGCTATTCTTCTGTTTTAACATTCTGTGATTTTAAATTATTAGATCTCCTCTCAGCCTTCTCTGCTCCACGGAAAACTACCTCAACAGCAGTGGTCCACATAACTAAAGCCCCTCATCCATGGAATAATTGAGGGAATCGTTTTCTGCACCCTCTCCGAAGCATGGACTCAGTACTCCATCTGTAGCTGAACCAGCAATACTTAAAGCTTCATAGGGACTTTGTTTCTCTGGGGCTCTATTTATTAAAGCCAGGATGCAATATGCATTTACTAACCACTTACTCATCCTGCCTTGGTGCTTTCAATGAGTTATCAGCATATACCCGAAATCTCTCTTTCAGGCATTTTAGAATTGAACCCTTTATTTTTGTTGCCTCTCCTGATCTTGCCAATCAGCTCATTAGCAGAAAGCAGGAGAGGCAACACATCATTACACTGGCTTACCTGTCCACCCATTTGACTGGCCTATTCATATCTTCTTCATACACCTCACAGTTCACACTGCTGCCATGGTTAGAGTGTCTAGCAGTGCAGAAAGAGGCCCATTGACCCACTGTGTCTATGTTATCTGTCAAACACCCTCTTAAACTAATCTCACTCCCAGCTTGATCCTGGGCATCGTGCAATGGAAAAAGAGTCATTAACAACCTCGTTGTATAGGGTCACTAAGGGAAACGTAGCCATTACTTGATAGAAAGTGCAAGAGATTGACCAGGGACAAAGGTCCTGAATCAGAATAAAGGCAGCTGCAGAACTGAAATGGGTCTGAGAGATTGAGGGATTTCACTGGATGGGTTGTCAGAGGATAAGTAATTGATCATACTTAAGGAACATGCATTATGTCTTATTTGTAAAAGAGGTCTTACCTGTAGTCTATGAAGGAAATCAGAGGTGGAAACTGATTCAATACTACTAGAAACAGCAGCAGTCCTGAGAGTTGGGCACAGGTTAGAATTCAACAAAGGAGGGCCAACATTGGAGGAAGAGGAGTGTGAGAGTAAAGTTTGGAGAATGTAGCCACTGACTGTAAATATGCCGGGGGAGAAAGGTGATGAAAGAAACTGTAGGTCCCCTACAGTCAGAAACAAGAGAAATTGTAATTGGTTACAAAGAAATGGCAGCCCATTTAAATGGATTATCTGGTTCTGTCTCACAATGGAAGACATAAATAACCTCCCAGTGTCACTGCGTTCAGATGTGGCCCAAGTGCGGAGAGAGAGAGACACTGGAGCAGATTGACAATTCGCTAACTTTAATGAGAATTGTTGTGGAATTTAAAGGAAAACAGTAAATGCTAGGCCGATAGGGCCGTTAACTAAAAGTAAAACTGAGGTGTTAAACTGAAAGTAAAACGCCAACTCGGCAGTTGGAAGCAATAAATAAATAGTAAATGAATACTGCTTCTTTACAGCATCAGTAAAGAGTAGTCTTCTTTCCCGGACAAGGACAAAGGTAAACAGGAAGCATAAATGTTGCTGTGCTTTTGGTCAAGTCTCCACAAGACGAACAGAAAGAAAGGAGTTAAATACCATTATAATGAAATCGTAGTAAGTTGGAAGGTGCATATTCATGAGCGCAATTGTCGAATCTGCTGCACAGCCCACTTGCGGGGTTATGTAGCCTCTGCAGCAGAGTCCGTGGTTGTGACACCCGTGCCGGGGAACAATGGATCCAGAGAGAGCGAGGAGGTGAAGAAATTCAATAAAAGCAAAAAAATTAGTTTTGGGTGGTTTAAAGGCTGAGAAATCCCCAGCGCCTAATAAATCTGAGCCAGGCTACTAAAGCAAATAGCCCTGGAGATAGTGGGTGCGTTGGTGGTCATCATCTTTGGACACTGGGGCATCGCATATGGATCGGAAGGTGGTAAATGTAATCCCACTGTGTGTACTGCAGTATCACAGTCTAGTGTACTGCATGCAATGTTCACAATGTGATGTCCTCTTCACTGGAGAAATCAAATGTAGCTTTAGTGATCACTTTGCAGAATATCTATGCTATGTCTACAGGAGTGACCCTGAGCTTCTGGTTGCTTTACACTACTGCTTTGACCTTACTGTGTGTGGCCTCCTGCATTTTTACAACAAGGCCAGTGTGAGCCTGAGGAACAATACCTCATCTTCCATGTTGCAGCCTTCTGGACTCGTCAAATTCTCCAATCTTGGGTAACCCACCCTTTCCTTCTGTCTCTCCTAGAACTAGTCATTCCTACCTGTCATCTGTTCAGTTTTGCTTGCCTGGTCCTGCTTAGTTCATGTTACCTAACCTGCTGTGCCTTACTATTACCAACACATTACACAGGCAAAGAGGCATAATCTGCTTCTAATACTACAATATCTCTTTTGGTCTCACTCTGTCAAAGATATTCCCTTGTTTAAAACCCTTAGAGTTATTCAACACAAAAACAGACATTTTAGCCCAACTTCTAACCATTTTGACTTCTTTCAATTTTGGGTATCAATGTTTAACACTACATTTTTCTCCACTACGTCATCAGCCACATTCCCACCCATTCGCTCAATTTCTTCATGTCTCTTTGAAGCCTCATTTTGTCTTCCTTCCCACTCACAACCCCATCTAGTTTTAACTTCATTGGAAAACTCAGTGAAACATTTGATCTGTTCAGTTAGAATGACCGGGGTTCAATTACCAATCCCTGCTGTAACCCTGCCAATCAGAGAAGGATCTGTTTACATTCATTATCTGGTTTCTGGCCAATAAATAGTGTGGGTTATCTTGGTCTATTACTCTATGTCATTCCATCCTGTAATCTTTTTGATAAACCTCCTGTGTGGAACCTTATTGAAAACCTTTCAAGCATTGCAATGCATCACATCCACTGTTTCCCCTTATCTATTCTACTAATCACATCCTCAGCAAACTTCAGCAGAGAAGTCCCATCAAGATTTTTCTTTCAAGAAACAATGGGGATTCTGCTCAGTCATAGTATTCTCTTCAAGGTGCTTTCTCCATTTAGATTGCAACATTTTCCCAAACATTGGTGTTCAGCTCATAGATCTGAGAGATTTTCTCCTCCTGTCCTGTTGGTAATGGTAATTGGTCCTGTTGGTATTGGTAATTGGTCATTGGTCCTATTGGTATTGGTAATTGCTTGATTACTTCCACATATACCACGATACTGTTATGCTTTTTCCTCACACTACTTATGTTTTCATGACTGGCTTGCAAAATTAAGTTTTCCCACATGTAACAGTAATAAACCAATACCAATAATCTGCCATCCAGACAGATCATGCCCTTCATAATTATATTGAGATTTTAGAAAGAAAAACAAATTCAGTTACAGATAAAGTGCAGTGCAGGTAGACGTATAGGGTGCTATCACATTTTCTACCCTTGCCTTCGGTAACACTTCTAGAATCTCTGTAATTTTGGAAATTGATAAGCAGGATGTAACAATCTCCACAGTCATCTATTTTAAACCTTTAATAATTATTGGGATTTATCATCCTGTAGTTTCCTTACTGCATTGCCTGTTGAGGGTGTAACTATTGTAGACTGTACTCTATTATTTGCTCCAGAGGTTTATTCTGATGCATGCTTGAAACCCTGCTTGTTTCTCAAGGCTCCACGGAAAATCCTGGAGGAAGATGTCACCGTGCGCCTGTCCCAGTGTGATGACGCCATTGTCATAAACAACCAGACTCAGATAATCCAGACCAACCCCACGTACGAGCGTGTGTTTCCATTGGATCTGCAGTACCAGGAACCAGCCAGGCTGCTGCACAGGCTTCCAGAGCTCCCTCAGAGTGCAGAGGACTCGGGTTAGTGTCACGTTATGAATCTCCATGCCCTTGCTGAGTTCCTGTCCCCTGGTCCCCTCCCCAACTCTGACTGCACCTGGCCCACCTGTAAAGATCATAAGAACATAAGAGATAGGAGCAGGAGTAGGCCAATCGGCCCCTCAAGCCTGCTGCGCCATTCAACAAGATCATGGCTGATCCAATCTTAACTCTAGTTTTCACCGAATCCCACAAGGCAACAGTGCCAACCAACAGGGCACCATGCCGCCCATCTTATTTTATTATTCATCCCGCCCAAACCCATGTAATCACCCGGGGGGGAAAAAAAAACGATTTGCCAATTGAGGAGAAAAAATCTGGAAAATTCCTCTCCGACCCATCCAGGCTATCGAAAACTGGTCCCATTTATGGGACATCTGATGCCCTACCTCCCTCCCCCACTGGCCCCCGTTGCTGTTCCAGCTTCCAAGTGTATATCTGGTCAATGTTCTCAATTCTGCACATCCCCACTCACACTGCTGACACTCTGCCCTCATACCTGCCCCTTGCTCCAGTGCCAAGGTTGAACCCAATTGTCTGGCAAGAAATAATTGGCTAGGAAAGAATTGAGAAGACTAAGTCCATAGGGGTCTGTTGGAATTAAAATTGGAATTGGTTTATTATTGTCACATGTCTGGAGATACAGTGAAGGATTTTCACTGTATCTCAAGACGTGACAATAATAAATTTCCATTGCATACTGTTCCCACAGATCAAATTATTCTCAGTGTATTAAAGTAGTACAAAGTAAAACAATAACATTGCAGAATAAAGTGTAACAGCTACAGAGAAAGTGCAGTGCAAGGTAAACAATAAGGTGCAAGATCATAACGAGATGGGTTGTAAGGTCAGGTGTCCTGTTGACAAAATGCATGGACCGTGACCTCATCGTGATAGTAGACCTGTCAAGGTGTCAAGCTCAAGACGCCATGGCAGTATTCCCAACCCTGTTCGATTGCATCATGATCTGACTGCCATGACAAGTGCTGGACAGGCCAATGTCCAATCTGCAAAGTTATCTCCAGCCATGGGGCCAAAGCCCCATCTCAGCTCAGCCTAGCCTCACTCCCACTTCTGGCTGACAAGAGGTTTATAAAGCCATAATTCAAAACTAGCAAGGCTTTGGGACTGGGAGGAGACCTTGCAGAAACCCCAATACTCGGTGATAAAATGCATCAGTCACGAGTTCACAATCTCGTCATCCATCTCACAAAAGACAAATACCGAGAAACCTCAGAGATGACATATTCATGACAATTACTGAGAAAGGAGATAGATCCAACTGTATAATAGAGTTCTTCCAGAGGTGTCCAATAAGGAAAGCTATCACTGGTGCCCTCTGCAACTGACTTCGCTCAGCAGCTGAAGAGTTATTTCCTGAACCACAGCATAGAAACTTCCCATCCAGATGTACAATGGATATGGCAATTACTAGGCAGCAAATCCAAGAAAAAAGCAGGAGGTAATGACAGCCACTATACATGCTACCTTCCATTTCCCTAAAGTCTTTGACTCCACCAATGGGAGGAGAGTGGAATATCCTTCCATAAATCAGCTGCTCACAGAATATGATCTAGATTTTATACCTCAGGGGTACGCAAAGCATGGTCCTCACCGGTGGATCTACGTAATAGTCAGTCTCAGTGATAACCATTGTCACACGAGGCTGTGTTATTGCCTCAACACTTTCCAAACTTTCTCAATACAATGTTGTGTTTCAACTCCTTGCAAGTGTGAGGCTAACCTTCAAATCAGAATTAGAATCATGTTTATTGCCACCTGCATTAGTCATGAAATTTGTTCTGTGTGGCAGCAGTACGCTGCAGGCAATAGCAAATGACTATACTGTAAGAAACAGTAATATTTAGATAGAGACGTTTAGCTTATCACGCTGCTGGCGTTTAGGGCAGCTGTGTAGGTCCTCCATCTCTGGCAGTGCTCAGAAAGCTGACTATGCTCGATTTTATCATGTGCTTCCAAGTACCCTGAGACCTTGTCCTTAATAATGGACTCCAACATCTTCCCAACCACTGAGGTCAGACTAATTGACCTATAGTTTCCTTTCTTCTGCCTCTCTTCCTTCTTGGAGAGTTGTGTGATATTTGCAATTTTCCAGTCTTCTGGAACCATTCCGGAATCTAGTGATTCTTGAAAGATCATTACTAATGCCTCCACAATCTCTTCAGCCACCTCTTTCAGAACACTGTAGTGTACACCATCTAGTCCAGGTGACTTATCTGCCTTCAGACCTTCCAGTTTCCCAAGAACCTTATGTCTGGTTATGGTAACTTTACTCGCTTCATGCCCCCTGACACCTGGAACTTCCACCATACTGCTAATGTCTTCAACAATGAAGACTGACACAAAATACTCATTCAGTTTGTCCGCCATTTTGCTTTCCCCTCTCCAGTATCATTTTCCAGCAGTCCAGTATCCACTCTTGGCTCTCTTTTATACTTCATGTATCTAAAAACTTTTGTTAACCTCTTTAATATTGTTGACTAGCTTACTTTCGTATTCCATCTTTACCTTAATGACTTTTTTTGTTGCCTTCTGTTGGTTTTTAAAAGCTACCCAATCCTCTAACTTGCAACTAATTCTCACTCTATTATCTGCCCTCTCTTTGGCTTTTATGTTGGCTTTGACTTCTCTTGTTAGCCACGGTTCTGTCATCTTTCCTTTAGATCACTTTTTCCACTTTGGGATGTACGTATCCTGTGCCTTCCAAATTACTTCCTGAAATTCCAGCCGTTACTGCTCTGCTGTCATCCATAAATTCTGGCCAACTCCTCTCTTGTGGCTCTGTAATTCCCTTTACTCCATTGTAGTACTGATACATCTGACTTTAGCTTCTCCTCAAATTTCAGGGTGAATTTGATCGTATTATGATCACTTTCCCCAAAGGGTTCTTTAAGCACTCTCGAATCAATTCTGGTTCATTGCACAGCACCCAATCCAGAATAGCTGATCCTCTAGTTGGCTCAACCATGAGCTGCTCCAAAAAGCCATCTCATAGGCATTCTTGAAAATCCCCCTCTTGGAATCCATCAACAACCTGATTTTCCCAATCTACCTGAATATTGAAGTCCTCCATGACGATTATAACATCGTCCTTTTGGCATGCATTTTCTACCTCTTATTTTAAAATGTAGGCCACATCCTTCCAACTGTATACATCTCCTGTCAGGGTCTTTTTACCCTTATAGTTCCTTAGCTCCATCCACTATGACTTAACACCTTCTGACTCTATGTCACCTCTTTCTATTTCTGATCTCATTTTTACCAACAGAGCAATGCTGCCCCCCTACCCCCACCCCCCCGCGTTCCTGCCTGTCCTTTCGATACAATGTGTATCCTTGGACATTAAGCTCCCAGCTGTAATCTTTCAGCCATGATTCACTGATGCCTACAACATCATACCTGACAATCTGCAACTGTGCTGCAAGTTCAAATACAAATACTTTATTGTCACCAAACAATTGATACTAGAGTGTACAATCATCACAGTGATATTTGTTTCTGCGCTTCGCGCTCACTGAAGTACAAATCAAAGTAAATATAATAAAAATTTAAATTATAAATCATAATTAGAAAATAGAAAAGGGAAAGTATGGTGGTGCTTTCATCGACCTTATACAGTATTCTGCACATATTCAGATACACCTTCAGTCCTGTATTCACCTTTTTGATTTTGCCCGCCTTTTACATTGCATCTCATCCTGTTGACTGCAATTTTGCACTATGGACAACCTCTCCTTGCTACACTTTGCTTCTGTTTGTAAACCAGCTATCTCACCTTCAGCACTATTATCCGCTTTGCCTACAATACTTCTGGCATTGAAATATATACAGCTCCGGACACTAGTCGTACGATGCTCAACCTTTTGATTCCTGACTTTGTCTGAGGTCTTCCCAACATCAGCCTCCACAACCTCCCTACTAACTGTTCTGGCACTCTGGTTCCCATCTTCCTGCAACTCTAGTTTAAACCCCACCGTGCAGCATTAACAAAGCTTCCCATTAGGATACTAGCATCTCTCTAGTTCAGGTGCAAACCATCCCTTCTATACAGGTCCCACCTTCCATGGAAGAGAGCCCAATGATCCAACAATCTAATGCCCTCCCTCCTACGTCAACTCCAAGTTCAGCCTCACCATTAACTTGTACAACTGCAATGCAATGACTTCTGGGAACCTCTGACCCATGCTTGCTCAAAATGGATGGTGCTGTGAACCTTGAAACTCCGTGTTGGGAGCATGCGGGCACCATGCATGTGCAACGCAAGTGCGCCCAGCCCCCTACCTCCTCAGCTATCGTCTGCTATGGCTCCAGTAGAATCTGTGGTTCCTGCATTGGCTCCATCAGTCACCTCAGAGCCCACCAAAACCCAGAGTACAAATCGGTCATCCCTGATCCCACAGAACTTCCAAAGGAGGGGTAGGAGATAGTTAGAATTCAAGAGAGAAGAGTTTTTTCTGAGGAGACACAGGGACTGGAGATGGTAGAATCTGTTCTACAGTCTGCTGGAGGAACTCAGCAAAGTCGAGCACCATTTGTGGGACAAAAGGAATAGACAACACGAAATGTTGACGGTTCCCTTCCTGCCACAGATGCTGCTCAACCCTCTGGGTTCCTCCAGCAAACTGAGTTGTCCGGAGATTTTGAAATCCTGGGGAAGATGATGTTAGAGGAGGTGACTTCTGAGTGGTGGTTTTGATACTGCGAGAAATCGGGGGGAGTTTGTTGCGCTTGGACTTTCTGAGAATCAACACGTGTACAGACACCTCTTCAGCAGAACAAAGGCAGTCATCCGATGGGAGATGATGCAAAGGTGTCATTGAGTTAGGAATAAAACACGTGCATTCCCTAAACTGACTCTGGTCTCTGTCAACAAGGTGGAACGCGCTGAGGGAGTGGGTAGGTTTCCTGCCATTGCAGTTGGGGTGTGGGTAGGTTTCCTGCCATCACGGTCAGAGAGTGGATAAGTTTCCTGACAATGTCAGCATGTTAGAGACCATCTTCGGGGGTGGGGGGGGGGGGGGGGTAACTCAGGATGAGAACTGGTCTATACAGAGGCTTGGGATACAGTAAGGAAACTTTCCTGACATCTAAGTGTGAGGAGAAACAAGTTTTGCATTACACTGACTAGAACATTTGCTTAACAAACGCACCTGAGATCCAAAAGCCAAAGTTTTCTGCAGTAAAATTGTATTATTGTTGAAGGAGACGTGGAGGTTTTGAAAGAGTTGCTACATCTTCATGTAATAGGATCCCTGACTCTCATAAAGTAATTCAGTTGTGAAGTTTGTTTTCACTTTCTGGGATTCCTGGTGTGATGTTCCATGAGTGAGTAGTTACAGAGTCTCCAATAACAGCGTAAACGAGTAACAGCAATGATCCGGTTGTCCATCACAACTCCAACATGTCCTGTCCTATCTCTTGCTATTGACATTGTCCTCTGACCTGTCACCATAGCCCACAGTTGTGTCACACGAACTCTCACATTAAGAACAGAGGGTTGCGGGGGAGGTAAAGCTGGATGCAGTTAACTGGAGGGGCGGGAGTGAGTAGGCAAGAACGATCAGATCTCCTCTCAATAACAGCTGGGCTCTTCCTTCTGCTCTTCGTGCAGTCTGCAGTGGGGACTATGCAGAGCCTGACCTGACCAAGGGCGCTCGACACCAGGGCTTCCAGAATATGGTTTCTCACTACGCAGAGGCAGACATAGTCAACCTGCAGGGCATGACGGGTAACAACACCTATGCAGTCCCAGCGCTGACCATGGACTCTCTCCTCAAGAAGGAGATCAGCGTGGGGGAGATCTCTCGACACCAGCTGCATTTCAGGGAGAAGCTGGGCGAGGGACAGTTCGGCGAGGTGAGTTTGTACATTCCTACAGGAGGGTGTGGTTGGTGTTTGCTCAGCACTCGTGCTCCTGAGTAGACAGACAAATACCCGCCTCCTCTTTGGGGCAGGAAGTGAGAGGGTAGGGAGTTTGGGCTCAGTAAGCAATATGAGAGAGTGGTGGGAGTGCTTCCCAGAGAAATGTGGATATGAGTGAGAGGGTGAGGTGGTTACTGGAAGAAGTGAGGATGTCTATACAGACAGCAGGGTCAGGGCAAGGCTCAGTGGGAGCGAGGGTGTGGGATGTGGCTGAGAGTAAAGATGTGGGCTCTTGGGAGGAGTGAGTGTCAGTGGATAATGCGTCAGTGAGAGACAATGTTTTTATTTAGTTTAATGATACAATGTGAAACAGGCCCTCCTAGCTCAACCAGCTGCACCCTGTCCAGCAACCCACCTGTTTACACTAGCCTATTCACAAAACAATTTACAATGACCAATTAACCTACTAATCTTTGCTCAGTGGGAAGAAACCAGAGTGCCCAGAGGACACACATACACTCACAAACCTCTGATAAATGGAGTTAGATTTGAATTCTGAACTCTGACACTCCGAGCTGTAATAACATCACGTCAACTGCTACGTTACCATGGTGCCATGTGGGCCATCAGTCAGAATGACGGTGCAGGCTGTTGGAGAGAGCGTAGGTGTGGGCCATCAGTGAGAACAAATGGAGGGTAGGGTGTTTATCTCAGACTGGGCATGACACCTTCTGGATTTTTCTCTCCAGGTCCACTTGTGTGAAGCTGTAAATACAAATGAATCCCAGCAGCCTGATCTTTTCAACAGTGGACACATTTCAGGCCTGGTCGCTGTGAAGATGCTGAGATCGGACGCCACTATACATGCCAGGTACCCTACATTGCTGGGTTGTGTGTCCTTGAGAGCAGAGCATTCTGGACCTGAGGTAGCAGTAGCACCTCAGAGCCACAGATTACTCCGAGACGGAGTGAACCTCCTTGGCCTCTTGGATCACTTCTGCCCTCCTGTCAACCAGCTTTGTGAGCAATAAGACAAATATTGCACCGTCATATCGTTGCCTCACTATGTGGTGCGGAGGCTCCAAAGCACAGGATCAAAAGAAGCTGCAGAGAGTGAAGACTCTGGCAGCCCCATCAGGGGCAAAACCCTCCCGTCATTGAGGACATCTTCAGAAGGCGGTGCCTCAAGATGGCAGCATCCACTATTAAGGACCCTCACCATAAGGACGTGCCCTCTTCTCATTACTACCGCCATGTAGAAGGTACACGAGCCTAAAGGCTCACACCCAATGTTTTAGGAAAAGCTTCTTCCCCTCTGTCATTTCATTTCTAAATGGCCCATGAACACTACCTCGTTATTTGTATTTTGCACTATTAATTTATTTATTATCATACCCCAGAAGAGGGACCATATTACTCCTATCCTGAACTCTTTCCTATGGCTGCTAGTACTGTTCAGAATTGATTTTAAGTTTCTCTTGTTTGTTTATAAAGCCTTAAATGGGCTGCCCCCCCCCCCCATATCACAGACCTTCGAACCCCTTTTTCTACTTCCAGGTCCCTCAGGTCGGCTGACTTGGGGCTCCTGGCTGTCCTGCAATCTAAACTTAAGCTCAGGGGTGACCGCGCCTTTGCTGTTGCAGCCCCTAGACTGTGGAACAGCATTCCCCTCCCTATCAGATCTGCCCCCTCCATCAACTCTTTTAAATCCAGGCTCAAAACTTACTTTTATTCACTAGAGTTTGAATCTTCCTGATGTGGCTGATTTTTAGCTTGTGCCTAGGCCCTTGTGTTGTTTCTTTTGTGCCTATAAGCTGTTTGCCTTGTTGGTTATGTCTGTGTTTCTTAGATTTGTGGTTTAGCTATCTGCTCTGATCTGTACAGCGCTTTGGTCAGCGTGGGTTGTTTTTAAATGTGTGCTATATAAATAAATTTGACATGACAAATAGTAATTTGTATATACTGCTAGATCAACATAGCACAATAATACTGATACTGATTCAGCCTTTCTACAGGAGTGGTCAGAGAGATCAGGGCAGTGTAGAGTGAATGGTGCTAGCTTTGGGCAGGTCTGCACAGCCGTTAACATTGTAAAGCATTCTGCATCCCTTCCAGAAACAACTTTCTCAAAGAGGTGAAGATCATGTCACGGCTGAAGGACCCTAACATCATCCGGCTTCTTGGAATCTGTATCCGTGATGACCCTCTCTGCATGGTCACAGAGTACATGGAGAACGGGGATCTCAACCAGTTCCTCTCCCAGCGGGTGCTTGAGAACCACTTCACCTTGGCCAACAACCTCCCCAGCGTGAGGTAGGACTCGCCAACCTGGGGGAAGCAAAAGGTAATGAAGGTGGGAGTGGTTTGGGTCCTGGAGAAATGCAGAAGAGCTTTGTAATCCTTGGGATATTTCCAAGTTCCTTTCAGCCAATGAAGCACTTCTCAAGTATCTCTACACATAGGTTGAGGGTGGAATATTGTCCAAGACTCAATTTTCCTCTTTGATATTGGGTACAGGGTCTTCTGGGGTTTCTGAGGGGCTGCACAAGACCTCTTCAGGACATCTCCAAAAACCAGTGAAGTGCAGTGGTTTCTCAGGGCTTCAGTAGAGATTTATGCTCCAAGGTCCAGGGAGGGTCTTGTGAGGCAAGAGAGTGCCCACTTGTTCCTGAGGCACATTCCGAAATCCTGACTTTATACAGAGCACTGATAGTGGAAGGAGTGAAAGATGGACATCTTCAGGTCATTGAATGTAAGGCACAGATTGGTGCCATGATAAGACCGGAGACGGATGGCAGAGTTTCGATCCAATCCATTGACTGTGCCCAACGCTCTGTCAAACGCTGAATGTACGAGCGTGGCAACTCCATCCTTAGTAGATCTGATGCTGACTTCCTGCATTGCTCAGCAATCTAGGGTTGTCCCTCTCATCTTAGAGGTAGAGTGAGCGAGTGCTGGCCGACGAGGTTGCGTATTGTGGTGATGTGAGTCTTCGCTACTGTGGAAGTAAGCAACGGAACGTGTCATCTTCACAGGAGGGTTTGTCTGTGAGCAGCAGCTCGGGTCTGCTGAATCGTTTTGCATCTCTGAATGTTGTTTATATGAAATCCAAGAGGCATCTCATAAAATACCTAATAGAGACTGCAAGCCCAGGGTTTCTGGAACTATCTATGTATTTATTTTTAGTGATACCATGCAGTGTAGGCCCGTCCAGCCCTTCAAGCTATGTTGCTCCCATAACCCCCAACAACCTTGATTAACCCTAACCTAACCACAGGACAACCTACGCTGACCAACTAATCTAGCCTTTGGACTGCGGGAGGAAACCGGAGCACCTGGGGAAAATCCGCACATTCCATGGTAAAGACGTACGGAGATTCACTAGGGAACTGCACCGGAATTGAACTCTGAACTCTAGAACTCCCCGCACTGTGATAGCGTCCTGCTAACTGCTACACTATCATGGTGCCCGCGGGGTTAACTATTAACCTGGTTGGAGATTGACAAAGAGGCAGAAGCCAGAGTTGATGAATAATGAGCAAGTTAGCTGTAACCAAGTAGGAACAGGAAGAGGACGAACCCCTCAAGCCAGCTCTGCCATTCGGTAGTCTCAATATTCCTCATCCACCTACTTGCCCTTTACCCGTGAGAACTTTCTCATAACTCTTTATCTGATGAAAAGTCCATCTCGTAAGATCTCATAATGTACCACCTAAGAAATAAACGTGCATGTCTTAATATTCCACGTAGAGGAGAGTGTTCATCATCTGTGGATGATGCGACCACAGACTCGCTCTGCGCTCATTGCTGTCTCAATTGTTCACCATTTGCTCCTGTGTTCCTCAGCTACCGGTGCCTCCTGCACATGATGACGCAGGTTGCCTCAGGCATGAAGTACCTCTCCTCACTTAACTTTGTGCACCGGGACCTGGCCACACGCAACTGCCTGGTGGGGAACCACTACACCATCAAGATCGCTGACTTTGGCATGAGCCGCAACCTGTACAGCGGTGACTATTACCGTATCCAGGGTCGGGCCGTGCTGCCTATCCGGTGGATGGCCTGGGAGAGCATTCTGCTGGTGAGTGCTGCCTGTTGTTTTTATCCCAAATATACAAGTTTGCGTCCAACTTGTGCCATCGGGGTGAATGTTCAGCTTTGGATATTGTTGGGAGGAGGATGGTTTTTTCAGACAATGGCTCTGCTACTCGGGAGGGGAAATTACCGAATGGATAGGAGTTTCTGGACCTATCAGCATATGTCACCTCCCTGGTGTTAGGGTTCAGGATAGCGCAGAGTAGTTACAGAGTTCGCTGTAGAGCAAGGTAGTTTACAAGGATTTAGGAGCTTGGCAGGACCACAAAGGTAGAAATCTCAGGATTACTTCCAGTGCCACATGTTAGCGAGATTAGTAACAGACCGGATGACTGCATGGTTGGAAAGACAGAGCATGGTGAAGGGATTTGGATTTCTGGGATGTAGAAACCACTTTTGGGGAAGGTGGAATTGTTTTCCCAATGCAGGTGGGAAAACCTGATGCAGTCTGCAAGAGAATTGTGTCTTGGGAGATTTGTTTTCCAGCAAGACAATGACCCCAAGCATAGAGCCAAAGCTACACAGGAATGGCTTAAAAACAACAAACTTAATGTGCTGGAGCAGTCAAGTTAGAGTGCAGACCTCAATCCAATTAAAAATTTGTGGCTGGACTTGAAAAGGGCTGTTCATTTATGATTCCTGTGCAACCTGACAGAGCTTGAGTAGTTTTGTAAAGAAGAATGGGGGGGGGGGGGAAATTACAGTGTCCCAATGTGCAAAGCTGATAGAGACCTACCCACACAAACTCAAGGCTGTAATTGTTGCCAAAGGTGTAGCTGCTAAATACTGACTTGAAGGGGGTGAGTAATTGTGAATCAGTTTGTGTTTTATATTTGTAGACAAATTTGTAGAAATCTGTTTTCACTTTGACACAAGAGCCTTTTTCTGTTGATCAATATCAAACAAGCCAAATTAAATCCACTGTGATTCAATGTTGGAATACAATAAAACATGAAAATTTCCAAAGGGGTGAATAGTTTTTATAGGCACTGTACAAACACCAAACAGTAGGGTGACTTTGTTAGGTTAGGCAACTAGAGAATAATCAAGCTGAAACATTATTTTTTTCTCTCTTTTACACAGATGCTGCCTGACCTGAATGTTTTCAGCGTTTTCTATTTTTATTTCAGAGTACTGGCTGTTTTTTAAATACTTATTTAACTTCTGATTTTCATTTGATGTTGGGGTTGGGTTAAGCAGGAAATTTGGGACATTCAAATGTAATTGTGGTGATTTTAATCTTCATGTAGATGGGACTAGCAAATGTGTAACAACTATGTGGGAGAGGAACTTCCAGTATGAATACAGGATTACTTGTGGGGTTAATACACTGAGGAACCATCCAGGGAGCAGGTCATCATAGAGAGTTTGTGGGTGAACCAGAGCAATTGTTCATTCTAGTTCAGGTCAAAAAATAAAACAGGAAGTGTGTCTCAACCACAGCTACAGGGAATTTAGGGTTAACATTATATCCATGGAGAAGACTGCAAAAGTAGCAAACCTCAGGACTGGAATTCAGAGGAAGACCCAGGAATTAATCAAAAGGGAGAAAATAGCATTTCAGAGTTGGCTTCCAGGGAACATTTAAAAAAAACTGTGTAAAAGCTTCAATAGATGTGTAAAGAAAACGACAATTAGTGAAGACTACTGTCAAAACCAGGAGAGTTTATCATGAAGAGCAAAGAAGTGGGAAGGCTGCTGGGATTTTGACTTTACAAAGGAGGACACCCATAAACTCCCAGAGACTATAGGGAATCTGGTGAGAGGGAGGAAAGAAGGAAATCAGTATAACTGATGAAATGATGATGGGAAACATGATGGGGCTGCGGATCAATAAATCCCCAGACCTTGATAGTCTGTATCCCAGAGTATTGAAAGAAGTAGCCCTCAAAACCATGAGTGTATTGGTGGTCATTTTCCAACATTCTTTAGGTTCTGGTTTGGATTTTACATTTCAGACAGCAGCTGATGTAACCCAAGTGTTTCAAAAAGAAGGGAGAGAAAAGAGAGAATTAGAGACCAGTTGGTCTCACATTGATGGTTAGAAGATGCCAGAGGCAATTACAGAAGATGTGATAGCTGAACATTTATGAAACAGTGACCGGATCTGTGAAAGTTGACATGGATTTATGAACGGGAGGTCATGTTTGAGAAGTTGATTGGAACCTTTTGAGAATGTAACTGGTCCCGTGGATGCTTTGGTTTTCAGAAAGCTGTCAAAAGGTCTCACATAATAGATAATGTGCAAAGTTAAACACGTGTGATTGTAGGTAATGTGCTGATTAGGTAGAGAACTGATTGATTGACAGGAAATAGTAGGAATAAAGAACACAGAGAGTAATGGCGGAGGGGCGTTTCTCTGGAGGTCTGTGACAAGTGCTTTTTCACAAGGATAAGTACTGGGACCTCCGTGATATGTATAATAATCTGGATGAAAATATAGATGGTCTAATTAGTAAATTTGAAGATGACACCAAAATTGAAATTGTGGATAATGAGGAAGGTTGTCAAAGGTTAGAGCAGGATTTAGATCAGATGTAAATTTAGGCAGAGAAATGGCAGGTGGAGTTTAATTTGGGAAGTCAAATGCAAGAGGAATGCTCACAGTAAATACCAGGACCCCTAAGAGCTTTGGTGTACAGAGGGATTTTGGGATGCAAGTCCATAACTCCCTGAAAGTAGCGACACAAGTGGATTGAATGATTTTTTTTTTAAGAAGTGTGTGGTGTACCTGCCTTCATCAGTCAGAGTACTGAGTGTGAAAGTTGGCAACTTGAGCTGCAGATGTATAAGACTTTGGTCAAGCGATATTTGGAGTACTGCGTGCAGTTCTGGTCACCACATTACAAGAAGCTTTGAAAAGGGTTCGGAAAAGGTTCACCAGGAAGTTCTCTGGATTAGAGAGTCGAACTATAAAGTTGGACAAACTTGTATTGTTTTCCTTGGAGCATCAGGCACTAAATAAAGGACGCCTGGTGGAAGTTTATACTATTATAAGAGGTGTAGATAGATGGGGTTGTTACATACTAGAGATAATAGGTTTGCACTGAGAGGGAGAAAGTTTAAAGGAGACTTATGAGTCAAGTTTTCACACACAGAATGGAAACTGGAACATACTGCCGGGGAGGCAGTGGAAGTAAGTGCAGTGCTTACTAAGCATTCAGCAGACAACTGAACAGGCATGGAATGGAGGGAGGGATACAGACCACGTGCCGGTAGATGGGATTAGATTGTCATCATGGTTGGCACCGCCATGTGAGCCAATGGGCCTGTTTCTGATCCTGGTCAACGTTGTGAGGGA
Source organism: Hypanus sabinus (assembly GCF_030144855.1). Classification (NCBI taxonomy): domain Eukaryota; kingdom Metazoa; phylum Chordata; class Chondrichthyes; order Myliobatiformes; family Dasyatidae; genus Hypanus; species Hypanus sabinus. The sequence continues at coordinate 59,211,211 of NC_082723.1, read as the reverse complement.
ACGGGGCAATAATGCAGACCCAGAGGGATGCTGAGGCCTTGCAGTGCTGAAGGAAAAGCTCCAAGCAATAGAAAGGGGGGGAAGTCTGAGATCTTGCTTTTCTGCGAGCCGAGGTACATGATATTGGGTGAGCTTGGGTCAGGAGATGGGAATCAGAGCATAGGTCGAGCTGAGATTTGCGGAGATTGGAACAATGGGAGAGAAAACTTGACTATGGGGGGAGAGGGTATGCATATGGAATTGCGAAGGGTTCTTACACTCTGGTCTTTACAGGGGAAGTTTACCACAGCCAGTGACGTATGGGCATTTGGAGTGACTCTGTGGGAGATGTTCACCTTCTGTAGGGAGCAGCCATATTCCCAGCACTCCGATGAGCAAGTCATCATGAATACTGGAGAGTTCTTCCGGAATCAAGGCCGACAGGTAAAATAGGGCGTTGTCTATAGTATTGGCCTCCCTCATTGTGCTTATCTGTATCTTAAATGATAAAGAACTTGTGTTTATTTTAGCGCCTTGCAGAGATCCTAACAGATTTTACTGCCAGCGAAGGAATCTTTTGAATCGTAGTCCATCTAATGTATGGGAAATGCTGTGCAGTAGAGAAAGAACCTACACATTGTAATAATAAAGAGCAGATAATCTGTCTTAAGACTGTTTGATAAGGCAAACTATTGGCTATAGTACCAGGAGAGCTCTCATTATTCAGCGGTGCCTGCCTCTGATGCCCTCACTATATTTTTGAAACTGTCACTGGGTCTTCGACATTACCCGAGAGAGCAGCTGGACTGTGTGTGATTGCCTCATCCCAATGATCACATTTACAATAACAAGGTTGTGCTGCATAAAATCCCAGGGTGTACCATCCACCCCACCCTCCCTCCTACTGGGGCTGATTGCGGGTCAGAACAGACACTCACAGTCAAGTTCATTAACAGAGAGAGGTGGGATTCATGCTGGCAGTAGCCTTCTGACCATTCTGTGCTCTTCCTCCCTGTACAGGTCTACCTGTCTCAGCCTGTTGACTGTCCCAAGCAGATGTTTGATTTAATGATCAGCTGCTGGAGCAGAGACATCAAGGACCGGCCAAGCTTTGAGCAGATCCACCACTTCCTCCAGAAGCAGTTGGTCAATGGAACCTAGTTGTTGCACCTCCCCCCATTGCTTCAGTACACCAATGGACAACTTAACTTCATCGCCTGGTGCAGGAATTGGCCAGCGGTGCCTGCTCTTGACGAGCCCATTCTTTTGTGCACTTCCTGCTCGTGCCTCTCTAGCAACACAACGTTCTGTCTGCTGACCTCGTGTACTGACAACAGGCTCAAGATGGCTCCTTGCTACGGTAACACTCAAGAGACAAGGCATTGGGAAGGTGTCAGTGTTGGAGTCATTTCACCGACTGTCAGTACGCTGAGGGAGCGGAGACGTTTGGAGGTGCAGGCTGGAAGGACCTGAAGACACAGCCAGTGCTGGTCACACAACACTACTTTTCCTCTATCGTTCCCTGTGGCGAGGACAAGCACTGGTTTCCTTCTGATGGTGTCTCCTCGCATTAGAAGCCTGAAAGCTGCAGATGGACAGAGAAGCCTGTGGAAATTGGTGATCTAACTCCAGTGTCCTCGACCTACGAATGTAGACATTATCCCCAGTCACGTTTGAGGAGATGTCCAACTGCTACAGTTTTGCATTGGTACAGATTGTACTTCAAGTGCCATGCACGGCTGTGTGTTGAGTGGTGGGCAGTGAGATGTCAACAGCTGGATGTGTTGCTGTAGATAGGCAACGTTCACAGGTGACTGATCGGCTGACGCTTTGGTGGAGCAGTCGCTGCCTATTGCGTCTGCACTGATGTTGCTTTCTTTCAGTGCTGGTGGCTTTAACGTAAGAGCTGTTCACAAATCCTGGGCCCCTGTCATGGAAATTTGGGAGGGGGAAGGAGGGGGTGGCATGACGGAGCTTCCATTTCAGTGAGCCCTTTCCCCACTGGACATCCAAAGTCCTCGGAGATGGCTGGCGTACTTTTCAAGCTTGAGAGTAGGAGAGCAGTCGGGTCTCAGTGAGATGCTGGGACCAGGGAGGGTCGGACTTTGGGGAAGATTGATGCAGGGGCTCGGCAGGGTTGCTGCAGCACATTTTTTACCTGGACAGTGCCTAAAACCTCAGAATAAAAGGTTGGTTATTCACGGTGGGTACCGGCCCCTGGGGTGGTGGACGAGGTGGGAATGGTGTCCCAAGTGTTTGCGAGAGGAGGGAGGCAGCTGCAGGGGAATGGGGAGGGCCCATCTACCTAGCTGACAGGAGCCCCAGAGGTTTGGGCTTGGCTCAGGAGAGCAGAAGGGAATGAAAGCATATGGAGATAGTGCAGGGAAGAAGCACTGAGGTGAAAGATTGAACAGTATAGCAGGCACAATGGGCTGAATGGCATCTCCCTGCTTCTGTTAATGCTGTTAGGGTGGGACAGGCATTGGGCAGTGCTACCTGGGATGGGGGCTTTACTGGTGCTGGTAGACACGAGAAGGGTGAATTCACTGGTTGGGAAAGGGGTAGGTGTGCGGGGGTTGGGGAATAGGATGATTGCTAAAGTAGTTTATTATTTTCACATATACCAAGACACAGTGAAAAACCTGCCTCGCATGCTGCCAATTCAGAGCGATTCATTACAACAGCAAATTGAGAACCACTCCCACTGTCTGCCCCATCCACCGTGATTATTCACCTCAGCCTCACCTTTGTACGTTAACCGCCGATTCCCTGAATATCCTGGAAGCCATTAATAACTGTCTTGAATCTATTTGGGAACTGGGCAACCATACTTTTGGGTACAGAATTCCATGGATTTGCTGCCCTTTGGGTGAAAGACAATTCTCTCGTTGTCCTTTTGACTCCACAACCCCCGGTTCTGGACACGCCAGCGTGGAAAACCTCATCTTTGCATCAAACCACGTAAGAGTCATCCTTCCAACATCTAGGCAATAAGGGTCAGTCACTTTGATCTCTCCTCAAAGGACAGTTATCCCCATCCCAGGAATCAATTCTCCCATTGCAAGTAGGTAGGGAGACCTGACCAGCCAACTATTATTCATGGTGCAACTTCACCAGGGCCCCATATAATTTCATAAGATATCTTTATTTTGTACTCAAATGCTTTTGAAATAAAGACTGACATACTGTTTGCCACTCTGGTTGTGTGCTATACCTGTTAATCCTCTGTGACCTACATCGCAGGCAGTATAAGATCGTAAGACACAGGAGCAGAATTAGGCCATTTAGCCCATTCGAGACTGCTCCAATAACTTACACCTACCCTGAGGGGCTTCCTCCTCTGCTGTTCCGATCGAGAGTCATCCGGGTATGACCCGAACCTTTTCAAGACGCAAGGCAGAGACCAAAATTGCTCAAATCTGGCAGCAAATTATTAAAATGTAGAATTATTAAAAATGTATGAAGAGACCAAACAGCACAAATAATGTAAATAAGTGGTATAAATAGTAAGCGTTAAATTACTGAAAATATAATGTGAAATACCACGTAGTTTCATTCTATGCTGCACAATCTCACCCCTTAATTGAACTGTCTGGTGTGCATATTCATTTACACCCCTACCAGCCCCTCAGTTGTCAGCCTTGTTTGCAGATTATTTTCATGTTGTTCGTTAACTTCAAATACCAAAAACTCAAGGTGATTTTAGACAGACGTCACCCTGGTGATCACTCAGAAGGTGCATCAGTTCCGCTTCCAGCTCCATGTAATCTTTCCTAAACCCTTCATATTTTATAACCCTAAATTCCTACCTAGTAACACAAAACCTGCTGGAAGATCCTCTCTCATGTCCAGCAATCATCCACTGGCTCCTGTCTCACTACTGCTCCTCACTTCCTCACACTGGTTGTCTTCCCTCTTGTTGGATCCTGATGCTTTCGCAATCCAAATGTTCTTCCGAAGTCAGGATTGAGACATAAAACTTGTTCCTTACAGTCATTTTACTGAGCGTTACTAGAACAAAGAATAGAAAGGAAGAAGCTTTGGCAAAGGACAAAGGAGAGGGAGCAGAGACAGAGGCAGTGTGGTCTTCTCATACCAGGCTACGGATAACACCAGTTGTTATTTCATTGATAACAATTAACCAATTAAATAGCCAGATTCAAGTAATGTGACACCTGCCACTGAACAATTACATGTATATGGGTGATTGTATAAAAATACAAACAAGTACATATAACAAGGTTAAACTAAAAGAAAAATAACAGCACTCCACCTTTTGTCCTGATACAGGGTCTCAACCCGAGATCACGACAGTTCCTCTTCTTCCCCCACCCCACTGATGCTGCGCTTGACCCACAGTGCTTCTCCAGCACATCCTTTGTTTGAATGCCCCTAGCTTCCCTTGTGACTGCACCACCTTCGTCCAACAAGATCAGGAACTGTTCACAAAGGTTGACCTTCAACCATAAACCCATCCGAAATGTTTTTGACCAAGAGAAAGTTTGACTTTATCAGCAGTCTAAAAGTTACTGGCCCCATCATTTACAAGTGCCTATTGTGAACAGACCCAGCACACCACAGACATCTTGTTCTTTGTCATAACTTTTCATATGAACTTTTGTGAGAACAGAGGGAGGAAATTTGTCCTCAACCTCGTCAATCTTCTCTGTAGGCTACTCCCTCCCACATAACACCCCCAATTATCCCACCAGCCAACTATGTGAGGGGTAATTTACAGTAGGCTCCCTATGCATCTCTGGAACATGGGAAAAATCTCAGAGCACCCATGGGAAATCCACATAATTACAGAGAGAACATACAAACTCCACACTGTGCCTGAGGTCAGAGTTGAACATGGGTCTCTAGTTCTGAGAGGCCATGGCTCTACCTCCTTCAAAGTGTTGGCATGCCAGTCATCATCTCCTGGAAGTTTACAGGCTTTCAATCCCATTAACTTCCCTGACACTAGTTACCTTATAATTGCTAATATCATGCAGTCCTCCATTTATTCCTGATTGGCTTTTCAGAGAGTTTCACTCTGTCATCTTCTCAGAGGGCAGATGGACAAAATACTTATTTAATTGCAGTGTGGCTTGCTTATCTCTTTACAAAATTTCTCTGTAAGGAATCTACTTCAGCTGATCTTACATTTTTACACATCTGTAGAAACTTCTAGAGTTCTTTGTTTCTTGCTTGATCACCTATTGATGGCTCCTTTGATAATTTCTGTAAATTTCCCAATCTTCTGCCAGACTGCTCTTTTCTGGCAACATTAGAAGCTTGGGTCTAATGCTACTTTCATTTCATTAACCACAATCACGATAGCGTAACGATTAGTGCAATGCTATTACAGCTCAGGGCGTTGGTTTTCAGAGTTCAATTCTGGTGTCCTCTAAGCATGTTTGTGCAGTCCTTCCCACGTGCTGGTGGGTTTCCTCCAGGCGCTCTGGCTTCCTCCCTCAGTCCAATGACATAGCAGTTAGTTGGTTACAGACAAACAGATAGACATACTTTATTGATCCCGAGGGAAATTGGGCCATTGTAAATTGTCCCATGATTAGGCTAGGGTTAAAGTGGTGGGGAGCTGGGCAGCACATCCCGAAGGGCCAGAAGGGCCTATTCCACACTGTATCCCAATAAATAAAATAAAGAATCAGATGATTCTTTCCATGCAGCAATTCTTTAAGGCTTGGGTTGTCTAAAGTAGATTGGTAAAGTACTTTAAAATATGTAGCAGTAAACAAGCAGTGACAAGCATTTTAGGAATGAATACTTTGTCTTCCAATCACGTGTACCTTTTTTTGGCTAGGACCTCAACAAGGACACGTTTATGCTTGTGTGTTTCTATATGTGATTTTTGCTTGAAGAGTTTTTATGATTTTTTAAACAAGATATTAATATGGTAAATCTAATTCTTTTAATGTAATTTCCCAATTGACCACCATTGCCAACTCATGCCTCATACATTTTTGTTTCCATTGAAAACGTTAGTTTTAGATCTTTACATACATTTTGGTTACGTTTCCCTAAATGCTGGAAGCCCTCAGCAACTTGTCAGCATCTGAGGGGAGAGCTTGATAATCTATCATTGAGCAGTTATAACCCCCGAGAGGTTTAATTTCCATTTATGGTCACTTTGCACCCACAGTTCTACAGTGGTTATTTGATCATATGCACTTATTTCTGTTTGTGTTAATAATTTACCCGCCTTGTTAAAAATGTTAATGTATTCAGATATAAAGAGCTTACAGTTCTATTTTTGTACCATGTTTACTTTCTCCACTTTTGAATGTAAGTATAATGTTTATATCTTTCAAGTCAATGTCCTGAAACAATAACTCTGTTTTTCTCTCACTGCAGATGCTGCCCAACCTGCAGGTGTGTTTTCATCATTTTCTGTCTTTTCACATTAATCCACAAATTGTCGTAAAATACTAGATTCTAAGTAGCCTGTTCCCACATTATTGCTCAATATATTAATCTGGAAAACCATTTTGTATAAACTCCATGAATCTATCTTTCACACAGTTACTATTGATGTGATTTGCTCTATTTATTTGTGATAATCCCATTATTATTGTGTTACTTCATCACATGCACCTCTGATCTCCTGATTTACAACATGCCCAACTGTTTGGGTGCCTGTCTACAAACTTCATCTTGCAGTTTCCAAATTGAACATAACCTGATTTTCTAAACTAAGAACCTTCATCTCCAAGGCTCAACACACAAAATGCTGGAGGAGCTCAACAGGGCAGGCAACATCTACACATGGAGATGCCAGGCAATGTTTTGGGTCGAGGTTCTACATCTGGTAGCCTTCCACCTGCAGCTCTACCCCAGCTCCACACACACACCGCACTCCCACTCACATACACAGCTGCCTTACCCCTACTAGAACTGCTTCAAACTCTGCATCCTTCACACTAAGGTACTCTTCAACCACATCTCCCTCCTGTCCTGCTACTGCACTGGCACTGTATCCGTTCAAGTTCTACAGTCAAACCTATCCCTATGTCCCCACCCGTCTACAAGTAGAGGGATAATCAGGCAGCCATGAAAAATGGTGGAGTTGACTCGATGGTGCTGGATGGCCTAATTCTGTTCCTATGTCTTACGGTCAAACACCCTCTACTTTTCACCTTTTGTAGTCATATACTACATACTCCCTGACCCCACTCACCCCCATCCTACTAATAGTTTCATCCCCTTCCACACGTTCTAACTCTGGTACCCTAACCCCTATACATTTCATACCTCTTACCCCCATCCCACAACCTCCCAGTACCTACTGTCCCTAAGACACGTGTGCACCAAACTGCCTCATGTCCCTATAGGATGAACAGGTAAGCCAGACCTGTGTCAATTTAATTGTCTTCTCTAACTTGCAGTCTGATGATTTTGAAACCTTAACGTTACATTTTCAGATTGTCGAAGTTTAAGAGATTTTTTAGATTTGCAGTATTTAACCTCGTGCTGAACGATTTCAAAGTCAGGGTCAGATGGAATGTTTGGGTAGTTTCCTAGAGCCAGTTTGAAATTCGAGCCTTTGTGTTTCAGATCAGAATTCTATCTCCTCTATACAGTTCTCACAGAGGTGACTGTTCTAACTCAGTCAGTGAATGGCCTCAGAAGATAGGACTATTTTCTGCAAACTTAAGGGTAAGGTTGTTAATGGTGACGTTACAGGTGAAAGGCAGTTTATATCTTCTCTGCAAAGATCCAATCACCAGACACTTGAAATTGTAAAATACCTTTTGCAACTGGGTATTTTCCACCAGTGGAGAATTTTTTTAAAGTGTAACAAACATCTGATGGAGAAACTCAATGGGTCAGGCAGCATCATCAGGACCTGATGCAGGGGCTTCAATCTGAAACGTCGACAGTTCCTCGCCTCCTGCAGATGCTGCTCAACCCACAGAGTTCCCCCAGCAGATTATTTGTTACTTTTGATTCCAGCATCTGCAGTCACCATAAAGACCTTAAAATACTGGAGCAGAATAAGGCTATTCAGGCAGTTGAGTCTGTTCTGCCATTTCATTGTGGCTCATCCATTTTCCTTCTCCATTTTGTTCTCCTGCCTTCTCCCCATAACCTTTCATGCCCTGACTAATCAAGAATCTATCAGCCTCCACCTTAAATACTCCCAGTGCTCTGGCCTCCACAGCCACCTGTGGCAGTGAACTTAACAGATTCACTACCCTCTAGCTAAAGATATTCCTCCTCATCTTCATTCAAAATGGATGTCCCTCTTTCTGAGGCTATGCCCTCTGGTCTTAAACTCAACTATTATAGGAAACATCTTCTCCAATCCACTCTATCTAGGCCTTACAACATTCAATAGGTTTCAATGAGATCCCCCATTAATCTTTTAAATTCTAATGAGTAAAGACCCAGAACCATCAAACACTCCTCATACAGCAACCCTTTAATTCCTGGAATAATTTTCATGAAATTCCTCTAACTCTCTCCAATGTCAGTGCATCCTTTCTTAGATAAGGGGTCCAAAGCTGTTCACAATACTCCAAGTGGGGCTTCAGCAGTGCCTTATAAAACATCACCATTACATCTTCACTTTTATATTCCAGTCCTCTTGAAGTCAATCTATTTGCAGTCTTCACCACCACTCAAATTGAAAGTTAACCTTTAGGGAATCCTGCACAAGGACTTCCAAGTCCCTTCAGGTTTTTGAAACTTCAGCCCATTTAGAAAATAGCCTATGCTTTTGATCCTTCTATCAAACAGCATGACTATACACTTTCCAGCACTGTACTCCATCAACTTCTTTCCCCATTCTTCTAATCTGTCTAAGTCCTTCTTCAGTGTCCCTGCCTCCTCAATACTACTTGTTCCTCCACCTATCTGTATTGTGTACAGTTCTGGTCACCGAATTATAGGAAAGATGTCAACAAAATAGAGAGAGTACAGAGAAGATTTGCTAGAATGTTACCTGGGTTCCAGCACCTAAGTTACAGGGAAAGATTGAACAAGTTAGGTCTTTATTCTTTGGAGCGTAGAAGGTTGAGGGGGGACTTGATAGAGGTATTTAAAATTATGAGGAGGATAGATAGAGTTGACGTGGATAGGCTTTTTCCATTGAGAGTAGGGGAGATTCAAACAAGAAGACATGAATTGAGAGTTAGGGGGCAAAAGTTTAAGGGTAACACGAGGAGGAATTTTTTTTTACTCAGAGAGTGGTAGCTGTGTGGAACGAGCTTCCAGTAGAAGTGGTAGAGACAGGTTCGGTATTGTCATTTAAAGTAAAATTAGATAGGTATGTGGACAGGGAAGGAATGGAGGGTTATGGGCTGAGTGCGGGTCAGTGGAACTAGATGAGAGTAAGCATTCAGCATGGACTAGAAGGGCCGAGATGGCTGTTTCTGTGCTGTAATTGTTAGATGGTTATCTTCATATCATCTGCAAACTTGGGTACAAAGCCATCAATTTCATCATCCAAATCATTGGCATGTAATGTAAAAAGAAGCAGTCTCAATACCAACCTCTACAGAACAACACTAGTCACCAGAACCCAACCAGTAAAAGCTGCCTTTTTTCCCCCTCTTTGCCTCCTGCCAATCAGCCAATACTCTATCCATGCTGGTATCTTTCTTGTATTACCTTGTTAAGCAGCCTCATGTACGGCACCTTGTCAAAGGCCTTCTGAAAATCCAAGTACACAGCATTCATTGATTCTCCTGCTTGTTATTTCCTCAAAGAGTTCTAACAAATTTATCAGGCAAAATTTTTACTTAAGGAAACCATACTGATTTCAGCTTATTTTATCTTGTGCCCCCCAAATATCCTAAAACCACATCCTTAACAATCGAGTCCACCATCTTCCAAACCACTGAGGTCAGCCTAACTGGCCTATATTTCCAGTCCTCAAAAAATGATGCCAGAATCCATTGATTCTTGAAAGGTCATTACTAATGCCTTTTCAGCTACCTCTTTTAGAACCCTGGGGTGTGGTCCATCAGGTCCAAGTGACTCTTGAAAGATCATTACATAATCTCCTCAGCCACCTTTTTCAGAATCCTGGGATGTAGTCCATCTGGTCCAGGTCATTTATCTGCCTTCAGACCTTTCAGTTTCCAAAGCACCTTCTCCCTCGTATTTGCAATTGCATTCACTTCTGACCCTTGACACTCTCGAATCTTTGGCATACTGCTAGAGTCTTCCACAGTGAAGACGGATTCAAAATACTTATTTAGTTGGTCCAGCATTTCCTTGTCCCGTATTACTACCTCTCTAATGTCATTTTCCAGTAGTCCGATATCTACTTTCACCTCTCTTGCTCCCTTTATATATCTGATAAAACTTTTGGTATCCTCTTTGATATTATTGGCTAGCTTACCTTCCCTCCATATGACTCTTTATATTGTCTTTTGTTGATTTTTAAAAGCTTCCCAATTCTCTAACATCCCACTAATTTTTGCTCTATTTTATGCCCTCTCTTTTGCTTTAATGTTGTTTCTGATTTCCTTTGTCAGCCAGTGTGTCATCCTGCCTGTAGAAAACTTTTTCATCTCTGCCTCCTAAGGGTTCCTTTACCTTAAGTTCCTTAATCAAATCAGGTTCATTGCACAATACTTAATCCAGAATAGCTATTCCTCTAGTGGACTCATTCACAAACTGCTATAAAAAGCCATCTCATAAGCATTCTACAAATTCGCTCTCTTAGGATCCAGCACCAACCTGATTTTCCTCATCCAACTGCATAGTCCACATCCCAGCTACTGTTTGGAGGCCTCCAATCAGGACTTTTCTCACTGTTGCAGTTTCTTAACTCTATCCATAAGGATTCTACATTGTCCAATCCTGTGACATCTTTTTCTAAGGATTTGATTTCATTTTTTTATCAAAAGATCCACTCCAACCCCTCTGCCTACCTGTCTGACCTTTTGATACAACGCGTATTCTTGGATGTTAAGCTCCCACCTATGATCTTCTTTCAGCCACGACTCAGTGACACCCACAGTGTCATACCTGCCAATCTCTAATTGTACTACAAGTTCATCTACCTTATTCTATATATTGTGTGCATTCAAATTTAACACCTTCAGTCATGTATTCATCATCCTTTTAGATTTTGTGCCAATGTCACACTGCAACCTATCCCACTGACTGCAATTTCTGCCTATCATCCTGACAGTCCATCCTCACACTCCATCTAGTTGTACACCATCTGCCCCATCCTTAGCTTGTGTCCTGGTTTTGCTTTCTGTTCAGCAATCGTTGTGCGTGTAATGCAGTTTGTGTACAGTGATCCTGGAGTGCAGCAATCTCAGAGAGGGATGCTCCTCAGGGTCCAGTGCTGGGGAAATAATGGGGAGAATCTGGACACAACACACAAACTACTGGAGGAACAAAGCAGGTTGGGGAACATCTGTGGAGGGAAATGGGAAGGTGACATTTCAGGCCAAGACGTTTTGTTGGGACTGGAAAGGAATTTAAAAAGCTAAAGAAGCTAAAAAAAGATGGTAGTGGGAGGGGTGGAGTGAAAGGTGAATCCAGGTGAGAGAGGAAGGTAGGTGGGTGAGGGAAGCAGAATGAAAGGGAATAATGTGAAAATCTGGGAGGTGATGGAAGAGGCAGAGGGCTGAAGAAAGGAGGAATCTGACAGGAGAAAACAGTAGATCATGGAATAAAGGAGAGGAGGCAGGGAACTAGATGGAGTTGATGGGCAGGTCATGAGTGAGTGTGAGGGGAATTGAAGGGATGATGGAGCTATGGGGTTGAGGGAATACAAAAGGATGGAGGGTGAACAGAAGGAAGTAGTTACCAGAAGTTCAAAAAATCGATGTTCATACTGGGAGGTTGAAGACTAACAAAACTGAATTTGCAGTGTGGCCCCTCCAATGTTTGCTCTCATCGTGGCAGTAGAGGAGGCTGTGGTGTGGAAAGGACAAGTGGCTGGCCACTGGGAGATCCTGGCTGTCGTACCAATCGGAGCAAAGCAGTCCCCCGATCTGCGTTAGGTCTCACCAATGTACAGAAGGCCACTTGGAACAGATTCACTGCCTCACCTGGAAAGTTTGTTTAGCGTCCTGAATGGTGGTGAAAGAGGAAGTGCAGGGGCAGGCGTAGCACCTAGCATGGCTGCAAGGATAAGAGGCAGGAGGGAGTCAGGAAGGGATAAGCACACAGAGTGAGCAATCCCTGTGATAAGTAGGGGGGAGGAAGATGCCTGGTGGTGGGATCCCAGTGAAATGGCAGAAATTGCATGGAATGATGTGCTAAATCTGGAATCTTATAGGGTGGTAGTTGAGGATAAGGAGAACTCCAGCTCTGTTAATTTGGGGGTGGGGGGTGGTGGCAGGGAATGGGCTGACGGCAGATGTGTGGGAAATGGAGGAGATATGGGTGAGGGCAGCATTGATAGTAGTAGAAGGGAAACACAGTTTTCTGAAAAAAGATGTAACTGAGAAAGAGGCAGGGAGCATTGCCGGTGTAGGCTTGGAATATGGTCTGTTCTACATAGCTAACGAAAAGGCAGGCATACCTGGGATACATGTGTGTGCCCTGTGGTTTGGAGAAAATAAGAGGTGCTGAAAACAAAATGTGTTCAGTTAGAGAACCAGATCTGCCAGATTGAGTAGGACAGTGGCAGCTGACCGGAACTAGGCAGGTCTGTCATCCAGAAAGAAATGGAGAGCCTTAAGGCCATCCTGACATGGGGATAGACATGTATGGGGACTGGATATCCAGAGTGAAAATGAGAAGTTCATGGCCAGGGAACTGAAAGTTGTTAATAACTAGAGGGCATGTGAAGTGTCACAAATGTGGGTGGGAAAAGATTGAACCAGGGGGATGAAATGGAGTGGAGTCACAGAACCTCGACATCAGCTTTGGATTCGACAGTACAACATCATGGTGAGTCAGGTCAGTGAATGGCAAGTCTCCTCTCACACTTATACCTTTTAGATTATTAGTGTGGGTGAGGTACAACAGGAAAGCACAGCAGAGCAGAATGCTCCTCCTGCACTGTCATTCCCATGGGTAGGGTTCAATATTTTAATGATATGGGCAGTGGTGAGAGAAACTGCAATTTCCAGTTTCACTGGGATTCATTCAACACTCCAATTCCAGTCCTGCTGAAGTGTCTCGGCCCAAAACAACTTCATTCCATTCCATAGATACTGCCCAACTTTGCAGAGTTCCACTGGCATTCTGTGTGTGTTGCTGTGGATTTCCAGCATCTGCAGAACCAATTGTGTTTATGATTCTCTACAATTTCCAGGTCTGCAGATGACATAAAACCAGGTAGAGTAACGAACTGTGAAGTGGAAGGTGATGAGCTGCAAGCGGGGTGTAACCAGGTAGGTGGGTGGATAAGTACATGGCAGATGAAGGTGAGGTGGTGCACTTTCAAGGGAAGAATGGAGGGAAGTGATGTAGAAAAAGAATTCCTGTTCTAAATGGGCTGCAAGAGCAGAGAGTCACGGGGATGTGTGTGCATATCATCGGAAGTGCCGATGCCGCCTGAGGAAAACAGGTAAAGGAGCCTACATGGACACGTGCTTTTTTGATACAGGCACAAAATATGAAAGCAGAGAAGTCTCACTGGTTCATTATAAAACACCGGTCTGGCATCTGCTGGAGTACTGCAATAGATTCTGCTTGCTTTGTGACAGGAGTAGAGATACTAGAGAGGTCCAACCTTTCCTGGGAAAGAATTTGAAGGGCTATAGGTACAAAAGTAGATGAGAGATGGTGACTGTTTTCTTTGGAGAAAAGAAGGCTGAGGAGAGATCTGATGAAAGTATACAGAATGATGGGTGTCACAGGGGCCCAGCTAGAGAACCTAGGTTCAATCTTGATCCTTGAGCGTTGTCTGTGTGGACTCTTCACATTCTCCTTGTGACCATATGGGTTTTCTCCCTCATCCTAAAGTTGGGTTAACCAGCCAGTGTAAATTGCTCTAGAAAGCTCTGTGGTATGTGGTGGAATCTGGCAGACATGGGGGAGTGGATACTGGTGTAATGGTCAGCTTGGCAAGTGTGGACTGAAGAGCCTGACACCAGGTTTTATGTTGGTGTGTTGAGGAGTTTGGACAGACTGAACAGCCTTAGGTGAGGTGGGAGTGGAGACAAGGACCAAGATCAAAGATGAGGGTGACATAAAGAAAAACTACTCTGCACAATGTTGGGAACATGGATCAAACCACCTGCAGCTGTAATGGTCTCAGGTTTCACAGTGGCCTTCAGGATGGGATCAGTTGTAGAAATGTTTGCAGGACTATGGAGAAGGAAGCTCTAAGGTGATGCTAGACCTTCTCTGGTAAAGAGTTACCACCACCCCTCCACTATCCATTCTTCAGGTCCAAGGTTTTCTACTGGACGTCCACCTTCAGAAGCCCTGTTCCTAGGGCTTTTTCTTTTCCCTTGAGGAAAGATGAAGCTTCCAGTCCCAGGAATGCTTTCACCTGCAAATAATTAATTGACTCTATTGCAGGTAGATAGGTCAAGGCACAAAAATAGCTCGGTGCAGACAAGGTGGGCCAAAGAGCCTGTTTCCCTGCTGTAGTGCTCTGTAACTCTGACCCTAATTAGCTCATTGGTCAATATCAACAAATTTCTGGTTGGAGAAGTCAAGAGTGTCTTCGTGGTTGCCATCTATGGAGGTATCAGGGCATTCAGGAAGCCATGCGCCCTCTGTAGCTCCTGTAGTCAAAGTCATGTCCTAACTGACTCTGAGCTGCCTTCACAAGGAGCTTGAAGTTTCGGTGTTAGACTTGTGGTAATACTTCTTCAGACCCACAGCTTGAGATCCTCCTTTGATACAGTGAAGAAAGCTAATGGCATGTTGGCCTTCATAACAAGGGGAGTTGAGTGTAGAAGCAAAGAGGTCCTTCTGCAGTTGTACAGGGCCCTGATGAGACCACACATGGAGTATTGTATTCAGTTTTGGCCACTAAATTTGAGGAAGAACATTCTTGTTATTGAGGGAGTGCAGCGTAGGTTCATGAGGTTAATTCTTGTGATGGCAGGACTGTCATATGTTAAAAGCTTGGAGCGACTGGGCTTGTACACACTGGAATTTAGAAGGATGAGAGGGGATCTGATTGAAACATATAAGACTATTAAGGGATTGGACACACTAAAGGCAGGAAACATGTTCCCGATGTTGGGTGAGTCCAGAACCAGAGGCCACAGTTTAAGGGTTAGGCCATTTAGAACGGAGCTGAGGAAAAACTTTTTCACCCAAAGAGAGTTATGGATCTATGGAATGCTCTGCCTCAGAAGGCAGTGGAGGCCAGTTCTCTGGATGCTTTCAAGAAAGAGTTAGCACTCTTAAAGATAGCAGAGTCAAGGGATATGGGGAGAAGGCAGGAACGGGGTACTGATTGCAGATGATCAACCATGATCACAGTGAATGGTGGTGCTGGCTGAAAGGGCCAAATGGCCTACTCCTCCACCTATTGTCTAAAGCATCAGAATGGTTTACTCCATTTCTCAGGGCCCTCAGCCCAACATGCTACAGGCACCATCACTGAACAGTGATCCCATCTCTCTCTGAACTCAGGACTGTCATTTCCAGGTCATGAAGAGACTTGCCGATAATCATGGTCCACATCTTGTCCTCCAGTCATCCTTCCAACTCCAAGATACCCCAGACGTCAATCTCTTCCACCTCACCTACATCAAACATCCCTGATACTCATGACTGTGGACTTCTGGCAAGCCTCCAAATGGGACACTCCCTCCAGGGGAAAAAAAAATTCCCTGAGTTGCCACGGTAAGTTCCGCCTCTCCTGACCTCCACTGACCCCCAACCACAGAATTCTGGTAGGCTGCAGAAGACAAGCTGCTCACACTTTGGGTTGAACCCTTCATCTGGACTGAAAGAAGAGAAATAATAAAGTCTGCAGATGCCAAATGCAGAAATCCAAAGCAACACACACACAAAATGCTGGTGGAACACAGGTTAGGCAATATTTATGGAAATGAATAAACAGTCGCCATTTTGGCCCCAAGATCCTTCTTCAGGACTGAGAAGGAAGGGGGAGGGGAAGATGGCTGGCTGAAAGGCGATAGGTGAAGCTCAGTGGATAGAAAAGGTAAGGGGAATCTGATAGGAGAGGAGAGGACAATTGGAGACATGGAAGGAGGGGGGAATCCAAGGAGAGAGGAGGTGATAGGCAAGTGAAAAGAGGTAAGAGGACAGAGCATGGAATAGAAGAAGAGAGGGAAAGTATTGTTTTACTGGAAGTAGAAATCGATATTCACGTCATCAAGTTAAAGGCTACACAGAAGATAAGTTGTTGTTCCTCAGCCCAGGGTGGCTTCATCATAGCACAAGAGGAGGCCTTGGACTGACATGTTGGAAGGGGAATCTGAATTAAAATTTTTGACTGCCAGGAATTACCGCTTTTGGCAGATGGAATGGAGGTGCTCGACAAAGCGGAGTCCTAATTTCTGATGGGTCTCACCAACGTCGGGAGTTCTGAGTACACACTTCACAGGTGAAGTGTTGCCACACCAGGAAGGTCTGTTTCTGCCCTGAATGGGCAAGTGTAGCACTGAGGAAGTGATCCCTGTGGAAAACAGTGGAGGGGAGGGTGGCGGTGGGATAGAAGCAAAGATATATTTGGTGGTATTTGCCATCCCTTTGGAGATGGCAAAAGTTGCAGAGAATAATGTGTTGGATACAGAGGCTCGTGGGTGGTAGGTAAGGACAGGATAACAGTTTAGGCAGCAGGAAGATGGGCTGAGTGCAGATGTCCAGGAAATAGAGGAGATGTAGGTGAGAGCAGCATCAATGGTGGAGGAAGGGAAACTCCATTCTTTGAAAAAGGAGGACATCTCTGGTGTCCTGGAAAGGGAAGTCTCATCCTGAGAACAGATAGGAGGAGATAGTTCTGAAAAAGAATCTGCAGATCATATTGTCCAGAAGGTTCTTCGGAAGTCAAAACTGAGACATAAATCTTGTGGTTAAAGCCATTTTATTAATGCTCATAGCAAAGAAATAACAATAACTAACTCACTCTACCATAAGAGGAGGACAGAAAAAAGAACATTCTTGTCATCTTAATCTGAACATTAGTTCAAACAAGACAGATTCCTTTGATAAGTATAGTCTATGAGACAATTTGTGACACAGGCAAAGAACTATACAAAACAGCAAGACGCACACAATGCTGGAGGAGCGCAGCAGGCCAGGCAGCATCAATGGAAAAGAGTACAGTCCACACTTGGGGCCGAACCCTCCGACAGGACTGCAGGAAACAAACGCAGAGGGGTAGATTTAAAAGTGTATTGTGGGGAGGGGTGCTTGGTGTGTGGTTAGTGAGGAGTGCAGAGAGGGGGAGAGGATTGGACGGCGGAGTGACGGAAAGATGAACCTCCGACCCCTTCCCAAGAAAGAAGCTGGCACTTGATAAAAAGGTAACAAAAATATACAACCACCTCTACTATAAATTAATAAAAATCCACTTCACATTTACGGACGAGCATAAATAAAGTTTAACAAGACAAAAGATTCTGATCCAACACGGGCGTTAGCAGATGAGGGGTATGGTGGAGAGAAGGGGAGCTGTTTACCTGCAATAAGACGATTTGGTTGCAAACCAGCCAGTCTGGCTCGGGACAAGGGTTACAGTGTCACACAACAGACTGGGACAACGGTGTCACGCAGTGTGGGTACCAAGAAGAGGGGGTACGAGCTGGGCGGCTGTCACCCCGAGGAGACCTGGTGATCCGGCCCATAGTGACGAGGGAAGCAGCGATAGTGACGAGGGGTGACCTGGGCTTCAGCAGGCGGCAGAACCTGGACGACCGGCGAGGCTCGGGCACGCAAGCATCCTGTGGTAAGGAAATCTCGCATGGGGCGAGGAGTTGGGGATCCCACCGCGGGGTAGGAACACCTCAAACTAAAGTCACCCGAGAGTCAGTCGGAGCTGTGTATTGGGATGAGCGCCAAATCTCCCCATAAGGGGACCTTATAGATAAATACCCATGGAGCAAGAAGCCCCAGGTGTAAGACTATTTTGTGGGGAGGGAGGGGGATTTGACCTGTAGTTAGTGAGGAGTGCAGAGAGAGGGAGAGGATTGACGGCGGAGTGAGGAAAGATGAACCTGGTACCTCATAAAAATGTAACAGCCACAGACAAGACTATGGAAAGTAACAATTGCATCCCGCCATTGGAGACTGCAGTAACTACCAAATGAATTGTGAAAAGTATTCGCAAAAGTCTGTGAATTCCCTAGCAGGGCAAGAGTGGGAATCACGAGGGATAAATAAGGTCAGCAGTAAAATCGAAGGGGGATAAGATGGGGTTAGATCCAGAGAGTTAACGTACCACACATCTCACATTGAGGAAGGGAAATATAGCACCGGCTTCTGTTGCATGGAGTTGGGAACAGGAGAGAGACTGGTTTTGATGCAATTGCACCTTTTGCAGTGTGTGCAGTTTGTTCTTCATATCCAATGAAGGGGAAGTTTTTGAAATTGGTGGATTCCACGTTGACGTGTTTGGGTTGTAGACTACACAGTCTCGCTTTGGACCTTGGCACAGTGCAGCACAGCACAGTGAAGGTCTTGTCGCTGAAGTTCACCAGACTGGTTCCTGGGAATGGGGGGTTCTTTGAGCAGGAGTAACTCCAAGTAGCTATTTATCCTGGCTGGGCAGCCTTGAGGTGGAAGGAGATGGGGCAGAGTCTCACAGTAAGCTGTTGGAGGAAATCAATGGACAAGGTAGTATCTCCAGAGGGAAATGGACAGTCAACTCTTCAGGTCTAGGCCAAAGCAGTCCCACCACTGAGTTCCTCCAACAGTTCGGTTCTTGCTGCAGATTCAGGCACCTGTTGTGTCTCATGACAAGGAGCCAGTTGTTTGGGACTGAGAGGAAAGGTAGAACTGTAAATCTTCTGGAGAGGGTACCAGTGCTCAGTGGCTGAGGCTGTTCAGGGCCACGTTTGATGGATTTTTCCATTGCAAGGGAATGAAGGGATATAAATACCAGGCGAAGGACTAGTCACAAACTTCTGGTGTGGAGGAGCTGAGCAGCCCTCCTTCTGCTTATAACATGCAGCAATGGGACAGGATAAACGCTGTAAGCCTCTGCCACTGCCGGTGGGTCTTGTCCTGTGAAATGCTATGTCTTCCTATGAGACTTCGATGCAGTGGGAAAAGATGGGGTCAGTGGGAGGAGTGGGGTGGAAATCAGAGAGGAAGTGGGATCCGAGTAGAACGTGTCACTGCATTAAAGGCACAACTTTGTTACTGTTGAGACCAGGCTCTGCAGCTGAGAAGTGGCGACCGACCAGGGACTTCTGCAGCACAACTACAGTCTCCCATTCTCGCCATTCCCAAGGTTTGTCATACTCCGAACTACACCAGACCCAGCACTGCCTGTAACCAGCCCACTTACTGAGAAGAGTTGAAAAGGCACAGCAAGCGGCAGTGCCAGATGCACCCGAGTCATTTGCCAGTCAGATAGAACTGCTTTAGAGGCATGGCAACACTGGGAGATGGCGTGGGATATCCTGCCCAAACACAGCCGAGAGAATCTTACTGTTCATCACCTAATGTGAGCAAACAGTGACATCAGACAACACAAACACCAATATCCCGATCACAGTGATCACCCATTTTCAGTTCACATGTAGACCTGAGCTGACTTTCCATGGGGAAATTAGAGCAACTGCCTGTGTTATGAAGACAACATCTGATAGACTGTGGCATTTGGGAGCCCTGGAAGTCTCAGGGAAATTTCCCACTGGCTGAAGGTCTGAATTTGGTTTTCAGCAGCTATCTCAGCCCCACAACACACAGGGCAGGGTCCTAGGCTGCTTCAGTAATACACTTGCCTCTATTTACAGTGGGTAGCTGTGTGTGCACTGATTAGCTCTGTACACTATACTGTGAAGTTCATTGTGGTGAGCTGCAGGATCTGGACATGCTATCATACATTAAGGAAATAGAGCCTACAGCAACCCCCCAGGTCACCCTGAAAACAACTACCCAGTTCAGACCCTACCACACACACCCCCAGATCAGACCCTACAGCGGCCCCCCAGGTCAGACCCTACAGTAACCCTCCCAGGTCAGACCTTACAGCGGCCCCCCAGTTCAGACCCTACCACGCGGCCCCCCAGGTCAGACCCTACAGTAACCCTCCCAGGTCAGACCCTACAGCGGCCCCCCAGGTCAGACCGCACCACAAACCCCCAGATCTAACCCTACCACACCCCCCAGGTCAGACTCTACGTAACCTCCCTAGGTCAGACCCTACCACACACTCCCCCAGATCAGACCCTACAGCGGCCCCCCAGGTCAGACCCTACAGTAACTCTCCCAGGTCAGACTCTACGTAACCTCCCCAGGTCAGACCCTACAGCGGCCCCCCAGGTCAGACCCCACCACAAACCCCCAGATCTAACCCTACCACACCCCCCAGGTCAGATCTCACCACATCCCCCAGGTCAGACCCCATCACAACCCCCCCAGGTCAGATCCCACCACAACCCCCCTCCCCCAAGTCAGACCCTGCCACAAACCCCTCCCCCCAGGTCAGACCCTACCACAACCCCCCAACCAGGTCAGACCCTACCACAACCCCCCCAGGTCAGACCCCAGCACAAACCCCCCAGGTCAGACCCTACAGCAAACCCCCACCCTCAGGACCACAGCAACCATCAGGCGCCCATTACTCCAATCACATTTGACTCTCCCACATTCCCATTAACTCCCTTCAAGATTCTACTACTACCCCCCCCCCCCTCCACCACATGCTGGGGTCAATTTGCAATGGCCAATTAACCAGCATGTATATGGGAACCAGGAGCACCCAGAGAAAACCCACACAGTTGCAGGGAGAACATGCAAACTCCACACAGACAGTGCCAGTGGTCAGGCTTGAACCCAGGTGTCTGGTGCTGTTTGGCAGTGGTTCTACTAGATGCACCACCACACCAACCCTTAAAATTAATGAATTAATATATGCTTCCTACTTATTCAATCACCAAACCCACACACTGAGATCTCTGCTCTCTGAGAACCACATTGAAAAGTCTAGACATTGTCTGGAGTTGGCAGATATAAGTGGCAAGGAACGTTCATACTGCTCATGTGCCAGGTAATTACCATCTCCAACAAAATCATCTGTCCTCTACTCTCATTACTTAATGCCACTCCCTCTGTCAGATCCATCACTGCCAACATCTTGGTATTAATGTGATCTAGAAACTGAACTGGGCTTGGTGTCTAAGCACGGTGGCCAGTGGAAGTTAAAGATGCCAACTATCAGATGTCTACGTGCTGGTGTATGTCAGGAGTGTGATGGGTTGTCCTGAACGTGGCAGTTCCGGCAATGCCTCAGGGGGTCAGTGTCACCCGTACTGAAGCAGTCTGTTTGATCAGATCTGTCCCCTGTGTAAATATACCCTTGGTTTCACTGGCCTTGTATGTGCTTTCTGTACAATGCATTGATGTTTCTTGCCAAGGAGCTCCCAGGCATTTGCAGTCTGAAAGTTCCAATGGGTGGCGGGTTATAGATATGTCTCTGCCAACGGAGGTGTAAGGCACTCCTTCCCTCCACTAGCCAGCAGGTCATCTTTGGGCAAGGTGTAGCAACTGCTTAGTGCCCCAGTCAGGGTCACTTGAAGCCATCAGAGCCATATGAGCATTACACAAGTCCTGGTTATGCGACCACAGACGCCAGGCAGGCAGTCTCTGAAGAGTATTGACAACGGCTGGGGTTACCTGTCTTGTAGAGACACTGTCCAGAAGAAGGAAATGGTAAACTTTTAGAAAAATTTGCCAAGAACAACGATGGTCATGAGACCATGATCACCTATGTCATACAACACGGCACGTAATGATGAAGAAAGTGACAAGGGAAACACTGTGTTAGAGTACCTTACTTTTAGACACTAACCTCCCCTGGGCTGGGTCAATTTATCATCAACACTGGCTTGATTCCCTAAATCCCACATTTCAGCTCTGACTGCTGTACCAAAGCTATCCAAGGAGAAGCTATCACACCATCACCCTCTTGAGGAATGGGAAATGCATATTTCCCAAAAAATCACTCATGCAGCAACGAGGGAGAATTACTTCAAAGGCTCTTCAAATGAGGCTGCCGAGAAGAAATATAGAAGTGTCTTTACTTAGTTGGGATTAAGCTACAGGCCTCCCAATGGCCAGCTGGAGATAGAGTAGATATGTGTGGTTGCATCTCAGAGGTAAAAGAGGAGCAGGGCTACAGGTGAAGGGGATTTCATTCTCCCAGTATTAATTAGAATCACTTTTGTGTGAAAGATTAATGCACTTTTAAAGCACATCCATTAGAACATTTTTGCCAGATAGTCTAACTAGGGATAGGGCATTGCTAGACCTAATCCTAAAGAGTGGAACCATGCAAGGGGATGAAGTGCCAGTGGTGGAACACACTAAAGATGGTCAGAAAAATCCGTCAGTCTCCAAGCAGCTATAGAAAGGGATAAGGATGACCTGGAAAATAAGTGTTTGAACTGGAGGAAGGTTGATCTAAATATTGTTATTTTGGACCTTACAAGGGTGGTACAGTCGCATAGCAGTTAGTACAATCGTTTTCCAGTTCGGTGATCACTGTTTGATTCCCTCCACTGTCTGAAAGGAGTTTGTATGGTCTTCCTGTGACTGTGTGGGCTTTTCTTTGGGTGCTCTAGCTTCCTCCAGCACTCCAGAGAAGCACAGGTTAGTGTTAGTAAGTTGTGGACATGCTATATTGGCGTCAAAAGCATGGTGACGTTTGCGGGCTGCCACCAGCACATATTCTGACTGTGTTGGTCATTGATGCAAGCCACGCATTTCACCACAGGCCTCAATGTACAAGTACGAGTGACAAATGAAGCTTGTAGTTGAGGACAGATTGGGAGCTATCACTTACAGGTGAATCTACATCCGGGAAGTGGAATCTTTCGCAAATGAGTTGCTGAGAGTTCAAGGTCAGCCTAGGGATAAAGGATGAGGAGCAAGTCCAGGGAACCCTGACTGTCAAGGGTTATGGAGAGTTTGATAAAGAAGGAGAAAAGGAAGCATATGGCAGGAATAGTCTGGCAAAGGACTGGCTGGTTCAGAAATATAGAGTGTAGAGTGTAAAGCAGTACTTAAAAAAAAGTCAGATGGCAAAGAGGAGGTAAAATGTCACAAGCACGTAAGATTAAGGAAATTTACAAGACACATTTTCCCATCTGTTAAGAGCAAGGAGGGTAACCAAGGGGCGAATGTTGGGGACCAAAGGTGGTGGAACAAGACAATGAGAATGAATTCTGAAGGAATATTTCTCGTCTGTACCCACTGAAAAGACATTGGAGTTGGATATTTCAGTTGGGACAGAGAAATTCTAGAGTACATTGAAATGTAAAAAAGGAGGTATTAGTTGTCATAAGAAGCTTAGAAGTGGACAAAATCTGATGATGTGATGGGATACATTCCAGGCTGCTGTAAGGCAGGGGCGGAGATTGCTGGGGCATTATGACTGAGTTCTTTAAATCATCACCTGCCATGGGTGAAGAGCAAATGACTGGAAAAGAGCAAGTGTGGTACCTTTATTCAATAAGAGGAGCAAGGATAAGCCTTGTAATTACAAGCTAGTTAGTCTAATATCAGTGGCATGGAAATAATTCTGTGAGCCAGGATTAATCCACACTTGGAGAGGCAGGGATTGATTGATGATGGCATTGATTTGTCGGTGGGAGATCCTGTCTAATTGTGTATATTTGATTCAGAACTAAATATATTGTTGAGAACAGTGAGATGATGTGGTATACATGGAGTTCAGTAAGGCCTTAATCAAGGTTCCACATGGGTTGGAGCACATGGATCCAAAACTGGTATGGGATACAAGACAGAAGTGAGTTGCTTTTGTGAGTTGCCTGTGTCCCAGTGATCTGGGCTGGGGCAGTTAGGATCTCTCAGGGTTGGGGTTAGGGTTAATGACTCTGGTGTAAGTCTAGGAAGCATGATCACTAAGTTTGGTGATGTTGTGGGGAGGGTAATCAAAGCTACTGTACATAATGATATAGATCGGTGCATTGGTTGGACAGGGCATTTGCAGATTGAACTTAATTTGATAGACGTGAGATGATGCATTTTGGGGATTAATAAGGTAAGATATATGCCATGAATAGTTGGGCCTAAGGAAATATAGAGCATCAGAGGGACTTTGGTATAGAAGTGCAAGGACTTGTGAAGGTGGTAACACGGGAAATAGGGTGGTGAGGGAAGGGTACAGGATGCTTGTGCAGAGATTATAAGAGCAGCATACTTCTGATACAACACCATAACATATTGTTTAGGCCACAGCTGGAATATTGTGTGTCAATCCTGGCCACATGACAGGAAGGGTGTGATTTGCACTGCAGAAGGTGCAGAGGAGGATGGACAGGATGTTGACACAAAAGATTGCTGATGTCAGAGGAACCCAGTAGGTCAAGCAGCATCTCTGGAGGTAGGGGAATTGTCAGTGCTTCAGACCAAAGCCCTGTATCAGGTCTCATGAGGGGTTTTAACCCTTTCCTCCCACAGAATGCTGTTCAACCCCGAGTTCCTCCAGAACCTTGTTTGCTTACCTGAAATGCAAAGACCGCATAAAAGCAAATGAGAGGGCATACAATATAGCAAAAATTAGTGAGAAGTTAGAGGATTGGGAAACTTTTACAAACCAACAGAAGGCAAACAAAAAGTAAAAAGGAGAGAAAGCATGACATATGAAGGTAAGCTAGTCAATAATATAAAAGAGAATACCAAAAGTTTTTTCAGATATATAAAGAGTATAAGAGAGCCAAGAGTGGATATTGGATTACTGGAAAATGACATTGGAGAGGCAGTAATGAGGACAAAGAAATGGCAGATGGAAGTATTTTGTGTCAGTCTTCACTGTGGAAAACACCAGCAGTATGCTAGATTCAAGAGTCTCGGGCAAAAGTAGATATGGTTGCTATTACTATGGAGAAAGTGCTGAGGAAGCTGAAAAGTCTGAAGGTAGGGAAGTCACTAAGTTCCAGAACCCAGGGTTCTGAAAGAGATAGCTGAAGCGATTGTGGAGTCATTAGTACGATCTTTCAAGAATCAGCAGATTCTGGAATGGTTCCGGAGGACCGGAAATTTCAGAAGGGAGGGAGACAAATGATAGGAAATTATAGGCCAGTTAGCCTGACCCCAGTGATTGGGGAGATATTGGAGTCCATAATTAATGATGACGTTTCAGGGTACTTAGAAGCACATGATAAAATAGGCCAAAATCAGCACGATTTCCTTAAGGGAAAATCTTGCCTAAAAAATCTGGTGGAATTCTTTAGGATATAGCAGGCAAAATAGACAAATGAGAGTCAGTGGATACTGTTTACTTGGGTTTTCAGAAGGCCTTTGACAAAGTGCCAGTCAGGAGGCTACTAAACAAGATAAGAGCCCATGGTATTACAGGAAGGATACTAACATGGATAGAAGATCTGTTGGCAGGCAGGAAGCAAAGAGTGGGGGAAAAGGGGGCATTTTCTGCTTGGCTGCGTGACTAGTGGTGTTCTGCAGGGGTTGGTGTTAGGACAACTTATTTTCACATTATATGTCAATGTTCAGTATAATGGGATCGATGGCTTTGTGACCAAGTTTGCAGAGCAGATTCAATGGGCTGAATAGCATAATTCTTCTCCTATGTCTTACAGTCTTCTGAGAGGCTGGGCTTGTTTTCCAAAGGAAGCTGAGGGATAGTCCCATAACATTTACAAATATCTAGATGAACACTTGAATCACCAAAACATGGTAGGTTATAGACCAAGAGCTGGAAAATGGGATTGGAATAGATGGGCATTTCATGGCAGCTACTGACAATGCAGGCAGAGGGTTTCATTCTGTACTGTACAAATCTATAACTCTGATTCGCCCCATGGTTTCCTCAGGTCCATCCTATCCATTGTCTGTCAAGGATGGTATCATTACCCAGAAATCTGAATTTTTACAGCTGCACAGCAGCAAGGTCTCTGAGCATGGAAGCATTTCAGTTACTGTGTGGCTGCACACCCACACAGCTTAGAAGGAGCAGTAATTGCAAGGACTAAATGACAGTTGTCTGATAGTTCCTCATCTTCTCTTTGATTATCTCCAGCCCATCCAATCCTAGGTGCTCAATACCACATATCTGACTCCTTCTCAAAAAGCAGGCCTGCCCTGGAAGGTAGATTATTTGATTGTGATCTCCAGCTCTGTGCTGGTCATTGACTCCAGGAAGGGACAGTGCACACGTCCTTGTCTACGTCAATGGTGTTGAGGTTGAGGGATTCAGTTCCTAGAAGTAAACATCATTAAAAGCCTGTCCTGGTCCAACCACGTCTATGTCAAGGCCAGGAAAACTCACCAACACCTCTACCTCCCCTGGAGGCTAAAGAGATTTGGCATGTCCCCATCAACCCCTGTTAATTTTATCAATACACCACAGAAAGCATCTTATCTGGATGCATTATAGGTTGGTATGGCAACTGCTCTGCCCGTGACCACAAGGAACTGCAGTGCATTGTGGACACAGCTCAACATATCATGGGAACCATTTGCCCTCTGTAGACTCTGTCTATACTGCTTGCTTCCTCAGTAAAGCACCCTCCCCCCTCCAACCCCAGACATCACCTCTTCTCTCCTCCATGGAGCAAAAGATGAAAAAGCCTGAAAACACATACTACTAGGGTCAAGGACAGCTACAACCCCTCTGTTGTAATGCTATTAAATAGTTTCCTAGTACAATAAGTTGGACTCTTGATCTCAGATTCTACCTTGATATGATCTTGTACCTTAATGTTCTCCTGCACTTCCCTTTATTTATTGACGCTACATTTTATTTTGTATTTTTATCATTCTACCTTGTTCTACCTCAATGCTCTGTGTAATAATTTAATCTGCATGACAAACTTTTTATTGTATCTTTGTACGAATGACAATAATAAACCAATTTCAATTTTGTCAGATATTCATCTCACTCAGGTTCTTTGCATTACTACTTTTTTTTATATATTTCTGGCTAAGCTGATGTCCTTCCAGCTCTTGAGTCTGACTGGAAATTACATCAATGTTGCTTCCAGTTCCCACCTTTTTCCACTGTTCACAATTCCCTTTCTTGACTTTCTAACTCCATCTTCGTGCTAGCTGTCCTCCAATGTTATCACACTGATGCCCACACCTATCTTGACTATACATCCTAATATCTATTCTCCTGTTCCATATTTTTACCAAATCTTTTAACTTCAAATTATTTTAATTCATTTAAATTCAAATTCCTTTCCTCTCAATGTCAGCACTCTGTGCCTATCCCAATTCCTCTTTCTTTGTCACCCTTACCCTTTCCCTTCTCAATCAGAAATTGACGAGGTTCATGCTGTCTCACCCCACCACTACATGTTGAACAGGTCACCTGCTAACATTTCCAACACAATGCCACAAGCCTATCCCTTTCCTTCATCCCTACCATCTGGATAGGGTAGTTCCCATGACACCATAGAAATGGGACATCACATTACTGTACTCGTCATTGGTCAGACAGGAGAACTGTGTGCCGTTCTAGTCAAACTCAGAACCAGAACCATTATCACTGACATAAGTTGTGAAATTTGTTATATTGTGGTAGCAGTGCAATATATTGCATTAAAAAAATTACCATCAGTTACAATAAGAAAAATTTTTAAATTAAATAAAGAAGTGGTACAAAAAGAGAATTCATAGGTCCATGGGACATAGAATTCATAGTTTCATGGACTGTTTAGAGATCTGATGGTGGAGGGGAAGAATCTGATCTTAAAGCATTGAGTGCATGTCTTCAGCCTCCTGGGCCTCCTCCTTGAAGGTAGCAATGAGAAGAGGGTATATCCTGGGCAGTGAGGGTCCTTAATGATGGATGCCACATTCTTAGGGCACTGACTGTTGAAGATGTATGCTATGGTGGGAAGGGTTGGAGCTGACTGAGTTTACAACCCTCTGCAGCTCTTTCTGATCCTGTGCATTGACGACGCCATTCCAGATAATGGCGAAACCAGTCAGAATCGTCTCCTTGGACATCTATCGAAGTTTGCCAGAGTCTTCAGTGACATATCAAATCTCCACAAACTCCTAATGAAATATTTCTGATCTGCACTATGACTTGCTAAGAGAAGGGTATTATTTATAAAAGTTTCACGGGGATGTTGTCAGGACTGGAGGGCTTGAGTTCTAAGGAGAGACTAGTTAGGCTGGGTCTCATTTCCTTGGATTGTAGGAGGCTGAGGGTCAATCGAGGCTTATAATATCGTGAGGGCTGTAGATAAGGCGGGTAGTGGCAGTCATTTTCCTAGGTCAAGGAGGCTAGAGCTAGAGAGAATAGGCTTAAGGTGAAAGGAGAAAGCTTTAAAAGGGACCAGAGGGTGGTGCTGTATAGAAGGGACTGATATAATTATAGAGTTAGAATGATATTTCAACAGGTATGTGGATAGGAAAGCTTTGGAGGGAAGGAGGCCAAATGCAGACTAATGGGACCAGCTCTGAGAGACATCTTGACTGGCATGGCAAGATGGGCTGAAGGGCCTGTTTGCATGCTGTGTAATTCCATCACTTCCTTAAAAACACTCAAGTTTCATATTTTTGCCATTAAGGAGTTTCTTCTGTACGCTGTTGTGTAAACGTCAGGGACTGGTTTGTACTGAGTGCCCTCGGGTAGCTCTCATTCCTGGTGACTACATTTCTGTCTTACAGGCAGACGGCTTCTGAGATTCAGTGTTGGACCAGCAGAACACTGACCAGGAGGACATGGCTGATAATGGAGGTGGGTGTGAATCCTCCCCAGCAACCAAGTCAGAGAGTGAGGAATCCCAGCAGGTGCTTTCAGGCTGGTCTCCCTGCTCCTTCCTGCACCGTGTTCGGCCAAGCGTCATGGTGAAGGGGAGTGGGCTGATTGCTCATACCCCTCGCACGCAGACCCGTCCAGATCAGGCCGGCTGACCCATACAGAGTGCAGCACTGACGTGTCTGGGCCCTGCTGGGGTAAATGTCGGCAGAACATCCCACAGGCTGAGCTGGGTAGAGATTTCCACAAAACCCAGTAATCCAGCATGCCAGGACTATGGAGGTACTGTACCGGCAACTGTTGGCAGACTACTGAATGTTATTCCTCATTAGTATCTGAACCCACTGTTAAATCCCCTTTTAGACATTACACTTTGGTGTGACACATTTTCTGGTAGATCCAATGAGGACCAAGGGAGTGGGATGGATGCAAGCCTCCTGGATCCCAACTCACCCTAACCCACCAGATCCCAGCTCTTGATCTTCGGGATCTCATCCTGGCTCCAGCTGTACACCCATCGCTTGCTCCTAGCCAGGTGTCAAACCTTCAGAATGCTTGAAAGGGTCGGATGCCCACTTATCAGTTTTCCTGGTGTACACCTCAGGATCTGTGCAGTATTCCTGTTGTAAACTGTTGGAATTGGGAAGAATGGAGAAGGCAGAGAGGAGAGGAGATATGGAAGAGAGGAGAAAAGAAATGAAGGTGGGGGTGGTGAAATGATTTTCAAATCTTTGTCAGAACCTACATAAGCAAAAAAGATTTACTAGGAGGGCTTGAGTTATAAGAGCTGACTTTTTAGTGCATATTACATCACGAGGGTTGTAGATAAGGTAAATAGTTACAGTCATTTTTCCTGGGTCAGGGCATCTAGAACTAGGAAGAATAGGCTAAAGGTGACAGGAGAAAGATTTAAAAGGGACCGGGGGTGGAGGGGGATATAGAAGGGGTAGGTACAATTACAATGTCTATAAGATGTTTGGACAGGGAGGTGGATGGGAAACATTTGGAGGGAAGTGGACCAAATGCAGGCAGATGGGAGACACCATGGTCAACGTGGACAGGCTTTGATGCTATGTCACTCTATCACTCTATGTCTTAACTGGCCACAATGGGAATGTAGGGATTGAGTGTAGTGACCAGATAAATAATGACCTGCACTCCAGGAAGATTAATTGGATTCAGTGTAACGTCTTGCCCAGCCAAACACTCTCACCTGTGATGGTGCAGGACTCGGCCAGCAGTATTCCATCTACTCTGATACCCCCACCTGCTTCTATCCCCTCCTCCACCCACTCCCTCTGCTTGTCACCCACACATCGTCCAGGCAAAGGGACTCAACCCAAAATGTCAGCTTGTCCATTCCCTTCCATGGGTGTTGCTCAACTTGTCAAGTTCCTCAAGCTGATCTTCTTGCCCCAGATTCTTCCACGTGGTTTCTGTGTCAGGTTTTTAGGGCAGGATTTAATTCCCCCAAACTTAAATGTGAGAGTCCTACCGTTGGTTAACAAGGGTAGGGGAGAGGGATTGTCCACAAAGGGATGTTCAGGAGCTGGGGGAAGGGGGTGGAAGTTGAGAGGGTGTAAGCTTCTGTCTGGTCTACAGAACTTTCTGTCATCACTTTATGCCAAGCTGTGCCTACGGCTGCTCTGGTTGGCAGGAGAAACTGACCGGCAGGCACTGGGGTGGGTGAGGGAGTGGAACTCGAATGCAGCAAGGTCCAAGTTAACACCTTCTGAATGCGTCCATTTTCAGAGCTTTCAAAATTTGAGCAGGAGGCGCTGGATGCTCACAACGAGTACAGAAAGCTCCACGCGACCCCCCCTCTGACTTACAACAAGGAGATGTTAGGTGACTGCCAGGCCTGGGCTGACCAATTGGCCCCCCGGGGTGAAATGGAGCACAGTGACACCAAGAACGGAGAAAACATCTGGTACAAGTGGAGCTCTGGAGCGATGGAGTTCACAGGTTGGTGTGTTGCCATGCTGGTAAGTCTGTTGTTATTAATTTTGTACAGCAGGCAGGAATCAACAACCAAATGGTACGCCTGTTACACAGAGGCTTGTCACTGCCATGGTGCACGAGCTGAGACCATGTAAACTCACAATGTTGTGCAATCTAGATCCCTGGGCTGGATGAGGTGCAGCCCAAACTGCCCCAGGAAACAAGGAAAGGTAGATTTTCAGAGCTCTGACAGACATATTTAAATCATTGCTGGTCATGGGTGGGATGCCAGATCATTGGAGGACAGCAAATATTCAAGAAAGCCAGCGGGGATAAGACAGGTAATTATCCTTTGGTCCTACAACGCCGGCTGGTGCGTAGTGGCATCAGCACAGGACTTCAAGCGAAGGCTCCCAAGTTCGAATCCAGCCGGCTCCCTTATCCGTGCTGGGTTGAACGTCAAGCTAGCAACTCGGCCTCATAAAAGCAAGAAAGCCTGCTAAGAAAACGCTGTCACGCCGGCGTCCCGGTGACTCCACTTGGAGCTAAGGGCTTTCTTCTTTCTTCAGTCCTACATCAGCGGTGGTCAACACTTGGGTTAATCAGTGATGGTCAGTGGGCTCATTTAGGGGCTTTCTTCTCTGAATAGTTTGAATTTTTTGCGGAGGACATGAGGTGCAGCAATAAGGAATGTGCTGTCGATGTGGTCTGTGTGGACTTAAGTAATACCTTTGACAAGATCTCACATCGGTCCAAAAGGTTCAAGCCCAGGAGATCAAGGACAAGGTGAGAATTGGATCAGTAATTGTCTTGGAATTAGAATTGGAAGCCTGTGTGGTCAGTAATGCATCGCCAGGGTTAGTGCTGGCAACATTACTGCTTATTAAAAATTTGGTTAAGAATACATTTAAGAGGGAAATCAGGAGGGCAAAGAGAGGGTGTCAAATGGATCTGGTAGGTAAAGTTAAAGAAAATCCCAAGAGATTCCATAGAAATGTTCAGAGTGAAAAGGTGGCTAGAGAGGGACTAGATTTCCTTAGAGATCAGCAGGGCCACCTAGGACTTGAGCTACAAAAGGAGGGTGGAATTTCAAATTAACATTTCTCAGTGATAACTGAGGAGAAAATCATGATTGTTCAAGAGGTAAGAGAAACAACTGGATATATTTTAGGGAACATTCATATTAGCTGGGAGGAAGTATTTGAAGTTTTACCATGAATTAAGGTGGGTAACTCTCTAGGCCTGATCACATACTTGGACTTTGAGTTTCTCCAGGCAGACCTTGTTCAGTAAGTTCAAAATTGGCTTGGAACTAGAAAGGAGACATAGTGGTTCGAAGTTTCTTTTTTCAGAATGGAGACTAGTGCCTAGTGGTGTGCAGCAGGGGTCACTGCTGTGTCCCTTGTTATTCATTATTAATATCAATGACATGGACGTGAATGTACAAGGTTTGATTGGCAAGTTTGCAGAGGACACAAAATTAGGAAATGTTTTTGATAGCAAAGAAGGTTATCGTAGATTTCAAGGGGATTTTAATCAGTTAGGTAAGTGGGTTGATGAGTGGCAAATGGATTTCAGTACCAATAAATGTGAGGTGATGCATTTTGGAAAGCCAATCCAGAAAAGTGCTTATACTGTGAATGGTAGGGCACTAGAGAATGTAATGAAAAGAGGTACCTTCGAGATTGTTAAAAGCAATGTGACACGTAGACAGGGTGGTGAAAAAGGGATTTAACATGGTCACCTTCATTCGGCAAGGCGCTTGAATATACTGTAAGAGTTGGGATATTATGTTGTAGTTGTATAAGTCATGTGTGAGGTCACTGTGTATAGGTTTGATCACCCTGTTATAAGAAAGATGTTGTCAACATGAACAGAAGGCAGAAAATATTTACAAGGATATTTCCAGGACTGGAGGGTCTAATTTATAGGGGGAGGTTGACACCATAGGTTTTAATTCCTTAAAACATAGATGGATGAGGTGCGACCTTATAAAAATGTTTAAGATTATGAGGAGCGTTGATAAGCTGGAAGGTGACAGTCTTTTTCCCAGGGTAGGAGAGTCCAAAGCTAGGTGGCTTAGATTTAGGGGGAGAGGGAAAAGATTTAAAAGGGACTTGAGGGGCAACAATTTCATTGAAAAGGTGGTGAATATATGGAATGAGCTGCCAGAAGAAGTGGTTGAGACAGTTACAATGGTGTCACTTAAGAAGCACTTGGATAAGCAGGTACTGGAGGGATATGGGACATACACAAGAAAATGAGACTAGCTGGATGGGCACTGTGGTCAGCGTGAGCTCACTGAGATGAGGGTGTTCATCTGGGCTGTATTGTTCTATGATTCCATGGCTAATAATGTGGGGGGAATGGAGCTTCCGTGGATAGGAATTTAATTGTTACAGTGGGTGGAAAAAACCCTTTTTCCTGCTGTGTGACACTATGACACCATGCCTTTCTGAATATACACAAAATATTTTGTGGTAAAGTAACAACGCGCTGAATCAACGGCTATCTCACTGAACAGCAGGGTATGGTCTAATCTGGACGCTCTTTCACATGTTATTAATTATCATTCTGTGTGTGAGAATATCATCTGTGGAACCTCACTTTGTGTGCTATACCATTTATTGTGTGAACTTTCGAGCATTTTAGTAAGCTTAAGCAATGATTGTAATCAATGATTTTGTCGATATCTTCAACAAGTCAATAGCTGTAGGTTTGAAATAGGAAGTCCAAAACAAGAAGCTGTCAATAAAAGATCCATGGCATGGATACGTTTCAGATGAAAGATCTTTCAAACTGTAATGTAACCACAAGTGGGAGAGTGTCTGCAGTCTTATCCTTGTCTCCAGCACCCTCACTGAAACAATTTTCAGTTGATTTCTCTTTCTTACCATTTCCAGTGAAGGGTTTCAGACCTGACATATTAAGTCTTCCTCTCTCCTCGGACACCGTCTGACCTGCTGAGTGTTTTCAACAATTTCTGCCTTTACGTCAGTTTGAACGATGCTGTCTTTTGGTTTGTTCATGGAGTTTTTATTTTAGCAACGATATCTACCTGTGTTGATAGTGTTGAGGAATTTCTCATAAACTCTCCATTTATGCTTTGAATCTAATGGTTTTCGATCTCTCTTAATCATTGTGCTCCTCGTATCTAAGTAATTGGCTTTATTTAAGCTGAAGATGAATTTCTAACAATGCAAAATATCCATCCTTGTCTGAGAATCATTGGTCCTTCCCCCATGATACCTTAAACTGTGCAATTATCATTCTGTAGCCTTTAAATCCATCAGCCCTAGAAAGGGAATTGGTTGGACATTGTGCCCCTGACTGATCGTGCTATGTGTCTGTTGCCTGTAGGTTGAACAGTGACACAACCCCAGAACATCAGATGTGAAGGAAAAGGCATTCCCTTGTTGTAGAAATGGTGCAGAAGGAATGCAAAGGAAAACCTGTGGATCCAGCTCAGAGGGAGCTGGGAATGGGGCAACGAGGTTTTGGATTATGAGGGAGGTTGGGGGCCAAAGTTGGATGCTGATCAGTGGTGAGGCAATGGCTGGGGACCAGCAGTTAGGGGAAGGGAGTAAGTGGGTCAGGAGCATATTATGATCAGTGACCCGGGAATAGATATTGGATGTGCGGTATCGGATGGGCCAGGGGTGGTCAGAGCACAAGGAGGCTACGACTGGGGATTGTATCAGGTAATCAGTCAGTGGTGGGCTTCTCAGCTGGGCAAAGGGAGATGGGAGCGAATGTTGTGATCCGAGAAGGAGCAGGGGTTTGAACCATGGTGGGGTGTGAGGGAGGAGGAGGGCAGTAACAGTAGTAACTAATGCCCAGTTTAAAGGAAGGTTGTGTGTCTCCGTGGTCAGATGCACCATTTGTCAATTCCCTAGTTGTTGCTGTAAAAAATCTCTAAAAGGATTACAAAATGCTGGAGGAAGGAAGTAAGTCAGGCAGCAGCTATGGAGGGAAAAGTTCCTCCAGCATTTTGAGTTTGTTGCTCCAGATTTCCAGCATCTGCAGAATCTCTTGTGTCATAGAATTGCCTGCACTATTTAATGAAGGTGCTGCCTGGTTTTCCTTGCCTAACCCTGAGTATTCTCAGGAGAGGTCTAATTGAATTCCTCAGCATGTACACCCAGGGTGTACTTCTCAGGCTCAACCACTAGGGGCACTCTCTTTCCCCATGGCAGCATCAGGCACTCCAGAGGTCAAGCATGGGCTCCCCAGTTTCCTGTTGACAATTGGAGAGGCTGCTGAACCATATCATCCACAGGAGAGGTGTTTGCCGGGAGCTTAGAGTGAGCTGTAGGTGGTGGAGGAACACTGCCCAGACTGGTTACTAATGTCAGGGTAAAATGCCATGTCCTATAAGAATGGTCAAGGTGAGACCTTGCAACTTATGAATCCTCTCCCATATCTTCCCTGTGATCTCCATCCCCTTCACTGCTAACACAGCGACTCCCAACCTCACCCCCGGAATCGTAGAGCAATACAGCACAGAAACAAACCCTTTGAGCTGATCAGTTCATGCCAACCACCGCATCCTTCCTGCTATTTCCAATTGCCTGCATTCAGCCCATAACCTTCCAATCCCCTTTCCTCCGTGTACTTATCCAAATGCCTCGAAAATGTTGCAACCACTTCATCTGGCTGCTCCGTCTGGGGTTTCACTGACCTCTCAAATCTCCCCCTTTTCAGCAAGAAGTGGCAGAGGTTAAGGTGAGTTTTTGGTAAGTTTCTCTGTATGGTAAGAACAGAATCCAGGACAGTGGCTGCTCCTCTTGCAGGGTGTGGGAAGTCAGGGTGACCTCCAGTGTCCCTGATGACCACCTACAAAAAAAATGCCACGGGCTGCCGTTCCTTGCAATCCACGTC
Source organism: Hypanus sabinus (assembly GCF_030144855.1). Classification (NCBI taxonomy): domain Eukaryota; kingdom Metazoa; phylum Chordata; class Chondrichthyes; order Myliobatiformes; family Dasyatidae; genus Hypanus; species Hypanus sabinus. The sequence goes on along the minus strand of NC_082723.1, from coordinate 59,175,627 downwards.
AGGGAACTAGGGGTGGAGCTGGATGACCTACCGATCATTCAGAAGAGTGAGGGGTTGATAGACAGGAGCCACACCTACGTCACACCTACGTCACAGGAGGCAGGTAGCTGGGTGGCTGTCAGGAGAAGGAAAGAGGGTGTGCAGAGCACCCCTGTGGCCATTGCACTCAGTAACAAGTACACCACTTTGGATACTGTTGTGGGGACGACCTACCAGTGACAGGGCTCTAATACTGAGTCTAGATCTGTGCCTCAGAAAAGGAGAGAGAAAAGGAACGCACTTGTGAGAGTTATTGATAGTTAGAGAAACAGACAGCAGGTTCTGTGGACGTGAAGGAGACTCCCAGACGCCAAGGTCAGGGATGTCTCTGTCTGAGTTTATAGCTTTCGTAAGGAGGATGATATGCAGCCTAAGGTCTTGGGACGTATTGGTACCATTGGTGCAGGTAGGAAAAGGGATGATAACCTGAAGGGAGAAATTAGGAAACAAGGTAGGAAGCTGAAAATCAGGACTCAGAAGGTAGTCATCTCTGAAATGCTGCCTGTGCCATGTGTGGTTAAGAATAGGATATATGGCAGATGAATGTGTGGCTGATGAATTTGTGCAGGCGGCAGGGTTTCAGAATCATGGATCTTTGGATCTCTTGTGGGGAAGGTGTGATCTGTACAACAGGGATGGCTTACATATCAACTCGAGCAGGACCAATGTCAAGGTTTCCTAGAGCTGTTGGGGATTGACTAAGCTAGATTGGCAGGGACATGGGAACCAAAGTGATAGGTCAAAGATGGAGTGGTTGGTGTAAAGACCATAAGATATAGGAGCAGAATTAGGCCATTTGGCCCATTGAGTCTGCTCTGCTCAATGGAATTTTCCTCTCAGTCCAAATCTCCTGCCTGCCCCCGTATCCCTTCATGCCCTGGCCAATCAAGAATCTATCAACCTCTGCCTTAAGTATTCCCAATGACTTGGCCTCCACAGATGCCTGTTGCAACGAATTCCACAGATTCACCACCCTCTGGCTAAGGAAATTTCTCCTCACCTCTGTTCTAAGTGGACGTCCCTCTATACTGAGGCTGTGCTTTCTGGTCCTAGACTCACCCACTACAGAGAACATCCTCACCCCTATCCTTGATAGGCCTTTCAACATTCGATAAGTTTCAATAAGATTTCCACCCACTCCCCCCCCCCAATTCTTCTGGAATTCCAGAGAATACAGGCCCAGAGCCATCAAACATTCTTCATATGACAAGCCTTTCAATCCCAGAAACATTTCTGTGAACCTCCTTTGAACCCTCTCCAATGGCAGCACATATTTTCTAAGATAAGGGGCCCAAACTGCTCATAATACTCCAAGTGAGGCCATCACCAATGCTTTATAGAGCTTCAACATTATGTACAAAATGCTGTGTTCCACCAGCATTTTGTGTGTGTTGCTTGAATTTCCAGCATCTGCAGATTTCCTCATGTTTGCTTTTTCAACATTACGTCCTTGTTTTTATATTTCAGTCTTCTCAAAATGAATGCTAACATTGCATCTGCCTTCTTCACCACCGAACGTGTAAGGAAAGATAGAGAGTAGATAGGGCATAAATGCAGTCAGTTGGATAGGATGAAATGTATTTAACATGGTAAGTACTCAGAACAAGGGTTTCAAAAGGCACAGTGACGGAGGTAAAGGAGGTGAATGAGTAGCTTGCTATTCAGGGATAGCAGAAAGGGAGGGCGTCATGAAGAGATCATAGAACATATAACAGTATAGTCCCTTTGACCTACAATATTGTGCCGACCTTTTAACCTACTCCAAGATCAATCTAATTCTTCCATTCTACATAGCCATCCATTTTTCTTTCATCCATGTGCCTATCTAAGAGTCCCTTAAGTGTTCCCAATGTACCTGCCTCTACCATTACCCCTGGCAGTGTGTTTTACGCACCTACCTCTCTCTGTATAGAAAACCTCTAACATCCCCCTACACTTTCCTCCAAACACTGAAAATTTATGCCCACTCGTATTAGCCATTTGCTCACTGGAGGGATGTCTTCGACTGTCCATTCTATCTATGGCCCTTATCGTCTTGTACGTCTCTCCCAAGTCAGCTCTCATCCTCCTTCACTCCAAAGAGAAAAGATCACTCAATCTGTCTTCATAAGACATGCCCTCTAATCCAGGGAGCATCCCGGTAACTCTTCACTGCATCCTCTCCAAAGCTTCCATGTCTTCCTTATAATGAAGTGACCAGAACTGAACACAATACTTCAGGTGTGGTCTAACCAAGCTTTCAGGGAGCTGCAACATTACCCTCACAGCGCCCCCAGCAACTTGCACTATGACTTTGAGGGATCTATGCACCTGGAGCCCAAGATCCCTCTGCTCCTCCACACTGCTAAGAATCCTGCCATTAACCCTGTATTTTGCCTTGATGTTCGGCCTTAGAGTGCATCACTTGACATGTTTCTGGATTAAATTCTATCTGCCACCGCAACCCAGCTCTATATATATAAAGCGCAAACATGAGGAAATCTGCAGATGCTGGAAATTCAAACAACAACGTGCACAAAATGCTGGTGGAACACAGCAGGCCAGGCAGCATCTATAGGGAGAAGCGCTGTCGATGTTTCGGGCCAAGACCCTTCATCCTGACAAAGGGTCTTGGCCCGAAACGTCGACAGCACTTCTCCCTATAGATGCTGCCTGGCCTGCTGTGTTCCACCAGCATTTTGTGTGTGTTGTTGTCTAAATATATAAATGTCTCTTTGTAACCTACAGCTATCTTCTACACTATACGTAACACCACTAACATGCACCACATAACCTCCCTTTCACTTCCTCATCTAAGTTATTTATAAGTTCACAAAAAACTGGAGTCCCAGAACTGATCCCTGTGGAACACCAGCAGTCACCAACCTCCAGGCAGAATGCGGTCCATCTCCTATCACCCTCTACCAGAGCTGAACACAAGCTAATTCTCAGTCGATGCCACCAAGTTTCCATGCCTCCTGAACTTTCTGAAGGTCTTACCACAGTGAGTCGTGTAAAATGTTGTACTGAAATCCATATACACCACATCCACTGCTCTGCCTTTGTCAATATGTTTTGTCATTTCCTCAATGTATTCAGTCAGGCTCGTGAGGCACAACGGGCCCTCACAAAACCATGTAGACCACCCCTAATCAGATTATGCATTTCCAAATGCATGTGAATCTTGCCTCTAAGAATCCTCTTCAATAGTGTGCCCACCACTGACATAAGACTCACTGGTCTATAATACCCAGTGTTACCCCATACCCTTTCTTGAACAAAATAATAATATTTGCCTCCTCCAGTTCTCTGGCACTACTCCTGTGGCCAGTGTGGACTCGAGAATCATCACCAAAGCTGCAGCAATCACTTGCTCACTTCCCAAATAACCTCAGGTATTTCCTGTCTAGCATCAGGAACTTACCTACCCTAATGTTGGGACACCGACCGTCCTTTCTTCCATAGATGCTGCCTGGCCTGATGAGTTCCTCTGGCATTTTGCATGTGTTGCTTGGAAAGAAGGATTATGTTTGAAAACAGAATGCACTTAAGTTAATGTGTGCACCCATGACAGGCAGATTGAACAGGAAAATTAGTCACCCTGAAGCCTCTTCACTTCCTCTGCTTTAGTAATGAGAAGGATTCATTAATAACTTTGTTGTGTGGAATCCATTCAGAAAGTGGCCTCCTGTATATCGGTGAGATCCAACACAGATTGGGAGACCATTTCGCCGAGCACCTACCAGAAACACACACAATACTTTTTCCGCCAGAAAAAGTGGGATCTCCCAGTGGCCACCCATTTTAATTCCTCTTCCCATTCCCATTCCAATGTATCCATCCATGGCCTCCTCCACTGTCGGGATGAGGCCACACTTAAGTTGGAGAAACAACACCTTATATTCCGTCTGGGTAGCCTCCAACCCGATGGCATGAACATCAATTTCTCAAACTTCTGGTAGTGCCCCCCCACTCTCCTTCACCATCTCCCATCCCCTTTTCCCTCTCTCACCTTAACTCCTTTCCTGTCTATCGCCTCCCTCTGGTGATCATCCCCCCCTTTCCTTTCTCCCATGGCCTTCTGTCCTCTCCTATCTGATTCCCCCTTCTCCAGCCCTGTATCTCTTTCAGTAGTCAACTTCCCAGCTCTTTACTTCATCCCTCCCCACCTCCCAATTTCACCTATCACCTTTTGTTTCTGTCTCCCCTCCCCCCACCTTTAAAATATACTCCTCAGCTTTTTTTCTCGAATCCTGCCAAAAGGTCTCAGCCCAAAACACCAACTATACCTTTTACCGTAGATGCTGCCCAGCCTGTTGAGTTCCTCCATCATTTTGTGTTTGTTGCTTGTAAAGAAGGATGATGTTTGAAACCAGAATGTACTTACGTTAATGTGTGCGCCCATGATGGAGAGACTGAACAGGAAACTTAGTCACCCTGAAACCTGTTCACTTCCTCTTCTTTAACAATGATTCATTAATAACCGTTGTGTGGAGTCCATTCAAGAAGTGTGACCATAATGTGTTAGAATTCTTTAATCAGGAAAGTGCGGTCGTTCAAAATGTAACTCTACAGAAAGGAACTTGTGAAGAAATGAGGACTGGGTTAGTTCTGATAGTTCTGGGAGCTTCATGGCAGTGGTCAGAAAAGAAGATAACATTTAAGGAACGAATGCTGGATACACAAAGATTAAACCTAATACCTAACGCAAAAATACCAAGGAAAAGGGTCCCCAATCCCAGAAAACAGAAGAAGTTAAAGATAGAATTGTGCCCAAGGGAGATTCACATACACCTGCCAGAGAAATCAGCACACAAGTCATTTGCAGACTTATTCCTTGTGCCTCTCACACCCGTATCCAAACTCCTAATGTACCTCGCAACCAGTAGGGATCCCAGCAATGATTCTTGTGATGCACCATCACTAAAGCAACCTTCCACCATGAGCCTCTGCCTCCAGTGCCAAGCCAACTGAAACATAAACATCGCAGGCTGGATACAGTGAGGATGATCCCTGGTGAAGGGTTTAGGGCCAGGAGGGCACAGTCTCAGAATGGGAGCTGGTCTTTTAGGAATCCGATGAGGAGAAAGTTCTTCAGTCAGCAGGTGGAGAACCTGTGGAAATTTTGCCACCGGTGGCTGCTGAGGCTCAGTCACTGAGTTTACTGGATGGATAGATCACTAAGAAGGATTATGTTTGAAAACAGAATGCACTTAAGTTAATGTGTGTTAATGTTAAGTTATTCTCTTCACTAAGAGAATCCAGGGATTTGGGGACAGTGCAGCAAAAATGGCCCGGAGAGATTAGCCATGCTGCTGACAGAGGAGGGGTAGAAGGACTGACTCCTGCTCCTGAGATTGCTCCTGGGGTCCTGTGTGCACTTTTGTCCTCCTTGCCCATAAAGAGAAATACTTGTCACTGAAGAACAACAGAGGTCAGCAGACTCATCCCAGGATGTGCGTACCGCTGTACAAGGAGAGACTGTAACCGGAGCGAAAGGGAATCTCATTCAAACTTTAACCATTTTGATCAGGTTACACCGACTTGATGGTGGGAGGATGATCCCCCAGCTGGGGGGGCTTTCTTTGCTCACAGGGAGGTGAACCTGTGCAATTCACTGCCAACAAATCATTGAATGTACGTGGGAAGGAGATGGGTAGAGTTTGTAACACAAAGGACATCAAGAGTAGGAGGGATTACTTGACAAGGGAAGACAGTCCCCCAGGACAACAGGACACTAGTACGTTTAGGGTTCAACATGATTTTATGGAAGACTGACTTCGATTGAAAAGCAGAACAGATTTCATTGAAGAAGTGACTGGAAAGGAAGCTTATGTCAAAATTTTCCAAAGGCTTTTGATTACCTACCTCAGCAATGTGAAAGGTGTTCATATGGTTTGGGCACAAATGAGCATAGACGGAGAAATACAGATAAACACCGGAAACAAGATCAAGAAGTATGCGCGAGAGTGCATCTAGCAACTAAAAGGCACAATTTGTTGCAGGCCAGATGGAGTATGGAAGGGGTGGGGGTTTTGCTGTGGTTGGTGTAAAGGATGCGACTTCCAGCCATGGGGATGAGATTCTTGCTCGAGTGCAGTGTGGATTCGTCTCACTGATTTCTGAGGGTTATTCTATTGGGGAAGAATGGCTCGCTGCACGGGGCAGAAAATCACACTTAGTGCAGGGAATTGTGCTGCACATGTCAGAGGTCTCAGCCACATTCACTCTGCACAGAATGTCACGGACATAGTTTGTTGGCAGGGAGGTTTATTTTCATGGGGTCTATCGAGACTGGAGGATAAACCAGATGTCATAGCTACACTATGAATTGTGATCAAACTTCTCAACCAGTGTAGATGAGTGTCTTTAAAACAGTGTTACAGTATAGGTTAGTTGTGGTGTAATTAGGCACCGACTAGTCCCAAGGTGTTGTTCCCAGATCTCTATATTATTACCCGGCCATCATCCACGTTGCTTTGTATTCAGCTGCCTTCTTGAATCGGCGCAGTCCCTATTTTGTTGAGGCTTTCCAGCGGTTCGTTACAACTATCAGTTTGCTCAGCCATTTCAGAGGGTAGTTTAGATTCAACCACATAGCTGAGGGTCTGGAGTCAGCTGTAGGCCAGACCAGGAAGGGAGGACAGATTTCCAACCCAATAGGAAATAGGGTACCAGGACATATTGTCCCTTACAGGACATTATTGAACCAGATAGGTCTTTACAACTATGGTCATTGTTGGACGTTTTAATTCCAAAATGCAAATACAGACTTAGCATCATCTGCCAAAGAAAGATTCAAACCAGGTCCCAAGGACTTTGTCTAGCTATCTAGATTAATAATCCAGTGATAATACCACAGGTCGTTACCTCCCTTATTGATTCCATGCTGTATGACTCTATAACTTGATGAACTTTACAATTTATCTGCATCAAATTTCATTTGTCATATGTATCCTCATTTCATCAGCCTGTCAATATCCTCATGTTTTTGAGTTTTGTATCATCTAAAAATTTGTTAATTGTTCACTGTAAAATTGCCCAAATCTGTAATAAGCTTCAAGAAAAACAGTGTTCCCTATCAAACATCACCTTACGCTTTCATGTAGTCTAATAAAGAATCCGAATCAGAACCAGGTTTATTATCACCGGCAGGTGTCCTGAAATTTGTTAACTTAGCAGCAGCAGTTCAATGTAATATGTAATATAAAAGAAAAAAATAAATACATAAAACAATTACTGAATACGTATATTGAATAGATTTAAAAATTGTGCAAAAAACAAATCATATATATTAAAAAAGTGAGGTCGTGTTCAAGGGTTCAATGTCCATTTAGGAATCAGATGGCAGAGGGGAAGAAGCTGTTCCTGAATCACTGAGTGTGTGCCTTCAGGGTCCTGTACCTCCTACCTGATGGTAACAGTGAGAAAAGGACATGCTCAGGGTGCTGGAGGTTTTTAATAATGGACACTGCCTTTCTGAGACACCGCTCCCTGAAAATGTCCTGGGTACTTTGTAGACTAGTACCCAATATGGAGCTGACTAGATTTACAACCTTCTGCAGCTTCTTTCAGTCCTGTGCAGTAGCCCCTCCATACCAGACAGTGATGGAGCCTGTCAGAATGCTCTCCACGGTACAACAAAAGAAGTTTTCTTAGGAATAGGAACTATTCCTATTAATCTCTGCTTTGTTCACAATGCATTTTTTGATTATATTGCTACAGTCCTTTTAACTACAACCTTGAAAACATCTCCTATGTGGCATTTGATTTTGAAATTTCATATATCATATGTTCCAAGTTACCATCTGTTGTCACATCAAAAAATACAATTTGGTTGGACATGATTTAAATACTCTACACTTATCCAAATTGCTAATTAAATCATTGAATATTCTGAAAGTTTCCCCAAACAGAAGTTAAGTGACTGGACAACCGTTGTTGGATTTCGGTCTTCCCCCTTGTTTGAGCACACTTGAATCTGTGAAGGTTTAGGAGATTTTGGCCAGGCTGTTTGCAATATCCCCCCTTCCTTCTCTCTGCATCCGCAGATGCATTCTATCTGAACAAGGCAGCTTATCTACTGTAAGTGTGGGTGTCCTTTCTAATATCTCCACTTTAGCAGCTTACTCCAGGCACCCTGCCCCCCCCCCATGACATCTTCATCCACGGTAAATTTTGATATAAAGTATTCATTTACTAATATGGACATTTCTTCCATCACTGACCTCAGGTGTTCTTTTAGGTCAGCTCCTCTCTAACACGCAGTTTAAACGAGATGATTGGATTCCCTTGTACATTTGTTACTTGTCTCTTTGTCTTCGTTATTTCCCTTTGACTCCCTGTCTAAGCTCCCTATAATGGATCAGATCTCCTGTCATCCCTTTGACATCCGCCATCCACTTCCTTTTCCTGCTCTATTTCACTCTCTTTCTCTTTGGCAGTTCAGCAAACTTGCTCTGTTGTTCTACCAACCGGGAATGTTCCTAGGTTGTGCATGCATAAAGATTAGTTTTATTTGTCACATGTACATTGAAACATCAAAACATTCAGTGAAATGCATCATTTTGTGTCAACAAGCAACACAGACTAAGGATGCGTAGGAGGGGCTTCCAGTGCCAACAGATCAGCCGACAACTTACTAACCTTTGGAATGTAGGAAGAAACCTGAGCACCTGGAGGAAACCCACACGGTTATAGGGAGTACATACATAGAGCAGCGGGAATCGAACCCTGATTGTTGGTGCAGTAAAGTGTTACACTAGCTGCTATGTTACCATGCCAACGCATTGTTTACTTATGGCCTGTTCATTATTTAGTTACAGCTTCAACTATTTGATTCTACTTTAGTCCTCTCACAGAGAAAATGTCACATCTTTATCTCATTTGGGAGATTTGCCCACTAGCTTTCATTGCTTCTCCTCATCCACAGCTGCTCTAAACCTTCAGGTGACTGAGGTTGAGCCGGAGGCCTGGGGCCTATGAGATCTCTCTCAACATCTCTGGGGTTTGAAGTCTGTCTAGCCAGCCCCAGAACGCTTCTGTTCCTACTTTTACAAATGATCACTATTAATTATTCCCAAAATATTACAGTCTTCTCTGCAATAAAGCTGCAATTTTTGATTCAATTCCCATTTAGGCCTTTCTCATACAATGAACATGGCTTTCATTACCAACATGCAAAAATTCCTCATAGGTCTTCTTCTCTGACAGACTCAAGAGAATTCAGCCAACTTTTTATTCCTGTCCCTCAAACCCTGTGAAATTGGACCATCACACCAGTTCAGTCATTATCAGAGGCTTCAAGCAAGGAGGGTTCCAGCAACAGAGATAGTAAGAACTGCCGAGACCAGGAGAATGGGAGGAGATGGTGACCGAGAGAGAAAAATGGGGGTAGAAAGAGATGGGAAGGAGGAAGAGATGGAAGGGAGAATGAGAGAGGAATTTAAACAAAAAATGCAGAGCAGTAAGGAAAGGGGTGAGAGAAAGTAATATGAGGAGCAACTTTTACATGGTAAGGGAGACAGGTAGAGGGAAAGGCAGAAGAAGGAAGAGGCCAAATCTTTTGTAGATGGGGTAATGAATAGAGCAGCCCCCAGTCATTATTTGTGTAAATGAGTTGAATATGAATGTAAATGGCACGATTAGCAAGTTTGCTGATCATTTCATAGCTTGTCACCCCAGACATCAGCCATTCTTGTATGACGTGTGGTGTCAGGATTGGTCTCCTTTTGGATTGACCGGGTCAGGATATGAACGTTCCTGACTCGACCCTTGTCTTTGACGAGGCCGAGTGGCTAGCTCGACGCTCAACCCAGCACGGATGGAAAATGTGCTCGGGGGGCGCGGGGTTTGGAATTTGGGAGCCTTCACTTCTGAAGTATGGTGCTGATGCCACTGCGCCACCAGCCGGCTACAGTTTGCTGATGATACTAAATAAGGGGGTCTTGCTGAGAGTGAAGCAAGTTACAATGAATTGCAAAGAAATCGATCGGTCAGGGAGACTGGCCGAGGGATAGCAAATAGATTTCAATTTGGAAAAGTGTGATATAACGCATTTTCGAGAGCCAAACCAGGCTAGGAACTTTGCAGTGAGTGGCCGGGGACTGTTGAATGCTGTGGAACAGAGGGACATGGGAGTTACAAGTCTGCAAGTTAACAGAAAACAACTGTGCAGGTAGACAGTATGGTGGAGAAGGTGCTTAGCATGGATTTCAACAGTCAGAGCACCAAGTTTACAAGTAGGGACATTATGTTGCAGTTATACAAGTTGCTGGTGAGGCAGCGTTTCGAGTATTGTGTCCAGTTTTGGTCACCCTGTTATAGGAATGATATTGTCAAGCTTAACAAGGTTCAAAAGAGATTTATGAGGATGTCGTCTGGACTAGAAAGTCTGTGTTATAGGGGGAGGTGGACCACACTTGATCTTTGTTCCCTGTAGTGCAGGGGAATGAGGAGTGACCTCATAGAAGTGTATAAAATCATATGGGGTATGGATAAGGTGGACATTACAGTCTTTTCCACAGAAGTCCAAAACTAGAGGGCATAAATACAAAGTAAGAACATAGAACAGTACAAAACAGTCCCGGCCCTTCAGCCCACAACCTTTTAGCCTATTCGAAGATCAATCCAACCCTTCCCTCCCACATGCAGTAGCCCTCCATTTTTCATTCCGTCAGGTGCCTATCTTAAGTGTCCCAAGTGTATCTGCCTCTCCCAGCACTCCCAGCAGTACATTCCATGCATTTATCACTCTCTGTGTTAAATGAAACTAACTCAGGCATCCCCACATGAAGTGAGGTGACACTTCACCTGTGTGTCTGTGAGGGTTATATCCTGTGTCTGGTGCTCCCGGTGTGGCCTCCTGTATATCGGTGAGACCCGATGTAGATTGGGGGACTGTTTCGCCGAGCACCTATGCTCCATCCAGCAGAAGAAGCGACATCTCCCAGTGGCCATCCATTCTAATTCCACTTCCCATTCCCATTCCAATATGGCAATCCATGGCCTCATCCACTGACGCAATGAGGCCACACTCAGGTTTGAGGAACACCATCTGGGTAGCCTTCAACCTGATGGCATAAAAATTAATTTCTCTAACTTCCACCCCCACTTCACATTCCTCATCCCCTTTTCTCCCTCTTACCTTATCTCCTTGCCTGCCCATTGCCTCCCTCTGGTGCTCCTTTCCCGTTTTCTTTCTCCCATGGCCTTCTGTTTTCTCCCCTCAGACTCCCCCTTCTCCAGCCCTGTGTCTCTTTCATCAATCAACTTCCCAACTCTTTATTTCACCCCTCCCCCTCCCAGTTTCACTTATCACCTCGTGTTTCTCTCACCACTCTCCCACCTTTTAAATCTACTCCTCATCTTTTACCCCAAAGGCTTGACTCAGGGCCATGCACCCCTACGACATATCCACCCCTCAACTGTAAAGGGATCAAGACCCCAAAAATTCACAAAGCCAAACCTGCAGAAATCTAAAATAAAGACAGAAAATGCTGGACAATCTCAGTAGTCAAGTGGTTTCTATGAAGACAGAATAGGGCCTCACCCCAAAACATCAACTGAACTTTTTACCATAGACGCTGCCTGGCCTGCTGAGTCCCTCCAGCATTTTGTGTGTGTTGCTTGGATTTCCAGCATCTGCAGATTGTCTCTAGTTTGTTCCTTCTTTGCATGTTCATTTCAAATAAGAATCCTCCAAAGTAATTTTTGTTTCAGAAATCTATCCATTGCAAATGTTGAAAACAGCAATTTGCGTTTAGGCCAGAATTTTTTTTTCCACTTTTTTAAAATGCTCTTAAATTTAATTAAAAAAATAAAGCTCAAGATATTGATGGGGATAAAGGCTGTCAAAGCCCCTGGGCCTGAGAAGCTGCATCCCAAAGCTCCACGGGGGGGGGGGGGGGGGCAAGGAACATGAGATAGTGGTCATCTTCCACACTATGGGTTTGAAGTTGATTAAAGAGGCAAACAGTGAACCCATAGACTCTTCCAGCAAGGGGCAGAGGTGCTGAACGGAGCGGTCTGTCGTTTGTGGTGTGGCGTTTACCCTGAGCCAAGACTTCAAGGCTCTCTGAACCCTCCCAAATGTTCCTTCTCCTCTCTGAGCATTGATGGGGCAGAGATTTCCAGGACTCAGCAGGAATGTTACATTTCTTCAAGGAGTCTTTGAACACATCCTTGAAACACTTGGCCGCTCCTTCTTGTGGTAGAATTCGGAATGCAGTGTTTGGGGGAGCTTGGTGTAGAGGAAACCCCTGTATTAAAAAATGAGACTTCAGACTAGATTCTATTGAAGATTTGGTGAACCTCAGATAACTGAACACAAGCATCCAGGGAAAGATTTCATCACCGGCAACTATTCCTTTTAATAGTCTGTCTTAACCACTAACAATCTAGATGCAGTATAATTAAAGTGAATGGATAAATGTAATGTCTCATCCTACAGTAGGAATCCCATGATGCTCACCGTTCTCTGGGTAACAGGTAATGTGACCATTTCTACTTCATTGTCTGTTGCACACAAATGTTTCCAGATGTTTTCTTGTTTTACATGCCCTTACCACTCTTGCCTCATTGGAGGGTTTTGACAAGTTGTTTTATTTTTAGGCAAGGATCCAGTAGAAGCATGGTATGAAGAAATTAAAGATTATGACTACAACAATCCTGGCTTTTCCAGTGAAACCGGTGAGTGTGTTCACTCTTATCTGCACAATCTTCACTTCTTCATAGACAGTTAAATATCTCGGAAGTGCCCGGCCCTGTTGACCAGCTGCATCTCAGTATCCACACTAATTGCCCCTGGCATCACACCACACCAACTCTCTCTTCGTCAACACCCCCTTGCTTTGCACTGACCCTCCATTCTGTTTCACCTGTGGAGATGAGCAAAGGGGTCAGCATGGATGTGATGGGCCAAAAGGCCTGGGTCTGGGCCATGCACCCCTGTGATGTATCCACCATTCAACTGTAAAGGGATCAAGGCCCCAAATATTCACTGAGTCAGACCTGAAGAAATCTAAAATAAAGCCAGAAAATGCTGGACTATCTCAGCAGTCAAGTGGTTTCTTGAAGGTAGGAATTGAGTTAACCTTTCAGGGAGAAGATTCTTGGTCGCAGTCATCTGCCGAGTGTTAATTCTCTCTTCTTTTTCCACAGAAGCTACATGACTGCAGAAATTCACCAGTAATTTCTGTTTTTAATGAAGCTCCAATGTCATTTTGAGGCTATGATATTCATTGTATTTTAACTGTGCCCTCCGATCCCAGCTTGTGCGTTTATCTCTGTTGATGAGATAAATTGAGATGGGCTGAGCACTTTGCAGCCCATCCATAAATAGAACCTGATCCTCCTCAACACCACTGATATCAGTGTCCTCCCGCACTGGCCTAATAAAGCTTCGCTCAAAACAACATCTTCCGGAGAGCCTACCATCAAGTTTAACATAATAATTTCCACAAATTATCTTCTGGTTGCAAAGAAATGCAGGATTAACTTTGCCCCACAACTCGTACTTGCATTAGAATAGAGAACAGAGAATAGTTCAGGCCCTTCAGCCCACAATGTTGTGCCAGCTGATACAAATCTACTCCATGATTAATCTAATTCTTCCTCCTATACTGTCCTAATCCTTCACTTTTCTTACATCCATGTACCTATCTACAAGAGCTTCAAACGTCCCTACTGTGTCAGCCTCTACCAGCAGTGTGTTCCAAGCCTTACCAGTCTCTGTGTAAAAGAGACCTATCTGCGAGGGCTCCTCTAAACTTTCCTCCACTCACTTTAAACTGTTGTCCTCTGGTATTGGCCATTGCTGCCACGGTAAAGTGCCTCTGGTTGTCCACTCTATCTATAAATCTCCTAATCTTAAACACCTCTCATCATCCGTCACTCCAAGGAGAAAAAAGCCCTAGTTCACTCACCCTTTCCTCAAAAGACATGTTCTGTATCTGGGCAGTGTCCTTGTAAGTCTCGTCTGCACCCTTTCTAGTGCTTCCTCATCCTTTCTATAATGAGGCAACCAGAAATGAACACAGTACTCCAAGCAACACACATCTGCTGAAGGTTCTCGGCCTGAAACGTCCACTGTTTACTCTTTTCCATAGATGCTGCCTGGCCTGCTGAGTTCCTCCAGTATTATGTGTGTGTTGCTTGGATTTCCAGCATCTGCAGATTCTCTCTTGTTAGTGCAAAAAGTAGTGAGGTTTTGTTCATGGTTCAATGTCCACTCAGAAATCTAAAGGCAGAGGGGAAGAAGCTATTCCTGAATTTGATCTGTATGAACAGTACGCAAGACAAACTTTTCACTCTATCAGGATACATGTGACAATAATGATCTAATTCCATTTCCTGTGAAGAGGACGTGTTGGGACTGTGGGTGTCAGTGGGTGGAGGAGGTGGTATTAGTAGCTGAGAGTGACTTGGGTGAGAGTGGAGTTCAGACTGGGAGTTGTGTAATGGGACTGAATGCAGTGTTGATGAGATGGAGCGGTTATAGAATAATACAGCATGCAGAACAGGCCCTTTGGCCCAACCCATCCATGGTGCCAATGGGCTAGTCTCATTTGCCAGTGTTTGGCCCCCATCCCTCTAAACCCCGGCTGGTGGCGCAGTGACATCAGCGCTGCACTCCGGACCGGAGGTTCCTGGGTTCGAATCCAGTCGGGCCGCTCCCGAGTAGCTTTCCATCCGCGCCGGGTTGAGTGTTGAGTTTGCAACTCGACCTCGTAAAATAAAGAAAATACTGCGGAATGTCTGTGTGAGGAGTGGCGCGCCACACAGTCTTTCGTCCCGTGCCTTGTAAGGCATGAAAATGCCCGACGCTAGCCTCTCAGGCCCGAGTCGACATCATCATCACCATCGTCATCCTCTGAACCCTGTCTATCCATGTACTTACCCAAATGTGTTTTAAATGTAGTTATTGCATCTGCCTCAAGCACTTCCTGTCAGCTCGATCCACTGATTTGCGGCTCTCTGGATGACAAAGCTGCCCCTCATATCCCTTTGAAATATCTCACCTCTTGCCTTAAAGCTGTGGACTTCCTCGCTGGGGTGAGCGTAGTGCTGGTGAAAGGCGAAGAGATGGAAGGGTTTGAGTTGGGCGACAGCAGAGATGAGGGGAGTTGGTGGAAGAAAGAGAAGGTGAGGACTGGGTGGGACAGGGGTGGCTGCAGTGAGAGAGGAAGCGGGTGCTGAGGAAAGTGTGTGAGGTGTTTAGAGTGTTTTGGGAGGAGTCTGAAGAGGGTAGGGATAGGGTGTGTAAAGTAGTTGGGGGAAATATGGTTGGGGGTGTGGATGGCAGACTGAGGCCCAGTTGCTGGTGAGTCAGTGCTGTGTGTCCCCAGTAGTGTGAGCTGTGTTTCCCCCTGTCCTTCACCCATGGGCACAGAGGATCCCACTGGACAATGGACCTTCAGTGGGACACTTCTGAATGCACGCGCCAAAGTGCACCACGTTCATCGGCTTGTTTGTTTTCTCTCTCTTTCTCTCTGTCAGGGCACTTTACACAGCTGCTCTGGAAGGACACCACAGAAATGGCAATTGCTTACTCGGTGAGTGGGCAGACAGCGATAGCAGTGGCACATTACTCCCCGGCCGGAAACATCACCAACGAGGGGTATTTTGAGAAAAACGTTCTGCCCCTTGCAGCCCCTCCTGAGGCAACAGCAGAGCCTGCAGCCGAGAACGTGACAGCAGGTAGAAACCAAAATGAGAACTACAGGGTCACTGATGAGAGATGGTTCTACCTGGATCAACCCCATCACGTTAACTTAAACAACTAACTTCAAATGGTCCAGTTAGTGGGAACCTATCAAAGAGCTGGGGCCACTGAAACAGGGTGGCTCCCTTGGGAAAAAAGATCAATTGGTGGCTTTGATCCTTTTTATAAAAGAGGGCGGAAGCACATGGGGCAATTAGAACAAGAGGTTCCTTTTTTCCAAATTACGAGGGGTGATTGACAAGTCTGTGGCCTAAGGTATAGTCAATTTTAGAAAACTTAGCACATTTATTTTTCAACATAGTCCCCTCCTACATTTACACACAGTGTAGCAGTCGTGAAGCATATGGATCTTGGACCTCCAGGAAGTGTCCACAGATGGGTGATTGATAAGTTTGTGGCCTAAGGTAGAAGGAGATGAGTTATACAGCTCTTGTTACATGCACATGCAGTTCAACTCTTTGAGTGATTATGCATAAAGTTTGAAGTTAATAACTCATCTTTCTAACTTAGGCCACAAACTTATCAATAGCCCTGATGAGTTATTAACTTCAAACTTTCTGCATAATCACTCAAAGGGTTAAACTGGATGTGCATGTAACGAGAGCTGTATAACTCATCTCCTTCTACCACAGGCCACAAACTTATCAAACACCCCTGTTGGGGACACTTTCTGGAGGTCCAAGATCCGTATGCTCCACGACCGCTGGACTAAGAGTGTAAGTGTAGGAGGGGACTATGTTGAAAAATAAATGTGCTAGGTTTTCTAAAATTGACTCCTTCTACCTTAGGCCACAAACTTACCCCCCGTACAACTTAATGGTGAGGCTTCCTCCATTCAGTGTTTCCACAGCCTCATCAGAGATCCTTAGGTCATTCCTGACACAACATCTCCTTCTGTGTGGAGTCTTTTACTGAAAAGAGCCCATTCCATTTGGTTATTTTTCCTCCAGTGGTCCATAGTCATGGTCCCAATGTAATCCTTGTAACCCTTTTTTGTACTGCTGCCTGTCCAGCTCAGATTTATACCTGGAGCATGCAGTATCTGGAACAGAATCAGGTTTATTACGATTGACATACAGTGTGAAATTTGCTGCAACGCTCACACAGTGCTGGAGGAGCTCAGCCGGTCATCTGTAGAGAAGAATAAACAGTCGACATTTTGAAAACGAAGTGCGCAGAAGCTGGAGTAAGAAAGTGGGGGGGAGGAGAGGAGCAAGTGATAGGTGAGATCAGGTGAGGGGAATGGGGGGCTGGGTTAGGGTCAGTAGTGGTTCTTAGCTTACAAGTTAAAAACTTGTACAAGTTTGTTTACTCAGCTGTAGCTGGTGTTTGTGTGGCCTAGTGGATAAGGCATCGGTCTAGTGACCTGAAGGTCACTGGTTCGAGCCTCAGCTGAGGCAGCGTGTTGCGTCCTTGAGCAAGACACTTAACAACACATTGCTCTGTGACGACACTGGTGCCAAGCTGCATGGGTCCTAGTGCCCTTCCCTTGGATAACATCAGCAGCGTGGAGAGGGGAAGGCCTGCAGCTTGGGCAACTGCCGATCTCCCATACAACCCTGCCCAGGCCTGCGCCCTGGAAACTCCAGGCACAGATCCATGGTCTCACGAGACTAACAATGCCTATTTCTTAGCTGGATTTCAAATCACCATCCCAGTTTCCTCTCTCACCTTATCTCCTTTCCTGCCCAATACCTCCCTCTGGTGCTCTGCCCCTCCCTTCTCTTTCTTCCTTCCATTGCTGCCCTCTCCTATCAGATTCCCCCTTCTTCAGCCCTGTATCTGAACCACTCAACTTCCCAGCTCTTTACTTCATCCCCTCCCCTCTCGGTTTCACCGATCACCTTGTGTTTCTTCCTCACCTCCCCTCTGTCTCCTCATTTTTTTCTCCCGATGAAGGGTCTCGGCCCAGCACGTCAACGACTCTTTTTCATAGATGCTGCCTGGCCTGCTGGCTTCCTCCAGCATTTATGTGTGTTGCTTGTAGCTGGAGTTAACCCACCATTTTCTAAAGACACAAATCAATGCATATATATTCTAGCGAAGTTTCATTTTTCAAATGCCTGGGTGCCGGGAATTCACTCCTCGTTTCCCTGAAGCTGGTTGTCCTAATCTTGAAGGCTTTGAGGTTGATCACTGAGGGGGCTGGTGGATATCCGTGAAGTGTTTAGTTTTGTAGCAGCAGTACATTGCAATCCATAAAAATTACTATAAGTTACAAAAATTAGTAAATAGTGCAAAAGATGAACTATGAGATAGTGTTTCTGGGTTCATGGACCATTCTATTATGAAGGTAGAAAAAGTCAACACTATTTCCACTTATAAGGGATGAGGACCCATCACTGAGAAATTAATTGGTCTTCACCTTAACTTGAGAAGAGCAAATAACTTAACTGTGGGATATAGGGACAAACTGGAGAATACTTGTTTGAGTTAATCATTAATAGAGTTAAAAGAGAGGTGGTGAAAATAATTCCTTTACTTAAACCAGGTTCAAATGGGAAATTCATAAACAATTGTAAAATCCTCCAATTCATTTAAATGGAATTGGGTAGTTATTGTAAAACAGGGTGGGAGATTTAAACTCAGTGTTATATTTGAGGCAAAATAGCCGCCCCACTGCAGTGGGTGAGTGTTTAGTTTATTTGATGCAGTCTTCGTCTGGTTGACCCTGTGCGTGTCTTCATCTTCTCCCGTGCCAGACGCGGAACCCGAGCCAGAAGCACCTGCCGCAGAACCTGAGGAAGTTTCACCGGCCGAGACACAACCTGAAGGTAAAGACTCGGCCAGGCCGGTCAATGGGGACTGTCAGTGGTGGGGGCCACAGGGGTCAGCACTGGTGCCCCCACTATTCACAATCTGTGTCCCTGACATAAATCAAGTGGGCTGCTGATAATACAAAGAGGTGGGAAAGTAAGTTGTCAGAGATGCACAAAGGGGTAAAATATAGTTTGGGACATAAAGACAGAGTATAGTGTGGGGTGATGTAAGAATGGTAGGAGGATATTGTTCACATGGGGAAGGATGTCAGCACATACGGTTTGTGAGCCCTGGGCCGAAGGACAGTCTTCACTCATCCTGGTTGGGAATTGTTGGTATTCTCTACCCAGCACTGAATTATTGAATGTATTGAGGAAAAGCCTTGGTCCACACCACAGTTGAGTTTATAGAGTTAAGTCTAAAGTCAGATCAGCACTGACCTCATTCATATCTCGTGGGGATTTATAGTGCATTCCTGTTCCCTACCTTGTACTGGACTATTCAGGGCCATCAGGAGGGAGTGGATTCAGTCCTGAATTCACCAAATCACTTCCTCCTGCTCCATGTCACAAGCCAGGACCATGCCCTTCCCTGGATGAACAGAACTCAGTAATATATTAACCTGCAGTGACATGCTCTCAACTGCAAACACACATCATCACGTATACACACATCACCACACACACATACACTCACACACACACTCTCTCTCTCTCTCTCTCTCTCTCTCTCTCTCTCTCTCTCTCTCTCTCACTCTCACTCTCACTCTCACTCTCACTCTCACTCTCACTCTCACTCTCACTCTCACTCTCACTCGCTCTCTCTCTCACTCTCACTGTCAGCCATGGTCCATGACAACAGTACAACATTCCGTCCAACACATGCTAATCATGCGTCATCTCGGCCACACACTAATATGGTCTCATTTTTTTCCCACGTCACTACACCAACACCTACCATCAGCCTGCCTACACACAGTCAAACCTGAACCCGCTGACCAGTATGACTCCTCTCCTTCACGCAAATGGTGCACGGTTACCAATGGACGTTCTGTTCCTGCAGAGCCCGTGCCAGAGCCCCAAGCCATACCAGAGGCGGAGAATGCAGAAGAAAAAGACGAAGAGCCTGAAGCAGTCCTCAAGACCCCGAAGACAACACCTGTTGGTACGGCAATCTGCTGACAATCGGACAGGGGGCATACGCTGACAGGGAGCGGGACATTCCCTGGACGTTGTATGTTGTTGTCCCCACCCAAACCAGAGCTCAGAGAATTCACCGTACAATCTGCTGAGACTTCCCACTAACACCTCCATATAAACCTCATCCCCCCTCTTACCTCTTACCTTTCCTCCTAATAAAGCCTCCCACAGATTTAGCTCCTTAGCACTTGCCTGGGTGAGGAGCAGCACCTCATCTTCCACTTGGGTCTACAGCCTGAGGGCATGAACGTCAAATTCTTCAATTTCTAGTCATCTACACCCCTCTGTCTCTTTCTCTATCCTCCTGGTCTACATCATTCCCCCCCCCATCATCCTGTTTCTTTCACCTGTACCCCTCCTGCACCCTTTCCGTTTGCCCATCAGCTGGACTCTCCTCTCAGTAGGTCCCCTCCACCCACTGTTCCCATCTCCCTTGTTTCAGATCCTTACTTTCCTCTCAGATTCCACCACCTCTGGCCTGTGTTGCCTCCACCTTTCACCTACGGGCCTCTGTCACCATTCCCTTCACCTCTTTCCCATCTGCCTGTCACCGGCCTCACCTGGATCCACCTAACACCCACCAGCTCTTTATACTTGCAGCCTCGCCTCTGGCTTCCACTCCAGCTGAGGCCGATAGGTTAATAAAAAACATCGGGGGTCACACGTTAGTGTAAGATCATCCAGTCAGAGGTGCCACAGAGAAGCTGCAACCAGGCATTTCAGTTCACCCGGGCCGGTGACCATCAACGAGCCTCTGTCACTGATCCTTCTCTGATCCACGTTCTCGTCGCCGCTCCCAGATCCCACTCCGCACTGGTGGTGGCTTGCAGCATCCAATTAACGTACTGATGCAGGGGAAACCCACTCAGTCAGAGGGAGAACATGCAGACTCCACAAAGGCAGCACTGGGAGTCAGGGTTGAACCCAGGGTGCTGAAGCTGTGAGGCGGGGGCTCCACCACCGGGCCACGCCACTGGAATTGCAGGCGGTTACCTTTGTAACTTTGGGGGCCCAGTGAACACCTGAATGTGCTGGTACTCAGGACCTCCAGGTAAATCAGATTTATTCTGACAGGACCACTGTTCACTCTACGCAGGGAAACCTGCCAGCTATACCAGCACCGAGATAATGCAGGCTGGGGAACAATCTCTTCATGTGGAACAAGAAGAGTAGGTCAGAGAGGAAAGGGTAACTTTCTGCCAAAGGGTTTCAACCCAAAAGGTCGACTGTACTCTTTTCCATAGATGCAGCCTGGCCTGTTGAGTTCCTCCAGCATTTTGTGTGTGTGTGTGTGTGTTGCTTGGGTAACTTTAAGGTCATTCGTGAGATTTTTCAATTTAATCAAGTTAATTTAAATGCATTTCTAATTATATTTCATTATTTTGTTTTTTTAACTCAGATATTAGATTACAGCATGTAACTTTTTAATATAGAATGCTTCTGAATAATTCTCATAGACAATCACAAGTATTTAATCACTTTAGCCTGGAGGTAAGTTTCACCAGCAGTCACAATCCCTTTGTGGGAAGGACTGTTGGCTCAGCCAAATGTTATATGGGATTTTGCTGATCTATAGTCACAGAAACGGTAGAGACTGGAATGGAAGTAGGCTTGTTTGGACTAGAATAAAATTTCAGATCGAAGACCTGACCTTCACTTTCAGGGGCTGCCTGGCCTGCTGAGTATTTCCAGCATTTTCTGTTTTTACTTCAGATTTCCACCTTTTACTGTTATATTTATTTCAAAGGGAGATAAACGGCCAGTTGAAAGTTAAGGAGAGGGTGGGAGTTGTGCAATGAGCTACGAAGCCTTGTCACTATGAGGCCAGGGTTGCCTTGGGGATAGGCAGTAGATAAAATCTGGTTGATAGGTAAACAAGGGAAGTTAGAGAGAGATACTGAAAGAGAGAAACAGACAGACAGAAAACAAAGCACATGAGTAAAAGGAAGGGCCTATTCCACACTGTAGCTCAATAAATAAATAAACCCAATGATTTGGCCTCGACAGCATCTGTGGCAATGATCTCCACAGATTGACCACCATCTGGCTAAATAAACTATCTTCTTCATCCTGTATGCCTTCTTCACTAGCTGACGAGGGAGGATGCCAGCGCCTGTGGGACTGAATGCCTGCACCCCGAGGCTGTATCTTCCACGTAATCTTCTCATTTACTCACTCGCGCACCTATTTAACAGCTCTCTACCCGCCAGCCCGTTCCCCCGATAAAGCTCTCTCTGCTTGTCCGTGTGTTTCACAGCCACACCCCTGTCCGAGGCCGCGCCAGAGGAAAAGGAATTGGAAGCTCCGGCAGCTGCGGCAGGTAAGCCTATCGCAAGTGAAGAGCAACCTCCCTCTCCACACCATCTCCGCACACCTCATGGTGATAACAAACTGGCTTCCCTGTAGTGGATCGTTAGGACTAATTAGACAGGTGCCGTTCTTAGCCCTGTCCTTGTCTGGATTCACTGGCTGTCCAGGTAGATCATGATCCCACTCTGGAAACTGAATGTCTTGTGCTTACATTTTGTCTGTTCAAGACTACTTGTGTCAATCCTTTTCCAGCTTCTCAGGATATTCAGATTTCTTATTTACCAGGCGCTCAAGCTATTCAGATTGCCAGCACTGTCAATGCTTGTCTCTAACTTCCCAACAACACTGATTGTGTAAGGTGCAGTCAAAGTTTTGGGTCTTTCCACGCATGGCAGATCTCCTACAATAGACCAAGACCTTGTCCTTCAACTCAGAGGGAAAAAATGATTCCTTGGTACCCTGGGTTTTAACTGAAGAAATATTAATGTATCAGAATACCTTATATGAATCAGAAACATCTTTTATTGGGTAGTCTCCAACCCAATAGCATGAATATTGATTTCTCCTTCTGGTAAAAAAAATTCCCTCCCTCCCCCCCCCTTCTGTTCTCCACTCTGGCCTCTTATCTCTTCTCACCTGCCTATCACCTCCCCCTAGGTCTCCTCTTCTTTCCCTTTCTCCCATGGTCCACTCTCCTCTCCTATCAGATTCCTTCTTCTCCAGCCCTTGACCCTTCCCACCCACCTGACTTCACCTATCACCTTCCAGGTGTCTTTCGTCCTCACACCCACCCTTCCACCACCCTTTTATTCTGGCATCTTCCCCCTTCCTTTTCAATCCTGAAGAAGGGTCTTGGCCCTAAACGTCGACTGTTTATTCATTTCCATAGATGCTGCCTGACCTACTGAGATCCTCCAGCTTTTTGTGTGTGTTGCTTTGGATTTCCAACATCTGCAGACGCTCTCATGTCTATGATTGGATACTTTTGTTTGTCTTTCTCATTGACACATACCAACCAGATCTTTTAGGTTTTGGAAGCCTTTTCCTTATCTTTGAAACTACTCTTTGCACTATGACTTACTTCAGTAAATGAAATGTGATTGAGATTATATTATGGAATGTACTCTAGTAGTGAAATGGTATAACATTACAGTCAGAGAGTTACAGAAACAGCCCTTCAGCCCAACTCATCCATGCCAATCAAGTTGCCTACCTGATCCAGCACCATTTTCCTTGTTTGGCCAGATCCCTCTAAGACTTTCCTATCCACATACCTGTCCAAATGTCTTTTAAACATTTTAATTGTTTCATCCTCAGCAGCTTTCTTTGGCAGTTCATTCCATACACCCACTGAACTCCCTGAAAAACTTGCACCTTGGACCCCTTTAAATCTCTCCCCTCTGACCTTAAACCTATGGCCTCTAGTTTTAGACTCTTCAGTGCTAGGGAACAGGCTGTGACTACTCACCCTCATGGCTTTATATACATCTATAAGCTCACCTTTCAACCTCCTGTAGTCCAAGGAAAAAAGGCTGCAGATTATCCAGCTTCTCCTTCCAACTCAAGCTCTCCTGCACAAGCAACATCCTGGTGAATCTTTTCAGCTTAATGATATCCTCCTTTAATTAGGTGACCAGATCTGTACATAATACTCCCAAGTGCAGTCTCGCCATTGCTTTGTACAGCTGTAACATGATATCCCAATTCCTGTACTCAGAGCTCTAATCAATGAAGGTCACTGTCAAATATCTTCTTCACCACCCTGTCTACTTGTGTCACTCTGTTCTACCACACTCTTTACTCAGTTACTGGTTTAGGTCCTGCCCTAGCTTAACTTACAAAAATGCAAAACTTCACACTTGTCTGAATTAAATTCCCTTTGCCATTCCTTGGCCCACTTTCCCAATGATCTAGAGCTGGTCACTTGGTTGCCTCCAACTCAGAACCAACTTCTGAAGGGACTCAGTGGGTCAGGCAGCATCTGTGGAGAGCCAGGTTGATGTTTTGGACTGCATACTCCACCAGTCTTAACCTCAACAACACCACCTCGTACTTCTAGTAAAATGTCAGAGTGGTGTTACCACACAGCTTCTGGCAACAATTTGCATGAGGCAATATTAGCATGAGAGAGGGAAGCAAAGATGTCAATAGAAGCATATAGGGAAGCCTCAAAATGTATCTAATTCCTTACATGAATGTAGGACATGAGACATAAACAGATATTGGAGACTATGCTGTGCATATATAGCCCTGTAAATTGAACTGGAGCTGTGTCAGTTTGGATGAAGTCCCACCTGAAGAAGCTGAGAGCCTTCTGCTCTCGAGTCTGTTTTACGTTCACTTCTGTGTTCTGTCTCCAGATAATGAAATGAGCACGTTTGAGTCAGAAGCTTTGGAGGCTCACAATCATTACAGAGTGATGCACGACGCGCCTGCGCTTCAATACAGTTTTGAACTACGGCAAGAATGCAAGAGGTGGGCGGAATACCTGGCATCCATGGGTGTGGCAGAGGACAGCAAGACCAAGAATGGCGAGAACATCTGGACCACACCCAGCACCACGGCAGAAATTTCAGGTGTATATTTCCATCTCTTGTCTTTACTTATCCTCTCCATACCTTTACCATCCCGTTGAACTCCTATCGTCAAAGAACCAGCGATTGAAAGAAATTCCTCTGAATATGTCTGATATTCTGCAACCACGGTCCCTTCATCAATGTACTTTGTTTCCTCGGTCCAGTGGTCTGCTCTGAAGAGCTCCATACTTTCTATTCCTCTGCAATACTCCCTTTCCAACCAAAGACAAATTCTGTCCCTTACAATTTTTCCAGTAACTACCTACCACTGACATTAGACGGAATGACCTGTAACTACCTCTCTCATCCCCACTGCACTTCTGGAATAAAGAAGCGGAATTTGCCACCCCTCAGCCATCTGGCACCTCACTTGTGACCAGCAGACAGTGTAAATATCTCCAATAGGACCCCAGCAATCCTGAAATTGCAATTGGGTTGTTATTGTCACCAGTACTAGGGACAGGGAAAATCTTGTCTTGTGTACTATTCAGACAGATCGATGTGTTCCCACAGGTCATTGAGGTAGTACAAAAAAAAATACAGAATGCAGAATCAAGTATTTCAGCAATCGAGAGAGTGATACATCTAATTAGGCTCTGGGAATTATCCATTTTAATTACACTAAGACTTCTTGTATCAATGGTAACATGTTCCAGGATTTCACCTAAAATATCATTCTCCTCAGTAAAGGTAGAAACTGTGTCCTCTAGCTCCAAGCACAGATCCCAAATGCCCCCACTCTTTCCATAGCTACCCCCTTGACCTTAATGTACTTGTCAAATGTACATTACTTCCTGGAATGCAGCCTCCTCAGATGCTTCTGAGAAAAAAGTCATTTTGATTCATTTTGTAGGTTTGGAGTCAGCTGACTGAATTAAAGGGCAATGTATTAGTCAGATTCTGTTACTCTAGTTCTCGTTATTTGATGGTCATTATCTTAGAGTCATAGAACATTACAGCGCAGAAACAGGCCCTTCAGCCCATCTAGTCTGTACCAAACTATTCATCTGCCTGGTCCCATCAACCTGCACCCAAACCATATCCCTCCATACCCCTCCCATCCATGTACTAAACCAAATTTTTCATCAATGTTGAAATCAATCCCAATCTACCACTTCAGCTGGCAGCTTATTCCACACTCTCACCCCCCTCTGAGTGAAGAGGCTCCCCTTAAACATATCATCTTTCACCCATAACCCATACCTCCAGTTCTAGTCTCACCCAACGTTGGTGGAAAAAGCCAACTTGCATTTACCCTATCTGTACCCCTCATAAATTTGTTTACCTCTATCAAATCTCCCCTCATTCTCTTATGCTGTAAGGAATAAAGTCCTAACCTATTCAACTTTTCCCTCTAACTCAGGTTCTCAAGTCTAGGCAACATCCTTCTAAATTTTCGCTGCACTCTTTCAATCTTATTGATATAGTTCCTGTTGGTAGGTGACCAGAACTGCACACAATCCTCCAAATCCAGCCCACCAATGTCTTATACAACTTTAACATAACATCCCAACTATTGGGTGGTTTATAGTACCATCTCATTAACAGGGTCATCCCTTCCCTATGCCTCAATCCCACCCATATAGCCTCAGTAGATGGGCTCCTGTCTGAGCAACTCCATTACATTTTCCCTGACTAGTAATACCATCTCCCCTCTTTAATCCATCCTACTTTATCATGTCTAAATCGACAGAACCCTGGTATATTGAGCTGCAAGTCCTGCCTTCCTGCAACCAAGTCTCACTAATGTCTATAGTGTCGTAATTCCACATGCTGATCCATGTCTGAAGCTCATCTACTTACATTGAAATATACACACAGGAACTTCTTGCACTGATATATATACACACCTCAGTACATTCATCCCACCATGCACAACCTTTCGATAACTAACTTTGTATGTAGGCTTATCACCACTCCAATATCTGCTCTGGCACTTCGGTTTCTATCCCCCGCAACTCTAAATTAAACGTCCCACTCCCCCCCACGCCCCCATGCAACACCAGAAAACCTTCCCACAAGGATACTAGTCACCCTACAATTCCAGCATAAACCTTTCCACCACTACAGGTCCCATGTTCCCTGGAACAGAGCTCGATGATCCAAAAATCTGAAGCCCTCCCTCCTGCACTATCTCCTTATCTATCTGTTAAACTCTATTATCTTCTTATTTCTGCTCTCACTAGCACATGGTACAGGTAGCAATCCGAGGTCACAACTTTAAAATAGCACCTATCTCCCTGAACTCACTTTTCAGAACCTTGTCACCCTTCCAACCCATGTCATAGGTACTGACATGGACCACGAGCTCTGTCTGCTCACCTGTCAACTTAAGAATGCTATGGAGTTGACTGGAGATGTTTATAATTGAGGGGAACAAATACAAGGGTACTCTGCACAGGCTGTCTATCCCCATTCCTCTCCTGACACTACCTCTGCCCTTCACCTTGGGTGTAACTCCCTCTCTGTACGTTCTGTTGATCAACACCTCAGCATTTTGAGGTGTTCATCCAGTTCATCCAGTTCCAGCTCCAATTCCTTAACATGGTCCATAAGGGTCTACAGCTGGATGCACTTCTTGCAAGAGTTGTTGTCGGGGATTTTGAAGTTTCCCTGTCTTTCCACATCCTACAAAAGAAGCATTCCACTTTCCTGTTTAGCATCCTCACCGACCTAACTGTGCAATTAGGAAAACAAAAATTAAATGAATAAGTCTACCTACATCCTCTGCCCCTGCCTCTCCTTGTCAAAGCCTTTAGGAGCCAAAGCCTGAGCTCTCTACTCTAGCACTGACCCACTCACACAATGCCCACTCCAGTTAAACCTAACTTCTTTTTATTGGATCTTGCCAAGGGCCTAGTTACACACACTCCAATGTCTCCTCATGACTTGTGGCATGCTGATTGTGGACAGTCAAGAATGTTTGTCTTTTGTCTCTTATCAGGCAAAGACCCTGTGACTGCGTGGTACAACGAAATCAATAATTACAACTTTAACAGTCCTGGTTACAGCACACTGACATGTAAGCATTTAAATTTATACCTGATGGTAAGCAATAGAATTCATACTCTGAAGCCCTTCAGCTTGCAAGATGAGAGCTTATCTTAAACATTGCAATATAATGAACAAATGGCATGAGTGAATACCTCCAGACTGGTGTTACATTGAATTCAGGCAGCAGTTTGTTTTGGTTTGGGGAGAGGGGAGGGATGTGCCAGCGAGGACTTTGTGATATTCATAAAGGCTTTTACAATAGAAACTCCCAAACCAAGGGATATGAAATGTCACGAAGAGAGAGGTTTGTAACAGTTTTGCAACCGCACAAGTTGAAGTTTCTAATGGTGTAAGCATTGTAATAATCTGAGAAATGTAACAGTAAGAAACTGCCCAACTCTTGGAGCAAACCTCACACACAATAGAAGTTCACGGGGAACCCCATGATAATGGAAGAAAAAGCAGGCACAAGATGGCTCTACAAGTACAAAGGCACCCTGATGAAAGTTCATTGACAACGTATGCACTCATTTCTCTCTCTATGGACACTGACTGACCTGTTGAGTGTTTCAAGAATTGCCCGTTTCTTTTTAATTTTGGATTTCTAGAATCTGCAAGTTTTTTTTTGTTTTTCACCTAAGGACTTCAGTCCTGCAGGCAGATTAGGAAAGATGGAGTTGTTCTTGCAGCAGAGATGGATAAGGGAAAATTGAACATAATTGTTCAAAGTTACACAACTTTTCATAGAGTAAGTGAAGTGAAGTCGTGCCTCTGGCTGGACTGCCAGCGACCAGACCACCCATATCTAAGAAAAATATTTTATTCAACAAGGTTATGATCTGCAAAGTATGGGCAGAAATGCGTAAGCAGATTTATTTGTAATTTAAATCGAGTTTAAGTATTGGACTAGACTATTAAACCACTCAAACCTAATCAGACTCTAATGGAATCATGGCTCATCTGTGACTAACTCCATGTTCCTTTCTTTCCAATTCCACACAATGTCCCTGATTATCAACAAATTACTGTAACAGTCTTAAATGTAGTTAAACATCATTTGTCATGTGAGGAGGAGATACAAATATCACCCTCTCTGCATGTACAAGAACACTCCTGAAAAACCCAGCTGCAACTTTCAGACAAGTCCTCCAGTTGTATTTACACCTACCAGTGGACTGACTTCACCTGTCAGTTTCCCTCCATACCGTGGAAATTTCAGTTCAATCGCCCTTAGTCAACTGAATGCCAGACTGTGTAACCTTTCTTTGTAATTCAGCTCTTGGGGGCAAAAGGTTTCTGCTTTGCTCATGTCAAAAGCCTTATCTTCTTCTTAAATGACTAGGATTAGTCTAGCCAAGACTTTGTACAACAGTAGCGTCACTTCTATTCCCTGTACTGTAGTGCTTGAGTACAGTACTACAGTACTTACTCAAGTACTGTAAGTACTTGACACCAGTACTTAACACCAGTGTCTCATCAGTGAATTTGATTATTTCCTTTGCCAATTAATCTATATCTATAAATGCCATTTTCTCTTAGATCACTGCTGCCATTAACTTTTCAGAGTTTGGAAAATATTCTTGTACATACCAATGTTGAAGACTTCCTATTTTCCAACATTAAGATTCATTTAGAATAATTGTGCCCATTTATTCTACCCATTAATATTGATTAATTATTTAGTATTTCTTCATACTCCTGAAAATATCACTTATAAGTCACCATTAAATTCAAATGATTTTTTTTTTGCCCATCATTTAAGTTATTTGGGAATGCAGTGATCCATGTGGGACACCATTACCTACCTTGGTAATTTCCTAATATCTGCCTCTTGCTGCTTCCCAAGTTCCCTGAATAATTTGCCTTCAACTTCATGGCTTCCACTTCACCCAACAGTCTGGAGGATATCTGGATTTGCATCATGCTCAGTACAGACATTGGAATTGGTTTATTATTGTCACACGTACCAAGATACAGTGTAAAACTTGACTTACATGCTGTTCATGCAGATCAAATCATTATACAGTGCATCAAGGTAGAACAAAGTAAATAAAAACAGAATAAAGTGTAAGAGCTACAGAGAAAGTACAGTGCAGAAAAGCAACAGGATGCAAGATCATAAAGAGATAAATTATGAGGTCAAGAGTTCCTTTTACCATAACTGGTGAACCATACAATATTCTAATAACAGTGGCGTAGAAACAGTCCTAGAGTCCGGTGATCTGTGTTTTTTGGATCTAATGTCCGAGGGGAGAAAAGGGCATGACTGTGGTGGCTGAGGTCTTTGATTAGGCTGGCTGCTTTACTCTCAGCAAGTACAGAAAAAACCTTGAACTTGAACATCAGGGCATTTATAAATTAGAGATTTGTAACTTGTGTAACAATGCCATTTTTTTGTATTAGATGAAAGCTGTCAACAATAGCACAAGACGCAAAACTAATCATCGGGCGGTGATACAAATTTTTAGTTAATGCGTGAAAATAAACTTTATCAGCAGCGTCCTTTATCTGGCGTTTTGAGTTACCTGAACCGTGTGCTTACACTCTCGAATGGACAGAACACACCTTGCAAGACAGTTTCCCCATTCACAGCGGGAAGGAAGTGTGAATCTAATGGTATTACAGCTGCTCTCTGTATGCCAACAAACCAGGAGCAGCAGCCTCAGGAACAAGCTGGCTGCCTGCCTGGGTCACTGGACCATCAGTGGAAGAGGTTGGACGTGAACCTCCCACGCGTCTGCAGAGTGCAGGGTCTGAAATCAGAAACAGTTTTCCCTTTCTTTCATCGATGTCATTTCCTCCTTTGATAGCTGTTTGCAAACTTTAAATTGAGTGAAGCTTGGTTTGACGTACATTTCACAAAAGCACACACTGAATCAGAGTAGAAACCCTTTCATAATTTTTGCCTCTCCTTGCAGGTTACACAGTTGTTCAGTAGAGGGGAACATGCACCCTGCTTTGATCATTATGCACCATGCCAGATGGTTTACTCAGGTCCATTACAAGTTCACAGAGACGTAGTGAGGAAGTAGCAGAGGGATTATCTGTTGTGTCCCTTTGTGCCCACTTCACCATTCAAGGCCCTACCTGACCCTTCACTTCAGTGCCATCTCTTATTTTTGCACTATCCCCATACCTGTCAATTTCCCTAAATGTCCAGAAATCTATGGATCTCTATCCTGAATGAACTCGGTGATTTTGCCTCAGGTGCCCCTGGGGTAGAGAGTTCCAAAACTCCACCAGCCCGAGAGAAGGTACTTCTCATCTCAGACATAAGTGTTCCTTCCTGTTGGATCTGGAGATGACATCCAGAAGGTTCTTTGGAAGTCAAGAATGAGGCACACATCTTTTGGTTTGGCCATTTTATTAGATGCTCATAAGAAGGGAATGATCATAAAACACAGCAGCTGGTGACCAATTCAGTCTGCAAGCAACTCACTCTACTGTAAGGAAAGAACAAAGAACTTGCCTTGTGGTCAGTCTATATTACTGAAAGCTGGTTCAAGCTGGGTAGATAAGGGAATTCTCTGATACGAACAGCTTTGATTTACGTACACTGCCATGACATTCCCAGCTTACAAAGTAACTATAAATTACAAAGCCAACCTCAATGTGTTATGCCTGTGCCCCAACCCTGTGCTCTAACAAAGTAGCCCCCTCCTTTTTGAGAATCGCAAGATCGCTATTAATTCAGGTCTGGGACCCAGGAAATGAGAGAGAGACACGCAGAATCCACAAGGGGTTTGGAATGTCCTGGCCCCTCAGTGATACAAAGCCACGGGAAATGGCCATTGTCTCTTGGAGACGGAATTGTGTATTGAGTACTGTACCATTTATTTGAAGCCCTCAGGGAATGACCAAAGTGGGCTGGTTGAGGGATGGCACCATCCCAACCTGACTGACATCTGAGACCCCGTGAGTAAGGATAAAAGAGGGTCTGGGGAACAACCCCTTTAGACGCACCAGGAGAAACGCTAGAAATCCTGTGACAGTGTTTAATAGCGACAGCCGGTGGGGCCCGCGTGCGTCCTTTTTCATTGCCTGGGATTGGCGGGACTGACCACGGAAGAACAGCTTAGCTAAAAGCAAAAGGACACCAACGACATTTCGAAGGATCGACATCATAAAAAGGAAACTCTGGCAAGTTCCAAAATCTCTCTCTCTTGACTCCAACCAAAGGCCGCAG
Organism: Hypanus sabinus; assembly: GCF_030144855.1. Lineage (NCBI taxonomy): Eukaryota > Metazoa > Chordata > Chondrichthyes > Myliobatiformes > Dasyatidae > Hypanus > Hypanus sabinus. The sequence continues at coordinate 59,143,860 of NC_082723.1, read as the reverse complement.
CCTGAATCTACTAAAGTGACTTTTATATTTCCATCGGACAATACATTATCCCCTAGACAACGATAGAGCTATTTCTTATTGATTATTATTATACCTGCACCTTTTGATCTAGTATTGATGACGTATAGTATCTGTATGTTTGCATTGATATTATTTTTGTGTATTTTTAACCAATAAATACTGTTAAAATAGTACCATCAGTCTTCAACGGACCTCTCTATCTTTGCTGGTAAGTGATCCAGTTACGGGGTACGTAACAAATGCAAATTACTGAAAATCCACTGAAGGTTTACAGACAAACAAATGACTATACAAACATATAAGCAAGAATAAAGAAAGTCAAATACAAGGAAAAAAACAGTCAACGCTCCCTGACTCTGAGAGATCGCATATTTCTAAAGCACAGGCCAATGCTTGTGTATAAGTATGATTCCAGATGCATGTGCTTTGGTTTAAAATCGTTTCACCCTTGGCAGGTCGGTTTACCCAGATGGTCTGGGTGGGAAGCATACAGATGGGCATTGCTTATGCAGTAGGTCCCAAGGAGATATTTGTGGTGGCCCAGTACAGCCCAGCTGGAAACATCATGGACCAGAACTCCTTCCAAACTAACGTGCGGCCAAAAGATTCACTCTCTGTGGATTCCAAGGATAAAAGCGACACGATTTCTCAACAAATGGTCGACAATGAGGCAGCAGGTAGGAACAGGAATGGGAACAGTCACAACTATTGTGAGAAAGTCTAATGAGGGGATGGGAAATGTCTTTCTCCAAAGCAAAGATATTATAATTAAAGGTTGGGGAATGGATTTGGTTGATGTGGAGATATAGAGAGGTTTTACCAACTCAGAGAACTGTAATTTTTTCATACCTTATACTAAGAGTGATTGTGAAGGAAGCCATTTAGCCAGTTGGGACCATGCTATCCAAATGGAATTCTTCAGGCCCTTTAACCCCGTTCCTTAATTCCCTGCACCATGGCACAGGGGCTCTGCAGGTTTCCTGTGTGTTCTGATGAGCATTGGAAAGATGATGGGTAAGGGATGAATGTGCTGGGTCAATGGAAAGACTATTGGTTTAGAGGGGTGTGCTGGGATCTGTTGGTAGTGGTATATGCTGGGGCAGCTGGTGGTAAGGGAGTGCATTGGGATGTGCTGCTTCACAGGACATTGCACTGGGCTGGGCTGGTTGGTAGAGAAGAATACTGGGATGTGTTGTTGGGTAGAGGAGTGTGTCGGTTGGTTGTTTGGGGCTCTACTGGGATGTGTTGGTTGGGAGGTAAGCAGACTGGGATGTTTTGCTTGGTAGCCAAGTGTCCTGGGGTGGGCTGGTTAGGAGCAGCATGTGCTTGGATGTGCTTGTGGTCAGGGGAGTGCGCTGGGATAGACTATCTGTAGGACAATGTATTAGGGTATGCTGGTTAGTAGGGGGATGTGCTGGGATAGTTGGGGAGTGAACTGGGATGAGTTGGTTGGTGGGGTACTCCAAATATCACTTCATTCTTTAAGAAGGGAGGAAGAAAAAAGACAGGAAATTATAGACCAGTTATCCTGACTTAAGTGGTTCTTAGAGGTATTAGAGTCTATCATTAAGGATGAGGTTGTGTGACACTTGGAGGCACATGATAAAATAGTCCAAAGTCAGCATGGTTTCCTTGAGGGAAAATCTTACCTGACAACTCTTTTGGGAGGTAGTAGCCAGGAGAGTCAGTGGTTATTGCTTGCTTGGTTTATCAGAAGAGCTTTGACTAGGTGCTGCGCAGGAAGCTGCTAAACAAGAGAAGAGCCCATGGCATTACAGGAAAGATACCAGCATGGACAGAAATTGGCAGACTGGCAGGAGTCAAAGAGGTGGTTCTGCAGGCAATGCTGAGGAAGCAGTGGTAGATGGAATATAGTGTCAGAAAGTGTATTGTCATGCAGTTGGTAGAAGGAATAGAGGCACAGGCTATTTCTAAATGGGCAGTGAATTCAGAATTGGGCGTCTGAGTGCAGGATTCCATATAAGTTAACTTGCAGGGTGAGTTAGAAGCAAAGAAGGCGAATGCATTGTTTTGAGATGATGACAATACATTAAAAGCAAGGATTTACTGTTGATGCTATAAAAGGCATTGCTCAGACCCCAATTGGAGTTAGGCCTCGTACCTAAGAAAGGACGTATTGGCATTAAAAGGGCTTCAGAGGAATTTCATCGGAATGAACTCAGTAATGAAAGGGTAAATAAATGAAGAATATTTGCTGGCTATGGACTTGTACTCACTGGAGTTTAGAAGAATGAGGGGGAATCATATTGAAACTTACTGAATATTGAAGGCCTAGATGAAGTGGACATGGAGAGGATGTTTCCAATCATGGGAGAGTCTAGGATCAGAGGGCACAACCTCAGAACGCAAAGAAATCCCTTTAGAAAAGAGATGAGGAGGAATTTCTTTAGCCAGAACATGCTAATTCTGTGGAATTCATTGTCACACACATCTCTGAGCCAAAGTTATTGGATATATTTTGAGGATATGACAAACACATTGATGAAGGTAGAGCAGTAGATGTAGTGTATATGGATTTCAGCAAGGCATTTGATAAGCCACCCCGTGCAAGGATTATTGAGAAAGGCATGGGATCCAAGGGGACATTGCTTTGTAGATCCAGAACTGGCTTGCCCACAGAAGGCAAAGAGTGGTTGTAGGCGGGTCATATTCTGCATGGAAGTCAGTAACCAGTGGTGTGCCTCAGGGATCTGTTCTGGGACCCCTCTCTCTTCGTGATTTTTATAAATGACCTGAATGAGGAAGTGGGGGGATGGGTTAGTAAATTTGCTGATGACACAAAGGTTGGAGGTGTTGTGGATAGTGTGGAGGGCTGTCAGAGGTTACAGTGGAACAGTGATAGCATGCAAAACTGGGCTGAGAAGTGGCAGATGGAGTTCAACACAGATAAGCGTAAGATGGTTCATTTTGGTTGGTCAAATATGATGGCAGAATATAGTATTAATGGTAAGGGTCTTGGCAGTGTGCAGGGTCAGAGAGATCTTGGGGTCCATCCATGGGACACTCAAAGCTGCTGCGCACGTTGTCTGTGTGGTTAAGAAGGCATAAGGTGTATTGGCCTTCATCAACTGTGGGATTGAGTTCAAGAGCCAAGAAGTAATGTTGCAACTGTACAGGACCTTGATCAGACCCCACTTGGAATACTGTGCTCAATTTTGGTCACCTCACTACAGGAAGGATGAGGAAACTATAGAAAGGGTGCAGAAGAGATTTACAAGGATGTTGCCTTACACGAATAGGTTGAGTGAACTCGGCCTTTTCTCCTTAGAAAGACAGAGGATGAGAGGTGACCTGATAGAGGTGTATAAGATGATGAGAGGCATTGATCGTGTGGATAATCAGAGGCTTTTTCCCAGGGCTGAAATGGATATCACAAGAAGATACAGTTTTAAGGTGCTTGGAAGTAGGTACAGAGGAGATGGTAGGTGTACGTTGTTAAGTGGAGCGTGGTGAGTGTGTGGAATGGGCTGCTGGCAACGGTGGTGGAGGCAGATACAATGGGGTCTTTTAAGAGACTCCTGGATAGATACATGGAGCTTAGAAAAATAGAGGGCTATGGGTAACATGAGGTAATTTCTAAAGCAAGTCCGTGTTCAGCACAGCATTGCAGGCTGAAGGGTCTGTGTTGTGCTGTAGGTTTTCTTTGTTTTCTCTGTTTCTCTGTTCTATATTTAAACATCCTTGATTCTCAAGGGCATAAATAGGTTACAGGGTGAAGGCAGGAGACAGGAGTTCAGAAGGAAATTTCTGCATGTTTGAGATTGCAAGGAACCATTGGTTTATGCATTGTGGGAACAAGACTGGAAAAAGGGAGGCCATTTGGGACATTCTGTGTTTTTGAGATCATAAGGAGCAGTTGGCTTTGAGATCATAAGGAGAGAGATTTGAAAAAGTAAGCAAGGCTAGTCAGGACCTCCTGTTGAGATAACGAGGAGCCATGGGCTTATGCATAGCGGCAGTAAAATTTGAAAAGGTGAGCAGGGACAGTTGGGACATACACTGCACTTGAGATTGTGGGATAATAAATGACTTGGCAAGGGTTAATGAAAAGGTTTGCAGTTTAAGCACAGCGGTCATTGTTTGAGTGGACAGAGTTGGAGTGGGAATTGTAAGGCTTTGATTTGAGAGGATTAAGTGAAGCAAAGGCTAAGGTAGATGTCATGTAAGTTCTTTCCTTCCTTCTTTCTTCACAATTAGAGCTGTGTGGGTGCCAGGCTCAATAATGGAAAGCTCCTCATACAGATGTGGGAAGGTAGGGAGAACTCAAGTATCCCCGACAACTTCACCTGTAAGAAGTGCAGCCAGTTGCAGTATCTTACAGATTGTATTGGGGAACTAGAGCTGGAGATGGAAGAATTCTGGATAATTTGGGAGGCTGAAGGGTTGATTGACTAGTGATACAGGGAGGTAGTCGCACTTAAAATGCTGGATGCAGGTAACTGGGTGACCATTAGATGGGAGAAAGGGAATAGGCAGCCAGTGCAGGGTACCACTATGGCCGTTCCTCTCATTATCAAGAATGCCACTTTGGATACTGTTGAAAGTGATGACCTAGAAGAAAGAAACCACAGTGACCACTGAGGCACTGAGTCTGGCTTTGTGGTTCAGAGAGGAAGGGAATAGAAGAGACAAGCTGGAGTATAGGGGATTCATTGGTAAGAGGAACAGACAAGAGGTCCTGTGGACGAGAATGAGATTCCCAGCTGGTATGTTGTCTCTCAGGTGCCAGGGTCAGGGGTATCTTGGATCAAGTCCATAGCATTATTAAATGGATGGGTGAGCAGCCAAAGGTCATGATCTACATCAGAACCAATGACATAGGTAGTAATGGTCACGAGGTCTGGCAAAGTGAGTTCAGGGAGTTAAGACTAAGTTAAAGGACAGGATTTCCAGAGTTGAGATCTCAGGATTGCTCACCATGCCAGAAATGGGAAGATGTAGGAAGATAAAGGAAACAAGAAAATAGAGTTTAACACGTAGCTAAGGAAATCATGCAGGGTGGCAGGCTTCAGATTTTTGAATCATTGGGCTCTCTTCCAGGGAAGGTGGGACCTGTAGAGACAGGACGGTTTGCACCTGAACTGGAGGGGGAGCAATATCTTTGTGGGACATTTGCTCACACTGCTCCATCAGTGGGGGGGGGAGGAGGGTTTAAACTCGAGCTGCACCTGGATGGGAACCAGAACGCCAGAGCTGATAGTGGAGTGGTTATGGGGAAAGACGTTGTTAGGCCAACATACCAAAATAGGGATAAAAAGGTTGAGCATGGGGGGATAAAGTACTGCATTTTGTCTGTTTCAGTGCAAGGAATATTATAGGTCAGGTGGATGAGCTTAGAGCATGGAAAAGTATGTGGAATTTTGACATTGTAGCCGTCAGGGAGACTTGATTACAGAAGGGACAAAATGGAAGCTCATTGCTCTGGGGTTCTGATGTTTTAGATACGATAGAGTGAGAGGGATTGAAAGCAGATGGTAGCATTTCTAGTCTGGGAAGATATCACAGCAGTACAGGTACAAGACAAGCTGGAAATCACGTCTACTGAGGCCAATGGGTAGAACTGAGGAATAAGAAAAGGGATGACCACATTAATGGGATTATATTATGGACCACCCAATAGTCAGTGGGATTTACAGGAGCACATTTATAGGTAAATAGCAGAGCGATGTAAAAAAAAATAAGGTTGTGATAGTAGATAATTTTAACTTCCCACATATGAAAGAGCTGGATGCGATTGAGTTTATCAAATGTGTTCAGGAAAAGCTTCCTTACATGTAGAGGTCCCATCAACGAGAGACAGCAATACTAGCTCTCCTATTAGGGAATTAGACAGGTCAGGTGCAAGAATTGTATGTAGGGGAACACTTTGGATACATTGGTTTCAGGATAATTGGGCAGTAATATCAGTCTGGTCCTTGGCTTGGTTTGAGATACTGAATGGGAGAAAGGCCAATTTTGATGGCAGCAGAAAAGATCTGGCAAGGGTAGACTGAGATGGGTTGTTTTCTTGCAAAGGCATCTTTGGTAAGTGGGAGGCTTCCAAAGGTGAAGATTTTAAGTGTACAGAGTTTTCAAGTTCCTATCATAGTAAAAGGCAAGGATAACAGGTTTAGGGAACATAGAACATTACAGTTCCTTACGGACCACAACATTCGACAGGAGGAAGGAAACCAGAATTATAAGGCAGAGGATAGGGCATTTTATTAATACAAGTAAATATAGCATAGAGTGAGAATGTGAGGAAAGATGGGCAGTTGATGGGGATGAAGTGTGTTTCTCAACCAATTAGGAGGCTTGACTGTTCAACAGTTTACAAAAGTGAGGAGAAAGTAGAAGAGGAGAGTGTCTTCTTCCAGTCAACTTTGGCCAGCTCCTCTCTCATAGTTGGGAGCTTAACACTCAAGGATACACATTATATTGAAAGGACTGGTGGGTAGCAAGAATGGGTGGGGAGGCTTCACTGGTGAAAAATGAAATTAAGTCTTTTGAAAGAGGTGACATGGGATCAGAAAATTGGGAATCCTTTTTGGTAGAACTAAGAAATCACAGGGATAAAAAGGCCCTGATGGGAGTTATGTACAGCCCTCTGAACAGTAGTCAGGATGTGGAATACCAATTACAATGGAGATAGAAAAGGTATGTAAAAAGTGTCTTGTTACAATAGCCATGGGGGATCTCAGTATATTGGTAGATTGGAGAATGCCTTCAAGATGCTGTTTAAAAGCAGTTTGTGGTCGAGCCACTCAGGAAAAGGCAATTCCGGATTGAGTGTTGTGCAATGGATTAGATTTGATGAGTAAGCTTAGGGTAAAGAAATCATAAGGAAGCAGTGATCATAATATGATAGAATTCACCCTGCAGTTTGAGAGGGAGAAACTAAAGTCACATGTATCAGTATTACAGTGAAGTAAAGGGAATTACAGAGGCATGAGAGAACCGCTGGCCAAAATTGATTAGCAGAAGACTCTGGCAAGGATAATTGCCGAACAGCAATGGTTGGATTTTCTACGAGCAATTTGGAAGGTGCAAGATAGATTCATCCCAAAGTAGTATTCTGAAGGGAGGATGAGGCAACCGTGGCTGACAAAGTAAGTCAAAGACAGCATAAAAGCCAAAGAGAGGGCATATTAATATTGAAAACGTTAGTCAGATCTTAGCATTGGGATGCTTTCTGAAAATAAAACAGCAGAAGGCAAAGGCAACTAAAAAACCGTTAAGGAGGGAAAAGCTGAAATAGGAAGGTAAGCTAGCCTGTAATGTAAGAAGGATACCAAATGTTTTTTCAAATAGATAAAGAGAAAGTGAGAGTGGATATTGGACTGCTGGAAAATAGCACTGCTGCTGCTGGAGAGGTAGTAGTGGCGGGACAAAGAATTTATGACAATCTGAATAAGTATTCAGCATTGGCCTTCACTGTGGAAGACACCAGCAGTGTGCCAGAAATTCAAGAATGTCAGGGGGCAGAGAATGAGTGTAGTTGCTATTACTAAGAAGATGTTTGGGAAGCTGAAAGATCTGAAGGTAGCTGATTCACCTGGATTACACCCCAGGTTCTGAAAGAGGTAGCTGAAGAGATTGTGAAGGCATTAGTGATGACTTTTCAAGAATCACTAGATTTTGGAGTAGTTCCAGAGGAGAGGAGAATTGCAATTGTCATTCCACCCTTTAAAATGGGAGTGAGACTGAGACAGGAAATCATAGGCCAATTAACCTGACTTCAACAGGTGTTAAGGTGTTGGAGTCCATTATGAAGGATGAGGTTTCAGGGTACATGAGTCAATAATTTGGATGATGGAATTGATGGCTTTGTGGCCAAGTTTGTAGAGGATACAAAGATTGGTGGAGATTGTGCTGAGGAAGCAGGATGTCTGCAAAAAGGATTTAGATCTGTCTCGGAGAATGGGCAGAGAAATGGCAGATGGAATGCAGTATAGGGAAGTATGTGGTCACATACATTGATAGAAGGAATAAAGGCACAGATTATTTTCTAACCAGGGAGCAAACTCAGAAATCCTCATGCAGGATTCACTAAAGGTTAACTTGCAGCTTGTGTCGATAGTAAGGAAAGCAAATACAAAGCTGTCATTCATTTCAAGAGGACTAGAATATAAAACAAAGATGTAATGCTGACACTTCATAAGGCATTGGCCAGCCCACATTTGGACTGGTGAACCAGTGGAGTGCTGGTTCTGTTGTTGTTTGTCATCTATATCAGTGATCTGGGTGATGATATGATAAACTGGATCAGCAAATTTGCTGATGACACCAAGACTGGGGGCGTAGTGGACAGCAAAGGAGGTTATTGGAGCTTGTAACAGGGTCTTTAACAGCTGGATAATGGGTTGTAAATGGCAGATAGAATTTAACACTTACAGGTGTGAAGTGTTGCTCTTTGGGACCACAGACCAGGATGGGACTTGCACGGTGAACGGTTGGGCACTGGGGAGTGCAGCAGAACAGAGGGATCTGGAAATACAGATCCATAAATCCTTAAAAGTGGCATCATAGGTAAAAAGGGTCATAAAGAGAGAACATTTACAAGGATCTTGCTATGATTTGAGGATCGGAGTTAAAGGGAAAGGTTGACTACGTCAGGTCTTTATCTCTGGGGCATAGTAGAATGAGGGGAGATCTGATCAAGGTTTACTGAATTGTGAGGGGTATAAATAGGATTTTTGCAAGCAGACATTTTCCACCGAGATTGAGTGAGACCAGAACTAGAAATTGTTGGTTATGGTGAAAGCTGAACTAGTTATGCAGGAACATGAGGATCAGAGGGTAGTGAAGATACAGAACGAGCTGCCAGTGGATGATGTGGAAGTAGGTTTGAATTCAACACTTAAGAGAAGTTTGGATAAGTGCATTGATCTGAGAAGTATGGAGGGCTATGGTCTAGATGCAGCTGGATGAGACAAGGCAGTTGTGAACTACATATACCTGTCTGGACACACCCCCCCCTCCCCCCCCGCTGACTGCTCCTGTGGCTCCTCCCAGGGACCCCAGTATAAAGGCGATTGAAGACACCGCCCCGACCTCAGTCTCCAGGATGTAGTGTGGTGGTCACTTGTTACTTGTTCTTTCTTCCAGCCAATAAAAGCCTGTATCTCGCCTCATGTCTCCGAGAGTTATTGATGGTGCATCAGCAGTATAATAATTCGGCAAAGACTAGATGGGTGAAGGTCCTGCTCCTGTGCTGTAGTGTTCTATGATTCAGCCATGATGAAGTGCTAGAGTAGGCTCAATAGGTCAGAATGCTAATTCTGCTCCTGTTGTTATGGTCTTACAGACACCGTGCTGGGATGGGCTGGTTAGTAAGGGAGTGCACCAGGATGGGATGGTTGGCAGGAGATTGGACTGTGATGGCTGGTTGGTACGATAGTGTACTGTGATGGGTTGTTTGATAGTGAAGAATGCTGGGATGGGCTGGTTGTTAGGATGGTGTGCTGGGATTGGCTGGTTGATAAGGGAGTGGGATGGGATGGTTGGTAAGTTGGTGTACTGGGATGAGCTGGTTGGTCAGGTGGTTTCTGGGATGGAACAGTTGGTAGGATGGTGTGCCTGGATTGGCTGGTTGGTAAGGGAAGTGTGTTGGGATGGGTTGGTTGTTAGGACAATGTGCTGGAATGGGCTAGTTGGTATGACAGTGTGATGGATGGGCTGTTTGAAAGGATGGTGTACTGGTCTGGATTGGTTGGTGAGAGAGTAGGCTGTGATTGGTTGGTTGGTAAGGGAGGATGCTGAGATATACTGGTTAATGATAAAGTCTGCTGAAATGAAGTGGCACAGTTTGGCCAGATGAGGACAGACACTAGTGATATTGCCTCACGTTCAATCAATTCTTACCTCAGAGGCTGTCATTGTGGAGATTTCATGTTCTCCCTGTGACCGTGAGTGTTTACTCCGGGTACTTCAGATTCTTTGCATACCCCAAAAAATGTGCAGGTTGGAAGACTTAGTGGCCACTGTAAATTATTCCTGGTGTGTGGGTGTGGGGTACAAACTGGGGGTGCCAGTGACAATGTGGTGAGAATTAAGCAGCACAGGAGTAATCCTGGTTTGCAGTTGGCCAAAACTCAAAGGACAATGCCACATTTCTCCATGAATCTTTGACTCTGAGGTGTGAAACGTGTGGAAAGGAGAGACTGGGCAGGGATGACTAATTGACTACCAGAATGCCATTAGGACGCAGAGCTGGGCTAAGAAGTGGCAGATGGAGCTTAATCTGGAAAAGTTAGGAAGATTGACCTTGAGTACAAGGTCAATGATAGGATTCTTAGCGGTATGGAGCACCAGAAGGATCTTTGGGTCCATGTCCATAAATCCCTCAAAGTTTCTGCACGTGTTGACAGGGTAATTAAGATGGTGTACGGTGTGTGGGCCTTCATCATTTAGGGAATGGAGATCAGGAGCCACGAGAGAATGTTGTAGCTCTGTAAAACCCTGGTTGGACCTCACTTGGTGTACTGGGTTCAGTTCTGGTTGCCTCATTATAGGAAGGATGTGGAAGCTTTAGACAGGATGCAAGAGGTGATCTACCAGGATGTTGCCTGGATTAGAGAAAATGCCTTATGAGGAAAAACGGAGAGAGCTAAAGGTTTTCTCTTTTGAGCAACAGAGAATGGGAGGTGATTTGATGGAAGTGTGTAAGATATTGAGACACATAAATAGAGTGGACGTCCAGATCCCTTTTTCCTATGGTGGCAATGGCCAATACCAGAGAACATCTGATAAAGGTGAGTGGGGGAAGTTGAGGGGAAGTGTCAGAAGCAGCTATTTTACTCAGAGAGTGGTGGGTACCTGGAACATATGGCCAGAAGTAGTGGAAGAGGGTTATACATTAGTGGCATTTAAGACAATCTTAGGTGGGCATGTGGTGAAAACAAAAATGGAGAGTTATGAGATGGGCTGTGTAAAAGGGAAGGGTTCGATTGATTGTGGGGTAGATTTCTGTAGGTCATGGGTCGAAGGACCCATACTGTGCTTTACTTTTCTTTGTTATAGTCATGGAAACAGGACTTGCAGTCTCTCTGTCCATGCTGATTTTATCAATGTAGCCTCTATTCGAGGTGTGTGATGGTGGGGTGTGAGCACCAGACTGTTTGATTATTCCGGTTGCAGAAGTACTGCTGACGATATGGGTTTCATTTTCAGTACTGACGCAGTTTGAGAAGGAGGTTCTGGAGTCTCACAACGTGTACAGAGCCCGACACAACACAGTGCCTCTGTCCTTCAGTGCGGAGCTGAGCAAGGACTGCAAGATCTGGGCAAAGGCCCTTTCCCAGGACGGTGCCATTGCACAGAGTCCCACCAACTTCGGCGAGAACATCTGGTCCAACCCTAACATCACAGAAGGAGAAATTGCAGGTTTGTGTTGTCTCCACCGCATTGTGTGTTCAGATCCTTGACAGCATTTGCAAAGAACATTGTTCGTGAATAGAGAAATGAGTCACTGGGAGTGCAGCAGAGTCTCCGGGCCAGCATGGGGTTAGACCCAGACTGCAGCATTCACCATTAGCTGCTGAAGACGCAGAGGATCAGCAGGGTGGACATCCCATGTTACATACTGAATCATGTTTTCTGTGGAGTGTTCGATCATGTGAAGGCTAGGTCATGCCTTCATTGACACACAGAGTGTACTGGATTATATTTTATGAAGAAATGCACGATACATTCTTTCAAACACTTGCTCACCTTTCCTACAAATTGTAGAGTAACCTTCAGCAGTTCACGCTTGAATCTTCACACCCGTTCCCTCATTGAAAAGTATTCTGAAAGAATTCACTATGTGCTGCTTGAAGTAAGTTCATTGTGCTCACATTCATGAAATGTCACTTAAAAAGTAACATCTAAACTTGAAACTAATCTGTCAATGTGTTCTTTCACCACTTGAACAACTCTCACGTTGCAATGATTCCAGCATGCTCTCTCTTCAATGTGTTTCAGGGAACTTTGCCGTGGACAGCTGGTATTCAGAAATTAACAACTATGACTTTGAGAATCCTGGCCCATCCATGAATACCGGTAAATGTTTATCTTCGGTTATTGTAAGCAAGTCAAAGCAAAGGCAAGGTTGTCTTGAGTGTCTGTAGGAAGACTGACTGAGTTAGAGAGAAAGGCACAGTAAGCTGCCAAGGTAACGCAAGTCCCAATTGAGTGTGAACATTTCGGAGAATGGAGTGAGTGAAGGTCACACTGTCAATCCAGGTTTGTGTCTTGCCTTTGCACAGAGATACAATTGCTAACAGGCAGATCAGATGCACATAAACATTCGCAAACACGTGCTTGCTATTTACAAGCATTCACAATCTCCAACACACAATTTCATTTACAGAATACATATAAAGTCACAGAGTCATATCGCAAAGAAATGGACCCTGTAGTGAACATCCACATTGATCCTTTTTGCCCAATGATATTAATCCCATTTGCCTGCATGAGGTCTGTATCACTGGTGTGTAATTACCAGGCTAACCCCCGCTGCCCTTCTAAAATAAACAACATTGGTGATCCTCCACTCAAGTATCACCTTATGATGAATGAAGAATGAAAAATCTCCATTGGGGATCTCCATTTCTTCCTATCTTCCTAGAGCATCCTAAAATGGATCTCATCTGACCCTGAGAATTTATACATTCATTGACATTTAACGTCTCTCCCTTCTGCTCCAGACTATCCAAATCCCCCTCACTGAACTCACTACCTTTCACATCCTTCTCCTTGGTGAATGCAGATGAGAAGATCTCACCCACATCCTCCAGCTTTACACACTCATTTCACCCTTTCACCCTAAGGGGACACATTCTTTTCTGGCTACCCCTTTGCTTCTGATAAACTGTACTGATTGAATGCCTCTGAGTCCTCATAATCTTATCAAGGATATTTCAATTCCCCCCCCCCCTTTAGCTTTCTTCATTTCTTTTTTAGACCACAATATAGAACAAATCAGGCCTTTCAACACAGGATGTTTTGCCAAAATGTTAAGCTACTCCAAGATCAATCCAATGCTTCGTTCCCACATAACACACTGACTGCCAACCACGCACAATATTACTTGTCACAAGGTGAAGTTGCAAGATTACGTGGAGGTTTCGAGAGACCACACGTGGAGCACAGTGCACTGTATTGGCCTTCTTGTTGAAGGGGACGTGCTAATGTGTTAAAATTGGTACAGCTAGAGTTTACTGGACTGATACCAGCACTTCCACTTTCAAAGAATAAGAGGTGACTGGATTGAAATATGTCAGACCCTGAGGGATCTTAACAGGTCAGTGTTGAGAGAACATTTAGACCATAAGATATAGGAGAAGAATCAGGTCATTTGGCCCATCAAGTCTGCTCTGCCATTTCATCATGGCTGATCCATTTTCCCTCTCAGCCCTAATCTCCTGCCTTCTCCCCGTATTCCTTTATGCCCTGACCAATCAAGAATACATCAAGCTCTGCGTTAAATAAATGTAAAGACTTGATCTCCACAGCCACCTGCGGCAATGAATTCCACAGATTTACCACTTTCTGGCTGAAGACGTACCTCCTCATCCCAGTTCTAAAAAGATGCCTTTCTATTCTGAGGCTGTGTACTTTAATCCTAGACTCTGTCACCATAGGAAATGTCCACTCTATGGAGACCTTCCAACATTCGAAAGGTTTCAATTAGGTCACCCCTTATTCTTCTGAATTCTAGTGAGTACAAACCCAGAACCATCAAATGCCCTTCATATGACAAATGACTCAACCTGCAAATTAACCTTCAGGGAATCCTGCACAAGGACTCCCAAGTCCCTTTGCCCCTCAGATTTGTAAATTTTCTCTCCATTTAGAAAATATTCAACCCTTTCATTTCTTCTACCAAAGTGCATGACCGTACACTTCCCAACACTGTATTCCACCTGCCATTTCTTTGCCCATTTTCCTAATCTATCTCCGTCCTTCTGTAGCCTTTCTACTTCCCCAAAACTACCTTCCCCTCCACCTATCTTCATATCATCTGCCAACTTTGTAACAAAGCCATCACTTCCATCATTCGCGTCATTGACACATAACTTGTGGGAGAATCTAGAAGCAGCTATCACTATTTATAAATCAGCAACTGTCCATTAAAGGCAGGGATGAATTAAGCTTGTTTTTCTCCCTCACAGAGTTGTGTCTTCACAACTCGCTTCCTTAAAGAGTGGTGGAAGCAGAGTCTTTGAATCTTTTATACGCCAGGACAAGATAGGGATTTGATAAGCAACAGAATCAAAGGTTACTGTGGGAGATGGGATGTAGAACTGAGTCACCATCAGATCAAGATGACCGTATTACATGACAGAGCAAGCACGAGGGACAGAGCAGCTATTCATGCTCCTAATCCATATTTATTTGTACGTAGACCAACGTGTCAACTTGTGTGTGCAGACACTTACTCAGAAACACACGTTAATGCTGTTCAACATGCTCAGACATGGTTCCACACACAAACATTTCCATATTCACACGAACTTTTACACATAGATATGATGAGGTCTACACAAACATTTATTCAAAGTCACACATAGACACATACTCATACTGAAACATTTCCACACACGCACAGTTACACAGACATTTAGAAACACTCAGCAATGCATACATTCACAGGTAGAATACGCACACTAATCCAGCTTTCCAACATACAGACTGTATACCCCTCATATATCAGTAGATACGTTCTCTTGCATTGGTGTACATGCACTTCCGCATAAAGGACTGGTATATACATTGACATTCATGGTACATATTGTATATGTCTCACTCATAGTTACATTTGTATATGTATGTGTATAAACCGACAAATACACAAAGGTACACAGATTAAAGATGTCAATTCCTTCTGTGTCCTTTAGAACATTTTACTCAGCTGATCTGGCAGGAGACCACCGAGGTGGGGATTGCGTATGACGTGAGTGACAAAGGGGTTTTTGTGGTGGCTCAGTACAAGCCCCGTGGGAACACACCCGGTCCGGAATCCTTTGCCAACAACGTTCTGCCACTGGATGCCTCGTACAGTATGCCCACGGCTGCACCAGCATCTCCCGCTGCACCAAAGGAGGAAGCTCCAGCAGAAGGCAAGTCACAAAGGCTGGAGTGTGGGAGAGAAATGCGAGATTAACTCACTTTATTTATGAGGGGGTGGGGATGTGGGCATCACTGGCAGGGTCACAATTTAATGGTCTTCTCCAATGCCCCCCGAGAAGGTTGTGGTGAGCTGGCTACTTCACTTGGAGAGAGTTCCTTCAACAATATCTCCCTGACCCAAACCCCCCACCATCTGAATGGCGTGTCTGAGAGTGCAGAATCCCCTTCCAGACCACACACTATCCCGGCTGTTCCTTCAAATGCCGAAAACCTGCAGCCTCTACACCACTGACACTGGGTGCTTCGACAAGATAAATGTTGCCCCTGCCAACGATGGTCTTGTCCTGACGAATGAGCAAAACCATCCCTTTCACAAGGCCCACTGGGGAAAGGTGAAAAATGTTGCCATAACACCTCCCCCTTGCCATATATTAATACATTCGTATATGCAAATATGATGATTTGCATGTCTAAATGTCAGCCGAGATCAAATACAGAAGCTGACTCTTATCAAACAGTCACTTCCTGACAGTTTCACATTGACTGATAAATTTATACGGGAGCTCTGATCAGAAATGACTGATCCATAAAGGATGTGCATATCTGCAGTCATGATAAGATCCACTCTTGATCTCACCGTGACCCTGCACCTGCTCTGCCCAAGACTGCAAGAAATTGCAGAGGGTTATGGACACAGCTCATCTCCCACCTGATAAAGAACTCTTGATCTCACAGTCTGAGTCAATATGGCCATAACATCACATTGTCTCCCAGCTCTGCACTTTCTCTGTAACAGTAGAACTACATTTTGCAGTCTATTATTCTTTTTCCCTTTGTACTACCCCAATGTACTTTTATTTTAAAATGATCTGTCTTAAAAATTCCACCCCCTCCATGCCTTCCACGTTACAATGAACACAATTATTACTGGGAAAGTTCAAATCCCCTTTTGCTCGTACATCGTTTTTTTGACTTCTCCAAATATTAGCTCCTCCACCTCCTCTTGATGGTCAGGAAGGCTGTAAAACAGAGGTTCCCAACCCTTTGTATGCCATGGACTCCTACCATTAACCAAGGGATCTGTTAACCTCAGGTTGGGAACAACTGCTGTAGAACATCCCCAGCAAACTGACTACAAAATTAAACTCTCCCCATTCTGAATTATTTATTTATTTATTTAAATCTTACGTCAGTCCCATAATGTGAGGGAGTAAAGATCTTTGCGTTGTGACCCCGTCACAATGTACAGACATACAAATTTATAAGTCTAATGGTTTGTAGAACTAAGCTGTCCCGTAGCCCGTTGGTCCTGGCTTTACTGCTGTGAACAGTTCATGGTTGGGGTGACTGGTGTCCCCGATGATCTTCCAGGCCTTCTTTCTGCACCTGCTGCTGTAAATGTCCTCAGTGGAGGGAAGTTCACATCCACAGATGTGCTGGTCAGTCTGTACCACTCTCCGCAGTGCCCAGTGACTAAGGTTGGCGCAGTTCCCGTACCAGTCTATGATACAGCCAGTCAGGTTGCTCTCAATGGTGCCCCTGTAGAAGGACTGAGGATTTGGGGGCCCATGCCAAACTCCTCCAGTTACCTGAGGTGGAAGACATGCTGTTGTGCCTTTTTTGCCATACAGCCGGTGTGTACTGTCCAGGTGAGATTTTCGGTGACGTGTATATCGAGGAACTTGAAAACATTCAGTCTCTCAACTGCAGGCCATTGATGTTGATTGGGCTCAGCCTGTCTCCATTCCTCCTGTAATCCACAATCAGCTCTTTTGTTTTTTGGACATCGAGAGAGAGGTTGTTATCCTGGCACCACTGTGTCAGGGTGTCAACCTCTCCTCTGTAGGCTGTCTCATCACCACCAGAAATAAGGCCGATCAACATCATGTCATAGAACCATAGAACATTACAGCACAGAAAGCCTTTTGGCCCTTCTTGGCTGTGCTGAACCATTTTTCTGTGAATTTGATCAGCAAATTGGAGCTGTATATGGCAGCACATTTGTGGGTGTTAGACCCAGCTGCACAAGGCAAGGTGCAGGCCGAGGCCTCTGAGCTTCCTGTCAAATCTGGAGGGAATTATGGTGTTGAATGCTGAACTAGTCCAGGAACAGCATTCCAACGTATGCATCCCTCTTCTCCAAGTAAGTGGGTACTGTGGTTATGGTGTCTTTGGTAGGCCAGTCCTGTCGGTAGGCAAATTGTAGAGAGTCCAGTGTGGGTGGCTACATGCTGCAAATATCCTCTCATTACCATAGTAATGGAATCTTTAATCAATATTGTAACACCACTTCCTCTTTCACACACGTCCCTCTCCTGTTACACAGGAACATTTTTATCACTGGAATGTTGAAATGCTTGTTTCTGCTCTTTTGTATCTCAGTGACAACAGTATTGCGGTCTCATTGCTGATCAATGCTTTGTTTACCGGTCAGACTCCTTGCAATCAAATGGAAGCAATTTAAACTTCTGTTCCTCCCACCCATGTCTAATTCTAATCTACCTACCTGTCTAGCTTAGCTTTCCTTCCATATCTGTCTGAACGTCACCCCTAATCTCCCAAATCCCTGCCAGATTCGTTTAAACCCTTCCTTAACAGCAGGAGTAAAGCTTCCTGCAAGGTTCTAGTTCAGTTGTCCAGCTGCTAGAGGACCCATCCTATCCTGAAACTGTCCCAGTGACCCACAAATCTGAAGCACTCCTTCTGTACCATCTCTCTGGCTGCACGTTCATCTGGCCAATCTTCCTGTTCCTATACTCGTGAGCACATGGCACTGGAAGTAATTCAGTGATTACACCCTTACAGGTCTTGTTTTTTACCCCGTGACCCAGCTTCCTTATCTCATGCTGCAGGACCTTGTCCTCTGCCCCTGCTACTACTCTGAACTACAGCCTCTGGCTGTTCCCCCACACACCAGATTAACCTGCAACCAATCTATGACATTTGAATGGCGGAGCAGACTCGATAGGCTGAATAGCCCAATTCTTCTCCAATGTCTGATGGTATTAAGGACATCTTTGACCCTGGTGCCAGGGATGTGACACGCTGTCTTGGATTCATGCATTAAGCAACAGATTGCCTTCCACTCCCTTCTTTGCTGGCCTCCTACTACCATTGCCCTTGGCCCCTCCTTGAGGTGCAAAGCCTTTTAGCTGCCCCAAGTGACCCACTGGACTTCACCCTATCAAAGGTTTTCCTGTTGTCCTGGTCATTCCTCCCCACCTTCTATAGGACTTCTATATAATAACATATTCCTCCCCACCTCCTATATAACAACATGTGATAGACACGTGGGCATGAAGGGAATGATGGAATGTGAATGATGCACTGGAGGATTACAAATTAACATCAAGATCAATGCAACATTGTGGGCCAAATGGCCTGTCCTGTGCTGTACTCTCCTATGTTTGGACTTGGCTCCTCTCATCACGAAGCGTCTTTGATCTGAAAGATGAACTCCATTTCTCAACACGGTCTGATCAGCCGAGAGATTCGGATAGTCTCTGTGTTGATTTTGAATTTCACATTTCTGGTATGTGAAACACTTTTCATTTTCATCTGCCATTTCTGCAAACTTCTTGCCACCTGCAGTTTTAAACTAGTTTGACATGGACAGCCATATTCAAATCATGGAGTTCAAAGAGCCTATTGGTTGCAGTACTGCACCACACTGCAATCTGAGAGAGGATTTCTGTCAAACCTTTGGAATTGGGAGTTGGAGTTGGTCTATTGTCACATGTACTGAGATCCATTGAAAAGCTTGTCTTGTATACTGTTCGTACAGATCAGTCATTACACTGTGCATTGATGTAGATCGAGGTAAAGCAATAACAGAATGCAGAAACAGGTGAACAATAAGGTACAAGATCATAACGAGGTAGACTGTAACATCAGAAGTCCATCCCATCATATTAATAGTCTTAAAACAGCAAGATGGAAGATGTCATTGAGCCTGGTGAATGTGTGCTTTCAGGCGTTCATATCTTCTACCTGATTGAAGACCAGAGATGAGAGAATGACCAGGGAGGGAGGGGACTTTGATTATGCTGGTGGCTTAAATGACACAGAGAAAAGGATCAACAGAGACTGGTTTCCATGATGTGCTGAGCTGTGTCCACAACTCTCTGCACTTTTTTGGGGTCATGTGCAGAGAGTTGGCATATCAAACTGTTTAACGGGCCTCACTTTGTCAACCAGCTTTTCATGTTAACGTTTATCAAATGTCTTGTGAAGTACCCTCCCTACACAATATATCCTGCATTTCCCTCAACAACTTCCTCTGCTTCCTTGTCAAAATTTTCATCAAACTGGTCAATCATAATCTGTCCTCTACAAACTGGTTTCACCATATTTCCAGGTTTCATTATGTTTCTCCTTGAAAGGACACAGACCAGTACAGCACAGGAACAGGACCTTCAGGCACACTGTTTTTCCAAACTTGTTAAACTGGCAATTAACCAACTAACTAAACGAGTTCTTTCTGCCTACACGAAGTCCACCTCTCTCCCTTCTCTGCACATCTCTGTGCATGTCTACAAGCCTCTTAAATGCCTCTAATGCATTGCCTACACCACCAACCCTAGTGATCCATTCCAGATGCCATCAAATGATTGCTTCGAGTCAGTGGAAAGGATGATATTCAAGGACTCATCTGTTTATCTGAATGAATGCACAAGGCTGTCATGGATTTTATCAACATTGTTGTAGACAAGTAAGTCCCCACAAAAGCCTTCAGAGTCTTTCCTAATCAGAGGTCCTGGATGAACTATGAGACCCACAATCTGCTGAGAGTCACATCAGTGGCCTTCCGGTCTGGTGACCAAGAAAGTTACGAGAGGTCCAAGTATGATCTTGGAAACCCATCTCACAAGTGAAGTGGCAATTCCAGACTAAACTTGGGTCAATGAATGATGCTCAACAGCTGTGGCAGGGCTGGATTGCTTTCACCTCCGATAAAGTTAAATCAAGCGACTTATGCGACAGCAGGGCTTTGCCTTCAGATGAGCTCAATGCCTTCTATGCTCACTTTAACCATCAAAACATAGAAGAACTATCACAAGCTCTCACAACCCCCAATGATCCAATGATTTCAGTCTCTGAAGCCAAGCTGCGAGCAGCTTTCAGGATGGTGAACTCACAGAAAGTGTCTGGCCAGATGGGGTCTCTACACAAGGACCAAAGACCTGCGCTGATCAACTGGTTGGAGTGTTCAATGAGATCTTTAACCTATTGTGGCGACCCATTTCCTGGCGCATCCGAACCGACTCACAATTAGATAGCCTACGGGGGTTTGCGAGCACAGAGCTTTGGAGCCTCTGCGCCATGGGGGGCCGGTTGAGGGAGGCTTAAAAGTGAGGCTGAAGTTTTCGAATAAAGTTTTTTCCTTCGACTGCAGTTACCGACTCCGTGTCGTAATTTTAGCGCTGCGTGTAGCACACCGCTACACTATCACTTCATCAGTCTGGGGTACCCACCTGCTTCAAACAGGCTTCAAATTTTCTGGTAACCATGAAGAGCATGGTGACCTGCCTCAGTGATTATCATCCAGTAACACTCACATCCACAGTGATGGGAAGGGTTTTGAGAGGATGGTGATAAAACATATCAACTCCTGTTGGAGAAGCAACTTGGATCTGCTCCAAATGGCCTACCAGAGCAACAGGCCTACTACAGATTCTATCTCATTGGCTCTTCACCCAACCCTGCAACTTTTGGAGAACAAAGATGCTCTTTATTGACTACAGCTTTTCATTCAATACCAGCATCCTCTCAAAACTAATCAAAAAGTTCCTGGACTTTAGCCTTAATACCCCCCCCCCCCCCCCGTGCAATTGATCCTCAATTTCCTCACTTGCAGACCCCACATCTTCTATAGATGTGACATCCTTGACATCCTTCCTACAGTGGGGTGACCAGAACTGAATGCAATACAACAGGTGCACCCAGAGTAGAGTTTTATAAATCTGCAATATAACTTTATGACTTGAAATTACTGCCTTGCCCAATAAAGGCAAGATTGTGACAGGCCCTCTTTACTGATCTATCAACTCCTGCAGCCACTTTCAGGGAGGAATGACGAATTCACTTCCGAAATGGTAAAACTGGAAATTGTTAGTGAACTATTTCACAAATAATATTGAATTTTGCATCATACAATACCAACTCTACAATTACTTACCAAAGGCTTTTGAAATTACTTGTGATGCATTGCAAGTGTCTTTTTTAAAAAAAGAGTTGATAAACTTGTTGAAAGTCCTGAGACTGAGGTGACCCAGTTGTTATAATTTGCATGATACATCCCCTGCTATGAAGCCGACTGAACGCAATTTAAGAAAATTACTAGACGATGCCACAACTATCTCCGTGCTGCACACCATGAACTGTTTCCCAACAGAAAGCAATCAAGTGTTGGTGCCAAATTCAGTGCCTCGGGTTGAAAGCATATTGGAACAAGGAAGGACCATGCTCTTCAGGGGACATGTGAAAATGACAAAAGCAGTGGTCCAACTACAACAGTGTTTGTAGGCAACATTCCTGTAAAAGCTTCTGATGGGTTAATCAGGCAGTTGCTTGTGACATGTGGCTAGATTTTAAGCTGGAAGAAAGCTCAAGAAGCTTCAGGAAAGTTGCAAGCTTTGTACTCTCTGTGCATCAAGGTTATTGCATGATCTTCAATGGGCTCACAGTAAGCTGCTTGTAAAAGTAGATGTAAAGTCCAAAGCCCAGCTGGATGAATGGAAGGCCGAAAAGAAAGGAATCAGATGAAGCTGTGGACGAGGAAGTCTCAGAGTCAACTCCTACAACCACCATGGAGGAGGCCCCAGAACCTGAGATTGTTTCACAGCCACAAGTCTCACCTGCCAAGCAGAGTGATCTCTTTTGTCAGGAAAGACCTTATCCCGAAAGAGGAAGAAATCCTCCACAGTAATTACACCTTTTGGCCTGAATGGGACTAATTAAAATTTACTATGCTGTGGATGTCTGTATAAGAAGTTGCATTATATAGTATTGTTACAAACCCCGTAACTGGGTGTCTTACCAGCAAAGATAGAAGTGTCTGTTGGAGTCTGGTGATACTATTTTCAACAGTATTTATTAGTAAAAATACACAAAAATAATATCAATGCAAATATACAGATAATATACATCACCAATACTAAACCTAAAAGTGCGGGTATAATAATAATCAATAAGAAATAAGCTCTATCGTTGTCTAAGGGATAATGAATTGTCAGATGGAAATACAAAGTTCAGTTCAGTTTGTGCAGGCTGCGGTAGTTGTTGGTCGCTGTGTTGTGATTACTGGAGAGAGAGAGAGAAAGAGAGAGAGAACAGTAACAGCTATTGACTTGCCAACTTCCTTTTACGATTTTGATCCGTCGATGCGTTGTTGTTGTGGCCATTCACGTATGACCCCTCCGTTCTTTAGCTAGACTGCTCTTCTGTGGTCACCCAGGCAAGGGTGGACACACACACACAAGCCCCCACCGGTCTCGCTACAAAACACTGTGAGTTAAAATTTACCGACCCTTATTTGGTCTCTGATGTCCCACACTGTCTCGTGGGTTTCTGCTGCTCACTAGCGTTTCTCCTGGTGCGTCTGAGGGGTGTTACCCCCAGACCTCACTTTTATCCCCACTCACGGGGTCTCAGGTGTCAATCAGGTTGGGATGACGTAACCCATTAAACCAGCCCACTCTGGTTGCCCCCTGAGGGGTTTCAATGAATAGAACAGTACCAAGTAAACAATCCTTCTCCAAAAGACAATAGCAGTAAATCAATGGCTTTTGTCAGTAGGAGACGTTCCACCTTGTGTATCTCTGAGCTGTCTCGCTCTCATTAACTTTCATGAGCTGTTATCAATAACAACTGCCCTGGCAGCTTTCCTGTGTCTCTCTCACTTCCTTGATAACAGCATCGGAATAGTAGCGATTTGCGATTCTCCAAAAGGGAGGGCATGGGCGATTCTGTACCCTTCTGCCCATCAGAGTTGTTCAGCATTCGTAACAGTATACTGTGTATATGGTTGAGATGCATTCAATAGAATGCATTCTATATTGAATTGGAGGTTATAGCTAAGCAGGGAAGAGTTTTGTGTATTTAATACTTCTGTAATACTGGAGTAATCTTGTATATACATTGTGTGATTGTGCACTCTTGTTCATTTGAATAATTCATTACAGTTTATCTGTATAAATGTGTGAATTGCCTAAGTCATCATGGTACCATGTAAAACAGGTGCACCTCACTTAAAGTAAAATTGAAGTTAGACTCACATTTCGGACTCTGAATTCCTTTGAATTAGTTTAATGCTTTGAAGTTACAGAGCATAACACAGGGACTGACAGATAATAGCTTTTTCTGGTCCATTCATCAACAACTATCTGACCCATACACAGACTGGCTTGGAGCCAAACACTGTGTCTGTCTTCAGGATGAAGAACACAAGTCTAGTACTGCAGTGTCACATCTGAAGTATTATTATGTAACACATATGTCTATATGTCTTCAATGGTTTCTCTCCCAGCAGAGAAGCCAGCCACTGAGGAGGAACCTGCCAAGGAACCTGGAGCCAAGGAGGAACCAGCTGAGGAGAAGGCAGCTGCTCAGCCAGCGGCTGAAGAGAAACCAGCCGAGGAACAGCCTGTCGCCACAGCAGAATCAGGTAGAATAATCCTTGGACCATAAAGGGGCTTGGATTTTAGAAGAAGGAACATAGAACAGTACAGCACATTACAGGGAACAATGAATTCAGAGTAACTGTCTAAACAGTGAGAAATACTGACAATATGAAACAAACCAATACTGTCCATATAAAAACCAATGGACACTGAGGCACAAAACAGACTAAATCAGACAGGGTGTGACATACACAGACGCCGAGGGGTAAAAATACTAGAAATGATTAAAATAATGCAACTGGTACAGAGAGGGCAGTGAAACTGTCTCTGGAATAACACCAGTACTGACTGAGGTTAACAGATCTATACTGATCAATGCTAATCAACATCAAAACTATTTACAATGATGCTAGAAAGTCTGTGAACCCTGTAGAATTGATCAGGTAGATACATTACTGAGTTACTAATGGTTCATTTCACAAATACTGCCAAAACATTATTGAAAAGTGAATTATTTTCAGATAACCATCAATGGGTGCATTGTTATGGATAGTTTTATAAGACCATAAGACTATAATATATGGGAGCAGAAGTGGGCCATTCGGCCCATCGAGTCTGCTCTGCCATTCAATCATGGGCTGATCCTATTCTTCAAGTCATCCTCACTCCCCTGCCTTCTCCCCATACCCTTTGATGCCCTAGCAAACAAAGAACCTATCTAAAATGCACCCAATGACTTGGCCTCTACAGCTGCTCATGGCAACAAATTCCACAGATTTACCACCCTCTGACTACAGTAATTTCTCTGGATCTCTGTTCTAAATGGATGTCCTTCAATCCTGAAGGCGTGCCCTTTTGTTCTGGTCTCCCCTACCATGGGAAATAACTTTGCCATATCTAATCTGTTCAGGCTTTTTAACATTCAGAATGTTTCTATGAGATTCCCCCCTCATTCTCCTGAACTCCAGGGAATACAGCCCAAGAGCTGCCAGAGGTTCCTCATATGGTAACCCTTTCATTCCTGGAATCATTCTTGTGAATCTCCTCTGAACCCTCTCCAATGTCAGTATATCCTTTCTGCAGTATATCCTTTATAGGACATGATCTGCTGTTACATTTTTGAGATCCTGATTAAATATATAATGCTGGTAATGGTTCTGAACTGTTGAAAGGCTCATAAGGCAGACACGGGTGTAATAAGAAGGCATTGGTGAGTTAATCAGAGACCGATACTTTTGGGAATGTTAGGGAATTATCGACAGGTGTATTAGGCTGACACTTGCAGATGTTTCTGAGGATTTCACACAACAGGTAGAGCAGCTGCCTCCCAGCCTCGGTTCGATCCTGCCCTTGTGGAGTGTGCGTATCCTCCCTGCGGCAGTGAACATTTCATCCTGAAGCTCGAATTTCCCCCCACATCCCAAAGGTGTGCAGTCAGTAGGGTATTTGGACTCTAAATTATTAGGCAAATAGCAAAATAAATCAAAAAGGAACTGATGAGCAACACACACGATTTGCTGGAGAAACTCAACAGGTCAGGTAGCATCTATGGAAATGAGTAGATAGTCGATGTTTCGGGCTGAAAATGAAGGGGAAGATGCCAGAATAATAATGTGGGGGGAGGGGGATAGCTGGAAGGTTATACATGAAGCCAGGTGGATGGGAAAGATTAAGGGCTGGAGAAGAAGGAATCTGATAGGAGAGGGGGGTGGACAATAGGAGAAAGTGAAGGAGGAGGGAACCTGTGGTGAAGTAATAGGCAGGTGAGAAGAAGTAAAAGGTCAGAGTGGGGTATAGAAGGGGGCAGAGATTTGTTTATTGGAAAGAGGAGTCAATATTCAGGTTGGAGGTTATCAAGATGTTGCTCCTCCACACTGAGGGTGGCCTCATGTTGGCACAAGAGGAGTCCATGGACCGGCTGTTGGAGTGGGGATAGGAATCGGAATTGGAATATTTGGCCCCTTGGGATTCCCGCTTGTGGCGGATGGTATGAGGGTGTTCGACGAAGCAGTCCCCTAATTTACAACAGGTCTCACCAATGTAGAGGAGGCCACATTGGGAGCACCACGGGCAATAGATGACCAGAGCAGATTTGCTGGTGAAGTGTTGCCTCACCTGGCCCTGAATAGAGGTGAGGGAGGAGGTGTATGAGCAGGTGTTACACCTAGACTGCTTGTGGGGATATGTGCCAGGTGGGAGATGAGTGGGGAGGGATGAATGGACAAGGGAATCACAGAGGGAGCGATCCCTGGGCAAAGCAGAGGGAGGGAGACAAAGATAACATAAGAATGTGAAAGGGAATGAATTATGAGGACAGAAAAGAGAGAATGGAACTTTTGGATTGTTCTGCTGGGAGCCAGCATTTACCTAATGGGCTGAATGGTGTTCTTCAGTGTCTTAATAGACCTGTATTACTTGGATGTTAATGATATATATTGTTGAACTACTATTTGCCTCAATAAACAGACAGCAGCTCATCGATCGGTCAGTCACTGAAACATTTATTAGACAAATAGCAATGGCATGTTGCCGGACTTACACTGACCAGTCTGTATACTGTTTCTGCCAGCAGCCTCTCCAAAGGGAGAAAAGAAAAAAACACATCGTCACTGTCCCAAGAAGAAAGATCCAAAGCTGAAGAAGGCCGAGCGAAGCCCATGCGAGTAGTGATCAACTTCAGAGCCATTAGGACAAGGACAATAAGTTCCAGGGATTTGAGGAGAGAATTTCTCAGGCATTGGAGAAATAAAACTTCACTAAAATATAAATGCATCCATTTGTGTCTTTAGAAGATGCTGGGTTAACTCCAGCTGTATCTGAGAAAACAAACTTGTAAAATATCATCTATTGCTGACTCCACCCACCCACCCTTCTCCCTCACCTAGTCTCACCCTTCACCTGTTCCTCGTGTCCACCCCTTCTTATTCGGGCTTCTGCCCCTTCCTTCCAGCCCTGATGAAGGGTGTCTGACCGAAAACATCCACCATTTATTTCTCTCCAAAGATGCTACTGACCTGCTGAGCTCCTCTGGTATTTTGTTCAAGAAGGTGGTCAGTGCCATCTGCCTGTATTTGACTGGTCGCCCTCTCTGATTCCCCTCCATCTTCTTTTGTATTTCTTAGACTCCTCGAGCACTCCATTTGTTCCTTGTTGCCCATACTTGTTCTGCACCTCCTCCTTCTTGTTAACCAGGGTTTAATATACCTCAAAGTCCAAAATTCTCTCAACCTGTTAGCCTTGCCTTTTATCTGCCAGAAACATACAAACCCTGTACTCTCAGAAGGTTTGCTTTTGAAGGCTTCCCACTTACAAAGAATCCATTGCCAGAAGAGCAATCCACACCTGCCAGTTCCTTTCTGATATCATCAAAGTGGCCTTTCTCCAGTTTAGACTATCAACCTGATGACCAGTCCAATCACTCTCTGTAATTATCTTGAAGATAATGGTGTTATGATCACTGGACCCAAAGGGTTCCACTACACACACTTGTGTCATGTGCCTTGCCTCATTCGTCAATAGGCGATCCAGTATCATTCCCTCTCATTGGAATCTCTATCTATTGGTTAAAGAAACTTTCCTGAATACAAACTCTATCCCATCAAGTCCCAGTCAATATGTGAAACATTAAAATCACCTACTATTGCAATCTTATATTTCTTACAATAGTCTGTGATCTCTCTACAAATTTTCTTCTCTTCATCCCGCACACTATTGGAGGTCTATAATATAATCCTATTAATGTAGTCATCCCTTTCTTATTCCTCACTTCCACTCAGACAGCCTCCAGTCAGTCCTGTCTGAACACTGCCATGATATGTTCCCTGAAGAGTAATGCAGATGCTCTCAATATAATTCTTCTCCCTCTATGAAGTCTAAAACAACAGAGCCCTGGAACATTGAACTGCCAGTCCTGCTCTTCCTGCAACCAAGTCTCACTAATAACTTCACTATCATATTTCCACATGCTCATCTGTCTTACCTACAATATTCCTTGCATTGAAATAAACACAACTCAGAACATTAGTCCCACCATGCTCAAACTTCCAGTTCCCATCTCTGTATGTAGGCTTAACACCTACTTTTCCCACAACCAATCCACTCACTAGCAGCCCTGGCACTCTGGTTCCCATCCCTCTGCACCACTCATTGGCATGGTTCCTCCAGTTCCCTGTGATTGTGGGGTTTGGCTCAGAGTACAGTCACTATTCTCCATTGGAGAGAGGTGAAAGTATCGGCCGCAGTCTGTGATCTTCCCGATGGACTCCAAATTGTGCAAGGCCAGACATGTGGCTGAAGGGTATCAGCGCACCCTCCCTCCTCCCCTTGCCGTTCAACCATCACCTCATTCATCTTCCTCCTCAGCAGCACGCCCCGACACCATTCCCTTTTCCCTCGATTCCAGAAAACATCCGAAGCAGGAGGTGATTGCTGAATGTACAAGCCTGCATGGTGTTCATTATCTCCTCCAGAGCCAGTTTCCTGCACTGTACCTTTCACCCTCAATTCCTTTAATATCCAGAAACTCCTCAATCATTGATTTGAATCATTTCAAGGGACTCATTATCTGAAACCCTCCAGGGTAGAGAATACCAAATATCCATCAGTATTGGTGTAAAACAGCTTCTTTCACCTCAGATCCCGGTGACCTTTCATTACTCTGTGTACTCTGATGGTAGATCTCTCAAGCAGAGGAAGCATTGTCCCTGCATTCACTATTTTGATGTGATCTGCTCTCATTAATCTAAATTCTAGAGAATACAGTCCCCATCTCCTGACAACATAAACTTAACACACTCCAAAACCAGTTTAATGAATCCTCAATGCACTCCCTCTATGGTAGGTTCAACCTTACTCAGGTACACAACTCTCCAGATGCATTCTTTCTCAGGTAAACAACTCCACAGGTACATCCTTTCTCAGGTATGCAATGCTACAGGTACATTCTCAGGTATGCAACTCTTCAGGTACATCCTTTCTCAGTATACACCGCTACAGGTACATCCTTTCTCAAGTACACAACTCTACAGGTACATTCTCAGGTACACAACTCTTCAGGTACATTCTTTCTCAGTATACACCACTACAGGTACACCCTTTCTCAAGTACACAACTCTACAGGTACATTCTCAGGTGCACAGCTCTACAGCTACATCCTTTCTCAAGTACACAAATCTCCAGGTGCATTCTCAGGTACACAACTCTCCAGGTACACCCTTTACCCAACATGGTCTCTACCCTGGGTAAAATGTTGTGACTATTCACCCTATCTATGCTCCTCAGGATCTAATAAACCTCTCTAAGGTCATCACTCAGCCTCCTACACTCCAAGGAAAGAAGTCCCAGCTAACCCAGTTTCTCCAATCCCGGTAACACTTTCCTGCAGTTTTTCCAATTTGACGATATCCGTCCTTTCACTGGGCAACCAGAACTGTGCACAGTATGAGACTGTGACCCTTGGTTCTGGAAAGCACTGCCACAGGAAATCAATTCCCTCTACTTCATTAAGCCCCATGAGAATTTTATACATTTCATCAGTCCATCTGCCATTCTTCCAAAGTCAGGTTGCACAGACTGTTTATTCTGTTGGCATGTATCACCTCAGGAACCAATCATCACTGCACTTCCAACAGGAACCAATCATCGCTGCACTTCCAACAGGAACCAATCATCACTGCACTTCCAACACACGTGTATCTTTCATTCAGTGGAGTCTCCAGATCTGGAGACATTATTCCAAATGTGGCCTCAGTGGGGCCAAATCTCAATTTCTCTTGCAATAAAAGCCAACATGTAACTTTCCTTCCTAATTCCTTGCTGTATCTGAATGTTACTTCTCAAGTTATTTTAGTGACTCAAAAACTTGAGGTTTTATGACTGTTTGGTATGTAAAAATCCCCAAATTTCCCCTAATTATCTCTCCTTCTCCATAAACTTCAGCTAATCCAAAACCATGGCGTCTGTGGCCTAATTCAAGCACTGTTTCTGGTCCAAAATACAGCCAGTTTCAAACTCTTATCCTTGTGTTTGGGTCACTGTGTGGCCTCATCCCTCTATATCTCTGAGATGATCTTCAGCCAGTACAAGCTCACTGTATGTCTTCATTTCTCATTACTTCGCCATTGGTCACCGGGCTTCAAACTCTGGAATTCCCTCTATGAATGCATGAGCCCTACAGGCCTCTGTGGCATGCTGTAGAGTGTTGGGCTTCTAGATTTCTCCAGCACCTGTATTTATATAATAATGTCTTGACCAGAACTGTAAAGTCCTAACATGAGGAAATCTGCAGATGCTGGAAATTCAAACAACAACACACACTAAATGCTGGTGGAACACAGCAGGCCAGGCAGCATCTATAGGGAGAAACGCTGTCGACGTTTCGGGCCGAGATCCTTCATCAGGACTGTAAAGTCCTTGTATTTTCTTTTGAAAATTGTCAAGTTAATTGTGACTGGCATGGGTTTTCTGCAGTCTATGATTATTGAAAGCGGATTCTTGTTTAGTGCTGTGTGCAGAGTTGTTCTATGCAAGATAATTAGTCAGTCATACAACTGTAGGAAATGCAACATTTGCACCTAAATCTGCTGCAGTTTTGGTCCCGTATCTAAGAAAGAATGTATTAGTATTGGAGAGAGTCCAGAGGAGGTTCAGGAGATAGATCCCAGCAATAAAAGGGTTAACCAGTGAGGAGTGCTTGATGGCTCTGTGCCTGTGCTCTGTGGGATATTGAAGAATGAGGGGTTAGTTTATTGAAACCTGTCAAATATTGACAGGTCTGGATAGGGTGGATGTGGAGAGGATGTTTCCTATTGTGGGGGAGTCTTGGACCAGAGTGCACAGCTTCAGGATTGAGGGATATCCATTTAGAACAGAGGTGAGGAAAGCTCTAAGCAGAGGGTGTACGCTGCCACAGTCTGAGTTCATTTTCCCTCCTGGTGCTGCAGCTGCTGATAATTCCCAAATCAAATTCACATCTCTTTCAGGTAATAATTGTGCTGGAATTGTGAATAAATAATGTGAATTGTGAGTGAATGAACCCTCTTTCTTTATCCAGAGGGTGGTGAATTTGTGGAATTCTTTTCCGCAGATGCCTGTGCAGGCCAAATCAGTGGGTATATTTGAGCCAGAGGTCGATGGGTTTTTGATCGGGGAGTCAAAGGTTACAGGGAAAAGGAAGGAGAGAGGGGTGTACAGGGATAATAATTCTGCCATGATGGAATGGCAGAGAAGACTTAATGGACCTACTGGACTAATTCTGCTCCTAGGTCTAATAATCCTACCTCACCACTATCCAGATCAGATAATGGTTCATGTGCACCTCCTCAAATCACTTCCACAGCATTTGGTGCTTTCTGTGTGGTCTCCTCCACAATGAGGGGGAGGGAGGACAAAGTAGTAATCAGGCAACAATTTTGCAGAACACCTACACACTGTCTGCAGCAACTATGTTGAGTTTCCAGTTACGTGTCATCTAAATTCTTCTTCCCATTCCCACCACGACCTGCCAATTCTCGACCTTCTCCACCATCACGGTGAGGCCAAACACAAACCAGAAGAATAAGAAACCTCATATTCCACATGGAAATTGCAACCCAGTGGTACAAGCACTAAATATTCCAATCTCTGGAAACCCATATTCTGTTATTGTTTTATTTTGTTCTATCTGAAAGCATTGTGTAATGATTTGATCTGTATGAGCAGTATACTGGACAAGCTTTTCATCATATCTTGGTACAATTGACAACAGTAAACCAATTCCAATTCCTGTGTTTCCTCTCTCTCCTGGTTTACTCATCTCCGTCACCCAGTTTTGTTCCCTTCCTCCACCTGGTTCCAACTCCCTTTCACCCACACACTACAACACTACATCTTCTGCTTCTGCAGTCTCCTCTCCAGCTGGTTCTATTTGCCACTTACCCCTCTCATACCTTGTCCACTTTTCTTACTTATCCTGTTCTAACATCTGCAGTTTCTTCTGCCTCCACTTATCACCTTCCAGCCTCTGTCTCTAACTCGCCCCTCCCTTTCTCCATCATGCTTCCCTTTTTTCTCTCTTCCCTTATCTATCTCAACCTTTCACCCACCAGCTCCCATCTTTAACTCCACTCCTTCCTGTCCTCCAACTGAGCTCCATCTGCCCATCATCTCCTTCCCCTACCAGCCCCTGTCTTACCCCATTCCTCACCTGTTTTTACTGGTTCTCTCCCCTCTCCACTGATGCAGAGTTTTGATCTGAAAAAGTCACCAGTCCCTCTGCCTCCACAGATGCTGCCTGACCTATAGAGTACCTCCAGCAGTTTGCTTTTTTGCTCCTCATTCTAGCATCTGCCGTCTCTTGTGTCTCCCTTGACCTTATGCAGTTATTTCAATAGACACCACAACTACAAAGCACCAAAAGGTATTAATAACCATATGTGGCAAGCTGAAATCATGGATTGGTACAATGTATGAAAGGAGGTAGTTAATTGTAGTGTACTTTCAGTGGTGGCACTTTGCATCATAATTCTGCACACCGTCCTTCAATGCTCTCCTTTGTGGCCTGATTATGTCCAACAGCTTCAACATGAACGTTAATTGGGCAGATACAAGATGTCCTACAGGACATTTTCAAGGCAAAGGTTTGGCAACAGCTAAAGTTTTATTTTGAAGTACAGTTCCTGATGGAATGCAAGGGAATTCAGGAACCAAGTTGCATATAGCAAAGTTTGTAATGCTGCTCGAGTGATCCGTTTGGACACCACAGAGAGCTCCTTGCTCACCCTCAAAATGGTTGCCATTGAATCTTTTGGATATTGCATAATGATGAAGACAAAAACAGACCCCTGAAATTATTTCTAAAATGACCTGAAATTGAAGTTTGGAGGACAGGCCATTAATGTAGCAGAGGGAATATAGAAAGGTCACAACTTATGAACAAATGAACATGCTCGCATCCTGCTACTGCCATCAGGAAGGAGGTACAGGAGCCTCAGGACCCACACCTCCAGGCTGAGGAACAGTTATTACCCCTCACTCATCAGGCTCTTGAACCAGAGGGGATAACTTCACTCAACTTCACTTGTCCTATCATTGAAATATTCCCAAAACCTATGGACTCACTTTCAAGACCTCTTCAGCTCATGTTGTCGATATTTATTGCTTATTTATTTATTTTTGATGGTGGTGGTGGTTTTGATGATTATTATTATTTATTCTTTTGTGTGGTTCCACAGTTTGTTGTCTTTTGCACGCTGGTTGAATGACCAAGTTGGTGCAGTCTTTCATTCACTATATTATGGTTATTATTCTGTTATGGATTTATTGAGTATGCCCTCAAGAAAATGAATCTCAGGGTGTATATGGTGACACATACGTACTTTGATAATAAATTTACTTTGAACTTTTCATAGCTGAGCAGGAGCACAGGACAGCCAATCCGCTCATCACTTCTGGGTAATAGATAACACAGAACATGTGGACCATGTGGCTCTTTCACAACCCTATCAGTCAGTGTCAGCCTGCCCTATCTTATTCAGTCTGGGTCCTTGGGATGTACAGACACCCATAGGCCTTAATAACCATGAGGTGAGCTGGTGTTAAGTGAAGCATAGGATAATTATACTTGTATTGTGCTCTTTCAAAGTTTAAAATGTTTCAACCCACTTCTCGAGAGTCTGTGCTAAATCTGAATGAACCATGTGATAAGTGTAAGGACGGGTAACCAATAGCATGTTCGGACGCAGCTTACAAAGGCAAGGGAAGAGGAGAAATTTTCCGTTCAGGGAATGCTGCAGCTCGAGTGCTGCATTGAAGAGAAAGCAGGCGAGCAACCCCGATCTCTCAGAGAGGGAGAAGCACAATGCCACAGTCTCAGCTCATTTTCTCTCCTGGTGCTGCAGCTGCTGCTGATTCCCGAGTCTCCTTCACTTCTCTTTCAGGTGATAATTGTACTGGAATTGTGAACGAATAAAGGATGCAGCAGGAGCAAGGCTGTTAATCTGGAAATCATTCATCAGTGAGAAGGGCCAGAATACCTGCTGATGCCTTCAATACTGCAGTCCAATGACACACTGCACCGGAAAATTCCTGATACCAACAAGGCCCTATCAAGTCTGCAGGACCCAGGTACAGTGTATAATGTTGTTGCCCAATATATCAATGCAAGCTTGTTCATTGGCTAATTGCCTATTTTCTCCAAGCTTCCCCACTCCGTCAAAGAGGCAGTCCAAATTCATAGGCCTTCATTACAGTGCCCTTGTGATTATCCTTCATGCTTGAGATCAAAATAAGATTATAATATGAAATTTCAGTGACATTCAACCTAATTACATTAAACCTCTATTTGATGGTGATCTTTTTGTCATTGAAATTATAATCACCCATTCAGTAGCCTTTTCAATTTGTCCAACAGCATCCGTGATTTTTTAACTTATGCTCTGCATAGTTCGAAAAGCAAAAAACTGCATATGTCCCTAATCTGAAATAAAAACAGAAAATGCCAGGAAAATTTATCAGATTGGGTAAAATTCATGAAAAGAGAAACAGTTAATAACTGAGATCAAATATCCTTGATCAGAACTGAGAAAGGGAGTTGGTCTAAGATTGGAAGAGAAGGTGGGGAGGACAATATCTGAAACTGGGTGAAATGATGCCATCATTAACTGGAGAGTTTGGTTCCTTAGTCCGTTTGTTGTGTTGCTAATGTTGTTTAGTCTGCCCGACAGGGATTTGCCCAACAATCCAGAATGTACAAATGATGGAAAAGAGCTAGAGAAGGATGGAATATAAAAATGGCTGATCCTGAGACAGACAAAAAGAAAGAGAAAGTTATACAGTGTATGGATATTGGTGAGGCTGAAATGAGAGACATACAAGAGATTTGCAGATGGTGGGAATCTTGAGCAACGCACACTAAATGCCGGAGGAACTCAGTAGATGAAGCAGCATCTATGGAGGGAAATGAAACGTTGATTTTTTATTTTCTCCATAGATGCAGAGTGACCTGCTGTCTTTCTCCAGTATTTTGTGTGTGTTCCTTTGAAATTGGAATTGATTTATTGTTGTCATGTGTACCGAGATACAATGAAAAGCTTGTCCTGCTTACTGCTCACGCAAATCAATCCCTTACACAGTACATTGAGGTAGAACAAGATAAGCTAATAACAGAATGCAAAATAAAGCATAACAGGGACAGAGAACATATTATTCAGGTAGACAATAATGTGCAAGATCATAATGTGATCAGTATCAGGTCAAGATTCCATCTCATTGTATTAGGGAACAATTCAACGGTTTTCTAACAGTGTGATAGAAGCTGTCTTTGATCCTTGTGATATGTGCCTTCAGTCTTTTGTATTTTCTGCCCAATGGGAGAAGGGAGACAATACCAATTCTGGACCAGTGTCAATTGGAGCAGGGATAACTTGCTATAATGGGCTCCCAAACAAAGTCGAGCAGCATTGCTGCCAACACCACATCCGTTCCCAAAGAGCTTTGAACCAAAGGAGGTCAGTGTATCCCAATATTTGGAATATTGCGTTCCGCTCTGGTCACCCTGCTGTAGGAAAGATGCCAGTAAGCTGGTAAGAGTACAGAGGAGATTTACAAGGATGTTGCCAGGACCTGAGGAACTGAGTTATGGAAAGAGGTTGAGCAATTTGGGTCTTTTTTTTCATTGCAGCATAGAAGAATGAAGGGTGATCTTACAGAGGTGTATAAAATCATAATAGCCACAGATTGGATGAACGCATAGTCTTTCCCCCCCCCCCCCCCAAGGTTGGGTAATTTTGCTCAAGACTAGCGGACGTGAGAGAGGGGAAAGATTTAATAGGAACCTGAGTGGCAATTTTTTCTTCCAGAGGGTGATCAGTATATGGAATGAGCTGCCAGAGGAAGTGGTTTTGGCAGGTGGAGGCCTCCATTAGTCTCGATGGACCACGGATTTGCACCTTGGAAAGTTTCCAGGGCACAAGCCTGGGCAAGGTTTTTTTTTGTGGAAGACCGGCAGTTGCCCAAGCTGCTAGTCTCCCCTCTCCACACCACCAATGTTGTCCAAGGGAAGGGCATTAGGACCCATACAGCTTGGCACCGGTGTCGTCGCAGAGCAATGTGTGGTTAAGTGCCTTGCTCAAGGACACACACGCAAACCTCGGCCAAGGCTCAAGCTAGCGATGTTCAAATAACTAGACGAACACCTGAACAACTTGACCACATGCCAACACTTTCGGCAGGTACATTAACAACATTGGACAGGAAAGGTTTAAACTAATATGGCCAAACACAGGCAAATGGGATTAACTTTGATGGGTACCTTGGTTGGCAAGGGCCAACTAGGCTGCCAGGCCCATTTCTGTTCTGTATGAATCTATGACTCTATTATCAAAAGCTGGAGAATTCAGTATTGAGTTCTACAGATGACAGGATGCCCTGACAGAGAGGGGAAAAAAGCAAGCTGCAGTTTCTCGAGTTTGCATTGGGCCTTGGTGTAACACTCTGGGAGGCTGCAGACAGAGAGGTCACGGTGGGACAAGGATGCAATGGCAGGAAATCAGGAGCTCCAGGTCACTCCTGCAAACTGAACACCAGCACTCCACAAGTGATCACCCATACCCATATTGTGTTCCTCCAGTGTAGAGAAGACCTCAGGGTGATACTAAATACAGTACACTGGACAGGACGAAGAGCAAGGGCTTCACCTGGGAAGGTTGTTCAGATCCCTGGATGGAGTGAATGGAAGAGGCTGGGACTGCATCCCCTTCAGGGTAGTCTCCCTGGGAGACTGATCAGGCAGTCGTGAAGAGACTGATCATTAAGAACCCACACCATCCGGCATACGCCCACTTCTCATTACTAGTATCAGAAAGAAAGTACAGGAGTCTCAAGACCCACACTCAATGTTTTCGGAACAACTTCTTGCTCTTAACATCTGATTTCAGAGTGGTCCACGACCTTGCTATTCCTCTTTTGCACTATTTATTCATTAATTTTGTAACTTATAGTAATTGTTTATTTCACACTGCTGGTTCAGAAAAAAAAACAAATGTCACAACTTCTGTCCATGATGGTGAAATGCCAAAAGGGGAGGGGAGGGGAATATGTGTCTGTTGGAGTACACTCATTAGGCATAGAAACAGGGTCCTCTAGGTCCATGCCCACCACCAACTGTCCTTGCGTTCTAATCCAATATACCAGCATTTGGTTTGTAGCTTCCTGTACTTTGCAACTCAAGGGCTCGATTGGTGGAGCGCTCTCCTCCTGCATTGAATTAAGTCTGTACAAAACCATTAAAAAGCAAAAGCTGCTTCTGCTGGGAATCTGAAATAAAAACAGAAATATTTGGAGATATTCAACAGGTCGAGAAGCATTTATAAAAAGAGAAATAAATGTTATATTTCACGCAAATGGTCTTTCATTAACTCAGATCGTTTAGGTCTTCATCCTGAGTTGTTAACTTGTGTTTCTCTCTCTGTAGCTACTGCCTGAACTGATGAATATCTCCTGCATTTTCTGTCTGTATTAGAGAAGTGGTCCTTATCAGTTTTTAATCTGGGGGGGAGCAATGATTTTCAATTAATTAAGAGTGAAGGAGACAGTATGATGCGATTGAATTTCTGAGTAATTGCCAGCTCATTATCATGCTGCTCCTTGTCGGATTTTGTTCTGTGTTTTCTCCTTATTTCAGAAGACCTACCTGGGGGAATCCCAGAGCTGAGAACAGGGCTATGGAAATGCAAGTCTTTTCCTTTGGTCTGCTCTTCTTGCACTGCTTGAGTTGTGCTGGAGGTTTACTTTGTGAAAATCTAGCTACCTTTGGGGATTGAGGCACCGTTTCACTGCTGCTGAGGCAGGAAGTCATTGATTCATGTTCCATGGAACAAAGTACCGACAACTTATCTCACCCTAGATTTCAGATGAATTAAGATAAGTGAAGTGTGAAGCCGATACAGAGTTGCTCACGCATGACTCAACCTATTCCTGGTGCAGTAAAAATAGAAAATAGAACATCTGATCGGATATTGCACTGTAGTATCAGTCTCGATCGTGTGTCAATTCCTCAGAATGAGAAATGAACAATCAACCTGCCACTCAGATAGAGATTGCTATCAAGAGGGATGGTTAATATCTTCAGTGAAGCTGAGTGAATGATTAAATGCAGGTTTCCAACACTGCAACATCTTACTGAAGGAATTCAGAACTTAGAACAGTACAACGCATTACAGGCCCTTCAGCCCACAGTGTTGTGCTGATCAGTCTAACCCTTCCCTCCTACACGGTCCATGAGCATTTATTTAAGTCCCTATCTTAAATGTCCCTAATGTATCAGCTGCTACCATCACCCTGGGCAACTCATTCCACTCTCTGTTAAAAATACTGCCTCTGACAGTTCCCCTACACTTCCTCCACACACCTTTAATGAATGTCTTCTGGTATTGGCTATTCCTGGCCTGGGTAAAAGGTATTGGCTATGAAATCCACAGATTGACCATCCTCTCGCTAAAGAAATTCCTCCACATCTCCATTTTAAATGGTGGTCCCTTTGATCTAGGCTCCCCCCACACCATAGGAAGCATCCTTGAATTGAATTGAATTATCTTTATTGTCATTATACATAGGTACAATGAAACTCTGTTTGGCTTCCTCTCAGGCAGTTAAACAAAGCGGTAGATAAAAACAATACAGTAATAGAAGAACAGTATTAAATAGATAAGTAGCAGAAAATAGGTTACAGCAGCACCAGAATATCACAGTAATGCACAAAGTGCCGATAGTGCAAGTATTTGAGTCCTTGTGTGTGCTCACAGTTTCAGTCATTGTTCTGTGGGAGTGGTGTGATGGAGGCCACAGCTCTGGGGTAGAAGCTGTTCCTCAGTCTATTTGTTCTGGCTTTTAGCGTCCTGAACCTTTTGCTGGACGACAGCGAGTCAAACAGGGAGTGGTCGGGGTGTGTGGT
Organism: Hypanus sabinus; assembly: GCF_030144855.1. Classification (NCBI taxonomy): domain Eukaryota; kingdom Metazoa; phylum Chordata; class Chondrichthyes; order Myliobatiformes; family Dasyatidae; genus Hypanus; species Hypanus sabinus. The sequence goes on along the minus strand of NC_082723.1, from coordinate 59,105,178 downwards.
GTCTCTGGTTATGCTGATTGCTTTCCTACTGAGTCTGCTGGATTAGACGGTGTTCAGTCCTGGGAGCTCCATCCTGACAACTCGCTGGGCCGCTTTCACCACACGATGCAGGTCTTGTTGCTCAGCGGCTGTGCAGATGTGCATCCTTACCTCATCCACTGTATCGATGCCTTTCAACATCTGATAGATGTCAATGAATTCTTCTGAATTCCAAGGGGTACGGACCCAGAGCCATCAATCAATCCTCATAATGATAACCCTTTCATTCCCAATACTATATTCCATCCACTATGTCTTTGCCCAATCTCCTAATCTGTCCTGCTGCAGCCTCCCTGCCTCCTCACCACTACCTGCTCCTCCAGCTACCTTCATATCATCCACAAACTTAGTGACAAAGTTATCAATTCCATTATCCAAATCATTGACATGTAACATAAAAAGAAGCAATCACAACACAGACCCCCCCCCCCCAAGGAACACCACTAGTTACCAGCAGCTAACCAGAAAAGGCTACTTTATTCCCACTCTTTGCCTTCTGCCGATCAGAAAACACTTTATACTTGTTGGCACCTTTCCTGTCACACTATGGGCTCCTAATTTGTTAAGCAGCCTCATGTGTGGCACCTTGTCAAAGGCTTCTGAGAATCCACGTACACAACATTCACCGATTCTCCTTTGTCTATCCTGCTTGTTATTTCCTCGAAGGATTTCAACAGATTTGTCAGGCAAGATTTTCCCTTGAGGAAACCATGCTGACAGTGGCCTATTTTATCATGTGGCTCCAAGTACCAAAACCACGTCCCTAACAATCGACTCCAACATCTTCCCAGCTACTGAGGTCAGACTAACTGGCCTATAATTTTCTTTTTTCTGCCTCTCTCCCTTCTTGAAGAGTGGGGTGGCATTTTCAATTTTCCAGTCCTCTGTAACAATGCCAGAATATACTGATTCCTGAAAGATCTTTACTAATGCCTTAATAATCCCTTCAGCCATCTTTTTTTAGAAACCTGACAAACTGATCCAGGTGATTTATTTACCTTCAGACTTCTCAGTCTCCCAAGCAACTTCTCCTTAATAACAGCAGCTTCGCTCAGTTCTACCCTCTGAAACTCTCAAGCTTCCGGCATGCTGCTCGTGTTTTCCACAGTGAACACTAATGCAAAATACTTCTTCAATTTGTCCACCATTTCCTTGTCCCCCATCGGCTCTCTAATCAATTCTGTTTCATTGCACAACACCAAATCCAGAATAGCTGATCCCCTAGAGGGCTCAATCATGAGCTGCTCGAAAAAGCCACCTTGTCGGCGTTCTACAATTCTCTCTCTTGAGATTCAGCACCATCCTAATTTTCCTGATCCACTTACACCTTGAAATCCCTCACGGCTATTGTAATATTGCCCTTCTGACAAGCTTTTTCTATCTGCTGTTGTAATTTGTAGACCACAGGTTTGGAGGCTGGTATATAACTTCTATCAGGGTCTTTTTAACTCTTGCAATTTCTCAGCTCTACCTGCAAGGATTCTACATCTTCCAACCCACTGCCACCTCCTTCTAAGGATTTGATTTAATTTTATCATTTTTTACCAACAGAGCCACTCCATCCTCTCTGCCTACCTGCCTGTCCTTTTGATACAATATCCTTGGATATTAAGATCCCAGTTATACTCTTCTTTCAGCCTTGACTCAATGATGCCCACAACCTTATACCTGCCAATCTCTAACTATGCTACTACAAGTTCATCTACCTTATTCTGATACTGTTGGTATTCCAAATAACACCCTCAGTCCTGTATTCATCACCCTTTTCGATATTGTCCTCCTTTTACATTTCACCTCATCCCGTTGACTGCAATATTGCCCCATCATCAGCCTGTCCTTGCTAGCCGTCTGACTACACACTGCCTCTGTCTGTAAACCAACTGGCCCATCTTCAGCCCTAGCACTCCACTTCCCATCCCCCTGCCAAATTAATTCAAACCCTTCCGAACTGCTCTAGCTAACATACCCACAAGGATATTGGTCCCCCTCGGTTTCATGTGTAACTTGCTCTTTTTGTACAAGTTGTACCTTCTTCAGAAGCGATCCTAATGATCCAGAGATCTGAATCCCTGCCACCTACACCAGTTTCTCAGCCATGCATTGATCTGCCAAAAGCTTCTATTTTTACCCTCACAGGCGTGCGGCACATGCAGCAATTCAGAGATTAGTATTCTAGAAATCCAGCTTCTCAAATTACCACCTAGCTCCCTTAAATCTCTCTTCAAGACCTTCCCGCCTTTCCTCCCTATGTCACTGGTGCCAACATGTAATACCCTGGCTGCTCATCGTCCCCTGTAAGAATGCCCTGGACCTGATCCGAGACATCCTTAACCCTGGCACCTGGGAGCCAACTTACCATGCGGGTTTCTCTTCCATGTCCACAGAATCACACCTCTATTCCACTAACTATGGAATCTCTATCATTGCTGCAATTCATTTCACTTCTTCTAAGCCGCAATGCCAGAATTAGTACCAGAGACCCAATCACTGGGGCTCCTGCCTGGTAGATCGCCCCCCTCAACAGTATCCAAAGCGGTATACTTATCATTGAGGGTAATGAACACAGGGCTACATTGCACTGGCTGCCTATTTCCTTTCCTTCTTCTGACAGTCACCCAGTTATCTGCTTCCTGCATTCTAGGGGTGACTACCTCCCAGTAGCCCCTATCTATCATTTCCACAGTCTCCCGTCTGAGCCAAATATCATCGAGCTGAAGCTCCAGTTCCTTAACGCATTCTCTGAGGAGCTGCAGCTCAGTGTACATGGAGCAGATGTGGTTACCTGGGAGGCTGTAGCTCTCACAGAATTCCCACATCTTGCACAAAGAACATAACTGCCCTTGGAGTCACTCTCTCTGCTCTAACTATGTCCTAACAGAGGGTGAATGAAGAATAAAGAAGAACCTCACCAGATACTTAACTCACTGAAACTGATCTCGCATAAGCCTGATGAGCCAAAGCCAAAACCTCCCCACTCACACAATGGTCACTCCAACAATGACCAATCTATTTGTCCCCGCCTTATTTTATTTGCCCTTGCTAATAAATCATGATCACCGATTGTCCACAGTTCAAAGTCCCGAAAACTGTGGCAAAGTGCAGCATTTTCAATCTTCAATCGCAGACCTGTGTGACTCAAAGCATCCAAGACCCATAAATTTGCACTTGTAGCCCTATCAATAGTAATAATATGTTTTACATATTGATTTTAACACAGCTAAAACACCTTTATGGTTTCTAATAACAATATTAAATACCGTTTGCACACAACCACAGAAAGAAATATTTGGATATGTTAATAATTTATGGTTTTGAGGGACACCTGGAAAAAAACATAGAGATGAAAAGGTTGAAAGGTGTGTAAAGGCAAAATCGGCAGCCATCTCAATGCTGTCATCATACCTCATCTTAGCATCAAATATGACACCAAGTTTTTTAGCAATCTGTATGAATCTCAGGTAGCTGCCAAAGAAAGGGGTTGTCCTGGTGGCTGGAAAATGGAGCTTTGATTTGTGGTCTGTTCAGATGGCCAGCTGGGTAAGAGTTCTTGTTACTGTGGCAGGGGTAGGAATTTGATGAAGGGATTCAAACTTGGAGTGCTGGGGAAGGTAAGCTTTAGTTTTGCTGATGCAGGACCTGACACAGGTTTTCAACCGGAGAAGTCAACGATTATCTTTTCCCCGCAGATGCTTCTCGACCCGTTGAGCTCCTCCAGCAGCTTGTTTGTTGCTCCAGATTCCGGCGTCAGTTTGGGAGATTCCAGTTTATTCATGGAAAAGGAGATCCCAAGGAGGGGTAACAGTGCACAACTCCACAGGGCTTAGGGATTGTTCCTTAAACAAGGTTGGTGATGGTAGGTTTCGAGAAGGAAAGTGCAGTACTCTGGTATAGTGAGATCAGTTCATAATACTGAAGGATCCTGAAAGAGAGATAGGTACCCAGAGGTCAGAGAAAGGTGGGTCAAGGCTGGAATAGGTCCCGAAGCAAGTAGCCCTGGTAAAACCAAAACTGAGCAGGGATGAACAGTCCATTACTGAGTGATGGTCCCTTAACAACACATCAACCACACATTTCATTACCTTTCTGGTTATTTAGTGTAGACTGATGGTTGATCTTTGGGTGATACATTCTAACTGCTCCACCACTTGAGTGCCTTGAGGCTCTGAATATTGCCAGAATGCTGAAAATCAAAACGCTGCAGATGTTGGAGATCAGAAATAAAAACAGCAAGTGCTGGAGATGTTCAATGGATTAGGCAGCACATTGTGGAATGAGAAACAGAGTTAACACTTCCAGTCGTTTGAAGAGGTGAGGAAACAAGCAGGTTCTGAACTGTGGGTGGGGTAGGGGGGAGGAGGTGGAGGGGTATTTGTGAAAGGTTGGAGACTTAGGTTGCTTAAATACATGAATGGAAGAACATTGGTGAATAATTCCATTGCAAGGGCGACATTGAGCTTCTAATAACCGTCACATCAATTCCTGAAGGGTCTCGGCCCAAAATGTCAACTCTCCCTCCATAGATGCTGCTTGCCTTGCTGAGTTTCTCCAGCATTTTAGGTGTGTTGCTCATTAATTCCCTGCAGTGTTCCATGTTTTGCCTCTTAAGTTCTTCCGTTGAAGCTCAACATCAGTTTAAGAAACAGTTCTGTACAGGCATGCTTTACTCCTGAGCATCCTTGATTAAAGATCCTCTTTCTCTCTCCATTGATGCTACCTAATCTGCTGGGTGTTTCCATCATTTTCTTTAGGTTCAGATTTCTAGCAATTGCTGTATTGTGCCTTCTCACAGTTTTAGAACATTGTTTATTTTTCGTGCTCTTATTCTCTGTAGCCAGAAAGCATTGAGTCACATGTGCAGCGTTGATCTCCACCCAACACAAATATTCCCTCTACTCTCTCTGTCCTGCCTCCTCTGGTTACCCAAAACACCTCTCCAAATTTGGTCAAGATAATGCTTTTAAACCTTAGCTGGGGTTCTCTCCCCACAGAAGCTGCCTGACAGCCTGCATATTTCCAGCACGTTCTGTTTTTGTGTCAGGACACTAGAATGTGGACTGGTTCCAGAACCTCTCAAGTGGTGCCCGTTGTTTCTTGAATAGCGCTAAATGATGCAGTCTGAAGAGTGGATGTTTTGACAGTGGACTCCATAGGATAGAACCAATAAGGACCATTTAGTCAGTGGCTCAGCTTCACCGTTTGTAATTAAGTGGAATGAGGTGAGGAGAAGTTTCTTCACTCCAGAGTAGGGGTTCCCTACCTGGGGTCCATGGACCCCTTGTTTACTGATATTTGTCCCTGGCATAAACCCCTGCTCTAGAAGGTAGTGAATCTTTCAAGTTACCCACCCAAGAGTCTTGTAACATCTCAGACTCTGATTATATTCAAAACAAATATGATAGGTACTACGAAACTCACGGGATGAGTTAATACAGAAAAATGACAGAGGTAAAATCTTGATTATAATCTTATTATTAAATAACGGAGTAAAGGGCTGAACAAATTATCCCAGTTTGTATTATGTTTCTCTGCTTAAAGGAGATTGCAGACACAGCCTTGCCTTTGGTATGTATTTGTTTTCCTTTTCCATTGTTGAGGATACAGTTACAGCGATTCATTTGTGTCTGGTACTTAACTGTTTCCCATCATACACAGCAGAATGTGGCAAGTCTACATTTCTGATTCAATTCTTTCTTCTGAACTAGTCCAGCGATATCTGATCAGCATGTGTTGCAGTATCAAAATGATAGTCCTTGTTTTGAGCCCAAAGGTGTTCCTCACCTGTTCTTCTGCACTCCTGATTGAAGAGTAACTGCCCATCAGTAGCTGAATGGCAAAACCTGAGAGAGAGATATACCAGCCCTCAAGATTATAGCAGAACACAGTTCTGCTGTTGCTAATGCCCATGATGTCCAGTTTTGAACTGTTGGATGATCTCAACAAAGGTTATGAGATAGTAAATCCTACCAATATTGTCATGCAAGATGCATCTGCGATAGGTGAGATTAAGAAACTGTTGCTCGCTTGTCTTATTCAATAACTTATACAAGTGTTTTCCAAGGTTGGGGGATCAAGAACAAGAGAACGTGGGTTTAAGCTGAGAGGTGAGAGATTTAGTAGGAATCTGTGGAACAACTCTTTCACTCAGATATGGAAAGGGCTGCCAGAGGAAGTGTTAGAGACAGGTTCATCAGCATTTAAAATGTTAGGCCCTCTGTTGGTCGGTGTTGACTATGGACGTTGTATTTATCCAACTGGTGTTCAAAATAGAGAAGTTCTGAACCACCACCTATGAGAGGGCAGTAAGGATAAATTATTTGGGAGGTGGGTAGGTGAAGGGTTTCTACATCCATGTATGATGGGTTTCCACCTGAAGGTCTTGAGATTTTCATGGCATGGGGAATCAGCGCTGAAAACTCCATCAGAACTATGTGCCAACGTCTGACCACTAGTGGTAGATCTGACCTATCAGTGAGAAAGGAGTTGAAATGGAGGAACCAGGGATGTTGGCTGCAGCAGTCAAGCTGTTGGTTACCCCATGTTTCCTATTTAGGCCAAAGCCTACATACAGTTAGGAGTATTTTGTTGAATTGACTGGACTATACATGTCTTTTGAAGTCAAAGAGTAATAGAGCAATATGGCATGGAAACAAGCCAAAGTGGCCGCATCTATCAATTATCCCTTTACACTAATCCTACTCCAAACTACTTTATTCTCCCCACATTCCCATCAACTCACCAACAGACCAGCGCCAATTTGCACCGGCCAATTAACCTGCCACTGTGCTCACTTCTGGGATGTGAGAGACAACTGGACACATAGGAAGAATCCACAGTTACAGGAAAACATGCAGACTCCATCATGACAGCACCAGAGGTCCGAATTCAGCCTGGGTCTCTGGAACAGAGCACATTCTTTTGGATGTGAGCTCCATGTTAGCAATAATCTTCACCGTTGCATGTTTAACACTGTGGAAAAAGATCAAACATGCAAACTGAAGTGTTAGTCTAATTTTGTGCCTGGAAACAATAGTTCCGGTGATTTATTTCAGGTAAAGTTAAAATAGGTGCATTAGGCACTGGTTTATCCAGTAATATTTCTTCAATTTCTAGGAAATTAACCATTAGGAGAGCTGTCCCACGAATACAAAGTCTAAGTCAAGTTTGTTGTCATATGTACAAGTGCAAGTGTGCACAGGTACAATGGAGAACTTGCTAGCAACACCATCACAGGCGCATAGCATCAGATATGAAGGATTCACTAGAAAAACAAACACAGATTATGCACAACTTTACCAGACAGAACACATCTATGTGAGGACACAGCAGAGGTTTGAGCATGGCAAGAGATCAGATGCAGCCTTCAGATCGGGGGATAAATCAGCAAGAACTGTGCTTTCCTGCACCATCAGGAAGGCAAAATGGGATTATTTACAGGGAATATACAGCCATTTCTGTGACAGAGGCATTCAGTCCATAACAGACTGAAAGTCCACCCTGCGTGGCAACGACAGGGAATCTTCTCTTTCTGATGGGCTGATTGACTTTAACACTCAGTCTGAGGCAATGGAACAATGTTTCAGTGAGGAAGACTCTACCCCCGCCACCCCATGTGCTCATGTTGCTGAAGCATGACTGCACTGCTAGGTCCAGTTCAAACCAAATCATCAAGTTTGCTGATGACACCAGATTGGCCTCGTCACAACAATGACAAGACAGCATACAGAGAGAATGTAGAGAAGCTGGAAGAATAGTGCAAGCACAACAAGTGAAGTCTCAACGTTGTCAAGAACAAAGAGGTGATCGTGGACTTCAGGAAGATGCAGGCTGACCACTTCTCACTGCACATACATGCCTCCTCTATGGAGAAAGTTATGAGGACCAAGTTTCTGGGAGTGCACATAACGGACGATCTCATCTGCTCCCTCTGCACCATCTCTTTGGTCAAGAACGCACAGCAGCATTTCCACTTCCTGAGGAGCGTGAGGCAAGTGGCCTGATCAGCTGCATCACTCTCTGGAATGAGAATTGCAAAGCATTTGACAACAAGACGTAGCAAAGGGTTGCAAGGACTCCCAAAAGAACCATCAGGATCTCTCTTCCACCCATCGGAGATATTTATCAGGAGCACTGCGTGTGCAAGGCCCTTTGCATTGTCAATGATCCCAGACAATAAATTGTACTTGAACAAACAGAGCAAAGCAAAGTATTGATTGTAATGCAAAGTGGTCATACTGAAACAAAATATAATGAGCAGGAACTGTTCTTGTACAATCAGCTGTGTAACTCTATTCTGCTGGTATGATTTCAGACTCTGTCATAAATGCAGCTGATGCCTAACTAACTAGAGTTTAATTTTCTGTGGTTAAAGTAGGTTAAGAAATTCTGCTTTGCTGTTGCACTTCTTGCCTCAACCAGCCTTTATTTAGAACCTCCTACAATTTGTTATTTCACTTCCTCCTTAAAAACCTGTCAGATCTGTAAACGGTGCTTTCTGTGTGCTCGGCAGTTGTTCTGCTCTGAACTTCATGCAACTACATCAAAGTGAGAGAAGCATAATCTGCAAGACCTGCACCCCACATTGATACCGGTAAGAAACACAATTTACGTTGACTTAAAGTCTGCAAAAAGTAATCTGTCTATATGGATGTGGAATATATTACAAATACAGAGGACGCCATTCTATTAGAACGCTTATGGAGTGCCTGTTCTCGGTTGGGATCCCTTCACTTGAATTGAAAGGTCTGCTCAGGAAATGAAACCTAATTTTGTTCGCAGGATTAAGGAAATGATTTGAACTTTAGCATCAAGAGGAAACATGATGTACTGGAAAACTTGAATTTAAATCTAGAGCAGTAACAGGTGAAAATCAGCGCAGTGGTCTTCCCCTTCAATGCAGCCACTCTTCGGCATTCACTTACAGAGTACTCTGCCTTAATGATGTTGCTGCATGGTTTCAGACTGGGACACTGTGTCGAGGGCAAGTATCCATCTGGATAAAACTGTGAGGGGCTGTCATGATCTTTCCAAGGTATCAGAGAGTCAGATTATTGAGTCATAGGGTCCAACCGAATAGAGCCAGGATTCAGCCCAGCGTACTAATCCCATTTTCCTGTATCCTTCTATGTCTTTGTGATTCAATTGTTCAAAAAATACTTCTAAAATATGTGCATGTATTTTATTCTTAATCTCTGGACCCCAATCTTAGACACCTCTGATTTGTAGATGTTTCCTACTATTCACCCTGTCAATGTCTTTAATCGCGATTACTTCAGTCAGGTCTGTTATGTTTTATAACTTCAAAACTTTAAACTAATTCAAAAGAAGACACAGGAGTCCAAAATGTGAGTTTAACTTCAGGTATACTGTACTTTAAGCGAGGCATGCATGTATCTTGTGGTAGTGTGAGGACATATGCAATTAACCTATTTATACATATAAACCATAACAAATTATTTTAAATAAACAAGAATAATTAATCAACAACATATTTACAAGTTTACTCAGATATTACTGAAATATTAAATGCACAACACTTTTCCCTTCTTAGCTTAGAGAATGCATCTCAACTATATACACAGTATAGTGTGCAATACAACTACTATATACAGACATTCACAGCATGCCTCATTCAGGCCTGAAGATTTAATCACTGTGGAGGATTTCTTATTCTTGTTGAGATATTGTCTTTTCTGACAAGGGGGTCACTCAGCTTGGCAGGTGAGACTTGTGGCTGTGAAACAATCTAATGTTCTGGGTCCTCCTCCGTGGTGCTTGTAAGAATTGGCAATGAGACTGCAGGAAGTGGTTCTGACAATGGTGGCCAACTTTCTTCTTCCTTTTTCTTCTAGTTTGTGCATCTTGATCTTGGGAAGATGCATTTAATTCACTGGAGTACTCTCTCATTAATTCATCTATTGCTCCCTTCCAATCTGATCTCTCCTCATGGTTGCCTCATCCACAACATCATCTGATAAATCCTTTGTTTTTGTATCTCTATTGACTCCTTTCTTCTTGGCCTTCCATTTATCCAGCTGGGCTTTGGTCTTCACATCTACTTTCAGCAGTTTTATTGTCTCTCACTTGACATTCATGCAATAAACTTAATGCATGCAGAGTGGATTCTGGTTCTTCATACTCACAAAAGCTGAACACTTGCAACTTTCTTGAAGCTCCTTGAACTTTCTTCCAGCTTAAAACCAAGCCACATGTCACAATAACTGCCTGATTAATATATCTGAAGCTTCGTCAGATACATTGCTGACAAAAACTGTGGTAATCAGACCCCTGCTTTCATCTCTTTCACACTTCCTCTGGACAACATGGTCCTTTCTTGGTCCAATGTGCTTTCCAATCAGAGGCTTAGAGGTTAGCACCAATGCCTGTTTGTCTTCTATTGGACAACGGTTCATGGTAACCCATACAAGATGCTGGAGGAACTCAGCAAGCCAGACAGCATCAATGGTTAAAGAGCACAGTCAACATTTCAGCCCGAGACCCTTAAGCAGGATTGGAGAAAAAAAGATGAAGGGTAGAGTTAAAAGGTCAGGGTGGGGAGGGGAGGGAGAAGCACAAGCTGATGGGTGAACTGGGAGGGGAAGGGGTGAAACAAAGAGCCAGGAAGTTGATTGTTGAAAGAGATTCAAGGCTGAAGAAAGGGGAATCTAATAGGAGAGGACAGAAGGCCATGTAAGAAAGGGGGGAGGAGTACCCAAGATAGTCAGGCAAGGAGATAAGGTGAAAGAGAGAAAAGGGGGATAGGGAATGGTAAGGGGGGTCTGCTACTAGGAGTTCGAGAAATTAATGTTCATACCATCCGGTTGGAGGCTACTCAGATGAAATATAAGGTGTTGTTCTCCAACCTGAGTGTGGCCTCATCGCGACAGTAGAGGAGGCCGCAGATAGCTATTTTGGAATGAGAGTGGAACGTGAAATTAAATGGATAGCCACTGGGAGATCCTGCTTTTGCTGTGGCCACCCATTTTAGCATCTCGGCCCGAAATGATGACTGCTTTTCATAGTTGCTGTCCGGCCTACTGAGTTACTCCAGCATTTTGTGTGTGTTGCTTACATTTCCAGCATCTGCAGATTTTCTCTTGTTTGTTAAGTAGTTCCTGGTGTTCAGCATGGAGATGGTTGTGGCATCATCCAGTACCTTTCATAATTCACTTTCATTTGGCTTCTTTGCAGGAAATGGTGGATGGTCTATCTAGTTGCAGTTATCTCAGCCACTCACACCCCCATAATGTTTTTACCACATACAAGCTCAATGGGGCTCAATAGTTGTTGTATTTCACTGTTAAAAATGTCATTCCCACAGGAGTTACCCTTTCTCCAGAACAAGTCCTCAGCTGGATATTTACAGGCTTCTGTTTAGTATGAAATGTCGTTCAAACTCATTTTGTGGAATGACTGAAACAGCCAAATCAGTGTCCAATTCCATTTTAATTATTTTGCCATTCACTTCAAAGGAAGACATCAGAGACTAAAATTTGTGTCTAACTTTGGGTTTGCATTAAGCAAGGCACGCACGTTATCATATGGTAGCATGATGACAAATGCAATTCACATAATTATACATAGAACGCATAATCAATTATTTTAAATGAACAAGGTTGCTTCATCAACAACATATTTACAATATTACTCAAATATTCCTGAAATATTAAATACTTAAGGTCCCTTCTTAGCTTACTCCAAGGAAATCAAATACAGCCTCACATTCACGCCCCGTAACTGAAACACTCATCCCAGACAACACCTTGAATTTCCTCTGCACCCTCTATAATGCAGTCGCTTCCTTCCTACAGTGCAGAGACCGGACGTGCACACTGTCCTGTAACTAGGACCTCATTAGTGTCTTATAAAATTATATCCGAAGTCTTAAGTTCTGTAACTCAGCTGCTGAAGGAAGTATCCCGTCTGCCTTCATCAGCCAGTGCTGCCACCTGCAGGGAACTTGGAGTAGTACACCAAGGTTCCTCTTTTCTCTGTACTCCCAAGGGCCTTACCATTCATTAAGGGAGGCACAGTAGCACAGCTGGTAGATTCACTGCCAATGAGCTGTGTTCAATCCTGACCTTGGATGCTGCCTGCGTGGAGTTTGGTCCCCTTTACCCAGCATCTTATACAGTCACTGGAGAACGAATTTGAGGACCAAGGGCAAGATTGCTGTATCAAAGGGAAATGAGAAATTGTTGTGTTCTGTGCTTTACTGAAATGTGGCTTTCTCAGAGTATGCCAGATACACTGGTCAGACCCGAAAAGTTCTCAATACACCGGGTGGATCAAATTGCTAATTCATAAAAGGCAAAATTGGAGGTGTGTGGTCCGCAATAAACTCTCTGTGGTGCTCCAATGTGGCAGTTTTATCATACTCTTGTTCCCCCAACCTTGAACACCTAACTGTCAAATGCCGACCATTCTATTCACCAAGAGTTCTCCCTCGTGTTCCTGACATATCACCATTGGCCAACTGTAATCAGGTACTTAAGATACTACATGATGCTGTCACTAAACAAGAAACTGTCCACCCCGATGCATTTCAAAACAGTCAGGGATTTGAAAAAAATCTCTCCCCAATTACCACAAGCATATAACCTGTAGCAACAGGGGTCCCCTCTAGATCACTGCTATACTAAGATAAGGAATGCCTACTGTTCCATGCCCAGACCATACTTTGGGAAATCTTATCACAGCCTGTTCTTGTACTACCTGCATGATGCACCATCAATAACTCACACTGAGACGTAGGCGAGATATCGGCTTTTATTGACTGGAAGAAGGAACCAGGAGTGAGTGTCTATCATACAAGGTCCTGGAGACTGAGGCCGATCTTCAGGCCGCAGGTCTCCTTTATACAGGGGCCTGTTGGGACACGCCCCTGCTGACTGCTCCTGTGGCTCCTCCCACAGTCAGCAGGGGCGTGTCCCAACAGGCACATAGTTCACCACACTGCATAAAGGTTGAGGCTAAAGGGCAAGGCTTCAGAGATTAGGACAATAAAGATGTGGTCACGGGAGGCAGAGGAGCAGCTATGGGATTGTTTCGAGTCAGCGGACTGATTCAAGAACTCATCTGTGAATAGGTATCTTATGAATAGGGAAATCAAGGGATATGGGGACAAGGCAGGAACCGGGTATTGATAGTAGATGATCAACCTTGATCTCAAAATGGCGGTGCAGGCTCAAAGGGCCGAATGGGCTACTTCTGCACCTATTGTCTATTGTCTATAATTTGAATAAGTACACCATAGTTGTCCTGAACTATTGAAAAACAGTCATAGGTGAGCGTTTCCCCACATAATCATTCAGTATTCCCCAGCCAGTTGCCCTGGATTAACCATGAGAGCCACAACCTGCTTGAGGGCCAGATCAGAGGCAATCAAGTTTGGTGACAAGGAAAGTTATGAGAGGTCCAGGGATGATCTCCAGAAAGCCATCTCACGGCTCAAGTGGCAATTCCAGATGAAACTTGCATCAATGAAGAACGCTCAACAGCTGTGGCAGGGCCTGAACCCTATCCGTTCTGGCAAAGTGAAAACATAGAAACATAGAAAACCTACAGCACAATACAGGCCCTTCAGCCCACAATGCTGTGCCGAACAGGTACTTACTTTTGAAATTATCTAGGGTTCCCATAGCCCTCTATTTTTCTGAGCTCCATGTACCTATCCAGGAGTCTCTTAAAAGACCCTTCTGTATCTGCCTCCACCGTTGTTGCCGGCAGCCCGTTCCACGTACTTACACTCTCTGCATAAAAATCTTACCCCTGATATCTTCTCTGTATCTACTTCCAAACACCTTTAAACTGTGCCCTCTCATGTTAGCCATTTCAGCCCTGGGCAAAAGCCTCTGACTATCCACATGATCAATGCGTCTCATGCTCCAGCGCTCCAAGGAGAACTCAACCTATTCTCATAAGGCATGCTCCCCAATCCAAGCAACATCCTTGTAAATCTCCTCTGCACCCTTTCTATAGTTCCCACATCCTTCCTGTAGTGAGGTGACCAGAACTGAGCACAGCGCTCCAAGGAGAAAAGGTCGAGTTCACTCAACCTATTCTCATAAGGCATGCTCCCCAATCCAAGCAACATCCTTGTAAATCTCCTCTGCACCCTTTCTATAGTTCCCACATCCTTCCTGTAGTGAGGTGACCAGAACTGAGCACAGTACTCCAAGGAGAAAAGGTCGAGTTCACTCAACCTATTCTCATAAGGCATGCTCCTCAATCCAAGCAACATCCTTGTAAATCTCCTCTGCACCCTTTCTATAGTTCCCACATCCTTCCTGTATTGAGGTGACCAGAACTGAACACAGTACTCCAAGTGGGGTCTGACCAAAGTCCTATACAGTTGTAACATTACCTCTCAGCTCTTAAACTCAATCCCACAGTTGATGAAGGCCAATGTACCATAAGCCTTCAAAACCACAAAGTCAACCTATGCAGCAACTTTGAGTGTCCTATGGACTCAGACCCCAATATCCTTCTGATCCTTGATGCTGCCAAGAATCTTACCATTAATATTATATTCTGCCTCTATATTTGACCTAACAAACTGAACCACCTCACACATATCTAGGTTGAACTCCATCTGCCACTTCTCAGCCCAGTTTTGCATCCTATCAATGTCCCGCTGTAACCTCTGACAGCCCTCCACACTATCCACAACACCTCCAACTTTTGTGTCACTAGCAAATTTACTAACCCATCCTTCCACTTCCTCATCTATGTCATTTATAAAAATCACAAAGAGAAGGTGTCCCAGATCAGATCCATGAAGCACACCACTGGTCACCGACCTACATGCAGAATATGACCTGTCTATAACTACTCTTTGCCTTCTGTGAGCAAGCCAATTCTGGATCCACAAAGCAAGGTCCCCTTGGACCCCATGCCTCCTTACTTTCTTAATAAGCCTTGCATGGAGTACCTTATCAAATGCCTTGCTGAAATCCATATACACCTAATCTACTGCTCTACCTTCATGAATGTGTTTAGTCACATCCTCAAAAAATTCAATCAGGCTCGTAAGGCATGAACTGCCTTTGACAAAAGCCATGCTGACTATTCCTAATCACATTATGCCTCTCAAAATGTTCATAAATCCTGCCTCTCAGGATCTTCTCCATCAACTTACCAACCACTGAAGTAAGACTCACTGGTCTATAATGACCTGGGCAATCTCTACTCCCTTTCTTTAAGAAGGGAACAACATCCGCAACCCGCCAATGTTGTGACATAGGTGACAACAGGACTTCACTTCCACATGAGCTCGACCATCAAAGCATGGAGGATCCATCATGAACTCCCAAAGCCGATGATCCTGTGGCTTCGGTCTCTGACACTGACATGAGAGCATTCTTCAGGAGGGTGAACCCACAGAAAGCATCTGGCTCATATGGGGTACCTTGCCGAGTGCTAAAGACCTGTGTTGATCAACAGGCTGGAATGTTCACCAACATCTTTAACCTCCCACTTTGGCTGTCTTTTAAAAGCCACCTGCTTTAAACAGGCTTCATTTATACGGGTGTCCAAGAAAAACGTGATAACCTACCTCAATGACTATCATTCAGTAGCGCTTACACCCATAGTGATGAAGTGTTTTTAAAGGTTGGTAATGAAACACATCTACTCCTGCATGAGCAGCAACTTGAATCTGCTCCCGTCTGCCTACTGTCACAACAGGTCCACAGCAGATGGCACTTCATTGTCTCTTCACTCAACCCTGGAACACCTGGGCAGCAAAAATGCATACATCAGGATGTTCTTTATTAACTACAGCTCGACATTCAATACCACCATCCCCTCAAAACTAATCAATAAGCTTCATGACCCTGGCCCTCAATACCTCCTTGTGCAATTGAATCCTCGATTTCCTCACTTGCAGACCCCAGTCAATTTAGATTGGTAAAAACATCTCCTCCACAATCTCCGTCAGCACAGGTGCAACACAAGGCAGTGTGCTTAGCCCCCTGCTGTATTCGCTTTACACTTATGACTGTGTGGCTAACCACAACTCTGATACCACATTCAAGCTTGCTGATGATACCACTGTCGTCGGCAACATCAAAGGTGGTGAAGAATCGGCTGATGTGAGGGAGACTGAAAATCTGGCTGAGTGGTGCCACAACTGCAACCTCTTACTCAATGTCAGCAAGACTAAGGAATTGAGTATTGACTTCAGGAGAAGGAAACCAGAGGTCTGTCTGTCAGTCCTTATCAGGGGGTCAGTGGTGGAGAGGGTCAGTAACTTTAAATTCCTCGGTGTTATCATTTCAGGGGACCTGGTATGAAAGCACCAATGCCCTTGAACAGAAAATCCTATGAAAAGTAGAGGATACAGCCCAGTCCATCACATGTAAAGCCCTCCCCACCACTGAGCACATCTACACAGAGCTTTATCGCAAGGAATCAGCATCGGTCATCAGGGACCCCCACCACTCAGGTCATGCTTTCTTCAGGCTGTTGCCATTAGGAAGAAGGTGCCTCAGGACCCACTCCACCATGTTCAGGAACAGTTATTACCCCTCAACCATTAGGCTCTTGAACCAGAGGGGATAACTTCACTCAACTTCACTTCGAACCTATGGACTC
Source organism: Hypanus sabinus (assembly GCF_030144855.1). Taxonomy (NCBI): domain Eukaryota; kingdom Metazoa; phylum Chordata; class Chondrichthyes; order Myliobatiformes; family Dasyatidae; genus Hypanus; species Hypanus sabinus. The sequence continues at coordinate 59,088,546 of NC_082723.1, read as the reverse complement.
ACTTTCAAAAACTCTTCATCTCATGTTCTCGATATTTATTGTTTACTTATTACTACTTTTACTTACTTTTTGTACTTGCATGTTAGTTGTTCACCCTGTTGGTAAGTGTTTCATTGATTCTACTATGGTTATAGGATTTATTGAGTATGCCAGTAAGAAAAGGAATCTCAGGGTTGGGTATGGTGACATATATGTACTTTGATAAGAGATTTACTTTAAACTTTGTTCACTATTAGAACAACCATGTTTAAGAAATGGAATAAAAGCAGAAAAGCATTCAACAAGCTGAGATGCATCAACCAGTAAAAGATTTAAATGTGTGAAGAGTGGGCTGGTTGCTTTACCAGCCTTTGAAATTTTCTCTACCCTCCTCCCCACTTTTCCAACACTTTGACCCTAACCCACACCTCCTTAAACTCTGATCTACCATTCTTTATTGCCCACCCAAAAACCCCAACGCTCTCCAGAGATCACAGTGGAAGCCCCAGTACCCTTACATCCCAGCCATACTTGATCACAAGTCTTCATGTTGCAAGATAGCCCTGTCACTGTAGAACTTACAGCCCCCAACTCTTAGGCTAGTTTGTCCAGGCTGCTGACTCTCTCTCCCCAACAATCTGCCAAATCTGAAAACATACAGTATCCCATGTGCACCAGCGGCAATGGGGAATCCATGACTGAAACAGTCAGCACACACAAAATGCTGGGGGAACACAACAGGCCAGGCAGCGTCTAGAGGGGGAAGCGCTGTCGATGTTTTGGGCCGAGACCCTTCGTCAGGACTAACCAACAGGAAAGATAGTAATCTATCTCGGCCCGAAACGTCGACAGCGCTTCCCCCTCTAGATGCTGCCTGGCCTGCTGTGTTCCACCAGCATTTTGTGTGTGTTGTTTGAATTTCCAGCATCTGCAGATTTCCTCGTGTTTGCTCTGAAACAGTCAGTACTGTTCTGCTACTCTAGTCTGCTGGAAATTTGGACTGTTAGGCTAGAGGAATGGAGAAAAGTAGCTGAGCAGAGGGCTTAATCTGAGTGGCAAGCAGTCAATGAGTTTCTCCCAAACATCTGTCCAACATTCTGAGGAGGTACAGGATATAAACTTACCATCACTTTAGATGATTATCTGTTATCCCAGATCTCTCCACTCTGCTGCTTTATCTATATTCATTACTCCAATAAAAATGCACCATTTTACACTCATGTTTATAGAAATCAATATGTTAATTAAATGTCCATTAATATTGGTATCTTATTACAAATTTATTTAATGTCAACCACACTTCACCATATTGCATACTGCAGGAAGCTTCTTTACACAATTAGTTCAGAAATAATTGTGCAGGAAGCAAAGAATGCCAAAACATTTCACAGTGATGATTATCAGATCAGAAGATTTAAGGGATGGAGATCCAGTGATGGGCATCGTCACCTCTGTTCTTTGTTGTCCACCCAGGTGCTGTTCTCCTGCCAGTCATTTCACACAGTGTGTCTGGAGACACTCCAAACGGATCAGGGTTGGCCAGGCAACTGATGACAACAGACTAATCATCATGGCTCAGAACAAACCAACTGGTAACGCTGGGATATTTTGTTTAAACTATTCTGCTAATTGACAACAAGGTGATGATAGGGTCAGCCCAAGGAAAGGATCTTTAGACTCCAGACATACCTCTAACAGCCTGGTACCCTTAACTAGGTCTCCCAGAGATTAACCCTTCTGGCCTGTAGAGACTAAAGAGGGTAGTAATTGAGTGCAGGATTATTTATCCATTCTCATTCCAACCATTCCCACAATGACATAGATACAAGAGAGCTTGCAGATGCTGAAAATCCTGGCCAACACACACAAAATACTTGAGGAACTCAGCATGAGGGGTCTGGTAAGGGGTCCTGATGAAGCATCTCATCATGAAACATTGGCCATTTATTTCCCTCCAGAGATGCTGCCTGACTTCCTAGATTCTTCTGGCATTTTCTTCTGTATTCCCAGTTTATAATGGCCATGTTTGGAGTTGTTGGATAAAATATCCTCCCAAAGCAGGTCAGAACTTGTTAACTCCCTTTAACATCAATGGCATCTGAAGACAGTTTTACGTGATGTATGAATGGGATAGCCACATTTTGCCATGGGGCTGCACCAGGTCTGAAGATAGAAAAGGCTCTGTCACAACATGCATATTTTTCTCTTGCAAGGCTGTGGTGCCGCAGAATGGTTCCAAGCTCTATCTGCTTCCTCGGTCCTTAAATCTCTATTTGGAACTCAGTGACATGTTCTGCTTCTCCTGTTGGAAAGTTCTCCGCAACATTTAGCTGCTCTCAGTGGGCAATAGAAGCTCAGATGTTACAACATCGAGGATCTGTAAACTGGGCATTCATATCCCACCCCAGCTAGGACTGGTTAAAGTTGAGCTCCATTTTGTAATTAACACAGGGCAGTAACCCAGCAAAACAAGCTAGGAATTAGATTAGGTAGCCCCTGGAGTTCCCAAGTAAAGTTCGATTGACATGAGAATAGACACAGGTAGAAGTGAAGCTTGCAATGCAGATTGACAGGAACACACTGAGAAAATACAGAAATGTTTATGCATATCTCTTATGTGTTAAGACTGAGTGCTGGAGCTCCCAGTTCTTGTTGAGAAAGTCCTCACAAGATCTCCAGTTATATCTTTACACACTCCCATCATAGATCATTCAGTAATTTTCCATAGATGTTTTACAACCAATGGATATAATCTTTTAAAGAAAATTAAAACTAACTTTGACATTTCCTTTGATGCTTTTATCGCAATGATGTTTGGAGATGGATGCCAGTTTTCCAAATACGCCTGGACAGTAGGAAACCTCAGAATATGGTCTACTCTTTCCAAACTGTGGTGCTGTTCCATAAAATGATATTAGCCTGGTGAGCAACTTCCCCAACAGGCTTCCACTAAAACACAACAAAGACCCACTCAGATAGACACCAGAAGAACTGAACACAGCATCATTGTGTTGATAACGTGAATAAAGGGGTGAAAACACACACATGGGGAACAGAAAGTAGCTGGCATTGATATTGCTGCCCGTTACACAACACATCTTGTTATCAGCTCAATTGTTTCATTAGGACTGAGCAAAAAAAAAGGCAATCAATGCCAATCCCTCAATTTTGAATTCCGCCAATCACCAGTTTCACCCCCAACCTGTCAAACCTTTATCTAATTACTGATTATCAACAATGATCCTGAAGAAACATTTTCCTGACGTGCACTGCGGGGTGTAAGTCTTCTGAGAAATAGAGACCCTGTGATTGATCTTCTTCCACAAGTTCTTATGTAGGCACAAATCAGAACAGCAATCATGACTCTGGCAAAATGTTCACAGGTACATTGGAGTTCCAGTGTGCAGAGAAAATTGGGATTCTGACCATCTCCTGAAAGGTGAGAGCAGTGAAGCACAATCAGTTACTACACTCAGTTACGGGCTAGAGATGACTTTGATCAATTTAGTTTAATTTCCCACATTAAAGCAGTGACCACACTTTGACAGGATTCCAGTGAATGGACTGAAGGCAATGTAAATTCATGTTTCCTTCTTTCAAGGTCAACATTGCCTTTAACTGTATGGATTTGCTTGTCATATATCATATTGTTTGTTTGTCACACGTCATACACACAATTCTCATATATAGTATATATCACATCCAATTAAATAGCTTGAGTGAACCCCGCGAAACGACTTATTCTCAAACTGTTTCTGCCCCTGACCTCTAGGCTATAGGCCATCCTTCAACTCTTCACTAGAGTCATAAACAACACCTAAGAAATGGTCTCACACCACTGAATGGTATCAAACATAATACTGGTTCAGTATGACAAGGGAGAAAAAGCCTTTTCGAGTTTCATCATGATACTGACCTTCCGTGTCTCACAGATCTCCATTCGTTCCAGGTAAAGATTCTGGTAACTTTGCCTCGCAGTTGCTGAAATCTGTGAATGAATACCGGAAGAAGCATGGAGCAAAACCATTAACCCTGAACCCAGTTATCAGTGAAAAGGCTACTAAATGGGCAAAACATCTGGTATCCTCCAGGACACTACAGCACAGCGACACATCGCATGGGGAGAATATCTGGTGTCAGCAGAGCACAGTCAGGCAGGAGGTGACAGGTATGATATTTCATTAACACCCTTTTTCCTGGTTGACCACAGGATACTACACAACAACTTCAATTTTTACGAAGTGCCTTAGACTATGTCTGGGAAAAGTAACTACATTGGTCATCATGGGAAGATGACCAAATAAAATTTGCCAAAGTAAGAAGAATTGTGCAGTGATGGCGCAGTGACATCAGCGCCGGACCGGAGTTCAAATCCAGTCGGGCTGCTCCCAGACACGCTTTCCATCCGTGCTGGGTTGAGTGTCGAGCTTGCAACTCGGCCTTGTAAAAAAGAAAACACTGTACTGTGAGAAGGACCTGGGAGACCACTCACAGAATCTTTCCTCCAAGACAACCACTTTGAAAAAAGTGGTCGCCAAGGCTCTGGCAGAGTCTGGCACACAAAATAATAAGCATTGAAACAGATGAACAAAAGCTTTGAGGGAACTTTTAGAAAATAACTTTGTAGAGGAATGAGAGGTGATAAAGGTTAAGAAGGATATTTCAGAACTTGGAGCTTAAACAACTAAAGTATGGTCACCTTAAGTGGTTAATATAAGGGAATTCTCAAAAAGCCAGAATTGGAGCTAAATCATAGTAAATCGTAGACCTGCAGGAAATTGCAGTATTCACGAATGGCGAGGAAGGGATTTGAAAATAAGTATGAGAAGTAATGCTAGGTTTGGACACGAGAAAGTAACTTTTCAGGTGACTGTCTGTTATCTGTCCTGAACGCCACAAGTCCAACAGAAACTCCTGCTACAGATTTTCTCTAAGATAAACTGCTAGAATGAAATTATATATTGTTGGCCACAACCCACCATGTCACACACGCCATCCACAATGCTCAGAACTCGGAACTCTCTGTCTAGTCCCAGTGTAAATATTCGGTTTATTTTCATGGACGATTACTGTACTAACCAGACTATCCAGTCCATCACTGCTCCACATAATTATCTGACTTCTCACGCTACTTCAGAGTGGGTGAAGGATAAACAACTCAAAATTGTCATTGTCAGAGCTGCCAATGCACAGAGTGTCTTAATTACAACAGGGGATTTGTAAGCAAACATGCTTTGGGATGGATCAGACTTAGTACAGCTTGCTGAAGACTGGGAATTACACATTCTGAGGCATTATATAGCTATAAAACAGAAAAGAAATAAGAAACCGAGTTGCTCTTATTGGGAATATTTCAGTGGCTATAGAAAAAAAGGGCATAGCATTAAGGAAGATAAAAATAGAATTGAAATGCATAAAGATAAAAGATAATAAAGATTTATCACCAACAGTGTTGATTAAGCTGATAATGTAGCTAGAGCCAACAAGGGAGGAGGACTCATTCGGCATCAAATTTCTGAATGATCCATGAACAGTACCACGTTCTTCCTTGTTTGTTACACTGTTTTTGTACTTCATAAATGTTATGCCTTTGCACTGTACTTCGGCCACAAAACAACACACTTCAGATCATGTATCAGTGATAATAAAACTGATTTTGATTCTGCTGCCTCCGTTAATGGGCGAAGGACCAAAGAAAAAACGCATAAAAATAACCTTTTAAACAGCAAAAATCATAATATTTAAGATGAAAGAAGGCAGGTGAGTAAATTAAGATTTTTAGGAGTTTGGAACAAAACTTGGGAAACTAAAATGGGCAAAATTTTAGTGAACGAAAATGGGAAATATTTAACAGATTCAACCTATTCAACAAAGTGCAGGAAAAGTATATTTTGTTAAGGTACAAATAAGGTTCCATGGCTGAATACATGATAATTTGAGGGCAAGGGAAGCAGCATATATTAGTATTTCGACTTGAAGGCTGCCTATGTCATACTGAGAAGGGACTAAGAAATCAGAGAAACAGGAATACAATGAGAGGCTATGAAATTGCATTATCAAGAAAAAGATAGAGTGGAATATTAATCATTAAAGAGAAAAAGAAATTTTAAAATGGGAATAGCACACTGAGGGATAAAGTTCAAAATTCAAAGTATAGTATAAATACAACTAAGACCCCAAATCTTTTCAGAAGCACTTTTTCTTTGGAAAAAGGTAGATAATGGATATTAGCTCCCATACTCTCCAGCCACCCACCGAGCAACTCCTAGCTAACCTGTGGCAGTCCCAAATTAGCCTCAAATAGAAACTACCAGTGCAGAAATCCCTTTCATATGAAATGGCTATTGTACACTTGTTGCTACATTTATGCTGAGCAAGACTGACAAACAAATTGTATTAATTAGTTTTTACTGAGTCATGTTGATAAAGGTACATGCTGGGCAACTTACAGCGTAGGAGCTACAAACCAGGCCTGCCGAAACGAAAACATGGGCATTTTAAAACCTGTGCCCATGCATTGGAGGCCCAACCGGTTCATCACATGATTGATCAAATACACTTCACCAGCTATTATTATGGACCTGATGGAGTAGAGCCCACAGGGGCCAAAATGGTAATTTGTGCATGGACTATATACATAAGCAAGGTCTTAAATGCAAACTTCTCATCTATATTCATGAAAGCCATTGTGGTTAGAAAATGCAGGGTGGGAGGAAGTGAAATTGTAGAACATGTAATCATTAGAAGTATAGGTAGTAGATTTCTTTCTTTGGAACCCCTATAGTGGTCAGGGGGAGGTGATTTCTGGAGCCCCACAAAGATTTCTAAATTTCTTCTTGCTACAAGTGGTTCCAGATGATTGAAGGGCAGAAAATGTGGTATTTCTATTCAAGGAGCAGTGGTAGAAAGCCAGGTAATTACAGATCTGAGAGTCTAATGCCAGTCTTAGGGAAATTATTGAAAACTCAGAAGGAGAAGATTAATTTACCTGGGAAAGGCAGGGATTAAACATATCAAGTTGTTGTTTATTGTCATGTGCAAACTACAATGAGGTACAGGTACTCTGAAGAGCTTGCTTGCAGCAGCATCATAGGCACGTAAATTCAGACCGCACAGAATATAAATTATACAAGGCAGTGAAGAAAAGACAGTAAAATAATAAATTAGTGCTAAAAAGCTCAATCAGAGACAAGTCCATGGTCACCCAAGAGATAGTCCATAGTGTTCCATTGCTGTGGTAGGATTATGGTTAAGCAAGTTCATACAAGAACCTGGTGGTGTGGGGCTTCAGGCTTCTGTACCTCCTGCCTGCTAGCAACGAAAAGAGACAGCATGGCTTTGTTAAGGGTGCAAACCTATCTAACCAATCTGATTTACTACTCTGAAGCTGTAACAAACTAATACAGTTGATGTAGTCCACGTGGACTTCCAAACAAAGTCCCATATGGAAAACTGGTCCAAAATGGGATTCAAGCAAAATGGCAAGTAGAATCTAAAGTTGCTTGGTTACAGGAAGCAGAAGGTGCAGTGCTGATTGGATACCTGTGACCATTGATGCACCACAGGGACTGGTGCTGGGTTCCATACTGTTTGCTGTATTTAAGTCAAGTCAAGTCACTTTTATTGTCATTTCGACCATAACTGCTGGTACGGTACTTAGTAAAAATGAGGCAACATTTTTCAGGACCATGGTGTTACATGACACAGTACAAAAACTAGACTGAACTACATAACAAAAAACAAAACAGAGAAAGCTACAGTAGACTATAGACCTACACAGGACTGCATAAAGTGCACAAAAACAGTGCAGGCATTATAATAAATAATAAACAGAACAATAGGGCAACGGTGTCAGTCCAGGCTTCGGGTATTGAGGAATCTGATAGCTTGGGGGAAGAAACTGTTACATAGTCTGGCCCAAATGCTTCAGAGCCTTTTCCCAGACGGCAGGAGGGAGGGAGATTGTATGAGGGGTGCATGGGGTCCTTCATAATGTTGTTTCCTTTGTGGATGTAAGTGTCCATGATGGCGGGAAGAGAGACTCCAATGATACTCTCAGCTGACCTCACTATCTGCTGCAGGGTCTTGCTGTGGTGAACTACATATACCCGTCTGGACATGCCCCCTGCTGACTGCTCCTGTGGCTCCTCCCACAGACCCCTGTATAAAGGCGATCAAGGCCTCAGCCCGGCCTCTCAGTCTCCAGGATGTAGTATGGTGGTCACTCACTGCTTGTTCCTTCTTCCAGTCAATAAAAGCCAATATCTCACCTTACATCTCAGAGTGAGTTACTGATGGTGCATCACTTGCAATCCGAGATGGTGCAATTTCCGAACCAGGCAGTGATGCAGCTGCTCAGGATGCTCTCGATACAACCCCAGTAGAATGTGATGAGGATGGGGGGGTGGTAATACACAAGTTCCATTTTTACAGGAACTCCTAGAATTTTGTCTGTGAGTCAAAAAGAAAATCAGTCAGCACGGTAACCATACCTCCGCAGTATTGTGATGAATGATGTCATACACACGCTAAGAGAGAACAAGTACTAAACATGGAGAGACAAAAACTAGTTCAGCCATTCATAGGATTGAACACATGTACGAATGTCAGACTTTGAAGCTTACTATCAGAGTTCACTCAAACATGTGTTTATCTGTACATCATGCATTGGTAAACTGGTGACAGCTTGCAAATTAACGATTTGGATATGGATGTAGAAAGTATAATGAACATGAAAATTAGTGGTGTTGTCCACAGGAAGGAGGAAACTGTAGACTACAGGATAATGTTCATCATGGCTAATGGCAGAGAAAATATACAAGAAGGAAATAAGAGCAAGACCTCCTAGTCCCTCAAGCCTGACCCACCACTCAACATGATCATGGCTGATCTAGTCCTGGCCTCAGCTCCTCTATGCCAACTCCCCACAGCCCTGAATACTCCGATCTTTCAAATATTTAACTACCTCTACTTGAAATACTTATGATGTAATCTCCACAACATAAGAGTTCCAAGAATTCCCCACCCACTGTGAAAAGAAGTACTATATTTCTGTTTTTAATGAGTTGCCACTTATCTGAGATTCCCACATGTGATAACGTCTCATGTTTCCATCCTGTCAAGGCTACTTAGAATCCTATGTTTCTAACAATACAGACCCAACCTGTTCAGTCTGTTTAGAAAGGATAAGCTCAAATTCATTCTCATCTAACTGTACCTATATACAACTAAACAAAATGTTTCTCTGGACCACTGTACACCCACAAAACATGTAACACACTCAGCACATAAAACATTACCCCAAATAAGTTTAATAGAATATAATTTGAAGTGCCTGCAGTGTGTAGTACAAGTAAACAGTGAACAGCTCACTGTCCTAGTGATGAGACGTTGGTGGTGCCAGGGTATTTATGAGACTCACCGCCTGTGGGAAGTAGCTGTTACCCAGTCTGGCAGTCCGAGTCCTGATGCTCCTGTACCTCCTTCCTGATCATAGTGGGTCTAAGAGATTATGGAATGTATGGTAGGAATTCTCAACAAGGCATTGGGCCCTTTGTATACAGCACTCCCTGTAAATGTCACAAATGGAGGTGAGGGGGTGGGGAGGACAATGGTGATCCTCTTGGCACTGAGCAAAACCGACCCGTCTTAGGCTTATTTCTCGTCAACTATCAGTGACTAAAATTATTACTTCCTGAACGCAAACCCAGGCAACTGACAATTTTCAGAAATTGTTTGCTTGAAGTACAAGTGTTTAATAGCCGCACAAGTGTACCTGACTAATGCTAGCTAGAAACTATTTGGCAAGTCTCCTTGTCCCAGCTAAGATGCATAAGTGACAAATAAATGAAGTGAATCCCGGCTATTTCCTCAACTAGTTTGTTTTTTTAAGAGTTGTTCCAAATAAGCGGCTGTCCCAATTAAGCAGAATTCACTGTATTTGTTTTTATTTGCAGTGTGTTTTCTTTGGTATATTGATTGTCAGTCTTCATTTTTCAAAAATTCTTTTGTATTTCTTTTTTCCTTGTAAACTCCTGCAAGGAAGTGAAAGCCAAAGTAGTACGTGGTAACATATACATATATCGATAATAAATTTTCTTTACACTTTGAAGGTACAGCTACAGATTTAGTGCTGGTAAATGAGTTCAGTATAGATGGTTAGCAAGGACATAGTGTTTCCGCGTTGTACAGCTATATATAATGGTGTATTATAAAAGCCTGAAATTCTTCGCCTACTTCCCCTTATCTGAAATGGATTTTACTTCTCTTTTGAGAGACCTAAATGTTTTCCTGTGATTCTGTTTTCAGGACAACAGGTTGCTGACTCGTGGTACAATGAAATTAAGAATTATGACTTCTGCTCTCCTGGATTTCAGAAGAATTGTGGTAATTCTCCTTCTCTGAAACCAACATAATCAGCTCTGGTACAACTGATGGGAGAAATGATGATCTGAATGGAAATGCTGTAATAATGGGGGCAGGTCATCAGTACAGGAGGTGCTGAGAAATTCAGAGTTACTTATAAAGTATGATGTGGGTGCATTTGGGTGAGGGTGGATCAAAGTGGGATGGTTTTGAAGGCATGCACGTTCTGTTATTTGACTGTGCATTATTTGGTTTCCCCATGTTTTTGCTGATACTTTGTTCCCAAAAATGACCAACTTCAAGCTGAATAGATGGAAGGGGAGAACGGTGGAGGGGCCAGATTGGGTCTAATTTCAGCACATCTGTATTGGTTAATAAAACATGGGGATGGAAAATACAAATTAAATTTTATGAATTACCCTCCTGTGGTTTCCACACAGGTCATTTCACACAGCTGGTTTGGAGAGAGTCCAAGGAGATGGGGGTTGGCCTGGCATCTGATGGTAAAAGTCTCACTATCGTGGTGGCTCAGTTTGACCCAGCGGGTAACATCACCAATCCGGGCTACTTTGCTAGAAATGTCCTGCCCACTGGGAGCAAGGTGCAGGAGGATGAGGGTCTGTCAGCCCCCCGAGAGAACGCAAGCAAACCTGACACATCGAAGACAGGCTCATTGGCACCTACGTCAGGTACAATTCAGTTCTCTTTTTCCTGTTGGGCAACTGAAAAAATTACTAATTTAATTTAAGGGAACTCCTCCTATAGTATCAAGGCATTCACTCCTATACCAGTCACACGTTCTTTCAACTAAAAAATGTTCCTTTTCTAATTATGTAAAGTAAAATCTTCAAAACAACTAATCTACACAAACATAGTTTAGGCCACTGTTACCATCAATATCAAAAAATCACCTGTCCAAAAGTTATGGAATTGGAGATGAGTGAGGGTTCCCTCAGCATATTCACTCAATTAGCACCTGAACAGTAAATACCCACACCATTCATAGTGTAGTCAGCCCTCCAACAACCTTATTCCGGAATCCCCCTGGATTTATGTCCTGAACACTACCATCAACACTAATGGAAAAACAATTAAAGGCATGCTGTAATATTTGTACAAATATATCAAAACTCTAATGATCCACTATTCTGAAATACCAAAGGTAGATCATCTGGCCCAAGAGGTGATGCTATCCAACACCCCTTCAACTCACTGGGCCCAGACACCAGGTTAACAAAACTATCGTGATGGAAACAATATAGAATAATCTAGAAAATGGGCTAATTTAACATCTTGGTTCTGAGTGCGCCGCATTATTGGAGTTTTACCAGTCAGTTGAGAACGATTCAGTCCAGCGATCTCCACTTCACTCAGGAAGCTGTTGCTGACTTTTACACACTATTGGAAACATTGTATATCACTGCCTTTCCATTATCGGCAGTCTGCATATGAAGTCCATTGCCCGTTAAAGTGCAAAATCTCAAGAGGTCAACTGAGCCCCATATGCATTGACCAGAGCAGTCTGACTTAAGTTCAAAGTAAATTTATTATCAAAGTACATCTGTGTCATCATATACAAACCCCATTTCCAGAAAAGTTGAGATATTTTCCAAAATGCAATAAATTTAGAATTTGATGGCTGCAACACACTCAACAAAAGTTGGGACAGAGTTAAGATAAGATTGAAAAGTGCTCAGAATATTCAAGTAACACCGGTTTGGAAGACTCAACATTAAACAGGCTAATTGGTAGCAGGTGAGGTATCATGACTGGGTATAAAAGTAGCGTCCATCAAAGGCTCAGTCTTTGCAAGCAAGGACGGGTCGTGGCTCACCCCTTTGTGCCAAAGTTCGTGAGAGAATTGTTAGTCAGTTCAAAAGGAACATTTCCCAACGCAAGATTGCAGAGAATTTAGGTCTTTCAACATCTACAGTACATAATATTGTGAAAAGATTTAGAGAATTCAGAGACATCTCAGTGCGTAAAGGTCGGAAACCACTGTTGAATCCGTGTGATCTTCAAGCCCTCAGGCGGCACTGCCTAAGAAACCGTCATGCTACTGTGACAACTATAGCCACCTGTGCTTGTGAGTACTTCAGAAAACCATTGTCACTTAACACAGTCCGTCGCTGCATCCAGAAATGCAACTTGAAACTGTATTATGCAAGGAGGAAGCCATACATCAACTCTATGCAGAAACACCGGCGAGTTCTCTGGGCCCGAGCTCATCTCAGATGGACCGAAAGACTGTGGATCCATGTGCTGTGGTCAGATGAGTCCACATTTCAGCTAGTTTTCAGAAAAAAATGGGTGTCAAGTTCTCCGTGCCAAAGATGAAAACGACCATCCTGATTGTTATCAACGAAAGGTGCAAAAGCCAGCATCTGTGATGGTATGGGGTGCATCAGTGGCCACGGCATGGGTGAGTTGCATGTATGTGAAGGTACCATTGACACTGAGGCATATATTAGGAAAATAGAGAGACATATGTTGTCATCAAGGTGACATCTCTTCCCGGGACGTCCATGCTTATTTCAGCAGGACAATGCCAGACCACATTCTGCACGGGCTACAACAGCATGGCTTTGTAGACACAGAGTGTGTGTGGCCTGCTGCCAGTCCAGATCTATCTCCTATTGAAAATGTGTGGCGCATCATGAAGAGGAGAATCAGACAATGGAGACCACGGACTGTTGAGCAGCTGAAGTCTTACATCAAGCAAGAATGGACAAAACTTCCAATTGCAAATCTACTACAATTAGTATCCTGTTCCAAAACGATTAAAAAGTGTTATTAAAAAGAAAGGTGATGTAACACAATGGTAAACATGCCTCTGTCCCAACTTTTGTTGAATGTGTTGCAGCCATCAAATTCTAATTTTGTGTATATTTACAAAATACAATTAAGTTGGTCAGTAAAACTATTGAAAATCTTTTCTTTGTACTTTTGTCAGTTAAATAAAGGTTCACGTGAATTAACATATTACAGATTTTTGTTTTTATTGCATTTTGGAAAATATCCCAACTTTTCTGGAAATGGGGTTTGTACAACCCTGAGGTTCATTTTCTTGTGGGCATACTCAATAAACCATAATAGAACCAATAAAATACCCCACCAAATGGGTATACAGCCAGTGTGCAAAAGAAGATAAACTGTGCAAATACAAAAAGAAAGAAATAATAATATTAATAATACATAAATAAGCAGTAAATATCAAGGGCACGAGATGAAGAGTCTTTGATAGTGAGTGCATAGGTTGTAGGCACATTTCAGTGAATTAAGTGGGGTTGTCTCCCTTGATTTAAGAACCTGATGGCTGAGGGGTAATAACTGTTCCTGAACCTGGTAGTGGGAGTCCTGAGGGTCTTGTGCCTTCTTCCTGATGGCAGCAGCGAGAAGAGAGCATGGCTTGTGTGGTGGGGGTTCCTGGTGATGGACGCTGTTTTTTCCTGCAACAACACTTGGTGTAGATGTTATCAATGATGGTGAGGGCTTTACTGGTGATGGACTGGGCCATATCCTCTACTTTTTTCTTTGTAGCATTTTCCATTCAAGGACATTGGTGTTTCCTGGAGAAGTGCTGGACTGTCTAACCTTGATTGGTTAAGTCTAGCCGGTACTGCAGGACGGACAGGACAGCCCCAAGGAAGCCCAATCATGTGCAGCCCTAGTGACGCTAAATCACGTGGCTGAGTGGTTGGGTCACCTGGCGGCACAGGATGGGCTGAAGCAGTCTTAAGGCTGGTCAGGTATGTGTAGCTATAGTGACATTGACGTCACATGGCTGGGTCACTTGGCGGTTGCCGTCGCCGGGTGTGAGGGCGGCTCCTGTCCAGACGTCACCGTATGCAATATGGTTTGTTGTGGTGCTTCCGATGGCTACAGGGCTGCTTCTGGCCCTGGGTTCAGAGAGGTAATTGGGGAGAGGTGTTTTCGGGCACGGGCACTTGCTCAAGGCTCCTGCCCAGCTGCGGTCCGCCCAGACTGCCTAAGGCTGGGCTTGGCCCGCTCCCCTTCCCACTGCGCCTGAATTTCCCGTCTCCGCCACCCTCTGTGCTGCGTGAAAGAGGAGGGAAAGTGGCAAGTCCTGCAGATTCCACCTGAAATCCAGAAGCGTTTCATGGGGAGAGAATGGGGTTTGAAGAGCACAGTGCCTCCAAGTCCCATCCTCACAGAAAACTGACAAAAATACAGCAGAAATCAAATAGCAGTCATAAGACACAGAAAAGGCTCTTCAGCACAACTCGTTTGTGCCAACCACGATGCCTACTTGAACTAGTTCCATTTGGCCCATATCCCTCTACACCTGTCCGAATGAGATACAGTATATTGTAATTCCACCGGCTCTACTACTTCCTCTAACAGTTCATTCTAGATACTCTCCTCCCTATCTACAGTTTAAATCTTTCCTCTCTCTCTTTAAATCTACGCCCCTAGCTTTGTTTGTTTTTAAGGCTGTACCTTCTTTTTTACTGTGATATGTGGCAAGATATCACCATTCTCGGAATTCCTGACCTTCTACTAACACCAGGGTACATACAAACAAAAAGTACTGATTTAGCATTTCACCCCTATCCTGTAGCTCCACATATAAATGGTCATATTGATCCTTAGGGGGTCTTATACTTTCCCTAGCTACTTTTTTGCTCAGAATCCTGTAGGATTCTCTTTCACCTTATCTTCCCAAGCTACCTCATGTCCTATATTTCCACTCCTGGCTTTCCAATTAAGTGTACTCCTACTTCATTTATGTTCCTCACTTGACTCCCACTATTTGCATTCCCCTTCCTGATATCTTCCTCTTCCATTTTCCTGCCCAGAGCCCCAATATACCTTGTGAACTGGGATTTCCCAATCCTGCCAACCTTGCCCTTCACTCTAACTGGAATATACTGACCCTGAGCTCTACCTTTCTTGCCTTTAAAGGCATCCCCTTGCCACACATCCCTAAGCAGCCTCACCCAATCAAACTTTGCAAGTTCCTGTCTAACACTGTCAAAATTAGCCCTGCCCTACTATTAGGATTTTAACTTGTGAACTAATATCATCTCTTCCATAACTACTTTAAAACAATTAGAATTATTGATACTAGTCCCTAAAGTGCTTCCCCCACTGACACTTCAGTGAGTTGCCCAGCCTCATTTCCCAATAGTTTGAGTGTTGCCCTGTCTCCCATGATTCTTTTTACACATTGCTTAAGAAAGCACTTAACAAATGCCATTCTATCTAGTCAATATTAGGAAAATTCAAGTCACCTTCTTTCGTTCCCTATTATTAGAATAATAATCTATTAGAAGAATAATCCTATTATTCTTAGTTGTCTGTGGATTCCCTACATGTTGGCTCCCCTAATTTCCAGTGATTAATGGGGGGGAGGTATCAATACCATCAGTGACCACATTTATTTCAGAATTCCACCTGTATAACCAAATAGCAACCACTAGATGATTTCCTAAAAGCAACCTCTTCTCTCTTACCCCACCTCCATCAGACCTGTAGCATCTGTATCTGGAACATTGAACTACCAGTCCTGCTATTTCCCCAATCATGTTTCTGTAACAGCTGTTATTTTCCAGTACCATGTCCTCCTCTATGCTATGACTACCATCTTTCAGCGTGACAGATTAGCCCATCAGATTTTCCTTGCTGCCTGTCCTGTCTACTGAACTTGCTTGCTCTAACTTGGGACCCACCCCCAACTAGACTAATCTGAACCCTTCCAAGTAGCACTGGCAAATCCTCCTGCCAGGATATTGCCCCCTTCTTTTCCTCATTAATTCAGGTGCAACCCATCCCCTCTTGTTTTGGTCACTTCTGCTCCAGAAGAGCTCACAATAGTCCAAGAACTCTCCGTCTTACATCAACTCCACAGCCTTGCATTCATGTACCCTATCCATTTCCTACCTCATCAGGATTTGGCACCAGAACACCCCAGTTTGTCTTGTTTTGCAGGATCTCATTCCATCTTCTACTTTTGTCATTAGTACCAATGTCTATAATGACCTTGGACTTTTTATTCCTGGTGACTTCTGCAACTGATAGAGACACCCTTGACCCTGGCATCTGAGGGACTATGAAGCATCTTTTCTAGATGTCAACAGTAGGGAAAGTTGAGCCTTGATGGAGCTGCCTGTATATAGGGCTTTAAACTAAATGTGAGGAATGGTAGGTTCAACTGCTTGGAAATGTAAGGATAAAGTAAAAAGGGAATGCAAGAGAGGTTATGGAAGTCTCCAGAATAAAAGAAAATATGTTTAGAGAGGGTTAAGATTTTAATTTCTGGTAACATGAAGACAAAGTAGAATACAGGACTGAAGATGTTATATTTGAATGAATGCAGTATATGAAATAAAGTAGATTTGTAGCACAGTTAAAAATTGTCAGGTATGACATTGAGGCATCACTATGTCATAGCTGAAAGAAGATCACAGTTTGGAGCTTAACATCCAAGGATACATATCATAACTAAGGGATAGACAGGGTGGGTAAAGTGGGTAGAGTGGCTCTTTTAGTAAAATGAAATTAAAACCTCAGAAAGAAGTGACATATGACGTAGGATCAAAAGATGTGAGATCCTTGTAGGTAAAGTTAAGAAACTGCAAGGATAAAAAGACCCTGATGGTAGTTACATACATGCTGTCAAACAGTAGCCAGGATGTGGGGTACAAATTACAATGGGAAATAGGAAAGAAATGGAGAAAGAGCAGTATTATAATGGTCATGGGAAAATTCAATATGCAGCTAGATTAAAAAATTCAGGTTGGTACTGGATCCCAAGAGAAAGAATGTGCTAAATTCCTACAATATAGCTTTAAAGAGCAGCTTTTGGTTGAGTGCATGAGGGAAAAGGTAAATTTGTATTGCGTGTTTTGTAATGAACCAACTTCAGTTAGTGAGCTTAAGGTAAAGGATCCCTTAGGATAGAGTGATCATAATATAATAGAATTCCCCTGCAGTTTGAGAGGGAGAAGTCTTGGAATCTATTCAAATTCAATAGAATTCAACTAAAACAAAAATAGGGAGAGAAAAGATTAAATTTGAAGGTAGGATAACCAGTAATACAAAAGAGGATACCAAAGGTTTCTTCCAAATATATAGAGTAGAAGAGAGAGATGAGAAGTATATTGGACCCCGGGAAAAAGAAAGAGGTGGCTCAAAAGATTATGGAGGCATAAGTTCTTATCTTTCAGAATCACTAGATTCTGAAATGGTTCTGGTTGGTGGATTGGAAGGTTGCATGCAAATAATTAATAAGAGAGGAAGGCAAAAGAGAAAATTTATAGGCCTGTTAGCCTGACCAGTGTCAATATCATTCCAAGATATTGGAATGTGAGGCTACAGAAGGACTTAGAAAGATTAGGAGAGTGGGCAAAGAAATGGCAGATCGAATACAGTGTTGGGAAGTATATGGTCATGCATTTTAGTAGAAGAAATGAATGTGTTGACTATTTTCCAAATGGAGAGGAATACAAACAGTTGAAGAGGAATTGGACTTGGCAGTCCTTGTGCAGGATTTCCTAAAGGATAATATGCAGATTGAGTCTCTGCTGAGGAAGGCAAATGCAATATTCACATTCATTTCAAGAGGACAAGAATGTAAAAGGAAAGTTGTACTGTTGAGACTTTATAAAGCACTGGTGAAGCCTCACTTGGAGTGTTGTGAGCAGTTTTGAGCCCCTTAGCTTAGAAAGAATGTACTGAAACTGGATGGGGCTCAAAGGAGGTTCACAAAAATGATTCCAGGATTGAAAAGCTTGTCATGTGAAGAGTGTTTGATGACTCTGGGCCTGTATTCATTAGAATTCTGAAGAATGAGGCCTTGATAGAGTGGATGTGGAGAGGATGTTTCCCATGGTGGCAGTCTACTACCAGAGAACACAGCCTCAGAACAGAGGCTTTCAGAACAGAGAGTGGTGAGTCTGGAATTCTTTCTTACAAGCAGCTGAGGAGGCCAAGTCTTTATATATATTTAAGGAAGATTCTTAATTGGTCAGGGCATGAAGGGATATTGGGATAAGGCAGGAGATTGTGGCTGAAAGAAAAACAATATCAGCCATGATGAAATGGTGGAGTAGACTCAGTGGGCCAAATAGCCTAATTCTGCTTCTCTATCCTATTGTCCTAAGAGACTGCGAAACAAGATGAGCTTATGGCATTACAGGAAAGACAATAGAATGAGCAGAAGATTGGCTGACTGCCAGGAAGCAAAGAATGGGATTAATGGGGATTTCTCCTGGTTGGCTACCACACTAGTGGTGTCCCGTATAGACAGGTGTTGGGCCAGCTTCTTGAGTGTCAGTGATCTGGATAATGGAATTGACGGCTTCATGGCTAAGTTTGTGGACAATACAAATAGAGATGGAGAGGCAGGTAATGTTGATGAATCAGAGAATCTGAAGGAGGACTTGAACAGATGTGAAGAATGAGCAAAGAAGTGACAGATAAAAAAACTGTGTAGGGAAGTGTATCATCATGCACTTTGGTTGAAAAATTAAAGGTATAGACTATTTTCTAAATGGTGAGCATATTCAAAAATCAGAGCTGTAAAGGGACTTGGGAATCCTGATAGAGGATTCTCTAAAGGTTTATCCTTTCATTTTAAGCTCTTCAAAGTTCAAAGTACATTTATTAATAAAGTGCATATATGTCACCATATACAGCCCTGAGATTCATTTTCTTATGGGCATACTCATCATCATCATTATGTGCAGTGTCATATGATGTGGGTGATCATGGTCTGTGACCTTGATTGTTCTTGGTGAATTATACAGAAGTGGTTTGCCATTGTCTTCTGGGCAGTGTCGTTACAAGATGGGTGACCCCAGCTATTATCAATGCTCATCAGAGATTGTCTACCTGGTGTCAGCGGTCACATAACCATGATGTGATATGTACCAGCTGTTCATATGACCATCCACCACCTACTCTCATAGCTTCATGTGACCCCCCCCCCCCCACCGCTCAGGGGCCTAAGCAGGTGCTACACCTTGCCCACGTGTGGTGATCTGCAGGCTAATGTAGGGAAGGAACGCCTTACACCTCCTGTGGTAGAGATGTATCTCCACCCCGCCACCCAATAGAATAATAACTATAATAGAATGAATGAAAGACTGAACCAACTTGATCATTCAACTAAAAAGTCACCAAAAGACACCAAACTTTGCAAGTAAAAAAAGAAAGAACTAATAAATAAATAAATAAATAGATAAATAAATAGATAAATAAATAAATAAATAGATAGATAGATAGATAGATAGATAGATAAATGGATGGATGGATGGATAAATAAATAAATAGATGGATAGATAGATAGATAAATGGATGGATGGATGGATAAATAAATAAATAAGCAATAAATATTGAGAATTTGAAATGAAGTGTCCTTAACAGTGAGTGCATAGATTGTTGGGACCTTTCAATGATGGGACAAGTGAATTTGAGTGGTTATCCCCTTTGGTTGAAGAACCTGATAGTTAAGTGGTAATAACTATTTCTGAACCTGGTGGTGTGAGTCCTGAGGCTCCTGTACCTTCTTCCTGATGGCAGCAGCAAGAAGAGAGCATGCCCTGGGTGGCGAGAGTCACTGATAATGGATGCTGCTGTCCTGCGACAACGCTTCGTGTAGATGTGCTCAGTGATGGGAATGGCTTTACCATGATGAACTTCCAACATGAACTTCCATGATGATATTCCAACATATCTATAGCAATTTATCAAAAGTTTTAGATGTCATGTTGAATCTTTGTAAGCTAGAGAAGTGGGTCAGTTTTATTTATTTATTTATTTATTGCACTATTTGTCTTTTATGTATTAGATAGTAATCTGTCTATGTATGGTTTTTCATTGTTCTACTCAGAATACCTGCAAGCAAAGGTACCTCAAGGTAGTATTTGGTGACATGTATGTACTTCAAACTTTGAGTTTGCAGGTCGAGTCACTACTAAGGAAGGTAAATGCACTGTTAGCATTCATTTCAAGAGGACTAGGATATTAAAGCAAGATGTACTGCTGAGGTTTGATAAGGCATTGGTCAGATTGCATTTAGAGTGTTATGAACAGTTTTTGGTCCTTATCTAAGAAAGGCTGTAATGACATTGGAGAGGGTCAGGAGGAAGTTTATGCCAATGATCCCAAAAATGAAAGGTTAGTGTATGAGGAGCATGTGTTGGCTCTGGGTCTGTACTCACTGAAGTTTAGAAGAATGAGGGGGTATTCAGTTGAAACTTATTGAATATTAAGTGGCCTAGATAGAGTACACATGGAGAGGACGTTTCAAGTGGTGGGGGAGTTTAGAACCAGAGGGCGCAGCCTCAGAACACAAGGATGCCCCTTTAGAGAAGAGATGAGGAAGAATTTCCTGAGCCAGAGGATGGTTAATCTGTGCAGTTCTTTGACACTGACAGAAATTTTGTATACTTAAAGTGAAGGTGAGAGGTTCTTGATTAGTAAGGGTGTAAAAGGTTAAGGTAAAAATGAATGCTAACAGTGCATTTGCCTTCCTTAGTAGTGACTCGACCTGCAAACTCAAAGTTCGAAGTACATACATGTCACCAAATACTACCTTGAGGTACCTTTGCTTGCAGGTATTCAGAGTAGAACAATGAAAAACTATACATAGACAGATTACTATCTAATACGTAAAAGACAAATACCGCAATAAATAAATAAAAGTGACCGACTTCTCCAGCTTACAAAGATTCAACATGACACAATCATTTCCTTGGTACTGTGACCACAGAGTGTGAGATTGCAACTGCGACACCACTCAACCAGCTGATTTATCTCACTCTTGTACACCTATGATTCACAATCTGAGATTCTTCCAACATCAGTGGTGTTATCTGCAGATTTACACAAGGCATTTGAGCGGTGCTTAGCCACAAATTGATGGGTGAAGAGGAAGCAGAGAAATGGGCTAAGCACACACCCATGTGTTGCGCTTGTTTTGAATCTTACTGAATCTTTGGCATAACTCCTTCTGAAACTCCTGTCTGTAATGGGTTGGATGGAACTCTTAAAGAAACAAAGATATTCACAGGCAGATATGTTTAAAAGGAGGGATTGACAATTTATAACTGTAGCAATAGACTTCCTCAGTCGAGCTGCTGTCTCACAACTCCTTTCACCTGGGCTCAAGCCTGGCCTTTGGTGTTGTCAGTATGGATTTGCACATCCTTTCTGTGAACCTGAACATTTCCTCTGTGTGCTCCAGATTTTTTCCTTATCCAAAATATGTGTATTAGTAAGTTAATTGAACACTGTAAAGTGTCTCATGTTGGAGAGTGGTGGAACTGGAGTGCAGTGGTGAAAATATCAGAAATTAGGATGACAATCACGTAGAGGGTGAGCAGTGTGGATAGTCAGCTCCATGCTCTATGATAAAGCAGTTGAAGGCCAAAACCAAAATAATGACTAGAGAAATTTGACTTGTCTCTCTTGACCCTTACCAATTTTTATCAATGCATCATCGAAAATATCCTATGTGGATGAATGATGGCTTGTTATGACAACTGCTCTGCAGTTGACATCAGGAAACTGTAGAGAATGATGGCATAGCTCAGCACATTGCAGAAAGCAGCGTCTCCTGCATGGACTCTGCCTATGCTTCTCACTGCCTCAGTAAAGCAGCCAGCATAATCAAAAGACTCCACCCACCCTATTCTCCCTTCTCGCATTGGGCAGAAGATACATAAATTTTAAAACATGTACCATCAGGCTCAAGGACAACTTCTACCCCATTGTTATCAGACTTAAAATGAATAGTTCTCTAGTATAATGTAATACCCTGGTTAAAATCTCTTCTGCTATGCTATGTGGTATTTTTCTTTTAGCAGTTTTCTGAGAAAGCAGTGTGTCCTGTTAACAGAATGTTTGGGTTTCAGCTGAAGGAGCCATATTGTCCAACTTAGGTACGTTGTGTCAGCCAATCGGGATTGTCTTTGTATGTGTTGTAACTTTCTGTGCAGTGGGATATCATGGAACATTTGAGAAGGCTAGGCAGGATAAGCTTTCTGAAGGACAGTAGTTTGGTTTGGAGTCCTTTGGGGGGAGCTGTTGAGCGGGGCACAAGAGAAGGTGCCGTTCGAAGGAGATCCAGTTGTAAAAGTGCTTTGTGCAGATGAATGGTTCAAAGGATGAAGTGCCAATACTCCTGACTGAGCCAGTTTGTTCGAGATGGTCTTTGGGGGAAGTTCTAAATTTAGCTGGTGTCTTTCACGCAGAATGTGGGTTCAGAACATGAGTAAAGTGATACACCTGACTACTCCAGAAATGAGCTCCAACATTTATGTGCACATTGAATTGGTTTAATGGGCCCTTTTATATTTCTTTTCTCTGTTAACTTTGGTAGAGTTGAAAAATTGGTAAATCTACTTTCTTTATAATTTTATGCTGGTGTATGATCTGTCATTTCTTAGTGGCCGATAATTTTGTATGGGTTAGTATTTACATAGTATTCGGTACAATCAGTGTTCTTTCATTGGAACATCCAAACTTTCTTGTTTGGTTGAATCCCAAATCATACCAATCCTAGACATATATTGCGTATGAAAGGTGGCCTTCTCACCACTGAGTCACGTGATCATTAGCAGAATTAGCTAATGAGCCAAGTTTGTATACAGACCAGTGAGAGTGTCGGGACAGTAAAATGAGATCTGCACCTTATAATCTACCTTGCTATGATCTTGAACCTTATAGTCTACCTGCACTGCATTTGCTCTGTAGCTCTTGTACTTTGTTCCGCTTTCTTTTGTTGCCTTATCTTGTACTGCCTTGATGTGTAATGATTTGTTTTGTATGAACAGTAATTCTAAAACCTACATGAAAATGTTTAAGTGTTAGATTGTGTTGTATTAGAAGCTACTGGAAGTTGGTGAGAAGAGCTGTGATGGTGAATGGGGCTTGGCATGAATTGGGATATGGGTAGCAGAGCTTAGATTGGATGAAAGTGTGGCTGATGATGCCCACTCTGTTGCTGCTGGGCACTGCCACAAATTACCATCCTGTCACATTCTCCAAAGGATGGAGGGGAAAAATGCAGCTCTGCCTGTCAGTGATCTCCTCCTCTCCCCTCCCCTGTGGCTGAAAGTAGCTATTTATCACCTGTCTTTATCTCTTTCAGGTGAAGGTTCAGGAAATTTTGCCAAACAGTTGCTGAATTCCGCAAACAAGTATCGGGTGAGCCATGGAGCACAAGCTTTAACCCTGAACTCTCAAATGAGCAGCGACGCAGAGAAATGGGCAAAGCATCTCGTCAACTCTAGAACACTAAAGCACAGTGACACACCACATGGGGAGAACATCTGGTGTCAGCAAGGCCCTGCAGGTTGCCAGGTCACAGGTCTGTTGCATCGCGATCTGACGTCCTTTGATGGTCATCCTCAGTGAGGGAGCATACATTGTTAGGATATTAATAGGTCATGCCTCATGGAATAAGATTATTTCTACCAGAACCAGCATGCAGTTTATTTGATCCAAGACTCTTAATTCCTTAACTATGCAAATCATTTTTCTTCTGTGGAAATCCATTGAAATTCCAGCACATGCTCCCAATTTAGATAAACAGCGCCATCTGTCATTCATTTGGTAGCATATTTCTTCCTTTTGCATGAATGGGGTGTGGTTCAGGTGCTACTCCAGAAATCTTGAACACGTAATCCAGGCTGAATCCTGTTGGCACCGAGGTTTTCTGGCATCATCAGATGAGGTTAATTGGTCCCCTTGGACCTACTGGCACTAGTTGAAGTGCAAGAAATCCCACATCTATCCTGAGACTTTTTTTAATTCCTGTCATAGGTTATCCGGTAATCCATTACATTTTGTTAGTGAAATCTTCCTATACTACAACTTAAGAGCTATATTTATTTTTTGTTGTAAAGCACTATTGTGCACAGATGCTATTTTTCATTTTACATTACATGACTGGGCTTCAGGAGCAATTAAGCCTCATAAAGTGTACGACCACCTTTAGTCACCTTTGTACACAATGTTGTTGTAAAGTATATTTGGACAACTTCAATTAAAGATATCAGTAATTTACCTTTAAGACAGTCCTGTTGGAAAGAAATGTAGTTTTAATTTTAAATTGTCATGAGGAATCAAAATTGTTTAATGAATAATCTTTAGTGTCAAAATGAGTGGAGAATTTAGATATTATCAGCATAATTTTGCAAGTTTTAAAGATCTGGATGTTACTTTGAATTGCCATTTTTAAGTGAGAGTATCTAGTTCTGAGTCTTCCTCCCATATAGTGCAATCAATAACTTATTAACAAAGCATAGTAAAATATCCTGAGCTACCTCTATCCAAACTTTTCTGAAGGTGCAAAAAACTGCAAAGGCTGGAATTCTGCATGATACAAAAGGCACAGATACTCAGCAGGTCAGACAATATCTGTAAGAGAAGCAGGTAACACTTCAAATGAGTTATCTTTGCACAAGTTCCAAACTTAAACTTATTCATAACTAGGGCGGCATGGTACCATAGCGGTTTACACGTCGCTTTAAATCGAATCAAGTCTAATTATCATTCAACCATATATAGATACAGTCAACTAAACGGCGTTCCTCTGGAGCCAAGGCAGTAAACGTTTAAAGTAGCACATTCATAATAGTGAGAGAAGAAACATTCATGCACAATAAATACATATAGTCCAAGACTCTGAGCAACATGTCCCGCAATTGACTATACAGTTTCCTAGCAGTGCGCATAAGCACACAATCCTGTTTTTCATTCCACTGCTCGAACAGGGGAGGGTAGCACTGACAGGAGAAGCCAGCCTCCAGCCAAGTGCGGATGCCAGCATGTCTCCCACGGCTTGAGGCCTAGTCCACACTACAATCAAGACTACACAGCTTCCATATCGTCTGTCACACCACCAGACAAGGGTAAAAGGCCTGCTGTAACTTACAGTGCTGATAAAAAGTATTCACCCCCTTTGGGAGTTTCCATGCTGAATTGTTTTACAACAGTGAATCACAGTGGATTTAATTTGGTGTTTTTGACACTGATAAACAGAAAAGGACACTTTCATGTCAAAGTGAAAGCAAATCTCTACAAAGTGATCTAAATTAATTACAAATGTAATACACAAAATAATTGATTGCAGAAGTATTCACCCCCTTCAATTCAGTATTTAGTAGATGCACCTTTGGCAGCAATTATAGCCTTGAGTCTGTGTGATTAGGTCTCTTTCCGCTTTGCACATCTGGACACTGCAATGTTTCCCTATTCTTCTTTAAAAAACTGCTCAAGCTATGTCAAATTACTTGGGAGTTGTGAGTGAACAGCCCTTTTCAAATCCAGCTGGATTTGAAAATTGTCAATTGGATTGAGGTCTGGATTCTGACTTGGCCACCCCAGGCTGTTAATTTTGTTGTTTTTAAGCCATTCCTGTGTAACTTTGGCTTTGTGCTTTGGGTCATTGTCTTGCTGGAAAACAAATCTTCTCCCAAGTTGCAGTTCTCTTGCAGACTGCATCAGGTTTTCCACCAGAATTTCCCTGTATTTTGCTGCATTCATTTTCAGCAAAATGAAAATGAATTCTACCTTTTCAGGCCTTCCAGGACCTGCTGTAGAGAAGCATCCCCACAGCACGATGCAGCCACCACCATGCTTCACGATAGGGATGGTGTTTTTTTTGATGATGTGAGATATTTGGCACAAGCATTTAGTCTAATGGCCAAAAAGCTCATCATACCATTGAATCTTCTTCCAGCTGACATTAGAGTTTCCTACATGCCTTCTGGCAAACTCTAGCCAAGATTTCATGTGAGGTTTTTTTTCCAACAGTGGCTTTCTCTTTGCCATTCTCCCATAAAGCTGCGACTGGTGAATCACCCTGGTAACAGTTGTATGCGCAGTCTCTTCCATCTCAGCCGCTATAGCTTGTAACTCCTCTAGAGTTGTATAAGACTCTTGGTGGCTTCCCTCACTAGTCCCCTTCTTGCACAGTCACTCAGTTTTTGAGGATGACCTGTTCGAGGCAGATTTACAGCTGTGCCATATTCTTTCCATTTATTGATGATTGACTTAACTATACTCCAAGGGATATTCAGTGACTTGGAAATTTTCTTGTATCCATCTCCTGGCTTGTGCTTTTCAATAACTTTTTTGTGGAGTTGCTTGGAGTGCTCCTTTGTCTTCATGGTGTAGTTTTTATAAGGATACTGACTCACCAGCTGTTGGACCTTACAGATACAAGTGTATTTTTACTATGATCAATTGAAACACCTTGACTGCATACAGGCCTCCAATATCAGATCTCCATTTAACTAATTATGTGACTTTTAAAACCAATTGGCTGCACCAGTGATGATTTGGTGTGGCATATTAAAGGGGGTTGAATACTTATGCAATCAATTATTTTGTGCTTTATATTTGTAATTATATCACTTTTGTAGAGATCTGTTTTTAGAGTCTATTTTCTTTTGGTCAGTGTCAAAAAAGCCAAATTAAATCCACTGTGATTCAATGTTGTAAAACAATAAAACATGAAAACTTCCAGGGGGGCGGGAGTGAATACTTTACATAGGCACTGTACATTGTCACTGTTCAACAGAGTCTCACAACCACAAGTGAGATGTCCGTGACAATCTCCCACTGTTATATTGCACACTGCCTTCATGCACCAACTCCAATGTCTCCCAGTAACAGAGAGCAACACTGTCTACAACCAGGTCAGCTCCTCCGAACCCAAGCCAGCTCCTATGACATCCCAGCAGGCTCCTCCAACATCCCGGCTGCCTCCTTCCCCAACATCCTGGCCAGTGCCTTCGTCATCTCAGTTGGCTCCGCCTCTGACACCAGTCCAGCTACTCCAATCAACGAGCAGCTTACTGATGGAGTAGCCCCACAGTACCCTCTGCTCTTGGAGTAGAATTGCCTTACAATTGTAAAAGACACACTTAACAAAGAAAAAAGCAGCTTTGGTTGATCTCTGAGAGGCCGCTGCCTGTGAACACGCCACCACCTTACCAGAAGCCTTACAGTGCCAGTGATCACTGATCGAGATTCAATTCCCACTATTGTCCGTAAGGAGATTGTACATTTCCTCATGAAGCTCCAGATTCCTCCCACATTGCAAAGATGAACATTGAATCGTGGGCAGGCTATGTTGGTACCATGGGCGTGGCAACATGTGCAGGCTGCCTTGCACAATCCTTGCTGATTTGATGCAAATAATGCATTTTGCTGTGTGTTTTCATATTTTAACGTACCTGCGACAAATAAAGCTAATCTGTACCTGAAAACTTAAAGGAGTTTTGATGACAGTTCCCAAAATGCTTACTCACTGAATGGCCAGTCACCTGGACCTGCCTGGGTTCATTTCCTAACACAGGTTCAGTATGGTTGCTCCACTAATTGGACTATGCACATACTGTTTCTAACAACCCTCTTGAATGAACAGATGAAATTCTACCCCATCTAAGACCCATGCACTAAGGAAGACCTAGTCAGTACTGTGGAAAGTAAAGTCAATCGCTACTAAAAACCCTGTAGCTTTTACATTTTTTTATAATTTGCCTGCATACATCTATTCCTCTACCTCTTGGTAGTTATTGCAATTTAGAGGCAATTGTAACTGATACTACAAAATGTGTCTTGCAAGGATATTGGATTTAATTTCATTCTCAGTCCAGCTTTGCACAGAAATAGATTTAATCAAATCATTTCTTTCATGTTTTCAGGACAGGCAGTTGTTGATTCCTGGTACAATGAAATTAAAGATTATGACTTCTCCTCCCCTGGATTTCAAAAGAATTGTGGTAAGTTTTTGATTAAGTGATTCTGTGTAATGGCTATATTGAATTGACAGAATATATGAAACAGAAATAGCGCATTCAGCTCCAGTCTGAGTTAGTGCTTACTCTCCGAAGAATCCCCTCCCAACAGTTGTTTTTCAGCATTTTCTACTCTTCCTTTTTCTCCAATCTACTTGATTTTCATTTTGAAAGCATCTGGGATTCTGCTTGTTCATCTTATTGTGGCAAAATTCACACTCTAACCTCTTCCTCAATCTTTCTCTCCTCCACCCATTCCCCACTTCCCTCCCCTCCCCTCCAATGAACTTCCCTCTCACTCCACTCTCCATCCCTCACTCTCCCCCAACTCCCCTCTCCTAGATATTACTCCTAACTCACCTCCCCTACACTTTACCTACCCTCCTGCCCCTCTCCCAACCTTTCTCCACCAATCTTTCCACCTACCCCTCTCTCACCCTCCCCTTCCCTCCCCCTCCTCCCTGCTCCCGCCTCTTTGCTCTTCCCCCTCTATCCTCCTCAGCCATCTCTCCCCACTCTCCCACTCACCCATTTCCCCCCACTCCCCATCTCTCCCCCACTCCCCCCACACCCCATCTCTCCCCCACTCCCCTCTCTCCCCACTCCCCATCTCTCCCCCTGCTCCCCATCTCCCCCCCCCACTCCCCAGCTCCCCCCACTCCCCATCTCTCCCCATTCCCCATCTCTCCCCTACTCCATCTCTCGTCCCCTACTCCCCTTTTCTTCCCCCTCTCTCTCTCCCTCTCTCTCCTTCTCATCTCCCCTCTCCCCCTCCTCCTCTTCCCCTCACTCTCTCCCTCTCCCCTCCCTCACCTCCCCCTCTCCACCCACCTCCCCCTCTCCAAACCACCTCCCTCTCTCCAAAACACCCCACTCTCTCCAGCCCCCTCTCCCCCTCCTCTATCCCCCATCTCCTCTTCCTCTCCCTCTCCCTCCCCCTCCAAACAGATGCAAACTAATGGACTTTTAGGAGGTCAAATTCTGACAGAATGTATAAAGTTACCTGCAGAGGCCTTAGGAGTACTGATGTATGAGGGATCCTGGAGTACAAGTCCATAGCTCCCTGAAAGTGATGTCAGAAGTGGATAGGCCAGTGAAAAAGGCATTTAGGACACATGCCTTCGTAGGCCAAGCTGTTAATTATAAGAGTTGGATCATCATGATGCAGCTGTACAAAAGACTGAAACACAACAGTTCTACTATTTGATGGATGTGGTGGCAACAGTGAGAGCACAGAAGAGATGGTGCCTGGAATGAAGAGCTGTAATTACAAGAAGAGATTAAATCGGCTGGGTTTATTCTCACTGGAATGTAGGAAGCTGAATGTAGGACCTTATTGAGGTTTATAAAGTTATGAGGGTCATGTATAGGATAGATATTTTCTCCCTTAGGGTATGGGAGTCCACATCTAGAGGGCACAGATTTAAGGTGAGGGAGTGAAAATTTTAAAGGAGATCTGAAAGGCAGGTCTTTCAACACATAGCAAGCCACAGAGGTGGTGGTTTTGACAGATGCAGTAATACTTAAAAGATATCTGGACAGAAATGGGTCTAATGCAAGCAAATGTCATTAGTACAGATAGACATTACAGTCAGCGTGAACGTAGCAAAGTGTAAGTACTCATTTCTATGCTGCACCTTTCTGTGAATCCATGAATGCTGTTGAGGCAACCTCCAGGCACATGGAGGTTATTCCATAATCACACTCCTGGTTTCTGCTTTATAGGTGGCTTTGTGCTGTCAAAAAGTGAGACACTTATCATGAGATACCCAGCTTCTGATCTGTTCTTGAAATTGTGGGTTTGGATTGAGTTTCTGGTCTGCAGTGTTTTGGATGATCTCAAGTTTATAAATAGACGTCTTTCTAATAGACCAATGTATAGATGGAAGAATATATTAGATATTACCTACAGACCACATTGTTTTCTGTCCTTTGCATGTTCCTGTCTGTTCTCTGCAGGCCATTTCACACAGCTGGTATGGCAAGATTCCAAGGAGATGGGGGTTGGCCTGGCATCTGATGGCAAAGGTTTCACTGTCGTGGTGGCTCAGTTCAACCCAGCTGGTAACATCACCAATCCGGGCTACTTTGCTAAAAACGTCCTGCCCACTGGGAGCAAGGTGCAGCAAGGTGGATCAGCCCACAAAGAAAAAGTCCAGACATCTGACACTCCAGAAAAAAGGAAAGCGGCACCAGTTTCAGGTACAAGTTTTGTTCTTAAAGCACGTCCTATGAAGACATGAAAACAGTGTTTAATATTGTTCAGTCATCTAATGGTGAGTTCCTGCTCCTGAGTACTCTGGAATGCTTCTTGTAATTTGGTTTCTCCCATCATATACATGATGCTGATGGACAATTGCATTCAGAAGTGACAGGATAGGATGATAAAGCAGCAGGCAGAAACTGTCAGAGATTTGAAATTCTCATGGGTTAGATGGGACACTTTACCAACATATAGTCACTTGACCTGGCTGACAGTTTTAACTAACAGTTTCTGCAAATAGCCATAGTTCTGCAGGATGGTCATTGGTGATTAGTGTGAATGTAGCCATGGATCTCGGAATGGTGGAGAGGGAAGTTCCCTATAAAGGAAACACAAATTATTTCTGTGAGGTCTGTTGTGACTATCAACGAATGCCTCCAGAGAGACACACAGCTGCTAGAATAAAAGTCCTGATTCAGCACACACAAGCTGACACGGAGTGACTCCGGAGAGATACTCCCAGACCCAACATTACATCACATTATTATCTGCTAAAGATCAAAGGTAACATCAGGGCAATTTCTATAGTTACAATGCATTCTTAATGCATCCTTTGAGTTATAGCTAGATCTTCATATCAACATTCCTAAATGAGTGTTAATCACTGCTGTCTCTTAGTTGCATTCATGCATATGCAGACATCCCACAAACCCATCTTCCATCCTTGGACTCACTTTACACCACACGCTGTCGGAGCAGTGCTGCCAGGATAATCAAGGACAAGACCCATCCAGCCAACACACTTTTTGTCCCTCTTCCGTCCGGGAGAAGGTTCAGGATCATGAAGATTCATACGGCCAGATTTGGGAACAGCTTCTTTCCAACTGTGATAAGACTGCTGAACAGATCCTGACCTGGATCTGGGCCGTACCTTCCAAATATCTGGACCTGACTTGTACTACCTTACTTTCCTTTTTCTATTTTCTAATTATGATTTATAATTTAAATTTTTATTATATTTACTTCAATTTGTACTTCAGGGAGCGCGAAACACAGAATCAAATATCACTGTGATGATTGTATGCTCCAGTATCAATTGTTTGGTGACAATAAAGTATTACAGTATCTCAGGTCGATGTGATGTTTCCTGGTTTGTAAGCGACCCCAATCTGCAGCTTCAGGAAGACTATTGTTCTAAGCT
Organism: Hypanus sabinus; assembly: GCF_030144855.1. Classification (NCBI taxonomy): domain Eukaryota; kingdom Metazoa; phylum Chordata; class Chondrichthyes; order Myliobatiformes; family Dasyatidae; genus Hypanus; species Hypanus sabinus. The sequence goes on along the minus strand of NC_082723.1, from coordinate 59,057,018 downwards.
GCATTTTAAATTCAATCTACAATCCTCCTTCACATCTGAAGAATGGTTAGTTAAATTTAAAATTTGCTATATTCCATATCTCCAGAATATGCCCTAACAAGTCCAGGCAAAAGTACTTGGCTCTCCTAGAGTCCCATGTCTTATTGCACTCTACAGCCATTAGCATGCCTGAGAGGTGTCATACCAGCAACTGCTCCTAAGTCATGATCTGGTACAGTAGTTTGAATGCACATGAGCATAAGAAGCTGCAGAGAATGCTGGACTCAGCCCAATACATTACTGACACATCCTTTCCAACCATCAAAAGTATCTGTTGTATGTGTTGCTGCCTGAAGAAGCAATATCTATCATCAAACATCTTTGCTATTCACAAGTCATGCCATCTTCTCATAACTATCTTCAGGCAGAAGGAACAGTAGCCTGAAGCCCTACACCACCAGGCCCAGGAACAGCTACTTCCCTTCATTCGGTTCTTGAACCAACCTGCACTACCTCAGTATATCAACAGCATGACCACTTTCCACTACAATAGACTTCAGTGTTCTGTTCTAATTGTGTTCTTTCTTGTATAATTCACTATTATTTATGTTTAATTTATAGTTTCCTTGTGAATTTAGTGTATCTAATGCTATGATGGTATTGCAAGTAGGTTTTTCATTTTCTGTGCATATATGTACATATGGCAGTAAACGACTTTCATCCTGAAACATAACTTACCTGACAAACAGCGTCAGTGCAAGATGACAGGAAGAAAATGAAATGTAGTCCAATCTAGAATTCGGATTTTTCAGCTTGATTCAAGAAACTATTGTCGTTGAGCCTTGAAGTGTCTACCTCCACTGCCTGATGGCAGCATGAAGTAGAAGGCATGGCCCAGATGGTGGAGTTCCTGGATAACGGATGTCACTTTTCTGAGTTATAACCTCTTGTAGAAGTCCTCAATGGTAGGGAGAGTGATGGAACTAGCTGAGTCCACCACTCTCCGTAGGATTCAGAATTCTAAAGACACTAAGAAAGTGGACACACTGGCAATTTTTCATGGTTGCATCGATGTGTTGGACTTAGGATACACCATGTCATCGTAGATTTATGATCAAACAGTAGGTAGATTGAATCCCGGCAAGGATCAAAAACAAGGCACAAGTTTAACATGAGAGCAAGGAGCTTCAAGGGGGATGTGAGGGAAAGAATGCTACACAAGGAGGGCATGATATCTGGAACTCAGTGCCGGAGGAGATCATGGAATCACATACTACTACTATATTTAAAAGACATTTAGACAGGCACTTAAGCTGACAAGGCATTAAAGGTTTATGGACCTTATGCAGTAAATGGGGTTTGTGAAGTTGGGCAAAGTGTTCAGCAGGGATGTGGTGGGCTGAAGAGCCTGTTTCTGTGTTAAACAATTCGGTATGGCTCTAGGAATGGGAAGTTGTGTTTGGAGTCTTTATTGAGGATATAACTGGTAGAAGAAATAAGGGAAAACTATTGTTTATTCCGTTCCTGGATTTTCAGTAAGCCTTACATAAAGTCCCACATAAATGGTCAGTGAGCAAAATTAAAGCACGTGTCATTGGATGTAATACATTGGCATGGACTGAACATTGGTTAAGAGGCAGAAAAGAGAAAATTATCTCTCTTTTTCAGGATGGCATACAACTACTCACATGGTACCATGGGGAACTAGTGCTGGGTCTCCACTGTTTATCATGTACATCAATAAATTGGATGAGGGAACCAGGTGTAATATTTCCATATTTAGCTCCAACAAAGAATTGGGTGGGATTGTGGATTTTATGAGAGATACAAATGTATATTAAATATACCTATTAAAACCTATTGAAAGGGATTTCAAAAACCTGGACAGATTGTGCAAGTGAGCAGAAATGTAGCAGATGTAGTATAATGTGGGCAAATATAATCAGACAAGGCTGATAATTTCATAGAAAAATCAAGACAGTGGTATTTAAATGGCTTGTGCATTGGGAAATGTTAACATGCAAAGAGACTCTGGTGCTCTTGTGCACCTGTTACCGAAAGCGGGCATACAGATACTGCAAGCAGTTAAGGCGAATAGTATGTTGGCCTTCACTGCAAGAGGATACAGAAACAAAGATATCACTTAACAATTATACTAAGTGGAATCTTACCTGGAATACTTTATGCAGCTTTGGTCACATTCCTTTAAAGAGCATCTATTTGGCACAAAGGGAATTCAGTGAAGAATCTCTAGACTGAATGCTGGGATAGAAGGATTTTTGAAAGAGCAGAGATCAAGTAAGCTAGATTTGTATTCACTATTTAGAAAAACGAGAGGGTATCCAATTGAAACGTTCAATAGCGCAAGACAGAGTGGAAATGGGAAGATGTTTTCCCTGGTTGAGGACTCTAAAATGAAGAGCATTAGTGTCAGGTTAAAGGAGAAAAGAGCAAACCTTTGGAATTGAATCCAGTGGTTTGGAGACTTGATGGAGTTAGTTCAAAACACAGATCAACTTATTTCTGAAAATCAAGGAATATGGGGATGGATTGGAAAAATGAGGCTGAAGTAAATCTCATGAAGAATATTATTCTGTTTGAGGTCCTTAATTAAGGGAAGACTTATTTGGCATTGAGGAAGTACAGCAAAGATTCACGAGGCTCGTTCTAGAAATGGTTTAACATACAAGGAGGACTTAATTCTATTAAGTTCAAAAGAATGTGAAACAATTTCATCAAAACTTTCAAAATTGTTAAAGGGCTTGATGACCAGATAGATGTTTCTGCTGGAAGAGGGATTCAGGACCAGACAGCACAGCTTGAGAATAAGGGGTAGGCTGTTTCTGCCTGAAATGAAAAAATGCTTAAACACGCAGGGGTTAGTAAGCTTTTGAAATCCTCTCCCCAGAGACCTATGAAGGCATTCAAATCACAGATTAATAAACATAAGGGAAATAGGGATAATGCAGGAAAATAGATCTGATGTGGAAGATTGACCATGGTAGAGTGAGCTCAAAGAGCCAAATAGCCTTTTCTGGTCATAATTGTTGTTTTTCAGTTAGAAGAATAAGTTAATAAGTTTAGGTCATCACTGGAATGCACAAATGGAGCATTACCACCTTGGACCAGAACAGAGTGATCTGTTTTGATGCTTTAAGTTCTCTGTGTAAATATGGCAATGATATCTACAGCAAGCTCTCCAGTTCACTAAATTACAATGTGAACAAATATCACTTAAATGCCTATGATCCTGTAATATATGCAATCAACAATTTGTGTTTTTCAGGCAATGAAAAGGATGCTTTTATTGCTGAGCTGCTTAAAGAGCACAACAGTTTACGAGCTCAACATCAGTCACCACCGCTCCAGGTCAATCCTGAACTGTCTATACAAGCACAGAAATGGGCAGAGCATCTTGCCAATATCAAAACACTCAAGCACAGTGACACCCAATATGGAGAGAACCTCTGGTACAAATGGAGCAGCAACAAAACACTACCAACAGGTACAGAGCTGAGTGGAAACTTTGATTGTCTGTATAGGTAGAGATAAGGGTTGATGAGCTCCCATTAACAGTGATCCCTCCTAGTCAGCAACCTGTGAATTTGGAGTGATCATTCAGGGGTGGAGAGCAGAGGGTTTGGAGTAGTCTGTTGTCAGTACTGTAGGAATTATTAACACTAATTGTTTGTGCAATAATGAATATTGGTGGATTGTGTAAAGGAATGTATTTGAATATTAGTAAAGAGAGACCAGGCGATTTGTAAAATACAAAAGGCCTTTTGACCTCTGTAGGTAAACATTTTCAGTGAAAAGTTAAAATAAATCCTTCCTATATAACTTTAACAAAATCTATTTCCCAGGAAACCTTTCAACCCAAGAAAGGTGACAAAATGGATTTTCTCTGGACCAAAGTTGCACCAATGTTTATTAAATGCAATTGAAATTAATGATGATCAATGGTTTGTTTGGCAATGGTAGTGAGTATTCTCCTGATTCCTTTGCAAGTTTGTGAAGCTTCAGAGAATGAGCTTTGCGGTTTGACATTGCCATGTGCATGTTAAGGTCATCAAGTTGTATAGTCATATAACACGGAAGCAGGTCCTTTTGCACCAACAATATAAGCCCCCATTACTAATTCATCGCTAATCCCATTCTACTCTCCCCACATTGCCATCAATTCCTCCCATATTCCACCACACTCCTATGCTCAGAATAATAAATAATAATGTTATGAATATATTATATATGAACAATATTTTATAATGTTATTTTAATAATTTAATGATAAATAATAAACAATAATTGCCAACTGACCTAGCAATCAGCACAATGTTGAGATGTGAGTGAGAAACCGAAATGCAAAACACATCGGAGAAGAAAAAGGGAATCAGACCCTTTAAGCCTAACCCATCCCTGAATATGATTGTGGCTGATTTGGGCTGACCTTATCTCTTCATCTGGGCGAGTTCTCCATCACTTATTTATCCTAAAGAAGGGTCACGGCCTGAAACATCAACTATCTATTCATCTCCATAAATACTGCCTGACCTGTTGAGTTCCTCTGGTATTTTGTGTGAGTTGCTTTGGATTTCCAGCATCTGCAGACTTCCTTGTGTTTAAAAGTGTTAATCCATCTTCACGTTAAATACCTAGAAGAAAGCCATAGTCGTGGGAAGGATATGCAAAATCCACTTAGACATTGCCTAGAGTCAGGATTGAACTCTGGTCATTGGAGCTGTGACCAGCAGTATGTGTCTGATGTGTTATGACAGCATAACAATGGCTGCAAATTGCAGGGACATTTAAAAATCATGAAAGCTGTATTCTGATCTAAAGTTGTGCTTGACATGACTTACTACAGCTATTTGGTGCATTTCATTCAGTTTGTTTAGTCAGCAGGTTGTATGGATTGTCAACAAGGGAAGAAAGATGAATGAGAACTCTGACCAACTTTGGAAAATCTTTATAAATTGTAGCATGATTCAAGGCTGGAGATGAGAAAAAGATTGTTTCCACTTTATAACCTGCCCAGAAACATGATCAGTGGTAAATACAAGGGGGCTGTTTCCCTGTATAGAATATCTTGAGCTAAAAAACATAGTTTCAAGTGAGGGGTTTGACCTTTCAGAACTGAAATGAAAAGGTACTTTATTTGGCTGGCTAGTGTTGCAGTGGCATCAGAACTGGTCTTCCAGCCGGACAGTCCTGAGTTCAAATCCAGCCGGGTCCCAACCTGGACAACAGCAGAAGAAAGGCCTGGCAATCTGCTTCACTGAAACATAGTGTTGCTGGGATGGAAGGTTAACTCAGCTCAGTTTGTATTCACTATTTAGATAAGTGAATTTCTCAACTAGAAAAATGAGAGAGACTGGAAATGGATAGGTGTCTAGAATGAAGGGCATTAATGTCAGGATAAGCGATCGAAGAGTGAATCTTTGGAGTTGAATCCAGTAGTTTGGAGTCTTGATGATGGAGTTAATTCCAAACACAGATCAACTTATATCTGAATGTCAAAGTATATGGGGATGGATTGGAAAAATGAGGCAGAAGTAAATCTCATGAAGAATGTTATTCTGTTTTGCTTTCCTTAATTAAGAGAAGAGTTATATGCCTTTGAGGAAGTACAGCAAAGATTCACAAGACTGGTTCTAGAAATAGTTTGCCATACAAGGAAGACTTTATTCTCTTAAGTTTAAAAGAATGTGAAGCTGTTTCATCAAAACTTTTAAAGTTATTAAACAGCTTGATGGCTAGATTGAGGGAGAATGTTTCCGACCAATGTAGGGTCGCCATGAGTCGACAACAACTCAATGACACCCAACAACAACATCTTAAGGAATCATGTATCGGAGAGCTGAAGGTTCCAATGATTGGGTAACATTCACGGTTCAGATCAATGAATTATTAGACACCTAGAGAAGTAGGAGACTGGGGATCAAGGGACAGATCAGCTGATGGCATGGACTTTGAGGTTCACTCCTGTTTTTATTGTTACACTTTACTTCTTCCAGGGATAGGAGCTGAAATCAAATCTCTTCATGATTAGACTCTGTAGTCTTGATCACTTCGTTGTGAAGAAACAAAGTGAGCTTGGGTTTAGTTATAACAGGTAAAAGACTAGGAGAATTGTCATTAGATCTGCAGATAGAGTGTAACTGAAATGTATGAAATATCTTTTTTTTATTTGTTTCAGGGAAAGAAGTGAGTGAATCCTGGTACAATGAAATTAAGGACTACAACTTCGAAGCTCCAGGATTTGGTAATAAGACAGGTAAGTGTTTAAGAGCATTTGTAGGTTGATGTTGAAGATTCATTCAATGACATTGGCTTTTGTTGGCTGGAGGTCACCATCTCCCAAAATGCAGCCTTTGGTAGGAAATTTTACACTGAAGTTGGAAGCACAAGAAATTGCAGATGCTGGGATTTGCAGGGAGGTGGTAGGGTCCTTTGAGGGAAGGAGATGGGAGAGGACCTGGGGATAGAGATGAGAAAGCAGAGAGATGGGAAGGAGGGAGAGTGACAGAAGGCCCAGAGAGGGAGAGGAGGGTTGGGGGAGCAGGGAGGGAGAGGGGTGTGAAACCCAATCACAACCATTTCTGATTCATTTTGCATAATGGAGTTTGCACATTCTCCCTGTGATTGCATGAATTTCTTCCCATGTCCCAGAATTCAGGTTGATGGGTTAATTGGTCACTATAAGTTGCTACTCTTGTAGATAAGTGAATCTGTAGGGAGTGAGGGGAGAATAAAAATCGAGGATCAACGTAGGATTAGTGGAAATGGGCGGTTGTTGGCTGAAATAGATTTGATGGGCTGAAGGGCTTGTTTCTATGCTGTATAATTCTATAATGGTATTGGCCCATCTTCCTCTGGTTTTGATTCCAGGACACTTCACCCAGCTGGTGTGGAAGGCAACAAAAGAGATAGGGGCTGGACAAGCAACGGATGGGAAAGGCACATTCTTTGTGGTGGCAGTCTACAAGCCAGCAGGAAACATCAGCAATCCTGGCTATTTCAAGGAAAATGTGTTACCTCCCAGGAAAAAATGAGCCAGGAGGATGAATAAGGGTGGCACTTGGCACACGTAGCTGCCCCATACAATGCACAAATAATATCTTTTTGAAATTTAATTAATGCTTTAAGTTGTACTTTTTTTCCAGATTTGGGTGTTTTTAGTTCACATATTTTAATAATGATAAGATCCAAAGTTCAGTGAGTAAATACGGATACTTGTTCAACTCCAATTTCCTTCTCCCTTCTGTTTTTGCTTGTGGTTTTTACTGCCTGGGTTTAAGGTATGAAATTGCAAAATATATCTCTCTGCTGCTTTCTTTTAAGGTTGTCCTTGAAATTATCTGCATTTCATGATAGTTCACCTTTTCTAATTTCCCTATGTGCTTCAGTATCAAATTGTTAACCCCTTTCACAAGAGCAATAGGCTGTTTTAATACAATAAAATCGCAGTATACTATACACCTCCAAGGTCTGATCCCTCAAGTCTTCATTGTGCTAGACTGGTAGATTTTAGACTTGTAGATTGCTGTTTTTAATAGTATTAAATTGAAAAGGAATGAGGGTCAGAACTGCTAAATGTAGATGGAGCTAGGGAACTGAACATAAATGAGTTTTAAGGGAATAGTCCTGGGTGTCTCAAGTGGGAAAGAAAGCCCAGTGAGCCATTAAGACTGCCGTTGGGATTTGGATAATTAGTATTTCACGGTATGTCACTGAGATGTTTGAAGCACAACCTATATTGTAATCCTAGTCAATACAGTGAGAAAAGTGTGAGTGAATAAAAATCAGGTTTGATATCACCAGCATATGTTGTGAAATTTGTTAACTTTGCGGCAGCAGTACAATGCAATACTTGATATAGAAAGAAAAAATAAATCAACTACAGTAAATATATATACATATTAAATAGTTAAATTACAAATAATGCAAAAACTGAAATATTAAAATGAGGTGGTGTCATGGGTTCAATGTCCATTTAGGAATCATATGGCAGAGGGGAAGAAACTGACCCCGAATCACTGAATGTGTGCCTCAGCCTTCTGTATCTCCTTTCTGACAGTGACGAGAAGAGGGCACGTCCTAAATGATGGGGGAGCAATCCCATATGCAGAGTGCATACACAATAATTAAAGAAGATAGTTTTATTAACACAATTTGTATCAGAGTTTGGGCAGGGAAATGTGTAGGATTTTTCCTGCCAATATGTATTTTGTAAAAAAAAGCTGGGAGTGGTCTAAGGGAAAGTTATGTTAATTTGTTTGCTGACTTGTTTCTCTTACTGGAGCTGATTTCATCACTCTTCACTTCCTTCTGAGCACTAGTGTTAAATACTTTCCTACTGCTGTCATGCTGTTTTTCCTTCAACCAGCCACCAATGAATAACACCCTTTGAATGCAAAGGGACACAGACCTCCTTTGGGGCCTTTATGATGCACCATAGCAACAGTGAGCTGAAGTAAACTGCAGATTTTCCAATCTTAAAGCCTTTCATGATGTTAGTGAGATGTTTGGTATTAGTATGTGGAAACTCTCATCCATTTATCCATTGTATTTCGTCGATTGTTAAAAGTGACTGTTTTTAATGCTGCTTTTATTTTACAAATGATGCTCTCAGCTGCTGTAGTGATTGTAGAGACGATTAGAATAAAGAATCACTAGGTCATCAGCTACTGAGGTCTGTTCAGTTTGTCACCCACAAAGTACACAACCTGTTATACCTCGGCAGCTATTGGAGTGGTGGTGATGCAATCCCGTAGATGGTGTGTACTGTCGGGGGCATTGATTGTTGTGCATCCAGCCTGGACTGTTTTACTGTGGGGAGGCAATTTCTCAATCACGAGTTGGGGGGTGTTTGGTGGCTGACTCCTCATGGTTGATATAAAGTACCATTACACTCGCTCTTGCTGATGAATGTACACACCACACCCATGCTAAGTGAGCTGGCAGCTTCCACCACTGCTGGCAACACCTAGCCTGTCGCCCTGGCCGCTGACTCTCACTGCGACTGGATGATCCAAAAGTGCTGACGGGAAACAACACTGTAGCTCCAGACGCCGGACAAACGTGGTTAAAGATGCAAAGTTGGGCAACACCCTCAGCATCTCAGAAGCAAACGGGAGCGGTTGGGGCATTCTTGTCACCCAGTTCTCAAGGAGATATTGGATTGTATAGCAGGGTTGAGGGGGAGAGAGTTCAAAAGAAGCGGGGGGGGGGGGAGAATATTCAAATCAAGCAAACAGGGAGTTGGGACAATCAGCATGCCACAGTCCCCAATGAGATGTTGAATTGTGCATAATTAGAGCACTGGGGTTCACAGGCAGAATAGTGGAATGCTCCTCTTGTGGGGTAGAAACATAGAAAACCTACAGCACAATACAGGTCCTTCGGCCCACAAGGTTGTGCTGAACATGTCCCTACCCTAGAAATGACTAGGCTTACCTATATTTTTCTAAGCTCCGTGTACCTATCCAAAAGTCTCTTAAAAGACCCTATCATATCCACCTCCACCACTGTTGCCGGCAGCCCATTCCATTCACTCACCATTCTGAGTAAAAAAAAACTTACCCCTGACATCTCCTCTGTACCTTCCAAATCTACTTCAGCTAATTCTTGTTCCATGCCTCAGCACTTCCAAAACAGACCCCGAGCACTTACACACCTGACAGAGAATTAGTTGGCCCAGTTGACTCCACAATAAGGACTCCCCTTCCTGAAATTCACAATCATTTCCTTGGCCTCACTGACTTGGAGACCAAGGTTGTTGCTGTGACACTAGTCAACTAATCTTATCTTGTTCCTGCAAGCCTTCTCATCACCATCTCAAAATCTACCACAACAGGGGTGTCATCTATGAATTTTAAAAATGACATTATATTCAGCGGTCAACATTAAATGTCCTGCAGACATTGCGAGATAGGGACTCAATGGATACTGTGGAGCAAACTGTCCAAATCATCTTGCAGAATGCTTCATCACCAGAACTCACCAAACGGCATTAGGACCTTGCTTGATTGGTGGTGAGAGGGGCCCACTCAGTCAGATTCTTGTTGTACAGGCAACATATCATTCCCACTCTTCACTGCTCTCAGGATGGCCACAGTGAGGAAGTGAGGTCAAGTCACCCACCTCTTTTCAGACTGTGGATTTACTAAGGTGATGAGGGGAAGATGCAAGACTGTTCATCGCTGTCCATCCCCAATAGCTGTGTAACAGAGGAGATTACAGTGAGAAGGCAGGAGAATTGGGTTGAGAGGGAAAATAAATCAGCCATCAGCAAATGGCAGAGCTGTCTTATGGACTCTCTGAACAATGGGCTGTTCTTGGGAACACACACAAAGACATATCAAGTCCTGCTGGAAGGTCATCATCTTGATGAAAGACTTAGCATGCTAAGTCAGGAATGCCGCTATCTTACCCCTTGCCTACCGTCCTCAGGTTTAATCTGCCTGTCAAAGTAGAGTACCTTCGCATGCAAACAGCTACTTGGAACTAAAGGTGAAAGCTAAGTTTCCAGTGACAACCAAAGATAACATTCAAATAATTTTTGATATCATCAAATTCTTCATAGTCCCTAAATTGTTGAAGGAGTGAAATCATTTCATTTTCACTCCCAGCCATTACTGGCATCTCCAAGCCCTTGAAACTGCAGTGAGCAAACCAGTTCTGAATTCTGTTACTGATTATTTCTCGTCAACTATCAGGATCAAAAATCTCTGCCTTTTGAACACAAACATGCAATTGATACTTTTTAAAATCTTTGTTCCAAGCATGATGCAGTGTCTAACACAAGCAAACACAAATGACATTAGTTAGGAACTGCTCGGCAACAGTCTCCTGTCCCGACCATAGTAGCCCAACTAAAGAAGGGAATTCCAACTATTTTCTCAATTAACTTTTGTTCTTTACTAGTTGTCCCCAATAAATGGCTTCCCCGAATGACCAATGGCCCAATTAACCAAAACCCACAATAAATATAAATACGTTAGAAAGCTTATATACCTAGATTGATTGAATGTCCATAAAGTGAAAACAGACACAGGTGTGTCTGTACATAAGGTGACTGACAGAAAATGATAAAGTAGTGGTGGCTGACGCTGTGAAGGGGTGGGTTAATGGGTGGAGATGTTGATCTGCCTTACTGCTTGGGGAATGTAACTGTTTTTGAGGCTGGTGGTCCTGTTGTAGATGTTATGTAACCTGCTTCCTGATGGGAATGGACACAGTCCATGAGCAGGGTGGGTGGGATCCATGGTGACATTACTGACCCTTTTCTGGCACCTTTCCACATATATGTCCTTGATGGCAGGTGAGTTGGTGCCAGTAATGCATTGGGCAGTTTTGACTACCCACTGTAGAGCCTTTCTGCCTATTGCGATAATGCAGCTGGTCAGGGTGCTCTCTACTGCACATCTGTAGAAGGATGTAAGTTTTGATGTACATCATCCAGCTCTCTTCAGCCTCCTCATAAAGCAAAGGAACTGGTGAGCTTTCCTGATTATGTGGAATGTGTTGGTGGACCGTGAGAGGTTGTGCGAGATGTGCGCTCCCAGGAGTTTGATACTGCTTGCAATTTCCGCTGCTGAGTTGCCAGTGTAACAATGCATGTGAGTGGTACAAGTTCTCCTGAAATCAATAACAATCAGTAAGAATAAAAGCTAAGTGCGACTCTTCCTTGGTATATACTAAAATAAAATGGAAGTCTGTCAGACAAAATGGTGTTAGTTTGGAGTGGGATTGTTTTAAGACCATAGGATATAGAAGCAGAATTAGGCCATTGTCTGTTCTGCCATTTCATCATGGCTGATCCATTTCCCTCTCACCCCCAATCTCCTGCATATCCCTTCATGTCCCGACTAATCAAGAATCTATCAACCTCTGCCTTAAATATGCCCAATGACTCCACAGCTGCCTGTGGCAACGAGTTCCATGGATCTACCACTGTCTGGCTAAAGAATCTCCTCATCTCCTTTCTAAATAAATGCCCCTCTGTTTGAGATTGTGCCCTCTGGCCTTGGACTCCCCCATCATGGCAAACATCCTCTCCATATCTAGTTTATCTAGGCCTTTCAACATTCAATAGGTTTCAATGAGAATCCCCCACATTCTTCTGAATTCCAGCAAGTGCAGGACCAGAGCCATTAAACGCTCCTTATTTGATAAGCCTTTCAATCCCAGATCATTTTTGTGAGCCTTCTCTCCAATGTCAGCACATCCTTTTTTCAATTTGGGGACCAAAACTGGTCACAATACTCCAAGTGAGGTTTCACTAGTGCCTTATAAAGCCTCAGCATTTCACCCTTGTTTTTATATTCTAATCCTCTTAAAGAGAGAAAGTACAAGAGAACCAGTCCTCAACAATGTTTTGAGAAGGTCAAAGAAGTACGTCTACAACCATAATTGTGGAAAGTGGTGAAAAACTTTGGTTTGGTCTGGTTTGAATGTCATAAGAGATAGGTGGTACCAGTGTCAGGTTTTGAAGGATATAACAAGGAGCATTTTCTTTGTCCAGAGGGAAGAGAGTTTTGTTTTAGGTTGGGTCTCAGCTGGTCCTCAGAGAGAGAACAGTACTTTGAGAGAATCAGAGTATGTCGAGTCAGAGTTAGAGATTGAGAGAAAACGGGCTGCGTATGAGATTGTCACATTTGTGGCCCCCTCCAGATTGGCTTGCTTAGTGAATGACAAATATAATTTTGATTTCTGCACTGCTCGTACCATTGAGATTTGTTTTTTACTTTCTGCATTCTATTTGTGCTAGTTCTGTTAAAGTGTTTTCTTGTTGCCTTAAACAAGTTTATCTTGTTTGTTTGCAAATATATATGCAATTATCCTGAGCTGAACCAGGAAAGAACACTTAACAATTTTAAAAATAATTATAATTTACACCACCTCCTTCATCTTGTTGGCACTGAGGAAGAGGTTACTTGTCTGGCACTGGGCTCGAGTTCTTCCAGCTCTTCTCTGTAGACCGTCTCATCATTGTTGGTGATGAGTCACACCACTGTTGTGTCATTAGCAAACCTGGGAATGTGTTCATTCGGGTGTTTGGCCGTGCAGTCATGTGTGAGCAGAGTGTACAGCAATGGGCTCAGCACCAAACCCTGGGGGCATCCGCATTGTGGGTGATGGGGAGGGAGGAGCGGCTGTGCGTCCTTACTATCTGAGGTCTGTTGGTTAGGAAGTCCGACACCTAGTTGCACCGTGGTGTATTTAGACCGAGGAGATCGTTCACCGACGTCTGTGAGACAATAGCATTGACTGCTGAACTGAAATCCAGCATTTTTCTTCAGTCCTGCTGAAGGGGTTTGGCCCGAAACGTTGACTGTGCCTTTTTCCATAGCCTGGCCTGCTGAGTTCCTCCAGCATCTTATATGTGTTGGTCTAAACACACTGTGGCACAACAATTTCCTCAATTTTCTGGGCTTCTATTTGCAGGCTCCAAATTGCTGTGGGCATTGGGTTAAAATAGGTCCATAATCTGTTAAATGGATGACCAACTATGCTGAGGAATTAACTAACAAAACTATTCAACGTTATACTAATAGAAGAATGTTTATTTTTCACAATTACTGACATCATCAGCAGTACCTTTAGTTCCCTCCAATGGTAAAGCAACTCCATGCATCATAAAGAGTTAGCAAACACTTCACATGGCTTCAAAGCCATCCCACACTCTCATCTTGGCTTCATAATGTCCATAATGTTAATTCTCTCAGCATACCAGCCATTGCTGAAAATAGAGGAACCAGTCAAAAGGAACACCACTGTATAAGGCAATCTCTAAGCCTCAGGACAGTTTTGAGCAGACTAACTGGAAGACGTTCAAGGGAGGCACCACAGAGAAGACACAGACCTTGGGGAGCATGGCTCATCTGTCACTGGCGACATCAGTAAATGTGCAGATGATGTTGGTACCTCAAGAACGGTCATGTCATGGCCCAGCCAGAAGCCTTGGCTGAATGCAGAGGTTTTCTCCCTACTAAAAGCCCATGACCCTGCCTTCAAGTCTGCAGACAGAACAGCACTCTGAGCAGCCAAGAGAAACCTCATCTTAGGCATTAAGAGGGCAAAGATGGCCTTCACACAAAAATATTCAGCAACAGCTGTCCGATAACGAACACCAACATATGTGGCTGGGCATCAAGGGCATTACTAATTAGGCAAGTAAAAAGCTAGGAAGTTGATTGATGAAAGAGACAGAAGGCCATGGAAAAAAGAAAAAAGAGGGGGAAGCGCACTAGAGGGAGGTGATGGGCGGGCAAGAAGATAACATGAGAGAGGGAAAAGGGGATGGGAAGTGGTGGGGGATGTGGGGGGGAGGTATTACTGGAAGGTTGAGAAATCAATGTTTATGTCATCAGGTTGGAGGCTATCCAAACAGATTATAAGGTGTTGTTCCTCCAACCTAAGTGTAGCCTTATCACAACAATGGAGGAGGTCATGGATGGACATATCAGAATGGGAATGGGAAGTGGAATTAAAATGGTGGTCACTGGGAGATACCGCTTGTCCTGGCGGACAGAGGGTAGATGCTCGACGAAGTAGTCTCCCCATCTATAGTGGGTCTTACCGATATACAGGAGGCCACACTGGAAGCACCAAACACAGTATATGAACCCAACAGACTCATAGGTGAAGTGTTGCCTCACCTGGAACGACTGTTTGAGGTCCTGAATGGTTACATCTGGTCTCACCTATGTACAGCTGGCCACACCAGGAGCACTGAACACATTATATGCACGTCTGCTCTTACCCCATCCTCCCACCTCTCTACCAGGGATAGGATTCCTCTTATCCTCACATACTACCCCACCAGCCTCCATGTCCAGCACATAATCCTCCGAAACTTCCGCCACCTCCGTCTGGATCCCACCACATCTTTCCCTACACCCAACTTTCTGTTTTCCACAGGGATTGCTCCCGACGTGACTCCGTTCATCCTCCCCCACTGATCTCCCTCCTGGCAGTTATCCTTGTAAGCGGAACAAATGCTACACCTGACCCTACACCTCCTCCCTCACTGAGTTTGTTGGGAGTCATATACTGTGCTTGGTGCTCCTGGTGTGACCTCCTGTTTATAGGTGAGATCCAATGTAGATTGGGAGACCGCTTCGCCGAGCATCTACGCTCTGTCCGCCAGAACAAGCAGACTCTCCCAGTGGCTGCCCATTTTATTTCCACTTCCCATTCCCATTCTGCTATGTCCATCCATGGCATCCTCCACTGTTGTGATGAGGCCACACTTAGGTTGGAGGAACAACACCTTATATTCTGTTTGGGTAGCCTCTAACTTGATGGCATGTACATTGATTTCTCTAACTTCCGGTAATGCCTCCCCCACCCCCCACTATATTTTCTTCCTTGGCCTTCTGTCTCTTTCATCAATCAACTTCCTAACTCTTCGCTTCATCCCTCCCCTTCCAGGTTTCACCTATCACCTGGCATTTCTCTCTCCCCTCCCCTACCTTTTAAATCTACTCCTCAGTTTTTTTTTCTCCAGTCCTGCCAAAGGGTTTTGGCCCAAAACATCGACTGTGCTTTTTTTCCATAGATGCTGCCTGGCCTGCTGAATTCATCCAGCGTTTTGTGTGTGTTGCTCGGATTTCCAGCATCTGCAGATTTTCTCTTGTGTGTGCTTAGATCATGAGATCGAGTCAATTTGTATAGCTTGACGTGTGTAGACTTATCAAGGTGTAAATAGAAATCAAAAAACTGACATGACAGAAATCTGAAATTAAAACAAAAAATGCTGGAAACAATCGGCAGGTCAGGCAGCATTTGTGGAAAGAGAAACAGTCAATGTTCCAGGTTTCAAGACGCTTTATCAGACAAATAAATGTTCGTTACTCATTATCCAATCTATAATTGGATAGGAGCACAGACATTCCATGGATAACAATGATTACAAATACCACTAAGAGTCTCTCTCCTGTGTAAAACCATTAATGTGGGGGTCCTCCTGTACTGAAATCTCAGCTTTGTAAGTATCCAGTGGTGGTAGTGATGAGAGCAAAGTGTCTTACTAAGATTCTCCCTCATTTCTATAGTAATTTCCACATAAAGGTGCTGCTGCTAAAGACAAGAGATTGATAGGATGTAGAGCTGAGCTGAGAAGTGGCAGATGGAGTTTAATCTGGAGAAGAGTGAACTGGTACATATTGGAAGGTTGAACTTGAAGGCAAAGTGCAAGCTTAATGACAGGATTCTTAGCAGTTTGGGGGGACAGAAGGATCTCGGGATCCACATCCACAGACCCCTCAAAGTTGCTGCACAAGTTGAAAAATTGGTTAAGAAAACATATGGTCTGTTGGCCTTCATTAGTTGGGGGACTGAGTTCAAGAGCCATGAGGTAACGATGCAGTTCCTTGTAAACCTGGTCAAAACATACTTGGAGTATTGTGTTGAATTCTAGTTACCCCTTTATAGGAAGGATGTAGAAGCTTTGGAGAGGTGACCCTGAGACAGTGGTGTCGAGAAAACAACCTCTCCCTCAATGTCACAAAAACAAAGGAGCTTGTTGTGGACTACAGGAGGAACAGAGACAGGCTTACCCTGTATTGACATCAATGGATATGGGGTTGAGAGAGTGAACAGCTTTAAGTTCCTAGGCATACACATCACCAAGGATCTCTCGTGGTCTGTACATACTGGCTGTGTGGTGAAAAAGGCACAACAGCACTTCTTCCATCTCAGACGGTCGAAGAGGTTTAGTATGGGCCCCCAGACCCTAAGAACTTTCTATAGGGGCATGACTGAGAGCATCCTGACTGGCTGCATCACTGCCTGGTATGGGAACTGTACTTCCCTCAATTACAGGACTCTGCAGACAGTGGAGCTGACAGCCTAGCACATCTGTAAATGTCCCACTTTTCAGGACATTTACAAAGACAAGTCTGTAAAAAAGACTCAAAGGATTATTTGAGACCCAAGTCACCCCAACCACAAACTGTTCCAGCTGCCACCATCAAGGAAACGGCACCGCAACATAAAAGCCAGGACCAACAGGCTCCGGGACAGCTTCTTCCGCCAGGCCATCAGACTGATTAAATCATGTTGATACAATTGTATTTCAATGTTATATTGACTGTCCTGTTGTAAATACTATTTATTGTAAATTACTATAAATTGCACATTGCACATTTAGATGGAGATGTAACATAAAGATTTTTACTCCTTATGTATATGAAGGATGTAAGAAATAAAGTCAATTCACTCATTCAAAGGAGACTTACTAGAATGCTGCCTTGATTGGAGAGCATGTCATATGAAAACAAGTTGAGCAAGCTCGGTTTTTCTCTTTGGAGTGAAGGAGGATGAGAGGTGGCATAATAGAAGAACTGTATAAAAGATGATAAGAGGCATAGATGGAGTAGGAAGCTGATGCTTTTTTCCCTGGGCAACAATGGCTAATATCATACAACATAATTTTAAGGCAATTGGAGGAAAGTATCGGGGGGATACTTTATTTACACAGAGTGGTGAGCCACCCCTTCTCATTCTGAAGTGCATTGAAGTGCAGTGTTAGAGGCAGATACATTAGGGAGATTTAAGAGAATCTTAGACAGAAACATGGATGCAAGAAAAATGGAGGGCTATGTGGAAAGGAAGCATTAGATTGATCTTGGAGTACGTCAAAAGGTCGGTGCAACATCATGGGCCAAAGGGCCTGTGTAGTGCTGTACTGTTCTGTGTAATCTTTATCCTAATAATCTGTAAAGTAGACTTCTCAGATCCCCTGGACCCAACACATGTTGCTGTTCTTTCCTAATTATGGGCAGGCTGGTTTTGGTAGCTCCTTAACACAGAGACACCACAGACGTGGCTCAGGAGGATCTCACAGTGTTTAGCAACATTCCCATTGACTGACAGATAACCTCATTAGTGCACGCAGCTGCCAACAGTAAATGAGCAGACAACATATTCACAAGAGATTCTGCAGATTCAAGTTCAAGTCAAGGTCAAGTTTCTTATCACCTGACTGTACATATATGCAACTAAATTGGACTACGGTGCACCCACACAACATTACCCTAATACACAGCACATAAACCAAGTTAATACTATATAATTCAAAATGCACAGAGTAAAGTGCAGCACAGGCAAACAGTAAGCAGCTCGCTGTCCTGGTTACGAGATCTCGGTGGTAGCAGAATATTCATTAGACTCACAGCCTGCCAGTCCTGGTCCTGATGCTTCTGTGCCTCCTTCCTGATGGTAGTAGGTCAAAGTGACTGTGGGATGGCTTTTAGTGATCCTCGATAATGCTTTTGGCCCTTCGTCTGCAATGTTCCCGGGTAAATGTCACAAATAGGGGTGGGGGAAGAAGACTGCAATGATCCCCTTGGCAGCTTTTATGTCCTCTGTAGGGTCTTGTAGTTTCCGTACCACACTTTAATGCAGCCAGACAGGACATTCTTGACAGTGCTCCTTGTGGTGAACTACATATACCTGTCTGGACATGCCCCCCCCCCCCCCCACTGACTGCTTCTGTGGCTCCTCCCACAGACCCCGGTATAAAGGCGATTGGAGCAACAGACCCTTACTCAGTCTCCAGGATGTCGTGTGATGGTCACTTGCTGCTTGTGCTTTCTTCCAGCCGGTAAAAGCCTACCTTAACCCACGTCTCAGAGTTATTGATGGTGCATCACTCCTGTAGAAAGTTGTTAGAGTGGGGGGAGGGGGAGCCTTGCACACCTCAGTCTCCTCAGAATGTGCAGACACTACTGAGCCTTCTTGACTAATGAGGAGGTGTTGTGGGTCCAGGTTAGATCATCTGTTATGTGCACACCAAGGAACTTAGTGCTCTTCACTCTCCACTGCAGAGCCATTGATGTGCAATGGAGAGTGGTCAACCTGTGCCTCCCTGAAGTCCATAATTGTCTCTTCTGTCTTGTCTGTGTTGAGACTCAGGCTGTTGCTCTCACACCATTTAACAAGCCCCTCTACCTCCTCTCTGTATGCTGACTTGTCATTGTTCTGAAGAGGCCAACGACTATCATATCATCAGCAAACTGGTTGATGCCGTTTAAGCTGAATCTGGCAGTACAATCGTGAGTCAGCAGCGTGGAGAGCAGGAGACTAAGCATGCAACCCTGGAAGGCAGTAGTGCTCAGTGAGATGGGAGCTTGGGATGTTGCTGCCAACTGGGACTGACAGGGGTCTTTCCAACAAGAGGTCCAAGATCCAGTTACAAAGTTCCACTGAGGACAGTTTACCCATCAGCTTCAGAAGGATGACTGTGTTAAGCACCAAGCTGAAGTTGAAGAACAACATCCTGGCATATGAGGCATCATTTTCTTGGTTAGTCAGAATGGAGTGGAGGGCAAAGGCTATGGCATCATCAGTGGACCAGTTTGAGAGGCAGGCAAACTGGAAAGGGTCCAATGTAGCTGCAAAGTGGGATTTTATACAGTCCTGTAAATTCAGAGCAAAATGCACAAAATGCTGGAGGAACTAGCAGATCAGGCAAAGCATCTATGGAAAGGAATAAACAGTTGATGTTTTGGGTTGAGACCTTTCTTAGGACTGGTAGAAAGGAAGGAGGACAAGAGGAGCTCTAACTCTGTTCAAGTGCAGGGAATGCATCCATTCAAAGGCATTGGTGTTTGCAGACCAGGCTGTGATGCAGCCAATCAATACCATCTCCACTACACATCCAGAAAAGTTTGTCAAAGTTTTAGATGTCATGCCTCCGCAGACAATGAAGTAGAGACTCTGCCATGCTTCCCTTGCAATTGCATTTGCATGCTACATCCAGGACAGATCCTCGGGAATTTAAAGTTGCTAATCCTCTCCACCTCTGAAACTCCAATGACGACTGGCTCATGGACCTCTGGTTTCCTTTTCCTGAAGTCTACAATCAGTTCTTTGGTCTTGCTGACATTGAATGAGAGCACGAGGAAATCTGCAGATGCTGGAAATTCAAGCAACACACACAAAAGTCCTGATGAAGGGTCTCAGCCTGAAACGTCAACAGTGCTTCTTCCTATAGATGCTGCCAGGCCTGCTGCATTCCACCAGCATTTTGAATGAGAGGTTGTTGTTATAACACCACTCAGTCAAATTTTCATTCTCCCTCCTGTATGCAGATTCATCACCACCTTTGATTCAAGCCCACAACAGTGGTGTCATCGGCAAATTTGAATATGATATTGGAGCTGTACTTAGCCACACAGTCATAGGTGTAAAGCGAGTAGAACAGGGGGGCTAAGCACATAGCCCTGCAGTGCACCTGTGCTGATAGGAATCGTGGAGCAGATGTTGCTAATTGGAACTGACTGGGGTCTACAAGTGAGAAAATCCAGGATCCAATTGCACAAGAAGGGATTGAGGCCAAGGTCTTGGAGCTTATTGATTAATTTTGAGGGGATGATGGTGTTAAATGCTGAGCTGTAATGCTGCCCAGATGTTCCAGGATTGAGTGAAGAGAAAATGAGATGGCATCTGCTATGGACCTGTTGCTCTGGTAGGCAAATTGGAGCGGATCCAAGGTGCCTCTCAGGCAGGAGCTGATATGTTCCGTCATCAGCCTCTCAAAACAGTTTATCACTGTCGATGTAAGTGCAGCTGGGAAAAAGATACTCCCTGTCTACTCTATCTATGCCTCTCATAATCTTATAAACATCCATCAGTTCTCCCCAAGATTGTCCAGCCTGTCATAATACACATGCCCTCTAAGATAGGCAGCATCCTGGGTAAACCTCTTCTGCACCTTCTCCAAAGCCTCATCATCATTCCTATAGTGAGGCAAACAGAACTGTATGCCTAACCAGAGTTCTATGAAATTGCAACATAACCTCTTGACTTTTGATCTCAATGTCTTGACTGATAAAAGCAAGCATTCCATAAGCTTTCTTAACCATCCGATTGACTTTCAAGGAGCTATGAACTTGGACCCGAGATCTCTCTGCTCAGCAAGACTGTTAAGGGTCTCCTTGCATTTGCCCTACCACAGTGCAACACCTCAGATTTTTCTGGGTTAATCTCCATCTGCCATTTCTCTTCCCATACCTGCAACTGATCTATATCA
The DNA here is from genome assembly GCF_030144855.1 of Hypanus sabinus. NCBI lineage: Eukaryota > Metazoa > Chordata > Chondrichthyes > Myliobatiformes > Dasyatidae > Hypanus > Hypanus sabinus. The sequence continues at coordinate 59,035,996 of NC_082723.1, read as the reverse complement.
TGCTGTATTCTTTGCCAGTCTTCCTCACTATCCATAACTCCACCAATCTTGGTATCATCCGCAAACTTACTAACCCACCCATCTACATTTTCATCCAGAGGTACTAGGACAGATCCCTGCAGAACACCACTAATTACAATGCCTCAGCTTGAGTAAGTCCCCTTGACCACTACCCACTGTCTTCTCTGCACAAGCCAGTTCTGAATTCAAACAACCAATTCTCCATGGACCCCATGCATTCTAATCTTCTGGATTAACCTCCCATGAGGGACTTACTCAAATGCCTTACTAAAATCCATGTACACAGCATCCAGTGCCCTACCTTCATCAATCTCTGTCATCATGTTGTCAAAAAAGCACAATCAAGTTGGTAAGACATGATTTTCCCCACACAAAACTATGCTGGGCTCTCCCTAATTAGGCCATGGGTTTCCAAATTCTCATATATCCTATCCCTAAAAGTTTTCTCCTGCAATTTCCCTACAATTGAAGTGAGACTCACCAGTCTATAATTTTCAGGATTTTCTCTTGTTCCTTTCTTATATAAAGGTACAACATTAGCCAGTCCTCCGGGACCTCGCCTGTTCCTAGAGAGGTCACAAAGATACTGGTCAAGGCCCCAACAACCTTATCTCTTGCTTCCCTCCATAACCTGGGGTAAATCCCATCAGGCCCTGGGGACATCCACCTTAGTGCTCATTAAGATGTCCAACACTTCCACCTCCATGACCTCTAAGCACCTTAACATATTTATACACTCAGCACTCATCTCCTGGTCCTCCATGTCCTTTTCCTTGGTAAATACTGAAGTAAAATACTCATTAAGGACCTCACTCACATTCTCCACATCCAAGCAAACGTTCCCCTCTTTATCCTTGAGTGGTCCCACCCTTTCCCTAGTTATCCTCTTGCTCCTGATGTATATATAGAATGCCTTGCCATTCACCTCAACCCTACTTGCCAAGGACTTTTCATGGCCCCTCCTGGCTTTCCTAATTCCCGTCTTGACTTCTTTTCTGGCTTCTATATAATCCTCACATGCTCCATTTGATCCTAACTTTCAAAGCTTTACATACTTTTCCTTTTCTTTCTTGACAAAATTCATCATTTCCCTGAACATCCAAGGTTCTCTTACCTTTTTATCCCTGTCCTTCCTTCTAATAGGAACATACAATTCCTGTACTCAGTGCAATTGATCTTTAAACAACCTCCACATGCCTGATGTAAACTTGCCAGAAGAAAGGTGTTCCCAATTTAACTCTCATTATCTATTGCCTAATAATTTGCCCTACTCCAGTTTAAGACTCTCCTGCAAGGACCATACCCATCCTTACCTATAGTTATCCTGAAAGTTAAGGAGCTGTGGTCACTGTTCCCTAACTGCTCACCTACTGAAAGGTCAGTCATCTGGCCAGGCTCATTACCCAACACCAGGTCCAGTTGAGCCCCTCGTCTTGTTGGACCATTGACATATTGATCTAAGAAACCCTCCTGGATATACTTAGCAAATTCTACCCCATCTAAACCCCTTCAACTAAGGAAGTCCAAGTTTATAACAGGGAAGTTGAAATTCCCCATGACAACAAGCCTATTATTTCCTTAATCTGATTACATATCTGTAGCTATTGGTGGGTGGGTGGGGGGGGGCAAAGTACAATCCCATCGGTGTGATTGCACCCTTCCTATTCCTGAGTTCCACCCAAATGGACTCAGTGTCTAACCCCTCCGTTATCTCTCCACTGAGTGCTGTTGTGATATGGTCCCTGATTAGTAGTGCAATTCCCTCCATTTCTTTTACCTCCTTCTCTACCTTTTCTAAAACTTCAAAAATCTGCTATATTAATCATCCCCTTCTCTCAACCAAATCTCTGTAATGGCCACAACATCAGGGTCTTATTAAATCTCTCCCCTTTCCTCGTAAATCTATACACTCCAGTTCTTGATTCCTGAAACCTGGGGGAAAGACTACACATTCACTCTATCTGTGTCCCTGTAATTTTATGCACCTTTATAAGATCACCCCTCTTTCTCCTGTGCTCCAATAAAAGCAAGTGCCAACCTGATCAACTTCCCTCAAATCTCTACAACATATTCATTAATCTTCTCTGCACCCTTTCCAGCTTAATGTCATCTTTCCTATAACTGTGTGACCAAAACTGAACACAATATTCCAAACACAGTCTCACCATGTCTTTAACAACTGCATCCCAACCTCTACATTCAATGTCTTGACCGACAAAGTCCAGCCTGCCGTGATATTTTGTATGAGCTAGTATTTGTATGATGATCAGGACAGGACTGCTGGAGAAATCAGTTCTTTCTTTCCTGACCCAGCAGCAATGAAGCTAGGCATAATTCCTACTGGCCTGTTGCCACACAGGCAAAGCATGAACTGGAATTCAGTGCACAGGGATCTTTTTTGCCTATCTGGCAATTCCAGCAAGATATACTTCCTGGTAAGTGGATATTAGCAAAGGAGCAAACTGGATGCATGTGATGTTCTCCTTAAGCCCAGCAACTTGTTTACATTCAGTATTTATTTATGACTATACCCAAAAACTGGTGTTTAGTAGGAGGTAGCAGAGAATGTCTGCAACTCCAGGAACATGTACAGTACTCCGACAGAAGGGAGATCCACTGACTACATTTCAACTTTCTCATATTAATTGTGATCACTTCAGTATGAAAGGAATAGATAGGGAGGAATTCTTAAAATGTATCCCGGAGAATTTTGTGTTATATGTATATAGCTCTGCTGGAGATTGGACATTGCTAGGCCTAATCCTAGGGAATGCATAAAGTGTCATTGGGAGCCACTTTGAAGATAGGTGACCATAAATCTAAGTTTAATCATAGCAATGGAAAGGGAATCTACACTGAACTCTACTTGACTCAGGAGGAAGACACCATGAGGTGTGACAGTGCTGAAGAATCAGTGTGGAAGGATAGGAGCTTTGGAAAATGACACAAAGCTGTGCTCATATCATCATTCCAGGAATCATTATGGTGTAGGTGAGGATGTCTTTGATTGTCATTTGTGGTTAGACATTCGATACCAGTTTTGCATTTGATGGCAATCATGAAATTCAAGCTAAGCTTGGAGTGGGGCATTCATTTAGAATAATGCACCCAATAGTGTGCTCGAAGAGGATGTCAATGCAGAAGGTGAAGAGTCACTAGAGTAAGTGAGCCCAGGAGAAATCCTGGTTAATTCTAAAGCTGATATAGAAATGAAAACTTGATCACACCAGGCTATTACGGTGTTCCAAGAAGTACAGAGAGCTATCTTAAAGAGTTAAATCTGTAACTTATATGTAGGAAAACACATTTCTTCTATGTTTTCATTTTAAAGGGGAGAGTATTCATTTACTTAATATTAGTTGTAAAAAAGAGGCCGTCTTTAAGTCTATTGCCTCAAGCTCTCTGGGTTGTATTGATTGTCTGGACAGGCCCTTGAAATAAATGGATTCAGTGCAGAATTCCTGCTCTGTGAGTCTGTTCAATTCCTCATTGACTAAACCTACACACAGGATAGCACTGGAGCACACTCAGCAGGGTAGAATTTATCTTTGGTGTTCCTGAACTCGATCTGAAAATCACAATAGCATTTACTTTTGTACCTTCTGCTACATGAGTCACTCAATACTTTGTGAATGCAGTACATCAAACAAGAGGGAGGTGGTGTATGAGGTGGTTGGAGGAGCAACATCTCATATTCCATTTGGGTAGTCTTCAACCTGATGGCATGAGCACTGAATTCTCTAATATCTAGTAATTTCTACACCCCCCCTCCATTCTCTCATTTTCCATTCCCATTCTGCCTCCCCTGCCCCTTCCCTTCTCTTCACCTGCATATCACCTCCCTCTGGTGTCTCTCCTCCTTTTCTATTTCCCATGGTCCTCTCTCCTCTCCTATCAAATTCCTTCTTCTTCAGCCCTTTACCTCTTCTACCTATCACCTCCCAGCTTCTTACTTCATCAAGCCTCTCCTACCTACCTACCTTCCCCATCACTCAGTTTCACCTATCACCAACCAGCTTGTACCCCTTCCCCTAAATCTACATTCTTATTCTGACTTCTTTCCAGTCTTGATGAAGGGTCTCAGCCCAAAACATCAATTGTACTTTCCTCTCCATAGATGCTGCCTGACCTGCTGAGTTCCTCCATCTTGTCTGCAGAGCAGAAGATCACAGAGTGTGTTTAAGACAGTTCCTTGTAGACCTTACACTTCATCTTTAAAAAGTGAGAGAGGGTTGTTGGGAGTTGTCTACAGAGCGAGATTGCAGAGTGAGTTGGAGACAGTTTCTTGTGGAATTTACATGCTAATTTTAAAAAGCAAATGGGGCCTGTCAGGACATCTGCTGAGCAGGAGATTGCTTGGATTAATAGTAACTAGGATTCATTAGCAAGACCACAAAAAAGGAGTGGGGTTTGAGCAGAGTCGGCCATTCTAAAAGTGGTCTAGCTTTGGCTCATCAAGCTTGGCCAAGAACAGCCACAGGCTAGAGGCATAACAAGTGTAGGCAGGATGGTAGTTTTGGCAGTGGAATGATCCTCCTGTGAGATTTCAGGGTACCAGGCAATCTCCCTGATGGCTACATCTGCAGGATGTGCATACCCTGCAGCTCCTGATTAACAAGGTCAAGGAACTGGAGCTGGAGATGGATGCACTCAGGACCATCCAGGAGACTGGAAACCTCTTAAAAGAGGCTTTTACTGAGGTGGTCACAGCTTGAGAGTAGGCTTAAGATAGTAGATGGGTCACTGCCAAGAGAAATAAGGGGAGCAAGCAGTTAGTTCAGGGTTCCCCTGTGGACATTCCCCTCAAAAATAAGTATATCCCTTCGGATACTGCTGGGGAAAGGAATGACCTATCAGGGTACAGCAGCTGCAGTCAGACCATAATCATTATGGTCAAACTTGGGGCTCAGAAAGGCAGGGTAAAGTCAGGCAGAGCGATAGTGATAGGAGACTCAATAGTTAGGAGGGTGGACAGGGGATCCTGTGTCCTTGAAAGAGAAGCCAGGATGGTGCGTTACCTCCCAGGTGTTAGGGTCTAGGATATCTTACTTAGAGTGACTACAGAAGATTCTCAATGGGAGGGTGAGCAGGATTTAAGGAAAAAGCTGAAGAACAGGAGCTCCAAGGTAGTAATCTCTGGATTACACTCAGTGCCATGAGCTAGTCAGGGCAGGAATAGAATTATGATGCAGAATGAGTGGATGAGGAAATGATGCAGAGAGGGGCGTTTCAGATTTGTGGATCATTATGATCACTTCTGGGGAAAGTATGGCCTGTACAAAAAGGATAGGTTGCACCTGAGCCCGAGGCAACCATTATCCTTGTGGGCGGATTAGGGAAGGTTTAAAGGTAAATTGGCAGGCAGACAGGAACAAAAGTGATAGAGCTGAGGACTCAGTATACAAATCAATGCAGTGTGTAGTGAGATTGAGGATGGATGATTGGCCAAAGTTGCAGCCAATGGCACGAGGAGAAGTGTAACTTGGGAGAAAAATTGAAAAGGGTGACAAATACAGTGGCATGCAAAAGTTTGGGCACCCCTGGTCAAAATTTCTGTTACTGTGAATAGCTAAGCGAGTAAAAGATGACCTGATTTCCAAAAGGCATAAAGTTAAAGATGAAAATAACAACACACACAAAATGCTGGTGGAACACAGCAGGCCAGGCAGCATCTATAGGGAGAAGCACTGTCGACATTTCGGGCCGAGACCCTTCGTCAGGACTAATTGAAAGGAAAGATAGGGGTCTTGTCCCGAAATGTCGACAGTGCTTCTCCCTATAGATGCTGCCTGGCCTGCTGTGTTCCACCAGCATTTTGTGTGTGTTGTTGTTTGAATTTCCAGCATCTGCAGATTTCCTCATATTTGCAAGTTAAAGATGACACTTTTCTTTAACATTTTAAGCAAGATTACATTTTTTACAGTTTCAAAATAACAAAAAAGGAAAAGGGCCTGAAGCAAAAGTTTAGGCACTCTGCATGGTCAGTACTTAGTAATACCACCTTTGGCAAGTATCACAGCTTGTAAACACTTTCTGTAGCCAGCTAAAAGTCTTTCAATTCTTGTTTGGGAGATTTTTGCCCATTCTTCCTTGCTAGTTCTGTGAGATTCTTAGGCCGTCTTGCATGCACTGCTCTTTTGAGGTCTATCCACAGATTTTCGATGATGTTTAGGTCGGGGGACTGTGAGGGCCAAGGCAAATCCATCAGCTTGCGCCTCTTGAGGTAGTCCATTGTGGATTTTGAGGTGTGTTTAGGATCATTATCCTGTTGTAGAAACCATCCTCTTTTCACCTTCAGCTTTTTTACAGACAATGTTATGTTTGCTTCCAGAATTTGCTGGTATTTAATTGAATTCATTCTTTCCTCTATCAGTGAAATGTTTCCCGTGCCACTGGCTGTAACACAAGCCCAAAGCATGACCCATCCAAGTTAACACATAAAGTTTAGTCTCTTACATAAACATACATGCATGCACACACACCACACTACTTTTATATCTTCTACTTTAACTCTCTGCTGTGAGCAACCCAAACAGATCCAAGTATGAGTGCTAATTTTAAAAATACTCACCCACTCAGACTGCTGAGAATGCTGGATACATGATAAGTCACACAAAGGATTCCCAGATGAGGCCCCAAATGTTGTAATTGTCAATAAAGTCACCGGAGAGAGATTGAAGCGAATGGATATTGAAATGTTTTATCCAACAAAAACGTGCAGCAGGCATCATATTGAGGCCCCTTTTGGAGGAAGAGGCTTGTTGAACACAATATCACATGACATTTTATATGCTTATGGACAGTTCTCTATTTACAATTTATCTACAATGCTTCCTTTGAATTACATATCATTTTCATACTTCCTTCTTTGCACGCATACTCCAGACAGCCAAAATGAACATTAATCAGCAAGACACACAAAATGCTGGTGGAATGCAGCAGGCCAGGCAGCATTTTATGTGTGTTGCTTGAATTTCCAGCATCTGCAGATTTCCTTGTGTTTGCTTTTTAAATTAATCAGCATGATCTGTTTTTCCAATGAGCTGGTGTCCACAGCTCCAGGAAGCTATTGTCCAGGGCTGCATTTTAAATTTAATCTACAATCCATATTCCAATCTAAATTTTGATTCCTGAAGCTAGTTGCTGAAGTAAATGTTTTGCTATATAACCTAACTCCAGAATATTTCCTAACAGTTTTCTTAAGAGGAAATCTTGCCTGACAATTTTTTGAGAAAATAACAGACAGGATAGACAAAAGAGAGTCAATGGACATTGTCAATTTGGATTTTTGGAAGACCTTTGACAAGGTGCCACACACAAGGCTGCTTAATGAGATAAGAGCCCATGGTATTACAGAAAAGATATTAACATGGTTAGAAGTTTGGCTGGTTGGATGAGGCAAATTTTGGGAATAAAGGAAGTCTATTCTAGCTGCTGCTGGTGATAAGTGGAGTTGTCCAGGGTTTGGTATTGGGACTGCTTCTTTTCACGTCATATGTCAACGATTTGGATGTCTGAATTGATAGCTCTGTGGCCAAGTTTGCAGACAATACAAAGATAGTTGGGGGGGGGGGCAGGTTGTGTTGAGGAAACAGAATCTGTAGAAGGCCTTGGACAGAATGGGCAAATAAGTGGCGGATGGAATATAGTGTAGGGAAGTTTATGGTTCTGGGAATGAAAGGGTTATCATATGAGGAACACTCAATGGCTCTGAGGAGCATTTGATAGTTCTAAATGGTTGGAATTTAAAAGAATGAGGGGGATCTCATTGAAATGTATCAAATGTTGAAAGACCTAGATAGAGTGGATGTGGAAAGGATGATTCCTATAGTGCATGAGTTTAGAACCAGAGGGCACAGCCTCAGGATAAAGGAATGTTCATTTAGAACAGAGATGAGAAAGAATTGTTTTAGCCAGAAGGTGTTAAATCTGGAATTCGTTGCCATGGATGGCTGTGGAAGCCAAGTCATTATGTATATTTAATGCAGTGGTTGATAGGTTCAAGGTTAGGGTGTCAAAGGCTATGGGAAAAATGCAGGAGAAAGCAAATTAAACTAACACATCAGAAGACTGGGACATTGTTGACATACAGAGGGGTGGGGGGAAGTTACAAACCAACATGGAAAGAATATCAGTCAAGGCAGCAAACAAGACATGGAAATGAAAAGGCTTATGGGAAGGATGCAAGCCCAAGTACCAAGGACTCTGACTGGTAAGACAAGCAGCAGTTAGCACAATGCAATTACAGCTTGGGGCATTGGAGTTTGGAGTTCAATTCCAATGCCATCTGAAAGAAGTTTGTACATTTTTCCCATGAGCACATGGGTTTCCTCCCACATTCCAAAGACATACTGGTTAATAGGGTAAGTAGTCATTGTAAATTGTCCTGTGATTAAGATATGCAGTGCTGGGCTGTTGGGTGGTGCGGTTCATTGGGCTGGAAGGGCCTGTTCCAAGTCGTATCTCTAAATAAATCAATCAATTAAAACTAAGTGTTGCTCAGCATTTGGGAATATAATATTGTTGTTATTATGGAGACATGATTAAAAGAAGAGCAGAGTCATATTCAACATTGCAGAATAGTGCTTCAGGTGTTACAGGGAATGAAACATCTGAAGCACTTTCACAATGAAAGACCACATTACTGCAGGTATGAGAGAAGATACCCTAGATAGCTTTTGAAATTGCTCTTCCCTTTAGGGAAAGTCTAGGAATAAAAAGAAAGGAGATCATTTTGTTGAGATTGTACTGCAGATCTCCAGTTGGCCCACTTTCAAGGTGGTTAGGGAAAGGAATAAAGGTAGAAAGGAAATCACAACAGTCTTGTAAATACCTGGCATACCCTAATCTCTGCTGCCTTTCTTGAGAGGTACCACATTTGCTGCCCTCCAGTCATCTGGCAGCTCACCAGCAATGGTTTAAAAATCTCTGACAAGGGTGCAGAAATCTCTTGCTTTGCCTTTCATGGTAGCTGGAATACATCTCATCAGGTCCTGGTGGCACTTCTACTTATAAGCTCTCTAAGACATATAATGCCTTCACTTTAGTGATAGTAAGTTCTAAAATTTAATTGCCCCCCTCTCTGAATTCTCCAATTACAATGTCCTTTCTTTTGTAAATTAGTTGAGAAGGATTCACTTAATATTACCCTTATGGACTCTGCTTCCGTAAATAGATTGCCTCTTTGGTCCCTAAGACATTTTCCTTATTTACCCTCTTACTCATAATATACCTTTAAGATGCTCTGGAATGTTTAACTTCCCCTCAGATGCTGCTCAAGCATCTGAGTTCTACCAGCAGACTAAGTGATATTTTGTTCCTCCTCTTTGTCCTCTTAGTTTCCTTGTAAACTATTCTCTAACTTTCTATTCTTCTGATGCCTATCCCTTTTTACAGTTATTCATTTCTGTGATTTGCTCCTTTTTTTTCCTTTATCCAGCCTCTGATATCTTTTGTCATCCAGCTCCTTCAGGCATGTTGTTCTTACCTTTCACTGGTATGGTAAGACACTGCTCCTGAACTCTGTTTATTTCATATTTGAATGACTTCTCCTTTTCAATATGACTTCCCCTTTTCAATATAGACTGCAGCTGCTTCTACTAGGTTCTGCTAACCTACTTCTGCTAGGTTTTGTTTTATGATACTGAAATTGGCCTTCCTCCAGTTCAGAAACTTAATTTCTGGACAGCTTATACCTTTCCATAACTACCTGAAATCTACAAAATTATGCACTGTTTTCAAAATGGACTCCCACTGATATTTTAACCACTTGCTTAGCTACAGTTCCTAAGATTAGGACCAATGCTGCCTCTTTAGATGAACTATCTATTTATAGGCTCAAAAATCTCTCCTGGATGCAGTTTAAATACTTCACTCCTTCTCATCCTTTCACATCAAGATGATCACTGTTAATATTGGTGCAGTTGAAATCCCCTACTACCTAGGCCCAATAATTCTTATAGCTCTCTGTGTTCCGTCTACGTATCTACTCCTCTTTCTGCTGGTGCCTGTTAGGAGGCCTGGAGTACACAAGATATTGCTATACTGTACCTATCTGAAGAGCCTTCTAAGGCATCTTTCCTCAGCATAGGTTAAATTAGATTCAAAACTGAATCCAGTCAGGTGCAAACTGTCTGCCGCAGTTTATTCCTCAAGCAATATGAGGAAACCTTTGACTTTGCTCAGTGTGGGACTCAGTTCCAGAGTGCAGAGCCAAGGGGAGTAGGGGAGACAGATTCAACTGTCTGTTTCTCAAAGGGGGAAAAATCTAGAAAACCAAAGTTGTGGGGAGAGGGCAGGTAAATTTGTTACATACAGCTGCAAAGCCTCCATCTATGCTTTAACCATTCTATGATTTTCACTAAGATGTAGATAATCTGGTTGTTTACACTTAACTCTTTGTGGGAAAATGCAATGGGCAAAGTGGCAGCCATCTTTTCTAAATCAGACCATCAACTACAATTTCGGAAGGTAAAGCATAAATTACCCTGGGTTTCAGTAGGTCTTTCTCACAGAGGTGGAGGGAACACTTATCAGAGATTACAGCTATGAACTACAGGGAAGCGGACAGTGGGTGGAACTATACATAGGAGCTATATATTATAGATCCAGTACTATGTTCATACTCTGTTTTGCATCTTTGCCCCGGAGTAATACTGTTTTGTTTGGTTGTATTCATAAGTAATGACAATCAAGTTTGAATTTGATCTTGCGAAGAGAGTTTAGAATGATGTGAGGAAGAACTATTTTAAGCAGTGTGGTTGGAATCTGGAATGCATTACTTGCAGTGACTGCTAATCTGCAATGCAGTGGAGCTGTCCATTCAATACCGACAGGATACTGAGATGTGTTAGCAGTGACTCAGCACTAGTCGGAGCACTCTCACCTCTGATTCAGCTGATTGTTAGTTCAAGCCACAAGTAACTCCACCCCCTCCCCTCCTGGAGACCAAGCCAGACAGAATTGAGGGGATTCTGCAGAGAATGAGCTGTTAAGTTTGTATATTACTCCCTCATAAAGCAAAAATTAAACTGCTGGAGGAATTCAGCTGGTCAGGCAGCATCTGTAGAGGCTAAAAAGTATTTGATATTTTGTGTCGAGACCCTTCAGCTGGACTTTTGAAAGATCTCAACCCGAAACGTTGTCTATACATTTTCCCTCTTCCCACAGCTTGCTACTTACTCCAGATTCCACATTTGTAGTCTTTTCAGTCTCCATTATTATCTACTGCATCTAGATTTCAGTTCCATATCACATTGATTTCTTGATTAATGAACAATGCTTCCCTGCTTTCCCATTTTGTGTTATTTTTGAACATTGTATAACTTGATATATTAAGCAAGCAGTCCTGTTCACCCTACAACCACATCTCTATCATAATCTTAATCAAAGGTAGTTAGTATGATTTTGTTAGGACAAGATTCTGTTTAAATCACTTAACAGAATTTTTTCAAAGAGGTAACAAAATGAAGGCACAAGAGATACCGCAGATGCTGGAAGTTCAGAGCAACACACAAAAAACACTGGATCAACTCAGCAAGTTAGGCATCATGTATGGAAAGGAATAAGAAGACATTTTGATGTCCTAATGAAGGGTCTTGGACCGAAACATCTGTTTATTCCTTTCCATTAATGCCGCCTAACCTGTTGAGCGCCTACAGCATTTTATGTGTATAAATGAAGGCATTGTGTTTGAAGAAGTCTACATGGACTTCAGTAACTCCTTCGTAAAGGTCCCTCATGTGAAATTGAGGTCTCAAATGTTTAAAGCCCATGGGAGTCCAGGGCAAGATGGCCAATTGATTCCAAGATTGGCTTAGTAATAAGAAGCAGAGGTTGAAGGTAGAGGTTTGTTACTGTGATCAGAAGCTTGTGATCATTAGCATCAGTACCAGAACTGTTACTATTTGTTGTAAACATTAAGAATTTAAATGTGAATGTGTGAAACATGTTACAAAGTTTGCAGATGACACAAAAATTGGATAGTCTTATACTAGACTTCAGAAAACATCAATCGATCAGTAAGATCAGTAGAGCAATGATAAGTGGAATTTTGGTACTGGTAAGTGCGAGGTGATGCATTTTGTGAAGAAATACACAATGAATGGTAGGGCTCTGGGGAGTATGAAACCATGAACATCATAACTCCTCAACTATACTTCCAAGTATTTCTGATACGTTATTAAGTTTTCTGCCTCGATTGAATCACCTAGGACAGAATTCAGAAGAATGAGAGGAGATCTTATAGATCATGAAAGGGATAGATATGATAGAGGCAGGAAAGTTGTTTCCACTGGTAGGTGAGACTAGAACTAGGGACATAGCCTCAAGGTTCAGGGGAGTAGATTTAGGACAGAGATGAGGAGGAACTGCTGTTCCCAGAGAGTGAGGAATCTGTGGAATTCTCTGTCCAATGAAGCAGTGGAGGCTACCTCAAAATAAATACATTTAGGATAAGGTTGAATAGATTTTTGCATAGTAGGGGAATTAAGGGTTATGAGGGAAAGGCAGGTAGGTGGAAATGAGTCCATGGCCAGATCAGCCATGACCTTATTGAATGGAGAGCAGGCTTGACGGGCCAGATGATCTACCCCTGCTCCTATTTCTTATGTTCTTATGTACTGCCCTGTAATTCTGTCAGTTCCACTTTTACCACCGTTTGTCCACACTTTCCTTTTTACATCTATGCATCTGATTTTTGTCCTTCTGTTGTGGGAAAATGATCCTTCCTGTCTGATTTCTGTAGGGCTTTCATACTTCTATTAACTTCACTTTTATACTTAAATCTCTCTTCCAGAGGAAAGTTGCACAGCACATTGGTGCAGCAATTAGTGGATTTGGGTGCTGTCTGTGTGGAGTTTGTTCATTCTTCCTATGACCATTTGGACTTTCCCCACATGCTCTAGTTTCTTCCCAGATCACAAAGAAAAAGGTGGAAAAGGAAAAAAATCTTCCCAATTCTGATAAGGGTCTTTGACTAGAAATATTATGTTTTTCTTTCTATAAATGTTGCCTGACCTGTTAATTGGTTCTTGATAATTTTTGTTTTGATTTCAGTTTTTTCCAATCTTTATCATCTTTTATAAAAAAAAGTGATTTATTTTTCAATCCAGAAACTTAATTAGTTGGCAATAATGTCATAACATTGGACATGAAATTTTAGAAAATAAGGTACCAAAACATCTAAATGCCATTCTTTCTACCCTTTTCATCGTCTGTGTCCTTGATTTTAGCTTTTCAGTTATTTCTGAAACACTGAAGTTCCAAACACACCTGCAAGTTGTGTTAAGTATGTAGTATGCATATATTATCCATTATATAATAGTACCACAGTGTAATGGAATGCATGAATTTAATGTTAGAATTTTTTTCTGATTTTGGCTGGTTATGTGCATTGCATTTCCCCTCACTCTATCAAGTAAGATGATTTAGAGATGTGGGTGGGACAAGCCTACATTCAAAACATTAAAGCTGCTTTATGTTACAGGCAAAAACAGGAGTTGTAAATTAACATGATTTATTTCAATGAATTTCAATTTTTGCTTGCGGCTTCAAAAAAAGCAACAAAAAAAAATGTGTGACCTTGTACTGGCTTGTGTGGCTGACTTGCTTTATTTGGGCATTTCTGTTCTTTCTAAATGACTTCTAACTGCAAACACAGACCTTCTATATATTAGGTTCAATGCCAAAATTATAGCCTGCATTGTCCAGGCCCGATTCTCAACAGACAAGGATTTATAGGGATGATACCAGAACTGAGAGGCTTTTGCCATCAAGACAGGCAGGATTTTGAAGGCTGAGGACTCACACTGAGGTTTAAGATTTTGAAAGAGTTTTAAAATTGAATGCAGGCACTTGCATGTGAGGGAATATATAATCAAAGTTCAAAGTAATTTTTATTAAAGTACATATATGCCACCATATGCAACTCTGAGATTCATTTTCTTATGGTCAATCACAGTAAATACAAGAAACACAATAGAATCAATGAAAGATTGCACCCAACAGGACAAACAGCCAATGTACAAAAAACTGTACAAAAAGAAAGAGAAAGAAAAGTAATAATAATAATGAATATCAAGAACATGAAAGTGAGTCCATAGGTTATGGGAACAGTTCAGTGATGGGGCAAGTGAAGTTATCTCCACTGGTTCAAAGCCTGATGGTTGAGGGGCAATAAGTGTTCCTGTACCTCTAGTGCTGTGGCTCCTGAGGCTTCTGTACCTTCTTCCTAATGACAGCAATGAGAAAAGAGCATGGCCTGGGTGGTGGGGGTCCTTGATGACAGATGCTACTTTCCTGCGACAGTGCTTCATGTAGACATGTTCAATGGTGGAAAGGGTTTTATCCATGATGGACTGAGCTCTATCCACTACTTTCTATAGGTTTTTCCATACAAGAGTATTAATGCTTCCATACCAGGCTGTGATGCAACCAATCAATATACTCTCCACCACACCTATAGAACTTTGTCAAAGTTTTAGATGACATGCCAAATCTTTACAAACTTCTAAAAAAAAATAGAGGCATTGTTGTGCTTTCTTCGTAGTCACATTCATGTGCTGGACTCAGGACAGATCCTCTGAGATGATAAACACCAAGGAATTTAAAGTTGCTGACATCTCCACCTCTGATTCCCCCAATGAGGACTAGCTCACGGGTCTCCAGCTCCCTCCTCCTGAAGTCAATAATAGTTACTAATGAATCCAATAAGAGATTGAAAATGAACTTTTATTCAGAGAATGCTTAGAGTATGGAACTGACTACAAACTGGAGTGATTGACATAAATAGTATGTATATTTAAGAAGGGACAGGGAATAGGTGAGGAAATTTTAACTTGAAAAATAGGAGTAGGTTATTTGGCTCTACTAGTTTTCTAGCTGACTCTCTGTCAACCACAATCTTGATGATGTTGAGAGTAGTATCTTCTGCTACAGCATCATTTACATTTCCCTTGACCCCTTAATATCCAGGAATGTATTGACATCTGAAATAATCAACTCAGTGACAGGGTTCCAACTACTCATTATCCTGAGACTGTGCCTCCTGGTTCTAGACTCCTCAGTATGGATAAATATCCTTTCTGTCCCAGCCAGTGAGCCCTCTCTTTCCTCTCAACTCTAGATAAAAGAGTCAATTCTACTCAATCTGTTCTCATATGGCAAATCCACCATCCCTGGAAAAGTCTGGTGAACCTTCACTGCATTCCTCCTTTGATAAGCATTCCCAATGTTGGGGGAGTCCAGAACCAGAGGCCATAGTTTAAGAATAAGGGATAGGCCACTTAGAATGGAGTTGAGGAAAAACTTTTTCAACCAGAGAGTTGTGGATCTGTGGAATTCTCTACCTCAGAAGGCAGTGGAGGCCAATTCTCTGGATGCTTTCAAGAGAGTTAGATAGAGCTCTTAAAGATAGCGGAGTCAAGGGATATGGGGAGAAGGCAGGAACCGGGTACTGATTGTGGATGATCAGCCATGATCACAGTTCTGGCTCGAAGGGCCAAATGGCCTACTCCTGCACCTATTGTCTGTTTAATAAATATACCCTTTTAAAGTGATTTCATTTTTTCTGATATGCAATTGGTTTGCACAGTAATATAAAAAGCTCCAGAGAACCAAGGATCCAGCCCAATAGATCACAGGCACATCCCTACCCACCATTGGAGGTATCTACGGAGGCACTAGCTCATATAGGTAACATCCATTAATGATCCCCACCCTCGGAGCCATGCTCTTCTCTCACAGTTAACATCAGGCAAGTTCAAGAACAGCTCCTTCAGTTTTTGGATGAAACAGCACAACCCTAATCACTACCTCAGTGATCACCTTGACCACTTTGCACGAAAATGGACAATGCTTTTTTTGTTCTATTTCTGTTCTTTTTTGTAGAAACTGTGTGTAATTTATACTTAGCTTGTGAATGCTATTTATATGATGCTCTGTGCCTACGACGCTGCTGCAAATAAGATTTTCATTGTTTCTGTGCATACATGTTCTTGTGCACATGACAACAAACTCAACTTTGAGAAGACCAAAACTGCCTAAATATTTATTCTCTTGAAGCTTCTTTATACTCTCCTCCACACTCGCGATCTTACCTTTCTATCACCAGGATACTTTGGAAAGTGATTTCTAGTGTTCTCAACCAAAACACTCTTTACGTCACCAGCTACAGACCCCCAACCTGAAAAAGACGGCTTTATTCCATCTTTATTTTGTGTCCAATCACCAACTCACCTCAGTATCTTGCCTTCAACCATGCATGTCTAACCTTGTTAACCAACTTCCTGTATGAAAAAATGAAGTAACAGAGAAACTTGCATGAAAGCAAGACTAGAAAAGCAGCTACATGTTTGTACAAAGGAAAAGGTCAGTGAAGCCAACAAATACCTAATGCTATCTTTATAGAATAACTTTCCAGTAGATCGGGGGAATAGTCCAATGAAGAAGAGAAACTAAGAAAATTAGTATTAGTTAAAAGAAAATGGAGAAATTAATGGCACTGAAAAGTAATAAATATTATGTGTCTGATAATTTGCATCCCAGTGTACAAATAGCTGTGGAAATAATGAATAAATTGGGTGTCACTTCCAAAATTCTATGGATATGGTTATAAAATGGTTCCTGCTATAAAAGTGTACAATGCAAATATCCCTCAAAATGACAGCAAAGGTAATGGGAGCTATAAGAGAAGGCAGTTTTTCAGTATAATTTTGTAAAACATTGATTAGGCCACAGAATCAGGATTACTATCACCAGCATATATCATGAAATTTGTTGAAAAGAAACCTGTGAATTACAGTAAGTACACTGTACATATTAAATAGTTAAATTAAATTAGTGCAAAAATAAAGTAGTGAGGTAGCGTTCATAGGTTCAATGTCCATTCAGAAAACAAATGAGAGGGGAAGACGCTGTTTCTGAATCATAGATAGTAACTATTAAATTTTGAACTTGGACATCATCTACCACTTACGCTGCCCACTCATTCCACACTTCGTCCACCCTTTGAGTGAAGAAGCTCCCCCTGAGGTTCATCTTAATTATTCTAACTTTCATCCTTAACCTATGAGTTTTAGTTCAAGTCTCACCCAACCTGAAGCACTAACCCTATCTATATTCCTCATAATTGGTATACCTCTATCAAATCCTTCATTCTTCTATGCTGGGGAATAAGGTCCTAACATATTTAACATTTTCCTTTAACTCAGGTCCTCAAGATATGGCAACATCCTTGTAAATTTTCTCAGTACTCTTTCAATCTTTTTGATATCTTTCCTGTAGCTAGGTGAGCAGAAATGCACAGAGTACTCTAAATTAGACCTCACCAATGTCTTATATAATATCAACATAACATCTCAACTTCTGTAGTCAATATTCTGATTTGTGAAAGCTCATGTGTCATAAGATTTCTTTACGACCTTATCTACCAGAGATGCCACTTTCAAGGAATTACAAATCTGCATTCCCAGATCTCTCTGTTTTACAGCACTTTTCAGTGCCCTACCATTCACTGTGTTAGTCCTAGTCTAATTTGTTCCCTCAAAGTTCAACAACTTATTGTTGTCTGCATTAGATCTCATCTATTATTTTTCCAACTGGTCCAGATCCTGTTGCAAACTTTGATGGCCATCTTCTCTGTCCATTTTACTCCCAATTTTGGAATCATCCACAAATTTGCTGATTCAGTTTCCCACAGTGTCAAGCAGATTGTTGACATAGATGACAATTTTGAATCCAATTTACTACCTTATCCTGAATGCCAAGCAACAGAACATCATTGACCAGCCTCATCAAACACCTTGCTGCTTTTCCTTCATCAACTTTCCTGGAAATCTCCTTGAAAAGCTCTGTAAAATTGGTTAGACACAATTTACCACTCACAAAACCATGCTGACTATCCACCGTCAGTCCTTGTCCATCCAAATACTTATATATCACGTTCCTTTGAATACCTTCCAATAGCTTACCCACTACCAACATCAGATTCACCAGCCTATAATTTCCTGTCTTATTCTTATAGTCTTTCTTAAAGAATAGAACAACATTAGCTATCCTCCAATCCTTTGGCAACTCATCTGAAGCCAAGAACGTTTTAAATACCTCTGCCAAACCCCCTGCAATTTCTGAACTAACCATCGACGAGGCCCAAGGAGAGAGACTGTCAGGCTCTGGGGACTTATCCACCCTAATTTGCCTGAAGACAGCAAGCAACTCCTTCTAGGAAATTCATATACAGTCCATGACCTTACTGCTATTTTGCCTCAGTTCAAAAGATGCTATGTCTATCTCCTGAATAAATAGAGGTACAAAAATCAATTTAAGATCTCATCCAACTTTTTTGGCTCTGTGAATTGATGACCACGCTGACCAACAAGGGGGTCAAATTTGTCCCTTGCTGTCCTTTTGTCTTAATATATCTGTTGAAGCCCTTGGAATTCTCTTTCACCTTGTTTGCTGGAACAACCTCATGCCTTCTTTTAGTCCTCCTGATTTATTTAAGTGTACTCTGGCATTTCTTGTACTCAAGTACTTCCATTTCCCCTTTGCTACTATACCGGCTGTGCTGCTGCTTCTTAACTAGGGCCTCAAAATCCCTAGAAAACCAAGGTTTCCTTAACCTTCTAGCCTTGTCTTTTATACTGGAAGAAACATACAAAATCTATACTCTCAAAATTGAATACTTTTCTCCAATCACACTTCTCCACCTTGAACTCCATCTGCTGCCTCATCCGAACTCTGCATTCCATTAAAGTAATGTTTTAACCTTTGATAACCTTCTACACTATCCACAACTCCATCAACCTTCATGTCGTCTGCAAATTTACTAACCCATCCTTCTACTTCCTCATCCAAGGCATTTATAAAAATTACAAAGAGCAGCTGGTCACTGACCTCCAGGCAGAATATGCTCCATCTACCATGAGGAACCTTATCAAAAGCCTTATAAAAATCCACATATACCACAATCACTGCTCTACCTTCATCAATGTATTTTGTCAACTTGGCTCATGAGGCATGACCTGCCCCTCACAAAGCCATGCTGACTATCCCTAATAGACTATGCTTCTCTAAATGAGGAGTCTTATAGAAAAGTCTTGGCCCAAAACATTTCCAGCATCTGCAGAATTTCTTGTGCTCATAATTCCTATCTCTAAAAATAGGCTCTAATAATTTGAATAACACACATTGAAGTAAGACACTAGTATATAATTCCTAGGGTATCCCTACTCCCTTTCTGAAACAAAGGAATAACATTTGCCATCCTTCAGTCATCTGGTACCACTCTTATGGCCAATGAGGATGTAAAGATCAATCCTTTCCCTCACTTCTCATGGTAACCAAGGTAATATCCCCTCCAGCCCTAGGGATTTACATATCTATCCTAATATTTTTCAAAAGTTCCACCACATTCTTTTTTAATGTTGGCATGTTGTAGCATGTTAGTCCGTTTGACACTGTCCTCACAAACATCAAGTTCCTTCTCACTGGTGAAAACTGAAGCAAAATATTCATTAAGGACCTTCCCTACCTCCTCGATTCCAGGCACGTTTTCTCTTCTACCCCTGATTGGTATGGCCCTCACTCTAGTCATCCCCCTGTACTTCACATACATGTGGAACACCTTGCAGTGGGGGGTCTGAATCCTACTTGCCAAAGCCTTCTCAAGCCCCCTTTTAGCTCTCCCAAGTCCAATCTTCAGCTCCTTCCTGGCTACCTTGTAACTCTCTGGAAACCTGTCTGATTCTTGCGCCCTAAACCTGAAGTAGGTTTCTTTCTTCCTTTTGACTAAAAGTTCCACGTATATTGTCAACTATGGTTCCTTCACCCTACCATTCTTTCTCTGCCTCAATGGAACAAACCTATCTGGAACCACATGGAAATACTCCTTAAACAACCTCAACATTTCTGCTGCACATTTCCCTGAATATATTTGTTCCCAATTTCTTGCCTGATATCATAATTGAAGCCCCCCCAACTAAATACTTTCCCATACCAGCAGCTCCTATTCTTCCCCAAGGCAATGGTAAAGTTCAGGGAGTTTGGTTTACAATGCCTGAAATGCTCACCACCAACCTGATCTGGTCCATAGATCCAGTGTGACCTTTCCTTTAGTCAGCCCATCTACGTTACAGAGAAAATATGCTGATGCTGAAAATCCAAGTAACACACACAAAATGCTGGAGGAAATCAGCAGGCCAGGCAGCATCTATAGAAAAGAGTACAGTCAATGTTTCGGGCTGAGGCCCTTCAGCAGGACTGGAGAAAAAAAGATGAGTAGAGTCAAAAGGTTGGGGGGGGGGGGAGGAAGAAACACAAGGCGATAGGTGAAACTGGGAGGAGGAGGGGGAAGTAAAGAGCTGGGAAGTTGATTGGAGAATGGGGAATCTAATAAGAAAGGACAAAAAGCCCTGGAAGAAAAAGGGGGGAGTAGCACCAGAGATGGGCAGGCAAGGAGTTAAGGTGAGAGAGAGAAAAGGGGATGGGGAATGGTGAAGGTGGGTGGGGGCATTACCAGAAGTTCAAGAAATCGATGTTCATGCCAGCAAGTTGGAGGCTACCCAGACAGAATATAAGGTATCATTCCATCCAGCTGGAATACAAGGTGTTGTTCCACTAGCCTCACCAGCATAGAGGATAATTTCAAGAGGCAATATCTCTAAGAAGCAGCACCCATCATTAAGGACCTCCATCACCTGGGACATATACTATAAGGTAGATGACATACAGCTCATATGGGAGAATGAGAAGGCACCCACTACTGTGTAAAAAATTTTGCCTTCCAAATCTTCTTTAAACGTTCTTCCTTTCACCTTAGATCTATGCCCTCTTAGACAAGAGGGTAAAAAGACAAGTGGCCCTATGAATGCCTCTTATAATTACATATTTCTATCCAGTCATCCCTTGGCTTCTGATGCTCCTAAAAAAAAAATCCAAGTTTGTTCGGCCTTTCATTATATCTAATACTCTCTAATCCAGGCAACATCCTAGTGAATCGCTTTTGCACCCTCTCCAAAGCCTGCACAGCCTTTCCATAAATCTTGGTAGCCAGAACTGCAACCAAATATAGCTTAACCAAAATGTTAAACAGCTATAACATAACTGTCCAACTTTTGTACTCAATGCTCTAAAAAAAATGAAGGCAAGGATACTGTATTCTTATTTTACCACATTTAAGAGAACTACAGATCCACCACAAGATCCTTTGGTATATCAATGCTCCCAAAAGCCTTAGCATTTACCTTATACTGTCCTCTTACATTTGACCTCCCAAAGTGCATGTCCTTACACTTGTCCATACCAAACTCTACCTGTCATTTCTTCACTCATTTCCAACTGATCTACATCCTGTCGCACCCTTTGACAGCCTTCCCACAACTCCAATTTTCTTGTTGCCTGCAAACTTAATAATCAACCCACCTACATTTTTATCCAAATCATAAGTAGTGCTGATTCTTGCAGAACACCATTGGTTACAAACTCCATTCAGACACTATCCTGTTTATGAACATACTAACTTTGAATCAAGTTTCCACAGATCCTATGTGCCTTGATCTTCTGGATCAGGTTACTATAAGGGAAGATGTCAAATGCTTTACTAATGTCCATGCATACAACATCCACTGCACTACTCTGATCAATCATCTACATCATCTCCTAAAAAAAATCAATTAAGTTTCTAATGCATGACTGCCTCCACACGAAACAGTCCCTAGTAAGCCCATGTATTTTGCAGATGTGAGTAAATTCCATCGCCACGAATCTTCTCCAACAGCTTTCTAATACTGATGCAAGGCTCACAAGCCTACAATTTACTGGATTTCCCCCATTTTCCCTCCTAAACAAAGGGGCAAGATTGGCTATCTTCCAGCCTTCTGGGATCTGACCTGTGGCTAAAGAGGACACAAAGATCTTTGTCAAACTCCTCTCTTGAGAACTTGAGATAGATCACATTGGGGCCTGGGGGCTCTTCAACATCTTTTTAGTATAGTATACCCTAGAATATCAGTAGCCCTCCATCACCACCCCTAATCTCAGTATCCTCCATATACTTCTCTTCAGTGAATACCAGCGTGAAGTATTCATGTGGAATTGGAAGAGATTTAATGAGCCAAATACCAAATTTTATGCTGTCAATATTCTGTGATTGGGGTTGGAAAATCTGGTGGCCTAAATGTGAGAACAAGGGGAGCACTTTGCTCCTCCTGACCTGCAGGGATCCTCAGTATTTTGCCTTGGATCTGTGGCCAGGCCAGGAGACAATGCCGAAAATCAAAAGAAATTGCAGATGCAGAAAATCTGAAATTAAATTTTTTAAAATCCTGTAAGCACTCAGATCAGGAAACAACCATGAACAGTCAGGACAGCAGGACTAACATCTGCTTGTATTTGGATGCTGATGAATGCTTATTCAACTCAGTGAAGAATTCCTCAATGGCCTGAACTGGATTTAAACGGATTTAAAAATATTGGTCAATCCTATTATTGTAACCTCACTCTGAACCCGCCTTCTGGGGGCAAGGAGTGACAGTTAAGAATAATTATGTTTTTGAATGTATGTTTTATCAAAGTTCACTACAGCTTGCTCATGAATATATCACCCTTCTTTCTCATCCTTTCCAGACAGTGGCTACCACCTGTTTCCTTTAAAGTTGTGTCGTTTTCCTAGTTTGAAATAAACAAATCTTGAATAACTTATTCCCTTTCAGTTTCAAAGAAACATACATTAAAAATTCTGAAACCTGCCTAAAGCTAATGTTAACAGTGCAAGTCTACAGAATTGTTGATTACACTGGACAATGTGATCCAATAATTACTATTCGTTCACTGTCTCCCTTCACACCTAGTCATTTTTCATTTAAGTACATATGTACATTTTGTTCTGAAATTTGTTACACCTTATCTCAATAAGCATACATATTGCAGATTATACTAAGTAGCTGTGTAAAAAAAACTTCCTATTTTCCCTAGAGAATGAAAACAAGCCATGCAGCCCATCACATACATGTCAACCATTATACTCCGATCTGCATTCATGCCCTTACGTGATTCAAATCTTCCCCGGTAATTTATTCAAGGCACACAACTCCCTGGTTTTTAAAAAGTCTCCTTCAAATGGACGCTGGTACCAGAAATACACACAGCACTCCAACAGAGATTTGGCCAACGTTTTATAAAATTTAAATACTGCGTCCCTGCCTCGACTTATGAAGGACAACATCCGATTTGTTTTTTTAAAATCATGTTACCTGCACTACCGCCCTTATCCAGTGCTACCAATCACCAACATTTCTACGTTCTGGGTCTTCATGCAGTTCTCCATTTTGCACCATTAGTGGCAATACTATGAAATGCGTATACTTTCTACCTTTGAATCTCTCCACCACCACCTGATACTCTGGTATCACATATGCGCAGAGTAAAACGTTGGTACAGTATTTACTTATATAGTTTAAAAAATAATAAATTTAACAATAAGAGCTGAAAGAGCAAGTATTTTAAACAACCATCTCAATTACAAATCGCCCATTGGGGTGTAGTACTTTGCCTATATTTCAGTTTCTACGGTTCATTTGTAAATAGGTCTGAACGCAAGTTTAGTCTGGGTGAAACCGTGGCTGTTTCCTGTCTCCGAGGCTGACATGTAATGAGTAATTTACCATCAGTCCTTAAGCTTTCGATGAGGGAGGCAAGGCTGCGGCGCTGCCGCTCAGCCACCCCATCTAGCTCGTACTCGTTAACGACGCAGACTGTTTCCAGAAACTTCATTTTCAGTCGTGTGCAAGCACTTGAGCCGTTGCTTCTCCCTCACATTGGCCACCTCCGCCCATTACCGAGGCACTTGCCACAGGCAAAGTGGGCGGGAAGGGCTGAGTCAGCTGAACGCATTCTGCGGCGTGTGACTTGCCAGAGAGAGAAAAAAAAACTATCTTTTTCAGAATAATAAGAGGTACAAAGCAATGATATAGCCTCTCCTGACAAAACATGGAGGCAGTACGCGCCCAACCCCGGCCACCGCCCGCCAGAGCGAGCGCGCGCACACCGGCGGCCACCGCCCGCTAACCCAGAGCGCGCTCGCGCGGCGGCGGCGGCTGCTGCTGCAACGGCCGTTCACTCCAAAGGCGGAATGCGGGCATTTCGCCGAGGTGATTGGCTGTGCACGCGACGGCGCGCGGCCAATGGGAAGCGGACGAGTGAGGACTGCCGTCTGGCCGCGCGTGCCGTGTGCAAATTGCGCGGGGTTGGGGCGGCAGCGGCTTTGACGGACAGCCCGTTCAGGCAATCGCGAGCAGCGCAGCCCGCCGGTAGAGGCGGATCCTGTATATTAAGCGCGACGCATTTCGCGGTAGCACAGTTGAGCACGGTTTCTTTTGTCGTGGTGGAGCAGCAGGAATTGGAGTCAGCAGTATGAGGGAAATCGTGCACATTCAAGCCGGCCAGTGTGGTAACCAGATCGGGGCCAAGGTGTGTGTGATGTGCCCGCGGGCGGCCTGTCCCTCGGGTCTGCCGGGGGTAGAATGTGCAGAGGCTAAGAATGACTTGGAATTCGTTCTTGGTCGGGTCCGGGGAGGGTGTAGGCCGCTCCCTTCGCTCTACCCCGGGGAGTTCTGGCGTGGAGGGGTTCTAGTCGGTACCGGGCCTAGTTGGGCGTGGGAGCCTACCGCGCCTCCAACATGACTTGCGCAGCGCCACTCCCTTAACACACTGCGTATCGACGGGAATGGGCGGGCCGACCCTCTGCAGGGGCCTGGCCCAACCCAGCACGGCCTGCCTGTTCATCAGCGGCCTGTGTTGGAGCTAGGGCTTTTTAGCAGTTGTAATCTAGAGTAATCCGGGATATTAGGTAATTACTGGATCACTGAGAATTAATGTTACGGGGTTGGTTCCTAATTCTGAATAAAGACGGGTATTTCTGTGTGGGTACGTTATTTCCCCTTGAGGCTTTTCTATTAAACTCACCACGTCAGGGATTTTTTTTTGGATTTTCCATTTGATGAAAGTCGTGTGCATACTTCTAAATAAGTATTCATATTATTATGCGGACAATCGGCTGGAGTCGATTGAAAATAAAAAGGTAAGATGGTAGATCGACAGTTAATGGAGGAGGATGTTTCAAATTTCAGGAAATCGGCAAGTCAAGGAAAGAAAATATGTAAGATGTTATGAAAAACTGGTAAAAGTCAGAATGGGTAATCTTTTTAGAACCCAGCTTGAGAACAAAAGCTACAAGAGTAAAATTGCATGTAATATAAAACAGGAAGTGTGGGCTAAAATGTACCTTAAAGACCGGGGAATGAAGAGATGGTGAAACTATATAGCTGTCTTGCAACTCCAACACCTTGCATCTTGAAGTCGTCAAGGAGTGGCTATGGGAAAGCTTATAATGCATAAACTAGATTCTGGGAAATGATTGGGTGGTGAAATCATAAATGTAATGCCACTGAAACAAGTGAAAACGGAACTACAGCTAACCTGTACCTTGCAATGGATGGTAATAACAGGGCGTGTAGAATATCAAAAAGCAGTGTAGGGTCAATAGACAATAGGTGCAGAAGTAGACCATTCAGCCCTTCGAGCCTGCACCGCTATTTTGAGATCATGGCTGATCTACTATCAATACCCGGTTCCTGACTTGTCCCCATATCTCTTGATTCCCCTATCCATAAGATACCTATCTAGCTCCTTGAAAGCATCCAGAGAATTGGCCTCCACTGCCTTCCGAGGCAGTGCATTCCAGACCCCCACAACTCACTGGGAGAAGAAGTTTTTCCTTAACTCTGTCCTAAATGACCTACCCCTTATTCTCAAACCATGCCCTCTGGTACTGGACTCTCCCAGCATCTGGAACATATTTCCTGCCTCTATCTTGTCCAATCTCTTAATAATATATGTTGCAATCAGATCCCCTCTCAAGATTTAGATAAATGACAGTTAAAGGAGTGTAAAAAGATAATGCAAAAGCACTAGATGTTGCTTTTGGATGGCATTTGATGTGCTGCATAAGGGTTATTGTGCACGAGGAAAGACTGGGATTCAAGGTTATATTGGCATGGATAAGGGAATGTTTAACTGAAATGCACTGGGGCTTAGACTCAGTTTATATTAATGATTTGTATGAAGGGACTGTACTGCACCCACATTTGCTAATAATGCAAAATGGTGAGCTACCAAGTTGAATAGGATGTAGGGTTCAAAAGGGAGAGGGTAAAAGTGACAGATGGCATATAACGTAAGATTATCCACTTTGGGAAGAGGCGTACAAGAGCATCTTAACAGAGTGAGAATGTGGTACAAGAGTGTCTAGTGATCCTAGTACGTGAAACAGTTAGTATGCAGGTAAAACAAATAATTAAAAGCAAGTCAATGGCATATTACTGAGGAACACAGCAGGTCAAGTAGCATTGGTGGAAGGAAATGAGTTGATTTTTTGGGTCAAGACACTTAATCTCCTTGGCTAAAAGAGGTCCCTTTCAGATCCATTCTGAATCTGTAGTTTGGTAACCAGAATAATCACCCCCATGACTGAAAGGGGAAGTGGCCAAAAGAGGTGAGGGGAAGTGGTGAAGCAAGAGCTAGGATGAAACATGGTGGATTCAATGAGGAGGGCCAACAGACGGAGGAGTGGGAATAGTGAGGCTGGGAGGTGATGGATAGAGGTAACACTGAGGGCTGCCAATGATGGAAGGAATGGAGGCTGGAGCATTGTATTCAAATAAAGGATGTGAGGCTGGGTAGAACAGTAGGGGGAGGGGCCCAATGGGAGGAGTGTGTGGATAATATGCTGATCGGTGGACGGGGACAGAAAAATGCATGTTAGGCAGAATTTGGGGCTCCATCTTCTCTCCATTAGCATACCTTAATCTCATGGGCATGTTCTAAAGCTCGGATTTATAACATGTGGCTGGTAATACCACTGCTCCATTAGCCCATTTAAATGGGGAACTTGTACAACTATTTGTCTTGAAAAATCCTTTCATATGCTTTAAGTCACCATTAATTGAGGAACTGTAGTAATTGCAGTCATCTGCTTCCTTTGTCAGAAAACCACTTTGAGTTTACCGTGCGTGTGGAATGCAGATGTCCTTGGTGACTATATGCAGAGAGAATAAGTTCTTAACTGATATCTAGTTTTATGATTGAGTTACTATCATGTATATACTAATTGAGTAGGGGAGAGGGGAGGAAGGAAGGCTATCCCCATGTTAACGCTTTCATTTTGTGAGCTTTAACTGGTGGTGCAAAAACCTGTCCTGATCACATATATTGACAAGATTAAAAGAAAATTCCCACTTTGATGCAGATCATTTGATTCCCGTTTTGACATGATCTACATCATGTTTGTAGTTTGTTGGTGTAACACTGACAAAGCAATTTGCATTGGCTTTTGCTAGTCTTGGCTGATTCAAGTGAAGGTAAACCTAGAGAAATTTGGGTAGGTCTTAAAAGGGCCATTAGTGTTGGCAGAACTGAATACTATGCTGTTTCCCTGGGGGTGCACTTCAGCATTATGACGGTCAAAATTTTATAATTTATATCCATTAATTACATTCAAATATTTATGAAATTTGCAAAAATACAAGCTAGATGGAATTGAAAATGCAGACAGTTATTTATGAAATCTCATACCGTGCAAAACATGCATGAAGCTTCAATCTTCAATGAGAACATTTCAGTACAGGAGCCATATGTAGAATCTGCAGCTTCCGGTTCCAGCAGGTAATGTTCAGGCTTTCTAGACGTTCGTGTGTGATGTTTAGTTGTGCCTGAATAGCAACTAGAATTTAGTATATGGACATTGATATTGTAGTTTAGTTAGAAAATGTGAATTATTTTTTTCTAATCCATTTGAATAACTTTTACAATGTATATGTATCTCAACCAAGTATATATTTGCTCTGTCACCTTGCAATTGAGAAGTTGCATTTGTGCACTTCAAATGACTATATTTGGTCTCAGGACATCAAGGCATCCCAGCAAACGTTACCCTCCACTACCCACCCCTGACCTTGCCCGACTTGATATTGCAGCTGTTGAAACTGCAGTGAGAAATCAATTTTCTCAATCCCCCGCATGTCAATTAAAACAGTTGCTCTCATGGTCCAGTACTTGTGGCTTCTACGAGTTTCCTCCTAACACCATGATTTTCTTTAATAGTCTGCAGGGTCAGGCAGGTTCTTAGCTGCACAGTTGGGCTGCAGCTCTTATTTGCTTCTCATTTCAGCTTGTCCTCCCTATATCCCTTGTTTCCTTTGATGCCCAAAAATTATTTGTCTCCTCTGGGGAAAAATTCCATTGTTGGACTACCTCAATTTTTTTTCTTGTCTGTCATAGACGGCTGCCCCTTTATTCTGGTAGTTGTGCTGGCCACTTCTTCCCCCCCCCCTCCCCCAACCACCATCACCACTTTGTAATGTACTTTTTGCTTGCTGGATATGCATGTTAGCTTTGTTTCTGATAAAGATTAATGGATTAGAAGCTTGTGCTGCAGTGAACCACCAAGACTCACTGGACAATCTCTTCCAAGCCCAAGACCTTTAAGCTAGAACAACAAGGAAAAGCATGGAAGTATGGTCATGGAAAACTTCCACCACCTCGAAGTTGCCCTTCAAGCCACATATCATCCTGATTTGGAAATGTATTGCCATTCCTTCACTGTCACCTGCTCAAAATATAGAACTCCCTATAGCATTGTGGGTAGAGCCAGAACAAAGACCTCAGGTGTGCAAGAAGGCAGCTCACCAACACCAATCTCAAGGGCATTTGGGGATGGACAACTAAATGTTGTAGAGCCCACTTCCCTAAATTAAAACAGCTTTTCACATTTCTATATTCCTAGCTTCTCTTCCTTCACTATGGCTTTTGTTTTTTTATCTCATAACAGCTGTTCATAACCAAATGTCTAGGTTACCTCTACAATCTTAACAACCTTGACCTTGCCTAGTAAGAGGATTTCCCTCAATCTGTTCTGACTTGCCCCTGGTCTTATCTGTAATTCAATCAATTATTCTCAGTTCTAATGAAGAATTTTGCTCTGAAGCATTGCTCCCATTTACCTTTCCTTAGATGTTGACTGAATGTTAACAGTATTTTGTTTTTATTCCAGCTTTTAGCATGAAATGTTTGTGCTGCAGATCAATTGAATTGAATGGAGAGTGGGTGACTGAAATTTTCCGTTTTGGTTTGGTGTAGTGGATCTGATGGATCCACTAGGTTTGGTGGATGCAGTGAACCAGGAGTTGATGTTCGTCTTGTATAAAGAAGCAAGTTTGAAGGATGAATAAGTGAATCACTTATTATTCATGAATAATTGAGTGGTTTAATTACTTTCACTGTGTATCTACTGGAATATATTCCCTCACTGTCATGCCCTTCAAGGAGGTCAGAAGCATCAACTGCTAATATTACTATCAACTCAACCAAATTCTGACACTTGCCTGCACAGTAGGAACAATTTATAAGGGCCAATTAATCTATCAACCCTTGGGATAATGTTCCTTCCTTTCAGTGTTTGTTTGGTTTTCTCCGTGTCAACTTTTTATTGTTTGGTCTGTGATAGCATGTGATAAGGGTTTGTAGCAAATTCATCTCTGGTCTTGTTTTGTATATGTGGCCTCTTTGTGGAGATTGAGAAATGGCATTTGTTGTAAACCTAGAGTTTCCGAAGATTTCTGATCTCATTCAACCTGTCCTTATGTAAAATTGAGCTGCCTGGGTTAGGCCAGGAAGCACACGAAACTGAATGTTAATAATTTGGCGCTGACTTAACCTACAGTCAGAGTACGCTTCAGTTGAGCATTTATCTGTTTTTGTTAATGCTGAGAAAAGTGTTCTTTTTCCCCCACGTCCCAACCATGTGTATTGGTAGGTTAATTAGTTACTGTAAATTGACCTTGGAATGTAGATGAGAGGTAGAATGGGGGGGGGGGGGGGGTTAGAGTGTGGGAAGAATGGGTTACAGGGAGGGATGGCATTGCTCTGAGCTGCTATATCCCAAAGCAAGCATTGTTTGTGGAACCATAAGCTATTGGAGATTCTGCATTAAAATGGGAATAACTTGAACTTAGAGTTAGATTCTTTGAGTAATTTTTGAGTTTGTGAATTGGTATGAATCTTGTTTTCTCATATGAATATTTTCCTTTAGTTTTGGGAAGTTATCAGCGATGAACATGGCATTGATCCCACTGGTACCTACCATGGAGATACTGACCTGCAGCTGGAGAGGATAAACGTCTATTACAATGAGGCATCAGGTACAAATCCAGGTCTTGTACGTGCTGCTTATGTTGTTGCTTTTTCATAAGTCTAATATTTTTTTGCTGTACTGACAGGTGGAAAGTATGTGCCCCGTGCTATCCTTGTGGATCTGGAGCCTGGCACTATGGACTCTGTTCGTTCTGGACCTTTTGGTCAGATCTTCAGGCCAGATAACTTTGTGTTTGGTAAGTGAAGCTTGTGTTAACAGCTGGCGCTGGTCAGTAACTTGTGCTGAGCCATTGACTCCAGCCTGAAAAATAGGGGTGGAGGGCATTTTATTGAATTGTGTGCACACCTGATGGATGTGCAAATTGCTTCATCTACAGATTAATTGCATTGGCAAAAGGCTTGCTGTACCATCCCATCCTTGCTGTCTTGACACTGTTGGGAAAATCTGATTGTATATTGGGCATAGTCAGCCCCTAGTGTTCAAACTTTATTTGGTATGTTCTGCTAGTTTGAATACTCCGGAAAGGAAATTGTAAATTGGCCCTTTGATAGATTTATATTTGAGGGCATCATCCTTAAATTTCTCGTTGGGCCTATGGATATTCATTCCACCTTGTCTACACTTGTGTAAACTTCATTATCTGGGCAATAATGACCACAGAAATCTTGATTTAGCTGTAGTTTCTTCACAGTGCACTCTTTCTCCCCAACCTTTAATTGATTTCATTTAGCATGTAGACACTTGCCTGCTCTCCAGCATCACTAATCACCTTTTCTACCATCCCATCCTTGTTGCTGCTTGTACAATATGCAAAGGCTTTTCTGCTGCTGCTCTAATATTTTCCAATATACCTGTATTAAAGGGAATTTGTGCAGTACGTTTAGCCGAGTGAGTTGCAGCACTGGTGTTCTGTAATGTGTATTATAGGACTAGGTCAGTCTACCAAATTTATCAACTGCTCTAGAGTAAGTTGTGTAGAAAAACTGGCAGTGTTCATACCTGGAAATTAACATCTATAAGTGACTGACTTTAGCTGGTTTTTTTTTCAAGTCTATTTGGATCATCGTAGGATCAGTTCCACACAAAGGTTGAATTTTGTGTATAATGAGGATATCTACTTTTAAATTTAAATAAATCCATTTACTTGCCTATTCAGTTCATTAATGTTAAAGCTGCATGCCCTAAGTATCTCTTTAAAAAAATTTATTCTAGGGCAGAGTGGTGCTGGCAACAACTGGGCCAAAGGACACTACACTGAAGGAGCTGAACTGGTCGACTCTGTTCTGGATGTGGTGAGGAAAGAAGCGGAGGGATGCGATTGTCTCCAGGGATTCCAGCTCACTCACTCATTAGGTGGCGGTACAGGATCTGGCATGGGCACACTCCTTATTAGCAAAATCCGTGAGGAATACCCAGACAGAATCATGAACACCTTTAGTGTTGTGCCTTCACCAAAAGTATCAGACACTGTTGTAGAGCCTTACAATGCAACTCTATCTGTCCATCAGCTTGTCGAGAACACTGATGAGACCTTTTGTATTGATAATGAGGCTTTGTATGACATCTGTTTCCGAACCCTCAAACTCACCACTCCCACTTATGGTGACCTGAACCACCTTGTGTCAGCCACCATGAGTGGTGTAACGACCTGTCTGCGTTTCCCTGGTCAGCTCAATGCTGACCTCCGTAAATTAGCAGTAAACATGGTCCCATTCCCTCGTCTGCACTTCTTCATCCCTGGCTTTGCTCCTCTGACCAGCCGTGGTAGCCAGCATTACCGTGCCCTCACAGTACCTGAGCTTACCCAACAAATGTTTGATGCCAAGAACATGATGGCTGCCTGTGACCCTCGGCACGGCCGCTACCTGACCGTTGCTGCCATTTTCCGGGGCCGTATGTCCATGAAAGAGGTGGATGAGCAGATGTTAAATGTACAGAATAAAAACAGCAGCTATTTTGTTGAGTGGATCCCCAATAATGTCAAAACTGCTGTCTGTGACATCCCACCTCGAGGCCTCAAGATGTCTGCCACCTTCATTGGCAACAGTACAGCCATTCAGGAGTTGTTTAAACGCATCTCTGAGCAGTTTACTGCTATGTTCCGGAGGAAAGCGTTCTTGCATTGGTACACTGGTGAGGGCATGGATGAGATGGAGTTCACTGAAGCTGAGAGCAACATGAATGACCTGGTATCTGAGTACCAGCAATATCAGGATGCCACAGCTGAGGAAGAGGGTGAATTTGAGGAGGACGAAGAAGTTGCCTAAACTGTATTGTGCTCAGAGCTAAGAATTTGTCCATGTCACTGATCTGTATGTCATTTTCTCTATACTTTTACATCATTCCTCTGTTCTGCATTTCTATCTTGAATGCTGTTTAAATTTCAGTTTAACCTCTTGATTATTTGGGGCATTGACTTGTATGATGGAATCATGTATACGTGTAATGAATTCGCATTTGCAACAGAAATTATTAAATGTTTTTCTCTTGTAAGGAATTCTGGAGTGTTCCCCAAGTTAAAGCACTGCTTTCAAGCAATGTTGGCTCAACACTGAGCAGATGACATTTTATTAAAATGGGAGTTTGATGCAGAACTAAGGAGTATTTTTGTTGTACTATCTGCTTCTGCCTCTAGGATAAAGGTTGATTGCCAGCCAACAAAACTTGGTTGTGCACAAGTGAGTATCTTTAAGTATGGAGACACTGGCTTGTCTTCAGATGGATTACGGACTTTCATCTTGTAAAACATTTTTACAATCCTAAGTTTTTCAAATTTTTTTTTTTTGAAGGTAGTATTTGCTAAGGCCTGGATATTTGGGGCAGAGGTTGATCATGTTGAAGTGAAAAGTTGTAAGATGTATGTTGATATTTTTGAATCAGTTCCACTGATTTGGAAGGTTTCCATAAAACAATTCTTTGCTGCTGTCTACTTAGTGGAGTTGCTACTTTTTGGCAGAGTGGATGTTCCAGAGAAGTCAATCCAGTAAATTAAATGGGAAATCATCTATGATTTATCTAGTTCTCTACATACAGTTATAAATCTGTATTTGGCCTGATTGTAACTACTCTATGGCTAATTAGAATTTTGAAGTTGACAAAAAGTGGCAGCTTTACTATTGCAAAGCAGACTTTTTCTGCAAAGGTGGTAGTTTTCAGACGAGTCCACCAGTGCTTCAGACAGAATGCAAAAAAAGCTTCATTTTGTTGACCATTTCATTTAAGTGTCACAATCCAAGTTTTGGCTGAACACTAATGTTCTAAGAGCTTTGTATGGAGAGTGTTCATGTCTTGAATCATGTTTGATCATTAAAGTAGCGCACCAACTTGAAATGACTTAATTCATGTGGTCTGTTTTGAGATTGCAAGCTTTGAGGTTTAATATTTATGGTTCACTGGCACCAATTGATTGCTGCTTTGTTGACCAAGTTTGATTTACTCGGGTTGAAGGAAGTATTTCAACATTGGAAAAGCTGTTACATTTTAGCTTGATCACAAGGCATGATTCATTTCTAATCACTTACAAAGATAAGTTCCCATCATTCTTGATTAAGACCTGAAGAAAACTGCAAACTGATTATGCTAGCAGGATACCAATACCTCTGAGCTTGTCAGTAAAGCAACCTGGTAGGTTAGAGTTTATTTTTGTGGCTCTGTTCTGACCCTTTCTCCTGGCCACAGGCCTGTCAATTTCCCCTATTGAAAATCTGCACCACATGCACACAGGATACTTGGGCAGGGACACTGCATACTTAGAATCCCAGGCATTATGAAAATGTCCATGCCTGGACCTGCCTATCATTTGCTGAGTTTCACGGAGAGCCCTTGTCAAGCTTTAGCTGCTGGTTATCAAACCAAGCTGAACTACACTATTCAGTCTTGCTGGCAGTTAGAAACTGTGTGCACATCTAAAATGAACTTGTTTTACTTTCACATTGGGATGTTTATGGTCAGGTGAGGCTGTGTCAAGGATCACAGGCAGCCACATGTAGGGTTAGGCTTGAATTGTAACAGGTTCATTAGAATGAAGTTTATGATTATGCTATCTGATATCTACCACTTCTGTAATCTCATTTTCATATGAAAATTTGAATATCAAATTTGGACAAGGTCTTTAGTGCAGCACATTTTAGCAGTGCAGATGGGAGGGCTTCTCTCCGGTGCCTTGCCCAAATGTAATCTAAGAAGTTTGGTATTGAACTTCTGCAATATGATATAATAGAGATAAATGTTTCAGTAGATCAACTGGAAAGTATGTCCCAAAAGTAGAGGGAAAGTTGTTGCTGTCTTGATATACAGCAAGTGCATTAATTCTAGTCATCTAGCCCACTGTTTGTGAAATAATGGCCTTGTTAAATAGCTGTTACATTTTCCCAAATAACAAATA
The DNA here is from genome assembly GCF_030144855.1 of Hypanus sabinus. NCBI lineage: Eukaryota > Metazoa > Chordata > Chondrichthyes > Myliobatiformes > Dasyatidae > Hypanus > Hypanus sabinus. The sequence goes on along the minus strand of NC_082723.1, from coordinate 59,001,386 downwards.
ACTTCAAATCACTAACTATCCTATTTGATGTGAGCTGAGCTTCCAATTAGTGATCTGGTTAAGGTAAATTTAAATTTAAAGATCACAGTGAAACCAAACCTGAGCTTGTGTTACTATTAATACTTCAGTCCTGGTAAGCACTATTTCTATTGCTATAAATTTTCCATTGTTCAGATCATCAATTTCCACTTGAGTAATAGTTGCTTCTGACTGCCTTGCTTCATCTATTGAAACATGTACACTGGCTTTTGACTTCATTTTTCTAGTAATCTTGCCTGCCTTCCATTTGGCAACCTAAGCCTGCTGTCTCTAGTCCATCTTCAGGCAGTTCCTGTTTGGGCCATCAGACCCAGTCAACTCTCATCTTTGTTTCTGAGTCCTTCCATGGCTAATCTAAACAATGTCCTACATATCTACCATTCTCTCGTTTCCTTGCCTTCAGATTTGATCTCATGTCACAAATTTCACAAGTGCCGCCTCTGTTGTAAGAATTCCACAGATTTGCCACTCTTTGAATAACTTCCTAAACTTGTACTGAGACTGACTACACCCTTCCCCCAACATCTACTCTCTGACAAAATTGGGCTATAATGAGAATTCTTAAAAATCTAGTACAGTGGTATTTGGTTATATGACTTGAGTCACATTCAGTTGCCATCCTACAAGAGCCAGGGAACTATGTGCCGACCACCAGACATTATACATTTGCAACTATAGGCAAAACTAAATCCTTTTGATTTTAACCAAATAGGAATACATGGTTGTCATATTCTCTGTAAATTCTAATTGAGATTTTGGTGTTGCTTGAAATTCAAATTAACACACAATGCTGGAGGAACTCAGCAGAGCAGATAGCATTAATGGAGGGGAACAAACACCAGAGTTTCAGGTCAAGTCTGGAAAGGAAAGGGGAAGAAGCTGAAATAGGTGGGGGAGGAGTGAAGTAAAAGCTGGTAGGTGATAAGTGAAACCAGTGAGGAAGAAGGTTGCTGGGTGAGGAATGAAGAAGCTTGGAGGTTATGGGTGGAAGGGGTAAAGGACTGAGGGAATTGGGTAAGACTGCAGTGGACCATAGCAGGGAGGTGAGGATAAGAGGGGAGTCAGAACAGAGGATGGAAAATTAGGAGGAGAAATTACTAGAATTTGGAGAAATTAATTCGAGGTGTATCCAGATGGAATATGAAGTGTTCCTCCATCCTGTGTAGCCTCATTGTGCCTGTAGAGAAGGCCATGGACTGACATATGGGAATGGAAAAATTGAAATGGGTGACTACTGGCAATTCCTGTCTTTTGTGGCAGATGGAGCAAAGGAGTTTGACAAACTGATGTCTCAAACTGTCAGGATTCACTGATACACTAGGAGCATCAGATACAGTAAAAGATCCTGAGACTCAGTTAAGTATCACTTCATCTGGAAGAAATGTTTTGGGCCCTGGTGGTGAGGGAGGAAGTCAGTAGGCAGAAGTAGCACTAGTCTTCCTTGCAGGGATGTGCCAAGAGGGAGATCAGTGGGGACAGACAAGTGGACCAGAGAATCATGTAGAAGAATGATCCCTGCGACGTGGGGTAAGGGAAAGATGTGCTCAGTGACAGGATACAATTATAGATGGCAGAAGCTGCAGCGAATGATGTGGATACGGAGGCTCGTGGAGTGATGGGTATGGACCAGGGAGCGCTATTCCTGTTGTGTAGCAGTTGGGAATGAATGAGGTGGTTAGGGCAGCATTGATGGTAGTGAAAGGAAAACACCATTCTTTAAAGGAAATATCTCAGATGTTATGGAATGGAGAACATTTGTTAGTAAATCACACCTAATGTGTAGTTTGAAGAATTTGGAGGATGGAAAGTGATGGGAAGAATGCTGGAGAAAAAAATTGGATTAGTTTGAGTCTTGGTCGCCTGACTTCATAAATCATTTGTGCCTTCGTTTTGGAGACAAAACTTAAGTAGTTCGTCTGCAGTTACTTTGTTCCCAATTATTTCCTCCTGTCCTGATGGACCAACAATTTACCTTCAGGTTCATAGCTTTTGCTGTTGGTTTTCATCTTCAAGCTTGCTTGTACTTCCAACAACTAACATTTAGCTCTATGAATTCTGAATGGCTACCAATCTATAGATTTAAGGTGAGAAGTTTTAAAAGGGATGTGTGGGGTAAGTTTCATGGTTGAAATGAAAACATAGTAAAAGCTTTTATAATTCATGCAATAGAGGGTGACTAAAGTGAACATTGGTCCCTTAGAAAATGAAAAAAGGGGGAATTAATACTGGATAATGTAAAAATAGCCATAACGGAACAGCAAACACAAGGAAATCCACATGCTGGAAATTCAAACAGCAACACACACAAAATGCTGGTAGAACACAGCAGGCTAGGCAGCATCTATAGGGAGAAGCGATGTCGACGATTCAGGCCGAGACCCTTCGTCAGGACTAACCGAAAGGAAAGATAGTAAGAGATTTGAAAGTAAATCACAACTACTTAAGTTTTGTCTCCAAAACGAAGGCACAAATGATTTATCAAATCAGGCGACCAAGACTCAAAACTAATCCAATTTTTTTCTCCCACATTCTTCCCATCACTTTCCCTCCTCCAAATTCTTCAATCTACACAAGGTGTGATTTACTATTTACTTTCAAATCTCTTAATATCTTTCCTTTCGGTTAGTCCTGAGGAAGGGTTTCGGCCCTGAACGTCGACATCGCTTCTCCCTATAGATGCTGCATAACTTGGAACAACTGTTTTGTGTTGATCTTAATGTGGAGGACACATCTAACATGCCGGTGAGACATTATGGATGCAATGAGAGGTGGGGACCTTGATAGAGTCGCTTTCACTAATGAGGTAGTGCTGAGCAAACTGGTAGGACTACGTGTGTCCCTGACTACTGATGGAAATGGCATAAGTTGTAGTAGAGGATATTTGACCAAAATTTTCAGGACTATGGGTGAGTTCTGGTAGATTAGAAGACGGTGATTGTTGTGGCATTAAAAAAGATGTAGGCAAAAGGCAGATAATTATAGGCCAGTTGACTTAATGTCCAGTTGGGGAAATGCTTGAAACCATCATTAAAAAAAATAGCAAGACACCTAGTCAGAAGAGGTTCTGTCAGGATGGATCAACATGGATTCAGGAAGGACAGGTCCAGTTTAGCAAATTGATCTTGTGTCTTATAATGAGCACAATGGATGAGAACAGCTGGAAGTTGTTCATTAAGTGGCTGCTTTATTAGGTGCATCTGTACATGTGCTCATTGATTTGAATATCTAATCAGCCAATCGAGGGGCAGCAACTATACATTGAAGCGTATAGATGTGGTCAAACTTCAGTTCAGACCAAACTTTAGAATGGGAAATTTGTAACGTGAAATGATTGGTGGCAGATGAAGTGGTTTAAGTAACTCAAGCTGCTGATCTCCTGGGATTTTCCACACGCAAGTCTTTAGTTTACAGAGAATGATACAAAAACAAAAAACATCCAGTGAGCGGCAGTTCTGTGGGTGATAATGTCTTGTTACTGAGAGCAGTCAGAGGGGAATAGCCAGACTGATTCAAGCTGACAGGAAGTGCATGGTGCAGAAGAGGATCCTGTGCAGAACACATTGTGGCCGATTTATTAGGTACAGGAGGTGCATAATAACATGGCCACTGAATGTATATTTGGGTTTGCAGATTTTGATGGGCTGTTTAAAAGACTTGTCCATAAGATAATATATGGAGTTGGGGTAATAAAATTAGAATGATGTAAGGTTAGTTAACAGACATTTCTCTGGCAGTCAGTAGTGAGCAGAGTGCAATCAGTTGTTTGTCCATGCTGGGCCGACAACTGTTCATGATGAACATGAGACTGATTGTTATGTATCGAAGTTTGCTGATAACACTCAATTGAATGGAAAATTATGCGGAGGATGTGGAGAGGCTGCAGATAGTGAGTAGGCCAGGGGCTGGCAGCTAGAGAACAATATTGGTAGATGTAAGGTCATTCATTTTAGATGGAAAAATAGAAAAGCACATTATTAAATGGTGAAAGATTACAGCATGCTGTTGTGCAGAGTGACTTGGGAGTTCTTGTGCATGAATTGCAAAAGGTTGGTTTGCAGGAGCAAGTTATCAAGAAGGCAAATGGCATGTTGGGCAACATTAGAAGGATTGAATTTAAGATTAGGGAGGTTATATTGCAACTGTACAAATGTTAGGCCACTGCATGCAGTCTGGTCTCCTTGTATGGAGGGAAAACCTATAAAGGTTATGGAAGCAGTATGGAGGAGGTTCACCAGGTTAATTCCAGAGATGAGGAAGAACCTATGTGGAGAGTAAGTCATCTGGGACTACATTCATTGGAATTCAGAGAATGCATAGACAGACAAGAGGCAAAAAGTTGTTTCAACTTCTGGCTGAGGCTAGAAACAGGTGGTTAGCCTCAAGATTAAAAAGAATAGATTTAGGATTGAGATGAGGTGGAATTGCTTTTGCCAGAGTGTAGTGAATCTGGAATTCTGTCCATTTAATACCTCATTTAATTTTTTTTATTGCATAGGGGAAATGAGGGTCACGAGCAAAGGAAGATGGGTGGAGCTGAGTCCATGCCCAGATCAGCCATGATCTTATTAAATGGTTGAGCAGGCTTGAAGGGCCAGATTGTCAATTCCTGCTATTTTTTTAATATATATCTGTCATATGCTATCGGAAGTGGTAGTGGAATCTGATTCAATCACTATTTCAGAGCCATTTGGGACAAGGCTGAATTGTGAACAAACAGACTGGGCAAAAATATCGGTGGGTTTGAAAGATCCATTTCTATTCTGATTGCTTTCTCTTTGAATCTAATGTTTTGTTTCCATTATAAGCCATGGTTGAGCCGCCTTTCATGACACATCTGTGCATAAGTTTCACTACAATGTGTGATTTTTAAGACATTTTCTTGTTTCTATATTTGTTTCCTCTTCAAGATTCTGGTTTATTTGTAACATGTACATTGACACATAGTGAAATGTGCTGTTTGTGTTAACACATTCAAGTGTGTGTTGGGGCAGCGGCATGTCATACACATTCCAGTGTCAAAATAACATACCCACAGTACTTGTGCAGAACACTTCAATCAACAAGCCATAGTAGCAACTACTAGCCCATTCCTCCCTCCACTGACATACAGTGTCTCTTAACCCTAGTATAGGCCTCCAGCAGACATGCACTTGGGCCTACAGATATTGCGCTTCAACTTTCCCAATGGGCCTCAACTTCTGCACTGCTGATTTGTCCTCGGGCATCAATCTCAAGACACGCAGAATGTTAGGCCTCAAACTCTGGTTTCATCGATTTGAAAACCAAGAGGGTCATTGAAGCTTGTTATTCTTGCGTGCATAGAACTCTGATTCTAAAACCCACTGACAACTCATTGGCTGCACTGGGGGGAGCTTTCTCCACTCTTGTCAGTCCCAACATCTGGCCATGGATGTCCTACAACACATCACCAGTCTTCAAACACAGACTGGAGACTTAGATTCCAATCTGATCTGTAAGTCCCACACATCCCTCTTCCTACAACCCTAACCTGCCTCCTACCTCTCCTCTATCCCCAAAGAAAATGAAGAACAATTTTTAAAAAGTACAGGTAGTCCCCGAGTCACGAACGTCCAACTTACGAACAACTCGTACTTACGAACCTAGGAAGGAGAACACCATCCGCCATTTTAAGTCTGATCATGACAACGCCCGCCATTTTAAGTCGGATCACGGCGCCGTCTACCATTGTAAGTTGTTACCGTTGACTCTGTGTTGAGTGTGTAACTTTGTATTTGGCTTAAATTTTTCTTAGCAAGATTCACCCTCACCCCACCCCCTTTCTGGTTGGCTGGTGGCACAGTGAGATCAGCACAGGGCTTGAGAAAGGAGGTTTCCAAGTTCAATACAGTGAAAGACCGCTCCCCAGCGTGCCGGGTTGATGTACTCGACCTCGTTTTAAAAAAAAACACTAGACCTCCAATTTAAATTCCCACGCAGATTATTGTGGAGGATCAAATACCCAAACCCAGCACAGCCCTCACTTGTCCCACTTAACCTGTCTCAGTGTGGTGGACTTTAGGACCCAGGGAATTCAGTGCGTTGGTGCTTACAACCCAGCGGATCTCTGGACCCGCTGCCCGCAGTGTTTCTTTTCCATTGACGGGAAGCGATCACAATTGAAAATAAAGTGGAAATAATAAAGCGTCTGGAAAGAGGTGAAATGTCATCAGTCTTTGGAAAAACGTTAGGCTAGTCGGTCAACGATCAGAACATTTTTAAAGGATAAAGTGAGAATAATGGAGCAAGTGAAAGGCCCTGCCCCAATGAAAGCTACAATTATTAAGCAATGCAGTGGTTTAATTATTGGAATACGTACATTCCTTAAGTTTTATATGCATAGAAAGGTAAAATATATACTATATACTAAGACAAACATTTGACTGATGCTAAATAATACCGGTTGTACTTGTTCCAACTTGTGTACAAATCCGACTTAAAGACGGACTCAGGAACGGAACTCGTTTGTAACCCGGGTACTGCCTGCACTCAACTAAATCTGAGTTGCGACTTGAGGTCTCAGCTTGGTGCCATTTTGTTAAGTACCAATAAGGCTACTCAGACTTCATTCAAGGGAGTTCAGCATAAGTGTTTGTGCCAAGAGCCCCTTCAGACTGGAGCCAACTATGATAGTTCCTTGGAAATGAGTTGACTTGCTTCCAATCTTAGTTCTGTGGGCTTGGTGAGTTAACTGATGCTTAGATGGGGCCCACAAAATATGGCACAGTTGGGGTAGGATGAGTCAATGATTAGCTTGCGGGCGTGGTTCAAACCCTGTGATATTTACACGGAGGTTGCGCTCTGCAGTGTCTACCCAAATGCTGTTGTTCATGTGCTAGACTTCCAAGAGGCTGGTGAGGGATTTGCACTTCAAAGATACGTTGAGGATGTTTCTAACCTTTCCTGTATAGCTGGTAATCTTTTCCCTTGACAAAATTTGGAGAAGAATGTGTGATCCAGGAACCTAGTGTTAGGTATGCAATTAATGTGGCTGGCACAAAGGTGACTAAAGGTCAGTAAATCTGCAAACATTCTCTGAACCCCTTCGTACAGAGGTGCAGATTTGCAGGTGCACCCTGTACATCTACTGGGTTACATGTCTATAGATCTGAGAAAAGGGGACACTGGGGAAGTCACCTATGATATAACTAGGCCACACCTTGGGATCCATGCCTAAAGTATTGCTGGAGAACAGCAAAGAAGGCTCTTCATACGAAATTATATGGGTCGAGCTTGGGAACAAAAATGGGTGGGTGGAATATTAGCAAGTCTTCAGGATACAGGACAGGTCTAACACGGAGATTTTAAAGATCAGATATTCATGAAAGATGTATGAGTAAAAGGGTTACATTACCAATGGATTTCAATTTTCCAAATACTAATTTGGATCCCTTAGTGTGAAAGGTTTAGAGGAGTTGGAATGTTGAAACTGCATACAGGGGAGCTTTTTGAGTGGAACACATCATACAAATCAGTAATAATAAACTGGATTCTACTGATAACTATTAAGAATATGGTTTGGGAATTAAGGCTGTGATTTGGGGGAAGGTTGTGGGTTTGAGATATTTATAAACTGGATCCAAAATAGGGCCTTGGAGTAGTAGTTGGTTGGGTGTTTCAATGACTGGAAACAAGGTGATTTCCACAGACAACAGAAAATCTACAGGTGCTGTAAATCTGAGCAACACACAAAATGCTGGAGGAACTCAGCAGGCCAGGCAGCATCTAGGAAGAGAGTACAGGAGTCCTGCCGAAGGGTTTCGGCCCAAAATGTCGACTGTGCTCTTTTCCTCGGTGCTGCCTGGACTGTTGAGTTTCTCCAGCATTTTGTATGTGTACCACAGATATTGGTACTGAAACTTGTGTTCCTTTTGTATATGATAATCTGATTAATGGATTTGCAAATGACATGAGAATTGATGAAACCATAGAGGGAAAAAAATTAAGTTAGAAAGGCAGAGTGGTGACAGGTGGAATTTAATCCAGCGAAGTGAGGTAAGGCAGCATTAGGAGCACCTTGGTGTGCAAATCCATAGCTCCCTGAAAGTGGCAGTGGACAGTGTTGAAAGCATTTAACATGCTTGACCATGAAGGCTGAGGTATTAAGATTGGATCATGTTGCAAATGTACAAAATGTTGATTAGACAGCATCTAGAGTATTGTGTACAGTTCTCATCACGATACTGCAGGAAAGATGCAGTAGTTCCCAGGGCAGGGAAGTTTGGAACTAGCCGTAGTTCTCCCTTTCAAAGTGTGCATTAAAAAAACATTGAGCTCATCTGGGATGGAAGCATCACACCCATTTATGATGGGCTTTGCTTGTTAGGAAGTAATGGCTTGCAAACCTTGTCAGAGTTGCTGTGTATCAGATTCCATTTGTAACTTCAATTGGAATTACTTTTTGCTCTTAAATTAGCCTTAAGTTACCTGAATTGAGTTTAATATCACCAGCATATGTGTGAAATTAGTTGTTTTTTTGCAGCAATGCATAGTAATAAATTCTACAAATTACAATAAGTTTATATAAAACAAATAAGGAGTCAAAAAGAGAGAGGAAGAATGCTGAGGAAGTATTCGTGGGTTCACTGTCCATTCAGAAATCTGAGACAGCACTCCCATTCATGCTGTTAGGTTTTGCTTTATAGAACCCTACCAGAACTGATGTGCATCTGATTCAGACTCTTAACCTCAATTGGAATTGATTTTTTTTTGCCCTTAAGATAGCCTTCTGTTGGTTGAACCTGGACAATTTGGAACAGTTTTGCTCACTGTGGTTTCAAACATTCAGGCTTGAAGATGCCAGAAATGGTCAGGAATGAAAATGAAATTTCATTACTTCAAGTTAGGAACTACAAAGAAATTGAAGGTACTGACAATCATAGAGAAGTACAGTACAGAAACGGGCCCTTTGGCTCATCCAGTCCATGCCAAAACCATTTAAACTGTCTAGTCCCATCAACCTGCACGGAGACCATAGCCCTCCATTTCCCCCAGTATCCAGCACCTATCCAAGTTTCTCACAACCCTCTGAGTGAAGAAATCTCCCCTCATACTCACCTTTCACCCTTAACCCATGACCTCTAGTTGTAGTCCCACCCAATCTCAGTGGAAAAGCCTGCTTGTATTTACCTTATCTGTACTTATTTTGTATACCTCTGTCAAATCTCTCAAATCCTCAATTTTCTAAAGAATACAGATCAATAGTTCCATTTAATATCAGAGAAATGTATGCAACATACATCATGAAATTCTTTATCTTCGCAGACGTCCAGGAAACCAGACGAGTGCCCCAAAGAATGAATGACGGTTAAAACATTAGAGCCACAAAGCACCCCCACTCTCCTGTCCCATGCACAAAATACAACCCTCCCAACCCACTTCCACTAAAAGCATTGGCACCCTCCACCCAAGTGTACAATAGCAAGGCCCTCAATAAGGACCCTGACCTGCAGTACAACATAAACCAATTGTTCACCCAGCAATTTGGCATGCCACAAGCTCGCTCTCCCTATTAAAGAGGTGTTCACTTTCACAGCGAGAGGGGATACATAACAAAACAACCCTTTGATTTACGGTGTTACAAGCCTGTTGTGCCACTTTTTTGAGTTCTGTGACTTTGGAGAATTGATAATAATCTCTTCACTCACTGTGGGTGGGGGGGAGAGAGACTGCTACTTGCCGAGTACACAGCCTCTGACAACTGTTCCTGATGTTCCATTCTCTCCCACGACTTCAGTTGGCACTGACTTAGAATCAGTCTGTCCACAGGGCCATGAAATCTCAGAACCCTGAAGGCATGCTTATCTTCGAGGCTGAGTGTAACTCCGGGTCAGGGTCTTCAACAGAACCCCATCCACCTGAAAGGGAAAAGGAGAGACATCAGGTAGAAATTAATCTGTTAATGTAGATAAACATGAGTGAGTCTCATTTCAGCACCATTATTCCGCCTCCAGTTCTAACCTATTCAATCTTTCCTTGTAACCCAGGTCCTCCAGACTTGGGAAACTCCTTATCAATTTTCTCTGTACTCTTTCAACCTTGTTTACAACTTTCCTGTAGGTAGTTAACCAAAACTGCACACAATACTCTAAATTTGGCTTCACCAACATCTTGTACAACTTCAACATAACATCCCATCTCCTGTACTCAGGATATTGATTTATGAAGGTCAATGTGCCAAAAGCTTTCTTTACTACGTTATCCCAACGAATTATGGACCTATATTCCCAAATCCCTTTGTTCTACCACACTCCTTAGTGCCCTAAAGTTCACTATGTAAGACCTACACAGGTTGCCTACCAAAGTGCAAAACCTCGCACCTATCTGCATTTAAATCCATCTGCTATCTTTTAGCCCACTTTTCCAGCTGATGCACATCCTTCTGCAAGCCACGATAGCCTTCCTTACTGTCCACTACACCCAAATCTTTGGTGTCAAACAACAAAGGACCCAGCACTGATCCCTGTGGCACACCACCAGTCAGAGAGGCAACCCTCGACTACAACTGTTTTCTCCCACAAAACCGACATCTAATCCAATTTACAAACTCATTCTGAATGCTGAGTGACTGAAGTTTCTTGACCAACCTCCCGGGTGGGACCTCGCCAAATGCCTTACTAAAGTCCATGTAGACATGCATTGCCTTGCTTTCATCAACCTTCCTGGTAGCTTCCTCAGAACTCTGAGATTGGTTAGACATGACCTACCATTCACTGGCCTATAATTTCCTGGTTTATGTTTACAGCCATTTTGAAACAACAGAACAACACTGACTATCCTCCAATCCTTTGGTACCTCCCCTGTCATTAAGGATAATTTAAATATCTCTGCTAGAGTCCCTGCAATTTCTGCATGCCTCCCGTAGGGTCTGAGGGAACATCTTGCAAGGCCCTGGTGATTTATCACACCACCTCCTCTGTAATCTGTACAGGGTCCATGAGACTGATGTCATTTTCCCTCTCTTCTGTAGACTCTGACTCCTGAGTAAATATAGAAGCAAATAATCCCTCTGTTTTGGCCACACACATGAATTACCATTCTAAGATTTTAAGGACCAATTTTGTCCCTTGCAATTCTTTTGCTCTTAACATATCTGTAGAGTTCACTTTGTCTGCTAGAGCAGTTTCATACCTTCTTTTCCCTACAATATCTTTACCTTTAGTTCCACTAGTCACATACAAGCTTTGTACTCAAAAAAACTTTTGTTTCAGAAGGCCTCTCACTTTGCCAGAAAACAACCTGTCCCAATCACACTTACCAGATCATTTCTGATACCATTAAAACTAGCCTTTCTCCAACAAGTCTCAACCTGCAGACCATTTTGAATGTTACAAGGAAAATGAAGATTTGGAAGATACAACAATTTCTAAGTAGCATCAGTCATGTGTACTATGTGCCCACTAAACGATGCTTAAAGTAGTGTTTTTAAATTGTGCCAGTTGCATAAACATGTTTTGATGTTCATTTGGGCCAACCAACACAATTAAGAAGCAGCAATTTTTGACACTACTTCATGTGGCAGTCCAATATCTGCACTAGGTGTCTGCACTGATATTGTTCAGCAGCAACGTGCACTGGATGAATGCTTTTGTTAATAACTATCAGGAACTAATAGTTCTATAGTACTGCTGTAATATTGGTACTGTTCTAATCTGTTACTCAGTTAAATGATAGTTAATCTTTTATAAACTATTTCTATGAAATTTTACCTAATTGGGTCAGCCGTTTAGTTGGACGAAATTACCAATTAACTGGAATCCACTGCACTAAGGCAAAAAGGTAAGATCTATGTGACATGATTAATGCACACTAGTATTGAAACGCTTAAGGTTCGGGGGGGGGGGGGGAAGACCAGTAATATCATGAAGGATCCTACCCACCCTGCTCATGGACTGTTTGTCCCACTCCCAGTAGGGAGGACACTACATAGCATCTATGCTAAGACCACCAGACTCAAAAACAGTTACTTCCCCCAAGCAGGACGGCTGATCAACACCTCCACCCCACCACACACCCCCAACTACCTTTACTATATCCTGTTAGTCATCTTATGTACATTCTTAGTCAATGATTTAGATGAGGGCATTGAAAACTATATCAGCAAGTTTGCTGACTATACTAAACTGGGTGGCAGTGTGACAAGCGAAGAGGACATTAGGAGAATACAGGGAGACTTGGATAGGCTGAGTGAGTGGGCAGATACTTGGCAGATGTCATTCAATGTGAATAAATGTGAAGTTATCCACTTTGGAAGCAGGAACAAGAGGGCAGAGTATTGTCTGAACAGTGTTGAGTTAGGTAAGGGAGAAATGCAAAGAGACCTAGGAGTCCTAGTTCACCAGTCAATGAAGGTGAATGAGCAAGTGCAACAGGCAGTGAAGAGGGCAAATGGAATGTTGGCCTTTGTTACAAGGGGAATTGAATACAAGAGCAAGGATGTTCTTTTGCATTTGTACAGGGCCCTGGTGAGACCACACCTGGAATATTGTGTACAGTTTTGGTCTTCAGGTTTAAGGAAGGACATTCTGGCAATTGAGGAAGTGCAGCGTAGATTCACTAGGTTGATTCCTGGGATGGCAGGGCTGTCTTATGCAGAGAGATTGGAGAGATTGGGCTTGTACACGCTGGAATTGAGGAGATTGAGAGGGGATCTGATTGAAACGTTTAAGATAATTAAAGGATTTGATAGGATTGAGGCAGGAAATATGTTCCAGATGTTGGGAGAGTCCAGTACCAGAGGGCATGGATTGAGAATAAGAGGTCAGTTATTTAAAACAGTTGAGGAAGAGCTTCTTCTCCCAGAGAGTTGTGGAGGTGTGGAATGCACTGCCTCAGAAGACGGTGGAGGCCAATTCTCTGGATGCTTTCAAGAAGGAGCTGGATAGATATCTGATGGATAGGGGAATCAAGGGATATGGGGACAAGGCAGGGACTGGGTATTGATAGTGAATGATCAGCCATGATCTCAGAATGGCGGTACAGACTCGAGCGGCTGAATGGTCTACTTCTGCACCTATTGTCTATTGTCTTTATGGACATAGCTTAAATACATAGATTAATTCTATCTTGCTTATTTATGTTTGTGCTTTTTATTATTTTTTTGTGCTGCACCAGATTCAGAGTAACAATTATTTTGTTCTCCTTTATACTAGTGTACTAGAAATGACAAACAATTTTGAATCTTTTTGGCTCCCTGCATGATGGCACACTGACTGGCTTCTCAACCCATTTTGACCTGTTACCAAAAATCACTAAAAGACTCGTGCTCAACACCCTAGCAAAATTGCAGGATGAATTTCAAAAACTTTGGCTTACTTCACACGTGTCCTGGAAGTGATAGGGTAGTAAAGAAGCTGTATGGCCTTCTTGCCTTCATTGGTCAGGGCACTGTCTATAAAGGTGGCAAGTTATGAAGCTTTGTTATTTCACAAATGAAGTATTGTGTGCGGCTCTGGTTAATGCATTACAGGAAGGCTTTGGAGAGGTGCAGAATAGGTTGGACAAAAGCAAACTGCCGGTGGGTCAGGCAGCATCTGTGGTGGCAGAAGAATAGCCGGCATTCGGGTTGAGATGCATCAGGATACAAGGCAGCGCGTGGAACATGCTATTGGGCAGGGATGAAAGCAGATATGCTAGTGACATTTAAGAGGCAATTAGACAGGTGTATGAATAGGTAAGGAATGGAAGGATTGTAGACCACATGCAGGAAGATGGGATTAGTTTAGTTTGGCGTCATGGCCGACCCAGACGTAGTGGGCTAAAGGGCCTGTTCCTGTGCTGGCCACTATGTCCAGGTCACTGTTATTTGTAGCATTAATGAGTATATTTGTTTTGGAAGAGAAACAAGTTTAATCTTATGTAAGCACACATTATATCTCTTCTAAAGCATTTGAATCCTGCCATTAAATTGTGTGCTTTACTTCAGTCACTATTGTTTATTTCAAGATATCCCTGCTTCACTGCAGTTAATTTTGACAGTCTAGATACATGATTGGTTCACTCTGCTGCAGAAAGAGCTCGGTTTGAGCTCTGGGATTAGGTGACCAGATGGTAAGATTGGGATGCAACTGACAAGGAAGGTCACTGACCACAGGGACAGCTGACATGGAGGCTGCAGATCCTGGAAGCAAGAGCAGGTAAGATTTGGACCTCTGCAGGCTACACAATTCCTGCAATGTTGTGAGGTAAGGAACGCATTTGCTTTCCTTCTGAGCAAGTGGGCAGAGAATTCAGTCATAATGCTTCAAATCCCATTAACTGCCTTGCTCATTTCATATTTTGTCTAATCTCTGACAATTTAATGTGCTGTTGTGATCAACAATTTTAAACACAATTCCTGCCCGCTGGTGCTTTTCCAGTTCTCTTCGGTGCAATCTTACTACTTCCTCAGTAATTTAACAATAGTGCAAAAAAATCCTGCTTATTTAAATGTTACACAGCATTAATTTTATCTTGAGATTAGTGTGTCAATGGTAAAAACAAATTGTCCTCACACTGGATTACTGCCGAGCTCCTAAAGATTAAAAGAGTCACCCAGGGAACCCTTCAGCACTGCTCAATGTTGAAATAAAAATGTTACTCCTACTCAATGCTTGCATTCTCTGAGTACAATTTCTGCTATTCCAAGCATCCTTCCTCCTGGCACACCAGCACCTCAAGTACTTGAACAACTAAATCTCTATCTGCTGCAGCTTATGTAAGAGTATAATAGTGATTACATTGATTAAATTAATAAATTGATGGGTCTGTGTTAAATCTCAGCCCTTCATTCTATAAATATGTTAATTAATACTAGGAGCTGGATTACTAATTGCAGGGTAATTATTATATTTATATGATGATTAAGGTTTCACAGACTCATTTAAGGTTTCAGTAGGGCTGAACACAACAGTACAATGGCATCAGTAAATTGATATGAAAGCAATACAATTGTTGAACAATTCCGGCGTCACTGAAAATCTGGGAAGTCTCTGTTCAACGTGTCTGTTTACTTGAAGCTCTCGTATGTTTACTGCTCGTATTCATATTAGAGTATAAGACAGGAGTAGAATTAGGCCATTTGGCCCATCAAGTTTATCTCTCATTTAATCCTGGCCAATCCTTTTTGTCCTCCTCTGCCCCACACCCTAGCCTTCTCCCAGTAATCTTTGATGACATGTCCAATCAAGAACCTGTCAAGCTCTGCCTTAAGTGCACCCAAAGACCTGGCCTCCACAGCGGCCTGTGGCAATAAATTATGCAAACTCATCACCCACTGGCTAAAGATATTTCTCAATATCTGTTATAAATGGAAGCCCCTCTATCCTGAGGCTGTGCACTCTTGTGCTAGAGTCCCTGATCATGGGAAACACCCTTTCCACATCTACTCTGTCTAGGCCTTTCAAAGTTCAAAAGGTTTCAATGAGAACCCACCCCCCCCCCCCCCACCAAATCCCCATCCTTCTAATTTCCGGTGGGTACAGACCAATGAATGAGTAAACATCGTTTCATTGCATCTCATTTTGAATGGATTCATTCTCAATATTAGACCTCTTCCTTGCAAAATAAAACCATCAAGACAGTAATAAGGGAGGTCTTAAAAGGCTCTTCAAATGGGAGTACCATATTGCCACAATCACTGAGACATGGTTGCAAGAAGGACAGGACTGGCAGCACCCATTCAAAGAATTTCAGACATGTTGGACAGGGATGTAAAAGAGGAGGGATACTGCATTATTGATCAAGGAGACCATTAAGGCAGCAATGAGGAAGGTGGTCTTAAAAGGCTCTTCATATGAAGCTATATGCAGAGAGCTTATAAATGTTTTTTTTAAAAAGGCTATCACTTTGAGCTTATACAACACACCTCCCAATAGCAAGAAATAGAGGAACAGATATGTAGACAGCTCATAGTGTATAGGGTTTCTGTAGTAAAGATTTCAACTTTCTTGTTTTAGGTTTTTTTTCAACAGGATTGGAAAAAGCTGCAGAGAGTTGCAAATTTAGCCAGCTCCATCATGGCCATTGGTCTCACCAGCATTGTGAACATCTTAAAAAGGCAGCATTCATTATTAAGGACATGCTCTCTTCATATTACTACTCTCAGAGGAAGTACAGGAGTCTGAAGACACCTCATGTTTTAGGAACAGTTCTTTCCCTCTACCATTAAATTTCTGAACAGACGATGAACTAACCCATGAACACTATCTCACTATTTTGGCTCTCTATTACCACAATTTAAATATATATGTATAGGAAAAATGGGAAAAGGATAAGGATAGTTTGAAAAGAAGACATCAAGTGATTATGGAAGGTTGCTCTTGTGATTGAAAGCCTGAGTCATGCAAAGCTGGGGCCCATGCGAGAGCCTGCTGCGACATCTTTGGTCTGGAGAAAGTGGGAGGAACAGAAATAAATTCTTAAGGGTGAGTAACAGTTCTTCCAGACAGAGGGTGGGTGATGGAGGAGAACTCTTACCCAGGAAGAAGTGGAGAGCCTGACACCTTCCTGACCAAGGGGAGTGTGCACACCCAAGATATCTTACTCTGCAACTTCCATCATGTCCAATGCGATCCAAACAGCAGGCACGCCCTTCCCTCCTTTCACTTTCTGGAGGGATGGCTGTCTCTCTGATGTCACACCTATCCCTATTCCTTCTCACTCACTACCAAGTCCTTCACATGTGAACCCATCAGTGTCATTTATTGCAACTGGTGCTCTCGCTCCAACTTGCTCTATATTGGTGAGACCTGAGGTATATCGGGTGGGGGGGGGGGGGTTGTTTCATCCTCAGTAACAGCCAGGATCTTCTGTTGGCCAGCTAGTAACTTCTACCTCCCACATTGACAAAGTCTGTCCACAACCTAAATGTAGATTAAAGGAACAGGACCTCATAACTGGCCCTGGTAGTCACTAAACTGACTCCCTTTTATCCCCCTTTTTTTCCCTTATCCCATCAACCCCATCTTTCCTCTCCCCATCCTGTTGATCTGCTCATCACCCACACATTCTTCCCTCCAGTTCCCCTCCTCAACTCCTTCCCTTTTGCCCATAGCCCACTGTCCTAACTGATTCCATCTTCATCAGTCCTTTGTTGCTTCTACCTAACACCTCCCAACTTCCATCATTCTGACTCTCCCTTTACCACCTGCCTATTACACCTGCCACCCTCTTCCTCCAACCTGGATCCAAACCTTAGAAACCGATTCCCTCTTCATCAGTCCTTTATCACTCCTACCTGTCACCTCCCAACTTCCATCATTCTGACTCTCCCTTTACCACCTGCCTATTACCCCTGCCACCCTCTTCCTCCAACCTGGATCCAAACCGTAGAAACCGATTCCCTCTTCATCAGTCCTTCATCACTCCTACCTGTCACCTCCCAACTTCCATCATTCTGACTCTCTCTTTACTCCCCTGCCAGGGACTCCCCCAACCTGGATCCCAAACTGCAGAAAATCCATCTCTTGCTTCTCTCAATAACCTGAGGTATACCCCATCAGACCCAGGGGAATTATCCACCTTAATGCTCTTTCAGAGATCCACACTACCTCCTCCTTTATCTCAAAATGCTTTAGCATATTAGCAGGCTTCACATCGAAGCAACACACAAAATACTGGGGGAGCTCAACAGGCCAGGCAGCATCAATGGAAAAGAGTACAGTTGACGTTTCAGGCTGAGATGCTTCAGCAGGACATCGATCTTGCTATTCTCCATGTCCTTCCAACTGGCTTGATAAAAGGAGGCAGAGAGTCAAGCTGAAGGACTGTTTCTGTGATTAGAAGCCTCAGGCCAATAGTATTTACTGTTTGTAATAGATATTAATGATCTCAGTGCAAATGTAGGCGATAGGATTAGTAAGGTTGGAGATGTCATGAAGATGGGTGGTATTAAGAAGACTTTGGCTACAGAATGATATTGATGTGTTGGTGAAATGGGCAGAGAATTGGCAGATGGAATTTAATTGTGATAAATGTGAGGTGATGCATTTTGGAAGGACTAATAGTGCCATGAGAAAACATAATGAGTGACAGGACCCTGTGAAGTACGAACAAGTAGAAGTAAAAAAAGGATATGAACTATTTACCTTTGTTAGCCAGGACATGGAAAATAACAACCAGAGTCTAATGAGTCCTCGTCAAAGATTTAAACAGTTCTCTCTATTCAGCCACATTATTGAGCAAATGTCACTCCACTCTGAGGCAGAGGCAGGAAATGATAAGCTAGGTAGCTTGACCAGTGGTTGGAAAGATGATAGAGCCCATTATTAAGGATTAGGTTTTGGGGTACTTGGAAGGATGTGATAAAATAAGCCAAAATCAGCATGGTTTCCTTAAGGGCGTATCTTGCTTGACAAATTTGTTAGAATTCTTTGAGGAAATGACAGGATATTGTTAACCTGGATTTTCAGAAGGCCTTTGATCGGGTGCTGCACATGAGGATGCAAAACAAGATCCCATGGTATTAAAGGAAAGATATTAGTATGGACAGAGGATTGGCTGTCTAACATAAGGCAAAGAGTGGGAATAAAATGGGTCCTTTCTGGTTGGCTGCTGGTGACTAGTGGTGTTTTGCAGGGTTTGCTGCTGGGTCCGCTACTTTTCCTGTTAAATGTTAACTATCTGGATGATGAAACTGATAGCTTTGTGGCCAAGTTTGCAGTTGATACCAAGATAGGTGAAAGGGCAGGTAGTGTTAAGGAAGCACAGGATGTGGAGAAGGACTGGAGACAGATTAGGAGAATGGGCAATAAGTGGGAGATGGAATACAGCGGGGGATGAATCCAGAATCAGGTTTATTATCACTGACGTATATCATGAAATTTGTTGTTCTGCGGCAGCAGTATATTGAAATACATGAAATGAACTATAAATTATAATAAAAATTACTCAGTGGCCACTTTATCAGGTGTGCCTGTACACCTCATTTATGCAAATATCTAATCAGCCAATCATGGCAGCAACACAATTCATTAAAACATTCAGACATGGTCAAGAGATTCAGTTATTGTTCAAACCAAACATCAGAATGGGGAAGAAATATGACCTAAGTGACCTTGACCGTGGACTGATTGTTGGTTTGGGTATCTCAGAAACTGCTGATCTCCTGAGGTTTTCACACACAGCGGTCTCTAGAGTTTACAGAGGATGGTGCAAAAAAACAAAAATAAACATCCAGTTGTCAGTAGTTCTGTGGGTGAAATGCCTTGTTAGTTTGAGAGGTCAGAGGTGAATGGCCAGATAAGTTCAAGCTCGTGACAGTAACTCAGCTAACTACACATCACAACCAGTGGCGTGCAGAAGAATATCTCTGAACACACAACACATCAAAACTTGAAGTGGATGGGCTTGAAGACCATGAACAGATACCCAGTGGCCACTTAGCATATTATATAATACAATAGTGAGGTACTGTTCATGGGTTCATTGCCCTGTTACAGGTATTAACCCTCAACAATATTGTTAGGCACAGAGAGAAGCTGCATTTACTGATAAATACTTTTATTGACTCTATTAACAAGCACATGAATTAACAAAACTAAATATTAGTGTGCACTCTCACTAAGGTTCCCTGACCCTCCATGAGCAGTCAAAGAATGGATAAGGTACTACCTGGGAAAAGGGGCCTACACTGTTGATCCCAATGAAATTTCCATGTTTCCAAAGTGGGGTCATCCCTTCAGTGATAGTTGTCGCTGTCTGTACTCCCAAAATCCTTTTCCTTTTCAGATCAATTTATCTTTCAATTTCATTGGCTCAAACTCATCAGACTGATCTGTGTCAGCTTCTCGTTTGATCTGCTCCAACGCGACAAGCAGCGTTATTTTAGGGCTTTTACCTCCAAACTTGTGCCTCTGGTAAGTTCCTTTGTTCTTTGCAGGTCAGCAAAACTCTGGGCTCAAGCTACTTTAGATCACAAATTGTTTTTTCCTGCAAGTCTGCCATTTTACATAATAAATTGCTTCTTATCTGGAAATGGCCTCAGTTTTAGCAGATCATAAGATCATTGTGTCCACGTTTAATTGCTCTGATTTAGCTATACCCGAGCAAGAACCAGTTCACCAAATAATTCACAAAATGGCGGCAAGAACATTTTCACAAAATGGCGTCCTCCATTCCTGTAACCACATGGTAAGAACAAAGACATTTGCTTTGTCTGCTTCCGTTGCACTTGCCTCATTGCCGTCCACTGTTCTGCAAAATTTAGTTCTTTCTGGCCAACAGTTCATTCAGTAATCTGATGACAGAGGGGAAGAAGCTGTTCCTAAATGCTGAGAGTGTTTGTTCAGGCTCTTGTACCTCCTTTCTGAGGACACTAATGAGAAGAGAGGTGGTGAGTATCTTTCTTGATGGATGCTGCCTTTTTGAGGCATCGCCTCCTGAAGTTGTCTTCGATGGTGGGGAGGCTAGTGCCCATGATAGAGTTGACTGAGTTTACAACCCTCTGCAGCTTTTCCCAATTCTGAACA
Source organism: Hypanus sabinus (assembly GCF_030144855.1). Classification (NCBI taxonomy): domain Eukaryota; kingdom Metazoa; phylum Chordata; class Chondrichthyes; order Myliobatiformes; family Dasyatidae; genus Hypanus; species Hypanus sabinus. The sequence goes on along the minus strand of NC_082723.1, from coordinate 58,980,882 downwards.
GTGGCTCCTCCATACCAGACAGTGAAGCAACTAGTCAGAATGTTCTGCCCAGTGCATCTGTAGAAATTTACTAGACATACCAGATCTCCTCAAACTCCGAATGAAATATATCTGCTGGCACATCCTATTCATAATAGCATCAACACAGACAGACATACTTTATTGATCCTGAGGGACATTGGGTTTCGTTCCAGTCACACCAACCAAGAATAGTGTAGAAATATAGCAATATAAAACCATAAATAATTAAGTAATAATAAGTAAATTATTCCAAGTGGAAATAAGTCCAGGACCAGCCTATTGACTCAGGGTGTCTGACACTCCAAGGGAGGAGTTGTAAATAAAAACACAAAATGCTGGCAGAACTCAGCATCTACGGGAGGAGGTAATAACAACGTTTTGGGCTGAAACCCTTCATCAGGAGTGAAGTAACATGGGATGGTCGAGGGGGGATAAGAAGTGGTGGGAGGGATGAAGTAGATAGGCTGGAGGGGAATGGGCTGGGGGAAGGTGGAGAATTATGGGAAATAAAAGAGAAAGAAAGGTAGGGCTGAGGGGAGATTATAGTGAGGGGGGGAAGAGAGAGAAAGAGAACCAGACTAAAATAATAGATAGGGATGGGGGTAAGGGGGGCAGGGGTATTAACGGAGGTCTGTGAGTTGGATGTTCATGCCGGCAGGTAGGAGGCTACCTAGGCGGGAGATAAGGTATTCCTCCATCGACCTGTGTGTGGCCTCATCTTGATGGTAGAGGAGGCCATGGACAGACATATCGGAGTGGAAGTGGTCTGTGGAATTGAAGTGTGTGGCCACAGGGAGATCCCGCCACTGCTGGAGGACTGAGCGCCGGTGTTCGGCGAAATGGTCTCCCAGTCTGCGGCGGGTCTCCCCAGTGCATAAATGGCCACATCGGGAGCAGCGGATACAGTATATCACCCCAGCTGACTCGCAGGTGAAGTGGTGCCTCACCTGAAAGGACTGTCTGGGGCCTGGGATGGTGGTGAGGGAAGAAGTGTGGGGGCAGGTATAGCACTTCTTCCATTTGCAGGGATAAGTGCCTGGAGGGAGGTCGGTGGGGTGGAATGGGGGCACGAATGGACAAGGGAGTCGCATAGGGAGCGATCCCTGTGGAAAGCCGGGGGTGGGGGTGAGGGGAAGATGTGGCTGGTGGTGTGATCCCATAGGAGGTGGCGGAAGTTACGGAGGATTATACGTTGGATCTGTAGGCTGGTAGGGTGATAGGTGAGGACCAGGGGGACTCTATCCCTGGTGGGCTGGCGGGGGGATGGGGTGAGGGCAGAGGTGCGTGAAATACAGGAGACGGGATGGAGGGCAGAGTTGATAGTGGACAAAGGGAAGCCCATTTCTTTAAAAAAGGAACACATCTCCTTTGTCCTAGAATGAAAGGCCTCATCCTGAGAGCGGAGGCGGAAGACTTGAGAGAAAGGGATAGCATTTTTGCAGGAGACAGGGTGGGAAGAGGAATAGTCTAGGTAGCTGTGGGAGTCTGTAGGTTTGAGGTAGACATCAGTGGAGTTGTAAAGTTTGATGGCCACAGGTAGGAATGACTTCCTATGACGCTCAGTGTTGCATCTTGGTGGAATGAGTCTCTGGCTGAACGTACTCCTGTGCCTAACCAGTACATTATGGAGTGGATGGTATTGGAGTATAAAAATATTATGGAGTATAAAACTTGTATTACTTGCTGTGTAACCAAAACTATGTAGTCAGTTTGCTATGCATGTACCCAAGATGAAATGCTAGGAACGTAGAAGACAATGGTGTGTTAATGAGAGGTAGCTAGGAGATGTAGATTAGAACATGATTAAATCAATAGGTAGAAACAATAGTGGCAGATGTACTTGTGATATGCACCTTTAGACCGATTGGATATCTAATGCAACTAAACCAGGAGATTGCTATAAAAAATGCTATGTACAAGGATTGGTGGGCAATCAGCGACTAGCTCACTGACTGTCTCAGCTTTGATTTGCAAATTAAAGTTTAACTCTTCTTGAAGAATCTTCTGCGTCTCCTGGTCATTTGTGAGGCACGAAAAACCACGACAATGGGAGACATTCCAATGTCATTCCAGATGGCATGCAACTGGAACAGCATCCTCGTTTCAGACACCACCGTCAGAGAGTCCAGTTCCACCCCCACAACATCACTGGCCTTACGAAAGAGTTTGTTGATTCTGTTGGTGTCTGCTACACACAACAGCAAACATAATAGCACTGGCCACCACAGATTTGTAGAACATCCTCAGCATCATCCGGCAGATGTTAAAGGACCTCATTTTCCTCAGGAAGTAGAGACGGCTCTGACCCTTCTTGTAGACAGCCTCAGTGTTCTTTGACCAGTCCGGTCTATTGTCAATTCACAAGTCAATATGTTGGGCCTAGGGTTGGTCTTCAGAGATGTTGACACTGAGGAACTTGAAACTGTTGTAAGTGGTATAAAGACATTGACAATTTTCTAACTGGGGAGTGTATTCAGAAATCAGTGGTGCAAAGGGACTTGCGAGTCCCAGTGCAGGATTTCCCAAAGGTTAATGTGCAGGTTGAGTTGGTAGTAAGGAAGGAAAATGCAATGTTAGCATTCATTTCAGGAGGACTAGAATATAAAAGCAAGGGTGTAAAGTCAAGGTATTATTGGTCAGACTGTGAGCAGTTTTGGGCTCCTTATCTCAGAAAGGATGTGTTGACATTACAGAAGGTTCAGTGGAGGTTCACGAGAATGATCCCAGGAATTAAAGGGTTAATGTATGGGCCTGTTCTTGCTGCAGTTTAGAAAAATGGAATGGTGCAGGGGTGGGGGGTTTCATTAAAACCTAACGAATATTGAAAGGCCTAGATAGCGGATGTGGAAAGGATGTTTCCTGTAGTGGGGGACGTCTAAGATCAGAAGGCACAGCCTCAGAATAGAAGGACATCCCTTTAGAACAGAGATGAGGAATTTGTTTATCCAGAGCATGTGGATCTTGGAATTCATTGCCACATGTGGCTGTGAAGGCCATCATTAAATATATTTAAAGCAAACATTGATAGGTTCTTGATTAGTAAGGGAGTCAAGGGTTACAGGTAGAAGGCAGGAGAATGGGGTTGAGAGGAATAATAAATGAGCCATGGTGGAATGGCGAAACAGACTTGATGGGCCGAGTGGCCTATTTCTGCTCCTTTGTCTTACAGTCTAATGTTTTGACAGGGATTATTTAATCTTCACTGGCCATCAGTGAGGTGCCAGGTAATTGGAAGAGAGTGAATGTAATCCCTTTATTCACGCAGAGCAGGAACAAGCAAGCTACTTAAAGGCCAGGGACATTATTTGAAAGCATTCTGAGGGACAGGATTAATCTAAACTTGGAAAGGTATGGATTGATCAAAGGTAGTAGCATGGATTTGTTAGGGGGAGATCCTGTTTTCCTTAGTTTAATTTTTCAAAGTGATAACGAGGTTAGGTAGTGCTGATGATATGGTCTACATGACTTTGAAAGACCTATGACAGTATTATATGTGGTAAACTGGCCCGTACATTAGAGCCCATAGGATCAAATTGGCAAACTGGATCCAAAACATCTTGGTAATGGGCAACGGGACTTGATGGTGGCGCTTGTTTTCATGTTTGGAAGCCTGTAAAATGCGGTGTACCAGGGAAGGCAGCACTCAGACCCTCCTGCATTAATAATTAGATATGAATGCTAGGGGTTTTATTAGTAAGTGTTGTTGACAGTGAGGAGATAGTCTTAGGCTGAAGGATGAAAGTGATAGGCTGGTAAACTGAGCAAATCAATGGAAAATGTAATTCAATCCTGCTAAGTGTAAAGTGAAGGAACAATAAGGCTAGAAGATACACAATGTAGGATGCTGTGGAGTATTGAAAAGTGGGATCTTGTAATACAAGTCCAAAGATCCTGGAAGCTGGAGACAGAGAGAGAGAGGATGCTGATGTAGCCCTATGAGATGTCTTGACAAAGGGTCTTGGCCCGAAACGTCAACAGTGCTTCTCCCTGTAGATGCTGCCTGGCCTGCTGTGTTCCACCAGCATTTTGTGTGTGTTGTTTGAATTTCCAGCATCTGCAGATTTCCTCGTGTAGCCCTATGAGATGCTGACCTTCATCAGCCAGGGCATACTCATTTATAAAATGTGGAATAATATCAAATTAAATTAATTCCATTAGCCTGAACATGGTCTATATCCCTCTGTTCCCTAGCTGGTCGTCTGTTCTCTAAATGCCTCTTAAATGTCACTATCATATCTGCTTCTACCACCTCCACTGGCTGCAGATTCCAGTCACTTACCAACCTCTGTGTAAAAAAAAAAGAAACTTGCTTCACAAATCTCTTTTTAAACTTTCCTTCCCTCAGCTTAAATCTATGCTCGCTAGCAAGTGCTGAAAAATAGGATTAATATAGTTGGGTATATGGAGGAATTTAAGGTGGGGGGTTATATGGGAGGCAGGGTTTAAGGGTTGGCACAACATTGTGGGCCTAAGGGCCTGTACTGTGCTGTATTGTTCAATGTTCTATGTACAACGACAGCATGGGTAAGGTTTGCCGAAAGGCCTTTTTCTGTATATCTCTGTAACCCACTGAAGCCTTTGGGCATCTTCCTCACTGATCACACTCCCAACCTCACTTCAAACCTGGAGATATCATTGGGTTAGAAAATCCATCATCAATGACGTTCAAGCATCCATTTACAGTAAGTCCCATTTTTATTCTCCCCATAATTCCGTCACCTTCCCCATAATTAAATCATTAATAAACTGGTGGGAAGGGGTAAATCATTTCTTTGGAGAAGCAGAACTCTTGAGTTTGAACATGAGTCTGTCTCAGCTTTATCTTCTCTCAGGCTGAGTCTTTTCATTTCAGAACTGCTGAGATGTCCTCAAAGAAAGGGGCTTCAACTCCTCCACCAACAATGCTGCCCTCACCCACATCTCTTCCATTCAGCGCACGTCTGTCCTCACCCCATACTCCCACTGCCACACCAAGGATAGGATTCCTCTTGTCCTCACCTACCTCCCCACTAGCCTCTGTGCCTAGCACATAATTCTCTGTAACTTCCATCATCTCCAGTAGGGTCCCACCATCTTTCCCTCACCCGCCCCCACTTTCTGCTTTCCACATGGACCACTCCCAATGTACTTCCTTGTCCATTCGTCCCTCCCCACCGATCTCCCTCCTCATACTTAAACTTGCAAGCAAAGCAACTGCTACACCTACCCCTACACCTCCTCCCCCACTACCATTCAGGGCCCCAAACAGTCTGTCCAGGTGAGAGAAAACTTCACCTGTGAGTCTGTTGGGGTCATATACTGTATCTAGTGCTCCTGGTGTAGCCTCCGGTATAGATCGGGGTCTGCTTCACCTAGCAGAAAAAACAGGATCTCCCGGTAGCCACCCATTTCCCACTCCCATTCCAACATGTCAGTCCATGGCTCCTCTACTGTGGTGATGAGGCCACACTGAGGTTGGAGGAGCAACACCTTATATTCTCTCTGGGTAGCCTCAAAACCGATGGCATGAATGTCAATTTCTCGAACTTACAATAAAGCCCCCCCCCACTTTTCACCATTCCCCATTCTTGTTACCTCCTCTCACCTTCCCTTTTACTTGCCATCACTTCCTCCTGTCCCTTTCTTCAATGGTCCTGTACCCTCTCCTATCAGTTTCCCCTTCTCCAGCCCTTATCTCTTTCACCAATCAACTTCCCAACTCTTTATTTCACGCCTACCCCTCTCCCGGTTTCACCTATCACCTACCACCTTCTATTTCTTCCTCCCCTCCCCCCACCTTCTTACTCTACTTCTCTTTTTCCCCCAGTCCTGATGAAGGGTCTCAGCCTGAATTGTCAACTCTTTGTTCTTTCCTATAGACGCTGGCTAGACTGTTGAGGTCTAGCATCTTGTGTGTGTTGCGTTAGAACTCGTATGTTGCTCATTCCGCCACCTGGTGGCTAACGAGGAGAGTTGCCACATTATATATACAACAAATTCCGCCAATTAGTAGAGGGTGCTTTAAAAGAAGGGAACATACAGTATATTGAAAATATTGAAAACACTTATTATAAGTTATTCCATTAGACTAAGAAACATTTATAGTGAAACGGGATTTCCTAAAAATGAGATTCAAATGACATCCATCACTGTGTGGTTTGGAGCCGCCACCAAGCAGGATAGAACCAGACTACAGCGCACAGTGAGGACTGCCGAGCGCATCATTGGAGCCTCCCTGCCCTCTATTGTGGACCTGTACTCTTCCAGGTTGAAGAAGAGGGCGGGGAACATCATAAAGGACTCCTTCCATCCTGCGCACGGACTGTTTGAACTGCTTCCGTCTGGTAGACGCTTCAGATCCCTCCAGACTAAGACTAATAGGCACTGGAGAAGTTTTTTCCCTACTGCGGTCACTTTGCTGAACAGTTAACTGCCGGTTAACTGTCGGCTAACTATTACTTGGATTGCACTACTTGTATGTATAATCTATATTTTCATTTATATTTATCATTATTATTTTTATGAGCAGAGAGACAACATCTGCCGGAAGTAAATTCCTTGTATGTGCACAGGTACTTGGCGATTAAAGTCTGATTCTGATCTTAATTTAAGACCTAAAACTGCATTGAGATTTACTATGCATTATCTGCAATGCATCTGTCTGTGTCTTGTCTGTTGAAACTAATGGTTTTCACAGGTGAATTACCTTGTCTGCTGAAAACACTAAATTGAGCAAATGTCTTTATTCTTAGACATGGAAATGTTTATTAGCAGACATGACTGTAAAATCACATGGAAAAGGGGAAGATCTGAATTTGAGGAAAACACAGCAGTATGCGTCCCTTTTGTTCTTCCATCTGGTATTCTCCCCTCCTTAACTGCTTTGCATTCTCCAGTAGGCTGACTTGGCTTATCCAATCCTGGCAGCCCACACCGTGTTGCTGTCAGCACCAGGTTCTGCGTGCTTCTTGCCTAACACCACATATTGTACTTCACATTCCAGTATAGGCTTGTTGGACAGTGATCAGTTTCCTGCCTCCCTAAGTTAAGACTAACAGCAATATTCTACTCAGATCACTTATTTCAACAGAGTGCAACACAAATCTTTTAGCTCTAGATGGTACAATTACCTTCCAATAACTATAGCTGTAAATTACTTTAAATGTACATGTATGTACTGTATATAGTAAGAGGCAAGACTATCATCCAGTAGCACACACATCCACTGTGATGAAGTGCTTTAAGAGGATGGTGATGAAACATCAATTCCTGTCTATGGACCAACTTGGATCGACTCTAATCTGCCAACCGTCACAAACAGGTGAACAGTGGATGCCATTTCATTGGCTCCTCACTCAACCGTGGAACACAAGGACAGCATATATCAGGATACTTTTCATTGACTACAGCACTGCATTCCACACTATCATCCCCTTAAAACTAATCAATAAGCTCCAGGACCTAGGCTTCAATATCTCCTTGTGCAACTGGATCCTCGATTTCCTCTCTTGATGCGTGCTTAGCCATCTGCTCTACTCATTTTATACCAATGACTCTGAGGTTAAGCACAGCTCCAATGTTAAGTTTGCTGATGACACCACTGTTGCTGGCTGAATCAAAGCTTGTGATGAATCAACGTATCGGAGGGAGATTGAAAATCTGGCTGAATGGTGCCACAACCACAATCTCTTACTCAAAGTCAGCAAAAAACAAAGACCTGATTATTGACTTCAGGAAGAGGAAACTGCAGATCTATGAGCCAGTCCTCATCAGGGATCAGAGGTGGAGAGGGTCAGCAACTTTAAATTCCTCAGTATTATCATTTCAAAGGATCTATCCTGGGTCCAGCATGTCAGTGCCATTACAAAGAAGGCATGGCATGGCAGCACCTCTACTTTCTTAGAAGTCTGCAAAGATTTGGCATGTTGTGTAAGGTGTTTTATTGATTCTACTGTGCTTCTTTGTATTTTCTGTGAATGCCCACAAGAAAATTAATCTCAGGGTTGTATATGGTGAAATTCATATTTTGATAATAAACTTACTTTGAACCTACATAGAACATAGAAAACCTACAGCACAATACAGGCCCTTCGGCCCACAAAGCTGTGCTGAACATATCCTTACCTTAGAAATTACCTAGGGTTACCCATAGCCCTCTATTTTTCTAAGCTCCATGTACCTATCCAGGAGTCTCTTAAAAGGCCCTCTCATATCCACCTCCACCACCGTCGCCGACAGCCCATTCCATATCCTCACCACCCTTTGCATAAAAAAACTTACACCTGACATCTCCTCTGTACATACTACCAAGCACCCTGAAACTGTGCCCTCTCATGCTATCCATTTCAGCCCTGGGAAAAGCCTCTGACTAGCCACACAATCAATGCCTCTCATCACCTTATATACCTTCATTAAGTCACCTCTTATCCTCTGTCTCTCCAAGGAGAAAAAGCCAAGTTCACTCAACCTATTCTCATAAGGCTTCGCAATCCAGGCAACAATCTTGTAAATCTCCTCTGCACCCTTTCCATGATTTCCACATCCTTCCTGTAGTGAGGCGACCGTTACTCCAAATGGGGTCTGACCAGGCCCTATATAGCTGCAACATTACCTCTCTACTAATAAGCTCAGTCCCATGGTTGATGGAGGCCAATGCACCGTATGCCTTCTTAACTACATAGTCAACCTGCGCAGCAGCTTTGAGTGTCCTATGGACTCAGACCCCAAGATCCCTCTGATCCTCCACACTGCCAAGAATCTTGCCATTAATACTATATTCTGCCATCACATTTGACCTACCAAAATGAACCACTTCACATTTATCTGGGTTGAACTCCATCTGCCACTTCTCAACCCAGTTTTGTATCCTATCAATGTCCTGCTGTATCCTTTGACAGCCCTCCACACTATCCACAACACCCTCAACCTTTGCGTCATCAGCAAATTTAATAACCCATCCCTCCACTTCCTCATCCAAGTCATTTATAAAAATCATGAAGAGTAAGGATCCCAGAACAGATCCCTGAGGCACACCACTGTTCACCAACCTCCAAGCAGAATATGACCTGTCTCCAACCACTCTTTGCCTTATGTGGGCAAGCCAATTCTGGATCCTCAAAGCAATGTTGCCTTGTGTCCCATGCCTCCTTACTTTCTCAATAAGCCTTGCATGGGGTACCTTATCAAGTGCCTTGCTGAAATCCATATACACTACATCTACTGTTCTTCCTTCATCAATGTGTTTAGTCACATCCTCAAAAAATTCAATTAGGCTCATAAGGCAAGATCTACCTTTGACAAAGCCATGCTGACTATTCCTAACCATTTGCCTCTCCAAATGTTCATAAATCCTGCCTCTCAGGATCTTCTCCATCAAATTACCAACCACTGAAGTAAGACTTACTGGTCTATAATTTCCTGGGCTATCTCTACTCCCTTTCTTGAATAAAGGAACAACATCTGCCACCCTCCAATCCTCTGGAACCTCTCCCATCCACATTGTTGATGCAAAGATCTTTACCAGAGGCTCAGTAATCTCCTCCCTCGCTTCCCACAGTAGCCTGGGAAACATCTCATCTGGTCCTATTGATTTAACCAACTTGATGCTTTCCAAAAGCTCCAGCACATCCTCTTTCTTACTATCTACATGCTCAAGCTTTTCAATCCACTGCAAGTCATCCCTACAATCTCCAAGATCGTTTTCTGTAGTGAATACTGAAGCAAATATTAATTAAGTACCTCTGCTATCTCCTCTGGTTCCATACACACTTTTCCACTGTCACACTTGATTGGTCCTATTCTTTCACTTTTTATCCTCTTGCTCTTCACATACCTGTAGAATGCCTTGGGGTTTTCCTTAATTCTGTCTGCCAAGGCCTTCTCATGGCCCCTTCTGGCTCTCCTAAGTTAATTCTTAAGCTCCTTCCTGCTAGCCTTATAATCTTCTAGATCTTTATCATGACCTAGTTTTTTGAAACTTTTGTAAGCTTTTCTTTTCTTATTGACTAGATTTACTACTGCCTTTGTACACCATGTTTCCTGTATCCTACCATCCTTTCCCTGTCTCATTGGAATGTACCTATGCAGAACTCCACACAAATATCCCCTGAACATTTGCCACATTTCTTCCATACATTTCCCTGAGAACATCTGTTCCTAATTTATGCTTTCGATTTCCTGCCTGATAGCCTCATATTTTCCCTTACTCCAATTAAACGCTTTCCTAACTTGTCTGTTCCTATCCTTCTCCAAAGGAGATAAAATTGTGATCACTATTTCCAAAATGCTTTCCCACTGAGAGATCTGACATCTGACCAGGTTCATTTCCCAATACCAGATCAAGTACAGCCTCTTCTCTTGTAGTCTTATCTCCATATTGTGTCAACACACCTGAACACACCTAACAAACCACCCCATCTAAACCCCTCACTCTAGGGACATTCCAATCGATATTTGGGAAATCTAACATCTCTGACCACAACAACCCTGTTATTATTACACCTTTCCAGAATCCATCTCCCTATCTGCTCCTCGTTGTCCCTGTTACTATTGGGTGGTCTATAAAAAACACTCAGTAGAGTTATTGATCCCTTACTGTTCCTAACTTCCACCCACAGACGCTCCGTAGACAGTCCCTCCATGACCTCCTCCTTTTCTGCAGTCATGACACTATCTCTGATCAATAGTGCCACATCCCCACTTCTTTTGCCTCCCTCCCTGTCCTTTCTGAAACATCTAAAGCCTGGCACTTGAAGTAGCCATTCCTGCCCCTACACCATCCAAGTCTCTGTAATGGCCACAAGTACAGGCTGCAAGTACTGATCCACGCTCTAAGCTCATTCGCTTTGTTTATAATACTCCTTGCATTAAAATAGACACATCTCAAACCATCGGTATGAGCATGTCCCTTCTCTATCACCTGTCTATTCTCCCTCTCACACTGTCTCTAAGTTTTCTCTATTTGTGAGCCAACCACCTCTTCCTCCATCTCTTAAGTTTGGTTCCCAATCCCCAGCAATTCTAGTTTAAACTGTCCACAATAGCCTTAGCAAACCTCCCCGCCCTGGGATTCAAGTGCAACCCGTCCTTTTTGTACAGATCACACCTGCCCCAAAAGAGGTCTTAAAACTTTGACAAACTTCTACAGATGCATATCGTCTGCAAACTTAGCATCAATTCTGTCATCCAGATTGTTGACATCCAACATAAAAAGAACTGGTCCCAACACAGGCCCCAGTGGAATACCACTAGTCACCAGAAGCCAACCAGGAAAGGCTCCCGATATTCCCACTCTTTTCCTCCTGCCAATCAGCAACCGCTCTATCCATGCCAGAATCTTTCCTGTAATACCCTAGGCTTTTATCTTATTTAGCAACCTCATGGGCGTGATCTTCTGAAAATCCAAGTACACACCACCCACTGATTCTCCTTTGTCTATCCTGCTTGTTAATTCTTCAAAGAATTCCAACAGATTTGTCAGGCAAGATTTCCTCTCAAGGAAACCATGCTGACTAATACCTATTTTATCATGTGCCTCCAAGTACCCCGAAACCACATTTTTAATAATTGACTCCAATATCTTCCTAACCACCGTCAGGCTAATTGGCCTATAATTTCTTTTCTTTTGTCTCCCTCCCTTCTTGAAGAATGGAGTGACATTTGCAATTTTCCAGTCCTCCAGAACCATATATTGATTCTTGAATGATCATTCTTGAAAGAACACCACCTCTGCTTGTAAACCAACATCCCTGTCCTCAGCCCTATCATTCTGGTTCCCATACCCCTGCCAAATTAGCTTAAACCCTCCCCAACAGCTCTAGCATACTTACCTTCAAGGCTGTTGGTACTCCTTGGGTTCAGCTGCAGCCTGTCCTTTCCCAGAAGAGAGCGCAATGATCCATAAATCTGAAACCTGCCCCCTACAACAGTTCCTCAGAATTCATCCGCCAAATCGTCCTATTCTTGCCCTCACTGGCACGTGGCACAGGGAGCAAACCAGAGATGGCTACCCTGCAGGTCCTGCTTTTCAGCTTTCTACCTAGCCCCCTAAATTCTCTGTTTAGGTTCTCTTCTTTTTCTTTCCTATGCCATTGGTACCAATATGTACCAAGATGTCTGGCTGTTCACCCTCCCCCCTTAGGATGTCATGGACACGATCCAAGACATTCCTGGCGCCTGGGAGGCAACATACCATCTTCATCTCTCTGTCGCATCCACAGTCTCTCCTATGTACTCTCCTAATATCACTACATTGCTCCTCTGCCCTTCCTTTCTGAGCCACAGCACCAGAGACCGAGTCGTTGTGGTTCCCCCCGAACAGTGTCCATAATGGTATACGTTATTGAGGGGAACAGCCACAGGGGTACTCTGTACCCACTGCCTGTTTCCCTTCCCTCTCCTAACAGTTATCCATTCAGCTGTCTGCTGCAACCTGCAGTGATTACCTCTCTGTAACTCCTATCTGTCATCTCCTCAGTTTCCCTTACGAGATGAAGGTCATCGAGTTGCAGCTCAAGTTCTTCAAAACATTCCAAGGAGCTGCAGTTCAGGGCACCTTGTGCCGATGTGATTATCCAGGAAGCTGGAGGTCTTCTAAATTTACCTACAACTCTCACACAGAACAAAAGACAGCCCCTGGAGCCATTCTTACTGCCCTAACTATACACTTACAGGTGAAGAATGAGCAAGAAGCAGCTTACCAGATAATAATGCTGCCCACACCTATCTATTGACTAAGCCTATTGAGCCAAATCCAAAAGTCTGCCTCCTCTAACACTGCCCCACTCCAATAGAGACCACTCCACTTGCCCCTGCCTTTTTTTATTTGACCTTGCTAATGAATCCTGAACTCTGGTCACTGTTCAAGCTCTGAGAAGGTGGCTGTGAAGCACGGATTCTTAAAGCCCTTTCCTCAGACTTGTGAAGACATGGTTACCTTTTGGCTCCGAACTCTGATTGGTCGCTTTTGAAACAAATCGAAGAGTATACCGACTGGTTTTAATGCCCTTAACTGGAAAAGGCTATAAAAAGTAGTGTACACAGCCCAGTCCTTCACAAGTAAAGATTTCATGATTGTTTAATGTAATTTCCTGAACAGAAGTGTAAGAAGAACGAAATAATTGTTACTCCAGATCTGATGCAGCACAAAAAGATCATGAAAGATAAAGAACACAATAAAATTAAAAACACAACAAATATAAATGCATGAGATGGTTTACATACATACAGTAGATTAATTCTATGTCTATATAGTGGCACCAAGCTGTCCATAAGGTGACTGATGGGAAAAAATATAGTGGTCGAGTTAGTAGGTGGAGGTGTTGATAAGCCCCTCTGCACCATTGAACACATCTACAAGAAGCACTGTAGCAGGAAAGCAGCATCCACCATCAAGGACCCCTACCATCTCTTCCCACTGCTGCCATCAGGAGGCAGGTACAGGAGCCTCAGGTCTCACACCTCCAGGTTCAGTAATAGTTATTACCCCTCAACCATCGGGCTCCTTAACCAGAGGGAGTATCTTCACTCACCCCAACACTGGATTGATTCTACAATCAATGGACTCGCTTGCAAGGACTGTACAACTCATGCCTTTGATATTTATTATCTTGTTTTTCTCTTTTTACATTTGCAAAATGTGTTATGTTTTGCACACTGATTGTCATCTTCGTTGTATGTAAATTTTCATTGATTCTATTGTGTTTCTTTGCACGCACAGTGAATGTCTGCATGAAATTTAACCTCAGGGTAGTACATAATGACATATATGTACTTAGATAATAGATTTACTTTGAACTTTGAATACACCATGTTTTGAAGATCTCCTGTACAGATATCAACATTTTTATAACCATATAACAATTACAGCACGGAAACAGGCCATCTCGGCCCTTCTAGTCTGTGCCGAACGCTTACTCTCACCTAGTCCCACTGACCAGCACTCCGCCCATAACCCTCCATTTCTTTCCTGTCCATATACCTATCCAATTTTACTTTAAATGATAATATCGAACCTGCCTCTACTGCAAGCTCATTCCATACAGCTACCACTCTCTGAGTAAAGAAATTCCCCCTCGTGTTACCCTTAAACTTTTGCCCCCTAACTCTCATCTCACGTCCTCTTGTTTGAATCTCCCCTACTCTCAATGGAAAAAGTCTATCCACGTCAACTCTATCTATCCCCCTCATAACTTTAAATACCACTATCAAGTCCCCCATTAACCTTCTACACTCCAAAGAATAAAGACCTAACTTGTTCAATCTTTCCCTATAACTTAGGTGCTGAAACCCAGGTAACATTCTAGTAAATCTTCTCTGTACTCTCTCTATTTTGTTGACATCTTTCCTATAATTCGGTGACCAGAACTGTACACAATACTCCAAATTCGGCCTTACCAATGCCTTGTACAATTTTAACATTACATCCCAACTCCTATACTCAATGCTCTAATTTATAAAGGCCAACATACCAAAAGCTTTCTTCACCACCCTATCCACATGAGATTCCACCTTCAGGGAACCATGCACCATTATTCCTAGATCACTCTGTTCTACTGCATTCTTCAATGCCTGACCATTTACCATGTATGTCCTATTTGGATTATTCCTACCAAAATGTAGAACCTCACACTTATCAGCATTTTTGTCTCATGTGATTCATTTTTTAATGTTCTCAAATTTCTCTCAACACTCTGGCTAAACAAGACTTACAGACAAGTTTTTTTGTTTTTATTTTTGGGATTTGGGTGTTACAGTCATGATCAGCAATTGTTATCCATCTCCAATTCCCCTTGAGAATTTATGAAGGGGACCATCTTCGAAAACTGTTGCATTCCAGCTGGTGAGGGTGCATTTTTAACACAGGTGTTAAGGAGGAAATACCAGGATCTAAGCCCAATGCCGATGAAGGACCAACAATATATTGCTGAATCTGGATGCTGTGTGTCTTGCAGGAGAGCCTGCACTCATCCACCCCGATGGTGGGGACTGCAGATTGGGAAGGGCCTGTTGTCAGTAGCCTGGGTGGGTACCTGGTGGTTTTGTAGATAGTACAGTGCAGCCACTATGTGCTCTTAATGAGAGAAATTAGTGTTTAGGGTGGTTGAGTGGCGTGTTTTATTCTGGATGATGTTCCAGTTTTTTTGAGAGTTGTGGGCACTGTTGAGTATTTCGTCACACTCTGAACTCTACTTCACAGATGGCTGGAAGGTCCTGGAGCATCAGGAGGTGAGTGATTTGCCACAAACTCTAACCTTATAGCCACAATACTTATTTAGCCAGTTCAGCTGAGTTTCTGGTCAGTGGTAGCCCCCGGGATATTCATGGTAGAGGACTCAGAGACAACGCTTCTCAATGACAGGTAGGGTTCGCTTTTCTCTTGTTCACTGCCTGCTCCTCCTTCTGTTACAGAAATGTTACCTGCCATTCATCAACTCATGCATGTATGAATGTTTTCTTTGTCCTGCTGCATGTGGGAATAGGCGATTTCACCTGCTGAAGAGCTGTAGAAGAAATTGAACAATGTGCAATCATCTGTGAATGTCTCCACTTCTGACTCTATAATGGAATGACAATTCATCGATGCAGTTGTTAGAGATGGTTGGACCTAGGGCAGAGTTCTGAGGAGCTTCTGCAGCGATGTTCTGGTGCTGGGATGATTGACCTCCAACACCCACGGTCTTCTTCTGTGTGAACCACGACTCCAACCACTGGAATGTTTTTAGTCCGACTCCCACTGACTTCAGCTTTTCCTGATGCCACACTTTACTAAATGCTGCCTTGATGTCAAGGGAATTCTCTCTCACCCCACTCCTGGAATTCAGCTCTTTGCTCGCTGCTTAGATGAATGCTGTGACTAAGTATGAAGCCAAGTGGCCAAGGCAAAACCCCAACAGAACATTGGCGAACATGAGAAAATCTGCAGATGCTGGAAATCCAAAGCAAAACACACAAAAGCTGGAGGAACTCAGCAAGCCAGGCAGCATCTATGAAAAAGAGTAAATCAGTCAACATTTCGGCGGAGACCCTTTGGCCCATTGTGTCTATTCTAGCGGTGAAAGAGGTTTACAATGCATTTCACTCTTAATGCTTTGCCCTGCACATTTGTTTCTTTTCTGAGCATATAATTTGAATTTGAATTGAACTAAATTGAATTGACTTAATTACCTACATCCTTCATATACATGAGTAAAAATCTTTATGTTACATCTCTATCTTAAGTGTGCAAGGTGCAACTTATAGTAATTTGTAATAAATAGTATGTACAACAGGACAGTCAATGTAACAAAGAAATACAATTGTATCAGCATGAATTAATCAGTCTGATGGCCTGGTGGAAGAAGCTGTCCTGAAAACTGTTGGCCCTGGCTTTTATGCTGCGGTACTGTTTCCCTGTTGGTAGCAGCTGGAACAGTTTATGGTTGGGGTGACTTGAGTTCCCAATGATCCTCTGGGCCCTTTTTACTCACCTGCCTTTGTAAATGTCCTGAACAGTGGGAAATTCACATCTAAAGATGCACTGGGCTGTCCACAGCACTCTCTGTAGAGTCCTGCGATTGGGGGAAGCACAGTTCCCATACCAGCCATGCAGCCAGTCAGGATGCTCTCATTTGTGCTCCGTTAAAAAGTTCTTAGGATTTGGGGGCCCATACCAAATTTCTTCAACTGTCGGAGGTACAATTCTAAATTAAGTACCCAGTCCCAACTTTAATCTGCTTCTACCTTTTATACTTCCATATTTTGGCCACTCACCGTGCAATAAAGGTGCTGCATAAAATTCCAAGGTCACTTTGGAAAATGACTAATATCTATTACAACCATAACAAAATATTTTATTTTTAGTATTTTTTCCCCGAACCTTTGAGTCAGTGTGAAAACTATGTAAACCATAGCTTACAAAACATAAAATTATCCATAAAATAAAAATAAACATGGCAAAAATAAATATCAATGTAATAACTAAGTGTGTCTATTAGACCTCTAATAAAAGACTACCATTCAGCAATATGCTTCACCACTACATTCACCACTATCCCCCCCCCCCAGGAAACCTAAATATTTGCCCCATTTTTGTGTATAGGTGTCCAATCTATCAAACTGTGTGTAAGACATGCGCTCAAAAGCTGCCACTTTGGTTCTTTCTGTGTGTGATTTGTCTTCCTACCATTATACTTGTCTGGATCCAATTTTGGGAGTGTTTATCCCCAAGAAACCCAAGTGTGTCTCCCAAGTCAAGAAGTCTGGGGCAGAAAGGGAGTTGAATGCCTGAAACTTCACCAATATACCTCTGTATCATAATCCAAAATTCTTGAATTCTGGGACGGGACCAAAGAGCATATGTACTAAGTCTCCTTTATCGGCTCACAGCCCCAGCATTCAGGGGTATTTTTCAACCCTAATCTATGTAACCTTGCTGGAGTCCAATAGGAAATAGAATGCATTTTAAAAAAACAGAAGTCCCCTCCCACCGATACTGAGTGTTTCTAATTTTATTTCCAACCCTACCGGACAGGGCACAGCACCACATCGTCAGAGAGGCCGAATATTGTGACAGGGCAAAAGGGGAGGCGATAACGCTGTTACTAGGCAACAGCAACTCATAGCCAATCACAAGCAGCTCCGCTGGGTTGAAAGGAAGCCGGCAGTGGAGGGGCGGGCATATACGTTGATTGACATTGAACTCCAATCCAGCCGGCGGCACACACTTTGATTGACAGTAAAATGTCCAATGGAGGGCTGAGAAGATGATTAGGGATTCGCTTAAATCTGTCTGACAGCATGAGGGAGATTGTGCACATTCAGGCCGGTCAATGCGGGAACCAGATCGGGGCAAAGGTGTGTAGCGTGGCCGCAGAGAGCCGATAACAGAATCGGGCGAGCGTCGGCCACCTCAGTCCTCCCCCGCCCCCCTTTCCCGCCACTTGGGCAGGACTGCGCTAACGCATGCGCAGTTAAATCGGCCGCTACGCAGGCGCAGTTGGCCGGTGTCTGGCCTAGCTGTTGTGTGTTGTTCATGTGGTGATTGATGCACGATGGGATTCTACCTGTTGATGCGTAGTCATGATCGCCTGTTTTTATGCGTGTGTGTTTGAGAGGGTATAATCGTTTGGGCGGGATAAAGGAAGCTGACCTGGGGCTGGGGACCTTGCTCATCTGGGTACAAGTCCAAACACTAGGAGTCCTGGCAGATTCTCTACTTTCCTCTGCCAAACATCCAAAGTTACCGCGGCAGTCATGCTTCAGTCGGAATAGAACTGTGCAGCAACTTTTTCCATCGCACACCAAACATACGTCCTCCAGTAGGTGATATTTCCTCCCTGGGAAAGAAGCTCTGGTGTTCTACCCTATATCTGTTTTTAAAACTTCTGTCATGTCTCCACTCAGCCGCTGATGCTCGAGAGAAAGCAATCCAAGTATGTACAACCTCTCCTTATTGCTAATGCTGTAATCGAAGCAACATCAGCTCCGTCCTCTTCAAAACTTCCACCTTCTGTCTGTAGCGTTGTAACTAGAATTGCACTCAACTGTTGAAGTAGGAGTATAATAGGAAGTTGAGTAGGTCATCAATCAATTTTACAGTCTAATCCTCTTTCTCAATCTCTCTGGCCATATTCCTTCTGTTTTTTTTTGTATCTAGAAATCAATCTACCTCCATAAATACATCAGTCATACAGCACTTTGACTAGCCGGTTTGCCAACCACATTATGCCAATTATACATCCTTTAATATCCATATTAGGTCATTGGCCTGCTCTGCTTTGATAGTTTTGAGGTTCCCAACCTGGGGTCTATGGCAGAAAAAAGGTTGGGAACTCCTGGTCTAAATGCTTTTTAAATGCAGGAATATCTGCTCTGCCTCCACTTACTCTTAAGGCGCTGCATTCCAAATTGCAACTGCTCTTAAAATAGTTCTCTAAATCTTCTACCATGGGAAAATGATTCTTAATATTTACCTTTCATAATTGTGAGCGGTGCTGGTAGGCCACTCCAGGGAAATCAACCAGCCTATTCAGGCAACTGGTAACTGGAAAACCTTCCCCAGGCAATACCCTGGTGAATCTCTTCTGCGCCCTCTCCAGTGTAATATCATCCCTTCGATAGTATGTTGATAAAAAGTGCATACAAAGCACAAAGCTGGGCCCCACCAATGTTTTATAAAGATGTTAAATGATGTCCCAGCTCTTACATCAAGCCATTTGATATTCCTTCCGCTACCCCCACCCTCTCATTCTGGTTTCTGCCCTCACCCTTTCCAGTCCTGATGAAAAGTCTCAGCCTGAAACATCAACTCTCTGTTATCCATCACAGGTGCTGCCTGACTTGCTGATTTCCTCCAGCATTTGTGCCAGTTGCTCAAGATTTCCCACGTTTGCAGAATCTCTTGTGTTCCAAATTGTTAAACATTGCTTTCCATTGAAATAGAAAAATCTGTTCTAACGTTGAGTGTCTTTAAAATAACATTATGATGGTGCAAGATGGCAGACAGCCACAAAGACCATAGCAAGAAGGTCAGATGGCAGTGCTGACTTATGAAGACTGGCAAATGAATGACGGGATGGCTAAGTCTCAGGAAACTGAAATACTGTACTAGCTTGGAAGCAGTGGACACCCACTGTGCCGTGTGTGGGTTCTAGTCAAAACAGGAGCAGAGCTGAAGATGACGTTGTGTGCCTCCACAGAGAAAGATTGCAGATATGAGGATTCTGCATCTGCCATTTTGTCTATAGATTAGGGATTTGAAAGTAGACGTACGAGTGGTGATTGATAAGTTTGTGGCCTAAGGTAGAAGGAGTCTATTTTAGAAAACCTAGCACATTTATTTTTCAGCATAGTCCCCGCTTACATTTACACACTTAGTCCAGCGGTCGTGGAGCATACAGATCTTGGACCTCCAGAAAGTGTCCACAGATAGGTGATTGATAAGTTTGTGGCCTAAGGTAGAAGGAGATAAGTTATACAGCTTTCGTTACGTGCACATGCAGGGCAACTGTTTGAGTGGTTATGCAGAAAGTTTGAAGTTAATAACTCATCTCCTTCTACCTTATGCCTCAAACATATCAATCGCCCCTTGTATTTACAACAGTGTGTAACTTGATGGGGAACCTGTGAGTGATGGTTTGCCTATGTAGTATCTGCCCTTGTCCTTCCTAATGGCAAAGGTAGTGTCTTGGGAGGTACTGTAAGAGTAAGCCTGAACCTAAGGCAACATCCATGATGTTGATTGTGGATGTTGCACCCTAGCTGTCTACTTTATTGGTGCAGCAGCATCAGTCAATACACAAGCCAGGGCAGTATGATACGGAGAGCAAGCTGTTGCACATGCAGCAGGCCTCCCCCTCTCCACACAGCTAAGGAATGACAGAGACCGATACAGTTTGGCACCAGTGGCGTCACAGGAGTTGTCAGTCAGCATTGAACTCAAAGTAGGACTGCCTTAAGGACTCCAGTTCCAGATTTTTCCCTTGGAGTTTACTCCTGAAGCCTTCCCCATGAACGTGTGTATAAAGTTCTTAAGATTGTTAGAGTGAGGGCGGGGACAGGGTGAAGTATCAATTAAATGCTCCCAATGACATGAGCCTCAAATAGCGTCTGACAACCAAGTTCAGCTCATAGTCTTCGAATGTCGCTTAGCTTCAAAGCCTGCCGGAACCATTTGTACTGACAGGAGAAGTAGCAAAGTGGGTTGCTGGCACTTTAAACGCTTTGGGCAAACGAGGCTCATCAGACGTGGCTGGCAGCTCATCTCGGAGAAGGAAAACTGATCTCAAGCATCTGCTGCCTTGAGGCTATAATGTAAGAAGGTCAGTAAATGGTGCATAGCAAAGCCACAATCCTCTGGTGGCGGAGTGAATTAATATTTAGTGTGCTGATAGGGAGTCATTCAACTGGGCTGTCTTGTTGTGGGAAGTGTTGAGATTTTCGTGTTGTTGGAACTGCTCATCCAGGCAAGTAAAGTGAATTTCATCACGCTCCTGACTTTGCCTTGAAAATGGAAAAAAAGCATTTCAGGGAGTCATTCACCAAATGCTGTAGAAATGTTGAACATAGCGATTTCTGCCTGGGACAACCTTCCATAATTTTTATTTCTCATTCCTTATGGTACTGCTGTTAATTTTTATTAAGTTATAAAATATTTCTTGGGTTATGATTCTGAAGAAAAGTGGTATTTGATTTATAATGCTAAATTGCAGAAAACAAAATTAAGCTAAATATTAATTCTTATGAATGTGGCTCAACAACATCTTGTTTAGCAAAGAATCATTCAAAGTTGAAAAGGATGATATCTCTTCAGCATCTGCAAAATGTCTTCTAGTTCTCTGAGATCCTGACATTTAAAATGGTTTGATTTTTCTTCCTATATTCTCTGAAAAACATTGTACATTTTCTTCCATAAATATATTTAAGTAACTATAATTGTATCTGTTATACTGTGAACTTTTTGACTTCTGCAAGCATATTTTTATCTAACATGTTTAACTTCTCTAGTGAACTGTGGTTTTATGACTTTTTCAAAGGCAGCGCAAGTGAATCTGCAGATGCTGGAAATAAATAAAAACACAAAATGCTGGCAGAACTCAGCAGGCCAGACAGCATCTATGGGAGGAGGTAGTACTCCTGATGAAGGGTTTCGGCCTGAAACGTCGTCAGTACCTCCTCCCATAGATGCTGTCTGGCCTGCTGAGTTCTGCCAGCATTTTGTGTTTTTTTAATGACTTTTTCAATGGTTTTCAATTTGCTTCAAATTTCTTAAATGTGAGGCTTTTCTGTCTTGGTTTTAAATTATGCTTCTACAATATGTAAATCTACTCTTTAGTCATGTCTCAGTAGTGTGAATGTCTAGATTTTAGATTCTGATTTTGAACTTCTCACATCACTTGCAAACTTTACCATATTAGCTGTGAACATCAGATAACTAGTCTAGGCACTTAACCACAGCTTAAATTTATATACTGCCTCTAATGAAATCACATCCTGTGATTCCTTTAATATCCGGAAATCTACTGAACTTGCTTTTAAATGCACTGCAATCAATATCTGAGCCTCCACAGCACTTCAGGTGAAGACATTTCTTATTTCAGTCCTAATTATGGCCCATCACTTATTCAGAGACTATAGCCCCTAGTTCTAGACTCCTCAGCCAGGGATAGCATCCTCACTTTGTATGCAACACACACAAAATGCTGGAGGAACTCAGCAGGCCAAGCAGCATCTATGGAAAAAATGTACAGTCGATGTTTTGGTCTGAGACCCTTCGGCAGGACTGCGACCTGGCCTGTTGAGTTCCTCCAGCATTTTGTGTGTGTTGCTTGGTTTCCAGCGTCTGCAGATTTTCACGTGTTTGTGATTTGCTCACTGTATGTTTCATTTTGATCAGCTCTCATCCTTCTAAGCTCTAGAGAATAGGGATTTAACCGATTCTATCTCTCCACATTTGACAGATCTGCTTTGACAGGAATCAGTCTGGTGAATCCTAGCTGTGCTTTTTTATGACTAGTATATTCTTTGTTTTACGTAAGATCAAAACTGTACATAATAATTAAGTCTCTCTCACTCAAACACTGTATAATTGCAGGAAGGCACCTTTGTTCTTGTGCTCAAATCCTATTGCAATAGGATTTCCAAGGTGAGATGCACCTACACGTTAGCTTTTTGTGACATGTATCCAATAACGTCCAGGGCTTTTTTAAACAACATTTCCCAATCTCACCATTTAAACAGGAAGTTAATTGGCTACTGTAAATAGACTGTAGTATAATAAGTGACAATGATTCAAAGACGAGTGATTGAGCATGTGAGGGAGGATGTCAGAGGGAAATACGCATATCAATTAATAGATTTCTTTGCTGGGACCCAGCATGTACTTGATCAGTTATATGACCTCCTGTGCTGTAGTGTATGTATGTTCAGCACGTAGATGCAATCATGGAGAAAGTGCACCAGTGCCTTTGCATGTTTAGAAATATAACAAGATTCAACATGTCGGCAAATACTATAACAAACTTATACAGATGCATTGTTGAAAGTATCCTGACTGGTTGCATCACGGACTCATACTGCAACAGCAATGCACAGGAACACAGGGAATGGACACTGCCCAATCAATCACGGATACAGTCTTCTCCACTGTAGAAAGACTACCCGAGATGCTGCCTCTAGGTCTCATCTATCATCAAGGATCCCCACCACCTCCACTGCTACCAAGATACAGGAGGTATAGAAGCCTGAAGTCTAATAACCAATAGGTTCTTGTTCAGAGCTGCACAATCCTAATCTTACCTCTGCAAAGGCACACTACAGACCACTCTAGCATTACCATGGACACTTTTCACTGTAGGTTGAACAGGCCCTTCTGGCCCAATGAGCCAGATTGCCCAGAAACCCACCTATTTAACCCAAGCCTAATCAGAGGACAATTCACAATGATCAATTAAGCTGCTAAGCAGTGTGTCTTTGGACTCAGGGAGGAAACTGGAGCACCCGGAGGAAAGCCACACAGTCACAAGAAACACACACAGACTTCTTACAGTTGATGCCAGAATTGAACTCTGATGTGCTGAGCTGTATTAGCATCTAACCACTAAGCCACCATGACTTGTTTCTGATTATGATTTTTATTTGCAATGGCGTTTTGTTTTGCACGTGTTTTTCTTCATTATTTTGTATAATCAATGGAATTTGTGCATAATTTACTGTATGTTCTGTGTGTTGTCTGGATCTATGTGCTCGTGATGCTGCTGCAGGCAAATATTTCACTGTACCTGTACTTCACCATTCTTCTGAAAATGATAATAAACTTGATGTTAAACAGATGGTAAATAAATATTATTATGTTATTATTTGTTGTACTTTCCTCCTTATTACTTTGCACACGATTTCTTCTTAAAAAATTATATTTCCTTCTAGTTGGCTCTTTGTTTTCAATGTATCCATTTCAAGTGCTATTCTTTTCTAGTTTTTTAACTTATTTTTAAGCTTATGCTTCCCCTGGCAACATTAAGCCTATTACCTAATATAGTCTTTACCTTTTCTAGTTAACCATTGGAGTCTGCTTTCACCAAGGGGTGTGTATTTGTGAGAGTTATGACTCTTTATATATGTATTTATATCATTGCTTAACCACCTCTGATGCAGTTTTCCAGTAATTTCACTTTTCCTATCTTCTCCATAGATTGGCTTTTTAAATTTAAGATCTTGAATTTGAACTTAATAATTAGTCTCAAAAATAGCATGAAATTCATTTTGGCATATGCAGTTTAGTAATGGTATTACATAATTAGACACAAGAAAAAAGAACAACTTGTATTTAGATGGTGCTTCATTGAAGTAAAATACATTGAAAGATTTATCTAGAAAATCCAAAACATAAAGGTTTACAGTCTTAAATGTCTATGTTAAAGGTAAAAGAAGCAGAGAGATTTGAAGAAATGAATTACTGAGATGAAAGCACAGTGACAATGATAGGGTGATTAAATAAAAAGATGGTCATGAGTGCAGTACTTAAGCAGCACAGCAACCTTGGAGGTAGGAAGGCTAAAGAAAATTGCAGATATTGGGAGAGGTGAAACTCTGGAGAGGTTCAAAAGTAGGGTTGAAGATGTTTTTCCTGACCCTCTCCTCTTCCACAGCCCTTCTACACACCTCAGTCTAGTTCCTGCAGTCTGTGCAGACGCCCTCTCCTGGCCAGAACAAGAAGTGCTCGCTGGTCTATCTAACCAATCATCAATGGATCATTCTTCACAATTTCCAGCACCTCCAGCAAGATACCACCACCAGGCACGTGCTGTACTCATTTCCCTTTGCCTTTGAGTATTCCAAAGGGATTGCAGTCTTTCCTCTCCTATCCCCCAATACACTTCCTTGTGGCACACTCCCTTGCAATGATGCCTTTCCCTTTCACCTCTTCCCTTCTCACCATCCAGGGCCTCAAATAATTACTCCAGGTAAAGCAGGCATTTGCACTTATTCCTACCGACAGCACCACGTTCAGTGTGCACAAAGTGGACTCCTCATTTTCTTTGACCTAATAAAGAAATTATTTGCATGATTGCAAATAGAAGGATCCGGAAAATGACTGTTACTTAGAAGCAATTTTCATTTGAAGAAAATGTATATTATCTTGGAAGAAATGCAGTACAAGCAATTAAGTACAAGCAATTAAGCAATCGCAGAAATCACTTTGAATCTCGAGAAGATTGATACTGGTTTCTCCAAAGTAAACTGGGCAGTGAGTGGAGTGGAAGTCAATTACCTGGGGACTAGTGTTGAACAGAGGGATCTTGGTGCGCAGACTTCAAAAGGTTGCAGCAGGGTGTGGTGGGGAAGGACCTGATAGAGGTATATAAAATTATGAGGAGTGTAGATAGTGTGGACAGTAAGAAACGTTTCCATATTAGAGATGTCTAAAACCAAAGAGGATAGGATTAAGGTGAGAAATATAAGGGTTCGAAGGAATCTGAGGAAACATTTTTTCTCCAAGAGTGTGGTTGTAGTCTTAAACGCACTGCCTGAGAAGATGATGGAGGCAAGTACTCTCACAACATTTATAAAGTATCTGGATGACCACCTGAATTGCCAAAACACCGAAGCTGTGGGCCAAGTGCTGGTAAATGTGATTACTACAGAAAATTTCTTGGGGTTAGTATTGACCTAAAGGTCCTGTTTCTGGTGTTGGCTGAAGGGAAAAATGCATGTAATTTCACTTTAGAAATAAATGTATCATTAGTTACAGGATTCCTTAACATGTTACTGTAATGAATGGCACATTGGAGTGAATGTTGTTAACTAGTTAGGACTACTAACCATTTTGATGAAGTACATTTCAAGTTTCGCTGAGCCATTTTAGTGACAGTATATCTCAAGTTTAGCACATGCTGACTGTCTGTCATGCCAAAAAGATAGTCCAGCAGCAGACCATTCTGGCTTTCCAAAGCATTGCAAAAGGAAATCTACACCCAGATTCTGCTCCAGGTTAGACTCTGTGGGAAATTGATGCACCATCAATAACTCTCGGAGACGTGAGCGAAATATAGGCTTTTATTGGCTGGAAGAAAGAACAAGCAGCAAGTGACCACACTACATCCTGGAGACTGAGGCTGGGGCAGTGTCTCCAATCGCCTTTATACTGGGGTTCGTGCGAGAAGTCACAGAAGCAGTCAGTGGGGGGGGGGGGCAAGTCCAGACAGGTATATGTAGTTCACCACAGAAATATAAGTCTCTATTCATTTGTGATTATTAGACTTTGCATTAGGAAGCAGGTAAGGTAAACTACTTCTTTAAAATTGTTTTACTTTACCTTATCTTTTTGTTACCACATTTTTTTTGAATCATATAAGTCTTTACCTCAAATTGAAGAAAATCTTTAAAAACTGTAAAATAACCCTCTAAGGATTTCCCCAACGAAACTGGAAATCCCAGTTTTCTATCTGCCAAAGGATTTTGGAAGAAGTCATTTGGAACTGTACTGCCAGAGGCCCTTCTGGGAGGAGGTGATGAGAAGGTGGGAGAACTTAAAAAAATGGGATGAATGTGGAATTAATGTAAATGAGTAGCTGATGGTCAGCACGGAATTGATGGTCTGAGGGGGCTGTTTCCATACTGTATGTCTCTTAAAGTCTTGGGTGTTGTGGGCCGTAAGGTTGTCTCTGCATCCAGTCTATATAAGTACAGTGATCTTTGGCAGGATTCTTGCCACAAAGAAAAGCACAAGCTCCATCCTTCCGAGGCAGGGGTTCCCAACCTTTTTTTATGCCATTATGCAAGGGATCTGTAGACCCCAAGTTGGGATCTCCTGTCCAAAGGCAAAAACCTCAGCAAAGGTGGTTTAAGCTCATTATTGCTCATTAGAAAACTACTTTTAATTCTTCTCTTTGTTAGTTTTATTTTCTCAGGTTTTTCTTTTCAGGAGAAAGAAAATGAATTTTTTAAAATGTAAACTTTCTTTTCAGTTCCTGCATCCACATGGTCTCTTGGGGCTGTAGTAGAGTTGTTCATGCATACAGGTTGGCATGAGCTCAATCCGGATCATTTAAACATGAGTGAAGTTCATGGTACCTTTGTAAGGCATTTCATAGGACCACTTCAGTAGAGTGGAAAAGTTACAAGTGTGTTACAGCAATGACACTGAACTGTCATCTAGTACAAAAGACTGAACAGTTACTGTTGTTTCATTTAGACGTATAAAAGCTGATGGGTGATTAACCCGATGGTCCTGCTGAAGGGTCTCAGCCTGAAAAGTCGACTGTACTTTTTTCCATAGATGTTGCCTGGCCTGCTGAGTTCCTCCAGCATTTTGTGTGTGTTGCTTGAATTTCCAGCATCTGCAGATTTTCTCTTGTGGATGATTAAACTGATGTCATTAAAATTGTGAAAGTATTTGATAGATGTCAGCTGAGATGATGGAGTAAAAAACTGTCCTGAGATATATGTGCCTTTTGCTTAAAATAGTAACCAGTGTAGTAGTAGTTGGAAGTCAATAGAAGAAAAGTTTGGAAACTTCCATAAATATTGAACACATTTGACTGAAGATGCACTTTATGTCTAGGCTGAATCTGGAACTTAGAACCGCATTCAAGTTTCTTCAAAAATTGTTTAAGGTAATAATTGCTGAAGGTTATTCATATATGTGCTCTTATTCCCTGCTTAGTTCTGGGAAGTCATCAGTGATGAGCATGGGATTGACCCCACAGGAATGTACCGTGGAGAGAGTGATCTGCAGCTTGAGAGGATAAATGTCTATTACAATGAGGCAACAGGTATCAGTCTTGCACCTTATCATATTTCAGGAGTGCTGCTGCTTTCTACTGTTTGTTCATTTCACTGTGTTTAATACTGCATTTAAATAGGTGGTAGATTTGTGCCACGTGCTATTCTTGTGGACCTGGAACCTGGTACAATGGACTCTGTTCGTTCTGGACCTTTTGGGCAGATATTCAGACCTGATAACTTTGTATTTGGTAAGCAAAGGTTTTATAAAAATACCGAGATTGGTATAATCCTTCAATTTAAAGTTATTTGTTAGTTGTATTCAGTACTAGTTTAGTTGTCTGGTAATAAATTGGTTCTACAGTATTATATTTTTATCATTGTGAACTTTTTAAAAAGCAGTTTAAACCAATTAAACACAATAGTGTATCAATGTATAGATATGCAAGATAAGGTGGATGACAAAGTTCTGGAGTTTGAGAAGAGTTCTACATTTGCAGCTAAGAAGCACTGGTTAGAGATGGGGCAGAACTATTGTAATCAAAACATTCATTTACTCAAATCTTACTGCAGTCAGACTATTGTAATTGTTGTTCAAATCTTGAATTTACTATTTAGAATATTACCTTTATTCCACAAAAATAAGTAGCAGAGCATCATTTAGACCAGGTGTGGCCAACCTTCTACATTCCATGCATCAATTTTTTCACGCACGAGTTCGGATGCGCCTTACAACTCTTGCACCCCCCCCTTTCAATTCTTGTGACAATATGCTAATATAATCATATTTAGCATTTTACATGATATATTGATTTAATATAAAAACAAGATAAACATTACTTACCTTAATGAGACTTTTAACAAATATATTTTGTCTTCTTTTGATTTTGTCCTTTTTCTTAATCACATATTCTTTCCATAACTCAGACCCAAGAACTAGCTTCAGTTTTCCTTCTATTTCAGTCTGATGTTGTGTTTTATAGTGTCTATTAAGATCATGTATTCTATTATGTGAGAAAGTGTTTTCACAAACAATACACAACGGTTTTCCTGACGGACCCGCTATAAATAAGAACTCATTTTCCCGCTGTTCATTGAATTCACGCTTACTATCATTTCTGCTTTTCTTTTGCTCATTTTCTTTTGCACTGTGATGAGTAACTGAATGTAAAAACAAGGCTTAATTTTCGAAAAAGTACAAAACTGCAAATGTTCACAAAGGACGAACAAAGCACAACTCCATAGCGCACGAGTGTCAATTGTAAACTGACTGGCTAGCTTTCATCTTTCTGTCGTGTTTTTGTAAGTTACCTTCTGTTGGTTTTTAAAAGCTTCTCAATCCTCTAACTTTCTACTAACTTTTGCTATATTATATGCCCTCTTTTTTGCTTCACTGTTGTCTTTGACTTCTCTTACCTTAACCTCCCTTTAGAATACATCTTTATCTTTAGGATGTATCTATCCTGCACCTTCTGAATTGTCCCCAGAAATTCCAGCCATTGAGGTTTTGTCGTCGTCACTGCTAATGTCCCCTTCCAATCAAATTTGACCAGCTGCTCTCTCATGCCTCTAATTCTCTTTACTCCACTGGAATACTGATACATCTGACTTTATCTTTTCCCTCTCAAACCGCAGGGTGAATTCTATCATATTATGATCACTAGCCCCTAAGGGTTCCTGTACCTTAAGCTACCTAATCAACACAATGTTGGTTCATTACAAAATGTCCATTCCAGAATTGATTTTCCCCTAGTGAACTCAACCACAAACTGCTCTAAAAAGGCAACTCATTGGCATTCTACAAACTCCTGCTCTTGGGATCCAGCAACAACCAGGTTTTCCCAATCTATCTACATTGAAATCCCCATGACTATCATAACATTGTCCTTATTCTGTACCTTTTTTAATTTCCTGTTGAAATTTATATCCCACATCTTGGCTACTGTTTGGAGGCCTGTATATAATTCCCATCAGGGTCTTTTTAGCCTTGAAGTTTCTTTACTCACAAGGATTCTACATCACTCAATAATATAAGGCTTTGTTTTCATTTTTTATCAGTAGAACCATGCCATCCACTCTGCATACGTGCCTGTTCTTTCAATACAAGATCTATACTTGGATGTTAAGCTCGCAACTATGATCTTCTTTCAGTCACGATTCACTAATGCCCATAATGTCATACCTGCCGATCTCTGACTGCGCTACAAGACCATCTGCCTTACTCTTTATACTGCATGCATTCAAATAAAAACACTATCAGTCCTGTGTTCACCACCATTTATGATTTTGCCCCCATGTTACACTTAAGCATACCCCACTGACTGCAATTTTGCCCTATCATCTGCCTGTTCATCTTCACAGTCTTAGTATATACTGCATCGACTTGTGTACCAACTGCCCCGTCCTCAGGCCTATCATTTCAGTTCTGATGCCCCGCCAACTTAGTTTAAACCTTCCCCAACAACTCTAGCAAACCTGCTCACAAGTATATTGGTCCCTCTCATGTTTAGGTGTAACCAGTCCCTTTTGTACAGGTCATACCCTCCTAAGAAGCGATCTCAATGATCCAGAAATCTAAAACCTGGCCCTCCACACCACTCCCTCAGCCACTCATTTATCTGCACTATCATCCTACTCCTGCCTTAACTAGCACATGGTAATGGGAGTAAACCAGAGATGACTACCTTGCAGGTCCTGCTTTTCAGCCTCTTCCCTAACTCCTTCTACTCACGGTGTGGGAGACAGTGGCTTGATTCTCTTTAGCTGGATCTTCTTCAAATGATAAGCAAGAGAAGGTGTCTGAGAGCTGTAGCTTGGCCTCAGCAAAGTAGAGGTCAGTCTGTCAGAGTACAGCAGCAGCCTGTTATGTTTATAAGTGTAAAAAACTAATTGAAAGAAAATCACAGGAGCCAGGATAACGTGCGTGCTTAGTATTCCTTTAGTGAGGCACTCACATAGAACATGGTGGCACAATGACATATTCATTCACGTACTTATATATAACCCATACTGATTCATGTAAATAAGAATGCTTAATCAAACAATATATTTACATTAGTACTGAAATATTAAAATACACAACATTCCTCCATGCTCACACATGAACATACATACATACTCTGGACACTTTTCTTCCCTAACAATTGACTCTGCTCTCCTCATCTGATCAATGTGTTGTCTCCAGACTGCATTCGATAGAACCTCCACTGTGTAGGACAATGGTCCTGCTCTGTCCTTAATCTTTCCAGGTACCCACTTTCAATCATCTCTGTAGTCCCTTGCCAGGACTGCTTGTCCGGGAGTGAAACATTGAACCTCCTCGCTTGTGGAGCCTCCCAGTTTGTCTCAGCTCTTTGGCTTGTGTACTCCTTCTGAGATGGGGTTTGAGGTGATCCACGCGTGAGCGCAAGGGGTGATCCAGGAACAACATTGCTGGTGAGTTCTT
The DNA here is from genome assembly GCF_030144855.1 of Hypanus sabinus. NCBI lineage: Eukaryota > Metazoa > Chordata > Chondrichthyes > Myliobatiformes > Dasyatidae > Hypanus > Hypanus sabinus. The sequence continues at coordinate 58,949,738 of NC_082723.1, read as the reverse complement.
GGTTGTAGGGTGTGCTGCATTGCGATCTGCAAGGAGGAAATTGGCGAGCTTCTGAGTCAGTGTTAGTTGATGTAGTGTGGTCTGAGGCATTGTTTGCAGTACATTCTATAGTCTCTGGACAAAGCTTTCCACGAAGCCATTTGTAGCTGGGTGGTTCAATGCAGATGTATTTGTCTTATTCCATTCATTTTCAGAAATGACTGAAATATTCCACAGCAAGTTGTGGTCCATTGTCACTGACTAAGTGTTCTGGAACACCAGTCCTTTAGGAGAGGCTGCTGAACACAAGGTGCAGCTCTTGGCATCTTCTGGACATGTTGGCATTACAAACAGTACATGATGAGCTGCTCGATCTGCTGGTCTTTTCCAGGCCACCTAGATGTCTGGCATGTAATTGCTCCAACACCCTCGCCCTCAGCTTGGGTGGTTTAACAACTCTCAATCCCCACAAAAGGCAACCCATGTAAAGAGCAAGTTCATTCTGGCACAGGCAAAAATCGGAGAACAGGAATTTCTGCTACACATTCCAGCCATTTTGGGTTACAATGTAGACCTGAGACAGTGTGGGGTCTTTTCTGCTTTTCCTTTGGATCATCTCTGTCATAATAAGGAGATTTTCAATTTACATTCGGGAGAATATGCTAAGGGGGTGTCCTCTATTGTAAGTTTTTCCAGATATTTCCATTTCCAAGGGTAAATGGGACAATCTATCAGCATTTCCATGATTGGTTGTGTTCTTTTATTCAATCTTGTAATTATGTCCTCCAAGAAACAGAGCCCACCCCTACCTGGTGCTGCTGCTATTTGTGGAGCACCCTTGTGGAATTAAAATGGACACCTGTGGTTGGTAATCAGTATTAAGGATAAACTCTCTCTCATTCAGGCACTGGTAGAAACGTTTTACACTCTAGCCCAAACTCAAGGCCACTCTCAATCTGTGGGTAATGTTTCTCTGCAGCGGTAAGTGAGTGTTCACTATCAATCAGTCATAACATGTGACATGACTGCTCCTATTCCATAAAGTGAGGCGTCACAGCCAAGCTTCACTGGATGATTGTGGATCATAATGTGTGACTACAGCGTCTGACATCACCACTTCACACTGCTTTGTCCATTGCCATTTCTTCCCAATTAATGAGTTCGTGCACAGTAGCCAGGTTTCTCAGGAACCTGTTATTGTAATTGACAAATTCTAAGAAGGACCACAACAGTGATGCATCCTTTGGCCTTGGGGCATCTGCCGCTGCTTGAATTTTCTCAGCATACTCACATAAATCATGTGCGTCAATGGTGTGACCACATTAAGTGATGCTTGGTTTAAAGGATTCACGCTTATTGCGCCATGCTCTGAGCCCACAATCTTTTAATCTTTTTAACACTGTCTTGACATTTTGGAGATATTCTTTGTCATCCTCACCGGTAACAATGATGACATCCAAGTAACACTGAGTGCCTGGGCAGTCTTGCGTCATCTGGTCCATAGTTTTTGGCCAGAGTGCAGACTGCAGATGCTACTGTTAAAAATAATCCTATGATAGCGATAAAGCCCTTTGTGAGTGTTTATAGTCAGAACCACTTTGCAGTCTTCTTCCATCTGTAGGTAGACCTCAGCTAAGTCCACTTTGCTGAAGGGTTTCCCTCCAGAAAGTCCTGCAAAGATATTATTATCGTGGGCAAAAACTGATATCATGAACATAATGCAGGAACATTAAGAACTGAAACCATTGTTGATTGCAGAATGTTTTAGGATTCATAAGGAAGGGGAGTCGATTTCATCTTTTGTAACTAGATTGAAAAAGCTGTCTGAGCATTGTTAATTCACTGATGAGGCACTGAGAGATCATTTAGTTTCAGAAATTGATGTTTATGCCATCAGGTTGGAGAGATCAGACCAGAGAGGAGGGTTGGGGTTGTTCAGGGAAAGTAGGGTGGGAGGAAGACAGGGTCAGAGGAATGGATGAGGGATAGAGGGGAGCCTGAGAGACCAGGGATGAGTTGGTGGGGGGGGGGGGGCTCGTGGTGGAAGAAGAGGAACAGTAGAACTCACTGTTATTGAGAGAGTTCTCAACCTGGAGTTGTTCAGGACCAAGATTACAGTTGGAGTTGGCCCATGGCCAAGAGCCATATGCCTTCCTTACCACCCTGTGTTCCCATTTTTGAGAACTAGGTACTTGTACCCCAAGGTCTTTCTGTTCAATAACATTCCCAGGGTCTGCAATTCTCTATTTATTTCTTGCTGTGGTTGATCTTTCCAAGATGAATCACCTTTACTTGTTCAAGTTAAAATCCATCTTGCATTTCCTTGCCAACTTTCCCAATTGGTTTATGTTTGGTTGTAATCTTAAAATCTTCACTGTCCACTATATCACCAATTTTGCTGTCGTCTGAAAACTTACTCATCATGCCACCTACTTTCTCATTGAAATGATAAATATATATGAAAATGTACAAAGGACCCAGCACTGATCCTGCAAAGCATCATTGGTCACAGGCTCTCAAATTCAAAGACAGCCCTCCACTAGCTCCCTCTGTTTCATATCGCCAAACAAATTTTGTATCCATTTTACTAGGACAAGCTGGATCCTATGTCTTCTAACCTTCCAGACCAGTGTACCATGCTGGGCATTGTCAAAGGCCTTGCTAAAGTCCGTACAGGCAACACCTACTGTTTTTGCGTTCATCGGTCCTTTTGGTCACCTCTAAAAAGAACTCAAATTCATAAGACATGATTTCCCACACACACAAAGTCATGCTGACCATCCCCAATCAATCCTCACTTTCCAAAATGCAGATAAATTGTGTCCTTCAGAATTCCTTTCAATAACTTTCCTGCCACAACATATTCATCTATTATTTTTTATCAAAGTGGATAATGTCACAACATTTCCAAATTGCCCTTGAGAGATTGATGGTTAACCTTCCTTCTGAACTGATGCCATCCTTGGTATGAAAATCATATTAGGTGTAGAATTCCAAGATTCTGACCCAACAAGGATCAACTTGTGATGTGTTACATGGAGACAAATGTGGGGGTGATGCGCATCCGTTTACCTCATTTTCAGATTTTAAATGTGTTTTTGTCTGTAAAATTACTTCAAAAATTATTAGCTACCAGAGTCTGATTCAGTTTCTTTCCTTTTATTTTGAATGTCAAGTCAAGTCAAGTCAACTTTTATTGTCATTTCATCCATAACTGCTGGTACAGTGCATAGTAAAAATGAGACAACGTTTTTCAGGACCATGGTGTTACATGACACAGTACAAAAACTAGACTGAACTACGTAATAAAAAAAACACAGAGAAAGCTACACTAGACTACAGACCTATGCTGGACTGCATAAAGTGCACAAAAACAGTGCAGGCATTACAATAAATAATAAACAGGACAGTAGGGTAAGTTGTAAGTCCAGGCTTCGGGTATTGAGGAGTCTGATAGCTTTGGGGAAGAAACTGTTACATAGTCTGGTCGTGAGAGCCCGAATGCTTCGGAGCCTTTTCCCAGACAGCAGGAGGGAGAAGAGATTGTATGAGGGGTGCATGGGGTCCTTCATAATGCTGTTTCCTTTGCGGATGCAGCATGTAGTGTAAATGTCCGTGATGGCGGGAAGAGAGACCCCGATGATCTTCTCAGTTGATCTCACTATCTGCTGCAGGGTCTTGCGATCTGAGATGGTGCAATTTCCAAACCAAGCAGTGATGCAGCTGCTCAGGATGCTCTCAATACAACCCCTGTAGAATGTGATGAGGATGGGGGGTGGGAGATGGACTTTTCTCAGCCTTCGCAAAAAGTAGAAATGCTGCTGGGCTTTCTTTGCTATGGAGCTGGTGTTGAGGGACCAGATGAGATTCTGCGTCAGGTGAATACCAAGAAATTTGGTGCTCTTCACGATCTCTACCGAGGAGTGTCGATGTTCAGTGGGGAGTGGTCACTCCATGCCCTCCTGAAGTCAACAATTATCTCTTTTGTTTTGTTCACATTAAGAGACAGGTTGTTGGCTCTGCACCAGTCCGTTAGCCACTGCACCTCCTCTCTGTAAGCTGACTCTTTGTTCTTGCTGATGAGACCCACCACAGTCGTGTCATCAGCGAACTTGATGATATGGTTTGACCTGTGTGTTGCAGCACAGTCGTGGGTCAGCAGAGTGAACAGCAGTGGACTGAGCACACAACCCTGGGGAGCCCCCGTGCTCAGTGTGATGGTGTTGGAGATGGTGCTCCCGATCCAGACTGACTGAGGTCTCCCCGTCAGGAAGTCTAGGATCCAGTTGCAGAGGGAGGTGTTCAGGCCCAGTAGGCTCAGCTTTCCAATCAGTTTCTGAGGGATGATTGTGTTGAATGCTGAACTGAAGTCTATGAACAGCATCCTAATGTGGTGTTTATAAAAATAGTTTGAATTTAAATAACCTGCTTCAGTCTGTAAGAGAAGCAATAGAGTATTCAATTTGAAAATAAAATTCTGATTTATCAAATAAATATATCAGATAGCCAGTTGAATGAGTGAATCAATATTAGGCATGAGACAAGTGATGGAAACATGAGAACATAAGACCATAAGACATAGCAGCAGAATTAGACCATCAAGCCTATGCTGTCATTCCATCATGGCTGATTATTATCTCTCTTAACGACATTCTCCTACTTCCTCCCTGTAACTTTTTGACACCTTTACTAGTCAAGAATCTATCAACCTCTACTATAAATATACCCAATCACTTGGCTTCCACAGCAGTCTGTGCCAATGATTTCACAAATATGCCACCATTTGGCTAAGTAAATTTCTCATCAGCTCTGTTCTAAAGGGATGACTTTCTGTTCTGAGGCTTCTGCACATCCAGTGTATCTCTATATCTAGGACATTCAATGTTCAATAGGTTTCAATGAAACCCGCCCCCCAGTACAGGTCCAGAGCCATCAAATGCTTCGCAAATGTTAACACATTTATTCCCAGAATCATTCTTCCCAGAACCTCTTCTGGACCCTCTCAATGCATGCACATTTTTTCTTAGAAAATTAACCCAAAATTGCTCACGATTCTCCAGGTACAGTCTGACCAATGCCTTAAAAACCCCTGTATTGCAACCTTGGTTTTATACTCTAATCCTCTTGAAATGAGTGCTAACTTTTCATTTGCCTTCCTTACTTCCGACTCAACCTGCAAGTTAAACTTTAGGGAATCCTGCACAATGTCTCTCAAGTCCCCTTGCACCTCTGATTTCTGAATTTTCTGTCTGGTTAGAAGACAGTCTACATCTTTACATATTTCCTCTAACCAAGTGCATGACCATACATTTCCCTGTACTATATTCCATCTGACACTTCTTTGCCCATTCTCCTAATCTGTCTAGGTCCTTCTGTAGACTCCCTGTTTCCTCAACAGTACTTGTCTTTGTACTGAAGTTAGGCTAACTGGCCTATAGTATCCCATCTTTTCCCTCCCTCCCTTAAAAGGTGGAGTGGCATTTGCAATTTTCCAGTCCTCCAGAACCATTCCAGAATGTTGTGATTCTTGAAAGATCATGACTATTACCTCCATAATCTCTTCAGCTACCTCTTCCAGAATCAAAGAATGTAGATCTAGGTAGTTGTCAACTCTCAGACCTTTCAGCTTCCCAAGTACCTCCTTAGAAATAGCAACTAACTCACTCCTGTTCCCTGACATTCTCAAGTTTCTGGTATACTGCTGGTCTCTTCCGCAATGAAAATTAACACAAAATTCTTATTAAGTTCATCCACCTTATCTTTGTCCATCCTTTCCAGTGTCATTTTCCAGTGGTCCAGTATCTACTCTTGCCTCTTCTTTACTCTTTATACATTTGAAAAAGCTTTTGCTATTCTATTTTATATTATTAGCTAGTGTAATTTCAGATTTCATCTTTTCTCATCTTATTGCTTTGTTAGTTGCCCTTGGGTGGTTTTTAAACATTTCCCAATCACCAGCTTTCCAAAATTTTTGCTATTTAGATGCCCTGTTTTTTGCTTTACTGCTGTCTCTGACTTCCCTGATCAGCCATGGTTGTGTAGTTCTTCCTTTAGAATTCTAATTTGTGAAGTTTTTATCCTGAGCCTTCTGAATTGTTCTCAAAAACTCTGGCCATTGCTGTTCTGCCATCATCCCTGTTGCTGTCCCCTTCCAGTCAACTTTGACCAGCTCCTTTCTCATGCCTCTGTAGTTCCCTTTCCTCCACTGTAACACTGATACTTCTGATTTTAGCTTCTCCCTCTCAGACTACAGGGTGAATTCTATCATGTTATGATCACATTGCTTCTTAAAGGTCCCTTTACCTTAAGCTCCCGAATCAAAACATTTCATTACACGATACCCAATTAAGAATTGCCTTTCCCCTAGTGGGCTCAACAATGAGCTTCTCTAAAAATCCATCTGGTAGGCATTCAACAAATTCCCTCTCTTGGGATCCAGAACCAACCTGATTCTCCCAATCTACCTGCATATTGAAATCCCCACAAGTATTGTAACATTATCCTTTTTTCATGTCTTTTCTATCTGCTGTAATTTGTACCCCACATCCGAGCTACTGTTCGGAAGCCTATATATAATTCCATTAGGGTGTTTTTATCCTTGCAGTTTCTTAACTCTGCCCACAACAATTCTACATAATCTAATCCTTTGTCACCTGTTTCTAAGGATTTGTTTTTATCTTTTACCGTCGGAGCCACCCCACCCTCTCTGCTTAACTGACTGTCTTTTTGATACAATCTGTATCCTTGCTGAATTCCCAACTTTTATTTTTCAGCCACAACTCAGTGATGCCCATAATATCATACCTGCTGACATTAATAGCAGCAGGGGCAGTGAATAGAAGCTATTTGATCCTTTAAGCCTGCTTCACCATTCAAAAAGATTGTAGTTGAAATTTGGCCTCAACACCATCTTTCTGCACCATCGCATATTCTTTATTTCTCTAATATCAGAAAAACCTGATTTTGGATTTGAATGTAACCAGTAACTGAGCATCCATTGGGGTAGAGAATTCCAAAGATTTCCTATCTTCTGAGTGAATAAATTTCTCATTTCAATCCCTAATGACCCACCAATGTTGAGGCATATCCCTCGCTGAGGAGTATGGAACCTCAACCTCAACCAGGCTCAACCAGGTAGAATGTTTTCCCTATATCCACACTGTCAACTCACAAGAAGTTTATACGTTTCAATGAGGTCAGTGCTTATCTTCTAACTCTAAGTAGAAGCCTATTGAATTTCTTCTCCAAGGAATCGGTCTGGTAAGTCTTTGCTACACTACCTCAATGTAGGCAAGTCCTTTCATAAGATATAAATAACACCAACTACAAACATCTATTAGCATTCAAATAAGATTTAGATAATATTTAATGGTAGAACTTAGATGTAAAATATGGAGGCAAGGTTAAATTTAGAAAACTGTGAAGTTGGTGAAATTGGAGCTATAGGAGGCGCTGCTGTTTCAGTCAATGTCTTGTTAAATCAGATAGCATTGCTTAAAGCAAGAGTAATCCATAGAGGAGGTGAAGCTAATGATCATGAAGAAAGATACAATATTTTGTTGCTGGTATTGACTCTTAGTCAGTGAGGTTAAAACCCTTGGGATCCAAGGGAAAGAAATGAATTAGAGCTAAATTCAGTACAATAGCAGAAAGGCTACGATCAAGGGGTTCCAAATGATTCAATGCTTGATCCTTTTCTTTCTGTATTATATGTTAATGAATTGGACAAAAATGTTTGAAGATAATACAAAAGTCGATTACATTGCTGACAGTAACAGAAAGCTTTAGACTGCAGGAAGATATTGATGATGTCACTTGTTCAGCGGAATGACAAATGGAATTTAATCAAGTGATGTAATACAATTGGGGAAATGCAGCAATGGAATCAAATCTATAGTAAATAGGAGGGTACTGAATGATGCAGAGGAACAGAAACACCATGGAGTGTATGCCCATTGATTATTAATGTAATAGGATGGATAAAGAAGGTGTGGAAAAAGTTTATGAAAGCTTATCCTCTTTCAGCTGAGACGTTGGATAAAAGAACTGGGAGGTTATGCTGGAACTTTGCACCACACTATTTAAGCTCGAGGACTGCCTATAGTTCTAGCAAATGTTTAACAGGAAACATGAAGGAACTGGTGGTGGTGCAAAGAAGATTTATAGAATGTTTAGGAAGGGGAGCGTATAAAGTATATCACTTAGGGAGTGGTGAGATCCGAAATTCATCTTGGTAAAGGCAGAAATCTTCATCACAATTAGATGATACAATGGTACATACTGTACATCACTAAAGACTCCAGCAATCTCCAAAGATGTACCATAGAGAGCATTCTAACTGGTTGCACCATTCTCTGGTGTGGAGGGACCAGTGCACAGGATCAGAAAAGGCTGCACAGGTTGTCAACTCAGCCAGCTCCATCATGGGCACTAGCCACACCACTGTCAGGGACATCTTCTAAAGACAATGCCTCAAAAAGGTGCCATTAATCAATAAGGACCCTGTCACCCAGGACATGCCCTCTTCTCATTACTACCATCAGAGAGGAAGGACTGGAGCCTGAAGTCACACACTCAATGTTTTAGGAGCAGCTTCTTCCCCCTCACAAAAGATTTCTGACAGTGAACCTATGAACGCTACCTCACTATCTTTGCTCTCTATTTGCACTACTTTGTAAATTTAATATTGTAACTAATAGCACACTGCTGCCGCAAAACAACAAACGTTATGACATGTCAGTGATCATAAACCTGATGCTGTTTCTGAACTCTGAAAATCTGGTAAGGCTATCCTCTGGAAGAAGGAATTTATTCTTGATCCTGAATGATTTATCTTGGGATTGTGATCCCTGGTTCTAGATATACCAGCCAGGGCAAACATCATTTCTACATGTCTAGTCTCATTCTATGAACCAAGAGAGTGCATAGGTCCAATCTGCTTAATGTTCTCAGAGGGTAATCACCACCACCTGCACCAGCCCCAACTTCCCCATCCCAAGCTGAACCTTTGTTGCCCTTCCTGTGTCACAACTGTAATTTTCTTAAGGTGACAAGAACAGACCTGTATACACTATACTCCAAGCATAGACATCAAAAGAGTTCAGATGCTATAAACATGAAATAACCATATATAACCATATAACAATCACAGCACGGAAACAGGCCATCTCGGCCCTCCTAGTCCGTACCGAACTCTTAATCTCACCTAGTCCCACCTACCTGCACTCAGCCCATAACCCTCCACTCCTTTCCTGTCCATATACCTATCCAATTTTACCTTAAATGACACAACTGAACTGGCCTCTACTACTTCTACAGGAAGCTCATTCCACACAGCTATCACTCTCTGAGTAAAGAAATACCCCCTCGTGTTTTCCTTAAACTTCTGCCCCCTAACTCTCAAATCATGTCCTCTCTTTTGAATCTCCCCTACTCTCAATGGAAACAGCCTATTCACGTCAACTCTATCTATCCCTCTCAAAATTTTAAATACCTCGATCAAATCCCCCCTCAACCTTCTACGCTCCAATGAATAGAGACCTAACTTGTTCAACCTTTCTCTGTAACTTAATTGCTGAAACCCAGGTAACATCCTAGTAAATCGTCTCTGCACTCTCTCTAATTTATTGATATCTTTCCTATAATTCGGTGACCAGAACTGCACACAATATTCCAAATTTGGCCTTACCAATGCCTTGTACAATTTTAACATTACATTCCAACTTCTGTACTCAATGCTTTGGTTTATAAAGGCCAGCGTTCCAAAAGCCTTCTTCACCATCCTATCTACATGAGATTCCACCTTCAGGGAACTATGCACTGTTATTCCTGGATCTCTCTGTTCCTCTGCATTCCTCAATGCCCTACCATTTATCCTGTATGTTCTATTTGGATTATTCCTGCCAAAATGTAGAACCTCACACTTCTCAGCATTAAACTCCATCTGCCAACGTTCAGCCCATTCTTCTAAACGGCATAAATCTCCCTGCAAGCTTTGAAAACCCACCTCATTATCCACAACACCTCCTACCTTAGTATCATCGGCATACTTACTAATCCAATTTACCACCCCATCATCCAGATCATTTATGTATATTACAAACAACATTGGGCCCAAAACAGATCCCTGAGGCACCCCGCTAGTCACTGGCCTCCATCCCGATAAACAATTATCCACCACTACTCTCTGGCATCTCCCATCTAGCCACTGTTGAATCCATTTTATTACTCCAGCATTAATACCTAACGACTGAACCTTCTTAACTAACCTTCCATGTGGAACTTTGTCAAAGGCTTTGCTGAAGTCCATATAGACTACATCCACTGCCTTACCCTCGTCAACATTCCTCACAACTTCTTCAAAAAATTCAATAAGGTTTGTAAAAATATCAAATTCAGGAAACACACAGCAAGTCAGCAGCATTTCTGGAAAGATAAACAGGGAAATAAGTCACCTTAAGAGCCGTTATTCTGAACTGGAAAAGAGAGGAAACAAGATAGTTTCAGGTTGCAGATGATGGTGGAGGGATGGATAGCGCTGTCTGATAGCACTGTTTTGCATCTTTTACATTCTTTTCTTTGTACTTCCACTCCAATTGTCCTTATTTTGCTGATTTTGTTTTCATTAGTTTGTATTCTCTCTCTAGTGCGTGAATCTGTCACTCTCTATCTTGTTAAACAGATAATTTCATCAACAACCTGCCACATGACAATACTGGCCTCGTCCTGTCCAAGATGTTCTTTTTATCCTATCCATTCTCTCCTGTGCTTTCTATAACCTCTGCTTCTCTCTTTCCATTTTACAAAAGGCTTTTGGCCTGAAGGGTTAACTGTTTCTCTTTCCACATATGCTGTCAGGTCCACTGAGTGTTTCCAAGTGCAGTCTCACTCAAGGCCAATAATTCCATTAAGGAACCTTTAATCTTTCATTCGCGTCCTCGTGCAAAAAAAAACACAACATGCATCTTCCTAATTGCGTGCTGACTGCACATAACTTTGAGTGATTGGTATACTAGGAAACACAGGTACTCTGATCATTTTTCAGAATTTCAATATGTAAAATATACTCCGCTTTTCTATTTATTCTAACAAAGCTCAAATGGAATGCTTTATTTCGTAGGACAAATTGTACATAATTCTTACAAAAGCATGAGATGTTGTACATATTTACAATCAATAAGTTCCTCAATTTGGTCATTACATTCATACATTGAGGTGATTTTTTTTACGAGTTCTCCACATAGGAAGAGTCCCACTTAAACTGTATGTAGAGGTGATAGATTGGTTTGTTATTATCACGTGCACCAAGGTACAGTGAAAAACTTTGTTTTGCATCCCATTTATATCGACCATTTCCTCACAACTTTGCATTGAGCGGTACAAGGGAAAAGGCATTAGTCTGATCGTTACAGAGTAAGTGCACTTCTGGCAGACAATGAGGCACACGGCCATGGCAAGGTATTTTGTGATGTCAAGGATCCATCTCATATACAAGAGGTCTGTTCGATAGTCTTACAACAGCAAGGTAGAAGCTGCCAGTGAGCCTGTGGGTACATGCAGTTGGTCTTTCATATCTTCTGCTGGATGGGAGGGCAGTGAAGAGAATATTCAGGGTGGGAGGGATCTTTCATTGTGTTGACAGCATTATTGCATGTGAAAAGTGTTGACGAAATCCATGGAGGAGAGGCTGTGTTTTGTGATATGCTGAGGCATGTCCACAGTTACTTGTGCTCTTTGTAGAGCAGTTGTCATACTAAGCCATGATGTATCTGGATAGGATGATTCCTTCGTCATTGGTAAATATTGCTGCGGATCAGCAGGTACATGACAAATACTTTTAGCCTCCTAAGGAAGTAGAGGCATGGGTACATTTTCTTGGATGTGGCATCTATGTTGTTAGTCCTGTACGGGCTTTTAGTGATGTTTAGAACACAGAACAGTACAGCACAGTACAGGTCTTTCAGCCCATATTGTTGTGCCAAACTTTTAATCTACTCCAAGATGAATCTAACACTTCCCTCCAGCATGGCCCTCCATTTTTCGCTTATCCACATGCATACCTAAGAGTCACTTAAATTCTCTAATATGTCTGCTTTGACTACCATCCCTGGCAGCACATTTCATGCACTGTGTGAAAAAAAAATCCTACCTCAGACATCGTCCTTATACTTTCCTCCAAGCACCTTAAAATTATCTTCTTTCATATTAGTCATTTCCACCCTGGGGAAAAAAGTACTGGCTGTTCATTCTATCTGTGCCTCTTATCATCTTATGCACTCTTGTCAAATCTCCTCATCCTCTTCCACTCCAAAGAGAAAAGCTCACTCAGCCCTTCCTCAAAAGACATGCTCTCTAATCCAGACAGTATCCTGGTGGATCTCTGCACCCTCTCTAAAGCTTCCACATCCTTCCTATATTGAGGAAACCAGAACAGAACACAATACTCCTAAGGACTGGAAGATCTCAAGCATCTGCACCTCAGCTCTGTTATAGCCTCTTGAGGAAGTGGAGGCACTTGTGTGCTTTCCTGGACATATTGTAGTATGCTCTAAGTTCAGCCCGAAGTCTCGGCCTGAAACGCCGACTCCATAGATGCTGCCTGGCCTGCTGAGTTCCTCCAGCATTTTGTGTGTGATGCTGTAAGTTCATCTTTTTTCCCAGCCATTTGGAGTCCTTGCATTAAGATGGACGCCTACTTGTCCTTAACATGCCTGCACTGCCTACTGCACTAACCTGTTATCCTTCTTTCACTCTAACCTGTTATCCTTCACTCCAAACATACATCTAATCAGTGTTCTGTTCCTGTGCCAAAATGATTTAAACCTTCCAGCAAGGCGTACCAGTTCAGGTGCAGTTCATCTTCCTTGTACAAGTCCCACCCAAGCCAGAAGCGATCCAAGTGTTCCCAACATCTCAGGCTTTCTTTACTACGTCATCCCTCTGGTTATACATTCTTTTGATTTCTATACTCAGTAATACATAGCATGAAAAATAAGCCAAAGGTTACAATCTTAGAGGTCCTGCTCTTTAATACTAGATAACACTGCAGAATCTTGTGCTTTTTTCTGTCCATGTTTTTGGTTCCAACATACTGTATATCATAACTACTAATTAGTTGGTCATCCCCAAACCCCCTCACCCCCATCCAGAATGTCTTCTAGCCACTCCATGATGCCTCTGACCTTGGCACTAGAGGAAGCCACATACCATTTGAGAAAGTAATACGCACACACAAAGTGCTAGAGGGACTCAGCACAGCAGGCAGAATCTAAGGAAAAGAGTAAGCAGTCAATGTTTTGGGCCAAGACCCTACATCAGGTGAAACGTCAAATGTTTACTCCTTTCCATAGTTGCTCTTCAGCCTGCTGAGTTCCTCCAGCATTTTGTGTGTATCACTTTGACTTCTAGCATCTGCAGACTTGCTCTTGTTTGTGATACCATTTGAGTCATCTTCAGAGCCATAGTAATACCCATCTACTCAGCACTTAGTTATATGCTTTAATTTAGAGAACCAGTTATCCAGGGAGCTTTTTCTACTAGTTACTGCAATATAAGGTCCCTGAAAGAATTAAAGCATAGTAGAGAAAGGTGTTCCTCGGCAATTCAGGAACAGCCTCTTCCCCTCTGCCATCCGATTCCTAAATGGACATTAAACCCTTGAACAATACCTCACTTTTTAAATATATATTATTTCTGATTTTGCACAATTTAAAATCTATTCAATATATACTGTAATTGATTTGCTTATTTATTTATTATTATTATTATTTTTTCTTCTTCCTCTATGTTATGTACTGCATTGAACTCCTGCTGCCAAGTTAACAAATTTCACGACACATGCCAGTGATAATAAAACTAATTCTAATTCTGATTCTGATTTCGAGAATACCCATGTGATTGATTTTTACCACTCAGCTACCTCCTTGACTACTTGAGTAAGTGGCAATGGAGGCAGCTGAGTGATAACGATCAATCAATAGAGCCTTGTCTCCCCTTTGGATGCTGTCCTCCAGGTCCTCCTTGCTAGGTGCTGCTCCTGAGTGTTGAGGGTTAAATCCCTTTTCTTTTTGATCACTGTGGAATTCATGTGTTTCCCAACAATCGGGTTGGTGCAGTTTGTGTGCAATTACTCATATTTCATTTGCAGAGACAATGACCTCCTGACAATTCAATTTTGACTGCCACTTACCTCAGAATAACCTGCAGGGTAGGGCAGATGGGACAGTAATACTTTCAATAGCTTTAAATCCTGCCAACACTTCTGATGTGTCAGTATAACAGGGGCTTATTCTTGGGGGTCTGTACCAGTATAAAACAATATCTCATAAAATGGAAGTCACAGTCTATAATCATAAAATGGATTCTAGTTTCCATTTCATTGCTGAGTTGGTTGGATTGTGGATAGGGTACATTCCATGACCATATCCGCAGATGATGAAATGAAACAAAGTCTGAAGGTAATGTTAAATTATTTTTCCAATAACCTGATTTATGATATTCAGGCTGGTGACCTGTGGTAGGACTAACTTTGGTCCCTTTAATCTACCTTTTGAGTTTTAATGAGGCCAAACAACTAAAACCACAGTGAAGCATCAATTCCACTCCAGAATATTTAGAGAGTATAACAGAGGTGAGAGTAAATATTGGCCTGCTGGAACCGACGCAGGCAAGGTGGTAAAGGGGACCAAGGCAATGGCAGAAAATTGAATAAGTATTTTGCATCAGTCTTTCTTGGGACATATTAGCAGTATGTCAGAAGTTCAAGAGTGTCAGGCGACAGAAGTGAGTGCAGTTACTATCACTAGGGAGATGGTGCTTGGGAAACTGAAAGGTCTGACGGTAGATAAGTCACCTAGGCCAGATGGACTACACCCTAGGGTTCTGAAAGAGGTAGGTGAGGAGATTGTGGAGGTATTAATAATGATCTTTCAAGAATCACTAGATTCTGGAATGGTTCTGGAGGACTGGACAATTACAAATGTCACTCTACTCTTCAAGAAGAGAGGGAGGCAGAAGGAAGGAAATTATGGGCCAGTTAGCCTGACTTTAGTGGTTGGGAAGGTGCTGGAGTTAATTGTTTAAATGTGCTTTTGAGTACTTGAGGCGCATGATAAAATAGGCTAGTCAGCATGGTTTCCTTAAGGGAAAATATTGACAAATCTGTTAAAATTATTTGAGGAAATAACAATCAGGTTAGATAAATGAGATTTTCAGATGGCCTTTTGCTGTACATGCAGCTGTTTAATAAGATAAGAGCCCATGGTATTACAGGAAAGATACTTGCAAGGATAGAGCAGTGGCTGATTAGCAGAAGGCAAAGAGTGGGAATAAAGGGAGCTTTTTCTGGTTGGTTGCCGGGAACTAGTGGTGTTCCACAGGGAACACACACAAAATGCTGGAGGAGCTCAGCAGGCCAGGCAGCATCTATGGAAGAGAGGAAACAGTCGACGTTTCAGGCTGAGATCCTTCATCAGGCCAGTCATACCGAGTTCTCCCAGCATTTTGTGTGTGTTGCTCGGATTTCCAGCATTTGCAGATTTTCTCTTGTTTGTGTTCCACAGGGATTGGGCGTTAGGACTGCTTCTTTTTACATTGTATGTCAATGATCTGGATGACAGAATTGATGGCTTTGTGGCCAAATCTGCAACAATATAAAGTTAGGTAAAGGGGCAGGTATTGGTGAGGGAGCAGGGAGGCTGCAGAATGACTTGGACAGATTAGGAGAATGGGCAATGGGCAAGTGGAAAACAGTGTCAGGAAGTGTATGGTCATGCACTTTAGTAGGAGCAATAAAAACATAGATTATTTTCTAAACAGAGAAAAGAAATTCAGAGGTGCAAAGGGACTTGGAGTCCTCGTGCAGGATTCCCTAAAGGTTAACTTGTAGGTTGAGTCAGTGGTGAGGAAGGAAATGCAATGTTAGCATTCATTTTGAGAGGACTAGAATATAAAAGCAAGGATGTAATGCTGAGGCTTTATAAAGCACTGGTGAGGCCTCACTTGGAGTATTGTGAGCAGTTTTGGACCTCTTATGTAAGAAAGGATGTGCTGGCATTAGATAGAGTTCAGAGGAGGTGCAAGATAATAATTTGCGGAAAGGAAGGCTTATAATAGGAGGAATGATTGATGACTCTCTGCCTTTATTCTCTGGAACTCAGAAGAATGAGGGAGGATCTTATTGAACCTATCAAATGTTGAAAGGCCCAGAGTGGATGTGGAGAAGATTTTTTCTATAGTGCCAAGGTTTTACATTTCCTACATTGTCTGTGTTATTCTGTCCTTTACTGGGTTCTTTAATGCACTTCTTTCTGCTTGAGTATGCCTATGTGTTAAAAAGCAGCTTTTGTTTTCATCCCATTCCCATTCCCCCCACCTTTTGTTGTTGCTTCTCACAATGCTATGTTGTCTTGTGGAACTTACGAGTCTTTCAACATGGGGTCAGATCAACTATTACTTCTCCTCTGGCAAAAAGAAGTTATGAGATAACAGTTGGAAACGTGTGATAACAGTAGAATATCCTGTCTTCATATTGACATAGACATTATTGGAAGAATCTAGTGTCAGCTTCTTGGCTGGAGAAGAGAGAATTGGAGAATTGCACTGGAGGTAAAGCCCTGGATTAGCATATCCTTCCAATCCTTTTTAACCTTCTCATTCATAGGCTCAGTACTACCACTCCTTCATTACCATCTGCTGTTGTAGTAATATAGTAGTCCTTTATCTTCTAGTTTTTTTTTTTCTCTCTTGGCTGCTACAGTTAGAGGAAGGGAATTCAAGAATGAGAAAGTTAATCTGGTCAACTATGACTCCATCAGTGTATTCCCCAATATAAGCAATGTAACATGGAAGTTCAAAGTCATTTATTTGCCAACATCCAACTCGTGTGATGAGTGTAGGTTCTACCAGAATGATTTGAGTCAAGACCTTATCCACATGAATTGAATTGCAGAGGAGAGATCTGAGTGACCATCTTATCCATTGAAGCAGCATTTGAATAATTGTGGCATTAAGGTTCCCTGGAAAAATCAACATTAGTGGGGATCAGGGAGAAAACTGTCCATTTGCTGTTGCCATACTTAGCTTAAAGAGTTATTGTCATTGAAAGAGATTTATGTGTTTGTGTGTTCTCCAGAGTAGCGTCTTAACTTCCAACTGTCTTCACTGCATCATCAATGGTCTTCCATTCGTTGTAAGTAGAAAATGGGAACATTCGCTGAAAAGCTGGAAATAGGAGTAGGTTTTTAATTCCTTTGAACCTGCCCCACTATTCAAGGGAAATAAAAACAGACATTAAGCCTTTTCAGGTTTATAAAAAGAAAGAAAGAGGACCAAAATGAATAACATCTTTCTGAGGAAACATGGGAGCAGGAAAATGCCAGATATTTTGCATTAGTTTTTACAGTACAGCATCCCATAAGTGCTCTTTAATGCCAGAGAGGAAATAAACACTGTCACTATTACTGGAGCTGTGAGACAGCAGCATTAACTGCTCCACCAATATTGAGGAAACCTACCTGATTTTAAAAAAATAGCCTATCGATATTGCCAGCTATAAATGAATTTTCAAGTTCAATGATCATTCAGTCCTACATGAATACTGCCAAACAAAACAGCCAAGGTACAGCACACATTACCAACAGCACAAAGCATAAATAGCACATATGGTTCCAATTTCAGAAACACGTACAGTCACAAAGAAAAACATAATTTAAAAAGGTTGAAGAGTGTGTCAAGTGCCTAGCTCCTGTTGCAGAAGGAGTTCTTGGCTGGTTTTATTTTCCCCTGGCTTTATTTTTTTCTGACGTTGCTCCTATTTTTTAAAATCTCACTCTTCATTGTTCTGAGGAGCCCATCATGTAGTTTCCATTAGGAAAATGAATATTCTGAAACAGGAGGAAGCATGGGAACAAAATTAACTTAATCTTGTGTTACTTAAGGTCTACACCACCAGCTCATCCATCCTTCCATAGTAAAAAAAAATGCATTTCTATGAATGTTCTACATGACGAACCATTATGAGAAGCCTTGATATGATTAACAGGAAGGACAGGGAGGGCAGTAACTAGAAGGAAGATTAGAGGGCAGTTGAAAAATATCACATTAGAATAGTGGGAGTCTGCAACTCACTGCTTGAAAAGATAATAAGTGACAATATCAAAAAGGTACTTAAGAAGAACTGTAGCTCAAACTGTATCCACAGATTAAGAGGTATCTAGCATAGGCCAAATAGATCCTACTGTGACGTAAATATCTATGATTATCCAGCACCTTTTATGACCTAAGGATGTCACAAAGTACTTTGCAGTCAATTATGTATTTTCAGTGTGTGGTTATTACTGTAATGTAGGAAATGTAATGACCAATTGCAGTAATCTGATAGTGAGAGCTTTAGAAACATTAGCTGAGCAATGAATTGTATTCACTAAGAGAGTTTGCCAGTACTTCCTAGAATTGTGTGACTGTGTCTTTAATGCTCTCCCACACTGTCAGCAAGGACATCCCCAACAGAGCTGCACTTCCTTCATGTGGGAGTGGAACTTCAACCTTGAATTTTGCTCAAGTGTTTGAACTCACGGCCTTCTAACCTAGAAATAACAGTGCTACCAAGCAGAACCCAAGTCCAACTGACCTAGCAATTATGATTGTAATAGAAGTACTTAACAAGGGAAATCCTCCAAGTTTAGTGCTATTATTGCAACATACTGGCAGTCCATTTCCACTGCTGCTAATCTTTATACCCTCAATCAAGGTCAACTTCAGAAAATATATTTTTACTCAGTTGAAAAATATTGTAATTTTTTGTATTTCATAGCTACTTTCCACATTGCCCTTTGTAAACTTTTTTTGAACTTTAATTTTCTTTCTGTGTT
The DNA here is from genome assembly GCF_030144855.1 of Hypanus sabinus. Taxonomy (NCBI): domain Eukaryota; kingdom Metazoa; phylum Chordata; class Chondrichthyes; order Myliobatiformes; family Dasyatidae; genus Hypanus; species Hypanus sabinus. Next base: position 58,930,890 of record NC_082723.1, on the reverse strand, counting down.
TACTGAGGTCTGTAACAGATCTAAACTCCTCCCCAAGTAGTTAACAACAAATGGAATGGAACTGACACCAGTAGACTTGAGGGTAAACTGCAGACAAGTCACTTTCATTGTTCAGACAGTGTCGCAAATGAATAAAAGTAAAATCAAATGTGTTGCTAGTGCAAAAAAAAACTGTTTTGGTGGTACAGTATTCACAGTCAAAGAGAAGGGTGGATCAAAGTTAATTCCGTATATTGAGGTGGAAAAGAACAAGATCAATGATTCCAGATGCAAAGGAGGTAGACAGACAAGGAGTAAAATAGCTTAGATCTCAAGTCTGTTGTACAGGAACCTAAAATATTAAATGATTTTTTTAAAATGACTGCAGATTTACTTTACACTAGGATAAACAGAGGTTACTAATTAGAGAAACGTTGATTTAAGCAGTAATTGGAGCATTGTTTCCATAAGAGATGACAAATATTTGGAGCATTCTGCCATATTGGGTGTTGGACAAAATGACTTCAGGGCTGTTAAACACAGAAGCTACAGGGATGGTCAAATAGCCTTTCATCAACCTTTTAGTAAAACATGTTATTTGGCCTTTGTTCCAGGACGTAGTGGTGCCTCTAACAACTGGGCCAAAGGTCACTACACTGAAGGAGCTGAATTAGCTGACTCTATAATGGATGTGGTGCGGAAGGAGGCCGAGGGATGTGACTGTCTCCAGGGATTTCAGCTCACTCATTCACTGGGTGGTGGTAGTGGCGCTGGCATGGGCACTCTCATCCTTAACAAGATTCGTGAAGAATACCCTGACAGAATGATGCTGTCTTTCAGTGTTATTCCTTCACCCAAGGTATCAGATGTTGTGGTTGAACCCTATAATGCTATCCTGTCAATTCACCAGCTCATTGAGAATACAGATGAGACATTTTGTATTGATAACGAAGCTCTACATGATATTTGTTTCCGAACTCTCAAGCTTACTTCTCCCACTTACGGTGACATGAACCATTTGATATCAGCCACCATGAGTGGTGTAACGACCTGTCTGCGTTTCCCTGGTCAGCTTAATGCTGACCTCCGTAAACTAGCAGTGAACATGGTCCCCTTCCCCCGCCTGCATTTTTTTGTGCCTGGCTTTGTTCCTCTGACCAGCCGTGGTAGCCAGCAGTACCGTGCCCTCTCCGTACCCGAGCTAACCAAGCAGATGTTTGACGCTAAAAACTTGATGGCTGCCTGTGACCCTCGGCACGGCCGCTACCTGACCGTCGCCGCCGTTTTCCGGGGCCGCATGTCCATGAAAGAGGTGGATGAACAAATGCTGAACGTGCAGAATAAAAACAGCTCCTATTTTGTGGAGTGGATTCCAAACAACGTCAAGACTGCTGTGTGTGACATCCCACCCCGAGGACTCAGGATGGCAGCCACCTTCATTGGCAACACAACAGCCATCCAGGAGCTGTTCAAGCGCATTGGTGAGCAGTTTTCTGCCATGTTTCGCAGGAAAGCCTTTCTTCACTGGTACACAGGTGAGGGCATGGACGAGTTTGAATTCACTGAGGCTGAGGCTGACATGCTTGACCTGATAACTGAATATCAATATTACCAGGAGGTTAGCATTCACGATGACGATGATTAGGAGCCCTGAATGTCAATTGTGAGATTCTAACTCTTAACAGGGAGGCCCGATTTTTTTCTCCTGCACTGTGCACATCATCTAATTTCAATGCCGTGTGAACTGGCTGATGGCCAGTACTTGATTAAAGATGGCTCATAGTACTTGATTTGTTAAGAATAAAATTAATGTGTGCTTTTTATTATTAATAGTGCTGGTTGTCCGTCATATCCAATGATGACAGAAAATTGTGTGGCAGAGTTGTTAATGTGGAAAAGCTGTTGCACTGGGGCACTTCCACTCTTTTGACCTCAGAAGTCCAGGTCCAGTTGTACAAACAGGCATCACCAACTGGGGTCTTCCTTGCTTGCAGTAAATGGCCATGACATCTTGTCATGCCCTTTACTCTCTATGGGTCATTGCAGTATCGCCTTCCTAACCATTGTCTCACCAGGGTATGAAGACGCTGGCTACCCTCACCTGTCTGTCAAAGTGGTATACCGGGTTGTGGCCACTGTCACATACTTGGAGCCACAGGTGAGAGCTGAGTGTCCAGTGGAAACCAAAGGTGAGAGAGCTGCACTGGAATGGACATGACAAGCCCCTTCACTAGAGATGCTACCCCTCCCTGGACACCCATATAACCCAACATTAACTATAAAGGCAAGAGAAACTCCATGGTCTGTTTTGGGTTCATGTCCCACAAAACTCATTAAGTACATTTTTAACAGCGCTGAAATTTAATTCTTATGCTGATGAGGGTGAGTACTTCCTGCTGTAATAAGAGATTTTCCTCCTAAATGAAACTTTTACACTGTGAAAATTTTCACATGATCTAAAGAAGAACTTGTAATTTTGCAGCATCTGACATGACCATGGAATAACCAAGGTGTTCTGCTGCTTACAAGCTACTTTTTGAAGTGCACTCATTTTTATAATGTGAGAAGCAGAACAATTAATTGTACATCATAAGGTCCGGTAAAAAAATTATGAATAAGATAATATTCATATTCTAATATTCATAATATTAGATAATTTTCTTAAGTGCTAATTCAGGATTAAATTTTTGGTAGAGCACTGGTGGGGCTGTACTTCCAATGGCATCATTCCATCGTTTAGGCCCACCAACAACAGCAGGTGAAGTTATGTTTCTAGACAAAGGGTAGTAGCTGCTATAGGGCAGACCTGGAGTGTCCAGCTTATACTTTATGCTGAAGTTTCTGGAGAGTAAGGCAAAGGCTAAGTTGACAAAGTGAAAGAAACAAATGCTGGAGACACTTAGTAGGTGTGGCAGCATCTGTGGAGAGAGAAACAACCTTTAACATTTTAGGTCAGTCACTTTTTCTCAGGAAAAGGTGAAACAAGAGCATGTTTAAGTTGCAGAAAGTGGGACTGGTGGAAACAACAAAGAAAACATCAGTGGTGGAGTGCATACCTGTGTTTTCAGGATGACGTGTTTGCCTCCTTGCTATCTGAGAGAAGGGAGTGACTGCTGTTTAATTGTAGCTCATCAGTGTTGAGACGTCTAAATAGTGGAAGATCAATGACTGTAATTAGGGAGAAAAATAAAACAACTACATACAGAACACAGCAATTGCTATAAACATAAATTATAAAAGAATGCCTCAACTGTGGTGAGAGAGAAAGTGAGTTAATGTTATATAAGGATGGCCTACATTAGAATAGTCCAGCCCAAAGTTCAAAACTTCAAAGCAAATTTATTATCAAAGTACACCATATACAACCCTGAGATTAATTTTCTTGCGGCATACTAAATAAACCCATAATGGAATAATAACCATAAGAGAATCAATGAAAAGACTGCACCAACTTGGAGTTCAACCAGTGTGCAAAAGAAAACAAGCTGCAAATATAAAAGGAAATTAATAATAATAATAAATAAGCAATAAACATTGAGAACATGAGATGAAGAGTCCTTGAAAGTGAGTCCATAGGTTGTGGGAACATTTCAATACTGGGACAAGTGAAGTTATCCCCTTTGGTTTAAAAGCCTGATGGCTGAAGGGTAACAACTGTTATTGAACCTGGTACTTTGAGTCTTTAGGGCTCCTGTACCTTCCTCCTGATGGCAACGATGCAAAGAGCATGCCCTTTGTTGTGGGGTCTCCGATGATGGAAGCTGCTTTCCTGCAACAGCATTTTGTGTAGATGTGCTCAATGGTGGGAGGGCTTTACCCATAATGGACTGGATCATATCAACTGCTCTTTGTAGGAACTTTGGTCGTTCCATACCAGGTTGTGATGTAACCAGTCAATATACTCTCCATTACACATCTGTAGAAGTTTGTCAAAGTTTTAAATGTCATGTTGATTCTTCACAAATTCCAAAGGAATCAGAGACGCTGCCCTGCTTTCATTGTAATTGCACTTATGTGCTGGGCCCAGGACAGATCCTCCAGATTCAGAAACCAAGGAACTTAAAGTTGCTGACCTCTCCACCTCTGATACCTAATGGCTCATGGACCTCTGGTTTCCTTCTCCTGAAGTCAATAATCATCTCCTTGGTCTTGCTAATATTGAGTCAGAGGTCATGGCTTTGGCACTACTCAGCCAGATTTTCAGTCTCCCTTATATATACTGATTCATCACCACCTTTGATTCAGCCTCTGACAGTGATGTCATCAACAAACTTGAGTATGGTATTGGAGCTGTGTTTAGTTTCACAGTCATTGTATAAAATTAATAGAGCAGGGGGGCTGAGCACACAGCCTTGTGATGCACCTGTGCTGATGGAGATCGTGAAGGAGATGTTGTTGCCAATCTGAACTGACTGGGCTCTGCAAGTGAGGAAATCGAGGATCCAATTGCACAAGGAGGGATTGAGGCCAAGGTCTTGAAGCTTATTGGTTAGTTTTGAAAGGATGATGGTAATGAATGCTGAGCTAAAACAAAAAGGAAAAGCTAGTTATTTAAAGTTGTTGAATTCTGCAATCAGCCCATCATTGCAGCAACGTGTCTAGAAGTACTGTTCCTTGAGCTTACATCTTGTTTTATTGGAAGAGCTTAGAGTGGAAATGAGAGGCAGCTGGAAGTTCAGGGTTGAATGGAGGTGGTCTGCAAAGTAGTCATCCAATGTGTTTATAGATTCTCCTGTGTATAGGAGACCACTTTATGAACACTGAATGCATACATAATATTACAAGATGTGCAAATGAATTGTTGCTTCACTTTGAGGAAATATTAAGTCCGTGAAAGATGGTAAAGGATAAGGTTGCCTGGGGAAGTGCCATGAGAAGGGGAGTGGTTGGTGGTCATTTCTAGAAAAGGCAAGGCTGGGGAAGTGCATCTGGTGCTGGAATCTAGTTGGAGGCGGCAGAAGTTGTTGAATAATGAATGAAGTCAAAAAGTACTGGTAGATATGTAGACCTCCATTAGTCTCGATAGACCATGGATTTGCGCCTTGGAAAGTTTCCAGGGTGCAAGCCTGGGCAAGGTTTTTTTTACTGGTAGATATATACAGTACTGGTAAATACCTTAAGGAGGATCTACTCAAATGCTCTGCTGCGGAAATCCACCCCACCCCTCAATTACTTTATGTGCATCTGCATTTACCCTATCATCCCTAACTACTACCTACAAAATGCTAAGCAGAGAGATTATTCCAGAAATTTGAACAGTCTTTAGAAATGCAGCTTCATTTGTATGCCTGTTGGCTCTTTCCTCGCTGGCTGATTGCAGCTTAATCACATTCCTTGTCTTCACCCATTCATTGTTTGGTAGCTAAAACTCTCTCCTTCAAGGTAAATCTATCAGCCTCACAGGCTGTCTCATCAATGTACAAGAAGGGGTTGGGGTGGTCTTCATTTGAATGACTGCAAGGACCTCTCCCCATTGGCACCCCCTTCCAAACTGTCCAGTCAATTGCTGGCCCCAACTGCTATGAGGGCCAAGCTTATTTGTATTCACTCCCCAACCGGGTTGGGATGACTGCTTTCAGATGCTTATTCAGTCTGCCATGCTATCAAAGTTGTGGAACTTGATGTCTCTCCTTTAACTAAAATCCCTCCCCATCTACTTTTCCAATGTCTTTTCTGTTCTTGCTGTCCAACTAATTACCTACCTTCAGCAACCAGTCTTCATTACAGAGTACCATTACCATCACACTTTAACATACTATTCACAGGTTTCTGTCACAGTCTTAGTGTCTTCTGCCTTCGTGCTTGCTGTGGATGTGTTTCTATCAACTGTGATCAAGTCTGCTGTGGCTGGCTGGTGTTCATCTCTTAGGTTCTCTGTAATTACACGGTTACTGGGTACACTTGATCCCCCACCCTGTCTATGGAGTCATAACGTTTAACCTGAGTCCAGTGTTCCCACTGGCTGCCTCGTCAAGTCTACACACAGACACGTGTCACTTATTAAAGGTACCGTCTGTGGTCCTATCCACCTGGGAGCAAACCCTGCCCGTTCAGGCAGCACCCTCACCAAGACGCGGTCGCCCAGTTGTTGGGGGACTATCACCTTTCCCTCTGGCTCTCTTTGATCAGCGATGTGCTGCTGTTGTTTTGCTTAGTCCTTCAACACGTTAAGTTGGTTACAAAGGTCTTTTACATTCTGTGTCATTCTATTTCTTTAAGTTCCAGGCTTGCTGCAACCTGTAATTACCTCATAAGGGAGTCACATTACTTGCCCCATCAGTAATTCATAAGGGCTGAGGCCCAGCGTGTGATTTGGGGTTGCTCGCAATCTCATCAGGATTCCTGGTAATGCATCAACCCAGGTCTTTCCCATCTCAGATGCAGCTCTGTCAAAGGCACTCTTCATCGTTCGATTCATCCTTCCTACCATTCTTGAACTCGGAGGGTGGTAGGGAATGTGAAACCATTGTTGAATTCCTAACAGTTGGAACATTTCCTTCATCATTTTCCCTGTGGAATGGGCTCCCTCATCTGAGTCTACTTGGACTTGGGTTCGCCACCTTGTGAGGACTTCCTGAATTCGAATCCATGCAGCGGTGCTGGCGGTGCAGTCCCTTGTTGGGAACGCCTCTAGCCACCGGGTGAAGTGATCCATAATTACTAGACAGTAGATTTCCCCTTGCTTTTGGCAGGGGTCCCATGAAGTCCATCTGGATGTTTTCCCAGGGTCACCTCAGTTGTGGCTGGTTCGCCAGTTGCAGCTTGAAGTCCTTACTCTGGGCTAGAGTTTGCCAGAAGGCGTGTGGGAGACTCTGAACTCAGCTGGAAGAAGGTTCTATGGTCTGATGAACCAAACTTTGGGTTTTTTGTCCGTAAGCCAAACACTGCACTTCATCAAAAACACACCATCCCTACCATAAACCATGGTGGCTGCATCATGCTGTGGGGATGCTTCACTGCAGCAGGCCCTGGAAGGATTATGAAGGTAGAGGGTAGAATGAATGCAGCAAAATACAGAGAAATTCTGGAGGAAAACCTGGTGCAGTCTGCAAGAGAACTGTGTCTTGGGAAAACATTTGTTTTCCAGCAAGATAATGTCTGCAAGCATAAAGCCAGATCTACACAGGAGTGGCTTGCAAACAATAAAGTTAATGTCCTGGAATGGCCAATTCAGAGTCCAGAACTCAATCCAATTGAGAATCTGTGGCTGAACTTGAAAAAGGCAGTTCACTCATGATCCCCATGCAATCTGACAGAGTTTGAGCAGTTTTGTAAAGAAGAATGGGGGGAAAATTGCAGTGTCCAGCTGTGCAAAGCTGATAGAGACCTATCCATACAGACTCAAGGCTGTAATTCCTGCCAAAGGCACATCTACTAAATACTGACGTGAAGGGGGTGAGTAATTATGCAATCAATTATTTTGTGTTTAATAGTTCTAATAAATTTAGACCAATTTGTTTTCAGTTTGACACAAAAGAATTGTTTCAACACGTATAAACAAGCTGGATGAACTCAGTAGGTCAGGCAGCATCTGTTGAAATGAGCAGTCAACGTTCCGGGCTGAGACCCTTCATCAGAACTGAAGAAGGAGGGAGCAGGGGCCCTATAAAGAAGGTGGGGGGAGGGTGGAAGGTGCCAGGTGAAAAAACAATCAGAGGAAAGATCAAGGGTGGGGGAAGGGAAGCAGAGAGGGGATAGGCCGGAGAGGTGAAGAAGGAATGTAAGGGGAAAGCACTATGGGTTTGACCTGAGTTTGGCCTCACCATGGCATATATGGACATATCAAAATGGGAATGTGAAGCAGAGTTGAAGTGGGTGGCGACCAGGAGTTCCCGTCTGTTGTGGCAGACAGAGTGGAGGTGCTCGACGAAGCGGTCCCCCAATCTGTCATCCCCCAATCCCCCATCCTCCCGTCACCACAACAGGGACCGTGTTCCCCTTGTCCTCACCTACCACCCCACTAGCCTCCGGATCCAGCATATTATCCTCCACAACTTCTGCCACCTTCAACAGGACCCCACCAGTAAGCACATCTTTCCCTCTCTGCCCCTCTGTGCTTTTCACAGTGATTGTTCCCTCCGCGACAGTCTGGTCCACAGATCCCTCCCCATAGATCTCTCACCTGGTACTTAACCCTGCAAGCATAAGTGCTACACCTGCCCATACACGTCCTCTCTTACCACCATTCAGGGCCTCAAACAGTCCTTCCAGGTGAAGCAACACTTCACTTGTGAGTCTGTTGGGGTAATCTATTGCATCCGGTGCACCCGGTGTGGCCTCCTCTACATCGGCGAGACCCAACGCAGATTGGGGGACCGCTTTGTCGAGCACCTCCGCTCCGTCCGCCACAACAGACAGGGTCTCTCGGTTGCCACCCACTTCAACTCTGCTTCACATTCCCATTCGGATATGTCCATACATGGCCTCCTCTACTGCCATGATGAGGCCAAACTCAAGTTGGAGGAGCAACACCTCATATACCGTCTGGGTAGTCTCCAGCCCCTTGGTATGAACATCGAATTCTCCAACTTCTGGTAATTCCCTCCCTCTCCCTTCCCCCATCCCAGTTTCACTCTGTCTCCTCTTCTAGCTGCCTATCACCTCTCTCATGATTCTGCCTTTTTCTACTACCATAGTGCTTTCTGCTTACATTCCTTCTTCACCTCTCCTGCCTGTCCCTTCCCCTACCCCTTGATCTTTCCTCTGATTGGTTTTTCACCTGGCACCTTCCACCCTCCCCCCACCTTCTTTAAAGGGCCCCTGCCCCCTCCTTCAGTCCTGATGAAGGGTTTCGGCCCGAAATGTTGACTGCTCATTTCAATGGATGCTGCCCAACCTGCTGAGTTCATCCAGCTTGTTTGTACGTGTTGATTTGATCACAGCATCTGCAGTTTACTTTGTGTGTAAAGAATTGTTTCTGTTGATCAGTGTCAAAACAGCCAAATTAAACCCACTGTGATTCAATGTTGTAAAACAATAAAACATGAAAACTTCTAAGAGAGTGAATACTTTTTACAGGCTTTGTATATTTGGTCTGCCTTTACTGTAGTGCAGTGCTTCTATCAGGACCACCAGTTCCACCACCTGAGCTGAGTAACTCTCTGGCGGTGGTGCTCCTGAAGCTGATTCGTCACCTGCACGGCCCACCCAGACCGTGGCTTCCTGTCTATGTTCTTCCTAGACCCATCTGAAACAATTTCTTCTGTTGCCCCTTCCAGAGGTTTTCCCTTCACACTGATATCTTCTTCCTGTTTCCATTTGGCACTCATGTGCCTCCCCCTCCGTTAGGATAGTGCTCACAGGATTCATTCCAGTGTCACTAAATTGTTACTGTCTCGTGCACAGCTGTCAGTGTGTCTGTTTTTAATGGAATAATGCTCATGGTGTTTATGGAGGCCTTCCTCTATGTTAACTAGGTTTATCTTTACTCGACCACAGTCTGATTGTGTCTAGCCCACTCTGCTGGGAACTGCTGACAAAATAACCCGTAGACACCATCCTGTCTGCTGTCTATGATGATCAAACCAGCTGCTGCTACACTAGCTATGTTCTGTACTCTCTCAGTTGTACATGTTTGCTGCCACTGGCTTGTCCGTATTATTTCTCCCTTTCCTGAATCTATAATGGCTCCTACTTCCCTTAGGATGTCTATTCCAAGGACTGTACCCTCATTTGGACAGACCAAGAAATACCCCTCAGATTTAGAGTCTGCAACTCGCTTCTTTCGGCTTCCACCATTTTTCCTTCTACACACGTAATATAAATAGCCAGTCCAGTTGTTAGCAAGGGTAGATCAGTTATTGATACCGATGCCCCTGTGTCAACTAACATTGCATTGTCAACCCGCAGACAATTTTGCTGTGTACATTTGTGGGTCACCAGCGCTAGCAGTGGAGGTTGCCACCACTTTTTTTTCTGACCTAGATGGAGTCTTCACCAGCTCTATGATCTGATAAGCAATCAGTTTGGTTAGACTGGGTGTTGATGGGGTGATATTGCATGTCTGCTGTGACGTTCACCTGTTTTTCCTTCCCTTTTTTTTGAACACTGCCTCCAACCATGTCCCGATGGGCCACAGCTGTAGCATATCGACTCCTTTACTGTTTTTTGCCTTGTTGGGCAGTCCTTTGCCAGGTGCCCTGGCTGCCGACATGCAAAGCAAGCCATCTTTGACGTCCCATTCTGCGCACGGACTGTTTGAACTGCTTCCGTCTGGTAGGCGCTTCAGATCCCTCCAGACTAAGACTAATAGGCACTGGAGAAGTTTTTTCCCTACTGCGGTCACTTTGCTGAACAGGTAACTGCCGGTTAACTGTCGGCTAACTATTACTTGGATTGCACTACTTGTATGTATAATCTATATTTTCATTTATATTTATCATTATTATTGTTATGAGCAGAGAGACAACATCTGTCGGAAGTAAATTCCTTGTATGTGCACAGGTACTTGGCGATTAAAGTCTGATTCTGATTCTTCTGATTCACAGCAGCAGCATTCATTTTAGCCACTGAACGACTTTTCTTGCACAGTTTTTGGTCTATCTTAGGTTCAATAGCCACTTGCCCTGGCTATTTTAATAGGTTAATTGTTATCACTGGCATTTGCAGTTATCTCTAGCCTGGGTATGAGATGACCACAACAGACTTTTAGTCTGGCCTTTTCTTTGTCCTCTCAGTGCTTCCTCTTGTTCTTTGCTTTTGTAACACTTAACAAAATGTTTATGCCTCATTCTTGAGTTCTGAGAACCTTTGAATCACAAAAGCATCTGGATCCAACAATAGTAATGAGGAAAGATTTGACAGCAGTAAGATGTAGATTGGTTGGGAAGAAAAATTGATAATTAGGCATTTAAGAAACTCTTAACTGGCACATGAATGATAGAAAATGGAGGGTAATGTAGGAGGAAAGGGTTAGAATGATCTTAGAGTAGTTTATAAGTTCATCACAATATGTGGGCCAAAGGGCCTGAACTGTGTTGTAACGTTCTATTTCCTTTTCCATTTCATGCTCTCGATGTGGCTTCGGTGAGACCAAGCATAGATGAGGTGACTGCTTTGCAGAGCACTGTGCTCTACCTGCTATGGCCATCTGGAGTTCCTGGTTGTAGGCTATTTTAATTCCCCTCCCCATACTTAATATGATCTGTCTGATATTCAGCCTCCCCCATTACTAAGGTGAGGACAAAGGTAAACTGGGACAACAGCATCTTGTATTCTGTGTGAGTAGTCTACAACCTGAAAGCATGAACATCAAACACCTGCTCCCTCCTCTCTCACTTTCTCTCTACTTCTGATCTACCCACTCCCTCTTGCACATATCCTTCTTTCCAATCCAGTCTCCCAGACCCCATCTCCCACTTTCATTTCTCTGCCCAACCTACTCCATCTGCCTATTGCCCACACACTAATCCTAATGCATTCCCTCCCCACACTGTTCCCAACTGCCCACCATCCTTCCCCTATATGGTTTCTCTTCACCTTCCTAACTTATCAGTTTCCATTATCTCCCACAATGATATTACCTACACATATTATCCCCATCAATGACTCTTCCTTTTCCCACCTGGCCCCCTTCTCATATGGATCCACCTATCATTTGCTCCATTCCATCAGAATGGGTGTGATCTGAGTGACTTTGACCATGTTAGTGCCAGATGAGGTGGATTGAGTATCACAGAAATTGCTGATTTCCTGGGATTTTCATGCACAACAGTCTGGAGTTTACATAGAATGGTGTGAAAAACAAAAATGTCCAGGAGCAGAGTTCTGTGGGCGAAAATGCCTTGCTAATGAGAGAGGTCAGAGAATAATGGCCAGACTGCTTCAAGTTGTTAGGACAGTGATAGTAACTCCAGATAACCACAATTTACAACAGTAGTGTGCAGAAGAGCGTCACTGAATGCTCAACACACCAAACCTTGAAGAGGATGGGCCGCAGCAGCAGACCACAAACGTACAGAAGTGTACTCGGTGGACAATTTATTAGGTAGCTCCTGTATCTAATAAAGTAGCTACTGAGTGAATAAGAGTATATCTTCAATTAAATTTTCCCAGTCAGAGCAAGGAGAAATGGGATAAAAATTCAATAGTTGGGTACAATCTACTTGCCGCAATGGAGGACTGGTTGTGAAGTGATTGTTCTTCAATTTTAGATATGATGGGCAAGTGGAAAAGTAGGGGGTATATCCCTGATACCTGAAGAATAGGTAGCAAGGAAGAAAATCAAAAAGTAGAAACCATTTGGGAGAAACTAAACAAGTGTCGGAAGCCCCAAACAATAAAACAGTAACAATAATTTGAACCTGTTTCACTACCTTTCCTGATCATGGTTGTGTAGCGGTGTGCTACACGCAGTGCTAAAATTACGACACGGAGTCGGTAACTGCAGTCGAAGGAAAAAACTTTATTCGAAATCTTCAGCCTCACTTTTAAGCCTCCCTCAACCTGCCCCCCATGGCGCAGAGGCTCCAAAGCTCTGTGCTCGCAAACCCCCGTAGGCTATCTAATTGTGAGTCGGTTTGGATGTGCCAGGAAATGGGTCGCCACAGTTGATCTAAAAGCCTTTTTGGTCATACTAGAGGGAAATGTAAGTGGAGTTCTGCAAGGATTGCACAATTTCCTGCTTTGTAGGCGACTGTGAAGATGGTAAGATATTTCAAAGAGCTATAAGCAGACAGGTAGAATGGGCAGGCTGGTGGTGGCTGAAATTTAATGCCGAGACTTGTAAAAGTTCCCCTTTTGGAGGAAGAATGGAAAGAGGCAATATAAACCAAAAGCCTGTTTAAAAAGAGGTACATGAACAGAGTAATCTGAGGAGATATGGGGATAGTTTGTTGAAAGTGAAAGGGCTGGCTATGAATGTAATTAAAAGAATACGCATTCCTGGGCTTTATAGAAGCAGAATGCACGGAAGTTGCTATGAACACTAATAAACATTGGCTAGGCAATTCTGTGTCCAATGTTGATGGAGTCAGGGCAACAACTTTAGGGTAAAGTTACATAGAACAGTACTGCACAGAGGTGACCCTTCAGCCCTCAATGTCTATGATTCCAAATTAAACTAATCCATCACAACACGCTGGAGGAACTCAGCAGGTCGGGCAGCATCCGTGGAAACGAACAGTCAATGTTTTGGGCTGAGACCCTTCGTCAGGACTGAAGAGGGTGGGGGCAGGGTCCCTATAAAGAAGGTGGGGGGAGGGTGGGAAGGAGAAGGCTGGTAGGGGCCAGGTGAAAAACCAATCAGAGGAAAGATCAAGGGGTGGGGGAGGGGAAGCAGGGAGGGGATAGGCCGGAAAGGTGAAGAAGGAGGGTGAGGGGAAAGCACTATGGGTAGTAGAAGGAGGTGGAACCATGAGGGAGCTGATAGGCAGCTGGAGGAGGAGGCAGAATGAAACTGGGATGGGGGTAGGGAGTGGGTGAGTCTTTTGGGGTCATCTATTGCATCTGGTGCTCCCAGTGCGGCCTCCTCTACATTGGCGAGACCCAACGCAGATTAGGGGACCGCTTCATCGAGTACCTCTGCTCTGTCCGCCACAACAGACAGGATCTCCCGGTTGCCACTCACTTCAACTCTGCTTCACATTCCCATTCAGATATGTCCATACATGGCCTCTTCTACTGCCATGATGAGGCCAAACTCAGGTTGGAAGAGCAACACCTCATATACCGTCTGGGTAGTCTCCAGCCGCTTGCCATGAACATTGAATTCAACCAACTTCCGGTAATTCCTTCCCCCATCCCAGTTTCACTCTGCCTCCTCCTCCAGCTGCCTATCACCTCCCTCATGGTTCCACCTCCTTCTACTACTCGTAGCGCTTTCCCCTTACACTCCTTCTTCACCTTTCCTGCCTATCCCCTCCCTGCTTCCCCTTGATCTTTCCTCTGATTGGTTTTTCACCTGGCACCTACCAGCCTTCTCCTTCCCACCCTCCCCCCACTTTCTTTATAGGGCTCCTGCCCCCTCCCTCTTCGGTCCTGACGAAGGGTCTCAGCCGGAAATGTAGACTGTTCGTTTCCACAGATGCTGCCTGATCTGCTGAGTTCCTCCAGCGTGTTGCGCATGTTGCATTGACCCCAACATCTGCAGAGTATTTTGTGTTAAAGTAATCCCTTCTGCATGCATATGATCCCTATCTCTCCATACCCTAAGTATTCACATGCCTATCTAAAAGACTATCATACCTGCTTCTATTATCACCCATGGCAGCATGTTCTAAGGACAAAGTTATAGGGCAGTAATTGAGGATTAAGGTAATACCGGTGCTTGGAGCAGTTAAGGGTTTAAGGAATATTTGGGTTGGAGGTGGGGAAGGACAATTTTATTAGCATTTCTTGCATTAAAATAATGAACAATGTGTCTCTTTTGATGAGATTTGAATTTCCATCCTTTGGTATGGCGTTCTCTCAATTACTGAGAAGGTATCAATTCAATTTTTCCTATAAGCCCTGTTTGAAGCTTACCTGGATTTCTTGTTTATGATGTCTTGCAACTACTGTAAAGGTAGGGTTCTTGTGTTTAACACCCTTCTATCAGTTTTTCTAAAATTGCGGACTTGACCTTTGTCTGTTAAATATTTGATATGGTTTAAAGATTCTGTCCATCTGCTGATTGTGATCAGTGTTATATTGGCACTATGGTAGTGTAACGGTTAGTGTAACCCAATGACAGCTCGGGTGCTCCCGATTTCGGAGATCAACTCCGGTGTTGTCTGTAAAGACTATGTACATTCTCCCTGTGACTGCGTGGCTCTCCTCCAGGTGCTCAGGTTTCATCCCACAGTCCAAAGATGTACCTATTAGTAACTTAATTGGTCACTGTAAAAGGATAAAGATGAGGGATCATTTGCTTGGATGCGGAGAATGTGCGTAAGGTACTTAATGAGTATGTTGTTTCAGTATTTAGCTAGGAAATGCATATCTAGGAAATAGACTGTTAGATCAGTGCTGAGTGTATAAATGTGTTAAGACATTTAGTCAAGGAGGAGGAAGTGTTGGGCCTCCTAATGAGGAATAAGTGGATAAATTCCCATGGTCTGAGAGGATTTACTTCAGGTTATTGAAGGATGCAAGAGACAAGATTGCTGGGTCCTTGACCAGTACCTCCATGTCTTCTGAGGACCACAGCTGAGGTCCCAGAGGACTACCGAGTGGCTACCTCTATTTAAGAAGGGAACAAGGGAAATCCTGGAAGTTATAGATTGGTGAGTCTCATGTCAGACGTAGGGAAATTGCTGGAGAAAAGACTTAGAGATTTGGAAACCCATGGGCTAATTAGGGAGAGTCAGCTTGGCTTTGTACGTGGCAGGTCATGCCTTACCAAATTCATTGAGCTTTTTTGACAAGATGATGAGAGAGATTGATGAGGATAGGGCAGTGGATATTGTCTACATGGATTATATAACAATTACAGCATGGAAACAGGCCATCTCAGCCCTTCTAGTCCGTGCCGAACGCTTACTCTCACCTAGTCCCACCGACCTGCACTTAGCCCATAACCCTCCATTCCTTTCCTGTCCATATAATATCCAATTTTACTTTAAATGCCAATATAGAACCTGCTTCTACTACTTCTAATGGAAGCTTGTTCCACACAGCTACCTCTCTCTGAGTAAAGAAATTCCCCCTTGTGTCACCGCTAAATTTTTGCCCCCTAACTCTCAACTCGTTAGAATCCTCTTGTTTGAGTCTCCCCTATTCTTAATGGAAAAAGCCTATCCACATCAACGCTATCTATCCCCCTCATAATTTTAAATACCTCTATCAAGACCCCCCTCAACCTTCTACACTTCAAAGAATAAAGACCTAACTTGTTCAACCTTTCTCTGTAACTTAGGTGCTGAAACCCAGGTAACATTCCAGTAAATCTACTCTGTACTCTCTCTATTTTGTTGACATCTTTCCTGTAATTCAGTGACCAGAACTGTACACAATACTCCAAATTTGGCCTTACCAATGCCTTGTACAATTTTAACTTTACATCCCAACTCCTATACTAAATGCTCTGATTTATAAAGGCCAGCATACCAAAAGCTTTCTTCACCACCCTATCCACATGAGATTCCACATTCAGGGAACTATGCACCATTATTCCTAGATCACTCTGTTCTACTGCATTCTTCAATGCCCTACCATTTACCATGTATGTCCTATTTTGATTATTCCTACCAAAATGTAGCACCTCACACTTATCAGCATTAAATTACATCTGCCATCTTTCAGCCCACTCTTCTAACTGTCCTAAATCTCTCTGCAAGCTTTTGAAAACCTACTTCATTATCCACAATGCCACCTATCTTAGTATCATTTGCATACTTACTAATCCAATTTACCACCCCATCATCCAGATCATTAATGTATATGACAAACAACACTGGACCCAGTACAGATCCCTGAGGCACACACCAGTCACCGGCCTCCAATCTGACAAACAGTTATCCACCACTACTCTCTGGCATCTCTCATCCAGCCAGTTGAATCCATTTTACTACTTCAATATTAATACCTAACGATTGAAACTTCCTAACTAACCTTCTGTGCGGAACCTTGTCAAAGGCCTTACTGAAGTCCATATAGACAACATCCACTGCTTTAGCCTCATCAACTTTCCTAGTAACTTCTACAAAAAATTCAATAAGATTTGTCAAACATGACCTTCCATGCGCAAATCCATGTTGACTGTTCCTAATCAGACCCTATCTTTCCAGATAATTATATATACCATCTCTAAGAATACTTTCCATTAATTTACCCATGACTGACATCAAACTTACAGGCCTATAATTGCTAGGTTTACTCTTAGCACCCTTTTTAAACAATGGAACAACATGAACAATACGCCAATCCTCCGGCACCATCCCTGTTTCTAATGACACTTGAAATTATTTCTGTCAGAGACCCTGCTATTTCTACACTAACTTCCCTCAAGGTCCTAGGGAACATCCTGTCAGGACCCAGAGATTTATCCACTTTTATATACCTTAAAAGTGCCAGTACTTCCTCCTCTTTAATTGTCATAATTTCCATAATTTCCCTACTTGCTTCCCTTGCGTTATTCAATTCAATATCCTTCTCCTTAGTGAATAACGAAGAAAAGAAATTGCTCAAAATCTTCCCCATCTCTTTTGGCTCCACACATAGTTGTTCACTCTGATTCTCTAAGGGACCAATTTTATTCCTCACTATCCTTTTGCTATTAATATAACTATAGAAACCCTTTGGATTTATTTTCACCTTACTTGCCAAAGCAACCTTGTATCTTCTTTTAGCTTTTCTAATTTCTTTCTTAAGATTCTTTTTACATTCTTTATATTCCTCGAGCACCTCATTTACTCCATGCTGCCTATATGTATTGTCGATATCTCTTTTTCCAAACCAAGTTTCCAATATCCCTTGAAAACTATGGCTCTCTCAAACTTTTAACCTTTCCTTTCAACCTAACAGGAACATAAAGAATCTGTACCCTCAAAATTTTACCTTTAAATGACCTCCATTTCTCTATTACATCCTTCCCATAAAACAAATTGTCCCATTCCACTCCTTCTAAATCATTTTGCACCTTCTCAAAGTTAGCTTTTCTCCAATCAAAAATCTAAGACATTTGACAAAGTCCCTCATGGGAGACTAATCCAGAAGGTTAAGATGCAGGGGAACCATGGCAAATTGGTTGTTTGGATTCAGCATATTCAGAGAATAGTGGTTGAAAGGACTTATTCAAACTGGAGGCCTGTAATTAGTAGTGTCCGTAGGGATTTGTGTTCGGACCTCTGCTGTTTATGATTTCTATAAATAATCTGGATGAAAATGTATTTAGGTGAGTTAGTAAATTTGCAGATGATACCAAGATTGGTGGAGTTGTGGATAGTGTAGAAGACTGGCAAAGAATACAGCACGATGTAGACCAGTTGCAGATATAGTCTGAGAAATGACAGGTGGAGTTTAACCTAGATAAATGTGAGGTGTTGCACCTTGGAAGAGCAAATGCAAGGAGACAGTATCCTTAACAGAGTTGCTGAGCAGAGGGACCTTGGGATTTGAGTTCATAGCCCCTTGAAAGTGGCTACACAGGTCAATAAGGTGGTTAAGAAGGCTTATGGAATGCTTGCTTTTATAGGTTGAAGCATTGAGTTCAAAAGCCAAGAGATTATGTTGCAACTTTATAAAACTCTGGTTCAGCCACACCTGGAGTATAGTGTACAGTTCTGATCGGATCACCCAACTATAGGAAGGATGTTGAGGCTTTGGAGAGAGTGCAGAAGAGGTTCACCCGGATGCTGCCTGGTTTAGAGGGCATGTGCTGTTACGAGAGGTTAGATAAACTTGGGTTGCTTTCTTTGGAGTGGCAGAGGCTGATGGAGATTGATATATGTTTACAAGTTTATGAGAGGCATAGATTAAAATGCACAGAGTATTTGTTTCCAGGATTGTTATGTCTAATACCAGAGGGTATGCATTGAAGGTGACATGGGTTAGGTTCAATGGGGATGTGAGAGGTAAGTTGAGTTGCGGATGCCTGGTATGTTGGTAAAGGCAAATACATTAGAGGCTTCTGAGGGACATTTGGATAGGCACATGGATATAAGGAAGATGGAGCGATATTGACATGGTGTAGGTAGGAGGGATTAATGTTTGGGTGTTAATTGATTTGCTTTTTAGTTGGTTCAGCACAATAATTGTGGGTCAAATGCTTGTTGCTGTCCTGTACTGTTCTATGTAAATTTCCTATGATTAGGCTAGTGTTAAATAACACACACAAAATGCTGGTGGAATGCAGTAGGCCAGGCAGCATCTATAGGAAGAAGTAGTCAACGTTTTGGGCTGAGACCCTTCATCAGGACTAACTGAAAGAAAAGGTAGTAAGAGTTTTGAAAGGGGGAGGTGGAATCTGAAATGTTGGGAGAATTTACAGCATCTGCAGATTTCCTCGTGCTAGTGGGTAGTTGGTTGGTGTGGTTTGTTGGGCTGTCCTGTGTGTTATCTCTAACTAAATATAAAAAAGTTCTGTCTCGATTCACACTAAATGATGTAGCAGCCACTTCTGGTAATAACTTCCTGTTATGTATTGGCATAGTTCCCTGAAGTTTCCCCAGTCTGTGGGAGCATCTGGCTGAAATTAATTTCATATACCCAGAAAATTTAATTTGGAAATATAATTTTAGCCATTCCTAATAGTGCCTGCAGCTGCTTCATGACTGTCAGTGGTCTCGCTCTATGGTGATTCAGGCCAATTTGAAGCATGGTTTTCAAATTTTTGGACAGGGTTCCAATTTGTCCAGAATTGCATGATTGAATTTGGTTTCTGAGTAGTTCCATGCTTGTGTGAGATGTTCTTTAATCTAGGAGAGGTTAGAATCATCAGTTATTAAAATGGGCTTGCTTGATGCAATCTCCAGATTCTATACTTTACCAAACCTTGGTGTGTCACATTACCTTTATTCGCAGTCTCCAGCGACAGTTTGGGAATCCCTGTCAAAGTTGGCCCATGTCAGTGCTGTGTGGAGTCCTTTCTTCATCCCTGTGTTTGGCATCTGCCTTTAAAATGCAGGTTTGTTGGGGAAGGAGCTGTCAGGTGCTCTGAAGAGAGAATCCCTGTGGTCAGCTGTGGTGGCTTGGGGAGCACATCCGTATATATCCATGGCCAGGAATGCTGCACCAATGCAAGGCTCTGATTGGCTAGCTATTACACTATGTCAATAGGCCTGTGGGCTTAGTGTTGAATGGGTTCTTTGTGGTAGGATCTAGTGGGTCAATGTGGATAGACTGGTCTCTGGAAGCAGTCAGTGGACCTGGGCAAGTCCAGTCTGTTGTCTCTGGCTCTGCTTGGGACTTGGACACTAGGCTGTTTGGATTAATCTTTGCTCTGATGCAGCTGTCATTGTGTCGTTCAGTTTGGTCAAGCCCATCTTGCTGAGGCAGGGGCTCACAGGTCATTGCTGTCTGTGGACATAATTCTTAGGGGATCTTGTCTTGATAAAATGGTTGGCGCACAGTTTTGTCATAGCAAACATTAGATAAACACAAGAAAATTACTGCCAAAGCCCTCAAGGACCCGCAAAGTCAAATTTTCTCAGATAGTACCTCAAAATAATTGTAAAAGCCACAAAGTATTAGTGGTCTGCTATAACTAGCAACTGTGAAGACAGTCATGGCTTTTCTAAGAAGATGAAACCAGACCGATGTAAGATTGACCAAGTGGCACAGGATCTATGGGGGGGTGGGGGGGAAAAAGTGAACAGTTGATATTTCAGGCCGAGACCTTTCATCAGTCCTGATAAAGGGTCTTGGCCCAAAATGTCAACTGCTTATTGTTTTCCATAGATGCTGCCTGGCCTGCTGAGTTCCTCCAGCATTTTGTTGTGTTGCTTAGATTTCTAGCATCTGCAGATTTTTCTCGTGTTTGTGAAGAGACACAGGAGCTAATTCTTCACAGATAAAAAGCATTCCTCAGCTGGAAGCTTCATCTTGCTTCGAAGGAGACCCAGCTCTATGGGTATCTGAAGTTGGACATTTAATAGAAAACGTGGAACTTGAGAATGAAGTTCCATTCTCAATGAAGTTCTCATTCTCATGGAACTTGAGAATGAGGGACAAAGTAAGCCCAGGAGGCTCAGCCACTCACAAACAGCCCTGACAACCAGAGTTCTTCAGTACTGTTAAAGCCATTTGTAGCCCTAACACCCAAGACAGTCCCAACTGACAATCATGGAGATGAACTCAAAAAAGATGAAGAGGTAGTCCATATCTCCTGGACTTTAACCAAGACTCTGTGGAATGGAGTGTACTTAACACCATCCCATAGCAGCCTGTCTGGTCCAGTCTTGCTACCACTCATGATCCGACATGTGTTTGAGATGCTGCTGTCTTCCTGGTAATCGTAACACATTTTGGAAATAAAGTGTTTGTTTGAGGGGTCTAGCATCCAGCATGTACCTAGGCACCATGATAGCATCTCAGTTGGTGTGATGTTATTACAATTCTGGGCATTCCAGAGTTTGGAGTTCAATTGGGGTGCCATCTGTAAGGAGTTTGAATGTCCTCCCCACGGAATGCATGGGCTCCCCCGGTGCTCTGGTTTCGTCCCACAATCCAAAGATGTACTGGGTAGGTTAATTGGTGGGGGGAGTAGAGGGTGTTGCAGGGGTTTCCTGCTGACACAGGAAAGCATTCACTAGCGCCTTTAACTTAGTCAACCAGAGGAGACTGTGGAACACAATCCACAAATTCAACACAAGTTAATTTCTATCTTACCTTTGTTCCATGATGGTATAAAAGCCAGATACAAAACTGTTCTCTGTGAAGACAGGTGTCTAATAAGGCTACTTCATTGCCCAAGGACCTTAGTTAACCTTTTTCCCCTGCACTGTTGCATCAGAGTTCGATTCCCTGCATGAGTGGAGCTAATCTTCAACCCACAACAACTCCACTCCACAGCAAGATCATCCAAACCTCAGTACTCAAGCTGCAACACACAGAAGACTTAGGTATGTATACACCCTGAGGTCAAGCCTTTGTCAATGCTTTTGCTGGACATTTGCAACCAATTTCCTTTGCTACACCACACTACCCTCCACAATAAAGATGGATGATCAGGCCCTGGAAAATGTGGCCCATCCCATATCTCAGGGTCAATCTCAAAGACAAAATTGACTATGCAGCATTTGGTTATTTATAAATGGAGGATCTGGACATCAAGAATACAGCATCCTTGGGCAGCAGTGATCCCTGCCCTCTGACATCCTTCTGAGTCTGGACCAGCTACAGAAGCATCTCTAGAAAATGGAAAAATACCAACAATATCTCCACAAGGTCTATCATATTTACTGAAACGACATTCTCAGTGACCTCTTCCAGACCAACATCTCTGATATTGAAGCCCTATTTCACACCCAGTCAGCTACGCTGGGCAGAATATTTTATTCTCCCTGTTACATATCCCATGGGTATCTTGTGACTGTCACATAACCGTGATGTAATTGAGTCTCTGCTGGGCATGATGTCTTGTGGCGGTGGAGTGATGTAATTTCCCGCCAATGTGAGGTCACATGATGCAATTTTCCCGCCAGTGGGAGGTCATGTGATGGCCTATTTCAACAGGCATAAAAGAGGAAAGCCCTGCAGTGACGCAGGTCAGTTCGTGGCTTAATTCATCAGTGACTTCATTATACTCGAAGGAGATTACCAGTTGGACAAAAGATATGAATGCCCTCTGACTACAGGAAACTCTGGTCAATAACCTTCTCAAAGTGAACAAATGGCATTCAGGGGGGCATTGAGAAATATGACGTCTTGTATTGCAAACCCTGCTTTGGCAGAGAAAGGAGCACAGCAGCTTACAAACTAAACACCCGTCCACTCTTAACAGGCACCTGGGGAACGTCAAGCAATAGAACATAGTACAGGCCCTTCAACCCACTATGTTATATTGACCTTTTATCTACTTCAAGATCAATCTAACACTTCTCTCTCGTGTAGCCCTCCATCTTTTATTTCATCCATATGCTTATGGTTCCTATATTACCCTTCTTTGTTACCTTGGAACCCACAAAATGAGTCAAATTGAGTCACCTTTGGTCCCAAGAAACAGCCTTAGGAGTCTGCTGGCCACATAAAAATCATAATAAATCAAAACAATTGATTGAGTTTACTTTATAGATCTTTAGTGAACCAAACAGCTGATAAATAAAGGTAAACTGTACAGTAAGGCACTTAACCAGAAGATAAGATTATAGATGTGTCTGGTGACAGGTTGACTCCTTTGTTGGAAGCTTTTCCTTACCGATTTTATATTAATAGTATGTAAACATTTAATTCAATGAAAAATGTTTTAACTAAGATAAACCAAAATTGAGAGAGAGAAACTTCAAACTCTTTAATAGCAGAAATATTTGAGATCACCTTTACTCCTAAAGAGATTTTCTTTCCTCTTGCTGAAAGATGTGCATAAAAACATTTTTTTAAAGCTAGGCTATTGGCCCTTTGATCCTACTCCACTATTAATCATGGTCACACTAATTCTCTACCTCATGCAACATTCCTACATTATTCCCAAATCCCTTAATGCCCATAAAATCAGTCTGTGTTTTGAAGGGGATACAGAATTCCAAAGTTTCACCAGCTTCTAAGTTAAATAAATTCTCCTCATTCTAATTCTAAATCTAAACTTTATTCACAAACTGGGCCTCTTGTCCTAGACTCCTCCCACAAGGAAAATATCCTTTCTACTCTAGACTGCTAAGCATGTTAATTAATTTTTAAATTTCAATTAGATCTCCTCCTATTCTTTTAAACTCTAGAGAATACAATGCCTAATAAATATTTACTAATAACAAACCCCAAGGCACCTAGAACCAGTCTAGTGAATCTTTGCTGAATTGCCTCTATGGCATCTATACATGTTGTTGGGTAAGGAGACAAGATTATATCCCTGGGACCATTCAGAAACTCTACCTCATCTCCCCGAGAGACTAAGCAGACCCTTCCCAGAGACCAACCCCAGAGAGTGTTATACTCACTCTAACTTGAACTTTTGTTTCCTCTCTGGAATCAAAAGGAAATCACCCAGAGAGATGTTCAAGACTTCCACCATTGGAAATCAAAATATACCATCCCCTTTTTTAAAAATACTGACCATACCAACAACCCCTGAATCTGACCATTCTCTCTCCAGAGGAGCAAAATCTGAGGCTGAGCTGGGGATTTGTTTGGTCCACTGTGGCAGGGCTCTGTACTCCCAGCGTTCAAACAAACCAACATCCACACATGACCCACCCTTAGGAGATTAGTGCCCTTCATCCTTCAGAGAATGAAGAAATCCTAACTACCCAGAGACTAAGGAATCCATTCCCTTGCCTGGAGACTATGTCTCAGAAAGATCAGGGTTATCTCCTTTCTGAGGTCAAACATACATCCCTTCGAAAATAAACTATAACCCACAGCCACTCCCAGTTATTGGCCAGACCTCTCTCTGCCACCTCAGAGGGTTCCCAAATGTTTTGTTTCAGAGTTGGTCTCTGCTAAAGATGCCTTCCTAGAAGCTCCTGTAACTTCAGAGCAAGATGATTCCTTGGAGTTGGTGGTTTCCAGCTTTTGTGGTCCTACAAAACACCGAGGGAAAATGCCAATATTCCCATTGGAATGTCCCTCCAGCCACTCCTCATTCACTGCAAGGAAACAGATTAAGAAAAGGTTTCTTGAAATAAATGGTATTGATGGGTAAGTATTGTATTGACAGCTATTCATAAGAGGAGGGTAGGCACAATATGGCAAAGCAATGTGGTTTCACTGATGGGGTGCTGTACTATTAAAGGGAGTCTATTGACAGCAAAGGATATGTATTCATGGGATTAGGCTGGATTGAAAGGGAGTATGTATTGAGAGAGAGGCTGGAGTTTCTACTGGCGGAGAAAGGGCAGTAGTGGAAGGAGATTGGATTAATGGTGGGATTCTGTGCTGACAGGACAGAACTGTATTGATGATGAATGAGGCTGTGTACTGTATTAGTGGATGGGAGCTACAACCACAAATCTGTTCTGTCATGCACCATTCTGTCTTGGAAACATAGGCAGCAAAAGTTTAGAGGGATGTGGGTCAAATGCAAGCAAATGGTTGCCTCTTCCTAACAGTTCATTGGCAGAGCACCTTCACCAGGACTGCTATGTTCAAGGTGTCAAATCCCTAGCACCTTCAAGACAATTAGGGATGGGCAAAATACGCCAACCTAGGGAAAAGGATCACAAAAAGATAGGGATGTTGTGATCTATATGCCCAGAACACCAAGTAACACCGAGATCCCCTCACATTAACAGGGAGAAAGGAGCTGTATTCAAAAATTTTGTATGCATGAAGTAGGACACATGAAGAAGGAAATTCTTCACAATACGCTGCCATTTCCTACTTACACCATCTGCTAATTTTGAAGATGATGTAACTTAATTCCCATGGCTATTGGTAACCTGGTATTTATTGGTGTATATGTATTATGTGACTGGGGTGGGGTGTAGGAACAAAGGCCAATTATTGTCCTCTTTAACACTGCAGCAATCATGAAGGAATGCTTGATGTTTGAATGTGTGCATAAGGACTGAAGTTCTCTTGATAGAGAGGGAACTCTTTAAGATATACTGTGTTAGATGCCGATTGTAGATTAAGCACAACAACATTTTACCTTCAGATAGTACATCGATGACATCGCCTTCATTAAACTCCATATCCTCAGGACCTTGTCCACTGTAGTTATAAAGAGCCAGGGCTTTGTAGAGCACTTGGCGTCCAGCTAAAGGATCTGTAGACTAATAAAGAATTCAGTTAGAATAGCCAGGGTATAAACTGTTGCGTTAATTTGTTGGTGTGACTGAGTATAATATAAAGGTGTGATGTGAGCTTCAGAGTCAATCTCTGTACCAAGAGTGTGTGCTGTACTTCAGATCTCAATGAGTCTATCCATTATTGTATCTGTCTTCTGTACTGCGTACTGTCATTATTGTATATGCATATTAGTTTGTGTGTTCTGTTCCATGAACACAGTATGTGTGTACGTTTTGCAGTTTGAATACACATTGTTAAGTCTCAGTGTGTATTGTGAAATAAAAACAATATGAAGGTTCCTTGGTTATGAACACCTCAACCGAGGGAAGCATTCTCCCTGCATCTACCCTCTCATTCTTTTAAACTCAAGAAAATCCAACTTCGAAATCACAAGCTGTTGCTACTATGCCATGCCACTGGCTTTTGGGACTGCCTGGTAATGGAAACCATTGAGATAAAACTAGAGGAAAATAATTTTAACAAAGACAAAGGTCTCGCTCTAAGTAAGAACTGGAATTCGATTCTAAACAAGGTGGGAGAGTGTAAACCTGATTGGATGAGGACTAACCAATCAGGAGGGACAGACTACGGGGGTATAAATACCACCTCTCTAGACATACCCAGGCATCATCCCTGATGAAGCTGGCAGAGTTTGTCATCAAAGCATCGGTTATAAGCAATACTTGTACCCAGCTGGAAACCTGAGAAGAGTACATCCATCCTATCTACTCAATCACTTCTTGTATGGAAAAGTCACCATCCCTAAACTGATCTAGTTAATTCTGTCTGAACTTCCTCTTAAGCAAGTAGACCAAAACTATACACAGTACTCCGAGACGGTCTCACCAGGGCTCAATATGATTGCAATAAGACTTCCTTACTCCAAAAATCAAACTCATGCATAATTAAGGCTAAAATACAATTTGCCTTCTTAATAATTTGTTGCACCCGGACCTACCGCTTTCAGTGGCATATTCAAATGCACCTGGCTATTCAAGGGGATCCAGGTGCATTTGAATATGCCACTCAATTTCATTCCACTTAATTTTTTTTTGTATACATTTCTTCTGCATTATATTCCACCTGGCATGTTCTCATGCACCGTTCATACTCTCTTGAAGATTCTTTATTGAATGTCATCTATTTGTTTGCAGTCTCACCAGTATTGCCAGTAAAATTAGAAGATTGCTCCCTTAGCTGAACTGTTGATCTACAGTACGTAGTAAACCATTGGAGCTTCAAAGATCTTTTTCCTGTGCTATCACAGACTGCTAGATTAAAACGTATCCATTTATTCTACTCTGTCCAATAAATAATTTTCCATCCATGTCTAGATGCTAACTTTGATTTCAAGTTATCTAACCCTGTTGACCAACCTACTGTGTTGAACTTTATTGAAACCCTACTGAAATACCAAATACACCACATCCACGGTAGCCCTTTACCTTTTCCACTTATCACATCCTCAAAAGAACACCAGTAGATTAGTCGTACATGATTTAACTTTCACAAATCCACACTGATTCTGTGTAATCCTATTATTCTTTTAAAGGTTTTCAGTATTACATCTCAGAATCAGGTCTATTATCAGAGGCTTGTATGGCATGAGATTTGTTGTTTTGTGACAGCGGTGCAATGCAAAGACATACTGCATTTTAGATTCAAACCATTTTCCTTCCACTCATATTTGTGTCAGTAATTACTCATTTTACCCTGCATCTTTTTTTTAAAATGATATAGTCATATTTGCTCCCTTCCAAGCATATAGCACAAAGAAAGGTCTTTCATGCCTTCTGATTGTGTCTGTGTTAGCCACCAGGAAGCTGGACTCCTCCTGTCCACATGGGTTACATCAACCTAATCCCACTATCCACATTCAGCCTGTAACCATCTAAGCCATGATGTTTTAAGTGTGAATATACCCAGGCTGAGTGCCTACTGGCACAAGAGGTCCACAGCAGATGCCACTTCATTGGATCTTCACTCAACCCTGGAACAGCTGGAGAGCAAAGATGCAGACACCAGGATGCTCGTTATCAACTACAGCTCAGCAATCAATACTATCATCCCCTCAAAACTAATTAATAAGCTTCAAAACCTTGGCCTCAATGCCTCCTTGTGCAACTGGATCTTTAATTTCTTCACCTGCAGACCTCAGTCAGTTCAGATTGCCAAAAACATCTCCTCCACAATTACCAAAAGCACAAGTGCACCACAAGGCTGTGTGCTAAGCCCCCTGCTCTAGTTGCTATATATTTGTGCCTGTGTGGCTAAGCACAGCTCCAATGCCACGTTTAAGTTTGCTGACAACACCACTGTCATCAGCCGTATCAGCATATAGGAGGAAGTTTCAAATTCTGGCTGAGTGGTGCCATAAAACAACCCCTCACTCAATGTCAGCAAGACCAAGGAGCTGATTATTAACTTGGAAGAGGAAACCATGAGCCAGTCCTCACCGGGGAATCAGAGCTGGAAAGGTGTTATCATATCTGAAGATCTGTCCTGAGCCCAACTCACAACTGCAATCACAAAGAAAGCATGGCAGCACCTCTACTTCTTTAGGAGTTTTCAGCATAACATCTAGAACTTTGACAAACTTCTACAGATGTGTGGTGGAGAATATATTGACTGGCTACACCACAGCCTGGTATGGAAACACCAATGCCTTTGAACAGAAGATCCTACAAAAAGTAATGGATACAGCCCAGTCCATCATGGGTAAAGCCCTCCCAACCATTGAACACACCCACACGGAGTGCTGGTGCAGGAAGGCAGCATCCATAGTTAAGGACCCAAGCTATGCTCTCTTCTCTGCCATCGGGAGGAAGGTACAGGAGCCTCAGGATCCACACCACCAGGTTCAGGAACAGTTATTACCCCTCAACCGTCAGGATGAACCAGAAGGGATAACTTCACTTGCCCCATCAATGAACTGTTCCTGCAGCCTATAGACTCACTTTCAAGGACTCTTCATCTCAGGTTCTCAATATTTATTGCTTATTTATTATTTTTATTATTATTATTTTTTTCTCTTTGCATTTGCACAATTTGTTCTCTTTTGCACTTTGGTTGTTTGTTCTGTTGGGTGCAGTCTTTCTTGATTCTACTGTGTTACTGTGCCCACAAAAAATTAATCTCAGGGTTGTACATGGTGATATATAGGTACTTTGAAAATAACTTTATTTTGAACTTTGAACTTTACCAATTCCTTCAGCAGTGCTCCCTAGCTTTCACCCTCTGGATGAAAAGCACTCTTCCTCAAATCCCCTCTGTCTCCTACCTCTTAAAGTTAAACTCTTGTGTTACAGATATATTTACTAAAGGGAAAAGCCTCTTATTTTCTCTGCCTCTCATTTTTTCCCCTCCTGAATCAGATTCCCAATCAGCCTTTTCCATTCCAAGGAAAACAAACCCTGCCTATCTGTGCTCTCCTCAAAGCTGAGCATATAATTTCATCCAAAATCCTGGTGAATCTCCTCTGCACCCTCCTCCATGCAATCAGATCCTTCCTATCATGTGGCAACTAGACCTACACATAATGCCCCATTTCTGGCCTAACTGTTATATACTTGTACTAAAATCAACCTGCTCTTGTATTCTGCATCCTGTCTAATGATAGTAAGTATCCCTTATGACTTTTTAATCCACTTGTCCTGCATCCTAAAGGATTCTATATACCAAGGCCCCTCTGTTCCTCAGAACTTCCTGGGATCCCACTATTGATTATGTATGGCCTAGCTTTATTAGTCCTCCCAAAATGCTCTTTTCTCACTTTTTAAGGATTAAATTATTCTTACTTGTGTTGGCGTGTGGTCTAGTGGATAAGGCATCGGTCTAGTGACCTGAAGGCAGCGTGTTGCGTCCTTGAGCAAGGCACTTAACCACACATTGCTCTGTGATGACACTGGTGCCAAGCTGCTTGGACAACATCGGTGGCATGGAGAGGGGAATGCTTGCAGCTTGGGCAACTGCCGGTCTCCCATACAACCCTGCCCAGGCCTGCACCCTGGAAACCTTCCAAGGTGCAAATCCATGGTCTCACGAGACTAACGGATGCCTATATATATATTCTTATTATTTCATCAATCTACCAGTTTTGTTCAGTAACTGTAGTCTACCTCCTCCATTATGCATAGCACTGCCAATTTCTGTGTCATCTGTGAACTTATTAATCTCCATATTCATACTCAGGTCATTAGTGTGCAAGGGTCTCAATAGGTACTGGGGCTCTAACAATTCACAGTCAATCGGAAGAACGCTGGAAAAATCATCTAATAGTTCCTCGTCCCTTGTTATATATTCTCCATGCAACGCACGCGAAGTGCTGGAGGAACTCAGCAGGGCTGGAAGCGTCTATGGAAAAGAGTGAACAGTCAAGGTTTCTGGCCAAGACCCTTGATCCGGACCAGAAAAAAAGATTTGGAAATCAGAGCAAGAAGGTGGGGGGAGGGGAGGAAGAAGTGCAAGGTAGTAGGTGATGGCTGAAAACAGGAGAGGGGGAGGAGTGAAGTAAAGAGCTGGGAAGTTGATTGGTGAAAGAGAACAGGCTGGAGGAGAGAAATCTGATGGGAGAGGGTAGAAGACCATGGAAGAAATGAAAGGGGGAGGAGCATTCTCCATCTCCAATTCCATCTCCGTCTGTAAGGTGCCCATACCTGTCTTTAAATGCTAACCACTGTGATACCATAGGTACTCTCATTTGAGACTGTGATGTGTAATCTTTTGTGTCTTGCAGAATTTTTTCCTTCCCAGAAGTCAAAGAAGTAGGAAGGATCAGTGTAAAACTTAATGCTGTCTTTTCCTTCCTCTCAGTATGGAGTTAGAATATGAATAGGTGATGGCTTGTCATTAATAGGAATTGGCAGAGAGGTTCGATGAAACAGTTGCTGATCCTGATAGGTGAAGGATTTCTCAAGTTAATACTTTGCAGTGAAACATCTTCTACTTTGGGATCAAGCTGTGTTAATTTAACTTGCAAACAGTCAATCCATTCTCCAAGGCTGTTTACTTTAAAAGCAAAGCTGCCCGCTTCCCTGAACAGTTCACCAAAGATATTTTCAGCATATTTACTCAAGCTGCCAAGCTGCTGAAGACATTTGAAAGGGTGATGTTTGTAACACATTCCATTTCACTTGCAACATTACTGGGCATAGGCTGCATCACAAATGTCTCGGTTCAATGTTCCTCATCACTAAAAGTTTGGCCATCCAAGTTCAGGCACTGTTCAAGATCCCGAGCCTGCCCACTCGGATCCTGAAGCCACTGCCCACTGTCCATTTGTCATCACCCAGCAATGGCCCACCATCAGGCCCACCCCAGCTACAACAACTTCTGCCCATTTCTGCACTCTCATTGGCTTCTTTTGTGTTTTGTCAAATCACTTGTATAAAACTACATATCCCATATCTACTTGTACCCTCTTATCTCTTGCTAGTTACAACCTCAAATTAAATTTGTTTGACATGATCTTTACTACATTACATTTTAGGAACAGCTTCTTCCCCTCTGCCATCATATTTCTGAATGGTCCATGAACACTACCTCATTATTTTGCTCTCTTTTGCACTATTTATTTTTTATACATTTTTATTGTACCTTATAGATATATTTATGTGCTGCACTGTATTGCTGCCTGCCGAATATTAAATTTCATGACATACAGTATAATGAGAATCAGGTTAATTAACCCGATTCTGATTTTAATACAATACCGACTACCCAATCATAATATTTTCTAAGTGTCTTCTGACAACGTACTTCATTATGGATTTTTCTTCCTTCTTTCTTAAAGAGTAGTATTATATTTTCAGCTTTTGAGACTGCTACAAGTATTTCCAAAGGTGGTCCCCAAGCATCTGCAGGCATTCACCATCCATACACATCCTTTTGGTTCAGAGCACTGGGAAGTGGGCGAACAGGCCAAGAGATCTGTCTAGCTTTCATCTCCTTAACTTCTCAACTGATTCTCTTCGGTGATAATTATGGTGTTTACAATCCTCACTGTCACTAGGCCCTCAGTCCACCTCTTTCACTGCCACATTTACAGCGTATTCAGCCATGATATGAAACTGTTCAAAGCCTCAGCTTGTATTGCCCGAACAATATTTTCTGCAGTTGCTTCAATGGGAGAAGCTTTATTGCTAGTTTCTTTTCAAGATTGTTTTTTGTCATTTGTATAAAGCAGAATGATTGTTACTCCGGATTCGATACAGCGTAAAAAACACAGCAAGCATAA
The DNA here is from genome assembly GCF_030144855.1 of Hypanus sabinus. NCBI lineage: Eukaryota > Metazoa > Chordata > Chondrichthyes > Myliobatiformes > Dasyatidae > Hypanus > Hypanus sabinus. Next base: position 58,899,374 of record NC_082723.1, on the reverse strand, counting down.
AGAACACAATAAAAAAGGCCACAGTAAATATAAATGAACAAGATAAGCTGAAGTACACAGACTGCATGTACATGAAGTGATGCTAGGGACAGTAGTATCTGTACATGAGGTAACTGACAGAAAATGATTAGTGGTATTAGGAAATGTGGTGGAGTGGGTTAATGGATGGAGATTTTTTTTATAGTTTTAGAAAATATCACAATCATTTTTTGTATTTATTGATAATTTACTTTCATTTTCTGAACTAAGAAGAGGAGGAATATCTTTAGCTGGGGGTGGTGACTCTGTAGAATTCATTGCTACAGACAGCTGTGGAGACATTTAAAAGGCTGAAAAGTTCTTGATTAGTAAGGGTGTCAAAGTTTATGGGGAGAAAGCAGGAATATGGGATTGCAAGGGATATTAAATCACCCACAGTAGAACAGTGGAGCAGATCAGATGGGCTAAATGACCTAATTCTGCTCCTATGTCTTACGGTCTTTACCATTTTTGGTCATTTGTTCCTGCCTCTTAAATACATAGCTGAAGCAAACTCTGCTTGCCTGCTGAGTATCATTTGTATCAAATCAGAATTCACATTCTCACCTTGCACCAGACAGTAATATGTCTTTCGACAACCTGTTTCCACATCTTTTTCAGATCTTCCTCTCCTCTGATGGGCACTAGCTCTTGCTTTTCCTCATCTTTGTAACTGGGAGTAAAGTGGATGTGATGATCAGAACAAAAAAGAGAATGCACATGAGTTAGATAACAATTAACATGGACATAGATGTAAGACAAAAGTTAACAACGTACAGGATGTTCCAGCATCCACAGATTTTCTCTTGTATAGGACATATGATAGCGAGACCAACATTTACTAGCTATCCCTAATGGCTCTTGAAAGACAGTGGTGTACTTTCCTCTTGGCTACTTCAGTCCTTGTAATGAAGATACTCCTGTGATATTATCCGGTAAGCTAGGTTGGGCATTCTATAATGGAGGAATGTGAATTTGCAAACCAGGACTGTCTCTCTCCCAGTCCTGCAAGTCTTTTCTCCTTTATGCTGATGCAACACCCTTTCGAAATTACTGTTGATCTCTGCTTTCACCACCCTTATCAACAACCTGTTCCAGGTCATCACCACTCTTCGTTTTTTCCCACATCACTTGCCTACAACCTGACTCTTTGTCCTCAGTTCCTTTTGACATCAGCTGGAATAACAACTTTTCTCTTATCTAAATCTTGTCCACCTGTATCAAAATTCCTTCTAGCCTCCTCTTCTCCAAGGAGATTCCCAGCTTCTCCAACTTGACCTTGTAACTGAGATCCTCCCGCTCTGGAAACCCCCTTGACAAATTTTATCTATATTCTCTCTGGCATTGGTACATCCTTCTTGGTGACTGCAAATGAACACAATACTCTGTCTGTGGCTTAACCAGGGCTTCATATTAATTCAGTGTGGCTGTCCTTGTTCTGTTCTCACTACCTCTGTTTATGAAGCTCAAGATGAAACAAGCTTTGCTAATCACTTTCTCATTAAAAATTAGGAACAGGAGTAGCCTACCTGGCTCTTTGAGCCTGCTCCTCCATTTATCAAGATTACGGTGATCATCTCTCTCACCATGAATTTCCCCTCTAGCCTTTGATACCCTTAATGTATCAATCTATGCTTTGAACAAACTCAATGACTGTGCCCCCAAAGCTTTCCAAGCTAGAGAAAGTTTCACTATCCACAATGAAGAAAATTCTCCTTATGTCAGTCCTAACCAATCCCAGGAGTGAGATTGATTAGCTGGTCAAGACGTGTGTCACAACGATGACCCATGCAGGCATACAGACCTATCCCATTCCCCACTAATTTTACGTGTGATTCCCAGAATGTTGATGTGAATTTGACAATGATAATTCTGTTGAGTGATAAGGGCAAGTGATTAGCTTCTCATTGTTGGACAGGGTCACTGCACAACCTCTTGTCTAGCATCTCCTACCATACGTGACTGAATGTTCTAAGGATCTGAGTACTAATGTTGAACTTAGACTGGATGTTGTAAAGGCCTAGTACTTCATGAGCTGTATATGGCACTTCACAATCACCATTCAATATTCTAACTTCCGAAAGGAGGAGAGGAGATTGATGAAGTAACTGGAAGTTGATGAGACTAGGGTACTGTTTTAAGTACACCTACATCAATATTTTGATGATTTTGATGATTACCCTTTCAATGTCAATGACCACCCTTTTGTTTTTGAACCGGGTACAAGTTTCTGCTGAATTCCTACTGACTTCAAATGTACCAACAGTTCTGTGGTGCCACATTTGGACGTGCTAAGAAGGAGCGAAACACTCACTCAGTCCTTGAAATTTAGCTCTTTTGTCATTGTTCAGGCAAATGAGGATTAAAGAAAGATTAAGTGTAATGATAATTAGTGGGAAATAATAGAGCAAAAAGAGTTGGAAGTCAACAGCACCAGCTGTGAATGCTAAAACTGTACAGTGTACACTCCCCTTCCTTCCCACCTCAATTCCATCCATCCTGACTGTTGGCTGAGTTTGGATTTGATGATGTTTAGAAGATCAGGGTAAGATGTGCCAGGTTCCACTCTTGCCGCCGCTGAATACTCATAGTGAACCTTCATTATCACCGACTCAGGGTTCGGTGAGACCTGTTTTAATCAAAAGCAATTTCGAAATATCAGAAGGTAAAGAAATTAGAACCAAATGCAATTTTACTACTTCACTTTTTCCACTATGTTTCATTTCCTCCTCCCAATATACCTTTATTTACAACTGCCAGGTGGAATGCCTATTTGGAGGGTAGTGTAAGACTGGGGGAGTTTGGGATCCGAGGGCCCAACCCCTCCCTCCTCCAACAATATTGGAAACTATCTTCTAACAGTGAGTCCTGATGAAGGGTCTCGGCCCGAAATGTCTACTGTACTTCTTCCTATAGATGCTGCCTGGCCTGCTGTGTTCCACCAGCATTTTGTGTGTGTTGCTCCAAGAGTGAGCTGGCTGTTTCCTTATTTTTGCTCTGGAACTTGACCAGAAATCATAAAAATCAGAGACTAAGAATGAAAGAGACTTGGTGTTGGATGGTTTTTAGAGAGTTGAAAAATGTTCACCAGCAGAAAAATGTTCCAGTCAGTCACAGACCTCATTTCCTTTGGTGATATTCCCCAGACCGCTCAGCTTCCCGGTCACTCTCAACTCACTTCTACATCCTCCCTGAGATCCTGCCCTTTTCTTTCCCAGTCCTGATGAAGGGTTTTAGCCAGAAAAGGCAATATGGTAACATAGCGCTCTACATTACCAGCGACCCAGAGCTGCCTGTAAGGAGTTGGTGTGTTCTCTCTGTGACCGCATGGGTTTTCTCTGGGTGCTCCGGCTTCCTCCCACAGTCCAAAGACATACCGATTCGTAAGTTAATTGCCCATTTAAATTGTCCCATGATTAGGCTAGGATTAAATTGTGGGATTGCTGGGCGGCATGGCTCGAAGAGCCGGAAGGCCCTATTCCGTGCTGTATCTCAATAAGTCGACTATTCATTTCCCTCCATAGATGTTGCTTAACCTGTTGAGTTCCTCCAGCATTTTGTATGTGTTACTCTGGATTTCCAGCATCTGCAGAATCTCTTGTGTTTGCAGATCCTCTGTGCCTTCAATCCACACCAGTACTGCCTGCATGTTTATTTGCTTCTTTTTTGAATAGAAGTCCAACCAGTTCCCTCCCACCAACATATTCTCACATTCAGCAATAACTTCCACTCACTTTCTCCAGATCAGACGGGATCTCACTGAAATATGCAAAACTCTTACAGGGTTTGCCAGAATAGAACTGATGTTTCAATTGGGTGCCTAGAACCAGGGAACTGTGCTTCATAGTAAGGGGTGAGCCATTCATGGCAGGAGATATTTCATCATTAGAGACTGGTAAATCTTTGGCATTCTCTACCCAACAGGGCTTATGGGGTTTGTCACCAAGCAGGTTCACAAAGAATGGCTCAGAAGCTTGCCTTATGGTCACCAAATCAACACCATCTTTCAAGCATTCAACTGTTCTAATTCTATGCTAATCTTATTTGATTCTCACCACATTTCCATCACCGATCCCAGATTCCCACGCTCACCTGCACGTCACCGATCCCGGATTCCCACACTCACCTGCACGTCACCGATCCCAGATTCCCACGCTCACCTGCACGTCACCGATCCCAGATTCCCACGCTCACCTGCACGTCACCGATCCCGGATTCCCACACTCACCTACACATTACCAATCCCGGATTCCCACACTCACCTGCACGTCACCGATCCCAGATTCCCACGCTTACCAACACACCAATGACAACTTAGAGTCACCAATTAACTGGACCACCAGCACCAGCAGGCTACATCACCATCTGGTATGGGGGGACCACTACACAGATGCGGAAAGTTGTAAACTCAGCCAGCTCCACTCGTCTCCCCAGCATTGAGGACACCTTCAAAAGGCAAAACCTCAAAACGGCTGCATCCATCATTAAGGACCCTCATCAGCTAGGACATGCCCTCTTGTCATTGCTGCCATCAAGGAAGAAGTACAGGAGCCTGAAGGCACAACTCATTTCAGGAACAGCTTCTTCCCTCCACCATCAAATTTCTGAATGGACAATGAACACATGTATACTACCTCACTATTTTTTGCTCATGTTTTGCCCTACTTATTTAATGTTTTATATGTATGTATAATTGTAATTTATAGCTTTTCTTTACTATTATTTATTAATGTACTGCTGCCATAAAACAACAAATTTCATGACATATGCCAATGAAAGCAAACCTGATTCTGATTTAGAATTTGGCATTCAAGAGGGTTCAGAGGAGGTTCACAATGATGATTCCAGAAATGAAAGTGTTATATGAGGAACGTTTGATAGCTCTGGGTCTGTATTCGCAGAAATTTAGAACAATCGGCGGGGGGATCTCACTGTAACCTTTTGAATGTTGAAAGATGTAGACAGAGATGTTTCCCATCGTGGGCAAGTCTAGGACAAGAGGGCACAGCCTCAGGATAGAGGGGCGTCCATTTAAAACACAAACTTGCAGACTAAGCTCAATAGACAAGGTAAATAACCAGAAAAAGATCAAAGGGGAGTTGTCCTTTTGTAGCACTCTGTTCCTACAATAAATGTACCCGCAGGGCACCTCACTCCCTTAACCCGTTCTAAAGATCACAGAGAGACACATGGACTGGCTTGGGGACACAGTAGTCTGGGATAGTCAAGGAGGGGGAGTGTAGGATCATGAGAGGAAGGGAGAGAGTAGAGGGTCATTAGGATAATGAGGGGCAGTGAGTAGGAGTTGTGGAAGGTCCTGGGGAGGAGTCAGGAAGCAGAAAGCGCTATGGTGGCTGTGTCATGCAGAAGGAATGGAGAGTCTTGGGTCAATAAAAGGGCTGTTTACCACATTTGAGTCTTGGACAACTTTAGTCAGTTGGCTGTTAAATGCTAAATAGCAAGAGTGATAACTGAATGTGATCCTTTGTTACCTTGCTGAGTATAGCTGCTGATGCAGGCATCATTGGTGCTTGAGTTCCTGCTGGTGAGCTCAATGTCTGGAGAGCAATACTTGTTTCAGCAGAAGCAAGACCCTGGAAAGGACAAAACATGACATTCTGAGGCTTGCAGATTTCTAATTCTGAAATTATTTCATATTATCTTCCGCTATTGTCCCTATTTAATGTACAAACAATTACTCTGAATTAGAGTTTGCCCTCCCTCACTATTGGCCTGCACCCACCACTTTCTGTCAAAGTCAGGGTCAGAATCTATAGCCCTGTCTGACCTTTGAGCTTGCTAAAACCAGGGATCACTAGAGGAGGAGAAACCTTGGCACAATTCCCTTCCCTGTAACTCGGGACACCAACCAACCTTCAGGAGAAAGCTTTTCTTCGCTGAGTCATCATTTGAAAATATTTTTTTCTCACCGATTGAGATGCATCATGTCCTACTGTTTTTCCTTAAACAAGCTACTCATCCAAAAGAATTTAAGATTTAATATCCCATAGTAGGCAGTCTTGTCTCCGGGCTGCGGCATTTGAATTTCTCTCTTGGGTCAACAGAACCCATTCTTTTTTCACTGAGACTAGTGGATTGGGAGGGTGCATAACTCACTTCAGACATTAGCGTATTTTATAACACATTCCCGATCAGGTTGCAGTGAACCAGCACTGTTTTGCTTGCACATCTTAGTTCACCTCTGAGAAAAAAAATGCTCATCACTCTTGGTAGGTCAACACCCAGAAACAGCCAGTTACACACAAGACACTGCCAAACCAGGCAGAGATGCGAACCAATAATCAATCAAATCTACCTACAGCAAGAACAATTTTCATTCCGCCATTCCCAGAAACAGCTGAGTACACAATCCCCTGCCTGTACCCAGCAGAGTCCTTGCCAACATCAAGCAAAGCAATCCCACCATCCTATTCCTCCTTTTGTTTCCACGAGACCATAATACATAGGAAAAGAACTGGGCCATTCGGCCCATCAAGTCTGCTCTGCCATTTTATCATGGCTGACCCAATTTTCCTCTCAGCCCCAATCTCCTGCCTTCCCCCCATATCCCTTCATGCTCTGACTAATCAAGAATCTATCAACCTTGGCTTTAAATATATATAAAGACTTGGCCTTGACAGCTGCCTGTGACAAAGAATTCCACAGATTCACCACTTTCTGGCTAAAGAAATGAGTCCTCAAATTCATTCTAAAAGGATGCCCCCCTATTCTGAAGCTGGTCAGAAACTCTCCCACCATAGAAAACATACTCTCAACATGGACTCTATCAAGGCCTTTCACCATTCAATGTTTCAATGCGGTCACTCCTCATTTTTCTGAACTCCAGTGAATACAGGGCCAGAGCTACTAAAACCTCTCCAAGCTATTCAATCCTGGAATCATTTTCAAGAATCTCCTTTGAACCCTCTCAAGTTTCAGCACATCCTTTCATAGATATGGGGCCCAAAACTGCTCACAATACTCTAAGTGAAGCCTCACCAGCGCTTTATAAAGTCTCAATGTTACATCCTTGCTTTTATATTCTAATCCACATTGTATTTGCCTTCCTCACCACAGATTCAATCTGCAAATTAACCTTTAGAGAATTCTGCACAAGAACTCCCAAGTTCCTTTGTGCCTCAGTTTTTTGTATTTTCTCTCCATTTAGAAAAGTCAATCCTTTCATTTCTTCCACCAAGAGTGCAAGAACATTCACTTCCCGACACTGTATTCCATCTGCCACTTCTTTGCCCATTTTCCTATTAAGTCTGTAAGTCCTTCTGTAACCTCCGTATTTCCACAAAACTACCTGCCCTCCTCTTATCTTTGTATCGTCTGCAAGCTTTGCAACAAAGCTATCAGTTTCATCATCCAAATCATTAACATTTAATGTAAAAAGCATTGGACCCAACACAGATCCCTAGGGAACATCAACGGCCAACCAGAAAAGGTTCCCTTTACAGTCTTTGCCTCCTGCCAATCAGCAACTGCTTTATTCATACTAGAATCTTTCCTGTATTACCACAGACATCTTATTAAGCAGCCTCATGTGTAGCAGCTTGTCAAAGGCCTTGTGAAAATCCAAGTACACAACATCAACTGATTCTCCTTTGCCCATCCTATTTGTTATCTCTTCAAAGATTTCTAACAGATTTGTCAAGCAAGATTTATCCTTGAGGAAACCATGGTTTTTTTTTTCAATCATGTCCCTCCAAGTACCCTGAGACTTCATAATAATCGACTCCAACATCTTCCCAGCCACTGAGGTCAAACTAACTGGCCTATAGTTTCCTGCTTCTTTCTTGGCGAAATTTGCAAATTTCCAGGCTTCTGTAACCATCCCAGAATCCAGTGACTCTTGAAAGATCATTACTAATGCCTCCATAATCTCTTCAGCCATCTCTTTAAAAACCCTGGGGTGTACACCATCTGGTCTGGGTGACTTATCTACTTCATACCTTTCAGTTTCCCAAACATCTTCTCTCTAGTAATGGGAACTTCACCCACTTCATGCCCCTGACACTTGGAAATTCCACCATACTGTTAGTGCATTCCACAGTGAAGACTGATGTTATTCAGTTTGTCTATTGCTACCTCTCCAGCATCATATTCCAGTGGTCCTATATCCACTCTCACATCTCTTTTACAGTTTATGTATCTGAAGAAACTTCTGGTATCCTCTTTAATATTATTGGCTATCTTACTTTCATATTCATTTTTACCTTCTTAAAGACTTTCTTAGTTGCCTCCTGTTGGTTTTTAATAACTTCCCAGTCCTCTAACTTCTCACTAATTTTTGCTCCATATATGCCCTCCCTTTGGCTTTTATGTTGGCTTTGACCTTTTTTCAGCCATGGTTGTGTCATCATTCTTTTATAATATTTCTTCCTCTTTGGAATGTATATATCCTGCACCTTCTGAATTGCTTCCAGAAATTCCAGCCATTGCTGCTCTGCCATCATCCCTGCCAGTGTTCTTTTCTATTCAATTCTAGCCAACTCCTCTCTCATGCCTCTGTGATTCTTTTTACTTCACTGTAATACTGATACATTAGATGTAGCTTCTCCTTCTTAAGTTTCAGAGGGAATTTGATCATATTATGATCACTCTCCCCTAAGTCTTTTACCTTAAGCTCTCTTAGTCAATTCTGGCTCAATAAACAACACCCAGTCCAGAATAGCCTATCCCTTAGTGGAATCAACCATGAGCTAATGTAAAAAGTTATCTCATTGGCATTCTAGAAATTCCCCCTCCTGGAATCCAGCACCAAACTGATTTTCCCAATCTACCTGTGTGTTGAAATCCCTCATGACGATTATAATATTGCCCTTTTGGTATGCATTTTCTATCTCCCATTGTAATTTGTAGCCCATATCCGTTCTACTGTTTGGGGGTCTGTATGCAACTCCATCAGGATATTTTTACCCTTGCAGTTCTTTAGCTCTATCCACAATGATTCAACACCTTGTGACTCTCTATATCAGCCAGTCGAGTGCAAAAGGTTTAAAAAGGCAAGGAATCTTCAACGGTTTTTAATTCGGAGCAAGAAGGCTGCGAATGAACTGCTGATTTTTCGGAACCAAGGGAGTTTTTTACTACTCGGGTTATAGAGAGGTAAGACTGTGCAGGTGCGTGATGTCAGCCAGTATAGCACAAAAGGTTTAAAAAGAAGGCAGCCATATCCAGCGGGCAGCGGAGTGAGATGCAGCAAAGTGATAGGGCTTTGGCTCAACGGGCTTAGGTGGTAACGGTTTGAGGCGAGGTTGTAAGTATGTGTGTGAGGCCAGCTTTCTGTACTCGGTGTCAGATGTGGGGGGTCCTGGAGTCTCTCAGCCTCCTGGACGGCCATATCTGCACCTGGTGTGTCAAGCTGCAGCTCCTAAGGAACCAAGTTAGGGAACTGGAGACGCAGCTCAATGACTTTCGCCTGGTCAGGGAGAGCGAGGAGGTGATAGACAGGAGTTATAGGCAGGTGGTCACACCAGGGCCATGGGAGACAGACAGGTGGGTCACAGTCCGGAGGGGGAAGGGGAAGAGTCAGGTTCTAGAGAGTACCCTGTGGCTGCAACTCTTGACAATGAGTGCTCCTGTTTGAGTAGTGTTTTAGATGTTTCAGAAAGGACAGGGAGGTGGGGCGGGGTGGCACGGTTCATCAGAGATAGTGTCACGGCTGCAGAAAAGGTGGACGCCATGGAGGGATTGTCTATAGAGTGTCTGTGGGTGGAGGTTAGGACCAGGAAGGGGTCAGTAACTTTTCTAGGTGTTTTTTTGTAGGCCGCCCAATAGTAACAGGGATATTGAGGAGCAGATAGGGAAACAGATCCTGGAAAGGTGTAATAATAGCAGAGTTGTCATGATGGGGGATCTTAATTTCCCAAATATCGATTGGCATCTCCCTAGAGCGAGGCGTTTAGATGGGGTGGAGTTTGTTAGGTGTGTTCAGGAAGGTTTCTTGACACAGTATGTAGATAAGCCTACTTGATTTGGTATTGGGAAATGAACCTGGTCAGGTGTCAGATCTCTCAGTGGGAGAGCATTTTGGAGATAGTGATCATAATTCTATCTTCTTTACAATAGCATTGGAGAGAGAAAGGAACAGACAAGTTAGAACAGCGTTTAATTGGAGTAAGGGGAATTATGAGGCCATCAGGCATGAAATTGGAGGCTAAAATTGGAAACAGATGTTCTCAGGGAAAAGTACGTAAGAAATGTGGCAAATATTCAGGGGATATTTGTGTAGAGTTCTGTACAGGTACGTTCCAATGAGACAGGGAAGTCAAGGTAGGGTACAGGAACCGTGGTGTACAAAAGCTGTATTAAATCTAGTCAAGAAGAAAAGCTTACAAAAAGTTCAGAGAGCTAGGTAATGTTATAGATCTAGAAGATTAAAAGGCTAACAGGAAGGAGCTTAACAAGGAAATTAGGAGAGCCAGAAGGGGCCATGAGAGGCCTTGGCAGGCAGAATTAAGGAAAACCCAAAGGCGTTCTACAAGTATATGAAGAGCAAGAGGATAAGACGTGAAAAAATAGGACCTATCAAGTGTGACAGTGGGAAAGTGTGTATGGAACCGGAGGAAATAGCATAGGTACTTAATGAATACTTTACTTCAGTATTCACTATGGGAAAGAACCTTAGTGATTGTAGTGATGACTTGCAGCAGACTGAAAAGCTTGAGCATGCAGATATTACAAGGATGTGCTGGAGCTTTTGGAAAGCATCAAGTTGGATAAGTCGCCAGGACCGGACAAAATATACCCCAGGCTACTGTGGGAGGTGAGGGAGGAGATTGCTGAGCCGCTGGCGATTATCTTTGCATCATCAATGGGGAGGGGAGAGGTTCCCGAAGATTGGAGGTTTTCAGATGTTGTTCCTTTATTCAAGAAAGGGAGTAGAGATAGCCCAGGAAATTATAGACCAGTGAGTTTTACCTCAGTGGTTGGTAAGTTGATAGAGAAGATCCTGAGAGGCAAGATTTATGAACATTTGGAGAGGTGTAATATGATTAGGAGTAGTCAGCATGGCTTTGTCAAGGGCAGGTCGTGCCTTATGAGCTTGATTGAATTTTTTGGGGATGTGACTAAACACAGTGATGAAGGAAGAACAGTAGATGTAGTGTATATGTATATGGATTTCAACAATGAATTTGATAAGGTACCCCATGCAAGGCTTATTGAGAAAGTAAGGAGGCATGGGATCCAAGGAGACATTGCTCTGTGAATCCAGAACTGGCTTGTCCACAGAAGGCAAAGAGTGGTTGTAGACGGGTCATATTCTGAATGGAGGTCGGTCACCAGTGGAGTGCCTCAGGATCTGTTCTGGGACCCTTACTGTTCGTGATTCTTATAAATGACCTGTTTGAGGAAGTGGAGGGATGGGTTAGTAAGTCTGATGATGACACTAAGGTTGGAGGTATTGTGCTTAGTGTGGAGGGCTGTCAGAGGTTACAGCGGGACATTGATAGGATGCAAAACTGGGCTCAGATGAGGCAGATGGAGTTCAACCCAGATAAGTGTGAAGTGGTTCATTTTGGTAGGTCAAATATGATGGTAGAATATAGTATTAATGGTAAGACTCTTGGCAGTGTAGAGGATCAGAGGGATCTTGGGGTCCGAGTCCATAGGACACTCAAAGCAGCTGCACAGGTTGATTCTGTGGTTAAGAAGGCATATGATGTATTGGGCTTCATCAATTGTGGAATTGAATTTAGGAGCTGAGAGATAATGTTGCAGCTATTTAGGACCCTGGTCAGACCCCACTTGGAGTACTGTGCTCAGTTCTGGTCACCTCACTGCAGGAAGTATGTGGAAGCCTAGAAAGAGTGCAGAGGAGATTTACAAGGCTGTTGCCTGGATTGGGGAGCATGCCTTATGAGAATAGGTTGAGTGAACTTGGCCTTTTCTCCTTGAAGTGACGGAGGATGAGAGGTGACCTGATAGAGGTATATAAGATGACGAGAGGCATTGATCATGTGGATAGTCAGAGGCTTTTTCCCAGGGCTGAAATGGTTGCCACAAGATTACACAGGTTTAACGTGCTGGGTAGTAGGTACAGAGATGTCAGGGGTAAGTTTTTTACTCAGAGAGTGGTGAATGTGTGGAATGGGCTGCCAGTAACAGTGGTGGAGGCGGATATGATAGGGTCTTTTAAGAGACTTTTGGATAGGTACATGGAGCTTAGAAAAATAGAGGGCTATAGGTAAGCCTGGTAATTTCTGAGGTAGTGACATGTTCAGCACAACTTTGTGGACCAAAGGGCCTGTATAGTGCTGTAGGCTTTCTATGTTTCTATGTTACTCTAATGATTTGATTTCACCAACAGAGCAATGCCAGCCCCTCTGCCTTGCTGCCTGTCCTTTCAACACAATGAGAACCCTTGGACATTAAGCTCCTAGCTATAATCTTCTTTCAGCCATGATTCCGTGATGCCCACAACATCGTACCTGCTAATCTGCAACTGTACTTCAAGTTCATCTACCTTATTTCATATATTCCATGCATTCAAATACAACACCTTCAGTCCTGTATTCACCTTTTTTCGATTTCATCTACCTTTTACACTGCACCTCATCCTGTTGACTGCAATTTTGCCCTATCAACAGCCTATCCTCACCACACATTGCCTGTTTGTAAACCAGCTACCTCATCTTCAGCACTACCATCTGCCTTTCCTATGATATCTCTTGCATTGAAATGTAGGCAGCTCAGGACAGTAGTCGCAGCATGCTCAACCTTTTGTTTCCTGACTTTGTCTAAGGTCTTACATCTGCCTCCACAACCTCTCCATTAACTGTTCTGACACTCTGGTCCCCATTCCACTGTAACTCTAGTTTAAATCCCACCGTGCAACATTAGCAAACCGTTTCCCTACGGTATTAGTCCCATCCTGTTCGGGTGCCAACCGTCCCTTCTGTACAGGTCCCATCTCCCCTGGATGAGAGCCTTATGATCCAAAATTTATGCCCTCCCTCCTATAGCAACTCCTTCATCACATATTAAACTGTATTATTTTCCTCGTTCTGGCCTCACTAGCACGTAGCATGGGTAGGAATCCTGAGATCACAACCCTGGAGGTCTTGCCCTTTAACTTAGCACCTAACTCCCTGTGCAGAACCTCTTCACTCGTCCTCCCTATGTCATTGGTACCTACACGGACCACAACTTCTGGCTGTTCACTTTCCCACTTAAGAATGCTGAGGGCTCAATCTGAGATATCCTGGACCCTGGCAACATACCATCCAGAAATCTTGCCCACAGAACGTCCTATCTGTTCCCTTAACTAATGAATCCCCTATCACCAGTGTGCCTCTTCTCCTTCCTTCCCTTCTGAGTCACAGTGTGCCGGAGACTCGACCACCATGACCTTCCTCTGTTAGGTCTGTATCCAAAGTGATGTAACTGTATTTGAGGGGGATGGCCACAGGGGTACTCCGCACTGGTTCCTTAACCCATTTCCTCTTCCTAACTGTAACCCAGTTTCCTGTATCCTACCCCATGGGTGTAACTACCTTACCATATGTCCTAACTATCACCCCCTTCAGCCTCCCAAATGATCCAGACTTCATCAAGTTCCAGCTCCAACTCCTGCAGTTTGTTAGAAGCTGCAGCTGGATGCACTTCTCACAGTTGTAGTCGTCAGGGAGACTGGAGATCTTCCCGCCTTTCAACATCCCGCAAAAGGAGCATCCCACTATCCTCCCTGGCATCTCTACTGTCCTCAAAACAAGAGAAAGTCTGCAGATGCTGGAAATCCGAGCAACACACACACAGTGCTGGAGGAATTCAGCAAGTTAGGCAGCATCTATGGAATAAGGTACAGTCGACGTTTCGGGCCATGGAGGAAAGATGAAGTGGGGGAGGAGCACCAGAGGGAAGTGATGGCTGGGCAAAAACATAATATGAGAGAGGAAAAAGGGGATGGGAAATGATGAAAGTGGGTGGTGGAGGCATTACTGGAAGTTTGAGAAATCGATAATCATGCCATCAGGTTGGAAGATACCCAAACGGAATACAAGGTGTTAATCCTCCCACCTAAGTGGGGTAAGCCATGGATGGACATATCGGAAAGGGAATGGGAAGTGGAATTAAAGTGGGTGGCCACTAGGAGATCCCGTTTGTTCTGGCGGATGGAGCATAGATGCCCAGCGGTTCAATCTCCCAATCTACGTCGGGTCTCACCGATATACAAGAGGCCATACCGGGAGCACCCAACAGACTCAGAGGTGAAGTGTTGCCTCACCTGGAAGAACTGTGGGGGGCCCTGAATGATAGTGAGGGAAGAGGTGTAGGGACAGGTGAAGCACTTGTTCCACTTACAAGGGTAAGTGCCAGGAGATAGATTGTTGGGGAAGGAGTCATATAGTGAGCAATCCCTGTGGAAAGCAGAAGGTTGGGGGGGTGGGTAGGGAAAGATGTGCTTGGTGGTGGGATCCATTTGAAAATGGCGCAAGTTTCAGATAATTATGTACTGGATGTGGAGGTTGGTGAGGACAAGAGGAACCCTATCCATGGGGTTGATGGGGTAAGAGCAGACATGCGTGAAATGGAGAAGATGCGGTTGAGGGCAGCCTCAATGGTGGAGGAAGGGAAGCCCCTTTCTTTAAAAAAGGAAGACATCTCTTTCATTCTAGAGTGAAAAGCCTCACCCTGAGAGCAGATGCAGTGGATCTCTACTGTCCCAGCTGAGCAGATATAATGGCTGGGGGGTGGGGGGGAAGGAAAAAAAACTTAACCTAGAGCTTTTCTTTGCTTTCTCTGACTGAAGCCTCTCTTTCGCTGAAGGCTCAAAGAGCTAAAACTTCAAGATCTCCACTCAGACGATGTCTACTGTGACAATAGCTGCTACGCTTGCCCTGCCCTCCTGTAAATTGTTCTTGCTAATCATGCCAATTGGTTGCTGGTCAAAGCTTTTTTTTCTACTCGGGCAGTGGACCTGATTGAAATTCCCTCCTCTCAAAATTTTTGATGTCTAGATTGGTTGTTAGTTAAGCTCTTTTTGTAGCCCTGAACTTACTCTCTCCCACCTGCACATCAACTCCTTTCTGATTATTTGCCTCGTATTTATACTGAGGTGTAATTTACCATGGGTAATTTATCAATCAACACATTTTGGGGTGTGGAAGGTGGTAATACATACAGGGAAAGCCACAGAGTCACAAGTAGCCCCAAAGGTCAGGATCAAACACTGGTTGGTGGAGCTGCAAGATAGCAGCTCTTAAAAAAAAATGCTGTGTAACAATGTGACTCGTGTCCCGTTCACCACAGACCACAGGGCATTTACAAGTAATCTATCACATACAAGCCTCCCCACCCATATGTGATCACACTTAGTAGGACCCCACCCCTAGCTCACCACAGCACTCAGGACCCCACCCGTAAACTACCACATCTGCAGCACCCCGCCCATAACCCACAGCGGTCCAGGAAACTAAACGTAGATCTCTGTATTGGTAGACAACACAAAACTGCGTGTGATCTACGAGGAGATGCAAACAGGCTCCAAGTTGATTTAGACAAGTTCGTGCATTCAGGTGCAACAAGCATTGAGAAGGGAAGTGTCACTTTGGTCTTCTTTACAAGGGTCAAGGGTGTCTTGCTGCCATTGCAGGGGGTATTACGTTCCATTTTGGTCACTTTATCCGATAGAATGTTCACGTAATGGAACAAGTGACACAAAATTTACTGGATTAATCCCTGGGATGGCAAGTATGAAAAGAATAAGTTGGTCGGTGCTATCTTCATTGCAGAACAAATGAATGAGAAGGGATCTTGTAGAAACAATAAAATTCAAACAGGACTTGATGGGTTAGACACAGGGAAAATGTTTCTATTGGATGTGGAATTCAGGACCAGGATGACAATCTCAGGATATGAAGAAGACCACTTAGAACTAAGCTGAGGAGAAAATTCTTCTCTCAGAGTCTGTGGGGACTTTGTCCCTAGACTGATTCATGTAGAAGGTAGATATACTTCTCCATGTGAAGGGAATTGAGGGATATAAGGAGAAGGTAGGAAAGGGTGAGGGAGTGGATAATCATGTTGAATGGTCAAGAGGTTCAAAGGGTTTAATTACCTACTCCTTCTATTTTTGATGTTCATATAACCTAATACAATCTATTTTTTATCATTTTACAAATCAGGGAATTATTAACTATGCCAGCATTAATTACATATTCCTGAAAGGTGGCCGTGAGTTGCTTTCTTGAACCACTGCTGAAGGAGTTCACACAGTGTAGTTGGTGAGTCAACTCCACGATCTAGACGCAGTGATATGAGACAGTGATATATAGTCCAGAGATTCTCATTCAAAACCCAGTGGAGTCCACAGATGCCAGCTATAAAACAATATATCTGTGCAGTTCATAAAACAGTATCATCCACAGATTCCCAGCGACTAATCAAAAATTTTCAGAGATAACGAGAAGATAACATGATTGACATGGTCAATAGGACACTAGTGTCGGCCTTTGACTATGTCAGGGGTCGGCAATGTTTACCACTGAAAGAGCCAATATGGACCCATTTCCCACAGAAAAGAAAACACTGGGAGCCACAAAACCCGTTTGACATTTAAAATGAAATAACATTGCATACAACGGTTTTTTTTTGCCTTTATGCTGTGTATAAACAAACTATAATGTGTTGCATTTATGAAATTGATGAACTCCTGCAGAGAAAACGAAATTACATTTCTGCATGCAACAAAAACATTTTGAACTCCGAAAAAAAGATGTTGGATTGAAGGTTACTCCATAGTTAGCCTACCTTGGATCAAAGAATTAAAAGAAAGCGTGCACTGGCGGGTGTCAGGCATTGGCAGTGGTGATGTATATTAATAGCGATAAAAAGCACGTTGTAGCGGTGTGCTACACGCAGCGCTAAAATAAAGACACTGCAGTCAAAGATAACTTTATTCGAACTAAACAGCCTTGCTTTAAAGCCTCCCTCAACCCATCCCTGAGGGTGCGGATGCTCCAAAAGACACGTACTCACAAACCCCCGTAGGCTATCTCCCTTAGCAGGAACGGTGGCTAATTGTGAGCCGGTTTGGATGTGCCTGGAAATGGGGTCTCCACAACGTTTTTAGATTGTACAAGATCACCATAATCTTCAAATTTCAAATTACATTTTAAAAACTAACAAACCACGGGGAGCCGCAGCACAGAGATGAAAGAGTCACATGCGGCTCCGGAGCTGCGGGTTGCCGACCCCTGGACTAGGTCCTAAATGGAAAATTACCGTATGGTAAGATGAGAAGATGGCAAATTAGATTCAAATTTGGCCTGGTAATGGGAGATAGACGGTAACACAGAGGATTGAGTTTGTAATCAGAAGCCCGTGACCATAGACATAACATGCAGATCAGTGCTAGGACTCTTGCTGTTTGTTATTTACATTAATGATATTGATAAGAGTTTAGGGGCTATGACTCATTAGATTGTAGATGACACAAAAATGTTGGGGCTGTTGATAATGAAGGGATGGTCAAATGCTCTAAGATGATAGAGTCACAACCACATAGCTCAAAAATACAGTCTTTGGGCCATCATGCCCATGTGTCTGTCTATACTAATCTTGTTTACCAACACTTGGTCCGTAGCCTACTGTGCCCTGGCAATTCAAGTGCTCATTCAGAAGACGTTCTTAGAGCTTTGCCTCCAGACTTCAGCTTCCAGATCCCATTCACATCTTTTGCTTATCTTAATCTACGTCCTCTGTCCTGAGACAACTCTGATATGGGATAAGTTTCTTACTATCCACCCTACCTGTGCCTCTCACAATTTTCTAAACCCTGCCTCATCTCATCCTCTCCATGAAAGACAAACTCAGCCTATCTAGTCTTTCCAGATTACTGAAATGTTCCATCACAAGTAATGTCTCCCTCGTGAACAAGAGAAAATCTGCAGATGCTGGAAATCTGAGCAACACACACAAAATGCTGGAGGAACTCAGCAGGCCAGGCAGCATCTATGGGGAAGAGTACAGTCGACATTTCGGGCTGAAACGTCAACTGTACTCTTTTACATAGATGCTGCCTGGCCTGCTGAGTTCCTCCAGCATTTTGTGTGTCTCCCTCGTGAATGTCCTCTGTATCGTCTCCTGTGCAATCATACCCTTCCTATAGGGTGGCAACCAAAATTGCCTAGGCCTAACCAATGTTGAACCAAGAATCATGTCCTAGAACATCTAACAAAGGCAAGCATCCCATACACCTTCACTGCCCTATCTACCTCAATACTCTGGATCACACTTCTATTCATAGTACGTATCCTATTTTTATTTGAACTCACAAAATGCATCATCTCACACTTAAGAATGAGATTAAATCTACCACTATCTAACTCACCTCTCTATCAGCAACATCATGTCACCTGTAAACCTACCTCCTAACATTCCTGGGTAGTTAATACTTAGGACAAATAACTAAGAGTCCCAGTACTGATCTCTGTGGTACACCGTTGGTCACGGATTTACCATCACAAAAGCAACCCTCCACCATCTCACTCTGCCTCTTACTACAAGCAAATTTTTGGACTAAATTTGCCTTCAATCTATATGCTTTACCCTTTTAGACCAGTTCTTCCATGAGGGACCTTATAGGACTAAGTATCCAGGCGAACACTTGAATTCCTAAGCATAGAAGGCTATGCATCAAGTACTGGTAAATGTTATTAAATTAGGTGGTGTTTGATGGTCAACATGGATGGCTTGGGCCAAAGTGGCCATTTCTATGCTGTATGACCCTATGACTATGTTAACCACATCAAGCCCACTACCTTCAACTGCATAATTAGTTACCATTTGAAAAAATCATTGAAATTAGCTTGAGGAAATCCCTTACAATCAAATCAATGTTAACTGTCCCTGATTACCACCTTTCCAATTGTAGATTAACTATCCCTCAGAATTCATCTCCAGTATCTCTCAGTGGGCTCTGATGATTGCCTGTTGCCTGACTGTCTTCCTGACTGCTGGTACCTCATCTGTGGCCAGTAAGGATTCAAAATTCTCCATCAAGGCCACAGCTTATCTTCTCCCTTTCCAATCATAAGAGACACTCTCTGAGGATTTACCCATCATATTCCCGCTAGGACATCTAATATCTCCTTCTTTTTGATCTTAATGTACCCTAAAATTAAACTCACTGTCCCGACTGAAAACTGCAATGACAGTATCTTCCTCCTTAGCGAAAAGAGTTGAAAAATATTTATTTAAGAGATTGTCCATGTCCGCCGACTCCAGGCACAGACTGCACCCGGGACCCTTTTGGAACAGATTGGTGCTGAACTCTCACAGTACCACTTTTCAAAGTCGCCCCACATCTAGACTTACCAACAAGCAGCTGCTCTCAGTCTCCAGTTTGCCACATTCTGTCTAATGACATTTAAATCTGTCAGCTAAATCACCCATCCAAATAATCCATATCTCTTTCTATAACTACTTTGAAACTTACTGTTTTTCATAGACATGAAAACAGAAGTATCTTCCATCCCTTTATAGAGTCATAGAAAAGTAGAGTGCCGAAACAGGCCCTTCGGCCCATCTAGTCCATGCCGAAATCCTGCTCCTTATCCTGTTCCTCCCACTTCCACCTTGCCATTTTCCACTCCTCTCCTCTAAATGCAATTGACAAGTATATGCACAAGCATACCACTGGGCGAAGAGGTCCGAATCCAGCGAAGCTGTCATATGGGACTACAGAGGAGATCACCTGAACAGAAAGTAAGAGTCTGAGTGTTAATCTGCTGGAACGCAAACCTTGCTTTTTACACTACAGTGAGGACACTGGTCAATTATTTTGCCATGCAGGTCACGAATTCCACATTATAATTATATTGACCTGAATCAATAACTCTATCTCCTCAGATGCTACTTGATCTGCTGGGCAATTATAGCATTTTTTGTTTTTACGTATGATTTAAAGTAATTGCATAATGTTCTTTTCCAACCGATATAAATAGCTTCCCCTTGTATGGGTGAGGTGCTGGAAGCTGGAGATGGCTAATGTTAGGTATTTATCTATGAAGGGCTGCCAGGACAAGCCAGGGAACACCAGGCCACTGAGCTCAGAGGTAGGAAAGCTACCGGAGGGGATTCTGAGAGATAGGATCGATCTGCATTTAGAAAGACTGATTAGGAATAGTCAGTATGACTTTATGCAAAGGACATCATGTTTCATGAATTTACTTGAATTTTTTCTAAAGAGGTAACCAAAAGGATTGGCAGGGACAGGGCGAAGACATTCTCTACATGAACTTTAGCAAGCCCCCATGGTAGACTGGTCCAGTAGGTGAGATTGCATAGGACTGAAGATGAATTTGCCAATTGGATACAAACTGGCTTAGTGGAAGGAGTCAGATGGTGGTGGTAGAGGACTGCCAAAAGTTTGGAACCTCCTTTGCTCATTGAATTTGAAATCTTTCAACCTGGGAATTGTTCAAGTCAAATCTGACTGCAGCTTTCTAGAAGTTTGGTTATAATCTCAAAATTAACAGAACTGAATGAATTGTTTCTATTGCAGCTTTGTAACAGTCCAAAGATCCCCACCATTCCCTCAAACATCCTGCATTTTTCAGAGTTACACAATTATATTGTATATTCAGGTCCCTTTGTCCCTGTTCAACCATTTGGTCCATATTGTCTTTTCTTATTCTTTTTGTCAAAATGTATCTGTTTGCACTTCTGTGCATTAAATTTCACCTGCTGCTTGTTGAAGCATTCTATCAGCCTACCAGGGCTTTTGTAGCCTGTTAATATCCTTGTGACAGACATCCAAGTTTTTGTTATCTGTATTCACAAAATCAAGTTTTCCTAGAACTGACCCATAGGGAACTGTCCACCTCCAGTTAAAACCCTCTCTTGTTACTTTCTGCCTTTAAGCTAATTTCCTGTCTTTCTTGGAAGTCCTTTGGGATCAGGAATTTCTGCTTCCACTCAAATTCTGTGTGTTCCAGAGTGGGTAATATGACCAATGTGAGATTGGGACAGGTGAGTGGATTGTTTGAGAAGAGATCTGCTCTTTCCTGCTGTTCTTAAGTGGCTTCCACATTCTCCTGATAAACAGCCTGAAGTTGCCCCTTGTCTTCCAAATGCTCCAGCCGTCATGGTCCAGAGATTCCCGAGAAGATAGGATTGTTATACTTTTCTGAGGAATTCCTGGGAACATTTTGAAGCATTTTCACCCTGAGCTCCTCAGAAGTGTGCTATTGTGATAGTTTAGTATGGAGTGCCTGCTTCCAAAGTCTGGTGTCAGACACACAGATGATGTGGTCCACCAATCTGAATGTAGTTTGGGTCTCTGTGCTGGAGATGTCAGCCTAACATTGGTTTGCTTCTCTTTCCAATAGATTTGCATTCAGTCTTTAAGTCTATGATGCAGCTACATTTAATGCATAGCAACCCTTTAATGCCCCAAAACTCAACTTAGCTAAACAATCTTTACCTTGGGATTTTATTGAACACCTTCCGCATATCAATATAAATAACATCCATGTACCCTTAATCCGCCTCCTTTGTTAACTCATGAAAGCACCTGGGTTAGTCAAATGTAATTTCTCTTTAACAAATGCACGATGACTCTTCTCTTATCAACTCAAACTTCTTCAAGTGTCTACTATTGTTTCTCCTTATAATTGCTTCTAAAAGATTTCCCAGATCTGTAATTAAACCTATTGTTTCCTGGAGTGACTCTTCATCCCTTTTTTTGAACAAAGGTAATTTCTAATCTCCTGGCAACTTTCCTTTATCTAAAGAGATTACTGGAACTCTTTAATTAACTTCCACTCCCACTGCAAACCCCACCATTGAGGACATCTTCCAAAGGCAATGCCTCAAGAAGGTGGCATCCATCATTAAGGACCCTCGCCATCTGGGACATGCCCAATTATCATTACTACCATCGGGGAGGAGCTACAGGAACCTAAAGACCCTCTCTCAACATTTTAGGATCAGCTCCTTCCCCTCTGCCATCAGATAGCTGAGTGGCCCATGAAACCATGAATACCACCTCACTAGTAACCTTTTGCACTATTTATTTATTTTAACTTATAGTAATGTGTTATACCCGCACTGTGCTGCTGCCACAAAACGACAAATTTCATAACAGTGACGATAAACCTGACTCCAAGTCTTTACACTGGACTAGGTGACCTGCTGGTTTCAAACAAAGCCATCCTTTCTCATACCTTATCTGACAAATGTTCACCCCAGCATTAACTCTGCCATCTCTTGTTCTAGCATAGCTTTACCGGACTGCTCTTCCTTGATGCGGACGAGTCCCCACACAGCACCGCAGCACAGCCTCTGGCTCCGTGCTTACGTCACCACACTGACTGACTTGTGAGGTGGATGGGAAGTCGCAGGATGCTCACTACAGGACCCTTTACCCAAACACCAGTGTGAGATACTCAAAAGATAAACAAGTACAAGCTGTCTAGTTTGCACCCAGGTCACTCAATGGGGTGAATTGGAGAAACATGCTGTGCTTCTTATGAGAAGATATAATTATAATTTACAAACATTCTTATAAGTAAACTGCCATCAATAACTAGAGTATATTGATTAGGTCAACACCAAATGGGAAATGGACTAACTTTCAGCCCCAAATAAACCACTTACTTTGGACGTTCCCAGGAAGTCCTTGAGTTTCAGTTCGTCCACCTCATGTTTGCTAGGTCTGAACACGATCCCCTCAGGCACATCAATTGGCTCAAAGGCATTTTGGCTCTGAAAGAAACAAACAACGGCAATCAACGTCAGCACCGATGGTGACAGCTCGTTCCATATATCCAGCACCCTCAGTGTGAAAAGTTTGCCCCTCAGGTGTCCTCTCATTTTAAATCTATACCCTCCAGTTCAGACTCCTTCACCATTTGAAAAACACTGTGATCATCTATGCCCCACATGATATTTATAAACTAATATAAGGTCACTCCTTCACCTCTTTTTCTCCAGGGATAACACAACCAGCCCATCCAATCTCTCCTTATACCTGCAGCCCTCCAGTCCCAGCAGTGCAGTGTGAATCTACAGCCTGTCCAGCTTAATCATGTCCATCCTACAGCATAGCGGCCAGAACAGCATGCAAAGCTGCAACTATAGTGTCACCAGCGATTTGTACGGTTGTATTAATTGTACGGCTGAACTTAATGCCCTGACTAATGAAAACAATTGTGCCAAATGCCTTTTTCCGCAGCCTGTGTTGGCACTCTCACAGAACTATGTCCCTATACCCTTAGATCTGGATGTTTCTTGACAACACTTCCCAGAGCTTGGTCATTTACTGTGCAAGTCCTGCCCTGGTTTAAGTTCTCAAAAAGCATCACTAATATCTCCCCACTGTTCCCTTGCCCACTTTCCCAGCTGACTTAGATTCCATTGTAATCTAATACAACCCTCTACATCGTCCAATAGCCCAACAATTTTGATGTCATCTGTTATCTACATTCTTACCCAAATGTTTAATATATGAGAACAAAACAGGAGATATCGCTGATTCCTTTGGCACACCACGAATCACAGGCTGAAAAAAGCAGCACTCCACTGCCTCCTACCACCAAAATAGTTTTGTATCCAATTGGATTCGTTTGTTCTCAACAAATGGACCCAGCCTACCATGCATTATCTTATCATAAGCTTTGCTAAAGTCCATGAAGGAAATGTCTGCCACTATGGCTTTGTAAGTATTCTGGGTCACCTCTTTAAAAAGCTCAATTAATTTCATGGTATGCTTTTTCCCCACACACAAAGCCACACTGTTGATGCCTAATCGATTGTTGATACACTATCCTGCTTAATTGAGGCAGAACAGCTTCTAACTAGCATCAGTCATGTGCACGCATGGCCGTTAGACATTATACTGTGCTTACAGCAATCGGCTTTTAAACAGAGTCAGTTGTTTGTATTAGTGTTAAAAAAAAACAGTGATTTTGTCACCGATAATAGGCGAGAAATAAGCAGTAAGACAATTAGGAACTGTTTAGCTCACCAGTTTCAAGCACTGAGACTTGGAGATTCCTGAAACAGCTGGGAGTGAAAATGAAATTATTCCACTACTTCATCAACTTAATCATCTTGAATGTTACAATGAAAATGAAGATTTGGAGGATTCAATTGTCTAAAGTATTGTATAAAGACAGTCCATTATCTGCACTGATTTTGTTTATTACAGTCAATCTACAGAATACAACAGGTGAATTCTGCTGTCAATATCTATTAGGACCTAATACACAATTCTATTGAACAGTAGAGGTATTGGTAATGTTCTAATTTGTTCTGTATTTCATTTAAACAAATAGATTGTTACTCAGTTAAATGACTGATTGTTTTTTTATATACCTTTTAACCTTTTCCATGAAACTTTGAATAGTTTCATGGCAGCTGTTTCATTGGGCCAAAATGTACTCATCCCAATGTGCCCAGAATCCCACTGTAATAATAAAAAATAAATAATAAATATTCTGAACATGGGTTGTGATGTCATTGGAAGTGAGTCCATAGGTTGTGGAATGATTTCAGTGTTGGGGTGAGTGAAGTTATCCACTCTGGTTTAACAAGCTAATGTTTGTTCCTAATCCTTTTGATGTGGGACCTAAAACTCCTGTACCACCTTCCTGATGGCAGAAGCAGGAAGAGAGCATGGCGATAGGGAGGGGGTCGTTAACAGACCACCGGTACACTCAACCCTCACTAGATGTCCACTAGGATCCGGGTATAAAAGCTACAGTTCACATTGTTCAGCTGTTTTGAGATTACCAAGCAGTTCATTTTATGCGCTCAGGTGAACATAGTAAGTATAGGTCAGGTTTTGTTTTTGAGTTTGTAACTAGGAGGTAAACCAATGGATGTCACTTCTTTGAACCTTTGATAAAGTACCACGAAAAAACAAATAAACTCTCAGGCTTCAAGCCAGGTATTGATTATAACCGAGGTTTTGATGACAAACTCTGCCATTTCGTCAGGGATGATGTCTGGGCATGTCTAGTCTGGTGGTATTTATACCCCCATAGTCCATCCCTCCTGATGGGTTAGTCCTCAGCCAATCAGGTTTTCACTCTCCCACCTTGTCTACAATCAAATTCCAATTCTTACTTAGAGCAAGAGCCTCGTCTTTGTTAAAGTTCTTTTCCTCAAGTTTTGCTCTAAGAACTGGAATTTGATTCTAAACAAGGGGGAGGGCAGAAATCTGACTGGATGAGGACTAACCAATCAGGAGGGACGGAATGTCGAGATATAATTACCACCAGACTAGACTTACCCAGGCATCATCCCGGATGAAATGGTAGGGTCTGTCATCAAAACGTCATTTATGATCGATACCCGTACTCAGCTGGAAGCTCATGAAGAATTTATTCATCGTTTATGCTGGGAAAGCACTAGATCCTTTTTTCACTTACCACAGAAGAAAATATGAAAGAAAATTATGTGGGTAATTTACCAACATGGATTGAAGATTATTTACTGGGCAGAATACTGTATAAGAACAACAAAAGCTATTTTCAGGAGATGAATTTGTGACCAGTCAGCTATTGCAAATATTGGCGCTGGGCTTCCAACTGCTTTCTATCACAGAAGGGTGGATTCCAAAGGACAAATACAACAAAGGGAATCTCTGATGGGATGACGTGAGGGTTGCCATGGGGATACACCATTGAAGGAATATGCCGAGGGAGTTGAGAGAGTGAACAAAAACATAGAAACTTAAAAGCTGGAAGAGGACTGTGGGAGAAAGAGATATACAAACAAAGGAATATAAAAGCTGTGAAATGCAGATCTGAGTAATGTCTCCAGAGGAGTGAGAAACGCTGAGTTACTATCACTGATGGACAGTCTACAGAAGAATAGCCAGTTCTGAAGGCAGTTTGAGGAAGTGTGTCACAAGGACTCAACAATTTGATATTGAGTCTGAAAGACTGCAACATGCCCACGTGGAAGATGAGGTGCTGCTCCTCATGGGAGGTTGGGGGGCAGTTAAAGTAAGTGCCAGGCAACAGTGCAAGGGCCAAGAAGCCCTTAAGGACCAAATACAGGTGGTACACGTGGCAGTCACCCAAGCTACATTTGCTTTCTCCAGTTTAAAGGAGGCCACATTGTGAACTAGCATTATTCCATGGGAATATAGACTGGTTAAGTGAAAGGACAAAGACTGGGCCTGGGCATTGTTGAAATGGAATCAGTGAATGTTAATGTGCAGTGTTATTAGAAAGGCAAACAGTATGTTAGCCTTTGCTGTGAAAGATGGGTGAGATGGACACAGAGCTTATAGAGTTGAGACAAAAGGTTATCAACTTTATGGACCCTGTACAGATTACAGAAGCAAATCAGGGTGGTTAAATCTCCAGGGCCTGACGAGGTGTTCCTTTGGACTCTATGAGAAGCAAGGGCAGAAATTACCGGGGTCCAAGCAAGATATTTAAATCATCCTTGGCAACAGGAGAGGTACCAGAGGATTGGAGCGTAGCCAGTATTGTTCCACCGTTTAAAAATACTCCAAACATAAACCAGGAAATTAAAGGCCAGTGAGTCGGATATCAATTGTGGGAGTTGTTGGAAGGTATTTTGAGGGACCAGATATATAAGTATTTGGACTGATTAAGGATAGTCAGCATGGCCTTGTGTGTGTGAGGTCGTGTCTTACCAATCCTAAAGAGTTTTTTGAGGCAGTTACCAGGAAAGTGGATGAGGGCAAGGTAGTAGATAGTGTCTACATGGACCTTAGTAAGGCATTTGACAAGGTCCTGCAAGGGAGGCTGGTCAAGAAGGTTCAGTCACTCTGCATTCAGGATGAGGTAGTAAATTGGATTAGACATTGGCTTTGTGGGAGAAGCCAGAGAGTGGTAGTAGAGGGTACCTCTCTGACTGGAGGCCTTGTGTCTAGTGGTGTGACACAGGGATTGGTGCTGGGTCCATTGTTTGTCATCTATATCAATGATCTGGATGATAATGTGTTTAACTGGATCAGCAAAGTTGTGGATAACATCAAGATGGGAGATGTGGTGGGCAGTGAGGAAGGCTATCATGGTTTGCAGTGGGATCTGGACCAGCTGGAAAAATGGGCTGACAAATGGCAGATGGAATTTAATGCAGACAAGTGTGAGGTGTTTCATTTTGGTAGGACCAACCAGGGTAGGTCTTACACAGTGAATGGTAGGGTACCGAGGAGTGTGGTAGAACAAAGGGATCTGGGAATACAGGTCCATAATTCATTGAAAATGCGTTACAGATACATAAGGTCGTAAAGAAAGCTTTTGGCACATTGACCTTCAAAATCAATGTATTAAGTACAGGAGATGGGATGTTACATTGAAGTTGTATAAAATGTTGGTGAGGCCTAATTTGGAGTATTGTGTGGAGTTTTGGTCATTTACCTATGAACAAGATGTAAACAAGGTTGAAAGAGTACAGAGAAAATTTGCCAGGATGTTGCCAAGTCTGGAGTACCTGAGTTATAAGGAAAGATTGAATAGGTTGGGGTCCTAATAAGGGGTCTCAGCCTGAAACATCAGCTGTACTCTTTTCCATAGATGCTGCCTGGCCTGCTGAGGTCCTCCAGCATTTTGTGAGTGTCGCTTGGATTTCCAGCTTCTGCAGATATTCTCTTGTTTGTGATAGGCAAAGGCTGTATTCTTTAGGATGCAGAAGACTGAGAGGAGATTTGGTAGAGGTATATAAAATTATGAAGGTATAGATAGGGTAAATGCAAGCAGGCGTCTTCCACTGAGGTTGGGTGGATCATGGGGTAAGAGTGAAAGGTGAAACATTCAAGGGGAACGTAACAGGAAACTTCGACGGTCAGACAGTCATGAGAGTGTGGAATGAGCTGCCAGCACAAGTGGTGCATGCAAACTTTACTTCAAAGTTTAAGAGAAGTTTGGATAGGTACATGGTTTGTAGAGATATGGAGGGCTGTGGTCCCAGTGCAGGTCGATGGGAGTAAGCAGTTTAAATGTTTTTGGCATGGACTAGATGGGCCAAAGGGTCTGTTTCTGTGCTGTACTTCTCTGTGAATCTAGTGAGTCAATAAAATAGACTGGTGTTGAAGGACAAGAGCTTGTTAGAATGGTGGTTCATACATAAAGGGCTGCTGCTTCTACTGTATGTCTTACTTTCTCATGTTAGTTTTAAAGCTAAATTCAGTCCCTACAAAAGGTCCCAACATGAAATATCCACTCCATTTCTCTTTCCACGGGTGATGCCTGACCTGCTGAGTGATGAGCGTTTTCTGTTTTTATTCCAGATTTCCAGCATCAACAGATTTTAGATTTTCACTTTATAAAATCGATTTCCAGTTCCGTGATTGCTCTCATTACACCGCTGTGTGACAAACAAATCACCCAATATAGGAACTGTGGTACTGTCCGAGGATCTGGGGAAGGGGCCAGCAGCTGTGGATGATGCTCTGGACTGTGAATAACTGGACTATGGTCGTGAGCGTGGACCAGGAGCATTTCAGTGGCAGTGCCACGGTAAAGGCTGGAACTCTGACAAACACCATCAGTTGGAGGTGGGTGGCCAGATTCTTCCTGACTTCACAGGAGCAAACCTTCAGCCATAAACGCTGGAAGCACTCAACAGATTAGGCAGCATCGTGGAAAGTGAAACAGAGTTAATGTGCCAGGTTGCTGCCTGACCTGCTCAGTACTTTGAGCACTTTCTGCTTTTAGATTTCAGATTCCCAGCCTTCATCCACTGCCACACAATCCAAAGGACAACGGACAGCACTGGACACAGCAGAGGGGACGGAGCCAACCTTGCTGCGGAACTGAAGACTGAGGCTCTCAGAACAGGCTTGACCTCTATCCAGGATGCGTCATTATGGTTACAACGCTGGCATCCACCCAACAATATAGAAATGAAAAACGCGGTGAATAAAAATACCACTAATTACAGACTGCTGTCAAGGCAATTTGCAGTGGCCTGTTTACATAACAATCTCTGGAATGCAGGAGGAAACCAAAGCACCTGAGGGAAACCCACACAGTCATAGGAGGAGTGAGCA
This sequence comes from Hypanus sabinus, assembly GCF_030144855.1. Classification (NCBI taxonomy): domain Eukaryota; kingdom Metazoa; phylum Chordata; class Chondrichthyes; order Myliobatiformes; family Dasyatidae; genus Hypanus; species Hypanus sabinus. The sequence continues at coordinate 58,870,363 of NC_082723.1, read as the reverse complement.
AACATCGCGGGAGGTCAAGACTGAACCCAAGATACTGGAGGTGCTTGGGAGCAGCACTAACTACCGTGACCCCTTTCAAATGACCTTGCTTTCATAGCCTGCTCATCGGTGCCCAGTTTTGGATTCCACGGGATCCAAACCTCATGATGACCGAGGAGCAACTATGGATTCAAAGTACATTTATTATCGAAGCATGCATGGGGTATACGGCCCTGAGATTCGTCCTCCCACAGATATCTAAGAATCAAGAGAAATCCATGGAAACCATTCAAAGAAAAACACCAATTCCCCCCCACCCCAACGTGCCAATGAACCAAAGAACCGAATTCTAGTCATCAAGGCGGAATTTTGCTGCCTGTGTTAAAACTGAAGTAATTGGGCTTCACGGCAAAAGCAGCCCAGTAGCTGGTGTCATATATCGTACAAAAGAATATGGTTATGATTGGGAGGCCAATATCGCAGTCATAGCAGCTTCAACAGTTACCCTTGAGAACGTGAGCTGCCTCTGTGAGTCTAAATCCTTTCTTAAAAGCAGCTCATACTCTGAAGGGAAACTGTGGATAAGCAGTAAGCGCTGGCCACATCCTAGAAGCCTGGAACCCAAATGTTTGTGTTGTTTTAGGAATCATAAAAAGCAAAGGCTGCAGATTTTGAAGCAGATGCACACACAGGCTGTGCTTACCTCTGGGACCCTGAGTGGGAGTTCAGATAAGAACAACAAAGTATAACTCAAATCTCTGGCTTGAACTGGGAAGGTAAATTATATAAAAAGTAAAGCGGGTATTTCCATTAAGGCAACAAGTTAACTAGCATTTACAGAGGAGAAACACAATTTCTTAAGGAGAAAAAGCTGAAAATTATTGTTTGCAATTCCAACAATATGCAAAACTTCAGGATATTCATGAGTTTGTGGGGATCTCGTGCATCAGAAATTCACCCGTTGGCCAAGAGCAGGATTTCAACCGTACAAGTGAGCTCCAGGAGTCAGCGAAAGCGGAAGGGGAGCAGGACTGTGAGGTTCAGGAAGCGGCCATCCTGCAACTTCGGAGTTCAAAACAGCAGGCCTGTGACCATCTGAAAGGGCACTGGTGGGGTGGTGACACTTTGAAACACAGCAATCCTTTGAAGACACAGACCCCACGGGGGACTGCAGCAAGAGATGAATGCAGAATTCACAGAGATCCCATTGGTTGGGAGACAGATGGCTGTTTCTCTAGCCACCAACATGGGTCTTCCGTGGGGAATCATCTCCCAGGTGTCAGAGTTTAAAACAGAGACAAGGGAATGCAGGTGCTGGAATCTGGAACACTGAGCAATCTGCTCGAAGAATTAGCAGGTTGAACAGCATCTGGGGGAAGGAAAAGAATTGTTGTCACTTCAGGTCAAACCCCTTCATCAGGACATTCGGTACAAAGGAGCCGAAAGTCAGAACCAATGAATATTGAAAAGAGTTGTGAAAATACTAACTGTTTTCAGATAACAGGGAGGAAGTGGAAAGATATGATCTTGCATGTAGTAATCACTGGATCATTCTTACTACTGCATAAAGGACTGGGCTGGGCATTCAACGTTTTGGGGTAGCAGGTGGTCAGAAAAAGTGAAAAGGAGATGCAACAGCAATACTGACTAGGGAAGACAGCTGGAGATCAAGTGGAGAATCCTCTAGGAGTTATGACAGAAGAGTGAGTAGCAAGGATTGGCCACAAGCATGCTTTGCTTTCTAATACAATCAGAAAAGATTAGATATTAACTTCAGCTCCACATTCCTGTCTATCCATATTCTTTAAATCACTTTGCTGTCAACCTTCCAAACTGCTGGATGGGAAACATTCGCTTCCTGCAGTCGCTACGGTGGGGGTGATGATTGCAGGTGGCACTTCCACTGCTCTTCAGCACACCGTACGACTGCTGACTCGCTGTTTCAGGGAGTGGCAGAAATACCACGATGAACAAATGTGATGCCGGTGAAGTCTAACAGTACCCGCGCTAATGGCAAACTGGTATAAACCACTATTGCTTATGGCAAGAAGGGGCAGTCACAAGCTGAGCCACTTCAGCCATCCACCGAGCTGCCTGTAAACATCCTACATAACCACCTACTGATTTCCTCACTGACCGTCCCAAGTCAGTACAGACTCCTCCACACTCACCATAAGCACACGTGCACCACAAGGCTGCATGCTTAGCACCCTGCTCTACTCGCTCTATACCCTATGATTGTGTGGCTAAGTACAACTCCAATGCCATATTTAACTTTGCTGATAACACCACTGGTTGAATGGAGCCACAACAACCTCTCACTCAATGTCAGCAAGACTGAAGGGCTGATTATTGATTATAGGAGGTGGAAGCTGGAGGTCCTCATTAGGGAAGAGAGATGGAGAGGGTCAGTAACTTTAAGTTGCTTGGTTATCATTTCAGGGCATCTGTTCAGGAAGCAGCACGTATGTGTCATTGCAAAGAAGGCATGGCAGCACCTCTACTTTCTTAAAAGTTTTTAATAGATTCAGCACATCACCAAAAACTGACAAACTTCTATAGGTGCACAGTAGAGAGTATTCTAAAAGGCTGTATTGTGGCCTGGTATGGAAGCAACAATGCCCAGCAACATAAAAGTCATCAGGAGGTGATGGATACAGCCCAGACCATCACAGGCAAAACCCTTCCCATCATTGAGCACATTTACAAGGAGCATTGTCACAAGAAAGCAGCAAAGACCCCCACTATCGAGGCCATGCTCCCCTCTCAATACTACCATCGGACAGGGGCTACAGGAGCCTTGGGTCCCACATCACCAGGTTCAAGAACAGTTATTAACATAGAAACATAGAAAACCTACAGCACAATACAGGCCGTTTGGCCGATAAAGTTGTGCCAAACATGTCCCTACCTCAGAAATTACTAGGCTTACCTATAGCCCTCTATTTTACTAAGCTCCATGTACCTATCCAAAAGTCTCTTAAAAGACCCTATTGTATCCGCCTCCACCACTGTTGCTGGCAGCCCATTCCACGCACTCACCACTCTCTAAGTAAAAAACTTACCCCTGACATCTCCTCTGTTCCTACTCCCCAGCACTTTAAACCTGTGTCCTCTTGTGGCAACTATTTCAGCCCTGGAGAAAAAGCCTCTGACTATCCACACGATCAATGCCTCTCATCATCTTATACACCTCTATCAGGTCACCTCTCATCCTTCATCGCTCCAAGGAGAAAAGGCCGAGTTCACTCAACCTATTCTCATAAGGCATGCTCCCCAATCCAGGCAATATCCTTGTAAATCTCCTCTGCACCTTTTCTATGGTTTCTACATCCTTCCCGTAGTGAGGCAACCAGAACTGAGCATAGTACTCCGTGGGGTCTGAGCAGGGTCCTATATAGCTGCAACATTACCTCTCGGCTCCTAAATTCAATTCCACGATTGAGGAAGACCAATACACCATATGCCTTTTTAACCACAGAGTCAACCTGCGCAGCTGTTTTGAGCGTCCTATGGACTCGGACTCCAAGATCCCTCTGATCCTCCACACTGCCAAGAGTCTTACCATTAATACTATATTCTGCCATCATATTTGACCTACCAAAATGAACCACTTCACACTTAACTGGGTTGAACTCCATCTGCCACTTCTCAGCCCAGTCAATTATCCTACAACTAACAAGCTCTTGAATCAGTGTGGATAACTTCACTCACCATTACTCTGAACTGATTCTACAACCTATAGATTCACTTTCAAGCACTCTTTACAAATCATGTTCTCAGTATTATTTTCATTTGCACTGTTTGTCCTCTTTTCCATATTGGTCGTTTATCAGTCTTTGTCTATGTCTGGTTTTATTTGTTCCTGTAAGTGTCTGCAAGAAAATGAATTGCAAGGGAATACACGGTAATGTATATAGTACATATTTTGATATTAAATTTGCTTTGAACTTTTGTCTGCTCCACCACAAGAAGCAACTCTCCATCATTTGAGTGCAGTCACCTAACAAGCACTGAATTGATGTAGTCAGCAGGCAAAGACACAGGTTTTTTATGGGTTAGATATACAGGGTTCATCCAGCTGTTTTCCTTGTTCATGGCCTGTCCACATGGACAAACTGAGAAGATCAACAATGGATGGAGGATAACATGGGACCTTTATTACTAGACAGATTCAGGATTGTCTTTTCTGGCAATCACATCTGTACGTGTGACTGAGAGCCTACTTTCGTGATGCATTTCAAAACTCGCACGGTCTGTGGGCAAAAGTGTGCACTTTCCACTAATGACCAGTTCACTATGGAGCCTTGATGTGTCAAGCCCCGCCCTCTCTGGAAACCCCACCCTGTCTCAGCTCTAGTTGTCTGTACCACATGCCTCAAGGAGGTGGAGGTGACTTGCCCCTTGTGCAGGTAGATAACCTCCATCAGGTCATGAAATACAGCTGTGCTTTGTAAGCAGAGTCATGGTGTGAGCATCACCACATCCATCCTCCTGAAACACAAATCCAGCCTGAGTTGCTCCAACCATTCTTGTGCATCCTGTCCCTCCCCTCCAATGCTTGCCCAAAGCAACCTCCCACTCCAAAATCTATTCTCCATCTCCTCCTCCGACGCTCCGGACCACACAGCACCTGGATTCGCGGTCCTGCATCACACATACTGTACCTTCCCTCCAACATCCATCTTTTGATCTTCTCTTTGTTCTCGCACATCTTCAATCCTACCATCTCTGAACGACTTGGCCCAGACCACCCCCTCAACTCATCTCTACAGTGCCTCTTATCCCTTCACCCCCACTCACATTGCCCCCGATTCAGCCTCTCACCATGTCCCCACATCCTGAGTATCACAGCTACTCTGTCCTCCCCGACATCTCACCATGAGCTGCCATTCTCAGCCCGATTCCTGGTGCACACACCTTATCCATCTTGACGTGCACACTCCTCACATTCAACCACCTTCACCCAAACGCCCTGGTCATTGTTCATCAGTAAATCCTCAGGTCGACTTACCTTCACCTTGGAAAGTGCACTGTCCAGCTTAGCATTGCTGCCCAAGGGTTTCACACGCACTGCATCTGCCAGTGTCTGCTGGGCCTCTGCCCATTGACCAAGTCTACAGTAAACCACAGCCATGTTGTATAGAACCTATGGAAAAATAACAAGTTTACCCTCACCTTGTAGCCACACCCTCAGGCACAACTCTCAGTCCACGGTTTTCAACTGTTCCAGACACTTCTGGAATATGGTTATAAAAGAAGAGGATTCCTGCATTTTCATGAACTGGTAATAGATTATGATGGGGCATTCTGTGATTTTCTGGGAGGGTTGTAGAGAATTGAGTACACTGTGACAGAAGGAGTCCATTTCTCTTTAAAAGGCTAACCTAAATAATTCCAAAAATCATGATGCATCCCAATAGCAACGTTAATCTTCTACTTCCCCCAATATGCTTAAGGAGTAGTTTCTCCACAGTCCACGTTGGCAGAAGCAGCTCTAGTTCCATCACACTGAGCACCAGCAATCCTCCACCACCCCCCACCCCACTCTTGCTGGAGCTGCTGCCAGTGTCTGCTGGGCCTCTGCCCATTGACCAGTTAGGAATACCCACTGCTGTTCATACCGCTGGTGCGTGACTGTACTGGTAGATCCACTTCAACCCAAATCATCAAGTTCACTGATGGCACAACAGTGATTGACCTCATTAAGGACAACGATGAGACAGAGAGAAGGTAGAGGGGCTGGTTGAACGGTGCAAGCATGACAATTTGAGTCTTGACGTGGTCAACACCACAGAGATGATCATGGACTTTAGGAAGGTGTAGGCTGGCTACCTCACTGCACATAAATGGCTCCTCTGTGAAGAGAGTCAGGAGCACCAAGTTTCTGGGAGTGTACATAACAGATGATCTCACCTGGTCCCTCAACACCACCTCATTAGTCAAGAAAGCACAGCAGCATCTCCACTTCCTGAGAAGATTGAGGTGAGTGAGCCCTTCCTCCATTGGAACCAATTTTTACAGGAGTACCATCAAGAGTGTCCTGCCCAGCTACATCAATGCCTGGTAAGGAAATTGCAGGCATCTGATCATTTTACTGTTTACTTTTTAAACTAGTGTCATAAATGCACCTTATTGTCTGTGGCAATGTTAGTTCATGTGTTGTGTGCGTGAGTTATATTTACTGTGCTGTGTACCTTGGTCCTAAGGTATGTTGTTTCATTTGGCAATATATAATTAAATGACAATAAACTGAACTTGACCTTAAAGGCCAATGTGCTTAAAAAGTCTCTTTACAACCCTGCCTACCAGTGATGCCACTTTCAAGGAATTATGGATCAATATTCTCAAGTCCCATTGTTCTATGGGAAACATATTGTTTGAGTCCCCAAGGAAAATCCCACATCTGGGCTGCTACATCTAGAGTGGACCCAATCATTTCAGTTTGTTACCAATTATAACAAGCCCATGCCCATCAAAAGGAAGTTAAAGAGAAAATTACATGTGAAATACAGTGGTTCTTTTACCTCCCAGGAGTGCAGTTTGTGTCTAAGTCCAAGCTGGGTGTAGTCGATCACTGAATGACCTCGTAAGTTGGTCAGGGCGTTTCTAAAATCTCCCTCTGCCTCATCGAACCTGAGGTTCAAAAAGAAAGGTGTGACTGCACATGCAAAAAAGATAACTCATAGAACAGAGGAGTGACTCCAGACTCAAGCGAAGAGCAAGGGAGTAAATCCAGATGAATGGAAGGGGATCACGAATGACTCCTAATCAAAATGCAGGGAGACGGAGGGATTCCATGTTAAAAGATAGGGAGCCAAACACTTGTATGGCGGGTACTGCCCATGTTGAGTATGGTGTGTGGCTCCCTATACAGTACACTGTCACATCAAACATTTCAAGTACAGATTCAAGATGCAACGAACATTTCACTTTTCAAATTCCTTCATACTTTCCTAGGGTTGGTACGACGTGCCTGACATACAGAGCACTGTTCCACCACAGAAGATTCTGCAGGGGTAGGGTAACATGAGATGGGGTTTCACTTGCATGATGACGTTTTTGCTTAAACATTTTAGTGCATTTTTGGTGTTGAGGTTTTGGAGTTTCATAAAATGTGTTATGGGCTCCTCACTTTGTTTTATTTGCAAAAACCTACAGATGTTAGTGTTGTTCAAGCTGTTATAGGCAGAGCATGCTTAGGGCTAACTGCAATAGACAATTGCTGACAGGCTGCAGTGTGCATCCTGAAGTGTTCCAAATAGCACCTGCACACTGAAGTGTTGTACACAGGATGTGGTGTACTAAGACAACTATATGAGATCATTCTTACCCTCGACCAATGACCCCCTCCCGTTAGACTGTTTGAGGTAACTTATTTTTTATTCTTTCTTACTTCTCTTCTAATATTATAATGCTACTGTGACACTGTAATTTCCTTTGAGGTCAGTAAGGTACCGATCTATCTTATCATTGAGGCCAGAGGCACTCTGCAAGATTTCAAGACAAGGATGAATACACTTCACACCTGCCACCCCCCCCCCCCCCCAGCTGTACATGTACACACACACACACACACACACACACACACACACACACACCATTCATTTGAAAGTTGTTGGTATTCTGGGAAAGGGCCAGCCTGTCAACAATTTGTGTTTGTTCTGCCTCAGATTTACGTTTTTAACCCATTAACAATGGAAGAATGTTCAAAGAAATTCATTGTTAATTGTTTTTATTTTTAACTTTTTGAGATGCTTTGATTCTTTTTATATGCACCTAATTATCAGTCATAACAATGATGACAGAGACTATGACATAGAGTGTGGCCCCAATATTATTTCAGCAGTTTCTAGTTACCAACATCATCTCTCTCTGGGGGATACTGTTAAATGCTGAACCATATGTGACCTTGAGTTTCTAGTTGCCACACCAACCTCTGAAATCCTCATGCACATCTCTACCACTTCTAGACTTTGACTATTCCGTTGTTCTGTTCACAACCCCTCCCCACCACCCATCTCCCATAAATTTGCCTATCCAAATGTCTGCTACTCACATCCCCTTTCTAACCCCCCACCTCAGTCTCTGAACCAACAACACCAGTCCAGTTCAATGTACAGGTGGTGGAAATCACACTACACACTACCCTAGTGCCAGAGTTAGGACAAGAGGCAACTGAGGAGCACCATCTCCTTCTAACTTCCACGACAATCTCAGCAGCCCAATGCCTGCCAGAGGTATTTTCTTACATGTTCAGTCGCAGATGAACCACACCTCTCTGGAAGAAGCAGATTGCCAGTCGCTCATCTTTGGCTATGGTTAGGTCAAAAGCCTGCAGGGAAACAGCAAAAATGTTAGCCAGTGGATGTAAAATCATCACAATGGTTATAATCCATAGATCAGTTTCAGCTCTTATGGTACAAGACCAAAGTCTCACCCTATACTCTTTAAACCCACCTCCTTGTGCCAATGACCATGCCTCTTCACTCCTACAAAGTCCCCACAACCACTCACTCATTTCCTAACATCTCACTGCTACCCTCTCCCTCCCATTTCACACCATTCACCTGCACCCTCTTGATCACCACCTCTTTCTTACATATTCCCCAATGCACCTCATGCAGCCAGTTACAGAGGTTCTAACAGACATCTTTAACACCTGTCTGGAATAGTCCACTATCCAATTGGGAATCCAGGTGCCCAACACGGCAACAGTAACCTTCCAACTAGTGGCACTGATCTCACCAAAGGGGAAATGCTTTGAGCAGCTGGTTATGGATCACATTGAATTCCATCTTCCTGCTACACTGGACCTTTTCCAGTTCATTTATCACTCAGATTGGTCCACTAATGAAGCCACAGTTTCTGCACTCCACTCCATCCTGTTCCACCTGGAAATGGAGCCTCATAATGCCAGGATGCTGCTTATCTACTTCAGATTGGCATTTAATGCGATCTTCCCTCAGAAGCTGGTGGGTAAACTGTCCTCACTGGATCTCAAAACCTCTCCCTGTAAATGGATCCCTAACTTTTTGAAAGAAAGGCCATAGTCAGTCCATGTTGGCAGAAACATCTCCAGCTCCATCATGCTGAGCACCAGGGCTGTGTGCTCCACCCACTGCTGTTCACAATGTTGAAACATGACTATACTGATAGATCCAGTTCAAAATGAATCATTAAGCTCCCTGATGACATAACAGTGGTTGGCCTCATCAACGACGACGAGGCGGCATACAGAGAGGGTAGAGCTGCTGGTGGATGGTACTAGCATCTCTGTGGACAAGTGGTGACTGTGGACTTTAGCAAGGTTCAGGCTGACCATACCTCACTCCACATACACTATGAAGAGAGTTTGGAGCACAGGTTTCTGAGAGTGCACCTAACACTTGGTCCCTGAACACCACATCTTTGGTCAAGAAAGCACAGCAGAGTTTTTCCACCTCCTGAGGAAATTGAGGTGAGTGAGGCTTCACCCCTCTCCCATTCAAACCAATTTTTTACACCAACACCATCGAGAGTGTCCTGAGCAGCTGCGTTACCATCTGGTACTGGAATTGTACGGCATCTGACCACAGGACCCGACAAAGGATTGTGAAGGTTGCTGAGAGGATCATCAGGGTCTCTCGTCCACCCATCAGAGATGTTTATCCAGGACACACAGGGCCTTAGCATTGTCAGTGATCCCTCCCACCCATCCAAAAATCTCTTCGATGCCCTACCATCAAACAGGAGGTAGTGTAGCATTAGGACAAAACTGTTAGGATAGGAAGCAGCTTCTTTCCCCAGCCATGAGACTACTGAACTCCCTGCCTCCACCCAGGTCTCATCATGCATGAAGCACTAGTAGCATTATACGGTTTACTTTTTAACTTGTGTCATAAATGCGCCTCATTATTTGTTGAATTACTTGTGGTAATATTACTTTTATATGTTATGTGTATGAGTTTTATGTATTGTATTGTGCACCTTGGTCCAGAGGATCATTGTTTCATTTGGCGGTATACACGTGTATGATTGAATGACAATAAACTTGAACTTGTTTCTGCCTCACTCTCCCCTGCAGTGCTCTCCCCTAACCCATGCCACCATGTTACATCACCTACTTAGAATGTCACTGAGTAATGTATCACTTCTGTCTCCAGCTTTCCCAATCTCACATCTGTTATGCCCCCATGTCCTCGCACCCTTCTCCATGTCCCCAATCCTTTGTTCCAATCACCGTCAAGCCATGCCTACCCATTTTCTTCCCTGCCCCCTCACCAAGTAGACACAAGCCCTCTGCTCTATATCATACTCTCCACGAGTCACCTCAGCCAACCATGCAATCACCCCACCCTCTCCATTCCAGGTCCCTCTCTCGCCTCTAATCTCCCTAAACTCCTGCAATAGTTCTCCATAGTTGCCTTTCTCTCATTTTCTACCAAAAACTCATAACATCACCACTCTCTGATTCTTCACCCCATGGAATAATCTATGCTGAGCTTCGAGTACCCATCCATACTAATCCCATTCACCAGCACATGGTCTGTAGCCTTCTATGCCTTGTGGTTCAACACTCATCCAGATCCTTAAAGGTTGGAAGAATACCTGCTTTCATCACCCTCTCATGCAGAGGCCCAGATTCTAATCACCCTCTGGGTGAGAGAGTCCTTCCTCAGATGCCCTCTGAATATATCATTTAACCAAAATCTTCGCCCTGTGGGAAAGCTTCCTAGTGTCAACTGCATCTATATTCATTATTTTTCTATACCTCCATAACATTTCCTCCAACCTCCTTGGTTGCAAGGAAAACAAATGCAGCTAATCCTGTTTCCTCCCACTTCTAAAAATGGATAAAGCAGCATTGAAGGCATCGCACCAAGCTATTTCTTGGAAATGAGAGGGCTGAATGATCACGAGAGGCCCTGCATTCCTTGGAGTTTAGAAGACAGAGGGGCGGCCTTAGGAGACACTGAGTATTCCAAGGGGCTTGACAGAGTAGATGCTGAGACGTTTTCACCAGTGGGAGAACTTCAAAGGAGGGGTCACAGTTTCAATTATGGGACAGGCCGCTTAAAGCAGCTATGTACAGACAATGGTGAATATTTGGAATCTCCAGAATCTCCACCCCAGAGTTGTGGAGGGTAAATCATTGGATGTATTTGAGAAGCACGTAGGTACTATACATTATTGAAAGACTGGGGAGTTGGAGGCCATGGAGAACTTGCACAGAAGACGTCAAGGCCAGTATGAGGGGTGATTGATAAGTTTATAGCCTAAGGTAGGAGTCAATTTTAGAAAACCTAGCACATTTATTTTTCAACATAGCCCCCTCCTACATTTACACACTTAGTCCAGCGGTCATGGAGCATATGGATCTTGGACCTCCAGAAAGTGTCCAGAGCAGGGGTGATTGATAAGTTTGTGGCCTAAGGTAGAAGGAGATGAGTTATACAGTTCTCGTTATATACATGTGCAACTCAACTCTTTGAGTGATTATGCAGGAAGTTTGAAGTTAATAAGTCATTGGGGTGATTGATAAGTCTGTGGCCTAAGGTAGAAGGAGACAGAGGTATACAAAATTATGAAGGGTATAGATAGGGTGAATGCAAGCAGGCTTTTTTCCACTGAGGTTGGGTGAGACCAGACCTCTGCACAATAATCCAGATACAATCTCACCAGAACTCTATATAGAAGCAGCAAGCACCTCTATTCACATTATCCATGTAGACTAGGTGGTTAGGCCATACATGGAGCCAGCTGGCTGCTTTCAACGGAGGAGTTAGGAGAATCTCAAAGCCATTTATAGGTATTTTAGAAGCCAAAAGGTAGCCAGGGAAAATAGGAGCTCCCTTCAGGGACCAAGGGGATAAACTATTAGCTGCCAGAGGAAGTGGTCAAGGTGGGTACAATTGCAACATTTAAGATATGTTTGGATAGATATGGTGGACAAGGCCTGAAGTGTTGTGGGCCAAGCACGGGCAACTGGGTATTGCAGGCAGGATGCTCTGGTCAGCCTGGACCAGCTGGCCAAAGGGGCTGCTTCTGTGCTGAATGCAACACTGTGCAGTGAGGAGATGTTAATGGGACTTAAACAAATACTTATTGTCAGCAAGGAGATGTAAAGGTTGGCGAGTTAGGGAAGAGGTTCACTTATAGTTGGAACAGGTCTGCATCAGGAAGGGGGAAATACGTGATTCTGGCACACATTAGGGTGGATAAATCCTCAGGGCATACTGCAATCTATCCCATGATGCTGAGAGAGGAGATTTGGGGGTTGTGTTGGAGATTTTTGCCTCTTTGTTAGCCGTGGGTAAAGTACCTGAAGACTGGAGGGCAGTTAATTTTGATTTTAAAAGTGCACCAGGAATCTACTTGCCAGTGACCCTTACATCAATACTAGGGAAAACTACTGGGAAAAATTCCTAGGGACAGGACTTATGTTCACTTGGAAAGGCAGGGACCGATTAGGAGGAGTTAGCATGGGTTTTATACAAGTGAAATTGTGTTACACAAACCTGACTGAGTTTTTTGAGGAGGTAACAAAGAAAATAGGTGAAAGCAAGCGGTATGTTTTACATGGACTTTATCAAAGCTTTTAACAAAAGTTCTTCAATCTCGGCTGCTTGGGAAGATGGGATTCAGGATATGTTGCTAAACTGAATTCAAAACTGGCTTAGCAACAGGGGGCAGAGGGTAGTGCCAACTGGGTGTTTATCAGACTAGAAGTCTGTAACCAGTGGTGTCCAACAGCGATCATTTCTGGGTCCTTTCCTGTTTGCCATATGTATAAATGACTGAGAAAGAAATGTTGCACTGTAGGTGGACTGATTAGTAACTTCGTGACACAGAAGTTGGTAGAGTAGCAAATAGCAAAGAAGGTTCTGAAAGGATAGAGAGGGGCATAGATCAGTTAAAAAGCTGTGTGGAGTGGTAGCAGACAAGTGTGAGGTCATGCGTTTTGGGGACATCAAATACGAACAGGACATTAAAAAGGGGCCATGATCACATGGGTGTTGATGTACAGAGGAGCCATGAAATGGAAGTGCAGCTTTATAGCTCTCTTAAGTGATTACACAGATGAATAGGGTAATGGAGAAGGCATTTGGCATGTTTGAGGTAAAAGCAACGAGAGCAAAAGTTGGGATGTCGTGTGGCAACTGCACACGTGTTGGTCAGACCACGCCTGCAGCTGGTCACTGCATGACAGCAGTCATGAGATGGCATTAAAGGTGCAGAAATTAATTCACCATTGGAACAGAGGATTCTGCTTAAGAGTAGAGATTGGATAGGCTAGGTTTAACAAAGGAGGCTGAGGGCTGACCGTTATCAAATCGCGAGGAGCAGAGACAGCCAGGATGGTCAGACTTCTTTGCACAGGTTTGGCTAGTCTTAACCCAAAGGCACAGAGAGGACACCACACAGAGGGTGGTAAGTAAATGGAACAAGATGTAGGAGAGGCAAATAAAATTACAGTGTTGAAAAGTCATTTGGACAGGTACTAGGATAGGAGAACAGTAAGTGGATATGGGATTGTAACACAGGCAAATCAGCATCATAATCAGATTTAATATCACCCGGCATAAGTCATGAAATTTGTTAACTTTACTGCAGCAGTATGATGAAATACATGACAAATAAATATGAAGAGAAAAAAATGAGTTGCATTAAGAATATCCAGTACTCATAGCAGATGAGACGTAAAGTCATCACCAAAGCTTATTGCTCCCAAACGGGTACACTCAATATCAGCACAGTGTGTCTTTGAATCCAACAGCCTTCAAAAGTCAAAGGTCCTGGCTTATAGATCTACTGCATTGACCCCCTCATATAGTCATGAAATGTACTCAATCTCCTCTGCCAAAATTCTTCCACCACCCTGTGCTTGGGTAGAATCCTGGACAGCGCCAGACCAACACGTGCCCCTCATAAACCTGCATCAACCAATGCTGAAGAATCGCACCGCAGGGATAAGTTTTTACGGGCAGGTCACTGTGCTCAGATTCCCAAGAATTGTCTTCCTCATCAGATTCTTTTCTCACAGCTCTCCACTGGCCAATGTTCAAACAACGACCATAAGAAGCAGTACTGAGACAAGCTCAAGGCTGCTCTCCACTCCAGTGTGAAGGCATCAAAAGCACTGACCAGGGGTTTAGTGCTGAGCAACACCCGGTCCTTCAAGGTGCAAAAAACTCTATGGTCCAACAACAAGAAGAAAATCTGCACATGCTGGAAATCCAAAGCCATGGCCACAAAATGCTGGAGGAATTCAGCAGGCCAGGCAGCATCTATGGAAAAGAGTAAACAGTCGATATTTTGGGTTGAGACCCTTCATCAGGACTGGAATAAAAGATGACAAGTGGGGGTCATGAAGGTGGGGGGGGAGGAGAGGAAGAAGTGCAAAGTGGTAGGCGATAGGTGAAACCTGGAGAGGTGGAGGGGTGAAGTAACGAGCTGGGAAGTTGATTAGTATAAGAGGTAAAAGGCTGGAGGTTGGGGAATCTGATAGGAGAGGAGGCAGGAGGCCATGGAAGAAAGGGGAGGAGCACCAGAGGGAGGTGATGGGAAAGTAAGGAGATAAGGTGAGAGAGGGGAAACTTAGATGAGGGAAAGGTGAGGGGGGGGCAATTACCAGATGTTCGAGAAATCGATGTTCATGCCATCACGTTGGAGGCTACCCAGACGGTGTTGCTCCTCCAACCTGAGTGTGACCTCATCATGGCAGAAAAGGAGGCCGTGGAGTGGCATGTTGGAATGGGAACAGGAAGTAGAATTGAAATGGGTGGCCACTGGGAGATCCCACTTTTTCTGGTGGATGGAGCATAGGTGCTCGGTGCTGCAGTCTCCCAATCTACGTCAGGTCTCACTGATATACAGGACGCCACACCAGGAGTCGTGGATACAGGAGATGACCCGAATAGACTCACAGGTGAAGTGTCGCCTCACCTGGAAAAGACTGTTTGGGGCCCTGAATGCTGTTGAGGGAGGAGGTGTAGGGGCAGGTATGGCACTTGTTCTGCTCGTAAGGATAAGTACCAGGAACCAGGAGGGAGGGATGAATGGACAAGGGGATAGCATAAGGAGTGATCCCTGCGGAAAGCAGAAAGTTGAGGAGGAGGGAAAGACATGCTTGGTGGTGACATCCTGTTAGAGATGGTAGAGGTTATGGAGAGTTATGCGCAAGATGCGGTGGAGGTGAGAACAAGAAGAACCCAAACCCTGGTGAGGTGGCAGAAGGAAGGGTTGAGGGCAGACGTACATGAAAGGGAAGAGCTGCAGATCAGGGTAGCATTGATGGCGGAAGAAGGAAAGCCCCTTTCTTTGAAAAAGGAGTACATCTCATTAGTCCTGGAAAGAAAAGCCTCATCCTGAGAGCAGATGCAGCAAAGACAGAGGAATTGAGAGAAGGCGTTGGCATTTTTACAAGTGACAGGGTAGAAAGAGGTATAATCCAGGTGGCTGTGTGAATCAGTGGATTTATAAAAAGATATCAGTAGATATACTGTCTCCAGATAGAGGCAGAGAGATCAAGAAAGGGGAGGGAGGTGTCGGAAATGGGCCAAGTAAATTTGAGGGCAAGGTGGAAGGCGGAGGAAAAGTTGATGAAGTCAATGAGCTCAACATAAGCAGTTCCACGTAGCCAACAAAAACTCAGGCACAGATGGGACCCATGCAAGTGTCCATGGCCACACCTATGGTTTGAAGTAAGTGGGAGGAGCCAAACGACTAATTATTGAGAGTGAAGACCAGTTCCACCAGACAGTGATAGTGGAGGGGAAACAGGTTGGGTTTGTTGTCCAGAAAGAAGCGGAGAGCTTTAATGCTTCCTAATGATGGTCCAACAATGATGTGGAACAGCAACAGCAAACAGAGGAGAGAGAAACCAGCCAAGGCAACAAATCCCACTCCTAAGTGCCCCCGCTGCTGAAGAATCCAGCATCTACAATCAGACTCCTCAGTCATCAGATAAATCAAACCTGGTTGACATTATCATCAGATAGGAGGGACCATTCCAGCTGACAACTGAGATTCATCTGCATCCTCATGTCCCACAATTACTTACTTCAATATCTTCAAAAAACCTCCAAATTATATCTGACAGCATTTTCCATTCCACCAACGTCAAGCTAGTTACATCCTGGAAAAACTCCCAGTAAAACTGCACCACGATCAGCCTTCTCTGACTTTGACTGTCCCATTCACTGATTTCCAGATGCCCTGCTGTGACATCCTTTAGAATGGAATTTATCCATTTAGAGGCAGGGTTGAGGGGAGGGAGAAGTGGGGGGGGGGAGAAAAATGAATGAAGCGGAGAGAGGTGAACAGGGAAGGGAAGGGGAGTGAGGTGGGGGAAGGGAAGGGGAGAGAGACGAGCAGGGAAGGAGAGAGAGACGAGGGGAGAGAGAGACGGGGAGGGAAGGGAAGAGATGTGGGGGACAGAGAGGGGAGGGGAAGTGAGGTGAGGAGTAGAGATGGGGAATATAGAGGGAGAGTGTGTGAGCGAGAAGGACATGAGAGTGGGAATGAGAGAGAGAGAGAGAGAAATTAACAGCCAGGAAGAAGAGGGTTGTGGAGGAGGAAACCGGTAAGATGGAGAGAGGGGGGGTAATCGAAAGTTGTGAGGAATGGAGTGGGGGATGAAGGGGCGGAATCGTAGATTGGGTGGGGAAGGAAGCCGGGAGAGGGGATAATTGAGCATAAAACGAGCACTACACAGAGAAATACGAATCAGCGACTTTTTCCGACGCTTTACAAACTCTCCCTCCGCTTCCCCTTCACCGCCGCTCTCCGCCCCCAACCTTGAGGGCCCCGGGCAAGTCTCCCAGGTGCAGGCGGACGCAGCCGAGGTTGAAGCAGATCCTGGAGTTGGGCTCGGCCACCCTGGTCAGACAGTCGAGTGCGGAGTGCCAGTCTCTGCGGTCGATGGCCTGCACGGCCCGGTTCCAATCCCCCAGAAAATCCCGGTAAGTCATGAGGCCGCCGCTCCTTCACCAGGAAGTGGTGACACCTGGAGATGCCCCTCCCAGCGGAGTAATCGGGGGGCGGGTGGGGAAGGGCAGTGAAAGAGGGGAGGGAGATGGGGAGAGAGGATGGGATAGAATTGAATATGGACAGCAGAGATCGAAGGACAGGTGATGGAAGGAGGGGACAGAGGCTGGAGAAAGGGACATGTGGATGGGAAGTTCAGCTTCAAGTCCGCGGTCAGGACAAAAATGCCAGTGAAGATCGCATTTTGCCGCAGCAGCACACCGCATTACACAACGAGAACAAATATAAATGCATGCATTTAAATTAACATAAATTATACACAACTTAAGTGTGCAAAATAAACAACAGAATAAACGTAACCACATTGTAAATCAGTGTTAAGTTTTACAGGTCGGTTTAAGAAGCTGCGGGCAGTGTGGAAGAAGCTGCTGTTGAACTTTGATCCTGCCCGATGGAAGCATCGAGAAGAGGATATGGCCAGGGCGGTATAATAGATGCTACTTCATTTTTGATTTAATTTAGACACACGGCACGAAATTATGTGGCTCATAAACCGCGTATATAGAGCTTTTTCCCCAGAGTGGAAATGTCAATTCTAGAGGGCACAGCTCTGCGGTAGAGCGGGGTGGGGGGTGGGGGTGATGTGTGATGGAAGTTTTCTGTTCAGGTAGAAGTGTGGTAGATGCCTAGATCGCGCATCCAAGCGAAGTGGTAGAGGCAGATATGACAGCAGTGTTTAGGAGGCGGACACATGACCAGGCAGCGAATAGAGGGATAGGGACCACGTGCAGGATAGGATAACTTAAGATTTGCATCATGGTCAGCACAGTCGTGGTGGGCCGAAGGGCCGGATACTATTCTGCACTGTTGACTGCTAAGCCTATAGCCGCACCTCCAGCAACACCTTTTTTTTCCCTGAGTTCTCCCCAAATTGCCCGATTTGAAGGGCGATCTGGTATATTTACTATTCTATAGTATTCTATACTATTCTAGATTTGTTGAGTACGCCAGGAAAATGAATCGCAGGGTTGAAAATGGCGACGTAATATGTACTTTGATAATGAGTTTACTTTGAGATATCCTTCCTCATTTCTGTAGTAAAAGAGGCTTTAATCAATTCTGCAAAGCTACCTCTCGCATCACACCTGAATATTCCCTACACTGGAATGTTGAGTTCCCAGCCCTGCCCTTCTTCAGCCACGTCTCTGTGTAAAAAAAAATCATGTTCCATGTGCTGATCCATGCTGGAATTTGCCAGTCAGGCAGTTAGCATTAAAATAGGTGTAATGTACCTTTAGTTCCTCCCATGTGCCTTACGTCTGCTCTGCCTTCTGGACTGATTTAGTGTCTTAAAGAACAGCCTTTCCCCATTTCCTAACTGCATGTTTACTCTACATCCCACTCCTCTGACCAATAAGTAAACCTCGCTACCAAGGTTCAATTGTCCAACTGGTGGAGCATACACATTCCCTGGAGGGAGCCTCCCTCGGCACCACTGCTTTGGCCAAAATTTCACCCGACCAGTCCTCCTGTTCTTACACTCGCGAGCATGCGGCACTGGAATTGTTCCGCAGATTGCACCCTCAGGGGCGCTGCACTTTACTCTGTGACCCGCCTGCTGCAGGACTTCATCCCTAACTTTACCCCTGTCCTTGGTCCCGCAACCTCTGGCTGTTTCACCTTCCGCTTTAGAGTGTCCTGCCATGTTCGCTGATGTTGTTCACTCTTGTACCAGAGAGGAAGCACACAGCCTTCTATTCCTCTTGCATTATTGTTCTCTCCCCCCCCCCAAAACAGCCTACTATTCCTCTTGCATTATTGTTCTCTCCCCCCCACACACAGCCTTCTATTCCTCCTGGATTATTGTTTCTCTCTCCCCCCCCCCACACAGCCTTCTATTCCTCCTGGATTATTGTTTCTCTCCCCCCCCCCCACACAGCCTTCTATTCCTCCTGGATTATTGTTTCTCTCCCCCCCCCCACACAGCCTTCTATTCCTCCTGGATTATTGTTTCTCTCCCCCCCCCCACACACAGCCTTCTATTCCTCCTGGATTATTGTTTCTCTCCCCCCCCCCCCACACACAGCCTTCTATTCCTCCTGGATTATTGTTTCTCTCCCCCCCCCACACAGCCTTCTATTCCTCCTGGATTATTGTTTCTCTCCCCCCCCCCCCCACACACAGCCTTCTATTCCTCCTGGATTATTGTTTCTCTCCCCCCCCCCACACACACAGCCTTCTATTCCTCCTGGATTATTGTTTCTCTCCCCCCCCCACTCAGCCTTCTATTCCTCCTGGATTATTGTTTCTCTCCCCCCCCCACACAGCCTTCTATTCCTCCTGGATTATTGTTTCTCTCCCCCCCCCCCACACACAGCCTTCTATTCCTCCTGGATTATTGTTTCTCTCCCCCCCCACACACAGCCTTCTATTCCTCCTGGATTATTGTTTCTCTCCCCCCCACACAGCCTTCTATTCCTCCTGGATTATTGTTCTCTCTCCCACACACAGCCTTCTATTCCTCCTGGATTATTGTTTCTCTCCCCCCCCCCCACACAGCCTTCTATTCCTCCTGGATTATTGTTTCTCTCCCCCCCCCCCACACACAGCCTTCTATTCCTCCTGGATTATTGTTTCTCTCCCCCCCCCCACACACACAGCCTTCTATTCCTCCTGGATTATTGTTTCTCTCCCCCCCCCACACAGCCTTCTATTCCTCCTGGATTATTGTTTCTCTCCCCCCCCCCACACAGCCTTCTATTCCTCCTGGATTATTGTTTCTCTCCCCCCCCCCCACACACAGCCTTCTATTCCTCCTGGATTATTGTTTCTCTCCCCCCCCACACACAGCCTTCTATTCCTCCTGGATTATTGTTTCTCTCCCCCCCCCCACACAGCCTTCTATTCCTCCTGGATTATTGTTCTCTCCCCCCCACACAGCCTTCTATTCCTCCTGGATTATTGTTCTCTCTCCCCCCCCCCCACACAGCCTTCTATTCCTCCTGGATTATTGTTCTCTCTCCCCCACACAGCCTTCTATTCCTCCTGGATTATTGTTTCTCTCCCCCCCCCACACACAGCCTTCTATTCCTCCTGGATTATTGTTCTCTCTCCCCCACACAGCCTTCTATTCCTCCTGGATTATTGTTTCTCTCCCCCCCCCACACACAGCCTTCTATTCCTCCTGGATTATTGTTTCTCTCCCCCCCCCCACACAGCCTTCTATTCCTCCTGGATTATTGTTTCTCTCCCCCCCCCCACACACAGCCTTCTATTCCTCCTGGATTATTGTTTCTCTCCCCCTCCCACACACAGCCTTCTATTCCTCCTGGATTATTGTTTCTCTCCCCCCCCCCCCACACACAGCCTTCTATTCCTCCTGGATTATTGTTTCTCTCCCCCCCCCCACACACACAGCCTTCTATTCCTCCTGGATTATTGTTCCTCCCCCCCCCCACACACAGCCTTCTATTCCTCCTGGATTATTGTTTCTCTTCCCCCCCCCACAGCCTTCTATTCCTCCTGGATTATTGTTTCTCTCCCCCCCCCCCACACACAGCCTTCTATTCCTCCTGGATTATTGTTTCTCCCCCCACCCACACACAGCCTTCTATTCCTCCTGGATTATTGTTTCTCTCCCCCCCCCCACACAGCCTTCTATTCATCCTGGATTATTGTTTCTCTCCCCCCCCCACACACAGCCTTCTATTCCTCCTGGATTATTGTTTCTCTCCCCCCCCCACACAGCCTTCTATTCCTCCTGGATTATTGTTTCTCTCCCCCCCCCCCACACAGCCTTCTATTCCTCCTGGATTATTGTTTCTCTCCCCCCCCCACACACAGCCTTCTATTCCTCCTGGATTATTGTTTCTCTCCCCCCCCCACACACACAGCCTTCTATTCCTCCTGGATTATTGTTCCTCCCCCCCCCCCCACACACAGCCTTCTATTCCTCCTGGATTATTGTTTCTCTTCCCCCCCCACAGCCTTCTATTCCTCCTGGATTATTGTTTCTCTCCCCCCCCCACACACAGCCTTCTATTCCTCCTGGATTATTGTTTCTCCCCCCACCCACACACAGCCTTCTATTCCTCCTGGATTATTGTTTCTCTCCCCCCCCCACACAGCCTTCTATTCCTCCTGGATTATTGTTCTCTCCCCCCCACACAGCCTTCTATTCCTCCTGGATTATTGTTCTCTCTCCCCCACACAGCCTTCTATTCCTCCTGGATTATTGTTTCTCTCCCCCCCCCCACACACAGCCTTCTATTCCTCCTGGATTATTGTTTCTCTCCCCCCCCACACAGCCTTCTATTCCTCCTGGATTATTGTTTCTCTCCCCCCCCCACACACAGCCTTCTATTCCTCCTGGATTATTGTTTCTCTCCCCCCCCCACACACAGCCTTCTATTCCTCCTGGATTATTGTTTCTCTCCCCCCCCCCCCCACACAGCCTTCTATTCCTCTTGCATTATTGTTCTCTCCCCCCCCACACACAGCCTTCTATTCCTCCTGGATTATTGTTTCTCTCCCCCCCCCCACACACAGCCTTCTATTCCTCCTGGATTATTGTTTCTCTCCCCCCCCCCACACAGCCTTCTATTCCTCCTGGATTATTGTTTCTCTCCCCCCCCCACACACACATCCTTCTATTCCTCCTGGATTATTGTTTCTCTCCCCCCCCACACACAGCCTTCTATTACTCCTGGATTATTGTTTCTCCCCCCCCCCCCACACACAGCCTTCTATTCCTCCTGGATTATTGTTTCTCCCCCCCCCACACAGCCTTCTATTCCTCCTGGATTATTGTTTCTCTCCCCCCCCCCCACACACAGCCTTCTATTCCTCCTGGATTATTGTTTCACTCTTCCCCCCCCCTCGCACAGCCTTCTATTCCTCCTGGATTATTGTTTCACTCTCCACCCCCCCACACAGCCTTCTATTCCTCCTGGATTATTGTTTCACTCTCCCCCCCCCCCACACAGCCTTCTATTCCTCCTGGATTATTGTTTCTCCCCCCCCCCACACAGCCTTCTATTACTCCTGGATTATTGTTTCTCCCCCCCCCCACACACAGCCTTCTATTCCTCCTGGATTATTGTTTCTCTCCCCCCCCCCCACACAGCCTTCTATTCCTCCTGGATTATTGTTTCACTCTTCCCCCCCCCCACACAGCCTTCTATTCCTCCTGGATTATTGTTTCTCTCCCCCCCCCCACACACAGCCTTCTATTCCTCCTGGATTATTGTTTCTCTCCCCCCCCCCCCACACACACAGCCTTCTATTCCTCCTGGATTATTGTTCCTCCCCCCCCCCCACACACAGCCTTCTATTCCTCCTGGATTATTGTTTCTCTCCCCCCCCCCCCACACACAGCCTTCTATTCCTCCTGGATTATTGTTTCTCCCCCCACCCACACACAGCCTTCTATTCCTCCTGGATTATTGTTTCACTCTTCCCCCCCCCTCGCACAGCCTTCTATTCCTCCTGGATTATTGTTTCACTCTCCCCCCCCCCACACAGCCTTCTATTCCTCCTGGATTATTGTTTCACTCTCCCCCCCCCCACACAGCCTTCTATTCCTCCTGGATTATTGTTTCTCCCCCCCCCCACACAGCCTTCTATTACTCCTGGATTATTGTTTCTCCCCCCCCCACACACAGCCTTCTATTCCTCCTGGATTATTGTTTCTCTCCCCCCCCCACACAGCCTTCTATTCCTCCTGGATTATTGTTTCACTCTTCCCCCCCCCCCACACAGCCTTCTATTCCTCCTGGATTATTGTTTCTCTCCCCCCCCCACACACAGCCTTCTATTCCTCCTGGATTATTGTTTCTCTCCCCCCCCCCACACACACAGCCTTCTATTCCTCCTGGATTATTGTTCCTCCCCCCCCCACACACAGCCTTCTATTCCTCCTGGATTATTGTTTCTCTCCCCCCCCCCCACACACAGCCTTCTATTCCTCCTGGATTATTGTTTCTCCCCCCACCCACACACAGCCTTCTATTCCTCCTGGATTATTGTTTCTCTCCCCCCCCCACACAGCCTTCTATTCATCCTGGATTATTGTTTCTCTCCCCCCCCCCCCCACACAGCCTTCTATTCCTCCTGGATTATTGTTTCTCTCCCCCCCCCCACACAGCCTTCTATTCCTCCTGGATTATTGTTTCTCCCCCCCCCACACACACACAGCCTTCTATTCCTCCTGGATTATTGTTTCTCTCCCCCCACACACACAGCCTTCTATTCCTCCTGGATTATTGTTTCTCTCTACACACCCCCGCACTTGAGCCAGATTATGCCGTGATCTTGGGCCTCAGAGATCTTCTGTCCATTAATTTCCAACACAGACAGCTGCACTCTGAAGTTTCCCTGACTGCCTGCTATACACACATTCTCTCTTACTGTCCTGCCTCAAAGGGAGGAGTGGTCACTAATGTAAATCTCAGCTCTGCAGATGCACTAGGGAATCTTCAGCTGGCACTCAAGGTATGAACCCCATGTCCATGCTGGAACACCGCAGGCACTCCCCACTTTAGTGAATGTCTGCTACCCTTTCCCCCGACACACCTATCCCGATCTTCACTCTGCAGCAAGTGAAGTACGAAGAAAGAGGGGATAAAACATGCATGGACTGGGAAGGCGGGTTGATTCGGGGTGTAGGTTTGTGTTTGGGAGAGTATGGCTCACAAACTTATTTGTACATGTACATTGAAACATCGAGGCATACTGTTTAATGCATCGTTCTGTGTCAGCATACATCACAGACCGTGCGTGTTGTGCTGGAGTCAGCCCGCAAGTGTTCTGGCACTGGTGTAGCATGCCGACAACTCACTGAGCATAACTGTACACTTTTGAATTGCGAGAGGAAACCGGAGCACCCGGCTGAAGCACGTGCAGTCAGTCCCAGGGAGAATATACAAACACCTTACATGTATGAATTGAACCCCATGTGTGTCACCATTCAACTCCATATGAAACAAGATGCCAGAGAAAGTTTCTGTGGCAGTTACACTAACTTTTAAAAGGTAGGTGGACAGGTACATAGATAAGACAGACTTAGGGCCGAATTGGATCAATAGCTTGTTGGGCATAGGCTAGTTACTGTGAACCTACGTATTCCTGTGCTGTTATCACTATGTACCTTTCTCAAGTTGCCCCTCAGCCTCTGATGAACTAGAGCAAACAAAGCAAGTTTACCAACTCTCTATATGGCTCCTGCAGACCACTATAGGCAACATCCCAGTGAAGATGAGAAAATCTGCAGATGCTGGAAATCCAAGCAATACCCACAAAATGCTGATCTCAGCAGGTCAGGTAGCATCTGTGGCAAAGAGTAAACAGTCAATGTTTTGGGCCAAGACCCTTCATCAGGGCTGGAAATAAAAAAGGTGAGAAGATAAGAGCAAGAAGGTGGGGGAGGGGAGGAAGTAGTACAAGGAGATAGGTGAAACTGGGAGGGTGGAGAGGTGAAGTAGAGAGCTGGGAAGCTGATTGGTGAAAGTTACAGGGTTGGAGAAGGGGAATCTGATAGGAGAGGGTAGAAGACCATGGAAGAAAAGGGAAGGGGGAGAAGCACCAGAGGGAGATGTAATGGGCAGGGAAGGAGATGAGATGCGAGAGGGAATGGTGAAGGTGGGATGGGAGAAATTACTAGAAGTTTGAGAAATCGATGTTCATGCCATCATATTGGAGGCTACCCAGATAGAATATAAAGTGTTGTTCCTCCAACCTGAGTGTGGCCTCATCACAGCTGACGAGGAGGCCATAGACTGACATATTGGAATGGGAAGTAGAATTGAAATGCGGGGGCCATGGGGAGATCCAGCTTTTTCTGACAGACAAAGCTTAGGTGCTCAGCGAAGTAGTTCCCAATCGATGTCGCGTCTCACCGATATACTGAAAGCCACACCAGGAGCACCAGATACAGTATGTGACCCCAAAAGACTCACAGGTGAAGTATCACTTCACCTGGAAGGACGGTTTGGGGCCCTGAATGTAACGAGGGAGGAGGTGGAGGGGCAGGTATCGCACTTGTTCTGCTTGCAAGGATAAGTGCCAGGAGGAAGATCAGGATGAATGGAAAAGGAAGTCACTTAGGGTGTGATCCCTGCAGAAAACAGAAAGTGGGTGTTGGTGGGGAAATAGCAGAAGTTATGGACAATCATGTGCTGGATGTGGAGGTTACTGGTGTGATTAGAACCTCTCTGTCTCCGGCTCATTGTTCATCTAACTGGACACAATACTACAAATGTGGCCTAACTGAAGTTTAATACTGCTGCAACACAACTTGCTGACTGTTTTACTCAATGCCCTGACCAATTAAGACAAGCACGTTTTTTTTTACCAACTTGTGTTGCCTCTTTCAGGGAGCCATGGACTTGATTACCCAAGATTGCCAAGTGTGTGTGGCATTTTTTTATGTATGGAAAGTTGCAACCAGCAGATCTTTTTGGGCCAGAATGTAGATAATGAATGGGCAGTGCTGGAACTCATCATGGGGAACATAACCAGGTAAGTGATTGAAGTGGACATGGGAAAGCATTTTGAAGATAGCAATCTTAACCTTACAAGTTTTGGGCAAGTTATGAAAATTAACATCCTGAACTAGGGAAAGGCCAGTTTCAATATCATCAGACAGGACTGAAAAATGAATGGGGGGGGCGGCATGGGGAGGGAGGTTTGGGAAGATTGACTTCTCAGGATTATGGAAATTGTAGAAGAATTCTTGAAAGGAAAAGTGGGAAGGAGATAGGATTTACTGTCACTGACATATGTCATGAAATTTGTTGTTTTGTGCCAGCAGTACAGTGCAAGATGTAAAAAGTTACAATAATGAATAACTGTGCAAAAGAGAAGTAGCAATGTACTGTTCCAGAAATCTCATGGCAGAGGGAAAGTGGCTGTTCCAAAAACATCGAGCGCGGGTCTTCAGGCTCCTGTACTTTCTCCTTGATGGTATTAACGAGAAGAGATTATGTCTTGGGTGAGGAAGGACCTCCATGATGGATGCCACCTTGAGAAGATCTCCTTGATAGTAGGGAGGCATATGCCTGTGATGAAGCTGGCTGAGTCTACAACACTATACAGCTTATTGTGATCCTGTGCACTGGAGCTTCCATACCAGCAGTGATGCAACCAGTCAGAATGCTCGCCATAGTACATCTATAGAAATTTGTTAATCTTTTGGTGACATTCTCAAACCCCTAATAAAGTATGGCCACTGGTGTGCTGCTTTTGTGATTCCATCAATATGTTGGGCCAATGATAGGTCCTCAGTTGTTGATGCCCAGGAACTTGAAAGTGCTCACCCTTTCCACCACTGACCCTTCAGTGAGGATTAGTGTGTGTACTCTTGACATCCCCTTTTGTAAGTCCACAATCAAATACCTGGTCTTACTGATGTTACGTGCAAGTTTGTGGTTGCAGCAGCACTCAACCAGCTGATCTCCAGTACTTCACTCCTGTATGTCTCCTCATCACTATCTGAGATTTTGTTGACAGAAGTGTCAAAAGCATAGATGGTGTTTGAGCTGCGCCGAGCTACACAGTTTGAGTGCGGAGAGAGTAGAGCAGTTGACAAAGCACGTGTCCTTGAGGTGTGCCCGTGTTGATTGTCAGCAAGGAGGAGATGTTCCTACCAATCTGCACTGTGGTCTCCCAATGAACAAGTCAAGGATACTTTTGCAGAGGAAGAGGGTGCATGACAAATATAAGGAATAGCTCGAAGCATTTCAAGTGTGTTCAATGCACAGCATAACCAGCGAAAGAATGGAACCCTTACAACCAAATTAGAGTTGGAAGGCATCAATGTGGTCTTGGATTAATACATTTTTCCTCACAGAGAAACCATTAGTGTTGGAGAATTCAGACAGGAGACTCTGAAACTACTAAAACTTAAGTCTTAGTGTGTTTAAAGTAAAACCAAGGGATTAATGCGGGTGCTGTGGGAGTAGCTAACAGATCCATGCCTCAGATTTTTTATTGAAATATTTGTTTGACATAGATGACTGGAAGATAGTAAATATGAAGGGATAAGCCAACATTACTGGTCTACAAGTCTCCATCAGAGGTAGGGAAGTTAATGAAAAAAATCTGCAGAAACAGGATCAATTGACACTCGGAAAGGAGGGATTAAATCAAAGAGTCAGCATCATGTTACTACAGGGCAGCCCTGGCTGACCAGTGTGATTGAATGTTTTCAGAGGCAACAAATTGCTCCAGTATACACGGACTCCAGAAAAGCCCATGATGAGGTCCCACTTGGGAGACTAGGCAGAAGGTTTTTTAAAAAAAACATGGAATCCTGGGCAAATGGAATCAAAATTTGGCTTGGTTATAGGATAATGTTTAAGGATTGTTTCTGTAATTAGAAGCTTGTGACTGGCAATGTAGTACAGCAATCAATCTCAAAATCATTGTGTGTGTATATAAATGAACAGTTTGGATATGAATGTAGGAGATAGGCTTCTTTTGCTGTTGTCAACATCTTGTTTTGTTGCTGCTCATGTTGTTCTGCCAGATATTGTGGGCATGTTGTGTTGGCACCAGAATGTGTGGCAACACTTGCAGGCTGTCCCTGGCTCACGCCTTGGGTGTGTCATTGTTAAGGCAAACAACATATTTCACTGTGTTTCAATGCACATGGTAAACAAGTCTGATTCATAAATCAGATAAGTCTGCAGATGACATGAAAACTGATGAAAAATAATAGAGAGGAAATTGATCTGTTGTACACAGCAATGGCAGGTGAAATTTGATACTGTTAAGTACGGGTGATTCACTTTCAGAGGATTAATCAATAACTGTGTCCCATTCTAGATACGGCACTAGGGAGTACTGAGGAACAGAGACATCTTGTGTACATGCCCACCAGTCCCTGAAGGTGGCAGCACAGAGACAAGGTGGTGCATGTCTATCGTGAGATATAGAACAGTACAGGGCCTTCAGCCCACAGTACCATACTGAACCTCCTTCCCTCCCATATATCCTCCAATCTTGTTTCATCCATGTGCCTATCTAAGAGTCTCTTAAATATCCCTCATGTATCTGCCCCTACCACCACCCCTGGCAGCACACCCACCATTGTGTAAAACATAAACCTACCTTTGCCATTTCTCTCCCCCCCCCCCCCAATACAATTTTCAGGTGATTGAAGGAGAGTAATTTCTGCCCTTGTCAAGTCTCCGGTCGCCCGCTCTATCTATACCTCTCATCTTGTACACCTCTATCAAGTCACCTCTCATCCTCCTTTGCTCTAAAGAGAATAAACCTAGCTTGCTCAACCTATCTTCAAGACACACCCTCTAATCCAGGTAGCATCCTAGTAAATCTCTCTCAAGTCAAGTCACTTTTTATTGTCATTTCGACCACAACTGCTAGTAAAGTACACAGTAAAATCGAGACAACATTTTTCAGGACCATGGTGCTACATGGAACAGTACAAAAACTACACTGAACTATGTAAATACAGAAAAAAAACTACACTAGACTACAGACCTACCCAGGACTGCATAAAGTACACAAAACAGTGCAGGCATTACAATAAATAATAGACACAGTAGAAGGCGGTAAGTCCTCTGCACCCTCTCCAAAGCTTACACATCCTTCTTATAATGAGATGACCAGAATTGAACACAATACTCCAAGTGTGATCTAACTAGTTTTATAGAGCTGAATCACCTCACAGCTCTTGAACACTATCCCAACTAATGAAGGCCAACACATCATATGTCTTCTTAACCATCCTATCAACTTGCACAACTTTGAATGATCAATGGACAGGGACCCCAAGAACCCTCTGTTCCTCCACACTGCTAAGAGTCCTGCTGTTAACCCTGCATTCTACCTTCAAGTTGACATTCCAAAGTGAATCACTTCACATTTTTCCAGATTGAACACCATGTGCCATTTCTCAGTCCAGCTCTGCTTTCTATCAACATCCTGTTGAAATCTCTGACAGCTTTCAACACAATCCTCAACCACAGCCTTTGTGTCATCTACAAATTTACTGACCCAGCCTTTCACTAACTCATCCTAGTCATCATTTATAAAGAGGTCCCAGAAAAAACCCATACTTAACACCATTGGTCACCGAACTCCTGGCAGAATACATCATCTGCTACCACCCTTTGACTTGTAGGCAAGCCATTTCCAATTCCATGCATACAAATTTCTCTGGACCCCATACCTCCTGACTTTCTAAATGAGCCTAACATGGGTAACCTTGTCAAATGTCTTACTAAAAATCTATATACACCACATCCACTGCTCTACCTTCAACATCCTTTTCCACATCTTCAGAGAATTCAGTCAGGCTCACAAAGTCATGCTGACTATCCATGACTATGGTCCTCCATATGCTTGTAAATCCTGTCTCTAAGAGTCCTCTCCAATTGCTTGCCCACCATTGATGACTCACTGGTCTAAAATTCCCAGGGTTAGCCCTACTCCCTTTACTTAACAAAGGAATAACTGCCCCCCCTTCCCAGTCCTCTGGTACCACTCCCATATGAATGAATTGAGTTTATTACTTGCATCCTTCACATACAGGAGTAAAAATCTTTATGTTGTGTCTCCATCTAAATGAATAATCTATTGTAAAATAAATAGTAGGTACAACAGAACATTCAATAGAGCACAGAAATGTTATCAATGTGAAGTAATCGGTCTAATGGCAGAAGCTGTCCCGGAGCCTGGTGGTCCTGGATTTGTGCTGCGGTACTGTTTCCCAGGTGGTTCCCGATGGAACTGGCTGAGTCTACCCGCTGCAGCCTCTTCCCAACCTGCGCATTGGTGCCTCTGTACGAGGAGGTGATGCAACCAGTCAGAATATTCCCCACAGTACATCTGTAGAGATTTGCTAGAGGCTTTTGTGACATACAAACCCTCCCCAGGAAGTAGAACCACTGGTGTGCCTCATTTGTGATAGCATCAATGTGTTGCAAGAGAATCATCTCTAATCCTCAGATGCTGACATGCAGGAACTTGAAGCTGCCCACACTTTCTACTAATGAGGATTGTTTTCCAACTCTCCCTTCCTTTCATCCAGAATTCCTTGACCTTACTAACGTCCAGTAAAGTTGTTGTGGCGACACCATTCAACCTTGTTCCTGCAGGTCTCCTCCCTGTCGGAGATTCTGCCAACAACAGTGTCAGTGATTTTACAGGTGACATTTTAGCTGTGCCCATCAGTTATGAGATTAAGAGCAGAGCATTAGGCCAAGCATGTATTCTTCAGGTGTGCCTGTGTTGACAGAGGGGATGTTAGGCTGATCCACACCAATTGTCAGACAGACAGACATACTTTATTGATCCCGAGGGAAATTGATCTGTCTGTCTGACAATTGGTGTGGATCAGTGGTCATCTTTCAAGGAGAAAAGGATCTAGTTGGTGTCACTGCACTTTTGACCCATTCAGTACCAACAGGCAGATGCAGTCAGTACGATCACGCTCACCACCAGCTAGTTAGCAGATGCATTGCTAACTCAGTCAGCTGCAACATGCTCACAGAATCATCCTCAAACTCCAACTTTCATTGCCCAAGCGTTATATAGTCAATGATAAACATTGGGGGTGAAAACTCAGCAGGTCAGACAGCAACTAGATGGATAGTCAGTGTTTGCATAACTGAAATGCTACCTGCCCAGTTCCCTCCACACATGCTGCCTGACCTGACCCACTGAATTCCTCCAGCCACGTTTTCTGTCCCAGATTCCAGCATCTGCAGAGTCTTATGTCAACAATAAACATTGCTTATTAATGCTGAATTCACTGTCAGCAAACCCAGAGGGGCCATCGTGCCAGTAGACAGTACCAACATCTGTAAATCCCATTAACAGTATTGCTGTTGGTGTATCCATTCTACTCTTTGCCTGTGCCACTGGTCCAGACATTGCATGCAGATTGCTAATGGAAGTAGTGCTAATATAGTTTCTGCTCAATTAATCACCATTAGTAGCACAGTTACTGCTGATATAATCATTGGCCTTTCCTACCCCATTTCTACTCTGACTTTGCCCATCTCACCTTATCACATGCTCTCCAATCTCATTGTGCTACTCAGTTTTACATTAGCAAATCAGACATTGAGATTGCATTCATTGCCATTGAACCTCGTCCCAATCTTCTTCTGTCTGCTGTTGAACAGAATTAGTCTCACAGACCTTCAGTCCATCAAATTGCATCTAGCAGCATCTAGTCCATCAATGCCCAGTCAATTCAAGTGCTCATCTAGCTACTTTGAAATGCAGAGCCTCTGCTTCCATTACAGTGTGTTCCACGTCTTGACCACCTTCCAGCTGAGAAAGATCCTCCTCACATTCCCCTGAAGCCTCTTAACCCTATCTTTGTCCTCTGGTCTTAAGGCACTTCTGCTCAGGGAGATGCTTCCTACTGCAGTAGGGCTCAAATCATCCATTATCTGACTATCCAAATGTTAAACCAGGTAAGGTTTCCCACGCTCCTTTCACATCCACCCAGAGCTCCAGTTCCCACAAATTCCCACCCACTCAGGTCCAAGGTTCCACGATCCCTTTCACACACTAGGTCCCCAGTCCCTGTACACCTCGTCATCTGTCAGCTCCCACACTCCCTTTCAACTTACTAGGCGTGTGGGTTCCTATGCCCTTTAAACTCATTAATTTACTGGAAAATTTGTCAAACTATGTAACACCTTGAAAGGTGAATCAAGAGTACCTCTGTAGTCAGAAAACTAAAGTTTGCTAGTCCAGCACCAAAGTCCCAAGCATGTGGATGATCAGAATTTGACTGTGCCCCTCAATGTTGCACACCTCTACCAGGTCCCCCAAAGCTCCTCCATTCCAAAGACAACAAAAAATCCAGTATCTTTTCATACCCGAGATGTTCCATCCCAGACAACATCATGACAAATCTTCTCTGCATTCTAGGGGTCCCATCCTTCCTATTGTGGGGGAGGGGGACCAGAACTGTACCCCAGCTAAGCAATGTTTTGTTAAAATACATCACAACCTCACTCTTATATTCTACTTCTCACCAATGAAAGTAGATAATCTGCATGCATTTTTCACCACCCCATATCTGTTCTGCCACTTTCAGGGATTCCCAAATTGGTACATCGAAGTCCATCATTTCCTCCGTAGTTCCTAGGAGCCCATTATTCATGATACACATCCTACCCTAATAATTCTGTCAAAAAGCATCACTTTGCACATATCTGGATTAAGTTACATCTACTATTGTTCTACCCAATTTATCTACTTGTCAGTACCATCCTGGAGCACTGTCAACAATTTTTGTGCCATCTGGAAGTTTGCTAATTACACTCCTACATTCATAGAGCACTTCAGCCCAGCTAGTTCATACTGAGCTATTTATTCTGCCTCGTCCCATCAACCTGCACCGTAGCACCCCCCCCCCCCTCCATCCTTGTCCTTATCCAAAGTATCAAGCCCACATCCACTACTTCTGCAGGCAGCTCATTCCACACTCTCTACCCTCTAAGTTAACCCCACAAGCTCCCTTTAAACATCTCACCTTTCATCTTTAATCCATGACCTCTAATTCTAGACTCACCTAATCTCGGCAGAAAAAGCCTGCTTGCATATACCCTCTCTACACCATCCAATCTTGTATTCATATATTCCTGTGAAGGTAATTGATACAGATAATAATCAGGGTACCAGCAATGATCCTGTAATTCACCATTGGTAACAGATTTCTAGTCATTCATTTAAACCCTATACCATCACAACGTGCTGTTACTTTACCAATTCAATTGGATCCCATGTACTCTGACTTTTCTGGGCCAGTTGCCTTTATTTCTTTCTGAAGTACACATGGACCACATCAACTGCATCACCTTCCTGGAATCGTTATTACCTCTAACAATTGGAATGCATTATGGAGACTAGATCGCCAACAGTCTCCTCCCATTCCTCCCACAGCAGACCAGAATACATCGCATCAGGCCCTGGTGATAGACACAACTTTAAACACGCTAACCGATATCTTCACCATTCCTCCCCAAGTTTTTCAACCACAGTGTCCTTATCTTTGGTGAATACAGAAAACGAGTTTCCATTTTCATACTCACCCATATCCTCTGCTCTATGCAGATTGTTCCTTCAGTGCCTAATGGAGCCAAGTCTTGCCCTGGTTACCATCTTGCCACTAATCTGCTCATAAAATCTTTTGGCTTTCCTTAATATTTTCTGCCTGTGGTGTTTTGTGGATCCTGAATTTCCCCTCCACCCCACACGTCAGTTTGAATTGGCAAAAATATCTCCTCCACTGTCTCCATCAGCACAGGGATGTGTACTAGGCCCCCCACTCTATTCACTTTACAGCCATGACTGTGCGGCTAAGTACAGCTCCAACACCATATACCAGTTTGCTGGGCACACTGCTGTTGTGGGTCACGTCAGAGTAGTGATGAATCAGCATTACAGGAGGGAGATTGAAAATTGAGATTGCAGATTGAGGTTGGTGTAATAACAGCAAGCCCTCACTCAATGTCAGTAAGATCAAGGAACTGATTTAATATAATTGCAAAGAAAACACAACAGCTCCTCTACTTCAGCATCAAAGACCTTCACCACCCAGCTCAGGCTCTTGCTGCTGCCATCTGGTGGAAGATACAGGAACCTCAGAACTCTCATCACTGGGTTCGGGGAACTTTTTCTACCCCCTCAGCCATCAGGTTCTTCAGCAAAAAGAGATTGGGGCACTCATTAAAGGACACATGTTGCTTGTTATTTATAATCTGCTTTTGCAGTTTGTTTACAGATCCTGTTCTATGGATTTGCCAAATATGCGCGCAGAAAAAGAATCTCAGGGTTGTATGTGGTGACCCACATGTACTTTGATCAATTTTATCTTTTTGAAGTACTTTCTTACAGTTCTTACAATTTCTTAATCCTGCATCATTCTTCCCACTTTTCAAATCTTTACCCAACTCTCAATGTGCAGAGCTCCTGGTGGCTACCTTCACATTTTCCCCGAGTATTTACTGTTGGATGACTCCTAAATACAGCTTTTTACATCGTACTGCTCTTCAACATCCCGTCTCCCCTTCCGTTGGCTTTAAGATTCACTTCCACCAGGTCCTGGTCTGCGATATTCAGATTATTTCATCCCTAGCTCAAGACCACAATTTCAATTACCACCTCTTCCCCCCCCCCCCATACCTTTAAGTTCTTAGTTAAACTCACCATTCTCCAAAAAAAAATGCTCTCCCATGGACACTTTATCCATTCCCCGAGGTGATCACCCGTTCACCTGCAGATGGGAGGTGGAAATCCTTTCCTGACACTGTTCTGCCATTTCTATCCACAGCCTTCACTCAGACACTAGTGCTTCCAGCAGCCAAAACACAGGCCGCTCCCACAGATGTGATCATCCAGACGGCGCAGAGTTCCCACAGGCCTCATGACACCCAGGGCTGAACTCCTGCCGTACGCCCAATGTAAATGGGGTGCTACAATCTGTTTCCACAGGATATTACTGAAGCAACTCGCCAAATCACACTGTCACACTCTCCAACTAAATGTCAATGTTGAGATGTTCTCTCAACTTCTCCCCCCCCCCCCCCAACCAGCAAAACCCATATTCTGAGACAACCGTGTAAAAACAGGCAACACGAGTGAATCTGCAGATGCTGGAAATAAATGAACAACACAAAATGCTGGCAGAACTCAGCAGGCCAGACAGCATCTATGGGAGGAGGTAGTGACGACGTTTCGGGCCGAAACCCTTCATCAGGAACTAGTACCCTCCTGATGAAGGGTTTTGGCCTGAAACGTCGTTATTATCTCCTCCCATAGATGCTGTCTGGCCTGCCGACTTCTGCCAGCATTTTATGTCTTTTGTGTAAAAACAACATCCTGGTTTTGCTGGCTCCCTTTGCATCCAGACATCTCTAACCCACTCAGCTGGAATTAACTGGAAGTGCCACATTCACACTAAATGCTGCTTTTTACCTTCTCGCTTTCCACTGGGAAAACTGAGACAAGAGACTAGACTGCAAATGCTGGAATCTGCTGGAGGAACGGGCAAGATCTGTGAAGGCGATGGTCAGAGTTTTGGGGGCAGAGGGCTGCCTAACCCACTGAATCCCTCCGTCGGGTTTTTTTTTTGCACTGCTGAAAAATGTAAAAGGTACTGGTTTTGACAATTGGCTTAGGAAAAACATTAATATACGCTGTCCAGTCACTCACCTCCTGCTCGAGTGCTGCACTCCATGATCCATTGTCAAATAACCTTTGCTTCTACGTGCAGATTCTCATTGCCCAGGTTTCACGAAGCCAGCTCTAGTAAAGTACAAATCCTTTGTCGCACTGAACTGCTTAGACAGGTTGGTGAAAACGGCAGTCTAATCTGTCCCTTTCCCCATTCCTACCTCAGACAACCGGAAAGTTCTGCCCACCTCGCTTCGGCCACCCATTCCCCCCCAAACTTCTCTCTGAACACTGGAGACCGTGTCATTTAAACATACCGGTGCTCTGCTTTGCTTCACGCTCGCTCGCTTTCAATGGGACTTTCCAGCCCACGAGAGTCAGCAGTCGTTTCAGCCGCACGGGAAGCGCAGACCAGACAGCAAGCTTGCCACATTTACCGTGAAGGTCAACCGATTCCACAGAACTGCAATTTAATTCTCTCCCCCCCCCCCACCCCGCAAGACCTGCTAGTTTACAACACGGTCGGACGGGCGGCAAAGCCATTTGCCTACGTCATCAGTCCACCTTCCGCAGATCGGATTTATGATGGAACATCAAAGAGCAGACCCAGTAAACCCCAGCTCTCGGTTTGTACTGAAGCCACTGGTTCGTTTGTAGCCCCAGCTCCTGTTTATCCCATGCAGAGCAAGGTCGTCAGCTGAAGTGGGGCAGCTCACCGCCACTTCTGTTGTTCCTAGATTTGAATGTGAGAATAAGCCCTCTGCTTTGTCAGATTCTTCTCGCTGGGGTTTTTTTTTAACAACCTCAGTGGAGTCTGATGGCATTGCCTGATCGTCCTCATTAGCATAGCAGCTGTCAGGGCCGAACCCAAAGAGCGAATAAAGAGGCGGGGGAGGGGTAGGGTGGGGAGGTGCAGAGGAGAAAGTCGTGAGACAGGCAGGCAGCACACAATCGGGGAAGGCATCGAATCGGCAATCGGGCCACAATGCCAGCTTGTCTAGGATAATCAGTCAACTGGGGAAAAGCCAGATGGCTCGGGAGAGGCGGCCGATGAAGGTATCCACCTCATTTCCGCGAACAGCAGCAGTTACACCTGCAAGAAGGAAAAATCAGAAACTCACCACATCCCGCTCTGCTAACAACCGCAACCAATAAACTACCACTTCCGTATGTTAGTAGTCGCTTGCCATTCTTTGGCAGTCGTAACACTTATTAAAGGAGCAAGGTTGAAAGTAGGTAGTTGGAAAGTATGTTATTCATTAAACAACCAGCTAAAGTCATTACTGCAGACGGTGCCCAGCCAGGGAACTTGTACCACAGCCGAAGGACTCAAATTAAAATTCTACAATTCAGGATAAAAACGAACACGCTAGCAAACGAGTAATTTTAGCTCTCAGGAAACAAGAGCCGGGGATATGGGCAAGGGCCCTTCAGTGAGGTCACGACCAGTCTGAACGCCCGATGAAATTTCCCACAATAAGTCTGGTCTGGAAGTTGAGCATTGTTTCCAGCGCAACTACTAAATATTAATCAACTTTATTGTACGTCTCCCACAGTCCTGTAGGCCGTACTGGGATTGTACGTGGGAAGGCGCTGCTCGAATTGGACTTGTAACGAGGGAAAAAAAAATAGAACTCTGCTCCGTGTTGTTTTTTTTTTAAAAATGCACAATTGGCACGGTACTGCGAACATGCACAACAAACCCAACAGAACAAGTAGTCAGTCTGCAGACAGAAACAATATAAACGGTTCCAGTTCCATGGAGGGAAATTCAAATTTAGACCTTCCGAAACGCGGCGGAGGATGTGCGGCTGTCAGGATACCAGGCTTCAGAACTGATTAGTAGCAGAATTCGTCTACGCAAGCGGAGAGGTTGCGGACATAACCGGGGTGGGGGGTTATGCAGTCATACAGGCAACATGAAATGGAAAATGCAGAGGCTTGTGTGCAAGCGGCAACGGCGAGAACCAGGTGTAGGCATTATTCGCACCAGCAGTGCGGGGCACCGGAGACGAGTCCAGAAACACACCTGATCGGGGAATAATCGCAGAGAGAACAGAATTGGTGTTTCTGGGCAAAGACCCTTCAGAGCTTTACGTGCAGCTGCTTGCTTCCAGCAACCGGCTGGAAGGTGGGGTCGCAACACCACATGGGCAGTGGGATAACAGCAGAGGGGGACAACAAAGGGCGATTACGTAGGCAAAGGGGCATAATAGGACACTGAACCTCTGCTTAATATCACAACCAAATTCCAGTGGATCTGTCCTGAGTTTTCCCAGTGTGGGATTCGAACCCTCAGTATTACCAACTGAACTAGCCAGCCCAAGGAGCGATATAGAAATTACCTGCACAGGAGTGGCACAGGTCACTGCGTGCAACAGATAGTACTGGTGCAAGTTAGTCAGGACAGCTCAGTAAGGGCACAAGGACAACAGATTGCCATTTCAATACAGCCTGTAGGCAGCCCACTCCCGGTACGGATTACTAGATAGCACGCAAGTAACATCTGAACGCATGCAGGTAAATAATTCGATATAGAGCAGGGAGAGAGTAGATGTAGGGAGGACGGCATAGGAAGGGATGGGCAGAGCACAGTGCGTAGAGCATAGATCTAAGATTAACGGGAGTCTGGGGTGGGAAGTTGTACGGATGAAGGACTGGCACTATGAATGGAATGTAAGCGTCAAGGCCATGGTCATTGTCACAGAAGCAAGCCTCCCACCCAGAAAAAAACGTGGGATACCACTGACTGCCCGCTTCAACTATAACTTGCTCAATATCTAAATCAGACCCTTGCAATCAACCGAGAGAACCGTGGGTCCCATGTTGGGCATCCCTGATACAAATGGACAATACAAATTAAAGTGCGTGAAAATATAGTTTCTGGCGGCAGTCAAGTCTGCAAACTGACGTATTAATGTTTAGATTAGTGAGTAGAACGGCATGGAGGGTTCTCAAGACCTCCGAGTACTGACCGGCCGAAAAAGATGGTTAAAAGCCAAAAAACAAACATTACCTAACCAACTGCCTGCGCCGCGCACGGGACAGGAACTAGCGGAAGGACCACCTCAGGCAGACCGACCAACACTCCAGACCAGGCAGGGCAGCGGAGCCCCCTCTGCCCACCCCACATCCAGGACAGCGGACGCCCGCTCCCACCCGCCCCGGGTCCCAATTCGGACACCAGACGCCGACACCGTCACCGTGGTTTACATCATTTATTGATACATCATCGCCCCTTTGTGGCCGCTTCCCGCAGGCTACGCCCCGCCCGCCCGCCCGGGCCCCGCCCTCCGGCCTGGCTACCGGCCCACATCCTGGCCTTGTGCCCTCCGTGGCTGTGACGCCTGCTAGCACTCCGCTCCTCCGAGTCCGGCCTCGTGAGGTAGATAGCCGGGAGCCGACAGTGAATTAACCAGCGGCCCAAAGTCAGTCTGGCCGCCCGGGCCGTGTGCGTGTGTCGGCCCGGGCCCGCGTCCTGAGCCTGGGCCCCACAGTCCCGGCCTCACCGGCCGCCGCTGGCCCCGTACTTGGCCTTGGTGATGAGGTAGAGCACGATGTCCTGATGGCCGCCGAAGGCCGCGATGTGCAGCGCGCTCCAGCCGTCGCGGTTGGCCAGGCGAATGTCGGCGCCGAACTTGACGAGCAGCTTGACGAGCTCCAGGTTGCCGGCGATCACCGACTGGTGCAGCGCCGTTTGGCCCTCGGGCCCGAACGAGTTGACGTTGAAGTGACAGTCGGTCATGTTCTGCAGCAGCGATTGCAGTTCCCGCGTGTTGCCGCGTCGCACCGCCTCCTGGAACATGCGCTGCGGGGCGGCGGCCGGAGAAACCTCGGCCTGGCTCATGGCTCCGGCCTCCCGCTATCCACCGGGACTGGCACCGGGGGCGGGGGCCGGGCGGCTCGCTCGATGCTGGGCTCCCTCGGTCCTGCTCGCCACACTCGCTCTCCGCCCGGGCGCCGCTGCTCTTTTGTCCGGCCCTGGGCTGCCGCTATCAACCGCTGTGCCGAACGGCCGGCCGCGGCCCAGCTGCCCGGCTCATAGTCCCGTAGCGTCGGTCGCTAGGCCGGCCCGCACTGCTCTCACCGCTGCGCTGCCTGCTCCCTGGTGTGATTATGCCCCAGGCGCCGCTGCTTTTCACCGCCGAGCGGGCAGATTACCATGACAATGGAACGCTGGCCGCTCGCTCTTGGCCCCAGCTGGCCAATGGCAGCCCGCCTCCCATCCCCCGCTCCCCGCCATTGGCTGCGACCCACGTGGAACATCGGCAGCGATTGCAGATCTGTGACAGGGGGCGGGGCCTCTATTAATTCATTAAAATTCTAGAGCGTGGGAACAAGGAGAGAAGATCTTCCCAGAGAGAAAGGCAGAGATATTCACAGATATTCAGATACGCCCAGACACTGAGATACACAGTTATATGGAGATGCTCACACAGATACACAAATAATTACACAAATATTCAGATATTAAAATATTAAGAGGGAACTCGGTGACAGTGAGAACGAGAAAGCTGAAATTCTCGCATAGCCGCAAATGCATTCATAAACTCGTACTCGCAGACACATTCAGACACGCGCAGAGCTAAGCAGGTAAAGAGATTCTGGCAGTTTAAGATGTACTCAGATGCCCACTGAGATAATAAAATGATCATAAAAATTAAACACAGAGGTATTAGAATGCAGATGTTGATAGTTACAGACATTCAGGCACGTTCGAGTGTTCAGATAGATTGATGTACGCTGATATTCAGAACTTAAGCCACAAAGATGCAGAAGAATTGATACAGACGAGAGCAAATGAGCACAGTGGCCTACCTGAAAATAGGCCACGGGTAATATCTGATAATTTTGCGGCTGAGAAATTGCGGTGGTGCCTTACTCGTAAGATACTCGCAATGAAATAATACTTGTGGGTGACAGGAGAGCTTCACGCTTGAGGAAAAAATGGATGATCTGGTCACCTGGGGAAAACGTAGCAAATGGAATACAATCGAGAGAAAAGATGCACCAGGGAAGTGGAAGAAGGCAAGGGATGATATCAAGTAGTGTGCAAGAATCGTGTCCTATGTCTATGTTTCCTGAACAGTAGCAGCATATTTAATTGTCAGCTGAAGCACAGAGTATAGGAGCAGGGAGGTTGTGCTGGGACTGGAGAAAACACAAAGCTACTGCTAAAGCACTTGCGTCTTCACGTTACAGAAACAATGAGCACCACGGGGAAACGATGCACAGACCGACACGCATTTACAAAACTGAAGTTGAAGGAAGGTAGGATAGCCAGGGATTGTTTAATCTGAGGGGAAATGTAACTGAAGTGTGTAAAATTATGATATCCGGAGAGGGGACGTGTTTCTTGGCAGAAGAGCCACAGGCAGGGGCTTGGTTGTAGAGACACAGAGCAATACTACACGGATACTGGCCCTTCGGCCCAGCCAGTCCGTGCCGACTGGAGGGGAGATGAGAGAAATGTTCTTCTTCTGCAGAGAGTGGGGGTGGAACTCGCTGAAAAAGTGCTGGAGGCAGACGCACATTGAAACAGCACGGGTATGCACTTAAAGAGCTGTGAACTAGAAGATCCGATTCGCCTGGAAAACTCTGTTTCCGGTGGCGAAACTATGATGGGCTGAACGACCTTCTGTGACTTGTAGGTTCAGAGATCTTTAAGAAGCCAAAGGTGGGTTCACATAATCACAGATATATCGGTTTTCAGATCTAGGTGAATCCAGGGGCATTGAGGGGCACTGTACTGTTTAGACGCAATGATACAATAGGCAATAGACAGTAGGTGCAGGAGTAGGCCATTCGGCCCTTCTACCCAGCACCGCCATTCACTGTGATCGTGGCTGATCATACACAATCAGTACCCCGTTCCTGCCCTCTCCCCATATCCCTTGACCCCGCTATCTATAAGAGCTCTATCTAACTCTGTCTTGAATGCATCCAGAGACTTGGCCTCCACTGCCTTCTGGGGCAGAGCATTCCACATATCCACCACTCTCTGGGTGAAAAAGTTTTTCCGCATCTCTGTTCTAAATGGCCTACCCCTTATTCTTAAACTGTGGCTTCTAGTTCTGGACTCACCCATCAGCGGGAACACGCTTCCTGCCTCCAGTGTGTCCAATCCCTTTATAATCTTATATGTTTAAATCAGATCCCCTCTCATCCTTCTAAATTCCAGTGTATACAAGCCCAGTCGCTCCAATTTTCAACATATGACAGTCCGGCCATTCTGGGAATTAACCTTGTGAACCTACACTGCACTCCGTCAATAGCAAGAATGTCCTTCCTCAAATTTGGAGAACAAAACTGCACACAATACTCCAGGTGTGGTCTCACCAGGGCCCTGTACAGCTGCAGAAGGACCTCTTTACTCCTATACTCAATTCCTCTTGTTATAAAGGCCAGCATGCCATTAGCTTTCTTCACTGCCTGCTGTACCTGCATGCTTGCTTTCATTGACTGATGTACAAGAACACCTGGATCTCGTTGTACTTCCCTTTTTCCTAACTTGACTCCATTTAGATAGTAATCTGCCTTCCTGTTCTTGCCACCAAAGTGGATAACCTCACATTTATCCACATTAAACTGCATCTGCCATACATTTGCCCACTCACCTAACCTGTCCAAGACACCCTGCATTCTCATAACATCCTCCTGACATTTCACACTGCCACCCAGCTTTGTGTCATCAGCAAATTTGCTAATGTTACTTTTAATCCCTTCATCTAAATCATTAATGTATATTGTAAACAGCTGTGGTTCCAGCAACAAACCTTGCGGTACCCCACTGGTCACAGCCTGCCATTCTGAAAGGGGTACATTAATCACTACTCTTTGTTTCCTGTCAGCCAGCCAATTTTCAATCCATGTCAGTACTCTGCCCCCAATACCATGTGCCCTAATTTTGCCCACTAATCTCCTATGTGGGACTTTATCAAAAGAATTCTGGAAGTCCAGGTACACTATATCCACTGGCTCTCCCTTGTCCATTTTCATAGTTACATCCTCAAAAAATTCCAGAAGATTAGTCAAGCATGATTTTCCCTTCATAAATCCATGCTGACTCAGACTGGTCCTTCTACTGCTATCCAAATGTGTCATAATTTCCTCTTTTATAATTGACTCCAGCATCTTTCCCACCACTGACATCAGGCTAACCGATATGTAATTCTGTTTTCTCTCTCCCTCCTTTCATGAAAAGTGGGACAACATTAGCCACCCTCCAATCAGCAGGAACTGTTCCTGAATCTATAGAACATTCGGAAATGATTACCAATGCATCCATGATTTCCAGAGCCACCTCCTTAAGTACCCTGGGATGCAGACCATCAGGACCCGGGGACTTATCAGCCTTCAGACTCAATGGTCTATCGAACGGTCTTGCCTAATATAAATTTCCTTCAGTTCATCCTTTACCCTAGTTCCTTTGGCCACTATTACATCTGGGAGATTGTTTGTGTCTTCCCTAGTGAAGACAGATCCAAATTACCTGTTCAACTCATCTGCCACTTCCTTGTTCCTCGTAATAAATTCACCCGTTTCTTTCTTCAAGGGCCCAATTTTGGTCTTAACTATTTTTTTTTTGCTATTCACATACCTAAAGAAGCTTTTACTATCCTCCTTTATATTCTTGGCTAGTTTACCTTCGTACCTCATTTTTTCTTGGCGTATTGCCTTTTTTGTTATCTTCTGTTGCTCTAAAAGCTTCCCAGTCCTCCAGTTTCCCGCTCATATTTGCTATGTTATACTTATTCTCTTTTATTTTTATACTGCCCTTTACTTCCCTTGTCAGCCATGGCCACCCTTACACCCCTTAGGATCTTTCTTCCTCTTTGGAATGAACCAATCCTGCACCTTCTGCATTGTTCCCAGAAATACTTGTCATTGTTGTTCCACTGTCTACCCTGCTAGGGTATTGTTCTATTGAACTTTGGCCAGCTCCTCCCTCATAGTTCCATAGTTCCCTTTGTTCAACTGCAATACTGACACATCTGATTTTCCCTTCTTCTTCTCAAATTGTAGGTTAAAACATATCATATTATGGTCACTACCTCCTAATGGTTCCTTTACCTCGAGGTCCCTGATCAAATCCGGTTCATTGCACAACACTAAATCTAGAATTGCCTTCTCCCTGGTAGGCTCCAGTACAAGCTGTTCTAAAAATCCATCTCAGAGGCACTCCACAAACTCCCTTTCTTGGGGTCCAGTACCATTCTGATTCTCCCAGTCTACTTGCATGTTGAAATCCCCCATGACAACTGTATCATTACCATTGCGACGTGCCAATTTTAACTCTTCATTCAAATTACACCCTACATCCAGACTGCTGTTTGGGGGCTTGTAGATAACTCCCATTAGGGTCTTCCTACCATTAGAATTTCTCAGTTCTATCCATACTGACTCTACATCCCCTGATTCCATGTCCCCCCTCGCAAGGGACTGAATATCATTCCTCACCAACAGAGCCCCTCCACCCCTTCTGCCAGTCAGTCTGTCCTTTCGATAAGATGTATATCCTTGAATATTAATTTCCCAGGCCCTGTCCGCTTGAAGCCATGTCTCTGTTATTCCCACATCATCGTACTTGCCAATTTCCAACTGAGCCTCAAACCCATCTACTTTATTCCTTACACTTCGTGTATAATACTTTTAATTAATTACTCCCCTCTCCTTTCA
Organism: Hypanus sabinus; assembly: GCF_030144855.1. NCBI lineage: Eukaryota > Metazoa > Chordata > Chondrichthyes > Myliobatiformes > Dasyatidae > Hypanus > Hypanus sabinus. Next base: position 58,826,572 of record NC_082723.1, on the reverse strand, counting down.
TATCAATTCCTATTTCACTTGGCCATACTGTAAGATCTCTTCTTGAGCTTTCTACTCCATTGATTCTGTTGTCCTTTTTAACTTTTCTTATTTTCACTTTCCCTTTAACTCCATCCTTATATTTCCAGTTCATCCCCTCCCCCCCCGCCCCCACTACTTAGTTTAAACACATTCGTGTTGCAGTGGCAAACCTGTTTGCCAGAATGCTGGTCCCCCGCCTATTAAGGTGCAACCCGTCCCTTTTGTACAATTCATCCCTACCCCAAAACAGATCCCAGTGGTCCAAGAATATAAATCCTTGCTTCCTGCACCAGTTCCTTAGCCACACATTCAGATCCATTATCTCCCTGTTCCTGCCCTCTCCAGCATGAGGAACTGGAAGCAAACCGGAGATAGCCACCCTGGAAGTCCTGCTTTTCAGCCTTCTTCCGAGTTCTCTGAAGTCGGAATAAACGCTGATATTCTCAGAAAAGCAAACGCAGGCTTTGCTGTTTAGACTCTCGGAGATATTTAGATTCACATTTACTCATTCAGAGATTACCAGTTAAGTAAGGGGACGCATCATCCATTCTTTGTCGCTGGTGGAATCCATAGCAGAGAAGGAGGCCATCTCCTCATTGTGCTCATGTCAGCTGTTTAGGGAACACCCAAACGGCAGCTTCCCTTGCCTTGATCAGTAGAACCATTAGCCACACATCCATGTACTTTTTAAACTTGATGAGGATTACTGCTTCTGCCACCCTTCCAGGCAGTGATTTACAGCTTTCCACCAACTGCACTTGGCTTATAAAAAGATCTTTTCCCTCTCCAATCCTACCCATTGATTTAAATCTATGTCTGCCTCTTGAGTACCTGATCTCCTCCGCGTTCCTTACTCCAAAATACACAATCCTTGTCAGCTTCTCTTCATAAATAAAGTTCAACAGCCTTATGAACACTTTGAATCCCTTTCACCCTTTCCCAAGCTTCCTGGAATGTTGTACTCCAATAGTACATACAGCTCTCACTGTAACCTATTCTGTATTCGATAGAGCTCTAGCTTAATTTTCTCACTCTTATATTCTAAGTCTTGGCCAAGAGAATCGAAAAGCTCCTGTCTATATTTTACTAATTATTTAAATGCCTGTCCAGCAGATTCAGGGATCTTGGGGATCTTGATATTTTGCTTAGAATCACATAATACGGAAACAAGTCTATGATACTACGTCAACCCAAGGCTTACACCAACCCTAGGCTAATCCAATTTCCTTTTCTTCACCACTTCCACCCCACCCCCAAAGATTATAGCACGCAC